>NC_069801.1:43090583-48090583 GCF_027406575.1 Nycticebus coucang | reverse complement strand
TTCATATGCTTATTGGCCACTTGTATATCTAAGTAGAGAAATGTCTATTTATGTCCTTTGCCCATTTCTAAATCAGTTATGTGTTTCTTATTGTTGAATTGTAGGAATCTTTGTATATTCTAGTTATTAATCCTTACCAGAAATAAGATTTACATATATTTTTTTCCATTCCACAGGTTGCCTTTTCTTTCTTTTTTTTTTTTTGAGACAGAATCTCACTCTGTTACCGTGGGTAGAGTGCTGTGGTGTCTTAGCTCACAGCAACCTCAAGCTCTTGGGCTTCAGTGATTCTCTTGCCTCAGCCTCTCTAATAGCTGGGAGTACAGGCACCCACCACAATGCCCTGCTATTTTTTGTTGTAGTTGTCATTGTGGTATAGCAGCCCCGGCCTGATTGGAACCCGGCACCCTAACCACTAAGCTGTGGGCACCAAGCCAACAGGTTGCCTTTTCATTCTCTTAACACTGTCCATTTTAATTCTGATGTAGTCCATTTTATTTATTTTTCTTCTGTTGCCTGTGTTTTTAATGTCATGACCAAGAAAACATTGTTAAATCAATCCAGTGTCCTGAAGCATTTTTTTTTCTGTTTTCTTCTAAATTTATCACTCAGTTCTATAGTTTTAGCTTGTACGATTAAGTCTTTAATCCATTTTGAGTTAATTTTTGTATATAATACAAGGTACAAGTCCAACTTCATTCTTTTGCACGTGGATATCCAATTTTCTCATCACCATTTTGTAAAGACTGTCTTTTTACTAATGTGTGTTCTTGGCACCTTTGTTGAAAACCATCTGACCATGTACGTAAGGCTTTATTTCTGAACTCTGTGTTCCATTCCATTGCATACTGTTAGCGTCACACATAGTATCACACTGTTTTGATGACTGTAGCTTTGATATCAGACTTAAAATCAGGAAGCTTAAGACCTCCAACTTTGTTGTGCTTTTTAAAGATTGTTCCTTGAGATTCTATTAATTTTAATATTAATTTTTCTATTTCTGTAAAAAAGATCATTGGGGTTTTTTTGTTTGTTTGTTTATAAAAACTTTATTTGAGTTAAAGATAGAAAACAATATACTTTTATTTGTGATTTGATTATGCAAATTTTGTCAGTCTAAAATAGTTTGCAGCAATTCATTTTATGTATTTATCCTTTTTGACATTTTATATATATAATATATGGAAGAAACATAATCATTTATAAAGTTTAACAATAATTAGAAAATATTCTCCAAAAGAATTTCCCCAAGTGTGTTGCTAGATAGAAAGCTCATAATTGCCAAGGTAACTTATATTCGAGCATAAGCCCAAGTCATTAAATAAAAATAAGACCATATCTATAAAAAAGTAGAAGAAGGTACACAAAAACATGCACTTACATACTTTCCAAAAGGATGTAAACTGTACTTTTGGGCACTGTCATCTGTTCAGATTTCCTTTACTAACAATATAGAGCATAACTTTTGATATTTAGATGTTTCTGCAAGAACCACATGCAAAAAATTGTGTGTGTGATGCATAGAAAATATAAAGACAGCGTTCCAACAGTAAAAGTCTACAGTGAGAGTTGCTTGATACCTGAAAGGTTTGGAGTGTCATCTTGTCATTAAAAATGGAAATCTATGTATGCCATGGATTCATGCCAGAAATGGCACCTGATATGCAGACTCTATACCTTTAAAATGACTTTAGATTTTAAACAGGCAGACATTTCATTTCTATGCAATTTTCTGGGTGGCCATGTGGCTTTTTTATTTTATAATAAAATAGCCAGTTTTTAGAACCAGCTACTTCTAAACCCGATTCTGAAACAAATACATTCTAAATATGGAATGTTCAACAGATAGTGGACTTTAAAAATGACAATCTTCACAATTCCCTATGTTTTATCATTGCATAGCTAAAAATTCATCAACTTCTTATTAAAAAAGTACTCTGCTCATTCAAGAAGAATTTTGCTCCCATCTCCTTCAGTTTCCTTCTTTCCTACTGTATAGTGGATCCACAAGTTTATTGTGCACATGCATTAAACCTTTAAAGTATTTCAGTTTTAACTCTTAATTCTAAAGTAGTGTCTTCATCACATACAAAAATAGTTCGGGGATGCTGCTAGAAAGCTGAAACAGTCCACATATGATTGACTCCTTCTTCGATTGCTTTGTACAGGGCAATGCCTTGTGTGCCCGTGTTATGAGGATCATTACCTCTCTAGCATCCATCACTGTCCCCACACCAACAGTCAGAGCCATAGTTGGCACTTTTGATAAATCTCCATCAAAATATTTAGCATTTGCCAAAATGGTATCCATTGCTAGAGTCTTCAGTCTTGTCCTTGACACTAAACTGGATCCAGGCTCGTTGAAAGCGATGTGACCATCTGGATCAATTCCTCCAACAAAAAGGTCTATTCCTCCAGCTTCTTTTATTTTCTTTTCAAATGCATCACATTCTGCTCGTAAATCTGCAGCATTCCCATTAAGGATATGTGCATTATTGGGATCTATGTCAATATGCTTAAGAAAGTTATTCCGCATGTAAGAATGGTAGCTTTCAGGATGATTTCTTGGAAGTCCTACATATTCATCCATGTTAAAGGTCTTCACATATTTAAAAGAAAGATCTCCATTCTTGTGATATTCTATTAGTTTTTTATAACATCCTAAAGGTGTACTCCCGGCACACCCACCGGCTCTTCAGACACTGGCACAACAGGAACAGCCAACACCCCGCAACCCGCCAGCGCCACAACAGGCGACTGGAGCGCGAACCCCAAGGACCCAGATGCAGACCCAGGCGCCGCGGGCGGGCGCCGTCACTGGGGTTTTGATAGGAATATGTAGATCACTTTGGGTAGTATTAACATCTTAGCAATATTGAGTTTTCTAATCCATAAATACAAACTGTCTTTCCATTTATTTGTGTTTTTAATTTGTTTCAGAACATGTTATAGTTGTCAGTATTCTTCCTTGGTTAAGTTACTCTTTTTTGATGCTATTAAGTTGAATGTTTAATTTCCCTTCCAAATTGTTCATTGTTAGTGTTTCAAAATACAACTGAGTTTTGTATGTCAATTTTGTATCCTGCTCTTTTGCTAAACTCAATTTTAACGCTTTTTTTGGGTTTTCTATATGTACGATCATGCTTTTCTGGCTTGGTGCCTGTAGCTCAGCAGCTAGAGCACCAGCCACATACACTGGAGCAGGTGGGTTCGAATCCAGCCTGGGCCTGCCAAACATCAATGACAACTACAACAACAACAACAAAAATAGCCGGGCATTGTGGCAGGTGCCTGTAGTCCTAGCTACTTGGGAGGCTGAGGCAAGAGAATCGCTTAAGCCTAAGAGTTTGAGGTTGCTGGGAGCTGTGATACCACAGCACTCTACCGAGAGCAACAAAGTGAAACTGTCTAAAAAAAAAAAAAAACAAGATCATGCTTTTCTTTTCCTTGCCTAATTAGTCTGGCCAGGATTTCCAGTTCAATAAAATAAAAATAGTAAAAAAAAAAAAGCAGGGATCCTTGTCTTGTCCAGCACTTTCAGTCTCTCAGTCTTAGGAAGCATATTTGGTGCGTGTGTGTTTACAGATGTCGTATCATCTTGGTAGATTAACCCTTTGTTATTATATAATGTCCTTTTTTGTCTCTTGTAAGAGTTGCATGCTTCAAGTCTGTTTCGTCTAGTACTACTGTAGTCTCCCTGCTCTCTTTCATGGAATATCATTTTCCATCCTTTCCCTCCCTGTCTTCCTTTGTGTTTAGTTGGTATTCTGTAGTGGGATGTTGGATTGCCTTCTCATTCCTTTTGCTCTTTGCTCTGTGGATCCCGTGGAGGTTATATGAAACAGCCTAAAAGTTGTAATAGTCTATTTTAAGCTGATAAAACCATGTCAGTTGCATAAAATTAACTGTTCATTTGCAGTTCTACCCCCTATTTTATGTTAGTGAAAGTCACAGATTACATCTTTATATGCTGTGTACTTATTAATATAGATTTATAATTAATTTTTATGCTTTTTGTTTTATTTGTTTATTTTAGAGAGACAGGTTCTCTTTTGCCTGGGCTGGAGTGCAGTGGCACAATCATAGCTCACTGTTGCCTCTAACTTCTGGCCCAAGAGATCCTCCCACCTCAGGCCTCCTGAGTAGCTAAAAGTATAGGTGTGTGTCACCACACCTTGCTAATTTTTAATTTTTTTTTTTTTTTTTGTAGAGACAGAGTCTCACTTTATCACCCTCGGTAGAGTGCCATGACGTCACACAACTCACAGCAACCTCCAATTCCTGGGCTTGGGTGATTCTCTTGGCTCAGCCTCCTGAGTAGCTGGGACTATAGGCGCCCGACACAACACCTGGCTATTTTTTTGTTGCAATTTGGCTGGGGCTGGGTTTGAACCCGCCACCCTCGGTATATGGGGCCAGTGCCCTACCGACTGAGCCACAGGCGCTGCCCTGATTTTTAAAACTTTTTGCAAAGGCAGGGTCTCACTGTTGTTGCCTAGTGTGTTGCCCGTACTGTTCTCAAACTCCTGTTCTCTTGTGATCCTCCTGTCTGAGCCTCCTAAATTGCTGTCATTATAGGGGTGAGCCACCAAACCTGGCCTAATTTTTTTTTAATCTTTTGACTCATAGTAACACTTCACTTAAAACACAAATTCATTATACAGCTGTACAAAAATAATGTCTTTGTTCATATCCTTATTCTGTAAGCTCTTTTCTATTTTTAGATTTTTTTTTCTTTTATTTCTTTTTAAACTTCTTTCTTAAAAACTAAGGCACAGGGGCGGCGCCTGTGGCTCAGTTGGTAAGGCGCCGGCCCCATATACCGAGGGTGGCGGGTTCAAACCCAGCCCTGGCCAAACTGCAACCAAAAAATAGCCAGGCGTTGTGGCGGGCGCCTGTCATCCCAGCTACTTGGGAGGCTGAGGCAAGAGAATCGCTTAAGCCCAGGAGTTGGAGGTTGCTGTGAGCTGTGTGAGGCCACGGCACTCTACCGAGGGCCATAAAGTGAGACTGTCTCTACAAAAAAAAAAAAAAACTAAGGCACAGGATACACATTAGGCCCACACAGGGTCAGGATCATCACTCTCACTGTCTTCCTCCTCCACGTCTTGGCTCACTCAAACACCTTCAGGGGCAGTAACACACGTGGGGCAGTCACTTCATAGGGCACCAATACTGCCTTCTGAAATAACCTCCTGCAGGACCTGCCTAAGGCTATTTTACAATTAACTTTTTAAAAATAAGTAGCAAGAGTATGCTCTAAAATAAAATTTTTATCTAAAATAATAATTAAAAGTATAGTAAATACATAAACCTGTAACATAGTTGTTTGTTAACATCAAATACAGATTGAGCAGCCTGAATTTGAAAATCTAAAATTTGTAATGTTCCAAAATCCAAAACATTTTATGCATTGACATGATATGCCAAGAAAATGCTCATTGGAACATTTCAGATTTCAGATTTTCAGATATGGAATGCTTAACTGGTAAGTATATATAATGCAAATATGTCAAAATCTGCAAAAATCTGAAATCTGAAACACTTCTAGTCCCCAGCATGTCGAATAAGGGATACTTAACCTCTACTACTCACTTACAAATTGTATGTGTTAAACTTTATGTGACTGACAGTGTGGTAGGTATGTTTACACTAGCATCCCCAGACACTTGAGTAATGCATTGCACTACAGACGTTAGGGACTTTTCAGCTCCATTATCATTTTATACCACTACTCTCTGACATGTGGTCTGTCATGTGTATAGTGTATAAGTATTTTTCTCTCCCCTGCCGCCTTTCTGTTCACAAGGAAAAGAAAGTGAAACCTTGTTGTAAAGTCTTTCTCCCTTCCGCATAAATCTAGGTATTGCTGCTTCTTTACTCTCTTTGAACTTCAACACTTTTCATATAGCAATTTTGTACATATATGTAGTGAAATCACAAGTTCCTTAGCGGTAGGCATTATGTCTTTTTTCTCTCTAATCTCCAGTACCCAGCCTTGAACCTTGAACATAATAGATGCTCGGCAACTGTGAGTGGCTGGGTGTGTTGGTGAGTAGATGTAAGAATGGATTGAATGCTCACTGAGGAAAATGGATCCTTTATTGATGACTAACATCTAAATCTTTTTTTTTTTTTTTTTTTTTTTTGTAGAGACAGAGTCTCACTTTATCACCCTTGGTAGAGTGCCGTGGCGTCACACAGCTCACAGCAACCTCCAACTCCTAGGCTTAGGTGATTCTCTTGCCTCAGCCTCCCAAGTAGCTGGGATTACAGGCGCCCGCCACAACGCCCGGCTATTTTTTTGTTGCAGTTTGGCCGGGGCCGGGTTTGAACCCACCACCCTCGGCATGTGGGGCCAGCGCCCTACCCGCTGAGCCACAGGCGCCGCCCCATCTTTTTTTTTTTTTTTTTTTTTAGGAGAGACAGAGTCTCACTGTACCGCCCTCGGTAGAGTGCCGTGGCGTCACACGCCTCACAGCAACCTCTAACTCTTGGGCTTACGCGATTCTCTTTCCTCAGCCTCCCGAGCAGCTGGGACTACAGGCGCCCACCACAACGCCTGGCTATTTTTTTGTTGCAGTTTGGCCAGGGCTGGGTTTGAACCCGCCACCCTCGGCATATGGGGCCAGCGCCCTACTCACTGAGCCACAGGCGCCACCCTAACATCTAAATCTTAAATTATCTCTTGAAGGTCTTTTTATGACACTGAGCTTGATTATCTTACATCAAAATGGATTCTGGGCACACCTGTAGCTCAAAGGAGTAGGGCGCCAGCCCTAAATGCAGGTGTGTTCAAACCCGGCCCCAGCCAAAAACTGCAAAAAAAAAAAAAAAAATGGATTCTGGAGGGTAAAAGGTTTTTTTCTTCCTCACAGGATTCTCTGGTAGATAGCTGTTCTTTGGGAAATTTTTATTTATGAGCCTTAAAACTGTTGGTCCTTATTCTGTGTTGCTCAGTTGTTTATACTAAGAAAATTTATGATACTTGTTTGGAGGATGCGTAATAGATGATTAGTGCCATCTTTTTATTTCACTGTTTTCAACAAGTATGAGCATCTCTGGGCGTGGTGGCTGACACCTGTAATCCCAGCACTCTGGACAGTAGATTGCCTAAGCTCAGCAGTTTAAGACTAGCCTGAGCTAGAGCGAAACCCCATCTCTAAAAATAGCTGGGCATCACGCCTGTAGTCCCAGCTACTTGGGAGGCTGAGGCTAGAGGATCACTTGTGCCCAAGGTTTGAGGTTGCCATGAACTATGATGCCACATAGCTTTACCAGGGTAGAATACTACCCAGGTACTCTGTCTCAAAGAAAAAAACAAAACAAAACCAAGTACGAGCATCTCCTGTATGCCAGATTTTGTATTAGGCCCTGAGAATACAATAGTAAGCAAATCAAAATTCCTGTCTTCATAGAGCTTATATGGGAAGATAGGCATTAAGCAAATACATGTCAAGTACTGATGAGCGCTATGATTAAATTGGGGTAAGAGGATAAAAAGTGATACGCCTACAACGTGGCTTTACCATTTACAACTTCACAAAAAGAAGGCTTTTCAGGATAGTATGATACATGTATAAGGAAAAAATGCCAAGAAAAATGTCTGTTAAAGAAGTAAGCTAAAATATTGTAAGGGTTGGGTGGCACCTGTGGCTCAGTGAGTAGGGCGCCAGCCCCATATACTGAGAATGGTGGGTTCAAACGCGGCCCCAGCCAAACTGCAACAACAACAAAAAAATAGCCGGATGTTGTGGCAGGCACCTGTAGTTTCAGCTACTCGGGAGGCTGAGGCAAGAGACTCATCTAAGCCCAAAACTGGAGGTTGCTGCGAGCTGTGATGCCACAGCACTCTACCAAGGGCGATAAAGTAAGACTCTATCTCTAAAAAAAAAAAAAAAAACAATATATATATATATATAGTATTGTAAGGGTTATGTCTGATGGTGAGATTTGTGGATGATTTTTCTTTTTTTTTTTTTTAGTATGCTCTTATGTATTTTTTCCAGTGTTCATTGCCTTTATCTTGGGGAAAAGGGGGTACGGATGAGCTCATGTTTGCATTTAAGGCCTGGTTGTGCTGGCTTCTGTCTCCTTTGTTCATCAAGAAGAATAAAGTCATCTGCATAGTTTCTCCCAGAATGTTTCTAGGGCTGTCCTAGTAGGTGTTTAGCTCGTCATCTGAGCAAGTTCAACTCAGTGACTCCTTCCAGCTTCTGGACAGGCCTCTGCTTCTTATCAACCATGATCTGTATTTGAGAAAGTTCTTTCTAAAGACTAATTCCCCAGTTTGGGCAAAAGTGCTTTGTCATTCATCTAACATTTCCGCAATGTTTGTACCAGTACTAAACAGGTCATTTAAGGAAAGTATAGAAAAACTATCTAGTAAGCTACATATTTGTCACAATAGAAAGGTCCCTTTTTAATGAATTTTTCTCACAATCTGCACTTGACATACTTCACTCAAGCCTGACCTAACTGCATTGTTGCACATGTGCTGTGACTTCTTACAATGGCTGTGGGACAAGGACAGGGAAAAGGCACCAAGCACAGTTTTTCTTTCCCCTGGTGAAATGAGTTCAGCCCCTTTTCTCTTGTCACCAGTCAGGAGAGCACTGCTCAGGCTTCGCCTCAGCTGCATAGCATCAGGAGTGGTAGGCAGAAGAGAAAGAAGGGGAAGTTGAGACAGCACCCTCAGTGAGGCTGAGCCTCCAGCTGGGCAGTCGTTAACGCTGTGTGGCTAAAGTTGCAGGATTTCCTGTAACTGGACTTTTCAGCATCCTCTTCAGGATCGTAGTTGCTGGTATATCTGTCTCTAAGGGAGTAAGTTTTCTATGCTTCTACCCACCCCCTTCGCCTACTTCTACCCCAAAGCAAACAAATGCGCTCCCCTCAGTTTTAAAGGTGTTAGGTATACTTTATACATTAAATGGGTGAGTGGGCATACTTCTGTTCTAAGAGTGGTCTGATATAAAGATGAAGAATTGAGGAAGACCAAGGAGAATTCTTCTGTGCCTCTTTGTTTCACTACTTATTTATTTATTTACTACAACAGAGTCTCATTATGTCGCCCTTGATACAGTGCCCTGGCATCACCCCTCACAGCAACCTCAAACTCTCGGGCTTAAGCAGTTCTCTTGCGTCAGCCGCCCAAGTAGCTGGGACTATAAGTGCCCACCACAATGCCCGGCTATTTTTCTGTTGCAGTTGTCATTGTTGTTTTAGCTGGCACAGGCCGGGTTTGAACCTGTCAGCCTTGGTGTGTGTATGTAGCTGGCGCCCTTCTGAGCTATGGGCATCACCCTCTCACTCTCTTTTTTATAATTCTCTTTCCTCTCCTTCCTTTCCACTTCTTTTCTTTGTTTCTTTCTACCTTCTGTATCAGGCAGCAATTCATATAAACATTCTTTGATGTTATTGGTAGCCCTAATGTCTGAATAGGTGAAGCCTATCTCAAAGTAGATAATTTCATTCCAACTGAAAATGTTAGTCTACTGGGTAAGTGCAACCATGGTAGAAGAGGTAACTCTCATGCCTGTGGATGTTAGTTAAGTAATGCTTTTCCAATTACTCTTCTTTCTGCCTGGTAGCCCGATGTCTTTCCCACATAGCCATATATTTGGCAAACCCCAGTCCTTATTCAAGAGACTTTTCAAAAGCTCAGATGTAATGGCTTCTTTCCTACTGATTGTCCCCAACCTAAGTGACTCCCACTATAGGTTTTCCATACCTCTCAACAGCCCATAGAAGACTGTGTTGTTGTCGTTTACATATCTTTCACTAGACTGTGAACTTCCCAAGGGTAGGAACTGTATCTTATCGTATTTTATTTTATTTTATTTTAGAAACTGTCTCTTCTTACTTCCTTGGGTTAGGTATATGGCCAATAAATGTTTATTGGCTATTCATTCTTCTTTAGGTAGGCCTTGTTCCCTTGTTCCCTTGTTCTTCAAGTGCCTTACTGTCAAAAAGGGAGTGGCTCACACTTGTAATCCTAGCACTTTGGGAGGCCAAGAAGTTCAAGACCAGGCTGAGCAATAGCGAGATCCC
The DNA here is from genome assembly GCF_027406575.1 of Nycticebus coucang. Taxonomy (NCBI): domain Eukaryota; kingdom Metazoa; phylum Chordata; class Mammalia; order Primates; family Lorisidae; genus Nycticebus; species Nycticebus coucang. The sequence goes on along the minus strand of NC_069801.1, from coordinate 48,080,533 downwards.
ATCTATACAAAAGTTAGAAAAAACAGCCGGGTGTGGTGGCGTATGCCTGTAGTACCAGCTACTCAGGAGGCTGAGGCAGGAGGATCACTTGAGCCCAAGAGTTGGAAGTTGCAGTGAGCATTATGATGCCACTATACTCTAGTCCAGGCAACAGAGCAAGACTCTGTCTCAAAATAAGAAAAAGGTGACTATCAATCATAGATAACCACAGTACAAACTAGAATGCAGTTAGTGCCACAGAGAAGGAAAAAAATCACTTCTTTTTATTGTTGGTAGTGGTCTTTTTGTTTCCCGTTTGTGATTCTTCCAAGGCAAAAAAAATCACTTCTTGCTGTGGGGATTAATGACACCTCGGTTACTCCATGCTTTGTGGATGAGGTAGCATTTGAAGTGGGTCTTGAAAAATAAATGTGAAATGTGGCATTAATGGTATTAGCTTTTGGTACTTCTTGGTGTCTTTATTAACAATAATTTAATTTCACAGGGGCTGTATTATTTGACATGTATTCCAAAAGCCTTAAACACGTTACCTAGAGTTAGTTCACCTGTTTTTGATTTTGAATCATTCATCAGCTGATTTATACAAAGGACTACATTTTGTGGGATTTTCAGTGTGTACTCTTGTGGACACCAGTAATAAATTTAGGAATTAATATTTGAGATTCGATATTTTTCACATCTGAAAGTTACTAACTGAAAGATGACATGAAATGTGGTGTCCGTTTTCTCACATTGATTTTCCTTTCTATTTTAGCCACAGACCCCTTCGCTTCTGTTTTTGGAAATGAATCATTTGGAGATGGATTTGCTGACTTCAGCACATTGTCAAAGGTAATCTGCAGTAAATTAATGGGAAGGGAAGGTATACTTTGTTTCCAATAAAGGAGCAATCCTTTTCATTGTATAAAAGTCTCACAAAGTTGCAACTTGATTTCAGTAAGTCACAGCAAATGTTGATTTCAGATAGAAATGAAAGAAAAGAGGTAAGAATCCTAGCACTTTGGAAGGCCAATGCAGGAAGATCACTGCTTGTCTCAAAAACAGTCTCACTCTTGTTGCCCAGGCTAGCCCAGGGTTGTCATCCGAGCTCACAGTAACCTCAAATTCTTGAGATGAAGCAGCCCTCCTGTTTTAGCCTCTCAAGTAGCTACCCTGTTTTCCCGAAAATAAGACATCCTCCGAAAATAAGACCTACTTACAGGAAAGATAAGGCGTCCCCTGAAAATAAGACCTAGCGCATGTTTGGGAGCACACCTTAAAATAAGACACTGTCTTATTTTCAGGGAAACAGCGTAGGTCTATAGGTACCTGCCCACAACACCTGGCTAATTTTTTCTATTTTTATAGTAGAGACAGGGTCTCCCTTTTGCTCAGGCTGGTCTTGAATGCCTTAGCTCAAGCCATCCTCCTACCTTGGACTCCGACTACTAGAATTACAAGTGTGAGCCACCACATTTGGCCTACAAGAACTTTTAAAAGTAGCTGGGCACAGTGGTACACACCAATAGTCCCAGCTACTTGGGAGGCTAAAGCCAGAAGATTGCTTAAGCCCGGGAGTTGGAGGCAGCAGTGAGCTATGATGATGCCACTGCATTCTAGCCTAGGCAACAAAGTGAGATTCAGGCTCAATATATATATATATATATATATATTTTTTTTTTTTAATATATATTTGTATAAAACTATATAGTCACATGTAACTATATATAGTTAAAGTATACTTGTTACTATATGTAAATAGACTATGTTGATGGTACAGGTAATTATAATTTTCAGTTAACAGGTTTGCTCAACAACTTCATATTTAGAGTTTTATGTCTTTTTAAACACATTTCTACCAATTGAACTACATTTTTCCCCTGGTGACTGTCTCAGTCAATACCTATAAGACCTAGGCATTCATTTCATCCTCTCTGTATTGGTTACTTGATTTTATGTTCTAAGGTTGTTAGGGTCAGTATTAAGGTAATTTAATACACAAAGCCCATAGCCAGGCATTGTGGTGAGTGCCTGTGGTCTCAGCTACTCAGGAGACTAAGGCAAAAGGATCGCTTCAGCCCAAGAGTTTGAAGTTGTTGTGAGATATGACGATGCCATGACACTGTACCCAGGGTGACAGAGTGAAATTTAGTCTCAAGAATAATAATAATAATACACAAAGCCCAGCACTAAATGTCTGCTACTTACTTGTCAGTGTAGCTTAGTATTAATCCAGGCCAAATAGTATTAATCCAGGCCAATACTAATCCAGTGTAGCTTAGTATTAATTCTTGCCACTCCAAGGAACATTTGGCAAAGTCTGAGATATTTTTGATTTCCAAAACTAAGTGGGGTATAGGCGGGGATGCTGTTAAACATCCCACAGTCTACTGTGTATCCCCTAGGGTACCAGCCTCATATACTGAGGGTGGCGGGTTCATAACCCAGCCCCGGCTGAACTGCAACCAAAAAATAGCCAGGCATTGTGGCGGGCGCCTATAGTCCCAGCTGCTTGGGAGGCTGAGGCAGGAGAATCGCGGAAGCCCAAGAGCTCGAGGTTGCTGTGAGTCCTGTGACATCATGGCACTCTACCGAGGGCCGGTAAAGTGAGACTCTATCTCTACCAAAAAAGAAAAAAAAAAGAAGAAGAATGTATATACAGAGATACGATATATAAAACCATGTGTAAACATTTTCTTTTTAAACAGGTCAACAATGAAGATCCTTTCAGTTCAGCCACAGGGAGCTCTGGCAGCAATGTGGTTATTACAAAAAATGTGTTCGAGGACACGTCAGTCAAAAGTGAAGATGTACCCCCTGCACTGCCACCAAAGATCGGAACTCCAACAAGACCCTGCCCACCACCACCTGGTATGAGAGTTAGTACTTTTCCTCCATCAACTAGATTGTCTTTTTCTTTCTGAAAAGTATTGTGCGGGTCTTACTTACCCAGTCTTAAACAAAACAAGTCAAACACGGTAGAAGCTTGCTGCAGTCACTTGTAGAGTTACAGAGGTGTGTCCAAGAGGCCAGCTCTTCTGTCTATCATGAACTACCTTTCTGAGAAGAGCTGTTTTTTCCTTAGTCATGTCAGAAAGTTAGCAAATAGAGAAAGGAAGGTGTCAATGAACTCTCTTGCTTTTTGGAAACTTATCGTTTGAACAGCAGATTCCTGCACTGTGGTGTTTTAATTATAATTTCTATAGGAGAGAATTAATTCAAAGTCCTTTAATGTAGGAATTCATGACCTCTTTGACATTCACAAATTCAGCAATATAGTTGTTTCAAACAAAGTATTGGCTTGAAGAAAATTAGTATTTTAGCTCACTTAAAAGACTCCCTTATTTTATATACTGATTTTCTGTTTTGGTCTCAAAAGAAATTCTTAGTAGCTTCATTTTTGTTTGCTGTTTGTGTGTGTGTGTGTTTAGCACTATACAAAGGAAAGGTTTGTTTGGGCTGAAAAGATAATCTCCTGAGTAGTTGTAGCAGAAGCTGTTGTGTGAGAAGACAAATTTGGTACCTTTTTTTTTAAATCATACATTATTCTTGGGTGGTGTCTGTGGCTCAAGGAGTAGGATGCCGGCCCCATATACCGGAGGTGGTGGGTTCAAACCCAGCCCCGGCCGAAAACTGAAAAAAATAAATAAATAAAGGTTTTCTTTAAAAAAAAAAATCATGTATTATTCTTGGGAAATTTTTGCCCCCACTAGTAAACAGGGGGCCAGTTCACTGTCCCTCAGACCGTTGGAGGGCCAGACTATAGTTTAAAAAAAAAAAACAAAAACTATGGGGCGGTGCCTGTGGCTCAGAGGGGTAGAGCGCCAGTCCCATATGCTGAAGGTGGCGGGTTCAAACCCAGCCCCGGCCAAAAAAAAAACAAAAAAAAACAAACTATGAACAAATTCCTATGCACACTGCACATATCTTATTTTGAAGTAAAAAAACAAAACAGGAACAAATACAATCATACCGCCTCTTCTGGCCTGCGGACCGCAGTTTGAGGACCCCTGACTTAAAGGAATACATGTATAATTGCTAATACTCAATTATCTGTTAGAAAATCAGGTAAATGAGTTCAATGCTTTCTAACTTCTAAGGAAAAGTATCCTGTGTCATATATTGTTAGAGGTAAGGGTATCAGAATATATTAAAAAACAAATAGTAGGCAGTTTTTTTATTTTTTCACCTGTATGATGCCAATAGTGAAGTTGTTTTTTAAATCCTAAGTATACAAAAAAAAAAAAAAAAAATCAAGAAATGTGAGCCACACAATTGAAACAAATGAAGGTCGGCCAATAATACCCATGAGCTGAGCAAGTTGAAACTTGGGACAGGTGAATCAGAAAGGACACTGTTGACTGTTTCTTGGAAGTGAAATAATGGACCATAACACAGTCTGTCTCAAAACTTTCATAGTGACCTATGTATACCAGTGCCTTGATTAAATCTAAGAATCTTCAGCAAAGTGAGTATTTATCATTGTGAAAAAGATTAAGGAATTGCTAGAAAGAGCACTGGACTCAAAGCCTGGATTCTGATTCAGATATCCCCTGCCTAGCTCTGTGATTTTAAGTGTGTGATTTCATATGCCTGAGCCTCAGCTGCCTCAGCTGTTAAATGGTGGCAATAATTCTAATTTTGCCTCCCTTCACAGGAGTGTTGAAAGGATCAATTGAGATAACAGATGAGCATCTTTTATAAGCTGCTCCTGTGATGAAATCTGTTGTTATGGTTGCTATTACCAGCTTAATGTGCTTTAGGGGAAAAAATTTAAAGATATTTTAACTCTTTATTATCTTTTCTTCAAGAACTACTAAATTTAAATAAGACTTTAAAATTAGAGGACTTGTTTGAAAATGACAATGAATTAATGAGTGACTAACATGACTATAAGCTATTGTTTGCCCAAAGATTATTTTACCAGCAACCACAAAGATTAAGGTCCTGTGCTTTAAAATGTTGCTTATTCTTTAATTTGAAATATAGATATAGACAAAGAGTAGATGATGTTTTGCCAAGATAATTTTTACTTTTATGCTCCTGGGTATTGTATGTATTATAGATCCAGAGAACAATCAGAAGAATTTTGCTATTTTTCAAAGCTTCTTTGCTCGTACTCCATTAGCAGATAACTGTATATCAGGATGAGAGTTATAACAGAAGCCATTTTTGTCTTTATTGTTTATTATTCTCCTATTTTATGTGTTCTTCCCTCTTTTACTGGGAACATGCTGCTTTGGGGGATGGACAAAATTTTAATTTCTAGACAAAAATAACTATTCTGGTACATCTTCCTTTTGCTACTTTTTTCATTGAGCTGCACATAGCTGGAATGTGTTTTGAGAGATTGTATATGAAAAATTTGAAGGCAGATTGTTGGTGTGGCTATTGAGATGGTATTAGGAACCTGTTGCAGGTCCTCCCCATCCTGTGCCTGGCAGTTCTTTGATGCTGTCTGTGTACGTGATCTTATGTGCTTGTGTTTGTCATATTTACTTGTTGAGTTAATTGTAATGATTTTGATCCAGGGAAAAGACCCATCAACAAATCGGATTCTTCTGATCCCTTTAAACTGAATGATCCATTTCAGCCTTTCCCAGACAATGATAGCCCCAAAGAAAAAGATCCTGATATGTTTTGTGATCCATTCACTGCTACTCCTACCACTGCCAATACAGAGGCTGGCCCAGGCGATTTTGCTGACTTCAGTGCTGTAAGTACTGTGAATGGGCCGGGCGGAGGTAATCTTTCCATTTCCAGTTTAAAGAGTTTTCAAAGATTACTTTGGAATCTGCCAAATTTGCAATATTTTAGCCAAATTTACCGACATACTAAAAGTGATATTTTACTCCCTCAAGTAAAACCTCTGTTTGATTTTGTTTTGATGGTTTTATAATTATTAATTCTTGTGACAGATACACAGTTATTTTTTTAAACCCTTCTCTTAGTCTTGGTAATATAAATTTAAGTAAAATCTTGATAGTTATTATTTTGCAGATGGTTGTGGATGATGGTGATTTAATCGACCATTCGACAGCCATTACTGTCTGCCCACTGGATAAATAATGCCAGTTATAAACTTGTGTATTTGCAACTGCATGTGTGTGTCTGTGTATAAAGTTTAATGATTTCTGGAGACCAGTCAGCAACTATTGTAGAAGAGGATAGGGCTTTGTAGAATAGAAAGTAAAACTCCTTAGCCGGGTGTTGTGGCGGGCACCTGTAGTCCCAGCTACTTGGGAGGCTGAGGCAAGAGAATCGCTTAAGCCCAGGAGTTGGAGGTTGCTGTGAGCTGTGTGAGGCCACGGCACTCCACCGAGGGCCATAAAGTGAGACCCTGTCTCTACAAAAAAAAAAAAAAAAAAAAAAAAAAAGAAAGTAAAACTCTTTTATTTCTATAGTAGCTTTTTAAAAATGTAAATGTTAAGTCTTAGAAAATAAGCCAGGCATGGTGGCTCACACCTATAATCCTAGCACTGTGGGAGGCCGAGGTGGGTGGATTGCCTGAGCTCACAGATTCCAGACCAGCCTGAGCCAGAGCAAGACTCCGTCTCTAAAAATAGCTGGGCATTGTGGCAGGCACCTGTAGTCCCAGCTACTCAGGAGACTGAGGCAAGAGAATCTCTTAAACCCAAGAGTCGGAGGTTGCTGTGAGCTATAACGCAACAGCACTCTACCAGGGGCGACAAAGTGAGACTGTTTCCAAAAAAAAGGTCTTAGGAAATAAATGATTGTCAAGATCTAAATGATCTCTAAGCCACTAGCTTGCCGTGTTTTTACTCTGCATTCTCAGAACTGACTGACATAGGAAGACCATTAGAAAGAGTGGAGAAGGGTGCTGTGATGATGACATAAGCAGGGCCTATAAGATCACAGAAATTGGGCAAGCAACTGTGTAGGGGTCACTCTGGAGAGACATAAAGCATGGTCCTATGTTCCATCATTATTTGGGTAAAAACAAGTTATTTTAATAAAATTCTTGGAGTAGGTGACAAAGTTTCATTTTCTGAGTCTTTTTCCCAGGCAAAAAAAACCTTTATTGTCACTGCTTATTCTGTCATGGCAGTTTTCTCCTATATATTACCTTATGTCCTTGAGATGGTTTTAGAAGTAGGAAATCAAGTGGCCGATCTGTCTAATGTTTCCCTCCTCAGTATGGCACTGGGTCACTTATCCCCAGAGCTATTTCTAGTTAGAAAAGAGGTACGTAAGAATCTGCAGCTGACCTACCCAGCTTCTGAGTCTATACTCTCGGTTCCAGTGGCTTTCCAGAACACAGAGAAGCAACATGAGAATCAGTATTTCAAATATTGTAAAAATAGAGTGTCAGAATTATGCTGACTTGGTTTGGTACCTGTAACTCAGCAGCTAGGGCGCCAGCCACATACAACGGAGTTGGCAGGTTCAAATCCAGCCTGGGCCTGCCAAACAACAATGATGACTGCAACCGAAAAAATAGCCGGGCATTGTGGCAGGCGCCTGTGGTCCCAGCTGCTTGGGAGGCTGAGGTGAGAGAATGTCTTAAATTCAAGAGTTTGAGGTTGCAGTGGGCTGTGACATCATAGCACTCTACCCAGGGCGACAGCTTGAAACTTGGTCTCAAAAAAAAAAAAAAAGGGCTTGGCGCCTTTGGCTCAAGCAACTAAGGTGCCAGTCACATACACCTGAGCTGGCGGGTTCAAATCCAGCCCAGGCTTACCAAACAACAATGATGGCTGCAACCAAAAAATAGCCAGGCGTTGTGGCAGATGCCTGTAGTCCCAGCTACTTGGGAGGCGGAGGCAGGAAAATCGCTTGAGCCCAGGAGTTGGAGGTTGCTGTGAGCTATGATGCAGCAGTACTCTACCCAGGGCAACAGCTTGAGGCTCTGTCTCAAAAAAAAAGAATTATGCTGACTTGATTTTCAAAAGATGGAATTTGATTTGAAAATTCTAGTTGACCTCAGAGAATCAAAAATTGGCCTTCTTACGAGATTAAAATTCTCCTAGTGTAAAACTACCCTCTGGCAGGGGGCAGCACCTGTGGCTCAGTGAGTAGGTCGCTGGCCCCATATGCCGAGGGTGGCGGGTTCAAACCCAGCCCTGGCCAAACCGCAACAAAAAAATAGCCGGGCGTTGTGGCGGGCGCCTGTAGTCCCAGCTGCTCGGGAGGCTGAGGCAAGAGAATCGTGTAAGCCCAAGAGTTAGAGGTTGCTGTGAGCCGTATGATGCCACGGCACTCTACCCGAGGGCGGTACAGTGAGACTCTGTCTCTACCAAAAAAAAAAAAACCGTCTGGCAGTTTGTGGCATTTACTATTTTAAATATGGTATTAGCAAGTCAACCTGATTGGAATGAATTTTGAACAATAGCTGAGGCTTTCCAGAACTTTATACTCAAATCTCCATATAGTATGATATAAAGTAGGTTTTAATAAAAATATCTTTACTTTTTCATTACGAAAGCATTTTAAGTTTCCAAGGTTCATTTAATTCCCTAGGGGGAAAAACTACCATTTTCAAAAGATCTGACAAATTATTTTATTCTTTTATGGGATTCTTCCATATGATAAGATTTGAAACCAAATAGAATTTTGTATTTAGTATCTGCCAAGATTGCTGTTTTGGATGGATAAAAATATTTCTCCAACCTAATAATTACTAGTATTAGGGTTTTATTTAGACTGGGTCTAAAAGTTTTCAAAGCCTGGCAAAATCTTCAAAATGCTTTTTAAAAATATAATTTGATCCACACTTGCTTAGAATACCCAACACTCTTATGCATAGCAAAATCAACATTTTTCTTTGTTTTTTTGCTTCATAGTTTTTCAACAGCTGACGGGCTAGGATGAGGTAGAAAAGTGCCAGTGGGATTAAGTTAAAAATAATTTATCATGTTAGGATGTTCACTGAAGTTTAAATAGCAGATGTTTTTCATTAGATCAGAGAGGCTAACCCTCTCCTTTTATTAAATCTAATTTACCTTAAGCATTTCTACACTAAATGATAATTTCTTTTTTAAATATTAGGGCAGGATGCAATTTTATTTATTTGTTTATTTATTTACTTTTTTTTTTTTTGAGACAGAGTCTCACTCTGGGTAGAGTGCCATAGTATCATAGCTAACAGCAACCTCAAACCCTTGGGATTGAGCATTCCTCTTGCCTCGACCTCTTGAATAGCTGGTACTGTAGGTGCCCAACATAATACCCAGCTAGTTGTTCCATTTTTGGTGGAGACCAGGTCTCACTGTTCCTCAGACTAGTCTCAAACTCCTAAGTTCAATCAGTCCACCCACATCAGCCTCCCAGAGTGCTAGGATTATAGGCATGAACCCTATACCCAGCCAAATGATATTTTTAATGTTTGGTTTCATAGATGGTCTATCTATACACTGAATTACTTTTTTTTTTTTTTTTTGGTTGCAATTCAGCCGGGGTCGGGTTTGAACCCGCCACCCTCGGTATATGGGGCCAGCGCCTTACTGACTGAGCCACAGGCACCACCCCTACACTGAATTACTTTTTAATTAAACCACAATTTGATTAAAATTAAATGTTTTTTCAAGAAAAAAAAATCAAGTAACAAGACTATTTTTAGGGTCCTTCAAGTAAAACAAATAGTTAATGACCTTTAATATTGCCTTCTTTTTATTTGTTTTACTTATTAGTTTATTCATCCATTCATTTACTTGCTCATGCATTTGGTCTTTTAAATGGCAGTATCCCTCTGAAGAAGATATGATAGAATGGGCCAAGAGGGAGAGTGAGAGAGAGGAAGAACAGAGGCTTGCCCGGCTGAATCAGCAAGAGCAGGAAGACTTAGAACTGGCCATTGCACTCAGCAAATCTGAGATATCAGAAGCATGAAGAATTCTTTGTCCTTTGTCAACAGTACCGTTGTCTTCTTCCTGAATACTGGAGCTATTTACAATGTGTATAAAAACTACCGATGAGCATGGGAATACAAAAGGTTTGAGATTCCTGTAAATGTGACAATATTTTAAGTTTGGTTTTTTGTTTTTTGTTTTTTTTTAAAAAACACCATTTCAGATTTGTCACTTTCTTGTGAAAAGTAGTAACCCAGTCAGACAACTTCACCTAGGTCCCCTTCCGGTATACATTAGTGTGAGCTTTTGCCTGCCTATGCTACTTTAACTTGAAAAGCTAGAGCACCCAAGCTTCTGCCTTCTGGAACATAGAGAAATAGTTTCACCCTATGCTACCCTTGTTCTGTAGTTATGCTGATGATAGCCAGTGGGGTTCTTAAAGTTTGCAGTATTCTCCCTGATTTAATGTTGAGGGAGAGTAAAGGAAAAAACATTTTATTTCCTTTATGATTACTGCAAAGCAAGTATTTAAATGCATTTTTATATTCCCTTATAGTAAAAATACTGTTTAATTTGTTTTTTAGAGACAAGGAAACATTTCAGCTTTACTATTGAAAAAGGAATATTTTGGTTGAACCATTACAGCTTTAGATTCGATCTTTCCCTAAATAAAAATGTTAAAGCTTCATGTGTGAAATAATTTTTAAAAAATTTCTCTGGATTTAAAGAATTTTAGATCAACAGATACCTCTCCATGTTTGCTAATTAATAAAATTAATTTCTTACAAATAAGATTTGTAGGAAAATGTTCATTGTAAATGCTAGGCAATGGAGAAAATGTATCACCTAAAATATACCCAGCAGTATAAGGTAAACAGCTCTTCTGCCTTTGCTGTGGCCCTGTCCTCTTTAGTTTTGTTTCTGTACTTTGCAGAAGAAACTTTAGCAGGCTAGAACTGGAAGATACTTTCTCTTTGTTTTCTTTTATTTTTCTTTTTGTCCTTTGAAGACCAGGAAGTTGTTTTGTTTTCTTTAATGAAGGCTCAATTACTTGAAATATAAAATCTTTCACTGAATATAAGTAGAAAAAGTAATGTGTATTATATTGCTTTTTATCCATCTTAAATTTGTTTATTTACTCTTCATATTTTTAACCTATAAAATTGGCAAGCTAGCAAAAATTCTTATTTTTTAATTGGGAGAAAAGAGACCTGCCAAATTTTCAAAATTATTCATGTATTGCATGAATAATTATTAAAAGACCATTGTAAAACTGAGCTAACAGACAAGCTGAATTTGAAATATACTGTGAAGTAGGCTATAACTTGTAATCTTACTTTTTTTAAACATGAGTTACTGATTTAGATGACATGTTGAATACCAAGATAAAGAAAAATGCACCCAAAAACATTGAAGTTCTCTGGGGTCGCCAAGTCAAGGTGGTGTTGATTTATGTTAATCAGAGTAACTTACTGCCTAGCCTATAAATAAATTGAAAAATATCCAATTCATTTTATTTTGAAATGGTGCTTTTTTTCTTTCCATACACAATTTGGATTGCTGCAGTTTAAAACAAAGTTAACCACTTCTTACATTGCTTTTTTCTACCTTTGTAAATAGAAACATTTCAACATAAAAGTTATACATGTGAAGCAAGGGCTGCACTATAATTGCAAGACTTTAATTTTGATAAACTAATCCAGCAACCTAAATATTTACTACATAAGTTGGTTGACAAGGTAGTGTTGGGAGTTGTGAAAGGTGGTGTTTTCTTGTTCTCTTCCCCTTACTCTTTAGAAAAAAGGTAAGTTGACTTGAACAACCTTCTTTTGCACTGGGAAAATAAACATATGTTTGAAATGCTTTTAAAATATTTTTTTTTTAATTAAAAAAACACTCTAGAAAATATTAAATATATGTAAGTTATAAACACCAACTTTTGATGTAATAAATGTACCCTAATCTTATGTATGTATAACTGGATTACATAGATTCTTATCTTTTGTTAAAATATGTATACTCAGTGGACCAATATGATATTAAAGTGTGTATATATCATATAAATATATATCACTCCATGCTCGCCTGTGTAGGATGAATGTCTTAGAGCTGTTTGTGATACTTTATGTTGTTGACTCTGGCTCCAGGGCCTGTGCTTGAAAAGGACAGCAGGTATTCCCCGAGAGCTAAATGGCACTACTTACAAAGTCTAACCATCTTCTACATACTGGTTCAGGTTTTTGGGGCTCTCTTTATGGAATTTATCTTATGTTTCAGATGTCTAAATTGTAGCCTGTAATTATGAGAACAATAAACCTTAAATAATAATAATAAAGTATACTATCCATATATCCAATTTGCAGTGGAATTTTGCACAGTTCTCTGATTATATCCATGCTGTGTCCAAGGAGAAATAGGTATACAATCGGCACAGATTAATATGTGTAAAGTGTCTGGGACAGTACCTTGTATAGAATAAATAATAGATGTTAACTATTATTTTTAGTTATCATATCCTATTTTCATGAAAGATAGGAAATGTCTATGTACAGAGACAGTGCCTGAAACGTACATGGCTTTATATTTGTTGAATGAGGATTTGTGACATGGACTCTTGGAAGGCACTGTGATCTAATAAATTCATACAATCCTGGGACCGAATCTCTTTTTCTGCCATTTTTGAAAATGTAATGTAAAGACCTTAAAATAGTTGCTTAGCCTCCCTAATCTCATTTTCCTCATCTGATGTCTGCCATAACACCTAACTCACAGGATTGTTCTAAGGAATTTTACTTTAACAGCTTTTAAATATTTTTTATTTGGCTTGGTGCTCATAGCTCAGTGAGTAGGGTGCCAGCCACATAACACCGAGGCTGGTGGGTTTGAACCTGTCCTGGGCCTGCTAAACAACAATGACAACTGCAGCAAAAAAATAGCTGGGTGTGTGACAGGCGCCTGTAGTCCCAGGTACTTGGGAGGCTGCGGCAAGAAATTGCTTAAGCTCAAGAGTTTGAGGTTTCTGTGAGCTGTGACGCCAAGGCATTCTACCCAGGGCAACAGCTTGAGACTCCGCATATATATATTTATATTTTAAATAAAGTTCAGCCACGTTATTATGAAATAGCCATTGCTATTAAATGCACATTTTGTGTGAAATATCATACTAACCATTTTATGTGTGTTTTCTTGTTTCTTATTTAAACTTGACAATAGCCTTACATAGTATGTACTGTTTTCTCCTATTTTAGAAATGGTAAAACTGAGGCTTAAAAAATTTACAATAGGGCGGCACCTGTGTCTCAGTGAGTAGGGCACCGGCCCCATATGCCGAGGGTGGTGGGTTCAAACCCAGCCCCGGCCAAACTGCAACAACAAAAAAATAGCCGGGCGTTGTGGCGGGCGCCTGTAGTCCCAGCTACCCCGGAGGCTGAGGCAAGAGAATCACGTAAGCCCAAGAGCTGGAGGCTGCTGTGAGCCGTGTGATGCCACAGCACTCTACCGAGGGCAGTAAAGTGAGACTCTGTACAAAAAAAAAAAAAAAAAAAATAGGAAAAAAAAATTTACCATAATGTGCTTCAGATCACCCAGCTAGTAGTACGTGGTGAGCTAGGAGTTGAAATCTGATGTTTCTGATACCAAGCATGGTCTTCTTTCCAGTTTTCATGTTTTGTTTAATTGTGTGTGGGAGAAGAATGTGCTTATAGGCAATGGTAGGAATAGGACATGATCAATAATAATAACAAATAACATTTATTAAGCTCCATGCATGATCCTAAGTGCTTTACATGTATTAGTTCATTTAATCTTCACAACAATAACCCTGAAAAGCATAGGTACTATTATTAACTTCATTTGACAGAGGAGATATGCAAACTGGGCCACGGTCACACTGCAAGTCCCTGGCAGAGCTGGAATTTGAACCTGGGAGACTGGCTCCAGAGTTTTAAGCACTACTCTTGATTCCTGTTAAGGATGAGAAGCCAGAGGAGAAATACCACAAATAAAATAATCCACATCATCTCTGCTCTTGAGGATTAATGGAATAAACCTACTGCATTGCATATAGCAACTTAAGTGACATTTTCTCATTCATTCTCCTATTCTTACGAAGTTTTAGAAGTTTCTGACACATGAAAGTTCTCAATCATTGTTAGTTGCTAGTATTACCATTTACCATAAGTGATAAATACATGGAAGAGATGGACAGCCTTTCTTGTTATTAAAGAAATACAAAATTAAAACTACAAGATTAGGAAAAGTGAAAAATAATTTATCAGTGCTGACGAGGCTATGGAAAGAATACATAGAAGGGAGGCAGAAAGTAAGTTTTGAAGTCTGAAGCACCACAGTGTGACTAGCAAGCGTTTAGGTTTGTGGGCAAAAGAGTAAGGAGTCATGTTTCTAAGAAAGATCTCATGGGTGGTGATTTGAGGGATTGGTTTAGGAGACGAGATAAGGCAGGGAAAACAAGTAGAAGTTTGTGCAGTCAGGCAGTTGAGATGGTAGTAACTTAAATTGTGATTGTGGCTGAGGCCTGAAAGAAGGGGACTGAGTTGGGAAAGATGTAGGAGAATTAACAGGCCTTAGGATTTGATTAGATGTAGGTGGTGAGCCGAAAGAGCGGTTCTCAAAATTTAGCAAGCATCAGGATCATCTGGAGGGCTCGCTGGACCTCCCCCAGAGTTTCTGACTCAGTAGGTGTAGAGTTGGACCCAAGAATTTGGATTTCTTTTTTTCTTTTTCTTTTCTTTTTTTTTGAGACAGTCTCGCTGTCACCCTGAATAGAGTGTGGTGGCATCATCGTAGCTCACTGCAACCTCAAACTCCTGGACTCAAGTGATCCTCCTGCCTCCGTCTCCAATAGCTGAGACTACAGGTGTGCTCCACTGTACCCAGCTAATTTTTTCACTCTTCTTCAGGCTGGGTCTCAAACTCCTGACCTCCAGCAGTCCTTCTGTCTTATTACAGGTATGAGCCACTGTACCGGGCCAGAGGACTCTAACTTCTAAGTCTCTTTGTTCTGCAGGTTTTATTAAATCCACTCAGTCAGTCCACAGTGCTGTTGCACCTTGTCATTCTGCCCTTGACCTCTGTATTCTGTATTTTTGTGTGAAGCATCCCCAATCTTTTCTTGTGACTAGACAGTTTTTTTTTTTGTTTGTTTTTGGCCAGGGCTAGGTTTGAACCCGCCACCTCCGGCATGTGGGACCAGCGCCCTACTCCTTGAACCACAGGCACCACCCGTGACTAGACAGTTTTTAACATAATTGCAAGCTAACACTTAGGTAACACTGTGTGCCCAGTACTATTTGAAGCGCTTCATTATATATACTGTTTATAATCTCTGTAACAATCCTTTAAGTTAGGTACTGTTACTCCCTGTTTATAGATGAGAGGTTGAGATATAAAGGGATTAAATTATTTGCTCAAGATCACAGAACTAAAAAGTGCCGGAGCTAGGATGCAAACCCAGGCAATCTGGCTGCAGAATTTATGTTCAGTTATTCTGTTCTCTTGAAACAAGTTTACATTAAAATACCTTTTTTTGGCATGCATGGATCTATAATGTACCTCTTACTGCCAGAAAGCTCTGTTGTCTGATTTTTGAAAATACATGGTGAAAAAGCCATTATTCTATTGACCTTTGTTAAGACCTGTTGTGAGCTGGGCTAAGAACAGAGAGGACTCATATGAAGGCCTTGCCATTAGTGGCAGAGTAGCAGAGATGCATCTAATTTCACAACGTCACATGCTGAGGATTACGGTGGGAGTGCCAGAGCACCGCAGGAGGGAGAGCTCTAGCTGAGAGGATTGGGGAAGGCTTCCCAAAAGAGATATGCCAGGGCATTGGTAAAAGCAGACATAGTGACTGTTGAATTTTTTTTTTTTTTTTTTTTTTTTTAAAGAACAGCTCTCACATGGCCACACCATTTGATGTTAGGGGTCTGTCAACTGGGAAAAACCAGCAGATAGTCTCCCAGGAGGCCTCTTGTAAGTGGCAGTCATTACTTTAGTGAATTCAACCTGGGCCAAGGCCTGACCTTCAAGTTTAGAAACTGATATTCATCAGTAAAATGGAGACAATTATGAAACAAGTTCACAGGGACTAATACAGAGATCAGAATGTCACTTTCCAGTAAAAAGTTGCCACGGGACTTGGAGTCCCCAAGTTAAACACAACTCCGTCCCTTGCGGTGCATAGATGCCTCCTCCCTCTGCAGCTGCTCTTGATTTCTGTAGCCAGGGTTCCCTGGGCTCCTTTGATGGACATGTTTTTCAGATTAATATGTTTAATCAGGTTGTAGTCTGGTTAGGCTGGTTGGGCAGCTCTAATCTCTTTGGGATGACTTTGCATATCTTTGATCTATCATAATTAATGAGCATCATTTTTAAAATCGTGAAATAGAATTTGTGATTGAATATTTACTGGGTCACAAAATGTTTGAAAGCCACTAATTTCTAAAAAATCTCTTTTCAAATAAATGGGATCTTTATGTTATTTATCCAGGTGAATGATAAAAAGATTACAGGCAGACCCTGCATTTGACTTACATACAAGTTGTACTTGGAGGCTAGTGCAGTTAAGTCCCTGAGTTACAAACATTCAACTGATGTACGACTCTCACTTATGAATGGAAGCTATTACAGATAAGAAGTAAAATGTACCTGTTCCAACTATATGCAAATTCAACTCAAGAACAAGTCCACAGAACCTGTCTTGTTCATAACCTGGGGACTGCCTGTATCGAGACATTTCTACAGAAAGATGCCACTCATTTTTCCTTTCTCACCCACAAAGTATATAGAACGTGTTCAGCTGCCCAGGATAAGGGCTTAGTTTTAGCCCCTCCTTTCTGTTTCCTCCAGGGTCAGCACTTGAGAGGATTGAGTTATTTTGTGGGAAGGAAAAGAAGTAGGGAAAGTAGTTAGCACTTAGTAAGGATCTTCTCTGAGCCTGGCACAAAGCTCTTTATTTGTATATAATCTTAGTGCTCACAACATTTAAAACATAAGCAAGAAGTTCTCATTCATCACAGAACAGACATCGCACCCCTCTGAGGCTCTGTAAGACACGCAGTAGAGACTGAACAGAGCTGCTTCCTGTGGGCCTTTTAATGATGACTAGACATGTCAGGAACAGACGTCCCTGAACCATTTTCATCCAGAGTGTGGGCCTCTATGTGGCCTTTTCACATCCTGAGTTAAAGATCCTCCCAGGCATCATGGCATTTAGAGAACTGGATAGGGTAAAGACTCTACATAATTGAATCAAAACTCTAGTCCTAAAATAGGCAGAAGCAGGTTAAGAGCCCCCCACCTGCTCTCCCTTGCAGAGTGCTCCCATCTAGGAGCGAAAGAAAACTGAATTCATTGCAGTTTCCTGAGAAGGTTACTGGCCTCATAGAAGGAATCCACACAATGGAGTCGTACAAACATGAGTCTAAATTTTGGCTTCACCATTTCCTAGCTGTGTAACTTTGGGTAAATCTTTCTTTCTCTCTCTCTCTCTCTTTTTTTTAAGACAGTCTCGCTCCGTCGCCCAGGGTAGAGTGCTGTGATACCATAGCTCACACCAACCTCTCCCCTCAGCTCTGGAGTAGCTGGGATTATAGGTACACGCAGCTAGGTTTCTCTATTTTTAGTAGATATGGGGTTTCGCTCTTGATTGGGCTGGTGAGCTCAAGCAGTCCTTCCTCCTTGGCCTCCTAGAGTGTTAGGATTACAGGTGTGAGCCACCTGATGCCCACCCACGGTTAATCTCCTGACCTCTCTGGTTCTCAGTGGGCATAACGGTTCCTCACAGGGTTTTTGCAAGGATTAAAGACGAAGCTATAAAGACAGAAAAGGTGATAAGATAGTTTAGGTAATGTGAATCTATGATTAAAGGGGATAGATGTCAATTATCTTGAAAGTTCATTTATATGGAACATTTCATTTCCCTCTGATTCTGGATAAAATCAAGATTGGAGGTGCACATAACACAATGTGTCAGCACTATTCTGTTTGTTGTTTTTTGGGGGGTTTTTTGAGACAGAATCTCATTTTTTTGCCTTGGTAAAGTGCCGTGGTGTCACAGCTCACAGCAACTTCAAACTCTTGGGCTCAAGTCATTCTCTTGCCTCAGTCTCCCGAGTAGCTGCGATTACATGCGTCCACCACAGGGTCTCACTCTTGCTCAGGCTGGTCTCGAACTCCTGAGCTCAAGCAATCTACCCGCCTCAGCCTCCCAAAGTGCTAGGATTACAGGCATGAGCCACTGTGCCTATTCGGTTTTGTTTTCATTAACTCATTTAATCCTTACAACAACCCTTATCATAGGTCCTTTTATTGTCCTCCTTTTACTGGTGATAAAAACTGAGACACAAAAAGTGAAATAACTTGCTCAGAGTCATGCAGTTAGCAAGTGGTGGGGCCCAGAGTCTAACCAAGACAGTGTGGCTCCAGAGTGAGGGAGGGAGGGAAGAATAGAACCTACTCTACCTTAGGATTGTTATATGAGATCCAGAATAAGATAACCTCCAGAAAGTGGTTCATAAATCCTTTGTGTGTTCTAAGACCTTGTGTGGCAGGCTCTCCGGGGCTGGAGTGAAGATACAGGCTCTTGGATGCCTGCTGATGTCGAGTCCCAGCTCTACCACTTGTATGATCTTGAACAAATTAATCCCTCTCTGCCTTATTTTCTTAACTATAAAATTGAGATGGCAGAAGGACATACGTGATAGAATTGTTCTGAGGATTTGTACATATGAAGAGTTTAGAATAATACCTAAGGCTCATCACCTATATCTCAAGCAGCTAAGGCGCCAGCCACATACACCAGAGCTGGCAGGTTCAAATCCAGCCCGGGCCTGCCAAACAACAATGAAAACTACGATAAAAAAATAGCTGGTGTGTGTGGTGGTGGCCTGTAGTCCCAGCTACTTGGGAGGCTGAGGTAAGAGAATCGCTTAAGCCCAGGAGTTGGAGGTTGCTGTGAACTATGATGCCACAGCACTTTACCCAGGGGATAGCTTGAGGCTCTGTCTCAAAAAAAAAGAATAATACCTAAATAGTTCTAAGCAGATGATGATGGAGAGTAGGAAACGAGCTCTGAAATTTAAGAACCCTGGGATAGAATCCCAGCTCCTGATTTGATCTTAGGAACGTTCCTAAACTTCTAACGCAAATATTCTTAAAACAGAGTTGTCCAGATGAGAGGCAGTGTTTGTAAAGGCCCTCAGCGTAGTGCCCTCCACTCAGTAGAAACTTGATAGATACTAGTTCTTCTTTATTTATTCAACACTGAGTGCCGGCTATGTGTAGCAGTCGTGTAAGTTCTGTGGAAGACAGATATGAGACACTCTAAAGGGGATAAACTTCAGTTATCTTGAAAATTCATTTATATGGAAACTTCACTTCCCTCTGATTCTGGATAAAAATATAGTTACAGAAACCTGAAGAGTGAGACTAGTAAATATGGTTGTGGATAACTAACACGAGCATTAAAAATACTTAGTGCTAAGTACTGTGAGAGTGACAGATAAATATACAACCTCTGAAGAGGGAGAGACCCCCCCATGGAGAAATACTGGAGGGCTTCCTGGAGGAAGTGCTGTTGGCTGTGGGCTCAGAGGCTCAGTGGGTCTTTAATCCTTCATCAGTAGACTGGACTTATAAGAGGGTCAGGTCCGATGCCCTGTAGAATTCTTGCCTGTGAGCCCAGGAGAAAGCTGGCTATCTGCAGTGCCCAATGCTGCCAAGTTGGACGAGGCTGGACTGAGGGGTTTGGGCCCCTGAGTGCTCTATAACTGGAATTTCCAGATCTGGAAGCGCTACCTTTGTGATCAGATAGGCAGCATTCTTGGGTCCTTGTTGATCTGCCAAGACCATAACATGAGTGTTCAGAGAAAGGGAGAAAGGTCAAGTCTTTGCTGTCTACCAGGGAAATATGAGAGACTTCCCAGATAGTCCCTGGGGCTTCTGCCCTCTGGGAACCCTTTCCAGGGGCTTCCCTCTCATTCTCAGCCCACCCAGGGCCCACAGGCAAGGTAGGAAAATACCAGATGGGGCAGGCAGGCCTGGATTTCAGACCTGGCTCCACAGCTTGGTCTCAGGAAAGATAGATATTTAATCCCTCTGAACCTCAGTCTCATCAATTGGAAAATGGGGACAAGTGAGTATTCAATAAGATGAAGTTAAATGAGAGTCTGTGTAAAATCCGTGGCACCACCTGACTCATTAGAATCAGTCACCATTTATTAGACAAAGACTTGTATTGCACAAGTACCTGGGATACCAACCCAGGCCAAAAGCAAACAAAAATGATCACTTCCTTAGCCACCTGGCTCCTGCTCTGTGTCCAAGCCCCACCCTCTCTCCTGGGAAAAGTCTCCTGGGGCCCTTGAATCCTACTTCACGCTGGGGCTGGAGTAGTCCTCTTGGTCCTCCCTTCTCTGGGCCTCCCACAGAGGCCTGCTGGACGGCCTGGCCAGGGGGATCACCTTCCTCCAGAGCTGATTCTACTTGTTGGTATTAATTTAAAACGAGGGCCATGTTCTGTGGCTCATGCTCATAATCCTAGCACTCTGGGAGGCTGAGATGGATGGGTCACTTGAGCTCATGAAACCAGCCTGGGCAAGGGCGAGACCTTGTCTCTAGAGGTGTTGTGGCAGACACCTGTAGTCCCAGCTATTTGGGAGGCTGAGCCAAGAGGATCACTTGAGCCCAAGAGTTTGAGGTTGCTGTGAGCTATGATGCCACAGGCACTCTACTAAGGACAAAGCGAGACTCTATCTAAAAAAAAAAAGAAAAAGAAAAAGAAAGAAAGAAAATTTTAAAAACAAAAACGTAAAATGCACATGACCTAAGATAAAATAAAGATCTTCAAAGAAAGTTTGCGCTGGAGTCTGGCTTAGCTCATTCTCCTTTGTCCCTGACTTCCCACAGGGTTCTGGGAGTCAGGAGTCAGGATTTCTGGGAGTCAGGAGTCAGGTCATGCGTCCGGACTCAGTGCCTTGCCTGCAGCCCTCACCTCCTTGCTGCCCGGTCAGCTCCCTGCCCTGGACCCAGTCCCCATGGTTCCTCATGTAGGCAGAGGTTGGTGGCTAAGTTCTTCCTTTCTCCTACGGAGACCCTGCTGCCCACCTGTCTGAGGCCAGGCGGTCGATGGAGTGGACAAGCCTCCCACTGACCACTGCAGGATCTTGGGCAAATCCCTGGTCCTCTCCGGGCCTCAGTTTCTCTTTGACTCCAAGGAAGGTCTAGACGGGCTCTAGATCCTTTCTCTGAGCGGGAGTGTGCTTGCCCTGGAACCCCAGGCCGGCTCCAGGGACACCAACGCCCTTGCTGGGCAGGGAGACGCCCAGCAGGGCGGGGAGCAGCAGCGGGTCCTGCCCTGCCCGCCCAGGCCAGGTGCTGCCGCCTGAGCCGCCTGAGCCGCCGCGAGGGGCCGCCCGCGCCCCCGTCCCAGTCCGGCCCGCGCCCATGGCCTTTCTGACTGCCTGGAAGGGGACAGCTTCGCGGAAAAGCGACTGCAGGTACCGGGCGGAGGCAGAAACTCGGCAGGAGGCGCGGATAGGACCGAGGGTCTGCTGGGGTACTCCAAAGGCGACAGGAGGGACAACCGAGGGCGCGGCTGGAGGTAGCAGGGTGCAAGCTGCTGGGCGCAGGGGTGGTGGCCAAGGGGGCCGGGGACGGGCAGCGCAGCGCCTCTCACATCCCCATGCACCCCCCTCCCCCGCTTGAGTGTAATTGCCCGCGTCAGCGCTGGGCCTGGGCACGAGAGGATGTGGTCCCCGAGCCCGCTGTCAGTGCCACCTACGGCGGGACTGGTGAGGCGTCTCCCCTCATCACTCCACTGCTCGCCTGGCTCTCCCCAGCTGTGCGTGAGCCACATGGTGGGCACCCTGTGTGTCTGGACAGATAAGAGCAGGCACACTGTCCCCCTGAGGGACTGTGAACATGGGAAGGCAGCAGTGTGTGTGTGTGTGTGTCCCATGTCCTGGTCCCAGCCCAGGGTGGAATTATGTGCACCACAGCTCCAGCTCCTCCAAGTTCAACCCTTCAGGGACCGGCCATTGCCTCCTTTTGTGTGTCACTGCCCCAGCTGTCCCCACCTCCGGGAGAGGGGACAGCGCTGGCCTCACTTCTGAGCCTTGGCCCTCCCTGCAAGTCCTTCATATTATTACATGTTTAAAGTTCATCCACCTGTCCTCCCAACACCTCCATCTGACTGTCCTGTGAGCACCGTGAAGTTAGCAAGCCCAAACCAAACTCCACATCCTCACCCCCAAACCTGTTCCTCCTCCTGTGTCTCCATCCCAGTGAGTGGCACAGTCACCCACCCAGTTGCCCAAGCCTGCAACCTGGAGTCACCCTTGACACCTTACTCCATCCCGCCTACCCATCTCCATGTCCTGCGGATTTTATCTCCTGCAAGCTGTTCCTTCCCCTTGGACTATGGCAAAACCCCCTAACTTCCCCAGCTCCTGCAGTCTCCCTTTCCCTGTGTCCTTTATAAAGCACAAACCAGACCATGTGATTTTTCTGCTTTAAAACCCTTCCACGGCTCTCCGTCACCTAGAGGTTAAAGTTCAAGGCTCTCAGAGTCTAGACTGTGACCCACGCATTTCCCATTACTCCCTGACCTCTCTCTGTTCCAGCAATACCAGCCGGCCACATGGTGGGCGCTCTCACAACTGTGCTGGGGTTGCTCTGGGTTGGCGAGAACACTCTCTCTTCACTCCTGACACTCCATAAAAGCCAACATTTGGTGACCTCTTTGGGAGAGCCTTTCTAGCTCCATCCCTGGGTCAGAGTCATCATTTCCAGGGCTCCAGCATCTTTGCCTCCCTTCCATGGCTCTCATTCAGTCTTCAGCACACACATTGGCTCTGCAGATACAGACATATGGGCACCTGCTCTTGGATACATGTTCTAGTGGGAGACACAGACAAACAAGGAGAAAAATTAGCAAGTAAATAGCAGAGATAGGCTCAGCGCCTGTAGCACAGTGGTTATGGCATTGGCCACATATACTGAGGTTGGCAGGTTCGAACCCAGCCTGGGCCTGCTAAACAATAATGACAACTGCAACAAAAAAATAGCTGAGCCTTGTGGCAGCGCCTGTAGTCCCAGCTACTTGGGAGGCTGAATCGCTTAAGCCCAAAAGTTTGAGGTTGCTGTGAGCTATGACACTACAGCACTCTAACGAGGGCAACATAGTAAGACTGTCTCAAAAAAAATAAATAACAGATATGGGGTACTTCTTACACTAAGGGAATGGGATGCCCAGTAGAATCAACCATGCCTAGGGTGAGGGCAGCTCATGTCAGATCCTCAGGTTTGCATGAGGAGCAGAAAGACGTGGGTGGTAATCGCTGCCTGACAAGATCCAGGAGCTAAAACAAACAGGGCCTGGGAGTTTGGAGTTCACGGTGTGTTGGGAAGCCCCAGAGCCACATTTACTTGTTTAAAGATGACCATATCATCTTATGGGGAAAGGATTTTGTGGACAGACCATTTCAACACTGGGTAACTGCCATCTACTCCTTTTCCATTTCCCCACTACACATGGAGAGAGGACAGGGTTCATCTGCCCCTGTGTCCCTGGAGCCCAGCACAGAATCAGGTCAGAATATGTTTCCATTTGATGAGTGAGGATCCCCTGGCTGGAGTGGCAAGGACTGGTCTGCCCAGATGGCTGTCCAGGACCTGCCCTGCATGTGAGAATCCAGCACTCTGTCCTGTGGGGACCAGGGAGCCTCCCACGTTTCTTTGTGTGACATTTGTAACATACAAATGTCACAGTGTGAAGGGAGAGAGGAAAGGAGGCTGGTGTGATAATCTAGGAGAGACATGATCTGTTGTAGATTTGGAGAATGGAAGGAAAAGGAAATAGACATTAAGAAGGAAGAACTGAGAAGTGGTGAATGAATAGGCCAGAGGGTGAGACCCAGAATCGCCAATGATGGGAGACGCTGTGAGCAGGACAGGGCGTCCCTGCCCAGTACAGGCTTCTGCATCCTTCAGTGGGGCTACGCACCTGCATCTTTATACTTAGCTGGAACTTGCTGGGCACGAATACCCAGAGAATTCTGTACTCCCAGTTGCTCCCACAAGGTCTCACACCTGAGGCTCAAACCTGGGTCTCCATTCTCCTAGCTCAGGACCTGTGACGTCTCCACTCTCACTCTGTCCACCATGTGTCCCACAGCATGGCTAAGGGGGAAGAGCTTAGGAGGGTACTTCACCCTGCCCTGCTACTCACTCACTCACTGGCTCTTTGACCTTGACTCTGTTACTTGCAAGCCTCAGTTTACTCAGCTGCAAAATAATAGCTATTCCCTGAGCCATGAGAAAACATAGTGAAGTCACTTTTTTTTTTTTTTTGAGACAGTCTTACTTTGTCGCCCTGGGTAGAATGCTATGGTGTCATAGTTCACAGCAACCTCACACTCTTGAACTCTGAGCAATCCTCTTGCCTCATCTGGAGTAGCTGGGACTACAGGCACCCACCACAATACCCAGCTAGTGTTTTTCTTTTTTTTTTTTATTTATTTATTTTTAATTTATTTATTTTTTTTGTAGAGACAGAGTCTCACTTTATGGCCCTCGGTAGAGTGCCGTGGCCTCACACAGCTCACAGCAACCTCCAACTCCTGGGCTTAAGCGATTCTCTTGCCTCAGCCTCCCGAGTAGCTGGGACTACAGGCACCCGCCACAACACCTGGCTAGTTTTTGGTTGCAGTTTGGCCGGGGCTGGGTTTGAACTCGCCACCCTCGGTATATGGGGCCAGCACCTTACCGACTGAGCCACAGGCGCCGCCCCCCAGATAGTGTTTTTCTATTTTGAGGAGAGGTCAGGGTCTTGCTCCTTGCTCGGGCTGGTCTTGAACTCCTCAGCTCAAGTGATCCACTTGCCTTGGTCTTCCAGAGTGTTAGGATTACAGGTGTGAGCCACTGTGCCTGGCTGTGAAGTCACATTTGTAAAGGACCTAACAGCCACTGGAGCATATTCGGTGTTCAGTAAACTCAAGTTCACTTCCTTCTGGGTATTGGTATGGGTAATCTTCCTTCTGGGATATTTTCTTTTTTTTTTTTTTTGTAGAGACAGAGTCTCACTATACTGCCCTCGGGTAGAGTGCCGTGGCGTCACACGGCTCACAGCAACCTCTAACTCTTGGGCTTACGCAATTCTCTTGCCTCAGCCTCCCGAGCAGCTGGGACTACAGGCGCCCGCCACAATGCCCGGCTAGCTTCTGGGATATTTTCATTGAGCAGAGGAATTCTAAAAGGTTTAGGAGTCAATGGTGAGGCTTCAGGCCCCAGGATTGTGTAGCTGGAACCTGCTGGGAAAGGAAAGGGGACTCTGATGCCCATGCATCTGACTACGGAACCACCACCTACTGGGCCTAAGCACAGGGCCGACTGAGCCATGCTGTAGCCCTCACTCACAGTAGGAGAAGGCACCAAAACAAAGCTGCTTTTGAGAGATTAATGAAGAGACTGAACTGATGTGGAAGGAAGGGGCCTCCCCAAGAATGGAAGGGCCCAGCCAAGCAGGCTGGGGTCTGCTGGGGCTGCTGCAGTCAATATTCCTGCTCTTGGTTTGATCCTGAGCTGCAGAGGAGCTGCCAGATGCCTCCAGGCTGGGAGTTAATAATTTGGTGGCTAGAATCCTTGGGTGGCTTTGGGATTCTTTCCTTGAGAATGGATCTGGACTTGAGGCTAATACTGAGTTTTCACCTCTGTGACTCTCAGATCTTTGTTATTTAAAATTCCAAGGTTCGGCTCAGTGCCTGTGGCTCAAGTGGCTAAGGCGCCAGCCACATACACCTGAGCTGGCAGGTTCAAATTCAGCCCGGGCCCGCCAAACAACAATGACGACTGTAACCAAAAAATAGCCGGAGTGTTGTGGTGGGCACCTGTAGTGGGAGGCAGAGGCTCCTTGGGAGGAGGAGGCAAGAGAATCGCTTGGGAGGCAGAGGCAAGAGAATCGCTTGAGCCCAGGAGCTGGAGGTTGCTGTGAGCTGTGATGACACAGCACTTGACCCAGGACGACAGCTTGAGGCTCTGTCTCAAAATAAATAAATAAATAAATAAATAAATAAATAAATAATAAATAAATAAATAAAATTCCAAGGTTCTAGGATGTTGGGCTGGGCATGGTGGCTCATGGTGGCAATCCCAGCACTTTGGGAGACCGAGGTGGGAGGACTGCTGGAGATCAGGACATCAAAACCAGCCTGGCTAACATAGTGAGACCCTGTCTCTACAAAATATATATTTTTTAATATTTAAATATTTATTGCCATTCAGTTGCAGCATCTCAATATACACACTGCATGGAAATACACAGATAACATTTTTAAACACCAGGGATAAGAATTTAGGTTGTGGCCAGCTGTTGGTTGTCTTGCTGTCATTAAAGAAAAAGTCAAATGGGCGGCGCCTGTGGCTCAGTCGGTAAGGTGCCGGCCCCAGGTCAAACTGCAACCAAAAAAAAAAAAAGAAAAAGTCAAGAGTTCTGAGAACTTATTTGGTAGTAGTTACAAATTTTGTTCTCTTCAGTTTTTCACTGAGTACATTTTAATAGATAATATACATATCCCTGCAGATAAAACCATCATCAGAATTTACTAAATTAATTGCGTATTTTGAGCTACTCTTTATGAAGAGAAGTAAAATATTCAGTAAGGCAGCAGAGAGTTAGTTTACACCCTCGGCTATCTCTATAAAAATAGTATGGTTAGTAAAAATAGCATTCAGCTTATTTTCCCTAGCAAGACTATGATGATGGAATCTGTGACTCAGCAGCAGTGGCTGGTGATGCTGTCCCTTTAAAAGCGGGCTCTTCATTTCCCTTGTTAGGCAGATGCCTTTTTAGTCATCTCATATTTGATAAGCCATCCTCCCTGGATGACCTGGGCTACTTCATTTGTTGCGTGGCATGCAAACAGAAGCCAGTTTCGAGGCTGCACCTTGTAGGCAAATCTCATAAATATCAAAGAATAGCAACAGAGGGCAAATGTCATCCGCCCACTGATAATCTCTGGAAATTTGTTCATGTCATTGATGGCAGCAACCGGCAGACCCCAGTTAGCTACTGGGCCCCAGAAGTGCGTACTCATGAGGTAGTCCCGGAAATCCTTGCTCTGGACATAGTCCACTGCTTTCCGCACCAGCGCGCCAGCTATGACTGTGCGGGACACCAGCTCCTCCTGCTCCCCGCCGCTGCCTCTGCTCCTCGGAGCCCAGTGACAACCAGCCGACCGGGCGGCCGCTGGCAGCGCCTCTACAAAACATTTTTTAAAAATTAGACAGGCATGGTGGCATGTGTTAGTTCCAGCTACCCAAGAGGCTGAAGGAGGAAGATGGCTTGAGCTCAGGAGTTCAAGCTTACACTGAGCTATGATGATGCCACTGCACTTCAGCTTGAGCAGCAAAGCCAGACTCTGCCTCAAAAAAGAAAAAAATTCCAAGTTTCTACAACATTGAAGCCTCTAACCCCAGGATTCTGATATACCCCCTGCTGCTGAGGGCAGCAGGTGTAAGAGACACCTTCTGGTTTCCCAGATCCTTAATCCCTGGTGACTATGCCATGAAGAAGCTCCAAGTAATCTTTTCTCATTTTATTGGTTATGGTGGGATTCAGATTTGGAACATTTGGGGTCCTTTTTGAGATCATTAGAAATAGATTTTGTATTGTAACTTCAGTTCTGCCGGCATATCACGTTTCCCAAAAACATCTTAAATCTGGCCGTGCAGTGGCTCACACCTGTGATCCTAGCACTCTGGGAGGCCGAGGGTGGGTTGCTTGAGCTCAGGAGTTTGAGACCTGCCTGAGCAAGAGCGAGACCTCCGTCTCTACTAAAAATAGAAAAACTAGCCGGGCTTGGTGGCAGGGGCCTATCGTCCCAGCTACTTGGGAGGCTGAGGCAAGTGAGGCACAGGGATCACTTGAGCCCGAGTGGAAGGTTGCTGTGAGCTATGATGCCATAGCATTCTACCAAGGGGAGACAGCGAGACTCTGTCTCAGAAAAAAAAATTTTTTTTAAGTCATCTATGACTTGAGTTGCTCTCAATTTTGCCTCTGAAAATTTCTGCCTCTCGGTTCAGTGTCTCTCTGTGGCCAGCTCCTTTCTCTCCTAACGCTCGCCTGTGTCTCCACTCAGAGAAGGCATGGCCGCCAGCAGCTTCCAAGCTCAAGTCCTGGGACGCTGAGACAAAGGAGTGAAAAGTATTCTGGAGGCACACAGTTTAATTTTGAACCCTGACTCTGAGACTTTCTAGCAGTATGGCTTCAGACAGATTGTTTAACCTCTCTGCGCATCGGTTTCCTAATCTGTAAAATGAGGGCAATGTTGAGACTTGCTTTAAGGATTGCAGGAATTGGTTTAAGTACTAAGAACTGTGCTAACAGAAACTTCGCCAGTCGGGTGTGAAAAAGCTCAGGGGAATATTCTGATTGGTCCTTTCTTTGACCAATCGCTGCGCAGTGAGAGGTGGTGTCCAGTAAGAGGACGCTCCTCCCACTCAGCCAATGGACTAGAGAGGAGGGAAGGAGAAACGGTTTTCCAAAAACAAGGGTTGGGGGACATTTAGTAAAGGTCTTAAAGGGGTCTTACAGCTGGAGGTTCACAAAGTAGCCAAATTTATTGTTGTTATTATTATTATTATTTTGAGACAAGAGTCTCACCCTGTTGCCCTGGGTAGAATGTTGTGGTGTCATGTCTCACAGCAACCTCAAACTCCTGGGCTCAAGTGATCTTCCCTCAGCCTCCCAAGTAACTGGGACCACAGGCGCCAGCCACAATGCCACAGCTAATATATACATATATATATAATATATATTTATGTAGAGATTTATATATATATTTACATATATGTATATATTTATGTAGAGATGGAGTCTCAGTCTTCCTCAGGCTGATCTCAAACTCCTGAGCTTTGGTATTCCACCTGCCTTGGCCTCCCAGAGTATTAGTATTACAGGCATGAGCCACCATGCCCAGCAGAAATTATGATATATTCGGAGTACCCCACTCATGTATCTACGAGTTCCCCAACTGCTTTTGATGCCCTGAGATCTGAAAATTGAAAAGTCCCTCATGGTCACTCTGGGGACCGTGCCACCCTCCACCCTCTGCCTCTGCCAGACCTAGTCAGAGATTCTGCCTCTGCCAGACCT
Source organism: Nycticebus coucang (assembly GCF_027406575.1). Taxonomy (NCBI): domain Eukaryota; kingdom Metazoa; phylum Chordata; class Mammalia; order Primates; family Lorisidae; genus Nycticebus; species Nycticebus coucang. Next base: position 48,051,574 of record NC_069801.1, on the reverse strand, counting down.
AGTCAGAGATTCTGCCTCTGCCAGACCTTGCCATTCTCTCCCCAATAGCCACCACCACCCTGGCCCAGGGACGGGTCCCTGTGGCTCTTTACTTCATCACCTACCTTAATTCACTCCTATTCAGGCTGTTGTAACAAAATACCATAAGCACAGTAGCTTATAAACAGCCAAAATTTATTTCTTGCATCTCTGGAGAATGGACAGTCCAAGATCAAGGCAAGTTTGGTGCCCGCTGAGGGTCTGCTTTCTGGCTCATAGATGGTGACTTCCTGCTGTGTCTTCACCTGGTGGGAGGGGTGAGAGGTCTCTCTTGGGCTTCTTTTAGGAGGGTACTAATCCCCCCATGACCTAATCACCTCCCAAAGGGTTTGCCTCCTAATACCATCACCTTGGGGATGAAGATTTCAACATATGAATGTTGGGGTTACTGTGAGCTATGACGCCAGAGTACTCTACTGAGGGTGACACAGTGAGATGCTGTCTCAAAAACAAACAAAAAAACCAGTATGAACATTGGGAGCGACATACATTCGGTCTATACCAATTACCTCATCCTGTGGGTGAACAGACCCTTCCCCTGATCCCCACCAGCTTGACTAGGACCAGGCTATAACTGTTAAGAGTACCTTAGGAAGCAGGGAGTAACAGGGATTGTTATGATGTCATGGTCCTCTCTCAGCTCCTCACCCCTCCTGGAAGGAGCCTTCCTGCAGAACATCCACTTTGGAGAGGGCCCAAGGTATGTTCTAAAACCTTCCTTCTGACAAGGGAGGACATTTTTCTCTTAATCCAAGCCTTCCTTTCTTATCCCAATATCAACCTCTCCCAGGTGAATGGCTGTGCAGAAATCTACCACTTTCAACTGTCAACAGGACAGTTATTTTAGGACTTAGTGGGACATTAAGCACTCCATCCACGGGGAACTAGACCAAGACACTCATTCCTTTTGACCCCTTTTCTTCCCAGGGGAGTGAGGTTTGTTCCTGGTTTTCGCCTCCTGCAGCCTCAGATGTTCCCCCTTAGTCCCCTACAGAGTTAGCTCTGACTGGCAGCCACGCCCTGCAAGAAGCAGCAACACAACTTCTCAGTTCATTTCCAGCCCAGAAACACCCTTCCCAACAGCCAGGCCTGGTGGCTGACACCTGTAGTCCTAGCATTCTGGGAGGCTGAGGCAGGTGGATTGCTTGTGCTCAGGAGTTTGAGATCAGCCTAAAGAAGAGCAAGACCTCGTCTCTACTAAAAAAAAAAAAAAAAACCCTTAGCCGGGGGTCGTGGCGGGTGCCTGTAGTCCCAGCTGCTCGGGAGGCTGAGGCAAGAGAATCACGTAAGCCCAAGAGCTGGAGGTTGCTGTGAGCTGTGTGACGGCACACGGCACTCTACCAAGGGCAGTAAGGTGAGACTCTGTCTCTAAAAACAAACAAACAAAAAAACCCCCCAAAACCAGAAAAACTAGCTAGGTGTTGTGGTAGATGCCTGTAGTCTCAGCTACTTGGGAGGCTGAGGCAAGAGGATCTCTCTCTCTCTTTTTTTTTTTTTTTGTACAGACAAGAGTCTCACTGTATTGCCCTCAGTAGAGTGCGATGGCATCACAGCTCACAGCAACTTCCAACACCTGGGCTTAGGCAATTCTCTTGCCTCAGCCACCGGAGTAGCTGGGACTACAGGCGCCCGCCACAATGCCTGGCTATTTTTTTGTTGCAGTTGCCTGTGGCTCAGTGGGTAGGGCGCTGGCCCCAAATACTGAGGGTGGCGAGTTCAAACCCAGCCCTGGCCAAAACTGCAAGAGGATCTCTTGAGCTCAAGTTTGAGGTTGCTGTGAGCTACAATGATGGCATGGTACCTACCATGGGTGACAAAGTGAGACATGAGATGCTGTCTCAAAAATAAAATAAAATAAACACCCTTCCCCAGACAGAGCAGCTAAATCTCAGATTGAAAGTTACTCTACTGTCTTTCCAACAAAATGAGTGTGTGGGCACTTGCTTTACATCTGGGTGACTGAAGGGCACAGCCTGGGGCTGTCCCTGAGCATAGGACAGGCCACTAAAAGAAGGACATCATTCAACAGCCCTGTGCTCAGATTGTCCCCCTTTTCCTCCTTCATTTGCCTTTGCTCCCTCCAAGCCCCAGCTCCTCTCCCCTGAACATCATCGAACTGTCTCCCTCAGGCCCTCAGACCCTGCCTCTGTCAGCCGTATGGACAAGGAGAGCTGCCTTTGACACTTAACAAGCATCATCACCTTTAATCCACACAATTCTGACCAGGGGGGCCTTAATGTCTCCAATTTAAAAGATGAGGAAACTGAGGCCCAAGGAGGTGGAGTATTGCCCCAGATTATGGTAAAGAAGCCAAAATTCAGAGTTGAAACTCCTGTCTGTGACACTGTCCTGTAAAAACTTTCCCAGACCTGGCTGTAATACCTCCTCAGGCTTGCTCTTTTTTTATTTTTTTTTTGGAGACAAGGTCTCACTATGTCACCCTCGGTAGAGAGCTGTGGCATCACAGCTCACAGCAACCTCAAACCCTTGGGCCTAAACGATTCTCTTGCCTCAGCCTCCCAAAGTAGCTGGGACTACAGATACCATCACAGTGCCTGGCTATTTTTTTGTTGCAGTTGTCATTGTTGTTTGGCAGATCTGGCTGGCATTGTAACCACTGTGCTATGAATGCCGAGCCCTCCTCAGGCTTTCTTTTTATTATTATTATTATTATTATTAAATCATAGCTGTGTACATTAATGCGATCGTGGGGCACCATACACTGGTTTTATAGACCTTTTGACACATTTTCATCACACTGGTTAACATAGCCTTCCTGGCATTTTCTTAGTTATTGTGTTAAGACATTTTTTGGGCTTTCTAAAATGCATAGATATTAGGGTTTTCTTTGTAATACTAGCTGGATAATTTTGTGGATTTTTTTTTCACATTTTTCCATGTTCTAGCAAATTCATTTATGCAACAGGCATTTACTTAGCACTGCCTGAGGTTGAAGTGTGCCTGGGAATATTTGGAGATGAGCAAGGAGAACGGTGTGGCTGAAATAAGAGAAAAAATAAAGGGAGATGGGCTTGGCGCCTGTGGTTCAAGCGGCTAAGGTGCCAGCCACATTTACCTGAGCTGGCAGGTTCGAATCCGGCCTGGGCCTGACAAACAATGACGGCTGCAACCAAAAAATAGCCAGCCGTTGTGGCGGGTGTCTGTAGTCCCAGCTACTTGGGAGGTGGAGGCAGGAGACTCGATTGAGCCCAGGAGTTGGAGGTTGCCGTGAGCTGTGATGCCAGGGCACTCTACCCAGGGTACAGCTTGAGGCTCTGTCTCAAATAAATAAATAAATAAATAAATGGAGATGGGGCGGCGCCTGTGGCTCAACAGAGAAGGGTGCCAGCCCCATATGCTGGAAGTGGCGGGTTCAAACCCAGCCCCAGCCAAAAACTTCAAATAAATAAATAAAGGGAGATGATGTTGGAGAGATGATGGGAGTGTGCAGCTTGTGCAGGGCCTCCTGAGCCATGTAGAGACTTTAGCTTTTGCCCGAGAAACACGGGGAGCCTTTGCAGGATCTTGAACAGATATGACATGAACGGCCTAAGTGTCAAATGGGCCTGATGCCTGATGGAGGATAAACAACAAGGGGACAGAGATGGAGGCAGAGAAACCACTTAGGAGACAACTCTATAAATGTAATTTAGGCTGGTCCTGTGGCTCACACCTGTAATCCTAGCCCTCTGGGAGGCCCAGGTGGGAGGATCCTTCATGCTCAGGAGTATGAAGTACAAGACCAGCCTAACCAAGAACAAGATTCTGTCTCTAACAAAACAGGAAAGTTTAGCTGGGGATCATCATGGGCGACTATAGTTCCAGGTACTCAGAAGGCTGAAGCAGAAGGATTGCCTGATCTCAGGAGTTTGAGGTTGCTGTGAGCTAGGCTGATGCCATAGCACTCTACCCTGGGCAGCAGAGCGAGACTCCATCCCAAAAAAATAGGAAAGGAAAGGGAAATTTAAATATCTATAAAATAGTTTAATCTATAAATTGACTGTAATTCATTGAATTAATCCTTTATTAATGGGCATTTAGATTGTTTCAGTGTGTCCTTATTATAGAACACAATATAAAAAACATTCTTGTAGCATAAATCTTTGAGCATGTCATTATTACCTTAGGACAAGTGTGCTGCCCAGGTGTTATTGGGTCATCTTTCTCAGACTTTTGACATATAATTCCAACTGCCCTTTTCCTACTGGTGTTACTGTGTCTTTGTGGTCCTGGTGGGGTCTCTGGGTGCATGTAGTAGGAGAAATCTCTCTTTTCTGGACAGCCTTAAATGGTTCCAAAGTCCTTTTGGGTCCATTTGCTCATTTAAGGCTCACAGCAATCCTGTTATCCCTGCTTTATAGGGGAGGAAACCGAAGCTCAAAGAATAGTATAAGGGCCTGTTCTGGGTGTTTTATATGTATTTCCTTATTTAATCCTTGCAACATCCCAGTGAGATTGGTGCCATCATCATCCCCATTTCAGAGATGAAGTTGCTGGCCCTGGCGTCAGAGCTGGCTTTTCAATCCGCTCTCTGATGTCTTGCTTGGGGCTGCCCAGCTGAATCATGGCGTAGCCAGGAGTTTAATCAGCTCTTCCTGGCTCTGCAGCCCAAGTTCTAAACCCTGACAGAATGCCACTCAATGGCAGAAACCCCTCATTAGAGTTCTCTTTATTTCAACCAGAGCAGTCCTTGGTCCCTTGTGCTTGGCTGGGATCCTTCCTTAGACCCACCTTGGCGGCTGCTGGAGACCAGACTGGTAGAAGAGTCCAGAACCTAGAACCGAAACCGTCAGAGCAAGGAGGGCTCTCAAGCTCCTGGTCCAACCTTCTCTCTTCTTTATATTTGGTGAGAGGAGGGAAACTAAGGGGCAGAGTGAGGTCGTAACCAGCCCAAGGTCACATAGCTAGTGAGGGGAGGAAGGCCCGGGGGGAGGGAAGAGACCCAGGCAAGGAGCAGGCCTACACTTCTATAAGGGGCCCTCTCCGGGAGTATTTAAAAGCTGTGGTTGTCCCAGCCCTCTTCAAGGGCCCTTTGTTGATGGACCCGTTCACTTGTGAATGATTAACAAGCTCAAGACCTGCTGGGGTAGAGCTCAGTCCTTTAAAGAAACCTGCCTTATAGTCACCAGTTCCCCTGGGTTTGGAGGGTTCTGGTGTCTGGGGAGGGGAGATCTGGCCTGGCAGAGAACCCAAGTGTGCGGAGTGGGCACTTCATTCCAGGAAAGGCTTGGTGGAAGGGACTGAGATAGGGCTGAGAAGGGAGAAGGGTACCTAAGTAATGCTCAGTAATGCTCCCAGCATCCCTGAGCGTTTGGGATTGCCCCAGGTTTACAGAGACGTGAGGTTCAGGAGGTGGAGGCAGAGCTGACTTCACAGCTTGAGCTCTTTCTACAACACAGCATCACTTGTCACATGCTTGTATCCCCCATTTATGTGACCCCCCATTTCAAACATCCCTCCTTTCTTTCCTTCTTCTCCCTTTCCCTTTGGGATAGGCATCAAGACCTGGGTTTAAGCTGTGACTACACATTGGTCCAAGTCATACTGCAGACTTCCCGGGGCATTCTGAGGAGCTCTCACTCAACACATTTATTAAGGCCCTTGTTAAGTTAAGGGATGGCGCAGGGAAAGCAGTCCATGGATGTCCTCAAGACCATGGAGAGGTGTGATGACCTTGACGATTTGTTCTTACAGTTTGGGGAGGAAAGGAGGCCTAGCATCTCCCAGGTATAAAGCACCAGGAAGCAGGTTTCCAAGAAGGGAGCGGGTCCCAGGCCTCTGGATGATTTCTCAGTCCCTGGGCTCAGCTATAGGATCAAGGCGAGCATGAGCAGATGATCCAAGAAGGGCCACCTGAATTGGGAGGCAGAAATAAAGATGGTGACTCACATATTCTCCTGGGTTGGGGCCAGAGCTCCTGGGGGCTAGAAACAGCCTGGGTGGGGCCCTTGTGCAGGGGGTGCCACTCGCTGCTCTGACTCACCAGGTGAGCAGCACGGCATCACGGACCCTGTGATGGGTGTGGGAAGAGTTCCAGCACTCAAGGCAGCGCTACTGCTTACCTTGATGAGCTCAGTTTTCATCTGTAAAGTTGGGAGAAACGTAGTATCAAGTGTACCACCCCAATTGCCATTAAGGCACTGATATAGCACTGTGTTACGTGCCAGGCACTATTCTAGGCATTTTTTATATATGAATTCTTAATCTTTGAAGTAGGCAGTATTGTTATTTCTATTTTACTGATGAGGAAACTGAGACTCAGGGATGTGGTTAAAAGTGAAAATTAAATGAGATAATCCATGTTTTCCACTTAACACCATGTGTAGCATGTAATAAGCCTTTGATGTACATCAGGCATTGCTGTAATAACTATCTCAGAGGGAATTAACTGTAAAGTGCTAGGCCCAGTGTAGGTGTTTGGTGATTAGTCAGTCACCTGATGGCAGGCCCTGAGACACAGGGATAAATCAGACCAGGCTAGGGCCTCAGGAAGCAGAGTCACAGACAAACCTCACTCCCCACTCCCCAGCTCCCAGACACACAAACTACACTGAGACTGTGACTGCCCAGAGTGATTAGGGCAGGTCGGAGGACATGAGGGCTGTGGGCGCCCATGGAGTGCTTCCCGAAAGAGGCAGCATCCAGGGGTGGTGCCTGTAGCTCAGTCGGCAAGGGCACCAGCCACATACACCTAGGGTGGCGGGCTCGAACCCTGCCCAGGTCTGCTAAGCAGCAATGACAACTGCAACCAAATAGCTTAAGTTCAAGAGTTTGAGGTTGCTGTGAGCTGTGATGCTACAACACTCTACCCAGGGCAACAGCAAGAAAGAAAGAAAGAAAGAAAGAAAGAAGGGAAAGAAGGGAAGGAAGGGAAGGAAGGAAGGAAAAAGAAAGAAAGAGGGCGGCGCCTGTGGCTCAACGGGTAGGGCGCCGGTCCCATATGCCGGAGGTGGCGGGTTCAAGCCCAGCCCCGGCCAAAAATAAAAAAAAAAAAAAAAGAAAGAAAGAGACAGCATCTGAACCGAAACCTGCAGGATGAGGAGGAGATTTGGCACACGGCAGTTTGTTGGTTTTTTTGGAAATATATTCTCACTTTATTGCCCTGGGTAGAGTGCTGTGGCATCACAGCTCACAGCAACCTCCAACTCCTGGGCTCAGGTGATTCTCTTGCCTCAGCCTACAGAGTAGCTGGGCACCCACCACAATGCCTGGCTATTTTTGCCTGCAGTTTGGCCAGGGCTGGATTCAAACTCACCACCCTTAGTATATGGGGCCGGCGCCCTACCCATTGAGCCACAGGTGCTGCCCTGTTGGGCTTCTTTTTTAAGAGATGGGGTCTCACTATGTTGCCCAAGTTGATCTTAAACTACTGCATGCAAGTGAGCCTCCCCCCGTCAGCCTCTGAGTAGCTGGGCCTACAACCATGCACCACTGTACGTGGCTGGCAGGTTCTTAGTAAATGATAGTCAAATAGAGGAAAGATTTCCCTTGGAGTTAATGTAGCTTATAGATTCAGGATTTCTTACTCACCCAGCCCCTTCTAAGACTGGGAAGATCCTGACAATTTTATATTGGCTCAATATCCCTATCTGAAATGCCTGGGACCTATCTAAGTCTTTTGGATTTTGGATTTTTTTTTAAATGTTTACATATACATAATGAGATATACTGGGGATGGAACCCAGATCTAAATACAAAATTCACTTATGTCTTATATACACCTTATACACATAGCTGCAGGTAATTTTTACACTTTTTTTTTCTTTATGAGACAGGGTCTTGCTCTGTTGCTTAGGCTGGAGTGCAGTGGTGTGATCATAGCTTACTGCAACCTCAAATTCCAGGGCTCAAGCAATTCTCTTGCCTCCGGAGTAGCTGGGACAACCAACGCATACCACCATGACCGGCTAATTTTTTTTTTTTGTAGAGACAGAGTCTCACTTTATGGCCCTCGGTAGAGTGCCGTGGCATCACACAGCTCACAGCAACCTCCAACTCCTGGGCTTAAGGCGATTCTCTTGCCTCAGCCTCCCGAGTAGCTGGGACTACAGGCGCCCGCCACAACGCCCGGCTATTTTTTGGTTGCAGTTTGGCCGGGGCCGGGTTTGAACCCGCCACCCTCGGCATATGGGGCCGGTGCCTTATCTACTGAGCCACAGGTGCCGCCCATGACCGGCTAATTTTACTTCCTTCCTCCCTCCCTCTCTTCCTCCTTTCCTTCCTTCCTTTCTTTCTTTTTCTCTCTCTCTCTTTCCCTCCCTCCCTTCCTTGTATGTGTAGAGATGGAATCTCACTATTGCCCAGGCTGGTTGCGAACTCCTGGCCTCAAGAAATCCTACCACTTTAGCATCCCAAAGTGCTAGGATTATAGGCAAGAGCCACAGCACCCAACCTTAAATATGAGTCAGCTATTAAACAACAAATAGCAGGCTTTCAATGTCCATGTTGGTGCTTGGAAAATCTTGAATTTTGGAACATTTTGAATTTCAGAGATGTTCAACCTTTATTGAAAAATTTGTATGCTTTTTAAAAAACTGGTCTCTCAATTAAAAGCTTCTGGATTCATCCCTGTTTAAATTAAATGAATGAATGACAAGTGACAAGGGAGGAAGGTGTGCCCTGGCATAGCGAAATAGCCTGTACAAATGCCTAGAGATCTGAGTGTGCGTGCACATGACGGGCCCCAGCCTCCTCCCCCAGGATTCCCCTTTACACATATTGCTGGTCTTCTCACCAGCCTCACAGACTCCAGGGGGACTTTTCCCACCTCCATGCCTTTATCCGTGCTGGTCTCCCATCTAGGATGCCCTCTCCACGATGTTCTTTGGGCCTAAATAACGTAAACTTCAGGACTCAGCCCTGTCCCTACTTCTTCCAGGAAGTCCCCCAAGATTTCCCTAATCTGGACTCTTTTTTTTTTTTTTTTTTGAGACATAGTCTTACTTTGTTGCTGCCCTCAGTAGAGTGCCATGGTATCATAGCTCACAGAAACATCAAACTCTTGTTTTCAAGCAATCTTCTTGACTCAGCCTCCCAAGTAGCTGGGACTACAGGTGCCCACCCCAACGCCTGGCTACTTTTAGAGATGGGGTCTCACTGTTGCTCAGGCTGATCTCAAACTCCTGATCTCAGGTAATCCACCTGCCTTGCTAGTTTTTAGTCTCGCTCTTGCTCCAGCTGGTCTTGAACTCCTGAGCTCAAGCAATCCACCTGCCTGGGCCTCCCAGAGTGCTAGGATTACATATGTGAGCCACTGTGCCTGTTTTTTTTTTGAGACAGAGTCTCACTATGTCACCCTTGATAGAGTGCTGTGGCATCACGGCTCACAGCAACCTCAAACTCTTGGGCTTATGCGATTCTCTTGCCTCACCTTTTGGAGTAGCTGAGACCACAGGCACTCAGCTATTTTTTGGTTGCAGTTGTCATAGTTGTTTAGCAGGCTCACACCAGGCTGGAACCCGCAAGCCTCCGTGTATGTGGCCAGCACCTGTACATCAAGCCTGTTTTGTTTTGCTTTTGGAGACAGAGTCTTACTCCATTTGTCCAGGTTAGAATGCTGCAGCATCAGCATAGCTCACAGCAACCTCAAACTCCTGACTCAAGTGCTCTTCCTGCCTCAGCCTAAGTAGCTAAGACCACAAACACCCACCACAACATCCAGATAATTTTCTATTTTTAGTAGAGGCAAGGTCTTGTTCTTGATCAGGCTGGTCTTGAACTCCTGAGCTCAAGTGATCCTCCTGCCTTGGCCTCCCAGAGTGCTAGAGTTATAGGCATTAGCTACTGCACTGGTCTCCTCATCTGGACTCTTTACAGTTGATTCATACATTTTTTATCTGGTGGATGTCATCACACTCTACTTCTAGTAGTTAATTATCTTTTTCATGCCTAGATACGAAATTCCCAGAGGTGGGATGATTCTTGTAAGTGAGCCTCTGGCCTCTGCTTACAATATGGACAGGACAGGAACTCACTGCCCCCCAGGTGGCCGGTTTAGATTTACACAGTAATCCCCCCAACCTCTCCCCTCTATCACCAAGCCTAACCTGCCTGGCTTCCCTGGGATCTGGTCCGAGTCCTCTTCCCAACATGGCTGCCTCTGCAGGCTGCCCCCTTCTGTTTCCTCCTCTGACATCCCGGAGCTCAGGGCTAATCCAGGGGAGCTGGAGTCCCTCCTCCTCCTGTCCCCTCCTTTGTGAAAGGACAGCGCTAATGGCAGCCACACGCTCTGATGAGTCATGGTTAAGAACATCTGGGGCTGAGGTGGTGGCTGGTTAACTCCTCACGGGCCAGTGGCTCTCTCTGCTAGGAGATCAGGTCAGGTTGGGCCCGGCCGCGCCCCACAGGGCTCGGTGCACAGTGGGCTCCTGGCGTGTCTTGTGGGTGAACCATACTGAGGCGCTGGGGAAGCACAGGGGAGGGGACCGACCCAGGCGACAAGGAGCTGGGCTGTTAGCTTTGGAGTCAGGAGGGCTGGGTTCCTGCGCCAGCTTGCCACGTATTGGAGAGTGGCCCTGAGTGAATCGCATGAACACCATGCCTCAGTTTCACTATCTGTGAAGTGGCGGTTATGGGGTTATGTGAAAAGGCGAGCGAGCCTCGCCAGCCCGCGGGGAGCGCTAAGCCTCGTTCTTTCCCGCCTCCCGCTCTCCCGCCGTGGCTCCGAGCCTGACTTCGGAGGCTGCGGCTTCCTCGCATGGACGCCCCCCGCCCCAGTAACGCAGTGGGGCGCGCTGGCGGGGACGGGGTCCTCGGGTCCGAGAGAACTTTCCAGTAGGCGGGGGCGCCTGAGGGTCGGCGCGCGAGCTCTGGCCCGGCGCCGTCCGCGCAGAGGGCGCTCTGGCCCGGGTCCCTCCGACCCCGAGCGCCGGGGGGTCTCACCTGTCGGAGCCGTGCGGGCCGGGCGGAGGCCATGTCCCCACTGCGCGGGAGGGGAGACCGAGGCCCGGCCCGGCCCCGCCGCCTTCCCCGCCCCCGGCGCGCCCCTCCCCGGCCACCGCGTCCGCGGCTCGGCCGCCCAGCGCCCGGCTCGGGTTCCGGCGGAGCACCTGGGCCGCGCGCGGCTGGCGTCCAGCGGGGGCAGCGCTGCCCGCGCCCCTCGGCGATGACCACGGTCGGCGCCCCGAGCGCCCAGCCCGCGGGGTAAGTGCGCGGCGGGGACGGCCCCCGGGGGCGCGGGCGGGGGCAGGGCGCGATCGGGCGCCGCGCCAGGCCTCGCGCGCCACCCGCTCGCGGCCCGCACTGCGGCTCCCCGCCCCCCGCGGGGCCTCCGGTGCCGCCGCCGGCAGTGGGGAGGGGGCTGCGGAGGAGAGCTGAAGCGCGGGACCCGGGGTCGGTCCGTCCCCTGCTGGGTCCCATCTTGCTCCCGAAGCTGTAGTCACAGCGGTCCCGGCCGCCTTTTCACCTGCCCCGTGGCGTTTACACCTGTGGGGTGGGCCTTGCTATTGTCATGCCCGTTGCAGTTAAGGAAACTGAGGTACAGCTCTTGAGTAACTTGTGTTACCCAGGAGGAAAGAGTTGGGAACTGGAATTTGAACTCAGCTGGGTCTGATGTCAGAGCCCCCACCCGCATCATCTTCAGGGATACTCAGATTTAAAGGGCTGAAGTATGGTCGGGCGGGGCTCACTGTGTGCAGCAGGAACCCAGGTGGTAGAAGCTGGGCATTGTCACCAGCAACATGGCTCTCCAGCCCAGCTCTCCCCCCACCCCATGGAGAACCCTGTAGGATCCCTACACTGCCCTTGTGGCAGCCACAGCTGCTAACTGCTGGGAAACCTTCAGCAAGTCTCTGCACTTCCTGTGCCCCAATGGGGGCAGCTGCTGAGAGCCCCCACTGCTGGGAGGTGGCTGCACAGAGATCCTGCCCAGGTGAGCTGGGCGATGTGCCCGCCCTGCTTGGAGCCTTCTTACCAGTGACAATATTTGCTAAAGACCGGAGGCCTGACACATGAACAGGGAGGTGTGGAAGAGGCTGGTGCCAACTGGAAGCTGGAAGCCTCCATAGGGCTTGGGTGTGTGGCCCCAGGCTTGGAAGCTTGGTTGTTGGGGGACACCTTGACATGGGAGAGGGTTGCTTGGTGAGTTTCACCTTGATCATTTTTGTTGTCTGACTTTGAACAAGTCTTTTACCCTCCTTAGACTTCTGGTCCCTCCTTAGGAAAATACAAAGAGGCTGGGCTGGCTGCTCCCTTCCTGCTCAGGACCGAAGTCTTTATAAATCCAGGGCTTGGCTAGGTGCTTTGTGCCCAGCCCTGACTGAGCACCATGCTGCTGGGCAGAAAAGTGGTTTCCAGGAGAGAAGGAGGTATGGAACAGGATCCACCAAGAATCCTAGGCTCCCCTGACGAAAGCCACATTCATCTCTCATCCTTGGCTTCCCTGCCTGAGTCTGGTCTACAACCCTGGGCTTCTCTGGCTCTGCGGTTGGGCTTTCAGGTCAACCAGCTCAGTCTTCTGGCACTGGCTGGTCTTCCTACTAATGAACCATACCTCCTTCCCTGCGTGCCTGCCCCCTCTTCTTTGAAGCTACACAGGCCCATCTGCCCTGCCCTGCCCCTGATCAGTGTCATCCTGGTGAGTTCTGGAGAAGGGCTAAATGAAGCAGGACCATTCTCACTTTCAGCACAGACACTAGCAACATGGCTGTGTTGTTGTTCAGTCACTCAACAGACAATGATACCTGTTCTGGGCCCTGCCCTGCATATGATGGTGAGTGGTGAAGAAGCTAGACCTTAAATCTCTACCAGTTTAAAAAGTATGAAATATTTTAAGCCTTCAGAAGAATATAGCAAATAATACAGTGAATTCCCATGCCCTTGCCACTCATCTTTGTCAGATGTTGATGTTGTACCCCGTTTTTTTTTTTTTTTTTTTTTGCAGTTTTGTTTTTCTTGGTTGGGGCCAGGTTTGAACCTGCCACCTCCGGTGTATGGGGCTGGCACCCTACTCCTTTGAGCCACAGGCGCCGCCCCATTGTGCCCCATTTGTTTCATTTTCTTTTGTTTTTTTTTAATTAAATTTATTTATTTTTGTATTTTTTTGTTGTTGCAGTTTGGCCAGGGCTGGGTTTGAACTCGCCACCCTCCGTATATGGGGCCTGCACCCTACTCTCTGAGCCACAGGCACCACCCTTGTTTCATTTTCTTTTTAAGAAATAAACTGTGGTGGAGATCATTGAAATCCCTCTTTCCTCCTTTCCTCTCTGGAGATAATTTTGACCACCCTGGAATTTTGGTTTTATCACTTCCCTGTCTGTTTTTATTCTTTTCCTGAGTGTGTATAAGTCAGCTATGTAGTTAGTTATTAAAGTTTTATACAAATGGAGTCATGTGGCACATATCATTCTGTTGCTTGCTTTTTCTTTCTGAACATCAGGTTTCTGAGATTTAACCTTTTAATCCTTTAGGTCTGGCCCCCAGTTGCCCTGATGAATGCCATACCCACCCCATGTAGAGACCCCCATCTATTTATTTATCCTTTCTAATGGACATCAAGGTGTTCCCAGTGTCTCGAGATTCAAACTGGGAATTTTACGTGGTTGTCCCTTTGCACATATGTACCTCAGTAGGGCAGTAGAATTTCTGGGTCATTGGACATGCTCAATCTTTTAAAGTTATTTAGTTTCATTATAGTCAGTGCTGCTTGATAAAAGAGATGGTGGCAATATGTAATCTTAGAAAAAATAATAGTCACTGACATTTTCTGAGTACTTCCTGTTGGGCTCCCCCTGGTCTTCTTCACAACTCTGGGAAGTAAGTACTGTCACTCCCATTTCATTGATGAGGAAAGGGAGGTTCATCGAGGGTAAAGAACTTTTCCCAACTTTCTCCGGCAAGTACTTGCTGAGCTGCAGCTTAAGTTCGGGGTTGTCCCCGTTCAAAACACCTTTTTGCTTTTTCATTTATTTATTTTTTATTTCAAAATATTAAGGGGGTACAAATGTTTTTGTTCCATGGATAGCTTTTAAAATGCTTATGTTAGGGCTATATATAAGTGTGTCCATTACCCAAATAGTGTTCATTGTACCTATTAGGTAGGTTTTTATCCCTCCCCCTTCTCCCCTTTCTTAATTTCCAACTCTTTCAAAACTCTTGAAGGGGGCGGCGCCTGTGGCTCAGCGGGTAGGGCGCTGGCCCCATATGCCGAGGGTGGCGGGTTCAAACCTGGCCCTGGCCAAACTGCAACAAAAAAATAGCTGGGCATTGTGGCGGGTGCCTGTAGTCCCAGCTACTTGGGAGGCTGAATCAAGAGAATCGCCTAAGCTGGAGGTTGCTGTGAGCTGTGTGACACCACGGAGGGCGATAAAGTGAGACTCTACAAAAAAAAAAAAAAACTCTTGAAGGCATGAGGTCACACCTCATCACTACATGGTACATGATACTCACTTTGTGTGCAGCTCAGGGAGACTCTTTAGAAAGAGTCACAGTCATGTTTGCAATTTAGAAAGGTCACTTTTGGGGCTCAGTGCCTGTAGCTCAGTGGTTAGGGCGCCAGCCACATACACAGGAATTGGCGGGTTGGAATCCAGCCCAGGCCGCCAAACAACAATGACAACTACAACCAATAGCCGGATGTTGTGGCAGGCACCTGTAGTCCCAGCTACTTGGGAGGCTGAGGCAAGAGAATCGCTTAAGCCCAAGAGTTGGAGGTTGCTGTGAACTGTGATGCCACAGCACTCTATCCAGGGTGACAGCTTGAGACTCTGTCTAAAAAAAAAATAAGAAAGAAAGAAAAGTCACTTTTGGGAATGGCAGGTCCCCGTGGTGGAACATGAATTATAATCCAAGTCTGATTCCTTTCAGCCAGAGATGCCATCTTCCAGTAATTCACCAAAACGACAAACACAAAGGGAAAGAGGAGAGGCACCCGATACATGTTCTCTAGGCCTTTTAGAAAACATGGAGTTGTTCCTTTGGCCACGTATATGCAAATCTACAAGAAAGGTGATACTGTAGACATCAAGGGAATGGGTACTGTTCAAAAAGGCATGCCACTCAAATGTTACCATGGCAAAACTGGAAGAGTCTACAATGTTACCCAGCATGCTGTTGGCATTGTTGTAAATAAACAAGTTAAGGGCAAGATTCTCGCCAAGAGGATTAATGTTCGTATTGAGCATATTAAGCACTCTAAGAGCCGAGATAGCTTCCTGAAACGTGTGAAGGAAAATAATCAGAAAAAGAAGGAAGCCAGAGAGAAAGGTACCTGGATTCAACTGAAGCGCCAGCCTGCGCCACCCAGAGAAGCCCACTTTGTGAGAACCAACGGAAAGGAGCCTGAGCTCCTGGAACCCATTCCCTATGAATTCATGGCATAATAAGCATATAAGATAGCACACAGGAGTACCAGTGGACCCAAGTTTTTAGGAGCAAGAACCTATTTATTCCCCATGAGCTCATGGCATAATAGGTGTACAGCACAGCACACAGGATAACCAATAGACCCCATGCAACAGTGATACAAGGTGCTGGAACCTATTTCTCATGAATTCAAAAATCAATCAACACTTTGTCACGTTCAATTGCAAGGTGCCTCCCTGAGCTACCGGAACCTCTTCCCTATGAATTCATGGCACAGTAGATAACAAGTAATAGCATAAAAATGTTTCTTGTTCATTCACTGCAAGTGTGATATTTTTTTCCCCAAAGAAGTATTAAAGCAAATTTTAATGTGTCCTAAAAAAAAAAAAAAAATTCAGGTCTGACTGCAAGGAGGAGCCAGACCAGGTTTCTGTCTTCACAACCTTCACTCCCTTATCTGTCAGATGCAAATAAGAGTGCGCAGTCATCAAGTTAGATAAGCTGGTGTCATATTCTCTTTGTGGTGATGGGTGGTTGCTGTTAAGTCAGATGGGGCTAAGGTCCCCAGCCTTTCTGCCAGCCAGCCGGGCCTCACCCTCTGCTTAGCTACCTTTCAGGGCCTCCGTCTTCCACCCCTTCCCAACTGCTTGTACCTCCTAACTATGGTGCCATGCTTCCAGCCCTTTACTCACACTGTTTCCCTTTTTTGGACTTTTTTCTTGTCTACAATTCAGCACCATCTTTTCTAGACAGCTTTTTTGAGCTCCCAGGCTGAGTTAGAGGCCTCTTCTGGTCCTCTTTTGCCACCAGTAATTCCCACTGTTGCAGCCCTGTGCCAGGTGGCAGTCACTGCCTCTTTCTGCATCAGTGTGGGTTCTCCTGGGTCCAGATCCATGCTGGGTCCTGAGAACCAAGCCCTGGGCCTGGTGTAGAGCAGGAGATGAGTGGGGGAGCCACCTTGGCCTGAGTAATTTCTTTAGATCTTTCATTTCCCTAGTTTTCCTATTAGGTGTGTCTGATCTACTATACTGTTTATCCTGTCTCCTGAAGTTTTTCATTTCAATGATTATATATATATATATTTTTTCATTTTTACCACTTCCACTTGATGACGGAAATGATTGTATTTTTAATTTACTGAAATTCTATAATTATTTTTCTTCTTTCTTTCTTTTTTTTGAGACAGAGTCTCACTTTGTTGCCCTTGGTAAAGTGCCATGGCGTCACACCTCACAGTAACCTCAAACTCTTGGGCTTAAGCAATTCTCTTGCCTCAGCCTCCCAAGTAGCTAGGACTACAGGCGCTCGCCATAATGCCCAGCTATTTTTTGGTTGTGATTGTCGTTGTTTGGCAGGCCTGGGCTGGATTCAAACCCACTAGCTCTGGTGTATGTGGCTGGTGCCTTAGTTGCTTGAGCTACAGGCACTGAGCCCATTTTGAACTCTTGAAGAAATTAATTCTGCTATTTCCTATTTCTGGTGCCTCTACTTACAGTAGCTTGTTTCCTAGTGTGTTTTGTAATTTTTTTTTTTTGAGAGAGAGAGCCTCAAGCTGTCGCCCTGGGTAGAGTGCTGTGGCATCACTGCTCACAGCAACCTCCAACTCCTGGTCTTAAGCAATTCTCCTGCCTCTGCCTCCCAAGTAGTTGGGACTACAGGCACCCCCACAACGCCCGGCTATTTTTTGTCATTGTTGTTTGGCGGGCCAGGCTGGATTCAAACCCACCAGCTCAGGTGTATATGGCTAGCGCCTTAGCTGCTTGAGCCACAGGCGCCAAACAGTGTTTTGTAATTTTATCATTTTCTCACCTTGCCCCTCTCTTCATGAGGCCAGGACAGCCTCTGTCTTCTTTTGTGCCCAGGGGCATAGCCTAGTTGACAGGCATTCAATCCATTCATCTCTGGGGTGTGACTTAACAAAAAGGCAGTGAGTGCCTACTGCCCTAATACTGTTTAACTGGAATTCTCTCCAAGAGCCCTCAGTATGCTCTGTGAAATGGGATTATTACCCCCACTGCAGATGAGGAAACTGAAACACAGCAGAGGTCACATGCCCAAGCATGGGTTCTAACCCAAGTATTTGCTTGAGTCAGTGGCCATCAGCTCAGCCCCACGGAGCCAAGTTCATTGCCATGGCTTATGTCAACTTCTGAACAATTTCAGAGCCAAGGGCCTGCCTCCGACTTCTGCACACACACCTCTATCCCCAACCCTCTACTCTCCACCAAGGAAGAGTTTCTTCCTTTTTTGGTCTACCTGGAAAGGAAGGTGCACAATCTGGTGGACAAACATGCATATTCCCCTACCCCCAACTGGACTGTTTGAGCCCAGGAGTTTAAGACCAGCCTGGGCAATAGTAAGATCTCTACAAAAAATTTAAAAAAATTAGCCAAGCATGGTGGCATTCACCTGTAGTCCCTGCTACTTGGGAGGCTGAGTGGTGGATTGTTTGAACCCAGGAGTTTGAGGTTGTAGCGAGCTATAATGGTGCCACTGCACTCTAACTGGGCAACAGAGTGAGACTCTGTCTCAAAAAATAATAATACATATTGGCTCAGCACCCATAGCTTAGTGGTTAGGATGCCAGCCACATATACTGGGGCTAGCAGGTTTGAACCCAGCCTGGGCCTGCTAAACAACAATGACAACTACGACAAAAAAATAGCCAAGTGTTGTGGCAGGCACCTGTAGTCCCAGCTGCTTGGAAGACTGAGGCAAGAGAATGGCATAAGCCCAAGAGTTTGAGGTTGCTGTGAGCTGTGATGCCACGGCACTCTACTGAGGGTGACACAACAAGACTATCTGAAAAAAAAAACAAAATAAATAAGTTGTTCAAGATCTAACAGTGAATCAATGAGATGATAAATAAGTGAGTTAAAAGACATGGAATAGAGAAGAAGGTCTAACAGAAGAAAGGGGTAGGAGATGATAGATGTGAAAGGTAGAATTTTCCAACCGACTTGGGTAAAAGTGATAGTGGCCTGGACCACAGGGTGCTGGGCACAGAAGGGTGGTTATTCAGAGATTTTGGGAAATAGAATGGATGGGGTTAGTGATGCCGCGGATGATGGAGGCCAGGAAGAGGGATTTGGCAAGGATGGCTGTCAGTTTACTGGCTTAAGGAACTGGGTACAAGAGGGTTGCTCATGAAAAAATTGGGGGAAGAACAGATTTGGGAGAATGAACAAGAGTTCAGTTTTGAACAAGACACGTTTCAGTTTGCTTGGGAAGATCTGCTAACATCACAGAAGAAGAGAGATTAACACTGGGCCTCGAGGTATGTCTTAACTTTTGGGAAACAGAATTTCCGTTCAGTGAGATCGCTGAGCTCCTTTCTGGAAGTTTCTTTCACTCAAAAGAGGCCCCTTGAGGCTCAGCACCTGTGGCTCAAGTGGCTAAGGCGCCAGCCACATACACCTGAGCTGGCAGGTTCCCGGCCCGTCAAAAACAATGACGGCTGTAACCAAAAATAGCCGGGCATTGTGGCAGGTGCCTGTAGTCCTAGCTACTTGGGAGGTGGAGGCAGGAGAATCACTTGAGCCCAGGAGTTGGAGGTTGCTGTGAGCTGTGATGCCACGGCACTCTACCCAGGGTGACAGCTTGAGGCTCTGTCTCAAAAAAAAAAAATGCCCCTTGAGAAGAGGCATTCTCGAGACCATCATATAGACAGGCCTCTGGGATCTCTGATTTTTCAGATGGGAAAGCTGAGACCTAGACCTGGGTTTTCTTTCCCAGAGTTAGCCTTTTCATTCATTCACCTGGCATTTATTTGTTTTTGTTTTTTTTTTATTAAATCATGGCTGTGTACATTGATATGACCGTGGGGCATCATTCACTAGCTTTACAGACCATTTACCAAGTTTCACATATACCCTTGTAAGATGCACCCCTGGTGTAATCCCACCAATCCCCTTCCCTCTACCCACCTCCCCCCTCCCTCCCCTCCCTTTCCCCCTTCCCCCTATTCTTAGGTTGTAACTGGGTTATAGCTTTCATGTGAAAACCCTAAATTAGTTTCATAGTAGGGCTGAGTACATTGGGTAATTTTTTTCCCATTCTTGAGATACTTTACTAAGAAGAATATGTTCCAGCTCCATCCATGTAAACATGAAAGAGGTAAAGTCTCCATATTTCTTTAAGGCTGCATAATATTCCATGGTGTACATGTACCACAATTTATTAATCCATTCGTGGATCACTTGGGCTTTTTGTTTGTTTTTAAATTTTATTTTATTTTACATATACATGTGTTTATTAGGTACAGTTATTTATTAAATTTTTGTTTTTAAATTTTATTTTATTTTACATATACATGTGTTTATTAGGTACAGTTATTTATTAAAAGCCAACTTGGGGCTGGGCTCAGTGGCTCAGTACTTTGGGAGATGAAGTGGGAGGATATTTGAGCCCAAGATTTTGAGATTAGCCTGGGCAGCATAGGGAGACCCATTTCTATAAAAAATTAAAAAATCAGCCAGGTGTGGTGGTGTGTACCTGTGGTCCCAGATACTTGGGAAGCTTGAGCCCAGGAGTTAGAAGATGCAGTGAACTATGATAATGTCACTGCGTCCTAGCTGGGGTAACAGAGTGAGACCCCCATCTCTTAAAAACAAAACAAAACAAAAAAAAAACCACTTACTTTGTATCAGATGCCAAGTGCCGAGGATATACTACTAAATAAATAAAACCAAGAGTCCTGCCTTCTAGAACCTTAAACACAAAAATAAGTAAAAAAAAAAAAATAATAATAATATATACATATATATATGTCAGAGGGTGACAAAAGCTGTATAAAGAAACTTAAGGACTGGAAAGGGGCCAGGTATAGTGGAGGTGCCATTAGAAGGTGAGTTTGAAAGGCTCTGGGCTGCTTTTATGGGGCTGCTCCCCCCACCCCACCCCCACAGCACAGCCCATTGTGACAGTGTCTGGGGTTCTAGAGTATAGGCCTGGGAGACAGGAGGAGGCCTGGAGAAGGAGGAGGCAGAGAGAGACTAAAAGGGGATTTAGTGAGTGGGCTGCACCCCCCAAGGGGGGCAGCAAAGCCCAATGGGTCAGAAGGGCCATAAAGACTCCCTTTGTCCTCGTGGAAGGTAAGATAAATTTATTCCTTAGGCCACCTTGTACCATGTGCTCAGCGCCTCCCCCACCCCCAGTCAGATCTTAGATGACACCCCCTCCTGCTCTTCTGCCCACCCTTGAGAAAACCTGAGGTGGGTCCAGATTATCCCTGTGTCCCAGTACAGAGTGAGTAGCCTGGGAGAGCCTGTTACAGCATCCAAGGTGGACCAGGGAGGGTGAGTGGGTCCTGTGAGGCTCTGTACTGGACAGCAGGGGCTGAAGGGCCCCGGGTCACTTCCTGTGTCTCTACCCCAGGACTCCTGTGAGCAGCCTCCACGAGGCCCTGGACCAGTGCATGATCGCCCTGGACCTCTTCCTCACCAACCAGTTCTCAGAAGCACTCAGCTACCTCAAGCCCAGGTGAGGCACAAGCCCCCGATTGGGTGGGGGCACGTGGGGTCAGGCGGAACCTCAGGCCTCACTGGAGAGAAGCCCCATGTGAATTCCTTCAGCCTTCCCATCACCATGACCCGTGAGGAGACCTATAAAAATGACTCCAGCTCCCTATCCCACAGCTCTCTCCAAGTTTCAGTGACTTCCTTTCCTTAGATTCTGGAAAACTCTTCGCACTTTAATTTCCTGTTCCTGCTGCCTCCACTTGAGGTTTCTCCCTGTCAGCTATATCACAGGCTCTTTATTTCCCCCCAAAGCGTAAAGACTTAGTTGCCTACCTTACTGAACATTTTAGGGCAACAATGCAGGCTACTCACTCATTCCTTCTAGTGATTACTGCCTTGTTTCTATAAATATAAATAAATACTGTGCTTATGTTCCTTTTTCTTATCACATGTTTCAATTTTAAAAATTGAAAGGCTTTGGTGGTGCCTGTGGCTCAGTGAGTAGGGCACTGGCTCCGTACACCGAGGGTGGTGGGTTCAAACCCGGCCTCTGTCAAACTGCAACAACAAAAAAATAGCTGGCAGGTGCCTGTGGTCCCAGCTACTCGGGAGGCTGAGGCAAGAGAATCGACTAAGCCCAAGAGCTGGAGGTTGCTGTGAGCTGTGACTCCACAGGACTCTACATACTTTGTGTGTGACTTTTTTTTCTTCTCCAGAAATGCTTAAGATCTTCTCTTTCTTCTCAGAAATCTTGGATTTTACAGTAATATGCTGGAATAAAGGTCTTTTTTATTCCTTATTTTTATTTGGAGACTCTCGGTTCTAGAAAGTTCTCTTCCATAATCCCTGTATCTTGTTTCCTTTTCCTGGGCTTCTGCCACATATTGCACTTTCTGGATCAATCCTCTTCTAAGCCTCTATTTTCCCTCTGCCCTGTCCTTTGTCATTTCTTTATCTTTTTTTCCTCTGATTTTTGGGAGATTTTCTCAGCCCATTGAGTCCTTCTACTGGCTTTTTTTCTTTTTAATTTTTTGAGACAGAGTCTCACTATGTCACCCTTGGTAGAGTGCCATGGCGTCACAGCTCACAGCTCACAGCTCACAGCTCACTCTTGGACTCAAGCGATTCTATTGCCTCAGCCTACAGAGTAGCTGGGACTACAGGTGCCTGCCACAATGCCCAGCTATTTTTGTTGTTTTACCTGGCCCAAGCCAGGTTTGAATCCACTAGCCCTGGTGTACGTGGCCAGCGCCCTACCCACTGAGCTAGGGGTGCTGCCCAACACCTGGCTATTTTTAGAGACGAGGTCTCCCTCTAGCTCAGGCTGGTCTCAAACTCGTGAGCTCAGGCAATCCACCCACCTTGGCCTCCCAGAGTGCTAGGATTACAGGTATGAGCTGGCCACTATTGACTTTTCTATATTTCTTTATTTCTACAATCATATGATTTATTTCCTGATACTTTTAATTCTCTGTAACATCTAATTTATTTATTTATTTTTTGGCCAGGGCAGGTTTTGAACCCGCCACCTCCAGCATATGGGACTGGCGCCCTACTCCTTGAGCCACAGGCGCCGCCCCAACATCTAATTTAAATGTTCTCTGTAACATTTAATTTTACCTGTAACACCTCATTCTTGATTTATGCAGTATCTTCTTTATATCTGTATTTGCCCCTGGGATATAGTAAGCACTTTAATATTTACTTTATTATTATTATCACAGAATATTGTCTTCTTTTTAAAACATCTTATTCTTTTCCTGCATAACTTGGCTTTATTCATATTCCTGAATTCTGTTTACTGGTGGGAATCCTCTTTTTGTGTGGTGCTTCCCTCAAATACCCAATGATCTCTGGCTGTCGGTCTGGTCATATTTTAAAACAAGTTCACTCAAAGACCAACAGGAAAGTGTGTGCCAAGCCACCTTGTAAATGGTGGGATTGGCTTTGGATGATCTGGCGCAGAGCTGGTCCCCAGATGTTAGCATCTGGGGTGGTTCAGCTTCTTCAGAGAGGAATCCTCCTTTCCTTGGTTTGGACAGAGAGCTCCCAGAGGCCTGAATTTTGAAACTGGGGGAGGAAAGAGGGTCAGGGTCTAGTCACTCCCTAACCCCCTTCTTTTCAGCTCCCAGCTGTCCTCTGCAGTACAGGACCTGGTTTCTCAAGCTCCCAGGAATAGCTAATAGTGAGGCAAGGGGACTGGTTTACAAAAGTCTCCAAGCCAGACCAATTCTGTTTCTTTCTTTTTTTTTTTTTTTTTTTTTTGCCATCCCTCCCCCCCCTTTTTTTGAAACAGAGTGTCACCATGCCACACTCAGTAGAGTGCTGTGGCATCACAGCTCACAACAACCTTCAACTCTTGGGCTTAAGCGATTCTCTTGTCTCAGCCTCCCAAGTAGCTGGGACTACAGGTGCCCACCACAATGCCCGGCTATTTGTTGTTGTTGTTGTAGTTGTCATCGTTGTTTGGCAGGCCCAGGCTGGGTTCAGACCGGCCAGCTCCAGGGTATGTGGCTGGCGCTCTAGCTGCTGAGCTACAGGCACCGAGTTCGTTCTTTCTTTTCCCTCCCTCCCTCCTTCCCTTCTTTCCTTCTTTTTTTTTTTTTTTTTTTTTTTTTTGGGACAGAGTCTGACTCTGTTGCCCCAGGCTAGAGTTCTATGGGTTCATAGCTCACAACAAGGTCGAACTCCTGGGTCCAAGCCATTCTCTTGCCTCAGCCTCCCTGAGTAGCTAGGACTATAGGTGCTCACCACAATGCCTGGCTAATTTTTCTTATTTTTAGTAGAGATGGGGTCTCACTCTTGCTCAGGCTGGCCTTGAACTCCTAAGCTCAAGAGATCCAGCTGCCTCGGCTTCCCAGAGTGCCAGGATTACAGGCGTGAGCCATTGTGCCCAACCCTAGTTCAGTTTCTTGACTGACCCCATTAATGGTTCTCCTGCTGGGCTCAGTGGCCCAGCTTCTGGGGTGGGATGGGGGGGAGGTTCTAGGGTGTGCTCATGATGATGAGTCCCTTTTGTCTGTCTTCACACCTCACTCCCACCCTCTGTAGGATCTGGGCTTGAGGTGGGGCAGGCTAAGCCACATCCTGCTCCAGCACTGAAAGTCCAGATTCCCTTCCTGGTATTTTTGGAAGGCTCTCCAGCTCCTGTTTCCTTCCTGGTCATTTTCTGTCCTTCACTGGGCTGAGGACCCCAGACCATGGCCACCCTCCTGTGCTGGAAACAGGCTGTCCCCTGCCACAGCTGCACAGCCCGTCCTGGTGCACCCCAAGCATAGACACTGGCCCTTTTCTTTCTCCTGAAGCCCAGCTAAGACCAGGCAACAACTTGGTCTGCTCTAAATTGCCCTGCAGACCTGGGGCCAACACAACAGAGTCAGAGCACAGAAGAAAGTATTAAAACCAGATGCTGTGGCTGCACCCAGATCCCCAAGCTGTCCCCACCAATATCCCTAAGAGGGGTGTTCCCTCTGTAGCTCCCTTGCACTCCCCACCCCCTCACATTTGCTTTCCATATGTCCCTTCTTTAAGTAGTGTTGTCTTCGCTCCCACTTTATTTAACTTACACGGTGTCTGTCCCTAAGCATTGTCTCTGGAACATGGAGGCTACTCTGTTTTTCTTGATGAATCAATGATCGTGATTAATAAGTGGCCAAGCTGTAGGATTCAAACCCAGGCCCGCTGGGCTGTATAAGCCACACTCTGACTGCTGTGCTATCTTGTGTCTCAAGCAGGGTGGAGGCATTTAGCTTGGGCCCTTGGGTGGGGAGCGTCACACCTGCCTCCTCCATCACTAGGAGTGAAGGCAGTAGAAAGGGTGGGCTGAGGTCGGGGTGGGTGAGTTCAGGGTGTGTTCCTGCCATGTCCTGGAATTTGTCTGAGGGAAGATGTAAGGGGTCACCTGCTGAGAGTGAGGGCCCAGGCAGCGCGGGGAGGGATGATGAGGAGATGGGAAAGTGTGCTTCTGGACAGTATATTGGGCCAGCCAAGGCTGGTGGCCCCCGGCTCCGACGCTGCCTGTCTGTGAGCTTATGGTTTTCTCCAGTGTTGCTCAATGGCAGCATGGAGAGGGTGGTTGTGTGGCTCCTGGACTTGGGTCCTTACTGGGCATGGCAGGTTAGCAGGCTTAGTATTTTGCCGAGTGAGGGGCTGGATGAGGAAGCTAAGTTGAGAAGTCAGGAAGAGAGGACAGGCCAGAGGTGGGAGGACCGGGCAGCAGGAGTGATGACCACAGGCTTGGAAGGCAGGCAGTGGGGTCAGAGGGTGGATGGCATCCTTTAAGACTCCAGAAGCAGAGCCATTCTGTGTGATGAGGGTGAAGTTGAAGCGTGATCCAGGGAATGTGGTGACTGGGCAACTGTCACCAGTTCATTCAGCAATACGTGGCCTGGCAGGGTGCTGGGAGCTGGGCCTACAGCACTGAGCAAGGTGTGGGCTGTTCTCAGGGTCTAGTCTCAGAGAGGCTCCCAGAATACTAGGAAGCTGCACAGGAACCCCCAACTCCTGGGGAAGAGGCTGGTCAGGAAGGCCACATAATTCTCAGGGCTCATTGCAAAATGAGAGGTCATTTGTTCAAATATTATTAAACATTTTAAGGCAGTAATTGCAGAGAATTAAACCAAGCATGGGGCCTTTTTAGGTACAGGGCCCTGTGCAGCTGTGCTGTTCATACACCCATGAAGCTTGCCCTGGAAGGCTTCCTGGAAGAAGTGATAGTTGCGAGATTTTCTGGACAGGGAGTCAGTCAGGACTGATGGGCTGTTTCCAGGCAGGGGGAGCAGCCTGGACTGAGGTCTGGTGTCTCTGAGAAGTGGAGATACTCAGCCTGCCTGAGTGGGGAAGCAGAGGCAGGTCCCAGAAGGGAGAGGGCAGGACACTGAAGATAGACGGGGAATGTGGGGTCCCCCAGCAGCTGGGGCTGGAGAGGGGAGCAGGGAGGTGGGGTCTGAGAGGACCAGAAGTGGAGCAGGGGAGCTTCAGTGAAGATGAAGGAGCAGAGACTTTGCAGGGGCTGAGGGGCAGCCTCTGCCTTCCAGCCTGAGAGGACCCTGAGAGGGCCTCGGGGAGGGAGGCTGGGGCTGGGCTGGGCTGGGGCCCAGGAAGGAGCAGTGGGGTTGGGTCAGGCTCAGGGAGCTCAGCCGGTGGGAACAAGGGCAGGACAGGATGGCCTGAACCTTGGGTGCCAGCTGAGGAAGGACAGGCTAGAGGCTACTGTGCTTAGCTTGCCCACCAGGTGTCCACGGAGTCTCCACCCAACACCCTGCTCTGTTGATGGCTTTTCCAGTACCTTCCCCATCTTGATAGCTGGTCTGGGCCCAGAAGGTGGGACCCAGGGGGCTTCATGTCCCAGAGAGGGGTTCAGCCCAGGAGTAAGGAGACTATTACTCTGAGGGGTCTGGATGCCATATAAAAGCAAACAAGACCTTCTGGGGTGTCTGGATGCCATATAAGCAAACAAGACCTCAGACTTGGGTGTCTGAGGCTTGGAGGTTTTCGTACCTCTATACCCCATTTCCCAGTCCAGAGCAGAGTTAGGGGGCTTCCAGGTGGTGGCTGGGGGGGATGGTGGTGTCCAGGATTCCTAGTCAGGGTGCCTGTTGTGGCCTTGGGCCTCAGACTAGAAATTCCACTTTGTCCGCCAGCTGCCTGGGTGGGGCTGTCCCTTTTCCTGGGCCCAGCACCAGACTAGATTCAGCAGGTGGGGCTGGGCAGATGGAGCTGAGTTCCCACAGGAGCAGAGGAAAGAGAGGAAAGGGCTTGAGAGTTGGAGAGGCCTGGGGGACAGGTCTGTGTGCCATCAGGAAAGCCCTTCCTCAAGGAGAAGGTTTTATGCAGCAAAGTGACTTTGACCCTGGCAAGACATGGGAGAGAAGGGTTATTGTATTTATTCTACGGTGAGAATTCTGAGGCTCAGAGAGGCTGTGAGAAGACCAGGGTCACATAGCTGGTAACTGGCAAAGCCAAGGTTCCAGCCTGTGTCTGAGGGACTCTGAAGCCAGCTCTGGCTGCTTCCGTCCCAGAAGTCACTGCCCTCAGATTAAGTGGTCCTAGCAAAGGCCTTCAAGGGATCCCGAGGGTGGCCAGGGATAGTGAGGGGTGGACCAGACTCTGTTTTCTACCTGAAGGTCACCCAGAAGTAAAAAGAGCAACTTCATTCACAGGTGTTTTATGCACGAGAAAGTGAGGAAAATGGGCAAGGTCACACGATCTTACAATAAAACAATCTATTGACCTTAGTCATCTCTCTATCCTCTGAAGTTCCCAGCACACGCCTGGCGCTGAAGAGCTTCATAAATAATTAACAAGGGACCGTGGGGGGTGGGGAGTGAAAGGGACTCCCCAGTCACTCTCACTGGCCCACTGGGACCTGGCAGGCCGGCACTATCGTCTCCATTTTGCAGAAGCAGAAACCATGACTCAGGTGTGTCAAGTGACTCCCCCAAGTGCAGAGGGGGACTGGCATGGCTACTGTTCCTCCGTGCCTGTTTCGCCCTCCATGTGTTGGGGAAAACTCCCCCCACCCCTGGCACAGCTTGAAGCTGAGAAGCCTGGGACTGTGGCAGAGCAGGAAGCTGGGAGGCAAAGGCTTCCTAAAGCCACCGTGGTCAGCCCTGACACACGGGTGCTGAGGACAGAGATGCAGCACACACAACTCTGTCCTTGAGGCGCCCACAGTCTGGGGAGAGAGCTGAGCCAGTGTTGCCATCAGTTTGGTGTGGTGGGGCCTCCGTTACAGGCACACCATCCCTGGGGCAGCCCTGGATTCCCAGTGGCCTTGAAGGCATCTGAAGGCCCTGATGGATAAATTGGGGTGGGGACTAGGGCCTGGAGGAGGAAAGAGCAAGATTTTCTTGTGTAAAGTCTGTGTGGTTCAGTGGGCAGGTGTGCAGTCTTGACTGTGACCAGATGGAAGGTGAGGGAGAAAAACTACAAGAGGGCTGGAGAGGTAGGCAGGGCTGGCATTGTGTGGCCTTAGCCCAGGCGACGTCTCATGGGACGTGGAAGCCGCAGGAAGGTTCAACCAGAGGGCACAGTGATCAGGTGATGGAACAGGAGGGGGAGAGGCAGCAGATGGCCAGAAGGGAGGTCCAGGGGGTCAGCAGGGTCTCACAGGGAGGGCTTGAGTTGTGTCTTCTAGAAGCAGGGGAGGAAGGCAAGAGGCAGGCCCTCGGTATTGGGCAGGGCAGCCTCAGGCCCTTTTTCAGTCCTCTTGACAGCTGTGTGGCTGCCAGCCCTACTGAGCTGATAGGGGCTGAGGCTCAGCTCTGGAAGATCACTCAGAGCCACTCAGCAGGGAGAAGGGGAGCTGGGAATAGGATCCGAGGTCTTCTAAACAGCAGTGAAAGGATCAGACCTGGGCAAGGCCTTCCCCATCCTGGGATCTCTGTGTGCAGAATGGAGAAGGGGTGACAGGATCTACCCAGGGCCACCTACCTCTAGAGTTCCAGGAGTTAATGCTCTCAATGCCCCTTTTGTCTGGCAGAACCAAGGAAAGCATGTACCACTCGCTGACGTATGCCACCATCCTGGAGATGCAGGCCATGATGACCTTTGACCCTCAGGACATCCTACTTGCTGGCAACATGATGAAGGAGGCACAGTTGCTGTGTCAGAGGTTGGGGACACGGGATGGGGCCCCCCCTTCTGCAACCCTGGCCCATCCTAGTGCCTAAATGCCTGCCACTATTTGTGCTGCTTCTTGTGACTACAATGCTGTGTCCCCAAGTACTAACAGCTGTCCCTGTCAGCCCTGACTGAGGAGACTTTTGTGAGCCAGTCACAGAGCAGCTTCTAGGGAGCAGTCTTGATTGGGAGAAAACGAATTCTGTCTTTTTCACTTAATAGCTCATTGACCTTTCTTTGCCAAGTCCCTCTCTGGACTCATCTTTCCTCCTCTGAAAATCAGTGTGATGAATCCCCATGGGACTTCATGAAGACACCAGTCACAGGACTTGGTGCACAACTGGTGTTCAGTGCACTTTTGCTGCTTGAATGAAGGAACTAATAGACCCTGAGTGTTCCTGCACTGGTGGAGTCATCATTCCCTGGGCACACACGCCTCTGCTGGGCCATGCATGCCCTGTACTGGGCACTGATGACCCAGGACATCATCAGACCTGGGTCAGCCTGATGCCCACACCACCTGATCAGAGAGACAGGCACAGTGACATCCCAGCATGGTGCCGGGAAGCTCAAGGTGTTGTGGGGGTCCCGCCACAGGTGCTGGAAAGACTTCCTGGGGAAGATGATGCCTGACCCAGGGCCTGAGGGGTGCCAAGGATCTGGCCTGCAGAGGCAATGGCAGGGGCAAAAGTATGAGAAAGGCCGAGCCGGGGGTGGGGGTGGGGTCCATGTCTGGAGAATCCAGTGGGAGGAGCCTGCAGGCCTTGGAGGCCACACCTACAGCCCTGGCTGTGTCCCAGGGCAGTGCAGAGGGGTTAAGTGTTCTCAGCCCAGCAGAGCCTTCTGGAAAAACTCCCTGGCACACAGGTCAGGGGTGAGCAGGCCCAAGACTGGGTGGGCAGGGGTGGTAGGCCAAGCACAAAGAAACCTCCCTTAGGGAAAAAAATCCAGAACTGGGACAGGTAGGGAACTTCTGAGAGCAGCGTCAGCCAGTCTGGGGGCAGGTTGGCCAGATGACTGCTTTATATGCTCAACCCATGCCTGATGTGGTGTTAACTATCTCTGTTTTACCAGGGATGACACTGAGGCTCAGAAAAGTGACCATTTTGTCAGAATTTAAAACCTTTGGCCAGGTGTGGTGGCTCACACCTGTAATCTCAGCTCTCTGGGAGGCCAAGGCGGGTGGATTGCTTGAGTTCAGGAATTCAATACCAGCCTGAGCAAGAGTGAGACCCTGTCTCTAAAAATAGCCAGGTGTTGTGGTAGGAACCTTTAGTCCCAGCTACTTGGGAGGCTGAGGCAAGAGGATTACTTGAGTCCAGAAGCTGGAGGTTGCTGGGAGCTATGATGATGCCACAGCATTCTACCCAGGGTGACAGAGTGAGACTCTGTCTCAAAATAGAAAAAAATTTCAAACCTTCTCTGTCCGCCCCCAAACCCTGTGTTCTTTCCGCTGTGCTCCTCTCTAGGAATTTGTTCTAGAGCGTGGCAGAGAGGGGCAGAGTTAAGTGTGGCCCCCCTTCCCTCTCCAGGTACCGAAGGAAGTCTTCCATGACAGATTCCTTCAGCAGCCTGGTGCACCGCCCCTCTCTGGGCCAGTTCACGGAAGGTGTGGCATCTGGATGTCCTCTCAAGCATGCTCAGCCCAGGTGGCCCAGCTCCAGGAGGGGCAGGAAGGGGAGTTACCCTCCCATTTTTTAGCAAGGGGGCTGGGCCCTGGCTCTCTAGTGAGGGTGTGGGTGCAAGTGAAAACCATTTACCTGAAAGCACGACTGTCACCTGAGAGCCTGCAAGTCAAAGAAAGGAAAAGCTGTCACAAGGTCCCTGGGCTTTGCTCTTCGGGACAAGAGAGGCTCGGAATTGTGTGTGCACTAGGTTTGCCAAGTTAACCAACCTCATGACCGCATGTGCACCAGAGGCATGTGGTCCTAGCAGCTGACATGCTGGCACCAGGCAGCTGACCACAGCAGAAGCTGAGGCCTTGGCTGTCGTAGCCTATAGTATGTCTCTGTGCCACGACCACAGGCAGAAGTCCTGGAGGCAGCAGTGGCCGAACACAAGCAGTTAGGGGCTGTTCAATGTAGATGCAAATGACCTTACCCACCTGGAGAGCCCTGGAAGGTTCCAGCACCACACAATGCATGCGATGGTGCTGGATGCACAGCATCTACAGTGATGCTTGGGGAACAAAGATGAGGCTGGGCTGTCCTTCTGGGTGGTGGGGTAGGGACCAGAAGATGAAGAGAATGTTGCAGGCTGACTGAGGATGGCGGTGGGTGCTGTGATAGAGCTTGACCAGGCTAATGGGGCTGAGGAGGAGGAAAGCGGTGACACAAACTCCCTTTGCTTTTGGGAATGTGGGGTCAGGTGGTTGTGGCCCAAGCCTCCTACTTAGAGTCCCAGGAGGCCATGGGGCTTTGGTTTTCTCCCCACAGAGGAAATCCATGCTGAGGTTTGCTACGCAGAGTGCTTGCTGCAGAGAGCAGCTCTGACCTTCCTGCAGGTAGGAGCCCCATATCGAACAAGCGGGTGGGGAACTTCGTATTCATCTCCTTGTCCAACTCAGACCCATCCTCTTGTCATCCAGGCAAGGACAGAGGCTCAGTGACCCCCTAGCAGGCTCAGTGTGGAGGTGATGGGCCTTACTTGTCACACATTGAGTGTTGCCATGGGTCCCTCCTAGATTTGGGTGCAGGAAGGGGCAGTTGAGGCCCAGAGCCTTGTATGATCCATCTCAAGCCTACAGGGTGCTGCTTTTACCTCGTGACCACTGCTGTGTTTCCTGCCAAGGGTCACACAGTGGTGACAGGCGTTGACACAAAGCCTACTTTACACTTGATTCATTCAGCAAATGCTGTGGTGTCCACGTGCCGTTTTACTGATGATAATACAGGCTTGTAGTTTTCACACATCTTACACACCCTATAGTTTGCTTTTTCAAACATTTACCTTTATTATTTAATCTTTACCTCAGAGGCCGGTGAAAGGGAGACTTAGAAGAGAGGAGTTACTTTCCCAAGGTCACATGATTAGCAAATGATGAGCTGGGATTTGAACCTCACAGGGCTGTGCGTTCCATTTCCTCTGTCTGTTCATCCCTTCTCCTGCGGCTGGGCATCTGAGTTGTTTCTGGTTCCTGGCTGTTATGAACATCCTTGAAGGTGACTTCCACAGCCCGTGTCTACCTGTTCCCCTGGGTGTACACCCAGGAGCGGAGCTGCCGGCAGGCTGTTGGTATTGGCACTTTAAATTGTAAATGTGATAAATATCTGCCTGTTGTAAAAACCATAATCCAAAAATGAGCATCCCTCTCCTT
The DNA here is from genome assembly GCF_027406575.1 of Nycticebus coucang. Lineage (NCBI taxonomy): Eukaryota > Metazoa > Chordata > Mammalia > Primates > Lorisidae > Nycticebus > Nycticebus coucang. The sequence goes on along the minus strand of NC_069801.1, from coordinate 48,019,837 downwards.
TCCTGCAGTTCCACCACCTAGAGGGAGGCCCAGTAGCTGCCAGGAGTGTCTTTCCAGGCCTCTCTCCAGGGACGTATATGTGTACATGTGAGGCTGGTGAAGGGACGTTCTGGACACTTTGGAGGTTTCATTTGGCCAACCAGGGGGAAGCCTGGTTTGACTGACTCTGACCCCATGCTCCTAGGGTCCCTCGTAGATTTGGGTGCAGGAAGGGGCAGTTGAGGCCCAGGGCCTCATATGATCCATCTCAAGCCTACAGCCACCTACGTGGGCCAGGCCTCAGCATCTTTCCCTCTTGCAGGATGAGAACATGGTGAGCTTCATCAAAGGCGGCATCAAAGTTCGAAACAGCTACCAGACCTACAAGTGAGTGGGGCTGGGGGCCACAGTATCCACTCCCCTGCCACCCTCAGGCTGCTCTGTGAAAGGTGACAGGGTATTCACTGGAGGCTGGAAGCCTAGAATGCTATTTGATCTCAGGCAAATTTCTGCACTCTAGGGACCTCAGTTTTCTAGAATAATATTCCCTCAGTTTTCTGGCTATCTCTGTTCCTTTTGATCCTCTGAGTGCCTACTTTGCCCCTGACCCTTTGCTAGGAGAAAATAAGACACAGATTCTATACCAACATCTTGGTCTTGAGGTGACAGGGAGATAGCCACAGGATCATTTTGGGAGCAGCATCTGTAAAGGCCCAATCCAAATGCCACTTTCCCCAGGAAGCCTTCCTTTCCTGACCCCTTTAGTACATAGGGATGATGTACACACACACACACACACACACACGCTCCCTGAGGCCCAGGGTTATTTCCATGCTGTCTCAACTGGGCCAGGTGCAGCCATGTTTAAGTATGAAAGAAGAAAGAGGGCCGGCGTGATGGTTCACACCTGCAATTCTAGCACTTTGGGAGGCCAAGGGGGAAGATTGTTTTGCAGTTAGGAGTTTGAGACCAGCCTGAGCAAGAGTGAGACTTCATCTCTACTAAAACAGAAAAACTAGCCAGGTATTGTGACAGGTGCGTATGGTCCCAGCTACTCAGGAGGCTGAGGCAAGAGGATCACTTGAGTCCAGTAGTTTGAGGTTGCTGTGAGCTGTGATGCCACGGCACTCTACCCAAAGTAACAGTGAGACTCTGTCTAAAAAAAAAAAAAAAAAACAAAAGGAAGAGAAAGGAAGATTCAGTCCAGAGCACTGCTACTCAATATGGCTCTACAATGCCTTATCTACAGTTCCCAAATCAAAAAAACTCTCAAAAGACCGATTCCTACCTCAGGGCCTTTGCAGAAAACACTTTCTGCACCAGGCCAGCCCCAGCTCCTCCCTCAGATTTTTGCTTATATGTCACCTCCCCAGCGAAGCCCCCTGTAATCCCCAGACTAAGTCAGGCCCCTAGGATTCTTCTCCTCTGAGGCTCTTGTTAGCATCACAGTGACTCAGTGGGGGTCTGTCCTTGGAGCGGGAATGCCATGGGGATAGCAGCTTGGTGGTTTTGCTCCCTGCTGCTCCCAGGGCCTGGGAGAGAGAAGCTTCAGTCTATGCCTAGTGGTTTCCAATTGGGGGGGCGATTCTACCCTCCATGAGACATTTGGCAATGTCAGGAGACATTTTGATTGTCTAGCTGGGGAGAGGATGCTACTGGTATCCAGCGCGGCGGTTCTCAACCTGTGGGTCGCGACCCACGGGAACTGTATTAAAGGGCCGCGGCATTAGGAAGGTTGAGAACCACTGATCTAGCGGGTGGAGGCCAGGGATTCTGCTAACACCCTTCTCCCCCCCAACAAAGAGTTACTCAGCCTAAAATGTCAGTAGTATCAGGGTTGAGAAACCCTGTTATAGTCAGAATGCAGACCACGAACAAATGCCCAGAAGTTGGACAAGGTGGATGTGGCTGAAATTCAGGGATAAGGCGTATGTTATTACAGTGGGAGATGGGGTTAGAAATTCCTTGAATATGAGCTCAGGATTGCCAACACAATCAGAAAGCTCAGGGATAAGCTTGAGTGGGAGCTAATGGCAGGCCCCAGTGGAATGAGCCCTGGCCCAAGACTTGGTATCTCTCCGCAGGGAGCTGGACAGCCTGGTCCAGTCTTCACATTACTGCAAGGGAGAGAACCACAGGCACTTTGAAGGAGGGGTGAAGCTCGGTGTGGGGGCCTTCAACCTGGTGAGTAGGAGTGCCCGTCCCCCATTTCCATAGTGTCTGGCTCCAGATAAATCTCCCTGCATGTCCTGGCCCCACAAATAGTCATGGCTGAATGATGGCGCCTTGGTGGTTACTGGGCATTGGGACCCAGAGATAAACCAGTGACTAGCCTTAAGGAGCTCACAGCAGGGCTGGGGGTGGGAGCTTGGAGCCAGCTCGGTGGAGTCCATCTGTGCATTTCTTCCCGGATCAAGTTATGAGCTGGAAACACACCATAGTGGGAGTCTTGAAAGCATCCTGGCCTGACAAACAATAATAGATCAGGGCTTTTTCTGCCCTGGAGTGCTCCTTGTTAAACATTTAACAGGTCCGAAAATAGCTGATAACTCACGGGAGAGCTGAAAACTAGAGAGACTAGTTTTCTTCCAGGATGGGGGACTTTGGGGAAGGTTTCTCAGCGTGGGGATAAGCATTTGAGCTGGATCCTTAGGATCCTTGGGAGTTTAGGTGGGGAAGGGCATCTAAGCAGAGGGAACTGTGTGAGCCGGAGACAGGCAGGCTGGGAGAGTTGCGCATGCGCGTGGAGGGGTAGCTTCTCAGGGAAGATTGAGACCTCTGGCCCTAGGTCAAGGACCTTTCCAAAGTAGGGAGGAAGAAGTGGTGGCTCTCTCCCCTTCAGGTAAAGCTTAAAGTGCAAACCTTGCGGCAGTGGGGTAGGCCCCTGCCCCACTATGGGGCACCCTTCACGCTCAGCTGCTTTTCCTGCAGACACTGTCCATGCTTCCTACGAGGATCCTGCGGCTGTTGGAGTTTGTGGGGTTTTCAGGAAATAAGGTAACCACCTCCCTCTAGCACCCTCGACCTGCTGAGCTCCAGGCCTGGAGTTGGGCTGGATACTGTGGGGCTGAGGGATAACAGGGTCTGGGTGCCAGTCCTAGCTCAGCCCCATCCACGTGTGGCCCTGGACAAAGCCCAGACCTCTCTGGGCCTCATCTTCTCTCTAGTCCAATGGGACCAGTAACACCTGCCTGGCCCCTCACAGGGTGGAGAGGCTCTGGGGCTAAGGGTGGGTATGAAGGGCAGCTGTGTATAGTCGCCCATGGTCACATTCTCTCAGCTTGATAGGGGTGGGGAGCCTGGTCCTCCCCACCAACACCTCTTCACTGCAAGGCCTTGAGCAAGTCCTTTCCTCCAGGACCATTTTCTGGTGCTAGCACCTCATCTGGGAGATGCCTTGAGGGGAGACCAGAGAACTCTAGCACTCAGATTTGACTGAAGGTTGAAGGCAGCAGCTGTAGGTGTGCTCACTGGTGGAGGAGGCCTTAGGCAGTGGAAGGAGCACTAGCCTGGACGTCAGGAGCCTTGGGCAGCCTCATCCCCTCCTCTCTGTGACTCTGAAACGAGGGGCTTTTCGCAGACCAGTTAGTGTCCCCAGAAACACACTTTCTGTAGCCCTCACTGATATTGGCCACTCCCATGGGCCTCTGTATTATTATTCGTATATATTTTTTCAAAAGTAACTCATAACATTTGCTGAAATTTATTTAGAAGAAACACTACATGAAAACCCACATTATTTGGCATGATAAGAATATCATCGTAGGCTCGGCGCCAGACACATACACCTGAGCTGGTGGGTTCGAATCCAGCCCTGGCCTGCCAAACAATGACGGCTGCAACCAGAAAATAGCCGGGCATTGTGGCGGGCACCTATGGTCCAGCTACTTGGGAGGCTGAGGCAGGAGAATCACTTGAGCCCAGGAGTTGGAGGTTGCTGTGAACTGTGATGTTACAGCACTCTACCCAGGGCGATGGCTTGAGACTCTGTCTCAAAAAAAAAAGAACATCATCATAAAAATCAGCACTATGAGGCCGGCAGTCTTAGGAAAGCCCTGCCAGGCAGAGCTGCTGACCCAGGCTGAGCCCCAGCTGCCACTTTGTGGGCAAGGGAGCTGGGGGTGAGAGTTTGCACACACGGAGCACAGGACTGGGGCTTCCTCCTGGACACCAGATGACAGCAAGAGACCCCAGAAGGGAAAACCTTTGCCTATGACTCGGGGTTTTCTCATACCAGTCCACAGACCCCTAAAATCTTGGTTGCCCTCTGCGTGGCCCCATTTATGCCCTGGACCTGTGGTGAGGACTGTCAGTCTCCTTGTCCCTCTTCCTTCCAACCAGACCTGGGATGCTTGGCCATCGAGGCCCACCCCAGGGTGGCCAAGCAGGCGTGTACGGGTAGGACTGGGATGTGGCTGTTAAGGTAGGGGGCACCCATGGCCCGCCAGCCCTTTGCACTGTCCTTAGGAGCAGTGTCTTCTTCCGCCCGGAAAGGTGGCTGAGGCACTGAGAGCTGCACCCCTCGCTCAGGGCCACACAGCTGACCGGGCCTCCAGGGCATAGGGCTCTGCTGCCCTGGCCGCTGCCCCTCTCTGGGAGCCTCAGCCTGTCTTCCTGCCCCCCAGGACTACGGGCTGCTGCAGCTGGAGGAGGGCGCGTCGGGGCACAGCTTCCGCGCTGTGCTCTGTGTCATGCTGCTGCTGTGCTACCACACCTTCCTCACCTTTGTGCTCGGTAGGCTTCCCTGTGGGGTGAGCCCCGGGCCCCCGGAATTCAGTCATCTCCAGGGCCAAGAGGGAGAGGGGCCTCCTGGACTGGGTTGAAGGTCCTGAAACCAGAAATAGCAGAGTCACATCAACTGGCTGGGGCCTGGCCTGCCCACTTCCTCACAGTGTGACTGGGTTACAGCCTCAGTTTTCTCTTCTGTGAAATGGGCATAAACTAGAGAGTATGTGGACACTGTAGGCATCTGGACCCAGCCTTGGCAGACACACACTCCTGGTTACTGAGCTCTGCGACCCACTAGGGACACTATCTGTACTACTTTATTTAATCCTCACATCACCCTGTATATAGAAGAGTTATCATCCCTATTTACAGAGGGGGAGATAGAGGCTCCAGGAATCCCCTCGTAGGTGGCTGGGAGGATCCCAGGAGCCAGTGGGGTGACATGTTGTATCCTCTCCCGCCCCAGGTACTGGAAATGTCAACATTGAGGAGGCAGAGAAGCTCCTGAAACCCTACCTGAACCGCTACCCTAAGGTGAGCCCTACCCTTCGCCTGGTCCCCCAGCCCTTGGGCACCTTGTGGACCCACAGGGACCTACATGCATGTCATTGCAGGGTGCCATCTTCCTGTTCTTTGCTGGGAGGATTGAAGCCATTAAAGGCAATGTCGACACAGTGAGTGATGGGGGTCCAGGCCAGTGCTGAGGACACCCTGGGCCTCCCGGGCACACACAGACATACTCAGGGACAGGGCAGACTGGAAGGAGGGCCCAAGAGAGAATCGGCAAGACGGAGGGGTGGAAAGGCCCTGGGAAGACAAGAGAGGAGGGGCATTCCTGGTGGGCGGGCTGCTGACGGGGAGATAAGGACTGTGGCATTCCTGGAGAGGGAAGCAGAGAGGTGGGAAGGCTGGAACCTGGTGAGGAGAGAGGGCTGTCAGGCAACCCTCAAAAGGGTCAGAGACGAGAAGGGTCATGGTCCCCAGAACTAAGCCCAGGCCCAGGACCAGCTCTGCAGCACGGAGTGCTGGGCTTTCCAGCTGGCCCAGCTGTGATCCCCAGGCAGCAGGACAAAGGCTCCAGGCCCAGGTGACCTCATGGAAACTGCTGGAACCTTTGGAGTTTGCTCTAACAGACATTATTTTATCACTATAATATTAATACTTGCCCCTGCTTCTTATCCCCTCCATTATAGCTCTGTCCTTACCTCTCATTTTTTGACTGAAAATCTAGAGTTCCAGGTCAGGGCAGTAATTAGGCCCAAGGTCATGTAAGACTTAGGGGGTAAATCCCCAAGCCTAGCGCAGGCCTGGATCACCACATGCTGGAGGGGGCCAGGTCGGCTGTGGAGTTGGGAGGGCGAGGAGGGTATAGAGGGCAGGGTGGGGCAGGGCTGGGTGGGCAGCCACTTGGCTGACCGGCAGGTGCCTGCAGGCCATCCGGCGGTTCGAGGAATGCTGCGAGGCCCAGCAGCACTGGAAGCAGTTCCACCACATGTGCTACTGGGAGCTGATGTGGTGCTTCACCTACAAGGCCCAGTGGAAGATGGCCTACTTCTATGCCGACCTGCTCAGCAAGGAGAACTCCTGGTCCAAGGTGGGCATGGGGAGACCAGGGCCAACCAGGCTGGCCGTGAGCCTCCAGACTGAGTGCCAGCTGGACACAGAAGTGTCAGCTAGAATCTAAGCAGAACAGAAATTCTAATAGGACTCAGGGTTAGAAGGAACTAAGGACCACAGGAGCAGAGAAACTCTAGAACTACAATGTGTCAGTTGGGATTTTTAGTCGTAAGGGGCCGTGAGTCACATGACTCACGTGCAGTGACCAGGAGAACCATCTGCTGGGGTGTAAATGTCCTATTTCAGCACCATATTCACTTGAAATGTGCCTGGTGCAACGGGGAAACTGGATGTTTAAAATTTTATTTAATTTTAATGGATTAAACTTTAAATAGCCACATGGGGCTATTGGCTACTACCTTGGATGAAGCGTATCTAAAACATGATAGGTTCAGTGGCTCAGACAGCTGAAACTTCTGAGCCCTTTAAGGAAGGGCTGGGCCCAGGAATCCAAATTCCAGCTTGTGCAGCCACGTTCTCTCCATGTGACAGGCAATGGGGCTGTGGGCTGCCTCTAACTCACATGTCCCCCTTGGTTTCAAAACAGAGTCTCATAATTGAGTCTCACTAGTGTGGCATAAGGCTCATGCCAGTGCCTGAGAGAGGGGGATGGGAAGGCTCCTCATGGACTCAGAGGAGGACAGGGTGGATCCCCCAAAGGAAAATGAGGCGAGGTACCCTGAAGTGGTGTGTGTGTGTAGGGGGGCATTAAAGAGATGCTGTGTAGGAAAACAAAAGGGAACAGATGCCCATCACAGACGAAGCTGCTTGTGGTAAGTAATGAAATAGGTATTAGCCTTTATCATCATAGGAATTGATAGCACAAAGATCTGAACCAACAGTCTTAGCATCACCTGGCTCAGAGAGCATGTAATCTGGTATTTGCAAACACACAGCATTGCTTGCCCACAGCAGACATTGCTAATCAATACAGGCACTCTGCCATGAGCCTGCTGTGACCTTAGAGGCCTTCTCTGCACAGAGCTCCAGGCAGCCATTAGCACTGGCCTGCCCTGGCACATGTCAGGAGACCTGCCTGTCATCTGCGTCTAGTCCTGCTCTCCCATCCCTTTCCTACCTCAGTGTGGAAGTCCTTCTTTAGTGCTCCTGCCTGGGGACCAAGTGGATGGCTGATTCTCTGAGTCTGGGGCAGGTGGGGCAGGGAGAGGGAGCAGGGCTCCACTGAGCTCTGTGTGTGTCTCCACACTACCTTGGGTGAGGTGGGAGGAAGTCTCCACTGGGCACACGAGGACCACTGAGGCTAAGAGAGAGTATGTGACTTTCCTGGCCCACATAGCTGTGAGTGACAGGATTCAAAGACAGCTCTGTGTGACTCAGACGCCGCTGCTTTCCTCTTTGCTCCTCCAGTCCTCTGGGGGAGGCCAGGCTTGTCTTGAGCCCACCCTGCTTTTGAAGATGCATCCTTAGGCCTGGCGCTGCATTCATTCCTCTCCACCTCCCACTCCCATTAAGAACAAAGCCCCAGGGAGCCTTTTGAACTAAAAGTGACTCTTGAAGCCTTCCTGTGGAGTGTGGCAGATAGCTGGGTTTGCCCACACAGGGAAAAGGAGGCCTTGGGTGGCCGCAGGCATGCTGGCTGCTGTGAGGAGCAGCGGGAAGGCCAGGCCTCCCAGGTGTCAGGAAGTCTGGCTGTGAGCCCCGCCCCACCCCACCCCCAGTCCTCAGATCGCTGTGTGACTTTAGGATAGTCAGCCCCTCTCCCTGCAACATTCTCTTCAAACGGACTTGCTGTGGAAATGGGGTTAGTAATACCCCAAATCCTGGGGTCTCATGCATTCTTAATCTCCAGCACTTGGCCACCACAGAGTCCACCAACTGCCTAGGGACCTGGCCTCTGGCCATTGCCATATACATCAGCACTCCCATGCAGTGACCTGCTTTAGTTTGGAACCTTCAAGGTCATCCCTGTGGAGGCCTTCAAGTTTCCCCAAGCACTTGCAGCCTGGAGTTAGGATGGCCAGAAGCTAGGTGGTGGCAGTGTTGTGCTCAAGACCATGATGGGGAAATCCTAGGGAGCTCAGAGGCAGCCCTGGGTGACCCAGCCAAGAAGACAAGGAAGGCTTCTGGAAACAGAGGCCTCTGAGCTGAGTCTTGAAGGAGGAATTAGGGCGACAGAGCAGAGGAAGCGAGAGGACACTCTTAAGTCAGGAGAACTGCAGGAGCAAAGTCTCGGTGGCCAGAGTGCCACCAGGAGCTTCTGTATGCAGGTGAAGGGTTTGTGCAGTGGGAGCAGGAGGGCTGGGTCGGAGAAGACAGCTGCCGTTTTCCATCAGCATGGCCCCCGTAATGTCCCTGGAGAGCGTGGATGTCCACAGTGCTGACCGACTGCATCCAGCCTAACTCCTGGGGACACAATGAGGGTGAGAGTTCTGTATGGCCCAATGGTCAAGGAATGAGCCATGAGGAATGAGGCTGGCAGAGAAGGGACAGTGGCATTCCAAGCAGAGGAGCGGCACAGGCAAAAGCCTGGTGTGGAGTTAGAGGACTAAGCAGGAGGAAATGGCAGAAGGTGATCCAGGGAAAGAGTTTAGGGCAGGTCATGGAGGACATGAGCGGACTATTCTGGCTTTATTCTAACAGTGGGAAACCTTGAAGGGTTTAGATTTGTCCTTTAGAAATCCCACTGCTGGGTGGTACCTGTGGCTCAGTGAGTAGGGCATCGGCCCCATATACCGAGGGTGGCAGTTTCAAACCCGGCCCTGGCCAAACTGTAACAAAAAAATAGCCGGGTATTATGGTGGGTGCCTGTAGTCCCAGCTACTCCGGAGTCTGAGGCAAGAGAATCGCCTAAGCCCAAGGGCTGGAGGTTGCTGTGAGCTGTGACGCTACGGCACTTTACTGAGGGCAACAAGGTGAGACTGTGTCTCAAGAAAAGAAAAAGAAATCCCACCTGTAAAGGCTGGGCACAATGGCTGCCTGAAATTCCAGCACTCTGGGAGGCCGACATGGGCAGATCACCTGAGCTCATGAGTAGACTAGCCTGAGCTAGAGCAAGACGCTACCTCTAAAAATAGCTGGGCATTGTGGGGTGGTGCCTGTGGCTCAAAGGAGTAGGATGCTGGCCCCATATGCTGGAGGTGGTAGGTTCAAACCCAGCCCCAGCCAAAAACTGCAAAAAAAAAAAAAAAAAAAATAGCTAGGCATTGTGGCAGGCAACTGTAGTCCCTGCTACTCGGGAGGGTGAGGCAAGAGAATCACATGAGCCCAGGAGTCTGAGGTTGCTGTGAGCTATGACCCTATGGTACTCTACCTACTGTGGGCAACAAAGTGACACTCTGCCTCAAAAAAAGAAAAGAAAAGAAAATCCCACCTGGAGTTGCTGGGCACCCTGCTTGCCAGGTCCTGTCTTAGGCCAGGAAATACAAGAGTGAACAGAGCAAAGACCCTGTCTCAAGGCTCATACACTTTGATGTCCGGTGTAATGTGATGCCAGTGAGTGCCGCAGGGACCAAGCAAGGTGAGTGGTAGTGAGGGGGGGCCCTTTGGTCTGGGATGGCCAGGCCAGGCCCGTCAGAGGTTATTCGAGTCACATAAAGGAGTAAGCACATGGCCATCTGGAGGGGACATTCAGACAGAGAGCTGTGGGCCCAGGGAGGACATGAGTGGACTATTCAGGTTTTATTCAACACTGGGCAGGGTGGCCTCTGATGTATTGTAGAAACAGCCTGGGGCGTGTGGTTGGAGTGAGCACTGTGTGTGGGACTTGTGAACAGTCTCTCAGGCCATGACAGGGAGTTTGAATTTTATCCTCCATGTGATGGGACATCACCAGAAGTTTTCCAGAAGGGCCTGATGGGATCTGACTTAAAAAGATCAGAGTGGCCACGGTGTGGAAAATAGCTGCAGGGGATGGGAGGGGAGCAGGCAGCAGGAAGTCATCTCCGGTAGCCTGGAGGGAGACAGTGTAGAGGTAACGATGGAGCAGTAATGAGGAGAGTCCCACGGGCAAGGCCAGTGGGATTCAGGAGCCAGACAGGAGCTGAAACCACTAGGCCGTGACAGGGCAGAGGAAGAGGGCAGGCGCGACACGCGGAGGTTCACAGCTTTCAGTGAGGGAGACACTTCCCGACGGAGACCAGCTTGTCCTCGTGTTGTGAATCCCCGCGTGGGTGGGGCTGCGAGGTGGAGGTCTCCTCTGGCGACCAGACTCCAGGACGTCCTGGCCCTTCACCTTCCTCTCTCCCGGCCAGGAGGCAGGAGCGGTGGCTCCGGGCTCGGCCACTTGAGGGCAGCACAGAGCCAGCTCCCCTCCCGGGCCGTCCGCGGAAGGGGCGGAGCTCAGGAGAGACTGGGTGGGGCCTCCTGCGCCGCGGCTCCTCGCAGGTCAGGGCTGGCTCTGGATCCGGTGGGCGAGGCCCTAGTATCTCTGAGGTCCCAGGAAGCAGATGTGGGGTACGGAGTCTTTTCTGGCTTTGTCTTTGGGATCAAGTGAGGTGCTGGAGGCGGGGTGCCTGGCACACAGTAACGGGGCTCTCTCTGCTCACTCTTCTGGTCTCAACTCCTTTTTACCTCCTATCCTTTGTGCCTCCCATCAGCAGCCTCACTGGCTTTGCTCAGGCTGTCCCCTTGGCTGGAAGACCCTTTCTGGGGCCTCTGTGAATCCCCCCCATGGTCCTTCAAGGGCCCACTCTGGAGCTCTTGCTTCCCAGGAGCCCTGAGTGCTGCCCCTGCCCTGGGTCTCCATCCCAGCTTCCCGACACCTGCCCATTACTAGTTCCTTCTCTCCGCTGCTTCCGGTGGAGACGGTGGCTGCTTTGATATGGTTTGTCCTGGAGTCCTCAAGTTGCATCAGCTTCCTCGCCTCAGTTTCTTGCCCCGGCCTGGTGCAGTGTGAGCTGCAGTGCTGGCTCGTACTGAGGTCTGCCTGGGCGTTTGTGCCACACCAGGTTGTGGCCCGGGGAGGGCCGCTCACACCTGTCTATTGCTCTGTCTTACACAGGCCACCTATGTCTACATGAAGGCCGCCTACCTCAGCATGTTTGGGAAAGAGGACTACAAGCCTTTCGGGGATGACGAAGTGGAGTTATTTAGGTGGGTCCTATCATCATGCTCCCATCCCAGGCCTCAGCTGTGGACAGACCAGCCAGGCGCTGCCCGCGGCCACCTTGCTGGGCACCAGGGAGGGGATTGTAGAGTGGTCATCTCCTCTGGCTCCCTGCCCCTGCCCCAGGATGGTGCCATGTACTTGTCCTCCCCTCCCATCACCACCCCATGCTGCTGCAGCTGCTGATCAGAAAACTTTGAATGTGTTCAGAGGTTTTCTTTCACAGAAGTGGTTTTTGTCAACATCCTCTACACTGAGCCTCTTTCATCTGTTCGGTAGGACAGATGTGGACTCTGAGGTCTGGAGAGGGGAAAGTTCTTTATTCTGCCGAGTTAACCTGATACGCTCAGAGAAGTACAGTAGAGCCCCAGAGTTAGAATCAAACAAACAGGGTTAAACCCAACCTCTGCCATTTCTTTGTCATGTCACCTGGGACAATTTCAGCAACTGTAAAATAGGAATAACAACCTCCACCTTGCAGGATTGTTTTGTGAATCAACTAGATAACATATAATATTTAAAGAGCTGGGCATAGGACATGGCACTTAGTAATCTGCTCACCCGGTGGTGGCTGTTTTCATTCTTATCTGTGCCGTGTGTTTACCTCCTGCAAAAGGTCATTAGAGCAGAGCTCAGCCTTGGCAGGCTGAGGATAGAACCTAGAGCCTTCCTCTGGTCAAGGTGAGGGTGGCCCCAATTTGCAGACCTGGTAGTGGGTGTAATTCCTAGGCTCCTGCTGTCACAATAATAGGGCATTTATCATTACAGAGTGCACTAGGTGTCCCCATCTCTATTACTCTTCCAGAAAGCCTTATGAGGATGGGTGTCATCTCCAGCTTAGAGATGAGGAAACTGAGACCCAGAGAGTTTCCACACTGAATAAACAGGAGGAATTTGTGGGGACTCAGACCTCACACCTACATCCTGCTATTTCCTGAGCCATTTAGGCTCAGGCCTGAGGTTACAGCCACACCTGGTGACTATAGCATAAATCAGAGGAAGGTGGGATGGAGCTGGGTGGGTGAGGTCCCGGATGTGGAGGCTTGCCTAGCTGAACACCATTCGTTTTCCTCTGCCCTTGGAAACAGCTGAGAAGGCTACAGCTCATGAAGCAAGAGTTAATTAAGGGTTTGGCTTTGGACTTACATAGGTCCCACCCTTTCTCTGTTAGTCTCCCCTGTGAAAATGGGATTAGACTTCTATAGGGCTCTCCCCAGAAATAGGGCTTGGGAGTGGAAGAGAGCTAACTAGGAGACAGAGCAGGCTTAGGGACATTTAGATGCCTTCTTATCTCTGCCAGCTGGTGTGGAAGAGTCCCTTGTCCAGACACAAGAAGCTGCCAGGTCTTGGGCACAACCTTGAAATAAGACCGTAACTACACGCTGTTTCAGACCTGCAAGGCTCTTTTCGGTCCAACATTCTCATATGGATGAGGCAACAGACCAAGAGAAGGGCTATGCAGTGGTTGGGGACTCTTAGTCTTCTCTTATTTCGTCACATCTCTCCTCACCCTCCATCTCTTTTGCAGAGCTGTGCCAGGCCTGAAGCTCAAGATTGCTGGGAAATCTCTGCCCACAGAGAAGTTTGCCATCCGAAAGTCCAGACGCTACCTCTCCCCCAAACCTGTCTCATTGCCAATCCCTGCTCTGGTGGGTAGGAATGTCTGGACTGGTCCCTCCTCCAGGTTTAGGATTGTGGGGATTGGCTGAGAGCCATTACCAGAGGGATGGGGATGAGGAGAAAGACCTGTATGCCTCTGGCCTAGGGAGGATTTTACAATTCACCTGGGACTTGGCAAGGACGAACACAGATGAGTGCGACATAGCCTTTCCCCTTAGAAAGTGATGTTCCACAGTGGTTACGGCACCGGCCACATATACCCAGGCTGGTGGATTCAAACCCAGCCCTGGCCAGCTGAACAACAATGACAATTGCAATAAAAAAAAAATAGCTGGGCAGTGTGGCGGGTGCCTGTAGTCCCAGCTACTTGGGAGGCTGAAGCAAGAGAATCGCTTAAGCCCAAGAGTTTGAGGTTGGTGTGAGCTGTGATGCCACGGCACTCTACCCAGGGCAACACAGTGAGACTCTGTCTCCAAACAAAAGAAAGTGATGTTCCAGGGCCCTTGTGGCTCACGTCTGTAATCCCAGCACTTTGGAAAGCCCAGGTAGGAGGATTGCTTGATGCCAGGGGTTTGAGACTAACCTGGGCAACATAGTAAGACCCTGTCTCTTAAAAAAAAAAAAAAAAACATTAAAAATTAGCCAGAAGTAGTGGCCTGTAGTCCCAGCTACTTGGGAGGTTGAGGCAAGAGGTCACTTGAGCCCAAGAGTTCAAGTCTGCAGTGAGCTATGGTGCCATTGTATTCTAGCAGCATGGACCACAGAGTGAGACTATCTCTAAAGTAAACAAAAGAGGGTGGCGCCTGTGGCTCAGTGGGTAGGGCACCAGCCCCACTTACCGAGGGTGGCAGGTTCAGGCCCAGCCCTGGCCAAACTGCAGCAGAAAACAGCTGGGCGTTGTGGTGGCGCCATGGTCCTGGCTGCTCGGGAGGCTGAGGCAAGAGACTCGCCTAAGCCCAGGAGTTGGAGGTTGCTGTGGGCTGTGACGGCATGGCACTCTACTGAGGGTGATGAGGTGAAACTCTGTCTCTTGAAAAAAAAAAAAACAAAAAAAAAAGAAAGTGAAAGTGGTCCGCTGAGTAGGGAGGTGGAGAGGAGACAGGTGTACAGCCAGAGATACCAGAGTCACTCTCTAGGACAGCCCCATGTCACTATTCCCTGGAAGCTTTTGGCTGGCTGTGTTTCCAGCCAGTTAGTCTTGTCACAGTGATTATAACTGCTGTTTGCACTGTCCCCTTCACATGACCAACCTTTTCATGTTATATTCCACTCTGAACTAATAGTAAGTAATAGCCCATTGTTATCAGGCGCTTGCTCTATTTAAGGCTCCCTATACCCATTGCCTCATTTGAACTTCTTGTCAACCCTCTGAGTAGGTGCTGCTGCTGGTATCTCCATTTTTTGTATTGGGCTAATAAGGCCTAATAGATAAGTAGAAACATTAAAAATAAATGTTCAGGGGCGGTGCCTGTGGCTCAAGGAGTAGGGCGCCGGTCCCATATGCCAGAGGTGGCAGGTTCAAAACCCAGCCCCGGCCAAAAAAACCAAAAAAAAAAAAAAAATGTCCAGGTCTGGGCATGGTGGCTCACGCCTGTAATCCCAGCACTTGGGAGGCTGAGGTGGGTAGATTGCCTGAGCACACAGGTTTAAGACCAGCCTGGGCCAGAGCAAGACCTCGTCTCTAAAAATAGCTGGGTGTTGTGGCAGGTGCCTGTAGTCCCAGCTACTTGGGAGGCTGAGGCAAGAGAATCGCGTGAGCCCAAGAGTTTGAGGTTCCTGTGAGCTATGATGCCACTGTACTCTACCGAGGGTGACAAACTGATACTCTTTCTTAAAAAAAAAAAAGTTGGCTGGGCACCTGTAGCTCAGTGGCTAGGGCACCAGCCACATACACAGGAGCTGGTGGGTTTGAACCCAGCCCGGGCCTGCCAAACAACAATGACAACTACAACAAAAAAATAGCCAGGGGCGGGCGGTGCCTGTGGCTCAGTGAGTAGGGTGCTGGCCCCATATACCGAAGATGGCCTGTTTGAACCAGGCCCAGCCAAGCTGTAACAGAAAAATAGCTGGGCGCTGTGGCTGCTCGGGAGGCTGAGGCAAGAGAATTGCCTAAGCCCAAGAACTGGAGGTTGCTGTGAGCTTCATATGATGTCATGGCACTCTACTGAGGGTGACAAAGTGAGACTCTGTCTCTGAACAAAAAAAAAAAAGAAAGAAAAAATTGTCTACTTTACACAGCAAGTGAGTTGGAGAGTCAGAATTTGAACTCAGCAGTCTGGCTTCAGAGTCCACATTCTGAGCCATTGTTATGATGCTAATTTCATGTGGGATTTGAGCAGGCATCAAATAAGGTTCCAGTTTTCCAAGAGTCCTTGTTATTCAAATAGTAAAACAGCAAAAAAAGTAGGTCTGCTTCAGAAACCTTTTCTGGTCCTGGTTCTCCTATTCACTAATGGTTCTCTCTTCCCTTAATGCAAAATGGATATAATAATATACTAGCACCACCTCCTTACACTGACTACCTCCTTCAGTTGACCTAATTTTCATAGACTAGACATGACCACATGTCTAGTATCAGTATAGTAGGCCGAGTTCCTGTCCCTTGGATGGTCAATTTACAGAATTTTTACTGTATATACTTTTCCTATCAACAGAGAAAATGTATTAAACACTTCATAAATTGAAAAGTTCAATGTTAGTCAGGCGTGGTGGCTCATGCCTGTAGTCTTAACACTTTGGGAGGCTGATTGGGTGGAGTGCTTGAGTTCGAGTTCGAGACCAGTAGACCCGTGTCTACTAAAAATAGAAAAACCAGCTGGGCATTGTGGTGGGCACCTGTAGTCCTAGCTACTCAGGAGGCTGAGACAAAAGGATCTCTTGAACCTAAGAGTTTGAGGTTGCTGTGAGCTATGACGCCACGCCACTTTACCTAGGCTGCCTGTCTCAATGAAAAAAAAAGAAAAGGTCAATGTTTATATAGAATTGTATTTACAGCTTATATCTGAATATTTCTAAATACATTTTAAAATATTTTATAGTTTAAATCCACAGTAAAGATGTTTTTACCAAATGGGGGAGGAAGATATTGTAAAAAAAGGCAGGAGAAGTAACTACACTGAAAATTTAGAGAAAAATTTCCCAAACTGTAATATGCAAAATACTGTTTATGCATAAAGTGATTTTTGTGATTAGTTCATTTGGGAAAGACTGGCCTAAACAAAATTTATGTGTTGTAGACTTTTTGGAACCTTTATATTCTAATCTGCATGGAATCTCCAAGAAGCTGAAAGATAAGATTTTTTCCCTAACTTGTTTGGCCACAGATCCCTGCCCCATCCTTTTTTTAAAACAAAATATTTGCTAACTCAGAACCACAGAACAATTTGAGAAATACTGGTGTAAACTTAAAATTTCTTCCTAGAATGTAATAAGAACCACAATGATAATGTACTTCTAGAACTTTATGCAAAGCATAAACCTGCCTTACCAGGTTTGATAGTTTAGGAAATGCTAATTTAAGCTAACAAGATTACTATGAATGAAAATTTAATTAAATATTCTGAGCTTCCTGGCAGTCTTCTTTTTTTTTATTAAGTCTTTTCTACATAGATCATAAATACATTTATGGTTTTATTTTTTCTTGATGAACTAGGGTCTAAAGGAAGTGGAATATGAGTTGTCATTTTTGAGCCCATTGTTTTGTGGGAATAGGAGAGAGAAGGTGACATAGTCTTAAACTCTGTTGTCCTGAAGTGCTTAAGTAAGTTATGGTTCCTCCAATATATGTGGGTCATTCAAAAGTTTTGAGGTACACAAAAAGCAAGAAATGTAAAATCCTCACGGACAGAAACAAATGGAGCCCTCCCTGCAACACTGAAAAGCCAAGCACGAGGGAAACAGAAAGGTCACTGTTGACTGTGCTTCTGGGAAGTGAAATAATGAACCATAACACAGTCTGTCTCAAAACTTTTGTAGTGACCTATGTAGCAGGAGGCCTTGCCAACTGGAGCAAGGAGGAAAACTTCCTGGATAGTGTGGGGCATGGCCTGGTCCTCAAAGGATGGAAAGAGTTTGGACATAGGGGAAAAAAAGGCGTAATAGTACCCAGGAAAGCAGTGAGCGGAAAAGTAGCTGGGAAAGTATTAGCAGCTATGAACAAAACAGTGAGGGCACTGATCCATGTGAAATCCTCACTGGGGTCAGGCAAGATCTCAGTAATAAGTGATGAGGCTCCCTCCATAATCTTCTCAAGTGCACGGCTTCACAGGCTGGGCTGAGGCTTGTCGTGGAAGATTAGAGCCAGAAGGACTTTTAGAGACCCTCTGATCTGAGCTGCCCATTTTATAGATAGGAAAACAGAGGCCCTATTGGGAAATAACCTAGGACTGACTTAACCCCCTGCCCTCAGGAAATGATGTACATCTGGAATGGTTATGCTGTGATTGGGAAGCAGCCAGCACTCACGGAGGGGATACTTGAGATTATCACCAAAGTTGAAGAGACGCTGGAAAAAGGCCCAGGTGACTACCCTTAGGCCCTTGCACCTGCCAGACTACGTCAGATCTTTATTATTGAAGTTTCCCTTTGCCAGAATGGCTTTCCTTCCTTCTCTACCCTCGCCACTGTCCTTTGTCCTTCTAGACTGAGCTCCATTGTCAGCTCCTCCAAGCAGCTGGCTCTTGTCCCCCAGGTAGGGTCAGAGCCTTCTTTGGGCTTCTGCAGCCCCTGGGCTTCCTTCAGTCAGTCTCAGTATTTGCCCTTTTTTTTTCTTTTTTTTGTAGAGACAGAGTCTCACTGTACCGCCCTTGGTAGAGTGCCGTGGCGTCACACGGCTCACGGCAACCTCTAACTCTTGGGCTTACGTGATTCTCTTGCCTCAGCCTCCCAAGCAGCTGGGACTACAGGCGCCCACCACAACGCCCGGCTATTTTTTTGTTGCAGTTTGGCTGGGGCTGGGTTTGAACCCGCCACCCTCGGTATATGGGGCCGGCGCCCTGCTCACTGAGCCACAGGCGCCGCCCAGTATTTGCCTTTCTTTCTCAGATGTGAGCCCCCAGAGAACAGGGACCAGCTTTGATTTACCTTGTCCCCTGGGCCCATCACAGGGTAGGGGCTCCATGCATGACTGCTGTAGAAATGAGCAAGCCTGTCTTCTTCCTTCACATCCCTATTTTCAGAGAATGAGTACTCAGTGGATGACAAGTGCTTGGTGAAATTGTTGAAAGGCCTGTGTCTGAAATACCTGGGCCGTGTCCAGGCAGCCGAGCAGAATTTCAGGATCATCCCTGCCACGTAAGTCCCTCTGCAGCTGCTCCCACTGGGCCTGGGTCTTCTGGGTGGAATCTTCAGGGCTTCTCCATCCTCACGCCAGTGGCTGACCCACAGCAGCTCCCATTCACCACACATGTCAGGGTCTACTCTGTGCCAGGACTTGTGCTAAATGCAAGGGGCACAGATAACTCAGACCCAGCCCCTCAGTGGCCACCAAGTGGCCTGACTACAGGAGCCCACCCACGTTGTTTCAGTGAACAGTGGCCCGCTGGTGTTTGTACTTCTGCCCTTGCCCTTGGATGTGCACATGCTCCAGGGGCTCCCTATAGGGGCTTGACCTAAGATAATCAGGAAAGCTGAGAGGACAAGAGGTGCCCTGAGGAGGGACCTACACATAATGGGAGGTACCAGGAAGGGCTTTCCAGGGCCAACATTTAAATCGAGAAGTTTATTAGGCAGAGAAGGTGGAGTCAGTACAGCATGTGCCAATGCCTGGACATAAGAGGGACTCTGGAGGCTGGAGTGATGGTGGCTGAGCCCTTCCCTGGCTGCATTCACGATGAAATAAGGCTAGACTGAGAAGCACGTGGATGTTTTGTCCACAAAGCTAAACTTTATTCTGCAGGCAGGAGAGAACAGGCGGGACAGACTGGGATTGTTTTGTTTTTTTTTTGAGACAGGGTCTTGTTCTGTTGCCCAGGCTAAAGTGCAGTGATGTGATCATAGCTCACTGTACCCTCAAGTTCCTGGGCTCCAGTAATCCTCCTGGCTCAGCCTCCTGAGTAGCTGGGACCACAGGCACATACCACCATGCCTAGCTAATTTTTATTTTTATTTTTTTGTAGAGTCGGGGTCTTGCTATCTTGCTGTTTTGCCAAGGATAGTCTTGAACTTCTGAGCTCAAATAATCTTCCCACCTTGGCTTCCCAAAGTGCTGGAATTATAGACATGAGCCACTTTGCCTGACTAGGTGTGGGGTTTAAAGGGGCAGGATGGGGAAGCATGGAGGGCAGTTCAGAAGGGGCCAGATCCGAGAAAGGAGATTTTCCAGTTTAACAAGTAATTCTTTATTATGAGCATAGACAGCCTAAAAAAAAAAAATCATTCAACCTGGGGAACAGGGACTGGAAGATTCTGCTACGGATCCTACTCTATTTTTTTTTAGAAACAGTCTTAGTGTGTTGCCCTCGGTAGAGCACGTCACAGCTCACAGCAACCTCCAGCTCTTGGGCTCAGGCGATCCTCTTGCCTCAGCCTCCCAAGTAGCTGGGACTATGGGTACCTGCCACAACGCCAGGCTATTTTTTGTTGCAGTTTGGCTGGGGCTGGGTTAGAACCTGCCATTCTTGGTATATGGGGCCGGTGCCCTACTCACTGAGCCACAGGCGCCGCCTGATCCCATATTCTTCCTAGTGTGAGGTAGTAGGAACCTCCCCAAATTGGAATTCAGATCAGGAAATCCTCATGCGAGGTTTGAGGAAGGCTCAGGAGGAACCCGAAGGATGTCTGGAGGGCAAAGCCTGTGAGCCATGTCCTCCTCCATTCTGCAGTGAAAAGAAGATTAAATATGACCACTACTTGATCCCAAATGCCCTGCTGGAGCTGGCCCTGCTGTATATGGAGCAAGGCAGAAATGAAGAGGCCATCAAACTCCTGGAATCTGCCAAGTAAGGCTTGGGTAGCTTCAATCTGTCCTTTGCTCCCTCTGAGTTCAGCTCAGGAGTTGGCGGGGGGCAAGAGCCCAAGGCAGCAGAGTGAGGTTTGCTAGCAAGGGCAGGATGGCAGTCCAGAGAGTGGACCTGTGTCCTTGAGAACTTGGCTCTCACCTGGCATAGGAAGGCTTTCTCTTCAAGTTACAAATAAGGACTTGGAAACCCAGAGGCAGGAAGTGCGATGTCCAGCTCATCACAAATGAGCTGACCTGCTGGTGTGAGGACCCATGTCTTCTTGCCTTTCAGTGCCAGGCTCTATCTCTCCAAACCAGCCCCTCAGGCTTAGGTACCCAGCAGGACCAAGAGTGGTTTCAGAGGGCATGATGCTAGGGATGAGGGGCGAGAGGCTACAAGTCCTCCTGATAAGGTTAGTCCTCCTGTTGGACAGGGCTCAACTTTTTTTTTTTGTTCTTTTTGAGACAGTCTTGCTCTGTTGGCCAAGTTCGAGTGCAGTGATGTCATCATAGCTTACAGCAACCCCAAATTTCTGGGTTTAAGCCATCCTCCTGCTTCAGATTCCCAATTAGCTGAGACTATGGCTGCCTGCCACCATGCCCAGCTAATATATATTTTTTAAGAGATGAGGTCTTGCTATATTGCCCAGTCTGGTCTGGTCTTGACTTCTCGGTTTCAAGCGATCCTCCAGAAGTACTAAGATGACAAACATAAGGCACCATGCCAGGATGTGAGGCAACTCAATTCTTTAACTTTGGACACAGCAGGGGGTGGGACTACACAGCTCAAAACAAGATCTTAAGGACTTCTGGAAGCAAGGAGCCTCACATCTCTGATTCTCTGCTCACTTCCAGGCACAACTATAAGAATTATTCCATGGAGTCAAGGACACATTTTCGAATCCAGGCAGCCACAGTCCAAGCCAGATCTTCCCTAGAGAATGGCCACAGATCTATGGTTTCATCAGTGTCCTTGTAGCTTTGTGCAGCATCCCAGGCTGGAAGACAAACTGAGACAACTAGATAGAGCTCCTGGAAACATTTCAAAAGATCCCCTTCCCCTCCCCTGTCTTTGGGGTCCATCGGTGCTCCTGTGGGATGGTACAACATGGGTACCCATGCAGAAGCCAAGCTGGCATTTTCACCTGTGTGGCCAAGGGCCTTTGTCAAGGGCAGAGCAGGTGGCGCCCTCTGCCTGCCCTATCACACATACGGGTACTTGTTTTTCACTGTGATGTTTAAAAGAATGTATGAACAGTTTACATTTTCCTTAGAAATACATTGATGGGGTCGTAGTTGGCTTAAAAAAAAAAAAACAAAACCAACACCAACCAACCACCTGTAAATTGTTTTCACTCAGTGTTCTGGAGGTAAATCTCTTCTTATGAAGCCAAAGGGCAAATTGCTTTCCAAACTTCAGCAGGTTCCCAGCTTCTGTGACTGGAAGGACTGGAATTCCTTTCAGAGGACCTGGAACCCCCAGGAGAGTCTGTCGTGGGCTTTGATGCTTCTGGGGGTTGGGCACAGAGGATGCTCATGGACACCTACTCACCACTTACTTCTCTCACTTCATTTCACAGCCTCTGTAACTTCCCAAGTTAAAAATCACGCACGTCTTTGTACTAAGATAAATTTTGAGCCTTTCTGCAGAAAAATCCATCTCTGCCAGTAAGGAATGTAGATGCCAAGGCCTGGTGGAGAAGCTATGTGGCCCTTTCTGTGCCAAAGCCAGGTACTTTGGAGGGAAAAGGGAAGGTTCTCAGAAACCAGTCTGCATCCTTACTGTAAGCCACACTGAAACTACCGGGAATAATTTATGACATATAGACATCTCTTGTAGTTTGTTCCAAGGTACTTTCATTCACCGACAGCATTTTTTTTAGAAATAGAATTGTTATTGGCCTATTGCATATGCGTTAGATTTTTCAGTTAAGAGCAAAGAGATACAGTTGACCTCCTCCCTACATTGACCACTTCCTTCAGTTGACCTAATTTTCATAGACTGGACATGTATGTATCTCTACAGTAGGCCTAGTTCCTTATGTCGACCACCTCCGTATGTTGATGAGTTTGTTACAGTCCTTTGGATGGTCAATTTACAGAGGTTCTACGGTATTTAAATTATAAAATTTATACACTTAAAAGAGATCATGCAACATTTATTTCAATAAAAAATGTGTCGCTTGAATTCTTGGGCAGGGCAAAAAGTCTTGATCAGAAGCTACACAGCCCATGTATGTTTCATTTAGACAGCACAATGTTTTGAACATTTTTGAAGCTAGTTGCAAGGGTCACTCCTGTAATCCCAGCACGTTGGGAGGCTGAGTGGAAGGATCATTTGAGGTCAGCAGTTTCAGGTTGCAGTGAGCTGTGATAGCACCACTGGGTGACAGAGCTAGCCCCTGCCACAAAAATCACCATCTTGTGTTAAGTTACCAACATTTGCAAAAGAGATTTCACAAATGAATCTGGTTTCTGGCCTCTAATTAGAAAAAAAAAAAAAAAAAAGGCAACATTTAGCCTCATTCCCATAACAATCAGCTACAGCTAACTAGAGTCTAAATACATCACCTCTCTGGTCCCTAAAAGCATCTGAATTTGCACCCTCTGGGACTGTTAAAGTGAGAACTCAAGTCCAGTGATCAAAACCAAGTTTTACCATTCACATACTAATTTCAACACCCTTCAACTTAACCATCTGCTTGGAAGGAAAATCAGATACAGTAAAAATATTCACCTGTGAAAAAATGCATGACTGCAATGTCTGTAAGAGAAAAACCAGTCACCTTTTCCAGTCTTCCAGCATTGTTGTATTTAGCAAACACTTATGAGCATCTGCAAGGGGCTGGGTTAACATATTACAATACAGTTAAGCAGCCTCCTATGAGTGTCGATAAATGAAGTCATGGGTTTTAGGCAAAACATTCTCATAAAGAAAAAAGCAAAACCCCTTCAACATCTTTTGCCCTGAGTAATGTCAGAGTAGAAATGCTATGACAGAGCTAGACAAGAAAAAACACAAACCTACCTCGAGAATGATCCCTTTACAAGCTGTCTCTTTCGAAGCCTGGATGCTGGGCAGGACAGGGTGAGGGGGTGGTAGAGACAGGCTGTGGAAGGAAGGTGGCTTCTCTGACTTCCTCACATACTATTGTGCTGCCTGCTTCTGTATCAAAGGAGCACTGGACTCAGGATGCCAAACTTATAGCTTGAAACACGCAGTTTACAAAAAAGTTCATCTCAACATTCACTTCATGTGCTTTTGCTTTTATTTTAAAGTGTCAGGGTGATTTCTTTATCGATGTCTGCTTTTATAGAATTCTGGCTGGGATTCATTAATTAGCCTGTGTCACTCTGCTGCCCTGGTTGCAAACTGACTGGTAAGATCAATCAATGGATTTTGCCACCTGTATCCTTCCTGCAACTTCAGAGATAATTCACCAAAAACATGTATGTGATGGAGTGAAAACATTGAGTTTCTAACTCCAACGTAGCCACGCAGGGGCCTTTGAAAGTTAAAATTACATCATGAGTTTCTCCGTGTCTTCTTCAGTCATTTCTGGTCACTGTTTAACGGTGCAGACCTTCCCAGCACATCTGCTATGAAGAAGCAGCTGATTAGAAATAGAGACCTGGGGCAGCACCTGTGGCTCAGTCGGTAAGGCACCGGCCCCATATGCCGAGGGTGGCGGGTTCAAACCTGGCCCCGGCTGAACTGCAACCAAAAAATAGCCGGGCGTTGTGGCGGGCGCCTGTAGTCCCAGCTACTCGGGAGGCTGAGGCAAGAGAATCGCTTAAGCCCAGGAGTTGGAGGTTGCTGTGAGCTGTGTGAGGCCACGGCACTCTACTGAGGGCCATAAAGTGAGACTCTGTCTCTACAAAAAAAAAAAAAAAGAAAGAAATAGAGACCTGAATTCTAGTCCTTGATTTTGCTGTTGATTTTCAGAATGAACTTGAGAAAGTCAATATCCTCTAAAAATCAGCAGTTTGAAAAAGATGAAAGCTCTTTCTTGCTTTCCACAGCTTCTATTTCTGGGTTGCCATCTTCAAAATGAGGCAACAGATACACTTCCCTGCCTTTCTGTTGAACCCCTTGTATCCCCAAGCAGTTCAACAGGAAATAACAGGCTTCCTTAAACAGGGCTCCACATTGGCCAGGACACTAGAGAGCAAACGATTCTCACTTAGACAAAGTGTAAATCCTGTACCACACATGTGAATTCAGTTGTTAGAGAAGTGGCAAATGTGTAACATAATCTGAACAGACCCTTGGCAACGGGAAGTCTACTTCTCACAGTTACTGGCCCTCAGACTGGCAGGCTGCCTTCCAGTCGTGTGCTGGTCCCTATCAGCTCGCCCACGTGTTGGCAGCTTTCCTTATTACTTATCTCTTGAGTCAGAATGGGAGTGTTTCCAAGGCAGTTATCGTCATTCACAGCAAAAAGCCATGACCTGACATCAAAGCCAGGACCCTAAAAGGCCAAGGTCAGCCCAAGACTGGGTGGGGGTCCAGGAGGGAGATTCCAGGAACTAGAATGGCACTAGGTTTTCAGGAAACCCCAGCCTGCTGACTGCTAGAACCATTCAACAAGGTAAATCAAATCCAAATACTTTTCTCTGGAGTTACTCCCAAGTTCATTTCTTATGAAGATAATTGGGAGTTGACAATAGTCTTTCTCTTGTTTGCTTCAAATTTAAAGCCTAATCCTCTCTTGCAACAACTGTTTCCTTGTGTCCTTCCCTTCATCACACTAATTGAGTAATTAATGAGGTGTCTGGATTCTGAAATCCAAGCAAGAAATGGGAACTTGTGTCCATGCCAGATGTATCTTTCCAAAGTTGGAAAGTGCCTTTTCACTTGGGTTAGCATAGCTTGATATCTAGTGCAAAGTTCATGTTGACCAGAAGGTTAAGTCCACAAATAAAAAAGGCTCCTTTAGATGCTTGAAAAATCCATTCATAGGGTGGCGCCTGCGGCTCAATGGGCAGTGTGTATTGAGGATGGTGGGTTCAAACTCGGCCCCAAACTGCAACAAAAAAATAGCTGGGTGTTATGGTGGATGCCTGTAGTCCCAGCTACTTGGAAGGCTGAGGCAAAAGAATCGCCTAAGCCCAAGAGCTAGAGGTTGCTGTGAGCTGCGATTCTATGCACTTTACGTGGGTGCAAAGTGAGACTGTCTCAAAAAAAAAAAAAAAAAGAAAAATCCATTTATAAAGCAAAGTTATGATTGCTTCCACCATATAAAGTCAACTATTAAGTGACAAAATGTGAACAGAGCCCTGTGGGGGAGGCATACCAATTACTGTATAGATTGCTAAAAGTTGACAAATATTTGAAGTTCAGAGACATCACAGCTGATACCTCACAAATGACTGTATTTTTCTTTCTTACACTTCGGAACATTATATACTATATAATCTGAGGAAGCAAAAGTGGGCCGGGCACAGTGGCTCCTACCTATAATCCTGGCACTCTGGGAGGCCAAAGTCAGAGGATCCTTTGAGCTCAGAAGTTTGAGACCAGCCCAAGGAAGATTGAGACCCTGTCTCTATTAAAAATAGAAAAACTAGCCAGGTGTCATGGCAGGTCCTCCAGAGGCTGAGACAGTAGGATCACTTGAGCCCAGGAGTTTGAGATTGCTGTGAGCTAGGCTGACACCAGGGCACTCTATCCCAGGGTGACAGGGTGAGACTCTGTCTCTAAAATAAAATAAAATAAAATAAAAGCAAAGTGCTCACTATCAGCTCATTGATATTCTAAGCACTTCACATTTATGTAATACTAATAACTACCCTATGAGGTGGGGTGACTGTTGCCATTGTACAGATGAGAAAACTGAGACAATGTTTAAGTAACGTAGGTTATGTTCACATAGCCATTTTGCAGCAGAAAGATAGGAAGCCAGGCGGCTGAACGCTAAAGCCCATGCTTTGTTACAATGCTGGTCCAACTGTTAAATTCATTTGAAGTAGGATCTGACTTATGCCAACTCTTGGGCCACGATAAAAATGGAAGCAGTATTGGCTAATAATCACTGGAAACCCCTGGCTGGGAACACAGGGAACATGTTTGTGTGGCAGGGTAAGTAGGGAGATAGTCTGACTTGGAAAAAGCCAAAAGAAAAAACCCTTCACAATAGTACTTGCTCATAAAATCACTAAAGGATGACGGAGGAGGAAGGACATGAGCTAACTCTCCCCACCCCACCACCTGGATGGGTAGAGTCCACTCAGCTGCCTCAGGCTGGGAAGTGAAATGAAGCCTGCACAGATGCAGAGCCTCAGGCCTGGACTGAGCTGAGAGGGAGCAAACCACATGCCAGAAGAGGCCTGGAGTAAGACAGTGAGAGGTAGGAACATTGGCAATCTGGAAGCATACGGCACTCAGGAAACTTTTTTTAGTTTTAGCACAAGTGCTTGGCTAAGCGTATCACATATGTGGGTCAAAGTGATCCATGGGCTACAAAATGTGTCCTTTCTGGGCTGGAGTTGACTTTATGCACTTATCTCAGCAAAACAGGTTGTGAGCAAATTCATAGTATGCGAATAGCTTGGTTTACTAAAAATACCCAAACTTCTTTATTTAAACCAAACAAAAAAATTTACAAACAAGGCCTTGCTCTGTTGGAGTGCAGTGGTGTCATCAAAGCTCACTGCATCCTCAAACTCCTTCCTGCATCGACCTCCTGAATAAATGAAACTACAGGTCCATAACACCTTAACTTCAGGTTTGAAGTTCTGTCAATAACATGAGGTAGTGGATAAAAAGCCCAGAGTATGCATCTTAGTTGAATTACTTTATCCTTCACTTTGAGAATCAGTTTTCTCTTATAAAATGGGGCCTTAATGCCCATTGCTTCACAAGCGGTTGCTGAGGATAAAAAGAAATCATGTAAATAAATAGCACAGCACAGCCCCTAGTAGTCTAAACGTGTGGTACCCAGATTGGCAGCAGTAGAATCACCTGGAACTTGTTAGAAATACAAATTCTCAGACCTGACCCAGACCTAAGATCAGTAGGGTTGAGGCCCAGCAATCTGAGTGTTAACAATACCTGCAGATGAGTCTAATGCACAAATTCAAGAACCACTGCCTTAGAGTGGGAGAGAGGTACCATAATTGGTCCATCTTTTGATGTTTGCTCAGTGGGGGTTATCACTAAAAGGGAAGATGGCATGCTAGACAAACACCACCATAAAATCCACAAATTATGTCCTTTCTTTTCTGAGTGCAGTGGTGTCATCAAAGCTCACTGCATCCTCAAACTCCTTCCTGCATCAACCTCCTGAATAAAGCCGATACATAGGGAGTATTCACTTGCCACATTCCCAGGTAAAGATGAGGACAGTGGGTGTAGTCTGCAGTGATGATTAGAGAAAGGATTATCAGAAAGCTGCCCATTCAAGGAGGGCTTTGCCTTTGCCTTTCTCCTTGTCAGCCCCCAAATTCTTTATAAAAATTCCTACTTTTTGATGGAAAGTTCCTGGGGGTAGTGGCTCCTTCTCTATCAAAAATGCTCAGGACCTCTCTTTCCCCCTATTTTTCCATCCCTTCACTTAGTATCTGTTGAGGCACCACTGGCCTGCTCTTGTGAAGCTTATTCAAATAGGGAAGGCACAGGAGAAAACAGAATTAGAGCCATGGAGTAAATGTTCTTGCACCATGTAACAGCATTTTGGCCAATAATGGACCACATACTGGACTCATGTAAGATTATAATGGAGCTGAAAAATTCCTATCACTTAGTGACATCTTAGTTATAAGGTCACAGTGCAGTGTATTACTCATGCTTGTGATGATGCTGGTGTTAACCCACCTACTATGCTGTCACAAGTACAGTACATAATACTTGATACTGATAACAACTATGTTGTTACTGGCTTATTTACTAAACTGTCGAGGATACTACTACAGTTAACAGAACAGCCTCACAGAGGTCCTTGAAGAGATATTCCAGACGGTTCGAATCCACACAGCACCAAAAAAAAAAAAAAAAAGAGGTATTCCAGAAGGATTGTTATCACAGGAGATGACAACTCCATGTGTTACTGCCCCTTAAGACCTTCCAGTGGGACATGAAGTGGAGATGCAAGGCAAATATTGATGATCTTGATCCAGTGTTAAGCCTAGCCTAATGTGTGTTTGTGCATTAGGTTTCTTTTTATTTATTTATTTTATTTTTTGCAGTTTTTGGCCAGGGCTGGATTTGAACCTGCCACCTCCAGCATATGGGGCCTCTCTCTACTCCTTTGAGCCACAGGTGCCGCCCCAGGTTTTTTTATTTTTTATTCCTTTAGAGATGAGGTTTCACTCTTGCTCAGGCTGTTCTTGAATTCCTGAGATCAAGTGATCCTTCTGGCTCAATCTCCCAGAGTTCTAGGATTATAGGTGTGAGCAGCCATGCCTCATCTTATGCATTAGTTTTCAAGAGTTTAAAAAGCAGGGCGACACCTGTGGCTCAGTCGGCAAGGCGCTGGCCCCATGTACCGAGGGTGGCAGGTTCAAGCCCGGCCCCAGCCAAACTGCAACCAAAAAATAGCCGGGCGTTGTGGCGGGCGCCTGTAGTCCCAGCTACTCGGGAGGCTGAGGCAAGAGAATCGCTTAAGCCCAGGAGTTGGAGGTTGCTGTGAGCTGTGTGAGGCCACGGCACTCTACCGAGGGCCATAAAGTGAGACTCTGTCTCTACCAAAAAAAAAAAAAAGTTTAAAAAGTAAATATTTTAAAAATAGAAAAAAGCTCATAAAATAGGGATATAAAAGGATACATTTTTTTAAAAGGATACATTTTTATATAGCAATTTGATTTTTAAAATGTCATTATAAGAGTTAAAGTTAAAAAATTTAAGTTTATAAGGGTTACATAGATTACTGAAGAAAAGTATTTTTAAAAATTAGTGCAATATAGCTTAAGTGTACAGTGTTCATACTACTGTACAGTTCAGGGCCCTCAACATTCACTCACTGACTCACCCAGAGCAACTTCCTGTCCTATAAGTAAGTACCACCCAGGGTAAGTGCACTATACAAGTGTACTGCTTTTTTTTTTTTTTTTAACCAACCACTGTAGTAACAAGGATACTGTTTTTCTTTCACACTGTATTTTTACTCTAACGTTTCTATGATACACAGTATGTTATGTTTAGATATACAAATACTTACCACTGAGTTATCACTGCTTATGGTATTCAGTACAGAAGTGTGCTATTTGGGTTTAGGAGCAACAGGATATACCATACAGCCTATATGTGTAGTAGGCTTTTAAATACACTCTGTAATATTCCCACAGTGACAAGAATCGCCTAAAGACACTGGGCTCTAATGAGATGTATTTGGTAAAGACAGAAGCTAAGAAAACAGCTGTCTGAAAAATGTGGATAAAAGAGCTCCAGGGCAGAAAATACACTGCAAAAAGACTTAAGAGAGAAAGGAGTTTGGAATTTTATTTTTTTAATTTTTCATTGCCGTCTGGCCGGGGCTGGGTTTGAACCCGCCACCTCTGGCATATGGTGCTGGCACCTACCCCTTTGAGCCACAGGCGCCACCCAAGAGTTTGGAATTTTTTTTTATTATTTTTTTTTTTTTGTAGAGACAGAGTCTCACTTTATGGCCCTCGGTAGAGTGCCGTGGCCTCACACAGCTCACAGCAACCTCCAACTCCTGGGCTTAAGCGATTCTCTTGCCTCAGCCTCCCGAGTAGCTGGGACCACAGGCGCCCGCCACAACGCCCGGCTATTTTTTGGTTGCAGTTTGGCCGGGGCTGGGTTTGAACCCTCCACCCTCGGTATATGGGGCCGGCGCCCTACCGACTGAGCCACAGGCGCCGCCCGAGTTTGGAATTTTAAAAGGCATGAAAAGGTGATCCAAGATGTTAGATGGTGGAGTCAAATGAGAGGGAGAGAGCCAATCATCCCTCTTAAGGAGTTTGGGGAAGCTCAAGTCATTTTTTTTTTTTTTTTAGAGACAGAATCTTGCACTGTCACCCTGGGTGGAGTGCCAAGGCATCATCATAGCTCACAGCAATCTCAAACTCTTGGGCTAAGCAATCCTCCTGCCTCAGCCTCCTGAGTAGTTGGGACTACAGGCACCCATCACAACACCTGGCTAACTTTTCTACTTTTTAGCATAGATGGGTTCTCCCTCTTGCTCAGGCTGGTCTCAAACTCCTAAGCTCAAGTGATTCATCCACCCCAGCCTCCCAGAGTGCTAGGATTACAGGTGTGAGCCACTGCACCCACCCTGGGAAGCTAAAGTTTTAAGGATGGAAATGACATCATCCAATTCATTCACTTCAAATTTTACTTGGCTGTGTGAAGAATGGATTATCTAGGGTTAAAACGGAAGCTAACTTACAGAACCTACTGCTTCTGGTTTGTCTGAACAGCTAATAAAAATACTACAACTTCTCTCCACCAGCTACTAGACTTAGGGGAAAAAAGAATGCCTGACATATGTTTATAAGGCTTTAAGACTCAATGTGAGTTGGCATTTCTTGTTCTTTGCTTTTCACAGGGAATCAGAACTCCAGTTTATGGGCGGGGATGGTGGCTCACGCCTATAATCCTAGCACTCTGGGAGGCCAAGGCAGGGGGATTGCCTGAGCTCACAGGTTTGAGACCAGCTTGAGCAAGAGTGAGACCCTGTCTCTAAAAATAACTGGGCATTGTGGCAGGAGCCTATAACAAAAAAAAAAGTCTTGAGGGCTCAGTGCCTGTAGTTCAGCAGCTAGGGCACCAGCCACATACACCGGAGCTGGTGGGTTCAAATCCAGCCTGGGCCTGCCAAACAATGACAACTACAACCAAAAATATCTGGGCATTGGGTGCCTGTAGTCCCAGCTACTTGGGAGGCTGAGGCAAGAGAATCGCAAAAGCCCAAGAGTTGAAGATGCTGTGAGTTGTGACGCCACGGCACTCTACTGAGGGTGACATAGTAAGACTCTGTCTCGAAAAAAAAAAAGATAACATTTCAGTGATTATGAATGTAAGTAAGGGTCACAAGGACCGAAAAGGTTTGTGAAAAACAAACATCCTTCCTCACACATTGAACACTAAAATTATAGCTATTAATTTATAATCAGTTTGATGAGTTCAGCTATGCTTGTAGCTAAAGGACCGGCTCTAATTCTGAAAATGATATTTGGCTTATCCCAAGGTTCTTTCTGACAGCAGAATCTGTTTTGCAGTTTACACAATACGTAAAAATTGCTTTTGAGCCTTAACTGACCAGATTAGCTACTGACCTCTAGGTGGCCTCCTAGAAGAAAACTGAGTTTTTGCATAGCCAGGATGCAGAGTACACACTACTATGCCCAGATTTTTAGGGAAGGTCCTGTTACCTTCTTCAATTCTTTTTCTCAGTACCAAGACAATTGGGACCTACAAGCACTAATGTGATTGAAGGGATTCAAAGCAAATAGGTGCTATACCTCCTTTTAACACCATCTGTTTCAGATGCCTAATACCTTATTGATAATAATCTTCTAAAAAAGGGCAAACTTTCTGAGGAAAGCATTAAAAGATACTAAAAGATGAGTAAGTCTTCTGCCAAGTTAATAGTAATCCTTTCTCAAGAAACATAAGAAAAAGAAAGGCAATCGTCTCCCCATGTTTCTTTAAAAGCTTTATGTGGGCTAAGCACAGTGGCTCACACCTAAAATCTCAGCACCTTGGGAGGCTGAGGCAAGACAATCTCTTGAGGCCAGGAATTCAGCCTGGGGAACACAGTAAGATCCCATCTCTAAAAAACCCCACCAACTTATGTGAAGAGATAATAAATCATAGTTAATAAAATTAATCAAATCAATCAGATGCACACAGTATTATCCTGAGTCAATACCAATTGCTTAGTGTGAAAAAGCAAACAAGAACAATCTGTACAATTACAATGTGCAGGTAAGCCTCAAATCTCATTTGTAAAATTTCACTGGTGTCTCTACAGAAATTTTTATGGATCAGGAAACAGGTTGTAAGGGGTCTCATTTTCTTTTTCTTTTTTTTTTTTTTTTGTAGAGACAGAGTCTCATTGTACCACCTTCGGTAGAGTGCCGTGGCGTCACACGGCTCACAGCAACCTCCAGCTCTTGGGCTTACGTGATTCTCTTGCCTCAGCCTCCCGAGCAGCTGGGACTACAGGCGCCCGCCACAACGCCCGGCTATTTTTTTGTTGCAGTTTGGCCGGGGCTGGGTTTGAACCCGCCACCCTCAGTATATGGGGCCGGCGCCCCACTCACTGAGCCACAGGCGCTGCCCAAGGGGTCTCATTTTCTATATCCATGCCAAAGGGCAATGAAATAGCCAAAGGACAAATAGAAAAAGCAAAAGTCTGGATTAGAAAATACTAAACCCCAAGCTATAAAAATTACTTCCCAAAAGTATACAGAGATTCAAAATTTCCTTTTTTTTTTTGTAGAGATAGAGTCTCACTTTATGGCCCTCGGTAGAGTGCCGTGGCCTCACAGCTCACAGCAACCTCCAACTTCTGGGCTTAAGCGATTCTCTTGCCTCAGCCTCCCGAGTAGCTGGGACTACAGGCACCTGCCACAACGCCCGGCTATTTTTTGGTTGCAGTTTGGCTGGGGCCGGGTTTGAACCTGTCACCCTTACTGACTGAGCCACAGGCGCCGCCCGAGATTCAAAATTTCTAAAAAAATTTAAAGGATATTTCTTTTGCAATCAACTCTAACTTTAGCTCTTCAGAGACGTTTATAACTTAACAAAAGCCAAATTGATGGTTCTTAAGGTGGTATATAGGAAACAAAGAATACAAAGTGCCTAAAAAAGGTACTGTTCACTGCTAATTCCACCAATATCATTGTCAAACTTCTGTGAAAAAAGCCTTGTAATAAAGTAACTGCAACATGGAAGATGATATTTTTAAAAAGTTCATTTACCAATTTTAACAATCAAGAAAAAAGAAAGTCTGACTATAATACTTGATGATATAGACATCACGATTAAGTAGAAAACACAAGAATAAAAAAAGCAATTATCACTGAAAATATTGCACAACTTCAGCTGTTTCCTCCAAATTTGCTTTATGTAATTGGGTATATATATAAATTAATAAACAGAAATTTAAGCAAGATACATGTAACAATTTAACAAAACCTGATAATCTAATTTCTTTCAAATTCACCTTGAAGTCTTTCCATCATGGGGTTCATAAGGAATTAACCAACATACAGATACTACAGTTGCATGTCAAATCTTTACAAAGTACTATGACATACTAAATTCCTCTCTAATGCAATTATGATGAATTCTCACGATACTTAAATTTTGCCATGTAGAAAAGGGTTAGAGGCAAATATCCAACTCAATATAAAATAATGAGAAGAAACATTTCTGATTTCTGTTAGGATGAGACTGCTTCTCCTTTTGCTAACGAATGATTTTTAGCTGTAATATTACTGAGCTGAACAAGTCACCTTTGAGTATGTAAGGAAAAACAAATACATGCTAAATGGATAAAACATTACTACTACATCTTTACTAAATCATCTCTACCTCTAAACACTTCAGAAGCTTAGAGATTTAAAGTATTCTTACAGTAACTGCAAGAAAAAAAAGACAAAGGAGAAATTCCTTCTTTTTTGAGATCACAACTATGAAGTCATGTGGTTATACAAATTCTGCATTTGTGTGCAAAACATGAAACACATTTATCTTTATTCTCACTGCTTAGTCTTGTCAGTAAGCTAGGAGGACTTAATAGATACCTTTCCAAGAAACAGAGACTGAGATGTGTTTTCTATAACTTCAATAACCTTAGCACTACAGTAACGAGAGATGCAGTATCCTTTTGCTATGGTCAAGACAAGAGGGAAGGAAGTCACAGGAAAGAAAAAACCAAAATTGTTACAACTGAGAAGCTACTTCCTTAAGTTTCACCATGGTGCCACCTTCATTTTTTACATAAACATGGTGGCATAATTCAAGCTTGATAAATCAGAATTCTTAATATTTAAAATTTACCTTGACTTTCAATTATCACCATATTAACAACCAAAATAATTAAACACATATAGGAAAGGGTAATCTTTAAACTCCACTTTACTAGAATTTATTTCTTGACACATTAACTCATTTTTTATAGAAAAGGGATAGTGCATCTCAGTTTGCTTACAAGCTAGGAGATCACTTTGAATTTTGCATTTCCTAACTGCAAACAGAATATAGCACTTATACAGGTTATAAATAAACTGGTTTTCAAGCATAGAGCCAGCCCCAACAATAATAATACACTATTTAAAAAGACCTAAGGCAATGAATTCCATTTCCAATGGAAAAAAAGAACTGTGCAAACAAGCTTAAAACTACTTTTTTTGTGCCAGTGTTATAAAATGTATCTTTTAATAAAACCTTGACCCAAATGCCAGCAACTTCAGAAAAGAATTTGGGTGGAGGGAAGAAAAAAGTTATTTCATTTAGGAAAAATAACCACTATCTTTTCCTAATCTTCAACACACACAATTTAAACATATACAGCGGCTGTAACACTTTACACAATTCCTATGTACTGGAGCAATAACAAGATCTAAATACAATTATATTTTTAAACACTGGGTCAAGGCTTTACATAAAAATACCATCCTACTTTTCCCACTAAGTTTCTAAAATATCACATACTTTCCCCCAACATCTGCAGCCATCCAGGAATTTTTAGGAAACTTTTGTGCATGATCTTAATTCCTATTCCCTGGCTCTTTGGGCTCAACGACAAAAGATCAAAACCACCCAAAAATGATGGTTCACTTGAAGTCAGACGAGAGACCCTGGCTCAATTAGTCTCATAGGATGAAAGCAGTGCTGCATCAACTGGCTCCATGCAGGAGGGACACGTGAAGGATCTCATCAACCAGTCATCTATACAGTCCAGGTGATAGATGTGCATGCACGGCAGAAATCGAATTGGGTCCCCATAAACAAAGTCCATCATACAGATCACACACCTGTTGAGGGTAAGGGAGAGAAATCAGAAGGCATTTTAGAGAAGTGGATGATTCAGAAAAATCTTCATATTTCTTTAAAAGACAGTATTGATGTGAGTGACGCATTATAACTTTTTTATTTTTTGTAGAGACAGAGTCTCTCTTTATGGCCTTCAGTAGAGTGCCATGGCATCACACAGCTCACAGCAACCTCCAACTCCTGGGCTTAAGTGATTCTCTTGCCTCATCCTCCCGAGTAGCTGGGACTACAGGCGCCCGCCATAACACCTGGCTATTTTTTGGTTGCAGTTCAGCTGGGGCTGTGTTTGAACCCACCACCCTTGGTATATGGGGCCGGCGCCCTACCGACTGAGCGACAGGCGCCGCCCGTGAGTGACGCATTATAATGGTTTGCCTGTCATCTCATTACCAAAGCATGCAATTTAACTTTTTCCTAGTAAGCACTGATCCATCCATAGTCTCTTATTTCAAACCACTGAGAATTTGTAGGGTTTAGGAACAATTAACAGAACAAACTGAATGGGTACCAGGATCAAGTCCACGTTGAGATATCTGAAAAAGAATGTCATACTTTAGGTAGGAAAACACATCACTTTGATTCCACGTACATATTGAGTTTAGTGTAATCCTGGAATAAGATGATTTTCATTTTATTAACTACCTGTAAAAACAGAACCACTAATCTCAGCCTACCTACTGGACTCTAAGTTAAACCTCTCTTAACTAACCTTGGTTTGGGTTCACTGTACTTTCCTACAACTTCAATAATCCACCCAAATCTGCAGTGTTCCCAAGTCTGTGTTCTAGACAGAATAATCTCTTTAATAAATACTAGCACTGGCTTGGCACTCAGTGGTTAGGGCACCAGTCACATATACTGGGGTTGGGGTGTTTGAACCCAGCCACGGCCTGCTAAAAACAACAATGACAATGGGTGGTGCCTGTGGCTCAAGGAGTGGGGCGCCGGTCCCATATGCTGGAGGTAGTGGGTTCAGACCCAGCCCCAGCCAGCTAAACAACTGCAACAAAAAAAATAGCTGGGTGTTATGGCAGGACCTGTGGTCCCAGCTACTTGGGAGGCTGAGAACTGCTTAAGCCCAAAAGTTTGAGGTTGATGTGAGCTATGATGCCAAGGCACTCAACCAAGGGTGACATAGTAAAACTGTGTCAAAAAAAAGTATTAGCACTAAATGGTACAATGGTTCAAACATCAACATAGCAAACTAGATTAAATTTGTGAAACTGTTCACAAATGGATGTCTACATTAGTGATTCTCACTGATAATGAGCTCAGAGAACAACAATTCCCCAAATGCATAATTTTATCCTCAACTCATTTGGCTTAATAAAATTGTTTCACAAGTTAATAAATGTATATGTAAAGATTTTTCTCAATCCCTCAAAAAGCTATTAGCAAACAATTAACGGCTATTAATATATTTAATGGCAATTTTAATGTGTATTCCTGTAACACAGTTTACTTAACTATATCTATACTGTTGGACAATTCAGCTTGCATTATTTTTCAGTAGAAAAGATTATGAGGAATATTTTGTGCATAAAACTCTAGTATGAGAATCAAGGTACGCGTTTGGAGGGTAGACTTTAGGATTATCATCTCACAGGGTTTTAGAGCTGGTTTCAAAAGATATAGGAGGGTCCTTGAAATATTACAAAACTTCTTTCCAAAAACCAGCTGACAATGCCACCAGCAATGTTGGTCCTAACTCACATTCACATAGGTCATCTGAATTGTTAAGTACCATGCATACAACATCAGAATTCATGCCATCACTTCTTAGCTATTTTCATTTGAAAATTCTTTTTATTTATTTATTTGAGACAGTTTCACTATGTCACCCTCAGTAGAGTGCCATGGTGGTGTCACAGCTCACAGCAACCTCAAACTCTTGGGCTTACGTGATTCTCTTGCCTCAGCCTCCCAAGTAGCTGGGACTACAGGCACCTGCCACAATGCCCAGCTATTTTGTTGTTGTTATTGCTATTTAGCAGGCCCGGGCTGGGTTGGAACCCACCAGCCCCAGTGCATGTGGCCAGCGACCTAATGACTAAGCTACAGGCACCAAGTCTTGAAAATTCTTCTTAATTGGATGGCGTCTGTGGCTGAGTAGGGCGCTGGCCCCATATACTGACCAGCCAAACTGCAAGAAAAAAATAGCGAAGTGTTGTGATGGGCGCCTGTAGTCCTAGCTACTCAGGAGGCTGAGGCAAGAGAATTGCTTGAGCCCAGGAGTTGGAGGTTGCTGTGAGCTGTGATGTCATAGCACTCTACCAAGGGTGACAAAGTGAGACTGTCTCTACAAAAAAAAAAAAAAAAAAGTCTTACTTGCTACATTTAAACATTCTTATATTAACTGAAGTGTTCCTACATATTAAACATCCAACTTCTAAAGTGCAGAACAAACATTTTTCAAAAGCAAATCTCTGAAAGTAGACCTTGTGCAGTATATAAATTTATTTAAAACTTACTCCCGGATCTTCTTCTCTGATCCATCTCTTCCAGGGTCATAAACTCCCTTAGGCAGATGCTGGATAAGGCCTATTCTTTGAGCTATCCTAATTTGTTCCTCTTCAGTCAGCTGGGTTGCTAGGCGAGTCTGACTAGGTGTTGGATGATAGACTGGAACTGGCACTTGTTCCTAAACATTAAAAAAGAGAACAAGATTACTTTTTAAAAACTGGTTTTCTAAGGATGCTATCTTTCTTTCTTTTTTAAAGAGACAGAGTCTCACTCAGGCGGGCACCTGTAGTCCCAGCTACTTAGGAGGCTGAGGCAAGAGAATCGCCTAAGCCCAAGGGCTGGAGGTTGCTGTGAGCTGTGACGCCATAGTACTCTTCTGAGGGCAACAAAGTGAGGCTCTGTTTCAAACAAACAAAATTTATATTTTGGCTCGGTGCCCGTAGGTCAGTGGTTAGGGCACTGGCCACATACACTGGGACTAGTGGGTTTGAACCCAGCCTGGGCCTGCTAAACAATGACAATGATAACAAGAAAATAGCCGGGTGTTGTGGTGGGCGCCTGTACTCCCAGCTATTGGGAGGCTGAGGCAAGAGAACTGCTTAAGCCTAAGAGTTTGAGGTTGCTGTGAGCTGTGATGCCAAGGCACTCTACAGAGGGAGACATAGTGAAATTCTTATCTCAGAAAAAAAAAATTCATATTTTAGTATGTGACCTACTTTAAAAGGATACAAATACAAGCATCACTAAAAAGACCACTGTAAGTATTTCCACATGAAGACCAAATAACCCAGATATATTTATTTCTGATAAATGTGCATATTAAACAATATAAACAGGCTAAGCAATCAACCAGCTGGACACTGCTTACTAAGCTAACTTACTATTCTCCAGGCTACAATGGATTTGTGGCCTCAAGATTTAAACTGCCGGCTCCGCGCCTGTGGCTCAAGCAGCTAAGGCGCCAGCCATGTACACCTGAGCTGGCGGGTTCACATCCAGCCTGGCCCTCCAAACAACAATGATGACTGCAACCAAAAAAAAAATAGCCGGGCGTTGTGGCGGGCGCCTGTAGTCCCAGCTACATGGGAGGCGGAGGCAGGAGACTCGCTTGAGCCCAGGAGTTGGAGGTTGCTGTGAGCTGTGATGTCATAGCACTCTACCTAGGGCGACAGCTTGAGGCCCCGTCTCAAAAAAAAAAAAAAGATTTAAACTGTCCATTATAGGCTTACCTCATTTTTTCTTTCCATACAGAAAATAACCTTAAAATTCATTTATTATTTATTTAATAAGATTGAATATTGTGGTAAACTATAAAATTCCTTGAGCTTTGAATACATATTCTGTATTTACCAAAAATTGAGTGACCCTTTAGGTATTAATCACAATATGGCTGTGGGCAACATCTTAAAGATTTCATAGTTAAGCTGTGCATAGTGGCATGCACCTATAATCCCAGTTACTCAAGGAGGCTGAGGCAGAAGGATCACTTGAGCCCATGAATTTGAAAGGATCACTTGAGCCCATGAATTTGAAATCCAGCATGGACAGCATAGTGAGACCTCATACTTTTTTTTGAGACAGAGTCTCAAAAATACCGTGGCATCGGGCGGTGCCTATGGCTCAAGGAGTGGAGCACTGGCCCCATATACCAG
Source organism: Nycticebus coucang (assembly GCF_027406575.1). Lineage (NCBI taxonomy): Eukaryota > Metazoa > Chordata > Mammalia > Primates > Lorisidae > Nycticebus > Nycticebus coucang. Next base: position 47,980,808 of record NC_069801.1, on the reverse strand, counting down.
AGGTGGCAGGTTCAGACCCGGCCCGAGCCAAAAAAAAAAACTGCAAAAAAAAAAAAAAAATATATATATATATATACTGTGGCATCATAGCTCATAGCAACCTCAGATTCCTGGCTCAAGCAATTCTCTTGCCTCAGCCTCCCAAAGTAGCTGGGGGTACAGGCAGTCACAACGCCCAAATTTTTTTTTTTTTTTTAGAGATGGGGTCTCGAACCTGGCAATCTCCCGCCTTAGCCTTCCAGAGTGCTAGGATTATAGGCGTGAGCGTACCCGGCAGCAGGCTTTTTCTTTTTCTTTTTTTTCTTTTTTATTTTTTTTTTGTAGAGACAGAGTCTCACATACCACCCTCAGGTAGAGTGCCGTGGAACCACACAGCTCACAGCAACCTCTAACTCTTGGGCTTACGCGATTCTCTTGCCTCAGCCTCCCGAGCAGCTTGGGACTACAGGCGCCCGCCACAACGCCCGGCTATTTTTTGGTTGCAATTTGGCCGGGGCTGGGTTTGAACCCGCCACCCTCGGCATATGGGGCCGGCGCCCTACTCACTGAGCCACAGGCGCCGCCCTCTTTTTTTTTTTTTTAAATTAAATCATAGCTGTGTACATTAATGTGATCATGGGGCACCATACACTGGTTTCATACACCGTTTGACAGATTTTCATCACACTGGTTAACATAGCCTTCCTGGCATTTTCTTAGTTATTGTGCTAAGACATTTACATTCCACATTTACTAAGTTTCAAATATACCCTTGTAAGATGCACCACAGGTGTAATAGCAGGCTAACTTTCAATGCAGAAAAAATTTTCATTGTTTGGAGTCAAAAAGACTATCCCTGCTTGGTCATTTATCAGCCACATGACTTTGACCAAGTTATTTAACCTCCATAAGCCTCCGTTTCTCCATGTGGGAGGTACGAAGGCCATTGTCAGTATTAAATTGGCGTGTAAGTGTCATCTTTGATATTGTACCAGACACACACAAAAGCTCAGAACAATTAAATGTTAGCTACTAGTATTACAGTGCAACTATCATGTGACTATAGAATAGTATTCCAAAATTAAACAAGTGGAATGGACTATGACAAAAGTAAGATAGTGTAGAAGTCATCTAATTCCAACTCTCTTAATTTATAGGCTCAAGCCTGTCTATAGCCACATAATTACAAAACAGATCAGAATTATAAGTCTGCTTTCCATCTCATCCTGTGATTTTTCTATGCAACAAAATTCTGTTCAGGCCGGGAGCGGTGGCTCATTCCTGTAATCCCAGCACTTGGGGAGGCCGACGGGGGTGGATTGTTTAAGCTCACAGGTTCGAGAGCGGCCTGAGCCAGAGCAAGATCTTGTCTCTAAAAAATAGCCAGGCGTTGTGGTGGGTGCCCTATAGTCCCGGCTACTTGAACTTCTGTTCAAAGGATTTGTATTTATAATCACAACCCTTAAAACTGAGCTACTCTGGTGGAATAGGGCTGGGATGGAACATGACCTAGGAGGGATGAAGTTCTCCACTCCTATATTCTGACTTTGGTAACTTTTGACGAACAAACAGAATCAACAAAACACTTTGCAAAACACTATCTTAGAAGACGAATTTTCAGACTGAAAAATTAAATGATAAGATATGAACCTCACTCTCTCTCTCTCCCCTTTCTCTCTTGGTCTCTCCACTCTCTCCCCCCATCTCCCCCCACTTCTCCTCCTCCTTGGTGCTGCTCTGCAGCATCCCTCCCTTGCTAATAAAAGCCTTTTGTACAAAAAAAAAAAGATATGAGCCTCAACTTTGCTACTTACTGGTGACTAGAGCCAAGTATCTTAATGACTCTGAAAAATGGAGATAATATCACCCAATCTGGAAGGTAGATGTGACAATAATATCAGATAACTAGGAGCTTTGCAAATGTGGACATTCGTAAATTATTCTAATCCTCTGCTTTTCCCCTATTATAAACTGATACTTTGCAGACTTTAAGCTAAATGCCACTGACCCTGGCTTCTCTCAGAATACTGCCAATTCTTTTGCCTCTCTTGTGACCTCTGCCGGCTCTGAGTTCTTCAATCAGTGGATTACCATTTCCAGTCTAGACTACTTTCTTAAATCTCAGCCCTATTTGACTGATGAGCTGATGTCTATACAAAGATGACATGTAGGCTCACATAGGAACAAAGTAGTATGACACTGTGGGTAAATTAGGGTCTCCAAAATCCCTGAACCTAACTAAAAATCAAATTTTAAAAAAGCTAAAAGTTTTAATTAGTCTATGTTTCAGGACCTAAGTATGGAGCTAATAAAAGATATACGATCACATTTTACATAATGTTCAGTAAGGGATAGTGCCTGCATTGAATTCTGTTTTCAAATTTGACAGTACTCAGTAAGAATGCCCCTTGTGGAAAAATTATGCTTTGAATTTAATAGTAGTTATCTAGCCCTTATGTTTTATTCTTCTCAAAGTAATTTTAAAAAACCTGTATTATTTTGAAAATTTATTATTCAGTATAGACAAATAGCTCTTTTTTTTGGAGGTGGTGCCTGTGGCTCAGTGAGTAGGGCGCTGGCCCCATATACTGAGGGTGGCGGGTTTGAACCCGGCCCTGGCCAAACTGCAACAAAAAACAGCCAAGTGTTGTGGTGGGTGCCTGTAGTCCTAGCTACTCGGGAGGCTGAGGCAAGAGAATCACCTAAGCCCAAGAGTTGGAGGTTGCTGTAAGCTGTGTGATGCCACGGCACTCTACCAAGGGGGATAAAGTGAGACTGTCTCAAAAAAAACAAAAAACAACTTTTTTTCCTGGAGTGAGACTCTGTCGGTCAAGCTAGAGTGCTGTGGCATCAGCCTAACTCACAGCAACCTCGAACTCCTGGGTTCAGTTGACCTTCCTGCCTCAGCCTCCCAGAGAATACTTTGGATTATCCCCTCCCACTACAACATGCAGCCAGAAAAATAATTTTTTGTATTTATAGCAAGATGGGGTCTCACTTTTGCTCAGGATCATCTCTCAAAGAGCTAGGATTAAAAAAAAAAAAAAAAAAAAAGAGCTAGGATTATAGGCATGAGCCACTGTGCCCAGCTAGGAAACACTTTAAAGATAAAATTGGCCAGCGCTTTGGGAAACTAAAAGCAGGAGGACTTGAGGCCAGGAGTTTGAGACTAGCCTCATCAACATAGACTTAGTGTCTAAGAGAGGAATAAAAAAAATTACCCAGGCCTGGTGGTGTACATCTGTAATCCCAGCAATTTAGGAGGCTGAGGCAGGAGGACTGCTTGAGCCCACATGTTTGAGGGTGTACTCCAGCCTGGGCAATAGAGCAAGGTGTCTCTTACAAAAAGAAAAAAGTGATAAAGATATTTATGGATTGGACTTTGTTCTTACAAAAAATTTATATTGAAGCCCTAACTCTGAGAATATGACCATATTTGAAGATAGACTCTTTACGGAGATAAGTAGTATAAAATAAAGTCCATATGGGTAAGTCCTAATCTAATATGACTAGCATCCTTTTAAGAGATCAGGACATAGAACAACACAGACATGGGTGACACTGTAAAGACAGAGAGAAAGCAGCCATATACAAACCAAGAGGAGAAGCCTCAGGAAAAAAATCAAACATTTTGATTTTCAATTGTTTCCAGAATGTTGAGAAAATAATGTTTCTGTTGTTAAAACACCCTAGCCTGTGCTTTATTGTGTCAGCTCTACTAAAGTAATAAAAATATATATAATTATATCTACCTCTTACAATACTTCAAAATAGGCAGAGTCAAGTCCAGGTCTATCTAGCTCAGAACTTGGGCTTTAACACTAAGCCTACCAATTTTCTAGTGTATAGGATATTTAGGACAAAAGGGGATTCTATGAGTGGGTTTATGAAACTCTGAATCAGGCCAGGTGTGGTGGCTCACACCTGTAATTCTAGCACTCTGGGAGGCCACGGTGCATAGACTGCCTGAGCTCACGGGTTTGAGAACACCCTGAGCCAGAGTGACACCTCGACTCTAAAAAAATAACCAGGCACTGTGGTGGGCACCTGTAGTCCCAGCTACCTGGGAGGCTGAGGCACGAGAATTACTTTAGCCCATGAGAGTTTGAGGTTGCTGTGAGCTGTGATGCCACAGCACTCGACCAAGGGCAACAAAGAAAGACTCTGTCTCAAAAGAAACTCTAAATCACCAATTGTTAATTAAGATAAATATACTGGCCACTAAGAGAAGTGTTTGATTAATGCTTAGAAGTCCTATCACATAGGGAGATAGGCCAAAAGGACTTGGGGGTGCGAGTCTCCTGAATGAAAAGTTCTTTTAAAGTTCACAGCAAAAGTACTTGTGATTTAGCCAACTGTCCTCATGTCTGTCAATGAATGTAAAGTCTTATTTTAAATTGTGCTTGGGACATACAGGTGATTATCTCTGTGAACATCTTTCCTCAACACTAGACCAAGACTCACCAGGGCAGAGACTTTGTCTGTTTGGCTAACCAAGATACTACCTACATTTAGTACAGTATCTGGCACATCCGGGACTCAAACATTAGCGGAAGCTTAATAATCTAAATCAAAGCACTAGTGTTCCTTTAATCTATGTCATATGTATTAGAATTTTGTAAACGTGCTGCAAAAAAATTGGTAATGATTCGGATTAAGCCATTATAAAACCAAAAAGCAAACTTGATGTACCACCAACATTCTCCATGTGACAATACCTGGCTTGTTGCCTCTTTCAAATTTCTACCTACCTATCTCACAGGAACTTCAATAGGTCCAAAACCAAATTAACTTTCTCTATTTCCACCTTGTGAAACTCAGAATTTCTAATCCACTTATGTAGATTAGTGGCAGAGAAATACAGTGGAAAGAACATAGGCATTTCTGTGAATATCAGTTCTGGGGCTTTATTAAGTATGCATATTAGTTAATACATCTGAGCCTCAAGGTCCCTCCATCAGCAAATAGACAGAAAACTTATCTTTAAAGAGCATCATAAGAAATAACTAAATAAGTAAAGCACCGTATGATCAAGCTCAGTAACTGGGTAATTCTACTAGACATCCAAAGTAGACATCTTATCCTTCCTGATTCCTGACTTCCTCCCTCCCTCCCTTTTATCCTTATCATTTACCTAAGTATCTTCATAGTCTTTTTTAACTCCCACGTCCTCTTGATTAGTAGACACATATATGCTTGTCCTGTGAGTTTAAATTAAGATGGAATTCACAACCAGAGAAGGGAATATACTTTAAATAAATTTAACCCATTTTCTCCTTAATGCTTTCTCTAGTTCTCATGTGTCTACATGCAAAAATCAAAATATTGAGAGAATCCAAAGAAATGCATTTACTTTTAACAAAGAGATAATTTAAAATTAAAATGTGCATTATGGAAAGAAAATGCAGCACAGTAGAAAGGGGTATAACAGAAAATGAACACAAAATTATGAAATCTACTGAGGCAAGATAAAAGGAAAAGACAGGATTAGAGACCAAAAACCCAGAGTTTGACCTTCTAATGGAAAAATCTTTTGAAGCATTCCAGTTGTTTAATACACATAGAGCACTGAGAAAATGATGAATGCTGTCAAGAATATACTGGGCCCTAATCTTAGGACGTTCATAAGTCAAGAAAGATAAAAATAGGTGAAAGTATATAGCTCTTCCATCTGAGCCCTGGATTCAATTTAGGGAATATGAGACAATTTCAGAAACTAAAACAATGCAGTAGGGAAGTGCCTAAATAATGTGCTAAGGCTGGAAATAGTACAAGTCTGGTTTGTGGTAAGGAAAAATAAAGTCATTGCTAAAGAATGCAGCTTGTCACCAAAAGCTGTATCTTTTCCTCCAGTAGGAAATAAGATCCAGCTCTTCTGATCTTTCTCCTTATAGCCTTACAAGCTGTTGCTGGCACCACCCCCTCCCCAGCTGCACTCTCCTACTGGGAATGTTTTCTCTGAATTTTGCCAGACTGACACATAAGGCCATAAAATGGAGGATTTGGAATAGTTGGTCTCAACGTATATTCTTGTTCTAATCTTGGCAAAAACAAAATAACAAAATTATAGATCAGCATTTAGCAGGGACAATTACACACATAAAGGAATAATGATCCTGAGAAATGACATTTTATATTTAATGAGACAGTACATGTATACAAATCAGAGAGGCCTGCACTGAAAAGGACATTGCTTCCTTTTCCAGGAAGATGGGTTGGGGTTTGTTTTCTTTGCTTAAGGAAATGAAATGGTTTAATTTTCTCACATAAATATTCACTGAGCACTTAGATCACAAGGTACACTTAACTGGAAAATTGGTAGGCATTATCACTACAACCATTCAGTATGAGCAAACATTAGATAAGATTATTCATCCTTAAAAAGCTTGGAAACAGCTAAAATCAAGGTCACTTGAGCCTGGGCACCAAATGTCTTTACTGAATACCCCAATCAGTTTTTTTTTAGGCAAAGGGGATATAGTGGTGACAACAGTAAAAGTAGCTGCCCTTATAAAGCTTGATACAGAGACACTAAGGAAGAAAGTAAAAATAACCCTCAATGAATCCCCAACAATAAGGAAATAAAAATAAGAGCGTCATAAGAAATAAATAAGTAAAGCACCGTATGATCAAACTCAGTAACTGGGCAATTCTACTAGACATGCAAAGTAGACATCTTATCCTTCCTGATTCCTGACTTCCTCCCTTTTATCCTTATCCATCCAACCTCATCCACCAGCTCTGACCATCCCTAAATTGCCATGGTCTGACAACTGAAACAGTCACATATTGCAGTAGACCCACAGGTCAATCAACATTTGATGACTTGTATATCCTGGCTGATAAAGGGGTTCAACCAGTCACATTTTTCTTCTATTACAGCTTTGGAATAGGAAACTGAATTAATTGACCTGAAAGGCCAAAGATACCAGCCAATAAAAGGCATGTGTGGCTAGGCCCAGTAGCTCACACCTGTAATCCTAGCACTTTGGGAGGCCGAGATGGGCAGAACACCTGAGCTCACAAGTTCAAGACCAGTCTGAGCCAGAGTGAGAGCCCATTTCTAAAAAATAACCAGGTGTTGTGGTGGGTGCCTATAGTCCCAGCTACTTGGGAGTTTGAGGCAAGAGAATCACTGGAGTCCAAGAGTTAGAGGTTGCTGTGAGCTATGACCTCACAGCACTCTACCAAGGACAACAAAGTGAGACTATCTCCCCAAAAATAAAAAATAGGCTCAGTGCCCGTAGCACAGTGTTTACAGCGCCAGCCACATATACCCAGGCTGGTGGGTTCGAACCAAGCCTGGGCCAGCTAAACAACAATGACAACTGCAACGACAACAACAAAAAATAGCCGGGCGTTGTGGTGGGTGCCTGTAGTCCCAACTACTTGGGAGGCTGAGGCAAGAGAACTGCTTAAGCCCAAAGAGTTAGGGGTTGGTGTGAGCTGTAATGCCATGGCACTCTACCAAGGGTGACCTAGCGAGACTGTGTCTCAAAAAATAAATAAAAGGCATGTGCAAATTTAAGTTATGAGGAAACTGATGGGATTAAGGTAAAATTAGCAATGTGGACATTAGGACAGCCAACAAAAGAAAAACTAGCCTCTGAGTGAGATAGGAAACTGACTGCCTTGGTTCCTTGACAGCTTTCTGATTCTAACCCAAGTATACCAATAAAATGTACCGCCTTTTCTCAGAGTTAATTTTACTTAAAACTAGAGTACATCCTTAGCACCACCACGATTTTGTTCCCTAAATTAGACTACCCTTTTTTTTTTTAGAGACAGAGTCTCGCTTTATCACCCTCGGTAGAGTGCTGTTAACATCACAGCTCACAGCAACCTCCAACTCCTGGGCTTAGGCGATTCTCTTGCCTCAGCCTCCCGAGTAGCTGGGACTATAGGCACCTGCCACAACGCCCGGCTATTTTTTTGTTGCAGTTTGGCTGCGGCTGGGTTTGAACCTGCCACCCTCAGTATATGGGGCTGGCACCTTACCCACTGAGCCATAGGAGCAGCCCTAGACTACCTTTTCTATCCCTACCATGCAAACTGGTTTTCAGAAGGAATATGGCAACTACTGAAGGATAAGAAATTGCTTACCACTGACTGGTGCAGATATCCAGGGTGGTAGTAGGGCTACCAGAGATAGTCTTCTGATTTAGTACCTAATTATTGTTGGAATCAACTGATTCATGACAAATAATCCTGAAACATTTCTTTTGAGCATAATATCTTTTAATTTTTTAAGCCTAAATAAGAATATGCATTTTGGCTCAGCACCTGTAGCTCAGTGGTTAGGGCACTGGCCACATACATTGGGGCTGGAAGGTTTGAACACAGCCGGGGCCTGCTAAACAACAAAAATGTATCTAGGTGTTGTGGCAGGGGCCTGTAGTCCTAGATACTTGGGAGATTGAGGCAAGTAAATCGCTTAAGCCCAAGAGTCAGAGGTTGCTGTGAGCTGTGATATAACAGCACTCTACAGAGTGCCCCCCCCCCCCAAAGAATATGCATTTCAATAATTTTTCTGTGGCTGGGTGCGGTGGCTCATGGCTGTAATCATAGCAGTCTGGGAGGCTGAGGGGAGTGGATTGCCTGAGCTCACGGGTTCAAGAACAGCCTGAGCAAAAGCAAGACCCTGTCTCTAATACAAAATAGAAAAACTGAGGGATGCGGATCTCTTGAGCCCAAGTTGGAGGTTGCTGTGAGCTACGATGCCATAGCACTCTACCCACGGTGACAAAGCAAGACTCTGTCTCAAAAAGAAAAATAATTTTTCTTGCAACTTTAAATTCAAGATGCAAACGTAAATCTCACTTGAAAACTAATAGTAAGCCCAAAATTGCAAAACCAGAGTCAGAAAATAATAATAGGCAGCCGCTGAGGTATTATGCGAGTTTTTTAAAAAGGTACTAATTCCAAAAAGAACATGTCTACAGCAGCCAAAGGTTGGCTTTGAGTATAGGAAGTCTGGTATTGCCTTCACTATTCGAAGCTTTTTAACAGATGTCCTAGCCCCTTTTTACTGAAGTTTTATTTTTAACCTAGAAGCCGAGATTCAAGTTTTCTTGAATCCCTGCTCCTCCCTTTAAAAGTAATTTGTTTAAGACCTAAGACCAATATCACAAAATTTCATCCAGTAACTACTGAACATTTTAAGAATGTTGCAAATATTTTAAGAATGTTGCAAAGTAACACTTTAGGACTTATGTTTCTTCCCTTGTAATAACTTTTGGATCTGAATGGGAAACCTGCCCATTAAAATTTTCACATAGTTAATAAACATTCTTATTGCAAAAAACACTGAAAACTTTTAAAAAGTATTTATTTCAGCATCGAGGAAATACAGCATCAAGATAAAAGGTCTCTTTATAACACCTTTGAGATAAAATTCACATATAATTCCTACCTTTAACATTTCTCCACTTTAAGGGTTTCTGATGTTCATTGTTATGCAGCCACCACTAGTCAATATTTGTTTTACCATCCCTCAAAAGAAGCCATTAAGTATCAGCATCAACATCCCCTTCGTTAACATAGCCTTCCTGGCATTATCTCAGTTACTGTGCCAAGACATTTACATTCTACATTTACCAAGTTTCGGGAATACCCCTGTAAGATGCACCGCAGGTATAATCCCACCAATCCCCCTCCCTTTACCCACCACCCCCTACCTCCCCTCCCTTTCCCACTTCCCCCTATTGTTAGGTTGTAACTGGGTTATAACTTTCATGTGAAAGCCCCAAATTAGTTTCATAGTAGGGCTGAGTACATTGGGTACTTTTTCTTCCATTCTTGAGATACTTTACTAAGATGTTCCAGCTCCATCCATGTAAACATTAAAGAGGTAAAGTCTCCATCTTTAAGGCTGCATAATATTCCATGGTGTACATGTTAACCATTGTGATGAAAATGTGTCAAATGGTCTATGAAGCGAGTGTATGATGCCCCATGATCATATCAATGTACACAGCTATGATTTAATTAAAAAAATAAATAAAAAAGGAATAAAACTTAGATGTTTATAAAATCCTAAAAAAAAAAAATCCCCTTCATGTCTCACCCTCAACCTCCTGTGCCAAATTCCTCAGCCTTTGGCAGCTACTAATCTGCTTTCTGTCCATATAGATTTCCTATTCTAGACATTTCATATCATGGTATTACTCAGATGTTCTGGGTTCTCCTCCAGACCACCATAATAAAGCAAGCCACACAAATTTTTTAGTTTCCCAGTGCATACAAAAGTTGTATTTAGGATGGGCATGGTGGCTCACGCCTGTAATCCTAGCCCTCTGGGAGGCTGAGGTGGCCCTTGAACACAGAAGTTCAAGACCAACCTGGGCAAAAGCGAGACCCTGTCTCTCTAGAAACAGAAAAATTAGCAGGGTGCTATGGGGGGCACGTATAATCTCAGCTATTCAGGAGGCTGAGGCAGGACTGCTTGAACTCAAGAGTTTAATGTTGCTGTGAGTTAGGCTGATTCCATGTACTTTAGCCTGGCTAAAAGAGTGAGACTGTCTCAAAAAAATAAAAACCAGTTATTTCTAAAAATGCTAATGATCATCTAAACTTTTAGCAAGTCATAATCTCTTTGCTTGTGGAGGGTCTTGCCTCCATATTGACAAGCTGTAGGTTGCTGAGGGTTGGGGTGGCTATGGAAATTTTGTAAAATAAGGCAATATGATATTTGCTGCATTGACTGATTTCCTTTCAGGGCAGATTTCTCTGTAATAAGTGATTCTGTGTGAAAGCATTTTACCCACAGTAGAACTAATTTTACTTTTATCTATTAATTAATTAATTTATTATTATTATTATTTTATAGAGACAGAGTCTCACTTTATTGCCCACAGTAGAGTGCTGTGGCGTCACACAGCTCACAGCAACCTCCAACTCCTGGGCTTAGGCCTCAGCCTAAGCCTGGGCTTAGGTCCCAGCCTCTTGCCTCAGCCTCCGCAGTAGCTGGGACTACAGGCGCCCACCACAACACCTGGCTATTTTTTTGTTGCAATTTGGCCAAGGCTGAGTTTGAATCCACCACTCTCGGTATATGGGGCTGGCACGCTACCCACTGAGCCACAGGCACCACCCTTATTAATTTATTTTTATGAGACAGAATCTTACTATGTCACCCTTACCATGTCAACACTCTATGTAGTCACTACCATTCTCCCTCTTCTAGAGCCTGGCAACCAGTTTCTATGGATTTACCTATTCTGTATATTTCCTATAAATGGAATGTGACCCTTTATGTTGGCTTCCTTCCATTTACAATATATGAGATTCATTCACACTGTATCATTTTTGATAATGCTTAGTAGAGTGCTATGTGGTCACAGCTCATAGCAACCTCTAACTCTTGGGCTTAAGCAATTCTCTTGCCTCAGCCTCCCAAGTAGCTGGGACCACAGGTGCCCGCCACAACACTTGGCTATTTTTAGAGATGGAGCCTTGCTCTTGCTTAGGCTGGTCTTGAACTCATGAGCTCAGGCAATCTACCTGCCTTGGTCTCCCAGAGTGCTAGGATTACAGGCGTGAGCCACCTCGCCTAGCCATTTAGCCTCTTTTTTCTTGATGGTGTGCTTTTCAAGTTGATAATATCCATGTGTTTTTGTTACTTGTACTTTCAACATTATGTGTAAGAAGGCTTTTTTCATATTCAAATGTATAAGTACTTACCTCTTAGTGTTAGTTTTAGCTCTTACATTTCTCTGTGAATTTTTTTTTTTTTTTTTTTTTTGTAGAGACAGTGTCACTTTATGGCCCTTGGGTAGAGTGCCATGACATCACACAGCTCACAGCAACCTCCAACTCCTGGGCTTAAGCGATTCTGTTGCCTCAGCCTCCCAAGTAGCTGGGACTACAGGCGCCCGCCACAACGCCCAGCTATTTTTTGGTTGCAGTTCAGCCAGGGCCGGGTTTGAACACGCCACCCTTGGTATATGGGGCCGGCGCCTTACCGACTGAGCCACAGGTGCCACCCTTCTCTGTGAATTTTTGCCTATGGAATGGAAAGGGTCCAATTTTATTTAATAACTGGTTAATACAGGTGTCCCAGCATAACATGTAAAAAAATTGTTTTGTAAAGCCCTATATTTAAATATGAGATTTGTCCTAGAAGCCCAGTGACACATTTCACATTGAGGTTAAGGAGCTGGGAACTTAGAAGATTGCTTATCTGAAGCAACCTGGGGTCTCTTGTGGATGCCTGAAAATAGCTCAACTAAATAGGTTTTCTATACCCTCTACTCAGATCAGCTGCTGCATCTTTGACATCAGGGTTCCTATTTTCTAATGCACTATTTAAGCAAATCGGTAATACCCTGAATCTCAATGTTGGGACTATACTAAATCACAGTAAAATGCTCCTATCTAGACCATGGGTCAGGTCTGATCTAAGTCCGGAGGTGGAAAACTGGGTTTAGACTTCCATTAAGATTTTTCCTCAGGCCGGGTGTGGTGGCTATCCCTGTAATGGTAGCACTCTGGGAAACAGAGGCAGTATATTGTCTGAGCTCCTGAGTTTGAGACCAGCCTGAGCAAGGGTGAGACCACTCCCCTCTGCCCCCAGTCTCTAAAAATAGCTGGGCATTGTGGCAGCCTCCTGTAGTCCCAGCTACTCAGGAGGCTGAGGGAAGAGAATCATTTGAGCCCAAGAGTTTGAGGTTGCTGTGAGCTGTGATGCTATGGCACTCTACCAAGGGATACAAAGTGAGACTCTACGTCTCAAAAAAAAAAAAAAAAAAGGCCAAGCGCGGTGGCTCACACCTGTAATCCCGGCATTCTGGGAGGCCAAGGCAGGTGGATTGCTTAAAGATTGTAAGTCCAAGACCAGCCTGAACAAAAGCGAGACCCAGTCTCTACTAAAAATAGAGTAACTGAGGCAAGAGGATTGCTTGAGCCCTCTTGGAGGCTGCTGTGAGCTATGATGCCAGGGCACTGTACCCAGAGCAACATCTGGAGACTTTTGTCTCAAAAAAAAAAAAAGAAAAAAAAAACCCAACCCCCTAGATTTTTCCTCAAGTCAGGGCATGGTGGTTCATGCCTGTAATCCTAACACTCTGGGAGGCTAAAGCAGATGGATAGCCTGAGTTCAAGAGCTGAAGACCAGCCTGAGTAAAAGTTTCTATTTTTCTTTACTACAAACAGAAAAACTAGCCAGGCATAGTGGTACACACCCATAGTCCCAGCTACTGGGGAGGCTGAGGCAAGAGGATCTCCTGGGCCTAAGAGATTGAGGTTGCTGTGAGATATCATGATACTACAGCACTCTACCCAGGGTGACAGAGTAAGACTGTGTCCTGAAAAAAGAAAAAGTTTAAAATATTATGGATGGCTCAGCGCCTGTAGCTCAGGGGCTAGGGCACCAGCCACATACACCAAAGCTGGAGGGTTCGAATCTAGCCTGGGCCTGCCAAACAATGACAACTAGAACCAAAAGACAGCCGGGCATTATGGAAGGCACCTGTAGTCCCAGCTACTTGGGAGGCTGAGGCAAGAAAATCGCTTAACCCCAAGAGTATGAGGTTGCTGTGAGCTATGATGCCACAGCACTCTACCCAGGGCGACAAGGTGAGACTCTGTCTCAAAAAAAAAAAAAGAAACACTCAAATGTTAAATATCAGTGCATTAGAGTATTGAATATGGGTTATACTTTTTATTTATAAGTAATTACTTAATGTGCAATTATTACCTTTATTACAAGGGGAAAGTAATCATTATATGATTGATGTCATCAAGTAAATAGCTAACTTTTAAAAAGTTATTAGAAAATCCAATGTATAAGCAGGACAGAAAATAAAAAGCATCAATAATTAGAGACAAGACAATTCTGCTGAGAACATGACTTTTACAACCAATTCTAACTCCATTATTGCATTAAAGTTAGATTCACATTTTAAAAATTAGAATTTTAGGTGTAGTGGCTCACAATTGTAATCTTAGCACTCTGGGGGGCCACAGTGGGTGGATCACAGTTGGAAACCAGCCTGAGCAAGAGTGAGACCTTGTCTCTTAAAAAAAAAAAAATATATCGGGTAGCGCCTGTGGCTCAGTGGGTAGGGTGCTGGCCCCATATACCAAGGGTGGTGAGTTCAAACCCAGCCCCAGCCAAACTGCAAAAAAAAAAAAAAAAAATAGCCGGGCATTGTGGCAGGTGCCTGTAGTCCCAGCTACTCGGGAGGCTGAGGCAAGAGAATCACCTAAGCCTGGGAGTTGGAGGTTGCTGTGAGCTGAGATGCCACAGCACTCTACTGAGGGTGACAAAGTCAGACTTTTTCTCTAAAAAAAAAAAAAAAATCAGGGTGTTGTGGCAGACGCCTGTAGTACCAGCTACTTGGGAGGCTGAAAAGAGGATCGCTTGAGCCTAAAGGGTTTTAAAGTTGCTGTGAGCTGTGATGCTATAGCACTCTGACTGTAACAAAGTGAGAATCTGTCTCAAAAAAAAAAAAAAAGAAAAACTAAAATTAACATTTTAAAGTGAACAATTGAGTAGCATTTAGTACATTCAAAATGTGAAGCAACCACCTTTTTCTACTCCAAAACATTTTCATCAGGTCAAAATAAAACCCTCTAAGTAGTTACTACCATTCTCCCTCTTCTCCCAGTGCCTGGCAACTAGTTTCTATGGATTTACCTGTTTTGTATATTTCCTATAAATGCAATGTGACCCTTTATGTTGGCTTCCTTCCATTTACCATAATGTATGAGATTCATTCACACTATCATTTTTCAAAACTATTTAAAAAAATAAAAATAGTGAGTTAGTCCAATTGCATTGAATGTTCCTTTCAAGTAGGTTGCTATAATCAGCTAATCAATGTGAGCTTTCAACAAAGCAACTTTGGAATAAAAAGGTTGGAAAAATCAGCGAAATCCGACTTTATTTACACTTGAAGTGTTAAACTACTAAAAAAAAAAAAAGACAAAAGACCTGGCACAATGGCTCATACCTATAATAGTACCACTCTGGGAGGCCAAGGCGGGTGGACAGCTTGAACTCAAGAGTTCGAGACCAGCCTAAGCAAAAGTTTCTATTTTTCTCTACTAAAAAAAGAAAAACTAGCTGGGCATGGTGGTGCAAGCCTATAGTCCCAGCTACCTGGGAGGCTGAGGCAACAGAATCGCTTAAGCCCAGGAGTTGGAGGTTGCTGTGAGCTGTGTAATGCCATGGCACTCTGCTGAAGGCCATAAAGTGAGACTGTCTCTACAAAAAAAAAAAAGGTAGGAACAGAAGTTTGAAAACAGACCAGAGTATAATCTGGGGTCTAGGATTTAAAGAAGCATATATATTCCTTGATCTTTCTGGGACATGGTTTATGGCCTTCAGCTTTAAGAGATTATCACCAGTGAAAGAGTTAAGAAACAAGGATAGGCGCGGTGGCTCATGCCTATAATCCCAGCACTTGGGAGGATGAGGCAGGTAGATTGCCTGAGCTCACAGGTTCGAGACCAGCCTGAGCCAGAGAGAGACCCCATCCCTAAAAATAGCCAGATGTTGTAGTGGGCGCCTGTAATCCTAGCTACTTGGGAGACTGAGGCAAGAGGATCACTTGAACCAAAGAGTTTGAGAGGTAAGATACCATGGTACTCTACCGATGGTGAGCAAGTGAGACTGTCTCAAAAAAGAAAAAATATAAATAAAATAAATAAATACGAGTTAAGAAAACAGTTACCTGGGAGGTGCCTGTGGCTCAGTGGGTAGTGCGCTAGCCCCATATGCTGAGGGTGGTGGGTTCAAACCCAGCCCTGGCCAAAACTGCAACAACAATAAAAAACTAACACAGTTTAATAAAAAAAAAAAAAAAGAAAAAGAAAACAGTTACCTGAACGTACATAGTTTCCACAGTAACAGAAAGGTAATATGAAAAATGATGTGAAGAAAAGGCTCGGTGCCTGTGGCTCAAGCGTCTAAGGTGCCAGCCACATACACCTGAGCTGGTGGGTTCGAATCCAGCCCGGGCCCGCCAAACAACAATGACGGCTGCAACCAAAGATAGTAGGGCACTGTGATGAGCGCCTGTAGTCCCAGCTACTTGGGAGGCAAAGGCAGAAGAATCGCTTGAGCCCAGGAGTTACAGGTTACTATGAGCTGTAATGCCATGGCACTCTACCCAGAGACAGCTTGAGGCTCTGTCTCAAAAAAAAAAAGAAAAGAAAAATGATGTTGAAGGGAAAAATCCCCAGACTTGGGGTGATTAACTCAAGGGAATAAAGGAAGATCTTGTTTTTTTTTTTTTTTTTTGTAGAGACAGAGTCTCACTTTATGGCCCTAGGTGGAGTGCCATGGCATCACACAACTCACAGCAACCTCCAACTCCTGGGCTTAAGTGATTCTCTTGCCTCAGCCTCCCAAGTAGCTGGGACCACAGGCACCCACCACCACGCCTGGCTAGTTTTTGTTGCAGTTTGGCAGGGGCCTGGTTTGAACCCGCCACCCTCGGTATATGGGGCCGGCACCCTACTCACTGAGCCACAGGCGCCGCCCAGGTCTTGGTTTCTGATATGTCCACTTTTTTAAGAAACCCTCATTAACAACTCTAAACCAGAAGTTAGTGCTCTTACCTCAATCCTCCTTCCTCTAGCACAGTGGTTCTCAACCTGTGGGTCACGACCCCTTTGGGGTTCTTCTGCATATCAGATATTTACATTATGATTCATAACAGTAGCAAAATTAGTTATGAAGTAGCAACAAAAATAATTTTAAGGTTGGGGCAGCATTAGGAAGGTTGAAAACCAGTGCTCTAGCACTTCTCTCACATATGACTTCATACTGTCTAATGTATCCTATACTTTGAACATAGCAACTAACAGTACAGTGACATCTGAGATCCACCAGAGTAGAAAAAACTAAACCTGATGGCATCTTGAATCACTCTGCAAACACAGTTTTTCTATTTCAGATTAAAGTTACGAGTCCTATAGTTGAAAACCAATAGTAGAAATCTGAAATCCTTTGAAAGGTTAGTCAGTAATGTCTCTTCCCCACTTATTTTTGAGACAAGAGTCTCAACCTGTTGCCCTGGGTAGTGTGCCGTGGTGTCATAGTTCACAGAAACCTCCAACTCTTGGGCTCAAGCAATCCTCTTGCCTCAGTTTTTCTATTTTTAGTAGAGATGGGGGTCTTACTTTTGCTCAGGCTGGTCTCGAACTCATGAGCGATCTGCCCACCTTAGCCTCCCAGAGTGCTAAGATTATAGGCATCACGTAATCCACTGTGCCCAGCCACCCCCCCTTTTTTGAGACATGGCCTGCCTCTGTTGCTCAGGTTGGAGTCTGGTTTTGCATCACAGCTCACTGGGACTAGGGTGTGTTCCAAGATGCCAGGCTAATTTTTTCTATTTTTAGTAGAGACAGGGTCTTGCTCCTGCTCAAGTTGGTCTTGAAGACCTAGCTTTAAACAATCCTCCTGCCTCAACATCCCACAGTGCTAGGATTATAGGCATAAGCCACTGGGCCCAAATCTTAGCAATTTGAGATGCTGTTTTCCTTGTGATATAAAAAACTTTTCGGTGACTAAGAAATAACCCTTTGAGTTAATTTTTTCAATAATTTCAGAAAGACATTTAAAATGGCCCCACTTCATGCCACCTAAACTCACTTGATGAGTTGCCACAATTTACCTAATAGTCTTGCAACAGAAAAATTCAACTGAATATCATCCACCCATCAGAGCTCTGTGGCTTTGTGGTTTCTGGCAGGAGTGGCATAAGATCATGAAAGAATTTTCCCCAGAAATCAAGATGAATGATAATTAGAAAGGGAGGTACACTGAACACTTTAAACCAGAGAGGTTCTCAGCTAGGTGCCCGTAGCACGGTGGTTATAGCGCCAGCCACATATACCAAGAGTGATGGGTTCGAGCATAGCCTGGGCCAGCTAAACAAATGCAACAAAAAAGTAGCTGGGCATTGTGGTGGGCGCCTGTAGTCCCACTTACTTGGGAGGCTGAGGCAAGAGAATCACTTAAACCCAGGAGTTGGAGGTTGCTGTGAGCTGTGATGTCACAGGACTCTACCCAGGGCGACAGCTTGAGGCTGTCTCATAAAAAAAAATTCTCCTCGCTATAGTCTGATCTGCCATGTTTTCCATATATTGCTTAATAAACTCACCATGGTTTTTGTTTTTTTCTGATATTAAGGAAAACAATTTTATGCATTTTGACATTGGCTGAACATACTCCTTTGAACAAAGAAAAATTTGTGGCGTTGCTTTTTGATCTGATATTAGAATGAGAACACATTTCAAGATTTCCAGGAAAACAATCAGTATTTTAGTGCATTTCTGACTCCATTTTCAGCTAACATAAATGTTACCTTAAAATTTTCAAATAGAATGCATAAAACTGCAATCGGACATTAGACTCAAATTAATCATGTCTCTTTACTGGACTTTTATAGGTCTTCTCTTCCCAGAGACAAATATCCCCTGCTTCACAATCATGCCTTATGCATATCACCGCTTTTTAGCAGCATCTATATTTGTGACCCCATTAAGAATAAAGAACTCTAAGAGTAAAATTAGAACCAAAATATCTCATGAGCACGTTGAGAACTTAGAACTGCAACTACTTCCACTAAAACCACACAGAGGCGGCGCCTGTGGCTCAGTGAGTAGGGTGGCCCATATGTCAAGGGTGGCGGGCGAACTGCAACAAAAATAGCCGTTGTGGCGAGCGCCTATAGTCCCAGCAACTTGGGAGGCTGAGGCAAGAGAATCGCCTAAGCCAAGAGCTGGAAGTTGCTGTGAGCTGTGACACTACAGCATTCAACTGAGGGTGAGAAAGTGAGACTGTCTCTAAAAAATAAAAAACAAAAATATTTATGTACTAATTTCTCAAATACTGTCATACATCCCATTGTTTTACCTTGCCTACTTTTCTTTTGCTTTTATCATTAAAAAAATAAAAATACTCAAAAACGTTTTATCTTATTTATTTATTTTGTGAGACAAATGTCTTGGCTAGGTGCCTGTAGCAGTGGTTACTGCGCCAGCCACATACACTGGGGCTGGCAAGTTCAAAACCGCCCAGGGCCAACTAAACAACTGCAACAAAATACAGCTGGGTGGGGCAGTGCCTGTGGCTCAGTGGGCAGGGTGCCAGCCCCATATACCAAGGGTGGTGAGTTCATAGCTGGCCCCTGCCAAACTGCAACAAAAAAGTAGCCAGGCATGTGGCAGGCACCTGTAGTCCCAGCTACTCGGGAGGCTGAGGCAAGGAGTTGGAGGTTGCTGTGAGCTGTGTGACGCCATGGTACTCTACCGAGGGTGATAAAGTGAGACTCTGTCTCCACAAAAGAAAAAAGAATATATATATACACACACAGCTACTTGGGAGGCTAAGGCAAGAGAATCCCTTAAGCCAGTGGTTCTCAACCTGTGGGTTGAGACTCCTTTTTAACAATAAAAATACATTGCAGCATTAGGAAGGTTGAGAACCACTGGCCTTCCTCATACCTAATTTGATACAGTGCCTCTATAGTTTATTTTTAACACCAGAAACTGTACTGAGTTCTAAAATTCTATTTGGTTCTTTTCATGTATTTTCTATTTTCCATTATGTTTCCTTTAACTCCTTAGCCGTACTTTTAGTAGCTTTACTAGATAATTTTCTTTTCATTTCAATTTCTGCTCTTACCTATTTTTAGCCATACTGAAATTAATAAATTTGGGTTAAAAATGTAATAAAAAAAAAAAAGAAGAAGAAGAGAACCACTGGCTTAAGTCCAAGAGTTTGAGGTTGCTGTAAGCTATGACGTCACAGCACTCTACCGAGGGTGACATAGTTGAGACTCTGTCTCAAGAAAGGATTCTCTTGCCTAAGCCTCCCTAGTAGCTGGGTCTACAGGCACCTGACACAAATCCTGGCTATTTTGTTGTTGTTATTGTTGCAATTGTCATTGTTGTTTGGCAGGCCCAGGCTGGGTTCAAACCCGCCTGTCTCAGTGTATGTGGCCGGCACTCTTACCATTGAACTACATGTGCCCAGACTTAGTGTTTGTATACTTACTGTGAGGCACAAGACAACACTTCCTTTTTTTTGAGACAGAGCCGCAAACTGTCGCCCTGGGCAGAGTGCTGTGGCATCATAGCTCACAGCAACCTCCAACTCCTGGGCTCAAGCGATTCTCCTGCCTCTGCCTCCCAATTAGCTAGGACTACAGGCGCTTGTCACACCACCCGGCTATTTTTTGGTTGCAGCCATCATTGTTGTTTGGCGGGCCAGGGCTGGATTAGAACCTGCCAGCTCACATGATTGCAAGAGGGACTTTACCTAATAATTGCAATCAGTGTAATCTGGCTTATTGTACCCTCAATGAATCCCCAACAATAAAAATTAAAAAAAAAAAAAAACTGTAGTCCCAGCTACTCGGAAGGCTGAGGCAGGAGAACTGCCTAAGCCCAGGAGTTGGAGGTTGCTGTGAGCTGTGTGATGCCACGGCACTCTACCGAGGGCAATAAAGTGAAACTCTGTCTCTACAAAAAAAAAAAAAAAAGAACCTGCCAGCTCAGGTGTATGTGGCTGGCGCCTCAGCCACTTGAGCCACAGATGCCAAGCCAACTCTTCTTTTAAAAGTAGAAGAGAAGAGCCCCCAAAAGGCAGAACAAACCCCTAGTCTACATTGCAATTCTCCTAGCTTCCTTGCTCTACCACAAAGTCTGTTTCTTTAACTTTAAGATTAAGTGGATTTCTAGCAGTTCTGCCTTATATGTATTTTCAGTCAAGGTCAACTACAGTCTGAAAATAGTAAATGGATATTCCAAAAATAAACAATTCATACTTTTTAAATTATCTGCCATTATGAGTAGCATAATGATTATCTTATGCCATCTTGATCCTTTTCTCCCAGTTGGAATATGAATCAGAAGAACATGGTATATACATGCTTCAGTACTGTCCCTAGTTTCAGGCAACCAATGAGGGTCATATAACCTAAGCTTTGTGGATAAGGGGGCACTACTGTATTCACATTTATAGAATTATCATGAATAATAAGGGCGAGGTGAGATGGCTCACATCTTCAAATCCTAGCACTCTAGGAGGATGGGGTGAGAAAATCGCTTGAGCTCAAGTTTTCCAGAGGCCCGGGCACTGTGGCTTACACCTGTAATCACAGCACTCTGGGAGGCTGAGGCCAACAGATTGCCTGTGCTCACCAGTTCAAAGCCAGCCTGAGCCAGAGCAAGACCTCCTCTCTAAAAATACCCGGGTGTTGTCATGGGCACCAATAGTCCCAGCTACTTGGGAGGCTGAGGTATGAGAATCACTTGAGCCCAAGACTTTGAGGTTGCTGAGAGCTATGAGGCCAGGGTACTCTACTAATGGCAACACAGCGTGACTCTGTCTCAAAAAAAAAAAAAAAGAAAGAAAAAAAAAGAAAAGATGGAGGTGCTGTGGCTTAAAAGAGTAGGGCGCCAGCCCCATTATGCTGGTGGAGGTGGCAGGTTCAAACCGAGCCCCGGCCAAAAACTGCAAAAAGAAAAAAAAAAGGAAAGAAAATAAATTGACAGCTGTTACTAAAATTCAAATGGAAATACAAGGGACTAAAATCAAAACCATCTTGAAAAGTAAGAACAAATGGGTAGCGCCTGTAGCTCAGCAGGTAGGGCGCCAGCCACATACATCGAGGTTGGCGGGTTCGAATCCAGTCTGGGCCAGCTAAAAACAATGACAACTGTAACAAAAAAAAATAGCCAGGCGTTGTAGCAGGCACCTGTAGTCCCAGCTACTTGGGAGGCTACAGCAAGAGAATCGCTTAAACCCAAGACTGAGGTTGCTGTGAGCTGTGATGTCACAGCACTCTACCAAGGGTGACAAAGTGAGACTCTTGTCTCAAAAAAAAAAAAAAAAGGAAAAGAAAGAAAATTAAGAACAAATGAGATTCATACGTCCTAATTTCAAAATTCATGGGCCAGATGCAGTAGCTAATGCTTTCATTCTAGCACTTTAGGAGGCTGAGGATCACTTGAAGCTAGGAGTTCAAAACCAGCCTGGGAAACACAGCTAAACCCTATTTATACAAAAAAAAAAAAAACAAAAAAAAAAACCCAGACAAATTAGGCATAACCCAGGAATTTGAAGATGCAGAGAGCTATGTTCACACAACGGCACTACATGCTAAGTGACAGAGCAAGAACCTGTCTCAAAAAATTTGTATATTTTATGACAGCAAATGGTCAAATAGAATAGTATCTACGCATATTTTATGTGTTAAGACATACTTTTTTTTTTTGCCATGGCATCACAGCTCACAGCAACCTCAAACTCTTGGGCTTAAGTGATTCTCTTGCCTCAGCCTCCCAAGTAGCTGGGACTACAGGCACCACCTCCACGCCGGGCTATTTTTTTATTATAGTTGTCATTGTTGTTTGGCAGGCCTGAGCTGGATTCGAACACACCAGGTACCAAGCTGACACACTTGTTTCTTAATTTTGATATTTCTAGAGCATGACATCACTTGAACTCAACAGTTTCAGGCTGATGTGGGCTGAGACATCATGGCAATCTACCCAGAGCGATAAAGTGAGACTGTCTCACACACACAAAAAAAAATTCACTGGAAGGCTTCAAATACTAAAAATTAAATCTGTCTTATCTCACTGTCATTGTTCTATATCAAGTTGATTCCACACCTTTAGGTCTACACAATGTAAATATTTGAGTAAAATAAATCTCTGCATTTATTTTACACTTACATCTTCTATTTCACCATTAAACTAGTTTCATATGCATACATTACTGTTATCTTAAATAGCTCCTTAGGGGTAAGAAACTAAATTTTGTTTTTCCCTTGGTGCCTAACTCATACTTGCTGACTGAT
The DNA here is from genome assembly GCF_027406575.1 of Nycticebus coucang. Lineage (NCBI taxonomy): Eukaryota > Metazoa > Chordata > Mammalia > Primates > Lorisidae > Nycticebus > Nycticebus coucang. The sequence continues at coordinate 47,958,006 of NC_069801.1, read as the reverse complement.
ATGATTACTTGAGTACCAAATGTCTTGGTTTTTATCCTTAATGCTATGACAATCAATTTATGGTAAGTGCCTTCTTTTCCTTCCACAAAAACAAGAATTTAGGGTGGCACCTGTGGCTCAGTCGGTAAGGTGCTGGCCCCATATGCAGAGGGTGGCGGGTTCAAGCCCGGCCCTGGCCGAACTGCACCAACAACAACAAAAAAAATGGCCAGGTGTTGTGACCGGCACCTGTAGTCCCACCTACTTGGGAGGCTGAGGCAAGAGAATCGCTTAAGCCCAAGAGTTGGAGGTTGCTGTGAGCTATGTGATGCCATGGCACTCTACCTAGGGCCATAAAGTGAAACTCTGTCTCTACAAAAAAAAAAAAAAAAAAAGAATTTAAACTGTTACACAAAGGGCAGTACCTGTGGCTGTGAGTAGGGCGCCAGCCCCATATACGAAGGGTGGGGGTTTCAAACCTGGCCCCGGCCAAACTGCAACAAAAAATAGCCGGGCATCATGGCGGGCGCCGGTAGTCCCTGCTACTCGGGAGGCTGAGGCAAGAGAATTGCCTAAGCCCAAGAGCTGGAGGTTGTTGTGTGCTGTGACATGGCATTCTACCGAGGGTGACAGAGAGAGACTCTGTCTCTAAAAAAAAACAACTGTTACACAGAATTACATGTAATTTTTTAACTAGTTGAGTCAGTTATAAAAGCCTCACTCTTCTAAAAGCCACTCAACTGAGTATTCAAAAAATTTTAAAAACTTTAGAAAGACATTTGAGGGTTGCTTTCTTCATTCCTACACATTCAGATCCCTTAGTTACCTTACTGTATTGTCTCTGGATTAAGAAACAATATAATTACCCATCTGGCCCCTGGGAGCAGGCTCCTAGTTGGCAGTTTAATTAAAAGACAGATATAAAAAAGCTGCCTGGAAGTATCCATCCATCCATGTCTCTTTTTCATATTACAACTCTCCTATAATGCAGTCATATGAAATTTTTCTTTTCAGTTTTTGGTTGGGGCTGGGTTTGAACCCCCCACCTCCAGCATATGGAGCCGGCGCCCTACTCCTTTGAGTCACAGGCAACGCCCCATTCATATGAAATTTGACTTTAAGTATTCAAAATAAGGAACTCTGGCTTGGCACCCTTAGGTCACTGATTAGAGAGCCAGACAAATGGCTGGCGGGCTCGAATCTGGCCCGGGCCTGTTTAACAAAATAAATAAATAAATAAGGAACTCTAAGAGTTCAAAAACAATATTAACATAAAGCCAAACTGAATATAAAAACCATTAGGTCAGGTAGAATCCTTTAAAGGCTAAAATACATGTACCTTCCAATCTCATGTAGCAATTTCTTTCAGGCGGCGCCTGTGGCTCAGTGAGTAGGGCGCAGGCCCCATATACTGAGGGTGGGGGGTTCAAACCCACCCCCAGGCAAATGGTAACAAAAAATAGCCAGGCACTGTGGTGGACACCTGCAGTCCCAGCTACTCAGGAGGCTAAGGCAAGAGAATTGCCTAAGCCGAGGAGTTGGAGGTTGCTGTGAGCTGTGATGCCACAGCACTCTACCGAGGGTGATAAAGTGAGACTCTGTCTCTAAAAAAAAAACCAACACCATGGCTGGCACCTGCGGCTCAGTGAATAGGGCCCCAGTCCCATATACCCAGGGTTGTGGGTTCAAACCTGGCCCCAGCCAAACTGCAACAATAAAATAGCCAGGTGTTGTGGTGGGCACCTGTAGTCCCAGCTACTTGGAAGGCTGAGGCAAGAGAATCACCTAAGCCCAAGAGCTGAAGGTTGCTGTGAGCTGTGATGCTGGAGGTTGCTGTGAGCTTTCTACCGAGGGCAACAAAGTGAAACTCTCTCTCTAAAAAAACAAAAAAAACCGACACCATTCTACCTGAAGTATTTATGTATAAAATAATAAAAAATCTAATTTCTACAAGATATTTTACTGTATTATCTGAAAAATATTAAGAAAATCAAATGCTCAGATCTTATACACTGAGTAACTCACTGCCCCCATCTTCTCAATTACTCTATAATTAAACTGACAAGACTGTTCTACTCTTGAAGGTGCATCCATTCTTTAATGTCAATAAATTAGCCTTATAAGTAAGGACAGAGTGATAGATCAGGCATAAACAAGTAAACTGCAACAATAGTCACACAAATAGGGTGGCGCCTGTGGCTCAGTGGGTGGGGCGCCAGCCCCATACGCTGAGGGTGGGGGTTCAAACCAGGCCCCGGCCAAACTGCAACAAAAAAATAACCGGGCATTGTGGCAGGCACCTGTAATCCCAGCCACTTAAGAAGCTGAGGCAAGAGAATCGCCTAAGCCCAGGAGTTGCTGGTTGCTGTGAGCTGTGTGACAAAAGAGCATTCTACTGAGGGCGATAAAGTAAAAAATAGTCACACAAATAAATGGCAAATATTAATAACTCTGCTTATTTACAAGTCACCTAAACAAGCTGAACTCCATACAACACAAAACCAAATTCAAATAAGACAAATACAAAGATATTAATTAACTTTCCCAAAGGTCATACACTTAATGAGTTATAAGTGATGGGCCAAACACTAAAGCACAGGATTCTGGGACATTTTATATTGAAGCTACCATAAAACTGCCTTCTTGGGCAGTGCCTGTTGCTCAGGGGGTAGGGCGTCGGCCCCATATACTGAGGGTGGCGGGTTCAAACCTGGCCCCAGCCAAACTGCACCAAAAAAATAGCTGAGCATTCTGGCAGGCGACTGCAGTCCCAGCTACTCGGGAGGCTGAAGCAAGAGAATCACCTAAGCACAGGAGTTGGAGGTTGCTGTAAGCTGTGACAGCACTCTACTGAGGGCGGGGAAAAAAAAAAAAATGCCCTCTCACAACAAAATTCAATACCTGACCATCACATTCACTCAAGTATGAGTACTTGCTGTGTGAAAAGCAGTTTTAGCAATGCAAAGATGATACAGACTGGGATTCTAGCAGAAGATGTGACATTGCCACAAATAATTTAATTAGTAAGGGTAATGCGTCTTAAGACAGTTTTTTGGGGGTAATTAATATGCCAAAGGAGTTCAGATTAAGAAATGTTTATGATGGGGAGGTCAGAATTCATAGCACTTGGAACTGGATCTTGAACACTAGAATTTAGACTGGAATGGATTAAAGAAAAGCATTCTGGGGCGGCGCCTGTGGCTCAGTCGGTAAGGCGCCGGCCCCATATACCGAGGGTGGTGGGTTCAAACCCGGCCCCGGCTGAACTGCAACCAAAAAAAATAGCTGGGCGTGGTGGTGGGCGCCTGTAGTCCCAGCTACTTGGGAGGCTGAGGCAAGAGAATCGCTTAAGCCCAGGAGTTGGAGGTTGCTGTGAGCTGTGTGATGCCACGGCACTCTACCGAGGGCCATAAAGTGAGACTGTCTCTACAAAAAAAAAAAAAAAAAAAGAAAAGCATTCTGGGCAATGGGAATAGATAAGCAAAGGCAAGAAAGCAGAAGGCACTGACAGACAAAATAGTATGCTGTTCAGTCTGACTAGACTTAGAGACTACACAACATACAAGGCTACAAAAAGCTGGAAAAGTATACAAAGATCAAGATCATGACTTGCTCATGATCATGTCAGGGATCTTCAGTGGTTAGTTACAGAAGAACCACTACAGATTAAGAGACAAGGGGTCTTAATCTGACGGAATTTACCCACTAGCATGAAATGAAAAGAACAGGGAGGAAAGGTTGTATCAATTAGGTTATTCTGGCCCGGCGCCTGTGGCTCAAGTGGCTAAGGCACCAGCCACATACACCTGAGCTGGCGGGTTCGAATCCAGCCTAGGCCCGCCAAACAACGAGGGCTACAACCAAAACTCAATTAGGTTATTGTGAGAATTAATGAGCACATTAAGTGCGGTAGAAAGTGGAGATGACACTGTTTTTTGTTTTTTTGAGACAGAGTTTAACTTTGTCACCCTCAGTAGAGTGCTGTGGCATCATGTCTCACAACAACCTCAAACTCTTGGGCTCAAATGACTGATTCTTTTCCCTCAGCCTCCCAAGTAGCTGGGATTACAGGCACGCATCACAAGGCTTGGTTATTTTTAGAGACGCCTTTCTTTCTCATTGAGGAAATTTTGCTTTTCGAAAACAAATTTTTTTTTTTTTTTTTTGTAGAGACAGAGTCTCACTTTATGGCCCTCGGTAGAGTGCCGTGGCCTCACACAGTTCACAGCAACCTCCAACTCCTGGGCTTAAGCGATTCTCTTGCCTCAGCCTCCCGAGTAGCTGGGACTACAGGCGCCTGCTACAACGCCTGGCTATTTTTTGGTTGCAGTTTTGGCTGGGGCCGGGTTTGAACCTGCCACCCTTGGTATATGGGGCCGGCGCCTTACCGACTGAGCCACAGGCACCACCCCTGGAAAACAAATTTTAAAAACACCAGGAGCTGGGCGGTGCCTGTGGCTCAGTGAGTAGGGCGCCGGCCCCATATGCCGAGGGTGGCGGGTTCAAACCCAGCCCCGGCCAAACTGCAACCAAAAAATAGCCGGGCGTTGGGCGGCACCTGTGGCTCAGTGAGTAGGGCGCCAGCCCCATATGCCGAGGGTGGCGGGTTCAAACCCAGCCCCGGCCAAACTGCAACCAAAAAATAGCCGGGCGTTGTGGCGGGCGCCTGTAGTCCCAGCTGCTCGGGAGGCTGAGGCAAGAGAATCGCGTAAGCCCAAGAGTTAAGAGGTTGCTGTGAGCCGTGTGACGCCACGGCACTCTACCCGAGGGCGGTACAGTGAGACTCTGTCTCTACAAAAAAAAAAAAATAGCCGGGCGCTGTGGTGGGCGCCTGTAGTCCCAGCTACTTGGGAGGCTGAGGCAAGAGAATCACGTAAGCCCAAGAGCTGGAGATTGCTGTGAGCTGTGTGACGCCACGGCACTCTACCGAGGGCAGTAAAGTGAGACTCTGTCTCTGCCAAAAAAAAAAAAAAAAAAAAACACCAGGAGCTAACAAATAAGATAATGATTTCCAAGTAAATGTCGCAAACAAACAAAAAACTTTGTACTTAGCAAATCTGGAGTAAGAGGAAAAACTTATCGGGGAAGGCTTTATAAAGAAAGTTGGAGTTAATGTGCACCTCATGAGTAGGTAGAACTGTGAGACAGAGTTTTACTCTGTCATTTTGAGTAGAGTCCCGTGGTATCATAGCTCACAGCAACCTCCAACTTGGACTCAAGCAATCCTTTTGCCTCAGCCTCCCAAGTAGCTGGGATGACAGGCACGTGCCACAACACCCTGCTAGAGAAAGTGGAACTTCTTGTTCAGTTGGTAAGGCGCCGGCCCCATATACGGAGGGTGGCGGGTTCAAACCTGGCCCCGGCCAAACTGCAACCAAAAAATAGCCGGACATTGTGGCGGGCGCCTGTAGTCCCAGCTACTCGGGAGGCTGAGGCAAGAGAATCGCTTAAGCCCAGGAGTTAGAGGTGTGAGCTGTGTGAGGCCACGGCACTCTACCGAGGGCCATAAAGTGAGACTCTGTCTCTACAAAAACAAAACAAAAAAAAAAACCAGAGAAAGTGGAACTTCTTAATCATGAAAATGAGGGTAAACTTCACTCAAGTGGAATTTATTACAAGTAAATAATTTGTTTAATAAAACTAGGATATGTGAAGTTAATTTGGGGGTAATTTGCTCCAAAATGACGAGCAAAATGCTAGTATGTGGGGGGGGGAATTCTTCAAGTATCTGAATTTAACTTCATAAAATATAATCTAAAAATGAGGTATTAGAAAAAAAGGCAACTAGAAAAACTAAACCCCAAACTAGATTTTTTTTTTTTTTTCTGTAGAGACAGAGTCTCACTGTACCGCCCTTGGGTAGAGTGCCGTGGCGTCACATGGCTCACAGCAACCTCCAACCCTTGGGCTTACGTGATTCTCTTGCCTCAGCCTCCCGAGCAGCTGGGACTACAGGCACCCGCCACAACGCCCGGCTATTTTTTTTTTTTGTTGTTGTTGCAGTTTGGCCAGGGCTGGGTTTGAACCCGCTACCCTCAGCATATGGGGCCGGCGCCCTACTCACTGAGCCACAGGCGCCGCCCCCCAAACTAGGTTTTTAAAGGGAGATAAATTTAAAGATTCCTATAAGATAAACCTTTTAACAGAAAACCATACCTTGAAGAATGTTTGTCAGTTACAACTTAAATTATCCAAAATTTTCTTTTTTTTTTTTTGTGAGACAGAGTCTCACTATGTTGCCCTCAATGGAGTGCTGTAGAGTCATAGCTCACAGCAACCTCAAACTCCTGGTCTCAAATGATTCTCTGCTCTCAGTCTCCCAAATAGCTGGAACTACAGGCACCCGCCACAACCCCCAGCTATTTTTAGCGGGGGGCGGGGGGAGGGCTTGCTCTAGCTCAGGCAATCCACCCACCTCAGCCTCCCAGAGGGCTAGGATTACAGGTGTGAGCCACTGCTCCTGGCCCAGTTTTTCTATTCTTAGTAGATACAGGGGTCTTGCTTTTGTTCAGGCTTATCTCAAACTCTTAAACTCAAGCAATCCACCTGCCTCAGCCTCCCAGAGAGACCTTGTCTCACTATGTTGCCCTCAGTAGTGTGCCATGGTGTCATAGCTCACAGCAACCTCAAACTCCTGGGCTCAAGTGATTCTCTGGTCTCAGCCTCCCAAGTAGCTAGAACAATAGGCACCTGCCACAACACCCAGCTATTTTAGAGACAGGATCTTGCTCTTGCTCAGGCTGGTATCCAATTCCTTTTTTTTTTTTTGGAGACAGGGCCTCAAGCTATCACCCTGGTAGAGTGCTGTGGCATCACAACTCACAGCAACCTCCAACTCGTGGGCTCAAGCAATTCTCCTGCCTCTGCCTCCCAAGTGGCTGGGATTACAGGGACCTGGCCACAATGCCTGGCTATTTTTCTTGGTTGCAGCCATCATTGTTGTTTGGTGGGCCTGGGCTGGATTTGAACCCGCCAGCTCATGTGTATGTGGCTGGCGCCTTAGCCGCTTGAGCCATAGGTGCCGAGCCAGGTATCCAATTCCTGAGCTCAAGCAACATGCCTACGTTGGCCTCCCAACGTGTTGGGATTAGAGGCATGAGCCACTATGCCCAGCTGTTTTATTTCTGAATGAAAGTCCTCAAAACATAATCTGATAAACCTTCCTTTTTCTTATTTGCTAAAATTTAAACCCAGGTCCACCTGACTCCAAACCTAGAGCTACACTTGCACTCAATGCTACATTAGTAACATTAATAACTTATTTCCTCCTGATTTTGTTTTATTTATTTATTTTTGGGCTGGGGCTGGGTTTGAACCTGCCATCTCCAGTATATAGGGCCAGCGCCCTACTCCTTTGAGCCACAGGCGCCACCCTCCTCCTGATTTAAAAATTTCAACTATATTAATCAAAAAGCACAGATCAGGGGAAGAAAATTGGTAAATTTCAAATTATATAACTACTGCAAAACAGAGATACCCATCTATATTTATATATATTCAGACAGAAATCCTATAGTTTGTTCAATGAATACTAAGCCCTGTTTAACAGAATGCCGCCCTCAAATTACCACATGACAGAGCTCTTGGCTGTCCACACACAGACAATTCAGGGCTGGGCTGCTTATCTGGCCTCCTCAAGAACTTTCATTCTCTAGCCTTTCGTGACATTCTCCCACTCGCTGTCCTTCTAATACTGCCTTCCATTAGCAAGATTGTCTTTGTATTATTTTTAACCAATCAGGAAAAATGGATTTGGGTAAAAGGTGTGCCAGATTTCTTTGTCTCGTCCTTCTAATTCAAGGAACCCCCTATTCTCTTCCCCAATTAGTTTAAATCAATTCCTATATTACTGGAATTTGACTTTTTTTAGGATTCCTCAAAACTCATGTATGGGCAGCACCTGTGGATCAGTGGGTAGGGCACCAGCCCCATAGACCGAGGGTGGTGGGTTCAAACCTAGCCCTGGCCAAACTGCAACAAAAAAAATAGCTGGGTATTCTGTCAGGTGCCTCTTAGTCCCAGCTACTTGGGAGGCTGAGGCAGGAGAATCGCCTAAGCCCAGGGGTTGGAGGTGGCTTTGAGCTGTGATGCCATGGCACTCTCCTGAGGGAGCTAAAGTGAGATTCTGTCTCTAAAAAAAACAAAAAAACAAAAAACGGATGTACTAAAACCAGTTGAAGTGGTGCATGCCTGTATTCCTAGCTACTTTTAAAGCTAAAGTAGGGGGCGGCGCCTGTGGCTCAACAAAGTAGGGTGCTGGCCCATGCTGGAGGTGGAGGGTTCAAACCCAGCCCTGGCCAAAAACTGCAAAAAAAAAAAAAAAAGCTAAAGCAGGAACTCAAGCTACAGTGAACTATGTTATGCCTGTGAGTAGCAATTGCACTCAGCCTAGGCAACATATCCAGACCCTGTTTCAAAAGAATCCTGATCTACAATATAGGAACAAAAATACAAAAATGGGGTGGTGCCTGTGGCTAAGTGAGTAGGGCACCGGCCCCATATACCGAGGGTGGCGGGTTCAAACCCAGCCCCGACTGAACTGCAACCAAAAAAGCCAGGCGTTGTGGCGGGCGCCTGTAGTCCCAGCTGCTCGGGAGCCTGAGGCAGGAGAATCGTGAAAGCCCAAGAGTTGGAGGTTGCTGTGAGTCCTGTGACATCATGGCACTCTACAGAAGGTGGTAAAGTGAGACTCTGTCTCTACAAAAAAAAAAAAAAATACAAAAATGGCACGAGCGATATGCATGGTTCTTAAGATGTTCAACTGTACTTGCCTCAGAATAAATATTATTAACTCATATGGAAGAAATCCATTCAGCTGGGCTCAGTGGTTCATATCTACAATCCTACCACTTTGGGTGGCCTGAACATGAGGATCACTTGACGCCAGGAGTTGGAGACCAGCCTGAGTAACACAGGGAGACCCCCATGTGCCCTCTGTTTCAGCTACTTGGAAGCTGAGGCAGGAGCATCACTTGAGCCCAGGAGTTTGAGCTTGCAGGGAGACACCATCACACATGTGGGGCAACGAAAGGAAAGGCTGTCTCCAAAAAAAAAAAAGAAAGAAAAAGGGCTAGGTGCGGTGGTTCACGCCTGTAATCCTAGCACTCTGGGAGGCCGAGGTGGGCGGATAGCTTGAGCTCACAGGCTCAAGACCAGCCTGAGCAAGAGTGAGACCCCCATCTCTGCTAAAAATAGAAAAACAGAGGCAAGAGGATCACTTGAGCCCAAGAGTTGAAGGTTGCTGTGAGCTATTACCACCCTGCCACTCTACCTAGGGTAGCAGCTCAAGACTCTGTCTCAGAAAAAAGAAAAAAAGAGAAATAAAATCCATTCATTCATCCAAATTACAAATTACTGAGTGTGGCACTGCTCTAAGTACTTACAAAAAATTAATTTTAAACAAATTCCCTTTCTTCCTTTCCACCTAGTGGGAAAAAAACAGATAAACATAGTGTGTTAGAAAGTGATAAATTCTATGGGGAAAAAGAACAGGGTAAGAGGGACGTCCAGGATGTTAGGGCAGGCTGCAATTTTAAACAGGATGGTCACAGAGGATATAAGGTAGCATCATTTAAGGCCAGTGCAGTGGCTCACTCCTGTAATCCTAGTACTTCTAGCACTCCAGGAGACAGAAGCTGGTGGATTGCTAAGCTGAGGAGTTTGAGACAAGCCTGAACAAGAGTGAGACCCTGTCTCTACTAAAAATAGAAAAACTAGCCTGCTGTAATAACAGGCGCCTGCCAGCTACTCGGGAGGCTAAAAACTGAGGCAAGAGAAAAAAAGAAGGTAGGTAGTGTAGCACTTGATGCCAAGGGTTGTGGCTCACACCTATAATCCTAGCACTCTGGGAGGGCAAGGTAGAAAGATCCTTGAGCTCAGTCAGGAGTTCAAGATCAGCTTAAGACCTCATCTCTACTAAAAACAGAAAAATCAGCCAGGTATTGTGCTAGGCACCTAGAGTCCCAGCTATCAAGTATCCCTTCAACCCATGAGTTTGAGGTTGCTGTGAGCTAGGGTGACACCATAGCACTCTAGCCTGAGCAACCCAGTGAGATTCTTGTCTTAAAAAAAAAAAAACCAAGACAGAGGGATGTATGGAGACAGGAGTATAGATTATGTAGGGTCTATGCAACAGTGTAAGGAATCTGTTGTTTACTTTGAGTGAAACAAGGATCCAGAGGGTGAGAGGATTGTCACGTTCTGCTTTACCAAGCTCTCTGGCTGCTGTGTTTAGAACAGGCTATGTAGGGAAGGCAACGGTGAAAAGCAGAGAAGCCACTTAGGAGGCTATTTAAGAAACTCAGGAGGGCTGGGCGGTGCCTGTGGCTCAGTTGGTAAGGCGCCGGCCCCATATACCGAGGGTGGCGGGTTCAAACCCAGCTCCGGCTGAACTGCAACCAAAAAATAGCTGGGCGTTGTGGCGGGCGCCTGTAGTCCCAGCTACTCGGGAGGCTGAGGCAAGAGAATCACTTAAGCCCAGGAATTGGAGGTTGCTGTGAGCTGTGTGATGCCACGGCACTCTACCCGAGGGTGATAAAGTGAGACTCTTGTCTCTTAAAAAAAAAAAGAAACTCAGGAGGGAACTATATACTTCCTACAAACTTGATAATAATGGTCTTTTTTTTTTTTTTTTTAGAGACAGAGTTTCACGATATTGCTCTTGGTAGAGTGCCGTGGCGTCACACAGCTCACAGCAACCTCCAACTCCTGGGCTTAGGTGATTCTCCTGCCTCAGCCTCCCGAGTAGCTGGGACTACAGGCGCCCGCCACAACGCCCGGCTATTTTTTTGTTGCAGTTTGGCCGGGGCTGGGTTTGAACCCACCACTCTCAGCATATGGGGCCGGCGCCCTGCTCACTGAGCCACAGGCGCCACCTGATAATAATGGTCTCTTAAGCAAAAATAAAAACAAATCTGTTAGATGCTGCTCATAGGAAATAATGGAATTCTGCTTTACAGAGCTCTTAGCACATAAGTCCATTATACAACAAAAAGAAAAATGCCATCTTAAACACTACAGAAAAAAACCACATTCCTTTATAATAAGCTATTCCCTTTTTAAAATGTTACTGCAGCTGATTCTATTCTTTGAAAAAATAAGCCATTATTCTTTTAACTATTAATTATATACTATTTCTTGAAAAAGTTACTGTGTCACCTGAAAACATAAATTGTTTACTTTGAATTGTTTCTCAGATGATCTAAAATAACTATTTTTACTTCTTTGGCAGGGAAGAATATTTCCTAAGTTTTTTTATGCTCTCATCTTTTAAAGTAATTATTTTCTTCTAACACTGAATTTTGCATTAATATCCAGAGCATTCACTTCAGCAAAAGGCAACCACAAAAACTACCACTGTCAAAAATAACACTTAAAATGTTCTTTCATGATACCCAAACTCTCTTCTGGTCTTTCTGGAAAGGGCAAATACAGTTCTTATAAAGGTGAAAGGCTCTAATATCTTTAATACTACAATTATAAGGATAACAGAAAGGGAGCAGTAAGCCAAACATATTCAATTTGCCTGGAAAGGGGCTAAGGATCACAGGAGACTTTGAAATAAAAACTCATACGTCTAAACTGTGCATATAAAACTGAAATCAGCATATGGTATAAGTATATATTTGGGAGAGGTGGATAATAAAAATATGGTTTTCTTGTTCTACTCAAATACATCCGTAAAGACATCAGATTCAGCTTGGATATTAAGAGACTACCTGTGACAATTTGCATACCCTGAGAGAAATTTAGAGAAATTTCTAAATACAGAAAATACTGAATTCACATTCATTAACTCATTCAACATTTAGGTGCTTCTTATGTGCCCCAATCTGCAAAACACTGGGGATAGTCCCTGTTTAAGGGCTTAGTCTTCATTAGCTCATAGGAACTACTAAAAGCCAGATGCTACCGATATAGCAAAGCACTGTAAACAGAGAGTTCCCACCTTCCTGCAGCTTATACTGGGGGTGGAGGAAAACATCAAGGATGAGACACACAGCCAAGGCACACAAAAGGGGATTCAGGATCCGAGTTAAGGGAATGGGACTTCAGTCATGAGAGCGGAATCCCAAAGAGGATTAAATATTCACCTGGCCGACCTTGGGGGAAGGGCTCAAGAGAGCAAATGGACCAAAGGCAGAGGTATCAACAGCCTAGTGTATGTGGTAGGCCTGGAATACAGAATGTGTAAGAGATAAGTCATGGAGGCTTCTGTATGCCATAATTAAGACTGGACTACAGGGGCGGCGCCTGTGGCTCAGTCAGTAGGGCGCTGGCCCCATATACCGAGGGTGGCGGGTTCAAACCTGGCCCGGGCCAAACTGCAACCAAAAAAATAGCCGGGCGTTGTGGCGGGCACCTGTAGTCCCAGCTACTCGGGAGGCTGAGCCAAGAGAATCGCTTAAGCCCAGGAGCTGGAGGTTGCTGTGAGCTGTGTGAGGCCATGGCACTCTACCCAGGGCCATAAAGCGAGACTCTGTCTCTACAAAAAAAAAAAAAAAAAAAGACTGGACTACAAAAGTCCCCTTTAGAAAATCAGTATAGGGGGCGGCACCTGTGGCTCAGTGGGTAGGGTGCCAGCCCCATACGCCGAGGGTGGCGGGTTCAAACCTAGCTAAGGCCAAACTGCAACAAAAAAATACCTGGGCCTTGTGGCTGGCGCCTATAGTCCCAGCTACTCAGGAGGCTGAGGCAAGAGAATCACTTAAGCCCAAGAGCTGGAGGTTGCTGTGAGCTGTGACGCTACAGCACTCTACTGAGGGTGATAAAGTAAGACTCTGTGTCCACAAAAACAAAACCTTAATTAATTAATTAAAAAAACAAACACAGAAAAAGAAAATCAGTATATGTGATCAGGTTTTTCTGGTGTGATGAGACACTGGCTTACACCAGCATGAGAAAAGAAAACACTAGATAATGATGTCACCACATGAAACAACAAAGGAGAAAACTAAGCTCCCCTAAGGACTAAATTGAGAACTACTACTGAAGCCCTTTTGGGGAAAAAGTTTTTATTTAGTATTTAAAATTGAAAGAGCAAAGATCTTTCCACACCTATTATGGATTCTAACATCTGCATCTCTATTTGGAGTTTAGGTGGTCTTAACTCTATTAATTCTTCAACACATGTGGGATTACTGATTGTCGTCAAAAAGGAATGAAACCTACTTCAGAGTCTCCCATGAAAAGGGAGAACCACGAGTAACAGAAGGCATTTCCCACGTCAGGTTGAAAGGTTTCCAAAGTTTAAGATAATCAAGTTTTATTAAGTCAGCACTTTTAAAAGGTGTGTCACAGGGGTGGAGCCAAGGGAGGAGGAGCTAAAATTAATACACACAAGTAACTCTTGATGTCGTTTGGACCAATATCACTTAGAGATCTATCTCAAGTATTGGGAGAAAGGAACAACTACAAGAACCAATTAACAAAGACGGGGGGGGTGGGTGGGGGTTGTGGATGACCACCCGTGAAAATGTAAATGGGCCGGGAAGTGGGGGTGGACAACCACCTATCCAGAACCCATAATCCAGCTGGCGATGAGATGAAGAAATCATACGATTCAGACATAAAGGCAGGAAAATAATGTCACTCCCAAACTCCACAAGCGAACCAACAGACACTGGCCAAGGGGACATGATCACATACTCTGATCCCAGAACTCAAGGACACAGAAGTATAGTCCGCACACGGAGCCCGGGGGAAGGTGAATAATCACCCCTGTTCTGGGACTGGGAAGCAAGCGCCCGGAGACGCACCCCTAAGGGGGTCGACGCCCCCAGGCCAGGCCTTACCGAGGCCAGGTGCGGATAGCACCCCGAAGCCCCCTCAATCCTGGCCAGAGCTGCCTCTACTCCTCGCACCACCCTCCCCTACCTGATATGGCGGCGGCGGCTCCTGATCCGGCTCTGTCCCCTCGCCAAAGCTAGCCCGGTCGGACTGAGACTCGTGAAGCAGGGAGATGTCATCCGAGGTGGGGGATTTGAGGCAGTTCCCCATCTTCTGGGGCTGGAGTGTACGATCTGGGGGCGGGAAGAAAGCAGTGGTGGGGTCGTTCGCACGCTCCGCGGTCAGCCTCCGTAGGCGAGGCGGGGTCGACCGCCAGGCCGGGGTTCAGACGGCCGCGAATCCCCCGCCCCCCGGCGCAGCCGAGGGGCCGCTCATGCCAGCCCCCGGGGGCGGAGGCTCAAGGCTGGGCCGCGGGCTTCGCCGGGGTCGCGGCGGTTGCCTCTTGTGAGGCGACGATGGGGGGGGGGGGGCGGGGAGACGAAGCACTTCCCCACCCCGCCCCCCCGCGGGGCGGCGGCGGCCACGGAGCTGCTGGGCCTAATCCAGGTCAGGAGGGGGACGCGCAGCCGTCTCGGCTGCCTCAGCTGCTGCCTCAGCTGCTACTGCCCCCGCCGACGCCGGAGCAGCGGCCGCTGGCCTCATCCTACTCTGCCTCAGCGCGACGGCGGCAACCAAAACGAGGCCGGCTCGGGCCCTGCGTCATCCCGCCGTGCGTGCGCTGGTCCCGCCCCCGGCGCCAGGAGGCTTCGGCGGCTCGGGCGGCGCGGCGCGGCCCCTCCCCCTCTTCCAGCTGTTCCGGGGGTTGCGTCAATTTCTGCTTCGCTTTCTGACAGTTTGGCTCGGTACCTGGTTCTGAAACGTCTCTCCAGTCTCCGGCGCCTCCCAAAATCCACTGCTCCCTTCCCCTTCTTACCTGTGCACTGTTCTGTCTGATCACCACCCTCTACCAAGTGAGCTATTTATAAAGCCACCTCGGAATGGATTAGTTCCATGCTTTTGTTAAATGGCTTCCCCTTTATCCCTTCAGGATAAAGTCCTTGTTCATTAATGAACCCTCCCTCCCTCTCCAATCACTTCCTTATCTCCTACATCACAGCCAGAGAGAGTCTTCCTCCAATTGTATATTTCAGATTATTCCATTTCTCTTCGTTCCCACCATCATATTCCAAGTCACCATCATCTCTCACTCAGACTTCTGCCACAGACCGTTAGCTGTTTTCTTTAAATTCATCATTGCCCCCTCCATCGAATCCACTATGTGCACAATTCACAGAATAATCTTTTTTTTTTTTTTTAATGTAAATCTGATCATGGTCTTCTCTTTAAAACTTTAAATTGGGCCAGGTGTGGTGGCTCACACCTGTAATCCTAGCACTCTGGGAGGCCAAGGCGGGTGGATTGCCCTCAGCTCAGAGGTTCAAGACCAGCCTGAGCCAGAATGAGACTTCATTTCTATGAAAAAAAAAAAAAAGCCAGGTGTTGTGGTGGGCTCCTGTAGTCCCAGCTACTTGGGAGGCTGAGGCAAAAGAATCTCTTAAGCCCAAGAGTTGGAGGTTGCTCTGAGCTTTGATGGGATGGCACTCTACCCAGGGCCACAAAGTAACACTCTGTCTCAATAAAATATATAAATAAATAAATAAGATAAAACCTTCAATTGAGAAGCCAATTATTTTAGACAATCCTTAAATAATTTACAAATCTAACTCCTTCTCCAAAATCTCATTAGCAGAATTGTCCTCTGCTTCGTAAATTCTAAACTCTAGGCTGTGTAAAGTACTTCTTATTATCACAAAAACTGTTCCCTCTGTCTGGGGCCTTTCTCAATACTGCTTCTCTAACAGAAACCCACTTCTTCCCATGCTGGACTTTCTACTGCTGGTCAGGCTAATCATTATTCTCATGTTTCCTTCCTGTACTCAGTTTCATTACCCCTGCGACCACCCTCTCTTGACCACCCTCATCGGAATTAGTCACCTCTTCTGTATTCTGAGACCCTGAGCTTTTCTGTGTCACAGCCTGATCAAGCTGTCCCTCTTCTGTGCAAGGCCTGGCACAGGTAGAGTGTGCTCTCTCCTTGGTTGACTGAACAGCTCAAACAACTTAAGCAAAGGAAGGAAACAAGAAAAAGGACAGTTCTTCTGATTTTCATTCAAGAAGAAGACAGAGTTGGATCTTTTTTCTTTTCTTTTTTTTTTTTTTTTTTGAGACAGAGTCTCACTTTGTCGCCCACGGTGGAGTGCCATGGCATCACAGCTCACAACAACCTACAGCTCTTGGGCTTAGGCAATTCTCTTGTCTCAGCCTCCTGAGTAGCTGGGACCACAGGCACTGGCCACAACGCCCAGCTATTTTTTTGTTGCAGTTTGGCCGGGGCTGGTTTTGAACCTGCCACCCTTGGAACATGGGGCCGGCACCTTATTCACTGAGCCACAGGCACCACCCAGACTCCCTTTCTTTTCATCCACCATGTACTAATTGTTTATGTGTGTGTGTGCACCAGACTCCATGCTAGGCACTAAAGAAACTGATTTATCTCACTTGGCTGGGTCTTGATAGTAGCCCAGAGTTCAGCTGGGAAGATAAGTCAAGGAACGGGTCCTTCTGAGTCCACACCTCCCCAAGGATTTTGGAGGACACAGAAGAGACAGATAAGTTCATTTGGGTGAGGAACAGAAGGGATTCTTAGAGGTAGGACAATAAGGACAATATTAAACCAGTATGGCTCAGAGCTCTCTTACTTTGGAGTCCCTTTCCACAAATCACTATATTATTTAAAGGTATTGAAATTCCATACTAAATATAATTTTTTTTTTTTTTTTTTTTTAATTTGGCCGGGGCTGGGTTTGAACCCGCCACCTTCGGCATATGGGACCGGCGCCCTACCCGCTGAGCCACAGGCGCCGCCCACTAAATATAATTTTTTGTTGTAAAATTTTTGGGAAAAAAAAACTGTCACAATTTGGATTTTGAAGTTGTTGGGCTTCCAGAAACTCATTTATCTTATGATTGGCTAAATTTACCAATCAGAGGTATTCTGGAATTTTTGCAAAGTGAGAAAATCTAACCCATACAGATTTTCAAAGATAATGAAATTTTTATAAATAATGTTTAACACATAATTTACACAATGCCAGAATTTGTGGAGATAGTGATTTTTTTTTGTTGTTTGTTTGTTTTAGAGACAGAGTCTCACTTTGTCGCCTGTGCAGTGGTATCACATTTCACAGCAACCTCAAACTTTTGGGCTTAAGCGATTATCCTGCCTCATCCTCCCAAGTAGCTGGGACTACAGGCGCCTGCTACAATGCCCAGCTATTTTTTGTTGCAGTTGTCATTATTTAGCTGGCCTGGGCGGGGTTCGAACCCGTCATCTTCAGTGTATGTGGCTGGCCCCATAACAACTGTGCTACGGGTGCCAAGCTGATAGTAGTTTTTCTTTCTTCTCTTTTTTTAATTCCTTCGTCTTTTATTTTATTTTATTTTTTATTTTTTTATAGTAGTTAAGTCTTACTTTGTCACCCTCAATAGAGTGCTGTAGCATCATAGCTCACAGCAACCTCAAACTCAAGTAATTCTCTTGCCTCCTATTTTTTATTTTTAGTAGAGACAAGGTCTTGCTCTTGCTCAGGCTAGTATCAAACTCCTCAGCCCAGGCAATCTGACCGCCTTGGCTGCCCAGAGTGCTGGGATTACAGGCGTGAGCCACCACTGCACCAGGCCTATTCCTCTAGTATTTGAAAGCTATTATCTGATTTAGTAAAAAGGTGCTTTAGGCTGGCAAAAATCAATGAAAGCATTTTGTGAGAGTCAATTGGCTATATGGAATTTACACTGACAATTATATGCTGTACATTGTTTATGTAAGTAAAATTTATAATAAAATGTGTTCACATACATACATAATTTCCCTAGCTGTTGGACATTACCAGCACACCACTGAATATATGGATGTGGTAGATACGTTTTGGGGTGCCTGTTGCCTTATTCTCTCTTCTTCAGGACTTGGCTTCCTTCCCACTAATAAGTGTCCACCTATATAGGTTCACCCCTAATGCCATCTTTGTATCAGAATCTTTCACACATCCCCCAAATCATTGCTTCATTCTCTTGCCTGGAAAAGCAACATTTCTAGATCCTTTGGGATGGAAGTTTATCTAGCCTAAAACAGACAGTGCAATTGGATCCTTCGGGAGGAAAATTTGAGGCATTTGCCTTTTTGCACTGTTGTCCTTTTCCTTTCCTCCTTCCTAATGAAGCCCTGGATTCTGCACTATCAATCCATTCACCACACCACTGCCATGAAAAATGTGATCAGAGAGCGTTTATGAACTTGCAATTCATAAATTTAGCATGGCGTTAAGGTTTTGCACCACCTGGTCTCATCCTTATCTCCTTTATAACTCTAACTTCAATCATGCATCTTACGCTCCACCCACGTCACACTGCTTGCCATAGCCTCAATTTTCAATATGCTTTTTCACCTCTGATCTTTTGCCCATGCTGTTCCCTTCTATAGAAACCAAGCATCTTTGGGCTTGAGCAATCCTCTTGCCTCAGCCTCCTGGGGCTAGAACTACAGGTGTGCGCCACTTCACCCAGATAAGTTTTCCTATTTTTAGTATAAATGGGTCTCACTCTTGTTCAGGCTGGTCTGGAACTCCTGAGCTTAAGTGATCCACCCACCTCAGCATCCCAGAGTGCGAGGATTATAGGCATGAGCCAACATGCCTGGCTTTTCTTTTCTTTCTTTTTTTTTTTTTTTTGTGGTTTTTGGCCGGGGCTGGGTTTGAACCCACCACCTCCAGCATCTAGGGCTGGTGCCCTACTCCTTTGAGCCACACGTGCCACTTAGCACCCGGCTATTCTTGAGACAGGGTCTCATTCTTGCTCAGGCTGGTCTTGAACCCATGAGCTCAGGCAATCCACCCACCTCAGTCTCATATTCCTGTTTTACAGAACTAGAAATGTGGCTTCAAAGAGATAAGTAATTTGCCTGATGTCACATGGCTATTTAGGGGCATAGGGAATGAAGTCAAGCTAATTCTGAATGCCTTTGGCATAAACATGTATCCACACGTCCTCATTTAAGGAAGTAGCTTTTCAGTTCCTAACCTGGTTTTGGAGAGGAGCCCTTGGGAAATGCCCTGTAGGTCAAAGAGTCTGAACTAATCATAAAACACAGCTTAAAATGGAAAATAGTACTCAACACTATTTATTACAGGAGATTTAATGCAGAAGCAGATTATAAAAATCCAAAATCTTTTTCTTTTCTTTTTTTTAGTTAGTATGTCGTCCTCGGTAGAGTGCTGTGGAGTCACAGCTCACAGCAACCTCCAATTCTTGGGCTTAAGCGATTCTCTTGCCTCAGCCTCCCGAGTAGCTGTGACTGCAGGTGCTCACCACAACACCCGGGTATTTTTTTGTTGCAGTTGTCATTGTAGTTTAGCTGGCCTGGGCTGGAACCCACCAGCCTGGGTGTATGTGGCCGGCGCCCTACCCACTGAACTACCAGTACCACCCCATTTCTTTTCTTTTTTTTTGATACAGGGTCTTACTCTGTTGTCCAAACTGGAATACAGTGGTGTCATCAGAGCTCCTGCAACCACAAACTCCTGGGGTCAAGTGATCCACCTGCCTCAGTCTCTTGAGTAGCTAGGACTACAGGTGCACACCACCATGCTCTGCTAATTTATTTGTTTTAATTATTTTATATTTATTTATTTATTTATTTTTGTGGTTTTGGCCGGGGCTGGGTTTGAACCTACCACCTCTGGCATATGGGACCGGCGCCCTACTCCTTGAGCCACAGGCACCGCCCTATTTATTTATTTTTGAGACAGAGTCTCACCATGTCACCCTCAGTAGAGTGCTGTGGCTTCACAGCTCACAGCAACCTCAAACTCTTGGGCTTAAGCAATTCTCTTGCCTCAGCCTCCCAAGTAGCTGAGACTACAAGTGTCTGCCACAACCCTTGGCTATTTTTTTGTTGCAGTTGTCATTGTTGTTCAGCTGGTGCAGGGTGGGTTTGAACCCACCAGCCTTGGTACATGTGGCCGGTGCCATAACCACTGTACTATGGGTGCCAAACCATGCTCTACTAATTAAAAAAAATATTTTTTTTTTGTAGAAATGAGGGTCTTGCTATGTTGATCAGGCTAGTCTCAAACTCTTGGCCTTAAACTATCCTCCCACCTCCGCCTTCCACAGTGGTGGGATTACAGGTGTGAGCTACTATGCCCAGCCTCAGTATCTTCTATTGAATGAGATATTAAAGAGATATTGCAAAACTTTTTTTTGTTTTTGAAAAGATAGTTGTTTTTGTTTCTTTGTTTGTTTGTTTTGTAGTTTGGCTGGGGCTGGGTTTGAACCCACCACCTCTGGCATATGGGGCCAGTGCCTTACTCCTTTGAGCCACAGGCACCACATAAAAATATAGTTATTTTTCATAAAAGATTTATATTAACCTGTAATGAACTTAATACTGTTACTTTTAAACAAATTATTTTTTTATATTTATCAGTTTTGATTTATTCTTTCTTTTTAATTGTTTTTTTATTAAATCATAACTTTGTACATTGATGCATTTATGGGATTCAGGGTACTGCTTTGATATACAATGTGAAATGTTTACATTGAACTAAGTAACACATCTATCACAATTATACTCATTTTTTAATAGTTTTGAAATGTACCATTGCGTCATGCACATTAGGTGAGGTCCCCCTTTTTTTGGTTTTTGAAGTATTCTTTCTTTTTTTTTTAAATAGAGATGAGGTCTCACTATAGTGCAGGTCTCACTGTAGACCCAGGATGTTCTTTTTTTCTTTTTTTTTTTGAGACAGAGTCTCACTTTGTTATCCTCCTTAGAGTAATGTGGCATCACAGCTCACAGAAACCTCAACCTGTAGAACTTAAGCGATTCTCTTGCCTCGGCCTCCCAAGTAGCTGGGACTACAGGTTCCCACCACAACACCTGGCTATTTTTAGAGATGGGAGTCTCGGCTCTGGCTCAGGCTGGTCTCCAACTCAGGAGCTTAGGCAATCCACCCACCTTGGCCTCCCAGAGTGCTAGGATTATAGGCGTGAGCCATCTCACCCAGCCCCTAGGCTGGTCTTGAACTCCTGGGCTCAAGTGATCCTTCTGCCTTGGCCTCCCAAAGGACTGGCATAACAGATATGAGCCATCACAACCAGCTCTCAGTTTTGATTTCTAATATGCTATGTATTGATAGATATAATTTATATACACAAAAGCTCATTGGGGTCCTCCACAATGTTTAATCCTAAAATAAAAAGGTTAAGAATTGCCGGTTCGGCTTGGCACCCATAGCTTAGTGGTTAGGCTGCCGGCCACATACACTGAGGCAGGCGGGTTCAAACCAGCCCGGGGCTGCTAAACAACAATGAAAACTATAACAAAAAAATAGCTGGGTGTTGCAGCGGGTCCCTGTTGTCCCAGCTACTTGGGAGACGGAGGCAAGAGAATTGCTTAAGCCCAAGAGTTTGAGGTTGTTGTGAGCTGTAACGCCACAGCACTCTACTGAGGGTGATATAGTGAAAGTCTGTGTCCAAAGAAAAAAAAAAAGAAAGAAAGAAAGGAAAAAGAAAAGAAAAGAATTGCTGGTCTAAGGACTTTCTACTCAAAGTGTGTTCCACTGATCAACACTATTTGAATCACCTGGGAACGTGTTAGAAATGTAAAATGTAGAAATAAACTTTTTTTTAAATGTTAAAAAAAGAAATGTAAAATGGCCAGGCACTGTGGCTTACATCTGTAATCCTAGTACTTTGGGAGGCTAAGGAAGGAGGACTGCTTGAGGTAAGGAGTTCAAGACCAGCCTGAGCAGGAGCGAGAACCTGTTTCTATAAAGAATAGAGAAATGGGGGTAGAATATAAATGTCTTAACACAATAACTAAGAAAATGCCACGAAGGCTATGTTAACCAGTTTGGTGAAAATGTTTCAAATTGTGTATAAAACCAGCACATTGTACCCATGATTGCATTAATGTACACAGCTATGGTTTAATAAAAAAAAAAAGGATTATACCGTTTTGACATCCTATTAACACTGTTGGAGTGTCTACGTCTTCTTCATCACATTTAGATTAACGTATTTTTAAAATAAAAGTTGTAATTTTTATTTTAGTACAATGAAATAGGCTGTTGATACAATGAAATAGTTTATTATAAATATATTAGAGGCCAAAGATAAATACAAAGTTAATAATAGAAACTACGTGTTAGATTTGTATCTAAAGGTCAATAGAGTTAAAGTCCTAATTTATTTTGTTTACAAATTGAGGGTCACAACCCATTAGTGAGTGATGAGATTAATTCAAAAATATTTTTCTTTCTTTCTTTTTTTTTCTTTTGGCTGGGGCTGGGTTTGAACCTGCTACCTCCGGTATGGGCTGGTGTCCTACTCCTTGAGCCACAGGCGCCACCCCAAAAGTATTTTTAATAAAATAGAATTATACAAAGCCAAATAAAAAAGATCAAAGTATCGTGATGTAGCAAATGTAAAAACTGTTTTGTAAAACTGTTTTTCTGTTAGAAATATGGATGAGAATGTGTAAATGTTTATGAGTTTTAAATTATCATTTAAAAATAAAAAAATATTATTTATTGTGAAAAAAAGAAAATAGAGAAACAGGTGGCACCTGTGGCTCAGTGGGTAGGTGTCAGCCCCATATACTGAGGGTGGCAGGTTCCAATCTGGCGCCTGCCAAACTGCAACAAAAAATGTTGTGACAGGTAGTCCCAGCTACTCGGGAGGCTGAGGCAAGAGAATTGCCTAAGCCCAGGACTTGGAAGTTGCTGTGAGCTGTGTGACGCCACAGGACTCTACCGAGGGAGAAAAAGTGAGACTTTGTCTCTTAAAAAAAAAAGAGAGAGAAATTAGCCTCCTCTGTAGTCCCAGCTACTGGGAAGGCTGAAGAAAGAGGAAGGAAGAATGGTTGAGTCCAGGAGTTTGAGGCTGCAGTGAGCTGTGATCATGTTATATGTTGCATTCTAGCCCAGGCAACAGAGTGAGACCCTGTCAAAGGAAGGAGGGAGGGAAGGGAGAGAGGGAATGAGGGAGGGAAAAAGAATGGAAAGAAGGAGGGAAGGAAGGAAGGGAGCGAGGGAGGGAGGAATGAATGAATGAATTTCAGGCCCCATCTGAGACTGAGGATACAGATTTTACCATGCCCCTCAGGAGATTTGTATGCACATTAAAGTTTGAGAAACATTGGTCTCAGGGGCTTAAAACATTTTCTTGGAAGAGATAACAGTTGAGTTTTGTAGGATGACTAGGAGCAGCCAGGGAGGATTCTAGACTGGATGTAGGGAGGAGGAAAAACATGGCTGAAGGCATAGTAGAAATGTCATCACACACTTCAAACAGAACTATAAATAGAACATATTTGGATTCTTTGTAACAATTAGTCCCCTAAATAAATTAATTATGGTGATTAAAATATCTCTACAGTAACAATCAGGAGCTAAAACTGCCTGTAGTCCTTTTCTTGGGGGCTTTATTCAAAAGGAAGATTTTTAAATAAAAGTAAAATAAAGGGTGGCGACCATAGCTCAGTGGGTAGGCTTCCAGCCACATACATCCATGCTGGCGGGTTTGAACCTGGCCCAGGCCTGTTAAACAACAATGACAACTAGAACAACAAAAAAAAATAGCCAGGTGGTATGGCGGGCACTTGTAGTCCCAGCTACTCAGGAAGCCGAGGCAAGAGAATTGGGTAAGCCCAAGAGTTGGAGGTTGCTGTAAGCTGTGACTCCATGGCACTCTACCGAGGGTGACATAGTCAGACTCTGTCTCAAAAAAAAAAAAAAAGCAAAATAAGGAAAAATTAAATACAAAAAGAGGTTCACAGAAGGATAGTCTCAAAAACAATAATCTGAACGTTCAATCATAGAGAAATGATTTAGTATGGTAATCATATATTTACTTCATGAGGTATTTTCTGAAACGGTCTCCACATCATTCTTTATTCTCTTAATTTGTTTTGTTTTTCTCTTAAAGCCCCTGACATTTTTCTACTTGTGAATTGTTTATTGATGTCTCTTCAACTGGAATTAAGTTTCCAGGACAAGGGCCTTTTCTTATTCACTACTGAATCCCCAGCATCTAGGCCAGGCATGGTGGCTCACTCCTGTAATCCTAGCACTCTGGGGGGCTGAGGCGGGTGGATTGCCTGAGCTCACAGGTTCCAGACCAGCCTGAACAAGAGTGAGACCCCATCTCTAAAAATAGCCAGGCGTTGTGGCAGGTGCCTGTAGTCGCTTAAACCCAAGAGTTGGAAGTTGCTGTGAGCTATGACTCAATAGCACTCTACAGAGGGTGACAAAGTGAGACTCTGTCTCAAAAATAAATAAATAGGCTCAGTGCCCTTAGCTCAGTGGCTAGGGTGCTGGCCACATACACTGGGGCTGGGGGGTTCAAACCCAGCCCAGGCCTGCCAAACAAACAAAAATGACAACTACAACAACAACAAAAATAGCCGGGCATTATGGCAGGTGCCTGTCGTCCCAGCTACTTGAGAGACTGAAGCAAGAGAATCACTTAAGCCCAAGAGTTTGAGGTTTCTGTGAGCTATGACTTAATAGCACTCTACAGAGGGAGACAAAATGAGACTGTCTCAAAAATAAATAGGCTCAGCGCCCATAGCTCAGTGGCTAGGCCACATACACTAGGACTGGCGGGTTCGAACCCAGCTGGGGCCTGCCAAACAAACAAACAAAAATGAGAACTACAACAACAATAATAGCCAGGCATTGAGGTGGGGGCCTCTCATCTCAGCTAGTTGGGAGGCTGAGGCAAGAGAATCGCTTGAGCCCAAGAGTTTGAGGTTGCTGCGAGCTATGACACCACGCACTGTACCGAGGGCAACATAGTGAGACTGTTTCCAAAAAAAACAATAAAAATAAATAAATAAATAAATAAAAATGAATCCTCAGCATCTAAAATACTTAGCACATTGTAGGAACTGTCTCTGTCTCAAAAGAAAAAAAAAAGAAAAGAAAGGAAAGAAAATCTCTTGGGATATAATATTTATTAAAATATACAGAAAATGGAATGTGTTTTCATTAAAACAATGAAAAAAATGCCACATGTTCAGAAACTGGAATTTAGGAACTTGGAGAAAACAGTCACTAAGATAATATAGAAAAATTAAAATGTGCATTTGTTAGAGGATAGGATCGTCCACACTATTCTCTCCACTTTCCTAATATTATTTATTTATTTATTTATTTTTTGTTTTTGAGACAGAGTCTCACTATGTCACTCCGGGTAGAGTACGTGGCGTCACAGCTCACAGCAACCTCAAACTCTTGGGCTCAAGCGATTCTCTTGCCTCAGCCTCCCAAGTAGCTGGGATTACAGGTGCCCGCCACAAGGACCAGTAATTTTTTTTCCTGGTTGTAGTTGTCATTATTTGACAGGCCTGGGCTGGGTTCGAATCTGCCAGCTCCAATGTACGTGGCTGGCACCCTAGCCAGTTGAGCTATAGGCACTGAGCCTATTATTATTTTTGAGACAGGGTCTCACTCTGTTGCCCCAGGCTAGAATGTTGTGCTGTCATCAACTCATAGTAACCTCAAACTCCTGGGCTTAAGGGATCCTCCTGCCTCAGGCCCCTGAACAGCTGGGACTATAGGCCCCTACCACAATGGCTGGCTGATTTTTCTATTTTAGTAGAGACTGGCTCCTGCTCAGGATGATCTCAAGGGATCCTTCCACCTCAGCCTCCCAGAGTGGTAGGATTACAGGCATGAGCCACCTCTCTTGGCCCACTTTCCTAGTATCATTTTTTCCAAGTGGTTTGTACTATGAAAATTTTTTACGGACAGAGTCTCACTGTGTTACCTAGGCTAGAGAACTGTGGTGTCATCATAGTTCACTATGACCTCAAACTCCTGGGCCAAGTGATCTCCCTGTCTCAGCCTTGGAGTAGCTGAGACTATAGGCATGAGCCACCACATCTGGCTTTTTCTTTTTTTTTTGTAGAGACAATTTTGCTATGTTGCTCAGACTGGTCTTGAACTCCTGGCCTCAAGTGATCCTCCTGTCTTAGGTTTTAGCTTCCCAAAATGCCAGAATTACAGATGTGAGCCACTGTGCCTGGCTAAAAACAAACCAACAAAAAAAACCTTTAAGAAATGAGTGAAAAAAAATAAAGGAAGGTAAGGGTAGAATGTTAGTCTCACCAAACTTATTCTCTACAAATGGGGTTGCATATTCCAAGGTGGGAAGGAACAGTTCTTAGAGCTTTCAGAGAAAGAAAAACAAGCCCAGATAAGCGGAATGATGTGCTTAGTGTTTGAACTAAATGTAACAGAACACATTCGAATTAGGCAATGTGGGCAGAAGGAAATGGACAGCAGCCTTTCAGGTCTGTGTCCATTTAACAATAGAACACCAATAATCAGGCAAGGCCAGAGTATGGAGCAGCACAGTTTGTACATGTTACAAAGGTGCCCAACTCAGGAAACAAGTTGGCAGCTGAAATTTGGACGCTACTTAGCTCTCCAGGCCCCTGAAACCTGGCATGGGTGTGCTTTTTATTAATCTGCACAAAGGCAGATTGCAGAGGACCGCAGAGGCCTTGTAGGGGCTTCGGGTCAATCAGAAAGAGGCGTGGGGAGACTAAATTTATTGGCATAAAGCTTCCACACAGGGAAGGGTTGTGCCAAAAAGACAGCAGTTCTACTAATGGTTTTGGGGTCCGGTTTTAAGGGTGGGGGAATAAGTAGTGGGTTCGGGGAGGACATGGTGATGTAGTGAGCTGTGCTTTTCTGAATGGGTTTGGGGTCAGGTTTTAAGGTGGGGAGTAAGTAGTGGGGTGGGGGAGGACATGGTGATGGAGTGAGCGGTGCTTTCGTGAATGGGTTTGGGGTCAGGTTTTAAGGGTGGGGGAGGACATGGTGATGGAGTGAGCAGTGCTTTCCTGTTCCCAGGGTGCAGCAGGATGTTTGCTTGAGCCAAACAGTGTGATGATCTTCAGGTGCAGATTTTCATTGTAGACGAGTGAGCCCTGGAAAATGTTGTCGGAAAAAACATCTTGTAAGCATGTTTGTTAGGCATATAGCAATTCATCAGACATAGTACAGCATTATGGTACAGGACTCATTGTCCTAACAAGGTCCTACTGTAGACAGTGGGGAAGGGCACTGACTTGGCTTGTTGCAATCTGATGCCAAGTGAAATAAATAACCTCTCAGTCGTACCACACCAGTCGCTACTCCAGCACTACCAGGTCCGGCTCAGTGTGTAGTCTTCCCAGACCCATATGGAAAGGCATGATTAATATTTATCACACACAATTCATTACCTGGGCTTGCACACATGTGGAAAGACCGACATTTATATGGTGGATATAAAGATAGAACACTAAATTACCTTTTCATCCTCTGTTCCTACTGCCATGATTTAATGAAGAAATGGGGGTGGGTTGCAAATAGGAACACGCTTTAAGTTGAAGTCTCCAATGACTTCCTCCCTATGGCTCTTGACTATGTCGGGAAAAGACATTAAAATAATTTCTCGGCAGTTTGAACTTCTGACACTCTCTACAACAATCACCTGAACTCCTCGGCGCTTCCCAAACATACCATGCTCTTACCCCTCCTTTCCATACCCGAAAAGTCCTTTATTCTCTTCTCTTAGCAAATTTTCTTCATCTTTTGACACTTAGCTCTATAGTTAGTCCTCTGAGAAGCTGATGCCAATACTCTTTTCCCCACTATAGACATTGCCTCCCTCTTTTACATCCCTCCAGCATTTAGTACCCCTCTCTCTTAGCACGCACTATTATCTGTGAATGTATTTATTGACCTTATTAGACTGTGGGGTATCCCAGGAATCCCTTTCCGTTGAATCTGAGCAGGCTCTATGCTTTGTTGAATAAAATATGGCAGAAATGGTGCTGCAGCAATTTTCAAGCCCAGACCTTAAAAGATGAGGTGTCTGCTTCCTATCTTTTTTTTTTTTTTTGAGACAGAGTCTCACTCTGTTGTCCTACTTTATAAAGTGTCATGGTGTCCTAGCTCACAGCAACTTTGATCTCTTGAGCTCAGGTAATCCTTCTGCATCAACCCCCGGAATAGATGGGACTACAGGCACCTGACCCAATGCCCAGCTAGTTTTTCTATTTTTAGTAGAGACAGGGGTCTCACTCTTGCTCAGGCTGGTCTTGAACTCCTGATCCACCCACCTGGTCCTAGAGTGCCAGGATTACAGGCACGAGCCATCCCAGCTGGCTCACTTCTATCTTTTGGAGCATTTGCCTCTTGGACTCCTTAGGTCTCATATACAATGTCTCATATACCTTCGGGAGAGACCAGGTAGACAAACTCTGAGACTGTAGGGGAGAAGGGCCTAGCCGAGTCCCCAGCCTTTCAGCTGTCCTTACCAATGTGTCTGTCACATGAATGAAGCTGTCTTGGATGCTCCAGACCAGGTGTCCTCAAACTTTTTAAAGAGGGGGCTAATTCACTGTCCCTCAGACCATTGGAGGGCCGGACTATAGTTTAAAACAAAAAACTATGAACAAATTCCTATGCACACTGCACATATCTTATTTTGAAGTAAAAAAACAAAACGGGAACAAATACAATCACACTGCCTCATGTGGCCCGCGGGCCGCAGTTTGAGGACCCCTGCTCCAGACCCCCTCAAATGCCAGTTGAACCCCATTAACTGACCCCAGTTAACTCCATGTGGAGCAGAATTGGTGACCCACCCCAAACACTGATCCACAGAATCAAGAAAAATGACTTTTTTTTTTTTGTAGAGGCAGAGTCTCACTTTACAGCCCTCGGTAGATTGCCGTGGCCTCACACAGCTCACAGCAACCTCCAACTCCTGGGCTTAAGCGATTCTCTTGCCTCAGCCTCCCGAGTAGCTGGGACTACAGGCGCCCGCCACAACGCCCGGCTATTTTTTGGTTGCAGTTTGGCTGGGGCTGGGTTTGAACCCGCCACCCTCGGTATATGGGGCCGACGCCTTACTCACTGAGCCACAGGCGCCGCCCGAAAAATGACTTTTTTAAAGCAAGTAAGTTTTGGGATAGTTTGTTATACCACCTCTGATAACCAGAACAGAATTTTGTACCTGCAGATGGGGCGTTTCTGTCCCAGACATGTGACTTTAGCTTTGGGATTGGGCAATAGTGGAGATTTGAAGAGTCTGAGGAATCTGTGAGGATAAACTGGAAAGGCCTGGAGGAGATCTTTGAGTTGTATTTAGTTTCCAATGAATTATTATTGGGAACTGGAGGAAAGTTTGGCAACATTGTCCCTTGGGGGAAATGGAAAATAGAGAGGCACCTACTTAACTTGTGGGTCTGGCCGGAAGAGTTCCAGTCAGTTACAACTGGCTTTTCCCCCAGTGTCTACGATAAAGTAGGAGAAGAATGGGCGGGGCGAAGAGGCTCATGCCTATTACCCAGCACTTTGGCATTTTGAGAGGCCAGGTGAGGGGAATCTTTGAGGACTAGGAATTCTAGGCCAGTCTTAAAAAAAAGAGGAAGAGACCAAGGTAGGATTTCTTTCTTACTTTGTTTGTTTTGTTTTGAGATAGAGTCTTACTCTGTTGCTCTGGGTAGAGTGCCACAATGTTATAACTCAGAGCAACCTCAATAATCTTCTTGCCTCAGCCTCCCAAGTAGCTGGAAAAACAGGTGCCCACACAACACTCAGCAAATTTATCTATTTTTAGTAGAGACAGGGGGCTTGCTCTTGCTCAGGCTGGTCTTAAGCTCCAGAGCTCAAGCAATCCACCCACCTCAGCCTTCCAGAGGGCTAAGATTATAGTCATGAACTACCATGCCTGGCTCCAAGGTAGTATTTCTAGTCAGAATTAGGATCTCAGGCTCAGCACCTGTAGCTCAAGTGGCTAAGGTGCCAGCCACATTCATCAGAGCTGGCAGGTTTGAATCCAGCCCAGGTCTGCCAAACAACGACAACTACAACCAAAAAATAGCCAGGCGTTGTAGCGAGTGCCTGTAGTCCCAGCTACTTGGGAGGCTGAGGCAAGAGAATCACTTAAACCCAGGAGCTGGAGATTGCTGTGAGTTGTGACACCATGGCACTCTACCCAGGGCGACAGCTTGAGGCTCTGTCTCAAAAAAAAAAAAAAAGAATTAGGATCTCAAAGAAAGAAATGGCCTGGGCGGCGCCTGTGGCTCGGTCGGTAAGGCGCTGGCCCCATATACCGAGGGTGGTGGGTTCAAACCCGGCCCCGGCCAAACTGCAACCAAAAGAAATAGCCGGGCGTTGTGGCGGGCGCCTGTAGTCCCAGCTACTTGGGAGGCTGAGGCAAGCGAATCGCTTAAGCCCAGGAGGTGGAGGTTGCTGTGAGCTGTGTGAGGCCACGGCACTCTACCGAGGGCCATAAAGTGAGACCCTGTCTCTACAAAAAAAAAAAAGAAAGAAATGGCCTTAAGGTAAAGATCCAATCCAAGATGTTTCCACAAAATGAGATCTTAAGGCAAAGATAAGTCAAGGGTGCAAATATAAAACCTTTGAAGATATTAGATTTAAGACAGTGTGTCACAGATCCTTTCAAAATCTTTTTTTTTTTAGGAGACAAGGTCTTGGACCGTGCCTGTGGCTCAGTGGGTAGGGTGCCGGCCCCATATACTGAGGGTGGCTGGTTCAAACCCAGCCCCTACCAAACTGCAACAAAAAATAGCCAGGTGTTGTGGTGGGTGCCTGTAGTCCCAGCTACTCTGAAGGCTGAGGCAAGAGAATTGCCTAAGCCCAGGAGTTGGAGGGTGCTGTGAGCTGTAATGCCATGGCACTCCACCCAGGCTAAAGTGCAGTGGTGCAATCATAGTTCACTGCAGCTTCAAGCTCATGTGATCCTCAGGCCTCAGCCTTCAGAGTAGCTGAAATTATAGGCTTATGCCACCATGCCCTGTTAATTTTTTTTTTTTTTTGTGGTTTTTGGCCGGGGCTGGGTTTGAACCTGCCACCTCCGGCATATGGGACCAGCACCCTACTCCTTGAGCCACAGGCACCGCCCAGCCCTGTTAATTTTTTGATTTTTTTGTAGAGATAGGTTCTTATTATTTTGCTCAGGCTGGCTTTTTTTTTTTTTTTAGAGACAGTGTCACTTTATTACCCTTGGTAGAGTGCTGTGGCATCACAGCTCATGGCAACCTCCAGCTCTTGGGCTTGTGAAGGGGCACAGTCCCCTGTACCCTTGTAAGGTAAATCAGTCTCATTTGTGCTCCCTGTGGTACGAGCCTCTGAGAAGGAACATTTCCAGTACTTGGGCTATCTGTGAGTTTTGGAGGATATTCTCCCCCAGCTTGCATAAACGGCTTAGCTGAAAAATGCAGGCAGTCACACCTTAAAGGAAAGAGTGTGCCCGAGGGCCTTCGCCAAGTTGTAGCTGGAGACAGATCATCTGCCTGGAGCAATGGACCATGGCAGTTAATCCCCTACCTCTATTTACACAATAACTTTCAGTTAGTCATATAGGGAAGCAGGCAAACAGAACAGACAACCCAGCCCTTCGTAGTTTATCTCCAAATAGGATATTCTTAGTTTAGAAAGATGTCTACGTACTTTGCTGTATTAACCCTGATAAGGAATCTTTACCTTTTGTCTTCTTTATTCTTGGATTATTTTTATCTGATGAGTTTGGGTATATAAGACAGTGAATAAAGACAGCTGATTGCTGATGTGCCTGAGCGAGCAGCAGCCATCCCTTTTAAAATCATTCATTTTGTCTGTGGTGCTGCCTCTGCATCATCAACTAGTAGCCCAGCGGACAGGAACAGGCTTGGGTGATTCTCTTGCCTCAGCCTCCTGAGTAGCTGGGACTACAGGCGCCCACCACAACGCCCAGCTATTTTTTTGTTGTAGTTTGGCTGGTGCCTGGTTGGAAACTGCCACCCTCGGTATATGAGGCCAGCGCCCTGCCAACTGAGCCACAGGTGCTGCCCTAGAAAGGGTATTTGAAATAGATTTGTGGGTGTGATATTTTACTAATGGAATGAAGTATAATTTGATACAGAAAACTCCTCAAATTTATTTATTTATTTAATTGTTTATTTATTTATTTATTTTAGAGACAGAATCCCACTTTATCGCCCTTGGTAGGGTGCTGTGGCATCACAGCTCACAGCAACCTCCAGCTCTTGGGCTTAGGCGATTCTCTTGCCTCAGCCTCCTGAGTAGCTGGGCTACAGGCGCCCGCCACAACGCCAGTTATTTTTTTGTTGCAGTTTGGCCAGGCCCGGGTTCGTACCCGCCACCCTCGGTATATGGGGCCAGCACCCTACTCACTGAGCCACAGGCACTGCCCAAACTCCTCAAATTTAAAGAAGATCACATAAACTTGTTCTGAAACCTACTGCAACAATACCAAATAGAAAGAGATTTTATGGTATATATTTTTAAAATGTGAATAATATTGTTTCTATCCAATACATACAATTATAGTAAAATAAGAAAAAAGGAATGAAGGAAGGGACGAGTGCATACTCATCAGCTTCAGGACAGTGGTTACTTCTGGATTGGAAAGAGCCTACTGCAGTGGAAAAGGAAAGGCTTTCAGGCGTCCTCAAACTGCGGCCTGCGGGCCACATGAGGCGATGTGATCGCATTTGTTCCCATTTTGTTTTCTTGCTTCAAAATAAGATATGTGCAATGTGCATAGGAATTTGTTCATAGTTTTTTTTTTTTTTTTTTAACTATAGTCTGGCCCTCCAACGGGCTGAGGGACAGTGAACTGGCCCCCTGTTTAAAAAGTTTGAAGACCCCTGCCTGTGTATAGTGTGTTTTATCCTTAAAAGAAAAGGATGATCTATAGCAAATATGGCAGAGCATTCATATTAGGTGTAGATGGGTGGCTGGTATATAGATGTCTTATTCTTTTCTGTATGTTTGAAGTATTTCTTTTTTTTTTTTTTTGAGACAGAGCCTCAAGCTATTGCTCTGGGTAGAGTGCTGTGGCATCACAGCTCACAGCAACCTCCAACTCTTGGGCTCAAGCAATTCTCCTGCCTCCATCTCCCAAGTAGCTGGGACTACAGGCGCCTGCCACAACACCCGGCTATTTCTTTTTTTCCTTTGGTTGCAGCTGTCATTGTTGTTTGGCAGGCCTGGGCTGGATTCGAATCTGCAAGCTCAGGTGTATGTGACTGGCTCCTTAGCCACTTGAGCCACAGGCGCCAAGCCGTGTTTGAAGTATTTCATAATAAAAAAATATAAACACTGAAATGAAAAAAAAAAGAGGATTTTGGACTTCTAGCTAGCAGAAAGTAGGCTAAGAAAACTACTCAGATATAAAAATGGACCATTTCTTTTTTACTTTTTTTGAAACAGAGTCTCACTCTGTTGCCATGGGTAGAGTGCCATGGCATCATAGTTCACCTCAAACTCTTGGGCTTAAGAGATTCTCTTGCCTCAGCTTCAGGAGTAGCTGGGAGTACAGTCGACCCTCACAATGGCCGACTAATTTTTCTATTTTTAGTAGAGATGGGGGTCTCATGCTCGCTCAGACTGGTCTTGAACTCCTGACCTCAAGCAATCCACCCACCTTGGCCTCCCGGAGTGCTAGGAGTATAGGTGTGAGCCACCTCACTCAGCCTTAAAAAACGGCTATTTCTTATAGAAAAGGAAGGATGACTTTGCAGTTATCTTATGCGCCTTTCTCATCAGTGTATTACTAATTAGGTGTGTGAAGAGCAGATAATTTACTTTATTTTTTTTTTTTGAGATATCATCTCACTCTGTTGCCTAGGCTAGAGTGCTGTGGTATCAACCTAGTTTATAGCAACCTCAAACTCCTGGGGTTTCAAGCAATCCTCCTGCCTTAGCCTCCCCAGTAGCTGAGGCTACAGTAGCCCACAACACCTAGCTAAGTTTTTCTGTTTTTAGTAGAGACAGAGATCTCACTCTTGCTCAGGCTGGTCTCAAAATTCTGAGCTCTAGGGATCCTCCTGCTTCAGCCTCCCACAGTGGTAGAATTAGAGGCATGAACCACTATGCCCAGCCTTACCTCTTTAGTTCACAAGTCTTCATGTTGAGGATGGTGCCTCACTGGTGGCTCAGTGAGTAGAGCGCTGGCCCCATATACCGAGGGTGGCAGGTTCAAATCCAGCCCCAGCCAAACTGCAACAAAAAGTAGCTGGGGCTCGGCGCCTGTGGCTCAAGTGGCTAAGGCGCCAGCCACATACACCTGAGTTGGCAGGTTGTGATCTAGCCCAGGCCCACCAAACA
Organism: Nycticebus coucang; assembly: GCF_027406575.1. Taxonomy (NCBI): domain Eukaryota; kingdom Metazoa; phylum Chordata; class Mammalia; order Primates; family Lorisidae; genus Nycticebus; species Nycticebus coucang. The sequence continues at coordinate 47,924,002 of NC_069801.1, read as the reverse complement.
ACAATGATGGCTGCAACCAAAAAATAGCTGGGCGTTGCAGCGGGCGCCTGTAGTCCCAGCTACTTGGGAGGCGGAGGCAGGAGAATCACTTGAACCCAGGAGATGGAGGTGAGCTGCAATGCCACAAAACTCTACCCAGGGGCGCAGCCTGAGGCTTTGTCTCAAAAAAAAGAAAAATAGGCGGGCATTATGGCGGGTGCCTGTAGTCCCAGCTACTTGGGAAGCTGAGGCAAGAGAATCGCCTAAGCCCAGGAGTTGGAGGTTGCTGTGAGCTGTGATGCCATAGCACTCTACCCAGGGTGACAAAGTGAGACTGTCTCTAAAAAAAACAAACAAACAAGTTTTCATGTTGAAAGGAACAATACTCAAGAAGCTACACACTAGAAACTATACCCGAGGAGCCCACATCCACACCTGAACTTATTAAGAGGATGAGCTACTGGACCTTGATCCTGAGTCTGATGTAATAGGCTGAATTTTGCTGGATACGTCCTTTGAAGATGTAAGTGTATAAGTGTATTTTGCATGTGAGAGGAATGAAATAGTTGGTGGTCAGAGGGTGGACTGTGACAGATTAAAGGTGGCTTTAAGTTCTTTGATATTTCTGCCACTGACAACTGGCATTTATGTCTCCTCTTGAGTCTGGGTAGCCTCCATTGCTGCTTTGACCAACAGAATACTACAGAAGTGACACTGTGCTAGTTTCCAAGCACAAGTAATTAAGAGACAGGTAATTTCTACTCCTGTTTCTAGGGAACACAGGTTTCTTGGACTCCTGAGTCACCAAGTACTCTGCTGGAGAAGTCTCATTGAAAGTACACGGGACCCAAATAAAGCCCGCTTTCTGGCCGTTCCTGTTAAGGCTCAAGGCGTGTGAACACCACTGAGTGACTCCAAATGACTTCATGTGGAACAAAGGAAGTGACTAGCCTCACTCTGACTGAATTCCTGACTCACAAAATTGTAAGAAATAATTAAATGGTTGTTGGTTTAAGCCACTAAGTTTCAGGGTAGTTTGTTAGCCAGCAGTGGATGACGGAGATACTCTGTGACCTTGGGTCAGTCTCTTCTCTCTCCAGAACTATTTCCCCGTCTTGGGCAATGTTAGGCTTGATGAAGTGAATTCTATGGGCCTTTATAACTCTGATTTGAAGGAGGTCGGACTATTTCAGATGACATCCAGACATTTGTGGGATGACCAGAGGAACACAGAACATGTATAATTATGTGCTGAATAAATTTTCATTATAATTAATAAGCTGAGTAAATAAGCAGTGAAGGGAAGGACACTTCAGGCAAAATGAAAAATATGTGCAAAGACTTAAAAGCCTGGTATGTTTAGGAAATTTTAATCATTTCAGAATTGTTAAAGTAGCAAGTATAAGACAGAATTGGGGATAAAATAACTAAAAGAGTAGAATTGGAATGTTCCTAACACAAACAAAGTTAAATGCCTGAGGTGATGGATACTCTAATTACCCTGATATGATTAATTCACATTGTATGCCTCTATCGAAACACCACATGTATCCTATAAAGATATACAACTATAATGTACCCATAAAAAAATAAGGCTCAGCCCTCTAGCACAGTGGTTATGGCGCCAGCCACATGCACCGAGGCTGGCGGGTTCAAACCCGGCTCTGGCCAGCTAAACAACAATGACAACTGCAACAAAAAGTAGCCAGGAGTTGTGGCAGGTGTCTGTAGTCCCAGCTACCTGGGAGGCTGAGGCAAGAGAATCGCTTAAGCCCAGGAGTTGGAGGTTGCTGTGAGCTGTGACGTTACAGCACCCTACCAAGGGCAACACAGTGTGACTTTGTCTCAAAAAATATATATATTAAAAATAAAGGGTGGCGCCTGTGGCTCAGTGAGTAGGGCGCCAGCCCCATATACTGAATGTGGCGGGTTCGAACCCAGCCCCAGCCAAACTGCAACAAAAAAACAGCCAGGTGTTGTGGCGGGCACCTGTAGTCCCAGCTACTCAGGAGGCTGAGGCAAGAGAATCACCTAAGCCCAAGAGCTGGAGGTTGCTCTGAGCTGTGATGCCATAGCACTCTACTGAGGGCGACAAAGTGAGACTCTGTCTCTAAAAAAAAAAAATTAGAAAGAGAAGGGGAGAGATAAAGCTGGAAAGGTAGACACGGGCCAGGTTGTAGAGACTTGTGTACTTGATTGTTTTAGACTTCAGACAGGTTTTGTCACCTGTCCAAGGTCACATAACTTGTAGGTAACTGATAAAGGATTTGGAACTATGTCTAATACCTCGGAAAGTATTGATATTAATGTATTTTAGAAGGCTTCAAGAATGAACTTTTTTTTTTTTTTAATAGAGACAGTCTGACTCTATTGCCCTCTGTAGAGTGTTGTGGCGTCACAGCTCAGAGCGACCTCCAACTTGTGGGCTTAGGCGATTCTCTTGCCTCAGCCTCCCGAGTAGCTGGGACTACAGGCGCCTACCACAACGTCTGGCTATTTTTTTGTTGCAGTTTGGCTGGGGCCGGGTTTGAACCCTCCACCCTTGGTATATGGGACTGGCGCCCTACTCACTAAGCCACCCATAACTTCACTTTTAAAAAACCACTTTTGGGCAAGAGGGACTTTACCTAACAATTGCAATCAGTGTAACCTGGCTTATTGTACCCTCAATGAATCCCCAACAATAAAAAAAAAACCACTTTTGGGGCAGGCATTTTGGCATAGTGGCTCATGACTGTAATCCCAGCAGTCTGGGAGGCCAAGGTGGGAGGATCAATTGAGGCCAGGAGTTTGAGGACATCGTGGGCAACATATCAAGACCCTGTTTCTGGAAAAAAAAAAAAAAAAAAAAGAGGCTCGGCACCTGTAGCTCAGTGGCTAAAGCGCCAGCCACATACACCAAAGCTGGCAGGTTTAAACCCAGCCTGGGGCCTGCCAAACAACAATGAACAACTACAACCAAAAAATAGCTGGGTGTTATGGTAGGCACCTATAGTCTCAGAGAGTTGGGAGGCTGATGTAAGAGAATCGCTTAAGCCTGAGAGTTTGAGGTTGCTGTGAGCTGTGACGCCACGACACTCTACCAAGAGTGACAATAATATTCTGTCTCAAAAAAAAAAAAATAGCCAGGAATGGTAGCATGTGCCTATAGTCCTAGTCACTTGGGGGGTTGAGGCAGGAACATGCTGAAGTCCAGGAGGTCAAGGTTATGTGAGCTATGATTATGCCACTGCACTTCAGCCTGGATGACATAGTAAGACCCTGTCTCCAATAAAAACAAAACCAAAAATAATTGTTGAATGTATTCTATTCTTCAGAAATTGTGTAAAGTGAAGAGATGTGAAAGTAAAATGTCATAGAAATATAACACTATGAATGTGTGGTGGTAGAAATGATCGATTTTCCTTGGGGAAATGAGAAAAGCTTCTAAGAAAATAGGATGTTGTACCTATTTGTTTATTCATGATTAATTTATTTTTCTTTTCTTTTTATTTTTTTGTAGAGACAGAGTCTCACTTTATGGCCCTCGGTAGAGTGCCGTGGCATCACACAGCTCACAGCAACCTCCAACTCCTGGGCTTAAGCGATTCTCTTGCCTCAGCCTCCCTAGTAGCTGGGACTACAGGCGCCCGCCACAACGCCCGGCTATTTTTTGGTTGCAGTTTGGCCGGGGCTGGGTTTGAACCCGCCACCCTCGGTATATGGGGCCGGCGCCTTACCGACTGAGCCACAGGCGCCACCCTCATCATTAATTTATTATTATTTTATTTTTATTTATTTTTTTAGGGACAGAGTCTCACTTTATTATTATTATTATTATTATTTTTTAATTTGGCTGGGGCTGGGTTTGAACCCGCCACCTCCGGCATATGGGACCGGCGCCCTACCCGCTGAGCCACAGGCGCCGCCCCACTTTATTATTATTTTAAATCAGAGTTAACATTCACTGAGCTCTGACACTGTTCTAAGTGTATTGCATGTATTATTTTATGACAACCCTATGAATTAGATTCTATTTTTCCCACATTTTATAAATGAGGAAACTAAAGCAAAGAGAGCCTGGTCAAGGTCATGCATTTAGGAAGCCTAAATTGAACGCAGATGGACCAGACAACATTCTTTTAACCATAAGCAGGGATATTTAAACTGGATCTTGAAGAGAGAAGATTTTTGGGCCAAAGGACATATGCAAATGTTTGATGACATGAAAGTTCACTGTGTTCTAAGAATAACATTCAGGGAAGGGAAGCTGAAACTTAGAGAAAGAACATTGTGTGTGTGTGTGTGTGTGTGTGTGTTTCAAGAAGGGGAAAGAGAAGCTAAGAGAGGAATGATAGGAGGAGGGTGTTAGAAATGTAGTAATGTAGTTTGGGGCCAGTTAATGGAGGACCTTGAATGTTAGACAAAGGAGTTTGGACTTGCTCCAGTAGACTGTGGGGAGCCACTAAAGTTTTTTTTTTTTTTTTTTGAGACAGAGTCTAAAGCTGTTGCCCTGAGTAGAGTGCTATGGCATCACAGCTCACAACAACCTGGGTTCAAGTGGTCCTTTTGCCTCAGCCTCCTGAGTAGTTGGGACTACAGGAGCCTGCCACGATGCCCGGCTATTTTTTTGGATGGAGTTCTCATTATTGTTCTAGCTGGCTCGGGCCAGGTTTGAGCCCACCAGCCTCCGTGTATGTGGCCAGTGCCCTCCCTCCCCACTGAGGTACAGGGGCCACTTTTTTTTTTTTTTTTTGAGGCAGAGTCTTACTCTGTTGCCCAGACTAGAGTGCTATGGCACTGTAGCTCACAGCAACTTCAAACTACTGGATTCAGGTGATTCTTCTGCCTCAGCCTTCCAAGTAGCTAGGACTAAAGGCTTCAGCCACAACACCCAGCTAATTTTTTTATTTTTAGTAGAGACCTGGTCTCACTGTTGCTCAGGCTGGTCTTGAACTCCTGGGCTCAAGCAATCCACCCACCTCGGGGCCTCCCAGAGTGCTAGGATAACAGGCCTGAGCCACTGCACCTGGCTCGCTCTTTTCTTTCTTTCTTTGTTTTCCTTCTTTCTTTCTTCTCTCTTTCTGACAGACTCTCACTATGTTGCCCTCAGTAGAGTATCATGGTGTCGTAGCTCACAGTAACCTCAAACTCTTGGGCTTAAGTGATTCTCTACCCTCAGCCTCCCTAGTAGCTGGGACCACAGGCACCAGCCACAATGCCTGGCTATTTTTTTGTTGCAGTTGTCATTGTTTAGCTAGCCCAGGCTGGGTTCAAACCCGCCAACCTGGGTATATGTAGCCAGCACCCTACCCACTGAGCTATGGGTGCCACCATCTTTCTTTCTTTCTTCTTCTTCTTTTTTTTTTTTTTGAGATAGAGCCTCAAGCTGTCACCCTGGGTAGAATGCTGTGGCATCACAGCTCACAGCAACCTCAAACTCTTGGGCTTAAGTGATTCTCTTGCCTCAGCCTCCCAAGTAGCTGGGACTGCAGATGCCTGCCACAACACCCAGCTATTTTTTTGTTGCAGTTGTTTAGCTGGCTGGGGCTGGGTTTGAACCCGCCACCTTCGGTGTATGTGACTGGTGCCATAACCCACTGTGCTATGGGCACCGAACCTTTTTTTTGAGACAGAGTCTCTGTTGCTCAGGCTGGAATGCACAGCAGCCTCCAATTTTTGGAGGCAAGCCATCCTCCTGCGTCAGCCTCCAGTTTAGCTGGGACAATAGCTCAGAGCCACTGTGCCTGGTGAGGACATGATATTTTGAAAAATGATTAAATGTTGCCAGTTTTTTTTTTTTTTGCTGGGAGAGGCTTGGATAAAAAGCTTGTTTTCATAATTTGGAAAGCCAGGAGCTCTTCCTATAACGCAGTCGTCCTCACAGGTGAATCAGACACACTGAGATGATTAGAGGACACACATATCAAAAGAGTTTGAATACTTGGGTGTTTTCCTGCCCTTTCCATTGTGACACTGCACCGTCCACAGTTGTTTGCATTATTCCTGCCTCAAAGCCAGGACCCCAGCTGCATTTTAAGAATAAGCACATCTCTGAGATTTTAAAGTGTTTTCAGAAGGCCACACAATTTGGCTAGACCCAAATAAAACTGAACAAAGAATGATATAAATCCCACATTACGCACATCCTGCCTCCTGGCTTTACCAAGAGAAACTTGTTGACGTCTCTAAACCTTTTCACATCAAGTCCATTTGCTTAGGAAATGCTCCCTAAGAAGAGTTTATCCTTTTCTTAGATGCAGCTGGGAGCCACCTCACCCAAGGCAAAGCTGGACATGGCTTCCTTTCTGCTCCCATAGTGCCCTCCATATTTCCCTTTTATAGCACTTATCGTGTGTTTAATTATTCCTTTTTTTTTTTTGAGACAGAGTCTCAAGCTGTCACCCTGAGTAGAGTGCTGTGGCATCATAGTTCACAGCAATTTCCAACTCTTGGGCTCAAGTGATCCTCTTGCCTCAGTTTTTCTATTTTTAGTAGAGAGATGAGGTCTCACTTTTGCTCAGGCTGGTCTCAAACTCTTGAGCTCAAGCAATCCACTCACCCCGACATCCCAGAATGCTACAATTACAGGTGTGAGCCACCTTGCTTGGCCGATTTTTTCTTTTTCTTTCTTTTCTTTTTTCTTTTTGTAGACAGAGTTTCACTTTATGGCCCTAGGTAGAGTGCCATGGCATCACACAGCTCACAACAACCTCCAACTCCTGGGCTTAAGCGATTCTCTTGCCTCAGCCTCCCAAGTAGCTGGGACTACAGGCGCCCGCCACAACACCCGGCTATTTTTTTGTTGCAGTTTGGTCGGGGCCGGGTTTGAACCCGCCACCCTCGGTATATGGGGCCAGCACCTTACCGACTGAGCCACAGGTGCTGCCCAATTGACATAGATTTTTTTAAAAAATTGATTTTGGACTCAGCTCTTGTAGCTCAGTGGTTATGGCGCCAGCCACATGCCCAGAAACTGGCAGGTTCAAACTCCGCCCAGGCCTGCTAAACAACAATGGCAACTGCAGCGAAAATAGCCGGGCGTTGTGGCGGGCACCTGTAGTCCCAGTTACTTGGGAGGCTGAGGCAAGAGAATCGCTTGAGCCCTGGAGTTTGAGGTTGCTGTGAGCTGTGATGCCCTAGCACTCTACCAACGGTGACAAATTGAGACTCTGTCTCCAAAAAAAAAAAAATTAAAAAGCGATTTTGCTGGGGTCTTGTAAAGCCTTTCCAAACTAGAAACATGTATCTTTAAGTTTTACAAGTTTTTTCTTGTATTCTTTCTTTCTTTAATAGTTTCCTTTTCTTTGTCTCTTGGGTTTTTCTTTTTCAAAACTCACACTGTTTGAATGTGGGGCTCACAAATTGACCTTCCAGCTTCTTATTTCTTTTGTTGTGTCTTTTCTTTCTCCTTTTGGGGAAATTTCTTCAATTTTAATTTTTGGCCCTTTTAGTGACTTATACTTTTCTGCTGTCATGTTTTTAATTTCCATGAGTTCTTATTCTCTCATTGTTTGCCTTATAAAAAAAAAAAGAAAGAAAGAAAGAAAAGAAACCATCCTAGTCTGGTTTAATGAATATAGTATCTATTCTTTATGGTCATTTAAAACATTCTTCTGTTTTCTAGTATGTGCTTCCTTTGAGTTCCTTTTTCTGTTTGTGTTCTTTTGTTTCTCTCCTTGTAGAGTCTTTTTTCAAACATGTGATGAATTTTTGCAGCCCAGTGTGTTTAGTAACGAGGTTCTAAGAAGCAGATTGGAAGCTCGGAGTGAAGAGGTGGGACATGTTGATGAGTGGGCTCCCCAGTAAGTCTTAGGGAGGTTATCTGACTATTTTGCTGAGGATCCTGACATCTCAATCTCGGTATTGTATCCTTCTTCTTCTTCTTCTTCTTTTTTTTTTTTTGAGACAGTCTCACTTTATAGTCCTCAGTAGAGGGCTGTGGCATCACAGCTCACAGCAACCTCAAACTCCTGGGCTTAAGCAATTCTCTTGCCTCAGCCTCCCAAGTAGCTGGGACTACAGGCATCTGCCACAACGCCCGGCTATTTTTTTTCTTGCAGTTGTCATTGTTGTTTAGCAGGCCCAGGCCAGGTTTGAATCTGCCAGCCTTGGTATACGTGGCCGTGAGCTATGGGCGCTTTGCGTACTGTATCCTTCTTTCTGAGGCTGGGCAGTTTCTCTAATTCTGCCCTTGGGTAGCAGAGGTCAGTATAGCTGCCTTGCTGCCCAAGTACCCTAAGTTGAGTAGAACAAGGGGCCAGAGGCCTCACCTTTCAGAAAGCAGACATTCACTTAATTCTCCTTTTTTGAGTTGGCGCTTCTCTCCCCACCCTCTACAATGTCTAATCTCTCTGGGGCTGTGGCCCCTCTCATGCAATTTCCCCCCAGATCAAATCTCTGTTCTCCTGCCAGGGTAGGAAGGTATCCCAGCCTGGCTAGGTAGGTTGGGGGAAGAGACCTGCAAATCTAATTTCTTCTTTCATGGATTTGCAAACAATTTTCATACTTTTTTCCTGTTTTCCACAGTTGTCCATGGCTCAAATTCCTAACCTTTCTCTAGTGGCTTAAATTTCTGAGCCTTTCTTTAGAGGCAATGCAATATATTGATTAAGGGAACTAACTTTGAACTCAGATAGCCTGGGCTTGAAATTTTTTTTTCTTTTCTTTTCTTTTTTTTTAGACAGAGTCTCACTTTGTTGCCCTCAGCACAGTGCCGTGGCATCACAGCTCACAGCAACCTCCAAGTCTGGGCTTAGGCAATTCTTTTGACTCAGCCTCTCGAGTAGCTGGGACTACAGGCGTCCGCCACAATGCCCGGCTATTTTTTGTTGCAGTTGTCACTGCTGTTTTAGCTGGCCGGGGCCAGGTTCGAACCCGCCACCCTCGGTATATGGGGCCAGCACCCTACCCACTGAACCACAGGTGCCGTCCATGGGCTTGAAATTTGACCATGTGACCTTGACAAGATATTTGGTGTCATGCTTCAGTCATTTGTAAAACCATGCAAATAATAGCACCTACCTAAAGGATGTTGTGAGGACTAAATTAATTCATATATGTAAAATGCACAGAACAATGCCTGACTCTGATGAGGACCATGTACCTATATAACACTATGTATATATATGCTTTATATATATAAATAACATATATATGTATGTATATATTACTGTTCCGAGGTAGGAGGATCAGCCTGAGCAAAGTGAGACCCTGTCTTTACTTAAATAGAAAAATTGGTGGGTACCTGTAGTCCTTGCTACAGAGGAGACTGAGACAGGGGAATTGCTTGAGCCCAGGAGTCTGAGGTTGCTATGAGCTAGGCTGAAGCCATGGCACTCTAGCCCAGGCAACAGAGCAAGACTCTGTCTCAAAAAAAAAAAAAAAATGCTTTGGCCTTTGACTGGCTATCCTATAAAATTATTTAGAGGATGTGTGGCACCTGTGGCTCAGTGGGTAGGGTGCCGGCCCCATATACCAGGAGTGACAGGTTCAAACCCAGCCTCCGCCAAACTGCAGCAAAAAAAATAGCCGGGCGTTGAGGTGGGCGCCTGTAGTCCCAGCTACTCTGGAGGCTGAGGCAAGAGAATTGCGTAAGCCCAGGAGCTGGAGGTTGCTGTGAGCTGTGTGACCCCATGGCACCCTACTGAGGGCGATAAAGTGAGACTCTGTCTCTACAAAAAAAAAAAAAAAATTATTTAGAGGAAAAAATTTGTAAATAAAAAAGGCTATTCTTTATAACGAAAAGTTAAAGGCAGAAAAATTTTCAACAACCCCAGAATGTTAAAATTCAGTATGTTCTAGCATATCTAGCAGATAATATTGTATAGTAATTATTTTAAAATATGAATTACATTAAAATATAACAAGTGCAGTGGGAAGGCCACAAACATAGGTTCACTGCAGGTTAGCAAAGCAAACTTTCCATATCTATTAAGAGAATATGAAAAAATCAAACCAGTTGTTTTAGAGAGGTAGAATTGGGGAGGTATTGTTTTTCTTTTTAAAAAATTCTTTCATGTTATTATAAAACCATTTTATAATTAAAAAAAAACGTCAAGTCTAAAGTTGACAAAAATCATAGTGAGTTTCTCTACCCTGCTCCTTAAATGAAGATGAAAACGGAACAGTTCAGCCAAACATCTGAAAGTTTCAGAACAGCCAGGTCTTTGATGTTGGGTAGACTAAACAACCAGATGTTTGACTGAACTTTTCCATTTTCATCTGAAAGGCTGACATCATGCAATGATAGCCTGAGTGCATAACTGATGTCAGTTACCATAAGGTTCAATGAGTTGTTAACATGGCTTTAGGCAGCTCTCCTGGCCTTCCTCATTTGGTACCCGCCAATGTCATCTTTAACTTGCTCTTAGCTTCAGGTCTTTGATTATTCTTCACTATCTAAAGAATAAAGACCAAGCTCCTTAACCCTTCAACGTGTAGCTCCAACTGGATTCACCGCCCTGTTTCTAATCATTTCCCTCCCTCAGAAGGTCTATGTTCTCTACATGCTAGAGATACAGGCTTGACCCTCGGGATACTTGTAGTTGTGTTATTATTGTTGTTGTTGGCTAGAGAATATCAGTGTTATTATTCATTGAGCTATTATGTGCCAGAGTGCTATGGCTTTGTATACACCATTGCATTTTATCTTCAGTATAACCTTCTACCACATTATTTTCATTTTACCAATGAAAAGAGGCTCAGAGAGGTAAACCATCTTGCTCAAAGTCATAAACATTAAGTAACAGAGTTAGAACTCAGAGTATTGGATTCTAAAGCCTAAGCTCTTAATTACAACACCATGTAGACATGTATACTAATAAATTTACTAACATATTATGGTGGATACCTACAGTGGAATTATGAGAATGAAAAAAACTATAAAATGACAGGAAATAGGTAGAAATAGGCAAATGTTTAGTCTGGGAACCATTTATAGAGTGTCTATTAACCATGTAGACATGTATACTAATAAATTTACTAACATATTATGGTGGATACCTACAGTGGAATTATGAGAATGAAAAAAACTATAAAATGACAGGAAATAGGTAGAAATAGGCAAATGTTTAGTCTGGGAACCATTTATAGAGTGTCTATTATGTGCTAGGTCTGAAGTCAAGTACTGGGGATGCCGACAAGTCAAATATTGTCTCTGCTCTGAAGGAGAAATCAGTCTGATAAGGGTGTCACCTAAATTAGGTGGAAAGCAGAAGTTTCCCAGAAATGGAGCCAGCAGGAGTGATAGTGGCATACATGCCCAGGATTTAGCTGGGGTATAGGGTTTCAGCCCAAAAGTTCCAGGAGACAGAAGTCTCTCTATGTTGCCCTCAGTAGAGTGCCATGGCATCACACCTCACAGCAACCTCAAACTCTTGTGCTCAAGCAATTCTTTTGTCTCAGCCTCCCAAGTAGCTGGAGCTACAGGCACCTTCCTCAATGCCCAGCTATTTTTAGAGACAGGGTCTCGCTCTGGCTCAGGCAATCCACCTGCCTAGGCCTCTCAGAGTGCTAGGACTACATTGTAAGCCATCGCGCCTGGCCAAGGAACAACTCTTTAAAACAGCTATGAAGATTCATTTATTCTACTGGTTTCTATCCTGTGCCAGCCCTCTACTAGGCACCAGGGATTCAGATAAGAGTCTGACACAGCACCTCCCTGTAGCAGTCATTGTGACTGGTTTATTCTGTCTACAAATAAGTATGAAGAGCCTACTATGTGTAAGGCATCGTTCTAGGAATTGGGGATGAATCAGTGAAAAAAACAGACATTACGATCATGGAGCTTACATTCTATTTGAAAGAGACAATAGGCCGGGCATGGTGGCTCGTGCCTGTAATCCTAGCACTCTGGGAAGCCAAGGCGGTGGATTGCCTTAGCTCATGTGTTTGAGAGCAGCCTGAGCAAGAGTGAGACCCTGTCGCTATTAAAAATAGAAAAATTGAGGCAAGAGGATTGCTTGAGCCCAAGAGTTGGAGGTTGCTGTGAGTTGTGATGCCACGACACTCTACCCAGGTTGACAGCTTGAGACTCTGTCTCAAACAAAAAAAAAAAAGAGAGAGAGAGAGAGACAATGAACAAATAAATAAATAAATAAATATGTAAAATATATGCTACTTTAGATAGTGAGAGGAGCCAGGAAGAAAAATAAAGCAAGAAAGAGGGATAGGAAGTACCTGGGAGACAGAGAAGCCCTTCTACAAAGGTGATATTTGAACAAAGACCTTGTATTTTCATAGACAGGAAAGCATCCCACATAGAGGAAGGAATGAATACAAAGGCCTCAGGCTGGAGTGTGCGTGGTGTGAACAGCAAGTTTAGATTAACTGGAGCAGAGCAGATGTTATAAGAATTCTGACTTTTGGCGGGGCTTGTGGCTCAGTGGGTAGGGTGCTGGCCCCATATGCTGAGGGTGGTGGGTCCAAACCCGGCCCCAGCCAAACTGCAACAAAAAATAGGTGCTGTGGTGGGCGCCTGTAGTCCCAGCTACTTGGGAGGCTGAGGCAAGAGAATCTCCTAAGCCCAAGAGTTGGAGGTTACTGTGACCTGTGACGCCACAGCACTCTACTGAGGGCAAGGCGATAAAGTGAGACTCTGTCTCTAAAAAATAAAAAAGAATTCTGACTTTTGGGGCTTGGTGCCTGTAGCACAATAGTTATGGTGTCAACCACATGCACCGACTCTGGCGGGTTCCAGCTTGGCCCAGATCCATTAACCAATAATGACAACTGCAACAATAACAGTAACTAAAATAGCCAGGCGCCTGTAGTCCTGGCTACTCTGGAGACTGAGGCAAGAGAATCGCTTAAGTCCAAAAATTTGAGGTTGCTGTGAGCTGTGATGTCATGGTACTCTACCAAGGGTGACAGAGTGAGATTCTGTCTCCACATACACCTGAACTGGCGGGTTCAAATCCAGCTTGGGCCCGCCAAACAACAATGACGGCTGCAACCAAAAAATAACCGGCCATTGTGGTGGGTGCCTGTAGTCCCGCTACTTGGCAGGCGGAGGCAGGAGAATTGCTTGAGCCCAGGAGTTGGATGTTGCTGTGAGGTGTGATGCTACGGCACTCTACCTAGGGTGACAGCTTAAGGTTCTGTCTCAAAAAAATAAAATAAAATAAATTCTGACTTTGGGCTGTGCCTGTGGCTCAACGGAGTAGGGCGCCGGCCCCATATGCTGGAGGTGGTGGGTTCAAACCCAGCTCCAGCCCAAAACTGCAAAAACTGCAAAAAAAAAAAAATGTATAAAAGAGAATCCTGACTTTTATTCTGAAAGAAATGAGTAGCCAGTGGAGGGTTTCAAATCAAGATGTGAAATCAACTACTTTGTGATATCACATTTTCGTTCCGGTTGCTGTGTTGATAATGGAGTGAGGGAGGATAAACGTGGACGTAGGGAGATCAGTTAGGGGGCTCTGGCAATAAAGGATCCCAGTAAAGGTAGTGAGTGCTCTTATTCCAGCTACGGGTTTACCTCATTTTATTATGCTTCCTTTCATTGCACTTTATAGATACTGAGTTTTTTTTTTTTTTACAAATTGATGATTTAAGGCAATTCGAGAGATATAAACTTGAGATCATCACTATATACATGTACATGAAATGTGAAGCCACAGGCTGGATGATGTCACTAGGGAGTGAATATATACAAATGAGAAAATCTGAGTACTAAGCTCTGGGAACTCCAAATTTAGAGTTCATTGTAAACCAGAAAAGAAGACCAATGAGCAACTATTAAAATTATAATTAACGACATAAGCCAGGCATAGAAAAACAAGTGTCACACATATTCTCACTCATATATGGGAGCTAATGCAGTTGATGTCATGAAGGTAGAGAGATGAGTTACCAGAGGTGGAATAGGGTACTTGGGATGCAGAGAGGTTGGTTAATGGGCAGAAACATACAGTTAGGTAGAAGGAATAAGTTCTAATATTCGATAGCACACTAGGGTGACTATAGTAAACAACAATGTCTTGTATGTTTCAAAATATACAATAGTATAGAAGATTTGAAATGTTCTCAACACGAAAAGTGATAAATGTTTGACGTGATGGCTATCCGAAATACCCTGATTTGCTCATTACGCATTGTATGCATGTATCCAAATATCACGTTCCCTATAATTATAAATCTGTACAATTGTTATGTATCAATTAAATAAGTAAAAGTAGGGCGGCGCCTGTGGCTCAGTCAGTAAGGCGCCGGCCCCATATACCGAGGGTGGCGGGTTCAAACCCAGCCCCGGCCAAAATGCAACCAAAAAATAGCCGGGCGTTGTGGCGGGCGCCTGTAGTCCCAGCTACTGGGGAGGCTGAGGCAAGAGAATCGCTTAAGCCCAGGAGTTGGAGGTTGCTGTGAGCTGTGTGAGGCCACGGCACTCTACCGAGGGCCATAAAGTGAGACTCTGTCTCTACAAAAAAAAAATAAATAAATAAAAAAGTAAAAGTGAAAGTACTTAGCACAAACCTAAAAAAAAAAAAAAACTGGAAAGAAAACCAGAAGAGGGTAGATTCCCGGAGTCAAATGAAGGAAGCGTTTCCAGGAAAAGGGAGTAATCAACTCAGTCATGTGCTGAGATTGACCAGGGGACTTAACAACATAGAGGCCATTGGTGACCTTGAGATGAGCAATTCCAGGGGAATATTGGGACATAACCAGATTGGGAAAGTTTAAGTGATATTTAAAGGAAAAGAAGTGGACACAGTGAGGTTACATAAGTCTTTTGAGGACTTTTCAGTAAAGGGGACTAGGAAATAAGGTAGATGTTGGAGGGGTTTGTGAAATAAGGGAAATAATAGCATTTGCATGTGCTTATAAGAATGACCTCGTACAAGGGCTGGGAGGTAGCTGCGACTCACGCCTGTAATTCCACCACTTTCGGGGGTTGAAGCAGGTGGATTGCTTGAGCTCACAAATTCAGGACCTGCCTGAGCAAGAGCGAGACCCTGTCTTTAAAAGTAGCTAGGTGCCATGGAGGGCACCTGTAGTCCCAGCTATTTGGGAGGCCGAGGCCAGAGAATCACTTGACCCTAAGAATTGAGGTTGCTGTGAGCTATGATGCCACAGCACTCTACCAAGGGGAAGAAAGTGAGACTGTCTCAAAAAAATTTTTAAAAGATAAAAAATAAAAATAAAAATAGCTGGCGGGTGCCTGTAGTCCCAGCTACTCAGGAAGCAGAGGCAAGAGAATCACTTGGCCCCAAGATTTTGAGGTTGCTGTGAGCTATGATGCCGGCACTCTACCCAGGGTGACAAAGTGAAACTCAGTCTCAAAAAACAACAACAACAAAACAAAAAATTACCTAGTACAGAGTTTCTCAACTTAGCGCTATTGACATTCTGGGCAGAATAATGATTTGCTGGGAAGGGCCATCCTCGGCACTGTAACATGTTTAGAAACATTCTTAGCCGTCTATCCAGCAGATGCCAATAGCACTCCCATCCTCTTTCCTTGAAGGCATGAGGGGGGAATCACTTTTGTTTGAGAACCACTGATTAAGTATAAAAGGACAAATTTGGTGATGCAGAATACACACACAGCATGGGAGAATGTCTGGGGCAATATCCTTGAGTGGGTGAGAAGGGCTGGACTCTACTGCACAAAAGGAAGGATGAGCGTGCTCAGACCACAGAGTGTGCATCCACATCAACAGAGAAAGCAGAGGTTTGAGCACAGATGTAGGCAGGTAGCTGGATGCAGTGGAGGGAATGTACGGAAGTCCTCTTTTAGATGCCATTGTTTTTTCAGTAAAATAAGAAGCGAAGTAAGCAGCTGAAAACAAGGACTTGAAAGGAGGTATTGGAAGTTTTAGATGGGAGATCTGATGGGAGATCATCTAGGAGAACAAGAGATAAAATGGACTAGAGAAATGTAATTGCTGAGCATTAAGAGTAGAGTAAGAGTTATTAATGTTGTTGCATATTTTCTCTAGTCATACTCAGGGGCCTTGGTGCAGGCGCAGAATAAGCAGGTCGTTGGATATAAGCAGGTTGTGGTCTTACCAAGAGAGTACCATGAAGTGAGAGGGAGCAAGGGAGTTGAGCATGTGCGCAAGAGAGAGATTACTTGCACCTGAATGGATCTTTATAATGATTGGGGGGGGTTAGGGGGGAAGTAAGAACATGAAAGGAAAGAAGGAAAAAAGGAGGCTGGTAGGATTATCAGTGGAGTATCGACCCCTGTGAGATTGAAAGATTTTTGGAGTTGGTATTAAAAAAGATGAGCTGGAAATATAGGTCCAAGAGTGAGATGCTTAAAACTGAAATTATGGAGGGATGCATTTATCAGTAAGGACAGTTGAGGTTATGACCAGGGTAGCAAGTTTCAGGGTGGGGTCACAAAAGCAGATGCAGAGACATGAGGAGTGACAGACACCAAAACCTCATTTCAGTAACCAACATGAATCGTCAACCAACTTACGCTCTATCCTGGTTGATTAGTTTAGACTATCCTGGTAATGTTATTCCCCTTACTGGTGACCGATTTAGGATGATCAGGTAGAGGAGGGAAAGGATGCTGGGAGCTCTGGAAAATGTTTCCTTATTCCAGAGAAATAGGAAGTTTCTTTCTTCCCTCCCTCCCTCCCTTCTTTTCTTTCCTTTCTTAGACAGAGTCTCATTCTGTTGCCCTGGGTAGAATGCTGTGGTGTCACAGTAACCTCAAACTCTTGAGCTCAAGCTATCCTCTTGTCTCAGTTTTCCTATTTTTTAGTAGAAACAGGTCTCGCTCTTCCTCAGGCTGGTCTCCAACTCCTGAGCTCAAGCAATCTGCCTGCTTCAGCCTCCCAGAGTGCTAGGATTATAGGTGTGAACTCCCAGGCCTACCTGAGGAACTTTGCTTTCTTCCTCTAAATTATGTGGTGTCTGAAACTCTGTCCTGTTACCAGTCTAGTTGTTTTACCACCAGAAGGAATTCTATATGATCTCAACAAAAATATGAGTAATAGTTGATATATGTTTACCAATCAGAAAGATAACATACATAGGCCAGGTGTGGTGACTCATGCCCAGAAACCCAGAACTTTGGGAAGTTAAGCCAGGAGGATGGCTGGAAGGTCAGGAGTTTGAGACTGGCTTGAGCAGACCCCATCTCTACAAAAAATAGAAAAATTACCCTGGTATGGTGGCACGCACCTGTAGTCTCAGCTACTTAGGAGACTGAGGTAGGAGGATCATGAGAGTCCAGGAGTGTGAGGTTGCAGTGATCTGTGAAGACTTTACTGCACTCTAGTGGGGGGCAACAGAGTGAGACCTTATCTCAAAAAAAAAAAAAATAACGTAGGCCTGGCATGGTAGTTCATGCCTGTAATTCCAGCACTTTGGAAGGCCGAAGTTGGAGGATTGCTTAAGGCCAAGAAATTGAGACCAGCCTGGGCAACGTAGTGAGACTTCATCTCTAAAAAAACCCCCAATATGGTAATGCATGCCTGTAGGCCCAGTATTTGAGAGGCTGATGACTTGAGAAGCACCCAGTACTTGGGTGGAAGGATGGCTTAAGCCCAGCCCAGAACTTCAAGGTTCCAGTGCACCATGACCATGCCACTGCACTCCAGCCTGGGCAAAAGAGTGAGATCCTGGCCCAAGAAAAAAAAAGGATATTATTTGTTATAGGTTCGTTAGTTGCCTATCTAGCATTTACCTTCCCTTTCCTCCTTCTTAACTGTATTAATATTTTCCTTTGGGAACTACTCCTCCCTCCCTGTGTGACTGACTGATTCCCAGTTCTAGAGGTGGAATCAAGGCCAGGCAGGATGGTTCATACCAGTAATCCCAGCACTTTGGGAGGACAAGGTGGGAGGGTGACTTGAGGCCAGGAGTTCAAGACCAGACTGGGCAACATAGGGGGATTCTATCTCAACAAAAAATATGGCAAACTTGCCTGCCTTTGTGGTGGGCATCTGTAGTCTTAGCTACTCAGGAGGCTGAGGCAGAAGGATTGTGTAAGCCCAGGAATTTGAAGTTATAGTGAGCTATGATGATGTTACTGTGCTCTAGCCCAGGCAAGAGAGTGAGACTTTTTTTTTTTTCTTCCTTTCCTTTCCTTTCTCCTTTCCTTTTTCCTTTTTCCTTTCCTTTCCTTTCCTTTTTCCTTTCCTTTCCTTTCCTTTCCTTTCCTTTGACAGAGGCTTAAGCTGTTGCCCTGGTAGAGCTCACAGCAATCTCCAACTCTTGGGCTCAAGTTGAGCCTCTTGCCTCATTTTTTTCTATTTTTACTAGACACAGAGGTCTTGCTTTTGCTCGGGCTCATCTTGAACTCATAAGCTCAAGCAATCCACCTGCCTCAGCCTCCCAGAGAGACCTTGTCTTAAAAAAAGTTAAGCAGGTGTAGTAGTGGGCATCTGTAGTCTCAGCTACTGGGGAGGCTGAAGCAGCTTATTTACATCCATGGGAAAATTGGGAAAAGCCTGTCCAAAGATACAGCCAACATACCCACATATACAGGAGGTCATAGATGAGACAACTGAAGAGCAATAGAAGAGAAGGTCTGATTGAACTGCTCTGAAGCCTGCGTTATTCCTTGACTTTCAGCTACATTTGCCAATAAATCCTTTCTTTAATTCAGGTAATTTTTTTTTTATTGTTGTTGTTGAGACAGAGTCTCATTTTGTTGCCCTTGGTAGAGTTCTGCATCACAGCTCACAACAACCTCAAACTTTTCAGCCTCCTGGCTAGCTGGGACTTCTCAAGCAGTTAAGGCACCCGCCACAATGCCCGGCTGTTTTTATTTTTATTTATATTTATTTATTTATTTTGAGACAGAGCCTCAAGCTGTTACCCTGGGTAGAGAACTGTGGCATCACAGCTCACAGCAACCTCCAACTCCTGGGCTCAAGCAATTCTCCTGCCTCAGCCTCCCAAGTAGCTGGGACTATAGGCACCCACAATAACGCCTGTCTATTTTTTGGTTGCAGCCGTCATTGTCGTTTGGCGGGCCCTGGGCTGGATTCAAACCTGCCAGCTCAGTTGTATGTGGCTGGTGCCTTAACTGCTTGAGCCACAGGCACCAAGCCAATGCAGCTATTTTGAGAGATGAAGTCTTGCTCTGGCTCAGGCTGGTCTTGAACCTGTGAGCTCAGGCAATCTACCTGCTTTGGCCTTTCAAGTGCTAGGATTACAGGTGTGAGCCATTGTGCCTGGCCCAATTCAGGCAATTTGAGTTGGATATTTTTTTTTTTTTAAGACAGAGTCTCACTGTGTTGCTGCAGGCTAGCATGCCAGGGCCTCAGCCTAGCTCACAGCAACCTCAATCTCCTGGGCTCAAATGATCCTCCTGCCTCAGCATCCTGAGTAGCTGGGACTATAGGCACCTGCCACCATGCCTGGCCAATTTTTCTAGTTTTAGTGGAGATGGGATCTCACTCTTGCTCAGGCTGGTCTTTAACTCCTGAGCTTGAGCAATCCTCTTGTCTCAGCTTCCCAGAGTTATAGGATTACAGGCATGAGCCACTACACCCAGCCTCAGTTGGATTTTTTATTACTTGCACCTGAGTGGATCTTTGTTTAAAATATACGAATATGATCAACATACTTTTTTTTGAGACAGAGTCTCACTATGTCGCCCTCGGTAGAGTGCAGTGGCATCACAGCTCACGGTAACCTCCAACTCTTGGGCTTAAGCAATTCTCTTGACTCAGCCTCCCAAGTAGCTGGGACTACAGGTGCTCACCACAATGCCCAGCTATTTTTTTGTTGTTGTTGCAGTTGTCATTGTTGTTTAGCTGGCCAGGGCTGGGTTTGAACCCGCCAGCCTGGGTGTATATGGCCAGTGCTGTGACCACTGTGCTATAAGTGCCAAGCCATGATCAACATACTTTTTAATCTATATTATATTTGATATTAGCTGGTACATGAAAAGGTCATACCATAATATTTTGTATTTTTTTTATTTCTTGAACAGATGAAATAAAGATTGACCAATTCCACACCAATCATCTATTAATCCTAATCATTTGTGTGTGGGATACACAGATATGACTCTGGAGAACTGGACAGTTCAGGCAATATTTTATCCTAAAAAGAATGATGAGCCAAGGGAAGGGTTTAGGCAGGCTAAACAAATAAAAGGATTGTTTTGGTTTTGAGGGTAAGCATTTTTTGGAAGGAAAATTCTCTTTCCTTGCCTTTTTCCTTTTTTTTGAGACAGAGTCTCACTTTATTGCCCTTGGTAGAGTACTGTGGCGTCACAGCTCACAGCAACCTCCAACTCTTGGGCTTCAGCGATTCTCTTGTCTCAGCCTCCCAAGTAGCTGGGACTACAGGCGCCCACTACAACGCCTGGCTATTTTTTGTTGCAGTTTGGCCGGGGCTGGGTTTGAACCTGTCACCCTCAGTATATGGGGCCCTACCCACTGAGCCACAGGTGCCACCCAGATTTCTGATGTTAAAAAACAAAACAAATAAAAAAGAACTTCCATAAAGATTCAAAGTGATTGTTTCTGCTTGTCAAATGTTTGCTGTTTTGTTGCTACACAGCCAACAGAGGGAGCCCTTGTTACAAAACCTAATCACAACTTCCTTAACAGTTTGTGCATTGGTAGAAAGCCCTGCAGATAAGCAGCAATAGAAAGAAACAGGAAATAAAAAGAATAGAAGACGCTGGTTTTAAACTGTGTTGTAAATCTGTAATCTCTTTTATGAAACTGCGTTTGAGAGATGATGTTAAGTTTCATGATAGGCCCTAAGTTCTAAGTTTTAAGAAAAGCTTTTATATACTGCCATAGTAATCCTTTATCTTTAAAGCACAAATTATATTGCTCTTTTGCCTAAAACCATCCAATTGCATCTTCATCACTCATATGACGAATCCAACCTTGTGGAGTTGTGAAGATCAAAGGAGATAATATACAACATAGTGCTTGGTGCACAGTAAATTCTTAGCTGTTATTTGCTCCAGATATGACTGTGTCTATTATTGTACTAATCCTTCAGAGTGGATTCTTTCCAAAAGGTACCATTCCCACTCTGGCTTTCATCTGCTTAACTCTTCTTGTTCTATAGGTTTCAGGATCCCAGAAGTCTTGCCTCATGAACAGCGTGGGTGTTTTTCTGATACTCATCACACCACATTGCAGTGATTTATTCACAAAGGTGTCTTTCCCTCTTGAGAGCAGAAGTTGTATCTCCTACGTTGTTCTGTCTCTAAGGCCTAGCAATAGAGCAACCAACTGTTCAGGTTTGCCTGAGACTGTTCCAACTTTAGCTCTGAAAATCTCTTATCTCTGGAACCCCTCAGTTCTAGGTCAGCTGAGACAGCTGGTCACCCTACATCAGGTTCTGGTATATAATAATAGTGCAATCAATAATTTTGTTTACCTAGGCAAATTATCTTTGACAAGTCATTTTTCTTCCTGTGCTTAAATTTCTCCAACTATAACTAAAAAGTTTTTTTTTTTTGGTAGAGACAGAGTCTCACTTTATGGCCCTCAGTAGAGTGCCATGGCATCACACAGCTCACAGCAACTTCCAACTCCTGGGCTTAAGTGATTCTCCTGCCTCAGCCTCCCGAGTAGCTGGGACTACAGGCGCCCGCCACAACGCCCAGCTATTTTTTTGTTGCAGTTTGGCCGGGGCCGGGTTTGAACCCGCCACCCTCGGTATATGGGGCCGGCGCCTTACTGACTGAGCCACAGGAGCCGCCCTATAACTAAAAAGTTCAAACAAGAGAATGTCTAAGGCCCCTGTGGCATGTCTAAAATACCAACCTTGACATTAGAGAAATGGATGGCACATTTATGGCCTGCCTACACTCATCATTTGACTTTATGCACACTCAGGAAATCTTAGTCAACAATCTAATTTTTCAAAAAAGCACTGCTGAAATTAATCATGATAAATTAAATAAAAATAATAAGCTATAAATCTTGTATATATGGTCTGATTTCAATTTTGTAAAATATATATATTTTTGTTTTATGGCAGAAAAGGGGATGGAATTACAAATATATATTTTTTATTATGGATACTTTTTCCTACTTTCTGAATTTTCAAAATTTCTGGAACAATTGTATAATTTTGTAGTTAGTCAATAACATTTCTGAAACCCCAGTGTTTGTGCTGATGCAGCAGCAGTGGGTATATTTGAAATAATTTTTATTTTTTTTCTGAGACAGTCTCACTCTGTCATCCTTGGTAAGTGCAGCTCACAGCAACCTCAAACTATTGGCCATAAGTTATCCTCTTGTCTCAGCCTCCTGAGTAGCTGGGACTACAGATGCCTACCACTACACCCAGCTTGTTTTCCTATTTTTAGTAGAGACAAGGTCTCCAACTCCTGAGCTCAAGGAATCTACTTGCCCAGTCTCCCAAAGTGCTAGAATTAGAGAGATGAGCCACTGTGCCTGGCTACTTTAAATAATTATTTTTCAGAAAAGTATAAGGCCGGGCACAGTGGCTCATGCTTATAGTCCCAGCACTTGGATGCTGAGGCGGGTAATTTGCCTGAGCTCACGAGTTCGAAACCAGCCCGAGCAAGAGTGAGATCCTGTCTCTAAAAAATAGCCAGGCATTGTGATGGGCACTTGTAGTTCCAACTAACTCGGGAGATGGAGGCAAGAGGATTGCCCGAGCCCAAGAATTTGAGGTTGCTGTGAGCTAAGATGCCATAGCACTCTACTGAGGATGACCAAGTAAGATTCTATCGCAAAAAAAAAAAAAATAATAATAATAATAACATTGGCTGGGTGTGGTAGTTCACACCTGTAATCTTAGTACTCTGGGAGGCCGAGATGGGTGGATTGCCTGAGTTCACAGGTTTAAGACCAACCTGAGCCAGAGCGAGACCCCATCTCTAAAAGTAGCCAGGCATTGTGGCAGGCTCCTGTAGTCTCAGCTACTTGGGAGGCTGAGGCAAGAGAATTGCTTGAGCCCAGCAGTTTGAGGTTGCTGTGAGCTGTGATGCCACAGCACTCAGTGAGAGTGCTGTCTCAAAAAAAAAAAGTATAGCCCTTGTATGACATTGTTGACAAAAGTTAGGCGACTGATTAGTGCAGTGTACTCAAGTCTTTAGCATGGGCCTGGAATAGGCCTGAAATTCTGCATTTCTAATAAACTTCCAGATGATGTCAGTACTTCTAGTCTTAGATCATATTTTGAGTGTATATGAATTTTAGTGTACATGAATTCCAAACCACATTTAACCATTAGTTACAAAATTTTTAACCATCTTGTGCCTTCGGCAGTGCTTCTCAAACTGACATGCTGGGATAAATAGAGACAACTGCTCATAATTCAACTTTCTGAGAGCTGAGGGGATTATATACCATGGGAAATTTTGTGAAATCTTTGAAGTACAGTGGTTGGGAAATTCCTGCTTCACAGTTAGCTGTCTTTTGTAAACAGTGCATCAAAATATATCAGACTAACCAAAATACCAGAGCACTATGTTGGTAGATGCTACATTACTCAAAAAGATTAACTGACCCTTTCTCTTTGTCTCCCACAGAACCCTGATTGTGGTTGTGCTCTGTAAGTAATGTTCGGATAAGGAATGAGTTTAGTTGTGCAAGAGTAGCTAACACTTGGTGCTTTCCTTAGTTTTAGATCACTGGTTCTCAAGTCTCTTCCATTTCCCAGCCCCCTCCCTATAAACTCCTCCCTTCCCCCATTCCCAAATAGACAGCAACCCAGCTAGTCCTGAGTGTTCTCACCTTAGGCAATGGAGAATGCCCAAAATGAATGGGGCATGTCCTTCAGGTGCTTGTGTCTGAGAACAGTGAGAGACTTTTTTGGTCAATAAAGACTTTAGAAGATTCAACAGTAGCTGATTCCTCCCTCTGTTTGAGAACTTCACTGTTATCCCTTCTTCCCAAGTCCCAGCCAAAGGCATTTGCTTCAGGCTCTGAAACTTGGCATTGTTTATTGCATAATTCAAACTTTCCATCTAAGTTACTACTTTAAACCTTTGAAAAATGAAAAATTGCAAAATTTTTCTCTAGAAGTTGTTGAATAAAGAAAAAGTATTACCGTCCTTCTTAAGAAATACTCAAACAGAAAATTAACACATGTTCTCGAACACACATTCCTTTATTAATGTAGGCACGTCCCTCTCATGAGGAACAGCAATGAAAATTTCAACGATGCCAAGAAACATAAGACCAAATAAATCAAAAGGTTGTAAAAGCATATGGAATTTTAAAATGCTTAAGTCCTTTTCAGATAAATCAAAGAGTTCTTTCATCTAACTTCTTCAGATTTTTCCCACCCCTGAGAAAGATTGACCATGTTTTGATTAAAAGAACACTTTGAAGTGTTTTAAAGACTGTATGTCTCTAAGATTTTGTTTTCTGTGATTTGCAATATTCTGTTTCAAAATTTAATATAGGCTCGGTGCCTGTGGCTCAAATGGCTAAGGCGCCAGCCACATACACCTGAGCTGGCGGGTTCAAATCCAGCCCGGGCCTCCAAACAACAATGACGGCTGCAACCAAAAAATAGCTGGGTGTTGTGGCGGGTGCCTATAGTCCCAGCTACTTGGGAGGCGGAGGCAGGAGAATTGCTTAAACCCAGGAGTTGGAGGTTGTTGGGAGCTGTGATGCCATAGCACTCTACACAGGGCAACAACTTGAGGCTCTGTCTCAAAAAAAA
Source organism: Nycticebus coucang (assembly GCF_027406575.1). Taxonomy (NCBI): domain Eukaryota; kingdom Metazoa; phylum Chordata; class Mammalia; order Primates; family Lorisidae; genus Nycticebus; species Nycticebus coucang. The sequence goes on along the minus strand of NC_069801.1, from coordinate 47,899,453 downwards.
AAAAAAAAAGCCAGGCATTGCAGTGGGCTCCTGTAGTCCCAGCTACTTGGGAGGCTGAGGCAAGACAATCGCTTGAGCCCAGGGGTTTGAGGTCGCTGTGAACTATGACGCCATAGCAATCTACCAAGGGTGACAAAAGGAGACTGCCTCCAAAAAAAATAAATAAATAAATAAATAAATAAAATAATATTAACCCCCCCAAATTTAATATAATTAAACAGTTATTTTTTTAATTTATTTTTTGAGTCAGCATCTCATTCTGTCACCTGAATGGAGTGCCGTGGAGTTATCATACTTCATAGCAACCTCGAACTACTAGGTTCGAGCAGTCTTCCTGCCTCTTCTGTCTGAGTAGCTGGGACTATAGGCAGATGCCATCACACCTGGAAATTGTTTCTTTCTTTTCTTCTATAGACAGGGTTGCTCATGAGTTTTGAACTCCTGAACTCAAACAATCCACCCACTGTGGTCTTCCAGAGTGCTAGGATTACAGGTGTGAGCCACCAGCTCTGGCTTGCTTTTTTTTCTTTCTTTTCTTTTCTTTTTGTTATTGTTGGGGATTCATTGAGGGTACAATAAGCCAGGTTACACTGATTGCATTTGTTAGGTAAAGTCCCTCTTGCATCTTTACTTATTTATTTTTTTTTGAGACAGAATCTCAAGTTGTCACACTGAGTAGAGTGCTGTAGCGTCACAGCTCATAGCAACCTCAGGGACTACAGGCGCCGGCTACAACGCCTGGCTATTTTTTGGCCCAGGCTGGATTCACACCTCCGGTGTGTGTGTCTGGTGCCCTAGCCGCCTGAGCTACAGGCACTGAGCCTTTTTTCTTTTCTTCTAAAGACTCACTGTCACCCAGTCTGAAGTGCAGTGGCCAGATCATACATCACCATAATCTGAAATACCTCACGCCTCAGCTTCCCAAGGACCTAGGACCACCAGCCTGGCTACTTTTTTGTTTTTTTGCAGTTTTTGGCCAGGGCTGGGTTTGAACCTGCCACCTCTGGTATATGGGGCCGGTGCCCTACTCCTTTGAGCCACAGGTGTCGCCCCTGTCTACTTATTTTTATTTTTTGTTGAGATGATGTCTAGCAATGTTGCCATTGTCTAGGCTGGTCTTGAACTCCTGGCCTCAAACAACCTTCCCACCTTAGCCTCTCAAGGTTCTGGGTTGACAGGCCTGAGACACTACACCCAACCTACTATTTGCAAATATTCTTTTCTTAAAAGTTTAAAAATATTGTTCCTGTTTAATGCAAGAAAGGTTGGTTTTTAACTTGCTTTCTTGTTAATGCAATGTTAATGATGTTTATTTCTAACTAAACTCTTTTTTTTTTTTTTGTAGAGACAGAGTCTCACTGTACCACCCTCGGTAGAGTGCTGTGGCGTCACACGGCTCACAGCAACCTCTAACTCTTGGGCTTACGCGATTCTCTTGCCTCAGCCTCCCGAGCAGCTGGGACTACAGGCGCCTGCCACAACGCCTGGCTATTTTTTTTTTGTTGCAGTTTGGCCGGGGCCGGGTTTGAACCTGCCACCCTCGGTATATGGGGCCGGCGCCCTACTCACTGAGCCACAGGCGCCGCCCTCTAACTAAACTCTTAAATTTTACTACCAAAATAAAAACAATCAAGGTCAGCCCTGGCTCTTTTTTTTTAGAGACAGAATCTCATTTTATTGCCCTCGGTAGAGTACTGTGGTGTCACAGCTCACAGCAACCTCCCACTACTGGGCTCAGGTGATTCTCTTGCCTTAGCCTCCGAAGTAGCTGGGACTACAGCCGCCTGACACAATGCCTGGCTATTTTTTTTGTTGCAGTTTTTTTTTGTAGAGACAGAGTCTCATTTTATTACCCTCGGTAGAGTGCCGTGGCCTCACACAGCTCACAGCAACCTCCAACTCCTGGGCCCAAGCAATTCTCCTGCCTCAGCCTCCGGAGTAGCTGGGACTACAGGCAGCAGCTTTTTTTTTTTGTTACACAGTTCACCCTCGGTATATGGGGCCGGTGCCCTATCCACTGAGCCATAGGCGCCAACCAACCCGGGCTCACATATGTAATCCTAGCACTTTTGGGTCAATAAAGTACTCTGGGAGGCCAACGCCCACGGATTGCATGGATTGCTTGAGCTGAGGAGTTCAAGACCAGCTTGAGCAAGAGCCAGACCCCCTCCTCTAAAAATAGCTGGGCGTTGGGCGGGCACCTGTAGTCCCAGCTTCTCAGGAGGCTGAGGCAACAGAATCACTTGAGCCCAAGAGTTTCGGGTTGCTGTGAGCTATGACTTCACAGTACTCTACTGAAGGCAACAAAGCAAGACTCTGTCTCCAAAAATAAATAACTAAAATAAAATAAAATAAAATAAAAACAATCCTTTAATCCTATCTCAGTAATTATTTTCCATTTCTTCTCATTTTCCTTCCAGTCTTTATAAATTATGTTTTTGTATAATGATAATCCTGGCGCATATATGTTTTTGTTTTTGTTTTTTTTTTTTGAGACAGAGTCTCAAGCTGTCACCCTGGGTAGAGTACTGTGGTGTTACAGCTCACAGCAACCTCCAACTCTTGGGCTTAAGCGATTCTCTTGCCTCAGCCTCCCAAGTAGTTGGGACTACAGGCGCCTGCCACAACTCCCGGCTATTTATTATTTTTTTTGAGACAGAGTCTCACTTTGTCACCCACGGCAGAGTGCTATGATGTCACAGCTCACAGCAACTTCAAACTCTTGGGCTTAGGTGATTCTCTTGCCTCAGCCTCCCAAGTAGTTGGGACTATAGGCGCCCGCCACAACACCTGGCTTTTTTTGTTGTTGTTGTTGCAGTTGTCATTGTCATTTAGCTGGCCTGGGCTGGGTTCAAACCTGCCAGCCTCGGTGCGTGTGGCCGACGCCATAACCACTGTACTATGGGCGCAGAGCCACACCTGGCTATTTTTTGGTTGTGGTTGCCATTGTTGTTTTAGCCAGCCTGGGTGTATGTGGCTGGCACCCTACCCACTGAGCTACAGGCACCACCAGGTGGGGAATATATGTTATGTTGTACTTTTTTCCCTTGATGACAACAATAACAGAATAGTGCTTTTTTTCCCAGAACTTTATTGATCTGTACACCATCATTATGAATATTATTTCCAAGTCTCTTAGATATTGCCATCGTGTGTCCCACACTCTTTCATCTGGAAGGATTTTTTTTTTTTTTTTTTTTTTGGCCAGGGCTGGGTTTGAACCTGCCACCTTCAGCATATGGGGCCAGCGCCCTACTCCTCTGAGCCACAGGCGCCGCCCTGGAAGCATTTTGATATGTATCACTTCAAACGAGTTATTATTTTAATGTTCATTTGCTTGAGGTTATTTGCACTTTTTACCCGAGTGCAGATCGTCATCTACATCCCACCAAAGGCATGCTGAAGTCAAGCCAATTAGCATCTGAATAGTATTGGATTTCTAGTTCCAGCTGCTAAGCACTATAAACAGTATTACTGTTACTTTAATAAACAAACATTGGCGGGGTGCAGCAGCTCACACCTGTAATCCTAGCACTCTGGCAGGCTCAAGCTGGTAGATTGCCTGAGCTCAGGAGTTGGAGACCAGCCTGAGTTGGGAGACCCATCTCTAAAAATAGCCAGAAGTTGTGGGCATCTGTAGTCCCAGGTTCTAGGGAGTCTGAGGCAAGAGGATTGCTTGAGCCCAAGAGTTTGGGGTTGCTGTGAGCTATGACACTACAGTATTCCACAGAGAGTGACAAAGAGAGACACTGTCTCAAAAAACAAACAACAACAAAAACAAAATTGGTATTTACAATTAGAAAATTAATGCCTCAGGAAATAAATATCCAAGAAAAAAATTAACAAATTAAATGAAAACAGTTTTAGGGAGGAAAGGGTAATAAAACAGTAGAATTCTGTCTTAACAGTGGATGGAGAGAGGGAATAGTTATATTTTATTGAAGTTAAATCTAAGGACCCTAAATGAACGTAACAGAAATTATCTTGGCTAAACATGGTGGTATGGTACTATGGTACTTTGGGAGGCTGAGGCAGGAGGATTGCTTGAGGCTAGGAGTTTAAGATCAACTTGGGCAACAAAATGAGACTTCATCTCTACCAATGCCCTGCCAAACAAACAAACAATAAATAAATAAATAAACCTCTAAAGGAGAAAGAAATGATCTTGTAAAATGATAAAATACTGTATGTGTTTTTTGTTTTGTATATGAGTTGTAGAGTATCAATGTATGAAATATACAGTAAGCATGAAGAATATAATTTCTTTTCTTTTCTTCCTTTTTTTTTTTTGAGACAGAGTCTCACTATGTCACCCTTGGTAGAGTGCTGTGGCGTCACAGCTCACAGCAACCTCAAACTCTTGGGCTCAAGTGACTCTCTTGCCTCAGCCTTCCAGGTAGCTGGGATAACAGGTGCCCACACACAACTGCGGCTACTTTTTTGTTGTAGTTGTCATTGTTGTATAGCTGGCCCAGGCCCGGTTCAAACTCACCAGCCTCAGTGCATGTGGCTGGTGCTGTAACCACTGTACTACGGGCGCCAAACCAGTTTCACTTTGTTGCCCTCAGTAGAGTGCTGTAGCATTACAGCTCACAGCAACCTCAAAGTCTTGGGCTTAAGCGATTCTCTTGCCTCAGCTTCCCAAGTAGCTGGGACTACAGGTGCCCACGCACAATGCCAGCTATTTTTTTGTTGTAGTTATCATTGTTGGTTGGCAGGTCCGGCTGGGTTCCCACCCGCCAGCCCCTATCTATGTGGCTGGCACCCTAACCAATGAGCTTTAGGCACCGAGCCAGTCTGGCTATTTTTTCTTGCAGTTTGTCATTATTGTTTAGCTGGGCCGGGTTCGAACCCTCCAGGCTCAGTGTATGTGGCTGGTGCCCTAACCTCTGAGCCACAGGAACCACCTTTTTTTTTTTTTTTTTTTGAGACAGAGCCTCAAGCTATTGCCCTGGGTACAATGCTGTGGCATCATAGCTCACAGCAACCTCAAACTCCTGGGCTCAAGTGAGTCTCCTGTCTCCACCTCCCAAGTAGCTGGGACTACAGGTGCCCACCACAATGCCCGGCTATTTTTTGGTTCCAGCCATCATTGTTGTTTGGCGGGCCCAGGCTGGATTTGAACTCGCCAGCTCAGGTGTATGTGGCTGGCGCCTTAGCCACTTGAGCCACAGGCGCAGAGCCTTTTTTTTAGTAGAGACGGGTTTCACTCTTAGGCTGGTCTTGAACTCCTGAGCTCAAGAAATCCAGAGCTTGGCCTCCCAGAGTGCTAGGATTACAAGTGTGAGCCACTGCACCTGGCCATTATTTTTTTTAATATGGAATACTTCACGAATTTGCATGTCATCCTTGTTCAAGAACCAAGCTAATCTCTGTATGGGTCCAATTTTAGTAGCATCATTCTTTTTTTTTTTTTTTTAATCTTTTTGATAATAGTCATTCTAGCTAGGGTAAGATGATTTCTCACTGTGGTTATTTTTGTTTTTTGATTTTTTTTTTTTGAGACAGTCTCACTTTGTTGCCCTCAGTAGAGTGCCATGGTGTCCTAGCTCACAACAACCTCAAACTTTTGGGCTCAAGTAATTCTCTTGCCTCAGCCTCCTGAGTAGCTGGGACTACCACAATGTCCAGTTAGTTTTAGAGACAGATTCACTTTTTTTTTTTTTGAGACAGAGTCTCAAGCTGTAGCTCTGGGTAGAGTGCCGTGGCATCACAGCTCACAGCAACCTCCAACTCCTGGGCTTAAGCCATTCTCTTGCCTCAGCCTCCTGAGTAGCTGGGACTACAGGCCACAATGCCTGGCTATTTTTATTTATTATTTATTTTTTATTGTTTTTGTAGAGATAGAGTTTTACTTTATCACCCTCGGTAGAGTGCCATGGCGTCACACAGCTCACAGCAACCTCCAATTCCTGGGCTCAGGCAATTCTGTAGCCTCAGCCTCCTGAGCAGCTGGAACTACAGGCGCCCACCACAACGCCCGGCTACGTTTTTGTTGCAGTTTGGCCGGGGCTGGGTTTGAACCCGCCATGCTTGGTATATGGGGCCGGCACCCTACCCACTAAGCCATGGGCACCGCCCTGCCCAGCTATTTTTTTGGTTGTAGTTGTTTGGCAGGCCTGGGCTGGATTCGAACCCTCCAGTTGTGGTGTATGTGGCTGGAGCCTTAGCCGCTTGAGCTACAGGCACTGAGCCAACAGGTTCACTCTTGCTCAGGCTGGTCTCTAATTCCTGAGTTCAAACAATTCATCTGCCTTGGCCTCAGAGAGTGCTAGGATTACAGGCATGGTGGCTCACACTACCTTTAAGACAGAGTCTTGGGTGGTGCCCGTGGCTCAAGGAGTAGGGCACCAGCACCATACACCGGAGGTGGTGGGTTCAAACCCAGCCCTGGCCCAAAACTGCAAAAAAAAAGACAGAGTCTTGCTCAGACATGCCTGCTACAGTGCAGTGGCCCTTTCAGGTCACTGCAACCTCCAAGTCTTGGGCTCAAGAGAGCCTCCTGCTTCAGCCTCTTGAGTATCTGGAATTGTAAGCATGCACCACTATGCCTGGTTCATTTTTCTTTTCTTATCCTTTTTTCTTTTTTTGTAGAAGACAGGGTCTCCATACAATGCTCCTGGCCTCAAGTAATCCTTCTACTTTGGCTGCCCCAAATGCTAGGGACCATCTGGCCCTCGCTATGCCTTTTTGGGCTCAAGCGATTCTCATGTCTCAGCCTCCCAAGTAGCTGGGACTATACGCATCCACCACTATGCCTGGCTATTTTTAAAGGTGGGGTCTCACTCTAGCTCAGGCTGATCTTGAACTCAGTACAGATGATCTGCCTGCCTTGGCCTCCCAGAGTGTTAGGGTTACAGGCGTGAGCCACCACACCCAATCACTGTGGTTTTGAGTTGCATTTTTTTGGTGATTAGTGATGTTGAGCATATTTTCATATACCTGTTGGCTATTTGTGTATCTTCTTTTGAGAAATGTCTTTCAGGATCTTTCTCTACTTTTTAATGGGATTATTTGTTTGTTTGTTTGTTTTCTGTTGAATTGTTTACTTTTCTTGTATATTTTGGAATATCAGTCCTTTGGCAGATGAATAGTTTACAAATATCTTCTCTAATTCAGTAGGTTGTGTCTTCACTCTGTCGATTGTTTCCTTTGCTGTGCTGAAACTTTTTAGTTTAATATAGTCCCATTCGTGTATTTTTGCTTTTGTTTCCTGTGCTTTTGATGTCTTAGCCATAAAGTCTTGGCCTAGAGCAATGTCCTAGAGCAGGCAACAAACATTTGAGAGTATGAACAAGTGAAAGCTAGTTCTGTGATTTAAAAAAAAAAAATAGTGCAATAAACCCTGGTAAAATTGTTTCAGGAAAAAAAGCAAAGGCAAAAATAAATAATATTAGGAATGAAAGAGGGGGACCACACTTATAATAGAGATGAAAAATCTTAATGAGTACCTATGAATAATTTCATGCCAGTAAATTTGAAAGCTTACAGGAAAATAGGTAATTAATTAGGAAAATATAAATCTCCAGAATTAACTCAAGAGAGGATAGAAAACCTGGATAATACCCTAAACATTAACACATTAGATCAGTAGTTTAAAAGGCCTACTCAGAAAAGCATACCAAATGAGTTTTATCAAACCTTCTACAGGAATAGGTACACGTAACTCTTTTGTTCCTGAAATTAGAGATGGAGAGGAGTCCTCAGCCAATTTTATGAAGGTGGTATAGAGTGGTTATTTATTTCTCAGAATATTAAAGTAGTTGTAAAATACTGAAAAACTGAAAAGTGTTTCAAAACTCACATTCTTTTTCTTTTTTTTTATTGAGGCAGAGTCTTACTTTGTCTCCCTCAGTAGAGTGCCGTGGCATTATAGCTCACAGCAAGCTCAAACTGTTGTGCTCAAGCAATTCTCTGGCCTCAGCCTTCCCAGTGGCTGGGACTATAGGTGCCTGCCACACTGCCCAGCTATTTTTTAGAAACAAGGTCTTGCTCTGGCTCAGGCTGGTCTCAAACCTGTGAGCTCAGGCAATCCACCTGCCTCAGCCTCCTAAGTGCTAGGATTACAGGCGTGAACCACCACTCCCGGCCTCACAACATTATTTCATTTTAAATATTTTATTTATATCCAAATTGGAATTTAGTATCACTTTATTTTTCTGTTGTTAATAGAAACAAACTCATTAATATTTTCAAAATCTATTTATGAAAAAAATCACTACAGGCGGTGCCTGTGGCTCAGTGAGTAGGGCGCCGGCCCCATATGCTGAGGGTGGTGGGTTCAAACCCATTCCCGGCCAAACTGCAACAACAACAAAAAAATAGCCGGGCGTTGTGGCGCGCACCTGTAGTCCCAGCTGCTTGGGAGGCTGAGGCAAGAGAATCTCGTAAGCCCAAGAGTTAGAGGTTGCTGTGAGCCGTGTGACGCCATGGCACTCTACCGAGGGCGGTACAGTGAGACTCTGTCTCTACAAAAGAAAAAAAAAAAAAAGAAAAAAATCACTACAAACTAAACTACATGAAAACACGTATATAGGGGTACATGTTTTTTCTTTTTTCGTGAGGTTTTTCGGCCGGGGCTGGGTTTGAACCCACCACCTCCAGCATATGGGACTGGCGCCCTACTCTTTGAGCCACAGGCGCCGCCCGTGTGTTTTTTCTTTTGTCTCAGACTTCCACATGGTTTGGCATGGCCTACTAAAGCCTAACTCTAGAGCTCGAAGAACTGGGCTGTCGTCTGGCCGGGATGACTACTTTTCACATATTCACCATGTTTTTCCTTCTCTTCAAATTATTTTACGTTATTCAATTTTAGAATATAAGTAATACAGCTTCTTCTTACTTTGTAACTATCTTCTATTTAAAATAATGTCATAGCGTTAGTAATTTCTCAGAATATACTGCACAGGAAACTTAGTTTGCTATATTTTGTTAGTATCAGTTTACCAACAATTTAACATTAAAATTTAGTCTTTTTTTCTCATAGTAAGTGCCCTATACAGGTGTACTATTTTTTAAAATTTAAGATTGGGCGGCACCTGTGGCTCAGTGCGTAGGGCACCAGCCCCATATACTGAGGTTCGAACCCGGCCCTGGTCAGCAACTGCAGGGTTGTGACAACTGCAACAAAAAATAGCTGAGCATTGTGGCGGGCGACTGTAGTCCCAGCTACTCGGGAGGCTGAGGCAAGAGAATTGCTTGAGCACAACAGTTTGTGCTCCAGGACTTGGAGGTTGCTGTGAGCTGTGATGCCACAGCACTCTACTGAGGGCAATAAAGTGAAACTCTGTCTTTAAAAAAATAAAATTTCAGATTAAGATGAGGGTATGGATGATTAGGTTACAATATTCGCATTTCTTAGGTAAAGTCCATGTTGTAGTTGTGTCCTGCACCCAAGAGGTGTGCCATATATCCTTACATTGTGCCCATTAGGTGGGAGCCCACTAATCCCTCGCCCCCCAACTTGACTGAATTGAGTTTTTCTCTTATGTGGATGTGTATTAGTTTGTCTACTGGCTTCCTATTAGTATTGAGTACATTGGATACTTGTTTTTCCATTCTTGTGATACTTTACTAAGAAGAATGTGTTTCAATTCCATCCAGGTTAATACAAAAGATATAAAATCTCCATCATTTTTTTTTCTTGAGACAGGGTCTTACTTTGTCACCCTTGGTAGAGTGCTGTGGCATCACAGATCACAGCAACCTTCAGCTCTTGGGCTTAGGCAATTCTCTTGCCTCAGCCTCCTGAGTAGTTGGGACTACAGGCACCTGCCACAACACCTAGCTATTTTTTTTGTTGTTGCCGTTTGGCCAGGGCCAGCGCCCTACTCACTGAGCCACAGGCACCGCCCTCCATCCTTTTTTTTATGGCTGAATGATATTCCATGGTATACATATACTATAGTCTATTAATCCATTCATGGATTGATGGGCACTTAGTTTGTTTCCACATCTTGGTTATTGTGAATTGAGTTGTGATAAACGATCTAGCTCAAATGTCCTTATGATAAAATGATTATTTTTCTTCTGGGTAGATGCCTAGTCATGAGATTGCAGGATCAAATGGAAGGTTTATTTTGAGTTCTTTGGGTATTCTCCATACTTCTTTCCAAAGAGGCTGTATAAGTTTGCAGTTCCACCAAGACTGTAAAAGTTAAATCTTAGTCTTAATCCAAATGATCATCAACTGATGAAAGGATAAACAAAATGTAGTATATAGGCTAAAAGCCTACATGCTCTGTGCCCAAGCATCCTGAGAAAAGCAGTTTAGATTTCTCGCTCCCCTAGGTTTCTTTGTAGGCCTGGCGACCTCAGAATGTGGCTGTTAACCCTGGGGGCATTAGAGCCAAAACTCCATTCCCAGAGATACCGCCCAGGGGCTGATGCATGCAAGTCATGTAATCAATACGCTGTACGGCCTCCGGACCATGGTTAAGCGAGTTACTAAGTTTCTGCCCCTCAGGTTGTTGTGGGTTTCCAGAGATTTTAAGGAGCAATCTACTCTTTCTTTATTGTGGTCTTGTGGCTTATCGGCTCATGAGCAAAGCAGTTAACTCATGTGATAGTTGTTTTGGGTTAGAAAAATGTATATTAGTTAATCACCAGGCACCAAGAAAAAGTTACTCAGATTTTACCCTATGTTTTGTAAAGCTATTGTGTGATTATAGATCAACAGTGTGTACGTAACTAGCTGGCTATTTAAGCTGGCTGGAAACAAAGAATATCGCTACTTGCCATCATGGACTTGTAGCCGTTTCTTGTTTTCATACCATTTCAGGAGTGGGCTTTACACCTGTGACGCCAGTCACTCCACGATCCCTCGCACAACAGTGGTACATTTATACAATGGAATACTCATTTAGCAATAAAAAGCAATGAAGTTAAGATATGTGCCGTAACATGGATGAACCTTGAAAACATTCGCTTAAGAGAAAAATCTATTCCCCAAAGACCATACCTTGTATGATTCCACATTTATGAAACACCATGAATAGTTTTGACTTATTCATGGTTTGTAAATAAGGAGGAAAAAAAAAAGAACTCCAGAATAGGCAAGAAAGAGAGAAGAGAGATCAATGGTTGCCTGAGCCTAGTGGTGGTAGGGGTTTGGGAGGGGATGACTGTTAATAGGCATAGGATTTCTTTTGGGGTGATAAAAAATGTTCTAAACTTGTGATAGTTGCACAATTGAAATATACACTCTAAATGAATATTATGGCATATGAATTATACTTCAAGAAAGCTATTATATATAAAAGAAAAACAACCCCTTGCTCGAAGCATACGCACACGCACACACATGCATCACCCACCTGGCTCATCCTGCTTGTTCAGGATTCACTGCTTCCTGGGAGCCCTACTTGATTCTTCCTTGATAATTCCCCTTTATTGTCTTTCCTGTATCCTGGCACACCTCACATACTGTATTTGTCTGAATTCATCCCCCCAGTTCCTGGGGGCAGAGGAGTCAGACACAGTGCCTGTCTTGAAAGAGCTCAAGTGTAAGCAGAATATAGAAGGACGAAGCTGCATGGTGTTTGGAGAGCACAGAGAAAAGAGCAGCAACGCTAACTTTGTCAGAGTGGGATGAGTTTGAAGTGTAATAAGAAAGGCATCCTAGGCTAGGCATGGTGGCTCATGTCTCTAAACCCAGTATTTTGGGAGGCTCAGGTGGGAGGATCCCTTGAGGCCAGGAGTTCTAGACCAGCCCCAGCAAGAGTGAGACCCCATCTCTACAGAAAATAGAAAAATTTAGCTGGTGTGGTGGTGCCCAGCCATAGTCTCAGCTACTTGGGAAGCTGAGGTTGGAGGATTCCTTGAGCACAGGAGTTTCAGATTGCAGTAAGCTATAATGATGCCATCCCACTCTACCCTGGAAGACACAGTGAGACTCTATCCCCCCCACCCACAGAAGAAAGAGGGAGGGAGGAAGAGAGAGAGAAAGAGGAAAGAAGGAAGGAAGGAAGGGAGAGAGAGAGGGAGGAAGGAAGGAAGGACTTCCAAGGATGTTTAGGAATCCATTGTATCTTGAAGGATGAATCAGACAGGGACAGGCAGGTATTGGGGTGAGGTGAGGAGCATCACACTGGGAACAATGAAAGTGACTCAGGACGAAGAGTCAGAAATTCAGCTCTTCCCCTGACTTGCTGTGTAACACTGGGGAAGTCATCACTCCTCACTGAGCCTCAATTTCCCCAAAGTTAAGGGAAGGTGTTGGACTAGACGGTCTCTGATGCTCTTGCTCCTGCTTACTTAGATGCTCATTTGTGTCTGAATTTTCATGGGGTCAGCACATATTTATTGACCATCTATAATGTGGCACTGAGGATACAATGAGGGGACAAAAGAGGCAGCTGCATACAGCTGGGGAGCGTGCCGTCAGGCCAAGTGCAGGATGTTCTGACAGTGAGTAACAAGGACACCTGCCTGGCTGAGGAGGAGAAACACCATTTCTCAGACCGGGTCATTTGAGCTGAGATCTGAAGGACAAGGACAGTGTGTCCTATCACAAGCAGAGGGGGAACAGCAGGGCCAGAGTGGAGGACAGGGAGGCTCAGGTGAGGCAGTGAAAGGAGCCCAGTGACTTCGCAGTGAGAGTGGGCAGAGGAGTGGTAGCAGGGAATGGATCATCAAGGGTCTTGGAAGCCACAGAAATGAAATGACTTAAAAAGAAAGAAGTGAAGTGACTTTGATCTTTACCTTAACAGTAAGGAGATGGATAACCAAAAAGTGGTACTTTCATTAAATTCATTAAATATTCAGTCATAAATACCTTCCAAGTTTTTCACCCAAAAAGAAAAAAGAAAAAATATTCAGCCATAAAAACAAAGTATTGGGCGGTGCCTGTGGCTCAGAGGGTAGGGCGCCAGCCCCATATGCTGGAGGTTGTGGGTTCAAACCCAGCCCTGGCCAAAAAAAAAAAACAAATAAAGTATTAATGCATTTTGAAACTTGAAAACAGGGCGGCGCCTGTGGCTCAGTCGGTAGGGCACCGGCCCCATATACCGAGGGTGATGGGTTCAAACCCAGCCCCGGCCAACTGCAACCAAAAAATAGCCGGGCGTTGTGGTGGGCGCCTGTAGTCCCAGCTACTTGGGAGGCTGAGGCAAGAGAATCGCTTAAGCCCAGGAGTTGGAGGTTGCTGTGAGCTGTGTGATGCCACGGCACTCTACCGAGGGCCATAAAGTGAGACTCTGTCTCTACAAAAAAAAAAAAAAAGAAAACTTGAAAACATAATGCTGATTGAGAGACCACATATCATATAACTTCATTTATATGAAATGTCCAGAATAGGCAAATTCGTAGAGATAGAAAGTTGATTAGTAGTTGCTGGGATATGAGGAAAGGGAAAATTGGGAGTGACAGCTAACAAGTTCAATGTTTTTTAAGGGGGGGGAATAAAAATGTTCTGGAATTAGATAATGATGATGGTTGCACAACCTTGTGAATATACTTAAAAACACTAAATTACACACTTTAAAGGAATTATTAATTTTATAGCCAGTGAATTATAATACCCCCTCTTTTTTTTTTTGTAGAGACAGAGTCTCACTTTACTGCCCTCGGTAGAGTGCCGTGGAATACCCCCCCCTTTTTTTTTTGAGACAGAGTCTTACTATGTCGCCCTTAGTAGAGTGCCGTGGCGTCACAGCTCACAGCAAACTCTTGAGCTTTGCTCAAGGCGATTCTCTTGCCTCAGCTTCCCGAGTAGCTGGGACTATACGCCCCTGCAACAATGCCCCGCTATTTTTTTGTTGTACTTGCTATTGTTGTTTGGCAGGCCTGGGCTGGGTTCAAACTGCCAGCCCTGGTGTATGTGGCCAGCACCTTAGCTGCTGAGCTACAGGGACGGAGCCATTGGCTATTTTTTTGTTGTAGTTGTCATTGTTGTTTGGCAGGCCTGGACTGAATTTGAACCTGCGAGCTCTGGTGTATGTGGCTGGCGTCCTAGCTGCTAAGCTACAGGCGGTGAGCCTATTTTTTACTTTTTGAGAGACTCTTATGCTGCTGCCGTGACTAGAGTGCTATGGCATTACAAGTAACCTCAAGTTCTTGGGCTCAAGTGATCCTCTTGCCTCAGTTTTTCCATTTTTAGTAGAGATGGGGTCTCACTATTGCTCAGGCTGATGTTGAACTTCTAAGCTCAGCTGATCCACTAGATTTGACCTCCCAGAGTGCTAGGATTACAGGTGTGAGCTACCCAGCCTGGGCTTTGTTTTTTTTTTGTTGTTGTTAAAGAGACAGGCTATGTTGCCCAGGCTGGCCTCACACTTCTAGGCTCAGGTGATCCTCTTCCTTGGCCTCCAGAGTAGTTGGGAATACTAGAGAAGCATGCCACTGTGCCTGGCTAACTTAAACACTTTAAACGGGTAGATTCTATGGTATAGAAATTCTATCTCAATAAAGCTGATTTTACAATTAGTGTCATATACTTTGGAAATGCAGTGGAAATTGAGTTTTCCCCAGGCCTGTAGGATTTATGTGTAGAAGGCAATCTGGGATCAGATGAAATACTCTGTGTTTGAAGGAGGGTGAAAAAAATATTTCAAAAAAAGTTCTTTAGCCTTGGTGTCAGTGAAGGAGAGCTCTGTGACGTGTTGTTCGAGATTGAAGGGTGTACAGGGTGCTGCCGGCACTTAGCCTTTCTGCTGAGAAAGCCGCTGGCTCCCAGTGCCCTCCAGCAGCAGCCCCATCCCCCTATGACAGGAGGCTTGTTACAACAGCCTCCTGGGTAGTCACACACCACCAAGGACAAATCTCCTGTTATCATCCAGGAAAGAGTTCAACTTATTTACAATTCAACTGCAAATACTACTATTTGATTCTCTATCTATGAAAAGTTTTGTTATAGTATGCTTTTAAATCTCCTCTTTGCTTAATTTAGTAAATTAAAATGCCACTTTGATTTTATTTTTGTTGGTCTAGCTTTTGTGTGTGTAAGCATAACACCAGCAGAGACAGAAACACGTCAGTAAAACCTAATTAAAAAAAAAAGAATAGTATTGCCAAGATTAGAACAAAGACTTTTTTGTGTTTTTAAATAGAAGAGCAAAAAATAAGACTCTAAAACTTAATAATTACTATCACTCTGAACTTAAAAACCCTGAAAAGGAAGTATAATTCTAAAAATTCAGGAGTTACAAAAATAATCAACTTTAACTCTTTTTTTTTCGTGATTTTTTGGCCGGGGCTGGGTTTGAACCCGCCACCTCCGGCATATGGGACCAGCGCCCTACTCCTTGAGCCACAGGTGCTGCCCAACTTTAACTCTTAAGAAGACATTTTTAGTAGATTCAGAGAAAGGCACAAAATATTTTGATATATTTATCTGAAGAGACAAACATTAGCTGGAAAATTTAGATCCCTCAGGAATATTATTCTCTTGAAACTTTTTTTCTAACTTTTTATTAAGGCACACTATGTCATTTATGGCTTATCTAATCTAAATTTAGGAAGAGATGGTAGAATTGTGTTTGTCCTTTAAAATTAAAATTTTGTATTGTCTTGAATTTTTTTTATTTTAATCTTGGCTTTGGGTATATACGGCCTTAAAAAAACGATGGAGACTTTACATCTTTTGTATTAACCTGGATGGAGTTGAAACATATTCTTCTTAGTAAAGTATCATAAGAATGGAAAAGCAATCATCCAATGTCCTCAGTACTAGTATGAAGCGAGTACATGATCTAATGCAGCCCCAATAGGAGAAAAACTCCTTTCACTCATTTCAATTGAAGTTGGGAGAAATGGTAAGGAGGGAGGAGGAAGAGAAGGAGGTTGGGGTGCTCTCACTGAATGGGCACGGGTGGGGGGAGGGTGGTTGGCACACCTTGTGTGGCGGGGACATAACCACAAGAGGGACTCTACTAATAAAATCAAATATTTTGACCTGGTTGTTGTGCTCTCACATGAACCTGAAATAAATATACTTACTATTATTATTATTTTATTTTTATTGTTAAATCATAGCTGTGTACATTAGTGCAATCAAGAGGTAAAATGTGCTGGTTTCATATACAATCTGAAATATTCTCATCAAACTGTGCAATGTAGCCTTCATGGCATTTTCTTAGTTACTGTATGCAGGCATTTGTATTCTGCATTTAGTAAGTTTCGCCTGTACCCATTCTAAGTTGCACTGTAGAAAAGAAAAAAAGAAATGAAGAATTTCAAAAGTAAGAAAATTAAAGAAAAATACTAAGTGTGCACACACACACACAATTTGGCTCTATTACTGTCTTTCCAAAACATCTTTCTCCCTTTTTTTTTTTTTTTTTTTGAGGCAGAGTCTCACTATGTCACCCTCCATAGAGTGTTGTGGCATCACAGCTCACAGCAACCTCAAACTCTTGGGCTTAAGCAATTCTCTTGCCTCAGCCTCCCAAGTAGCTGGGACTACAGGCACCCGCCCCAATGCCCAGCTATTTTTTTTGTTATTGCAGTTGTCATTGTTGTTTAGCAGGCCGGGGCCGGGTTCGAACCCACCAGCCCCTGAACTATGGGTGCTGAGCCTTTTTTTTTTTTTTTTGGAGACAGGGTCATACTTTGTTACCCTCGGTAGAGTGCCATTGCACATGACTCACAGCAACACAGCAACCTCAAACTCTTGGGCTAAAGTGATTCTCTTGCCTCAGCCTCCCTGAGTAGCTGGGACTACAAGTGCCCACCACAACGCCTGACTATTTTTCTTTGAGACAGGGTCTTGTTCTTCCTTAGGCTGGTCTGGAACTCCTGAGTTTAAGTAATCTATCTATCTCAGCCTTCCAGAGTGCTAGGATTACAGGTGTCAGCTACCACACCTGGCCTACCTTTCTGGATTTAATAACGTTTCATGGCCCTATTGCCTGTAAAATCAAGTCAAATCCTTGGCATTCAAGCCCCCCACAATTTGGTTGCAATCTATGTTTCTAGTCCTATCTCCCATCGTTCTCTTCATTGCCAGACCCTGCTCCAGCTACAGACTATTATTTAATCTCAAACAAGCTCCCTGTCTTTCTTGACCATGTAATGTTGATCCCTCTGCCTGTGTTGCTCTTCTCCTACTTTGCTGCCAAGTATAGTACTGATCATTGATCAAGACCCAGCTCAGATTGCTTCTATTATATTACAGCAAATTCTTATGTAACTTCCCTTACTCCACCTGGCATACTATTTCTAACACAATCTTATTAAAACAATGGTTTCATCTTTTTATTATCAGTTAATGATCAGGGCTTATAGTTCAAGATGTTGGACTAAGCAATTACTGTTATAAATGTGGTAAACAAAGGACCCTAAATACTTCAGCATGTGTCTCTTAAGGAGCGAAATCAACAGTGGTGACCTTCTGCCACCCCAACTCCATGCCTTGGGTCTCCTGGGCTGGGGTGGAAGGCCCACGGCTTCAGGCGGCTGCATCTTTTGAAGCCTAGGTGGAGCAGGCGTGCTCCCCCTGCCCCATTCTATCTGCATGCCCTTGGAAATCAGGCCAATGGCACCACCAAGAAGGTCTGTGCCTTCCCAAGAAGCAGCCACTGAAGCTGGCACTAGGGCTGCAGAACCCTCCTACCCCCAGCCCCTGGCTCTACATCATATTCTAGGCTTCTGGGGACAGAAGGCTAGCTAATCAGTATAAAAAGAATGATAGAATTTATGTTTCAAAATATTACTTTGGCTATTGTATAGAAACTGAATTGTTGAAGAGAAAGCAGGGAGATAGTTATGAGGCTTGCAGATGAAATAATGTCATTAGGGTAGCAGCAGATGAGATAGAAAGAACCAATTTGAGATATATATATACATATATATACATTATATATATACATATATATATTTTTTTTTTTTTGCAGTTTTTGGCCAGGGCTGGGTTTGAACCTGCCACCTCTGGCATATGGGGCCGGTGCCCTACTCCATTGAGCCACAGGCGCCGCCCCAGCAACTGCAAACTCTTGAGTTCAAGCGATTCTCTTGTCTCAGCCTCCCGAGTAGCTGGGACTACAGGCGCCCTCCACAACGCCTGGCTATTTTTAGAGACCAGGTCTTGCTCTGGCTCAGGCTGGTCTAGAACTCGTGAGCTCAGGCAATCCACCCACCTCAGCCTCCTAAGTGCTAGGATTACAGGCGTGAGCCACCCTGCCTGGTCTGAGCTATATTTTGGAGGCAGAGATGGTGGGACTAATTCTGAATTCTCAAATGAATTCTAATGCCATACATCTACTATGTGCTATGCATTGTGTTGGGGATAGAATTATTAAAAAGATACCATAAAAAAATAAAAATAAAAAGATACCATCTTCACTTCTAAGGAGTTCATAAAACAGAAGTTGAAATAATTATAACACAATATGATGAACACGTAAAATAGAGCTAAAATGATAACGATAATATAATTAAGTACTGGCAAAATACAAGTTCAAAAGAGGAAGAAATTATGCCTGAATGCAGGGAATGGTTATGAAATCATTCACAAAGGACACAGAGAAATATCTTTTAAAGGATAAAAGGGTAGGGAGTAAAATAGGATCAGGTATGTGAAACAGCCTGGTGAATGCCAGGAAGCCTTAGGATGAATGAAACCTAAACTTTTATTTACATATATAGTTATATATAAATATATATATTAATAAATATATATTTTAATATATGTTTTTAGAGACAGAGTCTCACTTTATCACCCTCATTAGAGTGCTATGACATCACAGCTCACAGCAACCTCCAGCTCTTGAACTTAGGCAATTCTCCTGCCTCAGCCTCCTGACTAGCTGAGACTACAGGCGCCTGTCACAACGCCCGGCTATTTTTTTGTTGCACTTTGGCCGGGGCTGGGTTCAAACCCACCATCCTTGACATATGGGGCTGGGGCCCTAGTCACTGAACCACAGGCACCACCCTGTTTATATATTTTTTTTAATTTTAATATATATTTTTTGAGACAGAGTCTCACGCTGTTGCCCTGAGTAGGGTGCCATGATGTCACTATAGCTCACAGCAACTTAAAACTCCTGAGCTCAAGAAATCCACCTACCTCCACCTCCCAGGGCCCTAGGATTATAGGCGGGAGCCAGCATATCCAGCCAAAATCTAGAAATTTTAAATGAGTTTAGCAGTAGGTGGAAGCAATGCGGTGGGGGGGGGAGGTTTAAGAGACCAGTTATAATAATAGATTTATTTATTATATTTATAAAATAACCTGAAGAAGATGGATTTGAAGACTACAAAGCCAGAGGTAGGAGGGACTTCAACTTCCTGCCAAGATGTAGTAACAGGGACTAGATTTACCTTTCCACTTAATTAGAACGCCAGACAAAATATATGACACAAGATTTTGGGACACGCAACAGCAAGTACTGCAGAACTATGGACCCTGAGAAAGGGAAACAAATGCAGTGAATACTTGATTTCCCCAACTTACTGCCTGCGGGAAGTTTCTACACCGCAGAGAAGGGAAACCAAAAGGGTCTGGTGATCTTACTGAGTTGAAGAGACAGATCTTGGAGTTTGGGGAGGCTAAGCCAGCTAGTATTGATAGGGTAGCCTGTCAGAGAAGAGGGAATTGCACCAAGAGCGAGCTTTGTATAGCCTGGGCAACACAGCGAGACCTTGTCTCTATCAAAAAAATTAGAAAGTTAGCCGGGTGTGGTCTGTGGTGCATGTCTGTTAGTCCTAGCCACTAGGTAGGCTGAGGTGGGAGGATTGCTTGAGACCAGGAGTTCACGGTCACAGTGAGTTATGATCGAGCCACAGAACTCCAGCCTCAGTGACAGAGTGAGGCCCTGTCGCTATTTTAAAAAATAAAACAAGGGGCCAGGTGTGATGGCTTAGGCCTGTAATCCCAGCACTCTGGGAGGCCAAGGCGGGTGGATTGCCTGAGCTCACAGGTTTGAGACCACCCAGAGCAAGAGCGAGACCCTCATGTTATATAGCCAGGCGTTGTGGCAGGCACCTGTAGTCCCAGCTACTTGGGAGTCTGAGGTTGCTGTGAGCTATGACACTATAGCACTCTATTGAGGGCAACAAAGTGAGACTTTGTCTCAAAAAAAAAAAAGAAAAAAAAAAGACCATACAATTCTCTCAATTGATGCAGAAAAAGCTTTTGATAATATCCAGCATCCCTTCATGATCAGAACAACCATTTCTTAAATTGATAGAGGCCATCTACAGCAAACCCACAGCCAATATCATATTGAATGGAGTTAAATTGAAATCATTTCCACTCAGATCAGGAACCAGGCAAGGTTGCCCATTGTCTCCACTGCTTTAACATTATAATGGAAGTCTTAGCCATCGCAATTAGGCAAGAAAAGGCGATCAAGGGTATCCACATAGGGTCAAAGACTTTCACTCTTTGCAGATGATATGATTGCATATCTCGAAAACACCAGGGATTCTACTACAAAACACTTAGAAGTGATCAAGGAATACAGCACCATCTCAGGTTACAAAATCAACGTCCATAAATTGGTAGCCTTTATATATACCAACAATAGTCAAGCTGAAAAAACAGTCAAGGACTCTATTCCATTCACAGTAGTGACAAAGAAGGTAAAATATTTGGGAGTTTACCTAATGAAGGACGTGAAAGATCTCTATAAAGAGAACTATGAAACTCTAAGAAAAGAAATAGCTGAAGATGTTAAAAAATGGAAAAACATGCCATGCTCATGGCTGGGAAGAATCAGCATTGTTAAAATGTCCATACAACCCAAAGCAATATACAATTTTAATGCAATCCCTATTAAAGCTCCACTGTCATACTTTAAATCCACTGTCATATTTTAAAGATCTTCAAAAAATAATAATTCATATTGTATGGAATCAGAAAAAACCTGAATAGCTAAGACATTACTCAGAAATAAAAACAGTACCAGACCTCAGACTATACTATAAATCAATAGTGATCAAAACAGCATGGTACTGGCCCAAAAACAGAGAGGTAGATACATGGAACAGAATAGAGAACCAAGAGATGAACTAAGCTACTTACTGTTATTTGATCTTTGACAAGCCAATTAAAAACATTCAAAGGGGAAAAGATTCTCTATTTAACAAATGATGCTGGGTGAACTGGCTGGCGACCTGTAGAAGACTGAAACTGGACCCACACCTTTCACCATTAAC
Source organism: Nycticebus coucang (assembly GCF_027406575.1). Taxonomy (NCBI): domain Eukaryota; kingdom Metazoa; phylum Chordata; class Mammalia; order Primates; family Lorisidae; genus Nycticebus; species Nycticebus coucang. Next base: position 47,878,354 of record NC_069801.1, on the reverse strand, counting down.
TGAGATAGACTCTCACTGAATAAAAGATTTTTTTTTTTTTAGACAGAGTCTCAAGCTATTGCCCTGGTTAGAGTGCTGTGGCATCACAGCTCACAGCAACCTCCAACTCCTGGGCTTAATCGATCCTCTTGTCTCAGCCTCCCAAGTAGCTGGGACTACAGGCACCCGCCACAATGCCCAGCCATTTTTTGGTTGTAGTTGCCATTGTTGTGTGTCAGGCCCAGGCTGGATATGAACCCGCCAGCTCTGGTGTATATGGCTGGCACCTTAGCTGCTTGAGCTACAGGCGCTGAGCCTGGATTAAAGATTTAAACTTAAGACATGAAACTATAAAAATACTAGAAGAATGTGCAGGGAAAACACTTGAAGAAATCGGTGTGGGCGAATATTTTATGAGGAGGACCCCCTGGGCAACTGAAGCAACACCAAAAGTACATTACTGGGACCTGATCAAACTAAAAACCTTCTGCACAGCCAAGAACACAGTAAGTAAAGCACACAGACAGCCCTCAGAATGGGAGAAGATATTTGCAGATTATGTCTCCGACAAAGGTTTTTTTTTTTTTTTTTTTGGTTTTTGGCCGGGGCTGGGTTTGAACCCGCCACCTCCGGCATATGGGACCGGCTCCGACAAAGGTTTAATAACCAGAATCCACATAGAATTCAAACGTATTAGCAAGAAAAGAACAAGTGATCCCATCGCAGGGTGGGCAAGGGACTTGAAGAGAAACTTCTCTGAAGAAGACAGGCGCACAGCCTACAGACATATGAAAAAAATGCTCATCACCCTTAATTATGAGAGAAATGCAAATCAAAACTACTTTGAGATATCATCTAACTCCAGTAAATTAGCCCACATCCACAAAATCCCTAAACCAGAGATGTTGGCGTGGATGTGGAGAAAAGGAAACACTTCTATACTGCTGGTGGGAATGCAAAATAATAAGTTCCTTTTGGAGAACACTTAGGGATCTAAAAATAGACCTGCTATTCGATCCTATAATTCCTCTACTAGGTATATAGCCAGAAGACCAAAAATCACATTATAGCAAAGATATTTGTACCAGAATGTTTATTGCAGCCCAATTCATAATTGCTAAGTCATGGAAGAAGCACAAGTGCCCATCGACCCATGAATGGATTAATAAATTGTGGTATATGCACACCATGGAATGTTATGCAGCCTTAAAAAAGATGGTCAGTTTACCTCTTTCATGTTTACATGGATGGAGCTGGAACATATTCTTCTTAGCCAAGTATCTCAGGAATGGAAGAAAACGTATCCAATACTCAGCCCTACTATGGAACCAAGTTATAACTTTCATAATATAGCCCAAGAGTATGGGGAAAGGGGGTGGGGAGGGGAGGGGAGGGGGAGAATGGGTGGAGGGAGAGTAATTGGTTGGGACCACACCTACAGTGCATCTTACAAGGGTACATATGAAATTTACTAAATGTAGAATATAAATGTCTTAACACAATAACTAAGAAAATGCTGTGAAGGCTATGTTAACCAGTTAGATGAAAATATTTCAAATTATATATAAAACCAGCACATTGTACCCCATGATTGCATTAATTGCACACGGCTATGATTTAATAAAAAAAAGAAAAGAAAAAAAAGAACTTTGAAGATGTGCAGAGGGTTCTCTCTGCATCTTGCCTGAGTATTGATCTGTGCATACAAATGAGGAAATTACCTAAAACTAAATATTCAAAATGAGGAAATTATCTAAAGCTAAATATTCAAAAGCAGTTTGCCAAACAATTCCCAAAGCCCTCCCAGGGCTGGGAATATTTTGTGTGCAAAGTCAGAGTGGGAAGGCATCAGAACATACAGGGGATTGGATAGAGTTCTCAAAAGGAGAATGCCTTAGAAGCAGAGCTAAATTTTCCTTAGACTAAAGGGTGATCTAGATCCAATCAAACAAATCTTAAAAGCAAGACTCAAAAAAATCAATCTGATTCTATGTCACTTAAATGCGTGACAAAGATCAACATTATTTAAAAATTTTTTATATTAATATTTTTTATTGCCGGCTCAGTGCCTGTAGCTTAAGTGGCTAAGGCTCCTGCTACATACACCAGAGCTGGTGGGTTTGAATCCAGTCTGGACCCGCCATACAACAATGACAACTACAACCAAAAAATAGCCGGGCGTTGTGGTGAGCGCCTGTAGTCCTAGCTACTTGGGAGGCTGAGGCAAGAGACTCACTTAAGCCCAAGAGTTTGAGGTTGCTGCGAGCTGTGACACCATGGCACTGTACCCAGGGTGACAGCTTGAAGCTCTGTCTCAAAGAAAAAAAAAAAAATATTGCCATGTCCAGTAACTGATTTGATATTTATTATCCAGTAATTTGGTGTTAGTACTTGAGTAATACTTGATACATTCATTAAGAGACTCAACACTTTTGTCCAAACCATATCACAATCTAATTTGATTTAAGAATGTCAATTCACTCAAAAGTTAATTATCACTTTAAATCAAGGTGTGCATCAAGAAGCTTAAGAACAGTACATTAGGGTTCTGAAAGCCCTCAGAATCCTGGGCTTCTTGTAGGGAAGCAGGAACACAGGAAGAACCCAAGAAAAGGCTCTGTCTCATCTAGGAAGAGAAACTGCCTTAAAAGCCTGCCTTAAAGAAACTGCCTTAAAAGGTAGTAGGGGACTCTACAGAAATCCTCTCAGCTGTTCAATTTTGTTTCTTGAAAAGGCACTTCTCTAATTTAATAGTTAGAACATACGGTGTTTGTATTTTTCATTCTTGGGATACTTCACTTAGAAGAATGGTCTCCAGTTCCATTCAGGTTAATCTAAGAGGAATTAGTTCACCATTTTTTTTTCTTTTTAAAAATATTTTTTCCCCGGCTTGGCACCTATAGCACAGTGGTTACGGCTTCGGCCACATACACCCAAGCTGTAGGTTCCAACCCAGCCCAGGCCAGTTAAACAAAAGTGACAATTGCAACAACAGCAAAAATAGCCGGGTGTTGTGGCAGGCACCTGTAGTGCCAGCTACTTGGGAGACTGAGGCAAGAGAATCGCTTAAGCCCATGAGTTTGAGGTTGCTGTGAGCTGTGACAGCACAGCACTCTACTGAGGGGGACATAGTGAGACTCTGTCTCAAAAAAAAAATATATATATATTTTTTCCCTCCTGCTTATTTAACTTTATTTATTTATTTTTGTTCATTTCAGAATGTGACAGAAGTAAAAATGTTTTGGTTACATGCATTATTTTTGTATTAATTTTTATTAGTTTGAGTCAAGTTTATAATTGTGTTTATCCTTCAGATAAGTGTGCATTGTGCCCATTAGGTGTGAATTCAACCATTCCTTCCTCCTCGCTTCTACCTGCTTGATTTCTATCGAATTTTACTACAATATGTACACGTGCATGTTGATCGTTTAGTTGCATTTTAAAAGTGAGCACATGTAGTGTTTGTTTTTCTATTCTCCTGATACTGAGGAGGATGGTTTCCAGTTCCATCTAGGTTGTTACAAAAGATCCTAGATCACTGTTTTTTTATGGCTGAGTAGTACTCCATAGTATACATATACCACATTTTATTAATTCACTCATAAGGCCAGGTGCTGTGCCTCACACCTGTAATCCTAGGACTCTGGGAGGCCGAGGTGGGTGGATTGCTTGAGCTCAGGAGTTGGAGACCAGCTTACGCAGGACTGAGAGCCAGTCTCTAAAAATAGCCAGGCATTGTGGCTGGTACCTGTGGTTCCTGCTACTTGAGAGGCTGAGGCAAGAGGATTGCTTGAGCCCAAGAGTTTGTGGTTGCTGAGGGCTATGACACCAGGGAACTCCATCCAGGGCAATAAATTGAGACACTGTCTCAAAAAACAAAAACATCCACTCATGTATTGACGGCCACTTGGTTTGTTTCCACATCTTTGCAATTGTGAATTGTGCTGCTATAAACATTCAAAGGCAGGTGTCTTTTTAATAAAATATCTTGTTTCCCTTTGGGTAAATACCCAGTTGTGGGATTCATGGATGAAATGACAGATCTGCTTTTAGTTCTTTGAGGCATCTCTATGCTATTTTCCATAGAGGTTGTACTAGTTTGCAGTCCCATCAACAGAGTATAAGTATTCCAATCTCTCCACATCTATACCAGCATTTATTGTTTTGATAAAAGCCATTCTCATTGGAGTTAGCTTATATCTCATTGTGGTTTTCCTTTCTTTCTTTCTTTTTTTTTTTTTTTTGAGACAGAGTCTCACTATGTCACCCTCAGTAGAGTGCTATGGTGTCACAGCTCACAGCAACCTCAAACTCTTGGGCTTAAGGGATTCTCTCACCTCAGCCTCCCAATAGTTGGGACTACAGGCGTCCACCACAACGCTTGGCTTTTTTTTTTGTTGTTGTTGTTGTTGTTGTTCTTTTTTCTTTGCCTGGCTATTTTTTGCTGCAGTTGTCATTGTTGTTTAGCTGGTCCCGGGCTCGGTTTGAACCCGCCACCCTCAATGTATGTGGCCAGTGCTGTAACCACTGTCCTACGGGTGCTGAGCCTCTCATTGTGGTTTTGATTTGCATTTCTCTGATGATTAGAGATGGTGGGCATTTTTTCATGTCTGTTGCCATTGGTCTATCTTCTTTTAAAAAGTTTCTGTTCATGTCTTTTGCCCACTTTTTACTATACTTGATCTTAGCCAAAAAGCCAAGAAGCCTTTTGCCCACTTTTTTTTTTTTAGAGACAGAGTCTCACTCCATCACTCTCGGTAGAGTGCGGGGATGTCACAGCTCATGGCAACCTCCAACTCCTGGGGCTTAGGCGATTCTCTTGCCTCAGCCTCTGAGTAGCTGGGACGACAGCTATGACCACCACAATGCCTGGCTGTTTTTTGTTGCAGTTTGGCTGGGGCCTGGTTCGACCCATCACCCTCAGTATATGGGTCAGCAACCTACCCACGGAGCCACAGGTGCCACCTGCCTTTTGTCCGCTTTTTAATGGGGTTGTTTGATGTTTTCTTGCTGATTTGCTTGAGTTCTTTGTAAATTCTGATTGTCAGACCTTTATTGGATGTGTAGCATGCAGATATTTTCTCCCATTCTGTAGGTTGTTTATTTGCTTAACTGATTGTTAGTTTGGCTGTGCAGAAACTTTTTTATTTGATCAGGTTCCATTTATTTATTTATTTTTTTATTATTGCTATGATTGATTTTAGCATCTTCTTTATAAATTCTTTGCCTAGGCCAGCAGTTCCCAACCTGTGGGTTGTGTCCCCTTTGGGGGTCGAACAACCCTTTCACAGGGGGCGATTCATATGATTTATACAATTCATATGATTCATAACAGTAGCAAAATTACAGTTATGAAGTAGCAATGAAAATAATTTTATGGTTGGGGGTCACCACAACATGAGGAACTGTATTAAAGGGTTGCGCGGCATTAGAACCACTGGCCTAGGCCAATGTCTATAAGAGTTTTTCCAACATTTTCTTTTAGAATTCTAGTATTTCAAGCCTTAGGATTAAGTCTTTTATTCATTGTGTACATAAACACACACAGATGCTCACACACACATACATACAAAACGTCACTGCTAGGTCTATGTCCAAAAGAAAAGAAATTAGTATATTGAAGAGGTATTTACAATTTCGTGTTTACTGCAGTGTTCTTTATAATCCTCAAAATATAGAAACAACTGAAGTGTCTATCAGAGGATGAATGGGTAAATAAAATGTAGTAAATATATACAATGTAGTAAGTATATACAATGGACTGTTGTTCAACCATAAGAAAAGAATGAAATCATGTCATTTGCAGCAACATGGATGGAACTGGAAGTCATGTTAGGTGATATAAATCAGGCGCAGAATGGCAAAAATTTTATGTTCTCACTCATTTGTGGGAGCTGGAAAAAAGTGTATCTCATGGAAGTAGAGTAAAATGGTGGATATCAAGGCCGAGGAGGAAAGAAAGGAGGCAAGGATGAAGAGAAGTTGGTTAATGTATAAAAAAATACAGTTAGATACAAGGAACTAGTTATAGTATTTAATATGAGGGAAATTATAGTTAATGACAATTTATCGTATATTGCAAAATAGCTAGAAGAGAAGAATTACAATGTTCCCAACACAAAGAAAAGATCATTGTTGGTTGGGTGAGGTGGCTCAGGCCTGTGATCCTAGCCCTGGGAAGTCGGAGTGAATGGATTGCCTGAGCTCACAGGTTCAAGATCAGGCTAAGCCAGAGCGAGACCTTGTCACTAAAAATAGCCAGGCATTGTGGTGGGTGCCTGTAGTCCCAGCTACTCGGGAGGCTGAGGCAAGAGAACTGCTTAAGCCCAAGAGTTTGAGGTTGCTGTGAGCTATGATGCCACTGCACTCTACCAAGGACAACAAAGTGAGACTCTGTCTCAAAAAACAAAACAAAACAAAAAAAGATAATTGTTGGAGGTGATGGATATTCCAATTATCTTGACTTTATCATTGCATATCATATACACATATTAAAATATCACATATACCCCCAAATATGTACAGTTATTATATATCAATTAAAATACTAAATCTCAAGTTTTATTGATCTTTTCTCCTTTTTCTAGTTCTTTTGAGATATGATATAAACTTGTTTATTTGAGGTATTTCTTCTGTTTTAATATAGACATTTATTGCTATAAATGGTCCTCTCACAACTGCTTTTGTTGCATCACATAATTTTTGTTATATTTTATTTTCATCTAGTTTATCTCAAAATATTTTTAGATTTTCCCTCCCTTCTTATTTCTACTTTGACCCATTTGTTGTTCAGGAAAGTGCTGTTAACTTTCACATTTGTGTGACTTTTCAAATTTCCTTCTATTATTGATTTCTAGTTTCATGTCATTTTTTATAGAAAGTATACTTGTTATGATTTCAATCTTCTTAAATTTGTTAAGACTTGTTTTATGGCCAATATATGATCTATCTGGAGAATGGTCCATGTGCTGGTGACAAGAATGTGCATTCTTTAGCAATTGGATAAACTGCTCTGTAAATGTCAGAGAGTATTTGGTCTAGTGTATAGTTTTAATTTGATGGTTGTTTGTTGATTTTTTTGTCTGGATGATCGGTCTATTACTGAGAGTGATGTATTTAAGTCCTCTGCTATTACTGTATTGTAGCCTCTCTTTCCCTTTAGATCTATTAATGTTTCCTTTATAGATTTGGGTGCTCTGGCATTGAGTGCACAGATACTTATAATTTTTATATCCTCTTGCTGAATTGACCCCTTTATCATTATATAATGGCTCTCTTTGCCTCTTTTTACTTTTTTTTTTTTTTTTTTTTGAGACAGAGCCTCAAACTGTTGCCCTGGGTAGAGTGCTGTGGCATCACAGTTCATAGCAACCTCAAACTCCTGGGCTTAAGCGACTCTCCTGTCTCCGCCTCCCAAGTAGCTGGGACTACAGGCACCCGCCACAATGCCCGGCCATCTTTTGGTTGCAGCCGTCATTGTTGTTTGGTAGGCCTGGGCTGGATTCGAACCTGCCAGCTCAGGTGTATGTGGCTGGCACCCTAGCCGCTTGAGCCACAGGTGCCGAGCCTACTTTTTTTTTTTTTGAGACAGAGTCTCACTTTATTGCCCTTGGTAGAGTGCCGTGTTGTCTCTTTTTGGAGCAACCTCCAACTCCTGGGCTTAGGTGATTCTCTTGCCTCAGCGTCCTGAATAGCCGGGACTATAGGCGCTCACCAACGCCCAGCTACTTTTTGTTGCAGTTTGACTGGGGCCACCACCTTCGGTATATGGAGCCAGCGCCCTACCCACTGAGCCATAGGCACCACCTGCTTCTTTTTACTTTTTAAAAAATTTTTGAGATAAAATCTTGCTCTGCTGCCTGGACTAGAGTGCAGTGATATCATCATAGCTCACTGCAGCTTCAAACTCCTGGGCTTAAGTGATCCTCCTGCCTCAATCTCCCAAGTAGCTAGGACCATAGGAATGTGCCACTATGTCCAGCTAAAATTTTTAATTTTTGTAGAGACAAGGTCTTGCTATGTTGCTTAGGCTGGTCTCAAACTTATGGCCTCAAATAATTCTCCTGCCTTGGCCTCACAGAGTGCTAGGATTACAGGCATGAACTACTATGCCCAGCCTCTTTTAATGGTTATTTATTTATTTATTTATTTTTTTTGTAGAGACAGAGTCTCACTTTATGGCCCTCGGTAGAGTGCCGTGGCCTCACACAGCTCACAGCAACCTCCAACTCCTGGGCTTAAGCAATTCTCTTTCCTCAGCCTCCCAAGTAGCTGGGACTACAGGCGCCCGCCACAACGCCCAGCTATTTTTTGGTTGCAGTTTGGCAGGGGCCGGGTTTGAACCCCCCACCCTCGGTATGTGGGGCCGGTGCCCTACCCACTGAGCCACAGATGCCGCCCTATTTATTTATTTTTGAGATGGGGTCTCACTCTGTCACCTTGTCTAGAGTGCAGTGGTGTCATCATCACTCATTGCAATCTCAAACTTCTCAGCTCAACCAATTCTGCAGGTTTCTTGTACATGGTGTGGTTGGGTCTTATGTTTGTTATTCATTCAGCTACTCTGTGTCTTTTGGTTGGAGAATTGAATTCATTGACGTTCAAGATAATTACTGATAAGTAAAGGATTTACTATTGTCATTTTATTAATTGTTTTCTGGTTGTTTTGTTGATCCTTTGCTCCTTTATTTCCCTCTCATTATTTTCCTTTGTGACTTGATGATTTTCTGTAGTGAAACGCTCTGATTCATTTCTCTTTGCAATTTCTGTGACACTTGCATAGAATGTCTTATATTTATAACAGACTACAGGCAATCTCTGAGTTACAAACATCCAAATGACATGTGATTTGCATTTACAAATGGAGGCTATTTAGGTAATAGGTAAATGTACCTGTTCCAACTTACACACAAATTTAACTTAAGAACAAACCTACAGAACCTATCTCATTTGTAATCCAGGAACTGCCTGTACTTTGAGCTGAAAACAACTTAACTTTGATCACATAAACACCCTTAGCTTTCTTAGATACATTTATATAATAGATTATTTATTTACTTTTGAGCTGGGGGGTCTCACTTTGTTGCTTAGTATTCAAACCCATGGGTTCAAGCAAAACTCCCTCTTTGGCTTCTGAAGTGTCTGGGATTACAGGCATGTACCACAGTGCTGCACCCTACAACTTTTAAACTTTTGTATCCCCTAACAAATTATTGTAGCTATAGTTTAATGCTTTTGTTTTTGAAATTTTTATAGTAAAGTTGAAAGTGATTTATCAGCACTATTATACTATTACACTATTATTATGAATTTGACTACATATATTATTTACTCTTACCATTAAGCTTTTTACTTTCATAAATTTTCATTTTTTTTAGAGACAGAGTCTCACTTTGTCACTGTTGACAGCTGTGGTGTCACAGCTGTGGTGGTGTCACAGCTCACAGCAACCTCCAGCTCTTGGGCTTAGGCCTTAGGCCTCTTGCCTCAGCCTCCCAAGTAGCTGGGACTACAGATGCCCACCACAACGCCTGGCTATTTTTTGTTGTTGTTGCAGTTTCACTGGGGCCCAGTTCAAACCCATCACCCTTGGTGTATGGGGCCAGTGCCCTACTCACTGAGCAACAGGCGCTGCCCCATTTTCATGTTTTTAATCAGCATCCTTTGTTTCAACTCAAATAAATCCCGTTAGCAATTCTTGTAAGGCCGGTTTAGTGGTGATGTGCTCCCTCAGTTTGTGTTTAACTGGAAAGATTTTAGCTCTCTTTCATTTCTGAAGGATATATTTACTGAGTATAGTATTCTTGGTTGATGGTGTTTTTAAAATTTTTTTCTTTAAATCTTTCAGCACTTTGTATCAATTCACTCCTTCCTGGATTGAAAGTTTGCTATTAGCCTTATAAAGTTTCCACTGCATTTTATGAAATTCTTATCTCTTTCTGTTTTCTTTTTTTTTTTTTTTTGCAGTTTTTGGCTGGGGCTGGGTTTGAACTCACCACCTCCGATATATGGGGCCGGCGCCCTACTCCTTTGAGCCACAGGCACCGCCCTACTCTTTCTGTTTTCAAGATTCTTTGCATTTGCCTTTTTTTTTTCCATTTACATCTTTTCTTTCTTTTTTTTTTTTTTATTGTTGGGGATTCATTGAGGGTACAATAAGCCAGGTTACACTGACTGCAATTGTTAGGTAAAGTCCCTCTTGCAATCATGTCTTCGCATTTGCCTTTTGACAATTTTTTTTTTTTTTGAGACAGAGCCTCAAGCTGTTGCCCTGAGTAGAGTGCTGTGGCATCATGGCTCACAGCAACCTCCAACTCCTGGGCTCAAGTGATTCTCCTGCCTCTGCCTCCCAAGTAGCTGGACTATAGGCACTATAGGCACAACACCTGGCTATTTTTTGGTTGCAGCCATCATTGTTGTTTGGCGGGCCTGGGGCTGGATTTGAACCCACCAGCTCAGGTGTATGTGGCTGGCGCCTTAGCCGCTTGAGCCACAGGCACCCAGCCTGCCTTGTGACAATTTGACTATAATTGCCATGGAGTTTTACCTTCCTTTTGAGTTTATCTACCTTGGGATTCTCTGAGCTTCAAAAACCTAGATATTCATATCCCTCCCCAGATTTGGGAAATTTTCAGACAGTATTTCTTTAAATATGCTTTCTGTCTCTTTTTCTCTCTCCTTTCCTTCTTGGATCCCCATAATTCACATATTCAGACATGTGATGGTGTCACTTAAGTTTCCTATGCTTTCTTCATTCTTTCTTTTTAGTCCTCTAATTTTGTGTGACCTTTCTTTGAGGTTTTTTTTTTTTTTTTTTTTGAGATAGAATCTCACTATGTCACTCTTGGTAGAGTGCCGTGGCGTCACAGCTCACAGCGACCTCAAACTCTTGGGTTTAAGCGATTCCCTTGCCTCAGCCTCCCAAGTAGCTGGGACTACAGGCACTTGCCATGACACCTGGCTGTTTTTTGGTTCTAATTCTCATTGTTGTTTCGAAGGCCTGGGCTGGATTCCAACCTGCCAGCTCTGGTGTATGTGGCTGGCGCCCTCGCCATTGAGCTACAGGCACTGAGCTGAGTTTGTTAATTCCTTCTCTTGCATAATTGAACCTGTTCTTGAAGCTCTCTATTAAAAATTTTAAATCTGGGGCGGCGCCTGTGGCTCAAGGAGTAGGGCGCCAGTCCCATATGCCGGAGGTGGCGGGTTCAAACCCAGCCCCGGCCAAAAACCACACACACACACACACACACAAAAAAAAATTTTTAAATCTGTTCTTACATTCTTCAGCTCCTGGATTTCTCGTTCTTTTTTATGGTTTCTATTTCTTTATTAAACTCATTTTGTTCATGCAGTATTTTTCTAATTTTAGTTAGTCATCTGCATTTTCTTAGAGTTGATTATTATCTTTCAGGCAATTTGTAGATCTCCCTTTCAATATTTCTTTCTTTCTTTCTTTCCTCTCTCCCTCCTTCCCTTCCTTCCTCCTTTCTGACAGAGTCTTGCTTTGTCTCCCAGGCGAGAGTGCAGTGGTGTCATGGTAGCTCACTGCAACCTCAAACTCCTAGGCTTGAACAATCCTCCTGCCTCATCCTCCTGAATATCTGGGACTATAGGCACGTACTATCATGCTTGGCTTTTTTTTCTTTTTCTTTTCTTTTTTCTTTCTTTTCCTTCCTGCCTGCCTGCTTTCCTTCCTTTCTTCCTTCTTTCCCTCTCTCCTTCTTTCTTCTTTTGACAGAGTATCACTTTGTCACCCTCGGTAGAGTGCCATGGTATTATAGCTCATAGCAACCTCAAATTCTTGGACTCAAGTGATTTTCTTGCCTCAGCCTCCCAAGTAGCTGGAACTACAGGTGCCCATCACAACGCCTTTGAGACAGGAATCTTGCTCTGCCTCAGGCTGGTCCTGAGTTCAGGCAAGCCAACCACCTCAGCGTCCCAAAGTGCTAGGATTGCAGGCATGAGCCACTGCGCTCAGTGTTTTCTTTCTTTCTTTCCCTTCCTTCCTTCCTTTTCTTTCTCTTTCTCTACTTTTTTAATTTTAATTTTTAATGTCTCACTCTTGCTCAGTCTGGTCTCAAACTCCTGACCTCAAGAGATCCTCCCAGCTTGGCCTTCCAGAATGCTAGCATTATAGGCGTAAGCCATTGGGCTTGGCCAGATCTCTATTTCCTTAGGTTCGGTTGCTGAAGCTTTATTATTAATAGTTTCATTTGGTGATGTCATGGTTGCTTGATTTTTCATTGTCCATGTGGGCTTGTTCTGGTGTCTGTGCATTTGAAAGATAAGCACCACTTCCAGTCTTTACAGATTGGTTTCAGAAAGGTTAAAAGCTTCTGCTGGGTTCCTGAGTTGACAGAATTGCCTCTGAGATCATGGTGAGTGGAGTTGGAGCTGGGTCACATGGCTGCTGCTGTTGTCTGCAATGGGGTTGCAGTTGATGGGCCTGACACTGGGGGCTCTAGTGGGCATGAATCCTGTCTGGTTCATGAGGGCTCATGCTGGGATGAAGGTCCACCTCAGGGTGGGTAGACAGTGGGCCTGTTACTGGGTAATACAGCCAAGTGTGGCTTCCTCTGGGTCCCTGGAAAGCTTCCTGCTATGTCACTGACTGGGTCACTCTTGGCAGGCAGTACTGCCATGGTCCCTGGCTCCATGTCTGTGAAGGGGATGGAACCAAGTTGCAGGGGTATCTAAGGGGCTGTGTTGCTGTGCCTCTGGCAGGAATGATCTCTGACCACTGCTGGGAGGGGCCAGAGCCAAGTATCACAGCCATTTCAGGAGCTGCTGTGGCACCGAGGTTGGTGAGTTTGTGCTGGGGACTCAGATAAGAATGTGTCCTTTCGGGGACCCTACACTGCCAGCAGGACTGATTTCTAACTACTGTTGAGAGGGGTTATTGTCAAATTTCAGAACCATTTTTGGTAATACTGCTGGGATCAAGGTCAACAGGTTTGTCACCAGAGGTGTGAGTGTGACTTCCCTGGTCCCTGCATGAATGGTTCTGATAGCAGAATCAAAACAAAACAGGGCTTAGAGGGGCCTGAGCCATTTCCAGATCTAGGGCTGTGATTAGTAAGTCTGCCAGCTGGGTACAATTTTGCCCTCTCAAAAGGATTGCCTCAATCTTTTTTTTTTTTTTTTTTTTTTTAGACAGAGGCTCACTATGTTGCCCTTGGTGGAGTGCCATTGCCTCATAGCTCACAGCAACCTCAAATTCTGGGCTTAAGCAATTCTCTTGCCTCAGCCTCCCAAGTAACTGGGACTACAGGTGCCCGCCACAATGCCTGGCTATTTTTTGTTGTAGTTGTCATTATTTAGCTGACCTGGGCCAGGTTCGAACCTGCTAGCTTCGGTGTATGTGGCTGGCGCTGTAACCACGGTAACCACAGACGGGCCCTAGGCTGATCTCCTCAGTCCTGGGCTGCCCCAGTGTCTGACAACCCCCTGTGTGGATCCCAAAGTTCTTGCAAAGATACTTTTGTCTGCAGATGGCTATGAAATTATTGCTATGGGGAGATATGAGAGGGAAATCTCCTATTCCACTATCTTGCTGACATCACTTTGCTATTCTTTTTATTTGGAATTTTCAGTATGGTGGCTAGGCATGTTTTCTCACACCTGTAACCCCAACACTTTGGGAGGCTGAGGTGGGAGGATTGCTTCAGGTGAGAAGTTTGAGATGAGCCTGGGAAACACAGGGAGATCCTATCTCTACAAAAAAATTAAAAAATTAGCTGGGCATGGTGGTGCATATCTGTTGTCCTGTTTTTTCTTTCTTTCTTTTTTTTTTTTTTTGTAGAGACAGAGTCTCACTTTATGGCCCTCGGTAGAGTGCCCTGGCATCACACAGCTCACAGCAACCTCCAACTCCTGGGCTTAAGCGATTCTCTTGCCTCAGCCTCCCAAGTAGCTGGGACTACAGGTGCCCGCCACAACGCCCAGCTATTTTTTGGTTGCAGTTCAGCCGGGGCTGGGTTTGAACCCGCCACCCTGGGTATATGGGGCCGGCGCCTTACTGACTGAGCCACAGGCGCCGCCCTTCTTTCTTTTTTTTTTTTTTTTTTGAGATCATTATGTTGCCCTCGCTAGAGTGCCATAGCGTCACAACTCACAGCAACCTCCAACTCTTGGGCTTAAGCGATTCTCTTTCCTCAGCCTCCCAAGTAGCTGGGACTACAGGCGCCCGCCACAATGCCCGGCTATTTATTTATTTATTTATTTAGCTGTAGCTGTCATTGCTGTTTGGCAGGCCTGAGCTGGGTTCAAATCTGCCAGCTCCAGTGTATGTGGCTGGCGCCCTAGCTGTTTGAGCTACAGGTGGCGAGTCTCTGTTTCTTTTTTTTTCGAGACAGAGTGTCACTTGGTCACCTTCGGTACAGTGCTGTGGCATCATAGCTCGCAGCAACCTCAAACTCTTTCAGCAACCTCAAACTCTTGGGCTCAAGTGATCCTCTTGCCTCAGCCTCCAGAGTAGCTGGAACTACAGGCACCCGCCACAATGCCTGGCTATTTTTAGAGATGGGGGTCTTGTTCTTGCTCAGGCTGGTCTCGAACTCATGAGCTCAAGCAATCCACCTGCCTCAGCCTCCTAGAATGCCTGTTGTCCTCACTTCTTAGGAGGCTGAGCTAGGAGGATCACTTGATCCCAGGAGTTCAGGTGAGCTGTGATCATATCACTGCACTCTAGCCTGAATGACAGAGTGAGAGATGATCTCTTATAAGATAAAATAAAGAGGCTCAGCACCTATAGCTCAGCAGCTAGGGCACCAGCCACATACACTGGAGCTGGCGGAATTGAATCCAGCCCTGGCCTGCCAAACAACAACAACTACAACCAAAAAATAGCCAGGCGTTGTGGTGGGCACCTGTGGTCCCAGTTTCTTGGGAGGCTGAGGCAAGAGAATCGCTTAAGCTGAAGAGTTTGAGGTTGCTGTGAGCTGCGATGCCACAGCACTTTACCCAGGACAACAGCTTGAGATTCTGAATGAAAGAAAAAGAAAGAAGGGAAGGGAAGGGAAGGGAAGGAAGAAACAAGGTTAAAGTATAAGTAAATGCCAAACTGATGATGGGTGGACTGTGGTATATGTACTGTGTGAACTTGGTTAAGATAGAATTGTTTCTCAGAATTTTTTTCTCTGTGTGTTAAAGTTGACACAAAGCGGAATTTGTGTAATATTTGGAAGACATAATTTTTTGCAGGAGCCATTACTCTGTGAAGGTCATCCTGCATAGAGGTGGTAAAAACTGCAGAGAGACTAGGGGCTTGCAAGCGATCCTCACTCCTCTGCCCCGTGTCCAGTTCTTTCCGGTGCCTAGTTCTTCCTCCCAACTTCTGATCCTGTTGGCAAACAGTGGCCTGGGACCTACCACCGGATGCTTGGCAACACACTGTCAAAGGCATTTGCTCCTCAGAGGCATAGCTTCCCAGAAGTCTTTCCTCCCCAGTTTCATTCTGGCTGTTGGACAAGGTGGCTTCTCAGATAAACTGGTGACTCTTCTGATTCTTTCATTTCTTTCCTGAACCTTCACTTCCTCAGCTCTTCTTACAATTGCGTAAAATGTAGTAAGTCTTATAATAAATCTTTTATCCCATACCTGATAGTGGTTCCTCCCTCATGGAACCTTGACTGGTAGAAAGAGGAAAGTTTTGGTGGAATTTGAGCCTGTTTCACCAGTTCCTGAGATCCACTTACAGCCTTGTGCTTCCTATATTTAGTTGTTCAAACATTAGTTGGAGTTTGTTTATGAAACAAACATTTTTTTCCTTAAGCCAATTTGAATTGATTTTCAGGTATCTGTAATCAAAGTAACTGCAGTTAATACACTATGGCAATGTTAATTACGGGTCTCTTACATTTTTGAATGTCTGTGTGTTGCAAACTATCTTTTTAAGGATATTTATATAGAAAACAACCTTAGAAGACAGAGATAGTAGCTCCCTCTGGTGCAAAGGACAGCATGCTTTACTGTCCGTTTAAAAATATTTGGTTCCTTAAACTCTTTCCTATGATACAACCCACTGTTTGTGCAAGCATTATCTGGCTTGCTTCACACTGCCCTCAGGAAACAATGCAAAAATGATGATACTTTGGCTACTGCTATTCCTATAAATAATATATAAATAATAAATTGTCCTTCATGTCTAACACAAGGGACATGAAACTGTTGTGGGCTAAGTCATCAGCTTGCACAGTGAAATCTCAGATCCTTCACAGTTCATGAGAATAAGATTATTTTAATTTTATTTTTTTTTAGAGACAGTGTCTTACTTTGTCACCCTCGGTAGTGCTGTGGCGTCACAGCTCACAGCAACCTCCAGCTCTTGGGCTTAGGTGATCCTCTTGCCTCGGCCTCCCAAGTAGCTGGGACTACAGGCACCTGCCATAGTATCCAGCTATTTTTTGTTGCAGTTTGGCTGGGTATATAGGCCCGGTGCCCCTTCTCACTGAGCCACAGGCACCGCCCATATTATTATTATTATTTTGAGACAGAATCTCATGTTTTTGCCCTGGGTAGAGTGCTGTGGCGTCATAGCTCATGGCAACCTCAAACTCTTGGACTCAAACATCCTCTTGCTTCAGCTTGCCGAGTAGCTGGGATGACAGGTGTGCTTCACCACGCCCAGCTAGTTTTTCTATTTTTAGTGGAAATAGGGTGTCACTCTTGGTCAGGCTGGCCTCAAACTCCTGAGCTCAAACAAGCCACCTGCCTCAGCCTCCCAGAGTGCTAGGATTATAGGTGCGAGCCACTGCATCTGGTCTGGAGTAACATTTTAATACACAAGGAAATGTGTTCGTTTTTAAAGAAATAATTCAATTTATTATATCATTATAGTAACAATTACTTGATATGCATAAGTCTCTATTTTTCATTTGTAATATAAATAAGAATTTGGTCAGGATGCTTTGGTTGTAGTAAAAAAAGCAAAACTCTAGTTTATGCCGAAAGGAGAATTTATTATACAATCACAAGGCTACCTTAACAAAGCCAAGAACAACAGATAAAGTCAGGCCTCAGGGATGGTGGCCAGTAATAGAAATCAAATCTTGATAGCTTAAGCAAAAAAGGGAGTTTATAATTAGGATTCAAGAATATAAGTCAAGGGAAGGGATTATAGCAGGCTTCCTGACAGGCTGGAATGAATCACACTCTCTTAATCGCTCATCCACTTTTTACGCAGATGCTTCATTGCTCTCTCACTGAAGATTTGCTGTTTTTACCTCCCAAGCCACGTGGTGGGACATGGCCGTCCACACATCCCAGTTTACATTTCTTCTATTCCAGACACTAGTCAGACCAAAGCTAGAATCTCCTGCCTCCAGCTCCAAATTCATAGGAAGTTTTAGGACCTCACCAATTAGAAATAACTTCCTTCTATGGGATGGGCTGGAAGTTTCAGGTCAGTAAGAGACAGAGGCCAATTAACATTTTTTTGTTATTACTGTTTCTTACAGAGCTTGTGGCAAAATAGCTTACTCAGCTTGTAGCATACTGTGTAGAAATGACCAAGTGCTTCAAAAGAAAGAGGTATTTTAGATTCTTTTATTAGTAGCAGTTCCCTTGGGACAAAAAGAATAGGCGTAGATGATGCTATTATCTTGAGACAAGTTTCTTTACATTTATCATAATAGGTATGGTTTGGGAAAGTATGGAAAGGTCTTAGTATGAGTAATTTAAGCACAAAAGGCAATATTATACTTTGTTAATGAATCATTTTTTTTTCCCAAGAGAAAGGGAAAAAAGAGATTAATTACATGGAGAATGTTTAGGAAAAAGGAAAAAAGAAAAAATTACACGGTGGCTGTCAGAAATTCCTGGGAACTATAAACAGAAATTTGACCAATGGTATCTCAGGCTGAAGAGAAACTGATTCATCTGGCTTGAGCCAAGTGCCTATGAACCATTTTCATTATAGTAACATGAGGGGTAGGAGACCATTCTGAGAAACAGAGAGAGGAAAAGGGGAAGAAAATTATTTTGGCTCAGTGGCCATAGCTCTGGGGTTACAGTGCCAGCCACATACACCAGCATTGGCGGGATCTAACCTGGCCTAGGCCTGCTAAATAACAATGACAACTACAACAACAATAACAACAACAGCAACAACAAATAGCCGGGTGTTGTGGTGGGCACCTATAGTCTCAGCTACTTGGGAGGCTGAGGCAAGAGAATCGCTTAAGCCCAAGACTTTGAGGTTGCTGTGAGCTGTGACCTCACAGCACTGTACTGAGGGTGACCTAATGAGACTCTGTCTCAAAAAAAAAAAGAGAAAGAAACTTATTTTCTGGATTCTTTATAGTGTATTTACAATGTTTCAGACTCCCCTGCAGGAGCAAAACTGTGACATATTGCTTACCAAAAACATTTGAATGGTCAGTGATTTATGTATTTTCAATTTAGAAGAGCTAATAGAGGGATTCCCCACATTGAGATTAAAGCTGAAAACATCAAAAGTATAAGGAAATGCTATAGATGTTTTATTCAAAAATGTATTACTTTGCACTGAATATTTCTTAAATTGTTTTTCCTGTGTGTTGAAATAAATTCCTTTTATTTATTATGACTTTTGATGAGATGCAAAGAGTTAAGCTTAATGTCCATGATATCACTCTACTTCTTGTAATTTTGTTTCTAGAAATAACCAACAAGGGAAGTCGGACCACTAGGTGGCAGAGAACAAGGGAAGCGACATCGGCATGGACACGATAGGAGACTCGGAAGCTAGAAATTCAGTGTTAACTTCCCGTGATTACAAAAGAAAAAAAGTCATTCAATATTAGGTCGATGGGTTTGTATTTCAACTTCTGTGTTTTCTCATGAACATGTTTCCTTAATGCTGTCATGTTTTTGATCATTACAAAGTGTCATATTCTGTACATTTTCAGCACATTCTTCTAATGAAATGGTCGACAGGTATGAAAAGACTTTTTCCATTAGCGGTTCCCTGAGAAAAGGCACTGGGGAGTTCTTTTTCACCAAAGAATCATCAGAAAACCAGTCATCAGCTGCTTGTATACTTTGGCTGTAACAAGAATCAGATGGCAATGTTGATAAGCTTATTGTAACAGTGCTGCAATTTGTTGAGGAGCTAGTCTCTGAGGGGTCACAAACGACCTTTTTCGTTGCAAGGCTGAATTCATCTGTAGCGTGATCTTTACTTGCTGTAAAAAATTAGATTTACTAGATTTAGTATGAATATTACGTATTCATAAGCCAAATCTTAATTATATGCTTCCTATGGATGATGTTATAGGGCCAGGAAAATGCTATAAAGAAAATTCTTGAGTTGCTATCATCATCCATGCAATGTTATATGTAATTGGCAATTAGCAATATTTTCATAATAATCGAGAGTACAAAACTCTATTCTAAATGAAATTGACCTATTTTTACAAGAAAATATTCTAACCGACTAGAAATTTCAGTTGTGAAATGTTCCTTACAATCAGAAAAGGCAGATTGTTTCTTAACTCTTTGTAGCTAATATTGCCTTATTTTAAAAAATCATTTAAAAAAACCACATGCCTTCTTGAGCAGGCAGATTTCAAAGCGTTTGGTCTGCATTGGGAGGGCCTATGAATTGGCTCTATACCAGTAATAGTCACGAACAGCTCTATAGATCAGTGGTTTTCAAACAGTGTGCTGTGGCAACAGAAAGCATCTTAGGTGTGCCACAAAAAAATTTTTTTTTTTTTTGAGACAGAGTCTCACTTTGTTGCCCTCGGTAGAGTGCTATGACATCACAGCTCACAGCAACCTCCAGCTCTTGGGCTCAGGCAATTCTCATGCTTCAGCCTCCCCAGCTGGGACTACAGGTGCCCGCCACAACACCCGGCTATTTTTTGTTGCAGTTTGGCTGGGCCCAGGTTCAAATCCGCCACCCTCAGTATATGGGGCCAGCACCCTACTCACTGAGCCACAGGCGCTGCCTGAGCTGTAAACATTTTTAAAGAAGTTAAATTATTATTATTATTATTTTTTTTTTTTGTAGAGACAGAGTTTCACTGTATTGCCCTCTGTAGAGTGCTATGGCATCACACAGCTCACAGCAACCTCCAACTCCTGGGCTTAAGCGATACTCTTGCCTCAGCCTCCCGAGTAGCTGGGACTACAGGAGCCCGCCACAACGCCCAGCTATTTTTTTTTGTTGTTGCAGTTCAGCCGGGGCCGGGTTTGAACCCGCCACCCTCCGTAAATGGGGCCGGCGTCTTACCAACTGAGCCACAGGCGCCGCCCTAAATTATTATTATTTTAATAATTTGCTTTAGATTTAAATATTCAAAGCACAGCAAGTATATTCTTTTTTTTAAATATACACTTTTTTGGATCAACACAATTTAAGTGTGCCGAGGAAGTTTAACTATAGGTTCAAGTGTGCTATGAGATAAAAAAGGTTGAAAAACACTGCTACAGAGCCTTACAATTAACAAAACATTTTGATATATTCTATGTCATATTTATGCTCTCACTCATTCTTCAAAGTAGTCATTATCAGTACCACTTCACAAAATAAGAAACAGACTTAAGAGAAGTGACCTATCGCAGAGGAGATAAAAAATGAAATTTCAACCTCAGTTTTCTTTACTCTAAGCCTCATGCTTTTCCCATTATATCATTTAGTTTGCATACTGGCATTAAAAATGTTATGTTTTAGAAAATATCATATTTATATGTTTTATAATATTTTACATATTAACTTCTGTTATTTTCCACATTTATTTTTAAAGCTGTTTTAAATACCTTATATTTTATATTCAGCATTTCTAAAATTACATAGAAGATAATCTGTTAATACTAAGACATATACCCTCAGGCATTATTATATGTGATTGACTATGATACCTTGGGGTACACATAAGAGAAAAAAATTAAAATTTCATATTTTAAGCTATAACATTGCACGTTTTTGCTTTCTAAAAAGTATATGCCCATTCACATACTATTAATTAAAATAAATTAATATTTGCCTTAAATTTTCATGGCATTAAAAATACTTAGATAACATTTAGAATAGCCTCTTGATTCTTTAAGATGAAAATTGCTAAAGGTTGATTAAAATTTCTTCTAATAAATTATTGAGAGAAATTACCTTTTATAAGTGCTGCTTTCTTTCGTCTTTCTTCCTCCTGCATAAAAAGTTATTTGTATTTTAAAAACTGAATAGCTTTTATAGAACAGCCTTTTAATAGCTTTGATATATTTGATTTATATATTTATATGAGAGTAATATATTTAACATTATAAATTTTTTTTTTTTGTAGAGACCGAGTTTCACTTTATCCCTCTCGGTAGAGTGCCGTGGCGTCACACGGCTCACAGCAACCTCCAACTCCTGGGCTTCAGCGATTCTCCTGCCTCAGCCTCCTGAGCAGCTGGGACTACAGGCGCCCGCCACAACGCCCGGCTATTTTTTGTTGTTGTTGTTGCAGTTTGGCCGAGGCTGGGTTTGAACCTGCCACCCTCGGTATCTGAGGCTGGCGCCCTGCTCACTGAGCCACAGGCGCGGCCCTAACATGATAAATTTTGATGAGAAATTTTTTTCCTAAAATATGAATTTCTTTCACCAAAAGAGATTAACAGAAAAAGGCAAATGTTAACGTATCATCTCAAAAGTATTTGGTTTGGTCCAAAAAGACGGTCTCCAGGACAGGCAATAAAAGGGTGAAATATAGTTCAAACAGGATTACTTCTTTCCATCCTCAGTGTCACTTAGAACTAGAGAGGGCTAAATAATTAGAATTCCTAGACTTACTCCTTTAATTAACTAACAACAACAACAAAAAAGTGAATTCTGGCCAAAGGCCTTTATAACAATGTAAATATTCTTCTAAAGCAAATTAAACATTGCTTAAACAATACTTTCCAGATATGTTCTGGTAACTGAAGTAGAGTAGTAGTTCTCAAACTTTAGGGTGTTAGAATCACCTGCTGTGCTTGTTAAAATTCTGATCCTTGGCTGTGCTGGTAGCTCATGCCTGTAATCCTATCACTCTGAGCAAAAGCAAGACCCTAACTCTAATTGGAAGGAAGGAAGGGAGGGAGGGAGGGGAAGGAGGGAAAGAGGGAGGGAGGGAAGGAAGGAAGGAAGGAAGGAAGGGCAGGCATGGTGGGGTTGGCACCTGTAGTTCCAGCTATTCAAGAGGCTGAGGCAAGAGGATCGCTTGAACCCAGGAGTTTGAGGTTTCTGTGAGCTATGATGCTACAGCACTCTACCCAGGGGGACAGAGTGAGAGACTCTGTCTAAAAAAAAAATTCTGGGGCGGCGCCTGTGGCTCAGTCGGTAAGGCGCCGGCCCCATATACCGAGGGTGGCGGGTTCAAACCCGGCCCCGGCTGACCTGCAACCAAAAAATAGCCGGGCGTTGTGGTGGGCGCCTGTAGTCCCAGCTACTTGGGAGGCTGAGGCAAGAGAATCGCTTAAGCCCAGGAGTTGGAGGTTGCTGTGAGCTGTGTGATGCCATGGCACTCTACCGAGGGCCATAAAGTGAGACTCTGTCTCTACAAAAAAAAAAAAAAAAAAAAAAAATTCTGATTCTTGAGCATAATATCAGACCTTACTGAAACAGGTTCTCTGCGAGTGGGGCTTGGAAGTACGCGCTGCCACATACTCTGCCAGGGATTCTAACTCAGGTTCTCCTTAGACCACTAAGGAGTTTGGGGTGAGTGGGTGAAGATGAAGCTGGAGAGACAGTAACTTTATCTCTGTGTTCTGGGAGAAAAGGTGTGTTCTGTGTTCATCCATACTGTCCTGTCTCCCCCAAAGGCTTGGTTAGGACACATAGAATGATTCTAATGCAAAAGCATTTTTCTCAGAGCCAACTATTACTTTGTCACTTTCACTTTTTATTAAAAAATGCCTTTATGGGCTTCTGAACTTACCTTGCCTGGATTTAGGAACAATTCATTCTGTGACTCCTGTATGAATTACATTAGACTATTGCTTCTCAGACTTTAATACACTGAGATATTATTCTGGGTGCTTGTTAAAATGCAGATTCTGACTCAGTAGGTCTGAGGTGGGGTCTGAAATTCTGCATTTCTATAAAGCTCATCCAGGTACTACTGATGTTGCTGGTCTGGGAACCAAAGAATTTTTTGGAGTGAAATTTAACAAACCCACTGAAGTTTATGATGCCAAGTAAATATTTTGGTTTTGTGTAAATATTCAGTTACCAGATGTTCATCCAACATTATTTAGCACTTTTTAAAATCTGCAGTTTAAAATTCCAAGTGTAAGGAAATAAACACATTACAATACATAGATAGTAATACGATGAATATTCTTTCAATTATTAAAAATGATTCTATATATCAGTAAGGAAGAACGTATTTATTTATTTATTTACCTTTTTTTTTTTTGAGACAGAGTCTGACATTGTTGCCCTCGGTAGAGTGCCATGGTGTCACAGTTCACAGCAACCTCCAACTCCTGGGCTTAGGCGATTCTCTTGCCTCAGCCTCCCAAGTAGCTGGGACTACAGGCACCTGCCACAATGCCTGGCTATTATTTTGTTTATTTGTTTGTTTAGCAGGCCCAGGCTGGGTTCGAACCCACCATCCCCGGGGCATATAGCCAGCACTCTAACCATTGAGCTATAGGCGCCCAGCCATAGAGAAACGATCTTGAAGAGATACCTCCTATTTAACTTTGGGAAAATTTGAGCATCAAATAATGATAATAGGCCAGGTGTGGTGGCTCATGCCTGCAATCGTAGCACTCTGGGAGGCTGAGGAGTTTGATATCAGCTTGAGTAAGAGTGAAACCCTGTCTCTACTAAAAATAGAAAATCTAGCAGGGTGTTGTGATGGGCACATGTAGTCTCAGCTACTCAGCTACTTGGGAGGCTGAGGCAAGAGGATTCCTTGAGCCTAAGAGTTTGAGGTTGCTGTGAGCTATGATGCCATGGCACTGTACCCAGGCTGACAAGGTGAGACCCTATCTAAAATAAATAAATAACAATAATTGATTATAACTGGCTAAATAAAATAGTCATCCATGCATTCATAGTGATAATAAGCAAATAAAATAAAGGGCAAGAGAGAGCTACTTCCTCACATTCATAGAAGCAAAATGACAATGGTGGATAGGAGTAGTAGAGTTGGAAAATCATCATTTTTTTTGTTGCGGTTTGGCTGGGGCTGGGTTCAAACCCGCCTCCCTTGGTATATGAGGCCAGTGCCCTACTCACTGAACCACAGGTACCGCCCAGAAAATCATCATCTTGCTACAGTTTAGTCAAGATTGTCTCAGGGACAAATAATTTCCATAGCTAGAAAGAAAATTTGATAAAGAGAAGGATATTTGCATGGTTTCAAAGTGCCTCCATACAGATTGCTAATTAATTGCAAAGGTAAAAAGAGGAATAATACAGTGGGGCAAAAGCAGACATTATCTTATGTTGTGAAACTAAAAATCTCTAATTAAAGACAAACATTGTAGGCCTTCAAATGTGATAAACTAGGCAGAGCATGGTGGTTCACACCTGTAATCCTAGCATTTGGGAGGCCAAGGTGGGTGGATCATCCACACTCAGGAATTCGAGACCAGCAGACCAGCCTGAGCAACATAGTGAGACCTTGTCTCTAAAAAAAAAAGTTAGCCGGGCTCAGTGGCTTGGGCCTATACTTTCAGCTATTCAGGAGAACGAGGTAGGAGGATTGCTTGAGCCCAGAAATTTGGGGGTGTTGTGAGCTAAGATAGTGCCACTGCACTCTAGCCTGGTGACAGTGAAGACACTGTCTCAAAAAGAAAAAAAAGTGGTAGACAGAATCTGAACACACAGAAAATTCGAACTAGGAATCACCTATTATTTATAAAATAACTTATTTATATTCTTCAAAATTGCCAATATCATGAAAGACAAGGAAAGGCTGAAGAACTGTCCCTGATTAAAGAAGACTGAAGAGATGTGATAATTAAATGCAAATGTGATTCTGGACAAGATCCTGTGCTAGAGGGAAAAAATTTTACAAAGTGTATCATTGAGAAAATAGACAAAAATGGAGTATGGTTTATAGTATATATAAAAATAGTGCATCAATATTAAATGTTCTGAATTTGAAAACTGTATTTTTCGGCTCAGTGCCCATAGCTCAGTGGTTAGGGTGTTGGCCACATGCACAGGGGCTGGTGGGTTTGAACCCTGCCCAGGCCTGCTAAACAACAATGACAACTACAACCAAAAAATAGCCGGGTGTTGTGGTGGGAGCCTATAGTCCCAGCTACTTGGGAGGCTGAGGCAAGAGAATCGCTTGAGCCCAAGAGTTTGAGGTTGCTGTGAGCTGTGACGCCACAGCACTCTATTGAGGGTGACATAGTGAGACTCTGTCTCAAAAAGGAAAACTTACTAGTAATATAAGAGAATATCCTTCTTTTTTTTTGAGACACAGTCTCACTATGTCACCCTCAGTAGAGTGCCGCGGCATCACAGCTCACAGCAACCTCAAACTCTTGGGCTTAAGCTATTCTCTTGCTTCAGCCTCCCAAGTAGCTGGGACTACAGGCACCGGCCAGAACGCCCGGCTATTTTTTGGTTGTGGTTATCACTGTTGTTTAGCAGGCCAGGGCTGGGTTCAAACCCTCCAGCTCTGGTGTATGTGGCTGGTGACCTAGCAGCTGAGTTACAGGCACCGAGCCAATATCCTTATTCTTAGGATGTACCCAAAGTATTAAGGAGTGAGCTGTGTACATGCAACATACTCTTCAATGGTTCAGAAAAAATAAATACAGAACACACACATGACCCAGTTCGTAACTCCCACCTTTTAACCACTTTCTTCACCAGCCTTTTGGGTATCTCTTGGCTGTCTTTCTACCACACTGGCTAGTGCTAAACTTTGGAGTAACTCAGGGCTAATTATAAGTACTTGATCTTCTTTTCCTAATATCAATGTACACATCTGTTGGACATAGCAAAACTTCAGTAGAGGTCTTCCCATTTTTCCTAGAGGAAAATTATTTCCTTTAAATAATTTTTGTTCTTTCATCACATGCCTTACTTCTCTCTCTCTCTCTCTCTTTTTTGTGGTCGAGACAGAGTTCTACCCTATGCCCTGAGCAGAGTGCAATGGCATCGTAGCTCACTGCAACCTCGGACTTGGGCTGTGGGCATCTCAGCCTCTAAAGCTGCTGGGATTACAGGTGCTCGCCGTGGCACCTGGCTGGGTTTTTCCATTTTTTTCATGAGTCAGGGTCTCACTCTTCTCTCAGACAAGCCTCGAACTCCTGAGCTCAAGCAATCCTCCTGCCTCAGCCTTCCACAGTGCTGGGATTACAGGTGTGAGCCACTGTGCCCGGCGCCTTACTTCTCCTGGGACTGAGATGCATTAAGTTACTTTTGGGTAATGGTCAATAAACCCTTTGAGTTGCATGGCACTAACCTATCAAAAATCTGAGCTGGGGAAAATCATGCAAATAAAAGCAGAAATAATTTAGGCCAGGTGCAGTGGCTCACGCCTGTAATCCTACCACTATGGGAGGATGAGGCAAGTGGATTGCCTGAGCTCATAGGTTTGAGACCAGCCTGAGCAAGAGCAAGACCCTGTCTTTAAAAAGTAGCTGGGCATTGTGGTGGGCACCTGTAGTTCCAGCTACTTGGGAGCCTGATGCAAGAGAATAGCTTGAGCCCAACATTTTGAGGTTGCTGTGAGCTATGCTGTGAGCTATGATGCCATGGCAGTTTACTGAGGGTAACAAAGTGAGACTCTGTCTCAAAAAAGAAAAGAAAATCATTTAAATAGAAAACAGAAAGCAACAATGAAAATCAATAGAACAAAAATATGGTCCCTTGAAAAAACCAATAAAATTGTCTAGTCAGAACAATTAGGGGGAAAATAGAGAGACAACACAAATTAAAAATATCCAGAGTGAGAAAGAGGCTGTCACTATAAATACCAGAGAGGTTAAATGAACACTAAGGGAATATTATGAACAACTTATGGCAATAAACTAGACAACTTAGAAAAATCCCTCGAAAGACACAAATTACCAAAGCTCATTCAGGGAGAAACAGATAACATGAATAGCCCTATATCTATGAATTCATAGCTAACTGCTTTTCCATAAAGGAAACTCTTAATGACTTCACTGGCGAATTATACCAAGCATTTGGTGAATGAATAATAACAAACTACACAGTTGATGAAGGCACTAATCCACAGATTCAAAAAGCCAAACAAATCACAATCAACATTGAAAAGTAAAGCAAACTAAACCAAAGACACATACTAGAAAAAACTGCACAAAAATGAACTCTATTTAGACTGCTAGCGGTCATCTTGATTGCAACTATAAAACACAGAGACAAAGAAGATTTTCACTCTACTAAAAGAAAAGAACTGTCAACTACAATCCATCGAAAGAAGAAGAAAGGTAAGAAAGGTCATTTTCATTCAAACAAAACCTGAGTGACTTTGTAGCCAAAAGATAATCACTAAAGTAAATTCTAAAGGATGTAATTTTGACAAAAAAGAAAAATCCTAGAATCATGTGCCAGGCATGGAGAACAACAACAAAAAAAGATTGATTTGTGATAAATCTTAATAAACATTGTACAATATCTGTCACAAGAAAAACATGTTCTAGGGTATACACTATCCTTTTAGCTTGGGTATGAGGATGAAAACGACGTGCAAAGTAGGGTCACTGCTGACCCACAAATGATAGGTGAGAAATAAGCTTTTGTTATTGCAAGCCACTAAGATTTGGTGTTTGTTTGTTCGTAATGCTACTGAGAAAAAGCCGACTTACGCAAAAGTAATAATAATGGTTTGTGAAAGTTAAAAAATAGAAAATCTAGGACAACAGCAGCAACTCTAGGGGGCGCCATTTATATTATATTCCATGCAAGTGATTATTCCTGCACTACAACACTGTGAAGTGATTGTTTGAATATTTTCCTACAAAGACTGTTCAAATCCCAGACTATTAAGCCTACCAGACATTCAAGAAATAGTTTTAATCTTTCATAAATTATTCCAAAGGACAGAAAAAGAAGAAACCTCCAATTACTTTGTGAACCTGGTGTAACCTTGGTACAAGGTCTGATAGGACAGTATAAGAATGGAAATTTGAGGCCAATCTCATTCATGTACAGAAGTGTAAGGCATGTCAATAAAATATTAGCAAATCAAACCATGAATACGTAAAAGAAAAGATATCAATGACCCACTTGTTTAGTTCAGGAAGAGGGAAGAACAGTTTAACAATAGGAAATCAATGAGTTTAGATCACTACATGGATATGTGAACAACAAAACCATATATGATGGCCACTTCAAAACATGTCAAAAATTGATAAATTGCATATCCACTAATTTTAGAGTTATGATAAAAATTTTGCAAAATAGGAAAGAAGGGAATATATTTAACCAGATAAAGGATAACTAGGAAAAACTTACCAAAACATCACATTTAATGGTGAAACACTGAAAGCATTCTTTTTATGATCAGCAATAAGACAAAGGTGTCTGTGATCACCAATTCTAGTTAACATTTTTCAAGACATTTTAGCTAGCAGGGTAAGGCAAGAAAAAGGCATAAAGTTGGAAAAAAAGAAAAAAGTATTTGCAGTTAATATGGCTGTCTACATACGTACAAGGACTGAAAGAATCTAAAGATAAATGATAAGAATTAATACATTTATTTATTTATTTACTTACTTACTTACTTACTTAATTCCTTGAGACAGGGTTTTACTCTGTCCATAGGGTTACTGCAGTGGCTCATGACAGCTCACAGCAACCTCACACTCCTGGGCTCAAGGGATTCTCCTGCCTCAGCCTCCCAAGTAGCCGGGACCTACAGGACCGTGCTGCCATGCCCAGCTATTTTTTCTATTTTTTTGTAGAGATGGGATCTCACCCTTGCTGAGACTGAGAATTAATAAATTTAGTAAGATGGCTGTACAGATATGACACTGACACAACATGGAAAAATTAGACAAATTGGATTTCATTGAAATTAAAAACTTTTATACATCAAAAGACATTATCAACAAAATGAAAAAGAGGAAAATATTTGTGAATCATGTATCTGACAATAGATTAATATACAGAATATATAAAGAATGCAGCAACTAAAACAAAGAGCCTGATTTAAAAATAGGCAAAAGAATAGAGATTTCTCTGAAGATACCCTGAGATGGCCAATAAGCACATAGAAAGATTCTCAACACCACTAATGCAGGGTGCCTAGTCATTAGGGACATGAAAAATCAAACTTACAGGGAGATGCTACTTCAAACCCAGGAGGATGGCTGTCAAAAAAAAAAAAAAGAAAAGAAAACCTAGAAAACGACAAGTGCTAACAAGGATATGGGGAAATTAAAATCACTGCGTGCTGTGGGTGGAAATGCAAAATGGTGTAATTGCTGTGGAAAACAGTTCAGAAGTTCCTTAAAAATAAAATATTTTTTTATATATTCAAAGCAATCCCGTTTCTTTGTATATACCCAAAAGAATTGAAAGGAGCAACTTGAATAGATATTTGTTTATCCATGTTCATAGCAGCATTATTTACATTAGTCAAAAGGTAGAAACAACCCAAGTGTCTATGGATGGATGAATGAATAAACAAAATTAGTATATGTACACAGTAGAATATTTTTCAGTCTTGAAAATGAAAGAAATTCTGACACATGCTACAACATAGATGAACCTTGAGACATTATGCTAAGTGAGATAAGCCAGTGACAAAGGACAAATATCCTATGATTCCATTGATATGACTCACCTAGACCAGTCATTCATAGAGTCAGAAAGTGTAATCACGGTTTCCAGGTGTTGGTGGAGGAGAGAATGGGGAGTTATTATTTAACAGGTATAGAGTTGCAATTTGGGAAAATGAGAAAATTCTGGAGATGGACGGTGATGCTAACGCAATAATGTGAATGTACTTAATGCCACCCAACTGAACACTTAAAAATGACTGAAATGATAAATTTTGTTATGTATATTTTATTACAATTTAAAGAGCAAAAATAAATAATGTACAAAGGTAAATACAATAAGAAAATGAGTATTTCTTCTGGCCAACAATTAATGACCTACCAGAATTTACTTTAGATTTATTTTTTTTTTATGTTATGTTATGTTATTTTATTTATTTATTTTTGCAGTTTTTGTCCTGGGCTGGGTTTGAACCTACCACCTCTAGTATATGGGGCCGATGCCCTACTCCTTTCAGCCAGAGTCTTACTTTTTCACCCTAGGTAGTGTGCCATGGCATCATACCTCACAACAACCTCAAACTCTTGAGCTCAAGCAATTCTCTTGCCTCAGCCTCTAGAGTAGTTGAGACTACAAGCACCTGCGACAATGCCTGGCTATTTTTAGAGATGAAGTCTCAGCTCTTGCTCAGTCTGTTCTAGAATTTATAAGCTCAGGCAATCTACCTGCCTCGGTCTCCCAGAGTGCTAGGATTATAGGCGTGAGCCACTGTGCCTAGCCCTACTTTAGATTTATATGTAGAAAGTTGTAAAAGATCATTGCTCTTACCCTAAATACTTAAACAACATGGATAAGCCTAATAATCATGTTAAAAGAAAATAAACTCTAGAAAGTGACAAATCCTTTATAAAAGAGAAGACATTTATAGTTCTCACCACTGACTGAAATGGAGAAGAGAGAAGGAGAAACTACCACAGATGGGAAGAGAATTGCAAAAGCAATTCATAGGTGCAAATCAATTCAATTCAATTGTTTATGTTTTCAACAAATAATGCTGAAACAATTAGACATCTATAACCCCCCAAATGAACCTTGACCTAAACCTCATACCTTTGTACGGATCAAACATAGGAATGTAAAATGTAAAACTATAATAGTCAAAACAATCCTGAAAAGAAGAACAAAACTGGTCACCCTTCCCTATATCAAAATTTACTACAAAGCTATAGCAATCAAAACAGTGTGGTACTGGTCTAAGGTGAGACGTATATATCAGTAGTATAGAACTGAACATCCAGAAATAAGGGCTCATATTTATAGGCCAGCTGATTTCTGAGAAGTGTGCCAAGACAATAGGATGAGGGGAAGAATGGACTTTTCTGCAAATGGTGTTGGGAGATACTCCACATGCAAATGAAAAAAGCTGAACAGATATCTCACACTATACTCAAAAACTAACTAAAAACACATCAAGCACCTAAATGTAACAGCTACAAATTTTAAACTCTTAACAAAAAAACATAGGCATAAATCTTTGTGACCTTAGGTTAGGCAATGGTTATTTTATTTTATTTTATTTATTTATTTTTGTAGTTTTTGGCCAGGGCCGGGTTTGAACCTGCCACTTTTGGTATATGGGGCTGGTGCCTTACTTCTTGAGCCATAGGTGCCACCCTTATTTTATTTTATTTTGACAGGGTCTTGCTGTCTTGCCCAGGCCAGAGTGCAGTGCTATAATCATAGCTCACTGGAACCTTGAATTCCTGGGCTCAAGCAATCCTCCCACCTCAACCTCCTGAATAACAGGCTACAGGCACTTATCACCACTCCTGGCTATTGAAAAAAAAAATGTAGAGACAGGGTCTTGCTATGTTGCCTAAGCTGGTTTTGAATCCTTGGTCTCAATCAATCCTCCCACCTTGACCTCCCAAAATGCTGGGATTAAAAACATGAGCAACCCAGTCTGTAATGACCTTTTCAGATATGGCACCCAAACTATAAGTAACAAAAAGACAGATAAATAGGACTCATGCAAATTTAAAATTTTTGTTTCTCAAAGGACATCAGAAAGTAAAAATACAACCCATGAAATGGAAGAAAATTTTTACAAATCATATATTGAAACGGTGACTTATATTGAGAATATAAATTGAGTTCTTGGGCAGCACCTGTAGCTCAGTGGGTAGGTTCTCACCCATATACACCAAGGCTGGCCAGTTTGAACCCAGCCCAGGCCAGCTAAAACAACAATGACAACAACAACAGCAACAACATAGCTGGGTGTTGTGGTGGGCACCTGTGGTCCACTACTCGGGAGGCTGAGACAAGAGAATTACTTTAGCCCAAGAGTTTGAGGTTGCTGTGTGCTGTGACGCCACGGCACTCTACCCAGGGTGACAGCTTGAGACTCTGTCTGAAAAAATAAAATAAAAAATAAATTGAGTTCTTACCACTCAACAATAAAACCATAAGTTCCCATTTACATAAAATTCTGGAAACGATGATGGACAACAGATCAGTGGTTGCCAAGGGCTAAGGAAAAGCAGCGAGGCCAGGTGCCGTGGCTCATGCTTGTAATCCTAGCACTCTGGGAGGCTGAGGTGGGTGGACTGCCTGAGCTCACAGGTTTGAGACCAGTCAGAGTCAAAGAGAGACTCTGTCTCTAAAAATAGCCGGGCGCTGTGGCTGGTGCCTGTGGTCCCAGCTACTTGGAAGGCTGAGAAAAGAGAATCGCTTGAGCCGCGGAGTTTGAGGTTGCTGTGAGCTGTGATGCCACAGAACTCTACCAAGGGCATCAAAGTGAGACTCGGTCTCAAAAAAAAAAAAATGAAAAGAAGGGAGGGTATGATGCCCCATGATCATATTGATGTACACAGCTATGATTTAATAAAAAAAAATGATAAAAAAAATAAAAAAAAAAGAAAAAGTGGAAAAAAAAAAGAAGGTAGGGAGTGAATATAAAGGGTAGCATGAGGGAGTTCTCTGTGGTGATGAAATCATTCTATATGCTGATTGAGGTTATGGTTGTACAAATCTATACATAGGATAAAATATAAAAGAATTATACCCCAACACAACAAAAAATGAGTATGCAAAAACTGGTAAAATCTGAGTGAAGTCTGGGGACTATTAAGCACTATGTACAATATAAACTTCCTGGTCTTAATAAAGTATACTTCTGGTGAAGTATAAAGTGTGTGTGTGCAGATATGTGTATGTATGTATACACACATATTTATTATTATTATTATTATTACTATTATTACTACTACTACTACTTTGGACAGAGTCTCACTCTGTTGCCCAGGCTAGAGTGCCATGGTGTCAGCCTAGTTCACAGCAACTTCAAACTCCTGGGTTCTACAAATCCTGCTGTCTCAGCATCCTGAGTAGCTGGAACTACATGTTCCCACCACAACGCCCAGCTAGTTTTTTCTATTTTCAGTAGTTAAGTGGTCATGCTCTTGCTCGAGTTGGTGTTGAACTCCTGAGCTCTAAGGATCCTCCTGCCTTGTCCTCCCAGAGGGCTAGGATTACAGGCATGAGCCACCATGCCCAGTCTAAAGTATATTTTTCACAAAGTATACTTCTATAAGATGTCATCTTGCAGAAAGTGAGGGATGGATACAAATTTGTTTGCAACTTCTATAATTCTTTCAGAATAAGAAGATAAAAAAACATGAATTGTATTTCTTTTCTTTCTTTTGTAGAGAAAGAGTCTCATCTTCACAGCCCTTGGTAGAGTGCTGTGGTGTCACACCTCACAGCAACCTCCACCTCTTGCCTCACCACCAACCACCATCTCTTGACTCAGCCTCCTGAGTAGCTGGGACCACAGGCGCCTGCCACAACACCCGGCTATTTTTTTTGCAGTTTGGCCAGGGCCGGGTTTCAACCTGCTACCTTCGGTATATGGGGCTGGTGCCCTACCCACTGAACCACAGGTGCCACCCTAAAATTTTCTCTTTAAATTGATCTATATAATAGATTCAGTGCTAGTCCAATAAACATTCAAGGTCTTTTCGCAGAAGTAGACAATCTCCTTTCTTAGTAATATGGAAAAACAAAGTATGTAGAATAGCCAAAACATTATTAAACAAATATGAGTATATTACAGAACTTAAAATACCTGATTCCATGACTCACTATAACAATGAGGAGGACAGTATGGTATTGTTTAAGGAAAAGTGTTCATGTAAAAGAATACAGAGTTTGGGGGTGGAGCAGCTGCTTGGAGATGGCGGGAGCTCTTTCCTAATGGCTGCCAGGCCAATCTCCGAGTGGAACCCGGATGCCACCGTATACGTGGGGGTTCTGGATGAGAAGAGAAGTCTGAGATGCAACTGGCACACCATGGCCCTCATGGCTTAGGGGTGTCCTAAGAGGGGCCCCCAGGCTCTGGGGTACAGCCACCACCTTGACCACCACCTGGAATGCCTCTCATCCTGGACCTCCTCCAATGGGCATGCCCCCTGAGGGCCTCCATTTGGGTCTCCCATAGATCACCCAGGTCCTATGCCCCCCATGGTATGCGTGGACTTCCTCCACTGATACCCCCTCATGAATACACTAGCCCTCCACTCCCCCATCCTATGGCTACCAGAGGGGACTTGTCCCTTCACCCAGACCAACTCCCCGGCCTCTCAGTTCCCCCTCGTGGTCCGCTCTGGGGCCCTCTCCCTCAGTAAATTTGCATTCTCCTTCTTCTTGTTATACCCTTCCAATATCTTTTTGAGTCCTTGGACCAGTCAGAGTTGCTGTAGCTTCTTGGGGCTAAGGCACTGATCCCTTTCAACCCTGCCCCCATTTAATGTAATTTTTTCCCATTGGAGGGATTCCCTTTTTTAATGTTGGTCCTGTTTTGCAAATGCACAGACAAAATAAAACTAAAGTCCATGTTTAAAAAAAAAAGAGAATACAGAGTTTAAGAAATAGACCAACACAAAAACAAAAAAATAAAACAAAACAAACAACAACAAAAAGAAATAGACCGACAGATGTACAATTGACTGATTTCCAGTAAAGAGGCAAATTAGTTCAATGGAGAAAGAGAAGCCTTTTAAACAAAAAAGAAATTGTTTTCTGAGGCAGAGTCTCACCATGTTGCCCTCCATAGAGTGCTGTAGCATCACAGCTCATAGCAACCCCAAACTTTTGGGCTTAAGGGATTCTCTTGCCTCAGCCTCCCAGGTAGCTGGGACTATAGGTACCCGCCACAATGCCTGGCTATTTTCTTTTGCTGTGGTCATTGTTGTTTAGGTGGTCTGGGGCCAGGCTTGAACCCGCCAAACTTAGTGCATGTGGCTGGTGCCGTAACCACTGTGCTACAGGTGCCGAGCCTGTTTTATGGAAAACAGTATCTTTTTAAATTTTATGGGAACAGTATCTTCATGGAAAAAGAAAACCTTTATTTCTACTTCACAGACCTAAACATAAAACACAACATTGTAGAGCATCTTACAGGGAACACAATATTTTTGCAATGCTACTTTGCTAACATTGCAAAAATATTCCCTATTTGCTAGACAAAATAGAAATCTTTATTAAAATAAAAAAGGTCACAGATTAGACTTCACCAATATTAAATCTTTCTGCTGATCAAATGATATAACTATCAAAATGAACAGAAGAGTCAGAGTCTGGGACAAAATGTCCATAATATACATATTTGACGACAGACTTATATCCACATTGTGTTAAGATGTCCTACAAGTCATTAACTAAATAAGCAAACAAAATATTATGAAACTAGTAAATGAACAACTCCATGCCCACAGGAGAGAAAAACATATTTAGATTCAAGAAGAGGGAGGAGGCAGGGAGAGAAGGGGATGTGGTAAGCTCTCACTTACCCGGTACAGTGTAGGGGAACATGGCACACCTCCTGGGTGCAGGGCTCAACTGCAACTTGGACTTTACCTAACAAATGCAAACAATGTAACCTAATTGTATATGCCCTTGTACTAATCTGAAACAAAGCAAACTAAGTGAAAAGCAAACAAAACTAAACCGAAATCCAATTGAAAAAGTGGGCAAAAGATTTGAACAGGAAGGTTACTGTATATAACTGACTGATGAGCACATGAAAAGGTGCTCAGCATTTTTATTCATCAAGCAAATGTAAATTAAAAGCATATTGATTGGCCAGGCATGGTGGCTCCTGCCTGAAATTCTAGCATTCTGGGAAGCTGAGGCCAGGGGATCACCTGAGCTCAGGAGTTTGAGACCAGCCTGAGCAAGAGTGAGACCTCATCTCTATAAAAATAGAAAAACTTAGCTGGGCATTGTGGTGGGCACCCATAGTCCCAGGTACTTGGGAGGCTGAGGCAAGAGGATCACTAGAGACCAGGAGTTTGAGGTTGCTGTGAGCTATGACACCAGGGCACTCTACCCAGGGCAATAGAGTGAGACTCTGTCTCAAAAAAAAAAAGCATATTTATTTATTTACTAATTTTTTTAGGGCTAGAATTTTGCTCTGTTGCCCAGGCTGGAGTGCAGTGACATGATCATAGCTCCATAGCTCACTGCAGTCTCAAACTCCTGGACTCAAGAGATCCTCCTGCCTCAGCCTCTTGAGTGACTGAGACTCCAGGAGCATGCCGCAACACCTGGCTAAATTTTAAAAATTTGTGTAGAGGGCGGCGCCTGTGGCTCAGTGAGTAGGGCGCCGGCCCCATATGCCAAGGGTGGTGGGTTCAAACCCAGCCCCCGGCCAAACTGCACCAAAAAAATAGCCGGGCGTTGTGGCGGGTGCCTGTAGTCCCAGCTGCTCCGGAGGCTGAGGCAAGAGAATCGTGTGGGCCCAGGAGTTTGAGGTTGCTGTGAGCCGTGTGATGCCACAGCACTCTACCCGAGGGCGGTACAGTGAGACTCTGTCTCTACCAAAAAAAAAAAAAAAAAATTTGTGTAGAGATGGAGTCTTGCTGTGTTGTCCAGGCTGGTCTTGAACTCCTGGGCTCAAGCAATTAACCTGTCTTGGCCTCCCAAAGTGCTGCAAATACAAGTATGAGGCACCACAACTGGCCTAAAAGCATATTTATTTATTGTTTTTTTGAGACAGAGTCTCTACTTTGTTGCCCTCAATAGAGTGCCATGGCCTCATAGCTCACAGCTACCTCAAACTCTTGGACTTAAGTGATTCTCTTGCCTCAGCCTCTCCAGTAGATGGGATACAGGCACCAGCCACAATGCTCAGCTATTTTTTTTTTTTTTTAAGAGATGGGGTCTTGCTGGCAGGAGGATTGCTTGAGCTCAGGAGTTCGAGGCTTGTCTGAACGAGAGTGAGACCCCAACTCATGAAAAAAAATTGAAAAACCCAGCCGGGCTGCACGGCAAGCACCTGAAATCCCGGCGGCTTTGGAGGCTGAGGCAGCAGGATGTCCATAGCCTGAGTCTGAGGTTGTAGTGCACTCTGCTTAGGGCATAGGGTAGGACCCTGCCTCAACAACAACAAAAAAAGAAAAACAATGAAAAAAAGAAAAAGACATGGGGTCTTGCTCTGGTTCAGGCTGGTTTCAAAGCAGTGAGTTCAGACAATGCACCCACCTTGGCCTCCCAGAGTGCTATGATTACAGGTGTGAGCCACTGCGCCTGGCCCTAAAAGCATATTTAAATACCATTACATATTCATTCAAATGGCTAAAATTAAAAATATTAAACACCATCAAATGTTGGCAAGGATGTGGAACACCTGGAACTTTCACTTATCACCGATGGGGAATGCTGATTCGGAGTACAGTCACTTTGGAAACCTGTTTGGGAGTTTCTCACAAAGTTACACATAGGTGTACGCAAGCCCTGGCAGTTCCATGCTCACGCAGATGCAAGAATAATGAAAATATAGGTTCATTAAAAGTACATAAATGTTTAGAGCACCCTTATTCATAACAGTCAAAAACTGAAAACAAGCCAGACCTGGTGGCTCACGCTTGCTATCCTAGCACTTTAGGAGGCTGAGAATAGTGGATTGTGTGAGCTCGGAGTTTGAGACCAGCCTGAGCAAGAGTGAGACCCCCATCTCTACTAAAAATAAAAAAACTAGCTGAGGTGTTATGGCAGGAACCTGGAGTTCCAGCTAATTGGGAGGCTGAGGCAAGAGGTTCTCTTGAGTCCAAGAGTTTGAAGTTGCTGTGACTATGAGACCACAGCACTCTACTGAGGGTGACAGGGAAGACTCTGCCTCAAAAAAACAAAACAAAAACAACAACAACAAAAAAAACCCCTGAAAGCAATCCAAATGGCAAAACACAAGAATGCATAAACAAAATGTTTCATAGTCACACAAGGGAACACTATGTATCAATGGAGAGAGCAAAGTTCTAACACACACCATAACACATGTGAACCCTCAAAGCTTGTAGTAAGTAAAAAATGCCAGGCAAAAGAGATAAATATATGATTCTATTAATATGAAATTTAGGAACTGATAAAACTAAATAATATTTATAGAAATTAGAAGTTGATACCTGGGATGTGTAAAGGAATTGATTGGAAAGGGACATGAGAAAATTTTCTTAGATGATAAAAGTGTTCTTTCCCCTGTTTTAGGTATTGCTTAAATGTATATACACCATATTTTAATCTGTATAACATGCTCTCCTGTAAAATGTGCACTCACGTTTTTGATCCAAAAATGTTCCTTTCAGGAACATGACCCTCAAGAAAGTGGCCAGCTTTCAGCTGGGAGAAACACAGCTGGGGAGCACTCACGCTCCACTGATAAATGTGCAGATCGCACAGCCCTCCCACGGCCACCCACTCTGTGAAGGCTGCCCCTTCACTCTCAGGAAGCTTTCTCTCCCTGCCATGATGGGGGCTGCAGCTGAGATGGCCACAGGCTTGGCCAGCGGGGCAAGAGCATCTGAAACCACTCAACCCTGTACAGCTAGACAGGTCCCTTGGGGCTGCATGGGGCTCCCAGTCTCCTCCATGTGGTCAGGCCTCAGCCTCAGGCCACCTCGCCAGCGCACCACCAGCCCCTCTCTCCTGATGGCAATGCTCTGCTGAGGCCACTCTGGCTGCTCCCAACAGATCTTGGATCCTTTGGGACTGGAACCCCACATACTTGGCAGGCCCAGGCAGAAGGGCATGGCAGCCCTGGCAGGCCATACTGCCCATGTATCAGGTGTCAAAAATTTAGAAGCCTGAAGACAGCAATCATTTTTGAATACATGGAGTAATCCGTGCACTTATGCACACGAACATATATTGATATCGATACTTTGAAAAACAATACAATTTAAAATTATCTTTTTTTTCTGGGACAGTCTCATTCTTGTTGATCTGGGTAGTGCTGTGGCATTATAGCTCACAGCAACCCCCAAACTCTTGGGCTTAGCTGATCTTCTTGCATAAGCCTCCCTCCCCAGTAGCTGGGATACAGGCGCCCATCTGGATGCCCAGCTAATTTTTCTATTTTTAGTAGAAATAGGGTCTCGCTCTTGTTCGGGCTGGTCTTGAATTTTTGAGCTCAAGCAATCTTCCCACCTTAGCCTCCCAGAGTGCTAGGAGTTTTTCTTTTCTTTTCTTTTCTTTCTTTCTTTTTTATTGAGACAGAGTCTTACTTTGTCACCCTCTGTAGATGCTGTGGCATCATAGCTCACAGCAACCTCAAACTCTTAGGCTCAAGCAATCCTTTTGCCTCAGCCTCCTGAATAGCTGGGACTACAGGCGCCCACCACAATGCCTGGCTATTTGTTGTTGTTGTTGCTGTTTGTTTAGTAGACCCGGGCCGGGTTCAAACCGACCAGCCCCCGTGCACATCGCTGGGGCCCTAACCACTGAGGTATGGGCACCCAGTCTCTTTTTCTTTTTTTTCTTTAAAACAGAGTCTCACTCTGTGCCCTGAAGAGAGTGCCATGGTATCATAGCTCACAGCAACCTCAAATTCCTGGGTCAAGCAATCCTCTTGCCTCAGCTTCCCTAGTATCTGGGACTACAGGCACCCAGCGTGATGCCTGGCTAATTTTTTAATTTTTTGCAGAGACAGCATCTTGCTCTTGCTCAGGCTGATCTCAAACTTCTAAGCTCAAGCAATCCACCCGCCTCAGCCTCCCAGAGTGCTACGATTACAGGCATGAGCCACTGCGCCTTGCCTTGGAAGTATGTAATAACAGTGAATATGCACTTCTCTCATGACTCAGTAATTCCTCTTTTAAGTATATTCCCTATAGACATTTCCTAGAAAAATAATTGAAGACATCCCAAATGTCCACCACATAAAACTTGATACACTCAGACAATGGAATGCCACACAACAGTAAAAATTAGACACTATCACTATGTGCATCAACCTACATGAATCTCAGATGGGAAGTTAGTTATAGAGTCCATAAAATTTAATAATATCTTGTTCATAAATCTATAAAATTTACAGAAAAGTAAGGAAATGGTTGACTGTAATTACAGGATAGTGATTCCTTTAGTGGAGAGTGGATGGGAGAGCGGAGACGTACAAGACTCAGGATACATCAAGTGCCGGTAGTATTTGATTTCTTACTCTGGGTGGTAAGTAGAAAACATTCCATTTATTATTATTTAATCAGTGTGTCTATGTGTGTGTATATTCTTCTGTTTGTCATATTTCACAGTACAAGCTTTGTAAAGAAATCAATCTCTAATCAAATCTCATATTTGCAGAAAAACATGGCTTATTATATTAAGCCAAATTTTTTGTTATAATTTTCAACCCCCTAGAAATCCTGCCACGTAGAAGTCTGTGTGGAGGACTTAGAGCAGGCATCCTCAAACTTTTTAAACAGGGGGCCAGTTCACTGTCCCTCCGACCGTTGGAGGGCTAGACTATAGTTAAAAAATAAACTATGAACAAATTCCTATGCATACTGCACATATCTTATTTTGAAGTAAAAAAACAAAACGGGAACAAATACAATCACACTGCCTCATGTGGCCCATGGGCCATAGTTTGACGACCCCTGACTTAGAGTATCAGAGAGAGAGGCCGACACAGAGGCAGAAATTGAGAAAAGAAAAAGAGTGACCACGTGAAGGAGCCCTTCTGTGGCTGAGGTCGGCCTTACCTTACTCTCTTTATACTCCTTTTTTCTTTCTTATTCTAGTTCGAATGAGGTTCCTATCAGTGACTTTCAAGAATCCTGCATAACAACCTTACAAAAGAAGGAAATCCTGTCATTTGTGACAACCCAGATGAACCTGGAGGACATTATGTGAAGTGAAATAAGCCAGGCACAGAAGGACAGATACCACATGATTTCATGCATGTGGAATCTACAAGAGTTGAACTCACAGAAGTCGAGAGTACAACGGTGGTTACCGGGGCCTGGGGGTGGCAGGGCAGGTGGGGAGATACTGGTCAAAGAATACAAAACTTCAGTTAGGAGAAATAAAATCAAGCCATCTATTGTACAACACAGTGACTATTAATAACAATGTATTGTGGTGGTGAAAAATGCTATGAGAATCTTTTTTTTTTTTTGAGACAAGGTCTTGTTCTGTCTTCCAGGCTAGAGTGCAATACCCAAATCATAACTCACTGCAACTCCAAACTCCTGGGCTCAAGCTATCCTCTTGCCTCAGCCTCCCAAGGAGCTGGGGCTACAGGCATGTGCTATGACACCCGGCTAATTTTTGTTTTTAGTAGAGGTGGGGGTCTCGCTCTTGCTCAGGCTGGTCTTGAACTCCTTGCCTCAAGCAGTCTGACTGCCTTAGCCTCCCAAAGTGCTAGGATTACAGGTGTGAGCCACCATGCCAGGTGAAGAGAGTAGATTTCAAGTGTTCTCACCACAAAGAAAGGATAAGTACGTGACGTAATGCATATTTTAGCTCAATTTAGCCATTTCACGATGCATACGTATTTCAAAACATCATATTGTTCATGTATACAACAAATATATATACCGTTTGCAATTTTAAAAAGAATCCTGAATAACACTTTGTATTTACTTACACATTGTTTATCTCACTTCACTACACACTTCATAAAACTAGGACCCTGGTTCACCACCAAATTCCCAATTGTCTAGAATAATGTCTGGCCCATAAGTACTTATTCCATATTTTTTGAATGAATAATAACGTAATTAAATTGCCCTCATGAAGTTTTGTAACTGTGCATTTGTGTATATACATCTTTAAATATAATGGCTTTTATCATATCATTAGTACCTAGCTAAATGCCTAGCATGTGATGGGTGCTAACAAAATTAATATTAAATGAATAGAGATATTTGCTTCTCTGCAGTGCAGCCTCTATTTCCAACTATTCTTCATTTGAAAGTCAGGGCTAATAACCTGCAGAATTAATTTTTTCTTTATGTCCACCTGCTTAAAACCTTCTACTCATGATGTGGCCAGGGACAATTATCAATGCTTTTTTCAAATAATAATTCATTTAATCCCATGACAACTCTCCAGAGGTGAAATTATCCTCGTTTTGCATATGAGGAAACTGAGACATAGAAAAATTAGGTAACTTGCTTAAGATTACACAGCTAGTTGAGGTAGAGCCAGAATTCAAAGCTGTGCGATTTGGCTCTTAGACCTTGCTCTTGACTACGTTCCTGTAATACCTCCAGGGGATCTGTATAGCATACGGGATAAAATCCAAAATCCTTAGGGTGCAAATGAGGTTCATTACAATCGCATCTCCAGAGTCTTTTTCCTATCCCTCTCTTCTATGAATCACAGGCTCCAAGCAACATAACAATTTTACTGAATATACCGCTTCCTTTTATAGCTATTAGCCTTCGAACATAAAACATCCTTTGTTCTCTTTACTCCTGAAAAACTTCATTGCTCAAAGCCCAGTTCTAAACGTCTTCCCTGGGAAGCCCTCCTCCATTCAGGCTCCTTGTCTGTACTACCTCGACTCTGGGAGCTCTTATTATACCATGGAGTAATCATTAGTTTGTATGTTTTCCTTCTCTGCTGACTTTGGGCTCATTTGGGGCTCAGCTTACATCTTATTTATTTATACAGCCTCAGTGGCAAAGCTAGTGCTGCCATATGGAAGGCACTCAAAAAATATTTATTAAACAAATGGCCGGACACCGAGTTCAACTTGAGTTCAATACTCAAGATGTATAGTGAGACTTTGCCAACCTGTCGGTCTGCTACTCACTATCTATTAATACTTTAAGAGTGCTTTATCTTTTGCTTAGCTATTATCAGGGTTTAAAATTTTTGATGGTCTCTGCCTTGTTTTGCTTTATTCATAAAACACGGTTTTGACTTTTGCCACATTACACAAAGTTAATGACGTGTCTGCCTTTCTCCCTTGGTCTCTACAAGCACCTTGAAGGTAGAGGCCACGTCTTACTATCCCCAATAGGGGGACCCAGAGCTTGGAATATAATAAGGGCTTTGCCGGTCTTGCCAAAGTGAATTTAATTTCAATTAGTTGGCATGGTTAGGTTATCTGAGTATCTATCCCCAAATCTTCTTCCTTTGACAGGCCTGGTAATTTTGGTTTCAGTTTTTATTATGCCATTTAATCCCAGTACGT
Organism: Nycticebus coucang; assembly: GCF_027406575.1. Lineage (NCBI taxonomy): Eukaryota > Metazoa > Chordata > Mammalia > Primates > Lorisidae > Nycticebus > Nycticebus coucang. The sequence goes on along the minus strand of NC_069801.1, from coordinate 47,835,224 downwards.
GGAGGGTAGTCTTTTACACTAGCGATATGGAGAAACATCTGTAGAAGGAGGCATATTTTCATTTAGTTTTTCAGTTTTCCTACCATATAAACTCTAACTAGGCGATTTCAAGTTGGCTCCATATTATTGCCCTGAAATTAAAAAGTTTAGCAGCAGATTCACAAATTTTAAGACAACAATGCTAATGACATGGTATCAAAAGAAACCATTTTAGAAGATTGTTATATTACCCTACCTGATATGGAAATGTTCCAGTATGAAAATTTCGAGAAATAAAAACGCACTGAGATTGAGATTTAATCTTCGACTTGGATGGTCTTGGATTGCATCTCTCATTGGTTGCTTTAGATTTGGAATTTTGAAATAATTCTCTGAAAAATATTTTGTATAGAATTATTGTTAAACATGAATTAGACTATAAACCAATTAAAATTATTGCTCTCAATATTTATACATAAAGTTTCAAAATTGTAATATATTACTGTGTGCATATATAAAAATATATGTAGTTTTCTTTAGAGACAAGGTCTCACTCTGTCACCTAGGCGGGAATGGAGTGACCCAATCATAACTTACTGCAGCCCCAAATTACTGGACTCAAGCCATTCTCCTGGTTTGGTCCACCAAGTAGCTGGGACTATAGGCATATGCCACCACACCCAGCTAACTTTTGCATTTTTGTCGAGCCAGGTACTTGTTATGTTGTCCAGGATAGTCTCAATCCTCCCACCTCAGCAGTTTTCCTGCCTCAGCTTCCTGAAGTGCTGGGATTACAGGTATGAGCCACCATACCCTGCAGTATATTTACTTTTAAAAACACAAATCAATTTACATGTTCCCTTCTCATATGTTCAATTTCAACACTATTTTATGCATAGAATATAAATTAAGCTACTTATTTAATTCATAAAATGTAAATTAAACTAATTTGCAGGGTTAATATTTTCAGTTTTAATTTTTTTTTTTGAGACAGAGTCTCACTATGTCGCCCTCGATAGAGTGCAGTGGCATCACAGCTCACAGCAACCTCAAACTCTTGGGCTTAAGCAATTCTCTTGCCTCAACCTCCCAAGTAGCTGGGACTACAGGCGCCTGCCATAATGCCCAGCTATGTTTTTTTGCTGCAATTGTCATTGTTGTTTGGCAGACTTAGGCTGGGTTCGAACCCGCTGGCCTTGGTGTACGTGGCTGGCACTGTAACCACTGTGTTGCAGGAGCTGAGCCATTCAGTTTGAATATTAAGCAGGAATCTCTTCTTTTGGTTGTGAGAAAATAGACTTTAATGTTAATTAGCTCTTTCATAAATTTGAGTTTAATAGCAAAGAAAATTAAATAAAATGAAAGTCATTGGTCAATATTGATACCTAATAATATCTCTGACTAAAAGCAAGACTTGAAACTAATGACTTACAATAAAATAACTGTGATCTTTCTTTATCCATGCAACCACAAACAAGTAAGAGATTTAAAAATAATACAGCACCGGGCAGTGCCTGTGGCTCAAAGGAATAGGGTGCTGGCCCTACATGCTGGAGGTGGCGGGTCCAAACACAGCTCTGGCCAAAAACTGTAAAAAAATAAAAATAAAATAAAATAAAATAAATAATAACAAAGCACCAGTAAAACCTCAGCTGATTAAAGACAGATAGTTAATTATAAGAGAATATAGTTTCAAATAAAAATAATGCTGGCTTGGGGCCCGTAGCTCAGTGGTTAGGGTGCTGGCCATATAGCCTGAGGCTGGCCTGTTCGAACCTGGCCCGGGCCTTCTAAACAACAATGACAACAACAACAACAAAATAGCCCAGCGTTGTGGTGGGCGCCTACAGTCCCAGCTACTTGGGAGGCTGAGGCAAGAGAATTACTTAAGCCCAAGTGTTTGAGGTTGCTATGAGCTGTGACGCCACAGCACTCTACCAAGAGTGACAAAGTAAGACTCTGTCTAAAAAATAAATAAATCATGCTTTCAGACAATGAAATATTATTCAGCATTAAAAAGATACGAGCCGTAAAGCCATGAAAAGACATGGCTAAAAGTATACTACCAAGTGAAAGAAGCCAACCTTAAAAGGCTATACACTGTATGATTCCAACTATATGACATTGTGGAAAAGGCAAAACTATGGAGAGAATGAAAAGGTCAGTGGTTGCCAGGGTTTAGGGCAGGGAAGGATGAGTAGATAGAGCACAGAGGATTTTTAGGGCAGCAAAAATACTCTGTATGATACTATCCTGGTAGATATGTGTCATTATACATCCGTCCAAACCCATGGGATATGTAACACCAAGGGTGAAACCTCGCATAAACTATAAACTATGGGTGATAATGATGTGTCAATGTAGAGCCGTCAATTGTAAATTTCTCTCTAATAATAATAATGTCAATTGTCATTTCTTCTTTCAGAGGTGCTAGAAAATTTCCAAATTAATTCAAGAGATCATATCATGTTACTTAATGAGGTATTAACAATCATGATTCACTCATTCACTGGATTCAATTTTCTTAACAAATATTTATTGAGTACTTAATATGTACCAGGCATTATGCTGGGTGTTGTACATACAGTGGTGTGGGGAAAAAGCTACACTTATGAAACTGTCATTGCTCCCATGGAGCATAAATACTGTGAAAGAAGAAAGATATTAATAAAATAGTCACAAAAATAAAAAATTGCCCCTGTAGAAAGTGCTATCTGGTACTGTGTTTGTCACAAAGGGAATCAACCTGGTTAGAGAGGTCAGGGAAGGCTTTCTTGAGGAAGGGATGATTGAGCAGGTCATCTGAAGAAAAAGTCGTGGTTTTTAGGTAGAGTGTGTTGGAAGAGGGAAGATGTGAGAGTAAGACTATGCTAGGCAGAGAGAATGTCAAGTACAAAGACATAATGGTCAGATTAGGACAATGCAACAGCAACACAGAAAGAGAGAGGGAAAGGGCAAGCAGACCGCACAGGTCCTAAAAATGTTCTCTTTATCCTGACGGCCATGAGAAGTCCTTCAGAGTACAGTGGGTGTAGAGGCTGGGAGCTGTAATCTTAGCACTCTGGGATGCCAAGGCAGGAGAACTGCTTGGGCTCAGGAGTTAGGACCAGCCTGAGCAACAGCAAGGCTGTGTCTCTACCATAAACAGAAAAATTAGCCAGTTGTGGTGACGATTACCTGTAGTCAGGAGGCTACTGGGAGGCTGAGGCAGGAGGATCACTTGAGCTCAGGAGTTTGAGGTTGCAGTGAACTATGATGATGCCACTGCACTCTACCCAGGGTGACAGAGAGACTCTGTTTCAAACACACACACACACACACACACACACACACACACACACACACACACGGTGCCAAAAACATGTATACGCATTTAAAGAGAAAAAGCAGACCTGTTCATGCCTGTCGCATAATGGCACTAGCATTCATCTGATTAACGCCATCTTTTCAGTCAATGTCATACTACAAATCGCTACTGTAATTCAATTCAACTTGGAAAAGTAATACATAGATAACATCTCTTAAAATGGCAAATATATAGTGGGTATGGAGTAGAAAATAGGGATCAGATTTGCATTTGGAAAATGTCTGATTGAAATGTGGAGAAAAGAATGAAGGAGGACGATAGTGAAGGTGAGGAGTCAGTTATCTCTCCCACCGGGTCGGAAGTCTACGTTGGGGGTAATTAGGCCTCGGATAGGGTAGTGGCAGTTGTAACAGACAGAAGTGAATAGATTTGAGCCACTTATCAGGTAAAGCAAATAGAACTTAGTGACAGTTCAAATTTAGTGGGGAGAAGAAAAAAGATGCTTGAGTTAATGAGGCATGTCTTTCATTTTTAGGAAAAACTGAAAAACTCTCCTTGATTCCACATTTTCCGCCATTTATCAGTGCCTTCTCAAAGGAAAAAAATTCCCCAAAGAGATGACTATACTTGTCTCAATGTTCTCACCTCTCGTGTGCTGTTCAAAAGTGAGTTTCTGAACCCTTTCCACCACCAGAGCTGTTCACCAAGGTCACCAGTGCCATCTGTGTTGCCCAAGTCAAACTCTGCCTTCATCCTTCTCAACTCAAGTACCTTCAAAATAGCTGTAACCACCTTCTTGAAAGATTTTAAAAACGTTGACCTCCTTAAAGCTACACCTTTGTGCTTTTCACCCTTCTCAGACACTGATTCTTCTTGTTCTGCTAGATTTCTAAATGTTGGTGACAGTTGTAAGTTTTATTCTCTCTCTCTCTCTTTTTTTTCTGGGACAGAGTCTCACCTTGTTGCCCTCAGTAGAGTGCTGTGGCATCACAACTCACAGCAACCTCCAGCTCTTGGGCTAGGATGATTCTCTTGCCTCAGCCTCCTAAGTACCTGGGACTACAGGCGCCTGCCACAATGCCCGGCTATTTTTATTGCAGTTGCCACTGCTGTTTTAGCTGGCCAGGGCTGGGTTCGAACCTGTCACCCTTGGTATATGGGGCTGGCGCCCTACCCACTGAGCCACAGGTGCCACCCGTAAGTTTTATTCTCTTTCAACATTGAAATCTCCTCGGTTATTCTCATCCAAATGTATGGCTCAATTCTCTATATTTATCAAACCTTGGTCCCTGACTTGTCTCCTGAAGTTTGCACGTGTACATCCAACTGCCTATTTGACCTTTTCACTTGAATGTCTAATAGGCTTTCAAATTTACATGCAAAGCACAACTCCCCAACTCCCTTGGGGGAGTTTATTACCACTCCCCCAAGTTTCTCCCCCACTCTAATCATCTCTCATATCAATAAATGGCTGAGCTTAACTGAGCTGAGTAGAACATAATCTTTTCAGCAGCTTACAGTGAAGACCTAGGTGTCAGCATTAATTCTGCTATTTTCACCCAATCTATTAACAAGCCCTGCTGAGTCTACATGCAAAACCTATCCAACCTCTTCTTCTATCTCCTTTACTTCCATATTAGTTCAAGACTACAAGCTCTTAGCAAAACTATACAATAGCTTCTAACTTGTCTCTCTTCTTTCACTCTTGCTCGCTTAAAATCCAGGCATCACAGAGAAGTAAGAAGTACACCGGACGCAGTGGCTCACATCTGTAATCCCAGCACTCTGGGAGGCTGAGGCAGGTGGATTGCCTGAGCTCAGGAGTTTGAGACCAGCCTGAGTCAGAGGGAGACCTAGTCTCAGAAAAAAGAAAAAAAGCCAGGTGTTGTGGTGGGCACCTGTGGTCCCAGCTACTTAGGAGGCTGAGGCAAGAGAATCCCTTAAGCCCAAGAGTTTGAGGTTGCGGGCACTCTACTGAGGGCGACAAAGTGAGACTGTGTCTCAAAAAAAAAGGAGTAAGAAGTATCTTTTAAAAAAGTAAATCAGAACTCTCATACATCACTGGTGAGAATGTACACCCATTTTGTAAACCTGTTCAGCAGCTTCTTGGAAAGTTAATCATATGATCTAAAAATTCTGCTCTTAAGTATTTACTCAGAAGTGCAACATATGTACAAAAGATTTATACAAGAATGCTCATGGCAGCCATTTTCCTAAGAGCTAAAAACTAGAAGTGACCACAATGTCCACTCACAAAAGAATGGATAAACAGGGCGGCGCCTGTGGCTCAGTCGGTAGGGCGCCGGCCCCATATACCGAGGGTGGAGGGTTCAAACCCGGCCCCGGCCGAACTGCAACCAAAAAATAGCCGGGCGTTGTGGCAGGCACCTGTAGTCCCAGCTACTCGGGAGGCTGAGGCAAGAGAATCGCTTAAGCCCAGGAGTTGGAGGTTGCTGTGAGCTGTGTGAGGCCACGGCACTCTACCGAGGGCCATAAAGTGAGACTCTGTCTCTACCAAAAAAAAAAAAAAAAAGAATGGATAAACAAATCAAGGTATATTCATACAATGGAATACTATTCATCAGTAAAAACAATGAACTATGGATAAATGCAATATAAGTGAATCTTTAAATATTATGTTGAGTGAAAAAAGCAGACTGCGAACGTCCATATGACTTCATTTATATGAAATTCAGGAATAGATTAAAATCTTGGTGATAGAAATCGGAAAAATGTCTGCCTTTGAGGCAGGAGGTAGCAGACTGCGAACGTCCATATGACTTCATTTATATGAAATTCAGGAATAGATTAAAATCTTGGTGATAGAAATCGGAAAAATGTCTGCCTTTGAGGCAGGAGGTAGGGAATGATGCCTGGAGCATGAGGGAACTTTACAGGGTAATGGGAGGGTTCTATATCTTGACTGGAGTGGTAGTTCCACAGGTATGTATTTGTTGAAATTCATCACTGTCCATATAAACTCTATGAACTTTACTGTAATTATACCAAAATTTTTTTAAATTTATTTTTATTTGTTTATTTTTATTTATTTATTTATTTATTTTTGCAGTTTTTGGCCAGGGCTGGGTTTGAACCCACCACCTCCGGCATATGGTGCCGGTGCCCTACTCCTTTGAGCCACAGGCACCACCTATACCAAAATTTTTAAAAAGCATTATTGAAATGCAAAACAACTATAAGATTTAGATCCCTATTCAATCTGTTTCTTACTTGCCTCTTCAATCTCATAATTATTGTTTTCTCTCACTACAGGTTACTCACATTGGCCTTCTTTCTGTTACCTAAATAATGCCAAGATCAATCCCATCTTGCGGGGGGGGGGCGTCTTTGTATTTGCTATGCTTTCAGACAGGGGTCCTCAAACTACAGCTCATGGGCCACATGAGGCGGTGTGATTGTATTTGTTCCCGTTTTGTTTTTTTACTTCAAAGTAAGATATGTGCAGTGTGCATAGGAATTTGTTCATAGTTTTTTTTTAAACTATAGTCCGGCCCTCCAGCGGTCTGAGGGACAATGAACTGGCCCCCTGTTTAAAAAGTTTGAAGACCCCTGGTTTAGAAAGCTTTTGCATTGGGCAGCCCTGTAGTTCAGTGGGTAGGGCGCTGGCCACGTACACCAGGGCTGGTGGGTTTGAACGCAGCCCGGGCCAGCTAAATGACCATGACAACTGCGACAAAAAAAAGCCAGGCGTTGTGGCGGATGCCTGTAGTCCCAGCTACTTGGGAGGCTGAGGCAAGAGAATCACTTAAGCCCAAGAGTTGGAGGTTTCTGTGAGCTGTAATGCCACAGCACTCTGCCAAGGGTGACATAGTGAGACTCTGTCTCAAAAAGAAAAGAAAAAGAAAAAGAAAGCTCTTGGATAAGGTCTTCATATGTCCGGGTCTTTCTTTTAATAAGGTCTTAAACTTAAAACAACCTGTGTGTATAGGCATACCCTGACTACCTTTTCTATTTTGTTCATTATCTTCCCCCTGCCAGTGGCACTGCAAATCTATGAAAAAGAAACCTTGTTCCAAGGCCTAGTCTGGTGGCTCATGCCAGTAATCCTAGCCCTCTGGGAGGCCAAAGAGGGTGGATTGCCTGAGCTCAGGAGTTTGAGACCAGCCTGAGCCAGAGCCAGATCTAGTCTCTAAACATAGAGACTGGCCGTGCTATGGCCAGCACCTGTAGTCCCAGCTGCTTGGGAGCCTGAGGCAAGAGGATCACTTGAGCCCAAGAGTTTGAGGTTGCTGTGAGCTGTGACTCCATAGCACTCTACTGAGGGCAACAAAGTGAGATTCTGTCTCAAAAAAAGACAACCTTGTTTGACTTGTTCACAGTTATATTCTCAAGACCTAGAACAATGGCAAGCACCAAATAGATAAATAAGTAAATAAATAAATTCATTGGAAGAACAAATATGTGATAAGTTTCTGCCTTGTGCATCAGATGGGTAGTACATATTCATAAGCTGGGATAGGAACGGGAGAAGAGTGCATGCCGCCATGGGAAGAGCCTGTTACAATGAGCAGCTGATGTAAACACAGAACCGATTAAATAATTAGAAACATAAAAGTGTATCGTTGAAAGGAACTAGGTGCCAAATCATCTTTTTTCTGTTTCTGTCAAGAGAGTACTTTTAGTCTATACCACAACTGTCAGCTCATTTCTTAAATATCTGCTAAAGAAAGAGTGAGTTTCCCTTCTTTCTTTTTTTTTTTTTTTTAAAGAGACAGGGTCTTGCTCATTTGCCTAGGCTGGAATGCAGTGGTTTTGCCACAGCTCACTGTTAACCTTGAACTCCTAGGCTCAAGTGATCCTGCCTTACCCTCCTGAGTAACCAAGTAGCTGAGTCTATAGGCACGCACTTCCCCACCCAGCTAATTAAAAACAATGTTTTAGGGATGGTGTCTCACTATGTTGCCCAGGCTGGTCTTAGTCCTCCCACTGTGACCTCTTAAAGTGCTAGGATTATAGGTGAGAGCCAATAGAACCTGGTCCTCTCTTGATAATGTTTTTAATCTCTGAATTGGGAGTCAAATTTTAAAAAACATTCTACCTTTATGTTATAGTCAAAGCCACGTCTTCAGTAAAATAAAATAGTTCCTGTAATTCCTCAAAATCTTAATGTATGAATATTACTTTTACTAGTACTTCTTTTTTTTCTAGGCTACTTAAAAAATGTAATCCCTCCCTTGTCCAACCAAAGCATTTATAACCAAACCCCAAATTACAGAGTCAGTACTATCACAGCTATTTAAATTCAATACCATTTGAAAAAGTACTTCAATGAATTTTTAAGATTGAGGAAGTTAAACTATTATTCTAATCGCTCTTACCTTCGTTTGCAAATCAGGAACCACAAGGCTGATGCCAAAGCAAAGAAACCAATTCCCAAAGTAACAGCACCAGCAGCCAGAAAATAAGTTAAGTGGTTAAAAAAACCTATCCAAATAAATTATAAAAAATTATTTCATGCATTTTTCATTCTCTAGGTAAAATTAATTGACATAATATTTCAAATGATGTAACATAGTATAGTAACATAGTTAAGGCGTTAACTAGGAAATTTGGAGATCTGAATTCTAGTCCTATGCAATTCTAGTAACTTTGTTGATTAGGGCCCAGCGCACTTTTTTTTCCTTTCTTTCTTTCTTCTTCTTCTTTTTTTTTTTTTAATGTGGCCAGGATTTGAAACCTGCCACCTGCTTATCAAGTTTTCTTCCTCCCCAGTAGCTTTTTTGTTATTTCTCTAGTATCACTCCCAGCAGTCTTCCAACATAGGACATTTTTCATTTTAAGATTTATATTATTAATCACTATCAGGAGGTAGATGAAGTTAATAAAGTAACACATAGGAATTTTTAAGATCTTAGAAATCTTTTTTCTTTTCTTTCTTTCTTTCTTTCTTTTTTTTTTTTTTGAGACAGAGGCCCACTCTGTTGCCCTGGGTAGAGTGCTGTGGCATTGTTGTAGCTCACAGAAACCTCAAACTCCTGCATTCAAGTGATTTTCTTAACTTAGTCTCCCAAGTAGCTGGAACTACAGGCAGGTGCCACTATGCCTGGCTACTTTTTTCTTTCTATTTTAAGTAAAGACGAGGTCTCACTCTTGCTCAGGCTGGTCTCAAACTCCTGAGCTCAAGCAATCCACCCACCTCGGCCTCCCAGAGTGTTAGGATTATAGGCATAAGCCACCTGACCCAGTCTGTCTTAGAAATCTTTAAAAGTTCTGTCTTTATCTCAGGAACTGTAAAAGACTATAATCAAAAGCTAGCTGAAATATCACAATTTTGTAATTAGAAAAGTATATAGGAATGATATGGTGTTATCCTTTCATTTTGTAGATGGTAAAAGTGAGGTCCATGTAAAAAAGGGAAGTAACTCAACTAAGGTTATGCAGCAAGCTAAAGCCAGTCCTCTGTTTTTCCCCCTATTATTTCACCTCTGCTAACAATCATCTCAATGCTGGTATGTATTAAGAACAATTAGGAAAAAACAAAGCATGAAGCAATTATAGTCAGGTCAGTCAAGTCTTCATGAAGATTCTGAAATCTGCTACCTGAACATAAAGCAAACTGTGGAAAGCTTTCACAGAAGGCTGTACAGAACTTGAAGAACCTTAAGACAGCGGAGGAGTATATTACTTGGGAAAAAGATTGAGAAAAACTAACTGGAGATTTTTTTTTTAATTTTGCATTCAATTGTTTTAGTTTAAAGATTTTTTTTTTTTTTTTTTTTTGCAGTTTTTGGCCGGGGCCAGGTTTGAACCCGCCACCTCCGGTATATGGGGCCAGTGCCCTACTCCTTTGAGCCACAGATGCTGCCCTACTTTGAAGTTTTTATTTTATTTAATTTTATTGTAAATTGTATTTATTTATTTATTTAGACAGTGTCTCACTTCTTCACTCCCAGTAGAGTGCTATGTGGCAACATAGCTCACAGCAACCTCCAACTCTTGGGCTCAAGCTATTCTCTTGCCTCAGCCTCCCTAGTAGCTGGGACTACAGGCATCCACCACAATGCCCGGCTATTTTTTCTTTTTTAAATTTAGCAGGCCCAGGCTAGGTTCGAACCCACCAGTCCCTGAACTTGTGGCTATCGCCCTAACCACTGAGCTACGGGCACCCCTGGAGATGTTTTTATGTGAACATATTATTATGTTCTACTAAGGATATGTCATGATAAAGACTTTGTTATTTCCGTATTTTTATTGTTTCCTAAGTAATTTCCTGCTTCAAGATAGTGCCTCTAAGATCTTAATTTTCTTTGAGTTCAGAAATGTCTACATTCAGGAATTAATGGTACAGAATGAGTTGTATAAAATTATTTACCAAGGTGATACTTTTAATGTAAGAAACTCAAAATACTCCAAATTAGGAAGACAACTAAGTTTATAATGATGTTATGTATGAAAAATATAGTATCCTTTAATTCTTTATTGCAGGGTTTCTCAATCTTAACTCTACTGATCTTTTGGACCAGATAATTCCTTGTTGTGGAGGATTGTCCTGTGCATTGTACTTAAAGATGTTTCCAGACATTACCAAATGTGCCCTGACCAGTAAAATTGTACCCAGTTAAAAACACTGTAACAGCAGGATAGGGAAATACCAGATAATACTAAACAATGAAAGCATGAAAGATAAAAGCTATATTAAAAAAAATAAAGACTTGGTTACACTCAAATATAATATAAGAATCTCTATGGACAAAAGAAGAAATGCAACACAGAGAAACAAGTAGGGTTAAAACCACAGGCCTGCTGGACTCTGAGATGGAGAAGCAGAGATGACCCAGAAGAAACAGAGACCATCACTGAGACAAGACCTAGTCCCAAGTATGCTCTGGCGGAGGGAGTGAATCTGTATTACCAAAGTCTTTGAGAGAGGGGAGTCCCAAGCCACTAATAATAGATCAATTCAAAACAGGGAACCATGAGGAATCTTCAAAATGAAAAATCCCCAAAATTAATAAATGGAATAAACCTTTCTTTGAACATACAGCAAGAATTTTTAATCTCTCAATTGGGACTCAAAAGAAAGAAAAGAAAGATAATACTGAGAAAGTCACCCAATCATAAAAAGAATGAAAAATATGAAAAAGAAATTATGAGACATGGAAAACCTTAAGAGTATATAACATAAACTAAAAGGAGTCCCGAAAGAGAGAATATAGAAGTAGCAGGGAAGCAATACGCAATACTTACAGATACAACCTAAGATTTTTTTTTACATTAAAAAATATATAAGTGAAAAAATATATATATATAAGTGGCTGTACAGTTGAGGTGGGAGGATTGCTTGAGCTCAGTTCAAGACCAGCCTGAGCAAGAGCAATACCCAACCCTTCTAAAAACAGAAAAATTAGCCCAGCATCTTGGTGCACACCCTAGTTCCAGCTACTCAGGAGGCTGAGGCAGGAAGATCGCTTGAGACCAGAAGTTTGAGGTTGCAGTCAGCTATGATGATGCCACAGCACTCTACCCTGGGCAGCAGAGACTCTGTCTCAAAAAATAACTTTTTTTTAAGTTTATGCACAATAAAATTCACTTTTTCTTTTGGTGTGGAGTTCTATAAGTGGGGACAAATACAAAGACCATTCAATCACCACCACAACTAAGTCACAAAACAATCCCATAATGTCCCCCAAATTTCCACATACTACCTCTTTGGGGACACACATTAGCTGCTGCAACCACTGGCTATTTTACATCTCTAATCTCCATCCTTTGCTTTTGCCTTTTCCAGAATTTCATACAAATGGAATCACACAGCATGTGGCCTTTGGAGTCTGGTGTATTTCACTCACTATGATGCATTTGAGGTTTATCCATGTTGTGTATGTATCAATAGTTTGTTTCATTTTATTGCTGAGTAATATTCCATTTTATCATGATTAGGAATACACTTACTATACACTTACATATAGGTCTTTGTTAAAACATAAGTTTTTATTTCACTAGGGTGAATATTTATATATTCAAATTTACAAGAAAACTGCCAAACAGCCTTTAAAATTTATTTTTTGATGCCATGACTCAGATTGGCAAATTCATTCCTTCCTTCCTTCCTTCCTTCCTTCCTCCCTCCCTCCCTCTCTCCCTTCCTTCCTTCCTTCCCTAGTGTGCAGTGGCATCATCATAGCTCACTGCAGCCTCAAACTTCTAAGCTCAAAAGATCCTCTTGCCTCAGCCTCCCAGGCATGCACTACTATACCTGGCTAATTTTATTTTATTTTATTTTTATTTATTTATTTATTTTTGAGACAGAGTCTCAAGCTGTCACCCTGGGTAGAGTGTTGTGGCGTCACAGATCACAGCAACCCCTCAAACTCTTGGGCTTAAGCGATTCTCTTGCCTCAGTCTCCCAAGTAGCTGGGACTAAAGGCACCCACCACAACGCCCGGCTATTTTTTGGTTGTAGTTGTCACTGTTGTTTGGCAGGCCCGGTATGGATTCGAACCTGCTAGCTCTGGTGCATGTGGCCAGCGCCCTAGCCGCTGAGCTACAGGTGCTGGGCCATGCCTGGCTAATTTTACTTTACTTTTCTTTTTTTTTTTCCTAAGAGATAGGGTCTCCCACTATCACTATGTTGCTCAGGCTGGTCTTGAACTCCTGACCTTAAATGATCCTTCTGCCTCCGCCTTCCCAAAGTGTTGGGATTACAGGCATGAGCCATCACACCCAGCCTCAAGCTGCTTTGTAAAGTGGCTGTACCATCTTGCGTTCTCACCAGCAATATACAACAGTTGCAGTTGCTCTGTGTCATCACCACCAATTAGTACTGTCAGTTTCATTTTAGCCATTCTAATACATGTGCAGTAGCATCTCATTGTGGTTGTAATTAGTGTTTCCTTCGTGAATAATGATGTGGAGTATCTTTCCGTTTGTTTATTTGCCATGCACAGATGATCTTCAGTGAATATCTGTTAAAATTTTTGCTGAGTTTTAAGATATCCTTATACATTCTGCATACGTGTCCTCATATAGGCATGTAATTTGGAAATGTTTTCTCCCAGTCTATATGGCGTGGCATTTCAATTCTCTTAACGGTGTCTTTTACAGAGAAAAATTTTGGTGATGCCAAATTTAACTTTTTTCTTCTATAGATTGTGCAGAAGAAAAGAACTAAGAACTCTGTGCCCAACTTAGGTCACAAGATTTTCTCTTATGTTTTCATATAAAAGTTTTGTAGTTTTATGTTTTACATTTAATTTATGATTCATTTAAATTTATTTTTTATAAGGTGTGAGGTATGAAATAAGTTATTTCTTACTCCTTTTTTTTTGCACATGGATGTGCAATCTTTACACTAGTTGTTGAAAAGATGATCTTTTTGGAATGGGTTACCTTTGTCACTTTGTCAAAACTCAGTTATCTAGGCCAGGCACAGTGGCTCATACCTGGAATCTTAGTGCTCTGGGAGGCTGAGGCAGGTAGATTTCTTGAGCTCAGGAGTCTGAGACCAGCTTGAGCAAGAGCAAGAACCTGTCTTTAAAAATAGCCGGGTGTTGTGGCAGGCACCTGCAGTCTCAGCTACTCGGGAGGCTGACGCAAGAGAATCGCTAAAGCCCAAGAATTTGAGGTTGCTGTGAGCTATGATGCCACAGCACTCTATCGAGGGTGACAAAGTGAGACTCTGTCTCAAAAAAAAAAAAACCAAATAAGTTACCTATATTTGTGTGATTCTATTTCTGTTCTCTTCATCCTGTTCCCTTATTCTGTGTTACCTATCCTATCATCAAAAAGTACAGCAACAATAACATGTAACACTTACACAGCAAATACTATATACGGTGTATGCCAGCACTGTTCCAAATGTTTTTAATGTATTATTTAATCTCACATGTCTATGAGTTAAGTACTATTATTTTCCCACTTTGCAGATGAAAAAATAGATAAGGTAAATTGAGGGTAAATAGCTTTCTCAAAAGCATACAACTGGTAAATGGGGGAACAGTAGCAACTTCCCCCCCATAGAGACTAGGTCTCCCGTGTTGCCCAGAATGGAGTGCACTGGCACAAATATAGCTCACCGCAATTTCGAATGCCTGGCCTCAAGCAATCCTCCTACATTAGCCTCCTGAGTAGCTGAGACTATGGGTCACAATACTTAGCTAATTAAAACATAATTTTTTTTCAAGAGATGGGGTCTGTTCTATTGCCCAGACTGGTCTCAAATTCCTGGCCTTAAGCAACCTCCCAAAGTGATGGAATTACAGACATGAACCACTGTGCCCCACCTAAAAGAAACGTTGTTGTTTTTATTTATTTATTTTTTTGAGATAGCATCTCACATGGACGTCCTGGGTAGAGTTCATGGCATCATCACAGCTCATAGCAACCTCAAGCTCTTGGGCTCTAAAGATGTTCTTGCCTCAGTGTCCTGGGTAGCTGGGGACACAGGCCTGCACCACCATGCTAGACTAGTTTTCCTATTTGTAGTAGAGATGGGATCTTGCTCTTGCTCTGGCTGGTCTCAAATTTCTGAGCTCAAGCAGTCTACTGGCCTTGGCCTTCCAGAGTGCTAGGATTATATGTGTGAGCCACCCCGCCCTGCCCCACTACCTAAAAATTTAAATATTGCTAAAGTACTTCCTTTTCTGGATTGGGGAAAGAAGAGAGATACTGAATATCTTTAGATTTGGTCAGAAAAACAGTTATGTATGGGAGTTAAAAATTTAAGGGTAACTAGGGGGGCATTGGCTCACAACTATAATCCTAGCACTCTGGGAGGCCAAGGCAGGAGGACTGCTTGAGAGCTGGAGTTGGAGACCAGCCTGAGCAAGAGCAACACTCAGGCTCTACCAAACATAGAAAAATTAGCCTGGCATTGGGGCAAATACCCAGGGAAACAGAGCAAGACTGCGTCTCAAAGAAAAAATTAAGAGTAACCAAAGCAATCTACAGATTCAGGGCAATTCCTATCAAAATGCCAATAGAATTTGTCACAGAAATAGTAAAACAATCCTGAGATTCATATGACACCACAAAAGACCTAAATAGTCAAAGTAATCCTGAGAAAAATGAACAAGTTTTGAGGCATCACACTACCTGTCTTCAAAATATACTACAGTGCTATAGTAAACGAAACAGCATAGACCTGGCATTGAAACACGATGGAGCAGAATAGAGAACTCAGAAATAATCCACATATTTACAGCCAATTCATTTTTGACAAAGGCACTGAAAACATACATTGGGGAAGGACAATCTCTTCAATAAAGGCTGCTAGGAAAACTGGATATCAATATGCAGAGAAATAAAATTAGACCCCCATCACCACATAGAAAAGTCAACTGACAAATGATTAAAGACTTAAATGTAAGACCCTAAACTATGAAACTACGAGAAGAAAAAACATAAAGGAAGGGCCTCAGTACATTGGTCTGGGCCCAGATTTCATAGGTAAGACCTCAAAATCACAGGCAACAAAACCAAAAATAGATAAATGGGATTGTATCAAACTAAAAGTTCTGTACAGCACGGTCAACAAAGTGAGATGACAACCTGTACAATGGCAGAAAATATTTGTAAGCTATTCATCTGGTAAGGGATTAGTATCCAGAATAACACAAGGAACTGAAACAACTCTACAGCAACAAAAAAAAATCAGATTAAAAATGGAAAAATGATTTAAATAGACATTTCTCAAAAGATATACAAATAGCCAATACGTATATGAAAAATACTCAGCATCATTAATCATCAGGGAAATGCAAATCAAAACCATAATGAGATAGCATCTCACAATGATATCTCACCCATTAGAATGATTATTATTAAAAAGATAAAAAAATAACAAATGTTGGCAAGGATGCAGAGAAAAGAGCACTCTCCTATGCTGATAGTTGGAATTTAGACTTGAACAATCATTATGAAAAATAGTATGGAAGTTCCTCAAAAAACTACAAATAGAACTACCAAATGATCCAGCAAACCCACTCCTGGACATTTATCCAGGAAAGGAAAGAAGTATATCAAAGAGACGTCTTTGTTTATTGCAGCACTATTCATAGTGCTAAGACATAGAATCAACTAAGTGTCCATCAACAGATTAATGAATAAAGAAAATGTGGTATGTGCACAATGGAATACTATTCAGTCATAAAAAAGAAAATAATCCTGTCATTGTGCCAACATGGATAAGCCTGGAAGATATTATGTTTAGTGAAATAAGGCAGGTGCAAAAAGACAAATATTGCATGTAACCACTCACCATGTGGAAACTAAAAAATTGGGTCTCATGGGAGTAGAGAGTAGAATAGTGGTTACTAGAGGCTGGGAAGGGTTTAATGGATACAAAATCAGGGCTAGATAGGAGGAATTAGTCTAGTGCTTTATAGCTTTGTAGTGTTAACGATTTATAGTTAATAGTTTATTGTATGTTTTCAAATAGCTTGAAGAAAGCAATTTGAATGTTCCCAACACAAATAAAATGATAAATATTTCAGGCAATAGATATGCTATTACCCTGATTTGATCATTACCCAGTATATATCCGTATTAAAATGTCAAACTGTACCCCATAAATATGCTCAATTATTGTGTCAATTAAAAAAATAATAAAACAGGCTTGGCGCCCATAGCACAGTGGTTACGGCACCCAGCCACATACACCAAGTGTTGTGGTGGACACCTGTAGTCCCAGCTACTACAGGGACTACTGGAAGGCTGAGGTAAAAGAGTTGCTTGAGCCCAAGAGTTTGAGGTTTGAGGTGCTGTGAGCTGTGATGCCATGGCATTCTACTAAGGGCCACATAATGAGACTCTGTCTCAATAATAAAAATAATAATAATCCATGTGACAAAGTAACTGAAAATGTTAAGAATATCATCATGAAAGAAAATATCTAAATGGCCAATAAATGTAAAAAGTTTATTAATCAGTAAGGAAATTCAAGTCAAACTATAAGGAAATACTCTGACCATTATATGTAATGACTAATGTGAAAAAGAGAAAGGAGTTTGAAAGGAGGGAGAGCAGCCTGACCTCCCATTCACTGCTGGTAGGAATGTAATTTGGTGTAATACTTTGAAAAACTGTTTGACACTATTTTTTTTTTTTTTTTTTTTGAGGCAGAGTCTCACTATGTTGCCCTTGGTAGAGTGCCGTGGTGTCATACACAACAACCTCGAACTCCTGGGTTTAGTACACTATTACAGTCTCTAGTTTAAATAGATCATTTACATCTCAGGGGAATTTCAATGAGCTACAAGGAACACAAAAGTTCCAAAACACTTTACCAATTTACAAATTACATATTTGCTAATACCTTCAACAAATCATGCTCTCTCTCTAAACCAATTTGTAAAATGGTAAGCCTTGACTCTGAGATCACTAAGTTCTGCTCCCACAGTTTAAATGGATCATTTACATCTCAGGGGAATTTCAATGAGCTACAAGGAACACAAAAGTTTCCAAAACACTTTACCAATTTACAAATTACATATTTGCTAATACCTTCAACAAATCATGCTTTCTCTCTAAACCAATTTGTAAAATGGTAAGCCTTGACTCTGAGATCACTAAGTTCTGCTCCCACTCTGAAGGTTTAGTTAATAAATATTACAAAGCTGGTGTCACCTGTAGCTCAGTGGGTAGGCAGGTTTGAACACGGCCTGGGCCAGCTAAACAACAATGACAACTGCAACAAAAAATCAGTCGGGCATTGTGGCGGGCGCCAGTAGTCCCAGCTACTTGGGAGGCTGAGGCAAGAAAATAGCTTAAGGGTGGCGCCTGTGGCTCAGTCGGTAAGGCGCCGGCCCCATATACTGAGGGTGGTGGGTTCAAACCCGGCCCCAGCCAAACTGCAACCAAAAAAATAGCCGGGCGTTGTAGCGGGCTCCTGTAGTCCCAGCTACTTGGGAGGCTGAGGCAAGAGAATTGCCTAAGCCCAGGAGTTGGAGGTTGCTGTGAGCTGTGTGAGGCCATGGCACTCTACCGAGGGCCATAAAGTGAGACTCTGTCTCTACAAAAAAAAAAGAAAATAGCTTAAGCCCAAGAATTTGAGGATGCTGTGAGCTGTGATGTCACAGCACTCTACCAAGGGTGACATAGTGAGACTCTGTCTAAAAAAAAAAAAGTGTATATATATACATATATAAAATAAAGCAATATTATACACAAGGTAGTATTTTTACTTCTCTGACTTTGCCCTTAAGTATACTATCTAAAATAATGATTCCTCACTTGCAATAGACTATCCTATCACCCTATTTCTTTGTCTTTAATAAATATCATTAATAATTTTTCTTACTTTTTGGTTTATTGTCTATTATCTTTTTTTCTCCACCAGAACATAAGTCTTTTCCACTATAGCATTCTCAGAGTTAAGAGCAATGATTGCTTTACTCAAGAAATGATTGAATACTCAATGAATGACTCATGGAACCTGTGCTAGGGATGCAAGTATTACGGGCATGAATAATGAATAATACGGGCAGCGCCTGTGGCTCAAAGGAGTAGGGCGCCGGCACCCTATACCAGAGGTGGTGGGTTCAAACCCAGCCCCTGCCAAAAACTGCAAAAATAAATAAATAAATAATGAACACAAAGTTCTTCCCCTCAAGAAGTATGTTGCTCTGTAGGAAGGACATGCATACCAAAAACAAAGTGCAATCACAAAGTATTATGGATGTTACAATGGATGAAATAAGTAGAAAATGAAGACACAGGAAGATCTGTGGAAACACAGGGAAAGAAAAAAAAAGGAAAGGCTTCACAGCTAAACATTTCCTGAGAACTTTCTATTGCCAAATCCTTGGCAAGAATTGGTGATTCAAAGACAAGTAACATGTACAATCTAGAAGAGGACATGGAAACAGATACATTCCTTAAAAGATTCTAAGTTCTGTAATAATAACAACTTGTTGACAGTGCTGTAACAACAGAGGCAATTTGACCCAGTGCAAGAGCAGTTTTCTAGGAATGACACCTGAACTGAATCCTACAGAATGTAAGAAATAGGTAGCCAAAGGGATTGGGTCTTAAATCTGGCTATGATTCATCCATGAAAATAAATAAAACTCTCTCTGCCCACAGCACCCTCCAGGTTATAATTGACCCTCGTTTTACAATTTACAGCCAAACTTTTTTAAAATAAAAAAATTCCCACTTCCTTACAACTTCTATTTCCAAGGTCATTACTAACTTCCTCAACACCAAATCCATAGGTCACTATTGACTTTTTTCCCTCTCATGCCTTGGTGTCTGCAACCTAAATTCTCTTGGTTTTCTTCCTATTTCTCTGTCCATACTGTCATTCCTTTGTAGATCCTTCCTCCTTAGCACATCTATATGCATTTCTATATTTATATGTTATATATGTATACATATTAAATAAGAATTACTAGGTAATTGTGCCAGGAGTATTTGTACCAGGAGTATTTAAATTTTTTTTTCAATGTTTCTGGAACTGTAAGTCCTGCTTTATTTCTGGAGTATTTATAAACTACTTGTTTATTGTGCTCTTTTGGAGTTTTGCCAGATTTTAGTGTTAGGTTTATGCTACTTATAAGTGGATCACTCCAATTCAACAAGTATCCTTTGGACACCAGATACGTGTGAAAGACTGGGTGGGTCACCAAGGGAGTGGATAAAAAACTATTTGAAATAGGAATGAATCATCCTTACTCTGAGGTTTAAAAATCTATAATGAAATATAATCAGGGCTGAGATGCAACCAGTATACAGGGTGTCCATAAAGTTCATGTACAATTTACTATGTGAAACTATTTTAAATTGCACACAAACTATATGGACACTCTGTATAACATTGACTAAACTGTATAATTGGTATCTGCTTTGATTTGATATAAATCTAACTGATCTGTGAACTTTGAAAAGTTATTTATTATATTGGTGGGATTTTAATGTTCTCACTTGAAAAATGGAAATCATACAGAATTGCAGTAAGGTAGAAATAAGATAATACTGTAAGAAGTTAATAACATAATAAATGGAAAGACATATCAATTAAACATGCATATACCAGGCCACACTATACTTGATCTTAGCTAAAAGGTCGAGAAGTGATGTATACCCAGCCATAAAGCAAGACTCAACAAGTCTTATAAAATAACACCCTAAAAAAATCTTACATGCTTAGGGAAATTTAAAATCACATTGTAAATAACTCATTCATTAAAGAAAAAGCCAATGGAAATTAGAAAATTTATAAAACTAAACAATAATAAGAGCACCATGTGTAAATACTTGCAGCAACACAACTGGAGGGAATTAAGGGAAATATATAGCCCTAAATACATTATATTAGAAAACAGTCTTGGAAAATAAGGAGCTTAGCATTCAAATTAAAAGTTGAAAAAGACCAGCAAAATAAACCCAAAGAAAGTAGAGAAAGGAAGCAATAAAGAAGAGAAATTAATGAAATGAAAATTAAGATTCTTGGTAAAGAGTAATAAAACTGGCAAATCTCTAATAAGACTAACCAAATAAAAAAAAGAAGGCATAAGTAAACAATATTAAAAATGAAGACAGAACATAATTACAAATAAAACAAAGGGAAAAATACTTGCAATGTATTTATGCTAATGTATTTTAAAACTTAGATAAAATGATATATACCTAAAAAGTGACTTACAAAAAGTGACTCAAGAAGTAATAGAAAACATAAATGAACACGTATCCATTAATTGAATCAGCAGTTACAAAATTTCCCCCAAAGAAAACAGCAGGCCCCAATAACTTTACAATTTCTACTGTATACCCATGATTCAAGTATTTCTTATCTTATGCAAGCTCTTCCAGAGAATAGAAAGAGATTGCTGCGTGGCTGTCCAAATACATTTTCCTCTTCTTCCCAGGCAAAAAGCTAGACTACATGTCCTAGCTTCCCATACCATTAGGTGAAGCCATGCGACTGAGTTCTAACCAATGGAATTTGAGTGGAAGTGATGTCATAAAAACCTCCCAAGCACTTTTCTCCATGCTGTTCCTCCCTTTAGACTCACTGGAATGGAGATGTTCCCCCAGGGAAACCTAGGAAGCCATGTGTTGATATCACCACCTTCAATCAATTCATCTAATCGATATTTACAGAACATTCAGTCCAACAAGAGCAAAACATATATTCTTTTCAAGTGTACATGGTACCTTCCCTAATATAAAGAAATTTGAAAATTATTATAACTTCTAAATAATACATTTACTTCTAAGTATATCTGTAGGCAAAAAGAGAGAGTCTTAAGGGAAAATAGAAAATATTTTCAACAAATATGATGAAAACACATTATCTCAGGATTTGTGTAATGCCACTAAAACAATACTTAAGGAATATAATGTACCATTTTTTTCAAAAGAAGGTAAACCTATCTTTTAACCCTTTTACTTTAGATAAGTCCCACTGAATCTGTGAAAGTTATTTATTAGGTTGGTTGAATTTTAATGTTCTCATTTGAAAAATGGGAAACATACTATTTATCTTATAGAATTGCAGTAAACAATAAATAATGCTGGGTGGCACCTGAGGCTCAGTGGGTAGGGTGCTGGCCCCATATACCAAGGGTGGTGGGTTCGAACCTGTCCCTGGCCAAACTGCAACAAAAAGTAGCTGGGCGTTGTGGCAGGCATCTGTAGTCCCAGGTACTCGGGAGGCTGAAGCAAGAGAATTGCCTAAGCCCAGGAGTTAGAGGTTGCTGTGAGCTGTGATGCCACAACACTCTACCAAGGGTGATAAAGTGAGACTCTGACTCTAAAAAAAAAAAAAAAAAGAGTAAATAATGCTGTAAGAAAGTAATAACATAATAGACATATCAACTGGACATGCATATACCAGGCCACAAAGAAGATTCAAGAAGTTTAATCCTCACTGGCATTTGTTACTTATAGGTCCATTACTATATTCTATATTTCATTAAAATGTTGTTTCATTTTTTTTATTCCCAGTGAACTGTAGATCTAAAATATGTAATCAAATAGCTTACATGGGTAGTCAGGGAGGCTTTAGAAACAATGTTTCTTTGACGACTTCTCCTTTGCTTATTTTTAAAATAATTCACATCTAATGAATTATGCAGCTCTTCAGTCTTCTCTTTCTTCTATTCTTTATTGTGGGTGTTCTAAACTTTCACTTTTTTTTTTATACAGAGTCTCACTATGTCACCCTTGGTAGAGTGCTGTGGCATCACAGCTCACAGCAACCTCAAACTCCTTGCCTCAGCTTCTTAGTAGCTGGGACTACAGGCACCCACCACAATGCCTGGCTATTTTTTGGTTGTATTTGTCATTGTTGTTTGGCAGGCCCAGGCTGGGTTCAAATCTGCCAGCCCTGGTGTATGTGGCTGGCATCCTAACCACTGAGCTACAGGCGCCAAGCCCAATTCTTTTAATTTTGTTGAGGTTTTATTTGTGTTCTAGGATATGGTCTAGTTTGGAGTATGATCCATGGGCTGACAAGAAGAATGTATATTCCTAATCTTTGGGATGGTGTGTTCTGCATATGTTTATTAAGCCCATTTGTTCTAGGATCACATTAAGTTCCTTGTATCTTTATTTCGTTTCTGTTTAGAGGATCTGTCCAGTTCTGGCAGAGGAGTGTTAAAGTCCCCAGCTATTATGGTGTTATAAGAGATCATATTGCTTAGACCAATCAAGGTCTGTTTCATAAATCTGGGACCATTTAAGTTGGGTGCATAAATATTTAGAATTGAAATTTCCTCTTGTATTGTTCTTTTGACCAATGTGAAGTGACCATCTTGGCATTTCTTAACATTAGTTGCTTTAAATCCATTTATATCTGAAAATAAGATGGCAAACCCTCCTATCTTCTGATTTCCATTTGCCTGAAATATTGTTTTCCAACTCTTTACCCTGAGTCTTGTTTTGTCTTTCAAGGTTAGGTGTGTTTCCTAGAGACAGCATGTAGATAGGTTATGCTTTTTTATCCAATTGACCAGCCTGTGCCTCTTTAGTGGGGAATTCAAGCCATTAACATTTATTGAGAGAAGTGATAAGTGTGGTGGAGTTCTATTCATCTTATTTTGTGAAAGCCTATTGCTTAGTTTTATACTTTGCACCATTATGGAAGCTGGGTTTTATTCTTTAGTTTGCTGGTGTTTACTTTGCTGGTGGTCCATTGTGATGTGTGCCAAATAGGTTTAAGTATTTTCTGTAGAGCTGGTCTCGTGGCAAATTTCCTTAATGTTTGCATGTCAGTAAAAGATTTGATTTCACCATCAATTTTCTTAGTTTAGTAGGGTACAGAATTCTAGGCTGAAAATTGTTTTGTTTAAGGTTAAAGGTAGCTGACCATTCTCTTCTGGCTTGTAAAGTTTCCACTGAGTAGCCTGCTATTACCCTCTGCCCCATAGGTCAATTGGTACTGATTTCCTGGCTATTTACAGAATTTTCTCTTTTGTCTTGATTTTGGACAGGTTCATTATAATGTGTCTTGAAGATGTTTTATTTATGTTGTTCACTTCCTTCCCCTACTTTTTCCTTCTCACTACCTCTTTCAGTTTAAATTACTTTGTCTCAGAGCTTAGGTATTGAAGTGGCCTTTTGGTATAAGGCCAAAAGGAAGATAAGGGTAAAGAGCAAGAAAGGAGAAAGAAAAGAAAAGGTAAAGAGGGGGGAGTGTAAGGAAAGAATTGAATAAAAGGAGATAAAGGATAGTAAGAGAAAGAGAATGACAGGAGAAATGATGGTGTTTAGCAGGGCTCTTTAATCACACCACAGCTCTAGGACTTTGGGGAGCCAGGCTGAGCGAGTCCCTCAAAGTCAGGAGTTCAAGGCCTGGACAAAAGCAAGACCCCACCTATACAAAATATAGAAAGAAATCAGCAGTATGTCACAGTGGGGACTTACCAATACCTTCTTTCAGAGGCAAAAGCTTCAAGGACACCCTAGACTATGAGCTTGAGCCTGTGGCCTCCTTGAGCCAGACCAATGCTGTGACCTCCCTGAGCCTTCAGAGAAGAGAAAAAAGGAAGAAAAAAATAATAAAGATAGATAAAGAAAATTAAGAATACATTTATATAAGATAAGAAAGGGGAAAAAGATATTTTAGCTGTTGTATGAAAAATTTATGTGGGAAATATGAGAAAAGTAGAAAAATCTCTACCAAAAGAGTGAAAAAGGAGATAAACGAAAAAGAAAGAAAGAATAAAAGGGACTGAAAAATCATAACAAAAATGGAAGATCCCTTGTTATTGAGAAAAGTAAAAATGAAAAAATTAAAATATAAACAAAGAAACAAAGAAACTAAACAAGAAATAACTACAACAACAACAGAAGAGAAAAAAGAAGAGAAAGAAAAACTGAGGAAAAAATTTTAAAAAGAAGAAAAAATGTAAAACACTATGTATGTGTGTGTGTGAATTGCCATATATTGCCTGGACACTAAGAGGTGCTCTGGTGTTAGATGAGAACACAGGCTGAATTTATTGTATATATTGGGGGTCAGAAGTTAGTCTCTAGTTGCAAAGGAGATTGAGTCTTGTCTTCCTGACTCCTTTGCCCTCAATCTGGACCTGTTTGCTTTGTCAGCATTCAGTCCCCACAGGACTGGTGTCCCAAAGCTCTTGCCAGACTTCCAGGAGTCCCATTAAACAATGTCCCCTGACAAAAAGCAGTCCACCCCAAGGGTTGTGGGGGACCACTCAGCTCACCCCTAAAATGGTTGCTTGAGCTTAGCAGGTGCATCAGGGCTAGCCATGCACTAGAACCCTGCAGACTGTTCCTCCTACATGAATGGCCTTCCCACGATGGCAGTACCCCACCAGCAACCAAGCCAATGGGAGAACCATACCACCCGGTTCAACTTTAGCCACCAGATGCTGTTTGAGTTTACTACTGCTCCAGTGAGGAGCCCAGTACAAATTTAAAAAACTGCAGGACAGCCCTTTCCTATCCACAGTCCTCTGCAGGCGAGCCAGCTGACAGACTGTCCTCTACCTGTACCAAGCACCTGCCTTCTGTGTCAGTTTTCCTCAGCTCCAGACCTCCTTGTTGACTCTTGAGGTCTCCCACTGCTTCACCGTGCCCTGGAGTTATGTTTCTGGGTGCTCCAGCCAGAGGCGGCTGAAGTCCACTTTCCCGTCTCACTGCAAGTATTTGGTAAGGAGATGTCTCTAGTCTGCCATCTTGCTTCACCCTGCTGTTTTTACTTTAGATACCAGTCTCCTTTGTAAGACATTCCTTTAACTTACCAATTTAAACATTTGATAGACAAGTTCTTTTTTCTTCTTTTGCGTCTTGGTAATCACATTTATTGGAAGTGCTGGAGAAAAATAAAAATAGCATTCTGCAAATTTCAGGAGTAGAAGAATCCTTGGGTCATTTCTTAATATCAAAATGTATGTAGTTTTCTCTTCTGAATGTCTTGCACATCTTGCACATTTAAAGAGGCAGTTGTACCACGTCTCCTTCAGGATAAATTCTTTGTTTCAGCTAACTCTCAATGGAGGGACGATCAGGATAACACCAACTCTCTGGACAAACGACGCTGGAATATTCTGTTTCATTGATTTACATATCTCTTTATTTGTTTCCTCATCAATTTCTATAGTCATCGCAGTTGCTTCCATATCTCCCATTATCATATTTAAATGTTGATCACAAACGTGTAATCTGCCTCAAAGCTCTGGGTCTGGTTATTTTCACATAAATTCGCTCATCCAGGCTGAGACTGATAAGATCCAGGGGCTCTTTGGGTAGTTTGTTACTGGTGCACATTGTCTGTCATGTTTCAAACTTCATAGACAACTTCTGGTGGTTTTGTGTCACCTTCCATGTGGCTTTAGCAATGTATTATTTTGGAGGTGTGGGTGAAATTCTTTCAAAATGTATTGAAGTTTCCATCATGTGACCATATTTAAATCTCACTTCCTTTGCCACTTGGGAGTGCTAATTTAAATGAACATAGGACTTCTAGCTTTTTATTAATAAATTCTGAAACTGCTGCTTTACTTTTGCTTTTTATAATAAATTGAATAACTGTTCCAATCTCTGTTATTTATTTTATTCCAAAAATTTCTTGAGTTACCTTAAATATTCTCATTTTATTACAATCAAATCTACATTTTCTGTAACTTGACTCTTTTGAACTTTGAACTTTCATTGATTTTTGTTCAACAGAGGTTAGGAAGAGTGAAGGACTTTTACTTTCCTTTTTTTGACAAACTTTGGTACATTATTTTCTTGAGAATATTTGCCAAGTATTTCAACCTTTTATTAAACTATTTAAAGATCATAATCTTCCCTGTCATGCTTTAAATAAAATACCATGGTTTTTTTTTTTTTTTTTTGAGACAGAGTCTCACTATGTCCCCCTCAGTAGAGTGCTGTGGCGTCACAGCTCACAGCAATCTCAAACTCTTGGGCTTAAGTGATTCTCTTGCCTCAGCCTCCCAAGTAGCTGGGACTACAGGCACCCGCCACAACGCCCAGCTATTATTTATTTATTTTTTTTGGAATTGTTGTTTGGCAGGCCCAGGTTGGGTTTGGACCCGCCAGCTCTGGTGTATGGGTGTATATGGCTGGCACCCTAGATACTGCAGCTACAGGCATTGAGCCAATACCATGGGATTTTTGTCCCTTTATTTTCCTGAACACGTAAAACAGTTTTGAATACAGTGAGGTGGGCTGGAGGTTATGGAGAGTAGGGGGAGAAAGATTACAGCTAACATTTATTGATTTTTTGGAGTACAGGGCACTGTGTGGAGGAGAACTTTATATATACTTTTTATTGGCCCTGAGTTCTTAACTATGCTTCCCAAATAAAGTTCTTTGTACTCCAATCTTGGTCTTAGGGTCTTAGTTGTGAGGAACCCAATTTAAAATAAATTGCTGCTGGGTAAGGTGGCTCCTGCCTGTAATCTTAGCACTCTGGGAGGCTGAGGCCGGTGGATTGCCTGAGCTCATGAGTTCTAGACCAGCCTGAGCCAGAGCCAGACCCTGTCTCTAAAAATAGCCGGGAGTTGTGGTGGGCTCCTGTACTCCCAGCTACTTGGGAGGCTGAAGCAAGAGAATTGCTTGAGCCCAAGAGTTTGAGGTTGCTGTGAGCTGTGATGTCACAGCATGACAAAGTGAAACTCTGTCTCAAAAATAAATAAATACGAAATTCCTTAAAGTAATATCCAACTAACAGTGAGTTTTGGTTTATATGACTCTACACAGCCCATATTCTATTTATTATTAACATACAGTATTACCGCCTAGCTTATTTTGAACTTTCTTCAAATTATTAGGCATATAACATGGACTCATAAATAAATTTATAAGGGGCATGAATTTAGGGAAGGGTGAGGATACAGAAATTCAAAAGTACAATAAACTAATTTTGAGTACATATTTTGGACAGTGACCAAAATGAATAACATTTTGAAAAACATTTGATAGATTATACTAATGGGAAATATATGCAAGTAGCATTGGTAGCTTTTAAATTGTTCCATGGCTTATTGTTTTGTTAAGGTTTAGCACGTCTTCATTTTGGAATAAGCCACAGATATTACTCTGTGCTCCATTACAGACTCTGCAAAAGGTCACACATAAAGCAGAGGCACCTGCCCTTTTCTTTAATTAGCACGTGGTGGAAATTTGTTTCTGTCCGGAAAGTGTACAGATGTAAGGAAGAGGGAAAAGATTATCTCATTGTAGTACAAAGACCAGAATGGGGCAATTTCTTTAGTTTTATAGTTAGCACTTTCTTCTTTCTTGTAAGAAGATTCAAGCCCTTCCTTCCCTTACAATCAAGGCAGGGAGCCTTTCATCGCGAGCCATAAGCGTCAAGTGCAGCACAGGCTGTTAGAGGAAGTCCTGATTAGAGAGGGAAGCCGTTGACTCCAAAGCCCAGTAAGGAAAACCAGAGCGTCCACCTCATTCGAAGTTTTCTGTGCGAAGGGCAGCCAGGCCCACCGGGGAGCCTGGAGGTGAGGAGCCGGCCGAGAGCTTCCCAGACAGGCTGTGCCTCGGCGACCGGTGGAAGGGAGCCCGAGCCCAGCGCCGGAGCCCAGGGCCTCGGGGCCTGCAAGCTGCAGTGTCCAGGCGGGAAGCCCGGCCCAGCAGGCGGCTCGCAGCCGGGCTCTGAGGGCGGGAAACAGCCAGCACTCTTTCGGAATGATTGGCTCAAGTTGGCGTGAGCCCCTGATTTGATGTAACCTGATGGAAGGGGACCCAGCCTCCTGCTACACTCCCAGCAGGCTCCTTTGAGTCGAGTTTTACAGTCCTGGTTCCTGGCTCAGGTTCTTTGGAGGGAACCTGGGTCTGCAGCTCGCCAAGCCTGGTGGGGTGCCAAGTCCTTCTGAGTCCCTATCCCGGGAAACTTGGCCTTTGCCACTCCTTCCAGCCTGTGCTAGAGTGAAGACCCTTGGCTGGATCTCACTAAAGCACACAGTGCATTTTAGACTCTTAGTTTTAGAGTTTAATTCAGCAGCATGTAGTAACTTTGTAGGTGCATCCAAATCCTGAAGGAAATTAAGGGTCAACTGGTTTGTCTTTGGTTTTATCAACTTTGGCATGTTAATTTCAGTAAAATTTTCAACCAGCACACCCCATTGAGCATCTTTGTCTCAAATCCTAAGAACTGAAACATAGTTCCTGCTCTCACAGAGCACCCAATTTAGGTGGAAATACTCAGTTCAAGCATACCCATACTTCTTCATAGGTGTATATATTAAATTCAGGGAACATTTATTAAACACCTATTATGCAGTAAGCTCTGTGCTAAGTATTGGGCATAGAAAATGTTGAATCATTTTTCATCTAAGCTCACAATCTTGGTGAAGGTAGAACAGAAAAGAATTATCTATAAAGATACACGGCAGAGACTATGAAGTGCTACTACCCAAATTCAGATCAAGTGGGAGTACAGGAGACAGCTGACTTACATGTTCAGAGAAAATTGGCAAAGCTTTGTGGCGCAGGTAACATGTGAGGTATCCCTGGAAGGTGAGGTTACGTGAAGAAGTGAAGTTGTGGTTGAAGTGTTGCACTGTCTAACAGATCTCACTTGAGGAGTTTGCTCCATTTTTATCTTTTAATTTCTCTTGCTGTCCACCCTACTTTGCTACTCTCCCAGCCCTTGGTCTATTTTCTTGGAATTAGCCTAGGCCAAGGTATCTATCTCACTTACAAATGATAATTACCTTTTATTTAAAAACTTATTTCTGCAGGAACAGTACTTGTGAAGAAAGAATTTTCTTTCTTTTTTTTGAGACAGAGCCGCAAGCTGTCCCCCTGGGTAGAGCGCTGTGGCATCACAGCTCACAGCAACCTCCAACTCCTGGGCTCAAGCGATTCTCCTGCCTCCACCTCCCAAGTAGCTGGGACTACAGGCGCCCACCACAACGCCCAGCTATTTTTTGGTTGCAGCCGTCATTGTTTGGCAGGCCTGGGCTGGATTCGAACCCACCAGCTCAGGTGTATGTGGCTGGCACCTTAGCTGCTTGAGCCACAGGCGCCGAGCCAAGAAAGAATTTTCAGTTTTGTAGAATTTGTTTTAGCAAAGTCAACAAAACACAGTTCCTGTGGCTCATCTGTTAGAACACGAAAATAGCCTCACTGCGGAGAAACAGATGTTTAAAATGGTATTCATTAAAATGGATTCCACCTGTAATAGAAAACAGACAGTGGCTGCAAAAGGAATGTTGTGAGTTGGCAGTCATTGCTATCACCTTCCATTCCCTTAGAATGTACATTTGTGGGTAAAATCTGGCTAATAGGAACATGCTTCTGCTTTCACTGGCCGGTGATACAGGTTATTAGTACATAGTAATATTGAAACACAATTACCCTGGCCTCTTTATGATTTTTTTTTTTTTTTTGGTTGCAGTTTTTGGCCTGGGCCAAGTTTGAACTGGCCACCTCTGGTATATGGGGTTGGCGCCCTACTCCTTGAGCCACAGGTGCCGCACTTACCCTCTTTAGAAGAATAGCAGTCATGAGGAGAAAATAATTATATAGTACTATTATAGAGTACTATTTTTCACCAACAAGCAAAGTTATCTGGGGTAGAAATTCATGACTATCCAGTACTACAAATTAACATTTACTGACTACCTCTCCTGCCTCAGCCTCCCAAGTAGCTGGGACTACAAGTGCCCGCCACAACGCCTGGCTATTTTTTGGTTGTAGTTGTCATTGTTGCTTGGCAGGCCCAGGCTGGATTCGAACCCGCCAACTCTGGTGTATGTGGCTGGTGCCCTAGCCACTCAGCTTTAGGCAACGAGCCTTTTTTTTTTTTTTAAGTTTACTTTTTATTTAGAGACAGAGTCTCACTATGTCACCCTTAGTAGAGTGCTGTGGTGTCACACCTCACAGCAAGCTCAATTCTTTGGCTTAAGCGATTCTTTTGCCTAAGGCTCCCAAGTAGCTGCAACTACAGGCGCCTGGCAAAACACCTGGCTATTTTTGGAGTTTGCAGTTGTTATTGTTGTTTAGCTGGCCCAGGCTGGGTTCAAACCCGCGACCCTCAGTGTGTGAAGCTGGTGCCCTAACCACTGGGATCTGGGCGCTGAGCTTAGGTGAAGAATTTGAAACAGAGAGATGCTCATATTAAACAACTTGTCCCAAATCACAGCTAGATTGTAATCTAAGACTCAGGTCCCTAAGCTCTTCCAACTATTTCACACTGTCTTTACAACAATAGAGACCCAAAGAGGTCTAGTAACCTACACTGTCAAGGGGAGTATCTGAGATGTAAATCCAGCTCTGTCTGATTCCATAGTCCATGCCCAGCTCCTCTTCTGTACATTCGGGCCTTTGCCTTCAAGTTCATTTAGCCCCATTTACAGGGTGGAGGAAAAGCAGGCAACATTCTAGTGGAATAGATAGGTTCTAAATTATGATTATCAAGCAAAGGGTGGCATTAATAACTGTAAACAGTTCAGGAAAACACTATGCAAACTCATGAAAATATATAAGCCATTTTTGAGTGGATATAAAATTACTTCTTTTTGTTTTTTTCTGAGACAGAGTCTCACTTTGTCCCCTTGGTAGAGTGCTGTGGTGTCATAGCTCATAGCAACCTCAAACTCTTGGGCTCAAACCATCCTCATGCCTCAGCCTCCTAAGTAGCTGGAACTACAGGCGCCTACCACAGTACCTGGCTATTTTTTTTTAGAGATGGGTTCTAACTTTTTCTCAGGCTGGTTTTGAACTCCTGAGCTCAAGCAATCCACCTGCCTTGGCCTCCCAGAGTACTAGGATTACAGGCATGAGCCACCACACCCAGCCTAGATTATTACTTCTTAAATCATATCCTTCCATTCATTAATCCAACAAATGTTTGTTGATTACTTACTTTGTGTGAGTCATAGGATAAATCAGACAAAAGTTCCCATCTTCATAGAGTTTACCTTCTGGTTGGTAAATATAAATCAGTAAAATATGTTGTACATTAATTAATAAGTTGAATAGGAAATTAAAGTAGGGGATGGGGATAGTGGTGGGAACTGTTGCAATTTTTGGTAGGATGGTCAGGCAGGATCATATTTGAAGGAGGTTGGGGAAAGAGGCAATCATATTTGTGGGAAATTCATTCCAACAAATGGAATATCAAGTGCAGAGGCCTTGAAGCCAGTGTGGCAGGAACAGAATATAGGAAGTGAACATAGAATGTTAAGATAAGCGATAATAAGAGGGGGTCAGGTCATAAAGGGTCTTGTGAGTCATATTTAGGACTTTGTTTCTCTACTTGAGAGGGAAACCGTTGAAGGATATTGAACTGATGAGTAACATGATCTGCTTTGTACAGGGTGGCCATAAAGTTCGTGTGCAATTGATTTTAACAGAATCACTTTGGCCTCTGTATTGGGAATACAGCAGTGGAAAAAAACATGGACACAGTCAGGAGGGTACCAGAATAAGGACTCCAGTGAAAGATCCCCACAGGAGATTAGAGGGCTAGTAAGACATAGGTATTTATTTTCCTGGTTTCTTCCTGCAAGGTTACCTGGCCGTGTCTCTTGACTAAAGGCCATTATGCCTCTAAAGATAGCTAATTCTACACAATTCTTTCCCTTCAAATTATGGTAAACTCTCTTCTCTGTCTCTTTGGGTATAGGGGTGGTGATGATTTGGGTACTACTGGTATTAAGCTCAGGGTTACTTAACTATCCCTAGTGATTGTCCTATACCTGCACCTTATAACTATCCCTTCATAAATAAGGGAGTTATACTTTTTTTTTTTTTTTTGAGACTGTTGCCCAGGCTAGAGTAACACGGCATCAGTCTCACTCACAGCAACCTCAGATTCCTGAGTTGAAGCAATCCTCCTGTTTAAGCTGAGTGTAGTGGCTGCCACAATGCCCAGCTAATTTTTCTCTTTTTTAGGAGAGATGAGTGTTGACCTTTGCACAGGCTGATCTTGAACTCCTGAGCTCAAGAGATCCACCTGCCTTGGCCTTCCAGAGTACTAAGATTACAGGTATGAGCCATCATGCCTGGCCTGAATTATACTTTTTCAAACATGCCATACGTTTTCTAATTGACACATGAATTCTTCAGTTTGAGATGCAATGTTTTAAGTATTCCCACTAAACAAAACTTGATTATGTTCAAATATTCTATACATGATCTTAGTCAAAAGACTGAGAAGCAATGTTGCTCAAACATTCTATATTACTGCATTTTACAATCTGTATAATCTATCAATTACTGATATATTACAATCTCCAATAATTACTATCATCACCTGTATCTTTAAGAACCCAGAGTCTTAATAGGAGAAGAGGAAATAAAGAATAATACAGAAGATAGAAGGGGTCATAAAAACTCTATAGCACCAAATTTGAATGGAACTATTAGTTTGAACTTAGGAGATATTATTTATATGTGTATATGTGCATTCATGGGTATGTATCTTAGCTCTGTCCAATAAAGACTAGAAAATGACCAACCTAGTGATAATAAGCAACCCCACATGTCGTCTTAAATTAATATTTGCCACTCAAAGAAACCGAGGCTTCTTAGAAAGATGGTTCATTTCAAGAAATGTGCAAGATGAGACTGGAACATCTTGTAATGCTAGTTAACAAGGTAATCAAATAATAGATGAAGAGAAGCATCATTTTATTGAAGTGTTTCAACTAATAAAAAAATTAGAATTATCGGCTCGGTGCCTGTGGCTCAAGCAGCTAAGGCGCCAGCCACATACACCTGAGCTGGCGGCCGCCAAACAACAGTGACGGCTGCAACCAAAAAATAGCCAGGCATATGGCGGGGGCCTGTAGTCCCAGCTACTTGGGAGGCGGAGGCAGGAGAATTGCTTGGGCCCAGGAGTTGGAGGTTGCTCTGAGCTGTGATGCCATGGTACTGTACCCAAGTCGACAGCTTGAGGCTCTGTCTCAAAAAAAACAATTAGAATTATCATACCACTATTTTGGAAGTCCCAGTGAATTAATGGTTATTAGTGTTCAACAGCAATAATCATGATGAATTCTTAATGGAAGACCACAGCACTATCTATGGTTTTGTCAAAGTGAGTGACTCTGGGTCTGTTTATGCCTCTGAATCTGGCTGCCAACTTGCAGGAAATAGGACAGAGAAACACAAAAAATTGTATGTTCTTCTGACATGGTTTTAAGGGAGGTCACTTTTAAATAATTCATTAAATTATGCATTAATGTGGTATTTTTATCTGTTTTATAATAGTAAAAACAGTAAATGAAGTCTCCTACTATGCTTGATAGATTACCTGTTTTTCTTTCCATTTTTGTCATATAAACACAGATTATCTTAGAACAACACAGAGGTTGGGGCATTGACCCCTGCACAGTTGAAAATCCCCAAAGAACTTTTGGCTTCCTCCAAATTAACTACTAATAGCCTACTATTAATTGCAAACCCTACCAATAATATATTATTATTACTATTTTGTATGTTGTATGTATTATATACTATACTTGTACAATAAAGTAATATAGAGAAAAAGAAAATATTAACAAAATAATAAGGAAGATAAAAGATATTTACTCTTCTTTGAATGTAAGTGGATCATCATGAAGGTCTTCATCCTCTTTGTCTTTACACTGAGGCTAAAAAGGAGGAGGATTGGGAGGGTTTGGTCTTGTTGTCCCCTGAGTGGCAACAGTGGAAGTAAGTCTGTGTATAAGGGGAGCTGCACAATTTAAAACCATTTTGTTCAAAGGCCAACTGTGCACGTGTATATTTGGGTCATTATGAAACTTTGAGATACACAAGAATCAAGAAATGTAAAATATATGCAGACAGAAATAAATAAAGCCCTCCCAGCAGTACCAATAAGCAGAGCAAGTTGAAACTTACATGGGTGAATCAGAAAGGATGCTGTTGTCTATGTTTCTTGGAAGTGAAATAATAGACCGTAACACAGTCTGTCTCAAAACTTTTGTAATGATCTATGTATACCATGACAGCTCTGATGGCCGTTCCAGAAAAAGAGTTCCAAAATTGCTTCGAAGGGTGGACTAGGTGCATAGCTTTCCAAGTGGAGTACCTTGAAGGTGACCATAGTGATATTCACTAACGAGGTTATGTAGCACTTTTTCTAGGATAAGTCCACAAACATAATTGTCCAACTTTGTGTGTGTTTACATATATACATGAGGTCTGAGAGTATCTTGAAACTAGCAAGAGGGAAGCAGTTCATAATGTATAAGGCATTTGTTATTGTTGTTGTTGTTGAGACATGGTCTCACTCTGTTGCCCCAGACTAGAGTTCCATAGTATCAACCTAGTTCACAGCAACCTCAAAGTCCTGGGTTTAAGTGATCCTCCTGCAGGAGCCTGCTATAATGCCTAGATAATTTTTCTATTTTTAGTAGACATGGGGTCTCACTCTTGCTCAGGCTGGTCTCAAACTCCTGAGCTCCTTCTTGGCCTCCCAGAAGGCTAAGATTATAGCTGTGAGCCAAGACCTCTGGCCAATGAGGTATACTTGATAAGCTTAATGGCCAATTTCTCTCCAGTACCTTTGTAAATATAAACTATTATTATGAATACATACTGTCAGATTAAATTCAGCTTCTTATAAAAGGAATTATACCTCATGACAAAGTGAAATTTACACCAGGAATACAAGTACAACATATACTATAAGATACCATTTTAAAAGAACAATAAAAACCACAGAGTCATTTCATAGATACATTAAAAAAAGCACTGAGCCTATGGCTCAGTCGGTAAGGCGCCGGCCCCATATACCGAGGGTGGCGGGTTCAAACCCGGCCCCGGCCAAACTGCAACCAAAAAATAGCCAGGCGTTGTGGTGGGCACCTTGTAGTCCCAGCTACTTGGGAGGCTGAGGCAAGAGAATCACTTAAGCCCAGGAGTTGGAGGTTGCTGTGAGCTGTGTGAGGCCACGGCACTCTACCCAGGGCCAGAGTCTTTTGTAGAGACTCTGTCTCTACAAAAAAAAAAGCACTTAGCAAAATTCAACACCCTTTCATGATTAAGAAGAAAGACAACACTCAATAAACCAGGAATAGAAGAGCACTCCCTCAAACTGGACATCTATGACAAAACACTATTAACATTATATTTTATGACAAAAGATATGAAATTTTGTCTGTAAGATCAGGAATAACACAAAGGTATTTACTCTTGCCATTTCTAGTGTGTCCTAGAGGCTGGAGGCCCACCAGTCAGCATCCTTGCACCAACTTTCCTCACCAAAGCCATTCAGGAGAGTGCAGAAGAGGTAACTACTTCAACAAATGTGTAGAAGACAGCACAAGGCTATGATAAGCAAACACAGTAAAAAGTCAAGAAGACATGACACCACAAAAGGAACACAATAATTTTCCTGGCTCAGTGCCCATAGCACAGTGGTTAGGGCGCCAGCCACATACACCAAGAGTGGCGGGTCTGAACCCAGCCCGGGCCAGCTAAACAACAATGACAAAAAATATATAAAAATAATAAAAATCTGAAACCATAAAAAAAATAATTTTCCTGTAACCCACCCCAAAGAAATGGAGATCTATGAATTGGCTTAGAATGAATCAAAAATAATTGTTTTAAAGAAATTCACATGTAACAAGAGAATATTTATAGACAACTCAATGAAATCAGGATAATAAAAGGAAAATAGAACTCATAAAAAAGAACCCAACAAATTCTGGAACTGAAGAACCTAATGACTCATATGAAAAATACAGTAGTTTCAACAGCAGATTTATTAAAGCAGAAGAAAGAATGTGTGAACTTGAAACAGGTCTTTTTAAACTGTTTAGAGGAGAAAAATGAAAAAAGAATGAAGAAGAGTGAAGAAAGTCTATAGAATTTATGACATATCAAGCAAATTAATATATACATGGTGAAAGTACTAGAAGTAGAAGAGAGAGAAAAAGAGGAAACTTATTTAAAGAAATAATGGCTAAAAAAATTCTCAGTTCTTGGGAGGAAAATAGACATCCAGATTAAGGAAGCTTAAAAATTCCCAAAGAGGATCAACTCAAAGAATACTACACTTTTTAATTATATTATCAAAAGTAAAAGACAATGAGAGAATTTTGGAAGTAACAAGAGAAAATTAAGTCATCTCATATAAGCTAATCCTGCATAAGGCCATCAGTGACTGTCTCCTTAGAAACCTTACAAGACAGGGCTGGCGCCTGTGGCTCAAGCGGCTAAGGCATCAGCCACATACACCTGAGCTGGCGGGTTCAAATCCAGCCTGGGCCCACCAAACAACAATGATGGCTGCAACCAAAAAAAAAATAGGCTTTGTGGCAGGCGCCTGTAGTCCCAGCTACTTGGGAGGCAGAGGCAGGAGACTTGCTTGAGCCTAGGAGTTGGAGGTTGCTGTGAGCTGTGATGCCACAGCACTCTACCCAGGGCAACAGCTTGAGGCTCTGTCTCAAAAAAAAAAAAAAGTAAAAGAAAAAGAAAAGAAACCTTACAAGACAGAAGAGAGTGGGATACATTTAAAGAATTGAAAGAAAACAGCTGCCTACCAAAAATACTATATCTGGCAAAAATTAGCCTTTACGAATGAATGGGAGATAAAGTCTTTCTTAGATAAACAAAACTAAAGGAGTAGATTGCTACTCGTCCTGCCTTACAAGAAATGCTATGGCACTTAGTTCTTCAAATTGAAATGAAAACAAACTAAAGAGCAAATGAAAGGATATAAAAGC
This sequence comes from Nycticebus coucang, assembly GCF_027406575.1. Taxonomy (NCBI): domain Eukaryota; kingdom Metazoa; phylum Chordata; class Mammalia; order Primates; family Lorisidae; genus Nycticebus; species Nycticebus coucang. The sequence goes on along the minus strand of NC_069801.1, from coordinate 47,797,853 downwards.
ATGAATATTGGCTCAGTGCCTATAGCATAGTGATTATGCACCAGTCACATACACTGAGGGTGGCGGGTTCGAGCCCAGCCCGGGCCAGCTAAACAACAATGACAACTGCAACAAAAAAATAGCTGGGTGTTGTGGCAGGTGCCTGCAGTCCCAGCTACTTGGGAGGCTGAGGCAAGAGAATTGCGTAAGCCCATGAGTTTGAGGTTGCTGTGAGCTGTGATGCAACAGCACTGTACCAAGGGCAACATAGACTTTGTCTCAAAAAAAAAAAAGCATGAATATTGTAGGTAAATGTAAGTAGAATATTGTAGTCTTAATATAAGACTGTAAGCATGGGATCTAAATTACTTTTAATCCTAATATAAATGTTTGATAATGGGCAGCACCTGTGGCTTAGTGGGCAGAGCGCCAGCCCCAAAATACCAAGGGTGACAAGTTCAAACCCGGCCCTGGCCAAACTGCAACAAAAAAATAGCCAGGCGTTTAGGGACTCTACTATAAAACTCTTAGAAGTGATCAAGGAATATAGCAATGTCTCAGGCTACAAAATCAACATTCATAAATCAGTAGTCTTTATATATACCAACAATAGTCAAGTTGAAAAAACAGTTAAGGACTCCATCCCATTCACAGTAGTGCCAAAGAAGATGAAATATTTGGGAATTTATCTAACAAAGGACGTGAAAGATCTCTATAAAGAGAACTATGAAACTCTAAGAAAAGAAATAGCTGAAAATATTAACAAATGGAAAAACATACCATGCTCATGGCTGGGAAGAATCAACATTGTTAAAATGTCCATACTACCCAAAGCAATATATAATTTCAATGCAATCCTATTAAAACTCTACTGTCATACTTTAAAGATCTTGAAAAAACAATACTTCGTTTTATATGGAATCAGAAATAACCTCGAATAGCCAAGACATTACTCAGAAATAAAAACAAAGCAGGAGGAATTATGCTACCAGACCTCAGACTATACTACAAATTGATAGTGATCAAAACAGCATGGTATTGGCACAAAAACAGAGAAGTACATGTCTGAAACAGAATAGAGAACCAAGAGATGAATCCAGCTACTTACCGTTATTTAATCTTTGACAAGCCGATTAAAAACATTCAGTGGGGAAAAGATTCCCTGTTTAACAAATGGTGCTAGGTGAACTGGCTGGCAACCTGTAGAAGACTGAAACTGGACCCACACCTTTCACCATTAACTAAAATAGACTCTCACTAGATCAAAGATTTAAACTTAAGACATGAAACTATAAAAATACTAGAGAAGAGTGCAGGGAAAACCCTTGAAGAAATTGGTCTGGGCGAGTATTTTATGAGGAGGACCCCCTGGGCAATTGAAGCAGCTTCAAAAATATACTACTGGGACCTGATAAAACTAAAAAGCTTCTGCACAGCCAAGAACACAGTAAGTTAAGCAAGCAAACAGCCCTCAGAATGGGAGAAGATATTTGTAGGTTATGTCTCCGACAAAGGTTTAATAACCAGAATCCACAGAGAACTCAAATGCATTAGCAAGAATAGAACAAGGGTTCCCATCACAGGCTGGGCAAGGGATTTGAAGAGAAACTTCTGTGAAGAAGACAGGCGCGCGGCCTTCAGACGTATGAAAAAATGCTCATCATCTTTAATCATCAAAGAAATGCAAATCGAAACTACTTTGAGATACCATCTAACTCCAGTGAGACTAGCCTATATCACAAAATCCCAAGACCAGAGATGTTGGCGCGGATGTGGAGAAAAGGGAACACTTTTGCACTGCTGGTGGGAATGCAAATTAATACATTCCTTTTGGAAAGAGATATGGAGAGCACTTAGAGATCTAAAAATAGATCTGCCATTCAATCCTGTAATCCCTCTACTGGGCATATACCCAGAAGACCAAAAATCACATCATAACGAAGATGTTTGTACCAGAATGTTTATTGCAGCCCAATTCATAATTGCTAAGTCTTGGAAAAAGCCCAAGTGCCCATCAATCCATGAATGGATTAATAAATTGTGGTATATGTACACCATGGAATATTATGCAGCCTTAAAGAAATATGGAGACTTTACCTCTTTCATGTTTACATGGATGGAGATGGAACATATTCTTCTTAGTAAAGTATCTCAAGAATGGAAGAAAAAGTGCCCAATGTACTCAGCCCTACTATGAAACTAATTTAGGGTTTTCACATGAAAGCTATAACCCAGTTACAACCTAAGAATAGGGGGAAGGGGGAAAGGGAGGGGAGGGAGGAGGTAGGTGGGTAGAGGGAAGGGGATTGGTGGGATTACACCAGGGTTGCATCTTACAAGGGTATATGTGAAACTTGGTAAACGGTCTGTGAAGCTAGTGAATGATGCCCCATGATCATATCAATGTACACAGCTATGATTTAATAAAAAAAAAAAGTTAAAAAAAAATAGCCAGGCGTTGTGACAGGCACCAGCTACTAGGGAGGCTAAGGCAAGAGAATCGCCTAAGCCCAGAAGTTGGAGGTTGCTGTGAGCTGTGTGACGCCACAGCACTCTACCATGGACGATAAAGTGAGACTCTGTCTCTACCAAAAAAAAAAGTTTGATAAAAATTTGTCAAATGATGCACAGCATAAAAGGAAGCAAACTCTGACCACAAGAATACAAAGTGTGGGGATAGGGAGTAAAGGTCTAAATTTTTATATGCTAATTAAATTATTATAAATTTAAAATAGACTGTTATAAATACAAGGTATTTTTTGCAAGCTCCAAGCTAATCACAAAGAAAAATCCTATACACAAAGCAAAGAGAAAAGAATCAAAGCAAATTTATTACAAAATATCAAACAACAAAGGAATAAACAGAGTGGAAGGGAGGGACAAGACAATCACAAAAGAGACAAAACAACAAAATATCAATAGTAAGCCCTCAGCTGTCAATAATGACTTTAAATGTAAATGGATGAAACTCATCCATCAAAAGGCATAGAGTGGCATAATGATTTGAAAAAACAAGATCCAGCAATACGGTTGTCTATAGAGTTTCTTTCTTTCTTTCTCTCTCTCTCTCTCCCTCCCTCCCTCCCTTCCTTCTTTCCTTCCTTCCTTCCTTTGCTGTCATAGCTCACAGGAACCTCAAACTCTTGGGCTCAAGTGATCCTCTTGTCTCAGCCTCCCAAGTAGCTGGGACTATAAGCATCCACCACAACGCCAGGCTATTTTTAGAGATGGGAGTGTTCAGGCTGATCTTGAACTTCTGAAGCTCAAGCAATCCACCTGCCTTGGCCTCCCAGAGGACTAACTTTAGATTAAAACACACATGTAGGCTGAAATAAAGGGATGGGAAAAGGCATTTCATGCAAATGGTAGCCAAGAAAAATTAAGGATGACTATACTAATACCACAGAAATTAGATTTTAGTCTAATACTGTCAGTAGAAACACAGAAGGTCATTATACAATTAATTACAAAAGGATCATTTAAACAGGATGATTCAACTGTTACAAATATGTACTGACTCAACATCAGAGAACCCAAATATCTAAGGCACGAATTGACAAATCTGAAGACAAAAATTGACAATAACAGAAAAATAGTAGGGGACTTGAATATTCCACAGAGAGTGATAGATAAAACATCCAGACAGAATAGCAATTTTAAAAGGAGAGAATTTCAACACTATAGAACAAATGGGCATGATAGATATGATGAAATTTTTCCCCCAACAACATAAGATTACGCATTTTTCTTAAGCACACACGAAACATTCTCCAGGACAAATCATGTTAGGTTTCAAAACAAATCTTAACAAATCAAGGAAGACTGAAATCATTCTAAGTTTCTTTTCGGACCACAATGGAATAAAACTAGATATTAGAGCAAGAAAACACTAAAAATCACAAATATGTGGAAACTAAACAATTGCTCAAACAACTCTTGGGTGAAAGTGGAAATAAAAAGAAAATATTAAAAGGTATTGTGAGACAAATAAAAAAAATAGAACATAACAAAACTTATAGGATGCATCAAGACTTAGCATACCAAGAAGGAAGTTGATGGTGATAAATGCTTCTATGTGTAGCAAAAAGAAGAGAGGTAGCAAATAGCATCACATTACACATCAAGGAACTAGAAATAGAACAAAGTAAGCCCAAAATTAACAGAATGAAGGAAACAATAAAGATTAGAGAAGAAATACATCAAAGAGAGGATTTTAAAAAATAGAAAAAACTGTCTAAGAGTTAGCTTTTTTTTTTTTGAGACAGAGTCTCACTATGTCACCCTCAGTAGAGTGCTGTGGCATCACAGCTCACAGCAACCTCAACCTCTTGGGCTTAAGCAATTCTCTTGCCTCAGCCTCCCAAGTAGCTGGACTATAGGTGCTTGTCACAACGCCCAGCTCTTTTCTTACTGCAAGTTGTCCTTGTTTAGCTGGCCTGGGCTGGGTTCGAACCTGCCAGCCTAGGTGTATGTGGCTGGCACCGTAACCACTGTGCTACAGGTGCCAAGCCACAGTTAGCTTTTTGAAAAGATACACTAAATCAACAAACCTTAAGCTAGACTAACAAAGAAGAAAAAACTCAAATAAAATCAGCAATGAAAGAAACAGCTTATAAAGGATGCCTCAGAAATAACAAGGATCATAAGGGACAAACTGAATGTATGCCAACAAACTGAATAGCTTAAAAGAAATAGATGAATTCCTAGAAACATATATCCTACCAAAATTAAATTAGGAAAAAATAGAAAGCTTGAATATTCCAAATAAGAAAAAAATTTGAAAATACTACATGTTGGTGAAGATGTGGGTGTATAGTCATTCTTAATTACGGTCATTATTGATGTTACATAGACTGCATTTCCATGTAAGGCAGTTTGGCAAAATCTATCAAAATCACACAATGCACAAGTCTACCTCAGATATTACCAGTTTTGTTCCAGACCCCCACAATAGAATGAATATTGCATTAAAGCAAGTCACACAAAGTTTTTGGTGTCCCAGCACATATAAAAGTTATATTTACAGTATGCTATAGTCTGTCTGCAATAGCAGTATGTCTAAAAATGTATACATAATTTAGTGGTAACATTTTACCTGACCTTTCAGTGAGTCTTTTTTTTTTTTTTTTGAGACAAAGTCTCACTATGGACTGCACTTGTTGCTCAATGGGTAGGGCACCAGCCACATACACTGAGGCTGGTGGATTCAAACCTGGCCTGGACCAGCTAAAACAACAATGAGAACTTCAACAACAACAACAAAATAGCCGGGCGTTGTGGCGGGCACCTGTAGTCCCAGCTACTTGGGAGGCTGAGTCAAGAGAATTGCTTAAGCCCAAGAGTTTGAGGTCACCGTGAATTGTGATGCCATGACACTCTACTGAGGGTGACAGCTTGAGACTCTATCTCAAAAAAAAAAAAAAAGTCTCATTATTTTATTTTATTTGTTTTTGAGACAGAGTCTCACTTTTTCATCCTTGGTAGAGTACTGTGGCATCACAGCTCATAGCAACCTCAAACTCTTGGGCTCAAGTGATTCATCCTCTTGCCTCAGCCTACCAAGTAGCTGCGAGTACAGGTGCCCACCACAACACCCAGCTTTTTTTTTTTTTAGAGACGGTGTCTCATTTTATCGCCCTCAGTAGAGTGCCATGGCGTCACAGCTCACGGCAACCTCCTGGGCTTAGGCGATTCTCTTCCCACAGCCTCCTGAGTAGCTGGGACTACCGGCGCCCACCACAATACCCAGCTATTTTTTTGTTGTGATTTGGTTGGGGCTGGGTTTGAACCCACCACCTTTGGTATATGGGGCCAGCGCCCTACTCACTGAGCCAAAGGCACTGCCCCTGGCTTGCTTTTTTTTTTTTTTAAATAGAGATGAGGTCTCCCTCTGGTTCAAGCTGGTCTTTTTTTTTTTTTAAGAATGGGATCTGACCCTTATTGACCCTCATCTATCCGAGGTATTTACAGACACACCTATTTTCTTTTCTTTTCTTTTCTTTTTTGCAGTTTTTGGCTGGGGCTGGGTTTGAACCCACCACCTCCAGCATATGGGGCCGGCGCCCTACTCCTTTGAGCCACAGGCACCGCCCTCAAGCTGGTCTTAAACTCCTGAGCTCAGGCAATCCACCTGCCTCAGCCTCCTAGAGTGCTAGGATTACAGGCGTGAGCCACTGCGTCTCGCCTGATGAGCATTTAGATTGTTTCCACATCTTGGCGATTGTAAACTGTAATAAACAATATAGTGCAAATGTCCTTATGATAAAATGACTTTTTTCTTTGGTAAATGCTTAACAATGGGATTGTGGGATTTCCAGGGTTTTTAAAAAAACCTGTGCTACTGACTTACCAACTATAAATTGGGGATCTCACAATCCCTCCTTGGATTCAATTAGTTTGCTAGAATGACTCACAGAACCCAGGGAAATATTCATGCTTACTAGTTTTTTTCATAAAGGATGCAGGTGAAGAGATGCAAGCATCAAGTATGGGAAGGGAAGCTGATGCCACCCTGTTCCTGTCACCCTCCAGGAACTTCTAAGTGTTCAGCTGTCCTGCAAACCTTTTCCTTTTGAGTTATTATGAAAGCTTCATTTTGTAAGCATAATTGATTAAATCATTGGTCATGATGACTTATTTAACTTTCAGTACCACTTTCCTCCCCAGAGTTTGGGGGTAAGATTGAAAATCCCTGCCTTGGTGTTTCCAGTGACCGTTTCCTATCATAAAGCTGCCCGCTGCTGCCAGCCATCAGTCAACTCATTAGCATACAAAGATCCATTACTTTAGAAATGCTACAGGTTTTATTAGTGTGTGTCACACTTTATGGGGGCAAGACATGATTGCAAGAGGGACTTTACCTAACAATTGCAATCAGTGTAACCTGGCTTATTGTACCCTCAATGAATCCCCAACAATAAAAAAAAAAATGCTACAGGTTTTAGTAATCATATGCCAGAAAATAGGGAAGAAGACTAAATATACATTTTACTATGTATTAATACCATAGTATTTTTTTTTTACTAGTCTTCTTATATATGAAGTTTCTGGATGTGTAAACTTGTCATTTTCCTCATAGTGACTAGTTTCCTTGTGTGTTTGGTATTATGAGTTTGTAGAACTTATTAAATTCAATTTATAGAATCACGAGGTCTAAGCTGGGATTGCTTTCTTTCAAAGAAAACTTGTGCTATCAGATAAAAGGCAACTGACGAGAACCAGGAGTGCTATAGATGTGGGACAACTTTAACCTCACTCAGGAACTCCAGTTAGAGTCCCAAGTTCAACTCTTTCACATTGGAGCAGGCTCCCCATTCTGCCTTTCAATATTAGAGTTATTATTGGCATTTAATTTCAATGCAAACTCCACATTAGCATTTATTAACACTTCAAAATTCAGTTTTCTTATTGCTGTGTCTTTATTTTGGCTCTTGGGAATTTCCTTCACTTTATTGAATGCCCAGAAAAGTTTTAAAAATTATATTTGTTGTATTCATTGTCATACTAACAATGACATTTTGCTGGAAACAGATCTTTCATGTATTAATTTTGTCAGAAGAATTTTTAAATGTTCCAAGAAATATTTTGATTGTGAATGTATTGAATTTATTAATTAATGAAAGGAGAACTAGAATTTTTCTATGCACATATATAAGATTTGTTACTACTTGATCTGTTTCTTTTATGTCCCTCAGGTTTATGTATTTCTTGATATAAAGTTTAAGTATTTATTATTAAGACTAGACATTCTTTGGATTCATTGTTTTGGCCAAAGTTAGAAGAATTTGAGCAACAAAATTAATAAAGTAGTATTCAGTTATAACCAAAAGAATGAAATAAATATCCATGAGTGCATACTGACATAAATAAATTACTGAGTAAGTTAATACACAAGGAGATAGACAAATATCCCATTCTGAAGAATTCCAAGTAATTTATGTAGATACTCTGCTCTTGGGGAGATGGGATCTAAATGCCACTGATGTTCTTTGAAAGAGTATACTATGGAAAGAAACTTTTATGGGGGCTTGGCGCCAGTAGCACAGTGGTTACAGTGCTAGTCACATGTACTGAGGGAGGCTGGCGGATTCCAGCCCGGCCTGAGCCAGCTAAACAACAATGACAACTGCAACAAGAAAATAGCCAGGAATTGTGGCAGGCACCTGTAGTCCCAGCTACCCTGTTTCCCCGAAAATAAGACAGTGTCTTATTTTAAGGTGTGCTCCCAAAGATGTGCTAGGTCTTATTTTCAGGGGATGTCTTATCTTTCCTGTAAGTAGGTCTTATTTTTGGAGGATGCCTTATTTTCGGGGAAACGGGGTTCTTGGGAGCCTGAGACAAGAGAATCGCTTGAGCCCAAGAGTTGGATGTTGCTGTGAGCTGTGATGCCATGGCACTACTGAGGGCAACATAGTGAGATTCTGTCTCAAAAAAAACACAAAAAAAACAAAGAAGAAGAAACTTTTCTGGGGAGAGAGAATAATTTTACAGTGGAGAATCATGACAAATATTATCCAGGGGATGAAGGATAAGATAAACAGTGATATTGATAGTTTGTATCCTTGATGTTATATAATGATAATGGTACTTTACCTCTGGTATTATTCCCCAAAACCTATATTCTCACTCTATTTAAGAAAAACATCTGGTAAAATCCAACTGAGGTACAAAATACCTGACTAGTACTCTTTATAACTTTCAAAGTCATCAAAAACAAGGAAAGTCTGAGAAAGTGTCACAACCAAAGACAAGTGTCCTAAATATAATGTAGTATTTTGGAAGGGATCCTAGAATAGAAAGAGGACATTAGGAAAAAATGGAGGAAACCTGAGAAAACTATGGACTTCAGTTAATAATGATCAATATTGGGCTGGGCATGGTGGCTCATGGCTATAATCCTAGCGGTCTGGGAGGCCAAAGCAGGTGGATTGCTTGAGCTCAGGAGTTCGAGACCAGCCTGAGCAAGAGCAAGACCCCAGCTCTCCTAAAAGTGGAGATTGCCTGTAGTCCCAGCTGAGGCAAGAGGCTGGGCAAGAGGAGGCTGAAGCAAGAGGATCACTTAAGCCCAAGAGTTTAAGGTTGCTGTGAGCCATGATTCCATGGCACTCTACCCAGAGGGACATAGTGAGACTCTGTCTTCATAAATAATAATAATAATAATGATAATATCTCATCAATTGTGATAAGTATATCATACTAACAATGGAAGATGTTAGTAATAGGAGAAACTGGATGTGAGGTATATCTCTATACTACCCTAATAATAATTCTGAGCATCTAAAGCTGTTGTAAAAGAAAATGTTTATTTAATAAAGTTTTTAAAAGCTAGCAGTACAGGCTGGGCAAGGTGGCTTACGCCTGTCATCTGGCACTCTGGGTGGCTAAGGCAAGAGGATCCCTTGAGTCACGAGTTCAAGACCTCTCTGAACAAGAGGGAGACCCTGTCTCTACTAAAAATAGAAAAAGTTAGCTGGGTATGGTCGATTGGGCCTGTTCTGGCAGCTGAGGCAGAAGGATCCTGGGAACCCAGGAGTTTGAGATTGTAATAAGCTATGATGATGCCACTGTACTCTCTAGCGAGGGCCACAGTATGAAACGGTGTCTCAAAATAAATAAAATAAAATAAAAAGAGCCAGCAGCATAGCATTGTTTCTTTCATGTTTGATGTTTAAATGACTGTCTTGGATAAACATCATAAATGTCCCAATCAAGTATGATTGAGAAAAACTAGAAGGGTTAGCTAATTTGTTAAATGAGGGTTTTAAAAGATATCAACAGACCAAAATGAGGAACTTATCTCCAACAAAATGCAGTTTCATAAGGAAAAATAATTTTAAATTTATGTTCAAAAATCAATTGCACAAGTAAACTCTGTTTATTATCTGCAGCATATATGGAAAAATCTTAGAGGCTTTATTTTATAATAAACTTGATGTGAATCTGTATGTTTTTTCTGTCTAAAAAAGTCAATATTTATCTAGGGGAATAATATTTAAAATGGAGGGAAATGGTGCTACTCTATTGTGATCAAAATAATACTTGAATATGGAATTCCATTTAAAAATGGTGCACTTTAAGAGAGATAAGATAAATTGGAGCATGTCCAGAAAATAAAAAGTAGAAATGTGAGGAAATTCCACTGTGTACATGAAGAAATTTTGAAGAAAATAGAATGTTTAATGTGGGGGCTAGTGGTTAGAACATAATTGGTCTCCTCACATATTTTATGGACAGCAATGTAAAAGAAAAGAATAATTTTGTGTGATTTTATTTTTTTTTTTTATTTTATTTTTTTTTATTTTTGGCCGGGGCTGGGCTTGAACCCGCCACCTCCAGCATATGGGACCGGCGCCCTACCCGTTGAGCCACAGGCGCCGCCCGTGATTTTATTTTTTAACAAAATAAATTTATTCCTTATGGTTATGGAGGCCAGGAAGTCCAAGATTGGGCAGCAGCCTCTGGTCAGTTTTTGGTGAAGGTCAGACATCACAGAGTGAGAGAGACATGCTGAGAGCCAAACTGGCTTTTATAATAGACCCACTCTTGTGATAACCCAGTAATCCAATGGATTAATCCATTTATGAGGGAAAAGCCCTTATGTCCCATTCAACACTTAAAGGCCCCACCTCTTAATACTTTTGTTATACATTGGGGATTAAGTTTCAACATGAGTTTCTTTCTTTCTTTCTTTCTTTTTTTTTTTTTTGTTTTTTGAGACAGAGTCTCACTCTTTTGCCCTCAGTAGAGTGCTGTGGTGTCATAGCTCACAGCAACCTCAAACTCCCGAGCTTAAGTGATCTTCTTGTCTCAGCTTCCCAGTAGCTGGGACTACAGGTGCCCTTCACTACACCTGGCTAGTTTTTAGAGAAGGGGTCTCACTCTTGCTCAGGCTGGGGTCTCAAACTCCTGGCCTCAAACAATCTTCCCATCTCAGCCTCCCAGAGTGCTAGGATTACAGGTGTGGGCCACCAAGACCCACCTCAACATGAGTTTCTGGGGGAGCAAACATTCGAGCCATAGCATTCTTCTCCTGGATCCCCATTTCCTTGTAACCTACAAATATAATCATTCCATTCCCATACCCCCTAAGTTTTAACTCATTCTTGCACCATCTTCAAAGTTCAGAGTCTTATCTGAGAGTCTGTGAAATCAAAACAAGTTACTTCCAAGATACAGTGGTGGGACAAGCATAGGATGCATATGACAATTCCAAAGAAAGTAGGACCAGGCCTCAAGCAAGTTCAAAATCCAGCAGGGCAGACATTAAATCTTAAAGCCGGGGCCAGGCATGGTGGCTCACGCCTATAATCCTAGCACTCTGGGAGGCCCAGAAAAGTGGATTTCCTTAGCTTAAGGAAAGAGATTTCCTTTGCTCAGCCTGAGCAAGAATGAGACTGCCACCTTTCCTAAAAATGGAAAGCTAGCAGGGTGTTATGATGGGCACTTGTAGTCCCGGCTACTTGGGAGGCTGAGGCAAGAGTTTGAGCTTGCTGTGAGCTATGACACCACAGCACTCTACCCAGGGTGACAGAGTGAGACTGTCCCCCCCCCCAAAATATTAAAGCTAGAAAACAATGTCTTTTGACTTCATGTCTAGTATCCTGTGCACAAAGGGGCAGGAAGTAGACCCCCAGGGCACAAAGCAGCCCTACCCATATGGCTATGCTGGGTACAGCCCTCGTGGCTGGTCTCCTAGGTTGGAGTCCAATGTTGATAGCTTTCCAGGAGAGCATTGCATATGGCTAGTGGCTTGACAGTTTAGGGGTCCCATCCTTGCTACAGCTGTATCAGGTATTGATCCTGGTTGATATTCTCCATGGTGGCTCTATCCTTGTGGGAGGTTTCTGCATGAGCCCCTAGGCTTTTCAGTATAGCCTCAGAAATCTAGTGGAGCCCACCCTGACCCCACAGCTCTTCTCTTCTTCATGCTGGCAGAATGAGGCCTTACTACTTGCACCCTTAGTAAACCAAGGCTTACTACTTGCACCCTCTGGAGCAGTGCCAGGAGCCACATCTGGGCCCACTTGAGCTACAAGATGGTCCACCAAGGTTTACAACTTGTACCTTTTAGAAGGGTAGATTGAGCCCCACTTGGAGCTACTTGAGCCACAGCTGGAGCAGCTGAGATTTGGGAACAGAGTCACGAAGTGGCCTTGGGCATCTAGGCTGTGGAGGGTGCTCCAGGCCATCCCACGCAGTCACTCCGCCCTCTGCCCTCTGGGCCTGAAACATTCGCAGACCTCTGAAGTGCGTTGGTGGTCTTTCTCTCATTGTCCTTCTGAAGAACACCTGGCTCCTTTCTAGCCATACTAATAACTTTAGTAACTGATATCTCAGCTACGAACATGCTTTTTACCCCCTTTTATGTGGCCCACCTGTAAATTTTCTGAATAATTGTGTTCTGCTTCCCTTTTCATTATAAATTTTATCTTTAAATCCTTCCTTTAGTTCTGTATCTCACTGTGATCAGTCAAAAGTAACCACATAGCATCTTGAATGCTTTGCTTCTTATATATTTCTTCTGCTAGAATTCCCATTTCATCACTCCTAACTTCTACCTTCCACAAAGCCCTAGGGCATGAACATAAAGACAGTGAAATTCTTTGCTACTTTATAACAAAGATAGCCTTTATTCCAGGTGGCAACACCTTGTTCTTTATTTCCATCTGAGGTTTATCAGAATGGCCTTCGCTGTCCATATTTCTATCAACATCTTTTTTTGAGACAGAGTTTCACTATGTCACCCTTGGTAGAGTGGTGTGGCGTCATAGCTCATAGCAACCTCTAACTCCTGGGCTCAAGTGCTTCTCTTGCCTCAGCCTCCCAAGTAGCTGGGACTACAGGCACCCGCCACACGCCTGGCTATTTTTTGTGGTTGTTGTTGTTGTTGTTGTTGCGGTTGTCATTGTTGTTTAGCGGACCTGGGCTGGTTTGAACCTCCCTGCCTTGGTGTATGTGGCCAGCACCCTAATCACTGAACTATGGGCACCAAGCCTCTATCAACATTTTGATTACAACCCTTAGTAACCTCTAAGAAGTTCTAGATTTTCCCGACCCTTCTCTTCTTCTGAGCCTTGCCAGAATCATCCTTAATATTCTATTCACAGCAATGTAGGTTTTTCCAGTATTCACTTCAGAATTGTTCCATTCTCTACCCATTACCCTGTTCCAAAGTCAATTTCACATTTTCAAGTATTTATCATTAGCAATGGGCCCACTATTCAGTACCAGTTTTCTGTCTTAGTTTGCTTTGCATTGTTATGACAGAATATCATAGTCTGGGTACTTTATTAAAAAAAAAACTTATTTCTGGGCCGGTGTTGTGGTTCACTGCTAGAATTCTAGCACTCTAAGAGGCTGAGGCAGAAGGATCACTTGAACTCAGGAGTTCAAGACCAGCCCGCAAGACTGTGATCCAGTCTCTACTAAAAATAGAAAAATTAGCCAGGTATTGTGGCATGTACCTGTAATCCCAGCTACTCAGGAGACTGAATCAGGAGGATCCCTTGAACCCAGGAGCTGAGGTTGCTATGAGCTAGGCTGATGCCATGGCACTCTAGCCTGGCAATGGAGTGAGATTCTTATTTTAATAATAATAATAATTTAAAAGGTAAGAAAATCTATTTCTTGCAGTACTGGGAAGTACTGGGAAGTCCAAGATTGGTATGAATGATTACCTTCCGGGGGAGGTCTTGTACGGTGTCATAACATGGCAGAAGGCATCACAGAGCAAAAGTGGTACACTGAGAGCCAGACTAGCTTTTACATCAATTTTGTGTGACTTTAGAAGATAGAATAGAAATAGGGTAAAAGGGCTTGGCGCCCGTAGAGCAGTGGTGAGGGCTCCAGCCACATACACCAAGGGTGGCAGGTTCAAACCCGACCTGGGACAGCTAAACAACAATGGCAACTGCAACAAAAAAATAGCCAGGCATTGTGGTGAGCGCCTGTAGTCTCAGCTACTTGGGAAGCTGAGGCAAGAGAACTGCTTAAGCCCAAGAGTTCAAGGTTGCTGTGAGCTGTGATGCCATTGCACTTTACTGAGGGAGACATAGTGAGACTCTGTCTCAAAAAAAAAAAAAAACAGAAAAAGAAAAGAAATAGGGTAAAAATTTAAAGGGGGCATATTTTAAAAAAGTAGTTCTGAAAAAAAAATTGTCTACCCTAGTATGAGTTCCCTGTCACTGGACACATACAAGCAAAGTTTACATGATCTTTTATTGAAGATCTTCATGAAAAATTCAAGTGTTTATGGGGAATTTTAGTACAATAGAGTTAACCACCTTAGCCTTAGATTCTTTGATGTTTCATTTAATTAAAATTTTTTTTTGATAAGACTGATTTTATTTTCAAGTTTTTGGAAGTTTTCAGAAAAAATAAAATGGCAAGAACACATGTAGATATTGACATTATTCACTGACATATAAAACCCTTGGCAGAGAAAGAGACTTTTGTGTATCTGAATCCACCTCCTTTGGAAAGCAGAAATCTCTTCTAAGCTGAAGAGATTTAACCAGCTTCCTCAAGTCTTTCCCAAATTTGATATACATTACCTCATAAAAATAGTACAAACCATTTTTAATAAAACAAAAGAAAAAGAATAAAATAAAGGAGGCAGACCTCCTGTGTTACATGCTTTAGAGAAAGGTCACATCCTGGAAGCAGCTTTGCAATATGCTTCAAAAAATCTAGACAGATTCTGTGCACCTGCATTGTTGAACTCGAAAGAGCTGCCATCATCTTCCTCTATAAAAATGAACAAGCTATATCCATTCAAGTACATTAACCTAATTGTACTTCACATAGTTTTATACTTGCTTTTTATATTTGGGATGAAGGTAGACAGGAAAAGAAATAAACTAGCACAGAGCTCTTAATAGAAAACTTTAAGGCTCGGCACCCATAGCTCAGTGATTAGGGCATGGGCCAAATACCAAGGCTGGCGGGTTCGAGCCTGAGCCCAGCCTGCTGAACAACAATGACAACTGCAACCAAAAAACAGTTGGGTTCTGTGGTGGGCGCCTGTAGTCCCAGCTACTCGGGAGGCTGAAGCAAGAGAATCGCCTAAACCCAACAGCTGGAGGTTGCTGTGAGTTATGATGCCACAGCACTCTACTGAGGGCGACATAGTGAGTTTCTGACTCAAAAAAAAAAAAAAGAAAAAAGAAAAAGAAAACTTTAAAATACTGTGAGACATGATCAAATGAAAATCAATCCTGGGTGACACAACAAATTCTGATTTGTTTTTTCTGTTGTACTAAAAATTTCCACTATCAGAAGATCCTGATTAGAATAAAGCAGTATGTAAAACTGGAACAGAAAGTGAATGTGATTGCTTGGTTCATTTCAGAGGGTCTACAAGTCTCTAGGTTCCTAATGGAGTGTGACAAGCTCTTCTGAATAGGTAGGGTGGATGGCAACCGTGTTGTTAAAGTCCGCCTTCATTGCTCTCATTTTCACTGCAACAGCAAAACCTTGCAGCATTTCATCACATCCAATTCCCTGCTTATGGATTCCGCCACCTTTTCCTCTTTGTTGGCACAGACCGTTTTCATCACACATTTTGTTTTCCTTTTGGTAACCACATAAAACAGTGGAGTAAAGGAGGTTGAATAGGTCTTCACATTTTCTTTTCCATACTTATGAATGGCCTCATCTTCTGTGAGTC
Source organism: Nycticebus coucang (assembly GCF_027406575.1). Lineage (NCBI taxonomy): Eukaryota > Metazoa > Chordata > Mammalia > Primates > Lorisidae > Nycticebus > Nycticebus coucang. The sequence goes on along the minus strand of NC_069801.1, from coordinate 47,782,207 downwards.
CCACTGTGCCAATAGGAGGGTGACTCAAGAACACAGTTGGGATGTTGTCATAGTCTAATTTGGAATCTTCTTTGTATTCAAAAAGTCAATGGGCAAGTTTTCCACTAGCAGCTATTGCAACTGGAGTAAGAAGAGCTCTTCCACACACATCCCCAACTGCATAGATGCCTTTTACGCTGGTATTCTGGAATTCATCTACTAATATATGACCTTTGGCATCGGTTTGAATCCCCAGTTTGTTTAAGTTCAAACCCCCGGAATTTGGGTCCCTCCCGATGGCCCAGAGCAGGCAGTCAACATCTGGAATCATGGACACGGTGGGTTTTCGACCAGGAACTTAAGTAACCGTGATGAGTTCCAAGCCTGATGAAGTCTTTTTAACCTCCTCGATCTGGGAGAACTTGAGCACCTCTACACCGCCATTCTCCAGCTCTTCCGTGCAGTTGGTGCTGATCATGGAATCAAAATTTCTAAGTACCTTATCATGCCCTATCATTAGTGACGTCTTAGAACCCAGGGCTGAAAGGATCCCAGCTATCTCCACAGGAATATAACCTGCACCAACTATGACACTGCAAGTAGGCAATTCTTCCAGCTGAAAAAAAATCCACCCCTGGTTATTCTGAGACTGGCGCCAGGGATCTGGCTGTCCTGAGGAATGGAGGGCACACCACCAGTGGCCATCAGGATGTGCAGAGCAGTGTATTTTTTCCCATTGACCTCTACCGTGGGCTGGGGATCATTTGTGAATAATGCACGGCCATAGATGATTTCTATATTGGACTTGGTTAGATTGTTTTGATGTATGGTGCTCAGGCGGCTTACATAGGCATCTCGCTTTTCCTTAATAGCACGCCAATTTAATTTACTCTCACAACTTTGAAAGCCGTAATCAACATGATCGTGCATGAATTCAGAGTGGACTGCTGTGTTCCACATTACCTTTTTGGGTACACATCCAACATTTACGCAAGCGCCACCGAGCTTGTGGCTGTCCACCACGGCGGCTCTGGCGCCGAGCTCGCCGCCCTGCGCTCACTGGCCAGCCCGCCCGAGCTGCCCCTGTCACCAGGTGGTCGTAGCCGCTGGCCGGCTGCTGCTACTACCGCTGGCCAGCCATGGAGCAGAAGAGGGCGCGCGGGACGCCGGCGAGTACAGGTAGCGGGAGGCCGGAGGGGGCGCGCACTGTCCGCAGCCAGCTTGAGCTCCTTAATTAAAAATTTTTAAGTATTTTAGGGCGGTGCCTGTGGCTCAGTCGATGGGGTGCCGGCCCCATATACCGAGGGTGGCGGGTTCAAACCCGGCCCCGGCTGAACTTCAACCAAAAAATAGTTGGGCGTTGTGGCAGGCGCCTGTAGTCCCAGCTACTCGGGAGGCTGAGGCAAGAGAATCGCTTAAGCCCAGGAGTTGGAGGTTGCTGTGAGCTGTGTGATGCCAGGGCACTCTACCGAGGGCCATAAAGTGAGACTCTGTCTCTACAAAAAAAAAAAAATTTTTTTTAAAGTATTTTAATTTCCTGAAGGCTTAATATTAGGCATTGGGGAAACAGTGGAGCATGGAGTAGGTAAGATTGCGTACTTTAGATGATTGTTTGGATTCAGTATGGTCTCTTACTAACTTTGTGACCTTGGTTAATTTCTTAATCTTGGAAACTTTATCAAGACCAAAGCAATGTGTTTTCTCTTTTGTAAAATGAGGATTATAGTATTTACCTCATGAGATTATTTTAAGGACTTAATGACTTAATATTTGTAAAGTGCTTAGAATATAACTGGTATGAATATTTTTAGTAAAGGTTTTAAGGGATTCTAGGTTTGAGATTGAATTCTATATTTATAGAGTGCCTTTAAATATTAAAATACATAGACTCTATTCCAATTTAGACCTTTGGTGCTGGTTTTTTGTTTTTGTTTTTCTTGAGACAGTCTCGTTCTATCACCCTGGGTAGAGTGTCGTGGGTGGCATCATCATGGCTCACAGCAACCTCAAACTCGGGCTTGAGTGATCCTCTTGCTTCAGCTTCCCTAGTGGGACTACTTGTGTCCACCACGACCCTCTGCTAATTTTTCTATTTTTAGTAGAGATGGGGGTCTCGCTCTTGCTCAGGCTGGTCTCAAACTGCTGGGCTCAAGCAATGCACCCGCTTCGGCTTTCCAGAGTGCTAGGATTACTGGAGTGAGATACTGTGTCTTGCCTGGTGCTGTTTTTTCCTTTCCTTTCCTATCCTCTTTCCTTCCTCCCTCCCTCCCTCCCTTCCCTTCCCCTCTTTCTTTCTTTCTTTTTTTAAATAAAAGGCAGTCTTTTCATGCCACAATTTAAAAATAGGAAATCTAATAAGATCGATGAATTAATGATCCTGTGCTATGTAGATATTTATACACTAAAATCTTGATTACTTTATGTTAGATTATTTTCCCCTGCATTTATTCTTTATCAATTGAAATTCTGAAAGGATTTTACTCTAACTTACTTTAAGGCCTGTCTTTCATCACTTTCTTTTTGCTCACCCAAATGCAACAGTGTAACCAACTTAACTTATGCATCTGGAATTGCAACATAAAAGTCCCCAAACAGTACTTAAAAATCTATGATTTATATTTAATGTGTTACAGGTGGCTTCTTAGGAGAAATGCTTATTTCTTATGTCATTACAATGATAAATTTCAAAATTCTCAAGTACCATTTCTGTTAAAAGTTTACTGTAGTTCATTTTCTTGCTAATTTTGTTTTGCATACACAATCCAAATAATACTTTTGGCCTTATGTTTACAAGAGCAAAATTACTACTAAAATCCTACCCGAAGAAAATTCAGGAACATGATTTCCTTTCACTAAAACATAAGTTGTTTAGATTAAACTATACCAGCTTTTTATAACATGTTCTAAAGATCATTTAGTTAAACCATTTATATCAGATCACAATCAAAACCAATAGCAATGTAATAGATAAGACAACCTGAAATATAAATTATTCCAAAATAAGTAACTATAGATTTTAACATGTTATCTTGTTATATGGATTTCAGATGATTAACTAGATGCCAATTTATGTCTTTTAAGTTTTCGCTTCAGTTTCTAAATTTTTTTTTTCAAAAAGTTTAATGAAATAAATATGATAATGTTTTTAAAACACACTTGACTATACCTTTGGGAAGTTAATGGTTCAATTTAAAAGTTACTTTAAAAATAAAATAGAGTCCTTTCTGTTTGGCGGCACCATCAGGTAGGCTGTGTCGGGGATCTTTCCTCTCCATCCGTTTCTGATCACCCTCCGCCTTAGCCATCCAGGCCTAGTGACCCTGTGTCCTCGAAGCTACTCCTGCCTCCTGTGCGGATAGAGTTCAGTCCGGGTGCGGGGTGAGCCAAGATGGGTGCATACAAGTACATCCAGGAGCTGTGGAGGAAGAAGCAGTCTGATGTGATGCGCTTTCTTCTGAGGGTCCGCTGCTGGCAGGACCGCCAGCTCTCCGTGCTCCACAGGGCTCACGCCCCACCCGGCCGGATAAAGCACGCAGACTGGGATACAAGGCTAAGCAAGGTTATGTCATATACAGGATTCGTGTGCGCCGTGGTGGCTGAAAACGCCCAGTTCCTAAGAGTGCAACCTATGGCAAGCCTGTGCATCATGGTGTTAACCAGCTAAAGTTTGCTGGAAGCCTGCAGTCTGTTGCTGAGGAGCGAGCTGGTCGCCACTGTGGGGCTCTAAGAGTCCTGAATTCTTACTGGGTTGGTGAAGATTCAACGTACAATTTTTTTGAGGTTATCCTCATTGATCCATTCCATAAAGCTATCAGAAGAAACCCTGACACCCAGTGGATCACCAAACCAGTCCACAAGCACAGGGAGATGCGTGGGCTGACATCTGCGGGCCGGAAGAGCCTTGGAAAGGGCCATAAGTTGCAGCACACTATTGGTGGTTCCCGCCGTGCAGCTTGGAGAAGACACAATACTCTCCAGCTCCACCGTTACCGCTAATATAAGTAATGTTTGTAAAATTCATAACCGAATAAACAATTTAGGACAGTCATGTCTGCTTAAAGGTGTTATTTGTTTGTTAAACTAGTTTGCAGATTGTCTCATGAATGCTTTGTCAAATTATGAAGTACAATAATGTTTGAAGACAGTACGTAATGGTGTATCTTGTTTCTAATAAGATAAACTTTTTTGTCATTGCTTTATCTTATTAGGCTGTTAAATGTCAGTGTTTAAAACATGATGTATGGTATAATAGGTGTAAAATAAATTTCTTGAAAAGAGGAGGGTTGAAACTACCCTGTAGATTTGTTTGGTGCATGTGGTGAAACCTACAGCTTGACTGGGGTGATGGCAATGCTCTGCTGATTTACTCTCAGGTGGCTGGAGTTTGGCAAACAAATATTTTAAATGGGGTTTTGTTTGGAAATTTGTGTGACCGTTGTTTCTCCAAAAGTTCCCCAAATGCCACCATTTTGCAGAACTGAATAAACTTACTTCAAGAGGCTTTTCTTAACAAATGAGACCTATCTTGGTTAACCTGAACAAAAACAAAATTGCCTCACTCTCCACTGTACCATTTAAGCTAACATAGGAGATGAAAGCTGTTCCTGATTCAATCTCATAGCTCCCTGAAATCTAGAGTCCTGAATTCTATACATAGTAGTAGTGGTATTTACACTGTATTTTGAAACTGATGGAATTGAATGTTAAGCAAATAAGAATCACTAACCTTAAGTTTGTAAGCTAGTAAAATCAGTGCTATGGTGGGAAGTTACTAAGCTAGTGGCCATTAAAAAAATACTTTTCAAGTGTGAGGTTAGAAAATTGAAGTATTTTTAAGCAAGATTTTTAAAAGCCTGTAACGTTAATTTGTGACCATTATGAATCCCCTCAGCCATATTAGGGGTAAAAGTATAGATGGCTGCTTAAAAGTACCTTTTCTCTGTGCAATGAGTGTAATAAATCATCTTGAATCAACCCATTCTTTTCAGTTCCAGGGAAAAGTCATAGTTGGTATCCATATAAGTTAATGGTCTTTGATCTAACCTTACACATCTACAGTTATTTTTCTCCTCCCTGCTCAAATCACACTAAGTATCCATAGCATTTTGCAAAATTAGGCCCTTGTATGCTCACCTTCATTTTAAACATCCTCCCACATTTGTTGCATTAATGTTTCATGTCTTGTAGTAGACTAGGATAATGTTCCCCAGAGTATGTTTGAGTGTTAAGGAAATACAAGAGCGGAATTTCTCCATTTCATCCATATTGTCAGTTTGCTGATTTAGTAGTTTGATTTCAAAATTAAATTTGTTTTTCTGAGCCAATTTTTCATCTATGTTCTTTAGGGGTTTCCAAAGGCTCAGTTAATTGGTTTCCAGAAAATATTCATAGTAGGCTCATACAACTTTTTAAAAAATTTTTTATTAAATCGTAATTTTGTACATTGATGCATTTATGGGGTTCAGGGTATTGCTTCGATATCATACAACTTCTTGAGACCTAAGACCTAAATAGCTTTCTACTCAAAAAATGGCATACTATACATTCCATACATTTTGATTTTGTGTAGAGGTTGTTCAACTAAAGGAATAAATGTTTATTAAACTAAAAAATAAATAAATAAAAATAAATAAAATAGACACCAAACATGGTTTCTGGTAGCTTTGGTGTGTTACTGAAAACGTGTTGATTTAAAGGTAAAAGGTGCATTATAACATGAATCTGAATTTTAGGTACAACTGCTATGAATTGTCAATCAAACAACAATTATTTTGGTAAAAGATAATCTCATTTAATTCTACATGTGATACTTTAGCAAAATATACTTTTGATAATGATTAATGAAGATGGTTGTTTTCAAAACTTTTAACTATAGTAAATGAACTTTAAAAGTACTAGAAAGACAGCCATCATTTCTATGTTTTCTTTCTTTTTTTTTTTTTTTTGTAGAGACAGAGTCTCACTTTATCACCCTCGGTAGAGTGCCATGGCATCACACAGCTCACAGCAACCTCCAGCTCCTGGGCTTAAGCGATTCTCTTGCCTCAGCCTCCCGAGTAGCTGGGACATTTCTATGTTTTCTAATGTTTGGTGCCATTGTGTTCCTGATGAATGAACATCTGAACAAGCTGTACTAGCCTAATTTGCCCCTGTTTTTACTGCTCTCATGGCTACTTTTAAGCAAACAGTAGATTTAGTGATTGTTTGGCCTGCCTTGGGCAGAATTATCTATCCACTGTTTAAATCACTTGGCCGCTAAAATGGTTTTGGAGCTTATGAACAATTTACTATATTTAAACGTCCCCCTGTAACTGAAGAAAGTAAAGTCAGTACCCTGTTTGAAGTATTTAAGTGAGGAATTATGGAGTTGTGTCTTCTAAGTCTGTGTAGAACACAGAAAAGCCCAGATCTACCACTGAACTACAGGAGAAACTCAGTATGGAAGTCTACCAGGATTTTCCCTAATTGTTCTCTTGTTCTGTTGCTTAGACAAATTCTTTTCTTTTCTTTTTTTTTTTTTGAGACGGAATCTCACTTTGTTGCCCTCTGTGGAGTGCTATGGCGTCACAGCTCACAGCAACCTCAAACTCTTGAGCTTAAGCGATTCTCTTGCCTCGGCCTCCCAAGTAGCTGGGACTATCAGGCGCCTGCCACAATGCCCGGCTATTTTCTGGTTGTAGTTGTCGTTGTTTGGCAGGCCCAGGCTGGATTCGAACCCGCCAGCTCCTGTGTATGTGGCTGGCGCCCTAGCTGCTGAGCTAAAGCCTTAGACAGATTCTTATTTGCCTACTTATGTCAGACTTTATATTGTGTATTAATAACGTTTTAAAAAGAAAACAAACAAAAATGCCTATTCTAAAGAATTTTACAATCTAGTGAGAGTCAGACCAATAACAAAAACTTAGTATATATAGTTCTAAAATGTTTGGATAGGGTATAAAGTACCAAAAAAACATAGCAAAGAGGTATCTAGTTGTGCCTGAGATATCTTGGGAAGATTTTCTGGATAAAATAATGATTGAACTGAGACTTGAAATTTTGTGGAAATTACTAGGAAAATCTGGGGATAGAATAAGAGGATTCTAAGTGTATTCCAGGCAAAGAACAACATTTTACAAAGGCAAAGAAGTATAAGGGTATGTGCTATGTTGTTCAAAAACACTAGGCCAGGTGCGGTGTTTCACACTTGTAATCCTAGCACTCTGAGAGACTGTGGCAGGTAGATTGAGCTCAGGAGTTCAAGACCAGCCTGAGCAAGAGTGAGACGCTGTCTTTACTAAAAATGGAAAAAAGTAGCTGAACATTGTGGTTGGCACCTGTAGTCCCACCTACTTGGGAGGCTGAGGCAAGAGGATTGCTTGAACCCAGTAGTTTCAGGTTGCTGTGACATATAATACCATAGCACTCAAGCCTGAGGCTGTAGTGTGAGAAAAAATTTAAATAAATTAAATAAATAGGCTCGGCACCCGTAGCACTGTGGTTACAGTGCCAGCCGCATAACACTGAGGCTGCACTGAGGCTGGCGGGTTCAAAACTGGCCCAAGCCAGCTAAACAATGACAACTGCAACAAAAAGAATAGCCAGGTGTTGTGGCAGGCGCCTGTAGTCCCAGCTACTTGGGAGGCTGAGGCAAGAGAATCACTTAAGCCCAAGAGTTTGAGGTTGCTGTGAGCTGTGACACCAGGGCACTCTACCAAAGGCAACATAGTGAGATTCTGTCTAAAAAAAAAAAATTAAACGAATAAATAAATAAATGCTAAATATTTAAAAATTTTGATATAGCAAGTAAATGGGAGCCTGTTATTAGAATGGAGAAATATTTTCAGAAAAGCAAAGTCCAGGTCAAGAAATGTGTCCAATGAAATCTTATAATTAAAAAATTTTATTCTGAATGTGACACATTCTCAGACAGTTTTGTGGTAGCCATATTACCATTTTCCATTGAGATTCAACATATATACAGCTAAGTATATTATCTACAACTCTATGAATTGAATAATGTAAACACCTTTGTAAATACCATGAAGATTAAAACACAAAACATTTCCAGCACTCCAGATTCTTTTTTTTTTTTTGAGACAGAGTTCAAGCTGTCACCCTGGGTAGTGTGGCATAGCATCACAGCTCACAGCAACCTCTAGAACAGCAACTAAAAATCTAGTGCTACATGTTTATTCTATTGCAGGTAATCTCTCATAGGATGTTATCCCAGTCTGTCCATTCCACTGTTAATTGACATTTGCATTGCTTCCATTTTTTTTTTTTTTGGCAATAAAATGAAATTAATAGTACTTAAATATTCCTTGCTCTTGTTGGTCAAATTCTTTCCTTTTGGGTAGATTCTCCTGGAAAGAAATGAGATTTTTAGGTTCCATGGATATTGCCAAAAAGTTTTCTAAAATAGTCTTTAATTTATACTCTCACCAGCAATGTATAAGAGTTCTAGTTGATCAACATCTTTAATATCTGGTATTCTTGTTTTTTTTCATTACTAGCTACTTGGGTAGGTATGCAGTAATATCTCATTGTAGTTTTTAATTACATTTGGCTGCAATTAAATCATGCTATTGATACTTTTTTTTTTTTGAGACAGAGCCTCAAGCTGTTGCCCTGGGTAGAGTGCCATGGCATCACAGCTCACAGCAACCTCCAACTCCTGGGCTTAAGCAATTCTCCTGCCTCCGCCTCCCAAGTAGCTGGAACTACAGGTGCCCACCACAATGCCCGGTTATTTTTTGTTGCAGCTGTCATTGTTGTTTGGTGGCCCGGGCTGGATTTGAACCTTTGAACCCGCCAGCTCAGGGGTATGTGGCTGGCGCCTTAGCTGCTTGAGCCACTAGTGCCGAGCCTTGATACTTATTTTTTTTAAAGTTATAATATTTTTCCTTTATCTCATTTGTAAGAATTCTTTATAAACACAGGATACATACAAAGGTTAAACGTACGTACTGTGAATAACTTCTCTGGTCTGTAGCCTTCCTTTTCACTCTTTTTCTGCTATTTTTGATAAACTTAAGGTTTTTTTTTTTTTTAATTGAGACAGAGTCTTACTTTGTCACCCTTAGTAGAGTGCCATGTTGTCATAGCTCACAGTAATGACACACAAACTCTTGGGCTCAAGTAATTCTCTTGCCTCAGCCTCCCTAGTAGCTAGGACTATAGGTGGCTGCCACAACGCCTGGCTATTATTTATTTATTTTTTTTTGGTTTGGCAGGCTCAGGCTGGGTTTGTACCCACTAGTTCTGGATCATGTGGCCGGCACTCTAACCACTGAGCTACAGGTGTCCAGCCTACACTTAAGTTTTTAATGAAGTACAATTTATTAATTTTCATTTTATAGTTGATGTTTATTAGTGTCTTGCTTGACTATTTGCCCACCATGAGGTCATAAAGATATTCTATTCTTAATTTTCTTCTGCAAACTTCATTGTTTTGCTCTTCCCATTTAGATTCATGGTTGATATTCTTATGGATGATATGAGTTAGGGGTCAAGTTTCACTGTTTCTCATATCAGTATCTAATTAGTCTAGCACCACTTGTTTAAAATAAATTCTTCCTCTACTTAATTACAGTTACAACTTCATCATAAATCAGGTGACTAAACTTTCTGTTCTGTGTAATTATTGGTCTGTCTGTTGTGCCAATACCATGATATGTTAATTATTGGAACTTTGCAATAAATCTTTTATTTAAAGTTGAAAATATTTATTGGAAAAAATATAAACAAGAGTCCCAATGAAAAGAACATGACAATAGAGCACAATTCAAGTGTCTTTTTCCCTAATCAATATAATTACTAAGTAATCAGTTGTTTTCCTGTATCTTCATACTAAGCATAAGAATCCTTGTCTCTGATCATGAGCACAAGGGGATTCCTGTAGATATGACCCTGGGCTTACAGGTTATGCTGTTGCCCAGGAGATCTGGAGGACAGGTGATTCCTGGATTCCTCACAGGACACTCAGAGAGCCTTGAATAACATTCACTATGTCTACTCTGCTGGGAACTCCCACAGTGAACCTTCTTTAGGTCGTCAGAAATGAGATGTTTGCTGAGTTGTATCCACATCCAAGGTCATATCCACTTGGGACTTCATTCTGGGATTAATCTGTAGCACATCTCTCAGCTGGTTTTTAGGGCCTTGAGCTTGGACTTTGGCTCTGCCAGCTGGGCATTGGGCCTCATGTTACTCTTCTGAGAGACCTTATAGCAGAGGGGACACAGCCAGCCCTTCCTGTGGTGCTCCTTCTGCAGTGAGTACATGAACTGGAGGAAGGGCAGGTATTCATTTTTGGGGGGCTTGGGATTATCAACATTGTCCAGTCAGATAGAAAATCTACCTGTGTCTTTAAAGAATTCAGCCATGACCCTGTCTTTCCTCCACTAGGCTCTCTTCCGGCTTCCAGCTGTGTCCAAGGACAGCTCAGATCTCTGCAATAAATCTTAAGGTGTTCTTGTTCTTCAAGATTATCTTGGTCCTTCTAGAGTCTTTGCATTTATATATAAATTTTACAGTAAGCTTGATAATTTCCATAAAACTCAAACCTCCTAGGATTTTAATTGTAATTGCGTTTAGTATACAAATAAAATTCTGGATAATTAGACATCTTAATAATACTGTTTTTTTTTTTTTCTCCATGAACATAGATTAGGCTGGGGGCAGTGGTCTACACCTGTAATCCTAGGACTTTAGGAAGCCAAGGCAGGTAGATTGCTTGAGCTCAGGAGTTCAAGACCAGTCCAAGCAAGAGCAAGACCCTGTCTCTATGAAAAATAGAAAAACTAGCTGGACGTTGTGGCCAGCACCTGTAGTTTCAGCTACTTGGGAGGCTGAGACAAGATGATTGCTTGAACCTAGGAGTTTGAGGTTGTTGTGACCTGTGATGCCATAGCACTCTACCCAGGGCGATGGAGTGAGACTGTGTCTCAAAAAGAAATAAACCAAAATAAATAAATAAACTATAGATTAGGTCTGTTTTTATGAAGGTTTTCTTTAATTTCTCTTAGCAATATTTTGTAGTTTTCAGTGTAGAGGCCTTTCACATCTTTTGCTAAAATTATTCCTCTATTAACTTTTTAAATGTATCATCGATGGTGTTGCTTTATAAACTTCACTTTACGCTATTTGTAGCTAGCATGTGGAAATATAATTTTTTTCTTATTTTTTTTTCGAATTTTTATTTAGTCTCCATAGAGATCATCAAAACTTGCCAATATTGGGCAGCGCCTGTGGCTCAGTGAATAGGGCGCTGGCTCCCTATTCACTGAGGGTGGCGGATTCAAACCTGGCCCCGGACAAACTGCAACAAAAAAATAGCCAGGCGTTGTGGCGGGCGCCTGTAGTCCTAGCTACTTAGGAGGCTGAGGCAAGAGAATCGCCTAAGTCTAGGAGTTGGAGGTTGCTGTGAGCTGTGACGCCACAGCACTCTACCGAGGGTGATAAAGTGAGATTCTGTTTCTACAAAAAAACAAACAAGGGTGGCACCTGTGGCTCAAAGGGGTAGGGCACCGGCCCCATATGCCGGAGGTGGTGGGTTCAAACCCAGCCCCAGCCAAAAATCACACACTCACACACACACACACAAAAGATTTAAAACAAACAAAAAAAACTTGCCAATATTGAATATATTGCAAGTTGTAACAGCAGAGTATTGGGAAAAGTTTCAATTAACAATAATCTCACCTTGGATAAACCTCCTTGGCTATGTATGGTACTACTACTGCACAAAGCTATAATTAATTTTTATGTATTAACCTCATATTCATCCACCTTGCTAAATTCACTTATGTTTTATAGATTTTCTTGTATTTTCTGTATATACATTCATGTTAGCTGCAAATAATGTAATATTTGCTTTTCTTCAATTATTATACCTTTTTCTTGATAAAATAACATATTTATTATATAACCAAATTGAAATTTAAAATAAAACATGATCGTATACAAAAAAGCATTATTCTCTGTTAAAAAATAAAAGCAAACTTGGAGTGGTGTTTGTCATGATTTTGGTATAACAAACTTTTCTTTTTTTACTGCTTGAGCTTTTATGCAGAACATTGCAAAGTCATCAAGTAGTAAATAGTATTGTTATGTATTTTTCTTTAAGTTATTTTAAAATTAGTATTAATCTGGAGAAAGAATATTCTGCTGAATATCTAGTAATGAAAAAAATAAGAATTGAGATTTTAAAAAGTATACTAAGAAAGACTTGTACTCACATTTTAGTGTAATAGTCATCATAGCAAATTCTAAAATATTTATCTTTTTACTTTCATGTGACAATGCTTTTACTCAAGACAGTAATTGCATTGCTTATGCTTCTTTTCTTTATTGGTGCAAATTTAGGGGGTCCATGTGCAATTTTGTTGCTGGGATCAAGTCAGGATATTCAGGGTGTCCGTCTCCTGAGCACAATACATTTTGTTTGACAATAATAACCCTACTCTGCTATCAAACATTGAATTTTTTCCTTCTATCTAACTATATGTTTGTACCCTTTAACCCACTTCTGTTCCTACTCTCCGCCCCCACTCACTCTTCCCAGTCTCTGTTCTGTTTTTCCACTCCTGCCTCCATGTGATCAGATTTTTTAGCTCCCATACAAAAGTAACAACATGTGATATTTGTCTTTTTGTGCCTGGCTTATTTCATGTGAGATAATGACCTCCAGTTCCACTCATGTTCTGCAAATGAAATGATTTAATTTTTTTTTTTTTTTTGAGACAGAGTCTTACTCTGTCACCTGGGCTAGAGAGCAGTGGCCTCAACATAGCTCACTGCAACCTCAAACTTCTAGGCTCAAGTGAGACTCCTGCCTCAGCCTCCTGAGCAGCTGGGACTACAGGCCCTTGCCACTACTCCTGGCAAGTGTTTTTCTTTTTTTGTAAATATGGGATCTTGATCTTACTCAGAGTGCTCTTGAACTCCTGGCCTCAAGTGATCCTCTCCCCTTGCCTCTCCAAGTGCTAGGATCACAGGCCTGCAGCACCCTGCCTGGTCTGATTCCATAGTTTCACTATGGTGAGTAGTGCTATGTAAACAGTTGAGTGCGGGTATTTCTTTGATATATTGATTTCTTTTCCTTTGGGTAGATATCCAGTAGTGGGTTTGCTAGATTACATAGTAGTTCTATTTTAGGTTCTCTGAGAAATCTTCATACTCCAAATCTCCAAATTTCCAAGTGGCTGTGCTAGTTTACAGTACCAACAATAGTGTATAAGAGTTCCCTTTTCTCTGCATCCTTGCCAACATCTGTTATTTTCTGTCTTTTTAATAGTAGCCATTCTTGGCCAGATGTGGTTGCTCATGCTTGTAATCATACCATTCTGGGAGGCTGAGGTGGGTGGATTGCTGGAGCTCAGGAGTTTGAGACCAGCCTAAGCAAGACTGGGACCCTGTCTCCACTAAAAATAGAAAAACTAGCCAGGTGTCGTGGTGAGCACCTGTAGTCTCAGCTACTTGGGAGGCTGAGGCGAGAGGAGTGTGAGGTTGCTATGAGCTATGATCCCATGGCACTCTACCTGGAGCAACAGAGTGAGACTGTCTCAAAAAATATATATATTAATAATAATAGACATTCTTTTTTTTTTTTTTTTTTAAGACAGAGCCTCAAGCTGTTGCCCTGGGTAGAGTGCCTGGCATCACAGCTCATAGCAACCTCCAACACCTGGGCTCAAGCAATTCTCCTGCCTCCGCCTCCCAAGTAACTGGGACTACAGGTGCCTGCCACAACGCCCAGCTACTTTTCGGTTGCAGCTGTCATTGTTGTTTGGTGGGCCCGGGCTGGATTCAAACCCACTAGCTCAGGTGTCTGTGGCTGGTGCCTTAACTGCTTGAGCCCCAGGTGCTGAGCCAATAATAGCTATACTTGTTGGGGTAAGATGACATCTCATTGTGGCTTTGATTTGCATTTCTATGTGATTAGTGATGTTGAGCATTTTTTATTTTTTTGTAGTTTTAGCCGAGGCTGGGTTTGAACCTGCCGCCTCCGGCATATGGGGCCAGTACCCTACTCTTTTGAGCCACAGGTGCTGCCCGTGATGTTGAGCATTTTTTCATATAAACTACCTGTTGACAATTTGCAAGTTTTCTTTTGACAAATATCTCTTTGTGCCCACTTTTTTTTTTTTTTTTTGAGACAGAGTCTTGCTATGTCACCCTCGCATCACAGCTCACAGCAACCTCCAACTCTTGGGCTTAAGCTATTCTCTTGCCTCAGCCTCCCGAGTAGCTGGGACTACTGGTGCCTGCCACAATGCCCGGCTGTTTTTTTTTGTTGTTGTTGTTGTTGTAGTTGTCATTGTTGTTTGGCAGGCTGGGTTTGAACTCGTCAGCTCTGGTGTATGTGGCTAGCACCCTAGCCACTGAGCTATAGGTGCTGAGCTTTGTGCCCACATTTTAATGGAATTATTTTTTTTTCCTCTTTGATTTGGTGGTTTGAATTCCTTGTATCTTTCTCTCTCTTCTCCCATTTTTTTTTTTTTTTGCAGTTTTTGGCTGGGGCTGGGTTTGAACCCGCCATCTCCAGCATATGGGGCCGGTGCCCTACCCCTTAGAGCCACAGGTGCCGCCCTTTTTTTTTTTTTTAAGACAGGTTCTAGCTCTGATCAGGCTAGAGTGCATCAGCATCATCATAGCTCACTGCAACATCAAATTCCTGGGATCAAGTGATCCTCCTGCCTCAGCCTCCAGTAGCTGGGAGTAGGCATGTGCCACTATGCCCAAGTAATTTTTTCTATTTTTGTCGAGAGGCTGGTCCTTGTATATTCTTGATATTAGTCTCCCGTCAGATTAATAATTTGCAAGTATTTCTCCTATTCAACAGGTTTTCTCTTCACTGTGTTGATTGTGTCTTTGGCAGAGCAGAATGTTTTAATTTAAGTCCCATTTATCTCTTTTTGGGTTTGTTGACTGTACCTTTAAGGATGTATTCATAAATTCTTTGCTTGGTCCAATGCTCAAGAGAGTTTCCCCATGTTTTCTTGAGGTAGTTTTATGTTAATAGTTTTTGTGTCTTACCTTTAAGCCTGCAGTCCATTTTGAATTGCTTTTCACTTATGGTGAGAGATAGGGATCCAGTTTCATTCTTCTGCATGTGGCCATCCAATTTTCCCAGCACCATTTATTGTGCTTTTCCCAGTGTAGGCTCTTGTTGGCTTTGTGAAGGATCAGTTGGCTGTAAATATGTGACTTTTTGCTGGATTCTCTATTCTGTTCCCTTGGTCTCTGTGTCCATTTATATTAATACCATGCTGTTTTGGTTACCATAGCCTTGTATTATATTTTGAAGTCAGGAATGTGAGGCCTCCAGTGTTGTCAAGTGTTGGAATTAGAGTGTGCTGGCTACATAAAATGAATTGGGAGATGTTCACTCTTTCACTGTAGTCTGAAGGAGATAATGTTAATATTGGTGTTATTTCTTTCCTTAAATGTTTGAAATAATTGTCCAGTGAAGCCCCAGCGGTGTGGAATTTTCTTTATAGAAAGAGTTTTAATTATAAATATAGTTTCTTTCTTTTTTTTTTTTTTTGAGACACAGTCTCACTTTGTCATCCTTAGAGTGCTGTAGCGTCACAGCTCACAGCAATCTCAAACTCTTGGGCTCAAGTGATTCTCTTGCCTCAGCCTCCTGAGTAACTGGAACACAGGTGTCCACCCAATGCCCAGCTATTTTTAGAGACAGGGTCTCACCTTGGCCTCCCAGAGTGCTAGCATTACAGGTGTGAGTCACTGTACCTGGCCTATCTTCTCTCATTTTGAAGAATAATTTTTCTTTTCTTTTCTTTTTTTTTTTTTTTTTGAGGCAGTCTCACTATGTCACCCTCAGTAGAGTGCTGTGATGTCACAACTCACAGCAACCTCAAACTCTTGGGCTTAAGCAATTCTCTTGCCTTAGCCTCCAAAGTAGCTGGGACTACAGGTGCCTTTCACAATGCCTGGCTATTTTTTTTTTTTTTTTTGCAGTTGTCATTGTTGTTTAGCAGGCTTGGGCTGGGTTCGAACCCACCAGTCTTGGTGTATGTGGCTGGCATCCTACCCACTGTGGTACAGGCGCCACCAAGAGTAATTATTGTTGATACAGAATTCTAGGTTATTTTCTTTCAGCAATTGAATGATGTTATCCCATGGTCTTTTTTGCTTCTGTAGAAAAGTCAGTTGGAATCTTATTGTTCCTCTTTTAAAGGTAATGCTTCCTTTTTTTAGCTAATTTAAAAATTTTAGTTTTTTGTCTTTTATTTTCATCAATTTTACCAAATTTTATCTTGGTGCAGGAATCTTTGCATTTATCCTGAGCCTCTTAAATCTGTGAATTATTTTTCTCAATTTCAGAAAGTTTTGGGTCATTATGTCTTCAAATAGTGCTTTAATCTCATTATCTTTCTCTTTTTCATTTAGGATTCCTGTTGTACATATGTTAGACCATTTGACTGTGTCCTTCATATCTTTGATTACTATTTTGTTTTTCTCATTCTTTGTTTTTTTCTAACATTCAGTTTGGATATTTTTGTTGGACCTGTCTTTCTGTTCATTAGTCTTGCTAGTTTGCTCTTAAACAGATGGATTTATTATTTCAGTTATTTTGTATTTTTTATTTCTGGATTGTTCATTTGATTCTCTTTTATAATTTTAATTTACTCTTGAAGTTTTCATCCCACTTTTTTCATTGGCGTTTCTAACTCTTCTTCAATTTTTGAAAACATATTTATAACAGTGATTTTTAAGGTTTTGTGATTTTATCATTATGATTAAAGTGAATTTTCCAGATTACTAATTAAGTTGAGCTGTTTTCATGTTTTTTTTTTTGGCATTTGGATTTCCCATTTTGTGAAATATATGTTAAATTTTTGCTTATTTATTTTTTTTTTTTTTGAGACAGAGCCTCAAGCTGTCACCTTGGGTAGAGTGCTATGGCATCACAGCTCACAGCACCCTTCAACTCCTGGGCTCAAGCTATTCTCCTGCCTCTGCCTCCCAAGTAGCTGGGACTATAGGCGCTCACCACAACACCTGGCTAGTTTTTGGTTGAGGCATCATTGTTGTTTGGTGGGCCTGGGCTGGATGCCAACCCGCCAGCTCAGGTGTATGTGGCTGGTGCCTTAGCTGCTTGAGCCATAGGTGCTGAGCCTGCTTTTTTTTTCTACTGGGTTGTCTCTTTTTATTGATTCAAAGCAGCATTTTATACATTGTTCTGGAATGGATCCTTCAGAAGTTTTATGTGTTGCAAATATCTCCCTCCCTGGATTTTTTTGTTACCCTTCTATTGTATGTAATATATCATAATGAAAAAGTTAAAAAATATTTCAAAAATAATATTTCAGAGATGTTGAGATTGAGGTACCTGTGGACCAAGACCTGGAAGTGAACTTGATGATTTTTATGCATTGCCTCTGACTCTGCACTAGGCTTCCTGGCCCCAGCTACTGCCTCAATGACCAATTCCACAGACTCCAGTGGACCAACATTATTTCACAACTGAATCTTGGAGTTTGAGTCCTCCAAAAATTCTGGACTCAGATGAAGGTTTGTACTATAGGGTATGGGATTTTTCTTATCCAGAAAATACAGGAGAGGCCCAATGACTGGCAGGTATGATGGAGTAATTAACTCTTCTAGGGGTAAACTTGGACAATGAGGGACAGAACACAGGAAGGAACCAACTCATAAATTCCTTCTTCATTCTTCTCCAGTAGACTTTTCTGAGGACTGGTGTTTCTTTATAACCTGTCTGGAGATGTCCCTTGTGAGTAAGTTTCTGGCTATGTAGATTTGAGAAGCAATGGCCAATTTAGTAACATACCACATTGAATTGGCTATATTTTTTTCCCCTCTCTCACTTGCCTTTGTCCGCTCTCTTATATAAGCAATTCATCTTTGCCTCAGGATTTTTTTTAGGAAACCCAAACTATCAAAACCTAATAGTAGTCTTTCCTTCTGTGCTTCAAATTCTATCCACTCTCTATTTCCATTCCCTCCTCTTAAGTACACAGTGTTATTTTCAGGTCTTGTTCAAATAATGCCTTGTCCATTTCACTTTTGGGATTCTTTCTTTCATTCAACTCTCCTAGAATTATTCCTTTTCTTTTCTTATGATACTTACCATTCTCCTCCTTATAATTGTAACCTTTTCTGAGTAAGCTGGACCCAGTACAGTGCTAGCAGTAAGTAATTTTAATCTTTTTCATTGATTCCTTCAAGCCCGTTCTCTCATCCAGGCAGGTTCCATCCATAACTTTGTAAGTTACTTTTAGTAATTAAAAACAAAAATTTCTTCAAAGTCTCTCTTTTTTTTAGAGACAGAGTCTTACTTTATCACCCTTGGTAGAGTACTGTGGAGTCACAGCTCACAGCAACCTTTAATTCCTGGGGTTAGGCAATTCTCTTGCCTCAGCCTCCCGAGTAGCTGGGACTATAGGCACTCGCCACAATGCCTGGCTCTATTTTTGTTGCAGTTTGGCTGGGGCCGGGTTTGAACCTGCCACCCTTGGTGTATGGGGCTGGTGCCCTACCCACTGAGCCACAGGCACGGCCCCAAAATCTCTCTCTTTTTTAAAAAATTAAATCATAGCCACGTACATTAATGCAATCATGGGGCACAATGTGCTGATTTTATATATCATTTGAAATATTTTCATCAAACTGGTTAACATAGCCTTCACTGCATTTTCTTAGTTATTGTGTTAAGACATTTATACTCTACACTTAGTAAATTTAACATGTACCCTTGTAAAATGCACCGTAAGTGGGTTCCCACCAGTTACCCTGCCTCCACCCATCCTAACCCCTCCCCTCCCTCTCCTTCTTGGGCTATAGTTGGGTTATAGCTTTCATATGAAAGCTATGAATTACTAGGTATACACCCATAAGACCAAAAGTCACATTATAACAAAGATATTTGTACCAGAATGTTTATTGCAGCCCAATTCATAATTGCTAAGTCATGGAAGAAGCCCAAGTGCCCATTGATCCACGAATGGATTAATAAATTGTGGTATATGTACACCATGGACTATTATGCAGCTTTAAAGAAAGATGGAGACTTTACCTCTTTCATATTTACATGGATGGAGCTGGAACATATTCTTTTTAGTAAAGTATCTCATGAATGGAAGAAAAAGTATCCAATGTACTCAGCCCTACTATGAAACTATAACCCCAATTGAAACTATAACCCATATGAAAGCTATAACCCAATTACAACCTAAGAATATGGGGAAAGGGGAAAGGGAGGGGAGGGGAGGGGGAAACATGGGGAGAGGGAGGGTAATTGGTGGGACCATACCTATGGTGCATCTTACAAGGATACATGTGAAACTTACTAAATATAGAATATAAATGTCTTAGCACAATAACTAAGAAAATACCAGGAAGGCTATGTTAACCAGTGTGTTGAAAATATGTCAAATGGTATATAAAACCAGTGTATGGTGCCCCCCCCCGAAAAAAGAAAGCTATGAATTGGTTTCATAGTAGGGCCGAGCACATTGGATACTTTTTCTTCCATTCTTGAGATACTTTGCTAAGAAGAATATGTTTCAGCTCCATCCATGTAAACATGAAAGAGGTAAAGTCGGGCGGTGCCTGTGGCTCAGTGAGTAGGGCATCGGCCCCATATGCTAAGGGTGGCGGGTTCAAACCCAGCCCTGGCCAAACTGCAACAAAAAAATAGCCAGGCGTTGTGGCGGGTGCCTGTAGTCCCAGCTGCTCGGGAGGCTGAGGCAAGAGAATCGCGTAAGCCCAAGAGTTAGAGGTTGCTGTGAGCCGTGTGACGCCACGGCACTCTACCCGAGGGTGGTACAGTGAGACTCTGTCTCTAAATAAAAAAAAAAAATAGAAAGAGGTAAAGTCTCCATCTTTTTTAAAGGCTGCATAATATTCCATGGTATACATATACCGTAATTTATTAATTTATTTATGGGTCAGTGGGCCCTTGGTCTTCTTCCATGACTTAGCAATTATGAATTGGGCAGCAATAAACATTCTGGTGCAAATATCTTTGTTATAAACTGATTTTTGGTCTTCTGGATATATAACTAGTAGAGGAATTGAAGGATGGAATGGCAGGTCTATTTTTAGATCCCTAAGTGTTCTCCAAACATCTTTCCAAAGGGAATGTATTAGTTTGCGTTCCCACCAGCAGTGTGGAAGTGTTCCCTTTTCTCCACATCCACGCCAACATCTCTGGTTTTGGGGTTTTGTGATGTGGGCTAATCTTACTGGAGTTAGATGATATCTCAAAGTGGTTTTGATTTGCATTTTTCTGATGATTAAGGATGAT
Source organism: Nycticebus coucang (assembly GCF_027406575.1). NCBI lineage: Eukaryota > Metazoa > Chordata > Mammalia > Primates > Lorisidae > Nycticebus > Nycticebus coucang. The sequence continues at coordinate 47,761,950 of NC_069801.1, read as the reverse complement.
GAGCATTTTTTCATGTGTCTGTAGGCTATGCGCCTGTCTTCTTAAAGTCTCTTTTTTAAAATTAAAAAATGTCCAATCCAAACTCTCCTACTTCAAACTCCATACAATTTAAACTTCTCCTCTCCCTGGCATGGCCTGCTTCAGATGTAAAATGCCCTTGTTGAGGAGGGTGACATAACTGACTTCTGCTTTACCACTTTGTGCTTCAACTCCTGCTTCCCCATTCACAAGGCAGCACTATTTGGATTGGAACAAGAGAGAGGGAGGAGAAACAAGGGACAGAAAAAAAAAGTCTCACTTGAGCGATGCAGTTGTAATCTGCCTTCAGGGTCTTCTTTCTGGCATTTGCACAATTAGTGGCTCTATCTTTAGTACAGCACTTTTGTTGTCTTCTTTGTACCCTTCTCTTTTCAATTCCTGGGTATCTCTCTACAGTTCTCAATGCCTCTTCCAGATCATTGACTAAAATGATCCACTTTAGTTTCAAGGAAAAAAATGCCACTTAGTTAAAAAAAAAAAAAGGCTGGGTGCAGTGGCTAATGTCTGTAATCCTAGCACACTGGGAGGCCGAGGAAGGAAAATTATTTGAGCTCAGGAGTTTGAGACCATCTTGAGCAAGAGCGAGACCCCGTCTACTAAAAAATAAAAAACTAGCTGGGCATTGTGGCAGGTGCCTGCAGTCCCAGGCATTCTGGAGGCTGAGGCAGGAAGATCTAATGAACCCAAGAGTTTGAAGTTGCTGTGAGCTATGACGTCACAGCACTCTACCCAGGATACAGAGTAAGACTATGTCTCAAGCAAAAACAAAATGAAACAGAACAACCCCCCCCCTTATTTTCTGGCAGTTCACCTCTCTGTTGAGGTCACCTCACCCTCCAAACAGCCCTTGAATGGAGCCCCTCCCAAGAAGACCCAATTGAACTCTCCAGCACCCTTCTAAGACAGTGGTAGGGATTGAAGCCAGACTTTAATAAATTAACCACAATATTTTCCTATAGTTATTCTGAATACAATGCCTTGGCATTCAACAAATGTTAAATTTTATTATGCCTCAGTGCCTGTACCAGAAGTCAAGGGGTGGCACAAAACTCTCAGTTTACTAGGACTTTTTCTCTCTTGTACTGATCACTACTTTACCACCAAAATCTTCCTTGACAGCCTCAACATTAATCTTATCATGTCATTTATCTTTTATACCAATCACTACCAAAAGCCCAGCTCTCACGGGTCATCCTTTTCACCCAGATGTAATCTACATGGAATTATATACCTGACCCTTTTGCTGCTTACCTTTGCCACTCACTACCACAAAAGCACCATAGATCTTGTCTTGCTTATAACTATAACCTTTACTGAGTTTCAATTTTATGCATCCTACCCTCTAACCGTCACCTTGTCTTCCACTCACCTTCTCTCCAAGATTGTGACTCCAAAGAGTCTCCAAGTCACCTCAGCAATAATCCAATCCTCTCATGACTTTTTACTCTTTTTACTTGTCCTCATCTCACTAGGACCTCATGCTGTTCTTATCTAATTTAAACCCCATGGTCAATGATTACTCCCTCCACAAACCCTCTTGCTTTCTCTCACACTGTCATACTTCTTTAGCAACACTAGTTACATTCAACTCTCTACCATCATATTCACACAGCTAAATGTAAGAAGAATACACAACCATACTGCTGCTTTCACTTTAAACTACGATCACTAATCTCAAGTGGGCCCTTAATGCTATTCAGAAATTATACTACATTACTCTAGTGTTTTTACTCTACCACTCTCGTACCTTCTGTCTCCTCAAATCTCCAACTCCTCTCTCTCCTCTTTCCCTTCTCCTCACTCTGGGCTGTGGTTGCCCGAAGGGCTTAGCATGGTTCCACGATGTCTGAAAGAGGTCCCAAGGGAGAAGGCAGCTCATTGGAGGAGGACACTGGCCATGTGTGCTCATTGGAATGGACCAACAGAGGTGTAGCTGAAATCAAAGACAGGTTGTGAATATGCGACATGGGTTATGGAAACATCTACTACAGAGGGGGAACATGCTGTTGTTATAATAATTATTACTTTAAATTATGAATAAATTGGGTGGCGCCTGTGGCTCAAGGAGTAGGGTGCCGGTCCCATATTCTGGAGGTGGCGGGTTCAAACCCAGCCCCGGCCAAAAAAAACCACACACAAAAAAAAATTATGAATAAATTTGGCTCACAATATGAACAGCTAAATTTGGAATCCATACATTTCAATGCTTAGGCTTTTTCTTTCTCAAAATCAAATCCAGCTTTTGGTCTAGTTAGGTTGCAGTAAGAATATTTATTACATTTGTATTTATTGAATTTTCTTTACATGACCTGACTTTGCAGGATATATAGTCCACTTGGGGAGAGAAAATAATTTGTAATTTTGTAAGATGTACAAATTGGTGAGTGATTCAGAATGGAATACAAAAAATAAATGCCATAAATTCAGAGATATGCAGTATTCAGGAAATTGGAACACTTTTAATCTCATTTTTAAAATATTAAATTGTTATTATTATAAGTAGTGGTATATGTAGTGTATTTGGCACCAGGATTGGAACATTTTATTATCATGTCTCCCCTAGGTGATACAATTATTTTTAATAAAAATCAGAAAATGAAATGAATAATCATAATGGCCAGAAAATAAATAGAAACAGTGAGAAATCTTCTATTGTTCAAAACAAAAGAGAAAGATGAATAAGCATTATAGTACAAAATAAAAAAAAGATTAAAACTTTTTTTTTTTTTGAGACAGTCTTACTTTGTTAAGTACTTTGGTAGAGTGCCATAGCGACATAGTTCATAGCAACCTCAAAATCCTGGGCTCAAGTGATCTTCTTGCTTCAGCCACCCAAGTAGCTGGGACTACAGATGCCCACCACAACACCTAGTTATTTTTAGAGATGGGGGTGTCACTCTTTCTCAGGCTGGTCTCAAACTCGTGAACTCAAGCAATCCACCTGTCTCAGTCTAGTTAGGGATCCTAGAGTGCTGGGATCCTAGGTGTGAGCCACCATGCCTGGCCCTAAAACTTTTTAATTGATTAATTTTTTAAAACAGGAAAGAAACATTCTTATGTATTGGTTTGTTGCAGTAATGAGTAATAATTTCTTTTCGAGCCTTAACTTTTATGTATTTGTCAATGACTTTATCAAAATTGGTTGTCTTCACGTTCATATTCAATAGAGAATTTAGCCAGATTTGTCAATCTATCTTTACTTAATGTTGACTGAAGGTTGTTTTTTTTTTTTTTTTTTTGAGACAAGAGTCTTAGTCACCCTGGTAGAGTACTGTGGTGTCATCATACCTCACAGCAATCTCAAACTCTTGGGCTTGAGCAATCTTCTTGCCTCAGCCTCCCCAATAGCTGGGACTACAAGCATGGACTGGCTAGTTTTACTATTTTTAGTAGAGACGGGTCTTGCTTTTGCTCAGGCTGGTCTCAAACTCCTGAGCTCAAGCAGAGGCCGCCTCGTAATCCTGTCTCCGTGGCATTATAGGTGTGAGCTACTTTGCCCAGCCTGCAGAACGTTTTTTATTAATTTTAATTTTGAGAAATTTCTTCATATCTTCAAATAGGAAGAGTCTTTCAAAAGATAAGTTTGGCACAGATTCATAAAAATCCCATTTCACAATAAATTTTAGAAATTTCATGTCTTTGATTCTTCAGGATTGATTTCAGTGGCTTTCAAATGTCTCTGCATTTTAAATGTTAATTATTAAACACTAATAAGAATTCCATGTAGTCATGTAAAAATGACAGAATTGAAGTGAGTCAAGTTCTCTTTTTCACCTTAAAGTTCATCATTTTTTTTTTTTTTTGAGACAGAGTCTCAAGCTGTTGCCCTGGGTAGAGTGCTGTGGCATCCCAGCTCACAGCAACCTCCAACTCTTGGGCTTAAGCAATTTTCTTGCCTCAGCCTCCTAAGCAGCTGGACTATAGGTGTCCGCCACAACGCCCGGCTATTTTTTTGTTATAGTTGTCATTGTTGTTTAGCAGGATACAAACCCGCCAGCCTCAGTGTATGTGGCTGGCACCCTAGCCACTGAACTAAGGGTGCCAAAGCAATTCATCATTTCTTATAGAAAATTTATTAATTTAAATGCAGAAAAACGTTGTACCACAGAGGTCAGAGGTAAGAACACAATCTGCAGTAAGCTCAAGCAAATGAGTCTAACTATGTCAGAATCTGTCTCTGAACTAACTTCCATGTAGAGTACATTGTTTCAATAATAAAAATATACTAGTTAGAAATTTACAGATATATAATATCCATAGCTGCACAATTGTCTAGAACTTAGATGAACAAAACATTTTAGGAAAAGGGTATTTTATCACTGACATGGTTTAGAATTGCTCATGTATGGTAACAGTAAAAGGAAGATCTATTTTATTATTATCTAGTTTTATTATTATTATTATTATTGTTATTGAGACAGAATGTCACTGTCACCCTGGGTAGAGTGCTATGGCATCATCATTGCTCATGGCAACCTCAAACTCCTGGGTTCAAGTGATCCTCTTGCCTCAGCCTCCTGAGTAGCTGGAACTATAAGTGCCCATCACAACACCCGGCTAGTTTTTCTATTTTAATTTAATTAATTAATTAATTTATTTATTTATTTTGAGACATAGTCTCACTTTATTGCCCTCGGTAGAGTGCTGTGGTGTCACAGCTCACAGCAACCTCCAACTCCTGGGCTTAGATGATTCTCTTGCCTCAGCCTGCTGACTATAGGCGCCCACCACAATACCCAGTTATTTTTTTGTTGCAGTTTGGCTGGGTCCGGGTCCAAACCCACCACTCTCAGTATATAGGGCTGGTGCCCTACCCACTGAGCAACAGGAACCACCCCATTTTTCTATTTTTAATAGATGGGGTCTTGCTCTTGCTCAAGCTGGTCTCCAACTCCTGAGCTCAAGCAATCCACTTGTCTTGGCCTCCCAGAGTGCTGGGATTTTAAGTGTGAGCCATCATGCCGAGCTATCATCTAGCTTTATTATTACTTTAACATTTTCTACATTTAGTTTACTTCTCTCTTGCTTTCATTCAGAGAAGACTACTCCCACCACTCCATTCTTGGAATACCACTGACTCTAGTTAGGTTCCTAGCATTAGCCTATGCTGTATCCCTATTGGGATACAGACATAAAAGATCAGTGTGTTCTCAGATGGCAACCACCATGGAACGGACCTGGGACTGAAACACAGGCCCCGTGAGTAAAGGGTTTTCCTGAGACGGTACCGACCTGGGTGGAACACGGGGACTAGAAAACATACCCGCAGAGCCGGGAAACTCCTAGGGTAGGGCTGATCCAGAGAACTGCTCTACTGAGCCTAAGACGCACTTGGCCCTTAGGGGATCACCAGCCCATAGACAAAGGAGGCCAAGAGGCTACAGCCAACAACTGATCATGCTGCGAATACAAACCTGCAGGATTAAAGACAGGGCCTGAGACACAGGTTCTGGGAACTCAAATGAGCCTCTCCTCTGCAGAGAAATCTAGCAGGGTCAGAAACAAACTCCCACAGGGTTGTTCCATTCACCCAGTAACATAAACTAAGGGTGGGGCTGGAACTGAGTGAACACCTCCAGCCTCCATCAAGTGCCCGAGGTTGACAGGCCACACCACTCCCTACTGGATAAAGACAGAGAATAGTGGCCTAGTCGAGCAGACACAGACTACCCTGTGACTTAGGCAGGTGCAAACCCCTGGAGTATCTGCCTACTGCAGACAACTGACTGGGTCACAGCCCTGTGCGGCTAGCAGAGACTGGGTGTGACAGAGCTGCAAGGTGGGGAAGGAGGCGTCATTCTTCCCAGACTGATCTATTTACTGGTGGCTCTTCCTGACTCCACACAGCACTGGAGCAAGCCTTTTAGAGCAGCCACCAGACCCCTGTGACCCAGTTCCCAGGTACTTCTTGAACTCTCCCACCTGAGGAGCTGCTGACTGAGACAATTGACTTGGACTTTTTGAACTGAGTCGCTCACCTGGGGACTATCCAGGTGGTGCCCTGGGTGTGTGGTTGTAGGAAGGTTTGATTTTCCTTTTCCATTTGTTGCCTGTGGTGGGTGGGGTGACTTAATTGCTGGTATTTCTCCACAGCTGAGACTTCAACCCAGAGTAACTGTTTCACTAGGGTCACATAGAAACCAGCTGAAAACAAGTCAGAACCACTTAGCCCCTCTACACCAAACAGGGCCCCAGTTTCTCAGGCCACAGCACTGTACGGGTCCTCGACAAAACACTAGAGGAAAATCAAAGGGAGTAAAACAATCATGGGGCGGAATCAGCGGAAAAACTCTGGTAACATGAATAACCAGAATAGATCAACCCCCCCAAGGAAAGATACGGCAGATGTAATTGAAGATCCCATTCACAAACAACTGGCTGAGATGTCAGAAATCGAATTCAGAATTTGGATGGCAAACAAGATTAACAAAATGGAATTAGGAATTCGTGGAGAAATTCAAAAACTGTCTCAAGAATTTAACAAATTTAAAGACAAAACCACCAAAGACTTAGACACACTGAAACAAGAATTTGCAGCCCTCAAAGATATGAAAAATACAGTGGAATCCCTTAGTAACAGAATGGACCAAGCAGAAGAAAGGATATCCGACATCGAAGATAAAGCATTTGAACGCTCCCAAACTCTCAAAGAGGAAGAGAAATGGAGAGCAAAAATGGATCACTCACTCAGAGAGCTCTGGGATAACTCAAAGAAGGCAAATATCCGTCTCATAGGAATTCCTGAAACAGATGAAGTGGCCTCACTGGGCGCAGAGGCCCTTCTGCATGAAATTATGAAAGAGAATTTTCCAGACATGCCTAGAGAACCTGAAATTCAGATAGCAGATAGCTTCAGAACCCCAGCACGACTCAACCCCAATAAGACATCCCCCAGGCATATCATAATTAACTTCACTAAAGTTAATATGAAGAAGAAAATTCTCAAAGCTGCCAGGAGAAAGAAATGTATTACCTTCAAAGGGAAGAACATTAGAATGACTGCAGATCTCTTTGCTGAAACTTTTCAAGCCAGAAGAGGGTGGTCATCAACGTTTAATCTCCTCCAGCAAAATAACTTTCAACCCCGGATCTTGTACCCAGATAAACTGAGTTTCATTTACGACGGAGAAATTAAATACTTTAATGACATACATATGCTAAAGAAATTTGCCATAACTAAACCAACTCTTCAGGATATTCTCAGACCTATCCTCCATAATAACCAACCCAATCCTCTACTACAAAAGTAAACTCACTCAGAAACTTCTGATCAAACTCTAACTTCCACAATGGCAAAAGGATTAAAAATGCCCACTGGACTTTCAAAAAACTCAATACCCGAAATTTCACCAAACTTATCAATGCTCTCCATTAATGTGAATGGCTTAAACTGCCCTCTAAAGAGACATAGGTTAGCTGACTGGATACAAAAACTCAGGCCAGACATTTGTTGCACACAAGAGTCACATCTTAACTTAAAAGACAAATACAGACTCAGGGTGAAAGGATGGTCATCCATATTTCAGGCAAATGGTATCCAGAAAAAAGCAGGAGTTGCAATTTTATTTGCGGACACAATAGGCTTTAAACCAACAAAAGTAAGGAAGGACAAAAATGGTCACTTCATATTTGTTAAGGGTAAGACTCAATATGATGAGATTTCAATTATTAATATCTATGCACCCAACCAGAATGCACCTCAATTTATAAGAGAAACTCTAACAGACATGAGCAACTTGATTTCCTCCAACTCTATAATAGTCGGAGATTTTAACACTCCTTTGGCAGTGCTGGATCGATCCTCCAACAAAAGGCTGAGTAAAGAAATTCTAGATTTAAATCTAACCATCCAGCATATAGATTTAGCTGACATCTACAGAGCATTTCATCCCAACAAAACTGAATACACATACTTCTCATCAGCCCACAGAACTTACTCCAAAATTGATCACATCTTAGGTCACAAGTCTAACCTCAGCAAATTTAAAGGAATAGAAATTATTCCATGCATCTTCTCGGACCATCATGGAATAAAACTTGAGATGAGTAACAACAGGAATCTGCATACACATACAAAAACATGGAAGTTAAATAACCTTATGCTGAGTGATAGCTGGGTCAGAGATGAGATCAAGAAGGAAATTGCCAAATTTCTGGAGCAAGACGACAATGAAGACACGAACTATCAGAACCTCTGGGACACAGCAAAGGCAGTTCTACGAGGGAAATTTATAGCACTGCAAGCCTTCCTCAGGAGAACGGAAAAAGAGGAAGTAAGCAACTTAATGGGACATCTCAAGAGACTGGAAATGGAAGAACAATCCAACCCCAAATCCAGTAAAAGAAAAGAAATAACCAAAATCAGAGCAGAACTAAATGAAATTGAAAACAAAAGAATAATACAACAGATCAATAAATCAAAAAGCTGGTTTTTTGAAAAGGTCAACAAAATAGATAAACCTTTGGCCAACCTAATCAGGAAAAAAAGAGTAAAATCTCTAATCTCATCAATCAGAAATAACAAAGATGAAATAACAACAGACTCCTCAGAAATCCAAAAAATCCTTAATGAATATTACAAGAAACTATACTCTCAGAAATACGAAAATTTGAAGGAAATCGACCGTTACTTGGAAACACGTCACCTTCCAAGATTTAATCAAAAACAAGTGGAAATGTTGAACAGGCCCATATCAAGTTCAGAAATATCATCAACCATACAAAATCTCCCCAAAAAGAAAAGCCCGGGAACAGATGGTTTCACGTCAGAATTCTACCAAACCTTTAAAGAGGAGTTAGTACCTATACTACTCACCTGTTCCAAAAGGTAGAAAAAGAAGGAAGACTACCCAACACATTCTATGAAGCAAATATCACCCTGATCCCCAAACCAGGAAAAGACCCAACAAGAAAAGAAAATTATAGACCAATATCACTAATGAATATAGATGCAAAAATATTCAACAAGATTCTAACAAACAGAATCCAGCAACATATCAAACAAATCATACATCATGACCAAGTCGGTTTTATCCCAGGGTCTCAAGGCTGGTTCAATATACGTAAATCTATAAATGTAATCCAGCACATAAACAAATTAAAAAACAAAGACCATATGATTCTCTCAATCGATGCAGAAAAAGCTTTTGATAACATCCAACATCCATTCATGATTAGAACACTTAAGAAAATTGGTACAGAAGGGACATTTCTTAAACTGATAGAGGCCATCTACAGCAAACCCACAGCCAATATCATATTGAATGGAGTTAAATTGGAATCATTTCCACTTAGATCTGGAACCAGACAAGGCTGCCCATTGTCTCCATTGCTCTTTAACATTGTAATGGAAGTTTTAGCCACTGCAATTAGGGAAGAAAAGGCGATCAAGGGTATCCACATAGGGTCAGAAGAGATCAAACTTTCACTCTTCGCAGATGATATGATTGTATATCTGGAAAATACTAGGGACTCTACTACAAAACTCTTAGAAGTGATTAAGGAATACAGCAGTGTCTCAGGTTACAAAATCAACATTCATAAATCGGTAGCCTTTATATATACCAACAATAGTCAAGCTGAAAAAACAATTAAGGACTCTATCCCATTCACAGTAGTGCCAAAGAAGATGAAATACTTGGGAGTTTATCTAACAAAGGACGTGAAAGATCTATATAAGGAGAACTATGAAACTTTAAGAAAAGAGATAGCTGAGAATGTTAACAAATGGAAAAATATACCATGCTCATGGTTGGGAAGAATCAACATTGTTAAAATGTTCATACTACCCAAAGCAATATATAATTTCAACGCAATCCCCATTAAAGCTCCACTGTCATACTTTAAAGATCTTGAAAAAATAATTCTTCGTTTTATATGGAATCAGAAAAAACCTCGAATAGCCAAGACATTACTCAGAAATAAAAACAAAGCAGGAGGAATCACGCTACCAGACCTCAGACTATACTACAAATCGATAGTGATCAAAACAGCATGGTGCTGGCACAAAAACAGAGAAGTAGATGTCTGGAACAGAATAGAGAACCAAGAGATGAATCCAGCTACTTACTGGTATTTAATCTTTGACAAGCCAATTAAAAACATTCAGTGGGGAAAAGATTCCCTATTTAACAAATGGTGCTGGGTGAACTGTCTGGCAACCTGTAGAAGACTGAAACTGGACCCACACCTCTCACCATTAACCAAGATAGACTCTCACTGGATTAAAGATTTAAACCTAAGACATGAAACTATAAAAATACTAGAAGAGAGTGTAGGGAAAACCCTTGAAGAAATTGGGTTGGGCGAGTTTTTTATGAGAAAGACCCCCCGGGCAATTGAAGCTGCTTCAAAAATACACTATTGGGACTTGATCAAACTAAAAAGCTTCTGCACAGCCAAGAACACAGTAAGTAAAGCAAGCAAACAGCCTTCAGAATGGGAGAAGATATTTGCAGGTTATGTCTCCAACAAGGGTTTAATAACCGGAATCCACAGAGAACTCAAATGCATTAGCAAGAAAAGAACAAGGGATCCCATCGCAGCTGGGCAAGGGACTTGAAGAGAAACTTCTCTGAAGAAGAAAGGCGCATGGCCTTCAGACATATGAAAAAATGCTCATCATCTTTAATCATCAGAGAAATGCAAATCAAAACTACTTTGAGATATCATCTAACTCCAGTGAGACTAGCCTATATCACAAAATCCCAAGACCAGAGATGTTGGTGCGGATGTGGAGAAAAGGGAACACTTTTGCACTGCTGGTGGGAATGCAAATTAACACATTCCTTTTGGAAAGAGATATGGAGAACACTTAAAGATCTAAAAATAGATCTGCCATTCAATCCTGTAATCTCCCTACTGGGCATATACCCAGAAGACCAAAAATCACACCATAACAAAGATATTTGTATCAGAATATTTATTGCAGCCCTATTCATAATTGCTAAGTCATGGAAAAAGCCCAAGTGCCCATCGATCCACGAATGGATCAATAAATTGTGGTATATGTACACCATGGAATATTATGCAGCCTTAAAGAAGATGGAGACTTTACCTCTTTCATGTTTACATGGATGGAGCTGGAACATATTCTTCTTAGTAAAGTGTCTCAAGAATGGAAGAAAAAGTACCCAATGTACTCACCCTTATTATGAAACTAATGTAGGACCTTCACATGAAAGCTATATCCCAGTCATAACCTAAGAATAGGGAGAAAGGGGAAAGGGAGGGGAGGGAGGGGGGAGGGAGGCGGAAGAAGGGGGATTAATGGGATTACACCTGCGGTGCATCTTACAAGGGTATATGTGAATCCTAGTAAATGTGGAATGTAAAGGTCTTAGCAAAATAACTAAGAAAATGCTACAAAAGCTATGTTAACTAATGTGGTGAAAATGTGTCAAACGATATATGAACCAACTGTATGGTGCCCCATGATCATACTAATGTACACAGCTATGGTTTAATAAAAAAAAAAAAAAAAAAAAGATCAGTGTGGTAAAACAACTAGGAGTTTGCATAAATTGATTTGCATGAAATTTAGGGAGAGAAAGAGGTCATTGTCTGGATATGCCCACAATCCCAGCACTCTGGGAGGCTGAGGCAGGAGGATCCCTTGAGCTCAGGAGGCCAGAGGCCAGCCTGGGTAATATAGTAAGACCTCACCTCTTAACAAAACAAAACAAAACGGGGCAGTGTGAAAAGAACAATTGGGAAAACAACATGGGGTTCTGTCCTAAAGAACTGGTCAAGCCCCTTAAAGATGGTACTCTAACCAGAAACTGAACAGGCTATTTTTAAGAATTACTCTGGGAGGCTTGGTGCCCATAGCTCAGTGAGTAGGGCGCTGGCCACCTATACTGAGGTTTGCTAGTTTAAGCCCAGCCAGGGCCTGTTAAACAACAATAACAACTGCAACCAAAAAATTGCTGGGCATTGTGGCGGGTGACTGTAGTCCCAGCTACTCGGGAGGCTGAGGCAGGAGAATCTCTTATGCCCAAGAGTTGGAGGTTGCTGTCAGCTGTAATGCCATGGCACACTACTGAGGGCGACATAGACTCTGTCTTCAAAAAGAAAAAAAAAAAAAAGAATTACTCTGGGAGAACTTGAGTCACAATCAGCATTTCTTGGTTTCCAGGCCCACAAAGTAAGGGAGAAGGACATTCTCATCTTTTCTGCTCCAAATATTTCCCATCAAAAATTCTAAGACGTGGGTGGTGCCTGTGGCTCAGTCGGTAAGGCGCCGGCCCCATATACCGAGGGTGGCGGGTTCAAACCCAGCCCCGGACAAACTGCAACCAAAAAATAGCCGGGCGTTGTGGCGGGCGCCTGTAGTCCCAGCTACTCGGGAGGCTGAGGCAAGAGAATCGCTTAAGCCCAGGAGTTGGAGGTTGCTGTGAGCTGTGTGATGCCCCGGCACTCTACCGAGGGCCATAAAGTGAGACTCTGTCTCTACAAAAAAAAAAAAAAAAAAAAAATTCTAAGACGTTTTCACTATTTTGTTACCTACAGGATTTTGGCATATTGACACTAGCAGCTTTAGGGTCATCAGGATATATTATCTTTGGACTGGACATCAGAATACTCCAGATGGGCATCAGGACTAGTGGCAGTGCAGAGGCATGATTAACTAGTATCATGGGTAGTGGAGGTCAGACGGTTTCACTGACGAGTCTTGCAGGAGAGTACAACAGGACAGGTAGAAGAAGGTAGCTCCTCTACCATTTTCATGATCTCACATGGGATACTCTCAGACTTCCAGACATAATTGGGTAAGATAACGAAAGTGGAAGATTGGAGATCCTATAATCATAATAAAAACAACAATAAAAACCTTTTTGAGTATGCAGCTATATGCTAAATTTCTTGCTTTTCACAGGATCATTCTGATGATGCAACATATTCCAGTGTCCTATCTTTTTTTTTTTTTTTTTTGTAGAGACAGAGTCTCACCTTACCGCCTTCAGTAGAGTGCCATGATGTACACAGGACTCACAGCAACCTCTAGCTCTTGGGCTTCCGCGATTCTCCTGCCTCAGCCTCCCAAGCAGCTGGGATTACAGGCGCCCGCCACAACGCCGGCTATTTTTTGGTTGCATTTCAGCCGGGGCTGGGTTTGAACCCGCCACCCTCGGTATATGGGGCTGGCGCCTTACTCACTGAGCCACAGTCACCACCCCCAGTGTCTAAAAATCTTCCCTTGACACTAAACTCAACTTCATATTCCACTTCATTTATTTGCTCCCTTTCACAGCAAAAATACACATACTGTCAATTTTTGCTCATTTCCCATTTACTCTTTAACCCACTTCATCCTGGCTTCTGCCCTTATTATTTCACACTTCACTGAAATGACTCTTGTCAATATCATCAACAAGCTTAGTATAACCAAATCCAATGGATAATCTTTTTTCCTCCTTTTACTTAACCTCTCTGTAGCATTCAATGCTTTTCTTCTTGAACTCTTCTTTGTTATATCGATGACATCATTGTCTCCTAATTTCCCCACACCCCTTTCTCTGGTTCCTCCTGTATAGCCTTCTTTTTTTTTTTTTTTTTTGCAGCTTTTGGCCGGGGCTGGGTTTGAACCCACCACCTCCCGTATATGGGGCCGGCGTCTTACTCCTTTGAGCCACAGGCACCACCCCTCTCTATAGCCTTTTTTGCTGATTCTTCTTGTACTTGAACTCTAAGTGTTGGTGTGTCCTCCAGGTGAACTTACTCAGCCCCAAAACTGTAAAGCTAATTTTCATCTCCAACCTTGACCTCTTTTCTGTGTTCAAGACACTCAGATAAAACCATTATTTGACTTTCCCACTTGGAAATCTAATTACTGTCTCAAATTTAACACACACCAAACTGAATTTCTATTATTCCCTGTTCCTGCCCTAGCAAAAACAGGCCTTTTCTTTCTTGGTATTCCTCATAGTAGGCACCCAATACAATTAGTAGAATGAATGGATATTTACATTGCTTTGTGTCATTCTATCAATAACCTTATGTTGTAATTGTAGGTGCTATTTTTAGCCCTATGCTAAAAATGAGGAAATTAGAGAAGTAAAGTAAATTACTTGCCTAAGGTCACAAAGCCTGTAGAGATTCAGAGGTAGGCTTCTGATCTCAGCATGTTTTTCTCTCAAGCTCAAATATTTCTTCTCTGTCATACAAGGGCTTCCATCAAAACAAGGATGATTACTATAAATAAGCCTATATTTAGTACATATAGGCCGGATGCAGTGGCTTATGTCTATAATCCTAGTACTCTAGGAGGCTGCAGCAAGAGGATTCCTTGAGGTCAGGAGTTCCAGACCAGCTCCAGCAAGAGCTAGACCTCGTCTCCACAAAAAATAGAAAAATGTTAGCTGGGCACAATGGATCGTGCCTGCAGTCTCAACTACTTTGGAGGCTGAGCCAGGAAGATTGCTTGGGCCCAGGAGTTTGAGGTTGCAGTGAGCTACGATGACACTACCACACTGTAGCCTGGGTGGCAGAACGAGACCCTGTTTCAGAAAAAAAGATTATATCTGTGATTATAAACTAGTGCAAACTGGAAAAAACATAGGTTACATTATTAATAATAATTATGATAACAATTATTTATGCAGATTGCTTATTGAATACCTTTCACATATGAGGCATCATGGCAGAGATTTAAAAAAATTAATAGACTTTATTTATTTATTATTTCAGGGTACAAATGTGAGGGTATAAACAACTAGGTTACAATATATGCATATGTTAGGTAGAGTCCCTCTTGCCCTTGTGTTCCGCACCCAAAAGGTATGCCAAGACCTTTACGTTGTGTCCATTAAGTGGGAACACACCAATCCTCTCCCTTCCTTCCCTCTCCCTTACTCCACCTCCCCCCAACTCAAATTGAATTGAGTTTTTCTCTAGGTGGGCATGTATTAGATAGTCTACTGGCTTCATATTAGTATTGAGTACATTGGGTATTTCCTTTTTCATTCTTTTTTTTTATTAAATCATAACTGTATACATTGATATGATCATGGGGCATCATACACTCGCTTCATAGAGCATTTGACACATTTTCATCACAATGGTTAACATAGCCTTCCTGGTATTATCTCAGTTACTGTGCCAAAACATTTACATTCTACATTTACCAAGTTTCGCAAATACCCCTGTAAGATGCACCACAGGTGTGATCCCACCGATCTCCCTCCCTCTATCCACCACCCCCCTCCCTCCCCTCCCTTGCTTTTTCATTCTTGTGACACTTTACTAAGAAGAATGTGTTTCAACTCCATCCAGGTTAATACAAAAGATGTAAAGTCTCCATCTTTTTATGGCTGCATAGTATTCCAAGGTATACATATATCACAGTTTATTAATCCATTCCTGGGTTGATGGGCATTTAGGTTGTTTCCATATCTTGGTGATTGTAAATTGAGCTGCGATAAACAATCTAGTGCAAATGTCCTTATGATAAAATGATTTTTTTCTTCTAGGTAGATGTCTAGTAATGGGACTGTGGGATCAAATGGGAAATCTATAGACTTTATTATTAAAACAGTTTTTAATTTACAGAAAAATTAAGCAGATAGTACAGAGAGTTCTCATATACCTCTCACCCTATCCATGCAAAGTTTCCTCTGTTATTAACATCTGACATTATTAGTATGGTACATTATTACAATTAATAATCAAAAGATACATTATTATTAACTAAAATCCATCGTATACTCATGCTCCCTTTGTCTTTTCCTAATCCCTTTTTTTTTTTTTTTGTAGAGACAGAGTCTCACTTTATGGCCCTCGGTAGAGTGCCATGGCATCACACAGCTCACAGCAACCTCCAACTCCTGGGCTTAAACGATTCTCTTGCCTCAGCCTCCCAAGTAGCTGGGACTACAGGCGCCCGCCACAACGCCCGGCTAACCTAATCCCTTTTTTCTCTTGTATGATCCCATCCAGGATCCCATGTTACATTTAGTTATATTGCCTCTGTAGGTCTCAGCTGTGTCCTTTTCTCAGACTTTGCTTTTGATGACCTTGAGGATTTTGAGGAGTACTGGTCAGATATATTGTAGGATGCTCCTCTCTTAGAATTTTTCTTGTTTTTGTCATGATTATGTTTGGAGTTATGAGCTTTTTTAGAGGACTATTACAAAGGTTCAGTGCCATTTTCATCACATCATACGAAGTCACATAGTACCAAAATGATTTAGGACTGTTAGTGTTGACCTTGATCACCTGACTGAAGCAGTGTTTATAAGGCTTTCTACTGTAAAGCTACTTTCTTCCTTTCCCTTCCCACACTGTAGTCCTTGGAATAAAAGTCACTATGTGCAGCTCACACTTACGGAGTAGAGATAAAGGCTCGCTCTCCTTTAGGGTGGAGTATCTACATAATGTATTTGCAATTCTTCTGCATGAGAGATTTCTCTATTCTCCCTAATTTATTCGTTCATTTATATTATTATGGACTTATGGGTCTTTTTTTAATACTTTGGGTTAAAATCCATTGCTACTTTATTTTGTGGCTCAAATTATTTCAGGTTTGGTCATTCTGAGTTCTTTCAGTGGGCTCCTGTGTCCATTTGAAATATCCTATCAACATGTGTGTATACGTGTCTTGTACAGTTCCTTACTTTTTGGTGCTACAAGATCATCTGGGCTCATCTTATATTTTTCCTGCTCCAGTGCTCAAATCAGCCATTTCTCCAAGGACCCCTGGTTCCTAGGAATAGAGAATGGGATTAGAAACCAAGATGTGGGCATTAAGTATGCTCATTGCTACCAGGTGTCATTTCTTCCAGCCCCTCTTAGCTGACAGAACAAAGAAATTTACACGCATATACCAATATATATACATATACACTTAACTATAAATATTTCTAAATATAACCATCTATATCTATATTAAGTTAAACATGAGTTCTTACTGAGGTCTCCAACTCTAGTCTAATACCACATGGATTATTCTATCCTGTTCCCCTCTTTTATCTGTAATCTCCCACTTATTATAGAAATGTTAAATATATGATTTTGTTTTATATAAGATCTCTCTATATATGATCTTATTTAATGGTATTATTTGAGAGTCTGTCTCAAACAAACAAAAAAAAATCCCAGGCCAATATCTGGGGAAAGACTTTATGAAGAAGACTGCCATGGCAATTGCAACAACAACTAAAATAAACAAATGGGATTTAATTAAACTGAAAAGCTTCTGTACAGCTAAGGAGACAACAACCAAAGGAAACAGACAACCTACCCAGTGGGAAAGGATATTTGCATATTTTGAATCAAACAAAAGCTTATAGAGAACTCAAATTAATTCACATGAAAAAAGCCAACAGTCCCATATATCAATGGGCAAGAGACATGAATAGAACCTTCTCTAAAGAAGACAGACGAATGGCTTACAAACATATGAAAAAATGCTCATCATCCCTAATTATTAGAGAAATGCAAATCGAAACCACCCTGAGATATCATCTAGCCCCAATGAGAATGGCCCATGTCACAAAATCTCAAAACCGCAGGTGCTGGCGCGGATGTGGAGAGAACGGAACATTTTTATACTGCTGGTGGGACTGCTAACTAATACAACCTTTTTGGAAGGAAGTATGGAGAAACCTCAAAGAACTCAACCTAGATCTCCTGTTTGATCCTGCAATCCCATTACTGGGCATCTATCCAGAAAGAATAAAAACCTTTTATTATAAAGACACTTGTACTAGGCTGTTTATCTCAGCTCAATTTACAATAGCTAAAATGTGGTAACAGCCTAACTGTCCCTCAACCCAGGAATGGATTGGCAAGCTGTGGTATATGTATACCATGGAATACTATTCAGCCACTAAAATAAAAGGAGATTTTGCAGCATTTGTATTAAGCTGGATGGAGGTGGAGCACATTATTCTTAGTGAAGCATCACAGGAATGGAGAAGCATGAATCCTATCTATTCAACTTTGATATGAGGACAATTAATAACAATTAATGACATGGTGAGGGGGTGGGGGAAGGGGAGAGCAGACAGAGAGAGAAGGTGGGAGGGAGTGAGGGAAAGGAAAAAGAAAAAAAAGAAAAGAAAATAGTGACTAATTCTCACATGACTTGCATTTAATTTTGACCAAAGTACATTATTTGAACAATAATTTTTAATTCAACTTGTTAATAGGTTATTTAGAATATTGCATCCTCATTTATAAGTGAAATATGTTTGTAATTTCCCTTTATAATCATATATATTTTTTCCAATTTTAATATCAAGTATATCCAGATGAAGTAGAATGATTTTGAAGTATTTCTTCTTTTTCTAGTGTCTATAAGATTTGGCATGATCTGTTTTCTTGAAATTATCTTCTATTTTTATTTATAAATATTAGTTGTCTATTTTTTGAGACTTTGGAAAAAAAAAAAGAAATTAACTGATGACTCCACACTGAACTTCAGAGTCAAAGCGTTCTATGATAGACATACTTTTATCTGACAATGTGAATGTTATTTTTTAGCATTATTATTATTGTTATTGCTCAATATTTCATTGTAGCAATCATCTGATTTCTTTTCTGAATGTATTTACCTTCGTTCATTTTTTATGAGGTTTTTGTTTCTAGTCCTTATCTTAAACGTTGTTATTGTTATTAAATTTCAAGCCTCTTTAATTTTGTGAAGGCAAAAAGTGGAAATCAAATACACACATGTATATGTATAGAGAAAAAAACAAAAACCCAAACAATAACCACACAACTCCAAAGAAGTTATGGCATACTTTGAAATCTTAATCTTTCTTTACTGAAAAGGAGGCTTTGTGATTTAAAAGCTTGGAAAACTGGGCGGTGCCTGTGGTTCAGTGAGTGGGGCGCCGGCCCCATATGCCTAGGGTGGCGGGTTCAAACCCAGCCCCGGCCAAACTGCAACAACGAAAAAAATAGCCGGGCATTGTGGCGGGCACCTGTAGTCCCAGCTACTTGGGAGGCTGAGGCAAGAGAATCGCATAAGCCCAAGAGTTAGAGATTGCTGTGAGCCGTGTGACACCATGGCACTCTACTGAGGGCGGTACAGTGAGACTCTGTCTCTACAAAAAAAAAAAAAAAGCTTGGAAAACTGCATATACCCTGTTTTCCCGAAAATAAGACATCCTCCGAAAATAAGACCTACTTACAGGAAAGATAAGAAGTCCCCTGAAAATAAGACCTAGCGCATCTTTGGGAGCACACCTTAAAATAAGATACTGTCTTATTTTTGGGGAAACAGGGTATTATTATTTGCTTATGAAAGCAACTGAAAAATCTTCAACAAAAAAAACAACTATCAAGTAACTATTTCCCAAATGTATTTGTCCATGAAATGCCTTTTTTTTTTTTTTCACTACACATTGATATATTTGGTCTACACATTGATATATTTGGAATAGAACATTTCATTCATTTCATAAGAGGGACTTGGTCCATTTTTTCTATTTCATGAACCAAAAACAGGTCCTGGAATATAGTAGGTACTCAATTAATATTTGTTAAATAAGTGGACAAATATTTATTGTGCATCTATTATTTAACCAGTCACAAGGAATATAATGGAAAAAAATAAATGGCCCCCATCATCCTATAACTTACCATCTACTGAAGAAGAATATAAATAGGCAAGTATAAGTTTATGTTTTAGATAACAGTTATGAAAACAATTTGTTGAGGTGGAGGCAGAGGGAATGTTATTTTCAGAGATAAGCAGCTAGCCATTTAATTCATTCACCCAAACAAGCCAATAATTAATCAGGATCTGAATATTTCTTTCTTTCTTTCTTTTATTTTTTTTGTTGTTGTTGCAGTTTGGCAGGGGCTGGGCTCGAACCTGCCACCCTCGGTATATGGGGCAGGCGCCCTACTCACTGAACCACAGGCACCGCCCAGATATTTCAAACATCAACTTTCATTCAGATCACATGTTGAAAACGATTGAATGTATTAATAAAGGTCCTTTCATAAAACTGATGTCATATTCAAAAGGACTTAAAAAGAGTTTTATAAAGTGATTATTTATACAGATGTGGACAATATTAAAGGAGGAAAAAAGGGAAGAGGATCTCAAGAACCAAAGACAGCCAGAAGCCATTAGCACCCTCAGACCTGAAAGACAAGGGAATCAGTGGAAGCAGGGCATTGGGGGTTGGCTGAAACTAAATTATGTTTCATTGTTTAGGTAATATGGATGCAGCACAAATCACTTCTATCTACATAGGCCACAATTATAATTCCACGTAGACAAAAACCAAAACTGTCTTCTTGACTGTATCTTAGCACCATTTACAGTCCTCACTATCCAACAGTGGCCCTCCTCGATACAATTTATACATGTGTATTGAATGCATAAATTGCATCCAACGGACATGACTTTTTTGAACAGCAATAATCATATGCGTTTAAATGGAAAGAACTTATTTCTTTTTATAGAGTTTTAATTCTTCTGAAATTTTGCATATAAAGTAGTTGCCACAGTTGAATAGTCAGGGTAACTTTTATAAGATTTGAAATGTTTCAAGTTTAGAACTGTGCTCTATTTGGCAATTATATGTTCCAAATGAGGAAAACTATTCTCCTGGGGGTCTAATGAAGAAACCAGAGAAATCAGCAATAAACTGGGCAGAGTTTTAAAAGGATACTTTCACAAAGGTGCAAAGGTCCTTCTATGTTTAGTTTTAAGTGTGTGAACAGTGAATTAAAGACACCTTAGAAAAAAGTATTTTTGCTATATAAAGGAACTTACTATTAATTTGCATGTACAATTACATTGTTCCAGTCTACGTGAAAAAAGATTTATTAAGCATTAATGTGACATTTTAAAAGAATAAACTGGCTCTAGATAATTAAAAATTCTTGTAAAAAAGGATTTGTTTAGATTGCATAAATTCACATTTGAAAACCTAATGTGCATGAGAATATATTGTAGAGCATCATACGTACTAAATGCTAAGTTTATTTTTCTTCCCTGTTTAATATTTATAGCAGAGAACATAAGCAATTAAAAACCAAGCTGCAGCATTATGGCCAAAATCTATCTTTTTGCTAGTATTCATCATTCAGGTGCTTTGGATGGAATTGACTCAATGCCCCCAGAGATGGGCATGACTCAAGGTTGGCCATACAAAGCCATAGTGATTACTGCAAAGATTGGTATAATCAGAGTCAATAAGGCACAAAGATGAAGAAGATAGGGCGGCGCCTGTGGCTCAGTCGGTAAGGCGCCGGCCCCATATACTGAGAGTGGCGGGTTCAAACCCGGCCCGGCCAAACTGCAACCAAAAAAAAAAAAAAAATAGCCGGGCGTTGTGGCAGGCACCTGTAGTCCCAGTTACTTGGGAGGCTGAGGCAAGAGAATCGCTTAAGCCCAGGAGTTGGAGGTTGCTGTGAGCTGTGTGAGGCCACGGCACTCTACCGAGGACCATAAAGTGAGACTCTGTCTCTACAAAAAAAAAAAAAAGATGAAGAAGATAAAAAAGTCAGCAGGTTCATAAAATATATGTGTAAGTGTATATAAAAAAAAAAAGGATATTTTGGTGATGCAATCAATAGAATTTGCTGATATTTAGATAGTGAAGAAAAAGGAAGAGTCAAGATTGATCACCCGGAACATTTAGGTTATGATGGACCCTTTACTGAGATAGAAAACATAGGAGAAGAACTAGGTTTTACAGAATACAATTTAAGGGTTTAGACTGAGACAGCATAAATTTGAGACGCCTGCTAGATACTCAATAAGAGATGTCAAGTAAACAGTTGTATAAATGAGTTTAAGGGAAACTTAGAATTCCTTGGGGTAGATTCGTAATAGTAGAGTTGCTGGATCAAAGGTTATGTGCATTTCTAGTGTTGTGCTGGAGCCAGCTGGCTAGGATAGCCAGTGCCACATTGAGTGGAAGTGGTGAGAGTGCGTGTTCTTGTCTTGTTCCTGATGGGGGAAAACATTTGGTCTAACAGTTAAGTATGAGGTTTGTTGTAGCTTTTGACTAAATCCCTTTTTTGATAAAAAATGAGCTCTATTTTCTTATTATTTTTTGAGTTTTTGTCATTAATAGGTGTTGAGTTTTGTAAAAATTTTTGAGTTTTGTAAAAGACTTTTTCTATATGAGGTGAGACGATGTTTTTCGCCTACATTTTGTTAATGTAGTAAATTAAATTGATTGACCTTGGGCTTCTGGGCTAACCTTCATTTGCTCAAACTATGTTATATATTGCTGAATTCTATTTGCTAGTATTTTGTTAGGAATTTTTCTACCTATATTCTTGAGGGATAGTCTGTAGTTTTATTTTTTTGTGATGCCTGGTTTCAGTATCCCAGTATGCCAATGTCATAAAATGAATTGGAAATCATTCCTCTATTTTCTGAGTTTGTGTGTATTGTTTCTTCATTAAAAGTTTGATAAAATTGACCAATGAAGTCATTTATGCCTGGAGTTTCTTTTACAGGAGTGTTTTAAACTAAGGAGTTCAATGTCTTTAGTAACTATTCTGCTGTTCAGATTTTTATTTCTGCATTCAGTTTTGATAATTTGTTTCCTTCAAAAAGAAATTTGCCCTTTTCATTCAGGTTGTGAAATTTATTGGCATAAATCTATTCACAATATTTCCCTTTATCCTTGAAATATCTGTAATAATTTTTATTTTCTGCATTTCTTGACCAATCTAGCTAAAAGTTAATAAATAGTATTATTAACCTTTTCAAAGAACCAGCTCTTTCTTCTAAGAATAAGGATATTCTCCTACATTACCACCAAGGCCATCGTCTCACCCAAGAAATTTAACAATGTCAGGGACTATGGGACAGTGAAATGAGGAATGACTGCTAATGGGTATAAAGTTCCTTCTAGGGATGATAAAAATGTTATTATTACTTTTTTAAGACAGAGTCTTACTCTGTTTGCCCTGGGTAGAATGCTGTGGAGTCATAGCTCAGAGCAACCTCAAACTCCCGGCTTGTGATGCTCTTGCTTCAGCCTTCTGAGTAGCTGGGACTATGGGAACCCTGACACAACACCTGGCTAGTTTTTCAATTTTTAGTGTGTGTGTGTGGGTCCTCATTCTTGCTCAGGCTGGTCTCGAACTCCTGAACTCAAGTGACACCCACCTCAATCTCCCAGAGTGCTACGATTACAGGCATGAGCCACTGTGCCCAACCGATAAAAATATTCATTTAACTTTGTACTCCCGTGTTGTCAAGCTTCATCCATGTTGTGGCATATATCAGTACTTTTTATGACTGAAAATATTCCATTATTTGGATATGTCCTATTTATATCCACTCCTCACTCCATATCAGGCTATATAGCTCTACCTAACCTCATTAAATGAAAATTTCTCCTCAAAAGACAAGCTGGGTATGCTAGCATACACATGAACTACCAGCTCCTTGGGAGACTGAGGCAGTAGGATTGCTGGAGCCTAGGAATTGGGTACCACCTTGGGACCAGCCCCCAATCCCTGTGAATGTAATTTTATTTGAAAATAGTGTTTTGGCAGATGACTAAGTTAAGATGAAGTCATTAGGGTGGGCCCTAATCCAGTATGTCTGGTGTCTTTATAAAAAGGGGAAATTTGGGCACACAGGAAGAAACCCATAGAGGAAAGATAATGTGAAGACACAGAGAGAAGATGATATACAGCCACAGAAAGCCTGAAGCTATCAGAAGCTCAGAAAAGGAATGGAACAGATTCCCCTTACAGAACTCAGAAGGAACCAACACTATACACACCTAGGGTTTAGACTTCCAGGCTCCAGAACTGTGAAACAATAAATTTCTGTTGTTCAGAGCAACAAGTTTGCATTACATTTTTTAGGGTAGCCCCAGTAAAGTAATACACTGGGGATCAGTAGATCCTTCTAGAACATGAGACTCACTTTCCCTCATTTTATTGGTCTCTGTAGATTTCTCTTACTTTCTTACTTGTACAACTTGACATTTCAAAATATGTTTTAAAAAATATTCTATCCAGAAATTTGTCTTCTTTGGGGAATATTTTAAAAGGATATCTAGTCTTCATTTTGTTGGAAATGGAAGTCTACTTGATTCTTTGAGGATACCTTTCTGAAATTGGAGCTTAGTTTTCTCTCAAGTACTTGTCATTACTTTCCATGTCAAATTTTATTTTTGTCCCTTAATTGTGCCTAATATTCTGTTGTATTCTATGCATGGTATTTTATTTCTCACAAAATTGCTAGCTTCTTGAGGGCTGAGATGGTGTGTTACTCACCTTTGAATACTCAGCATATAGAACAATACTTCACATATAATAAGTATTTAATAAAAAAATACATTCAGTATTAAACTGAATGTGCTTGTATATTGATTAGATGCATTTGTATGTAAAGTTGCTTGGAGTAATAGCTTTAAATCTTAATTCAAAATTTGTATTTTTAATTTACAAATGCCTTTTTTTCTCAGGGTCATGGTCATCTAAAGGGATTTTGTGTTCTTTCTGACTAATATGATTAAATCTTAGCCTCTTGGGTTTTGGCTTTTCAAGTTTCCTATATTAGAGTTTGAAGTGACTTATTAATAAATATTATCTATAATTATTACAACCTCGTAAAGTAATATTACACTCATTTTACACAAGAGAAAAGTAAAGGTCAGAAAGGTTAAGTGCCTGTTCCAAGGTGAGATACGTAGTAAGTACCAGGCTCATAAATAAAGTTTATCTGGCTCTAAAGCTAGTCACTATCCTCTATTGACTACTTATTATAAATCCTATTTTGTAATGGTTATGAAACTCCTTGATATTTTTCTATTCCTATTTGATTCAGAGTATCATAGTCACTTGTTCCAAAATAATGAAAAATATATTTCAAAATACCTGCTTATATGGATATATTTTCTGTCTATGCAGTCACTTTCCATTGTTTGGCTGATATATTTGTTACATGTAAATATCCTCAGAGATTACATGCTAGAGAAGCAAATAATTATTTTGAGGTAGCTTTTCCTTTTTCTTCTTAGTAAGGAACATTTCCCAATGTAGGATATTACCTTCCAATAAGATTTTTCCTAATAAAGGTGCTTTTCGCTGGAATCTATACCACACAGTACCATGCATTGCTTGTACCCTGCTTACTTTCCAGTTGCTATAGTATGCCATATGTAAACTTTCTTTACCTAAATCGTTTTTAAGTTCCTTGAGGTCAGGAATGAATTTTCTGTTACTTGGTATTCCCATAATAATAGCTGCCATTTATTAAAGGCTTACTCTATACCAGGAACATTGCATACATTTCATTTATTTACAATAACATGGCAAATTAGGTATTATTGCCTCCATTTTACAGATGTGGAAAGCCTTAGATATAATTACTCCCAAGATTGTAAACCTATTATTAAGTGACCATAATGATGGGTGCTTAATATGTGACTGTTGAGTTGACTGATTTGTGGTAATTTTCCTGAAAGATTTTTCCATCTGGCCATCGTGCAGTAGAAAAAGACAACAGTTCATATCCTTATGTTATAAATTACCAGCCTGCGACCATGGACAAGTTATTGAACATCATCAGATCTGAGTTTTCTGATATGTAAAATGGGATAATGAAGTCAAATCCACGAAGGGTTTTTGAATATTAAGATAGGAAATATAGATGCAAAATAAATATTGATTTATTAACTTGCTTGATTATGTGCTCCCTTTCTTTCACTGAAATGCAGGTTTAATGAATAAGTGAATAAGGAAGGACCAAAAAGAAGACATTTATCAAAATACCTCTTGTTTTCTTTAGATGTGTAGATAGATTTAATAGCCTATAAATTTTATGACTAAATTCAATATAATTCAGAATTTTATTTTTTTAATATGCTAAAATATTCATAACTACATTAAAGCATTTTCAGAGAATACTCTGAGATTGATTACTATCACACTTCTTAAACAGAAACCACTTGTTTTTAGCATGTTCATAGCCCTTTCCTAAATATTTAGAATTTTATTTCTTAAAATGAGATAAGAAACCAGCAATCTTTTAATCTAATAGAAAGACATTACATGTTACATATTTTTTACCACTCCTTTCCCCAAAAATAATAGACAATTTTGGTGTGAGACAATTTTTCTGTCAGTAGATTTAATATCATTGTTGTTCTGTGGCTTGAATTTTGTGTCTGATGTTTTGATCTTATTTTTCTTTGGTATGTTCTGTTGCTGAGTAGAGAAATCTTACAGTGGTCATATACTGTTCTTGTTTAAATTCTGCATATTTAAACTCAAAATGATGCAAAATATTATTTTACCATAGAAATGATAATTTACCTTATATTAATCCTAAACATAATCTCTGTTTGCAAAAGACAAAAAAGTGCTACTATAAATTCCCAGATCGTCATCCTGGTAATTTGAAATACAACGTTTTCCTCAAAAAGCACTGATCAAATTATGTTGGTAAGCCAGAAATTCTATTTGCTGACCTTAGGTGCAAGATCTTTCAATAAGATCTGATAAACTAGCAAGTATCTGGGGATACTTCTTAAAAATTAGAATATTAATAAAATAATATGTGTTGTTGTTTATAGATAGTAATGTTTAAAGAACTGTGCATTTTAAATCTTTAAAACATGATAAATAAGCCCTTCCTGAAGAAATTGAAAGCAATCATTGATATTCAGCTGTTGTTTGTCATGTACAATTCTCTATTATATTGCTGCATTAATATTTTCCCTATGACATCTGTGATGTCCCTCTGGACCAAGATATATATATATATCTTCTTTCCTTTAACAGTTTTTGTATAGAGTTATTTGTTTTTTTGGTAGGCACACGATATATTTAAACAACTGTAGGCAGTTTATACTAGCTCAGAGCCATTTTGATTAGTCTTGAGCAAATTACCACCATTGTCAGTTTAGTGCTCTCTTCCATGCAGCCCTACCCTGGCCTCACATTTATTAGCCTTTCAGTGTAGTCCAGATGTCCAACTGTATCCATGCACTCTTTTAGAATGGTGTTGAGTTTGCTACTTTGGGATAGAATATGTGTCTGTTGTATGTAAATAAAACATATCATACATGTAATTTATACATAGTGATCATAAACAGTGTTTTTTTCTAGCTATATAAAGCATTGCCTAAGTGAAGATTGCAGAACATGTCACAGGAAACTGGAAAATTAAATAAAGAAAATTAAAGAAAATTATTTTATTTGTATTTACCACGGTGATGTAATGGAAGAAAATGTTTTTGGTCTTATTTGCCCTGCTTTTGGATTCTTGGACAAATATCTTTTACTAGTCTTGTTTTGTCCTTACTTTTAGATTCTTTAGCAAATTTCCCATCATGTAATTATTGCTAAATTAACCTGCAGGCATGGCTGTCTAACATATTTAAAATTTCCATTCATCCTCCTGTCACTATACCATTCTACTTCAAATGTTTAAAATTTGCAAACTGTGGATGTTAAGTGGTTTTTAAAAATATATTTGACTTATGAAAAGAATTTGAGACAATTAATTATGTAGAACTAAGACCTGCGTCAGTGTTTTCAGTTCTAAGTTTTTAATTTAAGTGCTTCCCAGGATCATTAATGAAAATGATCTCACTTATATCTAAAACATCATCAGCATATATTTATTTAGTACATCAAAATTTAAAGTGAATTGGTAGTATTTTTTCAAAATATCCATTAGAGTAAGAAATATCTCAACACACACACACATATACATAAAGACACTCATATAGGATGGGAACAAAAAACATTATTTTGATTACTTGCATAGTACCAACAATATGGCTAACTGTAGAAAACTTTGGTCTATGTGACACATGCAAAATATAATTATAAAATAACAAACACTACAATTAAAATATATAATTTACCAGTACGAATAATTTAGTTTTAAAAAGTTGCTTTGGATTTGATATAGTTCTCTATTCATATTTTTCTATAAGTATTAGCAATTTAACTTTTTATTAGTTAAAATAATTAGCCTTATTTTAATATGGCAAATTAAAATACATTATATTATTTTCTGAAGACCAGAAATTAAATTTAAGATACTTTAAATCTTAATTTTATACTGAAAATCTTAGCATGTGTCAAAATACTAAGTATTTTTAACACTTCGACTTATTATATTTTAAATATAAAGGCACAATTGCTGTAACCCAATGCACAACTTCTTTTACTTTATTTTAAATAAAATACAGACTGAATGCTTTTTTATTCACAAGCCTATGATAAATTTGAATTAATAGGGATAATAACTACTTTTTAGCATCACTAAATGTGACTTTAAAAGTTGAATTATTCTTGGTGAATAGGTAAATAGATGGCTGAGGAAGTGGGAATAAAGGAGAATTGGAAACCTCTATCAACACACTGTTTTTGTTCCTTACCTAAAATGTGGAGGCAAAAAAATAGAAAAAGTTTTAAAAAAGGATGAAAGACACCCAAACCATGGATGATAATATAGTGAAATATTTTTTAAAACTATTTTAATTATATTTTGAAAAAGAGTTTGTGGAGTGATCGGTTACATTTATACCTTATGATTATCATATAATATCTTTCACAGTTAAAAAGCATACCACAATACACAATGTTGCCTACGTGAATATTGACTTATGGAATATTTTACTGTTAATCATCACCAATGTTGCTTAATTTAATAATTTGATCTCATTTATTCTTCTAACATGTATTTTTATTTCACCTTGAAGCATCACTAGTCTATAATGCTACTAGTTCAGAACTTAATTATTCTAGGCCTTTCAAGTGCCATTCATATCTGTTCCAAACTTTGACAAAAGAGGAAATAAATGTTCATTTTGAAATGGCCTGTTTAGGTTTTGTCTGAAATGCTTGAATTAGCAAAATGGGCATCAGTATGCTGCTGTACCATTGAGGACAGTCACTATTTAATAAAAATATCTAAAGGAGAAAACTATGGAACAAGAATTCCCAACATGTACAATACAATAATTCCAAAATATTAGAAGAGGAGATAGTTATATGTATTTTTTGTGCACGAAATAGCCAAATTGAATAATCATTCCTAAAAGCCAGCAAATTATTTCTTATTCCCGGAAATCATGTTTCCAAAGCATAAATTTTAAACACAGATTTCTTTACCAACATGTTATGCGCACTGTATACTAAGAAGGAGGAGGGGAGTGGACTGTATTTTAATATGGTGTGATAATTTATTTGCATTACTAAATTAAAATTCAGAATTAAAAGACGATGGCTATTTTTCTTTACATGTGAATTTTCATTATTCATATAACACATTTGAAAATCTAAAGTATATAATGAAAATAAGTTTGGTCAGCATCCTACTACTTTGTATGGTCAAGAGAAAGTATCATTTTTTTTTTCTAAGTAACTACTGATGAAATTTAAAGAGTAGAAGCTTCTGTCTCCAAAAATTTCTAGGAAGATTTTTTAGTCTTTCAAGCATCAATTCTATAAACTGTCTCATTATTTTCATGTTTAAGGACAATACCACTTTAATTACACCAATTAAATGTGTTTGAAGTCCTGGTAAATTATTTCTTTCACAGCATTGGTTGGACGAAGGATTTCTTCTTAGTGCCCAAAAGAAATGACGTGAAGTTGGATAAAGATTTAGTGGTTTTGTACTTCCTCCCCCAAAGAGCTGATGTTTTTGGCTGGTTGTTGTTGTTGTTGTGTGTGCGTGTTTATGTGTGTTTGGAGGAGGGAGATGTGAGGGAAGAGAAAACGTCTGAATACAGAATTATTGAATGGGCCTACACTATACGTCTTCCTTGACCGATGAAGACGGGGGCTGGGAGAGAGAGGTGAGGTGTAACAACCGAAATGTTATAGTATCTGTGTAGTTTAAAAAAATGTACCAACTGTCCTCCTGTCCTCGTCCTCCTCCCTTTACGGGCTGGTACCCCTGGACGGTTCAGAAGCCATTTTAATACTCAGGAAGCAAAATATGTGAGTTCCACATGTGCTTTTGCAGGTGCTGTGGTGGCAAGGATAACCTTTGCTCACTTGCCAGGTGTGTTACCATGCTGTTATTTAATGTCTTTGAGGATTAAAGACAGCACAGAAAATTCCAAACCCACATCCTAACAGCTGAAGCGCGCACTGTGTTTCTACAGTAAATGGCAAAACATTTCTCTGGAACCTTAATTTACCAAGTCTACATCCAGATCTAGGGAATTTTTACTCTTTTAAGGCACCGCTGATGATCCATTCAGTACTCGATTTTTCGAAACTATTCCAGATTGAAAAAACAAGACTCCCTTCTAGACGTTTTGCGCACCCCAGCCCTGCAATTCGCGGTGTTTCAGGCTGAGGGTCTTCTGAATTGAATATGCATTTTCAGTCCTGGGTGTCTAATAATTTATGGGGAGAAAGGCAAAACCATAGGGCAACTTTCCGAATGGTCTAAAGGACTAAGAAGCCAGAGAGGCATTTGCCTCCGCGCAGTTGGACGCGAGGCTCTGCGCCCGGCTGTCCTCAGCTGTCTTGGGGGGAGGGGAGGGACCGCTGGCTTTGGCTTGAGGCGCTGAGTTGCACCAGCCGCCCCGCTGCGTCCCGCCGCCAGCTCACCTCCGCCGAGAGCCGGGCACTCACCGGGCCGCCGGCCCCCGCTCCCACGCCGCCCTCAAGCCCCAGTCCTGAGGCACAGGTCGCGGGAGCCATCCAGTGGGATGGCTGCCTCCTCCTCGGGGACTGCTGCTGAGGGCCAGGACCCGGGCGGGGTGCGGGGGGGCTGGACGCCCGGGTAGCCCGCAGCTCCCGGGGAGCTGCGGCGGCGGCCCAGAGGCGCCGGAGCCCGCTGCCCCTCCCCGCCCCCAGCTCCCGCCTCCTGCCCGCTGCGCAGTGCGCCAGCTCGCCCCAGCCGGCTGGCGCGGCCGCGCACTCACTCGCTCCGAGGGCAGCTCCAAGGTTACCCGGGGGTGGGGGCTGGGGCAGGCTCCGGCCACAGCCCTTCTCCGCTGCTTTGCTATCTCCGCGGCCCTCTGCCGCTCCAGGACCACCGGGATCCAAGCCCCAAAGCAGAAGACACTCCAAAGTCCGGAGAGGGAAGTCAGGCTGGGAGGCAGGCAGGCATCTGGGCTGGGGGCAGCCTGAGTTGGCTCCCCGTGCCCGGACAGCCGGGTCAGGCGAGGTCGCGGCAGCAGGGGGCTGTGGCTCCGGCGGGCCCGCTCCGTGCCGCGCTAGCTGGGCCGGGGGCAGCGGGCGGGGGCTGCAGGCAGCACCGAGGCGCCCCAGGCGCCCCGGGCCGGTAGGGGGGCAGAGACAAGCGGGCGGCCAAACCTGCCGAGGAAACTAACTAAATAAAAGGAGACTGTTATTTAAGGCGCGGAAATTTGAAATATTTTGGACAGGAAGAGAAAAGAAAAGAAACTTTAGAGAGGGAGGGGAAAAAAACGCGAGCTAACGGTTTTGAAGCTTCCCCACCCCCACCCCGGGCTGTTCCGCGCGCCCTGAGGGAGCCCAGGGCTCCAGCTTTCTCACTTGGGCTCTGGGGGCTGGAATTGGAGTCTGGAGAACGAGTTTGAAAGGGACAGAAAAGATGTCCTCTCAGCCCCTCGGTAGAGAGCTGAGGTTTGCTATGTGCAGAGCTTTGCTCCGGTCTCAGGCGGGAGGTTTGTCTCCTGCCTCTCACTAGGTTCCTGCGTGGATCTCTTTTCATGGAACTGCCTTGTAAAAGCAAAACCGTCCTCGGAGATCAAGACAGGGACTTTCCCCCTAGAGCCTTTTCACGAAGGTTGCTTAGGGCAGTCGGGAAGGCAGCGAGGACCACCCTTTCTCGCTTCAGCACTGCGACCATCCAGCGCTTATGGACTATTCCACCACCGGTAAAAGCCGAAAGCACCTTTCTGGGAACTGAGATTTTGAAACCAGTCCTGACCCACGGATTCTACTACGTTCATTTGATCAATAGGACAAGGGAAACTTGTCATATTACATAGTAAATTGCTTTCCCGGGACAGAATACTTTATTAGTCCTAAGTGTGTGTGTGCACAAGAACCCATACCCATTGCGAGGTGCATAATGTTTATCAGAAAACTATTAATTCACTACCAAAAATACAATAAAAGACACTTGGCTTAGTAGTTCAGAGAACAGAACATGGACTGAGGTCCTTTTAGGGCCCCCCCCCCCAGGTGTGAACTTGGCTGAGCCTATTTCCTAGTCTGAGTGCGGACCCAGGGAAGAACCGAATCTGAGAGCGCATCTCTGCTTGGTATCCTCCATCCTTACTATAGCGTCTTTCCCTGGGACTCTGGGCACTCTATTAATTGGCGCTTGCACCCCTCTCTCTTGCATCTCAGTAAGTTTAGACTCCTCCCCACCTCAGTTCACTGCAAATTAGACTCCATTAAACTCAGCAACTCAGCAGCATCGGTTCTTCCACCCCATACATTTCGGGATATTCAAGAATCTTATTGAATATTGTCAGAGGTTTTTGAGAGATTGAATAATGGCTTTTCATATTTCCTAGAGGGGACCACACAACTCATTTCTAAAATACTTAGATTAGCAAAGCTACTTCCTGCGAAGAGCCAGAGTAATGTAGCAATATTTTAATGCCTAGCAAATTTTAGGCTGATGAAAAGATAGAGCTTCCTCCCCCGTTGTGCTCCGACCACCCGAGAACAAAGCAATTGCAGAAGTACTTCTTTTTTTGCTTATGAAATCTTTAAAAGGAATTTTTACCTTATAGTACATGCTGAGACTGGATACTGTAAAATCCATCTTAAATTCAGAACGTCCATCTTTACAGTTGTTAACTTATATAAGAAGCACTTCTTTCAGTAATAGTGTTGTATTTAAAAAAATATTCAGCTAAGGTAGTATATTTTGCATAGTGACTATTTTTTAACACAAAATACTTTTTTCTTCAAAATCATCTCAATTTCTACTTCCTTTTTAAAGAAGTATTTTGAGTTTAATTTTATGTTGCCATCAAAAATGTATTTAGTAACTTGTGGTTAAAGATGGCAGAAGTCAAAGTTTTGTTGCAGTTAGAGATTGTGAATTTTAGTGCAAAATGAAAAGGTTTAAACTTTTCCTCCTATATTCTTTTATTCTATCATGAAAAATAAATTGCTGAAGACCACTGCCTGCAAGCATTCTAATCTTTGTTAGAGCAGGCTTCAGAGCATGTCCTTCAACAAACCTTGAAGTATTTTGTTCTTTACGGAGCAAGGGCAGAGAGCTTAAGAAGGAGAAGGAGGAAACTTTCACATAAAACATCTTTGATCATGTGGGAAATGATAAAGTATTTGTAAATTTAGATAATCTTAAAATGACAGAGTTTATGTAGTAGATGATGGAAAAATCCTCTTGGAAATTTGAAATTTCTTTCCTTCAAAAAAAGTTTTTAAAAAAAATTTTTTTTAGCTAAACATGTTCCTTAAAAATTTTATACTCCTTTACTAAAAAGTTCTGTGGAAACTAGGTACCATATGTGGCAATAACTTATTCATTATTACACAAGTTACTACATTTATTATTCTGCAGACTCTAACATAGTTGTGACCTTTATCTATAATTTATATATTTTTCCTTGGTGTGTTTTTTATTCTTTAAAAGTTGGTATTATATTTTATTTTAATACTTAAACACTTTTTAGTTTTACACTTCTGACATTTGGGGAGAAAACGTCAATGTTACACTTAGTGTACTTACAATTTGGGGGAAGTGTATTATTTGTTTAATTTTGTGATTAAAAAATCAAGTAATGGAAAGCACTTTTAAGATGGTATTTTCTTTTAAAACTAGCTTTTGGAACTAAGATTAATTTGTCTTCAGATCGATAGTTCTGAAATCTGTCCTTCAACTATTTGACTTAATTTTGAGAAAAAGGAGGCCTGAACTTTAGGGAGCTTACATGGTATAATTTCTAGTTCAATTTTCAAAATATGTTGTCATTATTCTGTTTTAAATCAGAAATACTAGGCACCAAGAAAAATGTGAGGAGGGGGTAGGGATTTGGGGAAAAGAAGAAAAGAATATCTGAATCATAAAAGAATGTCTAGTTTTCCAGTTGTCAAATGGAAAACTTTTGTAATGTCAAAATCAATGAATTTTTAGTACAGTTCTCCTTAGCAAGTGGCAAGTTGTGTGTGGGTAATAGAGTGAAAAATCACAGAAAAACCTTGTCCTGTTTTGAAAAAGCATTTTAATTAGGTAAAAGAAGCATCAGGACAAACCATTTTAAAAACAAACTTTCCAAGTTGAGTACTGAGATTGGCCAAGCGGAAAGCAAGGAAAGATAAAATGTTCAGAAGAAAGCCAAGCTATTTGCACTTATAGGTTAGAAGGCAGGATTTTGCAGGCGAAAGAAATTTTGCTTAAATATATTCATAACCTGTTGTAA
Source organism: Nycticebus coucang (assembly GCF_027406575.1). Classification (NCBI taxonomy): domain Eukaryota; kingdom Metazoa; phylum Chordata; class Mammalia; order Primates; family Lorisidae; genus Nycticebus; species Nycticebus coucang. The sequence continues at coordinate 47,727,598 of NC_069801.1, read as the reverse complement.
GATTTTTACTTATGCAATTTCAGAAGATTTAACTACCTGCTTAAAATATGACAAAACCTGTATTTTAACAAATGGTATTAAAATGGTTATAACAGCCCCTCCCCCCCCACTAACTGACAAAGTAGAGACCTTGTGAGAAAGCCGGCCCCATATTCATTGCAGATTTGAGGCTCCCCCTGCCCCGTTTGCCTGCATCAGGTTAACGACCTCGTTCCTCCCGTAGAGCTTGGCCAAATCGCAGGCGGTGTCCCCTTTGTGGTTCCGATGCCCAACATCGCTGGCGGTGTGCTTCACCAGGAACTCCACTACAGGGAGGTGGCCTTCTTTGGCAGCCAAGTGCAAGGGCAGGTTCCCTTCATTATCCTCAATGTTAACATCAGCTTGAAACTCCAGCAAAGTCTGTAAAGTGTCCAGGAAACCTGCTCTGGCTGCATCGTGAATGACAGCGAAACCAGTTCGGTCTTTCAAATCGGGATTAGCACCTCTAAGTAGTAGTCTCCTGGCAATCTCGGGATTTCCAAGTTTCATAACCTAGAAAAGAAGTAAAAGTGGTAGAAACCTTAAAGTGCTCATGCTACAGAAATATCTACCTGCTCTTCTAATTATGTACCTATTTATTTTTGATGGAGTATTTAGGAAAGACCCATAGGATGAAGTTTTAAGGGCTGAGTTGCAGAAAGGCGCTAGTAGGCGAAAGTGGAAGAAAATTTCTAAAAATTGAGCTTCTATGATGGAGTATCTTAAATGGTCATCAAAGTAGGATCGAGTGATCAGTAGAAAATAATTTGTGCAACTTGTATAAAATTCACTGACAACCCAGTTTCCTGTCAACCATGAAGAATTATGTAGTTTTATGAATTCATTAAAATAAAAGAAATGGAGTTTGGAATTTAAGAGTCTCTTTTTGTTTGCTTATTCATACTTATAAAATGTGCCTTGGGTATTTATCTGGAAAATCCAATGAGCTAAAATTTTCTAAATAGCTACTGAAAGCAAATAAGGATAGTGAGTCTTTCTATACTCCAAAACAAGTGTTCAACACATCTGAGTCCATCACCTAGTGTAAAAATTATCCGTTAAAAATCTAGACATGATATTTTCTTAAATGATTAATTTTTACAAGTTCCTTCCAAATAGAAAAAGTACCAAATTTCTAAGTGTTGCATTAAAATATATTTTTCTTTGCAAGTTATTTAATATTGCCTCCTAGGTGTATTCAGTGCTTAGGATCTTTCATTTCAAATTATAGAATGTTACTGATTATTAAGGTGTTAAATAAGCCAACAGGGTTCTACATTGCTTATAATATCAATTTATGTAAAATTAAGTTCCTGATATGCCTTGTATTAGATAGGAAATGACTGAATGGCAACTGTTCTTGAAAAGAATGAAATAGTCATCCTGCTACATTACTTGCTATTGCTCAAAGTTCTCACTAGCCTTCTTATTTTTGAGTGAGCAAAAGAAGAAAAAATAAGATGTTTAATGAGTGTTTTGGTACATGGACAGCCTTGTCTTGTGGTTTGAGTCCATTTAGTAATCAACTGGTGATTCCATCTTATTTCCTTTTGCAGTTATTATTATCAGGCATTTTGGAAAAGTTATTTGAAAACTGCCAACATTTTAAAAGTCACAATGTGGTATTAACATTTACTATCAATATATAAATAATTCACATTACAAGGACTTATTTGCTGTTATTTTAATATATTTCACTCTAATAAGAGATTGGTATTAGTATCTCATAATTATAAAATACCTTGTAGAACAGCATATAAGTATAAAAAATATATATAATTTAGTTTCGAAAAATATTACTCTCATTGCCATGCCAGGAATTTTCTGCATTTTTAACTGGTTTCATTTATATTTAGGTATATTCATATTAATCTAAATTTATAATAAATAGATAGCTTACATAATAGAAACTGAGTGTTTATGAAATGTAATGATAATCTATTGGAGAAGACAAAGTTGATCTGCTTAAAATGTTTTTTATAAAAATGTTCACAAATTAAGTAATATAAAAATGTATTTGGAGTGATGAATATTTTATAAACGTAAACTATATAGTCAGCCAAGGTATTAGGATTCCCCATTGATAAAACCCTGTTGACTTTTACCCCTTCCTTTGATACAGTGGTAAAAAATGATACACACTTAATTTTTAAAGAACTTTAATGAAATATACTTTTGGTCATTAAAAATTAATATAACCTAATTTTGGCCACAACTTCTCTAAAGACTTAGTCACATTTAAGGACTTGAATGAGAAAAATAAGAGACAGACACCTTGGATCTTTGTAAAGCAAATGTACGATTAAGGCCTTTGATACTACCCTGATAGAAAAACTACACTAGGGAGGAGGAAAAAGCTTTTATACTTGAGTTAAATAAACATAATTACAGAAGTAAATTTACCTTTTTTCACAAAAAATAATAGTAACATTGGAAGTGATTTTGAAGAACGTTCTTTCTGAGTTATGACATAACTTGAGTCAGGATTATGTATATTGAAAATAAGCTTTGAAACTCCTGTTTAGTGTGTGTGTTTCATTTTATGTACTAGCACTAAGCCACAATAAGTGGGTGTTAGTATCTTGATGAGTATGTTTAATATAAACAAGATTCAGAGTTGTATTAAAAATGTTTGTCAAAAATTTTTTCTAGTGTTAATCTCCCTGTCTTCCTGTTCGTCAAAAGTCCTGTAACATTTTATTCTGAACATGGGTTAAGTGGCTCATTCTTTGTGAGGTTTATATAATCTTTCGAGTTTTCAACAGGAGGCTTTTCAACATATTAAATTTGTGGCATTGTTATCATCACCAAACCTGTTCAAAACTCCTAGGTGGAAAAAGAAAAAAAAAATCCTTTCCCCACTTAATCTACCTGAAGTAAGATAAATAATGTAATAGTATTACGTACTGAAATTTTTGCAAGGGCAGTGTATCCTTTTTTAAAATTTACAAACTCTATGGATTTCATCTGTTAATAGTATAGCTCTTTCCCTGTACATTTCAAATTCTTGCAACCCAAACAAAGCCAGGTTAAAAACCCTCTCCCCAATAGGTTCTCAAAAACAACTTCAAGTGTTGCATTTCCAAATAAGAATAGCTCAGAAAGAATGTCATCTGAACTCTGATAAAGCAACTATTTGATACTATTTTGCCATTTTTCTGTTTCTAAGCTTTTCAACTAAATTACATATAACATTCAGAGGAGGAAAAAAATTATCAGGTATAATTCTTGGCAGCTGGACACATGTCAATTGTTTCCTGTAAATCTAATTACTGAAAATTAGAGCATACCACGGCATGATCGCAGATACGAAAACACTGCAGCTAAGCTCCGATTAGAAAATTAAACTTTTTATTCTTTCCCACTCCTGAATGAGTGGACGGTATTTCATTAACTGTGAAATGTACATCCTGTCCCGGTGCCCAGGCCACCCATTCCAAATGAGGAAAGGTCGTTTGTCAAAAGCTGAAGCATTTGAAGGAAAAACACCCTTACCAGTAGTCTAGAAAATTAACATTAAAGTCATTATTGGGGGCAAAGTACGTGAAACCACTAATAGCAGTGTATTTACTTCAAATAATCATAATAATGTGTTTACAGAGCTGTCTTAAAAAAATAAAACAAAACAAACCTCGGCGCTACTATGACTACTTTAAAATCCCCACCGTCACAAAAACATTCCAAAAAATTAAGACCAAACCTGGAACTCACTTGATATCGAAGATGTTATTGGATTTGACGAATTTGTTCAAAGTACGTCATTCTGGGGAGTTGGATCCACTTAAAGATATAAAATATGGCAACCAACTAGGTTTGAAAACAGTGAAATTTTGTACCACTGAAAGATTAAAAGCTGTCATTCTAGAAACCCGGGTCACGTAGGCAACATTACTGACCTGTTTTCCCCACCTCTCTGAATACCAACCTGCAGCGCAGTCCTTCCAAATCCATTTTGTGCATTGACGTTTACGTTATTTTGCAACAAACTAGTAAGCTGCTCTAGGTCCCCCCGGGCAGCTGCGGACGCCAACTCGTTCCCCCAAGGCTCGGCCATTCTTTAGGGTCCTGACGATCGGGAAAAGATGAATTAGTTGTTTTTCTTTTTCCTCTTTCCTTTGCTCCTAACCAGGCTGCATGATGGCATCGGAGACTGACAGAAGGACTGGGATGGTTAATCTGGAGTAGAGCTTGGTAGTAAATACTAGTAAGATCTGCCTGCCAAAAGCCCGCCCCTCGATTCACACGTGATTATTGAGCAAAACTGAGCCATTGGAGAGGGGCTCCTCTCCTCGCTTTTTAGCTTAACCCCTATGAAGAATTCCAGTGATTCAACAGAGAGACACAGACACACATACATTCCTGGTTAATTACTGTGGATGTAAGATGTAGGCAGAGCTGTCATGTACCTACGCTACAGAACTCTAGCGATGTGTGTGTAGTCTTAAGGCACTAGAACAGGGCAGAAAATACTGCGGAAGAAAAGGCATTAACCCACCCTTGTTCACGGTGGTGACTCGAGCCGCGTCAGCCAGAAATGCAGGGGCAGGTCCTCGAAGAGGCTCGGTTTCCATCCGTCTTGCCGAAGGGATAGTCCTGAGTCCTCAGCTGCTGGGGAAGCGCCGCGGTGGCTGGATGCTGGCGTGCTGGGTGGGGGTGGGGGGTTAAAGATGATCGCAAAAGGCAAACGGGTGTAGCAGTTCGTTGGCTCTCAAGTTAAAGGTCTTAACAACCCCCTGGCGCTCTCGGCTTCTCCAGAGGAGCCTTTAGTCACGTCCGGGCCGAACCGCGGGCTAACGCCGTTCGGGAAGGCTCCGGATCTCGCCCCCCAGGCTGCCGCCGCCCGGCCGAGCCTCAGAGGTCGTGGGAGCCGGGCTCGGCGCGCGTCTCCAGAGGCTGCCAGGAGGGCGGCGGGCCCCCAGCAAGCCCGTCATGCCTGCCCCACAAGGTCCCGGGACTCCCGGCAGCCTGAGAAAGGAGGAGAGCGATGAGGGAAGTGTCTATACGGCCCAGGTCGCTGGGGCAGCTCGCGGCAGCATCTCGGCTGCACAGGGCAGCCCACCGGTAACTTCCCGCCTACGACCGAGCTGATTCAAGTTTTCTACTGTAGGCATTCATTGAGCTATTGCCGCCGCTGTCTTTTCCTTCCTTTCCCGGTTTTCTGGAGATGGGGAGGATCCTGGGAAGTGCAGGCCAAGCTGTAAGTAGGGGGAGTCGCCACAATTCCAGGGCTCAGCCAGTCCGGTCGCCTTTTTGGAGAGAGCCGGGCAGCTTCAGTGCCCAGTGCCACTTAGCCAACCTCTCGCGGTCCCGGGCCTGTGCCGTGCCCTTACTTGTGTCCCGGACAGGGCAGGCACCAGCCAGCTGTGTCCTGGAGCCCAGCCTGGTAGCAAAGGTTTTTCCCGAGCCGCAGTGCTCCCAGTGACAGTTACTTTTGTAGCCGATATCCCCAAATAGCCAGTCTCTGCTCCCTTCACCCTTACAGACACTTGCGCGTCTTCCCCCTTTCTGCTCTTTTCCTTCAGTCCCTCTCTTCTTTTTTGGCTGAAACAATTGCTGCTTCTGTTGCCTCTCAGAGACGGTGCCGGTTTCTCTCCCTTTTTTCCGACCTCATCAGCTTTTTTTGAAAAGAAAAAAATTGAGCGCTTTTTGAGTTGAAAAACCCGCCCCCATTTTAACGGCAGAGTTTTAAGGAGGCTCGGCAGAGTTGCTGCTCCGCGGGAGCGGGAAGGCCGGGCACGGCCCACGCCCCGCCCTCCGCCCTGCTGGCGCTTTCGCTCGTCTCGCGGGCTCCGCCCCTTCGGCCCTGCGCCTTTCCTCCCCGCCTCCTTCCCTCTGTCTCTAGAGCTGGCTCCCGCCCGCCAACCCCATGGCCAGGCCCCAGCGGGAGCCGGGTTCTGCCTAGCCGATCCGGGCCTGCCATCCTTCGGCTGCTGGACTGGCTGGTGTCTGCAACGCGAAACTTCGCGCTGCCCCGAATTCTACGGGAACGCGCGCGGGGGTGTTGTTAATTAAGACTGTGGTGGAAAGCAGTGGGGCCTTAAAGTCTCATCGACTCTGGCTGAGAGCGAGCTGGCGTAGAGGGAGTCTTTCCAGCCCTAGCGAGGCAGGTCGGCCCGCCTCCGCGCTCCCCTGCCAGCCTCGAAAAGTTTGAGCGGCCAGGCCTGCGGCTGCAGCCGCCTCCTCTAGGGCGCGCGCGCTGAGTAAACTTGGCCTCCTTCGCTGAGCCCCGGGTCTTGGCCTCGCACCTGCCAGATGAACGCCTTGGGCTTCAGTGGGCAGAGGTGGCCATGGGGGTGAGGGAGAGAACCAGACCATGAACACAGTGTTCAGAAAAAAGTAAGTCTTGTATAGGCTGAGTTTTACGAAAACTTAGCACATTGTGTAGGTAAGAAATCCTAACTAAGCCTTAATATTCCCAGGACGAAGAAACGGAAATATTCCTATTCTTGAAGGAAAGGGAGAAAAACAATTACTCATAAAGCAAAATTTAAATTAAGTCTCGGAAATGTTTTCTAACAAAGCCACTTCTTTGTTGAAGTTGTCTTTCATTAACTTAGATACTGGTTGGTTTGGGGAGATTGGGGATGTGAAGGGAGAGGGTTTCTAGTTGTAAAGAAATGGATCCTTTCCTAATAGTTTAATCATCTGACACCAATTCTCTGTACTTTGTACTTCATCTTTTAGCTATAGAGATAAATTAGCTACTGCTTTCTGTATTGTTATACGCTTCAAAATATCCAGCACGGTTGGTTGCCTGATGCACCCAGTGGTCAAAATGAAACCAAGCAAAAAATGACAAGTGGTCTAATTAGAACCAGTCTTTGGCAAGTATATTCACAAGCAACGTCTGTACCCTTCTCCTTAAAGTATACTGTAATATTAACGACAAAACACATTAGAAACATCTGGGTAATCATCTAGACTAGCTGGTAGGTAGAGGGAAAGTTGAAGCTGGGAAGAATCTGGCAATGTTTTCCATAACTGAATTGTTGAGGTAAAAATAAAATAACCAGAGTGCTTTTCTCAGGTAACTGAACTTGAATTGTGAATCAAGTGGGAACTACAACACAAGAAGTTGACACCTCTCTTTCTTCTTACATATATTTAGACATTTCAAATAGAACATTTAAAATTTCACTTTCATGCAAGTAAGAAATAATAATTTACTTTTGATTACTCTGGGAACTACGGAATCTTTTAGTATAGCTGGAGGGTGTGATGATGTAGTAGCACAGTGGGCTGAGAAGAGAGAACTCCCACTTATGAGTTGCTTTCTAGCATTTATCTGGTTTCATACTTGGAGAAAAATTGTAGTAAATATATTAAAATATGGGTATAAATGTGTTAAAATTTTCATGAAATAGATTGCAAGAGGGACTTTACCTAACAATTGCAATCAGTGTAACTGGCTTATTGTACCCTCAATGAATCCCCAACAATAAAAAAAAAAAAAATTTTTCATGAAATAAAATACTTTTTGCTGAATAACTGAGTAAATAAAAATTATGATAATTTAATATGCACACAGAACCAGATTAAGATATTTGGAGGTCTTAAGCACTGAAAAGATTATGATGCCCTAACATCTCTTCCTCATATGTAAATAAAAATAAAAATATATACAAAACACTAAAATAAGAGAAAAAAATCCAACGATGTTCTGATTTTTCTTATGATGGCTACTCCACTGCTTTTGTTGATATATTAAATTCTTTTCTTTTTTTTGAGACAGAGTCTCACTGTGTCACCCTGGGTAGAGTGCCGTGGGGTCACAGCTCACAGCAACCTCAAACACTTGGGCTTAAGTGATCCTCTTGCCTCAGCCTCCCAAGTAGCTGGGACTACAGGCGCCTGCCACAACACCTGGCTATTTTTTTGTTGCAGTTATTGTTGTTTAGTTGACCTGGGCCAGGTTAACCTGCCAGCCTAGGTATATGTGGCCGGCGTGCTACCCACTGAGCCACGGGTGCCGCCAATATATTAAATTCTTCAGTAAGGTTTTTTTTTTATTTCATGTTTGGATGGTCCCCTAAAGCATGTGCCTATTAGGCACATTAAAGTCTGCCTATTAGGTAAACCAGAAATGGCAGCACAGAGGCTACAGACTTAGTTCAGAGAGCATAAGTAAGCATTACAAAGTCCCTCTGATGAAAATTTAATATTTATTGAGTGACAGTTCACTGAAGTAGATTTGGTAGTATTTCCACCCTTAATAAACTAATGCTCTAACATGGTTTACCCAAAAGATTTGAGTTATGCTCTCTATTATATTGAAAGTAGTGATTTCTCTTTTAACACAGTAGTGATATATCACTTGAATACTGAAATTCAGGTTTTATGGTTGGATATTAAATACTAATAATCATGGAAATATTTTTCTTCAGCAGTTCATAATCATTTTAAAAGACTTATAGAAATGTGGGCAGCGCCTGTGGCTCAGTTGGTAGGGTGCTGGCCCCATATACCGAGGGTGGCGGGTTCAAACCTGGCCCCGGCTGAACTGCAACCAAAAAATAGCTGGGCGTTGTGGTGGGCACCTGTAGTCCCAGCTACTCGGGAGGCTGAGGCAGGTTGCTGTGAGCTGTGTGATGCCATGGCACTCTACCGAGGGCCATAAAGTGAGACTGTCTCTACAAAAAAAAAAAAAAAAAAAAGACTTACAGAAATGTGATTTAGTCAACTTCTGTGCTTTTCCCTCATTGACTCAAGTATGCACAGGTTTGAATTATTAACTTTTGGAAATGTGTATGTGGTATTTATGATTTCTTTAAATGGTTTCAAAGTGTTCCTCTTTCTTGTATTTATAGATGAACAGAGGTGAAAAACAGACTGAGAACCCCAAGGGGACTGGGACTTTTTTTTTTTGCAGTTTCTGGCCGGGGTTGGGATTGAACCCACCACCTCTGGCATATGGGGCTGGCACTCTACTCCTTTGAGCCATAGGCACCACCCGGGACTGGGACTTTTTATCACTGTGTATTGTAGGGTTTTGGCATATTACTTCTGAGTTTCAGCAAGCCTTTTCATTTGGGTACTCACACCAAAGTCCTTTTGTAAAGTAAGAAAAACTAAGGCTCACTAAGCAACTCAAAAGCTTAAACACGGGCAGCGCCTGTGGCTCAGTGAGTAGGGCGCAGACCCCATATACTGAGGGTGACAGGTTCAAACCCAGCCCCGGCCAAACTGCAACAAAAAAATGGCCAGGCGTTGTGGCGGGTGCCTGTAGTTCCAGCTGCTGGGAAGGCTGAGGCAGGAGAATCGCATAAGCCCAAGAGCTGGAGGATGCTGTGAGTCCTGTGACGTCATGGCACTCTACTGAGAACGGTGAAGTGTAGACAGAGTCTACAAAAAAAAAGCTTAAACACAACAGCAACAATTAATATTTGTATAGTGCTCCATGGTTGAAAATATGTTTACTTGGCTCGGCGTCCATAGCACAGTGGTTATGGTGCCGGCCACATGCACTGAGGGTGGTGGGTTCAAACCCGTCCAGGGCCTACTAAAACAACAATGACAACTGCCCAAAAAAAACAGCTGGGCGTTGTGGTGGGCACCTGTAGTACTAGTTACTTGGGAGGCTGAGGGAAGAGAATTGCTTAAGCCCAAGAGTTTGAGTTTGCTGTGAGCTGTGATGCTCTGGCTCTCTACTGAGGGCGACATAGTGAGACTCTGTCTCTCAAAAAAAAAAAAAAAGTTTACATTATTTAATCTTTACAAATCAGTGAGGTAAATATTATAATTAAAACCCATTTTTCAGGTGAGAGAATTGAAGTTGATAGAAATTGTGAGTTAAAGTCCAGAGGTTTAGCATCTCTTCTGGTTTGAGTTAAAAAAGTTAGGTCAGTAAGTAGAGGACACAGAATTTGAACTCAGATCTTGGGCCCCAAATCTTATGCCTTTTCCATTACTTAAGAGTCCAGATCAGTCACTAGAACTCTTAAGGTTAAATCATTAGATGAAACACATGTTTGATTATGTGTGGCTCTAACTATATAGTAGTAGCTTTAGTCTTCCATGAATTAACTTGTAAGTGAGAAGTATTGTTAAAAAACTTTACTATCTTAACCAGAGCATCAAGGTTAACACCAGTAATAAGACATGTCGATAATGAATGGCCTTGACATAATGTGATGAGGACATACCACTTCTGTGGTATTCTTCCAGATCCAAAAATTTAGTATAATTCTGAGAAAAAATTAATCAATCCCAAATTGAGGAACATTTTATAAAGTTCCTGAGTCTTCAAAAGTGTTAAGACTGAGAAACTGTCCCAGATTTGAAGAGGCTACAGATACATGACAACTAAATGTAATGTATGGTATTTCTGTATTAGACCTTGGGACAGGAAAAGGATATTAGTGTAAACATCCAAATATGGTCTTCAGAAGTTAATTAATGGTATTGTAGCAATGTTAATTCCTTAGTTTTGATGTATGTACTATATATGAGATGGTAACATTACAGGAAGATGGATAAAAAGTATATAGGAACATTCTGTATTATCATTGAAACTGTTCTCTAAATCTAAAATAATTTCAAATAAAAATTGTATAAAATAACTACAAATTTCTTGACTATATTTAAAAGAAAGACAAAATAAAAGTTTCTTTTAAAATAACATGAAGACCTGTATTTGACTTAGGTAGAGCTCCATGAATTATTACAGTGAACAAAGTATGAGACTGGATAGATTAAAATTATTTTTTCTTTGCTCATGCTTATAGATAGAGAATTTCTGTACATTTCTATTCTCTTTGTGACACTTAAATGAAATTGTTTCTCTTGGGTGGCGCCTGTGGCTCAAGGAGTAGGGCCCTGGCCCCATATACTGGGGGGTGGCGGGTTCAAGCCTGGCCCTGGCCAAAACTGAAAAAAAAAAAAAAAAGAAAAGAAAACTGTTTCTCTTAAGGTAGGAATTCTGGCAAAATCAAAAGTGATTTTTTTTCTCCTAATTCAGTATTTGTTTTTCTCTTTCTTTTCTCTGCAGTAGATAGTCATTCCAGATTCTGGGTCTCAAACCATGAATAGTTAGGCCATACAGAAGAAACAGTTTCTTCAGGAACTATATAAACTTAGCAGCATGGAGGGCGAATTGTAGGGAGGCAATAGGATATTTGGAAGGAACACTAGTTTGACCTAGCCTTGAATCCTAAATCTGTCACTTTGTAATCTCTCAGAGTAGCTTTTTATTATGTAAAGTGGTTGTTGTGAAGATTAAATAAGTCATGTAATATATCTGTATGTAGTAGACATCTAATAAAAATTAATAAATTAAAAAATATTGACTTTACATAATCAGGACTTTGCTATGTATAAACTATGGAGAATATAAAAATGCATGGGATAAAATGGTCTATAATGTCAAAGAACTTTCAACCTCTGGGGAGAGACAGAACATACATGAATGAGGCTGGGCTTTGTGGCGCATGCCAGTTAATCAGTACTTTGGGAGGCGGAGAAGGGAGGCTCTCTTGAGGCCAGGAATTTGAGAACTGCCTTGGCAAAACAGCATTGTCTCTAAAAAAAAAAAACCAGAAAAATTAGCTGGGCATGGTAGCCTTAGTTTCTAGTCCTAGCTCCTTGGGAGGCTGAGGCAGGAGGATTGCTCGAGCCCAGGAGTTTGAGGCTGCAGTGAGGTATGAATCCCTCTACTTCACTCCAGCCTGGGTGACAGAATGAAACCCTGTCTCAAAGAAACAAACAAACAAAAAATATATAGATGTAATGATTGGCGAAAAAATTTACAGAATTTACTGCAACACTAAATTGTGTTGTAAAGATTGTAAAAGCAGTGATTAAAAAGGAGAAACAACTTTATTGGCTTAAGTTTTGTGAAAAAGGTGGCCCTAAGAAAATCATTTAGGAATTGGTATACTAATATGTTTGGAGAGTTTTAAATTTATGAGGTGTTTTCACAAATATGTCATTCTACATTCAAAATCTATTATTTTCTTATCCTGATTTCAGAGATAAAGAAACTGACTAGTCAGAGAAGTTTTGTCAAGCCAGAGTATTAGAATACAACCCAGGAATGTTGACTATGAAATCTATGCTAGTTTTGTAAAAAAATTTCATGTTTTCCATGTATTTTTTAAGTTGTTTTCTCATTTTTCACCTCAAATAGTCTTGTCAGAAGCTGAAGTCAGAAAGACTAAGTGACTCATCCAAATTCCCTGCAAAGCTAATGTGCCTGAATGTTTAGGTTACATAACCACATTGTTTTAATTTCCAGGTGGAGAGGAGGAAGAAAGGGAACAGGGTGGAATTTTAATGGGACTGAGGTACAGAGAAAAACCTTCAACTTTTCAGGGCTGGATTAATCCTTGGGCATGGTCGGGCAGGGTGCCTTACTCCTGCAATCCTAGCACTCTGAGAGGCTGAGGTTGGTGGATTGCTTGAGCTCAGGAGTTCAAGACCAGCCTGACCTAGTCTCTACTAAAATAGAAGAAATAGCAGGACTTGTAGTGGGTGCTGGTTGTCCCAGCTACTTGGAAGGCTGAGGATCCATGAGCCTAAGAGTTTGAGGTTGCTGTGAGCTATGATGCCACCACACTCTACTCAGGGGGACAGATTGAGACTGTCTCAAAAACAAAAAAATCCTTGAGCATGTAACTAGAAACAATTATTCACCTGTCTGGTACTGAGGGTGACCTATATAAATAGGGCAACTGATTCACTATGCTTTTACTGTTGCCACTGCATTTCCCTTTCTATTCATATATGTCTTAAATTTTGTAATTATTTTCTTAGGGACGACAAGCAAGACCCTTCAATTCATGTGACTATGAAGGGTTCTATTATTTAGCAATTCTGGTCTAACCACATTATCACATAAGAGTTGTAGGCAGACTATTTTCATTTGAGAAAACACACAGAATAAACATAGATCATAAAACAACACAGTACAGTTATTTGCATTCAGTAAAACGAAAGCATTTAACTCAGATTTTCTGATATTTATGCATATATTCCTTGGTTAAGAAGCTTAGGCCTTGATTCTATATGGTGATTTCACTAGTGTTTTAGTTGTACAGACTAAAATAAATCTTATTTCATATTTAGGCTTTTATATCCTTTATAAAGCTAATAAATGTGCTATCACTCTCCAGAGACTCATGTTTCACAAAGGTTGCACAAACTCCGCTGTTACCATTCCCCTAGCCTGGATGTCAATTACAAATGTCACATATCACTAGTTTTTGGTTGTTTAGGAGCAGGGTTGTCAATTTCTGACTATAGGTTGAAACTTTCTGTAATTGGTATTTTAATATGATTTCTTTACTTATGAGAGTAACTTAAATGGACTGACTACATTCAAAGCTGAACTCAAGTTTTCCCCATTTATAAGATATTTCAGTTTTAAAAATAGCTGTGACTGTAGCAGTAGAGACGTTTTAAAATTACCTGTACCGATTTAAAAAATGCTTATTATCTCTTGAGGAGGAGATTCTCACCTTTTCTAGCTTCCACGTCTACCCCATTATTTACCATGGGAATCTGGTTACCTCGGTGTTAAAGAATCTGAGAATGCAGACATCAGGGAGTTTAGGATTGGGTATGTGACACTGTGTAAGCGGGGTTTGACAGTGCAGTTGTGTATAAAAGACTGAATGTGAAATTGTATTTTGGTGAAATTTTTTTAGAGAAACAGTCTATTTATGAAATGCTGTTTGTTAGATGGGTTGTGAGAGTGTTGGCCTGGGAGGCTGGATGTGTACGTTTGACTAACCACGTAAGGCGCAGAATCTGACCTCCGCCGCAGCCAGAGGAGACGATACGCCGAGGCCTTTGCTTAAAATCAAACCAGAATAACCTGTTGCCGGACTTGCAGCTCCCGCAGTTGCAGGCTGGCTTCCCCGCCGCCCGCGCAGAGACGCCTTGCCGGGTAGTCGCGCGCTCAGCGCTTGACAGGAGGGTGGTCACGTGGAAGCCGCAAAGCACTGCTTTGCGACCTCGATGACAGGCAAAATGTGCGACAGCCCTGGCACTGGCCAACCAGGGGCGGAGGCGGCGGCCAGGGAAGAAGCGGAGGAGGCGGAGGCGGCCTTGGCGTTCGCCCGCCCGCTCGCTCGCTCTGATTCCCCGCCCCCGCAGGTCTCGCCGCTGCTGAAGGGAGCCGGGAGCGCGCTGCCGCAACCTGCCCTCATCCTGGCCGGCGACCGTAAGTCCGGCCCCGCATCCAGACTAACCTCCCTGTCGGGTCGTCTGCGGCGCGGGCTCCGCAGGGCGCAGGCGGGCGGCCGGGGCGCCTGAAGGTTACCAAGTGCATGAGTGCCTAGCGCCTTCCGCGCTGCCCTGCCCGCCGGCCCGCCGGCCCGCCCGCCGGCTCGGCCGCCAGCCCCTCGGCGCCCGGCGGCGGCGGCGGCGGCGGCGACGACGGCCGCAGGAGGCGCCCTCTCCCTCCCAGGTGCGCGCTTCGTTCCCTCAGCCGCAGAACTCGGCGGCCGCCATGGCGTCCAACATGGACCGGGAGATGATCCTGGCGGATTTTCAGGTGAAGTATCTGGCCCTGTGCCTCTTCCACGTCCATTTTCGTGGGTTCCTGATGCCAGAAGGACGGCCTGTCTCCAGCATTTGTTCGAGCACTGCAGTAGTGTGTGATTTAGGTTTTTATACGATACGTGGTTTGGGGTGTGTATGTGTGTTGTGAGCTGTGGAGGAGCCTATAATTCATATGCTATGTTGGGTGCGTGTAGATCCTACACTGTACAATGTGTGAGGTACTGGTTGAATGGGATTTTCAGGGTGAGGGTGTGTTAAGTCTTTTGGGTTACTGTGTGAGTGTGGAGTGTATGCAATGTTTCCTATATTGTATGGAGACTGTGTAGAATTTGGGGGTATTAAGTGTGGGACAATTAAGTAAGGGGCGTTTTGGGTTGTTCCATGGGGATAGTGCGATGTATGGAGTGTGGGTGTGGAGCGTGGGGCGTTATGGGTGTGGTTTATTGTATTAAGGGAAGAGTAAAAAAGCAGAATGGTGAAGAGGAGGTGATTAGGTTAAAGGGGGGGCATTGTGATACTTTTCAAAGGATGAACACTCGAGATTTTGAATACCTCGTTGGAATCTTTGCAGTTAAGAACATAACGAGTAGGCAGCTATAACTGTATATTCCAAAGTATCTCTGCAGTGAATTCACAAGCTTAGTAAATTACCAATTCGTATTTGTACATTAGCCTCCCCTAGACTTGAATTGTTTGGGTTGTGGCTTTTCTCCAGGAATAATTTAAAGGATAAGCAAAGGTTATTCTCTTACTGAACACAGCTGTAGTGACACTGACATGTGAGTATCTTAGGGAGGCTCTTTGAAAGAACTGTATGCATCATGAAAGACTTTGTCTTAGAACTAGTAGCCTGTGAACACTACCTTTGCCTTTTCATGTTTGGGGAAGAAAATGTTTTAGTGAGATGTTTTAGACCATTCTGGCATTAACTTAGAAGCTACTGTCAAGTATAGCACTTTCCTTCTTTCTTTAGCACTCATCATTGCATATGGTTTAACATTAGCATAGTAGACAGCCTTTTTTGTTACTGAGATTTTGTTGGGCTTCCTTCTGTCTCTCTTTTAAGTTCTTTATTTTTACGACTTAATGTTCTGATGACTATTTCTAGAGTTCACTCTTTTGGTTATCAGTGGTATCTGATATACAGGTATTGGGAATATGCATTTGTTTACATTTTGACTGTTCTGTAATCTCCAAATTCTAAAAGGAGCATTCTTAAAATATAATTTGACTACAAGATTTTGGTGTCTTGTGGGTTTAGGATTGGTTTGGGGTTTTTTGCCTGCCTAATTTTTTGTCTTTTTGTTGTTTGTTCCACATCTTTTATCTAATGTGGAATGCATTGTGTGAAAAAGAACTCTATATTTCTAGATGTAGTTTTATTCTGTTATAAAAGTGTGGTGGTGTAATGGGAAAGGTTTTGGACAACAAAGAGTGTAAGTTATCTCATTAAAAGCTTCAAGGTAATTATAACTTTGATTCTGTCAAAACTTTTTACCTCTAATAACTTGTAGCTGCTTTCCATCTTATTATTTATAACAATTATTATGCTTACTGCTAACTTTATATTGTCCAAAGGACAGGAAATTTAGGCTTCTTGTGTTCAAAGTAAGATTTTCTGACAAATATCAGGGATTTTGGTTTGGAAATCAAAATGATCAGTTTGAGTACATTAATATGTATCTTCAGGCCAATGTCAATGCTGCATATAAGTATTTACAAAGAAAAAAAGCTAATGGCATTTTGCAGTGAACAGTTTTTTGCTAAATGCTGACAGTTAATTTTATATTGCCAAAGTGGTAAGAGAATGTTATTGATAGAATAAAAAATTACTTAGAAAACTACATACATTAGCCATTTTTGTGTTTAAGAACTTGTAGGCCTCTTATAAATGATGATACCACATCACTGTGTTCTTTTGGCCTTTTTTTTTTTTTTTGAGACAGAGTCTCATTTTGTTGTCCTTGGTAGAGCGCTGTGGCATCATAGCTCACAGCAACCTCAAACTCTCAAAATCTTGGGCTTAAGCGATTGTTTTGCCTCAGCCGCCCAAGTAGCTGGGACTATAGGTGCCTGCCACAACACCTGGCTGCTTTTAGAGATGAGGGCTTGCTCTTGCTCAGGCTGGTCTCAAACTCATTAGCTCAGGCAATCCACCTGCCTAGAGTGCTAGGATTACAGGTGTGAGCCACTGCACTCAGCCTGTGGTCTTAGTTTTAAAATGATTATTCCACCTGCTTTTTGTATTATGTAAATTTTTATAGGATTAATTCTTAAAAATAAGCATTTATAAGAAAACAAAGTGATTTAGTTTGAAGATTGTACCTTAAGACTTAGCATGTGGATCTTTGGATGATGCTGTTTTTTTTTTTCTATAATACTAAGATCAGATTCTGTTTATCTCATGTGATTGTGAGAATCAATAATAGTTTGAGACAAAATCTATTTTCAAATAGATTTTGAAAATGTTAGACTTTGATCATTCGTTTCTAGATAATAGGTTCAAATAAATACAATGTCTGAACGTGGAAAAGCTTTTGAGAAGGATTTTTTTGTTGTTCTTTTTGACTATTTCAAGTAATTAAAGATAGAACTTCTGTTGAAATCAGTGGAGTGGTGATAAGTAGCAGATAGAAGATTATAGCTTAGATTTAATGGAACAGGTTTGGAGCAATATAGAAGGATGAATTTAATATAATGCAAATATATTCCAAATTGGCCTCTAAAAGACCTCCCAAAAGTAAACACTTGCCCAGGTTAATAAAATTTGATTATGATAAAAGACTTATAAAATGTGGCATTTTAGCCGTTTTAAGTGTATAGTCAGTAGTATTAGGTACATTCGTATTGCTGTGCTACCATCACCACCATCCATCTCCAGAGTGCCTTTTATTTTACAAAACTATAAACTTCTACCCATTAAACTATAATTTCTCCTTCCCCCATCTCTTAAGCCCCTGGCAGCCACATTGTACTTTCTGTTTCTATGAAATTTAGTATTCTAGGTACCTCGTGTAAGTGGAATCATACAGTATTTGTCCTTTTTTTTTGAGACAGAGTCTCACTATGTTGCCTTGGATAGAGTGCTGTGATGTCATAGCTCACAGCAACTTCCAGCTCCTGGGCTCAAGTGATCCTCTTGTCTCAGCGTCCCCAATAGCTGTGACTATAGGCACCTGCCACAAGGTCTGGCTAGTTTTTAGAGATAGGGTCTTGCTCTTGCTCAGGCTGATCTCAAACTCCTGACTTTTAGCAAACCACCTGTTTCAGCCTCTCAGAGTGCTAGGATTACAGCTTGAGCCACCAAGCCTGGCTATTTGTCCTTTTGTAACTGGCTTGTTTCATTTAGCATAATGTCCTCAAAATTCATTCATGTTAATGTGTAGGATTTTATTCCTACAAATTGTAGTATAATGGAATATTATTTAGCAACATAAATATATCACAAATACAGTAGAACCTCTGTAAATTGACCACCCAAGGGACTGTAACAAAATGGTTAACATACAGAGGTGGTCAACATAAGGAACTAGGCTATTGTACTGATATGTGTATGTGGTGCATGTCAGGCCTATGAATAATGTCAATTTAAGCAGGTGGTCAATGTAGAGAGGTGGTCAGCTATGGAGGTTCTACTGAATACTTGGTCTGATAATTGAGTTTACTAACTCATTCTAGAAAAAGTGCTATATACCTCATTGCTCAATATCACTGTGGTCATCTTTGAAGTACTACCCTTGGGAAGCTATGCATTGACTCCAGCATCTAGTCCACCCTTCAAAGCAATTTTGGAACTCTTTCTGGAATGGCCCCATCAAAGCTATTGTATTACCTTTAATGTCTTGAATGTCACCAAAATGTCTTCCTTTTAATATTTCCTTTATCTCTGGGTAAAGAAAAATGTTATTAGGGACCAGATCAGGTGAGTAGGAAGGGTGTCCCTATACAGTTGTTTGTTTACTGGCTAAAACCTCCCTCACAGTGTCATGTGAGCTGGTGCATTGTCATGATGCAAGAGCTATGAGTTGTTGGTTGAGATTTTCAGTTAGGATTTTAGTAATTGTTTCTCTTTCAGTGTTTACTTGGTCTGCTATACTTTTCACAGTTAGTTGATGGTTTTGATGCACAATTTGATGAACTGAATGTTTTCGTCTGTTCTGTTTTTTATTAGCTGCTGTGACCTCTGTTCATCAGTGATACTTTCTCTCACCTCAGGAAAACATTTCATCCATTTGTACACTGCTATTTTCTTCATGGGATTATTCCCATAAACTTGGACTAGCATGTTTCTGAGTTCACTTCCCCTCTTGACAAGTTTGATAAGAAATTTATGAATGTTTTTTGCTCCGATTCAAGCTACAACGTTCTTGTGGCACACAAAAACATGCAACAACAATAATGAACACCACTCAGCAAGATACTGCCTCACATTGGCATGAACACAAGTGTGAGACACTGATATGCCAAGGTTATGAAACCTTACTGAGTTGTTTGTACAGTGCTGTCAATGTAAACACATGGTGAAGAGTTCTTGTGCTTAATTGTCAGCCTTGTATCACTTGTTTTTTTTGAGACAGAGTTTCACTATGTCGCTGTAGAGTGCAGTGGTGTCGCAGCTCACAGCAACCTTCAACTCTTGGGCTTAAGCGATTCTCTTGCCCCGGCCTCCCAAGTAGCTGGGACTACAGGTGCCCGCCACAACGCCTGGCCTTTTTTTTTTTTTTTGTAGAGACAGAGTCTCACTTTATCGCCCTTGGTAAAGTGCCATGGCATCACACAGCTCACAGCAACCTCCAACTCCTGGGCTTAAGCGATTCTCTTGCCTCAGCCTCCCGAGTAGCTGGGACTACAGGCGCCCGCCACAATGCCCAGCTATTTTTTTTTTTTTTGGTTTGCAGTTCAGCAGGGGCCGGGTTTGAACCCGCCACCCTCGGTATATGGGGCTGGTGCCTTACTGACTGAGCCACAGGCGCTGTAGTTGTCTTTGTTTTAGCAGGCCCCAGCTGAGTTCATACCTCCTAGCCCTATGTATGTGGCTGGTGTGCCAACCACTGAGCTGGCTGTCAAGCTGTATCGCTGTGTTTAATCTGTCCATCTTCAGTGTACATTTAGGTTGCTTCCACCTTTTGGCTATTGTGAATAATGCTGCTGTGAACTTTGGTGTACAGATATATGTTTGAGTCCCTGCTTTCAGTTTTGAGTATGTACACAAAAGTAAAATTGCTGGATCATAAGGTGATTTTACTTGTAGTTTATTTATTTATTTATTTATTTATTTATTTTTGTGGTTTTTGGCCGGGGCTGGGTTTGAACCCGCCACCTCCGGCATACGGGACTGGCGCCCTACTCCTTGAGCCGCAGGCGCCGCCCTTACTTGTGGTTTTGTAACTGCTATACTGTTTACCATAGTGTCTGTACCACCAAAATTTTAAATGGTGATAATGCCAGCATTGTGTTTAATCAATTATTTTTTAAAATTTTAGTTATTATAGGTACATAATGGTTGTATATATCTAATTTTTTTTTTTTTAGACAGTGTTTCACTTTGTTGCCCTCAATAGAGTGCTGTGACCTTATAACTCACAGCAACCTTAAACTCCTGGGCTCAGGTGATCTCTTGCTTCAGTCTCCCAAGTAGCTGGGACTATAGATACCCACCACAGCTCCCAGCTATTTATTTATTTTTTTTAGAAACGAAGTCTTGCTCTTGCTCAGAGTAGTCTTGAACTCCTGGGCTCAGGCAATCCACCCATCTCTGCCTCCCAGAGTTCAGGGATTACAAGCATGAACATGGCACCTGTCCATATTTAATTAATTCATTTTTTTTTTGTAACAGAGTCTCAAGTTGTCACCCTGGGTAGAGTGCTCTGGCGTCATAGCTCACAGCAACCTCCAACTCTTGAGCTCAATCAAACCTTTTGTCTCAGTTTTTCTATTTTTAGTAGTGGTGGAGTCTTGCTTTTGCTCAGGCTACTCTTGAGCTCCTGAGCTCAAGCAATCCACCTTCCTCAGCCTCCCAGAGTGCTAGGATTACAGGCGTGAGCCACCGCGTCCAGCCATATTTAATTATTTTTAAGAACTTAGTTCTGAGTAGATGAATTTAGAATTTGGACTGTTCTACACAAAATTAGCTTTAAGTGTACATAGTGTTAATATAGTATGTTATGGGTAAAGGAGTGACTGCAGTAGTACACATCTACAGTTCTGGCTGTGTAAAGGAATTTTCTGGGTTTAAAAAACAGGCAGGCACTGATGAATCATGAGGTCAACCCCTCCCCCCCATGTTTTTATAACAAAGGCAAGTGTTCAGGTGAAAGTTCCAAATCTTGTTCTTTTTTGTCACTGTAGAATTCTTTAACTTTTTTAGGTTGAAGTGTACAAAAATCATTTGATAACAAACTTTTCAGACTCTGTTTGGTTTGCTTACAGATTGAAATTAGTTATCCAGAAATTGCAATTGCTATCAAACAATTTTAGTAATAGTAGTTACTTTTTACTTTAGATGAGTAAGAGTTTTCTGCTCCTTAACTTTTTTATTAATGTTACGCTGATTTCTTTTTCCTTTAAGGTAAAATTTTGTAACATACAATAAAAGGGGGATGTAAGTCATTTTGATCAGTCTCACAGGTTATATATTTTTCTATTTATGTTTCTCTATAGCTAATATAGAGCAGAGATCATAGCTCTGCTCAAATGAAAAAAGAACAGTTCGCACTGCTAGGAGTATTTTGTTTTAGACTTTCTCAAAAACAAAATCTTATCTGCCTTGCTAAAAAAGTTGTCTTACTGAGCCTAGTTCCGAGGGTATCATAGACTAAGTAAGTCCTTTTATTTTTTTCTCTAATTTGGCTTAAAAAAAATTTTTTTTTTTAGCTCACCACTATACAAATGAGGATTGGCATTGATTTTGATGTTAGTTTCTGTTATGTTTCTTGTACCACACAATTGGGCATTTATTTTTCACTCCTGGTCTTTCCAGCTAGTAATATAGGATGTCCAAAGGTCACCCCTAAATTTGCATAGGGAAAATGAAATATTTTACAAAAATGTTTTACAAAATACTCTCTACATGTTGGCTACCTCTTTGTAATACTTTGTAATGAATATTTTGCAGAGAAGAGTATGTTTGGCTACAATTTCCCATTTTCCCTATGTATGGTGTCTTTAGGGGGAACCTTTGGGACACCCCGTAGTTTTGCTGCCTAAATTGCTTTATCAATTTTCTTATATAGGGCTATTACAATGAGACTTTTTTTATTTGCTTATGAACTCCTCGTTGAAGATGGACTCTTTTATGGCACTATTGGTAATTCACTTGTGTTCCGAGACGTGTAATTTCTGCCCTTTCATAACATTTTCTCTTCTAAATGAAGTTATGACTCCCTCTTCTTTCTTTTTTAGTTTGATGCAAGGAGATGTCTTCTACAAAAGATAATAACTTTGTGAGCAAAAATGGTATCAGTCCAAACAGACAGATTTTTTTTTTTTTTTGTTTAGAGGCAGAGTCTCACTTTGTAGCTCTTGGTAGGGTGCTGTGGTGTCACAGCTCACAGCAACCTTCTACTCCTGGGCTTAGGTGATTCTTTTGCCTCAGCTTCCCGAGTAGCTGGGACTACAGGCACCTGCCAGAACGCCTGGCTATATTTTGTTGCAGTTTGGCTGGGGCTGGGTTTGAACCCACCACCTTTGTATATGGGGCCAGTGCCTTACCCACTGAGGCACAGGTGCTGCCTATTTATTTATTTATTTTTTTGAGACAGAGTCTCACTATGTTGTACTTGGTAGGGTGCCATGGTGTCACAGCTCACAGCAACCTCAAACTCTTGGGCGCAAGCTATTCTCTTGCCTCAGCCTCCCAAGTGGCTGGGACTACAGGCACCTGGCACAACGCCAGGCTATTTTTTGTTGCAGTTGTCATGTTGTTTAGCTGCCCTGGGCTGGGTTCGAACCCGCCACTCTGGGTGTATGTGGCTGGCATAGTAACCACTGTGCTATAGGTGCTGAGCCAGATATTGTTTTTGATGTTGAGGTTTAGGGAACAAAGTAAGTTTCCATGGCATCATGGTATCATATTTCATTCCTGGGAGGTTACCTTGGGCAAAAGATTGAGTATAATGGCCACATTATGTATCACCAGTCCTTTCTTTCGTTTCTTCTGGATTCTCTTTATTTATTAGAGGGACAAATTATGTTGTTTTAGTATTTGGATTATATGTTGTTGGTAAAATTAGGTTTTGGCACGTAGAATAAAGTTTAGTGGTTAGTAGTTAATGATACAGGTTTTGAGTCCATTCCATTTGGATTTAAATTACAGCTATAGTACTTGTCAGTAATTTTACATGTCTGCCCCAGTTTTCCCATATGAAAAATAAGTTACGTGTAAAACAATTGGAAAAGGTATCTGGCATATAAAGTATCCAAGAAATTTTAACTCTTACCTTTGACAGTTTTAAGGTATGTACTTATTCTCTGTAGGAAACTTCAGAGATAATCTGTTTTGAAGTTTGTCATTTTTCCTTTTGTGGAAATTAAGACCCAGACAAAAGAAGTGACTTGCCCAAGGTCATAGATTGGTTTGAAACAAAGGTTTTATCCAGGTATGTGTAAGTATAATTTGTCAGTCAGAGTTCTTGAGGTAAACAGGATCTGCCATTTAGAAATTACTCTAAATGAGGAAACTTACATGTAAAATAACAGCGCCTGGCATATAGACATACAGAAAGAAGGAAGACAGAGCTGGCACTTTGGTCATTGCTAGTCTACAACATAGTGCTGTACTTCTAAACTCACAGGTGGTCAGAAGACATGGAATAAATAGTGTTTCTAGATTACTGAACATGATTAGGTTGATGCCTGTGTTAGCCTGACTGGTTTTATGGACCCTGGAGAAGAGAGATTAGCAAACTGTATCTTTCAGGCCAGTTGCCTGTTTTTGTAAATAAAAATTTATTGGAACACAACCATACCCATTCATTTACCTGCTATCTGTAGTTGCTGCTACAGTGACAGAGATAAGTATTATAGTTGAGACAGACTTTATGGCGCACAAGCCTAAAATATTCATTATCTGGGCCTTTAGGAATCCTTCTCTTCACACCCTCTCCATGCAAACATTACTTTTCTTTCTACAGTTTGGTAACTTATGCTAAAACATTTGAGTGCCTTCTACATAAGCAGTATATAGTTATACCTCCATGGGGGTCATGCTTGGCACTTAGGTAGACTGCCTGGGGCTGTAGTGTTTTATTTTGTTTTGGTTTGATTTTTTTTTTTGGCTGTGGTGTCCGAGAAAGTCATTTACCATTTATGGGCTTCAGTTATTCACTCTATAGAATGGAGATTTGCCTAGAGCCATATCTACTTGTAAAGAAAAGGCTGGGCTTGGACTAGAGCAGGCCAAACAGTCTAATAGG
Source organism: Nycticebus coucang (assembly GCF_027406575.1). Classification (NCBI taxonomy): domain Eukaryota; kingdom Metazoa; phylum Chordata; class Mammalia; order Primates; family Lorisidae; genus Nycticebus; species Nycticebus coucang. Next base: position 47,703,665 of record NC_069801.1, on the reverse strand, counting down.
GGTGTTCAACCTTTTTTGTTTTCTCCTGCACATTGGAAGATTAAGAGTTGTTTGAAGCCACACAGTAAATACACAAACACTAACGAAAGCTGATTAGTAAAAAGCTGATTAGTAAAAAAAGAAAGAAAAGTGTGCATACTTTTTGTGATACGCAACACCACAGATAAGCAAAAAAAGTCTTCACAAAATCAGCATGTAGCCTAAGTTGGACACTTCTGGCACTCTAATCACTTGTGAGCAGTGGAGTTGAGGACATTTAATTTTTTTTAATTTCAGATTAATATGAAGGTACAAATGTTTAGGTTACACTATTTTCATTTCATTTCTTTTTTTTTTTTCTGAAACAGTCTCAGACAGTGCCCTGGCTAGAGTCCTGTGGTGTCATAGCTCACAGCAACCTCAAACTCTTGAGCTCAAGCAATCCTCTTGCTTCAGCCTCCCAAGTAGCTGGGGCTTCAGGTGCCTATCACAATGCCTGGCTAGTTTTTGTATTTTTGGTAGAGATGGAGTCTCACTCTTGTTCAGGCTGGTCTTGAACTCCTGAGCTCAAGCAGTCCACTTGCCTGTACCTACCAAAGTGTTAGGATTTACAGGTGTGAGTCATTATGCCTGGTTCATCTCAAAGATTTCTGACTCTACATCCTTCACCTTCTCCTGGTCCTTTAATCTTAATAAGTCAGTTTGGTCACTGAATGTAGCTGTCCTCAGAAAGGGTTCATCTCATCTTGATTAATTCCTGAGTAATGGTTAGGATGGAAGGAGTGGAAAGTTATATAACCCTGTTTTGAAAATTCAGGATTCTACCCTGACCATTTCTGGGCATGATTTTTCTTTTATTCCTTAGCAGCAACCCAAGGCCAGCTTGGTTGGTGTACATGTTCTATGTGACAGCTGGGCCAAAAGGTGGCTTAGGAAACTCAAACTTAATTCTTGCTTAGTTACTTGGATTCTCTTGTTGCGGTGATATGACTCTAGATAATCAGAGCAATGACCATTTGGTTGAATGTACTGCTTGCTTTGTCTCCCTACAGTAGGTGATGTGGGTTGGTAGGGGCCAAAATGAATTTTTGTGGGTTTTATACTTGACTCTTGTACCTGAGATTTCCAGGTGAAAGTTCTGGTGTTGTGAGTATAAGGTGATTGGAAAAATGGCGAACTTATAGCCGCTGGAATGGGACATACTGATTTTGTGGCAGTGGACTGAGAGCAACAATTCTTAACACATGGGGAGGGACATCTTAGACCAGGGGTCCTCAAACTTTTTAAACAGGGGGCCAGTTCACTGTCACTCAGACCGTTGGAGGGCCAGACTATAGTTAAAAAACAGAACTATGAACAAATTTCTGTGTACACTGCACATAATCTTATTTTGAAGTAAAAAAAACAAAATGGGAACAAATACAATCACACCACCTCATGTGGCCTGCAGGCCGCAGTTTGAGGACCCCTGTCTTAGACCTTGAAGGTTTAGGGGAGTGAGATACATTAATGTTTTTTGTCTTTCAGAACTATCCTTGAAGTCTTCCTCGTGAAGGAAAATGCCCTGGTGCAGCTCTTCCAAACTGTTTCAAGCACATTAAATTTAGCTGACTCCTGGGTCTGTCATTCCCCATTAAATGGGTCTGATCTTGATTTGTCACTCCCCTTAACCTTATTGGGAGGCCTACTGGAAGCAGCAGTTTGGCTCCAGCTCCTGTACCTTCCATGCAAAACACTTGTCAACATCTCCTGATGTCTTTCTCACTCTTTTTTTTTTTTTTTTTTTTGCAGTTTTTGACCGGGGCTGGGTTTGAACCCACCACTTCTGGCATATGGGGCCCGGCGCCTTACCCCTTTGAGCCCAGGCGCCGCCCAGTCTTCCTTACTCTTACCCCTTGCCTTTACTCACAGGTTCTGTGGGGAAAATCAGGGCCACTTGGCTTTGGCCTGGACAAATAGGACAGCTTGGACTGACTGCCCTCATTTAGTCTTTTCAAAAACAAGGATTAGACTCAATTGTTTGAGCTTTTTGCAGTTGGGACACAGGTTGACAGGTGCCTCCTAGGTTGATATAGGAAAGAACTAATGATTCTCAATAACTCTTTCCTTCCAGGTGTACCATCTGTATGGGATGTTATATCTATTGTGTAAGTCAGCTAATAACTTACTTTCCTCCTAAAAACACAGACTCTTATACCTTTGAATATTTAAGGAAACACCAATAAATCTTACAGACTGTAGATGTCAGTTATATAACATCAGGCTATCCTTGGTCATTGGGAAAGCTTCTTAGAGTGATAACTGATGTGTTACTTATACATGCTCTGTGAACATTTATCTCTGAGAGAAGTCACTCACTTAGATTAGGTTCAAATTTGTTTCTCATGTTTTAGCTGAAGTAGTCAGTGATACCAACTTGGCCTTGGAAGGCATTAAGGTCAGCTTCAGTACCCTGACTAGAGTTGTTATAGTGATAAAATTGCTATGGACATATGTGTGTGTGTATGCCAAGGCAGAGTCTGAACGGTTGCTGATATATCCTGTTTACCTTGATGAATGCCTTGGGCCAAGTGGAAAGGTCAGTACAGATACTTACGGGGAAAGCCGCCTGGCTTTCAGAAAGGTAGCCCTGATGGCTTATGAGATTTCTTTATCTTATTTGGAAAAGCAGCCTTGAGGAACATGATTGAAATCATTTCTGAAGATTGACCTCAACCTGTTGCTTTGAATCTCATTGATAGTAGCCTTAATTAAATGATGTATGAAATAAATTGATTGGATTTAGTCCAAAGCTCTTTCAGTTGGATTAATCAGAGTGGCTGATGGAGTGGCATACTCATGAGAAAATGTGTCGGCAGGCAGGATGGTTAGGACTGAGGAGTGGATGTTGTTGGGAAACAATTCTCTATGTGTGTTTTTTTTTTTTTTAATAATTATTTTTATTGTATTTTTGTTTTTTGGCCGGGGCTAGGTTTGAACCCGCCACTTCCAGAATATGGGACTGGTGCCCTACTCCTTGAGCCACAGGCACCGCCCTCGCTATGTGTTTTTTACATTTCTGCACATCTTATGAATAGAGGCACTGATTGTTCTAGTCTGTCTTTTCAAGGATGATGTGTTGTGACCAAGACTATATAGGCTTTCCTTGTAGACCAAAGGGCAGGTTGCTTACAATCTGAAGATAAAGATACTTTCTCCCTCCAAAGTAAAGGGTAGGCATGTTCATTGTCCATTATAAAAGATTCATATTCCCTAAGCTCTGAATTTCTCTCCTGTAATGCATCCACTGTGTGTGCAGATGTCACCTGGCCCACTCTTTGTCACCCTGTGAGAAACAAGAACTGGTATTAAAAAAATGCTGAAATTCTGTGTAAAAAATCCTGATATGCTGGTTACTGCTACCACTGTGGGAATAAAGTACCTTGTCCTTGATTCAGGACCGGAGTCTTGTGTCTATCTCTAACATCCATGAAATTGGAATGGGCTAAATTGTTAGCTTCCAAGTAGGTAGGGTGAAATCTTGTCTTCTTTGCATTCTCACCACGCTGCAAAGGAAACCCTTCATTTTACTGATTGATTTTGGAAGTGGTAATAACTACTACTAACATTTACCAGACGTTTTCTTTCTGCTGGGTTCTGTTAAGTGTTTTATTTTCATTATCCCATCTAATTGGTATATTCCGTCTAATCTGTGATAACTATTGTTATTTTTGTTTAAAGATGAGAATATGGAAGGATATAAAGAGGATAAGTAATAGGGGTGGTGCCTGTGTTTCAAAGGAGTAGAGTGCTGGCCCCATATGCCAGAGGTGGCGGGTTCAAACCCGACCCTGGCCAAAAACTGCGAAAAAAAAAAAAAAAAAAGAATAAGTAATAATCTAATGACAAGTAAGCTAATAAAGAGGCTGAAATTGGAGCTTAGGTTTGTTCGACTACAAAGCCAAGTCTGTGATCGGATATCCAGATTTCTCACATTGGTATGCTGGAAAGTACTCAAGTCTGTAGAATAAATGTTCATGTCTTCCTGTAGTACCAGTTTACTACACTAATATAAAAAGGGATACGTGGTTTATTAAAAACAATTATGTAGCATATATAGAATTTACATGTATTTTATATAGAAAATGAGATTTCAGAGAGATTCTAAGGATGCTTCTCTTTGGGTCATCTCCATACTTCCTTCAATGGGAGAACATGTTTCCCTATTATTATGACTATATAGTAGTAGAAAAATTAAATAAGCACTGCCCTTTACCATGTTGCCTTTTAAAAAGCAAGTCAAGGGTGGTGCCTGTGGCTCAAGGAGTAGGGCGCCAATCCCATATGCCAGAGGTGGTGGGTTCAAACCCAGCCCCGGCCAAAAACCACAAAAAAAAAAAAAAAAAGCAAAGCAAGTCAAAACTGCTTTGACTTCTATTGTAGCTTTGTGGAACATAAAAAGAAAAGTTAATACAACTTTTTTGGTGGTTATTGAGATTGCTTAGTATTTTGGCAAGAGATTATTTTTGTCATTGGTATTTTTTACTTTACATTTATCAGTGTCTTTAAATCATTGTTAGTATAAATCTATATTCATGCTAATTAGTTTACCTTATTTTTCTGAGAGCACTATCAGTTTTGGATGTTATCCCCAAGGTCCTGATAGTAGAAGCAAAAGTAATGGTGTTGTGGGAAAAGTAATAGAATTGATTTCAGCTACAGTAAGTTAGCCTCAAGTTGATACCCATGAATTTTGTTTTAAACTACATTATATTTTAGAAGAGGAATATAATGCTTACTGATTACTTTGAAATAATATAGTAAGAAATATTCTGTCTTACTATAAGGGAACTATGACTCACACCTGTAACCTAGCACTTTGGGAGGCCAAGGTAGGAGGATTGCTTGAGGCCAGGAGTTTGAGATTAGCCTTGGTAATATAGTGAGATCCTGTCTCTGCAAAAAATAAAAAATAATCAGGCATGGTGGTGCATGTCTGTAGTTGCAGCTACTCTGGAGGCTGAGGCAAGAGGATGGTTTGAGTCCAGCAGTTTGAGATTGCAGTGAGCTATGATGAGGCCACTATGCTTTAGCCTGGGCCACAGAGTTGAGACCCTTGTTTCAAAAAAAAAAAAAAGGTTCTACCAATACTGAATGGATATTTGGAGATATCAAATAATTATAGTTTTTAGAGTGTGATACTGTATATATTGGGTTATGTCTTTAAAAAGTCCTTACTTTTACAGATAAATACTGAAATATTTATGGATAAAATGATATGATGTTTAGAATTTATATCACAATGATCTATGAAGGGTTTGGAGATGCAGTTAGCGGGAGTGAAAGATGTGCTATAACTTGATATTTGATGAAGAGGGAATTGTGTTTATCACTTTTCAATTTACTATTATGTCTAGTGTATGCTTGAAATTTTCTATTATAAAGGGTGAAAATGATGTTCTGCCAAAATAAACATGATTCTGGAGAGATAGTAAGCATTAGAATAATATCTTCATGTTCTAATTGGTGATTTGCTTACAGAAATTGTGATGACCCTGTTAGAAGGAAGTCATTGCACAGCAGTTACAGTATTGGTACTATGATTATCATTGCTTTGTAATTATGGCATTTTACCAAAATAGTTGATAAATTTTTGTCTATATTTGCTGTTACTGGAAAATTTAAAGTAGTTTGTTAGTTAAATTTTATTTGTAAAATGCCTTAACTATAGTACTGGAATCAAATTTTCCTAAAAGCAATTAATTTTTCTAAATAAGATGAAAGTCGCACAGTTGTAAGAAATTAATGTACTAAATATGAATAATTGAAGACAAATATTATTTGGCAAAGAGATGCTAATCTAACATTTTTCTTTTGTTAAAAAATTTTTTTTTACACGTACATGTGTTTATTGGGTTTCCACTTTCTGCCTTCACAAGATTAAAAATACTTAAAATTTAATAACAATAACAATGTTTAAGATAAGGACTAGAAACAAAAACCTCGTAAAGAACGAATGAAGATAAAACATTCAGAAAAGAAATCAGACGATTGCTGCGTCGAAATATTAAGCAATAATAATAATAATGCAAAGAAACATTCATATTGTCAAATAAGAGTATGTCTATTATAGGGCCGGGTGTGGTGGCTCACGCCTGTAGTCCCAGCGCTGTGGGAGGCTGAGGCGGGTGGATTGCCTGAGCTCAGAGGTTTGAGACCAGTATGAGCAGCAGTGAGACAGAGTATGACCCCGTCTCTACTAACGTCAAAAACAGCCGGACATTGTGGTGGGTGTCTGTAATCCCAGCTACTGGGGAGGCAACGGGAAAGAGAATTGCCAAAGGAAGAACATTAAAAAAAAAAAAAATGAAGAAAATGAACAACAACAAAAAAGTACTTCAAATGAAGAAGAATGAACAAGCAAGCTGAAATTAAAAAAAAAAAAAAAAGAATATGTCTATTATAGAATGCTTTGACGCTGAGGTTCAGTATGGAGTCATCAGTTAACTTTTTTTTTTCCAAAGTCTCAAAAAATAGACAACTAATATTTATAAATAAAAGTAAAAGATAATTTCAAAAAACAGATCATGCCAAATACAGCATTTTTCTTTTTATAACCAATGTTTTAACAAAATCAGAAGCTAAAAATGTACAAAAAGTGCATTAAGCAAATAGAGAAGGCTAATTAGATGATATATCATTTTCTGTGTGTTTTGGCACAATATGTTTTTGCAATGACTTTTTATTTTTTATTCTTCCTTTATTGTCCTAATAGAATACCATGTGATAATAATGTTTATAGCTCAATTTGTTTTAAAAATGGAGAAATACTATGTAAGTTATTAGTCTAGCCACTTAACCATGTATGAAGAGTATGTAAAGTTAAAATGTGGATTATACCAAAATGAACTAGTTTTAAAATTAAGATTAAAGATTTTATTAGATAATAAATCCTACCCATAATCCAAGAGTAACTTAATTTGTGAAGATAACAATATTAATATGCCAAGAAACAACCACTTCCTTTCTTGGTATGTCTGTTAGAAGGATTGTTTTTTCCTTATTAAATCTGTGCAGTTTTGTATATGTTCATATATGTTTATAGCAGTCTTGTTTCCAGGGATTGGATGCTGAAGGTAGTAGTCTTTGAGTTAATATGGATATAGTCATCCTTTGATGAAAGGGCACTATTGGCAAGAGTGCCTAGCTCATTTCCATTTGTTTTCCTACTGAGTTTTTAAGAGACCTTCATGAAGATAGCAGCAAGGAGCTCCCTGCAGATCAGGGGATGTGTGTCTTGCAGTTGTTATTTGTTCTTAGGGAAAGTATGAAAGTGTAGAGCAGTGGTTCTCAACCTGTGGGTCACGACCCCCAAGGGGTCAAATGACCCTTTCACAGGGGTTGCCTAATATCAGATATTTACATTATAATTCATAACAGTAGCAAAAATTATAGTTATGAAGTAGCAACGAAAATAATTTTATGGTTGGGGTCACCACAACTTGAGGAACTGTATTAAAGGGTTGCGGCATTAGGAAGGTTGAGAACCGCTGGTGTAGAGCCTTGACTCTTAGTTGCTCTCTACCATTGCTATAGTAATCACAGATAGGATGTTCTAAGCTTGCCCAATGAGGCATTTACTCAGAAATACTCATGGTTGGCAATATGGTCAGATAAGAGAGATAGGTATATATCATGAAATTTTTGTGGTATGGTAGTCCTTAAGAAAAGAACTTAAAAAATTTAATTCTTACTGCTTTAAATCATTATGTACAGAGGATAAATCAGATATTTATTTGTTCAACAGATATTTGAATGACTTCACATTTGTTGTGATGTGGGAAGTGAGGAATACACAGAACTATATATTACCTGATATTGTCTTCATTCATGTTTTCTCTCACTTGACAAAAATTTGTTGAGTGTTTGCTCTGTGATGGACATTATACTAGGTACAGGCGTCTAGGATTAGGAAGGAGAAGAAGAGATAAAAAAATTAAGATTGAATCAGTGTTCATAAGATCTTAATAAATAATTACAGTACAGAATAACAATAAAGGAACAGAATTTGGTTTAAGTGGCTAAGATGGATACACTCATATGTCACTTTAAACCAATACTCTCATATGTCACTTTAAACCAATATTCTGTGTATTACAAATGACTATAGGGCAGATACAATTAACTGCCAGATGACTGGTAAAACCATGCAAATCTTGTGATACAAACTATTGGGTACTAAAATCCCCTTTATACCTTTCCTCACATCCAACTTTGCTTGAACATTTTTTGCAGATCACTACTTTGTAAGGCAGCTGGTAAAGCTTTACCTCTTGTAACTAAGGCATTTATTCTAGAGCTATAGTCTCTCCCCCCTAGGAAGGCAACTATGTTGCCTTTAACTCATTATCTGAGCCCCAGTGTTCCCATTCTTTCTACTCCTTTTATCACCTAGTCACTTTCCTCTGGATGTGCTTATTAATGGTGAGCCTCAAAGGAGGTGCTCAGGAGTGAATACAAAATTCCAAAAGAGATTTGGAATAGAGTAGAATGGCCTTTCCCTTAGTTTTCACATTGTATTACTACTAATGCAATTACCTTACAATTTTAAAGTATTTAGTGGGTGATTAAGTAAGACATACCTTCCCTCATCTTAAACTTAATCATTTGAATTTCTCCAGTTCATTGAAGAGCCTCATATTTATATTTGTTAGCTTGCATCTTTCTACTTGCTCTTAAATTGTGTCTCTAGGAATTTGCTCCCTTGTTTTTTTTCCTACATTTCCTTTGGCTTCTGCATCTCTCCTTCCACTGACTGTCTTTTCAAGCTACTTCTAGTTTAAAAACTTGCAAGCTTAAAAACTTGCAAAGCTTCTCCCTGTTTAAAATACCCTTCATTGATCCTATATTCTATTCTAGTTTATTCTGTACACACTTCTGTCTCCTTCCCCTAATATTTCTCTTAACTGTTAATATACCTTAAAGGTCTGTTCTGTCCTCTTTTCCTTTCTACCCTGTCTGATCACATGTGGTTTCTAGATTTCCTTGGTTTTAACTATCCATTGTATATATGCTATTAACTTCCAAAGCAGCAGCTCATTAATTGTTCTCACTTTTAAACTCCATATTCAATTGCTTGTATAGAATGAATTTCAAGTTCATTGGCAGGCTGACAAAGCTGTGATTTGGCCTTATGTAGCCTATACCTTGCATTGTATTAATACTTTGATGCTTGTGCTTTTCTTGAATTAATATCATTCCATGGTTCTTTGCTTTTGTCAGTTCTCCCATTACCTGCCTCTCTTTGTGGTTTTTTGCTTAGACATTTGTCTTTTGTGACGCCTTCCCTGACAGCTACTCCTTTCTCTGTATTTCTCATTCCTATATATACATCTGTCACTATACTATCATGTTACTTTGTAAATATTTATCTTTCTTACTAATTTGTGAGTTCTTTACATCCAGGAACTAGATCTTACTCATTTTGATATTTCTGGTGCCCAGCATATTTCCTTGGCACATATTCAGTGTGTTCTCATTGAATATTAAATTGAACTGAAGTAGTTAATTTTGAGCTTGTTGAAATAAAGAAGGAAACAATTTGACTTTTTTTCTTTTCTTTGGATCCTGATTTTGTCATCAGAATGTAGCTATTTTAGCTTTGTGTCATTTGCATACATAAATGAACATTAGTCTCTGAGTACCCTGCGATTTAGGACTATGTCATATTCATCTATTAGTAGTACCTAACACATTGCCTAGCAAATGTCAGGCCTTCAGTACTTATTGAACTAAAGCACAAATTAAATTGAAATTAGATGAAGGTGTTTGTGTTGCAAATATACCATATGACTAGTAGAGTAGCATTCAGGTTTATTTCTGTATGTTATCTTTAAGAACAAATCAGAAATTTTGTCCATTGCTTTGCTGAATCCAGATTTAGAAAATATGTCATATTCCTGATGTACTAGTTATATGTCAAAAATACTTCAGCATGAATTATTCATAATGAATTTGTGAGGACTTCTAATGATCACACTTCCCCTTCTAGAAAGGATTTATTGCTCAACATCTCTATGAATTTGTTCTAAAATTTTGGCATGAATTGTGATAAAGTACAAAGTTTGTAGTTTTAATTTCCCTGTTTTTTCTCCTTTTGAAATTCTCTTAGCATTTCTCCTATTAAATTCCTCAGAGACTGCTTGTTGGTTATTTGGATCTTATTATTATCATTTTTGTTTTTTCATCTTACTTCATCCTTTCAATCAATGTGGATCTTATTGTCGAGATTGTTTAGGACCTTTGCAGTAAGTTGGTATAAGACACACATTTATAGATTACAGAAGCTCAGTGAATGCTAATTATGTTTGATACAAAGGAAATCTCATGTAGATACATCATAGACTGCTGAAAACCAAAGATAAAGAGAAAAATCTCAGAAACATCCAGGAAGGGGGTGGGGGAAAGCTTTCTGTTAAGGAAACATTGACAAGAATGATAGCTAACTTCTCATCAGAAACAGTGGAATCCAGAGGACAGTGGGATATCCTTAAAGTGCTGAAAGAAAAAAATTACCAAACTAGAGTTTTATATTTAGCAAAGTTATACTTTAAAAGTGAAAGTGAGGAAATTTGTTGGTAACAGACTTGAATATCATAAGAAATTCTAAGGGTAGGCTTTGTGCCTGTGGCTAAAGTGGCTAAGGTGCCAGCCACATACACCTGAGCTGGTAGGTTCGAATCTAGCCTGGGCCCGCCAAACAACAATGATGGCTGCAACCAAAAAAAAAAATAGCCGGGTGTTGTGGTGATTGCCTGTAGTCCCAGCTACTTGGGAGGCTGAGGCAGGAGAATCACTTGAGCCTAGGAATTGGAGGTTGCTGTGAGCTGTGATGCCACGGCACTCTACCCAGGGCAACAGCTTGAGGTTCTGTCTCAAAAAAAAAAAAAAAAAAGAAATTCTAAGGGTAGTTCTTTAGATTGTGGAAGGAAGATGTCAGAGGAAACTTGGATCTATGGAAGAACTAAAGACTCCTGAAAATGGCAAATATTTAAGTATAAAAATTTGGCTTGGCACCTATAGCTCAGTGGCTAGGGCGCCAGCCACATATACCAGAGATGGCAGGTTCACATCCAGCCTGGGCCTGCCAAACAACAATGACAACTATAACCCAAAATAGCTGGGTGTTGTGGCGGGTGCCTATCATCCCAGTACTTGGGGAGGCTGAGGCAAGAGTCTCTTAAGTCCAAGAGTTTGAGGTCGCTGTGAACTGTGATGCCACGGTACTCTACCGAGGGTGACATAGTGAGACTCTGTCTCAAAAAAAAAAAAAAATTATGAAGAAGTAAAGTTGTATGTGATAACAATAGGAGAAAGGAAAGAAATAAATGGCCTTTTTTGGTACGATGTTATGCCAGGACTTGGTAATATACACTCAAGGTATACTGTAAGTTCTGGATGCATATTATAATTCCTAGAACAACCACTAATAAATAGAAGAGGTATAGTTAAAAAGGCAATAGAAGAGATACCATGGATTACTAAAAGCATGTTAAATGCTAAAGAATGCAGACAAGGAAGAAAGACTAAAGAAAAATAATTGGGATAGATTCAAACAAAATAGAGAAACCCAAGATATGGTAAACTTGAACTCAGCCATACTGATAAATACATTAAATGTAAATAGGCTAAACAATAATCAAAATGTAGAGACTGTCAGGTCAAATGAAAACATAAGCATACTGTTTAAAAGAGAAGTATCTGAAAGAAAAAGACTCAATTGGATTGGAAATAAAAGAATGGAAAAATGTGTATCATGTAGACACTAATAATAACAAACCTGGTGTGATTAATTATGAGAGCAAGTAGACTTTGAGATAAGGAATATTACCAGAAATAAAGAAGTTTTGATCAACTATTCTTTTGGCAAATGTGGATAAGTCATGTGGTCTTCTTTAGTCTTCTCTGTACAGTGCAGTTAATATTTGAGCTATTCATTATGTTAAGCATTTTACCTGCATTATTATTAGTCCTTGCAAATAGCATTGAAAGACGATTGTTATTCCCAGTGGAAGAGGGAGAAATACTGAGGCTCAGAGAGGTTAATAACTTCCCTTAAGTCACAGAGCTAGTTAAGTGGTGTGAATTTTAAGGGAGTTGTGCTTTGATTCAGGCTTGATTTTTATTTTTTCTCATGTCAGATGGTTAATGGTGCTAATGTGGTAACAAGTTTGAGGGGGGCACATCTCATGCATGCATGTGGTCACCCAGTCATCATGCTTATGAACTACAAAAGGATCCAGACTTGATTTTTTTTTTTTTTACTACACATTGTTTCCAGCCAAAATACTTTCCTGAATAGTACTGTACCCCAAGCTTTGCTTCTGTATAAACACACCTAATTGGAAAGGCTCTCCAGTGGTCACCTACCTGGTTCATTATGCTCTTTTGGAATCTTGTTCTTTAAATCATAAAAATAGTTATATTAAAATATCATTAATAGGCTATGATTGAGAATTTTCAGTGTTGGAACTATGATTTTACTTTTTTTTTTTCTTATTGAGAAAGTTTTACTTTGTCACCCTCGGTACAGTGCTGTAGCATCATAGCTCACAGTAACCTCTAACTCTTGGGGTTAAGTGATTCTCTTGCCCCAGCCCCCTAGTAGCTGGGACTACAGGCACCTGCCACAACACCCAGCTATATATTTTTTAGTTTGTTTTGCAGTCTTGGGCTGGGTTTGAACCCACCAGCCCTGGAGTATGTGGCCGGCACCCTAACTATTGAGCTATGGGGACCCTGATTTTACTATTTATCAGAGCATTTCAAAGACGTTTCTCTTGCTTTTGCAAGACTTCCCCGGGTTCCCCTAGGTAAATGTTAATTTGCTAACATTTTGGTTACGCTAATTAAAAGACTAGAGGCTTAGATCATTGGAGTCCACTTAGAAAAGAAAAGATACTCACATCTTAGAGCTTATGCCTGGCTTTGAAGGTATAAATTGCTTAATAGATGTCATTTGCCTTTTAGAGTTGTAGACTATAAATTGCTATTAATTTGCTAAGTTATTACATCATATTGGTAGTTTCTCATCAGATTGAATACTTGCAAATTATAGTTAAAATACTTGTGCTTCAGCTAGTATTAAGGTGTAGATATCATTCTGTAGCTGTTAACTGCGAGTTTAGCTTGAATTAAGGGGTTTGGGGGGACCATTTAACTTAACTACTGCTAGTTTTGAAACGTTTTTGTAAATTAGGGTTAACACAGATGCAGCATTATGTAAGACTAGGAGATGGGGTCACACTTATCTGTGTTCCTAAGGAAACTATTTGAATATTTGTTTTATATGGGTTTTTATTCACTTTTCAGACATGCTATGAAAGAGCATCCTTCCGCTTCTGAGCAAGCATTTGTAACTTGTACAGTGGCAGAATGGGCCCAAAGCTTAGTGTTGTGACCTGTTTTAAGAATAAAGTATCTTGAATTAAAAAAAAAAAAAAGCTAGGTGTGGTTGGTTTATGTTCATGTAAAGAATCTTTTCCGTGTATTTTGTTACCTAGAGGATTATAAAACCTTAGAGCAAGAGCTGTGTCTTTTACTCACTGTATTTTCAGACCTTAGCACATGGTAAACACTCAGTAAATATTTTTGGCAGTTTTACTGTTTTTTTTTTTTTTTCCAATTGTCCCCTGAAAGTCTTGTGTGAAAAGTAATGTGTAATAAAATTCCCAAGATGTGTTGTGTTTGCTCCCTCTTGTGGATGGAAAGGAGAATAGAAGCCCTTATAATGAATCTATTCTTTTAGTTTTTATCAAAAGATGTACTATAAACTGTGTAAAATTTACCAAAATTTATCTGTTTTAGAGGGATGTAAATACAATTTTATCAAATGAATAAATGTTTTAGCTCACATACATTCATAAAACATTCCCAATTCATACTCAAGTATCATTTTTAAATGTTCAGAATAAAACTTGTGTACTAGTACTCAATTCAGAACCTAAAAACCACTGTTTTGATCCTACTCCTGTTTTTCTATGTGTAAAGTGTATGAATCAAGGAAGACCTTCTATGATATAAGCATTGCTTATTTTGATTTCAGAAAAAGACCATCATTTTGCTAGCCTTCACAGTTTATAAAGTCAGAACACCTGACCATTTTTTTTTTTTTTTTGACATAATCCTTTTAGTCTAAAGAATTAATGCCACTGGGACGATAGCAACTGGCCTTTGGGAATGCTTTGATATGTAGAATAAACCTTTTAAGTAAATGTATAGATTTTTTTTTTTAAATTTTTTTTTAGACTTAGTCTCACTATCACTATGTCCCCGTTGGTAGAGTACTGTGGTGTCACAGTTTACTGCAACCTCAAACTCTTGGGTTTAAGCGATTCTCTTGCCTTAGCCTCCCAGTAGCTGGGGCTATACATGCCTGCCACAATGCCCGGCCATTTTTTGTTGCAGTTGTCAGTGTTGTTCTAGTTGGCCCGGGCTGGATTCGAACCCACCAACCTTGATGTATGTGGCTGGTGCCATAACCTCTGTGCTACGGATGCTGAGCCCAACCATATAGATTCTTAATCTTTTTCTTTTTTTTTTTTTTTGAGACAGGGTCTTGTTCTGTTGTCTAGACTGCAGTGTAATAGCATTATCATAACTCACTGTAACCTCAAACTTTTGGGCTTAAGCAATCCTTACGCCTCAGCCTCCTGAGTTGATGGTACCATAGGCATGTGCCACCACACGCTGCTAATTTTTAAATTTTTTTGTAGAGACAGGGTCTCACTGTGTTGCTCAGGCTGGTCTTGAACTCCTGGCATCAAGCAATCCTGCTGTCTTGGTCGCCCAAAGTGCTAAGATTATAGGCAGGAGCCACCACATCTGGCTTTGAAGATGTAACATTCAAGTAGTAAAGAACACAAATTCTAAGAATATAGTTTTATAAACTTGTATATAATCAGCAAATTCATATAACAACATTCACATTAAGAAAATAACATACAAAAGAGGAAAAAAAGAGGATTTTAGGGCACAAAGAGGCACAGAGGGAAGACCACCTGAGGGCAGAAGGAAAAGACAGCCATCTGTAAGCCAAGGAGAGAGGCCTCAGGAGAAACCCAACCTGACTGGATGTCTAGACTCCAGAATTGAGAACAAAGAAATTCCTATTGTTTAAGCCAAAACAAACATAAAACCAAGAAAAAGGAAAAGAAAATATAAGTAGAACTCCAGATGCTTCCTTTTCTAGTCAGTTGTTCCTCACTCTTAAGGGTGAAGCATGACAAAGGTAACCCAGTCTTCTTAACATATGTTAATAAACTATACATGTGTTAGTTCTACCAATTAAGAAGATTTTTGTATATGAAACCAAACATTAGGCCTTTTCCTTATGGTAGTAAAATGTATACAACTTAAGTTTTACCTTTTTAGCCATTTTATATGTATAGGTCAGTGGTATTAAGTATGGTGACATTATTGTGTACTATTCCACCATCCATCTCTAGAACTTTTTCATTGGCCCAAACTGAAGTTCCATCCTGATTTAACATTAACTTCCTATTCCCCTCTCTGCTTCTGTAAATTTGACTGCTTTAGGTACCTTATAGAAGTATACTTACATAACATTTGTCCTTTTGTGTCTGGCTTATTTAACTTTGTGTAATATTTTTAAGGAACATTCATGTTATAATGTGTGTCAGGATTTTCTGCCTTTTTAAAGCTCAGTAATAATTTTGTGTACATACTACATTTTGTTGATTTGTAAATGGACATTTGGGTTGTTTCAACCTTTTGGTAATTGATAACATTGCTGCTGTGAATATGGGTGTATAAATATGTTTGAGTCCCTGTTTTTAATTCTTTTGGGTATAGACCAGAAGTGAAATTGCTGAAATCAAATAGCAATTCATCTTTTTCCTCCTTGTATTTTTAGTTTACATGTTCACATTTATGGACTACAGAGTGATATTTTGATACATGTATATACTATGTAATGATTAAATCAGGGTAATTAGCATATCACCACCTTAACATTTGTCATTTCTTTGTGTTGTGAGCATTCAAAATCCTCTCCTAGCTTTTTGAAAGTATACAGTAAATTACAGTTAATCATATTCAACATAGAGTGCTACAAAAGCAGAACTCAATCTATCTAGCTAGAATTTTGTATCCATTAACCAGCCTCTCCCTATTCTCCCCCTCCTCTGCTCCTCACCCTCTGACATTCACAATTGTACTCTGTAATTTCATGAACTGAATTATTTTAACTCCATGTGAGAACATGTAGTATTTATCTTTCTGTGCCTTTCTTATTTCATGTAATATGTCTTTCAGGCTACTCAGTGTTGTTGTAAATGGCAGGATTTCATTCTTTTTTAGGACTGAATAGTATTCCATCATGTGTATATACCACATTTTAAAAATTCATTCCTCTTTTGATGGACACTTAGATTAATTTCATATCTTACTTATTGTGAATAGGGCTGGATAAATACTGGAGTGTAATTATCTCTTCAACATACTGATTTCCTTACTTTGGATATAGACCCATTGTTGGAATTGCTGGATCATATGGTCATTCTGTTTTTAGTTTTTTGAAGAATCTCCATACTGTATTCTATAATGGCTATACTAGTTCACATTCGTACTAAAAGTATATGAGAGTTCAGAGTTTCCTTTTCTCCACATCCTCACCAGCATTTGTTATTTTTGTATTTTTGATAATAGCCATTATAAGTGGGGTGAGACCATAGTATTGGGCATTTCTATTTCTTTGTCTATTCAGATCATTTGCCCCAATTTTTTTTTTTTTTGAGACAATGTCTTGCTCTGTTGCCTGGGCTAGCATACCGTGGTGTCATTATAGCTCACTATAATGGCAAACTCTTGGGCTCAAGTGATCCCTTTTTCTCAGTCTCTGAGTAGCTGGGACTACAGGCTTGTGCCATCATGCCTGGCTCATTTCTCTCTCTTTTTTTTTTTTTTTTTTGTAGAAATGGGTCTCTCTCTTGCCCAGGCTGTTCTCAAACTCTTGGCCTCAAGCAACCTTCCTGCTCGGCCTCCCAAAGTGCTAGAAATACAGGCATGAACCACTGTGCTGGGCCCACATTTTAATTTAATTATTCGATAGCCATTCTATTTGGGTAAGACCATTATGTCATCGTGGTTTTGTTTGTATTTTCCCTATGAACATCATCTTTTGATGGGAATGCTTTTTAAAAAATGGATTGGATTTTAAGTTTTGCTCTTGAACTAGGCAATCATCTTTCACTGTTTTTTCTTCCTTCTTCCTTGGTCTTTTTCTGTTAATTATGGTGATAGTTGATGCTTTTATGATTTTAGATTTAGAATATATCTTAGAGTTATCACCTGATACATCTGGCAGAATCTTTTATTGGAATCCACCGTCTGGTGGACTTAATATTTGATTGTTATCTGTTATCTACCAGTGACAATGTTTTGGGAAACTGATTTAGAGTAGCAGATTCACAGGAGACTGATTTATTAACCAGAATATTAATTTTCAAAAGGATAGACACTTTTACATTGTGTAAACACTTGTTCTCATTATTCAGAGCATCCTCCTCATGGTATTAGTATTCCTGAGAAACCAGTTTGGTCACCAGAGCACGGATTAGCGAGCCTGGAAGCAAAATAAACTATCTGGATTAGTTTGGGGGATTTATACAGGCTGTGCTAAGTCTGGGGAATTATTCCTCCTTTATTTTTAGTGTTTGGATATTCATGCCATTAGTTTCATTAGTACTATCTGTTAGCTTCTTTAAGATATAGTAACCCTTTTATGGGAGTATAATTATCTCTTCAACATATTGATTTCCTTACTTTGGATATAGACCCATTGTTGGAATTCCTGGATCATATGGTCATTCTGTTTTTAGTTTTTTGAAGAATCTCCACACTGTATTCTATAATGGCTATACTAGTTCAATAGACAAATTCTTATGTTCTGATTCTTCTTTTCCCATATAATGGGTAGAGACTAGTGTTAGAAACCACGTCAGACATATATTATTGCGAATATTTCAGTTATTACATTCCTTCTGTTAGTGACAGTTTACTCTTTTTTGATGAAATTTGGGAACAGCCCAAATCTTAAGACTGTGCTAGAGGGTGGTGTCTGTAGCTCAGTGGCTAGGGTGGCCACATACACTGAGGCAGGTGGGTTCGAACCTGGCCCCAGCCAGCTAAAATAACAATGACAACAGCAACAACAAAAAAATAGCCGGGCGTTGTGGTGGGCGCCTGTATTCCCAGCTACTTGGGAGGCTGAAGCAAGAGAATCATTTAAAACCTGAGTTTGAGGTTGCTGTGAGCTATGATGCCATGGCACTCTACCCAGGGTGACAGCTTGAAACTCTGTCTCAAAAACAAAAACAAACAACAACAACTGTGCTAGAGATTTGTTAACTCTTGAGCTCAACCTTCGAAGTATCTGGGACCATAGGCGCCCTCCCCAACACCCAGCTATTCTTCAAGCTATTTCACAAGGCTATTCTTCAACAGAATGAAGTTTTTCTATTTTTAGTAGAGACAGGGTCTCGCTTTTTCTCAGGCTGGTCTCAACTCCTGAGCTCAAGCCATCTGCCCACCTTGGCTTCCAAGAGTGCTAGGATGCAAACACAACTTAAATGAGAAAAATGTTGTATAACTATAGCTTATCAGAATTTAATTCTGGTGTAGCTTCTATATTTCAAGTCTTTTTTATTTTTTTAAGAAAACTTAGTTTTAAGAAAAACTAAGAAAAGTTATTCAAGAAACTGAAACTGGATCAGTGATTGGCTAGTATTTTCTAATACGTGGTGAGACTGTTAGAAGGTAGGGAACCATCAAGCCCAGTGAAGGTGAAACAAATTCTACATACAAAGCTAGTCACCTATGTCACTGAGTCGAAGAACACTATTTCACAAGGCTATTCTTCAACAGAATGAAAAGCGCGCTCAGGTGCCTGCCGAGCTCCCACCTGTCTCTGGGATCAGCTTCATTGGATGGCAGATGCTGCCCCTTCTGAGCTGGTTGAAATTCCCCACTTGACTGCCCCACTTCCCCTCTGAGCCTCTGTTCCCAAGTAGGCTGTAAATGACATGAGTGGAGAGATTATGACCATCATGGTCAGTGTTATAATCCCTGTAATCCCAGTCCATAGCAAATTGCCTGGCAATTTGAAGCTGCCGTTTTACAAAATGTGTTGGAACCTGCTCTGTGACATTCTTTGGCTTTTATAGGCATTGAGCAACATGTGAGCAGATTGTAATCAGTGTAGAGTTATACGGCAGCTTTGGAAAATGGTAGAAATGTTATTTTTCTTGTGTACATTGCCAACGGAAGTTATCTGTAGGTTGTTATAACCTGACTAATGATGCCAAAAAGAACAACACATTAAGCTTAGTAAAGTTCAAAATAGTATAATTCTGGTCAGGTATGATGGCTTATGCCTGTAATCCCAGTGCTTTGGGAGGCCAAGACGGGAGGATTGCTTTCGGTTAGGAGTTTGTGATCAACCTGGGCAGCATTGCAAGACTCTGTCTAAAATAAATAAATAAATAAATAAATAAATAAAAACTAGCTGGGCATGGTAGCATATACCTGTGGTCCTTCTACTTGGGAGGCTGATGGGGGAGGATTGCTTGGGCCCAGAAGTTAGACGTTACAGTGAGCTATGATCCTGCCAATGTGCTCCAATCTGGGTGACAGAACAAGGTCCTGTCTCTTAAAAACTAAACAAAGTGAAGTTGTATAATTCTGTCATCTTTTTTAATAGCATAAAACCTTTTGCAGGGTAAAGTGGTTTACCTAAGAATACCTAGCTGGGAGTCAGATGATGGGCAAGGTTCTTTTGTGGTTTTCAAACATTAGTCAGTGTAAGAATCACCTGGGATGCTTATCGAAATGTAGTTTATAGAGCCCTATTTCTAGAATGTCTGGTTCAGTAGTCTGACGTGGAGTATTTATTTTTAATAAGCTTCTCAGGTAAATCTCAAGTAGAAGGGACGAAGACCACAATATAAATAACACTTTCGTATACCATGCTTTCTCCAGTGCTGGCTGTGATAGTGAATTGTCTAGCTGCAGCTCAAGCCTCTATCTCCATCTTTTGAAGGTGGTGGATAACCTTTTTGAAGTCTTGTCCTCGCCAGTGAAGCATTGACAATAATAGCCCACTCTGTGTTGTACCTGAGGTCTTTTAAATAGTTTTGAGTATCCCTTGAATACATGTGCATTTTCTCATAACTGTCAGTCTTTTCTTTCATTTTTCCTAGCAGTTCTTAATTTTTAAGTTTTCTCTAACAGAAATTTATATTTTTAATAAAAGTTAATTATTTTTAGTTTCCTAACATACTGTTCTTCCCCTGTCTTTCCTTTGCCTCCTGTTTTGTCTTCCATCTGTCTTTTCCTGTATCCCTTCTTTCCTCCTGTCTTTCCTATTTATGTTTCCCTTGCCAAATTATGAGCCTTTTAAAGCCTGGAATATAATCAGTGCTTAATAAATCTGAGTATGTGAATAATAAGTCTTGAATTTTCTAAATATTAGTCATATATATGTTTTATGGCTGTTTTACCCATTCATGGAAATACATTTTTTATTAGGAAAAAAAGACAATAATAAAGGCAAAATTTATGATAGTGGTTACCTTAGGGGAGAAAGGAAGGTGATGAGGAAGTAGCATTCAGAAGGCTTAAGAGAGACTGATAATAGTGTGTTTTTTTAGTTGGGTGGTGGGTATATTAATTTCAGTAGGCATTTGGAAACATAAACTTGTTTATGTTTGCATAAAGTAGGGAAAAGTGAAATATAAAAGATCATTATTAGGACTTTGTGATGTTAGTGGGAAGATCTCTGCACTGAGATGTTAAACCCAAGTCACATCCACAAAGGAGATAATTGACAGCTTGCTTTTGATGGGATAGGTAGGAAATCTCAGCACAAGTATTACTGAGGGATTGTCTTAAGCAGGGTTTTGAAGAGTATAATAAAATATATATAATAACATAACATTTATCATTTTAGTAATTTTTAAGTACCGACAGTCCCAGGTTATGGATGACCCAACTTAGGAGGCTCCATACTCATGAACAGGCTGGTTCCTCATAAAGATATTATTTAATTTAATATGATTAAATTAATTATTAATTAAATAATATTTTGAGAACTAGTTTCTTCTGTGCATGTAAGTGTATGGCATAAATGGTACCTTGGCACAGAATCTTTATGTTAGTGGCTAGTCTCATTGTATGGTGGCTTTTACCAGCATCACTTTCGTTTAAATCTTTTTATTTGACTTTGTGAGTTTATGCTTACCTTTATGACCAGGCCTCCAAAGTAAAGTCTTGCACAAGTCCAGAGGAGCTAGCAGTGAAGAGAAAAGTGATTACAATGGAAATGAAAGTAGAAATAATTGTTTGGAGAAAGGCCAGATGCCATCATTCACTGGGAAAGCTTTAGGCTTCAGTGACTTGGCTGTCAGCACAATTATAAAGTAAGAATAATGGAACATGTGAAAGGCAGTGCTTCAATGAAAACGTCAATTATCATTAAGCAGGGTAGTAGATTATTGAAATGGAAAGGTTATTGATTTGGTTAGCGTAACATTCCTATTGCCTAGCATTGATGCAAGCTTAGGTGAATATTAACCCTTAATATTCTTTTTTTTTTTTTTTTTTTTTTTTGCCGGGGCTGGGTTTGAACCCACCACGTCTGGTATATGGGGCCAGCGCCCTACTCCTTGAGCCACAGGAGCTGCCCAAAATAGTTCTTTTTTTTTGCAATTTCTGGCCTGGGCTGGGTTTGAACCCACCACCTCCGCCATATGGGACTGGCGCCCTACCCCTTTGAGCCACAGGCGCCGCCCTTAATATTCTTTTTTGAAATTTCTCTATGTCGTTATCTAAACTTTTCCTATGAGTTTGCTTTTATGTTTGTTTGAATTAAAATAAAGAGCACAACAGTTTCTGTAACTTATTATTACAGCACAGGGGTATTATTATAATTATTACAGTGTTACTCTATTATTAGTAGTATATATGAGCCATTATAGTGTTATTGTCACTATTATTATCACTATTATTGTACTATGTATGTTAACTGTTTATCAGGGATCCAAGTTACCTGCAAATCTGACCTAGAGATGGTCTCTGGAATGTACCTCATCCATAACCGTGAGATGGGTTGTATACAGTTCTGTGGCATTAAGAACATTTATATTGTTGACCTACCGTCCACCTCCAGAACTTTTAATTTATTTTTATTTTTATTTTATTTTTTTATTGTTGGGGATTCATTGAGGGTACAATAAGCTAGGTTACACTGATTGCAATTGTTAGGTAAAGTCCCTCTTGCAATCATGTCTTGTCCCCATAAAGTGTGACACACACCAAGGCCCCACCCCCCTCCCTCCATCCCTCTTTCTGCTTTTCCTCCCCCCCATAACCTTAATTGTCATTAATTGTCCGCATATCAAAATTGAGTACATAGGCACCTCCAGAACTTTTTGATCTTCCTAAACCAAGGAAGATTTGGGGAAGCTGTGGCCTCAGGCCACATGTGGCCCTCCCTATCCCCGAGTGCAGTCCTTTGACCAAATCCAAATTTTATAGAATGCCTTTTAATAAAGAGAAGGCCATTTGTAGCTCCGGGTTCTCCATCCTGCAGGTTCTCCACTCCTGCTTGGGTGCTTTTCTATTTTTTGACTCTATGAATTTGACTACTTTAGTACCTCTTAAAAGTGGAATCAGATAGTATTTGTCCTTTTGTGTCTGTATATTTTACTTAGGAGGTATGCCATATTACCTTAAAGTGTCTTTAAGGTTCAGCTACATTGTGGTGTATGTCAGAATTCCCTACCTTTTTCAGACTGAATTCTGTTCAGTTGTATGTACATATCACATTTTCTATAAACATTCATCTGTTGATGGACATTTAACTTGTTTCTCCCTTTTGGCTATTGTAAATAATGCTGCTTTGAACATTGGTGTACAAATATATTTGAGTCCTTGCTTTCAATTCTTTGAATATATACCCAGAAGTGGAATTGCTGAATCATGGTAATTCTAATTTTAATTTTTTTGTTTCAGATTAATATAAGGATACTTATGATTAGGTTATATTGTTTGTGTTTGTTAGGAAAAGTCCAAGTTGTAATTGAGTTCTTCACTTAGGAGGTATGCCATATTACCTCTGCATTTATTAGGTGGGAGCTTCTAATTTTAATTTTTTGAGAGCTACCATACTTAATCAGAATTTTTATGACGTTTTCGTCAACAGCTAGTTTTGGGAGATTCCAGTGGAAGAACTTTGAAGAGGTAGCTTATATCTACAACCTGTAGAGAGAACAAGCTGGGAGCCAATTGAGCAAGAGACTGTAAAGAACAGAGGCTCAGGGTGTGGCGCGGTGACCCAGGCCTGCAATCTAACACTCTAGGAGACCGAGGTGGGTGGCTTGTCTGAGCTCACGAGTTCTAGAACAGCCTGAACAAGAACAATACCCTATCTTTAAAAACATAGCTGGGCGTTGTAGTGAGTGCCTGTTGTCCCAGCTACTTGGGAGGCTGAGGCAGGAGGATCACTTGAGCCCAAGAGTTTGAGGTTGCTGTGAGCTGTGATACCACAGCACTGTACTGAGGGTGACAAAGTGAGACTCTGTCTCCAAAAAAAAAGAAAAAGAAGGACAGAGGCACTTCCTTAATTAATCCTTGTTCCAGGGAACCAGGGAGAATTCATTTTTGATGTTATCTTTTGCTGCTACTTTACTTGTCACTAGAGGTTTACAAGGTCAGACAATTAGCTTGGTGAACTCATTTTAGAAAACGTGTTACAGACCTCATTGCTGCATGTCACTATGGTCACCTTCAAAGTGCTCCCCTTGGGAAGCTAGGCACTGATACCAGCCCCCAGTCCATCCTTTGAGCAATTTTAGAACTCTTTTTCTGGATGACCAGAGATATTGTCGTAGGGCACACAAAAACATGCAACAACAATAATGAACGCCACTTAGCAAGACATTGCTAAACGTCAGCACGAACACACTGTGAGGCACTACCAAGGTTATGAAACTTTATTGAGTTGTTTGCACTAAAGCAAACAATTGAGTTGTTGCATTAGTAGCATTAGTGCTACTAATGTAAGCACATGGGGCAAGTTTGGGAACTTAACATGGCCCCCTTATGATGACAGCTCTGAAGGACATTCCAGAAAGAGAGTTCCAAAATTGCTTTGAGGTGTGGGCTAGGGGCTGGCATTGGTTCATAGCTTCCCAAGGGGGAGTACTTCGAAGATGACTGTAGTGGTATTCAGTCAGGAGGGTATGTAGCATGTTTTCTAGGATGAGTTTGTCCAACTTTGTATTACAGTATCACTATATGGTTGGTTAGCAAATGGACTTCTTTTTTCTCTTTCTCTTCCTTTTAAATTCTGTGCTATACATGGTGTCCTCTGCATTGCAGTTTTTATTAGGTGTCTAAATGTTCCAGCATTTTTTTTTTTTGTTGTTATAAAACCCAAACTTTTGCTAGTGCCTGCATGGTGATTTGATTTATTCATATACTAAAGAAGTATCATTTGGTTCCTTTGAAAAGTATTCACAGGTGGTGCCTGTGGCTCAAAGGGGTAGGGCACCAGCCCCATATGCCAGAGGTGGTGGGTTCAAATCCAGCCCTGGCCAAAAACTGCAAAAAAAAAACCAGAAAAGTATTCAGGCAGCGCCTGTAGCTCAGTGGGTAGGGTGCCGGCCACATACACCGAGGCTGGCTGGTTCGAACCTGGCCCAGACAGCAAAACAACAACAACAATAAAAAAAATAACCGAGTGTTGTGGCAGGTGCCTATAGACCCAACTACTTGGGAGGCTGAGGCAAGAGAATCGCTTAAGCCCAAGAGTTTGAGGTTGATGTGAGCTATGATGCCACGGCACTCTACCCAGGGCGACAGCTTGAGTCTCTGTCTCAAAAAAAAAAAAAAGAGGAAAGCATTTACTACCATTAGTTATACTAGATATAATTTTGGGTGATGGAGCAACAAAAATGAACAAGACAACATTAATATCTTTAGGAGACAGTATAGAAGTGTGATAGTGTGCTAATCATTATAATTTATATGTGTCTCAAGAACTTTGAGATAGATACACATGCAGTCCCAAGAAAACACAGATTAAGTCTTTCAGAGGTTGGAGACTAGGGATGGTTTGGGAAGGCTTTACTTGTGAGCTATCTTGATTGGCAAAGAAAATGATAAATATAAGGAATCATATCTTGAGTAAAGATGGGAGTAGTTTGAAGATACATTAGTAGTTTGAACAAATGTTGTCTGTGCTGTGCACTTGGGATAAAAGATGTGGTTCCTATGTTTCAGAAGGTCAGGATCTAGTAGAGAAGATAGAAAATAGGTATGTAAACAAAATTGTAGTGTGACAAATGCCTCAGTATCATTGGAGAGTAATAGGAGAAAAGAAATAACTCTCAAAGTATAATTTAGTTGAATAACTGTGATTGACTGGAACTCCTAATGCAAATGATTTAGTGTAGGGTTTATATTAGTTGGCCCTCTAGATTCTTGGGTTCTGTATCCCCAGATTCAATGAACAGATTGAAAATATTTGGAAAAAAATAAAAAAATTGTAATATGACAATAAAAATAATACAGATAAATAAAAAGCCAATAGTATTAACAACTATTGACAGAGCATTTACATTATATTGGTATAATAAGTGATCTACAGATGATGTAAGGTATACAAGAGGATGTGTGTATGTTATATGCAAGTACTAAGACATTGAACATCTTTGGATTTTATTATCTGAGGAGGATTACTGCAGGCAGTCCCCCACAGATATTGAGGGCTAACTGTATATTCTTTGTTTGATATTCTATAAAGGGAAATGAATTTAAAGCAGTCTTGATGAATAGAAATACATTGTGAGCCACAGATGTGATTTATAATTTTCTAGAGCCGTATTATAGAAAAGTAAGAACAGATAAATTAACTTTATTATTTTTTATTTTATAATAATAATAATTATCATTTTTTGAGATAGCGTTTTACTTGTCGCACTCAGTAACTGAGTGCCATGGCATCATAACTCACAGTAACCTCAAACTCTTGGGCTCAAGTGATCCTCTTGCCTCAGCCTCCCAAGTAGTTGGGCCTACAGGTACCTACCACAACGCCCGGCTAGTGTTTAAGCAGTTTACCTGCCTCGACCTCCCAAAGTGCTAGGATTATAGGCGTGAGCCACCACTGCAGGCCTATGAATTAACTTTAATAATATATTTTATTTAACCCAGTTTATCCAAAGTATTTCATTTTAACATGTAATCAACATAAAAACTGTTACTGAAATGGTTTCTTTGATTTTTAAGAAATCTAGTGTATGTTTTTGTTTTTTTTGAGACAGAGCCTCAAGCTGTCTCTCTGGGTAGAGTGCCGTAGCATCACAGCTGACAGCAATCTCCAACTCCTGGGCTCAAGCGAGTCTCCTGCCTCCGCCTCCCAAGTAGCTGGGCCTACAGGTGCCCACCACATGCTTGTCTATTTTTTGGTTGCAGCCATCATTGTTGTTTGGTGGGCCCAGGCTGTATTCGAACCCACCACCTCAGGTGTATGTGGCTGGCGCCTTAGCCACTTGAGCCACAGGTGCCGAACCTTGAAATCTAGGGTATGTTTTATATTCAACTGTATGTCTTCTTTCTTTTTTTGGCACAGAGTCTCACTTTGTCACCCCCGATAGTGTGCTGTGGCGTCATAGCTCACAGCAACCTCAAACTCTTGGGCTCAAGCGATTCTCTTGCCTCAGCCTCCTGAGTAGCTAGGACTACAGGTGCCTGCTACAATGCCCAACCATTTTTAGAGACGAGGTCTCGCTCTTGCTCAGGCTGGTCTCAAACCCGGGGGCTCAGGCAGTCTATCTGACTCAGCCTCCTAGAGTGCTAGGGTTACTGGTGTGAGCCACCGCACCCCATCCAGCCTTTAGTTCTTATTAGATATATTTCAGATGCTCAATAAGTACATGGGGCTAGTGGCTACGATATTAGATAGCACAGGTTTAAAGATTCTGTTAAAAGCAATTAGGGTGGCGCCTGTGGCTCAGTGTGTAGGGCACCAGCCCCATATACCGAGGATGGCAGGTTTGAACCCAGCCCCGGCCAAACTGCTACCAAAAATAGACGGGCGTTGTGGCGGGTGCCTGTAGTCCCAGCTACTTGGGAGGCTGAGGCAAGAGACTTGCCTAAGCCCAGGAGTTGGAGGTTGCTGTGAGCTGTGACACCGAGGGTGACAAAGTAAAACTCTGTCTCAAAAAAAAAAAAAAGGCAATTAGAATTTGTGGAATAATTTTTTTAAAACCTTGAAAATACTTTACCTTTATAATTATAGAATGATCTTGTTCATGATGAAGTAATCGACTATCTGCTTCTATTTGTGACGTAGTCTGAAATAGTTGTATTGGTGGGATTTATCAGGAACTTTGAGAGTGATGCAGTAACAAATTATCTTATACTCTTTGGAAATTCATTATTTCCTAATGAAATTAGGCACTTTGAAATTGCATTAATCAAAGTTATCTAGAAATGTTATAGTTTACAATGTGTAAGGCTGCTTGAAGAGCTCTTGTAAATGTTCTATAATTATAAAGGTAATTTATAACTGCTTATAGCAGTTATAAACCATGTGATTGTTAACTGTCTGTAACAGTTGGTTTTAATGAGACACAAATGTGTTTTGGGAAAGCTGATGTATTATTTATAATAAAACAGATTCGAATTAAAATAATTGATGTTTTGTTGTTTATTTTCTTTTCTCTCATCCCCTTCAGGGGCCCTCGTGTCTTTTTCTGTGATTTCTATTGCCTTTTTCTGAAAACAATAAATCTTAGCCCTGCAGGTTGAATTCTAATCATTTTAAGCAGGGTTTTTTCTTTTTTTTTTTTAAGTTTTAATTTTTTTTTTCTTTAGGAGAAACTAAGTCTTGGATTAGAAAAATACAGATTCAGATTATTTTCATACAGATATTATAAATGAAAAAAATATATAGTATATCCTGAATACTCCCATATTTTTCTTTTTTTTTTTTTATTATTGGGGATTCATTAAGGGTAGAAAGATCCAGGTTACACTAATTGCATTTGTCAAGCAAAGTCCCTCTTATAAATGTGTTCCTCCCCCAAGAGGTGTGCCAAACACCATGACCCTCAACCTCCCTCCCCTCCTTCCCTCTGTCTGCTCCCCATCCCTCTATCCCCATCATATACTAGCATCATTTGTCCTCATATCAAAATTGAGTAGCTGGATTCTTGGTTTTCCATTCTTGTAATGAGTGTGTTCCACCTCCATCCAAGTTAATATGAAAGATGTATAGTCTCCATCTTTTTTAGTGGCTGAATAATATTTCATGGTATACATATACCACAGCTTGTTAATGCATTCCTGGATTGGTGGGCATTTAGGCTGTTTCCACGTTTTGGTGATTGTAAATTGAGCTGCAATAAACAGTCTAGTGCAAATGTCTTTATGGTGAAAGGATATTTTTCTTCTGGGTAGATGCCCAGTAATGGGATTGCAGGATCAAATAAGAGGTCAAATTTGAGTTCTTTGAGGATTCTCCATACTTCCTTCTATAAAGGTTATACTAGTTTACAGTCCCACCAGCAATATAAAAGTGTTCCCTTATCTCCACATCCATGCCATCATCGATAGCTTTGAGACTTTGTGATGTGAGCCATTCTCACAGGGGTTAGGTGAAATCTCAGGGTGGTTTTGATTTGCATTTCTCTGAGGATTAGGGGTGATGAGCATTTTTTCATGTGTTTGTTAGCCATTTGTTTGTCTTCTTTATTTTTAATTTTTTTAATTTTTTAATTAAATCATAGCTGTGTACATTAATGCAGTCATGGGGTACAATGTGCTGGTTGTATATACAATTTGAAATATTTTCATCAAACTGGTTAACATAGCCTTCATGGCATTTTCTTAGTTATTGTGTTAAGACATTTATATTCTACATTTAGTAAGTTTCACATGTACCCTTGTAAGATGCACCATAGGTATGGTCCCACCAATTACCCTCTCTCTCCTCCCCTCCCTTTCCCCATGTTCTTGAGCTATAATTGGGTTATAGCTTTCATGTGAAAGCTATAAATTAGTTTCATAGTAGGGCTGAGTACGTTGGATACTTTTTCTTCCATTTTTGAGATACTTTGCTAAGAAGAATATGTTCCAGCTCCATCCATGTAAACATGTAAGAGGTAAAGTCTCCATCTTTCTTTAAGGCTGCATAATATTCCATGGTGTACGTATACCACAATTTATTAATCCATTCGTGGGTCGATGGGCATTTGGGCTTCTTCCATGACTTAGCAATTATGAATTGGGCTGCAATAAACATTCTGGTACAAATACCTTTGTTATAAAGTGATTTTTGGTCTTCTGGGTATAAACCTAGTGTAGGAATTGTAGGATCGAATGGCAGGTCTATTTTTAGGTCTCCAAGTGTTCTCCAAACATCTTTACAAAAAGACCATATTAATTTGCATTCCCACCAGCAATGTAGAAGTGTTCCCTTTTCTCCTTTAGAGAAGGTTCTATTCATCTCTGGTGGCCATTGATGCAAAGGATTGTTGGCTCTTTTTATGTTGCTTAGTTTGAGTTCTCTGTAGATCCTAGTTATCAATCTTTTGTCGGATTCATAACATGCAAATATTTTTTCCCATTCTAATGATTGTCTGTTTGCTTTGATTGTTGACGAAACCCTAAGAAAATAAATAGCAGAAGATTTTACCAAATGGAAGAACATACCAGGCTCATGGCTGGAAAGAATCAACGTTGTTCAAATGTCTATACTTTCCAAAGCAATTTACAGATTCAATGCAATCCCCATTAGAATACCATCATCATACTTTCAAGACTTGGAAAAACTAATTCTTCATTTTATATGGAACCATTTTGTAGCTTCATTTTATGTAGCTAAAGCAATTCTTAGTAATTAAAACAAAGGTAGGAGCATCAGCCTACTACAAGGCCATAGTGATCAAAATAGCATGGTATTGGCACAAAAATAGAGACACACCTGGAACTGAAAAGAAAACCATGAGCATCTTAACAGCCACCTAATCTTTGGTAAACCAAACAAGAACATACACTTGGGGGGAAAGAATCCCTATTCAGTAAATGGTTCTGGGAGAACTGGATAACCACATGTAAAAGACTGAAACTGGACTCGCACCTTTTGCCACTCACTAAAATTGATTCAAGATGTATGAAAGATCTAAATCTAAGACATGAAACAATAAAAATCCTTAAAGAAAGTGGGGGAAAAACACTTGAAGGTATCGGCTTGGGAAAAGACTTCATGAAGAAGACTTCATTGGCATTTGCAACAGCAGCAAAAATAAACCAATGGGACTTAATTAAACTGAATAGCTTCTATATGTCTAAGGAGACAACAACCAAAGCAAGTAGTCAGTCATCCCATATTTTTTGATGTTCTGGTCTTTTAGTGTTTTAAACAATTCCCTATGTCATAGCAAGATCATATCTTTAAACTGTAGCAGTATATAGGGGAGGTGATTTTAAATCTATTGGAAGTATATATGGTTATAGTTATACAAACTGTACATATGTAAACACATAAATAGAATTCACTAAGTGAAACATAAATGTAAGTAAATTACTCCTTTGAGGATATATCATATATTTGTGCATAATGATTATTTATAAAAACAGTCAAGTTATAATGGAAACCTTTACATTTAACAAACAGGTAAAGGGGAAAATGAGAAGGGTACTTATTGAGTGTCTGCTATGAACTTGCTGCTGAATTTATCTCATTTAATTTTAATAACCTTGAAGGTATTTTTCTCTGTAGATAATGCTTAGAGAGATGAGGTAATTTTCTCTGAATTATGAAGTTTGAAAATCAGACTCCAGTCTTACTTCAGAGTCTGTGCCATTTTTGCTGTGCCATACTCAAAATTGCTTTCATCCATCTATTCGTACATCCATCATAACTCTTAACACAGAGAATTACAAAGAAGAAAACAAAACCCTCTTAATCTCACCAAAGGTAGGCTAATTAAAAAGAAACAATTGAAAGCAGTGAAAAGTAAAATAGAAAAGTTACTAGTGTTTCCTAAGGTTGTGAGTTGGAATATATTTTATATGAAATGAAGCCTTCGGTCTTCAATAAGTTAGTTTAGAAAACTTTAGATTGAAAAAGTTGGAAGAATTTCTTTTCTGAGGTATTTCTTTGGGACTTTAATGTGCTAAAATGTCATATAAATTTCCAAGAGTTGGATATTATATACAGAATTTCCCAGCTTATTCGCCATGAAACCTATTTTTTCCAGGCGTTTCTCAGATGATTAAAATTCTTTGAGATATGCTGGAGCTGTTTACAAAAAGAAAGAAAAAAACAAATGGAAAATGTTTATGAAGCAAAACATCTACAGAACTCACACAAAGTATAGACTATTTCTTATTTCCACTGACCAAATGAAAATCCTTCACAATAAATGGGGCATCCTAAATAAATAAGTGGGGCATCCCAGAGTACTCAGGAGGATATTGCCTTAGTTGTAGGGGGAAAATAGCTCTAATACTAAAGGCTTCCCTGGTAACGCTTAACAAAATGTAAAAAGAAGCCTGAAAAAGATCAGTTACTTCTAAGAATCTCAGAACATAGCTCAAGAATATTTAAAGGAATACAGAAATATTTAACACATAACAAGGAAAATATTTGCAGTATTTAGACCCAGTAAAAAATTACCAAGCATGCAAGAAGCAGGAAAATAGGACCTATAATGGTGAGAAAAATCATCAGTAGAAACAGTCATAGACATGACATAGATGATATAATTAGTAGAGAAGGATAATTACAAGTCGTAACTGTATCTTATGTGTGTAAAATGGTGGAAGAAAGCATGACTACATTGAAGAAAGACATGCAATATGTGAAACAGTCCTAAATGAAACATCTTTAGATAAATAGCATGTCTTAATACAATAAGTGAGATTAACAGCAGAGGAAAAGATCTGTGAACCCGAAAACACAGGAATAGAATTATGCAAAACAAAACAAAGGGAAAACATCATAAGGGGAGCATTGATGTGCGGGAATACTTAAAGCCGTCTAGAAAACATATAATTGGAATACCCCAGAAGCAGCGGTGGGTGGGGAGAGAAGACAAAAAGTATTTGTAGAAATAATTGCCAGAATTTTCCAAATTTGAGGAAAACTATGAACTAATATGTCAAAGAAGCCATTGAACCCCAAATACAGGAAATGAACAGATTACAAAGCACATAATCAAATTGCCTTAAAACTAATGAAAAGAAAAAGATTTAGGAGTAGCCGGAGGGGGAAAAATGTATATATATATAAACTAACAAAAATAAGACTTAACAGAAGATTTCTAATCATAAACAATGTAAGCCAGAAGAGAGTAAAGCAACATTTTATTTATTAAAGTTCCATATGATCTATTCTGGAGAATGTTGTATTCTCTCCTTCCTATAGGAAACATTAAAAAAATTATCTTTTTTGTTTGTTAAAAGAAATAGAGGTGTCTGTATTTTCATATTCTTATGAATCTAAAATAAGTGGTAGCAGATTATACAAACTTTTCTGTACTTTTTTTTCATTTGAGGATATGTTTTGAAATTTTTGTCATTATAGAACGTAGAATAAGCTTATCCATACATGTATAGGTATGTCTGTCTCATATACTTACCTCTATTATAGATATTAGCTCATTTCTTTCATTAACTGCACAGTATTCCTAGACTTTTTTTTTTTTGCAGTTTTTGGCCGGGGCTGGGTTTGAACCCGCCACCTCCAGCATATGGGGCTGGTGCCCTACTCACTGAGCCACAGGCGTCTCCCCCTTTATTATTATTTTTTAAAAGAGAGGCCTAGTCTTGTTTTGTTGCCCAAGTTGGAGTACAGTCGCTATTCACAAGTGTGATCATAGTGCAGTGCAACCTTGAATTTCTGGGCTTAAGTGATCTCCTTGCTTTCTACTACCAAGTAGTGGTTATTACAGGTGTATGTCACTATGCTTAGCTGGAGTATTTTTTTCATGCAAATTCCAGGCATAGTATTTCACTTGAAACTAAAGCCATTTCTGTGAAGTATGTGGCCCCATAGCTAAGTGGGTGAAAAAACAGTTACTCTTATTCAGACATTTGCTAAGAATTATCTGATCTAAACTGTTTGGAGTTGCAGATCTGGTTGGACTTGGCTCCTAAGTGAGTAGGGCTCAGATATGTTCACTGTATATTTATTTTGTATCCTCTGATGAGATCACAGGTAAATCAAAGGAAAGATCTATGGTGACACAAATTTTAAGACTGCAAGCAGACACTTATGATAGCTCTAAAGACCTAGGTTTAAGATTGTCATAATAGGGCAGCACGTGTGGCTCAAGGAATAGGGCGCCAGCCCCATATACCAGAGGTGGTGGGTTCAAACCCAGCCCCAGCCAAAAACTGCAAAAAAAAAAAAAAGATTGTCATAATACTATTTCTGATCATATTTCACATATGATCAGAAATGGATAAAGTCATATGTCTAAGCCCAGTGTCACTGGAAAATATACTAGGCGGAGGCTTGGCGCCCATTGCTCCGTGGTTAGGGTGCTGGCCACGTACACTGAGGCTGGTGGGTTTGAACCTGGCCGAGGCCTGTTAAACAATAACTGCAAAAAAAAAAAAAAAAAGAAAAACCTAAAAAAACAAGACAAACAAAAAAAATCTGGGGTGTTGTGGTGGGTGCCTGTAGTCCCAGCTACTTGGGAGGTTGAAGCAAGAGAATCACTTAAGCCCAAGAGTTTGAGGTTGCTGTGAGCTGTGACACCATGGCACTCTACCGAGGTCCACATAGTGAAACTTTTGTCTCCAAAAACAAAAAAAAGGGTGGCACCTGTGGATCAGCGAGTAGGTCCCCAGCCCCATATACTGAGGGTGGCGGGTTCAAACCTGCAACAAAAAGCCAAACTGCAACAAAAAAATAGCCAGGCATTGTGGCGGGCACCTGTAGTCCCAGCTACTCTGGAGGCTGGGGCAAGAGAATCACCTAAGCCCAAGAGCT
Organism: Nycticebus coucang; assembly: GCF_027406575.1. Lineage (NCBI taxonomy): Eukaryota > Metazoa > Chordata > Mammalia > Primates > Lorisidae > Nycticebus > Nycticebus coucang. The sequence goes on along the minus strand of NC_069801.1, from coordinate 47,669,617 downwards.
GGAGGTTGCTGTGACCTGTGACGCCACAGTACTCTACCCAGGGCAATAAAGTGAGACTCTGTCTCTTAAAAAAAAAAGAAAATACACTGGGAGGAACTGTGGACTTATATGTATGTGAGGTTGAAGACGAGTTCAATACCACAATCCATTTTGTCCTGGCTCTATAAAATTAGAAATATTTTTAAAAATTGGCTATATAGTGAACATTTACGCTATCAGTCATTTTTCTCAGAATATGTTACTATATTCATAGGATAATATAGGAAGTCATGTTAGGAGCCACCTAGTCCAATTTCTTCTGAAAGCAGGCATATATTTTATAATACCTCTGACAGAAATCATCTGTCCACCCTTTTTTTTTTTAATTGTTGGGGATTCACTGATGGTACAGAGAACCAGGTTATACTGCTTGCATTTGTTAAATCAACTGTCCACTTTAAAAAGTCTTGATTAATTTATTCATTTATCCATGAGTTTATTCATTCATTTAATATAGGACAAAGAATACACATATAACATGGTCTGTATTTCCCCAGGCTGTTCAAGTTGTGAGAAGAGAAACACGCATACACACACATAAATGTGTAGTGGATAAGTGGTGTAGTAAGTGGTAAAAGTTCCTCAGAAGGGGTAGTGATATGAGGGAGTTATAAAGAATTGTTACCCTAACAATGTCTTCATGTTTGTGAATATGGAATATATCCCTCTATTTATATCTTTCATTTCTTTTATTAGAGTTTTGTAGTTTTCCTCATGTAGATTTTGCACACGTTTTGCTAGATTTATTCCCAAGTATTTTTTTTTTTTTATTGGCGCTAATGTAAATAGTGTTGTGTTTTTATTTTGAAATTCCACTTGTTTATTGCTGGTATATAGGAAAGCAATTTACTTAATTTTTAGAATTGTGATAAAATATAATATTCACCACTTTAACCATTTGTAAGTATACACATACAGTGATATAAAGTGTACAGATATAGTGATATTGTTGTGCAACCTTCTCCATCATCCATCTCAACAACCCTTTTTTTTTATCTTGTAAAATTGAAACAATACCTATTAAACACAAATTCCTCATTCTCCTCCCATCCCCTGCCAACCACCATTCTACTTTCTGTCTCTGATTTTCACTACTCTAGGTACCTCGTATTAGTAGAATCATATAGTATTTGTCTTTTTGACTAGCTTATTTCACTTAGCACACTGTCCTTAAGATTTATCCATATTGTAGCCTATGTCAGAATTTGCTTCCTTTTTAAGAGTAAGTAATATTCCACTCTATGTGTCTATCACATTTGCCTTATCTGCTCATCCATTGACAAGTAACTGGTTTACTTCCATGTTAGCTATTGTGAGTAATGCTTTTATGAACGTGGGTGTACAAGTATCTCCTCAGGACCTTGCTTTTAGTTCTTTTGGTATATAGCCAGAAGTGGAATTGCTGTTGAAATTTACATTTTCAACTTTTTGAGAAATGACAATACTATTTTCCACAGCGGTCATACTATTTTATGTTCCTACCAGCAGTGCACAAAGGTTCCAATTTCTCATGGCCAGGCATGGTGACTCATACTTGTAATCCTAGCACTTTGGGAGGCTGAGGTGGGTAGATAGCTTGAGTTCATGAATTCAAGCCCAGCCTGAGCAAGTGGGCTTGACTGAAAAAAAAAAAAAAAAATTAGCTGGTGTGGGGTGGGCACCTATAGTTCCAGCTACTTGAGAGACTGAGCAAGAGGATTGCTTGAGCCCAAGAATTTGAGGTTGCTGTGAGCTATGATGCCATGACACTCTACTCAGGGTGACCAAATGAGACTCTATCTAAAAAAAAAAAAATTATGTAAGGAATAAAATGTGGAGTTAAAAACTGAAGTTATAATAATACTAACTTTTAGACTAATAATTTTTCTGAAAAAGTGGAAGTCATATGGAAAAAAAATGGAGTTAAAAACGAGGTTACAATAATACTTCCTTTTCTGATTGCTCAGGCATTTACATTTATTGAGATCTTTTTCATACAGTTTGGAGTTGCTGCCTAGTATCTTTCATTTAAGTCTATAGGACCTCCTTTAGCATTTCTTGCAGGACAGGTGTAGTGATATCTAACTACGTCAGGTTGTATTTATCTGAGAATGCCTTAATTCTGAATTCATTTAATTCATTTTTGAAGGACAGTTTGGCAGATATAGGATTCTTGGTTGAGATATATATATATTTTTTTTCCTTTTGGCCCTTTGAATATATTAGTTCACTATCTCTTGCCTCCAGAGTTTCTGATAGAAATCTGCTGATTATTTTATTGAGGATCCTTGTCATTGAAAATTTGCTTCTCTTTTGCCACTTTCAAGATTCTGTCATTTGACAATTAGATCATACTGTGTCTTGGTGTATGTCTGAGTTCATCCTACTTCGAATTGGTTGAGTTTCTTGGATGTTTATATTCATGTGTTTTCTTCAGATTTTGGAAGGATATGATCATTTCTTCAGATAATCTCTCTACCCTTTTCTTTCTTTCTGTTCTCTGAGAGTCCTGCAATGCTGGTCTGTTTAATGGTGTACCAAAGGTCGCTTAGACTCAGTTCACTTTTCTTTAACATTTCTTCTTTCTAGTCTTTGATGATTTTAATTGTCCCATCTTAAAGATCTGTGACTCTAACTTCTGTCTGTTGAAATCTATTTTTGAATCCCTATAGTGAATTTTTCTTAACAGTTATTGTACTTTTCATTTCTAGAATTTTTTCTTTTTTTAAGTTTTTTTGCCTTTTTAAAAAAAATGGTACTTTCATTTTGTTCATTTAGTGTTTTCTTGACCTTTTGCATACCTTTATTTGTTTTTCTGATCATTGTTAAGACAGTTGCTTCAAAGTCTTTGTCTGCCATCTGGTCTTTCTCCAGTATGATTTCTGTAGTTTTTTTTTTTTTTTTTTTCTTTGAATGGGCCATACTTGCCTGTTTCTTTTTATACCTTGTGATTTTTTTTGTTTTTGTTGAAACTGGCCATTTAAATCTGATAATGTGGTAACTCTGAAAATCTGATTCTCTTCCTCCTCCCATGTTTGCTGTTTTAAATTTTATGTTTATATCCTTTTGTTTTTTATTCTTGTGTGCTATCTCTGTGCCAAGATCACTGTGTGGTATAAACTTAGGCACTTTTAGGTGTCTTCTGAGCCTGTGCCTTTCCCTAGGCATACGTGATGACTTTCTGAATTCTTTTGCATATGCAGTTGCTTTAAATGACCTAATCATTAAATTTGGTCCCCACAAGGGGCAAAAGATGAAACTTAAGGCTAAGAAAAAAGAAAAAAAGTGCTGAGTGCTTTCAATTCCCTGGAATTTGCTTTAGCAGAGGGGCTAGGGGTGGCAGAAATGGCTTTCTGCTTTTGTGTCTGCATTTTTTTATTTTATTAAATCATAGCTGTGTACATTAATGCGATCATGGGGCACCATACACTGGTTTTATAGACCATTTGCTGTGTCTGCATTTCTGTGATCAAAAGCTACAATCAGGAATGACATCAGCAAGGTAATAGAATAGGAATTTCCTGCCTGTTTATCCTTAGAGAAATACTGATTCAGCAATGACCTGCGCACAAAAATACCTTCCTGAGTGCTCTGGAATCTAGGGGAGAGATTATAGCATCTGGGTGCAACACATAGGAAAAGATGCATTAATGAAGGTAGGAAGGACATTTCATACTACATAAGGCACCTCTTCCCCTAAGCCAACAAAATGCAGGGCAGAGCGATACTACCTCTGTCCAGGAGCTCTTCTCTGGGGAAAAATGCAACGCAAACATCTGCTGTTACTGTGTACTCATGCAATAGGCCTGTATTAGGGATTCTGGCACCAGACCAGCTGGTGTGGAATTAGGCTCCAGGCTTATCAAAATGTGACAGCACCAAAGAAATATTAGCTGTTTTGTTGCTAGGATTGCAGGGGTCCATGGTGGGGATGTGGATTTTGGGGGGTCTTTTACTTACCCTTTTCCCACTTTGGCAAGTCTCTCCTGGCTCTGAGTTAGTTCTGGCTGAGCAGGCTGCCTTGCTTCCATCTCCTCCTTGTTTTAGGTATTTCCTGTAATTTTTCTGTTGAATACCAGAGTTCTCCCTTGGATGTTCTCAAAAGGTGATTATTTATTCACTAGCTCCTCTTAGTGGAAGAGGCAAATACAAGATGCCTCTAGTCAGCCATCTTGAAGCCCCTCTAGATTTTTTTATCATATAAATTTGCCATTTTGTTTTGTCATCCAGAGTTTTTTTCCCCTCGGGGCATTATTATTTGGGTGCTTAATTTAGGACTTGGGCTTAATGTGGTACTTGGTTTCTTTTCAAAATATGTGTGTATACTTATTTGGTTCTAACAATTATTGCTCAAGAGTATTGATTTGACATTTTAGTTGCTTCCTGTTTTTTAGGCATTGTCATCTTTTTTTGTTGTTGAGACACAGTCTTAGTTTGTCACCCTGGGTAGAGTGCCATGGTGTCACAGTTTACAGCAAACTCAAACTCCTGGGCTCAAGTGATTCTCTTGCTTCAGCCTCCCAAGTAACTGGGACTACAGGCACCTGCCCCAACACTTGGCTATCTTTAGAGATGGCGTCTCGCTCTTGCTCAGAGCTGGTCTGGAACTCACGAGCTCAAGTGATTTACCCGCCTTGGCCTCCCAGAGTGCTAGGATTATAGGGGCATTATCATCTTTAATGGCTATTTGGACAGTGCCTTTGTGGAAGGTCACCATTAAAATATACTTAAAATCTAGATACTCTCCAAATACATCAACTGAATAGTAGAAATTTTGCTGACTTCAGTGATCCCAGCTTAAAAGTTAATTTTTTTTACCTGTATGTTTGTATTTTGCATATTAATGTTGCTTTCTCATAAATGGGTTTTTCCTATAGTTATTAAAGAGTTCCTTAGTTCAGGATTGAAGTCACATACAGGTTTTGGATAAGATTCACGTCTTTTAGAAACCACTTTTGGTAAGATAACAGTGATAACCTTGTTTTCTGCCTTATGGGGAACAACTCCAACTCTGCATGAGTACCTGCAGGTGTGGCTAAGAATTTTCCAGAGGGTTGCTTTCAATTTATTCAGACATATTAGAAAGTACTTACTCAAATCCTCCATGTTCTATGCCATATTTGGAAGACTTAATCTTGGTCTGGCTGTTCTTTCTTCGGTGGTGAGAAGGAGTGTGAGGGTGAGTAGATAGGCAGGTATTTGGAATAATTAACTCAGCCATATAAATAATCGCCATCAAACTCAAATTGAGACACTGTTTAAGTTTTTAGGCTTTCATGGCGAGTTCATCCGGAGGACCGGTTTGGAAGCAACCTTCCAAAGGAAACAGCAGGTGCACAATAACAAAACCAAAATTATTTTTGTACTAGAATAGTTCAGTAGATTGTATGAGGGACAGCCTACATCAAAATCAGTTAGAAAATTATTTAAAATACAGATTCTCACATCTCACCATAAACTATCTGAAAAAGAGTCTCTGGGCATGGCAGATAGGGATTTTAACTTTATACTGTTCCACTTGATTTCCACTAATCAAAGAATGAAAATCAAACACTTAAAAGTTTTATTTGAGGGGGCTTAATGCTGCTATTTTATGGAGAAGCATACAGTGTAAAAGATTTTTTTCTCTAGGGTTATTATTTCTCTAAGTGTTCAGGATAAAAGGTCATCCCTGAGTAGCTCAGAGTTGTGATTGTTAGGAGGGGACTCATGTGATTGGTGGACACGCCCTCTTTCATCTTATGCAGAAAGAGATCTGCTGATGGGGCAAGGGGTATTCTGGGTCTTTCACACTGGATGGAGAGAAGCCCAGGTGGCTATAGGACTGCAAGATGTCCAAATCCCATATGCTTTTTTAAAGAAGTGAAATTTTTATATGAATAACTTAAACTTTAAAAGTATATATTATTTTCCAGAATGAGCCACATAACTCATACGCTCCTTTTTGAGCCTGGAATACAGCAACAGGCTCTTTTGTTTGAATTTGGAAAGCATTTTGCTTTTAGCCAACTGCTAAGGGCAGGGTGTCTAAGCCAGGATTGGTAGTAGATGCAGGAAGGAGGTCATGTCCCTCTGCAGGATCTCTTGAGTGCTTCCCTAGCCTGACTCTGCACCACCCCTAGAATAGTACTAGAAATATAATGTAAGTCATATATGTAGTTAAGTTTTTTAGTATTCATGTTAAAAAGGTAATTTTATTAAATGGCTGTAACTAATCTTATGTTTTATTTAAGCTATATATCATAAATTTCCATTTTAACGTGTGTTCAAAAGGAAAATTGTTAATGAGATATTAACACTCTAATTCTTGTACTGAGTCTTAACTGGTGTATATTTTACCCTTACAGCACATCTAGTGGCTACCATATCAGACAGTACAGATTTAGAAGTTTTATAGTTTTAGGTTTTATTTTAGGTCTGTTACTTATTTATTTTATAATTTTTTTTAGAGACAGAGTCTCACTTTGTCGCCCTTGGTAGAGTGCGGTGGCATCACAGCTCACAGCAACCTCCAGCTCTTGGACCTAGGCGATTCTCTTGCCTCAGCCTCCTGAGTAACTAGGACTATAGGCGCCCGCCACAATATCTGGCTTTTTTTTTTTTTAAGGCAGTCTCACTTTGTCACCCTCTGGAGAGTGCTGTGGCATCACGGCTCACAGCAATCTCCAACTCATAGGCTTATGTGATTCTCTTGCCTCAGCCTCCCAAGTAGCTAGGACCACAGATGCCTGCTACAACGCCTGACTATTTTTTGTTGCAGTTTGGCCGGGGCTGGGTTTGAACCTGCCACCCTCGGTATATGGGGCCGGTGCCCTACTCACTGAGCCACAGGCACTGCCCCTGTTACTTATTTTGAGTTAGTTTTTGCATAAGGTACAGCATTGTAGTTATTTTGAGTTAGTTTTTGTATGAAGTATAATGTTTGGGTTTAAATTCATTTAGTCACATATGATCGTTCGTCAGAAACTTTTGAATAAAAGTTGTTCTTGACAATTAGAGATCATCCTGGACCCCAAAGCTCAATATTTAAATATATTTCTTTTATTGATTTATTGCCTGTATTTTAGAGCAATGTAAGTTTATTTTGTAATTAACAGTTTTCATACCATATGTATAAAATGCTTAGAAGTGTTAGGCATTTATATGCTTTTATTCATAATTCATGTAAGTATTTGAACATAAATGACATATTATATGCATCTTTAAGTCTAACCTCCCGGTTTTTAAAGTTATATCTAAAATGCTTATTTACTTTGTTTCCAGGCATGCACTGGCATTGAAAACATTGATGAAGCTATTACATTGCTTGAACAAAACAACTGGGACTTAGTGGTAAGTATTTTTGCCTTTCTCTGTCCAGTAATCAAATTTTATGGATTCTTAATGTCTTTAACATTTCTTATAGATGGTTCAGCACACCATAGCACATCTGTAACAATAATCTGAATGAATAAAATGTAAATGTCTTATCTTTAATATGAAGTTCATATTTACTTCAGTATTAAATTACTAAATTCTCTTAATACTTAGATAAATGATTTTTAACATTGTTCTCGTACTTTACTGTGTATATGTGGTTCATCTTCCCATGTGGTATTTTAGTGGAGATGCTTGGAGGGAGAGAAAAGTAACACTTGTGTGAATGTCTCAATAATGCTATTCGATGTTTCCCCATCATTTTCTGGGGCCCTCACTAATAAAAACTCTTCTTAAAGCTCGTAAAGAAGTGGCATTCTGTAGGAGTTTTCCTTATGAACTTCAGGCAGTATATTAGAGGTGACTAAGTTTTTTCCTTTTTTTCTTTTTTGGCAGTAACTCAAGGCAAGGCACAGCATAGCACTAAATATTTACCTGTTACAAAGCAAACTAAACATGGATTGTAAATGGTATTGGAGTATTGGTTGTGTTAGAATGACCCTCAGTGCCTTTGAAATGCTGAAGAAAGTCTTAATTACGATTTTGAAAAGTGCTAATTTTCAAAAGTAAAAACTTAGGATGTGTACTTGCAGAAGTAAGATTAGTTATATAGGTATACATACCTATATGTTACATGGACTTATATAATTAGCTCTAGGTTATCTGTGTACTTTGCACAGATTTATTACTACTAAGTTTTTTTTACTCAAAATGTAAAAAGTTCCTTTTCAGATTATCAAAGTATTAATGTGCATTTTAATAAAATGAGAAGATGAAAACTTTATGAAGAAAATTAATCGCCTTTAATCTCATCACTCAGATGATAATTGTTTCATTTTTTTTTTTCTGGTTTTTGGCCGGGGCTAGGTTTGAACCTGCCACCTCCGGCATATGGGACCGGCGCCCTACTCCTTGAGCCACAGGGGCTGCCCAATTGTTTCATATTTTAAGGTACATTATTCTAGAACATCTTCTGTTACTATGTGATTGGACCTTTTTAAAAAAGACAACAGATTATTCTATACCTCCTATTTTGTAACTTGCATTTTTTTCACTTAACATCATATAATGAACATTTTTCTATCTAATTAAATGTGATTGTTCGTCATTAATGCTTGCATAATATTTAAGGATGTGGTTGTAGCAGAATAATTTTACCAACCAGTTTTATGCTTTTGGACGTCTAAGATTTTCGCGATATTTGTTATTATGGACATTACTGTAGGGAACATTACTGTACATACATGTTATATATTTCAAAAGAAGAAATTAAATATATTCGATTTATAATTTGATTTCTGAGTCAAATTCCATGTAGATTTTTAAGGCTTTGGGAACTTATAGCCAAACTAACTTCCACAATGGTTTTATTAATTTAAATTTCTGGCACCTATGTTCAATTTTGAGTTTGTCTATTTCATTAAACTAATGATTTCTTACCTTTTTCATACTTTGGCACTTCAAATTTGTATGACCTGACTCTAGGTGACAGCTTTATGATTTCTATGTAGAAGAGGGAGTAAGGAGCAGCAACTTAATTTGGAATGGTGTCCAAAATTTCTTGTCTTGAAACTTATTTTGCAATAGCAATTTCATTGCTTTGTTTAGTTTGTGGATTTGGGGGGTATCTACTGGAGAGACTGATGGAAATTACTGAGAAGGCTAAAAGCTCCACAAAGGCATTCTTGTGTGGGACTGATGAGAGAGATATGGGATGGAGGAAATGGAGATTTTGATCTTGAAGTAATGAACTCTACAATTCTTTGATGCAGAACTTTCCAGTTGGGGAGATGGACGTAAATTTCTTTTCTTCTGAATATTGTCTTGTGTTCATTAGTTTGCAGGTTGATACACTTATTGGTTTTTTTTTCAAGCCATCTTATCTCTAGAGTATTGCTATTGCAAAGGGAAATTTTCCTAATGTTGTGTAAGGTACTCTCCAACTATTTCTGAGTTAATTTGATTTTGGAAAATATTGTAATAGAACTTGGTTTAAAAAAAAATCGGTATATTTGTGCAGAAATGCAGTCTCATGCTGCATATGGGTCCAAGCGAAGGCATCAACTTGGGCCGTGTGTGGTGGCTCATGCCTGTAATCCTAGTACTCTGGGAGGCCCAGGCGGGCGGATTGCCTGAGATTACAAGTGTGAGACCAGCCTGAGCTAGAGCGTGACCTCATCTCTAAAAATAGCTAAACATTGTAGTGGGTGCCTATAGTCCCAGCTACTTGGGAGGCCGAGGCAAGAGAATTGCTTGAGCCCAAGAGTTTGAGATTGCCGTGAGCTATGATGTTACAGCACTCTTATCAGGGCAACCAAGTGAGACTCTGTCTTAAAAATAAATAAATAAATAAATAAAAACCACAACATAAAGTGAGCAGTGTGTGAAAACAAAAGAAATGATGAAACTCATAGGGCAAGATAGTTACAAAGTACAGCAAATCTTTACTGTAAATAAAAGTGGGTCATTTGTTGAGAAAAGCAAGCTAGGATATACATTTCAAAAGAAAGCCAAAGGTTAAGGTTGATGCTTAAATGCTGGGTTACAGGTGTGAGCTACTGGTCCCAGCCAATGTTGTGGTTTTTAAAAATGAAACATAAATATTTTGTGTAATTTAGGACTAGCTCAAGCTTTTCAGTAGCATCATAAAACTTTTTATATGGGGGTCCTCTATATTTTGCCTGTGTATCATATTTGTGTTTCTAAATTATGACTATCACTACTTTGTATTTTATAGGCCTTATGGCACAATTTGGATTATTTAAGTAGAAGTTAGAATCTTTCCCAAAGGACTGTCTTTTTACATGGAAGTGTGCTGTAGAATCATTATAAATTGTAACCTACCCCAGAATTGACCCACTTCTCACTTTCTTTTTCAGTGTACAAGAATTTGGCTTAAGGGAGAATATAAATCTATACGGTTTGTGTAATTTTGAATAATCAAAGTGTTAGGCAATTATGTACAGCGGTAAACACATTGAATTAATATTGGATTAGCTTTCCAGACGTCTTGCCATTAATTTATTGAATATGGCCAAGTTATTTCTCTCTGAACCTCTGAATTTCCTCATATAAAATAGTTTGTACTAGATTATACTCCAGCTCTCAAGGTACATGATGTATTTATGAAGGATATTTTATGTCTTAATTTCTGTTAAGAGTCTATGAAAAGCAGTCAGTTACAAATAACATACGTCATTATGAAAGTTTTGAGATACGCAGAATTACACAATGTAAAATGCATGTAGAAGGAAATAAATGAAGCTCTCCAGCAACACTAAAAAGCCAAGCAAGTTTTAATTTGCATGAGTGAATCAGAAAGGATGCTTTTGCTTTTGATGGTGTTTCTTGGAAGTGAAATAATGGACCATAACACAGACTGTCTTAAAACTTTCATAGTGACCCAGATAATACTATAAATGAGTATTTTAATAGAACTTTATAAGTTTGAAGCACTTGTATGCATATTGTTTTTAAAAATTCTTTTAACCACTTCATAATGTAGATAATGGCAGGAGAAGATGTCTTGCTAGTTGTTTTACACAAGATCGAAATATTATATATGAAACTCCTTCAATAAATTAAATTTTCCAATAAGCTCCATTAGATCCAGGAAAAGATATTTATCATATATTTGGTAATCCAGTGCTAAGTTAAATAAAGTGAAGTAAACATTAACTTAGCCATACTCCATTTTAAGTATTCAGTGCTCTTAGGAAATGGTTTTTGAACTTTGCACTCAATTTCTGCTCTAGTTTGTTGCCTGTGCTGACATTGCTGTTTTGTTGAAGAAAGACTCTATTCAGAGTGCTTCAATTTATCTTTAACTACATGTTCTAACCAGAAGAAAAAAAAATGATATAAATCAGCATATACACTTTCATGGTCACTGAGTTTCTAGTTCTCTAAGATAATTTTGTACTAATAGAAGCTTTCAGTAGCAACATTCCACCTGTTTTCATTTTTGAAGAAACCTGTCTTAGTGATTATCCCAATGTTTCGTAGAACAGTATTCTTCTATTGCCCTGCTTATGATGGAGCAATAGAGATCCTGAAATATGTTCTGCTTTTCTACTTTATACAGTGTTTGGAACACCTGCAGTTTTGTGAATGAATAGTCGAACCAGTGACATAATAACTCTTTGTCCTCATCAGAAAGCAGCCAAGCATTGAGCATCGCCCTTCATCAGTGGCCGTCAGACACTAGTTTGTATTTGCATAGAGGTTTGGTATGATAAAAGAGAAGTTATGTGAAGAAATATCCTATCATATCAATTTCTTTGCCTTTGCTGCCGCTGCAGTCAATTCTTTTGCCCTCAAAGGACCGTAAGCTCATTATTTACAGAATTTTTCAATTTCTCGGTTTGTAAGCTGACAGCCATCCCATCTTCTACTGTTTGTACTTTTATGCTAACCATCACGTTAGGTGATTTACCTACATTATTTCATTTAATCCTCACAGGAGTCCCATAAGCTAGATAGGTATTAGTTTTATAGATGAGAAACTGAAGCCCAACAAAGTTGAATAAATTGCTCACGTAGCTATTAAGATTTTGAACCCAGGCCTGTTAATTCATGCCAGTAATTTTCATAACTTTATTTATTTTTATTTTATTTTTGAGATGGACTCTTTGTCCCCTTCAGTAGAGTGCCATGGCCTCATAGCTCACAGTAACTTCAAACTCTTGGGCTCGAGTGAGTCTCTTGCCTCAGCCTCCCGAGTAGCTGGGACTACAGATGCCTGCCACAATCCTGGCTATTTTTAGAGATGAGATCTTGCTCTGGCTCAGGTTGGTCTTGAACCTATGAGCTCAGGCAATCTACCCGCTTGGGCTTCCCAGAGTGCTAGGATTACAGGCATGAGCCACCTCGCCTAGCCCTTTCATAACTTTAAAACCACAGTTTAAGATTATTTATCACATTTTCCCTACTCAGTATGTTGTTCTTCTCGGAACTATTTTTTTTTTTTGCTTCCTACCACTCAAAAGTAATTTCTCATTGTCACAAGTGAAAGAGCTTTTGCTCTTGTCATATAGTGGTGCTTTACTTTAAATATGTGTATGTTTTCAAGTAGATTCTAAGATTCTTGAGGAAGAGAATTGTGCCTCTTACAAATTTTGTCTTTGGCACATTTCACTTAATGAATGCTTGACTGATTTTATTATCAAAATTATTTTTAGGTCTATTTCTTTATCATCTGGATACTTGGAAGTTTTTGCTGTTAAGACTTCTGACTCTTACCAATGTTACTTTTTCTTATCTGGCAAACATACGGCTTCAGGAAGAAGGGCAGGATAACCAGAAACTTATAACCAGAAAGAAATAGGTTAGGGCTGGTGTCAGTATGTCACTAGTAAAATTTAGATGGTCTCTACCTATTAACAGCTGTTTTGAGAAATATTTTTCACAGATCTTTCCTTTACAATTTTTTTTCTAAGCATGTTACGAAAATCTCTTTTTCTTTGTTGTTTATTTTTGGTTGTGCTATCCTTTTGTAAGAAAAGCTTATTATATAACCCTATATAGTCTGAAAGATTTTATCAGTTTGGCTTCTCAGGAGAAAATTTAGGGCCGTAAAAGAGGACTATGTAAAGGGCAGTTAAATGGGTATGAAAGCATTGTTTTCTACTTTTCAAAGGAAAACCTTAGATTGCACAAACATGAAATTTACAGTTTACTAAACTCACATTGGTTTACATAATCAAATTGACACCATTTGAGTTTACACTTTTTCCTGACTGCAACTTGACTGTCTGCTTGTTTTTGTTGGATTTTGCTCTACGTGTATCACTTTCCCTTTAAATATAATATAGTTCTAGAATTACTTTATTGCATGAACTAAACCTCTCTTCTGCTATATAACTGATGGTAGGCTCAGTGCCTGTAGCTCAGTGGCTAGGGCTCCAACCACATGCACCAGAGCTGGCGCATTTGAACTTACTCTGCCAAACAATGACAACTACAACAACAACAACAACAACAACAAAATAGCTGGATATTGTGGCCGGCGCCTGTAGTCCCAGCTACTTGGGAGGCTGAGGCAAGAGAATCACTTAAGCCCAAGAGTTAGAAGTTGCTGTGAGCTGTGATGCCACAGTACTTTACCGAGGGCGACATAGTGAGACTCTGTCTCAAAAAACAAAAAAAACCCAACTGATGGTAGATAACAGTTCAGAGGCTTTCCTAGACCTGATAAAAATGTAACCTGTTCGTTCATACTTAGCTGGAAATGATAGTGTCCACTGTTCGGTACAATTTGGAAACGTGTACTGTTTTTTGATTTCTAATACACTTATCTGAATTTAAATTGTTTTTAAAATTGTTCATATCAGTCAAATGTACTGTGTGCTTGATTTTTCTTTTAAAGCTTTCTAAGGTATAAGTTAGTTAAATCTCTTTTCTTTGTTTGTTTTTTGTGATAGTGACTTGCTCTGTCCTTGGGCTAAGGGTGCACATCATATCTCATTGCAACCTCAGACTCCTGGGCCTCAAGTCCCTCCTTTGTTTCCTAAAGTGGGTAACAGATGTGAGCCACTGCATCTCCAGAGTTAGATTTTAAAAATGAGTTTATTTTTGACAAGTTGCCTTTCTATGATACTAAATTTGTTTTAACAAACTTTTTTAACCACTAACTTTGCTGCAATGATGTTTTGTTTAAACTACTTTCAGTAATACAAAGTTAGTGGTTTAGCACACCTGTCAATGTGATGACTTGGCAATTCCTCCTGCTAGTTTCAAGGATCAGCTGACATAAATCAGTGTGTGCTTGGCAAAGTTAGATAATACGGCAGTTAAAAATTCTTGTTTGTTATTCTTTATACTGCCAGTTTAAAAAAAATGCTACTTAATGGTAATATGATTTCTTAGAAATTTTTGTTATACTTCTTTATTTTTGGTAAAATGTTAAAATCTTCATATACATAGTTTATATTTCCTACTTAAAACTGCCCAGGTTCTCATTTTTTTTTCATGTTTTGGATTTTATTTTTTTTTCCTATTTTTGGATTTTATTTGGTTTGCATTTAATTTGGTGTTTTAGTTATTTTTTATATTTCTGATATTCTCATTTAAATACTGCTTTATCTCTTGTGCATGTATTCAATTTCTCTCAAACATGTACTTGCTCTATAGCTTAACCACAAAAGAAAAACCTAAGCTTAAAATCTCTCTCCTTGGTAAATAATAGCAACCACAGTCTTAAGAGTTCTTCAGATTCCAAGATAGTGTAACATTAGCTGTTCTTTGTCTACATCCACTTAAGGTTACAGGGAACTGAATGATAGAGTTGTTCTTTGAATTTCTGTTACTGAATTTGGGCTTTCCTCCTCAGCTTTATAATGAAAGCCCTCTACCATTTAACCCTGCTTCTTCATCATGAATGATTTTCTGTAGCTCCTGGAGTATGTCTTAACTTCATAATCCATGTAAAATAGCCTATAATCTCAAACATGCTATATGTATTCCTGCCTCTAAGGCTTTACTATTACAGCTGTCCCATGGACGTTTCCCTTATTTCTTACTGACTGTCCAAATTTTATCCTTCCTTTAAGGCTCACCTTAAAGTCTTACCCTTTTTGTTCCCTAACAGCCTCTTTGTTTTGTGGGGATACCTGGTCTCTGAAACTATCTACCTTTGTTGTGGTACTGCCTTTTTTTTGGGGGGGGGGTACTACTTTTTTTATATTTAGCCTTTGCTACCTCTTTGGCTCTTCATCCCAGTGCACACAGGTGCATGTGTGATTCTGTGTTTAAAGAGAATGTGTAATAATTGTTGAAAGGATATAAATGATTTCCACCTAAGGTGTATAAGAAAGGACTTCATTGATAAACATATACTTTGATTCAAAGGTACAGGTAGAGAAATGCATTACATTACACTTTCAATTAACCTTAGCTAGGAACTATGTAAAAGATGTCTTAAAGGCACTTGAGTGGCTCTTACGTAATGCCACATTGTTACCAACACATTGGTAATAGAGTCAAATGTAGGAACCCTACCCAAATGGATCAGCCCCCACCCTTCCAAGGGATGCCCTACCCTGGAAAGGTGGATGTGCCAACCCTCCACCCTTCCCATGAATGTCCCCACCCCAGAAAGTAGATGTGCCAACCCTCCACCCTTCTGATCTTTAAAACCCCCATCCACTATTACTCATGTGCTGACTTTTTTCTTGAACTTAGCTCACCCCCACCAGGGTGGAGATAAAGGCCACTGTTGCCCACACAGAACCTGGATTCCATTTTCCTTTTGTTTTGTGTCTCGGAATAATTTTTATTTTCGGTCTTTGATCTCTCAATTGGCATTTAGATTTTTTTTTATAAACAGGTTTATAATATTTTTCTTAATGCCAAAATTGAGGTACTGTTCTAGAGAGGCCAGTATAATCAGGAATCTATTTTAGAAACATGGCTGGTTCAATAGCACTCTACAAATTCTAGACTTAAATTTTGTGATCTTATTTTTTTCTTAGTAATTGATTTACTGCAGAGAGGATAAGTATTTTTAAAAATGTGAATTACTGATGATGTTGTTAGAACATTAGAATATCTAGAAATGTTAAGTATCTAAGAAGAGTTACAAAATAGTAGGGAGTTCTCAGTATTCTTCATCAAACTTTCCCTAATGTTAACATCTTACATAATCACTATATAGTGGTATGCAGTAACTGCTAATTTTAGTACAATACTATAACAATATAATAGTACGGTTGTACTATATATACAGTACTCTTAAGTAAACTACAGACCTTATGTGATTATTGCTAGATTTTGTACTAATGAACTTTTTCTGGATTAAGATCCACTCTAAGATTTACAGTGCATTTAGTTTTTATGTCTTCATAGTATCTTCCACTCTCTTAATACTTCTTCAAAGATTCCTTGTTTCATAACCTTAACAGTTTGAGGGATTACTGATTAGGTATTTTGTAGAATTTTCCTCAGTTTGGGTTCATCTGATGTTTTCTCATGAGAGACTGGGTTTATTTATTGTTAGAAAGACCATCACAGATAAGATTTTGTGCCTTTTTCAATATAACAGGAGGAGCATGATGTCAGTATGCCTTTTTACTATTAATAACTTTGATACTTGGCGTGATGTCTCCTGGTTTTTTCCATTGAAAAGTTATAATATTCCCTTTTGAAATTAGTAAATATAGTCTGGGCGTGGTGGGTCACATCTGTAATCTGGGAGGCTGAGGTGGATGGGTTGCTTTAGCTCAAGAGTTCAAGGCCAACTTGAACAAGAATGAGACTCTGTCCCTACTAAAAATAGGAAAATTAGCCAGGCATAGTAGAAGGCTCCTGTAGTCCCAGCTTTTCAGGAGGCTGAGGAAAGAGGATCGCTTAAGCCCAGGAGTTTGAGCTGTGAGCTATGACATCATGGTACTCTGGGTACTCTGCTCAGGGGGACAGAGTGAGTCTCAAAACAAACAAACAAACAAACAAACAAAAAAAAATCAGTAAATATATTGTGAGGAAATATTTTGAGACTGTGTAGATACCCTGTTCCTTATTAAATTTTTGCCAACTAATTTTATCTCTGTTGACTTTACATCATACCCCTTGTGAAATTATTTTTAGTAATTTGCTAAAATTTACCATATAATCTTTAATTAGTCAGACTATATATATATATATATATATATATTTTTTTTTTTTTTTTTTTGGCCGGGGCTAGGTTTGAACCCGCCACCTCTGGCATATGGGACTGGCGCCCTACTCCTTGAGCCACAGGCGCCGCCCTAGTCAGACTATATTTAAATAACAATATACTGCTTTATGTGATGAACTGTATTTCCAATTCTTCCCATTTTTTGTATTGTTTTCATATATTTTACTTTTACACATGTTGTAAACACAGTATGCTGCTACTACTTTTGTTCAAATAGTTATCTTTTTAAGCAGGTAAGTGTAGGGAGCAAGTTTATTTTACCTTTATTTGTTTTATTTCTAGTTTTTTTTAATTTTTCATGTAAAGTTAAGTTTTTGCGTGGCATATATTCCTTCTTGAAGTACTTCCATTAGCCTTTCTTGTAGCGTATATTTGTTGGCAGTAAATTATCACAGTTTTTGGTTTGAGCAAGTTTTAAATTCTTTTCATTTTTGAAAAATGGTTTTACTGGGTATGGAAATCTGGATTAACAGGGTTTTTTATTTCCAATACTTAAAATATATGACTCTTTTCTAGCTAGCCTGGTTTCTGGAGAGAAGTCTGTTGCTAGTCTTATTTTTTTTTCCTCTATGCAATGTATCTTTTCCCCCTCTCTGGCTGCCTTTAAGATTTCTCTTTGTGTTTGTTTATTACAATTTGTAGGTGTGTGTGTGTGTGTGTGTGTGTGTGTGAGTGAAAGTGCTGGTCTCTCAAGCTTTCTAGGGTTGCTTGGTGCTCTTGGACTTGTGGTTTTGAAATATATTTTTTTAAAATTGAGATTTATATAACAGAATTTACCATTTTGAAGTGTATACTTCTATGGTATTTAGTATATTCACAACGTTGTGCAACCACCTGCTCTCTCTAGTTGGTTTTGAAAATTTTTGGTTTATGTTTTTATTTTTTTCCTCTCTTCTTCTAAGGGGCTGGCTGTGCATATAATATGTAGTTTGATTTTCTCCTACAATATTGTGTGTTTTGTTTCTTCCCTATATGTTTTAGTTGTTAATATTTATAGATCTATTTTCAAGTTTACTGATTATATATAGTCTTCAAGTTGACTATGTCAGTTCTATTTGTGAGCCTGTTGAAGACATTCTTCACTGTTGTTACTGTGTTTATTTCAAGTTAGCTTCTCTTTCTTGCTGTAAGTATGTTGTCCTATATAGTCTTATATAGCCTTATATATATGTAGTCTTATATAGTCTAGTCTTATATATATGTATGTTGTCCATTTTTCTAGTAAAGCCTTTACATATTAATCATACTCATTTAAAAATCTCTGTTCTAATATCTGTATCTTGCCTCAGTTGATTTCTGTTAACTTGTCGCTTGCAAATACACTTTTTATGCCTTTTTTGTATGCTTTATAATTTTTTGTTGAAAGCTGGAGATCTTATGTAGCATAGAGATTGAAAGGTGACAGAGCCAAAGATGAAAGATTATTTTATGTTGTAAGACAAAAGGAAAATGGAGGCCTGGTTCGTGCAATTAAAATGGCTTTATTCCACCTGGGTGATGGGGGGGGGGGTAAGATTTCTAACTGGGCCTGGAAGAAATCCACACATGGGTAATGGTGAAGGGGGTGTTTTAAAGGTCAGGAAGGTGGGGGTCAGGACATTCCCTTTCCTGGGTTGGACATCTGTTGTAAGGGTGGGGGTTGGCCCATTTACCTTTTCCAGGTGGTACATCTTATGGGGTACGGTAGGGGGTTGACCCATTCACCTTTTTTAGGTGGGACATCTGGTGGGAGAGGGTAGGGGGGGTTGATTCTTTCAGGTGGGTCCACCCTATTTGGGTGGGATTTGACTATCAAGTGTAGACTAAGGTAAATAGATTTTATGCCTGGAAATGGACATGTTTTTCTTCATGCAGTTTTGATTTGATCTACTTTTGTATTGGATTGGTTTGAGGTTTGTTTTTTTCATGGGTTTGGTCCGTGCAACAGAGCTTTGAAATTCCTCTAGTGATACCTTTGTATTTAGGGTATTGAATGGTTTGAATATGTATTTTTTCTAATGCTTGCTTTACCTTCAGCTTTTGGTTTTTCCTTTGATCCTTTGAGCTGTATGCTTCAGAGTGTCTCTTGCAAGTTGCTTATTGCTTGCTGCATCTAGCCTGTCTATAGGGACTGGAGGACATTGCTCTGTCATTCTGATAATAATACTGCGGTATTCTGTAGGCATCGAATCTCTAGGTCTAGGGTTTGTGGCCTTTTCAAACTCTTTCTCCCTTCAGTTATAATTCTGAGAAAGCATGTTTTCCTGCCATGAATACTCTCTAGTGCCCCCAAATGTGGCAATGTTTGTTGCCCTTCCCCTTTCAGGGTAAGGCTTTTATGTTGTAAGGAAGGTTGTAGGGTCCTGGTGTTCTTTTTTTCCCTCCCAGTGTCTGCTGCTCCACTCCCAGTGTTGTGCACACAAACGGAGACTTTATAACAACTCTCCCAATTTATTCTATGAGTCTTTGGTGGGGTTCATGGAGGAAAAGCCTGCAAGAATTTGAGGAACCTCCTCTATTTGCTTTTGCCTTCTCTTCCCAGTACACTGTTAGGCACTACCAATTTGCCCACCTTAGCGGACCTCTTGCCCTATATGCCAGCGTTCTTATCTTATCTCTCTCTGCAGGACCCTGTTTCTGATTAGATTTTGGGTCATTTGTTTGCTCCATAACATTAGCATCTCACTCTACCCCCCACCCCCACTTTCTCTCCTTCCTCTTTCTTTTCTGAGATTTCTAGTTCCCAAATGACCCATTATCATTATCTTTAAAAACTTCTGGAATTTCAGTTTTTATTTCTTCTTACCCAAGTAAATGTTTAATTTTAAAATTTATAGATGCAAGATTCTTTTTGTTTTCCCTCCCTTCCTTCCTTTCTTTTCTTTCAACTTTATAGTAGTTCACATTATGTTTCATTCAGAGAATGTTTGTAACATTTTTACTTTGTAGTAATTATGTTTCTTTGTGCCTTAACATATGATTGATTTTTCTGAATTTGTCTTGGCTTTTGTGGGTCCAGAGTTTGATAAATATCCAGTAAGATATAACTATTGATACTCATAAGATCTTCCTCCTTTCTTACATTTTGTCCACTTGATCTGCTTTGTATTGAGAGTGGTATCCTGCGATTAGTGTATTTCTGTCCGTGTCTCTTTAAATCTCCTATAGTTTTTCCTTCTCAGAGTTGGGTGCTGTGTTATTTTTTGTGCTTATACATTCATATGAATATTAATCTTCATTGTTTATAGTTCCTTTTGCATTAAAAAGTGAGCCTTGGTTGTGTGTTAAGCCTTGGTCCTGAGTTTGGCTTTATCTATTATCAGATCCTTGTGTGTGATTTATCTTTGTGTTTCACTTAGCCTGATAGCCCTTTGTGTGTGCCTTTATTGGTAGTCATTTTGAATTACTTTGTCTTAAGCAAGCTCTTATTTATATGTGTCTTACTTTATGAGCCAAATTGAAAATTTTTTCTTCTAATAGTTAAATACATTCATAGGAATTAATATGATTGGTGTTTTGGTCTCAACTCAGTGTCACAGTATTTTATAATTATGAGTGTTATATTTGCTGTGCTTTCTGTGACATGTAGTTTCTTTGTTTTTGTTAACAGTGATTTTTTTCTTGGTATTTAATAAGGCTTATACTTCTGTCCTTGTGTTACTTTTGTACTTAGGACTTTTTAAAATTGTCTTAGTCTCTTACTTTTCTTTTTAACACTTTACTTTGTGGTTTATCTTTTAACTATTCTGTCTTTTTCCTGTCAGCAATTAGTGTGCTAATTCCATTTTCCTCTTCCTTCTCCCATTAAAAATTGCATTATCTATACTTTGTCAGAACATTTAAATTTATTAGACTTTTACTTTGCATTCCACCTTTGTTTCAGTGTTATTTATTTGTATGTTTTAAAAA
This sequence comes from Nycticebus coucang, assembly GCF_027406575.1. NCBI lineage: Eukaryota > Metazoa > Chordata > Mammalia > Primates > Lorisidae > Nycticebus > Nycticebus coucang. The sequence goes on along the minus strand of NC_069801.1, from coordinate 47,648,622 downwards.
TACTCATTAGTGGTCCTTTTCCTGAAGTTTTCTTAAGTTATTGGTTGGATGAAGTGAAGGTCTTCTAGTAGATTTTGTAAAGAAGGGCTCATTGGTGCAGAATTCTCTTAAGTTTTTATGGTAACTATTTTAAATTGAACATGAACTTTATGGTCATCCTCTATGTCAGAAACTATTTTTCTGTCACCCTGATATTTGAAGAGCAACTTGCTTGCATATAAAATCTTCGGTTCATACTTAGTTTTATATATTGGTTTTAAAATTTAATTGAATATCTCATATTAATAGAAAATGATTACTAGGATACATGTCAAGTCTGTTAAGAGTAGAATATAAATTCTTAAAACAATAGTTAAGTAAGTGAAGTAAAGGATATGTTAACCAGTTTGATGTAAGCATTCCAAATTATATATAAAATCATACTGTACCCCATAAATGCATTAATGCACATAGTTATGGTTTAATAAAAAAAATTATTAAGAGAAATAAAAAGAGGTGATCATTCTGGATCAGTTTTCCCCAGGGATCCAGTATAGATACATATTTTTTTGTATTTATGGAAATTTTTCTAGGATTATGGCTTCAAATTTGAGTTTTGTTCCATTGCTTTGTTCTTATTTTTAGAGACTTAACACTATGAATATTTTACTTCTTTGTCCCTGTTCCATTTCTACTACTTTCTCTCCGGTCCTTTTAATTTTTTTCATTATATTGTTTGATTAACTTAGTTGTTTTTCTTCCATTCTTCAATGTCCCTCATTAAATTTTTTTTTTTCAATTTTTTAATTTTTTTGTGCAGTTTTTGGCTGGGGCTGGGTTTGAACCCGCCACCTCCGGCATATGGGACCGGCGGTCTACCCCTCTGAGCCACAGGCGCCGCCCTAAAATGTGGTGGTTTTTTTTTTTTTTTTGCAGTTTTTGGCCGGGGCTGGGTTTGAACCCGCCACCTCTGGCATATTGGGCCAGTGCTCTATCCCTTTGAGATCCCTCATTAAATTTTTGTTGACAACTGTTTTTCCCTTCAGGATTTTGTGGTTTATTCTTCATTTCTGACATAATATTGTCATCTTCTTTTTCCTGAGTACCATCGAGTTTATTTCATTTCTCCCTATTTTTTTGTTATGGTTGTTGCTATTGCTGTTATTTTTGCATTTCTGATTCAGTGTGATTTTTCATGTCCTTAAGTGCTTATTTAAATACATTTAAGTTCTGAGTATTGATTTATAGTTTTTTTTCTTCTTCATGATTATTTTTGGGAGGGAATTTTTCTTTGTAGATATGTAAGTAATTTTGTTATATACATATATATATATATACATACATACATACATACATACTTATTGTTGGGGATTCATTGAGGGTACAAAGAACCAGGTTGCACTAATTGCATTTTTCAGGCAAAGTCCCCTTTTTAAATGTGTTCCTCACCCAAGAGGTGTGCCATATATCGTGACACCCCCCTCGCCCCATTCCCCTACACCCACCTTCCACCGTGTACTAGGTCATCATTTGTCCTCATATCAAAATTGAGTACATTGGATTCTTGCTTCTCCATTCTTGTGATGCTTTACTAAGAAGAATGTGTTCCATGTCCATCCAAGTTAGTATAAAAAAGTAGTCTCCATCTTTTATTAGAATAATAATATTCTATGATATACATATACCACAGCTTGTTAATTCATTTCTGGATTGATAGGTATTTAGGTGGTTTCCGCATTTTGGCTATTGTAAATTGAGCTGCAATAAACAGGATTTTTTTTCCTTCTGGATAGATGCCCAGTAATGGGATTGCAGGATCAAATAAGAGGTCTAGTTTGAGTTCTTTGAGTATTCTCCATACTTCCTTTCAAAAAGGTTGTATTAGTTTACAGTCCCACCAGTAAGGTAAAAGTGTTGCCTTCTTTCCACATCCACGCCAGCATCTGCAGCTTTGAGGTATTGTCATGTGAGCCATTCTCACTGGGGTTAGGTGATATCTCAGGGTGGTTTTGATTTGTATTTCTCTGATGATTAGGGCAATGAGCATTTTTTCATATGTTTGTTAGCCATTCATCTGTCTTCTGTGGAGAAGGTTCTGTTCATCTCTCTTGCCCATTGATATAAGGGATTGTTGGCTCTTTTTTTTTGTTGATGAATTTGAGTTCTCTATAGATCCGAGTTATCAATCTTTGTCCGATTCATAGTATGCAAATATCTTTTCCCATTCTGATGATTGTCTATTTGCTTTGTTTGTTGTCTCCTTAGCTGTACAGAAGCTATTCGGTTTAATTAAGTCCCATTTGGAGAACTGGATAACCACATGTAAGAGGCTGAAACTGGACCTGCACATTTCACCACTGACTAAAATCTGTTAAAGATGGGTTGAAAATCTAAATCTAAGGCATGAAACAATAAAAATCCTCGAATTAAGTGGGGGGAAAACACTTGAAGGTATTGGCCTGGGGAAAGATTTTATGAAGAAGACTTTAGTGGCAATTGCAACAGCAGCAAAAATAAACAAATGGGACTTAATAAATCTTATTATTATTTTTTTTTTGCAATAGCTCTTATAGATTTTTTTATATGGTGTGTTTCTATTAGCATGTTCATTTTTATGATAATAGTGTGATTTACACGATTTTTACTTTACTCTCTTCTGTCAGTTTAGCAAAGTTCAGATACTTTTCCAGTTTTTTTTGTTGTTTTTGTTTGTTTGGGGGTTTTCTTGTTCTGGTTATTGTTTTGGTGCATGGGGGTAAGGAATAATGAGTACTAAATTTTATGCTTCTTTTTTTGTTTTACAAGAAAGAACCTAGCTTTTCTTATTTTACTACTTTTCCTCTTTACCACTGATTGTCAGAGGGGCTTCTTCTCCCTTTATTTTTAAACTTTTTTTTCTTTCTGCAGAAAGCTGTGGTTCTTATTTATGTGTTTCTTTAAATCATGTCTGCCCCTTTGAATTGTGCTTTTTTGAAGTCCCTTTTTTATAATCTTTGATCTGCACAGGATACCTTGTTAATGTCTTTAGATAGGTTATACTTAGGATCTCAGTAATTTTAGAGCAACCTTAATCTCCTTCTCTACTTTCCCTTTTCTGTCTCCCCCTTAGTTTTTCTGGATCTGTCTTTATAGAATTGAGGATGGGGCCAGGAGCATAAGAGAAAGATATGCTGGGAGTTGATAATTTTTTTCTTTTTATTCACAGATATTTTGAAGGTTCAGCATTCTCTTTCTTCAAGTCATGATGAGGATGGGTTTTTTGTTCAGTTTAATTATCCTCTTGTTGTTTAGTACTGTTTTGGATGATTTAACATTCTGGGGCCAGTCAGGAGGTAGACCATACAGTTACAATAAGGAATTAGTAGCTATTATAAGGAAATAAGTATAAGATATAAGAAAATTCTGTATAGTACCCTAGGACTAAGGGAGAGAACCAAGGAAGGACAAACTTAGAAGAGATTCACACCTTGTTGGAGAAGGTGTAGTTTAGCCTACAGAATGGTAAAGATATGCGCTGGTTTGGCCAGGCCAGTGCTGCTTTGTTGTCAGTGGGTGAGCAGTAGTGTGAATGTGCAGTGTGTGGGGGCTTTTCTGGGCAAAACACATTGCATGTGTGGAGTGGGCATTTGCAGAAGGAGTAGCAGTGTGATATGAGCTCTCTGATTACTGGCAGGATGTGCACAAGGTCTTGCAGAGGGAGGCAGAGTGTTGGTGGGTGGGCAAGAGGCCTTTGGATACTGGTTTCCATGTTGACAAGGCTATGGAAAAGAGTATCATTAGCTCGAGACTCTAAGGTTGCTAAAGTGCCGTGCTTTGGGCCTGTGACTAAGGACACTAGAGGTCCTCGCACATGGAGTGCCCGCTGCCATGTGGTAGCCCGAAACTACAGCAAAGCTTTCTGCACTGTCCTTCCAGTGCTGAGAAAACAATATCATCCTCACTGTAAAGGAGAGAGATATGTAAAGAGATTCTTATTTTCCTCTTAAATCACAGAACATGATTCAAAGGTGTTTTTGGAGCTGAGAGTCAGTAAATTAATAACCGAGACAAATGGAGATACTGGATGACAGATAGTAAGAAGACACTGTTAAGCTGGCTGGATGGCCTACCAAATTTTACGTGTCTGTACCTTTTCTCTTACTGCAACCTTCATTTGGAATGCTGTTCCTTGGTACTTCATATGTTTTCCTTCTCCCAGCCTGTCAAATATTTATTTTGCCTCAGACACCTTCTGTTATACCCTTTACCATAACTTCGTCATCATTAATATTGCTACCTCCTTTGTAATATAATTATTTTCAGGTATCCTAATTTCCTCTCTATCACATACCCTTTTTTAACCTGACTTGGAAAATCTTCCAGCCACCCTAGGATCTATAATTCATTGATCCTCCTATGTTTGATGTCTTTCAGATCCTTTATATCCACTTTTCTTAACTAGATATCTTGGTTACGTCAATAAATTGGCATGTTGTGGTACCAAAGCTTGAAGCCCAGGTCTTGTGCCTCTAGATTCAGACTCCACTATGCTAGAAATGACCATTTTAACACTTAAGCCAATTCTGTTCAATTATATTTTGCTATGTACCTCAAGCAGTATATTAGAATTTATGGAATTAGGTTTAGATTTGTTGCTTTTGAATATCTGCTATGGATATACATTCCTCACTGTAGCCATGTTTGTCTCTCAGTGTCTTAAAAATCAGTTGTGATTGACAACCTGTAGGGTGGGAGAAAATATTTGCAAATTATTCATCAACAAAGGATTAATAATAATAGTATATAAGGAACCCAATAGTAATAAACCAAATAATCCAATTTAAGAATGGGCAAATGGTCTGTGGTGGGTCCCTATAGTTCCGGCTGCTCGGGAAGCTGAGGGAAGAGGATCATTGAGCCCAAGAGTTTGAGGTTACGGGTGGGAGAGGTATCGGCAGGATCCGTGCTGCTGCCACGGCTTGGGGCTGACCTGTCCGAGTTCTCGTCTGTGCCGAGCCCACTCGAACCGCAGCCATGTCTGGGGATGAGGTCGGAAAGTCTTGATCACATGGCAGAGAAATGGTGGAGAAGCAAGTAAATGTGCTCACAGAAAGTGAAATACCCTCCAGTTTGGTTAGACTAAAGGAGCGAAGAGCTGAAAATTAGGTAATGGATAACTCATTGGAGGCCTGTGACAACCCATGTTAAGGAATTTGGAATTTATTCTGAAGAGGATTCCAGTCTCTTGATTCTCACAGAAGTTTTATAAAATGATTTTTGATCCTACTATGAGCAAGAAGAAAAAGAAGAAGAAGAAGCCCTTTATGTTAGATGAGGAAGGAGATGCCCAAACAGAAGAAACCCAGCCCTCAGAAACAAAAGAAGTGGAGGACAAAGACACAGAAGCCCGATGAAGAGGACAGTAGGAAAAAAATGCTTCTGATGATCTAGATGACTTGAACTTCTTTAATCAAAAGAAAAAGAAGAAAAAAACAAAAAAGATATTTGATATTGATGAAGCTGAAGAAGGTGTAAAGGATCTTAAGATTGAAAGTGATGTTCAGGAACCAGCTGAACCAGAGGATGACCTTGACATTATGCTTGGCAATAAAAAGAAGAAAAAGAAGAATGTTAAGTTCCCAGATGAGAATGAAATACTAGAGAAAGATGAAGACAGCAAAAAAGATGATGATATCTCATTCAGTAAGCAGATGGGCCCTGCTTGGGCAGGCTCAGAAAGAGACTATACATATGAAGAGTTATTGAATCGAGTGTTCAACATCATGAGGGAAAAGAATCCAGATACGGTTGCTGGAGAGAAAAGGAAATTCGTCAGGAAACCTCCACAGGTCGTCTGAGTAGGAACTAAGAAAACTTTTGTTAACTTCACAGATACCTGTAAACTATTACATTGTCAGCCAAAACATCTTGCATTTTTATTGGCTGAATTGGGTACAAGTGGCTCTATAGATGGTAATAATCAGCTTGTAATCAAAGGAAGATTCCAACAGAAACAGATAGAAAATGTCTTGAAAAGATATATCAAGGAGTATGTCACTTGTCACACATGCCGATTACCAGACATAATCCTGCAGAAGGATACCCGACTTTATTTCTTACAGTGCGAAACTTGTCATTCTCGATGCTCTGTCACCAGTATCAAAATTGGCTTCCAGGCTGTCACGGGCAAGCGAGCACAGCTCCGTGCCAAAGCTAACTAATTTGCTAATCACAACCAGTTTTGCAAAGTGTGATGTGGAGATTTGGCTGGACCGTTTGCTATCAGAGTGGATTTACCATTGTATTAAAAACAAGATAAAAAAGCTGCCAAGTTCTTTGGTGAGTGGCTGATTGGTCTGAAATCCTTGCGAGATGCCGATGCTCAGACATACTCATTGCCTACTTTAACACCTGTCAGAGAAATGTGATAGGTGGTGAGGTGCTTTTTTAAACTCGTTCATGGACTTCTGTAAAATGCAAGATAAAGTTATTATAACAGTGATTCTTTCAAAAAAAAAAAAAGAGTTTGAGGTTACTGTGAGCTGTGATGCCACCGCATTCTACCACAAAGTGAGACTCTGTCTCAAAAAAGGGGTGGGGGGACAAATTAAATGGGCATTTCTCAGAAAAAGACATACAAATGGTCAATAGGTATATGAAAGTTGAATATCACTAATCAGGGAAATGTAAATCAAAACTACAATGACATATCGTCTTTCCCTAGTTAAAATGGCTATTATTAAAAGGACAAAAAATAACAAATGATGACAAAGATGCAGAGAAAGGGGAACATTTATACATTATTGTTGTAAATGTATATTAGTACATGGAAAACATCATGGAGATTCCTCAAAAAACTGAAAGTAAAGCTACCATATGATCCAGCAATCCCATTGCTGGGTATATATCCGAAAGATAGGAAATCGGTGTATTAAAGAGATACAGACTCCCACATTTATTGTATCACTGTTCACAGTAAGCAAGTTATGTAATCAACCTAACTGTCTATTAGTGGGTGAATGGATAAAGAAAATGTGATATGTATACACAATGTATTGTTCTTTAGCCATAAAAAGAATGAAATCCTGTCATTTATAACAACATGAATGGAACTAGAGGTGAAGTGAAATAAGCCAGGCACAGAAAGACAAACATGACACATTCTCACTTATTTTTGGGAGTGAAACCATTGATCTCATGGAGGTAGTGAATAGAATGGTGGTTATCAGAGGCTGGGAAGGGGAATGGGGAGTGAGGGAATGGAGAGAGGTTGGTTAATGGGTACAAAAATACATTTATATAGAAGAATAACTTTTAATATTCAGTAGCACAATAGAGTAATTGTAGTTAACAATAATTATTCTATATTTCAAAATAGCTAGAAGAGAAGATTTGAAATGTTCCTGTATCAAAATATTACATGCATTCCATAAATATGTGTAACTATTGTATATCTATATACAATAAAAGAAAAAAAAATTAGATGGGAAACCAAAGACAAACCTTCCTATCACATGTGACACATAGCCCTCAATATTAAAACAGAAATCAATTATAATCATTAGTAGTATGTTCAAGTAGCAAATATAGGTTTTGGTTTTAAACAAAGATAATTAACACTGATAGCATCTTTATTCTTATCACTTGACATGTCTTTTTTTTTCTTTTTTTGAGACAGAGTCTCACTATGTTGCCCTCAGTAGAGTACCGTAGTGTCACAGCTTACAGCAACCTCCAACTCTTGGGCTTAAGCAATTCTCTTGCCTCAGCCTCCCAAGTAGCTGAGACTACAGGCGCCTGTGACAAAAAGCCTGGCTTTTTGGTTGCAGTTGTCATTGTTGTTTAGAAGGTCCAGGCCAGGGTCAAACCCACCAGCCTTGGTGTATGTGGCATGTGCCCGACCCACTGAGCTACCGGCGCCACGACTTGACATGTCTTACAAAGCTAGTAATTACAAAAACAAATTTTATCTCATTCCCTTATTGATTAATTAGTTCAAATATTAATTTTATATAGAGTCCCTACTGTGTGCTAGCATTTTTCTAGGCATAGGGGAAGTAACAGTGAACAAGACAAAGTCCATAGTCTTTTTTTTTTTCTTCTTAAATTGAGACAGAGTCTCACTATGTTACCCTTGGTAGATTGTGGTGGCGTTACAGCTCAGAGCAACTTCAAACTCTTGGGCCGAACTGAAAGTCCATAGTCTTATTGGAACCAATGTGCTTGGGTTGATGGGATCTAGACTCCAAGTATATTTATAAATATACAGAATAGGGTCGTCACCTGTAGCTTAGTGGTTAGGGCACCGGCCGCATAAACCGGGGCTAGTGGGTTAGAACCTGGTCCGGGCATCCTAAACAACAATGACAACTACAACAAAAAAATAGCCGGGCGTTGTGGTGGGCGCCTGTAGTCCCAGCTACTTGGGAGGCTGAGGCAAGAGAATCACTTAAGTCCAAGAGTTTGAGGTTGCTGTGAGCTGTGACTTCACTCTACCGATGATGACATAGTAAGACTCTGTCTCAAAAAAATATATATACAGTTTAATTTTAGGAAATGGTACATACCATGAAGAAAGCCAAACAGGATAATGGAATAGAGTAACTAAAGGTATAAAGAGGGTTATTTTATTTTAGAATGTGGAGTCAGGTGAGGTTATTTTATGAGGTAGCTTTTTATGAGGTCTGAGAAATTAGTGAACTCATCTTAGAAAAAGTGCTACATACCTCATTGTTGAATATCGCTATGGTCACCTTCTGAGTACTCCCTTTGGGAAGATATGCATCAATACCAGCGCTTGGTCCATCCTTCAAAGCAATTTTGGAACTCTTTTTCTGGAATGGCCATCAGAGCTGTTGTTGTATTAGCCTTGATGTCCTGAATGTCATCAAAATGTCTTCCTTTCAATATTTTCTTTATCTTCAGGTAAAGAAAAAAGTCACTGGACGCCAGATCAGGTGAGTAGTGAGGGTGTTTCAATACTATTATTTGTTGATTGGTTTAAAGACTCCCTCACAGACAGTGCTGTGTGAGCTGGTGCATTGTCATGATGAAAGGGCCACAAGTTGTTGGCAAAAAGTTCAGGTTGTTTTCTTCTTTTTCATGTGGCCTTTTCAGCACTTCCAAATAGTTAACTGTCCAGTTGGTACAAATTCATAATGGATAATTCCTCTGATAATTGGTTAGCAACATCTGATGAAAATTTTTTGGTCGTGGAGAATTGGCTGACTTCCATTGTGCACTTTGAGGCATTGTTTCAGGGTACACCTATGTTTCACCCTCAATGATAACACATTTCACCACAGCCCAGAACATCATCTTGGCTTTCCAAAAAGTCTTAGCAAATTGCAAGTTTCCTTTGCTTTTGTTCACAGGTGAGCTCCTTGGGCACTGTTTTTGTACACATCTTTCTCATGCTAAGATTTCAGTTAAGATTTTCTGCATTATTTCTCTTTCTCTCTGTCTTTTTTGGGACTGAATCTTACTCTGTTGCCCAGGCTAGAATGCTGTGGCGTCAACCTAGCTTATATCTTGCCTCAGCTTCCTGAGTAGCTTGGACTATAGGTGCCTGTCAGAATGCCTGGCTCATTTTTCTATTTACAGTAGAGACAGGGGTTTCTCTTTAGCTCAGGCTGGTCTCAAACTCCTGAGATCAAGTGATCTTCCTACCTTGAGTGTATGGGAGCCACCATGCCTGGTGATTTGTTTCTTTATCGATGTTTACTTGGTCTGCTATGCTTCTCACAGTCAGCCTATGATTTTGGCACACAATTTAGATGAATTTTTGCAATGTTCTTGTCAATTCTGCTCTTTACTGGCTTCCCTGACCTCTCTTCATCAGTGACTCTTACTGTCTTCTCAGAAAAATGTTTAACTGTTTGTACACTGATGTTTTCTTCATGGCATTATCTCCATAAACTTGAACTAACACGTGCCTGATTTCACTTCCACTCTTACCAAGTTTAACAAGAAAGAGTGTTGAAACAGTGAACAACTGTTTGTTGTTCTAATTTACGTTCCGATATTCTCACAATGGCTCACAAAAACATGTAACAACAATAAGGAACTCCACTGAGCACAGCACCTCTTGTCCACATGAGCACGGCTGTGAGACACTGAGATAGAAACCTTATCAAGCTGTTTGTACAGCACTGCTAATGTAAGTGCATGGTTTTTAAGTTCATAAACTTCATAGTCAGAGTCTGTAGTTGAACTGAGAATGAGGAGCCAGTCATATGAAGATCTAAGGAAAAAGCCTTGTGAAGACAGAGGGAAGAGCAGATGCGAATGCCCCGAGAGAGCAAACATATTTGAGGAGGAGCTAAAAAGATATTGTGGCTAGAGTTTAGTGAGTCAAGGTGTGTGCTTGCAGAGCAGAGGTAGGGGTCTGATTTCATAGGCCTTTGGAGACAAGAATTTTGTGTGTGGCAAGAATGGTTTAGTTTGGTGACTTTTGGTCCAGAAAGGATTTTTGTCATTAATGCATATAATATTAAAATACATGTTGAAGAAGGATCTAAAATTAAATTGGTTTGGATTACAAAGTAGTGTTCTCTTAAAGTAGACCTCAAATGGCAAGCTATTATAACACATCAGTGAAGAAATGATGGAAGAACTCATTGTTCCAAAGAAAACATTACCCAGACCCTCAGCTCTTTTCCTTTACCTGCCTGCCTTTCACCATTTGGGCTGCATCGATCGGGGAACTCAAAATCTGGAATGATAGTACATCAGAATGAAAGTATAGGTTCTATTCAGTCAATGTGAAAGAGTTGGTACTTCTAGTTAGTGAGTATAATCAGGCTTAGTGTGGTTAGTCAGTGTATGTGGATCCAGCACTTCTACTTAGGTTAATGAAATTAAATGTACTTAGTTATAATGAGTCTTAGATTTTTGGTTGGTTAATAGAAATGAATTCCAGAATTCCAAGTAAGTTAGAAAGTATAATGAGATCCTTGCATTCCTGGTCAGTCAGGAAGTGTAAAAAGAGTCCAAAAGTCTTACTTAGTCTGGAAATGTAATGATCCAGCATTCCTCCTTAGTCAGGAAGTATAGTCCAGGACTTAGCCAGATACTGCTTAGCAACTGGTATGAAAGTTGATGGAAAGGAAACAGAAACTAATAGTCAAAGTGAAGTTTTAGAATCAGTAATTTATTCAGGCCATACTTTTGATGGATTGCCTTAAAAATTTTATGCCCTATATTTGGGTTTTTCTTTTTACCTTAATAACTTGTAGATAATCCTTTACTGTCTGAGTTTTCATTCTCTGCAGTTATTTCCATTTCTTATTGTGTTAATTGATTGTCTAATTTAAAATGTTGCTTTTCAGATAACATCATATCTTAATTAATTAATTAATTATTTTCGAGATAGAGTTTCAGTATGTTGCCCTCGGTAGAGTGCTGTAGTGTCACAGCTCACAGCAACCTGAAACTCTTGGGCTGAAGCAGTTCTCTTGCCTCAGCCTCCTGAGTAGCTGGGACTACAGGCACCTGCCACAACGCCTGGCTATTTTTAGAGGCGAGGTCTTGCTCTTGCTCAGGCTGGTCTCTAACCTGTGAGCTCAGGCAATCCACCCACCTTAGTCTCCCAGAGTGCTAGGATTACAGGCACGAGCCACCATGCCCATCTGTGGTACAACATTTATAATATACTCTTAAGTTGTTTTAAAATGTATCCTTGTATTATGTACATTAGGTGAGATCTCGCCAAATTACCCTCGCTCCATTTGTCCTTCTCCCTCCCCACCTGTCTCCCTATCAAAGCACCAATGTCATACTTTAAATAGCTTGAAAAAATAGTACTTTTATTTATACAGAATCAGAAAAACACTTGAATAGCCAATACATTGCTTAGAAATAAAAATAAATCAGGAGGCATAATGTTACCAGACTTCAGATTATACTATAGATCCATAGTTACCAAAACAGCATGGTACTGGTACAAAAATAGAGATGTAGATATATGGAACAGATTAGAGAACCTAGAGATGAATCTAAGAAAGTACATATTGTCATTTGATCTTTGACAAGCCTAACAAAAACATACATTGGGGAAAAGATTCCCTGTTTAAGAAATGGTGCTGGGAGAACTGGCTAAGCAACCTGTAGAAGACGGAAACTGGACCTTTACCTTTCATCACCAAAATTGATTCTCACTGGATAAAAGATTTAAACATAAGGCATGATTTTTAATGCTCATCATGTCTCAATATAAAATGTAGAATTTAAAGGGATCTCCCTTCCTGACCCTTTTTACTGCCTTTGATTCTTACATAAATTAACTTCTAGGAGATTGCATCTGTTTGTGATTTCATCAACAGTATAGGTATAAGAAAGCCTTTCCATTAAAAAAAAAAAAAAAGAAAGCCTTTTCGTTGTATTCTCAGCACCATTATATATTTTTCTGTGTGTGTATGTAGTAGTTCATAGTAGTGTGGAAAATAGTTCATATTTACCAGATAATGATAAAAAAGCATGTTACCTTGCCTTAATTTTTATTTCTTTGGCTGAGATTTTATATATATTATGTTGGTCATTTGTATTTATTTGTTCAGTTATAAACTTTGGTCATTCATATTTGTTTATGAACCATGGGCTTGTATTTTTAGCAGGTTTTTTTTTTTAGTTATTTTTGAAAAAGCTGCTTCGTTTTTTTAATGTGAGCATATTTTATTATCTTTCTTTCTTTTTAATTAATATTAAATCATAGCTGTGTACATTAATGTGATCATGGGGCACCATACACTGGTTTTATAAACAGTTTGACACATTTTCATCACACTGGTTAACATAGCCTTCCTGGCATTTTCTTAGTTATTGTGTTAAGACAATTATATTCTACATTTACTAAGTTTCACAAATAAGATGTAAGATGCACCGCAGGGGTAATCCCACCAATCACCCTCCCTCCGCCCATCCTCCCCTCCCTCTCCCCCTTCCCCATATTCTTAGGTTATAACTGGGTTATAGCTTTCATATGAAAGCCATAAATTGGTTTCATAGTAGGGCTGAGTACATTGGATACTTTTTCTTCCATTCTTGAGATACTTTACTAAGAAGAATATGTTCCAGCTCCATCCATGTAAAAATGAAAGAGTTAAAGTCTCCATCTTTTTTTAAGGCTGCATAATATTCCATGGTGTACATATGCCACAATTTATTAATCCATTTGTGGATCGATGGGCACTTGGGCTTTTTCCATGACTTAGCAATTATGAATTGGGCTGCAATAAACATTCTGGTGCAAGTATCTTTGTTATAATATGATTTTTGGTCTTCTGGATAAATACCTAGTAGAGGAGCTATAGGATTGAATGGCAGATCTATTTTTAGATCTCTGAGTGTTCTCCAAACATCTTTCCAAAAGGAACGTGTTAATTTGCATTCCCACAAGCAGTGTAGAAGTGTTCCTTTTTTCTCCACATCCATGCCAACATTACTGGTCTTGGGATTTTGTGATATGGGCTAATCTTACTGGAGTTAGATGGTATCTCAAGGCAGTTTTGATTTGCATTTCTCTGATGATTAAAGATGATGAGCATTTTTTCATATGTGTGTAGGCCGTGCGCCTGTCTTCTTCAGAGAAATTTCTCTTCAAGTCCCTTGCCCAGCCTGCGATGGGATCACTTGTTCTTTTCTTGCTTATATGTTTGAGTTCTCTGTGGATTCTGGTTATTAAACCTTTGCTGAGACATAACCTGCAAATATCTTCTCCCATTTGGAGGGCTGTCTTCTTGCTTAACTTACTGTGTTCTTGGCTGTGCAGAAGCTTTTTAGTTTTATCAGGTCCCAGTAGTGTATTTTTGAAGCTGCTTCAATTGAATTGCCCAGGGGGTCCTCCTCATAAAATACTCGCCCAGACTGATTTCTTCAAGGGTTTTCCCTGCACTCTCTTCTAGTATTTTTATAGTTTCATGTCTTAAGTTTAAATCTTTAATCCAGTGAGAGTCTATCTTAGTTAATGGTGAAAGGTGTGGGTCCAGTTTCAGTGTTCTACAGGTTGCCAGCCAGTTCACCGAGCACCATTTGTTAAATGGGGAATCTTTTCCCCACTGAATGTTTTTAATTGGCTTGTCAAAGATCAAATAACAGTAAGTAATTGGTTTCATCTTTTGGTTCTCTATTCAGTTCCAGACATTCACTTCTCTGTTTTTGTGCCAGTACCATGCTGTTTTGATCACTATCAATTTATAGTGTAGTCTGAGGTCTGGTAGCGTGATTCCTCCTGCTTTGTTTTTATTTCTGAGTATGTCTTGGCTATTCGAGGTTATTTCTGATTCCGTATAAAACGAAGTATTGTTTTTTCAAGATCTTTAAAGTATTAACAATGGAGCTTTAATAGGGATTGAATTAAAATTGTATATTGCTTTGGGTAGTATGGACATTTTAACAATGGTGATTCTTCCCAGCCATGAGCATGGTATGCTTTCCATTTGTTAACGTTTTCAGCTATTTTTTTCTTAGAGTTTCATTGTTCTCTTTATAGAGATCCTTCACGTCCTTTGTTAGATAAACTTCTAAATATTTCATCTTCTTTGGCACTACTGTGAATGGGATAGAGTCCTTAACTGTTTTCTCAGCTTGACTTGTTGGTATATATAAAGGCTACTGATTTATGAGTGTTGATTTTGTAACCTGAGACTCTGCTGCATTCCTTGATCACTTCTAAGAGTTTTGTAGTAGAATCCCTGGTGTTTTCCAGATATACAGTCATATCATCTGCGAAGAGCGAAAGTTTGATCTCTTCTGACCCTATATGGATACCCTTGATCGCCTTTTCTTCCCTAATTGCGGTGGCTAAAACTTCCATTATAATGTTGAAGAGCAGTGGAGACATTAGGCAGCCTTGTCTGGTTCCTGATCTGAGTGGAAATGATTTCAATTTAACTCCATTCAATACGATATTGGCTGTGGGTTTGCTGTAGATGGCTTCTTTTTTTTTTTTTGTAGAGACAGAGTCTCACTGTACCGCCCTCAGGTAGAGTGCCATGGCATCACATGGCTCACAGCAACCTCTGCTCTTGGGCTTAGAGCGATTCTCTTGCCTCAGCCTCCCAAGCAGCTGGGACTACAGGCGCCCGCCACAACGCCTGGCTATTTTTTTGTTGCAGTTTGGCCAGGGCTGGGTTTGAACCCGCCACCCTCGGCATATGGGGCTGGCGCCCTACTCACTGAGCCACAGGCGCTGCCCTGTAGATGGCTTCTATCAGTTTAAGAAATGTCCCTTCTATACCAATTTTCTTAAGTGTTCTGATCATGAAGGGATGCTGTATATTATCAAAAGCTTTTCTGCATCAATTGAGAGAATCATTTAGTCTTTGTTTTTTAATTTGTTTATTTGCTGAATTATACTTACAGATTTACGGATATTGAACCAGCCTTGAGACCCTGGGATAAAACCGACTTGGTCATGATGTATAATTTGTTTGATGTGTTGCTGGATTCTGTTTGTTAGGATCTTGTTGTATACTTTTGCATCTATATTCATTAGTGATATTGGTCTATAATTTTCTTTTCTTTTTGGGTCTTTTCCTGGTTTGGGAATCAGGGTGATGTTAGCTTCATAGAACGTGTTGGGTAGTCTTTCTTCTTTTTCTATATTTTGGAACAGGTTGAGTAACATAGGTACTAATTCCTCTTTAAAGGTTTGGTAGAATGCTGACATGAAGCCATCTGGTCCCGGGCTTTTCTTTTTAGGGAGATTTCTTATGGTTGATGCTATTTCAGAACTTGATATGGGCCTGTTCAACATTTCCACTTGATTCTGGCTAAGTCTTGGAAGGTGATGTGCTTCCAAGTATTGGTCAATTTCCTTTAGATTTTCATATTTCTGAGAGTAAAGTTTCTTGTAATACTCATTAAGGATTTTTTTAATTTCTGAGGAATTCTGTTGTTATTTCGTCTTTCTCGTTTCTGATTGATGAGATTAGAGATTTTACCCTTTTTTTTTCCTGGTTAGGTTAGCCAAAAGTTTATCTATTTTAATGACCTTTTCAAAAAACCAACTTTTTGATTTATTGATCTGTTGTGTAATTCTTTTGTTTTCAATTTCATTTAATTCTGCTCTAATTTTGGTTATTTCTTTTCTTCTACTGGGCTTGGGGTTGAAATGTTCTTCCTTTTCCAGTTGCTTGAGATGTCCCATTAAGTTGTTAACTTCCTCTCTTTTCGTTCTCTTGAGGAAGGCTTGCGGTGCTATAAATTTCCCTCTTAGGACTGCCTTTACAGTATCCCAGAGGTTCTTCATTCGTGTCTTCATTGTCGTTTTGTTCCAAAAATTTGGCAATTTCCTTCTTAATCTCATATCTGACCCAGCTATCATTCAGCATAAGGTTATTTAACTTCCATATTTTTGTATGAGTATGCAGGTTCCTGTTGTTACTGCGTTTAACTTTTATTCCATGGTGGTCCGAGAGGATGCAAGGAATAATTTCTATTCTTTTAAATTTACTGAGGTTAGACCTATGACCTAAGATGTGATCAATTTTGGAGTATGTTCCGTGGGCTGATGAGAAGTATGTGCATTCAGTTTTTGGGGGATGAAATGTTCTGTAGATGTCTGCTAAATCCAAATGTTGGATGGTTAGATTTAAATCTAAAATTTCTTTGCTCAGTTTCTTATTGGAGGATCTATCCAACACTGCCAAAGGAGTGTTGAAATCTCTGACTATTATGGAGCTGGAGGAAATCAAGTTGCTCACGTCTGTTAGAGTTTCTCTTATAAATTGAGGCGCATTCTGGTTGGGTGTATAAATTTTCATAATTGAAATCTCATATTGAGTATTACCCTTAACAAATATGAAGTGACCATTCTTATCCTTCCTTACTTCTGTTGGTTTAAAGCCTATTGTATCTGCAAATAGAATTGCAACACCTGCTTTTTTCTGGCTGCCATTTGCCTGAAATATGGACGACCATCCTTTCATCCTGAGTCTATATTTATCTTTTAAGGTAAGATGTGACTCTTGTATGCAGCAAATATCTGGCCTAAGTTTTTGTATCCAGTCAGCTAATCTGTGCCTTTTTAGAGGACAGTTTAAGCCATTCACATTAATGGAGAGTATTCATAAGTCTGGTAAAATTTTGGGTATCGAGTTTTTCTAAAGTCCAGTGGACATTTTTAATCCTTTCAGCACTGTGGAAGTTGGAGTTTGATCAAAAGTTTCTGGGTGAGTTTATTTTTGTGGTAGAGGTTTGAGCTGGTCATTATGGAGGATAGGTCTGAAAATATCCTGAAAGAGCTGGGTTGGTTATGGCAAATTTCTTCAACATATGAATGTCATTAAAGTATTTAATTTTTCCATCATAAATAAAACTCACTTTAGCTGGATACAGGATCTGGGATTGAAAGTAATTTTGTTTTAGCAGATTAAAAGTTGATGACCATCCTTTTCTGGCTTGCAAAGTTTCAGCAGAGATATCTGCAGTCATTCTAATATTCTTCCCTTGTAGGTAATGGATTTCTTAGGTCTGGCTGTTTTCAGCATTTTCTCTTTCATATTAATACTAGTGAAGTTAATTATGATATGCGTGGGGGATGTGTTATTGGGATTGAGTCGTGCTTGGCTTCTGAAGCTGTCTGCTATCTGAATTTCAGAATCTCTTGGCATGTCTAGAAAATTCTCTTTCATAAAAGAGGGGACCTCTGTGCCTTGTAAGGCCACTTCATCAGTTTCAGGGATCCCAATGAGGCGGGTATTAACCTTCTTCGAATTATCCCAGAGCTCTCTGAGAGAATGATCTGTTTTTGCTCTCCATTTCTCTTCCCCTTTGATAGTTTGGAAGCTTTCAAAAGCTTTGTCTTCAATGTCAGAAATCCTTCTGCTTGCTCCACTCTGTTACTGTAGGATTCTACTGTACTTTTCAGATCCTTGAGGGCTGCAAATTCTTGCTTCAGTATGTCAAAATCTTCGGTGCTTTTGTCTTTAAATTTGGTAAATTCTTGACAACTTTTGAATTTCTCCTCGAATTTCTTATTCTGACTTTTGAATTGCTCCTCGAATTTCTTTCTTTTTTTTTTTTTTTTTGTAGAGACAGAGTCTCCGTGTACCGCCCTCGGTAGAGTGCCGTGGCCTCACACGGCTCATAGCAACCTCTAACTCTTGGGCTTACGCGATTCTCTTGCCTCAGCCTCCCGAGTAGCTGGGACTACAGGCGCCCGCCACAACGCCCGGCTATTTTTTTGTTGCAGTTTGGCCGGGCTGGGTTTGAACCCGCCTCCCTCGGCATATGGGGCCGGCACCCTACTCACTGAGCCACAGGCGCCGCCCGCTCCTCGAATTTCTAATTCCAAATTTTCCTCCATTCTATTAATCTTGTTTGCAGTTCAAATTCTGAATTCAATTTCTGACATTTTGGCCAGCTGTTTATGAATGGGATCTTCTGTTCCATCTGCCATATCTTTCCTTGGTGGGGGTTGATCTATTCTGGTTATTCATGTTACCAGAGTTTTTCTGCTGATTCCGCCCCAGGATTATTTTACACGGTTTGACTTTTCCCCTGGAGCTTTGTTGAGGACCCGTATAGTGCTACAGCGTGAGAATCTGGGGACCTTTTTGGTGTCGTGGGGCTAAGTGGTTCTGTCTTGTTTTCAGCTGGTCTCTGTTCGACCCTAGTGAAATAGTTACTCTGGGTTGAAGTCTCAGCTGTGGAGAAATACCAGCATTTAAGTCACTCCACTCCCCACAGGCAGCAATTGGAAAAGGAAAATCAAACCTTCCTACAACCACACACCCAGGGCACCAGTTGAATAGGCCTCAGGCGATTGGCTCTGTTCAAAAGGTCCAAATCAGTTGTCTCAGTCAGCACCTGTCTCAGGTGTGAGAGTTTCAAAGGTCTGTGGGAACTGTATCGTAGGGGTCTGGTGACAACTCAAATATGACTTGCTCTGGTGCTCCGTGAAGTTAGGAGGATTCTCCTATCAAATAGAGTAGTCTGGGAAGGTTGATGCCTCCTTCCCCACCTTGCACCTCTGTCACACCCAGTCACTGATAGCGCGGCGGGGCTGTGACTCATTTGCCTTCAATGAGGAGATACTCCAGGAGTTTGCACCTGTCTGAATCACAAGGGAATCTGTATCTGCTCAACGAGGCCACTGCTCTCTGTATCCAGCAGGGGGTGGTGAGGCCTGACAACCTTGGGTACTTGATTGAGGCTGGGGTGTGTTCACTCAGTTCCAACCCGCCCCTGATTGATGTTACTGACAGAACAGAACAACTTTGTGGGAATTTGTTTCCTTCCCTGCTAAATTCCTCTGCAGAAGAGAAGCTGTTTTGAGTTCCCAGAAACTGCCTCAGGCCCTGTCTTTACTCCTGCAGTTTTCTATTCATAACACGGTCAGCTCTAGCCTCCTACCTTCTTTTGTGTATAGGCTGATGATCCCCTGAGGGCCCAGTGCGTCTTATGCTCAGTAAGGGGTCCTCGTGTCAGCCCCGCCTGGGGAATTTCCCGGCTCTGCACGTGCGTTTTCTAATCCCCATGTTCCACCCAGGCTGGTACCGCCACAGGCAAACCCTTTACTCACGGGGCCTGTGTTTCAGTCCCAGATCTGTTCCGCAGTGGTTGCCATCTGAGAAGATGCCCAGCCTCCTCTGGTTGCCCAGGGAGACGGGTTGTGGCTTCAGAATATCCGGGCGTGTGCCCTATTGTTGCCAAAAATGGTTGCTGCTTTGCGCCTCAGTGCACTGCTGATCCTGTGTGGTTCCCTCTCAGCCAACTGTTGTCTCCACACTCCCGTGCCACAAAGTTAGCACTGTCCAGCTGCAGTCCAGGCCCTGTCCACACCCCTCAGGAAATCACCCCAAGAATCTGGACTCCTGGGGTACAGGCCTCTAGACCTCAGAGTGAGAGTGGAGGGGAGTGCTGGGAGCTCAGAATTACAGGTTGAAACACCAAACTCATTGAGACCAAATGAGGAAATAAACAGATCAAAAGGCTACCAGACACAGAAGCCCACAGAAGCCCACAGATGCACAGTCAGAAACACATAGACATACAGACAAGAACAATAACAAAAAACAACTACCATAAAAATAGTTATTCATAAAATAATTAAGAAAAAAGGTAGAAAACATGCAAACAAAATGAACAAACAAACAAAAATCTCTCTAGAAATCTGATGTTAGCACTTTCAGAAACCGTAGGAAGGGAAGAAGAGGAAGAGAGAAGGGAAAAATAAAAAGTAGTGTTCATAAAAAAGTTAAAAAAGGGGAAGGAAAAAATTAAAAATAGAAAAAAGAAAAATAAAAAATATATGTAGAAATATACATCTGTATGTATGATGTAGGGATCAACTTTTGTAGGAATATATTTATAATCCAATATATTTTCTGGACACCAGGTTGTGCTGTGAGTTGTTCCCAAGCTTATACCTGATTCACTGTTCATACGTTACCACGGTAACCACCCTACCTGGCCAATTGCCATTTTGGAATTTCTGTAAAAGTTTTTTTTTACCTAATTGTTGTGCAACCTCAGCTGCTCTGTTCCAGACAGCACTCCTATCCGACCTCCCAACTCAGTGCAGGAGTCCACGCTTCACAGATCTTTCCACTCTGCTCCCGTGTTCTCCTGCAAACTAGCAACTGCAATCGGCTGTGGGAGAGGGTGCTGGTAGCGGCTGGGTCTCGCTGCTGCTGGCTACCGCAGTTGCTGCCGGGACCCATACAGCGGGCCATGTTTTGCTGCTGCCATTGCTGTGACACACAGAAACCATATACTCAGTTTTTGTGGATGTGGAGTTTTGTGTCCAGCCACCCCCTAGTTCACCACACAGCCTGAACTGCCAGCCCACACCAGTATTCCCCACCAGGGATGGTCCTGTCTATTTAATCACTCCTGTTGTTCTGGGGAAAGGTTCCCGCCATTTCGGAGAATTCAAAATGTCTGTTTCCCGGGTGGGATCCCTTCCCTTCAATTTTCCATCGGGTTGCTTAGTTCCTTGTGATTCTGAGTGGCTCCCCTTTCGGGTGCCAAACTGTGCTAAGGAATAAATTTTCATCCGTTGAGTTTTGCTAGGAATTGCAATCTGCTGTCCTCTGTGAGGGAGGGGCGGCCCTGCCGGCCAGCATGGCCAAGGAGGGAAAATCTCTACAACAGACTCCGTGGTTTTAAATTACACTCCATATGCAGCAATCTGCCAATTCGCTGCGCATCTCCAGCTGTCCACACCAATAATCCACGTGGGGAAAAGGTCCAAGACCCCCTTTGCTCTCACCTGATGACTTGGGAGAGGTGGGCTACACGTCCATCCTGTCCGCCATCATGCTCCACCTCTTCAATTTTGATATGAGGACAATTAATGACCTAGTACATGGACATTTTTATTAGTTAAATATGTCAATTTCTTGCTTATTTTTTTCTTTGCTAGAAAGCTTAGATAGGGCTTCTTTACTATAAGATCACATGAAACACACGTTAATTTCTGCTAACACTGCTGTATTTTCTTTTTTCCCCCCACACTTAATTCTTTAATCCATATGGAACTATTAATATTATTATATAAATAGTAATTTAACTTACTTTTTTCTCAGTTAATTAGTCTCAGTTAATCAGAACTATGTTTTTTTTGAGACAGTCTCAGTATGTCACCCTCAGTAAAGTGCTGTGCCAACACAGCTCCCAGCAAGCTCTGACTCTTGGGCTTAAGTGATTCTCTTGCCTCAGCCTGCCAAGTAGCTGGGACTACAGGCGCCCACCCCAGCGCCGGCTAATTTTGTTGCAGTTGTCATTGTCGTTTAGATGACCTGGGTTGAATTTGAATTCACCAGCTGAGGTGCATGTGGCTGGTGCCATAACCACTGTGCTACAGGCACTAAGCCAGCAGAACTTTTTTTTTTTTTTTTTTTTTGAGACAGGGTCTTTTTTTTTTAATTTTTTTTTATTTTTGTTAAACCATAGCTGTGTACATTAGTGGGATCGTGGGTAGAGTGCCCTCGGTAGAGTGCCATGGCATCACACACTCACAGCAACCTCCAACTCCTGGGCTTAAGCGATTCTCTTGCCTCAACCTCCCAAGTAGCTGGGACTACAGGCGCCCGCTACAACGCCCAGCTATTTTTTGGTTTGCAGTTCAGCCGGGGCCGGGTTTGAACCCGCCACCCTCGGTATATGGGGCCAGTGCCCCATTGACTGAGCTACAGGTGCTGCCCCTCTTGGTTTCTTTATGTTCACACTCAGTAGTGGAATTCTCTGACAGAGAAATAGACTTTTGGGAAGGGGTATTACCTTTGACTGCCTTTAATCTGGAGGCACAGACTCAGTTTCCTACTTTGGCTCACATGCCTATTTTCCTCTTGTGGAATCTGTTGAGGAAGGCAGCAGATGGATATTGGCACTTTTGAGGTTAGACACTAATGAAAGGCTGCTTAGGTGGGGGTGAATCAATTTATGGTAAACACATTGTGTTAGTAATTCATGGTAGGCAACACTATGAAAGCAAAACTGTGATATCTCATTGAACAGATAGTTAAGGGTTAATGCCTTTTTTGGTATATTTTACCACACCAAATAACAAACCCTTCTGCTTGGCCCGTTGTCATTTCCACCTTGACATTAGGATATAGCTCCCCACTTTGATGACCTCCCTCTTCTCCCCCCTTTCACATTGTGATTATACTATACTACCTCTCTCAGAAAAGTGGTTATCAGTGCAACTGGGCTTCTCTACCACTGGCAGAGTTTGAGAGAGTTCCAGTTGCCTACTTTCTCACCAGTACTTGTCAGCCTTTATATTTTTATCCATTCTTTTGAGCCTAGAAGCATTTCATTGTGGTTTTATTTTTTATTTTATATATGTTTCTGATGTTCTTGTTTAACTTTGGCCAAATTAAAAAATTTTTTTTTCTTTTAATGTTGTGAGACTGAATCTCACTCTTTGCCTGGGTTAGAGTACAGTGGTGTCTTCACAGCTTACTCCAACATCAAACTCCTGGGCTCCAGCAATCCATCTACCTCAGCTACCTGAGTAGCTAGAACTTTACAGGTGTATGTCACCAAGCCTGGCTAATTAAAGAAAAAAATATATATTTTTTGGTAGATAGGCTCTCAGTATGTTGCTCAGACTGGTCTCAATCTGGCCTCAAGCACTCCTTCTGAGGTAGCAGACCTCAGCCTACCAAAGTGCTAGGATTATAGACAGCTACCATGCCCAGCCTGTGATTTTAATTTATACATCCCTGATTACTAATGACCATTTGGGGATGCTCTCTTCTGAGTGCCCATTCAGATCTTTTTCTATTTTTCTATTGGATTGTGTCTTTTTCCTGTGAATTACAAGAGTTCTTTATATTTTCTGGATAGAAGCTCTTTGTTGTGTGTTACAGAAATCATCTGCTATTCTGAGGCTTGCTTTTTTGCTTTTAATGGAGTCTTTAATGAGCAGGAATGACTGATTTTCATGTCGTTCAGTATATTGATCTTTTGCTTCATTGATTTTGTTTTTTGAGGTCATGTTTTTAA
Organism: Nycticebus coucang; assembly: GCF_027406575.1. NCBI lineage: Eukaryota > Metazoa > Chordata > Mammalia > Primates > Lorisidae > Nycticebus > Nycticebus coucang. The sequence continues at coordinate 47,625,204 of NC_069801.1, read as the reverse complement.
TGAAATCTCTGTTTACCTTAAGTTCATGAAGATGTTCTATGTTTTCTTTTAGCTTTATTGGTTTTGCATTTTATCTTTAGAGTTGTAATTTGTTAGGAGTTGATTTTTGTCTGTAGTATGACAGGCTCTAGCTTTGTTTTTTTTCACATGAATCCATTTGACCTATTACCATTTATTGAAAAGACTATTCTTTTCCTATTCTCTGCAGTGCCATCTTTGTTATGAATCAAGTATACTTACATGCATGGATATGTTTCTGAATTCTGTATTCTTTTCTGTTGGTTTATTTCTCTATTATGTTTTTAATTCTACCTAGTTTTATGTACTGTATATTTATAAAACCCCTTGTTAATTTGGTAGTATAGGTCTTTGAAGTTTGTCCTTTCCAAGATGGTCAAGAGTCTATTGTTGGATCTTTACATATTCACATATATTTACAATCAGGTTGTCAATTTCCCCAAAAACGTTTGCCAGGATTATAACAGATTATTTTGAATTCGAAGGTGAGTCTCAGGAGAATTAATATCTTCACAATATAAAGTCTTCAAATCCATGAATGTAGAACATTCCTCCCTTTATTGAACTTGTTGTTTGTATTTCTTTTTTTTTTTTCTTTTTGTTGCAGTTTGGCCGGGGCTGGGTTTGAACCCGCCACCCTCAGCATATGGGGCCGGCGCCCTACTCACTGAGCCACAGGCACTGCCCTTGTTATTAGTATTTCTTAATATTCTTTTTTTGATTCTCTTTGTTGTAGTCTTGCCCTTTCTTTTGGAGACAGAGCCTCAAGCAGTCATCCTGGGTAGAGTGCTGTGGCATCACAGCTCATAGCAACCTCCAACTCCTGGCTTCAGTGATTTCTCTTGTCTCAGCCTCCCAAGTAGCTGGGACTACACGCACCCACCACAACACCTGGCTATTTTTTTGTTGTAGTTGTCTTTGTTGTTTGGCCGGCCTGGGCTGGATTTGAACCCACCAGCTCTGGTATATGTGGCTCGCACCTTAGCCGTTTGAGCTACAGACACTGAGCCAGTCTTGCACATTTAAAAAAAGATATCCTCTTTGTATTTAAACTTTTGTCATGCTGTTATAAATGGTATATTCAAATTTTTCACTTATTTTTTTCTCCAATACTTTATCTTGCCTATCGTACTGGCTCAGACGTCTTTTACAATGTTATATGTCATTCCTAATCTTATAGTCGTTGGATGAATTGTTCTGTAGGCATTTGGTCTATAGTGCAGATTAAGTTCAATGTTTTCTTGTTGATTTTCTGTCTGGATGATGTGTGCAGTGTTGAGGTCTCCAATGATTATTGTATTGGGATTTATCTCTCTCTTTTGCTCTAATAGTATTTGCATTATATATAGCTGGGTGCTCCGGTGTTGGGTGCATGTATACTTTAGAACTATTATATCCTCTTGATGAACTGACCCCTTTATCATTATATAATGACCTTCTTTGTCTCCTTTTAAAGTTTGTCTTGAAATCTATTTTGTCTAATAGAAATACAGATTTTCTTGCTCTTTTTTGGTTTTTATTTACATAGAATATATTTTTCTATCCCTTTATTTTCAGTCAATATGTAACTTTATAGGTGAGGTGTGTTTTTTGCATACAACATACAGTTGGGTCTTATTTTTTTCATTCATTCAGCCACTTGTCTTTTGGTTGGAGAGTTTAGTTCATTCACATTCAGTGTTATTATCGATAGCTCACAGCAACCTCAAACTCTTGGGCTTATGCTGTTCTCTTGCCTCAGCCTCCCTAGTAGCTGGGACTGTAGGTGTCCACCACAACGCCTGGCTACTTTTAGAGACCAGGTCTTGGTCTTGCTCAGGCTTATCTCAAACCTGTGAGCTCAGGTAATCTATCCACCTTGGCCTCCTGAGTGCTGAGATTATAGGCATGAGCCACTGTGCATGGCCTTCTGGTCGTGTGTTTTAATTTCTTGCTTTTGTATTTTGGGTATTTTTTTGTAGGGTTTTTGATTTGAGACTACTGTGAGTCTTGCTGAAAAACATTTTATAAATATTTATTTTAAACGTATGATAACTCTGCTTACTAAGAATCAGGCAAAGAGAAATCTAACAGAAATTCTACCCTTTAATTCCATCCCCCCTTGCTTTTTAACCTTTTTGTTTCCATCTTTTTATAATATCTCTCAGTAAGTTACTATTGTTATTTTTGAGAGATTTGTCTTTTAATCATCCTACTCAATATACTAGTGATTTATATGCCCTAATTACAGCAATAGGGTATTCTGTAATTTTCATCGTTACTGTTACCAGTGAGTTGTATTCCTTCAAATGATTTCTTCTGGTTCATTAATGTCCTTTTCTTTCAGATTGAAAAATTCCTTTTAGTGTTTCTTCTAGGATAGTTCTGGTGTTGATGAAATCTCTTAGCTTTTGTTTGTCTGGGAAAGACTGTATTTCTCCTTCATGTTTGAAAGATATTTTTATAGGATCTAATATTCTAGGGTTAAGGTCCCCTCATCCCCCCATCACTTTGAATATGTTATGCCAGTCTCTCCTGTCCTGTAAAGTTGCCAACTGAGAAATCTGTTCCTAGATATATTGGACCTCGTGTGTGTGTGTGCGTGCGCGCGCTTTTTTCTTTTTCTTTTTCCCTGCTTCCTTTAGGACTTTTTCTTTTATCTGTAACCTTTTGGAGTTTGATTATTAAATGCCTTAAGGTAGCCCCGTTTGGATTAAATCTGCTTGGTGTTCTACAACCTTTTTGTACCTGAATATTAATGTCTTTCTTTAGGTTTGGAAAGTTCTTTGTTAGTATTTCTTGAATAAACTTTCTTTTTTTTTTTTATTAAATCATAGCCAGGTTCATTAATGCGATCATGGGGCACCATACACTGGTTTTATAAACCGTTTTACACATTTTCATCACGCTGGTTAACATAGCCTTCCTGGCATTTTCTTTTTTATTGTGTTAAGACACTTATATATGGGGCAGTGCCTGTGGCTCAGTTGGTAAGGCGCCGGCCCCATATACCGAGGGTGGCGGGTTCAAACCTGGCCCTGGCCAAACTGCAACCAAAAAATAGCCGGGTGTTGTGGCGGGCGCCTGTTGTCCCAGCTACTTGGGAGTCTGAGGCAAGAGAATCGCTTAAGCCCAGGAGTTGGAGGTTGCTGTGAGCTGTGTGAGGCCACGGCACTCTACCGAGGGCCATAAAGTAAGACTCTGTCTCTAGAAAAAAAAAAAAAAAAAAAGACACTTATATACTACATTTACTAAGTTTCACATGTACCCTTGTAAGATGCACCGCAGGTGTAATCCCACCAGTCACCCTCCCTCTGCCCATCCTCCCCTCCCTCTCCCCCTTCCCCATATTCTTAGGTTATAACTGGGTTATAGCTTTCATATGAAAGCCATAAATTGGTTTCATAGTAGGGCTGAGTACATTGGATTCTTTTTCTTCCATTCTTGAGATACTTTACTAAGAAGAATATGTTCCAGCTCCATCCATGTAAACATGAAAGAGGTAAAGTCTCCATCTTTCTTTAAGGCTGCATAATATTCCATGGTGTACATACACCACAATTTATTAATCCATTTGTGGATTGATGGGCACTTGGGCTTTTTCCATGACTTAGCAATTATGAATTGGGCTGCAGTAAACATTCTGGTACGAGTATCTTTGTGATTTTTGGTCTTCTGTGTATATACCTAGTAGAGGAATTATAGGATTGAATGCCAGATCTATTTTTAGATCTCTAAGTGTTCTCCAAACATCTTTCCAAAAGGAATGTATTAATTTGCATTCCCACCAGCAGTGTAGAAGTGTTCCCTTTTCTCCACATCCACGCCAACATTACTGGTCTTGGGATTTTGTGATACGGGCTAATCTTACTGGAGTTAGATATCTCGAAGTAGTTTTGATTTGCATTTCTCTGATGATTAAGGATGATGAGCATTTTTTCATGTCTATGGGCCGTGCACCTGTCTTCTTCAGAGAAGTTTCTCTTCAAGGCCGTTGCCCAGCCTGTGATGGGATCACTTGTTCTTTTCTTGCTTATACATTTGAGTTCTCTGTGGATTGTGGTTCTTAAACCTTTGTTGGAGACATAACCTGCAAATATCTTCTCCCATTCTGAGGGCTGTCTGCTTGCTTTACTTACTGAGGGATTCTATTGTATTTTTCAGATCTTTGAGGGCTGCAAATTCTTGCTTCAGTGTGTCAAAATCTTTGGTGGTTTTGTCTTTAAATTCGTTAAATTCTTGAGACAACTTTTGAATTTCTCCTCGAATTTCTAATTCCGACTTTTGAATTGCTCTTCGAATTTCTAATTCCAAATTTTCCTCCATTCTATTAATCTTGTTTGCAATCCAAATTCTGAATTCGATTTCTGACATCTTGGCCTGCTGTTTATGAATGGGATCTTCCGTTACATCTGCCATATCTTTCCTTGGGGGAGTTGATCTATTCTGGTTATTAATGTTACCAGAGTTTTTCCGCTGTTTCTGCCCCAGGATTATTTTACACGGTTTGACTTTTCCCCTGGAGCTTTGTTGAGGGCCTGTACAGTGCCAAGGCCTGAGAATCTGGGGACCTGTTTGGTGTGGTGGTGCTAAGTGGTTCTGCCTTGTTTTCAGCTGGTCGCTGTTCTTCCCTAGTGAAATAGTTACTCTGGGTTGAAGTCTCAGCTGTGGAGAAATACCAGCAATTAAGCCACCCTGCCCCCAACAGGCAGCAATTGGAAAAGGAAAATCAAACCTTCCTACAACCACACACCCAGAGCACCACTTGGATAGTCCTCAGAGCGATTGGCTCAGTTCAAAAGGTCCAAATCAATTGTCTCAGTCAGCACCTGTTTCAGGTGGGAGAGTTTAAAAGGTCTCTGGCAACTAGATCGCAGGGGTCTGCTGACAACTCAAATATGACTTGCTCCAGTGCTCCATGAAGTCATGAGGATCCACCTAGCAAATAGATTAGTCTAGGAAGGTTGATGCCTCCTTCCCCACCTTGCACCTCTGTCACACCCAGTCACTGATAACCCCGCAGGGCTGTGACCCAGTTGCCTCCAATGAGCAGATCTCCAGGGTTTTGCACCTGCCTTAATCACAAGGAAATCTATGTCTGCTTAGCCAGGCTGCTGCTCTCTGCCTCTATCTAGCAGGGGGAGGTGAGGTCTGATAACCTCGGGTGCTTGATGGAGGCTGGGGCGTGTTCACTCAGTTCCAGCCCCACCCCTGATTGATGTTTCCGACAGAAAAGAACAACTTTGCGGGAATTTGTTTCTGTCCCTGCTAAATTCCTCTGCAGAAGAGAAGCTGTTTTGAGTTCCCAGAACTTGCTTCTCAGGCCCTGTCTGTGCTCCTGCAGGTTTGTATTTGCAGCATGGTTGGCTGACAGTTCTAGCCTCATGCCTTCCTTTGTCTATAGCCTGACAATCCCCTTAGGGCCAGGTGTGTCTTAAGCTCAGTAAAGCGGTCCTCTGGGTCAGCCCCACCCTGGGAATCTCCTGGCTCTGCACGTGCGTTTTCTAGTCCCTGCTCCCCCCAGGCCAGTACTGCCTCAGGCAAACCCTTTACTCACTTTGCCTGTGTTTCTGTCCCAGATCTGTTCCGCGGTGGTTGCCACCTGAGATGATGCCAGACCTCCTCTTGTTGCCCAGAGAGACAGGGGGTGTGACTTTGTAATATCCGGGGGCGAGCCCTACTGTAGCCAGAAACGGCTGCTGCTCTGCGCCTTGGGGCACCGCCACGCCGGCGTGGTTCCCTCTCAGCTGACGGTCCTCTTCTCAGTCCCGTGCCACAGAATCAGCACTGACCAGCTGCGGTCTAGGCCCTGTCCACACCCCTCGAGAAATCACCCGAGGATCTGGTCTCCTGGGGGATAGGCCTCCAGACCTCAGAGTGAGAGTGGAGGGGAGTGCTGGGAGCTCAGAATTGCAGGTAGAGAATATATACAGTTTTATACAGTTTTATGCCTGGCAGGAGTACGCTATGGCACCCTAGTAGGGGAGGTAGGTCCAGTTTTTAGTGGGTCTCTCCCATGGAGTATAGTGGGGGCGGACCTTTGAACTCTGTTCGTTTGTTTGTGGGGTACTCTGAGCTGTTCTCATGGGGGAGAGGACTCCCGTCCGCTTGATGATGGATTTTGTACCTTTTGTTTGTATCCTTGGGGTCGCAGCTCGCCTCAGCGGGGTTGATGTGCATTCTTCAGCCTTCTCTCTTGGTGCAGCTCTGTTCCACCAAATTACTTGCTAAATTTCTGTCCTTTAACTCTCCTTCTGGATGGGAGCCTCTGTGGAAAGCTGGCTTCAGTCAGCCATCTTATATCTGCCTTTGAATAAACTTTCTATTCCAGTCTGTTTACCTTCTGTTTGAGGCCAGTAACTCTTAGATTGGCTACTTTGAGGCTATTTTTTAGATCTTATAGTTGTGCTTCATTGTTACTATTTTTCCCCACTTTTCTTTTTTCTTTTTTTTCTTCTGACTGTATTTTCTCTTTTTTTTTCTTTGAAGAGACAGAGTCTCACTTTATGGCCCTCGGTAGAGTGCCATGGCATCACACAGCTCACAGCAACCTCCAACTCCTGGGCTTAAGCGATTCTCTTGCCTCAGCCTCCCTAGTAGCTGGGACTACAGGCGCCTGCCACAACGCCCAGCTATTTTTTGGTTGCAGTTCAGCCAGGGCCGGGTTTGAAATCGCCACCCTCGGTATATGGGGCCGGCGCCTTACCGACTGAGCCACAGGCGCCACCCCTTCTGACTGTATTTTCAAGTAACCTTGCCAGCAACCTCACTAATTCTTTCTTCTGCTTGGTCACTTCTGCTCTTGAAAAACGTTGTTGCAATTTTTTTATTTTGTCAGTTTATGTCTTAAGTACTAAAATTTCTGCTTTTTTTCCTAAATGTTTGTTCGTATTGTTTGAGATTCATTGAGGGTACAAAGAATTAGATTACAGTGATTGCATTTCTTAGATAAAGGCTCTTTGATAATTGTGTCTTGCCCCCAAGAGGTGACCCCTTATCCTCCTCCCTCCTCCTCTTTCCCTGCTCTCTCATTCCCCTACACTCCCCCTTGAATTAGCTCATCTACTGCTTTAATATAGGAATTGAGTACATTGGATTCTTGCTTCTCTATTCTTGTGATGCTTTACTTAGAGGAATGTGTTCCACCTCCATCCAGGTTAATACAAAAGATGTAAAGTCTCCATCCTTTTTAATGGCTGAATAGTATTCCATGGTATACATATACCACAATTCCTGGGTTGGGAGACATATAGGCTGTTTCCACATTTTGGCATTTGTAAATTGAACTGTGATGAATAGTGTAGTGCAAATGTCCTTATGATAAAAGGATTTTATTTTTTCTTCTGGATAGATGCTTAGTAATGGGATTGCAGGATCAAATGGGAGGTCTAATTGGAGTTCTTTGAGTATTCTCCATACTTCCTTCCAAAAAGGTTGTATTACTTTGCAGTCCCACCAGCAATGTAAAAGTGTTCCCTTCTCTCCAGCATTCGTAGTTTTGAGACTTTGTGATGTGGGCCATTCTTACTGGGGTTAAGTGAAATCTCAGTGTAGTTTTGATTTGCATTTCTTTGATGATTAGGGACAATGAACATTTTTTCATATGCTTGTTAGCCTTTAGTTCATCTTTTTTTTTTTTTTTTTTTTGGTTTTTGGCCAGGGCTAGGTTTGAACCCACCACCTCTGGCATATGGGACTGGCGCCTTACTCCTTGAGCCACAGGCACCACCCTAGTTCGTCTTTTTTAAGAGAAAGTTCTGTTCATGTCTCTTGTTCAGTGATATATGGGATTGTTGGGTCTTTTTTTGTTGAACAATTTGAGTTCTCTATAAATCCTAGTTATCAATCTTTTGTCTGATGTATACTATGCAAATATCTTTCCCCATTCTGAAGTTTGTCTGTTTGCTTTGGTTGTTTCATTAGCCTTACAGAAGCTTTTCAGTATAAGTCCCATGTGTTTACATTTGTTGTTGTTGAAATTACCACGGAAGTCTTCTTCATAAAATCTTTCCCCAGGCTGATATCTTCAAGTGTTTTCCGCACACTTTCTTCAAGGATTTTTATTGTTTCATGCCTTAGATTTAAATCTTTTATCCATCTTGAATCAATTTCTTTAAGGGGTGAGAAGTGCGGGTCCAGTTTCAGCCTTTTATATGTGGCTAACCAGTTTTTCCAACACCATTTATTGAATAGGGATTCTTTCCCTCAGTGTGTGGTCTTGTTTGGTTTATTAAAGATCAGGTGGCTGTAAGAGGTTAGTTTCATCTCATGGTTTAACTGTTAGGTTCCAAATGGCAATGTCTCTATTTTTGTGCCAGTACCATGCTGTTTTGATCATTATGGCTTTTTAGTATAGCCTAAAGTCTGGTAGGGTGATACCCCTGGCTTTGTTTTTATTACTAAGAATTGCCTTGGCTATACGGGGTTTTTTCTGGTTCCATACAAAGTGAAGAATTATTTTTTCCAAGTCTTGAAAGTATGATGATGGTATTTTAATGGGGATTTCATTGAATCTGTAGATTGCTTTGGGAAGTAGAGACATTTAAAAAATGTTGATTCTTCCCAGCCATGAGCAAGGTATGTTCTTCCTTTTGTTAATAATGTTCTGTTATTTCTTTTCTTAGGGTTTTGTAATTTTCTTTTTTTTTAGTTCACATTTTTTTTTTTTTTTATTGTTGGGGATTCATTGAGGGTACAATAAGCCAGGTTACACTGATTGCAATTGTTAGGTAAAGTCCCTCTTTGTAATTTTCTTTGTAGGGAGTCTTTCACCTCTTTTGTAAGGTATTTCATTTTCCTAGGTATTTCATTTCCTTTGAAGATACTGTGAAGGGAATTGTGTCCTTGATTAGCTTCTCATCTTGGCTGTTATTGGCATATGCAAAGGCTATCAATTTTATATCCTGAGACATTGCTGTATTTTTTGATCACTTCCAGGAGTCTTGTGGTTCTCCAAATATAAGATAGTATTGTTGGTGAAGAGCGAAACTTTGACCTCCTCTGCCTGCATTTGGATTTTCCTTTATTTCCCTCTCTTGCCTGATTGTATTGGCCAGAACTTCCTCCAGCCCTGTGTTGAACAGTAGTGGTGATAGAGGACAACCATGTTTGGTCCCAGTTGTGAGTGGAAAAGGTTTCGGTTTTACTTCATTCAGTATGATACTAACTGTGGGTTTGTCATAGATGGCTTCGAACAGATTGAGAAGTGTGCCACCTATGTTTATATACTCTTCAGTGTTCTAATTAGAAAAGGACGCTGAATTTTAATGAATGCTTTTTCTGCATATTTTGAGAGGATCATATGATGTTTTTTTTGCTTCTATGGATATGGTGAATTATGTTTATGGACTTGTGTATGTTAAACCAGCCTGTATTCCTGGAATGAAACGTACTTGATTGTCATGAATGATTTTTTTTTAATGTGTAATCTATTGGCTAGGATTTTATTGAGAATTGTTGCATCTATATTCATTAGTGAAATTGGTCTGAAGTTCTCTTTTTTAGTTGGGTCTTTTCCTGGTTTTGTTATCAAGGTGATGTTTGCTTTGTAGAATGTGTTGGGGAAGCTTACTTCCTTCTCAATTTTTTGGCATAATTTCTGCAGTATGGGTATAAGTTCCTCTTTGAAGGTTTGATAGAATTCTGGTGTGAAACCATCTGGAGCAGGACATTTTTTGTTAGGAGATTTGTTTCTTCCATCTCAGTTCCTAAAATTGTCTGTTCGAGTTAATTCTAGGGAGAGGGTGTGATTCCAGATATTGATCCATTTCCTCGACATTGTCAAATTTCTGGGTGTAGAGTTTCTTGTAGTACTCAGAGGTGATCTCTTGTATCTCTGTGGCATCTGTTGTTATTTCCCCTTTATTGTTTCTGATTGAGGTTATTAGAGATTTTCCTTTTGTGTTGCTAGTTAATTGAGCCAAAGGTTTATCAATTTTATTAATTTTTTCAAAAAACCAACTTTTTGTTTCATTAATTTTCTGAACTATTCTTTTGTTTTCAGTTTCATTCATTTCTGATTTAATTTTGGTTATTTCTTTTCTTGTGCTGGGTTTTGGATTAGATTGTTCTTCTTTTTCCCATTCCATAAAATGGTTCATGAGCTTGTTGATGTGCTGTCTTTCTGTTTTTCCAATGTAGGCATCTAATGCAATAAATTTCCCTCTTAAGACTGCTTTTGCTGTATCCCACAGGTTTTGGTAACTTGTGTCTTCATTGTTATTATGTTCGAGGAATTTAATGATTTCCTCTTTTATCTCTTCCTGAACCCAACGGTCAGTCAGCATAAGGTTTAATTTCCAACTCTTTGTAAGGGGATGAATGTTTTTGTTGAAGTTGAGTTCCACCTTTATTGTCTTGTGGTCTGAGAAGATATCTAGTTCTAATATCAAGGTCTAATATCTATTCTTTTAACATTGCTGAGGTTTGATTTGTAACCTAGGATGTAGTCCATTTGGGAGTATGTACCACGTGCTGAAGAAAAACATTTATATTCCTTACCTTTGGGACAGTGAGTTCTGTATATGTCTATTAATCTAGGGCCATATTTAAGTCCTTAGTTTCTGTTTAGAGGATTTGTCCTGTTCTGTAAGAGGGGTATTAAATTCCCTGGCTATTATGGTATTATGGGATATCATATTGCTAACATTAATCAAGGTCTGTTTCATAAATCTAGGAGTATTTAAGTTGGGTCCCTAAATATTTGAAATTGAAACGTCTTCTTGTGGTATTGTTCCTTTGACCAGTATAAAGTCCCCATCTTTGCCTTTCTTAACTTCAATTGCTTTAAATATGCTTGTACCTAAACACAAGATTAGAACCCATCCTTTCTTCTGATTTCCATTTACTTGACATACTATTTTCTTGGCCAGGGCTGGGTTTGAACTCGCCACCTCCGGCATATGGGACCGGCACCCTACTCCTTGAGCCACAGGTGCCACCCTGAAATACTATTTTCCATCCCTTAATTCTTGAGTCTCAATTTGTCCTTCAATGGTAGGTGTGTCTCCTGGAGACAGCATATGGATAGCTTGTGCTCGTTTTTTTTTCTTTTTTGGAGACAGAGTCTCACTATGTCGCCCTCAGTAGAGGGCTGTGGCATCACAGCTTGCAGTAACCTCAAACTCTTGGGCTTAAGTGATTCTTTTGCCTCAGCCTCCTGAGTAGCTTGGACTACAGGCACCCACCACAGCACCTGGCTATTTTTGGGTTGCAGCTGTCATTGTTGTTTAGCAGGCCTAGGCTGGGCTTGAATCTGCCAGCCTCAGTGTATGTGGCTGGCACCCAACTCACTGAGCTATGGGTGCCAAGCCAGCTTGTGTTTTTTTTTTTATTCAATTAGCCAGCCTGTGTCTCTTCAGTAGTGAATTCAGTCCATTGACATTTATTGAGAGAATTGATAAGTGTAGTGGGGTTCTATTCATCTTATTTTGTGAAAGTCTATTGTGTAGTTTTATCCTTTGCACCATTGTAGAAGCTAAGATTTCACCTTTAGCTTCTGGGTGTTTACTTTGCTGGTATGCCATTGTGATGGTCAGTGTTGAGAATAGGTCTAAGTATTTCCTGTAGTATTTCCTGATCTTATTGTGGTGAATTGCCTCATTGTTTGTATATCCGCAAACGAGTTGATTTCTACATCAATTTTGAAACTTAGTTTAGCAGGATACAGAATTCTGGGCTGAAAATTGTTTTGTTTAGCAATGTTGAAGGTAGATCACCATTCTCTTCTTGCTTAGAATTTTCAGTTGAAAAGTCTGCTGTTATCCTAATCGCTCTGCCTCTGTAGGTTAGTTGGTGCTTACTCCTGGCTGCTGGCAGAATTTTTTCTTTCATCTTGACTTTGGACAGGTTCATTACCATGTGTCTTGGAGAAGTTCTGTTTAAGTTGAGATGACCCAGGGTTTGATATCCACCTGAAAGAAGTGTATCAAGGTCTTTAGTAAAACATGGGAAGTTTTCATTTATGATAACCTCCAGTAGGGGTTCCATTCCTTTGGAACAATCTTCTTTGCCTTCAGGAATCCCTGTTATTCATATGTTTGAATGCTTTGTAGAGTCTTGTAGTTCTGTCAGCACCTGTTTTGCTCACTCGCTCTTAGTTTCCGCCTCTTTAACTACCTGAATTACCTTGAAAACTTTACCCTCTAGCTCTGAGGTTCTTTCTTCTCCATCATCTAATGTATTTTTTATGCTTCCCACTGCATCCGTACATTCCCTGATTGTCTCCTTCATTTCCTTAAGCTCTGCCATATCCTTTCTATATTCTACATATGTCTCATCTGATTTTTGGTTCTGTTTTTCCATTTTGTTGTCCATTCCTTTTATTATCTTTATCATCCATTATATAAATTCCCTTTCTGTCAAATCCATTAATTCTTAATAGGTGTAGTCTTCTGCAGTAGTTGCCTCATGGTCCCTTTGGGGAGTTGCTCTGTTTTGGTTTTTTATGTTGCCCAAATTTTACTCTTGGTTCCTCCTCATGTGTTCTTCTTGTTCACCTCTTTGTTCTCCTTTGTCCTTCTCACTTCCGCCTTTGCTTCATATTACTTTATCTCAGCTTAGGTCTTGAAGTGGCCATAGCCTGAGCACAGCCAACCTGTTACTGGTGACTAAAAAACCAGAGGAGTCCTTTCTCTTATTGATAATATGTTGCAATATGTTGCTGGGACACCAGGTGGCGCTGTGCTTTTTAGGAGACAGAAAACACCACCAGCAATCTCTGTGGTCCTTATTCTTAACTTTGGTAATCACCTGATTGTTGCCTTTGCTAATCACCTGATTGTTTCCTCAGCATTCAGACCCTGCCTGGTCAGGATCTTAAAGCTCACAAGAATCCTTCAGGGGCAGGTCTCACAGTGACCCCTGACTTCACTTCCCATGGGGTGCACAGTCCCTCAGCCTGTCCCAAGAGTGGAGTTCTGATCCCGGCAGGAGGAATTAAGATGGGTTCTCTCTCTCCTTTTTTTTTTTTTTGCGGTTTTTGGACAGGGCTGGATTTGAACCTGCCACCTCTGGTAGGTTGGGTTCTCTCTTTTTCCCAGTCATTCTAGGCGAGCTCAGCTGAACAATCCTTCTGGTTCGCCATCTTGCTCTGCCCCCTCTGCTTGGTTTTTTTTTTTTATTATTATTAAATCATAGCTATGTACATTATGTGATCATGGAGCACCATACACTGGTTTTATAGACCGTTTGACACATTTTCATCACACTGGTTAACATAGCCTTCCTGGCATTTTCTTGTTGTGTTAAGACATTTATATTCTACATTTACTAAGTTTTTTTTTTAATTGCTTCCATCTCTTTGTTAAATTTATCCGATAGGCTTCTATATTCTTTTTCAGTGTTTTTTTTTTTAAGTTCACTGAGTTTCTTAGGACAACTATTTTGAATTCTTTGTCTGAATGGCCACCTATATCCATCACTTAAGATTTGGTCATTTATACCTTATTTAGTTTGTGTGCGGAAGATTATGTCTTTCTGGATTTTTTTTTTTACTTGAGACAAGTCTCACTGTCTCCCTTGATAGAGTACTGTAGTTTCACAGCTCACAGCAACCTCAAACTCTTGGGCTTAAGCAATTCTCTTTGCCTCAGCTTCCCAAGTAGCTGGGACTACAGGTACTTGCCACAACGCTCAGCTATTTTTCTGTTGCAGTTGTCATTGTTGCTCGGCTGGCCTGGACTGGGTTTGAACCTATCACCTTAGGTATATGTAGCTAGCGCTGTAACCACTGTGTTATAGGCCTTGAGCCCTTTCTGTTCTTGATGCTTGTGGATGTTCATGAGTGTCTGTGGATTGAGGGGTTAGGTATTTGTTTCAGTCATCATAGTTTGATTGTTTGAACTTCTTATTTATGAGAATGCTTTCCACATACTTAAAGGCAATTGAGTGTTGTCGTGTAAGTCTCTAGTCACTGTAACCCTGTCAGCTGTGGGGATGCCTGAAGCCCAGTAATGCTGTGACTCTTACAGAGTCCTGGTGTGCTGGGGGGACTTGGTGAGCATGGTGAGATTCAAGAGAATTCTCAAGAGTACTAGGCAAAGTCTGTCACTGTCTTCCCTCACTCTATCTGCTTGGTGGTTGGAGTTGATGGAGGAGTAAGGTGGGTACTCCGTCATGGCCGTCATCACCAGGTTATACCTGCAGCCAGCCCTGTATCACCAAAACCAGTATTGACTGTTGCCTGGCTACCTCTGATGTTTATTTGAAGTTCAAGGGTTCTTTAGTCAGCAGTTGGTAAATTCTGACAGGACTGAGTTCTTCCCCTCAGGGAAGTGTGTTTCCTGGTCTAGAAATGCTGCCTAGGACCTAAGGCCTGGGATCAGAGGCTTCAGTAGTCTGCTTAGTACTTTATTTTACTGTGGCTAAGCTGGTACTCAAGTTGTGAAACAAAGTTTTCTGAGCTCTTCTGTTTCCTTTCCTCCAGTGGAGGAAGGCTCCCTGAGCTTTGCTGCTTTGTAGTTGAGGAAGGAGTGACACAGGCTCTGGCATGGCTGCAGCTGCTGATATTCGTTGGGTCCTGTGTGCCCCAACTACACTATGTCTCAGCCAGCACAGTCACAGAAAAGACTACAGCCCCTCTGGCCCAACTGCCCTATGTATTTATTATTTAGTTCAGGTCCTAGGCTGCTCTTTGTCTGCTGGTGGTTGGGGCTAGTGGGAACTCAGGCTTTAGGGTGAAGGATTCTCTTTGGCAGGGCTGGTCAAAATGTTCCCTTTTTGGACACCCGCAGAATTCTCCCCTGTGCTTTATTTTTCCCCTGTGCCAGGGTTTCTCTGAATTTCACTTTAAAGTACCACCTTTACTTCACATTCCCTCCACTGGGGATAATTCTCTCTTCACTCACGGTGCTAGTGCAGTACTGCCAGGGGTTGGGGAGGAGTGGCGTTAGGCAATGGAGCACTGTTTTTTCTGTCACCTTCCATGCTTGTTTCATTGATGCAGTAGTAAAACCAGAGAATATGATTGCTTACTTGATTTTTGGTTCTTCTGAGGGTGCTTGCTTACATGCATAGTTGTTCAATTAGGTGTTCCCATGGTGGGTTGATTGCTGGGGGTTTCTTTTTGGCCATCTTGCTCTGCCCACCCCGCACCCCCCCCCTTTCTTTGTGATAGAAACATATTTCCCCTCGGTATAGAATTTTAGGTTGTTATTTTCTTTCAGTGCACTGATTTGAAGGTATCATTCTATTATCTTCTAACCTTTGTTTCTGATAACAGAGTAGCCAGTTTCACTGCTATTCCTGTGGTTGTAATCTGGCCTTTTTTTCTGATTTCTTTTGTAACTTTTTTTTTTTTTTTTTGTAGAGACAGAGTCTCACTGTACCACCCTCGGGTAGAGTGCTGTGGCGTCACACGGCTCACAGCAACCTCTAACTCTTGGGCTTACGCGATTCTCTTGCCTCAGCCTCCCGAGCAGCTGGGACTACAGGCGTGCACCACAACGTTCTTTTGTAACTTTTAAAAAAGAAATTTAGTTATAATTTATATACAGTGATATGTGCACTTTAAGAATTTAGTTCAAGTAACTGTGATTCATGGGTACTACGTTATATTGATTGCTGTTTCTATTTTTTTTTGGAGACAGAGTCTCATTTCGTTGCTCTTGGTACAGTGCTGTGATGTCACAGCTCACAGCAACCTCCAGCTCTTGTGCTTAGGTGATTCTCTTGCCTCAGCCTCCTGAGTAGCTGGGACTACAGGTGCCCGCCACAGCGCCTGGCTATTTTTTTTGTTGCAGTTTGGCCGGGGCTGGGTTTGAACCCACCACCCTCGGTACATGGGGCCGGTGCCCTACTCACTGATCCACAGGCACTGCCCTGATTGCTGTTTCTAAACAAGTGGGTTTTTAAGGATCAAGTGTAGGTGTTTGGTTTAGCATATTCCACTTAAAACATCTTGGCATAATATGTCTAAGAATTTCTAGTAACTCAAACACTAGGTGTAAATCGAGCCAATGTCTTCAGAGAAAACTATTCTCAGAGGATATTTATCTTTATCACCCTAACTATTTTAATGACATTGGTCATTTTATTTTGACTTTGGATGATTGAATGTTTTTCTTCTCTGCCACTGTTTTTCTCAAACACACTCTTTGTTCCCATCTTACAAAATTCGTACATGTTAATTCTTCTACCCGAAATACTCTCCCCAGTTCTTTATGTAACTGGCTCATCTGCTAGGTCTTTTTTAAATTTTTTTTTTTTGAGACAGAGTCTCACTATGTTGCCCTTGGTAGGGTGCCGTGGCGTCACAGCTCACAGCAACTTCAAACTCTTGGGCTTAAGCGATTCTCTTGCCTCAGCCTCCCAAGTAACTGGGACTACAGGTGCCCACTACAGCGCCTGGCTATTTTTTTTGTTGTAGTTGTCATTGTTGTTTAGCCGGCCTGGTTCCGGTTCATACCAACCAGCCCCAATATATGTGGCCAATGCCCTCACCACTGAGGGCACCAAGCCTCATCTGCTAGGTCTTAACAAATATTTTACTTCTTCTGAAGCCCTTCCTGATCACAAAGATTTCTTCATACTCTATTCTTTCCCTTTGTATTGCTCATCATCATGATGGTCACGCTCATCATTTGCCCATTTCCCAATCTTCCCAGGCTCAGTTCTGAATTGTAAGGCTGAATTATACAAGCTGCATTCTCCAAGATCTCTTACCAACCACTGTCATCCAGTGACAAGGAGTGTCAGAAGATTGGAGAGTGAGAGAAACTAGGCTACTTTTATTACCTCCTTGTTACTGTGGAGTCTCCTCTAGTGCGTTCAACTCTTGTGTGTGTTCAGCTCCTTCAGGGTTCCATCTCTGCTTGGCATCCTTTCCTCCATGTCTGGGCTGATAGACTTTGTTAATATACTTCTTTCATTGTTGTCTCCAGCCCTGCAGAGGTAGTAAGGACTTCGTGGTGTTACTTATTGCAGGATTGACACACAAACCATGTTTTTTCCTTTTAAATTGAAGCAAAGTTCAAAAAACATGATTAACCATTCAGTGGTTTTTAGTGTATTCCCACTGTTGTGTAACCACCAGCTGTCTCTATTTTTAAAACTTTTTTATCACTCCATAACAATACCTAGTACCTATTAAATAATCCTTGCTCAATTCCCTTTTCCCTCATACTTGGTAATCTCTAACATGCTTTCAATGCTTATGGATTTGCCTATGTGGAATCATGTGAAAGGAGTCATACAGTATATGATCTTTTGTGTCTGTCTTCCTTCACTTACTTAGCATGTTTTCAATCAATTTAGTTCTTCAATATTCTTAGAGGCAGTTTTTCCTATTGAAGTCTCTTTATTGGACTATTTGGTGTTGGTTTCTTTTTCTTATTTGACCCTGACCGTATAACTTTTTACATATTCTGAGCTTCTTGAAGGCAGAAACTATGTCTGGATTTTGTTGTTATTGTTACTGTTGTTGTAAGAGAAATTTTAATAGTCTACCAAGGAAGATCACATATCTCAAAGATTGTTAGAGATCTTATTCAAAACAAAGTGCTATTAGCCTTTACAGTAAATTGATATGTATGACTGCATTTCTTGTTATTTTCACCAGCTTTTGCCAACAGCTCTCTATTAAAAAAATGTAGACTATCAACTAACGTAAGAATTGGCCAATGTCCGTGATTTCTGGGGCCTCAGCTAAGCCAATATGAATGGCTGTGAGGATTCATATGACTGGGAGCTCAAATATCTAGGACTGGAGGATCCACTTCTGTGTGGTTTCATCACTCACATGTCTAGAGACGGTGCTAGGATGACTTCATGGCTGAGCTCAGCTGGATTGGTTAAACTGATGCATCTCTGTATGACCTCTCCCATGGCTTGAGTATCTTACAGAATGGGGTCAAATTCTGAGAGGGAGTTTTCCAAGAGTAAGCATTTAAGAAAACCATGGGGAAAGGCTATGGCAGTGTATCATCTAGGATCAGAAGTCACATAGTGTACTTCTACCACACTTTATTGTCTGAAGTAGTCACATCCCTGCCTGGATTCAAGAGCCCACTTCTTGATGGGAGGATTGTCAAAGAATTTGCAGCCAGTTTTTAAAACATACAAAGTCCTTGGAAATTTTACATGTTGTCCAATTTTATTAGCTGTTTAGTAGTTTTAACTTTATGGGGGAGATAAATAATGTGTGTGTGTATAAAATTTGTTAGTTTTCTTGATGAATACCAAAAGACACATGACTAGATGAAAAGGCTAGAGGTTATGGGATCTTCAAGCTGAAAAAGACCCCAGAGATCTGTGGTGATTAATTTTATGTGTCACCTTGGCTGGGCCATGGTGCCCAGATTTATTTATTTATTTACTTATTTACCAACTTATTCTCATTGTTGCTAGAGTGCTGTGGCATCAGCCTAGCTCACATTAACCTCAAACTCCTGGGTTTAGGTGATCCTCGTGCCTCAGCCTCCTGAGTAGCTAGGAGTACAGGTGCCCACCACAACACTTGGCTAATTTTTCTGTTTTTATTAGAAATGAGGTCTCACTCTTGCTCAGGCTGGTCTCGAATTTCTGAGCTCAAGCGATCCTCTTGCCCTGCCCTCCCAGAGTGCTAGGATTACAGGCATGAGACACTGTGCCTGGTCAGTGCACAAATAGTTGGTCTAACATTCGGAATGGTTCTGTGAAAGACCTGAATAGAACTAAAGACTAACCTCCTAAGTAAGCCAGTATTCAACAGCCTGACAGCCTTCAGACATAAACTATAGCATCAGCTCTTCTCTGGTTTCTAGTTTCCTGGCCCACCCTGCAGATTTTGGACTTGTCAGTCTCTATAGTTATAAGAGCTAATTCCTTAAAATAAATGTCTTTCTATAAACACACACATCCTTTCAGCTCTCTTTCTCTGAGAAACATTGACCAATATAAGATGATTTAGCCCAGTCCCCTTACTTTTATAGATTTGGTAACAAAAAGGTTCAGAGAGCTAAGGACATTGGCCAATGTCAAAGAACAAGCTGTCAAGAAAGCCAGGGCACGAAACCAAGTCTCTTGGTTTCTAGTTTAACACTCATACTACCAGAAATTGCATTGCCCAGTGACATCAAATGGAAAAGCTCACCTACTCCTACCTCAAATAAAAAATAGCATATTGAATATTTTTCTTCTAAGCACTTTGTATCCAGTTTTCTCATTAATTCTCACAATAGCTCTAGGAAATAAGTACGGTTATCATCTTCTACTTTGTAGATTGGGAAGTCAAATAGTTTGCCTAAGATGACACGTCCAGTCAATGACAGACCTGTTGTTTGAACTTAGATCTCTGACTCTAAAACTGGAACTCTCAGTTGCTATGATGCTGCACTCTCACCCTGTATTTCTTTTATTTCTGTCCCTGGTGATGTTAAGTGGGGAAGAAAAGATTTGGGTTCATGGAACTTCTGATTCTCATAAGCCTGGAGTCTTTTTATTTCCTTGGTTTGGCAAGTTGCTACATGATGCATACTGCCTACCTTTAGGTCTTAATTATTTGTGATCCCTGATCTTGTGCTGATACTTACTCTGAGTCAAAATGTATGGATTGTTTCTCACCCATGGTACCCAAGACATTTTCAAAGTGGACACTGATTAACTTACTATGAAATTGTGTGCCCTGGACATTCTGTGCTGCCACTGTCCCCTGCCTCTCTTTCCTGCCTTTCATTCCTTCCTGGGGGCTGACGGTTGGGGGAGGCAGAAGCTCTTATTCTTTGATCTGAGTGGAAGTAAGCAGAGAATATTTCTCAAAATAAATTGCCTACATAAGTTGAATTAAACTTGCTTTTGTTGGCTTATAGACCTAAACAAGGGGAAGATATACCCAACCTAATACTTTGTGACTTTTGAGCACTTTGACTTCTGTGGCTCAGTGAGTAGGGCGCCGGCCCCATATACTGAGGGAGGAGGGTTCCAACCCAGCCCCGGCTGAACTGCAACAAAAAATACCCGGGCTTTGTGGCAGCCACTTGTGGTCCCAGCTACTCGGGAGGCTGAGGCAAGAGAATTGCCTGAGCCCAAGAGCTGGAGGTTGCTGTGAGCTGTGATGCTACAGCACTCTACCCAGGGCGACAAAGTGAGACTGTCTCAAAAAAAAAAAAAAAAAATATATATATATATATATATTTAAACAGTTGTACAAATCAGGTAGTAATTTGTCATTACAAAATCAACAATTGGAAGTTGGAAAGACTCTCAATTTTAGTAGTGTTGACCTTGTACAATTTGCTGAATTCTGAACCTGAGATTATTGTTGTTTTATAGAATAGATTTAAGGCTATTTTGTTTTGTCATATACATATTTTAGTATGTTTGGAGAACTAAACTGACATTTTCCTTCTGTCTTCTAGAAAATCAATCAACTCTAGGTGATATGTTGTAGCCACTAAGAAGTCATATAGAGGAAAAAAGGGATTAACATTATA
Source organism: Nycticebus coucang (assembly GCF_027406575.1). NCBI lineage: Eukaryota > Metazoa > Chordata > Mammalia > Primates > Lorisidae > Nycticebus > Nycticebus coucang. The sequence continues at coordinate 47,604,799 of NC_069801.1, read as the reverse complement.
AGGCGAAATATAGTATATGATAAATGAATTTGATAAAAGAAACCTATCTATTGTCTTCAAATAAGTTTGGGCAATAAAAATTGAGAGAGAGAACGAGAATAACTGAGAATGTTCAGAGAATGGAAGAGAAACTTGGATTGTGCTTAGTACCCATTGGAATGGGTGAACCCAGCTGCTTGTAAAGTAAATATATAGGATTTATTGTATGTGTCTGAATATGAGGTGATTCTCATTTTCCTGATGACATGATACTAAAAATGTTTTGAACAACATTAATATATAATATAAAATATTACTATATAAGCTTTTAAGCTTGTAAAAGAAAATTATTATATTTAGCTTATTTAGTTATACACACATATTTTAAAGCATGTAAATATAAAATATTAATTTAGAAATATTGCTTTGATGTACTTTTTCATGAAAAAGTACATGTGCATTTTAAACATTAGTGTCTTCTTCATTGCCAGAGTTAGTCTCTTAAATTGCCAGGAAATACGATCTTAATTTTTACTTACAAGGTTTGAAATAAAGCACTTTAAAAAAATCGGAGCATAATATTTTATCTGGGAATTTTTATCTTTAGTCAGAAGTAGGCATTTGCTATTTATGTGCATTACACTGAATCCCTCTCAAGTAATCATTAATGGGCTTACTTATAATGACATCTAAAAGTTTTAGTTGTGAGTTTATAGTCTCCAAATAATTATGAAATCTGTGTTGCCTTCCTTTGTTTTCCATTTTAAAGGATTCCACTGGATAACTTCTCAGGTCCCAAACCAGTATTGCCTGAAGTCGTTTCAAGCTATAGGTCTTTTCCAAACAATTTTTTTTGGTTTTCAAAAATAAAATAGTTGTAAAGATTTAACTGTAAGGTAATTTTCTCTTTCTTTGGGGAAAACATTTGGGAAAAGAACTTTACCTTATATTTAATGTCATCTTCAAAAATGCACCAAAGTATTAAAAGAGAGCTAGTGAGAGGAGTGACGGAGATGGTCAAAGTTAGAATGCAGAGTCTGGAACAGTGCTGTCTAATTAAGAAGCCACTAATCCCATGTAGACATTTGAATTAATTAATTAATTAGAGACAGAGTCTCATTTTGTCGTTCTTGATAGAGTGCTGTGGTGTCACAGCTCATAGTAACCTCCGTCACAGGAGAATGGGCTTAGGCGATTCTCCTGCCTCAGCCTCCCGAGTAGCTGGGATTACAGGTGCTTGCCACAGCACGCAGCTTCTTTTTTTGGTTACAGTTTGGCCGGGGTCATATTTGAACCTACCACCCTCGGTATATGGGGCCAGTGCCCTATTCACTGAACAGGCACCGCCCTAGACATTTGAATTTAAATTAAGTTAAATTGAAAATTTAGATTGTTTGTCACAGCCATATTTCAAGGGACCAATAGCCACATGGTGCTGTTAGGTAGTACAAATACAGCGTATTTGCATCATTGCAAAAGTTGTTTTGGGTAGCACTGGTCTAGAAGATGTTCTGTAGTCTTAAGAATTCAATGTAGCTCAGAGATTTCTAGGAATGATCATTAGTGGTAGTAGTAGTCAGACTTTTATCCTCAGCCTTCCTCTTCCCTCAGCCTCACACATCCTCACTTCCCACACACAGACACAGATTAGAGATGGCCTGATTTCTCAGTTTTTAAAGTAGACTTAGTGGCCCAAAGACCTATAACAAACACAAGTATTGCTAGTGTATTATAGAGATTGTATAGTATACATACTGAGTTTCAGATTTGATCTGAAACTGAAAGTGTGTCCTCTTTTCTATGTTGTTGTCAAGAAGTAAATCCCCTAGGCCAAGCACGGTGGCTCATGCCTTTAATCCTAGCACTCTGGGAGGCCAAGGTGGGTGGATTGTGTGAGCTCACAGGTTCAAGACCAGCCTGAGCCAGAGTGAGACCTCGTCTATAAAAATAGCTGCATGTTGTGATCGGGTGCCTGTAGTCACAGCTACTTGGGAGGCTGAGGCAAGAGAATTGCTTGAGCCCAGAGTTTGAGGTTGCTGTGAGTTGTGACGTCACAGCACTCTACCACGGGTGACAAAGTGAGACTCTGTCTCAAAAAAAAAGAAAGAAATCCTCTAATTTGCTTTGTAAGGAAAAGAGGACTTTCTAAAGTCATAGGGACCTGAGTTTAAATGTTAGCTCTGCTACTGTGTATGATCTTGGATCAATCACTTAATCTTTCAGAATGTTATTTGCCTCATTTGCAATGTGCTTGCTCTCATGTAGTTTTTAATAACTTTATACAATGCCTTACTCTTAATAAATGCCTCCTTCCCCCCCATTTCCTCTTAAAATCCAAAAAGACATCTAATAATGAATATTAATTCATAAAATATTTCATTCAGAAATTCATCAACAGATATTTATTAGCATTTACTATATGCAAATGGGGAATATATTAGCATTTACTACACGCAAATGACGCCTCTTCTTAGTGTGGGAATATAGCGGTGAACCAGAACAGATAAATATTCCCACCATGAGAGCTTACATTTTCATAGGGGGGAAGGACAGACAATAAATGATATAAATAAATAAAATTTTATAGCAGATCATAAAGTGATAATTCCTAAGGAAAAAAATAAAAGCAGAGAAAAAGGCTAGAAAGTATGCTGGGTGCCATCTGTAGTTTTCTGGAAAAAGTGAGTAGGTGACATTCAAATAAAGACCTAGAGAAAGTGAGTAGGTAGTTAGCCATGTACGTGTATCTGGGTGCAAGAACATTTTAGGGAGGGAGAATAGACCCTTAAGAGGGAAATTAGACCTGGCATTTTCCAAGAACATCAAGGAGAAAAGAATGGCTCAGGAAAAGAGTAGGCGATGAAATTAGATTGTACATGTAAGAATGAAGGAGGGATAGGCTTCATAAGGAATTTTATCTCGGAGTAAAATTCATTGGAAGATTTTGACATACATTTTAATAGCCTCACTGTGGTCACTGTTATAAGAATATACTGAAAGTGAGCAAGGGCAAAGCAAGGAAATCAGTTAAGAGGCTATTTCAGTACTAGAAGAAAGAACATGAAGGCTTAGACTAGTGTGATAGCTGTGGAGGCAGTGAAATGTCATTAGATTCTGGATGTGTTTTAACATTTCAGCGATCAGAATTTGCTAGTGAATAGAGAAGAGGTGAGTAATGAGAGAAAGATAAATATGAGATTTTTGATCTGTCCAAATGGACAAAAGGGGTTGGCATTTTTTTGAGATACAGATACTTTCTGTATTCTGCTTAATATTGTAGATAATTGTGTGCTTATCTTATTCCTCTTAGTTTCCCAAGGTTTGAGGCTGTCTTGTACGTGCATTATCCACAATACCAGCATAATGCCTTGCACAGAGTAATTGCATCCTACTTTTCTGAATTAAACTGATTTTAAATGTACATCAACCTCAAAATGGAGGCAGCTATATTCAGGGCTGCTAGTAACACAGGATAGTGTTTTCCTTCTGCTGCTTGTAATATAAAGCAGATTAAGACTTACTGGCCTTGCTCAATCCTTTAATCTAAAAATATTACTTTAAATAATGTAAGATATCAACCTCCAGAAATCCTTAGAATTATTAACCTTCAGACATTTCTGCTTTTAGGTTTTAGCTTGCAAATTCAGTCTAGAAAAGACTGATTAGTTTTCTTTCTCTTTCCATATTCATTGACTAGAAAAGAAGGTATTTAGTATATGGTGTGTGTAAGATGGAGAGGTGAGTGGGCCTTTGTGTGATGCTGACCAAAATCTCATCACCACTGTGTTGCCTAAGGAGGGAGGGGCAAAGAACCCTGGAGAAGAGTTCTAGGTGACTGTCACACAAAGCACATTTCTTGCATTTTGGTTTCAGTAAATGAGATCTTAGTTGTCAATTCCTTTTGTTTCCAGCTCTATGGTTTTACCAGTCTACAATTTGTTTTTTTACTCATAGTCGTTATTTGGCAAGGTGAGTCTTTCAGGTACCATTGGTCTTAGGCTCTGCCTCATATTCCCTTGTGTGTAAATTGATCTGGATCAATCTTGATTCTGCTGGCTGGGCTATATCTACTTAAAAGGATTTAATGAACATTCTTTGCATTAGGCTAAAAACATGCGGTGGAATGGTTACATTTCTTAAGTTATTCTGCTTTCTGTCTCACCCGCCCTTCCCCCGGGAAAAAAAATTAGAACTTACTAAAACCAAATATTTGGCTGTTAGGAGCTGTTTTAGGATCGCCAGTTGGAATTCTTTCCTATTGCAAAAATAAATAGCAGGATTCATTAAAAAATTTTGGTTTATAGTTGTAGGGCTGTTAAACTCATTTTCTTCTACTTTGCTCTCATCATCTTATCTGTAACTGATAAGAATTTTAATGGAGGTAGATCATTATTTAAAAAAGTGAAAAAAGGCTAACATGGTGGGTTACGCCTACACACTTGGAAGCTGAGGTGGGTAGATTACCTGAGTTTGGAGTTCGAGAACTGCCTGAGCTAAACTGACACCCTGTCTCTACTAAAAATAGAAAAATTAGCTGGGCATTGTGGCTGGTGCCTGTGGTCAGCTACTTGGGAGACTGAGACAGGAGGATCACTTGAGCCCAAGAGTTTGAGGTTGCTGTGAGCATGCCATGGTACTCTACTGAGGCTGACAGAGTGAGACTCTGCCTCAAAAAAACAAATAAATAAAATATAAAATAAAATAAATAAACAAGTGAAAAAGAGAGAACATTTCCAGAAATAAGTTGCCTGTAATATGTTTCTTCATAGTGTTTATTCTTTGCCTTTAAAATTTTTGATCAAAAATCTGTGATTTTAAAAAAGGATAAATGTCAGTATGTCATTAATTACAATAAAAGTAACTCATCTTTATTGAGTGCTTTACTAAAGTATCAAGCACCATTTAAGTGCTTTATTTTTTTGAGAGAGAATCTCACTCTGTCACCCTGGGTAGAGTGTTGTGGTGTCATAGCTCATGGCAACCTCAAACTCTTGGGTTCAAGAGATATTTTTGCCTTAGCCTCCAGAGTATCTGGAACTCCAGGTGCCCAAAACAATGTCCAGTTAGTTTTTCTATTTTTAATAGAAACAAGGTCTCACTTTTGCTCAGTCTGGTATTGAACTCCTAGGCTCAAGCAATCCATCTTCCTCAGCTTTCCAGAGTACTACAATTACAGGTATGAGCCACCATTCCTGGCCATTTAAGCGCTTTATATGTGTTTTGAAAAGGCTCATGTCTGTAATCCCAGCATTTTGGGATGTTGAGGCAGGAGGTTATCCTGAGCCCAGGAGTTCAAGACTAGCCTGGGGAATGTAGTGAGACCCCTGTTTCTTCAAAATACAGAGTGTCCATATAAATGCGCAATTTGCTGTGTTAAACAATTTTAAATTGCACATGAACTTTATGGCCACCTTGTATATATTTAAAAATTTTCTGGGTGTGATGTTGCACACCTTTATTCCTAGGTAATCAGGAGGCTGAGATCAGAGTATCCCTTGAGCTTAAGAGTTAGAGTCTGCAGTAAGTCTACTGCATTCCAGCCTGTGTGACAGAGTGAGATCCTGTATGAACAAATATGGTTACTCTTCTTTTTCTTCGTCTTCATCATCATCTTCTTCTTCCTCTTCCTCCTTCTCTTCCTCCTCCTCCTCCTATGGTACTGCTCTGTTTTTGGCATGAATAAAATGTCTTAAAATTAGATTATGAGGTCGGTTGTGAATATACTTAAAAACAATGAATTTATACTTTATACTTTATATATATACTTATACTTTTCTTCGTCCTCCTCCTTCTCTTCCTTCTCCTCTTCCTCCTCCCCCTCCCCCCTCCTCCCTTTTTTGTGCAAGTGTAACAAATCCTTTACACCTCCAGACATAGAGAGGGCTCCAAATACTTATGCAGGAATCCCAAGACAAGTTATTAGAATTAAAGTAATAATCAATCAGATTGAAAATATCTTGGCTGGGTGGTGCCTGTGGCTCAAGGAGTAGGGCGCCGGTCCCATATGCCGGAGGTGGCAGGTTCAAACCCAGCCCCGGCCAAAAACCACACACACACAAAAAAAAAAAATACTGCTTGGGCGGTGCCTGTGGCTCAGCGGGTACGGCACCCGCCCCATATGCCGAGGGTGGCGGGTTCAAACCCAGCCCTGGCCAAACTGCAACAACAAAAAAATAGCCGGGCATTGTAGCGGGCACCTGTAGTCCCAGCTACTTGGGAGGCTGAGTCAAGAGAATCGCCTAAGCCCAAGGATTTGTAGGTTGCTGTGAGCTGTGTGACGCCACGGCACTCTACCGAGGGCGATAAGGTGAGACTCTGTCTCTACGAAAAAAAAAAAAGAAAATATCTTGGCTGTTTAGAGTGGTTGACAAAATAAGAACTATGATTTCTTCTTTATAGACAAATCTACTGAATGCTAAAACTTGGGGTTTACCACTAATATTAGTAGATTCATCCAACTGAATTGCAAACAGGTTTACTTCTTTGAGGTGAGATATTACTTGAAATTCTGTATTTTCAGATAAATCCTTAACATACCAGGAAATTGTATTATTTGAAAGTGGAATTTTTAAAATTTCTTTTTTGTATTCTTCTCCAAACGTTGTTTTTATAACTGCAGAGTTTACTGGGAAAATAATGGATTCTGCAGTTGTATGAAATTTCATTTTCCTAGCTATATATAATTTCTGCAACTGCATAACTCACTTCTTGTGTTTTATCTGATCGGTGCATATTTGGTCCATATTTTTGCTTGTTTAATATTACTGAGTTCAAGTTGTTTCAATTATTTCACTAGCTTTTTGGACAAATGGGAATGTCTGGATCATAAATATCTCTTTAATTTGCTAGAAACCATAGCTTCATTTGCTAATGAAGCCACAAATTATATATGTGGGACTTGGTGGACTTCTTTTACTACATATGAAACTAAATGATAGATAATCCTCTTGATAACTAATTGTTTTTAATTTAGTTGTCAATGTACTGGATGAAGCAATATTGGACACACTAGTGTCATCTTCTAATTTTTGTTTCTTTACTAAAAACTTGTCCATTTTAATTAACACTATATAATAAAAATAAAATATGCCAAATGAAAAATGATAAAATAATCAATAAACAGCTCATACTTTAAAAAAGAAATATAGGTATTAAATACACTTGGAAAATATTCAGAACTAGGATTTGCAAGGTAATTGTGTCCAATTACTTCACTATTTCAAATCTAGAATTGAATTATCCATGCCAGAAGAAACCCTATATACCCATTAGTAGTAGTTAATCCCTATTGTTCTTTAAAAAATTTTTTTGGAGGAGGTGGTGGCTCATGCCTGTAATTCTACAGAATTGTACAGCACGTTCAGTGTGAGCTACACCTCCTTATACTTCAGGCACAGTGAGGGATTGCTGAGTTACACGTTTTCATTCACTTGGGATGATTTTGACATATATTGGTGTTCATCTGCAGATTGTTGTCAAATCTATGGACATACAGCAAAACCTTATTTTTCAAAGCTGTATCCTACCCACTTTAGAAATAAGCTGGTGTTTATTTATTATCACAATGATATACTTGTATTTAAAGATGTTTTAATTTTGATATGTACACTTAATGGGCTTTGAACTTCTTTAGAAAATAATTTAATTAATGATCTTTAAAAATTTTCATGGTATAGCTAAGATCTTTCACAGCACACTAGTGTGCTATGGCACACTGATTGAAAATCACTGCTTTAGACATTAACTTTTGGAACAATACTGGGCCTGTGAGAAATAATTCTGTATGCTATGATGCAGTAAAAGTTGTTTTTTATGGGCCTCTAATAATGTAAGCCAAAACTTTTGTTTCACGCACAAAATTATTAAAAATATTTTATAAAATTATCTTAGGGTTATGTGTATAAGGTAAATGTGAAACATAAGTGAATCTCATGTTTAGACTTGGGTCCCTACTCCAAGATATCGTGGATATTCCAAAATTCAAAACAACTTTAAAATTAAAAACACTTCTCGTTCCAAGTATTTTGGATAAGAGTTTCTCAACTGGTATAAAGAGAATCATTCAGTATATACTGTCTTGTGCCTGGCATTGTTCACTCAACATATGTTTATGAGATTTATCCCTATTGTTGCTTGTATCAGAAGTTCATTTTTATTACTTAACAATATTCCTTTATAGGGCGGCGCCTGTGGCTCAAGGAGTAGGGCGCCAGTCCCATATGCCGGAGGTGGCGGGTTCAAACCTAGCCCCAGCCAAAAACCAAAAAAAAAAAACAAAACAACAAACCCCCCCCCAACAATATTCCTTTGTGTGAATATACCACAGTCTCTGTTTATCTGTTCATTGATTGATGCACATTTGTTTGTATACAGTACTTTACTGTTATGAATAAATCTGTTATGATATTTATATACTGGTCTTTGGTAGATGTATATTTTTATTTCTCTTAGATAAATTCCTGACAGAATTGTGGGAATGTATGGTACGTTTATGCTTAATATTATATAAAACTGCCAAACTGTTCCAAAGTAGTTGCACCATTTTACATGCATACCAACAATGTATGAGAGTTTCAGTTGCTCCAAATCCTTGCCATCATTAGAGGTTGATAATCTTTTAATTTCATCCAGTTTAGTGTGTTTGAGATGGATTTCTTTTGGTTCTTTTTAAAAAATTAACTTTGTTGAAGTATAATTTACCTATGATAAAATGAACCCATGTTAAGTGTCAGTTGTGATGAGTTTTGACCCATGCAACCACCACCACAATCATCATCCCTAAATTTTCCTATTGTTTATTCTCCATGATTCCTTACCCACTCCAGGCAACCCTTGATCTGCTTTCTTTTCTAGGGTTTTTTCTATGTGGAATCATATAGACTTTCATTGAGCCTATGTAAATGTATTTATTGCAGGTTATGTAAATTATTGACAATATTTGGTAAACTAAAGATGAAATATGCTGTCATTCTTTTTTACAGTCTTTTTTTATTTTTTTCAGACAGAGTCTCACTATATCACCCTTGGTAGAGTGCCATGGCTTAAGCAATCTCTTGCCTCAGCCTCTTAAGTAGCTGGGACTACAGGTGTCTGCTGCAACGCCTGGCTATTGTTTTGTTGTAGTTGTTATTGTTATTTTTAGCAGGTCCAGGCAGGGTTCAAACCTGCCAGCCCCGCTATGGGCACCGAGCCCTTTTTTACAGTCTTATTGAAATATACTTCATATACCATGCAACTGACCTATTTAAAGTATAAATTCATTGCTTTTTTTTTTTTTTGTAGAGACAGAGTCTCACTTTATGGCCCTTGGTAGAGTGCCGTGGCCTCACACAGCTCACAGCAACCTCCAACTCCTGGGCCCAAGTGATTCTCTTGCCTCAGCCTCCAGAGTCTAAATTCATTGTTTTTAAGTATATTCACAACTGACCTCATAATCTAATTTTAAGACATTTTATTCATGCCAAAAGAAACCCTATACCCATTAGTAGTAGTCAATCCCTATTGTTTAAAAAAATTCTTTTTTGGAGCTGTGGTGGCTCATGCCTATAATTCTAGTACTTTGGGAGGCTGAGGTGGGTAGACTGCTTGAGTTCAGGAGGTTGAGACCAGCCTGAGCAAGAGCAAGACCCCTTTTCTACTAAAAATAGAAAAAGTAGGCCAGGTGCTATGGCTCACGCCTGTAATCCTAGCACTTTGGGAGACCGAAGTGGTGGATTGCTTCAGCTCAGAAGTTCGAGACTAGCCTGAGCAAGAGTGAGACTCCATCTCTAAAAAAATAGCTGGTGTTTTGGAGGGTACCTATAGTTCTAGCTACTCAGGAAGCTGAGGCAAGAGTATCACTTGAGCTCAAGAGTTTGAGGTTGCTGTGAGCTGTGACACCATGGCACTCTTTTGAGGGTGACAAAGTGAGAGTCTGTCTCAAAAAACTAGCTGGGTGTTGTGGTAGGCACCTGCAGTCCCAGCTGCTTGAGAGATTGAGGCAGGATCGCATGAGCCCAGGAGTTTGAGGTTGCTGTGAGCTATGATGCCATAGTACTCTACCCAGGAAGACAGAGTGAGACTCTGTTTCAAAAAAAAAAAAAATATTATGGCAAAATACACAAAACAAAATTTGCTCTCTCAACCACTGTTAAGTTTTTTTTTTTTTTTTTTTTTTTTTATTGTTGGGGATTCATTGAGGGTACAATAAGCCAGTTACACTGATTGCAATTGTTAGGTAAAGTCCCTCTTGCAATCATGTCTTGCCCCCATAAAATGTGACACACACTAAGGCCCCACCCTCCTCCCTCCATCCCTCTTTCTGCTTCCCCCCCCATAACCTTAATTGTCATTAATTGTCCTCATATCAAGATTGAGTACATAGGATTCATGCTTCTCCATTTTTGTGATGCTTTACTAAGAATAATGTCTTCCACTTCCATCCAGGTTAATACGAAGGATGTAAAGTCTCCATTTTTTTTAATGGCTGAATAGTATTCCATGGTATACATATACCACAGCTTGTTAATCCATTCCTGGGTTGGTGGGCATTTAGGCTGTTTCCACATTTTGGCAATGGTAAATTGAGCTGCCATAAACAGTCTAGTACAAGTGTCTTTATGATAAAAGGATTTTTTTCCTTCTGGGTAGATGCCCAGTAATGGGATTGCAGGATCGAATGGGAGGTCTAGGTTGAGTGCTTTGAGGTTTCTCCATACTTCCTTCCAGAAAGGTTGTACTAGTTTGCAGTCCCACCAGCAGTGTAAAAGTGTTCCCTTCTCTCCACATCCACGCCAGCATCTGCAGTTTTGAGATTTTGTGATGTGGGCCATTCTCACTGGGGTTAGATGATATCTCAGGGTTGTTTTGATTTGCATTTCTCTAAGATATAGAGCACTGTTAAGTTTATAAGTGGTTTTAAGTGGTATTCACTGCATTCGTAATGTGCAGCCATCAGATGGCCGAACATTATGAAAGCAGTGAATACCACTGTTATATATCTGTATAACTCTTTCATCTTTTAAAACGGAAATCCTGTACCCATTTAACAGTAATTTCCTGTTACTGCCTAAATCCAGCTTCTAGCACCCTGCATTCTACTTTCTATCTATATGATTTTTGATGTTCTTAGCACTTCATAAAACTGGAATGATAATAATATTTGTCTTTTTGTGACATTCTCATTTCACTTAGTATGTTCTCAGGGTTCATCTATATCATAGCATATGTCAGAATGTCCTTACTTTTTAGGGCTGAATAATATTCTTTTGTATAGATATACCGCATTTGCTGATCTATTCATCTATTAATAGATACTTGGGTTGCTTCTACATTTTAGCTATTGCGAATAATGCTGTAATGAACATAGAGCATAAATATCTCTTTGAGAACCCGATTTTAATTCTTTTGGTTATACATCTAGATGTGGAATTGCCATATCATGTGAGAATGATTTTTTGAGGAACTGTCTACTACTTTCCCTAGGGGCTATACTATTTTACATTCCAGTTTCTATACTATTTTACATTCCAGTTTCTCCATATTCTTGCCAATATTATTTTCCTGATATGCACATGAGAGTGTGAGAGTGAGATAATAGCCACACTAATGTCTGTGAAGTACCATTTCATTGTAGTTTTGATTTGCATTTCTCTAATGATCAATGATGTTGAGCATGTTTTCAAGTATTTATTGGCCTATTGTATGTCTTTGGAGAAATTTCTATTCAAGTCCTTTATCCTTTTTTTGAATTGGGTTGTTTGTGGGTTTTTTTCTTGTTGCTGAGTTAGTATTTTTACTCTTGTATGTCTAACTTTGTTCACTTAGCATAATGTTTTGAGATGCATCTGTATAAATGAATATTATCAGTAGTCTGTTTTTATTGTTGAATAGTATTTTTTTGTACCCATACAATGTGATATATCATAAACATTTGCCTGTTTTGGGGCATCTGGTTTGTTTCCAGTTATAGGGTATTATGAACAAAGTAGTTATGAATATTAGCACTTAGGAGTCCGTCATTATTGGTGGTTTCAGTTACCTACAGTACATTACAATAAACTATTTTGAGAGGCAGACCACATTCACATAACTTTTATTACAGTATTATTGTTATACTTATTCTATTTTATTAGTTATTGCTGTGAATATCTTACTGTGCCTAATTTATAAATTGACTTTTATCATAAGTATATTTGTATAGGAAAAAACATAGTGTATATATATTTGGTATATAGTGTGTGTGTGTGTGTGTGTATGTGTGTGTATGGTTTGGTACTATGCACAGTTTTAGGCATCCACTGAGGATCTTGGAATGTATTCCCCAAAGATGGGGGAAAGGAAACTGTAGTACACATCTTTGGGACTTAAGTTTTAATTTTTCTGGGATAATTAAGAGTGGAATTGCTAGATCATATGTTTGTCTTTTGAAAGCTGCCAAACAATTTTGACAGTTCTACGGTATTTGAGACTTCCTGTTGCTTGATATTAATACTAAAACTTGTATCATCTGATTTAGTTTTACCCATTGGGTGCATGTTGATTATCTTATTGTTATTTTAATTTACATTCATCTGATGACTAATTTGAACATCTTTTTACATTTTTTTCATTAACATATCTTCTTTCGACAATTGTCTGTTTAAGTTTTTTCCACATTTTCTTCTTTTTTTTTTTTTTATTAAATCATAGCTGTGTACATTGATATATTCATGGGACATCATTCACTACCTTCACAGACCGTTTACCAAGTTTCACATATACCCTTGTAAGATGCACCGCTGGTGTAATCCCACCAATCCCCTTCCCTCTACCCACCTCCCCCCGCCCTCCCCTCCCTTTCCCCCTTCCCCATATTCTTAGGTTGTAACTGGGTTATAGCTTTCACGTGAAAACCCTAAATTAGTTTCATAGCAGGGCTGAGTACATTGGGTACTTTTTCTTCCATTCTTGAGATACTTTACTAAGAAGAATATGTTCCAGCTCCATCCATGTAAACATGAAAGAGGTAAAGTCTCCATCTTTCTTTAAGGCTGCATAATATTCCATGGTGTACATATACCACAATTTATTAACCCATTCATGGATCGATGGGCACTTGGGCTTCTTCCATGACTTAGCAATTATGAATTGGGCTGCAATAAACATTCTGGTACAAATATCTTTGTTAAGATGTGATTTTTGGTCTTCTGGGTATATGCCCAGTAGAGGGATTACAGCATTGAATGGCAGATCTATTTTTAGATCTCCAAGTGGTCTCCATATCTCTTTCCAAAAGGAATGTATTAATTTGCATTCCCACCAGCAGTGCAAAAGTGTTCCCTTTTCTCCACATCCGTGCCAACATCTCTGGTCTTGGGATTTTGTGATATAGGCTAGTCTCACTGGAGTTAGATGGTATCTCAAAGTAGTTTTGATTTGCATTTCTCTGATGATTAAAGATGATGAGCATTTTTTCATATGTCTGAAGGCCACGTGCCTGTCTTCTTCAGAGAAGTTTCTCTTCAAATCCCTTGCCCAGCCTGTGATGGGATCCCTTGTTCTATTCTTGCTAATGCGTTTGAGTTCTCTGAGGATTCTGGTTATTAAACCTTTGTCGGAGACATAACCTGCAAATATCTTCTCCCATTCTGAGGGCTGTTTGCTTGCTTTACTTACTGTGTTCTTGGCTGTGCAGAAGCTTTTTAGTTTGATCAAGTCCCAGTAGTGTATTTTTGAAGCTGCTTCAATTGCCTAGGGGGTTACCCTCATAAAATACTCACCCAGACCAATTTCTTCAAGGGTTTTCCCTGCACTCTCCTCTAGTATCTTTATAATATCATGTCTTAAGTTTAAATCTTTGATCCAGTGAGAGTCTATCTTAGTTAATGGTGAAAGGTGTGGGTCCAGTTTCAGTCTTCTACAGGTTGCTAGCCAGTTCACCTAGCACCATTTGTTAAATAGGGAATCTTTTCCCCACTGAATGTTTTTAATTGGCTTGTCAAAGATTAAATAACGGTAAGTAGCTGGGTTCATCTCTTGGTTCTCTATTCTGTTCCAGACATCTACTTCTCTGTTTTTGTGCCAACACCATGCTGTTTTGATCACTATCGATTTGTAGTATAGTCTGAGGTCTGGCAGCGTAATTCGTTCTGCTTTGTTTTTATTTCTGAGTAAACTTTTCGAAGTTTTCGAAGTTTTTTCTGATTCCATATAAAACGAAGTATTGTTTTTTCAAGATCTTTAAAGTATGACAGAGGAGTTTTAATAGTGATTGCATTGAAATTATATATTGCTTTGGGTAGTATGGACATTTTAACAATGTTGATTCTTCCCAGCCATGAGCATGGTATGTTTTTCCATTTGTTAATATTTTCAGCTATTTCTTTTTTTAGAGTTTCATAGTTCTCTTTATAGAGATCTTTCACGTCCTTTGTTAGATAAATTCCCAAATATTTCATCTTCTTTGGCACTACTGTGAATGGGATGGAGTCCTTAACTGTTTTTTCAACTTGACTGTTGTTGGTATATATAAAGGCTACCGATTTATGAATGTTGATTTTGTAACCTGAGACTCTGCTGTATTCCTTGATCACTTCTAAGAGTTTTGTAGTAGAATCCCTGGTGTTTTCCAGATATACAATGATATCTGCGAAGAGCAAAAATTTGATGTCTTCTGACGCTATATGGATACCCTTGATCTCCTTTTCTTCCCTAATTGCGGTGGCTAAAACTTTCATTACAATGTTAAAAAGCAATGGAGAGAATGGGCAGCCTTGTCTGGTTCCTGATCTGAGTGGAAATGATTCCAATTTAACTCCATTCAATATGATATTGGCTGTGGGTTTGCTGTAGATGGTCTCTATCAGTTTAAGAAATGTCCCTTCTATACCGATTTTCTTAAGTGTTCTGATTATGAAGGATGCTGGATATTATCAAAAGCTTTTTCTGCATCGATTGAGAGAATCATATGATCTTTGTTTTTTAATTTATGTGCTGGATTACATTTATAGATTTACGTATATTGAACCAGCCTTGAGACCCTGGGATAAAACCGACTTGGTCATGATGTATAATTTGTTTGATGTGTTGCTGGATTCTGTTTGTTAGGATCTTGTTGAGTATTTTTGCATCTATATTCATTTGTGATATTGGTCTATAATTTTCTTTTCTTGTTGGGTCTTTTCCTGGTTTGGGGATCAGGGTGATGTTTGCTTCATAGAACGTGTTAGGTAGTCTTCCTTCTTTTTCTACCTTTTGGAACAGGTTGAGTAATATAGGTACTAATTGCTTTTTAAAAGGTTGGTAGAATTCTGATGTGAAACCATCTGGTTCTGGACTTTTCCTTTTAGGGAGGTTTTGTATGGTTGATGCTATTTCCGAACTTGATATGGGCCTGTTCAACATTTCCACTTGATTCTGGCTAAGTCTTGGAAGGTGATATGCTTCTAAGTATCCGTCAGTTTCCTTCAGATTTTCATATTTCTGAGAATACAGTTTCTTGTAATATTCATTAAGGATTTTTTGGATTTCTGAGACTTATTCATTAAGTCTGTTGTTATTTCGTCTTTGTTGTTTCTGATTAATGAGATTAGAGATTTTACTCTTTCTTTTCCTGATTAGGTTTTCCAAAGGTTTATCTATTTTATTGACCTTTTCGAAAAACCAGCTTTTTGATTTATTGATCTATTGTAATATTCCTTTGTTTTCAATTTCATTTAATTCTGCTCTAATTTTGGTTATTTCTTTTCTTCTACTGGGTTTGGGGTTGGAATGTTCTTCCTTTTCCAGTTGGTTGAGATATCCCATTAAGTTGTTAGCTTCCTCTCTTTCCGTTCTGTTGAGGAAGGCTTGCAGTGCTATAAATTTCCCTCTTAGAACTGCCTTTGCGGTGTCCCAGAGGTTCTGATAGTTCGTGTCTTCATTGTTGTTTTGTTCCAAAAAGTTGGCGATTTCTTTCTTAATCTCATCTCTGACCCAGCTATCATTCAGCATAAGGTTATTTAACTTCCATGTTTTTATATGAGTATGCAGATTCCTGTTGTTACTCAGCTCAAGTTTTATTCCATGGTGGTCCGAGAAGATGCATGGAATAATTTCTATTCCTTTAAATTTACTGAGGTTATACTTGTGACCTAAGATGTGATCAATTTTGGAGTAAGTTCCATGGGCTGATGAGAAGTATGTGTATTCAGTTTTGTTGGGATGAAATGTTCTGTAGATGTCTGCTAAATCCAAATGTTGGATGGTTAGGTTTAAATCTAAGATTTCTTTTCTCAGCTTCTTATTGGAGGATCGATCCAGCACTGCCAAAGGAGTGTTGAAATCTCCGACTATTATGGAGGTGGAGGAAGTCAAGTTGCTCATATCTGTTAGAGTTTCTCTTATAAATTGAGGTGCATTCTAGTTGGGTGCATAGATATTAATAATTGAGATCTCATTGAGTATTACCCTTAACAAATATGAAGTGACCATTCTTGTCCTTCCTTAGTTTTGTTGGTTTAAAGCCTATTGTATCTGCAAATAAAATTGCAACACCTGCTTTTTTCTGATTACCATTTGCCTGAAATATGGATGACCATCCTTTCACCCTGAGTCTGTATTTGTCTTTTAAGTTAAGATGTGACTCTTGTATGCAACAGATATCTGGCCTGAGTTTTTGTATCCAGTCAGCTAACTTATGCCTCTTAGAGGACAGTTTTAGCCGTTCACATTAATGGAGAATATTGATAAGTCTGGTGAAGTTTTGGGTATTGAGTTTTTCAAAAGTCCAGTGGCCATTTTTAATCCTTTCGTCAGTGTGGAAATTGGAGTTTGATCCGAAGTTTCTGAGTGAGTTTACTTTTGTGATATAGGATTGGGTTGGTCATTATGGAGGATAGGTCTGAGAATATCCTGAAGAGCTGGTTTGGTTATGGCAAATTTCTTCAACATATGAATGTCATTAAAGTATTTAATTTCTCCATCATAAATGAAACTCAGTTTAGCTGGATACAAGATCCTGGGTTGAAAGTTATTTTGCTTTAGGAGGTTAAAAGTTGGTGACCACCCTCTTCTGGCTTGAAAAGTTTCAGCAGAGAGATCTGCAGTCATTCTAATATTCTTCCCTGTGAAGGTAATGGTTTTCTTTCTCCTGGCAGCTTTGAGGATTTTTCTCCTTCATATTAACTTTAGTGAAGTTAATTACGATATGCCTGGGGGATGTCTTATTCGGGTTGAGTTGTGCTGGGGTTCTGAAGCTGTCCGCTATCTGAGTTTCAGAATCTCTAGACATGTCTGGAAAATTCTCTTTCATAATTTCATGCAGAAGGGCCTCTGTGCCCAGCGAGGCCACTTCATCTCTTTCTGGAACTCCTATGATTCGGATATCCGCCTTCTTTGAATTATCCCAGAGCTCTCTGAGAGAATGATCCGTTTTTGCTCTCCATTTCTCTTCCTCTTTGAGAGTTTGGGAGCGTTCAAAGGCTTTATCTTTGATGTCAGGAATCCTTTCTTCTGCTTGCTCCATTCTGTTGCTGAGGGATTCTACTGTATTTTTCATATCTTTGAGGGCAGCAAATTCTTGCTTCAGTGTGTCTAAGTCTTTGGTGGTTTTGTCTTTAAATTCGTTAAATTCTTGAGACAACTTTTGAATTTCTCCTCGAATTCCTAATTCCACTTTGTTAATCTTGTCTGCAATCCAAATTCTGAATTCAATTTCTGGCATCTCAGCCAGTTGTTTATGAATGGGATCTTCAATTGCATCTGCCATATCTTTCCTTGGAGGAGTTGTTCTGTTTATGCATGTTACCAGAGTTTTTCCGCTGATTCCGCCCCATGGTTTTTTACGCCCTCTGATTTTTTTCCCCTGGGGCTTTGTGGAGGGCCTGTACAGTGTTGTGGCCTGAGAAACTGGGGCCCTGTCTGGTTTGGTGGGGCTAAGTGGTTCTGTCTTGTTTTCGGCTGGTTTCACTAGGGTGGAACAGATACTCTGGATTGAAGTCTCAGCTGTGTAGAAATATCAGTAATCGAGTCACCCCACCCCCCCACTGGCAAATAATTGGAAAAAAAAAATCAAACCTTCCTACCACCGTGCACCCAGGGCACCACCTGATTTGTCCTCAGGCGATTGGTTCAGTTCAAAAAGTCCAAATCAGTTGTCTCAGTCTGCACCTGTCTCGGGTGAGAGAGTTTAAGATATCTCTGGGAACTGGATCACAGGGGGTATGGTGACTACTGTGGTGGGGCTTGCTCCAGTGCTGCGTGGAGTCAGGGGGAGCCACCCAGCCAATAGATCAGTCTGGGAAGGTTGATGCCTCCTTCCCCACCTTGCACCGCTGTCGCACCCAGTCACTGATAGCCCTGCAGTTGGCTGACCCAGTTGCCTGTAGTGAATTGGCACGTGCCTGAATCACAAGGAAGTCTGCCAGGCCACTGTGCTCTGCCTCTCTCTAGCAGGAGGAGGTGAGGCCTGACAACCTCGGGCGCTTGATGACGGTTGGGGGGTTTTCACTCAGGTCCAGTCTTGCCCCTGATTAATGTTACTGACAGAACAGAACAGAACAACTCTGCGGTTCCCCTGCAGAAGAGAAGCTGAATTGAGTTCCAAATCAGCTTATCTTTGCTCTTGTTTTGTCTGTAGGCTGACCATCCCCTGAGGGCCAGGTGCGTCTTAGGTTTAGTAAAGCGGACCTCTGGGTCAGCCCCTGCCCTGGCCGTTTCCCCGGTTTGCAAGTTGGAGTTGCCTCAGGCAAATCCTATACTCAGAGTCTCTGGTTGCCCAGGGAGACAGGGGGTGTGGCTTCAGAATATTTGGTAGTGAGCTGTATTGTTAGCAAATGAGGGCTGCTGTTTTATGGCTCAGGCAGCCACTGCTCTGGTGTAGCTCTCTTCCGGCCAATTGTCCTCTCTCCGCTCCCGTACCCCAGAGTCTGCACCCACCGGCTGCAGCCCAGCACTGTCTACACCCCTCGAGCAATCGCCGAAGTGTCTGGACCCCTGGGCGACAGGCCTCCAGACCTTGGAGCAAGAGCATAGGGGAGTGTGGGGAGCGCTGGGAGCCTGGGGTTGTGGGCATAGAACACACACAGCTTTTCATAATTTTATGCCTGGCTATATTGTCACCAAAAGATGGCTGTTGCACTGTGCCTCAGGGAACTGCCACTCCAGTGCGGTCCCCTCTCCGCCGACCAGGTCTGGCCTCCAGACCTCAGTGTGAGTAAAGGGGAGCTCTGGGAGTTCAGAATTCCAGGTAGAGACTATATAGAGTTTATACAGTTTTATGCCTGGCAGGAGGACGCCATGGCACCCTAGTAGGGGCAGTAGGTCCAGTTTTTAGAGGGTCTCTCCCATGGAGTGTAGTGGGAGGACATTTGAACTCTGCCCAATTGTTTGTGGGGCAGTCTGAGCTGTTCTCATGGGGGAGGGGACTCCCGTCCGCTTGGTGATGTATTTTGTACCTTTTGTTTGTATCCTTGTGGTCGCAGCTCACCTCAGCGGGGTTGATGTGCTTTCTTCAGCCTTCTCTCTCAGTGCAGCTCAAATCCACCACGTTACTTGCTGAATTTTTGTCCTTTTAACTCTCCTACTGGACGGAAGCCTCTGTGGAAAGCTGGCTTCAGTCAGCCATCTTGTTTCCTCCCTCCACATTTTCTTACTGACTTGGTGTATTTCTGTTATAAGAATTCTTTGTGTATGCTGAATATAAATTGTGTTTCTGATATATTTTTTGCAAAATTTTTTCTAGTCTATTCTTGCCCTTTCATTCTGTTAATGCTATTGTTCAAAGGACAGACGTTTTATTTTTATTTATTTATTTGTACTATTTTTTATTAAATCATGACTCTGTACATAGATGGATTTATGGGGCTAGGGTACTGCTTTGATATACAATGTGAAATATTTACATTGAACTAAGTAATACATCCATCACAATTATACTCATTTCTTAATAATTTTGAAATGTACCATTGTATCATGCATATTAGGTGAGGTTCCCGCAAATACCCTCCCCTCTCCCATATCCCCCCTTCCCTCTGCTCTCTCTCTTCTTCCCTTCTACTTTCTGGACTATAGTTATGTTTTGCCATTCGTATGAGTGTATAGGTGATTGTATATCGATTTTATAGTAGTATTGAGTACATTGGATACCTTTCCCCCATTCTTTTTTTTTTCTTTTCCCCCATTCTTGAGATATTTTACTAAGAAGAATATGTTCCAGCACCATCCAGGTAAACATAAAAGATGTGAAGTCCCCATCTTTTTTATGGCTGCATAGTGTTCCATGGCATACGTATACCACAATTTGTTAGTGCATTCGTGGGTCAGTGGGCACTTGGGCTGTTTCCATGTCTTGGCTATTATGAATTGGGCTGCAATAAACATTCTGGTGTAAATGTCTTTGCTGTAAAATAATTTTTGATCATCTGGGCATATACCTAGTGGAGGAATTGCAGGATCGAATAGTAGGTCTACTTTTAGTTCCTTGAGTGTTCTCCAAACTTCTTTTCAAAAACGTTGTATAGAAGTGTTCCCTTCTCTCTGCGTCCATGCCAACATCTGTAGTTTTGGGATTTTGTGATGTGGGCTAATCTTATTGGAGTTAGATGATGTCTCAAAGTGGTTTTGATTTGCATTTCTCTGATGATTAAGGATGATGAGCATTTTTTCGTGTGTTTGTAGCCCATGCGCCTGTCTTCATTACAGAAGATTCTGTTCAAGTCTTTTGCCCACATAGAAATGGGGTTATTTGTTCTTTCCTTATTGATTAGTTTGAGTTCTCTGTGGATTCTAGATATCAGACCTCTGTCAGAAGCATAACCTGCAAAAATCTTCTCCCATTCTGAAAGTTATCTGTTAGCTTTACTTACTGTGTTCTTGGCTATGCAAAAGCTTTTTAGTTTGATCAGATCCCAGTAATGTATTTTTGGTGTTGCTTCAAATGCCTGGGGGTCCTCCTCATAAAATATTCTCCCAGGCCGATTTCTTCCAGTATTTTCCCTACACTCTCTTTTAGTATTTTTATAGTTTCATGTCTTAAGTTTAAGTCTTTTATCCAGTGAGAGTCTATTTTTGTTAATGGTGAAAGGTGTGGGTCCAGTTTCAGTCTTCTACAGGTCGCCAGCCAATTCACCCAGCACCATTTGTTAAATAGGGAGTCTTCCCCCCACTGAATATTTTTCGTAGGCTTGTTGAAGATCAAATGACAATAAGTAGCTGGGTTCATCTCTTGGTTCTCTGTTCTGTTCCATAATCTACTGCTCTGTTTTTGTGCCAGTACCATGCTGTTCTGATCACTATAGATTTATAGTATAGCCTGAAGTCTGGTAATGTGATACCTCCTGATTTGTTCTTATTTCTGAGTAATGTATTTGCTGTTGGAGGTTTTTTCTGATTCCATATAAAGTACTATTTTTTCTAAGTTCTTTAAAGTATGACAATGGTGCTTTAATAGGGATTGCATTAAACCTGTAGATTGCTTTGGATAGTATGGACATTTTAACAATGTTGATTCTTGCCATGAGCATGGTATATTTTTCCATTTGTTAACATCTTCAGCTATTTCTTTTCTTAGAGTTTCATAGTTTTCTTTAAAGAGAACTTTCATGTCCTTTGTTAGGTAAATTCCCAGATTTCTAATTTACAAGATTTCTAATTCTTTCTGGTTGAGTCTGGGAAGGTGGCATGCTTCCAGGTATTGGTCCATTTCCTTCGGATTTTCATATTTCTGGGAATAGAGATTTTGTATTAATCATTGAGGATTGTTTAAATTTCTGAAGAGGATTGTTTGAATTTCATCTTCTTTGTCACTATTGTAAAAGAAATAGAGTACTTTACTATATTTTCAGCTTGACTGTTGTTGGCACATATAAAAGCTACTGACTTGTAAGTATCAATTTTTTTTTTTTTTTTGTAAAGACAGAGTCTCACTTTATGGCCCTCGGTAGAGTGCCGTGACCTCACACAGCTCACAGCAACCTCCAACTCCTGGGCCTAGGCGATTCTCTTGCCTCAGCCTCCCGAGTAGCTGGGACTACAGGCGCCTGCCACAACGCCCAGCTATTTTTTTGGTTGCAGTTTGGCCGGGGCTGGGTTTGAACCCACCACCCTCGGTATATGGGGCTGGCGCCTTACCGACTGAGCCACAGGTGCCGCCCAAGTATCAATTTTGTATCCTGAGACGCTGCTGTAGTCCTTGATCACTTCTAAGAGTTTTGAAGTTGAATCCCTGGGATTTTCCAGGTATACAATCGTATCATCAGCGAAGAGTGAGAGTTTGATCTCGTCTGACCCTATTGGGATACCCTTGATCACCTTCTCTTGCCTGATGGATGGCTAAGACTTCCATTACTATGTTGAAGAGCAGTGGAGACAGTGGGCATCCTTGCCTTGTTCCTAATCTGAGTGGAAATGTTTTCAATTTTACACCATTCAATATGATATTGGCTGTGGGTTTGCTGTAGATGGCCTCTGTCAGTTTAAGAAATGTCCCTTCTATGCCTATTTTCTTAAGAATTCTGATCATGAAAGGATGCTGGGTATTATCAAAGGCTTTTTCTACATCAATTGAGAGAATCATATGGTCTTTGTTTTTTATTTTATTGATGTGATGTGTTATATTTATAGATTTGCATATGTTGAACCAACCTTGGAATAAAACCAACTTGATCATGGTGTATAATTTTTTTGATGTGTTGAATTTTGTTTGCTAAGATCTTATTGAATTTTTTTGCATTGATATTCATTAATGATATTGGTCTGTAATTTTCTTTTTTTGTTGGATCCTTTCCTGGTTTGGATATCAGGGTGATATTTGCTTTATAGAATGTGTTGGGAAGTATTCCTTCTTTTTCTATGCTTTGGAAAACCTTGTATAATATAGGTAGTAGTTCCTTTTGAAAGGTTTGATAGAATTCAGATGTGGAGCTGTCTAGTCCTGGCCTTTTCTTTTTTGCGAGATTTCGTATTGTTGATGCTGTTTCAGTGATTGATATAGGTCTATTCAAGATTTCTAATTCTTTCTTGTTATGTCTAGGAAGGTGGTCTGTTTCCAGGTATTGATCCATTTCCTTCAGATTTTCATATTTCTTTTCTTTTCTTTCTTTTTTTTTTTTTGTAGAGACAGAGTCTCACTTTATGGCCCTCTGTAGAGTGCCGTAGCCTCACACAGCTCACAGCAACCTCCAACTCATGGGTGTAAGCGATTCTCGTGCCTCAGCCTCCTGAGTAGCTGGGACTACTGGCACCCGCCACAATGCCTGGCTACTTTTTAGTTGCAGTTTGGCTGGGGCCGGGTTGGAACCCGCCACCCTCGGTATATGGGGCCGGCGCCCTACCGACTGAGCCACAGGTGCCGCCCCAGATTTTCATATTTCTAGAAATAGAGATTTTTGTAGTAATCATTGAGGATTGTTTGAATTTCTGAAATGTCTGTTATTATTTCTCCTTTATTGTTTCTGATAGATGATATTAGAGATTTTACTTTGCTGTTTCTGGTTAGGTTGCCCAAAGGTATATCAATTTTGTTAATCTTTTCAAAAAACCAATGTTTTGTTGGATCTTCTGAATGATTCTTTTGTTTTCAATTTCATTTAATTCTGCCCTAATTTTGGTTATTTCTCTTCTTCTGCTAGGTTTGGGGTTGGAATGTTCTTCCTATTCTAGTTGCTTGAGATGATCCATTAAGTTATTGGCTTCTTCTCTTTCTGTTTTCATGATGAAGGTTTCCAATGCTATAAATTTCCCTCTTAGGATTGCTTTTGCAGTATTCCACAGGTTTTGATAATTTGTGTCTTCATTATCATTTTGTTCCAAAAATTTGGTGATTTTTCTTCTTAATCTCATCTTTGACCCAGCTATCATTCAGCCTAAGATTATTTAGTTTCCATGACTTTGAGTATGAAGATTCCTGTTGCTGTTGAGTTCAACTTTTATTCCATGGTGGTCCAAGAAGATAACAAAGAATAATTTCTACACTTTTAAATTTGCTGAGGTTAGACTTGTGTCCTAGGATATGATGTATTTTGGAGGATGACCTGTGGGCTGATGAGAAGAATGTATATTGTTTTATTAGGATGAAATGTTCTGTAGGGGTCTGTAAAGTCCATTTGTTCTAGGGTCAGGTTTAAGTCTAACATTTCTTTGTTTAGTTTCTTCTTGGAGGATCTATCCAAAACTGTCAAAAGGGTATTAAAATCTCCAACTATTATAGTGCAGGAAGATATCAAGTTGTTCATATCCATTAGGGTCTGCTTTATGAATTGAGCATTCTGGTAGGATACATAAATGTTAATTATCAAAATCTCTTCATTTTGGGTGTTTCCCTTGACAAATATGTAGTGACCTTCCTTATCTTTCTTTATTTTTGTTGGTTTAAAGCCAATTGCATCTGCTACTAAAATTGCAACCCCTGCTTTTTTCTGGTTTCCATTTGTCTGTAGTACACAAGTCCATCCCTTCACCCTGAGTCTATTTTTATCCTTTAAGGTAAGGTGAGATTCTTGTATACAGCAGATATCCTGTCTGAGTTTATGTATTCAGTCAGACAGCCTGTGCCTCTTTAGAGGACAATTTAAACCATTCAGATTAATTGAGAGAATTGATAAGCTTGGTTGTCTTTTGGGTGTCATGATTTTCAGATGTTCTGTGACATTTTTAATCCTTTCACCACTGTGGAATTTGGGTTTTGTTCAAAAATTTCTGGATGATTTTACTTTGGAGATAGACCATTGTGCTGGTCATTGTGGAGGATGGGTCTGAGCATATCCTGGAGAGCTGGTTTAGTTATGGCAAATTTCTTCAACATGTCTATGTCATTAAAATATTTGATTGCTTCATCACAAATGAAACTCAGTTTAGCTGGATACAGGATCCTGGGCTGGAATTTGTTTCGTTTGAGGAGATTGAAGGTTGTCTTTTTCCGGTTTGCAGCGTTTTGGTTGAGAGATCTGCTATCATTCTGATACTGCTCTCTTTGTATGTGATGCTTTTCTTTCATCTGGCTGCTTGCAGAATTTTCTCCTTCATCTTAACTTTGGCAAAGTTAATCACAATGTGTCTAGGAGATGCTTTATTTGGATTGAGTCTTGCTGGGGTTCTGAAACTGTCTGCTATCTGAAGTTCTGTATCTCTCGTAATGCTTGGGAAATTCTCCTCCAAAATCTTTTGGAGTAGAGCATCTGTACCTTTAGAACCATCCTTTTCTCCTTCAGGAATTCCTATAAGACGAATGTTTGATCTTTTGGAGTGATCCCACAACTCTCTGGATCAGGTTTTGCTCTCCATTTGTCTGCCTCTTTGAGTGTTTGGGAATGTTCGGAAGCTTTATCTTCAGTGTCAGAGATCCTTTCTTCTGCCTGGTCAACTCTATTACTGATGGATTCTACTGCATTTTGGAGCTCCTCAACTAACTTTTTCGTTTCCTTGAGCTCTGCTATCTCTCTTCTCATTATGTCCATATCTTTGATGACTTGGTCTTTAAATTCATTAATTTCTTGAGACAACTTTAGAACTACTCTTTGGAATTCAATTTCTATCTTTTCTTCCATTCTATTTATCTTATTTGCAGTCTATATTCTGAATTTGATTTCTGACTTTACTGCCATTTGTCTACGCATGGCATCTTCAGTTGTATCTCCTTTGTCATTTCTTGGGAAGGGGGAAGATCTACTCTCGTTATTCATGTTGCCAGAGTTCTTCTGTTGGGTCCACACCATGTTTATTTTCCACCATTTGGTTATTAGAACTGGTAGGGTGAGATTGAATTGGAGTTCCCAGGTAGTAGAGATACAAAGCCTAGTAAAGTGCTAGGCTTTGTAATTGTGGCTTATCTCCTACAACCTTACAAAGGCCCCTTTGAGAGTTTTGGCTAGAGACTCTGAGGACCTACTTGGTGAGATAGTGCAAGCTAGCTCTATTTTGATATCAGCCAGCCTCTACCCTATCCTAAGAGACCACAGTATTAGGTTTAAATCTCAACTGTAAAAGACACAAGCAGCTGTGATACCCAGCCCCCACCCTTCAAGTTCTTTTCCACTACAGAACTTTGAAGGTCAACCTCAGAATGTCCCAGACACAGGTTCCAATGAAATTGTCTCAGGCAGTGAAAACCCTGCTCAACAGAGAGAGATTCAAGGGTCTCGAAGAGCATAATTGGAGCCAGGGATTCACACTCCTGGCCATCACACTCAGTCCACACTGTTGTCTGCTTCTCTGCTCCCAGGCCAAGTTGGAGCCAGGGGCCACACCCCCCACCCACTGGTCTCAGTCCATACTCAGCTCGCCTCTGCTTGCCAGACCAGTTGGAGTCTGGACCACGCCCCTGCCTGCCAGTCTCAGTCCACTGCCTGGCAAGCCTCTGTTCACAGGCTCTGTTAGAGTCAGGGCACTGCACTCTACCCACAAGTCTCAGTCCTCCCCTGGTAATCCTCTGCTCACCAGCCCTGCTAGAGACAGGGGACCATGCCATAGCCTTCAGGTCTCAGTTCACATCCAGTAAGCCACTGCTCGAGGGTTCTGTTTGAATCACAGGATGCCCTTGCTCTCAGGTCTTGGTTCACACCCAGTAAGCCACTGCTCGAGAGTTCTGTTTGTATAAGGGAACGCCCTTGCTCTTAGGTCTCTGTCCACACCTAGGAAGCCTCTGATTGCAGGCCCTGCAGGGGCTGGGGACCAGCCCTGTCTGCTGAACTCAGTCCACACAGGGCAACCACTCTCCCACTGTGGGTGCTGTCGGAGCTGGGGTTCTGCACCCCGTCCCATCAGACACAGCCCAAACTGAGGGTCAATACCACCACTGGTCGGGCATTGTCATTACTAGAGGACTGCTCCTCCTTCTGCCTAGTGTCCCTTTCTTCCCACACCCTCTTTCTTCCCTGTTAGTCACAGATTCTGTCGTGATGGTTGGCAGTCTACACTATGCCCAGATCTCTCAGGACAAGACCAAACACTCTGTGCTCTGCAGGGGGCAGAACTTCAGACCGCCACGCGAGGGGAAAAGGGTGGACTGGGAGTTTGGACTTGTAAAATATCTTGGACTTGGAAAATGTCCGTTCAATTTTATGCCTGGCAGGGTGGTATCTAGGTTCATAAGTGGAACCTCCCTGAGAAAGAGACCTGGAGTTCAGCGGCTCTCTCCAGTGAGGTAAAATGAGAGGCATTTTGTTTCCTGCTCGTTGGCAATAGCCTGTGGCAGGTCTTCTGCTTGTGAGAGGGGTTGCCCATCCTCTAGTTGATAGGCTTTGTACCTGTCATTTTTTTTTTTTTTAGACACAGAGTCTCATTTTATCGCCCTCGGTAGAGTGCTGTGGTATCACAGCTCACAGCAACCTCTAGCTCCTGGGCTTAGGCAATTCTCCTGCCTCACCCACCTGAGTAGCTGGGACTACAGGCACCCGCCACAACGCCTGGCTATTTTTTTGTTGTAGTTTGGCTGGCGCCGGTCTTGAACCTGCCACCCTCAGTATATGGGGCCGGCACCCTACCCAGTGAGCCACAGGCGACACCCAGTAATTTGTTTTCTTGAATGCTCTTCCTTGGAGATACAGCTTGCCTAACTTCTTTCTTGGCTCAGCTCTCCACTTTTGGCTTCATAGAGTCAAATTCGTCCAGTTTTTCTTCCTCTGCTCAGGAGCCTCTGCCGAGGGTTGCTACCAGTCGGCCATTTTTAGAGATGACATCTTGCTCTTGCTCAGGCTGGTCTCAAACTCCTGAGCTCATCTACCAAAGGACAGATATTTTAAATTTTAAACCAATTCATCAATTGTTTACATTCATCACTTGCCTATTCAATATTGTGATGATTTTCTACTCTTTTCTTGGTGTCCTTATTTGCAAAATGTGGGTAATACAGGAGTCAGATGAATTAATACATGTAAAATACTTTGAAAATGCTTCACATCTCATAATAATTGTATAATGTTAGCTGTTGTTATTGTCACTACAATGCATTTACCCAGAAGTCATCATCAAATCTTTTAGATGCTGTCTGTACATCCCTGTAGCATTTCCATTTCCCCCAAATAATGTCTTAGCCTTTTTTTTTTTTTTTTTGTAGAGACAGAGTCTCACTGTACCGCCCTCGGTAGAGTGCCGTGGCGTCACATGGCTCACAGCAACCTCTAACTCTTGGGCTTAGGCGATTCTCTTGCCTCAGCCTCCCGAGCAGCTGGACTACAGGTGCCCGCCACAACACCCGGCTATTTTTCTGTTGCAGTTTGGCCAGGGCTGGGTCCGAACCCGCCACCCTCGGCATATGGGGCCGGCGCCCTACTCACTGAGCCACAGGCGCCGCCCGTCTTAGCCATTTTTTAAAGGAATGTTTTGTTTAAAATAAAAAAGACTAAAGCCAAGATATATGTTGGAGAAAGGATGTCCTAACTTTCCATTTAGGGGATGATTTATATTAGATGCTGTGATTTTATAATCCACCAATTTACCAGTGACTCCGTTTGCTTTCATATGTGATGTTCCAAGGAGATTTATAGGAACTTCTGTTGTTTCCCTCCCCCCGAAAGTCTAAAGCCCCACATAAATGTCATCATTTCTCCTTGGATTAAGGCTAAAGATAATGAATATTCTTACTTTCCTATGGCTTTCCGAACTTTGGATTCTACTGTGCTTCATACACACCTTGCATGTCTTAGGATGCATTATGGAAAATGACATTTCTGAGGGTGGTAGTATTGTCAAATTTTGCTAAAGAGAACTTCAAGGCTGGATTCTAATTGTGGTAAATCAGCTAGATTAAAAATATGGACATAATTAGCATGACAACAACAATAGTCATACCATAATGGAGTTTCAAATGTTTATAAACTAGATCATGGTAAGATGCTTTTTAAAAAATACATTGCAGTAAGATCTGATCCACTGTTGTCATTTGAGTCAGTCTCAGAAATGGAAATATTGTCCTGATTCTATTCTGTTACTTTGACTAAATACTTAGTCTCTCTCATTATTTTCCTGTTTCTAGATTGAGAAAGACATGTAGTAATATCTTGCTAGCAAAAAGAATATTAGCAATGGACTAATTAGTATGTAACAAGTGATACATAGTTCTTGTAAGTGTTCAGTATCATTATTAGCTTGCAGTGCAGATTTTATTGATCTTTTTTCTAAAGATATCCCCTCTTCACTCTTCTGAGCCCTAGATTGGGTACCAGGCATGGCTGAAGTATACCGTAGTGCCTAGATGAATAGGCGTTTGGTAAGAGTGTGTTGAACCAAACTTTCAGTTTTATCCATGTCTTAATTCTTCTTTGTTTTTCTTTATAATGAACTTTATATAAGCTCAAGAAATCACTATTTTAAAAAAGGAAGCAAACAAAAATTGATTACAGCTATTCTTATAGTTCCTGTCTTGATACTTTTCACACTAAATGTTTCAAGAGTTATTTATAGTTACTTTGCCATTTTTTTAGCCTTTTGTAATTTAGTTTTTATTAAACTTTAAAAATATGTTATAAATAACCTCAGGCCTCACATTTTCCAATTTTTGTCTGATCTCTCATTATTGTTTTCTCTTGGTCCCTTATACAATATATTCCTGGCTTTTTCCTCTTATCTGACCACTGCATGTTAATTTTTTAAAATGAATTCCTTAGTATTTTATTTTTGTCTCTGTTCTCTTCCCCAAAGAAGAGAGCTTATAGAAGGAGGGAATTAAAATATTTCTGGCTCTCCATTTATTTGCTTTAAAACAGATTTTGCCAGCTCTGATTTTTAAAAATTACCTTTTGGACACTTCCATTTTGGTATTACCCGAACTTGTCATAGTAAAATTAATTGCTGAATATATTTTGCCTCTATTAGAAGGCAAACTATGTTCTGTCTGTCAGTATGTATCTCTATTACTTAGCACTGTGTTTGGTATATAGTTACCAATTAATCCACATTTACCACAAGAACAAAGGATGTCCTAGTGCTCTCCTCAAAGTTAACATGTTAAAATTGAACTAATCTGGAGTTTTACGTTTGCTTCAATATATGTACCCATTGTTTGACATCCAGATCAAATGCCATCGCTTTTCAAAAATCTTTTTATGTCTTTGTAGCAAATTATACTTTTATTGTGCCTTCATTCTGGATTACATTTCACTTATTTATGTATAACATTTATTATGTACATGAAATTGAGGTCAGGGACTAACTTTTTACTCACAGATAAATATACTGTGTAAAATCTTGGAAGGGGAAAATGTTGAAAAGTCTAAGTGTGTCATTTTTGTTCCTTCTATGTAAAATTTGCCCCTCCCTGACCCCCTGCTGCTTTTCACTCATCTCTCAGTCTCAGTTGAGACATCATTTTATCCAGAAAGCTTTACTGGATCTTCCTCAAGTCTTGACTAGGAGACTTTTCTGTATAGCCCTCTATTATACTTTAAACAAATAAATACTGAGTGCCTTGTGAAGGCTCTGTGCTAGGCAATGGAGAGAAAGTGGTGGACAAAACTGATAATCATCCCTTCCATTATGGAGCCTACAGTCTAATGAGAAAGACAGGCATTTAAAAATCTCCAAGTAAATACTTATAAATTATGATAATTACTATGAAGTGCAGGTTTAATTTGAGAGTAAACCTAAGTGGATGGAGGGTTCATCAGGAAAGAATCTTTTGGAAAGTGTATCTAACAGAAGCTTCACTTATGATCATTAGGATTAGCCAGATGAAGAATAGGAAGTGTCATTCCAAATACAGAGAATATCTTCCAAAACCTGAAGAAACAGAAAAATTTGTTGCCTTTGAGAAGTAAAAAAGCAGGCCTGTTGTGGCTGAGGATGTAATGTTAGCTCACCGTACAGATGAGTAAGTAGACTGAGGCTTGAGGAGGTTCAGTGAATATACTAAGGTCACCACGTTTATAAATGGGAGAGCCTGTATTAAAATTTAGGACTTTCTAAACATAATGGAGTGATTACTGTCAACTTGAAGGGAATAATTGACCTAATATAAGGCGGAAATGCTTCCATTGAATTTGTGGCTTTGAAAGCTGATTTTAGCATTTGCTTTACTTAGAATTTTTGAGGCTCCAGATTGGTCAGGGTTCTGTGGTCTCCACTGTTTTAATTTGTGTTTTTCCCCCACTCTGTTTTTTTTTTGACCATGGAACATTACAACTCTCAAAATTCATAGCAAGCACCCTAAACTCTGCTTTATTTTATTTTTCTTCAACAGTACAACAGCGTAAACTGATGGCAAATGGCAAATATTTAAGCTATGGCAAATATTTAAGCTAATGTTTCACAAAATATACAGACTCCTTTTGGCTGTTGATTTTTAGGCAGCTGATGAAACAGTGAAGTGTTGGTTGTTTTTTGTGTTATTTTTTTCATTTAGACATGGGTAGGGAAGGAGAAGTTATTAGGGTGCAAAGGTGGAGTTGGAAAGGTTGGGGATTTTTGCTGTTTTTAGTTTTTTGTTTTGTTCCGCAGAGAATATGCTCTATCATCCTGTAGTGGATTTGACAGTCTACCTGCTTAGAAGTCCCCCAAACATCCATGTCATGTCATACTTGTGCTGTTTTCTGACGAATCAGTAACTTGTTAGCTAAGATACTAATTTCAGAAATGTTCTATGTGAGGAAACTTCTCTGGTACTACCTGCTGTTTTCAGCTGACATAGTCATGGTGTTAGATTTATTGAAGAACTTTTGCCTGCGCATTTTTTCCTTCCCAATGTTCTTTTCATTAAGAATAATGATTATGACATGAAAGAATGAATATGATTCTTGAGCTAATTTTTGTATTCTCACAGAGTTTTTCATTTGTGATTCTATATTTTGCTCTTCTCATTCTGAGGAAGGAAATAGTGTTCATAAGAGACACTGGCTTTTCTTGTTGTGACATCCTTAAACATTGGATTTCTGGGTGTTTTGCTTCAGTGAGGGCTGCAGAATTAAGCTCAAGTTTTGGGGACCTTATATACCAAATGCAAGTTTTTTAATTTTCTAAAATATTTTATTATTGAGAAGTAGAGGAACATTAGAGAATATTTTACATCATTAGAAAAACATTTAGTATTTTGTTCAAGCAAATATTTCAAAATGTACTTATTTCTCTTCACAGAGTTTCCCACTCCCCTTGGATGTTGATCTGCTTCTTTAAATGGCTTCTTTGTTTCTTGTTTGCAGGCAGCTATCAATGGTGTAATACCCCAAGAAAATGGCATTCTACAAAGGTATGTTACACAGTGCTTTATAAGATGACAGTTTAGCAGAGCAAAAATGAGAACACTGTTAATTTTTTTTTGTTTCACTTTTTAATAGAGCATTTGATTTTTTGGTACATAAGTTCATTAAGGTAGTCTTCGTTCTTTCAGACATTTTAGTTATATTAAATTCCCCTAACATTTCCAACTTTTAACTGCAGACTAGGTGACACTATCTTTTAAGGTGGTTTTAAGAAAAAGCTTAAGAAAGCTTTTCAAGGTTGTCTTCTGATTCTTAAGATGGAAGGAACTGAATTCTTTAAACCGTTGGCACCAAGAAAATGAGATGTGACCCAGTAGCTTCAAGGTATGGTTACCATCTAACTATACAGGCTTTATCTCTAAGCTTACTAAAATCTTTTTTTATGCTCTTTTTGTTACTAAATCAAGTATATAACTTGCAACAATTCGATTAAGTCTTTAATAATGAAACTTGCCAGAGCACTGAACTACTTTATTTTACCTGGAAAAGCCAGTGTTATCAAGTGGAATGGTTTTAGTGGTTTTGTGTCATTGCCAGAGGTAAAATTGGGAGATGAGGCCAAAAGAATTATAATAGTTACAATATAATTCCTTAAGTTAAAAATAAATTCATAACTTTTCTCTCCTTAAAATTAGAGACTGGTTCTGGATTAAAAGAACACACTGTAAAGTCATAGGAGGTAAAAACATTCTCCTTTCCAAGTGTAGCTTAATTACTTGATTTTTTTTCCACCTCTTTCCTCTCAGTTCAAACTTTGGCTTGGATTTTGGCAGGTGAGATTTCTAAGTCACTGAAGCATGATCTCAAAAGTACAGTTGAGGCAAACAGAAATAGCAGACTAGGAATGAGGCTGTTTTGGAGAAACAGCCTCATTGCAAAAAATATCAAAAAAATTTACCATGAGCTGCAAAATGTTCTATACTTTATTGGAAACTGTATACTTAGCATGGAAGCAAAATTCTCTTCGGTATCTTTATTCTTAATTATTAGTGGTTTTTAGGTAAAAGTAGACTTAATATCCCACGCCTCTTTCTTTTAAACTATCACAAAGAGTTTTATCCAGAATAAAAATGGCTGATTTCTAGAGTCTCTATCAACTTATTTTGCCACCCCCCCAACCTTTTTTGTTCAAATACATTTGATTAGATTGAAATCCTCGTCTAGATTATAGATACTTCCTTCATGATCATTTTTTTTTTCCTAGTGTGGAAAGTTTTAAACTCTAAAATATCATTTCAGTTTTATTTTTGAGTTAACGTTATTACCACTTTTAGTGCCAAAACTTTTTCAGTGCTAAACCCTTGCAGGTTCAGCTTCAAGATTCAGAATACATATTTGTATGTGTCTTCTAATTAATAGCATTTGCGATGGGTAAACTGTAGAAATTCCCTCTCTCCTGTACACATTTCTTCTTTCCTGTCACAGATGATTCCTTTTGCCTAATATATTTTATGGCTAGAGATTCAGTACTAAAGTGATTTCTCATAAAATCACTATAATATTTGAGGCTTTATTTTGATCATAGTGGGGTTTTGTTGGTTTTGTTTGCTTGTTTTTAAGGAATGATTTATGTTTACATAAGAAAATCACAATATCTAGCAATATTCTTCAACTATTTCCGTCCTAACTTTGTTCTTTAGCCTTGAAATCAATGTGGATTTTACATAACTGAGAATTCCTCTTGTGTGTCTACCAACCAGAGGAACATGAAAGAATGAAATAGGGCTCTTTGTACTCTCTCGTAGGCTTAATACGACAGCAAAAGACACAATGCTAAAAATGGTACATACCAGGAGCTAAAAGGATTTTTGTTTTGTATGCTTTTTTATAATAAAGGTGAATATAGTCTGTGTTTACAACTGACTCTTAATTTTCCAGTTCCTACCTTGACAAAGAAAAGACGTATCAAAAACTATAGTTCTAAAAAATTACTGTATAATGCTATATTGTCATGGGGCATTAAACTTTTTGGTAGAAAATAATTAAATACCCACAGCACTGGCAGATTGGTTGATACTTAATTCCTTTGACCAGAGATTATAAAAAAAACTGTACTAATTATACACAATCTAAAGGAGGTTTTTCTTTAATATAAATTATTTTTGGAGAAGAAGAACTAACATTCTTGTGGTGTATAGCTTTTCTTAAAATCAGATTTTTGTGTGAGTCTGAAAGAGGGATTATGCTTCGTAATATAAAGTCCAAAGGAAAGAAGCTAACACTTTTTGAATGCTTAAGACGCTGCGAATTGATTGACACATTTTTCCTCTATTAGTACTCATTACAACTCATGAGAAGTAAATGCTCATATTTCACATTTAAAGAACTCAAGATTAGAGAGTTTACATAGACTTGCCCAAGGTCACAAGTATTATAGTAGGTTGTTTCATTTGTGACGCCATGTTCTTTATACTACCCTGTCTTCTTCAAGATCAGTAAGGCAAGCGTGTCATAACTTTTGTTTTCAGGTTTTCCTTTGAGTAAAAGGTTTAAATTAGAAATTATAAATTGATAATGTAATTTTACTCACTAAATGAGCAGTATTTATTAATTCATATTTATTTTGAGACCCATATTTGTGCATTGTTTAGTCCATTGAGAACATCTAGAGAAGAAAAACATTTATTTTCAAGACACGACCATTATGATTTTAGAATATATAAATGCCCAAGTTTTCTGATTTACAAAATACCCCTTTTGGCTGATTACTTTCTGTCTTGTAATTCCCATTTAAAAAATCTGATTTGATTCACGAGTTTATCTGTAAAGTAATTTAATTGTTTTTGAAAGGAGCACACAGTAATTTTGCCATGAGGGTCGACTTGAAACAACTGATAGGAGGCCGTGCACAGTGGCTCACTCCTGTAATCCTAGACTCTGGGAGGCTAAGTTGGGTGGATTGCTTGAGCTCAGGAGTTCAGGTCCAGCCTGAGCAAGAGTGAGACCTCATCTCTACCAAAAATGGAAAAAACTAGCATTTGTTGTAGTGCATGCCTGTAGTTACAACTATTCTGGAGGCTGAGGCAAGAGAATTGCTCAAGCCCAAGAGTTTGAGGTTGCTTTGAGGTGAGCCATGGCATTCTACCAAGGGTGACTCTGTCTCCATAAATAAATAAATAAAAGACAGAGAGTTTTAAAAATGATAAACAAGAGCAGAGTTCCTGTTCACTTTTCTTTCTTTCTTTTTTTTTTTTTTGAGATAGAGTCTTATTCTGTTGCCCAGTACAGGTGGCATCAAAGTAGCTCACAGCAACTTCAAATTCCTAGGTTCAAGTGATCCGTCCTGCTGCAGATGAGACTACAGCCACCTACCACAATTTGTGGTTAATTTTTCTTTTTCTCTTTCTTTTTTCTTTCTTTCTTTTTTTTTTAGTAGGGATAGGGTCTTGCTCTTGCTCAGGCTGATCTCAAACTCCTGAGCTCAAGCGATCCTCCCACCTCAGCATCTTAAAGTGCTAGGATTATAGGCACGAGCCACCATACCTGCCTACCACTTTGCTTTTTATTCATTGCCTTCCAAGGAACCTGCGTGGTTTGTAGAGGGAAGTTGAATATGGGTAAAAACCCTCCTTTAGTGGAGGTTTTACATCTAAAATAGATGTCCCCATAGAGATTCCCTTACCAATCAGTGTCTTTTTAAAGAAATGAGGACACTGTGTTATCCAGGCTGGACTCAAACTCTTGGGCTCAAGCAATCCTTTTGCCTAATCCTCCTGAGTAACTAGGACTATAAGCATGTGCTTCCTTGCCTAGCTTCCAATCCAGTCTTGTAAGAGTAGTGAGGTTATAACATGGTAGTTTTCATATATGGAAAATTTGAAATATATATTTATTCTTTTTTAAGTAACAATTTTGGATGCTTTGGATTTTTTCGATGTCATTAATATTAGTGAAAACTGACGGAATCATTCATTAACTGGTAAAATCTCTTCCTTTTTCTCATTTACTAGGAAAACTTTTCATTCAAAATTTAAACTTATTATTTTTTCTTGAAATAGAATTTTTTGACTACTAAGAAAATGTCCAAGGAATAGCTCAAAAAATGGTCTGCTCTGATTAAATATGTTATACTACTTCTTAGTGCTTGATAAGGGAAAAGGAATCATCTTAGGGATTTCAATAGAGGGAATTTCATATAGGAGATCAGTTCCACAGATGTGGTGAAGGTTAAAAGGTCATAAAGGGAGTATTGAAATAACCCAGATATGATGACTGTAGGAAGCAGCTCTACCATCAGGCGCAGATTGGGGTGGCTCCTTCTGATTGGTGAGGAAAGGAGCCCAGGGCAAGAGCAGACTCATAGTTTCCCTTGAGTAGAGTAGGCAGAGTGTTGGGGCTTGTGTGTCTCTGTGGGGTTATCGAGAGGCCTACTCCAAGTTAAAAAGGAATGGCTAGAGCAGTCCTACCAGGGAGACCCTCTGTAGACCCTCTGTTGACCTCCAGAGGGCATAAAGGAAAGTGATGGAGGAACAAAGGAAAGAGGTTGGACAAGATTGAGGTTAATAGAACTTACAATGGAAGGGCCCTAGGAAGTTGGCTTCAGATGTATGAGAAGGAAATCCTGCTTACCTAGAATTGGTAGCTCTGACAAGGTGAAAAGAGGCTTGTGCAAAATGTGCTGAAAAAACTAGAAGCTAACACCAGTGGCTGTTGCTAAACAAAGGGGATGCCACTATCAGGGTGATGTGTCACTGTTTGGGTGATGTTGGTGGGATCAGTGTGCACACTGCAACAAGAAAGTCGAAGGTAAGTGTGTATATGTTTGTGTGTGCTACTGAAGTCCTTGTTTCTATTACTGTTCATAAGGCCATAGTTGATACTTTAAATTTTTCCTACCACTATTTATTCTATATTCCTTCTTGAGCCAGCAACTCAAGTAGTCAGTGTTCTTCACCTGGTGGGGCATCTCAAACCTACATTCTTGAAGAGTCAGAATCCTCATGGCACTTAGCTTTTTTATTGTAATTTTCATTAACTCTTTTTTTTTTTTTTTTATTGTTGGGGATTCATTGAGGGTACAATAAGCCAGGTTACACTGGTTGCAATTGTTAGGTAAAGTCCCTTTTGCAATCATGTCTTGCCCCCATAAAGTGTGACACACACCAAGGCCCCACCAATTTTTCATTAACTCTTATTGGGCATGTCCCAGAATATCCTTAAGGTTCCAGTTTTAGTCCATTGTGCAGCCAACGCCATGCTTAACTTCTGTTTTTTTTTTTTTTTTGTTAAAGTAACCAGGACTGTTCACTCTAGCCAGTATCACTCTTGCTGGTTGATTCAATGCCGCAAGGAATACAAAGTGGCTGAGTGACATTCTCAAGTTCCATTTCAATGGAAGTTTTGTGGGAACATTGTATCTCTGGGTACTATGATCTCTGAACCAGCAGAGCCCAAAAGTTGCAGGAAATTATTAGATATAGTAAGAGGAACCACCTCTTAACCTCAGACATGCTTTCTGATAGTGTGAGAAATAGCATGATGTTTGGTCCCTGATACAAAGCATATGCCACATCCTTTATGGTAGAGCCCTACATTTTGAGGTTATCTCTCAGTCTGTGTCATACCTGAGTCTTTAGTAATCTATTTCATTGTTCTGTCAAGCTTGCTGCTCCTAGGTGATGGTGTCCATGAATCTTGGTAATGGTGCCATTAATGAGACCAGTGCTGTAGGCATGGTCATATTATATATTAATGTACTGAGCACATCTAGTAGAAAGAGAAAAGAAGCTGATGAATAATGTCATCTTGTCCATGCTACTGAGAGCCTTTTTCTTTTTAGTGGTTAGCCTATGGGAACACACACTTGGAAAACAAATGCATTTGTATTCTATTTCAGTCCTAAAAGATTCATTTCTATATTTCTTCCCCAGACTTCCTTGCCACTCACTTTTCCAATTTTATTCATTCCAAGTTCTGTTCAGCTGGCTAACGGATTATCTGTTGTCTGTGATTCAATTATACCCTGGCTATCTTTCCATCCAAATGAAGTAGTTAACCTGTGGTCCAATCTTAAGTTTTTCCTATTGGGAGGCTTTTTTTTTTCCACTCCTGTCTTTCAAAGATACCTTGGATTGAGGCCATAATTCAGCAGTCATGTTTTGGTTAGTGCCACTATATTATACATAATCACTTTTTCTTTTCTCAATCCAATATTTTTCTTCTTCAGTTAACTTGGTTATTTCTTACTTTTTGATGAGCAGTACAAGGTATAGCTTTTGACCATTTGACTCAGAAACTTTATCAAGGTGGTAGGCCCCTGCCTTTTTGTGGTTTCCTGCTAATCTCTGGCATGCATATGTCTTACCAAAGCAACCTACAGGGTACATTCTTACCTAAAATTCTTGGGATCAGAAGTGTTTAAGATTTTAGTATTTTTTGTTTGTTTGTTTTAAAGAGATAAGATCTCTTTCTGTCACTCAGGCTGGAGTGCAGAGGCATGATCATAGCTCAAATGATCCTCCCTCCTCAGCTTCCCAAGTAGCTGGGATTGCAGGTATGTGCCACCATTACCCAGCTCATTTCTAAAAATATTTTTTTCTTATGTATAGACAGGGTCTCAGTATGTTGCCTAGGCTGTTCTCAATCTCCTGGCCTCAAGCTAGCCTCCTCCTCAGCCTCCCAAAGTGCTGAGATTATAGGTGTGAACCACACTGTGCCTGGCCACAGATTGCAGATTTTTTTGCATTTTGTGGTACTTGCATTACACTTAATGCATCAGTAACCTCAATTTGAAAATCTGAAATCCAAAATGTTTCAATGAACTCTTTGAGTGTTATGCAGCGCTCAAAAAGTTTCAGATTTTGGAGCTTTTTGAATTGGAAATATCCAGCCTGTACTTACTACTTCTGATCTTCAGGACCAGTCTGCACTGTTTTTATTTAATGTTCTGTGGAATGACTGGTGATGAAGATCTCTCCAGACTTGATTATTATGACCAAGAGCCAGAGAGTTGACAATAATCTTTTGGAAAAGTCTGTGGAGGGTGTGCTATATTGCAGTGCTTTTTAACTTTTATCTCATGGCACACTCGAACCTGTAGTTTAACTTTCACAGCACACTTAAATTATGCTGATGAAAAAAGAGTAAAACAGAAGAATATACTTACCATGCTTTGAACTTATTTTGAAAATAATTTAATTAATGATCTTTAAAAATTTTCCCACCATACCTAAAATCCTCTCACAGCACACCAGTGTGGCGTGGCACACCAATTGAAAATCACTGCTGTATTGTGTATCCTTCTGGGTGTAACCAAAATGCTTGTCATGATCAAATGCTTGTCATTTGTCTTACAAATTAGTATAGAGAATAAAAAGTATATGCAAGATTGTTTGCTTCCTGTTATTTCTTCCTATTTTACGTCCCTAACTCCATGGATCAGGGAATCAATAAGGGCTGGCTATTCGTTACTGAGTGTGTCTTTCTCTGATTCATTTAGGGGCTAGGGAAGTCACTGCAGTGTATATTGACAGATTGCTTGAACTTACTGTGAGTTTATTTGGGCCAGACTTCCCTTCCAACTTTAATCTTCCACTTCTGTAAAATCCCCAGGAATTATAATCATTTTCAAGTTAGCATCTGGTAATCCCCTAATCCCCTAAAAATTCTGATACTTTCAGGCAGTGCCTGTGGCTCAAGAGAGTAGGGTGCTGGCCCTATATGCCGGAGGTGGCGGGTTCAGACCCAGCCCCGGCCAAAAACTGCAAGGAAAAAAAAAATTCTGATACTTTCCTTTTATCGGCACACAGATACCTTAGTAAATGGTTTGTACTGTTTGTGTATTTACTGTGTGGCTCAAGACAACTCTTACTCTTCCAAAGTGTAGCAACAAAGAAAAGAAGTTGGACACCCCTACTGAGTATAGGCCTTTTAGTGGAAGTCTTGGGAAATTTTAGGATGTATACCTGTGGCTCTGTTGACTTACCTTTTGGGGAACCAGGACTTCCATTTAATACAGGGGCTTCATGTCTGTGAACCAACTTTTGTTTAGAAACTAGACCTTTCTGTGGGGGTTATTGAAGTCAGGGTTTAGACCACCAAGTCTAGGGTTTCTACTGTTTATAGGTCAAGTAATATTTTAGTAGACTGGCATTTAGTTTTCTTTCTTAGGAATACCATGCTCAGTTAAATACTACTAAATGTCTGGATAGGTCAAAACTGTATGATTGCCACTTTTTGTTCTTGCTGTTCATTAATGTAATAGTTCTTACCTTTCCTTATCATTACAGTTTGCCATTTGACCCCTGCCACTCTGGAATTTCACCAGCCCATTAGAAAGTCTTTCTCAGTGGTGTCATCTCCTCATGTCATTCCCAGCCACTACAGAGTTTTTCAAGAACACAGAGTTCTTTACTGTTGCATTTTTCAATGCTTTCATGTAATATCCTCCAGGATTTCATGGATGATGCATAGGGAGGTGTATGTATATTCAGGTTATATGATAGAACCTCTGTAAGTTGACCACATAAGGGACAGTAACAAACTGGTCAACATGTAGAGGTAGTCAACATAACGAACCTGGCCCACTGTACCGATACGCATATGTGTATGTCTGGCCTATGAAAATTGGGTCAACCTAAGAAGATAGTCAATGCAGGAGGTTTTGCTGTGTAAGGTTAATCCACTGCAGCGTTCCTGTTTCTTTAAGCATCTGGATTTTTTGTACCTTCTGCTAAGGGGTTTGGGCATCTCATCCGTGTTAAATGTAGACTCCTAAATTTTGAGACATTGCGTTCAACCAGCAAGCAAACCATTAGAGGTGTTTATAACTGCTTAAGCCAACATATTATATTTGACTCTATCTAAACTCTTTTGGTCAAACACACTTCAAATTTGTTTCTTACCTATTTCTCAGATTTTTGCTAGTGAAATTTATCAAAATGTTATAATTTTCGGAAATAATCTCTTCTCGGTGAAGATATTGTAGCTTTTCTTTTAGAGTATGCCTAAATCTATATTTAGAGGCAATAAGGATAGTGAGGGATAGTTTTTAAGAATAAAACTAAAGAATATTCTTTCAAGGTAACTGTTTTGGGTAAGAGTATTAACAGTTTTCAAGAAAGTGGAGTCTAGCCTCCTCAGTCATAGGAGGAGGATCTGTTTCTGCTTATAAAAGACCTCAGAGAAACTGGCAGGGGGTGATTCAAGATTGTCCTTCATCTGAGTCTATGCACGTATCCCTATTCCACATCTTAGGGTATTATTGCTTTCAAAATAGTATCTTAATTTTTTCAAAAGAAACTTAGAAAGTATGTTTATTCAACTTTCACTGTAGTCTGTAAACTGCCAAATTAAATTTTGGAACTAATTCTTGGCAGGGTCACACTTGTTGTTAAAAGAAGGAAGAAATTCTTTTAAAGGGGCCATTTTCAAAACTTTGTAGCTATCTTAGCGTGACTTTGAGCAGAAAGTTAAAAACTCTGAATATATTCTATTTTTCTAGTCTCCTAGTCAAAAGTAGCCATCCTTGAGTCCTTGTTGTCATTACCACTATTATAGTTACATAATAGTCATTTGGTCCCACAAGCATGTCATCATATTAAGCTACAAGTGATATATATATATATTATATATATATATACACACAATGTATATATATATATTATATATATACACACACACACATACATGTATATATGTATATATATACAATTTTTTTTTATTTTTTTAAAGTAAGGGTCTTACTTAAACTCTTGGGCTCAAGCTGTCCTCCCACCTCAGCCTCCTGAGTAGCTAGCACTACAGGTGTGTACTACCACACCTGGCTAATTTTTATTTTTATTATTTTTTTGTTGGATTAGAAGAACATTTTACTGAAGAACAAAGCAGGCACAAAAGAGTATGCATTATATGATTGCATGACATGACAGATCTAAATTACAGTGATGGGAAGCGTCAGTGATTGTCTAGGGTGGAGAATAGAAATTAAACAGTTATTCATGCTACAAGCTATCTGTTTTATTTATTTATTTATTTATTTATATTTCAGGTTAATATGAGGGTGCAAATGATTAGGTTACAGTGTTTGCATTTTGTTAGGTAAGTTCCCTGTGGTAGTTGTGCCATATACTCTTACATTGTTCCCAATAGGTGGGAACTCACCATTCGCTTGCCCTCTTCCCCTCCCCTCCTCTGTCCTCTCCCCTTCCCCACACTTGAATTAAATTAAGTTTTTTGAGTGTTAATTTCTAAATTTTTTTGTGGAGATGGGGTCTCCCTGTGTTGCCCTGGCTATTCTCCAACTGCTGGCCTCAAGCCTACGGTCTTGGCCTCCCAAAGTGCTAGGATTACAGATGTCAGCCAGTACACCCAGCCACTGATAATAATTTAATAATCATGATGCCAGTGCATGGCATGGATCACCAGTATTCATTTTCCATTGGCAAGGACTATCAGTGAATTGAAGGTTAAGGACATAATTAAGCCAATTTCTAAATCCTATCTTTGAAAGTATGTTTTCTGGGACTCCTTTACAGCATTCAGTTAAGGAAAAATGAAACCATCTTAGATATTTCAACAAAAGGAATTGATTGTAGGATTGGTTACACAGGTGTGGAAGACTAAAAGAGCAAAAAGGGATATTAACCTGTATATAATAACTGCTGGAGGAAGCTCCTACTCCTGGGTTTGGGGAACAATGTGGTTAATAGAACATGAAGCTCAGAGGGAGGCCTATGAAGCTGGGGGTCAGATTTCTTTGCATGCACACTGTCCAGCTGCTGTTGGTATCTGAGGGTATGTCAAGAAGATAGTTATAAGAATGCTGAAAAACCAAAGCACAGGAACTACTACAGGGTAGTTACAGGGTGATAGGGATAGAAATGCATGCAAGCTGGAAGAAGAAAATCTTCCTTCCCCTCTTTTTAACTACGAGACCCTCTATAGTATTTTCTAGTGGCAGAATCTAAGAGAAAACCATTTAGCAAAGGAAAATACAGTTTTACAGAAACTTGGCCCCTGTATCACAGAAGAATACAGAGGGGTGGATTTAGAGTCAAGAAACAGTGACCAGCTTACTAATATTAGCTATTTTTCTTAGATTCTGAGAAGGTGTGACAAAGTTTAGACATGTGAATTGTTTTGCTGAAATTCTGTTCATGGATATTTAGGCGCTCACTTTGCATTTCAGTAATGACATTTTTCTTTTTTCACTTTGGACTTTTTCTCTGTACCCATGTTTTCCTTACAGGTTTATTTTCTTTAAAAGTTAAGGATAGATTTTGTCTTTGGATCAGTGATTACTAGAGTATCTCAACTCTGGTGATATATAAACTTGTTGCTTTCAAACATTTTTGATTATGACTTAAAATGAAAAATACAGGGTGTCTGTAAATTTCGTGTGCAATTTAAAATACTTGTCTGAGACTGCAAAGCACATACAAACAAATGTGTAACAGAATTAGAAGCTTTATGAAATGATACTTGGTCCTAACTATTAAGTGACATAATACTGATAATTTCTATTTTATTGTGTTCTAATCTTTAAAAGACTGATTACAAATCACTCAGCCAACTATAGTAGAACCTTCATAGTTAACCCCTTCCTTACATCAACCACCTCCAGTTGACCTAATTTTCTGAGACCAGACATATACCAGGAGTTGGAGGCTGGAGTAAACTATGATCACTTTACTGCACTTTAGCTGAGGCAACTTAGACCTGTCTAAAAAAGCTAAAAACCATGGGCAGCGCCTGTAGCTCAGTGGGTACAGCACTGACCCCATACACCGAGGGTGGTGGGTTCAAACCTGGCCCCGGCCAAACTGCAACAAAAATATATCCAGGTGTTGTGGCGGGCAACTGTAGTCCCAGCTACTCGGGAGGCTGAGGCAAGAGAATCACCTAAGCCCAAGAGCTGGAGGTTGCTGTGAGCTGTGTGACGCCAGGGCACTCTACTGGGGGCGATAAAATTTGACCCTGTTTCTACTAAAAAATAAAAAATAGGGCGGTGCCTGTGGCTCAAAGGAGTAGGGCGCCGGCCCCATATGCCGGAGGTGGTGGGTTTAAACCCAGCCCCAGCCCAAAACTGCAAAAAAATAAAAAATAAATAAATAAATAAGCCAAAACCCCAAACCACATATATCCACACACAAACACACACAAAAATTAGCTAAGAAAATGGAAGTGCGGATGGCTTGAGGAGGAAAAGAATAGTTTTAGAGAAAATTGCCTGTATTCCCCCATACAATAGGAAGGAAAGATCAAGTAAAAGAAGAAATGAAAACCCATGTGCCTATTAGCATAAAGAGATGGAGAATCCA
The DNA here is from genome assembly GCF_027406575.1 of Nycticebus coucang. NCBI lineage: Eukaryota > Metazoa > Chordata > Mammalia > Primates > Lorisidae > Nycticebus > Nycticebus coucang. The sequence goes on along the minus strand of NC_069801.1, from coordinate 47,560,437 downwards.
GGAGAGAAGGAAAAATCAAAGGTACCGGAAAGGAAAGTGATAATCCCTAGGGAAGAAGGGAAGAGGGAGAGTGAGAGAGAGATGGAGGGAGTGCAAGAATGAAAGAACATTTGCAGGTTATCTTTGCATGTGATGTTAAGAAGAAAAGGAAATTTCTCTTGATGGCTTTTGTTTTCTCAGCAAAGTAGGAAAAAAATTATCTTTGAAGACTGTAAAGAGTCTGGGAGAATTGAGGTTCTAGGACAGTGAAGTTTCAAAAGGCTTTTTGGAAAGTAGGGTTCAAGAGTGAAATAATGGTTCATTGATTAAGAGTAAGTGATGGAAAAGGTATTCTTAATTTACAGAGTTTAAAATGGTGTTTTACCAACATCATAACAATACAAGGCAAAAACCTAAATAAATGCTAAATGGTATGATATTGCCAATAAACATAGAAAGGCAAGAATGAAAGGGAGAGTAATGTGATCTTCAGTCTCTGGGGAAGATTTTGTGGAGGGAGTAGAACTTGAATTTGGCCTTGATATATGGGTAGGTAAACTTGATTAGAAGAACAGCACAAGCTGAGTATGAGAGGGTCCCTGGTGGTATTCTATGATGATTTGGTTGATGATAATGCTTCTTTTATGTCAACATTTTAGTGAATATGGAGGAGAGACCATAACAGGACCTGCATTTAATCCAGCAAATCATCCAGCTCCAGCTCCTACTCCCTCTTCTTCGGCGTTTCGACCTGTAATGCCATCTAGGCAGATTGTAGAAAGGCAACCTCGGATGCTGGACTTCAGGGTTGAGTACAGAGACAGAAATGTTGATGTGGTACTTGAAGACAGCTGTACTGTTGGTAAGATTTTTTTCCTATCATAAATAATTTATTAGGTAAACATTTAGTTTATGTTCTGTTCTTCTGAGTTGACTACTAACAATAAGGGGAATAAAGCATACTGAAACTCATAATTTTCTTTTATTGATTTTGTGCTCTATTTTTACTATGTTAAAATAGAGGTAAGTTTGAGAGTAATTTTTTTCTATTGTATGCAGCTGAAATGATATATGATGCTGTTTTAAGGCTTATGCAAATCAAATACCTAGGAGCGTCAAAAAAAAAAAAAACCCTAATTAAGTATAGTGCATAATCATACTTTACAACTGAAGTTCATTTATTTTTCATATTATGTGTCTTAGTTTGTTTTGTGCTGCTTTATCAAAATACCCAAGACTAGGTAATTTATAAAGGACATGAATTCATTTTCTTACATTTCTGGAGGTTGGAAAGTCCAAGATTATGGTGCTAGCAGGTTCAGGGCTGTTCTCTGCTTCCAGGATGGCACCTTGATGCTATATCCTCCTCAGGGAGGGAAGGGGAGGACACTCTGTCCTCATGTGGCAGAAGTCTGAAGGGCAAAGGGGACAAAATTCCCTCTGTCAAGTCCTTTTATAGGAGCACCTAATCCCATTCACAAGGGCAGAACCTACATGGCCTGATCACCTCTTAAAGCCCTTGCATCTTAATATTGCTACATTGGCAATACCTGAATTTTGAAGGAAACACATTCAAACTATAATACTATGGTTAGTGAGAAGTCATATATTTCCATCACTTTTTTTTTCTGCCTGTTGAAAAAAATACTATCATATCCAAGGAAACTTGAATATATCTGTCATTGCTGGACAGATTTTAGCAAGTTGCTATAGTTTGACTATGTTGAACTCATATTTGATTCAGTTTATTTGATCTACTTTCATTGTAGAACTGCAGATTGTACTAATTTCTATTTTAATGTAGTTTTGCCTTCTAAATTCCAGATATTTTTGAAATTTTCCCTTTGTTCTTTTTGGGGGAAGATCCTTTCCTAATTTTACTTAATTTTATTAATTGAGCCTTAAAAAGCAAGTTATCATATTACTAAACGCTAACCGTATTATCTTATTCCCTTTCTTAAAACCGTTTAAAAGCTTTTCATTGATTTTACAAAACAATTCACTTTAACATGACTTGTAAGTCCCGGCTTGATTAAGGCGCTCATGCTCGCATTTCCAGTTTCATACATTACCACTCTTCTCCTTGTTCACTATACCTATGTCACATTGAACTTCTTCCAGTTCACTAAGTTATTAGCCCACTGTACTTGTGGTCTTGTTTCTTTTTCTGCGTAAGTTCTGCACCTAGATCATTCAATTCTCTCTCCATTTCCATGCCCCCAAATATTCTCTTGTACATTCTTGTTTTTCATATTGTAAAAAATTGTGGTAAAACACAAAACATGAGATTTATACTCTTAATAAAATTCTTAGGGTATAGTATAGAATTATTAATTAAATGCACTTTTTATCTAAATAACGGGAACTCTGTACCCATTAAACAGCAACTCTTCATTTTTCCCTCTCTCAAGCTCTTGGCAACCACTTTTCTGCTTTCTTTTTCTTAAAACCTGGTGGGAGGGAAATGCCTTCTTCTATCTAAAACAGATTGTTTATAATGATGTTTAAATCCATGTTCTATAGCTTTTCTCTTACACTTGAAGACATTTCCCTATTTTTTACTTTCTCACATTGAATAATTTAGTTCTATTAATTGTTCCTCAAAAGCTTATTTTTTATTTCTTTATTCATCATTGTAAGTTTATCTTGCTTTGGGTGTAGGTGATAAATAAGCCAGGTGGTCATTTTATGCTATATTTTTACTTATGCAAGTGTTTCCCCTTAAAATGTTAGGTGCATATTGCTTTCATGGTTATTTTTGTTAATAACAAATATCTTGAGGTCAGGAGTTTGAGACCAGCCTGAGCAAGAGTGAGACCCCTTTCTTTATTAGAACTAGGAAAAATTTGCTGAGCATGGTGGCCCACACCTGTAGTCCCAGTTACTTGAGAGGCTGAGGCAAGAGAATTGTTTGAGTCTAGAGACGGGGGTTTCAGTGAGCCATTGTGATGCCACTGCACTCTGGCCCAGGCGACAGAGCAAGACTCTATCTTTAAAAAAACAAAAACAAGGCTCGGCGCCTGTGGCTCAAGCGGCTAAGGCGCCAGCCACATACACCTGAGTTGGCAGGTTCTAATCCAGCCCGGGCCGCCAAACAACAATGACGGCTGCAACCGAAAAAAAAAAAAAAATAGCCGGGCGTTGTGGCGGGCACCTGTGGTCCCAGCTACTTGGGAGGTGGAGGCAGGAGAATTGCTTGAGCCTGGAAGTTTGAGGTTGCTGTGAGCTGTGATGTCACGGTACTCTACCCAGGGTGACAGCTTGAGTCTCTGTCTCAAAAAAAACAAAAAAACAAAAAACAAAAACAAAAAACAACCCAAAAATCTCTGGGAGGCTGAGGCAGCTAGATTGCCTGAGCTCAAGAGTTCAAGACCAGCCTGAGCAAGAGCGAGACCCTGTCTCTAAAAATTAGCCAGGTGTTGTGGTGGGCACCTGTAGTCCCAGTTAGATGGGAGCCTGAGGCAAGAGGATCACTTGAGCCCAAGAGTTTGTGGTTACTGTGAGCTGTGATGGCACTCTATCAAGGGTGACAAAGTGAGACTCTGTCTCATAAAAAGGGAAAGTGTGTACTTGGACATTTTTAGTTTGATTTCATGAATCTTAATCTTTCTACTCTTGCATATTAATAGATAATATTTCTGGAAGGCATGCAGACACAATTCATTTTATTGTACTTTATTGTGCCTTGAAGATTTTTTTGTTTCAAGGAAAAATTCCCAATTTGAAGGTTTATGACAACACTGTATCTAGCAAGTATGTTGGTACCATTTTTCCAATAGCATGTGCTCATTTTCTCTGTCATATTTTTTTTTTTTTTTTTTTTTGGTTTTTGGCCAGGGCTGGGTTTGAACCCACCACCTCCAGCATATGGGGATCGGCACCTTACCCCTTGAGCCACAGGCACCGCCCTCTGTGTCATATTTTTGAAATTTTTACAATATTTCAAAGTTTTTGATTTTATTGTATCTGTTGTGGTAATCTGTGATCAATGATCTTTGATGTTACTTGTTTTGGGGTGCCACAAATTATTCCCACATATGATGGCAAATTTAATTGATAAATGTTGTGTGTGTTCTGACTGCTTCACCAATTGGCCATTTTCCTATCTCTGTCCTGCTCCATGGGCCTACCAATTACTGAGATACAGTATTGAAATTTGGCAAGTCAGTAACCCTACAAGAGCCTCTAAGTGACCAAGTGAAAAGAAGAATCATGTCTCTCACTTTTAGCCAAAAGTTAGAATTGATTAAACATAGTGAGGAAGACATGTCAAAGCCAAGCTGGGCCATAAGCTGTCCTTTGTGCCAGTTAGCCAAGTTGTGCATGCAAAGGAAAAGCTCTTGAGGGAAATTAAAAGTACAACTCCAGTGAATACACACTGATGAGAAAATGATAGAAAAGCAAACCTACTTTGTTACTGATATGAAGAAAGATTTAGTGGTCTAAATCAAAGATCACACCAATTGCAACATTTCCTTAAGCCAAAGCCTTATCTTGGGCAAAGCCCTCTCTTGTACTTTGTGAAGGCTGAGAGAGATGAGGAAGGTGCAGAAGAAAAGTTGGAAGCTAGCAGAGGCTCTTTCAGGAATTTTAAGGAAATCAGTCTCTTCCCTAATAAGTATAAGGCGAAGCAGCAAATGCTAATGTAGAAACTACAGCAAATTATCCAGAAGATCTAGCTACAAGTATTGATTACAAGTTAAAGAAGTTTTATCATGTTTACAGATTTTCAGTGTAGACAAAACAAACTTCTATTAGAAGAAGATGTCATCTGGGACTTCATAGCTAGAGAGGAGAAGTCAATGCCTGACTTCAAAGCTTCAAAGGACAGGCTGATTCTCTTGTTAGGGGTTAATAAAGCTGATGACTTGAAGTTGAAGCCAATGTACATCCACCATTCTGAAAATCCTAAGACCTTTAAGAATTATGCTAAATCTACTCTGCATGTGCTCTATAAATGGAACAACAAAGCCTGAATGACAGCACGTCTGTTCATAGCCTGGTTTGCTGAGTATTTTAAGTCACTGTTATTATGTGTATTTCTCATGTGAGAAAAAAAGATTCCTTTCACTTTCAAGGTATTACTGCTCTTTGTCAATGCATTTAATCACCCAAGAGATGTACAAAAAGATGAATATTGTTTCTGTGCCTGCTAACACAATATGCATTTTGCAGACCACATATCAAGGAATAATTTCAACTTTCAAGTCTTCTTGTTTAAGAATAAGGCTGTAGGTGCCATTGACTGTGATGCTTCTGATATTGATGGATCTGGGCAACATAAATTGAAAACCTTTTGGGAAGGATTCACCATTCTAGATGCCATTAAGAACTTATGATTCAAGGGATGAGGGCAAAGAGGAGTTTGGAACAAGATGATTCCAACCCTCATGGATGACTTTGAGGGATTCAGCACTTCAGTGGGGAAAGTAATTGCAGGTGAGCGGAAATAGCAAGATAATTAGATTTAGAAGTAGAGCCTGAAGATGTGACTCAATTGCTGCAATCTCATGATAAAACTTCAACAGATGCAGGGTTGCTTCTTATGCATGAGCAAAGTAAGTACTTTCCTGAGATGGCATCTACTCCAGTGAAGATGTAGTGAACATGTTGAAATGACAACTAATAATTTAGAATATGACATATACTTAGTTCATAAAGCAGTCGCAGGGTTTCAGAGGATTGACTTAAATTTTTTTCTTCTTTTTTTTTTTATTGTTAAATCTTAGCTGTGTACATTAGTGCAATCGCCTGTACCCATTCTAAGATGCACCATAGATGGGGCCCCACCTCTTACTCTCCCTCCACCAAAACCTCCCCCCTCCCTTCCCCTTCCTGGCCCTTTCCCCATAGTCTTGTGCTCTAGTTGGGTTATGGTCTTCATGTGAAAGCTATAATTTAGCTTCATAGTAGGGCTGAGTACATTGGATACCTTTTCTTCCATTCCTGAGATACTTTGCTAAGAAGAATATGTTCCAGCTCCATCCATGTAAACATGAAAGAGGTAAAGTCTCCATCTTTCTTTAAGGCTGCATAGTATTCCATGGTATACATGTACCACAATTTGCTAGTCCATTCATGGGTCGATGGGCACTTGGGCTTCTTCCATGACTTAGCAATTATGAATTGGGCTGCAATAAACATTCTGGTACAGATGTCTTTGTTATATTGTGACTTTTGGTCTTCTGGGTATAAACCTAGTAAAGGAATTATAGGATTGAATGGCAGGTCTATTTTTGGTCTCTAAGTATTCTCCAAACATCCTTCCAGAAGGAACATATTAGTGGGCATTCCCACCAGCAGTGTAGAAGTGTGCCCTTTCCTCCACATCCACGCCAACATTTCTGGTTTTGGGATTTTGTTATGTGGGCTACTCTTACTGGGGTTAGGTGATATCTCAGAGTAGTTTTGATTTGCATTTCTCTGATGATTAAGGATGATGAGCTTTTTTTCATGTGTTTGTAGATTTTGCGTCGGTCTTCTTTAGAGAAGTTTCTCTTTAAGTCCCTTGCCCACCCTGAAATGGGGTCACATGTTCTTTCCTTGCTAATAAATTTTAGTTCTCTGTGGATTCTGGTTATTAGACCTTTATCGGAGGTATAACCTGCAAATATTTTCTCCCATTCTGAGGGCTGTCTGCTTGGTTTACTCACTATGTTCTTGGCTGTGCAGAAGCTTTTTAGTTTGATCAGGTCCCAGTAGTGTATTTTTGATACTGCTTCAATTGCCTGGGGAGTCCTCCTCATAAAATATTCACCCAAGTCGATTCCTTCAAGAGTTTTCCCTGCACTTTCTTCAAGTATTTTTATAGTTTCATGTCTTAAGTTTAATTCTTTGATCCAGTGAGAGTCTATCTTAGTTAATGGTGAAAGGTGTGGGTCCAGTTTCAATCTTCTACAGGTTGCCAGCCAGTTTACCCAGCACCATTTGTTAAATAGGGAATCTTTTCCCCACTGAATGTTTTTAATTGGCTTGTCAAAGATCAAATAACGGTAAGTAGCTGGATCCATCTCTTGGTTCTCTGTTCTGTTCCAGACATCTATTTCTCTGCTTTTGTGCCAATACCATGCTGTTTTGATCACTATGGATTTATAGTACAGTCTCAGGTCTGGTAGCGTGATTCCTCCTGCTTTGTTTTTATTGCTCAGTAGTGTTTTGGCTATTCAAGGTTTTTTCTGATTCCATATAAAACGAAGTATTATTTTTTCAAGATCTTTAAAGTATGACAATGGAGCTTTAATAGGAATTGCATTAAAGTTATATATTGCTTTGGGCAGTATGGACATTTTAACAATGTTGATTCTTCCCAGCCATGAGCATGGTATGTTTTTCTATCTGTTAACATCTTCAGCTATTTCTTTTCTTAGAGTTTCATAGTTCTCTTTGTAGAGATCTTTCACGTCCTTTGTTAGGTATACTCCCAAATATTTTATCTTCTTTGGCACTACTGTGAAAGGAATAGAGTCCTTGACTGTTTGTTCGGCTTGGTTATTGTTGGTATATATAAAGGCTACAGATTTATGGGTGTTGATTTTGTAGCCTGAGACAATACTATATTCCTTGATCACTTCTAAAAGTTTTGTAGTAGAATCCCTAGTGTTTTCCAGATATACGATCATATCATCTGCGAAGAGTGAAAGTTTGATCTCTTCTGACCCTATGTGGATACCCTTGATCGCCTTTTCTTCCCTAATTGCAATGGCTAAAACTTCCATTACAATGTTAAAGAGCAATGGAGACAATGGGCAACCTTGCCTGGTTCCTGATCTAAGTGGAAATGATTTCAATTTAACTCCATTCAATACGATATTGGCTGTGGGTTTGCTGTAGATGGCCTCTATTAGGTTAAGAAATGTCCCTTCTATACCAATTTTCTTAAGTGTTCTGATCATGAAGGGATGCTGGATATTATCAAAAGCTTTTTCTGCATCAATTGAAAGAATCATATGGTCTTTATTTTTACATTTGTTTATGTGTTGAATTACATTTATAGATTCATGTATATTGAACCAGCCTTGAGACCCTGGGATAAATCCGACTTGGTCATGGTGTATAATTTTTTTGATGTGTTGTTGGATTCTGTTTGTTAGGATCTTATTGAGTATTTTAGCATCTATATTCATTAGTGATATTGGTCTATAATTTTCTTTTCTTGTTGGGTCTTTTCCTGGTTTGGGGATCAAGGTGATGTTTGCTTCGTAGAATGTGCTGGGTAATATTCCTTCTTTTTCTATATTTTGGAAGAGGTTTAGTAGTATAGGTACTAGTTCTTCTTTAAGTGTTTGGTAGAATTCTGACGTAAAGCCATCTGGTCCTGGGCTTGCTTTTTAGGGAGATTTTGTATCGTTGATGCTATTTCAGAACTTGATATAGGCCTGTTCAACATTTCCACTTCATTCTGACGTACTTCCAGGTATTGGTCCATTTCTTTCAGATTTTCATATTTCTGAGAGTAGAGTTTCTTGTAGTATTCGTTAAGGATTTTTTGAATTTCTGAGGGGTCTGTTGTTATTTCATCGTTACCATTTCTGATTGATGAAATTAGAGATTTTACTCTTTTTTCCTGGTTAGGTTGGCCAAAGGTTTATCTATTTTATTAATCTTTTCAAAAAACCAGCTTTTGGATTTATTGATCTGTTGTATAATTCTTTTGTTTTCAATTTTATTTAGTTCTGCTCTGATTTTGGTTATTTCTTCTTTTCTGCTGGGGTTGGGGTTGGAGTGTTCTTCCTTCTCCAGTTGCTTGAGATGTCCCATTAAGTTATTAACTTCCTCTCTTTCTGTTTTCTTGAGGAAGGCTTGCAGTGCTATAAATTTCCCTCTTAGGACTGCCTTTGCAGTATCCCAGAGGTTCTGGTAATTCGTGTCTTGATTGTTGTTTTGTTCCAAAAATACGATGATTTCCTTCTTAATCTCGTCTATAACCCATGTATCCTTCAGCATAAGGTTGTTTAGCTTCCATGTTTTTGTATGGGTATGCAGGTTCCTGTTGTTATTTAGTTCAACTTTTATTCCATGATGGTCTGAGAAGATGCAAGGAATAATTTCTATTTTTTTAAATGTGCTGAGTTTAGATTTGTGGCCTAGGATGTGGTCAATTTTGGAATATGTTCCGTGGGCTGATAAGAAGAATGTGTATTCAGTTTTTTTGGGATGAAATGTTCTGTAGATGTCTGTTAAGTTCAGATGTTGAATGGTTGAGTTTAAATCTAAAATTTCTTTGCTTAGCTTCTTTTTGGAGGATCTATCCAGGACTGCTAACGGAGTGTTAAAATGTCCAACTACTATGGAAGTGGAGGAAATCGAGTTGCTCGTGTGTGTTAGAGTTTCTCTTATAAATTGAGGTGCGTTGTGGTTGGGTGCATAAATATTAATAATTGAGATCTCATCATATTGAGTATTACCTTTAATAAATATGAAGTGTTCATCCTTATCCTTAATTATTTTGGTTGGTTTAAAGCCTATTGCATCTGCGAACAGGATTGCAACGCCTGCTTTTTTCTGCTTTCCATTTGCCTGGAGTATGGATGACCATCCCTGTACCTTGAGTCTATATTTGTCTTTTAATGTAAGATACGATTCTTGGATGCAGCAGATATCTGGCTTGAGTTTTTGTATCCAGTCCGCCAACCTATGCTCTTTAGAGGACAATTTAAACCATTCACATTAACTGAGAGTATTGATAAGCCTTTCGAGAGACCGGTGGACATTTTTAATCCTTTTGCGACTGTGGAAGTTGGAATTTGATCAAAATTTTTTGGGTGGGGTTACTTTTGTGGTGGAGAATTACTCTGGTCTTTATGGAGGATAGGTCTAAGAATGTCCTGTGGCAAATTTCTTCAACATGTGAATGTCGTTGAAGTATTTAATTTCTCTGTCATAAATGAAGCCCAGTTTAGCTGGGTACAGGATCCTGGGTTGAAAGTTATTTTGTTTTAGGAGATTAAAAGTCGATGACCGTTTTCTTCTAGCTTGAAAGGTTTCAGCAGAGAGATCTGCAGTTATTCTGATATTCTTCCCCTTGTACGTAATGGTTTTCTTTCGTCTGGCAGCTTTCAGAATTTTCTCCTTCATATTAACTTTAGTGAAATTGATTATGATGTGTCTGGGGAATGTCTTATTTGGGTTGAGTCGTGCTGGAGTTCTGAAACTGCTATCTGAATTTCGGAATCTCTTGGCATGTCTGGAAAGTTCTCCTTCATAATCTCATGGAGAAGAGACTCTGTGCCTTGTGAAGCCACTTCATCACTTTCGGGGATCCCTATAAGACGAATATTGGTTTTCTTCACATTATCCGAGAGCTCTCTGAGAGAGTGGTCTGTTTTTGCTTTCCATTTCTCTTCTTCTTTGAGGGTTTGGGAGCATTCGAAAGCTTTGTCTTCAATGTCAGAAATCCTTTCTTCTGCTTGCTCCATTCTGTTGCTGAGGGATTCTACTGTGTTTCTCAGATCTTTAAGGGATGCAACTTCTTGTCTCAATGTGTCGAAATCTTTGGTCATTTGGTCTTTGAATCCGTTGAATTCTTGAGATAACTTTTGGAATTCTAATTTGATCTTATTTGCTATCCAGATCCTGAATTCAATTTCTGACATCTCAGCTATTTGTTTGTGCATGGGGTCTTGTGCTGTTTCTGCCCCATTGATCCTTGGGGGAGTTGATCTACTCTGATTATTCATATTGGCAGAGTTTTTCTGTTGATTTCGCCTCATGTTTGTTTTTCACGGTTGTCTCTGGCTGTCCTCAGAGTTGGGGAGGTGTCTCTCCAAGATTAGACCCCAGCGGGATCACTCTTTTGTTCCTGCATCTTTGTAGGGAGTGACCCTGTGTAGTTCCTCTGGTGCTGCTCTAGCTAGGGAGTTCTGGTTGTGGAAGCAGCTCTGGTTTGTGACACACCCGGATCCAGCAACAGGGCTGGGGGTAGTGCACACGGTTCTGGGAGTGCCAGGCGCCCAGTGACTTTGGCACAGAGAGCCCAAGGCTTCAGCAGTCTCTGGCCAGGAGAAGAGCTCTGTGTAGAGGCAGGGAGGGCTCCAAAGGGCATGCAGCTACCAGAGTCACTGTCCAGATGAGCGGGCTAGTGTGGAAGCTGGGAGGACACAGGAGGGAGGACGCAGGGTTGCTTGGCTCCCGCAGTTCCTGGCCAGGGAATGCGGAGGCCCAGTGGGTGCGGGTCACCAGTTGGGGGTCGCTGCACAGGTCTTATGGAGGTCTGGGCGGTGACAAACCCAGGAGTTTGAGGTTGCTATGAGCTGTGACGTCACTGCACTCCACCCAGGGCAACAGCCCAAGGCTCCAGTGTGCCAAAACCATCTCACTCTGCCCTAAGGATTAAGGCTGTAAGGCAGCTCAGTCCCCGCTTTTAGGCTGCTCAGTCAGTAAGTTACTTTGACCCGCCCAATCCTTGCTCTGAGACCCTGAGGGCAGAGCTTGCCGGGGCAGTTCTTTCACAATGGCTTCCTGCACCTGGCTCAGTGGCTCAGTCTGGGGCCCCAGACAATGCCCAAAGTTTTCCACACTCCTGGTGAAGCTCTCCCCAAGGCAGTTCAACTGAGTGCCAAGTCCAAGAACACTGAAACAGTTCACAGGTAAGGCCTTTCTGGTTTGCAGTCTCACTGCTGCTTGTACTTAAGGTTGCCAGCGTGATTAGGTCGATCGAACACACGCAACCACTTGCCAGTTTTCCACTGTTTTTGTCCTCCTCTTGGGGTCCAGAAGTCCCTTGCTGGCTCCCTGTATCCTCAAAGGGATGATTATAGGCAGATCCCACCAGCCAGAGATGCCTGGAGTCTTGTCTCCCCAGACTCGCTGTTCCCAGTTGCAGGGAAGCTGTTTCTCGGCCGCCATCTTTAATCTCTCCCTCGATTGACTTAAATTTTGAAATTAGTTCTACTATGGGTAAAATCCTATTGTTAACAGCATCACATGCTAGAGAGTAGTCTTTCCTGAAAGAAAGAATGAATTGATGCCACAAAAGTTCATTGTTGTCTTACTTTAACACATTGTTAACCAGTCAGGAGTTAACTTGTGTTTTCATGCCTAAACATTATTGACAGATCACGAGTTAACTCACATGTTTGCACTTGCATTAGTTATTGCATTTTTTAAAAATATAACGTAATGTAGGATATTGTAAAAGTTTTATTAATAGTGTTCAGTTGTGTTTACATTGTTATAAAAATACCTTTTTTTAGTTTAAGGGTTTTATGATAATTCTTTTTTTTGCAAAAATTTCAAAAAAATTTTCAGTAAGTTATATGCACATGCTTTGTTAGATTGAGCGATTTTGAGAAATTTTGTAGTGATCTGAAGAATAGTAGTTTATCAGAAAACAGTTATGAATCTGATATTAGAGCACCAAAAATGGGAAAAAAATGGAATAATCTGTTAATGAAGGAGATTTTGAGGAGTGGATTGAAAATGATATTACACCAACCTTGGAGGATTGTATAATATTCTGGGTGTAACTGTTGAACTTAGTGATCCACATAGTATCAGTGAAGTGATGGACTTGCTTTTTGATAATGATTTTTTTTATTTAGTTGCTTCTCAAACCAATTTATTCCATCATCAAATGGAACAATTTTATAAAAAAGTCTGCTAAAACTTTACTGTGGTTAGAAGTTATCACTCATGATATAAAGAAGGTTCTCAGTTTATTGATGTGGAACAAGCAAAAAAAAAAAAAATCACATTGGAGAGATTACTGGTCAATAGACCCTTTGCTTGAACCACCAGTATTTCCTAAAACTATGCCCAGATTGAGGTTTGAGGAAACCCTTACATTTTTTTCATCTTATTGATAATATACAAGCTACATCTAGTAAAGACAGACTTTATGAAATTGGGCCTGTGTGGATTACTTTATTCCAAAATTTCAGGCTTCGTGTACACCTAAGCAGGAATTATCCCTAGATGAAGCAGTGGTGACATCAGTTTCATTTCACTTTCATATTTAATTACAAAATAATAGCCAGTGACAGGGGATAGCTTCTGCATAAAATTGCTGGTCAACAATGTGTTAAGAAATTGCCACACCCACCTCCATCTTCCTCAAATACTACCCTGATCAGTTAGTAGCCATCCAGATTAAGGCAAGACCCTCCACCAGAAAAAAGATTTTAACTCACTGAAGGCTCACACGATCATAAGCATTATTTACCACTAGAGTATTTTCAGTTAAGATATATATTTTAGACATAATGCTGTTGTGCACTTACTAGACTGCAGTATAGTGTAAACATAACTTTTATATTCACTGGGAAACTAAGGAGTTTATTATAAATAAAGAGGGAGTTGCTTTACTGTGTCATTCACTTCATTGTGGTCAGGTCATCCGGAACCAAATCCACAGTGTTTTTGGGGTATGTCTGTACTCTCTACCAGCCTCGGTAGTTATTTAATCTTTATCTTCTTATCAAAAGAAATAGAGGCAATTATTAGTATTGCAAACAATATTGTTAGATGTAGATAAGACAGAGAAATGAGATGAAATGAAAATAAAGCAAAATTATAGGAAGTCTGGTGCATTCTATGATATTCAATAGCCTAGTTAGAATTGAACCACACATTTGCCTTCAAATTGTCAAATAGCTCTTCTGGAAGAGAAATTAGTTTCTTTATTATATTTTAATATTATACTTAAAATATAGCAAGCCAGTGACTCAGAAAACTAGCAAGTATATCTGACCATAGATAATAAGGAAATTTCTTCGGTATGTCCTCAGAGAGAGAAAACATCCCTGTAAGATTATTTCTTTGTGATTAGTCCCACGTCATTTGTCTTGGTGAAGGTCACAGATCTTGCATGTGGTCATTCATGGTTTAAACTCAGAATTATTTGTCTCTAAAGTTCACAGTCTTTTCCTTGTACAATTTACCATGATCTTTTAATAATAATTAAAAAAAAAATTAAGGTATAATCTACATACAGTACAGTACAGTTAACACTTTAAAAACACAGGTCTAAACTACACAGGTCCACTTAACATGTGGGTTTTTTTCTGCTTCTGACACCACCGAGACAACAAGACTACCCCCTGGTCGTCTTCTTCCTCTTCAGCCTACTCGACCTAAAGACGATGAAGGTGAAGAGCATTGTGGTGATGAAGTTTACTAATAAATAGTAATTATATTTCCACTTCTTTATGATTTTCTTTTCTCTAGCTTACTTTGTTGTAAAGATACAGTATATAATACATATAACATACAAAACATATTCACTGGGAAGTCAAGTTTATTATAATTATGTGTTAATCAAATTTATGTTATCAGTAAGGCTTCTTTCTGGCAAACATTAGGCTATCAGTAAAGTTTTTGAGGAGTCAAAAATTATACATAGGATTTTGACAGTGTGGAAGCTGGTTCTGCTAACATCTCCCTCCATTATTCAAGGGTTGACTATATATAAATCTCAAGTGTACAGTTTAATGAACTTGTGTATATGCAAATACTCTTGTAACTATTACCACTCAGATCCAGATAGAGAATGTTTTCTGTACCCAGAAGCCTCAGATCCTGATAATGTTTTCTGCACCCCAGAAGCCTCCCTTATCCCCCCTGTAGCCATTTTCCTCCCCTGACCTCTGTCACCTTGGTTTGCATTTACTATTTTGACCTTCATATAATTGATATCATACAGTATGTATTCTTTTGTGTTTAACTTCTTTCACTCAACGTTATATCTTTGAGGTCCAGTAATCTGTTTATTCTAATTGCTGTGTAGTAGTATACTGAATGAAAATACCATAATTTACCCAATGTACTGGTAATAGATTTGGGGGTTGTTTCTATGTTTTTTATCTTTCCCTTTTTTTTTTTTGTTATAGACCTGCAACAAACATTATTGTACATATCTTTGGCATACATAAATTTTCTGTTGAGCTTAAAGTGGAGCTGTTGCATTATAGGTTATATGTTTAGAGTTAGTAAGTGCAGCAAAACATTTTTTTTTTTTTTTTTTTTTTTTTTTGTAGAGACAGAGTTTCACTTTATTGCCCTCGGTAGAGTGCTGTGGCATCACACAGCTCACAGCAACCTCCAACTCCTGGGCTTAGGCGATTCTCCTGCCTCAGCCTCTCGAGTAGCTGGGACTACAGGCGCCTGCCACAACGCCCGGCTATTTTTTTGTTGCAGTTTGGCCAGGGCTGGGTTTGAACCCACCACCCTTGGCATATGGGGCCGGCGCCCTGCTCACTGAGCCACAGGCGCCGCCCGCAGCAAAACATTTTTATAAAATGGTTTGCACTCCTACCAACAGAACAGAATTGCAGTTGCTCCCCATTCTTGCCAATGATTAATTTTGTTAATCTTTCCCATTTTAGCCAGATTCCTGATCCTTTCTGAATTTCCTTGTAGCTGGCTGGCAAACTCTGTTTTCTTCTTTGGTAACTAACTGCATTTTTATTTCAGGTTGATTATCCAGACTCATTACATTCTCTTAGATGTATTGAGGATACTTCTGGTTTAGTTTATAACCTTTTTTTTTTTTTTCAATTTAAAGTCCTACATTGAATTAAATTTTTTTGTTTTGTTTTGTTTTTTAGAGACAGAGTCTTGTCCTATTCCTAGGCTAGAGTGCAGTGGCATGACCATAGGTCATTGCAACCTTGAACTCCTGGGCTTAGCTGATCCTCTCTCCTCAAGTTTCCTAATAGTTAGGATTATAGGTACATGCCACTATGGCTGGCTATGTAAAAAATATATTTTTAGAGATGAGATCTCACTATGTTGCCTAGACTGGTCTTGAACTCCTGGCCACAAACAATGCTGCCTTTGCCTCCCAAAGTGCTGGGATTACAGGTTGAACCACTGGTGCATAGCTTTGAAAAAATATTTTTATAGTGTTGATTTAGAAAATATTGTTATTATACAGTACATACCCGCTCCAGCTTTTCCTATGTGTTCTAATTGTATTTGTTATGGATTATAGTTATTACATTTTTATAAATTATATGCCAGTCAGAGAACCATGTCATATACCTTCTCTGTGTTCACTCCTGGCACGGAAGACATACTTAAGCATAATATTTGGGACTTGATAGACTTTTTTCTTCTTTCACTACATTTGATTGATTATGTTCTGTGAATTCTATCACAGTATCATTTGAATCTCTCCTTTATTTTCATCCTCTTTGTTGCGTTCAGGAATTAATTTCTTTCATTAGTTGTTAAAATAATTTCCCTCTCTAATTTCTATAGTTCAGTTTCTTTCTTCTTCTAGTTCATATTTTCATAATTGCCCTCCAATGATTTTTCTAAAATGTAATTCTCCTTATATATCTTTCAGTGGTTCCTTATTATATCCTCTTTGATTTGCCCTTTCTTGTTTGTGTTTTCTAGGAAACTCCTACTCTGCTTTCAAATTATTTTAGTGTTATTGAAAACAAAGAAATAGTAATTTTTATGTAGCTATATGCATGTGACTATTAAAGTGCAAAGAGGTGCTCAATGAGATAATGCGGCTTTATTACCAGGATAATGCACATTATTACCAGGGAAATGTAACTAGGTATGAAAGCAAGCCTAAAGGCAGCCAAGAGCTTTATATCAGAGTGACACCTAGTGGTAATTTCATTGGCTTGTTAATGATTTTAGTGTCCTGTTTATTACTGCAGTTTTGTTTTATTACCAAAAACTTTCTGAGTTTTATTTTCTTATCTTGAATAAATGTTAAAAATTATTTGAAAGCATTGATTCTCCTGTAAAATATTATCTAAGGGGAAGCTTCGTAATCTCAGTGAGGATAAGGATTATTATCATTTTGTCTCTAAGATCTAGTAATGGGCTTAGCCAAATCTAGTAATGGGCTTAGTATTTGTTTAATAAAGTTTGTTGAATCAACATTGTCATCAAGCCTGCTTTTGCTGGAATCCTATTCAGGATATCCCTAATTCCATTTCTGGAATGTAGCAGAAAAATTGGTCTCTTTTTTAATGTCTCATTTTCTTTTCTGTTTTTAATCTACTTTTTAAAAGTTACTTTTATTATATCGGATACTATATTTTAGTTCAAAAGAATCAGGCTGAATATAGAAATATATAAAACACTTAGCAAGTACATATTCAGTCTGAAAAAGTAGTTCAAGTTATTTCAAACCAGTTTTTGTCTTGAATCTATAAATTTAGTTTCTAGTTTTGACTCTGTTTCTCAGATTGACTGTATATGATCTTTGTCAAATGCCTTAACCCACTCTATGTTTCAGCCATGTTTTATGAACAATACACACTACTTAAGTGTTTTTTTTTGTTATTTGTACATATGAAAAGAAGAAGTGACAGTTTTATTTGCCTTGCAGAGACGTTATGAGTATGAAATAACAAGAGGATTGAGTATAGCTTGTACTTTTGGGGGAGGAAAGAGCAAATATTCTGTTAGTAGCATTATTTGGTCCAACTGCAAACTAACGTCTGTTGTCTCCATGCCAACAATTGCGTATTTTCCAAATAATTTGTAGGATCACTTTAAAACCTGAAAAGTAGGATCTCAAACTGTGGTCTTAATCTGCATGGTTTATTTTTGTTTATGCATTAGAAATTGTTCCTTAATCTAGTTTCGTATTTTTAAATTGACTTTTAATAATTGTAATTGGGGGGTACAATGTGACATTTTGATACATGTATGCATTGTATAATGAGCAAATCAGAATATGTCCATCACCTTACATAGTTGTCATTTCATTGTGGTGAGAACATTTGAAATCTGTTCTTTTGGCAATCTTGAAATATACATTATTATTAAATATATTTACTTTATTGTGCAATATATCACCAGAAGTTATTCTTCCTGTCTTAATAAAACTTTCTACCTTTTCACCAACATTTCTCATTTCCTTACTGAGTTTCCCCCCGGCTCTGGTAACCATTGTTATATCCTCTACTTCTATAGGTTTGAATTTTTATCTTCCATATGTAAGTAAGATAGTGGGGATATAGCTCAATGGTTGAGCATTTGACTGCATATGTAAATGAGAATATGCAGTATTTGTCTTTCTGTGCCTGGATTGTTTCATTTAATATCATGTCTTCTAGATACATTCATGTCGTTGCAAACGAGAGAGCTTTGTTCTTTTTTAGGGCTGAGTATTATTCTGTTCTGTATATATACCACATTTAAAAAAATCTATTCATCTAAAAAAGTCTGTTCATCTGTTAATAGGCACTTAGGTTGTTTCATATCTGGGTATTGTGAATAATCCTGCATTGAACATAAAGTGCAGACATCTAAAACATATTTCAATTCCTTTGAATATAAACCCAGAATTAGGATTGCTGGATCTAGCTTCACATTTTTAAATGTACTTTAGAGTCAAATATTTTTAAATAGTAAAATATGTGTTTTCTTTTTGCTCTTATAAGTCAGTTTAATATAAAGTTTGAGGTTGTTATGGAAAGCTTATAATTTTACTTTATTTAAAATTATTGTTTTGTGAACTGCTTTTACCCCTCATGTCACTTTTGTTACTTCAAAGCAAGGTAGTAAAGAATCAGAAAAATAGATTTATTTTTTCTAACATCTGTATTTTCTGCCATTTCTCTTTAACTCTCCTCTGACACTTCCTATTATCTTTCAAGATAACTTTTTCTTTTTAAACGAATAAACATACACAGTAATGGTTATAATACTAAATAACACTTCACTTTCCCAAAGCCTCATGTTTAGGAATTACTACTGAAAATTAGGAGGTAATTTTCAGAAGGCTTTTGTGTAAAGAGATTAGGTCATTTTATCATAGCTGTGTGGTGATTACTTTGTGCTCGGTAACATGTTAAATTATGGGGTTATGAGTGAATAAAGTAGTCCTTATCTCAGAGGATTTCATGGTCTCTGCTGGGTTAGGAGAAGGGAAGAAAACATGAAAATGAAAGGCATTTATTCATTCATTCGCTCATTAATTTTCTCTCTCATTCTGTCTCCCACTCTCACACATATGACCTACTTATCACATGTCACTGTGCTCGGCTGGGACCATGGCTCATACCTGTGATCCTGCATTAAGGGAGGCCAAGGAGGAAGGATCCCTTGAAACAACATATTGAAGCAGATAACATTATCCCTGTTTCAAGGGTGATTAAACTGAGCCTTAGAGACTTCCTGATGTAGAACACATGATCTTTCCAATGAAATTATTTCTGTTATGAAGGTACATGAAGTACATAAAGTACATAAAGCACAGAGGCAGGAATGATAATGATATATTGAAGGAATAATGAAGAATATAGTCTTGAGCATAAAGTTGAGGATGAGATCTTCAAAATTATATGCTCTGCTTTTTGAAAGACATTCTTATGAAAATGAAAAGACAAACTGAAGGCTGGACAAAATTATTTGAAAAACACATACCTTATTAAGAACTTGTATCTAGAATACATAAAGAACTCTCAAAATTCAATCTTGGAGGACAAACAACCCAGTGAAAAAATGTTCAAACAGACATTTCCTCATATCAAAGAAGGCAAAGGTAGAACATAGTCATGTGAAAAGAAGTTCAACATTATTAGTCATTAGGGAAATGCAAACTAAAACCACAAGGAGATAAAGCTGCATATCTATCAGAATGAGCTAAAATTTAAAAGACTTAATACTGGGGGCTGGCAAGAATGCGGAGCAGCTGGAAACCACATCCATTGCTGATAGGAATGCAAAGTGCTATAGACACTTTTGAAGACAGTGTAGTAGTCTATTATAAATGAATACATGTACTTACCATATGACCCAACAATTCTATTCCTATGTATTTACACAAGAGAAGCGAAAACATAAATACACAAAAGCTTGCAGATGAATGTTCATAGTGGCAGGTCCCAAAGTAGAAGCACCTCAACTGTCTATCAACTGATAGTAGATAAACAACTTGTGATATAACTACATAAGGGAATACTACTTAGTAATAAAAAGGAACAAACTGCTGAGATTCAGGCAACAATGGTGCATGAATCTCGCAACATTATTCTAAGTAAAAGGAGCCAAACACCAAACCAATTTGTGTAAGTCCATTTATGTGACATTCTAGAAAGGCAAAACTATAAAAGAAATCTGATCAGTAGTTGCTAGAAATTGGGAATAGGGGAGGGAATTGACTGCAAAGGGGGATGTAAAGGAATATTTTGTGGTGATGGAAATGTTCTTTATCTTGATTGTGTTACTTTATTAGCACTAAAGTATCCGTAACACATATCCTTATTTTTCCTTCAAAAATTTTGGCAAAATGCACATTATACATGGGAGAATACAGTACTCAGTTTTTGTAGTCTTCAAAGTGCTTATATTAGTGCCCTACACATAGTGGATATTAATAGAGATGTGAGATTTTAGGACTGGAAAGGTTTGTATGAGTCATTTAGTCTAGCTGGTGTATTTTACAGGTTTGAAAATTTAAACTTCAGGAAGGCTGCACTGCCCATCATCCCACAAATTGTAGCAGAGCTCAGAACAGACAGTCACTGTCTTTTAACTGTCAGTTCAGTATGCCTTGCATTAAAGTTAAAACAATTTTGTAGTATGCAAGAGTAATTTTCTGGTGAGCACAGAAAAAGTGTCTTGATTTGATCAAAGGCTGTCCCATAGAAGAAGTAAAGAGGTAAACAGAAAACAAAGTTGCTCATGAATATTAACTGATAATCTTTATTGATGATTATGTTTCATAAATGAGTGGAGCTTTTGCTCCCTGAAAAAATATTTTACAGGTTTTACTTTCCTACTAATTATAATCGTTAAGTTTCTTGCAGTGTTAAGGGAAACATTAATTTTGTGGGAGAAAGACTTCTCTTTTAATCTCACAGACACAATTAAACATTGTCCTCCTAAACAATCTGATAGACCTTAATGAAAGAGTGTGTTTTTTGCTCTCAGACACTCAAATCCTGTTGGATCCACAGACACTGTAAATAATGTAGTATAGAATGAACCAAAACTGGGTGTGGTATCATGTGCCTGTAGTCCCAGCTACTATGGTGGCTGAGGTAGGAGGATCATTCTCGTCCAAAAGTTTGAATCTGAGCAACATAGTGAAAACTGATCTCTAAAAATAAAAATAAGCAAATAGGCTGGACACGGTGGCTCACGCCTGTAATCCTAGTACTCTGGGAGGCCCAGGCGGGTGGATTGCCTGAGCTAGAGCCAGAAAAATAGCCACAATAGGCTATTGCCTGAGCCAGAGCCAGAAAAATAGCCACAATAGGCATTGTGGCAGGCACCTGTAGTCCCAGCTATTTGGGAGGCTGATGCAAGAGATCACTTTAGCCCAAGAGTCTGAGGTTGCTGTGAGCTGTGATGCCATGGCGTTCTACCGAGGACAGCAAAGTAAGACTCTGTCTCAAAAAAAAAAAAAAGCAAATAAAATGAGCTGAAATTTCTGAAATCCTTTTTTTTTTTTTTTGTCTGAGAACCTGGAAATAGTCACATTTATGAATCTTTTAATTATAGGTGCTATGCTAATGACTTTTTAATATAGATTTATGTATGTAACCAGTAAGATATGGAAGGTTTATATCTTTGAATTTGTGAGGTGAAAGTGGGACAGAAGGAAAAGCAATTTGGGATTGCCTTGTAGTCTTTCTCATTAAATCACCTTTCTTTCTTTTTTTTTTGTAAATTGTATCCCAGAGCAGTTTTAAAAATCTTCTGGGCAGGGCGCAGTGGCTCACGCCTGTAATTCCAGCAGTTGGGAGGCTGAGGCAGGTGGATTGTCTGAGCTCAGGAGTTCGAGACCAACCTGAACAAGACCTCCGTCTCTTAAAAAAAAAAAAAATAAATAAATAACTGGGTACTATGGTGGGTGCCTGTAGTCCAGCTACATGGGAGGCGGAGGCAAGAGAATCATTTGAACCCCAGAGTTTGAGGTTGCTGTGAGCTATGATGCCAAGGGTAACCCCCCCCCCACCAAAACATTTTTTTTTTCTTCTGGGATGGGTCCTTTTAAAAGTCAAAAAAATTCCTCTTCTGACAGAACCTTAATCTGATTTTTCTCAAAGGAATAGCTCTCATAGTTTAAACAAGAAATTATTATAGGAACTATAATGTTTTAAAAAAGGAAATGAATAAAGGCAGTAAAAGATACCTAAAATTACAAAAAAAAATGTTAATGGAACAGAGAGAGAAGGAATTTGTTTTGGAGAATTGTGCTTGAGAAAAAGCTAAATGAGATACTGCACATTTTGTTTCTTCTGGGTAGCAGGTTTGATTCCTTGTTACAAGTACACTGAGGTAGGGTGGGTCTCATTTTACTCAAGTTTTTGGCACCATCTTGTGTTGATATTTTTAATTTAAAAAAATGGCAACATGCCTTAATGTGAAATGTATTTGTGGCCTGTTTTTCCCCATAGTAATGTGCAATTTGAGGCCCAGACCGTGCCTGTGATTTGATTCGGTAATAGTCACTCAGTGATAGTATAGGGGTAATGCTTTATATCTCAGTGATTGTAACATTGCAGGGGTGTGCTACATTCTGCTTAGAAATGGTCAATGTATCAAAGTATCCAACTTTCACTACTCAGTTTCTTCTCTGAAAGGAATTAATGAGAATATATTAATAGCCATTTGTTTTATTTGGGCAGGATCCCACTACTGCATGTTTAGTTGCCTTTCTGAAATTACAAAGGTTTAAAACTATAAATTAAAATAGTAAATGTCTTCTGAATGACCTTGAAAAGAGGTATTAGTTAAAACTTGGGACTGTGAAGAAAGATTGAAACAACGATTTGAAATGATCTGTGTTTCAGACATTTAAATGGCAGGTAAAATGTTGTAAATCTGTTTTCAGTTTATTGGAGTGTAGCATACTAAATGGAATGCCTTTTTTTTTTTTTTTTTGCCAACTATTTCTCTCCTGAACAGGCGAAAATCCACTTAGAGAAATTTCTGACTTAGGTTTGTGCTAGGCCTCTTTTCTTTTTTCCTTCCCTTCCCTTCCCCGGCCCCTCCCCTCCCCCTTCCCTACGCTGCCCCCCTCCCCTCCCCTCTGCTCTGCTCCATCTACTCCGCTCCATCCGCTCCTCTCTTCTCAGCTTTCATAGCTTTCTTGTTGCTAAACACTGGAAGGTTTTAGAGAAAGGTTGCTATTAAAAACAAAAAGCAAAGACAGTTATATTCAGGACATTTGAAATATCTGTATTAATCTGTAAGATAAAGTGTTAGATGAAATGATTTATGGTAATAACTTAGTTTATGTTAACATAGAAGTATGTGAATGTAAAATGTCCTAGTTTCCAGTGTAAAGGTAGGCATTGTAATATCAAATAGAATTAATGTATGTCTTAGTCTCTGACAGGTTAGTTTTTCTGAAACTCGTTAAATCTGGGAAAATGTTTTCTTTTTTTCTTGGCAGTACCTATGATCTCTAGAAAATTATAAGAATTTCTACTTCTGTCTTTGAAGGAATATCTGGTGTAGTACCAGCTCCCTTGCTGTAAGCACCTGGAGAATGGGATAAAATATATGAAACAACTATTCGTAGGTATTGGGTAACAGGGAATTTGGGCCTCCAATTTCTGCGAAATGTAAGCAGATGAAGTGAGCCGTATAGTTTTCCCTGATTTCTGTCAAGAGGAAATTTCTGTATAAGCATCCAGGAAAAGGGAGCCCAACAGCCTTGCAGAGCTCAAGAGAAGAGCTAGGAGATCCTTGGGACTGAGAAGACTAGATTGTCTTCTAGTCAGAGTAGAGTTTGGAGTGTATAAGGCAGAGGAGAAGAAGAAATTTGGGTGGTACTTGCTACAAATCTTTGGCTGAATAATGATCTGTACATGATTGGGTAAGTGGAATAATTCCTTGAGGTCATACGTATGACTATGAAACTATTAATTTCCAGAGAAAAGAGACTTAACTGAACCCGTGTGACAATTAGTTAAGACCCCAGAAGGAATGTTTTTCATGTTGGTATTTAAAACTGAGACATTTAAAAACTACTTATTTCTTAGTTAGTAAATGACAATAATGAAAACATTGCATGTCAATGCAAAATTCTTGATGAAAACTAAATTTTTGAAACAAAAAAGTAATGAGAAAGTGGTGGTGTTTTATATTTTTGCAGACTCTTCAATATCTGTCTATATAGACAACAGCTAGATTCTTATATCTGCTTCTCCAATCATTGTTTTGCAAGATGTTAATTCTGTTGAAATATATAATGAAAATGCCACCTCAAACATATATATTGTTAGGCTGGGTGTGGTGGCTCATGCCTGTAATCCTAGTACTCTGGGAGGCCGAGGTGGGTGGGTTGCTTGAGCTCAAGAGTTGGAGACCAGCCTGAGCAAAAGCAAGACCCCCATCCTTACTAAAATAGAAAAACTGAGGCAAGAGGATCGCTTGAGCCTAGGAGTTGGAGATTTCTCTGAGCTATGACGCCATGGCATTCTACCCAGGGCAACAGCTTGAGCTCTGTCTCAAAAAAAAAAAAAAAAAAAAAAAAAAAAAAATATATATATATATATATATATATACAGTTGAATGGAAGATAATTGTGGATATTCTTTTTTTTTTTTTGTCATCCTCAATAGAGTGCTGTTGCGTCACAGCTCACAGCAACTTCCAGCTTTTCGGCTTAGGTGATTCTCTTGCCTCAGTCTCCCAAGTAGCTGGGACTATAGACACCCACCACAACGCCTGGCTATTTTTTTGTTGCAGTTTGGCTGGGCCCAGGTTCAAACTCGCCATCCTCAGTATATGGGGCTGGCGCCCTACTCACTGAGCCACAGACGCTGCCTTATTTGATGGTGCATCAAAACTTGACAAGTCATAGTTTCTTAAAGGTCTTTTGCAGCATAAAATATGAAACCACTTTAGGGAAGTATTAGTGTTCTATAAAACATGTGATGTCTTGCACTTAAGTACAAGATTTCATAATATGATGAATCTGTCATTTGGAAACATTGGCTCACTTCATTAGGCAATATTAACTATTGTTATGTCAAACATTAGTTAATATCATTCTTACAGGAAAACATTTCAGTATTGGGAAGATGTTCAGCCATTAGGGTGGGTAGGAATTATTTAAAACATGGGTTTTAGTTTGAAGGCTTAAGTTTTATCATCAACAATAAATGTTGTCAGTTGTTTTACTTGAATTTACAGGCTCATTTAGTCCATGTTTGAGAAAACAACTGGTCTGAATATCTATCTTAGTCCATTTTCTGATACTATCACAGAATAACATAGACTGTCTAATTTATAAAGAAAAGAGATTTATTTTCACAGTTTGGAAGTTGGGAATTCCAAGAGTATGCTAATGGCATCTGACAAAGGGCATCTCATGGTGGAAGGCATCACATATCAAGGAAATATGTGAGACAGAGAGGAAATCAGGCCAAACTCAGCTTTTTATCAGAAATGTACTCCCCTAGTAACCAACCCTCCATAGTGATAACAGCATTAATTTCCTAACTGCTGAGTTATGGGTGCCAAGTCAAGACCCTACTTCTTTTTCTTTTTTTTTGCAGTTTTTTGGCCGGGGCTGGGTTTGAACCCACCACCTCCGGCATATGGGGCTGGCACCTACTCCTTTGAGCCGCAGGCGCCACCCGCTTTTCTTTCTTTCTTTTTTTCTTGTTAAGACTGTTACTATGGCACTTAGGTTTCAAAATGAGTTTTAGCAGAGATACTGAAAGTATAGCAATATCATAGTTTGTCAGACATTATTGGAGTAAAAATGGTGTTCTGTGACTAAACAGACAAAGTAATATGTAGCACAGCCAACAACAGACCACAAAATATAGCGGTGGTTCCATAAGATTATGATGCTATATCTTTTATGTACATTTTCTGTATTTAAATATGTTTAGATACACAAATATTTACCACTGTGTTACAGCTACCTACAGTCTTTAGTATAGTAACATCCTGTATAGATCTGTAGCCGAGGAGCAACTGGCTGTGCCACATGGTATCCTCAGTGTATTGTAGGCTATACCACGTAGGTTTGTGTAAGTACGCTCTATGACGTTCATATAATAAAGTCACCTAATGACATATTTCTCAGAAGGTATCCCTGTCAATAAACAATGCATGACTGTACTTCTCCTTAAGGCAACCATTATGCTTTAGTACGTAACGGAAATGCTTTTAGATACTTCCCATTTCATCATGCACATTATTAAAAGCATCAAACATCAAGATTTTATAAAAGTAATCATTTTTGTTACTTTATGAAACATACTTAAATGAAAAGGTTTTTTTTTTTTTTAATTTTCTAAATGCACATGTTTGGTGATGAAGAATGTAGTACAATGACCACTGTTCAGCTTAGTACTGCCACTTTGATTTTGGTAAGACATCATAGGTTTACCCAGCATTGCTTTTGTGTCATCAGTCTCAAGGAACCATAAGAATCTGTTGTTATACCTTTTTAAAAATCAAAAGTGTAGTTTCTTATATCTCAGACAAGAAGCAATGCAGTTAATCAAAATATGCACCTAAACTATCAGGACAATTTTGCCGTCTTCATGGTAGCTTGTTCATGACAGTAGTGAAGAAGCTTGGAAACAAGAGGTGTTGAAATTGTAAAAGGCGTTTTCCATAGCTTGTTTAGAATTGAGTATTTTTCTTTGCAAGAAGTGGTCCAAAGCCCAAAAGAAGTTAGTAGTTAGTGAAAGGTCTGGTGAATGTGGTAGATGAAGAGAGTTTCTAAGTTCAGCTTGTGTAGTTTGAGCAGGGTATGTGTGTGTAATTTGGTCCAGCGCTCTCTCGCAAGAGGGTTAACCTGTTTCTTGCCCAGTCTTGGGTGCTTAATAACAAACATCCTCATTATTTTATCCATTTGGCTATAATAATATATGCTATAATTGACCAGGCTTCATGAGGCTGTAGTGAATAGTTCCAGTTCTAGACAATCAGAAACCATTAGCTTTTTTTGATGAATATTCAGTTTGGGATTGTGTATTGGCACTTCATCTTTATCCAACCATTGTGCTAAATGCTTGTGATTGTCAAAAACAATCCATTTTTCATCAAGTGTAACAATATGGTGTCAAAATGGTTCACGTTTCATGTTTCTGTCATCACAACAAAGAAAGGCAAGCCTTGCGATGATTTCTATGCTCATACTCATTTAAATCACACAGAACCCATCTCTGTCCAGCTTCTTAAACCTTCTGTTGTTACACTTTTGAGAATCACTGTTCTAGATCCACTTTTCAAAAATCTTGTAAAGATGTCTCAAAAGAATCAACCTGATATACCCCAAATTTAAGTGCCTGCCATAATAAACTTCTACACTCCTTAAGGCCAACCATTAAGTCCAGACACTCATTAATGTAATTTTCATAATGTAAAAAATCAGTAGACATGAGAAGTAGTAACATGTGATTCATAACCCAAAGAAAAATTAGAAAATAAAAATATGTCTATAAATGGAAAAGATAATGGAATTAGCAGAGGATTTAAAAACAAGTCTTATAAATACATTTAAGAATTCTAGGAAATTGCCGTGCCTGTGGCTCAGTCGGTAAGGCGCCAGCCCCATATACTGAGGGTGACGGGTTCAAGCCCGGCCCCGGCTGAACTGCAACCAAAAAATAGCTGGGCATTGTGGCGGGCGCCTGTAGTCCCAGCTACTCGGGAGGCTGAGGCAAGAGAATCACTTAAGCCCAGGAGTTGGAGGTTGCTGTGAGCTGTGTGATGCCATGGCACTCTACCGAGGACCATAAAGTGAGACTCTGTCTCTACAAAAAAAAAAAAAAGAATTCTAGGAAATCAAGAATTTAATGAGGAAATTACTGAAAAATATTGAAAAATAACAAAATGAAAATTCTGATGCTAAAAATAGAAGTTGTACAATTAAAATTTTCCTCTGATAGATTTGATTATTCATGAAAAGGTCAGTGAATCTGAAGCATAGTGATGAAAACAATGCAAACTGAAGCACACACAGCAAAACTACTGCGGGTCAGGGAGTTGGGAGGTAAGAATAGAGTCTAAGTGACTTGCAGGTAAACATAAAATGGAATAAGGTGTGATTAGAGATGCCAAATATAGGCTGAGCAAGGTGGCTCACACTTATAATCCCAGCACTCTGGGAGGCCCAGGCGGGTGGATTGCCTGAGCTCACAGGTTCAAGACCAGCCTGAGCCAGAGTGAGACGTCATCTCTAAAAATAGCTGGGCATTGTGGCCAGACGTTGTGGTGGGTGCCTGAACTCAGGAGGCTGAGGCAAGAGAATTGCTTAAGTCCAAGAGTTTGGGGTTGCTGTGAGTTGACATGACAGCAACAAAGTGAGACTCTGTCTAAAAAAAAAAAAAAAAAGGCCTCCAAATAGAGGGTAACATGGAAAAGGGAAAGTTTTATAGAAAGAATAGCCTAATCCTAGCCAAATTTGATGAAAACTTATAAACTCACAAATCTAAGAAGCTCTGTAACAAAACCCAGCAGTAACTTAAAGGAAACTACATTATAATCAAATTGCAGGAAATCAGTGGAAGAAAAATTGTAAAAGCAGCCAGACATAAGGAAACAAAAACACATTTAAGGCCGGGCATGGTGGCTCATGCCTATAATCCTAGCACTCTGGGAGGCTGAGGGCAGAGGATCACTTGAGTTCGGAAGTTGGAGAGCAGCCTGAGTATGACTGAGACCCCATCTCTAAAAATAGATGGGCATTGTGGCTGGCACCTGTAGTCCCAGGTACTTGGCAGGGTGAAGCAGGAGGATCATTTGAACCCAGGAGTTTGAGGTTACTGTGAGCTAGGCTGACACCAGACACTCTAGCCTAGGCAACAGAGTAAGACTCTTATCTTAAACAAAACAAATCAAAACACATTTTATATAGTGAAAGAGAGGTTTAAAAATGTAACTAGTCTTTTTATCAGAAGCAATGCAAACCAGGAGACAATGCACTGATATTTTTAAATGCTGAAGGAATAAAATGTTAATCTGATCCTATGTCCAGCAATGTAGACTAAAGATATTTTTCAGATTAAAAAAAGCTACAAGAGATGTTCATGGTTGAACAAAAATGATACTTGGGCTCGGCGCTTATAGCACAGTGGATATGGTGCCAGCCACATACGGGGAAGTTGGCGGGTTCGAACCTGGCCCAGGCCAGCTAACCAACAATGACAGCTGCAACAAAAAATAGCCAGGTGTGTGGCAGGAGTCTGTAGTCCTAGCTACTTGGGAGGCTGAGGCAGGAGGATTGCTTTAGCACAAGAGTTTGAGGTTGTTACAAGAGTTTGAGGTCGCTATGAGCTATGACAACATGGCACTCTACCACGGGTGACAAAGTGAGACTGTCTCAAAAAAATTTTTTTTTTTCTTGAAATGATAATCGATGTGTTAAAGTAGAAATGATAACAGTGTATTGTAGCATTTATAAAGTATGTCTAAGTACAGGCATGACAGCAATAATGCAAAAACAGGAAAGGGGAGTGGAAGTATACTGTTGTAAGACAAAGTTCTCTCTTAATTGAAGGTAGGCTGTGTTGAGTTAAAACTGCATGATGTAAACCTTAAAGCAGTCACTAAAACAGTGAATATAGACAATGGTTATTAAGCCAAGGGTTGAGATGAAATGGAATAATAAAAAAATAAAAAATGGGGTGGCGCCTGTGGCTCAGTGGGTAGGGCGCTGGCCCCATATACTGAGGGTGGCCGGTTCAAACCCTGCCGTGGTCAAACTGCAACAAAAAATAGCCGGGTGTTGTGGTGGGTGCCTGTAGTCCCAGTCACTCAGGAGGCTGAGGCAGGAGAATGCCTAAGCCCAAGAGTTGGAGGTTGCTGTGACTGTATAATGCCACGGCACTCTACCAAGGGCGATAAAGTGAGACTCTGTCTCTACAAAAAAATAAAAATAAAAAATAAATAAAAACTGAGGCAAGAGAATCGCTTAAGCCCAAGAGTTGGAGGCTGCTGTGAGCCGTGTGACGCCACGGCACTCTACCTGAGGGCGGTACAGTGAGACTCTGTCTCTACAAAAAAATAAATAAATAAATAAATAAATAAATAAAAAATGCAAATGAAGGCTGAAGAGATGGTAGCAGATATAAAAAATCAGGACCAACAGAAATCATAGTAAGACCATATAGATAATTATAATAAATGTAAATGATCTCACATTCTAATTAGAAGGTAGAGAATGATAGACTGAATAAAAGAGAGAAAACCATTTATGTGATGTTTATAAGAAACATACTTTACATATAAAATATAAGCATTGAGGGCGGCGCCTGTGGCTCAAGGAGTAGGGCACCGGCCCCATATACCGGAGGTGGTGGGTTCAGATCCAGCTCCGGCCAAAAACCGCAAAAAAAAAAAAAGCATTGAGAAATAAAAATGAAAAAGAAATTAAAAGTAAAATAAAAATAAAAAAGAAAAATATCCATGAAAATCATAATCATTATAAGCCGAAGGGGCTACGTTAATATTAGGTAAACTAGACTCTGGACAAATATTATGAGGGATAAATGGGGATGTTTCATGATGATGAAAATACCAACTCATCAAGAACACAGGTATCGTAAATGTGTATAAGCTACATCTCTTGTAGCTTTTGTTCATCTGAAATATGAGAAAGGAAAGACTGATAGAACTGAAATGAGAAATGGACAGATCCACAATTCTAGATGGAGCTTACAACTGGCTGTCTTATAGAAATGTTCAGAACAACATAGAAAATCTGCATAACATAGAAACCAAATTGACATATTTGAAATTTATATAGCACTCCTCATAAAAACAGTATATGACGTTCTTTTCATGTATGGTTGATATACTCATTAAGGTATTAGATGGTAGATAATATGCTATGTCATAAAACAAGTCACAAAAAATTTTAAAAATCACCTGAGACATGTTCTCTCACAATAATGGAATTAAGTTAGAAAGCAAAAGAATCTGGAAAATCCCAAAATATTTGGAAACTAAACCACATAGTCCTAAATAAACCACAAATCAAATAAAAAGTCATTAGGGAAATTAGAAAATATTTTGAACTGAATTATGATGAAAACATGGTATATCAACCTTTAATACCAACAAGTTAGTATTGAGAGGGAAACTTAAGGTTTAAATGCTTATTTACAGAAGAAGAAATTTGTAAAAACAGTGATTAAAGCTTTTACCTAAGATGTAGGAAAAGTCTTCACTTCCACTGCCAACCAAGATGGAATAACAGGAAACAGATTGGCCTTCACTCCTATAAGAACTAAAAAATTCACTCGGAGGCTCAAAGGGAACAAGTCTAGAGGTAGTGTCTGTTCCTACCAGCTAGATTGGAAAACTTTATAATTCATGGGGCTTTAGTGTTTCTTCAGTAGTGGAGAATGATTAGCCTTAGATTAAATATTGTTCAGGTATTGACTAACTTTTTTTGTGTGTGTGTGGTTTTTGGCTGGGGCTAGGTTTGAACCCGCTACCTCCGGCACATGGGACCGGTGCCCTACTTCTTGAGCCACAGGCGCCGCCCTGACTAACATATTTTAACAGCAAAACCGGAACAAAGTTCGGGAATATTTACAAAAATACAAAAATATCCAGTATCCAACAATATAAAATTCACACTGTCCAGACATTTAGGAAAACCTGGCCATAATGAGGAGAGAAATCAATCAAAACCAACCCAGATCTACTGCAGATGTTAGAATGAACAGGTAATGACCTTAAAATAGTTACTATAACTGTATTGCCTATCTTCAAAAAGGGAAAAAGATTTAACATGACAAATCATTCAAAATATGAAAATGTCACAAATTGAGCATCCAGAGATGGAGACTGATATCTGAGATGAAAAGCATACCAGATGAGGTAACAGCAGCTTTCTTGATACGGAAGGAAAGAGATCGGTGAACTTGAAGATGCCAGAGTAGAAACCACTTTGGAAACCACTTTTGCATTTTCTTATTACAAACGTAAAAATATACTGGCTATTCCTCTCCTAGTACATAATCTAGAGAAATGAAAGCATATGTCCATCAAAGACATGTACATTATTGATTATAGTAACTTTGTAATAGCCCAAACAGGAAACAATCCCAAATGTATATTTAACAGTAGACATATAAGTAAATTACTGAATATTCATACAATGGAATACTTAGAAATAAAAGGAGTGGATAATTGTTACAAGCAACAACGTGAAGGAATCTTCATTTATTTTGAGTGAAATAAGCCAGATAAAATTATATAAAATTCTAGAAAATCCATACTAATTCATAGTTATAGAAATGAAATTAGTGATTCTCTAGGGAAGAAGCTGGGCATGGTATAGAGGAATTACCAAAGAGAGGGCACAAGGAAACCTTTGGAGGATGATGAATAAATTCATAACCACGATTATAGTAATGGTTTTTTTGTCGAATATAATTGTCATAACTTATCGACTTACAGATTTTAAATACGCACAATTTATTTTATGTCAGCTATATCTCAATAAGGCTGTTAAGAAATTTATTAGAAAAGCAAATCAAATGCAGAGCAAGTATAGAAAGAAAATAATATGAGTAAGAGCAGAAATCAATAAAATAGAAAATGGCAGTAGAGAAGTAGATAAAGTGAATAAAACCCAAAGCTATGTTTGAGAAGATTAATAAAATCAATAATTCTTTTGCTAGTGTACACAAGAACAGAAAACACAAGTTATTCATACTGGAAATGAAAGAGGTGCCTATAGACATTGCATGTACTCATAAGGCCATATTAAGAACAAACTTACACCAGTAAATTAAACAGCTACATGAAACTTAAAAGATTAGAAACAGTTTTTGTTTTTTTTGCAGTTTTGGCCAGGGCTAGGCTTGAACCCGCCACCCCTGGTTTGTGGGGCCGGCACCATCCTCCTTGAGCCACAGGCGCCACCCTGGAAACAGTTTTTTAAAGGCAC
The DNA here is from genome assembly GCF_027406575.1 of Nycticebus coucang. Classification (NCBI taxonomy): domain Eukaryota; kingdom Metazoa; phylum Chordata; class Mammalia; order Primates; family Lorisidae; genus Nycticebus; species Nycticebus coucang. The sequence continues at coordinate 47,527,655 of NC_069801.1, read as the reverse complement.
ACATTACCACACCCACAGAAGAAAAAAATCTGAATAGCTTTGTATCAAACATGTAAGTTGAGCTGACAATCAAAACTTTCCCACAAAGAAAACTCCAAGCCCATATGGCTTCACTGGTAAATTCTATCTAATATTTAAGGAAGAAGTATTACTACTCCTTCACAAAATAGAGGTGAAACATGTCCTAATTCATTTTATGAAGCCAGCATTACCCTTATACCAAAATCCAACAAAGATATTGCAGGAAAAGAAAGTATTTCATACAACCATAGAGGCTAAAAGTCTTAAAAGTTTGCAAATTGAATCCAGTCAAATATAATAAATTATATGCATATGTATATATATACTTCATGGCCAAGTAGGCTTTGTCCCTCAAATATGAGACTTGTTTAACAGCTTTGTTATCCATCACTATGATTCACTATACTAGTACTATAAATGAGAAAATTCATTTGATCATTTCAATAGTTGGATAAAAAAGCATTTGACGGTATTCAACATCTATTTTATGTTTTAGAAAAACAAAACTTGGCCAGGTATGGTGGTTCACACCTATAATCCTAGCACTCTGGGAGGCTGAGGCAGGATGATCTCTTAAGCTCAGGAGTTCAAAACCAGCCTGAGCAAGAGTGAGACCGAGACCCTATCTCTACTAAAAATGAAAAAATTAGCTGGGTATGGTGGTGCTTATCTGTACTCCCAGCTACTTGGGAGTCTGAGGCAAGAGGATTGCTTGAGCCCAAGAGTTTGAGGTTGCTGTGACCTATGATAACTCTATGGCAACACTAGCTTGGGCAATGGAGTGAGACTCTGTCTCAAAAAAAATACAATTAAATAAACGAAAAAACAAAACTTGCAGCAAATAGTAATAGAAGGGAACTTTGCGAACTGGATAAAGGACATTGCTCAAGAACCTTAAACTAACATACTACTTTATATTTCCTTCCTTAGATCAAAACCAAAACTAGGGCCACTTAACACCACTATTCAGCACTTTATGGGAGAAGAAGAACAAATAGCCAATAAGCACACAAAAAAAATGCTCTGTGGCGTTAGTTATCATTAGTCATCAGGGAATTCAAATTGAAGCCAGAAGGAGAACCCAGCCTTCAGAATTTATACACATTGTAAGGGCTAAAGTTAAAAATTGACTGAAAATTCCAGTTGTTATCAGTGACAAGAAGCAACAGGAATAAAAGGTGGTACAATCACTTTGGAAAACAGTTTGGCAGTTTTATACTACCTTGCGATTTCATTCTTATTTACTTAAGAGAAATCAACACAAGCAAGTATGTTCACAAAAGGGTTCAAATAATGTTCATAGTGGCTTTAAACAGAACCCAAATATCCATCAACTGGTAAATAGATAAAGAAATTGTACTATTAATGTGTATTAGTTATTTTTTGCTGTGTAATAAGGTTACCCAAAATTTAATGGTATAAAAAAAACATCTCACGGCGTACCTGTAGGATAGGAATTCAACCATAAGTGGTATTTTATAAACTGAAATCAGTATGTCCTCTCAAGAGTGAACTAAGATCTAGTTCTAAGACCACTTGTGGTTGCTGACGGAATTCATTATCCGTGAGCTGTTGAACTAGGGGGCTCAGAGCAAGGTGGACAGCTCAGTCTTTTGTAGTGAAACTCAGAAGTGACATCCCATCACCTTTACTGCATTTTAAAAATTTTATTCTTTCTTCCTTCCTCTTCTCCTTCCCTTTTCTCTTACTTTTACCTTTACCTTACGTCACTTCTTTCAAGAGACAGGGTCTTGTTCTCTGACCAAAGTGGAGTGCAGTGGTGCAATCATAGTTTACTCCAACCTGGAACTCCTGATCTCAAGTGATGCTCTTTCGTTAGCCTCCTTTGTAGCTAGGACGGGTGTGAGCCACCAAACCTAGCCTAAATTTATTCTTTAGAGGTCAGTAATCTAGGTATAGCCCATATTCAAGGGAGGAGATTATAAAGGGTATTAATATCAGGAGGCAGAGATCATTGGAAGTCATTTTAGAAATTACCTACCACATCATGTAATAGAATAGTACCTAGTAATGAAACACAGTTATTATAGTGGTACATGGAAAAACATGGATGGGTCTCAAAAACATTATGCAAAGGAAGACGCAGACTAATCTTTAGGATGAGAAAGAGGATCACTGGTTGGAGCAAGGTCAGGCTTTTTTCCTTAGGGATATGAGCTTTTTATATGGAAAATGTTCTTTATCTTGATTGTGTTTATATTTGTCAAAATTCACAAATAAAAGGCAGGGCGTGGTACCTCACGTCTGTAATCCTAGCACTTTGGGAGGCCAAGGCAGGTGGTTTGCCTGAGTTCATAGGTTCAAGACCAGCACTGAGCAAGTGCAAGACCCAATCTCTTAAAAAAAAAAAAAGTAGCCAGGACTGTGGTGGGTGTCTGTAGCCCCAGCTTAGTTGGGAGGCTGAGGCAAGAAAATCTTTTGAGTCCAAGAATTTGAGGTTGCTGTGAGCTATGACACCACAGGACTCTACCAAGGGTGACAGAATGAAACTTTGTCTCAAAACCCCCCAAAACAAAAAAAAACCCTCACAAATAAATTTTATTGTATGCAAACTATAAGTTAATCTTTAAAAGGGGGTGGTTATATTCAATAATCTGTTCTTGATCTGCGTATCTTTGCAATTTTCCAAGTAACATGTAGAAGGTACTTTAGTGGTGATGCCCTTTTGATAGGCAGGTGCTTGCTATGTTCTAACACTTCACTCCCCCAAATTATTTCGAATATCCTAGAAATAATACCTGTTGTTAATTGAGAACCTATGCTGGCCAGGTACTATGCTAGACACTTATGTGTACATTACTTCATTAATTGTAATAAGAATACAAATCAAAATAACCAACATTTTTTTGAATTTGTTAGTCTGTATTAGGAAGTCTGCAAAACATTTTCATGACTTATGTCATTTAATACAGCAACCCAATGAAGTGTTGGTACTGCATGCTTCTGTTTGCTATCATGATTCTGATTTTGTTTGCTATTCCATTCCGCTTGTGGAAGAAAAGGCTATTTGTCTTCCTTGTCTTATGCTTTGCTCAGGCTTCCTGCAAAGAGTAATCAGGACTTTAAGTTAAAATTTCCTCTCTCTCTTTTTCTTTTCATTTAAGAAACTTAAAGGAAGGCTAAAAGTGTTTTCAGGAGTATAAGAGGGAGTTGTCAGGTGGAGATAAGTTTTTAAGAGGAAAGCACTGGGAAGACTTGCAAATTTATAAACTCAGTTCCAAACAAGTACAGCTCCATAGCACAAACAAAAGGCAATGTTTATATGTAGGGGGTCTGACAATAAAGTTTGTGAACTTGGGCGGCACCTGTGGCTCAGTCGGTAAGGCGCCAGCCCCATATACCAAGGGTGACGGGTTCAAACCTGGCCCCGGCCAAACTGCAACCAACCAAAAAATAGCTGGGTGCTGTGGCAGGCACCTGTAGTCCCAGCTACTCGGGAGGCTGAGGCAAGAGAATGCTTAAGCCCAGGAGTTGGAGGTTGCTGTGAGCTGTGTGAGGCCACGGCACTCTACCGAGGGCCATAAAGTGAGACCCTGTCTCTACAAAAACAAAACAAAACAAAACAAGTTTGTGAACTTGCCACCATGAGCTTACATTGGGAGCACTATACAAACAATTTGGTAAGGTTTCATAACCTTGGTGTATTAGTGTCTCACAATGGTGTTTGTGTCAACCTGTAGTAGTGTCTTGGTATGTTGATTGGCATTCATTATTATTATTATTTTCTTTTTTTTTTGAGACAGAACCTCAAGCTGTCACCCTGGGTAGAGTGCCATGGCATCACAGCTTACAGGAACTTCCAACTCCTGGGCTCAAGCGAGTCTCCTGCCTCCGCCTCCCAAGTAGCTGGGACTACAGGCACCTGCCACAACACCCAGCTATTTTTTTTGGTTGCAGCCATCATTGTTGTTTGGCGGGCCCAGGCTGGATTCAAATCTACCAGCTCAGGTGTATGTGGCTGGCGCCTTAGCCACTTGAGCCACAGGCACCGAGCCGGTGTTCATTATTATTGTTGGGTATTTTGTGTGCTGTTGTGAGAATGTCAGGGCTTGAATTGGAGCAATGAACAAACATATATAAATTTCTTACTACTAAAAAATAAATTTTTAGTATGAATGGCAGGAGTGAAAGTGAAATCAGGGACATGTTACTTCAAGTTTATGAGGATAATGCCATGAATAAAATGGCAGCATACAAATGGATTGAACGAGTAATAAGGAGAACTGATAAAAAATCACAAAAATTCACCAAACTGTGCTTCAAAATCATCACCTGACTATGAGAAACATAGATCAAGTAAACATCAATAGAGAAAGAGGAAAGTATTAACTGAAAATTGTGGCCAACAACTCATGGCTCTTGCATTGTGACAGTGCACCAGCTCACATGGCACTGTCTGAGGGAGTTTTTAGCTAGTCTGTATCGTAACTTCCTCCCTGCTGAGTTGATCTGGGGACATTTTTCTTTACCTGAAGATAAAGGATATATTGAAAGGAAGACATTTTGATGACATTCAGGACTTCAAGGGTAATATGACAACAGCTTTAGTAGCCATTCCAGAAGAGGAGTTCCAAAATTTCTTTGAAGGGTGGACTAGGTGCTGGCATCAGTGCATAGCTTCCTAAGGGGAATTCTCTGGCGATGACCATAGTAATATTCAGCAGTGACATATGTAGCACTTTTTCTAGGATGAGTTTGTGAACTTATTTGTCAGATCTCATATTTAGTATAAAAAGTATGGCTTTCCTTTCTATTATTTCTATAAACAGAATGATCCTTTATCAACAATGATGTTTTTGAAGGCCAAGGTTGATTAAAATTTGTACTACTATGGATATAATGTTGAACCAGAATTATTTTTATGATGATTAATCACTGTTCAAAGTGCTGAGACCAGACTTATTTTTATGATGGATAATCACTATCCAAAGTGCTCAGAGGAGAATTTTCTTGGGGAAAGTAAAAAATGTCACTGAGACCATGAATGATTAGATTGTAGCATTGCTTGCTTAGACAGCTGTGTTGCCATGGAACTTGTATAGCATAAGTTTTTCTATCCTTCTTTTCCTTTGTCAGCAAAGGAATTACTTTTCTTCTTTACAAAACATAATCAGGCTTTTTTGTAATCTAAAATTACAGACTAGTAGCAACCTAACATAAAGCAGATATATGAAAGATTATACATTCTAATTCGATGTCTGTTTAAAATAATATAGTACCATAAATCAACTAATTAATTTATAAGAGGCCTGATTCCTAAAAAGAATTTCTGGAGCACTGAGAAATTGTGAGCTATTCCTCATGAGCATTGTGTCCATTTTTCCTTTTTTACCTTTCTGTATTCACCAAACTTAGTGTCCTAGCCTATTTTTGGTTTAGCTGCCCTTCACAGCCCAGCTATATTTCAAGTTAGGCTTAGGCTTCCTCTTCCTCACAAAACCTTTTCTGGCTGTTTGATCCAGCATAATTCCCCCCACTCCCCCTTTTTTGAAATTCTTTTGCTTTTTTCTTTAATAGAATTTAAATTATCTTCTAGGTAATATGTATTCAGCTTTATTTATTTGATTAATGTGTAATCTCTGTTCATCCTCTGATCCTAGGACTAGACAAAGATAGGTAATGTTATTCTCCATTTTATAGATGTAGAAATAAAAATAGTCAAGTTATTTGATTTCCCCCAAATCAAACTTCAACCCATATTTTCATTCCCTATACTATAATGCCTTAGGTTGTATACTTTATTTGCTACTCGTATCTTATGTTGAGCATACAATAGGGATTGTTGGTTGATTAGTCTGAAATAGATTGTCAGTGTTCAAACCCCCAATGACTAATAGCTATTTCCTTTATAAAGTCATGCTTTAAAAAAAATTAGCTACATAATTAACTACTTAATTGGGAAATGTTTTATCATAATTAATGTTGAAGCCTGAGTTCTTCAAAGGGGCAACATGTTGTTTAATCAGGGAGACTTGAAGTTTGGACTACTGAAATGTTTTTACTCTTCGTTGGACAAATGTCGTGTGTACAAATATTCGTGGTAGCCCTAAATGTAGACAAGTGTTGAACGTGTTATTTTGTTAGTAATATTTGGTCTCCTCTTTTTTATACAGGAGAGATTAAGCAGATTCTAGAAAATGAGCTTCAGATACCTATGTCTAAAATGCTGTTAAAAGGCTGGAAGACCGGGGATGTAGAAGACAGTGTAAGTTTCTTCATTACTTAGAAATAAAAGTAAATTAAGTTATATAATTGGCTAAATGATATATAAAAATTGGTTTTAATTAATGTTCCATATGACAGAATAGATTTGGCAATAGTAATTTTATTTAAGGAATCACCTGCAATGTTTTTTAAGCTGAAGCATTTTCATGCTAAACCAGTAACATATTTAAAAGAGTTAAGTATGTAAATGAAAACACAATATGATATGCTTTTCCCATTTCTAAATTTTATTTTTTTTATTTTTTATTTTTTGTAGAGACAGAGTCTCACTTTATGGCCCTCGGTAGAGGGCTGTGGCGTCACAGCTCACAGCAACCTCCAACTCCTGGGCTTAGGCGATTCTCCTGTCTCAGCCTCCTGAGTAGCTGGGACTACAGGCGCCCGCCACAACACCCAGCTATTTTTTGGTGGCAGTTCAGCCGGGGCTGGGTTTGCCGGGTTTGAACCCGCCACCCTCCGTATATGGGTCCGGCGCCCTACTGACTGAGCCACAGGCGCTGCCCCTGAATTTTTGTTTTTAATTGTTGGGGATTCATTGAGGGTACAATAAGCCAGGTTACATGATTGCATTTATTAGGTAAAGTCCCTCTTGCAATCATGTCTTGCTCCCAAAAGGTGTGGCACACCAAGGCCCCACCCCCCTCCCTCCTTCCCTCTCTCTATTCTTCCTTTCCCCACCCCTCCCTCCTTCTTTCTCTCTCTGCTCTCCCTATTCCTAAATTTTATAGGAGTTTGGCACTCTTTTGAGAGTTTTTACTTTTTGCTCAAACCTCTTAGGGTCTCAGTGAGTGCCTTAGAATAATAATTTAATGAACAATTACATATTGGCCTGAATGAAGTCATGTACATATATACATACATATACATACATACATTTATATATATGTATGCTAAGAACTGATTATGGAACAAAAATAATAGGTAATGTTTATACTTAGGGATCTTTTTTGACTGGATGTGGTAGCTCATGTCTGTAATCTTAGCACTCTAGGAGGCCAAAACAGGTGAATTGGTTGAGCTCAGGAGTGTGAGACCATCTTGAGCAAGAACGAGATCCTGTCTACGAAAATAGAAAATACTAGCTGGGTATGGTAGCACATGCCTATAGTCCCAGCTACTTAGAAGGCTGGGGCAGAGGGATTGCTCATGCCCAAGAACTTGAGGTTGCTGTGAGCTATGATATTATAGCACTCTACACAGAGCGGCACAGTGAGACTTTGTCTCAAACAAACAAAATAAAGGCTCGGTGCCTATAGCTCAGCAGCTAGGGGCACTGGCCACATACGCTGGGGCTTGTGGGTTTGAACCCAGCCTGGACCTGCCAAACAACAATGACAACTACAACAACCACAACAAAAATAGCTGGGCATTGTGGAGGTCGCCTGTAGTGTCCCAGCTACTTGGGAGGCTGAGGCAAGAGAATCACTTAAGCCCAAGAGTTTGAGGTTGCTGTGAGCTATGACACCAGGGCACTCTAGCCAGGGTGGCAAAGTGAGACTCTGTCTATAAATAAATAAATGGTAATAAAATAAAATTTGGAGAATTGTTAAATGGTAAGAATCCTTCTTTTTTTACTTGGATCATAGCAGGTCATGGAATGAGTTATATTTTAAGAATTTTAAGAACTGAGGTAAGTAACAGCCTTGGTTATAAAATATTTCAGGAGGAATAGAAATTAGCTCTAAAGTTTTAGATGTTTGAGCTAGAAATAATAATAAAATCTTTTTTTTTACTACCCTGTCTCCCCGAAAATAAGACATCCTCCGAAAATAAGACCTACTTACAGGAAAGATAAGACGTCTCCAGAAAATAAGACCTAGCGCATCTTTGGGAGCACACCTTAATTATTTTCGGGGAAACAGGGTAGTTACTAGTCATTATTTTCATTAGGCATAAACTTAGAATCTTCAACTTCAGTTCTTAATTGTGAATGGCTTCTGTGGACATTGTGCTTGTAAGTTTACTTACATATGAATTCGTTTGAAATACAGAGGTTCTGAGTATTTCAATATTTATGACAATTTTCGATTGAGAAGATATTAGTAAGTTTAGATACAAGGTAGTGATGTGCTATGTATAAGTCAGCAAACTTTTTCTGTGCAGAGCTAGGTAGTAACTATTTTAGGCATTGTGCTCCATACACTCTCTGTTGTAGCTACTCACTTCTGCTGTTGTAGTGTGAAAGCAGCCATAGACAAAATGCAAGCATAACCATGTTTCAAATTTAACTTTATTTCTGGACACAGAAATTTGAATTTTATACGGTTTTATGTGTCATGAAATATTGTTCCTTTGATTTATTTTTCTAAGCATTAAAAAATGTAAAAACCATTCTTAACTTACACCTATACATATGGGTGGCGCCTGTGGCTCAAGGAGTAGGGCACTGGTCCCATATGCCGGAAGTGGCGGGTTCAAACCCAGCCTTGGCCAAAACCACAAAAAAACAAAAAAAAAAACAAAAAAAAAACTTACACCTATACATAAACAGACCATGGGACAAATCCAGGAACAGGCTAGATTTGTCTCACAGGTCATAGTTTGCTGCATGATTGTTCTGATTGATGCATGATTAAAAATTTTGAAAAGTGGTGAGTAAATCAACAGCCTTGACAGAAGTAGAACACCAAAATGAATTCCTTTGTGTAGCTATGTTATTTGTTCATTCATTCATTCATTGTGAAACCTCTGGGTACCACTCAAATTTGCATGACATTTTTGGAAGGCCCTCCCCTCCCCTATCCTTTCCTCCCCTCACCTCACAGCAACCTCAAACTTTTGGGCTTAATCAATCTTCTTGCTTCTGCGTCCCAAGTAGGTGGAACTACAGGCGCACACCACAACACCACCAGGCTAGTTTTTTCTATTTTTAGTAGAGATGGGGTTTTGCTCTTTCTCAGGTAGGTCTTGAACTCCTAAGCTCAGGCGATCCACCCATCTTGTCCTCCAGAGTGCTAGGATTACAGGCCTGAGCCACTATGCCAGGCCCATGTATGCCATTAATTTATTTTCTGATTGTCTTCAAGTTTGTATTTCCAGTCTATACTTCTATGAATTTACATATCCGAATCAGTAATCAATTTTTGGACTTGCATATTTTGTTGACATTTCAAATTTAACATGTTTAAAATGTGATTCATGATTTTCCCTCCTATGTTATTTCTGTACTTATTTTCCCCAATAAAGGGGAGTGCTATATGCCATTGCTAAATCCAAAATGCCATCATCAGTCTTTTCCCAATTTTAATACCTGTAGAGTCTATCTCCAGAATATATCTTAACCATGGCCAGTTTTCAATATTTCTATTGCAACTGCCTAATTTAGACCATTAGCATCTCTTGACTGATCCACAATGAAGTGTCATTATTGATGTGTCACTTTTCCTTCATGGGTTCTTCTAATTCATTCTCCACATAGTAGCCAGAGAGATCTTTTTAAAACATGAACTATATTACTCTCCTGGTAAAACATAGCTTTTTATTGAGCTTTATATAAAATTTAGACTTCTTACCATAGATTAAAATATGTTACATTATTTACCCTCTACAGCCTCATCTTGAGCCTTTCTTACCCTCACTTTCCATGCTGCAGCCATAGAAACCTCATTGTAAATCTTTAATAGGTTCACTCTCTGTACATCTTTACCTGACAGATGCTATTCAACTGTCTGAAATGCTTTACCCTGAATTCTTCACATGGATGGCTCTTTTTCATCCTTCAAGTCTCAGCTACCTTCTCCAACAAGGCCTCTGTGTCTAATTTGGTTCTCATCCCATCATTCTCCATCACAGCAGCATGAATAAAGGGACCATATCTGTTTCAGCATTGTATGTCCAGTGGCTGGTATAATAGGTCAAATAAATGTTCATAGAATGAATGAATGCGTGAGTAAATGACATAAAGTGTCCATTTTTTTAATTCCTGCCATGTGTGGTTTGACAGGGCAGATGTAATAGAAAATCTTTTTGGATAGTGGCATGGCAGAAAGATGGTAATGACTTGGTCAAATGGTAAGACTAAGCATTTATCAGTAGTTCACAAAGCAAAATACTGAAAGATAAAAATAATTTTCCTATGTGTGTGTGTTTTGTTTGCATGTTAACTTTACAGAAATAATACATTAATTTCAAAAGGATGCCACATATTTGACATAAAGTTTCAGGACTTAAGTGTATCCTGATAGATTATGAAGATATGGGAGATTGCCTATTGCAGTGGTTTCTTCAAACCACGGATCACAAACCATTAGTGGATTGTGAAGCCAATTGAATGGGTTATAGCCAGCATTAAAAAAAAAAAAAAGGTAAAAACTACAGTGTTTTTCAAATAATAATGGTAACAGTGTATTTCTTTTTATTTAATGCATAACTAATATGAGTGAAGAATTAATCTCAATAACCTTGGTGTAAGACTGTGCACTTACTAAGATGGGCCTCTCATGGAGGGGTCAAAAATAAGTTCTTATTCTTTCTACATTTGGGTAAGACTGCTCCTGTAGGCATTCTTGCCTCCCTCTGTAGGGTTAAGAACGATTTTTAGATATCTACCCCTCCTTGGTCTCTTAACACTTTCAGCCTTGCAATTACTATTTGCTTTGATTCAGCTAGGACTAATTTCATTATGCCTTTCCCTCTATTTATGCCCATCACTGCATGGAGTCCAAAATTCCCAGATTGCCCCTCCTTCAAATCTCCATAGTCTCTGCACATTCCATACCTATCTCTATTCTTTTCTTCTCTAAAATGTTTGAAACCTTTTTTGCTATTCCCTGTGGAATTAATTCCTTATTATCAAAATTCCTTATGTTGTCAGCCTCTTTCCTATACATTCCCTTTGCTGTCTTCCTTTGACTGAAATCTATTTTCCTGAGGACATTGTTTCTCCGTAGCCTTCTCGGTGTTAGTTGTTTTTCTCTGTCAACCCTTGTGCCACTGGAAGAAATGGTAAAATATATCTCTTCATTGTTGCTCATTTTTACTTTCAGAGCTCTGTCTTTCCTTTCTAAATTTTCTTCATCTTTAAATTTCATGTCAAGGCTGGGCATGGTGGCTCACACCTTTAATCCTAGAACTCAGGGAGGCCAAGGCAGGTGGATTGCTTGAGCTCACAAGTTTGAGACCAGCTGAGCAAAAGACCCCATCGCTACTAAAACAGAAAACCTGAGGCAAGAGGATTGCTTGAGCCCAAGAGTTGGAGCTGTGAGCTATGACTCCACAACATTCTACCCAGGGCGACAGTTTGAGACTCTGCCTCAAAATAAATAAATGAATGAGTGAATGAATAAATTTCTTGTTAAAAGATTAAATCATTGTTGTCATTTCCCCTATTTTCTGATTATTTTTAATTCCTGGTTTATAATTGATTCCTGCTTTAATTGATAGTCATTTTAATATCTTCATAAATAATTCCAGTACCTTGGCCTCTTAGTTCCTGGAACTTCTTTCTCCCTTACAAAGATCTTTTTCTCTACCCTACCTCTGCTATATTCAAATCTTTATTTCATGCTTCTCATTTCTGCTCACCATGCCTCATCTTTCTAGTTTGCTTCTTTTGGTATCCTAATTCCAACAATCCTTCAGCTCTACTTAAATTCCAATCCATTGTTTTTACCTTCTTTTCATGATCATTACTTCTTTCATGGTCTTCCTTCCTTTCTCTATGTTAAATTCCACAGTGAATCATCATAATCACTTTTCTTGTGTATACTCTCAACTCTTGGTTCAAGGTCCCTGCTTGATGAAAATTCTTACTTGGTGAAATCTAACTTTGTGCCTCACAGCTAAGTGTGATTAGAGATTAAAAAAAAAATCATAGTGATTAATATATCTTTAAATTCATGACCATTATCTTCAGAGAACCCCTAAATGCTCCCAGTTCAGAGAGTTCCTTACCTACATCTTACCCACATAATTTTCTTTCTTTTCTATTACTCTAATGTCCAAACTCCTATCTAAGACCAAAGCTCTATTTTTCTCTGGATTACAAGCTCCATCTCTTCTTGAATATTCAGGGACTTCACTCTAATTCTTCTCTCTCCTGTGTCACCAATATTTTCCTCTAGTATTACCATTAACATTTAAACATGATGTTATTTCTTCCATCTGGGGTGGGGAACTCTTTATCCCAACTCCCCCTCCAGCAATGGCTCCCTTTCTATAGTCCCCTTGATAACAAAACTTCTCATGAATATATGTTTTTATTTGACTTCTCCAATTCCTGGTTCCTCCCGTTTTATTGAGCCCTGTCTAAGCTCTAAGCTAATCTTGTCTAGATCACCAATCACACTAAATTCAGTGATGATCTTATCCAGATTCATGTCTTTTAAATGTCATTTATATGCACTCTAAATTTTATATCTCTGATTTATATCTCTATCCCAGACATGTCCCCTGATTACTGGTTGGTATTTCTACCTGCTTACTTATCTTCTCCACTTGAATGTCTAATTAACATTTCAAACTTAGCTTGTCTAACATGGAGGTCTTCATTTGTAGTCTTCCCCATATCAGTTGATAGCAACTTCACCCTTCTAATTTTAGTCCAAAATTTAGACTAGTTTGTATCTGGTTTGTCCGGAAATCCTTGTGGTGCTGTCTTCAAAATATATCCAGAATCCAATGCTTTCACATCTTTTCTGCTTCCATCACAGCGTCTTAAGCTGCCATTAGTCGTATTTTAGTTTCTTTCTTTAGCCTGCTCTATTCTTCTGCCCTCCTCTTTCAACTTCTTTCCCATATATTCTCAACACAGCTGCCACTGTGATCCCTTTAAAGTATGAGTCTAATCTTGTCATTTCAGTAGCTTCTCTCTTCATTCAGAGTGGAAGTCCTTACATTAGCATAAATAGCTCCACACATTTCCTGTCCCACCCTTATCTCTCTGACCTATCTCCTGCCAGTGCTTACTTGGCTACAGATTCTCTGCATACCTTCTTGATCCTTAAACATTTTGCATTGACAGTTTCCTGAGCCTGAAATGTTCTTTCTGTGTATTTTTGATGGTTTGTTTCCTCCACCTTTAAGTTTTTTGTTCAAATATTACATTCTCCAAGTGAGATCACCCTGTTCATCCTATTTAAAATTGCAAAGCTCTCTACAGCACATTGTTTAGCACTCCTTCCCTGCTTGATGTTTAGTAAAAACAATTATCACTAATTTTCAGCTATATAGGGTTACTTATTTTATTTATTTCTAATAAAATGTAAGCTCCATATGATCAGAGATTTTATCTTAGGCTATTCTGTTCACTGCTATGTCCTCAGTGGCTAACGTAGTCCTGGCACAGCGTAGTGGGTGGCTCAGTAAGTATTTGTTGAAAAAGTTTATGTCTTAGCTTACAGTGTAGAGATGTAAAATGTACTCGTTAATGTGTATTGCTGTTAAAAAAACTTTGATGTACTTGAAGTTTTTATCATCAAGTTGAGAGCTTTGAAATGTGTTAATATATGAGTTTTGTAGCAAATAAATGAAATGTTTTTACAGTTATCAAGATAGTAGGTCACAAGTAAAAGTAGTTCATTCATTCAAATTGAGAGCTTTCACAAAAAAGATAGAGTTAAGAATAAAGTGACCCAAGTAATACTAAAGTCCTTATCAAGTTACTTAACTTTCTCAGGCTGCATCTCCTCATCTATAAAATCATTGGCTTCAGGTACTTTCTATGATTTTTTTCAAGGTCTAATCATCTCTGAAAACCTGCATTGCTAATTTTTTCATTAATGACCCTGAAATGAAGTACATATTAGTGGTAGGGATGTACTTCTTCAGTGAAGAAATTAATAAGTTCCAACCTTGTTCCTATCTATTTGTGTCTCTTCATGAGCGCTAGAATTTCTATATTAACAATCAGATTTATGCTAATTTATGATACATGGGAGAAGTAAGGTTAGATTCAGCACTTCTTTTGCATTGCCTGTTTGAGAAATTATCAAAAGATGAAAAGTCAGACTACAAACTTGCCAATTTTTAAGAACTGTAGGAAAAGGTTAATAATGGACAGTCAACGTGGATTTTTTGTTTTACTTTTTCAGACGATCCTAAAATCGCTTCACTTGCCAAAAAACAACAGTCTTTATGTTCTTACACCAGACTTGCCACCACCTTCATCATCTGGTCACGCTGGGTAAGGTGTTTACTTTTCCTGAGAATCTGAAATGAGAAGTTTGATTGTTAAATTGCTGTAAGCTATATATAAACATCAAAATTAAATCAAAGTCTTCTTGAAACTTTAACATACCAACTGCCATTAAGTATATCAATTTTCAAACTATTTGGTCTAGCAGTTTGTTTATTTTAGCGGTGGAATATTCTTATCCAAAGAGAAAACTCTAATATGTGAAAAATAGTCAAATGGTACTATTTGATTTATGATCATTTTGATAGTACATTACACAGATAATTCTATAATTAAATGATATTATTTAATCATAGACATGGAACTATTTAATCAAATGGTACTATTTGATTCTGTGATCTCTTTGATAGTACAGGTAATTCTGTGATTAAAGGAGAAGGTTTAGAATTGGGGGGAAAAGAAAGTGTAAATGGAACCACAGTCTCTCTTGCTCTTGAAAAGACATACCTTTGAGGAGAATTCATTGGGCTCTGCAGAATAAAACTTGTTAGAAGTTTTTTATTAAGATATTTTTTTTCTGGGCTCGGCACCCATAGCACAGTGGTTACAGCGCCAGCGAAATACACTGGGGCTGGTGGGTTTGAAACGGCCCGGGCTTGCCAAACAACAGTGACAACTACAAAAAAAAAAAAATAGCTGGGCGTTGTGGGAGGCGCCTGTAGTCCCAGCTAATTGGGAGGCTGAGGCAAGAGAATTGCTTAAGCCCAAGAGTTTGAGGTTGCTGTGAGCTGTGAGGCCATGGCACTCTACCAAGGGCGACATAGTGACACTCTATCTCAAAAACAAAAACATCTTTTTTCTGGCCAGCTGCAGTGTCTCACTCCTGCAATCCTACCACTGTGGGAGGCAGATGCAGGTGGATAGCTTGAGCTCAGGAGTTGGATCCAGCCTGAGCAAGAGCAAGACCCCCATCTGTAAAACTAGCTGGCGTGGTGGCTGGTGGGTGTAGTCCTAGCTATTCGAGAGGCTGAGGCAAGAGGATCTCTTGAGCCTGAGAGTTTGAGCTTGCTGTGTGGTATGATGCCATGGCATTCTACCAAGGGTGACAGAGTAAGACTCTGTCTCAAAAAAAAAAACAAGAACTAACAATTATATTTGATCGTTTGCTAATAGTTTGTTTTGGGTTAAGAATTTAAAGATTTCTTGGATTGCTTTTTATCTTTTGCAATGTTTAGATTATATATTAATGGGAAGTGGAATTTGCACGCTATTACAAAATTACAGACTACAGACTTGTAGTCCATATGTTTAGTAATGTCAATATAAACTTCAGATGAGATTGAGTTAAACAAAGAGTTATAGTTCTGTATCTTGTCAGGTAGAACATTATTTTGTAGGTTAGTTAACAAAGTGTAATCACTGTCATATAATATATAATCCACATAATTAAAAGCAGATAGGAGACATCATTGTTTATAATCTTTTGCTTTCCGGGGACATGATTAAATGGATTTAGCACAATGTCTTCTTGGGCTAATGAAAATGTTCTTCATTGCCATGTGGCTGACCTTAGTTTGATCGCCAGTCACTCAATCCCTAGACAAGCAGAGGCCTTCAGTAGTATCGTTGATAACACAGTGTTTATTGGAGAATGAATACGTCACATAACATTAAAGCAGTTTTTCTAATTGGCCTTGTAGATTTTTTTTTTTTTTTTGAGAGACAGAGTCTCACTTTATGGCCCTCGGTAGAGTGCCGTGGCATCACACAGCTCACAGCAACCTCCAACTCCTGGGCTTAGGCTATTCTTCTGCCTCAGCCTCCCAAGTAGCTGGGACTACAGGCGCCTGCCACAACGCCAAGCCTTGTAGATTTTTATTAAGTTATAATGATGCTATTTCTTGTGTTGAAACAGTAAGAAAGAAAAATTCAAAGGCAAACAAAAGACGGAGTGGGGGGCCGTGCCTGTGGCTCAGTCGGTAAGGCGCCGGCCCCATATACCGAGGGTGGCTGGTTCAAACCCGGTCCTGGCTGAACTGCAACCAAAAAATAGCTGGGCGTTGTGGCAGGCGCCTGTAGTCCCAGCTACTCGGGAGGCTGAGGCAAGAGAATCCCTTAAGCCCGGAGTTGGAGGTTGCTGTGAGCTGTATGATGCCATGGCACTCTACCAAGGGCCATAAAGTGAAACTCCGTCTCTACCAAAAAAAAAGGAAAAGAAAAGTAATATGATTATAATTCCTTTCTCCTGGCAAAGAAATCAAGATATAATGAGAAAAAATTAGATTCCAGTCCCAAGTTAGCCTAAGGCCTTAGGTTTTTCATTTATAAAACGGGAAGCATGTTTCAAATTGTCAGTGGTTGTAAAAATTCGGTAAGCAACAGAGCTAGCTCCATTACATGTGAAAGTGCAAATTACACAGCACAATAATTGAAATTATTTATAGACTGGGCACGGTGGCTCACACCTGTAATCTCAGCAGTCTGGGAGGCCAAGGTGAGAGTGGATTGTCCTGAGCTCACAGGTTCGAGACCAGCCTCAGCAAGAGCAAGACCCTGTCTCTAAAAGAAAAGCCAGATGTTGTGGTGGGCAGCTGTAGTCCCAGTTACTTAGGAGGCTGAGGCAAGAGAATCACCTGAGTGCAAGAGTTTGAGTTTGCTGTGAGCTATGATGATCATAGCACTCTACCAAGAGTGAGAAAGTGAGACTCTGCCCCCCCCCAATGATTTATATATGCTAACAAAGACTGATAGTAATTCTTTTCATTCAAATTTCACTTTTATAACAACTTTTCAAGGACACAGGCCTATTTTGATGCATTTTTATTATAAATGAGAAAATCAAGGTATTTAGAATTGGAAAGAAAGTTGAGGTGTTTAGAAGAATTATGTAGAATGTTTGAGTTAAACAGTAAATACTCTGACTCTGAAGATTGTGGTATTCTTTCTAGCTTTTAGACTCCTGACAGAAATACACAACGCTTTATTCCAAAGTCACATACTTCTTCTTCTTCTTCTTCTTTTTTTTTTTTTTTTGAGATAGAGCCTCAAGCTGTCGCCCTGGGTAGAGTACTGTGGCATCACAACTCTCAGTAACCTCCAAATCCTGGGCTCAAGCTATTCTCTTGCCTCAGCCTCCCAATTAGCTGGGACAATAGGCCCCTGCCACAATGCCCAGCCATTTTTTGGTTATAGCTGTCATTGTTTGGCAGGTCCAGGCTGGATTCAAACCTGCCAGCTCTGGTGTATGTGGCTGGTGCCTTAGCCACTTGAGCTACAAGCGCTGAGCCCAAAGTCACCTTCTTTTTAAGAAGTGAGATTTCCTTCACCTGTTTATTTGTTTGTTTGTTTGTTTGTTTGAGACAGGGTCTCATTCTCTTGCCCAAGTTAGAGAGCAGTGGTGTTATTATAACTCATTATAACCTCAAACTCCTGGGCTCAAGTGATCCTCCTGCCTCAGACTCCTGAGTAGCCGGACTACAGGCATGCACCACCACATATGGCTAGTTTCCTTCTTATTGTTCTTGTTGTTTTATTTTGTTTTTAATTTTTTGTAAAGATCAGGTTTGCTGTTACTCAAGCTGGTCTAGAACTTCTGACCTCGAGCAGTCCTAATGCCTCAACCTCCCAAGAAGCTATCACAAGTGTGAAAGGAGATTTCTTTTTAGAATCTTGTACCTTGTCATTATATATTCTTTGAAGGACGTTTGTTTTTCTTATTTTCTTATTTAAACTTCTTATTGTAAGTCTTTTCAGGAATTCTTACGAAATGTCATTATGTGAATTCACTTAGTTACAGTATATAAATTATTTAATAAAATGTAGATATAAAATAATGTGTTCTTACTGGCAAGCTACTTTATTATTAATTTTTGATGAGAACTATAGAGAAAGAAAATTATTTCAAACCATGTCTTGTTTTAAAAAAAACCTTATTGGTTTGATTTTATTGCCACTAGGGGGTGCTTGGTAATTGAGTCTTTGCATATACAATTTCTTTCATGGAAAAAAACAGGACACAAGCTAAGAGCAGCAACATTTACCATATGAGCACCTATGATTGATATTAGAATGAATTTAAAGTAAATTGTACTGTTTTGAAAACGGTATTTCAAGCTTCCTGAAAATTTAAGAGCAAAATTAAAATCTTCATAACAGTTGAAAAGCATTTTAAACCTTTTTGAAAATAAATATAAATTAGATTTCACTAATTAATTGAAAGAATGAAGTATTATAGCTGTGTGGTATAACTGTAAATTATATTACAAATTATAGGAAAATTAGAGAAGGGGAAAGACTGTTAATTATGTTTTATGTCATTATAGAAAAGATTCTTTCCATTAATGATTTATTGATTACCTGGTAGATAAAAACAAACTGTGTCCTCAGGGAGTTTGTAACCTATTTATTAAGGATGTTAGGTTTTTCTTTTCTTTTTTTTTTTAAATTAAATCATAGCTGTGTACTTTAATGCAATCATGGGGTACAATGTGCTGGTTTTATATACCATTTGAAATATTTTCATCAAATTGGTTAACAGCCTTCATGGCATTTTATTAGTTATCATGTCAAGACATTTATATTCTACACCTAGTAAATTTCACTTGTACCCTTGTAAGATGCACCATAGGTGTGGTCCCACCACTTACCCTCCCTCCATGCATCCCCCCGTTCCCCTCCCCTCCTCTCCCCTTACCCCTTCTTCTTGGGCTATAATTGGGTTATAGCTTTCATAATAAAGCTATAAATTGGTTTCATAGTAGGGATAAGTACATTGGATACTTTTTCTTCCATTCTTGAGATACTTTGCTAAAAAGAATATGTTCTAGCTCCATCCATCTTTGGTTTGTAAGAGGTAAAGTCTCCATCTTTCTTTAAGGCTGCATAATATTCCATGGTGTACATATACATGTAATCCATTCATGGGTCGATGGGCATTTGGGCTTCTTCCATGACTTAGCAATTATGAATTGGGCTGCAATAAACATTCTGGTACAAATATCTTTGTTATAATGTGATTTTTGGTCTTCTGAGTATATACCTAGTAGAGGAATTGTAGGATCGAATGGCAGGTCTATTTTTAGATCTCTAAGTGTTCTCCAAACATCTTTCCAAAAGGAACGTATTAGTTTGCATTCCTACCAGCAGTGTAGAAATGTTCCCTTTTCTCCACATCCACGCCAACATCTCTGGTTTTGGGATTTTGTGATGTGAGTTATTCTTACTGGAGTTAGATGATATTTCAGAGTGGTTTTGATTTGTATTTCTCTGATATTAAGGATAATGAGCATTTTTTCATATGTCTGTAGGCCATGCACCTGTCTTCTTCAGAGGGTGTTTCTTAATTCATCCCTTTAGCGAAAATTTCTTTAGATTCTAACTTATTCCTGGTAAGATTTTTTACCTTTCACTCCACATTTAAATCTTAAGATCCACTCTTTCAGGTGGCCTATAAGAAGGAGTTATGACTCAGTCTTCAGAGCCTGATGGACTGATGCAGTAGGCCTGCCTTGCAAACCTAGTCATAGTAGAAAAGACAGCTTAGGCATCCCATGGCAAGCTTGTCTAGGGTGTACCTACCACATTGGTAAGAAATGAAAGGGAACTTACGCTGGGTATGGTGGCTCATGCCTATAATTCCAGCACTTTGGCTCTTAAGGACAGGAGATGGAGAACAGCCTATGCAACATAATGATACCTTATCTCTGCAAAAACTAAAAAATAGCCAGTTAATATAGCAAGCGCCTATAGTCCTAGCAAGTCAGGAGGCTGAGGCAGAAGGATCTTTTGAGTCCAGGAGTTGGAGACTGCAGTGAGCTGTGATTGAGTGCTACTGCACTCCAACCTGGGCAATAGAGTGAGATCATATCTCAAAACAAAACAAAAAAAAAGAAAAGAGAGAGAGAGAACTTAGTGAACTAGGGTATAGGAAGTTAAAGAGGAAGGTGCCTGTCTTGTCCTTGCCTTCTGTAAAATCTAGCTTAGTACAATGTGACTTTGTGAGTGATTCTGATTGGCCCTATTTTCCCTCTGGGAGAAATAAGTCTAGAATGGAGGCAAGAGGTGTGGAGGGGTGGTAGAGGGGAGGAGCTACAAATCTTCTAATTTAAACTCTTCCTTAATGAGGAGTATCAGCAGGGGCAGAAATTTTATCCTCCCTTTGAGGTAGCAGAAGCCTGAGGAAAAGTGAAAAAAACATTCTCATATTTGAGGTCTCTTCCAACGCCCTATGTTTGAGATGGAGTCTGTTACATCCATTCAGTTTGAATGCATAAGAGAAAAATTCTGAAGCATTGCTTCTCTGTCTCTGCTTCTATTAACCATCCAGCTGCGGTTGTAGTAGGTATTCACTTGGCTACCAGGCCTGGTTTAGCAAAGAAGTGAGTCCCTCTGGGTGATGTGTGTTGATATTCATACAAACATAGTGTACTTTTTTCTTTTTTCTCATTCCCACTTCTCTCTCATTGTACTAAGGCCATTGTGGCCACTCTTCTGTCTTGTCCCCCCATTATCCCAACTAAGAAAGATAACTGAGAAGTATTATGAAACTGTTGTGGGGTTCACTTATTAGAACAACATTCTCCAGATGCATTCAAATAGTTCTCATCCTACTTCTGTTTTTCTAACACCTCACAATCTCTGCACAAATATTAATCCTTGTAATATTTTTCACTCTTTTGTCTATTTTCTACTATTTCACTTTTTGATATAGCTCTAGGATATCATCTTTGGAAGGAGCTAAAACACGGGGAGGGGTGGATGTGATTCAAGAAGATAGCACATTTGGGCTTCAGACCTAACACAATGCATTTGTTCAGTAGTTTCCCTTTCACAGGTCATAGAGCCAGGACTTGTATTTCATAGAGCCCTAAACTCTAAATCATCCATCATAGTACTTTTGAACATCCTAGAAGTGAGTTTTTAACTCTCTCTCCAAGTTGCTCAAAAGTCAGAATCCATATGGTCCTCAACTTCATTCTCATTTCAGTTTTAGCATATATGCTACCGAAGTGAGCACTACTAAATGTTTTTTTTTTTGGAGACAGTCTCACTATGTTGCCCTCAGTAGAGTGCTGTGGCGTCCCAGCTCACAGCAACCTCAAACTGTTGGGCTTAAGTGATTCTCTTGTCTCAGCCTCCCAAGTAGCTGGGACTACAGGCGCCTGCCACTTTTTTTTTTGGCAGGGGGAGGGCGTTATTGTTTAGCAGGCTCTGGTTGGGTTCGAACCCACCAGCCCCTGTGCATGTGGCCAGCACCCTAACCACTGAGCTACAGGCACCAAGCTGAGCACTGAATTCTCATTTCCAAACTAGTTCATGTGTGAAGTAAACTAGAAGCAGTGCTTGCTGGCCCATCGTAGATACTCAGTCCTTTGAGTGAAAGGGCAAAGTGATGCAATTATTTCAGGAATAGATGGGCAACTGCCAATGAAGGAATTGTTTGTCTAGGTTTTATTTTCTTTTATTTTATCATTTTTATTTATTTATTTTTTGAGACAGAGTCTCATTTTTCACCCTGGGTAGAGTGCCATGGCGCCACAGCTCACAGAAACCTTAAACTCATGGGCTCAAGCAATTCTATAGCTTCAGCCTCCCCAGTAGCTGGGATTATAGGCTCCTGCCACAACACCCGGCTATTTTTAGAGATGAGATCTTGCTCTGGCTCAGGCTGGTCTCAAAATCATGAGCAGAGGGGATCCATTCACTTCGACCTCTCAAAGTGCTAGGATTATAGGCATAATCCATCATACCTGGTCTAGGGTATTTTTATTTTAAATCTCAAAAAAAAAAAAAAAAAAAACAGGGCTGAGTGCAGTGGCTCAGGCCTGTAATCCTAACTTTCTGGGAGGTTGAGGCAGGAGGATGGCTTGAGGTCAGGCGTTCTAAACCAGCAAGACCTTATCTCTACTAAAATAGAAAAATTAGTGGGGCATGGTGGAAGGTGTATGTAGTTCCAGTTGCTCTGGAGGCTGAGGCAGAAAGAGCACTTGAGCCAAGGAATGTGAGGTTGCTGTAAGGTAGGCTGAGGCCATGGTGCTCTAGCCTGGGGGACAGGGTGAGACTCGTCTCCAAACAAACAAAACAAGCCAGGCCGGGTGCGGTGGGTCATGCCTGTAATCCTAGTGGGAAGCCAAGGCTGTGGATTGCGTGAACTCAGGAGTTGGAGACCAGCCTGAGCAGAATTGAGATCCCATCTCTACTGCCTTTAGTCTCAGCTACTTGGGAGGCTGAGACAAGAGGATCGCTTGAGCCCAAGTGTTTGAGGTTGCTGTGAGCTGTGACGTCACAGCAGTCTAGCCAGGGTGGCAAAGTGAGACTCTGTCTCAAAAACAAAGAAACAAACAAACAAAAAAACCCCAAACAACAAAAAATACAATAGGTTTTAGTATTTCCAATAATTTGCTATAATTTCATTTGAAATGGTTTTCTCTGAGTGTCTTCTGCATGACGGCTTTTACTGATATGTAAGGTTTTAGACATGTGGCAGAAGAGGAGACCTTTAAGTTAACAGTTGTCTGAAAATTGTATGTGCAAGTAAATGTTTCGAATGCATCAGTTGTAATTTTTTTATCCCCAAATGCTTTAAAACAACTTTTTTTTTCTTTAAAGAGACAGAGTCTCACTTTGTCATCCTCAGTAGAGTACTGTGATGTCACAGCTCACAGCAACCTCCATCTCTTGAGCTTAGGTGATTTTCTTGCCTCAGCCTCCCGAGTAGCTAGGACTACAGGCACCTGCCACAACACCCAGCTATTTTTTGTTGCAGTTTGGCTGGGGCCGGGTTTGCCCATCTATTCCTGAAATAGATACCACCCTCGGTATATGGAGCTGGCGCCCTACTCACTGAGCCACAGGTGCTGCCCCAAAACAACTTTTCTAAAATTTCCATTAGGATATTGTAGGAAAGAGAAAAATGGCTTCCCTTTACCCTTCCAATTCCTTGGCTGGTCTGCAAATTAAATTTACATAAGACAGATTAACAAGAGAAAAATCATGTTTAATTATATGTATACACATGAGAGTTCCACAAAAGATGAGACTTGAAGAATGGCCAGGTGTTTAAGCTTATATAGCATCTTGAGCTACAGGGCCTTAGGGCTTCTGGTTGAGGAGTGGTAACATACAAGTTATGAGATGGTGAGGGAAAGAAATGCATGGTGAATAAAGGTTGTGGTATTATGCAGATAAAAAGTCTCTCAGGTAATAACAGTTATTTTAGAGCAGCCCTCAGAAGAAGAGGTGATTGTCTGGACATGGCATCCACCTCCAGTCTCCTCTCCTGTGATCCAGATTATTAATCTTTCCTAGTTGATAAGATTCCTAGGGAGGGGATTCCTGACCATTGAGTTCCTTTTGGAGGATCTATCTTAAAGCAGATAAGGGAAGCTCAGAGAAAACCTGACTGTGTCTGCTGTTGTCCAAGAGCCCTCAGTTCAAAGTACCCTGTTTCCCCAAAAATAAGACATCCTCCGAAAATAAGACCCATTTACAGGAAAGATAAGACGTCCCCTGAAAATAAGACCTAGCGCATCTTTGGGAGCACACCTTAAAATAAGACAGTGTCTTATTTTCGGGAAAACAGGGTAATCAGCATACCAAAACATCTTATTTTGGGTTGACATTTCCTGAACTCCTCAGTATTTATCTGTAAAAATATTTTAAGTTACCCGTGTTATAATCAGAACAACACATGATTTGATATATCATTCTTAAAGTAACTTGTCATTTCTTAAGAATTAATAGATAAAATCAATATTTCAAGTACATTAGTATGATTATTGTTCAACCTAAATAAAATTTCAGTGAGCATCATTATTAGATTTTGTGAAAGTAAAATTGGAAGTGTTGGAGTTCTTAATAAAAGACCACTTAAAACTGGCTCATTTTGGAGATAGTGTCTTGTTCTGTTGCCTGGGCTAGAGTGCAGTGGTATTATCATAGCTTATTGCAACCTTAAACTTCTGGGCTCAGAAACAACCCTCCTATCTCAGTCTCCCAAGTATCTGGGACCAGAGGTGTGCACCATCATGTCTAGCTAATTCTTCTATTTTTTTGTAGAGATGTGATCTCCCCATGTTGTCCAGGCTGATCTGAACTCCTGGCCTCAAGCATTCCTCCTGCTGTGACTTCCCAGAGTGCTAGGATTATAGGCGTGAGCCTCTGCCTGTAAATGAGCTTTGACTTTTTTTTAAGAAGAAGATATTTTCTTAAAAGTTATACATTCTGGATGAAAGAAGAAACTTGCCCCCAATTAAAGCATCGATGAAGTTCACAACACATCTAATTAAAGTGATGTACCAAACCCATCTATATAGTTTATTGTCTTTTGATAGGTCAGTGACCACTGAGATTAGCTTGTTAGCATCACACTTTGAAAAAGAACTGCAGGCATTCTCTATAGTTGATTTAATGGATAGTGAGAAACTTGGTCACTATCATGAAACAAAAATTAATATATCTATAAATATAATTTTTTTGCTTTTTTCCTATTTTGTCTAGATGGATAGAATTATATTTTGACAGTTTTGCTATGTACTATTTGATGGATCACAATCTATCACTATCACCACTAATTACCACATTTTGATTAATCTTATATACTTTGGTTAATACATTTTGCTGAATCCAGTATCACTATATTGATTAAGCAGTAATTATACACATAAGGCCACCTGAACTTTGAAATCATCATGAAAAATGTCATTAGGAATTATGTGAAACCAAATGTTTATTTATCTAGACATATTTAATTGCCAGCAAAGAAAGCAATTAAAAGTAGCTGCAGAGTAAGAGGCCAACCTTCGTTAAACATGGTTTTAAGATTGTTACAGAACTTGTGGTGATGATAACATGGTGTCTTGGAGGATGTTAACAACTGTAGCAGAGTGTTAATTAAGAATGATGTAATCTTTAGCTCAGAATTATTAGTTATGTGTTTAGCTGGACAAAACCAAAATTTAGTTTCAGTTATGATGAGAGCTCAAGTCATATTTATAGTGGAAAGATTAACATTTTACTTTTATGCTGTCCCTGAGACAATTTAAAAATCCTGAATGAAAGGCCCTAGCTCATTTACATACGTGCCAGATTTTCAAACTGATTGCTATTTGAACCTAATCTGTCATTGCTGGCCGTATTAGCTACAACAAACATTACATTTACATATTGATTTCTTATTTTGTTTTAGTGTAAATAATCCATAATTATAGTAAATTTGGTCTTTTGTTGACAAGAGCTCATATGATTTTGTAAGTTTAGAATGGAAATTTAAATTGCCGTGTGTCATGCTTTTTAATTTAAAATCTTGATGTATTTAAAAGGATAAAAGCATTGTAGATCACTAAATAGTCCCATAGAGACAAAAGAGAAAAGAGTTCAGTGCCTTTGGAAAGATATAAATGATAAAATATTAATAAAAAATTCAGTATACATTTAAAAATATTGCATTTTTATAATAAAAAATCATAGTAATTTGAAATAAATTACTGTTTTTACTTTAGTGTCAGACCATATTTAAAAAATAAAATCTGCTGGACATGAACCTTAAAAGTCTGTTTTATATTGATACTTGTGTTTAAAATATCCAGTGCAAGAAAAGAAATAGCATATACACACAGCAGGAATGAAAAAAGACTTTGAATTCCTGTATTCATGTTAATACTTTACTCTTCTTTATTACACAAATAGCATTGATTTGAGAAGTATAATTTCACTGCTGAAAAATAATGCATGTCAGTGGACATATAGGATTATTAAGTAGCAAGGCAGCAAATCCATAGTTCCCATTTACCCTAGTTAAAAGTGTGTTGTATTTTTGAAGTTAAAAATATGGATCCCATTTCAATTGCAAAAGTTGTCACTATTGGATTATGAAAGTATTTTTTATGGTTAAATTTTAATGGTGACATAATTTATATATAATGTACAAAGTATCTCTGAGTTATATATTGTTTTCTACTACGGATTTTAATGAGTGAGATTTCTGTTTTGTTGTGTACATACAAATATGTAATAAGCAGCTAGTTTAGAAGCTTGTACTGAACTAACGGCAGCCTTTTAGTTGAGTGCTATGAATGGAGAAGCCCTAAAATTCTTTATGTTTATCAACTTGGGCTTCTCTAACAAAGTACTGTAGAACGTTTGTGTGGCTTAAACAACAGACACTTATTTATTTGTCAGCATTCTGTAGGCTAGAAGTCCAAGATTAAGCTGCAGGTACCCTCATTTGAGGTTGGCTTCCCTTCTTGCTATGTTCTCACATGGCAGAAAGAGTGGAAAAACCATTGTCTCTCTTCATCTTTTTTTTTTTTTTTGTAGAGACAGAGTTTCACTTTATTGCCCTCGGTAGAGGGCCGTGGCGTCACACAGCTCACAGCAACCTCCAACTTCTGGGCTTAGGCAATTCTCCTGCCTCAGCCTCCCGAGTAGCTGGGACTACAGGCGCCTGCCACAACGCCCGGCTATTTTTTTGTTGCAGTTTGGCCGGGGCTGGGTTTGAACCCACCACCCTCGGTATATGGGGCCCGCGCCCTGCTCACTGAGCCACAGGCGCCGCCCTCTCTTCATCTTTTTATAAGGACACCAATCCCATCATGGGGGGCTCCTACCCTCATTACCTCATCTAAACTTAAGTCTCCCAAAGTCTCTGTCCCCAAATATCACACCTGGGGTTAAGGCTTCAACATCCTCATTTTGGGAAGGACACATTGAATCCATAACACTCCTGAAGCCCAAGTCTGAATTTATCTTTCCTAATCTAGTAGTTTAATTTTGATGGACTTATACTTTTAAATAGTGAGTGCTTGCCCTAGTACAGTTAATTTGATATTGGGCTGTGGGTTAGCCTGGCCCAATCTTATGTCCACTGAAGACTTTAAGAAGGAATTCTGTATCTAAGGAATTGCTAGAGAGGAAATCAGTCTATCTGTCAATCAATCAATCAATCATCTATCTGTCTATCTTAAGACAGAATCTCACTCTGTCACTCTGGGTAGAGTGCTATGGCATTAGAGCTCACAGCAACCTGAAACTCTTCGGCTCCAGTGATCCTCTTGCCTCAGCCTCACAAGTAGTTGGGACTATAGGTACCCGCCACAATACCTGACTAGTTTTTTTATTTTTAGTAGAGATGAGGATCTTGCTCTTGTTCAGGCTGATCTTGAACTCCTGAGCTCAGACAGTCCACTTGCCTGGGCCTCCCACAGTGCTAGGGTTACAGGTGTGAGCCACCGCACCCCACCTTTAGAGAGGGAATCTTTAAATCACTCTTACACCTTGTCTATTACTGTAATACTCTGTGAAATGGGTCTGGTGCTAGTTGGCAAGAGGGTGGTCATTCCTATTCTTCATTAGCAATTGATACATGATTGTTTTACTTCCATAATTCAGCCTTAAGTTAACCTTGAAAAATCACTATATATATATTAAAATAGCCATGTCTTTTCTCATAAGTGGATTGCTAAAGTACTGTTTGAATGTAAAGAAAACATGAAAGGAAATATAATGTTTATAAACATTCGTACTCATTAGAAAGCAGGCATTTTACAGATAACTTCTCTACTTGTGATAAGTATTCATAGTTAAATTGGAGTATTCCAAGGCTTGGATAGACATTGTGCTAATGAGTGAGCTTCGGAAGCCCATGACTTGTAGACAAAGAGAGAGAAATTATGTTTTACTTACACTATTTCTAGAACTGTGTCAGTGGCTTAGGTATTAATGCTTAGCTATAGTACTCAGGCTTTTAGGGAAGTGTTTGTCTATATTTTTATAGTTTTCTCTGTTACAACTAACTCCCCTTCTTTTCCATTTTAAAATTAATAAACTGGTTCAGGAAATTAGGAGATGATATATTTGAAAATGTCTAGCACTTTGCCTGAGAAGTAGTTAATAATGCATTTGATTTTTATTTTTTATTTTATTTCATTACAAATAGCCACTAGCTCAGACTCTAGGGACAATGTATATAATTTGATTACATTTTACAGGTTAATTTTAGTCTATATTTGAGGGTAGAGCAGATACAGGATGTGTAGTTTAATGTCCCTTTTCTGTTCATAGAAATCAAACCATGTCCTTTTTGACAAATATAAATATTTTAGTTGAAAGGAAAGTCATAATGGAGAAAAAAAACAAAAACCACTGAGAAGAGAATGTCTGTTATATTAAGACCACTTTTTTGCTTTGAGTTAAAATTTAAACTGCTTTTAAGAAGTTTCTACATTTGCTTACACCTGTTCTTCTAATAATTGCAGAGGAAACATGTCATTAAAAAAAATGTTCAGTATTTCTCATCTGTTTTGTCAGTCATCCTTAGACTCTCGTATATCAAAAATTAAAGTCGCATAAATGACTTTGCATCTTGAAGGTAAAAGAGAGACTGCTCACAGATGGCTTAACCATGGCTGACTATCCTAACCAGCCATTAAAAGGTACTTTTTAGGGACACAGTTTCTCCTGGTTATAGCATATGAGGACTCAACTCACTGTTCACTTCAGCAGCTAGAATCAATTTGCCTTGGTCATATTTTAAAGTCTTTGCAAGTTATGCAGATCACCATGGCAGATTCCTTACCCCTCTTCCCCAAATCATCACAAACACAAGCACAACTTACTCAGTTCAGAGGCCAGCTTCTGTGGAAAGCATCCTTGGTTTAATTTAAGTATTTTTCTGTGTTTCCATAGCACCTTAGGAAAATCAGTATTAGTGATCTTAACATGGTACCAATTTTGCTTATTTGCTCATCCCTCAATAAACTCTATGAAGGTAGAATATGATCTTAGTAGGTTTACTTCCTTGGTACCCAAGGCAAATTATAAGAGTATAATCTCTGAAGTTAGACCTGTGTCGCTACTACTTAATTTTTGGGTGACATTAAGTAACTTGATACCAGTTTCCTTATCTGTTTAAGAGAAACGATGAAAATAAATTCATAAAGTTGGTATGAATCTCTTAATGCCTGATACATAGTAGTCTTTGTTAAAGTCTAGCCATTGTTATTAATGGCTAAGTGAAGGAATTCAGCTAGAGCAGCGGTTCTCAACCTTCCTTATGCCGTGAGCCTTTAATGCAGTTCCTCATGTTGTGGTGACCCCCACTCATAGGAGTCTGATGTCAAAGATTGATTAGTCCTATTAGCTGACTCCTATAAACAAACTATTCATTTCTCTCTCTTTTTGAGACAGAGTCTCACTCTGTTGCCCTGGGTAGAGTGGCATGGCATCATGTTACCTCATAATAACCTGAAACTCATGGGCTCAAGCAATCCTCTTCCCTCAGCCTCCCCAGTAGCTGAGACGTCAGAGACACACCAGCTAATTTTTTGATTTTCTGTTTTTCCAGTAAAGACAGGCTTTGCTCTTGCTTAGGGTGGTCTCAAATTCCTGAGTTACTATATTCATGAGCTCGAGCAGTCCTCTTGGCCTCGCAGAGTGCTAGGGTTACAGACATAAGCCATCACACCTAGCCTAAACAAACTGTTCTCACAAGGAGCATGAATATGGTAGAGTAGCCCCAAACAAGACCTGTTTGTTTGTTTTTTTTAAAAACCAACCAACCAACCAACAACAACAAAAAACAAACCTCATGTAGGGGCCAAGATCCTTGGCCCCCTAAAGATTTGCTGACATGAGGCAGACTGATTAATAGGAGAAAAGGTATACAAATTTATTTAATAGGTATACATTGGAGCCTTCAAAATAAAGATCCAAAGATACAGGGGAAATTGTCCATTTTTTTTTTTTTTTTTTGTAGAGACAGTTTCACTTTATGGCCCTCGGTAGAGTGCCATGGCATCACACAGCTCACAGCAACCTCCAACTCCTGGGCTTAAGCGATTCTCTTGCCTCAGCCTCCCGAGTAGCTGGGACTACAGGCGCCCGCCACAACGCCCGGCTATTTTTTGGTTGCAGTTCAGCTGGGGCTGGGTATGAACCCGCCACCCTTGGTATATGGGGCCGGCGCCCTACCGACTGAGCCACAGGCGCCACCCGAAATTGTCCATTTTTATACTTAGGATTAAAAACGTGTAGACAACATGTAGAAATAAGATTGGACACATTAAATAAGATAAGATTTAATGCTAGTAGACTGAGTGGGGAAACTCAGAAAGGCTTGTTTGTCTAGATCCTTGTTGACATGTCTGAGTAGGCACTCCTTCTGTCTGGATGTGGGGCAGGACTCTCTCTGGAATGGGGGGCTCTTATGACCCATCTCAAACAGGGTAGGTTAGATAGTTTCTTTATTGCTAGTTTTTACACACAATAATTTTAGGTTTGATAGCTGGCGTTCAGGAAATAAGTTCTTGTTTTTATGAACCAGGTTGGGGAAGAGGGATTCTAGTGGTTTTTTTTTTTTTTTTTTTTTAAACAGAATCTCACTATGTTGCCCTCTGTAGAATGTTGTGGCATCACAACTCACAGCAACCTCAAACTCCTGGGCTTAAGCAATTCTCTTACCTCAGCCTCCCAAGTAGCTGGGACTACAGGCACCCACCACCCAGCTGTTTTTTTGGCTGTAGTTGTTTGGCAGGCCTGGGCTGGATTCAAACTCGCCAGCCTGGGTGTATGTGGCTGGCGCCCTAACTGCTGAGCTACAGGTGCCAAGCCAGGGATTCTAATTTTTATGGCTGGCATCAGGGGAGAATGGGAAGAATAACTCACAAAAGTACCATAGATCCTTTTGTTCAAGTTGCACTGTCATGGTAAGATTTTAAAGTACAGATTACCATCCAAAGTATTCTATTTTTAAATAAGTTGTAATAGGTCACCTTACAACTTATGTTTTTGGTAAAAATTCCCACTTGCAGTAAGACTCTATCTCAAAAAAAAAAGAAAAAAACCCTCCCACTTACTTGGCTTTTTAAAATTTAATATTCATAGTTCTATGAAAAAAGGATTTTTTTTCTTGAAAACTTGCAGAGTAGTTAATTGCCTAAAATAGGGTCTTATATATGATTGACACTCAATAAATACTTTTAATAGAAGGATTGATTGATTTTTCAAACTCAAACTAGAAAGTAGTGAGACAGGGATTCAAATATGTCTTTATGACTTACTAGCAGTTTAAGCCATAAACATTTTTCTTGCAAACTTTCCATTTTCTATAGCTAACCAGGAATTGTAGACTGGACTAAATTGGTGTTCTTAAAAAGTAGTCTGACAGTCAGTGCTGATCCTGGCAAATCAGTCTGCCTAAGTTTGCCAGTCAAGATTAAGAAACATATCTAAGGAATTGCACAAAGCCAAGTACTAAAAATATTAAGCATATGCATCGATTCATATGTAAAGACAAAGGAGGATCTAAATAATAATTAGGACTTTAAAAATTCTGAGCTCTTTAGCCTAGCATTTGAAGCCCTCCACAGTGTGGGTCTGTAATATTTTTCAGGTTTTCTCTATCACAGACCCTTCTTCACATCCCCTTACATTGCTTCCTCTTTGCCTTCTACATCTTTCCTTCTATTCTCCAATCTCCATTCCTGTTCAAACTATTCTGAGTCTGAAATCATCCTCCATATCTGTTTATCAAATTATTATCTGATCTTCCTCATAGTACTTCCACATATTCTTCCTTATCCAAACATCTAACTGTTTGAACCTCTCTGAATAGTCTGTCTTGAGGTAAGTGATTGTCTTTTACTCCTCTATTATTACAAAAATTAGGAATGAAATAATTCCTCAAGCAGTCTGTCCCTTTAGGGGATAAGATCTTAAGATGTAATGAACAAACTTTGTTAGAAAGTAGGTACCACTTGTTTGTTAGAGTTTATGGCCTTGGGCAACTGACCTTACTGGCAAAGTTTTATGAAGAAGATAACACGTCATAGGTAGACTCAAAAAATGAGAATTGGTAGTTTTTTATATGCAGTTCACAGTATGCACATCTATTTAAATCTTTATAGGATTGAATTGAATCATTGTCTAGTGTGTTAGTTGCCAAGACATATACTGATGAAATAATCAGATATCAGAAAGTTTATAGTCTTGAATTCAGGGCATCCACACATTAAACAAAGCAAAAAATACAAGACATGTTACAATTAAGTTTTAAAGTATCTGATACAGGAATACGTAGGAAAGAGGAGCTCAATATGCTGAATACAGGGGTAGGCCTAAAAGGTGGTCTGAAAGCTGTTTAGTGTTTGGAGGGGGGCAAAGGAATGGAGGATGAGGGCAACGTGAACAGAGATTGTAGTGAACATGGTGTGATGTTTTTGGCATGAGGGAATGTCAGCTAAGCTCTAGCACAAAAGCCAAATTTGAAGAATAGTTATAAAATGGGTCTACCTGTGACCGTCCTTGAAATTTTGCATAGGCTTTCTTTTACTTGCCACTTTTTTTTTTTTTGTAGAGACAGAGTCTCACTTTA
This sequence comes from Nycticebus coucang, assembly GCF_027406575.1. Classification (NCBI taxonomy): domain Eukaryota; kingdom Metazoa; phylum Chordata; class Mammalia; order Primates; family Lorisidae; genus Nycticebus; species Nycticebus coucang. The sequence continues at coordinate 47,494,947 of NC_069801.1, read as the reverse complement.
TGGCCCTCGGTAGAGTGCCGTGGCCTCACACAGCTTACAGCAACCTCCAACTCCTGGGCTTAAGCGATTCTCTTGCCTCAGCCTCCCAAGTAGCTGGGACTACAGGCGCCCACCACAAGGCCCAGCTATTTTTTGGTTGCAGTTTGGCCGGGGCCAGGTTTGAACCCACACCCTCGGTATATGGGGCCGGCGCCTTACCGACTGAGCCACAGGCGCCGCCCTACTTGGCACTTTTGATCTCAAATTAAGTTACTATACATTGAACATTGACCCTGTCTATTGTTTGAGCCTCATTTACCAATACACTTTTCTCCCACACCCATCACTGTAGTCACACTGAGCTTTTCTCACTTTACTGCCTTTAATGTTTCAGCAGCATTTGTCGTAATTGATCCTGCCCTTCTAATTGAAACAGTTATTTCTTTTGACTCCCTATACTAGACTTTCTTGATTTTTGTTTTCTCTCACTGATCATTTACCAATCTCCTTTAAACTCACTCCTCCTCTGCTTGATGTCAAATGATTAGAATGCCCCAGGGCTCCATCTTGGCCTCTCCTTCTCTGGTCACCTGTTTTTCTAGGTGATTTCTTTTGCCCATGCCATAAAGTCTATACTGACTAAATGCTTTTGACACTCCTGCTGTAAGCTCTCTTACTTGACGTTTGATTCATACATTAACTGTTCATGATATTTTTTTAATGTTTTAAAAATTTAAAAACAATTTCTTTTGAGACAAGGCTCATTCTGTTGCCTAGGCTAGAGTGCTGTGGTGTCATCGTAGTTCACTGCAACTTCAAACTCCTGGGCTCAAGCAATTCTCTTGCTTTAGCTTCCCAAGCAACTGACTGTGGGCATGCACCACCATGCCTAGCTGGTTTTTTTCTTTTTTCTTTTTCTTTTTTTTTTTTCATTTGTTTGTTTCTTTAAATCTTTTTTAAAGATAAGGTCTCACTATGTTTGCTCAGGCTCGTGCCAAACTCCTGGTCTCCAGTGATCCTCTCACCTCAGCCTCCCAAAGTGCTGGGATTACAGGCTTGAGCCACCTCACCTGGCCAACATTGTTTTTGGATATCTAATAGGCAGTTCAAACTTTTAACATATCCAAAATATCACTTTCAATTCACCCATGCACCCCACTCCTATTCTACTTTTCTTTGTTAAAGGTAATTCCATTCTTCTGTTGACTCAGGCCGTAAACATTGGGATTATGTTTTTTCTCTCAGACTCCATCAGTCTCATTTACACCTCTAGAATATATTCTGAACCTGACAACTCCTCACTATTTCTGTCTCTACGGCTGTAGTCCAGACTACCATCATTTCCAGCCTGGACTAGTCCATCTGCTTTTCCTGCCTCTAGTCTCGGCTCACTATAACCAGAGCAGCCACAGTAATCTTGTATAAATGAAAATGTATGTAAGTCCCATCTTACTAGTTCCCTTTATAAAACTCTCCAGTGGCTTTCGTTTGCAATTACTACAAGGACCTACATAACAGACCCCTGTTCTCTCTTGTCATACTAGACTCAACTTATGTGTATATAACTGTGTAATACACACACATACACATCACTTCTTCCACAGTATCTTCCCCAGCTATTCTGTTCAAAGTATTTCTCTTCACAAGGCCCCTCTGTTAACTTTTATTTTATAATCCTGTTTTATCTTCTTCACAGCACTAAATCTCTAAAATTATTTATTTGTGTACTTGATGATTGTTTGTCTCTTTTACTAGAACATAAGTTTCATGAAAGCAGGGACAATGTTTTTCTTATTCACCACTGTACCTCTAGCAACTAGAACAGTGTCATTAACACAGGTAGGTGCTATTTTTTTCCACTTGTTATTTTCTTGTCTAAAAAGTACCACCCATTTCCCATCCCCAGATAAAACAAGGCAAAACTTTTGTTCTTTCCAAGTGATAAACTCTAAGGTCCTATATAACTCAGGTTTCAACCTGCATGCTTTTTTCTGAGAAGAATTAGAATTCAGAAATTAGAGAATTCAAACCAACATTTTTTAAGCCTGTGACAAAGTTTCAAAATGTCCAAAAAGCTTCCAAAAGCTTTCCCCTGATTCTCTTCCCCTCTCATAGAGTCAGTTAAGTGCTTCTTTCTGTTTCTATTGTACTTTTGTTTTTTCAGCTTCTCATTTGTACTTATCACCATTATAATTTTTCTATCCCTATGAGTTTTTCATGTATAGGAATGTTGTATTGTTTGGGCTTATTCCCCTAGCACCTGGAATAATACAAGACATTGAGTTAATATTGATAAATAATAGAGCAAAATCTTACCATGGTAGTTTTTCAGACTGCAACATTGCTGTGTGAGATACAAAGATGAATAAGACACTTAACTTCTGGAAATTTATAATTATTCATTATTTAATAAATAAAATTTATTTGCAGTATGCCAAACATTATGCTTAACTGTTAAGGATAGAATGACAAAAGTTCTTGTTTCAAGAAACTCTATTTTAGTCTGATATAATTTCCTTTGATTTTAATCAGCAGTATTTCATGAGATGTGTGTGTGTGTGTGTGTATATACAGAGAGAGATACATATGTTGGTGCTTCCTAGTTATTTTTAGTCTATAATTATCTTGTGAACTATATGGGAGACAATAGGACAGATTAGCTTCCTAATTCTAATCTTTATGTTGTATGGTATATTTTTCATACAGTTGCACATTGGCAAAGGAAGAGTGCTACAGGGAACTATGTAGCACACCCCAGATATTTTCCTGATGTCATAGGCCTGACAAAATTACACTTGAGGCATGCAGGACAGATTATTCAGACATCCTAGTGATAGATTTTTACTTTCAGTACTGATGAAAATATTTCTTAATATTGACATAAAAATAGAACCATGACTTAATGTTTCTTAATATGTGTGGCTAATTTCATATGCTTTCATGGTTCTGACACATTTCTGACATTTTGGAACTTTATCATAGGCTTAAAAAATGTTGCTCTGAATTCTCTAATTTCTGAATTCTATATATTGCTGAGTCCTAAGTGAAAATACAATTATTTTGAAGGAATTTTGGTATAGCAATTAAAATTCTATAGATTTCATTATCTTCTGAATTCTTATTTGTGTCTTGTACAACATTCATGAGTTTAAACAATAGTTTCATACTTTTGTTAGTCCAGACCTGCTATTTCACTTGGAATTGAACCAGAATCTTTGAGTATATATTTTAGTAGCATGTTTGAAATTTGATATAATTGACAGTTGGTTCTCTCAGAGAAAATACATATGTAGACAATAGCATAGGACTTGTAAGAAAATACTTATGTATGCAAAGTATTTAGAATTGAAATTTAAAAACACCTTGGTAGACAAGGAGTTAACAGGTTAGCTCCCCTTGGTTGTTCTCAGCATGCTCTCTTGCCTTTAGGAGCTGAAAATATGATAACATTGGGCCCGAACATGCCTGTGTGGAGGTTAGGGTACTCCTGGGGTTTTTGCAGCTAGCTGTAAAGCAAGCTAGAACTTGTTCATCTCTGAGTTCCTTGTTTTTCTTTCAACCCTTTCAGTGCCCTGCAGGAGTCATTAAATCAAAACTTCATGCTGATCATCACCCACCGAGAAGTCCAGCGGGAGTACAACCTGAACTTCTCAGGAAGCAGTACTATTCAAGAGGTGAGTTATGTCTCACAGCTAAGGAATAAAGGTAGCTCATTACAGCTAATGTTGACCCTGTTAAAGAGGGCTTATCTGTTCTGAGTGGAAACTCTCTTTATGTTTCATTATTGGGTTCTTAATTTTAATTAACTAGAGCATCAATGATTACTGTAGATATACTAAATGACTTGACCTAGAAAGATAGATGTAAATGGGAGCTCTTGATAATTCTTAAACTAGTCAACTTGAAATCCTGCTTAAAAATAACACATTACTATGTAATATATTTCATGGTTTTAAAGTAATTATTCAAAATATTAATTTGGAAATTGTTGACAGCATTCGTTTTCGAGGATGCTTATATTTTCTTTAAAAGGTCACTCTCAAATATATTATTTATATTGTAGTCTGCCAGTTTTTAAAGGGAATTTGAGGAAACTTTTCTTAAGCAGTTGAATGCCATGCCTTGGGCAGTATGCTTCAAATGCTGTTGGAAATTGTCATTTAGCATGGACTGTCTGAGAAGAGTTGACATTGTCAGGGCTAACCAGGCCCACTGTTTTAAAAAAGAACCTCCCTTTGGGCCCCACCCAGCTAAAGGCTAGTAATTTATCTCCATGGGAAAACAAGTATTTAAGGCTATGACAGGATTTGTGTTTAGAAACATTGAAATGACGACTGTGAAGGAAACAATCATTTGTCTACTAATCTTTTCAGAGAAAATGAATCATGCTTCATCTTGGATTATTTTATTATTTTTTTCTTAGACTACATTGCTTAAAATAATTACTAATGCCATCTTAAGAGAACTCATCTTTACCCTAATCATTTTTTTTTCAGAAGTATGTGAATTGTTTCAGTAATGACTAAACTGGTAATGCTTTTATTTTTCCTTTGTCAAGGAATTTCAACTTCTGAAGTTGGCATAAGCATCCCATTGCTTTAAGTTTATTTTCTTCATTGATCACTTGAGTAATTTGTTGACTAGTAACTAAAGTCTTTAAAATTTTTTCTGATCTGACATCTAAATTGAATCATAGGTTTTGATAATATGATTTTTCTCTGGATTTTTTTCAGGATTTTAAAATACGTATAAATTGATGTTTTGTATTTAACCTTCATAATGGATATTTTATTCCCTAAATTTAATATTTTAATTCTTTGAGGAATCATTTTCGTTTCTACAGTAGAAATAATGTTTTTCTATGGTTCCATCTTAGAGTTATTATAGGATCTTCATGATAGTAAAAGCTAAATTATATATGTGAATATAATTAAATAACAGAAATTTAATTTAAAATAACTCCAATTTAATCCACAAAGGAAAGTTAATAAGAGGTAGTAACTTCATTCTATTGTTGATTAACTTATTTAAATTGAAGAATAGGATAATGCATGATGGGTGAATATAGGCTGCTTTCTTTTTCTTTCTGACTGATTTTTACAGCCAAAATTTTGCTTTTCTCCCCCCTACGTTGCTTGTTTCTGTAATTTGGGTGTGTTTCAACTTTCTCCCACAAGAGGGCAGAAGGGACTATTAAGCAGGTAGCCTAAAAATGCCATTCAGTGTTTTCAAATTAGCTTCTCTTTATATTAACAAAAAGGAGCATAATGGCCAAGTTATTGTTTGATTTACAGATAATTGGCATATTGCGAGGAGGAGACTTAATTTCACCCTTTTAAATTAAACAGGGAGATTTAAAAAGACATAAAATATTCATTAATGTTCGGTGATTATAAAGTAGTGGCATATATTTATTTTGCCTTTATTACTGTTTCGATGGGAAAATACTGCAAATATTTCCGAAATCGAGTTGGCCATACTGACAAGTTGAAATGTTTAAGCAGCGTTAATGCAATCTGCTCACACCTGATATCCTATGCAGAATGATTCAAAATGACTACATCAATTATTAAAAGAAATATTTAAAATTCTGTAAATGTGCCACTGTGCGCCACAGTTGGCTGAAACTGTTCTCCGTGGCCTGCTATTTTGATTATCAAGTATATGTGAAGCTTCAAGGACTTGAAAACAGTAAATCTTTTTCATACCATTTTCTAAATATTGTTTGAAAAATGTTCCAGAAATTTTTTGCAAAAGACACTCTTACAAGAATTTGATTTCTTCTTTTACTCCCCTGCCCTTTAAAGCTAATTTAAAGTAATATTTTAAAATGCTAGTTTGCCAGGAAAAAATAAATGCAGTTGTTAATAATGTCCCTTGCTTTTTTGTGAGTAGGCAGGTCCATATAGGCTTTTTTATTCTGTACAATTTAGAAAATGGTTGTGTGTCTCCTCTCAGGCCTATTGCTATGAGTGTTCTGCTTCAAACTGTGGAATACCTGTGGTGGTGGGGGTGGTGTCAGGAGAAGGAAAAGGTGCTCCTTTCTACAGCCATGCAATCCACAATGACACTTAAGTATGTGCATTTTTTCTTGTTGCATGATTGAAATCAGATTGCACCAAGATAAAAATATAATTGTGAAACAGTTTTGCAGTTTTGTTGCATAACTGCTAGTTTTATTTTTTATTAATGTGTTTAATGATGCTAAATACCCTAAATTGTAAATTTCTGTCACCTGGTTTAAGAATCTCTTAAAATATTAACAGGTTCAATAAGGAATTCCAAATAGTATAATTGAGGGGAAGGAAGAAATTTTGTAAAAATAAAACATGATCTTAATTTTTGAAATCTTTGTATTTTTAAAAGAAAGCTTTTGCAGTATTTTTCCTCTTGAGGGAAATTTCTAGCAAATAAATTAGAATCGAAAAAAGACACTATGATTTTAGCTTTTAATTTGACAAAATACAATTTTAAAAAATATTAAATTAGAAATAAGAACTAAAATGCAGTTTGAGTTTCAGATAACCTCTTCAGTGACCATATGGTCATGCAAGTCATTGGTGATAAATCAATAGTTGAACATGTGTTTGTTCATTCTGGTTCTGTGGTCTACTGCCTCACAATGCATGACTTGTGTCCTTTGGGTGCTGTAGATTTTAATTTAAGCTAGTTGGTTATTGAATGGTTTTGTTTTTATTTTGTTTTTGTTTTAAACTCTTTACAAATCCTTCCATTTACATTATCCTACATGAGGAGAAAGTAGTGACTGTATAAAAAGGTCAGAATTGAGACAGTTGCAAGTAATTATAAGAAGAAAAATTCCTTTTTTATTATGAAAAAACAGTTTGTAAAAATTGTCAGATAGTATGACAATAATTTTGTGATCCTCTGTCTTTTCTATCTTTCTTGGGTCCTAAGTTAGTTACCTGCACACTTTAAAAATAGTGAATTCCTTTGAAAATTTGAACAAGCTTACCTTATTTTAATTAATATTTTACACTGAGAATTCAGATTTTTAAAGTTCATTTACAGATTTTAATAATTCTATCTAATACAATTAAAGCTCTGTAGTTAAAAATTTACTTAAGATGGGTTAAATTCAGGGAAATAAAAGATTGATTTGCTTTCAGCAAATCCTAAACCCAGGTGTAGAAAAGGATATAAAGTCCCTGAAATCAAGCCAACTTTTTCTTGGAAACTGATTCTTTGTTATCCATCTTGCTATTGCAAAAGCTTCTGTTAGGCAAAAATATCTACTTCTCTTTCTGTATGTCATACAAAGTAAGGAATATACACATGACCAGGATAATGATAAGAACCTCAAGTATTTTTAGTGCGGAATCATGGAGTATTAACTATCTATTACAGCTAGAAGCATGATGAATAGCTATTGGAATTATTTAAATCCTCTCCCAAGTTTCACTTTACCCTAGAATTCTCACTGTTCTTATTAATGTTGATTTAGTTCTTAATGGGAATGGAAGAGGAAAATTGACAACCTATAAAGATATATCTTTCAGGGAGTAGTAAAACATTTCACTACTAGTACCATGTTGTCTTAACTAGGGATTAAGTGGAAAGCCAATAGATTTTGAATTAGTATCAAGTATTGAACTAAATACATAAATCATACTTGTCCTTAAAAATAATCTTAGCTAAATAACTGTGAAACCATGAGGCTAGTGCTGATTCTGTAAGTGAACCCCTTGTCAGATTTTGTATGTTGGGTCTATTTTTCTACTTGTTACTCTCTCAACTTGCTTGACTGATGTGTATTTTGTACTATCCTCCTTTATTGCTGATGGTTAGTAACAGTAATTAAAATATGTACGCTCTTACAGATTGTGCTAATGAGTGATTTTCTAGTAGTGGGGTGACTATAACTTAACTAACATGCCCTTTCTGAGTGTAAATGTTTTAAGTATTGGATTTTTTTTAGTTTGTTTGTTTTACAGTTTGGGGAGGGGGGGTGCTGGCACAGAATTGAAGAAAGAATAGGGTAGCTGAGAATGTGCATATGCAAGAGAGTTGTGTGCTTATTTAATTAAAACTTTAAGTGGTTTGTTTTTACTGCAAGATTAATGGCATATATTAGATCAATTAGAATGAACCAGTTTTAATTAGTGTATATCACGGTTTGATTTTTAAAATTTGAAACCATAAATGACATCTTAGTAAGAATAAGAGATTCTTAAGCAACTGGGCAGTGAATTAAAGCTTTTAAAATTTTTTAAGCAACTGGGCAGTGAATTAAAGCTTTTATTCAGTAAAGGAGATTGTGAGTTTCTTTTAAATGTACATATATATTATTAGCTCAAGTTGCATTTTAAAACTGAGATATGTTGATATCATTCCATTTAAATGAACAAATCATTAATGATCATTTTATAAATATTGAGGTTTTCTGTGACTTTAATAAATTATCTCCTTCAGACATAAATTTAAGTAATATTTACATTGCAATCATTTGTAATAGACAAATCGTTTTTCTCCTCTAGTTGTATTTTAGAATAATTTGAATTGGAAATCTTTTCACCATGGAAGTATGTTCACCTGCCTTTCAAGAAGATAGAAACAATGAAATTTTGTTAAGAATTAAGAACTGTGTTTTGGCCTTCTGTTACTAGGATGTGTGTTTCCTAGCATTTTTAACCGGCCACCTTTCATAATCTGTGATTTGTGTGTTGGTAGTTTTGAAATGCCTGAGTTAAGAGAAATTATGTTCAGTTATCAGAAACTAATAAACACAAGACATTTTTTTATATGCAAGAAAAGGCAGAGAGTAAATAATTGCACTGGTGACCAATACTGTAATAATCCTGTTTTACAATATGCACTTGACAGGTTGTAATAGTGCTAATTGAAGAGACTAATTCACACTTGCTTCATTCTATTCAAAGGCAAAATCAGCAGCTTGTTTTGCTTTTGACCAGATGGTCCTCATGAACACCTACTGTGCACTTTAAGTGCTTTACTAGAATTACAAAGGCTGGGGGCTGCGTTCGACTCCAAATGATTTGAGAAGAGAGAGAGCGGGTGGGGGGAAAAATCCTCTGTGCTCAATGGATTTGGTGCAAGTAAATTAATTCTAGTGGACCCATTACACACTGAGCCCCCTTTTCAAAGCTCTGAGCCTCCTCGCTTGCTCTGTAGCAATGAGAAAGAGAAAGAGAAAGGCAGATTACTGCAAACAGAAATAAAAAAAAGGGGTATGAAAGGGAGAAAAGAGGCCTTGAAGCCTTTCATATCATTTGAGTTTTTCAAGTGCGTTATTTTTGGAGAGGGTGGATATATGAAAAGCCAATTGGAGTTTTTTTTGTTTTAAAGTGCGCTATTTAAGCACTGTGAATATAGGCGCAAGAGCAACAGTTGACTGAGTTTACTGTGGTGAAGCTTTGTGTCCGAGGATGAATCAAATTCATTATATTCAACTCTTTGTGTTTTAACATGAATGTAGGGTTAGTTTCACAAGACTGTGTCTGTTTAGGATAATTATAATTTAATATTTTCCTTTCATAAAGTTATCACTGTAGATGTCTAAAATTTTAATGAAAGCAGATTTTGTACATTGACTTTGAAGCACCCTGATAGTTTAAAATTCAAAGGAAAGCTTTCTTAGTTTTCAAAAGAAAAGAAAGGCTCATTCTAATGGCATTGAAGCAGAGATTATTATAACTAATTAGAAGTCACACATCTGTTAGCTTTTGGTTTGTGACTTATTTATGTATTTTTTGAGTAAAACATATACTTTTCAAATATATTGCTGTTATTGAGTAAACCTGAAGGGATAAAATGCACTTAAAAGAGAACCATTTATTTGAGTCAGTTATTTTGTAAATCTCTACATACTCCTATAAAAAATGTAATAAGGTGCTTTAAATGTGAATTAGAATTGTATAATTAATAACCTTAGATGGAAAACATTTCCAAACAAAGTATTTTCACACAGTCTGTTAGCATAATTCTAGTTATTAACCAAAATTATTATGAGATAACAAGACAATATAAACCAAACCAACTTGTAAAAATCTATAGTTATACCTTATCCGTAAAGCCGTTCATGTGTACAGTACTGTAATTTGGAAGACTGACACTATAATTATTTCTTATTGTAAGCTATGTGTGTTAAGATACAAGGGATCAAATTTAGGAATATATGTCACTTGTTTGTTTTTGTAGTTCTAAGTTTAATTTTTGTGATATATTTTGGTGGCACAGTTTACTTTTGTTTGATGCCATATGTAAGTGGCACGACTATTCAAGTTTATTTTAATTATAGCTATTAGCAAAGAATGCAGCAAATGCATACCAGTAGTACATAATGATAATAGCAAATGTTTCATCGCCTTTTTTAAGTTTAGCTCATCTCCTCAAATGAATATCTAGAATTTATATTTTAAGTGGTATAATGCTCCTATATGCTTTTTATGTCAGTATTTTAATTACATTCTTGGAAAATAAAATTCAGAAATGCAAACATAACCACAGAAATTCTATTTTTCTCAGAGACTTTTAATCAAAGAGAGTACTATGCTTTCTTTGATATTCAAAATAAAATTTCATTCATATTAATGGAATCATAACTTAGGGACTTGTTCATTTAAATATAAGTTGTAGGGTAGGATATGGGGAATTCTCAATTCTTCAGTCAACAAAATATCCGATGAAACTTATGAATAGTGAGGTGCTAATGAATTGATATCCTTGGAGAGAAAAATATTTCAAGAAAAAACTTGAAAGATTAAGAAAACTAATTGAAAAAAATTCTTTTCGCAGTAGACTATTTAAAATAAAGGTAAAGGTACTAAGTTCTTTCTTGTAGGTACAATTAAAAAGCTGTCTTTAAAGCCAGAACCTTAGATAGTGGAAGTGGACAGATCACGACCATGTAGTCACTTGGGTGGAGCTGGTTCTTTGGTTTCTTACGTAGTGTTTGGAGCCTTGCTTCTCACGAAGGTTTTTTTTTTTTTTTTTCAGTATTAAAATATTAACTCTTGGCTCGGTGCCCATAGTTCAGTGGTTAGGGTGCTGGCCATATACACCAGGGCTGCTGAACAAACAAACAAAAAAATAGTTGGACATTGTGGCAGGCACCTGTAGTCCCAGCTACTTGGGAGGGTGAGGCAAAAAAATCACTCAAGCCCAAGAGTTTGAGGTTGCTGTGAGCTGTGACACAATGGCACTCTACTTAGGGCAACATAGTGAGACTGTCTCAAAAAAATATATGAGTAAATAAATAAATAAAATATTAACTCTTCGATTTAAATGGGAGAGACAAGGTTCTCTCCTATAGGGTATGGGTTGGGAAAAGCTGCAATTTCCCCGTAGACCTCTAAATGCATTGCTTAAGCTGAGAAGGATTCTAACATTTAAGTATCCTCCAGACATAAAATAAGAATAATAACCTCCACATTCCTCCCCAACCTACAAACAAACAAAACAAAATACGAGGGATTAAATAAAAGGATGAGTATATCAATATAAAATGCTTATAAACATAAGCAGAACCAAGAGTAGGCATTTTAAGATAAGGCCTGCATGCTGAAAATTGTTTACATGTTTATCTTTACATGCCAAAGTTTATTTGGTTTACCACCTTAAAACATCAGGTTATGGTCATTTTTCCTTTTGTCTAATGTGTCTTGTGTATGACTTTAAAAAAAAAGCATACCTCTCAATATAGGGTTGTATTACAGTGTTCTATTACTCTCAATATATTCCTACTATTTTTAAACTTTTTTTTTTTTAAGAAAATAGATTTAAAAGCTTGTAGCAAACATTTTGTATAAATGACGAAATGTATTCCTTGCTTTGTGGTCACTGCGTGACCAGACAGTAGAGTACTGGATTGTTCTAAGGTTTTACAGCTGCAAGGCAAAAGCATCTGCTCGTTGCAAAGCCAGCATTGTTTAATTTTGACACTGACTTTTCCATGCATCTTGTACCAAGCACTGGATTAGATGGCACTAAGATGAAATTTGTTTTAAGTTGCTCCCAAAGTGCAGCTGTCCCTGTATACAGCCTTGTAGCTTAACCAAAACAGACAGACTAAGGATCAATCAGAATCTTTGTACAGGGTGACCTCACTAGGCTAGGGAAGCTCAAAGAAAGAATGTTAATGATATTATTTATCATGAATAACTGCAGAATTAGTTTCTAGCCTTATTTAATGCGTATAGCAGCATCCCCACCCTTTTAGGGCAATAGAAACATTATTAAATATTTAGCTTTTTAAACTGGATATTAATGGTTAAGTATTAGAATGTCTCTGTGTGTATTAGGTACCATTCTTCCACAATCTGTTGTGTGTGGGGGAATGGTTGGTTTATTGGTCACTAAAGTAGTAATTGACTGGCAATAAAACCCATTCTAAAACAGGTCTGCTAAAATCTTGAAAAGTGGACATTTTTATAGAATGATAATTTTGCTTTAATGTTTCAAGTGAATGAAAAATGAAAGAACACCTCACTTCCCAGGTTTCCTGGGATTGTGTGAATTTCTACCCAGCTGGTCCAAATTGATTGATACAGGGCCAAATATTTTATCTGCCTACATTTCAAAGTCTATAATTTGCTAATGAATTGTGGTAATAATCTTTCATCATACATGAAAGATTTAGCCAAACAATTTGCTAAGTATATATTTTGATCATAAAATTTTTGGACTTACACCAAGCTTTACATCTATTTTACAGCTAATGTGTGGAGGTGGAGGGAGGGCAATGGGAGAATTAATACTGAACGTGGACACTTGATAGAAATGGATGCAGGAAGCAAGAGTAAAGAAGGCACTCTGGGAAAGAATAATGCTGGGAAAGTCCTACCAGTCACTCAGGAAAATAAGCTATATTTGTACTTACAGTATAAAATATAGTTTTTTTAAATGCCAGTAGAGTTTTATCCTGCAGTATCCAGAGATATGGCATATATTTAGATGAAGGCAAGGAAGGAATATTTTCCTATTTTGGACAGCTATTCCAAATTATGGCATTATTCCAGATTATGGAATAATTTCTTAGAAACTTGATGCTGAAAAACTCAAATAACCACAGATTTTAAGTAATTGAAGACATAAAAATCAAAGCCAAATGTTTGTTGGGGTTGAGTTTTTAAAAACTCCAGAGAAGAAAAAAATGTGATTTGACCAATTCTAGAAGAAGCCAATAAAGGAACCTCCCAGTTAAGCTTTTGAAATGACTACAGGAACCCAAGAGAACATTTTCTCCCTGTAAAACAAAGAGACTGTACAAAGGAAAATTAGGCCTGTATTTCCAGAAGGATATGTAACATTAAGTAACCTCTGCTTGAAAAAGTGCCAATCTTAACTATGTATCTTAGGGGAGGAATGTAAGATACACTCCAGAGGAAGTCCAGGATTACCCTTTGGAGTGAGAGGGCAAGAAAATATTCAAAATAAGGGTCAATTTATACATGTAATTTCTCTTCCATCATTAGAAATCAAGGTGCCATGATTTCCTATTTGACTTTGAATTGTTTTCAGGTTGTCCGTGAGGAGACTATTAAAGTACTGGTAGAATTTCCCTTGCCTAACAATGTAATAGCAAGTAGTTTCTTTCTTTCTTTCTTTTTTTTTCAAAGAACTTTATACTATAGAGAGGAACCATCTATATTGTGAAAGAGATAGACTTTCCATAGTATGTATTTTAAAGATAAGCAACTCTAGAATTTTTATATACCTGTGGGACCTCTTGAAATGTAATTAAACGTCTCATTTCCAGAGCGTTAATTTGTGTTCATTTATATAATTCTCTTTTTGTTCTCTGCTAGAAATACACCTGCTTTAAATGTTTACAATGATTATCTATCCAAGATAGCACTATTGGACCATCTTAAAGTACAGTAGAACCTCTGTAAGTTGACCATCCAAGGGACTGTAACAAACTGGTCAACATAAGGAACTAGGGCTACTATTCTGATATGTACATGTGGTACATACCCAGTCTGTCAAAATTAGGTCAGCTTAAGGAGTGGTCAATATAGGGAGGTGATCAAATATGGAGGCTCTATATTTAGGAAATTGAAAAATCTGTATGTCTAACTCTGGCTTTATTTCAGATGAATTGAAAAATTTGTTTTACGTATTGACTTCCTCAGCCTCTTTCCTTTTATATTGGTGGCAGTTAAAATCTTTACTAATTTAACACTTGCCATGTTTTTCATAGGTATGTTGTTATCACGTTATGATAGTTACTACAGAAAGTACTTAATAAAGTTTTGCTTTGGGGATCTTAAAATTTTTTTTTTCTGGCTGTAATATTATAGAAGAGAGCTATTATGTGGAGGAAAATGTAATGAAAATCATATTTAAATAAAATTAATTATAGGTGAGATAATTAGTGAGATTCCTGATTTTTTTTAAAAAACTCAATTTCAAAAGCAAATATTAGAGTTACAGATTATATATATAATTCAAAGTATGCCAGTGGCATTTGTTTCTAGGTCTTCTAGTGTTCTGTTGTCACAGCATTTTAAATGTAAAATTTTAAATGTAAAATTTTAAATGTAAAATTTTCTTGCCTTTGCCTAATGAAAATATGAAATATTTCCTCCTAAAAGGTATGTTTACAATGTCCTATGATAATCATCATAAGAAAAGAGCACCAGTTAAATATCAGTTCATTTCTGTTGAATTAGAAACTGTTTCCCTTATTCTTCATATTATAGAAAAGGAAATTTTAAGAAAACGTTTAAAAAGGCTGCAGTTTTTTTGCTGGTGAAAATTTTTATTGATGTTGGCATGCATACACATGGATCACTTTGCTTGAAATTTTATATTTCAGAAATCCTGTAAATGTCTTGAGTCCTAATTTCTGTTGGTAGCTGTCATTTCAAGTATTGGAACCGATTTTTTATGTACAATGAAAGGAGCAATGTGTAAAGCATGACTAAAGGAGATGTGACTGATATATTGACATGAGTACTTGTCATTAATCTAAATGAATGTCGAGTCCTTCTAATCAGTCATCTTTGTTGGTTGTATACATATATCCTTTTTTGCTCCAAAATTTTCTACATTTTCAGGAAAGCCCAAGATGTATTTTGTTTAATAAATGATCTCTCTTATGGTTAGTCTTTGTCCTGTGAAGGGGGAAAATTGATTTGTTAAAACTACCAAAAGTAATTGGAAGCCTAGTATTGTTAAGTAAGCGAGGTGATAATTCTATTTAGGTAGTCAAATTCAGGTTAGGTGTCTCTTTTCTGAGTTCTTTTTCTCTCTGTTGATATATGTATGTACCACATAGCACTTACATTCATTTTCAATTATCTGTTTGCTTGCTTATTTCCCTGGTTAAACTATGTGTACCTTAAAATAGGACATGAATTAAATTCATCTCTTTATTTTAGGGACTATCACTGAATTTGTCAGAGAGTAGCTATACTTAATGAATGACTGAATTTGAAGAAGGATCTATAAACCAATGAGATTATTTGTAGCTGAAGGCAGTTGCAAAAGAGAAGTTGTCTGTTTCTTAGCATTTCAAGTATGTGTATTAATGTTGTAAACATGTACTAAAGAGGATTTTTATGAGAGGATCTCTTTGGTTTAGTAATGTAAATTCTCACTTGTGAAAGATGAGGCTGAGAATAGTTTGCAAAAGTACAAAACAAAACTACTGTACTTTAAAATAGATCGATTCGGGCGGCGCCTGTGGCTCAAGGAGTAGGGCACCCATCCCATATGCCAGCGGTGGCGGGTTCAAACCCAGCCCTGGCCAAAAATCACAAAAAAAAAAAAAAAAGACCGATTCTATGCTTAATTTATAGTATTTGACAAATACTTTCTTAGTGGTTTCCTTCTAAATGAGGTTATAGCTGAATTTTTTTTTTTTTTTGAGATAGTGTCCCTTTGTCACCCTTGGTAGAGTGCGGTGGTGTCATAGCTCACAGCAACCTCAAACTCTTGGGCTCAAGCGATTCTCTGACCTCAGCCTCCCAAGTAACTGGGACTGTAGGCGCCTACCATAATGCCTGACTACTTTAGAGACGGGGTCTTGCTCTGGCTCAGGCTGGTCTTGAACCTGTGAGCTCAGGCAATTCACCCACCTTGGCTTCCCAAGTGCTAGGATTATAGGCATGAGCCACTGCGCCTGGCCTTATAGCTGAACTTTTATAAATTTTTATTTATTAATTTTTTTGACACAGAGTCTTACTCTATTGCCCCAGGCTAGAGTGCCATGGCATCAACCTAGCTCACAACAACCTTAAACTCCTGGGTTCAAGTGATCCTCTTGCCTCACCCTCCTAAGTAGCTGGAACTACAAGCTACAGTCACAATGCTTTTTTTTTTTGTTTTAGTAGAAAGAGGGTCTTGTTCTTGCTTAGGCTGGTATTTTTTTTTTTGAGATAGTCTCATTTTGTCATCACTCTTTTTTTTTTTTTGGTTTTTGGCCGGGGGTAGGTTTGAACCCGCCACCTCCGGCATATGGGACCGGCGCCCTACTCCTTGAGCCACAGGCGCCACCCTGTCATCACTCTTGATAGAGTGCCACATGGCATCACAGCTCACAGCAACCTCAAACTCTTGGGCTTAAGCTATCTTCCTGCCTCAGCCTCCCGAGGAGCTGGGACTACAGGTCTCAACTATTTTTTAGACTTGAGGTCTCACTCTTGCTCAGGATCTCGAACTCCTAAGCTCAAGCAATCCACCTGCCTTGGCCTCCCAAAATGCTAGGATTACAGGCGTGGGCCAGTAGGCTTGGCTCTCTGGCTGGTCTTGAACTCCTGAGCTAAGCAATCCTTCTGCCTCAATCTCCCAGAATGCTGAGATTATAGGTGTGAGCCACTGCGCCTACCCCCAAAGCTGAATTTTTAGGATAATATGTTCTTGTGACTCTTGCCTATAATAAAGTGCCTACAATTTTAGCACTTTGATAGGATCACTTGAGGCCAACCTGGGCAGTAGTGATACACCACCCAACTTCCTCATCCCTCAACTCCTGTATCTACCAGGAACAAAAAAAAAAAAGGTGGTAGCTGGGCCTGATAGTATGTGTCTGTAGTCCCAGCTACTCTGGAGGCTGGAGTAGGAGGATCATTGTAGGGAGCCACTGATGATGCCACTGTACTTTAGCCTGAGCAACAGAGGGAGACCTTGTCTCAAAAATAAATAGAGTGATAGATCGACAGATAAATTCTAAATCTAGGAATGCATTGTTACAGATTTTAATTAAGTAAACATTGCTTCTCAACTGCCAGTTACTTAGCTACTTATAGTAGAAAGATCATTGCACTATGACATAGAGAGCTTGAGTTTTAATTCTGCTGCCATTAATAAGCTACCTGCCCTCAGTAGACTGATTTTTATTTTCCATTTATTTGGATTTTTAATAGTAGTATCCCAAAGTTTTTGCTAGTGAAGATATAAAATAAGAAATCCCTCTTTCTCATTGAAACTGGTATATACTTCTGTTCTGGTATATATCTCTGTTGTGTGTGTGGATGTGTTTTCCTTCTTATCATAGCCTCCTCGAAGGCAGTATCTCTGTCATGTAATCCTTTGGGGTTGGTAGGGTACATTTGATAAATAATTAGATTCATAATTTCTGAAGTCTAATTAGTGCATTTGGAATATCCATCACCTTAAGTATTTATCTCTATGCTAGAAACATCCAAATTATTCTCTTTCTAGCTATTTTCAAATGTATAATGGATTATTGTAAACCATACAGGTTGTCCCAAAAGTCGGGGCCTGTGGCTCAGTCGGTAATGCACCGGCCCCATATGCCGAGGGTGGCGGGTTCAAGCCCAGCCCTGGCTGAACTGCAACCAAAAACTAGCTGGGCATTGTGGCGGGCGCCTGTAGTCCCAGCTACTCGGGAGGCTGAGGCAAGAGAATAGCTTAGGCCCAGGAGTTGGAGGTTGCTGTGAGCTATGTGATGCCATGGCACTCTACCGAGGGCCATAAAGTGAGACTCTGTCTCTACAAAAAAAAAAAGTCGCCCCTAATGGTCCTATATATGGAGAAAATGGGAAACTATAGCTAACTATACCTTTATTTACAAAATATGCATTACAAAATTTTACAAAATAGTCTCCATGTGTTGGCCACCTCTTCGTAAAGTTTAGTAATGAGTATTTTAGAAATAAAGGTACATTTAGCTACAGTTTTCCATTTTCCCTATGTATGGCCACTTTAGAGGTGACTTTTGGGACATCTTGTAGTTACCCCGCTGATATATTGAACACTAGGTATTATTTTTTCTGTCAAACCATATACTGTATTTGTAATAGGCATTTGATCTTTGTTTCTAGCCATAAGCATAGTGCCTAGCTCCTTTTAAATGATTGTCAAATGAACAAATGTTTATATGAGTCACCAACCAGTGGGTAAAAAGAAATTTAGAAACCTGCATTCTAACACTTGCTTTTGCTTCCAAGCTATGTTTGGAATTTTGGGCAGTTGATTTAACCACTGTGGTCTGGGTCATCAATGAGAAATGGGAAATGATTTCAAAGAATGTTTTTGGTTCTAAAATTTGGTGATCATATGTGAATTTAGAAACCTGATATATGCTTCAAGTGAACCATTTGTGTGTGCATGTGAGAGAGGGTGTGCGTGTGCGTGTGTGCACATGTGCAAGCATGCATGTAAATGTGTAAATATGTCACTACGAAATGTAACTATTCTTTAATCCTTAAGGTGTTCCTTTAAGGGTTCAGGTTTGAAATAGAGTTCTCTGTTTCCATGGTGTTTGAATTTCTATAAATCAGGGTTTCACCCCCGCTGAATAATAAAGAATTTTATTTTTATCTTAATGTAGACCTTTACCTTATATATATATGATGCAAGAAGATTTTAATAGTTAATTACATGTAACTATCAAGGCTTTCTAATGCATACAATTTTGTGATGTTAAGAGGCAATGAATGAAAATGGTATTAACTTGGTGTCATTAGCTTCACTTGTAGTAAGTGAATTAACATTCTATGTGGGTATTAATTAATGTACCAGCAATGGACAGACATATAAATCAGTGGAGTAGAATTTAGAGTCCAGAATTGAACCATAATATTTATAGTCAATTAATTTTCAACAAAGTTACCAAGATAATTCAACGTGGAATGAAAAATCTTTTCAGCATATGGTGCTGAGACAACTGGATATCCACATGCAAAACAATAAAATTCGCCTGTTCCTCTACATGTAGAAAACTTAACTCAAATTATATCAAAGGCCTAAATTTAAGACATAAAACTATAAAACCCTAAGAAGAAAACATAGGGAAAAAATTTCATGGCCTTCAATTAGGCAGTGGTTTCTCAGGTGTAACACCTAAATTGTAAACAATGACAGAAAAATAGGTTAATTGGATTTCATCAAAATTTAAAACTTTAGTGCCACAAAGATCATCAACAATAAAGTGAAATGGCAATTCACAGAACAGGAAAAAATATTTCTAAATCATAAATTGATCAGAAATGTGTATCCAGATTATATATAGAACTCTCAACAGCTCAATAATAAATGACAAATAATCTAATTGAAAATTGGCAAAGGATCTAAATAGACATTTCACAAGAGAATATATGCAAATGGCCAATAAGCACATGAAAAATTGCCCAACATCTCTAGTCATTAGGGAAATGCAAATCAGAAATCCAAAGAAAGTGAAATTAGTGTGTTGAAGAGATTTCTGCAATCTCATGTTCATTGAAGCCATTGTTCACAATAGCCAACATATGAAAGTAATCCAAGTGTTCATCAGTGGATAAATGGATAAAAAAGATATAGTACAGATACACAGTGAAATACTATTTAACCTTACAAAAGAAGGAAATTCTGTCATTTGCAACAACATGGATGAACCCGGAGGACATAATGCTAAGTAAATAAGCATTATCTCATTTATATGTGAAATCTAAAAACAATAGTTGAACTCAGAAGTAGAGAGTAAAATAGTGGTTACAAGAGGCTGTGGTTGGGATGGAGGTGTAGCAGTGAGGGAAAAGGAGATGTTAGTCATACAGTACAAACTTTCAGTTTGACAGGGGGAATAAGTTTTAGTGGTATCTTAAGAAGCATGGTAACTGCAATTAATAATGTCTGTTTCCAAATTGCTACAAGAGTAGATTTTAAATGTTCTCACCACACACACACATATACACACAAAAACAAAACAGTAAGTACCCTGTTTCCCCGAAAATAAGACATCCTCCGAAAATAAGACCTACTTACAGGAAAGATAAGACGTCCCCTGAAAATAAGACCTAGCGCATCTTTGGGAGCACATCTTAAAATAAGACACTGTCTTATTTTCGGGGAAACAGGGTATGTGAAGTGATTGATGTGTGAATTAGTTTGATTTAATCTTTCTACAGTGTATACATATATCGAAACATCACCTTGTACCCTATAAATATATATAACTATTATTTGTTAGTTAAAACAAACAAAAATCACAGTGAGATGCTACTAGGATGGCTAGAATAGAAAAGGTGACGATAACAGGTGTTATGTTGGCAAGGATGTTGAGAAATTGGAACCCTTACACATTGCTGGTAGAAATGTAACATGATTCAGTAGCTGTGGAGATCAGTTTGGCAATTCCTCAAAAAATTAAATATAAAGTTATCATCTGACATAGCAATTCTACTACTAGATATTGACCAAGCAAATTGAAAACATATACCCACCAAAAAATGTGTACGTGAATGTTCATAGCAGCATTGGTTATAACACTGGTTACAGCCAGAAGGTGTAAGCAATACAAGTGTCCATTAATGGAAGAATGTATAACCAATGTGGTATATCTGTACAGTGGTATTGTCTAGTCATATAGGAATGAAAATGCAGACGCATGCAACATGTTACGTATCATGTAGTATATGATTTTTCTGTGCTTTTCTAATTGTGGGAAATATATGTAACATTTACCATTTTAACCATTTTTTTTAGTGTATATGTCCAGAAGTGGAATTGCTAGGTCATATGGTGATTTCTGTGTTTATGTTTGAGGAACTGTTTTGTTTTGTTTTGTTTTTTTAACATTCCTGCTAGTAATATGTAAGGGTTTCCATTTCTCTATATACTTGTTAGTTTGATAATAGCCATCCTAATGTATGTAAAGTGGTATCTCATTGTGGGTTTGGTTTGCATTTTTCTGATGGCTAGTGATATGGAACATCATTTCATGTGCTTATTTGCCATTTGTATTATCTTCTTTGGAGAAATATCTGTACAAGTCCTTTGCCCATTTTTTCAGTAATTTTTTTAAAAAGGATGACTATTTTCTGGAGTTAATGATGATGGTTGCACAACTTTGTGAATATACTAAAAACCACTGAATTGCAAACTTAAAAATAGAAAGGTAACTAAATTCTAATAAGAATATGGAGAACTAAGGGCTTATAAAAGAGCTACACCTACAAAGTGAAAAAAATGTACTGGAGATGTTGTCATCTGGATAAAGTATTAATTTAAGAACAAGTTTAAGTTTACCAATATTTGGTAAACTAATAACTCTTCGAGATAGTGACTAGATGAAGTTAAACCAAGAGAAAATGGACTTTGTAATGTTCTTGAGTTTTATATTTTTAAGCTTTGGAAAATTTTATGGAGCCACATTATATAAGCATTTTTGCCAAATTTTTGAAAGGGGACATATTCTTACTCTGTTTCCAACAATTTGATGATGAGTCTATTGTATGTATTTCTGTCAAGACTTTTCCAGTTGTTGACCTTGAAAGTTCATACCAACTGCATTGAGGGAAGGAGGAAGCTTCACATTGAGTTAATGTTTTATCTATACTGATCCCCCCACCCCCTTTTAGTTCATTTGATTCTTAGGGCATCCAATAGTGTTAGGTATGCTACATATGGCTGTTCAAGTTGAAAATGGCACCTCCTGAAGGTATGCAACACAATAGTCTTTTGAGAGTGTGAGTATAGGACTTGAATGATAGTCAACTCTTCCTGTGATGCAGACTGAGGTAATGAAGCCGAGTATAATTCACAATAAAGTCATTGCTTTTTCCCATTGTATGATCTGTAGTGCTTTTAGAGATTCTATTTCCTAAATCTTCCATCCATTAATATGGTCCATACCGCAGCAGTAGCCTACCTCACCCTCTTGTCTTACCTAGATTCCTTCCTCATTTATAAAATTAATGTAATGGTACTATTACTTGTCTGAGAGATATTATTTGTGAGAATGAAAATGAGACTGTATGTGAATACAACTTTATTAACTGTAAAATACTTTTTTAAAGTTTTGTGTACAATACTTTTTATCAGTTATTCTTATTTCTTTCCTTTTACTTCATATTTTACCAAATGATAGTTACTTAATTGTCTCTGCAGTTGCCTCACTGTTTTGTAAAAAGGCTGTGAATCCTTGTTCTATAGTTGCTTCACTCTTCTCCTTCAGCTTGATCCATTCTCACACTATTTAAAGACTCGTATGTATTTCAGGAAGACTGCAATCAGCCGATATATCCTCTACGAAGTCTCCATAATCCTCTGTCCCATATGAACATAACCTCTCCTTACTTTCTGAGTTTGCCCTTGCATACCACCCAGTGATACTGTGCCTCGTACTATACTCATTTGAATTGTTAGTCCATCTTATAGCCTTTATGCCTTTGAGTAAGGGGACTGCATTTTAATGATGTTTATATTCTCCATAGAACTGAATGAAAACCTTTAACAATAATAGAAAAACAAAAACTATTTGTCAAAATTAATAGAATTTTATTATACCAGTCTAACCATTGCGCTTTTATATACATGTATTATAGCACTTATGTTAACCTGAAAACATTCAATTGAAAGTATTTGTTGTTTGTGGGAGCCACCTCCTATAAGTGCAAGAAAGTGGATTCTTAAAATTTTTAGAAATTATTTACCCCATGGAAGTTGGCAAACTCTTGAAATCACAACTTTTTGTTTTGTGAGAGTCAGTTTATCAGTATACCAATAGTTGTGTGCTTCTAACCCCTACTTGATTATGAGCTCCTTCAAATTCATCTCTGCTTGAATGCCTTGTCTATGACAGAAATATTCTTTGATGATTTAATGAATACGTAAGTGATTGAATATGTATATCAGCTGCTTTATTCCTTTACTGCCTGACCCTTGCCAACAGAGACTGAATTTTGGAATCTAACGTATTTTGGGGGAATCAAGCTTTGAAATGACTGTTATAGACTACAGTTTCTTTCTGTTGAACAACAACAACAACAAAAGCTATTAGAAACCAAAGCTCTTAAACACATGTGTTTCAATAGCACAGTGAGGATGGCATTTCTGTCTGTTATCACCTTGTTAGGCTACTGCTGCTTTGACTTCGCTGCCTACCCATTTTTTGGCTTCTGTTGCTCAGCTGACTGACTCACCTTTAAATTTCCAAGTTGGAAGCCAACAGTGTGAACTATCTCAAATTAGCTGAAAGATTTACTTTTACATATTATAAGAGAGAACTGATTAATTTTCCCTAGACATAGATGGTATACATACCAACAAATGAAAATATAATGTCTTGGAGCTTTAAAATTGTTTTTCATCTGAAAAGACTATTTTTTTTTAATTTTTGGTTTTTGTCAAACATTTACTTTCATTTTTCTTTTTTTTTTGTAGAGACAGAGTCTTACTTTATGGCCCTCGGTAGAGTGCTATGGCATCACACAGCTCACAGCAACCTCCAACTCCTGGGCTTAAGCGATTCTCTTGCCTCAGCCTCCTGAGTAGCTGGGACTACAGGTGCCCACCACAATGCCCGGCTATTTTTTTTGTTGTTGTTGCAGTTCAGCCGGGGCCGGCTTTGAACCTGCCACCCTCGGTATATGGGGCCGGCGCCTTACCGACTGAGCCACAGGTGCCATTTATTGAATAGTATGTCCTTTCCCCAGATATGTTTTTTTGTCTGCTTTGTTGAAGATCTGTTGGTTGTTGCAGTTTTATTTACATGTTCTCTGTTCTGTTCCACTGATCTATATGTCTTTTATGTCAGTACTATGTTGTTTTGGTTATTATAGCCTTTTATTATAATTTGAAGTCAGGTAAAGTGATGCCTTCAGGCTGTGGTTTTTGTTTTTGTTTTTCCTTTGGCTGTTGCGGCTCTTTTTTTTGTTCTATGTGCATGTTAGAATTGTTTTTCTAATTCTGTGAAAAACAAAATTGATATTTTGATAGGAATTATATTGAATTTGTAAATGCTTTGAACAGTATGGTCATTTTAACAATATTGATTATTCCGATCTGTGAGCGTGGGATGTTTTTCTATTTGTATTGTCTACAGTTTCTTTCATTGGTGATTTGTAGTTCTCCTGATAGAAATCTTGTAACCACTGTGGTTAGATTTATTCCTAGGTATTTTTTTGTATCTATTTGTGTCTATTGAGTGGCATTGAGTTGAGTTTGGCATAGACCAACTCAATGGCATTGAGTTCTTGATTTGTTTTTTATCTTGGTCATTGTTGGTGTATAGAAATGCTATTGATTTTAGTACATTGATTTTATAACCTGAGACTTTGTTAAATTCATTTATCACAGGGTTTTCTAGGAATAAGATCATACCATCAGCAGAGATGTTTCTGTGATCTTTCTTTGAATTTTGATGCTTTTTATTTCTTTCTCTTGCCTGATTGCTCTGGCTAGGATTCCACTGCTGTGTTGAGTAGAAATGGTAAAAGCGGCCATCCTTTTCTTGTTCCATTCTTAGAGGGAATACTTTCAGCATTTCCCCATTCAGTATGATGTTGACTATGTATATGGCTTCTATTATTTGGGGTTATATTCTTTGTATGCCAAGTTCCTGAAGGGTTTTTATTATGAAGGGGTGACTGGATTTTATTGAATGCGTTTTCTGTATGTATTAAGATGATCATATGATTTTGGGGGGTTTTTTTGGGTTTTTTTTTTTTTTTGTGGTTTTTGGCCAGGGCTAGGCTTGAACCCACCACCTCTGGCATATGGGACAGGCGCCCTACCCCGTTGAGCCACAGGCACCGCCCATGATTTTTGTTTTTAATTTTGTTTATGTAGTGAATCATACTTACTGCTGCTGTACGTATGTTGAACCATCCTTGCATCCCTGGGATGAAAACCACTTAACCTGGTGAATTGTCCTTTTGATGTGCTGTTGGTTTGGTTTGCTAGCATTTGGTTGAGGATTTCTCCATCTATATTCATTAGAGATATTAGTCTGCATTTTTCTTTTTTTGTGACATCCTTTCCTAGCTTTAGTATCAGGGTGATACCTGCCAGGATTCCCTCCTTCCTGATCTACTAGAACATTTTCAGTAGGATTGGTGCCAGTTCTTCTTTGTATATCAGGTAGAATTTGGCTGTGAATCTACTTGGTCCTGAGCTTTTTTTTTTTTAACAGGAGACTTTTTTTTACTGATTCATCTTGCTGCTTGTTTTTGGTCTATTTAGGAGTTCTGTTTCATCTTCATTTAAGCTTATGGAGTTGTATGTTTCCAGGAACTTTTCAGGGATCCTCAAACTACGGCCTGTGGGCCACATGAGGCGGTGTGATTGTATTTGTTCCCATTTTGTTTTTTTTACTTCAAAATAAGATATGTGCAGTGTGCGTAGGAATTTGTTCATAGTTTTTTTTTTTTTTTAAACTATAGTCCGGCCCTCCAACAGTCTGAGGGACGGTGAACTGGCCCCCTGTTTAAAAAGTTTGGCAATGGGAATTGTCCTAGGAATGTGTAGGAGTGGTTGGACTCCACTGTTCCTCTTCAACTGGGTGAGGCTACAACTGAGTCAGCCTGAAGACAGTGCCAGAGTAGGGCACTGCCTCGCTTTAAATGGCCAAAATGGTGCCTTTGGCTGGTGACCAGACTGGGTGGAGCCTATTTAGTCAGGCTGCTCTGGCAGGAAACTGTGGGGAGTCCAGTTCCCTTAAGACTTGGACCCACAGCAGTGGGCTGCAGGATGGTGGACATGGTCCCAGATGCATGCTGGAAAGCTTGGTTTCCCTGCCTCTCTTCTGAATACCAGTGTCAGGTTCTCAAAATGGTACCTGTGACCAGAAAGGCTGGAGCCCAACTTAGGCAAGCAGTGTGGGCAAGAAACTGCAGAAAATTCTGTGGGATTCCATGTAGATTCCATTTGTTGATCTAGAAAATCCAGAGGTCCTCAAACTTTTTAAACATCTCTGTGTAGTCTCCAAGCAGCTCCCCATGTTAAGCCCAAGACCTGCTTGGATTGAGGGGAAGGTGTTCTGAGACGTGCATGGAAAGAGTCTCTCCTAGCCAAGATTGTAAAAGTTTGTCTCAGAGAGTGGAGCCCTGGGGGATTCTCTCTTGCTCCAGGATCTTCTCCTGGCTATTAGCCAGTCTTCAGTTGGGCAAGTTCCTTGAACCTTCTCTTTACCCACTTTTGTTGCTTCCAGTTGCTTTCCTGGTTTTCTTCTAGATGATCTGCTCAAAATCTGAGAATCTGCGTACTATTTTGGGAGGGAGCATATACTATTCGTGTCTGGTCAGCTATCTTAACCCTATTTTTGAGCTTAAAATTATCACTTAAAACAATTGGTATTCATCTATTAAAGTTCCTGACAATTTTATCACAAGTAACATATAAAATGAAATTTAGAGATAAGGTTGAGTTAATTTTTGTAAACATCATCCATAATCATGATATAGTAAGTTTTTTTTTTGTTTGTTTGTTTGTTTTTATTTTTGGAAATTCATTGAGGGTACAATAAAAGCCAGGTTACACTGATTGCATTTGTTAGGTAAAGTCCCTCTTGCCATCATGTCTTGCCCCCAGAAGGTGTGGCACACACCAAGGCCCCACCCTTCTCCCTCCTTCCCTCTCTCTGCTTTCCCCCCCCCATGACCTTAATTGTCATTAATTGTCCTCATGTCAAAATTGAGTACATAGGATTCATGCTTCTCCATTCTTGCGATGCTTTACTAAGAATAATGTCTTCCACTTCCATCCAAGTTAATATGAAGGATGTAAAGTCTCCATTTTTTTAAATAGCTGAATAGTATTCCATGGTATACATATACCACAGCTTATTAATCCATTCCTGGGTTGGTGGGCATTTAGGCTGTTTCCACAATTTGGCGATTGTAAATTGAGCTGCAATAAACAGTCTAGTACAAGTGTCCTTATGATAAAAGGATGTTTTTCCTTCTGGGTAGATGCCCAGAAATGGGATTGCGGGATGAAATGGGAGGTCTAGCTTGAGTGCTTTGAGGTTTCTCCATGCTTCCTTCCAGAAAGGTTGTACTAGTTTGCAGTCCCACCAGCTGTTTAAAAGTGTTCCCTTCTCTCTACATCCACGCCAGCATCTGCAGTTTTGAGATTTTGTGATATGGGCCAGTCTCACTGGGGTTAGATGGTATCTCAGGGTGGTTTTGATTTGCATTTCTCTAATATATAGGGATGATGAACATTTTTTCATAGGTTTGTTAGCCATTCGTCTGTCTTCTTTAGAGAAGGTTCTATTCATGTTGCTTGCCCATTGATATATGGGATTGTTGGCTTTTTTCATGTGGATTAATTTGAGTTCTCTATAGATCCTAGTTATCAAGTTTTTGTCTGATTGAAAATATGCAAATATCCTTTCCCATTATGTAGGTTGTCTGTTTGCTTTGGTTGTTGTCTCCTTAGCTGTACAGAAGCTTTTCAGTTTAATGAAGTCCCATTTGTTTATTTTTGTTGTTGTTGCAATTGCCGTGGCAGTCTTCTTCATGAAATCTTTCCCCAGG
The DNA here is from genome assembly GCF_027406575.1 of Nycticebus coucang. Classification (NCBI taxonomy): domain Eukaryota; kingdom Metazoa; phylum Chordata; class Mammalia; order Primates; family Lorisidae; genus Nycticebus; species Nycticebus coucang. The sequence goes on along the minus strand of NC_069801.1, from coordinate 47,467,276 downwards.
CCAATATCTTCCAGTGTTTTTCCTATGCTTTTCTTTGAGGATTTTTATTGTTTCATGACTTAAATTTAGGTCCTTTATCCATCTTGAATAGGGCGGTGCCTGTGGCTCAAAGTTTTTTTTTTTAATTATTTTAATTATTTTAGTTATTTTCTGGCCATCCTGTGTGATATCTGTTGTCATCTAAATTTGAAACCATTTTTAATTTCTTTTAAATATTGGAGGAAATAAACCCTATGTTCATATCTTAATACCAAATATTAAAAGAATAAAAATGGCAACTTCTGGCTCATCATGGTGGCTCATGCCTACAATCCTAGCATTTTGGAGGCCAAGGTGGGAGGATCACTTGAGGCCAGGAATTGGTCTGGGCCGATCTGTCTCTATGGTAAGAAAAAAAAAATTAGCTGGGTGTGGGTGGCATATGCCTGTAGCCAAAGCTAGAGTAGAAAGGCTGAGGCAGGAGGAATACTTGAGCCTAGGAGTGTAAAGTTGCAGGGGTTTATGATGACAGCACTGCATTCCAGCCTGGGTGACTGAGCAGGACCATATCTAGGAAAAAAGAAATAGCAACTTTCCTCTGAAGTTCTCAATTTTTTGTTCTTAATACCATATTTACTATTTACTTACAGTATCTGAGTTTGCTTTCAGAGTGGCTAAGATGCGTTAGTATGTATTAAATAGCAGATCCATTCTTGTCACCAAGAAGGTAAGAAAGCTAAATCAGTCACCGACATAATTTTATTTATTTTTTGGCATTCTTCTCTCACTTTAGATCAGTGGTTTTCAACCTTCCTAATGCCGTGACCCTTTAATACAGCTCCTGTGGGTTGCAACCCACAGGTTGAGAACCCCTGCTTTAGATAATAGATTTAATATTTAAAATAAAGACAGAAAAGGACATTAGATAACATGCATATTTGTTGGTTTTACTGAAAGCTCAAAAACTGTCAAAATAGTTCTTATCGGGTACAAATATATGCTATCTCAAGAGGTACCTCTTTTGGCGTTACCTACTCAGTTGCATATTGAAATACTGTACTATATGGAATTACTGTACCACAAATATTATTCTTTAAAGATAATTGAATAATTTCAAGAATAGTAGTGGATCCAATACGTATTCTGATATTAAAAAAAGAATGGAGTGATAGCATTTTAATAAAACCTTGCCTATTTTATAGAAAAGTTAAGTGATAGAAGCTGGTCGTAAAATGAGGTATTCCTGGTTGGCTTAAAAATGTATAGTGTGAGGCTGGATGCGGTGGCTCACACCTGTAATCCTAGCATTCTGGAAGGCTCACGCAGGTGGATTGCTTAAGCAAGCTCAGGAGTTCAAGTCTAGCCTGAGCAAGAGAGAGACACCTCCATCTCTAAAAATAGCCAGCAGTTGTGGCTGACACCTGTGGTCCTAGCTATTTGAGAGGCTGAGGCAAGAGTCTCACTTGAGCCCAAGAGTTTGAGGTTGTTGTGAGATATGAAAGTGAAACTCTATCTCAAAAAAAAAAAAGTATAGTGTGCTAATATTTTTTTATCAAGTGTGAAAACATCATTAAATCCTTTACAAAAAGTAAGCATTTGAAATTTTTCATAAATCAAAACAGAAAATTAACTACTTTTGTTTTTCAGACAAAGTAGAGATCATTAAAAAATTGGGTGGAGAAGAAGCATGCAACTGAAAGAGAATTTTCTTTTGCAGGGATTTTATGGAAAGAATTCTGAATGGGGTTTTTGCGACCCATACTATGGTCCCTTTCTATCTGTAGAAGCCGTAGCTATGTACCCTACCTGAAATTTGTTTGCTTAAATTCTGGGCTTAATTATTCTAACTATAGGCTCGGCGCCTGTGGCTCAAGCGGCTAAGGTGCCAGCAACATACACCTGAGCTGGCAGGTTCAAATACAGCCTAGGTTGCCAAACAACAATGACGGCTGCAGCCAAAAAATAGCCGGGTGTTGTGGCGGGCGCCTGTAGTCCCAGCTACTTGGGAGGCGGAGGCAGGAAAATTGCTTGAGCCCAGGAGTTGGAGGTAGCTGTGGGCTGTGATGCCAGGGCACTCTACCCAGGGCGACAGCTTGGGGCTCTGTTTAAAAAAAAAAAGAAATTATTCTATCTATAAGAATAAGAAAATCAAGGCTGGGTGCAGCGGCTCACTCCTGTAACCCTAGCACTCTGGGAGGCTGAGGTGAGTTAATTGCTGAGCTCACAGTTTCAAGACCAGTCTGAGCAAGAGTGAGACTCTATTTCTAAAAATACCCGGGCATTGTGGCGGGCACCTGTAATCCCAGCTACTCGAGAGGCTGAGACAAGAGAATTTGAGCCCAAGTGTTTGAGGTTGCTGTGAGCTACGATGTGACGGCGGCAACATAGTGAGGCTCTGTCTCAAAAAAGATAAATAAAATAAGAAAATCGAAAGTATTTATTTGGATATAAGTATATTAAAGACAGATATAAACACTCACCGCTCTGATCACTTGTCAGAAGTTTTTGTTATTGAGACTATTCCATTGAGAAGTTGTTTTGACCAGATGGTCCCTTCAGTTACTTTTGGCTCTAAAGTTCTTAGAATGTGTGGTAGATTTTTAAAGTATTTCCTTAATAATATGATAGAGTAGTGGGACTGCAAACTAGTACAACCTTTCTGGAAGGAAGTATGGAGAAACCTCAAAGCACTCAAGCTAGACCTCCCATTTCATCCCGCAATCCCATTACTGGGCATCTACCCAGAAGGAAAAAAATCCTTTTATCATAAGGACACTTGTACTAGACTGTTTATTGCAGCTCAATTTACAATCACCAAAATGTGGAAACAGCCTAAATGCCCACCAACCCAGGAATGGATTAACAAGCTGTGGTATATGTATACCATGGAATACTATTCAGCTATTTAAAAAAATGGAGACTTTACATCCTTCGTATTAACCTGGATGGAAGTGGAAGACATTATTCTTAGTAAAGCATCACAAGAATGGAGAAGCATGAATCCTATGTACTCAATTTTGATATGAGGACAATTAATGACAATTAAGGTTATGGGGGGGAGGAAAAGCAGAAAGAGGGACGGAGGGAGGGGGGTGGGGCCTTGGTGTGTGTCACATTTTATGGGGGCAAGACATGATTGCAAGAGGGACTTTACCTAACAATTGCAATCAGTGTAACCTGGCTTATTGTACCCTCAATGAATCCCCAACAATAAAAAAAAAAAAGAAAAAAAAATATGATAGAGTATTACTTAACTTCTTTTTGAAGGTGTCCTTTCTTTAAAATGTACCTTATTTAAATGATGTATATCAGGGAACAGACTAAAAAACATTATAATTAATATTTAGTGATAAAACTAATTGTCAGTAACATTTGAATACTAGTTTTATAAAACAATTAGATATTTGTTATCAATCTGTTACAGACTATCAGAACTTACTTTTTTTTATTTAACAAGGCAAACTTGTTCTGTCTTTTTTGTTTGTTTGTTTGTTTTCTTGAGTCAAAGTCTTACTCTGTCACCCTGGGTAGAGTGCAGTAGCCTCGCGTCATCGTAGCTGACAGAAACCTCAAATTCTTGGGCCCAAGTGATCCTCCTGCAGCAGCTTCCTAACTAGCTGGGGCTATCGGTGCCCACCACAACACCTGGCTAATTTTTCTATTTTTTAGTAGAGATGGCCACCCAGAGTGCTTGCATTACAGGCCTGAGCCATTGCCCAGCCTCCAGTCCCTCTATTTTATAGGTGAGAAAACTAGGGCTTGGTCTATTTTGAAGCAAACATTTAGATTCATTGGCTCTTTGGAGACACAGAGAAATTAATTACATAATTTGCAAATAGCACAGCCAGGTTATACATCAGACAATCTGACTTTAGAGTCTATGCTTTTTACTGTCTCTAAACCTGTTTTCTTTGCTATAGAGGGTTAGAAGTATTTATTCATTTAAAAAGCCTCACTTCCCCACTTAAGTTAATGTTAGAAACCTGGGCATCATCTTTAATTCCTTTCTTCTTTATTCTCTACATCTGTTTCTAGCCACGCGCTCCCTTTCTCTCTCTCTCTCTCACTTGGACTACAGCAGTAGCTCATTACTGAATCTTCTTGCTTTCATTCTTATCCCCCTAATCTCCATCTAGTCTTCAGAAAACAGCCAGTAATATTTTAAAAACATGTTTAACCCTATTGCTTAAAACTCTCTGTAATATCCCATAATAGAGTAAAACACAGATTCCTTACCTCTGACTACAAAGATCCCGTATGATCCTATGCCATATGATTTACCTCTCCAGTATCATTTTTTCCCACTTTTCTCCTGCAGCCACCATGCAATTATCACGTTGACTCTTTTACTTAAATGCACAAGCCTTTTGCCTTATCAACTTTGCTCTGGCTATTATTCTATCTGGAACATCCTTTGTATGCCTGGCTCTTCATTCTTCAGGCCTCAGCTTAAATCTTGTCTTAGAAAGACCTCTGTCATCATCCCCCTAGGCTGACTAGGTCTCTACTCCTTTATTAGTTTCATCATTAAAACAAGTTTGTTTCCTCCATAGGACTTATCACAAGTTGTAATTATACATTTGCTATCTGCCCCCACCCCCCATTATACCGTAGGCTTCATGGAAGCAAGACCATCTCTGTCTCATTCCTTGGCATAACCCCAGCACCTAGTTCAATAATTGCAGCAAAATTTTACTGCTTCTAAGACACTTATACCTAGTCAAACTCACCCTCTTCCTTTCCTATGCTGATAGAGTGCCTTTTTCTAAATTCACTACTTCATTCTGTGACCTCTGTCAGCCTCTCCAAGTCTCAGTTTCCTCATCTCTGAGATGGTGACTTACCTCAGGTTTTGTTACGGAGATTAAATTTGTTAGTGCAATTAAAACTCTTAATATAGTGCCTAAAATATAAAGAACTTGATACATGCTTTTAATATTATTATTTTCAATCTTTATTATTATTAAATTATATTAGAATTATTTACCAATCTGAAGCTAAGGTGGCCTAAATTTTTTAAAAAAGAATTTTTTGTTTGTTTGTTTATAGATGTGCCCATTGCTTCCTTTTTGTTGTGAAAGAGCGTGGGGTATGTTTTATTTGCAGCTTACTGTGTCCAGCACAGTATTCTCTAACAAGTTAAGGTCTACTTCAACACTTGGCCAGGCATGGTGGCTCACACCTGCAATCCTAGCTCTCTGGGAGGCTGAGATGGGTGAATTGCTTGAGCTCAGGAGTTCCAGACCAGCCTAAGAAATAGTGAGACTCGGGCGGCGCCTGTGGCTCAAGGAGTAGGGCACCGGTCCCATATGCTGGAGGTGGCGGGTTCAAACCCAGCCCCGGCCAAAAATCACAAAAAAAAAAAAAAATAGTGAGACTCTGCTTCCATTAAAAATAGAAAAACTAGCTTGGAGGTGTGGCAGGCAGGTATAGTCCCAGCTACTCAGGAAGCTGAGGCAAGAGGATCTTCTGAGCCCAAATGTTTGAGGTTGTGGTGAGCTATGGCACCAGGGCACACCAGGGCAACAGAGTCAAACTCTGTCTCCAAAAATAAATAAGTAAATAAAGGCCTACTGCAACACGACTTGATGCTTGGTTTTATTCCCCAGATATCTATAGAATAATAATAATTGCTTGCTGTCTTCATGTCTGAGTGTTACGAGTTAAAAGCAAACAAATTCATCTTTTATATCTTTGTTTATCAGAAGCTCTGGCCATTGAGGGATACTCTGTGTTCTTCAGGCATATGTCCCTGAAACTTCTTGTACCTTTGTTTTGGTCATTCTCTCTTTTGCTCTGACTGCTTTTGCTTTTACTTTCCATGTCCTATATAGAAAGATTTTAAAGTGCACTCTAAAGCTGCCACCTTTGTAAAACTTTCTCCCACCCTTCCCATAGGGACAGAATGACTTTGTTCTTCTTCTTGGCTCTTTGTGTGTGTGTGTGTGTTTTAATACTTAATTATGAAACATCTTAAAATCTGGGGCATTTGCACAATGGTCCACCCATACAAAAGAAAATATAGATTCTTACGTTGAACAAATAATTTGTGGTACTTCTACCATGTATGAGGCACCATGCTAGCAGGTTATATACTACGTGGATGATTTACATGTGCACTTTCTGAGTAGATAATCTCAAACATAATAAAGATGATTTAATAAGTGCTAGAACAGAATTCTGTTGGAAGATTATAGGGACTGGGATTAGCTATACCTACAAGGTTTAGGGAGACCTTCTCAATGGGGTATATTTGAACTGAACCTTTAAAAAATGATTAAGAATTTTCCACATAGGATCAGGCCACGCCTATAATCCCACCACTTGGGAGGCTGAGGCTGGTGGATTGCCTGAGCTCACAGGTTTGAGACCAGCCTTGAGCCAGAGCGAGACCTTGTCTCTACAAATAGCCAGGTGTTATGGTGGGCACCTGCAAGAGAATCGCTTGAACCCAAGAGGTTGAGGTTGCTATGAGCTATGATGCCAGGGTATTCTAACGAGGGCGACATAGTAAAACTCTGTCTCAAAAAAAAAAAAAAAAAAAAAAGAATATTCCACATAGACAAGAGATGAGAGCATGGAAGCTTGTAGCTGTGTTTTAAGGAAATACCTTTTTTTTATTTTTTAAATATATAAAACTTTAAAAAATGGTTTCTTGGCCAGGCCAGGTGGCTCATGCTTGTAATCCTAACACTCTTAAGAGGCTGAGGCGGGTAGATTGAACTCACGGATTCCAGACCAGCCTGAGCAAGAGCGAGATCCCATCTCATAAAAATAGCTGGGTGTTGTGGCTGGTGCCTGTAGTCCCAGCTACTCAGGAGGCTGAGGCAAGAGAATTACTTGAGCCCAAGAGTTTGAGGCTGCTATGAGCTATGACACGATGGCACTATACAAAGTGAGACTCTTGTGCCCCCCCAAAAAAAAATGGTTTCTTTTTTTCCTTCTAATTTTGTACTTTTACTTTTTTAATTTTACTTATGTTTTTGCATTTTTAAAATTTCAGAATGTTAGAGGGTATGCATGTTTTATTTACATACTTTGTTTTTGTACAGATTTAGTCAAACGTATACACATAAGTATGCCCTTCACCCAGTGTGCACTGTATCCAAAAGGTGTGAATTTACCCTTCCCCTTCTTTTTTTTCATTGATTTATTGATTTATTTTATTTTTATGATACATATTAGATGTACATATTTTGGGGATCCATATGATAACTGGATACATTCATATAATCCAAGCAGGGTAGTTTAGGATATCCATTTATGTTTTCTTTATACTAGGAACATTTGAATTATTCTCTGTCTTAGCTATTACAAAATCTATAATTGATTAATGTTAGCTGTACCCGTCCCCATCTTACCCCCCAGCTTCATTATATTTGGATTTACTTCAATATGTGCACTTAAGTATTGACTGATTAGTTTCAGTTTGGTATTGAGTTCATATATGTGTTTGTTTCTCCATTCTTGTGATGTTTCTCTTAGAAGAATGGTTTCAAGTTTCTTCCAGGTTGTCCAAAAAGATACTAGATTGTCATTTTTTAAATGGCATTTTTAAATACTCCATTTGCATTTTTAAATACACTATAGTATGCATATATCACATTATATCTTCAGGTCATCGTCATAGCAATGTGCTTGACATACAGAAAGTTTTTAATGTTTGAATAATAGATAAACACAAGTGATTGAAGTCTAGCACAAACCAGCATAAGCTCTTCCCTATATCAGCTTTCTTCTGAACAATGTTTGTTCTCAGTTAATGTGTTTCTAAATGGTGATGTAGTGACTACTACATAAAGCTATGTGTTTATATTCTGCCAGTTTAGTAACTTAAGTGAAGAAATTTGCCTTTTTCATAGTTATAGCAGAGCCAGTAGAAGATCTAACACACACCATATAGGAGGAAAACTTAATTCTGTTCACATCAGGGGGAAGGGGAATGAAGGGGGGATAAGAGGAGAATTGGTATGTTCCCACTTAAAGGGCATAAGGTAGGGGTGTATGGCACACCTTTTAGGTTCAGAACACAACTATAAGAGGGACTTTATCTAACAAACTGAAAAATGGTGAACTGGTTGTTTGTACCCTCAACAATAACCTGAAACTTAAAAAAGTCTTGCTGCTGATTTAATCCTGCCTAAGGTTGGGACACATACCTGTCTTTAAACAAATAACTGTGGTGAGTGAGAGAATAATGATGTTATTAATTTTGCGAGGTGAGGGCACATTGTTTTAAGTACATTGAGATGCTTTTAGAGGTTTTAAGTAGAGAAATGCCACAGTCCTAGTGTATGTTCTTTTAAATATGTTTTTACTGCTGTGTGTGGAATGGGTTGCAAAAGGCAAAAGTGAAAGCAGAGATACCAGTGAGGTGATATTGCCATAATCCAGCTAAGAGATGATGGTAGCTTTGTTTTGATTATGGGATGAAAGAAGGGAATGGTGAGATTAAGGGGGAATGAGAAAGGATCTCTGGTTTTTTTACTTGGTAACGGAGTGAATGGTAGTGCCAGTTACTGGAATAGGGAGAACTAGGGATGTGAATAATTTAGTTTTGGCTGTATTACCTTTTCATTGTCTGTTAAATGTCTGAGTGGGAAAGCAGGTTCATCTCTTGAGCAACTCCTTAGGTGTCATTTTTCTCACCTGTAATGTGGAAAAAAATCTAATTTAGTTAGTAGGGTGACTGAAGGGTGTGTTAATGTATAAAGCTTATAGCATTTAATGATTAAAAGAATGAAGCAATGAATGAATGGAGTCAGTATTTAAAGCCTAGTAACAATGCTCTTTAAAAAATTGGAACTGGTGGGCGGCGCCTGTGGCTCAGCGAGTAGGGCGCCGGCCCCATATGCCGAGGGTGGCAGGTTCAAACCCAGCCCCGGTCAAACTGCAACAACAAAAATAGCCGGGCGTTGTGGCGGGCGCCTGTAGTCCCAGCTACTCGGGAGGCTGAGGCAAGAGAATCGCGGAAGCCCAGGAGTTAGAGGTTGCTGTGAGCCATGTAACGCCACGGCACTCTACCCGAGGGCGGTACAGTGAGACTCTGTCTCTACAAAAAAAAAAAAAAAAAAAAATTGGAACTGGCTTCCTTTCCTCCGGTGATTTTTTTTTTTTTTTGCACTGTATGTTGTTATATTTGCTAGATAAAGGATCTGGCATAGGAAAATGTACTTTTTAAAAAGCAGCTAGTTTTACTTTATCTAATTGTCCAATTCTTGCTTTCATCCTGGTGTTTTACTCATAAAAAATGGTAAGTTTTGTGAAATATGTAGGCTAGAGGAAAAAGGGATTTCCTATGTATTAGTCCATTAACTTACACTTCTATATTCGTCTGACATTGCCTTATCCCTGAGTTAATAAAAGCATTGTGGTTTCAATGGAATACATTCCCTGTACACTTGCTTATGAGGATAACGTTATTTGGACTTAGGAAAGAAGTCCTGTTGCAATTTTTAGATTTTATATTAGGGATAGTTTAAAGAGGGTGGGAGCGGGAGCATGTGATTAGAGCTAGCTGAAGCATGCAAAAGGCCTGAAGTCAAACATTAGTTTTAAATGGATAGTAGCTATATCAAATAGTCTTGAATTATCCAGAAAACACAAATTAGTACCGTCCCTTTGTAATTTGCCTAATTTTCTTCACAATGCACATTTTTCTAAATTTAGAAATATGAATTAATATGAAATTATCTCATACATATCAGCTTGATATCCAGACATTAAAAAAATTTTCTATCACAGTGTTATTCACTTTTTCTAAATATTCAAGAAGCACATATATAACATTTTCATCATAAATGACTCAGAAAACTAAAAAATAAAACGTGTGAGTCATATGGATTTCTCTAGGATAAGTATTTATAAGTGAAATGCAGGATTGAAGAACATATTTTTACTTTGACATTGCCAAATGGCCCCTCAAAAAAGCTTGACTTACTTTTTCACCTACCAGCAGTACAAGAACAGGCATGTTCGGGCGGCGCCTGTGGCTCAGTGAGTAGGGCGCCGGCCCTGTATGCCGAGGGTGGTAGGTTCAAGCCCAGCCCCTGCCAAACTGCAACAAAAAAATAACTGGGCGTCGTGGCGGGCGCCTGTAGTCCCAGCTGCTCAGGAGGCTGAGGCAGGAAAATCGCATAAGCCCAAGAGCTGGAGGTTGCTGTGAGCTGTGTGACGTCCTGGCACTCTACCGAGGGCCATAAAGTGAGACTCTGTCTCTACAAAAAAAAAAAAAAAGAACAGGCATGTTAGAATATACCTGAGTATATTCTTACCCACAATGGATTATGTCAGTATTTTTAGTTTTTGCCCAATTGATGAGACCGGTATCCTATTTTAATTTACATTTCCTTAATTACTAGTATTATTAAATAATTTTCTTTGTGTAATTGTTTATTTTAATGATGTTATATTTTCTTAACTGAATTCGTATTTATTTAGAAAGTGATTAGTGTGTGTCTAATGATGGACTGGAACAATACTGAGGTACCTGATTCACATTGTTAATTTTACTACAGACCACGTCTATGTTGCTGTGTGTATTTTATTACCCTTTTTCATATATATAGCAGTTGGAATAGGATGTAGAGGCAGCATCGCATAGTGGTTGAAAGTATGTCCTCCTACATCTCAATTATTAATATCTAAAAAAATCACACCTTACATATATATTTTATAGTATCTTCCAGGGTGATTTTTAAATGGAAAGGAATATCTAAATTTTTTTCTTTCTTTCTGAAATGATTTTGGTGAAAAATTTTTACATGATATTCAGAAATTAAGACTTCTGTTTGGAGCAATGGGTGACAGCGTGATCTGGTAGGGAAAATACCCACAGTTTCTTGAAGTCAGAAAGAATAGAGTTCAAATCCAGCTCTACCACATAGTAAAGCAATTTCTATACCCACAGAATTGACAGGAGCATGAAATAAAGTAACATATGCAACATATGCAAACTACCTAGATCTGTACCCTAGTTCTCAATAAATGGTAGCTACAGCTATTATAATCACCTCTTCTCTGTGCTCTACCTAATACTTTATTGACATCTTTATTATTATAATTATCACTATATCATAAATGTTATGTTTCTAGGTGTGACCTTTAGAGGCTGTGAGTTCCCTTAAGACAAGAATAGTATGGTTTTCTTATTTGTCCTCTCTTAAAGGTTGCAAACTGGCAACTGTAAGACTGAATTCCTACCAGTTTGGGTCTCACTGTGTTTTAAACTTGAATGGCTGCCAACATTTAAAAATTAGGAGGTTTCATAATTAAAACAAAACAGGATTCCTGACTCCTAGCTTCTGTCAAAAGAATCATAACATTCTGATGATGCTAAACCATAGATTTTTCAAAGCAGCAATCAGCTGATCTGGAGTAGCATTTACCTCCTTGGACAGGGCATTCTCTCCACTTTGCCAAACCCCTACCACCACTGTTTCCTTAAAATTAAAGCTGAATGCCACTTCCCCATCAAATTCCACTCATTTATGTTATTTATCTGGCTGCTTTTAAACTTTGCATTTGAGACTGGGGCTCTAGTGACTATCAGAGAGTCTGAAACATAAGGCAATATTCATTGAATGTTTGTTGACCGGATTAACGTAGGAACCATAAATATATACAAGTATAGAAAGTTTAGGGCCAGGCACAGTGATGCACACCTATAGTCCCAGCTACTTGGGAGGCTGAGGCAGGAAGATTGCTTGAGCTCAGGAGTGTGAGGCTGCATTGAGCTATGATGATGCCACTGCATAACTCTATCTGGACAACAGAGCAAGAACCTGTGTCAAAACAACAACAACAACAACAACAACAACAACAAAAAAGTTCACTGGATCTACTTTAAAATATACAAGGTTATAGGAGTTAAGCTCTGCTTTAGCAACAGCTATTCCCATCATTTTTCTTTTATTCTCATCATTTTTTTTCTTTTTCAATATACAGCATGTAGGATGAATGGTAATGATTGGTGGGGGTCAGAAAATGATGCTTTGAAATAATGGGCTTTTATTGGATGTGATTGCCAAACTGCCACAATTTTCAAGGATAGTCATCCTCAAATTTATTTATTACTGGCATAATGCAGTGAAACATGACAAAAAATAAAATATGATCAAATGCACTTGCCATTTATTTTGGAATGCATGACAATATCTATTCACTTGGGTAAAAATGTAAACAACACCCAACTGTGTTTGAAGACAAGGTATCTTTGATCAGAATCTCTGAAATATCCCTTTGAGTTAGCTATCATTATAGTAAACTTTATTTTGGGATCTATTATTATTTAGTCTAGTTGAACTAAAGTGTATCACAAATCTATGACGGAAGAGTTAGCCAAGTATTTGGGTGAGTAGCATTTCTTTGGCAGAGACAATGGGGGTGTGTGTGTGTGGGGGGGGACAGGGGGAGGACATCTATAGAAAAAAAACCCCAAAGCATTCTAGTTTTAGTTTTTGGGGAAGTATCATGTAAAGCACCAGACAGAACCTTTACATTTCATGTTTTGTCTACCTGGAACACTCTGTCTGGGACTTGTACCTTCTCATTCAGGTTTCAACCCATCTAAAGTAGAGAATGAATGGCAGGTGTCTATTATCCCTCTTTTATACCATTTACTTAACTCTGAAATTATCTTGTTTATACATTCATTTATTTGTTTTTGTTTTCTCTCTCCTTCCAACCTCCATACACTTACAGAATTAACTATAAACTCCATGAAGACAGAGACTTCATCTCTTTTGGTCACTACTGCAAAATAATACTGTCCTCATGTTGGGTACTCAGTACATATTTGTTGACTGGCTAGACAATTGAATGCTCATGAATTATTAGCTTTCAATGACTGTACTTGTTAAACTTAGAACAGGTTTGTTAGTTGCTTATAAGTCTATCAGGAAATTCTTCTAACTCTTTGTTAGCAGGACAATTCTATTTCCTTTGCAAAAAGTTTTTTCAGTGTTATCTCAATTTGCGAGGGTTATTTATTTATGCCCTGGATAGAGTGCTGTGGCATCATAGCTTACAGCAATCCCAAACTCAGCCTTCCAAGTAGCTGAGACTACAGGTGCTGGCCCCAACACCTCACTAGTTTTTCTATTTTTAGTAGTGACAGTGTCTTACTCTTGCTCAGGTTTGTCTCGAACTCCTGAGCTGAAGCAGTCCACCTGCTTTGGCTTCCCAGAGTGCTAGGTGGGAGCGACCACACCTGGCCTGATCCTTAATTTTTTTAATAAAAATATAATCTTTTTTGTAAAGGAGCAGAAAGTTGTTTTGTTGTTGTTCTGTTTTGTTTTGTTTTTCTTGAGACAGCGTCTCACTTTGTCACCCTCGGTAGAGTGGCATGTGTCACAGCTCACAGCAACCTCAAACGCTTAGATTCAAGTGATCCTCTTGCCTCAGCCTCCCAGGTAGCCGGGACTACAGGCACCCCACCACAATGCCTGGCTATTTTTTGTTAGAGGCTGGTCTTAAACTACTGAGCTTGGTGATCTACATGCCTCGACCTCCCAAAGTGCTAGTGTTTTGTTTTGTTTTAAAGACAGCATTTTGTTCTGTCGCCCAGGCTGGAGTGCAGTGGAATCATAGCTCACTACATCCTCAAATTCCTGAGCTCAAGCAATGCTCCTAGGAGCATCAGGCTCTGAAGTAGTTGGGACTACAGGCATGCCACCATACCCAGCCAACATTCCCTTAGTTTTTTGTGGAGATGTGGTCTTGCTGTGTTGTCCAGGCTAGTCTTGAACTCCTGTGCTCAAGCAATCCTCTTGCTTTGTTTGGCCTCCCAAAGTGCTGGGATTACAAGTGTGAGGCTAGCAGAAAGTTTTATATTTACTTCTCAAGTCTCTGTTCCCATCTACATTATTTTTCAACCACAATTTTAAAATTCTTTGTTCAGTTATTTTGTTTACTTTTTAAAAAATCCTGTAATGGGGTAAATTTGTATGACAAAAACCTATTCACATATTTTCTCCCCCACTTGATTAAATTCATTAATGTAGTCTAAAGGTCTGCTCCCAAAGCAGCCTGTCCATTCAGCAATTTCTTTGCTGTATTATAGTTACATAAGCAGTAGATGCTCAGTAGGTACTTATTGAATCTATAAAGGATTTGACTTGAGACTAGTTGTGATCATAGTATCTGTTTTGCCTGTTCCTAATGTACATGAATGCTTTAAGGATTTTGATTAAAAAAATTTTTAATTCTGAATCATTACTCTCTTAAATAAGCAACTGCCAGGTATACAGTTAACATAAACTATTATAGGAACACATCACTATACTAATTCACAGTCATTTTGTGAATGAATTAATGAATTAAAAAATGTTTAGACCCAGGGTTACATACTTTAACAGCAAGGTAAGTCAAACTTACATTTTTAACTAAAGAATATTTAACTAATTATTATAATATAGTCTATTATTGTACTGCTTTTATTCAAGTAAAGTTTTATATACATGTATTCTGTACTTCTTCAATTTGAAGATATTCAAGCATATAGTTTCTATATTGAGAGAGTTCTCAGGTTACTTTAAAATAATCTTTTTCATTTTTATTTTTTTGGTTTGGAGACTTACTTTGTCACCCTAGGTAGAGTGGCATGGCTTCATGTCTCACAGCAACCTCAGACTCCTGGGTTTAAGTGATCCTCTTGCCGCAGCCTTCCAAATATCTGGGACTGTAGGTGCCCCCGCAACACCTGGTTAATTTTTCTATTTTCAGGAGAGAGAAAGGGAGATCTTGCTCTTGCTCAGGCTGGTCTCTTAACTCTTGAGCTCAGGTGATTCACTCACCTCAGTCTCCCAGAGTGCTATGAGATTACAGGGGTGAGCCACCATGCCTGGCTAACATAACCTTATTAAAAATAATAAATGTAAAAGTATGAAAAGGTATTTTAGATATGGTATTTTAACCTTTGTGTTTCAAGGACTATAGTGAAATAAAGTATGTAACTACTGTATATGCTTTTATCAAAGATTTTTATGTTGCTCTATATTTTTTACTTTATTAAGTAATCTTTACATAGAAGTGATCAACATGTAGAGAATATTTTACAAAATTTTGCAGTGAATATTTTGTAAATAAAGGTGCATTTAGCTATAATTACCCATTTTCTCTCTGTGTGGCAACTTTTGTCCACTTTAGAGTAGCTGCTAGACTTGAGTGGCAGTTTAAATTGAAATTAATTAAATATTTTAAAAAGTTTAAAAATCTTATTCTTCAGTTAGACTAGCTACATTTCAAGTGCTCAGTAGCCATCTAGGGCTAGTGGCCACCCTGTTGAACAGCACACATAACGAACGTTTCTGTCATCACTGAAAGTTCTGTTAGCTCTCATAGACAATTATATACATAACAGCTTATCATTTATTTTGCCACATTGTTATTAGATTCTTTGTAGTTTTAAAATAGAGTTTAATATATCCTAGAAATACTAACTTTTGCTAACTTCTTAAAATCTTATTTCCCCCAAATGGTCTCTTTATCAACTATATATTTAAACGTTCTTTTCCCCCTGTTATTCCATCTCTTAAGATGGTCAACACCTGAGAATTTTACCATTATTTAAAACTGTAAGTTCTGTGACAAATACAGTTGAAGTAATGCTTCTAGGTGTTATTCATTTTTAAGATAACATAGCATATGACAGTGTCTCCATGTGTCTCTTTTACCGTATACAGTGAAAAAATACTTATTAATTGGTGATTTTTTTCCCCCCTTTATCTTATTAAGTAAATTATATGGTCTTTTTAATGGGAGCCTCCATAGTTAGAGATGTAAAACAGCAATTTCTTGGTTCTATAGCATGGCATAGTTCAGAGCTGAGATTAGAGAAACCCCGTAGAGTTGTTAATACTTGAGGGCATCCCCAACTAGAAAAGTATGTGAATTTAGGCATGGGAGGAAGGAAGGATCTGCTTTAAATTTAGTGTAGGGTCACTGAATCTTAATGATCGATTAAACAAGGGAGGTAGAATAATGAATAGGGGTATGTTGTGTGTAGCACTAATACCAGAAGTCCATGGTTTGTGGCGGTTTTTTAATGTCCTTTCCCATATGGTTTTGAATAGAGCAGGTTATGGCAGGGATGAGCTAAGGAATAGCTTTGTTAATGAATAAATAGGAATAATTTTTTTTTTAACAGGAGACTTCAGGCAGTTTATTTAAGGAATGCGTATTTAGGGAATCATGTGTTTAATTTTTTTTTCTAATCTTAATAATACATAAAGTGAGAATGCTAAGGTGTTCCTGGTATTTTCTTTCTAAAAGAGCTATATCTACATTTCAGAAGCAGCCCTAACAGTGAATTATTGGGTTAGGATTTTACTTTCTTAATTAAAAGTCAGTCGTATGAAGCTTTTGAGCATTGGTATCATTAGTCCTTAGTACATATATATGGTATTGGATTTTCGTTCATGGTTGTGAATTCACTTGATGAGATTTAATAAATTGCTGTTTGGATACAGTTTCCAACTCTACCTCATTCCTCTAAACTTGACCAGGTGTATAATTTTGGTGCCTATCCTTTTATTATAACTGCTCTTGGCCAAAGCAGCTACTTTTCTTAAGATATCTTCTTTGCCTTCTTACATATCTCTAAGAGGGAGAGTGCTGGAAGTTGATCTTGGAAAGTAGCAAGTTGGAATCAGAAAACCAGACCAGATCTCTTTAAATATCTCTTCAGGCTGTTGTTTGGAGGAGCTTAATATTTCCCGAAAGAGAAGTTTCTAGGTTGTTGCTGGTGCCTTAGTTAAACAGAGTGAAGGGAAACGTAACTCTCCTGACTCCAGGGCCCCAAATGCAAACACTGGTCTAGTTGTTCCCAAACTTTCTTCTTGATGTGGGTGACTTGAATGGTTTATTTTCACTTGATGAGCCACACCCCCAAGCCACTTTAGTATTCACAGCAGACCCCAACACTAAGTCCCTTTGTTGTCTTTGTTTTTTGCATTTTTTTGTTAACAAGAAAAGATAAAATTATGAGAGACTTGATTATAGACTGAGGTTCTGTTACTGATGGTTCCCACCACTTTTTTCACATCTCAGAGAAAGGCAAAGACCTAGATAGGCAACACAAAGCAACAAAGCAAATATAAACATCATATGTGAGTATCAATGTGGTGCTACCAGAGTGGGAAAGGATATAGTCTGTATCAAAATACAAAGATAGTTCTTTGCTAAAAATATTGTTAGCATTTAAAACATTTTGAAGCTTGCTATGGAAGCAATGCCCTTTGCTTTAAGAGAAAAACAAAACATTTTCTAGAAGAAAAATAAACAGATTCAGAATTTTTGAAAATTTGCATTATCAGCCTGACATAGACATTAGATAAATAAATGCATTGAGCTTAATGTGTCTGTGTTTATGTGTATGTGCACTTGTATGTTTTACCCATGTGAAATCAAAATTTAAAGGAAATAATAATTCTATAAAAAAATGGGCAGAGTAAAGGCATTGCCCCACATCTTCTTTCTTATAATTGCAATTTTATTTTAGAACTTACAGAGGTTGCAAATAAATAAAAGCTAACTGTTTCTGATAAAAGTTTCACTTATACAAATCAAAAGCATAGGAGAGATGTTGGCAAGAGTGCCCAACTGTTTAGAGAGGGAAAACTGGAATAACAAGACAGGACATAATTGATTTACTGTATGTTGGCCAAGTAGAAGTAGCCAACCCATAGTGTGAATGTCTTCGTATTTTATTCTAGCCAAAA
Source organism: Nycticebus coucang (assembly GCF_027406575.1). NCBI lineage: Eukaryota > Metazoa > Chordata > Mammalia > Primates > Lorisidae > Nycticebus > Nycticebus coucang. The sequence continues at coordinate 47,449,577 of NC_069801.1, read as the reverse complement.
CCTTTATATTTGTAAGGGGAGAGGAAGACTCAGAAGGCATTGGTCAAAAGTTTATATAAAAGGAAGAGTTTTTGCTGATTCTCATCTGATAAAGTTTATTTACTATTTTAATAGCTGTTATTTTATTTACCTTGATTTATCTTCCTAGGAAATTACTTTATCTTACCATTTCTTTTCTAGCTCTGTATGACACCGGGAATTGCCCTCTTACTGTGAAGGCAGCTTTCAATTGTTGAAACAATAACAAGTTGCTATTTACTCTGGCAGTTGTCCTTCCTCTACTCCACTTAAAAGTACAAAGTTGACAGCCTGTAACTGCTCTTCATTGCCTGCTTTAGCACAGCAGTTGTAAAAAGGCTCACTTGCTTTCATGACAGGCTTAGCCCATAGTTGGTCACTCTCACTTGTTACCGCGTAATGACCACCATTCAGATACAGTTCAAATGGTCTCATAGAAAACTCTTAAACATTACAATTATAAAAAGTGTTAAATAGAAACTAATTTTAAAGATAACTTGTTGCAACTCTGTTTTACCAATAAGAAAAATTCTGGCTAAGAGAAGATACATCATAGTCAGGAAAGAATCTAGACTTTGGGGTGGCACCTGGGCTCAAAGGAGTAGGGCCCTGGCGCCATATGCTGGAGGTGGTAGGTTCAAACCCAGCCCCAGCCAAAAACTGCAAAAAAAAAAAAAAAAAAATCTAGACTTTGGAGTTTCATAGAGTAAATTAAATCCTATGTCATAATTTACTAACTGGATTAACCTTTAGCAGATTATTTATTGTCTCTAAGCTGTAGTTTTCTCATTTGTAAAATGAAGATAATAATACATGTAAAAGGTCATTGTGAGGATGATATATTAACATAGAATCTAGTACCTGGTTTATAGATGATGCTCAATACTCACTTGCCTTTCTCTTTCCTCCCCTTTCCTTAGCTCAGCATCACTCATATATTTAGTGGCACAAGCTGAAATGAAAACTCAAGTTGTTTTGACTCCCAAGTGCGTTTCTTTGAATAAAACATTTTTAAAATTTTTATTTTAGAAATAATAGGAACTTAGAGACACAAATTAAAAATGAGTAAAACAAAATAAAAATATTTAATAAAAATGAAAAAATGAGTCACAATTCCATGATATGGGGGAGTAAATTTTAACATTTATTTTATGTCTTTCTGGTCTTTTTCCTGTGTATACATATATACATACATGTGAATGTATAACTTGAACAGAAATGTACATGCTATTATAACACAATTTTTCTGTAATACTATGTAACCATTTTTAATGTTACTAAATATTCTTCTACATTAGAGGTTAGCAATTTTTTTTTTTCTAGAAAGGGCCAGATAATAAAGATTTTAGGCTTTTCAGGCCATGTAGTCTTTGTTGCATGTACTCAACTATGCTATCCTAGTAGTGCAAAATCAGCCAGAGATAAATACTAATGTAAACAAATGAATGGGGCTGTGTTCCAATGTAGTTTTTATTTACAAAACAGACAGCAGACTGAATTTGACCTCTGGTTGTTCTTTGCTGACCCCACTTCTATATTATCACTTTAATGGCTGCATGGTATTTCATTCATTTATTTAACTATTCTATTATTGGATATTAGATTGTGCTAGGTTTTTGTTAGTGAGTGTATGTGATAAACACAGCTGCAGTGAATATCCTTATATCTAAATATGGTTATTTGTATGATTATATCTAATATCAACTAGTACATTGCTTCTAATTGTCTCCTAAAATTCAGACTTCACAGGATGGTTTTTAGGTTAAAGTAAAATTACTAAAAATGTTTTTTTCCAGTTATTTCTAGAATTGGCTTTTTGCTTAATTGATGTTTTCCTTCCTGGAAAGAGTTATAAATTGGTTAATTTACTAATAAGGAAATTTGAAGAGCTTTTATTGAGTGACTGCTGTTTTATTCACTGTAGGCAGTAAGAAACACTTGCGTCTGTAGTATTTATTATTAGGCCATTAAATAACTGGAAAAACTTTTTGTTCTCAATATTTTCATAAAGCGCAGAGAGGAAATGTTGTCATCAACAATAAGGTCTTGAATTTACTGATAGGTAATTAATTTTTTTCCCTTTGTGTCTTGTTTCAGTTAACCTATGAGAGGAAAAAATAACCTGTTTAGTCTTTTAGATCTAAGTCTCAGACATCATTCATTCCCTGGTATTTAGAAATATTTCTTCAGTTCAGCTTACATATATAGGTATCTTCCAAGTTTATTTAGTTTGACCAATAGGTCATTTGTTGTAGATTTGCAGGTTTACTGCAATTGCCAAATTTATAGCTAGAAATAGGGGTTTATAAGAATAACTGCTTTAGGACATGCAGTTATTCTTAAACTTTGGTAAGAATTACCTGCAGAGATCATTGAAACACAGATTACTGGGCCACTACAGTGTCCAGAGCATGAAGTCTTTGGTGGAGCCCAAGAATTTGCATGTCTTATCATTTCCAGGTGGTATTAATATTATTCACCACACTGAACCACTGTGTTGAAAAATAATTGACTGTTGTTTTTAGTTATAACTTTAATTTCTGCAGCTTCACAATTTCTATAAACCCCTATTTCAGAAAGCATCTAAAATTTAACTTCGTTTCAACTTGTGAAATATACGCAGCTTTGCTCATCTATAAACATTTTCTTAGTACTTTAAAACTTGTCTTTTACTTTAAAATGCAGGTTTAACCTTTAATTAAAGATATATTCATTTTTATAAATTCATGAATATTCAGTTATTTTAAATATGATCTAACTTTTCGATATTAATGTTGTTTTCACACACACAAAACTTTTAGTGTAAGCAAGTATAAATATAGCCATGTTCCTAAAGAAAGTGCTAAATCTTGGTAGTTTTTTGAGGCTGTCCAAAATCCATGTCCAATTATATGTATTTAAATTAGTTTCCAGGGTTTGATTAGTTTTATCATCATCATCCTTACAATCTCTTAAAATGCCAATATTCAAATTTCTTTATAGGTAAGGAAGAGGTGAAGTAAGTTTTTAACTCTGGTACAAAGCAAAACTAAGTTACGGTTGTTGGATTGAAGAATTAATTCACTTAGAGCCAAAAGATATTTTTAAAGTGCAGAATACAGTCAGTTCAAAGCCTAATTGAAAGCTACTCAATTTTGCAGTTTTCTTGAAACAACATCCTCATTGTTTTTGGAAAGATAGTATTTGAGAAAAAGAAATGTCTCCATTTACTGTTTGTATGAGGAGAGAATAGTTAGGTCTTTTAAATGGTTAATGAGAAGAAGTAATAGTTAAACACTTGGAGCATTGATTTCTGATTTGAATTCTCCAACACAGGCCAGCCCTGGGGGAAGGAAAAAAAAAAAAGCTTGCTAATTAACATTTGATTACTGATGCCACCTTCTCATTCCCCTTGCACCATCCGGTTTCAAGCGCTTTTTGTTCAGGAAGGATTTTTAAGAGGGTTTTAACTTGCATCTTAGTAAAACAAATCCATGTGTAACTGCAATGCATGTACAATATGTTAAAAAAGAAGAAAAAGAAAAGACCTTAGATATGAAGTTTGTGTTCAAAACCCACTTTGAATCAGAAGTGATTGGTTTCTTAACTGTAAGCCTTTCAGAGCACAGAGATCGCTAGGAAACTGGGACTAAGCCTAGCCTGTATGCCTTATTTTTATTTGAACACACAAATACTTACTTGTTCACTGCAGTTATTATTTAACAAACTCTTAACCAGAACATCATTTGATGGCGTGAAGTTCTTGGAGCTCAAGGTTTGATATATTGAGAATTTGGAAAAGCTCAGGTTCTAATATGACCAGAGGCCTTTTTCTTCTAATGATAAAAGAATGAGATGGTTGTCTATAGTTTCAGGGTACTTTAGAGCTGTAATGTGCCATAGTATCTTAATTCAGAAAATCTAGAAACAAAATGCCAACTGATAGGTACATGGCAATGAAATATTTTATTCTTTTCCTATATTAAAATGTTTGATATGTGAAAAAAATCATGGGCCAGATTTCACAAATTTTTAAACGTTTATATAAATTAATAAAACTTTGAAACTGTATCACTTAGCTAGTAGTATGATGGCAAAAATCATAGTCACTCTGATAACATTTGATTGATGGAATAGTTATTTGGGAAACTAGTGGAACAGACTTCATTTTGAATGAGATCTCATAGGGGAAAATACTAATTCTTTTTTTTTTTTAAAGTGTAATATAAGAAAAGACTAAGACTTTTCTTCATCCAAAAAGAAATTCACCCAAAATGCTTGTATTGTTATTTCTCACCTGAAATATTTGCCATTTTCCTTTTTGATGTTGTCTCTGCTATATTTATTAACTCTACTGTTGTTCTCCTCTTACTTCCTTGTTATATGTATATTTAGCACTTCTTTTTTATACCTAAGATTAACTCCGCTATTTTCATGAAATCATAGGATTTTAGAGCGTTGAAAATTAGAAGTTAACGTGTTTTATTCTCTTCTAAGATTGAGTAAACTAAATCTCAGAAAGGCTTCACCAATTTGCCCACAGTAACAGCTGAGCAGAATTAGGTTTAGAAATCCAATTCTGTGCCTCATTATGCCACAACACCTCAAACTTTGTGATTTTTCTATTATTAGAATCTGTTTTCACTTGGTTAATACCTGAATAACATTTAAAATACCCTGACATGTTTTTCAGTAGTTTGACCAACATTTTCCTCTCAAGAAATGATTTCTGTTATAGCTGACAGTGTTAGCTACTGTTTTACATTCTTCAATTTGAATAGTTTAAAACAACAATTCATTTGAAGTTGAACTTCAAAATTTAGCCTTTAACTTTTCCTAAGAATTATTTTTCTAAGAAATTATGATGAAATTTAAGATAAAACAGAAAATTTAAGTTAATCAAAATTTATGGGAGATAAATATCTTGTGAACAAAAATATCTTTATAATTTTACATTGAGCAAATCATACTAAAATGATCTTTTTCCTAGTTCTGTTTCCAGCATTGAAATTTCCATAGACACTGAGGAAATATGCAGTTTCAAGTGGAATCTATTGCTAAGTATTTTACATCAATTATGGTACATAAACAGATGTTTATTAATAGTGAAAAGAAAATAATAAGAAAAAGTACCATCTCAATTCTTTACTATAAAAAGCTAATCTGATTTATATATTTTCTACATAAATAGAAATAATTGTTTCTTTTATTTTCTACGTAAATAGAAATGATTGTTTACTTTATGTAAACAATTCTTATTTGAAACAAAGGGAGAAGAAATTAATCTATCCTTTGAAAATCTAGAAAGCAAACTGGAAAATCAATTGTCAATCTGGAATTCTTGATCCAAATATAGTATAGTTTGTAACATAATTTTAATGTTCAGCCTGTAATCAAAGCATTTATTAAATTCCTTCAGAACTAATTGAAACATTTGCATAGTTTAGCAGCTTGAAATCTCATAGATTTAGAGCTTAATGCAAAACAAGAATTGAAAAGATTATGAAGGTTCAGCATAATCTTGAGCCAATGCTGATCAAAGAAAATGTGTAAAACAAAAAGGCCCTTAGGAAATGTTACCCTGTGAAGTGCCACTTGTCCTTAACTGGAATTTAGCACACTCTAAAGATGAAACTCCATTAGAAGCAGCACAATAATGGCAGCTGGGCACGCCGGCCTCAGCAGTCTAGCCTGGATGTGTGTTCTTTCTATCTTTCTCAAGTGCACTCACATCTCTCAAATCAATTACTCGTCTCCCCCCTTTCCTTTTTGCTCTCCCCCTTCTTTCTGTTCCCCTCATCTCTCTCTGTCTCTCCCTCTCTCTCCTTCCTCCCATACCTTTCCCCCTCATTCCTCCTCTCCCTTCTGTCCTTCTTTCCTCCTCCCTCTCTCCTCTTCTCTTCATCCTGCTTCCTTCTCTGAAAGAACTTCATCCGGTTCAGGATGACTTTAAATTCATGCATCATATAATACACAGCTGTATTTTATCATTCAGGTTTTCTAGAATACTAATTTTTTTAAAGAATCATTTTTACTTTTGCTTTGTGTACATTTTGGATTTTTCCTTCCCTGCAGTATTATGGTTTAAATTTTTAATTAAGTATAACCATCAATAAAGTTAATGGAATTTTAATATCTCTTCTATTAGTAAAGTCATTCATTTGGTGCATTTTTTTTATCTTATCACTTGTGCTTCATCCATGTACTGGTAAAATCTAGCTGTGGTTACAGTATTGACAGGCATGGAGTCATTTTGAAAAATCAGTTTGTTTTCACTTGAATTGTTTAGTGATTGTGGTTCAGCACAAAATTCTTTGGGCTTAATCTCAGTATACTCTGTGAATTTAGCCTTTGCATAGGAACAATTAAACATTAGCCTAATATGCTTTACATGGTACCCTCTCAGCCAAGTTCTGTCTGCATTAACCAGTTTATTCTATGACAAGTTGCTTAACAGATGTCATTCTGGGAAGAACAATGAAGCCAAATACTTGTGCAATGGCTAACATTACCCTAACTTTGATCACTTTTGTTCAGCACATCAGTCTGGCGTTGTGCTTTATAACAACATAACACTATAGCCAGAACATGCTTTTTCAGGCTTAGAATAGCAAAGGAATGTTATTCAATTCAGTGCAGTTACAGATGAGTTAATGAAAGAAGAAAATACTGTTTATTTCATAATACCTTGTTGTTGTATTTTGGAATTAAGGTGGAATTTAAAGAATCCTATTCCAAACATTTGTTTATATACTCATAGTATTTGTGTATACCTTCAAATGTAGGGGTAGGCTTGCCACTTTCCCAACAGATATAAATAAATATTTGTCCTGCTTTTATTTCAAAATAGCTGATAAAATTTGGTGTCTCTAAACAACATAATCCCAAAGTAATTTTTAAAAGGGAATTTTCTGCCTCAAAGCCTAAAGACTTCTCATACTCCTATCTATTCTCTCCCCTTTATTAATATAATGCTTTGAGTTGTGAATCACCTTTCTTCTTAAGAGCACTAATGTTTAACGTGACTAGATAGTCTCAGCTAGTGCAGGCAATCAGATTTAACCTGATTGCACTTGGTTATATTGTTGGATTGATAATGACTGATGAAAATTTCCAAACTTGATGTGACTGACTATAAACAAAATATTGCATGGTAGACTGGCCATTGCTAAGACGCTCTGAAGAAAAGCTGTTTGTTTGAATTGAGTAGGGATCAAGCTATACCCCTCAGCTCCTCAGATCTCATTTACTAAGTCTTTTTCTCCACAGGTGTACTTTAGAGATAAAAATAGATTGAGTTCTGTGTTGTGTTTTGTTTTGTTTTTCCTTTCCCTAGTGAACATATATCTCTATTTCACTGGAAGGATAACTTATATGTGTTTATGTGGAAAAAAGAGTAATGTGATAACAAAATGCTGTAATTGGAACACATGATACTTTAGACTTCTGCATTTTTAAAACATGAATGAATGCTGCTTGTTGAAGTATGAAAAACCATATTGAAGTCTTATTATAGAGCATAGTGTGGGCAACATTTCAATACTAGCCTCATTTGTTACAATAGGGTAATGATGCCATAACTAACCTGAAGAGACAGTGGTCTCTCCATTATAATAATTTGTTAATTTATTTTATTTGTGAATGAAAAATAAAATAGCATTTCTATAATCTATTTAGAAAAAAGCTGAAAGAAAGACATGATACTTCTTAATCATTGTTTAACAGAGTTTAACCTTCTAAGGCCTTATTCTAATAAGTTACCTTCTCTCCTTTTAAATTGAAAGGCACTTTATAATATTGCACATTGGGGAAAATAGCTTTTCATCTTTGACAGCATTTGCTGTATTTTCTTTTCAGGAAGGGGCTAAACAGTAAATTAATGTATGGCTCTGATGATAGTAAATATTCCATTGAAATAATTTTTAATTTGGGGTGATTTCAAAGAAAAACCACTGCTACTTTATTAACAAGTTTTTATATCTTTGAAACTAACAAGAAAAAATAAAGACAACTTCAAGTTTTTTCTCCCATGCTCCCCCCCAAATACTACTACCCTTCTCTCACCCCATAGAAACTTGAAATAGTTTGTTTGAATCATTACATACTTAAAAAATTCAATAAATTACAAACATTTATAATTGCCATCTGTCCTGAGTGAACTGTGTGCCTGTAGTTTGTTGAATTAAAAGAAACCTGAAGTTTCAAAGTCAACCAGGAGTTGAAAAATCAAGGGGAGAGGAATTTTTTTAAACTTTTATTTCATCTAGTCTTTGTGTAAAATCTGCTTTTAAATTTGATACTGTCCTTCGCGAAATTCTTCTGAGCTATCTTTTGCTTCATATTCTTGTTTTGATTCTAAAGAAAACAGGAAATACAATATACATACTGGTAACTATCATAAGTTTTGTAGTAATCCTATTTTAATTATGCTATCTCTTTCTTTTAATAGGTAAAGAGAAATGTGTATGACCTTACGAGTATCCCTGTTCGCCATCAATTATGGGAAGGCTGGCCAACTTCTGCCACAGATGACTCAGTAAGTAACAAATTCTCAGTTTCCTCCCTTTTACTTTTAGTCTAATTGGCTTTGATCATAGCAGAATCAAATGCTTTGAACTTTATAAATCAAATAATGTGAAAATAAGAGGAGTTGTAATAATTTGGGTTCACTTGCAAAACAGATATTATAAACCATCAATATCATATTATAATGTTATAGTATCAATCTCAGGAACTTGATGCTTCTTGATTTGACTTAAATTTTTCCTTGATGAGAAGAATATATTCAGATATTACTAATATTCAAATTAAAAAATTTTTTTTACCTAAGTTACAGATAAGGTCTTTCAAAATTGACCTGATCATTGTATTTAATTTTAAATCTAAATTTCTCATAGATTAGTGCTTTAAAAAATAATTTTTACAGTTAATATCAATAGCATTTAAACATACCCATAAGTTTATTAGAATAAAAACTGCAATAAAAGATTTAGTCTGTTATTTTTACCTATTATTATATTTATTCACAGGGATTTCCCTATCATAAATTTTGAAACCTTTTCTATCTCTGCCCTGGGATTTCTTTTTTTCATAAGAGCAAATTTTATTATATAAAGAAGAGACTGAAATTGTTTGGTCACTCTTCCCCATAAACTTCCTGTTCTAACCCAGATACTCTTTTTTTTTTTTTTTTTTGCAGTTTTTGGCCAGGGCTGGGTTTGAACCCGCCATCTCTGGCATACGGGGCCGGCACCCTACTCCTTTGAGCCACAGGTGCCACCCCAGATACTCATTTTTTTACAAAAAGTAAAAATAAAAGAATGTCCAGGAATTCTGAAGTTAAATCTAATTTTTAAAGTAAATGGGTCTAAAGAAGTTAGGACTCTGTAAACATCTTATAATGATGAATACTGAAATTACAATTACAGCTAAGAATGGAGCTACTTTTCCAAATTTTCCAGCAAATGTTGTTTCTGCCTGGATAATGATGACTCCTCTTTTAGCACCAACCCCATGCATTTTAATATAAAGGAATTCTCTATGGAAGACAGAAAAATTTTATGACCAGTTTGTTTATGTGGATACTGCTTGAGTCTTATTACTCTATAGTAGCGGTTCTCAACCTGTTTCATTTGTAACAATGAAAATACATCCTGCGTATCAGATATTTACATTACGATTCATGTAGCAAAATTACAGTTATGAAGTAGTAATGAAAATAATTTTATGGTTGGGGGTCACCACAATGTGAGGAACTATATTAAAGGGTCATGGCATTAGGAGGCATTAGGAAGGTTGAAAACCACTGCTTTACAGGGTAAACACTGTGCCTTTGAAACATGCTTTGTGGTTTATGAAACTTTAAAAATAATCATAAAATAGCAAAAAAAAAAAAAATAGTTTTTAATGAAACCTTCCAGGAAAAAAAAATATGTAGGTATAGCCACTTATATTTATTTCTAAAAAATGATTTTATCCTTGAGATTGTAGTCATAGTATATCATTAGAATTATTCGCTGGTTGTCCATTGCTGACGATAGTGGTTATTGGGGATTTTTGTTTTTTGTTTTGTTTTGGTTTATTTTTTGGTTTTTTGTTTTTTTTCCTGGTGAGGTTAGAAATTTGATAGAATGTGCTGCATTTATTTTTACAAAATTAGAAGAGTAATGTTCATAAATGATAGCCTACTATTTATCTGAGGAAACTTGAAGAAACCAAAAATGTTCTTAGTATTGTCTAAGTACCTATTATAAGAAATAATATTAATAGAAGAAAATAAAATTAAGATCTAAGCATGTCACTTAAATTCCTTGAGCTATAATTACCTCACTTATTTGCAACATTATTATGAGGATCAGTGATAATATATATACAGTATCTGACTCATGGTAGATAATGAATCAGTATTGTGATTAACATTAAGATAACTCAAGAAAAGATTACAGGTGTGAATTGGCTAATTTAAATAATGAAATGTCTGCAGTTTGCTCCAAAATAACCTGTGGGTGGCGGGAGAGAGTGAGGATAGAGGTAAGCCAAATCAGGCATCTATTGATCATTGTTGAATCAGGGTGGAGTGTATATTGGAATTATTACTCTGTTCTTTCGACTTTTGTATATATTTGAAATTTTTCACAATAAAAAGCTTAAAGCAAAAATAATCTGGTTTAGGAGCACAGGTGTAAGGTAGTACAGAAAATCTAGAAATACGGATTTTAACAGGGTTGGAAAAACCAACTGCTTATGGACTCCCACACTTGTAGAAACTAGACTGAAACAGGTTTATTAGATGCCAGTTCCAAGAATAGTAGGCATATTTAATAAAATATGATCACTTCTTCTGTCTGTAATATAGCGTCTTACGCATTTTAGGTGCTGATTCATTGAATTGATTTGGCACCGTCCCTCTCCTCCCCTCCCCTTTTTCCTTTGTTTCCTTTCTTTCTTAAGAGTGACAGAGTCTGGCTCAGTCACTCAAGTTGGAGTACTGTGGCACGATCATAGCTCATTGTAGTCTCTGGCTAAACTATCCCTCCTACCTTGCCTCCTCAGTAGCTAGGACTATAGAATGGCCACCGCCATATATAGCTGCTGAGTTTTCAATTTTTTTTTTAGATGCGGGGTCTCACTATGTTGCCCAGGATGGTCATGAACTGACACACCATTTGAGACCTGTTTTTTTTTGTTTTTTTTTTTTTTGTAGAGACAGAGTCTCACTTTATGGCCCTCTGCAGAGTGCCGTGGCCTCACACAGCTCACAGCAACCTCCAACTCCTGGGCTTAAGTGATTCTTTTTTTTTTTTTTTGTAGAGACAGAGTCTCACTTTATGGCCCTCAGTAGAGTGCTGTGGCCTCATACAGCTCACAGCAACCTCCAACTCCTGGGCTTAAGCGATTCTCTTGCCTCAGCCTCCCGAGTAGCTGGGACTACAGGCGCCCGCCACAGCACCCGGCTATTTTTTTTTTTTGGTTGCAGTTCAGCCGGGGCCGGGTTTGAACCTGCCACCCTCGGTATATGGGGCCGGCGCCTTACCGACTGAGCCACAGGTGCTGCCCCTTAAGCGATTCTTTTGCCTCAGCCTCCCAAGTAGCTGGGACTACTGGTGCCCGCCACAACACCCAGCTATTTTTTATTTGGTTGCAGTTCAGCTGGGGCCGGGTTTGAACCCGCCACCCTCGGTATATGGGGCTGGCGCCCTACCAACTGAGCCACAGGCGCTGCCCTGAGACCTGTTTTTTAATGATTTTTATAACATTTAATTTTTGAGCAAAGAGTTGTAATACAGTTTCATTACTACAGGAAAATCTGGAAAGCAGCTAAGGCTTTCCAGACTGTAATGTTACCTATTGCTGTGTCTAAACAGCTTACAGAAGAGGGAATCCCCACTAAGAACTTTGATTCCTTTTGCCTCATTATTCATGTTTTCACCTTGTCTCAGAACCTGTGAAGTGGTGCTCCCCCCACACCTCCCCAGAGCAAATGTTATCACTTTGGCAGGATACTGCCTTGAGCTGCATGATTTGATACAACAAAGGTGTTCAGGGCCAAGCTGCTTTTAACTGGTGCTACAGCAGATACACTAGCTCCCTTACTTGAGTTTAGATAAAAATGGCTTGTAACTGTGGTCCTTTAAGGAGATACAGCCAAATAAGTGTCATTAAAACCTTTTTTTCATTAGGACTATAAAACTCATAAAACTGGTGCTTGTAATCTATATTGTTGCAGGCAGTCGTGGTTTTATACTTACTGAAATCACTCAAGTGGAGGCATCTGCTACAAAACAAGATAGTCCTCACAGCTTAGGGCATGAATTGGGTACAGCTGAGAAATGTCAGCTGTGTAAACAGCCTGAAATGTGTTACCAACAAAAATATGATTAATTTCTTTCCAAGACAGTGTGCCATAACTTAATACTTAGAATGGTTTAACTTTCAGAGAAAGCACCTGAACATTTCCTTCTCAGTGCCAGAGTAGAAGATTGCTTATAAAGGTCATTAAAAGTGGGGTTAGTTTATACTTTTCCTCCTTAGTTGCAGAAATTTGTGTGGCTTTGAATATACAGTAGCTTTAGATACCATATGGCTTCTGTGAATGAAAATACCATAAATCAAGAAGTGAATGGATTTGGAATGATGAAAATCTAAATATGATAGTAGGTTGTGGTAGAAGTTACAAATCTCTAAATTTTCTAAAAGTCATTTAATTGAACACTTAAAATGAATAATTTTTATAGCATGTATTTATGCTTCAATGAAGCTATTCTTTAAAAAGTTAATGAAAAACGAGACCAAAATACTTTTTCATTTGTGTTTTTACACTGCATGAGAAATACTATGCAATAACATAGGAGATATTTTCTTCAGTATATTTCTCATTAACCTTTGACTTACTAAAAAGAACAAAGAAATAGGCTTCTTATAATCAAATTCTTGTATCATCTTGATTCTCTTATTAACCTGGTAGACTTTAGTTTTCTGGTACTTTCAAGCTACTCAGTGAAATCAACAATCACTCCGAACATTGTTACCCATCTCCCTTCACAGTTAAAATATTTTCTTTGCTGTGGTTTTACTATAATGGAATATGGGATACTGTATGAATTGTCAATAACTTTTTCAGTTCCTTTTGCACCCTTTCATCAGGAAAATAGGTATCTAAAGCTTCACCAGTAGGGGAATGTTTTCATGCTGTGACAGTTCAGCTGTGAGAACAAGGAGTTGCAAGTAGGCAAAATCTCACTTTACACTCTAATAAGGACACACTTGGTTTCCAGAGAGTAGAAATAATTTTAGCACTGTGAACTATGTTTAGACACCTTATTATAATGTAGACCATTTGAACATATGTAGCTTTTCAAATTCCATTTAATTCTTTCTTTAATAAGGGAAGAAAAATCCTCTAATTTTAATATTTTTTTGTTGTATGTCTTTTTTTTTCTTTTGAGACTACTAATGGTCTTCCACTGTTCTATCATCAGCTAAGAAATACTTATGATTTGAAAAATTAAGAATTTTGTAATCAGAGGTCTTTGGTCATGTGTTAGGAGACAGAAAGCTACTTACTAAATATTTTCATATTGAGAATGTGAGATCACTTATAAGCAAAACCATTACATAGTGGCCTTTCTGTAAAATAAAAATACAGCAGAACCTCTGTATGTATAAACTGGTCAACATACAGAGTTGGTCAACATAAGGAAGTAGGCCTACTGTACTGATATGTATATGTGGTGCATGTCTGGTCTATGTAAATTAGGTCAACTTAAGGAGGTGGTCAATGTAGGGAGGTTCTATTGTAAAACAAGACAAAAATCCACGTGTACTCTTAAATAGAAGTAAATCTGTGAATAAGGGAATGTCACTTGCTTTGATCCTTCTGATGGGGACCATTTTTATCTGTGACTTCCCTCTGGCATTTTATGTTTAGCAGGTGTCTAGTTGTGAACATTATCCTGACACAGTACCCCCATATTATAGAAGCTATGGTCCAAATGCTGAGTCTTGCAGTTACTATATACTTAACCATACTATAGTTATCAACTGAGTAAATTCATAAGCCTCTGTTCCAGTGATTCTATTCATTGTTGCAAAGTTAATATTTCTAAAGTACAACATGAATCACATTCAGCCCTGCTTACTTATTTTAAATGGCAACCCAATACCTGCTGATTTATTACAGATTTTTATGCTGATATTCAAAACCTTTCATTCTTTGGTCTGAAACTTTCCTTCCAGGTTTATTTTCCCATAAAGGCCCAAAATAAATGCTCTCTATATATTTGTTGAATGAATGATTGAATATTATACCTTATGTGCCTCAACTTTAGCTAGATACTCATCTTGCTATTCCTCAGATATACTTGTTGCTTTCTCCCAGTCTGTGTCATATTTTTCCTTACCCTGAGAATATCAACAATTATCTCTTTCCTTCCAATTTTTTTTTTTTTTTCAGTTTTTGGCTGGGGCCAGGTTTGAACCCACTACCTCTGGTATATGGGGCCAGTACCCTACTCCTTGAGCCACAGGCGCCACCCTTCCTTCACAATCTTTAAGAAACCCTGCCTATGTCCCTCTTCCCACGGTCCCTTCTCCAGTCATCTTAGAAATTATTTTATACTTCTATTCTTATATTTACATTTCTTTTTCACTTTTTTCTCCTTTTGTTCTTTTTTTTTTTTTTTAAAGACAGGGTTTGCTCTGTCACTCAGGTTGGAGTATAATGGCATGACCATAGCTCATTACAACCTTGAAATTTTGATTTCAAGCAATCAGGAGATTGCTCAAGAGATCAAATTTTGATCTCTCTTCCTGCCTCAGCCTTCAAAGTAGCTAGGGCTGCAGGCCTGGCTAATTTTAAAAATTTTTTGTAGAGAGAGTATCTTGCTATGGTGCCCAAGCTGGTTTTAAACTCCTGTCCTCAAGTGATCCTCTCCCCTCAGACTCCCCAAGGGCCGAGATAATAGGCTTGAGCCACCATGCCCCACTTCCTTTGTTCTTTCTTTCCTTCATTCTTCCCTTACTTCCTCATATCTGACTCTTGTCATTTAACCGTATGAATAATCACAGACAACTTAACCTCTCTGGATCTCAGTCTCCAAAACTGAAGAACAGGGTAATACTCAAAAGTTATTATGAAGACTAAAGGCATCAGTAGTTACAAGGATAGTTACTTTTAGTTTTATTTTGAAGATTAAAGTAGTCAGTACTAGAAAAACTGTCTACCATTGTTAACCTTTAGCTATTACTGGTTTTCACTCATCTATCTGTTCATTCACTTGACATTTAAGGAACAACTCTTACAGACCAGTAACTTGCTTGGCCCTTAAAGTTGTAGGGTAAGGCCTTGCTTCTCAAGGATTGAAGAGTATGTCGGGGGACAGATATATAAACAAACAGTAACACTAGTAGATGAACTAATACATGCCCACATAAGAGAAAAACTCAATTCAAGTTTGGGGGAGTGGAGGGAAGGATAGAAGAAGAGGGAGGAGGATTGGTATGCTCCAACCTAATGGGCACAACGTAAGGGTATATGGCACACCTCCTAGGTGTAAGACACAGCTATAACAGGGCCCTCACCTAACAAACGCAAACATTGCAACCTAATCATTTGTACCCTCATATTAATCAGAAATAAAAAATATATGTTGACAGTTGAAATTTATATAAATGTAATGGGATTATAGAAGAGGGAAGAACTAATTTTGGTAACAGATGGTGGTGGTAAAAAAATTGTTTTCCAGAGAAAAGGGACATTTGATCCCTTTTTAATTTGTATACTTGCATTCCTCCCTTTTGTAAATTCTAAATGTTGGAAGTAGGAACCGTCTTCCTCATGTTTGTGTGTTCTGCAGTATAAAACATACTGTTTCATGCATTCATTTATTTAAATTGTTCAGAGCTCTACTAAGTTGACATCTATGATAATTAAACAACTAAAGGATCAATTTGTGTGATTATAGTAACTTTGTAAACTTTTTGAGAATCAGATTATTTTCTTTCTAATAAAAATTAAATTATCAGAACTAATTTTTTTTTAGATGGCAAATGGGATAACAAATTTAAGAGAAGGGGAATGTACATTACTGGTTGATTTGTACCAACCAGTATGTATGCACATGGGGGAAGATAAAGAGGAGAGCAGGGCAAGGGAGGAGAGAGAAAGAGAGAAAACAGGTGAGCAGACTAATCCAAGCTCACTGAATCCCAGCATTACAAAGACTAAACAGATGGAAAGAACAGCTTTGAATGCAATAGAAGAAAGTTTGGGTTTAAAAGGAAAGAAAAGTTCTGAAATGAACTGTACCTGCAACAGAGAGAATGAGTTACTTAATAGAGTTTCAGTTTCTAGGTTTTGTTTGTTTGTTTCTTTTGAGACAGAGTCACATTCTGCCACCCTGGGTAGAGTGCCCTGGCATCAGAACTCGCAGCAACCTCAAACTCTTGGGCTCCCAAGTCTCCCAAGTAGCTGGGACTACAGGAACCTGTTACAATGCCCCGCCAACTTTTATATTTTTAGTAGAGATGAGGTCTCCCTCTTGCTCAGGCTGTTCTTAAACTCCTGAGTTCAAACAGCCCACCCGCCTCAGCCTCCCAAAGTGCTAGGACTACAGGCGTGAGCCACTGTGTCCAGGTAAGTTTTAGTTTCTTTATCTGCAAATTAATTGGAAATGATATAGATTAAATGGATTAACATATCAGATTGAACTATATGAAATTGTCATTTTATAAGGACAAAAATGATTGCATATTAGCAATTTCATATGGTTTTTAGCTAATATGTAAAAAGCACATAATATGAAGAGGTTGGTGATTATGATCTGTGGGCCCAAATCCCACCTACCATCTGTTTTTGTCAATAATATTTTGTGGGGATACATTCATACTCATTTGTTTATGTATTTTACCTAACTGCCTTCATACTATAGTGGCAAAGATGTCTAGTTGCAACAAAGAGCATATAGCCCACAAAGCTTGAAATATCTACTGTCTGGCCCTTTTCAGAAAAAGTTTGTAAACCCCAGTGTAATGTTTGGCATTTAATAGGCATTCAACAAACATTAACTTCCTTTCCCTTGAGTAAGCACCTTCTTTATATTGCATACTCAAGCAGAACCAGAACCATTCTTTGAGTAGCTTCAAGGTCATCTTATGCTATTTAAATTACTTTGTTAGCCTATCCTAGGGCAGATAGATTCAAGCAGTCTTTGAACATTTTCACTGGCTTTTTCTTTATTTGGCAAGGTCATGGATAATGTTGCTTCTGATAGTGGTGAGACTCAGTAGCTTCAGAGGGTTCATTGCCCTTGTCAACATATAGAGTCTTTTACAAATAACACAGGCAAAGACTAAACAGACAGAAAGAACAGCTTTGAATGCAATAGAAGGAAGTTTGGGTTTAAAAGGAAAGAAAAGTTATGAAATGAACTCTATCTGGAACAGAGAGAAGGAGAAGTTTGAGAGTGTGGTTGAAGCACCCAAGGGACGTGTTCACTCAGTAAATTTGAGGGAGAACACAACAAAAGTGAAACAGCCCTGTAGTAAACTTTTGAGCACTGAGATCTGATGCTGTGGCTTTTGATTTTGGTTTATAAAATCCCAAACCTGTGTACTGCTGTTTCTGCCCATGAAGGAATAACTGCTCTGGAATTTTCCCTCCCTGTGTAAACAACAGGAAGACAGAATAAAATACATAGAACAACTGTTTTCAGATACTAGACAAGCAGTGCGGGACTCTAATGAAAGAAACAAATGAGTCAGATAAACAAAAACTGAATTTGGTGCCAGCAAATCTACACTACCAGAAACATTAAAGGAAATTCTTTAGGCAGAAGGTAAAAGGAATTTGATGGTGTACCTTGTGACAAGACCGGGAGAAGTTCAGGCCAAATTTAATGAAAGGGGACAGAGACCTGCCTGGGCAGGGCAAAGATGGTGTCTGCACTGAGGGTGGTTGGAGGCCTTTTTTGATATGGGGTATACGGGAAGCAAGATTCCACAGCTGGCTGGAAGGTTCTGGTGGGCCAGGGTCTTTCTGGCTAAACTCTTGGGGTAGGGCCAGATAAGCCTTTTGTTCTAGGAGGGGAAGAGGAGCAGAGGAGGAGGGAAGAGAAGAGAAGAGAAAGGGATAGGGCTCATGTGGGCCCTCCTTAGGCCCCTAATGAAAGGAAAATGATACCAGATGGAAACTTGAATCTACAGAGAAGAATGAGAGTACCAGTAATGATAAATAAGTGGTTAAATATAAAAGACATTTTTCATTATGTTTTTAATATATTAAAGATAATTTTTAAAGGAAAAAGACTAACAAGCAATATGGTGTTTTTAACATATAAAAGTAAAATGTATGACAACAGCAGCACATAAAACAGAAAGGAGTACTGTACATTATAATTCCTGCATTGTGTGTGAAGTGGTATAATATTAATTAAAGGTAGTCTTTGAAGTTAAAATTGCATTTTGTAAATCTTAGAGCAGCCACTAAAGAAATGATACAAGGAAGTATAACTAATAAACCATTAAAGGAGATAAAATGCAGTACTAAAAAAGAAAGGTAGGAAAAAGGGAAGAAAGAAAAGATAGATTTAATACAAAACAAATAGCACAATGGTTTAGAGCTACCCATATTGTTTTTTTTTTTTTATTGTTGGGGATTCATTGAGGGTACAATAAGCCAGGTTACACTGATTGCAACTGTTAGGTAAAGTCCCTCTTGCAATCATGTCTTGCCCCCATAAAATGTGACACACACTAAGGCCCCACCCTCCTCCCTCCATCCCTCTTTCTGCTTCCCCCCCCATAACCTTAATTGTCATTAATTGTCCTCATATCAGAGCCACCCATATTGTTAATTACAGTAACTATAATTTAAAAGGCAGAGATTATGAAACTGAACTTTAAAAAGCAAGATTCAACTATATGCTGCCTACAAGAAATAGTTTAAATGACGACAGGTTAATCCATTGTCAACATTCTTTCACTAAATAAGTGGAAAAATATTTGCCATGCAGGTGCTAAGCATAAGAAAGCTGTAATGACTTTATGACATCAGGAAAGTTATAGAACAAAGAATATTATTAGGATTAAAGAGAGAGTTTTATGATAATTAAAAGGTCAGCTCATCAAGAAGAGACAATGATCCTAAATGTGTATGTACCTAATAAGTTTCAAAATATATGAAGGAAAAACTGATTAGACCAAAATAATACACCAGGTTGTAATTATAGTTAGTGATTTCACATTCTTTTCATAGTAGTTTACAAAAAAGTAATAGGTAAGGATATAGAAGATTTGAGCAACATTATTAATCAGCTTGAGGTAATTGGTGTTTATAGACACTTCACCTAACAGTAGCAGAATATACATTCTTTTTAAGTATGTGTCGTACTTGCAAAGGTAAACTATACTCTGGGCCATGAATAAAGTCTCACTGCATGTTAGAGGATAATAATGAGTATTACCATTGACTAAAGCAAAACCAAATTACATATCAACAATATAATGGTACCTGAAGGTCCCCAAATATTTAAAAGAACATATTTAAAAAAAAAATAAAATCCATGAGTCGAAATCACACAGACTGGAAACATTTCAAACTGAATGGAAATATAGAATATAAAAATTTGTAGGAAGCAACTCAAATAGTGTTTTGAGGGGATTTATAGCTTTAAATACTTATATTGGAATAGGAGACCCGGGCGGCGCCTGTGGCTCAGTAGGTAGGGTGCCGGCCCCATGTTCCGAGGGTGGCAGGTTCTAACCCGGTCCCAGCCAAACTGCAACAAAAAATAGCCAGGTGTTGTGACGGGCACCTGTGGTCCCAGCTACTCGGGAGGCTGAGGCAAGAGAATCACCTAATCCCAGGAGTTGGAGGTTGC
Organism: Nycticebus coucang; assembly: GCF_027406575.1. Taxonomy (NCBI): domain Eukaryota; kingdom Metazoa; phylum Chordata; class Mammalia; order Primates; family Lorisidae; genus Nycticebus; species Nycticebus coucang. Next base: position 47,429,703 of record NC_069801.1, on the reverse strand, counting down.
TGTGAGCTGTGATGCCACGGGGTACTCTACCCAGGGCAATAAAGTGATACTCTGTCTCTTTAAAAAAAAAAAGGAGACCCCCCAAATCAATGACCTCATCTTCTACCTTAAGAAGACAGAAAAAGAACAAATTAAATCCAAGTAAGTGAAATGATATAATAAAGATAAGAGCAGAAATCAATGAAATAAAAAACAAAGAGTAGACAAAATCTTTGACCAAATGCTGACTCCTGGAAAAGATTGATTAAATTGATAAACTTCTAGGTCAGTGGTTCTCAACCTTCCTAATGCTGTGACCCTTTCATACAGTTCCTGTGGGTTGTGACCCACAGGTTGAGAACTGCTGTTCTAGCTAGACTGATCAAGATAAAAAGAAACCAATGACCCTTGCCAGCAACTGAAGAGGAGACAGTCCTACAAATCATACAGACATTTAGAAGATTAAAAGGAAATATGATGAATAAACTTTTGCCAATAAATTCTACAATTAAGACAAAATGGGCAAGTTGTTTAAAAGACTCAAATTACTGAATTGAACCAAGAAGAAATAGAATATGAAAATTGCTCAATTATAATTTAAAAAAATTGAATTTGTAATTAAAATTTTTCACACAACACAAACATTAGGACCAGATGATGTTAATCCGGCAAACTCTACCAAACATTAATGAGAGGTTAAGGACCAAAAATGAGAGATTATTCCAAGACGTGAATAAAAGGAATCAGAGTCCAGGTTCTGTGTGGTCAACAGAGTGGCCTTTAGCAAGTGGGCTGAATGCAAAAAAGAAGTCAGCACATGGGTTAAGGTAAATGGGAATATAAGAGATCAGAGGGGTAGGAATTGATGCATTCATTTCTTCCCTGATGGTAAAGAGTGGTCCAGGTCCACGGAGGGCATCCCCACTCACGAGACACTGGACAGGCAAGTCTGACCCACTGGGGTTAGTCCGAGACTGGTGCCGGATTTAGGAGGCATAGACTTACTGGAGTTTTTTGGCCCAGAGTGGAGAGAGGGAAGAGAAGTTAAAACGGCTCAGAAAGGGATTATATACAAATGCTTAAAAGGCCTAGAAATAGAGGAAGAGGGAGAGAGGAGTTGGAGTGGAGTTAAAAGGGCTCAGAAGCAGTTAGAGACAAATGCTCACCTCACTATTAAATAGATGAATTCTGGGCGGGGTTGAAAGGGTCTCCCATTTCCCTTCATCTCTTAGGAACAAGAGTCTGTCTAGTTAGGAGTAGGTCTGTGTATATTGCTTGGCTCCCCCAGGGGGCTTCTCCCATCCTGGGTTTCAGCACCAGAATGAAAGGACTTCTATAAATGAAAGGAGTCCAGGTTCTGTGTGGGCAAGATGGCCTTTATTTCACTTGAGTGCAAATGGGCTGAATCCAAAAAGAAGTCAGAACGCGGGTTAAGGCAGATGGGAATATAAGAGTTTGGAGGGGTAGGGATTGCCACATTCATTCCTTCTTGTGTGGGATGTTTGTTTCTATTTGGTCAGGTCCCTACATTTGGTACTATCAATTAAAGGCAAATTAATATCAATCCTATACAGATTCTTTCCCAACATATTTTATGAGACTATTGTTTTACGTTACCAAAATTGGTCAGAGACAGAAATACATTAAAGGTGCAACAGTGGACTATCAATCAATGTAATTAATTTTATTAACAAAATTAATGAGAATATATGCATAACCAGATGAATAGATCCTGGAAAAACATTCAGTGATATTTAGCATATATTCATGATAAAAATCAGTCAGCAAGGTAGTGAGACAAAATGCTACTGCTGCTTTGAAACACAGTGGCAGCTTAGAAAATTAAATATTCACTTAATATATAATATATAACTGCCAGGTATTTTACCCAAGGGGAATGAAAACATATATCCTCACAAAGATTTGTATGTGAATTTGTTATAGGCTTTATTTATAACAGCATACAAACAGAAGCAACCAAAATGTCCATCAGCTGGTGACTAATAAATTGTGATATATCCACACAATGGACTGCTACTCTAAATTAAGAGAAACTGATATATATATCTATATATACATATAGATATAGATATATATAAAAACACTTATCTAAGTGAATGAGACAGACACAAAAGACACTATGTGATTTCATTTATTTTCACTTGATCTTAGCTAAAAGGCCCAGAAGCAAAGATTTCACTTACATGAAATCTGAAAAAGACATAACTACATAGCTACAGAAATCATTATCAGGGGATTACCAAGGGGTCCTGGGGGAGATTGATTTCAACAGGGACACAAAGAAACTTTTTGGGGTAGTAGAAATGTGAGTTTTATAAATGTGTTTGCATTTATACAACTAGAATACTGGTGAATTTTGTATATAAGAGAGTCTCCAATACAGCTAAGTTTTTACAAAAGAAAAAGCAAAGCACTTAAGCAAACTTGAAATATAAAAGAATTTCACCCAACTTGTTAGAAGGAATCTATGAAAAGGCTACAGCCTTACATATTTAATGGGGGAATACTTTCACTCTAAGTTTGGAAATGAGGTGAGGATGTCCACTTTTACAACACAATGTTATACTTACTGGTAGTCTTAACCAGTACAATAAGGTATGGAAGAAAGAAAACACATGAAGATTAGAAAGGAAGAAATAAAATTGTCTTTATTTTCATGCAAAATATTTAGTAGTTTCTTTGTGACCCAACATAATCAGCAAAACTATAGGAAATGACAAATGAAATTAGACCACAGGCTGAGATCATAAAAAAATCAGTTGTATTACTATAATAGTCAAGAACATTTTGAAAATTGAATTTTTAAAAACTATGCGATTGATAATTCCATCCAAAAATATGAAATATTTAAGGATAAATTTAGCAAAATATGTACAAGATTGGTACATTGATTATTACAAATTATTGGGTAGAAGTTACAAAGTTCTTAGAAATAGAAAGGGCTATCATCATCATGTGTTGGAACACTCAATATTAGTAAATTGATAGTTCTTCCCCAAACTAAGCTACGGCACTGCAATGCCAATCAAATTCTCATCAGACTTTTTTGGTACAAATTGACAAATTCCAAAATTTATATGGAAATGGGAAGATGTAGAATTCTCAAAACAATTTTGAAAAAGAACAAAATTAGGAGACTTACACTGCCTGATTTCAAAAAGTATTAATACAGTATTCAAGTGGTGTTTATGTAAAGATAGTCATATAACTCAATGGATAAAATAGAGTGTTCAGAAATAGATCCATATATTTGTGTCATTGATTGATTCTGTACAAAGACTCCAAAGTAAGGCTGTGGAAAAGGTATGTTCTTTATTTAACAAATGGTGTTGGGATAATTGGATATCGATAACAATACTGCAATGTTTACTTTATGCCATACACAGATTTATCTCAACTTTTCGAAAAAGACCCACCCCTCCAAAAAAAAGGAGACAAGCCACAGACTGGAAAATATTTGCAAAACAAGCCAGGCAAGGTGGCTTATGGCTGTGATCCTAGCATTCCAGGAGGCCAAGGCGAGTGGATTGCCTGAGCTTAGGAGTTCAAGGCCAGCCTGAGCAAGAGCAAGACCTGATCTCAGAAAATACCCAGGTGTTGTGACAGGTGCCTATAGTCCCAACTACTTGGGTGACTGAGGCAAGGGGATTAATTGACCCCAAGAGTTTGAGGTTGCTATGAGCTGTGATGCCACAGCACTCCACCTAGGGTTACAAAGTAAGACTGTCTCAAAAAATGAATCGAGTAGAATAGAATGACAAATACCAATGAAGTGGTATTTGTGTGGGGTTGGGTATAGGTGTTGACTAGAAGAACATCAGGGGATTTAGGGATATGATGGAGATTTTTTATAGTTTGCGAATACATTTTATAGTTATAAGAATGTATACATATATAAAAACTCCTTGAACTATACTTAAAATGAGTGCATTTTATTATAAGCAATTGGTCCTCAATAAATTTTATTTAGGGGTGAGTATGTTGATCTGAAACCTAGTAAATGGTAAGGTATATGGTAAAATGCAGAACCAGTATTCAACTCCCTATCTTTCCCCTCCCTGATGCCTGTGCTCTTTCTCCTGTATCATGTTGTTTCTTATTTGTTCACATTTCTCAGAATAGTTCGAGTTTTAAAATACCCAGTCCAATTTTTCCATAATTGCACTCTCATTGGTTAAATCATATGCCTTTGTTGAACTTTAGAGTTACTATAGCAAGAGGCATGGGAAGACGTTCCATAGTACTTGATTTCTCCCAATTTATCTGACCTAAATCTCTAGTTACATTACAAGTTGGGCAATTATAGTATCTTTACCTCTACAGTGGCCTGATAACCTGATAGCTAAGGCATGGATGGACTCAAGGAGTCATCAAGGCCACATGAATGAGCTAAATGGCATTTAGGCAGTTGAAATTGTAGTCAGTCATTTCAGGAAGATTTCAGTGACTGAGCGAATGTAATTCCAGTATATTTGTGAAAATTTTAAATTAAAATCTTATTATAGTCTTATGTGCCCATATTAGACCTACCTCTATTTCAAAACTCAAATTGTCTAAAATACTAAATTTCTCTGGATTAGGACAGTGTGTTGCAAATGATTTAGATTCTTTACATTTCAAGTTTTAAAGGGGAAGTAGAGAGATTTGGCTGCATTCTTCTATGTCTTAATCTGATTAAACTGAGTTTTGAAGGTTTACAATTATTCAATAAAAGGCTGACACAGAGAAGCAAACATTTTCCTTTAATATCCTTTATTAGGTAAGCACTTAATGATTGAATATAAGTGAATTCAAAATTTTCATCATGGCACTTTGGTTTGTATGTGTTCTTGAAAAGCATGTTATTGGGCAGCACCTGTGGCTTAGTGGGTAGGGTACCAGAACCCATACACCCAGGGTAGCGGGCTGAAACCCAGCCCCAGCCAAACTGCAACAACAACAAGATAGCTGGGCACTGTGGTGGGCGCCTGTAGTCCCAGCTACTTGGGAGGCTGAGGCAAGAGAATTGCCTAAACCCAGGAGTTGGAGGTTGCTGTGAGCTGTGACACCATGGCACTCTACTAAGGGCTTTTAAAAAAAAAGAAAAGCATGTTATTAATGTGGCAAAAAATAAGTGGTAAGACTCCATTTTGGTATTCAAAGTTACTTAACATAGTGCTAGGTGAATATTAAGATTGTTTGCAAAGCAGAAGTCATGTAAATGACGTCATTAGAGCCAGATAGTAGATTATAAGTGAATGTTATTTGATAGAAATAGTATACATTGGAATACAGTTACTATTTATTATCCTCAGTTTTTCTAAGGGTTACTTCAAACTACCCTTCTAGCTAGGTTGTAGGAAGAACACTTGTGATAACATCGCTTTTATGAGACTATGAACTCCTTGAGGGCAGGAAGCGGATCTTTAAAAGTGCCTTTGGGACAAAATACATAGTGAATTTTTCTTCTTTCATGAATATTCAGTGTGGCACAGAAAAGTCAGTGATTGGCTCTAAATTATAGTAAATAACTTAGCTCGTACTGCAATACATGTTACTTACTGCTTTCTCCCCCGCTCTTTCTCATTTTCTCTGATACTGAGAAAAGTCTTTTGGGGACTCTTGTACTTGACCCCGTTCTATAACTGAGAAATGGAAGGTTGTTTGTAATACATATGTGCATTACCTAATCTCTGGCATTTCTGTTTGCAAGTTAACATGCTGTCTATTGCATTTGAACAGCTAGCTGTAACATATGTGATAAGATTTCTTAATAAGTTATTTTCTTGAGCAATGGAAATGTAAACCCAAACAGTAGTAGTTCCAGCTTATTAAGTTGTGCTTTTAGACCCTTGGGTTTTACATATAATCAATTGCCTACAATTCTGTATTTGAGAAAGAACATGAAGATAGCATTATATCCTGTTTGGGAGCTAACGGATTCCATGGCATTTTTTGACATGCACAAAAAAGAAGGTTTTCACAACTATGTCTAATTGGCTATGAATTATAAATTTTCTAACCCAAAGAAAAGCCTTTAAATGAACATTCATGCATGGTAAGCAGCCTTTTAAGCTCAAGGTGACTTAATCAACAATCAAATCAATTGTTGCTCCACATTATGACATTCTACATGTAGACTATATATAGTTTTTTTTAAAATAAATATCCACAAGAGATTTTTGGTACTGATTGTTCCTAGAGCCAATGAAAGTCTTTTGTTCTTTTATTGTATGTTTGTTGACAGTTGTGATCAACATGGAATGAACTGCTTACAGTTTATTACTTTCAAAGTACAAATTTGAATGCTGTGGATTCAGATGTATAAAAGAGATAAAATTACAGACAGCTTTGAGTGGCAGTTACATATCAAACCTCACTGGGGTTTGACGGGCAACGAATATCGTTATTAGATGCTTTTTCCATAATTGCTGACATTTATCCAGTGTTTCACAGTATTTGCTAATGTATTAATGCAGTCAATCTCTGAGAGGCTGCACATGCCTTTTTAGCCCTGGCTTTTATGGGATTCTGAAATTCATAGACCCACAGATACTTATTCCCTGCTGGTTGCCGTAGTGACAGAGCTCAGAGATAAGCCAAGACAGAGCCCTTTTGTGATTGCTTTTCAGGTGACATTCAGCGGCAGCTTGAGTAGAGTGTCCTTTTATAGTTCCTGTAATTCAGAAAATGATAACAGCTTTTTGCTGCTTAGAAGAGAAGTCTGTGAACTGCTCCCAGTGGGATTTTGGTTTGCCATGCCACTTCATACCAACACCAGCCTGATAAAGTTCTTATTATTGTGGAGATTTCAAAGTGCAAGGGGACTGAATTAATTATGACAGGTTAGAAGATACAGGACTGATATGACAAGTAAAACTTTAAAGAACCAATATGCGTTCCAAACCATATGTAACAAGTTCATTTGGACGTCATAAGCTATTAGTGGCAATATAGTTGGCCACTTGTTTAATAAGTAAATACTCCTGACTTCCAGATTGTTTTTGGACCCTGCTAACTATTCTATCTCAAAGTTTAGAAGTTATCTTTCATTTTTTTATGTCAATTTCTCATTTAAAACTATTGTCCAACATTTTGTTGTTTGGAATAGGTAGCTTTATTTGGGAACTTTCTTGGTCCAGGGTATTTATAATTTTTTTTTCTTTGTTTTTTTTTCTTTGAGACAGAGTCTCAAGCTGTCGCCCTGGGTAGAGTGCCATGGCCTCACAGCTCACAGCAACCTCAAACTCTTAGGCTTAAGTGATTCTCTTGCGTCAGCCTCCCAAGTAGCTGGGACTATAGGGATCCATCACAACACTTGGCTATTTTTTTGTTGTTGTTGTTGCAGTTGTCATTGTTATTTTAGCTGGCCCAGGCCAGGCTCGGACCTGATAGCTTTGGTGTATGTGGCTGGGGCCCTGCCCACTGAGCTACGGGTGCCACCTTTAATTTCTTTTCACTTTTCTCAGCAGTGGAATGGATACCTTATAAATAGCAGTTTATATAACATACCTTAAATTCAGGAGAAAACGCTCGTGATGATGGGGAAGAACTAGGAGGAAGGAAAGCAGTTTAAGAAATAACTGGAGAAAATTAAATCTTACATGGAAAGGTTAGCAGTCTTAAAAGGACATTTTTTTTCCCTAGAGTCCTGCAGCTATAATAGTTAATAGTCTTGATTCTGGAAGAAGTATGGGAAATGTTGAGATCCTGGAACCACTGTCTATGTAGTTGATGCTATTGACAAAAAAGGCAAAACAAACGATAAAAACCAACCATCAAGTAGAATCTGGAACACCAACCCAAATTGAACCATGCAAGTCGGTTGGCAAATGGGAGGTAACTTAAATACCTTTCCCTACAATTTAAATGTAATTCACAGTTAAACAAGAGAAGTAACTCCAGAATCTGAAGAGGTGAAAAAGACAGATGTAAATTGCTGGTGAACCGTTCTTCATGAATAAGCATATGGATGGTACAGGAGTGAGGATTCAGAAAAATAATTTGACCGAACCAAAGCTAATGAGTTATCTTGAGTTAGGTGTGCAATAGAAAAATTGGAGATCTGGTTTGCGTTACTTGTTTCTAACCTTTCAGTCTCATTTAGAACAGATGTAAACTCTCATAAAATCCAAATATTTGTAATTCAGACAAAAAATGTAATCTTCAGACTGGTAACAAACAAATATGACATTTTCAAATGATATTTAGTAGACCTTTATTAACGCTGTGTTACACCCGTAGTGTTCATTGCATCCCATATTTCTTATGGTTAACTTAATCATCAATCATCTGTTTTGATGTTCAGTGGTCCGCTTATCCTCAGGTGATATATTCCAAGACCCTCAGTGCATGCCTGAAACCACCAGTACTATCAACCCCTATGTACGAGTCCTAACAATCGAGTTAATAAATTCATCCTAGAAAAGCTACTACATACCTCATTGCTGAATATCACTAGAGTTACCTTCAAAGTTCTCCCCTTAAGATGCTATGCACCAACACCAGTGCCTAGTCTATCCTTCAAAGCAATTTCGGAACTTTTTTTCTGGGATGGTTCTCAGAGTTGTCATCTTATTACCCTTGATGTCTAAATGTCATCAAAATGTCTTTCTTTCAATATTTATTTTATCTTTGGTTAAAGAAAAAAGTCATTGGAGGCCAGAGCAGGTTGAATAGGAAGGGTGTGCCAATTTAGTAATTTGTTGACTGGCTAAAAACTCCCTCATATAAATGCCGTGTGAGCAGGTGCATTGTGATGCAAGAGCCATGATTTGGAGAAAAGTTCAGATTGTTTTTGCCTAACTTTTTCATGCAGTCTTTTTACTACTTCCAAATAGTAAACTTGGTTCCCTGTTTGTCCAGTTGGTGTGTACAAATTCATAATGAATAATTCCCCTGTTATAAAAAAACGTTAGCAATATCATTTTAATTCTTGGTTTGGACTGATGGAACTTTTTAGGTTCTGGAGAATGGGCTGACTTCCATTGTGCACTACTTTGTGCTTTGTTTCAGGGTTGTATTGGTACACCCATGTTTCATTACCAGTGATAACATGGCTCAAAACATTGTTGCTTCTCCAAAAGGTCGTGGCAAACTTCACCTCTCCTTTGTTTTTGTTCATTGATGAGCTCCTTTGGGACCATTTTTGTGAATACCTTTCTCATGCCAACATTTCGGTTAAGATTTTCCTGTTTCTCTATCAGCGTTTATTTGGTCTTCTATGCTTCTCACTGTTAGCTAACAATTTGGACTCACAGACAGATTTTTGTAATGTTTTTGTCAGTTTTGCTTGTTCCTGACCACCCTGCCCGCTCTTCATCAGTGATGATGAAAAAAATTTAACCCGTTTGTACACTGCCATTTTATTCACGGCATCGTCTCCATAAATTTTGGAGTAATACATCCCAGATTTCACTTCTACAGTTGCCAGGTTTAACAAGAAATTGTTTGTTTTTTCAATTTAAGCGTCACCATTCTCATGACATCATACAAAAACACACAATAATAATGAACGCTGCTCAGTAAGACACTGCTATATGTTGATAAGAACATATCGGACACCCTGTTCATACAGTGTTGCCAACATAAGCTCATGGTGGCAAGTTTGTGAACTTATTTGTCAGACCTTGTACTGTTTTTTTCTTACATATATACGTCTAATTTATAAATTAGGCCCAGTCACAGATTTATGACAATAATAACAAAACAGCACCATCATTTTATTTATTCATTTATTTTTAGAGATAGGGCTCTATCACCCAGGCTGGAGTGCAGTGGCACAGTCATAGTTCACTGTAGTCTCCTACTCCTAGGCTCAAGCGTTCCTCCCACCATACCCTCCTGAGCAGCTAGGATTTGCCACTACACTCAGCTAATGTTTTTTTTTTTTTCTTTTTAAAGACAAGGTCTTGCTCTTTTGCCTGGACTAGAGTGCAGTGACATGATGATTATAGTTTATTACAACCTCAAACTCCTAGGATCCATCAATCCTCTTTTCTAAGCCTTCCAAGTGTCTAGGACTATAGGTGGGCACCACAACACCTGGCACATTTTTTTTATTTTTTGTAGAGATGGTGTCTTGCTCTTGCTCAGGCTGGTCTCAAACTCCTGGCCTCAAGCAATCACCTTGCCTTGACCTCCCAAAGTGTTAGGATTATGATGTGAGCCACTGTGCCTGGCCTCCAGAGATTTTGAATAATTAAATAAAACAATCTGTTCAGGAGATTCTCTATGCTTTCTGGTGTAACACATTACCATCAATTAAAACATGTTTTTTCTTCATGTCTTCCAGCTACAAATTTAATGCCTTTTTCCTCTTAACTAAGCATTTATCACACAACATAGTTATAACTTTTGGTTGCAGCTGTCATTGTTTGGCAGGCCTGGGCTGGATTCGAACCCACCAGCTCAGGTATATGTGGCTGGCGCCTTAGCCACTTGAGCCACAGGTGCCAAGCTAGCTCATTGTTGTAACTTTTATAGTTTGAAGGTGTGACAGCAAAACTAGCACAAATTTCTTTTTCCTTCTTCACTTACAATTACATGGATAGAAGATAACTTCTTACTGTAGATCTTAGCAACTTCACCAAATAATTTATTTTTTCCCCCCTTAAGTTGAAAAATTTCTTCTTTTCACTTACAGGAAGTACTTTATAGCTTCTCTTTGGTGTATGTGAATTGACAGTATCACTACTCTTGAGCTTTAGGGTCTTTATTAAGTAAGGTAAATGTGGCTTGAACATAAGCCCTTCGATACCTCCACAACCAATCTGATAATGGCTGCTTAAATAACTAATAGGCAGGTAGTATATACAGTGTGGATACACTGGACAAAGTAGTGATTCATGTCCTGAATGGGACGGATTGAGGTAATGTGAGATTTCATCACACCATTCAGAATGGCATGCCTTTAGGAAAAAATATTAGGTAGAAAATTCCAGAAAGAACATTTTTTGGACTACAGTTAACTTCAGGTAACTGAAAACATGTATATAAGGTAGGGGGACTACTGGAGATCCACTTCATCTTAAAGATGAAGAAACAGACTTAGCAATAATGCAGGACAACTATAAGAATTTTGTTTACGTGACCTTCCAAAACTCAATCACAAAGAATTAGAAATTTTGAATGGACCAGTATCAAGCACTAAAATAGCATCAGTTATACAAAATCTCACAAAAAAAGAAAAGCCCTAGACCAGAGGAGTTAATATGAGAATTCTACAAAACCTTCAAAGAGGGACTAGTTCTTATATTGCATACTCTATTCCAAAATATACAGAAGGAAGTAATCCTCCCAGTGCATTCTGCGAGCAAATATCACCCTGATCCCCAAACCAAGAAAGGGGGCGGCACCTGTGGCTCAAGGGGTAGGGTGCTGGCCCCATATACCAGGGGTGGAGGGTTCAAGCCTGGCCCTCACCAAAACTGCAAAAACAAAACAAAAACAAGAAAGGACCCAACAAAAAAAAAAAAGAGAAAATTATAGACCAATATCATTAATGAATATTGATGCAAAAATATTCAGTAAGATATTAGCAGGCAGAATATAACAACACATTAAAAAAAGTTATACACCATTATCAAATGGGTTTTATCCCAGAGACTCAAGGTTGGTTCAACAAATGTAAATCCATAAATATAATGCACCACATAAATAGAATAAAAAAACAAGGACTATATGATTCTCTCAATTAATGCAGAAAAGGCTTTTGATAATATCCAGCATCCTTTCATGATAAAAACACTCAAGAAAACAGGCTTAGGTTTGAGAGCGCCTGTGGCTCAAAGGAGTAGGGCTCTGACCCCATATACCGGAGGCGAAGGGTTCAAACCCAGCCCCAGCCAAAAACTGGAAAAAAAAAAAAAAAAAAGGTAAGAAAATAGGCTTAGGTGTGACATTTCTTAAACTGATAGAGGCCATCTACAGCAAACCCACAGCCAATATCATATTGAATGGAGTAAAACTGAAAGCATTTCCACTCAAATCTGGAACTAGACAAGGATGCCCACTGTCACCACTGTGCTATTTAACATAGTGTTGGAAGTCCTAGCCGGAAGTCCTAACCATCGCAATCAGGCAAGAGAAGGAGATCAAAGGTATTCAGATGGTAACAGGAAGTCAAACTCTTGCTCTTTGCAGCTGACATGATCTTACACCTGAAAAACCCCAGAGACTCAACTACAAAGCCATTAGAAGTGATCAAGGAATATAGCAGTGTCTCAGGATAGAAAATAAATACCCACAAATCAGTAGCCTTCATACATGCCAACAGTAGTCAAGCAGAGAATAAAATCCAAGAGTCTATTCCTTTCACAGTAGTGCCAAAGAAGATGTAATACCAGGGAATATATCTAACAAAGGATGTGAAAGATCTCTGTTAAAAGAACAATGAAATTCTGAGAAAGGAAATAGCAAAAGATGTTAACAAATGGAAGAAAATACAATGTGAGTGGAAAGAGTCAACATTGTTAAAATGTCCATATTACCCATAGCAATCTATAGATTTAATGCAATCCCCATCAAAGCATCAATGGCGTACTTTAAAGAACTTGAAAAAATAGTACTTTGATTCATATGGAACCAGAAAAAAACCCAAATAGCAAATACAATTCTGAGAAATAAAAACAAATCTGGAGGCATCACATTACCAGATTTCAGGTTATACTACAAGTCTATAGTGATTAAAACATCATGGTACTAGCACAAAAATAGAGACATAGATCTCTGGAATAGAAAAGAGAATCTAGAGATGAACCGAGCCACATACTGTGATTTGACTTTGGATAAGCCTATCAAAAGCATGCACTGGGGAAAAGAATCCTTACTTAAATAGTGCTGGGAGAACTGGTTAGCACACATAAAAGACTGAAACTGGACCCACACTTCTCACCACTGACAAAAATTGATTCTCACTGGATAACAGATTTAAATTTAAGACATAAAACAATAAAGATTCTAGAAGAGTGTGTGTGGGGAAAACATTGAAGATAACTGGCCTGGGAAGAAACTTTATGAGGAAGACACCTCTGACAATTGCAGCAACACCAAAAATAAATAACTGGGATTTGATCAAGCTAAAAATCTTTTGCACAGCTAAGGGTACCACAACCAAAGCAAACAGACAACCTGCAGAATGGGAGAAGATTTTTTCATGTTATGAATATGATAAAGAAAGGCTTGATAACTAGTATCTGTAAGAACTCAAATTAAACAACAAGAAAAGAGCAAACAACCCCCTCTATAAGTGGACAAGAGACTTGAAGAGAAACTTCTCCAAAGATGACAGACAAATGGCTAAAAAACAGATGAAAAAAATGCTCATTATCTTTAATTCTCAGGGAAATGCAAATCAAAACCACTCTGAGATACACCCAACTCCAGTAAGATTAGCTCACATCACAAAGTCTCAAATCTGCAGATCCTGGTGTGGATGTGAAGAGAAGGGAACTCTTCTACACTGCTGGTGGGACTGCAAACTAATACAACCTTTATGGAAAGAAGTATGGAGAATCTTCAAAGAACTAGAAGTTGACCTTCCATTTGATCCCACAATTCCATTACCAGGTATCTATACAATACAACAAAAATGATTTTACCATATAGACATTTGCATCAGAATGTTTATTGCAGCTCAATTCATATTGTCAAGTTATGAAAGCAACCCAAGCACCCATCAACCTACGAATGGATCAACAAATTGTGATATATGTATATCATGAAATACCATTCAACCATAAAATTATGGAGAGTTTATATCTTTTATGCTCTCCCGGATGGAGTTGAAATACATTCTTCTTAGTAAGGTATCTTAAGAATGGAAGAATAAGTATCCACTATAATCAATACTGATATGAAACCAATATATAAATATTACATGCTCATATGAACCGTAAAACACAAATGTGGTCTAGTACAGGGACAAGGGGAGGAGGGAGAAAGGAGAGGAGAAGATAATGGGCAGAAGGAAGGAGGACATTTGATGGGATCTCACCTAATGAGTACAATGCGAGAGTACAGCACACCCCCTGGGTGAGGGGTTCTTTTACAACTAGAACTTTACCTTGGAAGTGAGAACAATGTATTCTAAAAATTTGTATCCTCATGTTAGTTTGAAATTTACAAAAAGAATTGCGCGTAGACAGTAGGGATAATTGTGTAAATAGTAAAAGAGTGAAAATATATTTATATATATGTATAGATAGATACGAAACTGTAGAAAATGAAACTGCACATAAGGGGAGACTACTGTATTAAATAAAAGAGAGAAATAAAATATTTATAAGAATTATTATATGATATGCTTTTTAGTGCTGTCATTATCCATTTGAGATTCTCTCTTTGTATTTTACCAATTTAAATAAGTTGTTACATGTATACTTAGTAGTATACTTCAACTAAGAAGGTCCTTTTAGACCATGTCATTTCCACAGTGTTTTAGAATAGATAAATAGTAGTTTATAATTGCTACCAAAAACAAAACAAGCAAACCAAAGCAAAATGCAACAGGGAAAGGACATGTAGCCTCAAAAACTGCAAAGAAAGCCCATGTTAAAAAAATACATATATTTAGAGAATTGGCTTCTTTACTAGTATCGTGATTTATCCCCTGAATTCAGAAGCTTAAAAATTTTATCAGAGGCTGGGCAAGGTGGCTCGTGCTTGTAATCCTAGCACTCTGGGAGGCCAAGGCAGGTGTATCGCTTGAGGTTAGGGATTGGAGACCAGCCTAACCAAGAGAGAGACCCCCTCTCTCCTAAAAATACAAAAATTAGCCAGGTGTCATGGTGGGTGCCTCTGTCGTCCCAGCTACTTGGGTGGCTGAGGTAAGAGGATTGATTGCTTGAGCCCAAGAGTTTGAGGTTGTGTGAGCTAAGATAATGCCACAGCATTCTACCCAGGGTGACACAGTGAAACTGTTGGAAAAAAAAAAGTTATCACAGTTATTATCTAAGATATTTATCTATTTTCAGATGATTGTAAAGGCAAACATAATACAACGAATGTTATCTTTTTGTAGTATAACATCACAAGATTTGAAGTGAACGCTAAAATAACTTCCTAAAATTGAATTTTAGTTATTTAATGCAAAACATTTTTCCAATAAATGTGGAATACTTTTGTGACTTGACACTGTGGAACCAAAAAAAAAAAAAAAAAGTTTAGATGAAGCTTAATCCTTTCTCTTCACCTCTATAATTATTTTGTTGTTATTCTATTAATATCTATTTATCCTACTGTGTTTTAGGCACTTTGCTTAGCCTTTATATGTTTTATCTCTAATCTTCCCATTAATCAGTCCTGAAAGGTAAATGTTACTATCCCCATATTTGCACATGAAGGAACTTAGGGTAGTTTAATAAGTTGTCCCAAATAACACACAGGTCAAGAGTGGTGAAACGGGGATCCTGACCCAGATTTGACTCTAAAGGATATGGGGAGTACCCCCAATCTTTTTTCTTTCTGTCCTACATTGGAAAAATGAGTTGTTGGGTCACACATTAAATACACTAAGGGAAGTTCATGGGCCAAAGAAAAGGTGTCTGCATACTATTTGGGATATCTGACACCACAGATAAGCAAAACAGACCTAAAATAATCCGCATGTAGCCTTCTGGCTGTTGATTGGACACCTTTGGATCTTTTCATTATACCAAAAAGAGATTCCATATGAACCTTAAATCCCAACTTCTTATTTTTCCTTTCCTAGCATAGTTCCCCAACTTCACCTATTATACACAGAGATTTTCTTTTGTCTCTCTGGTCCCATAATGTTGTTCCCTTTGCCTTAAATTCATCTCAGACCTTTCCTTCTGAGAATAACAGTAATAGATAGCACTGAAAAAATATTTACTCTGTATAAAGCACTTGTCTTAGTAGTATATATGTAACAACTTATTTAAGCTTTCTAACCCTATGAGGCAAAGGCTATTGCTTGTCCTGTCACAGAGATGAGCAAACTGAGGCATGGTCATACCACCACATAATTAATTATTACCAGTGGGATTTGAACCCAGACAGAGTGGCCTTAACACACTGTATGCCTGTTTTATAGTAGCAGAGATGATCAATTCAATGACAGGATGTCTGTGAAAACCTGTCGTCTCTTTCCTTACCGTGCCATAATGCTCACTGTGGTATGACTCATGTAAACATGCTACGTTCCTTGTGACTATAGTCCACTTTTATGGAATGTGAGATAGAAATGGTAATGAGGTATTTTTATATTTACTGTGAAGTGACCACTGTGTATACCATGTTTTTCAGTTTATTTATTTATTTATTTATTTATTTATTTATTTATTTATTTATTGAGACAAAGTCTCACTATGTCACCCTAGGTAGAGTGCTTTGGTGTCACAGCTCACAGCAACCTCAAACTCTTGGGCATAAGTGATTCTCTTGCCTCAGCCTCACAAGTAGCTGGGACTATAGGCACCCGCCACAATGCCCAGCAATTTTTTTGTTGTAGTTGTCATTGTTGTTTAGCAGGCCCAGGCTGGGTTCCAACCCACTAGCCCCAGTGTATGTGGCTGGTTCCCTAACCCATGAGCTACAGGCGCCGAGCCCAGTTCTTTTCTTTCAGTTGTATTGGTCTAGTTTACTTACACTTGACAAGTGTACTTACTTATTATTAAATGTTTAATATCTAAAATGTGGAAAATATTGTTATTCTAACCTTTTTGTCTCTAGACATATTAGCCAAGAGTTTACTAATTGATCCATAAACTCCAGAAAGTATATTAAATGTTATTACCATTTTAAACATGGAAGATACTATGGCTAGCTATTTAAAAATTTGTCTGAGTCCACAGGGACAGGATTAAAACTTTGGAAGCTCCTTTTGACAGTGAACATTAGAATATTACCATTAGCTCAAATCCCACTGTGCGTAGAAGAAGTCAGATAGCTATGCGTAGAAAAAGAGCCTTGGGTTTCGGGGTCAGAAAAGTTTGTTTCTAGTCCAGGGTAAGTAAAATCAGTCCCTTACCTGTGTTCTGTATCCCCTTCTGTCTTCTCAGGAATCATATGCTATCAATGACCTCTTCATTAGTGTATTTTATATTTAACTAATCTCCTTATACTAGATGTTCTATCCACATTTAAATATGAAAAGTCCGTCATCTTGAACACACAGAGAAACATACAGATACCATGAAAACAAAACTAAAACATCCTCCCTGACTTTAATTACTACTTTTTCTCTTCTTTGCAGCCAAAATTCAAAGAGTTAATCTGTAGTTATCATCTCCATTTTTTCTCTTCTACTTTCAACCCACACCACTCTGGCTTTCAATCCATTTCTCCACCCGAATAGTTTTTCTTAAGGTGCCAATGACTACCATGTTGCTAAATCAAGTAGACATTTTCAATCCTCATTGTTCTTAACTTCTCAGTAGCATCTTAAAAAACTTTCTACTCAAATACATCCATTCGGAAAAGTTTACACATAATGAATGTATATCCTGATGAATTTTTATGAAGTAAATATTCCAATGTAACCAGCAGCCAGATTAGGAAAGAAAACATTTACGGCATCCCAGAGGCCCCTCTCATATTTTCTATATCCAAGAGATAAGACTGTAGATGTGTTTTACCTGGTTTTGAACACCATATAAATGGAATCATTGGTATGTACTATTTGTCTAGTTCCGTTCTTTCTACCTACTTGGTCTGAGATGGATCTGTATTCTTGTGTTTACGGCTTATTCATTTTTATTGCTTTATAACATTCCATTATGGGGATATTCCACATTATTTATCTTTTCTGTTAATGAGGCAAACATTTATGTAGTTTCTACTTCTGGCCTAATTTAAGTACTTTCCAGCAGTATTTGACCCTGCAGTATTTGACCCTGTTGAAAACTCTTTCCTGAAACACCTTTTTCTCCCATTTCTTTCCTTACCTCTCTGGTGCTCTTTCTTCTTCTGTTTCTTTTCCAAGCTCATCCTCCTTTACCTAGTCTCTAAACATAGGAATTCTTCAGGAATTAGTTCCATGTATCATATGTCTCACTTAGTATGTGCTTCCTAGGTATTTTTATCATCACATCTCTAGTTTAAATCATCAGCTGTGTGATGATGACTGACGGATTTCTTTTTCTAGCCTGGTCATCCCATGTCAGATCTAGAACTTTCTTATTGTCCCAAAGGATTTTAAATTCAACTCATCCCAAATTGAATTTGTGTTCCTCCCTGGTCATACCTGATCCTCTTCTGATGTTTTGTAATTGCATAAATGGCATCATCCATCCGTTCTACGAGCCAGAGAGGATTTATTCTTGATATCTTTCTCCCTTTCTTGCTGCCTTTATCCAGCTCATCATCAATTCCTGTCAGTTCCTACGTGTCTCCCATTCCTTTCACTTCTGCTCATTTCCAAAGCACCTACCCTAATATAAGCTAACAACTTTTTGAGTCTGGACTATTTCTTGCCAAAGACTTTAAACTGTGCTCTCATATCCATCCTCAACTTCCCTTCAATCACCTCTCCATAGTACATCAGAATAATCCTTTCTCAAAAAGGTACAAATTTTAATCAAGCAGTCTCCCTGCTTAAATCTTCCCAGATAAAACCCAAACTCCTTAACGTGACCAACCAGGCACTACATAGTCTAATTCTTGCTTACTTCTTTAGGATTATATTTTACTACTTTTTATTATCTGTTCTCTACCTATCTTGGAATCTAAGGGGGTTCTGATCTATCATCACTGGGCCTTTCTTCTTCCTCCCTGATGTCCCCTGTATAATTCTAATTCATTCTTCTGACTCAAACGCATTCTTCTAACCATTTCTTCATGGAGGCCGTTCTTTCATTGTATTTACCACAGTTGTGATTTTATATTTTATTTAAGTGATGATATTCTACCTTATATAAGTTCTTCAAGGGCAGATGTCTATTTGTGTCCACCATTGCAGATCTGATGCCTTCAGATAATAGGAGCTCTATATCATTTGAATGAATAAAACTCTCTAAGCGTTAGTTTTCCATTTTCACAACTATCTAACATTGTTGTAAGTTTAAATAAGATAATATATGTGGAAACACTTCAAAATATAACCCACTAAGGAAATGTGAGGAATCATTGTCATTATACCCAAGCAGATACAATCCTGCTATTAAAGTTTATAATTCCTTAATTTCATATTAACTTTGAAATTATGGAAACAAATGACCAAAATTATTGTTTTCAGTTCTCATCCTTTTGGTCCATTGATCCATTTCCCTTTTATTTCTATCATTCTTGCCATAGTTCAGGCTCTCCCTCATTTTCTCCTGATTTCCCCATTTCAGCTTTCTCTCTCTTGATCCCCTCACTCCATTCTCCAGAACTTCTAGAGTATAAGTTAACTTTGTTAAATACATTTGCTTGACGTTACTGCTTGCTTCAAATCTCTCAGTGGTTTTGGTTGCCTGCAGGACAACGTCTGAGCTCCTTAATGAGTCGTATTTGACCCTTCATGATCTGACCTGTGCCTCACTTTCCACTTGTGTTTTCCTCACCGTTTTGCACCTTTCCTGTCCTCCAACCACTCTGAACTTGTTTCGTTGATGTGTTATATCTTCCTTCTTGCCATTGCTCCCATCATTTCCTTTTCTTCAAAGGTGCTTACACTCCTCCTGCCCTACTCCTTAATCAAATCATCATTTTAAGACTCAGCCAGGCAGTCTTTTCTAACATTTCCCTTCAATTCTTCAGGCAAAGTTAGACATTTCCTGACCTTGTGCTCCCAAACATCTATAGAGAACTTACCATATTATTAAAATTAGTTATTTCTAACTCTTTGTTAATAAGTTCATTCATAGCTTATTGAACCTCTTGAAGGCAGGAATACAGTTATTTTTATCTCTATATCCTTAGGTACATAGCAGATACTTAGTATTTATTGACAGGATGATTTGAAGAAGAGTGACCAGAAAAAAATGACAATTGGCCAGATTTTAAGGTGTGAAAAGTTATATGGGGTCAAATTCATGCTGTCATAGTGGATTCTGTGTATTATTTTTGTTAAGACCTTATTTTGTAAGGTCAGCTGCAGGATTCTGGTACTATATAAAGAGGGAGTTAAATCACATTTCCTGTTGGATGAGGTAAACATGTTTTTATTGCACATTTACTTATTATGTGGCACTTGGATTTTACTTTGGGGTCATACAAAGTAAATATAAGTCACACAAGGTGAATAAGTATGAGAAGTTAAAGATATGATAATGTTGACCGTTATTTATTGTGTAGGAGAAGCCTAGTAAATGTGGGAGAAATAAAACCAATCATCTGTTTTTTTGTTTTGGTTCTCTTTTTCATAAGCTGAAGCCCTAGCCCACTATTTTTCAGCTTTGGCGTCCTTTCAAATACCAGCGGTTCTCAACCTGTGGGTTGCAACCCACAGGAACTGTATTAAAGGATCGCAGCATTAGGAAGGTTGAGAACCACTGATACATAATTTTTTCATAATCCATTTAATTAGACAGAAGAGTCCATTGGTTTGGGGTTTTTTATTTGTTTTTATTTTTTATTTCTATTTTTTACAAATAAGAAAACTGAGGTTTAGAAAGGTAAATAAATGACTTTAACAAAAACACTACCAAGTTTGAAAGGTATGTCTGAACTAGAGCTGGTCATTTCTTTTCTTTTTTTTTGGTCGGGGCTGGGTTCGAACCCGCCACCTCCAGTATATGGGGCTGGTACCCTACTCCTTTGAGCCACAGGTGCTGCCCTAGAGCCCATCATTTCTGACTTCTCTAATTGCCTCCTACAGAACTACTTTGCTTTTCAGTTGGCTGTGCCAGCATAAAGTACCTTATATGCTTTGATCTATGAGAACTTTTAACCTGAACCAAAAATTTTGGAAATTCCCAAACTACAATCAGCATGGAACATTGTCTCCCAAATGTCAGAGTTTCAGTAAATGACTATAATCTAGCAAAATCTTCAAGTGTTCTTTACTTGTTAAGGCCTGGTTCAAGCATGGTACATTTACTGAGCTAGTTGATACTATCGCTGTGAGGAGATGAGGCTTAATATAGGTAAAATTCAGTAAAATAGGGACCTAATAAGAATAGGGTCAAATCTTTCAGTGGTTTCCCATTGCCCTTAGGATAATATTTAAGTTCCTTCCTGGGGCATATTTCACCCTTCATATTCTGACCTATATACCTCTACCTATGTTCCTCACCATTTTGCACATTACCTTGGAGGAGAAGAATAACCAGAGGAAACAGGGAATAGCCAGATTTTAAGGTGTGAAGAGGTTGTGTGGGGTCAAATTCATGCTATCATAGTGGATTCTTTGTACTGGTATTGTAAGCCAGAAGTAAACTTGAGGGAGGTGGAGCAAGATGGCAGCCGAGTAACAGTTTCCCTACAACTGGGCACGGTGAGGCTGAGGAGATAAGACTCCAGGCATCTCTGGCTGGTGGGATCTACCTATAATCGTCCCTTTGAGGATACAGGGAGTCAGCAAGGGACCCAAAGCGGAGGACAAAAACAGTGGAAAACTGGCAAGTGGTTGCGTGTGTTTCATCGACCTAATCCCGCCGGCAGCTGTAAGTATAAGCAGCAGTGAGACTGCAAACTGGAAAGGCCTTACCTGTGAACTGTTTCCGTGTTTTTGGACTGGCACTCAGTTGAACTGCCTTGGGGAGAGCTTGAGCAGGAGTGCAGAGAACTTTGGGCATTGTCTAGGGCCCCACACTGAGCCACTGAGCCGGACAGAGCTAATATGTTTGGCTGTGGGCCGCAGGGAGCCATTGTGAGAGAACTGCCCTGGCAAGCTCCACCCTCAGGGTAGCAGAGCAAGGATAGGGTGGGAGCTAGTAACCTAGTGACTGAGCAGCCTAAAGGTGGGGACTGAGCTGCCTTACAGCCTTAAACCTCAGGGGCAGAGTGAGACCGGTTTTGGCACACTGGAGCCTTGGGCTGTTGCCCTGGGTAGAGTGCCGAGGTATCACAGCTCATAGCAACCTCAAACTCCGGGGCTTGGCGCTGCCCGGACCTCCATAAGAGTTGCGCCACAACCCCCAACACATGACCTGCGCCCGCTGGGCCTCCACATTCCCTGATTAGGAACTGCGGGAGCCATGCAACCCTGCGTCCTCTCTCCTGTACCCTCCCTGCCTCCACACTGGCCCGCTCGTCTGGCCAGGGACTCTGGTAGCCATGTGCCCTCCAGAGCCCTCCCTGCCTCTGTGCAGAGCCCTTCTCCTGGCCAGAGACTGCTGGAGCCTTGGGCTCTCTGTGCCAAAGTCACTGGGCACCAGGCGCTCCCAGAACCGTATGGACCACCTCCTGCCCTGTTGCTGGATCCGGGTGTGTCACACTCTGGAGCTGCTTCCACAACCAGAACTCCCCGGCTCGGGCAGCCCCAGATGAACTACACAGAGTCACTCCCTACAAAATCCAGCAACAATAGAGTGATCCCGCTGGGGTCTGATCTTGGAGAGACACCTCCCCAATTCTGAGGACAGCTAGAGGCAATGGTGAAAAACAATCATAAGGTGAAATCAACAGAAAAACTCTGGCAATATGAATAATCAGAGTAGATCAACTCCCCCAACAAACAATGGGGCAGACACAGCACAAGATCCCATGCACAAACAAATAGCTGAGATGTCAGAAATCGAATTCAGAATCTGGATAGCAAATAAGATCGAATTAGAATTCCAAGCAGTAACCCAAAAGATATCTCAAGAATTCAACAAATTCAAAGACCAAATGACCAAAGATTTTCACACATTGAGACAAGAAGTTACAGCCCTTAAAGATCTGAGAAACACAGTAGAATCTCTCAATAACAGAAGGAGTAAGCAGAAGAAAGGATTTCTGACATTGGAGACAAAGCTTCCAAACGCTCCCAAACTCTCAAAAAGGAAGAGAAATGGAGGGCAAAAACAGATCACTCTCTCAGAGAGCTCTGGGATAATTCGAAGAAAACTAATATTCGCCTTATAGGGATCCCCGAAAGCGACAAAGTGGCTTTACAAGGCACAGAGTCTCTTCTCCATGAGATAATGAAGGAGAACTTTCCAGACATGCCAAGACATTCTGAAATTCAGATAGCAGAAAGTTTCAGAACTCCAGCACGACTCAACCCAAATAAGACATCCCTCAGACACATCATAATTAATTTCACTAAAGGTAATATGAAGGAGAAAATTCTGAAAAAAGCCAGACGAAGAAAAGCATCACCATACAAGGGCAAGAAAATTAGAATAACTGCAGATCTCTCTGCTGAAACCTTTCAGGCTAGAAGAGGATGGTCATCACCTTTTAATCTCCTGAAACAAAATAACTTTCAACCCAGGATCCGGTATCCAGCTAAACTGAGTTTCATTTATGATGGAGAAATTAAATACTTCAATGACATTCACATGTTGAAGAAATTTGCCATAACTAAACCAGCTCTCCAGGATATTCTCAGACCTATCCTCCATAAAGACCAGTGTAATCCTCTACCACAAAAGTAAACCCACC
Organism: Nycticebus coucang; assembly: GCF_027406575.1. Taxonomy (NCBI): domain Eukaryota; kingdom Metazoa; phylum Chordata; class Mammalia; order Primates; family Lorisidae; genus Nycticebus; species Nycticebus coucang. Next base: position 47,406,246 of record NC_069801.1, on the reverse strand, counting down.
CAGAAAATTTTGATCAAATTCCAACTTCCACAGTCATAGAAGGATTAAAAATGTCCACCGGACTCTCGAAAGGTTTATCAGTATTCTCAATTAATGTGAATGGTTTAAATTGTCCTCTAAAGAGGCACAGGTTGGCTGACTGGATACAAAAACTCAAGCCAGATATCTGCTGCATATAAGAATCGCATCTTACATTAAAAGACAAATTTAGACTCAAGGTGAAGGGATGATCATCTATACTCCAGGCAAATGGAAAGCAGAAAAAAGCAGGCATTGCAATCCAATTCGTAGATGCAATAGGCTTTAAACCAACTGAAATAAGGAAAGATAAGGATGGACACTTTATATTTGTTAAAGGTAATACTCAATATGCTGAGATCTCAATTATTAATATTTATGCACCCAACCAGAACACACCTCAATTTATAAGAGAAACTCTAACAGACATGAGCAACTTGATTTCCTCCAGTTCCATAGTAGTTGGAGATTTCAACACCCCTTTAGCAGTTCTGGATAGATCCTCCAAAAGGAAGCTAAGCAAAGAAATTTTTGATATAAACTTAACCATTCAACATCTGGACTTAACAGACATCTACTGAACATTTCATCCCAACAAAACTGAACACACATTCTTCTCATCAGCCCACGGAACATACTCCAAAATCAACCACATCCTAGGCCACAAATCTAACCTCGGCAAATTTAAAAAAATACAAATTATTCCTTGCATCTTTTCAGACCATCATGGAATAAAAGTTGAACTAAATAACAACAGGAACCTGCATACCCATACAAAAACATGGAAGCTAAGCAACCTTATGCTGAAGGATAGATGTGTTATAGATGCGATTAAGAAGGAAATCACCAAATTTTTGGAACAAAACAACAATCAAGACACGAATTACCAGAACCTCTGGGATACTGCAAAGGCAGTCCTAAGAGGAAAATTTATAGCACTGCAAGCCTTCCTCAAGAAAACAGAAAGAGAGGAAGTTAATAAGTTAATGGGACATCTCAAGCAACTGGAGAAGGAAGAAAACTCCAACCCCAACCCCAGCAGAAGAAAAGAAATAACCAAAATCAGAGCAGAACTAAATGAAATTGAAAACAATAGAATTATACAACAGATCAATAAATCCAAAAGCTGGTTTTTTGAAAAGATTAATAAAATAGATAAACCTTTGGCCAATCTAACCAGGAAAAAAAGAGTAAAATCTTTAATTTCATCAATCAAAAATGGTAACAATGAAATAACTCATTAACGATGAAATAATTTCTCAGAAATTCAAAAAATCCTTAACGAATACTACAAGAAACTCTACTCTCAGAAATATGAAAATCTGAAAGAAATGGACCAATACCTGGAAGTACGTCAGAATGAAGTGGAAATGTTGAACAGGCCTATATCAAGTTGAAGTGGAAATGTTGAACAGGCCTATATCAAGTTCTGAAATAGCATCAACTATACAAAATCTCCCTAAAAAGAAAAGCCCAGGACCAGATGGCTTTACGTCAGAATTCTACCAAACCTTTAAAGAAGAACTAGTACCTATATTACTAAACCTCTTCTAAAATATAGAAAAAGAAGGAATATTACCCTACACATTCTACAGAGCAAACATCACCTTGATCCCAAACCAGGGAAAGACCTGACAAGAAAAGAAAATTATAAACCAATATCACTAATGAATATTGATGCAAAAATACTCAACAAGATCCTAACAAACAGAATCCAACAATACATCAAGAAAACTTTACACCACAACCAAGTGGGATTTATCCCAGGGTCTCAAGGCTGGTTCAATATATGTAAATCTATAAATGTAATTCAGTACATATGATTCTTTCCATTGATGCAGAAAAAGCTTTTGATAATATCCAGCATCCCTTCATGATCAGAACACTTAAGAAAACTGGTATAGAAGGGACATTTCTTAAACTAATAGAGGCCATCTACAGCGAACCCACAGCCAATATCGTATTGAATGGAGTTAAATTGAAATCATTTCCACTTAGATCAGGAACCAGGCAAGGTTGCCCATTGTCTCCATTGCTCTTGAACATTGTAATGGAAGTTTTAGCAATTTCAATTAGGGAAGAAAAGGCGATCAAGGGTATCCACATAGGGCCAGAAGAGATCAACTTTCACTCTTTGCAGATGATATGATCGTATATCTGGAAAACACTAGGGATTCTACTACAAAACTTTTAGAAGTCATCAAGGAATACAGCAATGTCTCAGGCTACAAAAACAACACGCATAAAACTGTAGCCTTTACACCAACAATAACCAAGCTGAAAAAAACAGTCATGGACTCTATTTCTTTCACAGTAGTGCCAAAGAAGATGAAATATTTGGCCTGACAAAGGACGTGAAAGATCCCTACAAAGAGAACTATGAAACTTTAAGAAAAGAAATAGCTGAAGAAGTTAACAAATGGAAAAAGCATACCATGCTCATGGCTGGGAAGAATCAACATTGTTAAAATGTCTATACTACCCAAAGCAATATATAATTTTAATGCAATTCCCAATAAAGCTCCATTGTCATGTTTTAAAGATCTTGAAAAAATACTTCTTTTTATATGGAACCAGAAAAAACCTCGAATAGCCAAAACATTACTCAGCAATAAAAACAAAGCAGGAGGAATCATGCTCCCAGACCAGAAACTCTACTATAAATTGATAGTTATCAAAACAGCATGGTATTGGCACAAAAACAGAGAAGTAGATGTCTGGACCAGAATAGAGAACCAAGAGATGAATCCAGCTACTTACCATTATTTGTTCTTTGACAAGCCAATTAAAAACATTCAGGGGGGGAAAGATTCCCTATTTAACAAATGGTACTGGGTGAACTGGCTGGCGACCTCTAGAAGATTGAAACTGGACCCACACCTTTCACCATTAACTAAGATAGACTCTCACTGGATAAAAGATTTAAACTTAAGATATGAAACTATAAAAATACTTTAAGAAAGTGCAGGGAAAACTCTTGAAGAAATCAGCCTGGGTGAATATTTTATGAGGAGGACTCCCCAGGCAATTGAAGCAGTATCAAAAATACACTACTGAGACCTGATCAAACTCAAAAGCTTCTGCACAGCCAAGAACATAGTAAGTAAAGCAAGCAGACAGCCCTCAGAATGGGAGAAAATATTTGCAGGTTATACGTCCGATAAAGGTCTAATAACCAGAATCCACAGAGAATTCAAACGTATTAGCAAGAAAAGAACACATGATCCCATCTCAAGGTGGGCAAGGGACTTGAAGAGAAACTTCTCTAAAGAAGACCGATGCACAATCTACAAACACATGAAAAAAGCTCATCGTCCTTAATCATCAGAGAAATGCAAATCAAAACTACTCTGAGATATCACCTAACCCCAGTAAGAGTAGCCCACATAACAAAATCCCAAAACCAGAAATGTTGGCCTGGATGTGGAGGAAAGGGCACACTTCTACACTGCTGGTGGGAATGCCCACTAATACGTTCCTTCTGGAAGGATGTTTGGAGAATACTTAGAGACGTAGAAATAGACCTGCCATTCGATCCTATAATTCCTTTACTAGGTTTATACCCAGAAGACCAAAAGTCACAATACAACAAAGACATCTGTACCAGAATGTTTATTGCAGCCCAATTCATAATTGCTAAGTCATGGAAGAAGCACAAGTGCCCTTCGACCCACAAATGGACTAGCAAATTGTGGTACATGTACACCATGGAATATTATGCAGCCTTAAAGAAAGATGGAGACTTTACCTCTTTCATGTTTACATGGATGGAGGTGGAACATATTCTTCTTAGCAAAGTATCTCAGGAATGGAAGAAAAAGTATCCAATGTACTCAGCCCTACTATGAAGCTAAATTATAGCTTTCACATGAAGGCTATAACCCAACTATAGCACAAGACTATGGGGAAAGGGCCAAGGAAGGGGAAGGGAGGGGGGAGGTTAGGGTGGAGGGAGAGTAATGGGAGGGGCCACACCTATGGTGCATCTTAGAATGGGTACAGGCGAACCTTACTAAAGGCAGAATACAAATGTCTACATACAATAACTAAGAAAATGCCATGAAGGCTACGTTGAACAGTTTGATGAGAATATTTCAGATTGTATATGAAACCAGCACATTGTACCCCTTGATTGCACCAATGTACACAGCTATGATTTAACAATAAAGAAAAAGGAAAAAAAATTGAAAAAAAAAGAAGGAAACTTGAGGTAAAAGCACATTTATAACTGAAGAGTTGGTCTAGATTCTCTGCGGATATGTTGTGATTATAGAATAAGGTATTATGATATTAATATTAATGAGCCCTAGAGGGGCAGAAACTAGGGTACAGTATGAGATTACTAAATCCAAGAGGATGAGGGATGAGAACTAGATCTTAGAGGATTTGGGAGGATGAGGTAGAGTCTAGAAGAAGCTCCAGGCTTCTTCCCACTTGTTCCCAGATATGTACAGCCATATATACTATCAGGTGGTAGAAAATGTTTTTCAGGTTTTAGTTTTTGTTATGAACATTAAAAATTTTTTCTTCTTTAATGCTAGTAATTTATTCAGTTTCAGTTTTGACTAGTTTTTTGCAAAATTAGACTTTAGTACAAAAAAAAGATTTCTGCCTGTTTTGAAGAGTTGACACTTAACAGCTTTCATTTTACACTAAATTTGTGGTATCAACATAAATAAATGCTAGGGGTACATGTTTGCCCCCACAGAAGACAGGTTTGACTTCAGAATAATAGATCATTACTTTATCATATATCAAAATATTTTTTAAAAAAGATTATTAGATCTGAAGATTTTCTCATTTTGCTTTTTGTTTTGATTTTTAACATAATAGATAATTCTGGGTATGCATATGTGTGAGTCAGTAACTAAACATATGCACATGGATGTAGACAAATTATTTACTATTTCTTATATTTACTTTTGTGGGAGTGCCAAAAGTTATAATTAATAGTTTAATAATGCCAAATATATTTTTCTTATGTGAGACATTTAAAGTATGTTGGCGTAGTTTCATGTTTAATACACATTGTTAAATTTTTTCTAATATCAATCTGAAAATGTTTTTTTAGCTACATTACGCATCCTTGTAAATTTAAGAGCCATAATATCTTACAGAGTTGAAATGACATGTAGAGAAGTCCACAGAGATGAAACATTTTAGAATGTAAAGATAATTATACCAAAACATTAAATATGAAATAAAACTAGTATGCATTTATTTAAAAATGCAAATATATATTGATGTTCAATTTGAGTGATCTATATCTATATTTTGCTTATTTTGGTTGGTGGTTTCAAGTCATCAATGACTACCAAATTAAATTTAACATGCCATCTCATGTCAAAATACTTTTGAACATTAATACTTTTTACTCAGGCTCAGAGATCAACCAGTTATTTAAACTCTAATGATAGTCTTTAATATTTGTCTCACTTTATTTTTGAATGGTTTCCATGTCTGGAGTTGTAGGACTAGATAGATTATAATTTTCTGGAAAATTGCAAGTCCTTTGTATTTTAGCATGGAAAATAAGGACAGTACTCATTTAAATTAAAGCAGTAGACATTATTCTGTGACTGGCCTATGCAAAGCAATCTTCTAAAACCCTGTGTCAGCTAAAAATGAGAATGTAAGGTTCAGGTTATATTCCCAACGACCTTAGAGTCACCTAAACACAAACACAGCTGAAGTTGTGGTTCTTTTAAATCACAAACCAAAAATTCTAGAGGTTCACAGTAAGGTTTATAGTAATGGAGCAGAAAGAGGAAAATCACTTGGCTGGGGTGGGCCAGCAAGGATTAACCAGCAAGGTGATTTTTTTTTTCCTTAGTTCTAGGAAGTACTCATTTATGCTGGTTTGCCTAAATTGCTTTGGTTAATTCAGATTCTATTTTTCCTGGGAAGAAAAGCCACAGCAAGATGCCCAGCAGCACTGTGTCCATGTGCTGAGACCCAAGTTGTTAGCATAACTGCCTGAGTTTTGCCAAGGAATTAGATACTGCTGGAAAAATATCCAGAGCTCCTACATTTACTATCCAAAGAGTTCCCCAGTTCTGTGGGGTAAATGGCATCTCGCTATTGACTAGACATGTGCCAAATGGCTGCTTGATACTCTTCATGCATACAAAAGAGGCTTGAGATGCATCCTTGCATATTTGGAGGGTCTATGTTATGATGAACTGAAATATCCACTGATTAATACAGTAGCTGTCTAAAATAATGAGATTTTTCTAGTAACAGAACCTCTTTATCAAACTTTAAGGAACCTGCTTGAAGTAAAAGTACCTTTATAACTGAAAATTTGGTTTTGATTCTGTGTGAATGGCAAAGGGCTTTTGTTTTGATAAGATCCTGGACTGGTACAGTCAATATTTCTTATGTTGACTTAAAATGCTTTTGTTAATAAGTGACTTTATAAATATTAAGAAAAAGAAAATATTTTGAGAAAAATTCTGTATTTCCTTTGTACCTTTAATGTTTTTTTAATTTGTCAAACTGATGAGATAGTGAATTTATATTGCCATACCAAGATTACCATCAAACTGTTTTCATTCACCAGTGAGTGTGATTTTCTGCAAATAGGCAAGTAATTTCTTCTGTTGAATTTCCTGTTTGGTGTCATTATTTTGTCCTTTGCTTTTCTTGAGCGTTTAATACCTTTAGATTTTGTTTCAAAGCCAGTCTCCATGAGCTCTGGCTTGTGTCCTCAAGCATCGTGTGTGTGTGTGTGTGTGTGTGAGAGAGAGAGAGAGAGACTGAATTCCTGTTAACTCTGAAACTTTGAACAGGTAATGGACACTGGGCATTGTAAATCAAACTGTGCACATTGTGGCAGATACAGATCCATTCAGGCACTTTAGCGTGGATTATGATGTAGACATACTCCCCAGCTTGCTGGCTTCTCATCTAAAGCGCAGCAGCAAATAGTGAAGTATCCAGAGCTTAGCCATCATCATTTCATGTTTCCTGAGTTTAAATTGAAGTAAAAGTAGAGTAAAAGACCATTTTATTTATTTTTTAAATCCCCTATCAGCAGAAAGTAATTAACTCAAGATCCACAATTAGCCTCACAGCAGTCCGTATTAACCACCTCCAACCATCTTAGGTCTTTCAAAAGTGGCATCATTTTGAGATTATTTTGTGAAACAGAGAAGCTCATAATAACTAGCTTGAAAGACATTTGAGTGTGTGAGGTTTTCCTTTTTCTTTTTGTGTTAATATTTACATTCTCTAATGGTCATTTTCTGGTTTGCAAGTTGGAAAAAACAAATATTAGAAGAGAATCAATCCTTTTGTACTACCTAGTGTAAAACTATATCTTTGGTAAGTCTAGAGGTAGCTGCTTTGCTTTACTGGTTTTTTAAATAATAAAACTGGAAATTTTATTATTTAAGTAGTTACTTAACACAAAAGAATTAACAAAATCAACCAAATATTCAAGCACATTGAAAAAACCTAAAAGGCCTGCTCATCACCTTACTGGCTGGTAAAGTAATTGTTGGCTCTGCCTTGTTTACCTTTTTGGTTTGGTTTTGTTTTAAAAGGAATATCATTTGTATAGCATTCCTGCGTAATTCAGATACTGCACAAAGCTTAACCCTATTTTGTGGCTCTCTGAATTTTTTTATGCAACCTGCTTTTACAGTTTTAAATTACATTTTGTGACACTGTTTTTGTGGTTGAATTAGAAACTTTTTTTTAAAGTTAAACCTGTGATAAGTAATTGTCACAGTTAGCACCCTGGTACAATACTAATTTGAAGTGACATGTCCATACTGGCCCTCAGTAACATGAAGAAGCCTAACAGGTGTGAGGGGTGTGGCTTCCCATGGGCTCTGTTGAACTTCTAACCAGAGAAAAATAGCAGAAAAAGTGAAATGAACCTTGAATAAAGCTGTCAGCAGTAATTATCTCAGCAACACTTTGTGCGGAGATAAAATAAGCCCTGATGCTTTTATAACCTGAACACACTGCATCCAAGATAGATTTTTCACCCATTTCTTATAAACTTCTGAATATTTTCAAGTGATATTTTCATAGAATGATAACAATAACATAACAATTAACATAAAATAGAAATTTTGGGAAACCATGCTTTTTATTTTAACACATGATTTCTTTTTGATATTTGTTTGTTTTAAGTAATTTGGGTAGCAGAAAATGTTTTTCTTGTTTGGTAATAGAAAACTTCTTTCTTAGCAAAGTTTTACTAAGCCATTATGCTAGGAAATCTCAAGTAATATATAGAAAATTATATTCTTTTCTGGGAAAAGATACTTTCAGAATTAGAAAAACACTTGAAAGTTTGGTTTTTAGTTACTTTGAGAGGTGTTCAGGGCGTGGACTGACTGATATGAAATAAGAGAGCACATATATGAGTAAACTGCGTGAGCTGCAAGCCATTATATGAATGCTGCATTTAAGTGGAGTAGAAACCAGGAAAGATTTGATAAATCTCCAAGCACAATCCATTGTAATTTTCTTTGACAGCTTTAATTTATTTGAGAAAATTATTCAAATGACATGATGACTAGATTTCTTTAACCTGAGAAGAATAAAGAAGTTAAAGTGAGGTATTCCTTTACTAAGCTAACCATGCAAAAAACATATGAGATTTTGTAACATAAGTTACTCTCTTTATTCCTTTCATCCTCTTTATGTTGCCTTAATATATAGTTGTATCTATAGTTAATCTCATGACTTAACCTTATTTTCGCCATACTTCAGTTTTATCACGTTCTTGTACCCCCAAAATTAGAGATTTAACAAGCTAGCGAGTTAGGTTCACTTTTCAAGGAGAGGTGATGTCATTTAAGTCAACTTAAGTTAGTTCTAATTCTGTTATTTATAGCTCTATGATTTTGGGTAAAAAATATGAATTTAATTTTTCTTGTCTGTGGAGTGGTAGATAATGTGGCAATATGGCAGGTTCATTCTAAGAGGGGATAATAAAGATAAGGCATAGCAGCATAAAATAAGAGTTAGCATGATGCCAGGTGCTCATGTCTGTAATCCTAGCGTTCTGGGAGGCCAAGGTGGGTGGATTGCCTGAGTTCACAGGTTCGAGACCAGCCTTAGCCAGAGCGAGACCCTGTCTCTAAAAAATATCCAGGTGTTGGGCAGCACCTGTGGCTAAAGGAGTAGGGCACTGGCCCCATATACGGGGGGTGGCGGGTTCAAGCCCAGCCCTGGCCAAACCCCCCTCCCCCCCCAAAAAAAAAAACTGCAAAAATAGCTGGGTGTTGTGGCAGGCACTTGTAGTCCCAGCTATTTGGGAGGCTGAGAGGCAAGTGAATCACTTGAGCCCAAGTGTTTGAGGTTGCTGTGAGCTATGATGCTACAGCACTCTACCAAGGGTCTTTGTCTCAAAAAAAAAAAAAAGTTAGCGTGGTCTATACTTTATTCATAAATCTGTATAGCTTAGAAAACCACTAGCTTTATCAAAGCAGAAATTGTTTGCCTTGGCTGCATGCCTAGCACTCAGCCAAGTTCTTGGCATATTATGATTGCTCAGTAACAATGAAGTGCATGAATAATAGTATTTTGAACTCAACTTAAACCAAATTTGGTACTGTCTGTTCTTTCAGAATTATATAGCAAAATTTATATCACATAGGTAGTTAGATAATAGATAAAGCTACATTAGAAAACTTTACAGAGGAGGAAACTGAGGCAAAGTTATTGCCCAAAGCCCAATAGCTATTCCATTTTGAGATAAGATTCCTCCTTCAGTAAGATAGTACCATTTCCCTCCCCTCCTAAAACAACAGGTCTCCTGACCCACTGTACTCAGTAAAATCCTCAGTGAACAGAAATATCATACAGGGCTATGGCCTAGGAAGACTTCTACAAATGTAGTTTTGATGTCTAGGAATTTGGCTTTCCTCTCAGTTGGGTCCAGCTTCTGGCCCACCCATGTGAAATCTCTGCCTGTGACATCCTCACTGCCTCTGCCTACTCAGCTTCCACCTAGGATTCTGATCCTCCCCTCAGGAACTAGCTGAACAAAAGAAGCTTATTTTCTGGAAGTTTTGTCTGCATGTCACTGGGTGTGATTGACTACCAAAACATCAAGTGCTTTGGGGACAGAAAATTTTGAGGTGGGGAGATTATTACAAGGCTTTCAGGAAGAGATTGAGCTGAATTATGAAGAAGTTTTCACTTGTCTCATCTGATTCTCGCATACTTTTGAAGATGGGCAGATGGAAAAGAATGGTGAGGAAAACTTAAGCAAGAGGAATAGAATGAGCAAAAGCCAAGGAATAGGCAAGTGTCAGGCCTTGGATCAATGACCAAACAGACCTATGTATAGTGTACAAAACAGTAATGAGAGGTAATATGTGGTAAGGTGGGCCAGGTAATGGCTTTAAACTTGAACTGAAAAAATTGTTCCAGGTGAGAGAAAAGAACTTGGAAATCATCTAGTCCAAAATTTTTCATTTTATAGGGGGTAAAACTGAAAGAAAAGAGTTGGTCAAGGGCCCATAATGAATGAGAGGCAGATTTAGGATTTTATCCCAGGCCCTTTGATATAACTACAGTATACTTTTCATGTATTAGCCCACCAATGTTTTTACACCCATGAAATTATATTACCGGCCTTATTGATAGGAGAAAGGAGTCATAGAAATGTACCACCCAGCCTAAAGATGTAAAAGACATACTTGTTTTACTTGAATGATGGTAACAAAAAAAATAGCTTACAGGCTGTGAAGTATATTTAAGCTGGAGAGCTGAATGTTCTCTGAAGGCTTAATTGGTCTCTCAAAGTCACTGCAGCAGACAAGGACACCCCTTTGCTTTGGCCTCTGTTAGCCTATTGTCCTGTCTTGTAGTTTTGGTTGAATTTATCCCACAGGAATTTAATGGGAAACCTGTAGTAAGTTCCACTTTTGGACATCACTTTGTAACATATGCTTTTAAAAATCCCAGTCATAAACAGATAGTGATTGATGTTAGAAATGTGCCCTTAGAAGCTCTCAACCTAAACAAACATACTTTCCACAGGGTTACACTGACAAGAATGTTATGTGAGAAAAGACAAGAAACCCTTAAATAATTTATACAAACTTTGTTCAATTAAGAAGACAATTTAATTAAATATTAGTCAACATCTTTTGGATATCTTTGGTATAAATTAAAGATTGAGAGATATACCATATTTGGCTGCTCTCTGTGTATTAAAACACAGAAATAAAGTTAAATGCACTCGACATAGCTGGTAGATAGCACTTAAATGATACCAATGCTGTCATCTTGACTTAGACTCTTAAAGTTAGAAAGAATTGGGCATTGAAACTGAAAACATCTGGCAAGGAGCCAAAGATTAAGTATTTCATGGTGTTTTTTTTTTAAGTTAGAAAATTAAGTCCACTCTGCTAGGCACTTATCTTTTTTATTGCTGTCAACATAGATGTTATTTCCATTTCTCAGATGAGGAAACAAGAGGTCTTAGAAGGTAAGCAGCTTCCCTGGGAAATGACACTAAATATCAAAGGCAAGGGTCCAGGCCACGATGTCAATATCCACGTGCCTGACATCTGATAAGAACTTAGGCTGCTGTGCCCGAGCGAGCACCAGCCATCCCTTAATAAATCATTCATTTCGTCTGAAAAAAAAAAAAAAAAAAAGAACTTAATAAATATTTATTGGGTGATTAAATTAAAGACTCTGAGTAACTATAACTTAGCAACTAGCTCTAAATTATCAAGTAATTTGAGGAAGAAGGGTAGAGTTAAAGAGAAATCTGCATGTGTTTCAGATCTTTCTCTCCTCTTGAATCTTTTTTTGCTTTTATTCAGAGTTTATTGAAAGACATAAAAAAGCTCTACGAAAGTTAAGACAAGGCTCAACAGTAGAGGGTTGGTGGAAATGGCTCACCCTCCTCTTGAGTCTTACTGAAATATATTTAATATGTTCTTTTCCCTCTTCTGCCCTCCGCTAGAGGGTGCTCATAAGCAATTAAATAACATAAGTAGTAGAGACAGGAACTGAGAAATAAGGACCATTTTAATTCACAGCATGGATCACTGGCCTCTGTGCAAAAGAGATGACTTTATTTAAAGTTGTTGCTTCAACTGAAATTGCTTTGGCTTAAAGTTGCATTGTAAATCACATCTTGTCCACCTGCCTGAGGGGTAGCATTTTTATATAGGTAAACCTGACCATTCTCTCCAAATAGGTATTTAAGAGACTATGCTGCAAGACAGTGTTAGGCTGATCTAAGAGAACTATATTTTTTATTGTATAACTTAATGCTCTTTAGAAGTAGTCAGATGTTCTGAAGTACTTCGTATATGCTAAAGTATACATTTTTAGTATATTCACTAAATCTATAATAAAATCCAAGAATATGTGATGTCTGTATATTTAGCCAATCAAAGTATATCTGTTTAGAAATTTTGCTACTTCTGTTGCAGTGAGCAACCCTTTATTTCCTTATTTAATAATCTGGTTTTAGAGACTAAGATGGCAATATAAGAAAAAATTATGAACCACCTCTTTTTGATAGAAAAAAACTGAAAATGATGTTGGACTAGTATGGGGAAGCATTAAAGTGGACAATTGTAATGGAGGAATCAGGTGATTCTCTTTTATTTTGAGAGTCCCACCAGATTAAAAGAAAGAAACAAAAAAGCAAGCCAAGAGCATTTTAAATTATTTTTATGTATATTCCCCAAAAAATTTTTAATAAAAAGTTGAGATAGTTAAACCAAGATACTTATAGGTATTTTGCAACTAACTATAACATCTTTATAAAAACATGAAGTTATTAGTAGAAAGACCAAGATAAGGAGTCAAGAGAACATGCTTAGCTATCATTAAATGAACATGAAACTTGGGGCAAACAACTTTACCTCTCCACACCTAAGTTTCTTTCCCTGTTAAGTGAGAGAATTGTATAAGATCTTGTAAGAAGAAACTGCCTTTCATTTAGAATCTGTTGGGGATGGTGGGACTAGTGAAGGTAGAAATCGAAGAGTAGGCTGCTCATACCTTCTCTGATATCTTATCTCTGGAAATTCTCCTTAACTAGTTTAGAAGGGGGTAGGGGATGATTGGCAGGGAAGGATATGGCAGCAGCACTTAAACAGCTAAGCTTCAGGATCTGTGGTGTCCTAGTTGGGATACTAGCAATTGATGAATTCTGAGGAGCCTTACATCTCTAATGTCTTGAGTCTAAAAGGAAGTCATCTATAGCAGCCACCCTTGTTTTTCTTCCAACTCTGTTTCTTACATTTGTGTTGATGTATATAGCAAAAAGCCTCAGAAGTTGTTACTGTTTGTATTTATTTCATTAAACCCTATCAACTTGCCAAGTCAATTGAGGGACTATAACACAGCAAGGCCAGGCAGAGAAAACAGTTCTCTGAGCTATTTACACAGGAGTTTGTAGATAATTGATCTTGACCTGCGTATCTCTTTTAATATTTATGCCATTGGTTCCAGAATATTATTAGTCACTTCCTTTTTAACATTGTGCTTTTTTTGTGAAGTGACTAAACTGCTATTTAACCCTGCTACAAGAATGTGGCAATGGGCTAGTCCAGACAAGTGGATGTACACTTGGTAACTAGCATTCTTAATAAGCTTGCTTGAACCTGCCACAAATTAAAGCTCTGTGTGACTTTTCTAGCACATAAGTGACTTAAAAAAAAAAAAAAAAGGAAAGTAGGAAAAAAGGGGGGAAAGCTTAAATTGTAAATAAGCTTTTTTGATTTGTACTTTGGTTGGGAGTAAATGAAATTTTAGCCTTATGACTCAGTTTGGTTTAAAACTACTTCAGTAATCTGTTTAGCTGAACAGTGAGCATCTGAAAATTTTAAAATAGATTTTCCAACAGTCATGTTCAGGACTCCTTACTCTTCAAAGGCTTTGTGTTAGAAATGTGATATAATAAAAAAAAAAAAAAAACACCATGGCCTATGGAGTTAAATTTGGTTTGCCACTTAGTAGCTGATTTATCTTGAACAGGTTACTCTACCACTCTAAGCTTGTTTTGTGGTCTGTACAATCATAATAACCTTTAATTTACAGAGTTGTCATTTATGATAAACATATGTTAAGTACTTACTATGTATGCCTGATGAATTGGTGGTTTCCAGGAGTAGCTATTTTAATTAAGCCAAAGAAAGTAACCTCATCTTTAAAATAGGGATTATAATTCTTACCTGGCAGGGTTATTGTGAGAATTAATTGGAGTAATGCATATAAAGTACTTCATGTAGTAACAATACATATTAAGCTTTTTTTTTTTTTTTTCTTTGAGACAGTCTTACTCTGTTGCCCAGGCGGACTGCTGTGGCATCAGCCTAGCTCACAGCAACCTCAAACTCCTGAGTGCAAGTGATCCTCCTTCCTCAGCCTCCTGAGTGGTTGGGTGTATAGGCACCTGCCACACAGCCCAGTTGATTTTTCTGTTTTTAGTAGAGATGGGCTCTTGCTCTTGCTCAGGCTGACCTCAAACTCCTGAACTCCCACCTCCGCCTCCCAGAGTGCTAAGATTATAGGAATAAGCCACCACACCCGGCCTCATATTAAGCTCTGCATAACAATTATTATTAAATATTTTTTAAAATGCCAAGTGGTTTCATGGGTGTATGTATACATATGTTAAAACTTATCAAATTGTAAACAAATATGTGTAGTTTATTGTAGGTCTATACTTCAATAAAGCAACACTCAGTGCTGTTAATATATACGTTTTTACCTTTGTATTATGTATTATACTGATTTTATTCATTGCTAATACCCAGTAGCTTCCCAAACCAGGATGGAATTAATTATTTTGGTATCTTGTTAGAATGATGACAAGCTTGAGATATGGTTTTTAAACTTTTCTTATGTTAGTGGGGTTTTTTTGTTTGTTTTTGTGACAGAGTCTCACTCTGTCATCCTGGGTAAAGTGCCGTGGCATCATATCTCAAACTCTTGGGCTCAAGTGATCCTCTTGTCTCAGCCTCCCAAGTAGCTGGGACTAGCGGCACCTGCCAGAACGCCGGGTAGTTTTTTTTTATTTTTAGTACAGCCATGGTCTGGCTCTTGCTCAGGTGATACACCTGCCTTGGCCTCCCAGAGTGCTAGGATTACAGGAATGAACCACTGTGCCCGGCCCATATTAGTGTTCTTTTTAAAACACAAGGGAATCATATTTTACAAGCTGATTGAAAAAAAGAAATACAATAGTAAAGCCATAGTTTCAGACTTGTTCAGTTGTACTACTGCTCCATGACAAGAAGCCTGCTGTTGTTTAACTGAATCCTCTTAGTGACATATTAAAGAGTCTGAGGGGTCATTTGGTAGGTCACCTTCATATTTTTTTTTTTTTTTTTTTTTTTTTTTGTAGAGACAGAGTCTCACTAGACCGCCCTTGGTAGAGTGCCGTGGCATTACACGGCTCACAGCAACCTCTAACTCTTGGGCTTACGCGATTCTCTTGCCTCAGCCTCCCGAGTAGCTGGGACTACAGGCGCCGGCCACAACGCCCGGCTATTTTTTTTTTTTTTTTTTTTGTTGCAGTTTGGCCGGGGCTGGGTTTGAACCCGCCACCCTCGGCATATGGGACCGGCACCCTACTCACTGAGCCACAGGCGCCGCCCTCACCTTCATATTTTACAGAGGAAGATATTAAGGCTCCTGGTAATTAACTCAAGATCCCATAACTCAGATCTTCTAAATTACAATGTAGTACTCTTAAAATATCTTAGTTTGTGCCATTAGTAATTAGGCAGAAAGATAGATGGCAAGCATGTATTTGGGAGAAAGTTAAAATTTGGCAATGAAATAAAAAATACTTTAAGGACTAATTCATAGTCCTTCACTATGTTTTATTAACAACTTGTGAGAAATAGTTATTAACTATTATTAGAAATAATTATTAACAATAATACTACGTTTTATTAACAACTTGTGAGAAATAGTGATTGATCAGTCATGATGGTTTATAGGAGTTTTCTTTTGCATATTTTCTTAATATTTTATTTCAATATGTTTATAAAGAAAACATTGTGTGCTTTGTTAGTTATATAAGAGGAAACATTGAAAAGATTCTAAAATTTCACAGAAGTGCTTTTTGGCTTGTCTGTCCTTTTGAATAATACTAATTATTATTCATGAAAATTAGTTGCATCTGTACACATTGCATGGTTTAGCAGTTCATAAGTTTTTAGTCTCAGGATCCCTTTGCAGTTATAAAAAAGTCATCAAAGACCTCAAAGAGCTTTTGTTTATATGGATTATATTCACTGACATTTACCATTTTGAAAATTAATATTGAGAAAAAATAATTAAGATAATAAAACCATTACATGTTAATATAAATAGCATTTTTATAAAAAGTATTTGTATTTTCTAAAAAATTAGTGAATAGATTGAGATTGTTTTTACACTTTTGCACATCTGTTTAATGTCTGGCTTAATAGAAGACAATTGGATTCTCAGATCGTTCTTATTCATTCAACTTGTCATAATATATTGTTTTGGTTGAAGTATATGAAGAAATCTAGGCTGACACAGAATTGTGGTTGGAAAAGGGAAGAGCATTTTAATAGTCTTTCCAGATAATTGTAGAAATTCTTTAACACTAAAGTAGAATTTGATGAATAGTTTTCTAAAAGTGAGTTTCAATGCACATCTTAAGCAAGCATGCTTAAGTACAGAATACTTTTTATCCTTTGATATAGTAAAATACATCGGTTTGCCTCACACTTTGAATAGAAATTTTACTCATGCATAATTTTATAACATCATGCATTCACTGTTTATTTGAAGAATATTGGTCCTTGAAGTTATACAGATTTTTTAAATGTTAACATATTTCATTATATGATGTAAAAAAAATTGTATTTGTTAATAGTACCACCACCAATCTCATTAGAAAAGTCTTTAAGCACTGAAAAGCTTTCAAGTTCATGATAGCTGATCATTTTTTTAATTTTTAATTTTTACTTGAAAACTCAAATTTTATCATTGGCAATTAATACTGTCAGACCTGTTCCTTGAAGTAGTAGGCTCACTTCATTCATTTTGGAGAAAAAGCCTGCCAGATACAGATAGGGTATCACTAATCCAAAAATTTAAAATCCAAAACTTTTTGAGCACCAACATCATTTCAGATTTTAGGATCTGGGCTGCTCAGCTATTATGATTGTATATTCTAAAATCCAACCACTTCTGATCCCCAAAATTGTGGATAAGGAATACTCAACCTATACCCAGATCCCAATAACCAGTTTGTCTGCCAGTCATTTGTTGAAGTAGTAATGGTGTTCCGTGAGGAGAGTGCTGTTTCAGCACACAACTCAAACACAAGTACTTTTTCCTCAACATAGTCATCATGCTTTGGTATGAAGCATAAGTGCTTTATGCATATTTCACACTTATCACATAGAATATTAAAAGACGTATTCAAGAGTCAAAATTTAATGAAAATAAATAACTTTTATTTATTCAACAGGGGCATTTTTAAGTGAAACTGATAATTTTATAGTGAGTAAATGGCACTGGAGATTTCAGCATACTGATATTAACCCATACTGAGTTCGATGCCATTACTTTGATTTGAGGTAGCAGTAGATTTACTCACCATTGCTTTTTTTAACATCAGTATAAAAATACAGTGAAAAAAGTCAAATGCCGTCTAAGTATTATTATGAAATAATATTGACCTTGTGGAACTCAAGAACCTTTTGTCTGTAGATCATACTTTGAGAATCCTTGGCATAGTATGTTCCTAATAGTAAATACCTTATGTAAGAAGTAAAGAAAAATTTCAAATGAGCTTTAAGACTGAGTATTCACCCACTAATAGAATATGTACTATGTGGCAAGTGTATTCTCTTTTATGCCATCTTCATAGAAAGCTGTTAAGAAAAGTAATGGCAGTTTTTATAGAAGAGGAAACTTAGGTCTAAGATGTAAAATATTGATTGAAATGAGTAATAGAAATGAATTTGAACTCAGGATGCTGACTTTTAATGTCCGTACCATACTTAGCTGTTTCTTTCCTAAATAGAAAGAGTTACTTTAGCAATCAATAAGAACTTACTAAGTACCTTCCTTTTCCTTGGATTACTTTTTAACATATCAAATTTAGTTGATTATGGTCATATTTCTTTATGTCTAATTTTAAAATGATTTGCCATCCTTACATTTCAGACATGGACAGTTGACAAGAATGATCAGATTGAATTCTGTTCAATAATAGCTATTTATGATTAAAAATGTGGCCTTATCTTGCAAATAAAAATACCATAAGACAGTCCCCTTTTAAAGAAAATGGGGATTCTTTGGGCAGTTTCAATGTATAAATTTTTTTTTTGCAGTTTTTTGCCGGAGGTGGGTTTGAACCTGCCACCTCCAGCATATGGGGCCGGCGCCCTACAGCTTTGAGCCACAGGTGCCACCCCAATGTATAAACTTTTTGATGTATAGTAGTCTATACTTGTCAAGTTAATTCATTTAATTGCACACACTTAAAATGTTTTTCGAGTTCTATATGCATTTTTATATATAAGCATAATTATCATCACAAGAATCACATTTTTTAGCGTCTGTATTCTAAATTGTTTGAGATTCCACAAACCATAAGTACTCATTCATAGAATAATAAAAACTTAATGTAGGTTGAGCATCAACTGTGCTAGGTATTTTCTCTTTGCTTTACCCATGTTAGCTCAACTTTATTATCCCTGCCCTATGGGGAAGCTACTAATCTAATACTGTTCCTGTTTGTGTATTCTTAGGTCAGTTGTAGGTGCTTTTGTTTGTTAGCGTTTTTAAAATTTGTTCTCTAGGTGTTCCAAAGACATTTTGCATAGTATCTTTTAAAGGCTTGTTTATAAGGGCTTTTAGTTGTGAGGTTATACCTCTAGGAATAATCATGAAATTGATATTAAATATCTGTGCCCTCTTTATTAACAGTTCTGACAGGTGAGCTCTGTAAGCACCTGAAGCTTCAACTGGAGTTATTTCAGGCTAATTTGTCTCAGTGTATTGAAAATAAAGTATTTGAGGAAGCACCCTGTAATGAGAGAACTTTTGTAAATACTCAAATATAAAGCAGCTTCCTATTTTCTGAGAGATTATTTTAGGTAAAACATAAATTTATATTTTGGCATATTTTGGGTATATAAGTGTCTTCTGGAGTTTTTAGATTCTGTTTCACCTACAATTTTGTTCTTCTATCCTTACTGCCCTGGGAGTTGGGAAATGAGGTGGTTTTCTACCAATCAGACACATATCGGGGGGCGGGGGGGTGCGGGGGAAGTGTGAATGATATTCCATTTCCTGGAGCTACATTCTATTACAAAGCTAATGAGAATTAGCCTTGGCTACCATAACATTTCTCATGTGGAAACATTTCTGATTTTCAGAGTCTTTCTGGTAATGTTAATACCCAGGCTACTAGAGTAAGCTTTCTAATCTAGCTTCAGAAATAATAGAAAATGTTCACAAAGTAAAAATTTTTTGTGAAACTTGGCTACACTTTGTTAACAAGTGATGAATTCTACTTTTTGCAGATGTGTCTTGCTGAATCAGGGCTCTCTTATCCTTGCCATCGACTTACAGTGGGAAGAAGATCTTCACCTGCACAGACTCAGGAGCATTCAGAAGAAGTAAGCCTATTTGCCAGTTTGTCATTGAACAGAATGCCTGTCCTCCACCCACCTGCCCACATCCTATTCTTTTTTATCTGCCATAGCAATTAATAGATAAAGTTAATGTAGCATGAATAAAGTCTCAGTAAATTCTTAAAGGCAGAAACTTTCTGAGCTAGGTTATTGCTAATGTGCTCCTTCTTGTTCAGTTAGTTTCATGTTACAGCCAACAGAGTTCAGGCAGGTTGGTTGAAATGATTTTTACTTAGAACTGTCAGGTTAACAAAAGGATTTTCTTTGCTGCTTTGTAATTATGTGACTGTGTAGTTGAGTACATTTATTAGGATTAATCCTGGAGGTCCTTTTACTTATTGGATGGGAGCACCTTCTATGACACATACACTGTACTTAATATTAGATAACACAGATAAATAACACAACCTATACCAAAGTGTTCAGAGTCGAGGATGATAGATAATAAACTAATAATGATAGGATAATGTAAAAAATGCATCGATAACAGTGCACACAAGGGTATTATAGAAATAAAGAGGCAGGGCAGAAAAGATTGAACATGTTTGTGTATATGTTCTGCCTATCTGTATCTCTGTGGGCCTGAAGAATGGTGAAAGGCAGAATCTTGATGCTCTTCCATGGCTACAAATAGCACTTCCATGCTCAACTCTGACCACTGTTTTAAGGAAATGAGAAAGAGAACTTGTATGTTACAATTTATTCATTTAGGAAATATTTATTGAGTTCAAGTCATCACCATGGTTTTAAAAGTGTAGCAGAGGTCATAACTAAACAGAACAGAAAAACTTTATTTAAACTAGTGTTTTTTAAAATAGAGCGTGACTCAAATATTTAAAAGCTTGGGCTAGTCCAATAAAATCTTTTATGAGTTAGATTCTATATGAAATGTGGTTACTCTTTTTTTTTGAGACAGAATCTCATTATGTTACCCTCGGTAGAGTGCCTTGGCATCACAGCTCACAGCAACCTCCAACTCTTGGGCTTAAGTGATTCTCTTTCCTCAGCCTCTCAAGTAGCGGGGACTACAGGTGCCCACCACAACTCCTGGCTATTTTTTGGTTGCAGTTGTCA
This sequence comes from Nycticebus coucang, assembly GCF_027406575.1. Classification (NCBI taxonomy): domain Eukaryota; kingdom Metazoa; phylum Chordata; class Mammalia; order Primates; family Lorisidae; genus Nycticebus; species Nycticebus coucang. The sequence continues at coordinate 47,385,520 of NC_069801.1, read as the reverse complement.
TTGGTGTTTGAGCTGGCCTGGGCCGGGTTCAAATCTGCCAGCCTTGGTGTATGTGGCCAGTGCCTTGACAACTGAGCTACAGGCACCACTAGTTATTCATTTTTATTTAAACTGACTATGTAATTTTGGACACCCCCTCTGGAAGCTACCACCAAACTTCTCCACCCATCTTCTGAATATGTGTCTATATCACTTAAATATGTAAAAGAAAAGTGGAGCTGAATAAACAAGATCCTAGTCTGTGACCATCCTGTGAAAATGATAATTTGCCACTCCAGTTTTTAACATTTTTTAGAAAACCACAGATATTACTACAAATATTACTGTACTACATCATATTGTACTGTACTTGGGCCATCAAAACTGTTAGAGACCAAACCATTTTCCCAGCACTTTATCTTATTAGTTCTTGTGAAAGAAAAATGATAATGACTTTCACTGTTTGGCAGAAATTGCCAGAAAATTAAGTAAAGTATTTCTTCATAGTGCTTGAGTCTGTTCTAAATGGCTATAGTAGCATGCTTTAACTCTTTAATGGGTAAATCAACTAGTATTAAAAGGTGGCCAACTAGTTCCAAACAAATTATAGGTAACTTCTTGACTCATTTCTTTTCTTTTCCACCCCTCACCATTATACATGTTATTTGCATGGTCCCATTAGTGGAGAGAAGTCAATTCCGTTCAATGAGAAGCAGTATTTGTGAGGTTAGCACACTCTTATGTTATTTAGAGAACAGGGTAGAGTGGGGTTAGGAGTCCTTGCCAAACATTTATAGTTACAACCTTAGGAATTCCTTAAAAATCTGACTATCTGAATGAACTCTCATTTTTTCTTCCATCACTAATTTGTAAATATCATCTCTTCTAGAAATATAGTAAGAAATAGGAAAGAAGCTGTGACTTAGTCTTTATATTATAATAGAATTATAAAACTGGGAGGAATTTTGAGATTATTTGGCCAAATTTATTCTTCTATCTACCCCTCTTTCATCCATTCAAATCTCATTCATATAAATTTTTATTTAATATATTGTAGGTGCCTAATTTTAGGACCTTAGTCCCTATGCTGAAAGAGGGACTTATATAAGAATCTTCTCAAATATCTCCAATGACAGGGTTCAGCCTTCTTGTGACAACCAGTTTCATTGATATATAACTCTTTCTGTTAATACCTTACTTATATTTCATTGAAATATATGTACTTAGGACGGCGCCTGTGGCTCAAGGAGTAGGGCGCTGGTCCCATATGCCGAAGGTGGTGGGTTCAAACCTAGCCCCTGCCAAAAAAAAAAAGAAATATATGTACTTATAGCTTCCACCTAGTGGTTCCACTGCTTTCTTTTGTTGTTGTTGGTTTTTTTCTATTTTCATTTCTTTATTAATTTATTTTTAATTATTTTTTTAATCATAACTTTGTACATTGAAGTATTTATGGGGTTCAGGATACTACTTCGATATACAATGTGAAATGTTCACATTGAACTAAGTAACCACTGCTTTCTTTTGGTTCTACCATTCTCCTACATGACTTGACTTATTTCAAGACTTTCTTTTTCATTTACTTACTTTCAAAAATGTAAAAAAAAATTAAGTAAGTTGATTTTCTTAAAGCTTGAGTTAGGAAGGATCTGTAGTTAAATTCAGGTTTTATATTTTATGGATTATAGTATATCCTTTAGCTGGGGGAATTTCGATTCTTATATCATCCACCTGACCCTACAAACACATTTTCTTTGTGATAATTTATTTTCTCTTTCTTGCCCATCTATCCCTTGCTCCTGAAGCCCCTTTCTAATTTTAGATTAATATATAGGTACACATTTATAGGTTACATTATTTGCATTTGTTAGGTGAAGTCTAAGTTATAGTTGACTTAGACTATATATCTAAGGGGTATATGACACACCCAAGAGGTATGCCATATACCTTTACTTTGTACCTGTTAGGCAAGAGTTTACCAAGCCCCCTCCCTACTCCCTTCTAATCCCTTTCGCCTGTCACTTTCCCCTTCTTGAATTTAAGCATGTTTTTTTTCTTGTGTAGGCATGTATTCGTTCACTGGAGACTTTACATCTTTTGTATTTACCTGGATGGATTTGGAGAATATTCTCGTAAATAAAGTATGACATGAATGGGAAAACAAGCATCCGATGTACTCAATACTAGTACTGAGCCCCCTTTTAATGATTTTGTCATGCCTCTGGTTACCTAGCTAAGTACCAATCTTTCTTTTCCTGAATTGCTTGTTTAACACAATGTGAGGGCCCTGTGGACCCCAGCTCCTTGGAAATTTTTCAGTTGATACTGACAAAGAAGAAAGGTTAACCCAAAAATAATAAAAAAAATTTTTTTTTATGTAGTTAATGTTAAAAGCATTAGTTTATAATTGTGGTAAAGGAAACATTTATTGAATATTCACTATGTGGTAGTCAGATGAGTATAGACTGATAATTTCCTCTTGTATGATTAATGAGAAAAGGCAAACATGAAACGCTAGGGGAGCACAGGTACAAGGGGTAGTGTGCACAGGCAAGAACCTTGTTTGCCTTATCTCACTTTGTACTCTAATATCTATAGTGCCTGGTATGTAGCAGACACAGAGTATATATTTGTGAATGTATATTTTTTAAAGAAAAAGACAAGAAAGACTAGAAAAGTTGACATCCAAATTGATTTATAGAGAATGAGTCGCAGTCAGCCAAATAAAGAATCACTGCAATTATATTTCATTCAGGAGAAATACCATGATCTGATGTAGTATGTGGGGGAGAGACAAGTGCAGTTTGGTATTAGTGCAGAATAAGTGGGAGAAAAGGAAAATGTCTAATAGATAAGGCAAAAGTAAATAGGTCTTTCATGTCACATAAAGAACTTAAATTCTGGGGAGCAATAAAATATTTTTAAGTAGGGAGTAATTTTTTCCCCAAATATATGTTTTGGAGAAAAGTGTTATAACTGCTGTCCAGAGGATCAGAGAAATCAGATGTGAGTCTGTTGTACTAGCTCAAGCAAGAGATAATGACATCCTTAATGAAATGCACTATGTTAACAGAGCAGAGGAAAAGCACATGATCGTCTAGATTGATGCAGAAGAAGTATTAACAAAATTCAACATCCTTTTGTGATAAAAAAAAAAACACTCAAGAAACCTGGAATAGAAGGAAACTACATCAATATATTCTAATAAATATTTTTTATTTTAGGATGAGTTTTTCAATGCCTTCAAAAACATCATTGGGAAAATGAAAAAAAATTAAAAGTCCACAGCAAACATCATTGATATGCTCAGTAGTGATAGATTAAAAGCTTTTTCTCTAAGATCAGGAACAAGACAAGGATGCCCCTTCACTATTTCTATTCAACACAGTAGTTGAGTTCTAGCCAGAGCAATTAGGCAAGAAAAAAATAAAAGGCATGCAAACTACAAAGGAAGAAGTAATATTATCTCTGTTATTAGATGATACAATTTTACATGTGGAAAACTCTGAAGATTCCACTTTTTTCTTTTTTGTAGAGACAGAGTCTCACTTTATGGCCCTCAGTAGAGTGCCGTGGCCTCACACAGCTCACAGCAACCTCCAACTCCTGGGCTTAAGCGATTCTCTTGCCTCAGCCTCCCAAGTAGCTGGGACTACAGGCGCCCGCCACAATGCGCGGCTATTTTTTGGTTGCAGTTTGGCCAGGGCCAGGTTTGAACCCACCACCCTCGGCATATGGGGCCAGCGCCTAACCGACTGAGCCACAGGCACCGCCCTGAAGATTCCACTTTTAAAAAACTATTAGAGCTAAAAAAAGAATGAATCAGCAAAATGGCAGGATACAAAGTCAGCATACAAAAATCAATAGTATTCTTTTTTTTTTTTTTTGTGGTTATTGGCCAGGGCTGGGTTTGAACCCGCCACCTCCAGCATATGGGACTGGCGCCCTACTCCTTGAGCCACAGGTGCCACCCCAAATCAATAGTATTTTTTACAACAATCTGAACAGTAAATCATGAAAACTATTCAATTTACAGTAGTATCAAAAAGAATAAAGTGCTAAGGAATTAACCAAAGAAGTAAGTCTTGTACTATGAAAACTACCTTGCTGAAAGAAATTAAAGAAGATATAATTATGTGGAAACACATTTCAGGTACATGGTTTGAAATCCTTAAGTGTTGGGCGGCACCTGTGGCTCAGTCGGTAAGGTGCCGGCCCCATATACCAAGGGTGGCGGGTTCAAACCTGGCCCCAGCCAAACTGCAACAACAACAAAAAAATAGCCGGATGTTGTGGTGGGTGCCTCTAGTCCCAGCTACTTGGGAGGCTGAGGCAAGAGAATCGTTTGAGCCCAGGAGTTGGAGGTTGCTGTGAGCTGTGTGATGCCATGGCACTCTACCTAGGGCCATAAAGTGAAACTCTGTCTCCACACACAAAAAAAAGAAAGCCTTAAGTGTTGTCAAAATGTTCATACTACCCAAATGCCATTTCTGTCAAAATCCCAATGATGTTTTTGAAGGCATTGAAAAACTCATCCTAAATTCATTTGGAATCTCAAGGGACTTCAAATAGCTAAAACAATCCTGAAGAAAAACAAAGCTGGGGGTTCACTTTTCCTGTTTCCAAAACATAATGCAGAGTTATAGTAATTAAAACAGTACAGTATTTGCATAAAGATCAATGCAAATAATAGATAATTTAGAAATAAACTTTTGCATATATGATCAAAAGACTTTTGAATAGGAACACCATTGAATGGCGTTGCATATATGGAAGTAAATCTCAGTGAAACTCAATCTGTGGGGACTCAGCACCCATAGCTCAGTGATTAGGGCGCTGGCCACATACACTGGGGTTAGCAGGTTCAAACCTGGCCTGGACCCGCTTAACAACAATGACAACTATAACAAAAAAATAGCTGGGTGTTGTGGCAGTCACCTGTAGTCCTAGCTACTTGGAAAGCTGAGGAAAGAGAATTGCTTAAGCCTAAGAGTTAGAGGTTGCTGTGAGCTGTGATGCCACAGTACTCTACTGTGGATGACACAGTAAGAGTCTGTCTCCAGAAAAAAGAAAGAGAGAGAGAGAGGAGTGGAGTGGAGTGGAGGGGAGGGGAGGGGAGAGGAGAGAAGAAAAGAAAATCAGGCTGTGAGAGGGTGAAGGAGAAGATGGGTGAATTCACATCTGTTGGGTACAGTGTGGGAGAGTGAAGGGTATACATACATGTATAACTTTGACTCAGTCTATAGAACAGCGGTTCTCAACCTGTGGGTTGCGACCCACAGGAACTGTATTAAAGGGCTTCGGCATTAGGAAGATTGAGAACCAATGATATAGAGAAAAAAATATGTAAACAAAACATCTATACTCCCTAATATAAAAGATAAATAAAAAATAAATTTTAAAAATTTAAATTATATATTCCCAAAGAGGAAAAACAGATATAATGATATCGTGAACTAGAACATTAGTAGTAAAACGGAGAAGGGTCTGGATTCAAGGAATTCAATAATTCACTCATATTTCAGAGGGAAAATCAGCAGGCCTGGTAGCTGATACAATTTGTAGGAAATGAGAAGTAGGAATGATGCTTAGGTTTCAGTGACAAGGAAGATTCATTCAGTATTCCTGAAATAAAATTTGATTGTATATCTATATAAGGGACTTCAAAAAGGTCACAAAAAATGGCATTAAAGGATAAAAATAAAAAATACAAACTTTATTTCTCTACTTAAGGTCCATCAAGTTCAAGACACTTTTATAAGCAGTAATATTGGTCACTTAGCAGATTCCTAAAGAACTGAGGGCCCCGGGAATTTAACCCTGTCAGTGCAGTTATTTTTACATTAACTTAAGGAAAATGGGTTCCCTATATAGGTTTTTTTGTTTGTTTGTTTGTTTGTTTGTTTGTTTTTTTGTGGTTTTTGGCCAGGGCTGGGTTTGAACCCGCCACCTCCGGCATATGAGACCGGTGCCCTACTCCTTGAGCCACAGGCACCGCCCCCCTATATAGGTTTTTTAAAGGTTAGGAAACAAAAAGAAGTCAGAAGGAGGCAAATCAGGACTGTACAGTACATGCCTAATGATTTCCCATCAGAACTCTTGCAAAATTGTCATGGTGGAGGAGGATTCTATGGTGAAGCTTTCCTAGCTGTTTTGTTGCTAAAACTTTGGCTAACTTTCTCAAAAAAAGGAGATGCTCTTTGGCCCTCCAGAAAGTCAACATGCAAAATGCCTTGAGCACCACAAAAAAAGTTTTGCCTTCACACCTTTCACCATTAACTAAGATAGACTCTTACTGGATAAAAGATTTAAACTTAAGACATGAAACTATAAAAATACTTGAAGAAAGTGCAGGGAAAACTCTTGAAGGAATCGGCCTGGGTGAATATTTTATGAGGAGGACTCCCCAGGCAATTGAAGCAGTATCAAAAATACACTACTGGGACCTGATCAAACTAAAAAGCTTCTGCACAGCCAAGAACATAGTAAGTAAAGCAAGCAGACAGCCCTCAGAATGGGAGAAAATATTTGCAGTTGTACCTCCGATAAAGGTCTAATAACCAGAATCCACAGAGAACTCAAACGTATTAACAAGAAAAGAACAGATGACCCCATCTCAGGGTGGGCAAGGGACTTAAAGAGAAACTTCTGTAAAGAAGACCGATGCACGATCTACAAACACATGAAAAAAAGCTCATCGTCCTTAATCATCAGAGAAATGCAAATCAAAACTACTCTGAGATATCACCTAACCCCAGTAAGAGTAGCCCACATAACAAAATCCCAAAACCAGAAATGTTGGCGTGGATGTGGAGGAAAGGGCACACTTCTACACTGCTGGTGGGAATGCCCACTAATACGTTCCTTCTGGAAGGATGTTTGGAGAATACTTAGAGACGTAAAAATAGACCTGCCATTTGATCCTATAATTCCTTTACTAGGTTTATACCCAGAAGACCAAAAGTCACAATACAACAAAGACATCTGTACCAGAATGTTTATTGCAGCCCAATTCATAATTGCTAAGTCATGGAAGAAGCCCAAGTGCCCATCGACCCACGAATGGACTAGCAAATTGTGGTACATGTATACCATGGAATACTATGCAGCCTTATAGAAAGATGGAGACTTTACCTCTTTCATGTTTACATGGATGGAGCTGGAACATATTCTTCTTAGCAGAGTATCTCAGGAATGGAAGAAAAAGTATCCAATGTACTCAGCTCTACTATGAAGCTAAATTATAGCTTTCACATGAAGGCTATAACCCAACTATAGCACAAGACTATGGGGAAAGAGCCAAGGAAGGGGAAGGGAGGGGGGAGGTTTTGGTGAAGGGGGGTAATGAGTGGGGCCACATCTATGGTGCATCTTAGAATGGGTACAGGTGATTGCACTAATGTACACAGCTCTGATTTAACAATAAAAATAAATAAATAAATAAAAATAAAATACAAAAAAAAGAAAAACCTTTCCTCTTGACCTGTCTGCTTTTGCTTCTCTTGGACAACTTCTACCTTTTAGTAGCCTTTGTTTTAATTGTGCTTTGTCTTCAGAATCATACTGGTAAAGCCATATTTCATCTCATATTAAAATTCTTCGAAGATATACTTCAGGATCTTGATCCTACTTGTTTAGAATTTCCATTGAACACTTTTCACTTGTCTGTATCTGTGCACAATGGTTTTAGCAACCACTAGAAAGAAAGTTTGCTGAACTTTAATTTTTCAGTCAAAATTGTGTAAGCTGATCCAATTGAGATGTCTCTGGTGTTTCTTTTTTCTTTTTTTTTTTTTTTTTGAGACAGAGCCTCAAGCTGTCGCCCTGGGTAGAGTGCTGTGGCATCACAGCCCACAGCAACCTCCAACTCCTGGTCTTAAGGATTCTCTTCCTCAGCCTCCCAAGTAGCTGGGACTACAGGCACCTGCCAACAACACCCAGCTATTTTTTGATTGTAGTTGTCATTGTATGAAGGGCCTGGGCTGGATTTGAACCCACCAGCTCTGGTGTGTATGCCTAGCACCTTAGCCGCTTGAGCTACAGGTACCGAGCATCTCTGGTGTTTCTTATTATTTCGGCTGTTAACTGTAAGTCTACTTAAATTAAGGCATGAAAGAAATATATTTTTTCCTTACAAATAGATGTAGATGGTCGGCTGCTGTGGGCTTCATCTTCAACATCATCTCTTCTCCTTTTAAAATTATTTATCCATTTGTAAACTACTGATTTGGGATTTTCATGTAAAGCACCAATGATTTCACTATTTTTTTACCCAAGCTTCACCATAAATTTAATGTTTGTTCTTGCTTCAACTTTAGCAGAATTCATGTTGCTCCAATGGGAGCTCTTTTAGTACCTCAAACTAGATCTTGTTTAGACATGTTATAACAAGTTAGTATGAATTTATTTTAGTACAGAAATTGCATAGTTTTTACATAAAATTCATTTCCTATGAATTTTTTGAATATGCCTCATATATGCCAGGTACAGGTCTGAGTTCTGGGAATATGGCTGAAAGCAGAGCCTAACCATAAAGAAGTTCATACCTAATGAAATGAAATTAAATGCAAGTAATTGCCAAAAATCTGTATTTCAGTTTTCAAAACTTGGTGCCATAAGTGTGGGACGGATGACAAGAGGCTATAGTATGTGACATTGTACCACAGGCAGACAGGATCAATAGTAATCCAGTTGCCTCCTAAACATCTCTCTTTGAATGCCCACTTCAGATTCACTCTATACAAAAATCAAACTTACATGTTCTCCCCCAAACCCATCTCCTCACTAATGTTAATTTTCATCATGGACCCAAGCCAAAAACTGATCACTGCTTAAATGGTTTTTTGAAACTGTCTCATTGATCTGATACATTGAGGGTGTTTTTTTTTTTAGTCTTCTTTGACGATTCAAAAGAAGATATTTTTGTGTTGGCATCAAATTTTTGCCTTAATCTGTTAGTTGAGAAGTTTTTTTGCTTTTAGAGTTTATGTTCTGCCCATTGATTATACTAGCCTTTCCCATAGCATGGACCTAATAGCTGTGGGGACAGTCTTACGTTTTATCCTCTCCTCTGTGGGTTCCTTCACTTCATCCTAAAAACATGTTCAAATTTTCCAAAAAATGTATTCCTTCACACCTATCTCATCCTCGTGTTTTAGTCCCATCTTTCTTTGTTTTTTCCCCCTACAGCTAAGCTTCTCAGAGTGATCTGTGTTGGATGACTATTTCTTCATCTTCTATTCACTTAGCTCCCTATAGTTGGCTTCTTTCTACTGTGTGACTAAAATTGAATTTAACTGTTAGAATCAGTTAATCCTTTTTGTAAGATATCATACATACTATGTCATTTCCTTTTATTTTCACAGCAATTTTGAGGTCAGTGTTAGTTATATTCAACAGTTGGAATATGAAGTCACTTGCCCAAAATCATAAAGAAAATAAGAGTATTAAACTCTAATGTCTTTTGTTCTAAAATTCAGGGTTTTGGGTGGTGGTGGCCATAGCTATTCTTATGATGCCATAGCTATTTCTTTCTTAATCCTCATTCTATTAAACCTATTTACAATTTTTATCATTCACTGCTATTCTAGAAATTTTCTTAGACCTTCCTTCTGTGTATCCTTTTTGTAAGATACCATACATACTATGTCATTTCCTTTCATTTTCACAGTAATTTTGAGGTCAGTATTAGTTATATTCAACAGTTGGAATATGAAGTCACTTGCTCAGAATCATAAACACAATTTATGTGTTTTAAATTTTTGTCTCAAATGGTTTAGTTATCATGTCTTCCAGAAAAATTTCCCTGATCTTCCCATCCCTAGTGAGTTAAGATGTTCTTTTCTGAATTTGTATGTCAAATTCATAATACTTATTACCACTCAGTATTATAAGTATCTGTGTGTGTTACATGGTGCTCATTGATAGAGCATGGACTATTATCTTTCACACAGTTTCAGATAGTGTGGCACTAAGTAGGGAATTTGTAAATGTTGTTGAATGATAAAGATAATAAAAATTCAATAAAGAGTGAAAATAGAATCACTGCATTTCTGGATTCAAAGAATTTTAGGACACTTAAGACTGATACCAAGAGATTATTCTCATCAGCAAGCATTAATGGAAAAAAGATTATCTCATTTTTTAGAAAAAGCTTTCCTAACCTGTTAGATGGCTGATAAGAAAATATGAAGAGATGAGGAGTTCCTTATATATAATTAAGTAGCTCATTCTTGCAGATACTTCAATAATTCATATTTGAAATAGACTTTTTTCAACAAAATTGCCTTTTTAGATACCTCCCTTTGAAGATGTCTTGTGGGATTTCCTATTCTGGGATTTTCTGGGAGGATTTTATACTTTGTAAAGTCAAAATGAAGAATGGAGACACAATGAGCTATGGTCCTGTTATTATGGAAAGGGGCTATTTGATTGTCAGCTGGATTGAAGAAAGAGGATGCATCTGGGACAGTAAGGTAAAAGGGATAAGAAAAGAAAGAAGCACCTATAGAACATTCCCTTTTCCTCCTCTGAGGGACCCCCACCCCTCTTGTTCTTTATAAGATGCCTCTCAAAGGGAAGGGTGAGTACTAGGCAAGACTTAAGCAAAGGCTGAGATGATAGGTTAGCTGGTAGAGATGTGAAAAGGTCTGCAGTACTGGCCTCTATTTCTTTCTACTCTCTTGTCTGTGAATCTGGTTAGGCACTATAAAGGAACCTACAGCATACCTTATAGATCTTGAGCCTTTACTTGTTTAACACTAAGCCTCAAAGTCAAAGGGAACTTCATGCTCCAGATATTTGACTATCTAGGACACAGTTACTAGCACAATTGTCTCATAAATGTGTTGTTTTATAGAGAAGTCTCCCTCACTGCTTTGAAATGGGAAAGGGGTATTGAGTTTTTAAGCTGTTGATTATCTCTAGGAGAACTTGATTCTATAGAAACTAATAAGGAAGGATTAGGATTGCTTGTAGAACCAAGGTGTCCATAAGAAAAAGTTAAGTCAGAATAGTAGGTAAACTGCTGAGGCAAGGACCATTCATTTATTCATCCAACAGGTATATCTTCATTACCTTGTCTGTTCAAACTATTGGAAAGACTGCCTTAAAGATATGAGGGAAAAATATTAAGATTATGATTATGGGCATTAATGCTTGGGTATGTTCAAGGAGGGAGTGCTGAGCATCCTAAGCCAAATGGAGTACATATCTTAGTATTTACTTGAGAACTGTTAGACTTACTTGATCAGTAGTTTTAAAAAGTGATCAACAGGGTCCTGGAATCCTTTGAAGGTACCCAGCTGTCAAACAGATATGAGGAAGGAAAAGCCAACTCTCAGAGCATTAGGCTCCCCATTACCCTCCCCCTGTCTCAATGAGAGTAGCCCTACGTTTATCTATTGTGTGTATTGCCATTTTAATTACTATTTTATTGAGCATAGGGGAGGAAGGTAAACCTGATGAAAAGTAGTAGAAAACTACTAATGAGAGATTTCTAAGATCCCTTCTAGTTTTAAAAATCTATGATTCAAAGGTTAGCTGACCAGTAATATCCACTCTAACTACATTTTATTAGTCTTAGATTCTGTTTCTCTTAATGGTTTTCTGTCAAATATTTGTTTCTACATTAGGCTCTTCTGCATAGACTGCAGGATCAACTAATTTCCCCATTTTCATAACTTAAATACATAGTACCATTTTTTTTTTAATATAAGCATTTCATTTGCTAAATAGTCTTTGTAGGCTTTATTTATTGAATGTAGTAGGCAGGCACATCTCCTTGCTTAGGTCCTTTTTCTCACCTAAGGCATTAATACAATTGTCAGTACTCACAAGCTAGTTCTTTATGCTTTAACTTTCAGTATTTTGGAAGCCCACTGAAACCCAGAGAACAGCAGCCTAGTTCAGATTTTGAAGCTGATGTTTTTAATGCCTTTAAAGTCAACTAATGTTGCCAAAAACAAAATAAATAGAGAATGTTATCAGTGTCCACACTAAATTAAACATCATAGAGTTCAATTTACAAAGAGCTCTCACGTACGGTGCTATTTCATGTTATCTTCCCATAGTACTGTGAAGATAGTGTACCATATTTTACTAATGACAGTTTTGAGAACCACTGCAGGAAGGAAATGGCAAGTTTGAAAATGCTACCATTTTTTTCTACCTGCCAAATAGACGAGTGTGAGCTTTTTGAGAGAATCATAGCTTATTTTGTCTCTGACTTCTCCTGTACCCATTTCCTTGTTTATTGAGCCCTTAATTGTGTACTATAAGCTGGAGATAAAACAGACAAAAGTCCTTGTCTTTGTTGAGTATGTAAGCATTCTACAGTTTCCCTCAGTCTCCAACCTTTGATCTATAGGTATTTATAGCAAGTTTACAAGTGTATGTAAGCCTTAAAATGAAAAATAACAAGCTTTATTCTAACACATGACTTCTCTTGAAAAATATTTGTTAAAACTCTTTTAAGACTGATATCCCATTGTGATTATAAACTTATACTTTAGAATTTGATCTATTAAAGTCAGTATGGACCTAATCAGATCTTTCCTTAAATAGCAAAGCACCGATGTTCATATGGTTAGTGATAGTGATGGAGATGACTTTGAAGATGCTACAGAATTTGGAGTGGATGATGGAGAAGTATTCGGCATGGCATCATCTGCCCTGAGAAAATCTTCAATGAGTGAGTATTAATAGCTCTTTGGGTTGAGCATCTTAATTCTCCCTTTCTCCCTTCTAGTACACAGACCTATGAAGAACAGTGAACTTAAAAATCTCTTGCTGACCTCTAGGCATGGAGCAATAAAATATAGTGAGTGGGTATGCTTCATTAGACCCAGAACCTTTTGAATTTTTGATTCTCTTAAGCCCCCAAACTCCCAATGCATTAGGAAAAGTCATTAAAAATGCAAAGGAATATAACTTTTGTTTTACATGTGTTATTAGTTATGATTCTCTCTCTTTACTTTCGTCCCAGAGGTTAACAAACAACTGGACTTTCTGTGACTGGTAGTTGTTTCCCCACATCGTATCAGTTTTAAAAGTAGTAATGGTACTTTTCCATTCACTGGCACCCATCTTTGGAAGGAAAAACAGTAAAGTAAATATGCCATCTCTCTCACTTCTACTTAATGAGATGCATGTTGTAGAATAGCAAACGACGCTATATGCAAAATGAACTCTACAATCCCTAACTGGCTCATTTATTCTGTGAAACAGAGAATTCCTCTGAACAGAAGACTATCGGATATTTACATAAAATTGACTATTTTCCCAATTAATGAGGTCCTTAAAATAATGCCAGACTTTTTTTTTTTTATATAATATAGTCACAGATGTCTATTTTAAGAAAACAATGAAATCCTAAATGACAACTTGCACATGTAATAGATGCTTGGCAGGATTGTGCCAGTTGGTTTTCAACAATTTATGAACTTGGGGATTTTTTTAAAGTTTTTGATTCTGGTTTGATAAAATGTAATATGTTTTGAGTTAAAATGTCCCCTCAGATATATCACAGAAGCTAAAATTTAATTTTATTTCCTCTTTATTGATTAAATATATTTCTTATATGTGGGATTAGATGTTATGTGGTTTGTTTTTTGTGTCTATTTGTTTTGTTTTTTTTTGTTTTTGTTTTTTCTTTTGTTTGTTTTTTAGTGCCAGAAAACGCAGAAAATGAAGGAGATGCCTTATTACAATTTACAGCAGAGTTTTCTTCAAGGTAGGGTTAGGACATTAAATATATAAAATTGATATACTTTTATGCTACTGTGATTTTTCTGGGGCAGTTTTAATTATAGATTGTTTAAAATTTCTCCTTAAAATACTCAAAGGATTCATTTATTAATTTATATTGATAATCAATAATCCTGATAATGAAACACATACAGTTCAATGTGAAATAACTAACAAATCATGTGTGCCTCTTCAAAGAAGAACTTATTTCTATATCTTTATAGAAGGTCATTAATGAATCCTAATTTAATATTTTTATTATACCTCAAAGGACTAGGATATAGGATACTAATTTTTAGTATATCCTAAGACAGATAATCAGAACAATCTTTAAAATAAAATTAAGTAAGAAGGTAATTAAAAAATTTAAACGTAAACAGCTTTTTTCCTTTTAACTGTTTTTGGAATTGTTTAGCATTTCTTTCTCTAAGAGTCTAATATAAATATAAAATTTTTTGTGCATTTGACAGCCTGCTGAGGTGTTTAAATATAAAGAGAATTAATAGTTAGCCCTCAATTTTGGTATAAATGATATTTCTCTTTAGTACTATTTTCTGATGTAATATAATATGGAAACTGCAAGAAACCATTTCTTCCTCTGTATTGGAATTATGTAATAAATGAACTAAAGTGCAAAGTTAAGACTAACTGGGAAGGTCTTATGAAAGTGAGTAACTAAGAATTGTACCTTATAAATGGCGTGAGTTTTAGCACTTATTAAATCCATTTGCTAGGGATACTTAAAATTACAGTGTTCTAATATATCAGTATAGGCCAAGAGGAATCATTTCCAAGCTTTTGAAGAAATTTTTTAAAGTTTGGTTTGTACTAGACATTAGCCTCACCATTTACTTTAAAAGTCTTTGTTGGGCCAGGCGTAGTGGCTCACGCCTATAATCCTAGCACTCTGGGAGGCTAAGGTGGGTGGATTGCTTGAGCTCAGGAGTTCCAGACCAGCCTGAGCAAGAGTGAGACCCCGTCTCTAAAAATAGCCAGGCATTGTGACTAGTGCCTGTAGTCCCAGCTACTCAGGAGGCTGAGGCAGTAGAATCACTTGAGCTGAAGAGTTTGAGGTTGCTGTGAGCTATGACACCACGGCACTCTATCAAAGGCCTCAAAGTGAGACTCTGTCTCAAAAAAAGTTATTTAGGCTTCTGAAACATTGAAATGAATTTGAAATGTATTTAATTAATAGACTCAATTTTTCCTGTAGATATGGTGACTGCCATCCTGTATTTTTTATTGGCTCATTAGAAGCTGCTTTTCAAGAGGCCTTCTATGTGAAAGCCCGAGATGTAAGTACAGTCTTACCTTTTCTGATTAAAAAGTGCATCCCACAGATTTATTACTAGGCCTGAGGCATTTTGGGGTTTTTTTGAAAACTTAATTTGTTTCTGGTTCTTGTGCCAACCTAATTTTCACCAAGATAACCATTTCAGAGGAAGCAATATTGTGATAAGGTACTGCTGGCTGTTGTGGAAGACCTCGTCAAGCTCCAAAACAGGGTTTTTGTAAAGAGAGCAAAAGAAAGGGGGACATGCTTAGAAGGGACAAGGCTATATTTTTGTATACTTTTCATTTACATGAATGGCAGGTTCCTGGTGGATGATTTATTTTTCCAAAATGATTATTCCATACAATAGTGTATATCTAACAACTGTAATAATTTTCCTCCCAAAAGTCACTTTGGGGGGGAGATAAAAAGATTCTTAAACATAGAAATGGCTTTGTGATTTGAAACCCAGTAGATTAAAATCAGTAACAAAAATTCAGAAGATACATTTTGAGCAGAAGGTTCTAATCACTCTATTTGTATGTTGACACAGAAGTGATCTGGTGCCTGACTATCTGTATGGCTTCAGCTCCTCCCATTCCCTATAATCTTATTCTTCTTTCTTGCATCTCCACACCTAGGAATGGCCTTCATCTTGATCTTTACCTGGAGGACTCCTACTCTTCCTTTAAAACTTAATCTTTCCTGGTTCTCTCTCACATTGGGTGCACTTGCCCCACCCCCACCCCCACCCCCGCCTTTAGAACTTTCCAGTGAAATCCTCTGCTCATCTCTTAACCCATTATTTATAATTGTCCATTCTGTATATATCTTCACAGGAGATTTGGTTTTCTTTTGTCAGGGACTGTGTCTCTTACGTCCCTGCACATAGTAAACACTCAATAAATGTTTAATGAATGAAGCATAAAGAAAGAGTAGTAGGAAGGAATAGTGTGTACATGGAGTAGAGGGAAGAGCTGTTGAAATTAAGGAAAGCAAGGAGATTTGGAAACAGTGCCAGGGTGTCTCTGAGATTTTTGGTTTCTAATTTATGTCAAATTCTGCTATAAAGAAAAATTCATTTTACTTTTCAAATGAATATAGTCTAATGGCTAATTAATACATGAAAAAATGCTCAACATCTCTAATCATCAGGAACATGCAAATTAAAACCACAAGGAGATATCACCTAACTTCAGTGGGAAAGGCTCTTATCAAAAAGTCCCAAAACACCAGGTGTTGGTGTGGATGTGGAGAGAGAGAAACACTATACACTGTTGATGGGACTGCAACCTCTATGGAAAGTAGCATGGAGATACCCCAAAGAACTAAACTAGACCTGTCATTTGATCCTGTAATCCCATTACTAGGTAGCTATCCGAAAGAAGAAAAGACATTTTACCCTAAGTACATTGAATGTTTATAACAGCACAATTCATAATCTCAAAGATGTGGAAACTACATCAGCCACTCAGCCATTAAAAAAAATTGTGATCTGTGTTTTTTAACAACCTAGATGGAACTGGAGACCACTCTTCTACATGAAGCATCACAAAAATGGAAAAACAAACAGCACATGTACTCATTACTAAACTGGAATTAGTCAACACTTAAGTACACACATATGGAAGTATAACTCAAGAGAAATCAAGTAGGTAGGAGGGATTAGGTTAATTCACAATAATGAGTACAATGCATACATTCTGGGTGAAGGGCATACTTAAAACTTCAACCTGAAATGTACAAAAGCAAATCGTGTAACCAAAATGTATGCACTCCTATAATATTCTGAAATAAAATTTTAAAAATTCGTTTTAAAACATTTTAGAAATTTTATGATAGCAATCAAACATAGAGGTATTATTGACAGTTTAATGAATTTAGATTAAGAAACTAGTCTTTGCCTAAAAAATAACAGAATAGCCTTTTAAAAAGATGGTTTTAAGCATTTATTTATTAATTAAATCTATATAAAATGGCTATTATTTCTGCTTATGGCAATATGTTTATGGCTTTTATAAATATAGGTTTATGAAAACACTGAAAAGCAAAGGGAAAGTATTCTAACACAGATTGTTAATGTTATGGCATAGGTTCTTTCTATATACATATACAGTATATATATTTTACATTCAATAAATATTTCTTGAGTGCCTAATTATATGCTAGATATTGTTCCAGGTACTTGGGACACATCAGAGAACAGAACATATAGCCTTGCCCTCATGGAACTTACAGTCTAGTGTTTATTGCCACTTTACCTGTATACTAGCTGTGACTGGGACAAGTCACCACACCCTTGTCCTCAGTTGCCCAATCTCAGTGTAGCAGGCCCAACCCAGATATGGACAGTGTGCCTGCTGTACTACATATACCAAACTGGACACCCACCCCCAACCTACTATCCACACAGTGGATAGGGCTGGAGTTTGATTTCTAATAATAAAATACAATGGAGAGAGGGCAGAGAGATTTTAGCTGAGCTGTCTGGTGTGTGATGGTGATGGGCTGGCTACACAAATTGCTGCTGCTGCTGCTGCTGCTGCTGCTTCTTGGTGTCTGTCTTGCTGGCTAGGTCTTTGGCCTTCTCTGTAGCTTCTAGTACAGTCTCCTTTGTCTTCCCCTTGGCTTCCTTGGGTATTTCAACAAGTGTTTTGGAAAGGGCCTCACCCTGCAATTTGGCCAAGCTGTGTTTAAAATCTTTCATTGTCTTGATCATGCTGCTTTTGAACTGGGCAAGATCAAGTTCCTGGACAGCTCTGGAGATGCCATATAAGCTAGAGAACACCCAGGCTTCCCAACAGATTTCGGTCCAGCTGCTATTGTAAGTAAATACATCATTCTTTTCCCACCATCAGCTAGTGAAGGTGGTTATGGTCTGATAACTGTGGATCCACAATACAGTCCTCTAGAATGTACAAGTGAGCAGCATTGGTAGGAAACAGTTGCTTGGTCCATTGGAGTGTGTTGTTGCTTCTTGGTCACAAGTGACTGTGATAGGAGCTTCTGATCAGGGGTCACCTCCTGGTGTACTGTGCCTTCCATCAAGACATATTTGCTATATGGATTCAGGTACTTTTGCCAGACAACAGTGAACAGTTGGTGCCAGGAACTCCAGAGCACACTCTGGCCCAGGAAATAATTCACCATCTTCCAGGCCAGAAAGGGCACAGCACTTTCTTGGCATTCACCCACCAGAGTAGCAGCTCGGTCACCACTGCATTGCACCTAAGCTGCTGCAGCTGCCATGAGTTGTCAGGGCCCCCTTTCTATGCTTTCAATTGTATGTTTAGATGAGGATAATCCTGTTACAGCTTTTTTCATCTTTCAATATTATAGAATAATTTCTTTACTTATAACTTCTTTTATAGTTTAACTTTTTAGCAAGCAAAACAATTTTCCAAAACCTTTAATACGGAAAAAGTAGAAAGAATAGTACAATGAACATCCAAATCCTCTATAACTAGATTCAATAATTATAGAAATGTTGTTGCCATATTTGCTTCTTCCCTGTATAGGCACCTCAGAGCCTTTTTTTTTTTATTGTTGGGTATTCATTGAGGATACAATAGACCAGGTTACATTGACTGCATTTGTTAGGCAAAGTCCCTCTTGCAATCCTGTCTTGCCCCCAAAGGGTGTGGCACACACCAAGACCCCACCCCCTCCCTCCTTCCCTCTCTCTGCCCCTCCTTTCCCCACCCCCCCTTCTTTCTCTCTCTACTCTCCCCTTACCCCACCCCCACTGTGACCATAACTGTCATTAATTGTCCTCATATCAAAATTGAGTACATAGGGTTAATGCTTCTCCATTCTTATGATGCTTTACTAAGAATAATGTCTTCCACGTCCATCCAGGTTAATACAAAGGATGTAAAGTCTCCATTTTTAATGGCTAAATAGTATTCCATGGTGTAAATATACCACAGCTTGTTAATTCATTCCTGGGTTGGCGGGCATTTAGGCTGTTTCCACATTTTGGCAATTGTAAATTGAGCTGCAGTAAACAGTCTAGTACAAGTGTCCTTATGATAAAAGGATTTTTTTCCTTCTGGGTAGATGCCCAATAATAGAATTGCAGGATCAAAAGGGAGGTCTAGCTTGAGTGCTTTGAGGTTTCTCCATGCTTCCTTCCAGAAAGGTTGTACTAGTTTGCAGTCCCACCAGTAGTGTAAAAGTGTTTCCTTCTCTCCACATCCATGCCAACAACTGCAGTTTTGAGATTTTGTGATGTGGGCCATTCTCACTGGGGTTAGATGGTATCTCAGCATGGTTTTGATTTGCATTTCTCTAATAGATAGGGATGATGAACATTTTTTCATATGTTTGTTAGCCATTTGTCTGTCTTTGTTAGAGAAGGTTCTATTCATGTCTCTTGCTCATTGATGTATGGGCTTGTTGGTTTTTTCATGTGGATTAATTTGAGTTCTCTATAGATCCTAGTTATCAAGCTTTTGTATGATTCAAAATATGCAAAGATCCTTTCCCATTGTGTAGGTTGTCTCTTTGCTTTGGTTGTTGTCTCCTTAGCTGTACAGAAGCTTTTCAGTTTAATGAAGTCCCATTTGTTTATTTTTGTTGTTGTTGCAATTGCCATGGCAGTCTTCTTCATGAAGTCTTTCCCCAGACAAATATCTTCCAGTGTTTTTCCTGTGCTTTCTTTGAGGATTTTTATTGTTTCATGCTTTAAATGTAAGTCCTTTATCCATCTTGAATCAATTTTTGTGAGTGGGGAAAGGTGTGGGTCCAGTTTCAGTCTTTTACATGTGGATATACAGTTCTCCCAACACCATTTATTGAATAGGGAGTCTTTCCCCTAAGGCATGTTCTTGTTTGGTTTATCGAAGATTAGGTGGTTGTAAGATGTTAGTTTGATTTCTTGGTTTTCTATTCGATTCCAAGTGTCTGTGTCTCTATTTCTGTGCCAGTACCATGCTGTCTTGACCACTATGGCTTTGTAGTACAGCCTAAAATCTGATATGGTGATGCCCCCAGCTTTATTTTTATTACTAAGAACTGCCTTAATGACAGGTTTTTTTTCTGGTTCCATACAAAATGCAAAATCATTTTTTCCAAATCTTGAAATTACAATGTTGGTATTTTAATAGGAATGGCATTGAATAGGTAGATTGCTTTGGGAAGTATAGACATTTTAACAATGTTGATTCTTCCCAGCCATGAGCATGGAATGTTCTTCCATTTGTTAATATCCTCTGCTGTTTCCTTTCTGAGGATTTCATAATTTTCTTTATAGAGGTCCTTCACCTCCTTCGTTAGGTATATTCCTAGGTATTTCATTTTCTTTGAAACTATGGTGAAGGGAGTTGTGTCCTTAATTAGCTTCTCATCTTGACTGTTATTGGCATATACAAAGGCTACTGACTTGTGGACATTTATTTTATATCCTGAGACATTACTGTGAATCTTGTAGTTGAGTCTTTTGGATTCTCTAAGTATAAGATCATGTCATCAGGGCGGTGCCTATAGCTCAGTGAGTAGGGTGCTCCATATACTGAGGGTGGTGGGTTCGAACCGTGCCCTGGCCAAACGGCAACAAAAAATAGCCAGGCATAGTGGCAGGTGCCTGTAATCCCAGCTACTTGGGAGGCTGAGGCAAGAGAATCACCTAAGCCCAGCAGCTGGAGGTTGCATGAGCTGTGAGACCACAGCACTCTACTGAGGGCGATAAAGTGAGACTCTGTCTCTAAAAAAAAAAAACAAAAAACAGATCATGTTATCAGCAAAGAGGGAGAGTTTGACCTCCTCTGCTGCCATTTGGATTCCCTTTATTTCCTTGTCTTGCCTAATTGTATTGGCTAGAACTTCCAGCACTATGTTGAATAGTAAAGGTGACAGGACAACCTTGTCTGGTTCCAGTTCTAAGAGGAAAAGCTTTCAGTTTTACTCCATTCATTAAATATTAGCTGTGGGTTTGTCATAGATAGCTTCAATCAGTTTCAGAAATGTGCCACATATGCGTATACTCTTCAGTGTTCTAATTAGAAAAAGATGCTGGATTTTATCAAATGCTTTTTCTGGATCTCTTGAGAGGATCATATGGTCTTTTTTTTTTGCTTCTGTTAATATGGTGGATAACGTTTATGGACTTGCATATATTAAAGCAGCCTTGCATCCCTGGGATGAAACCTGCTTGATCATGATGTATGACTTTTTTGATGATAAGCTGTAATCTATTGGCTAGGACTTTTGTTGAGAATGTTTGCATCTATATTCATGAGTGAAATTCGTCTGAAATTCTCCTTTTTAGTTGGGTCTTTTCCTGGTTTTGGTATCAGGTTGATGTTTGCTTCATAGAACATGTTGGGGAAGATTCCTACCTCCTCGACTTTTTGGAATAATTTCTGCAGTACAGGAATAAGCTCTTCCTTGAAGGTTTGATGGAATTCTGGTGTGAAGCCATCTGGACAAGGATTTTTCTGTTGGAAGCTTTTTTATTGTTTCTTTAATCTCAGTGCTTGAAATTGGTCTGTTCAGGAGCTCTGTTTCTTCCTGGCTAAGTCTAGAGAGGGTGTGATTCCAAATATTGATCCATTTCCTTCACATTGTCAAATTTCCGGGCATAGAGTTTCTGGTAGTATTCAGATGATGATCTCTTGTATCTCTGTGGGATCAGTTGTTATTTTCCCTTTATCATTTCTGATTGAGGTTACTAGAGATTTTACTTTTCTATTGCTAGTCTGTCCAAAGGTTTATCTATTTTATTTATTTTTTCAAAAAACCAACTCCTTGTTTCATTAATTTTCTGAATGATTCTTTTGTTTTCAATTTCATTGATCTCTGATTTGATTTTGGGTATTTCTTTTCTTCTACTGGGTTTAGGCTTAGATTGTTCTTCTTTTTCCAATTCCATAAGATGGCTTGTGAGTTTGTTGATGCGTTCTCTGTTTTTTGAATGTAGGCATCAAAAGTGATAAATGTTCCTCTCAAAACTGCTTTTGCAAGTGATAAATTTTCCTCTGAAAACCGCTTTTGCAGTATCCCACAGGTTTTGGTAGCTTGTGTCTTCTTTATTGTTATGCTCAAGTAAGTTAATGATTTCCTATTTTATTTCTTCCTGCACTGAAGTATCATTCAACAGAATTTTGTTTAATTTCCGTGCCTTTGTATGGGGTTGAACGTTTTTATTGGAGTGAGTTCCACCTTCAGTGCCTTGTGGTCTGTGAAGATACAAGGTAAAGTTTCAATTCTTTTGAATCTGTTGAGGTTTGTTTTGTGGCCTAGGATATGATCAATTTTGAGAATGTTCCATGGGGCAATGAGAAGAATGTATATTCTTTGTCTTTGGGATGAAGTGTTCTGTATGCGTCTATCAAGCACAATTGTACTAGGATCTCATTTAAGTTCCTTATATCTTTGTTTAATTTCTGTTTAGAGGATCTGTCTAGCTCTGTAAGAGGAATGTTGAAGTCCCTTGTTATTATGATATCATAGGATATCACATTACTCAGACTGAGTAAGGTCTGTTTCAAGAATCTAGGAGCATTTAAATTGGGTGCATAAATATTTAGAATTGAAACATCTTCTTCTTTTATTTTTCCCTTGGCCAATATAAAGTGACCATCTTTTTTGACCTTAGTTGCTTTAATCCACATGTATCTGAAAATAAGATTGCAACTCCTCTTTTCTTCTGAATTCTGTTTGCCTGAAAAATTGTCTTCCAATCCTTAACTCAGAGTTGTAATTTGTCTTCTGAAGTTAGGTGTGTTTCCTGCAGACAACAAATGGATGGCTTGTGTTTTTTAATGCAGTCAGCCAATCTATGCATCTTCAGTGGGGATTCAAGCCAGTAACATTTATTGAGATAATCGATAAGTGTGGTAGTGTTCTATTCATATATTGTGAGACGCCATGCTTACTTTTATCTTTTACATCATTGTGGAAGTTAGGTTCTGTCCTTTAATTTCTCAGTTCTTACTTTGCTGTTGATCCATTGTGATGGTCAGTGTGGAGAAGAGGTTGAAGTATTTCCTGTAAAGCTGGTCTTGTTGTGGTGAATTTCCTCAATGTTTGTATATCAGTAAATGATTTGATTACTCTGTCAATTTTAAAGCTTATCTTAGCAGGATATAGAATTCTGGGCTAGAAATTGTTCTGTTTAAGTAAATTAAAGGTAGATGGCATTGTCTTCTTGCTTTGAAATTTTCATTAGAGAAGTCTACAGTCACCTTGATGGATTTGCTCCTGTAGTCAACTGGTGCTTACTCCTGGCAGCTTGAAGAATCTTTTCTTTTGTCTTGACTTTGGACAGGTTCATCACAATGTGTCTTGGAGAAGCTTGGTTAGAGTTGAAGCGACCTGGAGTCCGATATCCCTCTGAAAGGAGTGTGTCAGAATCTTTGGTGATATTGGGAAATTTTCATTTATAATATTCTCTAGTATCGCTTCCATTCCCCTGGGGCATTCTTCTTCCCCTTCTGGGATACCTATAACTCGTATGTTTGAACACTTTATAAAGTCCCATAATTCTGTCAGTGAACATTCTGCTTTCTCTCTCTTCTTTTCTGCTTCTTTAACTATCTGAGTTATCTCAAGAGCCTTGTCCTCTACCTCAAGATTCTTTCTCCTGCATGGTCTAATCTGTTGTGGATACTTTCTATTGCATCTTTAAGTTCCCTAATTGACTGCTTCAGTTCCTTCAGCTCTGCTATATCCTTTCTATATTCTTCATATCGTTTATCTCTCTCTTTTTTTTTTTGTAGAGACAGAAGTCTCACTTTATGGCCCTCAATAGAATGCTGTGGCCTCACACAGCTCACAGCAACCTCTAACTCCTGGGCTTAAGCGATTCTCTTGCCTCAGCCTCCCAACATATCGTTTATCTCTTATTTGATTCTGTTTTTGGATTTCCTTTTGGTTATTTTCCACTTTATCAGCAGTTTCCTTCATTGTTTCCATCATTTCCTTCATTGTTTTCATCATCTGTATTCTAAATTCCCTTTCTGTCATTACTAACATTTATTTATGGGTGGAATCCTCTGTAGTAGCTACCTCACGGTCCCTTGGTGGGGTTGTTCTGGACTGGTTTTTCATGTTGCCAGGATTTTTCTGCTGATTCTTCCTCATGAGTGATTTCTTTTTTCTGTTTCCTTGCCCTAATTTTCCTTTCACTTCCTCTTGCTCTTTAAGTTGCTGTGCCTCTGGACTAGGATTTTGATGAGTCCTTTTGGTACAGGACCAAAAGGATGAGAAAGTTAAAGAGCAGGTAGGGGATAAAGAAAGAAACAAAACAAAACAAAAGAAAGAAAAAAAAAGAGAGAAAGGAGAGAGGGTGAGTAAAAGAGAATATTGACAAAAGGAAGAGAGGCACAGAAAGAGGGAGACAGAGCAATACAGGTATACAGTAGGGTACTTTGACTCAACCTTAAAAACCCCCAAGCTCTGGGGGTGCCGGGTTGTGTGGTTCCCTTGAGGTCAGCAGCTCTTTGCTAGCCTGTTTGGACACAGTACCCCACCTGCACCAAGTAGAGAGGAAAGACAAAAATGCTATAAATCTAACCAAAACAAGCAATCAGATAATTTTACAGGATAAAATTTGGGGAACAAACAAACAATAGGGGTAGAAACACTAGCAGAAATGAAGTTCTAGTTGTTGAAAAAGGCAACAATGGGAAATTATATTTAAACTAGAAAAATAAAGAAAAAAAAGAAAAGCAAAATCTATAGGGAAATGTTGAAATTAAAAAACAATTCAACAACAAGAAAAAAACAAACAAACAAAAAATAAAACCAAAACCAAAGCAGTATATATATCTTGCTGAGTATTGTCTGGGCAACAGGTAATCTTCTGGGGTATGAGATATTAAACACAATGCTAATACACTTGTACAAGATGGAGACTGGAGGCCTCTGCTGATTTCTCAAACCCTGCAGGGTGGAGAGCCTAAATCTCTCCTCAGCCCTCTTAAAAGGCACTTTAAACTGCTAAACTTGGCTAAACAGAAGCTTTCCCAGGAAAGCACTTGTCGCTGGGATCTCTCCTGAAATGTCTATCCATTCACCCAGTTTGCCAAAACCAGTCTCACTCTCCCCTGAGGGCTAAGGCTGCAAGTCATCTCAGTGCATGCCTTTAGGCTGCTCTGTCTCTAGATTACTCGCTCCCACTCAATCCTTGCTCTGTAATGCTGAGGATGGAGCTTGCCAGGACAGGCTCCGTGGCTAAGTCTGGCACCCTAGACAATGCCCAAAGTTCTCCGCACTCCTGTCCAAGCTCTCCCAAGGCATTTCAACTGAGTAGAAAGTCCAAAAACACCAAAACAGCTCACAGGCAAGGCCTTTCCAGCTTGCAATCTCAGTGCTGCTGTACTTAACAGCTTCTGGCGGAATTAGACCGAACAAACACACACAACCATTTGCCAGTTCTTCACTGCTTTTGTCCTCTTGGGGTCCTGAAGTCTCTCGCTGACTCCCTCTGTTCTCAAAGGGCTGATTATAGGCGGATCCCACCAGCCAGAGATGCCTGGAGTCTTTTCTCCCAGACTCTGGCACCTCAGAGTCTTAATGGAATACTAAACCTTAGTGACTTCAAAAGTTTAAGCTACAAACTGGCCAAAGAGCAGCCTTTTAAATTTAATTATTTGTAATTTTTATACTTATTTGGATTTGTGATATTGATTAAATTTTTTATGATAAATTTTTGTTATAGTACCTGTCCACTTGAAAATTGCAAATGCTGACTGGAACATAAAATGAATTAAAAATTTATTATTCAAAGTTCATGGAAGCAAATAGGTATAAAATAAATATGAATAAAGTTTCAAATGATTTTTTTTTAAGTTTATAGCAGTTACATTTTGAAGTTATTAAAACTGCAGAAAAACATTTAGGATACCCAGTTTATTCATTACTGTGGAGGCTGAGGCAGGAGGATTGCTTAAGCCTAGGAATTTGAAATTGGAGTAAGCGATGATGATGGATGACAAAGACTCTGTCTCAAAAAAAGAAACAAGAAATAATTAACAATAATTCCCTAATACTATATAACATTCACTACATATTCAAACTTTACCTTGTCCTCAGAATTTCTTTTTAGCTGTTTTTCTTAGAACCATAATTGACTCAATAATCATAAATTATATTTGAGTGTTAGATTTCTTAAATCCCTTTTAAGCAAGTACCATATTTCCTCTTTTCTTTCTGGCATTTACTTTACGAAAAAATCAGGCCGAATGACTTGTACATTGTTCCAAATTCTGAATTTGTATGATTGTTTCGTTGTGATGTTATTTAACTTGTTCTGTTGCCTCTGATTTCCTGAAAAATAGATTAGGTCCAAAAGCTCTGTTCGATGCAGGTGAAATGCTTTTTGCAAGGATGCTTTGTATGTAATTCAGCAGGATTTTTAATCGTTATAGAATATTTCATTATATGACCATGTTATTAATATATTGAAGCAATCACTTAATATTGGACATAAATGTTTTAAAGAGTTTTGGTTTTCTTTAAGACTTTTCAAATTATAGTTTCCTATTTTTTTTTTTTTTTTTTGGTTTTTGACCGGGGCTAGGTTTGAACCCGCCACTGCTACCTCCGGCATATGGGACCAGCGCCCTACTCCTTGAGCCACAGGCGCTGCCCCTCAATTTATAGTTTTCAAATCATCTATTTTTCAACTCATTCCTTGAGAAGAGTATATTTGGGATATATCTGTCTCTGCCTTCCATCAAGTTCGCTAAGCAATTGAAGTAAACAGAAAATTTCAAAGCCTTTTAGATATTTTAAAAATCTCATTTCAAAAGCTTCTAAAAGATAGACTATGTATATATACAACATACATTAAGCTTTAATGCACGTACTTAAACATACAGTATATTATGGACAAAAGAATTTTTACTAAGTATCTTGTATACTAAATTGGCATTCGGATTTATTCAGACTGATATTCCCCAGAGGTGTATAAGATCTTGTTTATTAACTGTTAGATATTTCTAGTGAAACAATTACTTGCTTTTGATAGTGTCTGTGCTTTTTAGCAAATGAAAGTCATTGGTTCAAGTAATTAAAGTTTTGTATCATACTAGATTCATACCACAATTACTGACCTTACTGGACTGATAAAATGTCTTTATCATTCTCTCTTTGTCCAGGGCTTTTTTCTTCCCTCATTTCTCTTTTCCAAATTACAGATCAATAGTTTATATGTAGTTTATTATATTTCTCTAAACTTAAGTAAAGTTTAACTTCTTAACAGATAAGTTATTCAAAATTACATCTAAATAGTTTCATTTATTACAGTCATCAGATTGTATACATCTCCTTTTAATTGTGTATTATCTTAAGTATGGTAATAGAAATGCTACTTTGAGTTTATATAATATTCTGTGGTTTGTAAAACATTTTCCTATACATATCTCATTGGAACCCCACAACAAACCTGTGAGATAGGGACATAAAGTATTTACAGTCCCATTGTAGAGATGAAAAAGTTTAGAAAAGTTACCTGACTTTTACATATTATACATCAATAATAAGTAGTAGGGGCCAAATAAGAGCTCATGTGTTCTAGCACAGATAAATATGGCTTACACTACACTACCACACTTCAAGTTTTCAGTGCTAACTGCTGTACTGCAAGATTTATTTATTAAACTTCATCTCACTTCATCTCTCCTTTTCAGATTTCACATTTCAGAGTTAAAATAAATCTTGCTCAAAATTATTTTTTAAAACATCTGAATGGATCATTTTTGAGAAAAATAGTTTGCTGATATTCAAACATTTTAAGGCGAGTGTGAATGATACTGTGTCTCTCCTACTAAATTTCTTTCATCTTAAATATCACATGTTTAATTTAAACTGTGGGAGGCACATTAATTTTACCAGGGCAACAGATGAGCCTCAAGCACCAGCATTCTGCACTTGAAGTGAGAAATTGAGTTCCAAGAGTAAATAAAAACAAGATTGAAGGTTTAAATCCTCTGCTAGGCTTTTTGAACTTATATACTCATTAAATGTTTATTGGAGTGGTGGGATTACAAAGGATTTAGGGAGCTTCATCAACTGGTATATAGTTAATCACTAAGTAAAACACTACATTTGATAAAGTGTTTCTCACGATGCCACATTCAGTCCATCTTAATGAAAACTGCTTCAAACTGATTTCATTTGAGAGTACTTGGTAGTAAGAGTGCTGCCTTTTTCTTGAGGAATTTACAATATTGTACAAAGCAGACCTCCAACTTCAGTAAAGCGGAGATTCTAAATTCTTAGGTTTCTTTTAAGTATATGTGACAAAGAATTGGCTTCTGATAATGTGTTGATCAGTTGTATGGCCTCTTTATTGACCTTTACTGTGAAGGATGCTCAACCAGTTGAGGGCTATAAATATTTATTAAATGTCCACTAAGGATCTGGGATATAGAGGTTTCATGCCCTTGATAAACTCAATCTAATGAGGAAGATAAAGCAATATAAATAGACCCATATAGTATAATATGTTGTAGAAGCATAGAGGAGATACATCAACTTAGATCTTAAAAGATGAGAAATACCTAGACAAAGATTAGGATGAGGGGTCTACAACCTGTTTGGTGTTACTGAAGCAAAAAAAATTAAAATGTAGGACAGAGAATGGCATTGCAGGCATGAAAGATCCCTGAGGGCCAAGGCATAGAGGGGGGTGTCATTCTCTGGCATTAGCTGGCATTTAAAAGATATTTTTTGAATGAAGCTTGTATTTTATCTTGAGATAAATGAGAGCCATTGGTGAGATTCCTTTAATCAAGGTTGCAGAAGAGTTTCCACTGACTTTACCATGATTCCCTGGGAGTTTGTTGAAGAAGATTCTTTTTCTCCTCATAGCCCCCCAACCTCTCATGCCTGCTGCCCCTGAATTCTCTTCTACCACAACAAAAAGTACTCTAAAGAATCCCTAGACATGTCTAGTAACTAAAAATCAACAGCAATAAAACTCTCAATTCTAGAGCTTATCTCCCATGTAGAGGATTGTTCCTTTCCCAGGCATCCATTTGGGAGCCTGGTCTTTGATATCGTGTTACAGCTCTATAGATCCAACTTCAGACCAGTGCCTTTTGCAAATAATTAAGGAAACCATGCTCAACTCCTGATTTCCCACTTAGTTGCTCTGTGGCCTCAAACAACTAATGAGCCTGTTTCTAATCTGGAAAAAAATGGAGATGAACATAGTATCTACTTGATATGGGTCGTTTTGAGGATTAAACAGAATACTACACATGAATGAACCCAACACTGTGGCTAAGATAGACAGTGCTATAAAGAAGTTTGGGGTTAATTTGAGAAATGTTTCTAAAATAACAAAACTGATATTCTTGTTCGGTTTAAGAACACTTCCAAAAAGGAATTTTGAAAACACCAGTGAGCATTTCCATCACTAAAATGAGTGCTTTACTTTAACAGTCTTGTTAGTTATCAGGTTTTTTATATTTTTTTAATTAGCCCATTTTAAAGTAGTGCTATTTCTTCTGGCTTGTGTTGAAAGCAATCTGAATGCCATCATTGATCAATGTCTTTAAGAAAAATAAGTTCTATACAAATCTGAGTCCACAGCTATAGCTGGTGAGCTTCTAGCACCCCATCATCCAGAAAACCAGGCAAACAAACTTCTTTGTGCTTTTGAAAATATGCCCAGTCTGCTCATCTTGTCTGTGTTATCTTTTCGATTTAAATTCCTTAAAGGCAGGCCAATATCTTTTAGAGTAATTTTGTGTGACAGCTACAACAGCATCCTGCACATGTGTGAGATAATAACTATGATGCTAATATATTTTTTTAACAAAAAAAGTTTTTATTATAAAAATAATGTATTTGTTTTTAAAAAAAAAAACACATTTTAAGTAGAAAATGAAAGTTGCCACCTAATTCCAAACCTGAAAATAACCACTCGTAAATGTTTTTACTTTAAATAAAATCTGTGAACATGATTATTAATCAAAAAGCTTTATATTTTACATAAACTCAACATCCCAAATCTGCTATTCTATAACTAGATGTTTCCATTAAACAGTATATTGTTAGCACCATTTTAAATTTGCCTTTAATTCTTCACCTCGGTTATCAGATCTGCCTAATTAAAATTAAAAAACTTTTACTGTCCATGTTAAAATTATTTCTTAAATCATCTATAAATTTATTAAATTAGTTTTAATATATGCTAATATGTGTAAACTTTCTTTCCAGTTTACTGCTATTCACATCTTTTTAAATCATATTTTAAAATAGTATTCATAAAATTTATTAAAATACCAAAAGCAAAACTGATTTCTATTAATGGGCTTTATGCATATTTGTATCATTCCCCCCACCCACCCTCCCTGGTTCTAGAAAGTATTTTTATGCATATTATCTATTTTTAAAAGATAAAAAACTAAATTGGATCTCTTAAATATTTCACATGTAAGGAAACTGATTCCATAACTAATCCTAAACATTTGCATTCAAAAATAAGAGGAAGAGTACTAATCAGAATTCTCAGGTTTGAATTCTGGCTTCCATTATAGTAACTGTGTGCTTTTAACCAGATTACTGAATTTTCATGAACATCAGTTTCTACATTTAAAACTTTAGATTATGATTCATACATCATAAGGTTTAACAAAAAATGAATATATGTACGATATCTTTGAAAAGTGTATGAAACTTCTTTGAGATTGTTTGCTTATAGTAGATGGACATTGAATAATGGACACAGATTTGGATTCGAAAAGCAAGCCCTGATACTGACTAGCTATATAAGCCTCCATTTTTTTTTCTTTTTTTCTTGGTGATGAGCCCAATTTAGAATAATGAATCCTTACCTTAACAATAGCCAAGTTATTCAGATATACATATTAGAGGAGATTAATAGGCCTGCTTAATTGGCTGTACAGAACTTATAAGGGAGCAGTATAGCATGGGGCTAGAAGAAGTAATTCTGGGGATAGGAGTCATCATGCAGGTCCCTGAATGCTGGCTAATGATATTTTTTGTTGATAGGCAGTGGTTAAGTCTTGAAAGTTTTTGGAGAGAAGTATGACATCGTCAGGGCTGTAATACAGGAATAAGTAATATGATATCAGTTTGTAGGATGGATTAGAAGGGAGAATTTCGTGACAGTGAGGCTGATCTCTGTACATTTGTATATGTGTAGCTATCAGAATGTCAGGAAATTATTAGAAAACTATAGTATAATAGTAATAGCACAATATAGTTTACAGACTTTGGCTCTAAATTTTCCAACTTATTAGCTTTTGTGTACCTCTTTCTACACATGTATCTTCTGGCATCCCTCACCCCCTCAGCACCCTCTTTGGAAGTGTTTTGAAAAATAGAAAAGAATAGTATTGCTTTTGTCATAGACCTACTCTATTATGTTCTGACCTTTCTTTTTTTGGGAACATTATGATAGAATTTATTGAGTTTATATTTGCCTTATCATTTGCAGCCATTTATAAATAACTATATTGAGAAAAAGTAAAGTGTTTGTGATGTGAACTAGTATATAAAATCATTATTAAAGATACTGGAAACTTATACCACAAAGAACTAATTTATCTAAAATGAAAAAATCATTAAGAAAAAGGCAACCATAATAGGGGCAAGCAATAAACAGATATTTCACAGAAAGGGAAATAAAAATGACTCAAAATATGGAAAGATGTTTCATATCTTTCATTACAGATTAATATTTACAAATATGTAGTTTTCACCTATCATGGTAGCAAAAATCTCTCTAAATATATACTTACACAGATGAGTAATAAGAAATAATACAAATATAACATTTATAATAGAAAAAAACTGGAAATACCTTAAATATTCATCAATAAAGGACTGAGTAAATCAATAATGATAAATTTATACAGTGGAATACTTTGCAACCATTTAAAAGAATGAAGATACTTTATATATATTGATATGGAGTGATGTTCAAGATATATTAAGTGAAAAACTTAAGGTACATCATAGTATATATAGTATATCTGCTTTTGTTGGAAAAATTACATATGTATAAAGGTAGGTAGATGATAAAAATTAAAAAATACCTACATCAACCATTTGCTATGACTTCCACCACTCTACTGGGTCTCAAATATATATAATCTGGGACATAAGACATTTCAGATAATGCATACTTCGCTGTTACACTATTATAAATCACAGTGGGCTATTTTCTCTGGATTAAATGGGCGAGATGTCATGTTAGCAATGAAGGCTCTCCCTTCATTGCATGAAGACTAACCTTGATTCACCCCAAGTCTCAACTTTCATGTTGTCTTTTCCTTTTATGGAATCATGGTTCCTTCCTTCTTTTTGGTTTTTTTTTGTTATTGTTGTTTTAGACAGAGTCTCACTATGTCGCCCTTGATAGAGTGCCATAGTGTCACAGCTTACAGCAACCTCAAACTCTTGGGCTTAAGCCATTCTCTTGCCTCAGCCTCCCAAGTAGCTGGGACTATAGGTGCCTGCCACAACGCCCAGCTATTTTTTGTTGCAATTGTCATTATTGTTTAGCTGGCCCAGACCAGGTTCGAACCCGCCACCTTCGGTGTATGTGGCCAGCACTGTAACCACTGTGCTACAGACACCGAGCTACATCGTGGTTCCTTCTTGGCCATCTGAGAATAGGTTTTCTCTCTTCTTACTAACCAGATGTACAAGGTGGAAAAACAGAGCAAGATGGAACTTTCTAAATGACCAGTTAATCAGGTTACTTTCCTCAAGCCATGATAATTATAATCCCTTAAAATATGATTTGTGTTCCATTGGTAGGTTGTCAGAATCTTTCTCTGGGCCAAGAGTGAACCCATAAAAGCTTATTTTTTCTTCAGACCTTATCAGTTAATGATAGTATAAACTAAGTTCTATATCATTTTTTATATATCATTCCCAGGATTTCTTATAGTCTGCCTATTAAGAATTAGAATTGGGTTTAGGGGTGGCGCCTGTGGCTCAGTCTGTAAGGCGCTGGCCCCATATACTGAGGGTGGCAGGGTTCAAACCCGGCCCCTGCCAAAACTGCAACCAAAGAATAGCCGAGCGTTGTGGCTGGCGCCTGTAGTCCCAGCTACTCGGGAGGCTGAGGCAAGAGAATCGCTTAAGCCCAGGATTTGGAGGTTGCTGTGAGCTGTGTGACGCCACGGCACTCTACCGAGGGCCATAAAGTGAGACTCTGTCTCTACAAAAAAAAAAAAAAAGAATTGGGTTTAGTTGCTTATATCAGAAAAATAAATATTAGTAATGGTTTAAACACAACTGAATTTAATTTCTTCCCTCGAAGAAGTCCACAGGTGGTCTCTCCAGGCCTGGTGCAGTGCGTTACAGACTTAGAAACTTGGGTTTCTTCTATCGTGTTACTTCCCTGTGTGGCACGATTCAGGTTCTCTTATGATTCAGGATGACTTCTGGAACTTTTGCTTAAATTGGGACCAGATTTTAGGCTGAGAAATAATAGTTTTTATTTTAGCCATCCATTAACTAAAAAAATAAATAATAGATTTTCTCACTAAAACAGAAATGGAAAATATTTAGGGATTATTAGCAGTCTCTGTCACTCTATTAAATGAGTGATGATTAAGAGTTATTCCAGGGAGGCGGAGCAAGATGGCAGCCGAGTAACAGCTTCCTTGCATCTGGGCACCGTGAGTCTGGGGATATAGGACTCCAGGCATCTCTGGCTGGTGGGATCTGCCTATCATCACCCCTGAGAGGATACGGGAGTCAGCGAGAGACTTCTGGACCCCAAGAGGAGGACTAAAACAGTGGAAAACCAGCAAGTGGTCGCGTGTGTTCAATCCGTCTAAACCCGCCGCAATTGTAAGTTCAGTAGCAGCGAGACTGCAAACCAGAAAGGCCTTACCTGTGAACTGTTTTGGTGTCTTTGGACTTGGCACTCAGCTGAACTGCCTTGGGGAGAGCCTGAGCGGGAGTGCGGAGAACTTTGGCCTTTGTCTAGGGCCCCAGTCTGAGCCGTTGAGCCAGACGGAGCTAATAGTGTTTGGCTCTGGGTCACAGGCAGACATTGTGAGCAATCTGCCCCCGGCAAGATCCGCCCTCAGGGTCGCAGAGCTGGAATTGGGTGGGAGCTGGTAACCCAGCGACCAAGTAGCCTAAGGGCGGGATCTGAGCCGCCTTGCAGCCCTAACCCTCGACGGCAGAGGGAGACCAGTTTTGACACACAGGGTAAGTGGATAGCTACTTCAGCAGTGATTCCAGCGACAAGCACTTCCCTGAGAAAGCTTCTGCTCAGTAAGTGAACAAGTTCAAAGTGCCTTTTAAGTAGGCTGAAGAGAGATTTAGGGTGTCTACCTGCTGGGGTTTGAGAAACTAGCAGCCTCCAGTCATATCAGAACTGTGGTTAACATCTCATACCCCAGAAGACCACGTGTTGCCCAGACAATATTCAATAACATATACATACTGCTTTGTTTTTGGTTGTGGTTTTTTTTTTTCTGGTTTGGTTGTTTTTTTTGTTTATTTTGATGTTGTGGATTGTTGTTTTGTTTTTTAAGTTCAACCTTTTCCATACAGATCCTTTTTCTTTCTCAATTTTTCTAGTTTAATTATAATTTCCCATTGCTGCCTATTTCAATAATTAGAACTTCATTTTTGTTAGTGTTTCTACCGCTATTATTTGGTTTTTCCAGCCAATTTTATCCCGTAAAGTTTTCTGTTTGCTTGTTTTGGTTTGATTTATAGCATTTTTGTCTTTCCTCTCTACTTGGTGGAGGTGGGGTACTGTGTCTGATCAGGTTAGCAAAGAGCTGCTGACCTCAAGGGAACCACCCAACTGGGCACCCCCAGAAGGTGGGTTTTTTTTTAAGGTTGTATCAAAGTACCCTACTGTACACCTATATTGCTCTGTCTCCCTCTTTCTGTGCCTCTCTTCTTTTTGTCAATATTCCCTTTACCCACCCCCTCTCCTTTCTCTATTTTTCTTTTTTTTTCCTTATCACTCGGTCCTCCTTTCTTTCATCCCTTTTTTGCTCTTAAACCTTCTCACCCTTCTGGTCCTGTAACCCTTAGTCCACAGGCACGAGAACTTAAAGAGCAAGAGGAAGTGACAGGAAAATTAGGGCAAGGAAACAGATAAAAGAAATCACCCATGAGGAAGAATCAGCAGAAAACTCCAGGCAACATGAAGAACCAGTCCAGAACAACCCCGCCAAGGGGCCATGAGAGGATTCCACCTATACAGAAATGTTAGGAATGACAGAAAGGGAATTTACAATACACATGTTGCAAACAATGAAAGAAATGATGGAAACAATGAAGGAAACTGCTAATAAAGTGGAAAATAACCAAAAGGAAATCCAAGAACAGAATCAAATCAGACATGAACGATATGAAGAATATAAAAAGGATATAGCAGAGCCGAAGGAAATGAAACAGTCAATCAGGGAACTTAAAGATGCAATGGAAAGTATCAGCAACAGGTTAGACCATGCAGAAGAAAGAATTTCAAAGGTAGAAGACAAAGTTTTTGAGATAACTCAGATAGTAAAAGAGGCAGAAAAGAAGAGAGAGAAAGCAGAACGTTCACTGTCAGAATTATGGAACTTTATGAAGCGTTCCAACATACGAGTTATAGGAATTCCAGAAGGGGAAGAAGAATGCCCCAGAGGAATGGAAGCCATACTAGAGAATATTATAAATGAAAATTTCCCAAATATCACCAAAGATTCTGACACACTGCTTTCAGAGGGCTATCGGACCCCAGGTCGCCTCAACTCTAACCGAGCTTCTCCAAGACACATTGTGATGAACCTGTCCAAAGTCAAGACAAAAGAAAAGATTCTGCAAGCTGCCAGGAGTAAGCGCCAGTTGACCTACAGGGGCAAATCCATCAGATTGACCGCAGACTTCTCTAATGAAACTTTTCAAGCAAGAAGACAATGGTCATCTACCTTTAATCTACTTAAACAGAACAATTTCCAGCCCAGAATTCTGTACCCTGCTAAGCTAAGCTTCAAAATTGACGGAGAAATCAAATCATTTACGGATATACAAACATTGAGGAAATTTGCCACAACAAGACCAGCTCTACAGGAAATACTTCAACCTGTTCTGCACACTGACCACCACAATGGATCAGCAGCAAAGTAAGAACTCAGAAATTAAAGGACAGAACCAAACCTCCACACTGATGCAAAAGATAAAACTAAGCAATGGACTCTCACAAAATAAGACGAATAGAATACTACCACACTTATCAATTATCTCAATAAATGTTAATGGCTTGAATTCCCCACTGAAGAGACATAGATTGGTTGACTGGATTAAAAAACACAAGCCGTCCATTTGCTGTCTGCAAGAAACACACCTGGCTTCAAAAGACAAATTCAAGCTCCGAGTCAAGGGTTGGAAGACAATTTTTCAGGCAAATGGAATTCAGAAGAAAAGAGGAGTTGCAATCTTATTTTCAGATACATGTGGATTTAAAGCAACTAAAGTCAAAAAGACAAACATGGTCACTTTATATTGGTCAAGGGAAAAATACAACAAGAAGACATTTCAATTCTAAGTATCTATGCACCCAATTTAAATGCTCCCAGATTCTTGAAACAGACCTTAGTCTGAGCAATATGATATCTGATAATACCATAATAACAGGGGACCTTAACACTCCTCTTACAGAGCTGGACAGATCCTCTAAACAGAAATTAAACAAGGATATAAGAGACTTAAATGAGACCCTAGAACAACTGTGCTTGATAGACGCATATAGAACACTCCATCCCAACGATAAAGAATGTACATTCTTCTCATCACCCCATGGAACATTCTCCAAAATTGATCATATCCTGGGACACAAAGCAAATATCAACAGAATCAAAAGAATTGAAATTTTACCTTCTATCTTCTCAGACCATAAGGCACTAAAGGTGGAACTCAACTCTAACAAAAATGCTCGACCCCACCCAAAGGCATGGAAACTAAACAATCTTCTGTTGAATAACAGATGGGTGAAGGAAGAAATTAAACAGGAAATCATTAACTTCCTTGAGCATAACAACAATGAAGACACAAGCTACCAAAACCTGTGGGATACTGCAAAAGCAGTTTTGAGAGGAAAATTCATCGCTTTAGATGCCTACATTCGAGAAACAGAAAGAGAGCACATCAACAATCTCACAAGAGATCTTATGGAATTGGAAAAGGAAGAACAATCTAAGCCTAAACTGAGTAGAAGAAAAGAAATATCCAAAATCAAATCAGAGATCAATGAAATTGAAAACAAAAGAATCATTCAGAAAATTAATGAAACAAGGAGTTGGTTTTTTGAAAAAATAAATAAAATAGATAAACCATTGGCCAGACTAACGAGGAATAGAAAAGTAAAATCTCTAGTAACCTCAATCAGAAATGATAAAGGGAAAATAACAACTGATCCCACAGAGATACAAGAGATCATCTCTGAATACTACCAGAATCTGTATGCCCAGAAATTTGACAATGTAAAAGAAATGGATCAATCAAAATCACACCCTCTCCCTAGACTCAGCCAGGAAGAAATAGAGCTCCTGAACAGACCAATTTCAAGCACTGAGATCAAAGAAACAATAAAAAAGCTTCCAACCAAAAAATGCCCTGGTCCAGATGGCTTCACTCCAGAATTCTATCAACCCTTCAAGGAAGAGCTTATTCCTGTACTGCAGAAATTATTCCAAAACATTGAGGAAGAAGGAATCTTCCCCAACACATTCTATGAAGCAAACATCACCCTGATACCAAAACCAGGAAAAGACCCAAACAAAAAGGAGAATTTCACACCAATCTCACTCATGAACATAGATGCAAACATTCTCAACAAAATCCTAGCCAATAGATTACAGCTTATCATCAAAAAAGTCATTCATCATGATCAAGTAGGCTTCATCCCAGGGATGCAAGGCTGGTTTAACATACGCAAGTCTATAAACGTTATCAACCATATTAACAGAGGCAAAAATAAAGATCACATGATCCTCTCAATAGATGCAGAAAAAGCATTTGATAAAATACAGCATCCTTTTCTAATTAGAACACTGAGGAGTATAGGCATAGGTGGCACATTTCTAAAACTGATTGAAGCTATCTATGACAAACCCACAGCCAATATTTTACTGAATGGAGTAAAACTGAAAGCTTTTCCTCTTAGAACTGGAACCAGACAAGGTTGTCCTCTGTCACCTTTACTATTCAACGTAGTGCTGGAAGTTCTAGCCAATACAATTAGGCAAGACAAGGAAATAAAGGGAATCCAAATGGGAGCAGAGGAGGTCAAACTCTCCCTCTTTGCTGACGACATGATCTTATACTTAGAGAACCCCAAAGACTCAACCACAAGACTCCTAGAAGTCATCAAACAATACAGTAATGTTTCAGGATATAAAATCAATGTCCACAAGTCAGTAGCCTTTGTGTAGACCAATAACAGTCAAGATGAGAAGCTAATTAAGGACACAACTCCCTTCACCATAGTCTCAAAGAAAATGAAATACCTAGGAATATCCCTAACGAAGGAGGTGAAGGACCTCTATAAAGAAAACTATGAAATCCTCAGAAAGGAAATAGCAGAGGATATTAACAAATGGAAGAACATACCATGCTCATGGATGGGAAGAATCAACATTGTTAAAATGTCTATACTTCCCAAAGCAATCTACCTATTCAATGCCATTCCTATCAAAATACCAACATCGTACTTTCAAGATTTGGAAAAAATGATTCTGCGTTTTGTATGGAACCGGAAAAAACCCCGTATACCTAAGGCAGTTCTCTGTAACAAAAATAAAGCTGGGGGCATCAGCATACCAGATTTTAGTCTGTACTACAAAGCCATAGTGCTCAATACAGCATGGTACTGACACAAAAACAGAGACATAGATACTTGGAATCGAATTGAAAACCAAGAAATGAAACTAACATTTTACAACCACCTAATCTTTGATAAACCAAACAAGAACATACCTTGGGGGAAAGACTCCCTATTCAATAAATGGTGTTGGGAGAACTGGATGTCTACATGTAAAAGACTGAAACTGGACCCACACCTTTCCCCACTCACAAAAATTGATTCAAGGTGGATAAAGGACTTAAACTTAAGGCATGAAACAATAAAAATCCTCCAAGAAAGCATAGGAAAAACACTGGAAGATATTGGCCTGGGGAAAGACTTCATGAAGAAGACTGCCATGGCAATTGCAACAACAACAAAAATAAACAAATGGGACTTCATTAAACTGAAAAGCTTCTGTACAGCTAAGGAGACAATAACCAAAGCAAAGAGACACCCTACACAATGGGAAAGGATATTTGCATATTTTCAATCAGACAAAAGCTTGATAACTAGGATCTATAGAGAACTCAAATTAATCCACATGAAAAAAGCCAACAATCCCTTATATCAATGGGCAAGAGACATGAATAGAACTTTCTCTAAAGACGACAGACGAATGGCTAACAAACAGATGAAAAAATGTTCATCATCTCTATATATTAGAGAAATGCAAATCAAAACAACCCTGAGATATCATCTAACCCCAGGGAGAATGGCCCACATCACAAAATCTCAAAACTGCAGATGCTGGCGTGGATGTGGAGAGAAGGGAACACTTTTACACTGCTGGTGGGACTGCAAACTAGTACAACCTTTCTGGAAGGAAGTATGGAGAAACCTCAAAGCACTCAAGCTAGACCTCCCATTTGATCCTGCAATCCCATTACTGGGCATCTACGCAGAAGGAAAGAAATCCTTTTATCATAAGGACACTTGTACTAGACTGTTTATTGCAGCTCAATTTACAATCGCCAAAATGTGGAAACAGCCTAAATGCCCACCAACCTAGGAATGGATTAACAAGCTGTGGTATATGTATACCATGGAATACTATTCAGCTATTAAAAGAAATGGAGACTTTACATCCTTCGTATTAACCTGGATGGACGTGGAAGACATTATTCTTAGTAAAGCATCACAAGAATGGAGAAGCATGAATCCTATGTACTCAATTTTGATATGAGGACAATTAATGACAATTATGGTTATGGGGGGGGGAACAGAAGGAGGGAGGTGGGTGTGGCCTTGGTGTGTGTCACACTTTATGGGGGCAAGACATGATTGCAAGAGGGACTTTGCCTAACGATTGCAATCAGTGTAACCTGGCTTATTCATTCAGTGCCCTCAATGAATCCCCAACAATAAAAAAAAAAAAAAAGTTACTCCAGTTCTATATGCTTAAATTCAGCTTGTTTTTATTATTTATAATATTCCACTTCAAATCTGTCAGATAATACTTGATGGTATTAAAAAGCTACTGAACATGTATACCTATAAATCATTGGAATTCTTAGAATTTTCAGAAAAATGCATTTTTATCAATACATTTTTCCTCTCATTTCCTGAGGAAGATGTTAGGACAGCATTCTGAAATTGTCTATGTAAAAAATTACTGAAAAAAAGTAATTCTTTACTGCTGTGGTTCTCCCACTGTCTTGCAATGTGGAAATAGGTGAGATCGGTAAACTATAGATTGTTTTTCTTTTCCTTGGTGGTCTGAGGATGGAGAAGGGGAGTGTTGGTTTTCTACTACCTCTCTAAGTGGGTATCTCGCATTTACACTCATGTTCTGCCTGTTTAACAGGCTTGTGGTTGACTATGGATAATGGTATCCCTCTCAGAAGAGATAGCAGAGCATCAGAAAAATCTTACCAGCACTGTTACGAGGCTACTCCTCCAAAGTCCTTGACGTTGCATCTAAGTGTTGACCTGGAAAACCAATTAGATAAGGTCTTTGGTCTGGCCTTAAACTTCCTACTTCCTTGCATCCACATTCCCTCTCTTAGCTTCCCCAGAGAGCCTGCCTGCCCCTGTAGTTTACTGTAAGAGCTAATCTCTTAAGCTTCTAATTTCCTTATTCATAAAAACTTCAGTCACATGTTGGCCTTCCTCAATATAGTATTTCATTACCGGAGTATTACACTCTGAGCAATGAAAACTGATAAAGATCTGTACCTGAAAAAAAAAAAAAAAAAAAAAGATCTGTACCTGATGAACATTTGCCAACCTAATTTTATGAAGAGTTTGATTTTACTTTTTAGGCTTTTTTAAAATCCTCTGACTTTTAAATGATGCTTCTCCCTACATGAGATTCAAAAACACCTGTGTCTTTAAGATTTCAGAATGCTGTCCCAATATCCTCCTCAGGAAAAGATAGAAAAAGACACCATCCTGGTATCACCTCATCTTTAGCAGCTGTCTGTTTCCTTTTGCATCCTCTCCAGTTTGCTTACTGCCTTTTGGCCTCTGAAGTCATCTTTGGAAGCCAAACAAGGCAAAGTCTCATGATTCTTTTCACAATATAGCTTGCACTGTGGCTTTTTACTCTTTAAAAATACCTGGCTTGGTATTCTTTGAACACTTTGGGCCCTAGACACTAATGAGTTTTTCCCAAAATTTCTGTTTACTTTTCTTGTTTTCACTCCCTTTCCTCATTATCACTTGAATTTAAAATCCAGCTTTAGTCACAGAGAAGTCAATTATCCTGTCCTACTTTTATTTTTTTTATTTTTTGTAGAGACAGAGTCTCACTTTATGGCCCTCGGTAGAGTGCTGTGGCCTCACACAGCTCACAGCAACCTCCAACTCCTGGGCTCAAGCGATTCTCTTGCCTCAGCCTCCCGAGCAGCTGGGACTACAGGTGCCCGCCACAACGCCCGGCTATTTTTTGGTTGCAGTTTGGCCGGGGCCGGGCTTGAACCCGCCACCCTTGGTATATGGGTCTGGCGCCCTACCGACTGAGTCACAGGCGCCACCCTATCCTGTCCTACTTTTAAAATTCAGCTCAAGTGTCACCTTAACAAACAAGCAGCAAGTCTGATGTTCAGGCCTTGATCACAGAAGCACCTCTACAGACTCATCATTACTAATGGCCAGCCTTCCCTCCTCACTGCTCCCATCTAGACAGTGTTGGACTCTGACCTTCAGGACTATATGGCACCCATGTGGAAAAGAAGAAGGTGAAGCTAGAAACAAGAAGTGGAGAGGTACCTGTAGTCCCAGCTATTTGGGAGGCTGAGGCAAGAGAATCACTTAAGCCCAAGAGTTTGAGTTTACTGTGAGTTGTGACGCCACGGCACTTTGCCAAGGGCAACATAGTGAGAGTCTATCTCAAAAAAAAAAAAAAAAGAAGAAGTGGAGAGGGTCAAGTAGGAAGCAGGCAGGGAAGGGCCAGAAGGAAGGAAGGTGAATTAGGAAGTGAAAAGGGCCAGGTATGAAGTATAGGGAAAAGAAATAAAATATTGACTTAAAATAGACTTTAAATGTTCATCAGTTAGTGAATGAATAAACAAATTATGATGTATCTGAACAATGGAATGCTATTTAGCAATAAAAATTTAAAAACTGGTGGTACATTTTATAATGTGCATAATCCTTAAAAGAATTTTTACTCTAAAATTCCGTTAATAAGACATTTTGGTCTAGGCAAAACTGTTGGCACAGAAATTGGATTATTGGTTAGCAAAGCTAGAGATATGAAAAGAAAAGAGGTAATAAAGATTCCCACAAGGGGGTGGCCTCTGTAGCTCAGATGGGGTTCCAGCCACATATCCTGAGGGTGGCAGGTTCAAACCTGGCCCAGGCCAGCTAAAACAATGACAGTTGCAACAACAACAACAACAAATAGCCAGGCATTGTGGCTGGTGTCTGTAGTCTCAGCTACTCAGGAGGCTGAGGCAAGAGAATTGCTTAAGCCCAAGAGTTTCAGGTTGCTGTGAGCTGTGACACCATACCACTCTACCCAGGGCGACAGCTTGAAACTGTCTCAAAAAAAAAATAGATTCTCACAATTCCCACAAGGAAGTTTTGGGGTGATGGTAATATTTTATATCTTGACTAATACATGCCTATATACATATTTCTAAATTCATAGAACTGTATACCTATATAGGTGAATCTTACTGTATGTAAATAAAATTTCATTTGAATCTAATATAAAAATAAATTAATTTCTGTTCAACAAAGGGAAAGAAAAGAACCATATGGCACCCACGCACAATAAAGTGAAATAACTTTACCAAGGCCTCCCATGGCTGGGAGGTAGCAGAACAGGAATTTGAACCCAGATAATGTGGCTTCATCCTGCCCTGCTTCTGTTCTCACCGTATACTTACCTTGAGTCATGGTTATATGCTGAGCTGTACCTATGAACATATGTATACAAGAACAGGATTATAGAAATATCAGAATACTGGCAGAGTACTGGAATGATCCAAATTAGATTCTGGACTTAATACATAAAACTGCTACAAAGGACATTTAGGGGTACTTGGGGAAACTTTGAATATAAATTCTACCCTAGATGATATTATTGTAACAATACTAAATGTTTTGTTCATAACAAAGATATGATGGTTATATAAGGGAATGTACTGGAATGTACTGTTCTCAGGAGACAGATACTAAATGTGTTGAAGATAGAAGCATCATGATGTGTCAACCTTCAAACATTTCAGGGAAACAAGTGTAAAAAGAATGATAAAGCAAATATGGCAAAATGTTAATAATTGGTAAATCTATATAAAGGCTATAAACAGGTATTGTGTCAATGTATCCACTGTTTGTGTCAAAAACCCACCACCAAACTTAAAAGAATGGTAATGATAATGATTCTGATTATTATAGTGATGATAGCCCTGATGGAAAAGGAAAACAAATGGGAAGAAAAGAAATAAAGCCAGGTTCCAGTTTACACAAAAGAAATTATTTTATGCTATAATTCTTATACTGAAAAAAGCTATGAACTACATTGTACTATTTCTAGAAATTATGTGTTATAACAACTTAAAATCATTGAACACACGGATTATGGATGTTTTGGTATGCATAAAGAAATGCTTCTTTTTAGTCCATCAGGAAATATTTCCTGAGGGTCTGTTCTGTGTCTGGCATATTTTGAAACATAGCTCATTTCTTCTAGCTCCAATGTTCTGTGATTCTGTGATACTAAACATCTAAATACAATAGCCAC
Source organism: Nycticebus coucang (assembly GCF_027406575.1). Taxonomy (NCBI): domain Eukaryota; kingdom Metazoa; phylum Chordata; class Mammalia; order Primates; family Lorisidae; genus Nycticebus; species Nycticebus coucang. Next base: position 47,341,537 of record NC_069801.1, on the reverse strand, counting down.
TGTAGCTCAAGACAAAATCACATTGGTTGCTGTTTGCTGGACATTTCCTAAGTATCAACTTTCAGTACCTTAGCTTCTGGATTTGAACGTGAAGATTAGTGAGTCACCGAAGGGAGGGACACAATAGGCATCTCAGACTCTATTGCCAGTAGGAAAAAATGAAGGAGATGCTTAATCTTTCATGTATAAGGCTGCTATTTCTCTTAAAATTGCTTTCAAAACCCTTTATTTTGCCTGGATAGTTCAGGAGTCTATATCCTCAGCTACTTTGCATTCTGTGTCTATCATGGGCCAGGCATTGTAAATAGGCACTTTACCTACTTTATCCACAAAGTTTACAACAACCCATCTTGCCTTGTGGTTGTTGAAGTTTAGAACAGAGCTTTCTATTATTTTCAAGGCTGGAGACTTTCCTTTACACTGTGTTACCAAAACCTGGATCACAGGGAGGGAGTCTGAGGATAGTGTAGCTGGATTGCTTGTCTTTGTAGTCTACCAGACTAGACTTCTGCCAAATTAGAAAGGACAAATCAAATATAAATTCTTTGTAATACCTCGATATTATTACTTGTTATATTGTACTATAAATAAATATTTACCTCCCCATATACCTACCCCAACTCTTTGAGGGTAAAGGACTTTGTTTTACTCATCTTTACATTCTCAATGCCTAACACATAGGTACTTTTTAAATGTTATTGAACTAAATTATTAATGGGCCAAAGGAAAAACTGGTTACAGTAATAAAAAACAAAAAATTTTCTTATGCTTTTTCTGTAGTCCTAGGTGCCCTTTCTTTACAAAAGCAGTTTTCTGATTGTTTTGCCATTTTAACTCTCCCAAATTATTTGATATGCTGAACCCAGTTCTTACTGTTTTGGCCTGTGCTTAATTGAGCTCAACAAGGCAATCAAAAATCTGAATTTGGAGTTCATCTATCTGTGTCTAGAATTTAATCAGATTTTTATATATTAGTAGCATTTGCATATTAAGAATCTTTATGTTTTGCTTATTTACTGTCATAATAGCAGAAGAAAGTTTTTTGTCAAAAGTGTATTATGTTGCAGAAAAGATTATTTTAAGATTACTCAGTTGGAAAGCTACTATGGGAGTACCCCTAGCCTGAAGATCCTCTTTTGATACTTTTTATCATCTCCTTTTTCACATTCAGTTTAGAGCTTAAAGTGGGAATTTTTTTAAGTGTTTCCTGGCTTCTCATGTTTAACAGTGTCAGGGGTTTGTGTCCCTGGAACGAAAACTGTTTCTACAGAGCCTTTTTTCTCAGCTTCCAGTGAAAAGAGGGGCGAGGCAAGCCAATCGCTTACCACAAAGCAGTGCCACCACAAAGGAAAGATTAAGGGTTTAGAGAAAGGTCAATGTGGGTTTTTCTCTAACTAAACACTTTCCTAAAGTTTCCTTGTGGAAAAATAATGAAGTCATCTCAGAGTTTTTAAAGAATTTTTATTTCTTTTTCACCGTCTGCATTCGCTTGTCTTCTCAGCATGGATGTTTAATCTTCCTAGGCTTTGTGAATTGGCCCAAATGAGTAAGTGGTGAGCTGTCTCTCTAGGAGCTAGAGGCTTATTCTAAGGGCCTAATCACTGAGTAAACACATCTTTGCCCTCCCTCTCACAACTGCGATATAATAGTCGAGATTCTAGCACAGTAACCTGGATATTGCAGGGACCAGTGCTTTGAAATGCAGAATGGTTGATCCTCCAAAACAGACAGTGCCTGATCTTCGCCTGCCTCTTTCTTCTTTTTTAAATTAAATATTGCCAAAGAGATGCTGTTTTATTGCTTGATATTGTGCATTAGTGCCCTGGATTTCCAAGTTTATTTTCAGTCAACACTGCGGGCTGCACCTATGGGGAACTTTGCATGTTGGGTTTCTTAGTAGCCTCTTCAGCACATGTGTGTTTGGTTTGGAGGAACATTTAAATTAAATCAGTGAAATAATGATGTAAATCACTAATCTCTTTCCCAAAGTCTAAATGTTCCGTTGCAGTGTTCTTGAGAGAAATATGCATTTTAAAGATTTAGCCATTGCCATTGTTTGGTTAGAAATGTGCTGATTTAAAAAGTGGACAGCTCTCTTGTTCCCAGTGTCTCATTAAATGTAGTTGCTGAGATACGATCAAGCTGAATTAGAGGTTGACATCCCCGTGTCTATTCAGCTAGAGAGCTCCTAAGAAGAGGAGCTGTGAATTTGTTAGTGGTGCCAGATTCACGTTCCTTTTCCTAAAACAGCAGAATTCTCAATTCGTTTACTAAAACAGATTTAGTTTAGCCGCTGCCATTGGGTGTCTTTTTTGCCAGGGGGGCTGTGGTTGGTATCAGCTTCCAAGGTTTTTATTTTTTTGTTTGTTTGTTTTGTGTTTTTTTGTAATTAAATAGGCTGCAACTTAGGCTAGTTTAAAAATATAAAGAAGACTAAAAGAGACCCCATCCTTGCCCTTGAGAGACTTAGTCTAGAGGGGAAACTGGTAAACAAGTAGGGGAAGAGATGGAGGCCCAGCAATGGAAGCTCTTAACTTTGCCTGAAGGAATCAGAGAAGGTTTCAGAGAGGCTTTTGCTTTGAGCCTTAAAGGATGAGTAGGAATTTCCTAGATAAGTATCTCTCCAACAAAGTGTCTGATTACAAACTTCCTAGAAGCTAGCTACTGTTCTTTGCAGACGTCAACATGGATGAAGAAACCCCGAGTCTTTCTTGTTCACTATTTTATTGTCAGTGCTTCCTGCTGGGCCTGACACAAAGAGTATTTCAACAAATGCTTGTGGAATGAATGAATAAATGAATTAACACAAGCAAGATCGGATCAGCTGAGCTACTTACACCCAGGAGTCCTGTCCTTATTCGCATTCCATGCTGTGTCCGAGTCCTGGACGCACTGATGTTATAAGCAGTCTGGCATCTTCATGTTACATGAGCACTCCCTCAAGCCTTGACTACAGTGTAGTTAATTTCTGTCTCTCACTGTAATGTCAGAGAAAGAACACTTAGGCTTGGAGTCAGGCAGGACAATCTGGTATTCTATCTCAGCTTTATTACTTACTAATCAGCTATGAAATTTGGGACAAATCATCTTTCTAAACTTTAGTTTCTCCATACTCTAATGAAGTTATGTCTGTCTTACTGGTTTATTCCTAAGATTATTGATCCTATTCATACTAGAAGCTGTTAGAATCTTAATCTAACTCTGGCTAACTTCATTTAGTACAAAATTTATCTTGGAAGAAAATATTTTAATGATTGCTTTATTATTATTATTATCATTATTATTATTTGGATTCTTTATCAAGATAATTCCAAGCATCAGAATTCGTTAGCCTTTCATCAGCATGACTCTCATATTTTTCTATAAATATACTTTTGTTTAAAATCCCAAATTTTCATTTACTATTGTCACATCTTTATTCAATATGAAGGGAAAGATCCTAAGGTTCCTTGAAAGTTTCTTTTGGTAGTATTTTACAGATTGGTTTGTATGTTGTATTTACTATAAAATTTTATCTTCCTTTTTATTTATTTATTTATTTTTATTTGTTTATTTTTGAAACAGAGTCTCAATTTGTCACCCTTGGTAGAGTGCCATGGTGTCATAACTCACAGCAACCTCAGACTCCTGGACTTAAGCAGTCCTCTTGCCTTAGCCTCCCCAGTAGCTGCGATTACAGGCACCTGCCACAACACCCAGCTAGTTTTTCTATTTTTAGTAGAGATGGTGTCTTGCTCTTGCTTGGGCTGGTCTCGAACTCCTGAGCCCAAGCTAACCACCCGCCTTGGCCTTGCAGAGTGCTAGGATTATAGGCATGAGCCACCATGCCTGCTCTATCCTTATTTTTCTGTTAATTGTAACTACTCCTAAACTCAGTTCTATAAGGTAGCACCAAGAAGTCAGCAATTTAGTCTCTTTTATCCTCATAGACATTGTTGTTGAAGCTAACATGTTATAAATTATAAGCTGAACTACTTTTGCCCATTGTTCTTATTATACCTATTTCCTTATCAATTTCAGTTTCAGTTATTTAATTGAATATTCAACTGTGACAGAGGATACTTTTAAAACAGCAAGTGCCACCTCTTGAAAGCAAGTTTAATTGTGGCAGACAGGACAGATAATTATCTAACTAAGAAATCACATTTCTGGACATTTTCTGAAATATAAACTAGAAAGAATTCATGTGAATGAATATCATCTTTTCAAATGGCAATTAGATGTTACATGCTCTTAAATAAGGACTTTAATGTGGGAAACTGTTATCTGTGGAACTAAAACAAACCTTCATTTCAGACCTTTTTATTTCAAGCAGAAGAGACTACTCAGTGTTCAGATTAAAAGCATTAAAAAAAAATGTAAGAGAGATTTTGCCATCCAGTCTTAGTATTTTTTCTCTGTATAGTTGAACAGTTCAATGTTAATGTTTCTCTTCATGTATCAAGTACATAAGAAATGAGAAGAATGGTAATTCCATTTTATCTGAGGAAAATGCAGTTCTGTTATAATTTCTGCTTGAGATAGGTTTGCACATTAAATGTTATCTATAGTAGCAGTCTGTAAAACTAGATATTATCATCCTAGCTTTTTCAAAGTAGAAGGAAGCAAAATTTATTGGTATTTATAGATGCTTTAAGAACTCCAAAGGTAAGGTACTCTTTTAGGGAATGGCATTTAATTTTTGCCCTTGTTATTCATGTGGACTGATTATGCCTCTCCAAATTCCAGAAATCTTGCTACATTAGTGGATTTTTTTTTAATTAAATCATAGCTCTATACATTAATGTAATCGTAGGGTACAATGTGCTGGTTTTATATACAATTTGAAATATTTTCATCAAACTGGTTAACATAGCCTTCACAGCTAATGGATGTTTTAATCTGTCCCTTTTTCTCCCCTTTTCAGAGAAAGCTTCTTGCTATCTACCTCCACCATGATGAAAGTGTGTTAACCAACGTGTTCTGTTCACAAATGCTTTGTGCTGAATCCATTGTTTCTTATCTGAGTCAAAATTTTATAACCTGGGCGTGGGATCTGACAAAGGATGCCAACAGAGCAAGGTAATGCTGTTGTTCACAAGTAATAAACCTCTATTTTTTTTTTAAGTTGTCTTTGTGTTTGGTTTCTGTCATCATAAACACTTTTCATTTTTTATCTTCAGCATTAAATTCTCTACCATTGCATTTCATTAGATGGGCGCTATTTGTTGTGGCTGTCACATGCGGTTATTTATAATTGTGAAAATATACCTTAACTGATAATAAAAGACTCTTCTTAAATTTAGGAATGACCTGAAAAGAAAAATTAATTTCTCTCATCTTTTTTGCAGTATGACAGATACAGTACAGTTCTAATATGTTGTTGAACATTTAAGAAAATCACTGTTTTTAATGATAGAAAAGGCAAAGCAAATCTAATACATAATCCAGTAGTAAGTTTATTTTTTAATAACTTCATTAAAGAAGGCAGGACATTCTGGACCGTCCGGTGGATTTGGTAATAGCTTAATGCTAGCATATGCTAATTGACGTACTCGCTTTATTGCACACATTCTTTTGCACACAGCCAGCAATAAATCCATATTCTCAATCGGAAAAAACAAATCTCTTTCCTACCTGTCAGCATAAATTTACAAGTTTGTTAATCATAATATCTGTAAGTGATAATTCCTTTGCCTATTTGAGTTTCCCATCTGAAATATATTTCATCATGTTTAATTACACATGTGAGCATAACATCCCATGATGCTACTTTGGGTGTGTTAACACAATCATAATCCCAGGCTGTTGGATTATGAACAGGGAGATTGAATTAATTCATTTCAAGGCAGGCCTATTATAGTTACCTTATTTAAGCAATTATAGAACAATTAGAAATCATCTGATACGTCTTTTTATTATTGTATGGCTCACTGAATTTTTGGTCGTCATTCAGACTTTGTTTTATTTAATGTAAATCTGTAAAGAAAGATGAGTCTTCCCCTTAAATGTGGGGCAAAGGAATGTTGAAGTAATTTCTTCATCTAATACTTCATTTCTTTAAGCAAATGGTTAGGAAATTTCAAAGGAGATGTCTTTCTGCCTTGGAAATGTTCCCTGTTATACATAAATAAAGAACCTTTAGCACCTGTATTTGTTTAAATTAAATCAGGTTATTATTCACACTCAGTTAAAGGTGGTGAAAAGCGGTGCCAAAAACAGATAGAAATGCCACATCCAACGTCTTTCATGAGGCAAAATACGCAGACTGGAGACTTGGCTAAATCTTTGCCATTCATTGGCAGTAAGGCATCTCCTCCTTTCCTTTTATCCACAACTTGATGGAGAAGGAAACACTATTTCTAAACCATCTGTAGTGGCTAAGTTCAGTGGGCTACCTGCTGTTATTTTGTTCTATCCTCCATTTAATTCTTTAGTTCCTTTTATTTTACAATGACAAAAAATTGCAGTGTAGTTTCTTTTGAAAAACAGTGTTGGAGGGGTTTTTTTTTATGACTGGCAATCAACAGCCATGTAATTGCTTTGTTATGTTTTACTAAAGAAGTCTGTTAAGTAGCACAACTTTGATACACTAGTAATAAGAGTTTGCAGGTTACAGAGACACCTGTGGTGACCAAAGCGACAGAAGCTGCTTATTAGAAAGAGCCAGTACAGCTGTGTCCTATTAACTCCTTATGACACTCTTTTAAAAACACTAAATAAAGGCCTTGTTTAAGGCTTTAGAGCTATTTCTCAATGAATTGCAGGACCAACTGTGAAGTGTGATAGGATATTTCAATCTATATTTTTTTAAATGTGGTATTCCGTTATTGTCATAAAAATAAAAAGAAGTGATATTAAAGACTGAAAATAGAAACATAAAGGAATTCAATTATTAAACATTTAATATATAAGAAACCAAAAGTGGGGCAATGGGGCGAAAAAGAATGGAGTCATTTCTAGAATTTAAGGTACTTGGGATCCTTATTGAAAATCTAATTCTGTCCATATTACAAATTATAAATTATTTTAAGTTAAGGTGTTAAATTTCTCTATATGAAAATAACAAATAAAATTACATGGCTACTTTTCATGCCTATTTTCATCATTTTTACTATTAAGGAAAATGGGTAAATACACATTTTACAAACACAAGGTGAAAGTTCATTAGAATAGCGTATTCTCTAAAAAGAATAAAAGGAGATTTCCTCAAAACCATAGATAATTAATTAGGTTGATTCATTGCCCAATAACAAGGACAATTTTTATTTTCTATGCCACCTATCCTAGATCTATCTAAATAAAATTGTGCAATTGAGTTTTCTCCTGTATGATCTTTCTTGGATTTTTATCCTACACTTACCCAAAGTTATCTGTCATGAAAATTGCATCATCTATTAGATGCTTATAACTTTGAGTTACAGAACCTCACACTTTCACTCAGTTTAATGGAAGACTGCATGCACTAATATTTATTGATTTGTGGGCTGTGTATCAGAAGTCTTATGTGATCATTTACATGTTACTAGTGAGCTGAGATGGGACACATTAATATATGGAAATACAGAAAAGATTTCTAGGCATTGTAAGTAATATATTTGTGGATTTCCTTTTAACTGTGATTTTTTTTTTTTTTTTTTTTTTTTACCACAGATAAAAGTTTTGAAATAAATTCCTGTTGGTAGCTTATCTGAGCCCATAGCTGATTTGCCTAGTTCAGGCTAGTCATATAGAGAATTTTGGGCCTGTGGGCTATTTGATCTGGGTGCTTCCTTGGTGGTTTTTCAGGACTACCACCTGGTGTTATAGCTGGGACATAAACGTCTAATATGGCAAAGGACTTGCCAAGCAAATATGCTTTTCCTTAAGCAATACTCTGATTAAGCCTATGAAAACATTAGTTCTTCAGTCGGAATTTACAATGACTCTCTTTTGTGTAGAAAGTAAGTAAAAGACATTGAACTAAATGAATGCCTTGGAAAAGTAACCAGAATATGAGTATCACTTGATATATTAGTTAAACTTCCCGATTTCTCTAACAAACTGGAATTAAGAAAGAAACATTTCTCTAAAATGTTACAACCCCTGTGATTGTTGGTGATTTAAATTTTACACCTCTAGCTACTCGGGAGGCTGAGGCAAGAGAATCGCTGAAGCCCAGGAGTTGGAGGTTGCTGTGAGCTGTGTGATGCCATGGCACTCTACCAAGGGCCATAAAGTGAGACTCTGTCTCTACAAAAAAAAAAAAATTTACACCTCTAGAAATATTCTACTAACTTTCTTTCTGAGTTGAATACTTAAATTGACCAACCCATATCTGTATAAAATGTGTTGCAGTAATTTCTAGGTTGATCTTGGAACATTCCAAATATAAACTTGAGTCACTAAACTTTAGCAGTAGTGATGAATGCTTTTCTCCCAACTAAATTAGGATCTCTTGGAAGGGTTTATTCATTTTATTTGTCTCATGAAACAAAGCACTTTAAAAAATTCTAAGAAAAACCCATAAGCATTTAGCTATGGAGATATATATATATATATATATATATAACTTTGAGTTACAGAACCTCACACTGTATATATTATTTATATATATACTATATATTATATTTAACTAAATATATATTTATAACTAAATATAATATATAACTAAATTATATATTTCTAAAATATATATAACTAAACTAATTATATATTTAGTTATATATTATATATAAATTTGTTTATATATATTTAGCTATATATATAAAATATTTATATATATATTTGCTAAATGCTTATTCCCTCTAAGAATTTTACTTATAATTTCAGTATTATATACTAAATGTTCCCGCCCCCTTGGAAAATTCCGTACAGTCTTGTTGGCTTTCAGGGCCATTCTTTCTTAAAGCACTAGAGAGAAACCTCTTGGTAGTTGAGAGTATGATTTTTATTTTCATTATCATTTTTATTTTCTATTTTTAGAGATGAGTCTTACCATGTTGTCCATTCTAGAGTACAGTGGCTATTCAGAGGATCAGTCATAGTGCAATGCTGCCTTGACTGCTGGCCTTCCATCTCAGCCTCTCCAAATAGCTAGTGCACATTGCTGCACCAGGGTCTAATTTCTTAAATATACATTTGACCAGTGATCTCAATAGAAATAGTAGGATATACCGGTAACTGGAAGAACTAAAACCAGATAGGAAATAGTGAACAAGGAGTTTCTGCAAATCACTTGGTATTTGTGAAGGACTGGCCCAGTACCTCCCATGGATGCCAAAAACTATGGATTTTCAAGCCCCTGATCAGAAATTGGCATAGTATAATATTTGCATATAACCTATGTATATGCTCCCACATACTTTAAATCTTCTCTAAATTACTTAAAATACCTAATACAATGTAAGTGCTGTGTGAATAGTCGTGACATTGTATTGCTTAGGCAATAATGACGAGAAAGGCCGGGCGCGGTGGCTCACGCCTGTAATCCTAGCACTCTGGGAGGCCAAGGTGGGTGGACTGCTTGAGCTCACGAGTTTGAGACCAGCCTGAGCAAGAGTGAGACCCCCGTCTCTACTAAGAATAGAAAAACTGAGGCGAGAGGATTGCTTGAGCCCAAGAGTTAAAGGTTGCTGTGAGCTGTGATGACGCCATGGCACTCTACCCAGGGCAACAGCTTGAGACTCTTGTCTCTAAAAAGTAAATAAATAAAGATAAATAATAATAACAAGAAAAATGTCTGGAATATACAGACATAATTTTTGAAAAATATTTTTGATCCTTGGTTAGTTGAATGAATAGGCATAGAACCCACAGATGCGGAAGACCCAACTATATTCTTTCCTGTTTGTTCATCGAATAAACACTTAATAAATATTTAATAAGCTCTGATGATGAAAAAGTTGAACAAAGCACAATCCTAACCCTCAAAACACTCATAGTCTAGTAGGCAAGGCAGACATACATACTTAGCAGTATAGAAGAACTTCCAGTGTTATACCTGAGGGGGTTCAGAGAAGGACTTACATGACCATAGAAAGATGAAACTAAAATTTCACTCTTCCTATTCAGAGATTTTTATATTACTGTGATAACATTCTTAGTCTATTGTGTTGGCAGATTTTGTTATTTTTTACTAAAGAGTATTAGTATTTAAAACCTCCTAATTGGGTATCTGGAATGGAGAAGGGTCAGTGATTAATTGTGGAAAGGAGAAAGAATAGAAGGAGCTGGCCTGCAAATGTAATCCTATATGGTCTTGAACCAGATTGAGAATTAAGGTCAACCCTGGGTTGGACAGATCTAGAGAAATTGTTTCGTTAATGATTCATATCCTTACAGGCAGACAGTGGAACAAAGGTCAGATTTTTTTTTTTTATATGTAACGTGGAAAACCATCATGGATTTAACTAATATATTTATTTAATACAATAAAAATATTTTTGAATACAATATATTCTTAGTGAATGAGTGTTTAGCCATAAAAGAATAATTTCTTGAAATTCAGTACAGATATTACCTCTAGAAGGCCTTGCCTGTCCCCATCCTTCTCTTCTCGCAGTCTGAGTTAAAATGCACACTCTGTATGTTCTCATAATGTCCCTATACTAATGTGTATTAATAGCACCCATTACACTGTATGATACGGTTTTATATATATATATATATATATTTTTTTTTTTTTTTTATTGTTGGGGATTCATTGAGGGTACAATAAGCCAGCTTATGATACGGTTATTATCTATCTCCCTACTAAGTTATCAGCTCCCTAAGGGAGCCGTGTCTTTAATCTCATTACTTTACACAAGTGCCTTTTAAAAAGGAAGTGCTAATAAATAATTTCTAATAGGCTTATTGAAAACTAATGAATTAAAACCAGTTTGGATAATGGCAAGAGCACTGGAAATATTAGTCCATGCCTCTAATTGTGTGATCCTCTTTATCCTCTAATGGGACTAATAAAGCTGAAGTCTTCATTCTCCTTGCTTGTAGAATGAACTAAAATGTTCAGACTGGGTGCTGGCCCTGCAGGGCCCCAGGATATCATGGCCTATGCTCAGGTGCCCTAATGGCCCCAGGCCATCTGGAAAGGAGCTTGCATTCCAACCCAGATGAGTTCATCCAGTGATTCCATAGTTTCTTCCTCAGATTTCACCAGTATCTCTGTGACACTAAAAGAAGTTGTGGCCTCCCAGATGAGTCCATTCTGGGGTGGTACTGAACCTTTCTACAATAATGGTAGAATGTATATGGGACCAGAATGCTAGACTGCACGGTGACACATGGCAAGCAGGCATGTTGCTCGTGGACACCATTAGAATTAACCATAAACATTACTGCATAAAACATCAGTGCATTTAGTTTTAATTTGTTTCCCTCTATTAAAGCTATTTGGATACTATTTGATACACAGGAACATTGGCACAAATACCCTCCATGCTGAGCTGTGAGTTCTTGGCTGAAGTTGCTTCATAAAGAAAACCCACATCACATATATGGCACACATAGTATTAGTCGTAATATTAATCAGTAATAAATGGATTACTGGGTATCTCTTGTTCTCTTGTTCTTGTTAGGTACTGGTTTAGATTACCTAATTCTAGAAAACTTAGAATTAAACATTGAATTTGACTAAGATAGTGCCAACGGGTAATCAGCCAGCAGCGAGTGCTGAAATATGAATGGCTTATACATAAGTTCCTGAAGTGAAAAAAATTGCACATCTGTGCACATGCTACTAAGTGTTAAATCAGGCATTGCACTCTGTTTCTAAGCAGTGTTCAGAATAGCTGCAAATAGTGCCCTAGGGATTGTTGATAGTGCCTGGGTTACATAGGTTGCACATAACGTGTACATAGCATTGCATTAAATTTTATACACGCAGTAGTACCAATGTTAACAGACAAAATTCTATTCCCTGTCAATGTTAAACTATGTTTTGAACTTAATGCCCTTGAGTAAAGTATTTCAGGTCACTGCAAACTTCCGCTGCTGTGCTGACAGGTACTTGTTAGCCTTAGTAGTCAAGGGATAGTTTTCCACATTACTTAATCTTTGGCAAGAGTTAATTGACTTAAAGCATTAATTATCAGTAGGCTGTCTTCACCTGTACTTTCCATCTCAGTAATTAGCCATATTCACAGTGGCTTACCCTTAATTCCAAACTACTCAGTGGTTCATGCCTGGCTGAAGCCTGGCTGACCATGTTACTCTAACGTGCACTTCCTTCTGATGCAACAAATACAGCTCAGGTGTTGGGTCTGCATGGGCAATACAAGGGAGTTTAATCTCTAGCTGCTACCTAAGAACAAATATGGACTCTGCTGAGATAGTTGATAAAACAAATGACCTTGTTGTCAGGGTACTAAGACTTCCAGAGAGCCCTCATGCCAGATTTCTATATAATTTTCCTTAAATTTCTTTATTCCCTTTGTGTAACATTTTCCAGTACTTTTGAAGGAAGTGTATTGCCATCCTAAACATCCCAGGTCAAGGGCTTAATTAATGCTTTAAAATGAGGGTTCCAAAAACACCAGGAGAGTTTGTCATTTTCTCCCTGGTTTGTTTTGTGAAGAGGGAGGAGAGAAGGTGAGGAGGAACCCCTCCTGTTCCATGATTACATCCTACCCACTCATTTTCTCCTTTTCTCCTCTGCTTTTGATTTTTAGTGGCGGTCTTAACAGAATGTCAAGATCAATTTGCAGCATGGTTTAACTCAAGGTTTGTGTTCTGCCAGCAGCAATTGTCCCTGCAAACAATGCCATGTGTTCTTGTAACTTCAGAAGCTTTTAGAGGGATCATGGCAAGGGCAGCATCTAATGACTTTATTAGTGTAGGGTTTCAAAATGGGCTCAGTAATTGTTCATATCTCTTTGTCAGCAAGTCATAATTACTTCTCAGTATTGTCCATGGGTGCTCTTGTGAATAGTTCCCTAATAGTACTGAAAGGAAGGGAAAGGGGGAATGAATGAAAGGTGATGGCCTCCTACGATTGAGAACAAGCCATTCTCAAACTGGCTAAACTGTTTATAATACTTTTTGCTCTTTTAAAAATAGATTATCCTTTTAAAAATGTGCTTTGAAATAATTTTAAATTACAAGTTTACAAGCCTGGTTTACTCTGATTTGAATACTTTCCACACTTCTGTCTAGTGTACTTCAATTACATCTGCCTGGTGGCATATGCATTGTATCTGAATCAAAGTATTTGTGTTTAAAAAAAAATGCTGATTTTTTTCCTTCTGCATTAATCTAGTCAATGCTGTTCAGGAAACAGGCATTTAACTCAGATACAGTTGTCAGTAAACAGTCTATATGAAAACTGTTGTCAGAAAAGAACTATACAAAGGTGATAGTATTGACAAGCCAGTCCAAAATAACAACATTGTAAGTTTTTGTCAAATCCTATGCTTCTTATGCACTACATCTTTCTTATTAGTGTCTTAGTATTTTTCTCGATCTTTCTCCTAATCACTCTATGCTTTGAATAGTCTAGGTATCTTTATTATGAGTCACAAAATTGAAAGAATCATCACCACCTCAAGATATATAAAGTTTGATCTTGATTTCAAGCCTTTGCCCCATCGTGATATGTTTCTGAATCCTTTCTTATTCTGTGAGCCCTTTGTAGTGGGCTTGTGTATAATTATGTGCAAATATTTATTCCCAAATATCCTTGTATTTTAGGGCATACAGGTTCAAATAAATATAGCTGCCAGAGGTTACATGATCTAGTTTTTATATAGATTATAAAATACGAATTATCTAATGAAATAAAATTTTTAAATAAGATATAAAGTGAAATATATTAAAATACATATATTCATCTTGTCTTTTGGTTTTCTTCTTGCTTAAAATTGAAAATGTCTAAAAGATTTGTTTTCTTAACGTTCTCGCGTTAATTTTTATATTTGTGGTTGTTTCTGAAAATTTCTTATTTACATCACCTATGCCACTGAACTTGATAGTACATCTCTCCTCTTCCATAAATATTGTTAGCAAAACAGAGAAATTCTAAAAGAAAGTTCCGTCATATAAAACCACACATGCATAACTGGTTCCTCTGGCATGTTTTACAGTTTTTGCCTGTTAGTCTGCATAAAGTGTCAGGACAGGGAAATAAAAACTTCAGATCTCAAAGAGATTTTAGTGCTCAACAATCTGAATGATCTAATCTACCAAATATACCACTAAAAACTGAAATTTCTTATATCTGCAGTTGTGGAGCAAGGTGAAATTCTGTTTAAGTATTTAGGTAATTTCTTAGGGAATAAATGTGGTGGCCTTGCCTCAAGCATATGCTTTTTAACTCTGTACTTTATAGCATTAGAGTAATAGACAAGAGTGATGGATAATTTTGTATTACAAATAAATCTTTATAGAAATTTTTACAGAACTGTCAGTTTATCAATTGTTGGCTAACTTAGTCTGCAGCCATTGCCAACAATTTAAAAAATTCTCAATCATTTCCTTTCATGCACCTTTCTTTTCCTTGATACATTATTAGCACCAAGAAAGTCCACAACTAAGGAAGGAAGGCAATGAAAAATAAACTTTGATTGCCATACCTCTATCTGAAAATTTATGTTGCCTAATCCTAGTAGTAAATGAGGTATTGGAGTCTCTGCCCAGCTCTCAAATAAATTACTCAACCACAGCAAAAAAAATTTATTATTTAACTATTATGAAAGTTATATACTCACTTACTAGTTCTTAAAGCCAGCCTATACACATTTAAACATGTCACTTGCTGACATGTTTATTTATTTTTACTTTTTTTGAGATAGTCTCACTATGTCACTCTCGGTAGAGTGCCGTGGCATTACAGCTCACAGCAACCTCCAACTCTTGGGCTTAAGCGATTCTCTTGCCTAAGCCTCCAAATAGCTGGGACTACAGGTGCCAGCCACAATGCCTGGCTATTTTTTTTGTTTTCCATTGTTTAGCTGTTCTGGGCTGGGTTCGAACCTGCCACCCTCAGTGTATGTGGCTGGCACCGTAACTACTGTGCTATGGGCGCCGAGCCTTGCTGACACATTTAAAAATTATGATTTTTAATACAACTATTTTCTCATTGCTTATACTTATAATCAGATGCCAATCATAAAATGCAGAGCAATGAAGAAGTGAGGCCCAGTCAGGTTGGAAGTATAAAAAGCAAGGTGGCATTAGGCAAGTAGTATATAATATCTCTAGATATTTCTTTTATATCTCTAAAAATAGGAGCCTCACTATGTATCTGACCTGAGACCTTTGACCTTTACCTCTAAGATTCTGACACGACACAGTTGTTTTCCATTGAAGAATCTGAGGTAAGCAAGATTACATTTTTAAAAGAAATGTCAGTGAAGTTTTTAAGTACATTAGATTATAGCATGAGCATGCTGCCCTTAGCAGCTTGTGGTAATCTGGTTGGAGTGATTGCAGAGGGACATGGTGAAGGAAGCATAGTCATTTTCTTCCTCCTTTACCTGTGAAGGCAGCTTCCTTTCACTTCAAACTGTCTTCCAAGCTAATATTATTTGTGACAAGGAACATCTGTTGAAGGAGTATCAGTAACTAAGAGCAAGGAACAAATGAACATGAAATTTACCAAACATTAGAGTTGGGCATTAGGTACATCCTTAGTCAGCAGTACAAGTTGCAGGCCTTTTTTCCTATTATGTGCTTAACTGATGCTGTTCCAACCTCTGCCTGAATACTGTCCGGACAGGGAAATGAAAACTTCAAAAGATAGCATTTTTTGAGTTGCTCTAAAGAGTGGAAAGATCTTTGTTCAGCGCTTCTTCTACTGAGAATTTCCACAGCTTCCTCCTTTCAGTTCCAATTTTGCAATTCTCTTCTGCATTACAGCTTATTATCTCTTTGGCATTACAGCTTATTTTAATACACCAACTGCCATATGAGTTGTATTTAACTCATTCTAGTTTTAAACCTAGAGCCTCCTGAAGATGTGAAACTTCTGCTTATTGTTTTCGCTGTCAATTGGTACATCTCCCTCACCTCCTGTCACCTGCTAGAGCTGGCCTACCCAAGCCCATCACAACTGCTGGACTGTGTTCTCCCAATACCATAACTTCGGATTGCACATTTCACCTTGACTGATTGCCTGGTGGCTCTTTGAATGAAATCAATAAAATAATACGTGGTAACATGACATTGTTGCCCATACTTAGGGGATATGATTCAGAGGTCCTCATCCAGACTACCCAAAGTCCTCTCCAGACACAGCTAATACTTACAGAATGACAGAAGATTCAATTCTCAGAAATAAATTTAATAAATTTGTCAGAGTCACATACAACTCACATGGCATACACTGTAAAATTTGATTCTAGAACTGTGTGAGTTGCACTTAACTCACACAAAAAAATAACAAATTTTTGATTAAATTAGAAAGGATCGTTTTGTTTTCATTCTGTTTTTGTAATAAAACACCATGGCCGCAAGGAAAAACAAAATTTCTGTTGTGGCAGTCAATGTGTTAACCATAGCTCTCTTGTGCCTTATTTTCTCCTGCTTACCAAATATGATTAGTCCTTTGCACTATTCCTTGTATGATAGTGTATCTAGATCCAGCCCCTTCTAACAGTACCAGGATCAAGCATAGTGCTCCAGAGGTTTGTCTGGAGCAATGCACAATTTTATTCTGAAATTTTATTATTGGTTCTATTGTACGCAGGGAGTCAACTGAAACCCTCATACTTGTTTTCCAACAAGCTGATATTTCTAGTATTTTCTACTAGCAATTCATTGACAAGATCTTTGGGGGTTGAGATCTTGTCTGTTAACTTTCCCAAATTTTATCACTCACAAATAAGGCCTTAATTCTTTGTCATCTCTATTCTTATGATTATTCTTGATAATTCTCTCAGTTATTAGATGTGTCCAACTCCAGAAAAATTTTTTATGCTCCTTATTTACCACATTTAGATGTGTTCATCAATAGAAACTATATCAGATCATATATAATGATTTCAAACAATCACTTCCTACCACTCCCACTCATTTCTTTAAGCGTCATTATTCCTAAGGGTTTTTTTTTCATGCCTTCCAGTCTATTGACCTTTCTCTCACACCATCTACCCTTTCCTGTCTCTAATTTTCATTTCTCTCCTTGTTCTATAATTATAATTTCCTTGTGATATTTTAAAACCCCTCTATTACACTCACTTTGTTTGATCCACCTGTTCACTTTCTGTGTATCTATACCCTGTAGTTGAACAATACTAGAGAAAAATCACACTGACTTTTTTTTTTAAAATAAACAAACTTCAAATGAACACATAATAATGCTAGGCAAGCCTAACGGGATTCCCTAATTCTCTTTGCCTGGGTGAGATGTCTGTTTTGGACTACTATTCATTCACCAAACATGCCACACCCTTTTCTATTTCCTTCCCAGCTGCCTTTTTATTTGCTTGAGAAAACAGAAGTCATTAGGAAGACAGAAGTGAACCCGTTTTTCTGTCCTTCAAGTCTCAGTTTAAATGTCCCTTCTTCAGAAAGTTCTGATGAACTTTCCTAGAGAAGGCTTCTCCACCATCACTCCCTTTAATAGCACCCTCCTAGAACTTTCCATAATAAGCCATTACTTTTGTTGGTTGTAAGATTTATTTTCTAATGCTTCTACTAGAATATAAACCTCATAAGGGCAAGAATTGCATCAATCTTATTCATTTTGTTTCTTACTATAATGCTCAGTAATTGTTTGTTGGATTTTATAAGTATTCAAAACATCAGAATAGTCAAGAACGAGCTTTAGATTTGGTCAGACGAGGACTGGAATTCTAGCTATGCCTTAAAACAAGGGTCCTCAAATTATAGCCTGTGGGCCACATGAGGCAGTGTGATTGTATTTGTTCCCGTTTTGTTCTTTTACTTCAAAATAAGATATGTGCAGTGTGCATAGGAATTTGTTCATAGTTTGTTTTTTTTTTAACTATAGTCTAGCCCTCTTAACGGTCTGAGGGACAGTGAACTGGCCCCCTGTTTAAAAAGTTTGAGGACCTCTGCCTTAAACTATGCCACTAAGCCACTATCAGAACGATGGGTGAGTTGCTTAAACCCTCCAAGTTACAGTTTCCATATTGTAAAATGCTGAAGGATCCCTTAAAACACCTTATATGCCTGAAGTCAAGCTAGTAAAAGCTTATGGAATGCTGTGTTCCCAGTCATTTAAGTTCATGGTTAGTTTCGGTCACAATATATTCTTTTTTTTTTTTCTTTTTTTTTATTAAATCATAGCTGTGTACATCAATATGATCATGGGGCACCATACACTTGTTTTATGCCCTGTTCTGCCTCCGTTCATCACTACTGTGTTCTAAATATTCATAAACCATTACTTTCCTATATTTTGTAGGGAACTGAGGGCAAGTTTACTGGTCTGTACTTTGTAAAATCATATTTATTTGTCTTTAGGGGTGCAGATTTCTCAAGATGATAGTCATTTAATCATCGTTCATTTTAACTTTTTAAGGTCCTGTTTACTCTACCACCTATCCATTTCTTTATCCAAAACAGTATTCATTAAGGCAAGCACTGACCATGTACTATATACTGTGCTTGAATTGAGAAAACATTCTTGTTCCCCTTATTTTCTCTCCTATATATCTGTCTGCAGGCAGCCCCTGGGTTACAAACAAGATAGGCTCTGTAGGTTTGTTCTTAAGTTCAATTTGTATATAAGTTGGAACAGGTACTTTTACCTATTACCTGTAATAGCCTCCATTTGTTAGTCTGAGTCATATGTCAGTCAGATATTTGTGACTTGGGGACCGCCTGTAATAGCCTCCATTTGTAAGTGCAAGTGATAGGTTGGTTGTATGTTTGTAACATGTTGACTGCCTATATTTTTTTCCATTTAGCATTTATAGTTTCCCTACTTCTAAAAATGGATATAATTGCTATCTAAATGTAAATACAATATCAAACAGGAAAATAAAAAATAAAATTAGATATAAACCAATTAATAATGGCAAGTAGATGAGTATTTATAAGCACCAGAGTTGAAATTCTCCTTCTAGCAGCTGAAGGAGAAAAAGGAAATGTTATAGACATATCCTCATTCATCTATCCATTTCATATACAGTAGAAACCTCTGCAAGTTGACCACTCAAGGGACTGTAACAAACTGATCAACATGGAGGTGGTTGACATAAGGAACTTTCATTGAGTACATGTGGTGCATTTCTGGTCTATGAAAATTCGGTTAACTTGAGGTGCTCAGTGGAGGGAGGTGGTTAACTATGGAGATTCTACTGTATATTTATCATGTTTGTCTTATATTCCATATACTATGCCTGAGAGTTTATGGTTCACCATTTATAGTTCTCATTGTGTGATGTATGGAAACCTAATAGTTCTTTGCAAGATTTTTCTGATACTGAATTCAAAGGAGAACTTTGTTATATAATTTTTCTATTTAAGAATTGTTAGGAAAACTAATAGAACAATTATCTTCCACTGTTGTTTTACAGAAGACAGATTATTTTAAATACAGTAAAACCTCCAAGTTTTTAAAAAATAATAATAACCTGTAAAATCAGAGGACTTCATATTGAACGTTTTCCCAGTCAATATACAGGGTGTCCCAAAGATCACCCATAAAGTCACCATACATAGAGAAAATGGGAAATTAGGGCAGCGCCTGTGGCTCAGTGGGTAGGGTGCCGGCCCCATATACCAAGGGTGGTGGGTTCGAACCTGGCCCCTGCCAAACTGCAACAAAAAATAGCTGAGCACTGTGGCAGGCACCTGTGGTCCCAGCTACTCAGAAGGCTGAGGCAAGAGGATGGCCTAAGCCCAGCAGTTGGAGGTTGCTAAGAGCTGTGACGCCACGGCACTCTACCAAGGGCAATAAAGTAAGACTCTGTCTCAAAAAAAAAAATGGAAAGAAAGAAAATGGGAAATTGTAGGGCGGCGCCTGTGGCTCAGTGACTAGGGCGCCAGCCCCATATGCCAAGGGTGGCGGGTTCAAACCCATCCCCGGCCAAACTGCAACCAAAAAATAGCCGGGCATTGTGGTGGGCGCCTGTAGTCCCAGCTGCTCGGGAGGCTGAGGCAAGAGAATCGCGTAAGCCCAAGAGTTAGAGGTTGCTGTGAGCCGTGTGATGCCACAGCACTCTACCTGAGGGCGGTACAGTGAGACTCTGTCTCTACAAAAAAAGAAAATGGGAAATTGTAGCTAACTATACCTTTATTTTCAAAAGATTTGTCACCAAATTTTACAAAGAGGCAGCCAACATGTACTTAATATTTTGTAAATGTTTTATAAATCAGTGTATCTTTAAATCTCTGCTCTAGAGTAGGGCATCATGATGGTGCTGGTGCATACTGTAGAAGTTACACAGCAATATAATACAGTGCCGGACATGGCGTTAAGGATAACTCACAGTGACCCGTGAGATGGAAAGACAGTCAAAGAGGCCTTGTCAGATGTCCATAATCCATGCCAGATGTCTTTTAACTAAACTGATTTCAGAAGTACAGTAAAACCTCCATAGATGCCCACCTCCCTCATTGACCACCTCCTTAAGTTGACCTAATTTTCACAGACTGGGCACATATCAGTACAATAGGCCTCATTCCTTATGCTGAGCACCATCATCTGTTAGAGATGACAGATGTCAATTTGTTACAGTTCCTTGGGAGGAACTTACAGAGGTTCTTTCGTAGTTGGAAGAGGAAAAGGAGGGTTGTATGATCAATATTGTCATAGTGGAGACGAAAGTTACTGAAGTGAATGAGTGAACTCACTCATACAACAAATATATATTAGGTACTAGATGCTAGTAATGCACAGGTGAGTAAGAGATGTTCATCTCCAAATAGCTATTCAGAAGTACCACCTTGCAACATAAAGTTCTCCCTGACTTCTAGGCCTCCATTCCCTTTTGATTCTTCAGGCACTTAATGTGAACCACTAAATCTAGGCCCCCATAATGTATTGGATTGCATATACTGTTTGGGACCTTGATTTATAAAATCCAAAATATTCTTAGTATCCTAAGGACAACAGCCATGTCTTATCTATTTAGTAGATTCTCATAAATTTTAATTTATTGGCAAAAGGCAGAATACAGAAGAAATGTTACATGGCATTTAACATAAAATTGCTCTCCATATAGCCCCTGGACAATCAATCTCTGGGTGGATAAATAAGAAAACTGTAACATTGCCTCTGGGGAGGATTACACAGAAACAGATGTCATTTTATATATAAACTGGCTAATATGTATTTATTTTTTCCCAGTTTTATACAAATGGTGAATACTATTTAACACCTTACTTTTTCCACTAATTTTATATCATAAAGATATCAGTTCACAAAAAGTTCTATTTTATGACTACATAGTTTTCCTTCAAATTCCGTAATTTTATTTAATCAGATTTTATTGATACACGTGTGGGTTATGTTCAATATTCTGCTATTATAAATATGTAGTAATTAACTGTGTACACTGGGTGACTTTCACATGAAAATATATCTGTAGCTCAGTGGCTAGGGCTCCAACCACATACACCAGAGCTGGTGGGTTCAAATTCAGCCCAGGACAATAACAATGACACCTACAACCAAAAAATAGCCGGGCGTTGTGGCCGGAGTCTTTAGTTCCAGCTACTTGGGAGGCTTAGGCAAGAGAATCACTTCAGCCCAAGAGTTTGAAGTTGCTGCAAGCCGTGACGCTACAGCACTCTACCCAGGGTGACATAGTCAGACTCTGTCTCAAAAGAAAATATATCTGTAGACTAAATGCCAGATTAAACATAAGAACTACTGAGTTATGAGTTTGTATGCATTTTTAATTTTAATAGGTATTGGCAAATTGCCCACAAAGAAATTGGTACCAATTTTGCTTCTACTAACAGTGTATGGTAGTAATTGTTTTCCTATAACCTGCCAATGCCCAATTTTTTAATCTTTACTAATCTGACAGGTGAAAATGGTTTTTTAATATAGATTTAATTAAGGGTTAGCTCATGATGAGGTATCTTTTACATGCTTTTGAGCAGTACTGTTTCCCTTTCTGGAAGCTGTCTTTATATGTTGTTTCTTGATCTTTTACTTATTGGTTTGTAAGAAATACATATTTTTATATATTTTATATGTATGTGTACATGTTATATAAGGATATTAGCCCTTTTTCTGAGGTTCGAAATTCAGAAAATTTCTCCTTATTCGTTATTTATCTTCTGGCCTTGTCATGGTTTTTAGTTTTTTGTTGGATTTTGGTTGGGGGACTACCAAGTAGAAATAGTCACACTCACCAGTTTTGTCTCTTATGTTTCACTTTGCTCAAGCTCTCCTAACCTCCTTGTCACCTTTTTATTTGTTGTTCTTTCTACCCTGGAATTCCCTTTCCTGAGATGTGTATTTCACTCCTTCCTTTACCTCTTTTGAGTCTTTGATCAGATGTCTACTTTTCAGTGAGACTTTTCCTATCATTCTGTTTTCTATTACAGCCTCCCCTTCCCTGCTTGGCTTTTCCTTCATCACCTAGAGCTCACAGGCTTTTAAGGTATTTATTTATTTGTCCCACATCAGATTGGAGTTCACCCATACAAATGAAGCAAGTAGGAGTTAACATTTGCCAAGTCACTTCAGGAGACTAAACACTTGATCCAGCAAATTTGCCATTGCACAAAACATTTTTTTGGATGACTTCTTAAAAACTTGTTTTTGCAGACAGCTTAAAGCAGTGGTTCTCAACCTTCCTAATGCTGCGACCCTTTAATACAGTTCCTCATGTTGTGGTGACCCCAACCATAAAATTATTTTTGGTGCTACTTCATAACTGTAATTTTGCTACTCTTGTGAATAGTAATGTAAATATCTGATATGCAGGGTGGTCTCAGGCGACCCTTGTGAAAGGATCGTTTGACCCCCAAAGGGGAGCCAGATTGAAAACCACTGGCTTAAAGTCTTGCAAGGAAAGCAGTCTTCTATCCTGAAAGCAGTGTTTCTCAAAGTTGGCCATTAACCACTTGCATCAGGATCACCTGGGGTGGGGTTAGAGGACTCACCAAGCATCTATTGAATGAGAATCTCTGAGATAAAGGGGCTGAAGAACTTGTCTTTAATTTTACTTTTAAGATAGGATCTTGCTCTGTCACCCAGGCTGGCATGCCGTAGCACAATGGTAGCTCACTGCAGCCTCTAACTCCTAGGTTCAAGTGATCCTCACACCTTAGCCTCCTGAATAGCTGGGACTACAGTTATGTAACACCATACTCAACTAATTTTTTATCTTTGTGTAGAGAAGTGAGCTCACTATGTTGCCTAAGCTAGTCTTAAACTCCTGGCCTCAAGTGATAATCCTATCCCAGCCTCTTAACGTGGTGGCTATTATAGGTGTGAGCCACCAGCCTGACCTCTGAACATACCTTTTTATTCAGTTTAAACCAAAGACTTACAGGACTGTGATGTAGTTTGAGTGTCCCCACCAATGCTCATGTCAGTGGGACAGTGTTGGACAGTAGAACCTTTAAGAGGGAGAGCCTAATGGGAGGCATTTGGGTCAAGGGGCTCTGCCTTTGTGGGCCACATAGAGCACTTCTCGGGGTAGCGAGTTCTCTCTCTTGCTCTCAGGAGACTGGGTTAGAAGTCAAGACAATGGTACTTCCTAAAAGAGCAGGTTGTGATAAACCAGGCATGCCCCTCATGTTTTGCCACTTCACTTGTGTATGCTTTCCCTTTGACCTTTCACCACATTATGATTAAATATAAATAAATACGTTCAGAATAAAATAGTGACTTTAGTTTTGTATTCTCTTTTAAATGTTTAAAGTTTTGTAGTATTGCATAGCTGCAGCATCTATAATCGTATTTTCTTATTTTCTAAATCTCAATACCTGCCCATTATTTTCTGAATGAAAATGTTGAGAATTTTTGTTTAGTCAATAATTCTTTGATATCTCACTGTGCAAAAAAAAAAAAACCTCTCTGTGTTGACCTGTAGGTTTATAAACTATCATTTTAATCCTGAAAGAAATTATGGTAAAAATGTTAAATATCATTATGTATTTAATAATGCTAAAATAGTCATTAATTTTAAGGGACTACTATATTTTAGGCACAAGTCCAAGTGTTTTCTATGTCTTACCTAATTTTATCCTTACAAGAAGACAAGTGTTTTATTTTTTTTTTTGAGGTTTGATTGTTTTATTTTTTTAAATAATGCTTTTGCTTTTTTTTTTTTTAACAATAAAGGTCATTTTTTTTTTATTGTTAAATCATAGCTGTGTACATTAATGCAATCTCCTGTACCCATTCTAAGATGCACCATAGATGTGGCCCTACCCATTATCCTCCCTTCACCGAAACCTCCCCCCTCCCTTCCCCTTCCTTGGCCCTTTCCCCATATTCTTGTGCTATAGTTGGGTTATAGTCTTCATGTGAAAGCTATAATTTAGCTTCATATTGGGCTGAGTACATTGGATACTTTTTCTTCCATTCCTGAGATACTTTGCTAAGAAGAATATGTTCCAGCTCCATCCATGTAAACATGAAAGAGGTAAAGTCTCCTTCTTTCTTTAAGGCCGCATAGTATTCCATGGTATACATGTACCACAATTTGCTAGTCCATTCGTGGGTCGATGGGCACTTGGGCTTCTTCCATGACTTAGCAATTATGAATTGGGCTGCAATAAACATTCTGGTACAGATGTCTTTGTTGTATTGTGACTTTTGGTCTTCTGGGTATAAACCTAGAAAACGAATTATAGGATCGAATGGCAGGTCTATTTTTAGGTCTCAAAGTGTTCTCCAAACATCCTTCCAGAAGGAACATATTAGTGGGCATTCCCACCAGCAGTGTAGAAGTGTGCCCTTTCCTCCACATCCAAACCAACATTTCTGGTTTTGGGATTTTTGTTATGTGGGCTACTCTTACTGGGGTTAGGTGATATCTCAGAGTAGTTTTGATTTGCATTTCTCTGATGATTAAGGATGATGAGCTTTTTTTCATGTGTTTGTAGATCTTGTGTCAGTCTTCTTTAGAGAAGTTTCTCTTCAAATCCCTTGCCCACCCTGAGATGGGGTCACGTGTTCTTTTTTTGTTGATACGTTTGAGTTCTCTGTGGATTCTGGTTATTAGACCTTTATCGGAGGTACAACCTGCAAATATTTTCTCCCATTCTGAGGGCTGTCTGCTTGCTTTACTTACTATGTTCTTGGCTGTGCAGAAGCTTTTTAGTTTGATCAGGTCCCAGTAGTGTATTTTTGATACTGCTTCAATTGCCTGGGGAGTCCTCCTCATAAAATATTCACCCAGGCCGATTCCTTCAAGAGTTTTCCCTGCACTTTCTTCAAGTATTTTTATAGTTTCATGTCTTAAGTTTAAATCTTTATCCAGTGAGAGTCTATCTTAGTTAATGGTGAAAGGTGTGGGTCCAGTTTCAATCTTCTACAGGTTGCCAGCCAGTTTACCCAGCACCATTTGTTAAATAGGGAATCTGTTCCCCACTGAATGTTTTTAATTGGCTTGTCAAAGATCAAATAACGGTAAGTAGCTGGATCCATCTCTTGGTTCTCTATTCTGTTCCAGACATATACTTCTCTGCTTTTGTGCCAGTACCATGCTGTTTTGATCACTATGGATTTATAGTACAGTCTCAGGTCTGGTAGCATGATTCCTCCTGCTTTGTTTTTATTGCTCAGTACTGTTTTGGCTATTCGAGGTTTTTTCTGATTCCATATAAAACGAAGTATTATTTTTTCAAGATCTTTAAAGTATGACAATGGAGCTTTAATAGGAATTGCTTTAAAGTTATATATTGCTTGGGGTAGTATGGACATTTTAACAATGTTGATTCTTCCCAGCCATGAGCATGGTATGTTTTTCCATCTATTAACATCTTCGGCTATTTCTTTTCTTAGAGTTTAATAGTTCTCTTTGTAGAGATCTTTCACGTCCTTTGTTAGGTATACTCCCAAATATTTCATCTTCTTTGGCACTACTGTGAAAGGAATAGAGTCCTTGACTGTTTGTTCGGCTTGGTTATTGTTGGTATATATAAAGGCTACAGATTTATGGGTGTTGATTTTGTAGCCTGAGACATTGCTATATTCCTTGATCACTTCTAAAAATTTTGTAGTAGAATCTCTAGTGTTTTCCAGATATACGATCATCTGCAAAGAGTGAAAGTTTGATCTCTTCTGACCCTATGTGGATACCCTTGATCACCTTTTCTTCCCTAATTGCAATGGCTGAAACTTCCATTACAATGTTAAAGAGCAATAGAGACAGTGGGCAACCTTGCCTGGTTCCTGATCTAAGTGGAAATGATTTCAATTTAACTCCATTCAATACGATATTGGCTGTGGGTTTGCTGTAGATGGCCTCTATTAGTTTAAGAAATGTCCCTTCTATACCAATTTTCTTAAGTGCTCTGATCATGAAGGGATGCTGGATATTATCAAAAGCTTTTTCTGCATCAGTTGAAAGAATCATATGGTCTTTATTTTTAAGTTTGTTTATGTGTTGAATTACATTTATAGATTTACGTACATTGAACCAGCCTTGAGACCCTGGGATAAATCCAACTTGGTCATGGTGTATAATTTTTTTGATGTGTTGTTGGATTCTGTTTGTTAGGATCTTATTGAGTATTTTAGCATCTATATTCATGAGTGAGATTGGTGTATAATTTTCTTTTCTTGTTGGGTCTTTCCCTGGTTTGGGGATCAAGGTGATGTTTGCTTCGTAGAATGTGCTGGGTAATATTCCTTCTTTTTCTGTATTTTGGAAGAGGTTTAGTACTATAGGTACTAGTTCTTCTTTAAATGTTTGGTAGAATTCTGACGTAAAGCCATCTGGTCCTGGGCTTTACTTTTTAGGGAGATTTTGTATCGTTGATGCTATTTCAGAACTTGATACAGGCCTGTTCAACATTTCCACTTCGTTCTGGCTAAGTCTTGGTAGGTAGCGTGCTTCCAGGTATTGGTCTATTTCTTTCAGATTTTCATATTTGTGAGAGTAGAGTTTCTTGTAGTATTCGTTAAGGATTTTTTGAATTTCTGAGGGGTCTGTTGTTATTTCATCATTACCATTTCTGATGATGAAATTAGAGATTTTACTCTTTTTTTCCTGGTTAGGTTGGCCAAAGGTTTATCTATTTTATTGATCTTTTCAAAAAACCAGCTTTTGGATTTATTGATCCGTTGTATAGTTCTTTTGTTTTCAATTTCATTTAATTCTGCTCTGATTTTGGTTATTTCTTTTCTTCTGCTGCATTTGGGGTTGAAGTGTTCTTCTTTCTCCAGTTGCTTGAGATGTTCCATTAAGTTATTGACTTCCTCTCTTTCCGTTTTCTTGAGGAAGGCTTGCAGTGCTATAAATTTCCCTCTTAGGACTGCCTTTGCAGTATCCCAGAGGTTCTGGTAATTCGTGTCTTGATTGTTGTTTTGTTCCAAAAATATGGTGATTTCCTTCTTAATCTCATCTATAACCCATGTATCCTTCAGCATAAGGTTGTTTAGCTTCCATGTTTTTGTATGGGTATGCAGGTTCCTGTTGTTATTTAGTTCAACTTTTATTCCATGATGGTCTGAGAAGATGCAAGGAATAATTTCTATTATTTTTAATTTGCTGAGGTTAGATTTGTGGCCTAGGATGTGGTCGATTTTGGAGTATGTTCCATGGGCTGATGAGAAGAATGTGTATTC
The DNA here is from genome assembly GCF_027406575.1 of Nycticebus coucang. Lineage (NCBI taxonomy): Eukaryota > Metazoa > Chordata > Mammalia > Primates > Lorisidae > Nycticebus > Nycticebus coucang. The sequence continues at coordinate 47,313,906 of NC_069801.1, read as the reverse complement.
AGTTTTTTGGGGATGAAATGTTCTGTAGATGTCTGTTAAGTCCAGATGTTGAATGGTTGAGTTTAAATCTAAAATTTCTTTGCTTAGCTTATTTTTGGAGGATCTATCCAGGACTGCTAAAGGGGTGTTAAAATCTCCAACTACTATGGAAGTGGAGGAAATCGAGTTGCTCGTGTCTGTTAGAGTTTCTCTTATAAATTGAGGTGCCTTGTGGTTGGGTGCATAAATATTAATAATTGAGATCTCATCATATTGAGTATTACCTTTAACAAATATGAAGTGTCCATCTTTATCCTTAATTATTTTGGTTGGTTTAAAGCCTATTGCATCTGCAAACAGGATTGCAACACCTGCTTTTTTCTGCTTTCCATTTGCCTGGAATATACATGACCATCCCTTCACCTTGAGTCTATATTTGTCTTTTAATGTAAGATGCGATTCTTGGATGCAGTAGATATCTGGCTTGAGTTTTTGTATCCAGTCCGCCAACCTATGCCTCTTTAGAGGACAATTTAAACCATTCACATTAATTGAGAATATTGATAAGCCTTTCGAGAGACCGGTGGACATTTTTAATCCTTTTGCGACTGCGGAAGTTGGAATTTGATCAAAAATTTTTTGGGTGGGTTTGCTTTTGTGTTGGAGAATTACACTGGTCTTTATGGAGGATGGGTCTAAGCATGTCCTGGAGAGCTGGTTTAGTTGTGGCAGATTTCTTCAACATGTGAATGTCGTTGAGGTATTTAATTTCTCCGTCATAAATGAAGCTCAGTTTAGCTGGGTACAGGATCCTGGGTTGAAAGTTATTTTGTTTTAGGACATTAAAGGTCGATGACCATCCTCTTCTAGCTTGAAAGGTTTCAGCAGAGAGATCTGCAGTTATTTTGATATTCTTCCCCTTGTAGGTAATGGTTTTCTTTCATCAGGCAGCTTTCAGAATTTTCTCCTTCATATTAACTTTAGTGAAATTGATTATGATATGTCTGGGGGATGTCTTATTTGGGTTGAGTTGTGCTGGAGTTCTGAAACTGTCTGCTATCTGAATTTCGGAATCTCTTGGCATGTCTGGAAAGTTCTCCTTTATAATCTCATGGAGAAGAGACTCTGTGCCTTGTGAAGCCACTTCGTTACTTTCCGGGATCCCTGTAAGACAAATATTGGTTTTCTTCATATTATCCGAGAGATCTCTGAGAGAGTGGTCTGTTTTCGCTCTCCATTTCTCTTCTTCTTTGAGGGTTTGGGAGCATTCGAAAGCTTTGTCTTCAATGTCAGAAATCCTTTCTTCTGCTTGCTCCATTCTGTTACGGAGGGATTCTACTGTGTTTCTCAGATCTTTGAGGCATGCAACTTCTTGTCTCAATGTGTCGAAATCTTTGGACATTTGGTCTTTGAATCCGTTGAATTCTTGAGATAACTTTTGGAATTCTAATTCGATCTTATTTGGTATCCAGATCCTGAATTCAATTTCTGACATCTCAGCTATTTGTTAGTGCATGGGGTCTTGTGCTGTTTCTGCCCCATTGATCCTTGGGGGAGTTGATCTACTCTGATTATTCATTTTGCCAGAGTTTTTCTGTTGATTTCACCTCATGTTTGTTTCTCACCATTGCCTCTGGCTGTCTTCAGAGTTGGGGAGGTGTCTCTCCAAGATTAGACCCCAGCGGGATCACGCTTTTGTTGCTGGATCTTTGTAGGGAGTGTAGTTCCTCTGTGTAGTTCCTCTGGTGCTGCTCTAGCTAGGGAGTTCTGGTTGTGGAAGCAGCTCTGGTTTGTGACACACCCGGATCCAGCAACAGGGCTGGGGGTGGTGCGCATGGTTCTGGGAGTGCCAGGTGCCCAGTGACTTTGGCTCAGAGAGACCAAGGCTCCAGCAGTCTCTGGCCAGGAGAAGAGCTCTGTGTAGAGGCAGGGAGGGCTCCAAAGGGCATGCAGCTACCAGAGTCCCTGTCCAGATGAGTGGGCTAGGGTGGAAGCTGGGAGGACACAGGAGGGAGGATGCAGGGTTGCGTGGCTCCCGGAGTTCCTCATCAGGGAACGTGGAGGCCCGGTGGGTGCGGGTCACTGGTCGGGTTTGCTGCACAGCTCTTATGGAGGTCTGGGCTGCGCCAAGCCCAGGAGTTTGAGGTTTCTATGAGCTGTGACGTCACGGCACTCCACCGGGGCAACAGCCCAAGGCTCCAGTGTGCCAAAACCATCTCACTCTGCCCCTAAGGATTAAGGCTGTAAGGCAGCTCTGTCCCTGCCTTTAGGCTGCTCAGTCAGTAGGTTACTTTGACCCACCCAATCCTTGCTCTGAGACCCTGAGGGCGGAGCTTGCCGGGGCAGTTCTTTCACAATGGCTTCCTGCACCTGGCTCAGTGGCTCAGTCTGGGGCCCCAGACAATGCCCAAAGTTCTCCACACTCCTGCTCAAGCTCTCCCCAAGGCAGTTCAACTGAGTGCCAAGTCCAAGAACACCAAAACAGTTCACAGGTAAGGCCTTTCCGGTTTGCAGTCTCACTGCTGCTTGTACTTACGGTTGCCGGCATGATTAGGTCGATCGAACACACGCAACCACTTGCCAGTTTTCCACTGTTTTTGTCTTCCTCTTGGGGTCCAGAAGTCCCTTGCTGGCTCCCTGTATCCTCAAAGGGATGATTATAGGCAGATCCCACCAGCCAGAGATGCCTGGAGTCTTGTCTCCCCAGACTCGCTGTTCCCAGTTGCAGGGAAGCTGTTACTCGGCGGCTATCTTTAATCTCTGTCCTCAAGACAAGTGTTTTAAAGGTAAATACTATTCCCACTTTAAGGCTGAGACTCCTTTAAACTTACAGGAGTGACATTAAAATGTAATAATCAGGAACCCTTAAATAAAGTAGTTGGCAGTTTTGTGGGCTCCAGTTTCTATCACCTGTAACTTACTTTACAGGACCTGGTATGCAGTAGGTAGGCAGTATGTGTTTGTGGAACTTTATCTCCTTCTCCCTAAATTGCTAGGTTTAATACAATTCTACGTTGGAGTACAGCTTAGTAAAAGTCAATGACTTACATAATTATGACTTAGATCAAAAGAAACTAAACTATATTCTGTTTTGCATTAAAGGACGGTTACTTTTTTCCATATCTGATTTATTAATAACCCTGATTTCCATTAGCAAGATAGAAGAGATCTATGCTTCAGAGACTCAAAATTTTACTGGTGATTAATATATGCTAAATATCAGATATTGTTCATTTTTCTGTCCAGACTTCAGATTAAAACCATTTTGTCTTACCTTTCCAGTTTTCTAATAGCAAGAACTGGCAAATATAAAAGTATACCTGATTTGTGATTTTCTTTCATTCATTTTCTCGACCCTTCCTTCTCCTTTTCTCCCTCATATTATCCCCTTAGTGAAGGCATCTATTCTTCGTCTTTTCGAATTTTTTATTTTAGCGTTTGGTCTTGGGGGTTGATTTAGCAACTGGCTATTCCCCTCCTCAGATAGATCTATGATGGGTAAGTTGATTTATTCAAATCTTTTATTATTAAAACAGAACAATTTCCCCTTTTACAGAATAGTTTGTCATTGCTTCCCCATTTTGGAGATTACCAGAGTACAATAACCGCGGAAACCATCTCTTCACAACATCTAATTTTCATGAATGCCCTGTGCAATTAGGTTGACAACTTTGGCCCTGCGAGTGGGTACACTGGCATACCTTTACCTGTTTAACACAAAGAAAATAACCACAGTTAAGACAACCACACTTTATCCCTTAAAGTGACTTGTTTTTCCCACATCTGTTTGTCTTCAAATGTTTTGAACTGAATTTTTTGCTGCTGGTAGTGTGTTATGAACGGTAACCTTGTGCTGTGAATAATGTTGGAAGAAAGAAACAGCATCCTAGCCATGAGAAAGATTGGATATCTGTGTTGTGAAATGTTACCTCAAGTTCTTGTTAACTTATGATGAAAGGAACTGACAAGTAAAAATTTTGCTGTTTGCTACTGTCCATTGGCCCACCAGACTTTCAATAATTGCAATTTGAAAATCTCAGATATAATTCAAATTTTAGGAAGATTAATCAGATTAATTAAAATTGTCATAGTCTCTTTGATTAGAAGAAATTGTTAGTTAAGGCTACTATAAAGTGTCAATTGGTTGTGTGATCCTCCATGATTCCCAACTACTTCTAAAAAACAAAAGTGATTTACAAATAACTGATAAGAAATTGATCACTTTGTTGTTTTTTTTATAGTTAATTGCATGGTTATGTACCTTTAAAGACTGTACCTCTCTTGAATATGCTTGTTCTACCCCCAACAAAATACCTACATTTTCATAATTTTTTTATTCTTGTTCATTTTCACAAAAATAATTTGGGAAATACATAATCCTCAGGCAAAGTTGTTTTGAAATGGAATTCTTAAATGCACTGAGCCTAAACCTGCTCTTTTCTTTCTTCACTTTTTTTCTTTCTTTCTTTTCTTCCTTCTTGACAAGGTCTTGCTCTGTCACCCAGGCTAACCCAGGCTAGAGGGCTAGAGTGCAGTGGCATCATGATAGCTTAACTGGGCAACCTCAAACTCCTGGGCTCAAGCAATCTTCCTGCTTTAGCCTCCTGAGTACCTGGGATCACAGGCACGCACCACTCCATTTGGCTAATTTAAAAAAAAAAAAATATATATATATATATATATATATTTTAATTCATTTATGTGAAAGCAAGAATATATATGAAAGTGGGTCTCTCTGTTGCTCAGGTCAGTCTCAAACTCTTGAACTCCTGGCCTCAAGCATTCCTCCCACTTTGGCCTCCCAAAGTGCTTACAGTTTTTACTACATGCAGCTTGCTTGCTTGCTTTCTCTTTCTCTCTCTTCCTTCTTTCCTTTTTTGAGGGGTACTTCTATCTTGTATTAGGCCATTAAATCTGAAGTGTCCAATTTCAAATCAAAAGTTTAGTTTATTATATCTCAAAACAGGAAGCTGAATATAGTAAATTAAAGTGTGCACCTATCAAGACAATTTTGCCATCTTGTTTCCCCCAGAATATTAGGAGATACACATGTTTTGTTTATGTACTTTGTTTTTGTATAGATTGAGTCAAGGTTGTAAATGTTACCCTTCACCCAGATTGTACTGTACTGTACCAAATAGGTGTGAATTTACACATCCCCTCCTTCCCCCCTGCCCCAGCTTGCTTTTCATTGAGATTTACTTCCATATGTGCACTTAAGTGTTCATTTACTTCCAATTTGCTATTGACTGCATTTATTTGTTTCTCCATTCTTGTGATGTTTCACTTAGAAGAATGGTTTCCAGTTCCATCTAATCAGTGGTTCTCAACCTTCCTAATGCCATGGCCCTTTAATACAGTTCCTGTGGCTCGCGACCCACAGGTTGAGAACTGCTGATCTAGATTGTTACAAAAGATACCAGATCGCCATTTTTTATGGCTGAGTAGTACTCCATGGTGTGTGTATACTACCTACCACAGTTTTGCCATCTTCATAGTATACACACATCAAAACAAGAAGTGTCAAAATGACCTATCAGAGATACCACCTTATATACTTAGTACGTAAGGAAATCGGGCATTTTATACTTTTTTTATTTAATATCATTTGTTAAGACTGGTGCTGCGATGTGCATCTACTGTGTGGTATCCACTTAATTCATTTATGTGAAAGCAAGAAAGACTTATTCCCCTTTGTAGAATATGTCATTCCAACTATTTTTTGACATCTTAAGAGGTTGCCAATGATTAGGTCAAGGTTAAGACTGACTTCAAGTATTTAAAAAAGAAGCACAAAGAAAATGAGATTCTAATTTTTTAGTTTCCTGATTGACACATCCCCATTAATGAGTTAAAGCTATGTGGGTGTGAAAGTTGGTATGGAAGCTGCTTGACCACCATTTATTTATCCCGTTAAGAGTTACGGAACATGAAGATTTGAATTTTCACAGTGTCACTATTTCATGGCCAGCAATGGATTTCTTAAGGCCTTGTCATATCATTGCCATGAGGTCTGGTTATTGTTGCTCTAAATGTGTACATAAACCTGCTTCCCAGTGAATTTGCTGCAGTGATGCTAACTTGGTCTTGATACTCTGCCTAGTAGTTCCAGTAGGCCTTAACAAGACCTACTTTCTGTAATCAAAGCACAGGTTTTATGGAGGGTTCAGACTAAATTTTTGAGATGAACTTCCATAGATAGAAAATATATTGGCTTTAAAAATTAAGAGATTTGATTCTGTTTTGAATTTGGATATCAAATCAATCTGAGCACATGACAATTTAATGCCGTTTATCTTTTCAAATAGATTTACCTTTTAATGCATGTGATGACAGGACTTTGCTCATCAGCCAGAACGTGCATTTCAGAGGAGTTGTTACCTAAAATATTATCATAAGGCATAAGAAAACACACGATTTAAGTTGCCTTTCATGAACATAATTAAGAATTAATAAGCTAGTACCAGTGGCTAGTCCCCAGAATTTCCACTGTTTTGCCTTTTGTGACCTGTGTTATTAAAAGTCCATTATTTTTACAGACTTTATTAAATTGGATCTTATTAAAGCATTCTATATTTGCATTTGGTCTTTCATAATTCATTATTATTATGACATTTACTTTTTACCATCAGATCTGAAAACATATCATAAGCTACCCTTTTCTCTTGAAAGAAATGCTAATTTCAAACAGTCCTCTAATAGAAGAGAAAAGCTTTATCAGTTTTTTCATTTATTCCAGATCGTGTTAAGAATACTAATGCTAGACTTTAGTATGCTAATATCTTCAAGCTTTTTTTGGTCAAAAGCTTAGAATTATTATTTTTATCTCATATTAAGTATGAAACTAGAAGAACTACTACTACTGGAAAAAACACAATTCTAAAATACACTTATTGATTCTAGAAACTCTTAAAAATGTTACTGAATTCTGTTTTTTAGGATCTGATAATTAATGTTTGTACCACACTATACATATTATTAGTTATATTTAAGAAATTCTCTGCTCTTAAAATTCATTTGGTTTGTTTTTCTCATAGCTTATCGGTAGTAAGTACAGCTTGTAGTGTTTAAGATTTTGAATTCTATGCTGTCAACCTAGACAGTATTTGGGGTATGCTTCCTGCTTTTCTATAGGATAACCATTTCTGTATCATTTAAGATTTAGTTGAAAACTCAGTATAGCAGGATCTTACATATTGATATCAGGTAGGTTATCTCATTTTAAAATAACTAATACAACAATAAATTTTTGTTGGGTTACTAGTAAATTTCTTAAACTCTGAAATGAAACTAACTTTGGGTTTTGTCTCATTTTAGATTTCTGACGATGTGCAATAGACATTTTGGCAGCGTTGTTGCACAAACCATTCGGACTCAAAAAACAGATCAATTTCCACTTTTCCTGATTATTATGGGAAAGCGATCATCTAATGAAGTGTTAAATGTGATACAAGGTAAAGTACATCAAAAAGAAAGTAAAGTCTTTTCTGTATGAGATAATTTTATAGTTTTTCCCATCAAAGCTGACAATATTTCTTTCTATTAGTGAATATCTTTGCATTTTAAAATATATAACTTCTTGAAGAACATCTTCAAAAAGTATAGGTACTACAAAAAATAAAGTATGCTGCATGAAAATCTAACAGGAACAACTTAATTAAATTGTACATCTCGTTGAACACAAGGTATTTAAGTTAAGTATTCAGAATTGTTAAATTCTCTAAGCAATTAGGTCATAGTTAGTTGTCAAACATGACATTTCTTATTTATATTGATTTGTTGCTGTAATGTTGATTAGTTGAAAGAAATGCTTCTCTCTAGTTATCTGGAAAAATCCAATCTCTGTATATTGTAGATTGAATTGTTCACAGTGACATTTATTTTTCTGTATTTGTCTAATTCTACGTTTAGGATGCCTGTGATTTTTAACCAAAGTGCATATTCTCTACCAAAAAATAAGTGAATGATTTCTTTTATTTTTAACTGTTACTAATGCACTCCAAGAATTAGTGTACCTAGTAAATTGAAAACAATGTATCTTCTCTATGCCACTGGGAAAAGGGTTTTCAAGTGCCCCAAGATACAGCTGTGTCTGGGATGTTTAATTTTTGTTCCCATTTTGGTCTGATGGAGGAGGGGAAATGTGTAAAATGCAGTACCTTTAAAACCCAAACAAAACCAGACCTCTGGGATTTTATCTTTTCCCTAAAACTAGAGCATTCGGTTTCATGAACATTGTTTTAAAAAAGACCTATAGGGGGAACTAATTTGCATAGGGTCAATGAATAATGAAGATAATACTTCATTCCTGCTTTCCCTGTCAGAAGCAGTATTGCAGTAGCTAGAGGTTCTCAAAGTACAGTCCATGGACTCCAGAAGTCTCTAGACCCTTTCAGGGGATTATTTTCATAATTATATTAAGACTTTTTTTTTAATTGCCTTTTTTTTACTGTATTTACATTCATTTGCACTAGTGGATCAAAAGCAATAGTTTGTAAAACTGTTGGTACCTTAGCACAAATCAAGGCTATCATATTCTTCGCTGCCATTTACTTGAAGCTAAAAGAGAAAAGAGCCATTTACAAATGTCTTGGCCATTTATGATGAAGCAATAAAAATAATTACTTTTATTAAATTTTAACCCTTTTAATAGTTGATGTGATGCAATGGGAGGGATGGATAAAGCACTTCTGCCCTATATGAAAATACAATGCTTGTCCTAAGTGCCCTGGTGTGGTTGCTTGAGCTAAACTTTTTGCTTTTTTTCTTTTCTTTAAACAAATCATTTTTACTTGAAAATAAGATTGACAGGCAAACTAAGTTTATGTTGCCTGGGTATTTAGCGGACATTTTCTCCAAAATGAACAAAGTCGATCTGTCACTTTTAAGTAAAAGAACTGACAATTTATGTTGTCATTGATAAAATTTGAATTTTCAAGCAAAAATTTTCATCCTGCACCTTAAGATTGACAGTTGAAATACTTTTTTGATGATGTCCATGGCGATATTAACAATGTGATTTTTTAATCATAAAATGAAGTGTGTCAATATTCAGAAGAAATGCATAACTCAGTGACTCTTTGTTTTCTAAATGACCAGTATATAATGTCATAAAATTAACAGGTAAAAGATCCATTCATAGGGCAATGGATTTTAATTAACAAAGTACATTGATACAGTTTCAGTGTACCTAACTTGAAGAAACTTTCACTTGTCAGCTTGAGTATAATATCAAAGAAGAATATCCACAATCATCTATCCAAATATTTCTCATTTTCAAACTATGTATCTTTGTAAGGCCAGATTTTCTTCATAAATTTCAACCACTACAACATGTAACTAGGTTAGTACAGAAGTAGTTATGAGAATACAGTTGTTTTCCATTAAGCCAGACATCATAAATATTTGTAGAAATGTTACTAAAATGCCACTCTTTTCACTAAACTTTTTCTTTTGGAAAATAATCATTTTTAGTAAAAAATGTAATATTTATATTAACATGTAATCATTTTATTATTGTTATTTTTAAATGTATTGATAAATTTGTTTTAAATATTTCAATTTTAATTTCTAATACAATAAATGTTCATAACTGTAGCTCACATAAACAGAAGTTCTTTGGAGATCTCAGTGGTTTTTAAGAATGTAGAGGGATCCTGACATCAAAAAGTTTGAGAACCTCTGTAATCAGTTGTAAAGAATAAGTTTACCCTAAACTGCATTTACTGGTACCTTTTATCTGTATTAGGTCATGAAGGACTTAGACATAATAAAGTACTGCAAGTCCAATTTGGTAGTGATGCCTTACATTTAGGTGTGAAGTGTTGCTGATAAGCAGTGGCGTAAGCCTGAAAATTCATGGCCAATCTGTATTCACCTATACGGCTATGTTTGTAGTATTTTCCCACTCCTGATTTCAGTATACTCCATAAAGTATTAATATTTATTTCTCATGCTTTGAGTCTTAATTACTATAGTTTGCGAATGAGCTATGGAAACCTAAGAATTACCTAATAATAAAATGTACATTGAAGGTGCTCTTCAACTTTTTGCCATCTGTCATATCTATTAATAATAATGACTAGGCTGAGCGCGGTGGCCAACGCCTATAATCCTAGCTTTCTGATAGGCCAAGGCGGGTGGATTACTTTAGCTCAGGAGTTCGAGACCAACCTGAGCAAGAGCAAGACCCCATCTCTGCTAAAAATAGAAAAAAACTAGCCAGGCACAGTGACGGGCACCTATAGTCCTAGGTACTTGGGAGGCTAAGTCAAGATCATCGCTTGAACCCAGTAGTTTGAGGTTGGTGTAAGCTACGATAATGCCACGGCACTCTACCCAGGACGACAGAGTAAGAGTCTATATATCTACCAGTAATTTTGTTTGTACTATGTACAGGGGCTTTACATTATTTCTACTCCTCCTAAGAATACTACAGAACAAGTATTATCTCCATTTTTAAAATAAGGAAATTGATCTTTAGAGTGATTTACTCATTCACTTATCCATTTGTTTATCAAACAAATGTTTATCAAAGCCTTTGTCATGTGCTAGACAATTTATAGGTACTCGGTTAGATAGCTTGTAAGTAGGGGAACTAGGGTTGTTATGCTGACTATAAAAGAAGTTTCATTTTCTTGGTGATAAGGTAAAATTTGTCCTGTAGATCGTTTATTGAGAGACTAGTGCTGATGTGAACAAAATTAGATCATTTATTTTTCTAAGGCACAGATGTTCCTTAACCCCATGCCACCAACAGCCATAAGGAAAACTAGGAAAAGGGCCTTTGAAAGATAATGGTAGTCAGGCCTGATGGAAAAACACCATCAAGGATGCTTGCTCTTTATTGTCCCATTGGTGGCCATTTATTTCATTAATAGGACAAGAAGATGTCTTTTCAAGCCCTGGAAAAAAACTAACTTTCTGCCTATAGGTTTGAAAGAAGAGAAGAATTGTCATATATTTATATATCCTTGTGAATTTCTTTCTTGTAATACATCCAAAGCAATTAACAAGGAATTAATGCATTTAGGAAATGGCATATATGTGCTATATGTTATGGACTTGAGCAGAGAATAAAATTATATTAAGAAAAATAGTCCCTTTATAAAGATTATAATACAGTCATTTGAAAGCAGGTGAAAGGGAAAAATATAAATTGAGCCAAAAGAGAAATCAATTTTTTTCATAAATTGAATTACTGTGAGCCAGAGAATTTTTAGTGATAGGAGGTAATTCTAAGTTAAAGCAGTATACTGAGGTGGCTAAGAGGATAGGCTTTGAGAGTGAGCCTCCTCTGATTTCAAATTCTGGCCCTGCCTTTTTACTGACTTGACTTTGGTTGAGCAAGTTAACTGAGCTCTGTAAGGCTCCTCTGCCTTCTCTTTAAAATCAAAATGATAGGGTGGCTTCTGTGGCTCAAAAGAGTGGCAGGTTCAAACCCAGCCCTGGCCAAAAACTGCAAAAAAAAAAAAAAAAAATCAAAATGATAATGACCCCTTCATAGACTTGCACAGGTAGAATGACATAGTATAGGTAAAGTGCTATTCGTTGACATATAAACAGTTGTTGGAAGTGTTATTAAATGGATATGTTTTCATATTCGGAAAGTACTTTTGCAGCTCATGACTTGGATGTTCTTCTTTATAGTACTAAAAATCTCTCTTATTAAGAGACTTCTCCCTCAAATCTAACTATTCTGAAATTTCCCTTGCCAATATACTACTTAGCCAACCTGCCTGCCTCCCTCCCTCCTTCCTTCCTTTTATTTTTTTGAAACAGAGTCTCACTTTGTTGCCCTGTATAGAATAGTGCAGCATCACAGTTCACAGCAACCTCAAACTCTTGGGTTCAAGCCATTCTCCAGCCTCAGCCTTCTGAGTAGCTGGGACTACAGGCGCCCACCACAATGCCCGGCTATTTTTAAACACAGGGTTTTGCTCTTGCTCAGGCTGATCTCTTAACCTCAGAGATCAATCTGGATTGCCTGAGCTGGCAATCCTAGAGTGCTAGGATTACAGGTGTAAGCTACCCTGCCCAGCCTTACTTACTCTTTCTTATTGAACATACAAAACATTTCAATGAAAATGCAAAAGTAATTTAGCTGTAATTTTTTAGGGTATAGTTATTCCTTTCTAAGTAATTCTAGGACGACTTTCCATTTCTTAATAACTTTAATATTGTGAAAATATATATAAAACGTTTATTTAAAGTAAAGTTTGTCAATCTCCATTTGGTGTTAGGTAACACAACAGTGGATGAGTTAATGATGAGACTCATGGCTGCAATGGAGATCTTCACAGCCCAACAACAGGAAGATATAAAGGATGAGGTAAGGTAAAAAGTTAAGCAGGTTTTAATGAGGTGATTTGTTAAATGATGTTGTGATTGATAAATAAGGAGGACTAAGATGCATTTCTGGTTTTATCAAGGTCTGTTATACCATTGAGTTTACCTTTTGGTCTGTTCTTTTCATGACTTTCAAGACCCAACAATTTGTTTAAATTTATGGACTATTTGTACTTTGCTAGATTTGGGGTGGTGAAAGGAGATTAATTTACAAGAAATCAGTTTGAAGTGTGTTTATAGAAGAAATTATAGACCAGAAAATCCTATCTACTATATGGATTTTATCACTCACTTTTAAGATCCTCTTACTCTTTTTAAATATTAAATTGATTAGTCATAAACACATTTTACATTTCAATATATTTTTGCAGTACTGTGAGAATTACTAAATGATCTCCAGAATTCTAAATTTCTCAATCTCCCAAACATATTCAGATGTTATAGATAGCATAAGCATAGAATCTCACATAAAATAGTGACAACAGTATAAATAGTGTTTAAAGCATATTGCGTATTTATAATGTGCTTGGCACCATACTGAGCACTTTACATGTATCATCTTCTCATGTGAGCCTCAAAATAACCCATGAGGTCGTGTGTGCATTAGAGTCCTGACAGGACACAGATGACACTTTCAAATACTTATTTGAGAAGAGTTTAAAAAGGGGACCATGTATAAAGATGTGGACAGGATTCATAGAAATCAACAAGGGATAATACAGATCCCAAGGCTAAAGGGAGCCATTACCATATCTAGTCCTGAAAGGTTAGGAGGTGCTGTGTGGAAGCAGCATAGCCTCGGTTTGTAAGTACAACTTGTTTGTCAGCCTTGTTTTTGATGGAGGGATATAGCCAACCTTGGTGACCTGGTAGGGAAGAAACCAGAGAACAGCTTCACTTTCTTTCTGTACCTGTAATCTCCTGCTAGTATCTCCTATTGACCTAACCCAATCAGAAACTAGAAGCCAGGAAAACCTCCCTGGGCAGAAAGCTAGATAAGGCATGGATCTTGAAGGGTAAATGGAACGTAATCTAGCACAGGTTGGTATGATTATGTCCACTTTTCAGATGAGAAAATTGAGGATCAATGTTAAGTAAATTGTCCAAGGTCACATAGATTATTATAAATAATAATTTGAAGTATTCATTAGTACTTGACCAATCTAGAAACTTCTGGATTTGGAAAATAACCTTAAGATAAGCATTTATTAATTTGGGTTTATAGATATTTGTAAAATTATTGTTTTTAATTTTTTTTTTGAGACAGAGTCTTACTATGTTGCCATCAGTAGAGTGCTATGGCATCACAGCTCACAGCAACCTCAAACTCTTGGGCTTAAGCAATTCTCTTGCCTCAGCCTCCCAAGTAGCGGGGACTACAGGTGCCCACCACAACTCCTGGCTATTTTAGTTGTTGTTGTTTAACAGGCTTGGGCTGGGTTTGAACCCACCAGCCCTGATGTATGTGGCCGGCACCCTAACCACTGAGGTATGAGCACCAAGTCAATTTTTTTTTTTTTTTGAAACAAAGTCTTACTCTGTTGCCCTGGGTAGAGTGCTGTGGTATCATCATAGCTCTTAGTAACCTCAGACTGTTGAGCTCAAGAAATCCTCTGACCTCAGCCTCCTGAGTAGCTGGGACTATAGACACTTGACTGGTTTTTCTATTTTTAGTAAAGATGGTGTTTCACTCTTGCTCAGAGTGGTCTTGAACTCATGAGCTCAGGTGATCCACCTGCCTCAAACTCTCAGAGTGGTAGGATTACAGTGTGAGCCACTGTATCCATCCCTCTTATTTGTTTTTTATTTTTTTAAAAAAGATTTCTGTGGAACAATTAAGGGAGAATTTTATTTTGAGCAGTGATGAAAAGCTTCTGAGTATATGCAGTCTCCACGTTACAAACAAGATAGGTTCTGAGATTTGTTCTTAAATTGAATTTATATGTGGATTATACCTGCGGTGCATCTTACAAGGGTATATGTGAAACTTAGCAAATGTGGAATGTAAATTTCTTAGCAAAATAACTAAGAAAATGCCAGGAAAGCTATGTTAACTAGTGTGATGAAAATGTGTCAAACTGTCTGTGAACTAAGTGTATGGTGCCCCACGATCATATTAATGTACACAGCTATGATTTAATAAAAAAAAAAAAAAGAATTTATATGTAAGTTGGAACAGATACATTTACCTATAATAGCCTCTGTTTGTAAGTACAACTTATATGTCAGTCGGATGTTTGTAACTCGGGGACTTCCTGTATAGTAAGTATTTTCCATAGTGTATTCTTTAATTATTGCAAGTTTGAAACTTGTAAACAATTTTAACATAACCCTGAACTATTTATGTTTTACTTTATTATCTCTGTCTTCCATTAGTTGTTTGTTAAGAGCAAGAGTCATGCTCATGTTTGTAACTCTTTCCCCTAACAGTGTACTTAGGACAAAGTCAGCACTCCATAAATGTTTGTTAAATAACTAAGAGAATGGTTAGAAGAATTTACATAAAGTAAGGTAACTTGAAAAAACAATATTTGATTACAATAGTATAAAACTTAGTGTATCCACCTTAACAAATAGGAAAATTTGGAGTAGTATAACTAGTTTAGAATTTTAATGCTCATTGGGTTTCTTTTATTGCTGTAAAAATGTTGACTCTATAATTTTTCTTAATAGTGTTTCATTTACTCGACAAGAAAGGCAGTTGGATATAGAGTAGAAAGATGTTTATATGTTACTCTGTAAATTGACAGTGACATTTTGAAATAATGAAATAGTGTACTTAGGAATTTGTAGTAATAGATAGGTTCCCATTCAAGATTACATTTATCCTGGAACAGGGACATCAATTGATAATAATTCCCTAAACATATTCTTCAGCCATTTAAATCTGAGTCTCATTAGTACCAGACTTACAGATTATGCTGTATAATTATATATGAATGTACAGTATTTGCATGCATATTCCCAGTTTATTCTTTCATCTTAATTTATATTCTCTATAATTCATTGGTAAAAAATTGACTTTAATTCCTTTAATACTGAGCACAAAATTTAATATGAAGGTTATAGGAAAAATACAAGGCTCCATATAATTGAAATTTTTATTGAAATTTAACTGTAAGAGGTAAGGATTTCTCTTTGTCTTTAGAGTGTCTTAATGAAAGTTATTACTCAAGTCATAAATAAAATTCCTAAGAAAACCTTTTCTAAGTTTAAAAACTTCTTTTGGACTATACATAGATTATAAGGATGAATATGTGACAAGAAACACTGTCCCTTTTAATTGTGAATTTGCCTCTCTTTTTAAAAAAATTAGGATAAGTCTTCATCTTTAGCTTGCAATTAAAATCAAATTAATAAATGCGTTTGAAGAGTGGCTTCCTAGGTTGAATTTCTTTAACCTTAACTTTTTTCTATCACTTCAGTAATTCCATTATATTAGTGCAACCAGTGATACCTATGTATAAAGCTTTTATTTAACAAACCAGAGCCTTGACCCATAGTCATACTCTGCATCATTCTTTAATGGCCCACAGTGGATTAAACTTTGTATCACTGTTTGCTCTGTCTCTAACCAGGATACCTGTATTACATGAGCCTCTGTTTTTGACAGAACTGCCTATAGCTTCTTTTTTAGATATTTTCATTAATATCGTTAGTTAGGTTTTATAAATGTTTATTTGAGCTTCTAACAAGTACATATCACTGGATTAGGTCCTTGGGACAGAGAAATTTTTTTTTAATGAGGGGCTATTTGTAAAAAGAGAATGAGAAAGATAATAAGAATCACTGCATGACAAGGGCCACATTTAGGATCTATTTTTGCTTAAAGCCTGTTTCCACATAATAGAATAGATGCTTTCTAACATGTAAATGGATTGATTTTTATATGCACTTAATTTTTTATATGCACTATTTTTTCCTGAAACCTCTCATAATCAAGAGTTTGTGATACTTAGTTCTTGATCTGTTCCTTGTTTCATTAATTCATTTATTCATTTAACATGAATTTATTTGTAATTCTTTATCCTGATACAAGAATTACTCCCTTCCAGGCTAACCTTTCTGATTGATTATATCTGAGCAATAGCTCAGTAATTGTCAAAATCCATTTGGAGATTAGGGCAGATTTCAAGGGCAGTTTACATCATTCTCATTTCTTTGGTAATTCAAAGAATACATAGGCAAAATATGCCAGCAGAACAGTCTAGGCTTAATTTAAGGGTTCTGATTTGGGACTTAAAGGTAGCATTGCCACAGCATAGGCAGGGTATGCTTATTAGTCTCTGGCAGCTTTTTTGTTGCTGTAGGAAATTAATTGCTGGCTTTATAGTTTATTACATAGAATGTGTATCTTTCTCCAAGCTTTTTCTTACCCTTAGTGTTTTTAGCAATTCACTCCCTTTTCCTTTCCTCTTTTAAAATCTCACTTACTGTTAAACCTATTCTCTTTGCTGAGCTAACAATGACAAACAGGATACAGGTTCTGGCTTTTGGTTCTGGTTGGTTTTGTTTTTGTTTTTTTTTCCTAAGCAGGAATAACTTATCACAAGACATAGAACCAAAACAATCTCTTTGTACAAAAACTAAAAACAAAACTGACTAAACAGGCCAACCTTTAAAAAGATCTTTTACTTTTATTCTTTTAAAATTTATGTATATAAACCACTTCCAGAAGCTAGCGTTGGTCAGTAGTTATGTTAAGAGAGTTTTCCCTAATGTTGCTGCACATAAATTTATATGTGAGATACAAAACAAACCCCAAATGCAGTATTTTTAAATATCAGAAGTCCACTGAAAATGCAAAAGTTATAGAAGATCTAATATTCAGAAGTAATGTTGAGGAAAAAACAGTGTTTAGTGTTAATGACACACTAAATGGAAAGCTGGGTATACCATAGATTGCATTCTATAGGCAGTTGCTCTTTGTTCAGAAAACCGATTCTTTATCCAGTGATTTTTCTCCATCGTTAGACCCAGATCACAGATGCTCATAATTTATCTCTTCCTGATTTATATATTCATTTCATAAATATTTATCGAGTTTTTACTGTACACCAGACACTATATGGAGCACTAAGAACATAGCTATAAGGAAAGGTCTTTGGGCTTACAACCCAAAAATTCCAATGAAGTCTGTCAAATGATTGGGCTGATGAAGCACAAGGAGCACTTAGCCAGGGTGGGCCAGATACACTGTGCAGGCAGTTTGTCACTATGGTGCAGGAGCATTCAGAGGGGCTCTTGCCTTTTCCCAGTAAAAGCCACAAGGCAGGTAGAACAGATAAGAATGTAGATAATAATGCCACTCTTCAGGGCGGCGCCTTTGGCTCAGTTGGTAAGGCGCCTGCCCCATATACCGAGGGTGACGGGTTCAAACCCGGCCCCGGCCAAACAGCAACCAAAAAATAGCCAGGCGTTGTGGCAGGCGCCTGTAGTCCCAGCTACTCGGGAGGCTGAGGCAAAAGAATCGCTTAAGCCCAGGAGTTGGAGGTTGCTGTGAGCTATGTGAGGCCACGGCACTCTACCGAGGGCCATAAAGTGAGACCCTGTCTCTACAAAAAAAAAAATAATAATGCCACTCTTCAGGTTCCTGCTCATGCCAATAATACTTCTAGTCTCTGAGACAGTATTTCTCAGTGTGATTCTTGAACTACTGGAATACCCAACTACCCACCACGGTTCCCAGGCACTTACAATGAACAAGCAGTGGGTAAATTTGGTTCATGTTTATTTTACATTTTGAAATGTAAGATAAATTACAATATTCCTCCAAGTGCATTTAATTCATCATGTCTGTTACAAAATTTATTAGACTGATGATGGATAACAAGGATTTCATTGGTTATTTTGTCTTGACAAATAAAACATTCATTTAATGGGAGTATTTTGACTTGCATCTGAGTTTCAGGTCATTCATATGTTGGTAAATTTATATTCTTTTCTCCCTATTTAAATTAGTTATGTTCTTAGTTCCCCTAGCTTGATCATGGCTCAACTATGACTCATTGAATCATAAAAGTAATAATGAATATAATTTAATAAATCCTGTAAACTAAGTATAACAGTTACCAGTACAGTTGGCCCTTGAACAACATGGGGGTAAGGGGGTTGGAAAATCCAAGTAAAACTTTTGATTCCCACAAGACATAACTACTAATAGCCAACTGTTGACTGGAAGCCTTATCAATAACATGAAAAGTGATAACACATTTTATGTGTTATATATATGTGGTGTTCTTATAATAAAGCAGAAAGAAAAACATTATTAAGAAAATCATAAGGAAGAGAAAATATATAAAGGTCTTCACCCTTGTCATCTTCATGCAGGGTAGACTGAAGAGGAGGAAGAGGTGGGGCTGCTGTCTTAGAGATGGCAGATAGAGAGGAGGTGGAGGAAGTAGAAGGGGAGACAAAAGAGGCAGGCATACTCTGTGTAACTTTTACTGAAAATAATTTGCTATTAATGGACCCATTCATTTCAAATATGTGTTGCTCAGGAGTCAACTGAAGTTCAACATTAGCATAGACTTAAGTATGTAGAATATATAAAGAACTCTAACAACTCAATAACAAAAGATAAATTACCCCAGTAAAAACAGGAAGGTATACAAATGGCAATAGCACATGAAAAGGAGCTCAACATCATTACTAATCAGGCAAATGTAAATCAAAACCCACAGTGAGATACTACTTCACACACACTACAATGTATAGACTTGAAAGGTCAGATAACAACCAGTGTTGGTAAGGACTTGAAGAAATCTAAATCCTCATAAACTGTAAGTGGAAACATAAAATGGTGCAATAGCTTTGAAAAACAGTCTGGCAGCTGTTCAGTTGATTAAATATAGAGATACCATATGATCCAGCAATTCTACCAGATATACATGTATACCCATCAGAAATAAAAACGTATGTCCATGCAAAAATATGTATGTTCATAGCAGCGTTATTCATTAATAGCCAAAACCCAAAACAATTCAAATGTCCATCAATGGAAAAATGGGCAGGCAAAATGTGGCGTATACATATAATAGGATAGTATTTGTCCATGAAAAGGAATGAAGTTCTAATACATGCTACATTATGGGTGAATCTTAAAAACATTATGCTAAGTGAATAAGCCAGTCACAAAAGGCCACATATTATATGATTCTATTCATATGAATGTTCAAAATAGGGAAATCTATTGAGATGGAAAGTAGATTGCTTAGGGCTTTGGTAGTGGTAGTGGGTGGGTGGGTAGGGTGGAGGGTACATGAAGGTGGTTCATAGACCATATGCAGTTTCTTTTTCACATGATGAAAGTGTTCTAAAATTGACCGTGGTAATAGTATCAAATATCTGTGACTATTTTAAAAATTGCATTTTACATTTTAAGTAAGTGAATTGTATAATACATGTATATGAATTACAACTTAGTGAAGCTGTTAACAAAAACAGTTTAAGTTCAAAGGAACATCACAGCTTTTCAAATGAAAAAGATTACATCTGAATGTCAGTCTACACACTGCTTTACTAAAATGAACATTAGTAATTAATGTATCCCTCAAATCTTGATAAGATAGTGAAGAAAATAATGAAAATTGCTAATACCATCACAGTTTCATATTTCTTTCTAGTAGACTGTTTAGAATAATAGTAAGGCAATCTAAGATGTTCCTTCTCCTCAAAGAAGAATACTGGTTATCAGAGGCAGTGGCCTCAAAGCATCACCTGGGAATCTGTTAGAAATGCAGTTCTTGGGCCACACCCCAGACATGCTGAATCATAATTACAAGGTAGGACCAAGCAATCTGTGGCTTAGTAAGCCCTCCAGGTGATTCTGATACACACTAAAGTTTGAGGTCCTCTGATCTAAGAGAAAGGTGTGAGCATTAGCTTTTGTAATGACGCATGAGATAATAACTTTTCATAACAAATCATAATGGTAAAAATGCACAGGACTTTTTCAAATTTTATCTTTCAGTATATTCTTGAATATCTGAAACCTATTATTATAGGGCTAAAAATACCAGTTTTAAATTTTGAGAATAAAATACAAAGATTTCTTAAGATAAAAGGAACTATGGTGTACATAGATTTCAGCATCAAGACTTCGATTATTTCTTAAAAACTTGATAATTTTCTTTATTCTTCAGTGAAATAAATCAATGGTATATAATGGAGGATACCTTAAGTTCCCAAACAAAGCTGCAACAGCACATTGAGAAATACTTTCTAGAGTAAGAGCAACCAAAGAAGCAATTTGCAACAATCTACACACCACCATTTTCTAAGGTTAAACAGTCCACCTTTCACCTTTTGAGGGTGATAAGCTAATGGACAAACTTTGCGGTAGCATTTTGTAAGAGATCTCTCCATTTGAGTCTTTGATTGATGCAGATAGCCAGATACAACTAGAAGAGTCAACAAGCTTTTGCTTTCATTGTTAATAATATCTTATTGGGACTTTCTAACTTACTAGAAATAAAGAAAGAAACAGGATATAAAAGGTAACCCACTGGTCAAAAAAGGAGTCATCAAACTAAATATAAATAACCTTTCTGAAATACCACAAACTATCAATTACCTTCAAACTGATAATAAGCTATTATTATTTAAATATTGTTTTATCTAAAATTTATGACCTTAGGAACTTTCTTAAAATTTCTGGTTCACTCTGGGGCCAGTATCATGTGCTCAGCATTAAAGTCAATTTCTTGTCTGGGCATAGTGACTCATGCCTGTAATCCTAGCACTCTTGAGAGGCCGAGGTGGGTGGATTGCCTGAGCTCATGAGTTCAAGACTAACCTGAGCCAAAGTGAGACCACGTCTCTAAAAATAGCTGGGTGTTGTGGCCGGCACCTATAAACCCAGCTACTTGGGAGGCTGAGACAAGAGAATCACTTGGGCACCGACCCCACATACCTAGGGTGGTAGGTTTGAACCCGGCCCCAGCTAAACTGCAAAAAAAATTAATAAATAAAAAATAAAACCATTAGATGTTCTTAAAAAAAAAAAAACAAGGCGGCGCCTGTGGCTCAGTGAGTAGGGCGCCGGCCCCATATGCCGAGGGTGGCGGGTTCAAACCCAGCCCCGGCCAAACTGCAACAAAAAAATAGCCGGGCGTTGTGGCGGGCGCCTGTAGTCCCAGCTGCTCGAGAGGCTGAGGCAAGAGAATCACCAAGAGTTAGAGGTTGCTGTGAGCCATGTGACACCACGGCACTCTACCCAAGGGCAATACAGTGAGACTCTGTCTCTACAAAAAATAAACAAAACAAGAGTTTAAGGTTGTTGTGAGGTAAGATGCCACAGCACTCTACCAAGAGTGACAAAGTGAGACTCTCTCTCAAAAAAAAAAAAGTCGATTTCTTTACTAATGAATTATAAGAAACACAAATTAAGATAAAAGAGCAGCCTGAAAAATTATGCATGTATCAAAAAAAATTGATAAAAACAAACAATAGACTATGAATAGAAGGGAACTTCCTCAACATAATAAAAGCCTTTCATGAAAAACCCAATGTTGACATCATACTCAATAGTGAATCACCAAAAGCTTTTCCCTTAGACCAGGAAAAAGACAAGGATGTCTACTTAGTACCGTAGTTCAACCACTGCTGTTCAACATAGTACTGTAACTTCTAGCTAGAACATTTAGGCCAGAAAAAGAAACATAAGCATCCAAATTGGAAACGAAGAAATAGAACTATTTGTTTGCTGACATGTGTAGAAAGCCTAAATGATTCCACACCAAAAATCTGTTAGCACTAATAGACACATTCAGCAAAGTTGCAGGATATGATATCAATATATAAAAATTAGTCATATTTCTGGACCACACATGGTAGTTCACACCTATAATTCTAGCATTTTGGGAGGTCAAGGAGGGAGCATCACTTGAGGCCAGGAGTTTGAGATCAGCCTAAGCAATGTAACAAGACACACTATCTCTACAATAAAAAAAAAAAGAAAAAATTAATAATTAGCCAGCTGTAGTACCACACACTAGTATTCCAGCTACTCAGGAGGTTGAGTTCTGAGATTTGCTTGAGCCCAGAAGCTTATGGCTGCAGTGAGCTATGATGATGCCATTACGCCGTAACCTGGGCAATAGATGAAAACCCTATCTCAAAAAAAAAACTCAGTTGTATTTCTATACACTAGCAGTAAAGAATCTGAAAAGGAAAGTAAGAAAACAATTCTATTTATAATAAAATTAAGAAGAATAAAATACTTAGGAATAAATTTTACCAAAGAGGCCCACGCCTTTTTATACTGAAAATTACAAAATATTACTGAAATTAAGAAGACCTAAGTAAATGGAAAAACACTCCCTGTACATGGACTGGAAGACACAGTAACATTTAGATTGTTGCCCAAAGTGATGTACAGATTCCCTATCAAAATCTCAATGCATAAATACAAAAACTCATACTAAAATCTATGTGGAATTTCAAGGGACCCCCAAATAGCCAAAATAATCAAGAAAGAGAATAATTTTGAAGATTCACACTTCCTGACTTCAAATCTTAACTGCTGTCCTACAGTATCAAAGCAGTGTGAGACAGACATTTAGACCAGTGAATGAAATAGAATAGAGAGCCAGAAATAAACCTTCACATATGCAATCAATTAATTTTCAACAGGGGTGCCAAGACAATTCAATAGGGGAAGGAACAGTCTTTTCCACAAAAGGTGCTAGGAAACCTAGATATCCAGATGCAAAAGAGTGAACTTGACCCCTTAACTTACATCACATACACAAATGAACTCAAAATGATCCAACACCTAAATTTAAGAACTGAAGCTATAAAACTCTTAGAAGGAAACAGAAGGGAATAGGTTCAATTTGCCAATAATTTCTTAAATCTGACCCTAAAACCACAGACAACAAAAGAAGAAATAGATTGGACGTCATCAAAACTAAAAACTTGTGTTCATCGTGAAAAAACAGCCCAGAGCATAGAAGAAAATATTTGCAAGTCATATATATATATGATAAGTGTTTGATATCCAGAATATATAAATCCTACATTTCAACAACTAAAAACCAAAAACCCAATTCACATTTCAGAAAGAATTTGAATAGACATTCCTTCAAAGAAGATATACAAATGGCCAACAAGCACATGAAAAGCTGCTTAACATCAGTAGTCATTAGGGAAATATAAATCAAAATCACAAATGAGATACCACTTCACACCCGCCAGGATCACTATAATCCAAAAAATGGAAAGTAGCAAGTGTCGGCAAGGATACAGACAAATTTGTAACCTTCATTGCTGAATAGAATGCAAAATGGCAGCCCCTGTGCAAAAAAGTTGTTCATTTCTCAAAAAGTATAGAGTAACCATATGACCCAGCGATTCCACTCCTAGGTATAAATTCAAAAGAACTGAAAACAGGGACTCAAATAGATATTTGTACATGAATATTCATTGTATCATTATTCACAATCGCCAAAAGGTAGAAATAACCCAAATGTCTATCACCAGATGAATGGATAAATAATATAGGGTATATCCATACAATGAGACCTTATTCAGCCATAACAAATGATTAAAGTACTGATACATGCTACAACATGAATGAAAAAACATTGTGCTAAGTGAAAGAAACCAGACAGAAAAGAACAAACATTGTATGATTCTTGAATAGAAAAATTTAGTGTGGGGAAATATCTTGAATAGGCAAATTCATAAAGACAGAAAGTAAATTAGAGTTTACCAGATACTCAAGCCAAGAGGTGGGTTGGGGAATTATTGTTTATTGAGTATGGAAGTTTCTTTTTCGGTGATAAAAAAGTTATGGAAATAGATGGTGTTGACAGTTGCACAATATTATGAGTATAGTTAATGCCACTTTATTGTATGTTTAAAATAATGTATTGTGTATTTTACCACAATAAAAAAGAAAGAACACAAGAATACACATAGTAATCAGTCTTTTTCAGTGCAGAGAAGTGAGAAATTACCATGGACTGATAATTTGAGAAGTTGTTGATTCTTGAGGGTCAGTGTTTTACTGGACATTACTGAGAACTGACAAAACCTTCCTGAGCTTTAATCTTGAGCAGTTTGTTACTCTGTATTAAATTCCAAACTTTCACCTTGTAAGGAAAGAGTTGGGTGAAGTACCTTAAAAGAAGAGACTAAGCATGTGTTAAATGTCTGCTAGGGCCAAGCACCATGTTAAGAGACTTTAGTTAGGGGCGGCACCTGTGGCTCAGTGAGTAGGGCACCGGCCCCATATACCGAGGGTGACGGGTTCAAACCCAGCCCCGGCCGAACTGCAAACAAAAAATAGCCGGGCACTATTCAGCCATTAAAAAAAATGGAGACTTTACATCCTTCGTATTAACCTGGATAGAAGTGGAAGACATTATTCTTAGTAAAGCATCACAAAAATGGAGAAGCATGAATCCTATGTACTCAATCTTGATATGAGGACAATTAATGACAATTAAGGTTATGGGGGGGGAAGCAGAAAGAGGGATGGAGGGAGGAGGGTGGGGCCTTAGTGTGTGTCACACTTTATGGGGGCAAGACATGATTGCAAGAGGGACTTTACCTAACAATTGCAATCAGTGTAACTGGCTTATTGTACCCTCAATGAATCCCCAACAATAAAAAAAAAAAAAAAAAACTTAAAAAAAAAAAAAAGAAAGAGTAGAGAAGAAAAAAAAAAAAAAAAATAGCCGGGCATTGTGGCGGGCGCCTGTAGTCCCAGCTACTTGGGAGGCTGAGGCAAGAGAATCGCTTAAGCCCAGGAGTTGGAGGTTGCTGTGAGCTGTGTGATGCCACGGCACTCTACTGAGGGCCATAAAGTGAGACTCTGTCTCTACAAAAAAAAAAAAAAAAAAAAGACTTTAGTTAGGTAATCTTTTCTAGTTTTTATGATAATCATAACAGCTAGTTATTTCCCCCATTTTATTCAAGAAGAAATTGAATTTTATAGAAGTTAAGTAATTTTTCTAAGGTAACACAGCTATCTAAAAGCCAAAATACACACATATTTGCTTTTGAATCATCATTATCCCTTGTAAAGCTGAGTTGCATTATATATATAGATAAAATATATATGGTATGATTATATTAAATATTTATAGGATAAACTGAATCAGCCCTCTTCTCAAGATTAGGTAGAGTTAGAGTGTGCTGACCTGAAAACCAGATTAGACTTTCCCAAATTCCCAAATACCATATTTGCTTGAGTAAAATAAGAAAGGTTCTCATAGGTATTTTTGCGCATGGAATAAGGCTCACTGTTAAAAAGATATATCCACACCCTCTTTATTTACATTTGTTGTTCTTAAAGTGCCTGCTGAGAGATAAGTTCATCCATGCCTGACACCTTAGAGTATTTAATAATTGTCATATATGAAACTAATGTACAGAGATTTGTGATTCAACAGTGGCATTACAATTCAACACACCTGTTCAGAGCCAGCACTCCACATTTTTCCCTCTTTTGCCTGAGGTGCAGACGTCTTCATGGATTACAGTAACACTTTTTGACAAGCTTAGACTGGGTGGAGCTGCCGCGTACTGACAGAGCATAATTGATAATATCTTAGCAATGCATTCTTTTTTGATTTGGGCTGTCACCATTTATTATTGTAAAAGCATTCATTGTTAAATAGCTGGCCCAACCTGTCCACTTTTGTTTTTAGTAACTGTAAAGCCTAACAAAATAGGTTTAATTTTCTAGTTATGAAATGTTAGTGGGCTTTTGGTGGGGGTTAATATATACAGTTATTATATTTTATTTTATGTATCATTGTTTTAAAAGTAGCTATTTTAGTGTTCTCCAAATAAAAATTAAATTAAAAATTCTGACTTCTTTTCAAGTGGCTGTTGAGTTATTCCCAATATCATCAACTTGCAGACACCTAAAGGAAATGTTAACTGGAACATTTTCTCTCTTTACACATCTCCTTTAAAAAGAATCAGAAGAAAGTATTTATGTCTTACATATTACACTAACCTAAGACCCCCCCACCTTTGGAGACAATTGTATCCCTCATGAATTTTTCTTCCCCACAAGACCTTATGTGGCCATGTTTATAAAAGGGAACTTAGGGCTGAAAAGTACCTTCTCATGTGCATTCAACCATTACCTGTTTCCTGCCAAACAAATTTGCTTACTATCAAATTGAAGAACTACCACTGGTTGTTTCTGGGGAGTTTAAAAAAATAGGGCGAGTTCCTGCCACAAAAAAAATGCTAAGTATGTAAGGTTATGTATATGCTGTTCAGCTCAATTTGGCTATTCTACAGTGTATTTATACCTAAGGACATAGCATTGTACATGATAAATGTATACCATTTTTGTTAGTTAAAAATAAATTAATTTTTAAACACAGTGTGATGGACAGTCCTATTCTTTAAGGGACTTACCATCTAACATTGGAGAGCTGAGAATGGATTGTGGTGGCTCACACCCATAATCCAAGCATTCTGGGAGGCTGATCTGGGAGGCTAGCTTGAGACCAAGAATTTTGAGACCAGTCTGGGAAATATAGCAAAATCCCATCTCTAAAAAAAAAAAAGAAAGAAAAATGAGCTTGGCATGACAGCACATGCTTTTAGTCTCAGCTACTGGGGAGGCTGAAGCAGGAAGACTGTTTGAGCCCTGGAGTTTGAGGTTGCAGTGAGCAATGAGCAATGCTCAGGCAATGGAGTGAGACTCTGTTTGAAAAACAAATAAAAAAATTAAATGAAATTGGAAAGCCAAAGCATATACTTTCAAAAATATCCCTAGCAAAAATTTGTTGTATGACCTAAAAGAATTCAGAAGGAACCAGCTTTATGGTCAGGAAGAAATCTAAAGATATAAAATTTGATCTGGAACTGGAAAGGACAGTGCAATTTACATGTGTAGACACATGAGGAGAGAGTGTTACAATGTGGGGAAAGCATGAGCAAAGGAATACTGTAAAGAAATTGAAATCATGTTGGCTATAAAAAGCACAGAATTTGGATAGAAAAATAGCAAAAGGAGAGATACAATTGGCATCTGTTAGTATTTTTAACAAGTCTCCCTTACCTCTCTAAATTACTTTTCTCTGATTTTTATGCTTCTCAGAGGGAAGCCTGAGAAATTTCTGGCACTTTTCTTCCAGTTACAAATTTACCTTGACTTCAGTTACCCTATTCAATTACCTGTAATCCAATTGAACAGGTACTTACAATACAGTATGAAAGCACAACAGTTTCAGTAAGTATAATGTACAGGAGAGACACAAAGAAGGCTTCTTCAGGAGAAAACAGTTGAGTCTTAAAGGATGATATATAGAAGTTCAGCAGTAAACAACCATTAATTTGTTTGGGCCACTAAACCTGCATACTTGTTTAGGGACTTCCTGTATGCTCACGTTGTGCTCAACATCAGTAGAGATAAGAATGATGCAGTCCTATAGAAGTTCAGTACAAGCATACAAAGGATTCCAGTATAATGACACAGATTCCATTATGGAGGTATGGGTACGTTAAGGTGCTGGATCTGCCTACCAGAGTTAGAAAGGCCTCAGCAAGGAAAATTCCTGTAAACTGATACTCAAAAGATTAGCAACATTGTGGCAGGTGCACTTGCAGAGAAGTGTCTTCTAGTAGAAAAGACAGTAGTTTTCCAATAGCTGGCTAGCTTGGGTGAATTTACCATCAGTCAAAAGAGATGCACTGTAATTAAGTGAGGGCTACTTGGTTAGTTAGATTCTAATTTCAGATTATGTATTTCACTTCAACAGCAGGAATATATTCCTCTTTTTTTATATTAACACTTGTCTTTGCGGACTATTTTTTTACCAAAAAAAAAAAAAGGTACTTTATACTTCTAATTTTTTGTTCCTAGAGATTTTTGTTTGTATGCATAGACATATATATGAAAACATCCTTATAGAAAACTTTAGCAGACTAGAGAAAACTATTCTAACAGGATAGAGGATTTGCTTTTGGAATTCTCAGCTGCCCACTGTCATATTGTTGAAGCACTAAACTGCTTGTATGCTAAAATACACATCACAGCTCGTACACAGCTTTGGGAACCTGAATTAGAGATGCTTATTGCCCTTGAGTTAAAAGAGAGAACATTGAAGTCTTGATGGAGAACAATTGGAACTCTTACTCATTGCTGATAGGAATACAAAATGGTTCAGCAGCTCTGAAGAACAGCTTAACGGTTTTTCATAAAGTTAAAACATACATTTAGCATATGACCCTGCAACCTACTGCTAGGTAGGTACAATGCTAGGTAACACAAATTACAATGCCAGGTAGGTACAATGCTAGGTATTAGTCCAGAAAAATGAAAACTTAAGCTCACACAGAACTTACACATGAATGTTCATAGAAGCTATACCCATAATTGCCCAAACTAGAAACAACCCAAATGTTCTTTAATATCGCTCAATTCACCTTCAGTGAGTGAATGAATAAATAAACTGTGTTATGTCCATGCAGCGAAATACCGCTCAGCAAGAAAAAAAAACTTTTGATACATACAATAGCTTGAATACATCACAAAGGCAATAAGCTTATTAAAAGATGTCTGTCTGTAGAAGTTATATACTATATGTACTATACATACATGCAGTTCCATTACAGGAAAAAAAATTTTTTTAAACAACTACTTCCCTGAGAATTGGGGGGACAGGGTTTTATTTTTATTTTTATTTATTTATTTTTTGAGACAGAGTCTCAAGCTGTCACCCTAGGTAGAGTGCCATGGCGACATCCATAGCTCACAGCAACCTCCAACTCTGGGGCTCAAGCAATCCTCTTTTCTCAGTTTTTTGTATTTTTATTTTTATTTTATTATTTTAGATTTTAGATGGGGTCTTGCTCTGGCTCAGGCTGGTCTGGAACCCAAGAGCTCAAGCAATGCATCTGCCTCAGCCTCCCAGAGTGCTAGGATTACAGGAAGTTTTTAAAAAGACAAAACTGTAATGACGAAGAACTCAGTTCTTTCTGGTTGCTAGAGGATTGAGGAGAAAGTGTGACTACAAGGGATTTTTTTGTGTGTGATGGAACTATATTCTATTCTGATGTGATGGTACTTACGTGTATCTATACATGAGTTAGAATTCATAAAACTGTACACTTTAAAAATGATCCATTTTACTATTACAGTTCATGTGAAAATAAAATTTAAAAAAGAAAAAGAAACAGTTCATAGAACAGTCTTTAAAATGGATTTTAGCAAAATTTTTATTGTTTTAATAACTTTTTGGATTTCTGTGATAATAGCTGTCATTATAAGCATATGGCCATTTGCAAATTCTATAAGACAATTTTTTATTATACCTATTTCATAGATGAGTAAAGTGTAGCATAGAATATTCAATGACTTTCCAAAGTCATACACTAATTGGAAAAAATAATCTTCTTTGACAGACAGCAGTTGAGATTTCACAATCTTTAACAATATAGACTACAGCCTTGGTGTGGCAGTTCTCAAAATAGAATGGTAGTAGTGGTAGAGTGACTACTGGTATCACGGTCACCTGGGAGCTTGTTTAAAATGCATTCCTGGGTCTCTGACCTATTGAGTCAATTTACACTTTATGTAAAATGGGGATGATAATGGTACTTACCTGAAATTCATTCATATTGGGCACTAGTACATGCTCTACATATATTATTTAATCTTGTTGAAGATTTAATCTTTTCAGAGATTAAATAATATATGTAGGGCATATAATAGTCCCCATTATTAATATTTAGTAAGCACTATTGTTGTCCTTATTTTTACTCTTCATTTAATATTACTTTGTTATTCTATAGTTGAGGAAACAGACCCCTATAAGGTATTGGTCACTTATAGAGTTAGGCCATTGTCGTTTTTATTATTTTTTTCTTTTTAGGATTATTTTCTCTTAATGTAAGTGTTTCTCTTATAATAGGGTACCTAGTAGGTATGAAGAGGTTGGGGAGGATTTTTCAAATGGTTTGAATTCTGGCATTTTGTTTTAAATAACTTTTTCCTTTTAAAATTATTATCATATATACTTTCACTTAAAAAATGCTTCCTTAAATTCTCTTTTTCATAAAGCTTTTGTATGTACATGTATATATTTGTTTATACTACCTTAGCAGCTGTAGAAGATTTACCCTGAGGAAAAGATAGACTAGAAAAGCTGTATGTAAAGTATAAAGAATACATTATGGGGTCTGTTCACTGCAAATATTCCAGTGTAACTGAGACAAAGAACATACACTTTGTAATCCTGAACTAGTTTATTCATGCAGAGCAATAGAAAGATTCAGGTTTATGAGCAACCTAAAGTGTTTATAAAAATTTCTTATCTGGGAAGGGACCTTCTATACAATGTTTTAATCCAAAGATCTGTTTGAATATGTAGCTATAGGTATCTAATTACTGTTTATGAGGAGATTGAACTGTAAGATTTCACTTTGAAAGTCAGTGCCGGTCAACCATGGAAAATAAACCTACATGCGCTTGAGAGTCCTTTTACGTTTGCTTCTCATACTGACAGCCTTCTGTCAAGAAAGGAACTTTCTACAGGTACCTGCCCTCTCCCTGACTCTCCACTTTGGATGGACTTCCCAGTACCCATTCATGTTCTGTCTCTTTAACCACTGAACATAATTTAGTTGGTAAAATGCTTGCTCCGTATTTCAGTCCAAGAAAATTCTTTGCATTATGTGCCGTGTGACAAGGCCAGACCATGCTACACAATTTCTACCCTCAAGGAACTTGCAGCTTACTCTAAAAATGAAACTTTAGTGCCTGAACCAATTATAGAACAGTTAGGTTGAAAATGGGGAGATACAGTTCACATACAAGTAGAATGTAAGGAAGTTTATAAGAGAGAGGAGAGCAGGCCAGAAGAATCTAAAGAGAGATGAGGTTTAAATTAGCCCCTGGGTAAGTAGCAGAGAGTCCTTACCTGAGGGTACTGAGTACTGAGAATGCTCAGTAACTCAGAGTACTCACTGCTTCACGAAAGGCAGTTGTAAGTTAGTGGTTAAGAGCTTATGGTGCCGTACCACCTGAATTCAAATCCTAGCTCTGCCAGCTAGCAGCAATATAGCCTTGAGAAAAATCTCTTAATCTTTTTGTGCCTTAGTCACTTCATTTGGTAGCTACTTGATAGGATTATTATAAAGATTAAAGTTGAATTCTAGCCACTAGACTACCAGCAAGCTCAATATCCTTTGTAACAACCTGGATGGAACTAGAAACTGTTCTTCTAAATGAAGTATTGCAAGAATGGAAAAACAAACACCACGTGCACTCAATACTAAACTGGAATTAATCAGTCAGCACTTAATGTGCATATGTGGAGGTTAAACTCAACGAAAATATAGCAAGTGGGAGGAAGAGGAGATGGATAAATTCGTACCAAATGGGTACATGATGCCACTGTCTGGATCAGAGGCACCCTGATAACTTTGACTCAAGAAGTGGCTTGGGGCATTCAGGAAAGGAAATGCAGTAAGGCAAGAAGTAGCTGTTGGTAGAGAGAAGGGAGAAATAAGGAGATTGAAAATGGTCATTAGGGCACATTTTCTCAAAGGTATACTACGTTCTGCCATGAAGTTTGAACCTTAAACTATAGGCAGCGAGTATTCATCACTTCTTTTAAGCAGAAAATTGACATAATTAGATATGTGATTTAAGAAACTAACTCTGATGGCTATGGATTTGTTTACCCACGTTGTACATATCTTTATGATAATACTTATCATTTTGTTATAATTTAATTTAGTTCATTTTTTGAACAATAGTGCTTTTCTTAGTGTGTTCTATTGAGCACACATTTGTTAAAAATAAAAATCCTTGGGCTTCCAAGCTAGACCTAGTAAATCTCTGAAGATGGGCCAGAGAATCTGTGTTTTCCCAAGTTTCCTATAGCTCATGTAATAAATGATTCCCATATATCTTAAACTTTGAGAACCAGTGGTTTAGCACAGAGAACATAGATTTTAGAAACAGGTCTATGTATAAAACATGATTCAGTCCCTTGTGAGCTATACCACAGGCAAGTTACATAGCCAATGAGCTCTCAGTTTCCACAGGCAAGTTACATAGCCAATGAGCTCTCAGTTTCCCTGTCAAGTGGAAATAATAATACTAATTACACTATTGTATGAATGAATAAAAAAACAGTGTATGTAAAATGATGAACCCATGATAGATCTTCACATTTATTGCCTTCCTTTCTAAGTTTATATGTCTTTCTTCTATAACTAGTGAAAGAAGGGAACTATCTTACTCATCCTGTTGTCTCCAGTTTCTAACACAGGGCTTACGTCTAGTTGGTGTGCAGTAAAAGTTTTATAAATGTCTAAATGAATGAATGAATTCTATGGGAAAGGACTGGAAATTTGGAGACCTGTTAAGAGGCTCATGTCATAGTCTGAGCAAGAGATGACAGGGTCTGAACTAAGGCATCATTCTTGAAAAATGTGTAATTTCCATCCTAAATTAGCAGGCAGATATGTAGATTGTCTGTGGATTAGTTTAGCCTTAATATAAACTCTCACAAGTTAGCCAGTTTCCTCTAAAGCAGACACTGAGACAGCAATTCATCATTTGAAATCCTGCCACTAAAGAAATTAACAAACCAGTCCTAAATCCAGCTTTTCAACTCACTCCCACATACCACTTCTATCCAGATGAAAAAGAATCTTTTCTAAACATCTCCACCGGAAATTCCACAGACTTAAATTCTAGCTGAGCAAGATGATCTCAGTTAGGACTTGGGAGGTTACTTGCTACTTGTGTTTTCATAGTATTCTATGGACTACTTTGAAATATCTCTGTTTAAAACTGTTGATAACTGGAATTTTTAAAATAACCAGTTAGTCTAACATGTAAGCCCAATCTTGAGGTAATAAGTATTTAGGCTCAATCTTGATGTAATAGGTAGTAACCTGAAATAATATTGAGCGTCAGGTTTGTCATAATCCTTATTTCACTGCTTACCGGCACTAGCAGTTCATTAACACTTTTATAGACAAATCAGTTTAGCACGTACAAACTTATAATTCAGATTTCTGTGGAGCCAAATGCTCACTCAGTATTCATTTTTTAACATTCAAGTACTGGGCACTACTTGGGACTAAGGATATGGAGATAAACAAGTTAAAGTCTCTTTAGTTTGCTTAAGGTCTAAAGAAAGAGATATTTGTAAGTAGATAGTGACAACCATGTAGGATAATACAAGGCTGGTGGTAAATATCTTTTCCTCATCATCTTGCTCTTCTCTATGGAAAGTCCATTGGTAGTTAAATGAATTAAACCCATACTTGTTTTTCCTATGCTTTTCATTCAGCAAGTAGAAACAGGAGTATCAGAAATATTATTCCATAACTATCCTCTATACTGATTCAAGGATTATATTTGCACTGTTTGAAAGGAAGAAAATACCCAGGTAGAGAAACACAATAAGCATGCAGGTTCAAGAGATAAAATAGCAGAAAGAGCTCTAGATTAGAAAACAAGAGGCCTGCCTTCTAACAAGCTGTGTGACCCTGGGAAAATAACTTATGCTTTCTGAGTTTCACTTTCCTTATCTCTAAAAAGGGATAAAAGTCCCTTCCTGGCCAGGCTAATTGTTGGGAGTATCATATGTGAAAGTGCTTTGTAAATTTTGAAATAAAAGACTTTAAAGGATTTAAAGTCTTACATAAAAATATAGGCAAGAGGATATTCATTAATACTTAGTACATTTTTCTTAGCAAATACTTAGTTAATGATAGCTTTCATTAGATAAACAAGGAAATGAGAGATTTTTACAGAATGTTAACCACAGTGATAAATTACACCTCAAGCCTGGTAACTCATTTTCATCACATAGATGAAGCCTTCTAACTTATTCCTGATTCCATTAACAAAATGATTTCTCCTTCCAGTCTGGAAACCCTTAGCACATTTCAGAGCACAATCCCACTGTGTGTTCCTCCATTTAATCCTCACAGCCTGGGTTACCCTAAAGTAGAGTGAGCTTGGGATCTTGCCCTTGGCCCTCATACAAAAGTGTCTCCCTCGGTCTGCCTCAACTCCTGCACTTAAGAGCGTGCTTACTTAAGGGCATATAGCACTTAGGGAAGCAGCAGAGTAGATTCACCAAATAGTAAAAATAGAGACACCTTTTTGAAATTCTGTATTTCGGAAAAATCAAAATAATTATTGTGAGAAAGATAAGAATTTTGCCAGACTTCTGAAACTTATTTCTAATTTAAATATTACTTTTTTTCTCAAATACACATGGCATATAACCTGTGCTCAGTACCTCTAATTTCTTATTTTTTGCCCTAAGACACCTATCAGAGCCCTGGCATGTGCAGACTGACTTGGGTGGGGTATGACAGTCAGGCAGGGGACAATGAGAAGGTACCTCAGAGACCTTAGGCCCACATTCAAGTCATTACTCCTGAACCTTCCTCTATTTCCCCTTCTCTACCATTGCCATTTTACCTACAGAAAAATGATGCTATTAGTGAAGGCTGATTTGCTCCAGGTCTTCCCCAGGCAGTCCTTAGGAAAAATTTAAGTGTTCATCTTGAAGTCACACATCTAGTTATTAGAAGGAAGAGGACTAATATTACTAGATTTATTATTATTCGGATAACATTCATCAAAAAGATGCTACAGTCCCAGAATCTGTGTTAGGTGATCTATAGTGTTTACTTCACTTAATCCTTCCATTAATCTACCTAGAAGGGTCTCCCCCCCACCCCCCATTTTAGAGATAAAATTGATCAATGTTGAAAGAGGTCAAGAAACTTGCCCAGCAAACAGAATTCAGTGGCAGACTTGGAATTCCAACTAAGTCTATCAGTGTTTGAAGCCCATGACCTTTTCCCTGTACCGTTCCACCACCAGGATGGAACAAGGACTGGGATCCAAACCATTTGGCTAGAAGATGAATGTCCTGGTCCCTGTACATGACGAGGCCCATTCTACAAGGCAGCACTTAATTTTTGAGTCCCAATTTAGCATTATGTTTTCAACCTGTGCCCTCATCATTCATATTTTAAGGGCAAAAAGATTAAAATATTCTTCTTCCTGTTTATACTGCAGATAGCTTTGTTGGTCTGGAAGGGGTAAGTAGATTTTGGCTCTGTAACCATAATTTTGGCTCTGTAACCATCAAGATAAGCTGCTCGTGTGACCTCCACTGTAGTTTTGATTCTTGGGTTTGTTGGATTTTTTGATGAAATTCACGTAACAGAAAATTAGTCGACAATTCAGTGGTCTTTTGGACAGTCACAATGTTGTGCAACTATTTATCTGGTTCCAAAATGTTCTCATCATTCACATGCCCACCAAACACCCACTCCTGCACACACACTTACACATAGCTCCTGACACTGATTTGCTTTTCGGTATCTATTGCTCTGCATGTTCTAGATATTTTATATAAATGTAATCATACAAGATAAGACTTCTGTATCAGGCTTCTGTCACCTAATATACTGTCTTCAGTGTTCATCCGTGTTGTAGCATGTCGTTCTGTTTTGTGGCTGAATCATACTCCATTGTTGATCCATTTGAATGGTTTCTTCATTTTGGCTTTTGTGAATAATGATATAATGAACATTCATGGTAACTATCTGTTTGAGTAACTGTTTTCATTTGTTTTGGGTATATTTTTAGAAGTGGAATTGTGGGGTCATATGGCAATTCTAGATTTAAGTTTCTGAGGAACTATCAAACTGTTTTTCAGAGTGGCTGTACAATTTACTTTCCAACCTGCAGTGTACAAGTATTCTAGTTTCTCCGTATCTTTGCCAACACTTATTAGTATTTCCCTTTTGTAAAAAATAGTAGCCATCCCAGTGGATGTGAAGTGGTATTGTATTGTGGTTTTGAGTTGCATTTCCCTAGTGACTAATGATGTTGAACACATTTTTATGTGCTTGTTGACTGTTGGTATATCTTCCTTGGATAAATGTCTAATTCTGATTCTTTGAAAATATAAGAAATTAACATGTTGACTGCCACACACACAAAAAGAAAATATTTTCCTTGAAATTTTATTACAAAAATAAAATAAAAACTTCAAACACAGAATGAACCTAAAACATACATTAGTCAGAAAGTAATAAAAAGCTTAAAAAAAAAAAAGGAAGGTAAAAAGTAATGTGAAAACTTGAAAAATAATCTAAAATGCACATGGTAGTTATTGTGTTAAATATCTTATTTTGTAAGCTAGATTATTAGAATGGCTTATGGCTGAGAAATTTTCAAAAATAAGATCTGAAATATCTGAAGTTCCATTCTATCCCAATTTGACCTTATTTTTTGGTAAGGATAAGCTCTTTACCTCCCAAACACTAAAGAAGAAATTGAGGCATATTCTTACATCTTTCCTAGGGCCTAATTAATTAGCCCCATAAGAATAGTTTAATTACTGAAATCTCTGCTTCCTCTGTTCTCATACCAACCAGGTACTTGCTTAGAAAATGTAATTATCAATTTGACTTTAGGGGCCGATTTTGAAAACTTGGCTTTAAATTATCAAATATTTAAGTTATTTTACTGTTTTTCTTTTTCACATCACTGAATGTACAAACTTGTCAGGGGTTTGTGTATTTTAGTGATTCAGAAAGTCAATTCTTTGTCCTTCCAGTTTAATTTGGTCCACATTTGTTGAATACCTCCTGTGTGTCAGGCACTGTGCCCAGTAATCAGTGTGAAGATTCCCCCTGAAAAGAAATATGTCACCCATGTAGATTGTTACAAAGGTTAGTCGTAAAATAACCTGGCACCCAATACAAGAAAATTATTTTCTTCAGTAAATTTTTTTTCTTATTCCCATTCTTGCCTATTGTCATTTCTCTCAAGGCTTCCAGCCATCTTGTAAATCTCAGAACTTAAATAGGGGTAATGGCAGTAAGAGGAAAGCAAAGCAAGAGTGTTTACCTTGCAGAGGCTATTGACACTTTTGAGATCAGTGACAGTTTCTGGAGCAGGAACTGTAACTCCCTTTACCTTTCTTTCTTCTTGTACGTATGATCACCGTTTTTCTCTCCTCTGTCTCCAATATATGTGAGGATTGAATAAGATAATAATGTGTGAAATTATTAGAAGAGTGCCTGTAGTAAGCATTCACTAAGTGTGCTAGTGAATCATCTATGCTATCTAATGCTACCATCTATGACAGGCGTCCTCAAACTTTTCAAACAGGGGGCCAATTCACTGTCCCTCAGACCGTTGGAGGGCCGGACTATAGTTTAAAAAAAAAAACTATGAACAAATTCCTATGCACACTGCACATATCTTATTTTGAAGTAAAAAACAAAACGGGAACAAATACAATTCATACTGCTTCATGTGGTCCACGGGCTGCAGTTTGAGGATGCCTGATCTATGAATTTCTAACCATGTTAACTTATGCTGAAAATTCAGAGGTTGATAAAACACTATCCCTGCCATCTAAGTGCTCACAGTCTAGTGAGAGAGACAAATACAGAAACACATAGCTGTAATCATACAATGTGAATGAGCACAGAAAGTGAAGCTACTGAGTCCTGGGTTAGGGGAGAAAGGAGAACTTGTAAATGCCTACAGCTGCACTTAGGTTGGATCTGAAAGGTGTTTGTGATTTTGCCAGAAGGAGAAGGGATAGAAAGTATTTCAGGCCAAGGATAAAGGGTGTACAGAGGCAGAGAGGTACAAAAAGGCCTAGTTTGTTCTGTTCAAGAGTTGTAAGAGCTCGTGTAGGTCAAACATAAGGATGTGGAAGGGGTAAGTAGACAATGAAGTGGAGACAGTATCTGAGACCAGCTGTGCTGACATGTTTAGACTATCCTGAAGGCCTGGGGGAATCATTGAAAGTCATAAAGGAGTGGGATGGTATGAGTTTTATTTTAAAAAGGTACTTCTTTTACCCATATGTGTCTTTTACACATATGATTGTGTTTCAGCAGTAGGAATTCAATAACAGCAGTATATAACTATAAAATTTCGAAGAAAACAAGAAAAAATCCTTTGTCCCTTTCTTTTAGATAAAATCTAGATACTTTTTAACGTAGGAACCAGTTTTAGTATCTTTTTCTCCACAATACTTTCCTCCAGTGCTTTGCTAATAGTAGGTGTTCAACAGTCATTACCTGAAACTATGCCAAGATACTAAGTAGTTCAAAACAAAAAGTTCTATGGCTAAGCCTCCAAGACAGGTAGTTTTTAAAAATGTGTCTAAATCTTTTACACTGATGTCAGAGCTAAGTTATAGCTTCTGATTTTTTTGTAGTGAACAGATTAGTTAGTATTTCCATTTGATCTTTCCCTTCCCTAAAGCTCCCCCTAGACTTCTATAAACTTTAAATCCCATTAGCATTTTATTACCTACTTACTAAAAGTTGAAAATTGAAAAGGCTGAAACTAACATTTATAATGATTTCACAAGGTCAGTAAATTTTCTATGAAGGGCTTTATGTCACAGCTGTTCATTCTGCCATTGTAGCACAAAAGTAGCCATAGACAATACATACATGAATGAGTGTGGCCATGGTTCAATAAAATTTTATTTATTAAAAACAGGCCCAGTTTGGCCCAAAGACCACAGTTTACTGGCCAGTGATTGAAAGTAAGGTTCATCCTCTTGTCTTATCTGTCTACTTTCAGGAAGGAATCTTAACTAGAAAAATGCCCACAGGATGGACCATTCAGATTTTCTCAGCGACTGTTATATCATCTCTCTGTTAATGTACACATGCACATATTCACACCCCCAAAATTCTCCAGAGTAGTTACCTGGGTTTATTATATAACAGGGCTACGATATTGGAGAGGAAATATGTATTTGACTACCTTTCTCTGTTACCTTTCTCTGAATATATGCTCTCAGGGGACATAACTCCTGTGTAAGAAATTTACAGGTCCATTGGAGAACTTATTGTAGAGTCTCTGTTCAAAAGCACACATCTTATCTCCCAAACTCCCATCTGGCCACGAAAGGATTAGGTCCCAGTATTTAACTACTCTTCGGTACCAGTGTGGATTAACTTTCCCCATTGATGTCATTCTTTTTTTATTTATTTATTGTGTGTGTCTATGTGGAGATGGGCCTTGATGTGTTGCTAAGACTAGTTTCAAACTTCTGGCCTTAAGCAATCCTCCTGCCTCAGTCTCCTCAAGTGCTAGTATTGCAGGCATGAGCCACTGCGTCCAACCTTGTATCTTTCTTGAAAGCAAAAATAATATTCCAACCACTTTTCAGTTAAGCATTATTAAGAATTTCTTTTTTTTTTTTTTGAGACAGAGCCTTAAGCTGTCACCCTGGGTAGAGTGCTGTGGCATCACAGCTCACAGCAACTTCCTTAAATCAAAGACATTTTTGCATTCTGTAAGATCAGTAAGGTCCCCTGGCCAGAAGACTGCTATAGTCTTCTTAAAAACTGCTTTTCAAAATTTAACATGCATAAAATGGAAATCACCTGGAAATCTTATTAGTTCATATTCTGAGTTCATATTCTGACTTACTTAATCTGAAATGTAGGTTCCAAGATTTTGCTTCTTTGAGGGGCTCCAAATTAATTTCAATTCTGCTTGTCCTTTGATTAGCAAAGTTCTATGTAAATACTGCTGCAACTCAGTCTTCCAGGGTTTTATCTTTGGATCAACAGTATCAAGAATCAGAGCTGAAATTGTGTAGGAGAGGTGGCATCAAAACTCTAATCCCTGACTGTGGTAAACCCAACCACTTTATTTGTTTATTCAGGTTGGCAGTTTCTGTAAAACTACTAGTTAATTCTTGGAATGGTCCTTGGCTGCTTATTATCTTTCATATGTGTGGGAAAATTAAAAAGCTTTATTTCTTTGAGTATTGCCCCATCCTTTGTTATTTCATCCTGGAATTCTTAGCAGATGCATTTTAGACACTGTGATTGTATTCTCCATGTCGCTTAAATTCTCTATCATATTTTATTTCTCCAGAAATAAAATCTGTGTTACAATTTAGGTAATTTTTTTCTTTTTTTGTTTGTTTGTTTTTTTATTGTTGGGTACAAAGAACCAGGTTACATTGATTGCAATTGTTAGATAAAATCCCTCTTATAATTGTGTCTCACCCCCAATAGGTGTGTCACACACCATGACCCCCCACCCCCTCCCTCCTTCCCTCTCTCTGCTCTTCCCTTTCTCCACACTCTCCCTCCTTCCCTCTCCCTGCTCTCCCCTTCCCCCACCCCCCACTGTGTACTAGATCATCAACTGTCCTCATA
This sequence comes from Nycticebus coucang, assembly GCF_027406575.1. NCBI lineage: Eukaryota > Metazoa > Chordata > Mammalia > Primates > Lorisidae > Nycticebus > Nycticebus coucang. The sequence goes on along the minus strand of NC_069801.1, from coordinate 47,273,391 downwards.
CAGAAATTGAGTACATAGGATTCTTGCTTCTCCATTCTTGGGATGCTTTACTAAGAATAATGTGTTCCACTTCCATCCATGTTAATACAAAGGATGTAAAGTCTCCATCTTTTTAATGGCTAAATAGTATTCCATGGTATATATATATACAAAAGCTTGTTAATCCATTCCTGGGTTGGTGGGCATTCAGGCTGACAATTGTAAATTGAGCTGCGATAAACAAGTCTAGTGCAAGTGTCATTATGGTAAAAGGATTTTTTTTTTCTTCTGGGTAGATGCCCAGTAATGGGATTGCAAGATCAGATGGGAAGTCTAGCTTGAATTCTTTGAGGGTTCTCCATACTTCCTTCCAAAAATGTTGTATTAGTTCCCAGTCCCACCAGCAGTGTAAAAGTGTTCCCTTCTCTCCACATCCACGCCAGCATCTGCAGTTTTGAGATTTTGTGATGTGGGCCATTCTTACTGGGGTTAGAGGATATCTCAGGGTGGTTTTGATTTGTATTTCTCTAATAATTAAGGACGAAGAGCATTTTTTCAAATATTTGCTAGCCATTCTTCTGTTTTAGAAGAATGTTCTATTCATCTTTCTTGCCCATTGATATATGGGATTGTTGGCTTTTTTCATGTGGATTAATTTAAGTTCTCTGTAGATCCTACCCTGTTTCCCCGAAAATAAGACATCCTCCAAAAATAACACCTACTTACAGGAAAGATAAGACGTCCCCTGAAAATAAGACCTAGCGCATCTTTGGGAGCATACCTTAAAATAAGACACTGTCTTATTTTCGGGGAAACAGGGTAGTTATAAACCTTTGGTCTGATTCAAAATATGCAAATATCCTTTCCCATTGTGTAGGTTGTCTATTTGCTTTGGTTGTTATCTCCTTAGCTGTACAGAATTTTTTCAGTTTAATTAAGTCCCATTTGTTTATTTGTGGTGTTGTTACAGTTGCCACGGAAATCATCTTCATGAGTCTTTCCCTATACCAATATCTTCAAGTGTTTTTCCTATGCTTTCTTTGAGGATTTTCATCATTTCATGCCTTAAATTTAGGTCTTCTATCCATCTTGAATCAATTTTTGTGAGTGGAGAGAGGTGTGGGTCCAGTTTCAGTCTTTTGCATGTGGATATACAGTTCTCCCAGCACCATTTATTGAATAGGGAGTCTTTCCCCCAGTGTATGTTCTTGTTTGGTTTATCAAAGACTAACCAAACAGCCAAAGGTGGCTGTAAGATGTTAGTTTCATCTCCTGGTTTTCTATTCGATTCCAAATGTCTATGTCTCTATTTTTGTGCCAGTACCATGCTGTTTTGACCACTATGGCCTTGTAGTACAGCCTAAAGTCTGGTATGCTGATGCCCCCGGCTTTGTTTTTATTACTAAGAACTGCCTTAGCTATATGGAGTTTTTCTGGTTCCATACAAAGTGAAGAATTATTTTTTCCAAGTTTCCAAAGTACGACATTGGTATTTTAATAGGGATGGCATTGAATTGGTAGATTGCTTTGGGAAGTATAGACATATTAACAATGTTGATTCTTTCCAGCCATGAGCATGGTATGGTCTTCCATTTGTTAATATCCTCTGCCATTTCTTTTCTTAGGGTTTCATAATTTTCTTTATAGAGGTCTTTTACCTCTTGTGTTAGGTATATTTCTAGGTATTTTATTTTCTTTGCAGCTATGTTGAAGCGGGTTGTGTCCTTAATTAGCCTCTCATCTTGGCTGTTAATGGCTATACAAAGGCTACTGACTTGTGGACATTGTTTTTATATCCTGAGACATTACTGTATTTTTTTATGACTTCCAGGAGTCTTGTGATTGAGTCTTTTGGGGTTCTCTAAATATAAGATCATATTGTCAGCAAAGAGCAAGAGTTTGACCTCCTCTGCTCCCATTTGTATGTCCTTTATTTTCTTCTCTTGCCTGATTGCATTGGCTAGAACTTCTAGCACTATGTTGAATAATAGTGGTGATAGAGGACAACTTTGTCTGGTTCCAGTTCTAAGTGGAAAAGCTTTCAGTTTTGTTCCATTCAGTAAAATATTAGCTGTGGGTTTGTCATAGATGGCTTCGATCGGTTTAAGAAATGTGCCACCTATGCCTATACTCTTCAGTGTTCTAATTAGAAAAGGATGCTGGATTTTATCAAATGCTTTTTCTGCATCTGTTGAGAGGATCATATGGTCTTTGTTTTTGCTTCTGTTGATATGGTGAATAACAACTTCCATTTCATTAATTCTCCCATGACCCTTGTATACAAACTGCTATTTAATCCATCTATTAATTTTTTGCAGGAGATAGTGTAGAGAGGTGGACAAGTATGGAAGGTCTGCTGTATTTTCCAGACCCAAAGTCACAATTTTCTGCTATGTTTCTTCTATAGTGGTTATAGGTTTAGATTTCACATTAGGTTTATGATCCATTTGAGTTAAATTCTGATTATAGTATAAATATGAATCTTTTTTGGTGGGTGGAGAAGAGATGGATATCCAGTAGTTCTAGCACTACTTCTTGAAAAGGCTATCCTTTTTCCACTGAATTGCTTTTTCATCTTTGTCATAAATCACTTGATCAGATATGCGTAGACCTATGTCTGGACTTCATTCTTTTCCATTGTTCTTTTGTCTATCTTTATACCAGTGTTACACACAATTACTCTAGTTTTATTATAAATCTTCGAATCAAGTTATATGAGTCCACTTAGTTCTTCTTTTCATAGTTTTGACTATTCTAGGTCCTGTGCATTTCCATGTGAATTTTACAATCAGCTTGTCAACTTCTGCAAAAAAAAATTTTTTTTGCTAGTATTTTCTCTGGAGTTATGTTGAATCTGTAGATCATTTGGAAAGAATTGGCATATATAAACATATTGACTCTTCTAATCCATAAAAATGCTGTATCTCTCCATTTATTTAGGTCTTCTTTAAGTTCTGTCAGCAGCATTTTGTAATTTTCAGTGTACACATCATTTGCATCTTTTGCCAGATTTATCCCTAAGTATTTCATATATTTTAGGCTATTATAAATGATATTTTAAAATTTCAGTTCTGATCTTCTCTGCTAGTACTATATATGGAAATATAGGCTGGTTCAAGTACAGTAGTGTTTGATCACAACCATTTAGAGATTTCTTTATTCCTTCTCTACTTTTACTGCTTTGACTAGCCTAAAAAAAAAAGAAAAAGAAAAAGAAATACAGTTGTTTATTATCTATTTGATGTCCTGCAACCTCACCTAACTCACTTATTAGTTGTAGTAGCTTTTTATTAAAATTCTTAGAATTTTCCTCATTTCTAATCATTTTTTCTGAGTGAAGAGAAATCTACTTCTTCCTCTCCATCCTAGAGTTTTTTTCTTTTTCTTACCTCATCAGACGGTAAAATCAATCAGTGAAATTCACCATATAATCATCTCAATGGATACAGAAAAAGCTTCAGACAAAATCTAATCTAGTCTTAAAAAAATCTTTCAAAACAGGACTAGAGTAGAACTTCCTTTGCCTGATAAAAGGTCAGCTATGAAAACCCCGCACTTTTGCTCATTTTTGAATTGCCTTGTTTAGTTTCTTTGTTGACTTGTTAAAGTTCATTACATATTCTGGATATTAATCCTTTATCAGATATATGATTTGTGAACATTATCTTCTATTCTGTGGATGTTTTTTTCATTCTCTTGTTTGGTCTTTTTTGTTTGTTTTCTGAGACAAAGTCTCAAGCTGTCATGCTGGGTAGAGTGCTATGGCGTCATAGCTCACAGCAACCTCCAACTCTTGGGCTAAAGCCATCCTCTTGTCTCAGTTTTTCTATTTTTAGTAGAGACGGGGTCTCGCTTTTACTCAGGCTGGTCCCAAACTCATGAGTTCAAGCGATCCACCCACTTCGGCCTCCCAGAGTGTGAGGATTACAGACATGAGCCACCACACTCAGCCTCATTCTCTTCATAGTGTCTGTAAATAAACAAAAGTTATTAATTTTGGTAAGTGTAATTTATCTATTTTGGGGCACCATTCTGAGAAATCCTTGACTTTCACCTATGTTTTTATCTAAGAGTTTTATAGCTTTAGCTCTTAAATTTAAGTCTTGGTCCATTTTGAGTTTGGGTTTTATTTTTTAATATAGTGTAAGATAAAGATCAGTTTCATTCTTTTGAATATGGATATCCAGCATTTTCACCACCATTAGTCGAAAAGACTGTCCTTTCTCCATTGAATGGTCTTCGCACCCTTCTTAAAACAGTTCACCTCAGCTGTGAGTGTTCTTTCTGTCTCTCTACTCTACTTCATTGTTCTACATGTCTCTCCTTATGCCATTCGCTCACTATTTTAATTACTGTAGCTTTGTGGTGAGTTTTGACATCAGGAAATATGAATTTTGCAACTTTGTTCGTTTTCAAAATTGTTTTGACTATTACCAGTCCCTGAGAGTACATATGAACTTTAGGATGGGTTTGAAGATAACAACTGTTAATTTTTTTTTTTTTTTTACAGTTTTGGCCAGGGCCAGGCTCAAACCCGCCACCCCCAGTATACAGGGCTGGCGCCCTACTCCGTGAGCCACAGATGCCGCCCAATACAATTGTTTCTTAAAGAGAATTTTAAATAAGAAAATTATTGTTTAATAAAAAAAAAAAGAAAGAAAATTATTTATCATTTACCTAGGTAGCTACCACTTCCAGTTTTCCTTAATACTTTGTCTTGACACAAAGACCTTCCTTTGTGGTATAATTTTTCTTTTACATGAAAAACGAACTTTTACTGTAATAGATATGCTAGTGATGAATTCTTTCAGCTATTGCATGTTTGAACAGTTTTTTTTTCACCTTCGGTTTTGAAGGATATCTTCAGTGGATACAGAATTATAAGTTGACAGGGGTTTATTTTTTTCCTTTCAGTACTTTGGAGATTTATTCCACTGTCTTCTCAATTGCAATGTTTCTGATGAGAAGTACGTTCTTAGCCTTTAGTTCTCCTGTGTATATTATATCTTTTCTCTGACTCTTTTTAAGATTTTTCTTTTTTTATTAATTTTAAGCAATTTGGTTGAATGTGCCTTGTAGTTTTTTTATGTTCCTTTTACTTATTATATGTTTAGATTCTCAAATCTGTAGCCTTTTAATTTTCATCATATTTGAAAAAATTATGGCCATTATATCTTAAAGTATTTTTCCCCCTTGTTCCTTCACCCCATTCTCAGACTCCAATTCATGTTACTTCAGCTATAGAAGTTATCCCAGAGATAATTTATACAACTCCCTAAATTGACTGAGTCCAGTATAAGGTTTCTAGTCACAGGCGGGCTATTGGGTTACCAAGGTGGATGACCTACCTTATCAGGTTCTTTATTGACTTTTCAATTTGCTCTTTATTTCTGGTTGCCAGAAACTTCTCATTGTTTCTTCCTGACATGCTCAGTTACATTTTTTAATATTTTTGTTGTATTTTATCTACTATTTCTTAATGTTGATATTAAGAGAATTTCAGGTTATCTTAATTCATACCTCTTTAGGGATAGATAGCAGGGTCATAATTATTAAAGTAAAGAGCGAAGTATGCATTCTTACCTGGGCATTCAAAAAAAACAAACAAATGTCCTATGTGTGTATGCATTTGGTAAGCAAGTATTTGAAAAAATCCTAACTGCCACAGCTTACTTCAATTTGATGATTCGCAGTTTTATATTAGTCTTTTGAAAATTAACTAATGCAATACTGTTGAAGGGTAATAAATTTCATCTAATTCCATTTTTTGTTAAGTTCTTTAGGACTTAACATTTGACATCTCTTAAAATGTTTTCATTATTTTTAATGAACATTAGTGGGTTACAGTGAAATCTGATTCAATGACTATTACCTCAGAGATATAGGAGTATACTGAGCCATCTAGTCTACCACAGTGGAGGAAAAAACATAGGCTTTAGGGTAAGAATGACTAGATTTGAATTTAATGTCAGCACTTCTTAGCAACTGATATTCAGGATAGGAAATATATTTAAATAAAAATTAGTAGTCTAAAGAATACTTAGAGGCTCTAGGAATTCTGATATATAACTGTTGAGCACTGATAATTTCATTCATTCATACAACAAATATTGGATATTTGGCATGTAGTACCCTGGATGCTATAGGAAATTTTTTCTATAGAGAATCTTTTCCCTCTGAGAGCATATAGCTCAGGTAGGGAGCAGTGAGACAAATCAATGAGTGTAGTACCAAGCAGTGAGAGGAGTGCTACAAGTGAAAGGCTCCTAGTGAGGCTATCACTTACTTCTGAGCAATCCAGCTTCTTACTTGGATATGACAAGGAGTGAGGGTTTTTTTGTTTTGTTTTGTGACAGAGTTGTGCTCTGTCACCTGGGCTACAGCGCAGTAGCCTCATCATAGCTCACTGCAGCCTCAAACTCCTGGGCTTACGCGATCCTCCTTGTAGTCCCACCCCTACCCCAAGTAGCTGGGACTACAGGTACCTAATTAATATTTCTAATTTTTTCTAGAAATGGGGTTTTCTTCTTATTCAGGCTGTTCTCGAACTCCTGATCTCAATTAATCCTCCTGCTTCAGCCTCCCAAAGTGCCAAGATTACAGGCATGAGGCACCATGTCTGGTTACAAGGAGTGGATTTTTTTGTTTGTTTGTTTGTTTGTTTTGTTTTGTTTTTTGTTTTTGCTTTGTTTGTCTTTTTTAAGACAGAGTCTCACTTTATCACCCTGGGGTTGAGTGCCATGGCATCATAGCTCATAGCAACCTCAAACTCTTGGGCTCAAGATATCTTCTTGTGTCAGCCTCTCAAGTAACTAGGACAAAAAGTGCCCATCACAATGCCCAGCTAATTTTTCTATTTTTAATAGAGACCAGGTCTCACTCTTGCTAAGGCTGGTTTTGAACTCCTGAATTCAAGCAGTCCATCAGCCTTGACCTCTCAGAGTGCTAGGACTAGAGGTATGAGCCACCACACTGGGCCCCAAGACCTGCTTCTGAATCTGATCATCTAGCTATTCACCTTCCTCATTCAATGTTTAGAAATTTCTAGTTATTTTGATGTGTCCTTTCAGATTGAGAAAAGAGAATCTACACAAGACAGCTTTTGTAAGACATAGGAGATGTGCCAAAAGACACATCTACAAGTTGTAAGAACAAGTTTATACACAAAATGTTAACCACAATGCCTGGGATTTTCCAAAAGTCTAAGGATATAGAAAAATACAGTGAAAATACCTAAGCAGTTTTCTCTAATTCCCCAAACTGGAAATGACTGTGAGTTGGACAGTTAGGGAGGTAAGTACAGTATTTACTGAACAGCCAGGAAGAAATGATTGCCATTCACAAGCAACTACCAAACATACAAGGTGTGACCACAATGAATTTAGGAAAATTCATCCTGGGTCACATGCATGAGCCACCCCATCTGTCAGGATGGTCAGGGAAGGCTGTGGACTGAGGAAAGGGTACACAACAGGTGCCACATTCTGATTCTATGGCAGAGATCCTTGTATTTAATGGCCTTTAATATCTGCTACAGTTGGTTTTTAAAACAGAGCTATTTACTTAAAACGCTTTTATTATAAACTATTTTATGCTCAAAGGGCTTCCAACTATGATAGCTTTTAGAAGGTCCTTTTGTTATGTGTGTATAATGTCACAACAGGTCATTCCTTCTCACCCAGGCAGTTCATTGACCCTGAAGGGGCTGCTTTATGGATGAACTATATCTTTCTCCTCCTTAATTTTTTCCATAGGCAATAAATATTTTATGCCTGGAAAAGTTATTCATTTATTCAACATATGCTTATTAGACACCTCTCAAAGTCTAGGCAGTGTGTGGAATACAGAGTTATATAATATGGACAAGTTCTCTGCCTTTGTGAAGCTTAGAGTATCATGAGGCAATCCTATATTAAATAAATAACTATACAATAACTAATAAATTATAATTGTGATAAGTGCTTTAAAGGGAAAGTAAAGAATGTTATGAGAGAAACCTAAATGAATTTGAAGGGGCAAGGTCAGGAAAGTAAGGTCAAATTAAAATTTTAATTAGCTGAGGGTGAGGATGCATGTCTGTAGTCTCAGCACCTTGGGAGGCTGAAGAAGGAGGAACACTTGAGTCTAGGAGAATAAGGTTGCAGTGAGATGTGATGATAGCTCTTCAGCTAGCCCAGATCCCACAGGAAGACCCTGTCTCAAAAAAATAAAGCAAAAAAAATATACATATATATATAATTTTTATTTTTATTTATTTATTTTTTTTGTAGAGACAGAGTCTCACTGTACCGCCCTCGAGTAGAGTGCCGTGGCGTCACACGGCTCACAGCAACCTCTAACTCTTGGGCTTACGCAATTCTCTTGCCTCAGCCTCCCGAGCAGCTGGGACTACAGGCGCCTGCCACAACGCCTGGCTATTTAACATATATATATATAATTTTTAAACATATTAAACATTTCCCCATTTCAAAGATAGAAAGCTAAGATACTCCCATAGTTTATTGGTTGCATTCAAGAAATATCTAAATTTGGAAAGATAGACTTATCCACAGAGGCATAAGATCCTTAGAAGTTCAATCCTTAATTTAATAGATAACTGAAAGAGGAGACGTTATTTACTCAAGAGCACGTGGCTCGCTACTGGTAGGGCTAGGACTTGAACACAAGTCTGCTAATCATCCCAGTGTCTCAGAAAAAAAAAAAAAAAGATAAAAGATAACTTATGTTTTCACACTTCATGAGTGTGAATGTAATGGGGAAATACTGGTTTGACAACTAAGGCTTTCGAGATGTGGTATGGAATGAACTTAACTAGGGTATTTTGCTTTTAGTCTCTTTCTACATTAACCAGGGCATTATTTCCTAGTCTTTTACACTCCCTCCCCGTCCTTAGTTTCAATATTAACAGTCTCCAAGTTTATCTGAGGAAAATCAGTAGAAAGGAGAAAGAGAACTAACATTTGTGGAAATTAAGTAGTAGATCCTTTGTTAGTCAGTTTAGGTATTATTGCATTTAATTCTCACAATAAGCATATAAAGCAAATATTATTTCTATTTTATAATTGAGGAAACTGAGACCTAAGGAAGTTAAATACTTACACAAGGTCTCAGTTTTTAAGTGGTAGAGCTAGGATTCAAACATTCTTTTTTTCACTATGTATCATATTGTTCAGAATATTGTTTATTTAAAATGTTTCTTTGTTTTATAATACATTCACACAAGAGTAAGACAAAGGCATTATTATTGGGTTTTTTTCTTAGAAAAAAACAATATGGTAAAATATATTTGAATCTTTGTCTTTCTTTTAAGGATGAACGTGAAGCCAGAGAAAATGTGAAAAGAGAGCAAGATGAGGCCTATCGCCTTTCACTTGAGGCTGACAGGGCAAAGGTAGGTTTGACCACATGACTTCTGGGATAAAGTACTCAAACCTGAATAATCTTTTGTTATTAAAATGCCAGCACCCTTATCAGTTTGAGCCCTAAAGATACTGTCTTTGCAATGGAGAAAGTTAGTTAGATTCAATTAACAGAAAGAATATAGTTCTATGGATGGTTCTTAAGGTATGACACATTTTGGCAAAATAAAGTTTGTTTACAATCATGAAAAACTCAAACAAGAATAAGCCTCATATCTATTTTATTTGTTTTTTAATTGGTCTTTGATAGAAGCTTGCAATAATTGAAAAACCCTTTACGTGATTCTAATGTGCAATCATGGTTGAGACCGCTGATTTGTTTAATGTTTCTTGACCACCTGTTTCTATATTGGGCATTGAAGAAAGGGAGGAAAAGGAAAAAGCCACAGGTTCTTCCCTGAAAAGAAGACTCAACGGTGTGGTATAGTAGATGAAGTCAAGAGCACAGATAGCTATAATATAAGGCAAGAAGTTTAAGTGTCGTTAGGGAAGTACTGACTTCTGTGAGAGTTCAGTGAACAGGAGTTTCAGTTGGAAATTTTTTTTTAAAGTTTAGCAAGCCAGAAAGTGGGAATATACTGGGGAGTTTTTAAAGACGAAATGGTATATGTGAACTGGACAGAGAAAATGGAGCAGGAAGGAAGAGACAGTAATATAAGCTAGCATCAGAGGTCTAGAAAGTGCTGGAGGATGGATAGAGGCTGATGTGAGTAGAGCTTGATTACAGGAGAATTAACAGAAAACGCCAAAAAGGAAGGCAGAAGAAAGGTCCTGAAGGATCTAAGTGCTGCATTACCCAGGGCTATCAAAGAGAATAGGAACCCAACATTTTTAGAGAGTTGTGCTTTGTTTTTGCCTTCATTTCCATTCCTGTTTGGGAGAAAACATTTCCTTTACCATAGTATGTGCTTCTGAGTCTTGTTGGGAGGGAGCCCTGTGAATGTAACTTGCTCCATCTTCATTTATTGACTGGTTTTGTTTTTTTAGGTAAACATACATTAAGTATTGAGTGCTTGCTCCCTTTCTATTTTATAAACAGAGGGAAGCTCATGAGAGAGAGATGGCAGAACAGTTTCGTTTGGAGCAGATTCGCAAAGAACAAGAAGAAGAACGTGAGGTAGGGCATAATTTTAAGAAAAGCTGAGTTGTATTTCCACTGTACTTCATGCTGAAGCTGTTGCTATTTCTGACAACTGATTTCTTTCTACTTGTCCCAGACTTGTTTTAGTATGGAAGACCTAACTGTTCCTTAATCATTCCTGATCTATTGTATGGAACTCTTAGAGAATTTAATCTTTCACTAAAGGATTATCTTTCTATTTCCTTTATCTTCAGTTCCTTTTCCTTTTGTCTGCCTGATAAATACTTCCCATCCTTCCTGGATATTGTCCTACCCAAGAATAAAAAGAATATCTTTCCTGTCCCTTCCTCAGGCTTCACTTTACCCACCAAAAGATACTACAGGTTACTTCTGCAACATCTTGCATTGAGCCCCGAAATATGGGAAATCCACCCAACTTAGCTGATATTTTTCCCCCTGGAGTTTGTGTCTTGTCCATACCAATATTGAGAATTTTTCATTCATTCATCTTGCAGACATTTTTTGAATACTTAACTGCATACCCATAATCTGTGCAGCAGTTCTCAACCTATGGGTCGCAACCCACAGGAACTGTATTAAAGGTTTGCAGCATTACGAAGGTTGAGAACCACTGTGTTAGGGGATAGTGATATAGACATATCCTGCTCTCCATGGGTTAATAGTCTTATAAAAATTGAATTTTAATACTATACATGAAAGTTATTACACAGGTATGCCTAAGTGCAATGGGAACAAAGAGAAGGGGAGTCAAATGACTTCCTAGGATGGCTTCAGAGTAAAGAACGTTTTTTGTTTTTTTTTTTTTTTGAGACGGAGTCTTACTATGTCACCCTCGGTAGACTACCGTGGCATCACAGCTCACAGCAACCTCAAACTCTTGGGCTTCAGCGATTCTCTTCCCTCAGTCTCCTAAGCAGCTGGTACTACAGGCAACCACCACAGTGCCCTACTATTTTTTGGTTGTAGTTATCATTGTTGTTTAGCTGGCCCGGGGCTGGGTTCGAACCTGCCAGCCTGGGTGTATGTGGCCAGCACCCTACCCACTGACCTATGGGCACCGCCAGAGTAAAGAACTTTAAACTTTTTCTAGATGTGAGATAATAATGGGAAGTTTCACTTATAAAAAAGAGGAAGCCATCTAACAAGTGACAGAAAGGTCTGGAGAGCCCTAACTGGGGTTAAGGAGAATTCATTCACCATTTTCAGTCAAAGGATGTCTCCATCTCTTTTGTTTATTTAATATATGTTTTTTAAACAAGAACTGTGCTGTACACTGCAGGGGAAACAAAGGAAAATAGAACATTTTCTGCCTGCAAAAAGAGATTACATCTTGGAGGGAAGCTACGACATGTAACAGTAACAGCAAATCAAGGAAAAATGTTCTAATGATGTAGAAGTTAGAACCAAAATACTTAGGGAGTTGAGGACCAAAGGAAAAATCTTTTTTATAGGTTCAGTAATCAGACAACAAATGAAAGAAGTAATAACCAAGCCAGGTCTTAGAAGACATGAAATTTCACTGTTAGGAAATCAAAGTTTATCTATGTTAAAACACTTAATTGAATACCTATCATATGCGTACAAACCCTAGTCTCTGCACTCTGAGGACTCTCAAGGGAAAATAGAAAATAATACTTTGTTGAACATCTTCTGTCTATCTAATACTCTGCCTACTGGCAGTTTTGCATACACTTGCTCATTAACCATTAAAACAAACTGTAACACTGGAGATTTCTTCTTACAGGTAAGAAAACTGAAGCTCAGTGAGGAGTCACACACAGAGAGAGAAATGGAAACAGCTGAGATTCTCACCTAAGTCTTTGTGACTACAAAGCTCATGTTCTTTCTTATACTTTATTCCAGGGCAAGGCCACATATCCTTGTATGTGTCTATGATAGTGATATATGCAGAGCTTTACAAAAATTTAGATAATGAAAAGATTAATCACTATCATTTTAGGCTATTTCAAAAAATATATACTGATATTCTCAGTATATATTGTTGTCTGCTTTGTCAAATTATCAGTTGGCTGTGTGTGGATGGTTTTATATCTGGGTTCTCTGTTATGTTCTATTGCTCTATGTCTGTTTCTGTGCTGCTTTGGTTACTATAGCCTTGTTAGCATAGTTTGAAGATTGGTAATGGGATGCCTCCGGTTTTGTTCTTTCTGCTTAAGATTGTTTTGGCCATTGGGGCTCTTTTCTGGTTCCAAATAAAGAGTAATACCTTTTTCTAGGTCTCTGAAATATGATGTTAGTATGTTTTTTTTTGACAGTTTTTGGCCGGGGCTGGGTTTGAACCTGCCACCTCCGGCATATGGGGCCGGGGCCCTACCCTTTTGAGCCACAGGCGCCGCCCATGATGTTAGTATTTTGATGGGGATTGGATTGAATCTTGAGTCACTTTGGGTAGAGCAGACATTTTAACAATGTCACTTCCACCCATCCATGAGCATGGTGTGGTTTTCCATTAGTTTGTGTCATCTGTGATTTCTTTCCTCGGTGTTTCATACTTCTCCTTTTAGAGATCTTTCACCTCCCTGGTTCAGTCTATTCCTAGGTACTTTATGTTCTTTGTAGCTATTATGAGTGGCATTGAGTCTTTAATTTGACTCTCAGCTTGACTGTTACTGGTATGTAGGAATGCTACTGTTTTGTGTACATTGATTTTCGTTAACATGAAACTTTACTGGATTTATCAATTCCAGGAGTGTCTTGGTGGAATCATTGGAGTTTTCTAGATATAAGATCACATCATCAGCAAAAATAGTTTGACCTCCTTTTTCTTCATTTGGATACCTTTTATCTCTTTCTCTTGCCTGATTGCTCTGGCCAGGACCTGCAGCACTGTGTTGAATAGAAGTGACAGTGGGCACCATTGTCTTGTTCTTAGTGGGAATGTTTTCAGTTTTTCCCCATTCAGTATGATGTTGGGCTATGGCTTTGTTACTTATGACTTTTATAATCTTGAGATATGTTCCTCCTATGCCTAATTGTTGAAGGTTTTTATCATGAAAGGCACTGAATTTTCTTGAATGCTTTTCCTACAGATATTAAGATGATCATATGGTCTTTGTTTCTGCTTACATTTATGTGCTGAGTCATATATGTGTTGAACTATCCTTGCATCCCTGACATGAAGCCCACTTGGTCATGGTGGGTTATTTTTTTGATGTACTATTGAATTTGGTTTGCTAATATTTAGTGTATAATGTATACTCATGTATATTCATGTATATTCGTGTATATTCTTAAGGGATATTGGTCTGTAGTTTTCCTTTTTATACGTGTCCTCTTCTGGTTTTGGTATTGTGCTTATGCTGGCTTTGTAGAATGAGTTGTGGAGGATTCCATCCTTCTTGATATTGTGGAATTATTTCTACAGAATGGGTATCATCTCCTCTTTGTAAGGCTGGTAAATTCAGTTGTGAATCTGTCTGGTCCAGGGCTTTTATTTATTTTATTTGTTGTTGTTGTTGTTAGAAGAATTTTTATTGCTACTTCTATCTCATTGCTTATTTTCGGATTTAATTTTTTTTATTTTTTTCTATTATACACATATGTTATTTGGTTTCTACTTTTTGCCTTTACAAAATTAAAAAGGCTTAAAATTTAATAACAATAACAATGTTTAAGATAAGGACTAGAAACAAAAACCTCGTAAAGAACGAACCAAGATAAATACATTCAGAAAAGAAATTAGACGATTGTTGCAACGAAATATTGAGCAAAAATAATAATAATAATACAAAAAAAGTAACATTCACATTGTCAGATAAGAGTATGTCTATCATAGGATGCTTTGACTCTGAGGTTCAGTATGGAGTCATCAGTTAACTTCTTCCAAAATATTTAGAAAAAATGGAGATGAGAGAAAACATCCTTGAAGATGAGGTTTGGTCTAGCCAGTCTTTGGTAAAATAGTCAACTAATTGCATCTTCAAATTCAGAGCCAGTATTACACAAAAGAAGGACTTTATTTCTTCTGACGAAACATTCTTCCACAAGTGCTACATTGAGTATTTGGTTATTGGAGTCACCTTCTTTATTTTTTCCACTGCATACTTATTTGTTATGGTCACAATTTCGCCAATAATATCATTTCTGAAAATACCCAAGTTCAGTGTTTTTATTTGTTTGTTTGTTTGTTTGGCAGAGTACTTTGAGGAAGGGTGAATCCCTGTTATGTGACAGAGTATGGGAACTTCATAAAGTTGTAAGATCATTACCATCACAATAAACCTTCCAGCTACTTGTTACAGGTTGCATATTATCATGTTGGATCTCTTCCAACATTGGAGCAGAACAGGAAAATCATTATCTGACATAGGATAGGAAAGGGTTAAGAAAGCCTTCATGAATGTTGTTTTATGCCACTGAGTTTTTCATGAATAGATAAGGTTTTAGCTAAGGTCTTTGATTTTTAGGTCAAATAGTACGTGGACACGTTTAGAACACAGAATAGAGCTGTGGCTAACAAGGCTAAATTTTGGAGAATTGTGGATGGGAAAGAATGGAAACAAGGCTATCCTTTTTGCTGATGGTTCCTTTAGAAAATAAAAGTTTGCCTATCTATCCAAATTATTTCCTTTTATGCCTTGGTTCCTCCTTGTAGAAAATGTTACATAATGTGGCATTAAATGGAGGAACAAAAGAACATGGAATTAGAATCCTTAATGCTTTCCCTTTAGTTTTCTGGTTTGATCTTCACAACTACCCTACATAAATGGTAAGAGAGATATCATCGCTGTTTTACAGATGAAGAAAGTAAGATCATAGCTGGATTGAGGAGTCTGTTTTTAGCCTGGTACAATGGTATATACCTATAGACTCTGGAGGTGGGAGGCTGAGGCAGGAGATCTCTTGAGCCCAGGAGTTCAAGGCCAGTGTGGGTAAGATAGCAAGACTCTATCTCTAAAAAAAATATATTAAAAGTTAAATTTTTAAAAAATGTAAAGCCTATGTTTAAATTCTTACCTTAGTTTTACCTGGTAAAAGCAGAACCAGAGGTTCTATCCAGTATTCATTATACTTATTACCCTCTATTGGATGAATGACGGTGGAACCATAAATTGGTTATTAAAGTAAACCTGCCTATTATAATTTGCATTTTTTAATCTTATCTTTTGTCATTTAAAGATAACACCACTACACTGGACCCTAATGATAATCATTTCTGTCATCATCACCATCATCACCACTATGTATTGAGCTATTATGTGCTAAATTCAGTAGTGATCACTTTATAGCCATTCAGTTATCTTACTGAATTCTTACAATTCAATAATGTAGGTACCAATGCATAAATATCTCATTATAATTATAAAGACCATATATCCACAATTCCTTAGATATAGTTTGAAGTATTCTACTGTTGTCTTCATGAACCGTTAAAACAGACCAGAAATTCTAGGTGTATGGTTTCCAAATCACAGCTGAAAGACTATTCCTTATATCCAGAAGCAGCTAGAAGTAATCTGTCTGAATTCTGATTTAGGAAATAGGGCCATTTGCCTTATTGACTTTATCTAGGAATGCAGCTATATTTGTAGTAATCTAGGTGCATGATTGGTTGCCAGAAGCAGAGAATGGCTACTGAGTTGGGTCAGATCAGCTGTTCCTATACGGTATTATTCACCTGTGGTGATCTCGTCCAATATCGTGACTTTAAATATCATCTAAATGCTTGACTCCCAATTTTATCTCTCTAGTTCCTCCCTTTCTTTGATTTGAATATCTAACTACTGGCACACCATCTCCACTTAGATGTATAATACACATACATCATACAAGCTTAATGTGTCTAAAACTGAACCCATCTTACCCACCCCACCTAACCCTGCTCTTTTTGCGATCTTTCCTATCTTAATAAATGAAAAATCTTTCTAGCTTTTGAGCCAGAAACCTTGGAATCATCCTTTACATCTCTCTTTCACATCCATATTTAATGAGAAAATCCTGTTGGCTCGATTTTCAAAATATATGTAAAAGTGAAATGCTTCTCACTAGCTCCATCACTACCACCCTTATCTAAGCCACCACTATCTGTTATCTATCTTTAATAGACTCCCAACTTGATTTCATATCTCTATTTTTTTTTTGCCTTTTCTATAGTCTTTTAGTAAATCCTTTTTAAAAAATACTTGTCCTATCATGTCACTTTAAAAACCTGCAATGACTTTACATCTTAAAGTAAAAGGTAAAATCTTATAGTGATTCCAATCAAATAAATCTCTGTAGGATTTTCTATATTGACAAAATGATTCTAAAATGTATATGAAAAAGCAATAGAAGCATACTACCAGAGCTCAAGACTTACTGTAATCAAAATGTGTGGTATTAGCAAAAAGATGGACCAGTATGTCAATGGAATGGTTTATGTCAATGGAATGGAATGAAAACCCTAGAAATAGGCCCTTTGTGATCACACATGTATGATTAATTGATTTTCTACAGAGGTACAAAGGCAGTTCACTGGAGAGAGGATAATCTTTTCAACACATGATACTACAATTGGATATTCATATGCAAAAGAATTAAAAACCCTTCAGTTCATATGTTGTATCACAAAGGTTAACTCAAAATGGGTCATAGACCTAAATGTAAACCTACAACTATTCAAGTTGTAGGTAGTCCCAGGTACTTGAGAGGCTGAGGCAAGAAAATCGCTCAAGCCCAAGAGTTTGAGGTTGCTGTGAGCTGTGACGCCACAGCCCTCTACAGAAGGTGACATAGTAAGACTCTGTCTCAATAAATAAATAAATACAATTAGAATCTATCAAAACTAAGAACTTCTATTATTTGAAAGACATTGTTAAGAAATTTAAAAGACAGCCACATATTTGGGGGAAATCATATATCTGAGTCCAGAACACATAAAGAACTCCCAAAACTCCATAGTAAGAAAATAACCCAAGTATAAAAATGGACAAAATATTTGAAGGACACTTCACTTAAAAAAGATTTATAGAAGGCAAATAAATACATGAAAATATGTTCAACATTTTTCATCATTAGGAAATACAAATTAAGACACCAATATATACATACCTTTTAGCAGAGCTTTCTAAAAGAAAAACAATACCAATTCAATACTTCAATGATGAGAATGCAAAATAGCACATCCACTTTGAAAATTAGGTAGGTATATTCTTATAAAGTTAGACATACATATACCATATGACCCAGCAGTCACACTCCTAGGTATTTACTTACACAAATGAAATGAAAGGAACAGTAAAATATATGTTTACACAAAAATGTGCACAGAAATGTTTATAGCAGTGTTATTTGTAGCACCAAAACCTGGAAAATGGATAATCAAAATGTAGAGTATCTAGAAAATGAAGTACTACTCAGCAGTAATTTAGAACAAATGAACTGCTGGTATATTAAACAATATGGACAAGTTTCAAGTGCATTATGCTAATGAAGGAAGCCATTTATATGACATTATGATTACATTTATTTAACATTCTGGGAAGATTAAAGTAGGGACAGAAAACATTAGGTTGTTAGGGGACAGGGATAAAGAAATTTGTAGGGGTAGAGAGAGGTTATAGAATCATTCCTTATCTTGATTGGTGATGGTAGTAATACAAGTTATGCATTTGTCAAAACTTACAGAACTATACATTTAAAAAGGATAGATTTTAGTGTGTGTAAATTATACTTTAGTTTTAAAGTGGAAAAAAAATAATTAACTGGCTTCTCAAGGCAATATATGATCTAATCACTCTCTCCTTTGCTGCTTGTCTGACTTTAATTCCTGGCCCTCTCTCCTTGTCATTTTGCTCCAGACATATTGGCTGCCTTACTATTCCTTCGTCAAACCAGGCACCAGGGCCTAGGTGTTGACTGTGACTACTCCTGCTTGTCATATTCTTCTCAATCTGAATGTTCATGTGGTTTCCTCTCTCCGTTAGCCCTTTGCTTACTGAGGCTTACAGTGTTTAAAATTGTAAACCCCCTCTCTGTACTCTCTCCACAGCCCTCATCACTGTGTGACAGACTATATACAGTCATGAGTTGCTTAATGACAGGGATATGTGCTGAGAAATGTGTCATTAGTGATTTCATCATTTTATAAACCCCATAGTGTTTACTTACACCTGCATGGTATAGCCTCCAACACACCTAGGCTATATTGGTATAGTCTGTTGCTCCAAGGCTGCAAATCTCGATGGCATGTTACTGTAGGCATATTACAGGCAGTTGTAACACTCTGGCAAGTAATTGTTTAGCTAAACATATGTAAAAAAGTGCAGGAGGAATATGGTATAAAAGATAAAATATAATAAACCTGTATAGGCCAATTACCATGAATGGCACTTTCAGGACTGGAAGTTGCTCTGGGTGTGTCAGTAAGTGGTGAGGGAATATGAAGGCTTAGGATGTTATTATGTGCTACAACAGACATTATAAACAGTACACTTTGACTACATTAAATTTACAAAAAGCTTTTTTTCAATAATAACTTTAACTTACTGTAACTTTTTGCTTTGTAAACTTTTAACTTATTTTTCACTTTTTGTTTTGTAATAACACTTAGCTTAAAACATAAACATTGTATAGTTGTACAAAAACTTTTTATATCCTTATTCTATAAGCTTTTTTCTTTTTTTTTTTAATTGTTTGGGATTCATTGAGGATACAAAGAATTAGGTTATACTTATTGCATTTGTTAGGTAAAGTCTCTCTTATAATTGTATCCTGCCCCAAGAGGTGTGCCATACAGCAATTTTGTTTTGGGGGGTTTTTTTGCAGTTTTTGGCCAGGGCTGGGTTTGAACCCATCACCTTCGGTATATGGGGCCAGCTCCCTACTCCTTTGAGCCACAAGCGCCACCCACCACCAGTTGTTTTTTGTTTTGTTTTGTTTTTTACTTTAAAAATTTTTTATTAAAAAAAAACATACATTAGCTTTGGCCTACACTGGGTCAGGATATCACTGTCCTCTGCCTCTACACCTCATTTCACTGGACCGACTTCAGGGGCAGGAACACATACTGAGCTGTCATCTTCATAGCAATGATGCTACCTTCTAGAATTATCTCCTGAAGGACCTGCCTAAGGCTGTTTTAGGGGGAGTTTGTTGGAGACAGTCTCAGTCTGCAGTGGTGTCATCATTGCTCACTGCAACCTCAAACTCCTAGGCTCAAGGGATCCTCCTCCTTCAGCTTCCTGAGTAGGTAGGACTAAGGCACACACCACCACACCCAGCTATTCTTTACAGAGACGTGATGTCTCAAACTCTTGACTTCAAGTGGTCCTCCCACCTCAGCTTCCAAAGTGCTGGGGTTATAGGCAAGAGCAACTATTGACTTGGTACATATTTTTAGAAGCCTAGAGTATAGTATGTGTGTTGATATGTA
The DNA here is from genome assembly GCF_027406575.1 of Nycticebus coucang. Classification (NCBI taxonomy): domain Eukaryota; kingdom Metazoa; phylum Chordata; class Mammalia; order Primates; family Lorisidae; genus Nycticebus; species Nycticebus coucang. Next base: position 47,253,518 of record NC_069801.1, on the reverse strand, counting down.
CACCTACATGTGGGTGGGTGTGTAAGTAAATTAAGCTGGTCTTTGATTTTTATTGTACCATAGTTTAGTATAAGTGTGTATTATTCTTTCTGCTTAAAAATGTAATTGTGTAGAAATAGTCTTCTGTGGGTATCTTTCTTCAATACCTAATTTCACTTCAAAACATGTCCCTATTTCTTATCCCTCAGATGTGAATGCTTTAAATATGTAGATATTTTTAGTAAAAAGGAGTCTAAGATCAGTTCATATTTCTAACTTACACCAGGTGTCCTTGTTTTATTACAAATCTAAAATAATGCAAATAAAAAACTATATTTGTTGAGCAAACCAAATTGCAGCTTAACGGTGGTGTTTACTGTCACTGCTGTTTGAATGTAGGTGTCCTTTAAGTCATTGTTTTACAACCATGTTTACTTACATGAGGCCCTTACTCTTAGCCCATACACTATTTGAAACTGAACCACTGATGTATTTTTTTTTCTTTTTGCTAGAAAACTGTTGGGTGTTTAGATCCCAAGGTTACTGACTTACCTAATGTCTCTTTATTGTTTTCCACATTGTTCCACTGGTGTGGTATATCTGAGGTAGGTTTTCATTCTGGGGAAAAGCCCTGGAGACTGTGTACATTGAGAAGCAGACGTTGTCTGCCCAGTGAATGGAGCAATGAGCTACTGTTGTTTATTCTTCTGTAATATAATTGGTTGAGTTCAGACAATGATGTAGCATCTGTTGTTATACTGTGCAGGGAAATGTCAAAATAGAAAGCAAGCCGGCAGGTGGATTAAAGGGAGGGCAGAAAAAGAAACCAAGAAATATTACATTAAGTTCTGATTTAAAGTAGGTGCAAAGGAATAATCATAGCAATGATGATGACATCAACAGCTATCATCTGGTGATCACAGTGTTACATATAACATGAGGATCAGAAGGACCTTATGAGGTAGATGTAATTGTCCCTATTTCTGGTTTTTGTGTTTTGTTGTTAATGTTTTTTATTTTATTTTATTTTATGTTATTTTATTTTTGAGACAGAGCCTTAAGCTATCACCCTGGGTAGAGTGCCATGGTGCCACAGCTCACAGTAACCTCCAACTCCTGGGCTTAAGTGATTCTTTTGCCTCAGCCTCCCAAGTAGCTGGGACTACAGGTGCCTGTCACAATGCCCGGTTATTTTTTAGTTGTAGTTGTCATTGTTGTTTGGCAGGCCCGGGCTGGATTCAAACCCGCCAGCTCTGGTGTATGTGGCTGGCGCCTTAGCCGCTAAAGCTATAGATGCCAAGCCTGTTATTATTTTTTAATTGAGACAGATTTTCCACCCAGATTGGAGAGCAGTGGCATGATCATAACTCAGCACAGCCTTGAACCCCAGGGCTCAAGCCTCTTCAGTAGCTGGGACTCTAGGCACCTGCCACCATACCAGTCTTTGTTCTGTTGTTGTTTTTTGGTTGGTTGGTTTGTTTGTTTTTGTTAAGATGGGATCTCACTGTGTTGCTCAGGCTGGTCTTGAACTCCTGGCCCCAAGCAGTCCTCCCACTGAGGCTTCCTAAAGTGCTGGGATTACAAACACGAGCCACCATACCCCACTCTCTTTTTCTTACATAAGGAAACTGAAGTTCATAAAGACTGTCAATTGTCTTATTGTCAGGGTTTGAAACTTTGTCTGCCATACCCCAAAACCTATTTTCCTAACCAAAACACTACATTTAATTGTAGTTTTTCAGGTACACTGTTAGAAGTCAGGATACTGATTAACTTTGAGAGGAGGTAGTTCCCAGGAAGGAACATCTTTCTGAATATTTAATCAGTTTGCTTGTTTTATAGGCATATTGACTTTCTGAAAATGTATCAAGTTTTATACTTAGGATTTGCATAATTTTTCATATGTAAGTTATATGTTAATAAAAACTTAAAATCAATTGCAAAATACATGACCTTGAACAAAAACAGGTGAAGATTTGATTTAAACTTTGTCAAAAATGTAAAATATGCATCAAAAATTAATCATATTTTCTGATTATCTAAAGTAATAAAAAAGTTTGGGAATAGAATAGATCAATGGTTCTCAACCTTCCTAATGTTGTGAACCTTTAATACAGTCCAAAGGAGTCATGACTCACAGGTTGAGAACCGCTGGAATAGATAGTACTGATATTTATACAACATTGTTAATATACTTAATACCTTTGAATTGTATATTTTAAAATGGTTAAAATGGCTTTAAAATTTAATGGATGTAAATACTCAAATGTGGTAATGACAATCTCTTGGTGGAGAATCCACAGATTAATTTTAATGGTTTTCTTACTTAATCTATTTTTATTAAGAGTTTATGGTACCTTTATAATCAGGAAAAATGTTTTTAAATCTCAAAGATAAGGTTTTAAACAACCACTGGTGTTACTGAGAAATAAATGATCTCATTAATAGTTTGGAAAAATGTATATAACTCTTATCCACAGAAATTTATACCTATGAGCAGCTCATGGTTTGCCTTTAAGGGACATACAATGTAGAAAATTAATCTGAACAGTTCATGCTAGAAGGAGCCAGACTTCAGAAGAAGGAGAGTCAAGATGTTTAGTTTGTGGTTACTAGAAGTAGGGGCCATAATGTTGGTGCAACTAGTGGGCAAAATGAATAACACCTACTCAGTACATTTGCATTAAACCGAGGGACATGGCGGGCCAACTCCAGCAAGCACTCTGTAAGGAGAAACAAGAGTGCAGCCCCTCCAGTGTTCCACACTGGCTTTTATTGAACTCTCAGGCATGAGAAAACGGAGTACAGCAGCAAGCTCAAAGAGAGTAATGGTTAGCTGCATGATTAAACTCTTAACACATGCTGTTTACTGCGCTTACAATTTGCCTAAAACTTACCACTGTTAATATATGACTTAGGGCTGGGACAGTATGCTGTGTCTAGCAAGTATTGTTTTTAGTACTCATGGCCAGCAGTGATTTTTTTTTTTTGCAGTTTTTGGCCAGAGCTGGGTTTGAACCCGCCACCTCTGGCATATGGGGCCAGCGCCCTACTCTTTTGAGCCACAGGCACCGCCCCCAGCAGTGATTCTTGACGTTAGTCCAGATCATTCTGTCCCTAGTGCCTAGCACTTTGAACCCTGTGCTCTATCCTACACCATGATATTCAGATTCTTTTAGTATTTATTGAACTCTTGCTGTTTACCTATAATCACACCAATCACTTTTACATGCATTAGTTCAGTTAACATATTAGTTTATGCCTTCCCTTATCAAATGCATATTAAGCATCTCCTTTGTGCTAAGCACAATACGTGTACTCGGAATAAGAAGTAGGACTGCTCCCGTGCCCTTATGAGGGCTAGTGAGACAGACAGACATTAAACGATAACTGGGATATGGCATAATGAATATTATAACAGACATCCTGCAACTAGCACTTAATTTGGATGTGCACAGTTTCATCCATTTATTAGGTTATTAATGTATGACAGTGTTACTAAAATAGTTTAATATTTAGAAATATTCAGCTGAAACTCATTGCTGATTCTTAACACCTATATTAGATAAACTTCCACACATACTATGAGAAAAGAAGACAAAAGTAACTGGTTTCACTTCCTATTCTTCTGATTTGTGGACTATATTTTTTATGTCACCCTTTCTGGGTATCCGTTTTCCCACTTAAAAAGTAAGAGTGGACTGAGCGCAGTAGCTCACACCTCTGTAATCTTAGCCTTTTGGAAGGCTGATGCAAGAGGATCCCTCGAGCCTAGGAGTTTAAGAGCAGTCTGAGCAACATAGTGAGACCCTTTCTTTTAAAAAAAATTAACTAAGTGAGAGCTTAAGACTGTTTGGCCAGCACAACCCCTTCCAGGTTGATATTCTATGTAGATCTTCTCTTCATTATAACAAAAACAACCATCACTGAAGCCTGTTGTGTGTCAGATACTACACTGTGAACTTTACATGTGTTGTATATGTAATTCCTATCTCCATGATCCCCTCTCAGGTAGGTGTTTATCCAGTACCTCCAAAAGGGAAATGACCTCAGAGTCATAGGAGACTACAGAAATTTGGAATGATTTCTTGAAAATACTTTAAGTATTAGAGCCTACCACACTCTTCTGAACAATACAGAAATTAATTTCTTACCCATACTCATGTCTGGGTAAACTTTGCTTTTCTGTTTGTTATTTTAAATGTATTTTTAAACAGATTACATAAGTCAAAAGTCAAAAATAGAGACGTACGTAGAAAGCACTCACCGTCATCTTTTCTACCCTGTTTTCTCTCCCCGTGTAGATCACCATATTTATTCACTTCTTTTTATTTATGTAAGTTTGTTGATTTCCTCTAAAGAACCAGCATATTTATTAGTTGACTAGTTATTATATTCTTCTTTCTAACTCATTCCTTTATGCTTTTAGCTTTAGTACTTATTTTATTCTCAGTGTTCCTTCCACTTTTTTATTATATTTTTCCCTAGATTTTTGAGTCCAATTCTTAATTCACCTGTTTTTATTGGAGGTAGGGCTGTGGTTTCCTATTTCCAATAAACTGGTACTTGCATTTCCTTACATTCCATTTTTTTAAACTTCTTTTACTGTGGCAAAGTATATATACAGGGTGTCCATAAAGTTCGTGTGCAATTTAAAATTTATGACTCTTTTAAATTGCACACGAACTTTATGGACACCCTATATAGAGAAGTTTGCCGTTTTTAATTGTGTGAGTCAGTGGCATTTGTTACATTCATGATATTGTCCAGACATTACCACTCTTTCCAAGCTGAAAAACTCCAGCTTTGTCACTAACTTGTTTTGGGATTTAGGTAAGTCTCAGAATGATTGATTTTTGTACCTACAGATGGATGAAACACTTCATTTTACAGCCTCAGACAGGTGGGGTAAACTGTTGGGAAATCTTATGGCTAGAGTTGGTCTTGAATCCAGGTTTTAGTATTATGTTTTTTCACATTTGTGGCCTTCCACTGGAAAGAGGTTGGAAGGTCTCTGAGGTCCCAGCCATAACAGAATCTTTCCATTCCATTTGACATTAACACATTATCCAATATTCTATAAACTCTTCAATTACTTCTACTTGAGACATATTTCCCAAATACCATAAATGTTTATGTGTGTGTGCGTCTTTTGTGAATGCATCTAATAGCCTTAATTCATATACCGAAAAGGAAGCAATTATGTATTTGATACCTATTTCCTTGGTCACAAGTATCTGAGCCCTTCAGTTAAAAAAAACAAAAAACAAGCCTTTTGTGGTGGCACCTGTAGCTCAATGTGTAGGGTGCTGGCCACATACACCAAGGCTAGCAGGTTCGAACATGGCCCAAGCCAGCTAAACAATGACAACTTCAACAAAAAAATAGCCAGGCGTTGTGGCAGGCGCCTGTAGTCCCAGCTACTTGGGAGGCTGAGGCAAGAGAATCGCTTAAGCCAAGAGTTGGAGGTTGCTGTGAGCTGTGACACCACAGTACTCTACCGAGGGTGACATGGTGAGACTCTGTCTCAAAAGAAAAAAAAAAGCCTTTCAGCCAGGCGTGGTGGCTCACGCTTGCAAATCCCAGCACTCTGGGAGGCCCAGGGTGGATTGCTTGAGCTCAAGAATTCGAGACCAGCCTGAGCCAAAGCAAGACCCCAGTCTCTACTAAAAATAGAAACACTGAGGCAAGAGGATTGCTTGAGCCCAAGAGTTGGAGGTTGCTGTGAGCTACCCAGGACAACAGCTTGAGACTCAGTCTCAAAAAAAAGCCTTTCTGCATAGTTACTTATCAATTTAATAATATGTGTCATTATGATGGGATCTATTTTAATTAATTGCCTATTGGGCTAATACTAAGAAAATGAAGAATACATTATTGTTGAAGTGTTAGGCTTGGTTATAAATGGGGTAATGACTTTTCAATGAGTTTCTAGGAAGTAGCAGCTTTTTAAAAATCCCCTGCTCTCCACAGTCCCACCTGTCCTACATTTTAACACCTAGTTTTTGCTCTTCCCAGGCCATCCGGCTCTCCTTAGAACAAGCCCTGCCTCCAGAGCCAAAGGAAGAAAATGCTGAGCCTGTGAGCAAACTGCGGATCCGGACCCCCAGTGGCGAATTCCTGGAACGGCGTTTTCTGGCCAGCAATAAGCTCCAGATTGTCTTTGATTTTGTAGCTTCCAAGGGATTTCCGTGGGATGAGTTCAAGTTACTGAGCACCTTTCCTAGGAGAGACGTAAGTTCCCAGACCTATCTGGAGAAGTGTATCCAGATGGGACATATCCCATCATTGCAGCTGGACAAGGAAGTCCAAAAAAAATCCTATGACACAGGATGCTACAAGACACAGAAGTCCTTCTGTGTTTTCCTACCATTCTTTTCTCAGCTTTTGGAGAATGTATGGCTTCCTAGGCCAGCAGACATGTACCAAGTAGTCTGTGTAAGAAATTAAGTACTAGGTCTTCCTTCCTAGCTGTTTCCCCTATTCTGGCATTCACACAGGATTTCCCAAGGTCTATCTCTGTATACCTCAGGGTATATCTGAGAGTTGTGTATTTAACAGCTTACCAGAGATCAAGGTCAACAATTATAGGTTTTCTAAAAGTGAGTCATGCTAAACAAAAAGTATTTTGTGATTTGATAGTCTTACTAGCCTGGGGAGTCAGAGGGGTAACCTACATTCACTGTGTACTTGTATTTCAACATGATATTTGATGGTATTCCAGGACAAAGTGGAGAGATGTAGATCTATAACTAGGTAGATTCATTGCTGATTAAATGGTTATTTCTAGAAAATGTTGAGTTTAATCTCCCTGTAAGGAACAAAGAGGCTCTATATTTAATCTTTGATTACTCATCATATTTATTGGCAGTATAAATGCAAACTTTAACAGATTCATGAATTATGAAAAATAAAATTTAAAAAAAATCTTAAAATACTGAAATTATACAGAAATGAAGCTGCTGAAATCTTACAGAAGTACATGGAAATAGATTCCTTCAGCAAAGGTTATGGTTAAATTGAGCTAAATATACATTAATAATGGCTGCCAGCAAAAAAGTTAGCTGCATTTTAGAGATATAATCTCAACAAGAAGGTAACTTAATGGTCTTGCACTAAGATAAACTACTCCTGAAAGAGTGTTTAGGCTTCAGGCAGAAACAAGAAGCCTGAAGAAGCAGAAGCATGTCTAGAGCAGGGCTGGTAGTGGGGGTGGAGGGACTAGAAATCATGTCATTTGAAGAACATTACCTTTAGAGAAGGAAAGGCCATAGAAGACATGATTATTATCATCAGCTGCTGGAAGGCCTGTCATATAAAAGAGGGATCTGACTTTGTGGGGCTCCAGCCGCAGAACTGGGACCAATAAGTTGAAAATTATAGAAAGCAAATTTGGCCTAATATAAGAAAACATTTTCTCAGAAAGAAATACATTATGTTGTGAAGTGTTAATTTTCCTATCCCTGGAGATCAACCAGCCACTGCTCTTTTCAGAAATGATAAATACATGGAGAGAGATTCATCTCCGGTATTTTTGTTTTATATGGGATTGGACTTGCACTAGTTTATCTCCAGAATACACAGTAAATTTTAATATTCTGTCATTACATCATGGTCTAGATCTAGTGACCTAGCGTACCCAGTGCTCATCTCAGTCCCTCACATTGACTGTCATATTTGCAGCATAGAGACAGAAACCAGTAGTATAATTTTAGCTCCACCACCCAACCACAATTCCCCTCTAGTGGGATGAGGATCCTGCCACTTACATCTAGGCCCAGGAGACCAGAGTGGACTCGAGACACTGGCCATTGGTCCTTACTGTCCTTCCCTGTTATTCCAGCCTCTTTTCCTTTATTCATATATAAGGCACAAACATGCACAAGGAAACACACGCATGAACATCCTCTTCCCACACAGCCAGCTAAGAAAACTGCCATAAATTCTGTCACTGAAGTACCACTCTAAATGGGTAAACTTTTAGAAAATAACCATTATCAAAGCGTTCAAGATCAGCTTTATTCCCATACTTAGTGGTGAACATTTCACCTTGGAGAACTTACAAAACTAAGGACCTAAATTTGTCCTTCCCAACCCTTGGTTTTAAGTTACTCCTTTTCTGGGCCTCAGCGGAATGAAAGTACTGGAAGAAATAGAATCTAAGGATCTTCTCTGATTTTAAAATTAAGTTTTATTGTCTTTCAAATTAATTTTTAAACCTGATTAGTGACAGGGGTTGGGGAGAGAATGTCTTAAAATGAGTTAAGCTTTTTGATCAGTACTAACAACTTCTTCCCATAGGGTATAAATGTGGATGTGAAAGTTACTTTTGAAAAGAAGCAGGGGGACTGTGATGTGAAATGCGGAGGGTTCTTGGGCCTTTTTCCTGCCTTCTTGAGCTCTACTGACCAAGTTTTCAGCTTTTTCAGTGCAGATTGTTGTGTCAGTCTGGATTAGCCCTAAATGGCGAGTCAGTCACTAAGAGAAAATTTACTCCTGGGTTAGCTCTCCGTCACTCACCCTTTGTTTTGTATTGCATTCAATCTGGTTAAAATTCTCTAATGCCAACATCTGTTTCACACCTGATCGCAATTCTACCTTTGTCCCCATCTCAAGACTGATTTAGACCAAGTTTGTCCTGGTTCCCCAGAGAAAAGTCTAACTTGAGAAGTTTGCTTCTATAGTAAAAATCAAGAGCCTCCCCCTACCCATCACAGGTCCGTTTTATGGTCCTTGGGCAACTGAAATATCTGCCATAGAGTGATTTTTCTGAAATCTATTCTGATCATTCCCTCTCTTGCTTAAAAAAAACTCTTTACTAGCTCTGCATTACCCTAGGATAAATATAGACTCCTTAGAATGTTTTCAAAAACACTTTACAATGTGGTCCATTCCTACCTTTCCCACCTTATGTCTTGCCTTCCAATATTTATTTTCATAACTAGAAGACAAGAGATTATTCATATTCACTGAAGGTACAAGAGGCTCTCATGTCTCTAGGTTTTTGTGTAGTCTGTTCTCTTTCTCTTCAATATCCACTGTCCCTACGTTTCCAGGCCTACTTGGACTCATCTTTTAATGCTTAGAGCTCAAATGTCATCCCCTCTGTGAATGCGTCCCTCTTTCCCAAGCTTCCGAGCTATGTACCATTGGCAATTTGTATATTCCTCTCTCATGACATTTGTTCTATTATTCTACAATGATTTACAAAGACTGCCCATATCATGTTCATATCTATCTACCCTGCAGTTCCCAGCAGAGTGCCTTTTTATTTATTTATTTATTTATTTATTTAAGACAGAGCCTCACTTTGTCGCCCTCAGTAGAGTGCTATGGCTTCATAGCTCTTGGGCTCAAGCAATCCTCTTGCCTCAAGTAGCTGGGACTATAGGCGCCTGCCACAACTCACTATTTTTGAAGATGGGGTCTCACTCTTGCTGGTCTTGAACTTATGAGCTGAAGCAATCCACCCACCTTGGCCTCCCAGAGTGCTAGGATTACAGGCATGAGCCACAGCACCCAGCATGGTGCTCTCTCTCTATATATATATATATGCAGTAAGTAACTTCAGACTCCTCTGAATCTGCTTCTAGAGTGCACTAGGAGGCTGTTCCAAATGAGAGCAAATGCCCACCAGGGATGGGGAACCTGTGGCCTTGGGGCCACAGATGGCATTTAGGATCCTTGAGTGCAGCTTTTTGACTGGATCCAAATTTTACAGAACAAATCCTTTTAATAAAGGGATCTGTAGGGCCACACGTGGCCTTGAGACCACAAGTTCCCCACCCCTGTGTGGCCCACCCAGATTTCAGACTTAAACTCAGAAAGCCCACCCAGGACTGTTTAGGCCACATAGAGCCAGGACTGGGCTAAGAGTTAATAGCCCTTCATCCTTGTCTGAATTTTCTCTCAACTCAAATGCCTAGTGTTTTTGCAAGGCTATTCTGTAACAGCCATCTGTGTCTACAAGGATTAGGATCTAATTTGTAAAAGTCATCTTAAGTTACAGCCAAACTAAAGACTGTTAAAAAGTACATCTTAAAACCTTACCTCTTTAATAACAAATAATATAAGACTCTTGTAGTCTTACTATGTCTCTGTCCTTTTCTCCACAAAGCAAAGATTGGTTTCTCACCAAAGGACCTGTTAAACATTCTTCTGCACCCCTATTTCCCACCCAACCAAAACAATACTTTATATTAAGATTTCTCAGCTGTCCAATTATTTACTAAGTGTCCACTGGGTATACTTCACTGAACTGAGCACTGTGGAACAAGCAACATAGCAAGAACATAGGCCTTCCCCATAAAAGCTGATTGAGAGTTGTAGGAGAGTTGAGTTACTTGGTTTTATTTTTGTTTTCTTTTTCTTTTTGTTCTACTTTTCTAATAACAATTACTAAGAGAGGGGGTAGTATTTAATTCCAGAGCTTTTGTCATTAATTTCTACCTCTTGGCCATGTTAGAGCCATGTGAATATCAGTGACCTATCTGCCTTACCCATGAATCCTAAAAGCTGAGTAATGACACTGACCCCAGGTCCTATAGTCTGACTCCTGTCTCAAATCAGAATAAGATATGGCTGCCAGCCCCCTAATTCCCCTCTAGGAAGAAGTGATCCAGACACAAGCCTTTCCCAGAAAAGGTGATTGTCACTGGTGCCATTTGGCATAAGGTTGTCAGTGTCCCCCCAACCTTCCTGTCCTGTGCCACCACTTCCTTATCTTCCCCGTCTCTCCCCCTTCCTCACCTACCCCTTGCTTTCCGATCCGCTTTTGCCCTTATCTTTTCCACCTTCTTTCCACTCTTCTCTCCTACATATTTCTTTATCTCACAACTCTTCCTTCTGCCTCCTGTTTTCCTTTTATTTTCTTTTTTTTTTTTTTTTTGTCTACTCATATCCATGTCACTCAGAGGAGCTCTACCTACAAATGGGAAGTGAGTTCTGTTAATTTGTAAAATGACTGGAGAGCACTAGGAAAGGAGGTGAGGAAGGGCAGGTGAGCTTCAGGGGCTGATGGACCACTTGTCTTGTCACTGATGCAATCACACAGCCCTTGTTCTTGCCTCATGAGCATGTCTTCCTCCAGATATGTGGATGTATACCCCCAAAACAGACACACATGCATTCAGGAATAAACTGTATTCTGAAATTATATATTCTAAAATAAAGTAATGAGTGAATTTATGTTTTCCTCCACCCTTGTAGGTTTTTTTTCCTCTATACATATAACTTACAAATTTTTTATTTTTCCCTCTAAGACTTAAAGGAACAGGAGAATAAGTATAAACATACATTAGCAGAGTTTTCCCCAGAGTTTCAGTAAAAGTTTTTTTTTAATGTACTGAGGAAGAAAAGTTTTCATATTTAGGGTATATGAATTCCATCTTTTATCACCCATCTACATTTATTATGCTAACCACCAAGCTAAGCACTAAGAACACAGTGTTTTTAAAAAATGGCATAGTTGGGCGGCGCCTGTGGCTCAGTGGGTAAGGCGCCGGCCCCATATACTGAGGGTGGCGGGTTCAAACCCAGCCCCGGCTGAACTGCAACCAAAAAATAGCCTGGCGTTGTGGCGGGCGCCTGTAGTCCCAGCTACTCGGGAGGCTGAGGCAAGAGAATCGCTTAAGCCCAGGAGTTGGAGGTTGCTGTGAGCTGTGTGATGCCATGGCACTCTACGGAGGGCCATAAAGTGAAACTCTGTCTCTACAAAAAAATTTAAAAAAAAACGGCGTAGTTCTTACTCTTGTCAAAGTTGTAGTCTGTATCTAGAAGCTACTGCTGGATGAAATTTGACTTCATTAATAACACAAGGATATCCTTACCATAAGGAAATACAAACACTTTAATTTTCATTTCATTCATTCCATCTAAGTTGCTGTATTTATTCCTCCATAAAACAAATATTTGCTGAGCAGCCACTTTGTGCCTGCCTCCATACTAGATGCTGATGATACAGAAATAAAATATACCTTTGCCAACCTTGAAGAGTTCATATTCCAGTGAAAACACACATCTAGCTGGACACAGTGGCTCATGCCTGTGATTCTAGCACTCTGGGAGGCCAAGACTGGTGGATTGCCTGAGCTCAGAAGTTCAAGACCAGCCTGAGTAAGGGCAAGAGCCTGTCTCTAAAAATAGCCATGTGTTGTGACAGGCACCTGTAGTACCAGCTATTGGGGAAGCTAAGGCAAGAAGATCACTTGAGTCCTAGAATTTGAGGTTGCTGTGAGCTATAACCCTGTGGCACTCTGGGCGGCGCCTGTAGTCCCAGCTACTCGGGAGGCTGAGGCAAGAGAATCGCTGAAGCCCAGGAGTTGGAGGTTGCTGAGAGCTGGATGATGCCACAGCACTCTACCGAGGGCTATAAAGTGAGACTCTGTCTCTACAAAAAAAAAAAAACACTGTGGCACTCTACCAAAGGTATCAAAGTGAGACTCTGTCTCAGAAATAAAAAATAAAAATAAAATAAAATAAAATAAAGAAAAAAGTCATTGGGGGCCAGATCAGATGAGTAGGGAGGGTATTCCAGTACAGTTATTTTGTTGACTGGCTAAAAAATCTCTCACAGACAGTGCTGTGTGAGCTGGTGCACTGTTGTAATGTAAAAGCCATGAGTAATCCCCTTGACTATCTGGTGACCTTTCCCCTTCCCCGTCTACTTTAATGTAGTTGTGTTTTTCTCTCACATGAGTTGTTCATCTGCTGGTTTCACATTAGTATTAAGTACATTGGATACTTACTTTTCCATTCTTGCGATACTTTACTTAAGAGGATGTTCTCCAAATTCATCCAGGTAAATACACAAGATGTAAAGTCTCCATCTTTTTATGGCTGAATAGTATTCCATGGTATATGTGTACCATAGTTTATTTGTGAGTTGAGGGGCACTTAGGTTGTTTCTACATATTGGCAATTGTGAATTGAACTGTGATAAACATTCTAGTGCAAATATCCTTATGGTAAAATTATTTTTCTTCAGGGTAGATACCTAGTATGGGATTGTGGGATCAAATATAAGGTCCACTTTTAGCTCCTTGAAAATTCTCCATACTTTTTTCTAAAAAGACTGTACTGCATGGTTTACAATCCCACCAACAGTGTAGAAGTGTTCCCTTTTCTCCACATACACACTAGCATCTGCAACTTTGGGACTTTGTAATGTGGGCTATTCTCACTGGAGTTAGGTGATATCTTAAGGTGGTCTTCAGTGAATTTTTCATTTGTGTCCTGAATCATTTTTTTGTTTGTATGTATTGGTTTTCAAATTTCTCATAGGTTACATTGAGCTTATTTGTGATCACTATTTTGAATTCCATATCTGATATATCAGAAATTTACTTTGGTTGGAGTCCATTGCTGGAGAGCAGTTGTGATCCTTTGGGGATATCAAAGGAACCTGTTTTTTCATGTCACCTGGTTCTTATGCTGGTTCATTCTCATCTGGAACATTTTCCCTCAGCTCAAAACAGATAGCTTTGCAGTTCACCTGTTCTCTGCTGGTAACTTTGTTGCTCAATGTAGTGAGAGAGAGGTATGCTACCTTTTGGCTTATGTAGATAGGTATTTCTGGAAATTGGGTCAGCTGGATCTCAGACTTCTGGTGGGTATTCAGGTGCTAGCAGTGTTGGACTAGGCTAAGTGATCCCCAGTTCCCAGGCCCCTAGATTGTATGCTTGACTTCTGGAGGGACCATACTGAGACCAGGCCAGCAAACGCCCTCCAACGTCCCTGAGTCAGGTGTTATCTGAGCTAATGAGAGGTGGGATAAAAGATGCTCAGGCAGAAAAAGGGTGGAAGCACTATAAGCCTGTAACAGGAGGGCCCCCTCTTGATGAGATCAGCAGTGAAGGTGGTCTCTGTCCTTCAGGGGCACAGAAGCATGCAAATTCCCAGCTGCCACCCAGGCCCACTGCTGCAGAGGTGGTGGAAGCAGCTCAGCACTCAGCCTGCCCTGCACAGGCCTGCCACACTATGGGCTGTTCCTGAAATGCTCCAGCACAGTTCGCCTCCATGGAGGGTAGACTCCTCCCAGAGGAGACAGGCAGCTGGGTGGGAGGACTGCTAGCCCTGGCTTCCTCAGGGGAGGCAGTAGCTTTTGTGCTTTGACCACACAAAGGCACCTGCCCCTCAGATGTTTTATATCGGTGTACCTAGTCTTTTGAAATTTTCCAGTGTTCCTAAATGATCAAGATTCAGAGAATAAGAAGGGAGATTTTAGAATGAACATCTATATATCACTATCTAATATCAGTTCTGCTTCTCAACATCTCTCAAATCTGTTCTTTTCTTCTCTTTTCCTCCATACCACTGCCCAAATCTTCATAGCCCAGGTTAAACCTATGGCTTCCTAATTCCGTGCCTCCAGTCATGCCTGGCCCACCCTCCATCCATGCTCCCCACTATCTCTTCAGTTACTTTTCTGAGACAGTATCAGAATATTTCTTCGGGTTATTGGAAGCCTCCAGTGGTTCTAATGGCCAATGGGAAAAAGTCCAAACTCCTTACGAAAGCATACGGAATCCTTCACGATCTCTTATCTTTTCCTTTTTCTGCTCAGTTCTTCTCACTCTTTCCTATTACTTTCCCACCACACATATCCCACCATTAAACCACAATAAACATCTTAAGTGAAAGACCAAATTCTCACTGAGGTACAAAATACATATACAGAGTCATCTTAATCCTCCTCTTGACGTCTTTGAGAGGCAGCAATATAGGTGGTATTAGTACCATTCAACAAACGGTACAAGAACCATCTCAAGAACATGAGGTCTGGAAGTAAAATTACTTATTTGAAAACATATATCCATTATTGACCACTGAGGACTACAGCCCAGGCCTTTCTGTTTGCCTTATTTTAGGTTGTAAGTAAAAATGTACCTGGATTATTTTGACAGGACAGTTGAGTTGATAGGTTGAAGTCATTTGATAAACTGTTCACACACTAGTTACAACATCCAAAAGAAACTAAATAGCAAACAATGCAGCAGCTTCTTAAATAGGTATATATGTGAAAATCTAATCTGACATAATAATCTGATCTCATTTTAGGAAAAAAATAATATCTAGCTAGGTTATTCATTTTTAGAAATATATATTATTTTCTAAGTTTTTAATTATCAGTGTCAAGTAATTATATATCATTATAGGGTATAATGTGATACTTTGATACATGTATACATTGTAGAAAGATTAAATCAAGCTAATTAACATAACTGTCACCTACTTATTTTTTTATAGTGAAAACAACCTAAAATCTACCTTTTTTAGCTACTTTGAATGTATAATACATTATTATTAACTATGATCACCATGCTATGCAGTAGATCTCTAAAACTTATTCCTTCTGTCTCTCTGGAACTTTGTACTCTTTGATCAACAGCTCTCCTTTCCTATCTCCTAATAACAATGCCTTATACGTTTAGTCAACCTAAAAACTCGAAGTTTAGGGGTGGTCTCTATCATTGGAATGATTGAAGAGATGGATAGAGAACAAAACAATGTTATAGAGGAAGGAACATTGGACTGAAAGTCAGAAGATCATTTAGTAGCTGTGCAACCTTGAATAAGGTACCCTCCCCCAATAAATCTCAGTTTTCTTCTCTATAAAATAGAAACAGTAAATTCTGCTTAGAGCATTGTCCTTTTCTTTTCTTCTCTTTTCCTCCATATAACTGGACCACAGCATTGCCTAAATAAGGCAATGTATATAAATGTGCTTTGTAAACTGTGAGGTACTATTCAGATATGAGAAGTGATGAGCACAATGATTATCCAGCAGCCAAATATTCAGAATAAATGTTTTTAATAATAATAATATTTGTTGAAGACTTAACAATGCTAGGCACTATTCTTTTTTTTTTTTTTTTTTTTTGTAGAGACAGAGTCTCACTTTATGGCCCTCGGTAGAGTGCCGTGGCCTCACACAGTTCACAGCAACCTCCAACTCCCAGGCTTAAGCGATTCTCTTGCCTCAGCCTCCCGAGTAGCTGGGACTACAGGCGCCCGCCACAATGCCCGGCTATTTTTTGGTTGCAGTTTGGTCGGGGCCAGGTTTGAACCCGCCACCCTCGGTATATGGGGCCGGCGCCTTACCGACTGAGCCACAGGCGCCACCCGCTAGGCACTATTCTAACGGCCCTCTATGCATTATCTCATTTAATCCTAAAACTACTATAAAGGTAAATACTCATACTATCCCAATTTTGTGATGGAGAAACTGAAGCACAAAAGAGGTTAAGTAACTTGTCCAGTGTAATAGTAAATACCAGAATATCAGATACAAACCTAGGTGCATGACTAGACTCTGTACTCTTTATCCCTATGCTATCAGGCCTCCTGAGCCAGGGAAGGAATAAATTACCACCTCACCTCCTTATCATTGTTTTATGGTGGTGGAAGATTTATGGAGACAGATTATTATCTAGAAAAAATAGTTTCTATCTGTAAATGAAAGTCAGTGTTACACAGACAATCCCCAAGTCACAAACATCTGACTGACTTGCACTTGTGAACAGGAGCTATTTCAGTTAATAGGTATATGTACCTGTTCCAATTTACACACAAATTTAACTTAAGAACAAGCTGACAGACCTATCTTGTTCTTCACCTGGGGACTGCCTATATATTTGGAAAGCTTTCATCATTTCTCATTTCTACATTTCATCTTGTTAATTCCTATTTCTGGGTCATAGCCATATGTAGGTAAAAAATACACTTAGTTGTATTTCATACCCTATTTATCCAACAAACTTATTTTCTAGGCAGTCCACTAAGTGCTAAGGAATAAAGGCATAGTCCTCACATTTAAGAATATCCTGGCCTTTCATACAAATAATCTCATGTGTAGTTCATGTAGTGAATCCACAGGACAGTTAGGCAAAAGGAGCAACAGAGTCAGAGTTAGCCAAAATCCCTCCTGGCCTGGGTGACTAAGAAAGGTTTTGTAAAGGAGGTAGCAGTTGAACAAAGCTGAAATAGACAGGATTTTTAGTGGGTTATTAAGAGAAAAACATTCTTCAGCATGTAGGGCAGCTTAAGGAAATAGGCTAACATTAGAAAGCACAAGGCAGGGCTAGAATGTGAATATAGACCAGATTGGCTGAAATGTGGGGACTTTGTAGGAAAATCCAGAGAAAAGGCTGAAGGGGGATTGGGAACAAAATGTATAAAACCTGGAATACTAGACAAAAGAGCTTGGCTTTATTTCACATAAAATTTGTTGAGTAACAGAATGACATAGTCATCATGATTGTTATCAAAGTAAGAGTATTTAGGGCGGCGCCTGTGGCTCAGTGGGTAGGGCACCAGCCCCATATGCTGGTTCAAACCCGGCCCCAGCCAAACTGCAACAACAACGCCAGGCATTGTGGCGGGCACCTGTAGTCCCAGCTGCTCGGGAGGCTGAGGCAAGAGAATCACGTAAGCCCAAGAGTTAGAGGTTGCTGTGAGCCGTGTGACGCCACAGCACTCTGCCCGAGGGCGGTACAGTGAGACTCTGTCTCTACAAAAAAAAAAAAAAAAAAAAAGTAAGAGTATTTACCAAATCATTGTTCCATAATTTACAAATACTCTGTAATTTAAAAATTCACATTGCCTGGTCCTCAGTAAATGCCTGCCCTCTTGTTATCTAGGCAATCACATTGAGTCTAATAGCATTAAATATCATATAAACAGTTGTAATTCCCAAATGTATGTTTCTAGTCCACGTTCTCCCCTCAACTCCAAGTTTACATATACCACCTACTCAACACCTCCAGTTCATGTCTAATAGGCATCTCTAGTGAAACACAGTCAAAACGGAACTCTTCGTTCTTACCCTCTCCCAGACCTGCCTCTCCTATAGTCTTGCTTATCTTACTAAATGGCAGCTTCATTCTTTTTCTTCATGACAGTGATTTTTTTTTTTTTAATAAGTCAAATCTTGTCTCTTCCCTTCTGAAACCCATTATAGGGTTCTCTGTCTAGTTCAGAATGAAAGGCTTTCCTTGGCCTAACTCCCTGGCGTTTGTCTGACCCCTTTCCCACTCTGTCTTGTCCAGTACCCTGCATCCTTGCTACTGGTGCAATACCACGAAACTCATTCCCACTTCAAGGCCTTGCGCTTTCTTCTACTGAAATAGGCTTCTTCTAGATATCCTTACTGCTTGGGGCCTCACTTCCTTCAAGTTTTTGCTCAATCATTGACTTTTCATTGAGGCTTTTTTTCTTACTGTTTTTGTCAGCTTTTTTTTTTTCCTTTCTTTTCTGAGACAGAGTCTCACTATGTTGCCCTCGGTAGAGAGCTGTGGCATCACAGCTCACAACAAACTCTTGGACTTAAGCGATTCTCTTGCCTCAGCATCCCAAGTATCTGGGACTGCAGGCACCCACCACAACACCCAGCTATTTTTTTGTTGCAGTTGTCATTGTTGTTTAGCTGGCCCGAGCTGGATTCGAACCTGCCAGCCCCGGTGCATATGGCCAGCACCAAGCCTGTTTTTGTCAGCTTTAATAATTTCATCTAGTTTTGAGAATTAAAAAATAAAGATAGCAGATTAATCCGTTTGCATTTAAAGTAATTATGAATCGGGAAGGACTTGCTATTGTCTTTGAGGCCTTTTCCAACAGTCTTCCATCCCTTCTCTCCCTTCCCTATCCTGCCAGTCTGACAATCCCTATGCTTTCTTTTTCTCTTACCCTGCTTTCTTATACTCCATTGAACTGATTGTCATCAACATAGTAGATATCTAATTACTTATTGTCACACACACCATTAGAATTAATGCTCTTTGGGAGCAGAAACCTTATGCATTTACTACTACATTCCTGACACATAGGAACCAATTGATGCTCAGTAAATATCTGTTGAATGAATAATGAAAACAGCCTATAAAGTAATAATAATACTGTCTACCATTTATTGTTTCCATTATATGTCAGACAACTATGCTAGGTACTTCATAGCTGTCACCTCATTAAGTTCTTATGACAGTCCTGAGATTTATATTGTCCTTACTTTAGTTAAGAAATTAAAAGCTCAAAGAAGAAGATTTCAAACCTGTATCCAAAATCTATTTTACCAAGCAAATATTATTTTCATGCTACAGTACAAAAACTGAAACTATAAGGTAAATGTATTTACCATGATCATATCCAGGAAGTAGCAGACCTGAAAATTATGAAGGTGCTCATTCTGTTCTATTTCACTGGCAGCCTGGAAAGATGAATTAACATGGAGAAAGAGGGAAGACAGAAGAATAGCCAAAGGTGTTGCATTCTTTAAAAGGAGATAATAAAAATGCAAACAGGCAGGGGCTGGTGGAAAAGATGGTTCCGTGTGAAGGCTACTAATGCTTGGACTAAATATTTTGATGAATAGTTCTGTAGCTTCTCCTGGCCTCTGTATACTTGGAGTCAGACAGATCTTTGTTCTAATGCTAACACTTCCACCTATATGCTGAGTTACTCTGAGTACATCATTTCTCTTTTCTGTATTTAAATTACTTCATCTTTCAAGTGAGGATAGTATCATGTGTCCTAACAGATAAATTGTGATGAGATAATAAAATCAAAACTGATGACGAAAACACTTGGTAAACAACAGAGGGCCATGCCATTTGAGTTGGTAATACTGAGTTGCTTTGATCCATCTACTGCAAGTCATGGCTTTGGAACTGTCTAGCCTTTTAAAAAATGTTTGTAGGTTCATTCCTCATTCTTAATATGAGAGTGACCTGGACTTTGTCAATTGCATCTCTTAATATGAGAATGATCTGGACTTTCTTTCCTTGTAAGAAAGTCCACTATTTATCGATGTCACCTTAATACAGGAAAAATGTGTTCTGAGCCTTGACAATCATGACAGGGAGCAGCATGATATGATAAAACATTTAATATAAAGAACCAATTAGGAGGGGCGTGTCTTAGGCAAGTAACATAACCTCTTAAACCAGTTTTTTCACCTATAAAAAGATGGTTATGATAGCCACCTATAAACTAGTTATAAGAGTTAAGTGAGGTTATATGAGGGCACAGAGATGACACATGTCCTCACACAAGTCTCAGGACATGCGAGACTTTAATATGTGTCCGCCTGTCCTGGGAAGAAACAGATCACCAGCAGGACCTGCCCCAGGCCAGGGCATTGTGTGTACGATGAAACCATACCATCTCACTTTCATTTTTACTTTCCTTAAAGGAAGCATATTCTGTTCTCTCCAAAATCTTCTCAGCTGGGGTTTCATAGAAACATGACCAAACACCATAGAGGTTTTAAGTGAAATGTATTGGTATGATCGATTTTCTGCTTAGTTTCAAAATGAGTTGGGTTGGAGCCTTCTAAGAAGGAAGTTTTCTTCGAAATTTTTATAATCGATTCGGTGAACTCTTCAGTTCTTACAGTCTTTTTTAGCTCTCAGACAAAGGAATTAAAAATTGTTAATGTTCTGGTCTGCACCAGACCTTGAGTACATACTTCAGAAAGTATTCTGTCATTTAATCTTCATACAAATCCTAAGGCGTAGATAATAGCCCCATTTTACAGGTAAGACAGCTGAAGCTAAGAGAGGTAATGCTTACAGGGTCACATACATAGTTTCTGATATAATTGGGATTCCAACCCCCAAAGCTTATGGTCATTATCCTAAACAGGAACATTTTCATACAGTGTGTTGAGGGACCCCAAGACTATCGCCAGGTTCAGTGATTCCCTAGGAAGACTCACAGAACTCTGCATATAATCATATTCATGGCTATGAGTTATTGCAGCAAAAGAACACAAAGCAAAATCAGCAGAGAGAAGAAAGGTACACGGTGCAAAGTCCAGGGGAAACCAGACACAACCTTCCAAAGGGCTTCTCCCAGCAGAATCAGAGAAGACCTGTTTAATTCCACTAGCAATGATTTGAGACAACACATGGGATATTGCCAACCAAAGAGACTTACAGAGTCTCCGTGCCCAGAGTTTTTATTGGGGACAGACTGTACAGGTACCCTCTACCAGGCACATACCAAAATGTCAGAATCCCATAAGGAAAGCAAATGTTTAGCGTAAACTGTATTTGTGCACAGATTAGGTATAATGAGCCACTCTTATCAGTTCTGGAAAAAATAGGAACCCTCTTTAAATCCAAGTTCCCAGATGCCAAACAAAGGCCAATCTTCTAAGCAGGCCTTTAAAAGACTAGCAGTCAAGTCTGCCTATGTTAACCCTTCTCTGCACATGTAATTTTATTTTTTATTTTTTAAGATACTCATGTCTCAAATCCACTTCTGGGATTTACTGCTAGATATGGAGGGGGAAATCTATGAACAGGGAACCATCTAAGCACTTGACTTTGCCTCCCACCTTCACTTGGAACATAATTTAGTCCTCTAGCAAAGGGTAAAATACTCAGAAAATATATACTTACAAACACCAATTAACCCTGTATTTTCAAAAGAGATAGCCTGAAGGCAGTGAAGTCTCTGAAGATGGCCGTGTAGTTTGTAGGGTATCAAGGTATTCAGTGCAAATCTGCCCCCCAAACTCTTTAATCATTCGCTCAGAGGCCCGACAGTTGTCCCTGAGGCTGTGGCCACTTTCCCTCACGGCCTAGGAAGAACACTTTCTCTAAACTGGCTACTTAAGAAAGGGGTGGGAGGTTGTTTGTATTTCTTTTTCTTTTTCCTTGTTTGTTTTATAAACAAATATATATCAACATGTAAAGATAGTTTATTTAATACTACTCTTCCTTTCAATCAAATTTCAGAGGCATTACAGACTGAAACACACACAGGCTGTAGAATCAAGTGGGTCTCATGTTGAATTTTGGATCAACTCTTCATTGAGTGATCTTGGATTACTTAATTTCTTGGTAAAATGGGAGTAACACGTACTTCAAAGGGTTGTTATAAACATTTAAAAATGAATATAAAATATTTAATATATATAGCATTTAACACAAAATAAGTATTAATAATGTAGTTGGTATGGTGGCAAGAGTGATTATTTCTCTCCCTAACCCCATTCCCTCCCTTCCTATCTCTCAACACCAGAAAATGCCCCTGGCAATGACTGTAACAGATTTGAAGGAGATGAGCAATGGGAGGACAGGATAGGGTAATGGTTAAAGGGTCTGGAGTCTTAGACTAAATCTCAACTGTGCTTCTTCCCAGCCATTTGCTCTTGGGTAAATTACTTAACTTCTATGTAGCTTAGTGTCCTTACCTTTAGGATAAGGGTAATGGTAGTGCCTACTTCATAGTGCTGTTGTGAAATGAAATGAAGTGCTGTTTATAAAGCAGCACTAGTACATAGTAAATGCTTAGTATATTTCAGCTATTATGATGAAGTTGATGGCAAGAAGAGGAAAGGCTCTTACTAACCCACAGAGGTATTGAGGGAACCAGTAGTATTGATTATATGAGAAAAGCCACCATTATATGCTTCTGACCAGATGAAAGGAAATTTTAAAATGTGTTTGAGGTAATTATAGCCATTTCTGGGGAGCTGAATGGAATTCAGAATCTTAATAAAATCTGCTCTTGCCCCTTTCTAACTTACTTATTTAAATCACTTAGAACGGTTGGGAGTGATGACAATGAATATAACCATTTCTTTTTGTGCTTATTAAATGTCAAGTACTTCAAATACATTAGTTCTTTAAAAGATAGATATTGTCCCCATTTTATAGATAAGGACAGAAGCTTAAAGAGCTTAAATTTCTCAGTGTTACACAGCAAGTTTTTTAAATCAATATTTAATTCTCAAAGCCCAGATCCTTCCTCTTCTGTAGTGAACATAAAAAGGAATGACTATTACTGATTATGTGCAGGTGTGTTGATGTATTTAACCCTTTTCAAAATTATTTACTCTGTCCCAGAACCTAATTTTATAAGGTATTCATAAGCTATCATTCAAAATTGCTATATCAGAAATCAAATAAACTTCTGAAGGCTGTAAATACAATCCAATCTGACTCCATCCAGCCATAAATAAAAAATCATTAGTTCTGTGCTCAATATTCCAGGTGCTTCAGCAGACATGCTCTACTCACTTAGAGTCTATATAATAACCCCATTGTAAACACAAACAACTGCAAACGTGTATACGCGTAGATTAACCTTTTCTAGATACTCTTGTCATTTTCAAAGCCAATGCTGGAGATCCAGAGTATATTAGCACGTGCATCAACATGCCAAATCCCCCTGGGCCCCACTGCAGGGCCAACTCCAACTTCAGCCCCAGGCCCAGCCCACATCACCCAGACCACACCCTGCTCTCCACCTAGAACCAGGCTCTCAAAGCTGAAGTTTAATGTCTGTGGTTGAATCCCAAACCTGGAGATTCTTTTGCTATTTCCAAATTTATTTCACTGTCCTTCTCTAGTTGTTCTTATTTAAGACCTTCTGTAAACAGGCCTTCCTCATGCATGCATTCTTTACTATGAGAGCTAGAAAGGGCCCTTATTTTAAAGATGAAAAAAATGGAGGTACAAAGACTGAAAGTAACTTGCCCAAGGCCTAGGAAAACCAAAAGATACCAAAAGCAGAAATGGCCAGCTCAAATTCATATAGTTAGTCACAAAGTGAAGGAAAGATACGCATTTTTTAGAAAAACATTAAAAATAGCCGGGCATTTTGGCAGGCACCAATAATCCCAGCTACTTGGGAGTCTGAGGTAAGAGAATCACTTAAGCCCAAGAATTTGAGGTTGCTGTGAGCTGTGACGCCAGGGCACTCTACCCAAGGTGACAGCTTGAGACTCCCTCTCAAAAAAAAAAATTGTACACATTAAGTTTGAAATTATTTTGGATAAAGTCTAAATAATCTGAGTGTTCCCTAATGTAATGCCTAGCACATAGTAAACAACTAATACTGGTTATTATGTATGAAAGGAAAAGTGAGTAAAATGGTTAAATTGTAGAAAACAGTTGTGCATATTAAAATGAGACAGGAGGAAAGAGAAATTGAGAGCTAAGTGACACCCTAGGACCAAGTTAGCCATTTACTTTCCTAGTGCTCCTCTGCTCTTTTCCCCAATTATAACCTTTTACTGATCTGAATTGCAGTGGGCCATTTTCTTATATGCATTTTGCCCTGAACTCTGTACTCTATAAGGGCTAAGACAGTGTCTTGTTCACTACCGTCATCAAGTACTTAGCATAGTTTCTTACATGTAGTAAACACTCAGGAAATACTTAGCAAATAAATGAGAAGAAATAAAATGTTTAAAAAAAAAAAAAATGTTCCTACCTATTCACACATCCACTGTTTTTGTTTTTGTGGTTTCCATCTCACCAGGCAGAAATTCATGATATCTTCATGGCTTGAGGACAGGCAAGTGACAGTCCACATTATAATAACATTCATCCTCACTTATTCCTGGTTTCTTTCCCTCCCTCCCCGTCTCCATCCCCTCCTTGAATTGCCATGGAAGTAGAACTCCCAGGTCAAGGTCTGGGAGGAGGGAACATGGAGTCTGTAGAGCTCAATCACCAGAAGGGACCCATGTGGTTGAAATTTTCAGATGTCTTTTTTTTTTTTTTCCCTCCCCCCACTTCCAGATGTCTTTTAATACACTGTTGTCAGCCTCTCATTTTGATGTCACTAGCAGGGCATTCATAGAAGAATGTACAGGTTGAGTACAGTGGCACATGGCTATAGTCCCGGCTACTTAGGAGGAGAATTACTTGAAGCCAAGAGTTCAAGGCTGTAATGCACTATGATTGTGCCTATGAACAGCCACTGTGCTTTAGGCTGGGCAATATAGCAAGACCCTGTCTCTATTTTTATAAAATATCAGAAGAATGAGGTACAGTGGGAAGAAACTAAGCTGGAGTCAGGTATCCTGGGGCAAAAATTTCATTCTTCCAGCCACTTGTGTGATCGCAAGCAAGCCATATACTTCTTGGTCTTACTTTTCTTATCTGAAATATGAAGAGATTAAAATGGGTGTTTCTTAATAATTTTTCACCTCTGATACTATGTGATTCTATGATTAAATAACCTAGATGTTGATACCTATTCTATGCACAACTCTCTTCTGAAAACTGGAACAAAGCCATTGGCTTCCTAGTCCTACTTGCTTTATTTAAGATTGTCTTCTCTCCATTTATATGAGAATGTCTCTGTCCCAGGTAGTTTATGAGGACTTAAGCTTTTATTTACTGTAGCTGGAGGCTCCTATAAGCTCAGGCTTTGACAATATTTCACATTTTTTTATCTGAGCCAGAGCTTAGGATCAGGTGGCAACTAAGTCACTTAAGGTTATTCAAATGCATTGAAAATGTTGCTTAATAATTCAGAACCAGTTTTCTCTGTTTAGACTATTAAGATTTTTTAAATCCTTCTAATTAGCCAATTCCAACAGCAGTTTAAATAGACAGAGAAAAATCTGTCCCTCCTGAAAGGGCAACTGATGCAAACTTATTGTTAGCCCCTGTATATAAGCAGCTAGGCTGACTGAGGCTGGGGGCCAGAGAGCAGCCAGAGCCAAAGGCGCTGCTGGAGTGGCCTGCTAATGGTATCACTGACAGGGTCCGCCTGCTATGAGAGTGAGGCTAGGGGCAGGAGGTCTGGGGATATAGCTCCTCTAGACTCCATTTCTTTGGACTGATGCAGGCTGTAGGGAGGAATGGAAAGACTCCACTCAGTTATCCAGTAGGTCAGTCTTTCAGCAAACATTTATTGAACTCACACAGTTTCCAGTATGCTAGGCCAGTAAATAGGGAATAGGTAGCCAGTAAAACCTCGTATGTGTCCTGAGAATTCAACCAGACTAGCGAGACAGACTCATAGACAAACAATTGCACAATAGCCTGAGAAGTACAACAGGCAGATACCTCAGTGAGAAACTGTAGCTGATCCTTTGAGCTAGATTCTCTAAAATTCTCTTACCTGGTCAAAGTGTAAGTGTTATTTTAGCAAAGGACAGGGTTGGCATTGCTGGTACCCATTCTCCAGTTTTAAACACTGTGACTTTGAGTCTTCTAGCAGATCTTGGCAGCCACCTCAACTGCGGAGTCTAAGGTGAATAAAGGTTTTAGTTCAGTAAACATGAAATGACCACATGCAGGGCACTGGAATAGGCACAGAATATATATGGTCACTATGTTCATATGCCTAGTAAATGGGAGAAGATGCCAGTTACAATTAACTCTGTTATGGGAATAAGAGAGATGAATTTAGGCTCTGTCACTCAGGCCTGGTTTTGTGGAGAAAGTACCATTTGAGCTGAGCCTTAAAGGGAGATTCAGGTGGGAATAGGTGAGGAATGGCAATTGGGGCAGAGGAAACAACATACAGAGGTTCAGAGAGGAGGCTCGGCACCTGTAGCTCAGCGACTAGGGCGCCAGCCTCATACACTGGAGCTGGCAGGTTTGAACCCGGACGGGGCCTGCCAAACAACAATGACAACTACAACAAAAAAATAGCCAGGCATTGTGGTGGGTGCTTGTAGTCCCAGCTACTTGGGAGGCTGAGGCAAGAGAATCACTTAAGCCCAAGAGTTTGAGGTTGCTGTGAGCTGTGATGCAACAGCACTTTACTGAGGGTGACATAGACTCTGTCTCAAAATAAAAAAAAAAGTTCAGGGAGGAAAAGCACAAGACACATTTGGGGAATACAAACTACCCTGATTGGCTGGAGCATGGGGTCTGTGCACTCAGAATAGTAAGAATGGGGGGGGACAAGCTACCACCACTCTTTCAAAAAGTTGAGGTCCAGATTTCACTTACCTGCTATGTTTTTCAAGAGAAAATAAGGATTTTGCCACTTCTAAAGTATTGTTAATGTGGGTTTGCTTTGTACTTTTCAATGTTCATTAAGTATATTCTCTGATTTGATAGTTTAATCACAAGCATTTATTGAGAATACACAATGCACGAAGTCCTTTGCTTGAGTACTGGAGATACAGAAATAGCCAACACACAATTCCTGACTGTGAGTTGCTCAGTCTCATCCAGGAGACATTCACGTAAAGTACAGTGGAAGGGGAGTTGTGATGGTGCTCCTAGTAGGTCCATAAGCTGGTGCAACAGAGGTCAATATCTGTGTTTAACAGACATGGAAACTCAGAGTAGGAAAAGTTAACTTGTCCAATATCACATGGGTAGTCAGGAGCAGTATGCTTAGGGTTAGGATACAGGCTTGCAGCTTCCCAAGAGTGGTTGTTCCCTGACTCTGCCCTTCCACCCTGACCTTGAGGACATGGGAATGGAACTGATAGAAAATGAGCATGAAGGAAAGGCTGAGTGGTGAAGTGCACATCTCAGCCACCTCAATACTACTTCCTTACCATCCCCTCTTCCTAAATACTTTTGTTTCTCATCGTGGTACTTTTCCTGAAGCTCAAGAGTTGGGGAATTTGGGGTTTAGGTTTGGTATTGTACGGATAGCCTTCAAAGAAAACACCTGTTCTGTTCCTGATTCTTGCCTTCCAGTTTTATAAGCTTTTGGGCAGATGAAATGTAACATCAAAATAGCTCAGAGAGAGCCTTGGTAACATTTAAGATATTGAACGTGCTGCATCTGGTAACTAGAAAATTTAATGATCTCCTGCTGTTTTGGTAATTGGATAAGTAAATACATCAGAATAAATCACACCAGCAAGTCTTTTGTATGTCGTTAGGGACTCAACTCTTTTAACTCCTGTTCAAAGCTTCAGCTCCTGAGTGGTGTTTGTGTGTAGAGCTATGCACACACCAGCTCGTGTGGCTCTGCTTGAGTATTAAAATGCATTCAAAATGCTCACATTCTCCCTAGCCACTCTGCCTGGAGAGCACATGTAGCACACCACTCCAGATCACTCTGAAGCCAGGGAGAAAAGCTTTTTTCAAAAGTTTAAATAATACCTAATAAGACAATAGAGCCTTGTCATGATCTTCGTCCAGTCTTTCCAGCCATGTCTTCCATTATATGCCTGCTATGAGCCTTCTCAGAAACACTACTCGTTTACAAACTAGGGAAATGAGGCCAAAGCAAAAGGGGACTATCCTATTCCAGTAAGTAATCTTTTAAGAACTTTAAATAGGAGAGAGGCAGGATCAGACATTTTGTTCAACTCCCTCACAAGTGGTAGCGAGAAGGAAAGAGACCCAGAGGGAAATGGTCTATTGAGAGACCACTGGGTTTGGGGTGATGCCCTCGCCAGCTTACAGATGAGAAATTTGGGTCTTATCTCATGGTAAGAGATTAAATGACTTGCTCAAGAGCACACATGCAGTGCCAGGACTTACAACCCATCAGTGCTTTTTCTTACTGCCTACCTAATTAGCACTTAATCCAGGCCTACTTGTGAAACTGTGAGTCAAACAATAATAGCATTTCTCAGAAAGCTTTTAAGCTGAGTTAACAGTTCTAAACCTAACCAGTAAACAGGTATCTCTCCTTTCATTTGTCTCTTAATGCTGTCTTCCAAACACAGTGGTTAGTGTTACGGACCAAACTTTTATCAGAGGCATCGTAGGAACCTTTTATGTAAGAACCTGGCTGCCTTCCATGGTATTGACCTCTGAAAGCGAGGCTGTCCCCTAAATCAGTGCTTCCCAGCCCTTTTCCACATCACTACACATATTGAAAGATGTTTGTATGCCTTACAGGAGAACCGTACTAGGTTGCTCAGAGTCAGAGGCAACCCAGCCCTGAGGTTCCTGGCTATGCCAAGGGCTGAGGAGAACCAGCGTCTTGGCACACCTGTTACCTGGGCACATTTCTGAGGCTATGTGCACTCTGTTTCTCTTGCCACATTACAGACCCCTCACTCGTGCATTCTGATACCCTGTTTATGCTTTCAGGGACAGTGGAACTTTGCAAATTGCTCCATGACTTCCTTTTTTCCAGGTTCCAAGAGGGATTTATTTTGGGAACTGATTTCCCAGAATGGGGAAAAATTTCTATTCTCATTCTTTTTATTCTTTTCTTCTTTTTGTGCTCGTTCCTCAGATTTGGATTTTCTCTTGGTTTTAGACCAAAGAGGCTTTTCCCTCCCCACCCATCCTTGTTGGAATCCCCTCCGATCCGTCCCCAGCCCTTCCCACTAACATTGTCATTTAATAGCCACCAAACCACCATCAAGGATACTGATGCAAGGAGAAAGTCTTATCTCTTATTTGGTGTGCCGGCTGTCCCTGACAGTGTGCCAAGCTTAAAGCCATTTTAACATTATTAACATTTCAGAGTTGATGTTGTCATTAAACAGCCCGTTTAAGGGCACAAGCTGGGAATATAGAATTCAGATTTGCCATGAATGTTGAGTAATCTTGGATAAGTGCTTTCCACTCACTTGGCTTTTCTATCCCCATACATTACAGAGATCACGTCTTAAATCAATCCAGCTGGGCGGCACCTGTGGCTCAGTGAGTAGGGCCCATATACCAAGGGTGTCAGGTTCGAACCCAGCCCCTAGCCAAACTGCACCAAAAAATAGCCAGGCGTTGTGGCGGGCATCTGTTGTCCCAGCTACTCGGGAGGCTGAGGCAAGAGAATCACTTAAGCCCAGGAGTTGGAGGTTGCTGTGAGCTGTGATGCCACGACAATCTACTGAGGGCAACAAAGTGAAACTCTGTCTCTTAAAAAAAAAAAAAAAAAGAACCGATCTAGCTCTAACAATCACTAGCTTTGTGATGATTGAAGAGCCAGATGACTGAAATTTTCCCAAATGCCCTCAGCAGTAATATATACTCTGTTATGGGGAATATGTGCTTCTGTTATATGAAGGATACAGTACTTCCAAGAAAGGGAGTTAGAATAAGTAGGATAATGCATAATTATAAAATTAAAATAATCTAGTATGGTTAAGAACACAGACTTTAAAGCTAGACCTAGTTTTAAGTCCTTGCTCTGCCATTTCCCGCCTGTGCAGTATTGGGTGAGTTATATAATCTCTCTGAGCCTCTGTGCCTCATAGGGATGTTGTAGTGCTTAGAAGTGCTTGGCACAGTAAGCTCCTAGTATATGTTAACTGCTGTTACCATTATAATAATGAGGTGAAACACTGAACAGACAGGGTAGCCTACAAGACACAATTTCTGTCCTTCTCTTACCTTCATCTTCTTCCCCTTTGTTCTCCTTTTAGATTTTCTTTTCTCTTTTCCTACCTAAAAAAAAAAAAAAATCAAGGAAAGAAAATGTCCTACGTATCCTATACTTATCAGCCATAGCAGCCCATCTCACCTCACTCTCTAGCACCCCAATTGTTCTACCACAGTTCAGTAATGAAAGGAAGAGCATCTGTCACTGTTTATTGGAAACCCTCATCCCAGTGTCACTTCTTTCCTGTGGTCCAATGAGACAGATTGATTAGCCCAGCAACTGCACAGGAAGCTGAGATGGATATAAACCATAGATCATCCCACAGTGGGGGACCCTTACAGTTTGGAAGTTCCTTTTGGGATTGTTACCACCTGCAGCAAAAGTAGAGGAGAGGTTACTAAGAGCTACAACTGGCATTGTTGTGGTGGTTACTTATAGTTGTTACTAATTACTGTTAATAGTAGCAATCCCTATGTTTGACTCTGATCAGCACATGACCAGCAGATCAGCTTAAAGTTCTCCCTCAAATACTTTGTGGGTGTAACTGCCTCCTTAAGGATTTCCCAACTCACCAAAAGGTGTTTAAAGAAAATAAACAATTAGCTGTTGATACTAACAAAAGACAGCTTGTGTTCCTGTAGGGAACAACAAAGCCCATACCACAATGGGCCATGAGCCATGACGCAGCTGCATAGTGCACCTTTCTTTATACCCAAGGGAAAGCCATTTAGTCATATAAACCGTCCCCTGTCAGAAGGATCAGAAGGTGAGAGGCAACAAAGAGCAGCCAGTTCATTGGATGTGGACTAGAAGCTCACAAATTTGGATACAAATTCTAGCCTTATTTTTTCTAGCTATATATATATGATCTTGGGCAAGTCCCATAAATACCCATATTTCACCTCAGAGAATTCATCTGTGAAATGGAAATAATAGGAGTATTTATCTCATGGAATTGTGACAAATTAGATAATTGCCTGGCACTTAGAAAACACCAAATAAAAGGTAACTTTTTAATAGTGATGATATTAATCATTTATTAAGCTTCTGATATTTAAAATGCATATTTTTCTATTGGATTGTTAAATAGGTTACTCATAGCAGACCAAAAAATTAGTTCTACCAATTTCCGAGCATGCTAACCTTGACCAATATACCAAAAGTAGATACATCCACCTTCACTATGATATGAGAACTTGTATAGCAGCCCTCACACTGCCTCACAGAATAGAAAGAGCTCAGGATTTGAAGGGGGAAAAACCTGGGTTCACATCTAAGCTCCACCAATTTCTAGTTGTATGACCATGTATAAGAAACGTCCCTCTTTGAGATTGGTGTTCTTATCTGTAAAAATGAAGATGGATGAGTCCGTTCTCTTAGGGTAGCCTTGAGATTAGGTAACATGTGACAGTGCTTTGAGAGCTGTAAAATAATAGTTATTATAAAGTGTGCATTCTTCAGAAGAAAGTTTACTGGCACATTCATTTTTTGTTTGGTTTAAAGGATCATCTTTTTAAGAATAAGCTTTGCTGTGGCTTTATGTACAGATGGAAACTCCATTTGAAAATTGATTTCTGCCCCGATTGGCTGACTTTCTCATCTTTTAGTCAAGACCAGCCTTTGAGAGAGAAGAACTGTGACCCCTGTATCATCTTCCACCAAATTATAATTGTTAAGCATTTTGCTTGGTGGGGATAAAAACATCACCTTTGCTACCCAAAAGGTTGACCAGAAATTGTAGTTTCAGATCCATAGCCAAGGGACTTGCTCATATTCTTTGCCTATAATCGAAATAAATTTGTCCACTCAGTGTATGGTACAGCTGGAGACTGCAGGTTTACCCTTACCTTGTAAACACCAAACCAGGTTGATTCCAGAAAAAAAGGAAAGAAAGTGGCTGGGCTCAGACTCTTCTCCCAAACTCACCAAGCAGTTAAGATAGGGAAAGCATCCAGGAGTCACCCCATGTGGAAGCAAAGGTGTGAAATAAATGTTCTCCCCAAGAAGGGTTATAAGCTTTATCTTATTGAATCCTCACAACTCAAGGGAACAAAAAATGTCTCAGTTTTATAAATAAAGAAACAGTGAACCAGAAAAAGTTAAGTAACTTGCCCAGATCTTCAGATAGCTGGAAGGTTATAGTGGTAGGAATCTAGCCCATGTATCCCTCCCTCCCTCCCTTCTTCACACTTCCACCATTCTAACCATTGGAGAGCTCAAGCCACACAGATGACATCTAACACATAAAAAAGGCATTGAATCATGAGAACAGCTGTATGTGTTGGCTATCTCAATCCCTGCAACAACCCTTTCACCCAGTGGAGAAGGAAACAGGAAGTTTAGAAGTGTTCTAAACATCCTGTTGACTTGGCTAAGAGCCAGAATTCGAACTTAAGTATTTGTATTTCCAAAGCTCAACTGCAGTCCAGTTGACTCCATTGAATTACTAGTCCCCACATTTTTTTAAATACAAAAATTAAAGCCTGGAGAAGACAAGCGACTTGTTCAAAATCACACTCTTAGAGCCAGGACTGGAGCTCATATATTCTGGTCCTTTAGATCCTGACAACATTAGATGATATACAGCCATGGCTGTCAGCACAGGAATTCAGAGGGAGAGCTTTCAGAAGTAGGTAGGCTGTAACTGAAGGATGGATTTCCCTAAGGTTGGGGAAGTTGATTGTGCTCTGAGTCTGATGTAGCGGATGGGACCTGGTTGTCTTTCACATTGATGGGAAGGAGAGTGAGGTGTGGATGAGGTTCTGGTGTTTGCTCTCTATGTGGACTAGAAGAGACTTACAAATTTTCTGCCAGTGTGGCAAAGAATTGCTCCTGGGGTTCAGGCTATGCCTCTGCCCACAGTGCTGCCAGCATATGGTCTAGAAAATGGTAGTTGTTAGTCACCAGAGCTTTTCTGCCTTGAAAAAGGTGGAACTTTCTGAATACTCTAAAAGTAAGAATACATTTTAAGAATCTTTGTTGGTTTATTGCTTCCCAATCTCACACATTGAACTGAAGTCTGGATCTCATGTAGTAAGAGAGAACCCTACTGGGCCACTTGTAAAGGGTGGGGAATTAAAATGGAAATTATGAGGAAACAAGTCAGGGGTTCTAGTTGCCTCTGCAACTTGGTGTGTGATCACAGACAAACCTAATCTCTGGGTCTCGTTTCCTAATCTGCAGAGTGGGACTGATTTCCAAGAACTATTGTAGTCCATTTTCTTCGTAAGCTATTAAAATATACTGGAAACATTAAGAAGAAAAAAAGAGGAAAACAGAAAAAAATCCAACCTAGCATTTTTTTCTAAATGTAAAATATGAGATCCAGACTTTCCCCTATTCAATTTCAAAGTAAAAGCATTACCTCAGCAAAATTAAATAAAATTTAGAAGGGCTGATAATACCGCCTTCCCCACATGACTGTAAATTAGTTTATGTAAGTATCTCACATACTATAAAATACTATGCAAATACTGCTCCTGCTATTATTTTTAGAATCAGTCAGCTCCTGCCCTCAAGTAGTTTCCACCCTAGTAATACAGGTTGAGTATCTCATCTATGAAACGCTCAGGGCCAGAAGTGTTTTGGATTTCGGATTTTTCCAGAGTTTGGAATATTTACTTAAGAGTGAGCATTTCCTTTGAGCATCACGTTAGTGCTCAAAAAGCTTCACATACAAAAACATTTTAGATTTCAGATTAAGGTTACTCAACCTGTAGCATTATATTTATGCTCAAGTATTCAAAAGATAAGGTCCGAGGCAGAATGACGTGACTAGCAAGAACCCCACAACAGAAGTGAGGAACATTAGGATAGCGTACTGCACCTGCCCCAGTCAGCCGTGTGACCTGGGTGACATCACCTGATGTCTGTGAGCTTCCATTTGCCCACCTGTGAAATGAGGGGATTGGACTGTTTGGCATTTAAGAACTTGCCCAGCCTAACATTCTAGGATTCGTAGTGTAGCCTAAGGTGAGAATCTGTCACATTGTTTCATATTTTTCTCCACCGCAATGTTATATTTTTAAGAAAAGGAACTGAAGCCCAGGGAAATAACAGAAACAAAATGTATGTGAAATTTCAAAGTGTTGAAAAAATTGATCTAGAAAAGAGTAGTTCTATTTGGCAAAGAATGTGTCCTGTTTTTGACAACATAAACGTTTCACAAAGCCAATTTGCTGAATTATGAACTTAATTAGAAAATATATCCATTCAGGTTTCCTAAGTACAGTGAAGAAAATGTCAAGATGGTTGACTTTTCCTCTTCTAACTATAGACAGTCAAGCTATCCCTCTTATCTGAGAACACCCCTCCTCCCTAAGGAGTCCCAAAGGGTGGATTTCTCTGTTGATTTAGAGAGTCAATAATTCAGTAAAGTCCCAAGTAAATGGCACAACACAAGCTCAGATTGGGTTTTTGTATTCGTATTTTATAAACATTTCAGGATTTTTTTCTTGACCTTTGACCTTTTGCCATTCCCAAAGTACAAAAGATCTTATATTCTGGAAGCTGGGCTAGGAACAAGCTCAGAGTCATCTCAACCTACTTCTTTCTCTATGTGGATCCTACTCTGAGCAACACCTCTGGCAATATAATCTAGCAGTTAGACATGGGGTCTAAATCCAGATTGCCTTGTTGATTGACAGTGTGGCTCTGCCCTTAATAGCTCTGGGGCTCCATGTCTCAATTCCCTCATCTCTGTAATAGGGATAATAAGTGTCAGATCAACTACCTCTGAGGGTTATTAAGAAAATTAAATGATTTTATAAATGTAAAGTGCTTGGAATATGCTGGGCACAAAGTAAATGCTCAGTAAATATTAGCTATCATCATCTGCATATAAGCCCCCAAATGAATGCTTCTAGGGACAGCAGAGAGTTCACTCACATCTTCACTCCCTACCCCCAACCCCCTGACCCCCATTTCCCTGTTGACATGTTAGCCAGAAGCATTCTGGTTATCTTGAACTTTAGAGTCAGACAGACCTGAGCGTGAAACCTTACTCTACGTGCAAACCTCGGACAAGATAATAGTATCTATTCACTGAGCCATTGTGAGTACTAGTTAAGGTGCTTTATGTAAAGTATATAAACTACTTACCATAATTTCAGCTATATAGTAGGTGCTCATTAAATGGTAGTTGCTGCTATGATCATGATAATTGTGAAGCGCAAGCAGAAAATAAAGAACAGAAGGAGCAAAAAGAAAGAGAAGCAGTGTTAGCCATACCAGCAGCTGCTGCCCTGTTAAAAAGTTCTTTCTGACTAGCTAGGTTCTGCTTCCTTGTGATTTCCCCTCACCAGTCCTGGTTCTCCCCACAGGAGCTACACAGAACACATCTACCATCTTCTACTTATCAGCCCTGCACATATGCAAAGAGGGCTGGCACAGGCTCCTCCCTGCCCTACGCTACGGCAGCAGCAGCAGAACCACTCCTCAGCGCCCTCTCCAGTTGTTTCTCAGGGAACATGGTTTTTAGGTTCCTCCCTAGCAGGAAGTCCCTCCTGGAACATTCCACGTCCACCTTGAATGGGCCCAGAGCACTGCAGTATGGTTTCACATATGGCCACTATCTTACTGGGGGAAATCATGGTCTTCCTAGGTCACCATCCTAGGATCCTCCTTCATCTTTGTGCAAGCCAGGGAAATGAGAATAGAAGCAGAGATCATCCTTGTTCATTTTGGAATTCTTATCTAAAAGGACCTTCAAATAAACAAAAATTCCTTCATCTGGAGCACCAGAGGAAGCATCCCAGCATAGCTTGTTTGTTATGAAGTAATCCAGTGGTGGCACAGCCCCACTGATAGAAGGGGGTCTCCAAAGATCAAGGCATAACCCAACCAGGGAAAGGGGGGCATTCCTGCTGGACAGTGGGATAGAAACAAGAAAGGCAGGCTTCAGATCAGGTTGCAGATAAGGGTTTCGAGAGGCTTCGTGGAAAGAGCTCTAGCTTTGAAGTTACAGAGATCAGGGACCCTATCCAAGGAAGGCCCCAGCCAATAATGGCTTCACCTACTGGCTTAAGCACTGTACCAGAGAATTCACCAACATCACAACCAATATAGGAGAAACTGTGACTCCCATCTTACAAGTTAGGCTTTCTGGTTATATAGCTTTTTTTAATTAAAAGGCCATATCGGTAGGAACCAGCCATTCCTTGACAGCTCTGACAGAGCTAGGGTTTGAATCTAAGTTTGCTTTAATCTTCTTAACCATCATACTATATATAGAGCCCCGCTAACCATGTAACTTCAAACAAGTGGTAACCACTTTGAGCCTCAATTTTCTTTTCTCTACAACTGTGAGTGATTGTTGTGCAGATAAATGAAACAATATATTCATATAAGAGCCTGGCATATAATAGGTGTTCGAGAAATTTTAGTTTCCTTCTCCCCATATCCCAGCTCTCCCACTTAAAGTGACTGGAGAAAATCACTTAACTTTTCTTGAACACAATTTTCTCTTGTGAAAACTGGGTATGGTTTATGAATCTGTAACCTTGAGTGTTGACAACTCTAGCAAGATGACACTCAAGTCTGAAGCTCAGGCCTCCCAGTCTCTTTTGCTTCCTCCTACATCTTCCACCTTTACTCACATCCCTGGCACTATTATGGTTTTGGTTTCTCCCAGCAAACATCATGTTTACAAACCACAAATAACAAAGTAGAAGATGCCGGAAGAGCCCTGGCATGTTAATTGAGAACAATAGCAGAAGCAGCTGAGCAGAAAATGCCAGCAAGTCAGAAGCAGAGGCAGCATAGCTCTGTTTGTTGACAGAAGTCAGCGCAGTATTGTACGTTAATTGGGGAAGTGGGTAAACATTTGCCAGCAGCTTGCCCCTCAGTGCATTGGAAGATAGACAGCAGGCTGGCCTTCCCCACCTCTGCTTGCCCATCTGTCCATAACCCAAGCAGTACTAGTAGAGCAGGCTTTGCCCCAGGTACCTTGTAGGCAGAGAAGATTCCAGGGGTAGATGTGTCTCCTTAATGATCCTCCTGGGCATACCAGGTTCCCATCTAAATACAGGCAAAGGTATTTCTCCCTCTTGCCGCCCCCCCCTCTTCATCTTACCAGCCTACCTGTGACACTCGGCTTTGGCCCCCAGGGACTCCCCTGCTCACCTAGCTGGAAGACAGAAGAATCATCTCATTAGGAATGGCTTGAGTTGAGCAGAAGGCAAGATTCAAAGATTGCCTGTCTTAAGTGCTGCAGTATTTGCCCTCGGGCCCAGAGCTCCCAGATTTACAGCAGCAGCCTCAGGCCTGACTAGAGATTGCTTGTCCCCCGCACCCCACACACACACACACACACACACACACACACACACTGAGAGCTGCCTATTCATCTGTGCATCCACCCATCCTTACAGTTGCTTTCATACACAGCAGCCATTATCGAACACCTGCTCTGTGCTAGACAGTGGTAATTATATATTTTTCTCATTTAATCCTCACATTCATCCTGCAAGGTTGATGCTAACTTTAAAGCCGCAAAGCTGATAGCCAACCCAGCTGTGATTTAAGCTAGAGTATTAGAGTATCTAGTTCCAGTATTTCTCAACTTTTTAAAAATTCCTGACTTTTTTTTTTTTTTTTAAGAGCTAGGGTCTTGCTACGTTGCCCTGGCTGATCTTGAATTCCTGGCCTCAAGCGATCCCCCTGCCTTGGCCTCCTAAAGTCCTGAGATTACAGGCATGAGTCACCATTAACCTTTTTGTTAAACCTTTATGTTCTATCCCTGCCCCAGCCTAGGAAGGCATAAACCTAATTTAGAATGCCTTTATGATTAGCATATCCAATTAAGCCAAGATTTTATCGAGCTTTACTTTTATTAGTTCATATTGTAAAATAATGATTTTTAAAATTTCTAAAATATAAAATTGTATTATGACATTGACTCATTTTTTTCAAACTAAATATATCCCCTCCCCCCATAACAAGGAGTCTATGATACACCTGCCCTCACCAGAGGAGATATTTATCACATCACTGGGCTTGGTGAAATGGCCATTTTACAATTTATGGCATATAGTTTTAACAGTAAGATCAACCCCAAAGGCTTAGCTCTTGTCCCACCTAACAGATCCCCCGTCAACTATAAATATTAACCAAGCAGAGATCTCTAGGAATGCCATTTCGCTGTTTAGCCAGCACCCTTCCTAAGGGCCCCCTGTTCAGGAGGCAAGGGACCTCCAACTGAAGAGGTTAAACCTCCAGAACCTACGCACTGAGGTCAAATGCTAGTTCCTCTACCAAACTGCTCTGAGCCCTAGTTTCCTCACTTACGAGATGGGAATGACAGCGCCTCACAGAGTTATTTTGAAGATTAAATAAGATAATGTGAGAATACTCGTGCTACAGAGTAGGCTCTGAATCAGTGTGCACATACAGGCTGAATGCCATATGGAAGAAATAGTGCTTGTTCCAATCTTTTGAATATGTGTTTTCTTTCTCTTTAGATAACTCAGCTGGACCCAAATAAATCATTATTGGAGGTAAACTTATTCCCTCAAGAAACCCTTTTCCTTGAAGCAAAAGAGTAAACACAGCCCAGCGGTGGAACCAGCCATTCCTTGACAAGCCAGTGGCCTGCATCAAGAGAAGGGCTCCTCGCCAATCCACCTACACGCTCGTCTCACTCAATTCAATGTCACACTTCTGCCTCTTGCAAGATTGCTGGAAAAAAAGTAATAATAAACATACTACTTAAAATTTCCTATCCATGAGTATATGTTTCCTCCCCTCCTTTCAGAGAATTACAACTTTGCCAGCCTCCCCTACCCCTTGTACCTCATCCTCGTTCAATGACTAATGTACTGTTCAAGTGCGAGTGATCAGTAAGTAGAACTCCCACCTCTCCGACACCCATCTTTAACCTGCAGTGTCTAGGGCAGTTCTGTCTATTCTGTGATGCCAGAAAGCTTCGTATTTGACATGTCTCACTGAGCCAGGGCTCATACACCGCGACCTTTTTATTTTCATGACTGGATTTCTACTTTGTCACCTAATTATAAGAGGCGGAGGGAAGGGGGGAGTCAAATGGGACATTCTCGGCTTGGAGATTCAACACTGTTGTAAGGGAAAAAGCCTGTCATTTTTGTTAGTACTTTCTGACTCCTTTACTAAGATGTCAGGTTTTGTTTGAGGACTACATTTGACATATGCAACATATTTATTTGCTGCTGCTGCCTTGGGTCTGGGTCTCCAGGTTCCACATAGAGGTATTTTCTGTTCCATTGCAGCACAGGGATCACACAATGTGGTGTCCAGATAAAGTGCAGAGAGGTCAGCAACCAAGGTTTTGGTCACAGCGGGAATCTGCTGTTAAGTTTGCATTTGGGCAGTTAGAAGCTCTCAAATAGCAGCTCCCCCACCCCGTGTGCTGCTCCATCAGTGAGCGCTGAACACAATTCTCTGTTGCTTTTCTCCCCCTCTCCTCCATCATGTGTTTAGACTTTGTCACTTGGAGTTTTAAGCACCTTGTCTTTTGACAAAATCTGATCAGCCACCCATGGACTCTCCTATAATAAGGAATTTGCTCTATTATTTTGTTCTTTTAATGTTTTGGTATTAGATACCAGATTCCCATCTCAGTTGAATAGAATCTCATTCTGTGGCTGAAAATTCAGACTTCATATATATGAAGAGAGCAGACTCGGGGGCTCAGCTCAGAAGACATATATTGCCTGAACCTATATATAATAATTCAGGGTCTGATTTAGTAAATGTGGGTTTTCTTAATCTGTGGGTTTGGAATGAGGGTTTAGTTCATGGGAACACTGTTTATACCCTCATAGCCAATGGTTTCCTTTTTTTTTTAGTCTTGGAATGTTTCTCCATATCTGTTTTTATGTCACCCGTGGTTTTTATCCTAGGGGTTGGGATACCAGTTTTGACATTTTGTGCTTGTCCAAAAAGAGTCTGAGTGCTGAGTTTGTTTCCCCAACCCCAGCCAAGGGGTTCTTTCCTGAAGACTCTAACCAAAGCTGGAGAGATGCCTGGTTATTTTCCCTCCACCCAGACGTGGCTGTTGGCCAGGTAAAGTCCACCTTGTGTCTTTTCTGTCATGCTTCAATCAAGAACCTCCCCTGACCGCTCTGTTAAAAGAGATATATTCCTAACAGACCACATCTCTCTAGGTATGGGCCTTCTCTGGCCCCAGGGAGGCTGAAAGGAAGGGAGATCCACTGTGGAGGGAGTTCAACCTGGGCTCTTCCTCTGCAACTCCATTCCTATGCTCCTGACCTGGTGGCACCACAGGTGCTCATTTCCAGTGCTACAGATGCGCTAGGACACTGGCTTTTCTTTTCAGGTAGACCTTGTTCTGTAGGCTGCTATGGAGAAGCTGCAGCCCTGAACTCAGGTCATACTCAGGAACAGCACCATGGCCAAGGGTGGGCATTCGCAGGGACTCTGGATCCACTGTCATGTTCAGCCTGTTCCATCTGACTTGGGTTTGACTTCATGATATTGTTCTCTCCTAGTCCCCTTCACTTCTGTATTCCAAAAGTATAGACTTTACTCTGAAGCCAGTTTCATGAAAGTTATTAAATACTACGTGAAAGTGTGTGAAGTCGGCACACTCTTTTTTTAATCCTGTCTTGAAAAGTTCCCCTTTCTCAGTCTAACCTGCTCAGCTCTTTAACTCCCAACCTGCGGGAGCTTGGAAAGTTCTCAGTAAATTGTTCCTTCATGACATGATGGCCTACTGAGCTCCAGAACAGGAGGCCAAAGCAATTTTATACCTTTTCATACAAGCACAACATTAAAATGACTTGTAGCAGGCATGGTGGTTCATGCCAGTAATTGTAGCACTTTGGGAGACCAAGGATCTCTTAAGCCCCGGAGTTTGAGGTTGTTGAGAACTATGATGATGTCACCACCGCACTCTAGCCCCAGAGGACAGAGCAAGACCCTGTCTCAAAAACAAACAACAACAAAAACACTTGCTATCCACAGAAATAGCAGTGTCCTTTGCAATTCTTTCTCCTACCATTAGGCTTCCTTGGGCTTTACGTCCTGGCTTCCAGATGCAGCAAGTGAATCCATCAGGATATTTGCTTGGTGTTCTCATGCCCAACTGTTTACAGTGACACGCCAGGGTTCCTTGACATCCCCCGACACTTTCTTGTGTTCATGGTCTGCTGTACCTTTGGAGCATTCATTTCAAAGTTTAAGGAAGTGTTGCCAGTTTCCCATTGCCTTCTAGAGGGTGTGGTTTCTTGGGGGTTTCTGGTTGGGAATGTTGCCAGGCTTTGGCACCACTAATTTTATGGAACACTCAGGTGTTCATCTCTGAATTGTAAGCATCTATAGTCAGAGTTGAATGAAGGCATCTTTTATGGAATCTTTCTTTTTGAATATAAGAGAATAAAATTTAAGCTTTTATAGATTTTACTCGTCAATGACATTAGAAACATGAAATATGCTTGCAATTGCATTAAAATTGCTACTCTTAATAGCTAGACATGCTGAGCTGAGTGTTCTGGTCAGGGAGATGGGTTTTTAAGAAGCTGCAGAGCTCTGGCAAATTTCCAGAGGAGACCTGTTTTTCTTCACTTAGATGTGGGAGAGGTTTTCACTTTTCTCCATTAGCAGCATCACTGATAGACATTCTGCTATCCAGGCATCTCAGTCCCTCACCCATCAAATCCTGGATCCCCACAGATGCTGGGACACGGAGTCTTCAATTAGCCCAGGAGTAACTCACATAGGCTT
This sequence comes from Nycticebus coucang, assembly GCF_027406575.1. NCBI lineage: Eukaryota > Metazoa > Chordata > Mammalia > Primates > Lorisidae > Nycticebus > Nycticebus coucang. Next base: position 47,211,821 of record NC_069801.1, on the reverse strand, counting down.
ACAGTCCGTGGAGCCCTTCCACATGCATTATCTCTTTTGATCTTTTTAAAAATTCTTGGAGGGAGGGAGATCTTTACACACAAACACACACACACACACTCCAAACACTTCAGTTTGTTCCATTTAGAACCTTAGTAGCTGTGCGACCTCAAGGTAAGTAACTTCTCTGAGCCTCAGTGTCCTGCCACCATTCAGACAGCCTTCCCCACTCATCCCCACAGTCCACCGCTGTAGTGGAAGCAGAGCAAAGACGATCGCTCCAGTTTGGCGCGTGCAGTTCAGAGGGCGGTGGCTTACTTAAAGTTACACACAGCTCAGTAAGAGAGCCAGGGTTTAAGCCCTGACGGCTGATTTTCCTCTTCTCCTATAAAGAATCTATAAATTTCATGTTCAAAAATGGACATTGGCATCCTCTATACAATTGTACACAGAAAGTTATTTTCCTAAAGTATATTTTCCTAAAAAGGGAATCTGTATCTCATAAGATTCTCAGTGGGATCTATTGACCAAAAAAATGTAAGAACTACTATTTACATCATGCAAACAACACGAAATTATTTGGGAAATTGAATCTATCCATTCTATTTTATCAACCCATATTCTTAGCTAAAAGAAACCACCAAAGAGGGTGGAACATAACCATTGGACTTTCTCCCTCTGTATTTAGAATTTCTCCCTTGTTGCAAATAATTGGCTTTGGAAAATGGCACTTAACCCCAACCAGCCATATAGCTCCTCACTGGTGCATTTTAAAAGTTTGGTCTGAAAGAAAATATCAATAAAAAAGTCTTGATCTCCAGTCTTCAGTTACAGTATTAGTGTGGTTATTTGTTTTGACAGGTGGTAGGGATCATGATTAAGAACAGCCTCTGGAGCCATATTGCCTGGGTTCAAGCAATTACCTTAGCAATGTGCTCTGGGGAAATCACTTCACATTCCTGTGCCTCCATTGTTTAGCTACAAGAGGGAAATAATAACTACCTGGTTGATAAGGTTTTATGAAGATTTAATGTGTTAGGGTAAAGCAGTTAAAACAGCTATTATCTGTTCTATAGGCTCATGAGATGACATTAGGAAAGGAGAGTGATGCCAGCAGTGAGAAGTGGCACAGAGAGGACACAGAGAACATGAAAAGTGACACAGAAGTCTAGGAGCACCATTCTGGTGCCTTCAAGGGAGGGGCAGAGAGCCCCGCACAGTGTCACTGGCTTTCCACTGCCTGTAAGGATGAGCCTGGGGCTTTGTGGGAAGGAGAAAGGAGAACTGACTTGCTGGGCACTTAGATGGTGGCCAGGACTGTCCTGGGAGCATCACAGACCTTCCCTCACATAACCTCAAACAGCCAGGTGACGTGAGTGATCTTGACCCTATTTTGAGGAGACAGCAGGGTCAGAGAGATGAAGTGACTTGCCGGAGCTCCACAGTGAATAAAGAACAGTTTGGCTCCAAAGCCCCTGCTGTGTTTATGCCAATGTGGTGTCTTCAAGGAAAATATGGTACAAGACTGAAGCATTTCAAATAATTACAATAATAATATTTTTCTAAGTGGTGGTGATGGCCTGGTGAGGTCTCATGCCTGTAATCCTAGCACTTTGGGAGGCCAAGGGGAGGATTGCTTGAGCCTAGGAGCTTGAGGTTGCGGTGAGCTATGATCACACTTCTACAGTCTAGCCCAGGGCAACAGAGCAAGACCCTGTCTCAAAAATATAAAGTGTTGGTGGATGCTAAAAGGGGAAAATCACATTTTACAGAAAACTCAGCTCTCTCGCCAGGCATTGGGACAGATGCCTGTAGTCCCAGCTACTTGGGAGGCTGAGGCAAGAGAATCGCTTGAGCCCATGAGTTTGAGGTTGCTGTGAGCTGTGATGCCACAGCACTCTACCAAGGGCGACAGTTTGAGACTCTGTCTCAAAAGAAAAAAAAGAAAGAAAGAAAACACAGCTCTCCAAAATGACCTATTCCCCAAGATGTCTTAGTACTATTGTGATTTAAGAATCTAAGAACGATTCTGGAGCTTCTACCTCTGTGACATCTTCAAAATCCATTCTCTGCTCCTTCATCCTTTATGCCATTACCATTTCTTCCCTCAAACCTTCATAGTTTCTCACTTGGGTTATAAAACGACGTCCTAATTCATCTCCCTTTCTCTGGTCCTGTCTCTTAATGACCAGTCTCCACACAGCTACCAGGAAGAGCTTTTTAAAACACCTGCCTCGGGCGGCGCCTGTGGCTCAGTGAGTAGGGCGCCGGCCCCATATGCCGAGGGTGGCGGGTTCAAACCCAGCCCCGGCCAAACTGCAACAAAAAAATAGCCGGGCATTGTGGCGGGCGCCTGTAGTCCCAGCTGCTTGGGAGGCTGAGGCAAGAGAATCGCGTGAGCCCAAGAGTTAGAGGTTGCTGTGAGCCGTGTGACGCCACGGCACTCTACCCGAGGGCAGTACAGTGAGACTCTGTCTCTACAAAAAAAAAAAAAAAAATTTCTAAAACACCTGCCTCACCATGTCACACTTGCTCTGATCCACTCAAAGGTTTCCCCTCGCCTTCCAAATAAAATCCAAACTCTTGGCTTGGACATAGAACCCTTATCATCTGGTCCCTACCTCCTTCCCCATCTGTATCTCCAGCCATGCCCTCAACACAGAGCTCCCTGCAGCTCCCTGTGAGTGCCAGCTTTCTGCCATCTCTGGCCTCATACACTGTGCCTTCAGCCCAGATAGACTCCTGCCTCCTGCCCATCCTTCATTTTCAGCTTATACTTCACTGGCTCCAAGATGCTTTCTTGACCATCACCACACCCTCCTCACACCCTTCAGGCTAGAGGCCTATATTATGAACCCTTCAACCCTGGTGCTGCCCTTTGCTCTGAACTGTAACCCTCAGCTTACGTGTCCTTCCTCTCCCCACTCCCAGACTGTAAGCCCCAAAAGGAAGAGGCACTTTATATTCTCAATGATTAGAGCATAGGTACACAGTAAATGGGATTTATTTTATTTATTTTATTTATTTATTTATTTATTTTGAGACAGAGTGTCACTATGTCGCCCTTGGTTGAGTGCCATAGCACCATAGCTCACAGCAACCTCAAACTCTTGGTTTCAAGTGATCCTCTTGCCTCAGCCTCCCAAGTAGCTGGGACTACAGGGACCTGCCACAATGCCCAGCTATTTTTAGAGATGGAGTCTCACTCTGACTCAGGCTGGTCTCAAATGATCATCTGCCTCGGCCTCTTAGAGGGCTAGGATTACAGGCGTGAGCCACCACGCCCAGCCTAACTTTGGATTTATTAACTGAACTTAAACAAAGAAATAATGGCATCCATTTACTATTATAAGAAGATGGTCATGGGTGGCACCTGTGACTCAGTGAGTAGGGTGCTGGCTCCATATATCAAGGGTAGCACCATATACCCGGCCCCAGCCAAACTGCAACAAAAAATACCCGGGCATTGTGGCGGGTGCCTGTGGTCCCAGCTACTCAGGAGGCTGAGGCAAGAGAATCACCTAAGCCCAAGAGCTGGAGGTTGCTGTGAGCTGTGACATCACAGCACTCTACAGAGGGTGACAAAGTAAGACTCTGTCTCTAAAAAAAAAGAAGATGGTCACTTCCTTCTCTAGTGTCCAACTCATATGGGCACATTGAGAGGGCAGGGACCAGATCTTCATCATCTGTTTATGTCCAGAGCCAGCTCAGGGTCTGGCACATAGCAGTCATGCACACCACGGGTACTGAAGCGATGAACCCATTGGAGCAAAACCCATTGTTGCTGCTGAGGAGAGAAAACAGTAAAGGAATTGCTGTTGAGTACCTAGGTGACCTAGCACAGTGCCTAGAGCTTATATGCTGTCATGCCACACCATCTTCAGAATTACTCTGCAAGGTCAGTTCTATTATTGTCCTTATTTTATAATTAAGACAACTGAGGTTCAGAGAGATTATGTCACCGTCTCAGAAACACACAGCTAATGGGGAGAGGAACTGGGCTTCTGCTCTGGATCTGTGCCCATAGCTCATTCCCTGCTATTTCCCTCCTCCATGAGATCTCTGAGCTGCTTTAGTAAGTGTAACTTCTAACCACAGATAGTGGAGCATAACAAAAATTCTCACACACTCCCCCACGTGCTTTCTAGGATACTGTATTTTCTTAGTTTTTCTCCCACCTCTCTGAAAGGTCCTCTGTCTTTTATGCAGTTTTCCCCACTCTGCCTGTGAAATGTCAGGCAGCCCCCAGTCCCTTCCTCAGCTCTCTGCTCTTCTCTCAAACTCTCCCTAGATTGGAGACACTTTGTACTTAAAGATTCATAAACTCCATGCCAGTCTGATTTGTTGCTTTATCCCCTAAGCACGGGGTCCAGCCCTGCAGGGGTGCTTGATACGGAGCTATCGGCGCTATAGTGAACACCTACAATATCTGCATTGTATGCCAGGCACTATGACATTTCCTTGTATTAACTCATTGAGTCCTCACAGCAACCTTCTGAAGAGCTACTATCACTCCCATTTTATTGTGAGCAAACTGAAGCACAAGAGATGAATTAATTTGCTCAAGTTCATACAGCTAGTAAACCAAGGAGCCAGCATTCAAACACAGTCACTTTGGCTCGAGAGTTCAACCTAGAACTACCGTACCCCACTCCTCCTTCAGGAAGCCTCCTGGAACCCCCAGGACAAGCTAAAGGGCTTTTCTATTCCCTTTTCTAGCAGAGCAGTTACCACGCTATGGTGACTGCACAGAAATCTCCCCCTCTGGACAATAACAGGTCTATCCCCACAGGTCTTGGCCAAGGGCACAGACATTAAATGATATATGAATGAAAGAAACACAAGACTACCCAATGAGGTAGAACATAGTAGGCCTATTTCATACATTGACAAACTGAGGCCTAGAGAGGTTCAGACACTTGCCTGGTCTCATAGCTACTGTACTACGTACTCGCAACCTATGCTTGGGCCTAACTCCAAAGCAATTATGTCCTTCACCACAGGGTTTCAGCACCCCAGCATTTAGTTTAGGTACTATTTAAGTGCCATTTGCTTTATGGAGATCAGGGTAGCTATGAATCATCCATTCATTACCGAGGCCTTCAGTTAAACCCTGGACTCTTAGTCTTTATCCTTGAACCAGAACTCCCAAGATGGGGTAGGGTGGAGCTGCCAACTTTAATGTGGCACTAGAAGTGTTCCAGGAACTGTGGTCGCTCACAGCTGGCTGGCCAGAAAGGCTTCTAGGGATAGGTATACCCCTTCCACAAACTCTGACCAGAGTCCACTCTGTAATAAATGGGTCTTGCAAGTCTGACAGTCTGAGACCCCAGAATTAGAAAAGGGGGCATCCTGCAGAATCAGGATGGAGCCTGCCCTCTGGGCTCAGGTCTCCAGGCCCCTAGAATGTTATCCACCTCAGCAAGTACACACTAGTAACAACTGCATAAGACTTTTCTTATGCAGGAGACAAGGAGAGTCTTACTGAGCCTTTTCTTTGTGTTTTGGGGATCAGGTGAACAGCCAGGAACTTTGCTATATTCCCAGAGTTAGATACCAAGGCCTTAGCTGAGCATCCTACATAAGCATCCCCTTCCTAGGTGGGTCTGCAGAGTCCTTTTCTCTTTTCTGAACATTTCCAGATACAACAGATCCACCTTTCCTCATTCTCCAGATGGATAAACTGAGGCCAAGAGCAGTGAAGTGACTTCCCCAAGGCCTCTATTCTGGCGTGACTTTAGCCACGGCAAGCATCAGTGAGGAAGTAGCATGCAAGCTATCACCTACATGCCTTAGCTTCAAATAAGGTGCATTTTATGAGTTTTTTGCATGTTACAAGTCATGGGCATAGAGGAAAGAACACATTCTCTGCAAAAAAAAAATGGTACGTTGCCATGGGGTGGGGGAGGCACAGAGTCCAGCCCCTACCTTTGGGGAGCCCCACTGGGAGCCAGTGGTACCAAGGTGTGCCCCAAGTAGTGGAGGCCCTGAGAAGACAGAGGAGGCAATTGTAGTTCCCAGAGAGCCTTGGATGGGTCCTGGGCCGTGCTGCTCCTTACCAACTGGGCAGTGCTATTTTGTGCTTCAGAGGCAAACGTACTCTGATTAATGGAGGCTCTGAGGATGGGGCAGGCTTAGTGGATGAGGTAAGAACCTAGGAAGGGAGATGGCCCAGAGTCTCTCTGGATCTGGAGCATGTCATGGCTGATGAAGATGTCTGGGCCATGCCAGCCCACCAGAACACCGGTTCTGAAGGGAGATTTCAGATTAGAATTCAAAATCAGAGGTAACTGGGAAGGTACTTCCCGTCACCAGTTCCCAGTTCCCCTTCTTCCTCCTGGTGGAGTCAAAAATGTGCTGACACAGGAACAGTTTTCCTCTCTGGAGTGAAGGCAAAGAGAGGGATTTATTCATTCAGTAGCTGCCTAACAATAATACCCAATATTTCTCAAGTGTTCTATTCTGTGTCAGACACCGAGGAGGACTTTACATGAATTGGACTACTGCGTCTTCCCAGTGACCCAGTGAAGGTGTTATTTTTACCCCCATCTTACATCAGACAGATGGAGGCCTCCAGGCCAGCTCGGCTTCCACACTGGTAGCCCTGCTCAGCCGAGCCCTGTGATCAGAGGTGCTGAGGATACTTGAAGGGGGTGGCCAGACACTGGACTGGCAGTGAGACTTAAGTGCGGTCAATCCTGGGGGGTGAAGGGAGACTGTAGGTGCACAGAAAGGAGTAAAGAAGCCCCCAAAGAAAAAAGGCCCAAATAGTAAAGGAAGTATTCCCTCCCTCCACACCTGTGCCCCCAAGTAGGCCAGTTCAGGGACCTGGGTAGGGAAGGTGGCCTCAGCTCCACTTGCTAGTCTCCAGTCTCTCCCCGCAGCTGCAAAGAACAGTTCTCACTCGCCCCCCACTAGCTGTCTGACCGTGGGAGGACTCATGTCCTCTTGATACCTCAGTTTCCTCTAATATAAACCGGAGATGAAAATGGCTCCAGAGAGTTTTCAGAGTCATTGTGTGCCTGTTGTACCTCTCACAGATACAGTGAGACATCCCTGAGGTTGTGCCCTAAAGGATGAGTATGAGTTTTCCAGGTTCCTGACCACCTGGGACAGGGAGCCCACAGGAGGCAGACACCCACACATCAGTGCCAGCCCCAGCCTGGAGTCTGAACCAGCCATCCAGGTAGTCAGTCTACTTGTGGCCAGCTGCTCCACCCGGACCCCAGGAAAGAGGCATTCTGGGCTCTGCACCAACTAGTGTCAGAAGATGGGCCAGGCAGTCTCTGAGCCATCTATAACCATAGCCTAGAAGGAAATGGGAGTAGGGATTTAAGCCAGAATAGGAGAACTCCCTGAGGGAAAGCTGCCAAGAGGAGAGGGGTGGTATGTGTGTGTGTGTGTGTGTGTGTGTGTGTGTGTGTGTTAGGCTTCTCCCTTCCAGATCCATCCCTCTTCAGTTGGTCTGTGGCCCTGGGGTTACAGTCTAGGAGCAGGCTACTATGTGGCTGCCTACAGTCCCTTACACCCTACCATGGAGGGAGTCTGGACTCATAGGCAAGTTGATCCAGGACAGAAGCCAGCTCTAATGGCCTATCTCCTTTTCCCCACACGCAGTGACCTGACCACTGCTGTCCTCCCGCAGCCAGGCTCCTGAGTGGCTGGGAGGCAAGCCCAGAGATGGTTGGCTGCTCAATCATGGTCACTCAGTACAGTGGAGGTGCACTGAGTGGTGCATCAGCTGGGAGCTGATTCCTGGAGTTGCTATTTCCAGAGGCCTTCTTAAGAAATGGAAACCCAGAGAAGCATGATCCAAAGAACCACCCTGCAAGTGTCCCCAAAGCCCCAGGGGACCTGCAAATCACTTGGGCTTTTTTTTTTTTTTTTTTTTTGTAGAGACAGAGTCTCACTTTACTGCCCTCGGTAGAGTGCCGTGGTGTCACACGGCTCACAGCAACTTCCAGCTCTTGGGCTTATGTGATTCTCTTGCCTCAGCCTCCAGAGCAGCTGGGACTACAGGCGCCCGCCACAACGCCCGGCTATTTTTTTGTTGCAGTTTGGCTGGGGCTGGGTTTGAACCCACCACCCTCGGTATATGGGGCCGGCGCCCTACTCACTGAGCCACAGGCGCCGCCCCACTTGGGCTTTTGTACTGTCTCCCCTGCACCCTCATCCCGCTCTTCCTCAGCCTGTCAATTCTGGGTCCTTCCAAATTCAGCTCCAAAAACTGTGAGAACTAATTTAAAGTTTTTAAATAGGAGAGAAGTCAGAAGGGGGGCTGGTTCCAAGATAAATATACTATAATCAGTAACTTTCTTATGCTCCTATCATAACCAATTGGCTATTATAATGGATGAAAAGATTCCATTCACAATAGCGACACAAAAATACTGAGAATATACTTAAGAAACAGGACTACTGGAAGAAGAAAACACCAAGAGGCAGAAAAGTCATTAAAAAGTCCCCCTTGTATCCTAGATGGAAATACTGAGAAGATGCGTAATCTCCTTCAAGTCAATCTTCTAAAGGTAGCTAAATTTCCAATTTTTTTTTACTTTATTTTTTGGGACTAACTTTAAAATTACTAACATATTTATTCAGAAGAGTACATTTTGAAAGTAGTCATGAGAATTTGGAAAAAGAAAAATCAAGAATCAGAAGGATGATTTGCCCTCTCAAGTTACAGAACTATAATAATTAAAATAGTGAGGCTGGTGCAAGAAGAGTAAACAGTTCCCTCGATGATCCAGTGCCGAAACCAACCCAAGGCCATCTGAGAATTTAGTACATTTAGTATATAGGATGTAGTCAGTGGGGAAAAGGGCAGATCGTTAAATACTGCTATGATAACTGGTTAATCATTTGGGAAAAAATATTAAGTTACAAGCTTCACACCATCCATCAAAATTAATTTCAAATGAACAAAATAGGAATGTAAATAATGCAAAGAACTAATATAAAATATAGATGAATAACTAGAGGCTTTTAGAAGATTGGACTTGGAGAATCCTTAAACATGATACTGTAAATAGAATCTATAAAGAAAAAAATAAAATTGGCTGCATAAAAATTTTTAAAACTTCAGTATACCAACATAAAACAGGATAAACAAAAACAAAAATATGAGGAAATGCAGTATATGTAGACAAAAGGATACCACTGTGTCTCATATATAAATAATTGTTACTAAGTGAGGGAAAGAGAAGGTCTATGATGGGAAAATAACCAAAAGATAAACATGAATAATTTTTTAAAAAATGCAAATGACCAACATGTACAGAAAAAAGTAAGAAATACCTAAGGAAATACAAATCACAATGACATACTATTTTTTTGTTCCTTGAATAGACAAAGATTTAAAGAAGATCATCAAGATGCATTTGTGTTGAGTGCAGTCACTGACACACTTCCCGAGGGCCATGTGACAGGTAGCTATGGAAAGCCCTTTAAATAGCCCTTGACCCATCAATCTTATTTCTAGGAATTTATCGTAAAGAAATAATTAGGCACAATGAATGTTTATGGTAGCAATGTTTGTTATAGACAAAAATTGGGAACAAACTTAATACCTATTAATAGGGAATTGTCTAAATATACATCCATACAATGGAATATTAAACAATCTTTTAAAATATTATGTAGAAATATTGATTAATATGAAAATAGTTGTCTTTATTGTAAAAGAAACAAGCAAATAATGAAAAGTAGATTTTTGTAAGTGTGGGCACACAGAAAAAGTTTTTTTTAATATAGACCAGATATATTTTGCTGAATTGCCTAAAATGTTTTACAAGACCTTTGACTTCACCAGAACAAGCAGTAAATGTTTCCGTTTGGGAAACCCCTTCTCAGGTCTGAGGTCCCTTTTCTCTGGGAAGCCTTCACAGGTGCTCCTCCCATTCCCAAGTCTAAGGACTCCCCTGGCAGGTCTGTTCTCACTGTGAAGTAAAGCAGAGCTCAGCCGACTGGGGACACCGGCACCTGCTTTACTTCGATTTTTTGCTCTGGTCCTCAGGCCCTGGCACATATTAAGTGCTCAACAAATGCTGTTACATAAATGAATGAATGAACGACCTGTTCTTTCATGTTTCTGTGAATGATCAGGGGACTGAATAGAATCCTATCCGTCCAGAACAGAAGGTGAGGAGGAAAAAGGCTTGAGAGTGGGAGTCCGATCTGAATTTCTGTCTTTCTCGAGGCTGCGCAGCTCTGTGGCCCCAGGCAAGCTATGTCGCCTATTGAACCTTGGCCGCCTGGTGTCTGAAATGAGGACCGTCACGCCTTCCCCAAGGTCTGCGTGCCAAGCACACACCAAGGAATTAGCAGAGCGGTGATACTCAGCAGGTGCTCAAAAACAGAAGCAAATAGTTGGTCGGTGAACACCACTCTCCACCCGTTTGTCCGAGGCTCAGATGCGCGCAACCCAAAGGCTGTGGAGATAGGAAGCCTGGCCACAGTGACCAGCCGGCCCCCCTGCCCTTGCTCTGCCGGCGGGAGGGCTTGATCTAAAGAAGAGTGTGACCTCCAGGGCTGGGCGCTGGGGGCTCCTGCTGCTCTCCAGAGCCAGTTCCCTCTCCCTCACCTGCAGTGGGCTTCTCGGCCGACTCCTTCAGTGGGCGGAGGTCGGGGTGGGGTGTCCAGGGCCCGGGAGCTGAGCACCAGGTCGTCTACGGTGCCGAGGAGGCTTCAGACCAGGCACTGGCCCTCGGTGCCCAGCCAGACCCTGGGTCTGGAGCCGTGCAGACTTGGTGCCCAATGAGGGTACTCTCTCAGGTTTGCAGTTTGCTCTATTCAGCACGAACTGTGACATGGAGGACAAGTTACCTCACCTCTCCAAAAGAATGTTTTCTCACCTGACATGTGGGATAATCAGACTCAGTAAGACACTGCAGAGGAAGCGCTGGGGACAGGGAGGGCCTCTCACAGGAAGGTCGCCCGAGAAACCCAGAGCCAGGACAGTGCCGGGTCCCTGGTCCTGGCCTAGGCCACATCCGTGACTTTAATCCTTTTTTCAGAGTCAGGGGACGGGAACAGCAAACGAGGCTGCGCTTCGCCCTGTCCACCCTGGGTGCGCTCAGCTATGGGTCTTAATCAGTATCATGTCATTGTGTGTGTGTGTGTGTCCACGTCTGTGTGTCCACGTATGAGCAGCAGCGTCTGTAGTTGTGCAGGAAAACGCGGGTCAGGCAGTCAGCGGAGATTCCTTCTCCTAAAGGCGCCTTCCCTCTTTTCTCCGCGCCCACTTCCCGGGTGGAGAATCAGCCAAACTAACGGAATCCGGCATGGCCGGGAAGGGGTGGGGACGGGAGGGGCCGTTCCGTCCTGGAGCCACCGGTTTGGGGATAATTACTTTTAATGTCAGAAAGATTTAGTTTAATATCATCTCTATTAGGCTGCCGGGAGGGTAATTAAATGGAACTCGTCGCAGCCGGCAAACAGATGGCGTCTGCTTGCTCCGAGGCCGCGGGCAAACAGCGCAAAAGTCAACGCCTCCCGGGTCTCCAACCGCGCCCCTGGTCCTTCCCCTACTCTGTGCCACCGAATCCCCGCCCTCGGCCCCCTTCCCTACGCTGCACCTCCAACCCTCTCTGCGCCCTCAACCCCAGCCTCACCCCCAGGCGCCCGCCCCACCTCCTGCAATCCGCGTGGACTCCACTGAGCCTGGACATGGGCGGGGGGGTGGGGGGGGACGGCTTGCGAAGAGGGGAAGGGGTGAATTTTCTTGGCTGGGCGCTCTTGCCCTGGTCCCCAGCCCCAGGCACTGCAGAAGCCTCCGCAAATTATTGTGTGTGTGTGTGTGCCGTCTCTGCACACAGCCGCCTCATTTGTCCCAGAAGACCGGGGCTTTCTCTCCCAGGGCTCCGAATCGATCAGCAAGGCTTTAGTGCCTAAGGATGAGCTTGTTGCCTGGGTCTGCAGTCTGAGGTCACACACCAAGTGGATGTCCCTGGATGAGGACATTCTTGTGGGAGCAGTGTGAGGCCAAACTTTCCGAAGGGGTTGTCTTGGGTGGAAGGGCAGCCTCAGGGGTAAATGTGCGACCAGCGGGCTCTCACTGCAGGCCTGCGCGAGGGTGTCCAAAACTTTTACCAGAATCCCGCCTGCAGGGCGGTGTGTCCAGGTGTGAAGCTACACTCGAATAGCGGAAGAGACCCTGCTGCCTCCGCCCGAGCACGCCTTTCCTAGGGCTGGCGGCTCAGCTGCGCCACCCGATTCCCTTCATCTCCCCTCCTGGGGTCCAAATCAGGAGTGGCCTGGGAAGCTGGGCAGAGGATCCTTGCCCTGTCGAGGTGCGGTGACCTTGGCCCAGCTCTCTCCATAACACATTCACTCACGTTAGCACCACAAACTTGGGGGTGGGGAGAAAAGGTTGTGGGTTCCAGACCTGTGGGGATGTAAACTGGAGTAAAGGGGAGCAAAAGAAAAGAGTAGCGCCTAAAACAAGGGTGGGCAAAGTCCCTCTGGTTGGACTTGGTTGGGTTGCAGGATGCTACTTTTTCCCTCCTAAGAAAAACCCTCACACATCCTTGGGAGAGCCTAGGCTTCTCAAGTCTTGGGGGCTGGACCCTCGGTTCCTTCGGGTTCCTCGGGACTGGATTGGAGGAATCTCACGGTGGCCTGGCCTCAAGAACAAAGAAGAATGCCTGGGCCACTGCTCCCACTCAAAGTTAGGCAGATTTTTATAGTTCATTTCGTTTGGGGCTTAAAATAATTTCCCGAAAACTTTGTGCAAATGAGTCAGGGAGCAGATGCCCACAGTCCCCTAGGCCATCTGACCTTGCTCTGGGCTCTTCCCGGCCCATTCCCCCCGCCAGGGTGTAGTTGTTGCAGAGACGTTCTTGGCCCCACAACTTCCAGGTGTTGGAAGGTGGAGTCTGGGTCCGGCGCTGCCTGAGGGTATCTTGTTGACCACTCCCTCACCCTCACTCAGGGTAGGAGGATCCTCGCGGGAGCTGACCCTTCTTTCTCTCCCAAATTTAGTCTCAGGCTCCAGCGAGTGGAATTTCCTGGGAGCCAGCGACCAGGTTTCTATCGCTGTCACAAACTCTGTCCGCGTCCGGGCACCCTCGCGCCCTGCTCTGGCCTGGTCAACATTCTGGAAGCTCTGCCGAGTTCTTCTGCACATCACTCCCACCCCCACCCCCTTCCAACCACGTCTCGGGGTTGGCTTCTTCCTGGGGAGCGTGCGATGACTCTCTCCGACCGCCAAGTTCTGCTGTCTGCGGTTGGGGCCCTCTTAGTCGTGCCTTCCTCCCCCCAGTCCTAGACCCAGGGTCAGAAGAGACTACTGACAAAGTGGCCCAGTAATTGTGCCGGGTGGAAGGGGATGTGTCCCCAGGCCTGGGGCCGAGTCTGCGCGCCTAGTTAAGCCCGCGCCCTGGACGGTGCGGCCCAGAGCCCTGACACCCTGGAGGTTCCAAAGAGCGAAGCGGAAATGCACGGCTGCGAGTGGAAGGAAAACAAGAAAGCTCCTTTTCCTCATTATTTAAACGAATTTTCTTTACTCTGAAGGACAGAAAAGTAGAGAATAAAAACGAGAGTGCTAGAACGTTAGAGGTAAAGACAGAAAAGGCACAGAGATAGAACCAGAGCAAGAGAAGTGGAGGGCGACCCTGCCCCAGAACCGCAGCATTAATTCCAGATGTTGCCATTCAAAAGGGAAACAAAATAGGAAACCTGTTACCTCCTCTGCAGAGCAAGCTGTTCCTCAGGGCCTTGACGTCAGACAGGGAGAATAAGACGAAAGTTAAAAACTGTTTCGGGGTGAAAGTTAAGATGGTTCCAGGAGGGACCCCCCACAGCGACCTTGTCTCCATCCGAGGAGGACGGACAGACAGATGTGTCTTGCGTCCAAGAGGATCTGGGAAGACACGGAGGCCACTTTTTACTTTCGTTAAAAAAATAAAAACAAACTTTGTTAATTTAAAATAACAACTGCGAAGAATCTCACCACTATGGTAAAGAAATCGAGATCCTGGAGATATGAAGAAAGGAAAGAGCAAAAAGGGCAGCGGGAGTAGAAAGAGGGGCGGGAGGAAGAAAGGCGCTGAGCGCCAGGGACCCGGCAGGCACCGACAAGAAGTGCAATTTCATTTCTCTTCTCTGGGCTCCTCCTTTATAAACGAAAATCCTCCTAAACTACACTTACCCTTCGTGGTGTCTATCCTATTAGGACTTTTAAAACAAAGAAACTGAACTTTAAAAGTAGCAGGGGGAAAAAAAAACAATCAGCCTCTAACTATCCTACCCTCCTTGGACTTGGGAGCACTCCGAAACAGAGCTGAAAGGAGGCAGGAAAAATTGTCTTGGCATTTAAGCCAGGAACACCTTCCCTTCTCCACCCCGCACTCCCGTTCCGCCCCCACTCCACCGCGGTAATTGAATTGTCACCTGCCCCCATCCCGCCCCAGGGCGCCAGGGCTACTTGGGAAGCTCGGCCTTGCCAAGCGCCCCCGGCCAGGGAGAGCGGCGCAGCGGAGCCGGCGCCCCAGAAGCCGAGGGGTTACACACGTCTACGTAGAGAGGCGCACCGGACACGGTAATTAGGAGCAATTCACACGCTCTCGGGCGCACGGAAACTACTTGTCACGATGTTTTCAACGCTTCTCCTCACCCACTTTTCTCCACTCCTTCTCTGGCGCGCCCCTCCCCTCCCACAGGCACACAGTGGAGCTTTTGGAGTTTCGAATCTTTCGGACTCTGTAGAATGCGGGGCTCCCCGGGCGCGGGCCCGGCCAATCAGAGCGCCGTCTGCCTCCCCTGGCCAATGGCAGGCGCCACATTGTTGTCCAATTCTGTCTAATGGAGCCCTAAGGAGCAACAATAGAGCGGGCGAGAGCCTCATTGAGAGTCTGGCAGCGCCGGGCAAGTGGGCCCTGGCTGCGCGCATCGTCCCACGCGCACCGCGAGGGGACGCAGCACCGCGAGAGCCTGGTCGCGGTTCCAACCAGCCGGCCCCTAGACGGGCCTCCGACTCCGATTTCTGACGGGAGGGTTGGACTGCGCTGCGTTCTGAGGGGGTCCGGAAGTTGGGACATGGTGACTGAAAGAGGGTGACGTGGTCAGATAAGGGGCCAGGGGAAAGGGGAAGAGGCCAAGAGCGCCAGCGTCGCGAGCGGAGCTGGGAGGCTTGTGTAGCTCCAGCGGAGGAGGATTCAGGAGCCCAAGGCAGGTACTTGAGGGCCTCTGGGAGCAGGGGAGGCGACCTGGTGTGCAGCCCCTGTTGAGGAGGCCTGGGCCCAGCGGGCCTTAGGAACTGCGCAGGCCCCAGGGTCTGGGAGAAGAGTCTTCGCTCAAGGAGAGGTCTGGGATTCTAAGAAGAGCCACCGGGATTCTGTCCTGGTCTCTGGCGAGGACCGGCTGGGGTGGGGAGCAAGGAGACCGGGGTGGAAGCTGGGAGCTGGGCCTGCTTGGGCCTTCTGGGACTGCGGCGCGGGTGGGACTCCCGTGTCCATTCGGAAGGCGACTCCCCTGCTCTGTGCGGCCTACTGAGCGTCCATGTCCCAGGAACCCAAATCCGAAACCAGAACGCAGGAAACTGAGCTTGAGCAGGGTCCCTTGGGGCCCCAGAATGGGGAGGGCGTGTCTGACGATTCTGTTTCTGAGCTCGAAGGGGAGGGGAGGACAGTGTGAGGTGGTCATCGAAAAAGATCCCCTCCTGCAATGGCTAACTTTTCGAAGGATACTTCTTCCTCCTGGACTACTTCCTCCAGACTACAAAGATAAAAAATTGTACCACAGGTTTTGCCCTATCTCCGCCCCTAGCCTTTGCCTGCAGGCTTGTTTTCTTAAACACTCTCCTCTTTTGCGGAGTAGACACTGGGTCCCAGACATTCTAAATCAGCTGGTTTTTGCTGTTTTCCTTGTCCATCAAGCTAATCTTTGGGTCAGTTTACCTATCCAAAGAAAGTTGTTTTTGGTTGAATTTTCTCTTTAATGCTTCCCTGGCGTCCTAAACTCAGCTCCACACCCATTTTCTCTTCCACTCTCTGGAGGCCAGCAATATGGAACTTCTAGAGTTCACATTTTTTACCGGTTCCAGGACCACTGGACCTAAATTTGCCCCTGAGTTGTTTCCTAACCCTCACTCTACTTCCTACAGCTATTTTTTTTTCCCTATTTCGGATTTTTCTTTTGAACTCTCCAGCTCCCACCTGCATTAAAAACCACCACCAAACTTACGAAATCCCGGACCAACAGCTCAACTTTGCACGGGACAGCTCTCTCCTGGCTCTTCGCCTTCTCACCAACCTGAACGTTTTATTCTGGGCTTTCATGTTTTGTCTTTGGCATTAGCCTTAACTGTTGGACCAATTTTTTTTTTTTTTTGTCTAATCCGAGTCAAGCAAACATTTCTGTCTACCCGCATCACCCCAATTAAGCTAAGCACCTGGGGATGATATCTTCTTTTACAAATCTGGGTTACATCCATCTGAACTAGTGACTTTCAAACTTTGTCTATTTTTTCCAGTCGAACCACTGATTCTAACGAAATCTTACCCTTGGTGCATAAGTCAGATACACAAGCAGTTGTAGTGGGCCTGGGGTGGAGGATCTCCGACTTAGGAGATTCTCACTGCACCTCCTCCCAGCAATTTGGAACCGCTAAGCCAAACTTCTGAGGCCAAATTTTCCCCAAGTTTGGGTTCCTCAAGGCTGCGCTGTTGCTTAGCGCACGGTGTGCTCCTCACCTGGGTCTCTCTCCCTTTCTCATCTTCCAACTCAGGTCGTGCCATGGAGCTGCGCTCGGAGCTGCCCAGCGTGCCTGGCGCGGCAACAGCGGCGGCGACAGCGACCGGGCCGCCTGTGGCGTCAGTGGCGTCGGTGGCAGCGGCGGCGGCGGCGGCGGCGTCGCTGCCAGTGAGCGTGGCTGGCGGCCTGCTCCGGGCGCCGCCGCTGTTGTTGCGGGCGGCGGAGAAGTACCCGCGGACGCCGAAGTGCGCGCGATGCCGCAACCACGGCGTGGTGTCGGCGCTCAAGGGCCACAAGCGCTACTGTCGCTGGAAGGACTGCCTGTGCGCCAAGTGCACGCTCATCGCCGAGCGCCAGCGCGTCATGGCGGCGCAGGTGGCGCTGCGCAGGCAGCAGGCGCAGGAGGAGAACGAGGCGCGCGAGCTGCAACTGCTCTACGGCACTGCAGAGGGCCTGGCTCTGGCCGCCGCCAACGGCATCATCCCACCACGACCCGCCTACGAGGTCTTTGGCTCGGTGTGCGCGGCTGAAGGCGGGGGCCCAGGAGCCGGAGCGCCCGCGGGGACCGGAGGCGGGGCAGCGGGCGCAGGGGGCGCAGGTGAGCGCACGGTCAAGCGGTGGGAAGAGGAACCCGAGCCGAGCCCAGGGGGGCGCGGCTCAGGGACTTGTCTCTGTACAGAAAGAGTTGGAGAGCAGACTCTTCTCCAAACGCCCCGATTACTAGTGTTCGCCGCTCACCCAGCTCTTGATACTGAGCAGTGACATAAATCTGCATCCTCCTCTTTTGGAGCATTTGCACTTTACTCCTTTCTCCTACCGCGGGCTCAAATGTAGACGCTTTAATCTTAACTCTCTACCTAAAAGCAGGCAGGTTTCCACTGCTCCGCGGTGTGGAAACGTGTGCGTCTTATCTTGGCTCCGCGCTCCTCCACGCGCTGCCTTTCCCTCCACTCCTTTCCAACTCTCCTTGGTTATCCTAAGCCTCGACCACTCTACTTTTCCTCGGTACTGAGCTGCTCCCAGTTCCTTCCCCCTGGAGAGCTGCACACCGCGCCCTCCCTCACTCCAGCTGTTTTTACTCACTTGTCCGGGTTTTCTCCGAGTATGTGTCTGACTTCCCTAGATCCTTTTCCTTTTTCTTGTCTACTCCCTGCCTAGCCCCACCTCCTCCTTTTAGAGTCCCTTGACTTTTTTGTGGGGAGGCCAGAAATTAGGCTGGGGCCACGGGAAAGGGGCCCTTGAACTTAGGTCTCAATTTTGGAAAGGGTGAATTAGAAGGAAGGGTTCTACCTCCACTTCTTTGGAGAGGCGTGGGACTTCCTAGATACTTCAGCTAGAGTGCCCAGGGCAGGGTTGCCTCTTGGAATCCCAGGAGTGGAATGGAATCTTCTAGTGTGTCGTATGGGCAAAAGTTAGGTTTGGCTTCTTTTTGAACCCTGGACCAGGCTCTCCAGGGCAAGGGGAGACTGGGAAGCCGGTTAAGGGTGGAGGTATTGGGGCACAGTTTTGGGAAGAGCAAATCTGAGTTCAGTGGGTGGCACAAGTGGTCCAGGTTCTGAGTACAAAAAGAGCAAGCCCAGGGGAGAGAGACTGGGCCTTAGAGGTCCAGAGAGGAAGCAAAAAAAATGAGGGACACTGGAGCCGAGTGAATGAGGCTTGTGGATCTTAGAGGGAGAGGAAACTGAGATTCAATGGGCTGAGGTGCTGTGGGTGAGGTCTTCTTGCAACCGCTCCTCACATCCCCTTTTATCCCCTCCCAGAGGCCAAGTTGCAGAAGTTTGACCTGTTCCCCAAGACGCTGCTTCAGGCAGGCCGCCCAGGCAGCCCGCAGCCACCGCCGGTGAAGCCCTTATCACCCGACGGCGGGGACTCCGGTCCCGGGACGTCGTCCCCGGAGGTGCGACCCGGCTCAGGCTCGGAGAACGGCGACGGCGAGTCCTTTTCGGGGTCGCCCCTGGCCCGTGCCTCAAAGGAAGCAGTTGGCAGCTGCCCGGGCAGCGCTGGGCCTGGCGGCGGCGGCGAAGAGGACAGCCCGGGCTCCGCTAGCCCTCTGGGCTCTGAATCCGGTTCCGAGGCTGACAAAGAAGAGGCCGAGGCCGCGCCGGCTCCAGGGCTGGGCGGAGGCCCGGGTCCACGGCAGCGGACGCCGCTGGACATCTTGACGCGAGTCTTCCCGGGTCACCGGCGTGGCGTCCTGGAGCTGGTGTTGCAGGGTTGCGGCGGCGACGTGGTGCAGGCTATCGAGCAGGTGCTGAACCACCACCGCGGAGGCCTGGCGGCTGGCCTGGGCACTGCCGCGCCCGCGGATAAGGCTGCCCTGGGTGCTGCAACAGCTGCAGACGACACATGGCCGGGGCGCGTCGAAGCCGCTGCCGCCGGGGGCCCCGGGCTACCGGCGCCGCTGCAGGCCGGGCCCGCAGCGCCCCCACACCACAGACCCTTGCTGGCTGGCGCCATGGCGCCCGGGGCGCTGGGCTCGCTGAGCAGCCGCTCGGCCTTCTCTCCACTGCAGCCCAACGCCAGTCACTTCGGCGCGGATGCAGGCGCCTACTCGCTGGGCGCGCCGCTCGGCCTCAGCCCTCTGCGCCTGGCCTACTCCGCGGCAGCGGCACACAGCCGCGGCCTAGCCTTCATGGCGCCCTACTCCACCGCCGGCCTGGTGCCCACACTCGGCTTTCGCCCGCCGATGGACTACGCCTTCAGCGATCTCATGCGCGACCGCTCGGCCGCTGCTGCCGCGGCGGTGCATAAGGAGCCAACCTATGGCGGAGGCCTATACGGGCCTATGGTCAATGCCACCCCTGAGAAGCAATAAGGCGAGGGGCCCGGCAGCCGGGCGTCCCCCAAACAGAAACCCCAGCCGTGTCCCCGCCGGCCGCTGGTCCTCTTTACTCAGCGCGCTCTCTGCGCCCCGGCGGGGTCCTCCCACTGCAAGGTGGCTTTTTGGTTTTGTTTTGGAGGGTGAGAGGGGGAGGACTGAGCAAAGGAGAAGCAGCTACAGGTGCGGATGTTTTTGGAGAGGGTGCTGTGGCCTGGATCCTCGTGCCGCCCCAACCCCACCTCCTCCCAACCCCTCCCCACAGTTCCCCCAGCCCCCTTTTCAAAAGGCTGGGGATTCGTGAGAATTGAGAGGCTGTGACCGCAGCGCGCACTCTCCTGAGGCTCCTTCAGCTGTGCTCACCCCACCCGCCTGCGCTCTCTGAAGGATGGCGGGTTCATCCAGAGTCTCTCCTGTGTCTCCCCGTCTTCCCAGCCCCCCTTTAAAAATTTAAATATTTGCTCTAACAAATATAAATTTAGGATGTATAAATCTCTTGGCACTGAGTCGAGTCTTTGGGGCACACATATATATCGATATCAATTGTAAAAAAAAAAAGGAAACAAGTTCTAAGGTGCACTTTCCTCGTTGCGGTATTTGTCGCTCTCTTTGTTGCTTATGCCGATAAGCATGGGTTTCCTTGGTGCGTGTGAGTTTTTATATATGTATAAATCTATATATACTCTATACATATATATATATACAAGCCAGTGTATAATGTTATAAAATGGAATTCTAAGTTATTAATTGTAACCTGTAGGTGACCTCGGTATTAACGTGAAAAACTTCAAAAACAAGACAAAATGGAAAAAATTAGACTATGCGCGCATTGTACTTATCAGGTTTATAGATCAAATATATTGTAAACTCGGGACGAACCCTGCCCACCTGCCCCTCTCGCCTGCGACCGATCTCTCCCTAAGGAGCCGTCGAGGTGCGCGCTGAAGCAGGAACAGAGTGACTGAGCCAGACCGCCCGCTCGCGGGCCATCCTCGCCTCCTGGGACTCGCCAAACGCCCGGCTGGAGGGCCGGCAGCGGAAAACGCTGCCGCAGAGCAGCACTTTGTGCTTTCCTTTGCATAGATATGAGATAGAAATAAATGTTATTTTCTAAAAAAACTACGCCGAATCCCGTCCTGCTTCCCTCCTCGAGCTGCCGGGAAAAGTCTTGATTTCCCAGGGGGGCCGCCGCGGTGGCGGACAGGAGTTTGACCGTGGTCCCGCAATTGGTCAACCCTTGGGGGTTCTAAGAGAGGGAACTTCCTGTGGCGGCCTGGAGGGCCCATCCTCTGGAGTGGTGCGAAACTCAGAACTTTTGGAGGAGCGGCGCCCTCTGTGTACACCGGGCTGGGCGCGCTGGTTGAGGAGGGGTCGCCTTGCCGGTGCTCTCGGTCCCGAATCGCTGGCCGAGATTTCACTGGGATCGGGGCCCAGTTCCCACCCTCCCGGGGGTACAGCCCTGGTCCAACCGTGGGAGAGCTTTCCTTCTCTGAGAGGTTTGGGACCGAAAGCAGTGGAAGGGACAGAGGCCGCGGTTCTCCCGCTGCGACCTGGGGGTTATTGGGGGTGTTGGGTTGGTGCCTTCCGTGCAGCAGGGTAATCCGATAGTGGCCGTGAGGACGCGCCTTCGATCCAGACAGACCTCAACCCTCACCCTTTCTCACCTTCCCTCCTCACGCCGGGCCGACCCCCTCCTTCAACCTCTGGTCCCTCCCCTCCCTGCAGGGTGACTCCCCCTCTCCAGAAAAAACAGCGCCTCCTCCCCTCGGCTAGGCCCGGCGATATCCCAAGGTAAACTTCTGGGGCCCGCTCGAGTTCCGCCAGGCGGTGAAACTTAATAGCAGGACAAGAAAACGGTTTAATAAAGAAGGGCTTTAATAGGGAACTAATTTGATTGAGTTGCCTAATTCCACTTTAATTGGAAAGGGGGTTTGGCTGTTTGGTTATAAAGTGCGAGGGTGAAGATGAGATGGAAGTGGGGGGAGAAGGAGCGAGAGAAGAAAGGTGCCGACAGGAGAGAGACCAGTCGAGAAAGGAAGTGAAGAGGGAAGGAAAGAAGAGGAAGAAAGGAGAGAGTGGTTAGGAAGACGAGAAGGCGGGAGAAATGGCCGGGCAGCGTGTGAAGTGCGAACTTCCTTGCCCTTGGCCGCCGCGGCGCGCTCTCCACTCCAGCTTCTGCTAGGCCTCCGGACTCCTCAGCCGGGCGATTCTGGCCGCCCCATCCCCGGCCTCTGCTCCCTCTACAGCCAAGGGGAAGCTAAGATCAGTCGGGGTCTCTTGGTGTCGGAGGGACCGACACTGCTCAGACCGACCGCAGGAGGTGGCCTATGGGCCTTCTTCACTCATTCTCAAGAACATCTGGAGCATTATAGATGTCAAGATGAGCACCATTTTAGAGACATAGTCACGCTCTGTCCACCCGGCTGGAGTGCAGCCACAGCACCACTGAAACCTCAAACTCCTGGGCCCAAGTAATCCTCCCACACCGGCCTCGGAGTAGCTGAGACTAAGGCGCGCCCATGGCTGGCTCATTTTTTAATTTCGTATAGAGACAGAGTCTCGCTATGTAGCTTAGACTGGTCTGGAACTCCTAGCCTCAAGTAATCCTTCTGTTTTGGCCCCCCAAAGAGCTGGGATTGCAGGCGTGAGCCACCCCACCTGGCCAGATTTCAAGATTGTTATTTTAGTTGATCCTCACAGCTGGGGAGAATCCAGGGAGCTGTTTATCAGTGGCCCAACTTTATAGGAGGAAGAAACTGAGTTCCGAAGTGGTTCCGGGACTTGTCTAACTGTGCAGGGATCCTGGATCTAACTCCTCGCCTCTCCTCCGCCCTGGCGGGCCCTCTCCTCCGCTCTGGAAGGGTCTCTGCTGGCCCAGGGTGGCCTTCACTGGACTGTGAGGCCGGCGGGAAAGCGGCTTGCTCATCGCGCCCTCAGTTCTCGGCTGCCAGCATCGTCCCTAGAATTCCGGAGCAGTTCCTGAGCTGTGGGGTAGCGGGGTTCCCAGGTTCGTCCTCTCCTGGGCCGTTTGCACCTCTGTGGCTCAGGCCCCGCGACGCAAGCACCGGGCGTTCAGTCACAGCCTTTGGCCTCTAGCGAATTCCTTTGCCCAAGGCGCGCCCTTGACCCACACTGCCCATTGCCCAGCCAGAAAGAGTGAGGCGCAGAGAACCGCAATCGCTGGCCTAGGGCCTCTCATTCAGGGCAGGAGGAGTCGGATTGGGTTCCCAGGTGGCGGTGGGTGGGTGGGGGCGAGAGAGTGGGCGTCACTGGTTCTCAAAACCTTTACAGCCCAAGGTTTTGGGAGGGGACGGCAGCTGGAGCTTGGAAGAAGCTTGGGGTCCCCCGTTCTCAGCCTGCACTTGCACCTGGAAGGGAGAGGGCAGCGGTGGCGAAAGCATTACCTCTTTTCCTCCCAGGAGGAGAAAGGGAAACGGGCGTTCCTTCCTGACAGCCACTGTCCATGATTATTCTCGAATTCTCACTGAAGCCAGTTGGAGCTGGCCCTGGCCTGGGCCCTGGGAGGTCATGGACAGGAGACGACCGACTCGACTCAAGGAAGAATTAGTCGTTTTGAAATCGTTTTCTTTTTCCTCCTCCCCCCGGCCCCCCGCTTTCCCCTCCTCTTCCTGCACAGCAGCAGCAGCTGCACACAATTGAGCACCTACTGTGTTCCAGGTCCTATACTAAGCATGTTCCCTACCAGGACCAGTGGATGAGAAAGAGCCGGTAGCTGGGATCTAGCCTCTGTCACTGGCTAGGGTTATTCATTCAGGGATCACTTCAGTTAGCAAATATTCAATAAATATTGACAGTACGTCAGACCCAGTTCTAGGACCTCGGGAACCCAAGTGCGTGTCAGGCACCCTCCCTGCCCTCCCAGTCTGGGGGGTGGTAAGAAGGGGCAGCGTCTGAACAGGGAGAAGGCTGTGCCCAGGAAAGGCACTTCACCCGGGTTTTCTCCTCAGTCAAATGGTGCCAATAGTAGTGTCAGTGTCCCTGGGTGCTGTGGGGATTAAATAGAATAACATGTAAAGAACTCTTAGCTCAGTGCTTGCTCACAAGGTGTTCACTATTACAATTCTCCACAGGGTGGTGGTGTCTTATTTAACAAAGGAATAAACAGCTCAGAAGGACTGAGTAGAAATCCTGTGAAGTGTTACAGATTATGGGAGTCACCACACCCAGAGCAAGGAGCCACAGAGACAGGTGGGAGAGGTGGTTCTGGAAATGAGGCTGCAGCTGAGTCCTGAGGGGTTGGTGAGGTTGGTTATCTGAGTCCTGGGGTAGGAGTGGATGAGGGAGTAGTGGGTTCCTGCTGGACCAGCAGGTGGAAAAGGATGACGTGGGGACAGGCTGTTGAGGTTGGACAGAGTCGACCATGGAACCTTGAATGCTAGGTAAAGGGGCCTGGGTTTCAGATGGAGGGTACTGGCAGCTCTGGACAGCCATCCCTGATGAGAATGGTGTTTGGATTTGGCAGAGTATTAGGAAAAAGGCCAAAGTCGGGTGGTGCCTGTGGCTCAGTGAGTAGAGCACTGGCCCCATATACCGAGGGTGGAGGGTTCAAACCTGGCCCCCGCCAAGCTGCAACAAAAAAAATAGCTGGGCATTGTGTCAGGCGCCTGTGGTCCCAGCTACTCGGGAGGCTGAAGCAAGAGAATCACTTAAGCCCAGGAGTTGGAGGTTGCTGTGAGCTGTGTGACGCCACGGCGCTCTACCTACCGGGGGTGAATAAGAGTGAGACTCTGTCTCTACAGAAAAAAAAAAAAAAAAAAAGGAAAGAAAAGAAAAGAAAAAAAAAAAAAGGCTAAAGTCCCCTGAGGAGGAGCCATGAAAAGTGGTAGTACCAAAAAGTGACTAGTGGGAGCGTGGAGAGGACAGAAGAACTTCTTGGAGCCAGACCCCTACTGTGGACTGTGGCTGCTTCCCCAGGTGTCTGGTCTGGAATGACACTTAGAGATACAGGATCCTGGTGGAGACACTAGATCAGTGGGTGAGGGAAAGAAGTTCAGTGTTCAACATACACAGATGAGGGACTTACAGGCCTTTAGGTTTGGACACCACATGATAGAAGAAGGCCACAGGGCCATGAGAGGGATGAGGTGGCCCAGCCCCTGACCCCAAAAGACACGGGACTCCCCTAGTGGAGCCCAGGGGGCTTGGAGGGGTATTGAGACCCACATGTAGGGATTCTGACTGTCCTCTCACCATTTCTTAAATCATTCTCTTAAAATTTCTCACCCTGTTAAGGTCATTTTTCTGGGGTAGGCAGCCTGTTCCTGCGTGAAAATTGCGGGGCTTCCTGCCTATGGATGTCCTTTTAGCCTGTCCTTGCCCTCTACTCCCTGAAGCTCCAGCTTCAGTGGCTTTTCTCCCCTCTCTCACTGGCCCATCCCTGCATCCCCTTGCCTCTGCATTCTGAGATTCCCCTAATAGACCCTGCCTTTTCCTGCCTCTCTGCCCACACAGGTCACCTCTGCCTGGAAACCACGTCGCATTTTCTTATACTTTGAGGACTGTCCTCACCTCCCCTAAGGCCCAGCTTCAGGTGGATTTATTGTGATACCAAAGGTGCTTAAACTTCAGGACTCCTGTCAAGGTCTTTGTATACATAGTCAAGTGACTTTTTTCTTTCTTTCTTTCTTTTTTTTTATTGTTGGGGATTCATTGAGGGTACAATAAGCCAGGTTACACTGATTAAGTGACTTTTTCCTTAAACCTCAGGAGGTCCCATTAAAAACTGTACCTACCACTGCCCAGCTTCTGACAGCATGTTCCTGTTAACTATGGTTGTTTAACAAACGATCCCAACATTTAATGGTTCAGACCATTATCATATCATGATTTTCTGTGTCAGGAATTTGGATAGGGCTTGGCTAGGTCATCTTTTGTTCTGAAACTGTTGAACAAGATCCCTTGGTGGTATTCAGCTGATAGATATGTTGGTGTGGAGGGTCCAAGATCACTTCAGTCACTT
Source organism: Nycticebus coucang (assembly GCF_027406575.1). Lineage (NCBI taxonomy): Eukaryota > Metazoa > Chordata > Mammalia > Primates > Lorisidae > Nycticebus > Nycticebus coucang. Next base: position 47,186,352 of record NC_069801.1, on the reverse strand, counting down.
GTCTGATTTCTTGGTCTGGTGGCAGAAAGGCTGGAGCCAGCTGGGCAGCTGATTGGGGCACCTATGTGAAGTCTTTCCATCATGGAGGCCTCAGGATATCAGCCCTCTTACACACTGACTCAGGCTCCAAGGCAGTTGTTGCAGCGGGCAGAGTGGAAGCTACATGGCCACTTGTGATCTAGCTTTATAGGTCAGAGACATGTGACAAGATACTTACCCCGTTTCCCCGAAAATAAGACAGTGTCTTATTTTAAGGTGTGCTCCCAAAGATGAGCTAGGTCTTATTTTCAGGGGACATCTTATCTTTCCTGTAAGTAGATCTTATTTTCGGAGGATGTCTTATTTTCGGGGAAACGGGGTACGATTTTTCCAAGTGATTGGCACCCAAGTCACACTGACATACAAAGAGGGAAATGAATTCTCTTCCTCCTCTTTGTCATCCTCTTCCTCTTCCCTCCAGAGTGTATCTCAGGAATAACCGGAACCAGATGCTCAAACACCCTTCAGTTGAGCCAGAGCTGCTTTTGTCCATCTCTTAGATTAGCTATACTCTAAGGCAGTGGTTCTTAACCTTCCTAATGCCGCAGCCCTTTAATACAGTTCATGACCCACAGGTTGAGAACCACTGCTCTCAGGTGTCGTCACATCAGGCAAGCTTTCTCCATGTGAAGTGCAGATGGCCACCTGTGGCCTCAGGCTCATGTCCTACTTTCCCTTCCAGTAGTTAACACATCTTGGAGCTGACCCACTGAGTAGACTTTTGCAGCTTTCCATCCCAGAACGAATCTCATGACTGCATGTTTGGGCCAAATTCATGGTCTCATTCCTGAAGTGGGGCAGGAGGCTGCTCAGGCCAAACAAACCACAGAAACAGTACAGGGGGATAGATGGTTCCCCCAAAGGAAAACTGGGTAGAATAAAGGGAGGGAGGGATACAAAGCAGGCTAGAATCTGCTCCTGTGTCCTCCCTGAAGCCAGTCCTCTGAGACCCAGGCATTGACAGGGTATGGGGCCTCCTGGAAAACAAAGCTTTCAAGACAGCTGAATGTTTGCACATTTCCGCCCTAAATAGTCTTTGTTTTACATTTTAGGGTAGAAGCTTTATTTTTCCATTTGTGTTTCCAAGGGATTCTGCAATGCTCCAGGCATTCTTTTATTTTTTTTTTATTGTTGGGGATTCATTGAGGGTACAATAAGCCAGGTTACACTGATTGCAATTGTTAGGTAAAGTCCCTCTTGCAATCATGTCCTGCCCCCATAAAGTGTGACACACACCAAGGCCCCGCCCACCTCCCTCCATCCCTCTTTCTGTTTCCCCCCCATAACCATAATTGTCATTAATTGTCCTCATATCAAAATTGAGTACATAGGATTCATGCTTCTCCATTCTTGTGATGCTTTACTAAGAATAATGTCTTCCACGTCCATCCAGGTTAATACGAAGGATGTAAAGTCTCCATTTTTTTTAATAGCTGAATAGTATTCCATGGTATACATATACCACAGCTTGTTAATCCATTCCTGGGTTGGTGGGCATTTAGGCTGTTTCCACATTTTGGCGATTGTAAATTGAGCTGCAATAAACAGTCTAGTACAAGTGTCCTTATGATAAAAGGATTTCTTTCCTTCTGCGTAGATGCCCAGTAATGGGATTGCAGGATCAAATGGAAGGTCTAGCTTGAGTCCTTTGAGGTTTCTCCATACTTCCTTCCAGAAAGGTTGTACTAGTTTGCAGTCCCACCAGCAGTGTAAAAGTGTTCCCTTCTCTCCACATCCACGCCAGCATCTGCAGTTTTGAGATTTTGTGATGTGGGCCATTCTCCCTGGGGTTAGATGATATCTCAGGGTTGTTTTGATTTGCATTTCTCTAATATATAGAGATGACGAACATTTTTTCATGTGTTTGTTAGCCATTGTCTGTCGTCTTTAGAGAAAGTTCTATTCATGTCTCTTGCCCATTGATATAAGGGATTGTTGGCTTTTTTCATGTGGATTAATTTGAGTTCTCTATAGATCCTAGTTATCAAGCTTTTGTCTGATTGAAAATATGCAAATATCCTTTCCCATTGTGTAGGTTGTCTGTTTGCTTTGGTTGTTGTCTCCTTAGCTGTACAGAAGCTTTTCAGTTTAATGAAGTCCCATTTGTTTATTTTTGTTGTTGTTGCAATTGCCATGGCAGTCTTCTTCATGAAGTCTTTCCCCAGGCCAATATCTTCCAGTGTTTTTCCTATGCTTTCTTGGAGGGTTTTTATTGTTTCATGCCTTAAATTTAAGTCCTTTATCCATCTTGAATCAATTTTTGTGAGTGAGGAAAGGTGTGGGTCCAGTTTCAGTCTTTTACATGTAGACATCCAGTTCTCCCAACACCATTTATTGAATAGGGAGTCTTTCCCCCAAGGTATGTTCTTGTTTGGTTTATCAAAGATTAGGTGGTTGTAAAATGTTAGTTTCATTTCTTGGTTTTCAATTCGATTCCAAGTGTCTATGTCTCTGTTTTTGTGCCAGTACCATGCTGTCTTGAGCACTATGGCTTTGTAGTACAGACTAAAATCTGGTATGCTGATGCCCCCAGCTTTATTTTTGTTACAGAGAACTGCCTTAGCTATACGGGGTTTTTTCCGGTTCCATACAAAACGCAGAATCATTTTGTCCAAATCTTGAAAGTACGATGTTGGTATTTTGATAGGAATGGCATCGAATAGGTAGATTGCTTTGGGAAGTATAGACATTTTAACAATGTTGATTCTTTCCATCCATGAGCATGGTATGTTCTTCCATTTGTTAATATCCTCTGCTATTTCCTTTCTGAAGATTTCGTAGTTTTCTTTATAGAGGTCCTCCACCTCCTTCGTTAGGGATATTTCTAGGTATTTCATTTTCTTTGAGACTATGGTGAAGGGAGTTGTGTCCTTAATTAGCTTCTCATCTTGACTGTTATTGGTCTACACAAAGGCGACTGACTTGTGGACATTGATTTTATATCCTGAAACATTACTGTATTTTTTGATGACTTCTAGGAGTCTTGTGGTTGAGTCTTTGGTGTTCTCTAAGTATAAGATCATGTCGTCAGCAAAGAGGGAGAGTTTGACCTCCTCTGCTCCCATTTGGATTCCCTTTATTTCCTTGTCTTGCCTAATTGTATTGGCTAGAACTTCCAGCACTACGTTGAATAGCAAAGGTGACAGAGGACAACCTTGTCTGGTTCCAGTTCTAAGAGGAAAAGCTTTCAGTTTTACTGCATTCAGTAAAATATTGGCTGTGGGTTTGTCATAGATAGCTTCAATCAGTTTTAGAAATGTGCCACCTATGCCTATACTCTTCAGTGTTCTAATTAGAAAAGGATGCTGTATTTTATCAAATGCTTTTTCTGCATCTATTGAGAGGATCATGTGATCTTTATTTTTGCCTCTGTTAATATGGTGGATAACGTTTATAGATTTGCGTATGTTAAATCAGCCTTGCATCCCTGGGATGAAGCCTACTTGATCATGATGAATGACTTTTTTGATGATAAGCTGTAATCTATTGGCTAGGATTTTGTTGAGAATGTTTGCGTCTATGTTCATGAGTGAGATTGGTGTGAAATTCTCCTTTTTGTTTGGGTCTTTTCCTGGTTTTGGTATCAGGGTGATGTTTGCTTCATAGAATGTGTTGGGGAAAATTCCTTCTTCCTCAATTTTTTGTAATAATTTCTGCAGTACAGGAATAAGCTCTTCCTTGAAGGTTTGATAGAATTCTGGAGTGAAGCCATCTGGACCAGGGCATTTTTTGGTTGGGAGCTTTTTTGTTGTTTCTTTGATCTCAGTGCTTGAAATTGGTCTGTTCAGGAGCTCTATTTCTTCCTGGCTGAGTCTAGGGAGAGGGTGTGACTCCAAATATTGATCCATTTCTTTCATATTGTCAAATTTCTGGGCATAGAGTTTCTGGTAGTATTCAGAGATGATCTCCTGTATCTCTGTGGGATCAGTTGTTATTTCCCCTTTATCATTTCTGATTGAGGTTACTAGAGATTTTACTTTTCTATTCCTCGTTAGTCTGGCCAATGGTTTATCTATTTTATTTATTTTTTCAAAAAACCAACTCCTTGTTTCATTAATTTTCTGAATGATTCTTTTGTTTTCAATTTCATTGATCTCTGATTTGATTTTGGATATTTCTTTTCTTCTACTGAGTTTAGGCTTAGATTGTTCTTCTTTTTCCAATTCCATAATATCTCTTGTGAGATTGTTGATGTGCTCTCTTTCTGTTTTTCGAATGTAGGCATCTAAAGTGATGAATTTTCCTCTCAAAACTGCTTTTGCAGTATCCCACAGGTTTTGGTACCTTGTGTCTTCATTGTTGTTATGCTCAAGGAAGTTAATGATTTCCTGTTTAATTTCTTCCTTCACCCATCTGTTATTCAACAGAAGATTGTTTAGTTTCCATGCCTTTGGGTGGGGTCGAGCATTTTTGTTAGAGTTGAGTTCCACCTTTAGTGCCTTATGGTCTGAGAAGATACAAGGTAAAATTTCAATTCTTTTGATTCTGTTGATATTTGTTTTGTGTCCCAGGATATGATCAATTTTGGAGAATGTTCCATGCGGTGATGAGAAGAATGTATATTCTTTATCTTTGGGATGCAGTGTTCTATATGCGTCTATCAAGCACAGTTGTTCTAGGGTCTCATTTAAGTCTCTTATACCCTTGTTTAATTTCTGTTTAGAGGATCTGTCCAACTCTGTAAGAGGAGTGTTAAGGTCCCCTGTTATTATGGTATTATCAGATATCATATTGCTCAGACTGAGTAAGGTCTGTTTCAAGAATCTGGGAGCATTTCAATTGGGTGCATAGATATTTAGAATTGAAATGTCTTCTTGTTGTATTTTTCCCTTGACCAATATAAAGTGACCATCTTTGTCTTTTTTGACTTTAGTTGCTTTAAATCCACATGTATCTGAAAATAAGATTGCAACTCCTCTTTTCTTCTGAATTCCATTTGCCTGAAAAATTGTCTTCCAACCCTTGACTCGGAGCTTGAATTTGTCTTTTGAAGCCAGGTATGTTTCTTGCAGACAGCAAATGGATGGCTTGTGTTTTTTAATCCAGTCAACCAATCTATGTCTCTTCAGTGGGGAATTCAAGCCATTAACATTTATTGAGATAATTGATAAGTGTGGTAGAATTCTATTCGTCTTATTTGGTGAGAGTCCATTGCTTAGTTTTATCTTTTGCATCAGTGTGGAGGTTTGGTTCTGTCCTTTAATTTCTGAGTTCTTACTTTGCTGCTGATCCATTGTGGTGGTCAGTGTGCAGAACAGGTTGAAGTATTTCCTGTAGAGCTGGTCTTGTTGTGGCGAATTTCCTCAATGTTTGTATATCCGTAAATGATTTGATTTCTCCATCAATTTTGAAGCTTAGCTTAGCAGGGTACAGAATTCTGGGCTGGAAATTGTTCTGTTTAAGTAGATTAAAGGTAGATGACCATTGTCTTCTTGCTTGAAAAGTTTCATTAGAGAAGTCTGCGGTAAATCTGATGGATTTGCCCCTGTAGGTCAACTGGCGCTTACTCCTGGCAGCTTGCAGAATCTTTTCTTTTGTCTTGACTTTGGACAGGTTCATCACAATGTGTCTTGGAGAAGCTCGGTTAGAGTTGAGGCGACCTGGGGTCCGATAGCCCTCTGAAAGCAGTGTGTCAGAATCTTTGGTGATATTTGGGAAATTTTCTTTTATAATATTCTCTAGTATGGCTTCCATTCCTCTGGGGCATTCTTCTTCCCCTTCTGGAATTCCTATAACTCGTATGTTGGAACGCTTCATAAAGTCCCATAATTTTGACAGTGAACGTTCTGCTTTCTCTCTCTTCTTTTCTGCCTCTTTTACTATCTGAGTTATCTCAAAAACTTTGTCTTCTACCTCTGAAATTCTTTCTTCTGCAAGGTCTAACCTGTTGCTGATAATTTCCATTGCATCTTTAAGTTCCCTGATTGACTGTTTCATTTCCTTCAGCTCTGCTATATCCTTTTTATATTCTTCATATCGTTCATCTCTGATTTGATTCTGTTTTTGGATTTCCTTTTGGTTATTTTCCACTTTATTAGCAGTTTCCTTCATTGTTTCCATCATTTCTTTCATTGTTTGCAACATGTGTATTCTAAATTCCCTTTCTGTCATTCCTAACATTTCTGTATAGGTGGAATCCTCTGCAGTAGCTACCTCATGGTCCCTTGGCGGGGTTGTTCTGGACTGGTTCTTCATGTTGCCTGGAGTTTTCTGCTGATTCTTCCTCATGGGTGATTTCTTTTATCTGTTTCCTTGCCCTAATTTTCCTTTCACTTCCTCTTGCTCTTTAAGTTCTCGTGCCTGTGGACTGGCTCGGCCTTGCGCGCTCGGAGACGGGTGACGATCGCTGCTCGCAGGGTCCTCGCTCCAGGCATTCTTTGATTCAAAGTCATCCTTGTGATATGTCATAACAGTGTCATGGTCATGACATGTTATTATTCAAGTGTTTTTTTTTTTTATTAAATCTTAGCTGTGTACATCAATGCAATCATGAGGCACCATGCACTGGTTTTATATACAATTTGAAATATTTTCATCAAACTGGTTAACATAGCCTTCATGGCAATTTCTTAGTTATTGTGTTAAGACATTTATATTCTACATTTAGTAAGTTTCACATGTACCCTTATAAGATACACCCTATGTGTGGTCCCACAATTACCCTCTCTCCACCCCTCTCCTCCCCTCCCTATTCAAGTGTTTGAGTGCTTGGTGGCACTGCACTAAGAGGCTCAATATTTCTGCCTTTTTTTTCTGAAGATAGGGTCTCACTTTGTTGCCTGGGGTAGAGCACAGTGACGTCATCACAGAGCACTGCAATCTCACACTCTTGGGCTCAAGCAATCCTCCTGCCTCAGTTTCCCCAGCAGCTGGGACTATAGGTATGCACCTCCGTGCCCAGCTAATTTTGCTCATTTTTTTTTTTTTTTTGTAGAGACACAGTCTCACTCTTGCTTAGGTTAGTCTTGGACTCCTGACCTCAAGCAATCCTCCCACCTCAGCCTCCTTGAGTGCTAGGATTATAGGCATAAGCCACTGTACCCAGTTAAAGACTTTTTATTATGAAAAATTTCGAGTGTACAAGAAAGTCAAGAGAATAGTACCATAAATCCTTGTATGCTCATCACATAACTTGAATAACTATTTAACATTTTACCATATTTATTTCACCTGTTTTTTTCTTTGAATTATTTAAAAGTAAATTACAGACATTATAAAATTTCACTGTGAAATACGTCAATATACATCTCTAAAATATGAAGGTATTTCTTACCAAACCACAATATCATTAATATATTCTCAATGTTAAAAATAATTCCAGCTGGGCACAGTGGTTCATGCCTATAATTCCAGCATTTTGAGAAGCTAAGGCAGGTGGATTCCTTGAGGCCAGGAGTTTGAGATCAGCCTGAAACAACAGTAAGACCCCACATCTAAAAGTAGGTGGGCGTTGTGGCAGGTTCCTGTAGTCCCAGCTACTCAGGAGGCTGAGGCAAGAGGATCACTTACTTAAGCCCAAGAGTTTGAGGTATGGCACCATGGCACTCTACCCAAGGTGGCAAAGTGAGACTCTGTCTAAAATAACAACAAAAAGACTTTTGTTGGTAGTCTAAGTTCTAAATAATCCCTGCAGTGATTGAGTTATATACACACACAAAAATATATACTTTGTATTTATTTACATATATCACAAATGGCCACTTCATTATTTTTTGTTCAAATCCAGTAAAATTGACTTTTTCATGGTACATTTCTAAAAGTTTGAACATATATACATTTAGATTTGAATAACTACCATTTCAATCAGAATTCAGAACAGTTCCGTTGGGCCAGAAAACTTCCTCCTGCTAGGCCTTCATAATCAAACCCTCACCCCAACCCCTGGCAGCCACTGATCTGTTCCCCATCTTTATAGCTTTTTCTTCTCCAGAATGTCATATAAGTGGAATCCTAGAGTATATGGCCATTTGAGACTGGCTTCTTCAGCTTAGTGGAACATCTTTGAGGTTCATTCCACTCGTTGAACATGTTCACAGTTCATTCCTTTTCATTGTTGAATACTAGTCATCAATTGTATGAACATACCACTATTTGTTTATTCATTCACTGTTTTGTTTTGTTAGAGACAGGGTCTTGATCTGTTGCTAAGGATAAAGTGCAGTGGCATCATCATACCTCACTACGACCTCGAACTCTAGGCTCAAGGGATTCTCCCGCCTCAGCCTCTCCAGCAGCTGGGACTAAAGATGTGTGCTACCAGGGCCAGCTAAGTTTTCCATTGTTTGTAAAGACTGGGTCTTGCTCAGGCTGGTCTTCAACTCCTGGCCTCAAGTAATCCTCTTGCCTCAGCTTCCCAGTGTGCTAGGATTATAGGCATGAACCACTGAGTCTGGTCTATTTATTTACTGTCAAAGGACAATTGGGTTGTTTTAGTTTATGGTGATCATAAACCTTTATGATCATATGTTTTCATTTCTCCAAGTAGATAACTGGGAGTATGATTGTTAGGTCATATGGTAGCTTCATAAGAAATTGCCAAACTTTTTTGTATTTTCACCAATAATATATAGGCCAGGTCGCCTCACCAGTACACTTGATCTGCCTCAAGGTTTTTTTTTTTAATTTTTTTAATTTAGTAATTGTGTAGTGGAATCTTGTGATGGTTTTAATTTGCATTTCCCCAATGGCTAACGATCTTTTCATATAGTTACTTTTCATATAGTTACTTCCCATCCATATATCCTCTTTGGTGAATTGCCTTTTCAAATGTTTTGTCCACTTAAAAAAATTGAGTTTTCTTGTCCTTCAGTTTTTTAAAAATAACAGCTTTATTGACATATGACTAATATGCCATTGAATTTGCCTATTTAAAGTGTACAATTCAATGGTTTTATATTCCCAGAGTTGTGAAACTGTCAGCATAATCAATTCTGGAACATTTTCACCACACCCAGAAGAAATCCTGTACTTGTTAGCAGCCACTGTCCATTACTCCAAACTCCCAAATCCTAGAGGAATCTCTGTCTTTATTTTACTGTCTAATCTATTTTCTCTCTATATAAATTTGTCTAGTTTGAACAATTCATATAAATGGAATCATACAACAAATGGTCTTCCGTGACTGAATTTCTTTCACTCCACATAAATGTTTTCATCAGTTGATGGAAATTTGGGTTGTTTCCACTTTCTGGCTATTTGAACATACTGCTGTAAACATTTGTGTACAAATTTTTAGTGGATATATGTTTTTGTATCTGTTGGGTATACACCTGGGAGTGGAATTACTGGATCACATAACTCTATGTTTAACCTTTTGAGAAACTGGCAAGTTGTTTTCCTCAGCAGCTGCATCATTTTACAGGTGTCAACTTCTCCTCATCCTCCCCAACACTTGTTTTTATCCACCTTTTTGATTCTAGCCATCCTAGTGGGTGTAAAGTGTATCTCCTTGTGGTTTTGACTTGTATTTTCCTATGGTTAATGATATGGAGCATCTTTTCATGTGCTGTTTGGCCACTTACATATCTTCTTTGGAGAAATGTCTATTTAAGTCCTTTGATCATCTTTTTTTTGAGACAGAGTCTCAAGCTGTTGCCCTGGGTAGAGTGCTGTGCCATCACAGCTCACAGCAACCTCAAACCCTTGAGCTTAAGCAATTCTCTTGCCTTAGCCTTCCAAGTAGCTGGGACTACAGGTGCCTACCATAACACCCAACTATTTTGTTGTTGTTGCAGTTGTTATTGTTGTTTTAGCAGGCCCAGGCCAGGTTCAAACACACCAGCCTCAGTGTACATGGCTGATGCCCTATCCACTGAGCTGCGGGCACTGCCATTTGACCATCTTAAAGTTGTGTTGTCTTTTAATTATTGAGTTGTAAAAATTCTTTATATTTTCTTTCTTTTATTTTTATTGCTGGGGATTCATTGAGGGTACAATAAGCCAGGTTACACTGATTGCATTTTTTAGGTAAAGTCCCTCTTGCAAATGTGTCTTGACCCCAGAAGGTGTGGCACACACCAAGGGCCCCCCACCCCGCTCTTCCTTTCCCTCCCTCCCTCCTTTTTTCTCTCTCTGCTCTCCCCTTCCCCCACCCCCACCATGACCTTAATTGTTGTTAATTGTCCTCATGTCAAAATTGAGTACATAGGATTCATGCTTCTCCATTCTTGCGATGCTTTACTAAGAATAATGTCTTCCACTTCCATCCAGGTTATTTTTTTAATGGCTGAATAGTATTCCATGGTATACACATACCACAGCTTGCTAATCCATTCCTGGGTTGGTGGGCATTTAGGCTGTTTCCACATTTTGGCGATTGTAAATTGGGCTGCAATAAACAGTCTAGTACAAGTGTCCTTATGATGAAAGGATTTTTTCCCTTCTGGGTAGATGCCCAGTAATGGGATTGCAGGATCAAAAGGGAGGTCTAGCTTGAGTGCTTTGAGGTTTCTCCATACTTCCTTCCAGAAAGGTTGTACTAGTTTGCAGTCCCACCAGCAGTGTAAAAGTGTTTCCTTTTCTCCACATCCACGCCAGCATCTGCAGTTTTGAGATTTTGTGATGTGGGCCATTCTCGCTGGGGTTAGATGGTATCTCAGGGTGGTTTTGATTGCATTTCTCTAATAATTAGGGATGATGAACATTTTTTCATGTTTGTTAGCCATTCATCTGTCTTCTTTAGAGAAGGTACTATTTATGTCTCTTGCCCATTGATATATGGGATTGCTGGCTTTTTTCATGTGGATTAATTTGAGTTCTCTGTAGACCCTAGTTAACAAGCTTTTGTATGATTCAAAATATGCAAATAGCCTTTCCCATAGGTTGTCTATTTGCTTTGGTTGTTGTCTCCTTAGCTGAACAGAAGCTTTTCAGTTTAATGAAGTCCCATTTATTTTTGTTGTTGTTGCAATTGCCATGGCAGTCTTCTTTATGAAGTCTTTCCCCAGGCCAATATCTTCCAGTGTTTTTCCTATGTTTTCTTTGAGGATTTTTATTGTTTCATGCCTTAAATTTAAGTCCTTTATCCATCTTGAATCAATTTTTGTGAGTGGGAAAAGGTGTGGGTCCAGTTTCAGTCTTTTGCATGTGGATATCCAGTTCTCCGAACACCATTTATTGAATAGGGAGTCTTTCCCCCAAGGTATGTTCTTGTTTGGTTTATTGAAGATTAGGTGGTTGTAAGATGTTAGTTTCATTTCCTGGTTTTCTAGTCAATTCCAAGTGTCTCTATTTTTGTTCCAGTACCATGCTGTCTTGACCACTATGGCTTTGTAGTACAGCCTAAAATATGGTATGGTGATGCCCCCAGCTTTATTTTTTTACTAAGAACTGTCTTAGCTATACGGGTTTTTTCTGGTTTCATACAAAAGGCAGAATCATTTTTTCCAAATCTTGAATGTATGATGTTGGTATTTTAATAGGAATGGCATTGAATGGGTAGATTGCTTTGGGAAGTACAGACGTTTTAACAATGTTGATTCTTCCAATCCATGAGCATGGTGTGTTCTTCCATTTGTTAATATCCTCTGCTATTTCCTTTCCGAGGATTTCATGATTTTCTTTATAGAGGTCCTTCATCTCCTTCGTTAGGTATATTCCTAGGTACTTCATTTTCTTTGAAACTATGGTGAAGGGAGTTGTGTCCTTAATTAGCTTCTCATCTTGACTGTTATTAGCGTATACAAAGGCTACTGACTTGTGGACATTGATTTTATATCCTGAAACATTACTGTATTCTTTGATGACTTTTAGGAGTCTTGTGGTTGAGTCTTTGGGATTCTCTAAGTATAAGATCATGTCGTCAGCAAAGAGGGAGAGTTTGACCTCCTCTGCTCCCATTTGGATTCCCTTTATTTCCTTGTCTTGCCTAATTGTATTGGCTAGAACTTCCAGCACTATGTTGAATAGTTAAAGGTGACAGGACAACCTTGTCTGGTTCCAGTTCTAAGATGGAAAGCTTTCAGTTTTACTCCATTCAGTAAAATATTAGCTGTGGGTTTGTCATAGGTAGCCTCAATCAGTTTTAGAAATGTGCCACCTATGCCTATACTCTTCAGTGTTCTAATTAGAAAAGGATGCTGGATTTTATCGAATGCTTTTTCTGCATCTATTGAGAGGATCATATGATCTTTATTTTTGCCTCTGTTAATATGGTGGATAACGTTTATGGACTTGCATATGTTAAACCAGCCTTGCATCCCTGGGATGAAACCTACTTGATCATGATGTATGACTTTTTTGATGATAAGCTGTAATCTATTGGCTAGGATTTTGTTGAGAATTTTTGCATCTATATTCATGAGTGAGATTGGTCTGAAATTCTCCTTTTTGGTTGGGTCTTTTTCTGGTTTGGGTATCAGGGTGATGTTTGCTTCATAGAATGTGTTGTGAAAGATTCCTTCTTCCTCAATTTTTTGTAATAATTTCTGCAGTACAGGAATAAGCTTTTCTTTGAAGGTTTGATAGAATTCAAACCAGATGGTGTGAAGCCATCTGGACCATGGCATTTTTTTGTTGGAAGCTTTTTTATTGTTTCCTTAATCTCAGTGCTTGGAATTGGTCTGTTCAGGAGCTCTATTTCTTCCTCGCTAAGTCTAGGGAGAGGGTGTGATTCCAAATATTGATCCCTTTCCTTCACATTGTCAAATTTCTGGGCATAGAGTTTCTGGTAGTATTCAGAGATGATCTCTTGTATCTCTGTGGATCAGTTGTTATTTCCCCTTTATCATTTCTGATTGAGGTTACTAGAGATTTTACTTTTCTATTTCTCATTAGTCTGGCCAATGGCTTATCTATTTTATTAATTTTTTCAAAAAACCAACTCTTTGTTTCATTAATTTTCTGAATGATTCTTTTGTTTTCAATTTCATTGATCTCTGATTTGATTTTGGATATTTCTTTTCTTCTCCTGGGTTTAGGCTGAGATTGTTCTTCTTTTTTCAATTCCATAAGATGGCTTGTAAGTTTGTCGATGCACTCTCTTTCTGTTTTTTGATGTAGGCATCTAAAGCGATGAATTTTCCTCTCAAAACTACTTTTGCAGTATCACACAGGTTCTGGTAGCTTGTGTCTTCGTTGTTGTTATGCTCAAGGAAATTCATCATTTCCTGTTTTGTTTTTCCTGCACCCATCTGTTATTCAACAGAAGGTTGTTTAATTTCCATGCCTTTGTGCGGGGTTGAACATTTTTGTTAGAGTTGAGTTCCACCTTTAGTGCCTTATGGTCTGAGAAGATACAAGGTAAAATTTCAATTCTTTTGATTCTGTTGATATTTGATTTGTGTCCCAGGATATGATCAATTTTGGAGAATGTTCCATGGGGTGATGAGAATAATGTATATTCTTTATCTTTGGGATGGAATGTTTTATATGTGTCTATCAAGCACAGTTGTTCTAGGGTCTCATTTAAATCTCTTATATCTTTGTTTAATTTCTGTTTAGAGGACCTGTCCAGCTCTGTAAGAGGAGTGTTAAAGTCCCCTGTTATTATGGTATTATTGGATATCATATTGCTCAGACTGAGTAAGGTCTGTTTCAAGAATCTGGGAGCATTTAAATTGGGTGCATAAATATTTAGAATTGAAACATCTTCTTGTTGTATTTTTCCCTTGACCAATATAAAGTGACCGTCTTTGTCTTTTTTGATTTTAGTTGCTTTATATCCACATGTATCTGAAAATACATAAAATAAGATTGCAACTCCTCTTTTCTTCTGAATTCCATTTGCCTGAAAAATTGTCTTCCAACCCTTGACTCAGAGCTTTAATTTGTCTTTTGAAGCCAGGTATGTTTCTTGCAGACAGCAAATGGATGGCTTGTGTTTTTTAATCCAGTCAGCTAATCTATGTCTCTTCAGTGGGGAATTCAAGCCATTAACATTTATTGAGATAATTGATAAGTGTGGTAGTATTCTATTCATCTTATTTTGTGAGAGTCCATTGCTTAGTTTTATCTTTTGCATCAGTGTGGAGATTAGGTTCTGTCCTTTAATTTCTGAGTTCTTACTTTGCTGCTGATCCATTGTGATGGTCAGTGTGGAGAACAGGTTGAAGTATTTCCTGTAGAGCTGGTCTTGTTGTGGCGAATTTCCTCAATGTTTGTATATCCAGAAATGATTTGATTTCTCCATCAATTTTAAAGCTTAGCTTAGCGGCATATAGAATTCTGGGCTGGAAATTGTGAAGTAGATTAAAGGTAGATGACCATTGTCTTCTTGCTTGGAAAGTTTATTAGAGAAGTCTGCGGTCACTCTGATGGGTTTGCCCCTGTAGGTCATCTGATGCTTAATTCTGGCAGCTTGAAGAATCTTTTCTTTGGTCTTTACTTTGGACAGGTTCATCACAATGTGTTTTGGAAAAGCTTGGTTAGAGTTGAGGCGACCTGGGGTCCAATATCCTCTGAAAGCAGTGTGTCAGAATCTTTGGTGATATTTGGGGAATTTTAATTTATAATATTCTCTAGTATGGCTTCCATTCCTCTGGGGCATTCTTCTTCGCCTTCTGGAATTCCTATAACTTGTATGTGGGAACGTTTCATAAAGTCCCATAATTCTGACAGTGAACCTTCTGCTTTCTCTCTCTTCTTTTCTGCCTCTTTAACTATCTGAGTTATCTCAAGAACTTTGTCCTCTACCTCCGAATTTCTTCTGCATGGTCTAACCTGTTGCTGATACTTTCCATTGCATCTTTAAGTTCCCTAATTGACTGCTTCAGTTCCTTCAGCCCTGCTATATCCTTTCTATATTCTTCACATTGTTCATCTCTTATTTGATTCTGTTTTTGGTTTTCCTTTTGGTTATTTTCCACTTTATGAGCAGTTTCCTTCATTGTTTCCATCATTTTCTTCATTGCTTTTACATGTGTATTCTAAATTCCCTTTCTGTCATTCCTAACATTTCATTTTAGGTAGAATCCTCTGCAGTAGCTACCTCATGGGCCCTTGGAGGGGTTGCTCTGGACTGGTTCTTCATGTTGCCTGAAGTTTTTTACTGATTCTTCCTCATGAGTGATTTCTTTTATCTGTTTCCTTGCCCTAATTTTCCTTTCACTTCCTCTTGCTCTTTAAGTTCCTGTGCCTGTGGACTAAGGTTTCGATGAGTCCTTTTTGTACAGGACCAGAAGATGAGACGGTTGAAGAGCAAGAAGGGATAAAAGAAAGAAAAAGAAAGAAAGAAAGAGTGAAAACAAAATAGAGAAAGGAGAGGGGGTGGGTAAAAGGGAATATTGACCAAAAGGAGAGAGGCACAGAAAGAGAGAGACAGAGCTATATAGGTATACAGTAGGGTTTTTGACACAATCTTAAAAAAAACCCAGCCTCTGGGGGTGCCCAGTTGGGTGGTTCCCTTCAGGTCAGCAGCTCTTTGCTAACCTGATTGGACACAGTACCCCACCTCCACCAAGTAGAGAGGAAAGACAAAAATGCTATAAATCAAACCAAAACAAGCAAACAGAAAACTTTACAGGATAAAATTTGGTGAAAAACCAAATAATAGGGGTAGAAACACTAGCAAAAATGAAGTTCTAATTATTGAAAAAGGCAGCAATGGGAAATTGTATTTAAACTAGAAAATTGGAGAAAAAAAGAAAGAAAAAAAGAAAAGAAAGTATCTGTATGGAAAAGGTTGAAATTAAAAAACAAAACAACAACCCCAAAATAAACAAAAAACAAACAAACAAAAATAACCAAAAACAAAGCAGTATATATATCTTGTTGAATATTGTCTGGGCAACAGGTGGTCTTTTGGGGTATGAGATGTTAATCACAATGCTGATACGACTGGAGGCCTCCGCTGATTTCTCAAACCCTGCAGGGTGGAGAACCTAAATCTCTCTTCAGCTCTCTTAAAAGGCACTTTAAACTTCTAAACTTGGCTAAGCAGAAGCTTTCCCAGGAAACCACTTGTTGCTGGGATCACTGCTAAAGTGGCTATCCACTTACCCAGTGTGCCAAAACCGGTCTCACTCTGCCCCTGAGGGTTAAGGCTGTAAGGTGGCTCAGTCCCCGCCTTTAGGCTGCTCAGTCACTAGGTTACCAGCTCCCACCCGATTCTTGCTCTGTGACCCTGAGAGTGGAGCTTGCTGGGGCAGTTCTCTCACAATGGCTCCCTGTGGCCCACAGCCAAACACTATTAGCTCCATCCGGCTCAGCGGCTCAGTCTGGGGCCCTAGACAATGCCCAAAGTTCTCCACACTCCTGCTCAAGCTCTCCCCAAGGCAGTTCAACTGAGTGCCAAGTCCAAAACCACCAAAACAATTCACAGGTAAGGCCTTTCTGGTTTGCAGTCTCGCTGCTGCTGTACTTACACGATCACTTGCCAGTTTTCCACTGTTTCTGTCCTCCTCTTGGGGTCCAGAAGTCTCTCGCTGACTCCCTGTATCCTCAAAGGGAGGTTATAGGCAGATCCCACCAGCCAGAGATGCATGGAGTCTTATCTCCCCAGACTCACAATGCCCAGATGCGGGGAAGCTGTTACTTGGCTGCCATCTTGCTCTCCCCTCTGATTCTTTATATTTTCTAGATCCAAATGTCTTATCTGTAGATCTTTTCACTTTTTTGGTGGTGTCTTTTTTTTTTTTTTTTTTGTTAAGCACACTGGGGCCAGGTTCAAATCTGCCAGCCATGGTGCACAGGGCTGGTGCTTCAGTCACTAAGCTACAGGCACCCAGCCACAGGTGGTGTCTTTTGAAGCACAGATGTTTTTAATTTTGATAAAGTCCAATTTATCTACTTTTTTCTTTTGTTGTTTGTGCTTTTGGTGTCATATCTAAGAAGCCATTGCCCAAACAAGAGTCATGAAGATTTACACCTATATTTTCTTCATTAGAGTTTTTAGTTCTTATGTTTAGGTTTTTAATCCTTTTTGAGTTAATTTCTGTATATGCAGGAGGTAATGATTCTAATTCACTCTTTTGCATGTGGATATCTAATTGTTCTAGCACCATTTGTTGAAAAGACTGCTCTTTCTCCATTGAATTGTCTTGGCAATTCACTTGTCAAAACTTAATTAAGCATAAATGTGAAAGCTTATCTTTGGACTCTCAGTTCATCCTATTGGTTTATATTTCCATCTTTCTGCCAGTACCAAACTGCCTTGAATACTGTCGCTTTTTAGGAAGTTTGAAATTGGGAAGTATGAGTCTTCCAAATTAGGTCTTTTCAAGATTGTTTTGGCTATAATGTATTTCTTGAGTTTCCACATAAATTTCAGGATCAAGCTTGTCAGTTCTATAATGAATTTAGCTGGAAATTGATGTGGACTGTGTTATATCTGTAGATCAATTGGAAATTGATAATGAGTCTTCTGATTTGTGAACAGGTGATGTCTTTCTCTTTATTTGGGCCTCCTTTAACTTCTTTCCACAATGTTTTGTACTTTCCGGAGTATTACATTTTTTTTTTTGTGCTTCTTTTGCTAAAATTATTCCTAAGTATTTTTTGGATATTATTATGAATGGGATTATGTTCTTAACTTCATTTTTGGATTGTTCATTGCAAATGTATAGAAATAAATTTGATTTATGTATCTTGATCTCGTATCCTGCAACCTTGCCAAACTGATTTGTTAGTTCTAATTGTTTTTCTTTTTTTTTTTTCCAGGTTCAAGAGCCCACCTAAGTTGAGCATTTTATTTTTATTTATTTATTTATTTATTTAGTTCTAATTGTTTTTCATGGGTTCCTTAGGATATTCTTTTTATAAGATTATATCATCTGCAAACAGAGATGGTTTTACTTCTTCATTTCTGAACTGGATGCCTTTTATTTCCCTCCTTGACATTCGTATCTAGAAAATATAAAGGACAGAACCTTCCTTTACTACAATATTGAATATAAGTGATAAGACTGCACATCCTTTTATTCCTGTTCTTAATGTTCTTAGGGTGAAGTCAGTTAGTCTTTCACCATTAAATATGATATTAGTTTCACATTTGTTGTAGATTCCCTTTATCAAATTGAGGAAGTTTCCTTCCATTCCTAGCTTGTTTGAGTACTTTTATTATGACAGGGTGTTGAATTTTGTTAGATGCTTTTTGCATTAATTGAGACAATCATGTGGCTTTTATCATTTATTCTATTGGTGTGGAGGATTCTATTAATTAGTTTTCCGAGGATTCTATTCATTGGTTTTCTGATTTTAAACCAACTTTTTATTCCTGGGTTAATGTTTACTTGATTATGGTGTATAATACTTCTTATATATTACTGAGTTATGTTCATAGTTTGTTGAAAATTTTTGTATCCATATTCATAAAAGGCATTAGTTTGCAGTTTTCTTTTCTTGTCATACCTTTATCCAATTTTGGTGTCAAGGTTAATACTGGCCTCCTATAATGAATTGGAAAATAGACCCTTGTCTTTTGTTTTTTGGAAAAGTTTGTGAAGAATTGGTATTAGTTCTCTTCAAATGTTTGGTGGAATTCACCAGTTAAACCATCTGGGCCTGGGTTTTTCTTTATGGTAGTTTTTGATTACTAACATAATTTCTTCCTTCTTGAGTCAGTTTCAGTAATTTGCGTCGTCCTAGGAATTTGTCCATTTCATTCAAGTTATCTAATTTGTTGAAATATAGATGTGAATAGATTGCTTTGCCATCCTTTTTATTTCTGTAAGGTTAGAGGCAATGTCCCCTCCTTCATTTCTGATTTTAGTAATTTGAGTCTTTAGTCTTTTTAACTTAGTCATTCTAGCTAAAGAATGACTTTTTTTGGTTGTTGTTTGTTTGTTTTTTGAGACAAAGTCTCAAGCTGTCACCCTGGGTAGAGTGCCGTGGCATCACAGCTCATAGCAACCTCCAACTCCTGGGCTCAAGTGATTCTCCTGCCTCAGCCTCCCAAGTAGCTGGGATTACAGGTGCCTGCCAAAATGCCCAGCTATTTTTTTTAGTTGCAGCCGTCATTTTTGTTTGGTGGTCCTGGGCTGTATTCGAACCCCCCAGCTCAGGTGTATGTCTGGCACCTTAGCCGCTTGAGTCACAGGCGCGAGCCCAGTGTCAAGTTTATAAACTGATTGTCAGACCTTATACATGAACCTTAAAGATATTATGCCAAATGAAATAAGACAAGAAGGAAAAATAATGTATGATTACATTTATAGGTGGTACTTAAAATAATCAAATTTATAGATAAAAAAGCAAAATAGTGGTTATGGAGCTAGGGGAGAGGGAATAGAGAATTAGTGTTTTGTGGGTACAGAGTTTTAGTATGGAATGATGAAATTTCTGAAGATGGATGGTAACGATGGTTGCACAACAGTGTGAATGTACTTAATGCTACTGAACTGTACACTTAAAAATGTTTAAAATGCCAGCCTGAGCAAGAGAAAGACCCCATCTCTAAAAATAGCCATGTGTCGTGGTGGATGCCTATAGTCCCAGCTATGGGGGAGGCTGAGACAAGTGGTCGCTTGAGCCCAAGAGTTTGAGGTTGCTGTGAGCTATGATGCTCCAGCACTCTACTGAGGGTGACAAAGTAAGACTGTCTCAAAAAGAAAAAAGTTTAAAATGGTAGATTTTGTGTTATGAGTATTTTGTCATAATGAAAATAAAATTTAAAAATATAATAATAATATAGATCTGACTGTTTTAGGCACTGTTCCAATCACTCGACATATGTAAACATACTTAGTATGTAATTAATGCACTTTGCATAAAGGTTGGAACATAGATGTTTGATAAGTGGTAGCTAATAATAATAATTGCTGTTGATGATGACAGTCCCCATTTTGAAAATAAGAGTCTGAAGCTTGGGGATTTTAAGGATCTTGTACAAGTTTGCTCAGCCTGAGGTGGGGTTCTCCTTTTGGCTGCTAGATTCCAAAACCTTCACTTTCCCACTTTACTTGCTTCCCATGAATCACTAAACATTCTTGCTAGCAACTAAGAGCAATGGAAGAGATACCTGAAAACAAATCCATCAGTGCAAACAAACAGTTGTTAGAAACCAAAATTTTCAGTGCAAAAGAAAATTATAAAATTATAATTTTAATACAAAAGAAAATTATAAAATCAGAAGTTGTGCAAGAAAAGATGTTGGATACCACCATTCATTAGGGAAATGCAAATGAAAACTACAATGAAAAACAAATACCCTACAGCAAGAATGACTAACGTGAAAAAGTGTCATAATATCAAGTGTTGAGAATCTCGCAGAGCAATTAGGATTTTCATGCATTGCTGGTGGGAACGCAAAATAGTTCAACTGCTTTGGAAAACAGTTTGGCAGTATCTAATAAAGTTACACGTGTACTTGTATTTTCTAACAATTCTACTCCTAGGTATTTTTTAAGAGAAAAGAACCCACGTGTTCCCACAAAAGCTTGTACGGGAATGTTTACATCAACTTTATTCATATTAGTCAAAAGCAGAAAACAACCCAAATGTTCACCCAAATGGTGAATCAATAAACACCTTGTGGTACTCATACAGTAAGATTATATTTTCAGCAACATGCAAAAACATATATGAATCTCAAAAATAGTGTGCCAAGAGATCAAACACAAAAGATTACATCTTATATTGTCAACAGACAACATTATAAAAATTCTGTAATTTCAGTATAAATATTCCAATTGGCTTTATTGAGACCCTTGAATTGGGCAACACTTTATTCCATAAAATAGTATAAGTATTCTTGGGAGTCAAGCAGAGGAGGCTGGCTTTATAGACAGGAAAAGGGATGAAGAAAGCAGAAATGAAGAACAGAAAGCAGATTGGCTATTTCAAAGGTACTTTCCTTGTAAGGCAGGGGCAGGGAGACAAAATAATGGAAAAATAATTGTTTGGTTAATATCAGGTTAGTTCAGGTCACTCTTTGTTGTAAAAGTTAAAACAGAAAGAACTTCATTATTATGCAAATTGAAGATTTATAGTAGCCTGTTGCGGGGAATTAGACTGTTAGTAGGCAGGTAACAATTCAGCTTTCATTTGATGAGCATGGGTGATACCTATTTTGATTTTACTCTGGTCTGTTGGGGCCTAGTGAAGACGTTTAATATAAAACAATGGTCTCCTATAACCTTTGTTTAATAATATGATACCTTTTGTATAACATAGGCAAATTAGTGACAGAAGGGTTGAGGGGAAGGAGAGGGGATCAACTGCAAAGGGGTATGAGGAATTACTTTGGGTATACAATTGTATACCCAGACATGAATGAATTTGCATTGTATGTAAATTATGCATGTATAAAGCTACTAAGAAATCAAGAGTTAACCAAAGCTCCTATAATGTTAATTTTGAATTAGAAATATTTGTATAAACTCACAATTGAAAATATATTCATATTTCTTCACTGAGTTAAATGAAAAGGCCTAGAAGCAATGGCAACCTAGAGAAATGAGCACTCCTATGGCCCAGAATGTGGGCCTAAATATTATTTCCTCACCATAATACTGTGGGTAACCAGGGCTCTTTGGAAAAATGGCTGAGTCAAGGCCACAGGCTGGCAATGTACAAGATGAGTCTGGGCCACCTTCTTCTACTGGAAAGTAATAAAGCTATCAGAAAAGTAAGTAAGGCTGTATCAAAAGCACACAGCCAATAATAGCTCTTCCAGCCAAAGATAAAAATAATTTGAATATAAAACATAATAATGACTGCACTTGTTTGGTGCAGAGATATGTTTTTCTTCTTGTGAGCACAGAATATAGTAGGGAGACATACAACAATCATGAAAATAAGCATACTGAACCAGGCAGGCTAAGCTAGGCTATGCCTTGGTAACAACCCCAAATCTGTTTAAGATAATGAAGGAATAAGACACTATGAAACTGTAAAAAAAAATTCTGACAAAAAATTAAATAAAATTTATAGAAATGAAAAATAATTAAAATTAAAATCTCCATGAGAAGACTAAATATCAAATTAGACCCCAGTGAAGATAAAATTAGTGATCTGTAGATAAACCTTAGGAAATTACCAGGATGTATACATAGATACAGAGATGGAAAACATAAAAGACAGGTTAAGAAACACAGAAGATAGGCTGGGCACAGTGGCTCATGCCTATTATCCTAGCATTCTGGAAGGCCTAGGCTGGTGGATTGCCTGAACTCAGGAGTTTGAGACCAGCCTGAGCCAGAGTAAGACCCCATCTCTAAAAATAGCCGGGCATTGTGGTGGGCACCTATAGTCCCAGCTACCTGGGAGGCTGAGGCAAGAGAATCACCTGAGCCCAAGAGTTTGAGGTTGCTGTGAGCCATGATGCCATGGACTCTACCAAGGGCAACAAAGCAAGACTCTGTCACAAAAAAAAAAAAAGAAGATAAAAGAAGAGAGTTTAACATTTGTCTAATGAAATTTCCAGAAGTTGAGACTATAATATTCAAAGCAACTTTAAGTAAGCATTATCCAGAACTCATGAAAGACATAAATCCTCAGATACAGAAAAGCCAAACTGGGCTTGGATTAAAGATGGCGACCGAGTAACAGCTTCCCTGCAACTGGGAACAGCGAGTCTGGGGAGACAAGACTCCAGGCATCTCTGGCCGATGGGATCTGCCTATAATCATCCCTTTGAGGATACAGGGAGCCAGCAAGGGACTTCTGGACCCCAAGAGGAGGACAAAAACAGTGGAAAACTGGCAAGTGGTTGCGTGTGTTCAATTGACCTAATCACGCTGGCAACCGTAAGTACAAGCAGCAGTGAGACTGCAAACCGGAAAGGCCTTACCTGTGAACTGTTTTGGTGTTCTTGGACTTGGCACTCAGTTGAACTGCCTTGGGGAGAGCTTGAGCAGGAGTGTGGAGAACTTTGGGCATTGTCTGGGGCCCCAGACTGAGCCACTGAGCTGGGCGCAGGAAGCTATTGTGAAAGAACTGCCCCGGCAAGCTCCGCCCTCAGGGTCTCAGAGCAAGGATTGGGCGGGCCAAAGTAACCTACTGACTGAGCAGCCTAAAGGCAGGGACTGAGCTGCCTTACAGTCTTAATCCTTAGGGGCAAAGTGAGACGGTTTTGGCACACTGGAGCCTTGGGCTGTTGCCCTGGGTGGAGTGCTGTGACGTCACAGCTCATAGCAACCTCAAACTCCTGGGCTTGGCGCAGCCCAGACCTCCATAAGAGCTGTGCAGCGACCCCCGACCGGTGACCCGCACCCACCGGGCCTCTGCATTCCCTGACCAGGAACTGTGGGAGCCACGCAACCCTGAGTCCTGCCTCCTGTGTCCTCCCAGCTTCCACACTAGCCCGTTCATCTGGACAGGAACTCTGGTAGCTGCGTGTTCTTTGGAGCCCTCCCTGCCTCTGCGCAGAGCTCTTCTCCTGGCCAGAGACTGCTGGAGCCTTGGGCTCTCTGTGCGAAAGTCACTGGGCGCCTGGCACTCCCAGAACCGTGTGCACCACCCCCAGCCCTGTTGCTGGATCCGGGTGTGTCACAAACCAGAGCTGCTTCCACAACCAGAACTCCCTAGCTACAGCAGCCCCAGAGGAACTACACAGGGTCACTCCCTACAAAGATCCAGCAACAATAGAGTGATCCCGCTGGGGTCTAATCTTGGAGAGACACCTCCCCAACTCTGAGGACAGCCAGAGGCAATGGTGATAAACAATCATGAGACGAAATCAACTGAAAAACTCTGGCAATATGAATAATCAGAGTAGATCAACTCCCCCAAGGATCAATGGGGCAGAAACAGCACAAGACCCCATGCACAAACAAATGGCTGAGATGTCAGAAATTAAATTCAGGATCTGGATAGCAAATAAGATTGAATTAGAATTCCAAAAGTTATCTCAAGAATTCAATGGATTCAAAGACCAAATGACCAAAGATTTTGACACATTGAGACAAGAAGTTTCATCCCTCAAAGATCTGAGAAACACAGTAGAATCCCTCAGCAACAGAATGGAGCAAGCAGAAGAAAGGATTTCTGACATTGAATACAAAGCTTTCGAACGCTCCCAAACCCTCAAAGAAGAAGAGAAATGGAGAGCAAAAACAGACCACTCTCTCAGAGAGCTCTCGGATAATTTGAAGAAAACCAATATTCGTCTTATAGGGATCCCCAAAAGTGACGAAGTGGCTTCACAAGGCACAGAGTCTCTTCTCCATGAGATTATGAAGGAGAACTTTCCAGACATGCCAAGAGATTCCAAAATTCAGATAGCAGACAGTTTCAGAACTCCAGCACGACTCAACCCAAATAAGACATCCCCCAGACACATCATAATCAATTTCACTAAAGTTAATATGAAGGAGAAAATTCTGAAAGCTGCCAGATGAAAGAAAAACCATTACCTACAAGGGGAAGAATATCAGAATAACTGCAGATCTCTCTGCTGAAACCTTTCAAGCTAGAAGAGGATGGTCATTGACTTTTAATCTCCTAAAACAAAATAACTTTCAACCCAGGATCCTGTACCCAGCTAAACTGAGCTTCATTTATGGCAGAAAAATTAAATACTTCAACGACATTCACATGTTGAAGAAATTTGCCACAACTAAACCAGCTCTCCAGTACATTCTTAGACCCATACTCCATAAAGACCAGTGTGATTCTCCACCACAAAAGTAAACCCACCCAAAAAATTTTTGATCAAATTCCAACTTCCACAGTCACAAAAGGATTAAAAATGTCCACCGGTCTCTCGAAAGGCTTATCAATACTCTCAATTAATGTGAATGGTTTAAATTGTCCTCTAAAGAGGCAAAGGTTGGCGGACTGGATACAAAAACTCAAGCCAGGGCAGCGCCTGTGGCTCAGTCACTAGGGCACCGGCCCCATGTACCGAGGGTGGCAGGTTCAGGCCCAGCCCCGGCAAAACTGCAAACAAAAAATGGCTGGGCATTGTGGCGGGTGCCTGTAGTCCCAGCTGCTCGGGAGGCTGAGGCAGGAGAATCGCTTAAGCCCAGGAGTTGGCGGTTGCTGTGAGCTGTGTGAGGCCACAGCACTCTACCAAGGGCCAGAAAGTGAGACTCTGTCTCTACAAAAAAATAACAACAACAAAAAAAACTCAAGCCAGATATCTACTGCATCCAAGAATCGCATCTTACATTAAAATACAGATATAGACTCAAGGTGAAGGGATAGTCATCTATATTCCAGGCAAATGGAAAGCAGAAAAAAGCAGGCATTGCAATCCTGTTCGCAGATGCAACAGGCTTTAAACCAACCAAAATAACTAAGGATAAGGATTGATACTTTACATTTGTTAAAGGTAATACTCAATATGATGAGATCTCAATTATTAATATTTATGCACCCAAACACAACGCACCTCAATTTATAAGAGAAACTCTAACAGACATGATCAACTCAATTTCCTTCACTTCCATAGTAGTTGGAGATTTTAACACCCCTTTAGCAGTCCTGGATAGATCCTCCAAAAATAAGCTAAGCAAAGACATTTTAGATTTAAACTCAACCATTCAACATCTGGACTTAACAGACATCTACAGAACATTTCATCCCAAAAAACTGAATACACATTCTTCTCATCAGCCCACGGAACATACTCCAAAATCGACCACATCCTAGGCCGCAAACCTAACCTCAGCAAATTTAAAATAATAGAAATTATTCCTTGCATCTTCTCAGACCATCATGGAATAAAAGTTGAACTCAATAACAACAGGAACCTGCATACCCATACAAAAACATGGAAGCTAAACAACCTTATGCTGAAGGATACATGGGTTATAGACGAGATTAAGAAGGAAATCACCATATTTTTGGAACAAAACAACAATCAAGACACGAATTACCAGAACCTCTGGGATACTGCAAAGGCAGTCCTAAGAGGGAAATTTATAGCACTGCAAGCCTTCCTCAAGAAAACGGAAAGAGAGGAAGTCAACAACTTAATGGAACATCTCAAGCAACTGAAGAAAGAAGAACACTTCAACCCCAAACGCAGCAGAAGAAAAGAAATAACCAAAATCAGAGCAGAATTAAATGAAATTGAAAACAAAAGAACTGTACAACAGATCAATAAATCCAAAAGCTGGTTTTTTGAAAAGATCAATAAAACAGATAAACCTTTGGCCAACCTAACCAGGAAAAAAAAGAGTAAAATCTCTAATTTCGTCAATCAGAAATGGTAATGATGAAATAACAACAGACCCCTCAGAAATTCAAAAAATCCTTAACGAATACTACAAGAAACTCTACTCTCACAAATATGAAAATCTGAAAGAAATCGACCAATACCTGGAAGCGCGCCACCTACCAAGACTTAGTCAGAACAAAGTGGAAACGTTGAACAGGCCTATATCAAGTTCTGAAATAGCATCAACTATACAAAATCTCCCTGAAAAGAAAAGCCCAGGACCAGATGGCTTTACATCAGAATTCTACCAAACATTTAAAGAAGAACTAGTACCTATACTACTAAACCTCTTCCAAAATATAGAAAAAGAAGGAATATTACCCAGCACATTCTACGAAGCAAACATCACCTTGATCCCCAAACCAGGGAAAGACCCAACAAGAAAAGAAAATTATAGACCAATATCACTAATGAATATAGTTGCTAAAATACTCAATAAGATCCTAACAAACAGAATCCAACAACACATCAAAAAAATTATACACCGTGACCAAGTCGGATTTATCCCAGGGTCTCAAGGCTGGTCCAATATACATAAATCTATAAATGTAATTCAACACATAAACAAACTTAAAAATAAATACCATATGATTCTTTCAATTGATGCAGAAAAAGCTTTTGATAATATCCAGCATCCCTTCATGATCAGAGCACTTAAGAAAATTGGTATAGAAGGGACATTTCTTAAACTAATAGAGGCCATCTACAGCAAACCCACAGCCGATATCGTATTGAATGGGGTTAAATTGAAATCATTTCCACTTAGATCAGGAACCAGGCAAGGTTGCCCATTGTCTCCATTGCTCTATAACATTGTAATGGAAGTTTTAGCCATTGCAATTAGGGAAGAAAAGGCGATCAAGGTTATCCACATAGGGTCAGAAGAGATCAAACTTTCACTCTTCGCAGATGATATGATCGTATATCTGGAAAACACTAGGGATTCTACTACAAAACTTTTAGAAGTGATCAAGGAATGTAGCAATGTCTCAGGCTACAAAATCAACACCCATAAATCTGTAGCCTTTATATATACCAACAATAACCAAGCCGAACAAACAGTCAAGGACTCTATTCCTTTCACAGTAGTGCCAAAGAAGATGAAATATTTGGGAGTATACCTAACAAAGGACGTGAAAGATCTCTACAAAGAGAACTATGAAACTCTAAGAAAAGAAATAGCTGAAGATGTTAACAGATGGAAAAACATACCATGCTCATGGCTGGGAAGAATCAACATTGTTAAAATGTCCATACTGCCCAAAGCAATATATAACTTTAATGCAATTCCTATTAAAGCTCCATTGTCATACTTTAAAGATCTTGAAAAAATAATACTTCGTTTTACATGGAATCAGAAAAAACCTCGAATAGCCAGAACATTACTGAGCAATAAAAACAAAGCAGGAGGAATCACGCTACCAGACCTGAGATTGTACTATAAATCCATAGTGATCAAAACAGCATGGTACTGGCACAAAAGCAGAGAAGTAGATGTCTGGAACAGAATAGAGAACCAAGAGATGGATCCAGCTACTTACCGTTATTTGATCTTTGACAAGCCAATTAAAAACATTCAGTGGGGAAAAGATTCCCTATTTAACAAATGGTGCTGGGTAAACTGGCTGGCAACCTGTAGAAGATTGAAACTGGACCCACACCTTTCACCATTAACTAAGATAGACTCTCACTGGATAAAAGATTTAAACTTAAGACATGAAACTATAAAAATACTTGAAGAAAGTGCAGGGAAAACTCTTGAAGGAATCGGCCTGGGTGAATATTTTATGAGGAGGACTCTCCAGGCAATTGAAGCAGTATCAAAAATACACTACTGGGACCTGATCAAACTAAAAAGCTTCTGCACAGCCAAGAACATAGTGAGTAAAGCAAGCAGACAGCCCTCAGAATGGGAGAAAATATTTGCAGGTTATACCTCTGATAAAGGTCTAATAACCAGAATCCACAGAGAACTCAAATCTATTAGCAAGAAAAGAACATGTGACCCCATTTCAGGGTGGGCAAGGGACTTAAAGAGAAACTTCTCTAAAGAAGACCGATGCAAAATCTACAAACACATGAAAAAAAGCTCATCATCCTTAATCATCAGAGAAATGCAAATCAAAACTCCTCTGAGATCTCACCTAACCCCAGTAAGAGTAGCCCACATAACAAAATCCCCAAACCAGAAATGTTGGCGTGGATGTGGAGGAAAGGGCACACTTCTACACTGCTGGTGGGAATGCCCACTAATACGTTCCTTCTGGAAGGATGTTTGAAGAATACTTAGAGACCTAAAAATAGACCTGCCATTCGATCCTATAATTCCCTTACTAGGTTTATACCCAGAAGACCAAAAGTCACAATATAACAAAGACATCTGTACCAGAATGTTTATTGCAGCCCAATTCATAATTGCTAAGTCATGGAAGAAGCCCAAGTGCCCATTGACCCACGTATGGACTAGCAAATTGTGGTACATGTATACCATGGAATACTATGTGGCCTTAAAGAAAGATGGAGACTTTACTTCTTTCATGTTTACATGGATGGAGCTGGAACACATTCTTCTTAGCAAAGTATCTCAGGAATGGAAGAAAAAGTATCCAATCAACTCAGCCCTACTATGAAGCTAAATTTTAGCTTTCACATGAAGACTATAACCCAACTATAGCAGAAGACTATGGGGAAAGGGCCAAGGAAGGGGAAGGGGGGGCGGTTTCGGTGGAGGGAGGGTAATGGGTGGGGCCACATCTATGGTGCATCTTAGAATGGATATAGGCGATTGCACTAATGTACACAGCTATGATTTCACAATTAAAAAAAAGGGAAAAAAAAAGAAAAGCTAAACTATCTTAATCAGGAGAAATAAATCTAAATCTGTCCATACTGAAGTGAAATTGAGAAACCCCTAAATCAAAGAGAGCATTTATTTTAGACTTATCAACAGGAACAATAGATGCTAGCGTTTGGTGCTATTGTATTGTCAAAGTATCTACAGAAAATAAATGTCTACTAGAATTTTATTCCCAATTAAATCAGCATTCAAAAGTAAGAGGAAATACATCTTCAGAGAAAGTATTTAGTATTTACCAGTTACCAAAGTAACTTGACCTGTGCTGAAAGAACAACTTTTCCTTTTAGAAGAAGGAAATCTAACTAAGGAGTAAATGTACAACACAATAATACAGAATTATTAATAAATGCATATATGTAATTATACCTAAATTTGGGTTTACCTAAATGTGAACTAGAATAAAATTCTAGGCCCCTCATGGACTCTAAGGGTCCTGTCTTGTCCAAGGAGACCCCAGACAAAACTTAAAACTGAGTTCTCAGCCATGACGGAATGGGAGGTCAGACTTACCCCTTCTACCCTTCCCTTGCTAACAGCCATTAGGCTTTCTTCTCTAGAGGCTAAACAGAGACCAGTCTCAGGATTGCTCCTCCCTTTTTGAGGTTTCCACATGGTCAATGACCAGCATTCCCTCCTGATAAGAGAACACCAGTCCTAGAGTGGTTCTGACTAATCTACAGAGGCTGTGCAGAGAGGGTTTTTGCATCCTCTGATTCACCTTTTGACACCAGGGAGCCAAAGACTCCATCCTCCGATTATTCAGGGTCACCATTTTCTTAATATGGATCCCATGAAGGGACACAAAGCTCAGTTGCGTCTGTGCATGTTTCTTCTTGCATAAATACTCCTCCTACAGCTTGTTAAATATGTATATTTAGCCACCTTGCTCGGCATAGATTCCTGTTTCTGTTGTCCAATGAAGTATGTGCTCTTGGCTCTGCCTGAGTGATTCCCTATCAGAATGGCTGCTCTGTGGGCTATAAATGTTCATGAGAAGTAAAGCTCTCTTTTCCAAATTTATGAACCATATCATTTATTCAGTTGGCATAATTAAGCACTGATTATTTAAGGTGATAGTAAAGGTAAATTTTCAGTGGCACAAATAGAAGGTCGAACAAAAATATTATAAAATAACAACACTCATAGGGAGGGGGTGATTGGAGTTAAAGATCTAAGTCATTGTATTATATAAATGAAGGTAGAGATATTCTCTAACTTTAGACATTGGTAAATTAAATATGTGTATTAAAATTTAGCTCTAAGAATAGAAATAGAGTGTATAATTTCAAAACAATTAGGCACACTGCAAAGTCCCAGAGTTACAGATGCTGGCGCAGGTGTGGAGAGAGAGGGACACTTTTACACAGTTGGTGGGACTGCAAACTAATACAGCCTCTTTGGAAAGAAGTATGATGAGTCCTCAAAAACTCCAATTAGACCTCTCGTTTGACCCTGCAATCCCATTACTAGGCATCTACCTAGAAGAAAAATAATCATCTTATCATAAAGACATTTGTACTAGAATATTTATCGCAGCTCAATTTATAATCACCAAGTGGTGATTTTAGAACTGAGCAAAGATCAGCCTGTGAACAACCTAAATGCACATCAATTCAAGAATGTACTAAACAGCTGTGGTATGTGTATACCATGGAGTACTACTTAGCCATAAGAAAAGACAGTGACTGCTGGTGGGAATGCAAATTAATACATTCCTTTTGGAAAGATATATGGAGAACACTCAGAGATCTAAAAATAGATCTGCCATTCAATCCTGTAATTCCTCTGCTGGGCATATACCCAGAAGACCAAAAATCACAACATAACAAAGATATTTGTACCAGAATGTTTATTGCAGCCCAATTCATAATAGCTAAGTCATGGAAAAAGCCCAAGTGCCCATCAATCCACGAATGGATTAATAAATTGTGGTATATGTATACCATGGAATACTATGCAGCCTTAAAGAAAGATGGAGACTTTACCTCTTTCATGTTTACATGGATGGAGCTGGAACATATTCTTCTTAGTAAAGTATCCCAAGAATGGAAGAAAAAATACCCAATGTACACAGCCCTACTATGAAACTAATTTGGGGCTCTCACATGAAAGCTATAACCCAGCTACAACTTAACAATAGGGGGAAGTGGGAAAGGGGGGTGGGTGGGTAGAGGGAGGGGAATCGGTGGGATCACACCTGTGGTGCATATTACAGGGGTATTTGCGAAACTTGGTAAATGTAGAATGTAAATGTTTTGGCACAGTAACTGAGATAACGCCGGAAAGGCTATGTTAACCACTGTGATAAAAATGTGTCAAATGGTTTACGAAGTGAGTGTATGATGCCCCATAATCATATCATTGTATACAGTTATGATTTAATAAAAAAATTAAAAAAAAAAAAACAAAACAAAAAAAAAAAAAAAAGAAAAGACAGTGACTTTATACATTTTGTATTAACCTGGATGCACTTGAAACACATTGTTCTTAGTAAAGTATCACAAAAATGGAAAAGCAAGTATACAATGTACTCACTTTTATTATGAATTCAGTAGATGATCTAATACATGCCCATATAGGAGAAAAACTAAATTCTATTCAAGTTGATGGGAAGGAGGAACGAGGGAAGGGGGAAAGTCGGGAGACTGGTGTGCTGCCACTTAAAGGGCACAAGGTAAGGGTGTAGGGCACACTTTGTGGTTGTGGGACACAACTATAAGAGGGACTCTACCTACCTAATTTGAAAATTGTGACCTGGTTGTTTGTACCCTCACAATAACCAGACATTTACAAAAATCCAGTTAGGAATTTAAAAAATCTCAGTCAATCCAGTATAAGGCAACCAAGGAGAAAGAGAAACATTAATAAAACAGGGAGCCCCAAATAAGGTGTTAGAAATAAATTCAAGCATAAAATAAATCACAAAAGTGTAAATAGACTAAAAACATTAATGACAGAAATTATCATATAGAGTTGAAAAAATATGGCTATATTCTCTTTAGAAGCGACATTTATAGACCATAAGGACTAGGTGAGGCGTCTTACTCCATACTGCACAGTAGGGTGACAATGGTTAGTAGGTAGGTATTGTGTATTACAAAGTAGCTGGAAGACATGTTTTTTAATGTTCTCACCGCAAAGAAATGATAAATGCATGAGGTGACAGTTATGCTATCCACCCTGGACTGATCATTATACAACATATGCATGTATCGAAATATCAAATTGTACAAATTTACTTGTACAAGTATAATATGTCACTTAAAACATAAAAGAGGTGAATGTCAATATGCACGAATATTATATACTAATCAAACATAAATAATAAGGAGATTGATGATATAAGGATATAAAAGGTATCTAAATCATAAAGAAGGGAACAAAATTATCTCTTTGCAGATGACATGATCATATATGTAGAAAACCCTAAAAATGCAACAAAAAAACTTGTTAAACCTAATAATCAAATTCTGCAAATATGTTGCATTTCTATATGCCATGAGCTATTTGAAAAAGAAATTAGGAAAGAAATCCAATCCACACTGCAACAACAACAACAAAAATACTTAGGAATAGACTTAACCAAAAAGGTGAAAGACATGTACACTGAAAATTATAAAATATTGATGAAGAAAATTAAAGATGTCAATGAATGAGAAGCCATCTTGTGTTCATGGGCTAGAAAAATTAATATTGCTAACGTGTCCATATTACCCACAGTGATCAACAGATTTAATGTAATCCCTGTCAAAATCTCAATGGGCCAAACGCAGTGGCTCATGCCTAGTAATCCTAGAACTCTGGGAGGCTGAGGCAGGTGGATAGCTGGAGTTCATGAGTTAGAGACTGAGTAAGAGCGAGATCCTGTCTCTACTAAAAATAGAAAAATTGAGGTAAGAGGATTGCTTGAGCCCAAGAGTTAGAGGTTGCTGTGAACTATGACTCCAGGACACTTTACCCAGGGCAACAGCATGAGACTCTGTCTCAAAAAACAAACAAAAATCTCAATGGAATTCTTTACAGAAATAGAAAAACAATCCACAAATCCTGATGAAACCACAAACCCCACAAATAGCCAAAGCAATCTTGAGCAAGAATAACAAAGCTGGAGGCATCATACTTTCTAATTTCAAAATATATTACAAAGCTATAGTAATCAAAACAGTATGGTACTGCATTATAGACAAAGAAAGAAAAATAGAGAACCTATTGGGATCAATCCCTTGCCAGGGGTACCTGCTAAAGTGGAATCAACTAAATGGGGAAAATGAAGATACAAGACAGAAAGTTTACAGGTGGGTCCAGGGGTCTGGGTTAACTGTGGTGAGACACAGTGGAGGTGCCCTGTGCTTTGACCACTCAGCTTTTATTGAGCTCTCTCTATGCCAATTTTAGGTGCGTGGTCTATAAGCTGAGAGATAACTAAGCAAAGATCAGCCTGTGTTATGCATTAGCAATTGTATGAATACATATACTTTTTTCCCATTATTTCCTCTTCCTTAATTGATAGTTCACTATACTTAGCCCTTGAATTCTTGAGAAACAAAGAACATAACCTTAAGGCAAACAGGATGTGCCCACATCTGCTTGGTTGGCCTTGCCCTTCAAGGGTCCAAACGGGCTGGTAGACCCCTTCATCCCCTGTGGGGCAAACTGGCTGATGCTAATGCCCACATTGGAAGCTGGGAGAGAAAGAACTCCCTCCTATCTCTGCCCAAGAGGTCCTTCCTCTGTTTGTGTGGGTTTTGCTTGCACACACTGTTCCCAGTGACTTTTGCAACGCCTACCTCTCTCCCAGGATTTCTGCATTCCAGCCCCCTTCGGGGATGGAGCCTTATCCCTTTACAGGGAGAGCTGCAGCCCCTAGGCTTGACAGATTACCTGTCAGGCCCCGCTGTGTTGCAAGCTCACGAGGCCATTTGCATTCCAGTGCGTCTGGGCCATTTAACCTTTAAGCAGGCAAATTGCAATCACTGTTTCCTTCCTCAAACCTGTTTTCTGCAAGAATTGTACAGACTTGTCATTAGTCAGCAACCGAGTTTTATTAAAAACCAATTGAGGGTGGCGCCTGTGGCTCAGTCGGTAAGGCGCCGGCCCCATATACCGAGGGTGGCAGGTTCAAACCCGGCCCCGGCTGAACTGCAACCAAAAAATAGCCGGGCGTTGTGGCGGGCGCCTGTAGTCCCAGCTGCTCGGGAGGCTGAGGCAGGAGAATTGCTTAAGCCCAGGAGTTGGAGGTTGCTGTGAGCTGTGTGAGGCCACCGCACTGTACTGAGGGCCATAAAGTGAGACTCTGTCTCTACAAAAAAACAAACAAAAAAAAAACCCCAATTGAAATACCAAAGTTAAGCTGCTGTTTCTTTGCTCAGTTAAATTCCTAAGCTCTATTTTGCTCTTGGATGTTTTTCTCTTGGGAGGCTCAGGGTCCCCCATCTCTAATTTCCCCACAGAACCCAGAAACAAATCTATGCATCTGGAGTCAACTGATCTTAGACAAGGGTGTGAACAGCACAAAATAGGGAAAGGATAGTATCTTCAACAAGTGGTTTGGGGGAAATTGGATACCCACATGCATAAGAATGAAATTGTATGCTTAATCTCACACCACAGAGAAAAAAATCAACTCAAAATGGATTAAATATTTAAATATGAAATATGAAATCAGAAATTACCAGAAGAAAACAGAAAAAAATGTATCTTGACATTGGTCTGGGCAATGATTTTCTTGGACTATGATACCAAAAGCACAGGTAACAAATGTAAAAAGAGACAAATGGGATTGCATCGAACTAAAAAGCTCTGTAGAGCAAAGGAAGCAATCAACAGACTGAAAAGGCAATCTACAGGATGAAAAAATATACATCGCAAACCATACATCTGATAAGGGGTTTATATCCAAAATATATGGGCACTCAATAGCAGGAAAAAAACCAGTTACCTCCCACCCACCAAAATGGGTTAAGGACCTGAATAGACATTTCTCAAAATATATACAAATGGCTAATTATTCATGGCAATACAATTGCTCACCATTGCTCATCAGGGAAACGCAAACCAAAACCACAGTACCCCTCATGTCTGTAAGGATTGCTGTTGTCAAAAAGACAAAAGAAAACAAGCATTGATGAAGATGTGGAGCAAAGGGAACCCTTATACACTGTTGGTGGGATGTAAATTGGTACAACCATTAGGTACCAGTATGGAGGTTCCTCAAAGCATTAAAAACAAAACTACCATGATCTAGAAATCCCAGTTCTAGGTATATGCCCAAAGGAAATGAAGGGAGTGTCTTAAAGAGATCTCTGCACCCTCATCTTAATTGCAGCATTGTTCATGGTAATGAAGATATGTCAACAACCTAAATTAGTGGATGAATGGATAAGGGAAGTGTGGAATGCATATAGGCAATGACATATTATTCAGCCTGAGAAAAAGAGTTCTTGCCCTTTGGGACCACATGGATGAGTGTGGAGAATATTAAGCTAAGTGAAATCAGCCAGACACGGAAAGACTTGCAGCATGATCCTACTCATCTGTGGAATCTAAAAAAATTGACCCCATTAAAAGCAGAGAGTAGAACGGTGGTTGCCAGGGTTTCCATTTATCCCACTGAAGGGTGGGGTAAATGGAAAATGTTGATCAAAGGGTACAAAAGTTCAGTTACTCAGGACGAATGAGTTCTGGAAATCTAATATATAACATGGTGACTATAGTTAATCATTTGTATTGTATCCTTGAACTTTGCTATGAGACCTCATCTTGAGTGTTTTCACCACATACATGTGCACACACATCACAACTGTGGGAGTGATGGGTGTGTTAATTAGCTTGATTATGGTAGCCACTTACAATATATATACCGAAACATCACATTGTACACTTTAAATATATATAATTTTTATTTGTCAAGTACACCACAATAATAAAGCTGAAAAGAAAAGACATGCGTATCCATCTTCCTCTAGTATATAATTGGTCTGGTAACCGCTTCTAAGACTTTTTGAAAAAGGAGGTAATATTTATTACATATACTTGCAATGGCACTGGAAAGCCCTTCCTCCCTTCACTTAATGGACTCTGGATCTGAAAACTGGCTCAAGTCTTCTGCTTTCATATTTTTGGTCTGTAAATCAACACTCTGGTTGGCTGCCCATCTATCTCATCTCTAC
Organism: Nycticebus coucang; assembly: GCF_027406575.1. Taxonomy (NCBI): domain Eukaryota; kingdom Metazoa; phylum Chordata; class Mammalia; order Primates; family Lorisidae; genus Nycticebus; species Nycticebus coucang. The sequence continues at coordinate 47,150,246 of NC_069801.1, read as the reverse complement.
AAACACTGTCACCTGTGAGCCATTATTACAGATCTCTGTGGGTCAGGGTCTCTGGTTATCATTCTAGTTTTGTTGCCCATAACACCCACCTCACCTCTGATGTTAAAAGTGTCACCATCCGACCTCTGAGAGTTCATAATCCCATCTTCCCATTGACACCAGGCAGCCAGTTCACCTGTACTAACAGTTACATCTTTACTAACAACTTGCCTTATGGAAGAAGCCACCACTGAGTTTCTCATAGTTCAGTCCTTAATCCAGTGAACAACCATTTAGCAGATGGAGAGTTCTCTACCCCTCTTGTAAAACTTAGCTGGTGGCTGGCTGGTCCTATATCATAAATCCATTCTGGTTTGCCTACTTCTCTGAGCCTTCTGATTCTTCCCATAATATTCTGCCAAGGTAGTTATGGTATTTCTACCTACTTTACTGTAGGCCGTTCTTGTTTCCAAGGCTTAAGGAACCAGTCTAGCAATTCAAAGTATGACTGGCTTTGAGCATCCTTATTAGAATGTGAAATCTGGAGTCACAGGAGCACTTATTTCAGTAAAACATCTTCTATCCAAACGTATATGCTCCCTTTACCGTGGCCCAATACCCTTAAGATACACTCTTATGCACAATATTCCAGTCCCTTCTGCTATATTTTAGTAAATTCCTGGAGCTCTGATGATGAATACTTTATTAGCCCCTATGTAAGGAACAGCACATTCTCAAGCCATGCTGAGATGAGACCATAGTTTTTGGTCTACATGTTATGGGTTGTAGGGTTAGGTACAGTGAGAGGGAAGCAGGAACCATTATCTTGGAGGACACTCGCCTTAGGTGAGGGCTATCACATGGCCTTCTGGCAATGGGAGGCTATTCTTTTCCATAAAGGGAATGAAAGTACTTATGCCGACCTACAGGACTTAGGGGGATGTTGGGTTCTAAGTCTCTCTAGTCTGGATCCCAGTCTCAGCATCCCACTTCTGCTCTGCTGGGCCCTGATTAACTGGGGCTGTGGATTCAGTCTCTTGCAACTTGCTCATGCTTGCAATGAAATGTTGGGCTCTGTTTTTTGGCACAGCCCATGCCTCAGGTGCAGGAGGTGGACGTCCTTTTAAATTGTGCCAAGCAGACTTCCCAGGTTGTATGATGTGGCCTGAGTTAATGCTACACTTACCTGAGCCTGAAACAGTCTCTTTCTTCAAGGCTACTGTGGCAGATGAAATTGGCGTATCAACTCCACAATCCTCATAACCAGCAGGGCCTCTGTACTTTGCAAGTGTGAGAGTTACCAGGTAGCCTTGGGTTCCCACCTACCTGTGCACCTGCCCGGTCCACCATGGGCAAGAGTCTTACCAGTTGAGAGATTGCAAAACAAAATACCACTTACTACCAGACGTGGGATTTTTAATTTTTTGATTTTTTTTTTTGCCATCTGGCTGTGAGTGATCTAATTCTAGAATCCTCTCCTGATGTCTCCTTTCCAAGGGCATGTTTAGTACCAACTGCTTTGTTTGGGTTTCTCTAAAAGTAGCTCCTGAGCATTGGACATTAATAGTTCGTTTGGGAGGGAAGCACAGTGAGGAAGTGGGGAAGTGACACAGGAAAAAGCGAAAAGCTAATAGAAGGCATCTTAAGGAGCAGTTCCGTCTGAGTACCTGGAGCTCTGGTATCTTTATGAGCAGGTTCCCTCTGAGTACCGGGAGCTCTGAGCAACCAGGGACCGTTGAGTGGCTGTGTAAAACACCCCTCAGAATCATCCCCTGAGGGTGTCTGTCCACCCATGCCCACCCCTATTGGTGGAGAGGGACTCCTGGGACATTAACTCATCAGCACTCTGGTAAGTGCTGCTTGTGGCTGCGCAGAATCCAATACTAGAGAAAGTTCTCAGGCAGAGGAACATGACAATTTATTGGCGTGTTTGGAAACTATTCGGGTGACCCCCAGAGTAGGCCAGGGGCCTGTGGGCTCCCGGCAGCTGACATCTCCCTTCTGATCACAGAAGCCTCCTCACTGGGGGCTCCCAAAGCTCCAAGGTGACTGTACCATGGGGCTGTTTAAAATCCTGCAATTCTCAGCATAAAGTGACTACTGTTCCCCAAGGGCCAGTGAAATGCCAGGTGTTGTATAAAGATCTTCCCTTGCATTAGTGTGTTTTATCTTTACAAAGCAGTTTTATCTTTACAATGCAGTTTTGCACTGAGAGGGTAAACTGAATCTCAAGGAAGTTTGAATGGCTCAGACTGGGGCAGGAGATTGTTCATAATCCTATCTTTCCAACTCTTTCTCCTCTTTGTCCCAGCCACACCAAGCCTCTTATAGTTCTTCCAGCAGACCCATCTTAACACCTCTCTACCTTTCTGTGAGCGGTTTCCCTTCTGTAGAGTGCTGTTTCCTTGCCTAGCAAATGCCTTCTTGTCCTTCAAGACTCAGCTCAGGTAATGCCTCCTCCAGGGAGTCCTCTTGGCTTACAGGATGAGTTAGCCCTGCCCCAGCGCTGCCACATTGTCTGTGCTCTCTATAGAACACTAACTTCATGGAATTCTGTTTGCCTGTTTACGTGTATGTGCCCTTGTTAGGAAAATGGACATATGCCAGGTGAAGGAAGGATAAACTCACCCATCTTAGTTCTCGATTTTTGCTAGCTTGTGCTGTTTCTCCACTTTTCTTTTTTTTTTTTTATTGTTGGGGATTCATTGAGGGTACAAGAAACCAGGTTACACTAATTGCATTTGTTAGGTAAAGTCCCTCTTACAATCCTGTCTTGCTACCAAAAGGTGTGGCACACACGAAGACCCCACCCTTTCTCTCCTTCCCTCTCTTTGCTCTTCCGTTCCCCACCACTCCCTCCTTCTTTCTCTCTGCTCTCCCCTTCCCCCACCCCCACCATGACCTTAATTGTCATTAATTGTCCTCATATCAAAATTGAGTACATAAGATTCATGCTTCTCCATTCATGTGATGCTTTACTAAGAATAATGTCTTCCACTTCCATCCAGGTTAATACAAAGACTATAAAGTCTTCATTTCTTTAATGGCTCAATAGTATTCCATGGTATACATATACCACAGCTTGTTAATCCATTCCTGGGTTGGTGGGCATTTAGATTGTTTCCACATTTTGATGATTGTAAATTGAGCTGCAATAAACAGTCTAGTGCAAGTGTCCTTATGATAAAAGGATTTTTTTCCTTCTGGGTAGATGCCCAGTAATGGGATTGCAGGATCAAATGGGAGGTCTAGCTTGAGTTCTTTGAGGGTTCTCCATACTTCTGAAAATGTTGTATTAGTTTGCAGTCCCACCAGCAGTGTAAAAGTGTTCCCTTCTCTCCACATCCACGCCAGCATCTGTAGTTTTGAGATTTTGTGATGTGGGCCATTCTCACTGGGGTTAGATGATATCTCAGGGTTGTTTTGATTTGCATTTCTCTAATATATAGAGATGATGAACATTTTTTCATGTGTTTGTTAGCCATTCGTCTGTCGTCTTTAGAGAAGGTTCTATTCATGTCTCTTGCCCATTGATGTATGGGATTGTTGGCTTTTTCATGTGGATTAATTTGAGTTCTCTATAGATCCTAGTTATCAAGCTTTTGTCTGATTGAAAATATGCAAATATCCTTTCCCATAGGTTGTCTGTTTGCTTTGGTTATCGTCTCCTTAGCTGTACAGAAGCTTTTCAGTTTAATGAAGTCCCATTTGTTTATTTTTGTTGTTGTTGCAATTGCCATGGCAGTCTTCTTCATGAAGTCTTTCCCCAGGCCAATATCTTCCAGTATTTTTCCTATGCTTTCTTTGAGGATTTTTATTGTTTCATGCCTTAAATCTAAGTCCTTTATCCATCTTGAATCAATTTTTTTGAGTGGAGAAAGGTGTGGGTCCAGTTTCAGTCTTTTACATGTGGATATCCAGTTCTCCCAGCACCATTTATTGAATAGGGAATCTTTCCCCCAAGATATATTCTTGTTTGGTTTATCGAAGATTAGGTGGTTGTAAGATGTTAGTTTCATTTCCTGGTTTTCTATTCAATTCCAAGTGTCTATGTTTCTATTTTTGTGCCAGTACCATGCTGTCTTGACCACTATGGCTTTGTAGTACAGCCTAAAATCTGGTACAGTGATGCCCCCAGCTTTATTTTTCTTACTAAGAACTGCCTTAGCTATATGGGTTTTTCTCTGATTCCATACAAAACGCAGAATCATTTTTTTACAAATCTTGGAAGTATGATGTTGGTATTTTAATAGGAATGGCATTGAATAGGTAGATTGCTTTGGGAAGTATAGACATGTTAACACTGTTGATTCTTCCCAGCCATGAGCATGGAATATTCTTCCATTTGTTAATATCCTCTGCTATTTCCTTTCTTAGGATTTCATAATTTTCTTTATAGAGGTCCTTCACTTCTTTTGTTAGATATACTCCTAGGTATTTTATTTTCTTTGAAGCTATGGTGAGGGGGGTTGTGTCCTTAATTAGCCTCTCATCTCGACTGTTATTGGAGTATACAAAGGCAACTGACTTGTGGACATTGATTTTATATCCCAAGACATTACTATATTTTTTGATAATTTCCAGGAGTCTTGTGGTTGAGTCTTCGGGATTCTCTAAGTATAAGATCATATCGTCAGCAAAGAGGGAGAGTTTGATCTACTCTGCTACCATTTGGATTCCCTTTATTTCCTTGTCTTGCCTAATTGTATTGGCTAGAACTTCCAGCACTATGTTGAATAGTAAAGGTGACAGAGGACAACCTTGTCTGATTCCAGTTCTAAGAGGAAAAGGTTTCAGTTTTACTCCATTCAGTAAAATATTGTCTGTGGGTTTGTCATAGATAGCTTCAGTCAGTTTTAAAAATGTGCCACCTATGCCTATACTCTTCAGTGTTCTAATTAGAAAAGGATGCTGGATTTTACCAAATGCTTTTCTTGCATCTGTTGAGAGGATCAAATGGTCTTTATTTTTGCTTCTGTTATTATGGTGGATAATGTTTATGGACTTGCGTATGTTAAACCAGCCTTGCATCCCTGGGATGAAACCTACTTGATCATGATGTATGACTTTTTTGATGATAAGGTATAATTTATTGGCTAGGATTTTGTTGAGAATTTTTGCATCTATATTCATGAGTGAAATTGGTCTGAAATTCTCCTTTTAGGTTGGGTCTTTTCCTGGTTTTGGTATCAGGATGATGTTTGCTTCATAGAATGTGTTGGGAGGATTCCTTCCTCCTCAATTTTTTAGAATAATTTCTGCAGTACGGGAATAAGCTCTTCCTTGAAGGTTTGATAAAATTCTGGTGTGAAGCCATCTGGACCAGAGCATATTTTTTTTGGAAGCTTTTTTATTGTTTCTTTAATCTCAGTGGTTGAAATTGGTCTGTTCAGGAACTCTATTTCTTCCTGGCCAAGTCTAGGGAGAGGGTGTGATTCCAAATATTGATCCATTTCCTTCACATTGTCAAATTTCTGGGCATAGAGTTTCTGGTAGTATTCAGATGATGATCTTTTGTATCTCTGTGGCATCAGTTTTTTTTTTTATTTTTATTTTTATTAAATCATAGCTGTGTACATTGATATAATCATGGGGCATCATTCACTAGCTTCACAGTTTACCAAGTTTCACATATAGCCTTGTAAGATGCACTGCTGGTGTAATCCCACCTATCTCTTTCCCTCTACCTACCTCCCTCCTCCCTCCCCTACCTTTCCCCCTTCCCCCTATTCTTAGGTTGTAACTGGGTTATAGCTTTCATGTGAAAACCCTAAATTAGTTTCATAGTAGGGCTGAGTACATTGGGTACTTTTTCTTCCATTCTTGAGATACTTTACTAAGAAGAATATGTTCCAGCTCCATCATGTAAACATGAAAGAGGTAAAGTCTCCATCTTTCTTTAAGGCTGCATAATATTCCATGGTGTACATATACTACAATTTATTAATCCATTCGTGGATCGATGGGCACTTGGGCTTCTTCCATGACTTAGCAATTATGAATTGGGCTGCAATAAACATTCTGGTACAAACATCTTCGTTATGATGTGATTTTTGGTCTTCTGGGTATATGCCCAGTAGAGGGATTACAGGATTGAATGGCTGATCTATTTTTAGATCTCTAAGTGTTCTCCACATCTCTTTCCAATTTATTTATTTTTTTTATTATTTATTTATTTTTTTTTATTAAACCATAGCTGTGTACATTAGTATGATCACAGGGCACCATACACTTGGTTCATATATCGTTTGACACATTTTCATCACATTAGTTAACATAGCTTTTGTAGCATTTTCTTAGTTATTTTGCCAAGACCTTTACATTCCACATTTACTAGGATTCACATATACCCTTGTAGGATGCACCGCAGGTGTAATCCCATTAGTCCCCCTTCTTCCACCTCCCTCCCCCCTCCCTCCCCTCCCTTTCTCCTTTCTCCCTATTCTTAGGTTATAACTGGGATATAGCTTTCATGTGAAGGTCCTACATTAGTTTCATAATAAGGGTGAGTACATTGGGTACTTTTTCTTCCATTCTTGAGACACTTTACTAAGAAGAATATGTTCCAGCTCCATCCATGTAAACATGAAAGAGGTAAAGTCTCCATCTTTCTTTAAGGCTGCATAATATTCCATGGTGTACATATATCACAATTTATTGATCCATTTGTGGATCGATGGGCACTTGGGCTTTTTCCATGACTTAGCAATTATGAATAGGGCTGCAATAAATATTCTGATACAAATATCTTTGTTATGGTGTGATTTTTGGTCTTCTGGGTATATGCCCAGTAGGGGGATTACAGGATTGAATGGCAGATCTATTTTTAGATCTTTAAGAGATCTCCATATCTCTTTCCAAAAGGAGTGTATTAATTTGCATTCCCACCAGCAGTGCAAAAGTGTTCCCTTTTCTCCACATCTGCGTCAACATCTCTGGTCTTGGGATTTTGTGATATAGGCTAGTCTCACGGGAGTTAGATGGTATCTCAAAGTAGTTTTGATTTGCATTTCTCTGATGATTAAAGATGATGGGCATTTTTTCATATGTCTGAAGACTATGCGCCTGTCTTCTTCAGAGAAGTTTCTCTTCAAATCCCTTGCCCAGCCTGTGATGGGATCCCTTGTTCTATTCTTGCTAATGCGTTTGAGTTCTCTGTGGATTCTGGTTATTGAACCTTTGTTGGAGACATAACCTGCAAATATCTTCTCCCATTCTGAGGGCTGTTTGCTTGCTTTACTTACTGTGTTCTTGGCTGTGCAGAAGCTTTTTAGTTTGATCAAGTCCCAGTAGTGTATTTTTGAAGCTGCTTCAATTGCCCGGGGGGTCCTCCTCATAAAATATTTGCCCAGACCGATTTCTTCAAGGGTTTTCCCTGCACTCTCCTCTAGTATTTTTATAGTTTCATGTCTTAAGTTTAAATCTTTGATCCAGTGAGAGTCTATCTTAGTTAATGGTGAAAGGTGTGGGTCCAGTTTCAGTCTTCTACAGGTTGCCAGCCAGTTCACCCAGCACCATTTGTTAAATAGGGAATCTTTTCCCCACTGAATGTTTTTAATTGGCTTGTCTAAGTTTAAATAACGTTAAATAGCTGGATTCATCTCTTGATTCTCTATTCTGTTCCAGACATCTACTTCTCTGTTTTTGTGCCAATACCATGCTGTTTTGATCACTATCAATTTGTAGTATAGACTGAGGTCTGGTAGTATAATTCCTCCTGCTTTGTTTTTATTTCTGAGTACTGTCTTGGCTATTCGAGTTTTTTTCTGATTCCATATAAAATGAAGTATTGTTTTTTCAAGATCTTTAAAATATGACAGTGGAGCTTTAATAGGGATTGCATTGAAATTATATATTGCTTTGGGTAGTATGGACATTTTAACAATGTTGATTCTTCCCAGCCATGAGCATGCTATGTTTTTCCATTTGTTAATATTTTCAGCTATTTCTTTTCTTAGAGTTTCATAGTTCTCTTTATAGAGATCTTTCACGTCCTTTGATAGATAAATTCCCAAATATTTCATCTTCTTAAGCACTACTGTGAATGGGATAGAGTCTTTAACTGTTTTTTCAACTTGACTATTGTTGGTATATATAAAGGCTACTGATTTATAAATGTTGATTTTGTAACCTGAGATGCTGCTGTATTCCTTGATCACTTCTAAGAGTTTTGTAGTAGAGTTCCTAGTGTTTTCCAGATATACTATCATATCGTCTGTGAAGAGTGAAAGTTTGATCCCTTCTGACCCTATATGGATACCCTTGATCGCCTTTTCTTCCCTAATTGCTGTGGCTAAAACTTCCATTACAATGTTAAAAAGCAATGGAGACAACGGGCAGCCTTGTCTGGTTCCTGATCTGAGTGGAAATGATTCCAATTTAACTCCATTCAATATGATATTGGCTGTGGGTTTGCTGTAGATGGTCTCTATCAGTTTAAGAAATGTCCCTTCTATACCGATTTTCTTAAGTGTTTCTGATCATGAAGGGATGCTGGATATTATCAAAAGCTTTTTCTGCATCGATTGAGAGAATCATATGGTCTTTGTTTTTTAATTTGTTTATGTGCTGGATTACATTTATAGATTTACATATATTGAACCAGCCTTGAGACCCTGGGATAAAACCGACTTGGTCAGGATGTATAATTTGTTTGATGTGTTAATGGATTCTGTTTGTTAGGATCTTGTTGAATATTTTTGCATCTATATTCATTAGTGATATCGGTCTATAATTTTCTTTTCTTGTTGGGTCTTTTCCTGGTTTGGGGATCAGGGTGATGTTTGCTTCATAGAACGTGTTTGGTAGTCTTCCTTCTTTTTCTACCTTTTGGAACAGGTTGAGTAATATAGGTACTAATTCCTCTTTAAAAGTTTGGTAGAATTCTGACATGAAACCATCTGGTCCTGGGCTTTTCTTTTTAGGGAGGTTTTGTATGGTTGATGCTATTTCTGAACTTGATATGGGCCTGTTAAACATTTCCACTTGATTCTGGCTAAGTCTTGGAAGGTGACGTGCTTCCAAGTATTGGTCAATTTCCTTCAGATTTTCATATTTCTGGGAATACAGTTTCTTGTAATATTCATTAAGGATTTTTTGGATTTCTGAGGAGTCTGTTGTTATTTCATCTTTGTCGTTTCTGATTAATGAGATTAGAGATTTTACTCTTTTTTTCCTGATTAGGTTGGCCAAAAGTTTATCTATTTTATTGACCTTTTCAAAAAACCCAGCTTTTTGATTTATTGATCTGTTGTATTATTCTTTTGTTTTCAATTTCATTTAATTCTGCTCTAATTTTGGTTATTTCTTTTCTTCTACTGGGTTTGGGGTTGGAATGTTCTTCCTTTTCCAGTTGCTTGAGATGTCCCATTAAATTGTTAACTTCCTCTCTTTCCATTCTGTTGAGGAAGGCTTGCAGTGCTATAAATTTCCCTCTTAGAACTGCCTTTGCGGTGTCCCAGAGGTTCTGATAGTTCATGTCTTCATTGTTGTTTTGTTCCAAAAAGTTGGCGATTTCTTTCTTTATCTCATCTCTGACCCAGCTATCATTCAGCATAAGGTTATTTAACTTCCATGTTTTTGTATGAGTATGCAGATTCCTGTTGTTACTCAGCTCAAGTTTTATTCCATGGTGGTCTGAGAAGATACATGGAATAATTTCTATTCCTTTAAATTTACTGAGGTTAGACTTGCGACCTAAGATGTGATCGATTTTGCAGTAAGTTCCATGGGCTGATGAGAAGTATGTGTATTCAGTTTTGTTGAGATGAAATGTTCTGTAGATGTCTGCTAAATCCAAATGTTGGATGGTTAGGTTTAAATCTATGATTTCTTTGCTCAGCTTCTTGTTGGAGGATCGATCCAACACTGCCAAAGGAGTGTTGAAATCTCCGACTATTATGGAGCTGGAGGAAATCAAGTTGCTCATGTCTGTTAGAGTTTCTCTTATAAATTGAGGTGCATTCTGGTTGGGTGCATAGATATTAATATTCGAGATCTGATCATATTGAGTATCACCCCTAACAAATATGAAGTGACCATTCTTGTCCTTCCTTACTTCTGTTGGTTTAAAGCCTATTGTATCTGCAAATAAAATTGCAACACCTGCTTTTTTCTGATTACCATTTGCCTGAAATAAGGACGACCATCCTTTCACCCTGAGTCTGTATTTGTCTTTTAAGTTAAGATGTGACACTTGTATGCAACAAATATCTGGCCTGAGTTTTTGTATCCAGTCAGCTAACTTATGCCTCTTTAGAGGACAGTTTAAGCCGTTCACATTAATGGAGAATATTGATAAGTGTGGTGAAGTTTTGGGTATTGAGTTTTTCAAAAGTCCAGTGGCCATTTTTAATCCTTTTGCCAGTGTGGAAATTGGAGTTTGATCTGAAGTTTCTGAGTGAGTTTACTTTTGTGGTATAGGATTGGGTTGGTCATTATGGAGGATAGGTCTGAGAATATCCTGAAGAGCTGGTTTGGTTATGTCAAATTTTTTCAACATATGAATGTCATTAAAGTCTTTAATTTCTCCATCATAAATGAAACTCAGTTTAGCTGGATACAAGATGCTGGGTTGAAAGTTATTTTGCTTTAGGAGATTAAAAGTCAGTGACCATCCTCTTCTGGCTTGAAAAGCTTCAGCAGAGAGATCTGCAGTCATTCTAATATTCTTCCCTTTGAAGGTAATGGTTTTCTTTCTCCTGGCAGCTTTGAGGATTTTCTCCTTCATATTAACTTTAGTGAAGTTAGTTACGATATGCCTGGGGGATGTCTTATTGGGGTTGAGTTGTGCTGGGGTTCTGAAGCTGTCCGCTATCTGAATCAGAATCTCTTGGCATGTCTGGAAAATTCTCTTTCGTAATTTCATGCAGAAGGGCCTCTGTGCCCAGCAAGGCCACTTCATCTCTTTCTGGAACTCCAATGATTCTGATATTCGCCTTCTTCAAATTAACCCAGAGCTCTTGGAGAGAATGATCCGTTTTTGCTCTTTATTTCTCTTCCTCTTTGAGAGTTTGCAAGCGTTCAAAGGCTTTATCTTCAATGTCAGAAATCCTTTCTTCTGCTTGTTCCATTCTGTTGCTGAGGGATTCTACTGTATTTTTCATATCTTTGAGGGCTGCAAATTCTTGCTTCAGTGTGTCTAAGTCTTTGGTGGTTTTGTCTTTAAATTCGTTAAATTCTTGAGACAACTTTTGAATTTCTCCTCGAATTCCTAATTCAATTTTGTTAATCTTGTCTGCAATCCAAATTCTGAATTCGATTTCTGACATCTCAGGCAGTTGTTTATGAATGGGATCTTCAATGACATCTGCTATATCTTTCCTTTGGGGGGTTGATCTATTCTGGTCATTCATGTTACCAGAGTTTTTCCACTGATTCCGCCCCATGGTTGTTTTACTCCCTCTGATTTTTTCCCCTGGGGCTTTGTTGAGGGCCTCTACAGTGTTGTGGCCTGAGAAACTGGGGCCCTGTCTGGTGTGGTGGGGCTAAGTGGTTCTGTCTTGTTTTCAGCTGGTTTCTGTTCCACCCTAGTGAAATAGATACTCTGGATTGAAGTCTCAGCTGTGGAGAAATATCAGCAATTAAGTCACCCCACCCTCCACTGGCTAATAATTGGTAAAGAAAAATCAAACCTTCCTACCACCGTGCACCCAGGGCACCACCTGATTTGTCCTCAGGCGATTGGTTCAGTTTAAAAAGTCCAAATCAATTGTCTCAGTCTGCACCTGTCTCGGGTGAGAGAGTTTAAGAGGTCTCTGGGAACTGGATCGCAGGGGTCTGATGACTACTCTGGTATGGCTTGCTCCAGTGCTGCGTGGAGTCAGGAGGAGCCACCCAGCCAATAGATCAGTCTGGGAAGGTTGATGCCTCCTTCCCCACCTTGCACCACTGTCACACCCAGTCACTGATAGCCCTGCCGTTGGCTGACCCAGTTGCCTATAGTGAATCGGTACTCCAGGAGTTTGCACCTGCCTGAATCACAAGGAAGTCTGCCAGGCCGCTGCGCTCTGCCTCTCTCTAGCAGGAGGAGGTGAGGCCTGACAACCTCGGGCACTTGATGAAGGTTGGGGGTTTTTCACTCAGGTCCAGTCTTGCCCCTGATTAATGTTACTGACAGAACAGAACAGAACAACTCCGCAGTTCCCCTGCAGAAGAGTAGCTGAATTGAGTTCCGAATCAGCTTGTCTTTGCTCTTGTATTGTCTATAGGCTGATGATCCCCTGAGGGCCAGGTGCGTCTTAGGTTTAGTAAAGCGGACCTCTGGGAAAGCCCCGCCCTGGGAGTTTCCCAGGTTTGCAAGTTGGAGTTGCCTCAGGCAAATCCTATACTCAGAGTCTCTGGTTGCACAGGGAGACAGGGGGTGTGGCTTCAGAATATTCGATAGTGAGCCATATTGCTAGCAAAAGAGGGCTGCTGTTTTATGGCTCAGGCAACCACTGCTCCGGTGCAGCTCCAGGACAGGCCTCAAGACCTTGGAGCAAGAGCAGAGGGGAGCACAGGGAGTGCTGGGAGCCTGGGGTTGCAGGCAGAGAACACACACAGCTTTACACAGTTTTATGGCTGGCCGTATTGTCACCAAAAGACGGCTGTCACACTGTGCCTCAGGGAACTGCCACTTGGTGCGGTCCCCTCTCCGCCGACCGGGACTGACCTCCAAACCTCAGTGTGAGTGAAGGGGAGCACTGGGAGCTCAGAATTCCAGGTAGAGACTATATACAGTTTATACATTTTAATGCCTGGCAGGAGGACACCGTGGCACCCTAGTAGGGGAGGTAGGTCCAGTTTTTAGAGGGTCTCTCCTGTGGAGTCTAGTGGGAGGACCTTTGAACTCTGCCTGATTGTTTGTGGGGCACTCTGAGCCGTTCTCATGGAGGAGGGGACTCCCATCCACTTGGTGATGGATTTTGTACCTTTTGTTTGTATCCTTGTGGTCTCAGCTCGCCTCAGCGTGGTTGACGTGCGTTCTTCAAACTTCTCTCTTAGTGCAGCTCAAATTCACCAGGTTACTTGCTGAATTTTTGTCCTTTAACTCTCCTACTGGATGGGAGCCTCTGTGGAAAGCTGGGTTCAGTCAGCCATCTTGTCTCTTCCCTCCCATCAGTTGTTATTTCCCCTTTATCATTTCTGATTGAGGTTACTAGAGATTTTACTTTTCTATTTCTAGTTAGTCCAGCAAAAGGTTTATCTATTTTATTTATTCTTTCAAAAAACCAACTGCTTGTTTCATTAATTTTCGAGTGATTCTTTTGTTTTCAATTTCATTGATGTCTGATTTGATTTTGGATATTTCTTTTCTTGTACTGGTTTTAGGCTTAGAGTGTTCTTCTTTTTCCAATTCCATAAGATGGATTGTGAGTTTGTTGATGTGCTCTCTTTCAGTTTTCCAAATATAGGCATCTAGCAATAAATTTTCCTCTCAAAACTGGTTTATGGGATTACACCTATGGTGCATCTTACAAGGGAATATGTGAATCCTAGTAAATGTGGAATGTAAAGTTCTTAGCAAAATAACTAAGAAAATGCCACGAAAGCTATGTTAACTAGTGTGATGAAAATGTGTCAAACGGTCTATGAACCAAGTGTATGGTGCCCCATGATCATACTAATGTACACAGCTATGATTTAATAAAAAAATAAATAAATATTAAAAAAAAAACTGCTTTTGCAGTATCCCACAGGTTTTGGTAGCTTGTGTCTTCTTTATTGTTATGCTCAAGCAAGTTAATGATTTCCTGTTTTATTTCTTCCTGCACCCAAGTGTCATACAACAGAAGGTTGTTTAATTTCCATGCCTTTGTGTGGGGTTGAACGTTTTTGTTGGAGTTGAGCTCCACCTTTAGTGCCTTGTGGTCTGTGAAGATACAAGGTAAAATTTCAATTATTTTGATTCTTTTGAGGTTTGTTTTGTGGCCTAGATATGATCAATTTTGGAGAATGTCCCATGGGGCGATGAGAATAATATATATTCTATGTCTTTGGGATGGAGTGTTCTATATGCATTTATCAAGCACAGTTGTTCTAGGATCTCATTTAAGTCCCTTATATCTTTGTTTAATTTCTGTTTAGAGGATCTGTCCAGCTCTGTAAGAGGAGTGTTAAAGTTCCCTGTTATTATGGTATCATAGGACATATTTCTCAGACTGAGTAAGGTCTGTTTCAAGAATCTGCGAGCATTTAAATTGGGTGCATAAATATTTAGAATTGAAATGTCTTCTTGTTGTATTTTTCCCTTGACCAATATAAAGTGACCATCTTTGTCTTTTTTGACTTTAGTTGCTTTAAATCCACATGTGTCTGAAAATGAAATTGCAATTCCTCTTTTCTTCTGAATTTTGTTTGCCTGAAAAATTGTCTTCCAACCCTTCGCTTGGAGTTGTAATTTGTCTTCTGAAGCCAGGTGTGTTTCTTGCAGACAGCAAATGGATGGCTTGTGTTTTTTAATCCAGTCAACCAATCTATGTCTCTTCAGTGGGGAATTCAAGCCATTAACATTTATTGAGATAATCGATAAGTGTGGTAGTGTTCTATTCATATTTTGTGAGACACCATTGCTTACTTTTATCTTTTGCATCATTGTGGAAGTTAGGTTTTGTCCTTTAATTTCTTCGTTCTTACTTTGGTGTTGATCCATTGTGATGGTCAGTGTGGAGAAGAGGTTGAAGTATTTCCTGTAGAGCTGGTCTTGTTGTGGCGAATTTCCTCAATGTTTGTATATCAGTAAATGATTTGATTACTCTGTCAATTTTAAAGCTTAGCTTAGCAGGATATAGAATTCTGGGCTGGAAATTGTTCTGTTCAAGTAGATTAAAGGTAGTTCACCATCATCTTCTTGCTTGGAAAGTTTCATTAGAGAAGTCTACAGTTACCCTGATGGATTTGCCACTGTAGGTCAACTGGTGCTTACTCCTGGCAGCTTGAAGAATCTTTTTTTTTTTTTGTCTTGACTTAGGACAGGTTCATCACAATGTGTCTTGGACAGGTCACTTAGAGTTGAAGTGACCTGGAGTCTGATATCCTTCTGAAAGGAGTGTGTCAGAATCTTTGGTGATATTTGGGAAATTTTCATTTATAATATTCTCTAGTATGGCTTCCATTCCCCTGGGGCATTCTTTTTCCCCTTCTGGGATACCTATAACTCGTATGTTTGAACACTATATAAAGTCCCATAATTCTTTCAGTGAACATTCTGCTTTCTCTCTCTTCTTTTCTGCTTTTTTAACTGTCTGAGTTATCTCAAGAGCCTTATCCTCTTCCTCTGAGATTCTTATGCACGGTCTAATCTGTTGTTGATACTTTCTATTGCATCTTTAAGTTCCCTAATTGACTGCTTCAGTTCCTTCAGCTCTGGTATATTCTTCATATTGTTCGTCTCTTATTTGATTCTGTTTTTGGATTTCCTTTTGGTTATTTTCCACTTTATCAGCAGTTTCCTTCATTGCTTCCATCATTTCCTTCAATGTTTTCATCATCTGTATTCTAAATTCCCTTTCTGTTATTTCTAACATTTCTTTATAGGTGGAATCCTCTTCAGTAGCTACCTCATGGTCCGTTGGGGGTGGGGGTTGTTCTGGTCTGCTTTTTCATGTTGCCAGGATTTTTCTGCTGATTCTTCGTCATGAGTAATTTCTTTTATCTGTTTCCTTGCCCTAATTTTCCTTTCACTTCCTCTTGCTCTTTAAGTTGCTGTGCCTCTGGGCTAGGATTTTGATGAATCCTTTTGGTATAGGACCAGAAGAATGAGAAGGCTGAAGAGCAGGAAGGGAAAAAAGAAAGAAACAAAACAAAACAAAACAAAAGAAAGAAAAAAAGGAGAAAGGAGAGAGGATGGGTAAAAGAGAATATTGACAAAAAGAAGAGAGGCACAGAAAGAGGGAGGCAGAGCAATATAGGTATACAGTAGGGTACTTCGACCCAACCTTAAAACCCCCCAACCTGTGGGGGTGCCAGGTTGGGGGGTTCCCTTGTGGTCAGTAGCTCTTTGCTAGCTTGTTTGGACATAGTACCTCACCTCCACCAAGTAGAGAGGAAAGACAAAAATGGTATAAATCAAACTAAAACAAGCAAACAGAAAACTTTACAGGATAAAAGTGGGGAAAAAAACCAAATGATAGGGGTAGAAACACTAACAGAAATGAAGTGCTAGTTGTTGAAAAAGGCAACAATGGGAAATTATATTTAAACTAGAAAAATAAAGAAAGAAAAGAAAGAAAAAAAAGAAAAGAAAAATCTATAGGGAAAATATTGAAATTAAAAAACAAAACAACAAAAAAACACAAAACAAAACAAACAAAAAAACAAAACAAAAAATAAAGCAGTATATATATCTTGCTGAATATTGCCTGGGCAACAGGTGATCTTCTGGGGTATGAGATGTTAAAAATAATGTTGATACACCTGTATGAGATGGAGACTGAAGGTCTCTGCTGATTTCTCAAACCTTGGTGGAGATCCTAAATTTCTCCTCAGCTCTCTTAAAAGACACTTTAAACTGCTGAACTTGGCTAAACAGAAGCTTTCCCAGGAGAGCGCTTGTCGTTGGGATCACTCCTAAAGTGGGTATCCACTTACCCAGTTTGCCAAAACTGGTCTCATTCTATGCCCCTGAGGGCTGAGACAGTTTGCCGTCTTAGCCCCTGCCTTTAGGCTGCTCAGTCACTAAATTACTCGTTCCCGCCTGATTCTTCCTTTGCAACCCTGAGGACGGAGCTTGCCAGGGCAGATCTCCCACAATGGCTCCGCACCGCCCACAGCCAAACACTATTAGCTCTGTCTGGCTCAGTGGCTCAGTCTGGGGCCCTAGACAATGCTTAAAGTCTTCTGCACTCTTGCTCAAGTTCTCCCAAGGCAGTTCAACTGACTGCCAAGTGCAAAAAACCCAAAACAGCTCAAGGTAAGGCCTTTTCAGTTTGCAATCTCACTGCCACTGTACTTATAGCTGCCGGCGGGATTAGACTAAATGAACACACGCAAACACTTGCCAGTTCTCCACTGCTTTTGTCCTTCTCCTGGGGCCCAGAAGTCTCTCACTGACTCCCTGTGTCCTCAAAGGGATGTTTATGGGCAGATCCCACCAGCCAAAGATGTCTGGACTTTTGTCTCCCCAGACTCACCATGCCCAGTTGCAAGGAAGCTGTTACTCGGCCACCATCTTGGATAATCTCTGTTTCTGCACTTTTCAACATTCCTAAGTTTTTATCAGAGCCAAGCTATAGGCTACTGGGCTAGCCTTTGTTTTCCTGAAAGTTGGTCTTCCCTGGATTAGAAGCTTCAGGAGGGCAGGAAACACAGAGGCCCCTCTCTTCACTGTAGAGGCCCAACACCTACTCCGGGCCTGGTCTGATGTGGAGCTGGATGCATACAGCTAAGTGAAGGAATGACTAAGGAGTCCACTTTATGATGTGCTCATTCATCTCACAGTGTTCTGTGGATGGGGAGATGAACACATGCAAATACCTTTTCTGGGAGGTGATCCGGGAAGCACTTCCCCAGGAGAGAAGGTGAAGTGGGACAGGGCAGGCTGGGCCAGCTGAGGGTATGTTAGTAAAGGAAGTTACCTCTGAGGGGAGCTGGAGATCATCCTGCTGGAGACTCTGGCACTCCATGTAGAACATGTGCCTTAGAATTATTCCTCCAGAGGATCAGGGAGCAGGGGTATTTATATACCAGTCCTGTCAGTCAGTGGGTTAGCCCTGGCACATGGGTGGGAGAACCGGACTTTGGTAGCCAGAGGAAGACTTTAGGCAAAGCAGATGGTGGCACCTGGAAGGTGGGCAGGCAGGCTCGGGAGTGGTGAGGACAAGGGGATATGTGTGGGGTCTGACAGGGTCATATAGTGAGTGAGAGTCCCATGAACATGTTACTGTTGTAGTCAGGCTCCATCGGAAAGTTCCTGCAGACACCAGGTAAGAATGTAAAGGAGAGAAGCCCTTGGGTTGGCAGCAGCTTCATACAGCGCTCCACCTGGCCACTCCCCTGACTCTGACAGAGATTTACTAGCATTTTTATGGACGATGAGCTTGGGAGTTTCCTTTACCACTTGCCTGCTATTGCGGTCCCTTGAGGAAGGGACTGAGGTAAGGTGTGTGCTCAGCTTCCCAGCTCTGGCCGCCATGTGGGAATCTCAGATATGGGATGATGTGGTGCTAGATCTGATTTTTCAGAAGAGAAGCAATACAGATATTTATGCAAAATCTCCTGATTTTAAATATACCGAGTTAAGTAGTGTCCCTCAAATTCATGTCCCTCTGGAACCTCAGAATGTGACTTTATTTGGAAATAGTTTCTTTGCAGATGAAAGATGGAATTGGTGATGGGGGGAGGGGTTTCAAGATCCAGTGATTGTTGTCCTTACAGAAAAACCAAACACAGAGACCCAGAGATGATGACCATGTAAAGGCACAGTTAGAGGTAGCAGTCACGCTGCCCGAGGTGAAGAGCACAAAGGATTGCTGACATCCACCAGGAGCTGGACAAAGCGGAGAAGAATTATTCCCTAGTTCCTTTGGAGAGAGCATGGCCCACCCAACACCTTGATTTCAGATTTCCAGCCTCCAGAACTGTGAGAGATTAAATTTCTGTTGTTGTAAGCCAACCAGTTTGTGGTTCTTTTTAAAGGTGGCCCTAGAAAACAGTTGTCAGTGACTCATTTTTAAAGTCATGTGCTGGCACCCTAGTGAGGTGGGAACACTGCGTAACTGGCTATCTATAGGCTGACCCTGGTCCCTGAGTTGCCAGGTCACAACCTGCTATGCACAGGGGGTGGCAGGCGCTCCAAGCAGGGAGCCCCTAACAGTCTCTGGGGCAAGCAGAGACTTCCCAGGGCGAGGGGGGGTGGGAGGACTGCAGTTCCAATGCTCCCTGGGCTGACTGCAGGAAGTGGACATGAGGGAATGTTGGAGAGCAGAGCTGACGGGATGTGACATCAACTGACCATGGGGATAAGAGCTAGAGAAGTTCCATGTCATGCTGAGGGTCCAGGCCTGATTGACTGAAGGTGTGGAGATGGAAACATCCAGGCGGGGAGGAGGAAGTCAGATCGATTTTTGATATTTTGAATTGAGAGTTCCTATGGGACATACAAGTGGAGTGGGATGGAAGGCACTTCGGCATGTGGGTCTATTCTCAGAAGAGGCATTTGAGCTGGAGACAGCGATTTCAGAAATTGTCTGCAGGGGAGAAGAGGAGCCTATTGAGGAATCAAAATACAGTAGCCACAGCCAGAGAGGTGGGAGGCAAACCTGGAGCAATAGGCAACACAGGGGTTCTCAAAGGAGGGAGGGCTGACGTTACTTCAGGCCCCCAAAGGGTTGCTTTGGCAAATAGAGAGATTTCCTTTTATTGCTTATTTGGAAAATTCACAAAGCTTCTTCAGAGTGGGTGAAAAAGCTTCAGGAGGGGACAGAGGCCTTTGTTTCAGAGGCGTGGGTAGTGGTGGAAGCCGCAAGAGAGGAGAGAGGAGAGTAAGCAGACCATGGGCACTGATCTGCTGGTGTGTGGGCAGAGTGGGGCTGACGGCCCGGGTGGGTGGTGGTTCTGAGCAGGTGGAAGGGCCCTGCTTTTCAGAGGGGCAGGAGGACAGGGTAAGGTGGTGGAGAATGCTGATCAATGTTGAAGGGGAAGACTGGTGGGGGGCTGACTTATTTGGGGGCCACGGTTGACTCTGAAGTAAGGTCTGGGGTCACCTGCTGAGAGAGGGGCAGGGTGTGAGGAGGGATATAAGGAGACTTATATGCAGACAGCACTGCATGGCCACAAGTGGGCACAGTAGGTGCTGACCGAGGGCTCCTGTCTTTGAAAGGCTCACCATTCCATGCACAATTCTTCTTGAGGTACATGGTTGGGGCACAAAGGGCGTTGTCGCCAAGTTATTATTGTTGGTTGAAAAGATCAACTTGTATGTGTGTCCCATGGGGGCCTCCAAAGCGTGGCAGCAGATCTGATTGAGTATCTGCCGTGTCTAAGCCCGTGGAACGCCAATCATCTCTTTTACTCCATGAAATAACCTAGTGAGAGTAGCATTATCCTTCTCCCTTTATAGATAACAACACTCTCTCTGCGGGGGACATCCTGTGTGCCAGGCTGGCCCTTTGAATTCATCCCCTCATTTCATCCTCCCACCCTGCCTGTTGAGGAACAAAGGACCACTATCGTCCCCATTTTTTTCAGAAGCAGAGGTCTGGGTAGGGAGGGGTGGTTAAGTACCTGACCCAGGGGTGCCCACCAAGGCCCTTCCTCCATGGTAGGAGGAATCACTAACATCATCATCATCGTCTTCTTCCCCGTTTACTGAGTGTTCATTATGTGCCAGGTGCTGTTCTGGCGCCTTCCATATATTACTTCTTTTCATCCTCACAATAATCCTGGCCAGCAGATAAGATGAGCAAGGCACAGCGAAGTTAAATAGTCCAGCCAGTAAACGATGCAGCGCCCATTCTGCGCCCTGACGACCGGCCGCGCCATCTCTCACCCTGTTTCTTCGCATGTGAAGAAGCCGGAAACGCTGCATGACAAAGCGAGCGGCCAGCTCTGGGGACGGGGCTTGTCCGCACGTGAGGGACCAGCATCAAGCTGGCAGTGTTTCCTGCCTTTATCGCTGGTTGTCTGTCTCTCCCAGCGCCCTTCATTTTTTTGCCGTCTCTCTTTCTGGGAGTATTTCGCTCCCTTTCTAGGATCTTTCCTTAGCGGGTCTCCTCCGGTCTTCCCGCCCCCCCACCCCAGCAAGACCCTCTGCTTTTCTCCGCCTGTCCTCTGCTGCCCCCGTGCGGCTTAAGATGCAAAGGCCGCTCCTCACCGGCCAGGTCTTTTCCAGCTCCCGCCCCGCGGCTCCCGCGCACCTGGCGACGCCGCTGGAGGTGAGAGCGGTGGACCCAGGTGCAGATCGCTCTCCTTATCCATCCTGCAGGGGGAGTGGATTTGGCACCGAGCCTTTGACCTGATCCACTCTCGGATTTATGTTGACCTTGTCCTTGGTGCGTGGGACAGAGGCCTCGGTTCTGCATTCGTACCTGTGGGAACTGCCCTCCTTCTTCTGGAACCTCAGCCTTGAGGGACGGCTTTGGCCTAGGGGTGTGAGCTCTCCTTTCAGCTCCAGAAATTTGAATCACAACAGGAATTTTGAAGACCCTGTGCCATTCGCCCTACAGACACTGTCTACCACAGCCAGTGGTGGCTTCCCTTAGGGAAGCGGTTGTAGTAAGAGTTAACATGTGTTGGCAGAGGAATTTATTCACGATGCTAACAAGAGGCAGTTTTTGAACTTGAACCCAAGGTATCTCCAAGTACTTTTCTTACATTGCCCAGCCACTTTTCAGAGCGTAATTATCCTCCTATCAGAAACCTGCTGAACACCCCACTCCTAAGTTGTTTCATATGGGTGTTGCGCCTAACCCTTCCCCCTCCCCCTCCCTTAGAACAAAAGGCCCACCTGGCTTTGCCCAAGAGTTCCCTGAAAAGACTCCAGCCTGCCAAAACCTTCAGCAACGTGTGGAATCTTCCTCCTCCTACACTAATACAAACACAAGCCTCCAACCATTCTCACTGCAGCCACCATCATTGCCCAGGTGGCTCTTGGTCCCCTTTTATTAAACTTGGTCAGCGCCTCTCCCAGTCTGTCTCTGGATGCACCACTGAATTCAGGTTACAATATTTAACTCTTATGTTTTTAAACACATTTTAAATTGCACCAGCAAAGCACGTCACTGCAGAAGACTAGAAAAAATAGCAAAGGACAGTCACTGACGATGACAGGTTGGACATGGTGCTTTTCCCTGAAATTCAAGGAAGATGACAGCAAGCTGGGCATGGTGGTTCCCACCTGTTATCCTAGTGTTGCAGGAAAACAAGGCCCAACAGAGAGAAAGAGCACCAAACACCACGTTTATAAGAGGAAGGGCTTTATTCACCAGCCGGGAGCTTACGGCATAGAAGAATTCCTAATGGCCGTGCTCTGTGACTGCCTTGGTCTTTCCCTTTTTATTGACGGTCAAAAAGTTCCACCCCACAGGTACCCTTCTCATTGGCCAGTTTGAATCAAGCAGGAGAGGCTATTCCCACCCCTACAGAACTACAGGACTTCACAGAACTTGGAAATTTCCAAGTTTCAGGAAGTTAAGTTTACAAATTCCCAAGAGCTGAGTCACCGTGGAGAGGACCCTGCATGTGTATCCTTGTGGTCTCCTTGAGAAGACCTGTTCTCCTAGACCTCAACCTTCTTGGGTATCCTCTCTCATTAGCACTGTGGGAGGCTGAGGCCAGTGGCTTGCTTGAGCTCAGGAGTTTGAGACCAGTCTGAGCAAGAGATGACCCTCACCCTATTCCCAGTACACTCTGCTGGGTGCCACACACGTTTCTCTTCCTGTGTCTTTATTACTACCTTACATGATCTGGGGCCAAAAGGCTGCCCGTCCAACTCATAGCTCGCTCCTGCCCAAGATGTGTAAGTAAAAAAATCTTTGGATTCATTTCCTATCATGTAGTGTATTGAATTTGTACCTTCCTTCTGAAGAACCAGGACCTGCCCCCAGCCCAGTTTTTCCCAGGATACCAGGGAGAAAACGAGGTTGAGCTCTCAGTGCCAGAATGATGGTCAGAGAGGCATAAACTGGACACGGGTCACCCAAGAGCCACAGGGTGTCTGCTGGTATAAACAAGTTTCCCATGAGAGAGACCCCCGTGGTCATGGGTTGGACAAGTGAGCCTTAGGCCATCTGGCAGGAAACAGGAGTATCCCATGAAAGGCATACTGTAAACAGCCTCCTTTGGTGCTCCTTCGTTTCTTTTCCTTCTTCTTCTTTTTTTTTTTTTTTGAGTCAGAGTCTCAAGCTGTTGCCTTGGATAGAGTGCTGTGGTGTCACAGCTCACAGCAACCTCAAACTCTTGGGCTTAAGTGATTCTCTTGCTTCAGCCTCCCAAGTAGCTGGAACTACAGGTGCCTGCCACAATGCCCAGCTATTTTTTTGTTGTAGTTGTCATTGTTGCTTAGCTGGCCCTGGCTGGGTTTGAACCCACCAGCCTCAGTGTGTGTGGCTGGCGCCCTACCCTCTGAGCTATGGGTGCCGCCAGCCCCTTCATTTCTTGTTAGAGCAGAGTTGCCAACTATTCTGGTACTGAAACCCAAATTTAGCTGGGGGCTTTCACAACAACTGGCAGTGAAGGATGGTGTGTGTTCCAGTGACTTGAGGTCTTGGTAGTGGTCAAGATCATATGGGCTGTAAATTGTGAAGTCGTGATATTGCACCAGACTGAGCTGGCCAGGACGCTGGAGCTCTACTTCCCACCTCACTGGAAAGCCTTCAGCTTTGGACTCCCCACTAGTAAAGGCAGAGAGGGTGACACAATGCTGGGCTCTCTGTTTGGAAAAGTAGAGGTGATGTGAACAGTCAGATTGCCTCGCCCAGCCCAGAGAGGGTAAGTTTGCCTGAGCTCCCATGGAGTCTTGCAAGACCAAGCACTCCCAGGGCACTGCTCTGTTGCGGCCTGCGTTGCTGCTGACATCTCTTGTCCCTGACCCAATGGGGTATATGAGTCTTACCCATGACGCAATGTGGCTAAGACTCTCATGGGCAAATATTAATGCCCTGAACCCCTGATCCCTGCCCCACAAGATGTCAAATAGTTCTTATATTATTGTGTAACTCCTGTGGGAACTGCATGGATTTTATCCAGTGCCATGGTCCTGAGGGAACCAACCTCAGTAATAATTTTAAAAAATCTTCATGATTGGGATACCTAGAATGGGAGACAGTGGCGTAAGAGTCCAGGAGGAGACAGCCTCCTCCCCAGGACTTACTATTCACTGAACCAAAACAGCCCGAGAGAATCAGCAGGACCAAGAAACAGGAGCCACAGATGGAGTCTGCTGCTCACAGCAGAGGCTTCTGAATACCACCAACAACTGGTGTTTTCTTTTCTCAAAAGAGAGAAAAGAAAAAAATATATACAGACATACGTTGGAGATATGTGTTCAGTTCCAGATTACTGCAATGAAGTGAATAGCCCAACAAAATCAGTCGCAAGAAGTTTTGGTTTCCCAGTGCATATAAAAGTTATATTTGGCTGGATGTAGTGGCTCACGCCTGTAATCATAGCACTTTGGGAGGCTGAGGTGAGAGGATCACTTGAGCCCAGGAGTTGGAGGATGTAGTGAGCTATGACTGTGCCATTGCACTCCAGCCTGGGAGATAGAATGATATCCTGTCTCAAAAAAAAAAAAAAAAAAAAAAAAAAAAAGCTACGTTTACACTATACCAGTAGTCTGTTAAGTGTTCAGGGGCAATATGTAAAAAAATGTATATATTTTACTGAAGAATGCTAATAATCATCTGAGCCTTCAGTACATCCTAATCCTTTGCTGGGGGCGAGTCTGCCTCAGTGTTGATGGCTGCTGACTGATGAGGGTGGTGGCTGCTGAAGGTTGAGGTGGCTGTGGCAATTTCTTAAAGTAATACAAAAGTGATATTTGCTGCATCGATTGACTTTATTCACAAAAGATTTTTCTATAGTATGCAATGTTATTTGATAACATTTTAACCACAGTAAGCTTCTTTCTAGAGTCAATCTTCTTAAACCCTGCCACTGCTTTTAAGTACTTACTTTAAGTAATATTCTAAATCCTTTATTGTCATTTTAATAATGTTCACAGTGTCTTCATCAAGAGTGGAAGTAGTGGTTTCCCAAGAAATAACTCATTTTTTCTTTCTTTCCTTCCTTCCTTCCTTCCTTCCTTCCTTCCTTCCTTCCTTCCTTCCTTCCTTCCTTCCTTCCTTCTTTTCCACTCATGTTTTATCATATGATTGCAGCAATTCAGTCACATCTTCAGGGTCCATTTTCTAATTCCAATCCTTTTGCCATTTCCATCACAACTACAGTTACTTCCTCCACTGAAGTCTCAATCTCCTCAAAGTCATCCAAATCTTTGGACGAATCAACGTCTTCCAAACTCTTGTTAATGTTGATACTGTGACCTCCTCCCATGAATCATGAATGTTCCTAATGGCACCTAGAATGGTCAATACTTTCCAGAAGGTTTTTACTTTACTTTGCCCAGATCTATCAGAGGAATCACTATCTATGGAAACTGGATAGCCTTACAGAATGCACTTCTTAAATAATAAGACTTGAAAGTTAAAATTACTCCTTGATTGATGGGCTACAGAATGGATGTTGTGTTAGCAGGCATGCAAACTACGTTCTTCTCCTTGTCCGTCTCCACCAGAGTTCTAGGGTGACTAGGTTTACTGTTAATGAGCAGTAAAATTTTGAAAGAAATCTTTTCTGAGCAGTAGATCTCAACAATGGGCTTAAAATATTCAGTAAACCATGCTGTGAACAGATATGCTATCATCCAGGCTTTGTTCTGCCATTTCTAGAGCACAGGCAGAGTAGATTTAGCAAAATTCTTAACTATACGATTTTCAGAATGGCAAGTTAGCTTTGGCTTCAACTTTAAGTCACCACTTGCATTAAACCTTAACAAGAGAATCAGCCTGTCCATTGAAGCTTTGAAGCCAGAAATTAACTTCTCCTCTCAAGCCATGAA
This sequence comes from Nycticebus coucang, assembly GCF_027406575.1. Taxonomy (NCBI): domain Eukaryota; kingdom Metazoa; phylum Chordata; class Mammalia; order Primates; family Lorisidae; genus Nycticebus; species Nycticebus coucang. The sequence goes on along the minus strand of NC_069801.1, from coordinate 47,124,730 downwards.
AGTCCTAGATGGGATCTTTTTTCAAAAGAAGCCTGGATCTCATAGGTGGCACATTTCCTTTTTTTTTTTTTTTTTTTTATTGTTGGGGATTCATTGAGGGTACAATAAGCCAGTTACACTGATTACAATTGTTAGGTAAAGTCCCTCTTGCAATCATGTCTTGCCCCCATAAAGTGTGACACACACTAAGGCCCCACCCCCCTCCCTCCATCCCTCTTTCTGCTTCCCCCCCATGACCTTAATTGTCATTAATTGTCCTCATATCAAGATTGAGTACATAGGATTCATGCTTCTCCATTCTTGTGATGCTTTACTAAGAATAATGTCTTCCACTTCCATCCAGGTTAATACAAAGGATGTAAAGTCTCCATTTTTTTTAATGGCTGAATAGTATTCCATGGTATACATATACCACAGCTTGTTAATCCATTCCTGGGTTGGTGGGCATTTAGGCTGTTTCCACATTTTGGGGATTGTAAATTGAGCTGCAATAAACAGTCTAGTACAAGTGTCCTTATGATAAAAGGATTTCTTTCCTTCTGGGTAGATGCCCAGTAATGGGATTGCAGGATCGAATGGGAGGTCTAGGTTGAGTGCTTTGAGGTTTCTCCATACTTCCTTCCAGAAAGGTTGTACTAGTTTGCAGTCCCACCAGCAATGTAAAAGTGTTCCCTTCTCTCCACATCCACGCCAGCATCTGCAGTTTTGAGATTTTGTGATATGGGCCATTCTCACTGGGGTTAGATGATATCTCAGGGATGTTTTGATTTGCATTTCTCTAATATATAGAGATGATGAACATTTTTTCATGTGTTTGTTAGCCATTCGTCTGTCGTCTTTAGAGAAAGTTCTATTCATGTCTCTTGCCCATTGATATAAGGGATTGTTGGCTTTTTTCATGTGGATTAATTTGAGTTCTCTATAGATCCTGGTTATCAAGCTTTTGTCTGATTGAAAATATGCAAATATCCTTTCCCATTGTGTGGGTTGTCTCTTTGCTTTGGTTATTGTCTCCTTAGCTGTACAGAAGCTTTTCAGTTTAATGAAGTCCCATTTGTTTATTTTTGTTGTTGTTGCAATTGCCATGGCAGGTGGCACATTTCTAAAACTGATTGAAGCTATCTATGACAAACCCACAGCTAATATTTTACTGAATGGAGTAAAACTGAAAGGTTTTCCTCTTAGAACTGGAACCAGACAAGGTTGTCCTCTGTCACCTTTACTATTCAACGTAGTGCTGGAAGTTCTAGCCAATACAATTAGGCAAGACAAGGAAATAAAGGGAATCCAAATGGGAGCAGAGGAGGTCAAACTCTCCCTCTTTGCTGACGACATGATCTTATACTTAGAGAACCCCAAAGACTCAACCACAAGACTCCTAGAAGTCATCAAACAATACAGTAATGTTACAGGATATAAAATCAATGTCCACAAGTCAGTAGCCTTTGTATACACCAATAACAGTCAAGATGAGAAGCTAATTAAGGACACAACTCCCTTCACCATAGTTTCAAAGAAAATGAAATACCTAGGAATATACCTAACGAAGGAGGTGAAGGACCTCTATAAAGAAAACTATGAAATCCTCAGAAAGGAAATAGCAGAGGATATTAACAAATGGAAGAACATACCATGCTCATGGATGGGAAGAATCAACATTGTTAAAATGTCTATACTTCCCAAAACAATCTACCTATTCAATGCCATTCCTATCAAAATACCAACATCATACTTTCAAGATTTGGAGAAAATGATTCTGCGTTTTGTATGGAAGCAGAAAAAACCCCGTATAGCTAAGGCAGTTCTTAGTAATAAAAATAAAGCTGGGGGCATCAGCATACCAGATTTTAGTCTGTACTACAAAGCCATAGTGGTCAAGACAGCATGGTACTGGCACAAAAACAGAGACATAGACACTTGGAATCGAATTGAAAACCAAGAAATGAAACTAACATCTTACAACCACCTAATCTTCGATAAACCAAACAAGAACATACCTTGGGGGAAAGACTCCCTATTCAATAAATGGTGTTGGGAGAACTGGATGTCTACATGTAAAAGACTGAAACTGGACCCACACCTTTCCCCACTCACAAAAATTGATTTAAGATGGATAAAGGACTTAAATTTAAGGCATGAAACAATAAAAATCCTCCAAGAAAGCATAGGAAAAACACTGGAAGATATTGGCCTGGGGAAAGACCTCATGAAGAAGACTGCCATGGCAATTGCAACAACAACAACAATAAACAAATGAGACTTGATTAAACTGAAAAGCTTCTGTACAGCTAAGGAGACGATAACCAAAGCAAAGAGACAACCTACACAATGGGAAAGGATATTTGCATATTTTCAATCAGACAAAAGCTTGATAACTAGGATCTATAGAGAACTCAAATTAATCCACATGAAAAAAGTCAACAATCCCATATATCAATGGGCAAGAGACATGAATAGAACTTTCTCTGAAGATGACAGACGAACGGCTAACAAACACATGAAAAAATGTTCATCATCTCTATATATTAGAGAAATGCAAATCAAAACAACCCTGAGATATCATCTAACCCCAGTGAGAATGGCCCACATCACAAAATCTCAAAACTGCAGATGCTGGCGTGGATGTGGCGAGAAGGGAACACTTTTACACTGCTGGTGGGACTACAAACTAGTACAACCTTTCTGGAAGGAAGCATGGAGAAACCTCAAAGCACTCAAGCTAGACCTCCCATTTGATCGTGCAATCCCATTACTGGGCATCTACCCAGAAGGAAAAAAATCCTTTTATCATAAGGACACTTGTACTAGACTGTTTATTGCAGCTCAATTTACAATCATCAAAATGTGGAAACAATCTAAATGCCCACCAACCCAGGAATGGATTAGCAAGCTGTGGTATATGTATACCATGGAATCCTATTAAAAAAAATGGAGACTTGGGCGGCACCTGTGGCTCAAGAGTAGGGTGCCGGTCCCATATGCCGGACGTGGCGGGTTCAAACCTAGCCCCGGCCAAAAAAAAAAAAAAAAAAAGTAGAGACTTTACATCCTTCGTATTAACCTGGATGGAAGTGGAAAACGTTATTCTTAGTAAAGCATCACAAGAATGGAGAAGCATGAATCCTATGTACTCAATTTTGATATGAGGACAATTAATGACAATACAGATTATGGGGGGGGGAATAAAAAAAAATAAAATACTTAGGCAAGGAAAAAAAAAAAGAAGCCTGGATCTACATTGAACATTTGTCGTTTAGTGTAGCAACCTTCATTGATGTCTTAGCTGGATCTTCTGGGTAACCGACGGAAGCTTCTCCATCAGCAATTCCTGCTTCACTTTGTGCTTTATGTTACTGAGATGGCTTCTGTGCTTAAGCCTCATGAATCGACCTCTGCTAGCTTACAACTTTTCTTCTGCAGCTTCTTCACCTCTCTCGGGCTTCACTGAGTAGAGACGTTAGGGTTTTGCTCTGGATTAGGCTTTGGCTTAAGGGAAGGTTGTGGCTAGTCTGATCTTCTATGCAGATCTCTCAAACGTTCTCCATATCCGCAATAAGGCTGTTTTGCTTTCTTATCATTCCTGTGTTCAGAGTAGCCCTTTAAATTCCCTTCAGGAACTTTCTCTTTGCATTCACAGGTTGGCTCATTGGCTCAAGAAGCGGGGCTTTCAGCCTGTGGTGGCTTCCACCTGCTTTCCTTGTTAGCCTTAGTCATGTCTAGTATTTGATTTAAAGACAAAATCTTTAAAAATGAGAGACACATGACTTGGCCTTTCATTTGAACAGTAGAGGCCATTGTAGGGTTATGAATTGGCCTAATTTCAATATTGTTGAGTCTCAGGGAATTGAGAGGCTCAAGAGGTGGGAGAGAGACAGGGAAACAGCTGGTCAATGGGGCAATCAGAACAAATACATTTATCAATTATGTTCTTTGTAGCATTCTAAAACAATTACAATGGTAACATTGAAGATTACTGATTATAGATCACTCTAAGAGATGTAATAATGATGGAAAAGTTTGAAATATTGAGAGAATTACAAAAATGTGACACAAAGACATGAAATGAGCGCAGAGAAATGAATCAGAAAATGGTGCCTGCCAAAAAACTTGCTGGATGCTGGGTTGCCACCAACCTTCAACTTCCTAAAAAGGCAATATCTGGGGCTGGGTGTGGTGGCTTACATCTGTAACTCTAGCACTCTGGGAGGCTGAGGCGGCTGTATCACTTGAGCTTAGGAGTGAGACCCCTGTCTCTACTAAAAATAGAAAAACTGGCTGGGCATTGTGGTGGGCACCTATAGTCCCAGCTACTTGGGAGGCTGAGGCAAGACCATTGCTTGAACCCAGGAGTTTGAGGTTGCTGTGAACTATGATGCCTCAGCACTCTACCCAGGGTGACAGTGTGAGACTTTGTCTCAAAAAAAAAAAAAAAAAGGCAATATCTTTTTTAAGCAAAGTGCATATATATATATATGTTTAGCCACTTAGAAATGCTTCTAAGACCTTCTAAGGGTCTTATTTAGAATAAAATTAAAAAAAAAAAAAGGAAAAAAGACTGATTATTTTGCAGTGAGGAGACTACCCCAGAGAGAGCTACTGCCTAGAGGCCTTGGGTCCCCCTCCTCTTTCCCACTTATCAACCAGAGAAAGAAACTAAAAGCCTCAGCTCATGTGGCTAAAAACGGGGGGGGGGGGAAGACTACTGTTTTAGACATCTTCAAGTGCAAGAAAAACTTTAAAAGTCCTGAGCAAACTCTAGGTCCAGGAAACATAGTGCTAGCCCTAGATTACTTATTGATTCTTGAACAAGCCCCTAGATACAGGGAGGAAAGGAAAGGTAATTAAATAAATTATACATATAGGGTGGCGCCTGTGGCTCAGTGAGTAAGGCACCGGCCCCATATGCCGAGGGTGGCGGGTTCGGACCCAGCCCCGGCCAAACTGCAACAGAAAAAAAAAAATAGCCGGGCGTTGTGGCAGGTGCCTGTAGTCCCAGCTGCTCAGGAGGCTGAGGCAAGAGAATCGCTTAAGCCCAAGAGTTAGAGGTTGCTGTGAGCCGTGTGACGCCACGGCACTCTACGGAGGGCGGTATAGTGAGACTCTGTCTCTACAAAAAAAAAAAAAAAAAAAAAAAAAAAAATTATACATATAAATTTTTAAATTAAATCATGGGCTGTGTACATTAATGCAATCATGGGGCTGGTTTTATATACAATGTGCTGGTTTTATATACAATTTGAAATGTTTTCATCGTATTGGTTAACATAGACTTCACTGCATTTTCTTAGTTATTGTGTTAAGTCATTTATATTCTACACCTAGTAAATTTCACATGTACCCTTGTAAGATGCACCATACGTGTGGTCCCACCAATTACTCTCCCTCCACCCCTCCCCTATTCCCTCCCTCTCTTACAGATGTGAGCTACCACACCCAGCCTCAGATATTGCTCTTCCCTTTCCCCTTCTTCTTAGGCTATAATTGGGTTATAGCTTTCATAAGAAAGCTATAAATTGGTTTCATAGTATGGCTGAGTACGTTGGATACTTTTTCTTCAAGTCTTGAGATATTTTGCTATAAAGAATATGTTCCAGCTCCATCCATGTAAACATGCAGGAGGTAAAGTCTCCATCTTTCTTTAAGGCTGCATAATATTCCATGGTGTACATATACCATAATTTATTGATCCATTGGTGGGTCGATGGGCACTTGGACTTTTTCCATGACTTGGCAATTATGAATTGGGCTGCAATAAACATTCTGGTACATATATCTTTGTTATAATGTGATTTTTGGTCTTCTGGATATAGTCCTAGTAGAGGAATTGTAGGATCAAATGCCAGGTCTATTTTTAGATCTCTAAGTGTTCTCCAAACACCTTTCCAAAAGGAACGTATTAGTTTGCATTCCCACCAGCAGTGTAGAAATGTTCCCTTTTCTCTACATCCACGCCAACATCTCTGGTTTTGGGATTTTGTGATATGGGCTGATCTTACTGGAGTTAGGTGATATCTCAAAGTAGTTTTGATTTGCATTTCTCTGATGATTAAGCATGATGAGCATTTTTTCATATGTCTCTAGGCCGTGCGCCTGTTTTCTTCAGAGAAGTTTCTCTTCAAGTCCTTTGCCCACCCTGAGATGGGATCACTTGTTCTTTTCTTTCTAATATGTTTGAGTTCTCTATGGATTCTGGTTATTAAACCTTTGTTGGAGACATAACCTGCAAATATCTTTTCCCATTCTGAGGGCTGTCTGCTTGCTTTACTTACTGTGTTCTTGGCTGTGCAGAAGCTTTTTAGTTTTATCAGATCCCAGTAGTGTATTTTTGATGTTGCTTCAATTGCCCGGGTTGGGGGGGTGTCCTCTTCATAAAATATTTTCCCAGGCCTACATATAATATTTTAATGTAAATATAGTTGTCAATTAAAAAAATCACGAATTTATAAATTTAGAATGGAGACTATTTCTTGTAAAGCATTCTGCTTTTGAATGACAGAAGGCTGGCCATTCTGTGGGCTGGGAAGCATGGCCTCTGGCAGAGACTGTTAGCATGCCTCTGGCAGAGGCTGTTAGCAAGCACTTAAAGGGGAGGGCGAAACAAGAATTTATGATGAATGGATTGGCCAGGTATACCTATTCAATAATTTACAGGAGGAGGTATGAATTTTCACAAAGAGGGTCCTATACATATACGTTGTATAAACATATATGTTACATATGACTCGTGCACTTTGCGGTGGAGACTTAACATATATAAATGCATGATAATTAGGCACTATAAGTTAAAAGATGAATGAAGCAGGGACACAAAGGCACGCAAGTGCACAGCTTCTGTAACCTAGCCAGAACCAGGCCATGGTTGGTGGTCTCATGTTAGGAGAAAGTTACCGAAATCAGTGTCTTGTCCAAACAAAGCTGTAGTATGGCTCATGAAACTGGAGGTGTGGGGTGGAGTGGTTAGTTAGTGTCTGGTGGTGGGTGAGTTGAAATTGTTTTAATATTGCTTATCTTGAGGTCAGTGCTTATTTCACTGCTAGAGAAAAAGAAAAAAACGCGTGGCAGTTAGAACATAGTTTATTCTTTAAGTGTAGGGGTGCAGGACTTAATCCTTGCCTGGCATGGTCTTAGGTCCTATTTATGATTTGGCATCTTGTTGCCGAAAAAGACTAACAGTCTTTTGATTTCTATTTTAATATTAAGGCTGGTCAGTTGTATCTAAACTGCAAAAGTGAGGGGGTGTAATGAGGTGTCATGGCCAGGAACTCAGTTTTTAAGGTTTTCCTAGAGTCCTTTGGCCAAGAGGGACTCATTCAGTCAGATGGGGGCTGGGAGGGGCTTAAGATTTTATTTTACTTTTCACAGTTTATAATAAACAAATTGTATATAAGATGTATTTCTCCATAATTTGATTCTTATAGATATTTAAAATTCATAAATGTATGCTAATTAATATACTAAAAATTTACATAACAAAATGATAAAATAGACACTGATTGGCTTTTGTGCCTCTATAGCATAGGTTCTAGTGCATTTGCTAAAGTGCCCTAATTAACAAAAATCCATGGACTCAATCCCTATAGGGGTTCATATTATACTTACACTTAGGGATACTACTAAATTTAAATGCTCTCCCCCTATAATCTTGAGATAATAACTAAATATAAAATAGAAGAATTAAAAATGCCTCATTTTATAGCCTTGCCTATATTTCCCATAGTCATATGCCCATTGCTGTAAAATATCCTGTGTTGGGCATAGATGTTCTGATACAATAAGTAATAAATCATAATTAAAGATTTGGCATTTATAAATTATCTTGATAAAATGGGTCTCTGTAATTCCCCAGTTAAGTTAGTTAATATGACCTAACATAAGTTAAACCAGGGTCTCAAATATTATAATTTGTTATATAGAACCAGGGTCTCAAATATTATAATTTGTTATATAGAACCTAATTAATTAGGGAGTGGTTATCCCCACTACTTCACCATTTAACAGTCCAATATTTCCCTGTCCCCAAAGAATGTTCTATTACTACAACATTAATGCGATGTTCCCATCCACCATGGCCCCCATACCCAATACATTGTACTGTCTTACTACAATTGCTAATTTTATTCAGTCAGTGACTTGTAAATATTCTGCTCTTGTAGATTTGGCTAACAAGTTCTTTTTAGTGCCTATTTCAACAGACTCTCAGCTGCAGTTTTGACACCACTTCTAAAGGTACACAATACACCTTTCCAGTTTTCCCATGGGGGACAGCTATGTCATCAAATATAACCTTTGCAGACAAGATCTGAATGACATTCACCTTCTCCAGGAGTACAGGTAAAATGTTACATTGAGGACATCCTTCTTCAAGGAGATTCATTTGATATACATATTAAGGACATTGAAGTCCAATATGTCTTGGAGTATTTTGGTGTTCTGGTGGCAACATATTCCTCATTTATAAATTTTACTTCTCTATTAAAATCAACAGGCACTTCTGTGAGTGCCCTCAAACAAATAGTCACTATAGAGACTTTGGCAACCTTTTGTAATGCTGCCTAGAATCTCTGGACCACTTATGATGGCCATTAGTTGCCCCAGGGTTTCTAATATAAGATATTGTCCTTCTTGGCCTCATGCTATACACCATTAAAACAACAAATGACTGGCTATCTACGGGGATCGCTTGGAAACAGAGGATCTCACAGGCCCTGAGCCTGTCACCCTGTATACCTAGTTGCCCGTTGTGCTTTAGGTCATGGAAATAGCACCCACAAGCTTGGCATGGCTACCTAAGTCCTCCCTAAGATAGGGTAAAGCCAAACTAAGGTCCTCTGGTACACACATATTCTACCTGCAGGAGGAGGCTTCTCCTGTCCTCTGTCCCTTGCAGATGCCAGAGTGCTAGAGGAGACCACATCTCCTCCAGGGCCCTTGACTACCTGGAAAGCCCCTTGGGATTCACTGAGTGAAGAGTAAGAGGAGTTTGTAGACTACATGACTGGCATTGCTAACAATAATACATGGAGAGTCATAGCTTTCCACCCCTTAGCTAGGTTGTCCCTGATAGAAGATGGGTCCCAGGAAATAACACACTCGGCCAGACTTCAGGCAGTCATCTTAGCCCTAGATACCATCATCACCGAATGACCCCATCTTCACATTTACTCTAAACTTAGGCCATTAGGGAAAACTTTTCTCCATCAAGATAAAAAAACAACGAAACAAAGCAAAACAGTTCTGGGAATCTCTTGCCTTGGACCCAAGGCGTAAATCAAAATCACACATCTCTACATGTCCTAAGGGTGTAATGTAAGGCCCTCGTGAGACACTTACTTTCTCCAGAGTTGTAGACATTGCCAACAGTAACCCAGGCATACGTTTCACTTCTTAGAGTACAGCGTGCTGGGTGCTTGGGAGAGGCATTCAATGCAATGTTCAGGCCTGCGAGACCCGAAATAGCCATTTTAACCAATAGACGTAACGATGTCCTCAAACAACTCCTTTTCAAATTCTAATACAGCAAATAAGCTCCTAAAGTTCTCTAGTTAGTCCTAGGTCTGGGCACCCTACTCTCCTGCTGTTTATTTTTTAAAAATAAATTTTTGATCTTGCCCCCATTGTGCAAAGGTTGGAGCCTGGACTAAGCGGGCCCATACTCATGGGGTTCATTAATTGCAGATTGTCCCACAGGCCAGGCATCTGCTTGTTCCCCCCAAACAAACCCAGTCAGGGGCAGCTGCACAACTAGCCGTGTTGTTGCTATTGCTTTCCTTACAATCCAGAGCCCCAAACACTCCAGCAGGTGGTTATTTCATTATTTCAACCAAATGCGACAAATGCTGAGGCCCACATCAACCGAAGCAGGCACCTTCTTGAAAAGAACACCCCAGTCCCACATCCTAGATGACATTGCCTCAGGTGACATCGTCCCAATCCAAGATCTTGACATTGGAGTAGACATTGCCCCCTGTGCCACAGATGACTTCACCCCTTACACTAAACCTCCATCCAGCAATGCCCATGAGCTGCCTCTCCCAAGAAGCAAATGGACACAGGACATTCTGCCTTTCTTCCTGAACTCCCTGTCTGCTGAGCCCGTGATCTTGGTATACGTCTTGCTCTCTGCTCAAAGGTAAACTCCAACACTTCTACTCCTAACGGGAACTCTGATACAGGTTACTAAAATTAATGGAGGTTATTGCTTTTCCTAGGAGGCACCAGCCCCATATCAGGCAAGCCCACGACGCCCTGGGGAGAGGACCACTTACTCCTTCCCTGTCATCTTTTCCTACTCCCCATCCCCCATCCTTCCATCACAATCTCTCACCTGCCTCTCCGAACGTGACCATCACCCATCTTTACCTTATAGTCCATAGCTCTTCACCAGGCAACTAAGACTGCCAAACATTTAATGTACAATGCCCAGGCACGGAGGGCAGATTTTAGTAAATTATTATAGCTTCATCCTGTCTTTGCATCTACTTTGGATACAATGTATCCAACTTTCTCATATCAGAAGCAGGGCCCAGTACCCCGGGACACAGTTTCCAGTTCTATAACACACCCAAATTGCTCAAGCTGGCAGTGAGCGGTAGGTTGGTTTCTCTTCCACCCAGCAGCCTGGGCGCCCCACTCTCCTGCTGCTATCTTCAAATGGGCTCATCTGTGACCTTAAAACCTCAAAGTGGCCCACACCCTATTTCCTTATATATATTGCTGTATATATGATGCACTTTTTATTCCTGCCTTGGGTGAGCTGGGGACAGAGGGCTGCCCTCCTGACTCATGGCTCCCTCCCTGCCCAGCCTATAAGGAATAAATCTTTGAATTTGCTTCCTATTGTGGTGGTGTTTTGGATTTGTGCCTTCAGCTGGGCGTGGTGGCTCACACCTGTAGTCCCAGCGCTGTGGGAGGTCGAGGCGGGTGGATTTCCTGAGCTTGGAGGTTCAAGACCAGAATTTGTGCCTTCCATCTGAAGCGTCAGTCAGGGGCTTCCCAGGCCAGGTTTTCTCAGGATGGCAGCGAGGATACAAGTCTGGGCTCCCAGCGATGAGTATAAACCGCGCACAGGTCAGACAGGAGCCACAGGGTGTCTGCCAGTATAAGTAAGTTTCTGGTATGAGGGACCTCCTGGTCATGGGTTGGACAACCAGGCATTAGGCCATCTGGCAGGTAAAAGAATATCCCGCAAAAGGCACACTGTAAACACCCTTGTCTCTGTCCCCTTCATTTTCCATTAAGGTAGAGTCTCTAGTCACTTTGGTACTGGAACCCTGATTTAGCTGGGGGCTTTCAAAACACCTCCTCCCCATATATTTATTTATTTATTATGTTATATCAATGTGGACTCATGGATTTTATTTCAACCAGCAGTTGAGACTTATAGTCTCAACTGATAGTCTGTTGCTATTAATACACACTCTTATACTTGATTTCTTTGGGGCTTGTCCACTGAGAGCCCCTTCAAGCTGGCTCTTATGTCTTTTTCGTATGTCTCCGGTATTCTTTGAGCAATTTCTGTCACAAGGAGATGTTCTGGACTCATCTACTACTTTCTCTGTCCCAGGTTGGGAATTGCTCATTTCTTCAGGAGACTTGGTTCTTTAAGTAATGCCTCAGATAAAGACAGCAAAAGATAACCAGAGAGCCATGGAGAGCTCGCGGTAGGAAAGACAGAGACAAAGCTAACAAAGCAAACAGACAGATAAAAGATACCCGGCAGAAGCTGAGACTAAGCAGGGAGATTAAAACTGTAAAAAAAAAAAAAAATAAAATACATTATCATTAATAATTTTAGAGAACTGGCGGGCGTGGTGGCTCATGCCTATAATCCTAGCACTCTAGAAGGCCAAGGCAGATAGATTGCTTGAGCTCAAGAGTTCAAGACCAGCCTGAACCAAAGTGAAATCTCTACTAAAAATAGAAAATAGAGGATCTCTTGAGCCCAAGAGTTGGAGGTTGCTGTGAGCTATGATGCTACAACACTCTACCCAGGGTGACAGCTTGAGAGTCAAAAAAAAAAGTAAAAAAAATTAATTTCAGAGAGCCAAGAGAAGTTGTTGGATCCATTAAAGAACAGGATGCTGTAAAAAGGAATGATTAGGGAGGAAAAAACTCTTACATGTTAAGTGTTTGAGAGCATAAATAAAAAACTCAATTGAGGGGTTGTGAGATATAGGAAATATCTAGGAAGGTGAAGCAAAAAGATAGAGACAGAAAATGCATAAGCAAAAGTAAAACAAAGCAGAGGTCCGAATTCTGAAAGGTAGGACATGTAGAGAAAGGAACGGAGCAAATGGGGGTGACGTCCCTGGTAGGAGGGGTTCGGTGTTGGCAGATATGGGCAAAGCAGACCTTTTGTGGAAGGAGGGATAGAGCTCCTATATTTGGGTATTTAAAGGGCTGTTGGGCAGTGATGTGCTGGCAAAATTTTAATAACCAGCTCTCAAAAAATGCATGTATACATATGCATCCATTTGTTTGTTATGTGTTTTACTGATATGAGTAACAACACATCTGTAATATAATATAAAATATTCTGTATTATAAATGCTATACAGCCAATTGATTCAGGGAGGTGCCACTCCTTACAAGCAAGAGTCCCAACTGACATGCAAATAATTGAGATTTCTCCAGGACAGTAAGGGCGGGGGAAAGAGCAGAGGGCCTAGGATGAAAGCCTGGTGAGCACCGGCTTGTTAGCCCACACTAGCAGGGGAAGAGGGGCCTGCAAAAAAGGGACTGAGGAGGAGAGGAGGAACCACCCGAGAGGAAGGAAGAAAGCCAGGAGAGGTGGTCGCAAATGCAGTCAGGACAAGGAATGGTGGGAGTCTATTGCAGCGCGGGACACTCAGGAACCCTGGGGAGAACCGTGCTGGGAGCGCGGGCAGGAAGGCGGGCTGCAGGCGACACTGCGAGGCAGATGCTCCTGGGGAAGCCTGCCCGGGAAGGGGGGTGGAGAGGAGACTGCTGCTAGCTCCAGGGGAAAGGGTGGGCAGAGGCTCCTTTCTTTAGGGTGAGAGAGACTTGAAGGTGTTTACAGACTGAGAGGAAATGTAAAGGGTGCTCAGTGGAGAGGGGCTACCAGGGAATGGGGCAGGTTGGACTTGGCAGAGGAGGATGTTTATCCTCCGAGGTGGCAGGGGGGGCAGCAGGACTGGTTTGTGGGCTATGAGTGGAGTCTGAGGGGCTTCCAGCCTGATGGCTCCTTCTTCCCAGAGAAGTGACAGGCGAGCATAGGAGGTGGGCTGAGGGAGCCGCAGGAGAGTGGTAGAAATATCTGGAAAGGGGAGTGGGAGAAAGTGCTGGCAGAGTGAGCGGAGGGCGGGGGCAGTTTGGAGGACCTGCTGTGGTGGGCCAGGAGGTGCCTTCCAGATAGCAAGGTGCTTTCTGCAGCCAGCTGAGGCCCACGGCAGGTAGATGATGGTGTGTGTGGCCTCTTGGGCACTGTGCTGGGGGGACTGGGTCCAGGATGTTGCTGGTGCTTGATGATGCCCCAGGGGCGGCAGCCGGGGTGGGGGGGTGTCACTCAGGCAGCTGGGGAAGGCAAGGTCGGACCAACTGGGAGGAAAGACCAAGGTGAGGAAACGGAGGCCCTCAGGAGGTCCAGGGCTGCCAGGCTGCTGCTGAAGTTCTTCTTGGGGAGCAAGGAAGGGGAAAGCAGGTATTTAGGGGGGTGGCACCTGGAGTCCCACCTGAGGTGGGTTTAGTTTCTAGCCAAACCTCATTCCATAGAAAAGTTCAGGCTAAGGCTGTGACCATGTCTTTGCAGGGCTCAGTCTGGGGTTAATTTTGGGTTCAGTATATGATCTGTGAGAAGTTGAGCATCTGTCCTGATGAGGCAGACTGACCCCTGCACAAGCAGACCCTCAAACCCAGGCCTGTCCATTCACAAGCCTCGGAACCAGGTCACAGACTTCGGGCTAATGGGAGTCCGCATTATCTGAAATTTCTCCCTTAGTCTTTTGGATGCGGTCTTTCCCCTGTCATCTCTGTATCTCCCACTGGAGGGCAGCAGAGACTGGCTTAACAAGAACCTTCCACCAGCCAACAGCGGGTGAAACCCCTGCAAGCTGGACTTAGGATCTGGGAGCTGGGAAAGGATTTCTTACCTCTACCCGCACCACCCCTTGGTTGCTGGTGCAAGCTTCTTGCTGAGGATCAGCTCCAAGGGTCGGGGACCAGACTCTGGAACCCTGATTGACCTTGACATCCCTATTCGGCAAGCACACACGCTGACCCCTCACCTCATCTCAGCCCTGGCTCTGTCTCTCCAGCCAGATCATTGCTCCTGGAGGTTGGAGGTGAAGTCTGATTGTATTTTTACCCTCAGTGCTGGCACAGAGCCCAGCGCCCAGTGGGTGCTTGGGAAATGTGCACTGAGTCTGTCCTTGGAGGGTGGGGCAGTGCAGTGCACTGGAAAACGCCTAGCTTTGGAGTCATGTCTGATTTAAAGTCTAGAGCTAGCTGTACGACTTTAAGCAAGTGACTTAGCCTATTTGAACTTCTGATTAACTATTTGTTAGAAGAAATTCTGATACTGAATTTGAATGGCAGTTGTGAGAGTTAAATGAGAGGACACAGGCATGTACCTAGGGCCAGATGCTCGTTGCTTCATAAAAGGAGCAATTACTATAATGCAGTTTTGAGGACCGGTGAGTAACCAGGTATGGACAGAGGCATAGGTGGAAGATGGAAGGTGTGATTGTCAGAGAAGGAGGCTGCCGGTCATGAATGAACCTGAATGCCACATTAGGAACATGGGTTTTCTTCTGTCTGCAATGGGGAGCCCCTGAGGATCTCTTGATCTACTTGGTAAGATGGAACCAAGACACAGAGAAACTTTTCTCTCAGCTCTTTGGCAACCTTGCCTACTAAGAATCTAGTACACAGACGGGGCATGGTGCTGACACCTGTAATCCTAGCACTCTGGGAGGTCAACGTAAGCGGATCACCTGAGCTGAGGAATTCAAGACCAGCCTGAGCAAGAGCAAGACCCCCATCTCTACTAAAAACAGAAAAACAAGCCAGGTGTTGTGGTGGGCTCCTGTAGTCCCAGCTACTGGGGAGGCTGAGGCAGGAGGATCACTTGAGCCCAAGAGTTTGAGGTTGTGGTGAGCTATGACACCACAGCACTCTACCAAGGGCAACAGAGGGAGACTCTGTCTCGAAGAAAAAAAAATCTAGCACACAAACACAATTTAGAAATTATTTCAAAATTTACAAAATATCCACATTCCTTTTACCCCAGAATAACCTACTGTAAATTGTCAAATATACATCATTGTTCCCTTTCTCTTGCTCTATTTTTCTCCCTCCTTCTTAGTTATTATTCTTAAACTGATTGAGATTAGATTGTATTTCTTCTTTTTTTTGAGACAGAGTCTCAAGCTGTCACCCTGGGTAGAGTGCTGTGGCATCACAGCTCACAGCAACCTCCAACTCTTGGGCTTCAGCGATTCTCTTGCCTCAGCCTCCCAAGGCACCCCCCACAGTGTCTGGCTATTTTTTGTTGCACTTGTCATTGTTGTTTTAGCTGGCTGGGGCTTGGTTCAAACCCGGCAACTTCAGTGTATGAGGCTGGTGCGCCGTAACCACTGTGCTACAGGTGCTGAGCCGAGATGAGGTTGTATACATTAGACTCTTTGCCTCTAAATACTTCAGTGTATATTTTTAAAGAATAAGGATATTCTTTTACATAGGCACAAGACACATACCAACTTCAGGAAATTAAACATTTATATATTTTTTATCAATTACTTATTGTTGGAGGTGAAATAATGGCCCCCAAAGATATCCACATCCTAAATGAATTTATGTTGTTTTAAGGCACTAAATTTGCGATAATTTGTTATAGCAGCAATAGAAAACTAATACGCTCATCAATCTGACTGTATTCCAGTTTTGTCAGTTGACCTAACAATGTTCTTTGTAGTATTTTCTCACTCCATTACTTGATTCAGTCTAGGATCAAATAATGTATTACATTGTCAAATCTCTTTAGTCTCCAGTGACGTGGAAAATTTCGTTGGCATTTCTTTATCTTTTATGACAGTGACATTTCCAATGCTACAGTTTATCTGTCCTCCTCCTCCTCACTTCCCCTGCAACTGGCTCCTTTTTCAATCGAATGTTTCTCATTTTGAGTTGATCTGACGTTTCCTCGTGTTAGATTCGGTGATGTATCAAGGCCGGAGCACTGCTGTGTGGTGTACTTCTCAGGGTAACATCTAGAGGCACTTGGTGTCCCTGTACGTCTCATTGATGATGTTAATTTTGGTCCTCTGGTCAAGGTGTTCTAATTTTTTTTTTAAATGCAGGCACCACCAAGAAGTTTCCTGCCTGCCCCTACATACCTGTGTCCCACATGCTGGGAACTGATATAATTTGTATCATGATTGTCATGCTGTGCTGGGAACTTGGTACCAGGAGATAAGTCACACCTTGAGGTGTTGCCCTTGAGGACAACACAGCCTCCCAAGAAGCTCCCAGGCTGGAGAGAAGAGAGACTGGAGGGCTCGTTCATTTATTCATGCCTTCATCCCACAGATGTTTACCGAGCACCTATGTGGGGAAGGCTAGGATACAAAGGTGAGCAAGAGAGGGCTGCTACCTACCTTCATGATGCTTCCAATCTAGTGGAGAGAGGATAAAGGTGCACCCCCAGCACTTAGTACAGTGCCTGTTACATAATAGCCACTCAGTAAATAGGGGTTGAGTAAATGAATGAATGACCGTACATCACAGCAGCATCTTTCCTTCTCAGGGGCAATGTTTGCCTCTGCTCCCTTAACAGGTGAAGAAACTGAGGCTTGGAGAGGGGAAACAGTACTGTATCCCTAACCAGGTGGCCTTGGGGGTTGTAAGTCCTGATCCTCCCAAGCAGAACTGTGCCGGCTAGTTGGTTTCCGGCCTGTGGGCATCTGGGAACCGGGCTCATCTGGGGAGGAGCCAGCTCCCCCGCCTTCCTGCTGGGCTGCCTCCTCCGCCTCTCCTGCTTGGGGGCCTGGGGGCTCCTGATTGGGCCTGTGGTTATTTAGTCAGTGATAATATTGGATTTACTTTCATCTCTGAATTGCATCAAATGTCGCCAGTGACATTTAGCTGACACACAAGGAGGAGGCTGGCATTTTTAGACTGTCAGCGTGTTACAGATGTAGAAGCGGATTGAGGCATCTGGTTTATTGTTAATTAGATGGAGCCAGCGAGGCCTCCTCAGTGAGTGGTTGGATAAACTCTTCCATAGCTCCTGCTTCAAATCGACTTCAACTCCCCTCCCAGAAACTAATGAGGCCTTGCCAATTTCCCCATTGTGATGGGGAATTCATTTTGGAAGTTTGGGGAACAAAGGACAAAGTGAGTTGTTCTCCATCTGTGGGTCTCTTTTATATTTCTGTTATGCCCTGACAATTTTACTGTCTTTCTCTTTTGCAACTGAGAGAGAAGGTGAAGGGAAAACAGTTAGATAAGGCTAACAATTCACATTAGTTCAACATTTACACATTCAACAAATGTTTATTGGATGGTTAATTCCTTAACCTCTCTGCCTCAGTTTTCTCATCTGTTAATTGGGGATAATGATAGTCCTACCTCATAGGGTTTCATGAGGATTAAATGAATTAAAATATTCAAAGTGTAAAGAAGAGTGCCTGGCACATAGTAGGCACCATACCCCTTTTATTCTCATTGCTATTATTGTGATTAGTGTGGTGGGTCCTGTGGAGATATGGAGTTGTGTATC
The DNA here is from genome assembly GCF_027406575.1 of Nycticebus coucang. NCBI lineage: Eukaryota > Metazoa > Chordata > Mammalia > Primates > Lorisidae > Nycticebus > Nycticebus coucang. The sequence goes on along the minus strand of NC_069801.1, from coordinate 47,106,993 downwards.
TCCCTCAAATGACTTCTGATCTGGTGGAGAAGATGGACATATTCATAATCAGCTCTTTGGAGTCTAGGATTGTATTGTTTTAGGATTTTGTGATTATGGGACTTGAAAGTTCTATGATTCCTTATTTTTAAGATTCTCTGAATTCGTATTCCTTATATGTGTATTTTATGGGTCTTTGATTCTATGGTTCTGTGTTCTAAGTGCCAAGAGGTGATTTGAAGTGGCAAACATTGGTTTGTTGACCATCAAAGTCATTTCCCTTTCCTCTTGGCATACAGACTGTTTTTGCAGCCTTCTTTACAGTTTGGAGTGTCTGTGGTGCTGAGTTCAAGCCAAGGAAAGTAGGCAGAAATGAAGTAGGCCACTGCCAGGACTGGCCCATGAAACCTCCCATGGAATTCTCCACACCGTCTCTTTCTCTGTCTTCTGTCTGAACGGAGTGCACACCACGTACCTATCAAGGGACAGAGCTACAATATGGAAGGAGCCTGGGTCCCTGAATGAGCACATGGCAGGCTGTCCAGCCAGGAATAGAAGCAAGAAATAAAATTCCCTTTTGTTAAGCCATAGAGATTTCATTGATATTTATCTAATTTGGCAGCTGGCAAAATTTTAATACATTCAGGAACTCTTCAGGAGTTGTAAGGAGTTGGAGGACACAGAAATTTGAGGCAGGTGAGAAGGCAAGTGGGAACCTTTCCTAATAGAACCTTCTTCTCACCCTTTCCCCATTAGCATCTATCTGCACCAGCTCTCTCTCATGCTTCCCCCAAAGCATGAGATGTCTCTCATGTATAGGTCCAGGCCTGCCCCATCCTGAGCCAAACCCAACTTTTAGTAGGTGGCACAAGGTTCCTGCTGTTCCTCACCCTGCAACAAGTATGGAAACCCCAGGTGGAGTTGATGTTGTTGCTCTGACCCTGGGACCAGGCTCCTGCCTTGTACATCCAGCCCCCTGGCCCTCCTCTTTTGTAGTGAGCTGGGCCTAGCTTGCTCTCTCCCTCTCTCACCTTCTCTCCCCTGTCCCCAGCAGCTGCACAGCCCCAGCTCCCTGGCTTCCTCCCCCCTGAGTTTACCTGCCAGAATACAGTCTGCTTCTTGTCAAAGAAAACTTTATGTAATTTGTGGTAAAACTGCACTGAGAAAGACTGTGCTTTCAGCTTGTGCTCAATGAGTAACAAGAGGTTTGCTTCTGCTGGGCACTGGCTAGGATCTGAACAACCTTGGATCTGAGCTTTAAAAGCAACCTTACAGACTTTAGCCCTTAGGCTACAAAGGCAATGGGAAGAGGGGCACATGGAAACTCTGTCCTCTTCACCTAGAAGACCCTCCCCTTCTCTATCCGGCAAACTAGAGATTTCCAGAGTCACTGTGTCCAGGATGTTGTCCTTGATTTTCTCAGAGTCCCTGTCACCTTTCTCTGTGCCTGTTTTCTTATCTATAAAAGGCAGATGCTTATTCACAGGGACAAGCTAAGGGTTAATGACACAGCACACATGCTCAGACCAGCAAGCACCTGTTCTGTTAGCTGTATTGATGTTGGTGTTAGGATGGCTGTCTAGGAGATGCACTGGCCTTCTGGGAGAACAACCAGTAAAGAAAACTTTGGCCTCAGGACACTGATATTAATATTTGAATTGAAAACAGGAGACCACATCCTGTTCCTGGAATCTGGGAAGGGTGTCTAGGAGAGGTAGGAGTGGGACTCAGTCATCTGTCTTCAGAGAAGAAAGGTACTTCTGAGTGGGGACCTTGGCATATATTTCAATCTAGGTCTCCAGCAAACACTCATCCCAGGTTTCTAAAGAGAATGTTCTGGGGAAGGCAATTAATGAGATCTAGAGAAATCTGTGCCAGATATTTTACTCCTAAAGAAGCTGAAGTTCAGAGAGGTTAAGTCATCTCCCCAAGGCCACACAGCTGTTAGCTGGCAAAGCTAGGATTGGAAATGCAGTCTGGGGGAATCATTTGTTCAGGGTCTTTCCCTTGGTCTGGGTCAAGGCCATATGGGTGGGGGGAAGCTGCTGCAGGGTTGGAGAACTCAAGAGGGGCCTCTTGGTGGGCAGTGTTGGTGAGGGCAGCCAGTAAGCTCTGTATGCCACCAAATGGAAATCACAAACCTGTCCAGGGGCCAAGAGAAGGAGGCCAGGGTCTCATGGACTCATCATTCCCTATCCTAGGCATGGCCTTCCCCTCCAGCTGGCATGGCAGAGAAGCCAGCAATATCACGTATGATGCTGGTTCCCTGCAGAGCTGCGCTTGTTTACAAGGCCCATGTACACTGCACATTTGCTCTATGTAAATAACAAGATAAAAGGCAGGCATTGGCACTGTGCAGTTCCACAGTCCCTGTGCAATTCTGCTGTCCCTTGGAGCAGGAGGCTTCCAACTGAAAGATGTTTAGCTACTAATGGTTTCTACCTGAGTTGCCATCTAAACAGCAAACACCTTTGCAGCTGCATAAAATCTTTCCCATTTCAGGTGGGTGGCGGAGGAAAGAGAGAGAGTGGGCTGGGCGGAGTGGGCTTGATGTGCTGCTATTTTTAGGACTTGGGGAAGGGCCTTAGAGATTTCAGCTGGTGTGGATATTAAAGAGGGAGGTCTTTCAGGTCGGATATGATCTCTAGAACTGGAAAGAGGCCAAAAAATGTGGCAATTCTTTAATGGTACCTGAAATAAAAGCCTAAAATATCTTATCACTTTTTAACCTGAGTTTTATGAGGATGAAATTTAACATCTATCTTCCTTTCCGTGTTGTCCACCTCATGGCCACACCCAGTTACGAGCTGCTATATAATGTGCGGCAGACAGTTTTATTCCTCTTGTTTACACCATCTTCTCTGGTATCTGATGGAGTCTCTGACCAGCATGTCTGTGGTAATTTGTGTGAACATCTGTATATTAGATGTGGCCTCAGTGACAGAGAGCTCTGAATACATTGGAGACCTTTCCCCCACTCCTTGTGGTTGCTGCAAAGACAGAAGGGACGTGGACAACCAATCTCTGATTAACGGTGAACTCATAAATACCTGAGGGACTTGAATGAAACTCAGGAGGCAGCCAAGTCCACCCAAGGGAGGGGAGATTGTGGGCTGGTCCCTGCCACAGGTTTGGACACAGCCACACAAACAGAAAGGGCACAAGTTTCTCCGTGAGACAGAACTGTGGTGTAGTCTCAAATCTGCCACTTTTGACTGGGAGGCTGGCGAAGTCATTTAACCTCTCTGAGCTTCAGCTTTCTAGATAAAAGTCCCTGCCTTACAGGGATGAAACATGGGTGCTTCATAAATGCTGCTTTCTATTCCCCTTTGGGGACAGCGGGGCTTTGTCCTTCTGAGGTTTGTTGAATTTCTGTGTTTTCTTTCTGTGTGTGTCTACTGACCGAGAAGCTGAGCTGAGAAGGACAAAGACTCAGAGTGAGAGAGAGTGCGAGTCTGGTTTTCAACTAAACACCTGTCATCTTTGAGGTTTGGAATGTTGTGGTACCGATTTCTTGACATACGCAGTTGTTTAGCTATAGCTTAAAACTTATAGGATCTGGTCCTTGGTTCACAATGTGCTCTCAATATCTGGGGTGTGATGTTGGATAATGAATTGACAATCCCCATCATTCCTGGGCTTCATATTCGGGGTCCACACAGGAAATATGTTGACAACCTGCTGCATGGAAGTGGCTGGGTCGACACCAATAAAACTTTGGACTCAGAGGGCCCATCTGTTTCCTTAAGAAAATGTTCCGGGGGAGGTGGAGCAAGATGGCAGCCGAGTAACAGCTTCCTTGCATCTGGGCACCGTGAGTCTGGAGAGACAGGACACCAGGCATCTCTGGCTGGTGGGATCTGCCTATCATCACCCCTGAGAGGATACAGGGAGTCAGCAAGAGACTTCTGGACCCCAAGAGGAGGACTAAAACAGTGGAAAACCAGCAAGTGGTCGCGTGTGTTCAATCCGTCTAAACCTGCCCACAACTGTAAGTTCAGTAGCAGCAAGACTGCAAACCAGAAAGGCCTTACCTGTGAACTGTTTTGGTGTCTTTGGACTTGGCACTCAGCTGAACTGCCTTGGGGAGAGCCTGAGCGGGAGTGCGGAGAACTTTGGCCTTTGTCTAGGGCCCCAGTCTGAGCCGCTGAGCCAGACGGAGCTAAAAGTGTTTGGCTCTGGGTCACAGGCAGCCATTGTGAGCGATCTGCCCCGGCAAGCTCCGCCCTCAGGGTCGCAGAGCTAGAATTGAGTGGGAGCTGGTAACCCAGTGACCAAGTAGCCTAAGGGCGGGGTCTGAGCCGCCTTGCAGCCCTAACCCTCGGGGGCAGAGGGAGACCAGTTTTGGCACACAGGGTAAGTGGATAGCCACTTCAGCAGTGATTCCAGCGACAAGCACTTCCCTGGGAAAGCTTCTGCTCAGCAAGTGAACAAGTTCAAAGAGCCTTTTAAGTGGGCTGAAGAGAGATTTAGGGTGTCTACCTGCTGGGGTTTGAGAAACTAGCAGCCTCCAGTTGTATCAGAACTGTGATTAACATCTCATACCCCAGAAGACCACGTGTTGCCCAGACAATATTCAATAACATATATATACTGCTTTGTTTTTGGTTGTGGTTTTCTTTTTTTTGGTTTGGTTGTTTTTCTTGTTTATTTTGATGTTGTAGATTGTTGTTTTGTTTTTTAAGTTCAACCTTTTCCATACAGATCCTTTTTCTTTCTCAATTTTGCTAGTTTAATTATAATTTCCCATTGCTGCCTATTTCAATAATTAGAACTTCATTTTTGTTAGTGTTTCTACCGCTATTATTTGGTTTTCCACCCAATTTTATCCTGTAAAGTTTTCTGTTTGCTTGTTTTGGTTTGATTTATAGCATTTTTGTCTTTCCTCTCTACTTGGTGGAGGTGGGGTACTGTGTCTGATCAGGTTAGCAAAGAGCTGCTGACCTCAAGGGAACCACCCAACTGGGCACCCACAGAAGGTGGTTTTTTTTTTAAGGTTGTATCGAAGTACCCTACTGTACACCTATATTGCTCTGTCTCCCTCTTTCTGTGCCTCTCTTCTTTTTGTCAATATTCCTTTTACCCACCCCCTCTCCTTTCTCTATTTTTCTTTTTTTTCTTATCACTCGATCCTCCTTTCTTTCATCCCTTTTTTGCTCTTCAACCTTCTCACCCTTCTGGTCCTGTAACCCTTAGTCCACAGGCACAAGAACTTAAAGAGCAAGAGGAAGTGAAAGGAAAATTAGGGCAAGGAAACAGATAAAAGAAATCACTCATGAGGAAGAATCAGCAGAAAACTCCAGGAAACATGAAGAACCAGTCCAGAACAACCCCACCAAGGGCCCCTGAGGTAGCTGCTGCAGAGGATTCCACCTGTAAAGAAATGTTAGGAATGACAGAAAGGGAATTTAGAATACACATGATGAAAACAATGAAAGAAATGATGGAAACAATGAAGGAAACTGCTAATAAAGTGGAAAATAACCAAAAGGAAATCCAAAAACAGAATCAAATAAGAGATGAATGATATGAAGAATATAAAAAAGATATACTAGAACTGAAGGAACTGAAACAGTTAATTAGGGAACTTAAAGATGCAAAGGAAAGTATCAGCAACAGGTTAGACCATGCGGAAGAAAGAATTTCAGAGGTAGAAGACAAAGTTCTTGAGATAACTCAGATAGTAAAAGAGGCAGAAAAGAAGAGAGAGAAAGCAGAACGTTCCCTGTCAGAATTATGGGACTTTATGAAGCGTTCCAACATACGAGTTATAGGAATTCCAGAAGGGGAAGAAGAATGCCCCAGAGGAATGGAAGCCATACTAGAGAATATTATAAAAGAAAATTTCCCAAATATCACCAAAGATTCTGACACACTGCTTTCAGAGGGCTATCGGACCCTAGGTCGCCTCAACTCTAACCGAGCTTCTCCAAGACACATTGTGATGAACCTGTCCAAAGTCAAGACAAAAGAAAAGATTCTGCAAGCTGCCAGGAGTAAGCGCCAGTTGACCTACAGGGGCAAATCCATCAGAGTTACCGCAGACTTCTCTAATGAAACTTTTCAAGCAAGAAGACAATGGTCATCTACCTTTAATCTACTTAAACAGAACAATTTCCAGCCCAGAATTCTGTACCCTGCTAAGCTAAGCTTCAAAATTGATGGAGAAATCAAATCATTTACGGATATACAAACATTGAGGAAATTCGCCACAACAAGACCAGCTCTACAGGAAATACTTCAACCTGTTCTGCACACTGACCACCACAATGGATCAGCAGCAAAGTAAGAACTCAGAAATTAAAGGACAGAACCTAACCTCCACACTGATGCAAAAGATAAAACTAAGCAATGGACTCTCACCAAATAAGACAAATAGAATACTACCACACTTATCAATTATCTCAATAAATGTTAATGGCTTGAATTCCCCACTGAAGAGACATAGATTGGTTGACTGGATTAAAAAAACACAAGCCATCCATTTGCTGTCTGCAAGAAACACACCTGGCTTCAAAAGACAAATTAAAGCTCCGAGTCAAGGGTTGGAAGACAATTTTTCAGGCAAATGGAATTCAGAAGAAAAGAGGAGTTGCAATCTTATTTTCAGATACATGTGGATTTAAAGCAACTAAAGTCAAAAAAGACAAAGATGGTCACTTTATATTGGTCAAGGGAAAAATACAACAAGAAGACATTTCAATTCTAAATATTTATGCACCCAGTTTAAATGCTCCCAGATTCTTGAAACAGACCTTACTCAGTCTGAGCAATATGATATCTGATAATACCATAATAACAGGGGACCTTAACACTCCTCTTACAGAGTTGGACAGATCCTCTAAACAGAAATTAAACAAGGATATAAGAGATTTAAATGAGACCCTAGAACAACTGTGCTTGATAGATGCGTATAGAACACTCCATCCCAAGGATAAAGAGTATACATTCTTCTCATCACCCCATGGAACATTCTCCAAAATTGATCATATCCTGGGACACAAAACAAATATCAACAGAATCAAAAGAATTGAAATTTTACCTTGTATCTTCTCAGACCATAAGGTACTAAAGGTGGAACTCAACTCTAACAAAAATGCTCGACCCCACCAAAGGCATGGAAATCAAACAATCTTCTGTTGAATAACAGATGGGTGCAGGAAGAAATAAAACAGGAAATCATTAACTTCCTTGAGCATAACAACAATGAAGACACAAGCTACCAAAACCTGTGGGATACTGCAAAAGCAGTTTTGAGAGGAAAATTCATCGCTTTAGATGCCTACATTCAAAAAACAGAAAGAGAGCACATCAACAATCTCACAAGAGATCTTATGGAATTGGAAAAAGAAGAACAATCTAAGCCTAAACTCAGTAGAAGAAAAGAAATATCCAAAATCAAATCAGAGATCAATGAAATTGAAAACAAAAGAATCATTCAGAAAATTAATGAAACAAGGAGTTGGTTTTTTGAAAAAATTAATAAAATAGATAAACCATTGGCCAGACTAATGAGGAATAGAAAAGTAAAATCTCTAGTAACCTCAATCAGAAATGATAAAGGGGATATAACAACTGATCCCACAGAGATACAAGAGATCATCTCTGAATACTACCAGAAACTCTATGCCCAGAAATTTGACAATGTGAAAAAAATAGATCAATATTTGAAATCACACCCTCTCCCTAGACTCAGCCAGGAAGAAATAGAGCTCCTGAACAGACCAATTTCAAGCACTGAGATCAAAGAAACAATAAAAAAATCTTCCAACCAAAAAATGCCATGGTCCAGATGGCTTCACACCAGAATTCTATCAAACCTTCAAGGAAGAGCTTATTCCTGTACTGCAGAAATTATTCCAAAACATTGAGGAAGAAGGAATCTTCCCCAACACATTCTATGAAGCAAACATCACCCTGATACCAAAACCAGGAAAAGACCCAAACAAAAAGGAGAATTTCAGACCAATCTCATTCATGAATATAGATGCAAAAATTCTCAACAAAATCCTAGCCAATAGATTACAGCTTATCATCAAAAAAGTCATTCATCATGATCAAGTAGGCTTCATCCCAGGGATGCAAGACTGGTTTAATATACGCAAGTCCATAAACGTTATCCACCATATTAATAGAGGCAAAAATAAAGATCACATGATCCTCTCAATAGTTGCAGAAGAAGCATTTGATAAAATCCAGCATTCTTTTCTAATTAGAACACTGAAGAGTATAGGCATAGGTGGCACATTTCTTAAACTGATTCAAGCTATCTATGACAAACCCACAGCCAATATTTTACTGAATGGAGTAAAACTGAAAGCTTTTCCCCTTAGAACTGGAACCAGACAAGGTTGTCCTCTGTCACCTTTACTATTCAATGTAGTGCTGGAAGTTCTAGCCAATACAATTAGGCAAGACAAGGAAATAAAGGGAATCCAAATGGGAGCAGAGGAGGTCAAACTCTCCCTCTTTGCTGACGACATGATCTTATACTTAGAGAACCCCAAAGACTCAACCACAAGACTCCTAGAAGTCATCAAACAATACAGTAATGTTTCAGGGAATAAAATCAATGTCCACAAGTCAGTAGCCTTTGTGTAGACCAATAACAGTCAAGATGAGAAGCTAATTAAGGACACAATTCCCTTCACCATAGTTTCAAAGAAAATGAAATACCTAGGAATATACCTAACGAAGGAGGTGAAGGACCTTTATAAAGAAAACTATGAAATCCTCAGAAAGGAAATAGCAGAGGATATTAACAAATGGAAGAACATACCATGCTCATGGATGGGAAGAATCAACATTGTTAAAATGTCTATACTTCCCAAAACAATCTACCTATTCAATGCCATTCCTATCAAAATACCAACATCGTACTTTCAAGATTTGGAAAAAATGATTCTGCGTTTTGTATGGAACCAGAAAATACCCCGTATAGCTATGGCAGTTTTCTGTAACAAAAATAAAGCTGGGGGCATCAGCATACCAGATTTTAGTCTGTACTACAAAGCCATAGTGGTCAAGACAGCACAGTACTGGCACAAAAACAGAGACATAGACACTTGGAATCGAATTGAAAACCAAGAAATGAAACTAACATTTTTTTTTTTTTTGTAGAGACAGAGTCTCACTGTACCGCCCTCAGGTAGAGTGCCGTGGCGTCACACGGCTCACAGCAACCTCTTAACTCTTGGGCTTACGCGATTCTCTTGCCTCAGCCTCCCGAGCAGCTGGGACTACAGGCGCCCGCCACAACGCCCGGCTATTTTTTTGGTTGCAGTTTGGCCGGGGCTGGGTTTGAACCCGCCACCCTCGGCATATGGGGCTGGCGCCCTACTCACTGAGCCACAGGCGCCGCCCGAAACTAACATAACCACCTAATCTTTGATGAACCAAACAAGAACATACCTTGGGGGAAAGACTCCCTATTCAATAAATGGTGTTGGGAGAACTGGATGTCTACATGTAAAAGACTGAAACTGGATGCACACCTTTCCCCACTCACAAAAATTGATTCAAGATGGATAACGGACTTAAATTTAAGGCATGAAACAATAAAAATCCTCAAAGAAAGCATAGGAAAAACACTGGAAGATATTGGCCTGGGGAAAGACTTCATGAAGAAGACTGCCATGGCAATTGCAACAACAACAAAAATAAACAAATGGGACTTCATTAAACTGAAAAGCTTCTGTATAGCTAAGGAGACAATAACCAAAGCAAAGAGACAACCTACACAATGGGAAAGGATATTTGCATACTTTCAATCAGACAAAAGCTTGATAACTAGGATCTATAGAGAACTCAAATTAATCCACATGAAAAAAATCAACAATCCCATATATCAATGGGCAAGAGACATGAATAGAACTTTCTCTAAAGACGACAGACGAATGGCTAACAAACACATGAAAAAATGTTCATCATCTCTATATATTAGAGAAATGCAAATCAAAACAACTCTGAGATATCATCTAACCCCAGTGAGAATGGCCCACATCACAAAATCTCAAAACTGCAGATGCTGTCGTGGATGTGGAGAGAAGGGAACAATTTTACACTGCTAGTGGGACTGCAAACTAGTACAACCTTTCTGGAAGGAAGTATGGAGAAACCTCAAAGCACTGAAGCTAGACCTCCCATTTGATCCTGCAATCCCATTACTGGGCATCTACCCAGAAGGAAAAAAATCCTTTTACCATAAGGAGACTTGTAGTAGACTGCTTATTGCAGCTCAATTTACAATCACCAAAATGTGGAAACAGCCTAAATGCCCACCAACCCAGGAATGGATTAACAAGCTGTGGTATATGTATACCATGGAATACTATTCAGCCATTAAAAGAAATGGAGACTTTACATCCTTCGTATTAACCTGGATGGACGTGGAAGACATTATTCTTAGTAAAGCATCACAAGAATGGAGAAGCATGAATCCTATGTACTCAATTTTGATATGAGGACAATTAATGACAATTATGGTTATGGGGGGGAAACAGAAAGAGGGAAGGAGGGAGGGGGGTGGGGCCTTGGTGTGTGTCACACTTTCTGGGGGCAAGACATGATTGCAAGAGGGACTTTACCTAACAATTGCAATCAGTGTAACCTGGCTTATTGTACCCTCAATGAATCGCCAACAATAAAAAAAAAAAAAAGAAAGAAAGAAAAGGAAAAAAAAAAAAAGAAAAATGTTCCGCACAGTGTGGCAATAGCACACCAAGTGAAGGGGAACTAATTGTTTGGAAAGTCAGGGAGGTTTCACAGAGCAGGCGACATCTGGGCTGAGTATTGAAGTTGCACAGGAGTTTTCCGAAAGGAGGAGGTCAAGAGTGCTGCAGGTCAATGGCACATGCAAATCCCTGAAAAGCCTGAAAGTTGAGGTTCAGTGGTGTAATCTAAGTGAAATCGAAGAGTGCTGAGATGGCAGTTCTGCTACCCCCGCCACCCCCTGCCCCGCCAGGGGCAGCCCATGCTCAGACAGTCCTGTCATGGAACTGCGGCTGGAGAAGCTGCTCATTATGGAAACAATATTACTTAGCATTTATTGAGCACTTAGTGTATGCTTGGCACTATAGGTGGTTCACACATATCAATATCTTCACTCTCCATCAATTTATGAAGTAGCTACTATCTGTCCCCACTTTGTTTGTTTATTTATTTTTGAGACAGAATCTCACTATGTGCTGTGGCATCACAGCTCACAGCAACCTCAAACTCTTGAGCTTAAGTGATTCTCTTGCCTCAGCCTCCCAAGTAGCTGGGACTACAGGCGCCCACCACAGTGCCTGGCTACTTTTTTTGTTGTAGTTGTCATTGTTGTTTAGCAGGCTCTGGGCGGGTTCCAACCACTTGCCTCGGTGTATGTGGCTGGTGTCCTAACCACTGAGCTACGGACACACCACCTGTCCCCACTTCAGAGATGAGGAAACTGATGCCCCCAGAAGTCAAATAACTTACTGAAGTTCACATAACCAAAGGGGACAAGCATGCCCAATCTCCCTTTCCTCCATAGGATGGGGACACATTTCCCTACACTCACTTCTTTGATGTCTCCCATGAGGGAAGTCTGCTGCCCATGGATTTATTTATTATATGAGAAAGCCAGAAAGAGCCACTAATTTGGAAATCATTGTTCAGCTGAGAATGGGAAGGGGAGGGAAGAAGAAATTGCATGGAATGACAAGCTGAAAAATTAAGGGTGGCTAAAACTAAGCAATATTACTCACATGTCTCAGACCTACTCCCCCACACACCTGTTTTTCTTCCTGTTTTCTTTTTTTTCCTCCTTTGTTCTTTCCTCTGGTTTTTAGTAGAGCTGGTCTCAGGCTGGTGATAAGAAGCGGAGAGAATGACAGTGTCCAGAGTGGCCCCCTGCTGGCACTGATCTGGAAGGCAGTGCCAACTCCCTGGTGCAGAAATTATTTTCATTTCCACCTTCCTCCTTTGTCTTTTTTTCCTGAGGCTTTAAATGAAGTTTTCTTTCCTCACTTGTGGGTGGTACTGGGGGTCAGAAAGTTTGTCCATAGCGAAGGTGGGTGGGACTGGGGGAGGGACAGAGAGAACAGGAGGAGGGAAGAAGGGAGAGAGGAGAGGAGGGAACTGGAAGGAATGGAAGGGAGCACAAGAGGAGGGAAGAAGGAGGAGGAGGAAGGAACTGAGGTGGGGGAAATGTCAGATAGATCCTTGTTCCACTTCGTGCTCAGGAAACCCTCTTCTCTTTGCCTCTTTATTGCCCCCCTGGAGTCCAGAAGATGGTAGTTTTCCCTCTGGTTCACAAACCCCAGTACCCTGGGAAGGGCCTGGTGCTAGACCCCTGGAATCCACTCATGTCATTCTCAACAGTGTTATCAGTGCTCAGTGACTGTGGAAGTGAACAGAATGGACATGCCCACTGGCGGGGGCCAGGTGGCCATCTGTGAGTGTAGGTAAGATTTAGGCCCTGATTCCAGATGAAGGATGGCCTGGGGTAGGGGGTGCAGTGCTGGGTTTTAGACCTGTGTTGGATCTCAGCTTCTACCACTAACTAGCTGTGCCAGATGGGCAGGTTATCAAACCTCCCTGGGCATCAGCTTCCTTTAGGGCTGTGCAAGGTTTGCATGACATAAATTATACAAGATATCTGGCACACACAAGAAAGGAAGGAACTGGCATGTGCCAGGTATCTTGTATAATTTGTGCATTTGGGGTGTATCACATCACTCTCCAAACCTCAAATTCCTGATCTGTAAATTGGGAGAAATAAGCAAAGTGCCTCTTGTGCTTGCCTCACAAGGTCAGCGTGAGGATGAAATGACACAAAGAGCACTTAAAAGTTGATGTATAAAAACCGTAAAGAGTTGAACTGATGGCAGGAGTCACGGAGGTACTACTTGAGTTGCTTGTCTTTGAAATCATTGTTCAAAGTGCTGGGTTCAATGAGCCATAGGGCTGGTCCCATTCTTGCTGGACTATGTCCCTAAAAACCTCAGGACTTGAATTAAAGGCAGTCCCTGGGTTACTAAGGGGAAAGGTTCTGTAGGCATATTCTTAACTTGAATTTGACTGTAAGCCAGAACGGGTAAATTTACCTATTACCTGTAATAGTCCCCATTTATAAGTATAACTTGTATGGAAATTGGATGTTTGCAACTTGGGTGACTGCCTGTTCTGTGTTCTGAATACAGTGGAATTACTCTGTAGCAAGAAGTGTTGGGGTGTTGTCATTTTCTATATCTTGATTTGGATGGTGGTTATGTGGGCTTTTTGAAAATTCATGAAGTTGTAAATTTATAATGGGTGCACTTTCTGTATGTATTCATACATTAATAAAATGTTTATTTAAGAATATTGTGGGGGGTGGGCAGAGATAAGATGGCTGACTGAAGCCAGCTTTCCACAGAGAGTTCTTTCCTGAAGGAGAGTTAAAGAACAGAAATTTAGCAAGTAACCTGGCGGATTAGAGCTGTGCCAAGAGAGAAGGTTGAAGAACGCATATCAACCCTGCTGAGGCGAGCTGCGACCCCAAGGATGCAAACAAAAGGTACAAAATCCATCACCAAGTGGACGGGAGTCCCCTCCCCAATAGGAACAGCTCGGAGTACCCCATAAACAAACGAGCAGAGTTCAAAAGTCCTCCAATTATACTCCACAGGAGAGACCCTCTAAAAACTGGACCTACTTCCCCTACTAGGATGGCATGGCGCTCTCCTGCCAGGCATAAAACTGTGTAAAACTGTATATATTCTCTACCTGCAATTCTGAGCTCCCAGCACTCCCCTCCACTCTCACTCTGAGGTCTGGAGGCCTGTCCCCCAGGAGTCCAGATTCTTGGGTGTTTTCTCAAGGGGTGTGGACAGGGCCTGGACTGCTGCTGGTCAGTGCTGATTCTATGGCATGGGAGTGAGGCGAGGACGGTCAGCTTAGAGGGAACCACACAAGGAGCGGCGATGCCCCAAAGTGCAGAGCAGCAGCTGTTTTTGGCAACAATAGGGCTCACCCCTGGATATTCCAGAGCCACACCCACTGTCTCTCTGGGAAACCAGAGGAGGCCGGGCATCTTCTCAGGTGGCAACCACTGACGGAACAGATCTGGGATGGAAACGCAGGCCCCGTGAGTAAAGGGTTTGCCTGAGGTGGTACTGGCTGGGGTGGAACACAGGCACTAGAAAATGCACATGCAGTGTTGGCAGACTCCCAGGGCGGGGCTGACCCAGAGGACCTCTTTACTGAGCCTAAGATGCACCCGGCCCTCATCAGCCTAGACAAAGGAGGGCAGGAGGCTAGAACTGACAGCTAACCATGCTGCGAATATAAACTACTGGGTAGCAACAAAGCAGGGCCTGAGGTAAAGGTTCTGTGAACTCAAAACAGCTTCTCTTCTGCAAGGGAATTTAGCCAGGACAGAAACAAATTCCACGAAGTTGTTCTGTTCTATTGTAACATCAATCAGGGGCGGGGCTGGAACTGAGTGAACAGCCCAGCCTCCATCAAGCGCCCAAGGTTGTCAGGCCTCAGCTCCTCCTGCCGGATAGTGGCAGAGAGCAATGGCCTGGCTGAGGAGACATACATCTCCTTGTGATTCAGGCAGGTATCAGGATTATCTGCTCATTAGAGGCAACTGGGTCACAGCCTTGCGAGGTTATCAGTGACTGGGTGTGAGAGAGATGCAGGGTGGGGAAGTTGGCATCAACCTTCCCAGACTAATCTATTTGCTGAGTGGGTCCTTCTGACCTCACGGAGCACCAGAGCAAGTCATATTTAAGTTGTCAGCAGACCCCTGCGATCTAGTTGCCAGAGACCTTTTAAACTCTCCAACCTGAGTTAGGTGCTGACTGAGACAATTGATTTGGACCTCTTGAACTGAGCCAATCACCCAAGGACTATCCAAGTGGTGCCCTGGGTATGTTGTAGGAAGGTTTAATTTTCCTTTTTCAATTATTGCCTGTGGGGGCAGGGTGGGGTGATTTAATTGCTGGTATTTCTCCACAGCTGAGACTTCAACCCAGAGTAACTGTTTCTCTAGGGTCAGACAGAGACCAGCTGAAAACAAGACAGAGCCACTTAGCCCCACCACACCAAGCAGGTCCCCAGTTTCTCAGGCTGTAGCACTATACAGGTCCTTGGCAAAGCTCCCAGGGAAAAGGTACAGACACTAGTCTCAGCTTTTGGGCAAAGGGCTGGTTAATCACTACTCCTGGAGCCCCAAACCCAACATTTCATTATCCACTCATTTAGTCAAATGGTGTAAAATAATCATGGATCGGAATCAGTGGAAAAACTCTGATAACATGAATAACCAGAGTAGATCAACCCCCCCAAGGAAAGATATGGCAGATGTAACTGAAGATCCCATTCATAAACAGATGGCCAAGATGTCAGAAATCGAATTCAGAATTTGGATTGCAAACAAGATTAATAGAATGGAGGAAGAGTTGGAATTAGAAATTCGAGGAGCAATTCAAATGTTGTCTCAAGAATTCAACAAATTTAAAGATAAAACCACCTAAGATTTTAACACATTGAAGCAAGAATTTATAGCCCTCAAAGATCTGAAAAATATAGTAGAATCCCTCAGTAACAGAGTGGAGTGAGCAGAAGAAAGGATTTCTGACATTGAAGACAAACCTTTTGAACATTCCCAAACTCTCAAAGAGGAAGAGAAATGGAGAGCAAAAATGGGTCATTCTCTCAGACAGCTCAGGGATAATTCGAAGAAGGCTAATATCCACCTCATTGGAATCCCTGAAAGCAATGTATTGGCTTCACAAGGCATAGAGGCTCTTCTCCATGAAATTATGAAAGAGAATTTTCCAGACATGCCAAGAGATCTGAAACTCAGATAACAGACAGTTCCAGAACCCCAGCATGACTCAACATGAATAAGACATCCCCCAGGCACATCATAATTAACTTCACTAAAGTTAATATAAAGGAGAAAATTCTGAAAGCAGCCAGACGTAAGAAAACCATAACCTACAAAGGGAAGAATATTAGAATGACTGCAGATCTCTGTGCTGAAAACTTTCAAGCCAGAAAAGGGCGGTCATTGACTTTTAATCTCCTGGATCCTGTGTCCAGCTAGCTGAGTTTCATTTATGATGGATAAATTAAATACTTTAATGACATTCACATGTTGAAGAAATTTGCCATAACCAAACCAGCTCTTCAGGATAAATTAAATACTTTAATGACATTCACATGTTGAAGAAATTTACCATAACCAAGCCAGCTCTTCAGGATATTCTCAGTTCATTCTCCATAATGACCACCCAATCCTCTACCACAAAAGTAAACTCACTCAGAAACTTTTGACCAAACTCCAACTTCCACAGTGGTGAAAGGATTAAAAATGTTCACCGGACTTTTGAAAAACTTGATGCCCCAAATTTTACCAGGCTTATCAATATTCTCCATTAATGTGAACGGCTTAAACTGTCCTCTAAAGTGGCACAGGTTAGCTGACTGGATACAAAAACTCAGGCCAGATATTTGCTGCATACAAGAATCACATCTTACCTTAAAAGATAAATATAGACTCAGGGTGAAAGGATGGTCATCCATATTTCAGGCAAATGGTAATCAGAAAAAAGCAGGTATTGCAATTCTATTTGCAGACACAATAGGCTTTAAACCAACAAAAGTAAGGAAGGATAAGAATGGTCACTTCATATTTGTTAAGGGTAATACTCAATATGATGAGATTTCAATTATTAGTATTTATGCACCCAACCAGAATGCACCTCAATTCATAAGAGAAACTCTAACAGACATGAGCAACTTGATTTCCTCCAGCTCCATAATAGTTGGAGATTTTAACACTCTTTTGGAAGTGTTGGATAGATCTTCAAAGAAGAAGCTGAGCAAAGAAATTTTAGATTTAAACCTAACCATCCAACATTTGGATTTAGCAGACATCTACAGAACATTTCATCCCAACAAAACTGAATACACATACTTCTCATCAGCCCATGGAACATACTGCAAAATCATTCACATCTTAGGTCACAAGTTTAACCTCAGTAAATTTAAAGGAATAGAAATTATTTCTTGCATCTTCTTGGACCACCATGGAATAAAAGTTGAACTCAGTAACAACAGGAATCTGCATACTCATACAAAAACATGGAAGTTAAATAATTTTTTGCTGAATGATAGCTGGGTCAGAGATGAGATTAAGAAGGAAATTGCCAAATTTTTGGAACAAAATGGCAATGAAGACATGAATTATCAGAACCTCTGAGATACCGCAAAGGCAGACCTAAGAGGGAAGTTTATAGCACTGCAAGACTTCCTCAAGGGAATAGAAAGAGAGGATGTTAACAACTTAATGGGACATCGCAAGCAACTGGAAAAGGAAGAACATTCCAACCCCAAACCCAGTAGAAGAAAAGAAATAACCAAAATTAGAGCAGAATTAAATGAAATTGAAAACAAAAGAATTATACAACAGATCAATAAATCAAAAAGTTGGTTTTTTGAAAAGGTCAATAAAATAGATAAACCTTTGGCTAACCTAACCAGGAAAAAAAGAGTAAAATCTCTAATTTCATCAATCAGAAATGACAAAGATGAAATAACAAGAGACTCCTCAGAAATTCAAAAAATCCTTAATGAATATTACAAGAAACTTTATTCTCAGAAATATGAAAATCTGAAGGAAATTAACCAATACTTGGAAGCACATCACCTTCCAAGACTTAGCCAGAATCAAGTGGACATGTTGAACAGCCCTATGTCAAATTCTGAAATAGTATCAACCATAGAAAATCTCCCTGAAAAGAAAAGCCTGGGACCAGATGGCTTCACGTGAGAATTCTACCAAACCTTTAAAAAGGAACTAGTATCTATATTACTCAACCTGTTCCAAAATATAGAAAAAGAAGGAAGACTACCCAACACGTTCTATGAAGCAAATATTACCCTGATCTCCAAACCAGGAAAAGACCTAACAAGAAAAGAAAATTATAGACCAATATCACTAATGAATATAGATGCAAAAATATTCAACAAGATCCTAACAAACAGAATCCAGCAACACATCAAACAAATTATACATCATGACCAAGTCAATTTTATCCCAGGGTCTCAAGGCTGGTTCAATATACGTAAATCTATAAATATAATTCAGCACATAACAAATATTATATGATTCTCTCAATTGATGAAGAAAAAGCTTTTGATAATATCCAGCATCCCTTCATGATCAGAACACTTAAGAAAATTGGTATGCAAAGGGCATTTCTTAAACTGATAGAGGCCATCTACAGCAAACCCACGGCCAATATCATATTGAATGGAGTTAAATTGAAGTCATTTCAACTCACATCAGGAACCAGACAAGGTTGCCCATTGTCTCCACTGCTCTTTAACATTGTAATGGAAGTTTTAGCCATTGCAATTAGGGAAGAAAAGGCGATCAAGGGTATCCATATAGGGTCAGAAGAGATCAAACTTTCACTCTTTGCAGATATGATTGTATTTTTGGAAAACACCAGGGATTCTACTACAAAACTCTTAGAAGTGATCAAGGAATAGAGCAGCATCTCAGGTTAAATCAACATTCATAAATCAGTAGCCAGAATCAAGTGGCTTTATATATACTAACAATAGTCAAGCTATAAAAACAGTTAAGGACTCTATTCCATTCACAGTAGTGCCAAAGAAAATGAAATATTTGGGAGTTGATCTAAAAAAGGATGTGAAAGATCTCTATAAAGAGAACTATGAAACTCTAAGAAAAGAAATAGCTGAAAATGTTAACACATGGAAAAACATACCATGTTCATGGCTGGGAAGAATCAACATTGTTAAAATGTCCATATAACCCAAAGCAATATGTAATTTTAACACAATTCCTATTAAAACTCCACTGTCATACTTTAAAGATCTTGAAAAAAATAATACTGTGTTTTATATGGAATCAGAAAAAATCTTGAATAGCCAAGACATTACTCAGAAATAAAAACAAAGCAGGAGGAATCACGCTACCAGACCTCAGACTATACTATAAATCGATAGTGATCAAAACAGCATGGTACTGGAAAAAAAAACAGAGAGGTTGATGTATGGAACAGAATAGAGAACCAAGAGATGAACCCAGCTACTTACCATTATTTGATCTTTGACAAGCCAATTAAAAACATTCGGTGGGGAAAAGATTCCCTATTTAACAAATGGTGCTGGGTGAACTTGTTGGCAACGTGTAGAAGACTGAAAATGGACCCACACCTTTCACCATTAACTAAGATAGACTCTCACTGGATAAAGATTTAAACTTAAGACATGAAACTATAAAAATATTTGAAGAAAGTGCAGGGAAAACTCTCGAAGAAATTGGTCTGGGTGAATATTTTATGAGGAGGACCCCCCCGGGCAATTGAAGCAGCTTCAAAAATACATTACTGGGACCTGATCAAACTAAAAAGCTTCTGCACAGCCAAGAACACAGCAAGTAAAGCAAGCAGACAGCCCTCAGAATGGGAGAAAATATTTGCAGGTTATATCTCCGACAAAGGTTTAATAGCCACAATCCACAGAGAACTCAAATGTCTAAGCAAGAAAAGAACAAGTGATCCCATCACAGGCTGGGCAAGGGACTTGAAGAGAAACTTCTCTGAAGAAGACAGGTGCACGGCCCACAGACATATGAAAAAATGCTCATCATCCTTAATCCTCAGAGAAATGCAAATCAAAACTACTTTGAGATATCATCTAACTCCAGTAAAATTAGACCATATCACAAAATCCCAAGACCAGAGATGTTGGCGTGGATGTGGAGAAAAGGGAACACTTCTACACTGCTGGTGGGAATGCAAATTAATACATTTCTTTTGGAAAGATGTTTGGAGAACACTTAGAGTTTTAAAAATAGACCTGCCATTCAATCCTATAATTCCTCTACTAGGTATATACCCAGAAGACCAAAAATCACATTATAACAAAGATATTTGTACCAGAATGTTTATTGCAGCCCAAGTCATAATTGCTAAGTCATGGAAAAGGCCCAAGTGCCCATCAATCCACGAATGGATTAATAAATTGTGGTATATGTACACCATGGAATATTATGCAGCCTTAAAGAAAGATGGAGACTTTACCTCTTTCATGTTTACATGGATGGAGCTGGAACATATTCTTCTTAGCAAAGTATCTCAAGAATGGAAGAAAAAGTATCCAATGTACTCAGCCCTACTATGAAACCAATTTATGGCTTTCATATGAAAGCTATAACCCAGTTATAACCTAAGAATATGGGGAAGGGGGAGAGAGGAGGAGATGGAGGGGGGAGTATGGACAGAGGGAGGGTGATTGGTGGGAGTACGCCTGTGGTGCATCTTACAAGGGTACATGTGAAACTTAGTAAATGTAGAATATAAATATCTTAACACAATAACTAAGAAAATGCCAGGAAAGCTATGTTAACCAGTGTGATGAAAATGTGTCAAACGTTCTATAAAACCAGTGTATGGTGCCCCATGATTACATTAATGTACACAGCTATGATTTAGTAAAAAAAAAAAAAAAAAAGAAAAATCTCTTGGGACTGACAAGCACTTGTAGCAAGATTGAGGGCTATAAGGTTACAAAAAGTTAAACGTTTTTCCATATATCAGCAATTAACAACTGGAATTGGAAATCAAAACACATTACCACTTATATTAGCACCACAAAGAAATGAAATACTTTGGTGGAAATACAACAAAATACGTAAAACATCTATGTGATATAAACTATAAAACTGATGAAAGAAATCAAAGAAGAGCTAAGCTAAAATGGAGAGATAGTTTATGTTCATGGAGAGAAAGACTCAACTTTATCTACCTTTCAGTTCTTCTTAATTTGATTGATACATTCAATGAAATCCCAATTAAAATCCCAGGAAGTTATTTTGTAACTACTGACAAATCTATTACAAAGCTTAAATGGAGAGGCCAAAAAACCCAGATAGTCAACACATATTGAAAGAGAAAAAAGTTGAAGGACTAACATTGCCTGACTTTAAGACTTAGTATAAAGTATTCCAGACAATGTGGTATTGGCAAGATAGATAAATAGTCAATGGAACAGAAAAAGTGCCCAGAAATAGAAGCACATAAATCTAGTAAACTGATCTTTGATGAATTAGCAAAGGCAATACAAGTAAGAAAGGATAATTTCTTTAACAAAAGGTGCTGGACCATTCTCACGCAAAACAACAAATTTAGACTGAGACCTTAAGTCTTTCACATTAATTCAAAATGGATCATAAACTTAAATGTAAAATGCAAATGATGAAACTCCTAGAAGATAACATAGGAGAAAATCTAGATATTCTTGGGTATGGCAATGACTTTTTAGAACAACACCGAAGGCACAGTCCATGAAAGGAATAAATTGATAAGTGGACTTTATGAAAATTTAAAACCTCAGCTCTGCAAAAGACCCATCAAGAGAATGAGAAGACAAACAACAAACTGATAGAAAATATTTGCAAAAGATATATTCCATAAGGGGATGTTATCTAAAATACACAAAGAACCCTTAAAACTCAACAGTAAGAAAATGAACAATCTGATTTTAAATATGGGCAAAAAACATGAACGTGCTCTTTACAAAAAAAAAAAAAATGCCAACAGGGAGGGAGGAATGAATAGGTGGAGCACAGAGGATATTTAGAGCAGTGAAACTATTCCGTGCAATGTTATAATGATGGGTACATGTTACACATTTGTCTAAACCCATATAAACACCACCAAGAATGAATCCTGGAGCAGATGTACTGAAAAGGGAACACTTGAATGCTCTGTTAGAGGGAATATGAATTAGTACAACCTCCATGGAAATCAGTATGGCTATTTCTCTTTTCAATTTTTTTTTATTTCAAATTAATATGAGGGTATAAATTTTTAGGTTATATTGTTCTCACTTCCAAGATAAAGTTCAAGTTGTAGAAGAGCCCATCACCCAGGGGGCGTGCTGAGCAACCTCACTTTGTGCACATTAGGTGAAATCCCGCCAATCACCCTTCTCTCCTCTCTTCCCCCTCCTTTTCTCCCCCTTCTTTCTCCTCTCCCCTCCCCCTTGCTAGACTACACTATTTGTGTTTCATTGTTTGTGTGGCATGTAATTGTTTATATATTGGTTTCATATTAGTATTAAGTACATCGGATTTTTTTGCCCCATTCTTGAGATACTTTATTAAGAAGAACATGTTTCAACTCCCTCTAGGTAAACAAAAAAGATGTAAAGTCTTCATTTTTTCTTATGGCTAAGTAGTAGTCCATGGTATACATATGCCACAGTTTGTTAATCCATTCATGGGTTGATGGGCATTTGGGTTGCTTCCATGACTTGGCAATTATGAATTGAGCTGCAATAAATTCTGGTGTAAATGTCTTCGTAGTAAAATGATTTTTGGTCTTCTGGGTAGATACCTAGTAATGGGATTGTGGGATCAAATGGAAAGTTAACTTTTAGTTCTTTAAGAATCCTCAGTCGGGCACGGTGGCTCATGTGTGTAATCTTAGCACTCTGGGAGGCTGAGGTGGGTGGATTGCCTGAGCTCGCAAGTTGGAGATCAGCTTGAGCCAGAGTGAGACCTTGTCTCTAAAAATAGCTGGGTGTTATGGCAGGAGTCTGTAGTCCCAGCTACTCTGGAGGCTGAGGCAAGAGAATTGCTTGTGCCCAAGAGCTTGAGGTTGCTGCAACCTGTGATGCCGTGGTACTCTACTGAGGGTGACAAAGTGAGACTCACCCTCAAAAAGAATTCTCTATATTTCTTTCTATAAAGGTTATATTAATTTGCAATCCTACCAGCAGTGTGGAAGTGTTCCCTTCTTTCCACATCCACACCAGCATCTGTAGATTTGGGACTTTTTCATGTGGGCTTATCTCACTGGAGTTAGGTGGTATCTATCTCAAAGTGGTTTTGATTTGCATTTCTCTGAGGATTAAAGACAATGAACATTTCTCATGTTTATTGGCCATTCATCTGTCATCTTCAGGGAAGTTTCAGTTCAAGTCTCTTGCCCACTTACAGAGGGGGTTGTTTGTTCTTTTCTTGTTGATTAATTTGAGTTCTCTTTAGATTCTAGTTATCAGGCCTTTGTCAGATTCATAACAAGCTAAAATCTCCCATTCTAAAGGCTGTCTGCTTGCTTTCGTTGTGGTGTCGTTAGCTGTACAGAGCTTTTTAGCTTGATCAAATCCAATTTATTTATTTTTAGTGTTGCTGCAATTGCGGTATGGTTATTTCTCAAAGAACTAAAAGTAGATCTACCATTTGATCCAACAATCCCACTACTGGTATCTCCCCAAGAGAAATGAAGTCATTAAATCAAAAAGATACTTCAAGTCATATGTTTACCACAGCACAATTCACAATCTCAAAGATATGAAATCAATCTAAGTGCTCATCAACTGATGAGTGGATAAAGAAAATATGGCTTATATATACACCATGCAATACTACTCAGCCATAAAAAGAATGAAATAATGTCTTTTGCAGCAACTTGGATGGGACTGAAGGCCATTCTCCTAAGTGAAGTAACTCAGGAATGGAAAACCAAATGCTGCGTGTCCTTACTTACAAGTGGGAGCTAAGCTGTGTGGGTACACAGAGGCATACAGAGTGGAATAGGAATATTGGAGACTCAGAGGGCAGAGGTTGGGAGGGGATGAGGGAAGAAAAATTACCTGTTGGTCACAGTGTATACTATTTGGGTCATGGACACAGTAAAAGCTCAGACATCACCAGGATATGTATGTAACAGAAATCTACTTGTTCCCCTAAATGTATCGAAATTAAAAAAAACAGTGAATACTAATGTAAATCACGGACTTTTGGATGATGATATATAGATTCATTGATTGTAAAAAATGTAGCATCCTGGTGCAGGGTGTTGGTATTGGGAAAGGCTATGTATGTTGGGCAAAATATATGGGAACCTTCTATGCCTTCTGCTCAATTTTTCTGTGAACCTAAAACTTCTCAAAAAATAAAGTCTACCAAAATATGTTGATAAATTTGTACCTTCATATTAATTTGAATAAAAAAAGTTGATAAATTTGGAGTCAAGTTTGATTTCAAGTTTTGCCACTGACTTGTAGCTGGCTTTGGGTAAGTTTCATACACTTTCTAAGTCTCAGTTTTCCCCAGTCATAAAATAGAAGATAATAGCTACCTCTTGAATTGTGATCATTTACCAAGGCAATATACGTAAAGTATCCAGAGCTGTTTTGGGGTCAAAATGTAAGTTAAGAGAGGCATTTGGTATAGTGGTTCAAAGCTTAAGCTCTGTAGCTAGATTTCCTGGGGTTTCCTTTGGCTTTGTCAATTATGACCCATGTAACCTTGGAAAAAATACTGACCCTCTCTGAATGCCTCAGTTTAACCTGAGACAGTATAGGCTGGGGGTATCAAGTCTTAGATAACTGCAAGATAGCCCACGGGGGCTGGGTTCTTTGCTTCACTCCTCGGATCCTTGGAGTCCTGGCTAAAGGAGAAAGGTAAGAAAAACAGGCAGGGGAAAGAACAAAGCTAACACTTATTGAGACCTATTGTGTCCCATATTTATTCACTTAGGAATTTAGAGTACCTATCATGTGCTAGGAAGTGCTCTAGTTGCAAATCAGACAGAGGAGAGCCCTCATCGATATTATATTCTTGTGGAGCAAACAGGCGAGTGAATAGATGAACAGGGTGACTTCTGTCTATGATATCACCCTGGAGATGAGTGGGGTGCTGAGATGGAAGGAACTAGAACGGCTCCTCTAGACTGGGTGGTCAAGGAAGGCTTCTCTGAGAAGGTGGTATGTGAGATCTGAAGGGTGACAAGGAGAAGCCAGCCATGTGAAGCTCTGGGAGATCATTCCAGGCTCTAGCCTAGGACATGCCTATATTATTTCAAGTAATTTTCACAATAGCTTCAGATAGAATTATGCTTCTATTACAGATGAGAAAACAGAGGCTAAAAGATTAAGTTACTTGCTTGAGAAAGTGGTAGAGATAAATGGAGCCCAGGGCATCAAAGGGGAAGTAAACTTTCAGGTAGTGTTTTTGCAAAGAAAACAAGGTAAAAGCTCAGCATTTTATCTCATAGAAATAAAAGAATAAATTGGCAGCTCCTATGAATGATACAATTTTAAAACAACTCTTCCCCTAAGTGGTCCTCAAGGCAGATTCCCCCTTCCACACCTTTGCCTGGGCCAGCTTCTCAGTCAGGAAGGCCTTTCCTGCTTCTCTTTTCTATACAGATCCTCCCATCTCTCAGGGCCCCAGCTCCTCTTCTCAGCAAGCCTTCCAGAAAGGCTCCAGGCCCTGGTCATTCCAGGAAATGCCTTCCAGAGAGGTGGAGAGTTTTGTCCACCCTTCAAGAAAGGGAGTGTCACAGCCAGGGGTCAGCCTCAAATCCAGGTCTCCTCCCGACCCTCAGGAAGGGCGTCGGCCTCTCCTGCCCGGGCCTCCTCACCCAGGGCCCAGCTGGCTGCTGTATGTTGCCTTCTGCAGGCTTTGGTTCCCACCCCCGCCCTCTCTACGAGCCTCTGATTTCCTTCTGGGAGGAAAGAATGTTTTTTTTTTTTTTGCAGAGACGACTCTGTTCTTGTGGCCATAGATTACTCTTGACACCTAATTATTGTATATCATCATGCCATAAAATGATGATTGGAAGTGTCACTGTCCCAAATTTGCGCTCATAAAATACGTGTTCTTTTTGTTTTTCTCCTCTGTATCTGTCTAGGAGAAAAGGCAGGCAAATTTATTCCAACTTTTCAGAGGAACTTAAAAGCACAGGAACAGAAGAGTTTCAGAGGTGGGTGGTTTTAAAAATACCCTGCAGAGGGAGGAGGCTTCAGCCCAGCGGATTTTGTGTGGCCTGGGGAGAAAATGCAGACCTTGACTGAGACAAGGGCTCCTTCCACCTTGCTTTTCTCTACCTTCGTCTGCCTGCCTGGCAAGACCCCTCCTCCATCAGTGCTGTCCCCAATGCCTTTGTAAGGAAGCACTGGACCGTGGTGGGAAAGGTTCCCTCCTGTTCTAATGTCACCCAGACTTGGATTCACATCTTACCTCTGCTGCCCAATAACCCAGTGACCTTTGGTAAGTCAAGCCCCCTCTGGAATCTTGGTTCCCTCACATACAAAATGCAGAGTAATAAATACTACTTCTATCTCACATGGCTGCTAGAAGGAGTAAGAATAAAACACCTAACTGTAGAGGTAAAACTAAGGGACCTGCCACAAAAGAGGGGCTCAGCAAATGTCTGTTTCTTTTCCTTCCCCTCAAAAGCTCTCCTGACTTTTTGCCTTGAGATGGCTCTGGAACCCTAGAATAACTCCTTACCTGATTAACATTGCCCTTCTACTGTGAGCTTGGGCTGCATTTGGAGTCAGTGGGAAAGCAATCTGATTAAACCCGCTGGTGCTATGGGACAGTCACTGTGAAAGGCATCAACCAGGATGGTTTGCTAGAACAGTCTTATTTGTCACTGGGAGGAGCTGTCCCATTGCTCTCCCTGTACATGGAGGCCCTCCACAAAGTCCCCCCAGGCACTTGCCCACCCATGATGGGGGTGAGTTCTCGGCCTCCTGAGTTAGCCCATTTCGGGCTCACCTGTCTGGGGCCTCATGCTGGACCTTCAACCCCTCCGCATGCCCTCCCCACTCTCATAGGACGCATATTCTCTCTGGGCTTTGGGAATGTTTCTTTAAGCCAAGATAACTTGTCTTACGAATTCAAACCAACTTGCCAGTGATTCCTGCTTTACAAGGGGGACTCCAGGACTTCTAGGCGGGGGTGGAGTGAATGGCTGCCACAGATGGGTCTTTATCCCATCCCATCTCTGCCTAACCAATACCTGAGTTCTCAAGACTCAACTAAGAAGCCACCTCCTCTGTAGGACTTCGTTGGTCCCAGCTTGAGGGATTTGTTCCCTACTCTGGCCTCTCTATTCTGAGCTCCTGTCAGGGACTGGCCTCTGTTGGAGGCTGTATATGGCTCTGGGCAACCCCTGGCCTGGAGCCTTGCCTGAGAGCACCCCAAATGTTTGCCAGGCTTGTTCAATGTCTGTCTGTCCCTCCAGGCTGGCAACTTCACTAGGGCAGTGGCTGGATTGGCCTACTCATTGCTGTATCCAAGGTGCCTAGCACAGAGCTTGGACACACGTCAGGTGCTCCATGAACACTTAACTCACACGATGTGCCAGGTGCTGTTCTAAATACTTCACCTTTATCAGCCCATAAAACCCTCAGGACTACCCTAAAACGTGGGCACTGTTATCATTCCAGTCTAGTATGATTCTGGAGCAGTCCAACTCCACTACTCATTTCCTGTGTGACCTTGGTTAAGTACTTAACCTTTCTGTGCCTCACTCTTAAATTGGGATAACTGTATCTACTTCTTCACAGGCTGTTAATGCAGTTAAATGAGTTCACATACATCAAGTGTTTATGTAGCAGGCATTATTCCCATTTTATGGAGGAAAAAAAAAATCGAGACCCAGTGTTCTGATAACTTGCCAAAGGTCACACAGCTGGTGAGGTACAGAGCCAGGACTCAAACCCAGGCAGTCGGGCTGCTCTTACAGAAGAATTTGAAGACCTGGCTTCAAACACCCTAAGAAGGGTGTTTCGGGCTCTCACGCCAGCCTGGACCCTTGTCTAAGCCTGTCTTCTCGATTTGCACTGTGTGGTACCTCTGCCCCTTGAGATTCCACGATGGGTGGGAGGTTGTCACAGGCCGCGGAGGTGCGGCCACGGGTGGCCGCGGCCGGTCCGGCGCAGAGACTCTCCCTGTAGCCAGCAGGGGTCAGCCGTCGCTGTCTTTGGTGCCTCGGGCGAGCGGCTTGCAAAGCGCAGAAACCAGCCCGGGCTCGGCGCGGGAAGGACCCTTGGAGGTCATGAGGCTACAAGATGGACCGAGGCCTCCAGACGGGGAAAGCGCTGCCCAAAGTCACCCTAGGGTCTGTGCTAAAGAGGCAGGACCCCAAGTCCCTTCCCTCGTCCCTGGCTTTTCCCCAAAGCTCAAGAGGCCAGTTCGAGGGGCTCCAGCAAGGTTCCCAGGAGGTGTGAGTCCTAGGCACGGCGGTCTGCTGCTGGACTCTGACCTTGGGCACGTCGTCACCCTCTAGCCTAAGCTTCTCCCCAAGGAGGGCACTTGGACACCCTGTGGTTACCGACTAGGCACCTCTTTTAATACAACGTGCCTGTGCAATGTGCGGGCCAGAGTCCGCCCAGCCACCAGGGGTCGGAGCCGGTGGGGCTACTCTGCACATGGGCGTCGGGACCCCTTTCTTTCCCGGAGGATCGCCCGGGCCGGCTGGGAACGCAGCCCCTGGCGTCCGGCAGGGGGCGCTGCCGCACCACGCGCGGCTTCCCCGCGTGTCCTTCCAAGGACTGTGTGGACTCGGCGGAAAGCGCAGGGCAGGGGCCGGCTGAGGTCTGGCCGCGCCCACACTAGCATTGTGGGGCGGAGGTCGGCGACACAGTCTGGGGCATCGAGAGGGGGCGGGGCGAGTCGTCCCGCGGCCCCTGGTGGACTTTATCTCGTGTTTGGGTGTGTGTGTGTGAAGGGTGTGAGGGATGGGGGGGTGTCAGGGTCCAGCACTGGGGGTCCAGGCTTCGCTGTGTGACCTTGAGAGGTCACTGCCCCTGTCTGGTCTCGGTTTCCTGTCTGCAATTGGGATGAGCCCATTGTATGTGAAATGGTTTGGGAAATCCGAGGCCTATGCTGGACGCAAATCTAAAGAAAGGTTTTCATTGAAAAAGAGCCATCTCCTGCCTCACCCAATCCATCCTCCTGGTTGCACGCTGTGCTGGCAGCCACTTCAGTCATTTTACCTCTATTTTCTGGCATTTGCTTATATATTTCGAAGTAACATGATTATACTGCTAGTTCTTAATTTAACAACATTAGACATTATCTTTTGTCTTCCTGTAGGAATAAATTAGAAATTGGCTGTCTTCCAGCTCCACCCCCTTGCCCAGTATATCTGGAGCACTATTTTTAGGTAACTCAGTGATCAGCCGTCCTATTAAGAAAATGTAGCTCTTCTTTTCTCAAAAAGCTCCGTCAGAATTGCCATCCACCTCTCATCCTA
Organism: Nycticebus coucang; assembly: GCF_027406575.1. Taxonomy (NCBI): domain Eukaryota; kingdom Metazoa; phylum Chordata; class Mammalia; order Primates; family Lorisidae; genus Nycticebus; species Nycticebus coucang. The sequence goes on along the minus strand of NC_069801.1, from coordinate 47,077,957 downwards.
TGTGTTCCCCTCAAAAGCTCTGTCATGTTCCCTATTCTGTGTTGAGCTCCCTTCCCCCAGGGCGCGCCCTTCCAGACTGGCGCGGCTGTCTGCAAGAACCTTCTTCTCCAAGGTTTCTCTCTATGCTTGTTCTTAGTTCTCTGTTTATATTGGTTTACTCCCTTCTTTGCAAACTTCAGTTGCTTCCTAAGAAATTGGGCAGGGGTAGGGAGGTTTCCTGTCCATGGATTTGACTTACCTGTATTCTGCCCTTGCAGCAAAGCATAGAGTTCTGGGCTGGAAATCATTCTTCTTGAGACTCAGGTGCTGTGCTCCACTGTCTTCTGTGCCCAGAGTTACCGTTGAGAAGCTGCATGCCTTCTGATTCATGTTCTTTCTTATGAGTGACTTTTTTTCTCTTTCTGGATATTTTTGAGGATCTTTTCTTTAGCCTTAGAATTCTGAATTTATACAAGTGACAATATTGGTGGCTTTTGTCATCTATTGTGCTGGGCTGGGTTGTCCTTTTCAACGTGGAGACTTACGTCCTTCAGTTCTCTGAAACTTTGTTTTTTCTTTAATAATCTCCTCTTTTGCCTTGCTCTGTGATACTCCGATGAGTAGGATCCTGGACCTTCCAGTCTCTTTTCTAAATTTCTCTCCTTGTCTTTCCCTTCTGTTTTCTATATTATTTCCTTGTATTTATGTACCAATCCCTCTACTGAATTTTTAAATTCAGCTGTGATATTTTTAATTTCCAAGAATTCTTGTTTATTCTCTGTTCTCCTTCCTAACATAGCAGCAGCCATGTTATTAATATTTATCTCTCTGAGGATATCAGTAATTCTTTTTCTCCTGTTCACTGACTTACCTCAGTCTTACCTAGTTTCTGCATTTCATTTAGTTAATTCATTGTGGTCTCCCTCTGGCTCTTTTGTTCCTGCTCATACTGCAGGCTTTTCTCCTCTTTAGTAGTCCTTGGCTTATAGCCATAGTTACAAATAAGGGTTTAAGCAGTTGACTGGCATCGGATGGTCTACGAAGGCAGTTGGGGCCAATTTTCCTTTGGGTGGGCTAGGCAGGGCCTGGCCTTTTGTTTGGGGGGGGACATAGAAATATCAACAAGAGGAGTTATTTTTCTATGGCACAGCTTTATTTCTCCAGCAGGCAAGATGGATGTGGTTAAGAAGATGGGTTTTGGAGCCAGACTACCTGGGTTTGAATTCCAGCTCTGCCACTTTCTAGCTGTATGACCTAGGATGAGTCACTTAATCTCTCTAGGCCTCAGTTTGCATCTGTAAATTAGACCTAATAAGAACACTAATGCATGGGTTTTTGAATTTATATCTGCAAAACCCTTCACCTGGCATACAGTGATAGGTCTGGGGTCACTGCCATGGTCTTTATAGAATGGAAAGAGGGCTTGGAGCAGGGGAGTCTGACTCTTCCCTAGGTAAATTCTCAGTTAATCTTGCTGTTTTCAGCTCTTTCTGGCCTCCAAATCTCATGCCCCTTTTCCCACTCTATGAGACAGTTGCCTTTTTTCTCATTGGAGCATCTTCTGCAGGTCTTATTTGACTTGGTGTAAGATTGGCTAATCAAAAAAATTATTTCATGTGAGAAATCACTAAAACCTATAGATACCTATTCCTTTTTCTGTGAGTAGAGGCCTGTTAGTTGGACTTCTATAAGGTTTTTCTTGTACAAGTCCCAATGCATAAAACATTGTCTGCCATTTCCAAGTTCAAATTCTTTATAGTGAAGCTAAAACTTAAAGGCACTTCTGGAACAACCTGAATGCAGAGCCCTTCTACATTTATGCGATAATCCTCCCAATCTGTTACAATTTGCTTGTCTGTAACTCATCTGAACATTTTCAAAATAGCAATCTGACTTCATTGAGTCTCTCAATGCCCTTAGCTTCATTTTCATAGAAACGACTCCCTTTTCACAATCATATCTTATTGGTTTATCGATATTAAATTGAGTCACATAATTATAAAAGCAAGTACAACTGGGAAAGCATGCAGATAAACTGGAGATACCTGTGGTCATTTTAAGGACCAGCCTACCTGACAAGGTTTTCACCCTGTGAGTTTTAGAAGGAATGGCGGGTGTGGCTGTTCTGGGAGTGCGCATTCAGTGGTGGCGGGTCCTGAAAGCTTAGATTGTGTCGTGGCTTCTATCATTCTGTGAAGTAAGTGTCACTGACTCTTCCCCGTCCCCTCTCATCCATAAGTGACTTCTCTTCCTTTTTTATGTCTTCGTGGGTTTATATCGTCTCTTTTCCTTATGGTCATTTTAAAGGGAGAAGGTACAGAGAAGGGGGAGAAGGTAAACATTAAAATTCAAGGTGCATTTTTATCCAGACAATTCTCTCTCCTTAAGACTCCCAACATCCAGCAAGCAGCAAGCCTATTATTATCCCCACAAAGGTCACACAGCTGCAAGTGACAGGAGCAAGTTTCAAACTCAGACCTGTCAGAGGCTGTAGTGGGTATTGTGGGGCTTTGTCTAGATTCCCTCTCCAGGGTCACCACAGCATCCTCCAGCTGCTGGGAATATTGATTGCTGCGGCTCACTGTGGCTGCTCTCTGGAAATGACTGTAGCTATAGGAACTGCCTTATTCTAGCATATGCTTCCTCTCAGAGGATGGCCATGGCAATGACAGGCAGGGGCAGGAATATAAAAGCTCAGCCTCTTTTACTCCATTTGAGATAATTCTGAGGAGCCAACCAGCTCCAGAGGTTTTGTGGGGTCAGGTTGTAATTAATTGTGGGCTACCTGGTCCGTCTGCCCAGTTCCAGGTGTAACTCCAAAGAGCATTCTCCAGTAAGCCTCCTGCACACAACTCTTTGTTTCAGAGTCTGTTCCTAGAAGCCCAGCCCAATATAAGACACGGTTCCTACTAATTCTGCTGCCTCTTCAGGTCACTTTGCATTCCCAGGCTTTCCCGGTGCAGGATTTATCAGCAAGGGGAGGGCTGGGCTGCAGTGGTTGCAGAACTCAGGGCTCATCTGGGCCTGACATCCCTGCAGGGCAGGTAGGAATGGAATGTTCCCTGGTGTGATTGGAGGGGGCTTGTGGGGCATGTGGTGGGCAAAGAGGCTGAGGAGACAGGTGATACACACGCCCAGGTCCTGGAGTGATTTGCTGTCAGTAGGGAATCATCAGAGGGTTTTAAACAAGGAGTGACGTGGTCAGATCTGTGAGTGGGCTAGATTAACTCAACCTCAAGATGGATTGGATGGGGTGAGGCGGGGTCAGGGAGGGCAGTGAGGAAACCATTATAACAGTTTATGAGAAAGAGGATGGGGCCTGGGCTAGGCCATTGAGGACACAGAGATGGTTCTTAGTGACTGATGGCTCACCACCTGGCTTCCCAATTCCTATTACCCTGGCCCTTTTTCTGTACTTCCTAACATGCCACATAATTAACTTATGTATTACGTTTATTGCATGTCTTCCTACATTATAATTTAAGCTCCGCCACGGTAGGGATTTGGGTCTGTTTTGTTCAGTGCTGTGTTCCCAAGAATAGAAGAGGGCTTGGATTTGGATGGTGCTCAATGAATGATAATAGACGAATGGATGGAGAGACAGATTCCTGAGAGGTGTGGGAGACGGGAGCTCGGCATCAGAGTTGGTCCCTTGACTTCTGCCTGGGTGTCTGAATGGATGGTTCAGCCTCCCGGAAGTGAAATTTGGAGGAGGGGCCTCTTTTTGCCTGAGCTGAGAGGTACAGATGGGAGGTGGAGGAGTCCCAAGGGTTGATGTCCCCATAGACTTGAATTGTTTGGCGTTGCTGGGAGTTATGGATTTTTCCATAGGATGATCAGAAGGCTAGGGGTTAAAAAGGACTTTAGTGGGTCCCTAATTTGAAAAGGGTACCTATCTGCTACCTCCCTGGCCCCGTCCCTCTCAACTGATACCCCTGAACTTTGGGCTCTGCTGTGGGCATTAGGCAGTGGGACTAGCGATGGCATCTCGCACAAGACTGGGGAAGAAAAGAGACGAGACTGGTGCTTGGCATTGAGTGGGTGTTCAGGTAATGTCTGCTGTTGGTGACCATGTCATGGGATGGCCCTAGGTAGGAGACACCAGGGCAACTGCTGGGCATGTTAGAAACATTTTCTAAATAATAAATGGCAATCATCCAGGAATAACCTTTGTAACATGCCCAGCAGTTTACGAAGCGTGTTTGTTGCATGTTGCTGTGTGGCACAGGCATGACTCCAAGGCTGGGAGAGAGGAGGAGCTTCCCTGCAGGGTGGGGTGGGGCTCGGCCCAGCTCTCTCCTGCTTTCCAGTCCCTGCTTTCTCAGGTGGGTCTACCATGAATGAGCTCAGCTGGCTACTTCTGCCCCTAAGCCTCAGTTTCTCTCTGGCAAGGGGAAGTAAAGTTGTTTAACTTGAAAAACACTCTGGGCCCTCCCAGCAGGGTCTCCTCCCTTCTCTGATGGTGTCCAAGGTACCGAATGCTGTATCACATTTGTGTCACCAGGGGACTGGGGAAAGCGGTTTGTCACAGATGCACACTGGCTTGTGGACAGAAAACATAAGGGAGAAATAACCACTTTCCAGTGTACAAAGTATAAAAGATGGGATCTCCATGGCAGTGGAGATCTAAACAAACTGAACAAACTTGTTTGCTTGTTTCGTTTTGATGTTTTTCTTTAATGACCAAAAGATGATCTTTCCACGATGCACTGATTTCTGTCTGGATGGTTAGAGGACAGCGTGTGGCAGCTCAGGGTCAGCACGTGCAAACCCAGCTCCATCACAGCTCCTTCCAAGCTGCCTCTCCTGCTCTCTCTTCCTGGGATCACCAGCCTCTCCCTGAACAGTTACAGTCCCCTCCTGCCATCCTGCTATCTTTCTTTTGTTGTTGTTTGAAAAGATCTTTATTTAGTCTCTGCTCTTTGCAAAAAGTTTTATTGTGGAAAATTCAGACTCTTACAAAAGCAGAGGGAACCTCATGTACCTGTCACCCTGCTTCACCAATCACCAACCCATGGCCAATCGTGTTTCTTCTGCTCCCGCCCACTCTCCCCGTCCCATCCTGCCTCCAGATTATTTTGAAGCAAAACCCAGACAGCATATCATCACATCTATTAAATATAAATATGAGGATGCATTAGAATATATAACTATGATGTTGCATCTAAAAAAATAACAAAAAATCCCTTAGTACCATAAAATGGTATTTCAGTTTCCTAAGTTAACCCATAATTTTATTTCCTTTACAATTTGTTTGATGCAGGAACCAGATGAATTCCATATGTTGCAATTAGCTGATAGTGTAATCTGTAAGCCCCTCTCTCTTCTTATTTTCCCCAGCTATACATTTTTTGAGGAAACTGGGTTATTTATTCTGTTTTCCACATCTGGATTTTGCTGAATAAGTTCCATGGTGTCATTTGATATGTTCATCTGTCCCCTGTATTTCCTGCATATCTGTAGTTAAATCTAGAGGCCTCATCAGATTTAAATTTGACTTTGTGACAAGAATACGTCAGAGGTGGTGGTGTGAACTTTTATCAGGAAGCCCAAAATGTGTAACTGTCATCTGTCTTTCTGTTGTTAGCAGACATTGATGATCATTGACTAGATTTATTATTTCCTCATTGCTGACCTAATAGTGACTTTCCATTATTTCATTTTTTTCTCTGTTCACTAGCTGAACTTTTATGAAGAGTAACATCCTTTCATCAACTATTTGGTTAACCTGAGGTACGCTTCATTCAGGAAAGGCAAGATAAAATGTTTAATTCTTTCCGTTTGTTTTCAGTTTCTGAGGCTGAATGTGGTGGCTCATGCCTGTAATCCCAGCACTCTGGGAGGCCAAGGCATGTGGATTGCTTGAGCTTAGGAGTTCAAGACCAGCAGGAGCAAGAGCAAGACTCCCATCTCTAAAAACTAGCTGGGTATTTTGGGGAGTGCCTGTAGTCGCAGCTACTCAAGAGGCTGAGGCTTGAGGATCTTTTAAGCCCAAGAGTTTGAGGTTGCTGTGCTATGACAACACCACAGCCCTCTACCTAGGGTGAAAAAGTGAGACTGTTTCTATATATATATATATATTTTTTTTTTTTTTGTATTTTTTTTTTTTTTCAGTTTTTGAAATAATGACTTGGTTCTCTAGTATTGTCCAGAGATGACCGAGGAGATTCCTTTGTATCACTGTGCACTCTCAGCTCTGAATAAATGTGATGTGTTTCAATTCATTTGAGTTTTTATTTTTATTGACACATTATCCCATTTTTTTGGCTAATGGAAATCTCTTCAACTTGGCTCCTAAGTCCTTTTGAGTAGGACCGCAGTAGTCTCTGCTAGCATCCCTACTTTCTAGAATGACAAGATGTTCTATTTTGTACATTTCATTCTTCAGACCTGCAATCAGACTCCTGAAGGAGTCCATGGGAAATGGTATTTAGAGGCAAACAGCCTGGTGTGTAGGGGAGTTACATAATCTTAAAAAAAAAAACCTGTACTTGATACATATAAAAGAGTATCTGCACCATTTGTGCAATTATGAAGCATAATAAAATGGGTTACCATTAGCTGGCACCCAACTTCAGAACTGGAACATTATCGACAACAGTTCATTTTTGTGGTCCTCATTAACTAATCTTCAGTCTCCACCCAAGAGACTATGCATTTATCATTCTCTTACTTAAAACCCCTTCATCGGGCGGTGCCTGTGGCTCAGTCGGTTAGGCGCTGGCCCCATATACCGAGCCTGGCCCCGGCCAAACTGCAACCAAAAAATAGCTGGGCATTGTGGCGGGCGCCTGTAGTCCCAGCTACTCAGGAGGCTGAGGCAAGAGAATCGCTTAAGCCCAGGAGCTGGAGGTTGCTGTGAGCTGTGTGAGGCCACGGCACTCTACTGAGGGCCATATAGTGAGACTCTGTCTCTATAAAAAAAAAAAAAAAAACCCTTCATCAAATCTGTGTGTATTCTAACGTAGACATGTTTAGCTTAGTTTGTTTTAGAGCTTTATAAAAATGAAATAATGTTTATTGTTTTCTATGACTGTCTTTATTCAATGTATTTTTCTAAGATTTACCTGTTTTTAAAGCTGTATTCATTGCTGTATAATATACCATTGTGTGACTATACTATAATTCATTTTATCCATTTGCTTGTTCGTGGACAAGTTGAGTTGTGATCAGTTTTGAGTTGTGATGAGTTTTTGCTCCTACAAATGTTTTGCTAAGGTCGTGCTGTTTCAGGCTTCCTTGTTCACCTCCCAGAAAAATGTGCAGAATTTTTGGTCTCTTTGTCTAGGACAGTGGTTATCAAACATTTTAGTGCCAGGATCCCAAACAGCTTTTGCTTATGTGAGTTCTGTCTGAACATAATCCCTATATTAGAAATCAAAGCTGAGAAAAATATAAAAATTCTATTTATTAATTCATTTTACAATAACAAACTCATTGTAGGTTACCATAGATCATATACTTTTAACGAAGACTGTATTTTAAGAGACAAAATAAATTGAGAAGAAAAACATTTTTGAAATTTTCTGCCAATCTTTTGAATCTCTGGCTTATCAGGAGACACATGAATTCTCCCATCTGCTTCCATGTTCTGTCTATTGTAATATCATACATCACAAATCCCCTGAAAAACACAGTACACTCGTGCGACAAGGGTGAAAAAGTCAAATGATATCTTTCAAATATATTATGAAAATAGTTTTGTCCTTATGGTTCCCTTGAAAATGTGTCAGATTCCTGGACCACAATTTGAGAATTGTTACTCTAGAGAATGTGGGTCTAGGAATGAAATTGCTGGACAATAGGGTTGCACAGGACATACGCAAATGTTGAGTTGTATAACATAATGCCAAATTGTTTTCCAAAATAGTTGTAGCAATTAACACTCTCACCACCAGTGCCTGAGAATTCCTATTGATCCATATCTTTCTCAATACTTGGTATTATTAGACGTTCTAATTTTTACCCATATAGTAAATGTGAAATGGTATTTTATTGTAATGTATCTGTACCCCAGTTTCTCCCCATTTCAATGTATCCTTCTCACACGGCCAGGTTAATCTTTCTTTTTTTTTTTTTTTTTTTTTATTGTTGGGGATTCATTGAGGGTACAATAAGCCAGGTTACACTGATTGCAATTGTTAGGTAAAGTCCCTCTTGCAATCATGTCTTGCCCCCATAAAGTGTGACACACACCAAGGCTCCACCCACCTCCCTCCTTCCCTCTTTCTGTTTCCCCCCCCATAACCATAATTGTCATTAATTGTCCTCATATCAAAATTGAGTACATAGGATTCATGCTTCTCCATTCTTGTGATGCTTTACTAAGAATAATATCTTCCACGTCCATCCAGGTTAATACGAAGGATGTAAAGTCTCCATTTTTTTTAATGGCTGAATAGTATTCCATGGTATACATATACCACAGCTTGTTAATCCATTCCTGGGTTGGTGGGCATTTAGGCTGTTTCCACATTTTGGCGACTGTAAATTGAGCTGCAATAAACAGTCTAGTACAAGTGTTCTTATGATAAAAGGATTTTTTTCCTTCTGGGTAGATGCCCAGTAATGGGATTGCAGGATCAAATGGGAGGTCTAGCTTGAGTGCTTTGAGGTTTCTCCATACTTCCTTCCAGAAAGGTTGTACTAGTTTGCAGTCCCACCAGCAGTGTAAAAGTGTTCCCTTCTCTCCACATCCACGACAGCATCTGCAGTTTTGAGATTTTGTGATGTGGGCCATTCTCACTGGGGTTAGATGATATCTCAGGGTTGTTTTGATTTGCATTTCTCTAATATATAGAGATGATGAACATTTTTTCATGTGTTTGTTAGCCATTCGTCTGTCGTCTTTAGAGAAAGTTCTATTCATGTCTCTTGCCCATTGATACAAGGGATTGTTGGCTTTTTTCATGTGGATTACTTTGAGTTCTCTATAGATCCTAGTTATCCAGCTTTTGTCTGATTGAAAATATGCAAATATCCTTTCCCATTGTGTAGGTTGTCTCTTTGCTTTGGTTATTGTCTCCTTAGCAGTACAGAAGCTTTTCAGTTTAATGAAGTCCCATTTGTTTATTTTTGTTGTTGTTGCAATTGCCATGGCAGTCTTCTTCATGAAGTCTTTCCCCAGGCCAATATCTTCCAGTGTTTTTCCTATGCTTTCTTGGAGGGTTTTTATTGTTTCATGCCTTAAGTTTAAGTCCTTTATCCATCTTGAATCAATTTTTGTGAGTGGGGAAAGGTGTGGGTCCAGTTTCAGTCTTTTACATGTAGACATCCAGTTCTCCCAACACCATTTATTGAATAGGGAGTCTTTCCCCCAAGGTATGTTCTTATTTGGTTTATCAAAGATTAGGTGGTTGTAAGATGTTAGTTTCATTTCTTGGTTTTCCATTCGATTCCAAGTGTCTATGTCTCTGTTTTTGTGCCAGTACCATGCTGTCTTGAGCACTATGGCTTTGTAGTACAGACTAAAATCTGGTATGCTGATGCCCCCAGCTTTATTTTTATTACAGAGAACTGCCTTAGCTATACGGGGTTTTTTCCGGTTCCATACAAAACGCAGAATCATTTTTTCCAAATCTTGAAAGTATGATGTTGGTATTTTGATAGGAATGGCATTGAATAGGTAGATTGCTTTGGGAAGTATAGACATTTTAACAATGTTGATTCTTCCCATCCATGAGCATGGTAAGTTCTTCCATTTGTTAATATCCTCTGCTATTTCCTTTCTGAGGATTTCATAGTTTTCTTTATACAGGTCCTTCACCTCCTTCGTTAGGTATATTCCTAGGTATTTGATTTTCTTTGAAACTATGGTGAAGGGAGTTGTGTCCTTAATTAGCTTCTCATCTTGACTGTTATTGGTGTACACAAAGGCTACTGACTTGTGGACATTGATTTTATATCCTGAAACATTACTGTATTTTTTGATGACTTCTAGGAGTCTTGTGGTTGAGTCTTTGGGGTTCTCTAAGTATAAGATCATGTCGTCAGCAAAGAGGGAGAGTTTGACCTCCTCTGCTCCCATTTGGATTCCCTTTATTTCCTTGTCTTGCCTAATTGTATTGGCTAGAACTTCCAGCACTATGTTGAATAGTAAAGGTGACAGAGGACAACCTTGTCTGGTTCCAGTTCTAAGAGGAAAAGCTTTCAGTTTTACTGCATTCAGTAAAATATTGGCTGTGGGTTTGTCATAGATAGCTTCAATCAGTTTTAGAAATGTGCCACCTATGCCTATACTCTTCAGTGTTCTAATTAGAAAAGGATGCTGTATTTTATCAAATGCTTTTTCTGCATCTATTGAGAGGATCATGTGATCTTTATTTTTGCCTCTGTTAATATGGTGGATAACGTTTATAGACTTGCGTATGTTAAACCAGCCTTGCATCCCTGGGATGAAGCCTACTTGATCATGATGAATGACTTTTTTGATGATAAGCTGTAATCTATTGGCTAGGATTTTGTTGAGAATTTTTGCGTCTATGTTCATGAGTGAGATTGGTCTGAAATTCTCCTTTTTGTTTGGGTCTTTTCCTGGTTTTGGTATCAGGGTGATGTTTGCTTCATAGAATGTGTTGGGGAAGATTCCTTCTTCCTCAATTTTTTGGAATAATTTCTGCAGTACAGGAATAAGCTCTTCCTTGAAGGTTTGATAGAATTCTGGAGTGAAGCCATCTGGACCAGGGCATTTTTTGGTTGGAAGCTTTTTTATTGTTTCTTTGATCTCAGTGCTTGAAATTGGTCTGTTCAGGAGCTCTATTTCTTCCTGGCTGAGTCTAGGGAGAGGGTGTGATTCCAAATATTGATCCATTTCTTTCACATTGTCAAATTTCTGGGCATAGAGTTTCTGGTAGTATTTAGAGATGATCTCTTGTATCTCTGTGGGATCAGTTGTTATTTCCCCTTTATCATTTCTGATTGAGGTTACTAGAGATTTTACTTTTCTATTCCTCGTTAGTCTGGCCAATGGTTTATCTATTTTATTTATTTTTTCAAAAAACCAACTCCTTGTTTCATTAATTTTCTGAATGATTCTTTTGTTTTCAATTTCATTGATCTCTGATTTGATTTTGGATATTTCTTTTCTTCTACTGAGTTTAGGCTTAGATTGTTCTTCTTTTTCCAATTCCATAAGATCTCTTGTGAGATTGTTGATGTACTCTCTTTCAGTTTTTCGAATGTAGGCATCTAAAGCGATGAATTTTCCTCTCAAAACTGCTTTTGCAGTATCCCACAGGTTTTGGTAGCTTGTGTCTTCATTGTTGTTATGCTCAAGGAAGTTAATGATTTCCTGTTTTATTTCTTCCTTCACCCATCTGTTATTCAACAGAAGATTGTTTAATTTCCATGCCTTTGGGTGGGGTCGAGCATTTTTGTTAGAGTTGAGTTCCACTTTTAGTGCCTTATGGTCTGAGAAGATACAAGGTAAAATTTCAATTCTTTTGATTCTGTTGATATTTGTTTTGTGTCCCAGGATATGATCAATTTTCGAGAATGTTCCATGGGGTGATGAGAAGAATGTATATTCTTTATCTTTGGGGTGGAGTGTTCTATATGCGTCTATCAAGCACAGTTGTTCTAGAGTCTCATTTAATTCTCTTATATCCTTGTTTAATTTCTGTTTAGAGGATCTGTCCAGCTCTGTAAGAGGAGTGTTAAAGTCCCCTGTTATGATGGTATTATCAGATATCATATTGCTCAGACTGAGTAAGGTCTGCTTCAAGAATCTGGGAGCATTTAAATTGGGTGCATAAATATTTAGAATTGAAACGTCTTCTTGTTGTATTTTTCCCTTGACCAATATAAAGTGACCATCTTTGTCTTTTTTGACTTTAGTTGCTTTAAATCCACATGTGTCTGAAAATAAGATTGCAACTCCTCTTTTCTTCTGAATTCCATTTGCCTGAAAAATTGTCTTCCAACCCTTGACTCGGAGCTTTAATTTGTCTTTTGAAGCCAGGTGTGTTTCTTGCAGACAGCAAATGGATGGCTTGTGTTTTTTAATCCAGTCAACCAATCTATGTCTCTTCAGTGGGGAATTCAAGCCATTAACATTTATTGAGATAATTGACAAGTGTGGTAGTATTCTATTCGTCTTATTTTGTGAGAGTCCATTGCTTAGTTTTATCTTTTGCATCAGTGTGGAGGTTAGGTTCTGTCCTTTAATTTCTGAGTTCTTACTTTGCTGCTGATCCATTGTGGTGGTCAGTGTGCAGAACAGGTTGAAGTATTTCCTGTAGAGCTGGTCTTGTTGTGGCGAATTTCCTCAATGTTTGTATATCCGTAAATGATTTGATTTCTCCGTCAATTTTGAAGCTTAGCTTAGCAGGGTACAGAATTCTGGGCTGAAAATTGTTCTGTTTAAGTAGATTAAAGGTAGATGACCATTGTCTTCTTGCTTGGAAAGTTTCATTAGAGAAGTCTGAGGTCAATCTGATGGATTTGCCCCTGTAGGTCAACTGGCGCTTACTCCTGGCAGCTTGCAGAATCTTTTCTTTGGTCTTGACTTTGGAGAGGTTCATCACAATATGTCTTGGAGAAGCTCGGTTAGAGTTGAGGCGACCTGGGGTCCGATATCCCTCTGAAAGCAGTGTGTCAGAATCTTTGGTGATATTTGGGAAATTTTCTTTTATAATATTCTCTAGTATGGCTTCCATTCCTCTGGGGCATTCTTCTTCCCCTTCTGGAATTCCTATAACTCGTATGTTGGAACGCTTCATAAAGTCCCATAATTCTGACAGTGAACGTTCTGCTTTCTCTCTCTTCTTTTCTGCCTCTTTTACTATCTGAGTTATCTCAAAAACTTTGTCTTCTACCTCTGAAATTCTTTCTTCTGCATGGTCTAACCTGTTGCTGATACTTTCCATTGCATCTTTAAGTTCCCTGATTGACTGTTTCATTTCCTTCAGCTCTGCTATATCCTTTTTATATTCTTCATATCGTTCATCTCTTATTTGATTCTGTTTTTGAATTTCCTTTTGGTTATTTTCCACTTTATTAACAGTTTCCTTCATTGTTTCCATCATTTCCTTCATTGTTTTCAACATGTGTATTCTAAATTCCCTTTCTGTCATTCCTAACATTTCTGTATAGGTGGAATCCTCTGCAGTAGCTACCTCATGGTCCCTTGGCGGGGTAGTTCTGGACTGGTTCTTCATGTTGCCTGGAGTTTTCTGCTGATTCTTCCTCATGGGTGATTTCTTTTATCTGTTTACTTGCCCTAATTTTCCTTTCAATTCCTCTTGCTCTTTAAGTTCTTGTGCCTGTGGACTAAGGGTTACAGGACCAGAAGGGTGAGAAGATTTAAGAGCAAAAAAGCGATGAAAGAAATGAGGACCGAGTGATAAGAAAAAAAAAAAAATGAAAAAAAAGAAAAATAGAGAAAGGAGAGTGGTTGGGTGAAAGGAATATTGACAAAGAGAGATACAGAAAGAGGGAGACAGAGCAATATAGGTGTACAGTAGGGTACTTTGATACAACCTTAAAAAAAAAAAAACACCTTCTGGGGGTGCCAAGTGGGGTGGTTCACTTGAGGTCAGCAGCTCTTTGCTAACCTGATCAGACACAGTACCCCACCTCCACCAAGTAGAGAGGAAAGACAAAAATGCTATAAATCAAACCAAAACAAGCAAACAGGAAGCTTTACGGGATAAAATTGGCTGGAAAAACCAAATAATAGTGGTAGAAACACTAACAAAAATGAAGTTCTGATTATTGAAATAGGCAGCAATGGGAAATTATAATTAAACTAGAAAAATTGAGAAAGAAAAAGGATCTGTATGGAAAAGGTTGAACTTAAAAAACAAAACAACAATCTAGAACGTCAAAATAAACAAAAAAAAACCAAACCAGAAAAAAAACCAAACAAACAAACAAAAAAAAACACACACGCAACCAAAAACAAAGCAGTATGTATATGGAATTGAATATTGTCTGGGCAACACGTGGTCTTCTGGGGTATGAGATGTTAATCACAGTTCTGATACGACTGGAGGCTGCTAGTTTCTCGAACCCCAGCAGGTAGACGCCCTAAATCTCTCTTCAGCCCACTTAAAAGGCACTTTGAACTTGTTCACTTACTGAGCAGAAGCTTTCTCAGGGAAGTGCTTGTTGCTGGAATCACTGCTGAAGTGGCTATCCACTTACCCTGTGTGTCAAAACTGGTCTCCCTCTGCCCCCGAGGGTTAGGGCTGCAAGGCGGCTCAGACCCCGCCCTTAGGCTACTTGGTCGCTGGGTTACCAGCTCCCACCCAATTCCAGCTCTGCGACCCTGAGGGCGGAGCTTGCCAGGGCAGATCGCTCACAATGTCTGCCTGTGACCCAGAGCCAAACTCTATTAGCTCCGTCTGGCTCAGCGGCTCAGACTGGGGCCCTAGACAAAGGCCAGAGTTCTCCGCACTCCCGCTCAGGCTCTCCCCAAGGCAGTTCAGCTGAGTGCCAAGTCCAAAGACACCAAAACAGTTCACAGGTAAGGCCTTTCTGGTTTGCAGTCTCGCTGCTACTGAACTTACAGTTGCGGGCGGGTTTAGGCGGATTGAACACACGCGACCACTTGCCGGTTTTCCACTGTTTTAGTCCTCCTCTTGGGGTCCAGAAGTCTCTCGCTGACTCCCTGTATCCTCTCAGGGGTGATGATAGGCAGATCCCACCAGCCAGAGATGCCTGGAGTCCTATATCCCCAGACTCACGGTGCCCAGATGCAAGGAAGCTGTTACTCGGCTGCCATCTTGCTCCACCTAGGTTAATCTTTCTATGAAGATATTTTGGTCACGTTATGCTTAGTCCTCCTTAAAAATGTTCAAAGCCTTTTTCTTTTCCTGAACAGGGATAAAAGCAAGTTCATCAACCCTCTATTCAAGGCTCATTTGGTTATGGGCTAGACTAATCATTTGGGGGCCTGCTTACCTTCTGATTACAGGGGTCCAACTCATTCAGATAAGGAGGCCTCCCAATGGTCCAGCTCAATTCGCAGCCTGAGTTTGGGCCCTATTAAAAGCCCTATTAAAAATCAATGTGACTGAGCCATTCATTTTCTAGTTACTGTCTTGGTCATTTCCTTCACTGAAGAGCTTGAAGAAGAAGGTGAAGGCAGGGCAAGTTTGGGCATAGTTAATCGGTGACATGTGGGTTCTAATAATGTCCTCTGGACGATGAGGATAAACACGTTCATTGCTTATTCAGGTGGGAATAAATCTTGCTGAGGCCTTGGTCCTGCTCTGCTGAAGAGAGATTTTCAACATCATCATCACTGTCTTCATTATCATCACCATCACCATCACCACCACCACCATCATCATCAAACAGTTTCTACTTAGTACACCTGTGTGGGCCAGGTCTTGTGTTAGGTACCTTATGTGCTATTGTTCATTGAACTTTTCAAGGCAGATATTATTATCCCTGCCTGGTGAGGGACGGGTGAGGAGATGGAGGTTCAGGCAGGGGAAGTGACTTTGTCAAAGTCCCATAGTGGCTGACTTGTAGAGTGGAAGGCAGAACTGCTCTCAGCTCTTGGTGCAGAACTGTCACAGATCAGGGTGGCCAGATCAGGGTGTCACAATCCCACGGCTAATGTGGTCTTAGGCTTTTAGAGAGATATTGAGGCAAAGGGCAGGTATAGTTATCAAGATATAAGTTTGTGGACTTAGCAGGCCCATCAACACCTTTGGCCTTCATGAGAAGTACCTGCCCTCCCCTCAGGGCACTATTTCCTGCCTTGAGAGGGCCTCTGGGGTCTGCTGTGTGCTGAAGCAGGGTGGGAGCTGGTAGGATCTGTGAGACCTGTGTGATCCCAGGCTTGCCACCTAGGCGCCTTGAACCTTCTGTAAAATAACATCAGGACCATCTCTGCTTCTTAGGACTTTTATAGGGAAGAAACAGTTCCAGACAACAACAATTCCCATCTATTTAATGCCTGTGCTAGACTCCTTATGTTTTTCTCATTTAATCTTTTCAGAAATCCCAGATGAAGAAATTTGAGGCATAGAAAGGCTGCATGCCTTTCCCAAGACCATTGAACTAGGGAGTAGTAGAGGTAGAGGTTGAACTCAGATCTCTATAGGCTGCTAGGAGTTTTGTAATGGCAGTTGCGGTGGAATGTGATGGTGTGTGTTGATTGCACAGGAATAAGGGCTCTGAGCAATGCTTATTTGCAGTGAGCCACACTATTTGCAAGAAACAGATCAGGGTGGGTTAGACCAGCTGGAGATGTTACATTTACCAAAAGACAAGACAGAGAAGAGAAATAGAGGGTGGGTGGTGACAGAGGCAGCACCCAGCACGTGGCCACTGGGCTCCTGCTCCAATGCCAGGCTCTGTTCTGGTCTGTGAGGCCCTGGCAATGGAGCAGGCCTGGTTCCACCCTTGAGGAACTCAACTGGGGAGAGACAGACGTCCCAAAGAATGTTGTGTGGTTGGACAACCTATTAGGATGTGGAGGTTGCATTCCTGAGAAATCTTGTGTTATAAAAAATGGAATTATAGGGACAATTGCTTCAATGGGGAAAAAGAGGTTAGTGGTTTGAGAGTGTCAGACTTGCCATAACAAAGTTATTTTTCCTTCAGGAATATCAATAATAAAGGTGCTTTTACAGCTGTAAGTGTATGGCTGTAAAACTTGAACATCACAGAGCCAAACCAGCATTAGACTTCCTTGTGATTTTGCTCAAGAGGAACTGTTTTTTCTGTCATCCCAGCACTGTCCCTAGCTCAGACTTTCAATCACCTTGACCATCCACTGCTGGAGTAATAGCACCAAGATCCTCTAAGGAAGTGTCTAAAGACATCAGGACATGCCCTTCCCCCAACCCCCAACTGTCTCCTCTGCAAGTTCCCCTGTAGCTGATCCCTCCCCTCCACTGTGTTATAACTAACTGTGATCTGCTCAGTATAAATTGTGCTCTCTAATTAAAGGATCACATTATATTTAATTTGCACATATATTTAATTTTAATTAAATCCCACCATAGGAGAGATCTTTACAGGGTGTGGGAACATTAATGGTAGTAGGTAGAAGCGATGTCATGTCACAAATAAGAGTGGGGCCTCAGGAGCTGGTCTTCCTGAGTTGGGATCCTAGCTTTCTCTCATGTACTACCTGTATGTGACTTAATCCTCTGTGCCTCATCTCTAAAGTGGGGAGAATTGAAGCATCTTCATGTGGTTGCTGGAATCAGAAGAGATACTGATGGTGCTGTCTTAGTACAGAGCTTGGCACACAGTCAACACTTCACAAATGTTAACTATGTCACAGAGTGCAGGGAGAGGAGGGGCCTGCTTAGAGTAAGGGAGGTCTCTGTGGAGGAGAGACTGAAACTGGACATAAGGGTAGGTGGGACTGGACAGGAGGATGAGGCAGAGGAAACAGAGAGACACAGCAAAGTTTTTGGGAGGTCCCCAACTATAACAAATAAAACCAACTATAACAAATAAAACTCTAAAAGGTTTAGTATAATAGATATTAGTATCTTGCTCACATGAACTTCAATCAGTGGCAGGGGGAGTGAGGTACTCTGTGCCTCACTCTTATTCAGTAGTCAGGCTAATAGAGGCTCTACAAGCATCCATGTGACTTCAAAAGTCACCCTGAGCATTGACATCCAGCCAGCCAATGGGGAAAAAGTGTACAGGATGGCACAGGAAGTTGTTATGGGTCAAGCTGAGAAGTGGTACATATCAGTTCCTCCTACATTTCATTGGCTAGAACTTGATACACAGACATTTGCAAGGGAATTTAGGAAATAAAGTCTAGATGTGTTCCCAGAAAGAAAGACTAACTGGCTGGTCTCTGACCCAAGTTCTGGGGCTAAGAGGTGCATCAGCCCAGAAGAGGAGGGGGCCCAGTGGTAAAGACTCAGATTCTGAGCCAATGAGCTTGACATTGATTCTGAGGGCAGTAGAGAGCCACTGAAGGGTGTTCATCAGGAGACTGACATGGGCAGAAAGTGTCAGAGGATTAATTGGCTCACTCCAGCTCCAAGGTGGAGAGATGTGGGAGGGTGAGGAGGAGAGGTCCAATGACCAGTGAAGGGCTGTTGGAGGGATGTAGGCAAGAGTTGATGAGGCCAGCACTCAAGCATGGCCTGGGAAGAAGGGGTGACTTTGAGAGAGTTCACTGGGAAAAGTTACTTAGAAGACAGCTGTTATCCAGTGATCCTAATGCTCAGGGATATGGAGCATATAAGGAAAAGAAATCCCAGGTCTTATCTGTTGGGAACATAGACTTTATTTTTATTTTATTTTATTTTTTCAATTTAAAAAAATTTTTTGAGAGAGAGTCTCACTTTGTTGCCCTAGGTAGAGTGCTGTGGTGTCACAGCTCACTTGGGCTCAAGCAATCCTTTTGCCTCAGCCTCCCAAGTAGCTGGAACTATAGGTGCCCACCACAATGCCCAGCCAACACTTTATTTTTATTTTTAGATGTGAAACTGGCAAAAATAACTTTTAAGTATCAAAACTTAAGCTGCCCAGGGTCACCCTGGAGTGGCCTTCTACGGCCTTGGACACTATCATCTCACCCTGTCTCTCACTCCTCACCCCCGATCATATTTAATCTTTTCTTCTTTCTGCATATGCTTCATTTTCTTGGGGGGAACAGCCCCCACCAAGCTAAAACCACTGCTGAAGCTAGGCCTGGGCTTATATATACATCCTAGCAACAAAGAGGTATACATGTCTAATGATGGCTTAGAGCAGTGGTTCTCACTCTATGCAACACAAACTGCTAGGCCCCAGAAGTTCTAATTTAGTAGGTGCATTAGTTTCCTAGGCTTTCCTTGACAAAGTGCCACAGACTGGGTGGCTTAAACAATAGAAATGTATCTCCTCACATTTCTTCACAGACTGGAAGTCTGAGATCAAGGTTTCAGAAAGGTTGATTTCGTCCGAGGTCGTCTAGATGCCTGTCTTCCTCTGGTGTCTTCACATGGTCTTTGCTCTGTGTGTGTTGGTGTCTTAATCTCCTTCCTATAAGGACATCAGTCATATTGGATTAGGGTCCACCCCAATAACTTCACTGAAACTTACCTGTTCAAAGACCCTATCTTTAAATCCAGTCACCTTCTAAGGTACTTTGGGAGGGGGCCATAATTCAGCCCATGAGACTAGGTCTTGGGTGTGGCCCTGGATTGTGAATTTCTAACAAGTTCCCAGGTGCTGCTGCTGCTGCTGCTGCTGGTCCAGGGACCACACTTGGAGAACTATCAGCTTAGAATGGGCACACCTCTCCCTGGTATATACGCATTTGAATAGGGCAGACTAGGGCTTAGAAAATTATAATATTAATTGGAAGGAAGGTCATACCTTTGTAGCTGGCAAATGGGAGAAAGCGTTTTGAGCTCAGAGACTTTCTGGCATTTCCCAAATGACATGGTGCTGATATTTGGCCTTCAGTAGAATGTGGCAGAAAAATGGCTTAGTTTGAGTTATGATGGATCCATTCCTGGCTTTATCCTTCCTGAGCTAAATTTGAGCAAGTCATATAATAACTTCGAGTTCCAAATTCCTCACCCATAAGTAATACCTATAGGGTACTTGTAGAAGTTAAATGTAATAATTTATGTGAAAGGTTGGCACTTAATGGTAGCTATTATGTTGTTATTTATTTATCTCTTTGCTCATATAATACAGGATGAGAGGTCAGAAGCTATGAGGTCTAGTCCCAGCTCTGGAACTAGAGTATGTCTTTGGGCCTTACTTAATCTTGAACCTCAGTGTTTTCATCTGTCACCAAGGGAGAACATCTCTCTCCTGCAACCCCAGGGATGCTGGCCAAGTTTACGCAGGTTGGTGAGGCCTTACTTCACTGCCCCCAGGCCTGGTCTCTCTGCTTCTTCTTTACTCTTTAGCAGGAACCTGCAGAGTCTACCCCATACCCTGCGTAGCCAGACCCTTGGAGGAAATGACAGAATTATAGAACATAGTTCCTTAAAATTAGTAAGCCGGAGACTAAATAAATCTTAATTCTCACAGATTTTAGGGAAAACTCTTGCACGGAAGATATGAAGTCACTCTCAACTCATGCTCTGGGGGTGACTTTTTCACACTACTTGTTAGGTCTTGGGATGGAGGTAGGAATGAAAGAATATTTCAAGGGGGTCTTCTCCCTTTTAGCCAACACTGCGAATTGAAATTAGTTTCAGAATTTCTTTAAAAATACAGATTCATAAGCCCTGTTCAAACCACCTGAGTCAGCGTTTTTGCGAGCAGGACCTGAGGATCAGTATTTTTAAAAGGCTTCAGAAGTGAATCTCACGCAGCCAGTCGATAGGAGCGCCAGAATAAAGATTCAAGTGTTCCTTCCTCTCCTCTTCTAAAAACAAGAGAAACTGGACAAGTAGGGGACAAGTGACATGACTCAGAGGGCAAAGAATTAAAGGGCTCAGGGTCGTTATCTGTGTGACTTAGAGCAAATTACTTCCCCTCTCTGAGCTTTGCTTCCTCATCTGATAACTGGGATTCATGGTAACTCCTGCCTCATGGGGTTGTCATGAAGAAGAATTTATTCCCTTCTTCTGGGTTTAGGGCCCCTCCCATGGAGAAGAGTGAAGATTCCAGAAGGGCCAGGCTTCAGACATTTTCCTTGTATCCTCTAAAGGGTTGAAGACTGGTGGATGTTGTTCACGGGGTGTCCCTTCCTCTCCATCTTGACAGTCATAGGTGAGGTCCAATCCTAGGTCCTACCTAGATATGGCCCTGGCCTCCTTCCAGGTCTTGCCAGCCCCCTCCAGGGCTCCTGCAGTGGGGAGCTTGGCTCTTCCCAGTGGTTCCTGCTATTACAAAAACTCTGTGGGGTTGCCTGGGAACTCTCTGGCCTGGCTACCTGCTAGTTACCTGGAGCCTCTATTGCTCGGGAGTTCTGGGCCAGTCCCCAGCAAAGACTTCCTTCTGGCGTGGTTTTATCTAGCCCCTAATCTCAGGGTTCCAGAGGAACTAGTGGAATGATACAGACTTTGGCCTGGACATCAACTCCAGAGATTCTTGATATCTGCTTTGTAACAGAGTGAGCTGAGGGGAGCTACTGGGATCATAGTTGGGTGGCCTGGAGCAAGTCGTTTCTCCTTTTTGGGGGCCTCAGTTTCCTTAGGACGCAGGATGGTAGGACTAGTCTCATAGGGTACTATGGAGAGGACTTGAGTCACATTAAAGTGGACATCTCGGGGGTGAGTAGGGATGGTGGTGGACATGGGCAGAAACCACCTGTGCTCTCACAAGCAGTGGGCTGTGTTCTGGCCCCAGTCAGCAGAGAGCCTCAATGCTCCCTTTGCCTCCTTCTGATTGTACCCCTTACTGTTTTATTTCCTTTGGGGCCACTGAGGCCCACAGAGGGAAAAGACCTCCTCAAGGGGATGCAGGCTGTGTGTGAGGGAGAGCTGGGCCTCACAGACTGAGTGCTGGAGTTGGGGCCACATGGACTGTAAATCCTTCCACTATGGGCAAGGTCCCTTGGACAAGTTACTTTAACCTCTCTGGTCCCCAGTCTGTTCATCTTTAAGCAAGGGTGTTCACAGTCTACCTCCTGGTATTGACATGGGGATTAGATGAGGAAATGAATGCACCTTATCCAACACAGTGCTTGACACAAATAGATGTTAAAATGGGGGCTCACATCTTTCTTTGCTTTTTGGCTCTTGCCTTTGTTTTCAACTGCCCAAATTCTCTTTTTACTCCTTCTCCCATTCCACAGGCTCTTTATACCCTGTGCCAGCGTGTGCTTTTGCTATGTAGTTTTTACTCTTTCAGAAGCAGGTGAGTGGAGAGAGAGCCCAGTGCACAGAACCTCAGTAATCAAACCACACAGAACTCTCTTGAAGGAAATCGAGTGACCTGTGTGTGGTGTCTGGTTTTATTTATAGCGTGCGAGGACCGTGGGAAGAGAACTGAAAGGGAAGTTGGGAGACAGGAATTCAAGTCCCAGCTCTGTCACTGAGTGGCTGTGTGAATCTGGGCTGTCCCCTTTCCCTCCCTGGGCCTCAGTTTCCCCATGTAATAATAAGGGGGCAGCCAGGGGAAATTTTGACACTCTGAATTTTAAATTTTATTCTAATTATATGTTGCAGGGAGGAATAACTGGGCCCCAGATGGGATGTGATGAATGAATATTCTTAATGAGAAGTGGAAATAATTTGTGGTTGAGAGCTGTGCCTCAGAGCAGAGTGACAGGATACATGGTTAGGCTATATTTTCCAGTAGATTAAGTTAAAAACTGTGACCCAAGAACTTGAAATATGAAAGAAAAAGGAGAAGATGACAGGATATCTTTTTAAAGAAATATTTTCCAGCCAAATGAGGAGGCAGAGGACTTCAGGAATTTGTTCTTGTTCTCCATCAAAGGTGAAGAGTTCACAATCTTCAAGGAAACAAGCATCATGGGATGGAGTGATGGTGGCCGGGGGCCAGCTGTTGGACCTGTCTGAGCCCCAGTTTCCTCATCTCTAAACTGGGGCTGATCCTCTCTACCTCGGTTGGTTGCTGCAGGGATTAAATGAGCTACTGAGTGGGAACGCCTTCTTCCCATAGCAAATGATCCCTACGGGAGGAGAATCTGAGTTCTGGTTCTGGTCCTGCTTGAGGGTGGCTGCTGGGGAAGGCCAAAGACATAATTAAAAGGATTGCTAGTTTCATTATGAGAAGGCAAGATTCTATTTTAGACCAGAACTGTGACCCACCATTTTGTTTCTTCACATTTATCTATTGAGCCAATGTTTATTAAGCATCTATCATGCACCTAGCATGTTGTTGGTGCTGGGTGGAGATCAGCCCTCCTATAATGTATAAAGTATCTCCAAAACCATTGGCCCCTCTCTACCCGGGCCCAGACCCATGCAGCCTCAGCCCAGGTAGAGAATGGGATGCAGTGTTCCTAACTTTCCTGCCCCCATCCAGACAAACACATTTTTTTTTGAGACAGGGTCTCACTCTGCCACCCAGAGTGGAGTGCAGTGGTGTCATGACTGCTCACTGCAGCCTTGAACTCCATGGCTCAAGTGATCCTTGTACCATAGCCTCCCAAGTAGCTGGGGCTACAGGTACATACCACCATGCTCAGCTAGTTTTTCTATTTTTGGTAGAGATGGGGCCTTGCTATGTTATTCAGGCTGATCTTGAACTCTTGGCCTCAAGTGATCCTTCCACCTTGGCCTCCCAAAGTGCCGGGATTATAGGTGTGAGCCATTGCACCGGTTCTACATCTTGTCCATTCTTTTCCTCTGATATCTTTTGCATTGTCTCTTTTTCACAGCACCCTGTGTTGGGAATCCGATATCATTTTCCTCTTTGCCTTTCCAAACCAGGCCCCACTATGAACAAGAGTGGCCCTTCTAAAGCATAAACCATGTCACTCTGTTGTTCAAAACTCTTCATTGGCTCCTTCTGCCCTCCTCAGAAAGGACATGGCCTCCCCATGACCTGGCCTGCCCTTCAGCAGGTTCAGCTATTTCAAGCCTCCATGGCTTTGCTGGGTGCCCTCCTTCTGCCGGAATCCACCCTTCCTGCAGGCACCTACTCAGCTGGGAGCATCCCCTTCTCTGTGAAGACACTCCTGAGTTTTCCCCAGCAGAGCTGATTCCTTTTCTTGCCATAGGAGCAGTCTTATTACACAGCTCTTTGCATTAGTTTCTCATGCTGTCGTGATGGAATACTGCAGACTCAGTGGCTTAAACTATAGAAATTTGTTTTCTCACAGTTCCGGGGGCTGCATGTTCAAGATCAAGGTGCTGTCAGGGCTGGTTTCTGGTGAGGCCTCTCTTCCTGGCTTGTGGATGACCATCTCCTGGTTATTTCCTCACATGGCCTTTCTGTGTGGGCACACACTTCTGGTGTTTCTTCCTCTTCTTTTATGACAGCAGTGCTATGGGATGGAACCCTACCTTCATGACCTTGTTTAATTTTAATTACCTTCTTAAACGTTTTATTTCCAAATGTGGGCATATTGGAGATTAGAACTTTCAGATATGAATTTGGGGGGAGCCCACTTAAATCCATAGCACTGTTCTTGCTGGAAAACCAAGGCCAGCACACCATAAATGGTTCCGGGTAAGAGCAGGCCATGTGGGTCCTGGGGTGCTATGGGGGGTGATGCAAGGAGGGGCTTGATGGTTAGAGAAGGAGAGATAGAAGGCTGGGATAGTCCTGGATGAGAAGGGGAGGGTCTAGTGCCCTCAGGAGAAGGTAAGGAGGGAAGAGCAGCCTGTGCAAAGGTGTGGGGGCTGGACTGAGTATGCACAATGCAGGCTGGGCTACGTAGGGGGTGGGTAAGGAGGAGGCTGGTGAGCGCAACGGCCCTTGATGTTGGGCGCATGTGGAGAGCAGATCTCCTTGTCTGCAGAACAGGTGGTCACTAGAGGCTGCCATCTACTGTGTGAGCTCAGCACCTCTCATCTAATCTTCATGCCACCCTTCAAGGTGGGGAATACAGACCCTCATTCCTGCGAAGTGGTAAAACCCACTGCCTAAATGAATCGTTCACAAGTAGCAGAACCAGGACTTGAACTCATGGGTCTTGATCCCTAGTCTGGGACCTGTTCTCACGTCAGGGTCAGGACAAGAGTAAGGCATGTGCACAATCCTGAGGCAAGGGCCTCCTTAGAGACTGTGACTAGCCCCTCTCTCGTCTCAGACTGGCCTCCGCGTGGTGAGCCCTCTCTGCTCTAACCCTCCTTTGTGCAGCGGAGGCAGCAGCCTGGAAGTAGCTGCAGCCAGGCTTGGCTTTGCTCCTAACCAAGTGGGAGGCATTAAGTTAATGGCCCTGCAGGTGAAATCAATCCAGTTAAAGTTATTGCGCTCTCCTTCTCCTGCCCACTTTGAAGCTGGCCATGCAGAATTATCTGTTCTCACTCATCTTCTTGGTTCATGTGCCTCCTAGGTCCACTTTCAGCCACTGGTGTGCCTGGCACAGAGCTAGGGTGGGGTTAGTGGAAAGGGATGGGAGCTTCTCTCTCCTCACTCTGTCCCATGGCTAAGGACAGCTGTTGTCAGAGGCCAGGAAGAGCTCAGGACTCCTGGAGTCCCAAGTTCAAGAGCTAGCTCAGGCACTTCCTGACTGTGTGACCTGAGCAAGATTCTAGACCTCTCTCTTCAAGTCTCCTCACCTCCTCCGTGAAGGGGGTAAAATAATTTTTGCCCTTCCACCTCCTGGGCCTCATGAGAAGTTGGTGTGAAAATTCTTGGGAAGATAAGGAGTGAGGCAAAGTTGGAAATAATAATTCCCAGGGCTTTCATAGTACTTACCGGGTACATCTATTCTCATATCACTATGCAGCCCTGTGATGTGTGTACTAGCACTGTCACCGTCACTGTCATCATCCTCATAAGCCCCATTTGAAAGCTGAAGATTCCAGAAGATAAGTCACTTGCTGAAGACCACACAGGTCATAAATGATGAAGCAGGTTCACCCCCTTGAAATTCAGCTTTAGACTCAGCTCTTAACTACGGTCCTATTTTGTTCTTCCAGGCCTTTTTCTTTTCTTTTCTTTCTTTTCTTTTTTTTTTTTTTTTGAGATAGAAGCTCACTGTGTTGCCCTGTGGCGTCACAGCTCACAGCTGGGTTCAAGCCATCTGCTTGCCTCAGCCTCCTGAGCAGCGGGGACTACAGGCACCCACCACAACACCAGCTACTTTTTCTGTTTTTAATAGAGATGGGGGTCTCACTCTTGTTCAGGCTGGTCTCAAACTCCTGAGCTCAGGCGATCCACCTGCCTCAGCCTCCTGGAATGCTAGGATTACAAGTGTGAGCCACAGCACCTGGCCCCTTCTGGGTCTTTTCCTAAGTGTTGATTAAGAATGATGAGTTGCTTACTAAGGTCCAGACACGTTACATATATTTTTTTATTTGGTTATCCTGAGATGCTGGAAATTATTCACCCACTTTGTAGACAAAAAAGTTGATGCTTAAAGAAGGGCACATAACAAGGAAGTAGAGAGTCAGAAAATTCAAGTGTAGATCTGTCCGATTCTAAAATACTGAGTAATGATAATAACGATAATACTCATGTTAGTAATAGTTACCAGCCAGATGTTGCTTTCAGGGTGAAGATAACCTGGGTTCTCATTTTGGCCTGGCTTCAGATTTGTGTCGCCTTTTTCTAAGACCCTCTCCTCCTGGGACCTCATAATGCCATCTCTCCTTCTCAGGCCTCTCCAGCCTTGGCAGGTAGTGATTCACCACGGTTGGCAGTGAGGGCAGTTGATTCCATCAGACTGATGCATTTTTTTATCTGTACATTGGAAATTATTTATATGTGTCAACCTAATTAATGAACAAGCATGATTAAAAAAAAAGCCAACCTGGAAAGGGAATCACTGTTGGAAACAATTGTTTAGAAAAAACACCATTTGTTCCCAGCTCTTGCTCCCTGCTGGAATGGTGGGCCACTTGTTTTGGTGACAGATGCCTCTTGACTGGAATTTTGGAGCATGAGGAGCTGTATGGGGTGGGGTTGGGGGGTGGAGCTGGCCCATGCTCATTTGATCTCTGAGGGGAAATCCTCAGGTTCCCTGGCAGTACCGTACCCTCCATTCTGCAGCCAAGGGAACCCCAACCCTTCAGTCCTGATGTTGACCTGTAGCCTTTGACTTAGAACTGAGGTCTAGAGAGGCACAGTGACTTGCCAAGGTCACTCAGCAAGATGATGGCAAAGCCAAAACTAGAATGCATATCACTTCGTTCTTCCCATGGTGGCATAGGTTTCCTGAACAAGGACGATGCCATCTCAGCTGACCTTAGTATCTGGTATCTAGTCTATCTGCTCCTGCTCGAGCCTTGTCAGGAATTACTAACTCCTTTGTCCTGCACTGACCCTAAGAAATTTTGGTTCCTACCTGGAACTATCACCCTCTGCCCTCGACAGATCCCAGGGGTCCAGAGGTGGTAATGTGCCCCAACAGAACAACTCTTTAGGCTCAGACAGGGTAAGAGGGGCTCAAGTCAAGTATTTATGTCTTGATCATGGGACTTCCTTGCTTGTGTGTGATCAGTGAATAACTCCATTCACTTGCATGTTTTGATCTCAGATTCCTCATTCACGAAATGGAGCAGTATTCTCTGTTGTCCATTCACAAGGACACAGTGAGAAAAAAATTACTCGAAGAAGTAAAAAGTACAGGTGGTGCCTGTGGCTCAGTGAGTAGGGCACCGGCCCCATATACTGAGGAAGGTGGGTTCAAGGCAGCCTCAGCCAAACTGCAACAGCAACAGCAACAACAACAACAAAATAGCTGTGTTGTGGCAGGCACCTATAGTCCCAGCTTCTTGGAAGGCTGAGGCAAGAGAATCTCCTAAGCCCAGGAGCTGGAGGTTGCTGTGAGCTGTGATGCCACAGCACTCTACTGAGGGCAAGAAAGTGAGACTCTGTTTCTAGGGGAAAAAAAACACATGTGAGCTAACGAGTGATATAAAAATATGATTGATAATAATGGCCACCATTTACCAAGTGCTTTTTATGTGTGCTTTAGTAATTACTGCTTGCTGCTGGAGCACCTGACCTTCAGATTCCTATGGACTAAACAACAAAGGTTTATTTCTTGCCCATCATAGTCAGAGGTGGCCCAGGTGCCTCTTGGGAATAGCTCTTTCCTAACTTTATCTTCCTGGAGTCTTTTACTTTCAGCCTCACCAACAGGGGTGAGGGAAAGCATGGAAGGTTACCTGGGAGGTACAGGGGCCAAGGCTGGATGGGGCGCACCTCACTTCTGCTCACATTCCATTGCCCAGAATTCAGAACTGGGAAATGGAGTTGAATTGTGTGCCCAGGAGGAAAGTAAAACTGCTTGGTGGATGCATGGCATTTTATCAGCTACCATGTACCACTGTGCACCTTGGTAATCCACATAACAGTCCTCTAAATAGTTTTATTACCATTTTTTTTCCATCTGAGGAACTAAAGACTCAGAGAGGTCAAACGACTTTACAGAAGATGCCAAATTAATCAGAAGGTGGTGATCTGAATTTATCCTGTCTGGCTGCACCGTCCATGATACTTCTTTTTACAAAGAGAACTTCCAGCTGCAGGTGGATCCATTAATTCATTTTATTTATGCGTGCCTACTATGCGCTGAACACAGTGCTATATCCTGTACAGTGTCACAGCCATTCCTCCTCCTCTTCCCTGCGCTGAGACTACATCTTTTTTCTTCTGCAACTCCATCTAGTCTTCAAGGTTCAACTTTAGACCGTCTCCCTTAAAGACGTTTTCCCTTTTTACCCTGGAAACCACCCTTTCTGAACCTCTCTTGTGCTAGCTTCAATTCCAGGGAATAAGTGAGGAATGGAGGGAGGTGCAGAGTGGATCCTTTTTCCCCCTTAGGAATCAATACCTAAAGATTATGGCTTATGAAAAAAGACACTAAGTCTCCACATTTTAAGAGACCGACCAGGAGTCAGGGTGGCCACTTCCCGCAGGACTGACTAAGAAGCTCCTGGCTTTAAAAACCAGCCCTGCTCTGACCTCCTCCCTCTAGAAAAGGAAATAGGAAGGAGAAAAAGCTGTGAATTCCTATCTCATTCTTCTGGGGATGATAAAGAATTTCGCCTCGCTGACATGAGATGTGGAGCCCCAAGAGTGGTAGACTGACATTTGGTTTCTGCATTTAACTGCCTGGCCATAGGTTCGGCCATAGAAGGGAAGGTTATGGGGAGAGATGAGTAGTGGCTTGGCCAGACAGAAGGGGCAAGGACAGCCTGCCACCCAGTTAGGTTTCAGATGTGATCACAGGCCTTTCACTGCGGGGCCACAGAGATCAGATGAGATTAGAGACCTCGTGCAGTGAGGGGCTTCGGGATCGATTTTGTGAGACCATGAAGGTGGGCATCAGTTTACAATGGGGCAAATCTCAGTGGGGGCCACCAGTGTGTAGGGGGCTGCTCAGGGAGGGCCCCCATCTTCAGAGCTATGGGAATCTCCTCTGCACCTATAAGGGGCCCATAGACAACACATCAGGTCAGTAGCCAAGGCATATTTAGCAGAGGACTCTCACAGTGAGCTGTTACACTAGGCTTCCACCACCTCCTGCCTCTCTCCTCACACCCCAACACCAGTGCAGGGGCAGAGGGGCGGAGGTAGATGAGAGCAAACCTGGCCTCCTCTGCTGGCTGCAGATGCTTGAGCTGGGTTAGGGCTAGTAGGGACGGGGGTGTGGAATTACAGGGATAGAGGAGAAAGAGCTTTGAGCTTGAGAATAAAAAATTATAAGCAAATAGGACTGAGTCCTAAAGAAGCCAAATAAGACTGTTCTAATAACTGACTGAAAAGTTATAGCCTCAGACTGAGTTTGTTAAGGCAGCCTGCTGCCCAGTAGGAAAAGTGAGGGTTCAGCAGAGCACGGTTGGTAGTAGTTATTGGAAAAATAAAACTATTCTGGGTTTATAACCCAGTGAGCTGAAGCGCCACATTAAATCAGTTTCATACTCATCTATTTAGCTATTTGCTGAGCTTCTAGTCTGCCAGGCAATGCTCTTGGCACTGGTGAGTAAAAGGAGCTTACCATGGTGAGGAGACAGACAAGTAAGAAAGTAACTGTTGAGTGTGATAAATGCTATGAGAAAGGATGGTAGAGTACAGTGGAGTGTGGAGGAGAGACTTAGTCATGCCTGTGTGTGTCAGAGGAGGGGTGGGAAACATTTTCCAGGGTCTTAAAGAATGAGTGGGGGTTGACTAGGCAACTATACTGGAGGAGGGTGTCCCTGTATGAATGCAGAGAAGCCTGAAAGAATAGGGCACATTAGGGAAATTGTGAGTAGTCTGTTTGAAACATGCATAAGGGATGTTTGTTGCATGGGTCACTACAAAAGTTTTAAGACAGACTGTCTGATGGTCCATCATTTTACTTCCAAAAAACACAGTCGAAAGCATCCTTTCTTATTCATCTGTGCAGATTTCAACTTTCTAGGCTTATTGGTATTGCTGGGAGAGCTTCATTTATTTCAGTTCATACAGATTTTGTTTCTTTATTTTTGTGTATCCCAAAATTTTCATAATGACTCACATATTACCGTTTTGTTTCTGGTTTTCATTTTATCTCTTTGCCCAACTAGACTATAAACTCCTTCAAGGAACAGCAATATCAAATCTCACTTTCATCTCTTCACCTGACTAGCAGTAGGTGTATACATTTTAACACTGAGCTATTTTTCACCAGAGGTAATGCAGGAGAAGTTGTGTGATTCTGGGGCTTGGAAAATCCTGCAGGGGAAGGGAGACGATGGGTTGATATGTGGCTTGGGATAAATTTGCTTCCTGCCTAGGCCTTAGTTTTCTTCTGTGTATATAAGAAAGTTGACCAGATGATTGGCTTGAGAATAGTTTGAATTTAGAATTTAGGAGATGAAAGCAGCAGATTGAGAGACTCAATCCCTACTGTCAGCTCTGCTGTTGACTAAGTGTGCAACCTGCTCTTTCCCCTACATGCCTCAGTTTCTCTATTGGTAAAATGCAGGAGCATCACACTATATCTCCAAACTCTCCTTTAGCTCCAACCTTCTATGCCTTCCACGTGGAATTCAGTTAACCTTGTCCTGGACTGGTATCCTTGCTCAGGAAGGCCTCACTTTCCTCAATATTCTTCAGACAAATTTTCAAACTCTATGGGGTAGAGGAGGGATATTAGGGCCAAGAGAGGGTATTTGAGTGAAGCAATGAATATTTATAACAGACGCTCCCACCAGAGCACACATTAAGTCTTGCAGCATAACAAAACTGAATTACCATGAAATAAACTTTCTTAATTAAACCAATTAAATTTCTTCCCAGTATGTAATTTAGAAACTCTGATAAACCCTGGTTGAAAAGGTTTGTTTTAGCCTTAAGCTGGCTGAGAAAGCAGGAACATCTGGTTGGTGGTGGAAAGGCCTGTTTAGGCTCCAGGCCATGAGGGCAGCATCATGGAGCTATCCATGGTGCTGAAACAGGCTCTGCCTCACGGCCTTGATAAAGGACACAGGCAGGCCAGGGCCCAGTGGTGCTTAGGAGATGTGCTATTTGAGGACAGCATCTTCCAGTCTAGGCATGGTGCACTTTTCTATTTCTTATGCTTGGCAACAGCTGCTCAGAAGTTAACCATGTATTCTCTTCCACCCTACAGGTCCACTAGAGTTTGAAGAGATGTCATGAATTTTCTTATGTTTATGGAATCCTAGCTCTTAGAACAGGGAGGGATGGCCTGATCCAATCACCTTATTATAAACATAAGAAAATTTGGCTTCAGAGAGTTTAACTGACTTGACCAAAGATTACACAACTTGCAAGTCACAGAGCTGAGATTCAAGCCGAATTCATTTCTCTTTTCACCAGCATGTCCCTGTAGTCTGTGAAACCTTTGAGGGCGGAGGTGTGTTATTCACTTTTATTTTCATCTGGAACCTACCTTAATGCCTGGAAAGTTTTTTTGAATAAATAAATACGTCTATGCTTTTTCTATTCCTTCATAGTCAAATAAATTCAATAGTAGCCACACCAGAATACCAATTATACTAACCCCATCTTTTACATTGGTAAGATTACATGCATATTACAATTGACAAAATGGTTTTTGCCTGTTACCAAATTTGATTTTCACAATAATCTTGGTAGCAAATTATATTAGTTCCATTTTATGCCAAAGGAAACTGAGACTCAGGGGTCCAGTGGCTTGTCCAAGGTCAGATAGAAAATCAATGAAAAAGCAAGAGTAGAATCCAGCTGTCCCAATTCTTATCCACGAACCCAATCCTGCAACTAGTACCTGGGAGAAAACGGAGGTTACCACACGTCTTCTGCTCTCAAGCTGCAGTACAATTGTGGAGATAAGCTACACAATCCAATGTGTGAAAACAAGGTAGATGTACTCAGGAAACAGGTAATGAACGAGGTGGGGTAGTCTGAGGGCTGGTGAGTGGCACAGATAGTGACTGCTTTTGCATTTCAGGAGAGAAAGAGGCCCCAAAGATCTGCTGGAGTTTAGAGAATCTCTCTGGGAGTGGATGTGGCACTGGAGGGTGAGATTTTGATAAGCAGAGGAAACACCATTCTCATGAAATCAAAAGTTTTCATCTTTCCTCCTCCCCCTTCATTTGATACACAGGGAAACTGAAATCCAGAGAAATGAGGGGCTTGTCCAATAAGTAGTACTATAAAGCTGTATCTCTCAGGCTATTTTGAGGAGACACTAGCGATACAGTATGATAAAGTCCATGACCTTAGTTGGGACCCAGGCTAGTACCATGGGGTATGGAAATAAACAGGTGCATTCAGATATACAGAGGCTGTGATGGAGTCTATGAGGGACTCAGAGTAGATGCAAAGGAGAGGGGACCCAGTTATAGAGTGATGTACTCAAAGTTCAAAGTACCTCATTTGAACTACTCAAAGCCAGTCAAGGTCAGGTACCAAAAGCTAAAATTCATTTCCCAACTTCTGAAACCACTAAATAGAAGGCATTTCTGCATAGGAGTGACTTAATCTGGGCCACCGGAGAGAAGCAGACACTGAATCTAGAATCTGATGGCTGAGTTCCAGTTCTAGTTCCGTCTCTCTGGCTGTATCTCAGTGGGCCTGCAGCATCCCTCCTCTCCTCATCAAATTGGGGGTACTTTGCCTTTTTCAGGGTTGCAGGATGGTCAAAAGAAACATCTAAGTGGAAGTTCTTTGTCAATTATAAAGTAATAAATGTTAATAGTTATTAAAGAATATAGTTTATAGTATAAAGTATATAGTAAATAGTTATTAAAGTATAAATGTTAATAGTTATTATTCCTCCTATATACAGAACTTGATGCAGAAGAAAAAATCCTGGATTATAGTTGAGTCACATCTTTGGGCTTCTTGTCTATGGAATAGGCAGCCACTATCTTATTCAATTCCCTCAACAGCTTTGTGAGTTAGGAATGAGCTTATCACAGATGATTAGCCCCATCTCAAAGATGAGAAAACCAAGACTCTAAGAAAATGATGATTGTAGAGGCTGAATCTGACAGTTGCCCTTCAACATGGAACCAACCTCCAGGATCCTAGTGCCAGAATTCTGTCTTCATGCAAGTTAGTTTGGAATCCCAGCCAAAGAGAAGAGAAGAGAAGTTCTCTTGAACTCCCCCCTTTCCTTGGGGGTGGCTGGGCAGTGCTGGTCTTCTCTCCTATTCAGTACTTAGCCCAGGGAGTACTTGAGATAATCTCTTCCAGGGATGGTGTCACCTGCGCCGAATGTCCTGCAAACTGATAAATCGAGCCATTGGTACCCTTTTCTTTGTTCAAAGGACTCCAGATGGGAGGCTGGTGCAGCTGGCGCACTCTGGAGGCTGCTATCAGCTGCTTAGGCTGCCTCAGCCAAGATGAGCTCTCCTTTGTTCCTGATCTCAGTTGAGGACTATCCTCCCCACAATGCAGGCAAGAAGCTAGGGGTTATTGCTCACGTCTGTGTTCATGCTCTTCTTTGTTGAAACCTGCCAGTAGCCGGATTAAACCAGTCCCTCATGTGTGTTTCCTTCCCCATAAAGATCCTAAAGAAGAGAGGAGAGAGAATGATTCTATTTTGGGATTTGGGGACATAATGAAATTGTTTTTTGTTGAAAAGTTTGCTGCAAAGAATTTCTTCCACAGTGTGGCCATAGATGTTTGGGAGACTGTTTAGATGGAGCCTCCAGTGAGGCCTGAATATACCGTATCCAGGAAGCAAGGCTTGACTGACTCTTTACTCAATAAGAACAGGATCTGGTTGTGAAGTATACAGACCCAATTAGGAGGGGAAGGGATTATCAGGACCAGAGCTGTCCCAGGCGCAGGAAGCACTAATGCCTGCCTCCTGGGGGGCAATTATTGTCAGCTGATTAGCCTTAAAGGGCAACCCAGGTACCCACTCCTTCCGAATTTCTTCTTGATCCTCAGCTGGCTTAGAGGGTCTTTTCTGGGCTTTCAGAGCCCTGAGCTTATCTCTGGTTCAGTCTTGATCACGCTGTGTTGTTATTTTCTGTGTTAGGAACTCTGTTTCCCCATTAGAGTGTGAGCTTCCCCGATGCTGGTTCTGGTTCATCTTTTTATTCACCTTCCAGCACACAGTTAAGTTTAACATAGTGGTTAGGACCATGGGCTCTGGACCCAGACTGCCTGTGTTTGAATGTCAGCCCTTCCTCTCACTAGCCTGAAGCTGCAGGAGGGTCACTTAACCTCTTTAGGTCTAAATCTTCTCATCCGTAAAGTGAGAGTAATAATAATAATTGCCTCATAGGTTTGTTATGAGGGCTAAAAATGCAAAGGCACTATTGAGGATAGTGCCTAGCACAGAGCAAGCACCATGTAAGGGCTGCGTGTTATTATTTGACTACTAAGTCTGGAGTATTTTGAATCTTCACTTTACTGAAAGTAGATTCACCTGAAAGACAGGATTCCATGTCTCCTTTATCCCTGGCCTACCCGTGAGGATGAGTTCTAAGGGTCCGGCACTGAAGGGCAGGCCAGGCCAAGGCAGAATGCATGGGAGAAGGTATAACTGTTTTGCAAAATTTGACCCGTAATGAAATCTCTGTGTTCCGTGACATGAAATGTAATTATATTGATGCCTTTCCCTGCCCCTAATTTATTCACGTGACATCCATCACCTGGGGCCAATAGATGCTGGGAGACATCAGTGTTCTATGTATGGCAAGAGGAAGACCCTCAGAAGGCTGATGTGGCCTGGCCTTGACTGGTTTGTGTTGAATGATCTGGGTGCAAAGGGGGGTTGGAGGGCAGATAGTGGAGATGGGTAAAGCAGAAAGTACTAGAATGTTTCCTGAGGGTGAGGAAATGGGTAAGATAGTCCTGTTGAATATATCTAAAGAGCACAATGTCTGGCTAATACAGGTATTTTAAAAATAAAATAAACCCTAAATGAGCATGGCGAGAGAGGAGCCCTGGAACGACCTTTGGGAATTTTGGGGGGTGTGTGTGGAAATTCTTTTAAGCCCTCATTTTCCCCTTGTGAAAAATGATGGCTTAAAAATCAATGTTCTTAAGCTAAGACAGATTCCCAGGCCTTCTCCCCCAAACTTGCATTAATTTGGCTCAGAATGGGGCCCAAGAATCTGTGCTTCTAGCAAGCCACGGGGTGATTGTGATCCATGGGCTATACTTGTTTGGACAAATTGCTTCTTCCTGTATTTAGTAAATTACGGGCCTATAATTTCCTCAAAATTAAGTTAGACATCTGACCATATTGGGCCCCTGTGTAAACCTTCCAATGACTCCTGTTGTTTTAAGAGAAAGTCCTGCCGTAGCCTGTCATGGGTGCTGGCTCCGAGCTCCCTCCCTGAACTCATCTCTCTGACCCCTGCAACCTCTCCCACTCCTCACTCTGGCCATATAAGAACTGTTTGCAGCGTGTATATTTCCCACCTCCACATCACTGCTCAATTTTCTTCTTTTCTGATGCATTCTCCCTGTTCCTTTCTTTCTTTTTTTTTTTTAAGGTCTTGCTCAGTCCAGCACAGTGTTTCCGTTCTCTGAGTTACAGAAGCACACTCTTGGCACAACTGGCCACGGGCAGGCTGCCACATGTGGTTCTTTATTTGTGTCTCAGTTTTATCTTGTCCCTCCACCATTAACCTACAAACTCCCAGAGAGCAGGAACTTCTCTGTGTCTCTCTGTCCCCTGTTTTCCCCAAGCAGAACATCATAGACATTCAGTTATGTATCTGAGGATCAGTGATGCCTTAGAACGGTGATTTTCGACTAGTGGTCTGCAACATACTGGTGTGCCATGAGAGGGCCTTAGGTGTGCTATGAAAATGTTTGAAGAATGTTAAATTTCTTTCAAAAGAAGTTCAAAGCACAGTAAGTATATTCTTTTTTTTTGTTTTTTTTTACTTTTTTGTTGATCAACATAATTTAAGCATAACTAAAGGTTCAAGTGTGCCATGAGATAAAAAAGATTGAAAAACATTGCCTTAGAGGGATACCCTCTCTCTCAGGTGCTGGGTTTCCTAATTGGTTGGGTGACCCATCTTGGGGGGAAGCACATTTATTGTGTGTGCTTTCTAACTAGGAAACAAACTGTAACAGCCAATCACAGGATAAAAAAAAATTTCATGACCAGCAATATGATTTTCACTTATAAACTCATCACCCTGAAATTATCTCCTATTACAGATTGAGTATTCCTTATGTGCAATACTTGTTTCAAGAAGTATTTTGGAGTTTGGATTCTTTTTGGATTTTGGAATATTTGTAGTTATCGTTCAGCATAAAACCCAAACCCCAAATCCGAATTGCTCCAATCGACATTTCCTTCGAGCATCTGTCATATTGGTGCTCAAGAGCATTTTGTATTTTGAATTTTCATATTTGGGATGCTAAATCTGTAATAAGAACAACAACAGACTATTTTATAATTTGCTAAAACTGGAAAAATTCATAGCTATTACTCAACTTTAAGAGAAAGTGTGCTTATGGTCACACATACCTGTTTAATAAACATAACACAGTTAAGGAGTGGCTGCAGTTATTGAGAACTTCTGGGCTCTGAAAGTCCCACCCAGCAATCTTTTGCCCTCCCCTTCTGTCTCCCTCAACCTAGACCAAATGGCTGTCATTAATTCTGCATGCTAACAGCAGTGTCATCTAAATAAAAAATTATGATTTTCAATTAAGGATCCTAGGACCTTTGGGGCCCAAGCTGACCCAGACATGGAAAGGTCTTATGTCCCCCAAGAGGCCGCGAAAGCAGCTGCACCTCTGCCCTTAGCTAAACCTGCCATACCCTCTCAGATTAGAGGGACTTTCCAGAATTGCTTACTACCCTCACTACCAATCACTGTGATACAGGGAGAGCGGTTTTGGCCTGGGAGCTAGATGACTTAGTATCTAGCCCCATGTTCGTCTCTTGCCTGCTAGAGTAGTACTTCTCAAACTTAAATGTGCTCTTGCAGCACCTGGCGTTCTTGCTAAAATGCATATTCTGGTTCACTAAGCCCAGAGTGGGGCCTAGGATTCTGCATTTTTAAGGAGCTCCCCACTGACACTGATGCGCTGATTTATGGACTACACCTTGAGTAGCAAGGCGCTTAACCATGAGCTTTCCCATGAACTCATTTTCCTTATCTTCAAGATGGTGTTAGGCTTGGTGACCTCTGAGGACCTGTCTGGGTTTGATTTTCTGTGATTTCATCATAAATAATAATCATGGCTTTATTATTACACTTTATAGCAATACTATTCCTGAAAGCTAAAATATAGACAGAACTCACATGTCCACCAAACTGCTGAAAGGATACACAAGTTGTGAGATACTCATACAATGGGAAAGTACTCATCAATGGAAAAGAACGAACTATTAATACGTCAACCACATGAGTAAGTCGCACGTGTATTAATGCTAAGTGAAAAAAATAATAATTCACAGAAGAATCCAGAATGTGTTACTCCCTTTATGTGAAATTCTAGAAGAGGAATACTCAAGGCTGGAAATAAGATCAGTGCTTGCTAAGGGCCATGAGCGGGGAGAGAGTAGTGCTTCTCAAACTTGAATGAAAAGGGGCACATGGAAAGCTTTTAGAGTAGTGCATTGTTTTACACCATGATTGTGAGGGTGATTATGTGACACATACATATACATTTGTATATGCACTGAATTATGCTCTTAAAATTGGTGACATTTATGATGTATAAATTATCCTCAAGAAAGCTAAACAAAAAACAAAAAGCAGGCTGGAAGCAGGGACACCTGCCTGTAATCCTAGCACTCTAGGAAGCCATGGTGGGTGGATTGCTTGAGGTCAGGAGTTCTAGACCAGCCTGAGCAAGAGCCAGACCCACCTCTAAAAATAGCCAGGCACTGTGGTGGGCGCCTATAGTCCCAGGTACCTGGAGGCTGAGACAAAAGGATGGCTAAAGCCCAAGAGTTTGAGGTTTCTGTGCGCTATGATCCCACAGCACTCTACTGAGTGTGACAACGTGAGACCCTGTCTCAAAAAAAAGCAACAAAATTATGGGTACTGTTTATTGAGTACCCACTGTGTACCAGGTATTTTACAGAGCTTGTTGCCATTCTTTGAAACAACCTTTCAAGCTAGGACTATACCCAAATGAGGAAACAAGTTCAAAGGAAAACTGACAGCTTTCAAAGAAAAGCTAGGATTTGAACCAACAAATGTCTGATCCCACACCTTTACCCACCTCTTGCAAGTGCAGTGAGTTCTAAAAGGTTCCAAGTTCATTCCTGGGCTCCCTGTCTCTCCACCAGTGACTTTCATTGTAAGACTTATTCTTGTTGTTACATATTTCTTTGTTAAGCATGAAACTCACCTGGTTAGGACATGACTCTAAAGTGACAAGAGCATCCTGGTGGGTGCAGTCAATCATCAATACATTGTCTTACATCATTTTTGATTAAACAAGTGAAGATTCTTCTGGGAGCACACACTGTTTGGGGGAGTGTGGATAGTAGGCCCAGTGGGGAAGGCAGAGTTTCCTGGTAAAGAGGCTGGGGCAGGACATATTGTGCCCAACGTGTCTGGGGAAGCTGGGATTATTTTCTTCACCATTTTGCAGATTGAGAAACTGAGGCACATAGAGGTTGTTCAACTTCTCTGAGGTCACATAACTTGTTAGTGGCTGAGGTCAGGCTTGAAACCTGCTTTTGTGGCCCCCAATTCTGTGCCTTTTCTTTTTTCCCACAAGCAAGAAGACAGAGCCCCGTCCTTGAAGGATTTACAAGAGTACAGCAGCTGCTCACAGCTGTACAAGAATTTAGAAAACCAGGCTACAATTCTGTGCACTTCATGGAGTAGTTTAAAATAAAAGGAATTTAGCAGAGAAGTGAGCCAAAGAGGGCAGATGCCACCTGGGAAAACTTCCTGGAGAAGGTTTGGTAGAGATGGGGCAGGCGGAGGAAGGAGAGCTGTATTTGCGTGCCCAGCCCTGGCTCCCCAGGAAGATCTGGAGCCAGGGCTGGAGAGGAGACTGGACAGGTGCTGAGGTGCTGGGCTTGGGTCTGACCAGGAGGGCTGAAAATGCTCTCTGCTGTTGCTCCCCGTCAGGTGCTGTGCAGGGGCCTACTTGGGAAGGGGAAGCTGTGGGAAAGAGGCATCAGCCATAGGCTGAGAAGGGCTGGGAAAGGGTGTGCTCGGGGTCTTCCAAATGTCCCGGCCCCTCAACATTGTCAAAGATGGCCAGCAGTTCTCTCCACCCAGTCAGGGCAGGCTCCAGTTCCTACGGCCCCACGACTCCAGATGGGGCGTAGGAGCCACCCTCTCAGCCTTGACATCACCCCCACCCAGGACCAGGCCACCCTCCTGGGCACCCAGGAGGCCTGTTGGCTCCAGCAGCTGGTGTGAGCCTCGTAATTGAAGCCTCTCCTGAGCTCTGGGCCCGTAAGGGACTAGTCTTCCTGCCACCTGCTATTATCCTGCTCTGATCAATTAGTGGGGAAGAAATGAGGTCAGAGAGAGCAGGTGTGGGCTTGGCTTTGTTGCTCAGGAAGGGCTGTGCTGCGTTGGGGCTGGGCTGGTGATCAGGAGGAGATTCTCGGGGAGAGTGAACCACCGCAAGGACTGGGCTTGGCCTCACTGTTGCCAGGAGATAAAAACAGCATTTGGAAAATGTTCATGCTCCAGGCTGCACAGGGCACTGGGACGAGCCCATTAGCTACTTAATGTCCTGGATAATGACCCTCAGCTTCCGAGAATGTCAGCTGGAAACCCAGACTCTACCAATGGCGTGGAAACAGGCCAACAGCCTTGGCCTCATGTTCAAAACCCTCCCCCTCTACCAACCAACCTCTCCCACCTCACCTCCAGCCTTCCGCTCCTGTGCCTCTTTCCTTCGGCTCTCTAATCGGGTCCCGGGCTCTTATTTCCCTTCCTTTGCTTAGGATGTCTGTTGCCTGCCCTTGCCTCAGTCTCCTTCTCTGCCTGATGAAAGCTTCCTTGTCCTTTGTGCACCATGTCATGTGCCAGCTTCTCACAGCCACTGCCAGAAGTTGCCTCTTGCCTCCGACCTCCAGGATGCCAGTGGCAGCTTCCTTATATCAAAGGAATCTGAGTTTGCTCTCTTCTTTCCCTGCCTGGGAACATTGGAATCACAGATGCCCTGCTTGCCGACATGTTTTCTGGCACACAGCAGGTGCCCGTGATGGTTCAATCGAATACCCACTTGCACATATGCAATGGGTCCCTCTGTTTTACTCTGAGCACCTCCTGAGGGTGTGGCTTCTGTCACCTGTCTGTGCCTTTGCACGTGCTGCTCCCTTTGGTTCAGTGCCTTTCCCTACTTTTCTGTCTGGTAGGATCCAGCTTCACGTCAGGCTAGTCTGTGCTCTCTTTATATCTTTTATACTTCTTTGATGACACGACCTACACTGTGCTGTGAATAAGATAGACTTTTGCCCTCAAAGGATTCACGCTGGCAAGCTGACAAATAGCTGTAATGCAGACTCTCAGGCTCCAGGATTTGGTGTTTTAAAAATTTGAATGGTATAAAAGAGTAGGTAAGGACAAGCTTCCCTCCTTCAAAATCAGAGCTGCTGCTGTTTTGCACAACTCCAGAGGACGCTATTGCCCCGTGGCCTAGGTATGTGGCTCTAGATGGGCTTGCAGTATATACAAGGTTTACAACCATATCTAGCAGCCCTGATCCATTACTTCAATTCCAGTTCCATTCCTCAGAGGTAACACTGTTACATTTCTTGGGCATCATTTGTTTGTATCCTCGTTTTTTCTTTTTTTTTTTTTTTACACAAAAGGAATTATGTCATATACAATCGTTTCCATCTTTCTTCCTTTAATAGTCTTGGAAATCATTTTTAGTCAGAACATCTGCATCTACTCCATTATTTTTCACTATATTATTTTTAATAGCAACTCAGTATATGAGTATACCATAATTTAATTACTCCCCCATTGGAGAATACTTATGTCCTTTTTTTTTTTGCAGTTTTTGGCCAGGGTTGGTTTTGAACCCACCACCTTCAGCATATGGGACCAGTGCCCTACTCCGCTGAGCCACAGGCGCCGCCTTATGTCCAATTTTTTTTTTTTTTATTGTTGGGGATTCATTGAGGGTACAATAAGCCAGGTTACACTGATTGCAATTGTTAGGTAAAGTCCCTCTTGCAATCATGTCTTGCCCCCATGAAGTGTGACACACACCAAGGCCCCACCCCCCTCCCTCCGTCCCTCTTTCTGCTTCCCCCCGCCATAACCTTAATTGTCATTAATTGTCCTCATATCAAGATTGAGTACATAGGATTCATGCTTCTCCATTCTTGTGATGCTTTACTAAGAATAATGTCTTCCATGTCCATCCAGGTTAATACAAAGGATGTAAAGTCTCCATTTTTTTTAATGGCTGAATAGTATTCCATGGTATACATATACCACAACTTGTTAATCCATTCCTGGGTTGGTGGGCATTTAGGCTGTTTCCACATTTTGGCGATTGTAAATTGAGCTGCAATAAACAGTCTAGTACAAGTGTCCTTATGATAAAAGGATTTTTTTCCTTCTGGGTAGATGCCCAGTAATGGGATTGCAGGATCAAATGGGAGGTCTAGCTTGAGTGCTTTGAGGTTTCTCCATACTTCCTTCCATAAAGGTTGAACTATTTTTTAAAACACTCTAAACAATACTGCAACAAACATCTTCATAGATATACCTTTGAACACTTATTTGAATTTGTCTGTGGGAAAAATTCCTAGAGGTTAAATTGCCGAGTCAAACAAAAGATATATGTGTTTACAATTTTGAAGGAAATTACTAAATTTCTCTTCAAAGACTGTGCTGAGTCTTCCAAGATGAGTGGAAACTAGAGAGGTAGAGGCCTGGTCCGGGGAGCAGCATGATCAGAGCTGGATGCGGGTTTGACTACACACACCTGTTTGGAGGAGCTGAGTCACACGCTGGCTGGATCACCGAGCAAACATCATTGCCTGGTGATGGATGAGGCTGACCTCTGCAAGGCAGTGGTCAGCTCGCTCAGAATTGTGGGTTGGTTTAAGTCACAGAGGTTGACAAACTCTGGCTTGTTGGTCTGCATTTGTCGAATTTCACTGAAACACAGCTATAATCATTTTCTCACTTATTGTCTGTAGCTGTTTTTGCTATAGTGGCACGGGTGAGTGGTTCCATCGGAGTCCATTTTTTCCATAAAGTCCAAAATATTTGCTTCCTGGTCCTTTATAAATGAAATTTGCTGGTATGAGAAGTTAGATTAGCATGAGAACAGTGGCAGGCATTGGCATTTTTGAAAGATCAATTTGTTGCTGTGCAGAGAGAACTGCAGTGGGGGAAGGGCTGAAAGACCGAAGAGGAGGCTGTTGCAGTGACCCAGGTGAGAGATTATGGGACCTGGAATAAGACAGGCAGTGAGAATGGAGAGAAGAGGATGGGATTGGTAAGTAGTTGAGAGGGCTGAGTGTCTGTGTGGGCAAGGTGGAGAAATCAAGGATGTCAGGGAAGATGCTGTGTTCTGGTGTTGACCTTGGGCAGGTGGTTCAGGTGCCCCCGACCCTCTGCCCTGTTCTGGCTGCTGGTGGCAGTGCTCAGGGGATGGCTGTGCCTAACTCAGGGTCTCGGGTCTCCCTCAACTTGAAGGACCAACCTCCTCTAACTCTGAAGCTGGCATTAGCAAAAGGAGATGTCTCATAAGGCTGGGCTCAATTTCCATCTTCACCCACAGCATTAATTCAGCTTTGATTTTATATATAGCCCATCTCCCTGCTTTTCTGCCCATTTAAAAGTTCATTACCAAGAAGGCTCAAATGATCTATGCAGTGGTGGGAAACTAGTAAGATCTAAGCAAGATCGAGCTGCTTTTTTTCTTTTATCAGTTCCATAAAGATAATCTCATGGTCACTTACTATAGAGAAGCGGGGGAGCTGGTGGAGACATCCCATTCAAATCAGAAAGGTTAAGTTAAAAAAGCAGGCGCATAGCTGGGAACAATGGTGTACTAGAAGTTAAAAGGGTAGTGACAGAAGGTTGAAGGATGCTCTGGAATGAGCCTTTCCAGAAGTCAGTGACACAGCCTCAGAATCATCTGTCTGAGTTGTAATCATCTGTTAAGGACAACACAGGATAGACCATGGTAATGAACAGCAGTCTTAGTTCAAGAGGCTCATGGCAGTAATTGCTCTGAATTTTGGAGCAGAACAGTCTGGGACATCTCTGGAAGTTTTGAGAGTGATGTGACCTACAGAGAGGCAGAGAAAAGAGGGAGAGGGAGGAAGAGGGCAGGATAGAGAGAATGAGGAGAAATGGATTTAGAAGGAGATGGAGGGAGGAAATTGAATAAGTTCCTATGCAAAGTAGTTACAGATAGCTATTCGCTGCCAGGACCTCGTACCTATGGATCATTTATGTCTTCTAATAATTCTGGAGTGCAGGTGGCATCGCTGTCACATTATATATGAGGAAACTGAGGCTCAGGGAAGTTGAGTGACTTGTGCAAAATCCTCCAGGAAATAAGCGGCAGAGGGGAGACTCAAACAAGGACTCATTGGCTGCAAAACCTGGGCTCTTTCTTCCACACGATGAGGCTGAGAGTGGGTACTGGGTAGGGCAAAGAGAAGAGAAGTTTGGAAAGGCAGCAGGGCCGGAGGAGGCTCACAAAACCCACAGCACTTGCCAAGCCCAGCCACTCATGCCTGAACAGTTGGCTGATTTTTCATAAAATAAAAGAAGTCCCTGGATTGAGAAATATGTGTGTCTCCTAGATTGGATTGTGCAGTGAACAGTAGCCAGAGCGAGCAGTAATCCATCATGGCCTGGCGTTGGTGGGTGCTGCCAGCCGGAGCCCTGGTGGAACTGTTGTGAAGGTGACCTTGGGGGGAAAGCCAGGGTCCAATCTCCAACTGCTTCCTGGGAGTCTGGGGATAGCAGGGAGGGGAGTAGGATGACAAGTTCCCTTCTTCTTCCTGGTGAGCTGTTTTCCTCCATTTTCTTTTTGCTGTTTTCAATGCTCCACCAATGCTGGGTCTGGCTGCGGCTGGCCTGGTCCCAGGACCTGAGGATAGGGCTGAGCCTGG
The DNA here is from genome assembly GCF_027406575.1 of Nycticebus coucang. Taxonomy (NCBI): domain Eukaryota; kingdom Metazoa; phylum Chordata; class Mammalia; order Primates; family Lorisidae; genus Nycticebus; species Nycticebus coucang. The sequence continues at coordinate 47,034,024 of NC_069801.1, read as the reverse complement.
AGGGCTGGGCTGAGTTAGCAAGATCCAAAATCTTACACCGAGACTCGAGTTATTGTACTTTGTGACTCCAAGGTCAGCTGACCTCTCTTATTGGCTGAGGGTCCAGGTGTGTAGACAATTAGCAGAAAATAGACTTTGGAGGGCATCTCCTTACCCAGGGTAGGCCAGTGATTTAAGGAGTTTGACTCCATAGTCAGTAAGATTTGAGTTTGAGTCCTGAATTGGCTACCTATGTATGTATTATCTATGTGACTTGGGCAAGTTACTTAACTTCTGAGCCTCACTTTCTTTACCTGTAAAATGGGAATTCTTAGAATACTTAGGAATAAATAAGATAATATAGGTAAAAATCAACAGTTAAATGCCTGATACGCAGTCTGTATTTCGTTTAGAATTTTTGCCTTTATTCCTTGGAACCACCTTGTTGGATGGGAATTATTTAGTCTATTTCACAGACAGCCAAAGAGGAACTCCCTGTGCTTTCATGGGTTTAGAAGAGACAGGTCACAAATGGCTAGCTTTTGATACTTTATGAGCTCCTGAGATATTGTTGGATTCTTGGCTACCATTAACTGAGTGCTTGCTACATTCTAGGTACAAAAGTAAGCTCTTTGTAAGCATTAGCATTAGTTAGGGTGTTGCTGGCTGCTGTGACAAACAAATCTACGAATTACAATGTTTCAACCAGTGTAGAAGTTCATCTTTCTCTGGTAAAGTCCAGAATGGGGGTTTTGATTGATAGGATGCTTGCACCCAAGTTGTGAGTCAGACCCAGACTCTTTATATATGGTGGCTCTGTTGGGTTCAACATGTGGCTCTAGAGACACGCCGTCATCTTCATCCAGTGGCAGAAGGGGGAGGGACAAGCATGAGAGTTTTCATCAGCCAGATCAGAAAGGGCCCACATCACTGTGCTGACCTGCTGTTGGTCAGAATTCAGATGTATGGCTAAGGCTAATGCACCAGGAAGAAGACGAGGTTGGTGAAGAGCTAGCGAGGCTCTATCATGTATCATCCATCCCAACTGATTTTTACAATAATTGAGAAAGAGAGAGGGGGAGGGAGGTAGGGAAGGAAAGGGCGAGAGGAAGGAGGATGGGGGGAGAAAAAAAGGGGAGAAAGAGGCTGCTCTTTCTGTCCTAGCCAGCACCTTGCACTGAGTTCCTTTTCAACCTTCCAATGTCTACCGGGCCCTTTAATACTGCTAATCTCAGTCAATCCTCTGTACACCCCCAATCCAAGTTGGGGGTTGCCAGATATTTGTATAAGAGTCAACGTGTCTATAAATGGTTTTCTGTAGTGTATCTTATGGTAGAGGCTTAGGAGTACCTATAATAGACAACACTCGAGTGCTGATGAGATGCCTGAAAATTTCCAAGAATTTTACACATTATTTCATTTAATCTTCTCAACCATTTATAAGATAGGTTCTATAAGGATTCCATTTTACAGAAGAGAACACTGGACCAAGAGAAGTTAAATAACTTGCCCAAGGTGACCCGATGGTGGAGCCAGATTTGGAATCCAGCCAGTCTTCCACATTCGACACACGATCTTCCCCTGTGTGTTGTACCCTGGCCTGACTAAGTGCAGGGAGATTAAACTCCTCATCTCTCAAGATCCTCTTGGTTCTCAGACGCTTTGCGGGTCCCTCACTCCAGAGGCTGATGTGTTCCTGAGAGGGTGCTGCTCACTCACACCCAGCTTTCCTGCTCTCTATCTCCCTGGCCACTCCACACCCTCCAAAAACTGTGCTGTGGACACTGCCTTTACTGAGCAGTACTGTGGATCAGGCTCAGAGCGAAATGCACCATCTGGATTAAGTACAAACGCACTAGGAGGAGATGGTTGTCATGATTCTAGTTTATGTATGAGGAAATCAAAGCTCAGAGGGGTTAAGCAACGTGTCCAAGGTCACACAGCAAGTACATAACAGGTCTGAATGACATCAAAGCCTAAATTTTTAATCACTAAACTCTAACAACAATAATGATGAAGCCATAATTGTATTTTCATTTTTCACCGGGAAGCAGAAAGATCTTTTTTAAAGGATGAGAAGGCAGATGCTTAGTGTCTCATTTTGGATTGTTTGTGTATATCTCAGAGGGGGAGGCGAACACTGAGGGAGTGGAAGAGCCCTTCAGTTCACTGAATGTGACAAGGACTCCTGAGTCCCTCTCGCTTCCCTTCACATTCTCAGGCCTGGGATCCTGCCTGGTCTTTCAGAGCACTTGTGTGTGTTAGCATCTAGCAAATACACCTTCACCCACTGTGTGCTCTTTAACAAGACTGAACCTCTCTTGAGTTTTATTTTCTTATTTCTAAAAGGCTGATAATAGTGTCTGTTTGCGTTGTGGGAGTTTTTTTGTGCGTGTGTGTGCATTTATACATGTTTATGATTGTCCCTTATAGAGTTTGGCACCTAGTAGGTGCTTAATAAATGGTTGCTCTTGTTCTTGTGCCAGCTGAGGGGTTGGTTAGCTGGTTTGTTACCACAGAGCAGAAGATGGGCAGGGGGCAGAGGTACCATCTGGGTACACGGCCAATTCGTGGCAGATGCAGGATGCGTGGCCCAGAAGTCTCTCCTTGGCTCAACCTCAAACTCTGGCCTCTGGCCCCATGTTTTGCAAGATTTCTCTGACAGATCGAATGACAATCCTGGGGCCCCTGAGAAATGCTGTCCCACAGAGCCGCTTGTTAAAAGGTAGGGACAAGGAGCTACTTTTTTTCTTTTCAAGGTCTGGGGGTTACAATGACTGAGTCAGACAGGCAGCTCTGGCCTGGGGGCTGTGCTGTGGGGACCCAGCTAACAATCCTCCCCTGTGTGTTGTACCCTGGCCTGACTAAGTGCAGGGGGATTAAACTCCTCATCTCTCAAGATCCCCTTAGTTCTCAGACGCTTTGCGGGTCCCTCACTCCTGAGGCTGATGTGTTCCTGAGAGAGTGCTGCTCACTCACACCCAGCTTTCCTGCTCTCTTGTCTCACTGGCTATTCCACACCCTGGCCCAGCCCTCACCCTCCCTGACCAGGGCCCTGCAGCGGGCTATCAGCCCGCTCCAACCACTCTCCAGAGAGGCCAGAGTCAGTTTTCTTGCCAAATCCACCCATGCTGCTCGCCTCTCTAAAACACACTTTTGGCTTTTCTCTGCCAACTGAATACCTCACTCTGTGCCCTGCTTGCCCCTCCTCCACCAGCTCCTCCGTCCCCTACCTGCCTTGTTCCCACAAGCTCCACGCCATCCCAGTTCCCAGCCTCCACCTATCTGGCCAGGCCTTCAGGGTCCAACCAAAACACTCCTTCCTCAACTCTCCCAAGCCCTGCTGCTCCTCCTTCCCTGGACTCCCTAATGCTGTGCATGTGGGTCTCTCACAGCACTTGTGTCTGAGGATGGTAACTGCTTGCTTACCTCTCTGCCAGGAGGGCAGTAAACTCCTGGAGAATGAGAGCTGGACCAACAGCTGGGCTGTACCAGTGGAGCCCTGTTGGTTGTTAAAAATACAGAAATATTTTCCTACTGGCTGGCAAATAGCTATCTCTTCCTGTCCCCTAGTATCCTCAGCCCTCCTGTAGTCCAGCAAATGCAGAGTTAATGGTGAGCACAGTAGGGGGTCTCCTGATTGGTCGGTGCCCTGGTCAAGCTGGTTGTTACATTTCTGATTTTACCCAGGGAAGCCTTTCACAGGGTATGAGCCCTGCCCCCATCCTTTTCTTTCTTTATTATTATTTTTTTTGGCTGGTTCTGGGTTTGAACCTGCCACCTCCAGTATATAGGGCCGGTGCCCCACTCCTTTGAGCCACAGGTGCTTCCCCCCTACCCCCATCCATTTCTACCAAACACCCCAGATTCCTCCCAGGTCTAGATTTCCAGCTTGTGAGTAGTCTTAGCAGCTTTGGAGGCTTTGCTCTTTGGAAAGAAACAGAAAACTTCCCCATAAGAGGCCCACGTCTGAGATGCCTCCCTAGAGACTCCCTTCCCCCCAAGTGGAGCTAAATTAAAGGATCTAGATTTCAGGCCATGGGCTCTGGGTTGGGGTTGGGGAGGGCTCAGCAGCTCTGCTCGGTCATGGTTCCAGAGTGTACCACTCAAGGCACTGGGGCTCCAGAGCTGCACTGGGGTGCACCCTGCAGGTTTGCCGCTCACAGCCTGGATGGGGGACAGACATGTGTAAGCAAGACAATGATAACACAGGATGAAGATGGGGAAGGTGTGGTGGGACCTCCAGAGGCTGAGGATCAGGGAAGGCTTCTTGGGGAACAGAGGAGGTAGGTCAGAGCCAAGTCCCAAAGGCCTAACCAGGGGATTCCTGCCTGGCCTCCAGGTCACCCCTGTAGGCCACTACCTCCTGGAAGCCTATCCCCAGTCACTGCTCTGTCTCACTGCTGGCCTTGGCCTGCCAACCACAGCATGAGTAATCATGACAATGATAATAATAACCAATACTTAAACAGTGCAACCTTGTGAGGTAGGTGCAATCACTATTTCTCCTTTATAAATGAGGAAACTGAGGTATGGAATGTTTCTGTGACTCTTTCAAGGTTGCAGCAGTAGGATGTGGTAGAGCCAGGGTTCAAATTCAGGTCTGTGTGCATGTAACCACTACATCACACTGCCTCAAGCTAGCTCCAAGCATCACTACTGGGGTCCCGGCTGCCTGTGATCAGCAGCAGGAGGGGACGCCTCAGATGTCTGGCGGGCCTGTTCCTCTGGGGTGTATCCTACAGTCTCAGGCTCCTGGCACCATCTGACACAAGCTCCTGGGGGCCCGAGTGGTATGTGTGCCCCTAAGGTCGGTGATCCTCAGGGAGGGCCCCAGCCAGGGGCAATGACAGGCCATCCCCTGAAATCTAGCAGTAATCTTGCCATCTATGTGAGACTCCAGGGCCCAGCCCTGATGGAGGGTCCCCAAAGCCGTGAAGTGCACTGTTCCCCAAACCCGCCTCATCCTATGCCGAGTCCATGTCCTCCCAATGCCCCTCCTTTCCTCTCAAGGGAGGCTGCCTGGGGGAGGTCACATCAAGTGGGATCATGCAGAAGAAAGGGCACAGACATTTTAGGCCAAGAGCACAGGCAAGGAAATGGAACAGCATGTTTTGTGGGGCAGGGGAGGGCGGTGATGGGGCTGAGAAGGTAAGTTAGTGCTGAGGCCTTGACCTTCAATCAGTAGGCAGCGGGGAGCCATTAAAGAATGTGGAGCAGGGAGAGAAACGGGCATATTAGTGTTTTAGAGGAGGGTTTCACAAGGAAGATGGGGGGAGGGGAAGCCCAAATGGAGGCTGGAGCTGGAGTCCCCCTATGATAATGGCCTGAATTGAAGTGGTGACAGAGCAGTGGGCAGACGTGAAATACTTTGTGAAGGTTGGGACTGGTAATAGTGGAGTGAAGGAGGGGGCAGTCAAGGCCAACACTCAGGTTCTAGGCTTGGGTGACAGGGAGTTGGGCCCCAGGAGGCAGTGTGCATTTAGATGGAAGGTGGTAGGATTGGTTTTGGACTTTAACTTGGATGAGGCCTGGGTGGAGATGTCCCCTGAATTGTCTCCTATGTAGATGAGCTTGGGAACAGGCTTTGGTCTAGAGATAAAGATCTGGGAGTTCTCAGAGGAGGGAAGAACCTGAAGCCATGGGAAGGGCTGAAATCCTCCAAGGAGAGTGTGCTGGTGACACCAGGAAAGAGGACAGGGCCCTGGGCTCTGAGGGAGACCAGCAGTCCTGGGGATGGCTCAGAGGTGCTACTGTTAAACTGCAGCATGTAATTCCTTCACTCATCAGAGCCAGTGCTCTCATACTGTGGAAGAAGAGAGTAAGTGATTTCTACTCCTGCTCTGTTTGCAATGAATTTTATAGGGATGACCTTGGGCAAGGCCCTTCACCTCTCCGTGCTTTAGTTTCTTCATCAATAAGATGGGGATAGTAATAGCATCTACTTGTTGGCAGGATAAAGTGAGCTAATATATGTAAAGTACCTAGCACAATACCTGGCACAGAGAGTTTACAGCTGCTTTTATTATTATCATTATTATTATTATTATTTATTGTTGGGGATTCATTGAGGGTACAATAAGCCAGGTTACATTGATTGCAATTGTTAGGTAAAGTCCCTCTTGCAATCATGTCTTGCCCCCATAAAGTGTGACACACACCAAGGCCCCACCCCCCTCCCTCCATCCCTCTTTCTGCTCCCCCCCCCCATAATATCATTATTATTTTTATCAGCATTTTCTTCCTTTCTCTAGACTGTGAGCCCTTTAAGGACAATGGCTGTGTGTGTGTTTCTTCCTTGCAGCCCAAGGCAAGGCCCCCAGTACGGGCTCGGTAAGGAGAGGGTTTGGATAGAACGAATGAAAATTATAAATGGTAGGACCCGGAAGGCAGTCAGGCCCCTGCTCGTCTCCACCCCCCAAACCCCAGAGCTGGCCCAAGCCTGGGCTGGCTGAGGCTCAAAGCAGGGCCATCCTCAAGTTGGTGTGTGTGGAGCCTCCAGGCCTGACCATCTATTTGTTATTAGGGTAATAAACAAACAAGTTGCTTGACAGCACGGGGACTGGCACGAGCGCCTTAGAAGATAAATGCTGCCTCTGAAATAGACAAATATTTACCATCCTCCAGATGAAGTTGTCAGCCCTGCTAAAGGCCTCCAGGGCTTAGAATTAAAGTGAATGTTGCTTTTTTTTTTTTTTTTTTTTTTTACCTGAATGGAAACGTATCAGAGTACTTCTTCACAACAAAGTGAAATTGCCTGTCTTTGAGCGCCTACTATGTGCTGGGGCTTTCCCACAAGCTCACCCCAGCCCTTTGGGGTAGGGATTGTGGTCATCATTTTATAGATGAGGAAACCAAGACTAGAATGAGTGCAGTGACTTGCTAAAGACCCACAGCTGGAGGAGGCAGAGCTGGGATCTGAGCCTGATGACTGGCTCAGGGCTCTGGATTGGAGCTTCCCATAGCCAGAGTGTTGAGATCCTTAGCTCAGTGGGAGGGGTGGAAGGGAAGACAAGCTTCTTTTCTATGAGGACCTGGAGGTCGCTTTTGCTTCATGGAATAGACAAATGAAGCCCATGAGATGCTGTGCACCTGAGGGAGGTTGTCCCAGGAGGCTGGAGGATATTGTCTGAGCTGTAAGACTGGATTATTGGAGTACAGATGGAGACCAACGTTGACCCAACCCTAATACATGAGCTTGTGCTGTGTGTGCCAGAGTCAAGTGACGTGGTGCCCATTTTACAGACCAGGAAACTGAGACTTGGAACACGGGCAACTTGGAACTTACGTTTGGCCATGATGTGGACAGGCTTAGGAAAGATCCCTCTGATGGCCACAGGGAAGACTCTGCCCAGACAATCATCCCAATTTAAATATTTGAGGACTTCTTGGTAAAGGGTGGGGTGTTCCTCTGTATTTTTTTCTGTAAGTCCCCAAAGATGTTCCTCAGCTTTAGGATGGTTTTAATCAGTTGCAATGTATTAGAAAATGTCAATAATTTCTGATGAATATCAGCACTGCTCCTAAAAGCTGTGAAATCAGATAAAAATACTCTGGAACCAGTACCGGAAGGAGGCTCAGCTTAGTCATAGAAATGACCTCTACTAAGGTTGGGGGTAGGACCTGGCCTCTTCCTCTCCCTGCACAAAGCTTCCCCTTTCTCATGTCCCTCCTCTAGGAAGTGTCCCCTCTACCCACATCCAAACTCATACATCCCCAGCCCCACACCTTCCACACCTCCAACACCCACAGCCCCCCAACACTCACACACCCCACATACCTCCCGACACACCAATACACCTCTATTTAACCCCATACACCCCATACTCACAACCCCCCCCCCAGCCTCACCACACCCATACTCACACCCACACATACACACCCCCTCCTGATCTTCAGTTCTGGATGTTGACTCTCTTTGTCATCCAGTTTGGCAGACAGTCCCTGAGCTTGTACTCACATGGGACTCTGTGCTTAGCCCTGGAGACCCAAAGATGCCTCAGATGTAGTTCTGTGCCCCAGAGAATCTCTCGTTCTGTACAAGGGGATAGACATGTACACTGACAATGGCTGTGTGGTTAAGAAGATGTCACAATAGAAATTCAGAAGGGAGGGATGAATTACATCCAGGGAAGAGGTCATGGAAAGCAGCTGATGAAGTCTGAGTAGGGTTTGAAGGATGTGAGAGTTGGGCACTGCTCTTCCTCCATCAGGGGAGCCTTCCTGGGAGGACGGGCAGCAGGCTCGGCTGAAGTCTCAGCTTCTTCCCCTGGTTCAGGCCCCTCCACAGCCAGGTACACTGAGGCCCCACCTCCATCCTCACCTTGAGTCTCACACCATCCAGGTGTGAAGCAAGAAGTGGCTGAGAGCCTTAGCTTGGGACAAGCACTAATCGCCCCCATCCCCACCCCATCACCACCTTGTTTTTGAATTCCTGAGCTGGAGTTCCCCTCTTAGTTTGGGAACGTTGGGGGCTTTAGTGTTTCCTCAATAAGACCTCACATTGGTAAGAACTTCCACCTTAGTCCTCAACCTGGGTGGATACAGCCTTTATTTCTTCTTCTGGTTTGGGACTGTTACATGAGCACTGGTCCCAAAGTTCCCTTTGCCATTTTTCTCAAGGTTCGCGGAGCCCTATTATGGAAAGAGATTCCTACTATTGCAGAATTCTGAGGCAGATATGCAAATTAGATTTTCACAGTGACTCCCATCAGGTTTCAAAGGGAAGGTGGCATAAAGCGGAGACAGAGCATCCAGGCTTTACCCTTAGAGAGGCATGGCTGTGAGTCTGCCCCTGCCCCTTTCTTTGCCATATGACCTTAGCAAGTAACTAACCTCTCTGAGCTTCAGTCTCTCTTATGTACGTAAGACCTCTACTAAGGTAAAGTCACATAATAACCTATCTCACATCAATAAGAAATGACTTACATAAAAGGCTAAGCTTATGCCTCTCAGGGAGGCAGGAGGAAAAGGTAGCCTCATGCCTCCCATCTATACCCAAATAGCCTTCTTCCTCTGGCCTGGAACCCTTCCTGCAGAGCTGGGCATCCTAGTTCACCTGTTTTAGTTTCTTTCTTGTCTTTCCTTTCTAGACTAGGAGATCCTTGATGGACTCTAAATCCACCATCTGACTTATATGATATTCAGAACATGAGATGGGCCCAAGAGAAGCACAGTGACGTTCTCAAGGTTATACAGACAGGCAGAGTCTTGAGTGGGTCCTTGGACCTGGATATGACCGAGTTCATGCTCAGGTGAGGCATCTAAAATATTCTGATATAATATTCTAACTCTGCTTAGTATTTTAATCAAACAACTTGGTTCCAATCTCAACTTCTTTCCACTTAGCATTCGCAATTTGTGAAAGTTCAGAACTTATAAGCTGACTAGAAATTTATTTTTGCATTTTATATGAAAAGTCATAGCAAAGGTAATTATTTCTAAAGAAAAAAAAATTCCATGGGGATGTTTAATTGATAGTAAATGTCTCAGCACAATATGCACACAGCAAAGATTAATACTATCCATTCATAGAAGTGAGTTATTCTAAGCACAGCTTTGATGAGCAATAGAAGATGTCACTTGTAGAGAAGTGGGGCAAACACATTTCCTTGCTTTCATCCTGTAATTCACTTCTTAATTTGTCAAACAAGGTCTCTGAGTCCCTCCCTCACAGCCACACTAATTCCGATGGTTTCTTCCTCAAGTGCTTTTATAATGGAATAGCTCCCTGCCCCTGCCAATCACTGCACCATTACTCCCTGTGAGGATGAGGGCCATGTGAAGGGAAAGAGTCCTGGAGTCCAGTCCCAGATCCCCACTGATTCTCTCTGTCCTTGGACAAAGTTGTTTAACCCCTCTGAGCAGCTGATTGGCACTCAAGTTTCTCTTTACTTTGGCCTAGCTCACTTTTATAGCCCATTTCTATTCCACACATCCCTAGACCTTCCAGTCAAGCAGGCTTACTTCCCATTCCAGGAACATGCTCCATGCTCTCCTCCTTCCTTCACCAAAATCCTCTTTCCTTGCCATGAAAATCCCATGCATCCTTTAAGATTCAGATGAGAAGATAAACCTTTCTTCACAGTTGGCTGTGAGCTTTCCCCTACCATCTTTTTGGGGGCTTATTCATATTCTTCTAGGTACTAGAATTCTTATAGACATAATTTTTTCCCCCACTACTAGTTTGTAAACTCCTTGAAGGCAGAGCCAGTATCTTCTATATCCACATAAATGTACACCACAGACTGAGGGTGTGCAGCTGTAAATGGAGGAGCTGGAATTCATACTTGGAGGTTCTAACCACAAAGCCCTCGTATCATGGTTAATTTTACTTAGCAACTGGACTGGGTGAAAGGATACCCAGATGGCTGGTAGAACATCATTTCTGGGTGTATTTGTGAGGATGTTTCCAGAAGAGATTAGCATTTGAATCAGTAGACTGAGTAAAGAAGGTCTGCCCTCCCAAGTGTGGGCAAGCATTATCCAATTCATTGAGGGCCTGGATAGAACAAAAAGGTGGGAGAAGGGCAAATTCTTTGTCTCTTCTTGAACTGGGACATTCATCTTTTTATGTCTTTGGGTATCAAAGCTCCTGGCTCAGGCTTTCAGACTCTGACTGAATTACACTACCCACTCTCCTGGTTTTCCAGCTTGCCAACAGCATATCATGGGACTTCTTTTTTTTTTTTTTTAATAGTAATATTTTTTTTTTATCATGGGACTTCTTGACCTCCATAATTGCATGAGCTAATTCCATTAAAAAGTCCCATTATCTATCTGTCTGTCTGTCTATGTATCTATCCTATTTGTTCTATTTCTCTGGGGATCTTGAGCAATACACCTTGCTTTTGTATCCTTATGAGATGAATAAAAAACCCTCAATTTCCTTGGCTTTCAAATGCAAATAATATTCAGTGTTTTGCGTTACTTGTGAGGGTAAATCATAAACTCTGAAGTTCTCTCATTCTTAGGGGATTATGGGATGACTTTGACTTTCTTGGATGAATAGGCTGGACAATCAGCAGGAATTTAGCAGCAGATCTGTTTCAGTTACTTTGCCATGGAGCCCACTGTGGGACCTTGGAGATCTTGGCCTGAGGTCAATCATTCCGTCATTTCTAGGCTTTGGAGCAGGGTAGATCTCTGAGGCTGAGAAGAGCTCTGAGTTGGCTCCCAGGCAGCCTTCTTAACCCTTGAACCCATTCTCCCAATCTCTTGACCATTGAGTGCCCAGTCAAGAAACATTGATCAAGTCCTACTATGTATCAGGCATTGGGTTAGGCCCTGGGAATACAAAGACTAACTGGGCACTACACTTGCCCTACGTGGGAAAAGGCAGTAACAACCCAGAGAGATACATGTCAGCCCAGGGGTCATGGTGGCTCAGAGCAGAAAGTGGAGGGAGTCAGAGAAATAGCATTTCCTGCCTCTCTCTTTTTCTGTACTATGAATGACATTAACTCACTATAAGATCTGACATAACATTTCTTCTCTGGCCTTAGTTCTTTCTTTTTTACTTTTTTTTTTTTTTTCCCCACAGTCTCACTATGTTGTCCACAGTAGAGTGCTGTGGCATCACAGCTCACAGCAACCTTAAACTCTTGGGCTTAAGCAATTCTTTTGCCTTAGTCTTCCAAGTAGCTGGGACTACAGGTGCCCACCACAACACCCAGCTATTTTTTGGTTGTAGTTGTCATTGTTTAGCTGAACTGGGCGGGTTTTGAACCCGCCACTCTCAGTGTATGTGGCTGGCGCTGTAACCACTGTATTATGGGTGCCGAGCCAGGCCTTAGTTTTTGTTTTCTACACAGTGAGGCATTTGAGCTTCATTGGCCCCCCAGATCTTACCCCATAATACTCAGCCCTTGATTACTTTGTGCTCATGCTGCTGGGCACCATGCCAATCCTCATTGTACCCTCATGCATCTTAAGAGGGCGGAGGCCTCCCCCTCAGGAAGAAGCTCTTGCATTGAGGGTGGCAGGTTTGTGACTGTGGGACTTTCATAGAGGTTGCAGGCCTTCTCTTGGTTTCTCAGTCATTGCTGGACGTGGCCAGGCAATGTGCTCTGGGCGCACCATCTGCCTTCCTGCTAAGGCACAGGGAGGCCGCTTTCTGTGAGCACTGCACCAGGACCTGGGAGTGTAATGGTGAGCAAAAGCAGACACAGTTCCTAGCCTCATAGAGTTTCCTGTCTAGTTGCAGATAAAGTGTTAATAGTATTCACTTGAGTGAATGTGTATCAGTCCTAGAAGAACAATTATAATGAAGATTGAAAAATGTGTTTAGCAGCATAAGGTCATTATTGAGAGTTATTTTTTCAGAGCAGTGAGTCTAGAAGCCACGGGAGAGTGGGCTGAGGGGCAAGCTGGAGGTGAGGAAGTGGAGGTGGTCAGTGTAGATAGTTTTTGATCAATGAATATTGAAAGGACTGGAAAGAACCTTTCCTGGCAGGCACTTGAAAGAAAAAAGATTACAAAGAGATCCAAAGACATTATCTTTTGTAATCCTAAGAAAAATCTTTTGGCATGGGAAGGTCAGATTTTGTTTCCACTTGACAGATGATAAAAATGGAAATTCAGAAAGATTTTGTCTTCAGTAGAGTATTCACAGCAGAGCCAGGACTGGAGCTGAAGTCCCCAGAATCCCAGCCTTGCTTCTGCTTTCCAAACAAAGGCTGGCTATTTGGGGATTATCAAAATGAATGAGGATTGTTTCCACAACACACGTGATTTCTTTATTAAATATTTCTTTCGTCTCTCCGCAGGACCATGATTCAGCACCATGGTCAGTGCTCCCATCTCCCTCCGTCCATGCTGAGGTAAATAGAGCCTTAGCTGATAAGATCAGCGCTGCCTCTGTAAGTGGGTTTTCTCAACAAACATCAACCGAACGTTTACTTAGTGTCAAGTGCTATGAGAGGTGCTGGGGACACAGAATCAGAAAACTGCCCACAAGGACCCCACACTGTAAGATGGAGAAGATGCGGGCCCAGAGTGGGAGAGGTGCACAGGGGTTGTGAGATTGTAAAGCAGAGTGGGGACCAAAGAAGGCCTCAGGAGGATGCCCAGCCTGAGATGAGTCTTGAAGAGAGTGGATGGTAGTAAGAGGCCACTGGACGGTTTCAAGCAGGATCATGACAAGGTCATATGTATGTTTTAGAAACATCCTTTGGGTGCAATGTGAGAATAGTGGAGTAGGTGAGAGAAAAGACAGGGAGACTGAATAAAAAGAGTTTCCCCAAGCACATTTAAAAGACATAGCCAGGTTTTAATCTTGCTTGCAAGAACAGGTGGAAGTATTCTTGATTTTGTACATTTTCTTTCCGCACAAGAAAAGTTTCCCTGTCTTGATCAGCTGAAGCTGACACTGAAGGAATCATATTGCTTGTGGGCTGGAGGAAAATAAGATGTAGAGGAAAGGAGGAGAATCTGATTTGTTGAACCATCATCATGTGTTAGCGCCATGCTCGGCGACTTTCACATATTCTCATTTAATTCTCCCAACAACCTGTGAAATAATGGGGTCCTCATTTTTCATGACAAGAAACTGAGGATTTGAGATGTCAGTTACTTGTGGTCATGTCATACACAAAAATAAAAGGGGTTTGGAGCCAGCTCTGTGTGGCTCCATAGGCCTCACATCCCCTCCTTACCCATCAGCTGTCTCCTGGAGAGTGAGGTGGAGACTCAGCTGACAGGGAGCCGAATAATGGCTCGAGGCACTTACCCCTCTGTCCTCCTCGTTTACATAACACACAAATGAATCATCACAATAAGCATTCTTTTCTCAGCTCCTAAGTCCAGGAGCTTTGGAAGGCTAGGACGGACTCAGTACCTGTGACATAGCCCCTTTGGGGAGGGTGGGTGGGGTTTCCCTTCTCCTTCCCACCCCATGGTAGCTCATCTTGCAGAAAAGAGGCTTCTGTGTTCAGGGATGAGAAAATGAGAGGTTTCATGTTGGTGCCAATTACCTGTTTTGACAACCCTGAGGTGCCCTTGGCCCCCAAGTTTTGGAGCTGGCACCATCCATTCTCTCTGGCCCTTTTGTGGTGGCGGTGGCGGCGTCTGCCGCAGAGCCCAAGAAAGCTTTATGGAGATGGTCACACTCCAGTGCCCAGCCTACTTGTTGGAACTTTCCAGAAATATTGCACTGCAGACATTTTCCACGCCGTTATGCTAATGGAATCAGGAAAAATCAATTGTCCTTAAGGAACAGGGGAATGAGACGTGCTGTAAATGCCACGGGATGAGTGATTGGTTGATTGCTTGCCGGCGATCGGAGCGCGTCTCATCCCTACATTATTCTGATGAATTTTTATGGCATGCCTCTTTTCTTGCTTGCTCCCTTCTCCCGCCCCCGCCCCCCCTAGCTGGGGAAGAAGGTTTATGGCTTGCAGCTTCGCAGTTGATTGAATGCAGCTGGCATTGTTGCAGCAGAGGACAAATAGGTACATTTGCTTTACAGGCTGAGAAAAGTGGCTTTGGAGAAATTGCACCACCACGTCCCTCTGCAACAAAGGCGCCCTTAAAAATGCAGATATTTTAAATGGAATGACTTAACTCTTCCTTCTCTGCTGCCCCTAATCTTCCTATCAGAGGAAAGGGAAAAAAAAATCGGAGAAAAAGAAATATATAGCTTGCGATTCTGCGGAAATCCAATTTTTCATTCTTATCACAAAAGAAGCTAACGAAGGTATTTCATTAGTATTCATTTTAGGCCGATGTCATTTTCCCCTCTTTGCTAACACAAAAATAAATAAACAGTCCAGCTATGTCTGGGAAACGGCAGACGCGGCGGGTTGGAGCAGAGGTCAGCATTTTCTAGATGGAGTATGCGCCGCATTCAGCAAGGTGTCCAGCCCAAATAAGGGCCATCTAGGGCAGGGAAGAGACGAAGTTTGGGTGGAGACAGGTCCCCCGGGTTTCAGCTGCTGTCCAGCTTGGCCACGGCAGTTTATGGAGTGGAGAAGGCAAACAGGCTGTGACTTGTTTTCCACTCGGAGTTAGCTGCAACTGATATGCCCTGCGCCTGGCTGCTGGTTCTGGGGCTGCGGATGTTCCATCCCTGGGAGTTCCTTCCTATTGCTTGTTCTTTCCTGTTTCTTCCTCAAGGATAACTAAGCCCTGTTGAGGGTTAGGAAATGCTACTAGGTGAAAATCTGGGAGTGTGTGGCTGGAAAGAGGACATTTAGGGATACAGTTGTTGTCTTCATTCGCCCAAAAGGGGCACTGTGGGCAGAGGAGCAGGCTTGGTGTGTTGGGCCCTGGGGGCTAAATCGGGATTGGTGGGGGAAGTGTCAGGGAAGCATAGAAATCCATTAGATTTGAGATCAGATTTCAGATCCGGCATTTTCTGAGTACGTCCAGAGGCAAGTTATTAACGTCTCTGAGCCTCAGTGCCCAATTTATAAGAGAAAATAAAGTATATGAAAACTCAATCTATTATTTTCAAACTATTGTAAGGTACTGGGAAGTGGGTCTTAGTGGTACCTTTATAAAGAAGGGGGGACCCAGATTCAGTGAGGTGGTAAGTGGCATAACCCCTGGGAAACAGGCCTCTGGGCTCCAAGGCCAGAGCTCTTTCCCTGCCCCATTCATCGGCCTCCTGGTTCAGATGCTTCTCAGGGCTGCTGTGAGGAGGAGGTGAGATAGACAAGCAGAATGCTTTTTGCTCGTGGATAAAAAATTTCCCCCAGTTCACCTCAAATACCCAGTCATCTGACATATTTCAATCTCTGTCCTGGGCTGTGCACTCCTGGAGGGCAGTGTCCCTTTGTACTCTCTGTGCTTAATTCCGATGCTTCAGCAATTCCTGGCTTGTCTTAATGTGCCGTGTCCTTTCTGCTTCCCAGCCCTGCCCCTGCACGGAACATTCTCCCCTGCTTTTTCCATTTGGCCAAGTCTCCCCTGACCTTTCACTCAGATGCCACCACTTCCAGAAAAACTTCCCGGGCACCCCACACAGGTCTGAGCTCTTGTCTTCTTAGATTACCGTGTAGTTGTTTATTAAACCAGAGTGGTGCTAGTCACACAAAAGGCTGTTGGGCTGACCTGGGTTCAAATCCTGACCCTGATGTACAGTCATGAAGGAGTGAGTGATCCTAACCTCTGTGAGCTTTACATTTCTCACTGGTCAACAGTGATAGTAATATTAATAGTACCTACCATAATAGGCTATTTCGAGGATTCAGTGAGAAATATTTGTAAAGCACTTTCTCAGTGCCTGGCACACAGGTAACTTTAAACAATTCAAAATGAGCAATCTAATGAAGTTTCTTTTTGGTTGGCTGGAAATCTTGATGGAGATAAGTAAGGACACATTTTTTCCCCCAGTTCCCTCACTCCTCCTGTCTATTCCCCTTGCATGTGCCACAAATAATTCACACGGACCATGTGCCAGGCGGTCAGCGGCAGACCCAGAGTAGAAGAGGGTCTCTGAGGGGCTGGTCTGCAGCTCTTGTTCACTGTCCCTCTCACAGTCAGGCCTGGCAGCTTTTCAAGGCAGGAATCTCAGCCTCACTTGTCCCCTTGCGCTGTGCTCACTCACATAGGTCAGGCCCTGCTGTGAGCGGTCTGGGAAGTGTTGTGGGGGTTTGGGGGTCATGGGCTCTCTGGCAAGAAGATCTGGAACCCAGTTCAATCTCTGCCTGCCCGAGGGTACCAATTTTGTCATCTGTCATGGGTGATAATACTTCCTGCCAGACCTACTGCACTGGGCTATTGCTAATGGGAGAGGAAGAGGAGGGTGCTCTGTCAGCTCTTATACCTGGTGGAAGAGGTTACTGTTGTCCTTGCTGTTGTCATTATTGCTTCTCAAAATAAAAATGTCCCCACGGCTAGGGTCCTGGAGCCAGCCGGTTAGAGGAGATGGCTCTGCCCTTGAAAGCTACTCTCTCGGTCTGGCATTTCCTGTGGGTAATTTGAAACTGGGGCTCAGGGAACTGAACTCCAGTTAATGGTTTTCAATAAAGAATTAAGTGCTGCTTGTCAGGCTGGCGCTGGGGCCCTGGCTTCCCGGAAAGGGAGAGAGTGTTGGGGGTGGGGTGGGGGGAGCCGCACGCATTTAGGGATGCGTTTGCATTTTCCAGTCAGTTAGGCAGCCTGATGAAAAAGGGATAAGATCAGGCCGCAGCAGCCAGAGGGTGGAGTGGAAGAGGGCAAGAGAGATGTAGACCCTGAACTACAGAGGCTGCAGGGCAGGAGTAATGGTCACACCATTAGAGCTAGATCAGCGGTTTCCACAAGAAGCCTGCCAGGCACCTGGCGAGGGGCCTCCTCCTGGGAGAGCCCCTGTGGGAGGGAATGATGAAGCTCTCCCTGCTGGTGCTGCCTCCACGTCAGACATCACCCCTGTAACAAGCACAGCTCACTCTACGTCATTGGTTCTCAATCTTCCTCATGCCCCGGCCCTTTAATACAGTTCCTGTGGATCGCGACCCACAGGTTGAGAACGCTGCTCTCCATGCTGTCTGTATAAAACCACTCCTTAAAGCCTCATCCATAACCTTAAGGACTTCCTACTACTTAATTACCTGAGTTCACATAGCTTCTGAGTAGAAGATCTGTGCTTTGCTCCGGAGTAGGCTGGCACCAAGGTCATGCTGTATAACCCTTCTGCTGTCTTGTGTCTTGGAGGATTTTGAGTTGCTTTTTTTGTAGCCCATGAGGTCAGCAGAGAGGGTCATTTGCTCTATCTCATAGGTGAGGAGACAGGGTCAGGGGGTGTTGGCCTCTGCCAGGGGACCTGGAGAGAGGGAGAAGTGTGGCAGGCATCCACATAGTGGGGGAGAGGTATAAGGCCCCTTGAGAAAGGTGTTTGGCAGCAGCCATCAAAAGCCTTAAAAAGTGTTCAAACCCTCTGCTTTGGGAGTCTGCCCTAAGAAAATAATCCTGCCCAAAGGAGACAATTCTAAACAAAAGAAAAGATTGATTATTTATAATATCCAATGATTGGAACCAATTTAAGTACCTAACCATGGGAAATGATTAAATAAAATCTGGTGTTTACATTCGATTTGACAGTCTGCAGCCATGAAAAATAATGGTTCTGAAGGCAACATAGTAATCTGGAAAAATGCTTGTGATAGAATGTTAAATAAGGAGAAAAATAAGACCAAATAGTATGAATAATAAAATCTCAAGGTGATACCAAACAAGCAGGAAATTTACAGAACAGTAGTTGCTGTGTTAAGATGATGGAACTGTAGGCATTTTCCTGTTTTTCCAACTTTCTGTAATAGGTTGTTGCTTCAATTATAGATAAATTATTGGACTTGGTTCAGGAGATTATTGTACGACTTATGAAAGGTTACATCCTCTGTGCCTAAACTTTCTAATCAGCAAAATTAAGTAAAATCTCCTTTTTTCTGGATTGCTCTATTGAATGAGATATAAGACATAACGTACCTAGCACAGTGCCTGTGCACAAAAGGCGACTAAGTGATGTCGATTACTTTCCTGAGGTTCTTTCCATTTCTCACAAGTTGTATTCTGACGTTTTGAAGTTTGCGCAGTGAGGATGGGATACTCAAGTCCAAGCCTGTATTCCAGAGATGAGGTGCCTCAGAGTCAGGTGTAGACATATCATTCCTCCATTACCTGACATTTGCCAAAAGAATGAAGGCCAGAGGGCTGGATGCAGTGGCTCCTGCCTGTAATCCTAGCACTCTGGGAGGCCAAGGCAGGTGGATTGCCTGAGCGCAGGAGTTCGAGACCAGCTTGAGCAAGAGTGAGACCCTATCTCTAATTAAGAAAAAAATAGCCGGGCATTGTGGTGGGCACCTGTAGTCCCAGCTACTTGGGAGGCTGAGGCAAGAGAATTGCTTGAGCCCAAGAGTTTGAGGTTGCTGTGAGCTGTGATGTCACAGCACTCTACCAAACGGGACAAAGTAAGACTCTGTCTCAAAAAAAAAAAAAAAAAAAAAAATGAAGGCCTGAGATCCTGTGAGGAGAGTGACCCCCTGAGAGTGACTTTCACCCCAGGTCCTATCTAAGAAACACACAGCACCGAGGGGTCTTTGGACAGCATCTCCTCAGAACTCTGGCAAAGTGTGGAAACTTGTGTGGTTCTGATACCGTCTACTGGGCTCACAGGCCAAAAGTCATCACTCATTTGTTCATTCATCTCGCTTCTCTTCCTCATCAGTTATACAGAGTCAGTGACAGTAGATCCTTCCTGAGTGTGGACTCCTTATCTATTGGGTGTCTGGGTCTGACCCAGGGGCTTTCACTTATCTTAGCTTATTGAATTATCACATCTCTCCCGCAGAAGATGGTTCCTCAGCAGAGCATTGCAATTTTAAAAATCAAGACACAAATGAGTTTCTCCTCCCACAGTCGGACAGGTCATCTGTCTTTCAGTTCTGCCTCTTCCAGCCTCTCAGATCTAATCCGTCCGCTCCAGCCCTCAGCTTTGGTCACTCTCTCTGCCAGAGTTTTCCTTATAAAACCCAAACCTGACCTCAGGTCGGCATCCCTGCTCCTCAGCCTGACAATCTCTGTGTCCTGAGTTCTGATCCCAGACCATGCACCTCCAACACACAACCACTTCTCCCCACTCCTTGGTGCCCCTTTATGACTGTATTCTTCACATACTTCCTAGAATGCTCTTTCCTGTATGGCACACACTAACCATCCTCTAAAACAGGTGTCCAACCTGCAGCTTGGGGGCCACATGATGATTTTGCCAGGACTTTTTTTTGGCTTATCTATGGTGTCAGATGTAACAAAAATGGTGCACAGACCTTTTTATTGCTAATCAGCTTTTCTTAGTGTTTTAGGAAGAACTCTGATTCTTCCCATGTGTGGCAGAGAAAAACAAAAAAACTATAATATCCTCCCCTCTTTGAAGATTTGTTGTTACCCTTCTTGGCCTGTCTCCCACAGACAGTAATAATTGCCTAGTCTGTTCTCCGCCCCCCGCCCAGGACCATGCATCCTTCAAGGGCAGAGACCCAGGTCTTTTTATTTCTGCACCCCCAGTGCTTAGCTGAGAGTCTGGCACGGGCAGAAGCCCAGTGAGTGTTTGTTGAGTGAATTATGAATGACAGTGTGATTTCAGGGCCTCCTCCAGCGAGGAACAACAGTACCCTATGACCTCTTGGGAATGGAAAGTGTTCTCAGCTGAATTCTCTTGGCAGTCACTTCTCAGCATCACCAGCTGCTCACTCCCCAAAGGCCCTGCATCTGCTCAGCTCCCTGACATTTGGTCATCAACCTGGCTAGCTGTGGGATTACAGCCGCCACCTTGCAGAGAGCTCACCCAGACAGAGCCTTGACCTGGACAGCTGGACATACGGAAGGCTTCCGGTTGGGCTGTGCCACATCTCAGCCCCATGTCATGCCTCTGTACCCTCATGCTACAGGCTACAGCCAGACAGAAAATTTCTTTAAAACATTTCATGATTTTACTTTTTTTTGAAATTTAAGAAATAAGGTCTTATTCTGTCTCAGGCTGACGTACAGTCGTTTGATCATAGCTTATAGTAACCTCAAACTCCTGAGTTCAAGTGGTTTTCCTACCTCAGCCTTCTGAGTTGCTAGGGCTACACGTGTGTGCCACCACACATGGAGAATTTTTTTTTTTTTAGAAACAGGGGTCTCACTATATTGCCTAGGCTGCTCTCAAACACCTGGCCTAAAGAGATCCTCCCATGTTGGCCTCCCAAAGTGCTGGGATTACAGGTGTGACCTACTGTGCCCAGTCATGATTTTACTTTTCTTTATGGTTCCTTTGTCTGGAATGTTCTTCACCTGTCAGCCCTCCCATCTTTGTCCAGTAAATTTGTGTTGGCTCTGCTTGGTTAAGGTGTCACCTCTCCTCTGGGTTAGGAGCCTGCCCTGGGTACCTTGAAGTCTCTGTGGCACAGTCATCCTTATGCTGTTCACACTGTGTTGTCATGATCTGTTTATTTTTCCAGAAAGCTTGTGAGCTCCCTGAGGGCAGATACTTAGTCTAATTCTTTGGTCCCCAACCCCAGACCAGTATCTATCTATGACTTGTCACACTGGCTGGACAGCAGGAGGTGGGTGGTGGGTAAATGAAACATCTTCTGTATTTATAGCAGCTCCCCACATTCCCCATCTCCTGTCCCTGGAAGAATTGTCTTCCATGAAACTGGTCCCTGGTGCCAAAAAGGTTGGGGACTACTTGTCTAATTCACTTTGGTGTGCCCTGATGTATCTTGATCGGGGTGGGTGCTCACAAGTATCTGCTGCAAGGACAAATGTTGGATGGATATGAGGGTACATTGTGCCAGAACACTTTCCTATCAGTCTGTTAGTGTTTGACTCAATCAGTAGTACAGACGAGGTTTAAGGGTGAGAGTTACAGTACAGCAAAACACACCCAACTTTCAGCTTGTTTCCCACATGCAACAGTGGGTTGGAGAGAGATCTGGGTTTCAGGAACAACTCTGCTTCCAATGGGCTCTGAGTTCTTACCTTTTAAAACTTGTTTTCTAACCTCTTATATGGGAGGCACAACTCTTGCTTATCCTACCTAACAGAATTATTGTGAGGAGCAAGTGAAACAATGTTTCTGAAATCACTTTGTAACTGAAGCGGCCTGGGTTTTCACTCTCTTGGAGGGGGAAAGTTGAACATTGTAAGGTGGCAATACCCACTAGGGGGAGTGGCAGAGCAGGCCAGATCCTTCTTGTTAGAGACAAGGACAGCAGGTTCCAGCTCTGGGCTAGAATCTGGGCTGGCCCAGAAAGAGGAGATGCAGAGTCCTGGACACATCCTGGTGAGGTTGGAGGCTCCCTTCCCGTAGTGTTTCTCACCAGATTTAAATGATATTTTGAAATATTGTCTTTGAAATGCTAGAAAAGAAAATTTAAAAAGCCCAGCTTGATGGCAGGGGGGCAACCCTCACTCTTTGCCTTATTGGTAAGGGGCTGCTATGGACACGGTAGAAGTGTTCCATCTTAGGTTCTTTTCTTTAAGTGTAGTCCTCCCTGGGTAACTCAGGAGCTGGGATTCCAGGGCTCTGAGGTCGTTGTCTGGCTGATATAGGACATATCTACTGGCCTACGGGATGCTGCATTAGTGGGACAGGGCCTAGGTCCGTGCATTCTTCCCTCCATGGATGCTTGGAACCTGCAGACTTGGCCTCACAGTTGATTAGCATCCTCTTTGCTGGGGAGGGTGGGATCAGACAAGGAGGCCAGCTGGAGAAGAGCTGTGTAACCCAATTTGCTGTGCAGAGAAGCCAGTCTGTCTGGCAAGAGCTAATTGCAAAGCTGCTTCCTCTAAGCCTGGACCCAGGAGGCTCTAGGCTTGGCTGGGCGGGGCCCCCTCAGTTAGTCCAACATCACTTAGTGCTTTTGTGGGAGCCGCTCCCAGCGGGAGAGCACTTAGCCCTGGTAATTGGCCAGGCAGGCTCATCATTAATTCATAACAAATTGTATTTCTTCTTTTGAGGGAGAGAGAAAAGAGTTGGGGTGGGGGGTAGATGGGAGTAAATAAGTTTCTGAAGGGAGGAGTTAGGAGTCTGTCTCAGGTTTTGGTTGAAGTAGCTTCATTTGGGGATGGAGGAGATTGAGGATTTGTTAACTTGCTGTTGAGTTTTGATCAAGTCACATTTCCTCAGGTGGCTAAGTTTCCTAGTCTGTGGTAGGAGACAACACCCCGTGATCTATCTCCCATAGAGGATGGCTTTGAGGATTGAATCCAGATATGAGGGATGAGTGCTCTTTCAATGTTAATTTCAACAGACTCAGGGAAAGGGGGATCCATTTCCATTTAATGCAATTATTGATGTGAGTGGGTTTCAGTCTACCATCTTTTGGATCGACAGTATGTTTTAATGACTCCATTTTATCTCTTATTGGTGTACTGACTCCATGTGTGTTATTTTAGCAATTACTTTAGGGTTTATAGTATACATCTTTAACATGACAGTCTACCATACCTCTTCACATACAGAACAAGAACTTCACATTAACAGACCTCCATTTCTTCCCTCCTGGCCTTTATAGTAACTTCATCAGACATCTTACTTGTAGACTCCACAATACATTATTATTTTTGTTTGAACAGTCAATTACCAGTTAAAGAGATTTAAATATTAATTTAAAAATCTTATACATTTGCCCTTACAGTTGCCATTTCTGGAATTCTTCATGCCATTTTGAGGATTTCTATCTGGTTTCATTTTCTTTCTGACCGAAGGACTTCCTTTAACATTTCTCTTCGTGCTGTTCTGCTGGTGATCAATTCTTTTGGCTTTTGTATGTCAGAAAAAGATTATTATTTTTTCTTTTTCACTTTTGAAAAATAATTTCACTGGGTGTAGAATTCTAGGTTGACAGCTCTCTGCCTGTACTTTAGAGATGCTGCTTCCCCCTGTTTTGGCTTACACTGTTTCACCTTTGTTTCTCTTTACATAACATTTCTGTTTTTCTCTCCTTTTAAAGTTTTCTTTTATCACTAGTTTTGAGAAATTAAATTATAATGTGCTTTGGGATAGTTTTCTTAATTTTTCTTATGTTTGAGTTTCATTGAATTTCTTGGATCTGGGAGTTTATAGTTTTCATTAAATTTGGAAAACATTTCAGCAATTTTTTTCAAATAATTTTTCTGCCTCTCTCTTCCTTCAGGGACTGTAATTATACTACTAGATTTCTTGAAGTTGTTCTATGGCTCAGTGACGATCTTTTCATTTCATTTCATTTTTTTTAGAGACAGAGTCTCAAGTTGTTGCCCATCGTAGAGTGCTGCGGCATCACTCCTCACAGGAACCTCAAACTCATGGGCTTAAGCCATTCTCTTGCTTCAGCCTCCCGAGTAGCTGGGACTACAAGCACCTGCCACACGCCTATTTTTTTGTTGCAGTTTGGCCAGGGCCGGGTTCCAACCCTCCACCCTTGGTATACAGGGCCGGTGCCCTACTCACTGAGCCACAGGCACTGCCCCCATCTTTTCATTTTAAAATTCCTATTTTTCTGTGTTTCATTTTGAATAGTTTCTATTTTTATTTCTTCAACTTTCTTGTTTTTATTTTTTCTTTTGCTACGTCTAATCTGTCTTTATTTATTTTTTAATATTTTTTTTAATTAAATCATAGCTGTGTACATTGATATAATCATGGGGCATCATTCACTAGCTTCACAGACCGTTTACCAAGTTTCATATATACCCTTGTAAGATGCACCGCTGGTGTAATCCCACCAATCCCCTTCCCTCTACCCACCTCCTCCCTCCCTCCCCTCCCTTTCCCCCTTCCCCCTATTGTTAGGTTGTAACTGGGTTATAGCTTTCATGTGAAAACCCTGAATTAGTTTCATAGTAGGGCTGAGTACATTGGGTACTTTTTCTTCCATTCTTGAGATAGTTTACTAAGAAGAATGTGTTCAAGCTCCATCCACGTAAACATGAAAGAGGTAAAGTCTCCATCTTTCTTTAAGGCTGCATAATATTCCATGGTGTACATATACCACAATTTATTAATCCATTCGTGGATCGATGCGCACTTGGGCTTCTTCCATGACTTAGCAATTACGAATTGGGCTGCAATAAACATTCTGGTACAAATATCTTTGTTATGATGTGATTTTTGGTCTTCTGGGTATATGTCCAGTAGAGGGATTACAGGATTGAATGGCAGATCTATTTTTAGATCTCTATGTGTTCTCCATATCTCTTTCCAAAAGGAATGTGTTAATTTGCATTCCCACCAGCAGTGCAAAAGTGTTCCCTTTTCTCCACATTCGCACCAATCTCTGTCTTGGGATTTTGTGATATAGGCTAGTCTCACTGGAGTTAGATGGTATCTCAAAGTAGTTTTGATTTGCATTTCTCTGATGATTAAAGATGATGAGCAGTTTTTCATGTCTGAAGGCCGTGCGCCTGTCTTCTTCAGAGAAGTTTCTCTTCAAATCCCTTGCCCAGCCTGCGATGGGATCCCTTGTTCTATTCTTGCTAATGCGTTTGAGTTCACTGTGGATTCTGGTTATTAAACCTTTGTCGGAGACATAACCTACAAATATCTTCTCCCATTCTGAGGGCTGTTTGCTTGCTTTACGTACTGTGTTCTTGAATGTGCAGAAGCTTTTTAGTTTGATCAAGTCCCAGTAGTGTATTTTTGAAGCTGCTTCAATTGCCTGGGGGGTCCTCCTCATAAAATACTCGCCCAGACCGATTTCTTCAAGGGTTTTCCCTGCACTCTCCTCTACTATCTTTATAGTTTCATGTCTTAAGTTTAAATCTTTGATCCAGTGAGAGTCTATCTTAATTAATGGTGAAAGGTGTGGGTCCATTTTCAGTCTTCTACAGGTTGCCAGCCAGTTCACCCAGCACCATTTGTTAAATAGGGAATCTTTTCCCCACTGAATGTTTTTAATTGGCTTGTCAAAGATGAAATAATGGTAAGTAGCTGGATTCATCTCTTGGTTCTCTATTCTGTTCCAGACATCTACTTCTCTGTTTTTGTGCCAGTACCATGCTGTTTTGATCACTATTGATTTGTAGTAAAGTCTGAGGTCTGGTAGCATAATTCCTCCTGCTTTGTTTTTATTTCTGAGTAATGTCTTGGCTATTTGAGGTTTTTTCTGATTCCATATAAAACGAAGTATTGTTTTTTCAAGATCTTTAAAGTATGACAGTGGAGCTTTAATAGGGATTGCATTGAAATTATATATTGCTTTGGGTAGTATGGATATTTTAATAATGTTGATTCTTCCCAGCCATGAGCATGGTATGTTTTTCCATTTGTTAATATTTTCAGCTATTTCTTTTCTTAGAGTTTCATAGCTCTCTTTATAGAGATCTTTCACGTCCTTTGTTAGATAAATTCCCAAATACTTCATCTTCTTTGGCACTACTGTGAATTGGATAGAGTCCTTAACTGTTTTTTCAACTTGACTGTTGTTGGTATATATAAAGGCTACCAATTTATGAATGTTGATTTTGTAACCTGAGACGCTGCTGTATTCCTTGATCAGTCCCTAGTATTTTCCAGATATACAATCATATCATCTGCGAAGAGCGAAAGTTTGATCTCTTCTGACCCTATGTGGATACCCTTGATCGCCTTTTCTTCCCTAATTGCAGTGGCTAAAACTTTCATTACAATGTTAAAAAGCAATGGAGACAATGGGCAGCCTTGTCTGGTTCCTGATCTGAGTGGAAATGATTCCAATTTAACTCCATTCAATATGATATTGGCTGTGGGTTTGCTGTAGGTGGTCTCTATCAGTTTAAGAAATGTCCCTTCTATACCAATTTTCTTAAGTGCTCTGATCATGAAGGGATGCTGGATATTATCAAAAGCTTTTTCTGCATCAAGTGAGAGAATCATATGGCCTTTGTTTTTTAATTTGTTTATGTGCTGGATTACATTTATAGATTTATGTATATTGAACCAGCCTTGAGATCCTGGGATAAAACTGACTTGGTCATGATGTATAATTTGTTTGATGTGTTAATGGATTCTGTTTGTTAGGTTCTTGTTGAATATTTTTGCATCTATATTCATTAGTGATATCGGTCTATAATTTTCTTTTCTTGTTGGGTCTTTTCCTGGTTTGGGGATCAGGGTGATGTTTGCTTCATAGAACGTGTTAGGTAATCTTCCTTCTTTTTCCACCTTTTGGAACAGGTTGAGTAATATAGGTACTAATTCCTCTTTAAAAGTTTGGTAGAATTCTGATGTAAAACCATCTGGTCCTGGGCTTTTCTTTTTAGGGAAGTTTCGTATGGTTGATGCTATTTCCAAACTTGATATAGGCCTGTTCAACATTTCCACTTGATTCTGGCTAAGTCTTGGAAGGTGACGTGCTTCCAAGTATCGGCGAATTTCCTTCAGATTTTCATATTTCTGGGAATACAATTTCTTTTAATATTCATTAAGGACTTTTTGGATTTCTGAGGAGTCTGTTGTTATTTTGTCTTTGTCGTTTCTGATTGATGAGATTAGAGATTTTACTCTTTTTTTCCTGATTAGGTTGGCCAAAGGTTTATCTATTTTATTGACCTTTTCGAAAAACCAGCTTTTTGATTTATTGATCTGTTGTATTATTCTTTTGTTTTCAATTTCATTTAATTCTGCTCTAATTTTGGTTATTTCTTTTCTTCTACTGGGTTTGGGGTTGGAATGTCTTCCTTTTCCAGTTGCTTGAGATGTCCCATTAAGTTATTAACTTCCTCTCTTTCTGTTCTCTTGAGGAAGGCTTGCAGTGCTATAAATTTCCCTCTTAGAACTGCCTTTGCAGTGTCCCAGAGGTTCTGATAGTTCGTGTCTTCATTGTTGTTTTGTTCCAAAAAATTGGCGATTTCTTTCTTAATCTCATCTCTATCATTCAGCATAAGGTTATTTAACTTTCATGTTTTTGCATGAGTATGCAGATTCCTGTTGTTACTCAGCTCAAGTTTTATTCCATGGTGGTCTGAGAAGATGCATGGAATAATTTCTATTCCTTTAAATTTACTGAGGTTAGACTTGTGACCTAAGATGTGATTGATTTTGGAGTAAGTTCCATGAGCTGATGAGAAGTATGTGTATTCAGTTTTGTTGGGATGAAATGTTCTGTAGATGTCTGCTAAATCCAAATGTTGGATGGTTAGGTTTAAATCTATGATTTCTTTGTTCAGCTTCTTGTTGGAGGATTGATCCAACACTGCCAAAGGAGTGTTGAAATCTCTGACTATTATGGAGCTGGAGGAAATCAAGTTGCTCATGTCTGTTAGAGTTTCTCTTATAAATTGAGGTGCATTCTGGTTGGGTGCATAGATATTAATAATTGAGATTTCATCATATTGAGTATAAGCCTTAACAAATATGAAGTGACCATTGTTGTCCTTCCTTACTTTTCTTGATTTAAAGCCTATTGTATCTGCAAATAAAATTGCAACACCTGCTTTTTTCTGATTACCATTTGCCTGAAATATGGATGACCATCCTTTCACCCTGAGTCTGTATTTGTCTTTTAAGTTAAGATGTGACTCTTGTATGCAACAAATGTCTGGCCTGAGTTTTTGTATCCAGTCAGCTAACCTATGCCTCTTTAGAGGACAGTTTAAGCCGTTCACATTAATGGGGAATATTGATAAGTCTGGTGAAGTTTTGTGTATCGAGTTTTTCAAAAGTGCAGTAGGCATTTTTAATCCTTTCGCCAGTGTGGAAATTGGAGTTTGATCTGAAGTTTCTGAGTGAGTTTACTTTTGTGGTATAGGATTGGGTTGGTCATTATGGAGGATAGGTCTGAGAATATCCTGAAGAGCTGGTTTGGTTATGTCAAATTTCTTCAACATATGAATGTCATTAAAGTATTTAATTTCTCCATCATAGATGAAACTCAGTTTAGCTGGATACAAGATCCGGGGTTGAAAGTTATTTTGCTTTAGGAGATTAAAAGTCGGTGACCATCCTCTTCTGGCTTGAAAAGCTTCAGCAGAGAGATCTGCAGTCATTCTAATATTCGTCCCTTTGAAGGTAATGGTTTTCTTTCTCCTGGCAGCTTTGAGGATTTTCTCCTTCACATTAATTTCAGTGAAGTTAATTACGATATGCCTGGGGGATGTCTTATTGGGGTTGAGTTGTGCTGGGGTTCTGAAGCTGTCTGCTATCTGAATTTCAGAATCTCTAGGCATGTCTGGAAAATTCTCTTTCATAATTTCATGCAGAAGGGCCTCTGTGCCCAGCGAGGCCACTTTGTCTCTTTCTGCAACTCCAATGATTCAGATATTCACCTTCTTCGAATTATCCCAGAGCTCTTGGAGAGAATGATCTGTTTTTGCTCTCAATTTCTCTTTCTCTTTGAGAGTTTAGGAGCGTTCAAAGGCTTTATCTTCGATGTCAGAAATCCTTTCTTCTGCTTGCTCCATTCTGTTGCTGAGGGATTCTACTGTATTTTTCGTATCTTTGAGGGCTGCAAATTCTTGCTTCAGTGTGTGTAAGTCTTTGGTGGTTTTGTCTTTAAATTTATTAAATTCTTGAGACAACTTTTGAATTTCTCCTCGAATCCTAATTCCACTTTGTTAATCTTGTCTGCAATCCAAATTCTGAATTCGATTTCTGACATCTCAGCCAGTTGTTTATAAATAGAAACTTCAATTACATTTGCCATATCTTTCCTTGGGGGGGGGGGTTCATCTATTCTGGTTATTCATGTTAGCAGAGTTTTTCCACTGTTTCCACCCCATGGTTGTTTTACTCCCTGTGATTATTTCCCCTGGGGCTTTGTCGAGGGCCTGTACAGTGTTGTGGCCTGAGAAACTTGGGCTCTGTCTGGTGTGGTGGGGCTAAGTGGTTCTGTCTTGTTTTCAGCTGGTTTCTGTTCTACCCTAGTGAAACAGATACTCTGGATTGAAGTCTCAGATGTGGAGAAATATCAGCAATTAAGTCACCCCGCCCCCCACCAGCAAACAATTGGAAAAGAAAAATCAAACCTTCCTACCACTGTGCACCCAGGGCACCACCTGATTTGTCCTTAGGCAGTTGGTTCAGTTCAAAAAGTCCAAATCAATTGTCTCAGTCAGCACCTGTCTCGGGTGAGAGTGTTTAAGAGGTCTCTGGGAACTGGATCACAGGGGTCTTGTGACTAGTCTGGTGTGGCTTGCTCCAGTGCTGCGTGGAATCAGGAGGAGCCACCCAGCCAATGATCAGTCTGGGAAGGTTGCTGCCTCCTTCCCCACCTTCTACCACTGTCACACCCAGTCACTGAAAGCTCTGCAGTTGGCTGACCCAGTTGCCAGTAGTGAATCGGTAGTCCAGGAGTTTGCACCTGCCTGAATCACAAGGAAGTCTGCCAGGCCGCTGCGTTCTGCCTCTCTCTAGCAGGAGGAGGTGAGGCCTGACAACCTCGGGCACTTGATGAAGGTTGGGGGGTTTTCACTCAGGTCCAGTCTCGCCCCCGATTAATGTTACTGACAGAACAGAACAGAATAACTCTGCGGTTCCCCTGCAGAAGAGAAGCTGAATTGAGTTCCAAATCAGCTTGTCTTTGCTCTTGTATTGTCTATAGGCTGATGATTCCCTGAGGGCCAGGTGCGTCTTAGGTTTAGTAAAGTGGACCTCTGGGTCAGCCCTGCCCTGGGAGTTTCCCCGGTTTGCAAGTTGGAGTTGCCTCAGGCAAATCTTATACTCAGAGTCTCTGGTTGCCCAGGGAGACAGGGGGTGTGGCTTTAGAATATTCGATAGTGAGCCATATTGCTAGCGAAAGAGGGCTGCTGTTTTATGGCTCAGCCAACCACTGCTCCAGTGTAGCTCCCTTCCAGCCAACTGTCCTCTCTCTGCTCCCATACCCCAGAGTCTGCACTGACCAGCTGCAACCCAGCACTGTCTACATCCCTCGAGGAATCGCCCAAGAGTCTGGACCCCTGGGGGACAGGCCTCCAGACCTTGGAGCAAGAGCAGAGGGGAGCGTGGGGAGCGCTGGGAGCCTGGAGATGAAAACTCAATGCCCACTCGTTTGAGTTCTCTGGAGT
Organism: Nycticebus coucang; assembly: GCF_027406575.1. NCBI lineage: Eukaryota > Metazoa > Chordata > Mammalia > Primates > Lorisidae > Nycticebus > Nycticebus coucang. The sequence continues at coordinate 47,003,616 of NC_069801.1, read as the reverse complement.
TGCGGGCAGAGAACACACACAGCTTTACACAGTTTTATGCCTGGCCGTATTGTCACCAAAAGACGGCCGTGGCACTGTGCCTCAGGGAACTGCCACTCCGGTGCGGTCCCCTCTCCGCCCACCGGGACTGGCCTCCAGACCTCAGTGTGAGTGAAGGGGAGTGCTGGGAACTCAGAATTCCAGGCAGAGACTATATACAGTTTATACAGTTTTATGCCTGGCAGGAGGATGCCGTGGCACCCTAGTAGGGGAGGTAGGTCTAGTTTTTAGAGGGTCTCTCCCGTGGAGTATAGTGGGAGGACCTTTGAACTCTGCCCGGTTGTTTGTGGGGCACTCTGAGCCGTTCTCATGGTGGAGGGGACTCCTGTCCGCTTGGTGATGGATTTTGTACCTTTTGTTTGTATCCTTGTGGTCGCAGCTCACCTCAGCGGCGTTGATGTGCATTCTTCAACCTTCTCTCTTAGTGCAGCTCAAATCCACCAGGTTACTTGCTGAATTTTTGTCCTTTAACTCTCCTACTGGACGGGAGCCTCTGTGGAAAGCTGGCTTCAGTCAGCCATCTTGTCTCCTCCTCTAATCTGTCTTTAAATCCAGTGTATTTTTTCATTTTGGGCATTGAGTTTTCATCTCTAGAAATTTAATGTCTTTTTAAATTTCTTCCATGTCTCTACTTAACTTTTTGAACAGAGAATACAGTTATAATAACTGTTTAGTGCCTGTGTTTTCTTTCTTTTTTTTATTGTTAAATCATAGCTGTGTACGTTTGTGCAATCAAGGATACCATGTGCTGGTTTCATATACAATCTGAAATATTCTCATCAAACTGTTCAATGTAGCCTTCATGGCATTTTCTTAGTTATTGTATGTAGACATTTGTATTGTGCATTTAGTAGGTTTCGCCTGTACCCATTCTAAGATGCACCATAGGTGTGGCCCCACCTATTACCCTCCCTCCACCCTGACTTCCCCTCTTCCTTCCCCTTCCTTGGCCCTTTCCCCATAGTCTTATGCTATAGTTGGGTTATAGCCTTCATATGAAAGCTATAAATTAGCTTCATAGTAGGGCTGAGTACATTGGATACTTTTTCTTCCATTCTTAGATACTTTGCTAAGAAGATTATGTTCCAGCTCCATCCATGTAAACATGAAAGAGGTAAAGTCTCCATCTTTCTTTAAGGCTGCATAATATTCCATGGTATACATGTACCACAATTTGCTAGTCCATTTGTGGGTCGATGGGCACTTGGGCTTCTTCTATGAGTTAGCAATTATGAATTGGGCTGGAATAAACATTCTGGTACAGATGACTTTGTTATATTGTGATTTTTGGTCTTCTGGGTATATACCTAGTAAAGGAATTATAGGATTGAATGGCAGGTCTATTTTTAGGTCTCTAAGTATTCTCCAAACATCCTTCCCAAAGGAACGTATTAGTGTGCATTCCCACCATCAGTGTAGAAGTGTGCCCTTTTCTCCGCATCCATGCCAACATCTCTGGTTTTGGGATTTTGTTATGTGGGCTACTCTTACTGGGGTTAGGTGATTATTTCAAAGTAGTTTTGATTTGCATTTCTCTGATGACTAAGGATGACGAGCTTTTTCATGTGTCTGTAGATTGTGCACCTGTCTTCTTTAGAGAAGTTTCTCTTCAAGTCCTTTGCCCACCCTGAGATGGGATCACTTGTTCTTTTCTTGCTAATACGTTTGAGTTCTCTGTGGATTCTGGTTATTAAACCTTTATCAGAGGTATAATCTGCAAATATTTTCTCCCATTCTGAGGGCTGTCTGCTTGCTTTACTTACTATGTTCTTGGCTGTGGAGAAGCTTTTTAGTTTGATCAGGTCCCAGTAGTGTATTTTTGATACTGCTTCAATTGCCTGGGGAGTCCTCCTCATAAAATATTCACCCTGGCCAATTCCTTCAAGATTTTTCCCTGCACTTTCTTCAAGTATTTTTATAGTTTCATGTCTTAAGTTTAAATCTTTTATCCAGTGAGAGTCTATCTTACTTAATGGTGAAAGTTGTGGCTCCAGTTTCAGTCTTTTACAGATCCCCAGCCAGTTTACCCAGCACCATTTGTTAAATAGGGAATCTTTTCCCCACTGAATGTTTTTAATTGGCTTGTCAAAGATCACATAACGGTAAATAGCTGGATTCATCTCTTGGTTCTCTATTCTGTTCCAGGCATCTACTTCTCTGTTTTTGTGCCAGTACTATGCTGTTTTGATCACTATAAATTTATAGTACAGTCTGAGGTCTGGTAGCATGATTCCTCCTGCTTTGTTTTTATTTCTGAGTAATGTTTTGGCTATTCAAGGGTTTTTCTGATTCCATATAAAATGAAGTATTGGTTTTTCAAGATTTTTAAAGTATGACAATGGAGCTTTAATAGGAATTGCATTAAAATTATGCAATTATTGCTTTGGGTAGTATAGACATTTTAACGATGTTGATTTTTCCCAGCCATGAGCATGGTATGTTTTTCCATTTGTTAACTTCTTCAGCTATTTCTTTTCTTAAAGTTTCATAGTTCTCTTTATAGAGATCTTTCACGTCCTTTGTTAGATAAACTCCCAAACATTTCATCTTCTTTGGTACTACTGTGAAAGGAATAGAGTCCTTGACTGTTTGTTCGGCTTGGCTATTGTTGGTATATATAAAGGCTACAGATTTATGGGTGTTGATTTTGTAGCCTGAGACATTGCCATAGTCCTTGATCAGTTCTAAAAGTTTTGTAGTAGAGTCCCTAGTGTTTTCCATATATACTATCATGTCATTTGGGAAGAGTGAAAGTTGATCTCTTCTGACCCTATGTGGATACCCTTGATCGACTTTTCTTCCCTAATTGCAATGGCTAAAACTCCCATTACAGTGTTAAAGAGCGATGGAGACAATAGGCAACCTTGCCTGATTTTTGATCTAAGTGGAAATGATTTCAATTTAACTCCATTCAATATGATATTGGCTGTGGGTTTGCTGTAGATGGCCTCTATTAGTTTAAGAAATGTCCCTTCTATACCAATTTTCTTAAGTGTTCTGATCATGAAGGGATGCTGGATATTATCAAAAGCTTTTTCTGCATCAATCGAGAGAATCATATGGTCTTTATTTTTTAGTTTGTTTATGTGATGAATTGCATTTATAGATTTACATATGTTGAACCAGCCTTGAGAGCCTGGGATAAATCCCACTTGGTCATGGTGTATAATTTTTTTGATGTGTTGCTGGATTCTGTTTGTTAGGATCTTATTGAGTATTTTAGCATGTAATTCATTAGTGATACTAGTCTATAATTTTCTTTTCTTGTTGGGTCTTTCCCTGGTTTAGGGATCAAGGTGATGTTTGCTTCATAGAATGTATTGGATAGTATTCTTTCTTTTTCTATGTTTTGGAAGAGGTTTAGTAATATAGGTACTAGTTCTTCTTTAAAGGTTTGGTAGAATTCTGACATAAAGCCATCTGGTCCTGGGCTTTTCTTTTTTGGGAGATTTTGTATAGTTGATGCTATTTCAGAACTTGATATAGGCTTGTTCAACATTTCCACTTCGTTCTGGCTAAGTCTTCGTAGGTGGCGTACCTCCAGGTGTTCATCGATTTCTTTCAGATTTTCATATTTTTGAGAGTAAAGTTTCTTGTAATATTCGTTAAGGATTTTTTGAATTTCTGAGGGGTCTGTTGTTATTTCATCTTTACCATTTCTGATTGATGAAATTAGAGATTTTACTCTTTTTTTCCTGGTTAGGTTGGCCACAGATTTATCTATTTTATTGACCTTTGAAAAAACCAACTTTTTGATTTATTGATCTATTGTATAATTCTTTTGTTTTCAATTTCATTTAATTCTTCTCTGATTTTGCTTATTTCTTTTCTTCTGCTGAGTTTGGGGTTGGAATGTTCTTCCTTCTCTAGTTGCTTGAGATGTCTCAATTAAGTTATTAACTTCCTCTCTTTCCGTTTTCTTGAAGAAGGCTTGCAGTGGTATAAATTTCCCTCTTAGGACTGCCTTTGCAGTATCCCTGAGATTCTGATAATTCATGTCTTCATTGTTGGTTTGTTCCAAAAAGTTGGTGATTTCCTTCTTAATTTTGTCTATAACCCATCTATCCTTCAGCATAAGGTTATTTAGCTTCCATGTTTTTGTATGGGTATGCAGATACCTGTTGTTATTGAGTTCAACTTTTATTCCATGATTGTCTGAGAAGATGCAAGGAATAATTTCTATTTTTAAAAATTTTCTGAAGTTATATTTGTGGCCCAGGATGTGGTCGATTTTGGGGTATGTTTCATGGGCTGATGAGAAGAATATGTATTCAGTTTTGTTGGGATGAAATGTTTTGTAGATGTCTGTTAAATCCAGATCTTGAATGGTTAAGTTTAAATCTAAGATTTCTTTGCTTAGCTTCTTTTTGGAGGATATATCCAGCACTGCTATAGGGGTGTTAAAATCTCCAACTACTATAAAACTGGGGGAAATTAAGTTGCTCATGTCTATTAGTTTCTCTTATAAATTGAGCTGCGTTCTGGTTGGGTGCATAAATATTAATAATTGAAATATCATCATATTGATTATTACCTTTAACAAATATGAAGTGTCCATCCTCATCCTTCCTTATTTTGGTTGGTTTAAATCCTATTGCATCTGTGAATAGGATTGCAATACCTGTTTTTTTCTGCTTTCCATTTGCCTGGAGTATAGATGACCATCCCTTCACCTTGAGTTTATATTTGTCTTTTAATGTAAGATGAGATTCTTGTATTCAGCAGATATCTGGCTTGAGTTTTTGTATCCAGTCAGCCAACCTGTGCCTTTTTAGAGGACAATTTAAACCATTCACATTAATTGAGAATATTGATAAGCCTTTCGAGAGTCTGGTGGACATTTTTAATCCTTTGCAACTGTGGAAGTTGGAATTTGATCAAAATTTTCTGGGTGGGTTTATTTTTGTGGTGGAGGATTGTGCTGGTCTTTATGGAGGATAGGTCTGAGAATATCCTAGAGAGCTGGTTTAGTTGTGGCAAATTTCTTCAACATGTGAATGTCATTAAAGTATTTAATTTCTCCATCATAAATGAAACTCAGTTTAGGTGGGTACAGGATCCTGGGTTGAAAGTTATTTTGTTTTAGGAGATTAAAAGTCAATGACCATCCTCTTCCAACTTGAAAGGTTTCAGCAGAGAGATCTGCAGTTATTCTAACATTCTTGCCCTTGCAGGTGATGGTTTTCTTTTGTCTGGCTGCTTTCAGAATTTTCTCCTTCTTGTTAACTTTGGTGCAATTGATTATGATGTGTCTGGGGGATGTCTTATTTGGGTTGAGTTGTGCTGGAGTTCTTAAACTGTCAGCTTTCTGAAATTCAGAATCTCTTGGCATGTCTGGAAAGTTCTCTTTCATAATCTCATGGAGAAGAGACTCTGTGCCTTGTGAAGCCACTTCATCGCTTTCGGGGATCCTGGGGTCCAAGAGGTCGCAGCTTTTCCGGAGGTCTGGGAGGGTCCCAGTGCAGCTTTTCCGGAGGTCTCGGAGGGCCCCGTCACAGCTCTTAATGGAGTCCAGGAGGGTGCCGATTGGTGCAGCTGTTCCAGAGGTGTAAATAAATATATTTTAGATATTATTCAATTTGTTAGAAATTCTACTCCATTCATTTAACCCAGGAAGGCAAATGGAAAGTACACAGGGAGGAAGATGAACTGCGGCAAACCCTTTGTCATATGATAGTGACCTCCCGGGCTTGCCGGGCATGAGGGCGTGTGTGTGACTCACCCTCAGCGGCCAGTCAGGGTTTCCCTATGGGAAAGTGGAGAGAAGCTCGTGGAGCCGCTCTGCCTCTGCTTCACTGTACACTGCTTTACATAGTGCCTGTGTTTTCTGAGCCTAATACCTGTGTGGGTCAGTTCTTATTGACTGATGTTTCTTCTCAATATAAGTCCTATTTCCTTGCCATTTTGCATAGTTCATACTCTTTTATTGGACTCCACACATTGTGAATTTTACCTTGTTGGGAGCTGGATATTTATATATTTTGTTAAATATTCTTTGTTCTGGGATGTAGTTAAGTCATCCAGAAATAATTTGATCCTTTCTGGGTCTTTATTTTAAGATTTGTTAAGCAGGACCAGAACAGCTTCTAGTGTAGAGCTAACTATTCCCCATAACTGAGGAAAGACCCCACTGAATACTGCAGCCAATGCCCTGTGAATTATGACTGTTGTTTCAAGTCAGCTGGTAGGAACAGACACTATTCTGGTTCTGATTGAGTACTGGGAACTTCTGAGTCTTTCCCTGGCCTGTTCCTTACACATATGCACTCAATTCTCCCAGGAACCCCCCCCCCCAGATCTCTAGAATCTCTCTCTGTGCAGCGGTCTCTTTCTCCAGCACTCTGTCCTGTAAACTCCAGTTGCCTTGTTCTCCCCAGACTCTCAGCTTTGGCTCCTCAATTCAGGGAGTCCTCCAGATTCTCTCTCCCTGTGATGAGGCCTGGAATAATTCAAGGCAGTAGTATGGGGCAATGTAGGGCCCATCTTGCTTATTTACTTTTTTTTTTTTTTTGTAGAGACAGAGTCTCACTGTACTGCCCTCGGGTAGAGTGCCGTGGTGTCACACGGCTCACAGCAACCTCTAACTCTTGGGCTTAAGTGATTCTCTTGCCTTAGCCTCCCAAGCAGCTGGGACTACAGGCGCCCACCACAACACCCGGCTATTTTTTGTTGCAGTTTGGCCAGGGCTGGGTTTGAACCTGCCACCTTCAGCATATGGGGCTGGCACCCTACTCACTGAGCCATTTGAGACAAAGTCTCACTTTGTTGCCTTCGGTAGCATGCTGTGGGGTCACAGCTCACAGCAACCTCAAACTCTTGGCCTCTTATTTGCTGTTTTCCAGAGATTCTTATCATTTGTTGTCTTATGTCCATTATTTTGAAAATAATTTCTTCAAATATATTGTCTGTTTTTCTTGGGGGGAGGGTGGTAGTTTTAGATGGGAAAGCACACTCTATCCTTCTTACCATCTTTTCTGCAAAGGGAAGTTACCAAGGAAGCAGGAGATGACCTTTTAAAAAAAGCATTCTGATACTCCAATCCCTTGGTAGTGTGAGAAGCATGGGCTGCAGCAATGTTTGCTGGGCAGAGTGGAGGACAGAAATAAAAAGATACTGAAGTTCTAAGTCCTGGAATCTCGTCCCTGATACTCCTGCTTCTCATAATTCCAGAATTTCTACCATATTGTTCAAGGCTTCTCCCAATGTAAATGCCTCTAGAAGGGCTCCTCAGAGAAGAGAAAGGAGCCCAGGAAGGAAGAGGGTGCATAACAGAAAGAAAAAAATTGTACAGAGTTCTATGTAATCTATGGGAAGAAGGCCTCATTTATTAAGCATCTCACCACTAGGATCAGGTATCAGTAGAGGCACTTTGTGCACATGATTTAAGTTTAGGGTTCTGGTTGATCTGGAGTCACTCACTGAACCCTGATCCCTGCTACAAACCAGAGCTTTGTTCTCAGACTGAACTGCTTCTCTTCAGATACTGAGTGCTGACTGTGGCTTCAGATTAAGCTCTGATGCCAGGAAGCATTGGTTCACATAAATAAGAGTGAGCTCATTCAGTGCATTTTATTCTACCATAGTAAACTCCTTTTGTGACTAAAAATCAGGGGTTCCTTTCTTTCTCTGGGTCTCAGTTCTTCTGAAAAACTGAGAGTCTCAATGATCTCAACACTGAAGATTGTGACTGTGTTCTTCTGAGATTTAGTGTAGGTGAACAATGGCACATTACTCACTGAAACCCTTGTACCCAGCCCTGATCTCTGTTCAGGCTGGCTCTGACATTTCTAGTTCTCTCAGAGGCCACCGTGAGCTTGGTTCTGGATAAGAAACACTCAGAGAAAGTCCTTTTGCCCACGTACTTCTATATGAAATGCAATTATAATGCTGTCTTTATGTTATATTGTTGTTTGTATGTAATTTGGTAATCCACTTAATCATTTAAAAAATATTTATTGCACACCTATTGTGTGCCAGGCACTTCTTTAGTTGCTGAGGATATATCAGTGGACAGAAAAATAATCCCTGCCTTTGTAGATCTTAGAAATTCTAGTGATGGAGAAGAGACAATAAGTAATAAATATAATATGAAAGTGAATTATGTAGGATGCTGGTATGTAATAAGTGATAGCCTATGAAGAGCAACCCCACAGTACGGGACACATAGTAGGAATCCAGTAACTCTTTGTGAGAAGGCCAAAAAAAAATGTCTTTGCATGAGGAAGCCAGTGGGAACAAAGTCTTGAAGAATGATGAAAGATCCACCAAATACCTGGGAGGAGAGTAACTGACATAGAAAGAAACAAGGGTAGAGGTTGGAGATAGGGGTTGGCTTGGGAAATGGCTGAGATTCTATCCTAGACAAACCCATGCAGTTGGAAGTTGTGTCAGTACCATGGAGAGCTCCAAAAGAGGCCAACCTCAAAGGCGCATCCTGGTTGCTCGCTAGCTGGTTGATGTGGCCAACTTAACCTAAGCCAGAGTGACTGTGTCCTAACTCTGCTCAAGGCAGGTATCTGAGCATAACTCTCGGAAATGCAAGCTCGTCCACCTGCACCTCACATCTCTTGATCAATAAAATCTCTGGAGACCTGGGTGTGGATCCTAGTTCTACCACTAATTCACCATGTGGCTTTTTAGTTTCTCATATGAAAAGTGAGGACAATGACACTTATCTCATAGTGCTGTTGTGAGGAGTAAGTAGGATGCCAACTTGTATAGTGCCTGGAACATGGAAGATACATTGCAACACTTTGCTGAGGGATGAGTGAAATTTTAGCAGTGTCAGAGCCTCTATGGAGGCGATGTATAGGATTTCCTTGTGCATAGGGGAGAGGACATTGTAGGCAGAGAGAACAGCAGGCAAAGGCAGGAGGCATGAAAGTGGATGTCTTAGCCAGAAAATGAGAGTAGTTTAATGAGACTGAAGCTATTCAGCTGACACTTTTGTTCTGAGGCCTCCTGAACCACTATTTTCAGTACAGAGCACTCTGGTGAACTCCTGACTTTATTTCCAGCTAGCCTATTGTCCATCTCAGTTGAGAGTTCTATATGCACATCTAACCCAACTTTCCAGAACAGAATTCCTCCCTTTCCTCCAAAGTGCTCTCTTCAGATAGCATATCAGAAGGAAGAAGTGTGTCTTATGAATGGTCTTAAATTGGGTGGAAGTTTCCATAAAGTATGTGATGACCTTATTTCCCTTTCCAACTAAGAGCAGAAAAAGAGAATGGCTTAACTTAAAGCATGAGATAATTGGGTTAGAGTAGGAAGGACTTCCAATATCACAAATTGTAAGAAAATCAAAAGGGCTGATCAAAAGAGGCCATGCAATTCTCTTCCCTGAAGAAGAGGAAATATTCTCATTTAGCTGGAATATTCTTTTTCATCATCGCTATTAAAAGAATTGAATTATTAATATTCTTTTAACAAGAGTTTATGTTTGCATAGAGCTTTACAGCTTGTAAAAGGTCTAATTTGATCTTAGTCACAACCCTATGAAGTTATAAAGGCAAGGATTATTAACTCATTCCACCTCTACCCTCATCTTTACATGGAGAAACTAAAACTGCAAGCCCCAAAAGTGATGCAATTGGTGACAAATCATGTGGTGCAGCTAGGAACAGAACTATGTCTTCCAGCTCATACCTAGACCTATACTTTTATTCCAATAGAGCATTCTGGCTATACCCGAAAACAGCAGCAGCAGCAGCAACAGCAGCAACAACAACTATTGAATATAGGACTAAAGACCCCTAGGGTCCCTTTTCTGATGTTAGTCACAAGGAGGAGGGGGAGAATGAAGATCTGACCTCAAGGAACACAGACATTTTGGTTCAAAGTTAGAGGGCTAAGCTTTTAGAAGGGAGGGATGGCCTACTGCCATGTCTGCTCTAAATAAGAGAATTGCCAGTAATCTATTTCTCACCTGGCTCCAGGACTTGAGAGTTTACAAAGCAGTTTTATGACCCCTACCTATTTGATATGTTCTCACCACCCTGGGAAGGATGTGTCCTTGTTATCACCCATTCTCCAGATGAGGAAAGAGGATGAGGAGGCTCCGAGAGGTGAACAGATTTGCCTGAGGTCACTGGTGAGTGAATGAGGAGGGATCTGAATGGCCTTCTCTGGTCTCTTGGTCTAAACTCTTCCTCTCGCTCTTCCTGCTGTGTCCCAGCTGCCTCTGTGCCTGGCCAGACCTGAAAAACAAATCCTGTAATTGAGTTGGAATGTGGGTGCTGGGGCCCAGGAGACAATGCTTCCTGCTTTTCAATCTGTTCTTAATTTATTAAAGTGATGAAATAAGGAAGAGGCCCAGAAGGGGTGGATGTTTTCCATCAGTGAGTCAGGGGAATGTGCAGAGGCAGAAGGTCAGAAGGAAGCTGCTGCTGCTCCAGCAGCTTCACCAGCCCTGGCACAGCCGGCACAGGCACGCTGGCCTGAGAGGGACAAAAGCCAGTAAACAGCAGGCCCGACAGGGGACTCCTGCTTCCCCCTATTTTGTCACCTCTGACCACATGAGCACCTTCCCTCTTGTCTGACAAATGCCTGTGTCCTGGGGATAAATCAGGGAAGATGCGGGCCTAACTCAGTCTGAGGGGGATAGGGAAGGCTTCCTAGAGGAGGTGATGTTAAAGCTTGGGACTTGAGAAGTGAAGAGGTGTTACCTAGGAAAGGGAAGGTCAGGAGGAGAAAATATTTTTCATGTGTAGGAAACAGCAGGAGGGAGGCTTGGAAATGACAGAGAGAATGTCGGGGGCCAGCAGAGTGGAGGGATGAGGCTGGACAGCAGAGGGGCTGGCAGCAGAGTGGAGGGATGAGTCTGGACAGCAGAGGGGCTGGCAGCAGAGTGGAGGGATGAGGCTGGGCAGAAGAGGGGCTGGCAGCAGAGTGGAGGGATGAGGCTGGACAGCAGAGGGGCTGGCAGCAGAGTGGAGGGATGAGGCTGGACAGCAGAGGGGCTGGCAGCAGAGTGGAGGGATGAGGCTGGACAGCAGAGGGGCTGGCAGCAGAGTGGAGGGATGAGGCTGGACAGCAGAGGGGCTGGCAGCAGAGTGGAGGGATGAGGCTGGGCAGAAGAGGGGCTGGCAGCAGAGTGGAGGGATGAGGCTGGACAGCAGAGGGGCTGGCAGCAGAGTGGAGGGATGAGGCTGGGCAGAAGAGGGGCTGGCAGCAGAGTGGAGGGATGAGGCTGGACAGCAGAGGGGCTGGCAGCAGAGTGGAGGGATGAGGCTGGACAGCAGAGGGGCTGGCAGCAGAGTGGAGGGATGAGGCTGGGCAGAAGAGGGGCTAGCAGCAGAGTGGAGGGATGAGGCTGGGCAGAAGAGGGGCTGGCAGCAGAGTGGAGCGATGAGGCTGGACAGCAGAGGGGCTGGCAGCAGAGTGGAGGGATGAGGCTGAAAGCCAGCAGAGGGGCTGGCAGGCTCATATCCCAGGGCCTTCCAGGCTAGGTGGTCAGATCTCTTCTGAAGAAGGGTTTGATTGTTAGCTGAATTTTTTGGCTGTGCATAGCAGATGGATTCCAAGGGTGGGGAATGGCAACCCAAGGCAAGGAGTGATAAAAAGGCTGGAGAGTTGGTGGAACTCAAGTAGGGGACAGTGGGAATGGGGACAGAGAGGCAGAGAGGTGGGGATGGAACAGGATCCTCTTAGACATTAGACCCCTGGTGGATGATGGCTGGCTGGTGGGGGGTGGGAAGGGAGGACGGGGAAGGAGCTGGCTTGGCCCAAGTCCTGTGACTTGGCCTAGGTGGCCTCTACTGACGGTTGTCTGTGTATAGTGGATTTCCAATTGATGTCCCTGCCCAGACTGTTTGCTTTTCACTTGCATTGGTAGGGTTCTCCAGAGAAACAGAGCCAGTAGAAAGTGAGCGTGAGTGTGTGTGTTTATGGGAGGGGTGGGAGGAGAGAATTGACTAATGCAACTAATTATGGAGGCTGAGAGGTCCCATGATCTGCTTCCTCTGAAAGCTAATGGTATAATTCTAGTCCAAGTTCAAAGGCCTGAGAACCAAGGGAGCCATGATATAGATCCCAGTCCAAAGGCAGAAGGCTGATGCCCTAGCTTAAGCAGGTAGGCAAGGAGGGGATGAATCGCTCCTTTTCTGCTTTTTATTCTCTTCAGGCTCTCAATGGATTGGCTGATCCCACCCACAATGAGAATAATCTACTTTGCTGAGTCTGCTGATTCATACGTTAATCTCATCCAGAACATCCTCACAGACATACCTGGAAATCACATTTAATCTGGGCACTCCTTGGCCCAATTAGGCACATAAAATGAGCCACTAGACCAACTAGTAGGCAGAAACTTTTCTGTGCCAGGCTCTGTAGTGGGCATTGGGCATTCAGTGATGATTCAGAAACAGACCTTACTGTCCAAGTGGGGAGACAGGCACATAAACAGTGATGACAACGTGGTCTGATATGACTGGGATGGAGGAGTCGTGGGAGCCCAGAGAAGGCACTCAAAAGAGGGCAGGAATCAGGGAAGACCTCCTGGAGGAGGTCACTCTGGAACCCGTTCTTAAAGCTTGGTAGGAAGTAGCTGGGTGATTGAGGGAGACTAGAACATTCTGAGGACAGAAAGTGGAATGTAAACAAGCATGGTCTGATCATTGGGAGGTATATACGTAGAGCCAGGTGTGAGGAGGAAGAGAACAGGTAGGGTTGGGTTTTCCTGGCCTGGTCTTTTGTGTGCTCTGTTCTTTCAATTTAATTTCTCTTTGGTTGACACACATCACACTACCTTTCAAGATCCACTTTAAATGCAAACTCTCTTGAAGCCTTCCTTGATCTTCTCTCCAGTCACAAGTAATTTATCAAATACCTACCAAGAGCTCTTCATTTATTTTTCTTTCTTTTTTTTTTTTGAGACAGAGTCTTACTCTGCCACTCTGGGTTGAGTGCTGTGCCATGCCATCACAGCTCACAGCAACCTCAAACTCCTGGGCTCAAGAGTTCCTCTTGCCTCAGCCTCCCAAGTAGCTGGGACTACTAGTGCCCATCACAACACCAAGCTAGTTATTTTTTAACTTAATTTTTATTAAATCATAACTGTATACATCTGTGGGGTATAATGTGATGATTTGATATACAATGTGGAATGCTTAAATAAAACTGATTAACACAGCCATCACCTCACTTATTTTTTGTGGTAAGACATTTATAATATACTGTTAGTTGTTTGAATGTATCCTTGCATTGTGCAGGTTAGGTGAGATCCCACCAAATACCCTCTCTCCACTAGCCCTCCCCTACTCTTCTTCCCTCTTCTGCCTCTTCCCTCCTTTCTGGACTATATTTGTGTTTTATTTTTTGAATGAATGTGTAAGTGATTATATATTGGTTTCATAATAGTATAGAGTACATTGGATACTTTTTCCCCAATCTTGAGATACTTTACTAAGAGGAATATGTTCCAGCTCCATCCAGGTAAACATAAAAGATGTAAAGTCTCCATCTTTTTTATAGATGCATAGTATTCCATGCTATACATATACCACAACTTGTTAATCCATTCATGGATTGATGGGTATTTGGGTTGCTTCCAAGACTCAGCAATTATGAATTGGGCTGCAATAAATATTCTGGTGCAAATGTCTTTGCTGTAAAATGATTTTTGTTCATTTGGGTCAAGCTAGTTTTTCTATTTTTAGTAGAGATATGTGTTGCTCTTTGCTCAGGCTGGTTTTGAATTCCTGAGCTCGGGCAATCCACCTGTCTTGGCCTCCCAGAGTGCTAGGATTATAGGCATGAGCCACTGTGCTGGGCATGCATTTCATTTTTCATTAAGACATCTCTGTGAGGTCAGCAGTTTAGTTCCATTCAACATCAACATCGGTCTGGTCCCTACTATGCACCTTGTCCCAAAATTGGATAAAATCAGACATTGTTCCTGATCCCAGGTAGCTCATGTTTTAGTTGAAAAGACACATGTATTAAGAGATATTTTTAGCAAAAATGATATAGGTGCTATTATTTCAATTTTTCAGAGGAGGAATGCAGGTGTTTATTTACTGACTGACTTTTCCCAGTGCTATGTGGATAGTAAGTGGAACCCAGCTCTAGGTCAGTGCTCCATCCTCTGTTCCAGTCAACTCCCATGACACTTGGGGTCTGTCTTCTTTGGGGAAAGGATATGTAAAGTAGAAGATGCCGGCAGTTTGACTTGCACTGGTCCTTGGTTTTTTGCTCCATGAAAGTGGGATCCAGCCTTTTAAATGGTCCTGCGAAGTGACTGCTTGCAGAGGTGAAGGGCACTAGGATTTAGGGAGTGCTTGGCACGTGTCATGGTGGTGTTCCGATGCTGGTCCCACCTGCCACCTGTGTGTCCCTTCCTCTGCATTTCCTACACCCTCCCATCTACCACGCCCCTTCCTCAACCCTGGCTCTTGTCTCTTCCTCTTGGTCATTGTCTGTTCACTTTATCTGTCTTTCTGACTTGATCAGTTTGGAATCTGCAGAGCCTGGCATGGCATGTGGACTAGACAGTCAGAGTTCAGTAATCTTGAATCGGATCGACTGAATTCCCCTTATTGCTCACACGTGCTCTTGCACAGAGTTTGTGTCTCTCTGTGTATTTTTGTGTAGTGAGTCTGTGGGTTATCTGTGTGGGCCCTCTCCAGTTTGCATGGTGTGTGTGTAGCTTGTGTGTGGGCCTTGCACTGACTTTCTGCACGTTTCCTATAAAGGCATTTCCCCCTCCTTCTGAGCCCCATGCTTCCTCAGCTCATTAGCATCTTACCCTGACCAGCCCTAAATGTCTCTCTCTCCCAGAAATATATTTCAGAGTAATTCGTGTCTCCTGAACACCCTGGGGTTTGCAGCCTGGTCTCTCAGTGCATATCAAGTGCTTGCATTTGCCAGCTGAGCTCCCGAGCTCTGTAACTGCTGACAATAAGATCAGGCCCAGCTTGGTTTAAAGGTGAGTGGGCAGTAAATGGTAAAACTACACTTAGCCCCCTCCACGTCCTCAGCCCTGAAAGCACCCCGGCTGGTTTACAACTTCTCTAAGGGACTGAACTTCTGTGGGGAGGGGTGGAGGGGAAGGAGCTTGGAAATGGTTGTCCTCAGACACTGTGGGTCTCTGGGTGTATAGGAAAGTCTCCTCCCACCCCGCCCCCAAGCTGATCATGGTGTTTTAATGACTCAAAATCATGAATATTAAACCAAGGGAAAGTTGACAGTATTTAAATGAGCATCATTAAGAGGCACATAAATTAACAGGGTTTTTAGTTCTTGTGGAACTGCCGTTTCAATGTTAATTAAACAACCGGAGTGCTCGGGCGCTTTTGCAGCAAACTGTCCCCAAAGTGTGCTGCAGAATATCATTATGGGTGGCTGCCTTGCTGTTTAATTATTTCCAAGTTGATTTTTTTTTCCATTGCTGAAGTAGTTTTATGCTTGTCTTGCATTTGAACAAGGTGATTGAGCTGAACTTCTGAGGAAGCTGCCAGTCTGATCTCCATCCGTCTCCTGGTGAAGACCTGAGACGAACAATGCTTGTCCCTTACGGTGGCCCTTGGTGAAGGAAGCCCCAGGTGACCTTTGGGTGTACTGAAGGACTTTTAACTCAGGGCATCTAGGAGGCACCTGACTCCTTTGTTGCAGGCAATCTTACTCTTAGAAAGTTGGGGGTCTGGCTCGGTGCCTATGGCTCAAGTGGCTAAGGCGCCAGCCACATACACATGAGCTGGTGGGTTCGAATCCAGCCCGGGCCTGCCAAACAACAATGATGGCTGCAACCAAAAAATAGCCAGGCGTTGTGGCAGGCGCCTTAGTCCCAGCTACTTGGGAGGCTGAGGCAGGAGAATCGCTTGAGCCTAGGAGTTGGAGGTTGCTGTTAGCTGTGATGTCACAGCACTCTACCCAGGGTGACAGTTTGAGGCTCTGTCTCAAAAAAAAAAAAAAGTTGGGGGTCTGATTTTGGATGGATCCCTTAAATGCAGAAGGAAAGGCAGCGAGTGGTTAAGTGGGGGCAGGGGTAATGGAGGCCTCCATGGCTTTGCTTGAGGCTGTGGGGTAGAGAAGCCAGCAGCACTGGGGTCTGCTCTTGATTCCATTGGTCTGAGCTAAGTGACCTTGATGTGTTCCCTTCCCTTCTCTGGCATCAGCCTCTTCTGCTCCCGGCTCCCACACAGCCTACCTCTTCCCCCTTCTTCATTGCTTGTTTATTACTTCCTTGCTCCCCTGTACCCTCTCTCCTTTACCTCCTCCACATCTGAGCAAATGTCATTTTCTCCACGAGACCTTTGACTGCCCATTTAAAACTACATGCTTCCCCTAATTCCCCACCAAGACATTGCTTATCCTATTGTAGATTTTTCTTCTTATGTGTTTTCTTTATGTTTGACCTCTCACTAGGGTGTGAGCTCCTGGGGGGCAGGGATGCAGGTCTGGTTTAGTCACTGCTGGAACCCCAGCATCTGGAAGAGCACCACACATAGTAGGCATATTTACTGAACAAATAAATGAATGAAGTGGGCTTCCCTCTTACAACAGTCCAGGCTGGGTGTCGGAAATATTGGTGAGACCAGCTTGCTACTAGATGGTGCTATGACTGAGGGACCTGAGAGCAGCTGAATTCTACGATGGTGAAGACTCCCCTTCCTTCCTTTCTCTTCTCAGTGTTTCCAGGGATATTCCTGCACAGGGTGGGGACAAGCAAATCAACCGGAAGGCCCAGACTTTCTTCACTCTTAACTAAGGTTTTCACTCCCAGTCCCAACACCAAGGACCCCAGGGGGCTGAGCCGAGTCACTGCACATGCTCCTTTCTTCTCGCTCATTTGGGCTGCACTTGCCCAGGTCACGGCAAGTTACCAAAACCTAAATCCAGGTTTCATATCTTATCCCTTTGATTCAAAGAAATACTAACCTAATGCCTAGAAAAGTGGAGGGAAGGATTAAGAGAGAATGAGTTTTAGCATTTATGCCCAGTACTGAGTGAACCCAGTTGCAAAGAGAGGATCAGGCTTCGGAAGACCTTCCAAGGAAAGATGGTTGGACAAATAACTTCTCTTTTAGGATATTTTAATATTCATTTGTTCATTCTATATCCCCCATGGTGGATAGCAGCATTGGACAATGTTTCTAATGTAATATTAAATGGAAAAAATATAGAAAGCTAGGCATCTATCTGTAGCTATCTGTTCATATATGTATAGACACGTGAATGAAATTGAGTCAAATGCTACTAAGAGCTCTAATTATCCATCAGGCTGCCCATTAAAGTACCCTGGTAGGGACCCAATGGGAGAACTAGCCACAGCAAACAGCATGGGGTTGGGATGTTGCTGTCAAGCCTCAGCTGATGGAGGAGGCCTCTAACCAGTCTGGAAGGGTGTCCAACTCGGGAGGGAACACAGTGTGAATAGAGCACAGCACTGGTCTTTTCTAGAAGAGGCATAAGAAGTGCCTCCTCTTTTGGTCATCACCTTCTGCTTGGGCCCAGAGTTGCTTAATGGGACCCCAACTGAAGAGAGCTTCCAACCAGAGGAACAACCTCCTTAT
Organism: Nycticebus coucang; assembly: GCF_027406575.1. Taxonomy (NCBI): domain Eukaryota; kingdom Metazoa; phylum Chordata; class Mammalia; order Primates; family Lorisidae; genus Nycticebus; species Nycticebus coucang. The sequence continues at coordinate 46,986,064 of NC_069801.1, read as the reverse complement.
TTCAAAAACTCTTTTAGACAAATGAATATTTATTTAATCTTGGGGCTAGGGAAGCCAATAAGCCTCAGAACTCCAAAGACAAAGATTATAAAAGAAAAAATGAATAGGGCTATAAAACTTTTATTTTTTATTATTATTTTTTATTGTTAAATCATAGCTGTGTACATTAGTGCAATCGCCTGTACCCATTCTAATATGCACCATAGAAGTGGCCCCACTCATTACCCTCCCTCCACCAAAACCTCCCCCCTCCCTTCCCCTTCCTTGGCCCTTTCCCCATAGTCTTGTGCTATAGTTGGGTTATAGTCTTCATGTGAAAGTTGTAATTTAGCTTCATAGTAGGGCTGAGTACATTGGATACTTTTTCTTCCATTCCTGAGATACTTTGCTAAGAAGAATATGTTCCAGCTCCATCCATGTAAACACGAAAGAGGTAAAGTCTCCATCTTTCTTTAAGGCTGTGTAATATTCCATGGTATACATGTACTACAATTTGCTAGTCCATTCGTGGGTCGATGGGCACTTGGGCTTCTTCCATGACTTAGCAATTATGAATTGGGCTGCAATAAACATTCTGGTACAGATGTCTTTGTTATATTGTGACTTTTGGTCTTCTGGGTATAAACCTAGTAAAGGAATTATAGGATCGAATGGCAGGTCTATTTTTAGGTCTCTAAGTGTTCTTCAAACATCCTTCCATAAGGAACGTATTAATGGGCTTTCCCACCAGCAGTGTGGAAGTGTGCCCTTTCCTCCACATCCACACCAACATTTCTGGTTTGGGGATTTTGTTATGTGGGCTACTCTTACTGGGGTTAGGTGATATCTCAGAGGAGTTTTGATCTGCATTTCTCTGATGATTAAGGATGATGAGCTTTTTTTCATGTGTTTGTAGATTTTGAGTCGGTCTTCTTTAGAGAAGTTTCTCTTTAAGTCCCTTGCCCACCCTGAAATGGGGTCACATGTTCTTTTCTTGCTAATAGATTTGAGTTCTCTGTGGATTCTGGTTATTAGACCTTTATCGGAGGTATAACCTGCAAATATTTTCTCCCATTCTGAGGGCTGTCTGCTTGCTTTACTCACTATGGTCTTGGCTGTGCAGAAGCTTTTTAGTTTGATCAGGTCCCAGTAGTGTATTTTTGATACTGCTTCAATTGCCTGGGGAGTCCTCCTCACAAAATATTCACCCAGGCCAATTCCTTCAAGAGTTTTCCCTGCACTTTCTTCAAGTATTTTTATAGTTTCATGTCTTAAGTTTAAATCTTTTATCCAGTGAGAGTCTATCTTAGTTAATGGTGAAAGGTGTGGGTCCAGTTTCAATCTTCTACAGGTTGCCAGCCAGTTTACCCAGCACCATTTGTTAAATAGGGAATCTTTTCCCCACTGAATGTTTTTAATTGGCTTGTCAAAGATCAAATAACGGTAAGTAGCTGGATCCATCTCTTGGTTCTCTATTCTGTTCCAGACATCTACTTCTCTGCTTTTGTGCCAGTACCATGCTGTTTTGATCACTATGGATTTATAGTACAGTCTCAGGTCTGGTAGCGTGATTCCTCCTGCTTTGTTTTTATTGCTCAGGAATGTTTTGGCTATTCGAGGTTTTTTCTGATTCATGTAAAACGAAGTATTATTTTTTCAAGGTCTTTAAAGTATGACAATGGAGCTTTAATAGGAATTGCATTAAAGTTATATATTGCTTTGGGCAGTATGGACATTTTAACCATGTTGATTCTTCCCAGCCATGAGCATGGTATGTTTTTCCATCTGTTAACATCTTCAGCTATTTCTTTTCTTAGAGTTTCATAGTTCTCTTTGTAGAGATCTTTCACGTCCTTTGTTAGGTATACTCCCAAATATTTCATCTTCTTTGGCACGACTGCGAAAGGAATAGAGTCCTTGACTGTTTGTTCTGCTTGGTTATTGTTGGTATATATAAAGGCTACAGATTTATGGGTGTTGATTTTGTAGCCTGAGACATTGCTATATTCCTTGATCAGTTCTAAAAGTTTTGTAGTAGAATCCCTAGTGTTTTCCAGATATACGATCATATCATCTGCGAAGAGTGAAAGTTTGATCTCTTCTGATCTTATGTGGATACCCTTGATCACCTTTTCTTCCCTAATTGCAATGGCTAAAACTTCCATTACAAATGTTAAAGAGCAATGGAGACAATGGGCAACCTTGCCTGGTTCCTGATCTAAGTGGAAATGATTTCAGTTTAACTCCATTCAATACGATATTGGCTGTGGGTTTGCTGTAGATGGCCTCTATTAGTTTAAGAAATGTCCCTTCTATACCAATTTTCTCAAGTGCTCTGATCATGAAGGGATGCTGGATATTATCAAAAGCTTTTTCTGCATCAGTTGAAAGAATCATATGGTCTTTATTTTTAAGTTTGTTTATGTGTTGAATTACATTTATAGATTTACGTATATTGAACCAGCCTTGAGACCCTGGGATAAATCCGACTTGGTCATGGTGTATAATTTTTTTGATGTGTTGTTGGATTCTGTTAGGATCTTATTGAGTATTTTAGCATCTATATTCATTAGTGATATTGGTCTATAATTTTCTTTTCTTGTTGGGTCTTTCCCTGTTTTGGGGATCAAGGTGATGTTTGCTTCGTAGAATGTGCTGGATAATATTCCTTCTTTTTCTATATTTTGGAAGAGGTTTAGTAGTATAGGTACTAGTTCTTCTTTAAATGTTTGGTAGAATTCTGACGTAAAGCCATCTGGTCCTGGGCTTTTCTTTTTAGGGAGATTTTGTATAGTTGATGCTATTTCAGAACTTGATATAGGCCTGTTCAACATTTCCACTTTGTTCTGGCTAAGTCTTGGTAGGTGGCGCGCTTCTAGGTATTGGTCGATTTCTTTCAGATTTTCATATTTGTGAGAGTAGAGTTTCTTGTAGTATTCGTTAAGGATTTTTTGAATTTCTGAGGGGTCTATTGTTATTTCATCATTACCATTTCTGATTGATGAAATTAGAGATTTTACTCTTTTTTTCCTGGTTAGGTTGGCCAAAGATTTATCTATTTTATTGATCTTTTTAAAAAACCAGCTTTTGGATTTATTGATCTGTTGTATAATTCTTTTGTTTTCAATTTCATTTAATTCTGCTCTGATTTTGGTTATTTCTTTTCTTCTGCTGCATTTGGGGTTGAAGTGTTCTTCTTTCTCCAGTTGCTTGAGATGTTCCATTAAGTTATTGACTTCCTCTCTTTCCGTTTTCTTGAGGAAGGCTTGCAGTGGTATAAATTTCCCTCTTAGGACTGCCTTTGCAGTATCCCAGAGGTTCTGGTAATTTGTGTCTTGATTGTTGTTTTGTTCTAAAAATACGGTGATTTCCTTCTTAATCTCGTCTATAACCCATGTATCCTTCAACATAAGGTTGTTTAGCTTCCATGTTTTTGTATGGGTATGCAGGTTCCTGTTGTTATTGAGTTCAACTTTTATTCCATGATGGTCTGAGAAGATGCAAGGAATAATTTCTATTTTTTTAAATTTGCTAAGGTTAGATTTGTGGCCTAGGATGTGGTTGATTTTGGAGTATGTTCCGTGGGCTGATGAGAAGAATGTATATTCAGTTTTTTTGGGATGAAATGTTCTGTAGATGTCCGTTAAGTCCATATGTTGAATGGTTGAGTTTAAATCTAAAATTTCTTTGCTTAGCTTCTTTTTGGAGGATTTATCCAGCACTGCTAAAGGGGTTTTAAAATCTCCAACTACTATGGAAGTGGAGGAAATCTAGTTGCTCATGTCTGTTAGAGTTTCTCTTATAAATTGAGCTGCGTTGTGGTTGGGGGCATAAATATTAATAATTGAGATCTCATCATATTGAGTATTACCTTTAACAAATATGAAGTGTCCATCCTTATCCTTAATTATTTGGTTGGTTTAAAGCCTATTGTGTCTGCGAACAGGATGGCAATGCCTGCTTTTTTCTGCTTTCCATTTGCCTGGAATATAGATGACCATCCCTTCACCTTGAGTCTATATCTGTCTTTTAATGTAAGATGTGATTCTTGGATGCAGCAGATATCTGGCTTGAGTTTCTGTATCCAGTCCACCAACCTATGGATCTTTAGAGGACAATTTAAGCCATTCACATTAATTGAGAGTATTGATAAGCCTTTCGAGAGACTGGTGGACATTTTTAATCCTTTTGCGACTGTGGAAGTTGGAATTTGATCAAAAATTTTTTTGGTGGGTTTACTTTTGTGGTGGAGAATTACCCTGGTCTTTATGGAGGATAGGTCTAAAAATGTCCTGGAGAGCTGGTTTAGTTGTGGCAACAACACGTGAATGTTGTTGAAGTATTTAATTTCTCCATCATAAATGAAGCTCAGTTTAGCTGGGTACAGGATCCTGGGTTGAAAGTTATTTTGTTTTAGGAGATTAAAAGTCAATGACCATCCTCTTCTAGCTTGAAAGGTTTCAGCAGAGAGATCTGCAGTTATTCTGATATTCTTCCCCTTGTAGGTAATGGTTTTTCTTTCATCTGGCAGCTTTCAGAATTTTCTCCTTCATATTAACTTTAGTGAAATTGATTATGATGTGTCTGGGGGATGTCTTATTTGGGATGAGTCGTGCTGGAGTTCTGAAACTGTCTGCTATCTGAATTTTGGAATCTCTTGGCATGTCTGGAAAATTCTCCTTCATAATCTCATGGAGAAGAGACTCTGTGCCTTGTGAAGCCACTTCGTCACTTTTGGGGATCCCTAAAGATGAATATTTGTTTTCTTCAAATTATCCGAGAGCTCTCTGAGAGAGTGGTCTGTTTTTGCTCTCCATTTCTCTTCTTCTTTGAGGGTTTGGGAGCATTTGAAAGCTTTGTCTTCAATGTCAGAAATCCTTTTTTCTGCTTGCTCCATTCTGTTACTGAGGGATTCTACTGTGTTTCTCAGGTCTTTGAGGGATGCAACTTCTTGTCTCAATGTGTCGAAATCTTTGGTCATTTGGTTTTTGAATCCGTTGAATTCTTGAGATAACTTTTGGAATTCTAATTCGATCTTATTTGCTATCCAGATCCTGAATTCAATTTCTGACATCTCAGCTATTTGTTTGTGCATGGTGTCTTGTGCTGTTTCTGCCCCATTGATCCTTGGGGGAGTTGATCTACTCTGATTATTCGTATTGCCAGAGTTTTTCTGTTGATTTAGCCTCATGATTGTTTTTCACCATTGCCTCTGGCTGTCCTCAGAGTTGGGGAGGTGTCTCTCCAAGATTTGACCCCAGCAGGATCACTGTATTGTTGCTGGATCTTTGTAGGGAGCGACCCTGTGTAGTTCCTCTGGGGCTGCTCTAGCTAGGGAGTTCTGGTTGTGGAAGCAGCTCTGGTTTGTGACACACCCGGATCCAGCAACAGGGCTGGGGGTGGGGCACACAGTTCTGGGAGTGCCAGGCACCCAGTGACTTTGGCACAGAGAGCCCAAGGCTCCAGCAGTCTCTGGCCAGGAGAAGAGCTCTGCACAGAGGCAGGGAGGGCTCCATAGGGCACACAGCTACCAGAGTCCCTGTCCAGATGAATGGGCTAGTGTGGAACCTGGGAGGACACAGGAGGGAGGATGCAGGGTTGCGTGGCTTCCGCAGTTCCTGGTTAGGGAATGTGGAGGCCCGGTGGGAGCGGGCCACGGGTCGGGGGTGGCTGCACAGCTCTTATGGAGGTCTGGGTGGTGCCAAGCCCAGGAGTTTGAGGTTGCTATGAGCTGTAACGTCACGGCACTCTACCCAGGGCAACAGCCCAAGGCTCCAGTGTGTCAAAACCGTCTCACTCTGCCCCTAAGGATTAAGGCTGTAAGGCAGCTCAGTCCCTGCCTTTAGGCTGCTCAGTCAGTAGGTTACTTTGACCTGCCCAATCCTTGCTCTGAGACCCTGAGAGCGGAGCTTGCCGGGGCAGTTCTTTCACAATGGCTTCCTGCACCCAGCTTAGTGGCTCAGTCTGGGGCCCCAGACAATGCCCAAAGTTCTCCACACTCCTGCTCAACCTCTCCCCAAGGCAGTTCAACTGAGTGCCAAGTCCAAGAACACCGAAACAGTCACAGGTAAGGCCTTTCTGGTTTGTAGTCTCACTGCTGCTTGTACTTACGGTTGCCAGCGTGATTAGGTCGATCGAACACACGCAACCACTTGCCAGTTTTCCACTGTTTTTGTCCTCCTCTTGGGGTCCAGAAGTCCCTTGCTGCCTCCCTGTATCTTCAAAGGGATGATTATAGGCAGATCCCACCAGCCAGAGATGCCTGGAGTCTTATCTCCCCAGACTTGCTGTTCCCAGTTGCAGGGAAGCTGTTACTCGGCTGCCATCTTTAATCTCTCCACCTGTAAAACTTTTAGATAGGCCATGTGCAGTGGCTCACACCTATAATCCCAGCAGTCTGGGAGGCTGAGGTGGGTGGATCACCTGAGGTCATAAGTTTGAGACCAGCCTGTGCAAGAATGGGATCCCATCTCTAAAAAATAGCCAGGCATTGTGGTGGGTACCTATAATCCCAGCTACTTGGGGAGCTGAGGCAAGAGAATTGCTTAAGCCCAAGAATTTGATGTTGCTGTGAGCTGTGAGCTGTAATGCTACAGTACTTTACTGAGGGCAACATAGTGAGACTCTGTCTCCAAAACAAAAATAATAATAATACATAACAATAAGTAAACAACAGGGAATTCACATTTTGGGGATACGAACAGACACAGGGGAACATGGATCCTACCTCCTAGGACTCTAGTCAGAAGTGACTGTTTCCACAAAGATGAGCTGGACTTGTTCTGTCTCCACCCGCGAGTGATTTGTTGCAATCCTCAACATCTCCAGAGCCCTGATACATAAATTCTTTTACTGGACCTCTCAAATGTCAGTCCCATTTCGTAGATTAAGAAACTAAATCAGGAAGTCAGGAAGAAACCTGACTTCCTCGACGCCACACAGCTCCCTGGTTTCCTTGAAAATCAGCCACTATCTGATTTTCTCTATTGTCCTTCTTCTCTATGGGTTACTGGACCTAAACCTCGAGAGAAGGTTCGGACCTTTCTGCTACAAGATGAATATAAGTAGTACAAGAGAGAAAATGGATCCCTGCATAGAAATGTGGTACATCCAATCAAAGAGAAAAGGTATCTGGGAGTTAGTGTCAGGCAAGGAATAATGAGAAATGCTGAGGTTGAAAAAAATGATGCGTTCTCCAGGTCCATGATATCCAGTGAAAGAGCAAGAATGTCCCTTGAAACAAACATTGCATCTGGCACAGGATGTGATGACAAAGGGAATGAGGCCATGTGCTCAACATGATGGTACAAAAAAGAACATTGAAATGAAGTTACTCATGTCCTTCTGGACACAATTTTGGTGTCTCTTTCTCTAGAAGATGTTCCCTGGCCCCCCAGACTGGACAATAGAGCACTCTTCTGTGCCCTCGTTGTTTCCTATTTCCTTTTAACCCAGCATTTAATAGTTGGTAGAGTAATTTCAATTTAATGTCTCCCTGACTAGACTATGATATCCTTGTCAGAGACTAAGTCTAAATCATTCATGAAAATCACTATCATGATCACAAACTGAGCCATGATCCTGACCACATTTTAGCCTGGCCTTGGCCAGACACTGGAGCTGGATCCCTGGTCTCCAGTGAGTCCTAATCTTGGCCACAGACTGAGTGATCCTGGCATCAAGCTGAGCTCTGATCCTGGCTGATCAGACCCTAAATCTCTTCATACTCTCAATTTTGATTTTGGTCATGACCTAAGCTCTGACCTTGGTGCAGGGAAAGGTCTAGCCATAGATTGAATCCTAAACCTGGCTCCAGATTGAGTCCTGACCCAGTACTTCTCCTTGTTTTCCCGTTTCAGCCTCGCACCTCTATTAGACCTTGAGCACTTTCAAGGCATGTCAGCCCTACAAGCTGGCACAGGGTGTAGACAATAGGCTGCTGACCAGGGCTGGTTTGCCGAGTGACCATGCCCTGATGAGAATATGTTCACTGTGGCTACACTGGGGGAGAAACAACCAATAAGGTCCATTCATAGAAGAATTACTCGATTGCCTCTCCCTGGGCCACCTCTGTGATCAAAGACCATTTGAGCAAAAATTTCTCTTTTTGCAGGCAACACAAGAGAATCCCAGGTAACAGAATCTGCTTCTCCTAACCAGCAGTCTGCTAGAAGTGGCAGAACAGTCAGGAACTTGAAGGCAAAGAAAGTGAGAAGAAGTACTTTTGCCTTCCCAGGCAGAAAATTAATTATAAAATCAGATTGTGTTACCAGAATTGTTTATAGCTGTGTTTTAAGGAATTGCCATCTTCTGAATCTAATAGATGGAGCAGTCGGAGCTTGACTGCTATAACAGTTTTTAATTTGTTTGGAAATTAGTCCAAATAATGAAGAAATGCTTTTCAATACAACGCGAAGGCAATACAATTGGCACGTCTCCTTTAAACAACGACAACAACACAGTTCTCAGTGTTGAATAATTAAAGAAAAGCATCTGTCAGAAACAGGTTGTGAACCTCTGGATTGGAGCATTGCCATTTCCAAGGGCATACCAATACCTAACAAAACTTCATACTTCGGCATTTAGTTACTTGTATTGCTTACACTTCAAAGTAAACCTGGGAGTCAGGTAGGTGACGTTACCTTTCATTTCAGAGAGAAGAGCCTCTGAAGAAAGGCTCGGAAGAGGGGCCGAACTCTCTCTGGGTTTGGTAAAAGTTTTGCCTTATAAGAAATAGGTAAATGGATTTGCCTGGCAACCTGAAAGGTTTTTGATTTTTTATAATATGGGCAAATCAGTCTGAAATATTAACAATGAAGGATGATATAGACAAAGTCCATGCATTACAGCCTCGTAGCCCATTTTCACATAGATCTGCCCCAGTGTAACTACTTCTGACCTGCTGTGTGATCTTGTGCTTGTGGCTTTTCCTCTCTGAGCCTCAATTAATTCAAGATATTGTTGGTATGTTAACAAGCAGTTGTGAATTAGTCGATTAGTGGTTGTAAGTGTTAGACTCTGGTCAAAGTCAGTCACTGAGCTGTCTTCTGAGATTGCTCCTGTGCTGGTCCTTAGGGTGAGACGTAGCCCTCAGGATGCAGAAGCCACATAGATGGCTGAGCCTTGAAAGATTACAGCATAAAGGCTGGGGAAGCTTCTCTAATTCACCACTAAAGAGGGAGGGTCACTTCTTGGTTTCCTGCTCCAAGAATTCTTTCACTGGGAAATTTCAATGGATTCAAGGATGGTCTAGTGGGGCAGGCTTCTTTATTGAAGCTGAATTTTAATTTTGGGGGGAACAAATTTCAGAAACAGAGCTAGGGGAAGGCCTTCCAGGGAGAACCCAAGCAAAGGTGCAGAGGAGCAGGGCAGGGAGAGGGCAAGGCTGGGGCCATGTCAGGCTAAGGAAGTGGGCTTGCTCTTCTGTCGATTCGGTGCTCTGGAAGTTTGGGGGGGAAAGAGTGGCATTTACTGATATTCTGTTAGGTACTTTACATATATCAGCCATTTAACCCTGTGGGGTAGGTATTATCATGCCCATTTCACAGTTTGAAAAGCTGAAATAAAAAAAGGCAGAAGTAACCTACTGTAGTCATACAGTTAGGTAGGGTGAGAGCCAGGATTTGAGGCCAGTTCCAATGAATTCCAGAGCCCTCATTCTTTCTAGCATAACTTGCTGCCTCCCAGTGCAAAAGTGTGTATGTCTGCCCAGGTGAGCACTTGTGAGGTCGAGCTCCTGGGGGCTCCCACACTGGGCTGAGCAGAAGGGGAGACAAGAGCTGCTGGCTCCCAATTTCCCCTGTTCCTTCCAACAGGAGGCTCAGAGGTCTTTAATATTAGGTGTTCAAGGCAGTGTTCTTCCTTCTTTATTTTATCTCCTCTACTTGCTTCCCCTCCCCTCCTGCCCACTCTCCAGCCTTTTAAGGCCCTCCAAGATGTGTAAGGACAGCCTTCCTCAGTGGCTGACTCTGTCTTGATAAGTCATTTGCATGCACAACGCACAGTGGAGAAATGGTGGAGCTGGGCTGGAATCCAGGCATTTAGAGCTTTTTGCATTGCACTGTTCTCATGCCTAGTACTGTGCCTAGTACATAGTAAGTGCTCAATGAATAGTAACTTGTTTCTCCTCTTGCAGGAGCCAATGTCCACCCCACTGGAGATTCAGAATTTTGGAGCCTGAAGATGCAGTTACTCTCTTTCCCTTTGGAGGAAGCTCTCATCACTGGCTGGATTTCAGTTTTTTCCAGGGGACTAGGAGGCTAGGGTTTCCTCACATCTGCAACTTAGGCTCGGGAGGCTGCGGTCTGAGGGTCTGGCCTCATAAAAAGAAAGTGGCTCAGTCTCAGCTCCAGCAGTGTGAGAGTGTCAGGCTGGAGGCCCTGGCTGTTTTGCATGCAGGATGAGGGCTCCTCTGGTCAATTTGCTTTCACTAATGTCAGGCCCCCATGGCGCTGTCGTCAGTTGCATAGCAACTGGCCGAGCGGTGCGGCAGAGGTGGCCATGCATAAAAGATGGCACATGATGGTGGGGCTCAGGGTGACAATTTGTGAATTTAGATACAGTCGCAGCAGGAATATGAACTGGGCACTCGACAGGTGTGGGGGTGGGTGGCTCTCTTTGTCTCCTCCCAGCTCATCCAGAAAGCCAGGTTCCCCCTGTATTTATAGCGGTCGGGGGAAAGGAAGCAGATGTGGGGAAAGGTGGCTTGACTTCAGGTCCCAGCAAACAAGGGGCTGAGCTGGGGTGGGCTGAAAGGGGAAAGGGAAGGAAACAAGTTAGGACAACAAATCCAACAAGGACAAACAGAGGCCTCAGGGTCCCCAGGGGACCTTTCTCAGGTAGCTGGCTCCCTCACCATTCCTCCACCCCTGTGGAAGGCCTATGAGAGCAGCTGGTCTGCGCACCCCTCCTCTGAGCCTCCTCCATGTCAGTCCTGACATCTGTGGGGGGATGAGGGTGCTCAGTTAGAGTCCAAGCCACTTCCCAATACCTTGGTGGGTGACTTTAAATCCCCATCTCATGCACTACCAGGTGAGCACCCGCTATAAGGCAGGTGTTAACCTGGGGGCTGGAGACCCGACATTGTAAAATTCACTTCCTGGCCTTGAGGCCCTGATGTTTAAAAGGATGAAATTATAATCTAATGCCCTGAGTGCAAAAACAGCAGACCAGGGAGGGGGCAATTTCTGCCCTGAGTTTTAAAAGGTAATGTAGCGACTTGTCAGGAAGGCAAGGAATAAAGGGGTCCCAGGCAAAGGAAACAGCACAGGCAAAGGCACAGGTGTGAGAGCCAGCGGGTATTCTCAGCAGGAAGTGGAGAGAACTTAAAGGTGTTCGAGATGGTCGGAGAGTAAAATATAGTCTTAAAGAAGACATGCCTGGTAATCTCCTCGGGTCTCCATGGATGTGTGGCGTATCTTCCCGCCCGCCCCGCCCACCAGCCAAAGGTGTAACAAATCAAGTGATCATTGATAGCCACCTGAAGTGCCTGGAAATCCATCTGACCCAAATTCTTTATTTTAGAGGGGAGGAAGCAGGCCCAGAGAAGAGGGGGCATTGGCGGAGGCCTCCCAGGTGAAGGCAGAGGAAGGAGGAGAGAGGATCACAGGAAGTAGGGTTTATGGGTACTCACCTGAGGTTCTGATATGGTGGGAACACAGTGGTTTCACGAATAGAAAGAAATTTCTTCAGGAAGAGCTAATCTGGGAAATAACGAATGCAAAAATCACCTTCAAATGGAAACTCCGTGAGGGCAGGGAAGTTTTTTGTCCTGCTTGATAGCAACAGAGCCTGGCACAGGCAGGTTCTCGCCAAAGAGCTGTTGAATGAATTAGTTCTTTCTTGGTCAGGGTTTTGACACTCATTTTATTTCATCTGACCCAAATCTCTGAGTTAGATACTGTATCCCCACTTTTCAGATGAGGAGCAGGAACTGGCCCCAAACCACACTTGGCCTCAGATCTTACACTATTTTCTGATTAGTGACACCATATCCTCGCACCTCCACATCTCAGACTGAAGTGAATTTGGGGGTAATTGTGATAATAGCAACAGACAAAATTACTGATGTCAGGAGTTGGGCTTGACAGGTTGGATTTGGGGGTAATCACTTCAGGATAAGTATCTGAGACAAAAGAAGTAATTTGGCTGAAACTTTGCTTGGGCTTCCCTGAATAGGATGACATGTAGTATATCCAAATGGAACCTCCAACAGGCAGGGTGACTTCTCTCATGCCTCAGCACACTTTTTTTTTTTTTTTTTTATCATTCTTGAGAATCATATGTGAGTTCAAATCCCAGCTCAGACACTTATTTGCTAAATGACCTTGGGTAATTCATTTTGCCTCTGTTTGTCAGTTTCCTTCTCTGTGAAATAAGGAGTTGTTATGAGAACCATATAAATTAATTTATGTGAAGTGTTTAGAACAGTGCCTGGTACATGATAAGTGCTTCTTCCTAAAGTCTTGATGTTATACTGAAAACATAATAATTATTGGAGCAGAGGGGAGGAATGCAATTGGGAAGATGGAGGCGTAAAGGCCTCTTAAAGGATCTGATCACATGGGTTGAATATAGAAAGACACAGAAGTTAGCCAGGTCAAAAAGTAGAGTGGAAGGGTGTTCCAGACAGGGAGAAGAGTATTGTTGAACTTCAGAGGCTCCAAGCTTTCTTTAGCAGGTAAGGAAACCACAGTGCAAAGAAGGTAACTTCCTTGTTGAGGGTCACACAGCAAACAGTAGCAGAAGGAAAGGGAGAGTTCTGGGTACCCCAGAGGGCAGGATCTTCAGATGAACACGGCCTCATATGCTCTCTGTGAGGGCTGTCTGGAATGCAGAAGGCAGGGAAAGGCAGACAGGTAAGGTGGATCTTCTCCAGTGTCAAAGGGATCAGAGAGGAAGCTGGGTTCTGCTTGATCTTTGAGCTTCTGACTGGAAAAAGGGGAAAGGTGACTTCAAGTGGGGCTGGGGCCTTGCATCTCTGGTGGTGGAGGGGCTTATCAAGCTTCTGTGAAAAAGAAGCTTTTCTGAGAAAAGGCCCTGGGCTGTGGTGAGAATGTGTGATCTGGAATCGGTAGCATGTGCCTGGTCTGTTTAAGGGTGCTTAGAAGAGACAAACACCTCCACTGTCCACATCCCCCTGTACATTTCTAACAGCCTTTATATCCTTCATGTGCTCTGGCCCCTGTGTGTGTGTGGCGGTGAGCGAGGATTATTATCCCTTCTTTCCTGGGACCTCCATGGAAAGTCCTTGGGTGAGGCCTTCACTGACATGAGCACAAGAATGTTGAAGTCTGAAGACAGATTGTGTCCAAAGACGAGCTTTGATTTTTCCTGAGAGGTATAAATCACAGTGGCCAAGGGTTCTGATCTGGTGGCTTCTTAGGGACAATTGTTGCAGTCTAGAGAAAGGCACCAAGGGCCTGAGGATTCACATCCCTGCTCTACCATACCCTGAGTGCCTAACCTTGGCCAAGTTTCTTAACCTTCCTCCCTTTCCTCATCTGTAGAATGGAAATAGTTACAGCGCCAACCTCGGGATTACTGAGAAGATGAAATGAGGCTGTGCATGTAAAACACTTGGCAAATGGTCGACCTGACACAAAGGAAGTGCTCGTTCAGCGTGAGCTATTGTAGCAGGATCTCAAATTTAACTCACATTCCAATCCTGATCTGCAGAAAGAATGCATTATTTTTTTCTATTGATGACCTGGCCTTCCTTCTGAGCTTTTGCTCTTGTGTTTGGTTATGACCTGGATAAAATTCTGGTTTTATTTTATTTTTTAAATGTCAGAGGCTCTATGTTAACTTCATCTTTCTCTTGGAATTCCTTCTAAAAGATTCTCACCTTCACGCTAATTAAATGGGGCAAGGCTCATGTACTTGGAGAAGCAAAAGAGAATGCTGCATTAACAATTTCCAAAATACTACCTTAGTTACTCTTTTTGTTATCAGAATAATGATGCAGGACCCATCACCCACTGCAGGTTGTGGTTTGGGTAGCAGCCCATCTTACATTCTGAGGCCAGAACAAGGCCTGGGCTACTCAGGGCAGAACTGCTAGAGTGGGTCTCTGGAGGACACCTGCCTGGGCTTGCAGAAGCAGCTGGTCACAGATGCCCTCCCTTCACAGAGGACCCTGCTCTCCACACTGGCCCCATCTGCACCCACTGCTGTCATGCCCTGTGCCAAAGGGACTCGCCACCTCTTCAGATCCCAGCCACCTGACCTCCAGCTGCAGCCCCGTCTAGTTTTCCGAGCACTTTTCAGAGACTTCTGCCAAGAACAGTTAGCAGAGAAAAGCAGCAGCACCAGCGGCTTGTGTTATGTGTTGTTATTATTTTTTTTTTAAAAAACACCCTAAAAAGCAAAAAACAAGAAAGCTATTCCCGTCTCTCCTTCTGAAGACTATCTTCTGATCAGTCTCCAACTGTCTTTCACCTACCTTCCACAGAACCCAGACTTAAGTCCGATGGAGAGCCCCAGGGGCCCTAGAGGAGTGACCTGGAGGTGGCTCCCCACAGATGTCACCATTGGGCTGGGCTGGACCCTGAGGAATCAATCAGTCTGCAGGCTGCCAGAACTCCCTGTCTGAATACAGCCCCTCCCCACACGTCTGCAGCCTTGGCCTGGACAGTGTCTGGAAGAGCTCCGGGCCACTCTGACTCAGCAAATGGTGGAATGACCAGCGCGTAATTTTAGATGGTTTGAGGTGACTGCTAGCAAATTTCTAAACCTTTCTGTGCCTTAGTCTCCTCTCTCTAAAGTGATACTAGTGCTATGCCACACAGGGTTATTACGAGAATTAAATGAGGTTTTAAAAAAGTTTTTGGAGAAGCTTCTGACACATAGAACATGTGATGTAAATGTTAATCAAATAAAATGGAAAGGTCATAGCATTGCACGGTGCTAACTCACAAGTGAGAAAGTGCTTTCCATTTAATTCTTCTTTCAGTCTGTCTGATTACATCGAGAGGTGCTTACGCCTTGGTTTTGCACTAATACATTTTAAGCACTGCTCTAACATTTGCTTTTTCCCTAATAGGGGCAGGCTTTCGACGCAGAGCTTTCGTCAGGCAAGCACGGCTCTAGAATTTAATAATTTTGTTTTGTTTTCAGTTGTAATTACTTTTATGTTCACTTTCTCTTCTGGGCATGTATTATTGGTTTTCCTTTTATGATAGTGATATAATATTCATTCAAGATACAAATTGAGTAAATATAAAAAAAAACCTAGAAAATAAAATGATATTGGTGACTTGTGGTCGTGGCAAAAATAGGGATCCTGGGAAGTAAATCGCAGAAGTTAAGGAAACACAGAACTAGACAGTGTATGACATCTCTCATGGAAAGACGCCCTCCCGAAGGCCCGGGTCATCGAGTTTTGGACATGTTTTATGGAATGTTTCTTTTTGCCTCTGTCCCGCATGGGCCCAGCCTCGCAGAGCCACCTTCACCATGCCCAGTACCCATGGCCGGCTCTCCCGATAGGCCCCAGGCTGATGCCTCCTAAGGCTCTGCCTCTGCAGAGGTCTCTCTCCCCTTACTCTCTCTCTCCCTCTTTTAATCTTCTTGCCTGGCAGAGTGGCTGTAAATTACCACATTAATTTCCAAATCAAGCCAAGTTCCATAGTAACAGAACGGCTTCCATCTAGACCTGAAAAGATTCATTAGGAAGTTGATTCGCTAAGTGCCCTCAACTTACTTCACAGAACAGCTGCATTTACCCAATTCTGGTCGCTCTCCAGGGGCTTGGGCTCCAAGTAGCTATGATGCTGATGATGGTGCTGCCAGGGTGAGTCCTTCAGTGGGAAGGGTGGGAACACCCGAGAGCTTCAGGAACAGTGGGATATAGGCCTCAGGCAGCCATTAGAAATCTGGGCACTGCAGGAGGCTGGTCTGCCCGTCCTCCTGAGACTCCTGGATTCCTGTTCATTTCATACTATTTGTGGGCAGACTGTTAAGCCTGCTGGGAGATGTGGCTGGGGAACACTTTAGGAACGTTTTGAATGTTTAGAACGCTTTGGCAGGCCCCAGGATGCTGGAAAAAGTGGGAGACACAGGGTACCTCAACTTCTTCATGTCCAGGAGGACTGAGAAGTCAAGGAACATACTTCACTGTTAAAAGGGTCCAGTAAAATATGTATATATTTATTTATTTGAGATTGACTCTTACTCTGTTGCCCTGGTTAGAATGCAGTGGTGTCTTCATAGCTCACTGCAATTTCAAACTTCTGGGCTTAAGTGATCCTCCTACCTCAGCCTCCCAAGTAGCTGAGACTACAGACGCCCACCATCTATTTTTAGTAGAGACAGGGTCTTGCTCTTTTTCAGGCTGGTCTTGAGCTCCTGACCTCAAGTGATCCTTCTGCCTGAGCCTTGCCATCACACCTGGCCCCAGTAAAATATTTATTTTTAAGTAATTTTCTGTGTAAACTGTCCCCCATGGGATATTCTTTCGAAGCCTACGTATTCTCATGTATAAACGGGATGATAATGCCTTCTCACAGAGTTGCTCTGAGGCCTGAACGGGATAATATATGTAGAGTTCTTAGCACAGGACCCAGGATGAGGTTAGTTCTCCATATCCCTGATGAGGATGGTGAAGGTGGCGATTCACAGTCTACATTTCTGCTAACAGCACCGTTATTTCTCATCCCTGTCTCTTGGAACTTCCTCATTCAGTAAGAGAACAGATCCTGAAGTTGCCTTTTCTGAAGCATCTCTCTGTTCCACCACCTCCTCTTCAGCCCAGGGGAAGAGTCCTGCACCACTGCCCTGAAACTCCATTTTATTTGGATGCATGGAACAGATTTCTAACTGCTGTCCCTGGTCAAAGTTAAGATGATCAAGTAAAGCAATCCCTCCTTCCTCCCCACTCCCTCCCTCTAAGCAGTCCTGGGTAAGCTCTGGAGTGGTTCTAAGGACGACAGACGTGGAGTCTGATGAAGATTTTCCACTCACTGGCTGTGAGACTCTGGGCAAGGAACTTGACTTCTCTGAGCCTGCATTTCCTCATCTATAAAACTGTGTGATTCTGCTTCTCACCTAATGAAGTATTATGATGGTAAATGAGATTCTGTTTGTGAATTGGTTAGCCGAGGGCCTGGCCCAGAGTAAATGTTAGCTACTCTGTTCATTTGCTTGGGCGGGGCCTGGTGCTGGGCATGGGGCCCAGAGCTGGGAACAACTCAGTCCCTGCCCTCCAGGTGCTCATAGATGACCGAGATGGATATTGAGGAACAACCAGAGCTCAAGGTACTAGAGGTGGGTGTGGGGGCTCTCCAGGAAGACTTCTTAGCAGAGACCACACAGAGACTGGTGGGACTGGCCATGTAGCATAGCAAGATACTTAACCCTATTCTAAACACATTTTGATGCCAAGGCCTGAGCCCACATTTCCTGCAGAAACCTGAAGAGCGTGTAGTTAGACCAGGCCAATATGGAAGACTTCTTGGGAGAAGTGACTTTAAGATAGATTGTTTATTTTTTAATTTGAGAAAATATTTTGAGAAGACACTGTGTGTTTATTGCTTTCATATACTTTCTATGATTCCATTTAACCATGAGAGAGGCAATAACAACAATAGCTGACAATCACTGAAGTACTCTAAGTGCTTGTCGTATATTGTCTTATTTGATCCTCAGATAATCCCATGAGGTTTACACGACTTGTTTTCCCATTTTACCGATGAGACAGAGGCTCAGAGAGGTCACGCAGCTCAGGATAACACATCTAGGAAGTTATGTTGCCCAACCTTATAGCCTTAAGTCTTCACCATCATACTAGGTTCCCTGGCATCAGGAGATCCAATTTGCTGATGGGAAAACAATGGCTCAGGGAAGTGGCGATCAGTTCGAAATGGAGTTTCAGGGCAGTGGTGCAGGACTTGGGACTGGCCCTAGGGAAGTTGAGGGAAAGAACCAAGATGCCACCACTCCTAGAAGGGCACCCCTTTTGGCAGTGCCTAGTTTGGGGGAAGCAATTACCCTATCTATGCTGAAACAGCTTCAGGCCAGTGTGCAGCCTTCCCCAGCAGCTGCCCAAAGTCAAAGCCTTCCTAACGGTGTTTGTATTTGCATTACACCTCCCTGCAGCCTGCAGTGGGGAGGGGCCCCTCGTTTTAATTTGCCAGAAATTAATAAGTCTGAGTGGAGAAACATCACACATTGGGCTGAACATGGCATTGTCACCCCCTCTAATTTGTTAGACAATACAGGCCTGGTGCAGCTTCCAGCGCACATGAGGAAAAATAAACACATGTATATTAATGACTTTAAAAGATTTCCATTTATCCAAGCGTGTCTCTTTCTTTTTATTCAGCATCTCATCAGATCAATAATTAGTCCCCATACATTTTAATAACTGGAGTTTTCACTTATGATTGTTTTTCATAATTTTGCATTTATGTTTGACAAGTTCAGGAACTTGTTCGGTTTGAAAAGAGAAAAAGAAAGTCAGGGATGGTTTCTCCTTATGCTGTGGTGTCCCACTTCTAAAAGAGGAGTGGAAATGTGAGCTGAGAGGGGCTCATTGGAATCCGGGAGTCTCCTGGCCTGCTTGTATTCTGAGTGGTTCTAACCTCAGGGATGCTGGGGTGGGGGCAGGTGTTAGACGCTTCATTATTCACTTTTTTTCTCCTACAAATTTGTAATTAGCAATAAGCCCTACTCAGAAAGGAGATCCAGTAGGGAAGGTGGGAAGCTCTTCCACATGCTGACGCCAGCTAAACGTGTTTAAGGGGTATTTTTACCAACTATAACAAATGCACCACACCACAGCAAGAGGTTAATAATGGGGGGAACTGTGTGTGGGGGGAATATATGGCAGCTTTAGACTTTCTGCTCATTTTTTTTCTATAAAGCTAAATTAACTGTTCTAAAAAGAATAAATTAAAAAAGGGAGATTTTAGTCTCCCACACATGTCCAACCTTGAGCCTCTATGTCCTTTAGGAAAGGCCATTGTCCTGGTGGTGGTGGGAGGCACCTGATATCCATTGACACCTACTTTACAGCAGGTCCTTTCTCCATCGCCATCAGACCCAGGATAACACTGTCCAGCAGGAACTGTTGTTCCACTTTACAGAAGAGGGCACATGAATCACCCTGGGGCACACAGCAGAGAGTCCTCTGAATTGTGTGGTTGGTCTGACTTTGGTGTCCACGCTCCTTTTAAGGAACCTGGACCTCTCATGTCACTCCTTTCCATTCTTCTATTGTGACCTAGAACATGTGTGTGCCATTTCTTCTGAGAAGCCTCTCCGGGCCCCTCTTGTGTCCTCTCTGGCCTCCCCGCCACTGTGCTTCCCTCGGTCGCGCTGCTGGTCTGTGCCGCAGGTCTATACGTCAATGCTCCCTATCTGCACCGGTAGGTTGTCATCCTCTGCTTACCTCACGTCTCCCCCTTTAAAATCTGGGCTTCTCAGGGTGAGGCCTCTACCTTATTTATCTCTGTGTTTCCAGGTCTTGAAAATAAGTATTTGTGGGAGAGAGGGAAGGAGGAAGAGAGGTAGGAAAAGAAGAATGGATCAAGCAGATTCTAGAGTTTTAGTCTTTCTCAATGCAGCATATTCTGGCTGAATGAAGAAAATTCATTTCTCTTTCCGATCTTCTTCTTTTTATTTTTTATGCATGTGAAGGTTTTTATTTATTATTAAAGGATTATTATTATTTTTTAAATGAACTGTGCTCTCTGAGCAAGGCAAAGTCCGCTACAACACAGTCTTTATTTTCTCAGGATTTATAATGGAACTTGAGAGACACATACATAGAAATTTGTTAAATAGCCAAATAACAGAGCTTATTTTTAAGCAGAGGGGAGAGTGAGAGACTTAGTTATTAAGCATCTGCGATGAGCCAGGAACTGAGGCACTTTACATACATGATCTCATTCTGTCCTCACACCTGTGCAGTGGGCATGACAGCCTCCTCCTTATAAACAAGAAGACTGACACTTGGGTTGGGGGGAACCGAATGACTCGTAGAACTAGCAGACAAGTAAGATGGGTCAGAAGGCTCTCAGATTTGTCAAGTTCCCAAAGTGTATTCTTAGTCAAGTTCCAAATGAAGAGAATAGTCAACACAAAGTATATGGACTCCCAGGAGTAAGGGAGGCAGAAGGAAGAGGCCGTGCTGCTCCCACAGCTCCTGGCCTGCTCAGCTGCCAGCCCCAAGGCTCTCTTGCATCACACAGGCCCTGCACCATCTGGAAGCTGGAAGGGTGGCTTTCGTGCTCAGCCTCAGTCTCAATCGTGGGTGGGATCTGGAGTTAGGCCTGAGCCTAGCATGTTGGATGCCTGCTTGGGGCCCTTTGACCCACATCCTCCTTTCTTGGTGTTGGTCCAATAGATGCTTGTTTCTGTTTTCATGATGCATCTCCAGTGTCTATAGAGATCTCAGCCTCACCCTCTTCTTGTGTGGTGGACACCTTGATCCTGGAGCTGGGTATTGCCTCTGATTGAAGGAGTAGAAGGAACAATAATGTGTCAGACAATGTCTACTTTGCAGCCCAGCAGAGAGACTTGGCTACAAAGCTATTGGATGGGCTGGAGAGTTAAAGGGGAAAGGTGGTGATCCCCAGAGATTAGTTACTATAAAGGAGCCGTTACTGCTCCCAGGTCTAGAGAAGTAAAAAGGGGAGAGTGGAGGCTGCACCCCTACAAAGACATTCCTAGAATTGACGTCAGTGCAGCTCCTGGAATCCGAGTCCACACTCCCACAGATGACAACAGCCAAAAACGGCTTCAATGTTCTTCCTGCCTTCATATACTCATGTGTGTCCTCCGACTGCAGAAACAAACTGGAACCCACCTGCATAAGTGTCTGAGAAATGTAATCCTCAGAGTTCCAGCCCTGATGGTACATAGAAGCCCAGTTGATCATAACCAGCATAGAAAGGAAAGTGCAGGGGCTTGAGAAACAGATGGCTTTGGATTCAAATCCTGGATCTTTCTTAAGGGTCTTTGGGCAAATTACTCAATTCCTTCTGACTTAGTTTTCTCATCTCTAAAATGGGAATAATTATAATATCTTCCTGATAGGGCTGTGGTGAAGCTTAATTGAGATTATATACTTATCAGAGTGATGGTCTATAGAAAGTACTCTATAAATGTTAGCTTCTGTTTGCAGGAATGTATTTCAGTTCACTTCCATTCCACTTATACACAGTCCTTTATTTCCTGAACTGCTCATTCTGCTTCCTTGTCATTACAAGAGCACCTTCCTGCCTCTGCTGCATCGAAGTTGGATCCTTCCCAAAGCTGTGCTATTCCTCACTCTCTTTAGCTCAATTTCCTCGGTGATCCCAAGAAAGTTAACAGGTTTAAGCAAGAGCACAGAACCACTATGTGCCCAGATCTGTGATCTCCTTGACTCTCCACAATAACCATTAAGGTAGGAATTATTGATCCCATTTAGCAGAGAAGACTGAGTCCTAGAGAAATTTTAGGTTCAGGAGACCCACCTTCTGCTTTCCATCTACTCCTGTCTCCAACACCCCATAGTAGGAGTTGGAGGGCAAGATTTCTTGGGTGGTGCCCAGCTCCCTTCAGCATATTTTCTGGGCACCCACGGGTAGTGGGCACAGAGCCAGGCAGCCAATGCCAAGCCCATCCTGTTTGGAGTCAACTCACGAGACTCACGCGGCTAGGAGGGGGTTGGCAGCAGGAAGAGGATGGTGTGAGAAAAGAACATCTCATGCTCCCCTTGCCCACGCATGAGCCGCTCCTGGAGAAGTTGAATTCAGACACTTTATTCTGCTTTCTGGCTTTTCAAATGTAATATTGGGCTGGTTCCAGTTCAATCCCACTTCACGTGGGTTTATTGAGTATCTACACAGATGGGTCAGGCCCACGGTCTGTCCTGGAGGAGCTCACAGTCTGGAGAGGCAGATATGTAACAGCAAAGATGACACTGTTGGGCCAGTGCTATGTCAGCAAGGGAACACAGGGAGGGGGGTCCTAATTCTGCCTGGGGGGCTGGGGAAGACATCTCAGAAGAAGCGAGTGCTGAGCTAAGCCTTGAAGGAAGCAGAGGAGCTAGGGAGTAGAAGATTGTGACCCAGGCAGAGTGACCTGAATATGCAAAAGCCGTTTGGGGAACTGAGAAAAGCTCATGCAGCTGACATGTGGAGGGCAAAAGCAACCGTGGCAAATGCTGAGGCTGTGAGGGGTGGCAATAGGCTGAATCACGCAGAGCCTTGTGAATTATGTCTGTGAGCTTGGACTTCATTCTAGGAACAAGGTCCAGCCACTGATAGCTTTTAAAAGCAGAGAAGCGATATGGCAGATTCATGGTTCAGAAAGAGTATTTGGGACCAGAGTGAAGTAAGAGTGGCCCCCAACAGAAGACAGGGAGGCCACTGAGGCTGTTGCTGTGTCTGCGGAGAAATCATGATTGCCTGAACTGGGGCAGTGGTACAAAGAGTGGAGAGGTGGCAGGCTCTTCACAAGATACTTAGGAGGAGAAGCAGTATAGTAATAGTAATCATGATGGGTCTCTTGTCATATTCCAGGCATTAAGTGCTTGACATATAACTCATTTAGTTCTCAAATAACCCAAAGTAATAGACCCAGATGGGATATAGAAGCGTATTTGAGGTTGTATACTTAATACGTGATGGAGTCAGGATTTGAACTCAGGAAGACTCTTGAGGTCATATTGCTTGGTGGTTAAGTGTAGGGGATGAGGTCCGGGATGACGCCCAGTGTTCACAGAAGCTCAGCCTGTGCCTTTAAGGAAGGGCAAGGGAAAAGCTGGAGGAAGATGAAGCAGGCAGAACAGCTGAACTTCTGCACTGAAAGCCCCCCCCAGGCCCAGCCTCTCATTTTCTTTCTGGACCCAGAATTTTTTCCTCATCTTTCCTGGCATCCTGAAAAATCCTTGAAATTGTTCAAAGCCATTGGCTTTTGACAAACCCTGGGAGTTCAGGTTGGTGAACATTTCTTCCCCAGAAGATCCTGAGGACACAGAAATGCTTCCAACTTGGTCCGTTTCATTGCCTGTCTTGCTGGGGGCACCCCTGCTTCTCTTCTCTTCCACCTCTCCAACATACTCCATTTATTAGCATGTCCTCTAAACTATCTGTGGTTTTATTTTTTATTTCTCCATTTCCAATGTGTTGTGAATGGAACTTTTATAAAATACAATAGAAGTGTCTCAGCAATATCAAATAGCTAAAGAGCTTTCTAAGGCTTTGCTCTCTCATCTGCCTTTTTGTACTTGTCCGGCTGTGGGCTGGTCCCTGTTCACAGACCACTGTGTTGAGCACTGCTCAACTCTCTACAATTCTACTGCCACCACCCTGGGCTAAGCCACCATCATCACTTGCCTGGACTTCTGCAGTAGGCTCCTAAATACATGTAGTTCAGCCTCGTCTCCTCTGGTCCTCTCCAACCCATTTTTCAAGGGGAATCCTCTAGCCTAGTGGTCCCCAACATTTTTGGTACCAGGGACACCTGGTTTCGTGAAAGACACCCCATGGATGGGGTGGGGGGATTTCAGGATGGTTCAAGTGCATTACATTTATTATGCATTTTATTTCTATTAATATTACATTGTAATACATGGGGTGGCCATAAGTTCATGTGCCATCTAAAATAGTTGTCTACACAAACTTTATGGTCACCCTGTATAATGAAATAATACACAACTCATCATGGTGCAGAGGCAGTGGGAGGCCTAATCTTGTTTTTCCAGTGCTTATATCACTGCCTCAGCTCCACTTCATATCATCAGGCTAAGATTCTCATAAGGAGCGTACAACCCAGATCCCTCATATGCAGAGTTTACAGTAGGGTACCTGCTCCCGTGGAAGCCATTGCTCATCTGACAGGAGGCAGAGCTCAGACAGTGATGTGAGAGAGGAGGAGTGGCTGTAAATATAGATGAAGCTTCACTCTCTTGCACTGCACCTGCTGTGTACCCCAGTACTGATGCACGGCCCTGGGGGCTGAGTATTGCTGCTCTTACCTATAAAGGACTCTCACACAGGCTGTTCTCTCCATGTGGAATGCCTTTTCTTCCTTCAAAATTCATTTAATCACTCTTTCCTTTCACCAGCACTTGTGCAACAGTCCAATATGAGCTAAACATGTTGCTAAGCATGGGGGCTGCACAGGTGAGAAGATCCAGCATGTGTTCTTTAGAAACTCATGATCTAGTCGAGAGGGACAAGTAAATTGACAGTGATCTCACAGTGGGATAAGAAGTGTCAAAACAAAGAATGGGGCAGTAGGAGTCTAGAAGAGGGTCCTATAACCCAGCCCGGGGTCAGAAAGGCAACAGATAGATCACCAAAGAATCACTCAGAGTTAGTAAGGCAACATCAGAGGTGAGGGTGAGGAAAGGAAATCTGGGCCAGATAGTCTATGCAATGGCTCAGAAGTGCCCAGCGGAGAAGGGTAGGAGGAATGGCAGGAGCTTTCCTCATTGCCCTCCTGTTATTTGCCAGGCCCTATTCTAGGCCCTAGGGACACAGTAGTGGTGCTGAATATCCCCACATACATATATATCTACATACTTAAATGCACACAGATATAAAAACAACTATGGAGAACTTGGAAAACATTAGGCTAAATGAAAGGATTCTGACACAAAGAGCCATATATCGCATGATTCCATTTCTATAAAACATTCAGAATAGGTAAGATTAGTGGTTGTCAGGGGCTGGGGGGGATGTGGAGTGACTGCGTAATGGGCACAGTGCTTCCTTGTGAGGAGATGAAAATGTTTTGTAACTAGATGGAGGTGATAGCTGTGCAGCATTGTGAATGTACTAAGTGCTACTGAACTGTACACTTAAAGATAGTTAATTTCATGTTATGTAAATTTTACTTCAGTTAAAAAATCTGGACAATTATAGATATACACACTCAATAAATAGTTTATGAAGGCCTGCCATGTGCTGGGCACTGTACAAATAATAAAAATTCAGAGGTAGCTCTTGCCCTGGAAGGTCCCACCCACAGACAGAAACACACATAGCAGAACCCATACAGACAAAAGCATGTGTTCAGGAAAATGTGCAGAAACATTCACTTGTTCATTTAACAAATATTTATTGAGTGCCTACTGTGTGTCAGGCAATAGGCCAGATGCTGCGCCTCCAGTGGTGAGCAGGTGCAATTACTCTCCTTGTGGCTTGTGGACACAGACCCATGCTCACCTACAGTAGCATACCAGATTCAGGTACACAAACACACATCTCCACACCCCTAAACAAGGACACAACCAAAGCTTATGGGCCAAATATGTGTTGGGTGAGAGAAATGAGTGATAGCATGCAGTCAGGCAAGGATAGTTCCTCATGCCCCCGGCACTCCCACTTCCCCCCTGTGAGCAATGGGGAGTCCTGTTAAAAGTCAGATTAAAACTGGCTTGGGATTTCGGTGCCTTCTCAAGAGAGGGGAATAAACAGGCCTCAGTAGAAAGATCTGAAGCATTGAGGGGGAAAAAAATCCCCAAGTTTCACTTAAGCGATTTTTGGCAGAAATCAAATTAACGGCAAGACCATAGCCTGCCGACAAGGTGCTCCATCATACTCTGCTGTGTGAATGTGTTTCTTCTACATGTTGTTTTCATTAGCACTTCATTTGATAATGATAAATGGCATTTTCATTTGAAAGGAAAATATTAAAAAGTTCTGATTTGCAAGAGCAAGTTAGAATAAATGATATTATTATGTCCTGTCACTTGTTCAGCTCAGAGAAAAATAATAATAATGATAATAAAAAGCCCTAACAGCTTTCCCTGATGAAGAAACACAGCATTTTATTTCTCCAGTGGGCCATTTTTTTAATCATCAAATCTGTCCTTGGTACAGAGACTGACAAAAGGCAATGGTCTTGGAGGGTCAGAGAGAAATAGCAGAGACGTCAAAAAGAAGAGGGAAGAGGGTGACCTTGGGAAGCCTTGGTTCCCTTGCTGGTTAGCTGGGGGAGGGATTGCTCCCTGGCCTACTCTCTTTGGGGCCTTGAATGTACTTTCTTGCCTTGAGGTCAAATTTCAGAAGCTTTCTTTCTACCAATTGATAGAAGCCCAGTTTCTTTTTTTTTTTTTTGTATAGACAGAGTCTCACTGTACTGCCCTCGGGTAGAGTGCCGTGGCGTCACACGGCTCACAGCAACCTCTAACTCTTGGGCTTCCGCGATTCTCTTGCCTCAGCCTCCCGAGCAGCTGGGACTACAGGCGCCTGCCACAACGCCCGGCTATTTTTTTTTTTATTGCAGTTTGGCCGGGGCTGGGTTTGAACCCGCCACCCTCGGCATATGGGGCCGGCGCCCTACTCACTGAGCCACAGGCACCACCAGAAGCCCAGTTTCTTATGAGCTTACTTTAAGAACTCCTTGGCCATTATGGTTGACCAAGTCACTACCTTGCTTAAAACCCGTTGAAGAGCTCCCCACAATACACAGGATAAAGTTCTAACTCCTTAGGCCTGGCATCCAATGCCCTTGGTGACCTTGGCTGGGCCTCCAGCTCCACCTCTCACCATTCCCTCACCCTTACCTGATGCTCCGGCTACACTGACCTTCTTACTATCCCCTGCATATGCCTTTTCCTTTACCCAAACGCCACACGGTGCCTCTTGACCACTCCTTGGATGAATTCCTACTTATTCCAAGATCCAGCTCAAGCATCTCTTTGAGTCCTTATTTGCACCATCCTCTGGAAGGGCCTTCATTTCTTGGTTCCCAAGTCTTGTTTTTACAGATCATGAGCATGAATGCATAAAATAGCCTGGTGCAGATGAAAGGCTGCCAGTTACTGCATGGCTGGTGCAGATGGTGTGAGCACGTGTTGCAACAGGGAGCATTGGATCAGGAGCTGGGTTCAGCCCATAGAGGAAGGACTTGCTATCTTCAAAACCTCTATGGCCATGCCCATCTCAAGCTAGTGAGTCCCGGCTTCTCTGGCTTCGACAATACTCTGCGCTACTCCCATCCTACGACCCATCACACTTCAGTATCTCCAGTGGTCTGGATCCATGATTCTGCCCTTTACCTGCCCCTAGACTATGAGCTTCTTGAGCACAGGGTCTGTTCTATGTTCTCTGGGTATTTTCAGGGCCCAGCACAGGTTCTGCTTAAAGTGAGCCTTTGTTAGATAATCAGGTGAGTGAATGACAAAAGACAGCCTCTCTAAAGGGTGCATTGTCTACGTAAACTTATGTAGAAGTTGTGAAAGTTGAGGGATGGGGAGAGTTGGTGTTGTTTTTCTTAGCATTCCTTCACATCAATACTGTAAGCTTCTCTTTTCCAGAGGTGAATGAGAGTCAGATAAGCTTGTTTGAAAGCCCTGCACATCTCAGTGAGGGTCGATGGCATTAGCATCTGTTATGAGATTTCCAATGTTTGGCCTTGGCCCAGGCCATTGATGAATCTCCTTTCTGTCTCCTTTGCTGCAGAAAGAGCCTGGAGTGATGGGAGAGAGTTGAGTGTCTGCTGCCTCCAGAGGGAGTGAGAACTGTTCAAGGTGAGCGACCACAGAAATACTAGAGGACTTTGAGGCTATCCTTGGTCTTTTTTTCTTAATCACTGGACCATTTTTTGCCTCATTTGATGTCCCCCAAGAGCCCCATAGGAAGGCAGTTCAACTAACATGAGAGGATCTCCTACCCTGGTGAGTACTATGGCAGAAGAAGGATGACTTTTCCCATCTTATAGATGGAGAGACAGAGGTTCAGAGAAGGGAAGGGTCACACAGATGGCTAGAGGATGAAGCAGGACTAGAATCCAAGTTCATCTTGCTTTTATTTAGGTTAAGGCTCTCCCTTGTCCAAAACAAGAGATCCTTGAGCACCCATGAGGTACTCAGACCTGGAATGAGTGATGCGAGAGAGAAAGGGCCAAATGAATTGTGGCAATTGGAATGGAGAATAAAGTCTGCATCTTGGCTGACACAGAAGCCCAGTCCTTCTTTTGTCTTCAGCCCCCTCCCTGCTCATTTCAGCCAGTACTCTGGTCATGCCATTCCCTGAGCAGACCCTGTCACATTCTTTAGTCCATGCCTTTTCTCCATACACAACTCCTGCCTGACAGGCCCTTTTCTTAACTTCACCTGTTAAGATTCCAAGCATCCTTTAGGATCCAGTTCATATCTCACCCCCTCCAAAAAAATCTGCCAGCTCCACGTGGTTTGTTGTTCTCACAGCAGTATGAGCCCTCTGGTGAGTTAGTCTTCTCTAATTCACCCCTTGAATCATTCCCAACACATAGTAGGTTGCTCACTAAGTGTGAATGTAATAATAATTATCACAGCATATGTATCATTATTAACATTGTAATACATTGCAATACTGTCTAAAATGGTGTTTTCCAATTAACTTTGAATCTCTTTCCCTTTTGAGAACTTGCTGTTGGAAGCCGTGATCCCTGCCACAAATTCACAGAGGAGTACCACCACATACAGGGCTGGGTTCTAAAGATAGTTGGTGAGGCAAAAATCACATGTGTTTGAAACTACCCTTGAAAATCCTTTAAATTTCCCCTAAAAGTCCTGAGTATGTAGTTTGGGGTCTACACTATGGTTAGTTGGTTTACTTTTGGGGGCCATGGTGTATGACAAGCCTTTCTTTAAATAGTAGAGTCACTTTCAGCACAGCAAGAAACTTTCCTATAAGAGGCACAGGGGAACTCAGATCATCCGAGGGACCAGCAGATCCATACCTATACACATAAAATTTAGCAAATTTAGCTTCATCTTCAGGAGGTTTGTTGACCTCAATGCTCAGGCATGGACTTCAGGTTAACAGTCTTTGATACAGAGCTTTAAAATTTACAAAATCCTTCCCACACATTAGCTCATTTAAATCCTCAAAAACATTCTTAGAAATGGATATCATCAATGTTACTTCTACTTTATAGATGAGGAAATTGAGACTCAGAGAGGCCAAATAACTTTTAGTCCAAAGATCTGATTTTCTTTTTACCTTTTTATTAATTAATTAATTATCTTTATTTCAAATTAGTATGAGAGTACTAATTTTTAGGTTACATTGTTCTAACTTCCAAGGTAAAGTTCAAGTTGTAGAAAAGCCCTTCACCCGGGGGGGGTGCTGACCACCCTCACATTGTGCACATTAGGTAAAATCCTGCCAATTGCCCTTTTTCCTCCCATTTCACCTCTCTCTCCTCTTCCCTCCCCTTACTGACTGTATTTGTGTTTTATTGTTTGTGTGGGCATGTAATTGTTCATATATTGGTTTCATATTATTATTGAGTACATTGGACTTTTTTTTTCATCCTTGAGATACTTTACTAAGAAGAATGTGTTTCAATTCCATCCAGGTGAACATAAAAGATGTAAAGTCTCCGTCTTTTCTTATGGCTGAACAGTATTCCATGGTATACATATACCACAGTTTGTTGATCCATTCATGGGTTGATGGGCACTTGGGTTGCTTCTATGACTTGGTAATTATGAATTGACCTGCAATAAACATTCCAGTGCAAATGTCTTTGTGGTCAAATGATTTTTGTTCAAATGGGGTTGTTTGCTCTTTTCTTATTGATTAATTTGAGTTTTCTATAGATTCTAGTTATCAAGCCTTTGTCAGATTTATAACATGCAAAAATCTTCTCCCATTCTAAAGGCTGTCTGTTTGCTTTGGCTGTGGTAGGTACCCTTAGCTGTGCAGAAGCTTTTTAGCTTGATCAAATCCCAGTTATTTATTTTTGGTGTTGCTGTAATTGCCAGGGAAGTCTTCCTCATAAGAACATTTCCCAGGCCAATATTTTCAAGTATTTTACTCACACTTTCTTCTAGAATTTTTATTGTTTATTTGTCTTAAATTTAAATCTTATATCAAATGAGAATCAATTTTTGTCAACGGTGAGAGGTGCAGGTCCCGTTTCAGACTTCTATATGTGGCTAAACTGTTATCCCAGCACTATTTTCTAAATAAGGATTCTTTTCCCCAGTGCATGCTTTTGATAGGCTTATCAAAGATCAAATGACAATATGTGGCTAGGTTCATCTCTAGACTCTCTATTCTATACCACAGATCTATGTCTCTATTTTTGTGCCAGTACCATGCTGTTTTGATCACTATAGACTTGTAGTGTAACCTAAAGTCTGATAATGTGATGCCTCTAGATTAGTTTTTATTTCTAAGAATTGTATTAGCTATTTGGGTTTTTTTCTGGTTCCATATGAAATGAAGTACTGTTTTTTCAAGTTCTTCGAAGTATGATATTGGTACAAAGATCTGGTTTTCTTATTCAGTGACTTTGCCCAGAGACTCCACTATACTGCTTGGACAGCAACCTGGAGGAGATGGACTGACCAATTCCTGACCCACTTGATAGAGTAAGAGGATGTGTGATCTTAGACTAGTTACTTAACCTCTCTGAAAGCTCTGTTTTCAAACTAAAGATAATGAAATAATATCCACCAGGCAGGGTCCTTGAAGGATTAAATGAGCCAGTGGATGTGATTTGCCTGGCAGGGTGCCTGGGATATTGCAGGGACTCTCCATGGTTAGCTTTAGTCCTCTCTCTTCTGCTGACACTGGCACTGTCCCAGGAAATCAGAGAAAAAGCTTCCTCTGCATTATCAGTGAAATCCTGTCAATGATGTCTGCACCTGCTCAGTGTCATCCCTGACTTTTAAAGGTCTTGAATGTGTTGGAGTCTTGGGAAATGATGTTTGGGAATTTGTAAACATCTTTCATTGTCCTTGAAATTTCTGAGGTCCTCAATGTCATTTCTTTAAAAGGGAGTGGAGCCCAGGCACCAGGGGTCTGTCCTATCACCAATTCTGTGTGACTCTGGGAAGGTGTCTTCAGTTCAGGCAAGGTTTATGGAAACACAAACATGTTTCCTTTCATCCAGGCTTGCAAAGCTCTTCATAAATTTCTGCTTGAACCCCCTGATGGCTGTTTTACTTACAGGCTTATAGGGGACGAGGAAGCCTTTATCAGTCAGGGTCCAGCTGGAAAACACCTTCCACACCAGATAATTTAGTAGTCCCATTTAATACAGGGAATTAGTTATGAAGGTGTTAGAATTTCTGAAAGAACAACCAAGAGAAGGTGGGGGTAATCCTGAGATTAGCAATTGCAGGGGGCCGCCACTCGCCCTAGTAATGCTGGCATAAGGAGAGGAGGCCGTGTTACTAGGAGCTCAACAACTGAAGTTGTCCCATAAGAGCTGGAAACGTGGTGGGCCTGTCAGGTGGGAACTGTAGCCAGGGGGAGTTGTGGTCTCTGCTACTCCATTTGAAAGAGAGTAGAATATTTAATTGTTTTGCTTCCCTCCCACTCTCTAATCTCCTGACAGTGCATCCCTTTGGTCAAACCTAGCCAAAAGCCAGAGGGCAAGGAAGAAGCACAGAGAAGTGAAGGATGAGTATGAGAGGAAACTGGCCGCTGATGACACAAGGACTTTCAAGATGTGATGTGCCCCTCCCCAGCTCCCAACATCTCTCCAGACTCATGTCTCAACATCTCGTACCTTACTCACTTGGCTTTGGCCAGACTGGCCTCCTCACTGTTCTTTGCCCCAGGCCTTTACATTTGCTATTCCTTCCTCTGGATTTTGTCCACTACATAGCCATGTGGCTCCTTTCCCTGTTTCCATCACCTTCTAAGTGAGGCCTTCTCTGACCATCTTACTTTAATTTGTACCTGCTTCTCCCTCGCTGTCCCTCCTTCCTGTTTTATCCTTCTCTCTAGCTTTTATTCGACAGTCTATTGCCTCTCTCTATACTGTGAACTCCAGGAGGGCACAGATTTTTGCTTGCTGTGGAAGCTTGGAAAATAGTGGATATTCAATAAATATTTGCCTAATAAATGAATGGGTGAATCAGGACTCACCCCCCCATTCATTTTTATTCATTCAAAAAACTCTAGTGTGGATGATAAATTGGAACAGGGAGTATAATCGCAGGCTGAGCAATTAAAATGCACTTCTGACCTCTGGGCCTCTGTTTCACCATGTTTAGGGCAAAGGGGCTGGGCAGGAGACATCATAGGACTCTTTTAGCACCACTGTTCTATAAATCTAAGAGTATTTCCCAGTAGAACTACTTGGAAGATAAAATTAATCCTCTCCTTAATCATCAGTTCCTATCACTGCACGTGACTTGTCAGGGGAACTTTTCTCTGATGCTCACGTGAAGCGGGAACTTGTCACATCTTCCATCTCCGGGAACGTCCTCACCTGAAATTGAAAGGTAAATATTTCAGTTGTGAGTCTCTCTGTCATGACTCAAATAATTTTAAAATTGCTTAGATGTCTTTGCCTAACAATGTTCAGATTGTTCTAATGCAGGGGAAAACGGTAGTTTTAGACGCAGTAATATTGATAGCAGCTAGTAATTTCCACGTACTTCTCATGGTTATTGGTGCTGTGAGGATTACTAAGGAGAACTTTGTACTTACTAAAAAGACATTCTATGTTGAGGGCCTAGCATGGTGCCTGGTAATCGAAGGTGCTTGCTAGACAATTACTTTTGCAGTAATTATTTTTATGGAATTGGGTTGGAAAATAGCCATGCTTCACTCCAGGATGCTATAATGTCACCAGGGATCACAGCTCCAGAGGATTTTATCCTTAGAAGACCTCTTTGGATACCAGAACAGGCCCACTGCAGGAGTAGCAGGAACTGTGTAGGGAAAAAAGAAGTTGAAGGATTGAAAAGTGTTGAGAAGAATTTACTTTACTATTAGGAGGCAGTGAATGGACAGCTCAGGGTTGGCACCATCCCTCCCTCATCTGTTCAGCAGATGGTCTCTAGTGCCTTCATGAGAATCAAACTCCATACCTGTCCCCAAGCAGCTTCCTGTCCTGTGGAAAGGACATTATAATGTGCTGTAATTATCAGTTGACAGATCTCAATGCCATAGTAGGAGGAGGTTCCCTGGGTCTTTAGAAGATCAAAGAAAAATGTTTCAATAAACTACATATCAAATCAAACATCAATTTTGTTTTGCTACCTTCACTTACCAGTCCTAAAAAAAAAAAAAAAAAGGGAAAAGGAACTAACATAGTAAACAATTATTGCCATCTAAATGACCATAGTTTACTTATGTGGTTGTTTTTACTGTCTATTTTCTCCTTAAGGCCAGGAAATTTTATTTTGTTTCGTTAACGGCTTCTCTTTCTTTCTTTTTTTTTTGAGACAGAGACTCACTATGTCGTCCTGGGTAGGGTGCCATGGTTGTTAACTGCTTTATCCCCAGCATCTAGAATCATGTCTGCTGAATAGTAAGTCCACAATAAATATCTGTTGACTGATGGACTAGACCAGCCCAGTATAGACCACTACACAGAAGAAGGAATAAACTTGGGCCACAGTGAAAAGCTGGAAGAGCCCCAAGGTCCATAAGGTCAATGGGGGTAAGAGTTGGGAAGAGGAGGGGACGAGGTTGCAAAGATTGGAGGGGAGGCCAGATCCTGGAAGGCTTAAGTGCCAGGCTAGGCATCTTGACCCGTGTCCTGAGGCCCTGGAAATACACTGAAGGATTTTAATCTGCAGCTGAGTTCTGCTTGGACTCCAGTCTCATAACCTTCTCTTTCCTTCCAAAGAGGTTTCCAAGTTTTCTTTGTGTCTCTTGCTTTATTTGACAACCCCAGTCATCCTTAGAAGTTGTCTGGCCAGCCAAAGTCTTTCAGTGAGTGGAAGGGACCCATTTATCTACTCTTGCCTTCCCCAAATCCAATTCAACTTAACTCTAGCCCCCATCATTCCTATAATTAAATCCAAACTCCAGCTAAATTAGGCAAATATTTAAAAATGACAACTCAAGAAGGACATTTTAGTAATTGTGTGATGAAGATGTTAGATCTTTGTCATTTCATTAGTCAGACAGCCAAGTAGGAGGGAAGACACTTCATGAGATTTTAATAATGTGCCCAATATTTGATAGGTATAAATATGATGACAACTGGATGCCAGAGAGGATGGATCCAGCTTTGGTTTGGTGTGTTTGTACTATCTGCTTTGGGTCAGATTCTTCTTTATTTGATATTAACAAAACTCTAACTAACAAATATTTATTAAGCAGCTACCTGGGTTTAGATGCTGCCCTAGAAGTTGTAGCTGGGAAGTCAGTGTTCACAAGAATCCAGGCCTTGCCATGGAGGACTTTTCAGTTTAGTAGAGAAAATTTGACACTAGGCCATAAGGTCATCACAACAAAAACAACTGTCTTTATCTACTGCATGTGATTTATATACATTTTCTCATTTAACTCTCACAGTAATTCATTGAGGTTGATATTTTTATCTCTATTCTATAAGGCAAGAAAACCAAGTGTTGTGTGATCAGTAATGGTGAAGTCAAGATTCGAGTTTAGGTCTTTCCCCAGACCCGTGCTCTTTTCACAGTGCCTGTGTTTTACCTTAGAGGACAGCCTCTGCTTCTATGTGGGGTGGGGATAGGAGAAGGTTAACCATGTAGTATGTCAGGAATCCTTAGAAAAGATGAAGGCACCAACAGAAAATGGAAACTGGCTAAGATGAGGAATGCGGAAATTAAAAAGGATGGTATTACTGGTCTTCTATGGAGACCAATGGGAAGATCACCAAGAGAGACCCATGGAGATCAATGGGAAAATCACAAAGTTCCAGGAATCTGAGACCTTTATTTAATAAAAGTCCACAGTTCTAGAGGTCTTGCCAAGAGAAGGCAGAAATTGGTATTGCGTACAGGAGAGCACCTGGTTATCTATCTCCAGTAGAGAGAGTATTCTTAACATTGACCAGGGGAAGGTCTTGGAGAACTAGGCCAGATGTCAGGTAAGGATTAGATAAGAGGGGGATAGAATATAAGCAACAACTGACCCACCCATCCATATAAGCATTTACTGATTTTCCTTAGAATCGTACACAGATTCATTCTTCTGTCACTGACACTAGCTGTGTATCAAACACATATCTCTCTACGGATATGCCACAGTCACTCTGTGGTAATCATAGATTGTCCACAGAGATTCCATTTATCTTCTCTTTTTAGGCACTTTCCCGCTCTCTCGTATTGAGGCATAGCCATATGACTTACTATAGTTAGTTACATGAGTGGAAATAACACACACAGAAGGAAGCTTTAGGAGTCAGTGCATGATTCACCACATTCTCTTCCCCTTACTGTGGTGAAAGCCAATGTCAGGATACAGCCATCATAATCATGGGTCCCTGGGTGACTGCAATGAGCAAGGTCTCTCTGGTGATCCATAATGAATGAGAAATAAACTTTTATAGTTTTATATCATTAAGACTGTGCAGTTGTTACTGTAGCATAACCTAACTAATTGTGACTGATAGACACTTCAAATTATGTGCAAATTCATTCTCATGTCATTCACAGTCTCTCTGATTCATTCAGTCAACCATCCATCAAACTATCCTCTTATTCATTCATTTATTTAGTAAAAATTTATTTTATTTTCTTTTATTTTTTTTTCTTTTATTATTTTTTTTTTTTTGTAGAGACAGAGTCTCACTTTATGGCCCTCGGTAGAGTGCCGTGGCCTCACACAGCTCACAGCAACCTCCAACTCATGGGCTTAAGCGATTCTCTTGCCTCAGCCTCCCGAGCAGCTGGGACTACAGGCGCCCGCCACAACGCCCGGCTATTTTTTTGTTGTAGTTTGGCCGGGGCTGGGTTTGAACCCTCCACCCTCGGCATATGGGGCCGGTGCCCTACTCACTGAGCCACAGGCGCTGCCCTATTTTATTTTTTTTAAATGTGTCAGCCTTTATTACAAATATAGATCTTTTTTATTTTTTTTGTAGTTTTGGGCCAGGGCTGGGTTTGAACCCACCACTTTCGGCATATGGGGCTGGCACCCTACTCTGTTGAGCCACAGGCACTGCCCCTAGTAAAAATTTATTGATCCTCAACTATGGACCAGGCATTATCCCCCCCCAGCTAATGTAGATAAAGCAGTGAACAAGTTCAAAGTCCTACTCCAACAGAGCTTACTTTCTAGTATGGGAAACAGACTTTTTCTCTCTCCCCACGCAATCACCCCACTCCCCTAGAGGGTGCAAAAAATGCATAAACATTTTAAGAGATTTTGTTGAAAGTAGAAACCAATCATTCCCAAAAGGCATAGAAACCCACAGTGATGGAGGTGCAGAGGGATGGTAGAGGTGCCACCATGAGCCACTGCCCTAGACAGAATTTTTGAGGAGGGTTCCTGCAGGGACCATGTACTTCTGGGCCACTTTAGTTCAACTTTGAAAAGTAATACATAGATAACACTTCCCTATATTGACCACCTCCTTAAGTTGACCTGATTTTCATAGAGCAGACATGCACCACACATATTCAATGGAAGTTCCTTATGTTTACTACCTCTGTATCTTGAGTAGTTTGTAATAGTCCCTTGGGTGGTCAACTTACAGAGGTTCTACTGTGTATGTGTATATATACATAGTATGATGATAGTCATCCAGGATTTGGGAGAAAATGGTTAGATCTGTGAATAATTTTGAAAAGAGCTGGCTGATGAAATGATGGACTAGATATAGGAGACAAGAGAGAAGGTGTCATATCATTCACTGTGAAGTCACTCACTCACTCACTCTGATGTGCACCTTCAAGCCAGCTCCAGTTAGGAGATGCTGAGGAGGCCACCACCTGAGCACCTGCATATCTGGAGGGTTTCTCAGGGAGCCACTCGCATCCTTACTCCTTTTCTCTCTGCTTACCTTGGTTTTCTGATTTCTGGCTCACGTCTACCTTTGCTTCCTCCCACTTGTTTGTGAACTCCCTCATGCTTTTCCCAAGACGTCATTCGACCTGGGCTTCTGACCACAGCCCACAGTGGTGGGGGTGCAGAGGGACGATAGGGGTGCCCCCATGAGCCACTGCCCTAGACAGAATTTCTGAGGAGACTCTCTGAAAGGACCATGTGCTTCTGGGCCACTGAACTCATCTGCCTCTCAAGCTCCCAGGAGCTTCTGGCTGACCTCTCTATCTTTCACAGACTTTGGTGTCCCCCTTGGATTCTTTCTGTAGAGATGGTTAGATGATGGCGATGATGATGACAATGATGATGATGATGACAGTGATGAGAAGGATCAACATTCATTGTGTGCTGTGTGCTGGTTTGTGTTCTAAATCACTGAATCCTCCCAACACCTGGATGAGTTAAGTACCCTTAAGTCTCTACCTTTGAGGGGCAAATATTCCCACTGCACAGGTACCTTTGTAGTCCCCTCCCCCAGGCTCTGTCAGAGGAGATATTCCTGGGAGAGACAGTGGAATTTATTAGAGAGTACATAAAGCTCTGGAGTCAGACAGACTGAGCTGAAATTCCACCTTCCCCAGGGACAAGTTGTAGGTACTGAGACAGTCACATGACTTCTTTGCATCTCAGATTCTTTATCTGTAAAGTGAGAAAAATACTATATGGTTCAAAGGGACATGGTGTTAGGAGAGTTCTGGGTAATGTAGTAAAGCCCTTGACTCCTGGTCTACAGTCACAAAAAGGCTGTCATTATTATTATCTCTGCTCTGAGCTCCCAGACCCATCCATGGGCCCGGGCTGGCCAAATGAGCATGTGGAAGCCTATTCCTTTTCCTTCTGTTGCTCTAGCTTCCCTTCAACAGTGCTAGGAACCTGTTTGAAGATGGGGTAAGAGCTGCAGCTACCAGTATCTACCACCCCACCCAGCTGGTACTGACATGGAGCTCTAGCCTGGCTCTTCCAGGTTGCCAAGGTGCGTGGGCTGGCTGGCCCGAGTCACATGCCCTACTCCTTTTGTAATCCTTGGGGCTGTCCTGATCCTAGGGAAGCAAAGACTGCATTTTCATTAAGATTTACATTAAACTCTCCCTGAGCAGAGAGATGAGGCCCAGGAAGCCTCAGGAGAGGGAAAGGTGAGAATTAATGGGCAAGGCAAGCCCTGGCTTTGTGGCCTTCCAAGTACTTCCCTGTCAACAGGCTACTTCTCGATCTGCCTTCTCAGATGCCAGGAATTTAGCTTGAATCTTGGCTAGAAACCCTCAAGCATCAGTAGGAAATGCCTTTTAACTTTTAATTTGCACCACAGCAAAACAGCCCTTGCCCATTTTAACCTCTTCACCTGAAAACTGCTTCTAGCTTTCCTTGTAATTAACAATCTGCTTAAAATGACCTTCAGCCTCTGTCAATGATATCCCTGAAGGTCTTTGACTAATCTCGTTTGAACCTCAAGACAATGACACCAAGTAGCAGGTAAAAGTTGGTTATCCTTTGATTATGGATGTGGAGTTCAGAGAGGGAGAGATCCTTACTGAGGTTTGCATTGCGTAAGCCTAGCAGACAAGGGATGCAAACCCATAGGTCTTAACAGTATTCCACATTCTTTAGAAAATTGGCAAGGCAAATGAAGTCAGTGACCTTAGAATAAAATCCATGCTCCTTACCAGGGTCTGCAAAAGCCTGCATGATCTGGCTCCTGCCCAGCTCTCCATGTCTACCAGTACCTCTCTCTTCCCTCATAGTTCTTTTGCCACTCAGGCCATCTGTCATTTCTTAGAACACATAAAGATATGCCTTTGCAGCAAGGTTCTTCTGGCTGTTTGCACAATGGCTCATGCAAAGTCATTTACTCAAGGAAAGGACCTTTATCCTAAACCCCTCTGCTATTTTCTTCCATAGCATCTTTCTTCCTAGCTTATATCACAATCTGTAATAACTATTTTATTTCTCAAATGAACAGATGATGAAGGACTTGGTACCTAAGTCATTAAATTAAATTAATTAGTTATTCCTTCATTCAGCAAATATGTATTAGTACCTACAAAGGGTCAGTAACTCTTTTAGCAGGTGAATTTGCAGTGAGAGAAATACATGTAAATCTGGGCACAAGGAGGAGAATTTTTAGGGAATAGAAAGGGAAAAATGGAGTTAAGCAAAACTTTAAGAGTTTCGGTTTAAGTGACTGGGAGGATATTGCTGCTACTTGGCGAGATGGAGAAGAGTGCAGGTTGGGTGGGTAAAAGGGCAAAAAGGATCGGATTTATTGTTTTTGCTTGTTTGTTTGTTTTTTGGAGTGTTAAGTTTGAGATGCCCTTTAGACAGTCAGGTAGAAATATCTACTAGGAAGCTGAGCGTGGTGGCTCGCACCTGTAATCCTAGAACTCTGGGAGGCTGAGATGGGTGGATTGCTTGAGCTTAGGAGTTCGAGACCAGCCTGAGTCAGAGCAAGACCCCATCTCTAAAAATAGGTTGGTGTTGTGGTGGGTGCCTGAAGTCCCAGCTACTCGGGAGGCTGAGGCAAGAGAATTACTTCAGCCCAGTGGTTTGAGGTTGCTGTGAGCTGTGATGCCATGACATTCACCAAGGGCGTCAAAGTGAGACTCTGTCTCAAAAAAAAAAAGAAAGAAAGAAAAGAAAGAAGAAAAGAAATATCTACTAGGCAATAGAATAATATATGTTTCAGAGTTCAGGAGAGAGGTACGGACTGAAAATATACTTGGGAGTCATTCAGGCATTAATTATATTGAAAGTCATGACACTGGATGAGTGACCTTGGGGCTGCCTGCGGTTAGACAAGAGGCCTAAGAAGTCTGCCTCCAACATTAGAGGTCAAAGAGAAGAGGTAACTGTGGAATGGACAGACTGGTAGGAAGAAAATATGCTACGTGGGAAGTCCTGGAAGGCAAATGAAGAAGGCATTTCAAGGAGAAGGTTATTGGCCGAGATAAATGCTGCTGCAAGATTGAGTCCTAAGATTTGCCCTTTGGATTTAGCGACAGAGAGATCACTGGTGATTTGACAAGAGCAGTTTGGGAAGAGTCATGGGAGAACATGTCTCACTAGAATTCAAGGGAGAATGGGAAAAGAGAAACTGAACAGTGAATACCATTAGACTTCTGACAAGTTTTCTGATCGAGGGAAGGTAAGATATGGAGAAGTAATAGGAATTAGGGTAAAAAGAAATTCTTTTTTTTTTTTTTTTGGAATAATGAACATTTATTACATGAACTAAGACAGGAAAGAGGAAGGCTTCTTGCCTTAGCACAGTGGGTACCGCGTCAGCCATGTGCATGAAGGCTGGCGGGTTCAAACCCAGGGCCAGCTAAAAAAATGACAACAGCAACCAAAAAAAAAAAATAGGAGAGAGGAAGAATTATTTGCCTTTCTGGGCCTTGATTTTCCTCGGATAGAACTCCAGCTCTTTGCCTTCTAGCACATAGCCATCTGCTCGGCCACACTGGCCTGGTCTTGCTGCAATGCATGCAAGAAGCTTGCCCTGTTGGAACTGCTCCTCCAGAAGACGGCTTATTTTGGCATTCTTTTTCCTTTCATCATATTTCTTCTGAATTTTTTTTGAAAGTTTTTGTTTAAAATCTCTTCTTCTTCTGGAGTCAGCTTGGCTCCTTTCTTGCGGCCCAGGGGCAGTGCACAGTGGGACTCATACCACTGTCAGTACGGCATGCTGTCAATAAACACAATGCAGTTCTTCACCAAGGTCTTGGTACCAGCCAGCTCATTATTGGATGCATTGCAGACAACATCAATGATCCTTGTGTTCCTAGTACAACACTCTGAGCCCCAAGAGAAGTTTCCCACATCCAGCCTCAGGGTGCGGTATTTCTTGTTACCTCCCCGGACACGGACTGTATGTATTCGGAGGGGGCCAACCTTAGTGTTAGCTGCGGGGCCCATCGCTGCACAATGGGCATCTCTCGGGACAACTGGCACAAGCACCGCAAGACCGGGGGCAAGAGAAGGCCCTACCACATGAAGCAGAAGGAATTCCTTTTTTTAAGATGGGAGAAGTAATAGTATATTTGTATGACCCAGGAGAGAGGGAAAATCTGATGGTGCAGGACAAGAGAGGCCAGCCGCTGAGTCAGTGTTCTGGAGGAGGTGCGAGGGTGGGATTTAAGACCCAGGTGGAAGAGTTGGCAACTGACAACTTATCCATGGCGATAGGAGAGAAGCTGGAAGAGGGGGCTAGGGGCAGTTTGCTTCTGATCGCTTCACTTTTCTCAGAGAGATAGGAAGCAGGGGCTTCAGTTGAGAATGAAGATAAGGAAGGAAATAGACGTTTGATGAAGGACGAAAAAGTAGGAGAACATCATCTAGGAGAGAAGACGAGGGAATGAGCTAGAGAAGGACAGCGTGAGGGCCCACGTGAGGCTGAGGGGCCCTCAGTGAAAGGGACCCTGGTCAGCAGGAATATGTGCTTTTCCCTCGCAGTGTGTGCTCACCTGTGCAGGTGTGGGCACGGAGCAGCTGGAAAGCTTTGCTTGAAACCAAAGAATACAGGGAAGTGAGGAAGGGGTCAGGAAAATGAGAGTGTATGTAAGAGAGGGGTTATGTGTTTTATATGGAATTTAAACTGTGTGGAAAGGGATGTGAGGACATGGGCAGGTGGCAGTAAAAGTGGGTTGAAGGTCCAAGGGGGTTCAGGGTTATTTTGAGTCAGGAGGCGTGAGATAGGAAGTAGGCATTGACCGTGGATGCTCGAAGTTAAAATTAGGGTGTTAAGGCCTAAGGGATGAGCAGGCAGGGAGGAACTGTGGTGAAGGGGGAAGGGGTTTGAGGATTTCGGTATTGGAAGGATTCTATCTGTGAGAGTATTGAGGTCATCAAGCTTTATGACAGACGTGGTTTGGAAATCTCAGTGTGGTTGGAGGAGTATTTTTGAGAGATTAGGTATGTTTCTGGCACACAGTAGGTTCTCAACCAAAGTACCGTAGACACTTATTCTCCTAATATTTCTTCAGGGCTCCAAGGCTTCTCCCTCAGTTGCTTCCAAGGTGGGGCTTTGTGGAGTGTTGTGACATTGCACTGAGGGATGGGGTGGGGTTAGAGACAAAGCTGGGCTGTGGTCCCTGCTGCTGCGGCTGCCCCACAACCTAGGGTCCAGGCTCTTCTGGCTTCCGGCTGGGCTCCCACTATAGCCGCCTGCCTTTGGCTCAGCAGCAGCAGCAGCAGCAGCAGCAGCAGCAGCAGCAGCAGCAGCAGCAGCAGCAGCAGCAGCAGATGGCAAAAAGTGGGTGGGCTGGGGGTATCTGCAACTGATCCCACAGCCGCCGGATTAATGAGGCCTCATGCCCGCCTTCTTTTCTGTAGCATGCCAGCCGACAGTAGCTTCCTTTGCTGGGGTGGGTTTGTTTGTGGGAAATTTTTTGGCAGCGAAAGCTCAGCACCTGATTGAAAACTTCCTCTCCCCCTCATTTCTCCTCCTCCCCCGGCTCCTGTAGTTGTTCTAATGTACTCTGGGGCCTCAAGCCTGTCCCTGGGGTTTCTCCTGGTGTCAGGCTGATGAAGCTGAGATGAGGTTGTCCTGCTCTTGCAGTTACAGATGGAGAAACAGAGGCCAAGAGAATTTAATCAATATTCTGCACAGGAACCTTGGGACTCTGCATATATTCCACATCCTCTGGTGTCTGGCTGCACCCCTGGGCTCATAGACCTCGTAAGTAAAAACTTGGATTGTTTGTATCAGAGGTTCAGGCATATAGAAGCATATTTAATGAGCACTGAGGTGATAGGAATAGGAGACATTGGAAGCCAGATCACAGCAAGGATAACGGGGCTCTCAGAGAGAACATCACTGTAAGGGAGCGGGTAGCCACCCCCCTGCCCCAGCACCTGAGTAGCAGCAAATGGTTTCGAAGCTAAAGAGCACCGGTTGGAGGCGCAGTGTAAAGCCCTTCTTAGACTGCTGTGCTGTGACCTGGCGGATAAACCCCCCAAATATTTTACTAAGTAAGTCATTAGGGATCCAAGCAACTGTGGTAGGACTGTCCCTTCCCCATCGAAGTGGAACAAAAGACAGGGAGGATATATTTGTAATGATGATGAGGGAGGGAGGGAAGGGGAGGGGAGAGAGAGAGAGAGAGAGAGATATGAGCCCTACGGATGTGGAGGTGAGCAAAGATACTGAGATATGCCAGTCGGTGTGATGGCAGGAATTGAGGCACCAAGGAGCACTGGGAGTCAAAGGCAGATCAGTGCCACTAGATGGGTGACCCAAGAGGAGTCGGAGATGCATGACCGACAGATACAGGCAGCAAGAGGCAAAGACAACCTGGAGGCAGGTGGTGTAAAGCTCTATCAGTGGGAACACTCGGAGGGGCACAGCAATGGCCGAGTGGGACAGAGCAATAAATAGACTCAAACCAGAGAGACAAAGTTGTGTAACGCTTTTCATACAGTGGTACATGTATGAAAATATTTGTATGGCCTAAAAGGTAGAGAGACAGGCTATTGGTGCCAGAGATGAATGATTTGGGGGCTCTCACAGCCCAAGGCCCCACCCAGTTGCATAGAGAGTTGAGGAAATAGAGTAAGAATAAGAACATATTCATTGGATGGGAAGCGCTGCAGTAAGGAATGTACTTTTTCTTTTTTTTTTTTAAATTTTTTTGTAGAGACAGAGTTTCACTTTATTGCCCTCGGTAGAGTGCCGTGGCGTCACACAGCTCACAGCAACCTCCAACTCCTGGGCTTAGGCGATTCTCCTGCCTAAGCCTCCCGAGTAGCTGGGACCACAGACGTCCGCCACAACGCCCGGCTATTTTTTTGTTGCAGTTTGGCTGGGGCCGGGTTTGAACCCGCCACCCTCGGTATATGGGGCCGGCGCCCTGCTCACTGAGCCACAGGCGCCGCCCAGGAATGTATTTTTTCTCAGCAAGTTCAGAGGAGCCAAGCCAGGGCTGCCACAGCAGCTTAGAGACACCACTGAGGACACAGGCTCCTTACGTTAGCTCTAATCTTCCATTCGTTGTTTTTGGCTGTTGCCTTTATGGTTTCAACACAGCCCCTGCAGCTCTAGACATCACGTTGGCATTCCAGATGGGAAGAAAGGAGAAGGAAAAGAGGGCAATGACAAAGGGAAAAGAGTGTGTCACAGGAGTTTGCTCCCTTTAAAGAGCTTTCCTAGAAGACTCACTCACATCTCACTGGTCAGAGCTGTGTGATGTAAATGCTGCTTGGAAAACTGAAAGATATTTGTAGCTGGGCATTTTGTTGCCCTAATAAAATCAGGGTTATGTTAGTAAGGAAGAAGAGAATTGGCATGAGCAAGCTTTGACAAACTCTGTGTTGTACTGAGGGAACAGTAATTTTGTGTCGCTTGGCCACGCACTGTGA
This sequence comes from Nycticebus coucang, assembly GCF_027406575.1. NCBI lineage: Eukaryota > Metazoa > Chordata > Mammalia > Primates > Lorisidae > Nycticebus > Nycticebus coucang. The sequence goes on along the minus strand of NC_069801.1, from coordinate 46,942,037 downwards.
GGCAGGAAGACTAAAGGGAGAGGCTGGTTAAGCAGTCAGAGCCTAGGTGATGCGGGACTGTGCTCAGATCGTATCACCTGACTGGGATCCACCGATGGGATTTAGGCCGGGGAGTGACTGGGTCAGATTGGTGTTTTGGGCAGATTGTTCTGACTGAGGGGATGGGTGGAAGTGCAGATGGTGAGAATGGGAGGTCTCCTGTGAGTTTAGTCCCAGAATCTATGTACATAGAAGGTATTTAGTTAATAGTCTCTGAAAGAGATAAGATTTAAGCCAGGATAGTGGAAATGAGGAGGAGAAAGAGGAGGAGATGAACTTGAGAAATTTCCAGGAGGTAAAATTGATACCATTTGGTAATCGATTGGATGGTTGGGGGAAGGGGACCAATTTATGAGTATTCCAGAAATTCCAGCTATTAATTGAGATGTGGAACACAATGGAAGCACCAAATAGAGAGTTCAAAAATCACACAGGAATTTGACCCCCGGAATTGGGGACTTGAGCTCAGGTCTCTTGGGCCACTGTTCTTTCTAGGCCCTTAAATTATACTCCAAACTCCTCTGGAGTCTGGAATTACAGTTCATTGATGTCTTTGGGCCCACTTATTTTTGTCCCCTTTCTCTATCCACCAAGTCATGAGATCTCAGGGATGATGCTGTATTGTGGGGGCACTTGGTGTCTGGGGGGCCCAGTGTGATGAAGGTGCCAGCCATGAGGCAGAGAGTGAACCGTCACCGGACACTGAATCTGGTGGTGCACTGATCTTGGACTTCTCAGCCTCTAGAACTATGAGCAATACAATTCTACTGTTTATAAATGAACCAATCAGAATCATTTTTTATAGCAGCCCAAGCAGACTAAGATAGGTAACATATTCACATGTCCAGGTGATTAGGATGTGGACATCTTTGGGGGCCATTCCTCAGCCTCCCTCAGCTGACCACCTTCACTGGCATTCTCTTCATGCACGGTCTTGTGCTGTTGAATAGTGAACAAATGGTTCTTGCCCTTGATGAGCTTATAGTTTGTGAGAGGAAACAGAAAACATAAATAGCACACTATTCTACAGAGTGAATGAGGACTTTGGGAACCCAGAGGAGTGGTACATAGCTTCTGAGGCGTTAAGGAAGAAGCTCCAGAGGAAAGGGTAACCATGCTCAATTTTGAGGTATGCATATGAATCAGTCAAATGAATAATAATAATGATAACAACAATAATAGAAACATTTATATAGTTATCACTATATGCTAGCCAGTAGTATTTTAAGCATTGAAATATTAATGCATTTGATTCTCTCAATACCAAATAAGGTGGATGCTATTATTAATCATTCTTATTTTATAGATGAGTGTATTCGTCATGATTCTCCAGAGAAACAGAACCAATAGGAGAAAGATACATACATAGGAATATTGATTAGGGATAGATATATGAGAGAGAATTTATTATGAGGATTGATTCACACAGTATGGAGGCTAAGAAGTCCCAGGGTAGGCCACCTGCAAGCTAGAGACCCAGGGAAGCCAGTGATGTAGCTCATTTTGAATCCAAAAGCCTGAGAACTAGGGCAGCTGATGGTGTAACTCTCAGACTGAGGCTGATGGCCTGGGAACCTGGAGTCCTTCATGTCCAAGGGCAAGCGTAGAAGAGTGTCTTATCTCCAGAAGAGAGAGGGTGGGCACATTCACCTTTCCTCTGCCTTGTCCTACCCAGGCCCTCCACAGATTGGATGGTGCCCATTCACATTGGGAGGGGGCTGGTCTCTCTTACTTAGTCTACTGACTCAAACACCATTGTCTTCTGGAAATGCCCTCACAGACATATCCCCAAATAATGCTTTACTAGCTATCTGATATCGCTAAATCCAATCATGTTGACACCTAAAATTGACCATCACAATAAGTAAACTGAGGCTGAGAGAAGATGACTCCTTGGCTGAAACATGGGCTCTTCCCATTGCTCTTAAAGATCAAAGTCATTAGCAGTCTGGGAGGCTGAGGCAGGTGAATTGCCTTAGCTCACAGGTTCAAGACTAGCCTGAGAAAGAGCAAGACCCCTTCTCTAAAAAGTAGCTGGGTGTTGTGGTGGGTGCCTGTACTCCCAGCTATTCAGAAGGCTGAGGCAAGAGAATCACTTGAGCCCAAGAGTTTGAGGTTGCTGCTGAGTTGTGATGCCACAGCACTCTACTGAGGGCAACAAAGTGAGACTCTGTCTCAAAAATAAATAAATAAATAAATAATAATGAAAGTCATTTCTGTGACTCACAAGACCCTTGATGATCTGGTCCCTGCTACCACTCCCACCGCCCCCACCTCCACTGGTGAGTCACTAGGCTCCTCCCCTCTGTCTGACCCTTCGCAACTGCTGTTCCCCTCTGCCCACTGTGGGACACACTGTCCTCATCTTTCAGATCTCAGCTCAAATACCACAGTCTGAGAAATGATACTCTTTTTTCCTTAGCCAGGCAGGTCTCCTTGTTATTCATGTCAGAATAGCTTGCACTTGGCCTTGACAGCACTCACCTCAGCTTGTATGCCACGGTCTCATTGTATCCTCAGTGTCACTTGATAGATGGCCAATAAATATTTGCTGACCCCATGAAAAATTTAGGAACAGATGAGCAGTTAGGAGTAAGCAGGAGCAAGACTACCAGAGACCATCTAGTCCAACACCTTCCTTTAACTTTGGGGAAACTGAGGCCCAGTGAGGCGTGATGACTTACCCAGTGTTACACAGCAAGTCAGGGGCAGAGCTGAGGATTCTGACTCTTCATCCTGAGGCCTTCCATTGTTCCCAGTGTGATGCTCCTCACCTCACCCCAATACCTGCCTGTCCCTGTCTGATACATCTTCAAGATACAATGGATTCCTAAACACCCCTACGATGTCTTTCTGATTGCATTTCAACCTCACCCACCCTACAAAATTAAAGCTATCTGCTCCTTTCTCTGCATTCCACACACAGCCTGTAGCTTTGTTCTTGCCCTTCTAAGGCTCTGCTTACACTCAAGCTCTTCCCAGTAGGGCACTGTGGCTGACTCCTCTGTCCCCAGGGGGCATGTATACAGAAGTACAAATATTGTATGTGAGGTGTGTGGTGATATAGGAAAGAGAGGGATGTGGGATTGTCAAGGAATCCCTAACCCAGTGCAGGGTCAGGGAAGATTCCCAGGAGGCAGTGAATCCTGAGCTGAACCAGTGGGATTAACCAGATGGGTGCACGTGTATGTGCGTGTTTGAATGTGTTTGCGTGTGTGCCTGCACGTGCACGCGTGTGCATTTTGAGAAAAATAGGGTTTGGGGATGGAAGGAAGGGTATTTTATGGAGAGGAACCATAGTGTAGAGTGTGATGACAGCTAGTCACATGGGGGTAGGGTGGAGGTTGAGCAACTCAAAGCCCTTTCTCTCCCAAGAATTCAAATGAGGAGGTTGAACTGACTTCCAAGGGCTTTCCGCAGCTAACTAAGCCCGCAATGACAAAGGCAGCTGTGTGACAAACAGGGATGTACTGCCCCTTACAAACACTCTAATTGGATCCATTTCCCGTCTTGGGTGAGACAAAACTCTTGACTCTTTCTTGTGCCTGCAGCCAAAAGGAGTAAGGCTTTGGGTTATCACCCATCCTGCATATTTGCTTATGAATGAAAGGGCCTCCTTTCCCTGCTCACAAGCCGTCTGGTGCCCTGGTTTCCTAAACAGGTCCCCGCCTCTTATCCCTTTGCTCTCCCCTCCCCTGTTGCCTACCTAACTTCTTAGCACTGGCCTCCCCCCTCCACCCTGTGTGAAGTCCTGGTAACTCTTCCAAGATGCTCAATTCTCCGGGATGAATGAGGTGGAATGGCTGAGTGACTGTAATGTCCAGGCACAGAGGAGGGACAGATAGGGTCTCTGGTTGCTGAGAGGGCAATCAAAGGCCCTGCAGGTGTGTGGCCAGAGTTACTGTATTTTAAAAGCAGCTTAAGTTTCACAAGGCCAGCTGAGATTCACAACAGATTATTCCCACATACACTCCTACCATTTCTTCTCTCTCACTTAAAGAGACCTGACCAAGGTATTCTTCATTCTTTATATCCAGGGCATCTATCCAGCCCTCTTCTCCCTGCCAAAGTGCCTGGCCCAGTCTCTCCTCTTCTGGGAACTCTCTCTGGCTACTGCTTGATTCCTTTTACTCTTCACTGAGTGCCAGGACTTGTATTTTATCTCTAATCCTCCCTTCTCTGATCAGGAATCTCAGATACATTAGGTGGTTTTCCCAGGGCTCCAACCCTAGAACTTTCTTTCACTAGAACTTGCCTTCTTTCCACGAGGGCACGGCACACTCTCCTTCCTTCCTTCCTGGGTCCCAGAATACTCCTTCCACTCACAGATTTTCATAATTCTCCCTTCAGCACAGAAACTACCTATGCTAGATCTGTGTGGCTGGATCATTGTTCCATATGTCTCATCTTTAGAATAAAACTCTGAATTTCCATTCCTGTTTTTCCGTCATAACTCACTGCATAGTATCATGCTCAAAATAGGTGTGAGGGGAAAAAAAAGCTGGACATGTTTATTCATCAACACGCCCCTAGCTTAGTACTTGGCATATGGTAGGTGTTCAGAGTAAGAATTCTAGTACAGACAAGGCTTAGGCTAGTTCCCTCAACCCCCACCCTCCCGTACCTCACACCTGGGTGGGTGTTCAACAAATGGTGATGTCACAGTGAAAGCCATCAGTGTGGTTTAGTGGAAAGCTATGGGATTGGAACCAGACGACATTTGTGTAAATTCCAATTCTGCTACATGCTGTGCAATCTTGGGCAAGGTATCTAACTTCATGGAGCCTATTTTTGTCAGACGTAAAATGAGGATTATGTTATGTGTTTCCCAGGATTCTTCTGAGGATTCAGGGGCAATACTGACAGTGAGAGGAGTACTTACAAGGTGCCATTCCTTCGCACAGTGCCTTTATCTCTCGGGGAGACCCATGGGGCCAGCTCGAGGGAAGCTAATTTGGCTTACCATTTTACCTGCCTGTCCCATCCTCAACTTCTTTTTATCTCAGTGACATTTCGTGGTTAAAATAGACCTGTCAACAAACTAATTTCATTTTTAAATACTGTTGGGTAATAGTGCTTAAAAACCATTATTTTTTAGTCTTTGTCAATTTGCTTGTGAACCAATGTGATTGGATCTGTGTTAAAGATTTGGAGAGGGGCTTAGCCTCAGGCACAATGCATATGTAATTTCCATATTCCTTACATAACGGGACTCATAAACCTTTTAAATGAAGTAAGGACCATTTGGTAATTGTTTTGGCCTTCATTATGACAAAATTGGCTGCTAGCCAGAGTATGTAGTTAGGAGTCTAAGGGGGGGGGGGGTCAAGCAGGCCTGGGTTTGAATTCTGGCTTTCCAGCTATTGGCTTGCACAGAATGCCTGAGTTCTCTTTTGGCTCAAGGTAAAAGGGGCATGGTAACCCCTTTCTAGGACTATAAGCTTGTGTAGTGCCTGGTATAGGAAAGACAATAAATGCTAGTGGTCTTTCTAGAATTGATTTCTTAAACCTCACAGATTTTTCTGGAAACTGTTTGAAATAATTACTTGGCATATTGGAATGTCATGTGAGTCCACTGTGCATTTGAACCACTAGTAGATTAAGCTGAACTTGCACTGAAAAGCCTTCTGGTAATTAGCCTGGGGTTGGGTGATTTTAAGCCAGTTTTCATTCTGCTGCAGAAACAAAGATGAGACTGAAGAAATGCTATTCCTTTAATTGAAGGAACACTTTTATGTTCTCAGGTCTATTTTAATCTTAAGTGCCGATTATGCATCATTCTCTCCTGTTAACAGACACTTCTGTAAGTGATCTGCACAGAGAGAAATATGATTCTTACATAAATACCGTACCATGAGAAATTATCTTATTACCTAATATGCCAAAAAGCTAATAAGATAAAGGAATGGTTCGAGTCATTTTTGGACAATATTAAAACTTGATTTTAGCTCATGGAAATAAAATGTAATTTCCTTTTATTATTCTCTTCTGCAGGTAGAACAAAGGCAATGAAGGGTGTATGGATATTAGACAGCTGTGTTCCATGAGCTCTCGTTAAGGCTGTGGAAGGTGTCCAGGCAGGATGGCCTCAAATTAAGATTTTAATGACTTTACCGTTCAGAAAACACACTCTTGCTGTTAATGCTATCTTGTCAGGTCTGACTTTTGAATTCACAGGTGAAAGTAAAAAAATTTTTTTTTCTTACTTGCACAAAGAGCTGCTTCTGTGTATTTGCACATATATGTCCATTAAGGACAAATGCATAGTGCTTGCAAGAAGTAAGAGCAATTATTTTCAAGGACTGGAAGTTTCCTGAATTGTGTATCTGTGGCAAAGGTGATTATGTGTGGCACTTTGACAAGGTTAGAGCATCCGCAACCAAATACTGACTCACTATGGGCCACACAAGACTTTGTGAGTTTCAAATGTACATTTAAACATTATTCTTTGGAGGTTAAATGTTTTATTTACAAATAAACAAATGGTAATTGCTCTTGATGAAATTTAAATAGAAACCCAGTGGTGAAAAATTTGTGGCTGTCACCATGACTTTGGTCAGTTTTCCATCTTCAGTGATGGGAGAAGTAAAGTTTTGGTGCTGGTGACAAAGATGTGAGATAGTTATAGACACAAGCACATTTCTTTCTTTCTCTCTCTCTCTCTTTCCCCTCTTCCTTTCCTATCACTTTGACAGAAATAACACTTAACGATTGATAAATGCTATCAGTCTTCTGTGCCATGAGATTTTTCATCCAGGGAGAATATGTATAATGTACCTAAGACCTCAACAAAATTTAATAATCTCTGTACCTTGTGATGTGTTAGACCTTTCCCACAAATGCCTGTAGAAACTATGTGTTTGCCTGGAAATTTAAGGTAACTGGCTTCTTTCTCCTCACAACAAGATGAACTTTTTATTAGGTGTTAGATAGACTCACTGTGCTGATTTTGAGAAGTGTTTCTAAGAGAATATATGTAGAATATTCTTCCACAGACATTTTCAAGACTTACTTAAAGACCTACATCTATTTGTTGAAACTTTCAGGATAGATCTGCTGGAGGCTGGAGAATAAACTATGTGAACTGGTAAAATTCCACTAACTTCCAATATTCCAAAGTAGTACATCCATTCATTTAAAGTACACTAAAAATGACACCTTTAAGGCGCAGAGGTGGTGATGACTGGTAACTATCATAGGTTTGGCAGTAACATTTTTAGACTCTACAAACATGTTTGTGAAACTGTGAGATCCCTGAGGGAAACTGTTCATTTGAGTGCCCATTTTTCTATAGAAAGAAACACTGGGGCTCGTCTTTAAGATAAAACTAAAATAAGAACCTTTAAATTCAACAATGTAAGGTTCAGGCTGACTTAGAGGTTTAATATTTAGCTTGGTTAATTAAATCCCATTCTTTGCCTTGAGTTTAATTATCCCAATCAATGTGGTAACTTAATATAATAATAATAAAGGGGTTAATGAGAAACAGAAGAGAATCTAACTATTCATTTGTCTGGCTCAGTGGGGGTATTTCTTCTTGAAGTATCAGTTTATGGTGATGTTTTATAGGGTATGTATGAATTTTCAATTAGTGAGAAAGTGGAAATGAAAGACAGACAGTAGATCATCAATGAATGATTATATCAGGAAATCACTAAAAAGCTAATCTGTAAAGTTCAGGGCATATTTTAATGTGACTTCATCATAATTCAGGCAGTTTTCTCCCTCGGCTGAGCTTAAATCATGTTCTTCATACCTTGTCTGAACAAGTCCTTCTTTAGAGTTAACCCAAATATTTTCTACTTCTAAACAAAAAATGAATGCTTAAATGAAAAGGTGACCTTTCTTGTTTCGTCGTCACTTTTAATACAAACGGCTGTCGACTTCCTTAATATTGCTCAAGCTCCACAATCTCCATGCTGAGGTGCTGTGCAGCAGAAATCAGCTCAGCTGGAAGCTTGCTGGCTGCGTCGAGTTGCTAATCTCATTGAGCCTCAGTGTTGTCATCTGTGAAATGAGAATGGTGCCATCTATTCCTCTCAGACTGCTGAGAGATAAAGCGGGGGAAGGGTGAGGACACCACAAGCCTGCCCTCTATGTAGCAGATGCTTGGCAAATGGGGACTCCCCGTCTTCTGAGCAAGTCACAAGTGTTCTTATAATGCATAGCACACATTGACGCTAATGTATAATACCAAACAGAAAGCCAGGTGTTTTGGCTTATCACCCAAGACAGTGCTCCTCAAACTTTAAAGTACCAGCGATTCATGTGGGGATCAGGTTAAATATAGATTTGCAGTCAGCCCGAGATTCTGAATTTCCAACCTATTCCCTGAGGATGCTGACACTGCCAGTTGGGGACCACACTTTTAGTAGCATGGAACCACCGCAGCCATGACTTCTCAGTACTGAGGTGATTTTGAGACACTGAGATAAACTGCAAAACAGAATTTTACTCTACCTTTTTTTTTCCTGGTTTAATGATAAAAATATTGGGGGAAATCTGAAGATGCTACAGAAAAAAGGTTTGAATGAACACATTTAAAAATTTGGGAAGCTCAAATCCATTCTATACACTTTCATTTATTGTCTGGACAGATAAAGTACAAATAATTCAAACACAACAAGATTATGAAAAAAACATTTACATTACTTTCCCTTGGAAATCATCTAAACTAGCATGATTAACATGAAGTCATTCATTATAACTAAAGTATACAACTGCCTGGTCCTAAGCTTTTTTTTTTTGCCCCCCCCCAAGATTGAACACATTATAGAGAAGAGATTTTGGTATGCCTTTCCCACCAATGCTTAGCAAAGGCATCAACGCCTTGCCAGCAAACTGCGTTCATTCATAGCAGGTGACGTAAAGATTTCCCTGAATGTTGAACGAGTGTTCTCCGAACTGAAATCTGGTATTATTTCCAAAATCAAAAAGAGGAAAAAGAAAAACAGAAAAAAAATTCAAAGGAGAAATCTATGATGCAGCCTTGTATTTGTTATCTGTCTACCACAACCATGACTACTACAAGTTTGCCTCTTCAGTGTGAAAACAACAATCCTGTCTACATGCACTTAGTGGGTTCAGCATGGGAAAAAAATGCACAAATAAGCACAAGTTATAAATAACCATAACGTTTTATTACCATTAAGACTAAACTTGTATTGAAAAGATTTTATATAACAAGACAAGAAAAGCAATAGCAAATTTAACTATCAACTAGATTATGCATAGCGAGCAACTGTTTCTATTACCCAGGGAAGAGCATGAACCCTTGTATTTTTTTGTTTTGTTTTTGTTTTAAATATATAACCATACAAAGCACAAACATACTAAAATGATCAGTGCACTGGACATGGGAGAGTGCTCCCTCAGTCATTTTGTTCCCTTAGCTCTGTTTTGTTTTCCCCAATCTGAATTACATTAAAATAAAGACCCAGTTGTTTTTATTCTTCTACTGTGCAGTAAGAAAAAATATTCACAACAAACATGACAATATATCAAACAATAGTTCTACACAAGTTACCTTGATACCTCTTTAACTGTCACTTAAATATCATAAGAAAACATTTTAAGACATATACAAACGAAACTAGCCAAGTGTTACAACTTATAATAAATTAACCCAAAGAAAAAAATAACTTTATATATATATATATTTATATTGTATATACACATACACACACAACAGAATGACACAATAATATGCTTCTTCCCACAGTTTAAGTAAACAAATAAGTAGTCTAGCCAATCTAGCTATATTTGATCTCGGCCATAGGCATCATCACATCTGCGATTAAATAAATAAGTGTTTCAAGCAACATAAACAGTGCCTCAAATGTACCAACACAGCCCAATTCTATCAGCATGGGCTACAAAGTGAATTTGAAAATTCCTTAATGAATTTAAAGCAAATGTATCTTTTTTTTCCTCTTCTAAACACATTACATTTAACTATGATACTAAGATATGTAAATAATTTTGTAGCACCTACTGCTCAAACTAAGGAAGTTTTAGATCAAAAGGAAAATTAATCTTTTTAAATTTTTGTTCTGCTGACATCCCATACTGATGACTTAAAGAAAAACTGTCTTTCAACTCATCTCCTTGCTTTTGGGTTTTGACTGTGGGGAACTGTGGTACCCTGGGTAGAACGAACACTCCTTTCCCCTAGTAATTAATAATTGTTTTTTATTATTATTACATGCTATGAAAAGATATGAAGATCATCTGTTTATAGCCCATCCTTCAAAAAACAGTCTACGAATCCAGTTTAAAACACACATCTTGATCTCTAAAAAGTTACCAGTGCAGTATGAACGCGACAAAGTTGTCAATTTCCCCTAAATTAGCCAGTCAAAATATTTTTTTCTCAAATCCAGATTCTCTTGTAAAAATTCTTTATATTTTATAAAAATAGATTTTTCTTGAAACCCATTTTCAGCAAAGAGACCACCTCTTTGGCAACAATGTTAATGTTATTAAATTGTTAATGTCATCAGGTATCCCCCTTGCCCCGTCCCCTAACAGAAGACTGTTTTAGTTTCACATGATATAAAAGAAAAAAGGAAAAATAAAAAAATTTGCAAAAGTTTTTTTTTTTCATTTTTGCAATTTTTATTATTCCTCTTTAATTTGTGTGGGGTATATATATATATATTTTTTTTTTTACCAATCTGATTGGATCAACATTTTGACAAAAAAAGAAAAATCTTTTTTTCCTTTCTTTGAATCCCATTACTATGTAAAAATTGTTTTATTTATTTATTTATTTTTTTTTGTTTTTTGTTTTTCTTCTTCAAATGAGCGAATGGTCATCTTAAAAAGACCCACCTTCAAGGAAGGTAGTAAAGTTAGCTGGCTGGGTAAAAATCCCTGCACATCGCTATCTATGTATATATTCAACAACGACAGCTATGAAAGAACATTCAATGCATCAAAGGTATTTTTTTTTTTGTTTTTTTTTTCTTTTTTTCTAAGCATTATAAAATCCTTTCCTGGTACATCTCAGGATAATCCAATGTTTTAATACTTAGGCAACACTGGCTTATAAAGTCCATGTTTGAATATAAGCCTCGAAAAGTTTGTTTCTCTCTCCTTTGTGTGTGTGTGTGTGTGTGCATGTGTGTTTTGTTCGTATATATTTATATATATATTTTAATAAGTAAGAATCGGAAATTCAGGACTTGTGGGCTTTGTTGGTTTTAAAGGAAACTTGCAACACTCTGTCTCCCAGGCGGTACCCGTTGAGGCTGGCAATGGCCATGGCCGCCTCATCGTAGTTGGTCATGGTGACAAAGCCGAATCCCTTGCACTTGTTGGTATTGAAGTCACGGATGACCTTGACGTTGTTCACTGCTCCAAAGGGGCCGAAGAGCTGCCAGAGGACACTCTCGTCAGAATCAGGGGACAGATTGTAGACAAAGATGCACCAGCCTGTTCCTGTGTGACCAGGGATGTTCATTCCCACAAGGCTTGTCATCCCATCAATGGTGATTGGAGAGAACCTGGGGGGACAAGCAGAAGGGGGGACTGGTCCAGACATCAGTCTGACCATGGATAACACACAGATGCACAGACAGAGACACAGGGCAGAGGGCTGAGTGAGTGTTTGCTGGAGAGTCTTCAGGGTTTAAACACCAAAATGTAAAAACTAATGTCTATGGTATTTTTTCTATTGGAATGGCTAGATTGGCTAAGGCAGGTACATGCTGAGAAGACCTGGGCCAAATCTTAAAAAGCACCAGGGACTCCCAGAGCAAGGCTCTATCATCATTCTACCTCAGTATGTGCTCACAGAGTATCCCACCCTGACCCTACCCTGCCCCCATACACACAATAGATAGTGAGCTCTTGGGGAGAGGGGTTATTTCATTTATTGTGGTTCTATTTATTTATTCAGTGGAGCATATGAGGCAATCTCACAGACATAGTGGTACACAGAAAACACTCAAGAAATATTTATTGATTGGATGAGTAAACAATTCTTGTTGATGCCAGTGCCTGGGAAATATTTTTTTTTTTTTTTGAGGCCATGCTCAAGTTTACCATATTTTCAGTCCCTTGACTGTGGTTGTCAAAGATCTACTAGTACTATTGAGGATGGAGATACGTGAGAATGAACGGTCACATCTTGTTATTAAACATCTGGGTGGCTCATGTTTGTTTTAGCATTTACTCAAAAGGCTTCCCAGAAAATCTGAATATTAGTAATAAAGATGCATCACTCCTTGATGCTACATTTTCTGGAATTCATTTCTAAGAATCACTAGAGCGAGGCTTCAAGTGGTTTGTGCATTTATGTATCTTGAATTGCTATACATTAGAAAAGCACTTGCCCTATTATAACTGCTTTTGTATTAAGTTTAGAAATCTTCTTAGTTTTTGTGTAATCCTAAAAATAAAATGTAAATAAAAATATGATCCTTTAGATTCTATTCACTGTCTGATAAAATAAGTCCATGTTTGATTTGTATTGGCTGTATCTGATGAAACAATAAGGTGCCTAGGGTCTATTACAGCAGAAACAATATTTGTTAATGTTTTGTTTCATACTGAACTCATACAGAGATTTTGACCCTCCACACTGACTAGTACCTTACCATTTGATTGGGGTTTAATTTTAGGGGGATGGGAGAAGGAGAGGAAACAAAAACTGGGGAAGAGCATTGGGCAAGGTATGCTTTTAAAAATAAATACTCTCGGAGATTTGGAAATCCTATTAAAGAAGAGTTCTGTCACTAGAATTTAGATAATCAAATGGCTTCTGAAGATACGCTAGATGTAACAAGTTGATAGATGTTACTTCTGCCATTATTCACTGAGTCAATCTTTCCTCTTGCTTAAAACAAATAACAAGACAAAACTAAAAAAACACCATGATACATATACTTGGAGGGGAAAATCCAAGTCTAATTGCTATCTGCAGCTGAAGACTGTTTTCTCAACCTTCTGTGCTCCAACCAGATAAATTGGCCTCTTTCAGTTTATTTGTAGAGAATAGCTAAGTATTTTAAGGCCAAGATCAGGGCAGGCCAAGAAGTTGCAAGAAGAGCCTCAACTCTAGTTTGTGACGAATATGTGGAGAACTTTAGTAGGAAGGATTCTAGATCCAGTCTGGGTTCAATAGGAAAAGAGAATGTTGTTAGTAAGTAGTGATGTCTATCTACTCTGGGTGGGGCGGTGAAGGAGGTGTTGGCAAGCGTGCCACAGCCAGATCATCCGTGGTCTCATCTTGTTACAAGCATCACTCTTCTCATAACATTTGGTGCTACCTCACTAAAGTCAGAGAGAAGCACAGGAATGGGACAGAGCTGGGAAAGATGTAAAGTGCCTGGGAACAGGCAAGCAGAGTGCCGGACATGTGCAGCTAATTCACAGTTATCTGATAGTGAAGTCTGCAGTCAAGTAACTTTCTCTACTATGTGCTGGTTCCCAGAGTCAGGGTACTTACCATGCATGGCCGACTGGCAGTTGAAAGAACTGCATAGTACAGGGGGTGTGATGTGGACTATTAATGATCACATCTTTTTCCTTTGACCATAGGGACGGGAATTAAAGCATGCAGCTCTACTGAGCAAGATGATGAAGACGCTACGTCCCTAGCAGTGCAGTGGAGCTTATCAAAAGCACATATGGGACTCTCATGGACACAGTGACATAACACACCTAACTTCCCAAGACTCAGAGTTCAGAATGGGTCTGGAATACCCTTGTGACTGCATTCAGACAGTCCCCAAAGCCTTGACTATTTCTGAGTCCCCAACCCCACAAAAAAAAGGCTTTCAATGAAAGGAACAGCAAGTTAAAAACACACGTACATATATAACCAAGGGAGGATTTATAAGAACTGTTAAAACCTGTAACAAAAGAAACCCCAGGCTGAGGTGCACACAGATACGCTTCATTCTCAGGATGTGCTCTGAAATGCACGCTGAGGTGGGGGCAGGAGTTAGAATGTCATCCACGCGTTTATCTATGCTTTGGCCAGGCTGGTAGTCCAAAATCTAACTTTTCTACTGACAGTCATAAGATTGTCAACTACGATTAGCAAAATGTTCTGACTTGTTGGAATTTGCCCTCTTAACTGAATCTTGGCATTGCTAATTCAAAACAGTTGCTCTGGACCTTTGCAAAACCAGCCAGCAAAGAGTCAAAGCCTTCCTCCCCCCTTAGGGGAGTCATTCAAAGGTTTAGATTGTCAAGGGCTTGGTAGCTGTGGCACCTGAACCATAGGAGAAGCCCACCTGCAAATAAAAGAAAAAGTGAAACACACAAATACATTTTGTGTGCCCTAAAAGAAACAAAATCAACTAAGGTCTGAAATTAAAATTAAGAATTTGACATGCTGGTGGAAGAAAAGGAAGGATTCTTTTTTTTTTTTTTTTAAAGTAAAGTTAGTGAATTAAAAAAAAAAATTCTAGCCCCAGTCTGTGCCAACACGGACATCTGGCAATCTGTGGAGTTTTAATTACCTCTTTACGCCATAGGCCATATTAAGCAAATTGTCCAGCCTGCAAAGAGAAGGAGGGTCTCTGGGTTAATGCCTCACAGATGGCAAGATCGCTCAATGGAACTATTAATAAGAATGCTCCATTTTCAAAGAAGAAAAGCTTCAACAACTTTCCCCACTGCTTAGGAGTCTATCCACCGGTAGTTTCCCCTTTTCTGCCTCCAACTGCAAGTAATTCATGTTCTGGTCAATCCTGGAGTTTAAAGTAAGTGTCTAATGAATCTCCTTTTCTTTCAAGGTCTGAATTAATCCCACTACCCCCACCTCTCAGAACATTTGTGTGGATTTTGCTTTGTATTGTGTGTGAAATTGTTAAAAGGGGAGGCTTCTTAAATTGTTCACCTTTCATCATAATTAAACTTGTGAATAAGGATCTCTGTTCCAGATTAATAATACTTGTGCACACAATAAGCGTCAGAAAAGACCTTTTCTGTTAGCCTAGCTACATTAACTAAATCTTCTTACCACACGCATTTTCAGGAGGCTGGGGGAGTTTGTGGGTTAAGATTTTTTAAAATTAGCTTGCTATTTACCGCCCGGTAACACCTCCCAGCAAACTGCCATTATGTTATAATCTTCTTCAGTACCTTACTTGGGGACAAGCTAGTCACACCATGGGGCAGTAGTAACCATAGTTTCCACCATTAGAAGCCTGCTGGAGAGGCTTTTTACATAAATACTACATGTGCTCTCACACAAAATAAAAATTAGATGACTTGCACTCTTCATGGAATCATTAACCATTTCAAATTCATGGGGCACGGGAGGACACCGCAAAGGCTGATTTTTCTCCTCACTGTGGACAAATGGATCCTACTGTCCTAGATAGAAGTAGCTACTATTTGCCTATGTCAAGTCTGACAAGGAGAAAAAGCCTTTCATTAAAGGGAAGTTGGGACATGAGTGGAATAAAGTAATCAGTTAGAATTTATTAGAGGTAGGCAAAAATACATGAATTCTTATCTCTCCCATGATAGAGGCCTGTCAAGATCATAGTACCTTCGTGGAGAGAAACCTGCCTTTTAGAAAAGTCTCAGGACAAGGGAAATGCCCCCATTTCACCAGGAGCTTACTACACTTCAGATACCTCAATGAAGCACTATTAAAGCTTGGACAAAAATTTCCTCTTTGTCTTCCCAGAGTCTGCTGACTTAACAGAGTAAAGTTAACACCAAAGAAACTCCCCCTTTCCCTGAACCCAACAGAGTTACCTGTTAGGGAAAAGAGGACAGGAAAAATTACTGCCTCTGGCAAGGATCTGCCTCCTGGTCTATTCTTGGACTTTATTAAAAGCCACTGTCCAGCCTTAAGTCTAAGATGCTGAATGTGGTCACTTATCTGTGATTAACTCTTGTTGAAACTGAACCTTCTTGTTTGGTTAAATGCCATAATTTGGTTTCTAACAAAGAATCAGAAGTTTAACCACACAGTCATGGTGGTAAATGGAAAAGGGGGGTTGGAAGAACACCTGGTCCAATCGTTTCATTTTACAGGAGTGGAAACTGAGGCTCAGGGGGAGTTTCTGCAGAGTGATTCCTGGGAGCTAAGGCTCTTATCCTGGCCCCATTCTTCAGAACCATGCGCTTCCCTTGCCCAGCTCTGAACAGCCTCCTTCCTCTATGGGCACGCCTACCTGAACCTCTGAGCCTGGTGGTGAAGTGGGCCAGGGTAGCGCCGGTTGGGGGACTGGTAGAGCTGGGAGAGCAGGGCCTGGCTGGACTTCTGGCTGGGGTTGTTGGCAAACTTCACAGTAATCGGTTCCGTAGCACCGCTGGGCTTCTGGCCATTCAGCCCTTTGATGGCTTCTTCTGCTTCGATCCTCTTATCAAAGCGGATGAATCCCACCCCTCTGGACACTCCTGGGGAAAGAGAAAGAGCCTTTGTAAAGAGCAAACAAACCCAGGTCAGCCTGATGCCTGAGTTCTCTTTACAATCCTGCCAAGTAGTTTAGCTGGTGCTCCAACACTTCTTCCGTGATGGAGAACTCCTCCTACCTCCCATGATGGCCCATTTTAAATTTGGGCAGACTAATAAGTTTTTTCCCTAGGTCAAGCATCTGTCTATTCATTTTTTTTTTTTTTTTTTTGAGACAGAGTCTCACTTTGTCATCCTTGGTAGAGTGCTGTGGCATCACAGCTCACAGCATTCAAACTCTTAGGCTTATGTGATTCTCTTGCCTCAGCCTCCCAAGTAGATGGGACTACAGGTACCCACCACAACGCACCCCCCAAAAATCATGCACAAAAACCCCCATTATTTTTTTGTTATTGTTGTCATTGTTGTTTTAGCAGGCCCTGGCCAGGTCTGAACCCACCAACCCCGGTGCATGTGGCCGGTGCCCTAACCACTGAGCTATGGGTGCCCATCTGTCTATTCCTGACCCACATCCTCTACCTTTTTTTTCTTTTTGGTGGTTTTTGGCCGGGGCTGGGTTTGAACCCACCACCTACGGCATATGGGACCGGCGCCCTACTCCTTGAGCCACAGGCGCCACCCACATCCTCTACCTTAAGCAACCTTCTGCTCCTGTGGGTAACAGGATATGCTGGCTGGTGACATTGGGATACAAGGACGAAAATTACAAAGAAACACTTAACCTGTGACTTGATCAACCAGGATTCGTGAGGTGATGATACGGCCATATTGCGAGAAAAGCTGCTCCAATTCTTTCTGGGTCATGGTTTTGGGGAGGCCGCTAACATAGAGGTTAGCATCCCTGATTGAGGCAGAGCTTGGACGCGCATACGAGACCTAGGAAAAGGCAAGAGGAACTAAATCCATTATAGGTAATCGCCCTCAGAGTAGAAACTGAGTCAACAAGCAAGACGATAGCCCCTCATCTACAGTTACAACTCGCTGTGTCAGTTTAAATCACTCAGTAGTTTAGATTTTTAGCTACTTTTGTAATAGTAATGAGAACCAGGAGAACCAGCAATAGAGGGACAAGGGGAGAGTTGAATCTGATAACTTAAAAAAAATGCACAGATAAGGGTCTCTAAGTGCAGAATAAAATAGCTACTGTATGGCAGCTGTTAAATGCAGAGCTACCCACGCATGGAGTTCTGAAGATTTACCTCCTCCATGTGGGTGTATAGATGATTTACTGTATCCAACACATAATAATCTTCGAATAAACCAAAAAAAAAAAAAAAAAACCCATGAAATTCTGCTCTGCACATTTCTTTCCTCACCACTCTCCCTACCCCCATTCCCTTCTTGAATACATAAAAGCCATCAGGTTCTCTGCAAGATTTTTTACGTCCCACCCTTTGTTGCTCCAATCTGTTCCCCTGAGGTCTGCTCTCGCTGAATGACAAAGTGCTGGTGAAAGAGGGCTGAATGAACATCTGCTTGCAAAACTGGATATGTGACCTTGTTGTCACATCTGCAGGGACCAGTGGCCTCTAACTTTCAGGGAGGACAGATTAAACCACAACAAATAAAACGGGGGCAGGGCAGAAAGGAGGGAGGGAAAGGGCAGTGGGAGAGAGAAGAGAGCCTCACTGATGGTTATAATAAGTTCGACTTTGTAAATTTGTCCTCCCAGATCTCTCAACTGCTTCCCCCCACCAAAGCTAACACAGAAGTGTAAACAGATCTGAAATTCCATCTGCAGGAAGCCAAATCTGTAGCAGTACACATAAGCAAAGCAAACCCCAGCAGTCATTAATTTTAGACTTTCATTTACTTATTTATTTATTTTTTAAGAAAACAACATCAGACATTTGAAATATAATTTACAGCTAGTCTAACAAAAGCACTTTCCTGTTAAAGCTATTTCTGGGGTGGTTATGGCTCAGAATAGATGATGAAAACAGTCATTTCAGAGCACATCTGACAACATTGGACAGGAAGGGACCTATAATGCTTGAGCATTTTTCAGTTGGAAATTTTATTTATTCCATATAACCAATTCACAGGACCTGTTAAGACTGCAGGGGTGACAGTATGTGTGTGCATGTGTGTGCATGTGTACAAAGCCATGTGTGCAGAAGGACTGCAGATGTTAATCTGGACCTTTGACATTGAGAACTAATGAAAGTGGACCTTGCTTCTGAGACCTTCAGGGGAGAGACCAGGTCTAGCAAAGAAGATGAAACATCTCTCCCTTTCCAAGGCAGAGATGCCAGGTCCCTTTATGGGTCCCAAATCTAAAAATAGATGTTGACTCAACAGATAAAATGATGTGAGTGACTAATCTGCCTCTCTGGCCTCCTCCTGCTGTTGGAGTGAGGCAGCCGCCTGCAGTTTCTTCTAGAAACTCATGGGTGACCTGGGAGGCACCTTCTCGGATTATGATTGAGAAGGAAAGAGGTCTTTACATGAAGGGTTACTGTGTGAGCATTTTGGGTGTGGAACTGAAGGACCAAGAACCCCATGTGACTGCCCAGACAGGGCTTCCCTTCAGAGAAGGTTCTCCTACCCTGTCTTTAAGGGACAGAATTTTTCACCTTCTAACTTGACTGAACTATTTTTTCAGGCAGGAGAAAGGAGTGCTAGGGAGAAGGAAATAAACACATCATAATGACATGCCCATGGTAATGAGGGTCACCTTTGTCTCACCCCTGCCAATTACTGACAAATTAATTACCTGAATGACATCTGTGCTCCCCCAAAAGACAACCTCTTGCCTCTGTGCCTTTGCTCTTGGGGTAATTTTTCTACCTGCTTCCGCAAGTCCAAATTCTGCTCCTCTTCAGGGCTCAACTCAAATGACATCTCTAGACAGCTTTCTCTGATCTTGCCTCCTCCTACAAGTCTCTCTAGCAGCGCTCTCAATGAACTATCTACCGTACTTCACTCATTCTGACCTTAAGACATGGGGTCATGGGTTGTGTATGTGGAGGTGTGTCTCATTTATCTCTGTGGCTCTAGCTCTCAGCATAGAGCCTCATACTTGTAGGATGATCAACATCTACGAATAGCTACAGCTCCTGATGACTGATGCTGGCATTACTGGCTCTTTGGGGTGAATTGCTGCCTTGTTCCTCCACTACCACCAAGAGTCAAGCACCCAGAATCCCACTTCTATTTCCCCACCAAGCTAAGAGCTAAGGAACAGATTTCCTATCCTCCAGTGTTTGGGGTTGGAAGATCTGAAAGAAGATTGTTTTAGGTCTATACCTCACTTAGAGACTTTCTCTTCAGCAAACATTTCCCGAGGCTCTACTATAAGCCAGGCCCAGGGCTGTGTTGCTGGGAATACAGTAAGAACAGGGCTAGTCTCTTGCTCTAAAGCAGTGGTTCTCAACCTTCTAATGCCGCAACCCTTTAATACAGTTCCTGTAGGTTGCAACCCACAGGTTGAGAACCGCTGCTCTAAAGGAACTCCAGGTCCAAATGGGGCAAATGACAGAGCACACAGGGGGTATTTGATAAATACATATTGAAAGGCAGAATGGATGAGCAAACATACAAATTGATTATCACAATGCCACAAGATGTGCACTATGCCAGGGCTATGTATAGAGTGTGATTGAAATGCAGAAGAGGGAGAGACTAATCCAAGGTCGCAAGGACCAGAAAGGAGACGGAGCTGAGGTTAGAGTGATGGTGAGGTCAGGAAATGGCAGCCTGATAACAGCCTTCCTCTGTGGTGAGGACAGACGAGGTGAGGAAGGCCAAGGGCTTAGCACAGGGCCTGCCATGTGATGCATGCACAATGGACAGCAATGACCTTGATTCTCATTAGTTCTGGGCAGCCAGAGTTGGGGTAAGAGGGAGCAGGCTGGGGACTGAAAAAGTCAATGACACAACCAAAACCATTTCCCCAAAGATGATTCTGACAGTCTCATCCAGGGAGAATTACTGTGAGAGATTCCCAGAGATGACCTGAAATCCCAAAGGTGAGCGGCACCTTGATCAAGCTAATTCCTGCTTAATTTTTCTGCTCCATTTGGAAGCTTACGTCTATTGTTCTCCTAGTCCCCTGTCCATGAAACCTTCAGGATTTGGAGGGGATAAAAATGACAGAATAAGAATCTTTCCACATTCAGTATTCAAATGCTTATTTGAATATCTAAAAATTTCAAGTTTCCTCATTTATTTATTAGATTCTAACGGAACGACTACAGGTGTCAGGCCCTTGGTTAAGCTGAAACATGTCTAAAAAACTGTGGAGGGTCAGGCATTGCTAGCATATTAACCCCTGAGCCTAGAGTGCAGGGCTTCCAACACGGAGCCAGCACCCTACAGAAGCCCCCTGGCCTCAGATAGTCAGGCTCTTGTTCACTTCATTCGTCCAGAATTTCTGAACACAAGACTGGCATTTCTAAGCCAGCACAGACTGAGAAAGAGCTGGGAGTGAAAAGGCCATTCCTCTCTCTGGGTTAGGGTGGCTCAAAGGTGAGTGACTATCAACAGCTCATTTTACAGATGATTTCCACAGAAGATCTGGGTCTCTCCAAACGCCCCATCCTAGCTGCACACAGTCCCTGAACCCTCTGTGAGAGTGACACTTACTACAGCATCACCCTTATGATTCCTGACTGTGGCTCAGCTCTAGTACTCACTTAGGTGTGTGACCTTGGGCAGGTAATTTGATCTTGATAAGTCCCAATTTCTTCATGGTAAAAGGGGAATGATTCTCCTTTCATGGGTTATTATAAAGTACAGAGATAATATATTTAATGTGTCTAACATATCCCTAGAATTTGTAAATACCTGGGTTTTTTTTGAGATAGAGTCTTATTTATGTCCCCCTTGGTAGAGTGCAGTGGCTCACAGCTCACAGCAACCTCAAACTCTTGGGCTTAAGTGATTCTCCTGCTTCAGCTTCCCAAGTAGCTAGGACTACAGGCACCCACCACAACGCCCAGGGCTATTTTTTGGTTGCAGTTGTCATTGTTGTTTAGCAGGCCCTGGCTGGGTTCGAACTCACCAGCCCCAGTGCATGTGGCCAGTGCCCTAAACATTGAGCAAAGATGCTGAGCCATGGTAGATACCTATTAAATATTATGTCATGAGTTGTGCAGGCTTTTGTGGGCCAGCCTGGGAATTTAGTCCCCATTAGGGCATATCCTCCAGTTTTACCAAACAAGCAAACAGGTGGAACACTGCTGGTGATGCCTGTAGGGACCGTGTCCTCTTCTGCTCCCCTGATGGGGTCTGAGGCATCTTTTACTACTTCATGGCCACAAATTTCCTCTAACACCTTCCCATAGATCCCACTACTTCATGTCCACAAAGTAATTTCTGTTTTCCAGAGTGACTTCCTAATGCTACTCTCAGCGATTCTCACCAAGGTAGGTAAGGCAGGCATTGTACCCATCACTGAAGGGCCAGCAGGATCTGGGCTGGGGGCTGCCTCTTCCCACATGGCACCCACCGCTCCCCGTACCTGTTCATAGCCAGGACGTGGCCCAGGCAGGGTGGGAGGAACAGCATGACCTGGGGAGAAGAGTTTCTTGAATCATCCAGCAATACCTCCCCTCTTGTCTGACCCACCATAAAATGGAAAAGGCATGACCTGGGGGCCACGAGGAGGATAAAGTGAGAGGAAAGGGCATCCTTCCCAGCCCTGGACAGGGGCTCCTTGAGGGAAACGCTGGCACTCGAAGATGGGTGTTCATTCATTCCTTCCCTTCTTCAGCACCTTCTGGTGTCAGAAACCAGTACGGGTTCTGGGAGTGTTTCTGCTTCAAGGACCCACCACCTGGTGAGAGGAGTGAGCGAGCAGATGGAGAGTGCCATGCAGAGGCCCACTCTTGGCAGGAGGGCACTCATCCCCACTCCTATGCTCCCTTCCATGTGGAGGGAGGCCCGGAGAGCAGTGTAGGCCTTTTTCTATCCCTTCACTCACTCTTCTCCAGGGGTGGTGGAGGGATCACTCTAAATTGAGGCTGTTTTTTTTTGTCACCCTGGGTAGAGTGCTGTAGTGTCACAGCTCACAGTAACCTCAAACTCTTGGCAGCAATTCTCTCCTTAAGCTGCAATTCTTTTGCCTCAGTCTCCCAAGTAGCAGGGACTACAGGTGCCTGCCACAATGCCCGGCTATAAATTGAGGCTATAATAAAAGAAATGGGCATATAAGGCTTGGACACTCCCTGCTTCCTCGCCTCTGGGAGCCAGGTGCCAGCTGGAAGCGCACATTCTGTTCCAGGCTCTCAGTTCTATGGGGTGGGCTCTGCTCTCACATGGGGAGGCCTGTGGGGACCAGAGCCCCCGTGACAGGGTGTGCCAGTCTGTCAAAGTGTATGTTCAGTGTTAGGAAGCACACTACATCCATGTAACCCATCTAGGTCTTAACTGGTAATAAAGGTGCCCTTAGGGTTCAGTATACTTTTTTGTCTTAACTCCCAGTTGGTTTAGAACTTGGGTGTGGAAAACAGCAATGCCATTGTGGGGTCCCTGCAGATTACAATAATGACCTCTGTCACTGACTGGATATTTTCACAAGCTACGAATTCTATTCACAAAACTGCTAACCTCTGTAACCATGGTTTATGGGGAGTGGAGATAAAAGGTGACAGAATGTGACACTGGTGATCTCAATAGAAAAGTCCTATTCCTGGCTCAGCGCCTATGGCTCAAGCAGCTAAGGCTCCAGCCACATACACCTGAGCTGGTGGGTTCGTATCCAGCCCAGGCCCGCCAAACAACAATGACAGCTGCAACCAAAAATTAGCCAGGTGTTGTGGCGGGAGCCTGTAGTCCCAGCTACTTGGGAGGTAGAGACAGGAGAATCACTTGAGCCCAGGAGTTGGAGGTTGCTGTGAGCTGTGATACCACAGCCCTCTATCCAGGGGGACAGCTTGAGGCTCTGTCTCAAAAAAAAAAAAAAAAAAGTCCTATTCCTGAAATCTGTCTCACACAAACTTGGTGCTGGAAGCAACCTTAAAGGTTCAGGGCAGGACCCAGGACAGTTGGTCATCCCTCTGACACCCTTCCAAAGACAGGAAACTCGCCACCTCAGGAAGCATCCTGCACTGTCACTGGCCATCGCTGCTTGTTGGAAAAGTTCTTCCTTCTACTGAGTTCACATCTGCCTTCCCTGGAGCCTCCGTCTTTTCCCTAATATTATTCTAGCTCCGTACCCCAGGAGCAATCTTCCAGTTCTCATTATCCCTTATCCCTTCTGGGTCTCATTGACAGGTGCTAGTCAGAGTATCAGGTAACTATGTTTTGAGACAGTCTCTCTAAAGGAGTTTTTGTTTATGTTATTTTAACTAAGATTGAACACCTGCTCTAGACTGGAAAGGAGACAGGGGTTAAGAGGGCTTTGGGGTTGCGGATGTGGATTTGAATCCTTACTAGCTATATTCCATGGGGTAAGTCACTTAACCTTTCTGAGCTGCGTCACTTGAAACTATAATTGGGCTGTCCGAGAGTTAAACAAGAAAATGCACGTAAGATTCCTAGGCACAACACCTGGCCCACAGTAAGTGCTCAATAAATAGTGGCTTTGATAGGTTGCTATGTAATCAGGCCTTATGCTAGACGCCGGGGGTGCAGAGATGGTACAACAGTCCCTGACACGTAGGACTATTAGTCTAGCAGAGGAGACATATGCACAAACCGATCATTTCAGAAAATCAGGCTGCAGATTTCCCCCAATCTGTTGTAACACCCTATTCTCTGAGTGAATACAAACTCCCCAGAGCAGACAGGTCCCTGGGGAGCATTCAATCCAAAGAGACCAGAAGAATGGCAGCAGAGAACACACTCTGGGACTGCCAGCACCTTTGAGGAGCAAACCCTTCCAGGGACCTCCAACCCTATCTCTAGGAGCAGGGAGAGAAGAAAGAAGACAGCTGGCTCATGGAAATAACGGCTTTGATTGTGAGGTTCAGTTTACCTCTGCGCTGCGGCTGCAGCCCTGCCCACAAGCCGACAGGTGTCTGCTTAGTGCCACTCTTTATACTCCCCCACCTGCCATTGCTGCATGCCAATCTTTAATCAGGGGCAAAACCTGATGGTAACATTTCCTGATTGTGCCGCTTTTCCCTGCTCAAAAAGGCTTCAATGGTTCTTTAACACTGTGTGATGGAAGGCTAACCCCCTTACCCTGGCATTCAAAGCACTGTGGAATCTGGCCCAATCCCTCGTCTCTTGCTAACTCCTTCATGCACCCTGTGCTTCAATTCAAACAAAAACATGGTTACAGTTTTCTGAAGATGTTTAGACTTCATGTCTTTGTTCTTGCTGTTTGTTCATCATCATGGCAAAAAAAGCTCCTGTCCATCCTTGTAGGCCCAGCCTGAATGCCACTTCCTCCAAGAGGCCCAGGCTTGCGTGACTGTTCTCTCCTTGGACTCTACCGAGGATACACATTTCAGTGGTCACAGCTTTCACATCCCGTCTCCCATCACAGCCATCTGTGCTACCGTTACTTGCCCTATTAGTCAGAGCATTCTAGCAATCTTTTGCAGACTCCCTGTGGCATCTAGTCTCAAAGCCTTCCTAGGGCAGGAGCTCAAAAAAATGCTCTCTGACTTGAAATGAAATGTACACTACACTTTATGCAGTGGGTTTTAGCTTATTTCCCAGGAGCCGATTCTGATGTGAAGAAGGCACTACAAGGAATCATGGAGTTAAAGAGTATCATAAGAGCACCTGGCACAAAACAGGCTAGGTAGGTATTTTTTTAAAAGAATAAAAAAGCTGTGATAATAGATTCATGTATCTTGCAATTTCTTCTAAAATGTCCATCAAATTATCAAATTAACTTACTTGGTCCCTACGAGGTTCTCCCTGTCTAGGTGGCCCTGAAAAGGGAGAGGTGTGTTAAAGGTTTCATGGCTTGGTTAGGGTTAGGGAACCTTAGGGAAGAGCTGATCTCAGACTCAAGGACCCAGACTCAGTGTCTTCACTAAACTGTATCTCCTGGCTCCTGCTTTATGAAAGGCTGATACAATTACTGTGGCCACTTGGAAGCTCCATTATACTTTCTACTGTACAAAGCTTTTTACACATGTTGCCTGTGTTTTAGTAAGATTCAGACTCATTCTTTATTTTCTTATGCAACATGCAGATGGAAAACAGTCCTGCCCTGTGTTCATGCAATATGCACCTTCAGGATGACCTAAGCTATGAGATACCATTAGTTCCATTTTCAAGATGACAAACTCTGGGTCAGTGAGATCAAATACTTGCCCAGGATCACACAGATGAACTAAAAGACAAACCAGTATATGACTCCAAGTTCTGGGATCTTTCCACAATGCCACGTTAACCTGGACAGTGAAATAACCTGTATGCTTGGCACAAACTCTTACTTCCCCTGGAAAGTTACCAAGCTAGAAAGATCATGCTATAATATTTTACTAGTTGGAGCTGGAAGGAATCATTCTGCAGATTAGGAAGTAAATCCAGACAAGTAAAATAAGTTGCCCAAGGTCATCCCTAGTCATTTTTGACAGGGCTGGAACTTGACTCTTTGTCTAAACTCAGAGCTATTTTATATATTTTAGACAGAGTCTCACTCTATTGCCCTGGATAGAGGGCATGGCATTGTAGCTCACAGCAACCTCAAATTCTTGGGCTCAATAGCTCCTTTTGCCTGAGCCTCCTCAGTAGCTGGGATTACAGGCACCTGCCATGATGCCCGGCTAGTTTTTCTATTTTTAGTAGAGATGGAGTCTTGCTCTTGTGCAGGCTGATCTTGAATTCTGGAGCTCAGGCCATCCACTGCCTCAGCCTCCCAGAGTGCCAGGATTACAGCATGAGCCACCATGTTGGGAGCTCTTTTAAGTGGACAAAAAAAGAGGGAAAGGAAGAGGGGTATGGTGCTCTATGACCTTTGATAGATCAGCTGTTCCACCCTGAGGCTGCATAAGCTCCATCAGAAGTGATTCTATAATTTTTAGGGCCGCTGATATTCTAAGCTAACACTGTCCCACAGAATTTTCTTAGATCAGGAAAATATCCTATACCTGTGCTGTCCAATATGGTAGCCATTAGTGACATGTAGCCACCTAGCACTTTAAACATGGCTAGTGTGACTAAGAAACCAAACTTTTAATTTTATTTAATTTTAATTAATTTTAAAATCACATGTTAGTAGCTATATAAATAGCTATATGTGGCTGGCAGCTTCTGTACTAGACAAAGCAGCTCTAGGTCCAGGAACGACACAAAGTTATATCTCAGAGCTAGAATGGACCTGCAGGACCACACAGTCAGACTCCATTCTGAGACTGAAATTCCTTCCACATCACCCTAAAAGACTCCATTTGAATGTTTCTAATGATCAGAGACTTACCACCACCCAAGGCAAATAAATAGCTACCCAGTTTCTCTTCTAAGATTCTTGAAATATAGGATTAAGCAATGCCTTGGGGTGACTGTAGAATTTTCTTTCCTAGAGAATGAAAAAGCGACCATTTGTGGGGTAAATATGTGGGTGTAGAGCCTTCTTTGCCATCTTTATCATTCATGTGTAGACGTGAGTGTCAGGTCTTTTCAAACTGAGAATGGGACAGAAGATACCAGGGTGGGCTGACCAGAGTGTACGCAAAAGGACCACGATGCCCTGGGATCCACAGTCCGTAATTCTACTCCCATGGCTGAGAGTGTGCTTAGTTTGGCTCACATGGCATTGTTGGCTTCTTTTTCATTTGCAGACATCTAAAGCCCCGGATCTCATTTTGCATACTTCTAAAGACCTAAGTGTCCTCCCAACTTGTACCTGTCTACTTTTCTTTTTAAATCTAGACACAGGACATAAGAATAATCTTATAATACTGGAACTGAAAGGGCAACTCCTATCCTTTTATTTGAGATTATTCACTCAAAGGTAGTTAATGGGGCACTAGCAGAGCACCCAAACAAAATCTCCCACAAGAAGGAGAGGGCAGCTGGTACAACTGGCTGAACGTGTCTCTAGTTTCCACCCTTGCTGCCTCGCGCCACCTCTGGGCTCCTTGGAGATTTGGTTATCCCGCTGCCTCTGCTGCCCTTGGCAGGGAAGACTCCTGCACAGGCTCTGGCCGTAGCAGTAATGGAGGAGGAGAGAAAAAAACACCTTTTTATTATTAACAAGACTGGGGGAGGCAGTCCATCATTTCTGGGTGGGGTGATATCCGTCAGCAAAAAATGATCTGCTAACTCTCCAGGAAGCATTAAGAGCAGTGATAGGAGAAATAATTGCTTATGCTGAGTGCAAAGAAAAGATGCCTCAGCGGAATGGAAGCCTTTAGCAAGGCAGGTGGAAGGAGGGAGGAGGGGAAGTGCAGTTCCCTGATGACCCCTGGCAAGAGAAAGAAGTGGGAGGGGTGAGCTGGAACCCGCAGAGCTCAAGTGTGGGAAGGTCCCCTGGAGGCTCCCTTGGTGCTATTAGAAGAGTGAGGTGAAAATGGAGAAATGGTTAAGCTGTGGCATCAAAACACAGAGAGGGGCGGGAATATAGGAGCTCACTCTCCTTCAGGAGAAGAAGCTCATGCACCTTGCCTGTCTCCACTCCCGCGACCTTCAGCACTGGGCTGCTGCCTCGGGATAAGCATCTTTCTGTCTCCCCCACTGCCTGACTGAGCAAGTGCCAGCTCTCATGGCTTTGCTCAGAGTGGCAGAAGCGGCTCCTTTTGTTCCTTCATCCCAGACCTGGTCCTGGAATCGCTCATAAGACCTGTGCTCCAGAAATCTTTTATTTAAAGTCACATTTTTATCATTTGAGTAATAGCTTAATGTAACTATTAGAGAAAGGTAATTAACTAAATCGTTTGTAAACATGTAAGGCCATGAAGAAAAGATGTAAATATGTAAAATGTTAATGCTATTGCGTTGGGAAAGCCTGAGACTACCTTCGTGGTATGATTCTGTATATTCCAAATTATTTACAAATAAGTATGTTTTTCTTTAAAAATGAGTGAATAAAGCTCCTAATAGGGCTGATGAAATCTGATGCCTAAGGCTGACAAAAACCTACCCTAGCAGCCTGCAAGCTGCTGGCTTCATGCATGGCACGCCACTGACAGAGCGATCTGCTTGGAACTTTCCTTTGACCAGAACCCTCTTTTGCTCAAACCTTGAATAGCTCTTTATCCATCTTATCCCCAACTCCAAACAGGAACCACTGCATCCCCATGACCACCCCCATCCTCCTGCATTACAGATGGTGCTTTGTCTATCTGTGTCCCCATGAGACAGGAGCTTCCAGAGCCAGAGCCAGCAGTAACACTCCTATAATCCTGCTCCTCACATCCAGGTCAAAACCCAAACAGGTGTCCCATCCACTCTGAAGGGCTCAGTGGGAGTGATACCAACCCCCCAAATTCCATATTGAATCACTTTATGGTGAAGTTTCTCAGCCTAACTTAACTATCAGTCTGAACCTTTGCTAAACATGTGCCCGTTTTGAAGATACTACCGAACCATCTAACTTTGTTTCTAATTAATGTGACAGAGCTAGACCAAATGCAACTGGATTTAATTGAGTGCTTCCTAGTCAGAGGCAGAAAATTACTGTAAATTCAGAAGCTGTTTTTTTAGAGCCCAGGAGAGAGCCAAGACAGGGATGGGCATCGAGTGTGGGGAAGGAGTACTGGGAATCATTTTTCAGAGTCCACAGCAATTTCTAGAGTCTTAAGTGGTCCCTGTTGGAGACAACTTGGGGGAAAAAAAAAGTGAAACAAACAGCACCTCCAAATCCCTAAATGGGGCAAATCATTGCCACTGATCTCAGGGTTGAAATATTGACAAGTGACCCAGTTTCCCAAGTAGCACTCCAGTCTGCTCTGAGAGGTTAGAGGATATAAGCCTGTGGTCCATACCCCGTGGCTCTCTGACACACACAGGTGGGAGAATCTCCAGGGCACTGCCGTCTCTGGTTCATTTAAACCCCAGAACCTAGCACACAGCTTGGAAAGCGGGGACCCAGGAAGAAATGATCTGAAGTCAGGTCTGTCCCCAGGTGCATGGCAGAAGCCCTGAGCCATAAGTCTCTTTACTAAAGAGCTGGGGGAGCCACCCAATTCATTTGTTTGCTTTTTATATCTCCTTCCCATGCCAGGGAGTATAACCTGTCTGTGTGCAGAGCCAGACACACCCCCACAGCCTCACAGAGGCACATGCTGCGGAGCCAGCAGGCAGTGTGACATTCCAACACTGAAGACCTACTGCCAGAATTATTTTTAAAACATGTTTTTTTCTTACTCCAAATCTTACTTAAACTGTGTGATCCTGGGTATGTCTCTAAACCTCTCTGGGCCTCAGTTTCCTCATTTGTGTAAAGAAGATAATAGTACCTCCTTACAGGGCTATTTTAAGGATTAAAGCTGGGTGGGGTGCAGTGGCTCATGCCTGTAATTCCAGCACTCTGGGAGGCTGAGGCGGGTGGATTGCTTTCTTTCTTTCTTTTTTTTTTTTTTTTTTTTTAGTTCAGATTAATATGAGGATAGAAACGATGTTTGCATTTGTTAGGGAAAGTCCCTGTTGTAGTTGTACCTAGGAGGTGTGCCACATACCCTTACATGGTTCCCATTAGGTGGGAGGGTAGATTACTTTAGATCAGGAGTCAAGACCAGCCTGAGCAAGAGGGAGACCTCATCTCTACTAAAAATAGAAAAAAAAAAAGCTTAAGAATTAACTTTTGACTTTCTTGCACATATTTGTGCATGACACTTAAAAAAGCATTGTGTTCTGCGTGAAGCACTCCAGAAATGTGAAAGGAGGGACAAACCGATGGAAGTTCCCAAACATGCACTAGAGGTTCTGAGGAAATCTCTGTAATGGATCCTTCTAAAGAAAATACATGTTTTTTTTTTTCCAGATAGTCAAGTTATCTATTCTTCATGGGAGTCAGAGCAAAGAGATAAATCTCATGTCACTTATCAAAGCAAACCGAAGTAGAAGTAAACAGTAGCCTGAAAGGCAAAAAAGCAATTTAAAAAAAATTAATAAATGATGAGACTATTAACGGCACACAAAAAGAGTTTGCTTTTTTTCTACCCTCTAATAGGATTTTTACCTTAAACACTGTGTCCCTTTAGGAAAGGGAAGAAAAGTTAATAAAGGAACCTATCACTCAAACTTAATTTTTAGTATGGCAAATAAACTGCTTTAATGAAAGGGCTGAAATCCCAAGGTTTGCACATTAAATTTTCATTCATAGTAGAGAATGGAAATTATTGATTCAGCCATGGCATCATGCATTTTGAACCCGGTAGTGCCTCAGAAGTCCACATTATTGCTGCCTGCAAATGTGTTGGCAGCGTTTTGATACAGAGTGAGCACGGGGTGGGTTAGAGGGTGGAGAAAGGGATATAGATAAGGGAAGGAAGCAGACCGGCTCTTCAGTCAAAGATAACAATCGATGTTCCTTGTCTCTAAGATCCACTTAGATAAAGAATCTGATGGCATGATGGGCCACAGGGTACATTCTGAGACCGGAAAAGCCAGGCCCACTCAGTCTTTGGCAATCCCAATGACCCTATGGAATATATATATATATATATTTTTTTTTTTTAAAAGCAGAACAGAAGGCTGATTATTTGATTCTAACCCCTGGAGAAAAGTTTGGATTTCAAGAAAACTGTAGAGGAAAGAAAAGTACCTTTCTGAGTTCAAAGTCAATGTGTCTGTCAAGGGAAGAGCAAACATTTGACATTCTAATGCTGAACTAGATAGCACAGAAAAATCAATCAAACCCACAAATATAGTTCTCAACCTAGTGAGGCCTCATCAAAGAGTCAGGCGACATGACTATCCCTTCTTTACTTAAAGCATAAAAATAGGTATGTTTTTCCTTTGAAAGAAATTAATCCTGGGCAGCGCCTGTGGCTCATTCGGTAAGGCGCTGGCCCCATATACCAAGGGTGACGGGTTCAAACCCGGCCCTGGCCAAACTGCAACCAAAAAATAGCCGGGCGTTGTGGTGGGCGCCTGTAGTCCCAGCTACTCGGGAGGCTGAGGCAAGAGAATCGCTTAAGCCCAGGAGTTGGAGGTTGCTGTGAGCTGTGTGAGGCCACGGCACTCTACCGAGGGCCATAAAATGAGACCCTGCCTTTACAAAAAAAAAAAAAATAAAAAGAAATTAATCCTCCTGCCTCTCAGAGGACTAAGTCCATAATTAAACAACTCTTGATTATTTCTCCCTTAGAAAATTCACAGGAACTGATTCTGAGCCTGGACTGGGGCAACCTGAATCAGGCGCACTTTGGGGTCTTAGTGTACCAGGCTGTATGAGATCAGGGAAAGTGATCATCTTCAGAAATAAGCTAAACTAAATTGTAAAAGTAAAGCTACTTGAAAAAGAAAGAAAGGTAATCAGAGAATATATTCTAAAAAGAGAAAAGTTTTGCTTTGTTTTGTTTTTGTTTTGATTACCTCCCAACTAAGATTATCTCATACCAGTAGCCACCTCTGTCAGTTTGGATGTTGGAAAAGTAGCTTTGTTGGACTGAAAAGTTCTTTCTGGTTTTGTGTTTTCAGATGCTGAGAGCTGGTGCCATCTATAGAATTCCATTCTGGGAGAGGTTTCTCTTTTGTCCTACTTTGCGTCAGACCTGCTGTCGTGAGGATAAGAGCGCCCAGGAGACACCTCCCTGCGGTTTAATAGGCTATGAAGGATGGGACTCATTAATCGGCTGGCAGCTGCCCCTGAACAGGACGCTGCCCAGGGGAGGAAGGGGAAGGGACACTGAGGAGGAGGCAGGCTCCATTCACCAGACCACTACCAGCTGCTCAAGGGGAACCCACAGCAAATGGCGTCACCTTCTGAAGGATCCCACGAGTGAAGTCTGAACAGACAGGGCAACCACCCAGCCGCGGACACCTAAACCTTATTCCGGAGGAGCCGGCCCTGGGTTACTGTTTTTCTCTTTTGACTTAAAACACCCCCCCCCCCCCCCCGATTATTTTCAGATTGCTGAAATGTTACTTTTTCTGTCTTTCCCATACTATGTCCTCATCAATTTTATTATAGTACCCATCCTTATTACACTAGTGTGTTTATTTATAACTGATTTTTCCTTTTAGAGTCTCAGTTAGGAGGGTCTTATCTAACCTTAGGTAAAGCCAAGCTGCTCAGCCTGGCACACAAGGCCTCCAATTTGGCCCTGCCCACCTCCCATCCTCATCTTTCACCTCCCCATCCAAACTTAGGTCACACTACTTATCTGCCATCCGCCGCTCACAATATCTCCTATTTTCTTTTTTTTTTTTTTTTAATATCTCCTATTTTCATAGCTTTGTATGTGCTTTTTCTTCTGCCTGGAAGAGTTTCTCTGTCTCAGCTTCTTGCCTTGGCTTCATTCTGGCTATCTTTGCAGACTCGGGCTCACAGGCCTTCTTGGTAGGACCTAAGTGCCAAATCTCTCATCTGCCCTCTGGATTGGAGGTTCAACAGCCTGTTCCTAGTCCCTTCCCTCTCTTCAACCTTCACCTCACTCTCCCATCATAGCCTGTGTCCCTCACTGGGTAGAGTGGACAGTAAATGTTCTTTGAATGAGTAGAGAGCACTACTTCCAGCTCCTGCATAGCCTGGATTTATTAGATCAACGGAATGAAACTTAACCAGTGCCTGCTGAATTAGGAGCTGGCACATCACTTCTTACCTTTATGGTTTTGGTCTGGAGTCTGAGTCCATTTAAAGTGTTGATGGCTTTCTCTGCATCCTTTGGATCAATATAGTTAACAAATCCATACCCTAAACTCTGTCCTGTGGAAACATTAAAAAAGAGAAAGAGAGAAAGAAAGAGAGAGAGAGAGGAGAGAGCACACTCAGTATCTTTATAGAGGCAACACTTCCCACTGCAGCGAGTCAAAAGTCTCCTCTGGTATACGGTTCCTCATACACCAGGGCTTACCCTCAGATTGAGAGGTTTCCAATCCCTCCAGCTGTCACTCCTGCTGGCCTTTAAACTCATAGGAGCTGCCCAAGCTAAAAATGGGTAAGTGCCCCTGCACATCCACACAAGATATATACAAGTGCCAGATTATCAGAAGAGGCAGGACAGGGTAGTGGGAAGGGACCAGGTGTGGTTTGTTAGAAGAAACTGGAATTAGAGTCCTGGGGCTTTCCCTATCAGATATGTGACTTTGAAGAGAAGTCATTTAATCCCCCCATTTCCCTCCCAAATCTCTACTCTGGAGATCACAGCACTTACCTCAGATATGTTTGAGAGAGTTAGTGAGATAGGTACTTAAAGTCCACAAAATGCCTACCAAGTTCATTGCCTTGAACATAGCAGGTACTCAACAAAAGACAGCTACGCTCTGCTGAGTCCTGTAAAATTGGGGCAAGTGCTGGAGGCAGTAGCTGTGTCTGTTGCCTCAGTTATGCCAGCCACACCCACACTCAGAGGGACGTAGCAAGGTCTGAGCAGCAAAGATTGGAGACGTGTGTAGTGAAGAATGCAGGCATGGCCAGAATTTAAAGCAGTTGCTACAAATCATTCTTTGCCCTCATCATCCCTTGAGCCAAAGAACAATTAAAAAAAAAAAAAAAAGGAGAGAGGGCTTCTAATGGAAAGAGCTGGGGAGCTCCTAACACAAAGGGGAGAGTGCAAGCACATCCTGCAAAAAGGATCTAGCTACTTTAGGTGGAGATGGCATCAACTTGTCTGCAAAGAGAGGTAGAAAGTGACAGGGCTCCCCCCCTAAGTGAAATAAAAATAATGTGCTTGTGATCGTGCCACTGATTATAAATAGTCCATCAGCTCTGCCATGTGTCATCAGCCAGAAATATCATTAGGAAACTTTACATTTTCTGATATATCTTTTAAGAAACACAGAGCTTGGGGTGGCTGCAAAACCAGCTTGAACTTCCCAGGCAGTGTTATTGATTTGTGGGTGGCAGCGGAGCCGTTGGGGGAGGAAAATGACAGGACATCACACGTCAGGAAAGACTGATTACATAAAGCCCTGAGTACCAGGGCCAGGGCTGGGAGACAATACAGAAAAAAGCCTGCCATGTCCTGGTGACAGGAGCCCATTTCAGCAGCCAAAAAATCTTTCCAACAGCTTCTGTTTTGCTGGTAAATGTCTGTGTTTGTGTTGGTTGTAGGAGGGAACCTGGGAAAACAAGTTGGGTACTGGATCAGAAAATGCGTGACTTTGTTATCCTTTATGTAGGACGGAAGTCAAGAGTGTCACGTGGAAACTCGATGGCATTTGTCCCCCACATGGGAAACCCAAAAGGACAACACCTTTCATTAGAACATTCCTCTGTGTTTTGGAAGAACAGGGTTAGAGCAGGAAAGACAGAGGCAAAGTTTGCCAGATATAACCTTCAACAGCCAGAATTAGTAACCCATGAGGGGAGAGAGAACATTGTGCAAACTCCGGCTGCTGGCCCTTCTCTTTCCATTTCATGGTGGAAGTGTAGTGTGTGAGTGGTGTGTGTATGTGTGCGTATGTGGGAGAGAGAGAGAGAGGTGTGTGAACGACAAGACCCTGACACCTGTTCTGAGAAACTCCATTTTGCAAATACAAAAATACAAGAGACTAAATTTCATTGGTTTAAAAATATCATTTATCCTAAATTTGGCTCCACCTCATCAAGCCTAACTAAATTCACCTAATTAACTCCATTTTCATCATGTAAATGTCTCCTATTTACCTTGCATGTATGAGAAGCCTTAAAAAGTGCTGTACTAAAATATTCTTACGTGTATAATCGCTTTTTTTTAAACAGCCGAGTTAAGCTGCTAGTAAGGGTATTTTAAAAGCAATTATCTAAATGATAAACCTCATGTATAAGTTCTAGGAAACTAGTCAGATGGTCAGTCTATACAGCCTGATTTAATTTGTGTACAATGGAAGGGAAATATGAAAAAATATAAACAAAACACTCACCATATAACTACAAATGTTAGGTCTAATGCACACTGAAGTAATACCTGATTCATCACACTAATGGAATATATGTGGAAAAATAGACCCATGGCACAGGCTCCCAATACACTGTCCTTCTTCCTAAAATTATTCATATATTGATGGAAGTCTAAAATAAATATAGTGAAAAATAATTTTTGCATTCTATAGTTGATCTTTCTTTTAGACATTGCTTCCAGAAAAAGAAAAACACTTTCAGCCTCAACCCCTAGGAAGGTTCCAAAAGTCAAGTGAGGGAAAGGACTCTTGCCCACAAAGATGTGTACTGTCAACTCACCTGCCTATATCAGTCCCCAGTCCACCATAACCCTAGTTCCTGACTTCAATTATTCTCCTGTGTTATTATCACCAGTTCTAGGTTTAGAGAGAGACTGCATTTAACACAAAGAATAAGGGTGCTTTGGGGAAAACTAAAAACCAGTTGAACATCATATCAGAAAGGAAAGGGGAAAAAAGATGACAATTCTCCTTGATATAAAATAATAAACTGCAAATTCTAAAACAGAACATTGTATGGAACATGAGGAGGGACAGAGGCAGAAAAACTTGCCTGTGAATTGAAAGATCTGAGATAGACTGGCAGCACAATGAAACTATCTGTGGGTAGCCTAGTTCATGAACGGGCTTTCTTAACATGCTTCTCACCATCATAGAAGTCCAGCTAAGTCTAATAAAAAATGCTCTATGGATCTAAGCATTCTCTTTTAAAATGCCCTAGAGAGAATTAAATTCCTAGGTAGAAAACATAAAAACCTAAGCCCCATTTCTTTTAGAAACTGTTTTAGTAGTCAGGGAGAGAGTAAAAAAGGCAAAAATTTTATGATTTAACTTTGGTGGCCATATATTAGTGATGGGTTTTAGATTTTCAGTTCTGTATGTAAGTGTACAGGAAAAATAAAAGTAAGACATGTTCACAAAAAAATTAGAACACTTGTTCCAGGGAAACCAAGAAAGCCACCATCCTGGGAGGGCCTGAAGGATCCAGTCTGGAGCCTACAGTGAAGTGTGTATGTATGTAATAGATAGTCTTTTTATTATGTTTTCTTTCTTATCAAATAGCTACATTTTCTTCCTTTATCAGCAATAGCCAGATTTGAGCATACAGGTATGGCAACAGTATTTCCAGAGTAGAAAATTGAAACAAACTTTATTTTTGTTCCCAGTTTACCAGTTTATTTTGACAGCAAGTTGAACAAATTAAAAAAATGCAATCATTGAAGTTATGTTTATTGAATCATTTTATTGAAAAAATAAGATATTTGAAATGAAGGCTATCTCCAAAATTTATTTTTTTCTTTTCTTTTCTTTTTTATTGAATCATAACTGTATACATTGATATGATCATGGGGCATCATACACTCGCTTCATAGACCATTTGACACATTTTTATCACAATGGTTAACATGGTGAACTTCTGGCTTCCTGATGTCCAGGTAATCTACAACACTACCGACCAGTCCTGAGAAGTCCCATGCGTCAGGCATGGATGAGGGGTTTCCAGGTTTTTTTTGTTTTTAAACTACTATTATTTTTAAGCTATTATTAAATCTGAACCTGAATGTTTCTGTTTTTATAAAGCACAGACATGCACACAGACACAAAACACATCATGAGACCTCTTCCTATGACATGGCAACATCTTTATTCTGCTACAATAATTTGTGTATTTAACTTCTCCCCTTAGAAACCAAGCACTTCTCTCCACAAGAACTAGATCATAAAAGTTTGCATCTTTGCCCATAGTAGGTAATCAACAAATGTTTGATAAATGAAAGAACGGATGTGTGCATTTGTACTAATCTTCCATTTCTGGAAGAAGCACATGACCAGAATGCTTTGTATGTTTAGGGGAGGAAGGGGGTGCCTGGAGAATTCATTTTGCTTTTGTAGGAAAGGCAGAACTGACTCGAGGGATTAGGAACACAAAGAACGCCATGGGTGGGTTCTTCCCTGATACGGATCCGACCAACAACAGAAACCACTCCTGCCTACCTTTCCTCGGAGATTCTGAGTTTACAAAGTGCTTTTCCATCCACTCTTTTGCATTTGATCATCACAACAACCCCGATGAGAGATAACCATCAATTTACAGATGTGGAAACTGAAGCTCAGGAAAAACACTGTGAATTGCTGGAGATCACAGACCTAGATTTTAGTCTAGATTCAGAGGTGGCAAGCTTTTTTTATGTCTAATGCAAGACGGTAAATAGTTTATGTTTGTTGGGGTCTTGCAGCCCCTGTCACAACAACTCTGCCATTATGTAGAACCCACAAATGATATAGAAACAAATGAGTGTGGCTGTGATTCAATAAAACTTTATCTAGAAAAATAGGCAGTGGGCTCAATTTGGCCCCTGGGCTGTAGTCTGCTGTTCCTCTGGTCTAGAACTTTTGGCTCCAAATCTTGTATTCTTTGCTATAACCAGAGTTACTACATTTGGATTAAAATGTTATTAGTAACTATTCTGGGGCCCTGAACTACCTGTGGTTAGCCTAGTTTTTGAATCACCCAAGAAAAAGCAAATTATCTTCAGTAGTTTATATAAAGTTTTTTTTTTTCTTTCTTTCTGAGACAGAGTCTCACTCTTGTCCAGGCATCATAGCTCACAGCAAACTCAAATTTGTAGACTCAAGTGATCCTCTTGCCTCACCCTCCCAAGTAGCTGGAACTACAGGCATGTGACACCACACCTCGCTAATTTTTCTATTATTTTTTAGTAGAGACAGGATCTCACTCTTGCTCGGTCTGGTCTCAAACTCCTGAGCTCCAGTAATCCACCTGTCTTGGCCTCCCAGAGAGCTAAGATTATAGACGTGAGTCACAGTGTCTAGCCTGTGTTAAGCCTTTTTATTTTATTCATTCTCTAGAAAGCGTTGCAATCATAGCTGGTTATAACCCTGTATCTTCCCAGCCATTCTGGATAGAAGTAACTCTTCTTTGGCCTTGGGGGTCTTGGGCATTATCGTGATCCTGACACCCTCATGGCTGATGGCAGCAGTAGAGATGCCGGTCAGAAGGAAGCTCAGCATTTCTGTGTTGCTGACCTGCACACTTTGCTCTTTCTCTTTTTAAAATCACCATTCTCTAGAAACCTAACAGTTACTTTCCTCATCTGCAAAGCCCCTGAGGGGGCAGCCAGATGGGTAGCTTCTGCTGAAAATTTCTGAGTTGAGTAAGGAATTTTTGTGGATGTTAGAACCCCTAGCTCAGGCTGAAATCCTGTTCACAAAGCACATAATAAAATCCCCATTCACCTCAAGATCACCTGCGTGGCGATAATGCACACACTGGCTTAAGCGAAGCCAACTTCAAATCCCAGGACTCCTTCACTGCCAGTCCCAGATGCCTATCCCTGCTTTCAGCTGCCGCAAATCTACCTAAATATACCAGAGAGGGCGTCAGAGTGATGTGCGGCTGTCACTTCATATGTGTATGTGTGGCTCAAATGCACTTGCTGTATAACCTTGATTAAGTCAGTGAAGCCTCATCAACATGTTTCTTTATCTGGAGAAATAGAGATAATCCCTTAATCCTCACAATCAAAGGATCACAGAGAGGATTATATTAACTCAGGGACTATAGCAGCTACAAGTTTTTTCAATGCCTACTTTGTGCCAGGGACTGTGCTAAGTGGTAATTAATATTACTTCATGTAATCCTGTGGGAAATGGCACCAGCAAGCCCACTGTACAGAGAAGGAAAATGAGGCTTCGGAAATGTTACATAATCTGCCAAAGACAACCAGCAAGAAGGCTCCAGGTCTGTGATATTTTAGCTCACAGGTTTTCTGGACAGAGGCTGGTCTTGGAGCAGTTGTGCAGCATCAGGTGAAGACTCCTGGGGACGCATTCACTCCACGTTAGGGTTTCTTCTCCTTCTTAACACTGACTGGGCATGCCTTAGGGTCCTGGAGCTCCCCTGACTGCTCCCTCCCTTCTCACCTCTAGGAAGTTTACATGCTGTTGGTCTGTCCAAGTCTTGGCTTTTCTCCTGAAAAGCTAGTGACGCTATAGTCAGCTAGT
This sequence comes from Nycticebus coucang, assembly GCF_027406575.1. NCBI lineage: Eukaryota > Metazoa > Chordata > Mammalia > Primates > Lorisidae > Nycticebus > Nycticebus coucang. The sequence goes on along the minus strand of NC_069801.1, from coordinate 46,902,691 downwards.
CAGGGGGTTTATTACCTTTTGGTGGTTGACACAATTTCCTCAAACTAAGCCTGGTAGCAACTGTGCTTTTCAAAGTTCAGTACCGTACCAGCGTGACTGGGACCACCTAAGGACTTGAACGAAAAGCAGATCCTCAGGTCCCGTCCCAGATCTACCACTGAATTAGACTCTGCATTTCCACAAGATCCTCTGGTGAGTTCAATGCACATTAGAGATTGAGAAGGTCTGGTTTCAAGTGCGTTCAGAAACAAAACAAAACATTTGAACAAAAGGCAGCTAGAGTCGGTCAAACGTGGGTCTAGAATTCAGCTCTCCACTTTATTGCTGTGTGACCTTGGCAAAGCTAAATTAATCTCCTTGTGCTTTGATTTCTGGGGATACTACACACCAGACCTATAGTAACAGGGAAGGAAAGCTCTCATGGGAAAATGCTCAGAAACACTCAATGTCTGCTATTTTTTTTTTTTTTTGTCTCCAAATTTTGCATCCCTGCTTTGCCTCTTTTTGCTTTAGGATTCTTACCTCTAACATGGGGTTAATATTACTTTTTCAAGGAGCTACTAGGAGTATTAAAAGTGAAATGCAGGGCGGTGCCTGTGGCTCATTGGGTAGGGCACCAGCCCCACGTACCAAGGGTGGCGGGTTTGAACCCCACCGCGGCCAAACTGCAACAACAAAAAAATAGCCGGGCCTTGTGGCGGGCGCCTGTGGTCCCAGCTACTCGGGAGGCTGAGGCAAGAGAATTGTCTAAGCCCAGGGGGTTGGAGGTTGCTGTGAGCTGTGATGCCAAGGGACTGTACTGAGGGCGACAAAGTGAAACTCCGTCTCAAAACAAACAAATAAACAAACAAACAACAAAAAAGTGGTAATGCATCTAAAGTGAGTGGTCTGTAACCGATGGTCAGTAGATGTCGGTTCTGTTTTCTTCTTCTCTCACATTCCATCAGCTCCTGCTTTAAGAGCTGTCTGTGTGGATGTTATCTCCTGGCTGAGGCCCTGACCCCCTGAAGGTGGACAATGCTTCTGATGCTTTTCTTTTACGTAGGAGCACGTACTATGCAACAGGCACATGAACCTGCTACCTGCTAGACAATACGAATAGGCCCCCAAATGATCAAGAGCTTGTTTCTCCCACCAGGGGCTTACGATGGATGTAGAATTGGAAAGACAGATGTAAGCAAAAATAATAAATATAGCAGAGAGGAAATGGAGACTGATTCTGACTGAGCCGGGTAGGGAAGGCTTCCTGGAGGTGGGAGAATCTGAGTCGGGCTTCGAAGATGGAGAGAGTTTTGTCAGAGTTCCCCTATCAGAGTGATGCTATTCCAACGTTAGACCTGAATCCAAGCACTAACTATAACCCACAGGTATTTTTGTGCATCTGTTTTATGCCAGGCATAGCTCCATTCACTGAGGATATAAAAGAGAACAAAACATCCTTGGCTCTGCCCTCACTGAATTTATATTCTGATTGGGGGTGAAGAAGACAGATAAAAATACACAAACACAATATAAGTTTGTGAGATGGTAGTGAGTTCTAGAGAGAAAATAAAGCAGAGAAGGGGGACATTGTGGGGACAGTTGCAATTTTTATATTTTTATTTTTATTTTTAATTTTGTTTTTAGAGACAGAATTTCACTTTGTTACCCTTGGTAGAGAGCTGTAGCGTCACAGCTCACAGCAACCTCTAGCTCTTGGGCTTAGGCAATTCTCTTGCCTCAGCCTCCCAAGTAGCTGGAACTACAGGCACCTGCCACAATGCCCGGCTATTTTTTGTTGCAGTTTGGCCTGGGGCTGGGTTTGAACCTGCCACCCTCGGTATATGGGGCTGGTGCCCGACTGACTAAGCCACAGGCGCTGCCCAGGTTGCAATTTTTTAAGAGGCTGGTCAGGTAAGACCTCAGTGTTAAGGTGACATGAGATCAGAGACCTGAGGGAACAGAGGTAACTAGTCACTCTTATCTAAGGGAAGGGCCTTCCAGGCAGAGAAACTCTCACGTGCAAAGACCCTGAGGCAAGGGCATGATTAGCAGGTTGAAGCAATGGCACAAGCAAAATGAGGGCAACCTCCTATCAGACTTGTTAAGTGACTATAAAAAGGAAGAAGGTGCCTGTGTTTTCAAGCTGATTCGATGGTGCTGCTGAATAAGACATATGTGACAACCACTCTGGCCCCTTCCTTTTTTTCTTTTTTTGAGACAGAGTCTCACTCCATTGCCCTGGGCAGAATGCCATGGCATCACAGCTCACAGCAACCTCAAACTCTGGGGCTCAAGCAATTGTCTTGCCTCAGCCTCCCAAGTAGCTGGGACTACAGGCATCCTCCACAACACCAGGTTAGTTTTTCTATTTTTAGACCAGCTGAGGCTGGTCTCAAATTCCTGAGCTCAGGTGATCCACCCACTTTGGCCTCCCAGAACGCCAGGCTTATAGGTGTGAGCCGCAGCATCCAGCCTCCTTCCCCCAGTCTCGCCAGTCACATGAGACTTCTCACTGACACACCCTTTTAAAATTGGCTCTCAATGTATCTCTGTTCCCCTCTAGACTGGGAGCAACTTGGGGCCAAGATGTTTTATCTATGTTGTAAGCCTAGGACCTACCAAAGGGTCCATGACATTGTTGGATAGCCAATAAATGTTTGTGGGAGGAATGAATGAATATTGTCTATTCATATGCATAATTACATACTCTTAACCACCCTCAAGCTCCCAAATAGCAGAAAAAGCAGCAAAATCTTTTTTAACCGGATCCTCACCTGTATCCAAAGGAAGACAGGAAGAAGAATCAGATCCCATAAGACACATCTGAAAGACCTACAGGCACACAGTCAGAGGTACTCGAAGCTCAAAGTCCCTTCTAATATTTTGAAAGATCATCTTGGGAAGGCAGGGGTTGACTTTCCCTGTGGTGACCCAAAGGAGAGAATGAGGATAAGGTAGAAGAAAATGAGGGGACAGGCTTTTGCCTTGATAAAAGGAAGAACTTTCTAGCAATGATTTTATAAGGGGGTGGGCTAGGGTGGTGCCTGTGGCTCAGAGAGTGGAGTGCCGGCCCCATATACTGAGGGTGGTGAGTTCGAACCCAGCCCTGGCCAAACTGCAACAACAACAACAACAAAAATACAAAAATAAATAAACTTAATTAAAAAAATAAGGGGGTGGGCTGCCTTGTGAAGTGGCAAGGGTACTATACCTGGAGGGATGCAAACGGAAGCCGACCTACGCTTGGTCATGAGATGCGATAGCAGTCGGCAAGACTGACTCATAATAACCTTTCACAGGGGGAACCAATGCTCACAGCTGGTTTTAATTTCTCCTAACTCCTAATTGAGAATGAAAGTAATAGGGAATGTTTATTGAGCACCTACTATGGGGTCAGGCACTTCACTTACATCATTACTCAAATCTTTGCAACCCACTTAAGCAGGTATTTCCATTCATATTTTACAGAAGGGGAAAGTGAGGCCCATAGGAAGAAATAAGTTGTAGAAGGTTATTTGGCTTAGTATAGTAGCCAAGCCCATCTGACTTCACAGCCAGCATACTCCCTGCAGTGCCTTGGTTTCTAGAAAATGTGAAAATTTGCACAATATGCCTGAGACTTTGAGAGAGCCTGAGCTTTCTAGTACCATTTCCAATTCTTATTCTTTTTTTTGCAGTTTTTGGCTGGGGCTGGGTTTGAACCCACCACCTCCGGCATATGGGGCCGGCACCCTACCCTTTGAGCCACAGGTGCTGCCCTGCCCAATTCTTATTCTTCTATTTGGTTCTAATGTACCGCATATCTCCAAGTATCCCGTTCCCATCTAGCTTGCTTGTGCCTTTCAAACTGGGTCTGAGGCATCCCAGAATGACAGTCTTGGAAAAGACTTTAGTGCCAATCATCTTCAAATCCCTTCTATGGATCCAGAAACTGAAGACAAAGGAAGAAACAAGCAAGGAGGTTATGATCTAGTAGGAAAGTCAGACCCATGAATTAACAATAACAGTAGAGTATGGTTAAGTGTTATGATAGTGAGAAGGAACGAGGGCTTTCTGGAGGATATAATACCTGAACTGAGACTAATTTGAAAGGGAGAAGAAGGAGGTATAAGAAAATCAGGAGACAGCCAGACAGCCAGACAATAGGAAGTCTAGGGCACCAGGCAGATAAAGGCATTCCACCCCTTGAGGAGAGAGAACTAAGTTTATAGCCATCACTGGCTGCTGATATTATCAGTCTACCTGTACCATCAATATCATTTCTAAGTTGAATCCATCCTCAGATATGTATATAAAATATCCCTATACCTCTGGAAGAGATTCAGAAATCATTTAGGTGTCTGTTTTTGAGTGTGCCTGCTCCCTGAAAACAACACTATTAAAAAACAGGACCCCGGGTAGGGGCGGTGGCTCATGCCTGTAATCCTAGCACTCTGGGAGGGTGAGGCGGGTGAATTGCTTGAGCTCAATTGGAAACCAGCCTGAGCAAAAGCAAGACCCCGTCTCTACTAAAAATAGAAAAACCGAGGCAAGAGGATTGCTTGAGCCCAAAAGTTGGAGTTGCTGTGACCTATGATGCCATGGCACCCTACCAAGGGGACAGCTTGATACTCTGTCTCAAAACAAACAAACAAACAACGCACACACACACACACACGACCCAGCCTTCCTTATTCTGAATTCCTCCTCCAGTCTTTGATTATTTCCAAAGATTCTCTATATTCTGGCTTCCTAAGTGGATGTCATTTTTACCCATCGTGTGGCATTAAAGCAATTTGCTTGGCCCACCGTTGGTATTCAATATAAGCTTGCTGAACTAAAGGTATGTCTCAAAGTACTTTAAGGTTCTTAAGGATGGGGATGTGGATCTTATTTTGTTACTTGAATCCTGTTAAAGTAATATTTGGCACATAGCAGACGTCCAATAAATATATGTTGAATGGATGAATGAATGAATTCAATTAGTGAATGGACAGTAACAAAAATAGTTATCATTTTTTGAGCAGAGGTCACTACATTGACTATAGTAAGCACTTTATTTCTATCATCTCATTCCTACTCCCTAAAACAATCCTACAAGGCCTATTACCAATGCCATCTACAATCAAGGAGGCCTCAGATCCTGAGACTTGAATCCATCCAGCTCCAAAGCCCACGCAGGCTTTTAATACAGTTTCTTAAATTCATAAAAGATACCAACCAAACTTTTCATGTCCCTGTGAAGTGACGCCTCTGCACATGGCGATGCAGATTATACACACTCGTTTCTAGCAGTCGCCAAAGCAGAAAGGACCAATTACTATCTGACAAGAAAAGCAAGCCAACTGATTCTGTCTCTCTTTTTTTTTTTTTTGTCGCCAAGTAGAGTGCTGTAGCATCATAGCTCACAGCAACCTCCAACTCTTGGGCTCAAGCAATCCCCTTGCCTCAACCTCCCCAGTAGCTAGGATTACAGGCATCCACCAACTTTGCTCAGGCTGGTCTGGAACTCCTGAGCTCAAGCGATCCTCTCACCTCAGCCTCCCAGAGTGCTGAATTATAGCCAACTGATTCTTTTTTTTTTTTTTTTTGTAGAGACAGAGTCTCACTTTATGGCCCTCGGTAGAGTGCCGTGGCGTCACACAGCTCACAGCAACCTCCAACTCCTGGGCTTAGGCGATTCTCCTGCCTCAGTCTCCCGAGTAGCTGGGACTACAGGCGCCCGCCACAACGCCTGGCTATTTTTTTGTTGCAGTTTGGCCAGGGCTGGGTTTGAACCCGCCACCCTCGGTATATGGGGCCGGTGCCCTGCTCACTGAGCCACAGGCGCCAACTGATTCTTAAAGGAATTTCCCCCTCTTTTGATTTGTCCTATATAATGAATTGCTGCATATGGCAGGTCTTCAAATATACATTTCAATAATAAACCTCAATAAATGAAAAAATGAACTAATCTGAAGTATTAGCTTTCTTCTGTTCAGGAAAGAAAGGAAATTTGTAAGATCAAAGCTAGTATCAGGTACTTAGTTAAAAGAAAACCAAAAGGAAAAATATTCTAGATAATGCACAGGGGACAATAGAAACCTCAGTGTCAACTGTCTCAACATCAGCATTTATCATACAAAAATAAGAAGTGTTCAGACTGGTGACCTTGGGGCAATTAAAAAATTCTTAATTGAAGCGACATTAAATTAAATTATGTTCAGAATATTCTTACAAGACAGGAAAGAATAGTCACACATTTAAAAATATTTTTAACAATAGTTGAAAAAGAAAATAGGAGGATTTTGGCAAACTCCCAGCTAGCCAGAAAAATGAACTAGAATTCTTAATCCTTGGTTGGCTTGCTCACACATGAAACAAAGGTCTAGACGTCAGATAGACAAGACTTTCCACCCAGAATGGATAAAACCCAATTGGTGATTCCAGAAATGTAGAAGATGTTAAAGACAAGGGTTTAGCAACAAAGAAAGAAGATGTGGAAAAAATTATCAGGTTAATACTAATTATATACACTGTAATTAGCCTCTGGGCAAAATGAAACTTTCTGTGGGTGAGATGTCTGATGGGTGAAAGAAATTGCAGTATTTAATGCTAAGACAATGGTTTCCAAAACTCCTACTAGACACTATTCTTACAAAGGGCATGTGGAGGCTCCTGATATCATGTTGGGATTCAGATAAAATGAGATAAGTTATGTGAGAGAGCTTGGCACAAAGTAATGGCTCATAAATATTAACTAAGTATACACCTATTAAAACTGCCTTTATTCAAAGTAAAAGAAAATTCATGGCTCTTGCTGAAGGAGATGATAACTTGTCTGTGCAGATAGAAGTCAAGATGTCAAATATTAGCTGAAGGCCTTTGTCTGAAAACCTCTGTCAGTGTGTCCTTTCTGGAATAATGCCTGGGGTTTCTCTGGCCTTGAACCCATTTCACACTTTTCTGTGTGGAATGCGGAGATGAATACTTCCATTCCTATCATCAAGGAGTTCACGAGATAGTCAAGTCACAGACATAACGCTCACCACTGTGGTGTGACAGTTCAGTTCAATTCCAATAAATTTGTTTTTAAAAAGAAATTCCTCACATGTATGAAAAAGAAAAAAAGAATGTTTTTCCTTTTTATTGCTATTTTGCCTGCAGGGAGGAGATAAGACAAAATAAAGACAATGACCCAAGAACAAGAGAACTCACAGAAATAGGTCTGTGGGATAGAAATTGAGGAGGAAAGCCATCTTCTTAGGTTTTCCAAAAAGCTAAGGGATTCTTGGGGAATGGCTACCCCAAGCAAGTATGATCCGTCTCATTACACTGTCAAGCGCCTGGCAGACGTGAAAATGGAGTGTCCAGGAATATGTGGAGATTGCAAAATGGGAACGTTCTAATGGCTCAGCTCTTCCAGGCGGTGGAAAATAAAATGTCACCCCCAGAAATCAGGATACTAGATGAACTCTTGGTTTGAATCATGCATAGAACGTGCTCAGTACTCAACGATTTTCAAAAAAAATGGCTAGCAGGAGATGGGACTGCACTGATGCTAGAGAGCTAGATCCATATGGCATCATTTTCCTGTTCCTTTATTTTTTTATATTTCAAAATATTAAGGGAGCACAAACTTTTTGGTTACATGGATTGCTTTCGTAATGCCTGGGTCTTGGCTATAGGTGTGCCCATCACCCAAACAATGTTCATTCTACCTATTAGGTAGGTTTTCACCTCCCCTCCCCATTGATTTCCACTGAGTTTTGGAAACACATGTGGATCATTAGTTAGTTCCAATTTAATAATGGTGTTTGTTTTTCCAATGTATAGATACTTTACTTAGGAGAATGGTTTCCAGTTTCATTCATGTTTGTTGGGAAAGGTATTAATTAATTCTCTTTTATGGCTCAGTTAGTAACTCCATGGTATACATATCCCACATTTTATTATCAGTCACATACCAGTGGGGAGGGCTCAGGGACACATGAACACAAACCTTCTATACCCACCCCCAACCATTGGTATTCAACTGTTAATCCACTCATGAACTGATGGACCTTTTAATGTTCTTCCTTGGATCAGATGAGACTTTCCCTGGACATCAAGGCCTCTATTTGCACACCCATGAGCAGTAGATGACCTCACGTGTTTCTTAAAATAAACTATCCCAAACTGCTTCCTTTTCTCCCACCTCTGAACTTATCTCTCCTGGAGCGCCAATCTTTCCTCCTGGCTTGGAAAGGATAGTATAGAAAATGTTGAAGGACAAAATGTTCCTTGGGTAATGCTAAGTATTATACCGTTCCCTTTAACTTTTTTTTTTTTTGAGGCAGAACCTCAAGCTGTCGCCCTGGGTAGAGTGCCATGGCATCACAGCTCACAGCAACCTCCAACTCCTGGGCTCAACCAATTCTCCTGCCTCCGCCTCCCAAGTAGCTGGGACTATAGGTGCCCACCACAATGCCCCGCTATTTTTTGGTTGCAGCCATCATTGTTGTTTGGCGGCCCGGGCTGGATTTGAACCCACCAGCTCAGGTGTATGTGGCTGGCGCCTTAGCCACTTGAGCCATAGGCACCAAGCCACCCTTTAACTTTTTTGAGACAGAGTCTCACTATGTTGCCCTGGGTAGAGGGCCGTGGCATCACAGCTCACAGCTCACAGCTCACAGGAACCTCAGACTTTTGGGCTTAAGTGATTCTCTTGCCTCAGCTTCCCAAGTAGCTGGGACTACAGACACCCGCCACAACGCCCCCGTCTCGGTATATGTGGCTGACACTGTAACCATTGTGCTATGGGCACCGAGCCCATTCCCTTTAACTTTTACAATGCATGTTAGCACAGACTCAAAGAAGAAAGGATAAAAAGAAACCTCTCTTAAACTTGCTTCATTTCAGTTTCCCAAACTCATGTGATCATAGAACCCCTTAAGAAAAAAATCCTTATTAATGATTAAGCACATTTGGGAAAGACTTTTAGATGGGATTTCTAATTGAACATGACCCTTTGAAACAGGGCTGAACACTGTCTCAGGATGTAATTAACCTAAGGTGGGGGGGGGTCTGGTCCCCACAGCTGAGCTATAGTTCCTGAGATAATAGAAGGACCAACAGAGGACAAGGAGGCAGAGCCAGAGAATACTTCCAAGGTCGCTTCTCACTGTGACAGGCTACAATTCTGCTTCCCAGGGGACATGACAATCTTGCTTCTCTGATAATCTAGACACAGGACAGAGATGCATAAAGGGGAGGAGAATCAGACATTTGAAGATATGTTTTCATGTTGGTACACATTGTATGAGTCTGGTTCTAGATCACTACGGGTCCAGTGGTCAGCATGCAATAAGGTTAAGGAGTTTCACCAGGAGAAACAAAGACCTAAGGAAACAAACAAAACACAGTTGTGTGTGGCTGTATGGACACTCCCATTCTTATAGGCACATGCGTACACACATAGCATCTATACTTAATGACCCAGGCCTATGACCCTGGAAGTAGAGTATAGACCCAAGCCTATGACCCTATAGTAGAGTATAGCAGACAAAAATAGGATCTTTGGAGTCAAATAGACATGAGTTCAACTTCCCTCTGCCATTTAGAAGTTGAGTGATCTTGGACAAGTCTATTTCCTCACTTGTAAAATTGGGCTAATAAAACCCAAATCTCACAGAACTGCTGTAAGAATTATATTAGGGTATGCCAAGGGATATTCTCAGTATTTTACATATATTAATTCCCCAAATAATCCTATCAATATGCCTATTTAGAATAGAAGTAAAAAGGCTGAGGCATAGAGAGGGTAAGCATTTTCCTGTTCACACAACTAGTACGTGGTGAGGCTGGGAGGTAAACACAGGCAGGCTAGTTGTTATTCACTATACTGTGTAGCGCAGAGCTGGATTAGAGTAGGTCTGTAATATTCCCCTGAAAGACACAGACACAGATATATAAATACACAAACACCCTCAGCCTTCTCTTCCACTGTGGCTTAAAACATCTGTTGTTTTTGTTATTAGCTTATTACATGGTGCAGTTCAAGTGGGCAGCACATGGACACCAGCTTCCCAAATACAAGGATCCTATGTGGCTGCTCAAGGAACACAAGAACAAATTCGAGCCTGAGAAATGCGAGTTCATTCCGAACGATGACTCACAACCGCTATTTTCACAAACAGCCTGCTAATTAAACTTTCTTATGAACTCTACTAACCAATTTTTCCAATGCATGGAGGAAAAATCGTTCATTATAGACCGGAATCCAAAATCTAATATTAACAGCACAAGTAGGATCTGTGGCATTGTAATTTGATCAGCTGGAGCATTAATAACAGACACTGATGTCTGAGAGAGTTAATCATCTTTTGTTGAGATGTATGTAGATAACTGAACAAAACATCTGGAAGGCGGACTAGAAAGCAAAGCTAGCTTATCGCAGTTAGCTTTATCGCCCCAAGCCCCCTGTTTATAATGTCCTATCTTCTAGGTGACCACAGTAATATCCTGAATTGGTGTATCATTTTAATAACTTAGCAACACATTAGCAGCTTATCTGATCTTACAACACACAGGAGGGTGGGAAGAGTCAGTATCATTATGCCCATTTTATGTACAACAACCAGAAGGACAGACTGGCTTGATCCCCTGAAAGTCCCACAGCTAGTACTAGACTAAGAACTTGGTAGCTCCTTCCATTTTATCGTGTTGCCACTTATAAAAGTAGCTTAATTTTAAAAATAATCTCAGAAATTATGCTGATCCTTTCACATACAGGTGGTCCCCAATTTAGGAGGGTGCAACTTACCATTTTTTGACTTTACAATTAGTTTATCAGTGTATTAAGTGCATTTTCAGTTTACTATATTTTAAACGTAACGATGGGTATACAGAGACGCAGGCTTATTGTAAGTAAAGGAGCAACTACACTGAGCTACAGGCTTTCATTTACAATATTCTAGAATCACTAAAACTAGTGTTTGTTATTACTGCAGCTATTTCTGAGGCTTACTGGAATATATCCTACACAGCCACGTTCATGACTCAGGATGAAACAGCAGAAAACATGGGGAAATCTCTCTGTGAAGGTCTCTTGTCCCAACTGGCAGACAAACACGGGTATGCAGCCAGGATTGCCACTTGCCAGCTGTGTGGCTTTCGGTCAGTCACTTTAAGCTCCAGGAGAGTTGGTTTCCTCATCAAAATAATGGGGTCACTAGTATCTACCTATCCAGGTTGTAGTCAGGAATAAATGAGAACGAATATACAATTATCATCTAACATCTGGCACCTAGCAGGTGCTTAATAAATGTAAATGCTGCCTCGATGTCTATAATTCAGCGGCTAGGGTTGCAGCCACGTACACTAGAGCTGGCGGGTTTGAACCTAGCCTGAGCCTGTCAAACAACAATGACAACTACAACAAAAAATAGCCGGGCATTGTGGCGGGTGCCTGTAGTCCCAGCTACACGGGAGGCTGAGGCAAGAGAATCACTTAAGCCCAAGACTTGGAGGTTGCTGTGAGCTGTGACATCAGGGCACTCTACTGAGGGTGACATAGTGAGACTCTGTCTCAAAAAAAATTAAAAAAAAAAAGTAAGTTCTCATTCCGTTCTCCTGCCTTCTCAGATGCTGTTTCCCACTTCCTACTTGGACTGACATAACTGAGGATGAACCAAGAACAGTCATCTATTTCCTTTCTCTTCTCTTTTTACTCATCTGTTGGCCCAAGGTCAAAACCTTGGTAAGAAGTTGTTAGGAATTACGAGATAGCAGGGGTCTCTCCATTTAGAAAGTGCCTTCACATGTGTCACTTGGTTTGAACTCACAGGGACCATTCAAAGAAGAGAGAGTTAAGATTTATTGCTGGGCATGGTGGCTTATAACTATAATCCTAGCACTTCTGTAGCCGAGGCAGGTGGACTGCCTGAGCTCACAGGTTCGAGACCAGCTTGCACCAGAGTGAGATTTCATCTTGAAAAATAGCCAGGCATTGTGGAGGGCATCTGTAGTCCCAGCTACTTGGGAAGTTGAGGCAAGAGAATTACTTGAGTCCAAGAGTTTGAGGTTGCTGTGAGCTATGACCCCATGGCACTCTACTGAGGGTGACAATGCAAGACTCTGTCTCAAAAAAAAAAAAAAAAAGATTTATTTTTCTCTACTACATATTGGGGAAAAGGAGGTCTAAAAGGATAAAGTGAGTTATGTAAGGCCACACACACATCTGTTAAGTATGTGTGTTGGGGGCAAGACTTTCACTGAAGTCTGTTTCACTTTTGGTTAGTTCAACAGCTGTGTTTGGGATTGCTGACAAGAAGGTAATTGGGAGCTGGGTATACGTATGTGTATTTTGAGAGGTGTGGAGCTCTCTCTTTTTTTGCACTTAAAAGGTGGTCTCTCTCATTCGGAGGGCTCCACTGGCTGGTGGGAAGGGCAAAAGTGGCTGAGAACTAGTTCTAGATTTCCAGTTAGAACCAGGAGGTGCAAATGACATCCACGTTTCCTGTTTGTCATCTAGCTCAGGGTCGTGGCAATGGAGAACTAAACAGAGCTTACTATAGGAAACCTCAGCAGAAAGATGGAAGCAGACAGCTAAAGCTCCTGCATGTCCAACCTCAGAGTCTGAAGGGAGGAGGAGGACTGAAGGGAATCAGAAGCCAGTTGTCCAGAGGGCGGGCAGGGAAGCCCTGCCTCAGAACGCCTCCGCTGGCATCTCGGCGACACGGAGGCGTTTATGAAAACAGGGCCTGCACTCGGGCAGCTTCTCTGTGCTACTGCCTACCCTGGCTGTAAAAAACAAGTCCATCAATCCAAAATGGGTTCAGATCCGAAGGCTGAGAAAAGGGAATTCCATCTATACGGTGCCAGGCTTCCTTTCGAACCCGCTCTTAGTGAGTAACTGTGGCCGCAGTCAGAGGTCTAAATAGCCAGAGAAAGAGCAAGAGCGAGGGTCGCAGGAAGGGGTGTGGGGCTGGATCCCAGATAGCACTCGAGAAAGGGACAAAGGTTGTCACCATTCATTTTTCTCTGATGTGAAGAAAACTCAAACTAGGTGGTCCGTTTCTGGTCAGAAGGTCACTTAGCCATTTTTAATTTACTAATTTTCCTCTGGCCTCTTTTACTGTTCTATGTCCATTTCCCTCTACTCTTTTTTTTTTTTAGGGTTATTTTAGAAATTATGAGATAGCCGTTTCCATATTATCTAATAAGCTGATTCAAATCCTTGTGAATAAAAGTGGCATAAAAATAACCAAGAAGGCTGAAAGAGCAGGCAGGGTGGCAACAGGCAGAGAGGGGAAGAGAAGAAAACAGAGCAAGGGAAACAAGAAGCCAGTGCTCCTGACCCAAGACTTTTTTTCTTTCTTTCTTTTTTTTTTTTTTGCAGTTTTTGGCTGGGGCCAGGTTTGAAGCCACCACCTCCAGTATATGGGGCTGTCGCCCTACTCCTTTGAGCCACAGGCACCGCCTGACCCGAGACTTCTTTGGGCTGCCCTGGCTTCACCTGTAAAGTGAGTACAGACATTGCCCATATGGGGTGTTCGACAGCTTAAAGGAATTACCAAAGCCTCTGAAAACAAACACAAACAGCAAATATTAGGGAGTGCTAAGTTTACATTTTATGCTCATACCACTGATAAAATCATTTCACCTGATTCAAGATGTTCGTGATGAGAAATCCATTAGCAGCCATGGGAATAAGAATTATTACCCTAACTGGCTGTATTCACTTTGTGGTGATGGGGACTTGCATCTCACCAGACATTCAGCAAAAAACAAGGTCCAAGCAGAATAACAAACTTATAAATCAGCAAGAAATTGAAGTAGGTGGAGAGCAAGTCACTGAGTGGACATGAACCTGACCTCAGTGAGATAACCAATGATTTTCAGATCGTAGACACCATTAAGTAAGGTTATTGATTAGCAAAGAAGAAGGAACATGGGCTTCAGAGTCCGACAGACTTGAGTTCCAATCTCAGCTCCACTACTTATTAGCTGGGTTAAATTACTTAACCTTTCTGACATTTAGTTATTTCATTGGTACAAAGGTGATATCAACTCTTATCTTCAACAGAGTAGGTCCTGACTGCTCTATTCACTATCCCTTGAAGATGTCTTTATTAGTCATTTGGGGTTGCCATAACAAAATACCATAGACTGAGTGGCTTAAACAATAGAAATTTAATTTCTTGTAGTTCTGGAGGCTGAAGTTTAAGCTCAGGATGCTAGCACAGCTGGGTTCTGGTGAGGGCTCTCTTTTTGACTTGCAGACAGCTGCTTTCTTGCTTAGGGTGTGTGTGTATGGAGAGAACTCTGGTCTCTCTTTAGTGTCTATGAGGACACTAATCTTATCAGATCGAAGCCCTACTTTTATAACCTCATTTAACCTTAATAAATAGAAGCTCTATCTCCAAACACAATGATATCGGGGGTTAGGGTTCCAACATATGAATTTTGGGGCAACATAAACATCCACTCTGTAACAATGTCTCTGAAGGCTCAGCTGCCTGTTTTGCTTGGATTTGTCTCCAGCAATCTAATCTCTGCCAAGTTCAGGACCAAGTTGAAGGCTTATTCTCCTTTGACATTTGCTCTGAGAACCCAGTCCATTGTCATCTTTTTCTCCTTTGAACACCCATAGCTGCTGTTGTCTTTGTCTTCATTCAGCAGAGGCAGAGGGGTTAAGGCAACAGAAGACCATAGGCTTTGCATTTAGACCTAATTCTAAAGGGCTGTCTAATTCTAAGGGCTTGACTTCCTCATCCGTAACTCATGGGGATAATACCACTGATTATGTCTGACTGATACACAGTTTCAACGAGATAACATATGTAATATGCCTAGTGCTATAGCTGGCACACAGTAGGCATTCCATCAAATCTCTAACTTTATTGTATTGTTATGAATCCTTATTCACTATCTTTCATTAACAGCCAGGACCAGGAAGGATGAGATTGGGTTTCGGTGAAGAACAAAACAAAATACCGCCCACAGAACAGCAAAGGTAAATATGTAGTGATTGGCATTGCAAGTAGGCTCCCAGGCCCTCTCATACCTTAACGCTAGTGTAATTTGTTCTAGCTTCTTCCATTCATTGACCCTATACCACACGTGGACATAAACTATGTCATACTCCTTTTGGCTTCCTCATAGACTGTGATATGAAATTTCAGAGGACAGAAGGAAAGGGAATAACATTTATTTGGTCTGAGAGAGTAGACATTAAATAAATATAGTCGGCTGATGGAAAATGTTTTACAAATGTAAAAGCTTTATACAAATATATGGTCTCTATCTGAATTTTATCTTCTCTCCAAACTAGAAATATCTTCTCCCATCAAAACTCAATTTGAGGACTGTAGGAAAAACGAAAAGGCAACTTAGAGATATTTAGTTCTTATGAGAAATAAAGACAGATACAGAGTTCATCAGTTAAGAGCAGTAAGGGAGATGTGGAATGGGGGTACAGGGGCAGATTGAAATAAGAAATCACCTCTACTACACTTCACGGAAGACAAGAAAAAAATGAATTTCCCATTAACACATTTCAGAAAGTACTTTCCTCCTACCCTGAAACTGATGAATTACATTTTTAGATAATGTGTGGAAATTTCAGTTTGACATTACCTTCCTGCTTGGTTCCTAGTCTCAATCAACCAGGCCATTCCACAGAGAAGGGAGGAGTGAGCGGCAGAGTGTGTGGGCGTGCGTGCGTGCGTGTGTGTGTGTGTGTGTGTGTGTGTGTGTGCTGGGAGAAGGAGAGGAGGCTGGGTGAATAGGGAATTGGTCTTACGAACCAAAGTCAGCTAAAGCACAGAAATAGAAAATTCTTAAAATACCCAGGCCTGATTCACATCCTAGGTAAAAATCCTTTGAGACATCTCTCCTGGGATGTGAGAATACTTCCCTATGGTTATCTGAGTTTGGAAGCAGGACAGAACCGTCTGATTTGGAAGAGAACATGAAGGGGAAGACAGCCGGGAGGCAAAAGGAAACCATACCTGGTCTGTAATCCTGACTATTGCCTTCCTGGGGAAAAAAGTGTTGAAAGCTGCATAATGTGCCCGCACAGACCCTAAATCTCCAGAGCGCCACTCAACTGTCAACCTGCCCTAATTAGGAAGGATGGAAAGCCTTGGATTCTCTTTGATGAGTGTGTTAAGAGGCACATTGATGATGTGGTCTACGATTTGCACTTCATGATCTGATGTTCTTCCATTTCTCCTTAATAAGGAAGACTCCTAGTCTCCTGTTTTGTAACCCTATTAGGCTGCCAAATCTTCTCCATACTTAAAATTTTCCATTCAGCCCCAAGAATAATCAACCTCCCTTCGAAGTTAACAAATCAAAACTCTTTTATTCTTTTTTTTTGTGTGGAATACGTATGACTGTAGGGAGGTGATAAATAAAATGACAGAGGCAAATCTGCCTGATTCTCCTCCAAGTTCAGGAGACACATCACACCGTAGCAAGCACCTTTTCCAAATCAGCAGCAAAATATGCTGATAAATGCTATGATTTCCTGTACTTTTCCCATCACTAACAAATATCTCTCTGATGTGCATGTAGAAAAGTTCATTTAGCTAGTCAATATGTTGGGATTTTCTTGGATATGCCTAATTGAGGCTGGGTTTTAACTATGCTTAAATTTAAGGCAGCATCTATTTCAATATAGGGCTTGCAAAATAAAGGAAAGGTGAGCATAGTGAAGGGTATTTCATGAAATGAAAACACCAGATGTTAAAAACCATTCCAAATCTAGTTTCCTTTTTCAGTAAGCAGTGACCTGTTCAACTAAAAAAAAAAAAAAAAAAAAAATCTTTTTAATGCACTGTGTGTTATTTTCTCAAACAAAAGATTTTGAGCTCTCTTTATGTTTCCCTACACTAAAACTTTTCATTCCCCAGGTGTAAAGCCTAGGTGGCTTACAAAAGAGAGGAGTCAGTTTAGTACCGTGGGGGTAAAATTCCAGAGATAAAACATAAATTAGACAACTCACATGAGTTGGACAGCACTGGATTCAAGTCCCAGCTCCCCTAACTTGGATGCTAAGTCATCTTGGTAAAGTTACTCAGTTGCTCCTAATTTTAAGTTACTTTAGCTGTACAATGGCTGTCTTGAGGATTACATGAGACTCCATCTACTTTGCACATTCTTAGTATACTGCAAGTGCTCAATAAATACTGGCTATTATTATGATTCTCCAAGAAATCCCAATTTATTATTTAGATGAGCCACTGCATATAAGGCGTTTATTACTGTACTCAGAACACACCCGAAAGCACACAAAAGCAGCAAACAAAAGCTGCTATTATTCTTACCTGTCTTCACTGGGTATTGTAAGAAATTATGCCAGTAAACGCACTTTAGGGCTGAATTCATGTTTCAGGAGTGAGTTCAAAACGCTTTCATATTTTAGGACTTTTTAAAGAGCCTTTTATTGCTTATACAGTTATCTCAGAAGTAAAGTTCAACCAAATTCCTACAGTGTTCCTGGAAGTCCAGTTTCTTAAGTATATGAGGTAACATAAGACAATCTCTAGCCCTCACTCCCCTGTCCCTCTTTAACTTGGCCTGGGTGCTCTAACACATCCTCTCACCACTGCTGTGTGATCCATGCCCCACCTCTCACCTACCGAGGAGACACAGGATTATTAGCACTTTCACAAATCTGAGACAAAAAACCAAGTTACCTGATGCCACTGCATCAAAACTGAGTTGGTTCCTTTAATTAGAGATGCAAATTCAGATACAAAGGTGGCAGCCAAATATTCACCCTGATGACCATAGTCAGGGTTTTGTTTTTTTGTGGCCTTGCTCTGCTTTTTCCACTGGGTAATATTAATTAAGACAAAGACATGTGTTGTAAAGGCAGAAACAAAGGGATGGAGTAGAGGTGGTGTTTAGGAAGTGTTGCCTTTGTCCATTGGGGTGCAACTCTAACCAACTTAATTTTCTGGTTTTGTGTAACTTAATTTGGCAAATGCTGCTTCACATTAGGCTGCTGCTTCCAAAGACGCATGTTCCAGCTCTACTTCCTTTGTCCAAAGCACAGAGGAACAAAAAATGCTTTTGTTCTGACTAGAATTTTAGCTCTGTTCCTTTGCCTTTCTTTCCTCTACCTAAATCCTCACCCCATCTTTTAAGCCTTCTCCAATAGCTCCAGCTAACACAAACTTCACCTTTCCCAACCACCCACAGCATTTATATAATCTGTCCCATATACTGGTCTCTTCAATATAGTCAGTTTTGTAATTGATAAGGTTCAGCCTGGACTGCCCTGTTCTCAAAGATCCCCTTCACAGCTCTCTCTTACCTGAAATAGATAGAAAATTACTCTTAAAAAGTACACTTTCTGCGAGGACTCGCAGAGAGTGACATCAAGTGAAGATACAATTATTTTTTAGCACTGTGATAATAATCACATACTGTGGCTAGGCAGATGAGGGCGGTTTTGCTGTCTTACACCAATTTCTTTCTTTCTAGGGATTTTTCTTTGTTACTTTTTGTGTTCTTTATTCCTTTTGGGGGTGGGGTGGTAACGAGATAAACATTTATAAAAATGTATTCTAGCATCCTAGCTCTGCTGGCTTCCAAATATACCCTGAGTCACCCAACCTTCTCCTGGCTAAGCCATGTGTTTCTTCCCCTGAAATACTGATCATATAGAAACTTGGATTCAGTAAGGCAATCTCAATGCTTCTAACACAAAAACAAAAAGGTAACAAAACAAAAACTAAGGAACAATATGAATTCTTCAAAGTCCCCGTGAATAATGAAATTTCTACCAGGAGTTTGGTGCCCTCTGCCTGAGTTTCTAGGCTGCATGAGTCCTGTGGGTCATGTGCCACTTCCCTTTTTCCCCAGCAGCAGAGGCTGCAGGTGGTTGAAGGAGAAAAGCAAAGGACTTGGCTTCCAGTGCGTCTCGTGCCCGTGGCTGCACACAAAAGCAATTCAGGACATGCATTTTTCTCTCCCTGGTACCTAGATTATCTTGATAAGTGTCCTTACCCAATTGAAAAAAGAAAATCTGATAAGGTAAGTAACAGCAATGTCCAAAAGCACTGTAAGGGTAACTCAAAGCTGGCATTTTCAGTAAATTTTGCTCTACTCTGAAAGCAGACACAGGCTGAGTTATATCCCCAGAGGATGATAAATATTTTAACTTTGCCTCCCTTTGTACACAGGAGCCTCCTTTAAAGCCGTGGTGCTTTAGGTAGACTCTCCAGAGGGCAGCCAGCAACCTCTACTAGAGGAACATGATGCTGTGCTGGGTTATGAGGAGGGGTTTAAGCAGACATCTTCCCCCTGTACATACTTCCAAATAACAATCACGCTTTTGGAAACTGGGGATGACTCCTCGCTCCGTCACACGCTGGTAACTGTGCTGCCTGAGACAGTTATTTTACTTTGCTAAGCTTCAGTCTCCTCATCTAAGAAAATGGAGGCTGTTCCCTGTGTTGAATGAAATAAGGCCTGTCCGGTGCTTAGCAAGTACCTAGCATAGAGTTAGTGCTTGATAAATGCTGGTGGCATTTATGTCCTCATAAATGCCTAATTATCATCCTATTATACAAAGATTAACACTTGCTTTCATGCCCACGTTTTTCCTTGTGTTTTCAAATGGAGAATCCATTGGTAACCCACAGCCAGAGTGAATCCAGCCCACTAGTAATGCTATCAACAGAGTCACTTCTGTCTCTTTCTCGAGAATCTTAACATTATAGAAGCCAGAACCTTCTAAGGGAATCCATTACATTCTCTTAGGGAGTGACTGGGGCTGAAAAATCTTAATCTTGAATTCTTATCTCTTTGCCACCTCCCACCTCCCCAATCCTCCCACTGGGTATTTAGAACTCCTTGTAAACTTCACAGGTTCGAGATGCATTGAGATCTGTAGGAGGTGTTAGAGGAAAAGGGGGGACTGGGATGTTAAAAATCAGGGCAACAAAAATACCTATGATGTCATTTACCCTGACTTCTGAACCACCAGCTGCAGCCCTTCCACTTGCCTGGTATGATACCTCACCTCTCCCAGCCTGCATTGTGACTTAACCCCCAATGTAGGCCCTGGAAGGTCTTCTGCTAGAGCGATTCCCTCTCCTTCCCCATCTCCCCACAGCCCTATCTCTCCCTCCTTCTCTGACTTTCAGCATAGCCAATTAAACCTGAACAATGGGTGGATGGAGGAAATATGCAGCATCTATGGAATGGTACAGCAGGGACTAGTTTCACTGTTAATTTAAAATGCTAGAATTAATTAGGTAGTGTAAATGAAGAATTTAATAAGCACTCTTTACAACCACGAATTCTACTTTTATTAAACACAGCTACCAAATGAGGGCAAATATCTCCGTTCTCTCTATATTTCCCTGTCTCATTCTGGTAAGTTCCCTACAAATACAATTCTTCCTTTTTTTTTTTTTTTCTGGCTTGAATTAAAAAAATGCATAATTATAAATTTATGACTGAATTGTATTTCTGCTTTCAACCCATAAGCTTTTTCTTTAAGCTCAGATGCTACTGTATGTCTCTGCTTGTGCTGGAGAGGGTGCTAAACAAACCAAAGTTGACAATTTTGGTTTTGTATACCAAATTAAAGGCTGTCTTCGAAGCTGTCACTCCTATTCAAATCCACTCGGTGAACTACCAAATTAGCATTCTTTCAGTAAAGGAATCTGCTTGTTTAAACATGTGTCTTTAGAAAACAAGGAACAACACCATGAATCAGTACTTCTTGAAAATCTCACTACAGTGCTAAGGGGAGTCTTCTGAAAAGGTGATTAATAATATCCACTAATGTAACAGGCAGAGTCCCCATTTAGAAGGTAAAGCTACGCCAAAAATACATTTTCCTATACAGGAGTGGGAGGAAGAATCATATGGTTAAGTGGTTTTAATTTGGTTTGAATTATCATCCTATTATACAAAGATTATTCAGGAATCTAAACATCGGCTTTCTGAAAGTACAGGCAATTCTGTAAAAGGATAGATGATCCTGGCCCTATTTGGGAACTTCGATGTAATTTTTCTGTTTTAGCCACTCTCCTTGAAGTGTGCTAGCTACACCTGTAGTAATAACATCTCCCATTTATTAAGAGACCACTATACAACAGCCATTGTGCTAGACGCTCTGTATGTAGTATCCAGTCTCTCATTCAGTCCTCACAGTAAGCCCTTTGAGATAAGCATTATTTTCCAGTTTTACAGATGAGGAAATTTTGTCTTGAGGGGTGTTATGTGACTTATATTTTAGAAAGTATCGTTGTTTTTTAAATTTTATGATTTTGCAAAGTAATAAGTAATTAACAAGGGGGCCAAATGTACATGTGAAATTATGAGAACAGAAGAGAACACACATGCATTGTGTTCTTCAATTTAAAAGCAAGATGATGTATCTCCCTGTTTTAATCATAGAGCTTCCTCTTTTCTTTTATAGGAAAGTTGGTTATCAATTAAAATATCCAGAGAAAGGGAAACAAAAGTCAACACCCAAAACTGACAAGTTCTCAAAGTTGAGCAGGACTGATTTCAGGAGTGGAGTTATCAGAGAGCAGTAGCTTCACTGTCATGAGTAGACAGTCTAATATTTTCCTAAGAAAATTTTCTCACTTCCAATATGATTACAAGAAAATTTCCTCCTCCCTCAAAGAATGACAGTGTCTGGCAAACATTCGTTCCTCAGTGAACAGGTGTTAAGCAGAAGAAAATCAGAAACTAAAAATCTCAAGTATAGAAGTTATATAGGGTGTTGTTTCACTTTCAAGTAAAAAGTCTCTGACATCTTGAAGAGTATTTTTAAAACAAACAAATAAAATAATAAAACACCTCACATGTAAATCTTCACTAAGCATCTCCTTCCTAGTGCAGACTTGTTGTATTCCAGAATAATCTGGCATGCTCAGGGCCTGTTTTTCCCCAAGACAATGGACAGTTGTGTTGCCCTTCCACAAGTCCACAGTGCTCCCCATTAAAACACTTGTCTTATACACAGAAAAACACTGGGCACACACAAACCAAATGTTTTAGAGGAAAAGAATACATGAATAAAAACTAGTGTGGTGCATAGGAAGGGCAGAGGGCAGAACTGGAAATTAAAGAACAAAAGGAAGGGGTGGCTGATTAAGAATAAAAGAGGACCTAGAAGGGTGAAGGACATAGGCTCTGCTTTGATTTGAGTGTTTGTGACAAAGCTTTTCTTTAAAAAAAAAAAAAGAATAAAAGAGGATATAACCAGAGTCATCTCACATAAAGGTGAAGAAGCACCAAAGTCCGTCTGCTTCCCAGTCCTACCACTCCACAGCAGGGTTTTAGGAGGTGTCCATATGTGTAAGGGTGTGAGCTTATGACTGTGTATCCACACAACCCACGGGGACGGGATACAGACGCTCAGTTGCATTATTATGCACGTACATTTCCATTAAGGCAGCACAGCTCATGGAACAATGTAGCTGCAAATCCACCCCCCACCCCCCAATCTAGAACAGTGAAGAAAAGCATACCTGTAATTTTGTCTCTCACAAGTTTGCAGGATTCTATTTCACCAATGCTCCCAAAGAGACTCCTGAATTCCTCTTGGGTCATATTCTGGGGTAAATAGTTGACGATGAGGTTGGTCTTGCTGTCATCTGTGGTCGCCCCTGTCTGCATGGGAGAAGGACAGTTTCTGTTGTTGCTGGAGGGTCCATTGCTTGTATTGGACGTCGGGCCATTTGACACCTGAGGCTCCATGGTGCTAATTATCTAAATGAAATTAAAAATATTAAAGAGCTTTTTGAAAATCTCAGACACAAAGTCTCTCTTAGGATTTTATTTTATTTTATGTTTGAAAAGAAAGGGAACGTGATAAAGAAAAATGGAGCAAAAGAGACTGAGTTGTGAACACAGCCAATTTAGAAGCATGTTTTTAACCAAAATGTTAAACTCCCCTTTCTATTTTTAGGCCTGCCCATAGATTTTGAACACAGACTAGAATGCAGTGGGAACTCTCCCATTATTTTGTTAATGAAAAGCTAATTTCTGTTTTCATTACACAATCACTCTCAGAAATGTATACTTAAGCCACACCAAATTATAATTAAAATGTAAAGTAATAATCATGATTAAAATTATAGTTCCATTAGAGCTGAAAAAGCTAAATATAGAGGGCTACACTCACAAGATCAAATACAGTACCTGTTTATTAACTATCTCATAAAGTAAATGACATTAGATTAAATGGGGTTGTTCCATATGGGAAGGGTTTAGATTTTCACTGATGCTTAATCACTGATCAAACTTCAGATTTCATAAGTACATGCTGGGGAGCTGCAAAGTCTTCTAATGATTTTTTTTATCCAGCCACTCTGTAACTGTTTTTCCCAGACCTCTAATAAAACAAACAGACAAAAAGAAAAAAAAAAAAAAAACATGAAGGAAAAGTTTTCTCTATGTCTCCACCTTAGCTAAGTCCAGCACTGCCTGAGGCTGTCTTCTCACACATTATTATTCTAAAACGATTTTGGGGGGACTTAAATATTTCATTAAACAAAGATTTCCTTGGATGTGTGAACTGTTCCAGGCACCGTGCATGGGAATAAAGAAATGAATGAAATGGATGTGGAGAAAAGGGAACACTTGTACACTGCTGGTGGGAATGCAAATTAATACATTCCTTTTGGAAAGATGTTTGGAGAACACTTAGAGATCTAAAAATAGATCTGCCATTCAATCCTATAATTCCTCTACTAGGTATATACCCAGAAGACCAAAAATCACTTTATAACAAAGATATTGCACCAGAATGTTTATTGCAGCCCAATTCACAATTGCTAAGTCGTGGAAAAAGCCCAAGTGCCCATCGATCCACGAATTGATTAATAAATTGTGGTATATGTACACCATGGAATACTATGCAGCCTTAAAGAAAGATGGAGACATTACCTCTTTCACGTTTACATGGATGGAGCTGGAACATATTCTTCTTAGTAAAGTATCTCAAGAATGGAAGAAAAAGTATCCAATGTACTCAGCCCTACTATGAAAGCTATAACCCAGTTATAACCTAAGAATATGGGGAAGGGGGAGAGGGAGGGGAGGGAGGGTGTTTGGTGGGATTACACCTGTGGTGCATCTTACAAGGGTACATGTGAAACTCAGTAAATGTAGAATATAATTGTCTTAATACAATATCTAAGAAAATGCCAGGAAGGCTATGTTAACCAGTGTGATGAAAATGTGTCAAACTGTTTATAAAACCAGTGTATGGTGCCCCATGATCGTATTAATGTACACAGCTATGATTTAATATTAATAAAAAAATAAAAAAAAGAATCAATAACAACAACAACAAAAAAAGAAATGAATGAAAGTCCTTATCCTCAAGGATCTTATAGTCTATGGAGGGCACAGAAAGGTAAATGGCTTGCTGTAGGGCAACCGGCAGGTGGTAGAGAAG
This sequence comes from Nycticebus coucang, assembly GCF_027406575.1. Lineage (NCBI taxonomy): Eukaryota > Metazoa > Chordata > Mammalia > Primates > Lorisidae > Nycticebus > Nycticebus coucang. The sequence goes on along the minus strand of NC_069801.1, from coordinate 46,878,321 downwards.
CAATTACTCCTGCTTACGGAATAGGGGGATTTAGGGAAAGTACTGAGAAGATGCTAGAACAGAGTGTTAGCTGGAAAGTGGGTTTAAGATCATGGAGTCAGATCATGAAGATGTCCTGCATGGGGTGATAAACATGGAGAATCACAAAACGGCAGAGCTGGAAGGGAGTAAATCTGCTTCACTACTCTCGTGTTTCAGATGAAGTCCAGAGATGCCCAGTGACTTCTCTGTCATCACAGGAAAGCAGGGCCTGCACCCAAATTTCGTGGCTCCAAACGCAGCCCAGCAGTTCCACCTGCCCATTCTATCCCCAACCCCTACTTGTCGATCACAATACTGCCTCGGTCTTCTCTGAAATTAGTCATTGGCTCCTGGGAAATACAATCATGCTCTGTCACTTTCCAGCTGTGTGACCTTGGACAAGGGATTTAAGCTCTAGGAGCCTCAGTTTTCTTCATCTGAAAAATGGGCACACTTCGACATGTACCTTGCGGAGTGTTGGGAAGGACCCAGTGATGTGATAATGTAAAATGCCTGAACAGTGGTGGGAGCACAGTCACAATCATTGATATTTACTAACGTGACTCTGCCAATTATTGGCTGGGACTTCTCTCACTGTCTCCTTATAGGAACGCAGTGAAGCATACTCTAACATTCTCTACATTTTATAGATGAGGAAACCAAGGTTTAGCACATCACTAATAACTTGTATTACTAGCCTCCATTATAATTACCATTTGGCTGCTCAGAGAATTTTTTGTGCGTATTTTCACTGAATATACTATGCAGTAAAGTGTGTAAATCTTAAGGGTACAACTCAAAGAATGTTTACATGGTGGACACGGCTCACTTCTGGGTAATCACCTTTCAGATCCCGGTACAGATCACTATTAGCACCCCCAAAACCTTTCGCATGTCCCCACCCTTATCATTTACATCACCCCCCTCCAAAGGTAACCACTTTTCTGAATTCTAATCCATAAATTCGTTTTATCTATTTTTCAGTTTTATATACATGGAATCATACAATAGTACTCTTAGGCCTTTTCACGCACATCTGGAGTGTAATCTGTGTTGTTAGACGTTGTTCTTTACACCTATAGAGAATTTTATTATATGGAAATATCACATTTTATTTACATTGATGAAGATTTAGATTGCTCTAGTTTTAAATTTCTATAGATAATCTGCTATGAGCATATGTACACATATTTTGGTGCATATATGCATACAATTCTGCTGGGGATAGTCCTAGGGTTCTGTTTTTTGGGTTACAGTGTGTTTGTATGTTCAGCTTTAGTAGAAACTGCCAGAGGTTTTCCAAAGTGCATAAACCAATTTATATTCCCATCAGCACAGTAGGAATGTTCCACTTGCTCCATACCCTTATCAATGTTTGAAGATTTTTTTTTTTTGTCTTTGCTTGTTTTCTTATCTGAAGTGAGTAGCATAATAAAAAAGGAATAAGACTTTTGAGTCAAGACAAGAGTTGACTTAAAATCCCAGTGGTATGGATTAGCCGTGTGATCTTAGGCAGGTTACTTCAACACTCTGAGCCTCGGTTCCCTCTTCTGGTTTCCTTTCCATAAAACTTGGAAAAAGCCTGTTGTACAGGGGTTAGCTCCAGGATGAGAGATCATATGTACCAAGTCTCTAAAACACAAAGTGCTTACAGGCTTCGTAACTGTTATTCCTCATCATGCTCTAATAGGCGAGTGTTACTCTGTTTCCGCTTCTGATAATCACAAGTGGAAAATGAAACCAAAAGAAAAACATGAAGTCTCAAGAGGAGCCAGGGAAATAAAGCGGATTAAGGAAGGTGGGGGAGTGTCCAAGGTTCTTTACCATCATGTAAGTAACTTAAGTGGCTCCACTTCTCCCATCACCAGAACTTTCTTCTTGGCTTCAGGTCAACTGTAGGATTCTAGAAGTCTGGTCCAGACAGCAAGGAGAAAGCAAAAAACTGAGAAGAATCTTAAATCAAGCTTTCTTCAGGATGGATAGAAATTGTACACAGCAAAGCCTTTTCAGCTGCTCTGTTCTTGAGGCAAGGGTCCAGGAAAAGAAGCAGGGAGACGGGCCCAGGGGAGGGCGGCGTGCTAACGGAGAAGACGTTACAGAGCGGCAGTGCAGCTCCTGGCTGGGAAGCAGGTGTCAGCTCTGCCAAGCCGGCATGGGGCCTCGCGGGTCTGTGCAGCGCCTCTGTGTGCTGTGTTGTCTCACTGCTTCACTGAGTTAGGTGTCCAGGCAACAAACACAAGAAGCACTGCCAACTCAATGAGGAGCTTGAAATTCAGAATTTACCCATTTGAGGAGGCCCAGCTGGCAGAACCACAAAGCTGCCCAACTACTACATTTTGATTTAATGGCAAAACCCCCAAACAAAACAAAAATAGTCCCCCAACCTATAGATCCCCTTTCTCTGCTCTCCACCTTTCTCAAGTTACCCTTTTTCTGGGTCCCCCATAAACATCTAGAGAATATTCTGCACTGAGGCAGGGTTTTGGGTGCTAATGATGGAGGATGTACAGGAATGTAAGTCGCACGTCAGCAGGATGAGATTCTTAGGGCCCTAGGCTGTCTAAGGTCACTCCACAGCCAGCTTCGTCTTTTGTTCACTGGAACTTGGGCAAACACTTGTCCATGTGAGCATGTCACAGGTCTACCTGCTCCAGAAAGGCCTAGGAAGTAACAAGGCTACAGCAAAATCATTTCAGTTCCCCCATCAGCTTTGTGGATCTTCAGACATCTTATGTGGATTTTCAATTTATGTTCACTCCTGGAGTTGAGCCCAATCTATAGATTACATAACTCTACAAGGGCCTAAACCTTCAGAAAGGAGCCATGAGATGCAGGGCTCACTACTGAGCTACTTCAACAGGCCACATCTGTAAATTAGGTCAAGTCATTCTCATTCAATAAAGATGGAGCTTTCTGTGCTCTGCACACACTACACAGTTATTCTTTTGTGTACCCAGAAAGAACTGATGCAAACACACACACACACTATCTCTCTCAGAGTTTTCTCAATAAAAATGTACAGTCTGAAAGCTGAGAAACATTTGCAAATGTGTTAATATACATCATATAACAAGACCCCTCACTGGTCTTAAGGATACATCCCAGGATGCAACGTAGGCTAAAAAAAAAAAAAAAGAATCGGAAATGTAAAATGTCAGAATCAAATCTGACATGTGAGTGAATCAAGAGGATTTTAAAACATCATTTGAAAAATAAGAGAAGTTGCCAAGATGTAAAGATACTGAACGCATGAATATGAAACTACAACGTTTTAAGGTACACGACAGATCTTAAAGAGAGGACACCCATATTCTCTACTTAGGAAACAGACCAGATGTAGAAAGATACATTGGTGGGAAGCACATCTAGCAGTAAGCACAGAGGCTGGCTGGGCAAAATCAGAACACTTGTTTCCTCGGGCTAACACCTTTGAGATTCTAACAGCACAATTTTCATTGCAAATAAATATATCAGTTACTCAAGTGTGCATATGTACTTTAATGAAACATTCTGTGTGGGTCTCACAGCCAACTTTGCAGCTGACCAGGTTCCAACCCCCTGACTTGCCTTCCTTTCCTAATCTGAATGGCAATGAAGAACAGAATTACAGTCAGCATCCAGGATAGAGAATTGAGGAGGTTCAGTTGACTTCAGACTCTAATGGCTGTACAAAGCACTACATTAAATCTTTTATGTTCCTGTGATATATTTTAAGAAACATTATACAGGCAGAAAATTTCAGGGATAAACTATTAGAACAGTGCACAATAACGTAGGCACTCAAATCCTGTCATTGTAAATGTGGATGGTTTGAATGACTAATTACTCACACTTAACGCATTAACCTCACCCCTCCCACCACTCTTTTATGCAAAATATACAACAAAAGCACAAGGGAAGGCCTCAGATGTGCAGCTGCCAGATCATCGCCAGGGCTGTTTATCTCTGCAGAGAGGAGGTGAGGAGCAGAGGCTGGGCCAACCTTCTCAGGGTGCTCCTGAAAAAAAGGAAAACCAACCCTCTCTGCTCTTCATGACACCTTCTTTGCCACAATCCAGGGTCCTTGTGTCCACTGAAGGTACCTGTAACACTTCCTGGATGTCAGATCACATGCACGTTTTTTAATAAGTGTTCATTTCTGCTACGGCTAGGCCTGGGTATGTTAGATGGACGGAGGAGGAGCCCCAGTGTGCTAGGCTCCGGGCGTGCAGAGATAATGACAAGGAGTAGGGCAGGACTGAGTTTACAGTGTGGGTGCACGACAGATGTCAGAAAACACTGGGGATCACAGAGCCCAACTCTGCAATTGTAATGACCAGGAAACTGAGGACCATAAACGGGAAGTGACTTGCCCAAAGTCACATTAATAGGTAGAGGCAGAAATGGGACTGGAGCCCAGGTCTACATGCTGCCTCTCCTGTGTACTTTTGTGACGATGCAGGCACAGTCACTTGGATGAAGATTTACTTCTCCTTTTGAGCAGGGAGTGAAGAGAGAGGCAGGGAGCAGTAGTCTTATCACAGAAATACACTTAAACTGAGACGGAGAGACACCCCCATCGCTTTCTGAGTACAGCACTTTACAATCCATAAGGAATGGTGACCTGAATTCCAAGGTCTGTGGCACATAAATCATATCTCTTTTGCTTACCACAGTATCTCCTGAATGCAGAAGATGGCCTGACAATTGGTAGGTTCTAGATAAAGGACTGTAGAATGAATGAATATCCGTGCATGTCCCATAGCTCACTGGATCCCTCAAGCAACTCTATGAAGTACAAGCCAATAATGTGTTACTATTATCCTTATTTTATGTATAACAAAAGAGGACAGAACAGGTAGATCACCAGTCACTTACAGAGCATTTACTACAAGTGCCAGGCACATGTGTAGAAGCTATTTCAAATGCATATTCTTTTTTCAATTTTTCTTATTATGGTAAAATACACATAACATAAAATTTGCCATCTTAGCCATTTTTAAGCGTACGGTTCAGTGGTGTTAAGTACATTCATATTGTTTTGAGACCATCACTGCCATCCAGAATTCTTTTCATCTTGCAAATCTCAAACTCTATACACATTAAACAATAACTCCTCATTTCCCCATTCTTCCCTTCCCCCAGCTCCTGGCAACTACCATTCTATTTTCTATCTGTATGTGAAATGCAGATTTAAGAAGTAGTCATTCAAGCAGGAAGGTTGAACCTTTGGTTGGCATCATCCACTAGAGAAACTGTTAAATGTCCTAGCCCTTTCTCCCCAGAAGAATGTATACTTGTAAAACATTTTATATACATTAAAGCCAATCTATTATCTTCACACTGAAAGCCCCCAAATTGATCCTTCCCATTCAAGCCTGCAATGCTTTTGGAGCACTAACACTCTTTTTACTTCTTGAGAGGGAAGTTTCAGGACCCCGCCTTACCCTACCACCTCCATCTTCCCATCCTCCACCCCACTCCCCACACTAAGGTAGCTGAGAACTATTAGTTCAGTATCCTGGCAGCCCATAGGGTCCAATGCCCTTACTGGGCCCCTCCTCATCTTCCTCTCAGCTCCATTTAATGAGTCATCAAGAGGGTGATGGTAGAACCTGGTGGTCCAGTGGAGACTTTGTTCTTACTGGTATGAAAAAGGGAATAATAATGGTACCTCCCCTCACAGAACTGTCATGAAGTCAATGAAAAATCTACATAAAGCCCTCAGCACTCTTCTTGGTGGGGATTCCCCCGTACATAATAGTGATGTTAACACCATTAGAGGAGCTAAAGGGGGAGATAAAACTAGTCCCTAAGAAACTAGACTGGGAATTAGATGAGAAAATCTGAGCAGCAATATAATCAAAGTTAAAACCTTTCTTTCCTTCCTTCCCAAATCACTCTTTTCACATAATTTCTTGCTCTCAGAATTTATTCACTCATTAATCAAACAAATAGGTATTGCAAAGGTCCCTATGTCAGGAAGAAAGGATGCCCTATGGCCAGGAAAGTCTTTGAAGTGAATTAAGCAAGACCACTCTAAACTTCGAAGTGTTCTTAGGTACGAAAAATGTACTTAGAACCTCCTTTATGTTTTATTTATTTATTTAGAGGTAGGGTCTGAATGTGTTGCCCAGGCTGGATTCAAACTTCTGAGCTCAAGCGATCTTTCTGCCTCAGCCTCCTGAGTATCTAGGACTACAAGTGCACACCTCTGTGCCTGGCCTACCCCTTTAATATTTCTTCCACCAGCTCATGAATTCCTTTTCCCTCCCTTCATTTTCTGTAATACTTTACTTTGGTCAAGTTTGGAGGAAATTGGGCTCAAATTACAGGAGTGATCCTCCTCCTCACAACTGAAAAGAATCATCGTCCTATGCCCCAGAAAGCCACATCGGAGGTGCTACCATAGTCCCTCCCCAATCCTGCTAGCCACACCATATGGTGTCCTTGCCCCAGTATTTTCCACAAAAATGGCAACTTAACGATACACTGCATTATTTTGCATTCGTGTATTTTAATTCATGAGGCAAATGCAAGGTTACCACGTTATGTCACAGGAACTTTCCCTGATACAGAACTCACTACTGTCAGTCATCACCCAAGCCTACGGCAGGATCCTCGTAGTATGCTCATCACCACCCTCTTGGCAGGCCTTGCTCTTGGCAGTCCTCAACTCCTGGTTTTCTGGTGGAAAAGTGGTCGCAGTGCTCAATTCGGGCAAAAAGAACACAAAGAAAGAACCAAAGAAGGTCACAGGAATATGACGTTTCTTTTACAAACGCTCTCCCCCTCTCCTTTCAGTACCCTTCATTTATTCTTTTTTGATTTCAGATTAATATAAGGGCACATAAAAGTAGGTTACATTGTTTGCATTTGTTAGGTAAAGAAGGAGCTGCACTTGAGCCCTTCACCCAGGAGGTGCGCCACGAACCCCTACATTGTACCTGATAGGTGAGAGCTTACCACACCCCCTGCCCCTCTCAGCCCCCTGTAAATGTCAGTATTCCTAGAAACCAGAAAGATGCTCAAAGATGTGCTGATTGCAGTCATGTCTCAGGCGTATACATCTGCGACACACACATCTACTTTATGAAATATTTTAATGAGTATGTAAAGGTGTTTTCTTTTACCATGTTGGAAGGACTTTTGAAAATTTTACTTATAAAAGCTAACCTTTATGTAATAGAACAAGCGCTCCCAAGAGCGTGAAGAATAATGTTTACCAAGGGCAGTCGCTGAATCGAACCATTAAAGAAACAGATTTAAATTATTCATGAGAACAAAAATAAAAGTCCTAATTCTCTTTGCAGGCATTTCCCACTTAACCCTTATAAAATTCTGATACAAAGTATGTAGGACTCTAGTGGATGTAATAGCCCAGCAGACTGTTGCATCTCACCTGCCTTTCAAAAGCCTGGAAAATAAATTTCCAAAGTTAGAAAATTAAACAGCAGGCTCTGTGTTCCTGAAGACAGGCATTATTTTTAGGAATAATTCCTCACTTCTCTTCTTGCTCCTTAAAATATACTAAAAATGTCCTCACAACCCCCTAATTTCATATTTCTTTAAAGCTTTGTACGTCAGCTCATAAAATCTATACTCTCCATTCCTTCTTTTTGAGAGACTTTAATGCACTCATGTCCATTCAGGTAAATATATACATATATATTTTTCGTAAATACAACACTTCCCTTGTTGTGACTTAACTGTGAAGGAGACACATGTTACATGTATTAATGGGGTCCAAGGGCAGGGGCTGGTATTTATGATATGATCCCCCTAGGAAAAGGGAACTTGGGGATACCATCCCTCCAACCAAATGATAGGCAATGACTCCTAAATACCAGTGGACCAGGGGTCTGTGGCTGAAGACTGCATTCATGTCCCCAAACCATTCATACCAGGTTTCTGTGCATTCTGCTGGAGGGTAACTAGAGAACTCTAGAAAAAAATATTTAATTCCAACCAGGGAAAACATGCTGACAGCTTAATAATACCTTTGGGCAGATGCACAAATAACCTGAAAGACCTATTTACTCTAGGAAGTTATGTGGTAATAAATTCTCAGCATTTCCTTAAAACAAGTGTATTCAATTTAACACAAGTTTATTGAATGCTATTATAGGCCAAGGCATTCCTATAGAAGGTAGGGAAACAAAAATGATTTGGTCCCTGCCCGTAGAGGGTTCAAGCTGGAAGGATGGCAGAGAGGGCAAGTAAACAAATACTTAATTAAAGTCAATTGTATACACCCCTTTCTTTGAAGCAATCCCCTTCAGAATTTCTCTAATGACTTCCCCTCCTAACCAAAAGCACATAAATTGAATACACTCTGACTAATCCTACCTGTTCTAATACTGAACTGACAGTCCTGTTCCCACTCTAAATGCCTACCTAAACAAACGACTATTTGTTATAATGAAGTAAGCTGGAGGCATCCCTCCTTTGAAACAGCATCTTCTGCTCTGGAGATGAGCACCAGGCATGCCAAAAGTATTCTCAGTGGTGGTATTCGGGGCTTTTAAAAAATCAGCAGCCGCTGGAGAGAACAAGAAGCATTAATACTTAAAATAGCAGGGCCAGCATGGATCTGAAAAGCATAATCAAAATTTAATTTCTCTTAGGCATTATTCTCAAATTCATAGAAATTCAAGTTTTTAATCTTCTTCCCAAGACACATCACACACATTTCCCCTCCTAATAAAAACTGGCCTCCTTTACATCTTATAGTGATTCTTTAGAGCTTTAATTTGGGCCTAAAATGATTTTCTGGTGTGTTCTTCCTAATGGCAGTCCTGGTAGGACTCCTGGGTATTTGTTTTTAACCGATTTTCACAGCAAACTCTCTGGAGCTGAGGGCCCACTTGATCACCCAGTTGGTTGTAAAGAGGAGAGAATCTTTTCTTTTCTCTCTCACAGTTCAGTCCTCTTTTTCAAAATGGCCAATAAATACATCAAATCCCAAACTGTCAATAAGCTTTCTTTGTTCAAGTCAGATTTGAAAAGAGACAAATGTCTGCATTTTAACATAAAAACAATTTCATGGGCAAGCTCAGGTTGCCTTCAAAAATATGAACTCTAATAAAAAAAAATCAATCGGAAAGCAATTCTTCTCATCTGCCCTCCAAAGCCCCAGTGAATTCTGAATGTTTAATGTGGACAAAATCACCAAAATGCTTAATAATAAGCTGTGGGTACCTGTTGGGATGGGAACCAGTTGTGATGGTAAATATGTTATCTTCATCTTCCATACAAAGAAGAGTTAATGAATCATTTGAAAAAGTGCCCACAAACTGATTAAGTCAGACTTAACTTCTGATTAAATGCATAAATAATAGCCAGTGGTGTGATTGATGTAAACATAAGTATTGTATATTTATAAAATGCCTGGCTAGAGGCTCCGAGTGTAGGCAAACTCATCAAGATTTAGCTGTACAAAGCAATATGCTACTCTGCATATATATCAGTGATCTAAGGCGTTCGTCAGGTCGTGTGTCTGAATTTAAGTTTCATGCACACTCAGATTAAATTCTTCAGAAACCTACATAGAAATACATTTTATTTTGAAAATTAATATTTGTTTTCTTAATACAGCTAGGGTGAGGATGAGGAGGGTGAAGGGGAGTAGAGGGAGTTAATATCTAGAAAAATCTGTGTAAAGCAGTGTTCTCTTTTTAAAGAGAAGTTGTATAATGCTAAGGGCTCTTCCAAATGTGCAGTTCAAAAGAGGGATTACTTGAGCCATTGTGAAGCTAAAGCTGAAGATACCAAGTGAAATAAAACAATTCCCAGCCTCAATGGGTATATTTTGTGTCCCTAGAAAGTTATACCTATGGACACTTCACACAGTCTCATGTATCTGCGTGTTCATTCGTAAAAAGATCCTGAATGTCGTTCTGATAGGGTAATTTCAAATTTGCAAATTACTTTATTACACTTGAAACTTAATTGTTATTTTCTCCTTTCACTGCTTTTCTTTTTCCTTTTTAATACGAGAAAAACATTAGAAAAAAATAACTTTTTTACTTGATAGGAGAACTTTATTCCTTAAACTATATCTGAGAGCCGGTTAGACACCCCTGCCCCTGAACATTCTCTGAGAAGGTAGAATGGGCAGCAGTAAAACTGGACTCACCAAACTGGTGTTGTTGAGAAATTCAGACCTGGGCTGGGAGAAGCTTGTCTTTGAGTTATCTGTGGGCAGCACGTTTACATAGAAAATAAAAATTCAAAGCTTCAAGGTTTAAGGTGCTTCCAAATTTTTGTTTTTACAGTGCAAAAATACAGCACATTCATAATATGAAAGAAAGCTACTTTTCAAAAGGAAAGAAAATTTCAAATCTTTCAAACCAGTTGGGGGCCACCATATTAACAATGATTGTACTTCCGCCTTAGAATCATCCTGTATGATCTGTTCTCGGCCACACTCGGCTCCTGCACCAGGAGACACGTGGAAGCCCAAATGAATAAAGATCACATTTCATGAAATGGTCTCTGCTCAGGGCTCCCCTTCCCCTAGATCGCCGTGAATTAGCAAAGTTACTCTCTTAAGTCTGCTTTATCGCCTGGCAGCAACCTTCATCAGGACAGCAAGGAGAGAAGATGATTTATAAGGAAACCACTCCTCGGATCAGAGTGAAAAGTACTGATCCGTTCTAAAAGCTCCTGCTGACAAACTCTGATATTATGAACATTCTGCACTTGGACAAAAGCTCCCACTTTTCTTAATTACATGGTTTGAGCAGGAGCCTGCTTTCAGGATCTGCCCAATCACACAACAGCCATTTATTTTCCCAACTGCAGCTGCCAAAATTTCCCCGATCTCTGTGCTGTGCTCCATCTTCAAGGACATCTTGTGAATGTATGACACTGTCAAGCAGCATTCCATCCCATGCTTTTTAAGCTTCTCACGCTCTCTCTCTTTCCTGCATATGAAGATCCTCCTAATAAATATTTATTAAAAATCTCCTGAACAAGAAGCGGAGAGGAAAAAAATTACAAGCATCAGAATATTTTTGTCTGCTTTGAGGAAAATATTATCACAGTGAACTGCTAACAGTCTCTGTCTTCTGTGTGACGGCCTTGCTTTTGTTGTATGGACACTGAGTCTAATAATTCACTGAATTCTCTCTTTTTAGCACTGTTAGGAGAATCCAATGGCATCCAGAATGCCAAATCTGCAGGCCCCGTGTGTAAAGTCTCACTGCCAACTTTCGTTGTTGTTGCTGTTTTTTTAAACATAAATCTTACTTCTAAATTTATTTTTTTATTCTCTTAATTCTCCTTCACCTCAATTTCCTTATTGTTCTAGTTTTAAAAAAATCTCCTACTATCAATGTACACAGCTATGATTTAATAAAAAAAAATCTCCTACTATATGTATTTTTATGATTTGCCTTATAATCATAGATGTTTAGATTATAATGAAGAATAAGTTGATATTTCTGTCTTCATGATCTTTTGCCTTTTCAAAATAAGCCTGTGAAACATCACTAATGATGCAAAAGTCAAACTGGCATTTTATGATTTAGGAATAAGATTTTTTAAAACACCTGCTAACATTTTAAAAACATTATTTTTGTATTATAATTCACACAGTGTAATATGTAATTCTCAGGTAAGGCCCATTTAGGACTAATTTACTGTGTTCTTAAAAATGATTTGATTACTATGTATATGTATCAAATAGATATAATACAATATATTGAAAGTAAGATATTACTTCTTTGAGTTGGACAGCTTGTCCTTTGAAATCATAGATACAAAGTAAATTTACTTGATAAACTCTTCCAACTCTTGACATATCTCAGAAATTTGCCTTTTAAAAAAGTGAAAGGCTAAAAAATATTCAGAATCATCTGTCATCAAACTAAAGCAACCGAAAAATTTTTTAGTTATAGGTAGGTATTTGAAAGCAAGTTATGACACACAATTTAATGATGTTAATATAGTGCTTCATTTGAATAACCCTTCCTTCCCCACAACTGAAGTGAGCTCTTAAAAAAAGAAAAAAAAGGAACAAAAGCCAAGATAAGTTCCCTAACATTTATGAGTTCTTTCAATAGACCAGAAACCATTATAATAAATGCCAGGGATATAAAGGAGAGAGAAAGAGTTCCTACCTATAAGGAAGTAAATAAATAGGTAAATAAGAAACGATCATATAATGTCCTAAGTATAGCAATGGAAAGCATGCAAAATGTGCCTAGCAAAGTCCTTACACACATCATGGCAGACACACTCAGAAAATGGAGATCGTGCTATAACGCTGATTAAGAAGTGCTTTGGGTTACACAGGAAAATGTTTAGGCAAGCAATTACCGTTAACTCCTTCCAGTACTAGCGAGTAGTAAGCACATAATAAATGGTGATAGGTTTTGATATACATCATTTCACTTAATTCTCACACAACTTTGCAAAGTGGGTGTTGTCATTTCCTTTCCCACATTTATGGAAATAGAAGTGCTGTTACTCCATACATGATGGAGAAATGAGGCTTCAAGCAGTGTCCACTGTCACTCAGCCAGAATTGCAACTTGAACCTAAGGTTGAAACCAAATTCTCTGTCCTTTCCTAAATCTATGAGTCTGAGGATTGTTTCCATCACCATAAAATGCAACTCAATAGTCTTGAGAAAGCAAATGATCTAATCTGGTAAAAACCATTGCCTGTGTATCTGCTGCCTGTACTAATACTGCCAAACAAATTGATGTTACAAGACAGATCCTAATTTAAAACTCTACACGATGTAATGGAAAGAACATGAGGTTTGGACTTGATCTGACCTGGGTTTGAAAATCAGCTCCAGCCTTGACCTCGGTTTAGCCTGTTAAGACTCTGAGGTGCAGTGAAATGTACTCATTTGAAAAATGCAAACGATCCGTTCTGACTTGCATGGTTGCTGTGAGGCTTAAAAATAACAAATTTAAGGAATCTGGTCCAGAGCTCAGAACACAGTAAGCACTCAATATATGTTCAATCCCCTTGTCCAAAGCATAGCATTCTAAAATATGTACCCATTAAAATGTGTTGCAGGTGGCAAAATTGACTAAGCTGGTAAGATTGATCTTGGAATTTTAATTTCTGAAACAGAAAAGAACACTTAAAAATGTTACTACTCATCACCTATGCCAATAGCTATTTCCTTCATCTTCACAATGATTCACAAACGTTCACTAATAAGCTCTCACAATAATGCCAGACAGGAAAATACACAGCAAAGGGGTAGAGGTTAAGTGAACTCTAAAAAAACAAAACAAAACAAAAAAAAACTGAATAATGAAAGTGCTATTTTTTGACATTTACAAACACAATTTCTGGTATCCTTTGTCCTTTCAAAAACCCTCCACTGTGAATAAAGTTAGGTATTTCAAATGTAAACAAGCACAGTCATTAGGGTTTTTGATTTCCCACAGGGAAATGTTTTCAGCAGAAAGTTTCAGAACACTGCCACAGTGCACTTGGTTTGCTGATAGCACAGGGCATTTCCAGCTTTCCACAGGACCTGCTCAGGGTGAAGAGCAAGGGCAGTTCCCAGTCCACCCTCCACTTGAACTGCTCCTTCCTTCCGGTAGACCCCAAGATGCAGCTACACTGACGGAATGCATTTCCAGATGATTTTCCAGGGCAAAGACGGAAGGAAAGGTGTGGTGGGAAATGCAAAGTTAACAATTGTTATCCCCCTCGAAGAAAGGTGACTAACCCTTCCTTACAGAGCCCTTACCAAAAAACTTTTTATAAGGTAAGAATTCATTAAGTCACATGCTGGATTTGTAAGCACATCCACACCCATCACCTGGTTAATGTTGATGTAGAGCTGGAGAGATAGGTGGGGTCTCCTCTCACTATCACGGGTAAGCTAACTAAGGGTTAAGGAGCAAATGGAAATACAGCTACTAGTGGCAACTACCCTCTGTTTGCATGGTGCAGAGCTGGGATGGAACAGACACCTTCCTCTTTTATCCACAAAAGTTCCATAGGTCCTGGAAAGCACTTCTGGGCAACATATTTCTGTAACCTTCTGCAGCTGGCAATGACAAACCAGAACACACTGGTTCTCTCCCCCTACCGTACTGTCCACAAACATTTGCCTTGGCCTGGAAAGCCCTTCTCTCTGCAATCAGGCCTAACATGCCCTTCCCCAAACCCCTGTCACGGCTCAGCCTTTGTACACTGAGACTCTCCAGCTTCCTGTCTTTCTCTGTCAATGGACTATGAGCTCCTTGAGGACAGGGACTATGTTTGATTCATTTGTAATTCCGTGCCCCTGTGCAGAGCTCCTGTATTGTTGGCAGAATGAATAAATGAGTCTCTAGGTCTTCACCTGCTTTCCAGACTCAGATTTGCTTTCCTTGCTCCATTCCCATCACTCTCCACTCACCACAAACCTCTTTCTTATCGCTCCTTTAAGAATCAATTTAAAAATAGGAACACCTGTAAAGCTATATTGCCCTATCACTGCTGTCTTTCTCAATGTCTTTCAAATTGCTCCGAAAGACTGTATTTTTAAGGTCAGAGGACTTCTGTTTTCCAGACAAGCCCATCTTTACAGCCTCTGTCTCTTCATCTCCACATTCCTTCCATCTCTGATTTCCTCTATTTGTGCCTAAACTTTATTTTATTTGGGATCTGAATTTGGCTGAAATCTGGGTGAAAAGCCCCACAGAATATTTTCACCTGTAAGAGTTGCTGTAAGTTACACAAGCCAACACCAAAGCCAAAGCCAATGGGTGCTCTTAACATTTTGCTGCAACAAAAAACTATCAGACCTAGGCGTGACTGGCATGTTCTTTCTTTTAAATAAATAAATAATCATCTAATTACTTCTACCTCCATTAATTAAAATCAATTCAAACATTTATTAAATACCTATTGCACAGCATAATAATTAAAAACATAGGCACTAGAATCTCACTGCCCATGTTCACATTCCCATTTGACTGTGTGACCTTGGACAAATTACTTAACTACTCTGTGTCTTAGTGTTCTCAAGTATGACTCAGGACACATCAGTAGGGGTAATGTTGATAGGGTTCACAGGATTGTGGCAAAGATTAAATGTATTATCCTCGTTAGATAACTGAGTTCCAGGGCACTTGATCCCTCCCCTCTAGGAATTCAGTCTTGGAAGGTTGATAGATCTGAAAACAAAGTTCCAAAATGCAGTGAGGCAAGTACCATAATCTGAATGCGTTTGGCAGTATATTCCTACTATGTCTTTGTATATGTGCCCCCTGAAATGCTTCTCCCACCTCTATCTGTCATTTTGAAACCCCCCCTGGAGGAGCTCCCTGACTTACACAGTCTCAGGATCCTCCTCCCTCTCCTTTATCTTGGTGCTCACCCAGGCTACACTAAGTCACCTCTACCTGCCTGTCTCCCCACTGCAAAGGAGTTCCTTGAAAGTAGGGCCTGAATTTCAGTTGACTTCTTACTTACAGCATGTAGTTCATAGAGAGAATTCAACCAATGCTCAATGAACGGATCAGTGATCAGAGATAGGTGCAGGATGCTAGGAGCGTTTAGAGGGAGAGAACAGGAGACATAGGAGGAGACTTCCTTTTTTTTAGCCTACTAGGCTCCTCGGCATGCTGGCAAAAACCATAAGAAAGATGGATTGTTCTATATTTTAAAACTTTAAGTCTTTTCTTCATTCTTCCTGCTCTTTTTATTTTAGATGAGCACAGGCATTAAGATCAAAACAAACGTGAACTAGTAGCCAACAGGGTCAAATAAATTCTGGGAGAATTACAATGCTAACATGTCACTAACCATGCGAGGAAGAAAAAATATATTTAGAGCTTCATCCAGAGCTCTGCATGAAAAGGGGCACCGCCAAAAGCTCAGAAATTATTTTTTTACTCTTAAATATGTTTGATGGGGAGTTTTATTATTTTTAATTTCAAGTCTACACATTGCTAATGAAAAGAAAGGAGCTTTGGACAAGAACAAACTGTACATTTCTCTCTCTCTTTAATCTTAAAAGTTTAATCCAATTATATAGAATAGTATATATTAATAAGATGGAAAGAGGAGATAAAAATACATAAATGTTTATATCTATATTCTAAAACCAGTGCTTTCCACATGTTCACATTGGAGCATCAAGTAAATTTATTAACAATTCCAATTTAGTATAGAGGTATTGCCTTGAATATTTTTGATCTATGAAAACAATTAACTCATCCCTTCTTCCTCTCCCCCCACCTTCAAAAGTAAATATTCTAACTTATTCCAGGAAAGAACTGAACTCAGGATTTCGAACTCCAAAACCCTTTAACCAAAATCCTTTTCTTCCCAGAGCCTCAGGCTGCTAAGGGCCTGTGAGCCCAGGAAGACGGAGCCAACACAGCTTTGTGACAGAAACTGACTGTTCTGGTCTCTCGCATACTGATTTGGAGCAAATCCAATCTTATTTTCCTTTGGCATCCACAATCCTTTCAAAGATGATATAGCCTCAGTTTTGAGATTATTTGCTTTCTTTTTGAAAGTTATGGAATGGGAAGTAGCTCTCATATTTTCAGTCTAAATCTTCTCTCCCTCTGAACCCTGAAATAAATTGCTAATGCCTAAAATGCACATCCTAGGGGGACTGAATTTTTGAAACCCTCCTTTATTAAATGCCTACTATGCAACACAACCTGAACCAGGCTCTTTACATGTGCTAATTTAATTACTCTTCTAAAAAAGCCTCTGATGAAGGTATCGTGGGCCCCATTTTACATATAAGAAAACTGAGGCTCAGACAAGTTAGTGACTTTACCAAGACCCCACAACAGGTAAGTGGCTAAGGAAAAAGATCCTGTTTCTCCACTCCAAAGCTGATGCTCTTATCCTATGTTCATGCTGATAACTACCTCACCTTTTAGGTTCAAGCTCCAGCAAGGAGCCATCAGGAGATCCTGCAGGTGTACTTGACAGGACATCCTGGCTGACTCTGCCCTTAGCTGAATGATTGGCCAAACCCTCCTTCTCACCTTCCCAGAACATTTATCTCATTTTCACAGCCTAATATAGGAAAATAGAGCCTCTCCCTTCTAGGCTGGGACCCCTGACCCATTTATGATTTCTCTTTGTTGGGTTTTCCTGAGGTCCAAATACCTCAACCCAATTGTTCAATTTCTCCCTACATTCCAGGGATGATGACTTCACACCAAGTGCATGCAGGTCACGTAAGCCTGTCACTTCAGGAGTGAGCAGCTCGACATAAGAAGTTTAGTCTTTCAGAACAGGGTACTGACTCTTCCAGATCACGAAATATGTATAGAAGCAAGGCATTGGCTAAACTATTGTAACCTCACTGTTACCACAGATGACTATTCATTAGTGTCACTCTATAACCTATTCGCTCTTATTTTTTAAACAACATTCACTGTATGAAATTATAAAATACCATCCAATATCTATCATTTACTTATTCTTCCCCCCCTCTAAAATAAAAGATCAGTGAAGGCAGGAACTTGCCTTAGTCACTGCTTTTATTTCCAGCACCTAGAACAGTGTCTGGCAGTATATCCCTATTATGTCTGGTAGTATAGCCCTAAGATGTCAGGCACTATAGCCCTACGATGTCAGGCAGTATATCCCTACTATGTCAGGCACTATAGCCCTACGATGTCAGGCAGTATATCCCTACTATGTCAGGCACTATAGCCCTACGATGTCAGGCAGTATATCCCTACTATGTCAGGCACTATAGCCCTACGATGTCAGGCAGTATATCCCTACTATGTCAGGCACTATAGCCCTACGATGTCAGGCAGTATATCCCTACTATGTCAGGCACTATAGCCCTACGATGTCAGGCAGTATATCCCTACTATGTCAGGCACTATAGCCCTACGATGTCAGGCAGTATAGCCCTAAGATGTCAGGCACTATAGCCCTATGATGTCAGGCAGTATATTCCTACTATGTCAGGCAGTATAGCCCTACGATGTCAGGCAGTATAGCCCTAAGATGTCAGGCAGTATATTCCTACTATGTCTGGCAGTATATCCCTACAATGTCAGGCAGTATAGCCCTAAGATGTCAGGCAGTATATCCCTACAATGTCAGGCAGTATAGCCCTAAGATGTCAGGCAGTATATCCCTACTATGTCTGGCAGTATATCCCTACGATGTCAGGCAGTATATTCCCATGATGTCAGGCAGTATATCCCTACGATGTCAGGCAGTATATCCCTACTATGTCTGGCAGTATATCCCTACTATGTCAGGCAGTATAGCCCTATGATGTCAGGTAGTATATCCCTACTATGTCTGGCAGTATATCCCTACTATGTCAGGCAGTATATCCCTACTATGTCTGGCAGTATATCCCTACTATGTCAGGCAGTATATCCCTACTATGTCTGGCAATATATCCCTATGATGTCAGGCAGTATAGCCCTAAGATGTCAGGCAGTATAACCCTACTATATCTGGCAGTATAGCCCTACAATGTCAGGCAGTATAGCCCGAACATGTCAGGCAGTATAGCCCTAAGATGTCAGGCAGTATATCCCTACTATGTCAGGCAGTATATCCCTATTATGTCTGGTAGTATATCCCTACTATGTCAGGCAGTATAGCCCTACGATGTCAGGCAGTATATCCCTACTATGTCAGGCAGTATATCCCTACTATGTCTGGCAGTATATCCCTATGATGTCAGGCAGTATATTCCCATGATGTCAGGCAGTATATCCCTACTATGTCAGGCAGTATATCCCTACTGTGTCAGGCAGTATATCCCTACTATGTCAGGCAGTATATCCCTACTGTGTCAGGCAGTATATCCCTACGATGTCAGGCAGTATAGCCCTAAGATGTCAGGCAGTATATCCCTACAATGTCAGGCAGTATAGCCCTAAGATGTCAGGCAGTATAACCCTACTATATCTGGCAGTATATCCATACAATGTCAGGCAGTATAGTCCTAAGATGTCAGGCAGTATATCCCTACTATGTCTGGCAGTATATTCTTACTATGTCTGGCAGTATATCCCTACGATGTCAGGCAGTATAGCCCTAAGATGTCAGGCAGTATATTCACACAATGTCAGGCAGTATATCCCTACAATGTCAGGCAGTATAGCCCTAAGATGTCAGGCAGTATATCCCTACTATGTCTGGCAGTATATCCCTACTATGTCTGGCAGTATATTCCTTCTATGGCTGGCAGTATATCCCTACGATGTCAGGCAGTATAGCCCTAAGATGTCAGGCAATATAAGCCTACTATGTCTGGCAGTATATCCCTAGTACTTTCAGCAGGGAAGGCACTCAACACATATTTGAAGAATGGGATGCAAATTAATATTGTATGATAATAATAACTCTCATTATTACTTTAAATGACAAGCACTGTTTTAAGTCCTTAATTTGTATTGGGCCACCAAATCCTCACAACAACCCTAGTTTATGGAAGAAGAAATTGAGGAACAGGGAAGGGAAGTTATTTGCCCAAGGTGTACAACCATCTGAAGCCAAGATGTGAACCCAGGCAGTCTTGATAAAAAGTCCTTATTAAGAACCACCAGGCTAACTGCCTTTCATTAGTCTCTACCTTTTAAGGGGTAAGTAATGCAAAATGGGAGACAGAACATGGGCGTTGGAATCAAACAAATAAGGTTTTGAATTCCAGGTCTGACATTTTCCTAGCCATGTGACCTTATGCAAGTTACTTATGCTACACAGTTCTCTTTCTTCAAAATGGGGATAAAAATACAAACTTCCTGGAGTTATTATGAAGCTTAATGAGATAACCTAAGTAAAGATCTGTTTGCAAAGATCTGTCTGGCAATATATCCCTACTATGTCTGGTAGTATATATCCCTACTACAGTTTGCAAAGATCAAACTGGCTGCATACACTATAAAGGGTCACTGTTATTGTGCTGTGGCATTGTTAACTGTGTGGTACAAAGAGCAAGTGACAAAAAGGAGTCTAGAATAAAGAATTACTGAGGAATTACAGGTGAGTCATGGTGAGTAGGACAAGTTTAATGAAACAGACATACTCAAGATACTTAGCTCTAAGTTATGAAACTGATGTTGATGAGCAACAGCAGTGTCAAAACCCCCTTTATGACAAGGGGGCTTTAAGCCCAATACCCACGCAGGCTACAGAGCTTCTGATAGGAACACGTTATGGACAACTTAACCAACATCCAACAGCATTCTTCAGGTGACAATTAATGGCTGAGCACCTGTTAGGTGCCAGGCCAGACACAAACCAGTGCTGATTGTCGAGGTGGTGGTGAAGCACAGACAAGTCAACATTTGATTGCGGACCATTGAAGACCAATGGCCGAATGACGCTGGCAATGCTAACAGAGGAGGCTCCCATGCAGCACAAGTTAGGGAGGCCTCTCTAGGTAGAATGGGCCTACTTTTTGACTCATGAAGCCTCGTGAATAGAGAAGGATGTTGGAGACCCAGGGATCTGTCTGAGTGAGCACAGGTGGGAACAGCATGGTGCACTTTCACAGTGAAGCAAAGAACTGCAAAGCAGAGAGCTGCGGGAGGGAGGGCTGGAAGGGAGAGCAGAAGCCAGGCCACAGAGGGCTGCCAGGGCTTCATGAAGGCAGCCAACTCGGTCTTGAACCACAAATCAATTAAGTAGCCATCTCTGAGACCTCATCTCAACTGTGTGCCTGTAGCAAATAGATGGTTTCTCCATGAAATACAAACAGAACAGCACTGAGAGGAGAAAAAATACATTTTTTTATTTCTTTTAAGGTTTGCTGCTGAATTTTCTTTGGGGCCCTATTTTCTTCCTGAATAGATCACAGGCACTTTGTACTAGTGTAGAATATTACTGCTTCATGATACTGTTTCCCTTTGTGCCCTAAAGTCATTTTAAAGTCAGCTCTGTTCCACAAATGTTACTCTCCCTCCCCCAGCATAGTACCCTGAACAACTTGGTAAACATTTGGTGAATTGGGCTGGATTCATAAAGCAACTGCCGGGAAAGGTAACATCTTACCAACAAGCAAGGCTGACTCCGGGGCAGAAGGAGATAAATGGGTGACTATCATAGCACTTGTGCCCTCAACAAACTGGAAATTCTGATGATACAAAGGAGACACGTACATAACAATAATAACTCCATGTTTGACTGCATTCTGTCAGTACTTGCAGGTGGTGAATCTGACTCTCACTTTCCCAGCACTTTTACCAGCCACTCAGCTCTTTGAGGGCAGGGGGCTATGTCTCCTTTACAGCTAAATCTCCAGAGACCACAAATATTAAGTCTTAGTAAATATTTACCAAATGGATCTATTTAATCCTCACAACCTTGGGAGGTATAATCATTTTACAACTGTGGAAACTGAGCCTCACAGAGGTAATATGACTTGCATCAGATCGTAAGGCTAGTAAGTGGCACAGTAAAAATAACAACAATAGTTATTATTTTTCATTCTAAGGAAGCCCATCCTCCACTTATCATTTTCCAAATGTCTCTGCCCCATGAGATTAATTTCTTGTACTAAGAAAGTGTTCTCTCTGGCTGAATGAAACTTGAAGTTTACAGTTTGAGTTCTTATGCTCTTGCAGGTTTTTCTGTGCTGCCAGTTTTAGGAACTCTAGAAAGCACTGAATGGCATTGGGATGGATGGATCTGCTCACATTGCAGGTAAGGTCACCAGGTCACTGGGCAGATGTAGCTGAACATGTAACAATGCAGCAGTTCTTTAGCACCAGGGCTTCCCAGTGCTCTCCCCACTTCCTCCCAAATTCCTAGATAAGAATTAATATAACTTCCATTCAATCCAGCAAATCTCTAATGAAGGCCTACTATGTGCCAGCACTTTTCTTAGTACTTCCAAAGTACAACAGACGGTATAAAAACTCCCTGTGCCTGTCCTAGATCCTGTTGTGATTAAATCAAGCCTTATTTACCTTCATACACAATTAAACCCCAAGGATGGATAGCAAACCCTTCAGAGCAGAGACTGACTGAGCCACTTGTCTTTGTAGGGGATAGAGAGCTAACATTCAGTAACATTTTAGCACATTTATATGACACCGAATACATTTTTAAAATTTCACTCTGGAATCAGACAGACTTGAGTTCAAATGAAATCCTGGTCCAACCAAATGATGGCTGTGTAACTTTGATTTACCTCTCAGAACCTCAGTTACCATGAGCATAAGTTAGAAAAATCAACGTTTATCTTTAAAAGTTGTTTTAGGATTAAAAGGGATGATGTTTGTAAGGCACACTGAGCAGCAAGGCACACTATAGCAGCAAGAGTTAAAGAAATGAAAGCTAATCACATCATTTCTAGTTCCACTTCTAGGCTTCCTCCACTAGTTATTATTATCACCATGATTTTTACTTTGCTGGTTCAACTACGTAGCATAGCCAAAGAATGAGGTTTGCTAATTAATGTATTTGGTTAATAAAGAGCCCCAATGTATACCATGCAGGCATCATGAATTATCACATATTTAGGATATATTGATTCATATTAAATCTAAAATAATCAGAAGTCATCCTTTCTTTAATAATTTGGAAGATACTAGAGACTCTGGTGTTACATGGTTATGAAAAGTCCGACTGTGATTTTTCCTCTGAGTAATACAGAGTTCACTATCTAGAACAGTACTTCTCAAACTTTTCTGAGCATGACCCAATAAAGTAAAAAAATCCCAATTTCATATTACATATACATTAAAAATCCCAATTTCATAAAACAACTTACAACATAGGTAACTGAAACAAAGTTGCATGAATACTTACCCTTAATAAGTATTATCCATGGATTTCTTCCTTTCTATTTCATTCCATTCTATCATTCCACTGTTTTTATTTTTGTCTAATGCTGGTCAAGATCCAGTAAAATAACTACCGGCAAAACTAGACCCTTGTGATTTACTCATATTATTAGCCTGTCCATTAGCGTATATCAGGGATTAGTTCAACCGATCTTCCTCCTATTAAGCCATGAATTTGTATTAATTCTATTTTATGTATTAAGAAACTGAAACTCAGAGAAGATGATGAGTTGGGCTAACCAGACTCCCACAAGTTAATGGCAGATCTAAGATCCACAAGTCGTCTAACTCTACAGTTCAGGCCTTTAAAAAATAAAACTAAAACCCCTATAAAACAACATTATGATAATGAAACTTAATTCAATAAACATTTATTGAGTACCTATGATATATAAGACATTGAAATAAGAGAGTATTTGACACGATTTCTGCTCTCTAGGACTAAACAACCGGGAAACACAAGCATGCTTTGGAAGTTCGATGTGGGTACTTTTTACACTGGAGAAAATAAGCTTTCCCACTCACCACTATCATTCCTCTCTCTGGCCACACATTATCCTGAAAAATGAGCACTGGTTCCTGTTGGTGAGAGAATGCAGTGTATTCCTCTCACGGCACATTTCTTTATGATCTGAAATAAAGTCGATATTTTTCTCGCTTATATTTTCTGCACCGTAACCCAAAAGCAGTGCTCAATGTGACTTCACCAATGAGCATCACCATTAAAACATCACATTTGACCAGAAGGATGCTCTAATGCCGATTCCCTCTAACCAATATAATTTAGAAGCATCTTTAGGGTGACTTCAACTTCTGAGAAATAATGACTTAATCAAGACAGGTCTTGACTTTGCAAAAAATATCAGGAATTGACAGTTCTCTGACATATGACATTCCATAGCTACAAATTCAAAGTCAAAATCAAGTTAAAACACCAGAATCTTTCCATGCCATAGCTTTCACCTATTTCTCTAGTTTTCTCTTTACACATCCTGTGCAGTATTCTCAACAGACTAATGATGATTTCTTAAGCAAGACCTATAATTTCTCATCTCCATGCCTTTATCCATTCTATTTCTTCCACATGGAATTGCCCTTTCTTCTCATATTTCTGCCTGTTCAGCTTTTCTTGTTCCACTAAAATGGCATTTCTACCACCAAGCCTTGTTTCCTTCCCCCAACAAGAATTAATGCCTCTCTCTTCTGTACAATGTTCCTCCTCTGCTAAGACACCATCCACATTCTGCCTGTCATCATCCTTACCCACCATATTAGAATATGTTTTAAATATTAAGACATTCCAGGAGGCACCTAGAATATGTGATTTATATGCACTAGACATGGAATATATATTTGCTGATTCTCCAGTGAAAATTTTGATCTAAAAAAGAAATTATCTTTTTTTTTTCTTTACCTCCAAGAAAAGTAAACTTTGGTTGAGCTGGACATATTCTCAAACACTCCGGAGCAAGGGCTTCTGATATTGTTAAACATGTAATCTTAGGAAGTAGCTGAGCTTTATTTTCTATAAAAAGGCGTTAACAGTACCTGACCCAATTACATTTAAAGAAATCAAACTGACACCATAGGACAAAAATTACACAATGCTAAATGAATATGAGAGACGATCTCCATGGTCACAGACCTGTTACAAGTAGAACTGTGCTGGGAGCAGCTGAAGTTCTAAAATGCAAACTTTCTCTTCTGATCTTGGGACATTGACATGACCTAATGGTTTCGGAGGAGGCCTGTTAGTTTTTGGCTGGGGTTGGGTTTGAACCCACCACCCCGGGCATGTGGGGCCAGCACCCTACTCCTTGAGCCACAGGCGCCATCCCCCAAAGAGGCCTGTTAGGATCATACCAACTGCAAGCCCATGTTTCCAAAATTCACTGACTAGAGACCTGTCAGAATTCTTACTAAGTGGAACTTTACCCTGGAAGTGAGAACAATGTAATCTAAAAATTTATACCTTCGTATTAATTTGAAATAAAAAAATTAGCTAAAGAAAAATTAAGAGTTCTTACTGAAGTTCTTCTAAGCTCAAAGTCTCTTTTCTTCTCTTAAAAAACTTTAAGCCAGAAATGTAAGAAAAGAAGAAATCAAGATTCAAGTATTGACTTAAATATGGATGAATTTTTAATTTTTTTTTTTTTTTATTGTTGGGGATTCATTGAGGGTACAATAAGCCAGGTTACATTGATTGCAATTGTTAGGCAAAGTCCCTCTTGCAATCATGTCTTGCCCCCATAGAGTGTGACTTTATTTTTTTTAATAATATGAATACCTATCTAGCAAGAAGGTCGTAAGAATATTCACCTGCCCCCACCTTGTCCACTTGCCTGCTCAAATCACTCAGTCATCTCATTTTGGCTTTCATTAGCTTATAAAAATCTAAAATAGGGAAAAATATCTTCTATACCACCCTCTTATCAAAATAACGCCCCCATTTTTTGCAGCTATATTTCTGCTGCATACACATATAGTTTAAAGCCAATCAAATTCTTCCAGAGAGCTTGCATCCCACATACGAGGTATACCCATACACACTGCAAAGTCCTTTGAAAATTCTTGGTGAAGCCTTAAAATAGATCATATGGAAAGAGAAAAGTTCTACTGTCCAGTAAAGGGTCTTTTTTTTTTTTTTTTCACAGTAAAGGGTCTTTTTTTTTTTTTTTAAAGTATAGTACTGGCAAAATGGTAGTTGGGGATTAGATCAATTTATAACCTTAATTTTAAAGATTAAGTTGAAGAAAACCTATGACGTCCTTTCACATCCTTCTCATGAGCATATGAAGTATAATTCAAAATCTGTGACCATGAAACAATTTTCTAAGATTGTGTTTTCAGCTTAAGTCTTGAATCCCTTCCAGAACCATTTGTATTATTTCTGCATCCTCACTGGTAACAGCAAAAGGTCCCTATTCAAAACAATCTGTGATCTTTTTTTTATTGTGCTTATTTATTTCCCCCTTCAGAGCCTTGGAAAAAGGTACAAATTTAGGTTTAACCTAACACCAGTCCTAACACCACCCACAATCCTTTCCCAGCTGTGTATGATCAAAAACAACTATGACAAGGCCTTTGTAGTGGTTTTCCTTCTTTCTCTTTTTTTCTTCAAATGGTAGGATAATGGATCGACAGCCAGCATTCTGCTCACATCTCACACACCTCTTCAGTCAATCCGATCACTTTCAGAGCCGTTTGCACGGCCAAAGCCATCGCTCATCCTGCCTCACCAAGCAGAAGGATAACTGATGGCAAGTTAGGAAAATCTCATTAAGTCACTTTTTGTCTCAGCCTCTTTACTACTCCTTGAGAAACAGAACTTCAAAATTCAGCCTTTTAGGAGAACAAAGTGGATAGAGAAAAAAGCTGATGTGGTGAAGGGGAAGAAGTAACTACAAAGTAAATTAGCTTCTGGACAAAAGTCAAATTACTTAACTTTGCAATATATTGACAGCAAAGATGTGATCATATCGATTAATTTCAATCAATTTTTATTTTCTTTCTGGTTGACTTAAATATTTCCTAACAGGCTCTTTAACAAAATTTAAAAAAAAAGCACCAGTTAAAATTAATTTTATCTTCATCCTTTTTTGTCCTTCAACAAGTAAATCTCAAATTAATTCTAATTCCAAAGGCAATCATGGATGTACCTTGCAAACCCATAGAAGGATGTGGAAAACTTAATAAAGCCACACAATTGGAAAAACAGAGGGCTTGTCTATGTTAAAAAAACCAATGTGTGTCAGCCCCTCTTGAGTGCTGGGGAGAGGCTAGAGACTATGAGGATACATGCGGTGTCACTGCCCAGGACATCTGGCATGGGCAGATGGGCTTCTTCCTGAGGAAGGGAATTTGCCAAGGGACAGCAAGACTGACAGACTAAAAGAGATCTAATATCCTCTAAGCACCTTCAATTTTCAAGTCCTAAGTATGGTGCCTTCAAATACTGTTTCTCATCTAATCCTCACAGAAGCCTTATGAGTCAGGTTTTATTATCACCATCATGAAGATGAAACTGAAGCTTATAAAGTTGAAGCAGCTCATCCATGATCACTCCATTATTAACCAAAATAGTCAGTATTCTAACTCAAATCCACCAGACTCTGAAGTCCTTTTTACTTCCCACTTCCTTAAGACAAAGAACAATCTTTTCAGGAGAATCTGTATAGGCACAGCATGAAGGTCTTCTAAGACCAGAGGTAGACTTGTGGTTCTGTGGCCTCTGAGCTGGTCTTGCCAACAAAGGCACAGCGATAGTGATCTCTAGTAGAAACAATTCTAATTTCTTGCATGTGTATCAGTCAATGTAATACGTTTGTGGCCCCATCTGTACTTTGGCCCTCTGGGTCCTAATCACAATAACCAGGTTGATTTCAAGATCGGAGCCTTTTCCACTACAGAGGCAATTAAAATATAATCAAGCTAGAAAGTTATCCTCCCCCAAAGCCACCTAAAACAGAGCAACTCCAAAATAAAACCAATTTACATATTTTAGCCCAAATTAAAAAGTAAAAGCTAAGGATTCCCTTTTAATAGGCTGAATAATAAATGCACATTTATGTAAATGCACATTTATGTAAAGCTTCCTTTGGGGAATGGTTACTATGAGGAAAACTTTCCCAATATTTTTCATACCTATCACTTTTGTTTTGGTGTTTCAGAAAGACTCTGGACTTGTGGGAACTGCACTGGTACCCGGTGCATCCGCAGAGATAATAATGGTGAAGACGTGTACGCTATCCGGAAGTTCGGATGTGCGGTTGGCTGCTTTACCAAAAGTAGCATCAGAAAGGATGAGTCAAATCTGGTCAAAAATCACAATTTGCAGGGACTTAGTCATTTACTCCATTTTAAGTGAGCACTTTCCTAATGAAAGTTTCATTAGTAAAGATTGCAAGTTCTCAGCCTTTCCACGACAGACTTCTAAATAGCACTTAGAGCTAAGGTTTATCATTAGAGCTGTATTTACTACTCTGCGTCTTCAAAGGGGGGACTTGAAAAAAAAATTTCAACTCAGCCTGTTAGTTTTCATGTACAAATTAGAAAGCAAAACTTTAAAGGGTTTAGTCTGGCAGCTTAGGAAAACACAGACTACTTGAGAAGCCATTATTGGTACATCCCATGGCACACTGGGGGTCACAGATGCCTTTCTATAACATACATATAAACACGCACATGCGTGCACACACACAGATCACACCAGGGGGTCATGGCTGTCTTTCTATAACACACACATATACACACACGGACCACACTCGGGGGTCACAAGTGCCTTTCTATAACACACACATATACACACACATGGATCACACTGGGGGGGGGTCACAGCCGCCTTTCTATAACACACACATGGATCACACTGGGGGGTCACAGCTGCCTTTCTATAACACACACATGCACACACATGGACCACACTGGGGGGGGTCACAGCTGCCTTTCTATAACACACACATGCACACACACACACACACACACAGATCACATAGTATCTTGATGTGTGTGACAAACTATGATTTCTCCTTCACTAGGAAAATTCCAGTTTGCACATGGGCATGCCAAAGGGGTCACTATCCATTCAGGTGTTCCTGGACGGTAATAGAGAAAAAGGAATTCAAAGAGGCATTTCTGTTAGAAGCTGGTCATTCAAACTTTGTAAAGTTAATAGGTTCCAGCCAAGTTTCATGGGCAGGTGTCTGAAAGACAAGTCCAACTGTCCAAACTTTACTTCTTCCTGAGAGTGAACACCGGACACGTGGAACCTTATAGACTAAAATGTCCAGAAGAACTTTCATTTCTATCTTATAGAGTCATGTTAGGCTTTTACAAATACAGAAGGAAAAACATTTAGGTACCAGAATGTTCCAATAGACCTTTTCTCAAAATTTGACACAAACCTCACCATATAACATGCAACCTTAAAATCCCTCACCTTAACTTTATCTCCCGTCACAGGGACTTATTCCCTAAGTATGTCTTTTGATCAGTGTCAAAAGAAAAAGAAATGGTGACCTCAAATTCCACATTCCAAAGAAATGCGTAGAGTAGGTCCTCAACAAATATGTCTTCAATTTGTTCCTGGCAAAGCAACTTGAAGGGCTACTTGTTACAACAGAGTAGATGGCCATATTGGATCACTGATTCATAGGCACAGGAAAAGATGTGATGCCATGAAATGTAGAGAGAGAAAACCTCTGTGCTGTCGTGTGTTTTTCAGAATTCACCATCTTGTCCGGATCATTTCTCTGTTTCCCCACATCCTGAAAAAAGAACTAAACCTCCTATAGAAAAAAACTTATGAATTACGTTTTATAGTTTAGATGAATAATCACAAAATTAAACTCAAGTTTAAAGGTTATTTTTCAAACCAAGAGTCCAAAGGAAGTTATTTTCAGGGGAGACTTATGACGTATAATATTTTTCCATTAAAAAAAAAAATCACATGTGCTAGTTTTGCATTTTACCTTTGCGGTTAAAAATAAGTTTCCAAAAACAACAAAAAAACGCAAACGCAACAATTACACTGACCTTATTTCCTCAACATTTTTACTGCTTTCTCAACCAAAATTTATTTAGGGATTCTTTTATGGCTCTCAGCATTTCTTGATTCCTGTAGAGAAGGAGACTTACTGAGGGGGGGAAATACCTCAGGTGTTAGATACAACAAGGATCCGAATAATGAGCTTCCCTAAACGGAAAATGGCCAGTCCTAAAATGATCTGGGCAAAGGTGGAATCTCAGGGATGGGGTGAGGGTGAGAGAAGGGGGGAAGAGAGAGAGAGAGAGAGAGAGAAAGAAACAGAGCGCGAGAGTGGAAGCCACCAGCCTATTAGGAGCCCTGACACTGCATAAGTTATTTCTTAATGAACGTACAAGGAACAGCATAAATATTACTGTTAAGCAGAGTGGATGTGAACATCCAAAGCAAGCTAGGTGGCTGATCGCTTTCTTCTTTTTTTTTTTTGTTCCTTTGTAACAATTCCATTTCCAAAGTGCTTGATTCCTAACACTGATGCTCCAAAGCTACTGTGAACACACTGCCTGAATACTTAATGAAGTAAACAACAAACAAAATGGCTCATCTTTGGTGCCCCCAGCTAGCATCCGAAACTGGATATAATTAAAGGTGTGAACAAGCAAGCAAGGAAGTAATGAACCTGCAAAGACAAGGTTCTGAGAAATTATCAGGCACCCCGCACTGCACCAGTTCAAATTTATCACTCATTATCTCCTACACCGGAAAGGTTTAGATCCACATGTTGGTACCCTCTCTACTCTTGTGCTCTACCTTTCCCCCCTTTTCATTGCTAAATAGCTAATTTAAGGCAATTACTGCTGTGACAACTCCCGCCTACCCACAGATTGCCCTTAGATAGCCACTGACCTTTAAAATCCCTTTACCCTTAAAAGATGCAGAGATTTCAAAAATACAAGGATGATCCTAACACACACTCAAAATACACGCACACATACACAAAGTTCACAAGCAAAGCACAGATGCTAACACAGCCATCTTACCTCCTCCTCATTTTTACCAATGGTAAAGATTAGGTCTAAATCCCCCCAAAGAAAAACAGTCCTCTTTCTACACACACACACACTCTCACACACACACACATTTTTTAGCTCACAAATGTTATGACTGTGCACATTTATAGTTTCTCAAATGGCAGTTAAAGAGAGGTGGTTGGTTACTAATGGAAATCTTCAAGGTCTGAATATGTCTTTTCTGATGAATATTTGAAGTTTTATATTTTTCTCATAAGACAACTCTTGAGGTTAATGAAAAGAAGCCACTTCTTAGGAGAAACAGCCCAATTTGGTCTTCTTTCCAATTAGTGATGCACACATCCTTGCAAGTAAGCATGCATACACATTTGGTAATACCAAATAAGGAAAGCATAAGACAGGTGCAAGAACCCAGCAGCACACACTTACACCGCTACACACGCATCTCTCTCCCTCTCTTTCTCACACACACTTTCCACATAGCTATCAAATAGATGAGGGGAATAGACAGTGGGAAATAAAAGGTTGACTTTACTTTCAAAAACGGAATTGACCAATTCAGTACAACATAGCTCATTGATTGGAAAATAGTAAGATAAAGCTTGCAAATGTTCACATCCCTTCCTACCCCCCAAATTCCCAATGACATTGGGGGAGAAATACTGCATTGCAGCATTTGCCAGCGCATACTCATGTGTCTAGCATCCGCTGGCCAGCTCATAAACAAGCGTACATATTAAGTGTCCAGGCATATAAATTAAGCTCTTGGTGGCCACAGATCATTGGAACTGATGAAGAAATTTATCAAGGTCAAAGTACTTCTGTCCATGTACAATGACCTCTATCAAGACCGCCATTCCTTACTTGCAGTACACACAGATAATGTGTCTTATTTTTTAAATTAAAATAAGGAATTAAGATGTCAAGGACTAAATGAATCAGCATATCTCCTTACAGAAGGAATATTATTTGGTCCACATATAGGAAGAGAATCCACGTATAAAAAGGAGATAAGGGCAAAGGGAGGAAATCAAGCCAAGGAAAAGGACTTGCCCTGAGAAAACCCTTTCATTGTTCATAGTAACTCTAACTTCAGAAAAACACCTCAATTCATCCAACAGATTCTTTTTAGAGATATTGAGAACACACACAAAGCACCATTCATACAATAATTTCTAGATTTGAAATTTCAAATAAATTATTCCTAAGTTTAAAATACCTAAAAGCGAATGTGTCTCAAATCCTATTTCAAGACTGATTTTAGAACTAGAATGCAAAGAACTGGCTAATTCTCTTTCTTAAAAACAACAACAACATTCTATTTCACAATATTCTGACCTTGCTCTCACAGCACCCTAGTATTCAAAGGACCAAGGAAAGGCTATAGAGAGAGAAAAAAGTTTTAAGGCTTGTGTAAACCATCACATAGGAGCTAGGCCATCTAGGTCTGGCCAGGAAGATGGCTTGAATGAATGGCAGGTAAAAACGAATGGGACTGAGATCACAAATGAACGGTTAAGTTGTGTGTTACTTTTTAAAAATAAGATATTAAAGTCATCTTGTCCATCAATGATTCTCAAAACAATTGTTCAGCTACTTGTCCACCTGTGTTTATTTTACCCTTTAAAAAATTTAAATATTAAATGATTTAGCCATTATATTGCTATGAGATACATGGATATTCTAGTCATTAAGACTGAGATAAAGTCAGGTGTTTTTTACAGAAATATTTCCAATCAGATTTTTACCTCTTAATAAGTGCACCCTCAACCCTGTGCTCCTGTGAAGGCGTGAAGGTGCACCTCCATATGCAGGTAGTCGGCATTAATATTTTTAAGACAAAGAAGCAAGAAAGGTCAGCAGAGGAACCACATGTCTTTTTACAACCCAAGCCAAGATGATATTTCTAATGGAAATTATTTTTCCTTAACTAAAAATGGCCAGAAAATTCTCAGAAAATTTAAGATATATATATTAGAGATTTAAAAAATGTTCTCTTTTTAAAGGCAACTATGTTTATGTACTCAAGAGATGAGAGCAAGTTTCAAGTGGATGGCAAAAAATATAAGTTTATTTATTTTTACTTCAAGAGTCAAAACAAAATTTTTAAATTCCCTAATAAGAAGAAAAAGCAAAAAGACACATCTACAAGGAAAAAATAATTGGGTGGGGGTGCTTGGAGATCTGCAATGGGGAGAGTAAAAATTAAGAGTACTTTCAATAAAGCCAATTACATTTTCTAATCTCTTAATGTCTTCCAGTATTGTTTAATCTCTCATTTTTAGACTTCAAAAATTAGTTACCTGATCATGTATCTATTTTGATCCTCAGGAGAAAAAATGTAACAGTTCACTATTTTGGTTGTTTTTACGCTACCTCCTATTCACCCAAATACTATAGCTTTTAGTCCTTCTGGTAACCACCATCATGAGAAGAAAAGACTATTGGGAAAGCACACTTAGGGAGAGAAAAAAAGAGCGACGCCTGTCACCTAGTACACACATGGGTCCCAGACGTTCAGAGACACTAAAAAAAAAAAAAATCAGCTATTCACTCAGTTTATGCCAAGACTAGAATCAGGACCAAATGCCAAATGGAGGGTGCAAGCCTGATGGATCCTGTGACTGGAGGCATGGGGCTGGAATGGAAGCAAAAGGCTAGAATACAGCTCTTTATTTGTTATTCTGTAAAGTAATTTCTAGTTAGGATATAAAACGAGAGATACAATGAACTCCCTCGAACTACAGTATCAACATCGGATTTAGTAAAATTACTAATATCACCTAACACAAAGTCATTGCTTAGGGTAAATCCATTCTACCTATATTTTCCTGCGAATATTTGCTGGAAATTCCTAGGAAATCATTTGCAGAACCTATCAGCTGTGAGAGCTCACTATTATGCTTCCGTCAACTTCATTCAATATAATTTACATTTTTTTCAAATGGGCTCACAGAATTCCTTGCGATTTTTCGCACGTACAATTTCACAGCAGGGAAAAGGGGGAAGAAAAAAAAAGCAAGATTCCCTACCCTCCCTTCCCCCTCTCCTTCTTTCTCTGTTTTTTTAAAAAAACAACAACAACAAAAAAAAAAAAAAAAAGAAGAAGAAAAGAAGGAAAAAAAAAAACCAGATGCTTAGATGGTTTTAGAACAGATGCTTAAAAATAGATTTCTAAAAATCACTGTAAACCAGAGTTAGAAATGTAATTAACACCTATTTATAAGGAATAATTAAAGTTGGGCTGGCCACAAAGAACAGCAAAGATAATCGAGGTCCTGTCCCCCCCTCTTTTTTTTACACTGTTTGCAGTGTGTTCTCATGATAGCCACCTGCTCCCCACTCGGCTTCTCCTCTGTTCGTTTCCCCGGCAACCTTTCATTGGGTTTTCCTCCCAGCTATCGCTTTCAGTTGGGCTGCTCGGTCTAATCTTATTTGTTTTACACCCATCAAAACAAGCAGCCAGACAAAGGCAATCCTCTAAGAATGGGAAAAAGACCACAGCTTTGTTATAACATCTATGCAGAGTGAAAAGTCCTCCCCAGGCTTTTCTAGGGAAAAATAAGTAGGATGGATATGAATTTACAGCCTCCCCCCCATAGCAGCTCTAAAACCCTGTAAAACCTATTGCTGGTGAAAATTCAAAGTCAAAGTGGGCACCCGTGGCATCTGATCATGCCATTTTGTGCCGTATCTTCAGGGTCAATATCAGGCGACAGAAGCGGCACTCAAGGAGTTTCCCTGCTTCTTTTTTCAGAAAAAGATGATGCTAAAAATAGATTTACTACTTCGGCAGGAAGGTTTTCCACTTCCCCTTCCACATCCGAAAGTCCTGTTTCACAATTGCATCCGCTGGTACTGAATCTCACCTCCTCCACCCCTCCTTCCCAGCCTTCCCCATCACTCCTAGCATGAGACTGAAAAAGAAATGTGCCTTTAACTTTAGCAGTCGTGTAATTCTGTTGAAGGCTCACAGAGGCGGAGGACACGCCAGCCAACAGTGACGGTGACATTGATTGTCAAAAAAGACACCAACCTGCTTGGCTACAGTGTGTTTGAGGGAAGAGGCAGTGTGTGTGTCTTGTGTGCATGCAGTGCCATTACACTTGGAGATGGATTCTGGTTTTCAGAAAAGAGAAATACTAATCAACACACACATACACACACACAATCAGCACAGTGATTTACGATGCACAGTCCACCATCCTTACACACACACACACACACACACACACACACACACACACACGGCTGGAACCTCCAAGCTGCCTTCCTCTTTTCACTTACCATCTTCAAGCCATTCCACTCCATCTGTGATCAGAAGAAGATGGACCCTCACACAGTATGTCAAAGCAGAAAGGAACGTTATGTAAAAGCTGACATTCCTTCTTACAGAGCTGCTGCCCGGAGAAGGAAGCAACAACTCAACACGCCAGGCACCGCTACACATACAAGCCGCCTCCTCTTTTTTATGAGGTCATGACAGGAAACTCTTTGAAATACAAAATGCAGCATTTACTGAAGCCCAAATAAATCACTCTCTTTGCCGTTTTGACTGCGCAGTCCCCCCAAACACAACTGCCCATCTCAACGTTCAGTATCCAGAAGCTGCCTCTCAAGGTTTAAATTTCCAGCACGGAAATGGAGAGATTCCTAACCCCGCTGAATCCACCCCCCCCAGATCCACAAATCCCAGGCACATAGACAAACCCCCTCTCCCTTACAAAAATAAAATCCTTTTGCCATCATGGTCTCAAGTAATATAACCTCGTTCAACAAACCGGCAGTTATTTTAGCCCACCCTCCACCCCCCACCTTTATGTTGAAGGGAAAACTGACAACGACCTGTGAAAAATGACAGTCTATATCCCCACTGCTTTTCAATAAAAGGACCTACCCGCACTCTCTACACAAAAGAGATAGTAAATGTAGGAACCGAACAGCAGCAGAGAACTAAACTCTTGTGCAAGCGTAAGACTGATCAAGGTGTAGATGCTTTTCTTCCCTCCAGCAACACAAATAGCAGATTATAAATCTAGTCGTACCTACCATAACCATTCTTATTGGCAAATATTGGGTCTCCCAGAGCTTCGACTCTTCTCTTAAAATTTGCAAAGGTTTCAGAATATATTTTTTAAATGACTACTATTGTTATATATATTTAAAGATCCACAAAACACAGTGCGGATGATTATAAAGTAAATCAATTATTTTGGGGGGGGGAAGATGGGGGAGAGAAAGAAAAATAAAGAAAAGAAAAGGAGCAGTGAGCTGAAATCCCCGATTCTAGGATGTAGATAAGAACAACTGAACAGAGCCTTGCTGAAATTGGCTCGAAGCTTCCCCTTTTTACATCCATTTATGGGACCATCTGTCAGCCGAAGCCAGGATCTGATTGGCTGGGGAAACGAAGGGAGGCGTTGCAACATCAGGTGCTATTTAAATTAGCTACTGCCAGATTGAGGATGTTAATGATTTGGTGACCTCTACAACAACAGAGACCAGATTTCTGAACTGCTTCTTGTGTCTAGTAATTAAGGCCCGGCTGAAGCAACAACAGCCATACTTGTATTTTTACCTTTTCCCTCCTCCCCGCTCAAAAGTACTGTAACAACTGCAGGTCACTGGAGGCTTACAAACCTTAACAGTGGGAGTGTCCTCCCTTCCTCCTGTCCTGAGGGCTGAACCATCCCACCCGTCTGATGGAGGGCTTTACCAGTGTAGAATATTTTCAACCACCTTATCTTTCCCGACAGTTGCTTTCTAGCGAAATACATATTTAATGATCTGCCTCTAGGCTTAAAGATACAACAAAAGCACTTTAATGTGCTAATTTATCTACATTTTAGCTTTATTATTTCCCAGTATTGCTGATTTTTAGTAAGTAGTGCTCCTTCTGCAGCTAACATGACCAACCTATCAAAAGCGTGCAAGTTGGAGATTAAGCTTGTTCCAGGAACTGGGTTCATACAAGTTTGCCTCAGAAAACTATTTCCTAATAAACAAAAAAGAAAAAAAATATGGAGGGTGGAGGGGGGCAGCTGTCAGCCTCTACCTTTCTGCCTTCTCTCTAAGCTTTTCAAAACAGAGAATGATGAATGATTTATTTAAATCAATTTATTTTTCAACTTAGATAGGGGCATGATTTGAATGTTTAAAAGTCCATTAAAACACATTTTCCCTTTGCTTTCCTCACTGCTATAGAGGAAGGTAAAACATGTTTTTTTGACAAGAAAAAATTTGACGACACTCTGGTTTCATAACCTATGCAGAGTGCCCATTTTGCTTAACTGAACAAGTTATTTTACTTCTGTCCTTCAAAGAGGGTCTTTTTTTTTTTCGGTCTCTTAAGAAATTTACAAAGAGACATTTAGCAAGTGCGTGATGAGGTATAGAGTTCGTCTGCCTGTGTTACACATTTTATAACCTCTACGCCACCAAATCTTCAGTAGTATTTTGTTGTTGTTGTTCTGGTTTGGGTTTTTCAAGTGGCTTGTCTGAGAAGTTCTTGCCTCAAAGCTATGCAAAAGGCTTACTTACCATTATTTCTTTAAATCATAATTTAATCCGTTTGTTCCTCAATAAATATACAGAGGTAACAGAAATTACTAAAGACATAATTCAGTGTAGTCTTTAATCTCTAGCTGGAGTTGACAATAGATAGAACTAGGCAGAGTAGAAATACAGGCTGAAAAATATGTTACACTTCTGGGCTTCAAAGTCCAAGAATAAACGGCTTTGTGAACAATTATTAGAAAAGGATACAACTTTACACTTTTAAAGATTAAAACTATTCCCTCCGAGCTATTGTTTCATGAACACATATACATAAACACTCACAGACACACACACACATATATACACACTTTAAAAAATACAGATACACCATAAAATAGTATGTGTTAGTTATACTGCATGAACTGTTAGACTTGAATACAAATAAATTTACCTATTAAAAAGGAAAATACATGAAATAGAAAGGTAAAAAATGTAAAAATTGTAATTCCTTCAAGTGGAACAATATTGAATGAAGTACACTTTTAAAATGATTTTTTCAGCAAATGTATAAAAAGTTCTCCGAGTCATAATACTACAGTATCTGTTGAACTGTGCACTAAGGATGAATTCCTCGGTTAAGTGTTCTAAATGGCTCAACATATACACATAAGATAGACACATGTGTTCCAAATTAACAACAGAAACTCTGAGTGAGATCTCACCAATATGAAAATATTGTGAAAAGTAAACATTAAGACAATGCTGAAAAACACACAAATAAAATCAGCTCACTTGGAACAAAATATTTACGTAGTATTTCTCTGGAGGCTATAAAAGATGGAATTAAAAAAAATCCTTTTCTCCTATCTACACTAACCTCAGCACACTTAGTGAACCATAAATGAACATTAGGCACATAAAAAGATATTCTGGCCACTTTTCCAAAATAGTAACTGTACCTTACAGTATAAATAAACTAGTTGGTTTTGCTAGGCTAAAAAAAATCCATGCACTTTGTACATCGATCACTTCTCCAAAAACCTCCACTCTAAAGTCTTTCAACAGAATCCTCAAACAAATGCACAAATGTCCTCAGAGGCCTTTTCTCTAAAGACAAAGGCAGAATCCTATTGTTGGGAAAAGTCAACCTTATTATCGCATTTCCAATAGTATCATTCATCTTTCAGAGTGGGGGGCTGACCGCTACATCAGTGGTGTGACATTTGTAAAGCAACAGATTCTCAATATATTATCTCCAGAATCAGGCAGGCGAGTCTCCCAGTCATGCATGATTTTTTTTTTTTTCCGCCACAATCTTCCACCACCACAGAAAGAAACTTGTCTCACTCAAGCAGCTAAGGCAACCTAAAAATGATATCCCAGCACCGTGGGGCTGCCAGTGTTGCTGTATCCCTCTTACCATAAATGAGCAGTTTCTTGACTCATTAATAACAATTTCCCTTAAAAGAAGTAATCTCCTATCAGTCAGCCCCTCGCCACCACGCACACACCCCAAAGGTTGCAGATATCTCAGCATCAGTCGCCGGCAGCCAGCTTTCCCACACAGAGTCCAGATGGACTGTACCAGAAGCCAGTTCAGCGTTAATAACTACCTACTCCGCGCAGAGGAGAAGCCTTACGTGGCACAGGGCTATAGGAAACAGCAGCCGGCTGAAACTGCAAATAAAAAAAGACAACCAAATTCTCCAAAAGCACCGAAAGGAAGGAACAGAAATGGAAGCGTGAATTGTATTTCCTTGACTTCCATGAAGGGGGAAAAAAAAAAAAATCCTTCATAAACATAGGGGAAAAAAATGAAGGGGGTGGGGGTGGGGGAAAACAGATGCTGCCCAGAAAAAAGTGACAAAATATTACCTCATTACTTAACAAAGCAGCATTAAGCGTCCTGCTGATTTCAAACATCTTGCCACAGATTTTGTTTTAAGAGAAACAGATAGAATCCTTTGCAAAGCACTCCGTCTGCAAAGGGTTCTTCAATTTTCTTGCGCGCCACGGAACAGTCAATATATTATTTCCCTAGAGTTCGCACATTAAAACCTCTAGTCAGTGAGCTGAATTTTCCCCTTATCTCACACACAGTAGACTCCTGTTATATGTACTGCTCTCTTTTGCAAGAGCAGCCTGCCCCAAACATGGCTGGTGTTTAAACTACTCTTTAAAGTAACAGTTCACTATATAACCACCAGGTGGGCAGAGTGCACAGATTCAAATGAACCATCTTAAAAGATAGGATGTTCCCCCCTCCCCTTGGAATAGTTTTTGGATGTAGGATGTGACTTGAGAAATGCCAGCATCTGAACAGGCAAGATTGTCTCTCACCGCATCTTGTCAAAATAAATAAATAAAATTGCTTCTCCTGACTTAAAGTGAGGAAACAGAACAAAACACCATCACCAATTCTATTAAGAACTGTGAAGAACGAAACACAAACAAGCTTTGCTTCATTCAGCAGAGGATGATCAACATGGAGCAAGGGGTGGGGGGGACTAAAAAAAAAGAAAACCTAAGGAAATATTTTCCTGTCGCAAAAAAGAGAAAAATACTTCTACATGTAATGAAAATCCAATTCTAAAGTATGTGAATGTATGAAGAATATACAAAATGGAGGCAAGAGTTAAAGGCTGCAACTTTTCTTCCGAGTAGTGCATTAGGTTTATTTGATATGGGAAATAACCAAAAACCTCAAAGTAAAGGCACTGAAAAAATAACCCTCAAATTTTAAGCATCTCTTTGAAAAACACAATTATATGAATGTGACAAATAACCACAAAAACAAACCAGGTACATATCTCTGCTCATCACTGTTCTTTCCCACTAAGGTCTGCCTTGAAGTGGAATATTTCTGTATACGGTTTTGGATGTCCATCTACCTTGGCCTCTCCTTTGTATCACTCTATCCCAATTAATCTGCTCTTCCATCAAGAATAAAATATAACGTCCCAGGTTGAAAGCTCCAAGTGATGGAGGGGAGATGTTAAAAGAATACAGAACTAACTGAACAAAAATAAATTATATCACTTATATTGTTATATGGCCTGATTTTAAGAAAGATCTTATTATTTATAAAGCATGCCTGCACTGTTCTATGTTCCCATGTGTCTGAAACAGAAACTAACACACAGGAATACCTGAGATTTAGTCTTCTTGGTTGGACAAAATTAAAGCTCTGGACCTTGTTGACCAAGTATTTTTTCAGCCCATCAAGGCAACATTTACCTACACACAACAGTGACTATCTCCTTCATCTTTAAGTCAAGTCTGCGTCACTTTATACCATTTAACCTCCTCAAATATATTAAGTTTCAAGTGACAATTTTTAACTTGGGAGTGAGAAGGAGGAGTTGCTCTCATCAAATTCTGGTTGTATGAAATAAGCTAATTTGTACACTCACCATATGTCTTAAACACTAATTAAAAAATGTCACTTTCTTCAAACATTAAAATGTAATCAGCCTAGTAAATAAAATATTCTCAAGTTTTCTTGCCTTGGTGATAATTTAAAGAGTGTTTGTCTCAAGGTAACCTCTCTGTTTTGAGTACCAAGGGAGACTTTTAATTTGAAAAGGGAAAAAGGAGATATTGGGGCCTGGGGGAGTGAAAAGAGAAAACCACTACTGTACAGAGCTGCACAAAGGGAAATAAGATGGAGCGGGTTTTTAAGGACCCATAGTCTTGTTACCCTAAGGCAAATCCAGCCAATCAATACCACCCATTGACGGTCTACCATCTGCCATGCTACCCAGAGATGTGGCTAAACAGACCTGTTCCATATGACTGTAGCCGGCTCATTTTCAGTCGATTAGGGCAATTCCAGAGCCTTCACGTGCAACAGCACAAAACTCCAAATCAGACTGAGCCTCTCTCTTCGCACCAGTCCCTCCGAACACAGCTGCAGACCTTCTCCTCAGGTTCCGGCTGTCTGGATTACCTCTTCTTGCCCCTCAATTGAATTAGCAAAATGGGGTGGGAAGGTAGAGTGAACACTCACATATCCACACACATACACATAGATAATTGCTGGCCCTTCTTCACTGTCATGCAGAAATCAGGAATTCCATGCGCTCTGCCCTAACATGATTACAGCACACCATTTAAATAGCATCATCAGTGACTACGACCTGACATTTTCTCCGTGGTTCAATTTCTTTTTATCTTTTCCTTCTTCCCTCAAAAAATCAACCCAAACTACTGGCATTTCTTTCTTTGGGGAAAAAATATAACCAGTCCACCCAGACAATGTTATGCCATATTTACAGGCTTTTGTTATGCCATATTTACAGGCTTTAGATAACATTTAAAGCTTAATTTCCCTTTGTTGAATTGTGGTGTTGATTTTTGGCTTTTCCCCCCCTTTTCCTGTAGATACATTAAATCAGTTTTGTAGCAAAATGTAAACATACCACAGAGGCAAAAAAGATGCACCAGACTGACACGAAGGAGTCTAGCAGAAGGATCAGAAATTCACTGTCAAATATTCTCTTTGGAGATATATGACCTGACCATGTGATGCCTTTCTCCTTTCTAAGTAGTTTCATCTACCACAGATTATAGGAAAGAGCTTTAAAATGCTATTGTGTGGGGAAATGTGACAAATGGATGTCTAATCTGCCTAAATCAACAAGAGTTCACCTGTGCAGGTAAACTGAGCTAAGAGCAGATTCACCCTTAATCTTCCCATTTTCTTTCTATACTCCTAAGACTTATGCTAGAACAGCAGCTGAAAGTGGGAAGTTTTTTCCCAGAATTAGTGTAACTTTTTCAAATCTGTCTTCTTCTTTTTTTTTTTTTTTTAGAGACAGAGTCTCACTTTGTCACCCTCAGTAGAGTACTGTGCCATCACAGCTCACAGCAACCTCCAGCTCTTGGGCTTAGGCGATTCTCTTGCCTCAGCCTCCCAAGTAGCTGAGACTACAGGCGCCCGCCACAACGCCCAGCTATTTTTTTGTTGCAGTTTGGCTGGGGCCGGGTTTGAACCCACCACCCTCAGTATATGGGGCTGGTGCCCTACTCACTGAGCCACAGGTGCCACCCTCAAATATGTCTTCTTAAAGCACTAGTATGTCATTCTAGGAAAGAAAAATGTAAAGGACAGGGAATGTCTTTTTTTTTTTTTTTTTTAGAGACAGAGTTTCACTTTATTGCCCTTGGTAGAGTGCTGTGGTGTCATACCTCACAGCAACCTCCACTTCCTGGGCTTAGGTGATTCTCTTGCCTCAGCCTCCAGAGTAACTGGGACTACAGGCACCTGCCACAACGCCCGGCTATTTTTTGTTGCAGTTTGGTCAGGGCAGGTTCAAACCAGCCACCCTCGGTATATGGAGCTGGAGCCCTACCCAATGAACCACAGGCACCTCCCAGGACAGGGAATGTCTTACTCTAAAACTTCTGAAACGGTAGATATGCATTTATCCAAGCAATCTAATTTAGATAGAGCCACTGTCCGGGCTTTTAACTGATATGTTCTTCATCATTGCTCCCCAAAACTCAGCAGGTCAATGGAAAAACACACAGGGATTTCTGAAGATCCTGTGTTAAGGGATTTGGGGCCTTTTCATAATAGTTAAGAGCTTTACTAAAAATAAAAAAACAAATGAAAAAAGAAACAAAAAACCTAGTATAATTTTATGTAAATCTAAGTACACTGAATAGATGAAGTATGGAGTAACTCTTCATTAAAGGACATAGTGTTTAAACAGTTTAATACAGTTTTGAAAGTAATTCAAAATGAATTTAAAAAAAATTTTGGACTCGTTTATAATTCTGTACCTACCAATAAAGAAATAGATGTATTATAAAAGGCAAGGAAGGTACATCTGTAGAAAAAGAAGGAAGATGAGGAGGAGGAAAGAAAGGTGAAGGGAGAGAAGAAGAAATAAAGAAATAATGTGACTTATAAAGTATAAATTAAAAACATGCTATCTTTTCCCAGGAGTCTACTGAGTACCAAACACTGGAGTAGGCACTTGACTTGTTCTCCTTATCTAGAAGTAGGATCTCTCCTCCATCATGTGATAGAAGAATACGCTTAGTTAATATGCTCAGTTAATATCTGTTCAATGAATGAGAAAAATGGGCACAGACTAGAAGAGAAAAGAAAGGGAGGGTGAACATCATGCTCAATTTTTCCGCAACTAAAACAGTCAAGATTTTAAAAACCTTTTTTAATTTTTTTAAAAAGGGAGATCTTTGTGACATCCTTTTATCTAAGTATACCCTCAAAATGTCTCACTTAATCTATCATTGTGACCATATAATCTATGATTATAAATTCTGGTTGGGGAGAACAACTTTAAAGGATTAAAGCTGGAAAACAAAACATCCTAGCAGGCAGGATGAGTACCTGATTGAGTCTTCAACCACACCCCTTTTTCCTCTTTCAAACCTGGTAAAACTCCCTACAGAGTACTTTCTTAACAAACATTGGTTGAATTAACTTCTACGTCCTTGTTTCTGGGCAGTACTCAGTAAGGAGGAATAAATGAAGATCAATAGTCTGACCCATCATTACCTCAAACACTATCTCAAGGTCCATTTTATTCAATTCAACTCAGAGCTGCTGAACATCTAGCTCCTTAGGGGAAAATGAAATGCTAGGCTCTGTTATCCTCAGTTTCCTCATCTGTGAAATGGGCACGATAATACTTCCCTTAAGGTTTATTGCCAGGATAAAAATAGACATAGGCAGCAGTCTAACTGGTAGCAATTATTAATATGGAGAACAGGCGGAGAAATGCATAAATTAGTATTAGCTTCAGGATAATTCAATCCTATTGAGGAAGATATGATACAAAGATTCTCAAAACAATTGGAGAATCATAAGACAATAATAATGACAAAGGCTGAATGGTCTGTTTCTAGGTCTAATAAAAAAGGTCTGTTGCAAATAAACATTTACTTAGTCTTGTTGGCAAAGTTCAGTGCTAAATTCTTGGTGAGGAGAATAAAAATAAATACAAATTACAGTTCCCACCTTCTAGGAGCTTACAGTCTTTTTAGGAGGAAATTTTTCTTTTTGTGTATGAAGGCTAATAGCATGAGGAAGAATATAAAAAGAACAGAATAAAAATTAAGTTGTTACAGTTGATGTTGAGGATGCCATCTGAAGTGATTGGGGAAGGCTTCATGGGAGAAGGTGGGAGTGAGGAGAGGCCTAAAGAATGATAGGATTTGGCTAAGAAAATGCAGGATATTTCCTATAAGAATAAAGGTAGGCAGGGAACAGGAAAGGGATATTGACAGCCAGCTCATCCTAGGTCGTTTCCCTGTGAAGACTCCTCTGAATCTATTCTCACGTCCTCCATTTGTTAAAGTTTTAAACAGAGAAATATTCTGACTTTATGACTGTGGGAGGGCAGACCTCTTATTTAGTAAGTAATTTTATAAAAGGTACAAGAATTAGTATTGACTGAGCACTCACTGTGTGTCAAACATTGCTTTAGGTGCTTTGCCTAGAAATATCATTTAATCTGACAACTCTGAGATTTCCAATAAGAAAACCAGAGATTA
Organism: Nycticebus coucang; assembly: GCF_027406575.1. Taxonomy (NCBI): domain Eukaryota; kingdom Metazoa; phylum Chordata; class Mammalia; order Primates; family Lorisidae; genus Nycticebus; species Nycticebus coucang. The sequence goes on along the minus strand of NC_069801.1, from coordinate 46,834,012 downwards.
GAGAATTTAAGTGATTTTCTCAAGATCACATAGCTATTAAGAGACAAATTTAGGTGGCGCCCGTAGCTCGGTGGGTAGGGCACCGGCCACATACACCGAGGCTGGCGGGTTTGAACCAAGCCCGGCCCGCTAAACAACAATGACAGCTGCAACAAAAAAATAGCCGGGTGTTGTGGTGGGCGCCTATCATCCCAGCTACTTGGGAGGTCGAGGCAAGAGAATCACTTAAGCCCAAGAGTTGGAGGTTGTTGTGAGCTGTGTGACGCCATGGCATTCTACTGAAAGCGACATAGTGAGACTCTGTCTCAAAAAAAGAAAAGAGACAAATTTAGGTTTCATATTTACATATGCCCAATCTCAGTCCTCACTCTTTTCACTATAATATACCATCCATCTTACAGAGAAAAATGTAGATCTAAAACACTTTAAGTCTTATTCTCTGTGTTATTCTATATTCAAAAACTAACATTCAGAATAATGTCTTTGACATCTACTGACATTCAAAACAATAACAGGTTTATTTTATTTTATTTTATTTTTTAATGAATCTGTGCTTGTAATTTCAGTATTCTGCCACCAGGTAATAATAGAACCTCCGTTCTATGACAATTACAAGGGAAACATTTTGCTTTCCATTATTTCATTTGTGTGATACTCTATTTCCCATCTTTGGAGGTGGAGCAGAGTGCCTGCTCTTCAAATAAAATTGTCTACTAAATCCCCAGGACATTAATCTTCCAAAGTACCTTTCCAAATACTTTTCAAATTTTATTTAGCAAAAATTTTACTGTGAATGTAATTCTAAACTTCAAGGATTTTCAAACAGTTTATTACAGATTTTATTCAAGGAATTATAGTTCATTGTTCCTTTCACACTACATTTTGAGCTTGCACAGTAGAAGTTGTATGTTATTTGCCTTATAACCCCAGCACATAGAATAACAGTAACTAAAGTATAGTGGGAACTCAATAAAATAAAACATTATTGGTTCCAAATATTTAGAATAATTTTGGAACCCAATGCTTAGGGCATAATTATTTGGAAGTGAATATCTATTTGCTAATATATAACTTTATCTAGTCACCCTTAATTCTGTGGAGTTATAACAAAGCCCTTTCCTGAGGATGGTCACCAGTAGAAGTATTAGTTCAACAGCCCACAGCTGCTTTACTCTGTGTAGTCAGGCACCTCCCTACCGTCTTAGCCAGGGACATTCTACATTCATTATAAGCCTTGCCCTACTCAATCACCTACTCTCCCATCTTCTGCCCAGAGAGGTTGCTTCTTTTCCCTATGAGATTGAAGACAAAATTTAAAAAACAAGAGAGGCAAGCTACATAACTGTAAGAAAGAGGGGACTTTCCACTTGACCCTTTTGAGTTCCTCCTCTCTGACTCTGAAGCTGGGGGAATGATTTAACTACTTTTAAGTAGAAGAGTAAAGTTATACATTAATGCTGAGTAGCTCATTTTCCTTAGCAACCCCTTAGCAACGGCAGCTTCAAGTTCAAAATACCTCCTTGAAAAAAATCACGTGTTTAACGAAGATGAGTATTTTTTTAATGTAAGGTTTTTGAACAGAAGTTTTAACGTTATAACCCCCAAAGCCTTGTTTGCTACAAATGCCTATTTCACCATAACCTTCCTTCATATTATGTGGTAACCATAATGATGCTGGGTTCCTACAAAATTTGAGTCCCTAGAAAAGCCCTGGTTCTACTCTGACATAATTCACAAATACAACTTTTTAAAATCAACTAATTGATCCTAGATAATTGTAGAAATTACATATGTTGTAGAATTACATATGTTGACCTTGCTATTCAATCCATTTGCTATTGCTCCCTTACTGAGGAAGAGTGAATAACTGAAATGTACTTACTGACTTTTATTTTTATTTGATGCCTATATTGCCCACTTCATTATACATAAAATGGATCATGGGATAATCAAATAATCATCACATTTGATTATTTTTACATTGTAGTGCAGTGCTTGCGAATGGTTTTGCTAGCCTTCAACAACCTTATGAAAGTAAATGTGTGTCACGTATGTTATACAGATCATTACAACTTCCATCTTGTTCAAAGATTGTAAACTGTTATGTCATCTTCAAGGTCTTGCAACTCAAATAATTTAAAAACTCCTATTTGAAATTTGCTCTTTATCATCTGGAAGCACATGGGTATCCTGAGGCACAAGGAAACAAAACACACAAGGGCTTAGAATAGTAATCTTCATAGACATCTTCATTATTGAAAATTTATTACCAAATAAGACCACATGATCTATGTGTTCTAAATTCTAAGGGTATCTAAAAGACAGATTTTTATCCCCTGTATCTCTGACATGGTACATACATATCAGTAGTTAGCCAAACTGAGCCATCTACCTAATGTGATTTTTCACATATTTCTATGTGTAAAAAAACTGAAGAATGTGCCCAGAATGATGGTCAAAATACCCAGAAGGTGCTTGATGTGTATTCACAAAAGTAAGAGCCATTTAATTCCCTGGGGAATGTACAAGGAGGTGCCAGAAGACATCATGACAAGTGCCATCTCTGTCACTAATAATTCTCTGACCTTGGCAAATCACTTCTCCTCTCTGGACCAAAATTTTCTTGAGTAAATACGGAATAAAACTAGATGGTTCCTGAAATCTCTGCCAGCTCTAATATCTCAGAGTCTATAAATAAGTAGTTTTTTAATTAGCAAAAAAAAAAAATTCAGTAAGGTTAATTCAGATTTTCAACTGAATTTACAGTGTAAGAATGCTGGCTAAAGGGAAACTAAGCTTTTAAAGATTTTTAAATCTGCCTCAAAGAGCCAGGTGAATATCATGCTCTTTAATACCCGGTGTGGTCCCCAGAGTTATTTCAATAAAATGCAGAACTAGAGTTGGTTGGTTAAAATCATGAAAACTATGGGCTCTTAAAAGTCAGGGGCCAGGGTCTTGATCAAGTCCAAAGATATTCTCTGAACTTCAGTGTCATCATATTTAAAATGGGGACAATTGTAATGCCTACATTTGTGAGGATTAATGAGATAATCCATGTAAGGCATGTATTACAGGGTACGACATGCTGTGAAGTACTCAAAAAATGTTAACTCCTTTTTATATTCGGTTGAAAAATGAAATTGTTTTTATGAGTTAAAAGCCTATAGAAGTCAAATATTATCAATTTCATCTGGTTCAAACTATGTTCTGTTACTTCTCCTGCCTAAAAGTCCTTTTAAAATCCTGTTTATAGTCCATTTACCCAGTATGGCATTCAAGACTCTTTACAATCTGGCCTCCATTTAAGCTTCCTGACTCCGCTGAGACTTTCCCTTCCATGTATGCAGCTCTAGACATGCCAGTCTATTCTCATATAGAACACTTGTCCCTTTTACCCAATGTCTTTGCTCCTGCTGTTTCTCACATCTGTAATCCCTTCTCTCCCTGGAAAAATCATACTTATGTGTGAAGGCCTCAACCTCACTAAGCAAAATTAGCTTCTTCATTGTTTGAACTTTTACAGCTCCTTGTTCTTCCTGCCTTCACAGAACTCATGCTAGAGGATTACCACAGTTGTTTACAGTTCTGTCTCCCCTACTTGTTTTCAAAGTACTCAAGGGCAAAGACTGTTCTGATTTATCTTTGTTTCTCTGCAGCTGAACACAATGGCTGTCATAGTTGTTGCTCAGTAAATATTTGCTAAAGCAAAATGAATATATTCACGAGGCAGGCCGAGATACGGCTTCTCTTAGAAATACATGAAAAATAGATGAATCCCAAGGATGTCTCAGAAAAAAAGAATTAAATTTTGGAATCCACTCTTCCACAAAATGATTTTTCTGATGTGAGAAAATTCTACCAAAAGAAGGTCTCATTCCTCCTAAAAATGTTCAAGTGACTAAGACCAGGATTCTAAAGTGGAAGTTGCTCTTTAAGATGAATGCATTGAGGCCGGGCACAGTGGCTCATCCGTGTAATCCTAACACTTGGGAGGCCGAGGCAGGTGGATTGCCTGAGCACACGGGTTCGAGACCAGCCTGAGCTAGAGCAAGACCTCGTCTCTAAAAACAGTTGAGCATTGTGATGGGCACCTGTAGTCCCAGCTACTTGGGAGGCTGAGGCAAGAGAATTGCTTGAGCCCAAGAGTTGAGTTTCTGTGAGCTATGATGCCACAGCACTCTACCCAGGGTGACAAAGTAAGACTCTGTCTCAAAAAAGATAAATCATTGAACTAAAACCATGAGCTTTCAACAGAGATGCTTTATTGATAGAGAGGAAGATGCACTTTATTTAGAGAATATAATGTGAGGGTTTGCACATTGAATTTGTCCTTCCATAGCTCAAGAAGTCTTAAATTACAGAGAGCTCCATGTGGCCACATGGTGAGAAAGCTATGGAAAAGAGGAACATACTGCTGATCCTGTAGCCCGGAATACGAATTCATCATCTGCCCGTATTCCCTTGACCACCAGGACTCCGAAAAAAACTTAGGAAGTACAAATACTTAAGAGAGTTTACAGTGCATTCTAAATATTATAGGCAGTGACACTAGTTGATATATATGTGTGTGTAAGACATACATAGTGTATTTTTACAAATATATAAAATTAGTTTAAAAGGAAAAGTAAATGGTTCTGTACTTACAGGAGTATCCGGCTATTTAGCTAGTTTGTAACTTCAGAGGATTTATTTTCAAACTTTTTTTCCTGCAAGTGTTTTTTTCTAAAAACAATTTTATGAAATTTCCCAATGTATGAACAAATAGAAGAGCGTTGTTTTCCTAGTTAGGAGAAGAGTGGTCCCACTAAATGTCCACTCTATGCCCACACAGCCCTGAGGCTCCCTGAGGAACTCAGCCTCTAGTGAGGAAACCGATCCAGTCAAGTCTAAATAATACTATAGAGGAGAAAAAGAGAGAATTGAGGGTCAGGATACTTGGGTTTGAGCTGCCAATGAAGCCACCAACTAGTTATGTGACTTTGGGAATGTCCCCACACACCTCTGTTGGATTCAAACCTCCTTGTCTATTACATCCAAATCAAAGTATTCAGTAACAAAATCCCAAATGAAATGTCTCAGTTGCTGAGGCCTCCCAAGCATGCAGATTTTCAGTGATTACTTCTCTCATACTTTTTACCTACCTTAAAGCTTCACAATTAATCTACCTGCTAATCATTCTCTACTTACGGAAACACGAAGTATAACAATTATCAGTGGAAACACTCAAGCTTGACGGCACGGGTTTCACAAGTACCAAGAGAGGGCTTGGAAAATGAACCTGGCATCTTGATCTTGTCCTGGATTATTAACATCAACATCTCCTTCCCTCCAGTTTTAAATGAATCCCATCTACCAGCCACAGTGACATTTCTAAAATTCCAGTCTTACCACATTGCTTCCTTGATTAATAGCAGCCAACATCCACCCCTTCTGCTGAGAACTTCAATGAGTGGTCTATGAAAGGGTACCCAGCAGATCTCTAACAAACCCCCCACATTTATAGGACATTGTTTTGTAGCTTCACAGTCTTTTTTGCATGTCTGTCTCGCCTACTAAGCGTTGCTCCTTGAAGGTGGAACTCATCTAATTCATAAGAAATGATGGTTGAATAAATTAACAAATATAACTTTCCTAGACAAAGCTTCCAAACAGTGTTTTCTCATTTTTAAGCTACAAAAAGCTATAGGTAGCTCTGTTTTGTTTGCAAAGTGCTTTCAGACAATACTACTATTTATTGAACATGTACTATGCCTTAACTTTTTATATGTATTAACTCACTTATTATTGCAATAATCCTATAAGGTGGGTACTGTTATTATTATCTGCACATTGACAGATGTGGAAAACTAAAGCAGAAAGAAGGTAAATAATATACATTATCTGACTCCTTAGAATCATTCAACACTTACAGAGTGCTTACTGTGTTACCCTTACAAGCAACTGTGAGAAAGACAGGATATGTACAATCATTACTGAAATAAGGGCTAAGCAGAGACCATGTTTTATTCACACCTAGGGAATTCCCAGAGTGTCCAGAATAAAATCACATTCCATAAATATCTGCTGAACAAGTTTTGAGTTTTCCTTAACTGATCCTAGAGATAAGGGAGTCCCCTTCTTCTTGTGGTCAAACCCAGACACCCTTGAGAGTACAAGCAGCCCCCATTAATATAATAATCACCAAAAGAATTGCGATTACTACCTTTCGTTCAAGACTGTAGGCTCTTTGAGGCCAATAACAATGATTCCATGCCTGGCATGGTGCTGGTTTACCCACCTGAACTGAAGTCCTCATTTCCCACCCCCCTTATGGTGTAGCACTCTGCTAACATTCTCTTCAGCTCAATGACTGATTTCTGACTGTTTTGAAATTACCAAGCTGTCCCTTGGCACCCACAATATACTGTTCTCAGCCTGGGGCTGGGGCCTGCTATAAGGATACAATCATGGTTCAGGGTCTTTGAGCATTTACAATAGGAGTAGGAGCTGAAACTTGCTGATACAAGCATGGAAAGAACAAGACAAAAGAACATACTCAAGGACTATATTGTGTGGGTCAGACTAAAACCACTCTCCAAAGTCAGAGAATCACGATGTCACTGTGAGCCCAGGAACAAGTGTCCACACAAGGATGACAGAACATCATCCTTGACTTTTAGCTCAGCATTGTTGCTAGAGTGATCCCTGGGGTTCACCATGCTCCAAAATCATCTCCACGTATGCCAGAATAACTCTATGTAGGCCACATTCTCTCAAGCTTCTTTGTCTTTGCAGAAGCTGGTGCTGTGCCTGGGATGCCCTTTGATTACTTGTGTGGCTGACAGCCACACATCTATAAGATTCAGCTCAAATGTCACCTGTTTGTTGACACTGCCTCTGACTTTCTAAGGAAGAACTGACCATGCTATCATTATGGGTCCAATCCTTCCCCTTCCTCACACACATATTCACTGTACCCTGTCTATATACTTAATAGTATCCATCATTTACTTATTTCTATGAACATCTTCCCTACTATGCTGTAAACTCACTGAAGATAAAGACCCTGACTGATCTGAAGCACAGGCCTGGTATAGATTTTGTGGATAGACAGATGGATGAATAGATCAACAGATGGACAGAGTCAGTTACAATGAACTAGAGTGGCCAAAAAAAAAAAAAAAATCAGCTGGTATAAGCTTATGTGATCTAAGGAAAGAGTTTGTAAGTATAGAGGTTGGGTACTATTCTTGCATTCATGTCCCACAGACCTTAAGCAAGCCACTTAATCTCTCTGGACCTCAAACAGTCTTATCTACCCTGTTTCCCCAAAAATAAGACAGTGTCTTATTTTAAAATGTGCTCCCAAAGATGCGCTAGGTCTTATTTTCAGGGGACGTCTTATCGTTCCTGTAAGTAGGTCTTATTTTGGGAGGATGTCTTATTTTCGGGGAAACAGGGTATTAAATGGGAATAACACATAAAATCCCTACCTTGCACAGCAACAGCTGGGAATTTTAAAATTAGATGACAGAAATGAATATACTTAGAAGAAAATGATATTTCATTATCACATGATTTCAGGAAAAAAAAATCAGCCATGTTTATATTACCTGGAGATATTTTTGATGGAGGCTAACGCTGTTTTTCCTTCCAAAGTGACCCAAGGCTATGTTTTTTCTAGGTCTGATACAGAACAATAAGTGAGAAACTTCTGTGCTGGGAAACTCTGGAGTGAGCGTCTTTTTCTCTTGCTAAATGAGAAGAAAAAAGGATTTGTCCTCTTTATAGGTCTGGGGTTTCTACTCTCAAGGTCTAACCCTTTTTGATGGCCTTGAACTAATTTCGGCCACTATTGACAGAATGGGAGTGGAAAAATCCCCACCACATCTGCCTTGTCAGGGGGTGAAGGAGATAACTTTCTAAATAGCCTCATTATTGGTCCCAGCTGAATTCTGCTCCTGTTCCATGATGCTAGCAAAAGCATTTTAGTAAGATGCTGCCAGCATCAAAAGCAGATCCGCTTACAGTTTCCTGTAAGCGTATCTGCAATGGCAGAAGGTGGCGGGAAGCCAGGTGTGAGCGTGAGTGCGTGCGTGCTAAAAATCTCCAATACGTCAAGCTGGAAGAACAATTCATGAAATGAAATTGAACGTTCTATTTCTACTCCAAGAACTCAGTTTAAGTCACTGGAAATTCAGCTGGGTAATTCAGCTCCAAGTCTCTGTTGCTTTACTGAATCAGAGAATCTCAGAGATAGAAAGACCCTCTGCATTCTTCCAGCACAAATTTCTCCCACCCTAGTAGGACTTTCTTTTTTTCTTTCTTTCTTTTTTTTTTTTTAATTGTTGGGGATTCATTGAGGCAATAAGCCAGGTTACACTGATTGCATTTGTTAGGTAAAGTCCCTCTTGCAATCATGTCTTGCCCCCAGAAGGTGTAGCACACACCAAGGCCCCACCCCTCTCCCTCCGCCTTCCCTCTCTCTGCTTTTCCTTCCTTAGTAGGACTTTCAATCAAGGGGTCACTGAACTCTGCTTACATACCTTCAGTGAGAGGGACTTCATTCACCACTTTTCCAATAACTATTTACCTCATTTTGTGTTAGCTCTGACCACGAGGCAGGGAATGCCAGTGCCCACCAAATCTTATTTCTTTTTCTGCCTGGCCACCCAGGGATGCCTGTCACTTCTAAGCCTGGTCCCTAAACAACTTCTGTAAGATACTTCATCTTCCCTCTTTCTCTCTTTTCTTGCCTACTAAGTAGATGCAGAGGGTATTGGGTGGGGGGAACCCCAAGGGGCCTGAAGGAAAGCAGAGCCACTAGCTGGGAAGTCCCTGGGTCCCTGAATGACTGTGTGGAGTACAGCCTCCTGTGGACCCATGTTGAAACGAGCAAGAGATATCCTTGACTGTGTTATGTTCCTGAAAGTTTAGGTTGTTTGTTACAGTAATTTGCCTATTCTGACTACTATAGAATGTTCTTTTTTTTTTTTTTTTCAAATAGCAATTCTAAACTAAATGTCTTATAAGTTACCATATCGCCATCTGCTTTAGAAGTCTACTGTCACACACTATATAGAACATATTAGAATAGTTCTCTTTATCTACCGGTGGCTCCTGAAAAGTGAAAAAGAGTTGTGTGGGAAGGCGGGAGAAAGGGGTATGGGAAGGAAGGAGAGGTGGGGAAGGTCACGTTTTTTTCAAAGACCTGTCTCCTCATGCATGACAGTTTCATTTATCCCTTATGACAACCGTATGAGAGAGATAGAGACATCAACTTTTGAAACAGGAGAAAACGAGAGACTCAGGTTAATGTACATAACCTTTGACTGAGCATGTTTGGCCTCTGCCATTCCCCATTGATTCCAGCACCAGAAGCTTCCAATTGCCCTCTGTGAACAGACCTTCTCACCACCTCCACCTGCCTCTCTGATGCCCGAACACCAACCTGAAAATTCCTGGCTTTACCTGCTAGGACCTCAAATACCAGGCTTTTAAGTGAGGCTTAGACATCTGAATACCCCAGACATTGAATTTCCCCATCAGGCTGTTCTACCATAGGTGGCCCTAGCAACCAGCTGTGTTTCCCTGTATCTGGCCTTATCTTTCCCACCCCTGGTGGCATCCACTGAGAAGATGCACCCTCCCTCCAAGTTCACTCTAAAAACAAAAAGGGTGAGAAAGATGGTTTAAAAACCTCATATATATTAAAAAGCCAATACTGGACAGAACAACTTTTAAAACATATTAAAAGTTTGTTTTTTTTTTAAACATCAGATTAGAAGCTATGGAGATCATCTTAGAATCTAAAAGGAAAACTTTCGAAGTTTTAAATGCTTTATCTCTTTAATTTAACTTAGTTTTGAACAATTTGCATTAGGTCTCCTTCTATTTTCTCCTATAGCCTCCTCTTCTTCCTTTCTTTTCTTTTTTTTTCTTTTAGAGATAGACTCTCAGTATGTCACCCTTGGTAGAGTGCCATGGTGTCACAGCTCACAGCAATCTCAAACTCTTGGACTTAAGTTATCTTCTTGCCTCAGCCTCTCAAGTAGCTGGGACTTCAGGGTGCCCGCCACAACGCCCGGCTAGCCTCGCCTTCCTTTCCACCATTACAGCACTTTTCACACTGTACTGGTCAGTTTACGAGTCTTACATTTCCTACGCTGAACACTCCACAAGGCCAGAGACCATATCTGGTTCTCCTCTTCATCCCAATGCCCAGAAAGGTGGCTGCTAACGTGTGAGGAGCTTACTGGCTTTCAGGGTAGCTTGTAGTCACAGAGCGACTCAATTCCTTTTCTGTGGAGATGGAAAGCCTTGCTTTGTGTTAGGATCATTGGCTGTGAAATGGGGCTCTGCCTGCACTCAGCTTGCTGCACGGAGTAACTGCCAACCTTGAGTAGAACCACATGTAGTCATTTGGATGGGTCTGAAAACTCACTGCTACTCACTGAAGTCTGTGAAGGATGTGAGAGGTGCTGGTTGGCTATGTGGATGGGCGCCCTTTCTCTTTTTCTGGTTTTTGATGCCCTGAGTTATGAAAGGAGTCTGTCTGTCCTAGGGCATGGAGGGCATTTGGTAGTTAATGTTGTGGAAGCAGCATTACTATTCTGCTAAGACCTGCAGGCCAACAAGTGGCTTTCTTTCATTTCAGAAAAATTTTCAAGGCTTGAGGCTGCACATGTTTACATTTCTTGCATTGTCCGAGTTAATATTTTTTTCTAATTTTGACATTCACTGAATCCATCAGTTGAAGGGCATCAACTCTTCAGTGAGGAAGATGGGACCCTCAGAGTGTTGTTAGGGATGCTTGGGGAAGAGTCTGTCTACAGAGAGAAGGGATGAGTTGGAGGACCTTCTAAAAGGATTCTACGAATCAGATGTTTTAGACAAATGTTAATAAATAAATCAGCATGGTAAGGAAGACAAAACTAGTATAGGGATGCTGTTCAAAGTATTATGTGCATTTGTGCATATTTAAGTGATTTCAGGAGGTTGGGAGTGAGTTCCCAGCCCAGCAAAGACCTCTGGGCACACTGACATCACGATGTTCATACATCCTTCACTCCTAGTGCAATGGACGAGGGGCCAGGTTCCATCCACTGATTCTATCTGTGAGCCAGGATGTTTCGGTCAATAATAAGCTATGTTTTACAATTAAAACAAGTGCACCGAAGCACTCACAACTCAATTGCAGAAAAGGTACACAGGGCCTCAAAGGAATTATCAGAACAATTTTTCTAAAACATAGATCAGCCTTAATAATCTTGTAATTTGCATGTTAACTGGGTCTAGAGACCAGAATTCAATAAGACAATAAAGTTTTTACCTTAGTTGCGCTGCCGTAACAAAGTGCCGTAGATTGGGCGGCTTAAGCAACAAAAATTTATTTTCTTACAGCTGTGGAAGATAGAAATCAGAGACCAGATCTGGGTTCTAGTGGAGGCTGTCTTGCTGGCTTACACACGGCTGCCTTCTTACTGGGTCCTCACAAGGGACACAGGGAGAAAGATCTCTCTTCCTCTTTTTATGAGGCCACCAACCCTGTCGGATTAGGACCCAAACTTTATAACCTCATTTAACCTTAGTCATCCCCGAAAAGCCCTTTCTGCAAGTACAGTCAAATTAGGAGTCAGAGCTTCAACATATGGATTTTGAGAGCACAATTCAGGCCACATCAACTTTTCATACAGAAAGTTCTGAGGTAGTCACATTTTACGTCACATCACCAAGGTGAAATTTACAAATATTAAAATTTATTTATCCTCGATGGATTATTTTAGGTCAGATTTTTTTTAATGCAATCTAGGAGATGTAGTCTGTTGTTCATAAGCAAAGTTGTAAAATATGCTTCTCTGGAGACGAGCCGGTGGAAAGTCCTAGGGTGGAAACCAGAAACACTAAGCATCTGTGCTCTAGCACTAACTAGCAGTTTCGCCTTGGCTAAGTCCTTAGCTCTCTCTGGGCCTCTGCCTTTTCACTGTATCAAGCTGATTTAAACAACAAAACATATTAGTTTAAAATAAACCATATTTTAGCATTCCATTTCTGGCTGCCTATTTTGGAGAACTAAATCAGTACAGTGATTAAAAGATTCTTTTGCCCCAAAATGGTCTTCATAAGGAAAATAATGGATGATGAAGTAAATATCCTTAAACCATGGGATCATTTGCTTTAGTTTTAAGCTCAGAAGATAATTGATTGGTCCTCTAAGCCCACTCTCTTTCTTAGTACTAGTATTCTCCCTTTGGAAAAATTGATGGAAACAATGGGAATCTCTCTCTTTAACAGAAGAACAACAGAGGCCAGGGAGTGACTTGAGAGACCCAGAATGGACTGGCCTTGGATCTGCAGAGTCCCTGAGACAATGCATTCACAGGACAGCAGCCCCCAGCCCTTCCAGAATATAATACACATCCTCCCTTCTCTGAAAAACAAACAACAAAGGAACACTGGCTCTAATCCAATTATCTGGGGGGTGCAGCACTCCCAGAATGGCAGGAGGCAGGGGTCGGAGAGCTCATAGCAGGGAGAGCTCTGAAAATATATCTCTTATATAGAATGTATGCTTCTGGCTTAAAAACATTAATTCCATTGCAGAGAGTCACTGAACATTTTCCCAAGGATTCCCAAGCTCTCTTAAGCCATAAAAAGCATCCTTATTATATTAGTATGCTAAAGGGTTCCTCCGCGTACTATTCCAGGAGAGAGCAGAGAGAGTACGAAAAAAAAAAAAAAAAGCTGAATGATTCCAAGGAACTAAACAAAGAAATACCTTTAAAGCTTATCTAGTTATACTTCATTTTGGAATCTGTTTTTTCAATGCCAAATTAGAAAAATTCACACCAATTTAGAAGAAGATGCTACAGAAGCAGGTATTTATAACTCATACAACTTTAATGTTCCTCTATACAATTAGAAAGAACCATATAAACAAGACATGCTTATTAAACTGTAAAATAACTAGGAAAAAATAAGTAACCATTTATCCAATCTTGGACTTTGCTAAGCTTAAAAGCAATGAATAGGGAAAAATACAGATAGTGTTGCTTAGGTATAAATTTAAAACTTCACTAAGTCTAAAATAATACAAATTATCAGGGAGACAAGCTGAAAAATTATTTACCAGAGATATTTGTACTATTTAAAGCATTTACAGAAATGTATTACAAAAGACAATATAGACTCAGAAGAAACAGGTGAACCCAAACAGGACTTACATAAATGGTTAACAAGCATGTGGGCAAACATATACCCTCATGACTAGATTAAAAACCTGTACTTTATAAAAATGCTGAAAAGGGGAGGTCAACATCTATCTCCCCCTTCATTGCCTGCCTAAGGAGGCTTGCAGCTGTGTATATAGTCAAGTTCAAGAGCTTTTTATTGGGTTACAGTCACAGAGGGTAAGGTTTTTACCATGCTATGCCTCAAATATCATCAATTTTTAAAGTGTTTGTTAACTTGATATCTGAATATAAAGGGTAACTCTTCTGTCAAGGAGGAAATAATTGAAATGGCATTTGGACAGGTCTATATCAGCAATGACAAGGTGAATATTCTTTCTTTGCTCTGAACAGGTCTTTTCTTAACATTTGGATATGGAGCAAGGGACAACCCTATTTTTAGGCAATTAGCACTTCTAGGCTTGGCAAAAGGAATTCTTCAGAAGGCCCTTCCCAGATTTCGGGACTGATGAGGGGGCCAGTCTATGCACCTCTGCTTACTGCCTTCTCTGTATTAATGTTTTTCTGTGGATGTTTTCACAGGAAAAGGGGTCCAGGAAAGGACTTGGGTGTTTTTAGAACTGTGTCCAAATGTCAGCTTTATGTCATTCTCTTACCAAGTGAAATTTACTGAGCACCCATGGTGTACAGGCATGGTTTAAATCACCTATCAAAATAGCTAAGACTTTTAAAATTGATGATGCTGGCAAGGGTACAGTGAGACTGGCACCCTTACACAGTGCTCACAGTTGTACACACTTTGGGATGATGGGATGAAATTTTTGCAGTAATATGAAGAAAGAGCCTTAAAAATGCTTCTAATTTTGAACCGGTTTGAACCTCTTTGAAACTCTCATAATGATAAAGTGTTTTATGTATAAAAATGTTCAGTGCAACATCTTGTACAGGCCCTCTTAGGCCTAGACCTGTAAAGATGAGGCGATACAAAGACATAATAAAAAGGCAAATAAGACAAACTAATACTGAGTTGTAGCAATTATTAGGAAGGAAATCCACTAGGTGCTAAAAAAGAGAACAGACCTACTTAAGATAAGACTTTCAGGAGAAGCCTATACATGTAAGCTGAGATGAGAAAAAAAAAATTAACCATTTGAGAAAAAGGATGAGAAAAAAACTAACCATTTGAGAGCTAAGACAGGAGTGGTTGAAGAAGAAGAAACAGCAAAGGTCCCAAGGTGATAGAATTCTCCACTTGTTCCAGGAACAGATAGAAGGCCAATGTGACTGGAGTGTGATATGCAAGGCAGAAAGAAGAATGACATGAAATCAGAGGAGGAGGTGGAGTCAGTTCATAAGGAAACTGCTCATGCCATTATGTTCAGAGAAAATGGGAGGGTTGAAATTGTGTTCATAGTATGATACCAGCCATGAAAAAAAATGTGCATGGAAAAGACTTGGAAGAAATATGGTGGAAATGTTAACAGTGCTTATGTGGAAGAGTGCAGGGTTTGAAAAAAAGAATGTTAAAGTCAGGCTTCACTACTTACCACTTAGGAGGACACTTACCACCTTCTAAGTCTTAGTTACCAAATCTGTAGAATCAGAATTATGTTACCTGCTTCCAACAGTGCCTGACATATGTTAAGCATGCCTTATTTAAAGAGTATTTTTTAAATTATTACCGACATTACTCTTGAGTAAGAGGACCATGGTTGATTTATCTTCTTTATATTGTTTTCTATTTTCCTAATTTTCAACATCAAACATATATTTTTTTTTTTTCATGCTTCTCCCGTAGTATTTATTGAGAGGATGGTGGTAACCAAGATGTACATATCTACCCCCATGGAGTTTGCATTCCAGTGGGGGCAAACAGACCAACAAATAAGCACACTGAAAATTTAAAAACTGACCCCAAACCTCAAACCGGAATAATGCTATTCCAGGTGCTAGGGGCAGAGTAACCAAGAGGGTGTACGTACTTTAGGTGAGCAGTCAAAGAAGGCCTCCCTGGGGAGGTGACATTCTTTTGGGACAGGTCTAAGCTGAAGAAAACCGGTCAGATGATTTCCTTGTTGGGTGTTTAGGCTGCACTACATGTCTGCCTGCACTGACCCCCCACTTGCATCCCTCTCCACTGCCTTGCAAGGCTGGGTGGGTTGAGACTGTTTCTGGTTCAGGCTCTCCAAGAAAGGGAGGAAGAGCTTTGCTTTCCAGCATCACAAAGAGAGCAATTCCCCTCACTGAAAGGGGCCCGTGTGAAGGCTGGCCTGACTGGGCATAGTCTTAGATACCCTTCCCCACGCGTTCCCTTGCTGGGAAAGTGTGACAGTTGGTTTTTATGCCACAGCTCAGTCTGATCCTTGGAACTAATCTGATGCATTCAAAAGAAGGAAGTTATTGAAACACTTTGGTCCTTTAATTATCAGCTGTGAACCCTCATTTGTGACTCAGGCAAACATATATTTTTAATCATAAAAACACAGACTTTATATTTAAAAAATGTTCTGATGGCTACAGGAAAATGAACTACACTGTTAAACCAAACGCCTTTCCATTGCAACAAATGCATTTCCAACAAATGCATGTACAAGGCATTCAAGGTAGCCCTGAAGGTTGAGGGCAACTGTTATAAGGGACTTTTAACAGTAAAGGTGCAGCTATACAAACATGCAAAGACTCACAATTAACTTGAAATAGCAAACAAGTTGCTATTGACCTTTATGAGCATCAGCAATGCCACAGTTGTCTACAAAATACAGAATTAAAATACATGGCTACCCAGTTTGGTTTTAAAAACAACCTTCAGAAACTGCTAAATCAGGGGTCCTCAAACTGCAGCCCGCGGGCCACATGAGGCGGTGTGATTGTATTTGTTCCTGTTTTGTTTTTTTACTTCAAAATAAGATAACGTGCAGCGTGCATAGGAATTTGTTCATAGTTTCTTTTTAACTATAGTCGGGCCCTCCAACAGTCGGAGGGACAGTGAACTGGCTCCCTGTTTAAAAAGTTTGAGGACGCCTGCATAATCACAGTTAAGTAGTCTTCTTTAAAAGTGATTTTCAGACTTCCCAGAAATGTGGGAGATGTAAGTAGAAGTAACCTGCAGAAATTCTTGATTTGCTAACTTACTTTTCTGAATATGGAGTTTTCTCCAAAAATTTTATGTCTAATGACAACAAAAATGACTACTGGACCTAGAGAAGGCAGATGAGCATTGGTGTTCCCCTGGATCAAGTTACAGTTCAACCCCAACAAGTCTGGATGACTTAAGTGATGATATATGACCTCTTTAAGCTTCCACTTTCCTCACCTGTAAACTACTTGGATGGATTAATAATAATGCACCTCAGAAGCCTCATAGAGTACCTGGCATCTGGTAGAAGTTCAAGAAATGATGGTTGGAGTTATTCTTTAGGTAAGGCTGACTTCATGGTCAATGTCTTTCATCTATCCCCATCAAAAAAGCCCAAATCCCTGGGTAACCCCTATCTTGAAAGGCTAGCTCTTCTGTGGTTCATGTTGGTTCACTGGGAACAAAGCATAGCTCACAGAAGGTTGATTTGTAAATACAGGTGGGTACAGGGAGGCACATAGGCACAAAGGCAGATAGATAGTCAGGCACACAGGTACACAGAAAGGGAGGGAAGGAGGAACAGAGAAAAGAAAGTCTGTTCCATAGTTACAGATCAAATGCCTAATTTTAACTAGCAATGCTCTATATGAAAATGAAAACCAAGCCTTCTTTCAAGCCAAAAATCAGAGCATGAGGTCTAAAAGAGTGCTCTCATGGAGACAGTGCATTGGAATAGCTGAAATCATGACTTGTATAGAAAATTGCTTTAGTTGCGGACAAGGCTCTGTATCCACCAGATCACCCTGATGTGTCCATTAACATGCAGATTCCTGGGAGAATCTCTGAATTCACTGAATCAGAATCTGGATGAAGGGCTGAGAAATCAGCATTTTAACACTGTTTAGCAGATGATTCTCAGGCATGGCAAAAGCAAGTGGACGAGGGGAAATGGAACTTCAAGTGCTCTTGTTTATTAGGGCTGTCTTCAGACTGTGAAAATGTGTTGGCGAAAGCTGATGTGTATCCAGCACAGACCGTTCTTAATCACACGTGGCCTTTCTGTACCTGTTGTCCATAACCTTCACTCTCAGTATTTTCCACATTCTTGAAGAAACATCTGACTCACTAGAAACCCACTGAATTCAGTTTGGGTCAAGTCTTGCCATAATCAAATTCTTTAAAAATCTGTAATTATCTGCATGTGTCAGCTTGACTAATCAAGACAATGGACAATCCAGAAAACTGCTCTCTCAGCCTCCGGAACAGGTTTATGATGATTTTATGTATGCATTTACCGTCTTTGGGCTCCTTCAGCACCTCCACAAGAGGGCAGTCAGGGGAAAGTTTTACTTTTGTCAGAAAGCCTATCCTTAAAAGCTCTTCTTGGATCAAAAGGTGGCTCTTGGTTCTCTTTGAAACCAAGAACAATATCCAAAGTACTCAATACTAGTACGAAGCCAATAGATGATCTAACCCACATAAGATAAAAACTCTATTCAATTCAAGTTGGGGGAGGGGGAAAAAGAGAGGGGAGACAGGGGAAGGAGGAAGGGGGATTGGTGTGCTCCCACTTACTGGGCACAACGTAAGGGAATATGGCACAACTCTTGGGTGCAGGACACAACTACAAGAGGGACTTTACCTAACAAATGCAAACATTGTAACCTAGTTGTCTGTACCCTCACATTAATCTGAAATAAAAACAAATTTAAAAAGAACAACATAAAATATCAGATGTATTAAGTCATACTTTTAGAGACACATATGACTGAGTATAGACTCTGCGGGATGTAAGTTTTAAGTACAAAGCTTTTGTGCATAACTTCTCCTGTTCTCTTTCCGCCCTGACCTCTTACCTCTCCAACAGGTCCATCTCTTTTCTCTTCATACTGCAGCTCACTGTCTGGGAGGAAAGGTGGTACAGAGCTAGTGCTGTTGTGCGGAAGCCAGGGAAGGCTGCCTGGTGGAGGTGACATTTGAACTGAGACCTGAAGGATGCATAAGCAATGAAAGGGTTTTCTGAGGGAAAGAAATGGTATGTACAAAGACACAGAAATGTAAAATTCCTGGCACATTTAGGGAACTATTGAGAGCTCTGATGAGACTTTAGGAGATGCTAGGATGCTGTAGAAGGTATTTCAGTAGGAAAGTGGCACAATGAGATTTGTAAGTTAGAAATATGTATATGTACACATATGAGAGAAATCACGTGCTGATGGAATTCTCAGAGTATCTGCCTGATCACATCACTGTGTACGTCAGTGTGAGTGTGTGTGTGTGAAATCAACAACATATTCCACCTTTCAACTCCCATACACAGTTCTTTTCTATAAGCAGCTAGTCCATGGAATTGACTGAGAGCTGCTCAATATTGAAGATGAAGATGAAGAAGAAAATTCATCTTTCCCTTTGACAGCTTTTGCTAAGGTATTCTGATGTCTGAGCCCTACAAGCCTACCGAGGGTCAGTACAGAGTTGGGAATGCTAGGGCCAGCACTCATTTACTAAACGTAATTAACCTTGCTGATGGGAATTGCTAATGTTAGCAATGTTTAAAAATTGCACTTAGAATTTCTCTGAGCCTATACAGAATATAAAGTGTGAAGACAGATTGCCAAGAAAGTGCTTCCAGCTGCTCGAACCTTCCTGGATTAAGGTCAGAGTTCAGAACAGTCATTTCAGTGGAAAGGAAATCAAATCAAACCAACCCAGAGGTTTTAAAATCGAGTGGAATAAGCACTTTTAAGACAAGATTAATCACAAAAGAGAGAGGAGAAAGGGTGTCTTTGGGGAAGTGAGAGGAATAAAAACAAGGGTATATACTCACTTCATTATTTTTTTCTGAGAAGCTGCTCTAAAAACATAGATTTGAATTAAAGAAAAATCTACTGAGTGTCAGTAATATTACTATTAATATTAACAACAGCTAAAGCCTTATTTGCTTAGCATTCATAGTATGCATTCAACTGAATCAGCTTTCCAATAATTTTGTGAAGTTATTACTTCAGTGAAGGCTATGATATGCCTCCCAGATCCTCCATCAAAACCGAAGGAATTGGGCCCCTAGGCACCCATCAATTGTCAACTATCTTTGGAGTTGCCTCTCTCAAGGTCATGCCAACTTCTTGAGGAACCTACTTCCAATGATTGCTCAACACAGGGTACACAGACCTGGCACCCTCATGCTAATGCAGGACTATTTTGAAAAGCTTCAGAGTTCCTCATGGTATGGACTAAGGCCTTTGAGGAGACTGTTGCAACCCCACTTCTCCATTTGCCTGATACCGTTTTTTTCCTTTCTCTTCCCTTTCCTTTCCCTCGTGAACACCCCAATAACACTCCCTAATAAACCTCCTGCATGTTAGTCCATGTCCCAGAATCTACTTCCTAGGGAAGTAGAAGTGATGGAATTCTCAGAGTATCTGCCTGATCACATCACTGTGTACGTCAGTGTGAGTGTGTGTGTGTGAAATATTATTCCAATTTTAAAGATGGAGAACTGTATGTGGTGGTGAGCACCTGAAGTCCCAACTACTCAGGAAGCTAAGGTGGGAGGATTGCTTCAGCCCATCCTGGGCAACATAGTAAGACCTTGTTTCTAAAAATAAAAAATAAAATTAAAGGCTCGGCACCCATAGCTCAGTGAGTAGGATGCTGGCCACATACACCGAAGGGGGTGGGTTCAAGCCTGGCCCAGGCCTGCTAAACAACAATGACAACTGCAACCAAAAAATAGCGGGCGTTGTGCTGGGCACCTGTAGTCCCATCTACTCAGGAGGCTGAGGCAAGAGAATCGCTTGAGCCCAAGAGTTTGAGGTTGCTGTGATGCCACAGTACTCTACCAAGGGTGACATAGTGAAACTCTGCCTCAAAAATAAATAAATAAGGGAGTGGGGAGGATGGATAGAGGGAGGGTAATTGGTGGGACCACACCTAGGGTGCATCATACAAGGGTACATGTGAAACTTACTAAATGTAGAATATAAATGTCTTAACACAGTAACTAAGAAAATGCCAGGAAGGCTATGTTAATCAGTTTGATGAAAATATTTCAAATTGTGTATAAAACCAGTGCATGATGCCCCATGATTGCACTAATGTACACAGCTATGATTTAATAAAAAAATTAAAAAAATGGGGCGTGCAGCAAACTCCTGCTTGGCACACTTAAATTATGTTGATTTAAAAAAGAGAGAATTGAGGTGAGAGCAAGATGGTGGCCGAGTAACAGCTTCCCTGCAACTGGGCACCGTGAGTCTGGGAAGATATGACTCCAGGCATCTCTGGCTGGTGGTATCTGCTTATAATCATCCCTTTGAGGATACAGGGAGTCAGCGAGAGACTTCTGGACCCCAAGAGGAGGACAAAACCAGTGGAAAATCTGGCAAGTAATTGCATGTGTTCTATGGGTCTAATCCCGCCTGCAGCTGTAAGTACAACAGGAGTGAGACTGCAAATCAGAAAGGCCTTACTTGTGAACTGTTTTGGTGTTTTTGGACTTGGCACCCAGTTGAACTGCCTTGGGGAGAGCTTGAGCAGGAGTGCGGAGAACTTTGGGCATTGTCTAGGGACCCAGACTGAGCCGCTGAGCCAGATGGAGCTAATAGTGTTCGGCTGTAGGCCGCAAGGAGCCATTGTGAGAGAACTGCCCCAGCAAGCTCTGCCCTCAGGGTCACAGAGCAAGGATCGGGAGGGAGCTAGTAACCTAGTGACTGAGCAGCCTAAAGGTGGGGACTGAGCCATCTTACAGGGGCAGAGTGAGACTGGTTTTCGCACACGGGGTAAGTGGATAGCCACTTCAGCAGTGACCCCAGCGACAAGCACTTTCCTGGGAAAGCTTCTGCTTAGCCAAGTTCAGAAGTTTAAAGTTCTTTTTAAGAGGGCTGAAGAGAGATTTAGGGTCTCCACCCTGTGGGGTTTGAGAAATCAGCAGAGGCCTCCAGTCGTATCAGCATTGTGATTAACATCTCATACCCCAGAAGACCACCTGTTGCCCAGAAAATGTTCAACGAGATATATATACTGCTTTTTTTTGGTTTGTTTTTTGTTTATTTTGTTGTTGTTTTGTTTTTTAATTTCAACCTTTTCCATACAGATTTTTATTTTCTTTTTTTTCTTTTCTTTTCTTTTCTGGAGATGAGATTAGTCTTTTTTAATTTCAGATTAATATGAGGGTACAGACGATTAGGTTACATTGTTTGCATTTGTTAGGTAAAGTCCTCCCCCAGGAGGTGTGCCATGTACCCATACATTATGCCTGTTCGGTGAGAGCATACCAATTCTCCCTCCCTCTCCTCCCCTTCTCCCACTTCAGTTTAATTAAGTAAGGTGGTGTTTTTAAGCAGGCTCAAGTGTACTATTTTACCTACAGAAATTTTTAGAGAGATCTTCTTTCAAGTTTGAGAAACCCAGTATCACAGCAAGAGTGGAACTTCAACCCTTATAGCACTATTCCTTTCTATCTCTGAAATAATATCTCTTAATTTTCCAATGAAACTTATAGTAGAAGCTGTGGTATTCAACTCGAGCACCTTAGTTCTGTAGAGGAATTCGAGTTGAATACCACAGCATCTACTTTTTTTTCTTTTCTTTCTCCATTTTTCTAGTTTAAATACAATTGCCCATTGCTGCCTTTTTCAATAATTAGAACTTCATTTTTGCTAGTGTTTCTACCCCTATGGTTTGTTTTTTCACCAAATTTTATCCCATAAAGTTTTCTGTTTGCTTGTTTTGGTTTGATTTATAGCATTTTTATCTTTCCTTTCTACTTGGTAGAGGTGGGGTACTATGTCTGATCAGGTTAGCAAAGAGCAGCTGACCTCAAGGGAACCACCCAACTGGGCATCCCCAGAGGTTGGGGTTTTTTAAAGGTTGTGTCAAAGTACCCTACTGTAAACCTATATTGCTCTGTCTCCCTCTTTCTGTGCCTCATTTTTTGTTGTTGTTAATATTCCCTTTTACCCACCCCCTTTCCTTTCTCTATTTTCTTTTCTTTATTTCTTTCTTTTATCTGTTCTTGCTCTTCAAACTTCTCATCCTTCTGGTCCTGTACCAAAAGGACTCATTGAAACCTTTGTCCACAGGCACGGGAACTTAAAGAGCAAGAGGAATTGAAAGGAAAATTAGGGCAAGGAAACAGATAAAAGAAATCACTCATGAGGAATAATCAGCAGAAAACTCCAGGCAACATGAAGAACCAGTCCAGAGCAACCCCTCTAAGGGCCCATGAGGTAGCTACTGCAGAGGATTCCACCTATAAAGAACTGCTAGGAATGACAGAAAGGGAATTTAGACTACACATGATGAAAAAAATGAAGGAAATGATGGAAACAATGAAGGAAACTGCTAATAAAGTGGAAAATAACCAAAAGGAAATCCAAAAACAGAATCAAATAAGAGATGAACGATATGAAGAATATAGAAAGAATATAGCGGAACTGAAGCAGTCAATTAGGGAACTTAAAGATGCAATGGAAAGTATCAACAACAGGTTAGACCATGCAGAAGAAAGAATTTTGGAGCTAGAGGACAAAGTTCTTGAGCTAACTCAGATAGTTAAAGAGGCAGAAAAGAAGAAGAAAAAGCAGAACGTTCACTGTCAGAATTATGGGACTTTATGAAGCGTTCCAACATACAAGTTATAGGAATCCCAGAAAGGGAAGAAGAAAGCCACAGAGGAATGGAAGCCATACTAGAGAATATTATAAATGAAAATTTCCCAAAGATTCTGACACACTGCTTTGAGAGGAATATGGGACCCCAGGTCACCTCAACTCTAACCGAGCTTCTCCAAGACACATTGTGATGAACCTGTCCAAAGTCAAGACAAAAGAAAAGATTCTGCAAGCTGCCAGGAGTAAGCGCCAGTTGACCTACAGGGGCAAATCCATCAGAGTGACTGCAGACTTCTCTAATGAAACTTTCCAAGCAAGAAGACAATGGTCATCTACATTTAATCTACTTAAACAGAACAATTTCCAGCCCAGAATTCTGTACCCTGCTAAGCTGAGCTTTAAAATTGACGGAGAAATCAAATCATTTATGGATGGATATACAAACATTGAGGAAATTCACCACAACAAGACCAGCTCTACAGGAAATACTTCAACTTGTTCTACACACTGACCATTACAATGGATAAGCAGCTAAGTACGAACTCACCAATTAAAGGACAGAACCTAGCTTCCACACTGATGCAAAAGATAAAACTAAGCAATGGAATCTCACAAAATAAGATGAATAGAATACTACCATACTTATAAATTATCTCAATAAATGTTAATGGCTTAAATTCCCCACTGAAGAGACATAGATTTGTTGACTGGATTAAAAAACACAAGCCATCCATTTGCTGTCTGCAAGAAACACACCTGGCTTCAAAAGACAAATTAAAGCTCCGAGTCAAGGGTTGGAAGACAATTTTTCAGGCAAATGGAATTCAGAAGAAAAGAGGAGTTGCAATCTTATTTTCAGATACATGTGGATTTAAAGCAACTAAAGTCAAAAAAGACAAAGATGGTCACTTTGTATTGGTCAAGAGAAAAATACAACAAGAAGACGTTTCAATTCTAAATATTTATGCACCCAATTTAAATGCTCCCAGTTTCTTGAAGCAGACCTTACTCAGTCTGAGCAATATGATAGCCAATAATACTATAATAACAGGGGACTTTAACACTCCTCTTACAGAGCTGGACAGATCCTCTAAACAGAAATTAAACAAATATATAAGAGATTTAAATGAGACCCTAGAACAACTGTGCTTGATAGACGCATATAGAACACTCCATCCCAAAGATAAAGAATATACATTCTTCTCATCATCCCATGGAACATTCTCCAAAATTGATCATATCCTGGGACACAAAACAAATATCAACAGAATCAAAAGAATTGAAATTTTACCTTGTATCTTCTCAGACCATAAAGCACTAAAGGTGGAACTCAACTCTAACAAAAACGTTCGACCCCACACAAAGGTATAGAAATTAAACAATCTTCTGTTGAATAACAGATAGGTGCAGGAAGAAATAAAACAGGAAATCATTAACTTCCTTGAGCATAACAACAATGAAGACACAAGCTACCAAAATCTGTGGGATACCGCAAAAGCAGTTTTGAGAGGAAAATTTATCGCTTTAGATGCCTACATTTGAAAAACAGAAAGAGAGCGCATCAACAATCTCACAAGCCATCTTATGAAATTGGAAAAAGGAGAACAATTGAAGCCTAAACTCTGTAGAAGAAAAGAAATACCCAAAATCAAATCAGAGATCAATGAAATTGAAAACAAAAGAATCATTCAGAAAATTAATGAAACAAGGAGTTGGTTTTTTGAACAAATAAATAAAATAGATAAACCATTGGCCAGACTAACTAGAAATAGAAAAGTAAAATCTCTAGTAACCTCAATCAGAAATGATAAAGGGGAAATAACAACTGATCTCACAGAGATACAAGAGATCGTCTCCGAACACTACCAGAAACTCTATGCCCAGAAATTTGACAATGTGAAGGAAATGGTTCAATATTTGAAATCACACCCTCTCCCTAGACTTGGCCAGGAAGAAATAGAGCTCCTGAACAGACCGATTTCAAGCACTGAGATCAAAGAAACAATCAAAAAGCTTCCAACCAAAAAAATGCCCTGGTCCAGATGGCTTCATACCACAATTCTATCAAACTTCCAAGGAAGGGCTTATTTCTGTACTGCAGAAATTATTCCAAAAAATTGAGGAGGAAGGAATCTTCCCCAACATGTTCTATGAAGGAAACATCAACCTGATACCAAAACCAGGAAAAGACCCAACCAAAAAGGAGAATTTCAGACCAATTTCACTCATGAATATAGATGCAAAAATTCTCAACAAAATCCTAGCCAATAGATTACAGCTTATCATCAAAAATGTCATACATCATGATCAAGTATGTTTCAGTCCAGGGATGCAAGTCTGGTTTAACATACGCAAGTCCATAAACGTCATCCACATATTAACAGAGGCAAAAATAAAGATCATATGATCCTCTCAATTGATGCAGAAAAAGCATTCGATAAAATCCACCATCCTTTTCTAATCAGAACACTGAAGATTATAGACATAGGTGGCACATTTCTAAAACTGATTGAAGCTTTCTATGACAAATCCTCAGCTAATATTTTACTGAATGGAGTAAAACTAAAAGCTTCTCCTCTTAGAACTGGAACCAGACAAGGTTGTCCTCTGTCACCTGTACTATTCAACATAGTGCTGGAAGTTCTAGCCAATACAAGGAAATAAAGGGAATCCAAATGGGAGCAGAGGAGGTCAAACTCTCCCTCTTTGCTGACAACATGATCTTATACTTAGAGACCCCCAAAGACTCAATCACAAGACTCCTAGAAGTCATCAGAAAATACAGTAATGTTTCAGGATATAAAATCAATGTCCACAAGTCAGTAGCCTTTGTATATGCCAAAAACTGTCAAGATGAGAAGCTAATTAAGGACACAACTCCCTTCACCATAGTTTCAAAGAAAGTGAAACACCTAGGAATATACCTAACGAAGGAGGTGAAGGACCTCTATAAAGAAAAATATGAAATCCTCAGAAAGGAAATAGCAGAGGATATTAAGAAATGGAAGAACGTCCCATGCTCATGGATGGGAAGAATCAACATTGTTAAAATGTCTATATTTCCCAAAGCAATCTACCTATTCAATGCCATTCCTATCAAAATACCAACATCGTACTTTCAAGATTTGGAAAAAATGATTCTGCGTTTTGTGTGGAACCAGAAAAAACCCTGTATAGCTAAGGCAGTTCTTAGTAATAAAAATAAAGCTGGGGGCATCAGCATACCAGATTTTAGTCTGTACTACAAAGCCATAGTGGTCAAGACAGCATAGTACTGGCACAAAAATAGAGACATAGACACTTGGAATCAAATAGAAAACCAGGAAATGAAACTAACAACCTACAACCACCTAATCTTTGATAAACCAAACAAGAACATACCTTGGGGGAAAGACTCCCTATTCAATAAATGGTGTTAGGAGAACTGGATATCCACATGTAAAAGACTGAAACTGGAGCCATACGTTTCCCTACTCACAAAAATTGATTCAAGATGGATAAAGGACTTAAATTTAAGGCATGAAACAATAAAAATCCTCCAAGAAAGCATAGGAAAAACACTGGAAGATATTGGCCTGGGGAAAGACTTCATGAAGAAGACTGCCATGGCAATTGCAACAACAACAAAAATAAACAAATGGGACTTCATTAAACTGAAAAGCTTCTGTACAGCTAAGGCAACAACAACCAACACAATGGGAAAGGATATTTGCATATTTTGAATCAGACAAAAGCTTGATAACTAGGATCTATACAGAGCTCAAATTAATCCACATGAAAAAAGCCAACAAGCCCATATATCAATGGACAAGAGACATGAATAGAACCTTCTTTAACGAAGACAGACAAATGGCTAACAAACATATGAAAAACCATCATCATCCCTATCTATTAGAGAACTGCAAATCAAAACCACCCTGAGATACCATTTAAACCCAGCGAGAATGGTCCACATCACAAAATCTCAAAACTGCAGATGTTGGCGTGGATGTGGAGAGAAGGAAACACTTTTACACTGCTGGTGGGACTGCAAACTAGTACAACCTTTTTGGAAGGAAGTATGGAGAAACCTCAAAGCACTCAAACTAGACCTCCCATTTGATCTTGCAATCCCATTACTGGGCACCCAGAAGGAAAAAAATCCTTTTATCATAAGGACACTTGCACTAGACTGTTTATTGCAGCTCAATTTACAATCGCCAAAATGTGGAAACAGCCTAAATGCCCACCAACCTAGGAATGGATTAATAAGCTGTGGTATATGTATACCATGGAATACTATTCAGCTATTAAAAAAAATGGAGACTTTACATCCTTTGTATTAACCTGGATGGAAGTGGAAGACATTATTCTTAGTAAAGCATCACAAGAATGGAGAAGCATGAATCCTATGTACTCAATTTTGATATGAGGACAATTAATGACAATTAAGGTCACAGTGGGGGCAGGGGAAGAGCAGAGCAGAGAGAGAAAGAAAGAAGGAGGGAGCGGTGGGGAAAGGAGGGGCAGAGAGAGGGAAGGAGGGAGGGGGTGGGGTCTTGGTACGTGCCACATCTTTTGGGGGCAAGACAGGATTGCAAGGGGGACTTTAACTAACAAACGCAATCAGTGTAACCTGGCTTATTGTCCTCTCAATGAATCCCCAAAACGACAAAAAATAAATAAAATAAAAAAGAGAGAATTAAAAAAAATAAAAATAAATAAAAAATAAAAAACAGTTAAAAAATAAAAAAATAAAATTAAAATAAATAAAAATTAAAATAGAGATGGAGAAACTGAATAGCTTAGATGGTAAATTAGTTGCCCAGAGTTCACCACTTGATGAAAGATGGACAAAGACTAAAAGTCAAACCCAGTGGATGTTACTCAATGGATAATATTGTGCTTGAGCAGCAGGAGATAGAAAAATGAATATGGCTCTAACCGCCATAGAGTCACAAATGATAAGCATAGGAATGGAGAAGGGGGGAGTGATATCAGCAAGATGCATGATTTGCACAGGAAATAACTAGAAGACATTCTAGGGAGACTGCAAGGAACATAGGCATCTTCCCTTTTTCGCTTGCCTCATCTGTACCACAGATCTGCAAGAGATCACATCCACAAGGCGGTCAGTGATGATGGACAGGAGATGGGCTGACTACTCCAGTTTCATTCACCCAGGAAACTTGAGACTGTATGGTAGGTAGGCTCAAAAGAACCCTACTGGCTTTGAAGTCAGGCCTCTGTTCCCTTTGTTCAGTTCCAGTTCCCCCCGTATGTATTACTTAGTATGTGAACATTGATTTTGACATCTATAAAATGGACCACACTGCTAGGGCAAACTGTCAAGGGAACTAATTGTAAAACGCATCACACAGCTTGGCATATGGCAGCCCAGGGCTCAAAAAAGGATAGGGTTTTATGTTGCCCATGTAGTGTTTTGGAAATTCTTGGATTTTAACACCTTTAAGTTAAGAGGACATGCTCTAGTTCTCCACGTACTCCACCTCTCCTTACTGACCTATTGTTGGCTATTTCACACACTAATGTTACCTGACTGGTAACTGAAAGCAGGTGAATTTGCTCTTTGTGTAATCACTGCCACCACCACTACCAACAATCACTGCAACGTATACACAAGCATGTACAAACATACACATACACTGTGTATACACACAGGATATATTTATGTACTAAATGTTAGGCTCTATTTTAAGTACTTTATAATTACTACTCCATTTCATAGAAGAGGAAATTGAGGCAAAAGTTAGTGACTTGTCCCTAAAGCCATGCAGCTAGTGACACAGCTGGGATTCAAACCATGGCAGGCTGGCTCTAGGGCCTATACTCCTCGTCACCATGTCATAATGCAGGGCATCTGTGTGCACTAGCAATTATAGGCATGGACCCCTCCAAGGAGTAAAAGGAAGAAGGGGCAGGGTTACTGTGAAAACTAAATAAGGCAAATAAAACAGAACAGTAAGCTGAACTCCCTTTTGTTTGTCCAGTATTTTATAACTCACATAGTAGTTCACAGCAAACAGAGGAAGTATGATGTTTAATTTTTTAGATATCAGCTTGACTGGGCCTCAGAGTGCCTGAATATTTGGGCAAACATTTTTCTGGGTGTGTCTGTGAGGTGTTTTAAATGAGAGTAACATTTGACTCAGGGTAGACTGAGTAAAGTAGATTGTCCTCCCTAATTTGAGTGGGTTTCAGAAGGCTGACTCCCCCAACCTTTGAGTAAGAGGGAACTCCTCCTGCCTGATTGCCTTAAATGGGGACATCAATTCTTTTCCGCCTTCAAACTTGAACTGAAACGTTGGCTTTCTGTGGACTTCAAACCCACCAGCATTTGGAATGAAACAACACCATGAGTTGTCCTGGGTGTCAGTCTTTTTGACTGCAGATTTGGGGATTTGTCAACTTCCATAATTGTCTGAGCCAATTCCTTATAAATCTCTTTCTCACTCCCCCTCTCTCTCTCCACACACATTCACACACATCCATTGATCCTATCAATTCTATTTCTCTGGAGAACCTTGACGAATATTGGAATAACTCTTATTTTTTCCATTTCACAGATGAAGAACTGAGGCTCAGAGAGGTTGAATGACTTGCACGGGTTACAACTCATCTCCTCATCTTTCATCACAAGGACTCTCTGAATCCTGCTGATTGTACTTTAATTCACTCAAAGAACACTTACCAAGCAATGATTATGGTCAGGCATTGTACCCATAAATAATCACCAAATTTACTCCTCCCTCTTTATTGTTAGTCCTCTTAAGAGGCCCTACATGGCACAGCTTATCCTCTCTCCTGCAGAGGACTAATGGCTCCACGCTCATCTCCCAGCCCCAGGTCTATCCCATGTCAGACCTTTCCTCATACAATACTACCTCCAGGACCCTTGGAATATGCACACTTGATCACACTACAGTAGAACCCCCTTCTCCATCGAGGATATATTCTAACATCCCCTGTGGATGCCTGAAGCTGGGATAGTGCCAAACCCTATAGATACTATTATTTTCCCTATACATACATGTCAAGAATAAAGTTTAATTTAGGAACTCAGCACAATAAGAAATTAAACATAACAAATAATAAAATAGAATAACTATAATAACACACTGAAAATTAAAATTATGTGAATGTGGTCTCTCTCGAAGTATCTTATTGCACATAATATTTTTCAAACTTCAGTTGACCACAAGTAACCATGCCAAGGCAAGCTTCTGCTAAGGGAGAACTACTGGACTCTCAACCGAAATTGTTTGCTACCTCCCCATAGCCTACATTTACAGATTTTCCTTGCTTTATTATGAGGTTATGTTGAGCTACTCCATGCATATTGCCTTTGCACCATCATTAGGTTGAAAGACCCTAAATGGAACCATTGTAAGTCAGGGAACATCAGTATCCTGGCATGATCCATAAAACCCACTGTGGCTGGGCCCCTGCCACACCCATGCAGCCTTCCAGGCCACCACGCTCGAGCTTTCTTAACCTACATTGGCACTAAATAATGGGACTAAGGCTAGAGCTCCCACTTCTCCCTCTTCTTCCTCTCCAACACTTTTACAAAGAGGCCAGAGCACTTTAAAATAAATCCATCTTTAGATCCAATAAAATGAAAATGGTATTATGTGATGAGTATACAGGAGCTCACTTTAAAACTCCTTTAACTTCACTGTGTCTTTCAAATTTTTCATTATAACACAAAGGAGAAAATATCATGCCTCTACCCCTCTCAGAACCTTTCAGTTACTTTTCTTTGAACCTAGAATAATACAGAACAGAATAGAATTCCCTAAAATGTTACTGACTAGGACTTACGTGATCTGTCTCCACCTGTCTCCTTGTTGGCCTTGTAGCCCCTTGAACATGCCAAGCAATTCCCTGCCTCAAGGCCTTTGCACACACATAAGCACTCCCCCTCTGGCATACACTTCATCTTCCTTTCTTCCTGGCTACTCCATTAGGTCTCTGCTTAAATACCCCTTTCTCATAACCAAATCCAAATTCTGTTCTATTATTTTAGCATCTTATTCTTTTCCTTCATAGCACTATCATAGTTTATAGATAAATGTTTATGTTTTAACTATGATTTATGGTATCCCCTGCACTAGATTACAAGCTCCATGAGGTTTTGCTCATAATTGTATCCCCAGTGCTTAGCACACAGCAGGTGCTCACCATCACACAGCCGAGCATCTTCTCACCTCTGCTTTTACAGTTCTTTCTACTGAGATTGACCTGTCTCCCCATCCTGACCGCCAATGTCTTCATCTGGCAAAATTCTATTTCACCTTTAAGACTTAGCTCCATGATCTCTCTTTCCCCCCAAAGTTATTAGGTCACTCTGCAGGAACTCCCAAAGCTTTTGCAGTACTGAGCTCACCACCATATGATAATTGTACTT
Source organism: Nycticebus coucang (assembly GCF_027406575.1). Taxonomy (NCBI): domain Eukaryota; kingdom Metazoa; phylum Chordata; class Mammalia; order Primates; family Lorisidae; genus Nycticebus; species Nycticebus coucang. Next base: position 46,802,743 of record NC_069801.1, on the reverse strand, counting down.
CCTCTTTCCTGTGAATTCCTCAAGGTAACAGACTGGGTCCCTTTCCTCCCTCCAGCACAAGGCCTAACACACTATATATAATCAGTCCCAGTGAACATTTACCAAAAGGATGTTGGCCTAAAAGATAAGAAACAGAAATGTGAACAACGTATCCGGCAAACAGAAGATGCTCGACAAATGGCAGCAATTATTTCCACTATCATCATTTTTGTATCTGATCTCCCTATTAGTATTCTTTAAACTATCCTTTAATTTACAACAGCTATTCCTAGAGTGTCTACTCTGGAGTGTAGACAACATGGACAGTTAACGTAAGGAACTGGTCAGAGATTGGCTCCTTAAGGAAGAGATAAGACAAAAATACAAATAATTACAAAACAAGTCCTCAGTGCTATAAAAGACTCTGGCTGAGCTTTTGTCACAAACTAGAGAGGCACAGCCTAGCCAGCTAGCCAGGTCATGCTACATGCACAGCCGGTGGCCCCTTCACCCTTGATCTAGCGCTTTACCAATAAAACATGTCAAAATACGTTATCCAGAATGCTGGTCATCAAACTCATTCACTCACCCCTCCTACATATGCTGCTGGTGACCCAGCATGTCTTGCAGCCAGATCCAGCCAAATCTCAGCTCACAGTCCTGTTCACATGATCCACTGAAGATGTCCAAAAAGCATCTAAAGGTATATGAATCTTACCTGGACATCCAGAGTTTCCAGGATTTCTCAGTCCTGTGTCTTCTACTTTCTTAAGTGCTTAGGGTCTTTGATACCCTTTTGCCTGTCTAGTTTAGTTATGGTCATAATTATATTCAGACAAGTACCCCTGGTGTTTTCTGCATTTATAAAGCTGCTACAAACTCTGAAAGTTAACATTTTATGTTAATATTTCTCTTGTGTGTGTGTGTTCACTAAAAGGTAAGGAGTTGTTTTGTTCTTAATTCATTTTATCATAAATTATTTATGTATATTATTGATTTTGCATTGAAATGGTTTTGCAAAGCATTTTAGCTAGAATCCTTATTTAGCATCTTGCCGACCACAACACCTAGTAATAATGATTTTTCACAAAAAGAGGGACATGGGTTTTGTTATCTTGCTTTAAAAAAAATCAATAGAGCATTTGTGCCTGTATTAAAGATTAAAATAACTTTTGCCTCACAATTAAGAGGAACTTTTCAAAAAATATTAGAAGAGAATGTGTCAAATGTCCTAGCCTACATCCACAAAATCTCCAAATTTCCTAAAAGTTTAAAGAGGGAAAATGTTCAAATATGAAGTTAAGGACCCTGAGTTTACATCCCAACTCTACTCTTGCTCTTCTCTTGCTATGAAGGACTAACAGAATGTTTCTTCCTCTGTAAAGATGTGGCAATAAAACCCTCCCAGGTGGGCTGTGAGGCTAGAGGGAGACTGTGTGGGCAAAGGCTGAATAGAATGCACAGCATATTCTACCTTCTAACTTAAGATACATCTTAAGGCATCATCTATATAGAAAAGATTTTAAGGCATCATCTATATAGAAAAGATTTTAAAATTTCATCTTAATAACCCCAGCACTGGAGATAAATGGGGAATAAAGGTGAATACAAGCTGTTTCTCCTCCCCAAAAGTTCGCAGTCTGGCAGAGACAAGGTACAACACTAGAGAGTGACAACCCAGCATAGGCTCTGGAGTTAGATGACTTTGGTTGACATTCCAACTCCTCCAATTTCCAGTTGGGGTACCCAAGAAAGGTATTTCATCTCTTGGAACCTCAGTTTCTTTATCTGTATAATGGAGATAATAAAAACACTACACTTCCTCATGTTGTGGAAGAATTCAGATAAAGGATTAAGCACAAAGTCTGATGATCAGCAAGCACTCACCAATCTTTGTTTCAGGGTTATTATTTACGTCATTTCCAACAGTCGCAAAGACAACAGATGTGAAGGAAATTCAAGGTATGTCTAACTACTGAAACAAGGAGGATCTGTGTCCTTGCTTGATGAGTTTGAGGGAGACAGTGACCTGTCCACAGCTCTTTCTGTTCTAGGCTTCCCGTCATCCATCAGGGATGACAGCAGTGAGGGGCTCCCCTCTGACTGGTCTTGGCATCTGTCTCATAAAACAATGGGAAGGCCAGGTGGGGCTGGACATCTAGGGTGGCTCACGGTCACGAGGAGGTACAAAAGGCAGGTGCGAATTACCCTGGCCACAGGTTATGTCTCTTGCTCTTGGTATTTTGTACATAGTGCCTCCTTCAATGGTGGACAGGAATTTGACAGGGAAAGGAAATTGAGACTTCACAGGCTAAGATTAGGTTTGAATCTTAGTCCATTTGCTTACATGTTTATTCATTTACTTCAGGACTTAAACTCATTTCTGTCTTGGCTCCAGAGTCCAGATTCTTACTTACTACACTCATGGGCGTTTCCATGCTTATAAATGCAAACAGGGAACAGAAGATAATCCAAAAGTTTGTTTAAATTCAAGGAAAATCAATCATTAACAATAGTAAGACATTCAAATCTTTACAAGTGTTTCAAATCATTCCCAAGTGATTTAATAATGTTAATGTAAATAGTAATAGGTACCATTTGTTGAGTAGTTACTGGGTGCCAACCACTTTATATGCATTTATGTCAATTTATGTGAGTGCTACTTGATATAAACTGTTAGCACATACATTCTTTCAACAGTGTTACAACACCTCTTAAGTGGAAGGCAGCCCCTCCCCTTTCTCCTCCTCAATTTATGGATCTTATTTCCTTCCTTGCAGACAAGGAAACTGCAATGCAGAGGAGATAAAAATGACTTGATCAAGGTCATATCATCAGTAACTTTAAAGCTGTTGGCACTCCCTGCCCCTCAAGTTCTATTACAGTCTCCATCATGTTCAGACAATGTTCTTGGTTGTCTCTTGGTCTACTCTAATTCAGTTCTTCCTACCCCACCTTAGCTGCTTTTCTCAAAATTATCAGCCAGTGATAAGCCTGCACCTAACAATTTCTACACAAAAGGCAGCCTCCTAAGTCCAGTAGGAAGCTGTAATTGTGGTGAACCTGAGTTTCTGCAATCAAATTGTCCAATAAACTTTTATTGGCTAAATTTGTAAAAAATAAAAGACACACAACACAGAAAAAAGTTATTACAGAGCTGAAATCAAGAAGTCTATCCATGCGGAATGAAGAGCAGAGCATGTTTACATTCATGGCAAGAAACACTGTTTAAGTACTTACTTTCGATGTGCCAGGCACTGCCACTGGAGGGGCTGAAGAGACAAGGAAACTAGAGAGTAAAATCCCTGCCTCATAGAACACAAACAAGTAATAATAATAAAAAGATAGTTTTAGATAGCAGTAAGCAGGAAAAGGAAAATAAGGAAGGATAAAAGGGGTTGATATAACAGGGAGGGAGGGAGAGCTCTTCTGGACTGGGAGTCGCAGAAGGTGCTCTGAGAAGGGGTTATCTGAGCACAGGCATGAGCCAAATTAAAGGGGAGCTCTGTGGAGGTCTGGAAGTGCAGATAGAGTAGGCTGGCACCAAAGTGCCAGGTGGGCATCCTGGAACAAGAGCAAGAGGGCAAATGAAGCTGGAGTCAGGTGAGCAAGGGCTGATGTGATCTGAAATTAGGTCAGAGAGGCAGGCTGAGATCTGATACACACTGGATGTTGCAAACCATGGGAAGGAATTTGGATCTCATTTATTCGGCCAACAGTCCTATGGAGTATGTCATATTTACAGAGGAAAAAAGTGAGGGTCTAAGATGATTAAGTAACTTTCTGAAACCTCACCATTTAATAGTAGCGGTTTCCTACTCTACAGTCTTTCCGTCAAATGAAAGCATAGGCTAGTTAAGAGGAAATGAAAATGATGGGGAATTGAGTCCCATGGAGGAGCTAATTCTTCCCTCCCCCACCTGAACCACTCTTAAATAGTAATAAATGAGTAGTGCATAATGCAAGGGTACATGTCAGATCTATTAAGTATAGATTATAAACGTCTTAACACAATAAGTAAACAAGATGAGGTATATATTAACCAGTGTGATGTAAACGCTTCTAATTTGATATGAAATCAACACATTGTACCCCATAGATGCATTAAGGTATACATGATCTATGTGTTTATGATTTAATTTAAAAAAATGGGTAGAAATCCAAATGAGGGTTCAGGAATATAAATGCAGTCCTCGGCCTTCTCAGTTTTATTATATCTCCTGAAAACTAGAAACACTGTTTCACAAACTTCTGTTTCTTCCATTCCAGTGACCATTACTTACATCCCATACATCCTTCTGTTTTCAACACCAATAAGTGTCAAGAAAGCTCAGGAAAACTAGGAATCCTGTTACATGGCAAATCCAGGAACAGTAAGCACATCACTTCTAGTCTAGTCTAGCTATTCCCTGCGATTATTTGGTACTTAGCAAATCCATGAAAGAAGAAAAAAGAAGCCACAGAATTTCATAGAAGATATGAACAGCCCAGACACTAAAATAGAAAGGATTTAGAAATGTTTAAAATACTTAGGTAATACCTTCAACCCACTTTGCCCAGAAATTCAGGAGCCCTGGTCCTCTGTGAGTTACTGAGCACAGGATGGGGCTACAAAGGCAATATAGTGCTGAGGTGAGGATTGTGGGCTTTGGAGTCAGACTGCCTGCGTTCAGAGGGTGGTCACAAGGATTTAATAAGAGAATTTATGTAAAGTGCTTAGGATAATGCCCAGCACATGAGTGTAACTCTAAAAAACCAAGCTGTTATTATTCTTACCGTTATGCAGAGATAAATCCTAGACCTTGCCTCAAAGGTTGCCAACATCACTAAGACGAACACTGATAAATAGAGATGCCAGGAACAAATTACAAAGGTGCAGGGGAACCAAGACCACATATCAAAAAAATTTTTTTTGAAAAACTACTCTGGGCCAAACACTAGTGGCTAGGAATATAAGTAAGGTTAATGACATGATTCTTGTCCTGGAGGAGTTCAACTTTCCTTTCAGCCATAAGTGATTCTGAATCAAACAAGTAGCTCACACGTACCTGTGTCTAGAGTTGGACAAAACACTAGTGGAGTTAGCGTCTAGTTTAAAACACAGCCTTTGGTTTAGAAGAACATACAACCTGTTTAGGGAGACAAGACAACCAGATTAACAAGAGAAAAAGCTAAGTAAAAGGGATGTGGAGCAGTATGTATAAATGCGACAGGTTATCAGTAACAGGAGACAAAAATAGGAGCCAGAGAGCTCCAGAAGGGCTTCACTGACCAGGGGACAAACAGCGAAGTAGCCTCATCCTCACAGTGGCTAGGTCTCTATCCAAAGCAGGCCGTGCTCTTAGCTGGTAAAATGACACTGCTGTTAGAGAAATTAAAATGTGACACAGAAAGATACATTAACAAAGCTTGCATAAAATGAAATCTGTTTTGTGTAAGTCAGCAGAATATAATAGGAAGAGCATGGACTTACAGTCGCAAAGCTGCAGTTACTGCTGTCTATGAAATCCTGGGTAAATTACTTACTTCCTTTAAAATAAAGAAATGTCTGTGAATAAGTGGAATAAATAGAAATTAAATTAACATACCCTGTTTAAATCAGGCACAGCTCCATGGTAAAAAACAAAGCCAAAACAAAACAAAACTCTATGTTCTTATGATCCCAGAAAGAAAAAAAATGTCTATGAAATAAAAGGCTATTGGCCTCTTTGCCTACTTGCCCTGGAAATGGGGGCCCCTTTGCTATCTATGGCAGATGTATCCGGCTTTGTAAGCTTTCTTGTTCTGTAAACCCATCTTTCTCTTTCTCAATAAACTTTGTTTCATGCTTGTCTTAAAAAAATAAATACAGGGTTATTATTACTTCATTTCATCCAAGGGTACAAAAACAGAATAGGTCATCCTTTTGGAGAAAAATCATCTCTAGACTTCCATTTAAATCCATAGCCATCCCAAATGAACACCTGCAGGAATATTCATATATTTCATCAGACAAACATGTGATATTCAGAAATGCAATTAAAAAATCAATTCGTGATCACCTATTATATGTCAGACACTGTGAGAGGCAACAGAGATATAAAAATGAATGACAAGGCACATTCCTGTGCCTCTATGGAGTTCACAGGCAGCTTATCGTGTTTTTTTTTTTTTTAACACAGTGCCACAAGCTCTCCTATACTCTGCTGTTAGCTTGTAAAGACTTTCACCCCTGCAACCTCCAACTATTGGTCCCAACTTGGTCCTACCTTATTATTCCTCTTCAGAACTCTTCAAAATACTAGAACATGGAGGTTAACCAATATGGAGGTTAACCAATTTTTCTGGGCTTTGCCCTCTCATGCACAGCGTACCTGTCAAAGTGGACTGCTCTTCCCTAAACACAACCTTGTTCTCTGATGTCTTGTTAGGTCTAGTCTTTGATTTCAGGAAGACCTTTGACTCCCCACTCGCATCTCCACATATCCCTGACCATCTACCTAGAACTATAATATCTCCATTTACCTACTTTATTTTCTTTACAGTACTTCATGATGATCTACAACAATACCATTTTATTTAATAGTTTATTAGCTTGTTATTTATGTGCCCTGCTAGAATGTAAGCCATGTCTCCAGCACCTACTTAATCAACTTTTTGTCAGAATAAATAAATGACAGAACATACAAACTCCTTATCACTTTATCCGTACCTCCTTCACTGTATCTGTCTCTTTCTTTTTTTCTTTTTTTTGCAGTTTTTGGCCAGGGCTGGGTTTGAACCCGCCACCTCCAGCATATGGGGCCGGCGCCCTATTCCACTGAGCCACAGATGCCGCCCTGTATCTATCTCTTTCAATGTGGTAGTATTTGTATGAATAAGTATGTCTTCCTTACACGGCTGGAGACTCCTTGAAGATCACTGTCTATTTCACATTTGTATCCTCCGGACATCCAGAGGTTGACATTCCTGGTTGATGTCTATTGAGTGAATAAATGATATAGTCCCTGGGTTAAAGCAGGTAGAATACATAAATGATATAGTTCCTTACTTATTCCTCTTCAGACATCTTCACCTTGACGTTGTCAAAACTCTACCTCAGTCCTCAAGAATGTGGACATATTTGACTGGTAACATGGAAAAATAAACGACCATTTAAAGTATATTTCTGTTGCTTCTTTTTAAAAATTACTTGGGCAGCAAACTTAAAGATTCTTTCCCTGCCCCTGTACATCAACCTCCTACTTGATAGGGCAAAGCCCTGTCTATTTCTTGGGGAGGGGAGAGTGAATAAAACGTTTAAAAAACATGCACGCTCCCAGAGAACACCAATCTCTGCTTGCTGTGGGTACAAGCTATTTTTATCAGGTGATACTGTGATATTCCTTTTCAACACATGATATTCACTCTTTCAAGCTGTTCGGCTCTGTTTTATTTGGTTTCATGTTACATCAATGAGACAGTTTGAGGGAAAAGGAAAAATGGGACATGCTATATTTAGAAGCACCACTAAAACCCTAAATAAAAACTCAGAAATTTCCTAAGCTTCTTGGCTACCTAATCTACATTCAGGACTCTACCTACCGACCCAAGATGAAGGCTGAGTAGAAAATGCCTTTGTCCAGGGAGAATTTTCCTAAGAATCTTGATTACCAAAAGCCATTTCCAGTAGCTCTAAAATTTTAAAGGGCTAAAGGTCATATGTAAAGGTAATAGAAAAGTCAAACAATTACTACATGTCTTGTCTTTTCACAGCATTTATTCTCTTTGAGTTATCAATTTAATTATATTTTAAAATAATAACACATCTGGCTACACAGCTGGGCATGCTGAGTTTGAGGTAGCTATGTGACAACTATGAGGAGTTGGCCAACAGCAACTAGACATAGAAAAACAAAGCTGGGTTTAGTATGAACTGTCAATGTCCCTGCGTATGAGTAGAACATGAAATCATGAAGGTAAATAACATCATCCTTGAAGAGTCAGGAGAGCACTACTGAGGAGGAAACCTTACTTCTCAAATGTTAGCAATCAATGTGTGCTTGAAGGGCAAGAAAAAGGTTTCAAAAGATGAATGGGACTTGGTGCAGGGGCTCATGTGGGTAATCCCAGCACTTTGGGAGGCCGAAGTGGGAGAATTGCTTGGGTCAGGAGTTCAAGACAAGCCTGGGAAACATAGCAAGATCCAGTCTCTAAAAAATTAGCCCAGCATGGTGGTGTGCACCTCTAGTCCTAGTTACTAAGGAGGCTGAAGTGAGAGGGTCACTTGAGCCCAGTAGTTCCAGGTTGCGGTGAGCTATGACCACACTATTGTACTCAGCCTAGGGGACGGAGGGAGATGAGAACTTGTCTCTTAAAAAAAAAAAAAAAAAAAAAAGAAGTATGTGGTGCAGGTGCCTAAGTTAGTATCTAAAATATTGTAAAGCCTGAAAAATACTTAACTCACAGTCTTCTTTTAAGACTCAGTGGTTACAGACAAAATGTCTTTGTAATCTCTAAACTATGATGCAAATACCTGTTTCTATTATTTCTAGAAGGAATTAAGGGTGGTGTGGTATATCAGCTGCAAAATCAGCCACAATCTTTACCTCTCCTTGTACCTGTGCTCTTTGTAATATGACTTTGTAGGTCTTCCTGTCAAGAGACATAACCTTTTCCCCCACTCTTTTATCTGGGCTGGCCTTGTGATCTGCTTTAGCCAATAGGATGTACTGGAAATCCCACCGTGTCAGTTCTTGATCTCTCTCTCTCTCAACTCTGTCCAGCCCTTATGTGAACAAGCCCCAGTTTTCTTTTTGGAGAGAGACCACATGGAAGATAGTCCAGTGAGTTTAGTCAAGGTCATTCTAGAATAACCTATAGTCCAATAATCGCATGTGAGAGAATCCAGCCATGATCAGCCGAACCGCTTACCTGCCCAATAACTGACTGCAAATGCATGAATAGCACAACTAGGATAGAAAAAAAGAAACAGACCCATAGACTCATAAACCATCATAAACACTCACTGTTTTAAACTACCTCATTTGAGGGTGGTTAATTATACAGCAACAGGTAAATGATGCAAGTAGCAATAAACAAACCAGCCTACTCTGAGCCTTACTACATGCCTGGTACTGTGCTAATAAACACTTTACAGGGATTATTTGATGATTTACAACAACTTTGTGCAAAAATATTATTATCCCCATTTTATAGATTATAAAACTGAGGTGCATGGGAGTTATGTTAACTTGCCTCAAGGTTACACATCTTGCAAACAATGAGACCAAAAGTCAAATCATGCAGTTCCAACTCCAGAGCAGCATTTAATCTAAGAAAGAGCTTCTTTTCCTTAATCCAACAAATCAGTAACTTTTTCTGGTCTTCTTCAGGATGAATAATCTGTCCTAATCTTTCCCTGTACTTCTGATTATTTGAACCCCAAGGACCATTTCTATAAACAGTAATAATTGTGATTTTATTTGTTGATACGCTATTTCATATGACCCTTTGAAGTTTTCACCATCACATTTGTTTTACAGAGGAGAGCGGAAAAAAGTAGGGTGTGAGCAGCCTTGTTGGGCTAATAACTGCCAGGCCTTCACCCATGCTGCCTGGCTGAACCATCTCTAAGTTCTCTCTGACTCCCTGCAACTTAATTGCCAGCCAATGATTTCACTTAGCAAACATATACACCAGATATCCCCTATGTCTCCAGGCATAAGACTGGCCTTGGGGAAGCTTCAAAGAACTTAAATTCTTGTTCCCTGCCCTAAAGGAACACAACACTATTTAGGGATGCAAGACTGAAATATAAAGAAAGCTAAATGATACAATAAGAGAGGAAATGTAAGAGGGTATTACTAATCATCAACAAATGAATGGAATAAACAGTCAGATTCCAGAACCCAAAGAAGAACAAGAGGAAAGTGAGCTGGATCTGTCTGGCAATGCCACACTTGGGAGGGATCACGGAGACGGACAGGGTGGGAGATTCTCTGCGGGAACATAGTCTTCTGTTGCCATAGGTGTATGATTCTTGTTGTAGGGTTGTCATGGTGATTTTATCTTGAAGATATCCATGTGGTGACTATTTAAATCTGGTGGATTTGGATGAGGCTGTATGTAGGCAAGAAGGATTCATCTGAGAGTCACAACATATCCAAAAGTTGGCAGGGCTGATAACTGGGTCCTGGAAACTTGAAACAGCCACGGGGTCATACAGATCAAGAAATCCAGAAAATGAACAGTAAGTCTAAACCAGTCCCATGGAGTAGAAAGAAAGATGGAGAAAATGACCAAGAATAAATGCAAGCCATGCAGAAGGCTTACAAAATGTTAGCAGCTGGTGTTCTAGCCCTTGGGGACCAGAGAAAAAATAGCTAAGAATAAAACACCTGCACTTCGGGAAATTCAGCCAGTTTCATTTCCAGATTTTTTTTTTTCTTGTCCTTCATATCAAGGAAAGACCCTCCTTGATCTGACACAACTTAACTTCCCAGGGGTACTTCTTTCCACCTAAGCCTTCGCACTCTACTGTGCATCAGCCACATGGTAATGCTCACAGTTTCCTGATACACCTTTTATTACACATTCACACTGCTTCTGGCCCCTGGGACTCTGCACAGGCTATTCTTTCTACTGGATCGCTTATCTGCTTTATACACCCTACCCAATCCTGCCTCTCTTCTTCCACTAGCTAATTCTTACTTTTCCTTTAGCCCTAAGCTTAAATGTCACTTCTGGTCAAAAAGAGGGAAAAGAGGCATCTCCCTGAGGGAGAGAAAAGCACCATAAATGAGGAAAGAGGCTGGTATAGCGGGCCTGCGGTTATATGGGATCAGTGTTTCCAGGTATGGTGCACGGTTCTAATATGTAGGCAAGAAGGATCCACGTTTAACAGTCCAAGAATGGGAAGGCTGTGTAATAGGAGTGAAATAACACTGTTCCTAGGACCCTACGCCACAGTAACTCTTGTCACTGGGAACCCCTTGGAAGCAGACAGACAAGAAGAAAATCCTTCATTAATGACCATAAAGAGAAGATCATCTGAGATCTGGAGGTAGGAAAAGCAGCAACAAACTCCAAGTAGCAGGAGAAGAAAGAGCAGATGCTTCTCAAGGTCTTGAGGGAAGAGTGTGGTTAGCGTGTGAGGTGAGCACAGCAGAGTAGATTAGTGGAAATGCTGATACAGGGACAGAGATCTGGAGACACTGGCCGCAGAGGATGATGATAAAAATCAAGTAGGAACATATTCTTCTTAGCAAAGTATCTCAGGAATGGAAGAAAAAGTATCCAATGTACTCAGCTCTACTATGAAGCTAAATTCTAGCTTTCACATGAAGGCTATAAGCCAACTATAGCACAAGACTATGAGGAAAGGGCCAAGGAAGGGAAAGGGAGGGGGGAGGTTTTGGTGGAGAGAGGGTAATGGATGGGGCCACACCTATGGTGCATCTTAGAATGGGTACAGGTGAAACTTACTAAATGCAGAATACAAATGCCTACATACAGTAACTAAGAAAATGCCATGAAGGCTACATTGAACAGTTTGATGAGAATATTTCAGATTGTATATGAAACCAGCACATTGTACCCCTTGATTGCACTAATGTACACAGCTATGATTTAACAATAAAAATAAATAAATAAAAATCAAGTAGGTATTTCCAACAGTGGCAGTAACATAGTGGAAAAGTACTGGCAGGTTTAAAGGAACAATAGAACAAAAGACAACAGCCAGGAGATATGGTGAGAGGAGGCATCAGAGGAAAGGAATGGCAAAGGTGTAGGTACCACTGTTCAAGGGTCATGTTATTTACTGTCATGGTTTCATGTTCTAGTCATATGCAGGGACATCGATGCTCCAAGAAGACATGGACTAGGTGTGGGGTGGTCAGGTTTGGGGCCTGTAAAGTATGGAAACATGAGCTCGCTGTGCCATTGAGTTCTGAAATTTAAGACTTGGCAGATAGTAATAAGAGAGTATTCTTATAAGTGAGATCATATCAGTGGCAGTGCAGTAGTTAGAACAGAGGACCTAGTCCAGCACGTTCCCAGCTGGATTCTGCTTCTTACTCTCGGATATGCTCACCCCCACGCACATTACAATTCCGACATGAGTGCTCCATGACATGGTTGCAAAGGGTGATACCACTCATGATTATTCATGAGTGCACCATATTAATATACTCAGAGCTGCTGAAGGGAAAAAGAATGTGGACACACCTCTTATTTAATTATGAAAAGTCATACAGCTTCCATTGGAAGTCGAGCTTTTGACATATAGATGTCAGGTGCCTAAATGACATTCCTTGATGACACATGAAAAGGTCGTACCAATTTCTTTGAATTCTTTAATTCTAGGATCTATATGATGAGATTTGATAATTTATTATGTTTTTGATTTCACAGAATGGTATATAACAGGTAAACTTCAGAGCACACAATAACTTTTCATTTCAATTTTGTAGCACAATATAATATTTAAAAAAATAACTGAGGTAAAATTTATGTAACATAAAATTAATCATTTTAAAGTGAATAATTCAGTAGCATTTAGTATTTTTACACTGTTGGGCAATCACCAGCTCTATCTAGGTCCAAAGCATTTCCATTATTTTTCCTTATTAATTAAGCAGTTTCTCGCTATCCTCCCCTCTCCCTAGCCCCTGGCAATCACCAATCTGCCTTTGGACTCTATAGTTGTATCTATTCTAGATATCTCATAAATGGAGGTTCCTCCACATTGTGGCATGTATCAGAACATCATTCCTCTTTGAGGCTGAATAATATTTCATTGTATGTATATACCACCATTTGTTTATTGATTCATCCACTGATGGGCATTTATGCTGTTTCCACCTTTGACTATTGTGAATAGTGCTGCTATGAACATGTATGTTCTTGTACTTTAATAGCTGTTTTCTATTCTTTGGGGTAAATATCTAGGAGTGGAACTGTGGGGGTCACATGGTAATTCTATATTTAGCACTTGAGGAATTGACAAACTTTTCCACAGCGGCTGCACTATTTTATATTCCCACTGGTAATACACGAGCATTCCAAACTGACAATCACCAATCTGCCTTTGGACTTGAGAGGCTTCCAAATGCAAACAATTCAACTGAGGTTCTGTGAGCTTCACTAAATTCATACACGTACAAGGTGGCACCCATAGCTCAGTGGGTAGGGCGCTGGCCACATACAGCCAGGTTGGCAGATTGGAACCAAGCCTGGGCCAAATAAACAACAATGACAACTGCAACAAAAAAACAGCCAAGCATTGTGGCGGATGCCTGTAGTCCCAGCTACTTGGGAGGCTGAGGCAAGAGAATCGCTTAAGCCCAAGAGTTGGATGTTGCTGTGAGCTGCGATGCCATAGCACCCTACCAAGGGTGACATAGTGAGACTCTGTCTCAAGAAAAAAACCAAATTCAGGGCGGCGCCTGTGGCTCAGTCAGTAAGGCGCTGGCCCCATATACCGAGGGTGGCAGGTTCAAACCCTGCCCCGGCCAAACTGCAACCAAAAAATAGACAGGCATTGTGGCGGACGCCTGTAGTCCCAGCTACTCGGGAGGCTGAGGCAAGAGAATAGCTTAAGCCCAGCAGTTGGAGGTTGCTGTGAGCTGTGTGAGGCCACGGCACTCTACCGAGGGCCATAAAGTGAGACTCTGTCTCTACAAAAAAAAAAAAAAAAGAAAAGAAAAAAACCAAATTCATACATGTACAGGTAATGGCAATCACATCACAACATACTACTAGGTTTTAGTTTAGTTTTGTTTGAACATTGTCAAATGCATTTTCATTTCAGAAATCTTACCTTAGAATGAGAGAAATACAGTGCTAAGAAAATGTTAAGTTTTGCAAGGGCTGCACTTTTTGTTTATATCATTCTATTGGGCACATGTTAGGCACTCAAAAAATGTTGGCCACATAAAGGAATCAGGTCTGGACTATTGGGACCCAGAAACTGAAAAAGTGAATGTAGACAGTAAGGCAGAAGAATGGGTCTAAGATAATTCCTCAAGATTCTACTGCCGAGGGCCACTGAGCAAATGGCCCTAGGCAGAATAGAAAAGTGACTATAGGGATAAGAACACTTATGATAAAATAATTACCTAAGAATTCTTACCATTATTACAGACCATTTTTACTTTTTTATTTTCAATTTTCATGCCTTTTTTTTTAATATAACACCCTGTCTACGTGGATAAGTGTAAGAGAAAAGTGAAGGGTATACAGGGCTACTCGAGTAGCTGGGACTATAGGCACCAGCCACAATGCCCGGCTATTTTTAGAAATGGGGTCTTGCTCTTGCTCAGGCTGGTCTTGAGCTCCTGAGCTCAGGTGATCCACCCTCCTCAACCTTCCAGAGTGCTAGGATTATGGGCGAAAGGCACTGCACCTGGCCTTTATAAACTTATAACTTTTTAACTTTTTAACTCTTGTGTAATAACACTTAGCTGAAAACATAAATGCACTGTAAAGCTGTACAAAAATATTTCCTTTCTTTATAGCCTCTTTCCTCTTATGTATGCCTTTTTCTAAGAATTTTTTTTAACTTTTTGTATTAAAAACTAAAACATAAACATATGCGTTAGCCTAGGCCTACACAGGGCCAGGATCACCAATATCACTGTCTTCCACCTCCACACCTTGTCACACTGGAGGGTCCTAGAGGACCATAACACACCTGAAGCCACTCTGGAATATTTTGTGAAGGACCTGTCTCAGGCTGTTTTACTGTTAATTTCTTTTTTTTTTTTTGGCCAGGGCTGGGTTTGAACCTGCCACCTCTGGCATATGGGGCCGGCGCCCTACTCCTTGAGCCACAGGTGCCGCCCTACTGTTAATTTCTTTATATATATATAAGTAGAAGGAACGTACTCTAAAATAATGATAAAATTATAGTAACTACGTAAAACAGTGGCATAGCCATTTATTATCATCATCAAGCATTATATATTGTACATATTGTTTACACCAGCATCACAATACACAGGTGAATAATGTAGAGTGCCATGAGGTTATCGTGGCTATGATGTCATTAGATGATAGGAACTTTTCAGCTCCATTATAATCCTTAGGATAACCATTGTATATGCAGTTCATTCATTTTTTAACCTAAAATGTTATGGGATGCATGACTGGATAGTATTACAGTTGGCATCATTTTCCTCTCAACAAATGATAGTCTGAATGGACTGGGAGTGTTTGTGGTACAAAACTCTTACTAGTGGGCGGCGCCTGTGGCTCAGTCGGTAGGGCGCCGGCCCCATATACCGAGGGTGGCGGGTTCAAGCCCGGCCCCGGCCGAACTGCAACCAAAAAATAGCCGGGTGTTGTGGCGGGCGCCTGTGGTCCCAGCTACTGGGGAGGCTAAGGCAAGAGAATCGCTTAGACCCAGGAGCTGGAGGTTGCTGTGAGCTGTGTGAGGCCACGGCACTCTACCGAGGGCCATAAAGTGAGACTCTGTCTCTACAAAAAAAAAAAAAAACAAACTCTTACTAGTAATACAAACTTGGGGTCTGACTTCTATTATTAAAGTCATGCACTTCGAGAACACTAGTTCAAATGACCTGAGTAAGACTCTCAAAACTGCTGCTTCCTAGATGACCCTTTGTTAGGAAACTCATGCTGTGACAACTAAAAGACCTTTACTATCAGAGATGTAGAGAAAAAAATGGTCAACCAATCTTTGGGGGAAAAAGGAAAATCCTTTCTATAATAGCAGCAAAGTAAGCTAACACAGATCAATCACAGGTTGGATAAGAGACCGAAGTTGTACAGAGTCCTACGCAAGCCTTCTGCAGTGAAAACATGACTCCATGGCACAGACTCCTTATCAAGGAACTCTGCAGTTGATGAACATTCAAAACTTTTGCTTTTTATTTTCTCATTACTCCCATCTCCACCCTACCTTTCTAGCATTTTAATTCAAATCAGTAAAAACAACTTCAATTTTTTTTTTTTTGTAAAAGTGTTGGTTGAAGGAGCCTCACACTAAGTCATTTGCTCAAAAAATAACTAATTTTTTCTATGTTTATTTATTTATTTTTAAATTTCAGATTAATATGAGAGTACAAACAATTAGGCTACAATGTTTGCATTTGTTAGGTAATGTCCCTCTCCTAGTTGTGCCCCTCACCTAGGTGGTGTGCCATATACCCTTATATTGTGCCCATTAAGTTAAAGTATGTCAATCTCCCTCCTTCCTCCCCTCTCCTTCCAACTTGAAATAAATAGAGTTTTTCTCCATTAATCGTATGGAGGTGTGTGTTAGTTGATCTACTGGTTTCATGTTAGTATTGAATACATTGGATTCTTGCAATAAGTAAGTTATTGATTGTCCACTAAGCACAGAGCCCTAGACCACAACCTAAGACTCAGGAGAAACAACGATAAATAAGACCTAGTCTCGAGGAGTTGAGTTTCCTTTCCCCAAACTGTCAGCTCAGCCTGTGGGGTCCAAAAATCTTCATGTGATGTTTTCCAACAGAATTCTAGTGGATAGGCAGTTCTCTTAATAGACAATGGGGCTAGGAGCAAGGCTGGTGATATTATAGCAAAAAGAACAGCAAATGCAAAAAGGCAAAAGCGATTGTGAAGCATGTTTTATTTTCTGCAAATAATGCAACATTGGAGCAAGTGTAGGTTTTGAAGGGAAGAAAATAGAAGGCCATAAGATTAGATATAAGGGTGAGGACAGATGGAAAACCAACAGCCTTGGGTTTCATTCTGTGGATGGCAGGGAACAGAGAAATGACAGGGTTAGATTTTAGAGACAATATTTGATATTGTTGACCAACTGGAGGGAAAGATACTAGAAAATTGGACACAGAGTAAAGAGGATTTTATGGCAGATCAGAAGAGAGATCAAAGGGGAAAATGACAGATTATTAATTAACTACTCACACCGTTCCCACCATTCATCATAGTGAACAACCCAAACAAACAGTTTAAATGATTCCTGATTTTATCTCCATACTTCTCTTATGAAGATATGATATGTGTGGGGATTTGGGGGGTGGGGATAAGGGTATAATTCTTTTTGAAAGAGCCCTATTCTTTAAAAGGGCCATTCATAGTTAAAGAATACCAATAGATAATAGCTCATATAATATATTTTTAATCTGAGACCAAAATAGAAAGGTTTTTTTTTAATAGTATTTACATGTACCAGGTGGAATAGTTGCTTTGTAGTATATTCCAAATTGATTATGCCTCTGAGTGGCAAAACCAGTATTCAAGTCCCTACTCTGTCATTCACCAGATGTCTATTATTGGGCAAGTCACCCAATTTCTGTAGGTTGTCATTTCTCGAGTAGTGTCTCCATCAGGGTCTCAATGGGAAAGGCGCATTCAAACTGAGAAACTGAGCAAGGCATAATGAAGGTAAGCCATTAAGGGGTAGCAACAGCTACCAGCTACCAGTACCAGCCCTAGACCTTGAGAGAACCCAGAGAGAAAGCTGTAGCTATAGATTGGACAAGCACTGTAGCCTCCACATACTAACCAGTAGCTCGGCAGGAAGGGAGCTGGAGAAATAAAACCCCACATTCATTTCTCAAGTCTGCCATAGATATCCTGCCACTGCCCCTCAATGGCTGAATCCTTCCAGAAGGAAGAGGACCAGGGAGCTCACTGATGGAGTCGATGAAGGCCAGTTCCACCACGCACATCGATTTGCTGTGACAGTCAAATGAGATAACGTATGTAAAAATACTTTGGAAAATGAAAACAAAATGCACAAGTATGATAATTATAATATCTCTCCTATAAGAAATAAACTCTATAGTATGAGTCTCCTAAAGTTGACAGATCTCAAATTTTCAAATCATGTATATTCCCTACACTGAAATTTTTTCTTTCTGGTTAAGAGTTCCAATCATGAGGACAAAAATCAAAGAGAAAAGGAATTTTTCAGTACCAAATAAGTTTTCAGTATCAGATAAGTGAAAAATTAATTCCCCTAGCAAGGTGGGTGTGACTGTGGCCAGGCAGTACTCAGACACCACCTATCAGCATTGTTCATGTTGGTTTCTTGTTCTTCTAACTCTAGTTCGAACTTTTGCCAGCAGCAGAATTAGCAACCATTCCAGAAGTCTTTTTCATTTTCTTTTTTTTTTTTGTAGAGACAGAGTCTCACTTTATGGCCCTCGGTAGAGTGCCGTGGCCTCACACAGCTCACAGCAACCTCCAACTCCTGGGCTTAAGCGATTCTCCTGCCTCAGCCTCCCGAGCAGCTGGGACTACAGGTGCCCGCCACAACGCCCGGCTATTTTTTTTTTTTTGTTGCAGTTCAGCCGGGGCTGGGTTTGAACCTGCCACCCTCGGTATATGGGGCCGGCGCCTTACTGACTGAGCCACAGGCGCCGCCCCAATCTTTTTCATTTTCTATTGCAGTTCAGAACCAGTTCTCATAAGCACCAATTCATTCGCCAAAGAAACATTTCTACAGGCATTTGCAGAGAACCATTATCCTAAGCATCTTTCTATTCGCAAGGAGGCAATATTTAAAACAATATTTATTCAGCATACAAACCTCATAAGCTGACTTACAATCATTTTCCTCCTTGTTCACTCTGCTCTAGCCACACTGATCTCCTCGCTGATCTTTGAACCCTTCTAAGTACACTCCTGTCTGAGGGCCTTTGCTCTGGCTGTCCCCTCTGTTTATTGTTCAGATAGCCGCATAACCAACTTTCACACTTTCATCAACTTGTGTCCAAATGTCACCTTCTCAATGAGGCCTATCTCATTCAAGATTCCAATCACCTGCCCAAATGCTTGTCCTCCTATTCTTACTCTACCCCCACCATAGGACTTATAACCAAACATGCTATACACTTTCTTATTACATTTATTATGTTTATTATATTGTTTCTCTGCCAACAGGGATAGTTGAGTTTTGTTCACTGATGTATTTATTCCAAGCACCTACAACAGGGCCAGGCTCATGCCAGACATTCAATAAATATTTATTGAATCAGCCAATCAATCATCCAATCAGTACATAAAATAGTTTTAGGAGGCTCAGTAATATTAACAATTTTTTTGTCCATGGAAGTTTTAAAAACACAAAAAGAAAGCTATTTTGGTGTTATATTTTAAATCAACAGATTCACTCTAACTATAATTTGTTCCAAAACTTTTGCCCTTAGGTGAAAACTCATGCAAGTGATGATTTATCCCTATTATAATAAAATCTAAAGGCTGTGACATTTCTATTAAAGAAAACAGATCAAGCATCAAAGCTTGTACTAGAGATAAATAAGTGTTTGCAATTAATATGTTGTGAATAGCTATAAACCCTACCATTATACCAATAAAATTTAAAAATTCTTAAAGCAACCGGGAACTCTGTGGTAGCTGCAACATCAACATTAGTCACTTTGCCAGTTGTTCAGAGGCTGCAAATTACCACAAACTGGTAGTAACACACATAATGCATTTGGGAATCATTTTTGCACAACATAAGTTCAGAGATTTTTTCTTTTCTATAGATAAAATATCATGTTCTGATGCATGAACATATGGAACAGAGATGAACTTCAAACTAGTAGGTAGAATAAACCATGAAGTAGGCATTTTAGGTACCTCTGAGTAAACTATTGGCTGGCTGTGATTGGAGTGAACCAAGGCTGCTTGGGCAGCAAATTTGGATCCATAAACTCTTGGCTTAAATACGTAGAAAATATGCATCAAGGGATTAGTATAATTATTTTGCTGCAGAGATACCTGGAAGGTCAAAGAGCTAAAAAGACAAGCACTATCATCCAAAGCATTACAGGACAAGAAACATTAGGAAGTCACTAGCATAGCAGTCCTTTTTGATCAATGAAGGACATGACTTCTAGTGGAGCCTATTACAGATTCCACTCAGCTTGGAGAATGACTTTAACTCAGCGTCACATATAAAAGATTTGTATGTACAGTATATATGGTTATGTATATATTGTTATGGTATATGATGAGTATTTGGGGGTTTCTCACATTTAAATCCAAGTTTGTCCCCAAACAAGATTAAAATCTGACTTGTTTCATATCCTGTAGTATTTTGAAAGAAACCAATACAGCTTTTTACTAAATATCATGTATTATTGGTGAAATTGTGTCCTCTGAAATTCTTATGTTGAAGTCTTAATCCCTAGTATACAAAAATGTGTCTGTATTTTGCTATACGGCCTTAAAGAAGTAATTATTAAGGTAAAATAAGGTCTTCTGAGTAGGCCAAATGAACAGGGCTGGTGTTCTTAAAGAGGAGATTAGGACATAGGCAGAGGAAAGGCCATGTGAAGAGAGAGAGACAGGTGGTGATCCACAAGCCAAAAAAAGCAGTTTCAGAAAACAACTCTCCCAACACCTTGATCTTGACTTCATGCCTCCAGAGCAGTGAGGAAATAAAGTTCTGTTGTTGAAGCTAACTAGTCTACGATATTTGTTATGGTAACCCTAGCAGACTAATACTCCATGTATAATTCAGTTCATTATGTTATTGCATCAAAAGATGAATGCAATTTTAAAAATCTAGTTCCCAATCAAAAATCACAAGTCAATAGATGCCTCATTTATGCAGTACCATGAGTGAATAAATCATTCCACATTAAGTAAAATTTCCCGTAACTGAAGCTTGCCTTAATAAACCAAAGATTATATTCTAATCATACCAGATGGAAATATTTCTAAAATACATCATCATATACTATCCCCATTTTAAAATAGAGTCTACCATAATTTCACCCATTTAAAGAATGAAAATGAAATTTCCAACAAAACCAGCAATAATTATTCAATACTCTAATCCAGTTTTTACTTCTACCCAAGATTAAGACTGATTTCTCACGTTTTATCTTTACAATTTGTTTGCCCATCACTTCCAGCTAACATTTTTTGAAACTTGTCATGTGTCTCTTACTTAGCAAGCCTTCTGTAGGCTGAGTAACGAAGGAACTAATAAGCATGTTAGAATTATGTCTGAAGTGAAAATCAAAGGCTTCAGAGAGGTCTGAGGAGCTGCTTGTGAGTAAATAAGTTAGCACACTCTTTGTGGATATGTTTTTGCTTATCAGAAATATTTTTCTTTCCATTACAGTTTTTTCCTGTATTCCCAAGACTTAATGTTTGAAAAGTTTATGACCACTGTGTTTGGAAAGGTGAGTTTATATTTCAAAAACATTTTATTAATAATTATTGCCTTGTCTCTACTGAAAAAACTTTTTATAGCCAGTTCCTTCCTGCCTTTTTTTAGTTAATCTCTGCCCTAGCTATTTGCGGCTATATATATATACATATATATTTTATTTTATTTTTATTTATTTATTTATTTTCAGCTTTTGGCTGGGGCTGGGTTTGAACCCGCCACCTCTGGCATATGGGGCCGGTGCCCTACTCCTTTGAGCCACAGGCACTGCCCTATTTGTAGCTATTTTTAAGCAGATGTAGAAGCAGGGATGGTAATAGCTACTATTTATGTTTGGTTAACGATAGGAATATTTATTGAGTGCCTACATGGCAGATACTGTACATATATAGTATTTCATTTTATTCCCATGCCAACATTAATTCCTGCTGTCAAGGTTAGCATTATCCCCATCTGTTTATGGGGAAAAAAGAAAAGGACCAAGAAATTAATTATGCAAAGTCACATAACTACTGAGTAGTGGGGTCAGACCTGAACTAAGAATATCTGAATTAGAATCCCTCATGCTAAACTATATTGCCTCTACACAAATGCTAAGGAGTTTTCTGTTAACCCACCACATACACTAAAGTAGAGGAATTAGTAAGGCCACAGGTCCTAAGTCACACCCCCTCCTCAGTTACAATCCACACCCAAATATCTTAACAAGCAAGCAAAGGTTTCAGAGGCTAATACTAATGCTCTAAAGAGGATTACTTTTACCATCTTCAACTGAAAACCTACATGTAAATCCCTCAGATATTTCTAGAGTCGTTAGGAGGGAGGCGGAAATCCTCTATGTAGGTGCATGGGTAGCAACCCAATCAGCTCCAAGGATTTTGTCAGTGCTTTAAAAAATGAATGAAATGAAGCCAACCATCCACTTGCTCGTGTTCCACCGCAGTGCCACTGTCCACCCCCCTACAAGAACCACAAGGAGAGGCACCATGCAACATTATGCTGTCACTTCATTAAGGAAGCAAGCAGGTGAACATCTGGATTGAACCTTTTGATTCCTTGGTACATTAATTTTATTCAGTGTTTTAAATTCAACCCACTCACATTTACAAAACACTTCACACAGATTACTTCCTTCATGAATGGAGCTCCATTCACATCTCACTTAAAACATCAAACTTACTCTGAAAAGACTGAGGTTAAAGCCTGTTCAGTGTCAATCTGCAAGTCTTATAAAATAGGAAAAACCAAGCTTACAAATGCAGGAGGGTAACGTGAGGCAGCCTCTTCGAGGGATTTTACCAATTAAGGCATTTAGGTAAGGGGCATGCATAGGCTTAAAGGAACTCACAGGGCTCACGACAAAGTGTGTTGCGGAGGTGGGCATTTTCTTCCCCAGAGGGAAGATTGTATAAGCATGATCACCCTTGAGTAGTATAGACTAACAGCTTGGGAATCAATATGACTCATTTCCCCCCAAACTTGGAGTTGTTTTCTAGAAGTCTCTCCCCTCAGTTTCTCTGGGGTCTCTGTAAATCCCTTAACATATGTTGGGGGAGGGGAGATTCTCTCCCTTTTATATGAATTAGTCTCCTGTACGTTCAAGACATCAGCACCTGTGTTTACTAAATCCTAAGTGTATGCCAAACCTCAGCCCAAAGAGACAATAATTAGAACACACATATATACCCCCACCCAACACCTGAGCCTCCTCCTTCCTCAGGTAGCACTGCTTAATGCAACCTAAACACCGTCTCAATCTGATCTCGAAATACTTCAAGTCCCAGGTTCACGGAGGGCTGTAATGGAGGAAAGACAGTGGAGGGTGCTGTCCTCCCTATGTGACAATTTGCGAGAGTCCCCCACACAGAGAATCCCCAGAGGATTCTCAATCCTCGCCCGCGCGTCCAGAGCCTTGGGGCCCTAATCGCCTAAAACCCTCTGGACTTTTTGGCGCCATCAGTACATTGGGCAAAGCCACCCCCAGAGGGCTCTGAAAAGGCGCCGAGCGGAGTGGCGCGAGGCTGCGGCTGCTCTCCGGCTCCTGCGGTCGGGATCGCCTGTGGCTGGGGAAGGGGCGCTCACGAACCCAAGTTTCAGTTGTCTCCCCTGCCGCCCGGCAAGTCTCCGGAGGCTGGCGGGGGTGTGACCGGGAACCCCACAGGGCCGGAGCTGCCAGATGGGCGGCGGAGGGGGTCGCCAGCAGCCCCGGATCTGAGGGACGCGGGGTAATCCTTCACTCAGCGCCCGCGGAGCCCTCCGCCAGTCCCCGGGAACCGGGAGAAGCCAGTCGCGGCCACGTGGCGGGGTTGGCTGCGGGAGCCGCGACAGCGGGTGGGCGGGGCGTCGGGGGTGCGGCGCGGTCGCCGAGGCGCAGCTACCTGGTTCTGGAGACGCATCTTCCCGGCCGGGCGGTCCAAGGCGGCGGAGGTGGGCGGGGCGCGGCCGGCGGGAAGATGTCCGCAGAGTCGCACGGTGCCGGCTAGCTGGCTCGCTCGGCAGCTTGCTGGTCCGCCCAGCACCGTGGCTCCGCCATCCACATCATCGCCTCCAGGGGGCGCCTCGAGTGGAGACCGGGGACAGACCCCTGCTAGTCAGGTTCCGGTAGTGGCCCTGGCGCCTACCTCCAGCCTTGGCATCGGTGCACGTATGCTCAAAATGTTGAATGAGTAAGTCCCTTCCCTTTCCTCCAATTGCTGTGCTTAAATTTTGAGCGAAGTAACCTCTTTGCAGTTCAAGTTCACCAATACCATTTTGGACCAATATTAACTCCAGAACACTGTGTTCTTTGCACAGGGATGGGGTTGGGGGGCTGGTGGTGGTGGTGGTGTAAGGCCCTGGGAGTTTACAAATATGACCAATTCAGGACCCTTGGAATAAATCTTACCCTTTGAGGGAAGGGGCATTAGACATGTGGCCTGTCTTACCAGGGAACGTAGACACCTAAGTGGATCCTTCAGGCCATATTTGGTGTGTTCAAAGTAAAGTGAGAAAATGGAGACAATGATTGACATCAGTAAGACCCAAAGACCGAGTCTTTTGTGTTCTGAGATTTTAGGGTAAAATGTTTGTTGGCTGGTGTGACTTTTGGGAACCTTTCCCAAGAGGTTACCCTGTGGCCTCCTAAACCACACTAAACTTTTGAATAATACGGTATTAGTCAAGTGGTAGGTGGTGGCTTATTTGTCCCTAGAATTTTATAAAAATCGCACTCCTAGGGCTCAGAAACTCACATTTGGATTGTTGAGAATGGCCACTACTGCTTAAAATAAATCTACCTTGATTCAAAATACAGAAAATACAGGTATGAGTAACAATTACTATGGTTAAAGTAAGCTTAGTGCCAAGTGTTATTCAGGCTCTGAGGTACAAAGAAGACCTGCTCCAGGTCACAAGCGAACATGAAACATTATAAATTATAAAATTCTCCTAACCCCTAATCTATTGCTTTATTCTAAAATTCTCAGCATTCACAAGTTTTTTCTATTTTTAGGACTTGATTGAGATTCAGAACTTCAAATAGACCCATATAAACCGAAGAGGAGGCGTAGGTAGTAAAAGGATTTGGGATGTTAGGAACAAATTTGATGATGGTTTCATTATAATAATAGCTATGTTATTGAGACAATGTGCCAAGTGCTATGCACTTCCCATGGACTATCTCATTCAATCCAAGTTTTAAATGATTTCATTCTTAGCGCAGCCTTAAAATTGAACAATCCCTAATGGCTCTAAGAGCTGTTTTTCTACAGTGTCCTTTGACTATATAATACAAAAGAGTTTTGTTCCTGAGCAGATGGGGATATGCTAAATCAAAATTCTGCTAACTCAAATCCTTTGATCCAGCAGTTCTACTTTCATAAATTTGTCTTAGGGAAATAATCATTAACATATTCAAAGATGTGGCTCTATGATTGTTTACTGTGGCATTCTTCGAAGTACGGAAAAACTGGAAATGGTATTTAGTGGTCAGTAATGGGTTTGATGATTCATACAATGGAATATTCTGGAGACATTAAGAATGATACAGTTGATGAATATTTATCAACATGGAAAGATGTTCACAATATATTTCAAAGTGAGAAAAGCAGGTCACAAAATTATGTGCTCAGAATGATTCAGTTTTTGAAAGAGTAACTGGTTATTTTGGAAGGTAGGATTATGAATGATTTTTATTTCTCCTTTTGCATTTGAAAATTTTGAATAGTAAACATTATTATTTTGGAATTAAAACAAAACAAATTAATTTTCATTTGTTTAACTTAATTGAAATTAAGTTTTAGTGTATCACTATCTCTAATCATTATCAAAATACCTACAACGAACAAAGCACTGTGGCAAAGGCTAGTAGGCAAAAATGCAACGCAGTTTAGCATAGTTTATAATATAGTGATTCTTTTCTTTCCAGGTAGAATCTTCTTCTATTGCCTAGGCTGGAATGCAGTGACACTATTATACCTCATTGCTGAATTCCTGGACTGAAGTGATCCTCCTGCCTCAGTCTCCCAAGTAGCTGGAATTACAGGTGTGTGCCACCACACCCAGCTAGTTTTTCTTTATAGAGACAGGAGTCTCACTATGTTGCCCAGGCTGGTTTGAACTCCTGGCCTCAAGTTTGAACTCCTGGCCTCAAGTTATCTTCCAGCTGTGGCCTCCCAAAGTGCTAGGATTACAGGAGTGAGCTGCCACTCCCAGCAAAAATGTAGTTTTAACTACTTTAGTCAGAATATTAATCTGACCTATGTTCAAATCTTAGCTCTATCCTCTTTAAGATATGTCAACTTGACCAAGTTACTTGATCGTTCTAAAGCCTAAAAATAGTATATGTGCTGCC
The DNA here is from genome assembly GCF_027406575.1 of Nycticebus coucang. NCBI lineage: Eukaryota > Metazoa > Chordata > Mammalia > Primates > Lorisidae > Nycticebus > Nycticebus coucang. The sequence continues at coordinate 46,776,827 of NC_069801.1, read as the reverse complement.
AAGGGAGCACCTAAAGCCTAAAAACAGTACTGATAATGATAGTTAACATTTAAGAGTTTACTGTGTGCTAGGCATCGTGCTAAGCACTCTATACACAATATCCTACCACCATTAGCTGATGAAGAAACTGACACTTAAATAGGGAAGTTAAATAACTTGCCTAAATTTACACAGCTTAATAAATACGTCATAGTGTAGTTGTAAGGATTAAATACCAGGGGTCATTTAAAGCATTTAGCCTAACACACTGGCAAGCATATATACAAGCACTTTATACATGTTATAGTTTTTAATGATTCAGACACAGCCCTGTAGCAACTGCTCTTTACAACCATTTTATTATTCAACTCACCTCTCCAGGAGATCTCATTTGGCTATTTAATGTGGCAGGTATGAGTGTGGGGCTCTAAAGCCTAGCTTTGTTTGAATCCCAGCTCTACCACTTAGTATCTCTATGGTCTTGAATAAAATAGCCTCTTTGTACCTCAATTTTCTCATCTGTAAGATGGGAATAATATTAGGACTGACTTCATGGTGGTTGTTCTGAAGATTAAATGAGTTAACAGAAAACGATAAGAACAGTGCCTGGTATACTTGGACTTTTAAAAATGATTATGTATTTTTATACATTTTAAGTTCTTTGACATACTCTAATATAAAGATTCTAGAACATGTTACTTATATTGATATATGAACATATTTAACACAAAGGGTTATATAAATGCACAAGCTGTCAGAATTCATAGTGGGAATTCCATTTAGCAGAAACCCACATAGCATTTACATGTGCTCATATTACTAAAACTAGTTAAATCCAGACACAAGACACACAAAGATTACTAATTTACTAATTCTTTGAGGCCTAACTTTCCCCATAGCAGTTCAGCTGTGAATTCTTCAAAATAAAGAATCGGGCATATATGGGACTTTATCATCCATTTTATTTCTGATACACAATGATTTAATCTATTCTCTGGACTGAAAAGCTCTGTCAAAAATAACTGAAAAACATCACACAGAGATTTTAAAAATAAAATCTCAGTCCAACTTTAAAAGGTCTAAGAATCAAACATGTTAAGCCAATACTACTTATGAGAAATCTCATCAAAAAGAGCAAATAATTATAGAATTAAAAACCATGAAATAGGAAAAAACTTTCTTGTCAACTGAAAACATTTTTTAGGCTAAATCATGGATATGTATGACTGTATGCGTATATACACAAAATTAAAATATTGATTTTTATCAGCATAGTATTAACTGTCTTGAAATCAGTTTTTTTGAATTTTGTTAAAATCTTCAAAGTGTAATGTTAATTTATATTCCTTTCCAATACAAACCATAAATAGAATCTGTGATCATTTTACAATTTACCTATCCTGGCTCTAGAATAGTCAACTTCACATAACAAAGCAATAAGTAAAAGCATGGAAACTTACTTTCTTCCTTTGAAAGGCAATTCTTGTATTACGAGCAATGTTATTTTTCTTTAAAAGTCCCGAATCTTCACACAAAGGCATTACTAGCTCATTGTGCACCTTAATTATAAGGGCACCTGTGTTTCTTTGTTTACTGGCTGGTCTGACCTGAGGATTTGATTTGTCACACCCTCCCTGTCCCGCCCTGTTTCACTCTTAATGAGAACAACTTAACAATAGTATCCTTACAAACCCCACAGCTCAAATAATGAATGGTGAGGAACAGAGGTATTAGTTACAGTAAGGAGCACTTGTTGGTGAGCCTTCACTTCAAGGGCTAAAATTCAGGGTTAGTAAGCACAGATTTGGAGGATAGGTTGATTTTTAAAACATAGGAGAGGTTTCAGATCATGAGATCTCCACCTCAAACCCTTGCCCTGCTGCTCCCAGGGGAGGTAGTGTAATTTTAGATGGAGTCAGAAAATCTTACTTATTATTCAGGAGGAAGCTCTTTGGCAAGTTCTTTTATCGAGACTTTGAACCTCAGTTTTTCTATAGTAGAAATAATAGTACTTTCCTTATAGGTTGTTAGGAAGATGATGACATTTAATGTTACTAGAAAATGTGTATAAAGTGACCATTGAATACAAATTGTTTGTCTTTCCCCTTTGTCTCTGCTCTGGGCACATTGTAAACAATCTCCAGCTATGCAAGCCAGTAGAAGAATAGGCTTGTGTGAAATTGTGGAATTTTGAGAAATTTGGGAATATGATGTAAAATAAAATATGCATCTGTTGCCTTTATTACCAACAGCTCCTGAAAGGGAACAAAGGAACCCTATTTGTTCAATAGTATTCACCTGCTGTGTTTAGGCCTCACACACTGCGGGTAGAGTTGTCTTGTTCTCAAGAAAACCACAACCTGATGGGGACATGACAGGCAGTGGTGATACAGTATAACAAGTACTAAAATAGAAGGAAGCAGGAGGGACTTTTGGAGTGCAGAGCAGGGGCATTCAAAGCAACCTGGGTGTGGAGGAGCGGCTGGGAAGGTAGGTTCTAGGATATCCTTGGGGAAAAAGTGATTCCAGAATTGAATTTTAAAGAAGCAGGAGTTAGGAAGACTATACAGTGAAGCTTCACAGAGGCACCTGTTAAAAAGATCTACTCTACGTAGTTGTGAAGTAGGTGGTGTATTCCACTGTCAGAGCAAAGCTGTGTTGTAATATTATTGATTATTATGGACATAAAATTTGTGCATTCTCTAATATTTCATCACATGAGATTTTAATGGGAACTTTGAATAAGTGCTATTTTCAAGTAAGCCCATGAGCATATGTCAGAAACATTTGATTAGAGCCTTTTCTCTCACAGTTTTAACTATTCTTAGTTGCTCCTTAACAGTTGCAGTTGCACTTAATAGACTAGATAATTAATTGCTCAGTAGTTGAAAATAATTCGGCCAATCATGATATGCAGGAAATGATAAGAGAGAGAGTACTCAGTCGTGTAGGTTTTAGTATTGGAAAGGAAGGACCTTAGGAATTGTTCATATCATCTTCCAAATTTTGCATGTAAGGAAAGTGAAGTCCAAAGAAGTTCAGTGATCTGCCCCAGTTCACACAGCTTGTTAGCAGCAGATCCAGTAACAGTACTCAGTTGGCAATGGCTACCATTTACTGGGCATTTACTGTGTGCTGATGTAACTACAATCTCTGAGTACTATTTCATTTTATCAGAATTTCTAATTTAATACTTAAACCTTGAATCCTTGTGGAATACATAAGAGCATACTTTTTTTTGGCTGGGGCTGGGTTTGAACCCACCACCTCCGGCATATGGGACCGGCGCCCTACTCCTTGAGCCACAGGCACCGCCCATAAGAGCATACTTTTAAAAAGTATTCATTCTTTGGATACCAGTGAATGAATAAAAAATGATATTGATAGATAATGCATTTTATTATCTGGTTAATGTACAGCAGATCCTTGAAAGATGCTGTTTTGTTTAATGTCATTTCATTATAACATTGATGAGATGAAAAGTGATTTCCAGCAGGGTCTACTGTCTACATGGAGTTTGCACTTTCTCTCAATGTGTGCATGGATTTACTCTGGTCAGCTCACATCCCACAGCTTTGCATATTATTGGTGTGTCTAAATGGTCCACGTCTGGCTGAATGTGTGTGTGTGTGCCCTGCCATAGAATGGTTTCCTGTCCAGGGTTGTTTCCCACCTTATGGCCTGAGCTTCTGGGATTGGCTCTGGCTACTCATGACCTTGAACTGGAATTAGTGGGGAATAATTATCTTTCTTTTTTTTTTTTTTAAATAATTTATTAACCTTTCTTAAGGCTATGTAGAGCTCACATTTATTTCAATGCTTAATAATAGAAGTGTTTTGGTCTTTATTTAGGAGTTTAGTGATGTTTTTATGACCAGAAATAAGTTGAGGAATTTAAATCTCATTTGTATCAATTAACCTGTGGTCAAATTGATTTCTTTATACATCATTTTGCTTAAATTTGCAATTTCAAAAAACCTATTGATGACATTGAGTGAGGACTTACTGTATTTCTTTCATAGCTAACTTGAACATACATCTTTCAGATTTTGTCCTAAGATTCTACTCTATGAGTTTAATTCAGTTCAATTTGAGAAATATTGATTGAGTCCTTGTGATAAACAAGGTGAAACTTTTCTGTTGCATTCTCTCTGGATATCAGGCTTCATGGGAAGATGTGTCATGCTGAGAAAGAATACAAGCTTGAGAGTCAAACAGGTATAGGCTCAAATCTCAGCTCCTCAGCTAACTACCTCGGAGATCTTGGGCAAGTTAACTACATTTCTTTATCTGTAAAATGAGAGTATGATTTAATCAACCAACCTTGAAGAGTTATTCTGTGGATTAAACATAGTGAAATAAATTAATAAAATCTATTTTATTCCTGATCATTTGGTCTGCAGATTTGTTAAGCACGGCAGCATTCTATGAAAGGTCATTTAGTGTTACGTGTGGCAGATGGAATTTTTCTAAATATGGCTAAAATAGTATCTCCCTACCCACCTGTTCTTCTGCCTTGTGGTCTTGCTACTCTTTAACCAAGAGGGGAATCTAATCCCCCTGCTCTTGTATCTTGGTCACTCTTAGTAACTCTGGGTCGTGCTAATCTACTGTCCCTTCCTTACAACTGATAGGAATGCAGACATCATGATGGAAATTGTCATGATGGGAGCTGAAATAGAAATTGTCAGACAACAAAACAGGAAGATTCTGAAGCCTTGAGAAGTAAGTGTGTTGTCATAATAGCCATGGAATAAATATGCAGACTTTTACATAGCAAAGGAATAAACTTCTAATTTACTTAAACCATTATTATTATGGACCTTCCTGTCATAGGAACCAAACCAATATCCTTACCCATACAACTGGAGATATTATGATAAATATCAAGGCAATTAAACAACCTGCTCCCTGGGTCAATGACACAATCAAGACAGAAAGTCAAACATTTTATGAAACAAATGAAAATAGTGACACATGGCTCGGCGCCCATAGCTCAGTGAGTAGGGTGCCAGGCACATACACAGAGGTTGATGGGTTCGACTGCAACATCTTACACCCATAAACTAGAGTAATTAAACAGATTCCTGGAAATGTACGACTTCCCAACCTTGAATCAAGAAGAAATAGGAATTCTGAATACATTAATAATGAGTAGTAATAGATTAATAATGAGTAGTGAAATTGATCAGTAATTTAAAAATCTCCTAACAACAATAAAGAAAGCCTAAGACCAGATGGATTCAAAGCTGCATTCTATGAGACATAGAAGAAGAACTGGTACCAATCTTACTGAAACTTTTCCAGAAGATCAAGAAGAAGGGAATCCTTCCAATTCGATCTACAAAGCCAGTATCACCCTGATAATGCCAGGAAACACCTCAGGAAAAAAAGTCATTCAAAAGTGGGTGAAGAGGCTGGGCATGGTGGCTCATGCCTGTAATCCTAGCATTCTGGTAGGCTGAGGTGGGTGGATTGCTTGAGCTCAGGAGTTTGAGACAAGCCTGAGCAAGAGTGAGACCCCATCTCTACTAAAAATAGAAAAATTAGCTGGGTGTGGTGGTCCACATCCTCTAGTACAAGCTACTTGGGAGGCTGAGGCAAGAGCATCTCTTGAGCCCAGGAGTTTGAGGTTGCAGTGAGTTAAGGTGTTGTCCCAGGGCAACAGAAGTGAGACTCTGTCTCAAAAAAAAAAGAAAAAAATTGGGGCAAATGATATGAAAATGAATTTTTCAAAAGAAGGTATACAAATGGCCAACCATCATGTGGAGAAATGTTTGACATAACTCATCATTAGAGAAATGTAAATTAAAACCATAACGAGATATTCTCTTACTCTAGTCAGAATGACAATTATTAAAAAGTCAAAAACCTAAATACTTGGGAGGCTGAGGCAGGAGGATCCCTTAAGCCCAAGAGTTTGAAGTTGCAGTGAGCTATTATACTACTTACTACTGCACTCAAACCCGGGTAACTGAGATCCTGTCAGAAGAAAACAATAAAACAAACAAACCCGCCCCCCCAAATTCAAAAAGCATATTGATACAGGTGCAATGAAAAGGGAACAGTTATACATTGTTGGTGGCAATGTAAATTAGTACAACCTTTATAGAAATCAGAAATCAGTATGGAGATTTCTTAAAGAGCTAAAAGTATATCTACAATTCAATCCAATAATCTCACTACTGGCTATCTACCCAAAGGAATGTAAGTCTTTTTTTTTTTTTTTTTTGCATTTTTTGGCCAGGGCTGGGTTTGAACCCATCACCTCTGGCATATGGGGCTGGCACCCTACTCCTTTGAGCCACAGGCGCCACCCAAAAGCAAGTCATTATATCAAAAAGATACCTGCAGTCATATTTTATCATAGCACAATTCACAATAGCAAAGATATGGAGTCAACCTACCTGTTCACACATACACCGAAGAGTATTACTCAGCTGTAAAAAAGAATGAAATACTGTCTTTTGCAGCAACTTAGATGGAACTGGAACCTGTTATTCTAAGTAAAGTAACTCAGGAATGGAAATTCAAATACAGCACATTCTCAATTATAAGTGGGAGCTAAGCTATTTGTATGCATAATGTTACAGAGTGGAATATTGACATTGGAGACTCAGTAGGGGGAGGCTGGGAGAGGGATGAAAGAAGAAACATTATATATTTAGGTGATGGGTACGCTAAAAGCCCGGATTACACTACTGTACAGTGTATCCATGTGAGAACTTTTCTTGTATCCTTTGAATATACTTAAGTAAAAAAATTTTTATTTTTTTATTTTTATTTATTTATTTTTTTTGTAGAGACAGAGTCTCACTGTACCGCCCTCAGGTAGAGTGCCGTGGCGTCACACGGCTCACAGCAACCTCTAACTCTTGGGCTTATGCGATTCTCTTGCCTCAGCCTCCCGAGCAGCTGGGACTACAGGCGCCCACCACAACGCCCGGCTATTTTTTGGTTGCAGTTTGGCCGGGGCTGGGTTTGAACCCGCCACCCTCGGCATATGGGGCTGGCGCCCTACTCACTGAGCCAAAATTTTTAAAATATTGTCCTTGGGGGCGGCACCTGTGGCTCAAAGGAATAGGGTGCTGGCCCCATATACTGGAGGTGGCGGGTTCAAACCCGACCCTGGCCAAAAAAAAGAAAAAAAGAAAAAAATATATATACTTGAGAGGCTAGGCACAGTGGTTCAGACCTGTAATCCTAGTAGTCTGGGAGGCCAAGGTGGGTGGGTGGATCACTTGAGGTCATGAGTTTGAGACCAGCCTGGGTAAGAGCAATACCCCATCTTTAAAAATAGGTGAGCATTGTGGTGGGCTCCTGTAGTCTCAGTTACTTGGGAGGCTGAGGCAAGAGGATCACTTGAGCCCAGGAGTTTGAGGTTGTTATGAGCTATGACACCATGACAGTCTATCCAGGACAACAAAGTGAGACTCTGTCTCAAAATAAATAAATAAAATATATGCATGCGTACATACATACACATATATATACATACACACACACACACACATACAATCCTTGGCTGTAATGCTGGTGCATTAAGTAGCAATATATATTAAGCTACTATATTAAGCAGCTAGCACATTTCAAACACCAAAACCATCTTCTGCTCTGCAGGGCACGCTCTCACCTTTCTAGGTGATTTTTATACATATTTGACTCATTGACTGACTCTCTTCTTCATAGATTTCTGTCTATCTCTGCCCTCTGGGCTATCAACAGGCAACAGTGGTCTTTTCAATTACCTAGATCTACTAATCCTTGAACTCCTAATTGCTGATGACTCAATTTCCTTCATTTCAGCCACCCAGATTCACGGCTGACCCCAGACGTCATTATTGCACTAAAAGTCTCCATCTTTAAGCTCCCGACAATTGGCATCTCTCTGCTTTGTCAATTTCAGTTTGTGTGTCTGTGTGGCCACTAGACTTTTTGAAATTGGCAACTACTTATTCATCTATGTAACCACAATTCCCAGCAAAGAACATTTCTTCTTTGGAATGTTGGAATGTCTCAGGGCTGGTTTTGTTTCGTTTTGTTTTGTTTGTTTGTTTTTGTTTTTGCCTTTATGCCTTTTATTTTTGCCATCCCTCTCTAGGAATCATTTCCACCCTACTGTATTACGTCCTTTTAAAATAAGACAAATTGGCTTGGTGCCTGCAGCTCGATGGTTAGAGCACTAGCCGCATACATGGAGGCTGGCGGGTTCAAAACCAGCCAGGGCCTGCTAAACAACAATGACAACTGCAACAACAACAACAACAACAACAAAAATAGCCAGGCATTGTGGTGGGCGCCTGTAGTCCCATATACTCAGAAAGCTGAGGCAAGAGAATTGCTTAAGCCCAAGAGTCTGAGGTTGCTGTCATCTGTGACTCCATGGCACTCTACCCAGGGTAACATAGTGAGACTCTGTCTCAAAAAAGAAAAAAAAAAAAAAAGAAAAAGACAAATCCTGTAAGGTTCATCCAGATTCCACCTCCAAGAAGTGGAATCCAAGAAGTTTTTCTTGATTTGACACCATTTTCCTTTGAATCTCCAAAGAATTTCATCGGTATTTTTTTGTAGGTACTTTGATTTTGTGGTCAACTTAATTAATGGACACTTACTATTGACCCAGAGATATAATGCCTGCTTCATTCATGGCTCATTTGCGTCTCATATATATTTAATAGTCCTGACTTTGCAAATAAGGAAACTGAGGCTCTTAGAAGTTAAATGACTTTGCAAAAAATTCACACAGCTAGATACTGGAAAGATCATGATCTATCCCCATGTCAGAGTTCTGCTGAACTGTGTTGCTCAGTAGACACTTTTGACTTTTGTTCTGTTAAATGACCTGCCCTTTGCGTGAGTTCTTGGTGGATAAGAGGTGTCTCTCACCTTAATGTCTCCTTTAGCATCTAGTCTAGCCTTTTACACATAGTAAATTCAGTAAAATAGGAAATAAAATATTGATTTAGGGACTCTCAGAAAACACCTACAAGGCAGCCTAGGGACTGCTCCCTCCACTCCCTTTCCCTCTCACTGGCTCAAGGGACATGGCTGCCAACAGGCACACAACCGACCCTTGCAGGAGCAGGTGCTAATTCAAACAGCCTCATTAACAATCTGTGGGGCTCCTGAACTAATTACAGTGGGGCTTTAACTATATCCAGTTTCACAATTCAAAGGCTTCTATTTTTAACCCATAATGGTGGGATCTACAGGAACAGTAGTAGACTGGGATCTAGTATTCTCCCATGCTACTCTAGGTCCCTTTCCAGTGTTTCCAAGGAAAAGAAACTGTAGGAAAGCAAGAAAATACTTTGTATCAGTAATACGGTGATTCATATCTTATTACTTACTTGTTCCTTACCTATTTACACATTATAACTTTTTAAATCAAGGTAATTATAAAAATAAGAAAATTTAGCAAACTACTACTGACCATGATAGAATAGGCACTTCTTTCCCCAGGTATGTAGTTCCCCTGATATCTCAGTAATTCCAGAACATCTCTTCCTTCTTAAATATCACTCTCCTCCCAAGAAGGAAGGCCTAGGCCCAATAAGGTTCAGTTTGGTTTTGCTTAGTATCTGTTTTTCCCATTTCATTTTGAACTTCTTGAAACTGGAACTTTATTATTACTTGTGAAACCACCTCTTAGTAAATTTCTTAACACAAAATAGGCATGTTGAATGTTTGTTGAATAAATGATCTATGTCAGCATTATTCAACCTTTCTTTAAAAAAACTGACCCAAGGTAAAAAAAATGTAATTTACATTCTCTGATTCTTTGTCTCTGTTTCTCTTACTAAAACAAAAATTTTATGAAATGATAGTTACCTTAACTATCTGCAACGTGCTGTGATGTTTTCTATCCAAACTTACATTAGTCTGTTATTTCATTTCTTATTTAACTATTGGTGGTGACCCAGTAAATTGATTCTTGACAACACTAAGGATTTCCAAACCTAATTTGAATCATAATTGGATCAGGTTATAGGGACTACGCTTTGTTTTGTAAATAGCTTACTTTAATTCATCATCACTTTTTTTTTTTCTGCTTTCAAGTATTAAGTGAGAGTGTAAAATAAGAATAAATATATTAGGAGAAATACTTTGTACAGAGCAGATAATAGCTCTCCTCTGTAGTCTCAAGTCACAACTAGGCAGAGAACATGGAGGGCACCAGGCAGCAGCATTCACAGGACACTGAGGTACTAAATACACGAGGGAGGAGAGAGATGCAGGGTGATGAGAAGGGCACTAGATGGGGAAACTGGATATCCTAGTTGTAGTCCCGTCTTTGCCACATGCCTTTAGACAGATCCTTTCCCCTCTTCCGACTCTCCCTGACCACAGAAGGACCAAATGGAAGTCTCTTCTAACTAAAAATTTGCCTTGGAAACACCATGAAAGCTTGGGGTCATAATGAGTCACTCTTGTCAATGAGGGTTTCTCAAAATGTCTGTGTCCATTCTTCCCTGGACCACCAGTAATAGTAACACCTAACATTTACTGAACACTTACTAAGTTACAGATACACTTCATATCCTCAGTTAATCTTTACAAAAACACTTTTAGGCATGAATTATTATTACTTCCATTTTATAGGAGAGAAAACTGAGGCATAGAGAAGGTAATATGACTGGAAAATAGCAGAGGCAGTTTTTGAACCCAGGCATTCTGAGGGAGCATGTACATCAGAGCTAATCTCTGCCTCTGCCTCTTAATAATTGTGCGATCTTGAGAAAGTTACTTAACATCTGTGTTTATATTTTCTCAAGTATAAAATGAAGCAGTGATGTGAGTAATAGTTACTGCCCTAGAGATTTGTTGGGAAGGTTATGGCAGTTTCTATATAACACTTAGAACAAAGCCTGGTGCATGGCAAGCACTTGTTGCTTCCTTTTATTTTTATGGCTTCAGAATCTATACTCTAAACCATTGCATTATATGCCTTTGTAGTTCATAGGTGTGTTTTCCACAGTGAGAGAAACACTTGAGCTGGAAGAGACCCTAGAGATCAGCTAGTTCAACTTGGTCTAGTCTGGGGATAGTCTGAAGAGGAAGAAGGCCCTGTCCAAAAGTCTTTGGCAAGGATAGGACTAAGTTAGGGTATCCAGTTACCCCATCTAGCTCCCTTCCCATTATCCTTTCCCACTTTCCCTCTTGTGTTTAGTTCTTCAGTGTCCTGTCAGTGCCGCTGTCCTGTAGGTTGTCACAAGCCTTCTCTCTGCAGCTAATTTTGTTGCTGGGAGCAAACCCAGGTACTGGAGGGTGGGGAAATTCTCTTACTCAACAGCTTAGACCACAAGCATCCTGCTTTCTGTTTATGTCCACTGCAGGCATTTAGTATTTCGTTGTAACACCTGAGGGTTAGAAATTATGACATCTGGGAGGAAGGTGGACCTGCCAGTTCTGGCTCTGTCTCTTTGTGCCTATATTTACCCTTCTTTTTATTTATTTTTTTTATTAATTTTAAATCATAGCTGTGTACATTAATGCGATCATGGGGCACCATATATTGGTTTTATAAACAGTTTGACACATTTTCATCACACTGGTTAATATAGCCTTCCTGGCATTTTCTTAGTTATTGTGTTAAGACAGTTATATTCTACATTTACTAAGTTTCACCCTTCTTGTGCCTCCCTCAACCCCTGCTTAGCCTACTGCCATGGCCTCTCTGGCAGTCTGTATCTTCTTCTGTCCCCATAATTTATTCCCACAGCAATCTCAGTGAGCCTTTTAAAAATAAGACTATTTCACAGCTCAAAATCTTTCAGTGGTTTTTCATTATTTTTAGACCAAAGACCAAAATCCTTCAAATTGCCTACGAGGCCCCCTGTGTCCTTCGTCAGCTACCTCTCCTATAATGCCTGCTCTTTCTTTCAGCTCAATCATCACTTTCACAGTGAAATTTAACTTTTTCTTAGTCACTTTGTTCAACTTACTACTTTGATAATTTTACTTTTTAAAAATTCCATGGTTAATCTTCACTTCCTGCATTAGATTATGAATTCTGTGAAGACAGGAGTATCTTCTCTCTCTTTCTAATTCAGAACCTGTATTAATTAGGCTCTTTGCTATGCATCTTATCAATCTTATCTATAATTGTCATAAGGACATGATAGGTAGGAACTAGTGTATTTACTGTACAGGTAAGAAAGCTGAGAGTTGGGGAGGTTAAATAACTCAGTAAGTGGCAAGTTCATAATTTGAACCTTGGTTTTTCTACCTCCAAAAATAGTGTTTTCTCTTTTAATACTGTATTGCCTGTGACTAAAGAAGCTTTCATCTTGTTGTTGTTATTACTGTTAAAGAAGAAATTGTCTTAATAGTTTATTAGTCAAACCCTGAATTTCTTTCCTGGATATGTGTCTTTATTTATTTATTTGTTTATTTATTTTGAGATACTTTGTGGTCCTGGGTAGAGTGCTGTAGTATCTCAGCTCACAGCAACCTCAAACTCTTGGGCTCAAGGGATCCTCTTGCCTCAGTCTATCTAGTAGCTGGGAATATAGGTGCCTGTCAAAACGGCCAGACTAGTTTTTCTATTTTTAGGAGAGATGGGATCTCTCTCTTACTCAGACTGGTCTTGAACTCCTGAGTTTAAGCATTCCATCTGCCTTGGCCTGTCAGGGTGCTGTGATTACAGGTGTGAGCCACTGTGCCTGGCCAGATATGTGTATATTTTTGATAAAAAAGAAGGCAAGAACTGTTTATACCCATGGCTAGCTTTAGAAAAGTGTTACCTATACACAGCCTTATTTTAAAATAAAACATTGATGACTTAATTTAACTTGTCCAAATTTCTTGTGTCAGATTTCACTGTGTGTATTATTATATTTATTGTGTTCTTATTCGGCCTCAGAGTCTGATATTCTGAGAACTGAAGTTGGCTTTGGAATCAGAAATTTGAGACAAAAACTTAGTTACTTTGGCTGCCCCATATCCCTGAGGTTTAGGGTAATGCAATTGTTGTAAATGAAGTAATATTTTTCATGACTTCCTTCTGTTTTCTTTTTTTGTACTCATTATAGCATCTTTATTATCAATTTGAAACAGATTTTTCTTTCTGTATCTTGTTAACTTTATCTTTCCAGAATTTGTTGTAGGGAAGTAAATTGTAGATTTCACTTTGATTCTGATGCCTACCTGAACTTCAAAGGTAATATTCCCTCGGAGAGAAACTTTGGATTCTAATTTTTTTATCTCATAGAATTATTCAGGCTCCAGTTTTGAAGTCATGTGGTAGAAAATTCTAAAAGAAGAAATGAATGTATGAGCTCTTCTTTTAAAGAAGGTGCTGATAAGAAAGTAGAGGAAGGAAAAGTCAGACCATATGAATAGGATAAATACCCTCAAGCATTCAATGGCGAATCTAAAGGCAAATTTTTTCTTTATGGTAAACATTATCTTGAAGGAAAAACAGGAACTGACTATGATTTTCAAGGCAAGGAATAGTTTTTCTTTTGAAAAAGAGTGAACTCATACCAGCCTTTTGGAAATAACTTTTAGCCTTGAACATTCCCTATTGCAAGCAGTCAAGTTCTATCCCATGAAAATCCTGCTTTTGCTTGGTAAAGACAAAACCAAAAAGAGAGAGCATAACTTCCCACTCATTAAGTGGGAGCTACAAATAGTAACTTCTTCCAAATAATATAATATGGAAAGGAGAAAAAAAGAATAACTTTACAGCAGGGAAATCTGACAAATACTACCCCAGCCAGGAGGCCAAAGTCAACATCACCTGTTACAAGTTTTGTTGGCAGTGAGTACCCTTCATATGACATTCTGAAAGTGGCACTACACCTTAGTGATCCTCTTCCCCCAAACCCACAACTTCACTCTAATTAGGAAACATCTAAGTCCAATATGGGAACATCTTACAAAATACTTCCATAGTATTCCCCAAATCTGTTAATGTCATCAAAAACAAGGGGATTCACAGTCACAGCCAAAAGAAGCCTAAGGAGAAATGTCAGCCAAATGTTACATGGTGTGAAATTAAATGATTCAAACTTGAAGCTATTGTTACTTTAAATTATTAGGAGGTTTGAGAGTAACGTGGCTATGTAGCCTGAATCACATGGCATGGGGCTACAACTTCTGCCTTTTTTTTTTTCTGTAAATAATTAAGACCAAACAGCACCAGATATAACACACACACACCTCATCACTGCCCCCTCTCATGGAGTAATAAAGTAATTTTTCTTGGAATGTAGAAATCTGTCACCAAATTACTGTAACATATGCACTGGTCTCCTATGAAAAATATTGTATATTTCAAAATAACTAAGAGTAAATTTTAAATGTCTTACCACAAAAAATAAGTAAGTGAGGTAATGGCTATGTTAATCAGTTTGATTTAAGCATTCCAGTTGTATGTCAGATTCTCACATTGTACTCCATAACTGTATACAGTTATGATTTTTATTAAAAATTAAATTAAAAAATTAAAAAAAATGTAATTCTCCTAATATTTTTCTGTGTCTGCCTATGTAAGTGAAATCTTTTTTTTTTGTAGAGACAGAGTCTCACTGTACTGCCCTCAGGTAGAGTGCCGTGGCATCACACGGCTCACAGCAACCTCTAACTCTTGGGCTTACGTGATTCTCTTCCCTCAGCCTCCCGAGCAGCTGGGACTACAGGCGCCCGCCACAACACCCGGCTATTTTTTTGTTGCAGTTTTGGCCAGGGCTGGGTTTGAACCCGCCACCCTCGGCATATGGGGCCGGCGCCCTACTCACTGAGCCACAGGCACCGCCCTGTAACTGAAATCTTAACCTTTCTATTTTGGAACGCTTACCCCACCTGGCTTGAATAAATTCTAGACTTAATCACTTTCTGGATCTTACTATTTAAGGCTGATAGTGGCATACTGCATGAGATTTTGGAGAAGAAAATGGACATGAGGTAAAACTAAGAAAATATGAATAAACCTGGGACTTAAATTAATAATCTAGCAATATTGGTTTATTAATTATAACAAATGTACATGCTAATATAATATTAATAATAGGGGAAACTGGGTGAGTGATGTATGGGGACTCTATATTATCTTCTCAGTTTTTCTGTAAATCCAGAACTATTTCATAAAGTAAAATTCATTTTTAATAAATCCAACAAATAAAAATGCTTGTTGGGTCATTCGAAGAGCTTCTGCAGGAATTTAGTACATTGAAACAATGACCATTGCTTAAAAAGTTCTAATATTTGTACAGTACTCCTGGTTTAGGAAATGCCTTAATATATACTATCTCATTTAATTTTTTAAACAGTCTAGTGAAGTAAATATAATTACTCTTCACTTTATAGATAAGAAAAGTGGGGCTTTGAAAGATGAAATGGCTTTCTAGGAATTAAAAGCTGATCTGACTCTAGTTCTAGTGATCTTTCTATAATATCCCATTTACTTCTGTATTTACTGTTTCTAAACATTCGCAACAAAATAGGCAATAATGGTACCAGGGTTTAGTGATTGGTGAAAATAAGCCAAGTGAATAACTCCTAATTAGAGTTATGCTTTCTTTTCTACTTTTTGCCCCTGCAAACATTTATCTAAATTACTCATTTAAGCATTGGTTAGTGGCATCTTATCAGAAAACATCAATGAATTGTATTTGTCTCTGTCAACAAGGATACAGGATGTTTCACCATGGGAGGTGGATGGTAATGTGTGTGGGCAGTAGTTTACTTTTTGTCAGAAAGCTTTACATTTTTAAGCACTTTAGGAATATGACCTTTACTCATGGCTACCTCAAACAGCTCCCTTGGCTTTTAAGAATTTGCTAATCATGGGCGGTGCCTGTGGCTCAGTCGGTAAGGCACCGGCCCCATATACTGAGGGTGGCGGGTTCAAACCCGGCCCCAGCCAAACTGCAACCAAAAAATAGCCGGGCGTTATGGTGGGCACCTGTAGTCCCAGCTACTCGGGAGGCTGAGGCAAGAGAATCGCTTAAGCCCAGGAGTTGGAGGTTGCTGTGAGCTGTGTGAGGCCACGGCACTCTACCGAGGGCCATAAAGTGAGACTCTGTCTCTACAAAAAAAAAAAAAAAAAAAGAATTTGCTAATCATAGATGGTGTTCTGTACTTTGAACTAGGGAAGTGTTCAAAGACTAGGGATAGTTTGGGGATAATTTACAAAGTGTTCCAGCTGTGGTGGCCATATGCTGCTCCATCTGCCTGTATTGTGTGGGTATTGTTCTGCTATGCTCTGAAGCATGCCCATTCTTGCTTTTGGATTACAGAGTCCTTGGGGCATGGATGTGGTTTTCTGTTTGGACCATTTTACTTGCTGCAAAGAGACACATATTCTTTCCCCCTCCAAATACTGAAGACGTGTGGTGCTTAAGTTGGCAACTATAGAAGCATTTGGAATATATGTAAGAGAAATCATTTCTTTGGCAATCAGTTTATTGCATAGCAGATGATGGGGGGACCACCACTTAAAACACTTGCCAAGAAACAGATAGGAACAATAGCAATTACTGGTGTTATTAAATACAACTACTATGAAATGAACTCATCATACAGAATCTGTCTGTAATTTCATTCGAGAAGCTGGTTTATAGTTGTGGATCTTGTTGGATTCCTAAAGGGTAGCTGGCCTGAGTCTCTACCAGATCTTAGTTGGAGAGTGGGTGTTGGAGGGAGGTGAACAGGGCACATACAAAGAATTTTGAAAGTGAAGACTCAGCAAATACCTCCCCAAATAACTTCTTGTATTGCTGGAAATTCCACTGGAAGGAAAGTTAAGATGATTTTGATCATCTCTGGGAGCATATAGACATGGAATATTTTTAACACCTTTGGGACTCAAATTATTTATAGACCTTCCAAGACTACATTCAACTCCTCTGCCCACACAGAAGGCATTCACCCTACTGTCTAGTCAACCCAGATCACCTGCAGTTTCTTAAGTATTATCTGTGTTTTCTAAAGGACACTCTGTCCTCAAATTTCTTTAATTATTTCCTTGATCTAGAATCCTTCTCTTTTTGCCTGTGTGTCCTTTAAACTCAAATCACATTTTACCTTCCTCAGGGAAATCTCCTTTGGCCAAACTGTTTTAACTGCAAGTTTAGATTAGCTGCTCCTTTCTTTGTTCTTTCCAAATATCTGAGCAAAGAGCTATCATAGCATTTATTCATTCATTTATGAAAATGTTCAATTGAAAATGTGAAGTATTCCACTCACTATCAGAAGTTGCTGTATCTACTGGCAATATAGCAGAGCAGAAAATAGATAGGGGTCCTGCTCTCATAGAGCTTATAAATAGAAAGACAGCTAAATAAATAAAATGTGTGATTTTAGATGGTAAAGGTTAAAAAAAAGCGGAGTAATGTGATTGCGAGTGACTGAACATGTGAAGGAATGTTTGATGCTTGGGAAATGTTTCTCTGAGGAAGTGACATTTGAAAAGAGACCTGAATGAAGGGAGAGAGCAAGTGATGTGAAGATACCAAAGAAGAGCAGTCTAAGCAGAGGGAACAATGAAAACTGTGAAGGGGAAACTGGCTTGAGGGGGTTGAGGGACTGCCAGGGCGTCTGTATGACTGGAGCAGGATGAGTGAGGAGGAATGTGGTTGGAGATGAGATCAGAAAGGTGGGCCTAGCCAGGTCATGTAGGTTCTTAATGGCCAACGAGAGAACTTTATGGGATGATTGAGTCAAGATTCATACCTAGACTTACCACTCTCCAAACCTGGTGCTTTTAATAGCATTATCTACACATTATCTATACATATCATACTCTTCAATACAGTGATAGAAAATGAAACCTTTAGGCTATTCAAAAACATGGAATTAAGATGTAGTATGAATGTTTTGTAAAACAAAATCAATTATGGTTTATAATTAGGACAATGGTATACATTTTAGGTGTAATATTTGTCCTTCATCTATTTTAGGAGGATGTAGGTTTTAATCAGGCTCAGGCTAAACTTTTCTTCAAAACTTCTGTGTGTATTAAATCAAAGAACATCTACTTCTTTTTGGTACACAGAGTCTCACTCTGTCATCCTGGGTAGAGTGCTGTGGCATCATAATAACTTGCAGCAATCTCAAAATCTTGGGCTCAAGCCATCTTGCCTCAGCCTCCCAAGTAGCTGGGACTACAGACATGTGCCACCACACCTGGTTAGTTTTCTTTTTTTCTATTTTTAGTAAAGACAGGGTCTAACTCTTGCTCAGGCTAGTCTCAAATTCTTGAGCTTAAGCAATTTACCCGCAATTCAGCCTTGGCCTCCCAGAGTGCTAGGATTATAGGCATCAGCCACTATGCACAGCCTAGAACATCTAAATTCCAATTCCAGATTCATATCACTGATTGCAACATTCAGCTTTCTTTTGCCTATTTTTATGAAAAGATGATGGCCTAGTGTTTCATTACATAGCTATAATAGTTCAGGGAGTTACGTACTTGTATACACAAGTATATACAATTTCAAGGATACTATGACTATTAGATATAGGTTAACTTTCCTATCAATCACCTACTCTTAAAACTAATAGAGGAAATACATATTTGAACACAATCCAAGTAAGGTTTGCTCTTTAACAACAATTCTGGAAATTTAGGTTCATTGGCATCATAATCTATCAATCTCTTCAGAAACTGTCATTCCATTTCTATCACGTAACTCTGTAACTCTAAAATTTGTTATTTTGAGGAATGGAAAAACTAGGTTCTATGTCCTTCTGTTCAACCTAAATGTCTTCACATCATTGAACAAGTCATCAACAGCCTTGTTTAATCCGTCCAGTTTCAAACTCAGTGTGTTTAGATATTTTGTCACATCAATATGAATGCCAAATCTTAATGATACTAGGGACATAGAAGAATGGGTGTCTTAGAGCCTGTTAGCTCCAAGTCTCTTATTTTAGTTCTTCAATAAGTTTAAACCATCAAAACATCTGATGTCATCTGTGGCTCATGCCTGTAATCCTAGCACTATGGGAGGCTGAGACAGGAGGATTGCTTGAGGTCAGGAGTTCATAAACAGCCTGAGCAAAAGTGAGACCCTGTCTTTACTAAAAACAGAAAAATTAGCCAGGTATGGTGGTTCAGGCCTGTAGTCCCAGCTATTAGAGAGGCTCAAGCCTGGTAGTATGAGGTTGCGGTGAGTTATAATCATTCTGTTGCACCCTATTCCAGGCAACAAAGTGAAACTCTTATCTCAAAAAAAAAAAAAAAAAATTCCATACCCTACTTTTTTTTTTCTGAATATTTCATAAATAAATACTAGTTAAGAGCATGGACATGAAGAAAATTGGAGATCTTGATCTGTCCCTCCATTAAGCCACAGAGGACTCAGCACACCTAGTTCATACCACTTAGTCTTCTGAAAGAGGCATGGAATTGTTAACAGACCCACAAAGGAGTTTCCTTCTTGCTCAATACACAGAAAGACAATTACTGAGACAATGAGGATTTTTCAAGGAAGAAAGGAGATTTTTTGTGGAGGACCTGTCAGTTGGGAGGTGGGAGGGATAGACTGCTTCAATCTGCCTCTGCAATTGACACGGTAATGTGTTTTTCTAGAGAAATTATTCTAGAAAGAAATAATGCATGAAGAGAGTGAGCATCATTAAGTATCTAGGGTAGAGGGTAGGGCATACAAGCGCAATGATAAATCATGGTATAGTGGTACATATGTTGAATGATAAAAAGATGGTAAGTCCCTCCCATGGCAGGGATTTTAGTAATATAATGAACTAGGGGTTAATATTGGTCATTCTGTTGGTCTTGGGAACAGGTGGAATGTCGGGAGTAGGTTGCTCAGCGGGTCTTTGGGCACAATCTGACATGGGGTGTCCTTTATCTTGTTTTCTCTACACAACCAGGTGGTGTAAGGCCTGTAAAGTATCTTGCAGCTGCAAGGAGACACCACCATTTCTGGGGGGAAAAATCAAAAGGGAATGGGTCAGTGAAATGGAAAGTTATAGTTTTAGTCAGCAAATCTTACTGGCTTGGGAACTTAAAACCTAAGAAGCATTTTTGTTCATGGAACCAGTTATAAAACTTAGGGTGCACAACCCCTCTCTCTGATGGAAAAACATTATTTTCCACCTTTCCTGCAAATACCCCATCTGTGACAAGCAAAATCAGCTTTTCCATGTTTAAACCAAACTTCTCAAATTTCTTCTTGGCAGATGGTTATCAGTTCATGTGTCCTGACTAATTGGATAAAATATTTTTCTCTATGAATGTCACACCCAGAATGTTGACAAAAGTATCATGTGACAAGTACTCACGTACTCTGCCAGAGAGAACAAAGGGATGAGGTCTTTGGGAGGACTATTTGTCAGTAGGTTTAGAGACCCTTAAATAGTCATTCCCCCAGCCCAGTGACCTCATGCATAAAAATACAAACCAAGAAAGTAATCAGAGATGATAAAAAAGGTATATGTATAAAGATACTCATTGTAACATTATTTATAAGAGAAAAAAGTTAGGCACAACCTAAAATATGCAAGAAGGGAATGGTTTAATTTGGATAAGTTGGATATTTTACTGCAAAAGGGATAATTTTCAAAGAATCACTTATGAGATTGGGACATTCTCATCAATTAACATTAAATGATAAAACTAAGGCATAGGCAATATGTAGTATATCTATTTAAAAAAAATAAATTTATGGGTATAGGTATAATGCCTTCTCTTCACTGGAGTTCCCAGATATGAAAGGGGTTGATGAGGTCTGATCCTTCTTGACTAGCCTTTCCTGCTAATCTCACCCAAATGAATAACTACATAAAATTTACCAAGTTCTTTATGGAGCTATCTCTTAGCAAGAAGTAGGAGAAACAGTGTGGGAGAAACAGAGACTGGGACCTGTCCATCTTTGGCAGTTTTTTTTATGGAAAAAGAGAAGCTTTTTAGACTTGGACCTTTAGAAAAAGGATAGCCCATGGAATTTCCACCCTTGAGACTCTTTCCCTTCTCAATTTACCTGACCTTTCCTCTATAACTCCATCCCCTTTCTAATCTCTGAGGCTTATGCTCTTGTACCTCTCTTGGGAACTTTACTTCTCATACCAGAAGGAGGACAATCTACCTCTCTGATCTTTTGTATATATCCCACAGCTCTTCTCAGCAAATTTTACTACTTCTAAGAGGCAAATACCACTGTTGATTTCCTCTTTAGTTTACCTAAGAAGTCATCACGTCTCATGGGAAGAGAGGGGTGGGGGGAAATTCATATTTCTTAGAGACAATAAAAATTAATTGAGGCCAGTCTTTCCCTTCCATTAGCATGCCTTTATCCTTGCTCCTTTCTGCACAGTAGCCCCAAGCATTACTGTGCTAAGAAGCCATTAGGTGCTTTCCTGAGCCTGGTTTACATTTCAAATCCACCAAACTGTCAGTGGTTCTCCTTCTATGGTACCCAATGTGGTATCAATGCCAATTAAATTCTCTTTGATGGCATGACTTACCTCGACTGAGAGGCAGGAGCCAATAAGGTAACAGGATTTTCCATTTAATTGCTTCAATTTCTCTTCCCCTAGGTTATGAGTTCCCTGAAACCATACAAGGCTGGTTTATCCAGACTATTCTACTCCCACCATCATTGATACAGTACTCTGTCCATCAAATCAGGCTGCCCTTAAATTATCAATATAATCTAAGAGCTCTGTGTGGGAAAGGCTGGAAAGTAATGGAATATATGAATGAAGAGCATAATCTTTGCAATCAAGCCTAGTTTCAAGTCTTAAATCCATCACTTGCTAGCTATTTACATCAGGCAACTTAGTTAACCTTTCTCTGCATTTCTTCTTACTATCTTAGTTTCCTGGTCAGTACAATGCAGACAAAAACAATCTCATCAAGCCATTGTGAGAATGAAATAAGAGAATGTGTATAAAGTCTTTGGGATGTGCTAAGCACTTATGAATAGTACCAATTATTATAGTAAATTATAGACAGGCTTAAGCCTGGAATATTAACATAAAAAATGGCTAGAATGGAGTTGTGCTCTTGAACTGGAAAGAAGGTATTTCTTTAAAAATATTTTTATTGTGAAATAAAATACAAATACAGAAAAATCACATGAAAGAATGTATAGCTTCATGAATTCTTATAAAGCAAATACACTTATGGCCACCAACTAGATCAACAGAACTTTTCTAGCACTATGAAAGCTCCTTTGTGTGCCCTATTGTAATCCTAGCTCCCTTTCTACCAGATACATATATTTTTTGAGACAGAGTCTTACTTTGTCACCCTCGGTAGAGTCCCAAGGGGTCATAGCTCACAGCAATCTCAAACACTTGGGCTCAAAGAATTCCCTTGCCTTAGCCTCCTGAGCAGCTGGGACTACAGGAGCCTGCCAGAATGCCTGGATATACCTGATTTTTTAATAATTCAGAATATTACAGGAATACAGATGTTTTGGTTATATGAATTGCTTTTGTACAGTTTGAGTCAAAGTTGTAGGTGTGCCCCTCACCCAGATAGTGTGCACTGTACCTATTAAGTATGAATTTACCCTCCTACCCCATCCTCACCTGCTTGCTTTCCTTTGAGTTTTATTACCCAATGGACACATGGGTGTTGATTGATTAGTTCCAGTTTAATAGTGAGTACATGTGATGTTTCTTTTAAATTCTTTTTTTAAAATTTCAGGTTAACATGCGTGTACTTATGATTAGGTTACGTAAGTTGCTTTTGTAAGGTTAAAGTCCATGTTGTAGTTAAGTCCTTTTCCCAGGAAGTGTGTCATATACCCCTTCTCCCAGCTCCCATTTGAATTTAATTTATTTTTTCTCTCATGTGAGTATGTAGTTGTTAATCCACTAGTTTCAAATTGGTACTGAATACACATCATACTTATTTTTCCTTTTTGTGATACTTTGCCTAGAATAATATTCTCCAAATCTATCCTTTGTTACAATAGATACAAAATAACTGTCTTTTATTTTTAACAAATGAATAGTATTCCATGCTATACATATACCACAGTTTATTAATCCAGTCATGTATTGAAGGGCACTTGGATTATTTCCACTTTTTTGTGATTGTGAATTATGCTGCTATAAACATTCGAGTGCAGATGTCCTTCTAGTAAAATGCCTTTTTTTGGGGGGAGGGGGTAGATACCCAGTATGGGATTGCAGGATCAAAGGGCAGGTTTACTTTTAGTTCATTGAGAAATCACCATACTTATTTCCAGAGAGGCTGAACTAGATTGTAGTCCCACCAACAGTGGATGAATGTGCCCTTCTCTCCACACCCATGCCAGCAATATGCGGCTTTGGGAGCTTGGGATGTGGGCCATTCCCTCTAGAGCTGGGGATAGATATCTATCTCAAAGTGGTTTTGATTTGCATTTCTCCAATGATTAGGGACAATGAGCATTTTTTCATGTGTTTCTCAGTCATTTATCTATCCTCATGAGAAAAATTTCTTTTTGTGTCTCTAGCCCAGTTTTTAATGGAGTTGTTTGCTTTTTTCTTGTTGATTTCCTTGAGTTCTTTGTAAATTCTGGTTAGTAGCCTTTTGTCAGATTTGTAGCATGCAAATATATTCTCCCACTCTGAAGATTGTCTCTTTGCTTTGTTGATTATGTCCTTAGCTATTATGTGCAGAAGATTGTTAGCTTCATCAGGTCCCATTTATTTATTTTAGTTGATGCAATTGACAGTGGGGTCTTCTTCATGAGTTCATTCCCTAAAGCCTGTAAGACTAAGAGTTTTTCCTACACTTTCTGCTGTTTTCTTTTTTCTTTCTTTCTTTTTTTTTTTGAGACAGAGTTTCATTATGTTGCCCTCAGTAGAGTGCTTTGGTGTCACAGCTCACAGCAATCTCAAACTCTTGGGTTTAAGTGATTCTCTTGCCTCATCCTCCCAAGTAGCTGGGACTACAGGCACCCACCACAGTGCCTGGCTGTTTTTTGTTGTAGTTGTCATTGTTGTTTGGTAGGCCTGGGCCAGGTTCAAACCCGTCAGCCCCAGTTTATGTGGTTGGCGCCTTAGCTGCTGAGCTACAGGCACCAAGCCTCTTCTGGGTTTTTTATAGTTTCATATCTTAGATTTACATCTTTTATTCTTTATGAGTTAGTTTTGTAAGTGGTGAGAGGTGCAGGTCTAACTTCAGTTTTTATGTGTGGTTCACCAATTCTCCCAGCACAATTTATTGAATAGGAAATATTTTCTCCTGTGTGTGCATTTGCTTGCTTTGTCAAAATTCAGATGGCCATATAAGGCTGGTTTCATCTTTAAATTTTCTGCTCTGTTCCAAAGATCTATGACTCTATTTTTATGCCAGTATCATGCTGTTTTGGTCACTATGGACTTGTAGTATAACCTGAAGTCTGGTAAAGTGATACCACCAGATTTGTTCTTATTTTGTAGAATTGCATTGGCTACTTGGGGTCTATTCTGGTTACATACAAAACGTACAACTATTTTTCCATAATCTTCAAAGTGTGATGTTGGTATTTAAACAGGGATTACATTAAATGTGGAGATTGCTTTGGGAAGTATAAATATTTTGACAATGTTGATTCTTCCAAGTCATGACCATGATATGTTTTTCCATCTATTAACATCCTCTGATATTTCTTTTTTAATGTTTCACATTTCTCTCTGTAGAGATCCTTCACCTCCTTTTTCAAATATATTCCAAGGTATTTAATTTTCTTTGATGCTACTGTGAAGGGCATTGCACCTTTGATTTGCTTCTGAGCTTGACTGTTATTGGCATATATAAAGGGTAATGATTTGTGAAGATTGATTTGTGGACCTTGATTTTATATTCCAAGACATTGGTGTATTTCTTGATCACTTCCAGGTCTCAGGTTGTGGTTGAGACCTTTGGGTTTTCTAAGTAGGAGTTTATATAATCAGCAAAGAGCAATAATTAAACCTCCTCTTTCCTCATTTGGATACCCTTGATATTCTTCTCTTGTCTAATTGCTTTGGCAAGAGCAAACTTCCACTACTATTGAATAGTAGTGGTGATAGTAGACATCCTTGTCTGGTTCCAGTTCAAAGAGGGAATGCTGTCAGTTTTTCTCTTGTCAATATGATGTTGCCTGTGGATTTGTTGTACATGGCTTCTATCTGTTTAAGGAATTTCCCATCAATGTCAATTTTCTTAAGGGTTCTTATCAAAACAAGGGCTGAATTTTATCAAATGCTTTTTCTGCATCTGTTGAAAGGATTGTATGGTCTTCATTTTTACTTCTGTTTATGTGGTGAATTATATTGATAGATTTGCATATGTTGAATCAGATTGTTGATTTGTGGTCTTTTAGATGTGGGCATTTAAGGCTAGGAATTTTCCTCTCAGGACAGCTTTTGCTACACCCCACAGATTTTGTAACTTGTGTCCCCTTTGTCATACTGTTCAAAGAATCTTTTGATTTCCACCTTTATCTTTTCATTAAACCAATTATCATTACACATTAGGTTCTTTAGTTTCCATGACTTTGTGTGGGGAAGAGAGTTTCCATTGGGCTAGTTTTATTCCACTTTGGTCTGGGAAGATACTAGGTATGATTTCTACTATTTTATATTTGTTGAGATATGTTTTGTGGCCTAAGAAGTGATTGTCTTAGAGAATGTTCCATGTGCTGATGAGGAGAATGTTGTTTTTGAACTTATATTCAGTAGAATGTTTTTGAAAGTATATCCAGTAGAATGTTTTGCAAATGTCTGTTAGGTCCATTTCTTCTAGAGTTCTGTTTGGTTCCATTGTCTCTTTGTTTATTTTCTGTTGGGAGGATAGTTCTGTCAGTGGAGTGTTGATGTCCCTGGCAATTATGATGTTGCTGTTTATCATTTTGTTTATTTCTTTAAAGTTTGCTTTAAAAACCTGGGCACTCCTGTGTTGGTGAATAAAGGTTTATGATTGTTAAGTATTTGTGTTGAATTGGTCCTTTTCACCATTATATAGAGACCATCTTTGTGTTTCTTTACTTTTGTTGATTTAAAGTTTGTGTTGTCCCATATGAGAATGGCTATAGTATCTTTCTTTTGGTTTCCATTTATAAGGAATATTGTTTTCCAACTTTTGATCTTGAGTCTAAATGAGTCCTTGTAGGTTAGATGTGTTTCCTATGTTTCTTTGGTGAATTTAATCCATTCGTATTTATTGAAAATACGGACACGTGTGCTGGACTTTCATTCATTCTGTTAAGCAGATCCTTACTGCTTTGTTTTACCTCTAGAGGCATTGTAGTATCTGGTATGTGAACTTTAGTTTTTGGATGATTTTACATTGGTGGGTGTTTGTCATGGTGTTCTGTGTGTAATTCAGGTCTGAGTATTTCCTGCAGGATAGGTCTGGTCTTCACAAATTCCCTCAGCTATTGCTTGTCTGCAAAAGTTATTTCTTTCTCAAAGAGAAAACTCATTATATAGGAGACAGGATTCTGCACTTGTCATTATTCTGTTTTAGAACTTTGAGGATGGGTCCCAAATCCTTTCTGTATTTCAGGGTTTCAGTTGAGAAGTCTGCAATTAGTCTGATTTGTTATCTTGTCTAAGTAAACCAGTATGTCACCTTATTGCTCATAGGATGGCCTCTGTTGTGTTTACTTTGGCAAACCTAATGATTATGTACTGTGGTGATTGCCTTTTCACAATTAATCTCCCACGTGTCCTTTGTACTTTTTGCACCTAGATATTTAGATTTCTAGAAAGGCGAGGAAAATTTTTCTCATTAATTTCCTCACATAAATTATCTAACCCTTGAGTATATTCTTCTTCACCCTCCAGGATGCCAATGATTCTTAGGTTTGGCCCCTTTACATACTCCCAAATTTCTTGTAAGCTTTGTTCATTTTTTAAAAAAAATTTCTTTGCTATTTTTCTTTTTCTTTTCTTTTCTTTTTTGTAGTTTTTAGCCAGGGCTGGGTTTGAACCTGCCACCTCTGGCATATGGGGCTGGCGCCCTACTCCTTTGAACCACAGGAGCTGCCCTGTTCTTTTTCTTTAATTGACTTGTTTAGTACAAAGGTATAATCTTCAAGTTCTGAGATTCTTTCTTCTGTCTGATTGAGCCTGTTCCACAGGCTTTCCACTGAGTTTTATCATTCCTTGAATGTATTTTTCATTTTCTGAAGTTCTGTTTGTTTTTCCTTTAATACTGTGATATTTTATCTTAGTGGATTCATTGTGATGGGTTTCCAATTTCTATTTCCATGAGTTTGCTTAAAACCCATGTTAAAATTTATTCATCTGTCATTTTCATCTTTTCATTTAGGTTGGTAGCCATTGGTAAAGGGTCATTGTTTTCTTTAAGGGGTGACCTTTCACTTTGTTTTTTCATATTTCTGGAGTTATTTTGCTTCCTTTTTCTCTTGTCTCTCAATCAAGAGTTGAGGGTCATAGGGCTGTCTTATGGGCCTATCACTGAAATCCCAAAGATTGATCCCAGCTTTTAGTAATGGTAGGTGGAACTTGTACATGTGAAGCAGCCACACCCTATTTTCTTAATTTGGGAAACAATTTGGTAGACAATATGTTATTCTTCCTGTCATTGGTTGATATTTATGTGAGTGCACCTGCTGTTGAGATATTCTTTTGAGTCTGTGATAGACTCTGGATTTCTTTGAGTTTAGCCATATTTAAAAATTTTTACATTGTGGAGAGCTATGTGTGGCTCAAAGGAGTAGGGCACCCGCCCCTGTACTGGAGGTGGCTGGCGAGTTCAAACCCAGCCCTGGCCAAAAACTGCAAAAAAAAAAAAAGAACCAGCAAGGCAGATTGGTTCATTAAAACAATTTTTTTTTTACATTATATCTAGAATTCACATATGTTTACATAATAAAGGAGACAGTCCTTATTAATTTAGCCATGTTTCCTATGCTTATCTTTAAATTCTTTATTTTTAATATTTGGTATGTGCTTTCTAGGTCTTCTTTATGGAGTACCTTAACTTGGGCTGTTATAAATTAAAAAAAAAATACTTTAAACTGGTGGCTTACAAATGATGGAAATTTATTTCTCACAGTTCTGAAGGCTGGCAAGTCAAGATCAAGGAGACATACATATACCATATTTTGTTAATCAGTTCATGAATTGAATGAACACTTGGGTGGATTGAAGATCTTTGCAATTGTGTATTGTATTGCAATAAACATTTGAATGCAAGTGTCTTTTTGATAATATGACTCATTTTCCTTTGGGTAGACACTCAGAAGTGATATTGTTGGATCTCATGGTAAGTCTATTTTGGAAATCTCCGTATTGTTTTCCATAAAGGTTGTACTAATTTGCAGTCCCACCATTTTTTTCCTTTATGCTTCATGCTTTTTGTCTTAAGAACTTTTTGCTTAATCAAGATTATAAGATTTTTTGCAGATGCTTTCTTCTAGAATTTTTTTTTTTTGGAGAGACAGAGTTTTACTTTATTGCCCTCGGTAGAGTGCCATGGCATCACACAGCTCACAGCAACCTCCAACTCCTGGGCTTAGGCGATTCTCCTGCCTCAGCCTCCCGAGTAGCTGTGATTACAGGCGCCTGCCACAATGCCCGGCTATTTTTTTTTTTTGTTGCAGTTTGGCTGGGGCTGGGTTTGAACCCGCCACCCTCGGTATAGGGGGCTGGCACCCTGCTCACTGAGCCACAGGCACCACCCTCTTCTAGAAGTTTTATAGCTTATATAATTTTTGCTCTAGTTTTAGGTCTATTACACATTTTGAATTAATATTTGTATATGGTGTAAGATATTGGTGTAAGGTTCATTTTATTATTTCATATAGATAACCAATTGTTCTAATACTATTTGTTGCAAAACCTATCTTTTTCCATAGAATCACCTTAGCACTTTTGTCCAAATAAACTTACCATATATTTATGGATCTCTTTCTGGATGCTATTTAGTTTTATTGATCTATACAATATATCTATCCTTATGCTAATAACAAGCTGTCTTGATTACTATAGGATTGTAGTAAGCCTTGAAATCAAGTAGTGTAAATACTCCAAGTTTGTTTTTCTTCTACAAATTGTTTTGACTCTTATAGTTTCTTTCCATTTATATATAAATTTTAGAATAAACTTGCCATTTTAAATTAGAAATAGTTGTTTAATTATTGAGATTTTGGTGGGTATTGCCCTGAATTTATAGATCATTATTGTCCAATGAAACTTTCTGTGATAATGGAACTATTCTTTATCTGCTTTTTTAAATATGGTAGCTAATAGCCACATACAACTATTAAGAACTTGTAATTTGGCTGAAGTTTAATTTAATTTAACTCAATTAATTTAAATTTTTAATTAAATCATAGCTGTGTACATGAATGCAATCATGGGAATTTTTTTTTTTTTTTAGACAGAGTCTCAAGCTGTCGCCCTGGGTAGAGTGCCGTGGTGGAGTCACAGCTCACAGCAACCTCCAACTCTTGGGCTTAAGTGATTTTATTGACTCAGCTTCCCAAGTAGCTGGGACTATAGGCACCTGCCACAATGCCTAGCTATTTTTTGGTTGCAGTTGTTATTGTTGGTCGGCAGGCCTGGGCTTGATTTGAACCTGCCATCTCTCGTGTAAGTGGCTGGTGCCCTAGCTGCTTGAGCTACAGGTGACAAGCCAATTTAATTTAATTTAATTTAATTTAAGTAGATACATGTGGCTAGTGGCTATTAGCTAGTTTAGCTATAGATAAATTTCATGAGAATTGATATCTCTACAATATTGAGTTTTCTGATTTGTGAACATGGTATATACCTTTATGCATTTAGATATTGGTTACTTTCTCCCCAAAATAGTTTATAGTTTTCATTTTATTATCTTGCATATATTTTGTTGAATTTTTTGTACTTTAATTTTTATATTACTCTAAATGGTGGGTGTTTTACTTCCATTCTTTATTATTTTTTGCTATTATAAAAAATACAATTGACTTATGTATATGGACCTTTGATCCTATAATCTTTTGAAACTCACTTATTCTAGTAACTTTTTGGTATATTACTCAGGATTTTTTTACACAAACAATCATGTTTTCTGTAAGTGTAAACTTTTTCCATATTCCTTTTCACTCTAACTGAATTTTATTTTATTCAGGATTGCCAGTATTATATTGAATAAAGTGGAAAGCATTGTTTTAATTATCTCTTATTGATCCCAGTGGTGAGGGAGGGATTTCTGCCCTACAGCTATGGAGATGGCTGCTTGTGGATGAATGTAATTGGCTTGTTTGAATAATTGTGGGTTGGCAGAGAACTGAAACCCACTGCTCAGGGATAATGGAGAATTACGCCTGGTCAGTTTGACAAGGAGGTTGTTTGGGTAGGGGACCTTATTTGTAGAAGGAGAATGGGGAGGAGAAGTTGTGGTTAGGTTGTTCTAGACCCTCCTGATTTTACTAAATGTGGAGGCAGCATATAATAGTAATTTTAGGCTTTATGCTATAAGCATTCTGCAATTTATTAGTAAGTATAATGTTTTCTTCTTGATGA
Source organism: Nycticebus coucang (assembly GCF_027406575.1). Lineage (NCBI taxonomy): Eukaryota > Metazoa > Chordata > Mammalia > Primates > Lorisidae > Nycticebus > Nycticebus coucang. The sequence goes on along the minus strand of NC_069801.1, from coordinate 46,746,437 downwards.
AAAGACTTGTAATGTTCTCTTTAAGTTTCTTTAACAATATTTTTTATTCTGAAGTCAACTTTGACGTTAAGCCAGTTTTATTAGGATAAATTTTTGTACAGTGTGTTTTTCATTCTTTTACTTTAACCTATACATGTTTATATACAGATGTTAATAGCTAATTTCTTGTATACAGCATAGAATTGGAACTTGCTTTTCTTTTTTTTCTCTCTTAAACCACTCCATAAATCCATGCTTTTTAGCTAGAGTATTTAGAATTTTGCTGTCCATAGTGGTAGCCACTAATCACATGTATCTCTTGAGCAGTTATAATGTGGCTAATTCAAATTGAAATGTGCTGTAGGTGTAAAACACACACCATATTTCAAAGACATAGTATGAAAAATAATATAAAATGTATCATTATAATTTTTATGCTAATTATATCTTGAAATGAAAGTATTTTGGATGAATTGGGTTAAATAAAAATATCTTATTAAACTAATTTTACCTGTTTTATTTTAGTTTTTAAAATTTTTTAATTATGTTTTGGCTGGCATTGTAATTCATATTATAGTTCTATTGGACAGCATTGGTTGAGACCATTTACATTTACTATAATTATTGACATGACTGGGTTTAAATCGATCACCTTGCCATTGTTTTCTATTTATTAAATATTTATAAAGGACATAAAAGAAGACTTAAACAAATGGAAAGATATATCATGTTCTCAGATATGACTCAATGCCATAAAGATGTCATTGTTCCCTAAAAGAATTTATAAATTTACTGTAATTCTAATACAAATACCTGGAAGATGATGACTTTTTTTTGCAGTTAGGTAAGCTAATTTCAAATTTTACATGGTAAGAGTAAATAAGAATAGCTTGTTTATTAAAGTGTAGAATAATAAGTGCATCCTAAGAATATAAATGTTGGACATGGTTGATAAAGTAGCTGTGGCCACAGGAAGAAATGAGAACAACACTTGAAAAGTTTATTTTACTCATATTTCCCAGTGAAGGAATACTACATGCCATGCAGTACCAGAAGGGAAACACCAGGTTTTGGTCAGCTGACTATAGATAGGAGCAAGTGGAAATCTTAGGCCAAAGCCTTTATTGGGATTTCTGTGAGAAAGATAAGGTAGGGTAAACAGTTTAGGATTGCTAGTTTGAATAATTCTGCTGTACTTTAGCTATAGAAGTGGTCTCTAGCTGGCTGGTACCTAGCCTTGGGATAATTTTGGGGGATAGAGTGGGAAAGTACTGATGAGGGGTAGGAGTTAGATAAGATGATAGTTGAGACTATATAGACTTTGGAATGATTGTTTTGCATATGAAAAATGTGCTCCTGCTGGGGAAACCCTTTGCTGTCTCTAAGAATTGCCCAGGACAGTAATCTTTTAAAATGTCAAAACATCATAAAATACAAACACAAAACATTATTAACGAAAAGTGGGACAAGTCCTACCAGATATCATATGTAGTAAAGTGTTGTACTTTAATAAGCATAGGTTAATACTAGTGCATGAATTTGTAGATATGTTAATGAAATGGAATAAAAGCTGTTGGGACCAAGGGAACTTCTCCTTCACCCTTAGAATTTTTGCTGGAAAATCAGTTCACAATAAGGTAAATTAATAAGAGAAAAGGCTTTATAAATTTATTATTGCCATTATTACCTTTGGGGAGAATTACAGAATGACTACCCAATATCCCAATCGGGTACAGAAAATTATACATTCTACTTCTTCAGGGAAAGTGCAATGGGGAAGTGTGGATTATTTTAGGGGGATGGTAAATGATTTTTAGAGGAATACAATGGATTGGAAGAACATACAGTTGTCTGGGGTGAGGTCTGTTGGGCTCGAAGAAAGGAAAATGGTTTATGACAAAACGTCTGTTCAGTGACAGACTTTAGTTTTCCTTTCTATAATACGGATTCAGTTCATAAAAATTCAGGGAAGGAGGCCTGGTGCGGTGGCTCATGCTTGTAATCCTAGCACTCTGAGAGGCCAAGGCTGGTGGATTGCTTGAGCTCAGGAGTTTGAGAAAACCTGAACAAGAGTGAAGCCCTATCTCTACTAAAAAATAGAAAAACTAGCTGGGCTTGTATCAGGCACCTGTAGCCCAAGCTACTCAGGAGGCTGAGGCAAGAGGATCCCTTGAGCCCAGGAGTGTGAGGTTGCTGTGAACTATGATGCCTAAGTATTCTAGCCTGGGGCAACAGAATGAGACTCAATCTTAAAAAAAAAAAAAGAAAAAGAAAAGAAAAAAATCAGGGGAGGGACTGGAGGTAATTGTTTTCTTCTTTGGTAAATTTGGATTTTAGGCATATAAGGGAATTTCAGAGAATAGCTTCATACTATCCTTTGAGTACTTTGAGAGAGAACTTTATAGGTGGGGGGAGTCAGAGCGACCTTGAGGGTTTTTTTTTTTTTTTTTTTTGCCTCCAGTTTGGCCCATACAAAGTTGCATATTTTGAGTATTGGTTTCTGGGCCTCAACAAAGCCCAGAAATGAGCACAAACAATATAAGAATTAAATACATTATAAAGGCAACACCTAACATCAATGGGGGAGAAAATGTGCTGTTTTTCAATACGTTTTGTTTGGGCAATCAGAAAACCATATGGAAAACATAAAGTTGGGTGGCACCTGTGGCTCAGGGAGTAGGATACCGGTCCCATATACCCAGGGTGGCGGGTTCAAACCTGGCCCTGGCCAGAACGGCAACAACAACAATAAAAAAATAAATAAATAAACTAAAAAAAAAAAAAGGAAAACGAAGTTGGATTCATATTTTCCACTTTACTTTATACCCATGTAAATTTTATATGGATCAAAGACATAAATATACGATATAAAACTCTAAGAGACTAAGAAATGTTCAAATAATTATTTTACAAGTTTGGCATTGGATGGATTTTTGTTGTTGTTGTTGTTTTTAAGCAAAACCTAGAAGCCAAAGAAGAAAAGCTTGATAAGAGCCCAAACCAACATAAGTGCAGTAGAAATACAAACGACAAATTGGATTAAACAGTATTTTCTCCTTTCTTCTTTCCTCCTTACTCTTCATTTGGCTGACTTCCTTTATCCTTTACTATTTAGCTTAAGGTTAGAAAGCCCTCCCAAATGCCTATCAAGGGCATCCCTCTTTGGTGCTCCTACAGTTTTCTGAGGATGCCTGTGTCACTGCTCCTATCACATTGTTTGGAAATTAAGCAAGCTGGATTTGTGTATGTTAATCTTTTCAATTAGTTTGTAAACTTCAAGGGCATTGTATTTTTGATGTGAAAATTATCAATACTTGAGATAACAGGTGAATTTCTTAGCACCATTTCTGTCTTCCCTAAGTCTGCTATTTTTTGTCTGTGACTTTGTGTAAGTCGCTTTAACTTGCTGAGCCTCGATTTCATCCTCTCTATAAGAGGATGATATTAATAACAATTTTATAACATTGCTTTGAGAATTAAATGAGTTTGTGCATGTAAAAATGTGATTATAACGTGAATATCTTTCTCATTACATACTGCCTCTAACTTAGTGGCCCGAAACATGGAAGATGTCATTTTAATCAATGTGGGTGAGTATTACAGGGTGTATTTTGTTTGAAGGAAGGCACCTTTACTGTGGTAGAGAAAAGAGACCACAGGAGGTCCCTGGGGAAGGCAAACACCCCAAAGACACTCTGAATTAGTTCCTAGGAGCCCAGTTGGGGGGGGCATTTCTACTGCATTCACCATGTTGTGCCATTTCACACAACAAAAGCAATGTGTCCAAGGGCTCCAGCAGGAGTGAAGGACTCTACTTCTACACTGCTTCCTGAGGAATAGCTGACACATGCACCAAACCTGGTGCTGTCAGCAAACTGATTTTCAAGGCTTTCCATCTCCTCTACCTAGCTGGAATATGTATACGAGTCTCAGTATGTCGCCCCTCGGTAGATTGCCCTGGTGTCACAGCTCAGAGCAACCTCAAACTCTTAGGCTTAAGCTATTCTCTTGCCTCAGCCTCCCAAGTAGCGCTGGGACTACAGATGCCTGCCAGAAAGCCTGGCTATTTTTGTTGTTGTTTTTTTTTTTTTGTTGTTGTTGTTGTTATTGTTTAGCAGGCTGGGCCAGGTTTGAACCCTCCAGCCCCGGTGTATGTGGCTGGAGCCCTAACCACTGAGATATAGGCACCGAGCCATATTGACTGGATTTATACTTGTCAAATGCATTTTCATCCATCACCCTATTTGTGACCCAATTTGTATAATAGCATGAATAGCCTTTGTCTCAGTTTATTGGAAAAGAAAACTGAAGAACAATGATTTTTTTTTTTTTTTTTTGCTGAGGGGCTGCTCCCCTTTTATTAATGATAGCAGTTTCTCTAAAGGGAGTGTGGTGCCCCTCCCTTTGGGACAGTTGCCTGAACCCTGTGCATTGAAGAACAATGATTTTAATGATTTGTTCAAGGTTATAATAAAGTCAGTCTGAGTAGAACATAGATTTTTGTTTCCATCTCCCTAGACTTAATGAAGTTACTTTTTCCTCCTCAGCCCTAAGTAACTCTTATCACACTGAAATTCCCACAAGTCTCACAGCTTTTATGTGACTATCATTAGGATTGTAGAAAGCACATACACAAGTCATTTTGATGGTTGTGTGGACATGGCTTGTGAATTTTAAAATTCTTAAATGTGACGGATGTTTCTGATGGCTATTTTCATGTAATTTTCTATAGAAGATTCTTAGGGTGTCCACATCTTATCCCTGATTGCAGTGTAGGGGAATGAACGGTTTTATAAATGTTGCCAGCATGTTACTCCAAAGGCTTTAGTGCCTACTTAGTGTCACGCACCATGCCACACTATGGAGTATACAGAGATGAAGAGATGGACCTCTGGTTATCAGGGAGTTCATAGTCTGGTAAGGAAGAAATAGTGCATAAAACATTTCAAGTGTTGGAACAAAGGACACACCAAGGGACTGTCGAAGGACAGAGCTGGGCAGAGGGTAATATTCAGCTTGATCTCAGAAGATAGTGGCATGTCTCCACTAAAAGGTGGAAAAGAGCATCTTACGTTTCCTGAGAAATACATCAGCAAAAGAGAAATCTTCTCTAGGGCTGGGGGTGGGTGTAGTTGCAGAGGGGCAAGGAACCAGAACTCATTGGGTCTCTATGTGTTTGGGTTGGGATGAGCACACAGTTGGTTCTCACTGCATTTCAGTTGGAGGCATAAATTACCTCCCAGGCAGGCCACACGGAGAAGCCCTGGGAAATCAAGAACCCTGTCCCAAGTTCCCAGAGTACAGCACCAATCACAGAAAAGCCAGCTCAGCTAGGCTGCGTGGTCGGCACGAGGACCCTGGTGGGCACCAGGAAAGTGCCAGCCCAACAGACCTGACCCAGAGGCCTCAGAAGCCCCAGAGGAGGCTGAGCCTGCTCAGTTGCCAGGACACGGGCCGGTTTGCAGAAGAGCAGCGTTACTGAGCGCCCGCGGCGCGCGCCCAGCCCGTAGGCGGCTGGCGCCCAGGGGGCGGGGTCTCGGACGCACGCTCTTCCTAGCCCGCCCCTCCCGCCCCGCCGCCGCGCGCCGGCCGTCTGCACGCCCGCCACCCGTTACCCTGGCAACCGCTGGGCCGCGTCTTCCTGAGGGAGCTCCTGTCAGTCCGCTGATCCTAACGCCTGCTCCCTACTGCCCCAAGGTTTTCGCGTGGGATCAGAGACTGAGGGACAACAAAAATGGCGGAGCGGAGCCAGACGGTGCCTGAGGCAGGTCTGTGGGGGCGGCTGATCAGGGGAACGCTGAGGCGGGTTGGGGAGAGGGGGCTGTCCTAGGCCTGAGAGGACAGGGGACTCGAGCTTGGCCCTGCTCCGGACTAGGCTTCCCTGTGTATTTGGGCGGCGTGGCTACGACCTCGGGGTTAAGGGTCAAGGGAGGTGTGTCCTCCCCTGGGTGGCGGGCAGAGACCTTAAAGTCCTTGTGGTTGAGAAGAGCGTGGGGGAACGTGCACACTCCTGAAGGAGCGTGGGCTGGGGAAGGCACAGGAGCCTAATCCTGAGGGGCACCTGTGGTGGGATAGGCGATTCTAGGGATAGGCTGTGTCATGGAGAGGGTGTACATAACCCCGTGGGAGCATGGGAGAAATTCCTACAGCGGCATAATTTGGAGTGGGTGGGAAGGGAGGAGAGGCAGTGATTCTGAAGAGGCAGGTGTGTGTGGAAGGTGCATGACTTTAATTGCCATGGAAGGAGGTGGACACAGAGTATTTGTGTTTTGGGGAAGGGTAATGTCCTCAGGGTCATCGGTGGTCACAGAAAAAGTATACAAAGCCTTGTATTGGTTCTTTAAAAGACAAGAGTCTTGAGTGTCCACCCAAAGCCACAGTCTTTTAGGAGCCTACCAAAGGAGGCTGCAGCCTGTGAGTATATATGGAATCAGAAATCTTGAAGGTCATTCAAAATCACAAAGGGATATATGTCCACATCTCTGTGGGTAGAAGATCGTTTTTAAAGGGCAGGGAGACTGTATTCCTAAGAGGACAGCTTGTGGGTATGAGAGAGAGTGACTTTAAGTACCTTTCAGGATCACAGAAAAAAATCAAGACTTTTAACAGCCTTGTGTGTGTGGGAGGGAATTTGTTCCTAAAAGGGACTGAAGAACTGGAACTCTGTACAAGGGATGACACTGGTGTTTGTGTAGAAAAGCAATGGCTTTGGAGATATGTGTGGTGGTGGGTGGTGGTAGTGGTATACATAGTCTTGTATATGTGTCCTGACTAGATGTTATGGTTTTGAGAGTGATCCACTTGAATTACTTCAGCCCTGGGTGTGTGTGTATGTGTGTATTTTGTGTGTGTGGTTATGTTACAAAAACACCCTGCCTCTGGACTGGAACTGGAAACTATATGAAGCTAATAGGCATGGTTCAAGGGATCACTATTTCTCAAGGCCTTTATGGTATCTCTTTTTTTTCTTCTACTGACCAGTTCCTCTAATAATTTCTAGTTTTATTTAGCTCCTTCATAATTTGAATGTGATCATTCCTTTATTCATTTATCCAATCAATATTAAGTGCTAACTATATGTCAGGCATCAAATTAGGCACTGGAAGTTCCCTATTCCTGATTTTCTTACCCTGTTCTTCTTTTGTCATAGTACCTTATTGCTTTTGAACGTACTATTTAGTTTACTTATTTGTATTGAATATTGTCTGTCTCCTTCCATTATAATGCAAGTTCCACAAGGGCTTTGTTTTGCTTATCAATCTTGCATTTCTAGAACTGAGAGGTGAGAAGGAGTAAGCTGAAACCAGATCTTCTTTGTTGGCTGTGATACTCATTTTGGTCAAAAATCCTAAGAATAATGAGAAGCCATTGGCTTCTTTTAAGAGGGAACATGACATGATTAGAATAAACTAAAAAATAGCTCTCTCTGGCTATAGTGTCAAAAGCACAGAGGATACAAGAGTGAAGACCTGTTAGAAGGTAGAATATAGATGAAGAAAAGGCATTGAGAAATATTTAGGAGTTAAAATTTAATGGGACTTAGTAAAGTATGAGGATGAGGGAGAAAGAGGTATCAAAGACTACTCATTTTCTAACTTGTGTAGCTGGATAGTTGGTGGTGACATTGCTGAGACAGGAAGCATTGGAAAAGGCTCTCAGTTAGGTCTGAGAGGTCAGATCATGAATTTATGGAGTATGGATGTATGGAGTTTGAGGTACCATTAGAACATTCAAATAAGAGGAGAGTTTGACAAAGCAGTTGAATTTACAAGAGAAGTCTGAACTGGCATAGGGATAATTATTTTGGCACATAAATAATTACTGGAAGCTGGGCATGGTGGCTTACACCTGTAGTCCTAGCACTCTTCCATTCTTGAGACTGCGGGGAGTGGGGGTGGATCGCTTGAGCTCAGGAGTTTGATATCAGCCTGAGCAAGAGCAAGACCTGTCTCTATTAAAAATAGAAAAATTAACCATGTGTTTTAGTGGGCACCTGTAGTTCCAGCTACTCAGGAAGCTGATCCAAGAGGATCACATGAGCTTAAGAGTTTGAGGTTGCTGTGAGCTATGATGCTAGGGCACTCTACTGAGGGCAACAGAGTGAGATGTCTCAAAACAACAACAACAACAACAACAACAACAACAACAAAACTCTAAATATTGAGAAGCGCCTGTGGCTCAAAGGAGTAGGGCGCCGGCCCCATATACCAGAGGTGGCAGCTTCAAACCCAGTCCCTGCCAAAAACTGCAAAAAAACAAAAAAAAAAAACCCTAAATAATTAACAGCTATAGGTGTGGATGAAAATAGGCCTGGGATGAAGTGAGGAGTAGCTGCAATTTTCCAGTGCCTTCCAAAGAGACTAAAAAGGTAGAGCTGGAGAGATTAGAGTACAACTAAAAAAAATGTTTCAAGATAAATGGAATACTCAACAGATTGAATGCTACTAAGTGATGTAAAATGAAGACTGAAAAGTTAGATAGTGCAAGTCAGATCATTTAACTTTTGAATCATTATTAACTGGCTCAGTCTTTGTTTCTTTGTTTCTTTTTTTTATTAATACTAAATTATAGCTGTGTACATTAATGCGATCATGGGGTACCATACATTGGTTTTATAAACAGTTTGACACATTTTCATCACACTGGTTAGTATAGCCTTCCTTGCATTTTCTTAGTTATTGTATTAAGACAATTATATTCTACATTTACTAAGTTTCACATGTACCCTTGTAAGATGCACCGCAGGTGTAATCCCACCTATCACCTTCCCTCCACCCATCCTTCCCCCTCCTTCTCGTCCCTCTCCCCATTCCCCATATTCTTAGGTTATAACTGGGTTATAGCATTCATATAAAAGCTAAAAATTAGTTTCATAGTAGGGCTGAGTACATTGGATACTTTTTCTTCCATTCTTGAGATACTTTACTAAGAAGAATGTGTTCCAGCTCCATCCATGTAAACATGAACGAGGTAAAGTCTCCATCTTTCTTTAAGGCTGCATATAATATTCCATGGTGTACATATACCCCAGTTTATTAATCCTTTTTTTTTTTGTTGTTGTTGTTGCAGTTTATGGCCTGGGCTGGGTTTGAACCTGCCACCTCTCACCTCTGGCATATGGGGCCGGTGCCCTACTCCTTTGAGCCACAGGTGCCGCCCTCAGTCTTTGTTTCTTAATTTAGATTTCTAAGAGAGAAAATTTTATTGACATTCATCATCTTTTACCACTAGATCACAGTCCATTGTTAGGTTTGACTGCCTATTTATTTATTTAAAAAAATTCAGATTAATATGAAGGTATATAACAATTAGATCACACTGTTTGCATTTGCAAGTTAAAGTCTGAGTTGTGTTCTTCACCCAGGAGGTGTGCCATATACCTGTATATTGTACCTGTTAGGTGGGAACTTACTGAAGGGCCCCTTCCCTCCTTGAATTTGAGTTTTTCTCTCACGTGAGTACTTGGTTGTTAATCTACTAGTTCCAGTTTAGTACTGAATACATGTGATGCTTGTTTTTCCATTCTTGTAATATTTTACTTAGCAGTGTGTTCTCCAAATACTCCAGATTGTTATAAAAGATAAAAAACCCTTAATATTTTTAATAGTATTCCATGGTATACATATACCACAGTTTATTAATCCATTCATGAGTTGATGGGGACTTGGGTTGCTTCCATGTCTTGGCAATTGTGAATTGAGCTGCCATAAACATCCAAGTGCAAATGTCTTTTTTTTCTTTCTTTCTTTCTTTTTTTTTTTTTATTTTAGAAACAAGAGTCTTACTTTGTTGCCCTTTGTAGAGTGCCGTGGCGTCACACAGCTCACAGCAATCTCCAATTCCTGGGCTTAGGTAATTCTCTTGCCTCAGCTTCCTGAGTAGCTGGGACTACAGGCACCTGCCACAATGACCGGCTATTTTTTTGTTGCAGTTTGGCCAGGGCCAGCTTTGAACCCGCCACCCCTCGGTATATGGGGCTGGAGCTCTATGCACTGAGCCACAGGAGCCACCCCCAAGTGCAAATGTCTTTATGATAAAATGACTTTTCTTTTCAGTAGATAGCTAGTAATGTGATTGTAGAATCACAAGGAAGGTCCACTTATAGTTCTTCAAGAACTCTCCATACTTATTTCCATATGGGCTCTATTAGTTAACTCACCAGTAGTGCATGAGTGTTGTCTTCTCTCTGCATCCATGCCAAAATCTGTTGTTTTGGGACCTCATGATGTGGGCTATTCTCACTGGGGTTAGATGATATCTCAAAGTGGTTTTGATTTGCATTTCTCTTATAATTAGAGACAATGTGAGCAGCTTTTTAGCTTTTCATGTATTTGTTGCCCATTCATCTGTCCTCATGAGAAAAGATTCTGTTCATATCTCTTGCCCAGTTTTTAATGGGGTTGTTTGCTGTTTCCTTGTTGATTTTCTTGAGTTCTTCATAGATTCTGGTTTTTAACCCTTTGGGACTGACTGCCTTTGAATTAGGTGAGCAGTTAGTTATTGCTGGCTGGAGTCGGCTGTTATCAAATATGGCCGTCTGGTGATTTCTCATCTCAGTAGCAATAGCTAACGTTTATGAAGTGTTTATTTTGTACCAGGCATTGTACTAAGTGCTTTGTATAATCAACTGTAGTCACATGACAACTCTCTAAGATATTATCTACATTTTATATGTACAGACACTTTGACATAGAGAAGTCGAGCAACTTGTTCAAGATCTACAAAGAATTGGTATAAGAATATAGTTTTTAAAGGCTATTTCATCATTGTCAAGAGTCATTATTTGCCTTTCTGTTTGTATTACACCAGGCTTCATTCTGAAGAAATCATAGCCATCATGAAAATTCCTGGTTCTAAGTATATATTTTAACAAGATGAAATGGAAAGAACTGGAGCACATATCCTTATGTAAATCCTGTTTCTATGACTTATTAGATGTAAACCTCAGGCTCAAGTTTTCTAATATTCAGTTTTCTCATCTATAAAATAGGTATGGTGTTTGCAGGATAGTTGTGAATATTAGAAATAATATACTTGAAGTACTCAATAAATGTTGCTTCCTTAGTTTGAAGCTTATATATACAAAATTTCAAATGTATTGCATATTGTTTACATATAAAAGCAAGCTTTGGTTTATCAGGTGAGGCGGAATCACTCACATATGAAAAATGAAACACAAATATAGCCTAGGATGAAGGAGGGAAGGAGAGGGAGAGGAGAGGGGTGGAGGGTGGGTTGATGGAGGGTTAGTAGGGGGACCACACCTATGGAGCACATTGCAAGTACAAGTTGGATCTATCAGGTGTGGAACATAAATGTCTTAATGCTGTAATTGGGTAAATGAGGTGAAAGCTATGTTGATTGGTAGGATGTAATCACTCCAATTTGTACAAATAATCAACACATCGAATGCCATAATGGTATAAATGTATTTATGATCTATGTACAAATGACTTAATAAAAAATAAATAAAAAAGCAAGCTTTGAACAGATATTGATGAATATAAGATATTCTTTTTATATTCATTGATGTAACTGTTTTTCCATCAGAGGAAAGGCAGCCACCAAGTTTTAGAGATTGTAGAACTGTTACCTGGATGATACATCATGGGACCTTTCTCTATGTGAGGTGGATTTTGAGGAATATCTTGAAGAAGTAAGGGAGAGGTACTTTCTCAAGCATATAGATAGCTCTGCAAGAAGGTCAGATTTGTAAAAGGAAGTTTATTTTAAATTTTGTGCTTCAAAATGAGGACATGAATGTCAAGAATCTTTTTTCTCCAAGCAATTTGACTATCAATAAAAATAAAAAAGAAACTTTATAGTTAACTAGATGTAGGGGTATCAATCTCATGCTAGATTGTACCTGCTTCAATTTCTTAGATTCTTCATTTTCTTCATTTTATAATAAAAAGCTTTGGTTTGAATTACCCAGCAAAATAATTTGTTTAATTTATAAGTTTGTTATTTTTAGGAAAGTCCTTATAGACCATTTTAGAATGGAGCAGTCTGTTAAAATGAACTGTGCACCCCGATCATTTTGCCTGTGAAATAAATGAGTCTTTTTATAAAAGCAACTCTTTATGAATCTGAAATCTTCTATAGTGAGAATGTTCAAATTTTTAAAACCCTTAGAAATGAGAATACTGTCTTATAACTTGTGTTAATAGTTGGGCAAAATAGTTAAGCTATTTTGGTTTTAGTTTCTTTGTTTGTTAACTGGGGAGTAGCAAAGGCTACTTGTCAGGTGATAATTAGAGATAAAGTATGGAGAGTGCACAATTTTTTATACCCTCAAAGAAATGGTAGCTGAAGCGTTATGTGCACATGTGTATTTGTTGAGTGTATGCTTTATCTCAAAGGCTCAGTAGCAAAATCTCTTTAAAAGAAAAAAAAAAAGAGGAAATCCTGCCAGGTATGGAGGCTCATACCTGTAATCCTAGCACTCTGGGAGGCCAAGGTGAGAGGATTGCTTGAGCTCAGGAGTTCAAGACCAGCCTGAGCAAGAGTGAGACTCTGTCTCTGCAACAAATAGAAAAACTAGCCTACCTATATATTGTCCCAACTACTTGAGAAGCTGAGGCAAGAGGATTGTTTGGCTCAAGAGTTTGAGGTTGCTGTGAGCTATGATGAGGCCATGGCATTCTACTCAGGGGGACAGAGTGAAATTTAATCTCAAAAAATAATAATAATAATAAAAGAGGAATGCAAGTCTACCCTTATCTGGCAGCTTTAGCTGCAAATATATTTCAGAATTCATATTTTTTTGTTGTGGAAAGGCAATAGTGCTGATTGCATAGTACCCTCAGTGGGGTATGAGACTATACCATGTGATCAAACACATTAACATCATATTTACACTAAGTGAATAAAAATCATGATAAGCTTTAATTTGGGTCAAATTTTGCTACCAACATTAGTTTTGGTGCCAAGGTTAGATATTTGGGGGTTTGGAGGTTTTGGAATTATGGAAAAGGGAATGTGGACTTATATATATAATTCTACTCCTTTTTAGAAGTATTTTTTAAATTTTATTTTTTTTGTCATTTTTGTATCTTTTCTAACATGAAAGACTATAGCTTTTGTTAAAGATCCCAAAAATATTAGGACAGAAAACACATTTGGGGGGGTTTAGGAGAGAGCAGAAAACTTAAGTTGTTTCTTCTAAGGTTCTCTGATAATGTCTGTATTTCTCAGATCTATGAATGTTGTACTTATTTGGCTTCGATTTCAGCATCTTGGCTCAGTGTCATTTTCAATGAGAAATACTAGAGATCTATACAAGTGTCCATAAAGTTCATGTATGATTCTATTTTAAATCACATACAAACTTTATGGCCACCCTTACATGTTAAGAAAGTTAGAGGGATATCAACATTTTGCTTACACATTCTTAACAAAATCACAGCTTTGTCTTTGAGTCATCTCAGAGTAGCACAGACTTATGTGAGCTGCAGAGTATTTTTATTAATTGTTAAATTTCAACAAGGGAGTAGATGTTAATTTGAATATTGGTTTAAGGAAAAATTTAATTCTTAGATGAATTTGATGTTTCTGCTTATAAAAAATTATTGCAAATGTGGAAACTTGTAATAATTTATTGATAGTATTCATCACATGGGTATATGCTAATATTTGCTTTTTATAGTCTTCATTTACTTAATGGGATCAATAAAAAGAAATTTTTCTTTGTCACATATATTTAAGAATTACTGATTTTGAACTTTTGAGTTTCTAAACAGGCTTTCAAAATAATGTACTTCTCATGTCAACTGAAGGAAAACAAAACAAGAAACACAAAGGACTCCTGAAATTTTATACAGGGTTGGAAGTTTTTATATAAGATTGTAAATTCCTAAATAAAGATTTTCAACAGTGTTATGGGAAGAAAATCTCTGAAATTTGGGGAAGGGAACAAGAAAAACAACCTGCCGATAGTTATATTTTGTCTTTATTTCAGGAGTAATACGTGAATCTCTGTGTCATGCTCTGTGGAAGAAACCACTACGTGTGAACTGTGTTTTAACCTATATAGAAAATCTTGTGTACCAAGCGTTGTACTAAACTCTGGGAATTCAGAGCTGTATTACACAAAGTCCTTTCCTTTATGGAACTCGTATCCTAGTAGAGGAGAACTAAAGTTAGAAAATTACCATCCACAGAATGTCAAGTGGTACACAGAGAATGGCTCCCTGACAACCTGGGGGTGGTGGTAGTTGTAGTTCAGTAAGCCTTTTTGGAATAAAGGACACATGAATTGAGTAGTGAATGATAAGGAGTTAGCCCGAGGAAGTTGTTAGGCAAAAGGATAGGGACTAGAGAGAAAGAATGAAGCTCAGACAACACATGCACTGGAAAATTGTGGAGGTCAGAGAATCAGAGAATAAAATTCACAAAGTTGCCAAAATTACTCATCTATTAACAAAGTTAAAGACTAGATTCCTTTTAAACCCCCTCTCAGGTTTTTAAGCATTTCTTGGGGTTATAGACCCCTTTGATTATCCAATGAAAAATAATGAATTTTCTCCCATGGAAATGCATACTAAACACCCCAAAATTTGGAAATGATTTCAAGTTAAGAAATTCTTTAGTTCAGGTTAAGAAATCCTCTATGTATTAGTTATAAGGTTCTATTTAAGAAGTAGAAATCTTGGCCGGGCATGGTGGCTCATGCCTGTAATCCTAGCACTCTGGGAGGCTGAGGTGGGTGGATTGCTTGAGTTCAGGAGTTTGAGACCAGCCTGAGCAAGAGTGAGACTTCATCTCTACTAAAAACAGAAAAATTAGCTGAGTGTTGTGGCTGGCGCTTGTAGTCCCAGCTACTGGGGAGGCTGAGGCAAGAGGATAGCCTGAGCCCAAGAGTTTGAGGTTGCTGTGAGCTGTGATGAAGCCACTGCACTCTACTTAGGGTGACAGAGTGAGACTCTGTCTCAAAAAGACAAAACAAAACAAAACAACAACAAAAAACCAGAAGCTGAAATCTTAAAAGTAAGAATACTTTGGTAGAAAGGGTTGAACTGATGACATCTGTGCTAGAGTAGCTCCAAAGTAAATGATGGCCTCTCAATTATTTAGTTTATTAGTTTATCTTATTATAGGAGTCAAGGAAAAGCTTCCCCTTTGTCCTCTGAAGGTTTGCTAAAAAAAAAATCAACTGACAAAAGGCAGATTAATTATAGGAAGGTACATTGATTTATTAACATGTATATGGGTGTGGTGAGAGGGAGAACTACCAGAGTGATTACCCCCAATCTTTCTTAATGGCATATAGAAGCTTCTATAATTTCTTGAAGTTATAAAAGAATGGGGGAAGAAGCATGGCTAAAAGTAGGTTATGATGGTAAATCAGGGTATAGTGGCAACACAAGTTAGGGAGAGAAGGAAGAGGAGGTCTGGCTAGAAAAGTGGTGGTGTTATCTAAATGAAACCTTACAGGTAGCAACCCTCAGAGGACAGAGATGGTAAATGTTTCTACAGACCTTTAAATATGTCGGGCTCCTAATTTATTTCCTAGATCAGGCAAGGGAAGACCCTCAGAGAAAGCCAGAGTGCATCCATGCAGATGTTCTCTATAGATTCAAATCTCTCTGACAAAAGTCAGTTTTCTGGGCTACTTCTCTTTGCTGGCTCGCTGCACAGCCATCTCAAAATAAATCAGAAAGTATATTTTGATATAAAATATTTTTATTTCCTTCAGTCTCCACTTTGAAATTTAAAAAAATTTCAGATATTAAAAGCCAAGTTCATAAATTTAGAGACATTTGGGTTAAACATTGTTAGAGGTAAAGGAGTAGAAAATAATAAATTAGGATAAGCAGAAAAGAGTAAATTTAAATATGTCATCTCATAACTTTTGAATCAGTATATCAGCCTTGAGACTAGATTAGTTTGGTTAAACAGTTGTGTCCTGTTTCAGGAGGTGGCATTGCGGGTGGGCTAGGCCTATATATATTATGAAGTCAAATGGATATTCAGTAAGAGGCACTTTTACGGAAACAGAAGAAAAATAAAGGTTAATATCTGAAATAGGCTATAGGCTAGTTTTTTTACATTTTCTGAAGTATCTTCAGAATGCAGTGGAAATCTGATAGATTTTTCTGGATAGTAGTGTGAGGCAGCTATTTAAGCAAACTTTTAGAGTAGTCCACATATTAGAAGGCATGAAGGCTATTTATGTATACATTTCTTTGGTGATTTCTCCCAAAGTTTATATCAAGTTGTCTAGCTTCAGTTTGCAGAGCTTCAATAAAAATGCAGTTTTAATTTCTAGTGATTCCAAGTGAGAAAAATGGGAGAAAAATTGAAAATGTTAGTTTCAAGACTTGTAGCCAATAAAGAATTTAGAATTCAGTCCAAATTGTAGGCATAAATAACAAAAACTCAAAAAACAATAGGCAAAGCTATAATCTAATAATAGCTGTGTTAGTTTTCTTCTGAAATATGATTTTTTTCTCTAGTTTCCCATTTCTATCAAGGATAAATTTATTGCATATTATACTTGGCCTGTTTATTTGCATAAAGTGCAGCAAGAATAGTGATTGGCCATATAGGCTCTCTTTAAGATGGCTTTGCTGGAACTTTTCAGAAGGAATTTTGGATTAGACTTTTGAAAGCCAACAATTTACCATCAGACTATGAATACCTGTATGAATCTGGTGACTTCTCTTCTAGAGGTTCCCAAAATATCCTGAAGTTCCTGGACCAGTCAGAAAATTCTTTAATTACTAAAAGGTCCACAGTCCTGTAAGGGAACCTTATAAGGGAACCGACAGGGGTATCCAACCTTTTGGCTTATCTGTGCCACATTGGAAAAAGAAGAGTTGTTTTGGGCCAAACATTAAATACACAAACACTAATGAAAGCTGATGAGCAAAAAAAAAAAAAAAGAGGTCCATGCATAATTTTCATGATATCTGTCACCACAGATAAGCAAAAAAGTCCTCATATAATCCACATGTGGCCTGCAGGCTGCGGGTTGGACATGTCTTTTCAATGGGCTTTTTATTGCTTCTATAAAGTCAATCTTAATTCCTTAAAGTAGTCTGGTCACATCTAAAAATATGTCATTTTAGTCAAAGCCTTCATAAAATAACCAGTATATCCAACTGTGTTCTGTTACAAAAGAGAACAGATTCTTACTGAATTTATGCAAATAAATAAATTGCTGTAAATTAAGAATACTCGCAGTTTCCAAATTTTGGACAAATCAGGTAAAGATAAAGGTAAATGTTTTAATTCTGTTCACAAAAGTATATTTTACCCAATTTTTGTAAGCTGTAAACAGCCCCCCCCCCCCAGATTTTCTTGACTCTGGAAAATAAAACATAAAAATAATTAGCAATATTTTAAAGAAAAAGTTATACAAAGTCATCTCAGTCCTCTTAAAAGTACAATCTTATGTAATCTACTTTTGTTTTGCCTGATACTGGGTTAGCAATCTTCATCTACTCATCAGTTTTGTTTTTAGTAGAGTTCTAGAAGTGTTTACGTAGTCGAATGGTACAATCTTTAAAGTTATTAGAAACCTATACTCAGGAGTATTTTTCAGGGTCCTTTTCATGAATTTCCTTGAAGAGGAGCAAATTTTGGACTATAACCAATTATAAACCATCTTTTTGAGAGGAATTAAAGTAAATTAATAATTGTAGATGGCAAAAGACTTAAAATATCCATAGTTAAAGACACAGTTGACAAGGAAATTTGGTTATTTCTATAGCATATGACAATTTAGCACAATTACAAATGTAATTATGACTGATAACACCATATGAAGACATATCAGAATTTTAAGAATCTCATACATTTTTAGAACACATATTACTAATATATTTATACAAATATAAGTCAGAGAAATTTAAACACCATTTCTTATTTCACAGTGCTTCCCATATGATTTTTACATACCAAATGAAAAATCTAATTTTAGAATTTGAAATTTGATTTTGGGAATTATATCAAGTATTAGAGGTTTAAAACACTTGATATTATTAAAATAAGAAGGATTTAACACACTGGATCAAAATAGGAGCTGGGGTCACTATAAAATAATAGTCATTCTTTTAGTCAGAGCGATAATGAAAGTATTTTAAAAAGCAAAACCTTTTATTCTTGGTTAGAGAGGAGATTCAGTTTTCTAAACAATCAAAATGCCTAATAAAGGTTGGAGCAAAATGGCCCACTAGAGGCAGCTTTTGCCAGAAGCTCCTGTCCAGAAGGAGAAAAATTGGACTAAAGTGAACTCAGAGAAGTCAAAATTGGGGGGTTGAACACAAGGAGAAGAAATCAAGGTGCATGTCATCCCCACTGAGAGAAACTGAGGGGGAGAGAAAGGGGATAGAAGAGAACAGAGATCAGATACAGAGCCACTAGATTGAAGGTGCCTAGTGCGAAAGGGGAAGGGACCCCCCACCCCCACCCCAACCAGTGGGTTTGCTGTAAGCAGAAGACCTCTTATTTCACTCCACAGGAGCTATCCATGAAGTCCCAGTTCTCCTGCACTTAGGAATTTCAACCTCTGGGTCTCCATCCTGCCTGGCATAAAAATGAACAAATTTTCTCTCCACTGCCTTAAGCCCACAGTCCTCTCCCCCTCCCCATTACCTGACAGACTGCCCCCTGAGAGGCCAGCTTCCCAGTGCTTATGCAGGCAGAGTGCTGGATCCCCACAGACAGCCTGGAGGTCTCTCCCAACCCCAGGCATCGGAAGCCAGACACCAGAAAGGCAAAGGAGTCCCTGACCAACCACAGAAGCAAGGATTTCAAAGGTCTTCTCTCTCACTATAACTAGCTGGCTCCTTGACTGGCCATGGTAGGAGGAAGAGATGGGTCCTGCCTTTCCCTCTGGTATGTTTGGTGAGTTCCTGGTGGGGTGGAGGAGGGTGGTCCTCTACATTGTGACATCCAAGTGAACTAAGTATACTTGCCTCCCACTCCTGCAAGAGGAAATTGTGGCTCAGTTGCACTGACTTTGGTGTGGCATGGTCCCTTCTGGGTTTCACTCTTGCTGGGGAGGAGATCTTTCCCATGCCCTCTATAGTGGCCCTGCCTATTGTCTATGCCTAGCATCCCTGGCTCCTCTCCTGCTGACTTATAGAGAGATGGGCTTAGCCTTAGCTGATCTGCCCTGGGAAGGTCTGGAAAGCAGACCTGGGGAGGCACTTCCCTTCCTTCAGCCATGGGTGATGGCTGCATTGTACCCAATCTGCAGCCAGACCTCCAGTGAAAGACCATGGCTTTTTTGAATTTGTTTGTGCAAGAGGCATTCCCACTGCTGGGTGGGATCAGTTGGGAAGGTCCATGGTTCCCCTCCTTCTGCCTCAACTGGCTGGAGCCTCCAGTGGTTTGAACCTGTTATGGCAGTAAGTCCAGCAAAAAAAGTGGCTTTTTAAACCAGGTAGAGGATGGGCTAATACCAGAAAGAATCAGTTTGCACTAACTGGGAAATTCCCCCAGCCTAGGATCTTCACCCAGAGGTCTGCCCCCCACCCCGCATACCCCATCCAACCTGGAGAAAGCAAGGTTGGTCCTCAAGAGACTCTCATGCTGCAGCCCTGAAAGGGAGCTTTGTGAGGCTATGTGGGAAGGGCCACAGGCATAATTTCCAGCTCATTTGAGCAGTCAGTGGTGAAGGGTTAGGGAGCTCAGTTTCCTGAGGCCTCCAGATCTGATCTCACCCCATCAGTTTTAGTTACTAAATATGTCTCTGGGGTGCTATCTAAGGGTCCCCAATTATATTAACTCTCAATAACTTTAGGGACAACCTAACATTCCAGCTTATAAAGTATAATAAATGTATAAATAAATTAAAAATTCACATGGGGAAGAATGAGAAGAACCCTAGCAACATGAAAAATGAGAGATCAACCCCTCTAAGAGATTCCTGGGGAAATACAGCTGAAAATACCATCTATAGAGAAATTGTTGAAATGATAGAAATAGAATTCAGAATATGGTTGGTAACTAAGATGAATGGAATTGAGATGATGGAAAAAGAAATCCAAAAAGAAGTCCAAAACTGTCTCAAGGAATTAGTGACATTAAAGACAAAGACACCAAGGATCTGGACATAAGTAGGAAGGGTATAATAGAGCTTAAGGGATTGAAAGAGGCATTCAAGGAAATTCAAAACATAGTACAGAGCCTTAGCATTGGTGTTGAACATGGAGAAGAATTTCAGAAACCCAGGACAAGACTTTTGAACTAATCCAATCATTCAAAGAGGAAGAAAATAGGAGAGTAAAAACAGAATATTCCCTGAGAGAGTTATGGGAATACTCTAAAAGATTGAACATTTGAATTATAGGGATTCCTGAAGGAGAAGATGGTCCTAAAAGCACAGAAGCTCTATTATAAGACATCATAGTGGAGAATTTCCCAAGCATTGCAAGAGAACCAGAAATCCAGATACCATATCGTTTCAGAAGCCCAGCATGACTCAATTCAAACAAAGCATCTCCTAGACACTTGTCCAAAGTCAAAATGAAAGAGAAAATTCTGCAAGCAGCCATGTGTAAACAATTTCTTATCTACAAGGGGAAAAATACCAGTGGACTTTTCAGTTGAAACGTTTTAAGCCAGAGGAGGGTGGTCACCTGTTTTTAATCTCCTTAAACAAAACAATTTTCAGCCCAAGATTTTGTATCCTGCTCAAGTTTCATATTCAACAAAGACACCAAATATTTTGCTGTCATGCAAACACTGAGGAAATTCACCAGCACATGACCAGCTCTCCAGGAAGTACTCAGACTTTTTCTTTACACTGACCAGAACAATGGACCCCTACTAAAGTAAAGGCACCCACAAATTAAATGACAAAGCCTAGCTTTCACATGGTGCAAAGGATTAAAGTAAACAATGGACCTCCACAAAACAAGATTAATAGAAGTACATCATACCTATCAATTTTCTCAATAAACGAATGGCTTGAATTCCTCACTAAAGAAGGACAGGCTGGCTGACTGAATAAAAAGCACAAGCCAAATATATGATGTCTTTTAAGACACACATCTAATCTCTAAGGATGAAACAAGACTCAGAGTGAAGGTATGGAAAGCAACATTTCAGGCAAGTGGAAATCAGAAGAAAGCAGGGGTTGCAGTCTCATTTGCAGATATAATTGGATTTAAAGCACCAACAACAATAAAAAGAAAGACACGATGGACACTATATACTGATGAAGGGAACAATACAACAAGAAGACATTTCAATCCTAAACATCTATGCATCCAACTTAAATGCTCCTGGATATATAAAATGAACACTAACTGATCTGAACAATATGATATCCTCCAGCATGATAATAACTGGGGAATTCAACACCCTTCTGACAGAACTAGAAAGATCCTCCAAGCAGAAACTAATTAAAGAAGCAATAGCTTTAAATACAACCTTAGAACAAATTAGCTTAAGAGACATATACAAAACATTTCATCCAAATAAAACTGAGTATACATTCTATTCTTTTCATCAGTCCATGGATCATCCTCCCAAATCAATCATATTTTAGGGCATAAATCAACCTCAACAAATTTTAAAGAATAGAAATTATACCTGTATCTTTTTGGACCATCATGGAATAAAAGTTGAACGTAATTCCAACAGAAATCTTTATACCCACATAAAGTCATGGAAACTATACAACTTTGTGCTGAATGATAGCAGGTCAAGGAGGAAATAAAGAAGAAAATCATTAGATTTCTTGAACAAAATGACAATGAAGCCACAGCTATCAAAACCTGTGGGATACTGTAAAGGCTGTCCTAAGAGGGAAATTTATAGCATTAAATTCTCACATCCAGAAAACAGAAAGATTACAACTCAGCAGCCTAATGGATCACCTCAAGGAGCTGGAAAAGGACGAGCAATCCCATCACAAACCTAGCAGGAGAAAATAATTAACCAAAATTAGATTAGAATTAAATGAAATTGAAAACAGAAGAATCATTCTGAAAATTAGTGAAACAAAGAGTTGGTTCTTTGAAAAGATTAATAAAATTGCTAAACAGTGGCCAGATTAACCAGAAATAGAAATAACCTCAATCAGAAACAATAAAGGGGAAATAACAGATACCACAGAGATATAAAAGATCATCACCAATTACTATTAAAAACTCCATGCCCAGAAATTTGAAAATGTAGAGGAAATGAACCAATACCTGGAATCATACTACCTTCCTAAACTCAACCAGAAAGAATTAGAAATTTTGAATAGACTAATATCAAGCAGTGAAATTGTAACAAAAATTAAAAATCTTTCAAAAACAAAAGCAATGCACTAGATGGTTTTACACCAGAATTCTACCAAACCGTCGAAGGGAGCTCACACCTATATGACAAAACCTAATCCAAAACATAGAGAAGGAAAGAAACCTCTCTAACACATTTCATGAAGGAAATATCACCCTAACACCAAAAACCAGGAAAAGACCCAACAGAAAAGAAAAACTATAGACTGATACCGTTAATGAATATTGATGCAAAAGTATTCAGTAAGATCCCAGAAAATGGATTACAGCCACACATTAAAAAAAAATTATACATCATGATCAGGTATACTTTATCCCAGGGATGCAAATTTGATTCAACATTCACAAATCCATAAATATAATTCACCATGTAAATGGAAGCAAAACCAAAGACCTTATGATCTCTCAATAGATACAGGAAAAGTATTTGACAAAATTCAGCATCCTTTTCTGAATGCTTAAGAAAATAGTTATAGAAGGGACATTTTTTCAATTGATAGAGGTCATTTACAACAAACCCACAGCCAGTATCATATTGAATGGAGTAAAACTGAAAGCATTTCCACTTAGAACTGGAACCAGACAAGGATGTCCACTATCACCACTGTTGTTCAACTTGGTGCTGGAAGTTCTAGCCAATGCATTCAGGCAACAGAATATTAGTGGAAGTCAAAGGGAGACAGAGGAGGTCAAACTCTCACTCTCTGTGGATAATATGATCTTGTACATGGAAAACCCTAGGGTCTCAACCACCAGACTCCCAGAAGTGATCAAGGAGTACAGTAATGTCTTGGGATACAAAACCGGTAGCCTTCATATATGCCAATAACAGTTAAGCTGAGAATCAAATCAAAGACACAGAACCTTTCCCAGTAGCTTCAAAGAAAATGAAATACCTGGGAAGATATTTAACAAAAATCATGAAAAAGCTCTATAAAGAGAACTATGAACCCTGAAAAAAGAAAATAGCAGAAGACATTAACATGAAAAAAAAATACCATACTTGTGGCTGGAAAGAGTCAACTTTTTTTTTTTGAGATAGAGTTTCACTTTGCTGACCTTGGTATAGTGTCATGGTGTTATAGCTCACAGCAACCTCAAACTCTTGGGCTTAAGCAATTCTCTTGCCTCAATCTCCCAAGTAGCTGAGAATACAGGTACCCACCATAATGCCTGTCTGTTTTTAGAGATGGGGTCTTGCTCTTTCTCAGGCTGGTCTCAAATTTATGAGCTCAGGCAATCCACTTGCCTTGGCCTCCCAGAGTGCTGGGATTACAGGCATGAGCCACTACCCCCAGCCTAAGAATCAACATTGTTAAAATGTCTATACTACTCAAAGTGATCTACAGATTTAATGCAATTTCCATCAAAGCATCAATGTCATACTTTGAAGAACTGGAAAAAATAGTATTCATTTCTTATGGTACCAGAAAACCCCCCAAAAAGTCAATGCAATTCTAAGAAATAAAAACAAATCTGGAGGCAACACTCTATCAGACTTCATGTTATATTAGAAGGCTACAGTGACCAAAACAGCATGGTACTGGCACAAAAGTAGAGACATAGATCTATGGAATAGAAAAAGAACTTAAAGTTTAATCCAGCCACATATTGTCATCTGATGTTTGATTAACCAAACAAAAGCACCCTGGGGAAATGAATCCCTATTTAATAAATGGTGCTGGGAGAACTTGTTAGCCACATGTAGAAGAAGATCAAAACTGGATCTGCACCTCTCACCACTTAAACAAAAATTTACACTCTCTGTATATAAGATTTAAATTGAAGACTTGAAACAATAAAAATCCTAGAAGAAAGTTTGGGAAAAACTCTTAACACTATTGGCCTGTGAAAAGAATTTATGAAGAAATTGGCACTTGTCAAGTGCAGCAACATAAAAACTAAATAAATGGGACATGATCAAGCTAAAAATCTTCTGCTCAGCTAAGGTCATAACCTTTTCTGAAGCAAGCAGACAACCTTCAGAATGGGAGAAGACATTTGCATGAATCTGACAAAGACTGATAACTAGAATCTACAGAAAACTCAAATTAATAAAAAGAAAAGAGCTAACAATCCCATTTATAAGTGGGCAAGAGACTTGATGGAAACTTCTCTGAAGAAGACAGACAATGGCCAATAAACACATGAAAAAAAAATCTCATCATCCCTAAACATCAGGGAAATACAAATCAAAACCAGTCTGAGATATCAACTGACCCCAATGAGAATAAACCATATCGCAAAATCCCAAAGCTGCAAATGCTGGTGTGGATGTGGAGAGAAGCATACACTTTTGCACTGGTGGTGGGATTGCAAACTAATACAGCTTCTATGGAAAGAAGCATGTAGAATCCTCAAAGAGCTAAATGTTGACCTTCCATTTGGTTGTGCAATCCCATTACTAGGTATTTACCCATAAGAAGAAAAAAATCATTTTATCACAAGGATATTTGCAGTATTATTTTTTTTTTTTTGCAACCTAGTTCACAATTGCCAAGACATAAGAGCAACTGACATGAATGGATTAATAATCTGTGGTATATGTATACCATGGGATACATTCAACCATAAAAAAGTGGGAGACCGTACATCTTTTTGTATTTACCTGGATGGAGTTGAAACGTATTCTTAGTAAAGTGTCACAAGAATGGAAGTGCAAGTATCCAATGTACTCAAGACTAATAAGAAACCTGTAGAAAAACTACTACATGCCCAAGAGAGAAAAATACAAATATATTCAAGTGGGGGGAGGGGGAAGAGAGATAGAGGAAAAGGGAGAAGGCAGGGAGAATGGTAAGCTCTAGTAATGGGCATTATATCAGGGTGTACAGCACACTCCTTAGATGAAGGGCTGGACTACAACTTGAACTTTACCTTAGAAATGTAAACAATATAACCTATTCATTGGTATTCTTACACTAATATGAAATAGAAATATGTACATATACTGGGCAGTGCCTGTGGCTCAGTGAGTAGGGTGCTGCCCCATATACTGAAGGTGGTGGGTTTGAGCCTGGCCCTGGCCAAACTGCAACAACAATACAATAGCTGGGCATTGTGGCAGGTGCCTGTAGTCCCAGCTACTCGGGAGGCTGAGGCAAGAGAATCGCCTAAGCCCAAGAGCTGGAGGTTGCTGTGAGCTGTGATGCCACAGCACTCTACTGTGGGCAACAGTGAAACCCTGTCTCTAAAAAAAGAAAAAAAAAGTACATATATTAAAAAAATCAAAAGAAGAGGAAAAATCATTTGAAATAAAAATGTACCTTTAAGAACTTAAGGAAATTGTCATATACATATGTAGCAGTAGCCCTTCTGTTTCTGTTTTTACATCCTTGGAGCATACTATGACTCAGGTGTGCAAGACTGAGTATGGCAAGGCTAATGAAAATAACCTAGAATATAGTTACATTAATGTTTACTGTTGTACAGTGATTATTATAAATTATATTATGTAATTTTAAGCTATCCTGGCAAATAAGTAGGACTGATAATACCAATATATTACAAAGAGGAAAAAATATTGAAATATTTTCTGTAGTCACTCATGTTTCAAGGTGATACATTTAGAAGTTGAGTCAGTTTAGCAGTGAATATTTTTCATACCACTTAGACTATGTTGCTAACACTTTTGTTAATTTTATGTAACCTTCAAAATATATATAAATTTGGGTTTCTAAATAAATAATGAGGTTTGTGAATCTACTGATTAAAGAAAACCACAAAAGTTTACTGGGAAAAAAAAGGCTAATAAAGATACCATGAGACAAACTTTCCCTTTTTTTTTGCAGATTACTCAAAAGGTAAAAATATTTTTATTATTTCTTAATAATACTACATGAGAATATTGTTCAAAAGAGAAAACCAAATTCTATTTTTGTATCAGTGCATTATTATTGCTAAAACTAATTTTAATAAAATCTTACATAGAGATTCATCCAATCTTAGTCAATTTTGACCACATAGATAAGATTTGTAAAAAGTTTTTATATTATTATTTTTAAATTTTCCTCCCCAATTTATATATATTTAGTTTTACCTATCATTCTTTTTTCTTTCAACTTTAAACAACCTTTAAATATCCTCTAAACTAGACAGAGTTACTTTTCCTTTAACAAAACTATATTTTCATGTATTTTATTTTATTTTTTTTTTTACAAAAAACACATTTTACTTATAAGTTTTGCATGCAAATTTTTTGGTATTGTATTTAAAAATAATTACATATATTAATTATAATGTAAATTCCCAGATATCCTAGTTTTTAGTGAAAAACCTAGGAAGTAAGCAGTTTTAACTGTGAGTGTCATACCGTTGCTGCTCAACCAGGTTCATTGCTCACTGCTTAAGAGAGGAAGCCAGTACACTGAGATAGCAGGTGTTATGGCACAGAAAGAGTTTAATTCTGCAGAGCAGTAATTTCTCAAATCTGCCTCCCCTAAAATTTGAGATAAAGAGTTTTTAAAGGCAGTTTGGCAGGCAGAAGTCTAGGCCATTGGAATTGCTAATTGGCTGGGTTTGGGATGGAACCATAGGGATGTAGAAATTGCCTTCTTTGCTGACTAGGTTGTGTGTGTGTGGGGGGAGGAGGCAAAAGACCCGTTGAGTGATTTCCTTGTTATTGGTTCCTGGTCTGGGTGGGTTAGCTGTTATAGTGGAATGCATGGCCTGGAAGATATCTGAAAAATTAGCCCTAGGTTCCACAAGGGAGATGTCTACAGAGATAGTTAAGAACCTTTATAAGCATATCTATGTGACTCCAGAATAACAAGTATAGAGGCAGCAAACAATGAGAAAGTGACTAATTATTATCAAACAAATGAAGAGATAGTGATTTTAACTAAGCTGGTGGCTTCTCAGAGTTTTTAGCCCTGTACCCCCTTCTTACCTTGTACCCCTTGTTGATCTATAAAGGGCAGTTTTGATACTAAGAGCTTATGAATACACATTGTATGATTTTTAGAAAAGTAGGCTTTTAAGTGGAACTATTTTTCAGTGTGGAATAACTGAATAACTTTTGTCTCTCTTAAATAAGAAGCCAAAAGTATATGTGTTTTACCTAATATTTAGTAATCAATATCTTAGCATTATATTTTATTTGAAATGATGTAAATATTCAGTAAATATCCATAATTTAATTTAATTCAGCAGAATACTAAGGGTATAATTACAAAAATGATTTGAGAAACCTAGACCTTTAGGTTTACCATAATAGACATAATTGTTATTATAAGTATATTTATAAACTTTTATACCATTTATATCTATTTTACTTATTCATTCTTTAATAATTATGTTTGGAAAATTTATGAGACATTAGACAAATCTAGCCATTATTTCAAGTTAAATTTTTTCTTAACTATTTTTAGTCAAGCATCATATAAGCAACAACTTTTAAGCTAAATACACACATATTTTGTTGTTAATTCAGAAGACATAGTTATTTTTGTTAAACCTATAATATGATACTAGTCTTATTTATAAAAAATTAAAGTCACATGAACTTAAAAGAATTTGAGCTAGCTATTTATTTTATGAAGGCTCATTTATTTCAGAGTCAGTTTAGTATATAGACATATGTAAAAAGACTTGTACAGATAAAAATACAGACAAACAGAAGTAAAGACTTTATATCTTTGATTTTAAAATTTTAACTATAAAACAGGTAAAAGTCACTGGTTTAAAAGTACAGCTGGATTCAAACTGTGCCTTTGTAAAAAAAAAAGTTTAAAGTTTATTTTTCCCACATGGCTGAGGCACCATGTTGTTGATTTTTAGAGATAACAGTGTAGCAAATTTACATCTCCAAGCACAGAAAGATTAAAAAGTGGATGCTAAAAACAAAAAGTCATAGGCTTTTGCTACGGGATTTTATAAGGAAATATACTAGTGTGTCTGGAGAAAATTTAGAAACCTTTTCAAAATAACTAGCCTAATGCCAGAAAGTCTTATTTTGGAGACCAATCTAGTTAGATAGGTGGCCTTTTACTTTAGTATCTGTTTTTCAGTTGGACTGCTGAGCTCAAAGCAGAGGCCAGTAATCAAAAGGGCCAATAAAGCATTTTCAGTTTTGTGGTACTAATACATAAATATATGAAAAGCAGGCACAGTTGAGTATTAGGAAGCAGAGTATTAGATCTTTAATAATCAAGTATCCCACTTTTATACTGAATCCAGAGACACTAAAAAGAGGTTAATGCCATGAGAATGGGCCCTGCAATGATTCCATAATGTATTGTACTACAAAGATATTCCCTTGAGGCTGGTGGGTGACCTCTGTGATGAGTTCGTCCTCCAAAGGAGTCTTAAATCTCTCATAGGCTCCACAGTGTTCAAACCCTTTTAAGACTAATTGGGCGGCACCTGTGGCTCAAGAAGTAGGGTGCGGGTCCCATATGCCGGAGGTGGCGGGTTCAAACCTAGCCCCGGCCAAAAAAAAAAAAACCACACACACACACACAAAAAAAGACTTTAATTAATCTAAATATGCAAAGAATCTAAATATGCAAAAAAAAAAGAGAAAAAGAGTAGTCCCCTGCAGTTGTCATTATTCATTACAATTGCTGTTAGCCATCTTTAAACATTCAGCTCTCAACAGTGAATTGTCAGTCATCACACATACACATAGGCTAAGATTTTTTTATAGTACAAAATACTATCTGGTACTCCCCAATACTAAAGCAATCAAGGAACTCCATGTAAAGATAGCATGAGTTTAGAACCAAGAGAAACCTGTCTCTGACTCTTTAGATTCTACAAGAAGACAGAAGACCCCCAATAGGAGTCGAGTGATGCTTTTTTCTGTATTAAGTGATCTGATTTATTAGAAATCCCCTTTAAGTTCAGTGTGGTATTGAAGATGGGAAGGAGAAAGGAGGACTATAGAGGATTAGAAGTAAACAGGAAAACAGTTTTTTGGGACACTTGGATTGAAAGCTTAAATATCAGCTATTAATAAATCTGTCTTCTGACCACAGAACTTGTTTAGAAAGAATCTTTTATTTATCATTTTTTATTTTTTAAATTTGAGAATATTGCAGGGATATAAATATTTTTGTTACATAAATTGCTTTTGTACAGTTTGAGCCAAAGTCTTAAGTGTGCCCCTCACCTAGATAGTGTGCATTGTACCTGTTGGGTGTGAATTTACTCCTCCTGCTCCCTCCCACCTGCTTGCTTTCCGTTGTGTTTTACTACCAAATGTGCACATGGGTGTTGATTGATTAGTTCCAATTTTATAGTGAGTATGTGTGGTGTTTTTCTATTCTTGTGATACTTAGAAGAATAGTCTCCAGTTCCATTCAGATTGTTACAAAAGGTATTAGTTCACTTCACTTTTTTTTCTTATTGTTGAGTAGTACTCCATGGTGTACATATGCCACAATTTCTTAATCTACTCATGTACTAATGGGCGTGTGGGTTAATTCCATATCTTTGTAATTGTGAATTGTGTTGCAATAAACATTCCACCCAATAGTGGGATTGCTGGATCAAATGGTAGGTGTACTTTTAATTCTTTTAAGAATGTCTTATATGACATTCATAGAGGTTGTACTAGTTGTTTGCAGTCCCACCAACAGTATATAAGAGTTACTCTCTCTACACATCCAGGCCAGCATCTGCTGTTTTGGGAATTTTTGATAAAAGCCATTCTTACTGGAGTTGTGTGATACTTCACTGTTGTTTTGATTTGCATTTTCCTGATGATTAAAGATGTTGAACATTTTTCATATGCTATCTTCCTTTTAAAAGCTCATGTTCATGTGTTTTGCCCATGCATTTATGGGGTTAAGTTTTTTCCTGCGGATTTGCTTGAGTTCTATGTAGATTCCGGTTATCAGCCCTTTATTGGATGTATAGCATGCAGATATTTTCTCCCATTCTGTTGATTGTCTATTTGCTGTATTTGATTTTGTCCTTGGCATGGTAGAAGCTTTTTCTTTCTTTCTTTTTTTTTGGTAGAGAGAGAGTCTCACTTTATCGCCCTTGGTAGAGTGCTGTGGCATCATCCAGCTCACAGCAACCTCCAACTCCTGGGCTTAGGCCATTCTTTTGCCTCAGCCTCCCAAGTAGCTGGGACTACAGGTGCCTGCTACAATGCCTGGCTTGAAGAAGCTTTTTAATTTAATCAGGTCCCATTTGTTAATTTTGGTTGTTGTGATTGCTTTTAGGGTCTTCTTTATAAATTCTTTGTCTAGGCTGATGTCTATAAGAGTTTTTCCATTCGTTGGTTGATACACCATGGAAGCCCCCTTAAAGATGGAGACTTTACCTCTTTCATGTTTATATGGATGGAGCTGGAACATATTCTTCTTAGCAAAGGAAGAAAAAGTATCCAATGTACTCAACCCTACTATGAAACTAATTTATAGCTTTCATATGAAAGCTATAACCCAATTATAACCTAAGAATATGGGGAAAGGGGAAAGACAGCGGAGGGAAGGGGGGAGGATGGGTCGAGGGAGGGTAATTGGTGGGACCACATCTACAGTGCATCTTACAAGGGTACATGTGAAACATACTAAATGTGGAATATAAATGTCTTAACACAATGACTAAGAAAATGCCAGGAAGGCTATATTAACCAGTTTGATGAAAATATTTCAAATTGTATATAAAACCAGTGCATGGTGCCCCATGATTGCATTAATGTACACAGCTATGATTTAATAAAAAAAAAAAAGAGAGAGAGTTTTTCCAACAGTATTTTCTAGAATTGTTACAGTTTTGTGCCTTAGGTTTAAGTCTGTTATGCATTGAGAATTAATTTTAATGAACGGTGAGAGGTGTGGGTCCCGTTTTAATCTTCTACATGTGGCTATTCACTTTTCCCAGCACTATTTATTGGATGAGGATTTTTTCCCTCCATGTATGTTATTGTCTGCTTTGTCAAATATTAGATGGCAATATGAGAATGGTTTTATATTTGTTTTTTCTGTTTTGATCCCTTGGTTTATCTCTGTTCTTGTGCAGTACCATGTTGTTTTGGTTATTACAGACAACAGAAACATTCATTTCTACACAAAATCATGGAAATTAAAGTGTAGCAGGAGCTGACTCAGACCAAAAGACTCCCAGGCACCAGTTGGAAGAGGAAGTGGCTTTGTTCACTGGCCAGGAGACTCAGTGGACTAGTGTCGTGTCCCCAAAAGCGCACCCCAAAAGCTTGGGTGCACGTGAAAATCTTATGATTCAGGGAAGGTCAGGCTGGCTCATGCCTTTGGCACATGGCCGCTCATCCTCAAAGACAATAGAAGGTCAGGGAAGTTCAACATGCATCCTCTGAAGGGCATACAGATAACAAGAACATTTGCTGCAGTGTGTATTGAAATTGGTAGCTTCCTACTTATTACAGATTGCCTGGCTAATGCTTGTGCAGAGTTACTAGGGTAGAGTATAGTTCTGCTTCACTCCCCTGCTTCATCTCCCGTTTTGAGACTTAGAACAGGTTGTTATGAGGTCTCATTACCATCGTCATCTTCACTGACCTGTGTCACAGTTTCATGATGATTCATGTAATACACTCCACTTGAGGTTCTTTGAGATACAGCCGAATTTACTAGGTTTCTTACCATTTGGAGTAATATTGGCAATAAGCATGGGAGGAGGAGACAAGAACGCAACAGTAGTAAGATGCCTATTACAAGGGTCTTAAAACCTCTGAAAGCAGAGAACCATCTTCCAGGGATGGATTTTGGGTCAAATCCAGGCCACACTTGTACCAACATATGAGCCAGTTTGGAGATTTCAATAGTACGTTTTCTACTACTTGACCTTGATCATCTATTTTTTAGACAACAGTTGGTTAGATTGAACTTTCCACATACTCCTCCTTTTGCAGCAAGTAAATAATCTAAAGACAATCTGTTATGGTACACAGCTTGTCTTACTTGGGTTTGCTGGTGGGCAAGGAGGGTCAAAGCTTTGCTAGTTTCATTAGTGATTATTTCTAAGACCTCCTGCAATCGGATAATATGATTTAGTGTATAAACGGTGGTCTGGTAACCCCATGATCCATCTTCTGCCCATGTAGCTGGCCCATAACTTTGTATTATTCTCTCTGGGGACAACACATCGTCTTTTCGCTCCCCTATTTGTAGGTCTCAATACCGCCTGAACTTTTCCTTAGGAGTGGCTCCTGGAAGTCCAAATAATTCTCCTGCCTTGATGGGCAGTAGAAAGAAAGAAGGTTTTATAAAGCCTATGATACAACTGCCAGTCCATTGATTAGGTAACCGAGTATAGGCCTTATTTCCATAAATCCAATACATTCCCAGAGGGGCACTCTAGTCCTGTGAGAATACTGGATGCCACTAGGCATCTCTGAGTCCAGGGAACTGGTCTAGGGGATTCTGTTTTGTCTGATTCAATCCCCACCAGATTGTTATCCCGCAGTATTATACAGCCTCTAACCTAAGCAACGTAGTTGCTCTACTGGCATGGTGAGATTTTTTTCCTTCACTTCTTTTTTTTTGGCCAGAATTTGTGTTTATTTATTATTATTATTATTGTTATTTCCATTACTTTATTAAACTTCTTATTTTGCCCATGCTTTATTTTCCAAATTTTATTTCATTTTCTATCTATATTTTCTTGCATCTCCCTCAGCTCCTTTGAGATGTTATTTTGAATTCTCTTGCAGAAAATTCATATATCTCCATTTCTTTGGGACTAGTAAAGCCAACTTTCCTGGTTCCCTTTGGTGGTGGTGTTTGCCTGACTCTTTGTGGTCCAAGTAGACTTGCATTGGTATCTGTGCATTTGAAAGAGCAAGACTAATAAAGACTGGTTCTGGTATAATAAAGACTTCTACTATTAGTTTCCTAGGCTGAATTGCCTTCAGGCTGGCAGTTGAATGAGACTGACAATGAGTCACATTGCTGCTGCTGAGTCTGCAGGAGGGGTCTGTAGTTGGTGTACCTGTTACAGGGACTCTAGTGGGCACAGGTTCTGTCTTGTCTTTCAGTAGATTGGGCTATGCTGGATGTTGGTCCCGAGGACTGGTGCTGGGATGAATGTCTGCTTCAGGGTTCCCAGAGAGAAAACCTATTATTATGTGTATACATAGGTGTGGCTTTATCCAGCAAAGTTTCCCTCTGGGTTGCTGGGTAGGTCCTTAGGCACACAGCACTGCCCTGGTTTATGGCTGAGAGGGGATAGAACCAAGTTTAAGGGTTGATTCAGAGACCACAGCAGTGACTAAACAGATATTTATTTTGTCAGACAAAAGTTTAACTACCCCTGCTCTTTTCTGATTACCATTGCATAGTAAATATTTCACCACCTATTTACTTTTAGCCAGTGTGTATCCTAAAATCTAAGATAAGTCTCCTATTGACATCGTGTAGTTAGGTCTTGTTTTATTATCTATTCAGCCACACAAAATCTTTAGACTGAAGATTTTTATTTATTTATTTATTTATTTATTTATTTATTAAATCATAGCTGTGTACATTAGTATGATCATGGGGCACCGTACACTTGGTTCATAGACCATTTGACATATTTTCATCACACAAGTTAACATAGCCTTCCTGGCATTTTCTTAGTTATTTTGCTAAGACCTTTACATTCCACATTTACTAAGATTCACATATCACCTTGTAAGATGCACCGCAGGTGTAATCCCATTAGCCCCCTCCCTCTACCTCCCTCCCCCCTCCCTCTGCTCCCTTTCCCCCTTCTCCCTATTCTTAGGTTGTAACTGGGTTATAGTTTTCATGTGAAAGTCCTAGATTAGTTTCATAAGAAGGGTGAGTACATTGGGTACTTTTTCTTCCATTCTTGAGATACTTTACTAAGAAGAATATGTTCCAGCTCCATCCATGTAAACATGAAAGAGGTAAGGTCTCCATCTTTCTTTAAGGCTACATAGTATTCCATGGTGTACATATACCACAATTTATTAATCCATTCGTGGATTGATAGGCATTTGGGCTTATTCCATGACTTAGCAATTATGAATAGGGCTGCAATAAACATTCTGGTACAAATATCTTTATTACGATTTGATTTTTGGTCTTCTGGGTATATGCCCAGTAGAGGAATTACAGGATTGAATGGCAGATCTATTTTTAGATCTCTAAGTGTTCTCCAAACATCTTTCCAAAAGGAATGTATTAATTTGCATTCACACCAGCAGTGTAGAAGTGTTCCCTTTTCTCCACATCCACACCAACATCTCTGGTCTTGGGATTTGGTGATATAGGCTAATCTTACTGGAGTTAGATGATATCTCAAAGTAGTTTTGATTTCCATTTCTCTGATGATTAAAGGTGATGAGCATTTTGTCATATGTCTGTAGGCCATGCACCTGTCTTCTTCAGAGAACTTTCTCTTCAAGTCCCTTGCCCAGCCTGCAACGGGATCACTTGTTCTTTTCTTGCTTATAGGTTTGAGTTCTCTGTGGATTCTGGTTATTAAACCTTTGTCGGAGACATAACCTGCAAATATCTTCTCCCATTCTGAGGGCTGTTTGCTTGCTTTACATACTGTGTTCTTGGCTGTGCAGAAGCTTTTTAGTTTGATCAGGTCCCAGGAGTGTATTTTTGAAGCTGCTTCAATTGCCCGGGGGGTCCTCCTCATAAAATACTCGCCAAGAACAATTTCTTCAAGGGTTTTCCCTGCACTCTCTTCTAGTATTTTTATAGTTTCATGTCTTAGGTTTAAATCTTTAATCCAGTGAGAGTCTATCTTGGTTAATGGTGAAAGGTGTGGGTCCAGTTTCAGTTTTCTACAGGTTGCCAGCCAGTTCACCCAGCACCATTTGTTAAATAGGGAATCTTTTCCCCATTGAATGTTTTTAATTGGCTTGTCAAAGATGAAATAACGGTAAGTAGCTGGATTCATCTCTTGTTCTCTATTCTGTTCCAGACATCTACTTCTCAGTTTTTGTGCCAGTACCATGCGGTTTTGATCACTGTCGATTTGTAGTATAGTCTGAGGTCTGGTAGCGTGATTCCTCCTGCTTTGTTTTTATTTCTGGGTAATGTCTTTGCTATTCAAGGTTTTTTTCTGATTCCATATAAAATGAGGTATTGTTTTTTCAAGATCTTTAAAGTATGACAGTGGAGCTTTAATGAGGATTGCATTGAATTTATATATTGCTTTGGGTAGTATGGACATTTTAACAATGTTGATTCTTCCCAACCATGAGCATGGTATATTTTTCCATTTGTTAACATTCTCAGCTATCTCTTTTCTTAGAGTTTCATAGTTCTCTTTATAGAGATCTTTCACGTCCTTTGTTAGATAAACTCTCAAATATTTCATCTTCTTTGGCACTACTGTGAATGAGATAGAGTCCTTAATTGTTTTTTCAACTTGACTATTGTTGTTATATATAAAGGCTACCGATTTATGAATGTTGATTTTGTAACCTGAGATGCTGCTGTATTACTTGATCACTTCTAAGAGTTTTGTAGTAGAGTCCCTAGTGTTTTCCAGATATACAATCGTATCATCTGTGAAGAGCAAAAGTTTGATCTCTTCTGACTGTATGCGGATACCCTTGATCGCCTTTTCTTCCCTAATTGCGTTGTCTAAAACTTCCATTACAATGTTAAAAAGCAATGGAGACAATGGGCAGCCTTGTCTGGTTCCTAATCTGAGTGGAAATGATTCCACTTTAACTCCATTCAATATGATATTGGCTGTCGGTTTGCTGTAGATGGCCTCTATCGGTTAAAGAAATGTCCCTTCTATACCAATTTTCTTAAGTGTTCTGATCATGAAGGGATGTTGGATGTTATCAAAAGCTTTTTCTGCATCAATTGAGAGAATAATATGGTCTTTGTTTTTTAATTTGTTTATGTGTTGGATTACATTTACAGATTTACGTATATTGAACCAGCCTTGAGACCCTGGGATAAAACCAACTTGGTCATGATGTATAATTTGTTTGATATTGTGCTGGATTCTGTTTGTTAGAATCTTGTTGAATATTTTTGCATATATATTCGTTAGTGATATTGGTGTATAATTTTCTTTTCTTGTTGGGTCTTTCCCCGGTTTGGGGATCAAGGTGATGTTTGCTTCGTAGAATGTGTTGGGTAATATTCCTTCTTTTTCTGTATTTTGGAAGTGGTTTAGTAGTATAGGTACCAGTTCTTCTTTAAAGGTTTGGTAGAATTCTGACGTAAAGCCATCTGGTCCTGGGCTTTTCTTTTTAGGGAGATTTTGTATAGTTGATGCTATTTTAGAACTTGATATAGGCCTGTTCAACATTTCCACTTCGTTCTGGCTAAGTCTTGGTAGGTGGCGTGCTTCTAGGAATTGGTCGATTTCTTTCAGATTTTCATATTTGTGAGAGTAGAGTTTCTTGTAGTATTTGTTAAGGATTTTTTGAATTTCTGAGGGGTCTGTTGTTATTTCATCATTACCATTTCTGGTTGATGAAATTAGAGATTTTACTCTTTTTTTCCTGGTTAGGTTGGCCAAAGGTTTATCTATTTTATTGATCTTTTCAAAAAACCAGCTTTTGGATTTATTGATCTGTTGTATAATTCTTTTGTTTTCAATTTCATTTAGCTTTGCTCTGATTTTGGTTATTTCTTTTCTTCTAATTAGTTTGGGGTTAGAATGTTCTTCCTTCTCCTTCTCCAGTTGCTTGAGATATGCCATTAAGTCATTAACTTCCTCTCTTTCCGTTTTCTTGAGGAAGGCTTGCAGTGGTATAAATTTCCCTCCTAGGACTGCCTTTGCAGTATCCCAGACATTCTGGTAATTCATGTCTTGATTGTTGTTTAGTTCCAAAAATTTGGTGATTTCTTTCTTAATCTGGTCTATAACCCATGTATCCTTCAGTATAAGGTTGTTTAGCTTCCATGTTCTGATATGGGTATGCACGTTCCTGTTGTTATTGAGTTCAACTTTTATTTCATGATGGTCTGAGAAGTTCCAAGGAATAATTCTATTTTTTTAAATTTGCTGAGGTTAGATTTGTGGCCTAGGATGTTGTCAGTTTTGGAGTATGTTCCGTGGGCTGATGAGAAGAATGTGTATTCAGTTTTTTTGGGATGAAATGTTCTGTAGATGTCTGTTAAGTCCAGATGTTGAATGGTTGAGTTTAAATCTAAAATTTCTTTGCTTAGCTTCTTTTTGGAGGATCTATCCAGCACTGCTAACAGGGTGTTAAAATCTCCAACTACTATGGAAGTGGAGGAAATTGAGTTGCTCATGTCTGTTAGAGTTTCTCTTGTAAATTGAGGTGTGTTGTGGTTAGGTGCATAAATATTAATAATTGAGATCTCATCATATTGAGTATTACCTTTAACGAATATGAAGTATCCATCCTTATCCTTAATTATTTTGGTTGGTTTAAAGCCCATTGCGTCTGTGAACAGGATTGCAACGCCTGCTTTTTTCTGCTTTCCATTTGCCTGGAATATAGATGGCCATCCCTTCACCTTGAGTCTATATTTGTCTTTTAATGTAAGATGTGATTCTTGTATGCAGCAGATATCTGGCTTCAGTTTTTGTATCCAGTCAGCCAACCTGTGCCTCTTTAGAGGACATTTTAAACCATTCACATTAATTGAGAATGTTGATAATCCTTTTGAGAGTCCAGTGGACATTTTTAATGCTTTTGCGACTGTGGAAGTTGGAATTTGATGAAAATTTTCTGGATGAGTTTACTTTTGTGGTGGAGGATTACGCTGGTCTTTATAGAGGATAGGTCTGAGAATATTCTGGTGAGCTGGTTTAGTTATCGCAAATTTCTTCAACATGTGTATGTCATTGAAGTATTTAATTTCTCCATCATAAATGAAACTCAGTTTAGCTGGGTATACGATCCTGGGTTGAAAGTTATTTTGTTTTAGGAGATTAAAAGTTGATGACCATCCTCTTCTAGCTTGAAAGGTTCAGCAGAGAGATCTGCAGTTATTCTGATATTCTTCCCCTTGTAGGTAATGGTTTTCTTTTGTCTGGCAGCTTTCAGAATTTTCTCCTTCATATTAACTTTAGTGAAATTAATTATGATGTGTCTGGGGGATGTCTTAGTCGGGTTGAGTCGTGCTGGAGTTCTGAAACTGTCTGCTATCTGAATTTCAGAATCTCTTGGCATGTCTGGAAAGTACTCCTTCATAATCTCATGGAAAAGAGACTCTGGCCTTGTGAAGCCACTTCGTCACTTTTGGGGATTCCTATAAGACGAATATTGGTTTTCTTCGAATTATCCCAGAGCTCTCTGAGAGAGTGATCTGTTTTTGCCCTCCATTTCTCATCCTCTTTGAGAGTTTGGGAGCATTCGAAAACTTTGTTTTCAATGTCAGAAATCCTTTCTTCTGCTTGCTCCCTTCTGTTACTGAGGGATTCTATTGTGTTTCTCAGATCTTTGAGGGATACAACTTCTTTTCTCAATGTGTCAAAATCTTTGGTCATTTGGTCTTTGAATTTGTTGAATTCTTGAGATATCTTTTTGGTTACTGCTTGGAGTTCTAATTCAATCTTATTTGCTATCCAGATTCTGAATTCGATTTCTGACATCTCAGCTATGTGTTTGTGCATGGGATCTTGTGCTGTGTGTGCCCCATTGATCCTTAGGGGAGTTGATCTACTCTGATTATTCATATTGCCAGAGTTTTTCTGTTGATTTCGCCTCATGATTGTTTTTTACCATTTCCTCTGGCTGTCCTGAGAGTTGGGGAGGTGTCTCTCCAAGATTAGATCCCAGTGGGATCATTCTATTATTTCTTTCTTTTTTTTTTTTTTTGTAGAGACAGAGTCTCACTTTATGGCCCTCGGTAGAGTGCTGTGGCCTCACACAGCTCACAGCAACCTCCAACTCCTGGACTTAAGCGATTCTCTTTCCTCAGCCTCCCAAGTAGCTGGGACTACAAGCACCCGCCACAACGCCCGGCTATTTTTTGGTTTTGCAGTTTGGCCGGGGCCGGGTTTGAACCTGCCACCCTTGGTATATGGGGCCGGTGC
Source organism: Nycticebus coucang (assembly GCF_027406575.1). Classification (NCBI taxonomy): domain Eukaryota; kingdom Metazoa; phylum Chordata; class Mammalia; order Primates; family Lorisidae; genus Nycticebus; species Nycticebus coucang. The sequence continues at coordinate 46,707,282 of NC_069801.1, read as the reverse complement.
CTTACCGACTGAGCCACAGGCGCCGCCCCATTCTATTGTTTCTTGCTCCTTGTAGGGAATGACCCTGTGTAGTTCTTCTGGGGCTGCTCCAGCTAGGGAGTTCTGGTTGTGGAAGCAGCTCCGGTGTGTGACACAGCTGGATCCAGCTACAGGGCAGGAGGTGTTGCACATGGTTCTGGGAGTGCCTGGCACCCAGTGACTTTTGCACAGAGAGCCCAAGTCTCCAGCAGTCTCTGGCCAAGAGAAGGGCTCTGTGCAGAGGCAGGGAGGGCTCCAGAGGGCACGCAGCTACCAGTATCCCTTGCCAGATGAACGGGTCAGTGTGGAGGCTGGGAGGACACAAGAGGGAGGACGCAGTGTTGCACAGCTCCCACAGTTCCTGATCAGGGCATGCAGAGGCCCGGTTGGTGTGGGGTCATGGCGCAGATCTTATGGAGGTCCAGGCAGCACCAAGCCCAGGCATTTGAGGTTGCTATGGGCTGTGACACCACGGCACTCTATCCAGGGCAACAGCTCGAGCCTCCAGAGTGCCAAAGCCATCTCACTCTGCCCTTAAGTGTTAAGGCTGTAAGGCATTTCAGCCCCCGCCTTTAGGCTGCTTAGTTGCTAGGTTACGAGGTCCTGCCCTGCTCCTTACTCTGTGACCCTGAGGGTGGAGCTTGCCGGGGCAGTTCTCTCACACAATGGCTCCCTGCAGCCCAGCTCAGTGGCTCTGTCTGGGACCCCAGAGAATGCCCAAAGTTCTTCACACTCCTGCCTAAGCTCTCCCCAAGTCAGTTCAAGTGAGTGCTAAGTCCCAAAACACCGAAACAGTTCATAGGTAAGGCCTTTCTGGTTTGCAGTCTCACTGCTGCTTTTACTCATGGTTGCCGGCGTGATTAGATCAATCGAACACACGCAACCACTTGCCAGTTTCCCACTGCTTTTGTCCTCCTTTTGGGGTCCAGAAGTCCCTTGCTGACTCCCTGTATCCTCAAAGGGATGATGATAGGCAGATATCACCATCCAGAGATGTCTGGAGTCCTATCTCCCCAGACTCACCATCCCTAGTTGCAGGGAAGCTGTTACTCGGTCGCCGTCTTTAATCCAATCCCCTCCTTCACTTCTTGCTAAGCAATATTGTCCAATAATCAGGGCCTTTAGGATCCACACATTGTCTTTTTAAAAAAATTATAAATAGGGTTGTGATTTTAATTTTTAATTTTTATTTTTACATATATGTGTTAATTAGGTTTCCATTTTTTTGCCTTCACAAAATTAAAAAGACTTAAAATTTAATAATAATAACAATGCTTAAGATAAGGATTAGAAACAAAAACCTGGTAAAGAACAAACAAACATAAATACATTCAGAAAAGGAATCAGAGAATTGCTTCATCGAAATATTAAGCAACAATAATAATAATAATAATAATGCAAAGAAAGTAACATTCACATTGTCAAATAAGAGTATGTCTATTATAGAATCCTTTGACTCTGAGATTCAGTATGGAGTCATCAGTTAACAACTTCTTTTTTTTAAGTATCAAAAAATAGACAAGAAGAAATACATCAAAATCATTCTACTTGATATGGGTACACCTGATATTAAATTTGCAGAAAATATATTATTATAAAGGAGAATTTACAAACATATGTCACTTATAAATGAGTATAGAATATCCTAAACAACATATTAACATGCTGAGTTAAAAATAAATGTTTAAGTAATATACTTTGGTCAAAATTAAAACCAATTTATGTGAAAATTAGTCACCATTTTATTTTCTTGTTCTTTTTTTTTCTTTTCCTCTCCCTCAGCCCTTCCCTCTCTGCTCTTCCCTTCCTACATGCCCCACCATCTCATTGTCTTCAAATCAAAATTGAGTACATAGGATTCATGCTTCTCCACTCCTGTAATGCTTCACTAAGAATAATGTGTTCCACCTCTATCCAGGTTAGTACAAATGCTGAAAAATCTCCATTTTTTATGACTGAATAATATTCCATTGTATTCATATACCACAGCTTACTAATCCATTCCTGGGTTGAAGGACATTTAGGTTGTTTCCACATTTTGGCAATTGTAAATTCGGCTGCGATAAACAGCCTAGTACATGTGTCTTTATAATAAAAGTTTTTTTTTTTTCCCTTCTGGATAGATGCCCAGTAATGGGATTGCACGATCAAATGGAAGGTCTAGGTTGAGTTCTTTGAGGTTTCTCCATACTTCCTTCCAAAAAGTTGGTATTAGTTTACAGTCCCACCAGCAGTGTAAAAGTTTTCCTTTCTCTCTACAGTCACTCCAGCATCTGCAATTTTGAGATTTTGTGATGTGGGCCATTCTTGCTGGGGTTAGGTTATATCTCAGGGTGGTTTTAATCTGCCTTTCTCTAATAATTAGGGATGATGAGCATTTTTTCATATAATTGCTGGCCATTCGTCGGTCATCTTTGGAGAAGATTCTATTCATCTTTCTTCCCCATTGATGTATGGGATTTTTTTTTCTTTTTTTTGTGAATTAATTGAAGTTATGTATAGATCCTGGTTATTAAGTGTTTGTCTGATTCAAAATATACAAATATTCTTTCTCATTGAGTAGGTTGTCTATTTGCTTTGGTGGTTGTCTTCTTGGCTGTACAAAATCTTTTCAATTTAGTTAAATCCCATTTGTTTATTATTGCTGTTGTTTCTATTGCCATGGCAGTCTTCCTCATAAAATCTTTCCCCAGGCTGATATCTTCCAGTGTTTTTCGTATTCTTTCATTGGGGATTTTTATTGTTTCATGCCTTAAATTTAAGTCCTTTATCCATCTTGAATCAATTTTTGTGAGTGGAGAAAGTTATGGGTACAGTTTCAGTCTTTTACATGTGGATTTCCAATTCTCCCAGCACCATTTATTGAATAGGGAATCTTTCCCCCAGTGGATGCTCTTGTTTGGTTTATTGAAGATTGGGGGCTATAAGTTGTTGATTTCATTTCCTGGTTTTTTATTTGATTCCAAATTTCTATGTCTCTATTTTTGTGCCAGTACCATGCTGTCTTGACCACTATGGCCTTGTAATACAGCCTAACATGTGGTATGGTGATACCCCTGGCTTTGTTTTTATTGCTAAGAACTGCCTTAGCAATACGGGTTTTGTTCTGGTTCCATGCAGAACACAGAATCATTTTTTGCAAGTCTTGAAAATAGGATGGTGGTATTTTAATAGGGATGGCGTTGAATAGGAAAATTGCTCTGGGAAGTATAGACATTTTAGCAATGTTGATTCTTCTCAGCCATGAGCATGGTATGTTTTTCCATTTGTTAAGGTCCTCTGCTATTTCCTTTCTTATGATTACACAATTTTCTTTATAGAGGTCCTTCACCTCTTTTGTTAGGTATATTTCTAAGTATTTAATTTTCTCTGGGGCTATGGTAAATGGAGTTGTGCCTTTAATTAACATCTCATCTTGGTTGTTGGCATATACAAAAGCATCTGACTTGTGGACGTTGATTTTATATTCTGAAACATTACTGTATTTTTTAATGACTTCAAGAGTCTTGTGGTTGAGTCTTTAGGGTTCTCTAAGTATAAGATCATATCATCAGCAAAGAGGGAGAGTTTGACCTCCTCTGCTCTGAATTGGATGCCCTTTATTTTCTTGTCTTGTCTAATTGTATTGGCTAGAACTTCCAGCACTATGTTGAATAGTAATGGTGACAGAGGACAACCTTGTCTGGTTCCAGTTCTAAGAGGAAAAGCTTTCAGTTTGACTCCATTCAGTAAAGTAAAATATTAGCTGTGGGTTTGTCATAAATAGCTTCAATTAGTTTCAGAAATGTGCCACCTATGCCTATACTCCTCAGTGTTCTAATTAGAAATGGATGCTGGATTTTGTTGAATGCTTTTTCTGCATCTATTGAGAGCATCATATAGTTTTTAGTTTTTCTTCTGTCGATATGGTGAATAACATTAATAGACTGGCGTATATTAAACCATCCTTGCATCCTGGGATGAAACCTACTTGATCATGATGTATGACTTTTTTGATGATAAGCTTAATCTGTTGGCTAAGATTTTGTTGAGAATTTTTGAATCTATATTCAAAAATTAGGTCTGAAATTCTTCTTTTTAGTTGGGTCTTTTCCTGGTTTTGGTATCAGAGTGATGTTTGCTTCATAGAACCTGTTGGGGAAGATTCCTTCCTTCTCAATTTTTTGGAATAATTTTTGCAATATAGGAATAAGCTCTTCTTTGAAGGTTTGATAAAATTCTGGTGTTAAGCCGTCTGGACCAGGGCATTTTTTCGCTGGAAGATTTTTTATTGTTTCTTTGATCTTAGTGCTTGAAATTGGTCTGTTCAGGAGATCTATTTCATCTGGGGTAAGTCTAGGGAGAGGGTGTAATTCCAGGTATTGATCCATTTCCTTCACGTTGTCGAATTTCTGGGCATAAAGTTTCTGGTAGTATTCAGAGATAATCTCTTGTATCTCTGTGGCATCAGTTGTTATTTCCCCTTTTTCATTTCTGATTGAGGTTACTAGAGATTTTACTTTTCTATTTCTAGTTAGTCTGGCCAAAGGTTTATCTATTTTATTTATTTTTTCAAAAAACCAACTCTTTGTTTCATTAATTTTCTGAATGATTCTTTTGTTTTCAATTTCATTGATCTCTGATTGAATTTTGGCTATTTCTTTTCTTCTGCTGGGTTTAGGCTTAGATTGTTCTTCTTTTTCCAATTCGATCGGATGGCTTATGAGTTTGTTGATGTGCTCTCTTTATGTTTTTCAAATGTAGGCTTCTAAAGAGATAAGTTTTCCTCTCAGAACTGCTTTTGCTGTATCCCACAGGTTTTGATAACTTGAGTCTTCTTTGTTGTTATTATACTCAAGGAAGTTAATTATTTCCTTTTTTATTTCTTCCCGCACCCAACTGTTATTTAGCATAAGGTTGTTTAACTTCCATGCCTTTGTGTGAGGTTGAGCATTTTTGTTGGAGTTGAGTTCCACTTTTAGTGCCTTGTGGTCTGAGAAGATGCAAGGTAGAATTTCAATTCTTTTGATTCTGTTGAGTTTTGTTTTGTGTCCTAGGATATGATAAATTTTGGAGAATATTCTATGGGATGATGAGACGAATGTATATTCTTTATCTTTGGGATGGAGTATTCTATATACGTCTATCAAGCACAGTTGTTCTACGGTCTCATTTAAATCTCTAACATCTTTGTTTAATTTATATTTAGAGGATCTGTCCAGCTCTGAGAGAGGGGTATTAAAGTCCTCTGTTACTATGGTGTTATAGGATATTATATTGCTCAAACTAAGAAAAGTCTGTTTCAAGAATCTGGAAGCATTTAAATTGGGTGCATAAATATTTAGAATCGAAATGTCTTCTTGTTGTATTTTTCCCTTGACCAATATGAAGTGACCATCATTGTCTTTTTTGACTTTAGTTGCTTTAAATCCACATGTATCTGAAAATAAGATTGCAACCCCTCTTTTCTTCTGAATTCCGTTTGCCTGAAAAATTGACTTCCAACCTTTAACTCTGAGTTTTAATTTCTCTTTTGACATGAGGTGTGTTTCCTGCAGACACCAAATAGATGGCTTCTGTTTTTTAATTTAATCAGCCAATCTATGCCTCTTCAGTGGGGAATTCGGGCCATTGATGTTTATTGAGATAATTGATAAGTGTGGTAGTGTTCTATTCATCTTATTTTGTGAAAGTCTGTTGCTTTGTGTTATCTTTTGCATCATTGTGGAAACTAGGTTCTGTCCTTTAATTTCTAGGTGTTTACTTTGCTGAAGGTCCATTGTGATGGTCAGTGTGTAGGACAGGTTGAAATATTTCCTGTAAGGCTGGTCTTGTTGTGACAAATTTCCTCAATGTTTGCATATCAATAAAAGATTTGATTTCTCCGTCAATTTTAAAGCTTAGCTTAGCGGGATATAAAATTCTGGGCTGGAAGTTGTTGTGTTTAAGTAGATTAAAGACAGATGACCATTGTTCAATTCTTACTCAGACCATGGACTCTCTGGGAGCACCTGAGTCTGGTCTCCTTCAGTCTAGCAGGGCCTCTGCCACTAAGTTTTAGAGGGATCTCTATCTTTCTGTGTCTGCAGCCTCTCTCCTGAGGTTTTCAACATTTCCTTGTCTCTGGGGACACTCATTCTTCCAATGCCCTGTCTCTCACCATATTGCACACTGATCTCTCTGCAAGTGGGGCCCTTTTACCCAAGGTCCTCTAACACACCTTGACCCTGTCCTCTTCGAAAGGGAGGGGGTCCCGCCTTTGTGTCCTTCATTGCTGTGGCTGAGATTGGCCCTCTGTTTCATGCGCTTATCTTTCTCTCTATGCCTCATTGCTTCCTGGTTTACAAAGACTAGCTGACTATTTCAAGAAGCTGTGAGGTGTTCATGCCTGCAAACCCCTCTTGCTTCTGCCATTTTGCCATATATCCTGAGCACTTCAACTAAGTAGGGCCATATTAACCATCTTGTGGTTCTCAGGGCTCTCAGGTTGAAAGGGGTATATTTGAAATGCTTCACATATCCTCTCAGAATTGGCTGGGGCTCTCAGTCTTTTCTTGGAGGACCTCATTCACTTGGGTTAGATTACTAGTTTTCTGTCCTCCTCTCCTTAGCCCCTACAACAATACCTCCTGGTATTGGGTCAGGTGTATCATGCCCTCTGCCACATTCAGGTCCTCTCCAGGAAGGTGGACCTGAACATACTCCTGGGGGTTTTGGAACTCTTCTGGGAGCATTTTATTTCAACCACTTAGAGGCAACCTGAATCACATGGCATCTCTCATTCATGTTAAACAGGGTCATGAGCAGCTGGTGGCAACCGGCCCATGTGGGGTTATGGGTTTAAAAAATGTTTATGCATCAAATTGGCCAAAGCCTGGGGCTTCTCCTTGTAAAAAGGAGTGTGATGTCTTCCATTCAGTAAGTCTGTGGTCATGAACGGCTGATATATCATTATTCTCTGTTCGACCATGTGCCCATCCTCATCCACTCTGGTGTGTCAAGTCTTTCTGAGGGGCATCTGGACTCCTGGTTTAGGCCTTAGTTGAGCTGCTAAGGGAGGGCAAACCTCCTGGGACCTTTCCTTTCCTTGCAAGAGGGGCACCTGACTGTGCTGGGTGTGGCTTAGTCTGCCTTGGAGGGAGAATCAGCTCCTCAGGTGCTGTAGCGCCTGCCGTCTGTCTGTATGGGGGTGGTGGAATTTCGTCTAGGGGGTCTTCTGGTATGGGGTCTGCCAATATCTTTGGCATCACTACTACAGGTCAGGTAGAAAGCACTTTCCCTTCCTGTCCCTGTGCCACTAGCACTGTTGCTACCTGCCCTCTCAATCAAGGTGGTGGGTTCATTACTACATTGATAAAAATATCAATGTAGGGAAACTGGTCATGATGACCACCTTTTTCAGTGACTCTCTGCTATAACTTAGACACTAAGGAGCTCTCTGGACTTCCTTCAATGTCCATCTCATCCATGAAGTGGGCCATTCCAGCTCACAAAGACTTTTTAACTTTACCAGGGCCATAGTAATCCCCTAGTCACCTACAAATCCTTTCTTAAAGTTTTTCAGCATGGTAGTTAGTGGGATGGACTTTCCTTGCTTGTTTCCCATCTCCACCCAGAGTCTCCTCCCCAAGACAAAACAGCACACTCACAGCACAAGAAGGGTAGGGGTGTAGGTAGGGGTAATATGAAGGGGTTGTTCAGGAGCTTCACTCATCCCTGGATACTCCCCTCTCAGGAATGGCAGACCCTCTTGGCTTAGACAGGCTGGTACAGTGCACCAGCACAGATTTCCACTTAGTCATACAAGGAGTCCTATGGGACCTTTTGGGAGCCAACACTCACTTTGGCCCTATGATGGGAAGTTGGAACGCCACCCTTGACGTCTGTCTCAGTCACACAGCACCCACACTTTTTTATACACTTCCCACCTGCCAGTGATTGAATGCCCAAGTTGTTGATCTGACTCCTTCTTCCACTAGAATTTTAGTGGCCCCAATAGGTCCTACCATACTGTGGATGTCCTGGCACTGCTTATTGCCAGTTCCTCCCTGGTGCTCAGCTGCCACAGGGACCTCAGCAGCTCAGTTTCCACAAAGTGTTCTTTTGGGAGAATCCGTCTCAGGAGGGCTCTGAGGATTACATCATCAAAGCAACTGGAGTTCCCCATGGGAGTGGTCCAGGGGTGTTGCAATCTTATTTGCAGATACAATAGGCTTTAAACCAACAAAAGTAAAGAAGGACAAGAATGGTCACTTCATATTTGTTAAGGGTAATACTCAACATGATGAGATCTCAATTATTAATATCTATGCACCCAACCAGAGTGCACCTCAATTTATAAGAGAAACTCTAACAGACACGAGCAACTTGATTTCCTCCAGCTCCATAATAGTCAGAGATTTCAACACTCCTTTGGCAGTGTTGGATCGATCCTCCAACAAGAAGCTGAGCAAAGAAATCTTAGATTTAAACCTAACCATCCAACATTTGGATTTAGCAGACATCTACAGAACATTTCATCCCAACAAAACTGAATACACATACTTCTCATCAGCCCATGGGACTTACTCCAAAATCAATCACATCTTAGGTCACAAGTCTAACCTCAGTAAATTTAAAGGAATAGAAATTATCGGACCACCATGGAATAAAACTTGAGCTGAGTAACAACAGGAATCTGCATACTCATACAAAAACATGGAAGTTAAATAACCTTATGTTGAGTGATAGCTGGGTCAGAGATGAGATTAAGAAAGAAATTGCCAAGTTTTTGGAATAAAATGACAATGAAGACACGAACTATCAGAACCTCTGGGACACTGCAAAGGCAGTTCTAAGAGGGAAATTTATACCACTGCAAGCCTTCCTCAAGAGAATGGAAAGAGAGGAAGTTAACAACTTAATGGGACATCTCAAGCAACTAGAAAAGGAAGAACATTCCAACCCCAAACCCAGTAGAAAAAAAGAAATAACCAAAATTAGAGCAGAATTAAATGAAATTGAAAACAAAAGAATAATACTACAGATCAATAAATCAAAAAGCTGGTTTTTTGAAAAGGTCAATAAAATAGATAAACCTTTGGCCAACCTAATCGGGAAAAAAAGAGTAAAATCTCTAATATCATCAATCAGAAACAACAAAGGTGAAATAACAACAGACACCTCAGATATCCAAAAAAATCCTTAATGATGATTACAAGAAACTTTATTCTCAGAAATATGAAAATCTGAAGGAAATTGACCGATACTTAGAAGCACGTCACCTTCCAAGACTTAGCCAGAATCAAGTGGAAATGTTGAACAGGCCCATATCAAGTTTGGAAATAGCATCAACCATAGAAAACCTCCCTAAAAAAAAAAGCCTGGGACCAGATGGTTTCACGTCAGAATTCTACGAAACCTTTAAAGAGGAATTAGTACCTATGTTACTCAACCTGTTCCAAAAGGTAGAAAAAGAAGGAAGACTACCCAACATGTTCTATAAAGCAAACATCACCCTGATCCCCAAACCAGGAAAAGACCCAACAAGGAAAGAAAACTATAGACCAATATCACTAATGAATGTAGATGCAAAAATATTCAACAAGATTCTAACAAACAGAATCCAGCAACATATCAAACAAATCATACATCATGACCAAGTTGGTTTTATCCCAGGGTTTCAAGGCTGGTTCAATATACGTAAATCTGTAAATGTAATCCAGCACATAAATTAAAAAACAAAGACCATATGATTCTCTCAATCGATGCAGAAAAAGCTTTTGATAACATCCAACATCCCTTCATGATCAGAACCCTTAAGAAAATTGGTATAGAAGGGACATTTCTTAAACTGATAGAGGCCATCTACAGCAAACCGACAGCCAATATCATATTGAATGGAGTTAAATTGGAATCATTTCCACTCAGATTAGGAACCAGACAAGGCTGCCCATTGTCTCCATTGCTTTTTAACATTGTAATGGAAGTTTTAGCTACTGCAATTAGGGAAGAAAAGGCAATCAAGGGTATCCACATAGGGTCAGAAGAGATCAAACTTTCGCTCTTTGCAGATGATATGATTGTATATCTGGAAAACACTAGGGACTCTACTACAAAACTCTTAGAAGTGATCAAGGAATACAGCAGCGTCTCAGGTTACAAAATCAATATTCATAAATCGGTAGCCTTTATATATACCAACAATCGTCAAGTTGAAGAAACAGTGAAGGACTCTATCCCACTCACAGTAGCGCCAAAGAAGATGAAATATTTAGGAATTTATCTAACAAAGGACGTGAAAGATCCCTATAAATAGAACTATGAAACTCTAAGAAAAGAAATAGCTGAAAATGTTAACAAATGGAAAAACATACCATGCTCATGGCTGGGAAGAATCAACATTGTTAAAATGTCCATACCACCCAAAGCAATATATAATTTCAACGCAATCCCCATTAAAGCTCCACTGTCATACTTTAATGATCTCGAGAAAACAATGCTTCATTTTATATGGAATTAGAGAAAACCTTGGATAGCCAAGACATTACTCATAAATAAAAACAAAGCAGGAGGAATCACGCTACCAGACCTCAGACTATACTACAAATCGACAGTGATCAAAACAGCATGGTACTGGCACAAAAACTGAGAAGTAGATGTCTGGAACAGAATAGAGAACAAGAGATGAATCCAGCTACTTACCATTATTTAATCTTTGACAAGCCAATTAAAAATATTCAATGGGGGAAAGATTCCCTATTTAACAAATGGTGCTGGGTGAACTGGCTGGCAACCTGCAGAAGACTAAAACTGGACCCACAGCTTTCACCATTAACGAAGATAGACTCTCACTGGATTAAAGATTTAAATCTAAGACATAAAACTATAAAAATACTAAAGGAGAGTGCAGGGGAAACCCTTGAAGAAATTGGTCTGGGCGAGTATTTTAGTAGGAGGACCCCCTGGGCAATTGAAGCAGATTCAAAAATACACTACTGGGACTTGATCAAACTAAAAATCTTCTGCACAGCGAAGAACACAGTAAGTAAAGCAAGCAAACAGCGCTCAGAATGGGAGAAGATGTTTGCAGGTTATGTCTCTGACAAAGGTTTAATAACCAGAATCCACAGAGAACTCAAATGCATTAGCAAGAAAAGATCAAGGGATCCCATCGCAGGCTGGGCAAAGGACTTGAAGAGAAACTTCTCTGAAGAAGACAGGCGCACGGCCTTCAGACATATGAAGAAATGCTCATCATCTTTAATCATCAGAGAAATGCAAATCAAAACTACTTTGAGATATCATCTAACTCCAGGTAGACTAGCCTATATCACAAAATCCCAAGACCAGAGATGTTGGTGTGGATGCAGAGAAAAGGGAACACTTTTGCACTGCTGGTGGAAATGCAAATTATTACATTCATTTTGGAAAGATATATGGAGAACACTTAGAGATTTAAAAATAGAACTGCCATTCAATCCTGTAATTCCTCTACTGGGCGTATACCCAGAAGACCAAAAAGCACATCATAACAAAGATATTTGTACCAGAATGTTTATTGCAGCCCAATTCATAATTGCTAAGTCATGGAAAAAGCCCAAGTGCCCATCGATCCACGAATGGATTAATAAATGTGGTATACATACACCATGGAATATTATGCAGCCTTAAAGAAAGATGGAGACTTTACCTGTTTTATGTTTACATGGATGGAACTGGAAAATATTCTTCTTAGTAAAGTATCTCAAGAATGGAAAAAAAAGTACCCAATGTACTCACCCCTACTATGAAACTAATTTAGGGCTCTCACATGAAAGCTATAACCCAGTTACAACCTAAGAATAGGGGGAAGGTGGAAAGGGAGGGGAGGGAAGTGGGGATGTGGGTAGAGGGAGGGGGACCAGTGGAATCACACCTGTGGTGCATCTTACAAGGATATATGTGAAACTTAGTAAATGTAGAATGTAAGTGTCTTAGCCCAATTACTGAAAAACGCCAGGAAGGCTATGTCTACCAGTGGGATGAAAATGTGTCAAACGGTTTATGAAGCTAGTGTGTGATGCTCTATGATCATATCAATGTACACAGCTATGATTTAATAAAAAAAAAAAAGAAAGCTATAACCCAGTTATAACCTAAGAATATGGGGAAGGGAGAGAGGAAGGGGAGGGAGGGTGAAGGAGGAGCGGAGGGAGGGTGATTGGTGGGATTACACCTGCAGTGCATCTTACAAGGGTACATGCGAAACTTAGTAAATGTTGAATATAAATGTCTTAACATAATAACTAAGAAAATGCTAGGAAGGCTGTGTTAACCAATGTGATGAAAATATGTCAAGTGGTCTATAAAACCAGTGTATGGTGCCCCATGAGTGCATTAATGTACACAGCTATGATTTAATAAAAAAATTTAAAAAAATCTCTTATTATCAGGCTTTGTCTTGGGACCCTTGACAAACAGCTGATATTTCTGGCCTTTGATTGTTTTTTTTTTTTTTTTGAGACATAATCTCAAGCTATTGCCCTGGGTAGAGTGCCATGGTGTCTCATAGCTTACAGCAACCTCCAATTCTTGGTCTCAAGCAATCCTCTTGCCTCAGTTTTTCTATTTTTTAAAGTAGAGATGGGGTCTCACTTTTTCTCAGCCTAGCCTCCAACTTCCGAGCTTAAGCAAACCACCTGCCTTGGCCTCCCAGAGTGCTAGGATTACAGGTGTGAGCCACTGCACCCGCCCAACTTTTTTTTTATTGTTGGGGATTCATTGAGGGTAGAAGAAACCAGGTTACACTGATTGCATTTGTTAGGTAAAGTCCCTCTTATACTTGTGTCTTGCCCCCCAAAAGGTCTGTTACACACTGCGACCCCCACAACCCTCCCCTCTTTCCTCTCTGTGCTCTTCCTTCTCCCTCTCCTCCCTCCTTCCCACTCTCTACTCTTCCTTTACCTCACCCTTTCCCTCCTTCTCTCTCTCTCTGCTCTGCTCTTCCTTCACCCCTCCCTGTGCTCTGGGTCATTAATTGTCCTCATATTAAACTTGAATACATGGGATTCATGCTTAATACAAAGGATGTAAAGTCTCCATCTTTTTTTAATGCTGAATAGTATTCCATAGTGTGTCTGTCTATCTATCTATCTATCTATCTATCTATCTATCTATCTATCTATCTATCTATCTATCTATCTATCACAGCTTGTTAATCCATTCCTGAGTTGGAGGGCATTTAGGCTGTTTCCACATTTTGGCAATTGTAAATCGAGCTGTGATAAACAGTCTAGTGCAAGTGTCCTTGTGCTAAAAGGATTTTTTTCCTTTTGGGTAAATGCCCAGTAATGGGATTGTCGGATCAAATGGGAGCTCTAGCTGGAGTTATTTAAGGGTTCTCCATATTTCCTTCCAAAAAATTGTATTAGTTTGCCCTCCCACCAGCAGTGTAAAAGTATTCCTTTCTCTCCACATCCAGACCAGCATCTGCAGTTTTGAGATTTTGTGATGTGGGCCATTCTTGCTGGGCTTAGATGATATCTCAGGGTGGTTTTGATTTCCATTTTTCTAATAATTAGGAATGATGAGCATTTTTTTTTCATGTTTGGTAGCCATTCATTTGTCTATTTTAGAGATGGTTCCATTCATGTCTCTTTCCCATTGACATATGGGATTGTTGGCTTTTTTCATGTGAATTAATTTGAGTTCTCTATAGATCCTAGTTATCAAGCTTTTGTCTGATTCAAAATACACAAATATCCTTTCTCATTGTACACTTTGTATCCTTTCCCATTGGTTGTCTATTTGCTTTGGTTGTTATCTCCTTAGGTGTACAGAAGCTTTTCCGTTTAATTTAGTCCCACTTGCTTATTTTTGTTGTTGCAATTATGGAAGTCTTCTTCATAAAGTCTTTCCCCAGGTTGATATCGTCAAGTGTTTTTCTTATGCTTTCTTTGAGGATTTTTATAGTTTCATGCCTTAAATTTAGGTCTTTTATCCATCTTGAATCATCTTTTGTGAGTGAAGAAAGGTGCAGGTCCAGTTTTGGTCTTCTACATGTGGATATCCAGTTCTCCCAGCACCATTTATTGAATAGGGATTCATTCCCCCAGTGTATGTTCTTGTTTGGTTTATAGAAGATCAGGTGGCTGTGAGTGGTAGTTTCATTTCCTGGTTTTCTATTTGATTCCAAATGTCTATGTCTCTATTTTTGTGCCAGTACCAGGCTGTCTTGACCACTATCGCCTTGTAGTACAGCCTAAAATCTGGTATGCTGATGCCCATGTTTTATTTTTATTGCTAAAAACTGCCTTAGCTATACCGTTTTTTTTCTGGTTCCATACAAAATGAAGAATCATTTTTTCCAAGTTTTGAAAATACGATGTTGGTACTTTAATAGGGATAGCACTGAATCAGTAGATTGCTTTGGAAAGTATAGACATTTGAACAATGTTGATTTTTCCCAGCCATAAGCATGATATGTTCTTCCATTTGTTAATGTCCCCTGCTATTTCTTTTATTAGGGTTTCATAATTTTCTTTATTGAGGTCCTTCACCTCTTTTGTTAAGTATATTTCTAGATATTTCATTTTCTTTGAAGCTATGGTGAAGGGAGTTGTGTCCTTAACAGCTTCTCATCTTGGCTGTTATTGGCATATACAAAGGCTACTGATTTGTGGACATTGATTTTATATCCTGAGACATTACTGTATTTTTTGATGACTTCCAGAGAATCTTGTGGTTGAGTCTTTAGTGTTCTCTAAATATAAGATCAGCAGAGAGGGAGAGTGTGACATCCTCTGCTCCCATGTGTATACCCTTTATTTCCTTCTCTTGCCTAATTGTATTGGCTAGAACTTCCAGCACTATGTTGGATAGTAGTGGGGATAAAGGACAGTATTGTCTGGTTCCAGTTCTAAGTGGAAAAGCTTTCAGTTTTACTCCATTCAGTAAAATTTTAGCTGTGGGTTTGTCATAGATAGTGTTGATCAGTTTCAGAAATGTGCCACCTATGCCTATACTCTACAGTGTTCTAATTAGAAAAGGATGCTGCATTTTGTCGAATGCTTTTTCTGCATCTATTGAAAGGATCATATAGTCTTTGTTTTTGCTTTTGTTGTATGGTGAATGTTTATGGACTTGCATATGTTAAACCAGCCTTGCATCCCTGGGATGAAACCTACTTGATCATGATGTATCACTTTTTTGATGTTAAGTTGTAATCTGTTGGCTATGATTTTTTTGAGAGTTTTTGCATCTATATTCATTAGTGAATTTGGTCTGAAGTTTTCCTTTTTAATTGGGCCTTTTCCTGGTTTTGGCATCATGTTGATGTTTGCTTCGTAGAACATGTTGGGGAAGATTCCTTCCTCCTCAATTTTTTGGAATAATTTCTGCACTATGGGAATAAGCTCTTCTTTGAAGGTTTGATAGAATTCTGGTGTGAATACATCTGGATCAGGGCATTTTTTTTGTTGTTGGGAGATTTTTATGTTTTTTTGATCTCAGTGCTTGAAATTGGTCTATTCAGGAGCTCTATTTATTCCTGGCTGAGTCTGGGTAAGGGAGAGAGTGTGTTTCCAAATTTTGATCCATTTCCTTCACATTATCAAATTTCTGGGCATAGAGTTTCTGGTAGTATTCAGAGATAATCTCTTGTATCTCTGTGGCATCTGTTGTTACTTCTCCTTTATCACTTCTGATTGAGTTTTCTAGAGATTTTACTTCTCTATTTCTCATTAGTTGGCCAAAGGTTTATCTATTTTATTTATTTTTTCAGAAAACCAACTCCTGTTTCATTACTTTTCTGAATGATTCTTTTGTTTTCAATTTCATTAATCTGTGATTTGATTTTGGATATTTCTTTTCTTCTACTGGGTTTAGGCTTAGATTGTTCTTCTTTTTCCAAGTCCATAAGATGGCTTGTGAGTTTGTTGATGTGCTGTCTTTCTGTTTTTCGTATGTAGGCTTCTAAAGTGATAAGTTTTCCTCTCAGGACTGCTTTTGCTATATCTCACAGGTTTTGGTAGCTTGTGTCTTTATTGCTGTTATGCTCAAGGAAGTTAATGATTTCCTCTTTTATTTCCTCCTGCACTCTACTGTAATTCAGCATAAGGTTATTTAATTTCCATGCCTTTGTGTGGGATTGAATGTTTTTGTTGGAATTGAGTTCCATCTTTGGTGACTTGTGGTTTGAGAAGATACAAGGTACAATTTCAATTCTTTTGATTCTGTTGAGGTTTGTATTGTGTCTTAGGATATGACAAATTTTAGAGAATGTTCCATGGGCCAATGAGAAGAATGTATATTCTTTATCTTTGGGATGGCATGTTCTATATACATCTATCAAGCACAGTTGTTCTAGGGTCTTATTTAAGTCCCTTATATCTTTGATTAATTTCTCTTTAGAGGATCTGTCCAGCTCTGTAAGAGGAGTATTAAAGTCCCTTGTTATTATGATGTTATAGGATATCATGTTGCTTAGACTAATTAAGGTCTGTTTCAAGAATCTGGAAGCATTTAAATTGGGTGCATAAATATTTAGAATTGAAATGTCTTCTTGTTGTATTTTTCCTTTGACCAATATGAAGTGTCTATATATGTCTTTTTTGACTTTAGTTGTTTTAATTCCAGTTGTATCTGAAAATAAGATTGCAACCCCTCTTTTCTTCTGAATTTGTTTGTCTGAAAAATTGTCTTCCAACCCTTAACTCTGAGTTTTAATTTGTCTTTTGAGGCTAGGTGTGTTTCCTGAAGACAGCAGATAGATGGCTTGTGTTTTGTCATCCAGTCAGCCAGTCTGTGCCTCTTCAGTGGGGAATTCAAGCCATTAACATTTACTGAGATAATTGATAAGTTTGGTAGCATTCTATTCATCTTATTTTGTGAAAGTCCATTGCTTAGTTTTATCTTTAGCATCATTGTGGATGCTAGGTTCTGTCCTTTAATTTCTGGTTGCTTACTTTGCTTGTGGTCCATTTTGATGGTCAGTGTGTAAAACAGGTTGAAGTATTTCCTGTAGAGCTGGTCTCATTGCGGCAAATTTCCTCAGTGTTTGCATATCAGTAAAAGATTTGATTTCTCCATCAATTTTAAAGCTTAGCTTAGCAGGATATAGAATTCTGGGCTAGAAATTGTTTTGTTTATGTAGATTATATTGAAGGTAGATGATCATTGTCTTTTGGCTTGAAAGTTTCATTAGTGAAGTCTTCAGTCACCCTGATGGATTTGCCCCTGTAGGTCATTTGGTGCTTACCCCTGGCAGCTTGCAGAATCTTTTTTTTTGTCTTGACTTTTACAGGCTCATCACAATGTGTCTTGGAGAAGCTCTATTAGAGTTGAGGCAATCTGGGGTCCGATATCCCTCTGAAAGGAATGTGTCAGAATGTTTGGTGATATTGGGGAAATTTTCATTTATAATATTCTGTAGTATGGCTTCCATTCCTTTGGGACATTCTTCTTCCCCTTCTTGGATGCCTATAACTCATATTTGAATGCTTCATAAAGGCCCATAATTCTGTGTGAACGTCACTTTGCTTTCTTTCTCTCTCTCTTTTTTTTTCCTGCATCTTTAACTATCTGAGTTATCTTAAGAGGTTTGTCCTCTACCTCTGAGATTCTTTCTTCTGCGTGGTCTAATCTGTTGTTGATACTTTCTTTGCATCTTTAAGTTCCCTAATTGACTGCTTCAATTCCTTCAGCTCTGCCATGTCCTTTCTGTATTCTTCATATCATTCATCTCTTATTTGATTCTGCTTTTGGATTTTCTTTTGGTTATTTTGTACTTTCTCAGCAATTTCTTTCATTGTTTTCTTCATCTGTATTTTAAATTCCCCTTCTGTCATTTCTAACATTTTTTTTATAGGTGGAATCCTGTGCAGTAGCTACCTCATGATCCTTTGAGGGGGTTGCTCTGGATTGGTTTTTCATGTTGCTAGGATTTTTCTCCTGATTCTTCCTCATGAGTGTTTTCTTTTATCTATTTCCTTGCCCTAATTTTCCTTTCACTTCCTCTTGCTTGTTAAGTTACTGTGCCTTTGGCCTAAGATTTCAATGAGTCCTGTTGATACAGGATTAAGAGGATGGGAAGATTGAAGAGCAAGAAGGGAAAAAAGATTTATAAAAAAGAAAAAAATAGAAAGGACAGGGTGTCGGTAAAAAGGAATATTGACAAAAAGAAGATAGGCACCAAAAGAGGGATATAGGAGTAATAAAAGTGTACAGTATAGCACTTTGACCCACACCTTAAAAAACCCTAATGTCTGGGGGTGCTGGGTTGGGTGGGTCCCTTGAGGTCAGCAGCTCTTTGCCACCCTGAGAAGATATGGTACCCCATCTCCACCAAATAGAGAGGAAAGACAAATATACTGTAAATCAAACCAAAACAAACAAGCAGAAAACCTTATGGGATAAAATTGGGGTAAAAAAATAAATAACAGGGGCAGAAACACTAGCAAAAATGAAGTTCTTATTATTAAAGAAGGCAACAATGGAAAATCATATTTACACTAGAAAAATGAAGAAAAAAAGAAAAATCTATGGGGGAAAAGTTGAAACAAACAAACAAATAAAAAAATCCAAAAACAAAGCAGTGTATAAATCTTGCCGAATACTGTCTGGGCAACAGGTGATCTTCCAGGGTATGAGATGTTAATCACAATGTTGATACAGCTGCTATATGATACGGAGATTGGAGCCCTCTGCTGACTACTTTGCCCTCAAATCCTGCAAGGATGAGAGCCCGAATCTCTCCTCAGCGCGCTTAAAAGACACTTTAAACCATTAACCGTGGCTAAGTAGAAGCTTTCCCAGGAAAGCTCTTGTCACTGGGATCTGTCCTGAAGTAGCTGCCTGCTTATCTGGTGCACCAAAAACTGGCCTCACTCTATGCCCCTGAGGGCCAAGGATGCAAGATAGCCCTTCCACTGCCAAATACTGAAAGTTCTGCTCTTCCCTGCTGTCTCAGTCCCAGCCTTTGGTGCTGTGCACAGTCACTAGATCACTCGCCTAAGGGCTTCCAGCCTGAGCTTTGCTCTGCAACCCTGAGGGCAGAGCCTGCAGGGGCAGTTCTCCCACAAAGGCTGCACATGGCCCACAGCCAAACAATGTTAGCTCCTTTCGGGTCCAGCATGTCAGTCCTGTGCCCTGGACAATGCTGAAAGTCACCTGCACTCTCACCCAAGTTCTCCCAAGGTAATTCAACTGAGTGCCCAAGTCCAAACAAACAAAACAACCCACAGGGAAAGCTTTCCATCTTCAGTCTTGCTGCTGTTGTAGTTACAGGTGCAGCAGCCCATTCACAACCACTTGCCTCTTCTCCACTGCTTTTGTCCTCCTCCTGGGGTCCAGAAGTCTCTTGGTGTCTCCCTGTGTCCCCGAAGGGATGTTTCTGGACAGAGTCCACAAGCCAGAGATGTCTGGAGTCTTCTCTTCCCAATCCCACTGCTCCCAGTTGCAAAGAAGCTGTTACTTGGCTGCCATCTTGCTCCGTCTGCCCATTTTTTTTTTTTTTAAACAAAGGTACCTTCCCAAGTTACTTACCAAAACCAGTAAGTCTTTTTTTTTTTTTTTTTTATTGTTAAGTCATAGCTGTGTACATTAGTGCAATCAAGGGGTACAATGTGCGGGTTTCATATACAATCTGAAATATTCTCATCAAACTGTTCAATGTAGCCTTCAAGGCATTTTCTTAGTTACTGTATGTAGGCATTTGTATTCTGCATTTAGTAAGTTTCGCCTGTACCCATTCTAAGATGCACTGTAGATGTGGCCCCACCCATTATCCTCCCTCCACCAAAACCTCCCTCCTCCCTCCCCCTTTCTTGGCCCTTTCCCCATAGTCTGTGCTATAATTGGGTTATAGCCTTCATGTGAAAGCTAGAATTTAGCTTCATAGTAGAGCTGAGTACATTGGATACCTTTTCTTCCACTCCTGAGATACTTTGCTAAGAAGAATATATTCCAGCTCCGTCCATGTAAACATGAAAGAGGTAAAGTCTCCATCTTTCTTTAAGGCTGCATAATATTCCATGGTATACATGTACCACAATTTGCTAGTCCATTCGTGGGTCGATGGACACTTGGGCTTCTTCCATGACTTAGCGATTATGAATTGGGCTGCAATAAACATTCTGGTACAGATGTCTTTGTTATATTGTGATTTTTGGTCTTCTGGGTATAAACCTAGTAAAGGAATTATAGGATCAAATGGCAGGTCTATTTTTCGATCTGTAAATATTCTCCAAACATCCTTCCAGAAGGAATGTATTAGTGTGCATTCCCACCAGCAGTGTAGAAGTGTGCCCTTTTCTCCACATCCATGCCAACATCTCTGGTTTTGGGATTTTGTTATGTGGGCTACTCTTACTGGGGTTAGGTGATATCTCAGAGTAGTTTTGATTTGCATTTCTCTGATGATTAAGGATGCAGAGCTTTTTTTCATGTGTTTATAGATTGTGCGTCTGTCTTCTTTAGAGAAGTTTCTCTTCAAGTCCCTTTCCCACCCTGAGATGGGATCACGTGTTTTTTTCTTGCTAATACATTTGAGTTCTCTGTGGATTCTGGTTATTAGACCATTATCAGAGGTATAACCTGCAAATATGTTCTCCCATTCTGAGGGCTGTCTGCTTGCTTTACTCACTATGTTCTTGGCTATGCAGAAGCTTTTTAGTTTGATCAGGTCCCAGTAGTATATTTTTGATACTGCTTCAATTGCCTGCGGAGTCCTCCTCATAAAATATTCACCCAGGCTGATTCCTTCAAGAGTTTTCCCTGCACTTTCTTCAAGTATTTTTATAGTTTCATGTCTTAAGTTTAAATCTTTTATCCATGAGAGTCTATCTTCGTTAATAGTGAAAGGTGTGGGTCCAGTTTCAATCTTCTACAGGTTGCCAGCCAGTTTACCCAGCACCATTTGTTAAATAGGGAATCTTTTCCCCACTGAATGTTTTTAATTGGCTTGTCAAAGATCAAATAACTGTAAGTAGCTGGATTCATCTCTTGTTTCTCTATTCTGTTCCAGACATCTACTTCTCTGTTTTTGTGCCAGTACCATACTCTTTTGATCTCTATCGATTTATAGTACAGTCTCAGGTCTGGTAGCGTGATTCCTCCTGCTTTGCAAAACCAGTAAGTCTTAACCAAGGTTACCTCTTAAGCACATACACATGAGACATCTCCATAGACATGAAAAGAAGTCCTTACAAGATTCAGAACCACGCCAAAGGCAGCTCAAAGAAAGCGGTAGAAATGGTAAAAATGGGGTAAAACCCAAATATTTCTGGCCAAATGCTCTCAGGTCTCAGCATTTCAGATGACTATCCATTTACACACAAAGGCTCCAAATACTTGTGTGTTCCTACAGACAGAAGAAGAAAGGAAATTGAAATCTGTCCATAGATAGGAAAAGGCACAATGATAAATACCTCAAAAATTTAAAACTGACACAAATATTAAACCCAGAGAGACTGATTCCCTGACTGTGAATCAATCCCAGGGTGTGAGAGTGAAAACATGGAATTTTACCTAGATTGTAAGGTAGAGCAGTCTTCATTGTGAATTCCATGGGGGATCCAAAGCAGTAATTTTTGGTGTATAAAGGATTTTTAACTTTCTTTTAGATATTTTCTCTTCAATTTTGTGAAGCGAATGTGTCAGGCTAGTCATAATACTATTATGTGTCTTTTAAAAAATATGACCTTCCTTTAAATGCAAATTGTTTATTGTGAGACCTTTCCAAAATCTTAAATTTAGAAGTCTCTGTAACTTAAATAATCCATCTTTTGCCACTAATAATTAGTATTTCCAATGATATACTTATTGCAGTGGTGACTGAATCAAATAGGCTCTATATTGAAAGTCCAGGAGTTAATTTTCTAGATTTATAATCATTTTTTACCAAGAAAGGGATATTTCTTTTAGAGAGGGGTAATATAGAAGAGGCAATTCCAAAGTTCCCCTAATCCCAAAGAAAATTCACTCCCAAGGATAGGCTAGGATAGCAAAATACTGTTGTTGCCACAGATGATTAAGGATTGTGCTTATGTATACAGTACCTCTGGTAAACACATTAATTTGTGGATCCGCCAATCCCAGACCTGTTCATCAGTGACATTGGGAAGCCCCTCTTAGGACTAGACTTTCCTAGAACTAACCAGAAACAAGAATTGAGATGACAAAAGCCCCTTAGGAATGGGACTTAAAACAAAATCTCTCAAGAGCTTGACACCTTCAGAACAAATAATGTGCTACTTAAAATCTTATGTGTCTCGGATTTCCAGCCATTTTCAGACTGGCCATCTGATGTGACCTGGAAGCCATGCCCCACAGATGGCAGAGAACTCCTACTGGGTCACAAGTCTGGCTCTCAAGGACATAAAATAAAATGAGATAGGAACCTCATATGATTTTTATTTTGGGGACCTAGAGCAAAGTTTATAACCTGGTCTGATTATAAACACAAAGCTGACCAGGCTACAGGGCTGACTTGAACAATGGGCTTATAGGGATTTTTTGCCTATGTCCTTCTACCCTATGGCATCCTTCTTTTTGATAGAATAATACAGAAAGATGAAGACAAAGACAAAGAATATTTCTGGGAGGAAAAGGATAAAAAATATGAATATTCATACCAAAAATTATAATAGAGTGGCTGTATACAAGACTAGTCACACAAATCCTTTTCCCCCATTAATCAAAATTTTGCAGAGGAAAAAGAGATAAACAGTGATTGTACCGTCTGCTCAACCAGATTCCACAGAAAGAGAGGCTGGGAGCTTGCATGGTAAAAATTCTTTCTTTTCTGCTGGCTTGTCAGGTCCTGAGTTTTCTTTACTGGGGCTTCCAGAAGAGTGGAGCTATGGTATACTGCTCACAGTGCCAAAACTATAGGGATCAAGGGAAAGCTTCCTCCTTTGCCCTCTAAAGGTTTACTGAAAAATCAACTGATAAAAGGCCGATTAAGTGGAGAAAGGTGTACAGATTTTTGAACATGCACTTATGGACAGAACTACAGAGTGATTATCCTCAAGCCCCTTAATGGAATATAGAAGCTTCTCTAACCTCTTGAGGTTACAGAAAGAATTGGGAAAAGATGGCCAAAATGGGGTATGATGGTAAATCAGGTTATAGTGGCAAGATAAGTTATGTGAGGCTGGGAGTGGTGGTGCATGCCTGTGGTCTCAGCTACTCCAGAAGTTGAGACAAGAAGATTTCTTGGGCCCAAGAGTTTGATGTTGCTGTGAGCTATGGTGATATTATAGCACTTTAGCCAGGGTGACAGAATGAGACTCAGCCTAAAAATAAAAAACAATAGGCTCGGCGCCTGTAGCTTAAGCAGCTAAGGCGCCAGCCACATACACCAGGGCTGGTGAGTTCGAATCCAGCCTGGGCCTGCCAAACGACAATGACAACCACAACCAAAAAATAGCCGGGCATTGTGGTGGGCACCTGTAGTCCCAGCTACTTGGGAGGCCAAGGCAAGAAAATCGTTAAGGCCAGGAATTGGAGGTTGCTGTGAGCTGTGATGCCATGACACTCACCCCAGGGCAACAGCTGAGGCTCTGTCTCAAAAAAAAAAAAAAATTAAATAATAAATAAATAAAAAATAAAAAGACAAATTATGGGGAGAAAAAGAAGAGGAGGCCTGGACCAGAAAGGTGGTCTTGTTATGTAAATGAAACCTTATAGGTAGTGCCCTCAAAGAGAATAGATGGTAAATGTTTCTTTTAGATCTTTTTTTTTTTTTTTTTTTAGTTTTTGGTCGGGGCTGGATTTGAACCTGCCACCTCTGGCATATGGGGCTGGCGCCCCACTCCTTTGAGCCACAGGCGTCACCTTTCTTTTCTACTTTTAAAGGTGTTTGATCCCAGTTATTTTTTCCTAGATTTGACAGTTTAACAAGAGAAGTCCCTCAGATAAAGCTAGAGTACATCCATGCCTGTTTTTAGACAGCTTTGCTGGGCTAATTCTCCTTGCTGGCTTTCTGTACAGCCATTACAAAATAATTCAAAAAAATATATTTGGGGGTAAAATATTTTAATTTTATTCATTATACTTTTTTAATTTTATTTTTTAAATTAAGTCTTTTGTACATAGATCATAAATACATTTATGCCCTTTTCAGTGTGTTGATTATTTGTACAGATTGGAGTGCTTAAATCATACTAATCAGCATAGCTTTCATTATACTTTTATTTCTTTGTAGTTTACTTTGTTTACTTTCTTTCATTTTGCCTCAAAATAGGTAAAGAATCTAAGATTATTACATAAGTGGGCTCAAGAGAGATTAAGTTATTTGTTCAGATTTATGTGACTAGAAAACAGGTCTCTCTGATGCTGAAGCTCAGATTATTTCAATTATTGCTCTACTGCAAGTAGAAAACAACATGAGAAAATTTATAGAATGTAGTAAAGGAAGTGTGAATTGTCATTCTTATATTGAGTATTAGAGGTTAAGTGATAGGCCTAGGGGCATACAACTAGCAAGAAGAGGAGCCAGAACTATAACTCAATTTCCTGAGACCCCTTCAATATATCATCATAATAGATGTACTGCCCTAAAATAGAGAGATAAATAACCAAGTATTATAGTAATTATCTTTAAAAATTAAGTTAATGATTTTAGTAAGCCAATTATTTGCCATTGTCAGAGTATCCCTTTTCTGGCAGGCACTTTACCTATATCTTTTTGAAGTCTCACAAAATCCCTGCAAATGGATAAAGTTATCTCTCTTTTATAGATGAGGAAATTGAGGTTCAGAAAGATTAAGTGGCATACAACCAGTAAGTACTAGAATTTGAACTAGAGCCAATGTCTCTCTGGTTCTACATCCATACTACACGTATTAGGACGCCATTTTGCCTCCTGGATTTATTTATCAGCTGTAAAACCTCATTGCTGATGGGAGGTAATGGCAGACAATAGGACTTAGGATAACACAAATTTTCTTTCCTAGAGGAAGAGATAGTTCACACGTAAATTTCAGACAAATATTTTAAATGCAAAGTAACATTTGTTTCTAATTATGAGAGTAATGATGTTTCTCATCTTATAGTTCTGTCTCTATGCACTCATATAGTGAATTAGTTCTAGTTAGTAGGGACTACAATAGCATTTAGCATATGCTTGCCACATAGTAGGCATTCAATAAGTAGTTGTGAACCAAATAGATGAATCTATAAATTTTAGGTTTCAGTGTTTGAACTCAGACTATTGGAAGCCGAAGGTATTAACAAAAATGAAGTGAAAAGAGTGATTTTTGATATTTTACAAACAAAATATCCTGGGTGAATATGATGCAGACATAAGTGAACTGAGAATGGGACAAGCTTGTTTAAAACCTCATTTGGATGCGTCTATCTCTTTAGGCAACATGATAAAGCAAATAGGGCATGGGTTTTGGAATTACAAAGATAAGACTGGAAATACCCAATTCTACCATTTGATGGTGCTTCTCTAAGCTTGTTTTCTTCATCTTTAAAATGGAGGCACTAATTCTAATAATCCAACAGGGTTATGAGGGTTTATGTAATACTAATTATCCAATAGGGTTGTGAGGATTGATAAAATACATTTACTATAGTAGAAGCTCTCTTGACTAACTCATTGGATTAATTAGTGCCTTCTCTTCCTTGATACATACAGCTTTATTATATGTTTAAAGATCTTCTCTGAACATACCTCAGGTGCTATAAGAAAGCGATTTTATAAATATGTAAGGATGGAACATTAGTCCTAGTGTTGTAAATATATTAGGAGGAAGTTAAAATAATTTAATTAAAATTGGTAATGTGATCCTGAGCTGTAATACTCTTAACTTTTCATCTTACTAATTTTGTTATTACTAATAATGTGCCACTATGAGAATAGCAGGGATTATGAGAAATGATAGCAAATTTTTTGTAGCTGGCTAAAAATTGTAAATGTTTTAAAGTTTCCTGTAAAAGACTACATACCTTTATCTTAGTCCACATTTATCAATATTGTAGGGGTCTTTGATTTTGCTTTTTAGATGGGGTCTCACTATCTCCTGGTGCTAGAATATAGTGGCATGATAATAGCTCACTGTTGCCTCAAACTCCTGGGCCCAGCCAATGCTCCTATCTTAGCTTCCTGGATACCTGGGGCTGCAACTACAGGTATACACTAGTACGCCAGGCTAATTTTTTCCCACTGTTTTAGAGGCTATTTTTCTTTTTTTATTTATTTAGAGGTAAGGTCTAATTACATTTTCCAGGCTGGTCTTGAACTCCTGGACTCAAGCAAACATCCCACCTTGGCCTCTCCAAGTGCTAAGATTATACTTGTAAGCCAATGTCCCCAGTGGCGGTCTTTGATTTGAATCTCAGCATCACACATATTGTAGAGTTAGATGAAGAATCATATGATTTAATAAAGGAGGTGGATAATTTTTTTCTATTCTCTGATGAGATTCGTTCTTTTATTTCAATTTAATATGAACTATGTGTAGTTTAGGATTCAGTTTCATGAAAGTGACTTTCCTCTATATTTTGATGGGACTTTCCCTCTATATTTTGAGGAGGGATTCATGATCTTGTTTACTTTTTTATATTAATTTCTAGATCCTAATTTAATAAGGCCCTAAGAAAGAGGAATTTTCCTTCCTTTGGATTCACATTTGCCAGTTTGGGACTAATTTTAGGTTGTGTTGCACTGATTTGATCTTTCCTATTTCTGGGATATTTTATGCTGTAATTGGATATGTGTATCTTTAATTGATTGAATTTCTTCAGTTAAGGAACTTAATAGATAATTGAGGTATTGTATATATTTTTGAATTGAAATCTAAAGTGGCTATGTTCTGAGACAATGAGTATTGTAACTAACTACTGAACAAGACTTTGATTCCAGAGGTCAAATTGCTTTGGGAGGTGGGAGGGATGGTAAGTTACCATTTTTATATCCTTATTATCAAGGTGGTTTCAATATGTCAAACTTTTTCTTAGCAAAGTTTACATTAAAGTCTGTGTGATCCCGGTGAAATATAGTAAGTAATTTTTTCTTCAGATATCTAATTTTAATATTATTTCACATTTAGGTTATCAAAAATTGCCAACTCATCCTTGAAAACTGTTCAAAACTGTGTGAATCAGCTTTCTTGGTATTAAGAGTGACAGAAACATTCTTATCCTGTCAGTATCTGCTCTGAACAATGTGTATTTTGAAAGTTTAGAAGTTTTGATCAATTAGTTTTCAAAAACAGTATTAAGTATTATCACGAGGATATATAGTTTCTTTTTGTTTCTCTCCTGGTAAGCTAAATGTTTTTATATTGCTGATTTAAAATTCTTAAGCTCTTTGTCTTCTTAAGGATCAATCCTTAAGAAGGATCAATCTTTGAAAAAGAAAATAGTAATTGGGTAAAATCTCTTTACCTTCAGTCCCAGCTTTCCTGAATTTTTCTGTTTTACCTACCCCTGCTTTATTCCAGTTAAATAAAAGACAGTGGTTTACTGAGAAAACACTAAGTTTTTCAGTTTTTTTCTTCCTTCTATCCTTTATTATTCTTTCACTCTTTTTTTATTATCTGATTATGATCTGAGTGGCCAGTAGAAGTCTCTGGTTCTTAGGTATTTCAGTTCTAAAATGGATATGCCGTTTACTATTGTCAACCACCTTGAATATTATGAATATTTAGTGCAAAAGAGAAGAAATAGGCTAGGAAATATAATTTTAAAATATTTATATGGAATTTCTAAAAATTAAATTTGTCATTTGAATACTGCAGAGTTGTTTTTTTTTTTTGTTGTTTTTTTGGCCAGGGCTGGGTTTGAATTTGCCACCTCTGGCATATGGGACCGGCGCCCTACTCCTTGAGCCACAGGTGCCGTCCTACTGCAGAGTTTTTAAACTGATAAATTAAGGCTTAAAAATCCATCCATTTTCTATTAATATTTGTTTTCTAAACCTAAGAAAACTGTTTCTGATGAAAAGTAAAGCAATCCTTGAATGCATCAGGGAATCACCACATTTCTTAATTCTGAAACTTTGTCTTTGCCTTGCAAGTTTTAATTACTCATTTTGAAAAAGTGTAAGTAGTTACTCGAAATTTATTTTTTTAGAGAGAGTCTCACTCTGTCACCTTGGCTAAAGTGCAGTGGCACAATCATTGCTCACTTCAGCCTCAAACTCTTGAGCTCAAGTGATCCTCCCAACTTATCCTCCTTTATAGGTGGGACTACAGGCATGTACCATCATGTCCAGCTAATTTATTTTATTTTAAATAGAGACTGGTTTTCAGTATGCTGCCCAGGTTGGTCTTAAACTCCTGGACTCAAGCAATCCTCCTGCCTCAGCCTCCCAAAGTACTAGGATTACAAACTTGAGCTACTGTCCTGGGCCAGTTGGATGGAATTTAAATAAAGGAATGTACTTATGTCAAATTGTTTAAGTTGAATATTGCTTTATTTGAAATACTTTTATCACATCCTTATTTATATTCTAGTTGTGTACATATTTCCTAATTTTGAACATTTTTTCTTACAAGATTATAAGCAAGTTTATATCAGGCACAAGGTAATACTGGGTGAACAAATGCATGACTGGACTTGTGAGAACCTCTCATTTTCTCCCCATTTGCTTCCGAGGGTCTTGGGAATGTAACTTTTGTTATTCATTATTTTTGAATCAGATTTTAAAATTTAAACATGGCATTTCATGAGAAAGCATGAGCAAAAGAAACTTGAGGCTCCTACCTCTCTGTACTATATGTCCTAGTAATCAAAAGGTGATAGCATTAGGTGAAAGGTCCCTTTTCACCTATGGGCAGTCATGGCAGCCTCCACAGTTAACAGTCCTCCACAGTTAATTCCTCTGTAAGTAGTCCATATGGCCACGTGGCAGAATTAGGATGATAGACTTAAGGCCGCAAATAAATCTGGGTCAATCAGTAGTTTTGGCTGCCTTAGGGGACGGTATCTTTTCCCAGACTGGCTATATAAGCCAAAGGTAAAGCCAATTACCATTGGTGAATTTGACTTGCTCAAACTGAAGCTTATGAGCACTCTTTCAAATTGATTTACCAGAGCCTTGTTTAGAGAGCTTTGCTTTGGCAGATGAGAGAAATAAATGGCAACTGCCCACAAAGAACTTACTTTCAATTATTTATTTACACAAAAAGAACGTTAAAGATGGCAGCAAATCAGATGAAGCCTTTTCTTTTTTCATCTCAACACATGCGCGCGCATGCACACACACACACACACACACATATGTTTTCCTGGTAGGTTGCACTGAAAGAACCCATTAGAAAGGTAACTTTATGTTGTTCTCTTTCTTTCTAGACTGTCAGACTTTATCTTTTATTTAGGGCTTACTTACTGACTCCTAAATAATATGTATATTTTCCTTTTTTAATATATAAAGAATATGTGTCTTTTAGGGATATATGTTGAAATATTTTACATATATGTTTATATATGAATATTTTATATATAGTTTTAATATATGTGATCTCATCACATAGACACACACAAATAGTTGCAACAAAATTATATTAATATGTTATAGAAAATAACAATAACTCCAATAATAGCCAATTAATTTTTTATTTTATAATCCACAGACTTCAAGGTTTCACTAACTATCCCAATAATGATATTTATAACAAAAGAAAACCCAAGCCCATGAATTATATTGTCATCATATCATTTTTGTCTCTTTTAATTTTTGTCTCTTTTAAAGTTATTGAAACTTTACATTTCATGACCTTGAAATTTTCAGAGTAGAGTCCAATTAGTTTGTAGACTGTCCCTCAATTTGGATTTGTGTAATTTTTTCTCATTATTGGGTTTCATTTATGCACTTCTGGTGGAAACACCTCTGACAGGATGAGGTAATGCAAAGTTCTTTTTAAATTATTGTATCAGGAGGTACACATTATTGATTAGTGCCATTACTGGGATTTATTGGGAAAAGTGGTATCTACCAGGATTCTCCACTGAAAAGTAGTATTTTACCCTTTGAAATTGATTAGTATCTTGTGAAAAGGTTAAGTTGAAACTATGTAAATATTCTGTTACTTTAAATATTTACCTACTGGTTTTTACATTCATTAAAAATTCTTGCCTGAGTCAATTAATATTCAGACAATGGCCATATGATAATTTTCCAATTTCATCATCTTTCTATATTGATTAGTTGTTTGAAGAAAAGAAACTGAGAAGAGATTTCTTATTTACTTAGGTAGTTGTATCAGTGTGGATTTATGGGTGCATATGCAATAGGTTAAAATTCTTTACTGTCATTCTCTTATGTCTAGTTAAATTATCTCAGATTTGGCTAGTGGGAGTCTCTTCAAAATTACTCCTGTGTCTTTTGGAACATCTTAATTTTTGCCACATTATATTCCAGGTTAAACTTGTATTTCTCTGTCCTAGCCCTAGAATTAAATATTTCTTCACAGAACCCTCATCTACCTCATCTTCACAGAACCCTCATTCTACCTTATTGTAGAATGGTATTTGGAAAGCAAAAGTGGGCCTGTGTTTTTTTTTTTTTGGAAACATCTCTAGTCAGGCTTATGAAATGACTCCAAGTTGGCAAGTCAAATAGTCATTTCTCAATCTTCATTATACATGCTCCAGTAAGAGAATTTGGATTTTTAAAAATCATCTAAAATTATAACTGATATTTTTTGATTTTTAAAAATTTATTCAAATTAATACAAAGGTACAATTTTTAGGTTACACTGTTCTCACTTCCAGGGTAAAGTTCTATTTGCAGAAGAGCCCCTCACCCAGGAGGTGTGTTATACACCCTCATGATATACACAAATCACTGCTGGTTACCTACCATCTTTTTAAAAATTATATTTTTATTTTAAAATATTAAGGGGGTACAAATGATTTTCTTACATGGATAGCTTTATGATGCTTTAGTCAGGGCTATAAGTGTGTCCATCACCTGAATATTATTCATTGTACCTGTTAGGTAGGTTTTTGCCCCTACCCTCTTGACTCCCCTTCTTGGTTTCCAGTGGTTTTTACTTTTTTCTGGGCCCATGTGTGCCCATAAATTAGTTCCAGATTATTAGGGACTACATGGGGTATTTTTTTTTTTTTCCATTCTTGAGAAACTTTACTTAGGATAATGGTCTCTACTTCCATCCAAATTGCAGTAAAAGACATTAATTCATTCCTTTTTATGCCTAATACTCAATGGTATATAGGGAGTGGCCCAAAAGTCACCCATAAAGTCACCATACACAGGTAAAATGAGAAATTGTAGGTAAATGTACCTTTATTTCCAAAATACTATATTCATTATAAAATTTTATGAAGAGGTGGCTAATACATTAATAATACTTTGTAAATATTTTGTAATAATTTTTAAAATAAAGGTAGCTTTATGAACCGATGAGCACTTAGGCTGATTCTATGCCTTTGGAATTATGAATTGTGCAGTAATAAACATCAAAGTGCAGGTGTCTTTTTGATAAAATGACATCTTTTCCTCTGGGATGGATACCAGGTAGTTTGCTGGATCTAATGGAATGTGTACTTATAGTTCTTTGAGGAATCTCCATACTGTTTTCCATAGAGGTTGTACCAATCTGTAGTTCCACCAATTTAGTAGCATTCCTTTCTCTCTGTATCCATGTCAGCATCAGTCCTTTTTGAACTTTTTAATAAGAGTCGTTCTCACAGGCATAAGGTGATATCTCATTGTGGTTTTAATTTGCATTTTCCTGATGATTGACATTGAGCATTTTCTTAAGTTTCTTGGCCATTTATCTTCCTTTGAAAAGCTATGCTAATGTCATTTTTCCACTTTTTAATAGGGTTGTTTGCACCTTGATGATTTGAGTTCTTTGTAGATTCTGGATATTAGCCCTTTATTGGATGTATACACATGTAGTTTGCAAATATTTTCTCCCCTTCACGCAGTTGTCTATTTGCTCTGTTGATTATTTCTTTTGCTGTGCAGAAGCTTTTTATTCAATCAAGTTCCCTTTATTTTTGTTGTTGGCTATCATTGTCTTTGAGGTCTTAGTCATAAATTTCTATCCTGGGGTGATATATTGAAGACTTTTTCCTACATTTTCTTCTGAAATTTTTAAGGTTTTGTGCCTTACAATTGAATATTTTGTCCATCTAGAATTAATTTTTATTGTAAGAGATGAGGGTCCTGTTTCATCTTTCTGCATGTGGCCATCCAATTTTCCCCACACCATTTATCGAACAGGGCTTATTTTCTCCAGTGTATGTTGTTGTCTACTTCACTGAAGATCAGTTGGTTGTAGGTAGATGGTTTCATATCTGGTTTTCTGTTGGTCGATGTTTCTGTTTTTGTACCAATACCATGCTATTTTGATTACTATACTCTTGTAGTATAGTTTGAAGTCAGGTAATGTGATACCTCCATATTTGTTCTTTATGCTTAAAATTTCTTCGGCTATTTGGGCTTTTTTCTTTTCTTTTCTTTCTTTCTTTTTCTTTTCTTTTCTTTCTTTCTTTCTTTTGACAGAGTTTCAAGCTGTCACCCTGGGTAGAGTGCTGTGGAGTCAGAGCTCACAGAAACTTCCAACTCTTGGGCTCAAGTGATTCTCTCGCTTCAGCCTCCCAAGTAGCTGGGACTATAGGCGGCTGCCACAATGCCCAGCTATTTTCTTTTTTCATTGCTGTTGTCATTGTTGTTTTAGCAGGCCCCGTCCAGGTTCAAATCCGCCAGCCCCAGTATATGTGGCTGGTGCCCTACCCACTGCACTACGGGTCCCACCTTGGGCTTTTTTCTTATTCCAAATAAAATGTAGAATTAGTTTTTCTAGATCTGTGAAATACAACATTGGTATTTTGATGGAGATGGTGTTGAATTTGTAAATCACTTTGTACAGTATGGACATTTTAACAATGTTGATTCTGTTGATCCATGAGCATGATATATTTTTCCATTTGTTTGTGTCATTTGTGATTTCTTTTCTCAGTATTTCATAGTTCTCCTTGTAAAGATTTTCACCTTCTTCATTAAGTAAATTCCTAAGTATATTATTTTCTTTGCAGTTAGCGCAAATGGTATTGAGTCTTTGATTTGACTCTTAGCTTGACTATTAATAGAAATGCTTCTGATTTGTATACATTTATTTTGTAAGCTGAGACTTTACTGAATTAATTTTTCAATTCCAGGAGTCTCTTAGTGGAATCTTTGGGATTCTCTAGATATTATTGACAAGATAATATTGTCAATGAAAAGCAATAGTTTAACCTCCTCTTTCCTATTTGGACACCCTTTATTTCTTTCTCTTGTCTGATTGCTCTGGCTAGGACATTCAGCACTGTGTTGAACAGAGATGGTAACAGTGAACACCCTTGTCTTGTTCCATTTCTTTGGGACCGTGCTTTCAACCTTTCCCCATTCATTATGATGTTGGCTATTGGCTTGTCATATATGGCTTGTATAATTTTGAGATACATTCCTTCTATGCCTAGTTAAGAGTTTTTATCATGAAAAAGTGCTGGGTTTTGTCAAATGTTTTTTCTTCATCTATCAAGATGATCATATGATCTTTGTTTTTACTTCTGTTTATGTGGTGAATCTCATTTATTGATCTATCTCTATTGAACCATCCTTACTTCCCTGGCATGAAGCCCATTTGGTTGTGGTGGATTATTATTATTATTATTGTTTTTAATGTGCTGTTTAATTTGGTTTGCTAGTATTTTATTGAGGATTTTTGCATTTATATTCATAAGGGATATTGGTTTGCAGTTTTTGTTGTTGTTGCTGTTGTGTCCTTTCCTGGCTTTGTTATTAAGGTGACACTGTCTTCGTTGAATGAATTGGGGAAGAGTCTCTCCTTCTTGATTATGGAATAATTTGTACAGTATGGGTATCAGCTCTTCTTTGCAGGTCTGCTAGACTTCAGCTGTGAATTTATCTGGTGTGGGGCTTTTTTGGGTGGGTATTTTTTATTATTGCTTTGGTCTTATTCATTGTTGTTGTTCCATTTAGGAGTTCTATTTCTTCCTGATTGAGTCTTGGGAGATTGTATGTTTCCAGGAATTTATCTATTTCTTCTACATTTACTAGTTTATGTGTATGCAGATTTTTGTAGTTTTCATGGATGATGTTTTATATTTCAGTGGTATCAATTGTAATATCGCCATTTTCACTTCTGATTGAGATTATACATGTCTTAGAGATGTCTTGTTTGCTGTGACTCTTTTTTTTTTTTATTAAGTCATTTGTACATAGATCATAAATACATTTATGCCATTATGGGATTTGATGTGTTGATTATTTGTACAAATTGGAGTGCTTACATCATACTAATCAACATAGCTTTCACCTCATGTACCCAATTACAGCATTAAGACATTTGCTTTCTACACCTGATAGATCCAACTTGTACTTGCATTGTACTCCATGGGTGTGGTCCCCCTACCATCCCTCCCTCGATCAACCCACTCCCTTCTCTTCCTCTCTCCCTCCCCTTCCTGCCTTCATCCTAGGCTATAGTTGTGTTTCATTCTTCATATGCAAGTGTGAGTGATTCTAAATTGGTTTCACAGTAGTACTGAGTACAATGGATATTTTTTTTCCATTCCTGAGATACTTTACTAAGAAGAATATTTTCCAGCTCCATCCATGTAAACATAAAAGAGGTAACATCTCCTTTTTTTATGCTGCATAGTATTCCATGGTATACATATACCACAATTTATTGGTGTTTAATGACCATCTTGTATCTGGATGTCTGAATCTCTAGTGATTCCAGGGAAGTTTTCCTTAATAATTCACTCAAATAGATTTCTGATGCCTTTACCTGTTTCTTTTCCTCCCTCAGGGACATCTGTAATTCATATGTTAGTTCACTTCATATAATCCTATATTTCTGTAAGAAATTTCCCCATCTTTTTTATTCTCATCTGCCTCTTTTTGAATAACTGGGTTATCACAAGAGCCTTGTCTTCAGATCTGAGATTCTTTCTTCTCCTTATTTAGTTTGTTGAAGTTTTCTGCTGTTTTGAAATTCGCTAAATGAGTCTTTCATTTCTTTCAGTTGTATTATATCCTTTCTTTTGATGTCTAGCTCTTTAGTGACATTTTTGTTGATTTCCTGAAATATATTTTTGGCTTCTTTTTATTGGTTTTTAACTTTCTCTTCAAGTCTATTCATCTTATTTGTTACCCATATTCTGAATTCCATTTCTATCATTTCTATAATTTACTTGTCATTGAAGTCCACTACTATGGATCCATTGTGATCCCTTTGGGGTGTTGAACTGCTTTGTCTTTCAGGTTGCTGGGGTTTATTTTTGGTAGTTTCTTATCATCTGAATCCTCTTCTTGGCTCAGGCCTAATAGATTTGTAGGGTACCTGATCTCCTTCTTTGGGGATTCTCCCAGTTAATTAGAAGAAGTCCCTAGATGGTGCTTTTCTTCCACCCCAAAATATCAATGCAGCAGGGGAGTGTTGCATGCAGTAGAAAGCCTGTAATGAAGCTATTCAGTTTCATCTTGCTCACCTGTGATTGCTACAATTCAAGCTGATGATCTTTGTGCAGGGTGAGTGTTCTCTCAGATCACAGTAGGAAGCTGGGTGAGACCCTCTTCATGGAGACTGTGTTTGGGGGCATTAATCTGTCCAGGGGCTCTACCTAGAGATGACAGTGGCAGCTGAGTGAGGCTGTCTATGTAGTAGTTGCTGGAACCCAGGTTGTAGGTGTTTGCTC
This sequence comes from Nycticebus coucang, assembly GCF_027406575.1. Classification (NCBI taxonomy): domain Eukaryota; kingdom Metazoa; phylum Chordata; class Mammalia; order Primates; family Lorisidae; genus Nycticebus; species Nycticebus coucang. Next base: position 46,671,630 of record NC_069801.1, on the reverse strand, counting down.
TGATCAGATCCAGGTGAAATGGTGGCTGGAGACTAAGAGATGGGGTCCCTGGCAGGCATTGGACCTTGGGGCAGTTCTATCAGCCCAGAAGCAGTGTGGAGACTCAGTAGGGGTCTGGGAGTCCAGGTGTACTGTTGGAGTCTTAGGGATGTGTCCTGGGACTGGTGGGTGGGTGAGAGAGCCACAGAGGCAGAGCCTTGGACTCCGGCCTGAGAGCTTCAGAGCCAAAACTGTGCCTCCTGAAAACAGGGCTATATAGCTGGTGGGATATTCCCACCTGGGGCGTGTAGACTGGTCTGCAAAGATGGTGGACTGTTCACCAGCTTGGAGGCTGTGGATGCCAAGTTGTATGGGCAGGAATTAGTGCCATGGCCTAGGGACATGGAGTTCTGCCCACCCTTTCAGGTCCCACTGAGGACATCAACCAGTTCTTCCCCTGTCGAGCCTGTAGTGTTAGGCAACACCTGTGCTGAGATCCTGCTATGTTGGAAGGGTGAGGCCTTTTCACATTTAGTCACAGGGTATGGCTTAGGCACATATCTGAGCATCCACTTTCTGAAGTCTATTTCTTCCTCATCCCTGTGGGGGAGATGTGAAGGCACTGCTGCAAAGCTGAGTCTTGTTTAGACCTGGCATCATGCACCTGAGAGGTCTGGATGGCATCAGCAGCAGAAACCCAGGATTGGCAGCCACCAGATCCTTACTATGCCTGTTCAAAAGTGGTATTGTATGCTCTAGTTCAAGGTGGCTGACTAGATGCAACTAATGTATGGCTCTCCCACATAGAGGGATCAAAATTAATGAGTAGATATTCATGCCTCAAATGGATTTTCTAAGAGAGATTACTGAAATCCCATAGAGAAGTTACAGGAATCAGGAAAGTGGAGAAGAGTAAAGCTAAACATTGTGCTTAGCTGTGATTGATGGGAAGCCAAGAGAAGAGCCATGATCTTGGGAAAGTGTGAGTGAGAGAGTCCTGCGTTTCCATATTCATTCCAGGATTTTTTAAAATCTTAGCTACAGGAGCACTCCCTAGGCCATCATGGGCCCCTTAGCTAAGATAAGGAGTTACCAACGGAGCATACAGAAACATTGTATGAACTTGGGTGAATCCCCACAGGCTTTTGAGATCTGAGCCATCTGAGATTCCAGACCACAGAGGTCTCATTCCTGCTCTGGGGCTGTCAACTACAGCCCTACAGGTGGGAGGGGTAGGCAGAAACTGCTGTCACCACTACAGGAAGAAAGGATGAGCGATCCCCATCTCCAGCTGTTTGCGTCTACTGAGAGAAACATGCCTTACCTGGAGGCAAGTCTTTGGCACAACTGCTCCTTCCCTGCCTGAGCAATGCAGTTGCAGCAGACAGCTCTTCTGGGATCCCAGCCTCTACTGTTTAGAGCTACTTACTCTGCCACTGCTGCAGAGCCAGGGAGGGGCCTGGGAATCTGGTTCCCAGAGTGTATGACAGAAACCCCTGCCACTGCTGAGGGAGGGAAGTGTAAGCAACTTGTGTGTCACATACCTGGTGGCTGGTCTCTACTAATTTCATACATAGGGTCTCACCCTGCCCAGTCACAGTGCTTATCTGAGAATTCTGCCAGAACAGGAGATTACCCTGCCCCTTCTTATCATGGCCAGTGCTTGAACCTAGAGAGGCCTAAGGATAAAATTCTCTAGCTCAGTCTTAGTCTGGTTCCCTCAGGACTCAAGCACACCATCCAGAGGCTTGGGGATGGGGAATTACTTAATCTAGTTCACCACCATTGGTACTTGAATATTCCCTTAGGGGTCTGAGATGTGGCTGACACAAATTGCCAGCAACACCACAATGAATACTCAATCACATGTGAAGAAAGGCAATGCACCGATCCCTTTACACAGAGCAGCAATGTTCCACATAGAGAACAAAGTTGTCTGTTTTGGGTTGAAGGAAGAGGTTCTGCTCCAAAACCATTTAGGAAGATAATTGTACGAAAGGCATTTTCTGCAGCAGTCATTTTTCTCGTTTCATGGAGATAGATGACAGTGTTTGACTAAACTGAGTCATGAACCTCAGGCGAGGGGCATGATAAAGAAATGGATCACTTTTCTACCACAGAGTAGTCCATTGCCTGAGACAATAGAGAACTCCCCATGGTAAACAAACTCCAAACTTCTATCCACCAGCTTCTTCTACCTCTGGCTATTACCTGTAAGTGCCACTCACTGGCCAAGGAGATTGATAAGCACAACCTAATTTAATACCTCTTGTCAGAGGGCAAGTGCTAGACTGTGAGATAAGCTTCCTGATGCCTCTACCATACCAGTTTTGTAGAACATTGTGAGCCTGCTCATATATCCAGCACACCTTACATCTCTACTACAATCAGAATCCTAGAAAGCCACCACATAAGTGTTTTCTATAGTTAGGAAACTCATGCAGTGCCTTGGCACCCTGAAAACACCCCAAATTGAAGCCAAATGAGCAAATACAACATATAGTATACTCAAAACCTCAAGGGAGAAAAGCCTTTTTAAACAAATGTACCATGTAAATGAAAGTAAAATAAAAAATAAGAAGTAAAAGCTTCTCTAGATGAGAAGGAATCAGTATGTGAACTCTGGCAGTATGAAAAAACAGACTGCTTCAGTACTCCCTGATGATTACACTAGCTCTCCAGCAATGAATTCCAACCAAAAGGAAAATTTTAAAATGACAGAGAATTCAAAATATAGATTGTAAGTAAGGTCAATCAGATCCAAGAGAAAGTTGAAAACCAACACAAAGAAATAAAAACAATGTTTCAAGATATGAATGAAAATTTCACTAAAGTGAAAGTAGAAGAAAGAATTTCAGACATTGAAAATAAGGCTTTTGAATTAACCTAGTCAACCTAAGTGACCATCAGTTTACACACACACACACACACACGGTCTACTACTCTGCCCTAGTGGAAAATGAAATAATGTCACTAGAGATTTAAAGGTGGGGTGATGGGGTGTAGTGAAGGATGAAAATTATGTGTTGGGTACAAGATACTATTCAGGTGATGAGTGCACTAAAAGCCCACATTTCTCCACTATCCAATATATACATGTAATGAAATTCAATTTGTTACTACGTAATATATTGAAATAAATAAAATTGATATTGTGTACTCTTATTGAGAGGCACATAGAGTCTGGCTTTCTCTTTTTGTGATGTTAATAGCAATTTAGTATTTATATGTGATTCGTATTTAAATAATAATATTTCAAAACAATAATAGACTAGAATTGCCAAAATAGTTATATAGCTAAACTCTAGGAATTTAGAGGAGGAGATGCTAACTTTAGAGGAGGAAATGCTAACTTAGAGCAATATTAATCAGGGAAAATTTTATGGAAGTAGTGGACTGAAGATAGCTCTTACAAAATGGGAATGGTTCTGATAAAAAAATAATAGGCAGCTTTGGCTACATTATGCAGTGATAATTAATAGCTATTAATAAAAATCCCAGCGTGTAACAACAAATATTTATTTCTTGCTTCCATTTATATGTCCGTTGTAGGTCAGTTTTAGTATTTGTCTAAATCTTCATATCAGATGCAGGCTGATGGAGTAGCTACTATCTGGGCCATTGCTGGCTTTATGTAAAAAGAAAAGAGACCATATTGGAACTGAGCAATAGTTCTTAATGTTTCTTCTTGGAAATGGCACATGTCACTTCCATATTTCTGTTAGGGTCTTATAGTAAACCTGGTATTGACTAAGTGGAATATATTATTCTGATAAGGTTAAGCAGCAAGTATTTTGAAGAATACTGTGTAATGGGTATGTCTATTCTGGGTGGGAAAGGAAAGGGTATTCTGGGTAGAAAGAGGCACAAATGCATTTGGTATATTTGGGAGTTAGTAAAAAGAACCATTTTTTAGGAGTACAATGGTATACTGTCTGGTCAGAAGAGTAGAGACTATCAAAACTAGAGAGGGGAGGAGAGGGAGGGGAGCCCCTATGTATGAGAGTTTAAATTCCAAACTGATATTCAGCTAAGCTAACCTCTGTTTCCACTGATGTCTGGACTTCTGGCTTGAGCAACTGGGAATGGAAGGCATTAGCCCAGCAACACAGTAGAAATACAGTGTGAGCCATAAATGTTATCTATGTATATAATTTTAAATTTGCTAGTAGCCACATTAAAATATTTTACAAAACAGATGAAGTTCATTTTAGTGTATTTTTCAACTCAATAATTTCTAGTTAATATTTTGCTGTTATTCATGGTTCTATTCTCATCACTTTGTGAAGAAATGAAAATGGAATTTAATAGCATATAGTAGGGAAAAATGGTTTGGTCTTATGGTTTGGTCTTCCAAAGAGAAAGATTTTTTTTTATTATTAAATCATCACTGTGTACATTGATGCGATGATGGGGCACCATACACTGGTTTTATAGACCGTTTGACACATTTTCATCACACTGGTTAACATAGCCTTCCTGGCATTTTCTTAGTTATTGTGTTAAGACATTTGCATTCTACATTTACTAAGTTTCACATATACCCTTGTAAGATGCACTGCAGGTGTAATCCCACCAATCACCCTCCCTCCACCCCCCTCCTCCCTCCCTCACCTTCCTTTCCCCCTTCCCCCTATTCTTAGGTTATAACTGGGTTATAGCTTTCATGTGAAAGCCATAAATTAGTTTCATAGTAGGGCTGAGTACATTGGATATCTTTTCTTCCATTCTTGAGATACTTTACTAAGAAGAATATGTTCCAGCTTCATCCATGTAAACATGAAAGAGGTAAAGTCTCCATCTTTCTTTAAGGCTGCATGAGAAAGATTTTTGTATACAGATGGAATGCTAATGATCTGTAACCTAACTTAGGGTTAAGAATATTTTTTTCTCCTCCTCTGTTAGAGATCCCAGGGTAAGAAAGAAAAAAATGAGCAGTCTCTTCTCAAGAGGACTGCAAGGTAAATAGTACCCTTTGAGGAGAGCCAGATTTTTAAAGTTAAGGAGGTAGTGGGAACATTCAATGAGAAGTATAGGAACAACATAGGAGGCACAATCCCAGAGATTACGTTAGTGCTCTAAGGTGGAGTGACATGGGGACTTAGACTGGGTGACAGAGGAATTAGATGGGCTTTAGAAGGATAGGCAATGAGGAAGTGATGGAGAGTTTGTATCAAAGTCACTGTCAGAGACTCCTAAGGGAATCATAGAATATCATAGGGATAAAGGAGAGTATTAGAAGGTGGGAAGAAGGAGTTTGGATGGAATGAACTGTTCAGGAATTTTAAATTGATGCAAAATTGTTTCTGTGTTATTGAGTGCTAGTATGCCCTGTATGAAAAGGCCTCTGGAGAAGTTGCCTCTTTTGTGGCCATTTGCCTAGATGGATAGGGAATTAAATGAGACCCAATACCTGAGAATTTAAATGTGATGGCCCCAGAAAAGGGTACTGACACTGAGGATATTTCAAAGTAAGGATTTGTAATTCTTGATGACTGACAGTGATGAAAGAAAATAAGTAAGCTGCTATATCAACATTTATGAATGTTCATTATTTCCTAGGTAGCCTATGTACTCTTATATTTAAGTCTTACATACTCCTGCCAGGTAAGGGAGGTGAATTTCCATTTTTATAGATATAGAACTTAATTTTGGAAGGATATAATGTTTTGCTCAAGGTCATATAATTAGTAGATGTTCTTTGGGGTTGTTCTGTTAATGTGAGGGTCCTAGATGTATTTAATTTGAACCACAGTACTTACGTTAATAGGGAAACATGGTCAGAGGAAGCAGAGTCATTATGATAGAATCTGATAACACCAAGAAAGCAAATACTTAGATGGTTCTTTCTTTTGCTTTGCCCAAGTAGACCTTTCCTTTTTTTAAAAAAATGACTTCAACTTATTTTTATTTGAGGGGAAAAGGTGCACTCTAGTGAGGATCTGTCTCTATTGTTGCTCTGCAAAGCCCTGGGAAATATAGGAAAAATAAAATACCTGAGCAGGAAATTGAATAAGTGACCTTAGAGTTCTCTTACATCCTTTCCCCTCCCTTACCAATACAATGAAACTGCCTGTTGGCATTCTATGATACTATGCTTGAAAAAGACTAGATTAATGGGCAGATAAAACCTCGATTTGAATGGAATCCTTGCTTACAGGATGATTAAAGAACAAGTTCAAATTATTTAGGTTTTATAGTTCTAAACTATGTGAAACTTTATATTATTTAAAAGTAAATACATTTTCATGTTTTCTCTTAATATTTATAAAATTTATGTCATACTTTTAAGCAAGTTAAATATGCATATAGCAAAGGACTTTCTTTCTTGCCTTTGAGTCTTTGTATAAACTTTTCTTCCCTTAAATAAATCCTCTGGGCAGATCAAAAGGCTAAGTATAGCTGAGATTTATTGTAAAAATGAATAGAATTTTTTTGGGGGGTTATACTGAGAGATGTATTTTCAGTAATATGTATGGTTAAGGCATGAACTTGAGTCTAGTTTCAAATTCTGGCTCTCTACTTATCTATAATTGTTTTAAGGATTGAGTTAATCTTCACAAAGCACTTAGGGCAGTACTTAGTATATAGTAAATACAATGTATATGTATTTGTTAAACAAATTAGGAAGTTACATCATGAGAAGTCAGATTACCTTCAAGATTATAGTTCTTATATAGTATTTGAATAAAGTATGAATTCAGTGGACATGTTTGGATTCATGGTTAAATATGATATGTACCTGGCAAGTTTTAGATGAATCACACCAAACATAAAAATGCTTACCATTATTTTATTTCTTGTTACATTGCTATTTTACAAAGCTTTGCCTCATATTTTCTAGACATATTGAAATATATTTGGTTTGTTTTCTGAGTATTGATAAAAAATCCTTTGTGTCTCATTTTCCTAAAGATATGACAGCTTGGCCATTTAGGTTCGTCTTTAGGATGAACAGTTTTGGATAGTTCAGCTCTCGTTATTGTAATTCTAATGTAAAAGTGTTCACAATATTCCAAAGCTCTTTGGTTAGAAGGTTCGTTCTTAGAAGATGGAGTAAATAATTTCAAAATGCTTAGGATTGAGATTGTTTTTCTGCCTCTTCTTGACATTTGTGGATACAATTAGAATTACTCTAATGATTCTGGATGAAGCATAAACTAATTGCAAAGGATTAAATATTGTCAGCAGTCATGCTAGTATATGCTGATGTGTTTTACAGATCTATTTTTTCCCCGGAGTGGTTGTATTTATACATAGATCTTTTCCTTTAGCACCAGGGAAGTGCTTTCTTAGAGGAATAAGTGACTAACCCATCAAATCTTCTATAGTACCAAGTGCTGGTGAGAAGTGTTGGTTGAAAAGTGATTTTACTCACAATTGTCTACATTGCCTCAGTCTTATTTGTTGATTTCTCTTTCTTTATCCTAGCATCTCCAGGGTTCTATTGTTAATTTCTTTCTCTTAGTATGTGTACTCTTCTTGAACAATTTCATGAAATCTATAGTTTTAGTATTCTGTTTCTATCTCTGCAGTGATTGTTTCATTTAAGACTTCTCTCTTGACTCCCAGACTCATTTACAAATGTCTTTGGTGTTCTTTAATTGATCCCTTTTCATGATCTCCTGCTTGTTTCAATTATGCACTATCTTTGTTATTTTTCTGTGGTTTCAACTACATAGTATAATATATATGCACACATACATATACATAATTGCATGCACTTATGTATGTATTCCTGCATGTATATATTATGTACATATGGAAGTTTCTTTCATTCACAGTATTGTTTTCACATTCACCATATTGTTTTCTCTACCCTTTGTCTGTTTACTTAATTTTAATAAATTTAGGAGAGAGTGGTCATCTACCTTTAACTTTCTTAAACAAAACAATTTTCAGCCCAGGATTCTGTATCTTTCTAAGCTAAGCTTCAGACTACATGGAGAAATCAAATATTTTACTGACAGGCAAATATTGAGGAAATTTGCCATAACAAGACCAGCTCTATAGGAAATCATCAGACCCATTCTCAACTCTGATCATTATCTCCAGTAAAGTAGGCACCCAGAAACTAAAGAACAAATCATAGCTTCCACAATGGAGCAAGGGATAAAACTAAGCAATGGACCTTCACAATGAGATGAATAGAACTCCACCATACTTATCAATTCTCTCAATAAATGTGAATGGCTTGAATGCCCCACAGAAGAGGCATAGACTAGCTGACTGGATAAAAAAGTATAAGCCAATAATAGGTTACCTCCAGGAAACATATCTAACCTTGAAGGACAAATAAGACTCAGGGTGATGGGTTGGAAAACAACATTTCATGCAAATGGAAATCAGAAGAAAGGAGGAGTCACAATTTTATTTTTAGATACAAGTGGATTTAAAGCAACAAAAATACAAAAAAAGACAAAGGTAGCATTATATACTGGTCAAGGGAACAATACCATAAGAGGACATTTCAATTATAAATATTTATGCACCCAACTTATATGCTCTCGGATTTATGAATGAACACTAATTGGTCTAAACAATACACTATCCTACAACACCGTAATAGCTGGGGACTTTAACACCCCTCTGAGAGAACTGGACAGGTCCTGTAAATAAAACTAAACGAAGAGGGAGTTAAATGTCACTCTAGAAGAATTGGGCTTAATAGACATATACAGAATATACCATACCAAAGTTAGTAAGTATACATTCTAGTCAGCCCATGGATCATACACCAAAATTGATCATATCCTAGGACACAAATCAAACCTCAATAAAATTGAAACAATTGAAATTATGCCTTGTATCTTCTCAGACCACAAGGAAATAAAGGTGGAACTAAACTCCAACAAAAACCTTTCTTGTTTTAATGCTGAATGACAGTTGGGTCAAGGAGTAGATAAAGAAGGAAATCATTAGATTCCTTAAACAAAATGACAATGAACCCACAGTTATCAAAACCTGTGGGATACTGCAAAGGCAGTCCTAAGAGGGAAATTAATTACATTAGATGCTCACATCCACAAAACAGAGTGCACATGAACAACCTAATGAATCATCTCAAGGAAATGCAGAAGAAAGAGCAATCCAATCCCAAACATAGCAGAAGAAAAGAAAACCAAAAGTGAATCATAAATAAATGAAATTGAAAGCAATCATTCAGAAAATTAACTCAACAAAAAGTTGGTTCTTCGGAAAGATAAACAAAATCGACAAACTAGAAACACAAAAGTAAAATCACTAATGAATGCCAATGTAAAAATACTCAATAAAATCTTGGCTAATAGATTGCCAAGCTACACATTAACAAAATTATTTATCACTATCAAGTAGGCTTTCTTCCAGGGATGCAAGGTTGGTTTAACACACACAAGTCCATAAATGTAATTCATCACATAAATAGAAGCAAAACCAAAATCCATGTGATCCTCTCAATAGATGTAGAAAAAGCATTTGAGAAAATTCAGCATCCTTTTCTAACAAGAATGCTTAAGAAAATAGGCATAGATAGCACATTTTAAAAAATCGATTGAAGCAATCTATGACAAACCTGTAGCCAATATTACACTGAATGGAGTAAAACTGAAAGCTTTTCCACTTAGAACTGGAACCAGAGAAGTTTGCCACCATTGCCACTACTATTCATCATAGTTCTAGAAGTTTAGTCAGTGTACTCAGGCAAGAGAGGGATATTAAGGGCATCCAAATGGGGGCAGAGGAGGCCAAACTCTTGCTTGTTGCTGATGATATAATCTTATACTCCAGAGAAAACTCCAGAGATTCAACCACAAGACACCTAGAAGTTATCAAGATATACTGTAATGTCTCAGTGTAAAAATCAATGTACACAAATCAGTAGTCTTTGTATATGTTAGTAACGGTCAAGTTGAGAAGCAAATCAAAGCTACTCTTCACAGCAGCTTCAAAGAAAATGAAACACCTGAGAATATACCTAACAAAGGTGGTGAAGGATCTTTACAAAGGGAATTATGAAACCCTAAAAAAAGAAATAGCAAAAGACATTAACACATAATGGAAGCACATACCATGCTCTTGGCTGGGAAGCATCAACATTGTTAAAATGTCTATACTACCCAAAGCAATCTACAAATTCAATGTGATCCCCATTAAAATACAAACATCATACTTTAAAGAATTCCAAAAAATAGTTCTTCATTTTGTATGGAACCAGGAAAAACTATATAGCCATAAGAATTCTTATTAATCAAAACAAAGCCAGAGGCATCACTATACCAGACTTAAGTTATGTTATAAATCCACAGTGATCAAAACAACATGATATTGGCACAAAAATAGACATGTAGACAGATGGAACTGAATAGAAAACCTAGAGGTGAAACCAGCCTCTTATCACTATGTGATTTTCAACGCAGTAAAGAACCCCTATTCCATAAATGGTGCTGGGAGAACTGGAAAACCTCATGTAAAAGACTGAAACTGGACCTGCACCTTTAAGCACTTATAAAAATTCACTCAAGATGGATAAGAGATTTAAATCTAAGACATGAAATCATAAAAGTCCTAGAAAAAAGTGTGGGGAAAAACTCTTGATAATGTCAGCCTGGGGAAAGATTTTATGAAGAAGATATCATTGGCAATCAACAACAAAGATAAACAAATGGTACTTAATTAAGCTGAAAAGCTTCTGTACAGCTAAGGATACAATTAAAGCAAATAAGACAACCTTCGGAATGGGAAAAGATATTTGCATGTTACAAATCTGACAAAAGGATGAAAATAACTAGATAACTAATAGTAACTAGTGCCTTACCTAACTATGATAGTACAAACTTATTATCTGTTTGGCATAGCTCTTCCAAGTAAATATTATTATCTTCATGAGGAAACTAAGACACAGATTTTAAGACATTACCTTTTATCTAGTCATTGGTAGTGCTGTGTTTTGAACACAGGCAGTTCATAGGTATCTGTTGTTTAAATATGTACATATTTATGTACATGTATGGTGTGTGTATATATAATATTTTAAAATAATGTAAACGCCCTCTTATCTAGAGAAATCTGAACCCATAGTTATTTAGTTAATTGGAAAAGTCAGTCAAAATAGTGAATCATAAAAATGGTACATACACACTTTAGTTTAAGACATACGTATGTACTCATTCTCCAATCTTTGGATATAGGACTAAGGCTTTCTATTTGGTATTGTTCTAATGACTGTAATTCCATATTGTCTTTTTTGACATAAATTCTAACTGTAATACATTGTCTGCATTTTCTAGGTTTGCTTTATTCAATGTTGAGCAAAATTTAAAGATATTTGTAAATTAAGTATATACAGAATCCTTCTCGATTGTTATAATTTTTAAAAGGTTTTATGGTCTCTATTTTGTATTTAATCCAACAATGATTTTTTGGCTTCTTGCCTTCACCTTCTTAAAGTTTGCACACGTTTTTGTTTGTTTCTTTATAAGCGGCTCCCTATCACATTTGTAATTTGTTTATGTACTATTAAATTAAGATATAATAATTACAATAATAAGTGCAACTGACATAAATATGCCTCATATCAGATAAAATTGAATTCTTAGAAAACGATATAAATTAGTAATAGCAGAAGTGCATGGCATACTTGTGAACAGCCTCTTATCTTTAATGTGGCATGCAATTAATGTGGCAAGAGTATTTTACAGAAGATTTGGAGGATATCAATTTATCTTGTCATTTATTTAAGAGGAGAGCAGTTTTAAAAGCTTCTATTTATATATCAAAAAGAAATGAAATAACATCTTGAAGAAATATGTGCACAAACATGTTCACAGTACCATTGTTTACAATAGCCATGAGGTGAAAATTACCTATAGGCATTTGAATGGATAAACTAACTGTGCTTTATGCATACATTGTAATATTATTCAGTTTTAAAAAGGAAGGAAATTCTGTCATATGTTATAACATGGACGAACCTTGAGGACATTGTGCTAAGTGAAATCAGTCAGTCACAAAAAGATAATAGTGTATTATTCCTTTTATTACAAATATGAGGTATCTAAAGAAGTCAACTTTAAAATGAGAGCAAAATGGTGGTTACTAGGAGCTAAGAGAAGAGGGAAATAGGTGGTTCTAGAGTTTCAGTTTTGTAAGATAAAAAAGTTATACAGATCTGTTGCATAGTCACGTGAATGTTCTGAACATTACTGAATTGTGTATACACTTAAAAAAGATTAAGAAGGTAAATTTTATGTGTTTTTACCAAAATTAAAGGAAAAAAGTTTCTGCTATACAGCTTTCCCTTGAACAATGTAGAAGTTACAGGTGCTGATCCCTGCCAACAGTCAAAAATGCACGTAACTTTTGACTCCCCCAAAACTTAACTGACAATCTATTGTTGACCAGAAGCCTTGCTGGTAACACTTGATTAACACATATTTATAAGTTATATGTATTATACGTTGTATTCTTAAAATAAAATAAAATAAGCTAGAAAAAATGTTATTAAGGAAATCCTAAGGAAGAGAAAATACATTTATAGTATTGTACTGTATTTATCAATACCTCAAGTTTATGTGGTCTGTTTATAAGAAGAATTATCCATCTGAAATGGTAGACAGTCACACCTGCAGACCCCAATTATGGTGCACATCAAGCAATTCCGCTTCTTGTTTTAATGTCATGACTTTTCTTGAGAGAACTTCCAACATTACAGTGGCATTTCATATGGGTCCCTGTGTTATTCAAAGTTTACAATATTGCACTAAACACTATAAATATTTGCTAGAATTGAGAGACATCACTTTTACTGTGATATGCAATTTATTGTAGTGATCTATTGCTCCCGCAGAAATGATTTGCATCACACAGTGGTGTTTTTATTTTTATTAAACCATAGCTGTGTACATTAGTATGATCGTGGGGCACCATACACTTGGTTCATAGATCGTTTGACACATTTTCATCACATTAGTTAACATAGCTTTTGTAGCATTTTCTTAGTTATTTTGCTAAGACCTTTACATTCCACATTTACTAGGATTCACATATACCCTTGTAAGATGCACCGCAGGTGTAATCCCAGTAATCCTCCCTCCTTCCCCCTCCCTCCCCCCTCCCTCCCCTCCCTTTCCCCTTTCTCCCTATTCTTAGGTTATAACTGGGATATAGCTTTCATGTGAAGGTCCTACATTAGTTTCATAATAAGGGTGAGTACATTGGGTACTTTTTCTTCCATTCTTGAGACACTTTACTAAGAAGAATATGTTCCAGCTCCATCCATGTAAACATGAAAGAGGTGAAGTCTCCATCTTTCTTTAAGGCTGCATAAAGCCCAAGTGCCCATTGATCCACGAATGGATCAATAAATTGTGGTATATGTACACCATGGAATATTATTATTATTACACAGTGGTGTTTTTAGCAGATACTTGCAACACTTGAGCTCACCAGAATAGCAATAGAAAGTGACCACAAAACTATTACAGTAGTATCATATGTATTGCAGTTAATTTTATGAAGTTTTAACACAGCATCTTTACATTTATTTACATTTGTTTTGGTTGTGAATGATCTATGGGTGTAAGGTTTGATAAATTTTAAAGTTTATCATATCATTAATGATAGATTTGTGTGTGTTTTATGGTAGTAAATGGTAAAATAAACTGCTGTCTACATACACTTTGTACATTTATAACATACCTTTTTCTTAATTTGGGGGGTATTGCGAGGCTACATGCTTTGTGAGGTTTTAAAAAAAAAATTATAGCAATTCTCCAAAACGTTTTCCAATATATTTATTGAAAAAAATTCATGCAGTGCAAACCCATTTTTCAAGGGTAAGCTGTATGTCATTTTTTCTGCTTTTTAATGGCTCACATGTATCTTGTTAAAAATTTAGATAATATTGAAAAATATGAATGAAAGAAAATCACCTCTAAATACATTTTCTTTAGTATAGCCACTGTTAATATTTTGGTATATATCCTTCTATTCCTTCACTCATGCATGATATGTGTGGATATACACAATATATTTTTTAATTTTTATTTTAACTACAATGGGATATGTGTACTTTTTTAAAAAACGAGCTTCTGGAAAGCATTTAGCTGTTTATTCTGAATATCTTTCCATATTCTCACATTGTCATCATGTTTTATGACTGAATGTTCTCTACAATTTGGATGTATTACAACTACTATGGACTTATTTAAATTTTTCCTATTAATGGGTATTTAGGGTTTGAAAGAAATTATTCATATATATGCACACACAGACATACATATACAAGTGTGTGCACACACACACACACACACACATCTTAGACCAGAAAGCAGTGGAATAATATCTTTAAAGTGCCAAAAGAAATTAGTTTCAACCTAGTATTCTGTATCCAGCCAAATTTTCAATCAAATCTGAGTATAGATTTGCAGATATGTAAGAAATCAGAATGTGTATCTCAGAGGCTTCCTATCTCAAGAAGTTGCTTAGGGATATATAGTAGCAAAATTAAGAAGAATATACAGAACCAGAATAGTGGATCGAATCTCCAGTGATGGTGAGGGAAAATCAGAAGATCCCAGTTAAGTAGCAGGCCTAGAGAATGATCAGTATTGATTAAAGCAGAAAGATAAGAGGTTCTTGGAAGAATACCTCTGGGGAAAAAATACCTCTAATCATCTATGCCATGAATGGTTAGATAGGCAAAAGGTACATTATTTGGCACTAAGTAAAAATAAAAAGCCAATTAAAATGACTGAAAAAAATGAAATGAAGCACAAATAATTTTTGCAAATTTTATAACTAAAATGTGGTACAATGTATATCAATTGATGGAGAGCAAGAAAAGAAAACACATTTTACCACACTACAAAGAATACTCTCCTTCACATGGTCTATGGGCTATGACATTGTTCTATCTGGTCCTACGAGAACTGTTTTTCTGTTTTAAATGTTATCAATTGATTTAGAATCAACTTTTAGACATAACATGGAAACTGTAATTATATCTACAGAAAAATCTTATAAAAGTAAAAGAGTATAAAACTTAACAGTTTGAAAGTAAAGATATAGCTTATGCAAGATGAGAGACAATGTGGATAAAAGAGAGAAGAGAGGGAAGAGAGTCGAGGAAAGACATGATTGCAAGAGGGACTTTACCTAACAATTGCAATCAGTGTAACTGGCTTATTGTACCCTCAATGAATCCCCAACAATAAAAAAAAAAAAAAAAAAAAAAAGAAACCAAGAAGTATAAATATAAGCTATTGTTTAAGTTTATCAAATTATAAGTATATAAAACTATAATTAAATTTATAATCTCATAATTGTAAAAAAAATTGGCAGAGACAGATGTGTATGTATTTTGGGTAAATGAGCTAAGTCCTATTGTTTAAGAGAAGGGTATGCAATGTATCTCCTAAACTGGTAAGGTAAGAAATTGAGGTAAATACATACGATTTAGAGATATGGAGAAACATTTTAGAATGACTAAAGTCAGAAATGGTTGAAAACAGGACTGGGGTCAGGGATGGAGCAGAATGGAGTTGCAAATTGATATTCTTTGTCTATCTTTATAAATAGTTGGTTAAAATTTAAAAAATAGTATAGGATTTATATACTCCTTAAGGCCCTGTTTGAAGTCACTATAACCGTGTGATACTGATGTCTTTTTGTAGCATGAGTTTAAGTAAGTCTGAAGATTCTGTTTCGAACTTTTTAAATCATGAGAAAATGTTCTATATACTTCATCAGAAAATAGCTCAGAGTTCCAAAATCAAGAAGAGTTTTGCTTGAATTACAAAGATGGGGAAATGAGCCACCCTATGATTTTCTTTGTTAGAGGTAGTTTCCCCTTTTTGAATTATCATGGCACTTTATTTATGTATCAACTAGGATATTTATCAATATCTGTCGAGTATAGTTATTTATATCAATTTAACTCTCAAATTATTTATAGACCAGACCATTTTATAAGAGCGAGGGGTGGTTCTTGTCATATAATGTTTACACATTATGTCACATCTTCAAAAGGAAAAATCCCTTCCATGTGGTAATTACCTTTTTTTAGTTATTTAACAAATTTTTGAGCACCTGTTATATTCTAGGCAGCATACTAGACTCTGAATATACAATGACATATATAACAGACCCAGACCTTGTCCTTGTGAAAGTTACATTTTAGTGGGAAAGGCAGATAATAAGCAGATAAAAACATTATACCTGGGTTTTAGTTGACTAATACTGCTAAACAACAACCCCAAGATACAGTGGTTTAAACAACGACCATAAATTTTTCTTCATGAGTCTGTAGGTTGGCTGGGTAGTACTCTTTACCTGGACTAGGTGTGGGCAGTCTTGACAGGCATTCTCATGTGTATGAGACAGCTTGGCTATACTTCATGAGGTTTTTTATTTTCCAGCATTTAGCTGGGACTTGTTTTCTTTCTTTTTTTTTTTTGGCATTAGAAATATGAGCTTTATTTTAAATTTAGAGAAACATTAAAAATAAACTTTTTTTACAAATTATAATCTAGCACTTAGAATATAATTTATAAAGGTTAAACATTAATCCTTAATTCAAAATAATGCTATCCATAGAGCACACCTGGTGTTAGCCAATAGAAGTTCACTTAAGACTAGTATTTCCTCCGCGTTTAACCATTAACACTTCCTAAAATCCGATTATTACGGTGATTTCAACTTTTTAATTTTTAATTACTAGGGGTACATAACTGTTGCGTATCTTTACAGGTACAGGCACACCATGTGTATTAATCAAATCAGGGTGACTGGGATGTCCATCATCTCAGGCATTTAACGTTTTCCTTTGTGTTAAGAACATTCCAATTCCACTCTTCTAGTTATTTTAAATTATGCCCCAACTTATTGTTGATTACAGTCATCTTGTTGTGCTATCAAGTATTGTTCATTCTAACTATACTTTTACACTCAAATAAATATAATGATTTAACTTTATAAGGTTGATCAAGCCCTTTATGTAATAGCTCAAAGATAACTCTTTCAAATATGAAATATTTATACCAGCAAAGAAATTATAAAAAGTATAGAAATTACACCAAAGGACTTGTTTTAATGGCTGTCTATATATAGATTACACGCACATAAAAACATTACACTGAATATAGATGCCATTACATTCTCTTATGTTATACAGCAAACTGCAGGCTCATAAATGTCATTCTATTATGTATCAACTGAAAAAAATATGTAGTTCAAAAAAAGTCTTTGAAGACATATAGGAGTGAAGTGTGCCTGCATTAGAAGCAGAGCTTTTAGACCACATTTCCAGCAGGCTCCCTCCAGCGGGAGCCCTCAGAAAGACAAGATGGTCTTGTTAATGATTTCAATGGATTCTCGAATCTCATCCTCCTTGATCACTAGTGGTGGAGCAAACCTGATGATGTCACCATGGGTTGGCTTGGCCAGAAGTCCGTTATCTCGGAGTCACAGACACACCTTCCAAGCATCATAATCTTTTGTTTCTTTAATAACAATAGCATTTAATAATCCTTTTCCTCTTACGGCAGTGACGATATCAGCGGGTAGCTTCATGAGTTCATTTCTCAAGATAGTACCCATTTTGTCTGCATTTTCTGCAAGGTTTTCTTCTTCCAAAACCTCAAGGGCTGCAATAGCCACCCGGCAGCCCAGCGGGTTGCCCCCATACGTGGGCCCATGTTCCCCTGGTTTGATGGTCAGCATTATTTCATCATCACACAACACCACAGACACAGGGTATAGGCCCCCAGAAAGGGCCTTTCCAAGAAGGACTATATCAGGTCTGACGTTTTCATGATCAACAGCCAGCCATCTACCAGTTCTGGCCAATCCTGTCTGTATTTCATCAGCAATAAACAGAACCTGGTGCCTGGTGCAGAGTTCCCGTACTCCCATTAGGTAGACTGGATCTGGGACAACAACTCCGGCTTCATCCTGGATTGGCTCAACCATAAACGCAGCAACATTTGGGTCTTGAAGAGCACGCTCTAATGCAGACAGATCGTTTATGGAATGATTTCAAATCCTGGCATAAATGGCCCAAAACCATCATAACTGGTTGGGTCCGTGGAACTGGAGATAGCAGACAAAGTCCTACCCAAAAAGTTTCCAGCTGCAAAAACAATCTTTGCTTTGTATTTCTGAATTCCCTTCACGGAATAGCCCCATCTCCGAGCTCGTTTGCAGGCCGTCTCTCCAGCCTCTACTCCTGTATTCATAGGAAGAACTTTGTGATAGTTGAAAAGTTTAGTAATGTACTCCTCATATTCACCAAGTACATGATTATAGAAAGCCCTAGATGTTAAAGTCAATTTTTCCACTTGACTCTTTAGAGCATTCACAATCTTTGGATGACAATGCCCTTGGTTAACAGCACTATAAGAACTCAGGAAGTCAAAATATTTTATGCCTTCTATGTCCCATAGGTAAACACCTTTTCCTCTCTCCAGGGGTACAGGTAAAGGATGGTAGTTATGAGCACCATATTTAGATTCCCTTTCAAAAATGTATTCAGAGGATGGAGGGCCTTGGACTGTTTTTTTAGTTGCAACAGATGTGGCAGAAGCCACTGAAGAATGAACTCCACAAGGAAGCACAACAATCTTCTGCAAATGTGCTAGTTTGGAAAACATTGTATCCTTCAAGCAGGAAAACCACAGATCAACAATCCTTTCTTCCCACAGTTCAGACTAGAATACAGATTTTTATCCAGAGATGCTGGGACAGTATTCAGAGAGTTCAATATCCCCTGACCGGTGCGGAAGACAAACGACTCCCAGGGCGTCAATGAAGCTCAGCCCTGGGACTTGTTTTCTTTCTTTCTTTTTTTTTTATTAAATCATAACTGTATACATTGATATGATCATGGGGCATCATACACTCGCTTCATAGACCATTTGACACATTTTTATCACAATGGTTAACATAGCCTTTCTGGCGTTATCTCAGTTACTGTGCCAAAACATTTACATTCTACATTTACCAAGTTTCGCAAATACCCCTGTAAGATGCACCACAGGTGTGATCCCACTGATCCTCCACCCTCTACCCACCACCCCCCCCTTTCCCACTTCCCCCTATTGTTAGGTTGTAACTGGGTTATAGCTTTCATGTGAGAGCCCCAAATTAGTTTCATAGTAGGGCTGAGTACATTGGGTACTTTTTCTTCCATTCTTGGGATACTTTACTAAGAAGAATATGTTCCAGCTCCATCCATGTAAACATGAAAGAGGTAAAGTCTCCATCTTTCTTTAAGGCTGCATAGTATTCCATGGTGTACATATACCACAATTTATCAATCCATTCGTGGATCGATGGGCACTTGGGCTTTTTCCATGACTTAGCAATTATGAATTGGGCTGCAATAAACATTCTGGTACAAATATCTTTGTTATGATGTGATTTTTGGTCTTCTGGGTATATGCCCAGTAGAGGGATTACAGGATTGAATGGCAGATCTATTTTTAGATCTCTGAGTGTTCTCCATATATCTTTCCAAAAGGAATGTATTAATTTGCATTCCCACCAGCAGGGCAGAAGTGTTCCCTTTTCTCCGCATCCACGCCAACATCTCTGGTCTTGAGATTTTGTGATATAGGCTAGTCTCAGTGGAGTTAGATGATATCTCAAAGTAGTTTTGATTTGCATTTCTCTGATGATTAAAGATGATGAGCACTTTTTCATATGTCTGAAGGCCATGCTCCTGTCTTCTTCAGAGAAGTTTCTCTTCAAATCCCTTGCCGACCCTGCGATGGGATCCCTTGTTTTTTTCTTGCTGATGCGTTTGAGTTCTCTGTGGATTCTGGTTATTAAACCTTTGTCAGAGATATACCCTGCAAATATCTTCTCCCATTCTGAGGGCTGTTTGTTTGCTTTACTTACAGTGTTCTTAGCTGTGCAGAAGCTTTTTAGTTTGATCAAGTCCCAGTAGTGTATTTTTGAAGCTGCTTCAATTGCCCGGGGGGTTCTCCTCATGAAATACTCACCCAGACCAATTTCTTCAAGGGTTTTCCCTGCATTCTCCTCTAGTATTTTCATAGTTTCATGTCTTAAGTTTAAATCTTTAATCCAATGAGAGTCTATCTTAAGTTAATGGTGAAAGGTGTGGGTCCAATTTCAGTCTTCTGCAGGTTGCCAGCCAGTTCACCCAGCACCATTTGTTAAATAGGGAATCTTTTCCCCACTGAATGTTTTTAATTGGCTTGTCAAAGATCAAATAGCAGTAAGTAGCTGGATTCATGTCTTGGTTCTCTATTCTATTCCAGATATCTACTTCTCTGTTTTTGTGCCAATACCATGCTGTTTTGATCACTATCGATTTGTAGTAAAGTCTGAGGTCTGGTAGTGTGATTCCTCCTGTTTTGTTTTTATTTCTGAGTAATGTCTTGGCTATTCGAGTTTTTTTCTGATTCCATAAAAAACGAAGTATTGTTTTTTCAAGATCTTTAAAATATGACAGTGGAACTTTAATAGGGAGTGCGTTGAAATTATATATTGCTTTGGGTAGTATGGACATTTTGATAATGTTGATTCTTCCCAGCCATGAGCATGGTATGTTTTTCCATTTGTTAACATTTTCAGCTATTTCTTTTCTTAGAGTTTCATAGTTCTCTTTATAGAGATCTTTCACGTCTTTTGTTAGGTAAATTCCCAAATATTTCATCTTCTTTGGCACTACTGTGAATGGGATAGAGTCCTTAACTGCTTTTTCAACTTGACTCTTGTTGGTGTATATAAAGGCTACCAATTTATGGATGTTGATTTTGTAACCTGAGATGCTGCTGTATTCCTTGATCACTTCTAAGAGTTTTGTAGTAGAGTCCCCAGTGTTTTCCAGATACACAATCATATCATCTGCGAAGAACGAAAGTTTGATCTCTTCTGACCCTATATGGATACCCTCGATCGCCTTTTCTTCCCTAATTGCGGTGGCTAAAACTTCCATTAAAATGTTGAAAAGCAATGGAGACAATGGGCAGCCTTGTCTGGTTCCTGATCTGAGTGGAAATGATTGCAATTTAACTCCATTCAATATGATATTGGCTGTGGGTTTGCTGTAGATGGCCTCTATCAGTTTAAGAAAAGTCCCTTCTAGACCAATTTTCTTGAGTGTTCTGATCATGAAGGGATGCTGGATATTATCAAAAGCTTTTTCTGCATCAAGTGAGAGAATCATATGGTCTTTGTTTTTTAATTTGTTTATGTGCTGAATTACGTTTATAGATTTACGTATATTGAAGCAGCCTTGACACCCTGGGATAAAACCAACTTGGTCATGATGTATAATTTGTTCGATGTGTTGCTGGATTCTGTTTGTTAGGATCTTGTTGAATATTTTTGCATATATATTCATTAGTGATATGGGTCTATAATTTTCTTTTCTTGTTGGGTCTTTTCCTGGTTTGGGGATCAGGGTGATGTTTGCTTCATAGAACGTGTTGGGTAGTCTTCCTTCTTTTTCTACATTTTGGAACAGGTTGAGTAATATAGGTACTAATTCCTCTTTAAAGGTTTGGTAGAATTCTGACGTGAAACCATCTGGTCCTGGGCTTTTCTTTTTAGGGAGGTTTTGTATAGTTGATGCTATTTCTGAACTTGATATGGGTCTGTTCAACATTTCCACTTGATTCTGGTTAAGTCTTGGAAGGTGGCGTGCTTCCAAGTATCGGTCAATTTCTTTCAGATTTTCATATTTCTGAGAATAAAGTTTCTTGTAATATTCATTAAGGATTTTTTGGATTTCTGATGAGTCTGTTGTTATTTCGTCTTTGTTGTTTCTGATTGATGATATTAGAGATTTTAATCTTTTTTTTCTGATTAGGTTGGCCAGAGGTTTATCTATTTTATTGACCTTTTCAAAAAACCAGCTTTTTGATTCATTGATCTGCTGTATTATTCTTTTGTTTTCAATTTCATTTAATTCTGCTCTAATTTTGGTTATTTCTTTTCTTCTACTGGGTTTGGGGTTGGAATGTTCTTCCTTTTCTAGTTGCTTGAGATGTCCCATTAAGTTGTTAACTTCCTCTCTTTCCGTTCTCTTGAGGAAGGCTTGCAGTGCTATAAATTTCCCTCTTAGAACTGCCTTTGTGGTGTCCCAGAGGTTCTGATAGTTTGTGTCTTCATTGTTGTTTTGTTCCAAAAAATTGGTGATTTCTTTCTTAATCTCATCTCTGACCCAGCTATCATTCAGCATAAGGTTATTTAACTTCCATGTTTTTGTATGAGTATGCAGATTCCTGTTGTTACTCAATTCAAGTTTTATTCCATGATGGTCCGAGAAGATGCATGGAATAATTTCTATTCCTTTAAATTTACTGAGGTTAGACTTGTGACCTAAAATGTGGTCAATTTTGGAGTAAGTTCCGTGGGCTGATGAGAAGTATGTGTATTCAGTTTTGTTGGGATGAAATGTTCTGTAGATGTCTGCTAAATCTAAATATTGGATGGTTAGGTTTAAATCTAAGATTTCTTTGCTCAGCTTCTTGCTGGAGGATGGATCCAACACTGCCAAAGGAGTGTTGAAATCTCCGACGATTATGGAGCTGCAGGAAATCAAGTTACTCATGTCTGTTAGAGTTTCTCTTATAAATTGAGGTGCATTCTGGTTGGGTGCATAGATATTAATAATTGATATCTCATCATGTTGAGTATTACCCTTAACAAATATGAAGTGACCATTCTTGTCCTTCCTTACTTTTGATGGTTTAAAGCCTACTGTATCTGCAAATAGAATTGCAACACCTGCTTTTTTCTGATTACCATTTGCCTGAAATATGGATGACCATCCTTTCACCGTGAGTCTGTATTTGTCTTTTAAGTTAAGATGTGACTCTTGTATGCAACAAATATCTGGCTTGAGTTTTTGTATCCAGTCAGCTAACCTATGCCTCTTTAGAGGACAGTTTAAGCCATTCACATTGATGGAGAGTATTGATAAGTCTGGTGGAATTTTGGGTATTGAGTTTTTCAAAGGTCCAGTGGACATTTTTAATCCTTTCGCCAGTGTGGAAGTTGGAGTTTGATCTGAAGTTTCTGAGTGAGTTTACTTTTGTGGTATAGGATTGGGTTGGTCATTGTGGAGGATAGGTCTGAGATATCCTGAAGAGCTGGTTTACTTATGGCAAATTTTTTCAACATATGAATGTCATTGAAGTATTTAATTTCTCCATCATAGATGAAACTCAGTTTAGCTGGAAACAAGATCCTGGGTTGAAAGTTATTTTGCTTTAGGAGATTAAAAGTTGATGACCACTCTCTTCTGGCTTGAAAAGTTTCAGCAGAGAGATCTGCAGTTATTCTAATATTCTTACCTTTGTACGTAATAGTTTTCTTTCGCCGGGCTGCTTTGAGAATCTTCTCTTTCATGTTAACTTTAGTGAAGCTAATTATGATATGTCTGGGTGATGACTTATTGGGGTTGAATCGTGCTGGGGTTCTGAAGCTGTCTGCTATCTGAATTTCAGATTCTCTAGGCATGTCTGGAAAATTTTCTTTCATAATTTCATGCAGAAGGGCCTCTGTGCCCTGCGAGGGCACTTCATCATTCTCAGAAATCCCAGTAATTCGTATATTGCTTTTTTTCAAATTAACTGAGAGCTCTCTGAGTGAGTGATCCGTTTTTGCTCTCCATTTCTCTTCCTCTTTGAGAGATTGGGAGCGTTCGAAGACTTTATCTTCAATGTCAGAAATCCTTTCTTCTGCTTGCTCCATTCTGTTGCTGAGGGATTCTACTGTATTTTTCATATCTTTGAGGGCTGTAAATTCTTGCTTCAGTGTGTCTAAGTCTTTGGTGGTTTTGTCTTTAAATTCGTTAAATTCTTGAGACAACTTTTGAATTTCTCCTCGAATTCCTAATTCCATTTTATTAATCTTGTCTGCAATCCAAATTCTGAATTCGATTTCTGACATCTCAGCCAGTTGTTTATGAATGGGATCTTCAATCACATCTGCCGTATCTTTTCTTGGGGGGGTTGATCTATTCTGGTTATTCATGTTACCAGAGTTTTTCCGCTGATTCCGCCCCATGGTTATTTTACTCCCTTTGATTTTTCCCCTGGGGTTTTATCAAGGGTCCGTACAGTGTTGTGGCCTGAGAAACTGGGGCCCTGTCTTGTGTGGTGGAGCTAAGTGGTTCTGTCTTGTTTTCAGCTGGTTTCTGTTCGATCCTATTGCAACTTCTACTCTGGCTTGAAGTCTCAGCTGTGTGGAAAAATCAGCAATTAAGTCACCCCGCCTGCCCCCCTCTGGCCCCAATTGGAAAAGGAGAATCAAACCTTCCTACAACCGCACACCCAGGGCACCGCCTGAAAAGTCCTCAGTCTATTAGCCCAGTTCAAAAGGTCCAAATCAACTGTCTCCGTTGGCACCTGTCTCGGGTGGGAGAGTTCAAAAGGTCTCTGGGAACTGGATCACAGGGGCCTGGTGACTCCTCTGAGAGGGCTCATCCCAGTGCAGCGTGGAGTCAGGAGGAGCCACCCAGCAAACAGAGCAGTCTGGGAAGGTTGACGTCTCCTTCCCCACTTTGCCCCTCCGTCGGACCCAGTCACTAGTATCTCTGCAGATGGCTAACCCAGTTGCCTGCAGTGAACAGACACTCCAGGGGTTTGCACCTGCCTGAATCACAAGGAAGTCTGCCGGGCCCCCGCAGACTGCCGCTATTTAGCAGGAGGAGATGGGGCCTGACATCTTTGAGTGCTTGATGCAGGTGATGGGAAGGAGGTGTTCACTCAGGCTTAGCCCCGTCCCTGATGGATGCTGTTAACAGAACAGAACAGAACAGAACAGAGCAGAACAGACAACTTTGCGGGGTTCTGTCTCTGTTCCTGCTGAAATCGCCTACAGAAGACGGGCTGTTCTTAGTTCAAACGTCTTTGCTGCTGGAGGTTTGTGTCCTCTTTGCTGCTGAAGGCTTGCGTCCGACCACCTCTCTGGGTCGCCCCGCCCTGGAAGCTTCCCGGGTTTGTGAGCAGTGTCAGGAAATCCCCCGCTCACCGGTGGCCTCCTCCTGTTGCCCAGGGAGACAGGGGGTGTGGCCTCAGAATATCCAGAAGTGAGCCGTTCTGCCGTTAAAGAAAAAACGGCTGTTGCTCTGCCTCCAGGGAACTGCCACTGTGGTGTGGGCACTCAGCTGACCCTTTTCTCCTCTGTCTTGCGCCCCAGAGTCAGCACTAAGCAGCCGCAGTTTATGCTGGGTCCACACCCCTCGCGAGATCCCCCAAGAATCCGAACTCTTGGGGGACAGGCCCCCAGACCCCGAATGGGAGTGGGAGGGAAGCTAGAGTTTCATTCAGTTTTATGCCCAGGCGTACTGTTGCCCGCCCGGGGAGGGCTGCTGCACCGCACCGCAGGGAAGTGCCACGATGGCTTGATTTCCCCTCAGCAGAGTGCCCTCTCCTCGCTCACGTGTCTCAGAGTCAGTGTTGACCTGACTCAGCTTGGGCACTGTGCACTCCCCTCGAGAAATCGCCCAAGGATCTGAACTCCTGGAGGATAGGCCTCCAGACCCCGAGTGAGAATAGGGGCACTCAGTGGGGAAGCTAGAGTTTTATTCAGTTTTGTGCCTGGCCTGCCATAATGTTGCCCAGGGAGGGCTGCTGCACCGCACCACAGGGAAGTGCCGCCGAGGTGTGACTCTCCGTCAGCCCGGTGCCCTCTCCTCGCTCGCCTGTCTCAGAGTCAGAGCTGACCAGTCGCGGCTCGGGCACTGTGCGCTCCCCTCGAGAAATCACCCAAGGATCCGAACTCCTGGGGGATGGGCCCCCAGACCCCGAGTGAGAGTGGGGGGGAAGCTAGAGTTTCATTCAGTTTTATGCCTGGCCATAGTGATACACGGGGAGGGCTGCTGCACCGCACCACAGGGAAGTGCTGCCGAGGCGTGACTCCCCCTCAGCCTGGTGCCCTCTCCTCACTCGCGTGCCTCAGAGTCAATGCTGACCAGTCGCAACTCGGGGACTGTCCACTCTCCTTGAGAAATCACTCAAGAATCCAAACTCCTGGGGGACAGGACTCCAGACCTCAGTGGGCGGGAGGGGAGTGTTGGGGATTCAGGGTTGCCAGCAAAGGATTTTTAAAGTTTTATTCAGTTTTATGCCCGGCAGGAGAACACCACGGCATCCCAGTAGGGGAGGTAGGTCCAGTTTTTAGAAGGTCTCTCCCGTGGAGTGTAGTGGGAGGGCCTTTAATTTCTTCCCGTTTGTTTAATTGTGGGGCTCTTGAGCCGGTCTCATGGCGGAGGGGGACTCCCGTCTGCTTGGTGGTGGATTTTGTACCTTTTGTTTGCGTCCTTGTGATCACAGCTTGCCTCAGCGGTGTTGATGTGCGTTCTTCAACCTTCTCTCTTGGTGTGGTTCAAGTCCACCAGGATACTTACTAAATTCCTGTCCCTTAACTCTCCTTCTGGACGGGAGCCTCTGTTGAAAGCTGGCTTCAGTCCACCATCTTATCTCCCTCCACCCGACTTGTTTTCATGATAAAGGTAGAGAAGCAGTAAAGGAAGGAGTAATGAGGCTTTTTTAAACCTCAGGTTACATCAAGTCAGGCTGTGTGTCTAAGGGTGTGGCAAAAGGCATGGATGCAGGGAGGCCATTAATAGGGGCTAATAATGCAGTCAGTCTACTAGAATACAAAAATACATGGAAAAAGTGCTACTTATAAGCTCCAAAAATAGCAAGAGTTGTCAGGGAAGGCTTGTCTGAGGAAAGAATCAATGAATAAAAGTTCTGCAATTCAAATTTATTTTATTTTATTTATTTATTTTTTTATTGTTGGGGATTCATTGAGGGTACAATAAGCCAGGTTACACTGATTGCAATTGTTAGGCAAAGTCCCTCTTGCAATCATGTCTTGCCCCCATAAAGTGTGACACACACCAAAGTCCTACCCTGCAATTCAAATTTAAAAAGATAAATAATGAATACTTCTAGTTGTTATTGGGCTCCATTTTGGGAAGCCCTTCCAGAGTGAACCTGTTTGTCTACTTTAATATGTCAGATAGAAGGCATTGGTGAAATAAGGTAAGTGCCTGAGATGGGCCCAAGCAGTTGAGCTTCATGGCCAGATTACAGCCAGCTCTATTAAATAGACACAACTGGCCCCTTTCACTCTACCTTCAGTGCACCTCTGAGAAGTCTGTACATACGTGTCAAGTGAAAGGAATGGAAGTCAAAAAGGGTGAGCATGGCTTTGTTGTAGTACTTGTAGCAGCAGACTAGTAACAATTATGTTCTCAGCAGTAATAATAATAATGATAGAAGTTATCTGGCAGTGAATGCCAAACATGTACAGAAACCATGCTAGACATTGTACATAAAATAGAGGGTGTCTCTAAAGTCACCAAACATAGGGAAAATGGGAAATTGCAGCTAAATTTGTATTTTTACTTACAAAATATTCATTATAATTTTTTTTTTTTTGAGACAAAGCTTTGTTTTGTTACCCAGGCTAGAGTGTGATTGCATCAGCCTAGCTCACAGCAACCTCAAACTCCCAGGCTAAAGTGATCCTCCTGCCTCAGCTCCAGAGTAGCTGGGACTACTGGTGTCTGCCACAAGATCTGGCTAATTTTTTCTATTTTGTAGAGATGGGTTCTTGCTCTTGCTCAGGCTAGTCTCGAAAACCTGAGCTTAAGGAATCTACATGCCTCAGCCTCCCAGAGTGCTGAGATTACAGATGTGAGCCACTGTGCTGGGCCTCATAACAAAATTTTGCAAAAGATTTACGAAATATTCACTACCCATTCGGTACCTCTTTATAAAATTTTGTAATGAATATTTTGCAAATAAAGGTACATTTAGCTACAATTCCCTATTTTCCCTATTTATGGCGGGGAACCTTAGGGGTAACTTTTGGGATACCCTGTACTGTTAATATACTGATGCTACAAGGCAGGTATTATCTTTGTTTTTCAGGGTTAGAAAGGTTAAATATTGGGTGGTGCCTGTGGCTCAGTGAGTAGGGCACCAGCCCCATGTACTGAGGGTGGTAGGTTCAAAAACAGCCCCAGCCAAACTGCAACACAAAAATAGCTGGGCATTGTGGCAGGCACCTGTAGTCCCAGCTACTTGGGAGGCTGAGGCAAGAGAATTGCCTAAGCCCAGGAGTTGGAGGTTGCTGTGAGCTGTGTGACGCCCCGGCACTCTACTGAGTGCGATAAAGTGAGACTCAGTCTCTATAAAAAAAAAAAAAAAAGTTAAATACCTTACTTAAAATATCATAGGTTGTAAATGTTAGGGCTATAGGGCTAGGATTTGATACTTGGTCTGTTTGATTCCAAAGTTTTTATTTTCAATGTGACAAGTGGTAAGACAGGAATGGGCAACCCTTAGGAGTCTGGACCTTAGCTCTGCAAGCTAAAAGAAAGGGTTATAATTTAGACAGGTTGAAACTTTCTTGCCTATTATGTCAAGTCACTTGTTGTGGAATTTCATCAGTTACTTGCTGGCCATTTTCTGAATATTGATCTGATATAGAAAAACCTTTGGAGAATCTTTTATACGTGCACTGAATTTATACCATTTTTTCCAAAATAACAAATTTGCAGACATGTTTTTACTGCATGCAAATAAGTGCTTTTCTAAGTAGCAGTAGAATGATACAGCCTTTGTATGAGTTTTTTATTATAAAATAGAATTTCATTATACCCAACACTATTGTATTTAAGGATAGAGCTGCAATTAAGTTCATAACTGCCGCTGGTTTTGCACATATAAAAGGTATTCTTAATATTTTATCTTATTTTCTGTAATCATTATACAATCAAATATGTAAATATGCTTTAGAATAGTAATTGCATTTCAAATTTGAATTTGTTTTATGCAGTTATTTAATCTGAGTTTCATTAAAAGAGAATAGTTTCTATAGCAACTACCACATCATTTGATATCTTTGGAATCTCTGAGATATGGAACACTTTTATTAAAAAATGTAGACATTATCATGTAGACTTTTGCATAGGTTTAGCTGTTTATGAAAAATATTTCTTTTGTATTTATTTTCTCCAGTTTTTGTGAATTTTATTCTTTTTTTCTATCCCAGTAGTTTTTTCCTTAAAAAATTTGAAGCATATGTGTTTAAAAATAAAATGTCAAAAGAATTCAATGAGGAGGTGGATATTGGAGAGGATAGTAGGAGTAAGTGTGAACTTCTTTCTGAATGAACTCCATCAGCACAGATGTTACTTCCTTCTAGGAGAAAACTTGTTGGTTTATTTATTTATTTATTTTTTTGAGATATCCTATTAGGGTCATGAAAACCATTTCTAGAAAAAGATGATGATCAACCATTTCATCGTGATAGCATCATTAAAACCAAAGTTAAAAGAAAATAGATACTAGATCATCAGTACCAGAGCCTATTTCAAGGGTTTATTGATACTTTTTTTTTTTTTTGAGACAGGGCCTCAAGCCGTCGCCCTGGTTAGAGTGCCATGGCATCATAGCTGACACCAGCCTCAAACTCCTGGGCTCAAGCGAGTCTCCTGTCTCCGCCTCCCAAGTAGCTGGGACTACAGGCGCCCGCCACAATGCCCGGCTATTTTTTTGGTTGCAGCCATCATTGTTGTTTGGCGGGCCCAATGCAATGCTAAGTAATATGTATTGCTCTCGACTTACCAGGTCAAGTTAGGGTATTTTCACAATTGAAAATAAATGTTGCTTTTTGAAATTTATTCCTTAAAGTTTTATTTTTGGCCTCATACAGTATATATCATTGGTTTTGTCTAAGTTATACCCTCACATCATTATTAAACATTTTCTTAAGGTTTATATCCTCCATTTATTTGTATTATGATCTTTTACAAATCACCTGCTTTCTTTATATATTTCTTTATATATTTTATATATTAATATCTTCTTATGAATCATTATCTTTTTTTAATCATCATAGTCAATCCTATTTATCCTTATTGAGCTTCCTTGTCTGCATGTACTATGGCGCACCAAGTTGAAAGCAATGGAATGTTTTTATGTACCATAAGTTCTTTTGTTCAATATTCTTTTTAAAAATCTAATGAAATGTCAAAAATGTGTTTTAAAGAGTTAACTTAAGATGGAGTCATAAGACATATTCTGTTAAGTAGTATAAAGAAGATAAAATATTTTGCTGCCATAGCAATAATCAGAAGGAAGTTGTCTATCTTTCATGAATAGTTTTTGTTTTACTCATTTTTCCACTGTTTTGTTTGTTTGTTTGTTTTTTGTTTTTGTTTTTTCTTTTTTTGAGACAAGGTCTTGCTGTGTACCCAGGATGGAGTTCAGTGGCATCATTATTGCTCACTGCAACCTTGAACTCCTGGGCTTAAGCCTTCCTGCCTCCTTAGCCTTCCAACTAGCTAGGACTACAGTCATCTGCCACCATGCTCAGCTAATTAAAAATATTTATTTTTTCTAAAAAAAGACATAGTCTCTCTATGTTGTCCAGGCTGGTGTTGAACTCCTGGCTGCAAGCTGTTCTCCCATCTTGGCCTCCTGTACTTGGGATTACAGTTATAAGCCACCATGCACAGCTTGTATTTTTTTTTTTTCCTTCAAATATCTTATTCCTTTCTCCCACTTCTGGGAAGTTCTCCAGTGCATTTAAAATTCAATAAAATCATGTTAAAGTATCTTAAAAAAAATCCTTATCCAATGCAGGTACTTTCTGTAATGCCCTTAGGAATACAAGATATAAATGTGGATGATTGGGATAGATCATACATATATATGTATATTACATGATGTATAATACTATATATTTGTAATAGATAATAATCTATAAATAATATATAAATAGGTAAAATAGAGAAATCAGGCCTAATATTTAAAACATTCTAATGCTCTTGCGTGTACACTCTAAATCAGTGTTATCCAAACTTTTCTGCAATGATGGAAATTTTCTACTATATCCGAACTGTCAGCATGATAGTTTCTAGCCAGTTGTAGCTATTGAGAACTTGAAGGGTGGTGAATGTGACTGAAGAACTGTATTTTACAATTAAATAGTCACATGTGGGTAGTGGCTACTATATTAGCACAACTCTAAATGATTGATGAATTATTATTATTAATTCTTTTGCTGGCCTGTTACACCAGGCTGTTTATGGTTATGTAGGTGGTTCACTTTACAGAAGGTCACAGACAAGGGACAGAATCTAGCTTGGTTTGGCTTGTAATGCTATGCACCTTGGCAAAGACCTGTATTGACCCAAAGGGGGAATCTCTCTCTAATTTATACAAAGGAAACTATGGGCTGTGCACCTCTAGTCGGTGGTGTTTTGTAAAAGATCATAATACAAATAAATGGAACATATAAACCTTCAGAAAATGTTTAACAATGATGTGAGGGTATAACTTGGACAAAATCAATGATATATACTGACTGTATTAGGATCTTGGTTTTGCCAGTTAATGGACGTGTGATCTTGGGATAGTTAGTAAGCTCTCTAGGCCTTGGTTTCCCTTTCTATGTATAAAATGGGGAAAATATTACTTTATAGATTTATTATGAAAGTTAAGTGGCATGATACACGTATTTAGAATGTGTATGTATAGTAGCCATCCCTTCTCCACAGAAAATGCATTCTGAGATCCCTTCTTTTGTTGTACTGTACTTCTTGTGATGATGTGAGATGATAAAATGCCTATGTGATGAGATGAAGTGAGGTGAATGATGGCAGCATTGTGATATGACCTGATGGGGATGATCTGCTTCTAGTGATCCTTGAAGGATGATCAGAAGGGGATGATCTGCTTCCAGTGATCCTGGATCCCTGAACCATGATGAGGTTAATGGTTGGATGTCGGGAGTATGTGATGTTGATGACTGGGGATCCTTGGTAGTTGAAGGGTTTTTTTTTTTTGGGAGGAGGAAAGTATTTTCATCTTAAGTGGTTGTCTCTCTCTCTAACTAACTCATCAGCATGTTGTTGAAAAGGTTGTAATCCTTTGGTGATCATACAAGTGATTTTAATGATGCATTCCATAGTGCTGGGTTCCATCTGAGGCTCATTTTTCATAATTTTTTCCTTTCCATAATACTGGTTCTGTCAATTTCTTCTTCTTTATCTTCCTTTTCCTTTGTAGATGACTCAGCAAGTTCTTCTAAGTCCTCATTTGCTAATACTTCTTTATGGCCATCAATATGTTCTTCCATTTCTTCATCAAGCATGTTGACAAATTCTTCCCCAACTTGTTTTGCTGTGTGTATGATTTTCCTAACTTCTCTATCAATCCCAAGAAAGCCTTTAAAGTTAGCCATGACATCACTCCATAAATTTTTCCAGCAGATATTTATAGTTTTTGGTTTTAATGCATCTATTACAACTTTGATGAGTTCTATTGCTTCAGCAATAATGAATGATTAGCAATAGTGAATGATTTCCAGCACTCCATTATGGTCATATTAGGGTCTGTGTCAACTGCTGATTGAATGTGAACAATACCAAGCAGGTATATGTGCCCTGACAGATCAAATGATGGTCAAGGGGCTGAAGCAGTGCAGTTGTATTTAGAGGTAAAATTATGACCTTGACATTTTTGTTTTTGTGGGAGATAGATTCAGGTTGATAAGATTCATTGCCTATTATTAATAAGACTTTAAATTCCAACCATTCTTCTTCCAAATTTTTTTTATTATTTCTTAGATGAAACATTGATGGAACCACTCATAAAGAAGATGGTTGTCACTTATACTTTCTGATTATGTTGCCAGAACACAAGCAGATAAATTCGTTTTATTTTTGACAGCACATTGGTGCTTTACTCAGTATACTATGCCTGGCTTTATAATATGCCCTGGGGCACTGACACACAGTATAAGAGTCCTTCCATGTTTTATACCCTGATGCCTCCTTTGCACTTTTATGAATGTAGGTTTTATTAGGTATTTTCTTCCTGAAGAGCCCAGTTTTTATCTCAGTTGAAGACTTGCTTCTGATGGTGTATCCTTTCTCCTTAATCAACTTCTTCAACTCTTCTGGAAGTGTGGCCATAGCTTTTTCATAAGCAGATATAGTCTGTTTAGTAGTTTTTGTATTTTTCAGTCCAAATTTATCCCCGAATATGTGTAACCCCTCTATTTGCAGTAAATCGCTTTCTATCACTCATTTCAGGGGACCCTTGCCTGAAGTCCTCATATAGGCTCAATGCTTTCTAGCACAATATATTGCCATTAATTGGAGCATATTTTTTTTGCTTGTTTTGTTTTGTTTACCCAGGGTTTTGCTCTCGAGTGAAATGGTGTTATCATAACTCACTGCAACCTCAAACTCCAAAGCTCAAATTATCCTCTGGCCTTAGCCATCCAATCAGCTGGGACTACAGGAATGTACCACCAAGCCTGGATAATTTTTTAATTTTTTACGTAGTACCACTTACATAGTTTTCCTCTTTTTGCCTATGTTTGTGGTGTCATATCCAAGAACTTATTGGCAAGGCCAAGGTTAAGAAGCTTTCCCCCCATCTTTTCTTGTACAGTTTTTATGGTTTAAGGTTGTACATGGTCTTTACTCCATTTTTGGGTTAATTTTTTGTACATGTTATAAAATAAGAGTTCAGTTTTATTTTTTACATATGGATATCCAGTTTTACCAATACTATTTACTGAAGAGTCTTTCCTTTGCCTGGCACCCTTGTCAAAGATGAGTTACTGTATATAAGTGTGTTTATTTTTGAGATCTCTATTTTGTTCTATTGATTTATGTGTATGCATTTTTTCCCAGTGTCATACTGTTTTGATTACGATAGCTTTTCATCAGGATCTTGAAGAGATATCTGCATTTTCATGTTCATCGCAGCATTATTCACAATGGCCAAGGCATGGAAGTAGCTTAAATGCCCAATGATGGATGAATGGATTAGGAGAAATGTGGTATATTTATATAATGGGATATTATTCAACTTTAAAAGAGAAGGAAATCTGCCATTTGCAGCCACAGGATGAAGCTGGAGAACATTATGCTAAGTGAAATAAGCCAAACACAGAAGAACACATAGCATATATTATCATTTATACATTTATGACATAAAACAGCCAAACTCATAGAAGCAGATACTAAGTAGATGGTGATTGCCAGGTGATGGTGGGAAAGTGTGGGGGGGGAGGTGTGTGTCCAAGGGAGATATTAGTCAAAGGATAAAAAGGTTCAGTTATGCAAAAAATAAATCTTAGAGATTTACTATGTAGCATAGTGCCTGTAGTTAACTACTGTGTTGCATACTTAAAAATTTGCTAAGAGAATATAGATCTTACATTAAGTTTTCTTATCTCACACACACAAAGAGGAGAAAATTTTGGAGGTGATTGATATGTTTATGATGTAGATTGTAATAATGGTTTCATAGAGGTATATTTATCTTCACACTTATCAGGTTGTATACATTAAATATGTATAGCTTTTTTTTTTTTATTAAATCATAGCTGTGTACATTGATATGATCATGGGGCATCATACACTAGCTTCACAGACCTTTTGACACACTTTCATCACACTGGTTAACATAGCCTTCCTGGAATTCTCTCAGTTACTGTGCCAAGACACTTATATTCCACATTTACCAAGTTTCACATATACCCTTGTAAGATGCACCGCAGGTGTAATCCCACCAATCCCCCTCCCTCTACCCACCTCCCTCCTCCCTCCACTCCCTTTCCCCCTTCCCCCTATTCTTAGGTTGTAACTGGGTTATAGCTTTCATGTGAAAGCCATAAATTAGTTTCATAGTAGGGCTGAGTACATTGGGTACTTTTTCTTCCATTCTCGAGATACTTTACTAAGAAGAATATGTTCCAGCTCCATCCATGTAAACATGAAAGAGGTAAAATCTCCATCTTTCTTTAAGGCTTCATAATATTCCATGGTTTACATATACCACAATTTATCAATCCATTCGTGGATCAATGGGCACTTGGGCTTTTTCCATGACTTAGCAATTATGAATTGGGCTGCAATAAACTTTCTGGTACAAATATCTTTGTTATGATGTGATTTTTGGTCTTCTGGGTATATGCCCAGTAGAGGAATTACAGGATTGAATGGCAGATCTATTTTTAGATCTCTAAGTGTTCTCCATATCTCTTTCCAAAAGGAATGTATTAATTTGCATTCCCACCAGCAGTGCAAAAGTGTTCCCTTTTCTCCACATCCGCACCAACATCTCTGGTCTTGGGATTTTGTGATATAGGCTAGTCTCATTGGAGTTAGATGATATCTCAAAGTAGTTTTGATTTGCATTTCTCTGATGATTAAAGATGATGAGCATTTCTTCATATGTCTGAAGGCCGTGCGCCTGTCTTCTTCAGAGAAGTTTCTCTTCAAATCCCTTGCCCAGCCTGTGATGGGATCCCTTGTTCTTTCCTTGCTACTGCGTTTGAGTTCTCTGTGAATTCTGGTTATTAAACCTTTGTCGGAGACATAACCTGCAAATATCTTCTCCCATTCTGAGGGCTGTTTGCTTGCTTTACTTACTGTGTTCTTGGCTGTGCAGAAGCAAATCAACATTCATAAATCAGTAGCCTTTATATATACCAACAATAGTCAAGTTGAAAAAACAGTTAAGGACTCTATCCCATTCACAGTAGTGCCAAAGAAGATGAAATATTTGGGAATTTATCTAACAAAGGACGTGAAAGATCTCTATAAATAGAACTATGAAACTCTAAGAAAAGAAATAGCTGAAAATGTTAACAAATGGAAAAACATACCGTGCTCATGGCTGGGAAGAATCAACATTATCAAAATGTCCATACTACCCAAAGCAATATATAATTTCAATGCAATCCCTATTAAAGCTCCATTGTCATACTTTAAAGTTCTTGAAAAAACAATACTTCATTTTATGTGGAATCAGAAAAAAACCTCGAATAGCCAAGACATTACTCAGAAATAAAAACAAAGCAGGAGGAATTACGCTACCAGACCTCAGACTATACTATAAATTGATAGTGATCAAAACAGCATGGTACTGGCACAAAAACAGAGAAGTAGATGTCTGGAACAGAATAGAGAACCAAGAGATGAATCCAGCTACTTACCATTATATAATCTTTGACAAGCCAATTAAAAACATTCGGTGGGGAAAATATTCCCTATTTAACAAATGGTGCTGGGTGAACTGGCTGGCAACCTGTAGAGGACTTAAACTGGTTCACATCTTTCACCATTAACTAAGGTAGACTCTCACTGGATTAAAGATTTAAACTTAAGACATGAAACCATAAAAATACTAGAGGAGAGTGCAGGGAAAACCCTTGAAGAAATCGGTCTGGGCGAGTATTTTATGAGGAGGACCCCCTGGGCAATTGAAGCAGCTTCAAAAATACACTACTGGGACTTGATCAAACTAAAAAGCTTCTGTATAGCTTTTTGGATATTAGTCATACATCAATAAAGTGATTTAAGAGAAATACTATTCTTATTTTAACCAAGAAATTTCTCAGCCTCTTTCACATTGATAGTTAATATGTGTCACTGAATTCAAATACTGTTACTACTCTAATCAGCCCCCATTTCTGAGTACTGGTATGCTGCTAGAAAAACAAATCATGCTATTCAAAAGCATGAATTTTGGTCATGTGTATGTTTTGGTTATGTTTTGTCTGTATATGACAGGATCTTAAAGTAGCGATGGTTAAAAACACAGATGTTTATTTCTCTCTCATGTAAAATCTGTGTAGAGTTAGCTCAGAGTTAGTTTGATAGTGTCACTTTGTCATCAGAGTCTGAGGCTTCTTTTTTATTTCTTTATCATGTTGACTTTCATAGCATCTGAGATGGCTGTTTGAGCTCTCGCTATCATTTTCACTTCCAAACCAGAAGCAGAAGGATGCAGAAGAGAATGGATCATGGGATGCTTGCTCCTTCTCTTTCTAGGAGCCTTCTAGGAATTCTGTTTTTATCTCATTGGGTAGAACTTAATTACCTGGAAATATTTAGCTATAAGAAAGACTGGGAAGTGTATATTTTAGTTGGCTCGTCTATACAAGAGTCTGGAGATAAACAGAGGGACAGGAGGTGAAAATGGTTATAGAGAGGTAATTCTTGATTCTGCCAAAATATTGTTAGAATGGGTAAGAGTAAGAGTTGATATCTTTTGAAAAATCACAAGTGCACTGTGAGGAAAGTTGTATAGAATTGGCTTTCACTTTGTATAGATAAATATTTGAAAATGTCACTATCAGAAAGTAATTTTTCTGGCACTGGACTACTCACAACCTGGAGAGATCACGATATCTATGTATGTATGTGTATAGGTAAGACTCTAAGTTAGTCTTAATTTTATTTCCAGTGCTCCAAAACTACTCATTTTGTTTTGAAGCATGTTAGATTTTTTTGAGGAATTTCTGGTAGATCTTATATCTCCTATGTTCTTGAAAGACCCTTGAAAAGTCTACCTAGCA
Organism: Nycticebus coucang; assembly: GCF_027406575.1. Taxonomy (NCBI): domain Eukaryota; kingdom Metazoa; phylum Chordata; class Mammalia; order Primates; family Lorisidae; genus Nycticebus; species Nycticebus coucang. Next base: position 46,634,286 of record NC_069801.1, on the reverse strand, counting down.
ACTCATAAAAAAAAAAATTTAAGTAGTCTGCAGTATGATAAAATACACTACTTATTGGTAATCAAAGAAATGTAATTTTAACCAAAATAAAGATATAAGTTTTACTCTATGAATTTAGCAAAAATTAAGTAAATATGAAGGCTTAAGTTTATTAAAGATGGTCTCATATATTTCTGTAGTATAAATTTCTGTAGTATAAATTAGAAGTATAGTCTTTTTAGACAGAAATTTGGCAATTTTATCAAGAATCATAAAATTATTTATATTCACTTGCTTAGTAATTCCACTTTTGAAAATCTACTTTAAGGAAATAATCCTGAATCAGTAAAAGACTTTATGATATAGCTAATACTTAGTGGTTACTTTGTGCTAGTCTTGTTATAACCCTTTACGTAATCTTTACAAGAGCCTTATGAGATAGGTATACTGTGTTATCCTCCTCTTCTCTCCGACTTTATACTAGGTGACACTGAAGAGTAGAAAGATTAAGACGTTGTCCCACTGTTGCTTTCATAAGTGGAGATGGAAGGATTTGACCTCTAAAATTTGACACTAGTTTCTGCATGTTTAACCACTGTGCTGTGCTGTCTCTCTGTGCATTGCTTTGAGTTTTCAGCAGCATCATGTACAGAAGGAAATAGAATAACAGGATAGTTAAGAAACTATAGAACTTGCTAGAATTTTATTCATTTGTTAAAGTTTTAATTTTTTTTTTTTGCAGTTTTGGCTGGGGCTGGGCTTGAACCCGCTACTCCCAGTATATAGGGCTGACACCCTACTCCTTGAGCCACAGGCACTGCCCCAAATTTTAATTTTTAAAAAGATTATGTTATTATGGAATATGCTTAGGATATGTTAGATGCAAAACCAGGATATAATTTTGTTTATATAAAATAATTAAAATTATGGGAAAATAGAAATCTTTGCTTAGGTTTTTAAAAGTGGACTAATTGCATGGTTTGGCTTGCTTCATGTTGGATATGACACAGAAAGGTTTTGCTTGAGGCTCAAGCCAGGCCACCAGGAGGATAATCATGTTATTTCAGAGGTAGGACTTTTTATCTTGATCTCAGATAAAGAGATCTCAGAGATTATAAAGGCTAGAGATGAAATCGACTTACAATCTCCATTTAATCTACCCATGTGAAGGCCCCAAAGGATTTCACTTAGGCTGAAGTGTATTAAATGCTAAATAAAAGACAAGTTTGTTTGTAAAAAGATTAGTGAAACATTTGTGACACAAAGAGGATTCCTGTATAAGTTACATATATTTTAAGAAAGGTTATAATGTTATATTGTAAAGTTGTGATGTTATGATTCTTTGTCTGAAAATACTTTTTTGTCTTATTATCACAATGAATTCTGTTAAATTTGCTTTTTTAAAATTGAAGAATATTTGGTTATAAAACTCATGTTTTATTTAGCAGAGAAAATTTCTTATAGGTGTTGTTGTCTCTCTTTGTTGCTCTTGAAATCTAATTCTCCAAAGGCCACCCCACAGCTGCTAATTTCATCATCTCTTCAGTGTCTCCTTTGCTGACTTGGAATGTTGCTGCCATGTTTCTCTTATGCCGAATGTGGCATAAACATAGCCTCTGGCAGCTTACTTGGTAGAACTCAAGCTTTTACACAATGGCTGGCACACATTAAGCACTCAAAAAAATGTTGTTGTTTTTTTCCTTTCTCTTTGAGTTCCAAGTGTTTATGAATTTGAGAACTACAGGGAACTGAGGTGTCTGTGGTCCTGAGCTTTTCTTTGTTTAAGCCTGCTTGGATCTGTTTGTTCCTTAATACCCCTTTTTAATACATATATTTAAAAATTAATATTGCTTATAATTGAGAGTTCATAACTGTATACATTTGTGGGGTATATAATGTGATGTTTTGATATATGTAAACGTGTGGAATAGTTAAATCAAACTAATTAATATAGACATCACTTTGCTTACTCAGCATTTTTTGTTGCGAAACGTTTGAAATTTAATAGCCTTTTAATTCACACTTCTGCTCATATGTGTGGTGCACTATAATTTTTTTAAGATTCTTGTTTCTTAGGCTATTGCTGAATCTTGCCTTCAATCAATTGCAATGAATTACCCAGAATTGTGTTGAGTTTTGTCCCTGTATAGGTGGATTATACCTATGGTTAGTCATAATCCAGAGTAATCTTGAGAGAGTTTATTGAAGAAGAGAATAATGTCTGAAGAACTCAAATATTTAAGAACTAGGTGGAGGAGGAGGATTCAGTAAAGGACTGAAAGAGCTGTTTGTTTTAAGAGGCTGATGGTTACAACAGACTGACTGTGTCTTCTCAAAATTCATGTATTAAAACCCATATATGTTGATCCAGTGTGAAGGTAATTGGAGGTGGGGGCTTTAGATATAATTAGGCTATATTGGTAGAGTTCTCATGAATGGGATTAATACCCTTACAAGAAAAGGCCAGAGAGCAACTTAGCTGTCTTTCCACCATGTGAGGATACAGCAAGATGGCCTTCTGTAAACCAGGAAGAGATCATTCCCCATGTACTCAACCATGCTGGCACCCTGATTTTGGATTTCTCCAGAACTGTGAGAAATAAATGTTTGTTGTTTAAGTCATCCAGTTTATAGTAGTTTGCTATAGCAGCCTCAAAGACTAAGATAACGGTGACCATGATAATAATTATTGTAAAAATGAGCCCACTCTTCCTTCTGCCCTTCCTCCCTCCCTCCCTCATTTCAGAATATTACAGGGGTACAAATAATTAGGTTACATAAATTACTTTTATGCTGCTTCATATAAAGTCATGAATATGCCATCACCCAGCCAGTGTACCTTGTACCTGCTAGGTATGATTTCATCTACCCCTTCCTCTGCCTCCCACCTGCCTAAATTCTATTGAGTTTTACTTCTGTCTGTGCACATTAAGTGGTGTTTGGTTAGTTTCAATTTAGTAGTGAGTCCATGAGGTGTTTGTTTCTCCATTCTTGTGATAATTCACTAAGAAGAATGGTTTCTAGTTCCATCCAGAAAGGAATTAATTCATTTTTTAAAAATGGATAAGTAGAGCTCCATGGTGTGTGGATTGATTCCACATCTTTGTAATGTGACTTGTGCTGCAGTAAATATTCAAGTGAATGTGTCTTTTTGATAAAATGAATTTTTTTTTTCCCTTTGGGTAAATATCCAATAGTGAGATTTCTGGATTAAATGTTAGGTCTGCTTTTAGTTCTTTGAGGAATCTCCGCATGACCTCCATAGAGGTTGAATTAGTTTGCAGTCCCACAGTGTATTAAGTATTCCTTACTCTCTACATCCATGCCAACATCTATGTTTTTTTTTTAAATAAAGGCATTCTTATTTGGCTTAGGTGGTATCTTTTTTTTTTTTTTTTGGCCGGGGCTGGGTTTGAACCTACCACCTCCGGTATATGGGGCCAGCACCCTACTCCTTGAGCCACAGGTGCTGCCCAACTTAAGTGGTATCTTACTGTGGTTTTGCTTTGTATTTCCCTAATGATTAGTAACATTGAACATTTTTCCATATGTTTATTGGCCGTTAGTCTTACCTTCTTTTGAAAAGCTTCTGTTCATGTCTTTTGACCTCTTTTTAATGTGATTGTTTGATTTTTCCTTGCTGCTTTCCTTGAGTTTTTTTGTAGATTTTGGTTATTAGCTCTTTATCAGATGTAAAGCATGTCAATATTTTCTCCCATTCTGTAGGTTGTCTTTTTGCTGTGTTGATTATTTCCTTGGTTGTGCAGAAGATTTTTAATTTAATCAATTCCCATTTATTTATTTTTCTTGTGTCTGTGATTGCCATTGGTTTCTTCTTCATAAATTCTTTGTCAACATAGATATTTATGAGTTTTTCCAAAATTTTCTTCTAGAATTCTTGTAGTTTTATGTCTTAGTTTAAGTCTCTTATCCCTCTTGAGTTCATTTTAATGAGTGATCAGAGATATGGATTCTGTTTCAATCCTCTGCATGTAGCTATCCACCTTTCCAAGCACCATTTATAGAACAAGGATTCTTTCCACCAGTGCATTTTGTTGACTTTCTTGTCAAAGATCAGACAGAAATATGTGGTTGATTTTAAAACTGATTTCTCTGTTCTATTCCACTGGTCTGTGTCTCTCTTTTTGTGCCAATATCAAGCTGTTTTGGAGACTTTAGCCTTGTAGTATAGCTAGAAGTCTGGTAAAGTGATGCCTCTAGATTTGTTCCTTTTGTTTAAGGTTGCTTTGGCTATTTGGGTTCTTTTAAAGTTCCAAACAAAATGTAGAATTGTTTTTTTCTAAATGTGTAAAAATGATGTTGTTATTTTGATGGGGATTGTATTGAATCTGTGAATCACTTTAGGTAGCGTAGACATTTTAACAGTGTTGTTTCTGCCCATCTGTGAGCATATTATGTTTTTCCATTTCTTTACATAATCTGCAATTTCCTTCCTAAGTGTTTTATAGTTCTCTTTGTAGAGATCTTTCACCCCCTTGGTTAAATTTATTCCTAGGTATTTTATTTTCTTTGTTGCTATTGTGAAAGGTATGAAGTGTTTGATTTGATTTTCAGCTTGACTGTTGACATAGACCAGTGGAAAAGAACAGGAATGCTACTGATTTGTGTACATTAATTTAACCTGAGAATTTTGCTGAATTAATTTTTCCATTCTTGGAGTCTCTTGGAAGAGTCTTTGGGGTTTTCTAGGAATAAGATCATATCATCAGTAAAGAGTGATAGTTTGGCTCCTTTTTCCTCATTTGGATACCTGTAATTTTCTTCTCTTGCATCATTGCTCTGGGTAGGACTTAAAGCACTATGTTAAATAGAAGTGGTGTCAGTAGCATTCTTATCTTGCACTAGTTCTAAGTGGAAATGCTGTCAACTTTTCCCCATTCAGCATGATGTTGGCTATGGGTTTGTCATCTGTGGCTTTTATAATTTTGAAATAAGGTCCATCTATGCCTATTTTGTTAAGAGTTTTTTTACTATAAAATGTTGTTGAATTTTGCCAAATGCCTTCTCTGCATTTACTGAGATAATCATATGATCTTTGTTTTTGCTTCTGTATGTGCTGTATCACATTTATGGATTTGTCTCTCATATAAGGAACTTAGTTTTGCAGGATACAAAATTTCTAGGCTGGCCATAATTTGTGTAAGAAGACTGAGGATGGGACCCCCCAATCTCTTGTAAGGTGTCATTTGCAAATTCTGCACTAAGCTTGATGGGTTTTCTTTAGGAGGTTACTTGATGCTTTCACTTTATGGCATGCAGGAGTTCTTCCTTTGTGTTAACTTTGGCCAGTAACCTGATGATCACATGTCATGGTGATTGTCTCTGTGTGATTAATCTCCCAGAGTTTAGTTTATTGGATATCTAGATTTCTAGCAAAACCAGGGACATTTTTTTTCAATTATGCCCTCAAATAAGTTTTACAGCCCTTGTGTATTTCTTTTTTGCCCTTAAGGATGCATATGATTCTTATATTTGGCCTATTTACATAATCTCATATTTCTTTTAGTTTTTGCTCATTCATCTTATTTCTCTGTTCTTTACCTTTGACTGACTTATTTAATTTGAAGGTATGGTCTTCAAGCTCTGGTATTCTTTCTTCTGCCTGGTTTAATCTCTTCTTAAGCCTTTCCAATTTGTTTTGTACTTTCTCGAATGAATTTTTATTTTCAAATGTTCTAGCAATTGCAACACCAAAAATAAATAACAGGGATTTGATTAAATTAAAAAGCTTTTACACAGTGTGGGCCTACAAACACATGAAAAAATGCTCATCTTTAATCATCAGAGAAATGCATCTCAAAACCACTCAGAGATATCACCTAATCCCAGTAAGATTAGCCCACATCACAAAGTCCCAAAACTACAGTTGCTGGCATGGATATGGAGGCAAGGGAACATTTCTACACTGCTAGTGGGATTGAAAACTAATACTATCTTTTTGGAAAGAAGTATGGAGAATCCTCAAGGAACTAAAAGTTGACCTTCATTTGAACCTGCAATCCTGTTACTAGGTATCTTCAGAGAATAACAAAAATCATTTTACCACAAACACATTTGCACCAGAATATTTATTGTGGCTCAATTCATAATTGCCAAGTCATAGAAGCAACCCAAATGCCCATCAACCCATGAATGGATCAACAAATTGTGGTATATATATACCAGGGAATACTATTCGGCCATTAAAAAGATGGAGACTTTATATCTTTTACATTTACCTGGATGGAATTGAAACACATTCTTTTTAGTGAAGTATCACAAGAATAGAAAAATAAATGTCCGGTGTAGTTAATACTAATATGAAACCAATATATAAACAATTACATGCTCATATGAGCAATAATACACAAATATAGTCTAATATGAGAGCAGGGAAAGGAGGAAACAGGAGGGATGAAGGGAGGAAGATTGGCATAAGGAGGAAAGGCATGTGGTGGAATCTCACCTAATGTGAACATTGTGAGGGTGTATAACAGTCACTTGGGTGTGGGACTCTTTTACAACTGGAACGTTACCCTCGAAGTGAGAACAAAGGAATCTAAAATTTTTACCTTCATATTAATTTGACATAAAATTACAAAAAACACCACAAAAGTTGTTTGACTTTTAAAAAATAATTTTATTTCTTTAATGAATTTTTCATTTGTTTCCTATGTTTTTGTGATTTCTCTATGTTGACTTTCCATTTACTCTTTGTATTTTGTTGAGCTTCCTCTATTTGACATTTTGATGTTTTGATTTTGGTTGACATCTATTGGTAAAGAGTTGTTTTCTTTTTGGGATAACTTTTCACTGTGATTTTTCATACTTCAGAGTTTTTTTGCTGAAGATTTCTCATCTGGCCTCTCAATCTAGACCTGTGGGTACTGGGAGATTGGGAGGGATGTACTTGGGAGCCTGTCCCTATGTAACTAAAGATCATTCCCTTACTGTGCTAGTGAGAAGAGTGCTGGTTCTAAGTTGCCTATAGGGTATTCAAACAGGTTTGATGATCCTTTCAGATCCTCTTAGGTTGCCTCTGTCCTGCTGTCTTCACCAGTTCCCAGCAGTATGGATCCCTAGCTTAATCTTTGATATGGGGAAGAGTGGTATTTGTGAATATGAATCAGCCACGCCCTCTTTGCTTGACCTGAGGGACCATTATTGTGCACTGTGGAGTTCTCCCTGTCATTGGTTGATGTTTGTATGAAAGAGCCAGCTGCCAAGATGTTCTTTCACACCTGTGGCAGACTCTCGTTTCCCAGATAAAGTACTTGAATGCCCCAAGTTTTAGGAGAGACCCTGAAGCTCCCAAGGGTTGCTTGTTCTTCACCACCACTGAGGTGGAGGGCAAGGCGATTTGTGGTTAGGTTGCTGGAGCCTGAGAGGCTTTACATGGGACTCAGAAAAAGCTTTTCTGGCCACCAGGGGCAGCAGCAGGTAGGAGGGTCAGGATGAGCTCTCCAAACCCTGAGGGCTGTTCATGGGGGAGGGGCCTATATGTTAAGTGATAAGGCCCAGTGCTGGGATCTTTCCCCCTTTATCTATGGGGAGTTTATCCATGGGGAAGGTTAGTCACTCCCCTAAATCGCCAATCCTTGGCCTCCCATAGAACATTCCCATCAGTTCAGTCTATGTGTGTTCTCTCATCATCCTAATTCAGCTTTAAAACCTCCTCCTGGTCTGTGTGTCTGTTCCACCAATGTGTGTCTCTGTGAAATGCTGGCTGGCAGGGAATTCCAAAGTTGGGCACCTTGGAGGAATGGTATGGGCCTATCTGTGGGGGACCTCTGTCTGAAGTACACACCTGTTAGAAAGAAGTACTGGGGAACTTCTTGGCACAGACTGCTCTCACTTTTGTAATGAATTGGGAAGGAGGTGCTGCCACAGCTGGTGAGCTGGCATGCCTGAGTGTGAGGTGTTAGGTTGCCATGGAACTCTGGGCAAGGCTATTCCTCTCCCAATGCCACATCCACATCCACGTGGGCTTCCTTGCCTGAGTCCAGATCCCAGGTTTCTCTCCTGCATCCCACTGCACCCTCTTGTGTCCAGGGTTTACTGAGACCTGCTTATTTATCTGAGCTCTTGGTGAATGATACCACGAAATGCCAGCAGGAAGGAAGTTCCCAAATTGTTCACTCCTGTTCCACCACACGCCCTCAGGGGGAGGAGGAGAAGGTCCCCCTTTGTGATAAACTTCAGCCTGGAATGCATGCTCACCGCTAAAGCAATGCTTGCATTTGTATCAGGTGGGGGAAGGGCTACAGCTCCTAGGCAGCTCAGAGCTCACACTGCTTTCTTGATTGCACTGGATAGGGAAGGGTCTAGCAGGGTAAATGTCTGGATAGGAGAAAGCCAGCACCCTGGCCTCTCCTGGCACTCTCCCAAGGGAAGCTGCCTAAACTCTTGAGATTTGCTAGTATGCCCCACTATCTCATATTTGCTGGGGTACCTAGGCCTGTGAAAAGCCTTCAGTATACTTAGTGTCTTGCTGTTCACTATAGGGACTTATGAGGGGGAGAGGAACCCCCTCTTATCCTTCAACTGAGTTCTGAGCCTCCCTGGGTTTGATTCATGCTAATATCTTCTCCCTTCTGGCTTCACAGTTTTCTCTGTGGGGTCCCCAGCCATCTTCTGTTTGGTCTACACATGACCTGTGATTCTCCTCCCCTCTCCTATCTCTGTGATGGTCCCACAAGAGATGTAACTAGTTGGCTATCTTGGAATCCCGTCTCATCTCATCTCTCTTCTTCTCTCCTCCTCTCCCCTCCCCTGTCCTCCCTTCCTTTCCCTTACTTTTCCTTTCCTAGACAGGGTCTCATTCTGTTGCTCAGGCTGGAATGTAGTAGCACTATCATAGCTCACTGCAACCTTGAACTCCTGGACTCAAGAGATCCTTCCACCTCAGCCTCACAGGTGGCTAGGACTTAGGTGCCCACTCATTTCTTTTTTCTTTTTTTGAGACAGTCTTACTTTGTTGCCCTCAGTAGAGTGCCATGGTATCATATCTCACAGCAACCTCAAACTCTTGGGCTCAAGCGATTCTCTTGTTTCAGCCTCCCGAGTAGCTGGGACTACAGGTGCCCACCACAACTCCCAGCTATTTTTAGAGATGAGAACTCACTCTGGCTCAGGCTAGTCACAACCTGTGAGAGCTCAGGCAATCTACCTGCCTTGGCTTCCCAGAGTGCTAGGATTACAGGCATGAGCCACCATGCCCAGCCTCCCAGCTCATTTTTAAAATAAACTTTTTTTTTTTTTTGGTAGAAACAGGATTTTTCTGTTTCCTGAGTGGGTCTTAAATTCCTGGACTCCAGCAATCCTCCTACCTGGGCCTCCCAAACTGGTGGGATTACAGGCATTAACCACCATGTCTGGCCTAAGCAAATATCTGTCTAATTTGGTGTTCTAGGCCAGACATGGTGGTTAATGCCTGTAATCACTATCCACAGCTTCTTCAGGTTTGTACTAGGCTAAATATTCTGCAGAGGTTGCTTAACCATATACATGTGTCTGTCAGCCTTTAACAGTATATATCAGAGCAATGTCTCTGGAAAACATAATCATATTCTTAGGTGGGTGAATTGGAGGAGTTTCCGAGGAGACCACGAGCAAATTCTGATACAAACTTTCAGGTCTCATGTTTTATCTTCTGGCTCTTTCTCTATTCTTTAGGAATCAAAATGTGGCTTTAGGCTTCAATGTGATATTTGTTTGCTGCATGTCAGAAACAGAAACAATGTAGGGAATATGAAGAACTTTTCCACCATATTTCTTGACTTTATAAAACCTCTTGACACTAGTAGGCACTAGCTTTTACAGTTAGAACCAGTATGTGAATGATTCACCAAGATTCTAAGACTACTTAATATCATTCCATTTGATCTTGTTAGAGTTGTCAGTTATTTTTTCCAGATCATCCTTCTACCTAGTTATTGTGCCAAAATTTATTACACACCTTCTGTGTACCACACCAATTAAATAAAACCAGGATACACAATCCTATCTTACTCAAATCTATTTTATTTAGCTGTTTTGAGTTTATAAGCAAAAGTTATTAAGAGATTATTTAATTCAGTGTCTTTTGTTTTATAGTTGAAGTAACTTAAGTTTAAGTAGGTAGAAGAACTTTCTTCAAGACCACATAATAAGTGGCACAGAAGGGATGTAAACCCAACTTTTCTTATTTCTAGATCAGGGTTATTTCCAGTGTACCCTTTCAGCTATGTTAAAACATGTAGCTGGCCGTAACAGTGAAAGAGAAGACATAAAGCCATGGAGTTTTAGACCTGCTCCCTCACCTTAATAGGATTGTCAATTTTCCAGTTCTTCAACTGTTATGGACCTATTTTGTAGGGAGCTTCTTCAAGACACTGGAATGTGTCAAGTATATCCCATCCAATGTTTCCAGGGTAGATATCTACTTTAAATATTTTTAGGATTGAGGAGTTAGGTAAAACAAGTTTTAGGAAAAGAGAATGAGGCAGGGGCTTGTTTAGCTTAGGGAAGAGTAGTCAGTAGTAGACTAGTGTGCATTATGGAATAAACTGAAGATAAGAGGTAGAGAAGCAAAAAGGGAAATAATTGAAATTAAAAGGTAAGAGCAAATGTGAAGCAGAAAATTTTGAGCTATGGGGACATTTAGTCTTCTCATCTATACAATATGAATAATTATATTTATTCTGTTTATCTCAGTATTTTTGTAAGGATCTCAGGGAGAAAGGTTTTGTGAAACCTAAAGCATAGTGTACTCTTAAGGGGATGGTGCTTGGTGAAGCTGGTAGTGGTTAAGCATGTGTTGCAAAGGAAAAGATACGGCAAAGAGACAAAGTAAGCATAGAAAGTACAGTTTTTGCTAACAAGCATTGGTATTATATAAGGAAGGCTATAAGATATGTATTAAAGGATAAAACGAAATACATATTGGGTAAGAAATCAAAAGGGATCTGCTAATTTAGCATGCTAGAGAAGGAATGAATAATTTGGATGTACTAATTTACCATACTGGTTAGTAGTGGGAATCATTGGAATTTAAGGGGAGCCTTATATCAGCCATTTGAAAGCTTATCAATGCACTTTTTAAAAAGCTTTAACATGTCAGAGAAAGGCAGGTAGATTTGATAGAGGATATATATAAAAATTGAAAATGTTTTTATAAATTGGTAATTTAGTCAGTAAAAAATTATTAATTGTTCTTGCCAAAGTCAAAGTAGCTACTTAGGTTGCTGTATTGAGCAGATACTAGCTACTGGTGTTTCTGGGTAAAGAAGGAAAGAAGATGGTTTTAGTATTTGCTGCTGTCTTGTTAGCTGATCTTTCTGCATTTTTGCATAACCATATTCAGTAAGTTGAAATTGAAATGTTTTTGGAATGGATCATGCAGCTCTTCAGATAGGGGCTTCACAGGCATCTACCTTCTAGATGCCAGTAGCACCTCCCATAGTGTGACAATAAAAAATGTCTCCAGGTATTACCAGATGTCCCCTGGGAGTAGAATTGCCCAGGGTGGAGAAATGTGAAAAGGAAATAAAAACTTTCCTTACACATGTACACTTCATTTCAGTGACATTTTCAGAGGAGGAAAATTAACTTGCTCATTCATTTTTCATTTTGTATCAAAATTCTGCAATTATACTCCCAATGGGACAGTGCTGCCCTGGCTGGAGTGCAGATCATAGCACTCCATATCATAGCTTGCTGCAACTCCAAACTCAGCCCCTGGAATAGCTAAAACTACCGGCACATACCAACTGGAGAGACAGTGTCTCGCTTATGTTGCCCAGTCTGGTGTCACAGTGCTGGCTTCAAGTACTCCTCCCTTCTTGGCCTCTTAAAGTGCTCAGATTACAGGCATGAGCCACCATTCTGGCCAGTTTCTTTCTTCTCTCTGTTCCTAGAGTGTTATAAATTTGCATCTACTTCAGCGTTTTTACTTATGTTCCTTAGTCTATCTGTGATGTTCTTTCCCTAGATCTTGACATGAATCACTTAACTCAGGTGCCAGATAAAATGTCATTTTTTAGGGAATTCTCTATTACCACCTTATCCTAAAATAGCACTTACTCTCTCCAAATCCCACTATTTTGTTTTTCTTCATAGCAGTCATCACTCTCTGTCCTTATAAAAGTAGGCTTAATGTTATAGCAGAAGAACCCAAAATTTAATGGACTTAAACAGTGAAATTTACTTTCTTACTCTGATCATAATTTTGTGCTGGTTAGAGAGTCATGCAGTCATTGAGGGAATCAGCTCTTTCTTGCATGTTTCCTTCATCTACTAGGGTCTTGTTCTTTTCTGTCTTAGGTTGGTGGTTGGAGAAGGTGAACATGGAAAATTGTGTTTGAAAGTAGGTGTGAAAAGCAAAAAGCAAAAAAGTGTGGAAATGATATAACCTCTTTTTTCTAGAATTACATTGCCTAGACTTCAGTCACATGACTTTACTTAACAAACTACAAAGGAGACTAGGAAATGTAGTCAAGGTTCTCTCCTTTTTAGGAGAGAAAAGGAAATGGGATGGGTGGAACCATTGTATCATATCTGCCATAATATAATATATTTGTATATTTAGTCAGTTTCTCCTCAGCCAGGCTGTAAGTTCTACTGTTTTTTTTTTTTTACCCATTTTATACCATATGCCAAGAACAATGTCTGACATATAACTGATATTCAATAATATTTGCTGTGGGGATCACTGAATGGATGTTGTCTGTCTTATCTGCTACTGTCCCCACACTTAGAACTGTTCCTGGTATGCAGTAGACACTCAGTTATATATTGAATGAATACGTGCATGAATGGGTAATCTTTTGGAAAACAGAGCTGGATTTGAGTTAGGGATTTTCCACTAATTACCTGTGTGATGTTGAGATTACTTAACTATTCTAAGCCTCAGTTTTCTCATCTGTAAAATGAAGGAATTAATCCACAGGATTTTTATTATATGAAATAATATATAAAATGCTTAGCCCAGGGTTCCATTCATTCTAAGTTCTCAGAAAGTGGTAGCTATATTTATTGTTTTTAGCCAAATTCTACTTTGAATCCTGATTGATTCATTTTGTCTACAATGGTTCGATATGCATAATTTTCACATTTTTAACTTGTTGCAATAATATAAGCATAACCTGAGAGCTTCTACATTTATATTCTTTTGTTTAATCATTTATTCATCCATTTACTCTATTGTTTATAATTCATCTATTCTGCTTAAGATACTTTGTTAAGCAACGTGAGGAGACAAGAATAATGTGTATCTATTGTGAAATTTAGATTTAGAAGATTATTATACAACATGATGAGTTTTATAGTTAACATATTCAAGGATAAATATGGGAAATATTTTGTTTATCCATTTAAAAGAAATACGCTTAATCTTTAAGGAATAAGAGACATCAGGGTTTTATAAATATTTATGAGAATTTCATTTCAGTCATGTAATACAAGTATCCTTCCCATTTTTCTTCCTTCCTAGCTCAGTGTAGCCTGGAACTCCAGAGCTTAAGTGATCCTTTTGCCTCAGTCTCCTCAGTAGGTAGGGACCACCACCCTCAGCTAATTTTTACAATATTTTGAAGAGACAGGATCTTATTATGTTGCCTGGCTGTCTTGAACCCTGGCCTCAAGTGATCCTCTCCACTCAGTGTACTGGGATTGCAGGCATGAGGCACTGCATTAGCCTGTTCCCATCATTATGTGAATCCCATTTAGACTATTACCTCATCTCAATATCTAAAAAATTATTTTTTAAAAATAAGTTGGTCTTCATCAGTAGTAGTGTAGAAATGGCCTGAGATATTCAGTCATTGGATTATAAATTTATTTTATCATTCATATATTGGAAAGTAGAAAATATATCATCACTTTAGTGAATCAAACAAAAATAAAAGTATTGTCTGATTAGTCAGTTGATGAAAATGTTAAAACTAAAATTCCATCCTTCAGGAACTAACTAAGGCCCCCCCAGCTGCAAGAGGCATTTCAAATGAGCTCATTTCTCATTTTATGCAGTATATAGTTTGTTGCTTAACTATTCTTTAATTGTTTTATATATATTGAGTCCTCTCAATTTGGGATGAGTTTATGTAGAGCAGAAAACATATATTACACGTAATTTTGCTTTTTGTTTTTATATTTCTTACTGGCTGGGCATGTAGTAGATACTCACTAAATTCTTTGAGTCCTAGATATTAATGGATGCTAAGAGGTCATCTTGTCCAACTTCCTACTCAAGAGAGATCTCATTTTACAAAAAGCCCGGGGGATGATCATCTAGTTTCTTCTTTTACTACCTCTTATATAAAAGGAGAACACTTTTTGGGAGCATTTTATTTCACTGTTGGATGGTTATATTGATTATCTATTTGTTAATTTTTTCATATATTGAGCTGAAATCTACCCAATGGGTGGTTCTTTTCCAGTCTAATAGTACAAATCTAATTATAGCCAGTCTTTTCTTTTTTACTTGTTAGATTAAATTTTTTTTTTTTTTTTGACACAGAATCTTATTGTATCCCCATCAGTAGAGTGTTGTGGTATTACAGTTCATATTAACCACAATCCCTGATTTCAAGGGATCTTTTTGCCTCATCCTTACAAGTAGCTGGAACTACAGCACCTACCACAATGCCCAGCTAGATGGGGTCTTGCGCTTACTCAGGAAGGTCTTAAACTCCTGAACTCAAGTAATCCACCTGCCCTGGCCTCCCAGAGTGCTGGGATTACATGTGTGAGCCACTGTGCCTAGCCAAAAACATTTTTTTTTTTTTTGTATTTTTATTTTTATTTTTTTTTTATTAAATCATAACTGTATACAATGATATGATTATGGGGCATCATACACTCACTTCATAAACCATTTGCCAAAAACATTTTTTTAAGACAGTCTCACTATGTTGCTAAGGCTAGAGTGGCATGGCGTCAGCTTAGCTCATGACAACCTCAAACTCCTGGGCTCAAGTAATCCTCTTGCCTCAGCCTCCTGAGTAGCTGAGATCATAGGCCTACACCCCCATGTCCAGCTATTTTTTTTCTATTTTTAGTAGAAATGAAGTCTCACTCTTGGTCAGACTGGTCCCTAACTCCTAAGCTCAAGCAGTTCTCTCACCTTGGCCTCCCAGAGTGCTAGGATTATAGGCATTAGTCATCATGCCCGGCCAGCTCTTCAAATTTTAAGAAAGAGTTGTAATATATCCCTTCAGTGTTTGTTTCTCACTTATTCATTAAATATCAGAAGTAGCTACTGTGTTGAGGATATGCAGACAAATTTTTTATTGCCTCATTAAGAATTCATCTTCTCTATTGGTCGTGACTCAAAAGGGTCATGATTATTCTCCTATGTAAATACTCTAATTTGCTCCTTTCTTCAAATGTGATGCCTATAAGGGACCAAAGTTCTTCAACTGTGTTCTGATCAGTGCATAATACTTTAAAACTTATTTTGTTGACCAGGACTAACTTCTGTTAATATTGTCATAAATTGCGTTAATTTTTTGTAATATTGATGAACCAAAACTTTGAGGGTTTTTTTTTCCCCACACATTTCTTTCCGCTAGGTTGGGTCAACATTTGTGCAATTGATTTTTTTCACAAGGTAATTGCAGAGATATGTGTTTATCTGTGTTAATTTTGGCCTAACATCTTTGCTTATGAAGATTGTTTGAATTTGGAGTCTGACATCTTTGCCTCCTATCTTTGAAGCATCTGAAAAAATTATATAATAAACGTTTAGTTTTTCTAAGTTTTAAATGAAAATGTTGAACCTGTTTGAGCAATTAGTTATTCACGGGATATTTGAGAATTTGATATTGCCACATTTGAAGCTTGCCATTTCTTGATTTTTATCATCTTTTCTCTTATATTCACTGATTAGCAATGATTCATTTTTAAGAGAAATGTAACCCCAAGAGTGGGATACAAGACTTAACATCTAATTGTTCAGTAAGACTGTGGATATTCCTCATTTTAATCGCCATTTTCTATCTCTACTGCCTTTACTTTAGTATGAACCCTCATGGTCTCTCATCTAGACTGCTGCTTCAGCCTCCTAATTTCATTTTCTGTGCAATCTTATCCCTCTCTAATCCATTGTCTATTTTATTGTCAAAGAGAACTTTCTACTATACAACACAAGTATTGTAATTTCACTGCTTATGGTCCATTAATGATTTCATTAGTTTATGGGATAAAGTATATATATGTTAGTACATATATAAGATTATCTATAGTCTGACTCCTATCTAACTCTCCAGGCTATTATTTTGAATCTCTAGGCCTTTTATTTCAGAACAATTTATCCTTTCCAGAATCACAACACTACACTTTGGTTGCCTTGTGGGTTCCAACTGAATATTAAGTATTATGTGTTATATTTTCTCTAGAAAAAATTTCCTGGATTCTTCATCCTTCCTTCCTCAATTTATGGGGTTTATTACTTCGTTTTTTTAGGTCTCAATTTTATGATGTTACAAATATTACAAAATTAAAGCATTTTATTACACTTGTTTACTCCACCTCCCCTGCCTACCCTCCTTGAAAGATATCGTAAATCTTATTAATGTCTGGATCTCACTTCCTAGCACAGTGCCTAGCATAGGGTGGACACCCAGTGAATGTTGAGGGAGATTAATGAGATCCATCAGAAACCTCTGATAGGCTGTAATTTTGTGAACATTGTGCTGGAACTCTGAATATTGAATCTGGTAGAAATAGATTAGGAAAACCAGCCCAGATGTTGTTTTTAAGGGTTCTGTTTTTAGCATGTAAATTAAAATTTCATTTAGAAGTACAAGTCTAATTTGGGAACCAGAATGCAGTTGTAGAGCTTGACAAGATTACATATGTAAATTCTCCAAAGGCTGATCTATCATCATGCCTTCCTGAAACAGTGCAGTCTGTGTGGAAGTAGAATGCTCTCTGAGTCTGCAAAACAGGGCTGACCGTCCTAGACTCTTTGTTCCTCTAGTCCTTTTGCCTATTTCATTAAGTTAGCAGTATTTGACCTACTGTGTTTAATTCATCATCACACATGCAGCTTTCTTTTTTTTCAGTGAAAATGCTCTGGGCTCTGAGCCCCAGGTTTAGATTGTACACACTGTTCTGCTTTATATCCCTCAGGGACCAGTTTATGCTACTTTCTGGATGGAATCTAACCTTCCTTGATGTCATTTAATAAATTCCATGATCTAGTTCCTTTCTCCTAGATACCTTGTTCCTACATACATAATCTTCCTGAAATTCCTTTCCACACTTCTTTACCTGGATGAATTTTATATGTATTTTAAGGTAGTTTGGGTGGCCTGCCCTCCAGGAATCTTTCTGTGAGGAAGGTATAGATGCTACTTCTGTGTGCTCAAGTGAAGTACCTTGAGAATTGTACTAAAAGTAGGGTTTTGCTGATTTTCTTCTCCCACTAATATCCTTGAGAGTAGGAATTTTTCAGATTTATGTTCGTATTACTGGTGTAGTGGGTGCATTGTAATCATAAATAAATGTTTTGTTAAATGAATTAATACATTAATAGCTCCTTACCCAGAGCGTATGTGGTAATTTAAAAAGTTACTCCCATTTGGTATGGAATAGAAGAATATACTTTTAAGAAATTCTTTTTCAACTGGATTTCCAATTAAATGACTATTTACTGAAATTTCTCCATGCCAGGAATTTTTTAGTTCTACAGCAAATGTAGTTTCTATTAAAAGTAATCAAAGAATATATAGTTTTTTGCACTGTGACTAGCGCATTAGTGGAAAGTTAGTCTTTAAGTGACTTGTTAAGAGGTAGACATTAAGGTATGTGCAGTTAACTTTAATACAAAATAGAAAAGGTGTATAAGTGAAGTTCTGTTTAAGACCAAGGGAGGGAGATCATTTACTACAAAATGTTGGGAAATTGGCTACAAACTACTCTTTCGAGGAAAAAAATGTGTCAACTATTTATAGCTTGCTGAATTTGGGCTTATCCAGGGTTATATATCCAAAAAGTAGCCACGCAGAAATTCAGTCTTACGGCCATATTACTTCAAACTCGGTGTTACCAAACTACACAGTCTGTACTGAATTTTCCCCTCTTGCAGAAGTTGAATATTTTATTGTATTTTTATTATTTTTAGTATACTCTTTCACTAGATGGTCAGCTTTTGAGAGTGTGAATATTGTTTGTGTGTCTCTAGTCTTAGTTCTGGGCACAAGATGGGGTGAGTGCAAAAGTAGATCTTCAATACATACTTGGTAATTGAAACATCTTATGATTGATCGTAGCTTAACAAACCAAGATATCTTTTTTGTGTTGTAGATGTATGTGCCTAGAGAGAAATAGGGTATGTGTATTTTGAAAAATATTTTTAAAATTGGTTTCTCTTTTTGTGAGTTTTTGAAGGTACACATGTTTTGGTTGCATAGTTTGCTTTTGTGTCTTTTAAGTCAAGGTTTTAAGTGTGCCTTTTACCCTGAAAGTGTGCAATGTAGCCCTTAGGTGTGAATTTACCCATTCCTTCCTCTCCACTCCTAGCTACTTGAATTTTGTTGAGTTTTGCTCCCACAAGAGGAGATTTTAGATTTATTTTCTTGGGGGGAGAATTGGTGGGTTAAATCCCATCTTCAATGTAATTTTCTCTCAAAATTATGAAGCCCTGGAAATGTGGCATTATAATAGAACTTTTAATAGACCCCTTTAACTGTATGTCACTTATACATAGAGGTAATTTGTTACCTCTTTAAAGGTATTTTAGCCTGTAAGGTGGAATATGTATATATTCCTATTTAAAGGTCAGTTTTAATTAATAAGCTGTTTTCCTCATTTTTGAGCAATATGAATTGCTCATAACTTGCATGAGGTAGTTTCCAATGTAAAAGTAAAACAAATTGAATTTTTGTCACATCTATCAGCAGCACAACTCATTTAAATGTCAAAAAATTCACAAAGCTCTAGAATCTATTTCTAGATATTTTAGTAGGCCTATTTATCTGAGTGAAATAAGATATAATTATCATATTATTTCACCAGCTCTACATCTGTAGATATACATATTTCTTTGTCCCCCGCCGTCTTATATGTCCATAATTTTTATTGCTAAATATTTGTTATTCACATGTTATTTTTCAAAAGAAATAGAACCAATGTCAGCAAGGGATATAAATAATAACAATATTATAAGGATTAGATCTTTACTTCATTAAAGGTAAACCACAATTGTTTTGTTCTACCTTTTGTTTCTAACTTCCTTAAATTTAAAAAATTGGCTATGTTGCTTTTTCTCTATGTTTGGAGACAAATATTTTGCACAGTATAATAAATATGTTTTAGTGTATAATTTAACTGGGTGTAAACATATTCAGTGTTTACTTTAAAGAAAAGATTTTCACCAAGACATTCCTCATGGATTGCAATTTAAATTATTCCCTTCCTTTGCTTGGTGCCTATAGTTCAGTGGCTAGGGCGCCAGCTACATACACCAGAGCTGGTGGCTTCAAACCCAGACCGGGGGCCTGCCAAACAACCATGACAACTACAACAAAAAAATAGCCAGGTGTTGTGGCAGGCACCTGTAATCCCAGCTACTTGGGAGGCTGAGGCAAGAGAATCGCTTAAGCCCAAGAGTTTGAGGTTGCTGTGAGCTGTGACACTATGGCACTCTATCAAGGGC
Source organism: Nycticebus coucang (assembly GCF_027406575.1). NCBI lineage: Eukaryota > Metazoa > Chordata > Mammalia > Primates > Lorisidae > Nycticebus > Nycticebus coucang. Next base: position 46,614,668 of record NC_069801.1, on the reverse strand, counting down.
AACATAGTGAGACTCTGTCTCAAAAAAAAAAAAAATTCCCTTTCTTTTTTTGAATCACCGTTATACTTTATGGAATTGGATCTTGTATTCTTTTTGTTAAGTGTACTTATTTTAAGATACATGTGACAATAATAATAATGATCATAAAAATAATAACAACCAGCTATTTATCTAGTAAATACTATGTTCTAGGTGATTTACATTTATTTTCTCTAACCCTCAGAATAATATTGTAAAGTAAGGAGACAGGCTGAGAGAGGCTAAATTACTTAACAAAGGTCTTACTTCATTACATATCTAAGGGGATTCAATCTCAAATCTATGTGACTGTGAAATCCAAATTCTTAACTACTAATTCATCCTGCCTTAACAAAATATGGGATATTTTGAAATAACAGTAAAGGATTTGAATATGAAAATCTGAGTGAAATATCTATATGGCTGAACATTAAAATGCACCCAAGTGAAGAAATTAAAAGTTATTCCATAGCAACAATAATTCTAACCCATGGATTATTTTGTATTATTGTAAATGTCATTATTTTTAATGGTTTTACATGCTTGTGGAGTGTAATTGAGATAAGATTTCTCTGAGAATAACAGCTTTGTATTCCCTGCTTGTGTGTTTAGATAATCAATCATTTTATTGAGTTAACATTTCAGGCTATAGTTTTTTTTCCTCCCCATTTATTTGTGTCAGTACATGTATGTTTTGTGGTGTCTTGTCTTACTTGACTATTTGGTTTCTTTATATCATCACTACCAGTCTTAGTGACGTGCAAATGTGCTTTTTGTTCTTTTGATGGTTTTAGAATATAACACATGTCCCTATGGTCTCAACAAATAAACAAAAAAACCAATGGTTAATATTCCAATCAAATTTACTTCCTAAAAGTCTTTTTTTATTTTAGTAATTCATTGACTTTTTATAGATTAATGATGTTCTGCCAGGCATTGTGTCATAGCTGGAGTGAAGACAGGGTAAGTAGTTATAAAAGATAAAGCATTACATTCTTTTATCATTTGGGATAAAAATATAGTAATAAAAAAGTTCTGTAATGAGTTTATAAAAAATATGTGTGGGAACACAGAGGAGGAAATCAGATAAAACTTCCTTGAGGAGATGACATTTTATGGAGGTCTACAGGTTGGGTAAGATTTCTCCATAAGGGAAAATGAAGATATGCATATATGTAGACATGTAGGCAAATGAAAAACATAATAAGATGTCTAACATTTTTATTTGGGTACAAAATCAGAATAAATATAACTGTCACAAATGTTGACTGTTATAAGGATGTTGTATTAATAAATCAAATGTAATAAATAACATTACTGTTGGTGTCATAGTTCTCTAAAATGATGTGATTTTGGATAAAATTATGAACAAATTTGCTATGGTATTTCTTTGATTTACATGTTAGTTGCATTAAATTAGTGTTTATTGCAAAATTATTTGTATTTATATGTAAACAGAGGTAGGTAGTAAGCTCATACAAGTAGCATTTTTGCATTCATGAATGTCTGGTGGGACTTTTGGAAGTTGTACAGGACCCTCTTTTGCTTTGGAGTGCATCTGGCATTTTTGGTCCCTACCAAGTAAATACCATCAATGTTATTGCATCATTATTAAAATAAAAATGCCTCAAAAAATTTTTCACAATGCCCCCTATGCAAACTGCTCACATTGGTAATCATGTCAGCAGAATAATTAAAATAATAATAGAAATAACAAAATTGTTAGAGATGTGGACAATAATGTACACCAACCATTTTCTTATCTTTTCTAGCAGAGTGTTAATAGATACCATTTGATGTTGATAAATTGTGATACAGATGTATAAAGATACTGTGTAGAATAATACCTGAGAAACTAAAACAAATGATAAAGAGCATTTGCATCTAGAAAATGAGAATAGGATTTTAAGGGGTATGAGTTATAGGTAATTTTACCTTTTTTCAGTGTATATACTTTTAATTTTACTTTTTGTTTATATATCAGGTGGAAGTAATTTTGTGACATTAAAATAGATTCTGGTCACTTTCATTTTAAAAGATATTAGAAAAACTTTATTGGGGTATAATTTACATATAATAAAATGTATCCATTATTAGCATACAATTTAGTTAGCAAATATATACACCTATGTAGCCTCCACTATCATAAAAATACATAGTATTTCCACCATCCTAACAAGTTCACTTGTGCCCCTTCTCAGTCAACAGCCTCCCCTTCTTTTATGATTTATACTTTTCTTTGTTTTATCTAAGAAATCTTTGCCTCTTCCAAGAATACAAGGATTTTCTTTGCTGTAAGTTTTATATTTTTAGTGATAGGTCTATGACCAATTTCAAGTAATTTTTGTACTGTGTGAAATATAAAATAAGGTTAATTTTTTCCTGAAAAGATGTCCACTTCTAGCATTATTTGTTGTAAAAGATTTTCTTTTCTGAATAGGTAACTTTTATAGCTTTTTATAGCTTTGTTGGAACTTAAGATGAGATGTACATAGATATATTTCTGGACCCTCTCTTCTGATCTACAAATTTATATGTCTACCCTGATGCCTATAATATGCTTGTTTTTGTAAATCTTCTTATCTTGTAATTTAAGTTCTCCAACATTTTCTTATTGTCTAAAAAGGTTTTAGCTATTCTAGGCCTTTTGAATGTCCATGTACATTTTATAATAAACTTACTTATTGCTACAAGAAATCCTGCTGTAATTTTTGATTGGTATTGTATCTTTTCTAGAGAAAAAATGAGGAAAATTTTCATCTTAACAAAAATGAGTTTTCTAATCCGTGAACATGGTATACTGCAGGATTTAATTGAGTTTTCCTTAATATACGTCAGCAATGATTTTTTAGTTTTCAGCACATAGTTCTTGTACATAATTTGTTAAGGGCTGAGTATTTTGTGTTTTTTATTTTGATGCTATTTTAGATGGTATTGTACTTTAAATTTTCTTTTTCTTTTATTTATTTATTTATTTATTTATTTTTATTAAACCATAGCTGTGTACATTAGTATGATCGTGGGGCACCATACACTTGGTTCATAGATCATTTGACACATTTTCATCACATTAGTTAACATAGCTTTTGTAGCATTTTCTTAGTTATTTTGCTAAGACCTTTATAGTCCACATTTACTAGGATTCACATATACCCTTGTAAGATGCACCACAGGTGTAATCCCAGTAATCCCCCCTCCTTCCCCCTCCCTCCCCTCCCTTTCCCCTTTCTCCCTATTCTTAGGTTGTAACTGGGTTACAGCTTTCATGTGAAGGTCCTACATTAGTTTCATAATAAGGGTGAGTACATTGGGTACTTTTTCTTCCATTCTTGAGACACTTTACTAAGAAGAATATGTTCCAGCTCCATCCATGTAAACATGAAAGAGGTGAAGTCTCCATCTTTCTTTAAGGCTGCATAGTATTCCATGGTGTACATATACTACAATTTATTAATCCATTCATGGATCGATGGGCACTTGGGCTTTTTCCATGACTTAGCAATTATGAATAGGGCTGCAATAAATATTCTGATACAAATATCTTTGTTATGGTGTGATTTTTGGTCTTCTGGGTATATGCCCAGTAGGGGGATTATAGGATTGAATGGCAGATCTGTTTTTAGATCTCTAAGTGTTCTCCATATCTCTTTCCAAAAGGAATGTATTAATTTGCATTCCCACCAGCAGTGCAAAAGTGTTCCCTTTTCTCCACATCCACGCCAACATCTCTGGTCTTGGGATTTTGTGATATGGGCTAATCTTACTGGAGTTAGATGATATCTCAAAGTAGTTTTGATTTGCATTTCTCTGATGATTAACGATGATGAGCATTTTTTCATATGTCTGTAGGCTGTGCGCCTGACTTCTTCAGGGAAGTTTCTCTTCAAGTCCCTTGCCCAGCCTGCGATGGGATCACTTGTTCTTTTCTTGCTTATATGCTTGAGTTCTCTGTGGATTCTAGTTATTAAACCTTTGTCAGAGATATAACCTGCAAATATCTTCTCCCATTCTGAGGGCTGTCTGCTTGCTTTACTTACTGTGTTCTTGGCTGTGCAGAAGCTTTTTAGTTTGATCAGGTCCTACTAGTGTATTTTTGAAGCTGCTTCAATTGCCCGGGGGGTCCTCATAAAATGCTCGCCCAGACCGATTTCTTCAAGGGTTTTCCCTACACTCTCTTCTAGTATTTTTATAGTTTCATGTCTTAAGTTTAAATCTTTAATCCAGTGAGAGTCTATCTTATTTAATGGTGAAAGGTGTGGACCAGTTTCAGTCCTCTACAGGTTTCCAGCCAGTTCACCCAGCACCATTTGTTAAATAGTGATTCTTTTCCCCACCTAAAGTTTTTAATTGGCTTGTCAAAGATCAAATAACAGTAAGTAGCTGGATTCATCTCTTGTTTCTCTATTCTGTTCCAGACATCTGTTTCTCTGTTTTTGTGCCAGTACCATGCTGTTTTGATCACTATCGATTTATAGTATAGTCTGAGGTCTGGTAGCGTGATTTCTCCTGCTTTGTTTTTATTTCTGAGTAATGTCTTGGCTATTCGAGGTTTTTTTTTCTGATTCCATATAAAATGAAGTATTATTTTCTCAAGATCTTCAAAGTATGACAGTGGAGCTTTAATAGGGATTGCATTATTGCTTTGTGTAGTAATGACATTTTAACAATGTTGATTCTTCCCAGCCATGAGCATGGTATGTTTTTCCATTTGTTAACAGTTTCAGGTATTTTTTTTTTTTTTCCTTCTTTTTTGTATTTTTTTTTTTTATTGTTGGGGATTCATTGAGGGTACAATAAGCCAGTTACACTGATTGCAATTGTTAGGTAAAGTCCCTCTTGCAATCATGTCTTGCCCCCATAAAGTGTGACACACACTAAGGCCCCACCCTCCTCCCTCCATCCCTCTTTCTGCTTCCCCCCCCCATAAACTTAATTGTCATTAATTGTCCTCATATCAAGATTGAGTACATAGGATTCATGCTTCTCCATTTTTGTGATGCTTTACTAAGAATAATGTCTTCCACTTCCATCCAGGTTAATACGAAGGATGTAAAGTCTCCATTTTTTTTAATAGCTGAATAGTATTCCATGGTATACATATACCACAGCTTGTTAATCCATTCCTGGGTTGGTGGGCATTTAGGCTCTTTCCACATTTTGGCGATTGTAAATTGAGCTGCCATAAACAGTCTAGTACAAGTGTCCTTATGATAAAAGGATTTTTTTCCTTCTGGGTAGATGCCCAGTAATGGGATTGCAGGATCGAATGGGAGGTCTAGGTTGAGTGCTTTGAGGTTTCTCCATACTTCCTTCCAGAAAGGTTGTACTAGTTTGCAGTCCCACCAGCAGTGTAAAAGTGTTCCCTTCTCTCCACATCCACGCCAGCATCTGCAGTTTTGAGATTTTGTGATGTGGGCCATTCTCACTGGGGTTAGATGATATCTCAGGGTTGTTTTGATTTGCATTTCTCTAATATATAGAGATGATGAACATTTTTTCATGTGTTTGTTAGCCATTCGTCTGTCATCTTTAGAGAAAGTTCTATTCATGTCTCTTGCCCATTGATAAAAGGGATTGTTGGCTTTTTTCATGTGGATTAATTTGAGTTCTCTATAGATCCTGGTTATGAAGCTTTTGTCTGATTGAAAATATGCAAATATCCTTTCCCATTGTGTAGGTTGTCTCTTTGCTTTGGTTATTGTGTCCTTAGCTGTACAGAAGCTTTTCAGTTTAATGAAGTCCCATTTGTTTATTTTTGTTGTTGTTGCAATTGCCATGGCAGTCTTCTTCATGAAGTCTTCCCCCAGGCCAATATCTTCCAGTGTTTTTCCTATGCTTTCTTTGAGGATTTTTATTGTTTCATGCCTTAAATTTAAGTCCTTTATCCATCTTGAATCAATTTTTGTGAGTGGGGAAAGGTGTGGGTCCAGTTTCAGTCTTTTACATGTAGACATCCAGTTCTCCCAACACCATTTATTGAATAGGGAGTCTTTCCCCCAAGGTAAGTTCTTGTTTGGTTTATCAAAGATTAGGTGGTTGTAAGATGTTAGTTTCATTTCTTGGTGTTCAATTCGATTCCAAGTGTCTATGTCTCTGTTTTTGTGCCAGTACCATGCTGTCTTGAGCACTATGGCTTTGTAGTACAGACTAAAATCTGGTATGCTGATGCCCCCAGCTTTATTTTTGTTACTAAGAACTGCCTTAGCTATACGGGGTTTTTTCCGGTTCCATACAAAACGCAGAATCATTTTTTCCAAATCTTGAAAGTACGATGTAGGTACTTTGATAGGAATGGCATTGAATAGGTAGATTGCTTTGGGAAGTATAGACATTTTAACAATGTTGATTCTTCCCATCCATGAGCATGGTATGTTCTTCCATTTGTTAATATCCTCTGCTATTTCCTTTCTGAGGATTTCATAGTTTTCTTTATAGAGGTCCTTCACCTCCTTCGTTAGGTATATTCCTAGGTATTTCATTTTCTTTGAAACTATGGTGAAGGGAGTTGTGTCCTTAATTAGCTTCTCATCTTGACTGTTATTGGTGTCTACAAAGGCTACTGACTTGTGGACATTGATTTTATATCCTGAAACATTACCGTATTTTTTGATGACTTCTAGGAGTCTTGTGGTTGAGTCTTTGGGGTTCTCTAAGTATAAGATCATGTCGTCAGCAAAGAGGGAGAGTTTGACCTCCTCTGCTCCCATTTGGATTCCCTTTATTTCCTTGTCTTGCCTAATTGTATTGGCTAGAACTTCCAGCACTACGTTGAATAGTAAAGGTGACAGAGGACAACCTTGTCTGGTTCCAGTTCTAAGAGGAAAAGCTTTCAGTTTTACTCCATTCAGTAAAATATTGGCTGTGGGTTTGTCATAGATAGCTTCAATCAGTTTTAGAAATGTGCCACCTATGCCTATACTCTTCAGAGTTCTAATTAGAAAAGGATGCTGGATTTTATCAAATGCTTTTTCTGCATCTATTGAGAGGATCATGTGATCTTTATTTTTGCCTCTGTTAATATGGTGGATAACGTTTATAGACTTGCGTATGTTAAACCAGCCTTGCATCCCTGGGATGAAGCCTACTTGATCATGATGAATGACTTTTTTGATGACAAGCTGTAATCTATTGGCTAGGATTTTGTTGAGAATTTTTGCGTCTATGTTCATGAGTGAGATTGGTCTGAAATTCTCCTTTTTGTTTGAGTCTTTTCCTGGTTTTGGTATCAGGGTGATGTTTGCTTCATAGAATGTGTTGGGGAAGATTCCTTCTTCCTCAGTTTTTTGGAATAATTTCTGCAGTACAGGAATAAGCTCTTCCTTGAAGGTTTGATAGAATTCTGGAGTGAAGCCATCTGGACCAGGGCATTTTTTGGTTGGAAGCTTTTTTATTGTTTCTTTGATCTCAGTGCTTGAAATTGGTCTGTTCAGGAGGTCTATTTCATCCTGGCTAAGTCTAGGGAGAGGGTGTGATTCCAAATATTGATCCATTTCCTTCACATTGTCAAATTTCTGGGCATAGAGTTTCTGGTAGTATTCAGAGATGATCTCTTGTATCTCTGTAGGATCAGTTGTTATTTCCCCTTTATCGTTTCTGATTGAGGTTATTAGAGATTTTACTTTTCTATTTCTAGTTAGTCTGGCCAATGGTTTATCTATTTTATTTATTTTTTCAAAAAACCAACTCCTTGTTTCATTAATTTTCTGAATGATTCTTTTGTTTTCAATTTCATTGATCTCTGATTTGATTTTGGATATTTCTTTTCTTCTACTGAGTTTAGGCTTAGATTGTTCTTCTTTTACCAATTCCATAAGATCTCTTGTGAGATTGTTGATGTGCTCTCTCTCTGTTTTTCGAATGTAGGCATCTAAAGCGATGAATTTTCCTCTCGAAACTGCTTTTGCAGTATCACACAGGTTTTGGTAGCTTGTGTCTTCATTGTTGTTATGCTCAAGGAAGTTAATGATTTCCTGTTTTATTTCTTCCTTCACCCATCTGTTATTCAACAGAAGATTGTTTAATTTCCATGCCTTTGGGTGGGCTTGAGCATTTTTGTTAGAGTTGAGTTCTACCTTTAGTGCCTTGTGGTCTGAAAAGATACAAGGTAAAATTTCAATTCTTTTGATTCTGTTGATATTTGTTTTGTGTCCCAGGATATGATCAATTTTGGAGAATGTTCCATGGGGTGATGAGAAGAATGTATATTCTTTATCTTTGGGGTGGAGTGTTCTATATGCGTCTATCAAGCATAGTTGTTCTAGGGTCTCATTTAAATCTCTTACATCTTTGTTTAATTTCTGTTTAGAGGATCTGTCCAGCTCTGTAAGAGGTGTGTTAAAGTCCCCTGTTATGATGGTATTATCAGATATCATATTGCTCAGACTGAGTAAGGTCTGCTTCAAGAATCTGGGAGCATTTAAATTGGGTGCATAAATATTTAGAATGGAAATGTCTTCTTGTTGTAGTTTTCCCTTGACCAATATAAAGTGACCATCTTTGTCTTTTTTGACTTTAGTTGCTTTAAATCCACATGTATCTGAAAATAAGATTGCAACTCCTCTTTTCTTCTGAATTCCATTTGCCTGAAAAATTGTCTTTCAACCCTTGACTCGGAGCTTGAATTTGTCTTTTGAAGCCAGGTGTGTTTCTTGCAGACAGCAAATGGATGGCCTGTGTTTTTTAATCCAGTCAACCAATTTATGTCTCTTCAGTGGGGAATTCAAGCCATTAACATTTATTGAGATAATTGATAAGTGTGGTAGTATTCTATTCGTCTTATTTGGTGAGAGTCCGTTGCTTAGTTTTATCTTTTGCATCAGTGTGGAGGTTAGGTTCTGTCCTTTGATTTCTGAGTTCTTACTTTGTTGCTGATCCATTGTGGTGGTCAGTGTGCAGAACAGGTTGAAGTATTTCCTGTAGAGCTGGTCTTGTTGTGGCGAATTTTCTCAATGTTTGTATATCCGTAAATGATTTGATTTCTCCGTCAATTTTGAAGCTTAGCTTAGCAGGGTACAGAATTCTGGGCTGAAAATTGTTCTGTTTAAGTAGATGAAAGGTAGATGACCATTGTCTTCTTGCTTGGAAAGTTTCATTAGAGAAGTCTGCGGTCACTCTGATGGATTTGCCCCTGTAGGTCAACTGGCGCTTACTCCTGGCAGCTTGCAGAATCTTTTCTTTTGACTTGACTTTGGACAGGTTCATCACAATGTGTCTTGGAGAAGCTGGGTTAGAGTTGAGGCGACCCGGGGTCCGATATCCCTCTGAAAGCAGTGTGTCAGACTCTTTGGTGATGTTTGGGAAATTTTCTTTTATAATATTCTCTAGTATGGCTTCCATTCCTCTGGGGCATTCTTCTTCCCCTTCTGGAATTCCTATAACTCGTATGTTGGAACGCTTCATAAAGTCCCGTAATTCTGACAGTGAACGTTCTGCTTTCTCTCTCTTCTTTTCTGCCTCTTTTACTGTCTGAGTTATCTCAAGAACTTTGTCTTCTACCTCTGAAATTCTTTCTTCTGCATGGTCTAACCTGTTGCTGATACTTTCCATTGCATCTTTAAGTTCCCTAATTGACTGTTTCAGTTCCTTCAGGTCTGCTATATCCTTTTTTTATTCTTCATATCATTCATCTCTTATTTGATTCTGTTTTTGGATTTCCTTTTGGTTATTTTCCACTTTATCAGCAATTTCCTTCATTGTTTCCATCATTTCTTTCATTGTTTTCAACATGTGTATTCTAAATTCCCTTTCTGTCATTCCTAACATTTCTATACTGGTGGAATCATCTGCAGTAGCTACCTCATGGTCCCTTGGTGGGGTTGTTCTAGACTGGTTCTTCATGTTGCCTGGAGTTTTCTGCTGATTCTTCCTAATGAGTGATTTCTTTTATGTGTTTCCTTGCCCTAATTTTCCTTTCACTTCCTCTTGCTCTTTAAGTTCTTGTGCCTGTGGAAGTTGTGGGCGGGTTTAGACGGATTGAACACTCGCGACCACTTGCCGGTTTTCCACTGTTTTAGTCCTCCTCTTGGGGTCCAGAAGTCTCTCGCTGACTCCCTGTATCTTCATAGGAGTGATGATAGGCAGTTCCCACCAGCCACAGATGCCTGGAGTCCTATCTCCCCAGACTCACGGTGCCCAGATGCAAGGAAGCTGTTACTCGGCTGCCATCTTGCTCCGCCTCCAGTTTCAGGTATTTCTTTTCTTAGAGTTTCATAGGTCTCTTTATAGAGATCTTTCACATCCTTTGTTAGATAAACTCCCAAATATTTCATCTTCTTTGGCACTACTGTGAACAGAATAGAGTCCTTAACTGTTTTTTTTTCAGCTTGATTATTGTTGGTATATATACAGGCTACCGATTTATGAATGTTGATTTTGTAACCTGAGACACTGCTGTATTCCTTCATCACTTCTAAGAGTTTTGTAGTAGAATCCCTGGTGTTTTCCAGACATACAATCATATCATCTGCAAAGAGCAAAAGTTTGTTGTCTTCTGACCCTATATGGATACCGTTGATAGTCTTTTTGTTCCTATTTGCTATGGCTAAAACTTCCATTACAATGTTAAAGAGCAGTGGAGACAATGGCCAGCCTTGTCTGGTTCCTGATCTGAGTGGAAATGATTTCAATTTCACTCCATTCATTATGATATTGGCTGTGTGCTTGCTGTAGATGGTCTCTATTAGTTTAAGAAATGTCCCTTCTATACCAATTTTCTTAAGTGTTCTGATCATTAAGGGATGCTGGATATTATCAAAAGCTTTTTCTGCATCAATTGAAAGAATCATATGGTCTTTGTTTTTTAATTTGTTTATGTGCTGAATTATACTTACAGATATATGTATATTGAACCAGCCTTGAGACCCTGGGATAAAACCGACTTGGTCATGATGTATAATTTGTTTGATGTGTTGCTGGATTCTGTTTGTTAGGATCTTGTTGAATATTTTTGAATATTCATTAGTGATAGCTGTCTATAATTTTCTTTTCTTGTTGGGTCTTTTCCTGATTTGGGGATCAGGGTGTTCTTTGCTTCATAGAACATGTTGGGCAGTCCTCCTTCTTTTTCTACATTTTGGAACAGGTTGAGTAATATAGGTACTAGTTCCTCTTTAAAGGTTTGGTAGAATTCTTATGTGAAGCCATCTGGTCCCGGGCTTTGCTTTTTAGGGAGATTTCATATGGTTGATGCTATTTCAGAACTTGATATTGGCCTATTCAACATTTCCACTTGATTCTGGCTAAGTCTCAGAAGGTGACGTGCTTCCAAGTATTAGTCAATTTCCCTCAGATTTTCATATTTCTGAGAATAAAGGTTCTTGTAATATTCATTAAGGATTTTTTGAATTTCTGAGGAGTCTGTTGTTATTTCATCTTTGTTGTTTCTGATATGAGATTAGAGATTTTACTCTTTTTTTCCTGGTTAGGTTAGCCAAAGGTTTATCTATTTTATTAACCTTTTCATAAAAACCTACTTTCTGATTTATTGATCTGTTGTATAAATCTTTTGTTTTCTATTTCATTTAATTCTGCTCTAATTTTGGTTATTTCTTTTCTCCTACTGGGTTGGAATGTTCTTCCTTTTCCAGTTGTTTGAGATGTCCCATTAAGTTGTTAACTTCCTCTTTCCATTCTCTTGAGGAAGGCTTGCAGTGCTATAAATTTCCCTCTTAGGACTGCCTTTGCAGTGTCCCAGAGGTTCTGATAATTCGTGTCTTCATTGTCGTTTTGTTCCAAAAATTTGGCAGTTTCCTTCTTAATCTGATCTCTGACCCAGCTATAATTCAGCATAATTTTATTTAAATTCCATGTTTTTGTATGAGTATGCAGATTCCTGTTGTTACTGAGTTCAACTTTTATTCCATAGTTGTCCAAGAAGATGCAAGGAACAATTTCTATTCATTTAAATTTAGTGAGGTTTGACTTGTGACCTAAGATGTGATCGATTTTGGAATATGTTCCGTGGGCTGATGAGAAGTATGTGTATTCAGTTTAGTTGGGATGAAATGTTCTGTAGATGTCTGCTAAATCCAAATGTTGGGTGGTTAAGTTTAAATCTAAAATTTCTTTGATTAGCTTCTTATTGGAGGATCTATCCAGCTGCCAAAAGAGTGTGGAAATCTCCCACTATTATGGAGCTGGAGGAAATCAAGTTGCTCATGTCTGTTAGAGTTTCTCTTCTAAATTGAGGTGCATTCTGGTTGGGTGCGTAAATATTAATAATTGAAATCTCATCATATTGATTATTACCCTTAACAAATATGGAGTGACCATTCTTATCCTTCCATACTGTTGTTGGTTTAAAGCCGATTGTGTCTGCAAATAGAATTGCAACACTTGCTTTTTTCTGATTACCATTTGCCTGAAATATGGACGACCATCCTTTTTCCCTGAGTCTAAATTTATCTTTTAAGGTAAGAAGTGACTCTTCTATGCAGCAAATATCTGGCCTGAGTTATATCCAGTCAGCTAACCTGTGCCTCTATAGAGGTCAGTTTAAGCCGTTCACATTAATGGAGTATATTGATAAGTGTGGTAAAATTTTGGGTATCGAGTTTGTTGAAAGTCCAGTGGACATTTTTAATCCTTTCACCACTGTGGAAGTTGGAGTTTGATCCAAAGTTTATGAGTGAGTTTACTTTAGTGGTAGGGGATTGGGCTGGTCATTATGGAGGATAGGTCTGAGAATATTGTGAAGAGGTGGTTTGGTTATGGCAAATCTTTTCAAGATATGAATGTCATTAAAGTATTTAATTTCTCCATCATAAATGAAACTCATTTTAGTTGGATACAGGATCTGTGGTTGAAAGTTATTTTGCTTTAGGAGTTTAAAAATCTGTGACCACCCTCTTCTGGCCTGAAAAGTTTCAGCAGAGAGATCTGCAGTCATTCTAATATTCTTCCCTTTGTAGGTAACGGATTTCTTTCTTACATCTGGCTGCTTTCAGAATTTTCTCCTTCATATTAACTTTAGTGAAGTTAATTATGATATGCCTGAGGGATGTTTTATTCAGATTGTGTTGTGCTGGGGTTCTCAAACTGTCTGCTATCTGAATTTCAGAATCTTTTGGCATATCTGGAAAATTATCTTTCATAATTTTATGGAGAAGGGCCTCTGTGCCTTGCGAGGCCACTTCATCACTTTCAGGGATTCCAGTGAGGTGGATATTAACCTTCAAATTATCCCAGAGCTCTCTGAGAGAATGATCCATTTTTGCTCTCCATTTCTCTTCCTCTTTGAGATTTTGGGAGCATTCAAAGGCTTTGTCTTCAATGAGAGAAATCCTTTCTTCTGCTTGCTCCACTCTGTTACTGAGGGATTGTACAGTATTTTTCAGATCTTTGAGGGCTGCAAATTCTTGCTTCAGTGCGTCAAAATCTTTGGTGGTTTTGTCTTTAAATTCATTAAATTCTTGAGATAACTTTTGAATTTCTCCTCGAATTTCTTATTCCGACTTTGGAATTGCTCCTTGAATTTCTAATTCCAAATTTTCCTCCATTCTGTTAATGTTGTTTGCAATCTAAATTCTGAATTCAATTTCTGACATCTTGGCCATGGATCTTCAGTTACAGCTGCCATGTCTTTCCTTGGGGGGGGGGGGTTTGATCTATTGTGGTTATTCATGTTACTAGAGTTTTTCTGCTGATTCTGCCCCCATGATTATTTTATACCATTTGATTTTTTTCCCCCAAAGCTTTGTTGAGAACCTGTACAGTGCTATGGCCTAAGAAACTGGGGATGTCTTTGGTGTGGTGGGGCTAAGTGGTATTGTCTTGTTTTCATCTGATGTCTGTCCGACCCTAGTGAAACAGTTACTCTGGGTTGAAGTCTCAGCTCTGGAGAAATACCAGGAATTTAGTCACCCCACCCCCCACAGGCAACAATTGGAAAAAGAAAATCAAACCTTCCTGCAACCACACACCCAGGGCACCACTTGAATAGTACTTAGGCGATTGGCTGAGTTCAAAAGGTCCAAATCAATTGTCTCAGGTGGGAGAGTTTAAAAGGTCTCTGGCAACTGGATCGCAGGGGTCTGGTGACAACTCAGATATGACTTGCTTCAGTGCTCTGTGAAGCCAGAAGGACCCACACAGGAAATAGATTAGTCTGGGAAGGTTGGTGCCTTCTTCCCCTCCTTGCACCTCTGTCACACCCAGTCACTGATAGCCCTGCACGGCTGAGACCCAGTTGCCTCTAGTGACCAGATACTCTAGGGGTTTGAACCTGCCTGAATCACAAGGAAATCTATATTTGCTCAGCCAGGCCGTTGCACTCTGCCTGTATCCAGCAAGGGGAGGTAAGGCCTGACAACTTCGTGTGCTTGATGGAGGCTGGAGGGTGTTCACTCAGTTCCAGCCCTGCCCCTGATTGATGTTACTGACAGAACAGAACAGAACAACTTTGTGGGAATTTGTTTCTGTCCCTGCTAAATTCCCCTGCAGAATAGAAACTGTTTTGAGTTCACAGAGCCTCGCCTCAGGCCCTGTCTTTGCTCCTTCAGGTTTGTATTCAGTTAGCTTCAGTTCTAGCCTCCTGCCTTCCTTTGTCTATAGGCTGACCATCCCCTGAAGGCCGGGTACATCTTAGGGTCTGTAAAGCAGACTTCAGGGTCACCCCGCCGTTGGAATTTCCCAGCTTTGTGTGTGCATTTTCTAGTCCCCATGCTCCACCTAAGCTGGTACCGCCTCAGGGAAACCCTTTACTCACGGGGCCTGTGTTTCCATCCCAGATATGTTCCCTGGTGGTTGCCACTTGAGAAGATGCCTGGCCTCCTCTGGTTGCCCAGAGAGACAGGGGGTGTGGCTTCAGAATATCTGGGAATGAGCCCTATTGTTTCCAAAAAAGGCTGCTTCTTTGTGCCTTTGGGCACCGCTGCTCCTGTGTGGTTCCCTCTCAGCCGAGTGTCCTCTCCTCACTCCTGTGCTGCAGAATCAGCACTGACCAGCTTCAGTCTAGGCTCTATCCACACCCCTCGAGAAATCACCCAAGAATTTGCACTGCTGGAAGACAGGCCTCCAGACCACAGAATGAGAGTTGAGGGGAGTGCTGTGAGGTCAGAATTGCAGGTAGAGAATATATACAGTTCTGTTCAGTTTTATGCCTGGCAGGAGAATGCTGTGGCACCATAGTAGGGGAGGTAAGTCCAGTTTTCAGAGGGTCTCTCCTGTGGAGTGTAGTGGGAGGACCTTGGAACTCTGCTCGTTTGTTTGTGGGGCACTCTGAGCCGTTTTCATGGGGGTGGGGACTCCCGTCCACTTGGTGATGGATTTTGTACCTTTTGTTTGTATCCTTGGGGTCGCAGCTCGCCTCAGTGGGGTTGACATGCATTCTTCAATCTTCTCTCTTGGTGTAGCTCTAATCCACCAGGTTACTTGCTAAATTTCTGTCCTTTAACTCTCCTTCTGGATGGGAGCCTCCGTGGAAAGGTGGCTTCAGTCAGCCTCCTTGTCTCTACCCTGATTATTCTCGAAATCTCCAATATATTCATAAATTTTGTCCTTTTTTGCTAGAGACTTTAAACTATTTATCTTAATTCAATGATCTGGTAATTTCTGAATCTGGTTCTGTCCATTGTTTTGTCTGTAGATGATACGATTTTTTTCTTTTCTTTTCTTTTTTTTTTTTTTTTTGTATGTCCTACAATAAATGCTGGGTATCTAGTTTAGAACAGCAGTGAACAATATACATACTATTTGTCACTGGAATGATACACCTCTTTCCTAGGTCATTTACATGGGGGGTTGTGTCAGCCTTGTCTAGATGTAGTCAGGCTTAAGTTCTTGGCCCACTATGTTTATCTTAAGTTTTCCACTAGCTTCACATTCTTCTAGTTTTACTTTATTCTTGACTTAAGGGGCTGGTGAGGTGATTGAGAATTTTTCTTCAATGTTACGCTTCACTCTAAACTTTTGACCTCCCATGTTTACATATGGGGTTTTCCCCCATACTTCTGTCTATACTCTAACATTATTTTGCTGTTGCTTTTTAAGTACTTGCTAGCATAGTACTGAGGGAACAGAACTATTTTCTTTTGCAGTGGTCTAGCATCAGTCTTAGGCAGGCTTTGTATACACTGGTTTTGGTGTGGAGTTTTGTCAATGATACCACCTATTTTTCCTGTGGCAGCCAAATTCCACCTTGAGTCTTTGTTAGACCTTGTGTTATTTAGTTTTCTTTTGATCTCTTGGATATAAGAACCATCTAATAATGTTGATCTGTAAACCTGGGCTCAAAAGTGTTTCCTGCTCCTCTGTCAGATGTAGATTTTCTTCTATTGTTTCTCTTCTTTTCTCTTGTTAACTGAAGTGATAAGATTTGTTATTTCTCCTTTAGTGGTAGAATGTCTTTTTTTCCCCACAGGGATAAAGATATTGATGGGACTTCATGTCTTTCTAGTAGAAGCCAAACTGTTTGTGTAGGCATGCATCACAAACAAATGCATTTTCTTGTCTACTGCCCTGCCCCTGATAATTCTCCTGAACCCATGGTAGAGGCCTTATACAGAAGATTTTTCAAGTGTGTGTGAATTTTCTGTGTATCTATTACTCCTAGTAGTTTTACACTATCATATTTCCTATATTTGAGCTGTAATAATTAAATATGGTAGGTATGGGACCTAGCAGTTTTTGTTTTTGTGCTCTGCCATAGAGGTCAGTGTTTGCTTCTTATCTCTTTTCAATGGGGCCTAACTACTTTCCTTTGATATTGGATTATTTGGTTGCCTTACAACCTTCATTTTGTTTTTTACTGGGATATTTCTTTTTCTTTCTTTCTTTTTTTTGAGACAGAGTTTCACTATATTGCCCTTGGCAGAGTTCAGTGGCATCACAGCTCACAGCAACCTCAAACTCTTGGGCATAAGCGATTCTTTTGCCTCCTCCTGGAACTATAGGTGCCTGTACAACTCCTGGCTACTTTTTTTTTTTTTTTTTTGCAGTTGTCATTGTTGTTTGGCAGGCCTGGGCCAGATTTGAACCCGCCACCCTTGGTGTATGTGGTTGGTGCTATAACCACTGTGCTATAGGTACTGAGTTGGATATTTCTTCTTGTTAATGGAGAAGTGATATTTTTTCCTTTTTTCTATATTCTAGGTGAAAGTGAAACTTCATAAACTTTTAAATATTAAAGTTCCTGTTAGGATATAGAACTTCTATGTTAATTCAGTGGTTCTCAAATTGTTTCTGGTGGTGGGAACATTTGGAAGTCATAATGTAATTTATAGAACTACTGCTTTATTCAAATTTAGACAATTGACTATATTTGTGACAGTCAGATACATTACCACTTATTAAATAGTGATACAAATTAATGAACATTTTTTGTATTTCAGTAATAATACTACATATTTTTATATCTAATTTTTATATCACAACTTTGGAAGATGAGTTTACTATTTCCTTTTTATAGATGGGAGGAACTGAGGCTTAAAGGTGTTAGGTTGATTGCTTTGAGACCAGAAAATTAGTGTGTAGTAGAGGTGAGATTTGAGCCCATATCATTTTGATTTCAAAATACATTCTCTTTATGCTTCACTACAACATCTAATTCATTTCTTTTTGCTGGAATAAGGCCTAGGGATATTACCAAATACACTTTCAGTTTAACATAAGCCTTTTTTGATATAACAGGCAGTGACATGGGAAATGATGATGCCATTGGAGGGAATGTGAGCAAATATCTAGTGCTTCCAGCTGGATACTGTGGACCACCCAAGAAAGGACATCTCATCTTTGATGCTTGCTTTGAAAGTGGTAAGTGCATTCAAGTTCTTTGCTATTGAGCTTCTCTGGTACTAATAAGAATTGATTTCCATCTGACTATTCAGTGTGATTCAACTCATTTAATATTTTACCGTAATGGAATGTTAGAGAATTAACTTGTATGTATACAATTTTGCTTGCTATAAATGATTAAAAGCATAAATGATAATAATAATAATGGACATTTATGTAATACATTATATTTTACAAACTGCTTTCCCAGGAATTATTTTTTTGGCCATAAAACTGGAATGGTTTGACTATTTATAGATTATGCTTTATCAGACATCTAATATAATATTTACCTGCTTCTGTATGCTATGCTTACAGACCTTAATCTTTGGGGAGAGGAAGCTTCCTTACAAAACATATTAGAGAACAGATTCAATAAAATAGAAACAAAAGACAGAAAGTAAAATTTCTTCATAATTGACAAATGCTGTGGGTATTCTGAAAGGGGAGCTCAGAACTTGTGTATTCTCATATAATAGGGGTTAGATCTTGTTAAGCTCTTTATGCCCTGAGTGTCCTACCCTGAATGAGCATAGTAGGTACTCAGAATACGTTGAGAATATTAATAAGAAAGGCAAATAAACTTTTATATATAATTGTTAATTTTCTTTGGTTTTGAATAATGTGCATGAAAGTGTATTTGTATATGTGTGTGTATGTAAACGGACATATCAATGTCAGTTATATAACACTTCTCTGAACTCTAAAATCATTGGTTGTTTATACCAAACAATTGAAAATTTGTTTATGCAGGGTTTTGCTCTTTGATTATTTCATGTTATATTAGTTTGATAGAGTTGATGTAACAAAGTAAAAACTAAGCTGCTTAAACAACCTAAATTTATTTTCTCATAGTTCCATAGTACTTAGTTTGTCCCCAGATGCTACAACTGAATGGCTTAAGCAACTGTAATGTATTGTCTCATAGTTCTGGAGGTTAGATGCCTGAGATTCAGATGTTTGCAGAGCTGGTTCCTTCTAAGGATCGAGGAAGAAAAATCTGTTTCATGCTGCTTCCGTAGAATCTAGCAGTTTGTTCACAATCTTTGGTGTCTCTTGGTTTGTAGAATATCACCCAAATATCTTCACATGGTATTCTACCTGTCTGTCTGTCTCCAAATTTCTACTTTTTAAAAAATTATTTATTTATTGATTGATTTCAAATTATTATGAGGGTATAGATTTCTAGATTACATTGTTCTCATTTCCAGGGTAAAGTTCCAGTTGTAAAAGAGCCCCTCACCCAGGGGCACAATAGGTGAGATCCCACCACATGCCCACCCTCCTTATGCCAATTGCCATCCTCCCCCCTCTTCCTCCTCCCTCCTTCTCTTGCCCCGTTCTAGACTGTATTTGTGTTTTATTTTCCATATGTGCATATAATTGTTTATATATTGGTTTCATATTAGTATTGAGTACATTGGATATTTATTTTTCCATTCTTGAGATACTTTATTAAGAAGAATGTGTTTCAATTTCATCCAAGTAAATGTAAAAGATGTAAAGTCTCCATCTTTTTTAATGGCTGAACGGTATTCCACAGTATACATGTACCACAGTTTGAGTTGATGGGCATATGGGTTGCTCCATGACTTGGCAATTATGAATTGAACTGCAATAAACATTCTGGTGCAAATGTGTTGGTGGTAAAATGATTTTTGTTCTTCTGGGTAGATACCTAGTAATGGAATTGCAGGATCAAATGGAAGGTCTACTTTTAACTCTTTGAGAATGTGACTTTAGAGATAGCTCTATAAAGGCCTTATCTCTAAAGTCACATTCTGAGATATTAGGTTTAGAACTACAACATATGAAATTTCAGGGGATACAATTCAGCCTATAACATATTATTGTAGTATTGTGCTTCCATCCAGACCTAAATATTTTCCACATAATTAGGAACAATTTCTTCCATTTTTAAAAAATCTTGTGCACATTCTTGTCAGTAATATACTTGATGCCTAGAAAATATCGTTCATTTTTTATTACCTCAGTTAAAGACCTAAAGGCCTTTTACAATAATTCTCACTCAGCAAGAGAAGAGATTATCCTTATTTTAAAGATTAAGTGTTGTCTTGAAATAACAGCCTGAATAATCCAGATTCTTTTCCCAGAACATCTTAAATCAGTTTTTTCCTATCCCTTACCAAAAAAACTCCATTGAAATTGTTCAATCATACCATATAATCACCAAATGAACAATGAATATTTTACTAACAATATATCAACAATTGGTTATAACAATTGGATCTGTACTCTGTACTAGTAATGCCTGAGCCTTGCAGCACAGTAGAGTGATCAAATGGAGTGAGGCTTTGAAGTTAGGCTTCAGGTCAAACCTTAGCTTTATAAATGAGCCAGTTTGCTTACTTTTTAATGAGAAATGATACCTGTCTTTATTTTAATTATACACATATATATTTCCTTGTTTAAATATTTAAGCTACTTTACCAAATTATACATGAAATAATAAGAATATTTAAAAAAACAGGTAAATGGGGGAAATGTTAGAAAGGGGATATATTAAGGCAAAGGAGATTCATCAGAATTGAGTGTTTCAACATCCTCAGCTTCCATCAGAGTCTTTCCTGATATCTGTATCTCAATTTATGGTATCTCATTTTTCCCAATTAATGCCCTTACCCTTCCAGGCTGGGAGTTCAACCTGCATTATAATTTAGGCAGTGACAAGATGAAGTTCTGGGGGTATAGGAGATAAGGGTGTCCCTCAGGGCACATGTAGAAGCTCTTAGGTTATACATGGGGTACGTACACTGGGAATTCTAATCCCTGAGCTCATCTCTTTTTTTGACTACATTGACCAGTGATATTAGGAGCAACTAACCAATGTCATTATATATTTGTTAATTTTCTAAAAATGTTTGAAAGATTTTTAAACAGAGTCATATAACTTCTTGCCTCTTGTAAGTGGTAAATTAGGAGTATCCAGTGCAGGTATTTTGCATATCTCTATAAATAGTTAATGCCATGGAGTAACAGTGATCTTTTGCTACTGGAAATAGTGTCATTAGCATCTTTAAATCTAATTGCATTAGAGAGCCAGTCCCAGAAACCCCAGAACCAATTCAGAAAACTCATTTTAAAAAATTCTTTGTCAATGCCAAAGTATGTATTAGTCAGGGTTCTCTAGGGAAGTAGAACCAAAGAATATATACATGCACATGCACACACATATCATATGTATTATATAGATGAAGAGATTTATTTGGATGAATTGGCTAATGTGATTATTCAGGCTGAGAAGTCCCATGATCTGTTATCTGCAAGCTAGAGGCCCAGGAAAGGCAGTGATGCAATTTCAATTCTAATCCAAAACCTGAGAACCTGGTACGTGTAAATCAACAATGTAAATCCTAGGTCAAGAGCAGTTGGAGACTGATATTCCGCCTCCAGCAGGCAGGCAGCAAGCAAAAAGGGGTGAATTCCTCCTTTCTTTCTTTTTGTCTGGGTCATGCCCATCTACAAGGGGGTAGTGCAATTTACTTTAGACTAAATCCACTGACTCAAATGCTAATCTCATTCAGAAACATTTTTGCAGACACACCCAGAAATAATGTTTAATTTGGGCACCTTTTGGCCCAGTAAAGTTGGCAACATAAATTTAACCATCACAGGGGAAACAGTAAAAGAAAATTCATCTAGATGATTACATAAAATGCTTGATATGAGGTCCTATAAATTTTCTATAAGGTAGACAATAAATTTAAGTATGAATTTTCTGCAGCTAGTATCATAAGATAAAAAGTAAACCAGGTACTGAAACCTGATAGAAATTCTTCCTGTTCAGCTTCCTAAAGTGGACACTGAAAACATAATGAACAGCATTTTTAACAATATCCTTCTGGAATTTAAAGCAATACATTTCATTGTGGTGTATCTTGTAACATCTCTCAACGTAGGCTGAAGTTGTGTTAACTGGCATTTCAGTGAAAGCAATTTAGTTGCCACTTAAAAGATTTGTTTGACATATACAGCTTTCATCTGATCTGATTTAATTCAAGGATTTATTTTAGATTATTTGAAATATGCATATCAGTGGGGTTTTCTCTTGCGTGCAGCTCTGAGTGACTGACTATGGCTGATTGGAGTCCTTTCTTGAAAAGGTTCTGATGGTACATACAGGCTTACTGAGAAGGAGAAAGGTGATTAATAGATTCAAAGAATGAGGATTATTGGTTCATGTGGATGAAATATATTGCCTTCAGACAAGCCTCTCTAAGTTTTTTTTTTTTTTCCAGGGTTGGGTAGTATGTGAAGTGCCTAGCATATTGCCTGAATCCTAACTTGTGGATGATTAATTGCTTTTTTTATAAAAAATAATGCCTACAGGTCAAATGTGAACTCTTCTATGAAACTCTGATCTCTTTTTTCTCTATTTCTCTTTATATAGGTATTATTTCACCTTGGAAAACAGCCACACTACCCTAATTTTATCTCTCTAGAGATGCATGACACTTTTCATGATTTCTTAACTTCTTTTGTTTTCCTCTACCAGAAAATAACCTGCCTTAGGACAGAATCTGAGCCAGATTAATCTCCT
This sequence comes from Nycticebus coucang, assembly GCF_027406575.1. Taxonomy (NCBI): domain Eukaryota; kingdom Metazoa; phylum Chordata; class Mammalia; order Primates; family Lorisidae; genus Nycticebus; species Nycticebus coucang. The sequence continues at coordinate 46,592,320 of NC_069801.1, read as the reverse complement.
ACTCTCCTATAAAACCAAATTGAGTGCTTATAAAGCATTAAATGAATACCGTATTTGTTGAATAAAGTAATGTGGGTAATAGAAGGATGAGAAAAGATCTTTCTCCAAAATTATTTTTCTTCAAAGATAGTTTGATTTAAAAAGTTATATTTAATTGCTTCACATTTCCCAGTCCACCAAATTCTGTCAAGGCTTTTTACCTATGGTGGTGATGATGTTTTCTCTGTATCCCTGATCCCTTTCTCTACCTGGTATTGCCTGTCAAGCAGGTTAGGGTAATCTTACCTCTATATTTACAGATATCTTTTAGGATCTTCCATATAAACCTTATTTCATACCATTTAGTTTCTCTTCCTGTTCTTGAAGTCAGGGATGATTTTTTATTAATATTTGTCCTCCATCATTTTGTTCTATCAGTCTGATAAGTAGCTCAATAAGTAAATGAGAGAGGAGAGATAATGAGCAAAATTGTCTTTATAAATAAGATTTTTAAGATTAATAAGATATAGTAAAACCTCTGTAAGTTGTCCACCCAAGGAGCTGTAATAAACTAGTCAACATATGGAGGTGGTCAACGTAAGGAACTAGGCCTACTGTGCTGATACATACCTGTGGTACATGTCTGGACTATGAAAATTAGGTCAACTTAAGGAGGTGGTCAATGTAGACAGGGAGTCAGTTATGGAGGTTCTACTGTGTTTTTATGTTTAAATAAAAATCACACAGTAATCCCATCAAGAACATTAAGAATAATAACCTCAATATCAATAAAAATGATCATTTAATACTTACTGCTTGTAAGATACTGTTTTAAGTAATTTATACACTTTATCCTATTTAATACTTCTCAATTAATACTTCTGCAATATTATATCTTTCTTGGTATGTGAGGAAAGTGAGGTTTGTAATTTGTCCTAAATTGCATAATTCTCAAGTGGTGAAGTTGATTTGTAACTGAGGATTTTTGGGCTCTGAAAACCATATTTTTAATCATTATGTAAGCATAGTACCTTATTACTGATCAATTCATGACATATAAATAATACATACATTTGTTAAATTTCACATTAAGCAACAAAATATATGTAAAAAGTTTTTTTGATAAAGAAAAAGTAATGCTTGCTTCAGTAGCAGATATACTAAGATTGGAACAATACAGAGATTAGCATGGCTCCTGCACAAGGATGACACGTAAATTTGTGTAATGTTTCATATTTAAAAAAAAAGAAAAAGGAAAAATTAAAAAAGTCATATTTAATTGCTTCACATTTCCCAGTCCACCAAATTCTGTCAAGTTTTAAAATGAGCTCAAGTTTTAAAATGAGCTATCCAAATATGGGCCTGCCTCAGAGGTTTGTGAGTTTGGTTCCAGACCACAACAAGAAATCAAATATTGCAATAAGCAAGTCACACACTTATTTTGGTTTAGTGCCTATAGGAGTTATGTTTACACTGTACTGTAGTCTTCCAAGGATTCAATAGCATTATGTCTAAAAAAACCCAGTATATAGACCTGAAGTAAGAATTACTTTATGGCTAAAAAATGCTATTGATCACCTGAGCCTTCAGAAAGTCATATTGTTTTGCTGGTGGTAGGTCATGCCTTGGTTTTGATAACTGCTGGCTAATATCACTGGTGGCTGCTGAAAGTTGAGGTGGCTGTGGCAATTTCTTTTTTTATTCCTTTTTGTTTTTTCTTTTGAGACAGAGTCTCACTATGTTGCCCTTGGTAGAGTGCTGTGTCATCACACCTCAGAGAAACCTCAAACTCTTGGGTTTAAATGATCCTCCCAAATAGCTAGGACTATAGGGGCCTGCCACAACACCCGGCTATTTTTTTTGTTGCAGTTGTTATTGTTATTCGGCAGGTCCAGGCCTTGTTCGAACCTGCCTGCCTTGGTGTTTTTGGCTGGTGCCCTACCCACTGAGATACAGGCACTGAACCAAGGGGCAATTTCTTAAGACAAACAAACAAAAAAAACCCATTTGGTTGCTATCCACTGATGCTTCCATTTATGAAAGATTTCTCTGTGGCATGCATATGGTGTTTGATATTATTCTTCCTACAATAGAACTTCTTTCAATACTGGAATCAGTCTTCTCCAACCTTGTTGCTGCTTTATTGACTAAGTTTATATAATGTTCGAAATCAGGAGTGGAAGAATAAGAGTCATCTTAGTCTATACTGTAAATACACAACATGAAGGAAAGCTGATGAGTTAAAAAAAAAAGTTCATATATACTTTTTGTGATATTGGACATCAGAGATAAGCCAAAAAAAGTCCTTTCAAAATCATCATGTAGGGGGCGGAGTCAAGATGGCTGACTGGAGCCAGCTTTCCATAGAGACTACTGTCCAGAAGGAGAGTTAAAGGACAGAAGTTTAGCAAGTAAGCTGATGTTTTGGAGCTGAGCCAAGAAAGAAGGTTGAAGAACACACATCAACACTGCTGAGGCGATCTGTGATCTGAAGGATACAAATAAAAGGTACAAAGTCCATCACCAAGAAGATGGGAGTGCCCTCCCCCATGAGAAGGGCTTGCAATACTCCATACAAAAAAGGAACAGAGTCCAAATGTCCTCCTACTTTATCCCACAGGAGACACCCTCTGAAAACCGGACCTACTTCCCCTACTAGGGTGCCATGGCATTCTCCTGCCAGGCATAAAGCTGTAGAAAACTGTATATATTCTCTATCTGCAATTCTGAACTCCCAGCACTCCCCTCCACTCTCACTCCGAGGTATGGAGGCCTGTCCTCCATGGAGTCCAGATTCTTGGGTATTTTCTTGAGAGGTGTGGACAGGGCATGGATTACTGCTGGTTGGTGCTGATTCTGTGGCACAGGAGTAGAGACAGGACAGTCAGCTGAGAGGGAATCATGCAGGAGCAGTGGTGCCCCAAGGCACAGAGCAGCAGCCATGGTGGGAACAATAGGGCTCACACCCCTGGGAATATTCCAGAGTTACACCCCTTGTCTCTCTGGGCAACCAGAGCAGGCTGGGCATCTACTCTGGTGGGAGCCACTGGTGGAACAGATCTGGGATGAAAACGCAGGCCCCGTGAGTAAAGCCTATGCCTGAGGTGGTACTGGCCTGGGTGGAGTGCAGGGACTAGAATACACAGGCGCAGAGCTGGCAGGTTACCAGGGCAGGGCTGACCCAGAGCCCCGCTTTACTGAGCCTAAGACACACCTGGCCCTCAGGGGATCATAGCTGAGACAAAAGAAGCAGGCAGGCAGAGGCTGGAACTGACAGTTGAGTCTGAGCATAATTGGCCCACCCCAACTCAAAAAGCAGCCAAGACCGAGCAGTGGCACAGACCTCGGCAAAGTCCCAGTTTCAGTGAACTCAAACAGCATCTGATCTGCAGGGGAATATAGCAGGGACAGAAACTAATTCTACGAACTTGTTCTGTTCTGTCAGCAACATCAGTCAGGGGTGGGGGTGGAACTGAGTGAACCACCCCAGTCTCCTTTAAGCACCCAAGGTTTTCAGGCCTCACCTCCCCCTGCTGATAGTGGCAGAAAACAGTGGCCTGCCTGAGGAGACACAGATCTCCCAGTGACTCAGGCAGGTACAACCCCCTGGAGCTTCTGCTCATTGGAAGGAACTGCAACACAGCCCTGTGGAGTTATCAGTGACTGGGTGTGACAGAGGTGCAAGGTGGGGAAGGAAGCATCAACTTCCCAGACTAATTTATATGCTGGGTGGGTCCTTCTGACCTCACGGAGCACTGGAGCAAGTTATATTTGAGCTACCAGCAGACCCCTGCGATCTAGTTGCTGGAGACCTTTTTTTTTTTTTTTTATTGAACCATAGCTGTGTACATTAGTATGATTGTGGAGCACCATACACTTGGTTCATAGATCGTTTGACACATTTTCATCACATTAGTTAACATAGCTTTTGTAGCAGACCTTTTGAACTCTCCCACCTAAGACAGGTGCTGACTGAGACAACTGTTTTGGACCTCTTGAGCTGGGCCAGTCACCTGAGAACTATCCAAGTGGTACCCTGGGTGTATGGTTATGGGAAGGTTTGATTTTCCATTTCCAATTGTTGCCTGTGGGTGGCAGGGTGACTTAATTGCTGGTATTTATCCACAGCTGAGACTTCAACCCAGAGTAACTGATTCACTAGGGTAGGACAGAAACCAGCTGAAAACAAGACAGAGGCACTTAGTCCCACCACACCAAGCAGGTCCCCAGTTTCTCAGGCTGTAGCACTGCAAAGCTGTAGGGGAAAAGGTACAGATACCAGTCCCAGCTTTTGGGCAAAGGGCTGATCAATCACTACTCCTGCAGCCCCGAACCCATCTCCTCTTTATCTGCTCATGTAGTCAAATGGTGTAAAATAATCATGGGGTGGAATCAGCGGAAAAAATCCAGTAACATGAATAACCAGAATAGATCAACCCCCCCCTCAAAGAAAGATATGGCAGACAGAACTGAAGATCCCATGTATAAACAGACGGCTGAGATAGCAGAAATTGAATTCAGAACTTGGATTGCAAGTAAGATTAATAGAACAGAGGAAAAATTGGAATTAGAAATTCCAGGTGCATTTCAATAGTTGTCTCAAGAATTTAATGAATTTAAAGACAAAATCACCAAAGATTTTGACACATTGGGACAAGAATTTGCAGCCATCAAAGATCTGAAAAATACAGTAGAATCCCTCAGTAACAGAATGGAGAAAGCAGAAGAAAGGATTTCTGACATTGAAGACAAAGCTTTTGAATGCTCCCAAACTCTCAAAGAGGAAGAGAAAAGGAGAGCAAAAATGGATCATTCTTTCAGAGAGATCTGGGATAATTCCAAGAAGACTAATATTCACCTCATAGGAATCCCTGAAGGCAACGAAGTGGCTTTGCAAGGCACAGAGGCTCTACTTCATGAAATTATGAAAGAGAACTTTCCAGACATGCCAAGAGATTCTGAAATTCAGGTAGCAGACAGTTTCAGAACCTCAGCAATACTCAACCCAAATAAGACATCTCCTAGGCACATCATAATTAACTTCGCTATAGTTAATATGAAGGAGAAAATTCTGAAAGCAGCCAGACGTAAGAAAACCATAACCTACAAAAGGAAGAATATGAGAATGACTGCAGATCTCTCTGCTGAAACCTTTTAAGCCAGAATAGAGTGGTCATCGACTTTTAATCTCCTAAAACAAAATAACTTTTAACCCAGGATCCTGTATCCAGCTAAACTGAGTTTCATATAGGATGGAGAAATTAAATACTTTAATGACATTTACATGTTGAAGAAATTTACCATAACCAAATCAACTCTCTAGGATATTCTCAGACCTATCTTCCATAATGACCAGCCCAACCCTCTACCACAAAAGTAAAATCACTCAGAAACTTTTGTTCATACTCCAATTTCCACAGTGGTGAAAGGATTAAAAATGTCCACTGGACTTTCAAAAAACTCAATACCACAAATTCTACCAGGCTTATCAGATTTCTCCATTAACATGAATGGCTTAAATTGTCCTCTAAAGAGGCACAGGTTGGCTGACTGGATACAAAAACTCAGGCAAGATATTTGCTGCATACAAGAATCTCATCTTACCTTAAAAGATATATAGAGACTCAGGATGAAGGAATGGTCATCTATATTTCAGGCAAATGGAAATCATTAAAAAGCAGGTGTTGCAATTCTATTTGCAGATATAATATGCTTTAAACCAACAAAAGTTTGGAAGGATAAGAATGGTCACTTCATATTTGTTAAGGGTAATACTCAATATGATGAGATTTCAATTATCAATATTTATGCATCCAACCAGAATGTGCCTCAATTTGTAAGAGAAACTCTAACAGACATGTGCAAGTTGATTTCCTCCAGCTTCATAATAGTTGGAGATTTTAACACTCCTTTGGCAGTGTTGGATAGATCCTCCAATAAGAAGCTGAGCAAAGAAATTTTAGATTTAAACTTAACCATCCAACATTTGGATTTAACAGAAATCTACAGAACATTTTATCACCAAAAAACTGAATACACATTCTTCTCAGTAGCCCATGGAACATACTCCAAAATTGATCACATCTTAGGTCACAAGTCTAACCTCAGTAAATTTAAAGGAATAGAAATTATTCCTTGCAACTTCTCGGACCACCATGGAATAAAAGTTGAACTCAGTAACAACAGGAAAATGCCTACTCATACAAAAATGTGGAAGCTTAATAACCTTATGCTGAATGATAGCTGGGTCAGAGATGAGATTAAGAAGGAAATTACCAAATTATTTGAACAAAATGACAATGAAGACAGGAATTATCAGAACCTCTGGGATACCGCAAAGGCAGTCCTAAGAGGGAAATTTATAACACTGCAAACCTTCCTCAAGAGAACGGAAGAGAGGAATTTAACAACTTAATGGGACATCTGAAGCAACTGGAAAAGGAAGAATATTCCAACCTCAAACACAGTAGGAGAAAAGAAATAACCAAAATTAGAGCAGAATTAAATGAAATTGAAAACAAAAGGATTATACAACACATCTATAAATCAAAAAGTTGTTTTTTTTGAAAAGGTCAATAAAATAGATAACCTTTGGCTAATAACCAGGAAAAAAAGAGTAAAATCTCTAATTTCATCAATCAGAAATGAAAAAAGACAAAATAACAACAGACTCCTCAGAAATTCAAAAAATTCTTAATGAATATTACAAGAAACTTTATTCTCAAAAATATGAAAATGTAAGGAAAATTGACCTATACTTGGAAGCACATCACCTTCCAAGACTTAGCCAGAATCAAGTGGAAATGTTGAACAGGCCTATATAAAGTTCTGAAATAACATCAACTATACAAAATCTCCCTAAAATGAAAAGCCTGGGAACAGGTGGCTTCATGTCAGAATTCTTCCAAACTTTTAATGAGGAACTACTACCTATATTACTCAACCTGTTCCAAAATATAGATAAGGAAGGTATACTACCCAACACATTCTATGAAGCAAATATCACCCTGATCCCCAAACCAGGAAAAGACCAACAAGAAAAGAATATTATAGGCCAATATCACTACTGAATATTGATGCAAAATTATTCAACAGAAGCCTAACAAACAGAATCCATCAACACATCAAACAAATTATACATCATGACCAAGTCGGTTTTATCCCAGGGTCTCAAGGCTAGTTTAATATACATAAATCTATACATATAATTCAGCACATAAACAAATTAAAAAACAAAGACCATATGATTCTCTCAATTGATGCAGAAAAAGCTTTTGATAATATTCAGCATCCCTTCATGATAAGAACACTTAAGAAAATTGGTATAGAAGGGACCTTTCTTAAACTGATAGAGGCCATCTACAGCAAACCCACAGCCAATATTCTATTGAATGGAGTTAAATTGAAATCATTTCCACTCAGATCAGGAACAAGGCAAGGTTGCCTATTTTATCCACTGCTCTTTAACATTGTAATGGAAGACTTAGCAAATTGCAATTAGGGAGAAAAAGGTGATCAAAGGTATCCATAAGGGTCAGAAGAGATCAAACTTTCCTGTTTGCAGATGATATCATCTTATATCTGGAAAACACCAGGGATTCTACTACAAAAGTCTTAGAAGTGATCAAGGAATACAGCAGCATCTCAGGTTACAAAATCAACATTCATAAATTGGTAGAATTTATATATATAATAGTGAAGCTGAAGAAAACAGTCAAGGACTCTATTCCATTCACAGTAGTGCCAAAGAAGATGAAATATTTGGGGGTTTATCTAACAAAGGACATGAAAGATCTGTAAAAGAGAACTATGAAACTCTAAGAAGAGAAATAGCGGTAGATGTTAACAAATGGAAAAACATACCATGCTCACGGCTGGGAAGAATTAATATTGTTAAAATGTTCAGACTACCCAAGCAATATACAATTTTAATGCAATCCCTGTTACAGCTCCACTGTCATACTTTAAGGTTTCAAAAAAAAATAATACTTTGTTTTAAATGGAATCAGAAAAAAACTCAAGTAGCCAAGAAATTACTCAGAAATAAAATCAAAGCAGGAGGAATCACACTGCCAGACCTCAGACTATACTATAAATTGATAGTGATCAAAACAGCATGGTACTGGCACAAAAACAGACAGATGGATGTTTGGAGCAGAATAGAGAACCGAGATGAACCCAGCTACTTACTGTTATTTGATTTTTGACAAGCCAATTAAAAACATTCAGTGGAGAAAAGATCCCCTATTTAACAAATGGTGCTGGGTGAAGTGGTTGGCGACCTGTACAAGACTTAAACTGGACCCACACCTTTCACCATTAACTGAGATAGACTTTCACTGGATTAAAGATTTAAACTTAAGACCTGAAACTATAAAAATACTAGAAGAAAGTACAGGGAAAACTCTTGAAGAAATTGGCCTGGGTAAATATTTTTTTTGAGGAGGACCCCCCGGGCAATTGAAGCAGCATCAAAAATACATTATTAGGACCTGATCAAACTAAAAAGCTTCTGCATGGCCAAGAACACAGTAAGTGAAGCAAGCAGACAGCCCTCAGGAAAGAGAAGATATTTGCAGGTTATGTCTTCGACAAAGATTTAATAACCAGAATCCACAGAGAACTCAAATGTATTAGGAAGAAAAGAACAAGTGATCCCATATCAGAGTGGACAAGGGACTTGAAAAGAAACTTCTCTGAAGGAGCCAAGTAAAACATTCAGTGGAGAAAAGACATGGCCTATAGACATATGAAAAATGCTCATCATCATTATTCATCAGAGAAATGCAAATCAAAACTACTTTGAGATATCATCTAACTCCAGTAAGATTAGCCCATATCACAAAATCCCCAAACCAGAGATGTTGATATGGCTGTGGAGAAAAGGGAGCACTTCTACATTGCTGGTGGGAATGCAAACTAATATGTTCCTTTTGGAAAGATGTTTGGAGAACACATAGAGATCTAAAAATAGACCTGCCATTTGATCCTACAATTCCTCTACTAGGTATATATACAGAAGAACAAAAATCACATTATAACAAAGATATTTGTACCAGAATGTTTATGTTTTTTTTTTTTTTCTGCAGTTTTTGGCTGGGGCTGGATTTGAACCCACCACCTCTAGCATATGGGGATGGCACCCTACTCCTTTGAGCCACAGGTGCCACCCTGTATCAGAATGTTTATTGCAGCCCAATTCATAATTGCTAAATCATGGAAGAAGCCCAAGTGCTCATCAGCCCACAAATGGATTAATAAATTGTGGTATATGTACACCATGGAGTATTATGCAGCATTAAAGAAAGATGGAGACTTCATCTCTTTCATGCTAACATGGATGGAGCTGCCAAATATAGAAAAAAAGTTAGCACCTATGTTACAGTGGGATCCTTCCAATACTGTCTTTCCAAAGGTCAAAGCTCGAAGAACACTCTAGATCAGGAGCTTCAAGGCCTCCTGACCAGAGTAATGCTGTGAAACCCTCGTCCAGGCCTCAGAACAAGGCACTATTTCATAATAGAATACCATATGAAATAGAATAGAGCAGATCAGAAAGAAGAAAAAATAATAAAATAGATAAAGCAAATTGAACATAAAATTACGTAAGATGAAAGAAAGAGATTTCTTAGTTGTTGTATGAGAAATTTTTTGGGAAAAAAATAAAAATATAACCAAACCAAACAAAGCAAATAACGATAACAATAGAAAAACGGAAGAAAAAAATTGAGATAAGAAAAAAATATTTGTGTGTATATTACAATATATTGCCTGGCCATGAGGTGGCACTGTGGAGTTAAGTGACACACAACACACGCTGCTTTTGGTGTATAAGATAGGGGCCTGAAGCCACCATCTGGCACCCTGTCCTGTCCTCCTGGTTTATTTGCCCTTAATGAGGGCTTGGTCATTTTGTTAGCATTCAGTCCCCGCAAGATTGGAATCCTGAAGCTCTCACTAGATTTCTTAGGAGGCATGCCGTGACCTTCCAAACAGTGCCCCCTGGTCACAGAGTGCCTTTACCAGGGGTGTGGGAGCCGTTCAACTGACCCCAAGGAAGGGTTCTCAAGCTCATCAGGTCCACCAGATCTGCCTGTGCAGTAGGACCCTGCAAACTGTTGCCTCTCAGGTTGTCCTCCCACGATGGTAGTGCTCTGATAGTGGCCAAGCCAGTTGAATTTCCACCCTGGCTGGTGATTCAGTCCTGGTTGTTTGATGCTGTTAGAGTTCACTTGCTCACTTGCTTAAGCCTTTCCAAGGCAGCTCCAGTGAGTAGCCCAGTCCAAAAGGAAGAAAACTGTAGAATAGGCCTTTTGTGTCTCTTGCCTTCTGCTGGAGGACCAGCTGGCCCCTGCCAGCACCCAGTCACTTACCTTCTGTGCTAGTATTCCACAGCTTCTAACCTCCTCATTTACTCATGGAGTCCCTTACTGCTTCACTGTGCCCCCAGAGTGATGTTTCAGGGCAGGATCCCCCAGCGATAGGTGCTTGCAGTCCTCTCTCCTTTGTCTAACTGCAGGGGCTCTATGGAGATATGTCTGGCCCACTATCTTGCTCCTTCCCTGGAGAATTCTTCCAAGGAATTCCAATTTTAAGGCACCAGATATTCATTGGTTTACATAGGCTTGATGTGTATAATAAATAGATTCCAAAATATATGACATTGCAAATATAAAAGAAAGTTCATACTTATATGGCAATCCAAGGCAGTTAAGTGTTTTGGTTAGTGGGAAGCTCTGTTCTCCATGGTGAGTCAGGCTGAAGATTGGAGGAGAGAAGGAGGATTTCTGAAGATGGGGGCATTCGAGGATTTGGAGAATTTTATTCAGAAATTAAAAGGAAAAATACCCAAATTTTTTTGTTGACCTGGATGGAAATATACACTTATTTTATTTAATTTTAAAAACATTTAATACCCTATTATCTATGTTTATGTTCTTAACAGTGTGAATGAAAAAGAAACAAAAATCTTTGTGGAGAAGAAAAGTATTACACAGAATATTCTTGTTGGTAGTTTAAAGTATTTTTAAATGGGTGTGATTTAAATCCCATCACTCCCACCCATTATTGAGTAGGCCATCATCAAAATTGCTTCTAAACTTGATAATCTGTGATATGTCCCTAGGAAGACTCAAAGCTAACCTATTAGAAAACTAAGCTAACATAACTTAGAAAACCCCAGAGAATCAACCACGAAACTCCTGGAAGTTATCAAGAAATACAATAATGTCTCAGGGTATGAAATCAATGTCTGTAAATCAGTAGCCTTTGTATATGCCTATAACAGCCAAGTTGAGAAGCAAATCAAGGACACAATTTCCTTCACAATTGCTTCAAAGAAAATGAAATACTTCGGAATACACCTAACAAAAGAGGGGAAAGATCTTTTCAAAGAGAATTATGAAACCTAAGAAAAGAAATTGCAAAAGACATTAAAAAATGGAAGAACATACCATATTCTCTTCTAGGAAGAATCAACATTGTCAAAACGCCTATTCTACCCAACTCAATCTACAGATTCAATGCAATCCCCATTAAAATACCAACATCATATTTTGAAGAACTGGAAAAAAATAGTACTTCATTTTGTATGGAACCAGAAAAGAAAAATAGCTGATGGTATTCTTAGCAATAAAAACAAAGTTGGAGGCATGACCCTATCAGAATTCAGGCTATATTGCAAGTCCACAGTATGTAAAACAGCATAGTATTGGCACAAAAATAGAGACATAGACATATGGAACAGAATAGAAAACCAAGAGATGAAACCAGTCTCTACTTGCCATCTGATCTTTGATAAACCAAACAAAAAGCATACAGTGCTTTTTCCCAAATGCTGCTGGGAAAACTAGATAACCACATGTAAAAAACTGAAACTGGACCCACACCTTTCACCCCTTACAAAAATTGACTCAGGATGGATAAGAGACTTACATCTAAGACACAAAACACTAAAAATCTTAGAAGAAATTGTGGTAAAAACTTGATGATGTTAGACTAGGGAAAGAGTTTCTGACAAAGACTTCAGGGACCATCACAACAACAAAAATTAACAAATGGGACTCAATAAAGCTGTAAAGCTTCTGCACAGCTAAGGACCCCACAAATAAAGCAGAAAGACAACCTTCAGACTGGGAAAAGATATTTTCAGGGTATCAATGTGACAAAGGGTTGATAACTAGAATCTACAGAGAACTCAAAATAATCAACAGAAAAAGAGTAAACAATCTCATCTACCTCTGGGCAAGAGATATGAACAGAACCTTTTCTGATGAAGACAGACGAATGACATTCGAAAAAATGCTCATCATCCCTGATCATCAGAGAAGTGCAAATCAAAATCACCCCTGAGGTATCACCTAACCCCAGTGAGAATAGCCCATATCACGAGGTCTCAAAGCTACAGATGCTTGCATGAATGTGGAGAGAAAGGAACAGTTTTACACTGCTGGTGAGATTGCAAACTAATACAACCATTTTGAAAGACTTTACATATTTTGTATTATTTTGGAAGGAAGTATGGAGAATCCTCAAAGAACTCAAACTAGACCTCCTATTCGATCCTGCAATCCCTTTACTAGGCATCTACTCAGAAGAAAAAAAAAATCGTATTATCATTAGGACATTTGCACTAGACTGTTTATCATAGCTCAATTTATAATTTCCAAAATATGGAAACAACATAAATACCCACCAACCCAGGAATGGATTAACAAGCTGTGATATATGGATACCATGGAATACTATTCAGCCATTAAAAAGATGGAGAGTTTATATCTTTTGTATTAACCTGGACAGAGGTGGAGCACATTCTTCTTAGTAAAGCATCACAAGAATGGAAAAGCAAGAATCCAATGTACTCAATTCTAATATGAAAGCAATAGATGATCTGATACAAGGCGGAGGGAGAGAGAAATGAGATATCAGGGAGATGGAAGGATGGTGGTTGATGGATGGTTATGGTGTATAGTACACCTCTTGGTGGTGGCACACAATTACAAGTGGTACTTTACCTAACTACCACCATCAGTGTAACCTAATTCTTTGTACCCTCAATGAATCCCAAACAATAAAAAAAAAAAGAGAGAGAACAAAAAAGAAATGTTTATTACTCAGAAGAAAAGTTGTAAATGTTGACTCATGTTTATATATCCTATTTTAAAAAGAAATTCTGAAATTCCCCTTCAGTTTATTTCTGTTTTCTTACGTTTGTGGAATCAATAGTTTTCACAAATGTAAAATCTATCATTTATAGGAACATTTCCAACCAGGCCAAACAACAATTTCATAAACACAGTAAAACAAAAACAGCTTACAAATACAAACATTCAGTGAGGATGAAAGAAAGTTAAAATATATCTTGTCTTTCTTTAATTAGTGCCTTTTTACTATGTGGACTTTATGAGTATTTATGGAAATAACTACTTTGTGGGCCAGGCACAGTGTCTCACACATGTAATCCTAGTATTCTTGGAGGCTGATGTGGGTGGATTGCCTGAGCTTAGGAGTTTGAGGCCAGCCTGAGCAATAGCATCTCTACTAAAAGTAGAAACACTAGCTAGACGTTGTGGTTGGTGCCTGTAGTCCCAGCTACTTGGGAGGCTGAAGCAAGAGGAGCTCTTGAGCCTAAAATTGCAGGTTTCTGAGAGCTATGCTGAAGCACTGTACTCTACCCAGGGCAACAGATGGAGACTCTGTCTCAAAATGAAAACAAATAAACGACTCCCCACCCCTTTTGTAGACAAACACCTTCCATAGAAAATGGCCAACTCAGAACAGTGCTTATATATTCAAGGCAATTCTTAAATCCCTATGCTATCTTTTGTACTATTAGGTAGTTTAGGTAAGTTTTGTTAGTAGTACTCTTGAACATTTGGAGTGCCTTACTGGTGACTTTGCATTTTCAAATTTTGAGTCTACATTGTGGGGTGAGTAATGCCATCTTAATTTTATAGATGAAGATGAGGTTTTTTAAAATTTAAATGTTTTTCCGAATATCCACAGCTTAACTAAAAGGAAGAACTTCTAATGGTCACTGTGAGAGGTGGATGAGGACACATTTTCAGTATTCAATGATTGGAATTGAATGCCACAATGCCTGGGACACTCAAAACACACTTATTGAGTGAATAAAAGAATGAATAAATACATTTAGAGGCTTCCTGATACCTATCGCTTCAAAAAACACACTGGACCATGTGATCAGGCTATTTTTAGGGAATTCATCATGTGCTGTCTGTGGTAGACCTTAGGAGTTGGTAAAAGATAATAATAAGAACAGCAGGAAAAATCATAAAAATCTATAATAATTTCTAATGGTTATATGTCATTTTATGATTAACAGAGTGTTTTCACATTGATTATAGCCTCTTATAATCCTGGACAAAAACTAGGGCAAGCATTTTATTCCTATATTAAAAAAAAGAAGTTGAAGAAATTAAGATTTAGAGAAGTTATGTGAGTATGACTTGGCTAAATGCATGCAACTAATAATGGCAGAATTTGAGTTCCACCCAGATCTATCTGACCTCAAAGCTTATTCTCACACACTCTTAACTCTTGATTATTATTCAAAGTCGTTTCAGTACCTCCTGGCTTATTCATAATAACTAGAGCATTATAAAGTTGGAATACAAGCAAATAATCAGTCTCATGTCCTGAATTAGCTTGTAGAAGAGCTAGTATAGACCCTTTGAGGTGAGTAGATAGCAATGTACACATTACTAGTTTGGGGAACTTTGACTCACTCCCTATGCAGCATTTAAATATTTGGAGTGAGAAGGCTTACTGTATGCATTCATGTCTTGCCCTTCAATGATGGAGGTAGAGAACTAGATTCATTTCATATAGAACTATACCACAGGTTTTCCTGCAGGTTTTGAGACTCCATAATTGCATTAGCCAAATTTTGTTTTATATGTATACATGTGTGTATACATGTGAAGATGTATATGCTACACACATGTACACACATCTTGTTGGTTCTATTTCTTGCAGAACTCTGACTAATACAGGTACACATAACTCTGAGATTGTGTGATTATGAAGTTCAGCAGCAATGATGAAGAACTGCTGTTTAAAGGAGAGGCTTAGATTCAGTTTTTCTTTCAGTGACCATTTTATTAATGATCCTTAATGGATTCTTTACATTGACATTTACATGTTATTGTAATGTAGATATTAAGTAATTGTTACCACCAGGAAGCTAATTGACCAAATGTTCATTTTATTTTTTCTGAAAATGTTAGCTGCTAATGTGGATCAATGTCATCGCATTTCTGGCAGTATTTGGCTTACCTAAGTCAGAAAAACATTAAGAAGAGAAAGATTGATTCTTTCCTAAATTTTATATTTTCTCCTAACAACTCCTCTGCAACCCTAGGCATAGATTAATGAATGGCGTATGCACGAAGTGATATCAGCTGACATGTATGACATTACTCAGATGTCTCAAACTCCGGAAAAAGCATGTGAATGATTTATGGAATTGATACTAATCTCTTTCCAGTAAATGCATTACTTCAGTTACATGGGAAATTGATGTTACTACTCTAATGCCAAATTAATTTCTTTCTTGCTGGATCAGCTTTGCAAATAGAATTAGATGTTAACCTTTTATATATCTAAACAGGATATAAGATGGAAAGCAATTTTATAAGTAAAATTTGGATGCTGTTTGCATAGAAGGGGTATATGTTTTTCCTTCATGTGTTTTGTTCTTTCTGAGATTTGTGGATCCAATGATATTATATCATATTTAAATTATAGCTTCATATCACTTAGGAATAGCATATTTATACTTGAATTTGAATATTTTACAGAATCTTATAAATACAGTATTACAAATGAGAAATATATGTTTTTAAAACCCCCCCCCCCCAAATTCTAGACAACAAGACTATTTTTTCAAGGGAAATTTTATCCAAGAATTTTAAATCTCTAATAAATATAAATTTTTTTTATCTCTTATTTAGTGCATAAAGAAAACTGGATACTTGGTAGACACTCTCTTCTTCCTTCTAGATATGCTAGGCTTACATGAGTTTCTTTCTCACTAAGTGCTTTATATTTAATTTTCTGCCCTTTAGACCAATTCTTTTTCTAAGGCTTTTAGTTTCTGTTCCAAGCTTTCTGTCAAATTCGTTTGTCATAAGTTTGACTTTGGCCTATTTATCATTCACTAGCTTCACAGACCGTTTACCAAGTTTTACATATAACCTTGTAAGATGCACCGCTGGTGTAATCCCACCAATCCCCTTGACTTTGGCCTATTTAACACATTCTAACAAACTCTGGCTTGTATTTTAATTCCAAATTATCCAGAAGAAAAATATGATTGAGTCAGCTTAGATCTGGTCAACTTCAGCCAAGGTAGGGCTGCCTCGTCTTGGATGTGGGGAGGACAGATTCTCCTAGAAGATGGTGTGAGTGAAGGGGAAATGCAAAGGTTCTTCCAGTTTGACAAATCCTGCCTCATGGAATAGCTCCCACCTCACACATTACCTTGCTCATCCTGATTTCTCATTTAGGTCTACTCCCTCATGTACCTTAACTTTCATCTCAGTCTGCCTTATACCCAAACCATTCTTGATAGAGCATAATGATTGTGAGCAGTATCTGAGCTGCTCCCAGTTAACTCTCTGATGTATAAAAGAGAAGCACTGGCCCCAAGTTATAGCATTTCCTGCATTATTTTTGTTGGTATAGTCTGGAAAACTGGATTCTTTCTTGATATTCCTTTTCTTTGCTAAAGTGTTAGTATTCACATAGCTTAGATTCTTAGAATTATCATCTCTCTGTGTGTGGGTTATTGCGTGGACCCCTTGCTCTCAGACAGGAGAGGGCTGGGAGGCCTAATTTTCGCCATGTCTACATTCAAATCTACTTTTCATTTTCCTACTCACTGGCTGAGATCCAGATGTGAATAGACATTTTTTCCTGGACCACTAAGTGACAAATAGGCTTGGTTTACATTATTGTGTATGTCCACCACCTAGAATTTTTGGAATCTGTTCTGGTTTAAATCATGGCTTAGCATCTTATATTCTATGCTTTTTGGGGCACTGTATATTAGACCTTCTGGTTCTCCTTGCTAGGGCCACTCTTTCCTGATCTTGACAGTATCCACTGTCTTTTGGATCCTGAAAGTATACTCTAATTAAGATGGTGTGAGTCTGGTTGTATCTGTAAAGTGGTAAATGAGAGTTAAGGGTGGTAGTAATAGAAATTAGGCGAGTATTTCCCTTACTTAAGAAATTGGTAGTTTTTAATCTTTTTACACCATTTATTTCCAGATCACCTGGGATTTCCGCCATTTATTCTCTATTCCAGGTGTTGGGGTCACACGGCACCAGATATATCTCCAATGATTTATTTCAATTTGTCTTGCATTATATTTGCATAGCACTATGTTGGGCCCTGGGGGTAGGTGTGGGATGGAAAAAAGAGAAAAAATGTCTGACACAGTCTTCGTCATTAGAAAAGCTGACAGCCTAGTCAAGAATATATTCATCAGTTAATACCAAGGAGTGAATCAAGCAAGGGAGAGTACAAGGTTTGACTCTTTACTTATTAATTTATTACTCAAACATTTATAGAGAGTTCACTGTGTCAGATTCTATGGTAGGCAGAGGGGACTCAGAGGTAACTAAGATAGAATCCTTTCTCTCAGGGAGTTCACAATATGATGGTGGACACAAGTTAGTGCACAAAAGACTTGTAGGACTGGTAGTGTTCAAGGTACCATCATCTCTCATCTCACTCTTGAATATACAATGTGTGTTCTTATGTTAGGGCTATTACACTTCTTTTGCCTGGAATGCTCTTCCACCAAGATACTTAGAGGATATATCTCTGATGTCATTCAAGTCTCTGCTCAATATCATCTCATCAGGGTCTTTCCTGGATTCACAAATAATGTAGTGCATTCTTGCCATCTCCCCTATTCCTCTTACTTTACTTTATTTTTGTTTTTGGCATTTGTCATTACCAGACTTGTTATATATTTATTTTCTATTTTATTATTATATATGTAGTATGTACCCCTCTAGAATAAAGCTCCATGAGAATAGGATTGTGTCTGTTCTATTGAATACTTTATATACCCAGAAGCTAGCACAGTGTCTCATACATAACAGGCACTAAAAAATACCTTTTGATTAAATACTTGAAGCAATGAATGAATGAAGAATGAATGTGTAGAGTCTATTTAGGGTATGGCAGTCACCAAGGATGGAGTGACCATTTTCACCTGGGGACATGGGGTGGTAAGAGGAGATGAGAGCTGAGGATAGAAGGTGTTGGGTAGAATGTTTTGTCATGTTCGCTTACATATGTTTTTGCAGAGGCATAGATTGATGACAGAGTATTTCAAACTTTATAGCAGGAGAGTGTGACTTAAGCAAGGGTTGCTTTAAATCCCATCTTAATGGTGTAGTATTCTATATTAATAAAATTTTCAAAACTTTTTTCTGTCTTCATATTTTTGTTAATGCTTCTGCCTACCAATGGATAGTTATGAGATTTTGACTGGATTGTGGGTTTCTTGATGTGGGCAAGGATTTGAATTTGTCTATCTTCAGAGACTGGAACAGTGATTAGGAATTACCTTGGCAGTGGTATATTTTTTTCAGTAAAAATTAATTGGAGTTCCCTTGGAGCTGGATTTTTCTAGAATTCTGTGACTCTCTTCTAGCCAGGCACTTCTGCATCTATTGTTTACATTTCTTGCAGATAGTGCACTTTTTAGTCCATTAAATCTTATAGCTCTGGCTTCTTTCCCATATCTTTCATGTGGAAGAACCATGTACCTACTTTTCTCATTGCACTAGAATGATTTATTTACATGTAAGTGCCTTCCATTAGACTTTGAACTATTGGAAGACAACAACTTTTGTAGGTTCTTTTTTCCTCGTTGTAACTTAGTACAGTATCTTGCACATAGTAGATATACAGTAAGTGTTTGAACAAATAGAAAAATAATGAACCCAAGGGTTGAAAATTAACATTGATTAAGGAAACTCAGGAAAAGGACAAAGGATGATTTGTAACAGCACAACACTTTGCTGGGCATTAGGGGTCAACATTCCAAAAATGACCAGCTAGTTCACTGTTCTTCTCCTCACGTCAGTGTTCATAGATTATGTAGAGTAACCTGTGAATGAACTTGGATTCCTTTCTCCTATTGTATATCTTCATGTCAGTGTTCTTTAGGTGAGAAGAATGTAGATAAATGGAGCTAGACACATTTTGATGCATGTAAATAAATTTGAATGTGTCATATCAAAGCATAGCAGTTGTCTGTCTCCAAACATGTAAATCTTTACATGCAGCCCATACAACTTTGTGGCTACCATTTTAACAGCCCCAGAGTGCAGGTGTTGGAGGCGGTCATGCTCAGTGGGATTCCTATGGATATCTCTCCCTTTTGCTACATTTTAGAAGCACTATGTCCAAACAATTGTAGTTTAGAAAATGTCATTATGACTATTTTAAGTGTGACAATTTTAGTACTGAACCAGGATATTATATTTATAGGTAGTGCAGTGAATGTCCTCCTTCATTGTCTGTGTCTAAAGTTTCTATTTTTTTTCTTAAGAATCTTTGTTACCTAATTGAATCTTCACTCATTCATTTATTCAACAAATATTCACTGGCCATTGATTATGGAAAAGGTTTAAATAGTTAACAACCACAAAGGAAACAAGTATTTTTTTGAACAGGTACCTTTGTGCCTAGCACTGTGGCATATACCACTGTGGAAGTAGCATTATGTAAGGGAAAGATAATATACTTTGGAATCAGACAGCTATGAATTCAAATTTCCCTTTGTTTTTTGCTAATGAAAGCATGACAACTGTTTTGACAAAGTATTTAGATTTTGTAGACCTCGGTTCCCTCATTTGTAAATTAGGATAATTGAAGATGAGATGAAGTGCTATGTAAGTCAGTTAGCAATAGATGGTAAATATTATTACAATCATTGCCTACCATGCAAGTAAACTATAAAGTGCTTCCTAGACTTGGTGCAGTGGCTCATCACTGTCATCCTAGCACTTTGGGAGGCCAAGGTGAAAGTGGAGCCAAAGAATTCAAGATCAGCCTGGTAACACAGCAAACAATAACAAAACAGTAACATAGCAAACATAACCAAACATAGTGGTATGCTATGGTCATGCCACTGCACTCCAGCCTGTATGACACAGTGAAATTTTGTCTCTAAACAAACAAACAAAACAAAAAAATGTTCTTCCTAGAGTAAATTATTATGAAAGTACCTAGAGGCATTATTATTATTAATCTTTACCCTTAGGAAATTTTTATTCTAGTCAGCTGGGTATATAAAGCCTAAATAGCATGAATTAAGAATTATTTTTATAAATATACCTGGAAAGACATTTTTGTTTATAGTAAGGTTTACAAAGTATAGCAGTAAAATTGTCAATTGAATCCTATTAATAATAAATACCATAGATATTCAGAAGTGGATGAAATGTAGACTGGGATCTTCATGAGCTTTTCCCAAGTGATCCCAATACAGGAAGTCTGCAGACCACACTTTGAAACATACTTTTTCAAAGAGTCCAGTCCAAGACAGTGGTTCTTAAGTGAAAGTTGTGATAAGCACATCATTTTACCTAATTATTATGTATTTCCCTTTCACCTGAGGAAAGTTTGAATTTTGTGAAAGAAAGTCTTAATGTTTAGGATAGCTATCTGGGTTTTCTAACCTTGAGGTCCTCTTCTTATTTAACTTTCTACTTCTTTGTTTACCCCAAGTCAAAAAGTCACCAAGTCCTGCTGGTTTAATTGACTATGTATTTCATACTGTTCCATCTTCTTTATTCCTACTCTGGTTGTCTTATTACATGCTGCTGGGATTATTGTAGTTATTTCCTAATTTAGCTTTCTACCTCAGGCTCTACATTTTCATATATATGTAGTGTATATTTTTGTTCCAGTCATTTTTCTGAAGCATAGCTTGAATCATATTACTCCCTACTAAAAAACTTTTAGTAAATTCTGAATGCCTTTTAAATGAAATAAACTTTCTCAACATGTCATTTAAGACCCTTTAGTGTGGACCCAACCTCTCTTTCTAGTCTTTCTTTTTTTCACTTTTATTTTTATTCAGTGCTCTAGTCAATCTGAAGTATTCACTGTTTTTTAAACATGCATTCTTTTTTCCATTATTCTTTTCTCTTAGAAAGGCCACTTACTCTGTGGCCTTTTACAATCTGCCATCTCACCTCTAAGTCTTCACCTTTATTTTGACAAAATAATTTATCATTTAACCCATATTTTAAGAGTCATTTCATCCATAAAATCTTTCCTGAAATTTATAATCAGATGTGCTATGTTTTCCTGTACTAAACCAATTATTTGAATTGCACTTAACAGCATATCATATTCTGCATTGTAGGATAAGTATAGTTAATTTTCTTAAAATTTAATAAGCTCTTTATTAGTATAAATTATTTCTTATTTGTCTTTTTCATTCCCTGATAGACTTGAAATAGAATCTTGCATATAGTATTTAGGAATATCTATAGAGTAGAAGATACTTTGGAGGTAGGCAGACATTGGTTTAAATTTTTTCTTTGGTACTTAATAGTTGCTTGACTTTGTGCATGTTGTTTAACTGAGCCTAAATTTTCTCAACTGGAAGGAAAACTTTCACCTGCCTATTATGGAAGAAAAGTGGTAAAGATTAACTGATGTATGATTTGTAACACATTTGGAACAAAATAGATTTATGTTGAATGATATTCATGGTTATTTTAGAAGCAGACTCTTTTTTTTATGGAAATGAAAGTAACCACTAGAAAAGTAAATTAATTACCAAATAATTACCTGGGAGACCATTATTAGAGACAGCTAATATTCTTAATAGACATGCATTTGAGAAATCACAGAGTTTATACAGCAAATTTTCTTGTATTTTAAAATTTAGGCAGAAGTATCTCATTTTAACACCTCAGTATCAATCACTTAAGATAGAAAAGGCTGAAGCCTTGATTGTTCATAGCATTCTGTGTGGTTATCATTTCTTTTCATAAATTTTCCTGTGTCACATAGGAGTTTGAAGTTTTGCAGTCTTTTATATAACAATATTTTTTTCTTGTGGTAAGAACGCTTAACATGAGATCTACCCTTTTAACAAAATGTTAAGTGCACAATACAGGACTGTTAACTATAGACAAAATGTACAGTAGGGCATCATTTGGTTTTGATAATAAACTATTTGGTTAGAGCAGTTGGGTGTTAGGGAATATGTTGCAAAGCTTCTCTTATACTTTGATTTATAAACCTGTAAGATCATAGTTCTATTATAATAGTTCTACCAAATCCTTTTAGAGACTACGTTTCAGTAGCATTGTTATTGTCCCAAATACTATTTTTGTGCTCCTAAGAATATAATTGGATACTATTAGGAAAGAATTTTCAACATCTTTCCTGGGTAGTTGAAAACCTATTGCAATAAAAATGCAGTGTTCAATAGCATTATTCCACTGGTAGCACATAACTCTTCATATTTACATTGATTTTCTTCAATTGCCTAACCGCCTACTAGGTTCAGATTTTTCCATGTTAATTTTGATTTAGTATTTTTATTTCTGAAAGCAAACAGGGAACAAACCATATATTAACGCTGCATGTTTTTTTTCAGAAGCTAGTGAGAACCTCAGAATCTATAACAATGAAATAATGGGGAAGCAAATTACCGTAATATACAAGAATTCATATCCTAGCAATCTTTTATATACTAACTTGAATCATACCCACATGCAAATTATCTATATACTATGATGTCATAACATAAATTAGTTCCTACTATGTTAGGAAGAGGATATTTTTCCTGATGTATACAATGTGGTTTTCCTCCTAATGTTTTTTTTTTTTTTTTTTTTATTGTTGGGGATTCATTGAGGGTACAATAAGCCAGTTACACTGATTGCAATTGTTAGGTAAAGTCCTTCTTGCAATCATGTCTTGCCCCCATAAAGTGTGACACACACTAAGGCCCCACCCTCCTCCCTCCATCCCTCTTTCTGCTTCCCCCCCATAACCTTAATTGTCATTAATTGTCCTCATATCAAGATTGAGTACATAGGATTCATGCTTCTCCATTTTTGTGATGCTTTACTAAGAATAATGTCTTCCACTTCCATCCAGGTTAATACGAAAGATGTAAAGTCTCCATTTTTTTTAATGGCTGAATAGTATTCCATGGTATACATATACCACAGCTTGTTAATCCATTCCTGGGTTGGTGGGCATTTAGGCTGTTTCCACATTTTGGCAACGGTAAATTGAGCTGCAATAAACAGTCTAGTACAAGTGTCCTTATGATAAAAGGATTTTTTTCCTTCTGGGTAGATGCCCAGTAATGGGATTGCAGGATCGAATGGGAGGTCTAGGTTGAGTGCTTTGAGGTTTCTCCATACTTCCTTCCAGAAAGGTTGTACTAGTTTGCAGTCCCACCAGCAGTGTAAAAGTGTTCCCTTCTCTCCACATCCACGCCAGCATCTGCAGTTTTGAGATTTTGTGATGTGGGCCATTCTCACTGGGGTTAGATGATATCTCAGGGTTGTTTTGATTTGCATTTCTCTAATATATAGAGATGATGAACATTTTTTCATGTGTTTGTTAGGCATTCATCTGTTGTCTTTAGAGAAAGTTCTATTCATGTCTCTTACCCATTGATAGAAGGGATTGTTGGCTTTTTTCATGTGGATTAATTTGAGTTCTCTATAGATCCTGGTTATCAAGCTTTTGTCTGATTGGAAATATGCAAATATCCTTTCCCATTGTGTAGGTTGTCTCTTTGCTTTGGTTATTGTGTCCTTAGCTGTACAGAAGCTTTTCAGTTTAATGAAGTCCCATTTGTTTATTTTTGTTGTTGTTGCAATTGCCATGGCAGTCTTCTTCATGAAGTCTTCCCCCAGGCCAATATCTTCCAGTGTTTTTCCTATGCTTTCTTGGAGGATTTTTATTGTTTCATGCCTTAAGTTTAAGTCCTTTATCCATCTTGAATCAATTTTTGTGAGTGGGGAAAGGTGTGGGTCCAGTTTCAGTCTTTTACATGTAGACATCCAGTTCTCCCAACACCATTTATTCAATAGGGAGTCTTTCCCCCAAGATAAGTTCTTGTTTGGTTTATCAAAGATTAGGTGGTTGTAAGATGTTAGTTTCATTTCTTGGTGTTCAATTCGATTCCAAGTGTCTATGTCTCTGTTTTTGTGCCAGTACCATGCTGTCTTGAGCACTATGGCTTTGTAGTACAGACTAAAATCTGGTATGCTGATGCCCCCAGCTTTATTTTTGTTACTAAGAACTGCCTTAGCTATACGGGGTTTTTTCCGGTTCCATACAAAACGCAGAATCATTTTTTCCAAATCTTGAAAGTACGATGTAGGTACTTTGATAGGAATGGCATTGAATAGGTAGATTGCTTTGGGAAGTATAGACATTTTAACAATGTTAATTCTTCCCATCCATGAGCATGGTATTCTCTTCCATTTGTTAATATCCTCTGCTATTTCCTTTCTGAGGATTTCATAGTTTTCTTTATAGAGGTCCTTCACCTCCTTCGTTAGGTATATTCCTAGGTATTTCATTTTCTTTGAAACTATGGTGAAGGGAGTTGTGTCCTTAATTAGCTTCTCATCTTGACTGTTATTGGTGTACACAAAGGCTACTGACTTGTGGACATTGATTTTATATCCTGAAACATTACTGTATTTTTTAATGACTTCTAGGAGTCTTGTGGTTGAGTCTCTGGGGTTCTCTAAGTATAAGATCATGTCGTCAGCAAAGAGGGAGAGTTTGACCTCCTCTGCTCCCATTTGGATTCCATTTATTTCCTTGTCTTGCCTAATTGTATTGGCTAGAACTTCCAGCACTATGTTGAATAGTAAAGGTGACAGAGGACAACCTTGTCTGGTTCCAGTTCTAAGAGGAAAAGCTTTCAGTTTTACTCCATTCAGTAAAATATTGGCTGTGGGTTTGTCAAAGATAGCTTCAATCAGTTTTAGAAATGTGCCACCTATGCCTATACTCTTCAGAGTTCTAATTAGAAAAGGATGCTGGATTTTATCAAATGCTTTTTCTGCATCTATTGAGAGGATCATGTGATCTTTATTTTTGCCTCTGTTAATATGGTGGATAACGTTTATAGACTTGCGTATGTTAAGCCTTGCATCCCTGGGATGAAGCCTACTTGATTGTGATGAATGACTTTTTTGATGATAAGCTGTAATCTATTGGCTACGATTTTGTTGAGAATTTTTGCGTCTATGTTCATGAGTGAGATTGGTCTGAAATTCTCCTTTTTGTTTGGGTCTTTTCCTGGTTTTGGTATCAGGGTGATGTTTGCTTCATAGAATGTGTTGGGGAAGATTCCTTCTTCCTCAATTTTTTGGAATAAATTCTGCAGTACAGGAATAAGCTCTTCCTTGAAGGTTTGATAGAATTCTGGAGTGAAGCCATCTGGACCAGGGCATTTTTTGGGTGGAAGATTTATTATTGTTTCTTTGATCTCAGTGCTTGAAATTGGTCTGTTCAGGAGCTCTATTTCTTCCTGGCTGAGTGTAGGGAGAGGGTGTGATTCCAAATATTGATCCATTTCTTTCACATTGTCAAATTTCTGGGCATAGAGTTTCTGGTAGTATTCAGAGATGTTCTCTTGTATCTCTGTGGGATCAGTTGTTATTTCCCCTTTATCATTTCTGATTGAGGTTACTAGAGATTTTACTTTTCTATTTCTCGTTAGTCTGGCCAATGGTTTATCTATTTTATTTATTTTTTCAAAAAACCAACTCCTTATTTCATTAATTTTCTGAATGATTTTTTTGTTTTCAATTTCATTGATCTCTGATTTGATTTTGGATATTTCTTTTCTTCTACTGAGTTTAGGCTTAGATTGTTCTTCTTTTTCCAATTCCATAAGATCTCTTGTGAGATTGTTGATGTGCTCTCTTTCTGTTTTTCGAATGTAGGCATCTAAAGCTATGAATTTTCCTCTCGAAACTGCTTTTGCAGTATCCCACAGGTTTTGGTAGCTTGTGTCTTCATTGTTATGCTCAAGGAAGTTAATGATTTCCTGTTTTATTTCTTCCTTCACCCATCTGTTATTCAACAGAAGATTGTTTAATTTCCATGCCTTTGGGTGGGGTTGAGCATTTTTGTTAGAGTTGAGTTCCACCTTTAGTGCCTTATGGTCTGAAAAGATACAAGGTAAAATTTCAATTCTTTTGATTCTGTTGATATTTGTTTTGTGTCCCAGGATATGATCAATTTTGGAGAATGTTCCATGGGGTGATGAGAAGAATGTATATTCTTTCTCTTTGGGGTGGAGTGTTCTATATATGTCTATCAAGCATAATTGTTCTAGGGTCTCATTTAAATCTCTTACATCTTTGTTTAATTTCTGTGTAGAGGATCTGTCCAGCTCTGTTAGAGGTGTGTTAAAGTCCCCTGTTATGATGGTATTATCAGATATCATATTGCTCAGACTGAGTAAGGTCTGCTTCAAGAATCTGGGAGCATTTAAATTGGGTGCATAAATATTTAGAATTGAAATGTCTTCTTGTTGTATTTTTCCCTTGAGCAATATAAAGTGACCATCTTTGTCTTTTTTGACTTTAGTTGCTTTAAATCCACATGTATCTGAAAATAAGATTGCAACTCCTCTTTTCTTCTGAATTCCATTTGCCTGAAAAATTGTCTTCCAACCCTTGACTCGGAGCTTTAATTTGTCTTTTGAAGCCAGGTGTGTTTCTTGCAGACAGCAAATGGATGGCTTGTGTTTTTTAATCCAGTCAGCCAATCTATGTCTCTTCAGTGGGGAATTCAAGCAATTAACATTTATTGAGATAATTGATAAGTGTGGTAGTATTCTATTCGTCTTATTTGGTGAGAGTCCATTGCTTCGTTTTATCTTTTGCATCAGTGTGGAGGTTAGGTTCTGTCCTTTGATTTCTGAGTTATTACTTTGCTGCTGATCCATTGTGGTGGTCAGTGTGCAGAACAGGTTGAAGTATTTCCTGTAGAGCTGGTCTTGTTGTGGCAAATTTCCTCAATGTTTGTATATCCATGAATGATTTGATTTCTCCGTCAATTTTGAAGTTTAGCTTAGCAGGGTACAGAATTCTGGGCTGAAAATTGTTCTGTTTAAGTAGATGAAAGGTAGATGACCATTGTCTTCTTGCTTGGAAAGTTTCATTAGAGAAGTCTGCGGTCACTCTGATGGATTTGCCCCTGTAGGTCAGCTGGCGCTTACTCCTGGCAGCTTGCAGAATCTTTTCTTTTGTCTTGACTTTGGACAGGTTCATCACAATGTGTCTTGGAGAAGCTCGGTTAGAGTTGAGGCGACCCGGGGTCCGATATACCTCTGAAAGCAGTGTGTCAGAATCTTTGGTGATATTTGGGAAATTTTCTTTTATAATATTCTCTAGTATGGCTTCCATTCCTCTGGGGCATTCTTCTTCCCCTTCTGGAATTCCTATAACTCGTATGTTGGAACGCTTCATAAAGTCCCGTAATTCTGACAGTGAACGTTCTGCTTTCTCTCTCTTCTTTTCTGCCTCTTTTACTGTCTGAGTTATCTCAAGAACTTTGTCTTCTACCTCTGAAATTCTTTCTTCTGCATGGTCTAACCTGTTGCTGATACTTTCCATTGCATCTTTAAGTTCCCTAATTGACTGTTTCATTTCCTTCAGGTCTGCTATATCCTTTTTATATTCTTCATATCGTTCATCTCTTATTTGATTCTGTTTTTGGATTTCCTTTTGGTTATTTTCCACTTTATTAGCAATTTCCTTCATTGTTTCCATCATTTCTTTCATTGTTTTCACATGTGTATTCTAAATTCCCTTTCTGTCATTCCTGACATTTCTATACTGGTGGAATCATCTGCAGTAGCTACCTCATGGTCCCTTGGTGGGGTTGTTCTAGACTGGTTCTTCATGTTGCCTGGAGTTTTCTGCTGATTCTTCCTCATGAGTGATTTCTTTTATCTGTTTGCTTGCCCTAATTTTCCTTTCACTTCCTCTTGCTCTTGAAGTTGTTGTGCCTGTGGACTAAGGGTTACAGGACCAGAAGGGTGAGAAGGTTGAAGAGCAAAAAAAAAGGGGATGAATGAAAGGAGGACCGAGTGATAAGAAAAAAAGAAAGATAGAGAAAGGAGGGGGTGGGTATAGGGAATATTGACAAAAAGAAGAGAGGCACAGAAAGAGGGAGGCAGGGCAATATAGGTGTACAGTAGGGTACTTTGACACAACCTTAAAAAACCCCACCTTCTGGGGGTGCCCTGTTGCGTGGTTCCCTTGAGGTCAGCTGCTCTTTGCTAACCTGGTCAGACACAGTACCCCACCTCCACCAAGTAGAGAGGAAAGACAAAAATGCTATAAATCAAACCAAAACAAGCAAACAGAAAACTTTACAGGGATAAAATTGGGTGAAAAACCAAATTATATCGGTAGAAATACTAGCAAAAATGAAGTTGAAGTTATTAAAAAAGGCAGCAATGGGAAATTATAATTAAACTAGGAAAATTGAGAAAGAGAAGGGGATGTGTGTGGAAAAGATTGATATTAGAAAAACAAAAGAACATCAGCAACGTCAAAATAAACAAACAAAAAAAACAACCAAGCAAAAAAAAAAAAAAGAAAAAAATACACAACCAAAAACAAAGCAGTTTGTATATGTTATTGAATATTGTCTGGGCAGCACGTGGTCTTCTGGGGTATGAGATGTTAGTCAGAGTTCTGATACGACTGGAGGCTGCTGATTTCTCAAACCCCAGCAGGTAGACACCCTAAATCTCTCTTCAGTCTACTTAAAAGGCACTTTGATCTTGTAAACTTGCTGAGCAGAAGCTTTCCCAGCTTTCTCGCTGGAATCGCTGCTGAAGTGGCTATCCACTTACCCAGTGTGCCAAAACTGGTCTCACTCTGCCCCTGAGGGTTAGGGCTGCAAGGCGGCTCAGACCCCACCCTTAGGCTACTTGGTTGCTGGGTTACCAGCTCCCACCCATTTCTAGCTCTGTGACCCTGAGGGCGGAGCTTGCCGGGGCAGATCACTGACAATGGATCCATGTGACCCACCGCCAAACACTATTAGCTCTGTCTGGCTCAGCGGCTCAGACTGGGGCCCTAGACAACGGCCAAAGTTCTCCGCACTCCCGCTCAGGCCTTCCCCAGGGCAGTTCAACTCAGTGCCAAGTCCAAGGACATCAAAACAGTTCACAGGTAAGGCCTTTCTGGTTTGCAGTCTCGCTGCTACTGAACTTACAGTTGTGGGCGGGTTTAGACGGATTGAACACACGCGACCACTTGCCGGTTTTCCACGGTTTTAGTCCTCCTCTTGGGGTCCAGAAGTCTCTCGCTGACTCCCTGTATCCTCATAGGAGTGATGATAGGCAGTTCCCACCAGCCAGAGATGCCTGGAGTCCTATCTCCCCAGACTCACGGTGCCCAGATGCAAGGAAGCTGTTACTCGGCTGCCATCTTGCTCCGGCTCTTCCTCCTAATGTTTATAAGTATTTAGGAATAGCAAGTTGTCTTCTACTAGGTGACAGACATTCTTAAAATAGTAATTCTTTGGTTGAATTCTGAGTTCCCATAGACTGAAATATAGAGAGAATGACATACATATATGTACAGACTAAGTTTTATTATTTTAATAGTAATAGAGAAACACTTGAGGAATTGAAATGGTATTATATTTATTAGCTGACTTTATGTGATTGCAACTAAATTCAGCTCTGTAAAATTAAGAAGTAAGCTGAGAGTCACCACAAATTCACTCTACTTCAAACTTGGCAATCTTTTCAACCTTAAGTCCATCTGCTCTGTTACTGAAACAGAAAATCTTATAATCTCTTCAAGGCTGGGGCCATGCTTATTTGTCTTTGTATCCTTACAGTCCAGCACAGTGGAAGTTAGGTAATATGCAATCAATAGATAGGGAAAATAGAAGCAACTGGAAGGGAACTTCCAGAACTTCTACTAGTATATCCACTGACTTACTTGGATCTGTGCCCTTAGTCTTTCTTTCCTTCTCTTACCGGAAGAACTGATTCTGTTCTTACTGGAGCCTAATCTCTCTACTTGTACATTATACCTTTCTGTACTACATTTAAATTGTTATAACAAAATACCATGAACCAGGCAGTTTGTAAAGAAGAGAGCTTTATTCCTCATGGTTCTGGAGGCTTAGGAGTCCTACATCAAGGCTTCAGTAGATTTGGTATCTGCTGAAGGCCAACTTTTTGGTTTAGATGGTGTGTACATGGCCACATTCTTAGTATTCTTTCTCAAACACATTTTCTCATTTGTTAACAATTTGGACTGACTGAGAATTTTCTAATTATTTAAGTTCTGCTTCCCTTCTGTTTAAAAATTCTATCTTTAATTTTTTTCTCTTTTGTATTATTCTGTCAGAAGTCAAGGGAAGTAAAGTTGTGCTTTCAACACTTTGCTTAGAAATTTCTTTAGATAAATGTCTTATTTTATTGCTCACAAGTTCTACCTTCAACAAAACACTTCATTACAGATACAGTTCTGCCAAGTTGTTTGCCATTTTATAGCAAAGATTGCCTTTCCTCCAGTTTTCAAAAATATATTCCTCGTTTCTGTATGAGACCTCCTAAGAATGACCTGTATGGTCCATATTTCTACCAATATTCTAATCATGACCACTTAGGTATTCTGTAAAGGGACTGGCACTTTCTCTATAACTCTCATTCTCTCTTTCTGAGCCCTTATTAAAATTGCCCTTAACATTCTATTTGTAGCAATATAGCCTTTTTCTAGCATGCATCTCCAAACTCTTCCAGCTTCTACTGATCACCTAGTTCCAAAGCCACTTTCACATTTTAGGTATTTGTTATATCAGCAACCCAATCTTAGTATAATTTTTGTATTAGTCTGTTAAGAATTTTATGACAAAATGCTGTAGACTGGAAAATTGAACAACAAAAATTTATTTCTTAGAGTTCTAGAGGCTGGGGGGGCCCAGATTAAGGCACTAGCAGATTTGATGTCTTGTGAAGGCCCAGTTTTTTCTGGTTCATAGATGGAGCCTTCTCAGTGTGTCCTCTCGTAGTAGAAGGAACAAGGTTGCTGGTCCTCCTTTATAAAGGCACTAATCTAATCTGTGGGAGTTCCAGCCCCATGTTTTAATCACTTACACAGACCCCACATCCAGTACTATTAGCAAGATTTGAATCCTAAATTGGTGATTAAGATCCTCATATTGGTGATTAGGTTTTAACATATGGATGTTTGGGAGACACAAACATTCAGACCATAATAGACCTCATTTCCTTTCATCTACTCAAGGATATCACTTTAGCAATCCTTCCCTTTATTTTTTTACTGTTATTTTTCCTTCTTTCATTCCATTGGCATGTAATATGCTATGAAAAACTTTAATATCCTCTTTAAAAACCTTTTTCTTTAAAAAGGAAAATCCACAATCCATCAGTTACTACTTCCTTTCTCTGCTCACTTTATAGAAAAAATTTTTGAAAGAGTTCTCTCTATCTAGTTCATTTTTCTGTGGAACTTATTCACTCAGGCTTTCATAAACTACACTCCTTCTCCAAAACTGTACTTCAAGTTCATTAGTGACTTCCAGTTGCTCAATATCAGTTCTCATCTTCTGTTTTTATAGTACTATTAACAGGATTTGACCCAAGTAACTGTTTCCTTCCCTCCTCTTTTTTTTTTTTTTTATTGTTGGGGATTCATTGAGGGTACAATAAGCCAGGTTACACTGATTGCAATTGTTAGGTAAAGTCCTTCTTGCAATCATGTCTTGCCCCCATAAAGTGTGACACACACCAAGGCCCCACCCACCTCCCTCCTTCCCTCTTTCTGTTTCCTCCCCCATAACCATAATTGTCATTAATTGTCCTCATATCAAAATTGAGTACATAGGATTCATGCTTCTCCATTCTTGTGATGCTTTACTAAGAATAATGTCTTCTACGTCCATGCAGGTTAATACGAAGGATGTAAAGTCTCCATTTTTTTTAATGGCTGAATAGTATTCCATGGTATACATATACCACAGCTTGTTAATCCATTCCTGGGTTGGTGGGCATTTAGGCTGTTTCCACATTTTGGCGATTGTAAATTGAGCTGCAATAAACAGTCTAGTACAAGTGTCCTTATGATAAAAGGATTTCTTTCCTTCTGGGTAGATGCCCAGTAATGGGATTGCAGGATCAAATGGGAGGTCTAGCTTGAGTGCTTTGAGGTTTCTCCATACTTCCTTCCAGAAAGGTTGTACTAGTTTGCAGTCCCACCAGCAGTGTAAAAGTGTTCCCTTCTCTCCACATCCACACCAGCATCTGCAGTTTTGAGATTTTGTGATGTGGGCCATTCTCACTGGGGTTAGATGATATCTCAGGGTTGTTTTGATTTGCATTTCTCTAATATATAGAGATGATGAACATTTTTTCATGTGTTTGTTAGGCATTCGTCTGTTGTCTTTAGAGAAAGTTCTATTCATGTCTCTTGCCCATTGATATAAGGGATTGTTGGCTTTTTTCATGTGGATTAATTTGAGTTCTCTATAGATCCTAGTTATCAAGCTTTTGTCTGATTGAAAATATGCAAATATCCTTTCCCATTGTGTAGTTGTCTCTTTGCTTTGGTTATTGTCTCCTTAGCTGTACAGAAGCTTTTCAGTTTAATGAAGTCCCATTTGTTTATTTTTGTTGTTGTTGCAATTGCCATGGCAGTCTTCTTCATGAAGTCTTTCCTAGGCCAATATCTTCCAGTGTTTTTCCTATGCTTTCTTGGAGGATTTTTATTGTTTCATGCCTTAAGTTTAAGTCCTTTATCCATCTTGAATCAATTTTTGTGAGTGGGGAAAGGTGTGGGTCCAGTTTCAGTCTTTTACATGTAGACATCCAGTTCTCCCAACACCATTTATTGAATAGGGAGTTTTCCCCCCAAGGTATGTTCTTGTTTGGTTTATCAAAGATTAGGTGGTTGTAAAGTGTTAGTTTCATTTTTTGGTTTTCAATTCGATTCCAAGTGTCTATGTCTCTGTTTTGTTCCAGTACCATGCTGTCTTGACCACTATGGCTTTGTAGTACAGACTAAAATCTGGTATGCTGAATGCCCCCAGCTTTATTTTTGTTACAGAGAACTGCCTTAGCTGTACGGGGTTTTTTCCGGTTCCATACAAAACGCAGAATCATTTTTTCCAAATCTTGAAAGTACGATGTTGGTATTTTGATAGGAATGGCATTGAATAGGTAGATTGCTTTGGGAAGTATAGACATTTTAACAATGTTAATTCTTCCCATCCATGAGCATGGTATGTTCTTCCATTTGTTAATATCCTCTGCTATTTCCTTTCTGAGGATTTCATAGTTTTCTTTATAGAAGTCCTTCACCTCCTTCGTTAGGTATATTCCTAGGTATTTCATTTTCTTTGAAACTATGGTGAAGGGAGTTGTGTCCTTAATTAGCTTCTCATTTTGACTGTTATTGGTGTACACAAAGGCTACTGACTTGTGGACATTGATTTTATATCCTGAAACATTACTGTATTTTTTGATGACTTCTAGGAGTCTTGTGGTTGAGTCTTGGGGTTCTCTAAGTATAAGATCATGTCGTCAGCAAAGAGGGAGAGTTTGACCTCCTCTGCTCCCATTTGGATTCCATTTATTTCCTTGTCTTGCCTAATTGTATTGGCTAGAACTTCCAGCACTATGTTGAATAGTAAAGGCGACAGAGGACAACCTTGTCTGGTTCCAGTTCTAAGAGGAAAAGCTTTCAGTTTTACTCCATTCAGTAAAATATTGGCTGTGGGTTTGTCATAGATAGCTTCAATCAGTTTTAGAAATGTGCCACCTATGCCTATACTCTTCAGTGTTCTAATTAGAAAAGGATGCTGGATTTTATCAAATGCTTTTTCTGCATCTATTGAGAGGATCATGTTATCTTTATTTTTGCCTCTGTTAATATGGTGGATAACGTTTATAGACTTGCGTATGTTAAGCCTTGCATCCCTGGGATGAAGCCTACTTGATTGTGATGAATGACTTTTTTGATGATAAGCTGTAATCTATTGGCTAGGATTTTGTTGAGAATTTTTGCGTCTATGTTCATGAGTGAGATTGGTCTGAAATTCTCCTTTTTGTTTGGGTCTTTTCCTGGTTTTGGTATCAGGGTGATGTTTGCTTCATAGAATGTGTTGGGGAAGATTCCTTCTTCCTCAATTTTTTGGAATAAATTCTGCAGTACAGGAATAAGCTCTTCCTTGAAGGTTTGATAGAATTCTGGAGTGAAGCCATCTGGACCAGGGCATTTTTTGGGTGGAAGATTTATTATTGTTTCTTTGATCTCAGTGCTTGAAATTGGTCTGTTCAGGAGCTCTATTTCTTCCTGGCTGAGTGTAGGGAGAGGGTGTGATTCCAAATATTGATCCATTTCTTTCACATTGTCAAATTTCTGGGCATAGAGTTTCTGGTAGTATTCAGAGATGTTCTCTTGTATCTCTGTGGGATCAGTTGTTATTTCCCCTTTATCATTTCTGATTGAGGTTACTAGAGATTTTACTTTTCTATTTCTCGTTAGTCTGGCCAATGGTTTATCTATTTTATTTATTTTTTCAAAAAACCAACTCCTTATTTCATTAATTTTCTGAATGATTTTTTTGTTTTCAATTTCATTGATCTCTGATTTGATTTTGGATATTTCTTTTCTTCTACTGAGTTTAGGCTTAGATTGTTCTTCTTTTTCCAATTCCATAAGATCTCTTGTGAGATTGTTGATGTGCTCTCTTTCTGTTTTTCGAATGTAGGCATTTAAAGCGATGAATTTTCCTCTCAAAACTGCTTTTGCAGTACCCCACAGGTTTTGGTAGCTTGTGTCTTCATTGTTGTTATGCTCAAGGAAGTTAATGATTTCCTGTTTTATTTCTTCCTTCACCCATCTGTTATTCAACAGAAGATTGTTTAGTTTTCATGCCTTTGGGTGGGGTCGTGCATTTTTGTTAGAGTTGAGTTCCACCTTTAGTGCCTTATATTCTGAAAAGATACAAGGTAAAATTTCAATTCTTTTGATTCTGTTGATATTTGTTTTGTGTCCCAGGATATGATCAATTTTGGAGAATGTTCCATGGGATGATGAGAAGAATGTATATTCTTTATCTTTGGGATGGAGTGTTCTATATGCGTCTATCAAGCACAGTTGTTCTAGGGTCTCATTTAAGTCTCTAATATCCTTGTTTAATTTCTTTTTAGAGGATCTGTCCAGCTCTGTAAGAGGAGTGTTAAGATCCCCTGTTATGATGGTATTATCAGATATCATATTGCTCAGACTGAGTAAGGTCTGCTTCAAGAATCTGGGAGCATTTAAATTGGGTGCATAGATATTTAGAATTGAAATGTCTTCTTGTTGTATTTTTCCCTTGAGCAATATAAAGTGACCATCTTTGTCTTTTTTGACTTTAGTTGCTTTAAATCCACATGTATCTGAAAATAAGATTGCAACTCCTCTTTTCTTCTGAATTCCATTTGCCTGAAAAATTGTCTTTCAACCCTTGACTCGGAGCTTTAATTTGTCTTTTGAAGCCAGGTGTGTTTCTTGCAGACAGCAAATGGATGGCTTGTGTTTTTTAATCCAGTCAGCCAATCTATGTCTCTTCAGTGGGGAATTCAAGCCATTAACATTTATTGAGATAATTGATAAGTGTGGTAGTATTCTATTCGTCTTATTTGGTGAGAGTCCATTGCTTCGTTTTATCTTTTGCATCAGTGTGGAGGTTTTGTTCTGTCCTTTAATTTCTGAGTTCTTACTTTGTTGCTGATCCATTGTGGTGGTCAGTGTGCAGAACAGGTTGAAGTATTTCCTGTAGAGCTGGTCTTGTTGTGGCGAATTTCCTCAATGTTTGTATATCCGTAAATGTTTTGATTTCTCCGTCAATTTTGAAGCTTAGCTTAGCAGGGTACAGAATTCTGGGCTGGAAATTGTTCTGTTTAAGTAGACTAAAGGTAGATGACCATTGTCTTCTTGGTTGAAAAGTTTCATTAGAGAAGTCTGCGGTCAATCTGATGGATTTTCCCCTGTAGGTCAACTGGCGCTTACTCCTGGCAGCTTGCAGAATCTTTTCTTTTGTCTTGACTTTGGACAGGTTCATCACAATGTGTCTTGGAGAAGCTCAGTTAGAGTTGAGGCGCCCTGGGGTCCGATAGCCCTCTGAAAGCAGTGTGTCAGAATCTTTGGTGATATTTGGGAAATTTTCTTTTATAATATTCTCTAGTATGGCTTCCATTCCTCTGGGGCATTGTTCTTCCCCTTCTGGAATTCCTATAACTCGTATGTTGGAACGCTTCATAAAGTCCCATAATTCTGACAGTGAGCGTTCTGCTTTCTCTCTCTTCTTTTCTGCCTCTTTTACTATCTGAGTTATCTCAAAAACTTTGTCTTCTACCTCTGAAATTCTTTCTTCTGCATGGTCTAACCTGTTGCTGATACTTTCCATTGTATCTTTAGGTTCCCTGATTGACTGTTTCATTTCCTTCAGCTCTGCTATATCCTTTTTATATTCTTCATATCGTTCATCTCTTATTTGATTCTGTTTTTGGATTTCCTTTTGGTTATTTTCCACTTTATTAGCAGTTTCCTTCATTGTTTCCATCATTTCTTTCATTGTTTTCAACATGTGTATTCTAAATTCCCTTTCTGTCCTTCCTAACATTTCTGTATAGGTGGAATCCTCTGCAGTAGCTACCTCATGGTCCCTTGGCGGGGTTGTTCTGGACGGTTCTTCATGTTGCCTGGAGTTTTCTGCTGATTCTTCCTCATTGGTGATTTCTTTTATCTGTTTCCTTGCCCTAATTTTCCTTTCACTTCCTCTTGCTCTTTAAATTCTCGTGCCTGTGGAAGTTGCGTGCAGTTTTAGCCGGATTGAACACATGCGACCACTTGCCGGTTTTCCACTGTTTTAGTCCTCCTCTTGGGGTTCAGAAGTCTCTCTCTGACTCCCTGTATCCCCTCAGAGGTGATGATAGGCAGATTCCACCAGCCAGAGATGCCTGGAGTCCTATCTCCCCAGACTGACGGTGCCCAGATGCAAGGAAGCTGTTACTCGGCTGCCATCTTGCTCCGCCTCCTCCTTCCCTCCTCTTTATATACTTCTTTTCTTTGGCTTAAAAATATATACCAATTCCTTTATTTTTTTTTCTCTCTCAGTAACCATGTCTTTACATTTGTTATTTCTGCCTCATTTCTTTACTTTCCAGAAAGTGAAATGTTTCAAGACTCAGTTCTTATACCTTTTCTATATCTACATCACTCCCTGCAATTACAGTTATCTCATCTGATTACTTGACTTTAAATATAATCCACACTTTGATGTACTTTAGATTCATGTGTCACTAATGAGCTCTGATCAACTACCAGCCAACCCACAAAATAGGAAGGAATAATAAAAATATTATTTCTATGGCCTCAAAATTTTATTGCAGTTTGTTACACAGCTAGGGATATACTAATGCAATTCATCACATTGAAGCAAATGTAAAGCAAATCAGGTGTGAATACCCTGATTTTCAAATTGCTTAGTTTATTTGCTGACTGTATTGATAAATTCCCATCTTACCAGAAAACATAAATGTTTGTTGATTCATAAAAATGCAAATTATTTATCATTTTCTCTCTGAAAGAATTCATTATTTATGATGCATAATATTAAGAAATCAAAATAACAAGTATGTTGTCTCTATGCAGACAAACAAAAGAGTTGCACTAGTTAGCCAACAATATAATTGATGAATAAGGTAGGAACCAATTTTATAAATCACTCAGTAAATTCAGTATTGGGCGATGTAACAAAACTATCAGTGTTTTCAAAAATAACAAATGTAATGAATTCAATACCTATCTTTTTTTTTTTTTTTTTTTTTGACCGAGGCTGGGTTTGAACCCACCATCTCCGGTATATGGGGTCAGTGTGCTACTCCTTTGAGCCACAGGCGCTGCCTCAATACATACTTTCTTCTTTCATGAATCAGACCTACGTATAGGTGAAAGCACACTTTATAACAAACATTGAATATACTTAAGTAAATAATTTTAATTAACTCATTGCCCTTGTTGTATACTGCACTTAGAGAAATGTTTACACATTGATAGCTTATGAACAAAGAATGCTTTTAAAAGTATATTTAAATATAAGACAATTATGGTTTCAGATTTGAAGGTGTCTGTTGTGAGAAGTTGTAATAGCCAAATTTTCAGTGTTAATTAAAAAACTAATCATGTAAGGCTTATCAACACCGTATTTTTAGAGATTAGCAGCATAGTTAGCTGAAGAACAGTACAAAGGTACAATTTTCTTCTAGCATGATTTTAAACCACACATCTTAGAATAAGCAGTCAACACTTTGTTTTAACTTCTTTGTTAATAGTAGTATCTCTTATCATTTAAAATAAACATTGAAGCAAATGAAATAATGGAAATATTAATTGGGAGATCTTTTCGTTAAGATTAGAAAAACTGGGTTAATTAAGATAGTATAATTATTAAAGCCTGAGTCAATAATAATTATGATAGCAATGACTCATATTTAGATATTATGGTGCCATGTTCAAAAATTTATTAGATTCATTATCTTATTTTGTTATGTAAATGATATTTTGAAGCAAATATTCGATTGTCATAATCATCATTGTTATTACCCTCATTTTGGACATAGGAAACTGCAGTTTACAGAAGAAGAGTGATTTATCCAAGGTCATGTAGGTCGTTGATAGCAGAACTGAAGCACAGATTCCATATACTTACAAATCTCTTTAATTCCATTAAACACTCAATGCATTTATTACATTTTATAGAATTAAAAATAAAATATCTTTAAAGAAGAACGTAGAATGCTATATAGGTTTTGCCTCTGGGATTTTCATATTCTATATGATGAATAAGTAAGCAGTCCTTTCTGAAGTCATACAGGGAAAAGTAGAGAAAGCAGAGTTCATAGTCTAAGGAGCGGGGTTTTAATCTCAACTTTTATTTAACAAGGTTTATGATCTTGGGGAAGTTACTTATTCCCAGATACTTAATCTCCTTTTTTATAGAAATGGGAACCAAATGTTATCAAGATTAAAAGGAAGAGAATGAATAAACATTACTAAGTAAAAATTATAGTCACATGCTATAATGTTTATATGCAGAAACATACAATGTTTCCTTAAATAAGATTTCCTATGAAGATTCTTTTGAAATAGTAAGGTATGAACTCTAAAAGTGCTATTCATTTATTTATTCAATTATGAATGAAAAATTTCTTCAAGGATTTGCTAGGGCAATGATTATTGGATAATGTAAGTCAGCAAATGTGTTGGTAAACGACAATGTTCTGATGTGTAATTATTCAGTGGAATATTTCCATGCTTATGAGGCACTTATAAATAAAAATATGAGCTTTAATTATAGAAGAATGACTGTAGTGAAGATATTTTAAACACTGACATGTCACTTTAAGAGATATTTAATTTTTTTATAATGGGTACATATGGGGTACATGTGATGTTTTGATAACCTGCATACAATGTGTATTAATAAAATCAGGGTAATTGGGGCATCCATCAACTGAAGCATTTGTTATTTCTTTTGTTAGGATCATTCATTTCCACTCTTCTAGTTATTTTAAAGTTTGCTGCAAGTTGTTGACTACCCTATGCTGTGATATCAAATGTTGTTTATTCTATTTAACAATATAACTATATTTTCTACTAATTAATCATCTCCATTTTATCTACTCCACTCTGCTACTCTTTCCAGAATGTGGTACCCAACATTCTATGCTCTTTATCCATGAGATCAATTGTTTTAATATAAAGCACCTATGTATGAATGAGAACAAGTGAGATTTGTCTTTCTGTGCTCAGCTTATTTCACTTAACATAATGTGCTCCACTTCCATCCATGTAGTTGTTGCAAATGGCAGGATATCATTATTTTTTTATGGCTATATATTGTGGTATGGAGTGGTGTATATGTACTACAATTTCTTTTAGTCCATTTATCTGTTGATTAAAAGTTGATTCCAAGTCTTGGCTCTTGTGAATAGTGCTACAAAAAACATAAGAGTGCAGATTTTTTTTGATGCACTGATTTCCTTTTAGATATATATGTGGTAGTGGGATTACTGCTTCATATGGCAGCTATATTTTTAGTTTTTTGAAGAACCTTCATACTGTTCTCCATAGTTGTTGCACTAATTTACATTCCCATCAACGGCCTCTGAGGGTTCCCCTTC
This sequence comes from Nycticebus coucang, assembly GCF_027406575.1. Classification (NCBI taxonomy): domain Eukaryota; kingdom Metazoa; phylum Chordata; class Mammalia; order Primates; family Lorisidae; genus Nycticebus; species Nycticebus coucang. The sequence goes on along the minus strand of NC_069801.1, from coordinate 46,552,050 downwards.
TCCACAGTCTCACTAACATTCCTTATTGTCTGTCTTTTGAGAAAAGTGATTTTAACAGGGGTAAGATGATATCACATTGTAATATTTTTCACATTATAATTTTGCTTTGCATTTCTATGATGACTAATGATGTTGAGCATTTTTTTAATACCTGTTGGCCATTCGTGTATCCTCTTTATGGATATGTCTATTCTGATCCTTTGCCCATTTTAAAAATTAGATTATTTGATTCTTTCCTATTCAGTTGTTGGAGCTCCTTACGTATTCTAGTTATGAATCCCTTGCCAGATGGGATAATTTCTCCATTGTTTGGGTGATCTCTTCATTTAGGCAGTTGTTTCCATTGCTGTGCCAAAATGTTTTAGATGATGTGATCCCATTTGTCCAATTTTGGTTTGGTTGACTGTGCTTTGGGGATATTACTCAAGAAGTCTTTGCCCAGATCAATGTCCCGAAGCATTTCCCCAAGGTTTTCTTTTAGTAGTTTCATGGTTTCAGGACTTAGATTTAAGTCTTTAATACATTTTGATTTCATTTGGGGGGTGAGAGATATGAGTCTAGTTTCATTCTTCTGCATATGGATATCCAGTTTTCCTGGCACAATTCATTGAAGAGACTGCCCTTTCCCCATCTCAAACTCTTGGGCTTAAGCGATTCTCTTGCCTCAGCTTCCCAGGTAGCTGGGACTATAGGTGTCCACCACAATGCTTGGCTATTTTTTTTTGTTGCAGTTGTCATTGTTGTTTGGCAGGCCCAGGCTGGGTTTGAACCCACCAGCCCTGGAGTATGTGGCTGGCACTCTAGCCACTGAACTACAGTCGTTGAGCCTCATGTTACCTTTTATGAAGAAAAGTTCACTACAGATGTGTGGATTTATTTCTGGGTTCTCTATTCTATTCCTTTGGTCCATATGTTTGTTTTTATGCCAGTACCAGGCTGTTTTGTTTACTATGTGTTTGTAGTTGTTTTTGCTCAGGAAGGCTCTGGCTATTTTGGGTCTTTTGTGGTTCTATATACATTTTAGAATTGTTTTTCTATTTCTGTGAAGAACGTCATTGTTATTTTGAAGGGGATTGCATTGAATGTATAGATTTCATTGAGTAGTATGGACATTTTAGCAATATTGATTCTTCTAATCCATGAGCATGGGCTATCTTTCCATTTTTTGGTGTCATCTTCAATTTCCTTCATCAATGTTTTGTAGTTTTCCTTGTACAGAATTTTGACTTCTTTGGTTCAGTTTATTCTTAGGTATTTTATTTTATTTGTAGCTATTGTAAATGAGATTACTTTATTGCTTTCTTTTTCAGATTGTTTGCTGTTGACATATAGAAATGTATTTTTTGCATAAAATATTGTATTCTGCAACTTTACTGCATTGCTTATCAGTGCTAATCTTTTTTTGTGAAGTATTTAGGTTTCTCTAGATATAAGATTATATTGTCAGCAAACAAGGATAATTTTATTTCTTTCTTTCCAATTTGGATGGCTTTTATTTTGTTCTGTTGTCTGATTGCTCTACGTAGAAATTCCAATGATATTTTGAATAACTGTGGTGAAAGTGAGCATCTTTATCTTATTCCAGATCTTAGCGGAAATGCTTTTGGTTCTTCCCCATGTAGTATGATACTATTAGCTGTTGGCCTGTTGTACAGGATTTCCATTGTATTAAGATACATTCCTTTTATATCCAGTTTTTTGAGAGTTGACAGAAGGTTGAATTTTATTGAATGCTTTTTCAGCGTCATTTGAAATGATCATATGGATATTGTCCTTTGTTCTGTTGATATCACATTGATTGACTTTTGTATGTGGGAGCATACTTGCATCATTTGGATTTGTATAAATTGCAATTGATCATGTTAAATAATCTTTTCAATGTGTTGTTGAATTCTGTCTATCCGGGTGATACAGGCCTCATAGAATGAGTTTGGGAGTATTCCCTCCTCCTTGATTTTTTTTAGAAATAGATTAAATGGGATTGGTATTAATTTTTATTTGAATATTTGGTAGAGTGAAGCCATGGCACTCTGGTTTGATGGGAGACTTTTTATTAGTACTATTTCTATTTTGTTACTTGTTATTATTCTCTGCAGGTTTTAGATTTATGCCTGGTTCAGTCTTGCTAGGTTGTGTCTTGGAATTCATCCATTTCTTCTAGATTATTTAATTTTTAGGCATATAGTTGCTCATAGTAGCCTTTAATGATCCTTTGAATTTCTACAGTATCAGTTATATCTTCTTTTCATCTCTGATTTTTTTTGTTTTTAGATATTTTCTCTTTTATTCCTAGTTAGTCTGGACAAAGGTTTGTCAGTTTTGTTTTTATTTTTAAAATAAAACTTTTCATTCTTTTATCTATTTTTTAATTTTTGGTTTCAATTTTATTTATGTAGGCTATTATTTTTATTATATATTTTCTTCTAATTTGGGGTTTGATTTTGTTTAGTTCTTTAAGATGCATCATCAGACCTTTTTTATTTAATAACATTTATTTTTATTTATGTTTTCTTATTTTAATGTATTAGGGAGTATATATATTTTGGTTACATGTATCACATTTGTTATAGTTGAGGAATGGCTATAAAGGTTCCAATCACTCAAATAATGTTTTACCTAGTAGGTAAGTTTTCCCCCCTCCTCTTTGTTCCTTTCTCCTTTTTTTTTTGAAACAGAGCCTCACTTTGTTGCCCTTGGTAGAGTGCCCTGGCGTCATAGCTCACAGCAACTGCAACCTCCTGGGCTTAAGCGATTCTTTTGCTTCAGCCTCCCAAGTACCTGGGACTGTAGGCATCCACCATACCCAGCTATTTTTAGAGATGAGGCCTTGTTCTGGCTCAGGCTAGTCTCGAACCTGTGAGCTCAGGCAATCCACCCGCCTTGGCCTCCCAAGTGCTGGGATTATAGGCATGAGCCACCACGCCCAGCGCACCCCTTTCTCCTTCTTGATATCTGCTACGTTTTACGTTCTTCAGTGCACACGTGTGCCCAACAGTAAGTTCCAGTTTAATAGTGAGTTCATGTGATGTTTTTTCCCCATTCTTGAAATACTTCACTTCAGATAATTGTGTCCAAATTCTTGAAAAAGGCATTAATTTATCCTTTTTAATAACTGAGTAGTACTCCATGTTATACACATACCACTCATGAATTGATAGACACGTGGGTTGATACTACATCTTTGCAATTGTGAATTATTCTGCAATAAACATTGTAGTGCAAATATCTTTTTGATAAAATGCCATTTTTTTCCTTTGGGTACTCAGTAGTGAAATTGTGGGATCAAATGGTAGGCCTACTTTTAGTTCTTTTAGGAATCTGTGTATTGTTTTTTGTAGAGGTTGTATTAATTTGCAGTCCCACCAACAGTATTTAGGCATTTTTATTTCTCTGCTGCCATCCCAACATTTTTAGCTTTTCTTTAATAAAAGGCATTTTAACATATGTAAGGTGATATCTCATTGTGGCTTTAATTTGCATTTCTCTGTGGATTAGTGATGTTGAGCATTTTTTCATATGTTTATTGGCCATTTCTCTATCTTCTTTAAAAATCTCTCTTTTTTTCCAAGTCTTTTTGCCCGTAATTTGATGGGGTTATTTGTTTGTTCCTTGTTGAAATGCTTGTGTTCTTTGTAGATTCAGGTTATTATCTATTTAGCAAATGTTTAGCTTGCTAACATTTTCTCTCATTTGGAAGGATATTTATTTGCTTTGCTGTTTTTTCCTTTAGCTGTGCAGAAGCTTTTTCATTTAGTGAAGTGTTATTTATTTACTTTTGTTATTGCTGTAATTGTCATTGGGGTCTTAGTAAGAAATTCTTTGCCTAGGCTGATATCTAGAACAATTTTTCTGACATTTTATTCTAGAAATTGTATGGTTTCATGCCTTATATTTATTTTATGTGGCTACCCAGTTTTCCCAGCATCATTTATTCAATTGGGCTTCATTCTCCAGTGTACCTTGCTGTCTGCTTTATTGAAGGTCAATTGGTGTAGGTAGATGGTTTTATATCTGTGATCTCTATTTTTTTCCATTGTTATATGTCTTTGTTTTTGTATTAATACCATGATGTTTATGTTACATGCCTTTTAGTATAGTTTAAATTATGGTAATGTGATGCCTTCAGATCTGTTCTTTTTGCATAGTATTGCTGTCACTACTGGTCTCTTTTCTGGTTCTAAATGAAATGTAGATAGAATTAATTTTTCTATTTGGTGTTGATATTTTGATGGTGATTGCATTAAATCTGTAAATCACCTTGGGTAGTGCAGACATTTTAACAGTGTTGATTCTACTGATCCATAAGGAAGATATATTTTTTCCATTTGTTCCTGCACTTTGTGATTTCTTTCTTTAGTGTTTTATTGTTCTCATGTGAGGGATCTTTCAGCCCCTTGATTAAGTGTTTGGTCATTAAATATGATATGCCTGGATTTAAATCAAAAGTTTAGTTTAGTTTATTATATCTCTAATAAGAAGCAGTACAATTAACATATGCACCTAATCTATCAACAAAGTTTTGCCGTCTTAAAAGTAGCTTGTTTATACCAGATATGAAAAAGCCTGGGTACTGATGAAATTTCAAAAGGTGTTTTCACCAGTTTGTTGAGAATTAAATATTTTTCCTTACAGGAACTGGTCCAAAGCCTGAAAAAAGTAGTAGTCAGCTGGGCAAAGCCTGGCAAATAACGGGGGGTGGAGGGGAGGATAGAAAGTTTCCAAGTCCAGCTTCTGTAGTTTAAGCAGTGTTGTTTGTGAGACACGTGGTTGAGTTTTGTCTTGCAGTAGAATTGGCCTGTCTCTATTGAACAATCTTTGTTGGTGTTTCTGTGGCACCCAGTCACCATGCAATAAAACAGCTGGGACATGGATAGACGTACAAATGCTTGCAAGAGGTGGACTTCACATAGGTGCAGCACGAGCCCCGAGTAAACTCTGCTGTGGCCTTTTATTGATACAGTATACAACAGATGTGTGGGGGCCCACATACATGGACTATGTGCTTAATGGTCACTATGTGCTCTTTCCCCAGGGGCTGGACTCCCACCCTGTTGTACCACAAATGTTCAAGGTTCAACACCTGCTTGCTAATGAGTGACTGATCTTATCTTATTAAGGCATGCAGTTGCTTGAGGGCTTGTCTCCAGGCTGCAAAACATCTTCATGCCGGCTAGGAGATTGTCCCTCTCCCAGCTTCTTCTTCAAGAACCAATGAACACTCTCATAAGCCTGGTGCTCAATCTCCTACAAATCTTGGCTTTTTAATAGCAAGCATCATCATAATTTCACCAAATTGGTTGCAGTAGACATATGCTGTAATTGATTGACCACTTTCATGAAGCTGTAGTGGAGAATGGGAGCACTGGACCACCATTAGCTTTTTTCAATGAATATTTGGTTTGGGGTTATATTTTAGCACTTTATCTCTATCAAATAGAGATTTGTGTTTGTGACCCGCAGCCGCCTGAACCTCTGTACAGGCGGTGCTGTGACCCACGACCCGCGCCTCCTGGGCCTCCGCATGCCCTGACCAGAAACTCCGGGAGCTGGGCAACCCCCTCATCCTCCCTCCCGTACCCTCCTTCTCACCACACCGGCCCACTCATCTGGGCAGGGACTCTGGTAGCTGTGCGCCCTCTGGAGCCCTCCCTGCCTCTGCACGGAGCCCTTCTCCTGGCCAGAGACTGCTGGAGCCTTGGGATCTCTGTGCCAAAGACATCAGGCGCCAGGCACTCCCAGAACCGTGTGCACCACCCCTCGCCCTGTTGCTGGATCTGGGTGTGCCACACTCCGGAGCTGCTCCAACAACCAGAACTCCCTGGCTGGGACATCCCCAGAAGACCTACACAGGTTCATTCCCTACAAAGATCCAGCAACAATAGAGAGATCCCATCAGGGTCTAATCTTGGAGAGGCACCTCCCCAACTCTGAGGATGCCCAGAGGCAATAGTGAAAAACAGTGAGGTGAAATCAATGGAAAAACTCTGGCAATATCAATAATCAGAGTAGATCAACTCCTCCAAGGAACAAAGGGGCAGATACAGCACAAGATTCCATGCACAAAAAAATAGCTGAGATGTCAGAAATCAAATTCAGAATCTGGATAGAAAATAAAATCAAATTAGAATTCCAAGGAGTAACTCAAAAGATGTCTCAAGAATTCGATGAATTCAAAGACCAAATGACCAAAGATTTTGATGCATTGAGACAAGAAGTTGCAGCCCTCAAAGATCTGAGAAATACAGTAAAATCCCTCAGTAACAGAATGGAGCAAGCAGAAGAAAGAATTTCTGATATTGAAGACAAAGCTTTCAAATGCTCCCAAACTCTCAAAGAGGAAGAGAAATGGAGGGCAAAAACAGATCATTCTCTCAGAGAGCTCTGGGATAATTCGAAGAAAACCAATATTCATCTTATAGTGATCCCTGAAAGCGATGAAGTGGCTTCACAAGGCACAGAGTCTCTTCTTCATGAGATTATGAAAGAGAACTTTCCAGACATGCCAAAAGATTCTGAAATTCAGATAGCTGACAGTTTCAGAACTCCAGTACGATGCAACCAGAATAAGACTTCCCCAAGACACATCATAAAATATTTCACTAAAGTTAAAATGAAGGAGAAAATTCTGAAAGCAGCCAGACAAAAGAAAACCATAACCAACAAGGGGAAGAATATTAGAATAACTTTAGATCACTCTGCTGAAACCTTTCAAGCTAGAAGAGGATGGTCTTGACTTAATCTCCTAAAACAAAATAACTTTCAACCCAGGATCCTGTACCCAGCTAAACTGAGTTTCATTTATGATGGAGAAATTAAAGACTTTAATGACATTCACATGTTGAAGAAATTTGCCATAACTAAAGCAGCTCTCCAGGATATTCTCAGACCTATCCTCCATAAAGACCAGCGTAATCCTCCACCACTAAAGTAAACCCACCCAGAAACTTTTGATCAAATTCCAACCCCCGCGGTTGTAAAAGGATTAAAAATGTCCAGCGGACCCTCAAAAGGCTTATTCATATTCTCAATTAATGTGAATGGTTTAAATTGTCCTCTAAAGAGGCACAGGTTGGCTGACTGGATACAAAAACTCAAGCCAGATATCTGCTTACCTTAAAAGACAAATAAAGACTCAAGGTGAAGGGATGGTCATATATACTCCAAGCAAATGGAAAGCAGAAAAAAGCAGGCATTGCAATCCTATTTGAAGATACAATAGGCTTTAAACCAACCCAAATAAGGAAGGATAAGGATGGAAACTTCATGTTTGTTAAAGGTAATACTCAATATGATGAGATTTCAATTATTAATATTTATGCACCCAACCAGAATGCACCTCAATTTATAAGAGAAACTCTCACAGACACGAGCAACTTGATTTCCTCCAGTTCCACAATAGTTGGAGATATTAACACCTCTTTACCAGTGCTGGATAGATCCTCCAAAAAGAAGCTAAGCAAAGAAATTTTAGATTTAACTTAACCATTCAATATCTGGATTTAACAGACATCTATAGAACATTTCATCTCAGCAAAACTGAATACACATTCTTCTCATCAGCCCATGGAACATACTCCAAAATTGACCAAATCTTAGGCCACAAATCTAACCTCAGCAAATTAAAAAAAATAGAAATTATTCCTTGCATCTTCTCAGACCATCATGGAATAAAAGTTGAACTCAATAACAACAGGAATCTGCATACCCATACAAAAACATGGAAGCTAAATAACCTTATGCTGAAGGATAGATGGGTTATAGACAAGATTATGAAGGAAATCACCAAATTTTTGGAACAAAACAATAATGAAGACATGAATTATCAGAACCTCTGGGATACTGCCAAGGCAGTCCTAAGAGGGAAATTTAAAGCACTGCAAGCCTTCCTCAAGAAAAATGGAAAGAGAGGAAGTTAATAACTTAATGGGATATCTCAAGCAACTGGAGAAGGAGAAGGAAGAACATTCTAACCCCAAACTGAGTAGAAGAAAAGAAATAACCAAAATCAGAGCAGAATTAAATGAAATTGAAAACAAAAGAATTATGTAACAGATCAATAAATCCAAAAGTTGGTTTTATGAAAAGATCAATAAAATAGATAAACCTTTGGCCAACCTAACCAGGAAAAAAAGAGTAAAATCCCTAATTTCATCAATCAGAAATGGTAAAGATGAAATAACAACAGACCCCTCAGAAATTCAAAAAATCCTTAGTGAATATTACAAGAAACTTTACTCTCAGAAATATGAAAACTTGAAGGAAATTGACCAATACATGGAAGTGCGCCGTCTACCATGACTTAGCCAGAACGAAGTGGAAATGTTGAACAGGCCTATATCAAGTTCTGAAATAGCATCAAGTATACAAAATCTCCCTAAAAAGAAAAGCCCAGGACCGGATGGCTTTATGTCAGAATTCTACCAAACCTTTAAAGAAGAAATAGTACCTATATTACTAAACCTCTTCCAAAATATAGAAAAACAAGGAATACTACCCAACATATTCTACAAAGCAAACATTACCTTGATCCCTAAACCAGGGAAAGAGCCAACAAGAAAAGAAAATTATAGACCAATATCACTAATGAATATCCATGCTAAAATACTCAGTAAGATCCTAACAAACAGAATCCAACAAAACTATGATTTAATAATAAAAAAAAAAATTGTAGACCATGACCAAGTGGGGTTTATCCCAGGGTCTCAATGCTGGTTCAATATACGTAAATCTAAAAATATAATTCAACACATAAACAAACTAAAAGATAAAGGTCATATGATTCTCTCAATTGACGCAGGAAAACCTTTTGATAATATCCACCATGGCTTCATGATCAGACCACTTAAGAAATTGGTATAGAAGGGACATTTCTTAAACTGTTAGAAGCCATCTACAGCAAACCCACAGACAATATCGTATTGAATGGAGTTAAATTGAAATCATTTCCACTTAGATCAGGAACAAGGCAAGGTTGCCCATTGTCTCCATTGCTTTTTAACATTGTAATGGAAGTTTTAGCCATTGCAATTAGGGAAGAAAGGGCGGTCAAGGGTATTCACATAGGGTCAGAAGAGATCGAACTTTCACTCTTCGCAGATGATATGATCATCTGATAAAACACTAGGAATTCTACTACAAAACTTTTAGAAGTGATCAAGGAATACAGCAATGTTTCAAGCTGCAAAATCAACACCCATAAATCTGTAGCCTTTATATATACCAACAATAGCCAAGCTGAAAAACAGTCAAGGACTCTATTTCTTTTCTTTTTTTTTTTTTTTTTTGTAGAGACAGAGTCTCACTTTATGGCACTCAATAGAGTGCCGTGGCCTCACACAGCTCACAGCAACCTCCAACTCCTGGGCTTAAGTGATTCTCTTGCCTCAGCCTCCCCAGTAGCTGGGACTACAGGTGCCTGCCACAACGCCTGGCTATTTTTTGGTTGCAGTTTGGCCGGGCCGGGTTTGAACCCGCCACCCTTGGTATATGGGGCCGGCGCCCTACCGACTGAGCCACAGGCACCGCCCTTTTTTTTTTTTTTTTTTTGTACAGACAGAGTCTCACTTTCTGGCCCTCGGTAGAGTGCCGTGCCATCACACAGCTCACAGCAACCTCCAACTCCTGGGCTTCAGCAATTCTCTTGCCTCAGCCTCCCGAGTAGCTGGGACTACAGGCGCCCACCACAACGCCCAGCTATTTTTTGGTTGCAGTTCAGCCAGGGCCGGGTTTGAACCCGCCACCCTCGGTATATGGGGCCGGCGCCTTACCAACTGAGCCACAGGCGCAGGACTCTATTTCTTTTACAGTAGTGCCAAAGAAAACGAAATATTTGGGAGTATACCTCACAAAGGGCGTGTAAGATCTCTACAAAGAGAACTATGAAACTTTAAGAAAAGAAATAGCTGAAGATGTTAACAAATGGAAAAACATACCATGCTCCTGGCTGGGAAGAATCAACATTGTTAAAATGTCTATATTACCCAAAGCAATATATAATTTTAATGCAATTCCTATTAAAGCTTAATTGTCATATTTTAAAGATCTTGAAAAAATAATACTTTGTGTTATATGGAATCAGAAAAAAACCTTGAATAGCCCAAACATTACTCAGAAATAAAAACAAAGCAGGAGGAAGCATGCTACCAGACCTGAGACTGTACTAAAAATCGATAGTGATCAAAACAGCATGTTACTGGCAGAAAAACAGAGAAGTAGATGTCTGGAACAGAATAGAGAACCAAGAGATGAATCCAGGTGACATTACCTCTTTCACGTTTACATGGATGGAGCTAGAACATATTCTTCTTAGAAAAGTATCTCAAGAATGGAAGAAAAAAAAGTATCCAATGTACTCAGCCCTACTATGAAGGTAATTTATAGTTTTCATGTGAAGGTTACAATCCAATTATAGCACAAGAATGTGGGAAAGGGCCAAGGAAGCGGAAGGGAGGGGGGGAGGTTGACGTGGAGGGAGGGTTATGGGTGGGGCCACACCTACGGTGCATCTTGGAATGGGTACAGGCGAAACTTACTAAATGCAAAATACAAATGTCTACATACAATAACTAAGAAAATACCGTGAAGGCCATGTTGCACAGTTTGATGAGAATATTTCAGATTGTATATTAAACCAGCACATTGTACCCCTTGATTGCACTAATGTACAGAGATATGATTTAACAATAAAAAATAAATAAATTAATTAATTAATAAAGAATTGTGTTGACCACTTGTGATTGTCAAAAAGAGTATATTGGTCATTTGATGTAACAATACAACATAGAATTTGTTCACTTTTATTTCGTGACAGCAAATAAAGGAAAGCTTTGAGAAGATTTCTCTTCTGATATGCCTTTGAGTCATGGAACCCATCTACTGAGCTTCTTTATCTTGTCAATGTGTTTCAATTATCTCAATGTTTTAGGAATTGTAATCTCAAAGCTTGCTGCTAATTCATGTATAGTTTGATACGGGTGCACTTCCATGGGATTTACATGGGTGTGTGATTTTTCTCTTAACAGGCCTCAGTGTATTGGAGGCTTAAGGCTAGGAGATCCTTGGTAGAGCTTTGGACTTTGAAGCAGATCTTCTGGCACTTCCACTATAGTTTTCAGCTCATCATTATCTACCTTCCATGTGGCTCATTTTCAAGATTAAAATCACTAGAATGGAACTTCTCAAACAATCGATGTACTGTGCATTCATAGTCATGTCCTTCTCAAATACCTTTTTTTAATTTTTGGTCTGTTTGCACTGCATCAATTCCACAGTGAAACTCATATTCAAAAATAACACAAATTTTTGATTTATCTATGAATTCACAAATATTGCTCTAAAGAAATAATTAGAAAGATAATTCCAAGTCAAAATGTACATTTGTAAGGATGAGGATATGCCTTCCAAAAATAAAAAAAATCAAAGTGAAATACTAGATATACATATATCAACTATCAAAGTTAGTACTTATGGAAATCAGACATTTAAATTCTTAGTAAGCTAATATATTATTAGGCATTTTTCTTTCTTTTTTTTTTTTTTTGCAGCCTTTGTGAATGTTGAGTCTTTGATTTGACTCTTAGCTTGATGGTTATTGGTATTTATTTATTTATATTTCAGAATATAAATAAATTCAGAATAAAGTAAATTATATAAATTTCTTTTGTACATTTTAAGTCAAAGTTAAAAGTGTCCCCTTCACTCAGAAAGTGTGTGTTGTATTTGTTAGGTGTGAATTTACTGATCCCCTTCTCACCCCTCCCATCTATTTGATTCCATATGTGCACATAAGTGTTGATCAACTAGTTTCAATTTATTAGTGAGTATTCATGGTGTTTATTTTTCCATTCTTGAGGTACTTCACTGTTTTGATATTTCATGTTGCCAGAGTTCTTTTAATGGTTTCTTCTCACCTGTGACTTCTTTTCTTAGCTCAGGGCTAATAGGTTTGGAGGATTCCAGTTTCTTGCTGGAAACTCTCCTGTTTAATTTGAGTAAGGGATGATCACTATATAGTGCTCTAGTAACAGGGGTAACAGCAGCAGCTGGATGAGTTTCATGGATTCCCATGGTTGTGTGATATTTCTCTTAGCAGGCCTTAGTGTATTAGAAGCTTAAGGCTAGGAGATCCCTGGTGGAGCTTTGGACTTTGAAGTGGATCTTCTGGCTCTGCTGCAGTGGTAGAGGCTCTCTGTGGGATCTTGGGATCTGGGGTTGAGCTAGAGACTTGGGATGGTGTGTGGGGCCAGATGGGGGTTCTGGAGGCACAGAGTTGGAGCCCTAAGCTATGACATGAAAGCCTCAGTGCCCCCACTGGGGTTGAGCCTGAAGCAGAGAATCTGAGCAGGACTAAGAAGCTTGGAGCAGGGCCCTGGGGAAGGCAGGGCTTGATTTGATCTGGAGGGTGGGGTTTAGTGGTCAAGCAGACAGGAGGCAGTTTGGGGCTGGTGGATCAAATCTAAGCTGACCAAGTGATAGGCTGTTCTACAGGTTTTAGGGCCATTCTGCAGTTGTTAGGGCCACTTGGAAGCAAAGTCAAATGGGCTGATGTTGGTGCCAATGGCCTTGGGACTGAACAGGTCTTCACACTCCTCCCAGGACCTGCTGACCACAAATATTACTCTACTGCCTCTCAGAATAGAGCCAACTATGCCCTGACCCCATCAGTTTCCATGCTTACATCCTCTCGTACTCTCTGGGGAAATCATTTGGCTTCATATCATCTGGTATGGCTTCAGGAAACCACAATTCAGTCCACTCACTCCTAGCCTGGCGCAGGCCTGGGATGAAGCACCTGACAGCTCAGAAAAGCTTTAGCTACTGTCCAATCTACACCATGCCCACATGTCTGGTGCAGTGGCCCTGCAGGGACTTCAGGCAGGTCCCCAGTCTGATCCTGGAAGATGCCTGTGGGGATGGTGCAAGCAATCCAGCAGCTCAGTTCACACAGTGTCAACAGAATCTCTGTTGTGCCACACAGTTCTATGTTACTATTGTGTCCTGGGCATTGTCTCTGATATTGTTTGTATTTCCCTATCACTTACTTCCAGTATTGTTGTTGTTGCACTCTGAGTGTCCCACATTGCTTTTCTGTGATTTCACATTGCTGTTTCTGAGAAGAGCAAACCAAATGGAGGCAGCTGCCTGCACTTTTCTCTAATTCTTGGGAGTGGCATGTTGCCAGGCTGTTTCTACTCCATCATTTTTTTCTCTCTTGGTTATTGGTATTTAGAAATGCTTTTGCAACCTGAGTCTTTGTGGAATTTATTTATCAATTCCAGGAGTCTCTTGATGGAGTCCTTGGGTTTTCTAAATAGAAGATCAAGTTCTTGACAAAAGTGATCATTTGACTTCTTCTTTCCAAATTTGGATACACTAAAGGAACCACAGACTCATTCTCTTGCCAGATTGCTCTTGCTAGAACTTTCAGATTTATGTTGAATAGAAGCAGATAAGGTGGGGACCCTTATCTTCTTTCAGTTCTTAGAATGCTGTCAATTTTCCCCATTCAGAATGATGTTGGCTGTGGATTTGTTGTGTATGTTTTTTATAATTTTGAGATAGATTTCTTGTATGCCTAGTTTCTTGTGCGTTTTTATCATAAAAAGGTGTTGAATTTTGTTGAAAGTTTTTTTCTGCATTCATTGAGATTATCACATGGTCTTTCTTTCTGCTTCTGTTTATGTGGTGAATCACATTTATTAATTTACATGTGCTGAACTACCCTTATGTCCATGGGATGAAGCCCACTTGGTGGAACATTTTTTTGATGTCCTGTTGAATTTGGTTTGCTAAGCATTTTATTGAGGATTTTCGCATGTATATTCACAAGGTATATTGTTCTGTAGATTTCTTTTGTTGTTGTTGTGTCATTTCCTGGCTTTAATATCAAGGTGATACTGGCTTCATAGAATGAGGGGGAAAATTGCCTTTTTCTCTGTGTTATGGAATAATTTCTGTAATATGGTTACCAGCTCTTCTCTGAAGGTCTGCTTGAATTTGGCCGTGAATACATCTTTTTTAAAATTTTACTTTATTTTTTATTATTAAATCATAGCTGTGTACGTTAATGCAATCATGGGGCACCATACACTGGTTTTATAGACCATCTGACACATTTTCATTACACTGGTTAACATAGCCTTCCTGACATTTTCTTAGTTATTGTATTAAGACATTTATATTCTACATTTACTGAGGTTCACATGTACCCTTGTAAGATGCATCGCAGGTGTAATCCCACCAATTACCCTCCCTCTGCCATCCTCTCCTTTCCCTCCCCTCCCTCTCCCCTTCCCCCAATTCTTAGGTTGTAACTGGGTTATAGCTTTCATGTGAAAGCCATAAATTAGTTTCATAGTAGGGCTGAGTACATTGGATACTTTTTCTTCCATTCTTAAGATACTTTACTAAGAAGAATATGTTCCAGCTCCATCCATGTAAACATGAAAGAGGTAAAGTCTCCATCTTTTTTTAAGGTGGCATAATATTCCATGGTGTACATATATCACAATTTATTAATCCATTTGTGGATCGATGGGCACTTGGGCTTTTTCCATGACTTAGCAATTGTGAATTGGGCTGCAATAAACATTCTGGTACAAATATCTTTGTTATAATGTGATTTTTGGTCTTCTGGGTATATACCTAGTAGAAGAAATATAGGATCTAATGGCAGATCTATTTTTAGATCTCTTAAGTGTTCTCCAATCATCTTTCCAAAAGAAATGTATTAATTTGCATTCCCACCAGCAGTGTAAAAGTGTTCCTTTTTCTCCACATCCATGCCAACATCGCTGGTCTTGGGATTTTGTAATATGGGCTAATCTTACTGGAGTTAGATGATATCTCAAAGTAGTTTTGATTTGCATTTCTCTGATGATTAAAGATGATGAGCACTTTTTTCGTATGTCTGTAGGTCATGTGCCTGTCTTCTTCAGAGAAGTTTCTCTTCAAGTCCTTGCCCAGCCTGCGATGGGATCACTTGTTCTTTTCTTGCTGATACGTTTGAGTTCTCTGTGGATTTTGGTTATTAAACCTTTGTGGGAGACATAACCTTCTAATATCTTCTCCCATTCTGAGGGCTGTCTGTATGCTTTACTTACTGTGTTCTTGGCTGTGCAGAAGCTTTTTAGTTTGCTCAGGTCCCAGTAGTGTATTTTTGAAGCTGCTTCAATTGCTTGGGGGGTCCTTCTCATAAAATGCTCGCCCAGACCGATTTCTTCAAGGGTTTTCCCTACACTCTCTTCTAGTATTTTTATAGTTTCATGTCTTAAGTTTAAATCTTTAATCCAGTGAGAGTCTATCTTATTTAATGGTGAAAGGTGTGGACCAGTTTCAGTCCTCTACAGGTTGCCAGCCAGTTCACCCAGCACCTTTGTTAAATAGGGATTCTTTTCCCCACCTAATGTTTTTAATTGGCTTGTCAAAGATCAAATAACAGTAAGTAGCTGGATTCATCTCTTGTTTCTCTATTCTGTTCCAGACATCTACTTCTCTGTTTTTGTGCCAGTACCATGCTGTTTTGATCACTATCGATTTATACTATAGTCTGAGGGCTGGTAGCGTGATTCCTCCTGCTTTGTTTTTATTTTTGAGTAATGTCTTGGCTATTCGAGGTTTTTTCTGATTCCATATAAAACGAAGTATTATTTTTTTCAAGATCTTAAAATATGACAGTGGAGCTTTAATAGGGATTGCATTAAAATTGTATATTGCTTTGGGTAGTATGGATATTTTAATAATGTTGATTCTTCCCAGCCATGAGCATGGTATGTTTTAACATTTGTTAACATTTTCAGCCATTTCTTTTCTTAGAGTTTCATAGTTCTCTTTTTTTTTTTTTTTTTATAGAGACAGAGTCTCACTTTATGGCCCTCAGTAGAGTGCCGTGGCCTCACACAGCTCACAGCAACCTCCAACTCCTGGGCTTAAGCGATTCTCTTGCCTCAGCCTCCTGAGTAGCTGGGACTACAGGCACCCGCCACAACGCCCGGCTATTTTTTTGTTTTTTGTTGCAGTTTGGCCGGGGCCGGGTTTGAACCCGCCACCCTCGGTATATGGGGCCGGCGCCCTACCGACTGAGCCACAGGCGCCGCCCTCATAGTTCTCTTTATAGAGAACTTTCACATCCTTTGTTAGATAAACTCCCAAATATTTCATCTTCTTTGGCACTACTGTGAATGGAATAGAGTCCTTAACTTTTTTTTCACCTTGACTATTGTTGGTATATATAAAGGCTACCAATTTATGAATGTTGATTTTGTAACCTGAGACACTGCTGTATTCCTTGATCACTTCCAAGAGTTTTGTAGTAGAATCCCAGGTGTTTTCCAGATATACAATCATATCATCTGTGAAGAGTGAAAGTTTGATTTCTTCTGACCCTATAAGGGTACCCTTGCTCTCCTTTTCTTCCCTAATTGTGATGGCTAAAACTTCCATTGCAATGTTAAAGAGTGGTGGAGATAATGGGCAGCCTTGTCTGGTTCCTGATCTGAGAGGATATGATTTCAATTTAACTCCATTCAATACGATATTGCCTGTGGGTTTGCTATAGATGGCCTCTATCAGTTTAAGAAATGTCCCTTCTATACCAGTTTTCTTAAGTGTTGTGATATGAAGGATGCTGGATATTATCAAATGGTTTTTCTGCATAAATTGAGAGAATCATATGGTCTTTGTTTTTTGTTTATGTGCTGAATTATACTGATAGATTTACGTATATTGAACCAGCCTTGAGACCCTGGGATAAAACCGACTTGGTCATGATGTATAATTTGTTTGATGTGTTGCTGGATTCTGTTTGCATCTATTTTTGCATCTATATTCATTAGTGATATTGGTCTATAATTTTCTTTTCTTGTTGGGTCTTTTCCTGGTTTGGGGATCAGGGTGATGTTTGCTGCATAGAATGTGTTGGGAAGTCTTCCTTCTTTTTCTACAGTTTGGAACAGGTTAGTTGTATAGGTACTAGTTCCTGTTTAAAGGTTTGGTAGAATTCTGACGTGAAGCCATCTGGTCCTGGGCTTTTCTTTTTAGGGAGATTTCTTATGGTTGATGCTATTTCAGAACTTGATATTGGCCTTTTCAACATTTCCACTTGATTCTGTCTAAGTCTTGGAAGGTGATGTGCTTCCAAGTATTGGTCAATTTCCTTCAAATTTTCATATTTCTGAGAGTAAAGTTTCTTGCAATATTCATTAAGGATTTTTTTAATTTCTGAGGAGTCTGTTGTTATTTCATCTTTGTCGTTTCTGATTGATGAAATTAGAGATTTTACTCTTTTTTTTCCTGGTTAGGTTAGCCAAAGGTTTATCTATTTTATTGACCTTTCCAAAAACCAACTTTTTGATTTATTGATTTGTTATATAATTCTTTTGTTTTCAATTTCATTTAATTCTGCCTAATTTTTGTTATTTCTTTTCTCCTACTGGGTTTAGGGTTGGAATGGTCTTCCTTTTCTTGTTGCTTGAGATGTCCTATTACGTTGTTAACTTCCTCTCTTTCTGTTCTGTTGAGGAAGGCTTGCAGTGCTATAAATTTCCCTCTTAGGACTACCTTTCAATATCCTAGAAGTTCTGATAATTCATGTCTTCATTGTCATTTTGTTCCAAAAATTTGGCAATTTCCTTCTTCATCTCATCTCTGACCCAGCTATCATTTAGCATTAGGTTATTTAACTTCCATGTTTTTGTATGAGTGTGCAGATTCCTGTTGTTACTGAGTTCAACTTTTATTCCATGGTGGTCCGAGAAGATGCAAGGAATAATTTATATTACATTAAATTCACTGAGGTTAGACTTGTGACCTAAGATGTGATCGATTTTGGAGTATGTTCTGTGTGCTGATGAGAATTATGTGTGTTCAGTTTTCTTGGGATGAAATGTTCTGTAGATGTCTGCTAAATCCAAATGTTGGATGGTTAGGTTTAAATCTAAAATTTCTTTGCCCAGCTTCTTATTGGAGGATCTATACCACACTGCCAAAGGAGTGTTGAAATCTCCGTCTATTATGGAACTGGAGGAAACCAAGTTGCTCATGTCCGTTGGAGTTTCTCTGATAAATTGAGGTGCATTCTGGTTGGGTGCATACATATTAATAATTGAAATCTCATCATATTGAGTATTATCCTTAACAAATATGAAGTGACCATTCTTATCCTTCCTTACTTTTGTTGGTTTAAAGCCTAGTGTCTCTGTAAATAGAATTGTTAACACCTGCATTTTTCTGATTACCCATTTGCCTGAAATATAGATGACCATTTTTTTACCCTGAGTCTATATTTATCTTTTAAGGTAAGATGTGACTCTTGTATGCAGCAAACATCTGGCCTCAGTTTTTGCATCCAGTCAGCTAACATGTGCCTCTGTAGAGGACAGTTTAAGCTGTTCACATTAATGGAGAATATTGATAAGGGTGGTAAAATTTTGGGTGTCGAGTTTTTCGAAAGTCCAGTGGACATTTTTAATTTTTTTGCCTCTGTGGAAGTTGGAGTTTGATCAAAAGTTTCTGAGTGAGTTTACTTTTGTGGTAGAGGATTGGGTTGGTCATTATGGAGGACAGATCTGAGAATATCGTGAAGAGGTGGTTTGGTTATGGCAAATTTCTTCAAGATATGAATGTCATTAACGTATTTAATTTCTCCATCATAAATGAAACTCAGGTTAGCTGGATACAGGATCCGGGGTTGAAAGTTATTTTGCTTTAGGAGATTAAAAGTTGATGACCACCCTTTTCTGCCTTGAAAAGTTTCAGCAGAGAGATCTGCAGTCATTCTAATATTCTTCCCTTTGTAGGTAATGGATTTCTTACATCCGGCTGCTTAAAGAATTTTCTCCTTCATTTTAACTTTAGTGAAGTTAATTATGATATGCCTGGGGGATGTCTTATTCGGATTGAGTCATGCTGGGGTTCTGAAACTGTCTCAGTTAGGGGGAATTGACATATTCATGATACTAAAATCTTTTGATCCATGAACACAATATATATCTCCATTTATTTGGCTCTTCTTTAATTTCTCTCATCAATGCTTTATAGTTTTCAGTGTACTCATGTCTTATGTGTCTTTTTTTGCCTTCATTTCTAGGTATTCATAGTGTTATGTAGGTAGAGCTGTACCAATGGAGGGCTGTTCTGTCAGTGTAGAGTCTGCTGGTGCCCAGTGATATAGGCCGAAGTTTTTTTTTCCAGTAGCTCAGGGACTGCACAGATGGGGTAGAGCTGCTGGTTGGCTGAGGTTCTTTCACCCTGGCTAGGTCCTGCTGAGGCAGCCTCCCAAAGCTTCCTAAATGGATTCTAATCTCTGAGATGGTGCATGGTGCTTATGTGTAAGAATCAGTGACTCCCTGTTTGTTTGAGTCAGACAAACTGTAGTGGATTGTAAGTTGTTCTCCCTTTCAGAAGTTGGTGCTTGCAGGAAAGAGCAAACTACAGAGTTGTTTTTCAGTGCCTATAAATAGCATTAGCCCCTCAGAAGAAGCACTTGAATGGTTCAGGCAGTAGGCCGAGCCCTGAAGCTCCCAAGGAATTGCTTTTTCTCTAGTACATTGGATTGAAATTTATCAGTCTGATATGCTTTTTGTCCTACAAAAAATTCTCTCAGCATTTTGCATGTATGTAGATATCTCATTTCATTCTGCTTTCTTTTCTTAGTTGCTTATGTGTATATTTTCCTTGTTAGAGTAAAGATAAAAAAACTCATGTTCTTTTTTATACCCTTCTCTTCCTCAATCCCCTTTTACCTAGCAGTATTTTGCATACAATTGAACCTTTAGTAATGCTTTCAACAAAGAAATAAAACCTCTTATGGTATTCTTTAAGGTGATAGAGGCTATATTCTATGGAAATATAATGTGCCCCACACATTTATTAGATAATATTTATTGTGTATGTAATATATCTAATATATCATTATCATTAACTAGCATGAATTTGTGTTTAGAGGTAGTGAATTAGATGTTGGTTTAAATATCAGCCCTGACATTTACTTATATGTTGTGGCCATGTTATTTGCCCTTTTGAAGGCCCTGGAATTTTTTTTAGCTTTACAGGAGCAGTTTAAAATATGCTTTGATGGAGTGAAATTAGCTAATGTGTATTAAGGTCTTTGCCTACTATTTTGCATGTTTTATGCTTGCTAAATGTTTATTTCTTTGAGTCTTCTCATCCATCATCCTAATTTAGTAAACATTTACTAGATGATTCTTAAATCTGAGTGATTTTATTTGCTACTGTATTTATCATTGTTTCACTATTATCTTCAGATATCACTTTTCAGAATATGAAATGTGGAAATTGATGAGTCAAGGGTGATCCACACAGTAGGCTTTTTTGTGTGCATTTGGCCCTTGGTGTTAAAATTGCTTGCCTTTCCAAACAAGAATATTTATGTAGGCCAGGACTATAGGGATAAGTTAAGTCCATTAGTTACATATTGTTGACTTCAGGTTCAGAATTTCTTCAAGAAGGGCTTAATTGCTGTGCTTTAATTCTCAGATTTGTGTGTTTTGGAAAATCTCCCTAATCTTATTCTGTAGATTTTCCTGTTTGATTTATAATTGTGGCTTCTAAAACATCCATTCACATTTTATTTTACCATAGTGACAAGGACTAATTATTAGAGTGACAAAGGAAGTCATATATTTTAAAGCTCTCTGTGTGGCCCGGGATGCTTTTAATGAAAATTAACTTCCGAGAGACGTTTCCAGGATTATGTTGCACTGCTGATATGGTAATTCATTTTAGACCCTTTCTGAGAATCTGAATTTATTGTTTCATAGCACCATTCTTGTTTTATTTTACCTCAGGCTTGTTTTATTTCTCCTCAGGAGAATGGATAGTATACTAAAAAATTCTCTATTTTCTGAACTTTTTTTGGCATTCTTATATTTTAGCTATTAAAGATAAGTAGTTATGATTTTGACTAATTAATGTGAATTATTTTATGTGAAACCAAACCATTAAATATCTGTTGACATGGGAGATCAATATTTAATTTACAAAAAGCTGATTATTCTTGAATAAAATAAAATGCTTCCTAAATTTATAAAATGGAATAACAAACATTTAGTATGAAGACCTTTGAATGTAGTATTGAAGTTGTCATGTGTAAAGATTTTTGGTTGCATTCAAAATGTCAGTATTGAATTATCAGTCAAAACCTCATAAAGAAAACAGTGAAAACTTAAAAATAATTGAGTCATAAACTGTATCAGTCAACGATACCTCAAAGAGAAATATTTCTAATGTGTTTATATTTTTCAAAAATCAAATGAGACAATGAAATGATTAAAATGGTATTTGATATTGAAAAATAAATTTACAAGCTTAATTTTAAATTGCGTTAAAGATATATACAACTGGAGAAATTTAAATGCATGTATTAGTGGAGTAAATTAAATACAGTAAAACCTTGGAAGTTGACCACCCACCCAAGGGATTGTAATAAAGTGGTAAACATATGAAGGTGGTCAATATAAGGACCTTAGGCCTAGTGTACTGATATATACATATACTTTACTTTCTTATATTGCTTTTATTTGAGAATATTACGTGGAACCATACATAAGGAAAACACAGTAAAATCATGCATATGGTATCCTACAATGATCAATATATTTTCTGTTTTGTCATGGTTTAATCATTCTTTCTGAAAAAGGAGTCAATTTTAGTTTGTTTCTTATTCATACTACAAACAAATGAAGAAAGTACTCTCAATCCTGGCTACACCACTCAGCATATGTAAGCATTTCCCCACAGTAAATGACTTCAACTGCATTATCAAATGCCTGCGATCCTCTTCTTTAGGAGTCTCTGCAATTTCCGTGTCATCGTCATTTCTTTCTTCCACTTCGTTAACTGCCTTATTCACTTTTAGGCTGTTCTGTGCTTGTTCAATATCGCTTGGAAAATTGCTTCTAGGTCAAGTTCATTACAGGTTGCTACCTCATCATTCTTTGCAACAAAATCTACCCCTTTGAATTCTGGCATGGGAGATAGACTATCTGATGAGGGTAAAATATCATACTCTTGGGTTGTGAATAATCCAGCTTTTTTTTTTTTTTGAGATAGAGTCTCAACTGGCAACTTGGGTAGAGTGCCATGTCATCAGAGCTTGCAGCAGCCTCTTAGGCTCAAGCAATCCTCTTGCTTCAGTTTTTCAATTTTTAGTAGAGATGGGTCTTGCTTTTGCTCAAGCTGGTGCTGAACTCATAAGCTCAAGCAATCCACCCACTTTGGCCTCCCAGAGTGCTAGGATTACAGGCATGAGCCACCACGCCGGGTGTCTAATGAAACACTGGAGAAACACTTTTGTATTGTTTCTGGCTGAACGTGATTCACAACTGATCCAGAGGATAGTATGCAGATTATTAACTGATGCAGCAGATGAAGTTGCTTCCACAGGTGGATCACAGGTTTGTGTTTCAGTAATGATTCACTGTAGGAGCTTGGCTAGGTAGCACATGTATGTTTTGATATGCCTTGGTCAAGAGGTTTAATTTTCGAGGTTGTGTTTGGAGGTAGAAATTACAGTGTCACATTTGTGAGATGATTCACTTGTGGGTGTGCTGGACAATTGTGTACTATCAGTAGAATAGACCACTTTTCTTCTTCATTTCTTGGTCAATACCCCTACCCACTCCTCAAATAGGGCACCAGTTATCCTTGCATACTTGTTTAATCTCAAAGTGAAGCTCTTTGGGCTCCACGTTCTTGAATGTGTGTGTCTTTGTTGATTTACCAGTCATCATGGACTTTAATTTCTCTCTGGTTGAGCTGGCACAAAGAAGAACTATGAAATATTTTTTGGAAAGTTTTCTACTCTTATGTTTGTTACCATTTATGATGAGGCTCCTAAGAGACATTGCCTTGAAAAAAGTATCTGCACTCATCAGCATTAAAGATATTATTATCTCTGAAACCTCTGGTGAAGTCCGGGAACTTTTGATGAATTCTTTCATCAAAAGAAAGAAATTCTTCTACTGGAAATTCATTGGATTCACCACACTAGACTTTCTGGGCAATCTCATGTTGCAATTTAAATTTCTCGAGCTAATAATTCCTGTGTGAATTTTTTTTTCACAATTTCTTGCACAATCTGCCTGAGATCTGGGCATGAGCATTAGTATCCATTTGTTTGAATCAACTTAATGTGGATTCACTGACTTAATCGAGGGAAGTTTTCCTCCTTTTCTACTATAGGGCACTACTTTCCTTCTCATATCTCTCCAACTATTAATTTTTATGTTTGTAATGTTGCTAAACTTGATCTTGCTAACACAGAAATGTTCTGCAGTCTTTCTTTGGATAAGGCTTTTCAGAAAATGTAGAAGATAAACTTTTTCCTTCAATGTCAACACTTTGAGTTCTTTCCTTTGTGCCATCATGTCTCTATTAACTGTAAAAATTTTCAGTAATTGTAGAATGTACCTACAATTCAGACCAGTCCTTCCCATTAAAAAAATTTTCCACAACTCGTAACAAATAACGAAACATTAGGCTTAACCCCATGACAATAATAAAATATGCAAAAAGAACTTATAGTAAAGAAAAAAATATATAACTAAGGGTCAAAGCCCATACTTTCCACCTCACGGTATTTAGTGGACTCAACTGGTTAAGTTATAGAGGTTAAACTAATAATTGTGTGTCACAGTCTAAGGGGACCACCAACTTACAGAGGTGGTCAATATATAGAGGTCAGACTTCCATTGAGCTCATGTGGAGCATGTCCAATCTATGAAAATTAGGTCAATGCAGAGAGATGGTCAATTGTGGAGGTTTTACTGTATTTTGACAATTAATATTTTATGTTACTATGAAAATTATCCAAATAATTATTTACTACTACTTTCATCACTTTTTATATTTAGCTTGTGCCAAGCACTGTTTTAAGTACTTACAAATGCTATATGCATTGGATCTTTAGAATAGTGCTCTGTGGCAGTTTTTGTTTCTTCAGTTTTAAAGATGAAGGATAAAATAACATTTTCACTTGGAAGCATAATATAAATATAACCAAACTTTTCTTATCCATTTCCTAATTCCTTAATTTGGTCATCCATAAGATTATATTCTCCATCCAGCCATATACATTCTTGCTATTTCATTGACCAAGAGCACCTCCCATAGATGGAAGGGACAGGAACTTTAAAAAGTATAACTAAAAGATATAACTAAATATAGTTTTAGTTTTATCCCTTGATAATGGTTCACAAGATAACTGACATAATCATTTATTTATACTATCTATCGTTACATCTTGGATTCTATAAACATTAATATTTTGAGGTTCATAAACTTTAAGTAATATCAGAAGAGAACTAAATGAATGCAAAGGTATTACAAAGTTATCATAGTTTTTTTCAAATTTAATGGTAAATTAATTTATGAATTTTCTTTCCTGAAGTTCAGAATATTAAAATTTAATTAATTTTTAAAATATTCTTGTGAGATTGGCGGATTTTACTACAATTGTATTATGAATGGAAAGTTGATAATGATATTTGCTAGAAGTTATGTGGCAGCTTTAGACACTCTAATTTTAGAAAGAATAATATAATGTTTATATTCCTATTAGGGCATAATGTAACTCAAGGTAAATCTTTTTATTTTTAAAACACTGACCCCACTTTGACATTCATCAGATAGCCAATTGACTTTTTTATGTTACTGCTGTATTTATTATTGTAGTAAGAATATTTAATGTGGTATCTATCCTTTTAACAAAATTTTAAACATACAATACAATATGTTAACTATCTTTTTTCATTTTAGTACAGGAGATGGTTGTCTTTCCATTCCCATGATACTTTGCTTAGAAGGATGTCTCCAAGTCTGTCCAGATAGTTACAAAAGATGCAAAATCTCCATATTTTTTTATGGCCAAATAGTATTCCATGGTATACTTATACTACAGTTAGTTAATCCACTCATGTGTTGAAGGGAACTGGGTTCTTTCCACAACTTTATGATTGTGAACTGTTCTGTTATAAACGTTTGAGTGCAAGAGTCTTTGTGGTTAAATGTCTATTTTTGTTTTGGGTAGATACTTAGTAATAGGATTGCATGGTCAAATGGAAGCTCTACTTTTAGTTCTTTGAGGAATATTCATACTTCTTTTCATAGAAGCTGTACTACTTTGCAGACCCACCAACAGTGCATTAGTGTTCATTTCTCTCTGCACCCACCCCAGCATCTGCTGCTTTGGGACTTTGTGATATAGGCTATTCTTACTGGAGTTAGGTGTTATCTCAAGTGGTTTTGATTTGCCTTTCTGATAATTAGAGATGATGAGCATTTTTTAAACATGTTTTTTGGCCATTCTTCTGTTCTTGTGAGAAAAGTTTCTGTTCATGTCTTTTGCCCACTTTTAAATGGCATTGTTTGCTTTTTTCTTGTTGATTTTCTTGTTATTTACAGATTCTAGTTATTAAACCTTTGTCAGATTCATAGCATGAAAATATTTTCTTCTGTCCTAAAGATTGTCTCTTTGCTTCGTTGATTGTTTCAGCTATGAAAAAACTCTTTAATTTAAATAAATTCCCATTTATTTATTTTTGTTGCTGCTGTGATTGCCAGTTGGGTACCCTTCATAAATTCTTTCTCTAGGCCAGTAAGATTAAGAATTTTTCCCACATTAATTTTTATAGGTTTTATCATTTCATGTCTTAGATTTAAATCTTTTATTCATAGTGAGTTAATTTTTGTAAGTGCTGAGAGGTGAAGGCCCAGTTTTAGTCCCTTACATGTGGCTAACCAGTTCTCCCAGCACCATTAAGTAGGGATTCTCTTTCCCATGTATGCTTTTGTTTCTTATGTCAAAGATCAGCTGACTCTATGAAGCTGGTTTAATCCTCTAGATTCTCTATTCTGTTACATAGATCTATGTCTCTTTCTTATGCCAATACCATAAGTTTTTTTTTTTTTTTTTTTGAAACAGAGTCTCACTGTGTTCCCCTAAGTAGAGTGCCATTGTGTCACAGCTTACAGCAGCCTCAAACACTTGGACTTAAGCAATTCTCTTGCCTTAGCGTCCCAAGTAGCTTGGAGTACAGGTGCCCACCACAATGCCCAGCTATTTTGTTGTTGTTGTTATTGTTGTCATTGTCGTTTAGCAGGCCCAGGCCGGGTTCCAACCCACCAGCCCTGGTGCATGTGGCCAGCACCCTAACCACTTAGCTACAGGCACTGAGCCTACTGTGGAGTTTTGATTACTGTAGTCGTGTAATGTAACCTGAAGTCTGGTGAAGTGATCCCTCTAAATATGTTCTTATGTAGAATTGCGTTGGCTATTGTTTTTTTTTTTTTTGGTTCCATACAAAATGTAGCACTATTTTTTTTCAAGATCTCCAAAGTATAATGTTGGTATTTTAATGGACATTGCATTAAATCTATAGATTGATTTGGGTAGGATAGACATTTTAACAATGTTGATTCTTCCAAGCCATGAGCATGATATGTTTTTCCATCTGTCAATATCCTCT
The DNA here is from genome assembly GCF_027406575.1 of Nycticebus coucang. Taxonomy (NCBI): domain Eukaryota; kingdom Metazoa; phylum Chordata; class Mammalia; order Primates; family Lorisidae; genus Nycticebus; species Nycticebus coucang. The sequence continues at coordinate 46,525,567 of NC_069801.1, read as the reverse complement.
GCTATTTCTTTTCTCAGTGTTTATAGTTCTCGCTGTAGAGATACTTTCAACCTTTGTAAAATATATTCCAAGGTATTTCATTTTCTTTGATGCTACCATGAAGGGTATTGTATCTTTGATTTGATTCTCAGCTTGATTGTAATTGGCATATATGAAAGGCACTGATTTGTGTACATTGATCCTGAGATGTTGCTGTATTTCTTGATCACTTCTATGAGTCTTCTGGTTGAATTCTTTGGGTTTTCTAAGTATAAGATCATATTGTGAGCAAAGACTGATAGTTTGACCTCCTCTGTTCCCATTGGATACCCATAATATCTTTCTCTTGTGTAACTCACTGCCTTGGCTAGGACTGCTAGCACTATGTTGAACACTAGTGATGGTAGTGGGCATCCTTTACTAATTCGTGTTCTAAGAGAGAATGCTTTCAGCTTTTCTCCATTCAGTGTGATGTTGGCTGTCAGTTTGTCCTAGATGGCTTCTACCACTTTAAGGAATGTCCCATCTATGCCAATTTTCTTAAGTGTTCTTATCAAAAAACAATGCTAAATTTTATCAAATGCTTTTTCTGCATTTGTTGAGAGGATTGTATGGGCTTTGTTTTTACTTATGTAAAATGTATGTATAATAAATATTATAGATTTTCATATGTTAAACGGTCTTTAGTCTCTGGGATGAAACCCATATGTTCATGATGAATTATTTTTGTGATGTGCAGCTGAATTCTGTTTGCTAAGATTTTATTGAATATTTTTGGATCAATATTCATTAACCATATTGGTCTGTAATTTTCTTTTTTGTGTGTCCTTTCCTGGTTTTGGTATCAGGGTGATATTGCCTTTGTAGAAGATTTTGGGAGGATTCTTCCCCTTTCAACATTTTGAAATAGGTTCTGCAATATAGGAATAAACTCTTTGAAGGTTTAGTCGATTCTGGTGTGAAACCATCTCATCCAGGATTTTTGTTGGATGCTTTTTTTATCATTTTGATTTTGGTGCTTTATATCGGTCTGTTAAAGGGTACTCTTTCTTTTTGGTTTTGTTGTGGTGAAGGTAGTATGATTCTAGGAATTTGTGCATTTCCTCCACATATTCAAATTTGTCAGCATTGAGATTTTTGTAGTATTCAGTGATGATCTTTGTAACTTTGTGGTATCTGTCGTTATTCCTCCCTTTTCCATTTCTGATTGAAGTTATTCAAGATCTTACTTTTCTGATTCTGGTTAGTCTGAAAACCATATAAAATAAAGATTTTATTTATCTTTTCAAAGAATCAACTTTTTGTTTCATTAATCTTTTGAATGATTCCTTTGTTATTGATTTTATTTAGTTGTCATTTGAGTTTTATTATTTCTTTTCTTCTGAGTTTGGGATTGAATTGCTCTTACTTTCTGGTTCTTTGCAATGAATCATTAGATAGTTGACTTTTACTTTTTCTGATTTCTGGATATGGGCATCAAATGCAATAAATTTCCCTCTTAGGACTACTTTTGCAGTATCTCATAGGTTTTAATTGCTTGTGGCTTCATTGCTAATTTGTATAAGGAATCGAATGACTTTTTTCTTTATTTTCTCTTTTATCTAGCTTCCTTTTAGCTGTAGGTTGTTAATTTTTCATATCTTTGCATAGGGATGAATGTTTCTGTTGGCACTGAGTTCTACTTTTATTCTCTTGTATCCCATAAAGATATAATATATAATATCTATTTTCAAAATTTATTGAGGCATGATTTGTGTCGTAGGATATGATTGATCTTGGACAATGATCCATGAGCTTATGAGAAGAAAGTATATTCAGTAGTTTTGGGGTGAAATATTATGTATATCTGTTAAGCACAATTTTTTCTAGAGTTGTGTTCATGCCCATCATTTCATAGTTTTGTTTCTGCTTGGATGATCTTCCCATTTCTGCCAGTAGAGTGTTGAAGTCTCTGGCCATTATGGTGTTATTGATTATTGTATTGTTCAGACAAAGTAGAGTTCACTTTATAATGGAAATGTTTATATTGGTGTATTAATATTTAGGATTGAAATATCTTCTTTTTGTTTTGTTCCTGTGACCTTTATATACTGTTATTCTTTGTCTTAATTAATTTTTGTTGCTTTAAAGTCAATTATATCTGCAAAAAGGACTGCAAATTTTCTTTTCATTTCTGTTTCCTGAAATATTGTTTTTCAACCCTCACCCTGAACCTTGATTTGTCCTTTAGTGTTAGGTGTATTTCCTGAAGATAGCATATTCTCAGCTCATTCTTTTTTATTTAATCAGCTAACCGATGACTCTTCAGTGTGGGAATTCAAGCTGTTCACATTTATTTAGAGAATTGTTTAGTAGGATCAAATTCTTTTTGTCTTATGTGTTGATATGTTGACTTATTTTATCACTTGGACCGTTGTGGAAGCTAAGCTTTGTCCTTTACTGTCCAAGCATCTTTGGCAGTGGTCCATTGTGTTGATTTGTGTATAGTTCAGGTCTGAGTTCTTCCTGTATAGGTGGTCTTCTAGTGGCAAATTTCCTCAATGTTTAGTAAAAGATTTTATTTCTCCATCAAATATGAAACTTAGTTTTGCAGGATGCAGAATTCTAGGCTGGCAGTTGCTTTGTGTAAGTTGCTTTTGGCTTGTGAAGTTTCAGCTGAGGAGTCAGATGTCACCCTAATTGGTCTGCCCTTGTAGGTCAGCTGCTCCTTACTCTTGGATACTTAGAAAATTTTATATTTGATTTTGACTTGGTTAGGTTAATTAAAATGTGTCTAGGAGATGCTTTCTTTGCATAGTTAGCCTGTCATTCACTATTTATCTAGCAGATATATGTTGAAATTTTTGGCAATGTTTGGGAAATTTTTATCTTTAACGTCATCAAGTAGGTCTTCCATACCTTTGAACTCTCTTTTCCTTCTTCAGGGATACCTATAATTTATGTGTTTGTATTGTTTATATAGTTCCATAATTCTTTAAAAAATTGCTCTGCTTTTACTCCCTTCTTTTGTGCTTCTTTACATGACTGGATTAGCTCAATAGCCTGTCTTCAAGCTCTGCGATTCTTTATTTTCCATGGTTTAATCTGTTGTTGAAATTTTCCATATGTTTTGAAACTCTCTGAATGGGTTCTTCAATTTTTTAAGCTCTGTTATATGCTTTCTTATTTTGTCGATATCCTTGGAGACTTTGTCTTGTTTTTCATTCATTTCTTGGGTTAATTTTTAGATTTCCTTTTGCTGGTTTTCCATTTTCCCTTCAATTACCTTCATTTTTGCCATACATAATCTGAATTCTCTTTCTGTCATTTCCAGAATTTCTTTATTGTCCTGATCTTCTGTCACAGCTACATTTTGATCCCTTGGGGGAGTTGATCTATTCTGATTCTTCATGTTGCCAGTATGCTTTTGCTGCTTCCTCTCCATGTGTGGTTTCTTCTTTTGTATTTCCTTCCCCTATTTACTTTTCTCACTTCTTCCTTCCCTTTGATCTTTGCCTCAAGCTTTGAGGTTAAAATGGCCCTTTGGCACAGGGCAAGAAGGGAGAGAAAAGAAAGAAGATGGAAAAGAAGAAAAAAAGAAAAATAATAATAATGAGGAAAAAGTTAAAGAAAAATAAAGGAATAGGAAAAATTAGAAGAGAAAAAGAATAAAATATGTATCTGTTAAATTAATCCTCTTTGGTGCTCTTGAAGTGATAACAAAAGAAGAAAGGAAAAGGAATGATAGAAGAAATTTTTAATTGTATTACTATTTACTTAGGTGTATATGAGAGTTAAAAACTTTTTAGCAAGGACGCTAGGTGGTACTCTAGTTTAGGGAAAAAAGCATAGTTACTTCTGGCTCTGCTGATTGCCAAGGGATCAGTTCTTGTTTTCCTGTTGTATTTTGGGAGGGGAAACTGCCTGAGTGTGGAAGCCATGAAGGGTGGTGCCACAGACCTGGAGTGCATACCAGAAGCTCTAGGGCATCTATGACCTGTCAGGGTACTATGTAACCTTTCAGAGGTGGGATTTGTGCCTCAGATTCAAATGCTACCCAGAGATCAAAAGGAGATCCACAGGGTAGGTTTGCTCTCTGAAAGACCAATAAAACAGTGATTGTGTGAGCTTGGGAGTTGGAACCAAAGCTGGCCATGTGGCTGGTCCCTGGAAAATCAGGGCAAGCTGGGCCCACACAGGTGTAAGCTGACTCAGGCCCTGAGCAATGTCCCTGCTATCTCTATGTCTTGTTGAAGTGTGAAGGGTGTCTCCCCAATACCTGCCAAGCACCCTGGTTCCGTGACCAGATTCCACGCCCAGCTGACCAGATTCCATGCCCAGACCTACTTGCTCTCTGCACAGGGGAGTGACTGGCTGTAAGCCACTGGGTCTGTCCCAAAGAAGCAGTGGGACAGTTCACACTCACTCCAGCCCTTCTCAAAGAGCCAGCTACTATGGCCCCAACAGTCTTGTGGCTCCTCAGTTCCCACCCTCTGCCCATAGGGACAGGCTCACCTAGAATTAGGATCAGTCATCAGTCCACCCCAGCAGGGTCTGTGGGGTGTGATGGAGAGTAAGTCCCCAGGAATTCCACATTATGGTTCTGTCCCTGGGTCACCATGCTCCTCTGCACCTGCTTTTCACAGTGGCCTCCCTACTTCTTATCTTTTCTGTTCCTGGTGTCCCATGCTATCACTTTGTGGCTTCCCAATGCTGCTTCTGGGTGGGAGGATCCAGATGGAGGCAGCTGATCCTGCCTTTTCTGACCTTCCTGAGAGAGGCTGGTGAGAAGACATCACTAAACCACCATCTTGGATCCCCTCTAAAAATATTTTTAAATATTAAAATACTAATATTTACTGATCATTGGAAATGTATAAAAGAGATGGCATAGTGATGCAAATAGGGTAATCTTTAACTTAAAAATCATAATTTTACTACCTGGAGATAAATTCTAATAATGTGTATTTCCTTTTGATTTATATGAAAACTCAGAAGTACATGTTTCTTTCATATATGGTTCAGATTATTTATAGATAAAGAATGAATTTTTTTAGGTTTTTCACTTGTCATTAAACCCTTAACAATTTTTTAAAGCTATTAAATGTTTTAAAAAGATAATTTTAATAAAAGATACGACATAATGTTGTTGTGACTGGAATTATTTAGTGTTTTCACTATTTTTGGACATTTTAGTGTTGCTATTATGAATAAAGCTGCACTTAATGTCTTTGTATATAAATTTTTGTCTTCATGTTTCCTCATTTACTGATGATATTGTTCTTAGAAGTGAAATTACAATTTCAAAGGATCTGGATTTCTTTTTCTTTTGGAGTTCTTATGGTCTACTGATAATTGTTTTTCGAAATGATTGAACCAATTTAAGCTTCTACATATAGTGAATCACTGTAAACTCACCCGTATTGAAAATAATCACTATCAGAATATTTCCTTACTCTCATAGATGAAAAAATAACCCCTCATTGCTTTAATTTGTATTTCTTTCCATATTGATAAGGTTGAACATATTTTCTTATATTTGTTAATATTCTTTTTTATTTTTCTATTAATTTTCTGCTCATGCCACTTGCCCATTTTTCTATTGGAGTTTTACTGTTTTTCTAGTGGTATATCTGAGCTCTTTATGGTGTAAGTATGTTAAGTCTTAGTTATCTTTGTGGCCAGTATTTTTCTAGGCTTAATGTATTTTAATTTTATGACCATGATTTCGACATAAAATAATTTACATATTTTATGTAGTCAAATATACTAACTGCTCACTTTAGATTTTCTGTCATTGCTTTTATGTTTAGTTCTTCCAAATCCTTACAAATAAGAAAAATATGTACCCAAATTTGCTTCCAGACTTCTTGTGGTTTTGTTTTGTATGTTTAATTTTTTAATTCTTAAGAAAATTATGTTTGTATATCTTAGGAATTGAGATTATAACTAAACATTTTCTAAATAGCTTTTAAAATAATTTATTGAAAAATTCATATTTTAACTACAGATTTATGATATTCTCCTCATCATATTGTACATTATCTACATTTGCAAATAAAACACGCATGCACACGTGGTCCTTGGTTTATAAAATTGCCGTTAGATCTCCATATTAAAATCATCTAAAGTGTTTATTAAAATACATATTTCTAGGCCCTAAATATGAAATATTTATGAAATATAAAATATTTAATTAGAAACAGTGCAGATATGTCTCAGGAACACCAGCACATTGTTGGTTTTTCCTTCCTTTCCAGAAATTTTATACCTTTCTCATTTGTTGATCTTTCTAGATAAATATTGGGTCAATTTATTAAAAAATACCACTGAGGTACTTTTATTCAATTCCGGATGAGAATTACATTAAACTATTTGTAAAGCAACAACAGTTTTACAATAGTGTTCTTATCTAGGTATGTCACATGTCTTGCTATTTGTTAATGTCTTCCTTTTTATCTTTCAGGAACACATAAAAGATTTAAATTTAAACGAAAATCCTCATATACTTTCGAGTAGAACTTCTATTTTTTTTTGTTATTTAAATCTTAATTTAGCACTTATGTTCAGGACAGTTTATATGACTATAACATTTACTCTTCAATTAAAATTTTCTATAAATTCTTTATTCCAGCATCTTTCTTAATCTCAATATGTTTATCACTCTTTTTATTTTTCTAACTTTATATTCATGTTATTGCATGAAAACTTATGAATTAATTTCCTTTAACTTTTAACATGTAGTGAGATGCTTAACATAAAATAAATGATTGGGAAATATTTGATAAATTACATTGAATTCTATGTACCAGTTTCTAGACTTTGTAGTGAAATAGCCATGGTGAATTAATATTTATGCTACTAGGACAATAAAAGATATCCTGAAGTGAAGTTGTTATAAATATTCTTTCATTCAACGTTCATTTCATCAAATATTTACTGAATTCCTAGTATGAGTCATGCATTATACTAGGAATATGAGGATACAAACATAAATAAGATAATCTGTATCATCAAAAGTTTTATTTGACATTAGAGGGAGACATCTGTAAGTAAATAAGTGAAATTCAGTATGTTCAAACTGACATGGGTAAAAGTGCTATGAGAATATACCTCAATATTGGTGGCAATTGTTTTGTATTATTGTACAATATAGAAGCTTTATGTTTTTCTTGGTCCTGACGAGAATCTTAGCTCTTGTAATACTAAGGGCTATGTGACTTCATACAAGTTATTGCCTTTCTAAAATTCATTTAATTATCTAAAACAGAAACAATAATATTTACCTTAAGAGATATGATATACATTTTTTTTTTTTTTTTTATAGAGACAGAATCTTACTTTATGGCCCTCGGGTAGAGTGCCGTGGCATCACACAGCCCACAGCAACCTCTAACTCCTGGGCTTAAGCGATTCTCTTGCCTCAGCCTTCTGAGTAGCTGGGACTACAGGCGCCCGCCACAACGCCCAGCTATTTTTTGGTTGCGGTTCAGCCGGGGCCGGGTTTGAACCCGCCACCCTCGGTATATGGGACTGGCGCCTTACCGACTGAGCCACAGGCGCCGCCCAGAGATATGATATACATTTTAAATGAATTTCCTGTGTAAACTTAAATAAACACTTTGTACAAAGTTGATTCCCTACTGTTTCTTCTTACTTTGTGAGAAGAACTTGAGTAATTCAACTTAAATCACTTTCTATGTATGTTGGTGTGAGGAATACTTATAAATGAGAATATTGTGCACATTAAGTTATTATTTTCTATAAATTGTGAAAATTGACAATATTTTTATTTTTTATTTTTTTGGTGAACTCTTCACTTTGCAGAGTTCCTGTGTTCTCAGGGAGCAAAATATTTCAAACATTGTCACACGGTTTCCATTTTCTTGCTTCTCCGTTTATTCTGTAGTTTATTCCTAACTATTTTCCATTCTCACTCTCTACTCCCCTGAAACTGTTTTTGTCAAACTCATTAGTGACATGCCAAAATTTAAAGCAGACATCTATCCTTGAGATAATTGATCCCTGTAGCTTTCAACATGCACTGCTTGGTTCTTCTTGAGTCAGTCTTCTTCCTTAGATTCTTCTGGTTTTTCTTCAGTCATATGGGCTGTTCCTCTTCATCTCTTTTATTGGATCCTCCTCTTCTATTCAAATGCTAAGAGTTTGAGTTTCTCATGACATGTTTCTAGGTTCTCCTGTCATTTATCTATCTTTTCATCCTTTAATTCATGATTCCTAAATATAAATTTCCTACAGAGACCTCCTTGTTGATTCCAGATTTGCGTGTTCAATTTTCTGCTTGACATCTTCACTTAGATTTTCATGGACAGCTAAAAAATAATGAGAACCAAGTAGAATTCTAGATTTTCTTCTTTGAACCCACTCCCTCAACTTCATCTACTCCATAACTAGTCAGAAATACAGGATATGAACAAACCAGTCTTCTCTTTCACTTACCTATGGTATTCACTTCATTTGCGATTTCCGTAGATTTTACCTTCAAAGCAACATTTTGTGTGCTTATCTTCAATTTGCTTACCATCATCCCAGTTCAGGGACTGCCAACTCTTTTGCAGTATTCCAACAGATTATTTTGTGTTTGAAGATTCAGGTAAGTGTTTAAACTCAGATGGCCACACTGTGGTGTGCCTAAAGATTGGATGGCATGAAATAGCATGGTCTGAGAAGCTGGAAAGACATTTAGTGTCCAGTGATAATAAAGCCGATATTCTTGTGGGTAAGATAATTTATAACATATTAAATTTCAGGTAATAGTGATATTAATAAAAATAGGAGGATAGAGAGTAATGGACTTCTCATGTTTGATTGCAACAAATAACGATTGAATGTCTACTTTGTTTAAGGCTGTTATGTAAACTAATAATTTCTCCTTAGTATAACCACATGAAATGAATATTACTATTCTCATTAAACAAATGAGAGATTTGGTTCCAGAAAGGTTATTTGTCTACATTATGAGATTAGCAAGTGCCTGACTTACAGCTTAAGTCTTTTTTTATACCTACTCTTATTGAATTTCTGCCATATAGCTCTTCTCTTTTTACAAAGAAGATTGGCCTTGAGGCAGTTTTCAAGTTGATTTGGTATTTATGATTAAACAAGACTTGATTTTGGAGACCAGTGATGAGAGCTTTTTAACAATCTGATGAAATATGATGAAGGACTGAGGTAAAAAGGAGGGAAATGATTGTCAAACACATTCAAAAAGGCCAAATAAATTGTTTGCCATTGGGCCTTTGTAAAGCAACCAGCTTTCTTTTTCTTCTCAGTGATTTTGTATTCATTTTCATAATCACATGGTAATTTATATTATTTAGGAGATTATAATTGTCCTGTTTCTTTTTATCTCCATCAATTGCCATTTGGGTACAAAATTTTTGCGCTCTGGTATATAATCTGTATTTTATTCCTGGTTAAAGATGTACATCTTTATTTCTCCAGTAACCAATTTTATGGATTTGTGTAGATGCTAGTATTTGATATATTTTTATTTGTTGTCAGGAAGTTATGTTAATTGGTTCTTTTTCTCCTATTATAAAGATAAAATGAGAATTTATTTTTATTTATTTTTTTATTTTTTATTTTTTATTGTTGGGGATTCATTGAGGGTACAATAAGCCAGGTTACACTGATTGCAATTGTTAGGTAAAGTCCCTCTTGCAATCATGTCTTGCCCCCATAAATTGTGACACACACCAAGGCCCCACCCCTCTCCCTCCATCCCTCTTTCTGCTTCCCCCCCATAACCTTAATTGTCATTAATTGTCCTCATATCAAAATTGAGTACATAGGATTCATCCTTCTCCATTCTTGTGATGCTTGCTAATCTATAACATGGCTGCTCTGAAACCACTGGGGATTCTTCCAAATTATGTGAAAACACCATATTACAAAAAGAAAGTAATATGATAGGAATTAATCAGGAGAATGTATCTAAGAGGCTGTTGGGTATGCACATTTTATCAGCATTGTTTATAGCAATTTCACACCTAGAAAATTTATTGGGATCCTTTAGTGTTGTAGATATTTACATATGTCATTTATTTAATACTATTTATTGAATGCATTATATATTTCAGACAACAATGCTAGGCACTGGGTAAACATATGTGAACAAACAAGATATGGATCTTAACCTTGAGTTAAGGTATGATGGAGAAAATTCAATACAGAATTAACAAAAAGTATGTAATTTCATGTTGTGAGAAGTACTGGGAAGGGACAAAGAGAATTTAGCAATAGGGATTTCAAAGAAATCTTCGAGTTAGTTAAAAAAGTCTTCCATGCTGTGTTGTATTATTTTTTTGATGTATAGCTGAATTTCATTTGCTAGGATTTTATTGAGGATTTTTGCATTAACATTCATTAATGATATTGGTCCGTAGTTTCCTTTTTTTGTTGTAACCTTTCTTGGTTTTGATATCAGGGTGATATTTGCTTCACAGAAGGAGTTGCGGTGGGTTCTTTTCAATGTTTTGGAATATGTTTTTCAATATAGGTATGACTCTTCTTTGAAGGTTTGGTAGAATTCTGGTGTGAAACTATATGGGATAGGACTCTTTTTTTGGAAGCTTTTCCATTACTATTTTGATTTTGGTGGTTGATTCTGTTCAGTTGAAGAGTTCTAGTTCCTTCTTGTTTGAGTCCAAAGAGTTAGAGTGATCACAGGAATTGATCAATTTTCTCCATATTTTCAAATTTTGGGGCATAGAGGTTTTATAGTATTCAATGATGATCATTTGTATTTCTGTGGTATCTGTTATTTCTTTTTCATTTCTGATTGAGGTTATTGGAGATCTTTTTCTCTCTCTGGTTGATTGATTTTATTTATATTTTCAAAGAACCACCTTTTGTTTCATTAAAGATTTATCAATTTTGAACCTTTTATTTCATTAATCTTTTGAATTTTTTTTATTGTCGTCATTGTTCTCAGTTTCATTTTGCTCTGATCTGATTTTGGTTATTTCCTTTTTTACTACTTGGTTTGGGATTGGATTGTTCTTTTTTTTCAGTTCCTTTAGATAATTCATTAGTTAATTTGTGCTCTTTCAGTCTTCTGGATGTGGGTATTAATGCAATAAATTTCCCTCTTAGAACTGCTTTTGCAGCATTCCGCAGATTTTGATAGCTTGTTTCTTCCTTATTGTTTTGTTCAAGGAATCTAATGAGCCATAAACATTATTCACCACATAAACAGAACCAAAAATAAAGGCTATATGACTCTCTCAGTTGATGCAGAAAAAGCATTTGAGATAATACAGCATCTTTTTCTGATAAGGACATTAAGAAAATAGGCATAAATTGGAAATATCTTAAACTAATAGAAACCTTATATGACAAACCCATAGCCAATGTCATACTGAATGGAGAAAAACTGAAAACATTTCTACTTAGTACAGCAATGAGACAAGGATGCCCACTATTGACTCTACTATTGAACAGAGTGCTGGAAGTCCTAGCCAGTGTAATAAGGCAGTAGAGCAATATCAAAGGTACCCAAATGGAGACAGAAGAGACCAAACTTTCATGCTTCACTGATGATATGTTCTTATACTTAGAAAATCCAAGGAACTTAACCACGAGACTCCTGGAAGTGATCAAGACGTATAGTAACATATCAGGCTATAAAATCAATGTTCACAAATAGATAGCCTTTATATATGCCAAAAACAGTCAAACTGGGAACCAAATAAAAGACACAATACCCTTCACAGAAGCTTCAAAGAAAATGAAATACCTTGGAATATACTTAACAAAGGATGAGAAGGTTTTGTACAGAGAGAACTATGAAACCTGAGAAAAGCAATAACAGAAGTCTTTAACAAATGATAGGACAAACCATGCTTATGGCTGGGAAGAATCAACATTGTTAAAATGTCTATACTACCCAAAGCAAGCAATCGACACATTTAATGCAATCCCCATTAAAATACCAACATGCTTTGAAGATCTTGAAAAAGTAATTCTATATTTTGTAGAGAATCGGAAAAAAATCTCAAAAAGTCAATGCAATTCTACAAAATAAGAACAAATTGAGAGGCTGGTAAGGTGATGTCTCTAGTTTTTCATCTTGATCTGCCCCTCTCGATAGCTATTTTGATATTTATAGTATGATCTTTGTTTGTTAAGGACAAAATCTGGGTAATCACAGTGTTGGTTTGTATTGACTAAATTATTTTTTTCATATTTCTCGGTACATCTTGTAATGTTCTATTGTAAAATGGACATTGTTGATTATGTATTATAGAAAGTCTTCATTCTGTTTTTATCTTCTGAAGAGATTAGTTTGTTCTAGTATTCAGTTCAGTTACTGGCTGTTTACTTTGAATTTATGTAAGTTTGGTTGTATGTTTTGCAAGGGTAGAAAGGTCAAAAACCTAAATTTCCCAATCCCTCTGACTTGCAACGTGTGCAAAAAAGAGTTAAATCAGCAGACATGAGTTTCCTAGCACATTTCCAGGTATGACCTGTGTGTGTGTGTGTGATTAGCACTTGCCTGGCCTCTGTGTGTGTGTGTGTGATTAGCACTTGCCTGGCTTCTGCAATGCTCTTGGAATGTTTTGATGGAACTATTTTGGATGCATGGTTTTTTGATCCACATTGTACCAGCTTGTTGTATATAGTTTATGTAAAAAAATGTAATTTATTTTTTATTTATTTTATTTTTTTGTAGAGACAGAGTCTCACTTTATGGCCCTCGGTACAGTGCCGTGGCCTCACACAGCTCACAGCAACCTCCAACTCCTGGGCTTAAGCGATTCTCTTGCCTCAGCCTCCCGAGTAGCTGGGACTACAGGCGCCCGCCACAACGCCCGGCTAAAAAAATGTAATTTATGATGAACACCTGCTTTCCATCTGGGGGTTTGTAGATTCAGTGATTGACCCTCTCCCTTCCAAACCTTCTGTTCTTATGCAAAAATAAGCTTCCTTGGTAGACAATATTTCTCATGTGTTGTCACCATTAACTGTTGGAGGAATTAAGTGTGTCCTATGAGAATTTATTGGGAAAATAGTTTTAGAAACTTGTTCCTCCAGATTTCATCCCCCATGTGGTTTTTAACTTTGATGATGGTTTTGTGTCCTTTCACTGTGCTAAACTATAATTGTGAGCATAACTTTTTCTGAGTCTTGTGAGTTCTAGTGATCTACCAAACCTATCAGTGATCTCTGGAACTCCTGACATAGGACTCAATCTTCAAACTCTGCTTTTAATCCTTATTAGAGTCTAGGTTAGATGGTACTTTATAATGTGATACCTACCAACTTCTTTCTTTTTTCTCAGCTTGATTCCATGGGTATTAATGAAGTGTTCTAAATGTCTATATTTGTATGCTGAACTGGACTTCTTCAGCCCCTCTGATTCAGTAGCATACAGAGGACTTAAAGAGAGTGCCAGTGATATTTTATAGCATTGAAAAAACTATAGGAATAAGACTACCTTTGAGGATGCTTCAGGTGAAGACATAAAGGAAAGTGAGGAAAACCTTATTGGAAATTGGATAAAAGAGGATTCTTGTTATGTAATGGTAGAAACTTTAGCAACACTGTCATAGCAGTAATTGGGAAAGTAGAAAATACAATTAGTGAACGTAGTGATAAAGCTAATGATTTCTAGCTAATGAATGTGTTGCCTGGTTTATTCTTGTTCCTTATAGTAGTAGAATGTTAGAAAAGAAACATAAACTCAAGGAAGACAGTTAAACATGAAGGATCTAGGAATTGGTTTAAAAATCTCTATTGTTTCCAGATGTCAAATGATTCTAATTATCTCAGGTAAAGATAAAATCTAGGGTGCTCTCAGAAAAGCCTTGTCTAGAGATGAAATTGAGGATGTGACTGTAAAGTCCTTCAGTGAGATGTCAGAAAGATGAAAGTTGGTGCTTCAAAGTACTAAGCAGGACAAAAAAATCTTTTAAAGATTTTAAGGGTGCCTTTCACCAATCTTCTCAATGAAACAGTAGAAACTGGTAAAAAACTCAAAGATATTTTCACTCAGCAGAAACCCCAGGTAGAAAAGTATTTATATCAGGGACACACAGAAGCTGTGAGATAATAAATATTTCTTATTTTAAACAGCTACATTTTGAGTTAATTTATTTTGCAGCAATAGATAGCTAATATGCATAGGATATACTATTAAGTGAAAAAAGGCTGATATCTTAAGAGGGTAGCCCCAGATATGAGCAAACGTTATTTCTGCTTGGTGAAATTTGAAGTATTTATATTTATTCATGTATTTATTTAACTGTTAGTATTGAACCCAGAAAAAAATTTCCCTATGTTTTCTGGAATATTTTGGAAAAGTATCAGTGGGATGGAGAAGAGTTTCTGTAAAAGGTCTATGTAATATTATGTCTTCACATTTGACAATGTCCCTGACACCAAGTAATGAACTGAAATATTAGAGGACAATCCTTTCTTCCTCATACTTTTCCCTATAGATTATGTGTGTATTATACAAGGATACATGTTTTATTTTTCTGACATTTCCCAGGTATTCTGGAATTGTTCTTACTGATTTCAGTGATTTTGAGAAGTATGCAATGACAACCCTCATTTTTGTGACACTTCTTTCTAGCCTGGGTTGTTGTTGTTCTTCCTAATAGAAGATATAAAGGGGCCTGAATTTTGTGAGCAGGTGGCATATGGGACTTAAAAATGTCTTTGCAAATAGTTTGTGAAGGTTGTAAGCTGAAATTCAATTTGGACTGTAAAATTTACAATAAGATTAGAAATCCTCTTGTATATATTTTCAGAATGTTGGTATCATTCTCATCCTGAAAGAGGATAATTAGTACCATAGCTGTGCAGTTAATGGTGTTCAGCTAAGTTCTGAATGAAACAACAATAATATTGTAAGTTATTTTAAAATAACTTTTTGATTTAAATTTTTGTATTCAATTGATGAATAATAATTGTATATATTTATGGAGTACGATGTGATGTTTTGATATGTGTATACCTTGTGGAATAATTATACTAAGTTAACTAACATTTCTACCACCTTACCTATTTATTATATTTTTGTAGTCAGAACTTAAAATCTATTCTTCCAGCGCTTTTGAAATACACATTATCATTAAGTAAGGTCACATTGCTGCACAACAGATCTTGAAAATTTATTCCTCTAACTGGAGGAATTGTACTAACTTGTACTCCTTAGTCAGCTTCTAGTCATCTCTCTCCCAGCTGCTGATTACTATCATTCTACTCTCTGCTTCTCTAAGTTCTACATTTTTAGATTTTACATATAAACATTAAAATAAATATTTTAAGTATATTGATTTATCAAGTTACTACTATGTATTCAGCACAATGCTGGATGTTGTACATATAAACTTCCGAACAATGCTGAGTTCAAGTAATAAGGACAAACATTCTTGTCTTGGTGTGATATTAAAGGAAAAGCATCTGCTCTTCAAATGATATTAGTTGTAGATTTTTTTTTTTTTCAGGTTTCTCTGGCTCTAAAGCCCTTGTTCTTAACTACTACTTTCATTTACAGAAGATAGCAATAACTGAATAAATTTACAAATGAAAATATCTGAAGATTGAAAATAAGTTTAGTTTGAGTTTCCCAAAGGAACATGAGACTTTTTTAAATTCTTTTTTTTTTTTTGAGGCAGAGTCTCACTATGTCACCCTCGGTAGAGTGCTGTGGCATCACAGCTCATAGCAACCTCAAACTCCTGGGCCCAAGTGATTCTCCTACCTCGGCCTCCCAAGTAGCTGGAACTAGTTGTAGATTTTTTAATAGAAAACCTTTATCACGTTAAGAAAGTGACTTTGTATTCGTAGTTTGTTGAGGGGATTTGATTTTGAATAAATCATAATAGATGTATTATGTATGTTGTATATTATGTATTATGTATGCTTCTTTTGCATCTATTACAATAATTATGTGTATATTTGTCCTTTATTCAATTAATAAGATGTAGTTTTTTCCAGATGTTAAACCAATTTTTCATGGCTGGGGTAAATTCCATTTGGTCATGATATATAATCCTTTCTGTGTTTTACGGAATTTTGTTTACTATTTTTTTTTTTTTTTTTAGTTCTTCATAAGAGACATTGATGTTTAGTTTTCTTTTCTAGTGATGTCTTTGATTACTTTCAGAGTAATTCTAGTCAAATGCGATGAGTCGAGGAAAGACTTGTGAAGGATTGATAAGTTATTTCTTCTTTCCTTGTTTCCTGTTCATTAGTGAAAGTCCTAGGCCAGGACTTTCCTTTCTGGGAAGTTTTAAAGTACTAGTTAATTCTTTGTCTTAGTTCAGGCTAATATAATAAAATACTGTGGGCTTGGTAGCTTATAAACAACTCAAATTTATTTCAAAAAGTTCTGAAGATCAAGGAGTCCAAGAGCAAGACATCAATTGATTCGCTGAGTAGCGAGGGCCCATTTCCTGATACAAAGATTGTGCCTTCATTGTGGATGGAGAAGGGAGGCTTTTTGAGACCTCTTATATAAGAGCATTGTCTTAATCCATTTGATTTGCTATAACAGAATACCATAGACTAGGTAATTTTTAATGAAATGAAATTTATTGGCTTATGATTCTGGAGACAGTGAAGTCCAAGATTGAGGGCCTTCATGCTGTGACAACTCATGGCAAAGAGAGAAAGAGACAGAAAGCAGGAGACAGACAAAAGGGGGACATAGTTGTCCTTTTATAAGGAATGACATTAGGAATAATGAACCCATTCCTGTGATAATGACATCAATCCATTAACTTTACCTTCATGGTACCTTAATTGCTTCTTTTTAAACTTCACCTCTGAACACTGTTGTATTGGGGATTAAGTTTCTAATACATGCATTTGGGGAACACTTTTAAATTATAGCAGACACTGATTCCACTCATGAGAGCTCTATCCTCACGATCAAATCACTTCTCCATGTCCCCATTTCTTAGTACCATAACCTAAGGGGTTAGGATTTCAACAAATGGATTTTGAAGGGAACGCAAATGTCCAGATAGTAATATTTTCATCAGTTATAGGTGTATTCATATTTTATAGTTCTTCTTGAGTTAGTTTTCAGACTTTGTGTACTAGGAATTTGTCCATTTTATCTAAATTATCTAATAATTTGGCATACAGTTCTTTGTACTATGCTCTTATAACTCTTTATTTCTTTAATGTTAGTGTTGTTCATCTTTCATTCCTAATTTTAGTAATTTGAGCATTTGTTCTTTTTTACTTCAGTCTAGCTAAAGGTTTATCTTTTATTAACCTTTTTGATGAACCCACTTTTGGTTTTGCTGATTTTTGTTATTGCTTTTCTATTCTCTGTTTCATTCACTTATACTCTAATTTTTATTTATTTTTTTCCTTCTGCTTCCTTTGGGTTATTTTTCTCTTCTCTTTTTTTTTTTTGCAGTTTTGGCTGGGGCTGGATTTGAACTCGCCACCTCCAGCATATGGGGCTGGCACCCCACTCCTTTGAGCCACAGGCGCTGCCCAATGTTTCTTTACTTTTTAAAAAAATATAGGAGTTTAAAGTTAGCAATTTCCCTCTAAACACTGCTTTAGATACATCCTATGTTTTGGTAACTAAGCTTTGCTTTTCACTCAAAAGTATTTTATAATTTCCCTTTTGGTTTCTTTTTGATTCACTGGTTATTTAGGAATTTATTGTTTAATTTTCACAAATTCATGAAATTCCTAAATTATCATCTGCTTTAACTTTTAATTTAATACAATTTATGCAGAGCATTTTAAAATAATATTTCAAACTTTAAAAAATTTATTGAGACTTTTGTATTATGATCTAGACTATGGTTTATCATGGAGAGTGTTCTGTGTGCATTTCATAAGACTATGTTTTGTTGCTGGGTAGAGTGTTCTAGGAATATCTTTCAGGCCTACTTGCTTTATTGTGTTGTTCAAGTTTTCTCTATCCTTATTCTTTTAAATTGTTTCTATCTATCATTGAAAGTGGAATATTGAAATCCATAAATATTATTGCTCCATTCTCTTTTATGCTTTTTAATTCTTTTTTTTGAATCAGAGTCTCACTATATTGCCCTTGGTAGAGTGCTGTTGCGTCACAGCTCACAGCAGCCTCAAACTCTTGGGCTTAAGAGATTCTCTTACCTCAGCCTCCCAGGAGCTGGGAGTATAGGTGCCCACCACAACGCCCAGCTGTTTTTTTGTTATTATTGTCATTGTTGTTTAGCAGGCCCTGGCCAAGTTCAAACCCACTAGTCCTGATGCATGTGGTTGGCAACCTAACCACTAAACTACGGGTGCCAAGCCTCTGCTTTTTAATTCTTTCAGTTTCTGTCTCACTTATTTTCATATTCTCTTGGCACTTGCATATAAGTGCTTATATTATGTAATAACTGTATATCATCCCTATTCACCTCTAATAACTTCTGATGTTATCACGAGAACTCCAAACCTCAGCCTTCTCATGGTTGCTGTTTGACTGGTGTACCTTTTCTTACATATTTGTTCATAACCCATTTATATCTTTGAATCTAAAGAAGGATGTCCCTGGAGAGAGCATATACTTAGTTGGATGTTGTCCTTGTTTTTTTCCCAGTTTTGATATCCACCTTGTGACTGGAATAGTTCATCTATTATACTTATTATAGATATGGAGGAATTTATATCTTCTATTTTTCTTTTTGTTTTCTATATGCCTTATCTCTTTAGTTACTCTGCTCTTCCTTCACTGCCATCTGTTGAATTAAGTGGTTATTTTCTAGTGTAACATTTTAGTTTTTTAAATGACTTTTAAACTTTTAAAAGTTATTTTCTTTTTCTTTTTTTTTTATTAAATCATAACTGTATACATTGATATGATCATGGGGCATCATACACTCACTTCATAAACCATTTCACACATTTTTATCACAGTGGTTAACATAGCCTTTCTGGCGTTATCTCAGTTACTGTGCCAAAACATTTACATTCTACATTTACCAAGTTTCGCAAATACCCCTGTAAGATGCACCACAGGTGTGATCCCACCGATCCCCCTCCCTCTACCCACCCGTCCCCCTTCCCACTTCCCCCTATTGTTAAGTTGTAGCGGGGTTATAGCTTCCATGTGAGAGTCCCAAATTAGTTTCATAGTAGGGCTGTGTACATTGGGTACTTTTTCTTCCATTCTTGGGATACTTTACTAAGAAGAATATGTTCCAGCTCCATCCATGTAAACATGAAAGAGGTAAAGTCTCCATCTTTCTTTAAGGCTGCATAGTATTCCATGGTATACATATACCACAATTTATTAATCCATTCGTGGATCGATGGGCACTTGGGCTTTTTCCATGACTTAGCTATTATGAATTGGGCTGCAATAAACATTCTGGTACAAATATCTTTGTTATGTTGTGATTTTTGGTCTTCTGGGTATATGCCCAGCAGAGGAATTACAGGATTGAATGGCAGATCTATTTTTAGATCTCTGAGTGTTCTCCATATATCTTTCCAAAAGGAATGTATTAATTTGCATTCCCACCAGCAGTGCAGAAGTGTTCCCTTTTCTCCGCATCCACGCCAACATCTCTGGTCTTGAGATTTTGTGATATAGGCTAGTCTCATTGGAGTTAGATGATATCTCAAAGTAGTTTTGATTTGCATTTCTCTGATGATTAAAGATGATGAGCATTTTTTCATATGTCTGAAGGCCTTGCGCCTGTCTTCTTCAGAGAAGTTTCTCTTCAAATCCCTTGCCCAGCCTGCGATGGGATCCCTTGTTTTTTTCTTGCTGATGCGTTTGAGTTCTCTGTGGATTCTGGTTATTAAACCTTTGTCAGAGATATACCCTGCAAATATCTTCTCCCATTCTGAGGGCTGTCTGCTTGCTCTGCTTACTGTGTTCTTAGCTGTGCAGAAGCTTTTTAGTTTGATCAAGTCCCAGTAGTGTATTTTTGAAGCTGCTTCAATTGCCCGGGGGGTTCTCCTCATGAAATACTCACCGAGACCAATTTCTTCAAGGGTTTTCCCTGCATTCTCCTCTAGTATTTTTATAGTTTCATGTTTTAAGTTAAAATCTTTAATCCAATGAGAGTCTATCTTAGTTAATGGTGAAAGGTGTGGGTCCAATTTCAGTCTTCTGCAGGTTGCCAGCCAGTTCACCCAGCACCATTTGTTAAATAGGGAATCTTTTCCCCACTGAATGTTTTTAATTGGCTTGTCAAAAATCAAATAGCGGTAAGTAGCTGGATTCATGTCTTGGTTCTCTATTCTGTTCCAGATATCTACTTCTCTGTTTTTGTGCCAATACCATGCTGTTTTGATCACTATCGATTTGTAGTAAAGTCTGAGGTCTGGTAGTGTGATTCCTCCTGTTTCGTTTTTATTTCTGAGTAATGTCTTGGCTATTCGAGGTTTTTTCTGATTCCATATAAAACGAAGTAATGTTTTTTCAAGATCTTTAAAATATGACAGTGGAGCTTTAATAGGGAGTGCGTTGAAATTATATATTGCTTTGGGTAGTATGGACATTTTGATAATGTTGATTCTTCCCAGCCATGAGCATGGTATGTTTTTCCATTTGTTAACATTTTCAGCTATTTCTTTTCTTAGAGTTTCATAGTTCTCTTTATAGAGATCTTTCACGTCTTTTGTTAGGTAAATTCCCAAATTTTTCATCTTTTTTGGTACTACTGTGAATGGGATAGAGTCCTTCACTGCTTTTTCAATTTGACTGTTGTTGGTGTATATAAAGGCTACCGATTTATGAATGTTGATTTTGTAACCTGAGACACTGCTGTATTCCTTGATCACTTCTAGGAGTTTTGTAGTAGAGTCCCTAGTGTTTTCCAGATACACAATCATATCATCTGCGAAGAGCGAGAGTTTGATTTCTTCTGACCCTATATGGATACCCTTGATCGCCTTTTCTTCCCTAATTGCGGTGGCTAAAACTTCCATTACAATGTTGAAAAGCAGTGGAGACAATGGGCAGCCTTGTCTGGTTCCTGATCTGAGTGGAAATGATTCCAATTTAACTCCATTCAATATGATATTGGCTGTGGGTTTGCTGTAGATAGCCTCTATCAGTTTAAGAAAAGTCCCTTCTAGACCAATTTTCTTGAGTGTTCTGATCATGAAGGGATGCTGGATATTATCAAAAGCTTTTTCTGCATCAAGTGAGAGAATCATATGGTCTTTGTTTTTTAATTTGTTTATGTGCTGAATTACATTTATAGATTTACGTATATTGAAGCAGCCTTGACACCCTGGGATAAAACCAACTTGGTCATGATGTATAATTTGTTTGATGTGTTGCTGAATTCTGTTTGTTATGATCTTGTTGAATATTTTTGCATCTATATTCATTAGTGATATTGGTCTATAATTTTCTTTTCTTGTTGGGTCTTTTCCTGGTTTGGGGATCAGGGTGATGTTTGCTTCATAGAACGTGTTGGGAAGTCTTCCTTCTTTTTCTACATTTTGGAACAGGTTGAGTAATATAGGTACTAATTCCTCTTTAAAGGTTTGGTAGAATTCTGACGTGAAACCATCTGGTCCCGGGCTTTTCTTTTTAGGGAGGTTTTGTATAGTTGATGCTATTTCTGAACTTGACATGGGTCTGTTCAACATTTCCACTTGATTCTGGTTAAGTCTTGGAAGGTGGCGTGCTTCCAAGTATCGGTCTATTTCCTTCAAATTTTCATATTTCTGAGAATAAAGTTTCTTGTAATATTCATTAAGGATTTTTTGGATTTCTGATGAGTCTGTGGTTATTTTGTCTTTGTTGTTTCTGATTGATGATATTAGAGATTTTACTCTTTTTTTCCTGATTAGGTTGGCCAGAGGTTTATCTATTATATTGACCTTTTCAAAAATCCAGCTTTTTGATTTATTGATCTGTTGTATTATTCTTTTGTTTTCAATTTCATTTAATTCTGCTCTAATTTTGGTTATTTCTTTTCTTCTACTGGGTTTGGGGTTGGAATGTTCTTCCTTTTCCAGTTGCGTGAGATGTCCCATTAATTTGTAACTTCCTCTCTTTCCAATCTCTTGAGGAAGGCTTGCAGTGCTATAAATTTCCCTCTTAGAACTGCCTTTGTGGTGTCCCAGAGGTTCTGATAGTTTGTGTCTTCATTGTCGTTTTGTTCCAAAAAATTGGCGATTTCTTTCTTAATCTCATCTCTGACCCAGCTATCATTCAGCATAAGGTTATTTAACTTCCATGTTTTTGTATGGGTATGCAGACTCCTGTTGTTACTCAATTCAAGTTTTATTCCATGATGGTCCGAGAAGATGCATGGAATAATTTCTATTCCTTTAAATTTACTGAGGTTAGACTTGTGACCTAAAATGTGGTCAATTTTGGAGTAAGTTCCGTGGGCTGATGAGAAGTATGTGTATTCAGTTTTGTTGGGATGAAATGTTCTGTAGATGTCTGCTAAATCTAAATATTGGATGGTTAGGTTTAAATCTAATATTTCTTTGCTCAGCTTCTTTCTGGAGGATCGATCCAACACTGCCAAGGGAGTGTTGAAATCTCCGATGATTATGGAGCTGGAGGAAATCAAGTTACTCATGTCTGTTAGAGTTTCTCTTATAAATTGAGGTGCATTCTGGTTGGGTGCATAGATATTAATAATTGAGATCTCATCATATTGAGTATTACCCTTAACAAATATGAAGTGACCATTCTTGTCCTTCCTTACTTTTGATGGTTTAAAGCCTACTGTATCTGCAAATAGAATTGCAACACCTGCTTTTTTCTGATTACCATTTGCCTGAAATATGGATGACCATCCTTTCACCCTGAGTCTGTATTTGTCTTTTAAGTTGAGATGTGACTCTTGTATGCAACAAATATCTGGCTTGAGTTTTTGTATCCAGTCAGCTAACCTATGTCTCTTTAGAGGACAGTTTAAGCCATTC
Organism: Nycticebus coucang; assembly: GCF_027406575.1. Lineage (NCBI taxonomy): Eukaryota > Metazoa > Chordata > Mammalia > Primates > Lorisidae > Nycticebus > Nycticebus coucang. Next base: position 46,502,725 of record NC_069801.1, on the reverse strand, counting down.
ACATTGATGGAGATTATTGATAAGTCTGGTGGAATTTTGGGTATCGAGTTTTTCAAAGGTTCAGTGGACATTTTTAATCCTTTCGCCAGTGTGGAAGTTGGAGTTTGATCCGAAGTTTCTGAGTTTACTTTTGTGGTATAGGATTGGGTTGGTCATTGTGTAGGATAGGTCTGAGAACATCCTGAAGAGCTAGTTTACTTATGGCAAATTTTTTCAACATATGAATGTCATTGAAGTATTTAATTTCTCCATCATAGATGGAACTCAGTTTAGCTGGATACAAGATCCTGGGTTGAAAGTTTTTTTGCTTTAGGAGATTAAAAGTTGATGACCAGCCTCTTCTTGCTTGAAAAGTTTCAGCAGAGAGATCTGCAGTTATTCTAATATTCTTACCTTTGTACGTTATAGTTTTCTTTCGCCGGGCTGCTTTGAGAATCTTCTCTTTCATGTTAACTTTAGTGAAGCTAATTATGATATGTCTGGGTGATGACTTATTGGGGTTGAATCGTGCTGGGGTTCTGAAGCTGTCTGCTATCTGAATTTCAGATTCTCTAGGCATGTCTGGAAAATTTTCTTTCATAATTTCATGCAGAAGGGCCTCTGTGCCCTCGGAGGCAACTTCATCGTTCTCAGAAATTCCTATAATCCTTATGTTGCTTTTTTTCGAATTATCTGAGAGTTCTCTGAGTGAGTGATCCGTTTTTGCTCTCCATTTCTCTTCCTCTATGAGAGATTGGGAGCGTTCGAAGACTTTATCTTCAATGTCAGAAATCCTTTCTTCTGCTTGCTCCATTCTGTTACTGAGGGATTCTACTGTATTTTTCATATCTTTGAGGGCTGTAAGTTCTTGCTTCAGTGTGTCTAAGTCTTCGGTGGTTTTGTCTTTAAATTCGTTAAATTCTTGAGACAATTTTTGAATTTCTCCTCGAATTCCTAATTCCATTTTATTAATCTTGTCTGCAATCCAAATTCTGAATTCGATTTCTGACATCTCAGCCCGTTGTTTATGAATGGGATCTTCAATCACATCTGCCGTATCTTTTTTTGGGGGGGTTGATCTATTCTGGTTATTCATGTTTCCAGAGTTTTTCTGCTGATTCCGCCCCATGGTTATTTTACTCCCTTTGGTTTTTCCCCTGGGGTTTTATCGAGGGCCCATACAGTGTTGTGGCCTGAGAAACTGGGGCCCTGTCTGGTGTGGTGGAGCAAAGTGGTTCTGTCTTGCTTTCAACTGGTTTCTGTTCGATCCTATTGCAACTTCTACTCTGGCTTGAAGTCTCAGCTGTGTGGAAAAATCAGCAATTAAGTCACCCCGCCTGCCCACCTCTGGCCCCAGTTGGAAAAGGAGAATCAAACCTTCCTATAATTGCACACCCAGGGCACCGCCTGAAAAGTCCTCAGTCTATTAGCCCAGTTCAAAAGGTCCAAATCAGCTGTCTCAATTGGCACTTGTCTCGGGTGGGAGAGTTCAAGAGGTCTCTGGGAACTGGATCACAGGGGCCTGATGACTCCTCTGACACGGCTCACCCCAGTGCAGCGTGGAGTCAGGAGGAGCCACCCAGAAAACAGAGCAGTCTAGGAAGGTTGACGTCTCCTTCCCCACTTTGCCCCTCCGTCGGACCCAGTCACTGGTATCTCTGCAGATGGTAACCCAGTTGCCTGCAGTGAACAGACACTCCAGGGGTTTGCACCTGCCTGAATCACAAGGAAGTCTGCCAGGCCCCCAGAGACTGCCGCTATCTAGCAGGAGGAGATGGGGCCTGACATCTTTGAGTGTTTGATGCAGGTGATGGGAAGGAGGTGTTCACTCAGGCTTAGCCCCGTCCCTGATGGATGCTGCTAACAGAACAGAACAGAACAGAACAGACAACTTTGCGGGGTTCTGTCTCTGTTCCTGTCGAAATCGCCTACAGAACACGGGCTGTTTTGAGTTCAAACGTCTTTGTTGCTGGAGATTTGCGTTCGAACACCTCTCTGGGTCGGCCCCGCCCTGGAAGCTTCCCGGGTTTGTGAGCCGTGTCAGGAAATCCCCCGCTCACAGGTGGCCTCGTCTGGTTGCCCAGGGAGACAGGGGGTGTGGCCTCAGAATATCCAGAAGTGGGCGTTCTGCCGTTAAAGAAAAAACAGCTGTTGATCTACCTCCAGGGAACTGCTGCTCTGGTGTGGGCACTCAGGCGACCCTTTTCTCCTCTGTCCCATGCCCCAGAGTCAGCACTGAGTGGCCGCATTTTGTGCTGGGTCCACACCCCTCAAGAGATCCCCCAAGAATCAGAACTCTTGGGCGATGGGCCCCCAGACCCCGATTGGGAGTGGGGGGGGGAAGCTAGAGTTTCATTCAGTTTTACGCAACACTACGGCCCGGGGAGGGCTCCTGCACTGCACTGCAGGGAAGTGCCGCCAAGGCTTGATTTCCCCTCAGCAGAGTGCCCTCTCCTCGCTCACGTGTCCCGGAGTCAGCGCCGACCTGACGCAGCTCAGGCACTGTGCACTCCCCTTGAGAAATCACCCAAGGATCCGAACTCCTGGGGGATAGGCCCTCAGACCCCGAGTGAGAGTAGGGGCTCTCAGCTCTCAGCGGGGAAGCTAGAATCTTATTCAGTCTTGTGCCTGCCCCGTAATGTTGCCCGGGGAGGGTTGCTGCACTGCACCGCAGGGAAGTGCCGCCAAGGCGTGACTCCCCTTCAGCCCGGTGCCGTCTCCTCACTCGCGCGCTTCAGAGTCAATGCTGACCAGTCGCAACTCGGGGACTGTCCACTCCCCTTGAGAAATCACCCAAGTATCCGAATTCCTGGGGGACAGGCCTCCAGACCTCAGTGGGCGGTAGGGGAGCGCCGGGGATTCAGGGTTGCCGGCAAAGGATTCCCAAAGTTTTATTCAGTTTTATGCCCGGCAGGAGAACGCCACGGCACCCCAGTAGGGGAGGTAGGTCCAGTTTTTAGAAGGTCTCTCCCGTGGAGTGTAGTGGGAGGGCCTTTAATTTCTGCCCGCTTGTTCAATTGTGGGGCTCTTGAGCCGGTCTCATGGGGGAGGGGGACTCCCGTCCGCTTGGTGGTGGATTTTGTACCTTTTGTTTGCGTCCTTGTGATCACAGCTTGCCTCAGCGGTGTTGATGTGCGTTCTTCAACCTTCTCTCTTGGTGAGGCTCAAGTCCACCAGGATATTTACTAAATTCCTGTCCCTTAACTCTCCTTCTGGACGGGAGCCTCTGTTGAAAGCTGGCTTCATTCCGCCATCTTGTCTCCCCTCCTCTAAAAGTTATTTTCTTAGTGGTTAAAAGTTATTTTCTTGCTCTTGGGCTTGCAAATTACATGTTTACTTATCAGTATTTACTACAGATTTACATTAAGCTAATTCTAACGCTATGGAAACTTTATACCATGTAGCTCCCCCTTTCCTTCTCCCTTTGTGTGTGATTTTTAAATCATAGTATATCTATAGGTATTATAAACCCAGCAATTCATTTTTGTAATTATTAGTTTATATAATCTTATGTCTTTTAAAGAAGCTAAGAGAAAGTTTATATTTATGGAGTTTATATTAATCTTATTACTATTTCTAGTTCTCTTAAATTTTTTTATGTATTTATTATCAAATGTCATTTTCTTAATCCATTATAATGTCACTTTTACCCACCTTCTTTGTGCTCTTATTATTAAATACATTACCTTTGTATATATTATAAGCATGACAATATAATTATACACATATTATTTTATTTAACTGCTTTTAAAATCATTTAAGAGAATAATGAGTATAAATATACCATTATTCTGTCTTCTATAATTACCAACACAATTACCTCTGCTAGTACTCTTTGTTTTGTTCATGTGAATTCAGATTGCTGTTTGGTGTTACTGCCTTTAAAGAAATTCCTTTAGCTGGAACATATTCTTCTTAGTAAAGTATCTCGAGAATGGAAGAAAAAATATCCAATGTAGGGTGGCGCCTGTGGCTCAGCCGGTAAGGTGCCAGCCCCATATACCGAGGGTGACGGGTTCAAACCCGGCCCCGGTCAAATTGCAACCAAAAAATAGCTGGGCGTTGTGGCGGGCGCCTGTAGTCCCAGCTACTCCGTAGGCTGAGGCAAGAGAATCGCTTAAGCCCAGAAGTTGGACGTTGCTGTGAGCTGTGTGATGCCACGGCACTCTACCGAGGGCCGTAAAGTGAGACTCTGTCTCTACAAAAAAAAAAAAAAAAAAATATCCAATGTACTCAGCCGTACTATGAAACTAATTTATGGCTTTCACATGAAAGCTATAACCCAGTTATAACCTAAGAATAGGGGGAAAGGGGAAAGGGAGGGGAGGGAGGGTGGAAGTGGGCAGAGGGAGGGTGATTGGTGGGATTACACCTGAGGTGCATCTTACAAGGGTATATGTGAAACTTAGTAAATGTAGAATGTAAACGTCTTAACACAATAACTAAGAAAATGCCAGGAAGGCTATGTTAACCAGTGTAATGAAAATGTGTCAAACCAGTGTATGGTGCCCCATGATCACATAATGTACACAGCTATGATTAAATTAAAAATAAAAAAGAAATTCCTTTAATATTCTTTTTAAGGAAGTTCTGTTAGCACCACCTTCTCTGCATTTTTCTTTAAATCTGGGAATGTTTTTATTTTGCCTTCAGTTTTGAAAGATAGTTTTATTGGATTTAAGATCCTTGATTGATAGTGTTTTTCTTTCACCACTTTGAATATGTTTTCCTCTGATCTCCAATGTTTCTGATGAAAAATTTATAATCAATCTATTGGGTTTTCTTGTATTTAATGAGCTGTAAATTTTTTTTTCGCTTTCAGTATTTTCTCATTGTCTTTTTCTGTCAATGTTTGACTATTCTATGTCTGGGTTTGGATGTCTTTCCATTTATTTTAATTCCAGTTCTTTAAGCTTCTGAAATTCGTAGTGAAGAGTCAGAGTCCATGTCAAAATCCCATGTTCAATCCTTTTCAGCCCAACTATGGGCAATTACAAGGGTTTTCAAGGCAGGCATCAAAGCTGCCTTACTCACACCAGACTTGGTATATGGCTAATGCATTATAGTTTTCAGAAGGAGGTATAGGAACTTAGATTTCTCAGGGTAGCCGTGCTTTTATGTTTGTGTGGATTCCTAGCTCTATGCAGAGACCTCCTAATTAGAGGACATCAGCTAAGATCCTTTTCTTTCCTCTGAATCAATGTTTTTGCATTCCTTCACTGCTCTCTCCCCCAGACTCTTTTCCCCTCCAAAAAAGGGAAGAATCCTTTGGTTAAGGGCTCCTCAGCAGTGAGATAAATCCTGCTATATGTACTACAAGTCACAACCTTGCTGACGGTTTTGTCTGGTAGAAAAACACTAGAGAATTGATATCTTTTTCTTTTGCCTCTTGCTTGGACTGTGGCAGGAAGTGAATAAAAGCTTGATTGCACCCAGCTTTTCTCATCTTCACTAACCACTTTGATATTTGGGATCACATTTGAGTTTTCAACCAGTATTTTTTTTTTCGTATTTTCTAATTTTGTTTCACCTTCACCTTTTATTTGGGATTTCCTTTGAATGTATTTCAGCACACTTAATAGTGCCCTGAATTTTTCTCATGCTCTGTTCATTTTATTTATCCTCTATCCATCTTTCTTCAGATTTACTGAATCTTTCTTCTACAAGTTCATATCTACTGATGAACTTTTGAATTTTTGAATTTTCTATTGAAGTTATTATACTTTTTGACTAGAAGTTACTTTTAATTCTTTCAAATTAACAATTTCTATCTCTTTATTGATATTCTCAATTTGAAGAAATATTGCCCTTATGCTTTTCTTTAATTTTTAACAGGGTATTCATTAGTTATTTGAAAATAATTATACTAGCCGCATTAAGTCTTCTGTCTGAGAAGTTCAACATCTGGGTCCCCTTAAAGACAATTTCTTTGGCCTGCTATTTTTCTTGTGTTTGGTGACATTTTCTTCTTTTGCCTATCTTATAAATTTTGTTGCAACTTTTCACATTTTAAATAATATATTGTAGGCCAGGAGCAGTGGCTCATGCCTATAATCCTAGCACTCTGGGAGCTGAGGCAAGTGGATTGTTTGAGCTCAGGAGTTCAAGACCACCTTGAGCAAGAGCAAGTCTCCACATTTACTAAAAAAAAAAAAAAAAAAAGAAAGAAAAATAATTAGCCAAGCGTTGTGGAGCACACCTATAATCCCAGCTACTAGGGAGGCTGAGACAGGAGGATCTCATCAGCCCAAGAGTTTGAGGTTGCTGTGACACACAAAGATATTGTATTGTTGCAGTTTTGAGTAATGGTTTCCCCTTAGGGCTTTATCATTGTTTGTTTTTTTGTTTGGTGACTTGGATGAACTAGTTCAGCTAATCTATTTTCAAGCAGAAATTTCTCTGATTTTACTGTTTAGGAATTATACCTTGGATGTGCATACAGTCTTCTTGACCATCAGGGGTAAGTGTTCTCTTTAATTTCAGCTGAGCTCCTTTTTATTATCCTTTATTTGATCTCCTTATTAAGTTTCTGGTTGGTCTATCTCTATTAGTATAACATTCATCTCTTAGCCACCATTATTTGCTATCTGATTGCTGTATTTTTTGACAGTACCCTGGGGTATAAATTATTTATTCCAATTAATACCAGTGCCTTTGCAGGGGTAAGGTCTTGCCAATATTTGAGGCTTTTTGTAATGCAGGAGAGCTCCTCTGTCTCTTTACTAGATTTACTCTTTTAAACTACTATCCCCCTTTCTTTCATTTTGCTTGTTTCTTCAAGTATCCTGGAGATCCCACACCCCTCTTAATTATACCCCAGAAGAATTGTCATTACTTTTGTTAATGCTGTCAAGTATGAACTTCCCTGAGTTTTGTTCCAAATAAACGTAGTCTATCTAGGGAGAGCTGTATCTCTTGTTCTTATGGCCTGCCTTTCCCATTTGGCAGAATGTCTGTGGTACTATAGCACCAGGCCTACAATAAGGAGAGTGGCCATTGTGACACCCAACTGGGTTTGTTTTGCCCTCTGCACATAGAAGAGCCAAAACACTGAGACAGCAGTTTAATAATCATTAGTCAGCTAACCAAGAAGACAGGAGAAATGTCTCAAATCTGCCTCCTTCAAAAATTCTAGGCTGGAAAGAATGGAAAAGCAATTATCCAGTGTACTCAATTCTAATATGAAACCAGTAGATTAACAAATACATGCCCACCCAAGAGAAAAACACAATTAAACTCAAGTAGGGGGTGAGAAAAGGAGGGAGGAAGGAGAGGAGAACAAGGAGAAGGATTGGTGTGCTGTCAACTAACAGGCACAAGGTAAGGGTATATGGAACATCTCTTGGGTGGGGGACACAACTACAACATGCACACTACTTAACAAATGTAAACAATCATCTGTACCCTCATATTAAGCTGAAATTAAAAAAATAGTTCTAGGCTGGGGTTTTAAGGGAAACTTGGCAAGCAAGGGGCTGGGGAATTGGCATTACCGATTGGTTGGATAGCGGGTAGAATCATAGGGGCATTGAAACTGAATTCCTGTGCTGAGTCAGTTCCTCAGTGGGAGTCATGGGGTCAATTGAGTCAGTTCCATGGTATGGGTGACTTGTCTGGTTGGTGTCCATGAGCCCATTAGATGCAGGGTCTAGAAACTGTCTTAAAAGCAGTCTGATGTTTCATAGTAGAGGTGTTATCTTTAGATGTGATTAAGGGATGTTATAAACCAGACTTCTAAACAGTAAGCAGTTACAGGGAACCAGGCTATGGGACAAAAACTGGTTAATTTTTAGCTACAACTATACTTTGAAGAATGTAGGCCCCTAGCAAAGCTTTAATATCTTGGTTTCCATTGATTTTATAAAGATGGTTTCATGAATAAGGTAGGATGATAGCACCTGGCATAGAATTTCCACACTATGAGGTAGCTGGGGCAAGAATAATGCTGGTCCACTGCCCAATATGTGGAGGATGTGTGAGGAAAGGTAGCCCAATTGTCTCAGATATACCTGCCTGGATTAGAGCTCCGTCAACATGATGCTTTGGGTAGGGGGAGAGAGCTATTGTTAACCTGCCCCATGCCAGGGTAAATCTGTAGTTCTAGATGAGAGTTGGGGAGAGATATAGTGGTGGGAGATAATGGGAATAGGTTTGTGCGTGAAATGCTACCAATTCTTGCTACTCTTGCCATGATTTATTAGATTTTCTAAGTAAATGCTTCTGAATTTGGTGTATGCTTTAGGATAAATTAAAGATACTTTAAATGATTGCTTTTTATGATTTTCATTAGATAAATTATTGTTTCACTGGGGAGAGTATCTGCTAATATCCTCAAATCACCATTCCAGAAGTCCTGCCTCTTCCCTAGAAGGGATTTTATCAAAGCTTTTTATGCTGGGTAATGAAAACATGGAATTGCAAATGACCCAAGAGCAAGTGTAAGGCCATTTTCAGATTTTTGTTTTCTTTTGATTTTGTCCAAGTACAGGGGAATTCAGGGTGATATGTATATAAATTTTGGAGTGCTAGACTGAGCTTTTCAGATGTGCCCATCACACTTAAAAACTACTCTTCTCATTTTAGTCTTACTTTTTAGTTGTATGCCATTAATGTAATTTATTTAGCCCTAAGAAAAAAGAGTGCAATAAAAAGTTTGTGCTTTAAATTGTAAACATGTTTTAATAATTTCTTTACTTTTGACATGCAAAATTTAAGTTATTCCTGAAATTATACATGATTGCAAAATAAATGAATCAATTTTGAGTCTGTCTGGGATTAGACAAATGAGTGCAAAATACTTGTTTGCAAGAAATTTAAACAGTCTTACAAAACTTAATTCTAATGCTTTTATGGGACTAAATTGTTACTATTTTCAAATCAGAGAAATGGAATTAATTTAACGGTTTCTATGAAGTTATTATATGCCTGACTTTGTGATACTAGGAGAAAGAAAATCTACATTTTAAGCCTTATATTTCAACATTTACCCTACAGTCTCTAGCTCCATTCCTTTTAACTATATCCTATGTTCAGACACTTTTAATATATATATATTTTTTATTGTTAAGTCATAGCTCTGTACATTAGTGAAATCAAGGGTACAGTGTGTTGGTTTCATATACAATCTGAAATATTCTCATCAAACTGTTCAACATAGCCTTCATGGTCTTTTCTTAGTTATGGTATGTAGACGTTTGTATTCTGCATTTAGTAAGTTTCACCTGTACCCATTCTAAGATGCACAGTAGGTGTGCCCCACCCATTACCCTTCCTCCACCCCAACCTCCCCACTCCCTTCCCCTCCCTTGGACCTTTCCCCATATTCTTGTGCTATAGTTGGTTATGCCTTCACATGAAAGCTATAAATTAGCTGAGTACATTGGATACTTTTTCTTCCATTCTTGAGATACTTTGCTAAGAAGAATATGTTCCAGCTTCATCCATGTAAACATGAAAGAGGTAAAGTTTCCATCTTTCTTTAAGGCTGCATAATATTCCATGGTATACATGTACCACAATTTGCTAGTCCATTTGTGGGTCGATGGGCACTTGGGCTTCTTCCATGACTTAGCAATTATGAATTGGTACATAAACATTCTGGTACAGATGTCTTTGTTATATTGTGATTTTTGGTCTTCTGTGTATATACCTAGTAAAGGAATTATAGGATCAAATGGCAGGTCTATTTTTAGATCTCTAAGTATTCTCCAAACATCCTTCCAAAAGGAACGTATTAGTGTGCATTCCCACTAGCAGTGTAAAGATGTGCCCTTTCCTCCACATCCATGCCAGCATCTCTGGTTTTGGGATTTTGTTATGTGGGCTACTCTTATTGGGGTTACGTGATATCTCAAAGTAGTTTTGATTGGCATTTCTCTGATGAGTAAGGATGATGAGCTTTTTTTCATGTGTCTGTAGATCATGCATCTGTCTTCTTTAGAGAAGTTTCTCTTCAAGTCCTTTGCCCACCCTGAGATGGGATCACTTGTTCTTTTCTTGCTAATACGTTTGAGTTCTCTGTGGGTTCTGGTTATTAAACTTATATCAGAAGTATAACCTGCAGATATTTTCTCCCATTCTGAGGGCTGTCTGCTTGCTTTACTTACTATGTTCTTGGCTTTTTAGTTTGATCAATTCCCAGTAGTGTATTTTTGATACTGCTTCAATTGCCTGGGGAGTCCTCCTCATAAAATATTCAGCCAGGCCGATTCCTTCAAGAGATTTCCCTGCACTTTCAAGTATTTTTATAGTTTCATGTCTTAAGTTTAAATCTTTCATCCAGTGAGAGTCTATCTTAGTTAATGGTGAAAGGTGTGGGTCCAGTTTCAGTCTTTTACAGGTCGCCAGCCAGTTCACCCAGCACCATTTGTTAAATAGGGAATCTTTTGCCCACTGAAAGTTTTTAATTGGCTTGCCAAAGATCAAATAACGGTAAGTAGCTGGATTCATCTCTTGGTTCTCTATTCTGTTCCAGACATCTACTTCTCTGTTTTTATGCCAGTACCATGCTGTTTTGATCACTATCAATTTATAGTACAGTCTCAGGTCTGGTAGCATGAGTCCTTATGCTTTGTTTTTATTTCTGAGTAATGTTTTGGCTATTCGAGGTTTTTTCTGATTCCATACAAAACTAAGTATTATTTTTTCAAAATCTTTAAAATATGACAATGGAGCTTTAATAGGAATTGCATTAAAATTATATATTGCTTTGGGTAGTATAGACGTTTTAACAATGTTGGTTCTTCCCAGCCAGGAGCATGGTATGTTTTTCCATTTGTTAACATCTTCAGCTATTTCTTTTCTTAGAGTTTCATAGGTCACTTTATAGAGATTTTTCACATCCTTTGTTAGGTATACTCCTAAATATTTCACCTTCTTTGGCACTACTGTGAAAGGAATAGAGTCCTGGACTTTTTTTTTGGCTTGGCTATTGTTGGTATACATATAAAGGCTACAGATTTATGGGTGTGTATTTTGTAGCCTGAAACATTGCTATATTCCTTGATCACTTCTAAAAGTTTTGTAGTAGAATCCCTAGTCTTTTCCAGATATATGATCATATTATCTGCGAAGAGTGAAAGTTTGATCTCTTCTGACCCTATGTGGATACCTGTGATTGCCTTTTCTTCCCTAAATGCGATGGCTAAAACTTCCATTACAATGTTAAAGGGCAGTGGAGACAATGGACAACCTTGCCTTGTTCCTCCTAATCTAAGTGGAAATGATTTCAATTTAACTCCATTCAATAGGATTTTGGCTATGGGTTTGCTGTAGATGGCCTCTATCAGTTTAAGAAATGCCCCTTCTCTACCAATTTTCTTAAGTGTTCTGACCATGAAGGCATGCTGGATATTATCAAAAGGTTTTTTGCATTAATTGAGAGAATCATATGATCTTTATTTTTTCGTTTGTTTTTGTGCTGAATTACATTTAAAGATTTATGTATATTGAACCATCCTTGAGACCCTGGGATAAACCCCACTTGGTCATGGTCTATAATTTTTTTGATGTGTTGTTGGATTCTGTTTGTTAAGATCTTATTGAGTATTTTTGCATCAATATTCATTAGTGATATTGGTCTATAATTTTCTTTTCTTGTTGGGTCTTTCCCTGGTTTAGGGATCAAGGTGACGTTTGCTTTGTAGAATGTGTTGGGTAGTACTCCTTCTTCTTCTATATTTTGGAAGAAGTTTAGTAATATAGGTACTAGTTCTTTTTTAAAGGTTTGGTAGAATTCTGATGTGAAGCCATCTGGTCCCAGGCTTTTATTTTAGGGAGATTTTGTATAGTTGATACTATTTCAGAATTTGATATAGGCCTATTCAACATTTCCACTTTGTTCTGGCTAAGTCTTGGTAGGCAATACTTCCGAGTATTGGTTGATTTCCTTCATATTTTCATATTTCTGGGAGTAAAGTTTCTTGTAATATTCATTAAGGATTTTTTGAATTTCTGCGTGGTCTGTTGTTATTTCATCTTTATCATTTCTGATTGATGAAATTAGAGATTTTACTGTTTTTTTCCTGGTTAGGTTGGCCAAAGGTTTATCCATTTTATTGATCTTTTCATAAAACCAACTTTTGGATTTATTGATGTGTTGTATAATTCTTTTGATTTTAATTTCATTTAATTCTGCTCTGATTTTATTTCTGTTCTTCTGCTAGGTTTGGGGTTGGAACGTTCTTCCTTCTCCAGTTGCTTGAGATGTCCCATTAAGTTATTAACTTCTTCTCTTTCCGTTTACTTTAGGGAATGCTTGCAGTGCTTTAAATTTCCCTCTTAGGACTGCCTTTGCAGTATCCCAGAGGTTCTGATAATTCATGTCTTCATTGTTGTTTTGTTCCAAAAATTTGGTGATTTCCTTCTTAATCTTGTCTATAACCCATCTATCCTTCAGCATAAGGCTATTTAGCTTCCATGTTTTTGTATGGGTATGCAGATTCCTGTTGTTGTTGAGTTCAACTTTTATTCCATGATGGTCTGAGAAGATGCAAGGAATAATTTCTATTTTTCTTATATTTTCTGAGGTTAGATTTGTGGCCTAGGATGTGGTCAATTTTGGGGTATGTTCCATGGGCTGATGAGAAGAATGTGTATTCAGTTTTGTTGGGATGAAACGTTCTATAGATGTCTGTTAAATCCTGATGTTGAATGCTTAAGTTAAATCTAAAATTTCTTTGCTTAGCTTCTTTTTGGAGGATCTATCCAGCACTGCTAAAGGGGTGATAAAATCTCCAACTACTATGGAACTGGAGGAAATCAAGTTGCTTATGTCTGTTATAGTTTCTCTTATAAATTGAGGTGCATTCTGGTTTGGTGCATACATATTAATAATTGAAATCCCATCATATTGAGTATTACCTTTAACAAATATGAAGTGTCCATCCTTATCCTTCTTTATTTTGGTTGGTTTAAAGCCTATTGTATCTGCAAATAGGATTGCAACACCTGCTTTTTTCTGCCTTACATTTGCCTGGAGTATAGATGACCATCCCTTCACCTTGAGTGTATATTTGTCTTTTAAGGTAAGATGAGATTATTGTATGCAGCAGATATCTGGCTTGAATTTTTGTATCCAGTCAGCCAACCTGTCCCTCTTTACAGGACAATTTAAGCCATTCACATTAATTGAGAATATTGATAATCCTTTCAAGAGTCTGATGGACATTTTTAATTTTTTTGTGACCGTGGAAGTTGGAGACTGATCAAAAGTTTCTGGGTGGGTTTACTTTTGTGGTGGAGGATTACACTGGTCTTTATGGAGGATAGGTCTGAGAATATCCTGGAGAGCTGCTTTAGTTATGGCAAATTTCTTCAACATGTGAATGTTATTAAAGTATTTAATTTCTCCATCACAAATGAAACTCAGTTTAGCTGGGTACAGAATCCTGGGTTGAAAGTTATTTTATTTTAGGAGATTAAAAGTCGATGACCACCCTCTTCTAGCTTGAAAGGTTTCATCAGAGAGATCTGCAGTTATTCTAATATTCTTGCCCTTTTAGGTGATGGTTTTCTTTTGTCTGGTTGCTTTCAGATTTTTCTCCTTCATATTAACTTTAGTGAAATTGATTATGATGTACCTAGGAGATGTCTTATTTGGGTTGAGTTGTGCTGGATTTCTGAAACTGTCAGCTATCTGAAATTCAGAATCTCTTGGCATGTCTGGAATGTTCTCTTTCATAATCTCATGAACAAGAGACTCTGTGCCTTGTGAAGCCACTTCATCACTTTTGGGGATCCCTATGAGACGAATATTGGTTTTCTTTGATTTATCCCAGAGCTCCCTGAGAGAGTGATCTGTTTTTGCCCTCCATTTATCTTCCTCTTTGAGAGTTTGGGAGCATTCAAAAGCTTTGTCTTCAATATCAGAAATCCTTTCTTCTGCTTGCTCCATTCTGTTACTGAGGCATTCTACTATATTTCTCAGATCTTTGAGGGCTGCAACTTCTTGTCTAAATGAGTCAAAATCTTTGGTCATTTGGTCTTTGAATTTGTTGAATTCTTGAGCCATCTTTTGTGTTTCTTCTTGGAATTCTGTATCCATCTTATTTGCTATCCAGATTCTGAATTCGATTTCTGACATCTTAGCTATTTGTGTATGGAATCTTGTGCTGTGTCTGCCCCATTGTTCCTTGGGTGAGTTGATCTACTCTGATTATTGATATTGCCAGAGTTTATCCATTGATTTCACCTCATATTTGTTTTTCACTGTTGCCTCTGGGCGTCCTCAGAGTTGGGGAGGTTTCTCTCCAAGATTAGACCTCAGCGGTATCACTCTATTTTTGCTGGATCTTTGTAGGTGACCCTGTGTAGTTCCTCTGGGCCTGCCCCAGCCAGGGAGTTCTGTCACACCTGGATCCAGCAACAGTGTGGGAGGTGGTGCACACGGTTCTGTCTCTGGCTAGGAGAAGGGCTCCGCGCAGAGGCAGGGAAGGCTCCAGAGGGTACATGGCTACCAGAGTCCCTGGCCAGATGGGCGGGCTGGTGCGGAGGCAGGGAATGTACAAGAGGGAGGAGGCGGGGTTGCACAGCTCCTGGAGTTCCTGATCAGGGCATGTGAAGGCCCGGCTGGTGCCGGTTGCGGGTTGTGGTGCCGCTCATATGGAAGTCCAGATGGGTGCAGGTCGTGGGTTGCGGTGCCACTCATATGGAAGTCCAGGCGGCATGGGTTGTAGGTCATGGTGTCTGTGTGGGCATGGGTTGTGGGTTGTGGGTCATGGCACTGCTAGGAGTTCCTGGCTTGCACCGGTCATGGGTTGCAGCGCTCCTCATATGGAGGTCTGGGCTGCCACAGGCGGGTCATGGGTCGTGGCACCTGTCATATGGAGGTCCTGGTGGGTGTGGTTCGCGGGGTATGGGTGTGAGGCCGCGTGGCTGCTGGAGGAGATCCTGGTGGGAGGAGGGCTCGGCCGGCCCTTGCTGTCTCTTGCTCGGGGGAGCTCTTGGTCTGGCCGACAGGGAGGAGGGTCACTGCTCAAGAACCTCCTCCCTCAGTCTCAGCAGGGGTTAGGCTTCTGGTTCATTGGGTAAGGGGAAAAGGGCATACTGGAAGTTCTGAATGGCAGGAAAGATCTTAGTTTGATATTTCTGCCTAGCAAGAGAATGTTCATAGTTGCTGCAAAGTTCTTCTCAGGATGTAGTACCCAATTTCCACAGCACTCACCCATAGGGTGAGGCAAGAGGTCTGCAGTTCACCACTTGTCTGTAGAAAACCCTCAGGAGCAATAGAAGAGAGAAAAGAAAGGAGACTGAAAAACAAAGAAAAACCACAGCTTTCTTGGGGGAGAGGACGGACACTCCTCCTTCCAGATGAATACCTGAAGCTTGGTTTCTTGGAGTTGCAGCTTGCCTTTGCAGAGGTGACCTGCAGTTATCATCTGTCTCTTGTCTGGGCTCCCAGTCTTCAGCTTAATTGGGCTGTTTCTGGACATTATCTTTGCTTTTGGACAGGAGCCTCCCTTGGAAGCTGCTCTCAGTTGGCCATCTTGCTCTTCCCCCTGCACTTTTCGTATTTTGAAGTCTTTGACTACTTATCAAATAATTCACTCAATAAATATTTATTTTATAATTCATTCAATAAAAATTTATTGATAGCTAGTGTGTTGAATCCTTTATTTTTGAAAAATAGTTTGGTTAAGTTACATAGTTGTACTTTGGTATTTTCGTATTAATTTTTAGGATAAAGTTGTCAAGTTATGGTGGAAACGTGTTGGTTGAAATTCTGATTATAATAACACTGAAATGATAGAAAAGTTTGGATACTATATTTTGCATCTGTGTCTATGGTATATCTTGTATATATCTGCATTTGTTCAGGTCTTTCTAAGAAATACTCTTCATGCTTTATAATTTTATAAATTATTTTAACCAAGAGGGCTTATGGATTTTTGTTAGTTGTATTTAAAATATTTTGTACTTTTGATTGCTGTTTTACATGAATGCTTTTTTGTTATATTTTTAAATGACTATTACCAGTGTTTGGGAATGCCGATAAATTTTGCATGTTGAATTTGTTTTAACCTGGTCAATTTTCTCAACTGCTTTTTTAGTTTAGATAATTATAGAGTCTCTTGCATTTTCTATGTAAACATGTTTTACATTTGCAAATAATGACAGCTTTGCCTTTTCTAATGGTAAATAGAAGTGATGACAAAAGTAATCCTGTTCTTTTTTTAAAGAAGTAACCATTTTCTTATCCTTAATTTTATGGGAGTGAGTATTCTAAATCCTAACAAATTCTTAAGTTAGTGTCTTATTACAATACTCTATAAATGACTAGAGTAAAATTCATGTTCTGATTATTCATTTTTCTATTTTTCTCAGTGTTACTGTTTTTCATTAAATTTTGTGGGAGATAGTTTTATTTAATTCTTTCTCCCTCCCATTGTGCTAAGCCCTCCCTGTATTTAACAGTTTTGTGATTTTTTTCTACCTGCTTTCATAGGCTCTTTCATTTAGACCAAAACTTATTACATCATATTGAGGCTCTTATTTTGCATCGATAGTGAATTATCAATAATCTAGTTGCTGAAGTAGCAACTAGATACCATGTAGCAGCAGTTTTCTTCATCTTTCTTTCACTTGTCATTGAAAGGCATCCTGGAATCTGCCTTCAAACGGGAAGCTTGACGTCAGTGTCTAATTCATGAGAAAGCAGTTTTTATCCTTTTAATCCATAAGAATGAAACTCCTGGTCAACTTGCCCTACTATTAATCTGGAGCCCAGTAGGCTCAGGGTTTTTAACCTCTACTTACTGTTGACTTTTTTCTTTCCATTTTGTTCTGCAGAGATGTCCATCTCTTTTTTAAAGCAGGTATATGTGGGTGGTTGTATCTATAATTCCTATATATTTGGATAAGAGAGGGTGTGTAAAATATGAAGGTATGTAATATTGAGCTATCTGGATCAGAAGTCAAACTATCTTTCTTTAAAGCAGTATAACATCCTATTATATTGATTGATATTTCAGAAATATGTATTTTATTTTGAAATTTTTAATTATGAATATGACTGGTAGTAAAAGATTTAGCAATGTTAGTATAAAATGTTTAAAGTAGGGTTTTTGGTGAGTCTAGAGAATAGGAAGATATCAGGTGCATTATAGGAGACAAACCCAGAAATAAGGACAGGTACCAGATTAAAAGGAAATTGAGTGCTGTACTGAGCCATTGAATAAGGATTTAAAGGCTGAGCATGGTGGCTCACACCTGCAATCCTAGCACTCTGGGAAGCCGAGGTGGGAGGATTGCTTGAGCTCAGGAATTCAATACCATCCTGAGCAAGAGACCCCATCTCTGCTAAAAATAGAAAAAATAATCAGAGTGGCATTTGCCTATAGTCCCAGCTACTTGGGAGGCTGAAGCAAGAGGATTTCTTGAGCCTGGGAGGTTGCTATGAAGTATGATGCCATGGCACTCTAGCATCGGCAACATTTAGACTCTGTCTAAAAAAAAAAAAAGAGTGAGACTTCGTCTTAAAAAAGAAGAAGAAGAAGAAGAAAAAAAAGAAAGATAAAAGGAAATAAGAATTTCCTAAGAATTAAAGATAAAAGGAAACAGAAAAAGGAATAGGAATTTGAAGAGGTAAGCAGCATAGCTAGGTTATCATTTTAATGGAAGATCACTCTGGCAGTAATACGGATAATGGGTTAGTGGCATAGAAATCAAGTATCAGGGGAAAAAATTAGGTGAGAGATGATGAAGTATTGATTAAAAACAGTACACTGGGGCTGGAGACTGATATGGCTTCTCTTTTCTTCTTATCAATTTGATTAAATTAACACTGGGAAAGCTTCCATGCTGCTGTCTAGGATTCCTTGTTATATTTCACAGTATAATGGATTTCAGGAGGATTTTTCTTACACTGAGTGAGAAATAGAGTTAATTTTTGTGCTTACGAATAGCTTTTTGGGGAAATAAAGATGATTTAAGAAAAAATAAAAGGGTGATTATAAGTTTAGTATTAATTTACTGGAGTTAGTTTAGTGTTTTCTAAAATTAATGCCAACATTTAAATAAGGTTGGAGAATAAATTAATGCCTAGGCCTATGAGTGGCAGGTGAAGGATTAGAAGTCAAAGAACCATGACTGACTCTGGCTTCCCAGAGTTTAGTCTGAAGCAAGTCACTTCCCATTAGGCCATCATCAAGTTTTTTCTTTTATGTGGAATAAACCTGAAATGTTCCTTATAAATCTGACAAAATCATAATCTTTTTTTTCTTTTCTTTTCTTTTTTTTTATTGTTAAATCATAGCTGTGTACATTAGTGCAATCACCTGTACCCATTCTAAGATGCACCATAGATGTGGCCCCACTCATTACCCCCCTCCACCAAAACCTCCCCCCTCCCTTCCCCTTCCTTGGCCCTTTCCCCATAGTCTTGTGCTATAGTTGGGTTATAGTCTTCATGTGAAAGCTATAATTTAGCTTCATAGTAGGGCTGAGTACATTGGATACTTTTTCTTCCATTCCTGAGATACTATGCTAAGAAGAGTATGTTCCAGCTCCATCCATGTAAACATGAAAGAGGTAGAGTCTCCATCTTTCTTTAAGGCTGCATAATATTCCATGGTATACATGTACCACAGTTTGCTAGTCCATTCGTGGGTTGATGGCACTTGGGCTTCTTCCATGACTTAGCAATTATGAATTGGGCTGCAATAAACATTCTGGTACAGATGTCTTTGTTATATTGTGACTTTTGGTCTTCTGGGTATAAACCTAGTAAAGGAATTATAGGATCGAATGGCAGGTCTATTTTTAGGTCTCTAAGTGTTCTCCAAACATCCTCCCAGAAGAAACGTATTAGTGGGTATTCCCACCAGCAGTGTAGAAGTGTGCCCTTTCCTCCACATCCATGCCAACATTTCTGGTTTTGGGATTTTGTTATGTGGGCTACTCTTACTGGGGTTAGGTGATATCTCAGAGTAGTTTTGATTTGCATTTCTCTGATGATTAAGGATGATGAGCTTTTCTTCATGTGTTTGTAGATCTTGAGTCGGTCTTCTTTAGAGAAGTTTCTCTTCCATTCCCTTGGCCACCCTGAGATGATTGTATGAGGAATAATTCTTAAAATGAAAACTTTAGCTTGCTTCTCTATTATCTTGGCTTATGGTAATATGATTGTCACAAAGACGAGAGAATACTGATTTTTAGCATTTGTGTAATGGTTAATTTTATGTCCGAACTTGGCTAGGCCATGTTATACCCAGGTATTTGGTTAAATATTAGTCTAGATGAAGGGTGTCCAAACTTTTGGCTTCTCTGGGCCACATTGGAAGAAGAAGAGTTGTTTTCAGCCACATGTTAAATATACAAATACTAATGAAAGCCAATGAACCAAAAAAAAAAGTACATTATGCATTATTTTTGTGATATCTGCCAGCACAGATAAGCAGAAAAATCCTTACACAATAATCCCAATTATGCAGCAGCTTGTTCAGATAAAATCTGAAAAATTTAAAGTTAAAAGTTAAGTTAAAATCATCAAGCAGGTCCAAATTTAGCAATTAATAATATAGAAAATATGCATGTCTAAGTAATAAAACATCTTTAGTTGTTTGATTTTTTACTATAAAAGAAAATCAGGCAACATAAAACTAGTGGAATTTTGACATTGTATTTGAGAAGCTAATGCATCACTATCTGGTTCAATGGATTTATTTCCAATTGTCAGTGAGTTCTTAAGGGTTTCTCACATATTTTGGTTCTAATTTTACTCCTAATGTGCTTCATTAATGAAACTAGCTTCTCACAAATGTAGGTGCTGCCAAAGAGTTATGACATGAATAAGACATGATTGTGAAGTGAGGGATATTTGTCACTGGGGAGATAGGACTTATAAAATTCCAGTAAAAAGACATGATTAAATTCTTATTGAAGTTGAATGTCAGATTGCAGCTCTCTGCATTCCATTTGAAAATTGGCAGGTAACATATGTTGACTGAAAATGGAGTTGCAAATGCACCAAAATATTGATTATTTTCCTAGAAATCTTAAAATTTGTTTAAAAATTCTTGTATGAAACTGAAAAGCAAGGCTGCATATTTTTTGCCGTTCACAAGACTGTGTTTAGCCATCCTGTCCAAATGCATGAAATTTGTTTGCTATAATTTCAGTTTCATTTGGAACGCTGTTATAGTTTTAAACATTGTATTGATAAGTTGATTTTCACCTTGAAATCTCATGTTTAACTCATTTAAATGAGCAGTTAATTCCACTAAAAACACTAATCTGTGAGCCAGTTTTCATCATCAAATCTGGCACAAATTCAGAAACGACTTGATAACATGTTGCAAATCATAAAATCTTTTTATCATTTGGCCTTGACTTAGCCGTCTTACTTCTGAAAAGTAAATGACGTTGCCATAGTCAGCATCAATACTTTTTTTTTTGCAGTTTTTGGCTGGGGCTGGGTTTGAATATGTCACCTCTGGCACATGGGGCCAGCGCTACACTCCATAGAGCCACAGGCACTGCCCAGCATCAATACTTTTAAGGAATTCCTGGAATTACCAATGATTCAATCCCTTGGCCCTTATGAAATTCACAGTCGTGATGACGATTTCCATGATGTCATCCATTTTTAAAGCTTTGACACATAAATTTTCACTATACAGTGATACTTTATCAAATGTGATTTGAGTGGCAATTGTATGGTCTTTTGTTAATTTTACAACTATCTCTCTTTTACCTACCCTCCATAGGGCACCATCAGTAACTATACCAGATATGTTGACAATGGATAAAGAAAATTTCTTTAATGTTTTTTACTGGTTCATATAAATCTCTTCATTTAGTTGTGTCTTTTAATGACACTAAAGAAGCCACTTCTTCAGTGACATATTCATCATGATATCTTTAGTAAAGTGACCTGCTGTGTCATATTTGTAACATCAGTACTATCATCTATTGCTAAAGTATAAAATTTTAAATTACCAGCTTTACTCTCCAAACTTATTTTGATAGATTTCCAATTGCTTTAATTCACTTGGCTATAGTCTGGTGAGACAAATTGATTTTAGAAGTATTTCCTCTTTTTCAGGGCAAATTATATTTGCCATACTTTCCATAGACTGCTTAGGAAACTCACTATCAGTAAATGGTTTTGATTATTTTACAATTAAATATGCTATCCCATAATCAGAGTTTATAATGTAATGCGTCTGAGTTTTAATTAAAAAAAATATTTTGAGGGGCCAGGCATGGTGGCTCATGGCTGTAATCCCAGTACTCTGGGAGTCCGAGGCAGGTGGATTGCTTGTGTTTAGGAATTTGAGAACAGCCTGAGCAAAAGCAAGACCTCTTTCTCTATAAAATAGCTGGGAGTTGTGGTGGATGCCTATAGTCCCAGCTACTTGGGAGGCTGAGGCAAAAGGATCACTTGAGCCCAAGAGTTTGAGGTTGCTGTGAGCTATGATGTCATAGTACTCTACCAAGTATGACAAAATGAGACTCTGTTGAAATGACAGACTTTTTTTCAGTTCTACTGTTTTGTCTTTTATATGCATCTCATTTGGCAGCTTTTTAAAAAATGTAATACCTTTTCAAATTATAGTCTTTGACAACTTGCACAAATTCCCTACAAATTAATTAGAATGCCTTACTGTTTGCCTTGACAAAAAAGTAGTCATCTGTCTACTTTTCACTGAATAATCTTTCTTCATCTGTAATTTTTTTTGGGGGGGTTCTGTTTTCTTTTGAAACATTATAGAAGCCTTCCTGAGTTTAAAAAATAATTATAGATAAAGGATTACGTTTACTTTTATTATAAAAATTAATTGACAGGAAAATAGAAAGCAAGGTTTGGGCCCTTGCATGTCTTCGGTGCTGATGAAGGGAGAGGTAGAAGGCTGATTATAAAGCACTGTGGGTGATATGTGAGACACCTCTGAGATGTGGAAGTATCCTTTGTAATCAAATAAGAATGTTTACGTGACTTCTAAATAACATTAAACCCCTAATGTTGCAATGGTAGGTGGAAATATTATTGATCATCATTGCCTCACCATAAGCACATGTAACATTTGATGGTGTCAATTTGACTATCAGTGCTTGGCAGATAACACAATGGGAGCTGCATACCACAGTAAAACTGAAGGGGCATGCATGTGTACAAATAGCAACAGCATATGTATGCTTACTTTACATGATATTGCGACATGACGTTATCTACAAAGTTCACGCTTGAAGGCCACATAACTGGGTTCCACCACAATATCACACACACACAAATCTCTTGCTGTTTTAAGTAAGTTTAGGATTTTTTGTTGGGCTGCATTCAGTGCCACCCTGGGCTGCATGAGATGGGCCCCCTCCAAATTGTGAGTTGAACACACCTGATCTGGTTGCTGATATGAATGTATTTTTTAGTTGAAATTAACATTTAAATCAATAAGCTTTGAATGATGCAGATTATTCTCTCTTAATATGGAAAGGCCCTATCCAATCATTAAAAGATTTAAGAGTAGAAAGAGTGACTCCCTCCTTCTAGTCTTCCATTCCAAACTTGAGCTTGAATAATCTTCACTGATTCTCCAGTCTAATAGCCAAACTACAAATTTTGGACTTTACAGCGTCTGCAATTGTGTGGGGGCAATTTCTTAAAATAAATCACTTTCTCTGTCTACACACATACATACACACATACATACTTTCTATTGCTTCTGTTTCTTTGGAGAACTCTAATAAGTATACTTGGTTATTGAATATTTTCTAGATTAAAAATAAATGTGTAATTTCAAATTGAATAGTTTTTTGAAAAGCATTTGCATCAACTGATTGATTATTAAACATTTGCCTACATTCTAGAAACTGTGTGAGATATGGCATAAATAAAGTGATATCTTAACTCTCAGTAAATTCACAATTTAATTGGGAAGACAAAGCTTCATCTTGGGAAAAATTATATAATGAAATTAGAATGGAATAATCTAAGGACAAAGATAGAAAACTATCATAAAACTTCTATTGGTTTAGTGATTAAAGCTGTTAAATGCAATTTATCATTGCGGGTTAGGAAAAAGTTAAGAAATAAAGATTAATTACTTTTAATGTATAATCTTAGAAAATCCTGACAGTTGCTTATGTGGTATTAGGCATTATTATTTTTGTGTTAGAATGTATCAGAAATTTTAATAGGTAAAGTGAAAAAAATTCTCTTATTTTCACTACCCTATGCTGTAGTGAAAAAAAGTTTCTATAAAGGAACTTTCATGCAGATGGGGTTTTAGGGGAGCCTTGAGTTTTAAGTATGCTGTGTGCAAAGCTGAGTAAACAGTGAGCAAAGGACACTCATTCTTTCTTATCAGGAGTTTGTGTTAAAAGACTGAGTGAAAAATCCTTGACAAGAATGTGATAAGAAAGTAGCACACATGGTATTTATTCCTGCATTGTCAAAACCTTGAATAATTCTACCAATTGTGTGCCATAAAGTGGGTTTGACTATCCCAGAGACACTGGATTTTGGCCCTTGACCATGTCAATAGCTGGCCTGTTTTCTACGTTTGTGAGATAAGAGAGCAGAGTATTATCTTACCCTAGAAATGTCTTATTCACATCTTGTATCAGGGAATTGTGCTTGGTTCTAATTGTAGGTATTAGCTGACCATGATTTTAGGTCATAGATGTTTTTTCTAACCTATCCTTTGGTTTGTCATCAATATATATGCAAATTTTATAACATCAGTTAAAGGAAATTAATTGTTGGAGCTAGGAGACTATATGGAAGTATATAAGTTCCTCAGAACTGGCTTGACTTAGGATCAAGTGTAGCCCAAAGGATTTGGTAAGAATTAATTTTCCTTTATAAGATGTGTAGGGATGCATCAGCCATTGGCTTACCTAGACAAGTTTCAGTTCATTCACTTTGATCTCAAAATATGCAAAGTTCATCTTAGCATGTCACCAAATATCTGATTCCTCTACCTGCCTTCCCACACAATGCCAAGGTGTAGGTGAGGGATTGAAATGAGTGCTTAAAGTATAAATAAAAACCCTGAAAATTAGAATGTACAGAGCCATTAACAGACATCTTGGCCAAAAAAGTGATCAAGTTATTATGTTGGTTGAACATGAGGTAAGCATTTTTCTTAGTAGAACTAAGAAAAACTAGAACTAAACTAGATCATCTAATCCAGAAGACGATGATCAGAGAACAGAGCATTTGTAGAGTAATTGAGAGTTGGAGATGTTCATTCTGAAGGGAAACTTCATTTGAATATGATGGCTGTCATTGAATATTTAGAGTTCTATCATGTAGAAGAAGTGCTAAAATTTTTCTACTTTACTTATAATGAATTCAAAAAGTCTAATTCGAATCAATGGGTAGAAGCAAAATTCAGTTCAATGTAATTAAATAATATAGGGGTCACTACAAAAGTTTGAGACAGTATGTGTTATGGTCCATTATTTCACTTCCAAGAAATATAGTTGACAGTGTCCTTTCTGATTCATCCCTGTAAGTTTCAACTGGCTTGGCTTATCCGTGTTACTAGGAGGGCTTCATTTGTTTCTGTCCACGTGGATTTTACATTTTCTGATTTTTGTGTATATCAAAACTTTTGTAATGACCTGTGTTTAAGTAAAACATGTCTAACAAACACAGCTGTCCAGAAATGAATGTGTCCCACAGCTGCCCACCTCTGCAAATATCAGTGACACCTCCTTTCACTGGCTTCCAGTGAATCTGCCTTTTTCCTGCCTGAACATTTGTACGGAGCAGGAGAGTTCCCCTCTCCTAAGTGTCACAGCCAATTCCTAAACCCAGGGAAGCCTGAAAGTGAATTTTTCAGCTCAGCCTCAGTCTGGTTCCCTCAAGATTCAACCGTAACACTTAGAAGTGATCAAGGAATACAGCAATGTCTCAGGTTACAAAATCAACATTCATAAATTGGTAGCCTTTATATATACTAACAATAGTCAAGCTGAAAAACAGTTAAGGACTCTATTCCGTTCACAGTAGTGCCAAAGAAGATGAAATATTTGAGAGTTTATCCAACAAAGGACATGAAAGATCTCTATAAAGAGAACTATGAAACTCTAAGAAAAGAAATAGCTGAAGATGTTAACAAATGGAAAAACATACCATGCTCATGGCTGGGAAGAATCAACACTGTTAAAATGTCCATACTACCCAAAGCAATATACAATTTTAATGCAATCCCTATTAAAGCTCCACTGTCATACTTTAAAGATCTTCAAAAAACAATACTTCGTTTTATATGGAATCAGAAAAAACTTTGAATAGCCAAGACATTTCTCAGAAATAAAAACAAAGCAGGAGGAATCATGCTACTAGACCTCAGACTATAGTATAAATCAATAGTGATCAAAACAGCAAGGTACTGGCACAAAAACAGAGAAGTAGATGTCTGGAACAGAATAGAGAACCAAGAGATGAATTCACCTTCTTACCATTATTTGATCTTTGACAAGCCAATTAAAAACATTCGGTGGGGAAAAGATTCCCTATTTAACAAATGGTGCTGGATCAACTGGCTGGCTACCTGTAGAAGACTGAAACTGGACCCACACCTTTCACCATTAACTAAGATAGACTCTCACTGGATGAAAGATTTAAACTTAAGACATGAAACTATAAAAATACTAGAAGAGAGTACAGGAAAAACCCTTGAAGAAATCGGTCTGGGCGAGTATTTTATGAGGAGGACCCCTCGGGGAATTGAAGCAGCTTCAACAATACACTCCTGGGACATGATCAAACTAAAAAGCTTCTGCACAGCCAAGAACACAGTAAGTTAAGCAAGGAGACAGCCCTAGAATGGGAGAAGATATTTGTAGGTTATGTCTCTGACAAAGGTTTAATAACCAGAATCCACAGAGAACTCAAACGTATAAGCAAGAAAAGAACAAGTGATCTCATTGCAGGCTGGGCAAGGGATTTGAAGAGAAAGTTCTCTGAAGAAGACAGGTGCACGGCCTACAGACATATGAAAAAATGCTCATCATCTTTAATCATCAGAGAAATGCAAATCAAAACTACTTTGAGATACCATCTAACTCCAGTAAGATTAGCCCATATCACAAAATCTCAAGACCAGAGATGTTGGCGTGGATGTGGAGAAAAGGGAACACGTCTACACTGCTGGTGGGAATGCAAATTAATACATTCCTTTTGGAAAGATGTTTGGAGAACACTTAGAGATCTAAAAATAGACCTGCCATTCAATCCTATATTCCTCTACTAGGTATATACCCAGAAGACCAAAAATCACATCATAACATTGATATTTGTACCAGAATGTTTATTCCAGCCAAATTCATAATTGCTAAGTCATGGAAAAAGCCCAACTGCCCATCGATCCACGAATGGATTAATAAATTATGGTATATGTATACCATGGAATATTAATGCAGCCTTAAAGAAAGATGGAGACTTTACCTCTTTCATGTTTACATGGATGGAGCTGGAACATATTCTTCTTAGTAAAGTATCTTAAGAATGGAAGAAAAAGTATCCAATGTACTCAGCCCTACTAGGGGGTGTTCACTCAGTTCCAGCTCTGCCCCTAATTGATATTACTGACAGAACAGAACAGAATAACTTTGCGGGAATTTGTTTCTGTCCCTTCTAAATTCGCTTGCAGAAGAGAAGCTGTTTGAATTCCCAGAGCCTGTGCCTCAGGCCCTGTCTTTGCTCTTGCAGGTTTGTATTCAGTTAGCTGTCAGTTCTAGCTTCCTGCCTTTTTTGTCTATAGGCTGATGATCCCCTGAGTGCCAGGTGCATCTTAGGCTCAGTAAAGTGGTCCTCTGTGTCAGCCCTGCCCTTGGAACTTCCCAGCTCTGCACCTGTGTTTCTAGGCCCCACGCTCCACCTAGGCCATTACCGTCTCAGGGAAACCCTTTACTCACGGGGCCTGCATTTCTGTCCCAGATTTGTTCCCCGGTGGTTGCCACCTGAGAAGATACCCAGCCTCCTCTCGTTGCCCAGGGAGATGGGGGTGTGGCTTCGGAATATCTGGGAATGAGCCCTATTGTTGACAAAAACGGGTGCTGCTCTGTGCATCGGGGCACCGCTGCTCTGGTGTGGTTCTGTCTCAGCCGACCATCCTCTCCTCACTCCCGTGCTGCAGAATCAACACTGACCATCTGCAGTCTAGGCCCTGTCCACACCCCTTGAGAAATCACCCGAGAATCTGTACTTCTGGGTGACAGGCCTCCAGACCTCAGGGTCAGAGTAGAGGGGAGTGCTGGGAGCTCAGAATTGCAGGTAGAGAATATATACAGTTCTGTACAGTTTTATGCCTGGCAGGAGAATGCCATGGTACCCTAGTAGGGGA
Organism: Nycticebus coucang; assembly: GCF_027406575.1. Lineage (NCBI taxonomy): Eukaryota > Metazoa > Chordata > Mammalia > Primates > Lorisidae > Nycticebus > Nycticebus coucang. Next base: position 46,475,447 of record NC_069801.1, on the reverse strand, counting down.
GGTAGGTCCAGTTTTTAGATGGTCTCCCGTGGAGTGTAGTGGGAGGCCCTTTGAACTCTACTTGTTTGTTTGTGGGGCACTCAGAGCCATTCTCATGGGGGAGGGGACTCCCGTCCGCTTGATGATAGATTTTGTACCTTTTGTTTGTATCCTTGGGGTCGCAGCTCACCTCAGCGAGGTTGATGTGCGTTCTTCAACCTTCTCTTTTGGTGCAGCTCTAATCCACCAGGTTACCTGGCAAATCTGTCCTTTAACTCTCCTTCTGGACGGGAGCCTCTGTGGAAAGCTGGCTTCAGTCAGCCATCTTGTCTCCACCCCCCTCCTTGAACACGTTTATACTTTTCTAGGTATTAGTTTTGAAGGTTGATATTTATTTTTCTTCACTTTTATGAAAGGCTACATTTATTTAGAATACTTTCTTGAATAATAAATATTTTTAATAATTACCAAAGACCTTCTAGAAATGATTGACTTTTTTATTATTGTTGTATATACTTTATTCAAGCCCTTGATGCCTAATGTATATATTTTACAACTCTTCTTTTCCTCAAGATTTAGGGCATTTAACTGGGTGGGACCTGACCTCAAATGGTAACCATGGGTGATTTGTATTAATTGATTTAGTGAATATTTATTACTCACCTGCTGTGTGCTGGATGTATCTGACATAATTTATTCAAGTAACAAATTAACTACATAAAACAGTATTTTTAATTGTTCTTTGTGGTTTACAAAACAATCTCACTTTTCAGTCAGGATCCTAGCAGGAAACAAATAGTTTGCTTAAATTGGGTAATTTTGTTGAATTTAATAAAGAGAGTATTTACAAAGGTATGGGTAAAATTTCGGGCAAAATGACCTGTTTTGGTACTCTTAGGCAGCTATTAACAGAGAACTGTGAGCATGCCTAGTCTTGATGCAGAAATGAGAGGAAGTGGTTACTAAGAGACACGAGAAGACTAAATGTAGAGAGGGACACTGGATAGTAGCTTTGGTCTACAGTAGAACAGCCAACAACTTGTGACCAGGCAGAGAAGGAGCCAAAGGAATAAATATTTTAATTTTATTCTTCCCGTCCTTCATCTTTGTCTGTTCTTTGCATTAGCTAAATTAGCCTTTCTCAATCAGAAGCTAGAGAGTAAGGGCCCATTTATATATTCCATAGCCTTGTTGAGTACAAAGCAGGAAAGGAGTGGGTGAAGTATGGCTCTGGAGCGACAAATGAAAGATAATCCGTACACTCACCTTCTTTCACTAACAAATCTCATTAATTCTTTCTGCAAAAATATTACATATACCCATTTAATTTTCATTCTTAGTACCACTGTCTTATTGTTTTAGTAACCAATCATTTCTTAATTGTGTTATAGAAACAATGTTTCTCCTTTCAGACTTCTTCCAAATATATATTGCTGCTAGTTAAGCTGGAATTTAGAACTGTGTCTTCTGACATCAAATCCTCACCCTCCCTTCCTGCCATTAAATCTATTTTCGTGTGTTCATTTACATTTTGTAGAAATACAAGAATTAAAAATTCTTTCTTTTGTTAATCTCTATTGTGAGGTTTTGTGAAAAAATACTTCCGTGATGTTATGCTCTTGAAATTCACATGTATGTCTCTACTGCATCTTCTAATCTGTATTTTCTTTTAAAATTTGAACATTTGCCAAAAATTTTCAGAACAGATATCAAATTCTGTTTCTTATTTATTTTGGAATGGAGGCCCAAACGGTGAAATAATTTTGCTAGGCCAGGCTGTTCTTTGGTTGTTTTTGTTTAAAGAATTTGTATAAATTGAAATGCAGCTGCAAGTGTATTAGTGATTTTCTGCTGCTTACTTGTCAAGATTTTTATTGTTTGGATGAAAAATAGTATTTCAAACCTGGCAGCATATTGACAAAAACAGAGGAGCACTTTGTGTAATTCTGTCTTTGAAAAACTACCTCTTTGAAAGACAAAGGTTGCCTCTGCTGCTCCTGTTCACACATATCTCCAACAATAGATGTATTGACAACTCTTAGATAAGGTTTAATTTTCCACTCTCACCTGTTCATCATGATGCACACTTTTCTGCATGGAGAGAGGGAGATCAGGATCCTATAAGTGAACCACATAATTTAGAAGTGTGCTATGCATGTAGGGGAAACATCTGACTTTGTGTTACTCATCTGTGACAGGTGTAGGGCTTTCTTCCCTTTCTTTCCTTTCTAGAATTTCATGTAGACACTCTGGGGTCTTCCAAACTGTACTGGTAACTTCTCAATCTTCCTTAGTGCCCCTCTAGATGGCTGTTTATTAAGAGCCAAACCAGAAGATGGCTGCTACTGTGAGCTTCCTTTGTGTGTCAGTTTTTCTCCTTTGTGCTTCCCCTTGCACCACACCAAAAGAAATAGTCTCTGCCAAAATTTCTAAGCTGGAAATGGCACATTGTTACAAATTTATTTCCTGTACCATCCTGGCAAACTCATTACAAACTAATCATGGCCCATACTCAAGGGCACTTCCTCTGGGAACAATAGCTATAAACAAGGAGGCATTGCAAGCTGGCAGGTAAGTTGTTCTGAAGATAGTGGGGCTTTTTAGCAGAATGTTTGACCTTTTTTAATATTGCCTGAGGCCTGACTAAGACCCTCAAGGTCTATTTTTCAGCTTAAAAATCCTCTGTAGAAAAACACAGTGTGTGGTTTAAGAAGACCTTTAAATTGCTTAATGCCTCTCTATTTTCTTTCTGTGCCTTTTTAAAAATGATAATTGTAGTTGTGCTAGATAATTTCCTGTCATTTTGCAAAATGGATTCTCCTTCTTCTGGTAACAGAGTCTTTTTATCGACATAGGAAGCAACATGTTGAATATTTTATGAAGGCTAAATGTATAGGGCAGAAATAGCTAGAATACTTTCATATATATTGATAGAAGGAATATTTTGTGTAACTTGAAAATTACTTTGGGGCTAATAAAACCCTTAAGTTTTATTATTTATTCTTGTGTCAAGGTAATCATCAGCTTTGACTTGAGTGGCTATACAAAACCCCTCCTTGAGTACTCCTTTTTTTTTTTTTTTTTTCTTTCTTTCTTTCTTTCTTTCTTTCTTTCTTTCTTTCTTTCTTTCTTTCTTTCTTTCTTTCTTTCTTTCTTTCTTTCTTTCTTTCTTTCTTTCTTTCTTTCTTTCTTTCTTTCTTTCTTTCTTTCTTTCTTTCTTTCTTTCTTTCTTTCTTTCTTTCTTTCTTTCTTTCTTTCTTTCTTTCTTTCTTTCTTTCTTTCTTTCTTTCTTTCTTTCTTTCTTTCTTTCTTTCTTTCTTTCTTTCTTTCTTTCTTTCTTTCTTTCTTTCTTTCTTTCTTTCTTTCTTTCTTTCTTTCTTTCTTTCTTTCTTTCTTTCTTTCTTTCTTTCTTTCTTTCTTTCTTTCTTTCTTTCTTTCTTTCTTTCTTTCTTTCTTCTTTCGCTGTGAATATCTAATTAAACTACAAAACAGAGGGCATCAGAAAACATCAATTCAGCTTAGGGAATATAGGTATAGACATATTAAGAAATCATAACATTTAAGTCTACCTAACCTCTCTTCTAACCTCTGAAGTATCAAATACTTGGAATGTTTACAAGATACTTTGCTTCAGAAGATTTGGACTGTTGGTGTCCAAGATGGACTAACCAAACTTTTGTTAATGAGCACTAGGAAAGCTGAAAGTTTCACAGGTTTATTAGCCTCTGTGATTGAATCAGTATATATTTGGTAGATACATGAATTGTATCCACCTAAGCAGTCCTCTTTCATAAAAATAATGCTGACCATATGCATTTCAATAGATATTTTCAAACTTTCCAATTGGCTGAAATTTCAAAATACCTTTAGAGACTCCAAATACATTTATTTTCAGGTGGTTTTTCTTATGTGGAAAGAGGTGAGATTTCTGTCTCTATTCTTCTAAATCATGATTTGCTATTATTATACACATACTATGTGTATACCAGTCTTGTGCAAAGAAAAATTTAGTAGTTATTGAATATTTCCATTTTATCTGAATGATCCATTGATACCTCAAATTTGAAATTTTAAGGAGGTTTTTAATACCTTATTCTCTTCCTGTACCATCCATTATAGTTAATATATCACTAATTTTCTAGTCACCAGGCTGGAAATATTAACTTGTCACTCACAACTAGTCATTTACTTCTAATATTATTGGCTAGATGATAACAATTCATCTGTTTCCCCTACTAATAACAGTTTACATTCCCCTAAGAAAGTCAGATAACTAAGATATGTCATGGTTTCCAGACCCATTTATTGGTTTGTGGGGTGGGTATATGGCATGAATTGTGTTCTTCAGAATATCCCTGTAGAGTTTTCCATTTATTTATTTTATTTTATGTTATTTTTAAAAATTTCAAAGAATTATGGGAGTACAAGTATTTGTGGTTACATGGATCATTTTCATAATGCTTGAGTCCTGGTTATAAGTGTACCCATCACTCAGATAGTCTTCATTGTACCCATTAGGTAGATTTTTTCCCATCCCCCATCTACCCATCCAGGCTGTTTGATTTCTGCTAAGTTTTATGATAATTTCCCTTAAGCACATGTGTGCTCAACTAATGAAGAGCATTCATGTGTTAGTTGGGTTGATTTTGTATCTTTACAATAGTGCTGCAATATATATTTGTGTGCAAGTGTCTTTTTGATAAAATGTCCTTTTGGTAAATACAGAGTAATGGTATTAATGGATCAAATGGTAGGTCCACTTTTAGTTCTTTGAAGAATCTCTATACTGTTTTCCACATAGAGGCTGTACTAATTTGCTGTCCCACCAACAGTATAGTAGCATCCCCTTCTCTCTGCATCTATGCCAGCATCTATTATTTTTGGACTTTTAAATAAAAGCCCTTTAACAGGGGTAAGGTAATACCACATCACAGATTTACTTTGCATTTCCCTGATGATTAGTTGATGTTGAGCATTTGTTCATGTATTTGTTGGCCATTTGTCTTCTTTTGGAAAGCCGCTGTTCATGTCTTTTGGCCACTGTTTGATGGGGTTGTTTTCCTTGCTGATTTACTTCAGTTCTTTGTAGATTCTGGATATTAGCCCTCTATTGCATGTGTAGTTTGTAAATATTTTCTCACATTCTATAGGCTGTCAAGTTTGCTCCATTGGTTATTTTTTGGGCTGTGCAGAAGCTTTTAATTTAATCAAGATCCGTTCATTTATTTTTGTTGTTGCTGTGATTGCTATTGGGGTTTTCTCCATAAATTCTAGGCAAATCATTTAAACTGATATATAGAAGAGTTTTTCCAATATTTTCTTCTAGAATTCTTATGGTTTCATGTCTTACATTAAAGCCATTTATCTATCTTGAATTAATTTTTTGTGAATGGCGAGAGATACTTATCCTGTTTCAGTCACCAAATTCAATACCCTTTCATGATAAAAACTCTCAACAAACTAGGCATAGGGGGAACTTACCTAAAAATTATAAAAGCCACATATGACAGACTCTCAGCCAACATCATAATGAATGGGAAAAAGCTGAAAACATTCATATTAAATACTGCACCAAAACAAGGATACATAGTGTTATTACCTCTATTCAACATAGTCCTGGAAGTCCTAGCCAGAGCCATCAGCAGGAGAAGGAAATTAAGTCTATAGAAATCAGAAGAGGTCAGAATGTCACTTTTTGTGGACGATCTGATCTTAAACCTAGAAAACCCCAAAGATTTCAAAAGACTTTTGAATTAATAAACAAATTCAGCAAAGTCTCAGGATACAAAATCTATGTATACAAATCAGTACAATTCCAATATACCAAAAAATAGTCAAGCTGAGAGTCAAATCAAAGACTCAATACTGGGTGGCGCCTGTGGCTCAGTGAGTAGGATACCGGCCCCATATACTGAGGGTGGTGAGTTCCAACCCAGCTCCCGCCAAACTGCAACAACAGTGACAAAAATAGCCAGGTGTTGTGGCAGGCGCGTGTGGTCCCAGCTACTCAGGAGGCTGAGGCAAGAGAATCACTTGAGCCCAAGAGCTGGAGGTTGCTGTGAGCTGTGATGTCATGGCACTTTACCGAGGGTAACAAAGTGAGACTCTGTCTCTTTAAAAAAAAAAAAAAAATTCTGGTACAGATAATTGCTAAGTCATAGAAAAAGCCCAAGTGCCCATTGATCCACAAATGGCTTAATAAATTGTGGTATATATGTACATCATGGAATATTATGCAGCCTTAAATAAAGATGGAGACTTTACCTCTTTCATGTTTACATGGATGGAGCTGAACATATTCTTCTTAGTAAAGTATCTCAAGAATGGAAGAAAAAGTATCCAATGTACTCAGCCCTACTATGAAACTAATTTATGGCTTTCACATGAAAGCTATAACCCAGCTATAACCTAAGAATAGGGGGAAGGGGAAGAAGAAGAGGAGGGAGTGGGGAGGATGTGTGGAGCAAGGGTGATTGGTGGGATTACACCTGAGGTGCATCTTACAAGGGTACATGTGAAACTTAGTAAATGTAGAAGATAAATGTCTTAACACAATAAGAAAAGTCCAGGAAGGCTATGTTAACCAGTGTGATGAAAATGTGTCAAACTGTTTATAAAACCAGTGTATGGTGCCCCATGATTGCATTAATGTACACAGCTATAATTTAATAATAAAAAAGTCATTAAAAAATTAAAAAAGACTCAATACCATTCTTGATAGCTACAAAGAAAATAAAATACTTAGAATTATACTTAACCAAGGAGGTGAAAGATCTCTACAAATAGAACTATGAAACACTAAGGAATTGCAAAGGATACAAACAAATGGGTAAACATGCTCTTGGAATTGATAGAATCAGCATTGTTAAAACATCCACACTACTCAAAGTGATTTACAGATTCAATGCAATCCCCATCAAAGTACCAGTGTCATAGTTCACAGATCTAGAAAGAAATAATTCTATACTTCATTCGGAACCAGAAAAGGTCTCAAAAAGCCAGGCAATCTTAAGCAAAAGGAGCATATCTGGAGGTATCCCATTATTAGACTTCAAACTATACTACAGGATATAGTAACTAAAGCAGCATAGTATTGGCACAAAAATAGAGACATAGACCAATGGAATAGAATAGATAACTCAGATATAAAACCATCCACATAAAGCAAACTGATCTTTGACAAAGGAGACCAAAATATACACTGGGGAAATGAATCCCTATTCAATAAATGGTGCTAGAGAAATTGAACACCCATATGCAGAAGAATCATTTTTTTTTTTTAATTTAAAAAACATTTTAAATAGAGAAGCATTTTCTTGATTTTGGGCTTTCTGTGGCTATGTTTCTCCTCTATGCGGAGTGAGTAAATCTACAGTAGGAGTGAGTTAAGTGAATAAACATTGGTGAGGGAGGGAGAAGGAAGGCCTGCAACATTTAAAGTCCCTCTATCATCCTGTAAGTCCTTAGAGTTGTGTTGATTCATGGAGTTCAGTTTTTGTTTTGCTTCTGAGAGTTTCCAGTTTTTGCTAAGGTGACTTGAGTTGAGTTTCAGTCTCTTGCAGTTCAGAAAGTCCTGACCTCTGGATTCATTCAAAAAGATAATGCAGTTACATTTCCTACATCTGTTAATATCCTCTTCTCATCATTCAAACTGCCACTGTTTTGGTTCATGCCTCTATAACTTACTCTCCCTGCTATTCCCTAACCTCACCCTGCCAGTCATTCTTCCACTCTATTGTGCTATAATTCTAAATGTTTTAATACATTTCTTTCCTATCTCACCTCTTACCATTTTTTTCTATATCTGTGCTTTAGCCACACCAAAAATTTGTCACTTCTTATTATGCCATTCTAGTTCATTCTTTGATTTTGTACATTTTTCCCTTTGCCTAGAATGCTGCCCTCTCTGAATTCTGACATGAATCTGTGAAATTTCTACCCTTTAAAGCTCGAGTGCTCTCTCTACAGAATTAATTACTCCCACATCGTTGTTATATTTTCTACAATGTATTTATAATGATTTCCAATCCTCAGTGGCCTTCAAATTATAAACTACCAGAAACTTTTTCTAAGTCATCTTGTTGTTTCCATCATCCAATAGGATATTTACTTCCTTTGTTACTTAAAGATCATCTTGTCCATATCCCTCTAAATTGTGTGAATTATTGTTCAGCAAACATTTATTCTTTTTATTCTCCCATTGTAGTAATGTAGTTATACATTACTTTTCCTTTGATTTTGGACTTTGTCACAGTACTTTGTCAATTGAATTTTAATGGTTGACTCCAAAAGAGGCCTTAAATGTGCTTTGTGTGATTTGGGTTGGCTTTAGCATGCTGGTGATTTCTCATAAGAACAGGTAAATGAAAGACATGCTGACATACCTTGATACAACCTCATACAGAACCAAACCAAGCCTATCTGCAATCTACTGCCGATCTGCCCTGCACAGATCACCCAAACTACAACCTGCAAACCTATGAGCCTAAGAATAAATGCTTATTGTTGTAAGCCATGGAGATTTGCGGTAGGTCATTATACAACATTATTTTGCTATTAGCTTACAGATACATATTCATTGTATAGATTTGAAAAATCTTATAGCTGAAAATGTTTTCACATAACTCAGTAAGCTTTTAATAGTACTTGCTAAGATAAAAGTGTTTCATTAAATTTTATAGGAAAAGGAAAGATTTATTTAGAGAGATACATAGTAGTATCTTTCTTGGAAGGTAGATTAAACCTAGAGCCTCACATATGCAGGAATTCCACATGTTGAAGTTCTTTATATTCTGAAAGCAGGAGAAAATGTCACTTAACTAGCAAAATAATAAAAGCAAGTGCTTTCTTTTTTGATGGATTCTAAGTGTCTTTATCTGCTTGGGTTGGCATAAAATACTGTGTAGCTTCAACAACAGAAATTAATTTTCTCATAGGTCTACAGGCTTGGAAAGTCCAAGATCAAAGCTCTGCCAGGGTTTAATTTTTGGTGAGAGCTCCATTTCTAGCCTCCTTCTTGTTGTGTCCTTATATGATCTTTCCTTGGTATAAGTGCATTGGGAGAGTAAAAGAGTGTAAGCTAGTTCTCTGGTATCTCTTCTTATAAGGACACAAATCCTACTGGTAGGACCAAACTCTAATGACCTCATTTAACCTTAATTACCTTCTTATTGGCTCTGTCTCCAAATACAGTACCATTGGGATTTAGGGCTTTCAACATGTGGTTCCCAAGGGATGCAAAAATTCAGTCAATAATAGTAAGTAACAAGAGTGGCTTACTTCTATCCCATAAAGTGGATTAGGCTCTCTTGTTGTATGTTTCTATTGTACTGTAAGTATATACTGACTTTATAATAGTCATCATGCTTGAAGTGATTCAATTAAAGTTTATCTTCTCTACAGAAGCATAAAGACTGGTATATAGCCACAACAGTATGTTGACCCACAATTTATACTCAATAAATATTTGTTGAATGACTATTTCATGAAAGATAGGAGTTGGGCAATTTACTTTCTTTACAAACAAGAGAATTAACAGGTTTCACACATAAGGTTTACTATTCTCTGCAAGTGCTTCTTAAACATTTCCATGAAAGCTAAGAGCAAAGATGAGTGCCTCTCCCCCCGGGGGTTTGGGGTCCAGACTGAGATTTGGTTCTTGAATTATACTATTCAGTACTCTTCCTTTGGGGGGCTACTTGATGAGAGTACTAAATTCCTAATTTAAAATAAGCCAAATGAGATACTATGTGCTACCTTATTACTGGTTGGGCAAACGAATGAGAGACCTTTTACCCCTTACTCATTCCTGTTCTACACTCACATTGACTGGCAAAAACTGGACTCTCTGGTAAGCACTATTGAATATGAGGCTTAGGTCTGGAAGTCTGATTAGTTATTCTGTTTCCTCTTCCCCGAATTTCTGATGTTTTCAGAAATATAGGGTGTCTCAAAAGTTACTCTTGATGTCACCATACATAGGGAAAATGGGAAATTATAGATAATTGTACCTTTATTTATAAAATATTCATTATAAAATTCTACAAAGATGTAGCCAGCACATAAAGAATATTTTGTAAAGTTTTATAATGAATAGTTTGTAAATAAAGGTACATTTAGCTATAATTTCCCATTTTCCCCATGTATTGCGACTTTAGGGGCAACCTTTGGGACACCCTGTGAAAGACACCATATGCAGATGGTTCACTCAGTAACTGAAAGCTGAATTTCACTGATCCTAATTAACTTGCCCAAAGTTACACAGCTTAGGGAAGAATGGGTCTGAGTACTTCCTATGCAGCAGGTCTAGGTATGACAAATTTCCTCAGCATTTGCATATCAGTGAAATATTTGATTTCTACATCACAAATGAAACTCAGTTTAGCAGGATATGATATCCTAAGCTGAAAATTCTTTTGTTTAAGAAGGTTAAAGTCCTATGACCATCCTCTTCTGGCTTGAAACGTTTCAGCTGAAAGCTCTGTGGACATTCTCCTATTTTTTCCTTTGTAGGTAAGACTTTCCTTATGCCTGGTTCTTTTCAGGATGTTCTCCTTCATATTAACTTTGGCAAAGTTAATTACAATGTGTCTAAAAGATGCTGTGTTTGGATTGAGTTGTATTGGGGTTCTGAAACTATCTACTATCTGAATTTCTGTGTCTCTTGCAATGCTTGGGAAATTCTGCACTACAGTGTCTTGGAGTACAGTATAAGTGCCTTTAGGACTATCCTCTTTTCCTTCAGGAATTCCTACAATTGGATATTTGATCTTTTGGAATAATTTCATAACGGAATATTCTGGGTTTTTTCCTCCGTTTTTCTGCCTCTTTGATTGGGATAGTTTAAAAGTCTTGCCTTCAATTTCTGAAATTCTTTCTTCTCCATATTGTACTCTGTTACTGAGGATCTCTACTGTGTTTTGAAGCTCTTTGAATGCCTCTTTCAAATCCTTAAGCTCTGCTATATCTTTCCTCATTATGTCCATATATTGGTGACTTTGTTTTTAAATTCATTAATTTCTTGAGACATTTGGACAATTTTATGGATTTCTATTTCCATCTTCTCCTCCATTCCAGTCATCTTATTGGCCATTCATATTCTGAATTCTATTTCTGACGTTTCAGCAATTTCTCTATGGAGGGTATTTTGTCCTGTATCTCCCTTGTAATCTCTTGGAGGAGTTGATCTGCTCTGATTTTTCATGTTGCCAGAATTCTTCTGCTGGATCCTTTCCATGAGTATGTTCAACTTTTTAAAAATATTATACTTTTTTAGTTGAAGTGATAGGTTGACCCTGAATAGTTATTGAGAGATAATCTAATTGGGGACTCTTAGGAACCACCATAAGATCTATTTGATCTAAAACTAAAACTAGCTGAGTGGGCGGCGCCTGTGGCTCAAGGAGTAGGGCATCGGTCCCATATGCCGGAGGTGGCCCGTTCAAACCCAGCCCCGGCCAAAAACCACACACACACAAAAATAAATAAATAAATAAAAATAAATAAAACTAGCTGAGTGAGACCAGATCAGAAGGCCCCAGGTACTAGATCTACCTACCCCTCCCCTGATGAACTGAAGCTTGTGTTTGTAGCCCTTCCCCTACAGCCTTGTGAAGCTCTCTTTCAGGGCTGCAGTGAGAGTTTGTGAGGGCTTACTTGGTGAGATACCCCAAACTGGTTCGTGACTGCCAACCTGTCCTCTATGAGTCAATTCATATGAGTCAGAGTATTTTGCTAGACCCTCTGCTTCATTAAAATGGGAGCAGGTGCAACTCCCCCCACCTCCCCACACCCCATGGCGATAGCTGGTGGAGGGGAATCCGCTCAACGCCACCAGCAGGACGTTGAATAAGTAGTGAACCTGAGCCCCAGCCAGCGGTGGCTGGAGAACAAGTATTCATGGACCGTTTTGACTGAGAGTTCCAGTTAAACTCACTCAGGCAGGGTGAGCAACACCCACTCAAACAAGTTCAGAGGGTCTCCTGGGGCCCCCAGGCACAGGCGCCAAGCAAGGGGGTCTGGGGTAATGTCTCCTCTATGAGGAGAGTCTGCATCTGCCATGCTGCAGCTAGAATTGTGGCACCGCTGCTTCCTCTCAGTGGTTCAGTGGCCTGCACTGTGTAGGGGCCTCTCAGAGAACTTGCCAGACACTCTGGCCTCTGTCCCTCAGATGACCAGAAAGGGGGAAGGTTGGGCTGTGTGCTCAGGACTCACTTCTGTACCAGGCAGGATGGGGACAGGACTCAGAGGTGGAAATAGGAGGACCTGGACCCCTAGCTGCCTTGAGTGGGATGGAGCTAGCAGTCCCTTTTGTCCCTTGCTACCCTATGGAAAGCCCTCAGTGGGCCTCCAGGTTGAGGAGGGGTCACCGGTCGTCTGGGCAACAGGAGCCTTCAGACTAGTTCCTCGGTACCTGATCTCTGTTATCTTTCTTCCTCTTTTCTTGGCTCACAGTTTGTCTCAGTGTGGAAGGGGTGCACCTTGATTTTTTTCCCCTTGGGCTCAACTCCCTAATTTCGAATTCTCCAAATTCACTTCACTCCATCTTTTCTGCTTTTGGACAGGATCTTCTGGAGAAAGCTGCCTCCATTCAGCCATCTTGTCCCTCCCAAAGAAGAGTTTTTGAGAAAAAAAGACTTGAATCAGGAGATGGGGGCATTTATAAAAGTATTTTTTTGTTTGCTTTTAGAAATTCTTGCCTGTGGCTCAGTGAGTAGGGCGCCGGCCCCATATACCGAGGGTGGCGGGTTCAAACCCAGCCCCGGCCAAACTGCAACAAAAAAATAGCTGGGCGTTGTGGTGGGCGCCTGTAGTCCCAGCTGCTGGGGAGGCTGAGGCGGGAGAATCGGGGAAGCCCAAGATCTGGAGGTTGCTGTTAGTCCTGTGACGTCATGGCACTCGACTGAGGGTGGTAAAGTGAGACTCTGTCTCTACCAAAAAAATAAATAAATAAAAAAATGTTGATTGTGGTTGACTATAATATCATTGAACTACAGGGTATGAATTATGGTGTCTGACATATGGCATTTTTACATTAATTTATACGTATTAGTGGTGACAGTCTAGAGTCCGTGTAGCTGGTGCCTTAAAAAATTATTACTTAGGCTCGGCGCCTGTAGCTCAAACGGCTAAGGTACCAGCCACATACACCAGAGCTGGCAGATTTGAATCCGAACTGGGCCTGCCAAACAACAATGACAACTACAACCAAAAAATAGCCGAGCGTTGTGGCAGGCAACTATAGTCCCAGCTACTTGGAAGGCTGAGGCAAGAGAATTGCTTAAGCCCAGGAGTTGGAGGTTACTGTGAGCTGCCCCAAAATTCTACCCAGGGCAATAGCCTGATGCTCTGTCTCAAAAAAAAAAAAAATAATTATTACTTAGCTCAAGGGAGGGAGTGAGACTTGATTGCTGCCATGTTTCAGTTCCTCTGTGGGCCTGATGATTTATAGGGGCTCATAATTTTCAGATACAGATAAAAAGTTCCTTTCTCAATTGCTACAGACTGAGTGAGAAAAGATTCATTGGGAAGAGAGAGAAGGTAATGTGAGAATCTTTTTGAGTAGTCTTGTCATAGGCTCAAGGTCACAAAAGTAATCAATGATAGATCTAGAGCTATAACCAGGTCTTCTGACTTTTATTCCAATCAATAGTATTTTTACTTAAAAATATGTGCCAGAAAGCATTTTTAATCTTTGAAGAATGACTTTGAAAATGTCACCCAACCTTCAAATCTCTATTTTTATTTATTGCTGTATGCTAATATATTATATAAAGTATTAATTATTCATTATGTATTTAATGTTTAATTGCTGGTTAATAGGTCTCAATATATTTCAAGGAAATCACTTTATTAGTTTACTTTGAGAATCAGTCGTTGTAGATGAAAATGAAAATATGCACTCAACTTCAGGAGACAGACTAAAATTCTCTCCATTTTTTAATGCTACTGAAGTCCAGGGCTGGAAACAAGAGCTGTTCCAAGTTTTATGTGGCCTGATCTAATATAATTTTAGAGGGTCCTATTTATGAAAAACTTACATTTCAGTTAGTATCAATGTTCTTTGATGAAGGAATTTTAGTACCACTATTTTTTTTCGTGTTACTTGTTTGCCTTTTCTTTTCCATTAAAATCAATTTAGCATTTAAATAAAATTATCTAGTGGAAAGAATTTATCCCTAAACAAACACATGTGAATTCTGTTTCTGTAATCCACTCCTTCCTTTCACTACTATCTATGAGTCTTTTATCAATTCTTACTTGACACATTGCAATACAGTCCTATGTATAATTATTGATTTTATCTCAAGCTTTCTCCAAGTCTCTCATTTTATATTTATACCGCCACTGGAGAAATCTTATAAACATGCCATTCTTTTGTTTAAAATCCTCAAATGATTCCCATTTTCTTACCCTGATCTACCTCTTTAGCCTCTTGTCCTGGCACCCTACCAAGGGATACAGAGTTGTTTTTACTTCTTTTTGTAATCAAAATGTGTTACAGTTTGGGTCTCCCATATCGGACATGTTTGGAACCAGAAGTGTTTTGAAGTTCAGATTTTTAATAATTTTGGTGTACATTTGTAGGTACATTAGGTAGGTACATTAAACCTACCCAAATCCAAAATCTGAAATCCAAAATGATCCAATGAGCATTTCCTTTGAGTGTCATGTCAGTACTCAAAATATTCATGCAGTAATATGCATTTTCAAGTTTTATCTCACCTTTTCAGCCTTTTTGAGAGGAAGGGATAATTATAATTCTACATTGCTGGTTATTACTTAAACATATATGCTATAGTACGACAGTGATATAAAGTAATTAAGTTGATTTCTGTCCCTTTACCTTTTGACAAAAAAAAAATGCACAGTTGTAAAAGTCTCTCTTTTATTGTGAGTCAAGATAACAAACATAGTCTTAGGAAAATGCAGATTTATTTACCCAGGAGAGAAAGATTAAATGCTTTGGAGAAGCAGATTTGGTAAAATGCCTTATCCAGGGGCTCTAAATGCTTTCTAGAAAGAAATCATTTTTTCCGGAAAGAAATCATTTGTCTCATATAGATGAGCACTTTTTTTTCTGAGAGGAACTTTTTCACCCAAAAAGTCCAATCAGTGTGGTTACTTTTATGTAGAAGGTAAGATTTTGAAATAACAGACTGAATACGATGGTAAAATTATATGATTTTTGCTTATTTCTAATGTAATAAGGTTCTTATTTTCCTTTTTTATTTCCAAGGCCATCACATCTTTATTTCATATTCCAGTGATAGTAACTTGTATGGTTTTGGATTTACTTCTTTCAGGAAATTATGTAACTAAAAGAGGCTACAGAGGACTGCTTGTTAGAAATCTCCCTTGCCCAATTCACCTATCCTGGTAGACATTTTTATTAATATTATTAGTTACATGTTGCTCCTTATCTACTTCCTAGATAATGTAAGATAGTTTTCAGATTAAAATCTCTTCTGTAAGATATCTGAAGAAAAATCAATTAATAAAACTCCATTAGAAAGCAAAATAAAAAATATACTACATATTATTATATATAGTTTTTCTTTTTTTTTATTGTTGGGGAATAATTGAGGGTATACTGCTTGTGTTTTATGGGTGAAGTCCCTCTATTAATAGTGTCCCACCCCCAAGAGGTGTGTCATACACCATGGCCCCACATCCCCTCCCTGCTTCCCTCTCTCCCTATCACCAGACCACTTCCCCCCACCATAGACTAGCATCAGTTGTCCTCATATCATAATTGAGTACCTTGGATTCTTGCTTCTCCATTCTTGTGATGCTTCACTAAGAAGAATGATTTAAAATCCATCCAAATTAATACAAAAGATGTAAAGTCACCATCTTTTTGGTGGCTGTATAGTATTCCATGGTATACATATACCACACGTTGTTAATCCATTCCTGGGTTGGTGGACATTTAGGTTGTTTCCAAAGTTTGACAATTGCAAATTGAGCTGCAATGAACAGTCTAGTGCAAATGTCCTTATTGTAAAAAAATTTATTTTCTTATGGGTAGATACCCAGTAATGGGATTGCAGAATCAAATGGGAGGTCTGGTTTGAATTCTTTGAGGGTTCTCCATATTTCCTTCCAAAAGGGTTGTATTAGTTTGCAGTCCCACTAGCAGTATAAAAGCATTCCTTTCTCTCCACAACCACATCAGCATCTGTTGCTTTGAGTCTTTGTGATGTGGGCCATTCTTACTGGAGTTAGGTAAGAATGATGTGTCAAGGTGGTTTTGATTTACATTTCTTTGATAACTAGGGACCATGAGCATTTTTTTCATATGCTTGTTAGCCATTCATCTGTCTTCCTTAGAGAAGATTATATTCATCTCACTTGCCCATTGATATAGGGGATTGTTGGCTTTTTTTTTGTTACTTAATTTGAGTTATCTGTAGATTCTAGTTAGCAAACTTTTATCTGATTCATAATATGCAAATATATTTTCCTATTCTGATTGTTGTCTATTTGCTTTGGTTGTTGTCTCCTTAGCTGTACAGAAGCTTTTTGGGTTAATTAAGTCCCTTTATTTATTTTGTTGTTGTTGCAATTGCTATGGAAGTCTTCTTCATCAAATCTTTCCCCAGGCCAATACAGATATCTTCAAGTGTTTTCCCCACACTTTCTTTGAGGATTTTTATTGATTCATGCCTTAAATATAGATCTTTTATCTATCTTGAATCAATTTTAGTGAGTGGAGAAAGATGCGGTTCCAGTTTCAGTCTTTGACACGTGATTATCTAGTTCTCCCAGCACCATTTATTGAACAGGGATTCTTTCCTCCAGTGAATCTTCTTACTTGGTTTGTCAAAAATCAAGTGGCTATAAGATTTTAGTTTCATCTCATGGTGTTCTATTTGATTCCAGATGTCTATGTCTCTATTTTTGTGCCAAGACCGTGCTATTTCATCACTATAGCCTTGTTTATACTACTACTATAGTTTTTCTTTTCTGAAAACAGAAAGCTTACATATTTCTTTTTAAAGAGGTTTCTTTTTTTTTTGGGTGTGACCTATTTTATATTCTTAAGTAAAAAAGACAATATAGCCAAAATAGCAAAGAAAAATAAATACCTCATTATTCTTTAAAATAAACTGAACCATACAGTTTAAGTTTAACACAAAAGAAAACAAGCTACCATTTAAATGTCAAGAACTTTTATATATTCTATTTAAGTTTACAGAATTCTCATAGCGTTCAGTGGACAAACAGGAAAATTCAGTGATTTTTACAATAAAACTCCATTATTGGAAATTCTTATGGCTTCTTATTTTGATCCATTTATGTTTCTATTATTGTGGATTTAACAGCAACTCACTTTTATGTAGCATCATATGGTTTCCTCTGGGCATCTTTCCCTCATATAACACTTGATGTTTTAGATTGAAATGATCCACTTGTGGATCTGGAAGGCAGGATCTGACTTATTCATGTTTGTATTCCTAGTGCCTAGCACAATGTCTTGCATGAAATAGGCTTTCGGTTATGTTACCTCATTAACTCTGTAATTTATATTACTTAACAACTTTGGGAATTAGGTTTTATTTACATGTATGCTGAATAGATATTTTTTGAATATGTAGTTTGTTCAGACACCATTTCAGGTGCTATGGATTTAACAGTAAATAAAACAGAAAAACAAGAATACTGTAGTATTCCTTTCCTTAAAGAGCTGACATTCTTACTAGAGAGGACAGAAATAAACAATAGTCATAGTAAGTAAATGGTGAGTGCTATGAGAAAACTGAGGCAAATGAGTGGAATCAGGAAAGTGGGAAAAGGGTATTTGGCTATATTAAATATGGTGGTCAGGTGGGCCTTATTGAGGAAGTGAGATTTAATCAAAACTTGTAGGAGGCCTAGTACAATGATATTAGGTTTTGAGTTTCCTTTTAAATTCATGCCATTTATCAGTAATGGAAATTTCCTATTACTTTTAGTTTGATGAAAGTTTTTTCTGTATCATTAATGCATGTTGTGTTTTATTCAAATGTTTTTATTCAAATCACATGGTTAGTCTTTATTCTGTCAGTATGTTGAGTTATATTGTTTGACTTTCAAATGTTAACACAATCTTGTATTCTTGGGCTAAACCTACTTGCACTGTTGCTAAATTTATCCTAAGTATTCTTAATGATTGTGTTGTAAACGGTGTTGTTTTCTTAATTTTACATTAAGGTTTTTTAATGCTATTGTGTAGAGATGCAGTTGGTTTTGTACACCAAATTTATCCTGTGACCTTACCGAAATTGTATTTTAGGTAAAATAGCTTTTTTTTTTTTTTTTTTTTGACGTGGATGCCTTAGGATATTCTATATCAAAGATTATATCATCTGCAAATAGAGATAATTTTATGACTTCCTTTCCATGTGAATGTTTTTGTTCCTTATAACAGCATATTTGTCCTTGATGGAATCTCCACAATTTTGAATAGAAGTGGTGAGAGCAAGCATGTTTGTCTGCTCTCTGATATTAAGGGAAAGATCTTATGCCATTAAGTATGTTGTTAACTGTGTGATTTTCAAAAATTTCCTTTATGAGATTGAGGAAGGTCTGTTCTGTTCATTTTTTTCAATTGTTTTTTATCATGAAGGTGCAACTTTTTTCTGCATTTATTGTGATAATCCATGTTGTTTTCTCTTTTACTTTAATAATTTAATTTGGTATATTGTGTTAATATTGTATACCAAGATTAAATTTCTGGTATAAATCCCATTTGTCATGTTGTATAATTATTTTTATATGTTGCTAAATTTAGTTTCCTATTTTTCCTAAGCTTAGAATTTTTGAGTCTGTATTTGTAAGGGTCTATATATATTTTTTCATTTGTTTGTTTTTAGTCATGATGTGATTTAATTTTAGTATCAAGGTAATCCTGGCCACCACATAAAATGAATCTGGAAAGGTTCATTTTCCCTCTTTTTCCCCATAAATTTGTTAAAGATTGATGTTAATTTTTCTTTTAAAGTTTTTCAGAATTCACCTATGAAAATAACTGTACATAGTCTTTTCTTGGTAGGTAGCTTTTAAAATTATTATTAATAAAACACCACTTATTTTAGTTCTATTCAGACATTCAGGTTCTTTAGTCAATTTTAGTTGTTTCTTTCTTTCTAGGATTTTGTCCATTTTATCTATGTTATTTGTTTTGGGGGCATACATTTGGTCATAGTATGTCCTCTCTTTAATTTCTGATTGTACTGATTTGAGTCCTCTCTCTCTTTTTTATTTTTTTTGTTAGTTAGTCTAGCTTAAAGTTTGACAATTTTGTTGAATGCATAAAAAAACAAATTTTGGTTTTATTGTCTTTCTCTATTGTCTTCTATTTTCTATCTTATTTATTTCCACTCTTATCATTATTATTTTCTTTATTGTACATGTTTTATGTTTATTTTGCTATTTTTCTTTTTCCCAAGGATTTTTTTTCCCTCCTAGATCACTATAGTGAGGTATATTAACATATAAAAAGCTGTTCATATTTGATGAATACAACTTGGTGAGTTTGATGATAATTGTGAAGTCATCACTTTAATCTCTTCCATAAATATATCCATCACCTCCAAAAGTTTTCTCCTGACCTATTTTTTGTTATTATTATTTTTGTGATTAAAAACACTTAAGATATAGCCTCTTAGCAAATCTTAAAGTATACATTACACTGTTATTAACTATAGGCACTATGTTGTATATTTTTCAACTTCTTTAATTGATACTTTGGACTCTGAACAGTACCTGTTTTCCTCTACCCTTAGCTCCTGACAACCACTATTCTACTCTTTACTTCTCTAAATTTCACTATTTTAGATCCTCATATAAGTGGTAGCATGTAGTACTGGTCCTGTGTCTGGCTTATTTCATTTAGCATAATGACCACCAGTCTCATTCTTGTTGCTAGGATTTCCTTATTTTGAAAGGCTGAACAATATTTTGTTGCATATATAAACCACATTGCCTTTACCCATTTGTCCATTGATGGATATTTATGCTGTTTCCATGTCTTGGTTATTGTGAATAATGCTGCAAAGAACATGGGAGTGCTTTGAAATGCTTATTTTATTTCCTTTGGATATATACTCAGAAGTGAGTTGTGTAGGTCATATGGTAGTTCTGTTTTTAATATTTTGGTCTTTCAGGGTTTTTATTTCATTTTTATTCAAACTTGGTAGTTTAAGGTTCCTAGGAATCCACTTATTTCTTCTAGATTATCCAATTTGTTGGAATGTAATTGCTAACAATAGTCCCATACGAGACTTTATTTTTGTGAAGTAAGTTATATTGTCTCCTCTATCATAATTTATTTTTGTCTTCTCTTTTTTCCTACTCTAAGAGTTGATTTTGTTTATCTTTTATGAATATCAACTTTTAGTTTTGTTTATTTTTTCTATTGTTTCTCTCTACTCTTTCATTTATTTCTGCTTTAGTCTTATTTTCTTCCTCCTGCTAACTTTGGGCTTATTTCTTTTTTCTTTTCTTTTCTTTTTTTTTTTTTTTCCCTAGTTGCTTGAGGTGTAATGTTAAGGTTTTTGAGGTCATTCTTTTTCGATGTAGGCATTTATCACTATAAATTTCCTTTTTTATATTGCCTTTTCTGCATCCTGTAAGTGTTAGTATGTTGTGTTTAATTTTAATTTGTTTCAAGATATTTTCTAATTTTCCTTTTTACTTATTCTTTGAATGGATATTTTGGAGAATTGTTTAATTTTCACATATTTGTGAATTTTACTGTTTCCTTCTGTTAATTGATTTCTAAAGTCCTTCCACTATATTTGGAAAGGTACTTGAAATGATTTCTATATTCCTATATTTTAAGACTTATTTTGTGACCTAGTATATGTTCTATCCTGGAGTATTTCTTTTGTACTGAAGAAAATTTGTGTTCTGTTGCTGTTGGGTATAATATTCTGAATATGTCTGTTAGGTCGATTTTGTCTATATTATCAAACAATTGCTGGTTTCATATTGATTTTATGTCATAGGTTGTATTCCTTATTGAGAGTGGGGGATGGAAGTTTCTTACTCTAATTGTGTTGATGTCTATTTTTCTTTCAGATTTGTCCATATTTGCTTTGTATGTCTAAATGTTGTGATGCTACTTGCGATTGTTATATAATTATGATTTGGTTTTGTGTCAAGTTTTTACTTGAAGTCTTTTCTGATATAAGTATAGCCACCTTTGCTCTCTGTTTGTTGCTAATAGCATGGAATATCTTTTTCCTTCACTGCACTTTCAACCTATCATGTTCTTAAATCTGAAGTGAGTTTCCTATAGACAGCACACAGTTTTTTTTGTTGTTGTTGTTTGTTTTTGTTTTTATTTTAAGAGACGGATTCTCCTTTTGTCACCCTCTGTAGAGTGCCATGGTGACAGCAATCTCCAGCTCATAGCAATCTCCAGCTCTTGGGCTTAGGCGATTCTCTTGACTCAGCCTCCCAAGTAGCTGGGACTACAGGTGCCTGCCACAATGCCCGGCTATTTTTTGTTGCAGTTTGGCTGGGGCCAGGTTCAAATCTGCCATCCTTGGTATATGGGGCCGGTGCCCCCTACTCATTGAGCCACAGGCGCCACCCAGTTTGGTTTTGATTTTTATTCATTCAGTGACTCCACCTTATGAGTTGGGAGTTTATTTAATTTCATTTAAAAAAAATTGTAGTAAAATATACATATATAAAATTAGCAACTTAACTAATTTTAAGTGGTATTAGATACATTTATTTTGTGCAATGCTTACCACTATCCATCTCCATAACTCTTTACTTTTTTTTTTTTTTTTTTGTAGAGACAGAGTCTCACTTTATGGCCCTTGGTAGAGTGCCATGGCCTCACACAGCTCATAGCAACCTCCAACTCCTGGGCTTAAGCGATTCTCCTGCCTCAGCCTCCCGAGCAGCTGGGACTACAGGCACCCGCCACAACGCCTGGCTATTTTTTGGTTGCAGTTTGGCCGGGGCTGGGTTTGAACCCACCACCCTCCGTATATGGGGCCGGCGCCTTTCAACGGAGCCACAGGCGCCGCCCTCCATAACTCTTTTCATCTTGCAGAACTGAAATGCTATTCCCATGAAATTATAACTCCCCAATGACCCTTCTCCTCATGCCCTGGAAACCACTGTTCAACATTCTGTCTATATTATTAAGACAACTCTTTAAGTACTTCATTTAAGTGGAATCATATAGTATTTGTATTTTGGTGAATGACTTATTTCACTTAGCATGATGTTCTCAAGAATCAGCCATGATGTAGCATATGTCAAAATTTCCTTCCATTTTAAGGATGAATAATATTCCATTGTATGTATATGCCACATTTTGCTTACCTATTCATCTGTCCACAGACACTTTGGTAGCTTCCATGTTTTGGATTTTGAATAGTGCTGCTAAGAATATGACTGTAGAAATATCTCTTCTTCTTTCATTACAGAAAGAAGAAGTGCATTGTTGGAATATATAGTAATATATTTTTGGAGGAGCAACTTTTCCATTTGATCTGTACCATTTTATATTCCCACCAGTAGTACTCAAGTGTTCCTATTTCTCCATATTCTTGCCAACACTTGTTATTGTTCTTTTTTTTTTTTTTGAAACTAGATATCCCAATTGGTGCAAACTCTTATTTAATTTCAAGTGATTACCAAATGTAGAATATAAATGTCTTAACACAATAACTAAGAAAATGCCATGAAGGCTATGTTAACCAGTTTGATGAAAATATTTCAAATTGTATATAAAACCAGCACATTGTACCCCATGATTGCATTGATGTACATAGCTATGATTTAATAAAAAAAAAGTGATTACTGATAGGTAAGAACTTACTGTTTCCATTTTCTTAATTATTTTCTGTCTCTTTTGTACTTCTTTTGCTTCTCTCTTAATATCTTGTATTTCTTTGTGATTTAATGTTTGTTGTATGGATATGCTTTGATTCTTGTCTTTGTTATGTTTTTTGTGCTTCTATTATAGGTTTTTTTATTTCTGGTTATCTTTAGACTTATGTCTTATAGTTGTAATAGTCTATTCTTTTTTCTTTTGATAGAGAATCTCTGTTGCTCAAACTAAAGTGCGATGGCACCATCATAATTTTCTTCAGCCTCCATGTCCTGGGCTCAACTGATTCTTATGACTCAGCTTTTGGAGTAGCTGGTACTACAGTCACACACCACCATGGCAGGCTTTTTTTTTTTTTTTTTTGGTAGAGACGAGGTCTTGCTATGTTTCTAGGCTGCCTGGTCTTGAACTCCTGGGCTCAAGGGTTCCACTCAACTTGGCCTCTCACTGTGCTCAGATTAGAGGTACCAGCCACCATGCCCAGCCAAAAGAGTCTTTTTAAACTGATAATATCTTAATTTGAATTCTGTGCAAAACTGCACCAACCCCCACCATTTCATTATGGTAATGTTCTGGATTTTTATCAATGAGATTTATTCTTTCATATGCCTTTGTGTTGCTATTTAACATCATTTTGTTTCAACTTAAAGAATTCCCTTTAGTACCTTTTATAAGGCAGTGTTAGTGGTAATAAACTGTCTTACTTTGTGATTGTCTGAGAAACTGTTTATCCTTCATTTTTAAAGCAGTTTTGAAAGTTGCTTTATTCTTGCTTGATAGTTTTCTTTATTCAGCACTTTAGATATATCAACTTATTTTCTCCTGATCTATAAGGTTTCTGTGAGAAATATGATAATCTCATGATAGTTTCTTTGTATGTGGCTAGTTGCTTTTCTCTCGTTACTTTCCAACTTCTCTCTTCATGTTTGAATTTTCACAATTTAATTATAGTGTTTCTCAATGTAGACTAGTTTAGTTTCCAGCTCTTTGAGGTCCTTTGAGCTTCATGAATCTGGATGTTAATTTCCCTCCCCAGATATGAGAAGTTTTCAGCCATTATTTCTTAAATAATCTTTTAATAAATTTCCTACCCTTACTATTTCTGTTCTTCTGGGAGTCATATTTGCATTTATATGAAAATGTCCTATAATTCTTACAAGCTTTTTTTATTCTTTTCATTCATTTTTCTTCTCTGACTGGATGATTTCAAATGACCTGTTTTCAAGTTTTCTGATTCTTCCTTTTGCTTGATTGACATTACTATTGAAGCTCTCCTTTGAAATTTGCAGTTTGGTCATTGTATTCTTCATTTGTTAGAATTTATGTTAGATTCTTTTTAAAAAAATTATTTCTCTGTCTTTGTTTAGCTTCTAATTTTGTTCACATATTGTTTTCCAGATATCCTTTAGTTGTCAATTTTTGTTGTCTTGTTACTCATTGAGCTTCTTTAAAATCATTATTTTGAATACTTTAGCAATTTGTATATTTCCTTGTCTTTAAGGTTCATTAGTGAAGTTTTACTTTTTTCCTTTGGTGGTATTATCCTATTTGGTTATCCTATTAGTCTTGTGTTTGTATCTGCATTTGAAGAAACACTCACCTCTCCCAGTCTTTACAACTGGCTGTGGCAAGGAAAGCCCTTCAGTTGTCAGCTCACCCAGTATCTCTGGGTTCATGGATGAGCCTGATTTTGGGGACTCTGGGTAGGCAGACTCAGTGCTGCCATCTTCAAGTGGATGAGTCTTGTGCCAGAGTTTGCATATGGGAAGTGGATGAGACCACTTTTGCAAGCTGTGGGCTAGCTGTTGAGTTCTGCACACTTGTTATTGAGAACTCCCATCTTTTTGTTCTCAGTTCCCATCTCTTTGTTCTTAGCTAGCCAGACATAATCCAACTGTGGCAATTTTCTCAGTATTCTGGGTGAGATGTGACAGATGTGGCTCCCCTGACATGCTAGGGAAGTCACATAATGATTTTCCTCTCATTTCTCCCATGAGAAAATCATGAGATGAGGAGATCTTTCTGTGTACTACAGCTACTTAAGGGAAGATTGATGTGGGTTAATTAAAATTTTATTTTATTATTTTATTTTATTAAAATAAATTTAATAAATTTATTAAATTTAATAAATTTCTTGTTACTCAATGAGTAACAAGAAAATTTTTATTAAAATAATAAAATTTTATTTTATTATTATTATTATTATTTTTTACTTTCAGTGTTTATTTTCTAATTTCTGTGCTCTACCAGAGTACCGTGACTTCTCTCTGGATTACAAAGCTCTCAGAAAGACATTTTCTTTCTTTTTTTTTAAATTAAATAATATTTAATATTTTGTTATTAATTAATGCAATATGGGGCATCATACACTGGTTTTATAGACCGTTTGACAGATTTTCATCACACTGGTTAACACAGCCTTCCTGGCATTTTCTTAGTTATTGTGTTAAGACATTTATATTCTACATTTACTAAGTGTCACGTGTACCCTTGTAAGATGCACCGCAGATGTAATCCCACCAATCGCCCTCCCTCCGCCCACCTCTCCCCTCCCTCCCCTCCCTTTCCCTCTTCCCCCTATTCTTAGGTTATAACTGGGTTATAGCTTTCATGTGAAAGCCATAAATTAGTTTCATAGTAAAGCTGAGTACATTGGATACTTTTTCTTCTGTTCTTGAGATACTTTACTAAGAAGAATATGTTCCAGCTCCATCCATGTAAACATGAAAGAGGTAAAGTCTCCATCATTCTTTAAGGCTGCATAATATTCCATGGTGTATGTATACCACAATTTATTAATCCATTCGTGGATCGATGGGCACTTGGGCTTTTTTCATGACTTAGCCATTATGAATTGGGCTGCAATAAACATTCTGGTACAAATATCTTTGTTAGGATGTGATTTTTGGTCTTCTGGGTATATACCTAGTAGAGGAATTATAGGATTGAATGGCAGATCTATTTTTAGATCTCTAAGTGTTCTCCAAACATCTTTCCAAAAGGAATGTATTAATTTGCATTCCCACCAGCAGTGTGGAAGTGTTCCCTTTTCTCCACATCCACGCCAACATCTCTGGTCTTGGGATTTTGTGATATGGGCTAATTTTACTGGAGTTAAATGATATCTCAAAGTAGTTTTGATTTGCATTTCTCTGATGATTAAAGATGATGAGCACTTTTTCATATATCTGTAGGCCATGCACCTGTCTTCTTTAGAGAAGTTTCTCTTCAAGTCCCTTGCCCAGCCTGTGATGGGATCACTTGCTTATACGTTTGAGTTCTCTGTGGATTCTGGTTATTAAACCTTTGTTGGAGACATAACCTGCAAATATCTTCTCCCATTCTGAGGGCTGTTTGCTTGCTTTACTTACTGCGTTCTTGGCTGTGCAGAAGCTTTTTAGTTTGCTCAGGTCCCAGTAGTGTATTTTTGAAGCTGCTTCAATTGCCCTCCTAATAAAATACTCGCCCAGACCGATTTCTTCAAGGGTTTTCCCTGCACTGTCTTCTAGTATTTTTATAGTTTCATGTCTTAAGTTTAAATCTTTAATCCAATGAGAGTCTATCTTAGTTAATGGTGAAAGGTGTGGGTCCAGTTTCAGTCTTCTACAGTTTGCCAGCCAGTTCATGCCGCACCATTTGTTAAATAGGGAATCTTTTCCCCACCGAATGTTTTAAATTGGCTTGTCAAAGATCAAATAATGGTAAGTAGCTAGATTCATCTCTTGGTTCTCTATTCTGTTCTAGACATCTACTTCTCTATTTTTGTGCCAGTACCATGCTGTTTTGATCACTATCGATTTATAGTATAGTCTGAGGTCTGGTAGTGTGATTTCTCCTGCTTTGTTTTTAATTCTGAGTAATGTTTTGGCTATTCGAGGTTTTTTCTGATTCCATATAAAATGAAGTATTATTTTTTCAAGATCTTTAAAGTATGATAGTGGAGCTTTCATCCATGGTTGTTAAAACAGTGTTTCTGTGGAGGGTATAAGAGCTAAGTTCTTCTATCATCTTTCTGTTGTCAATCTCTTTTAATTCTTGAAATTGATAATATGTACTTACTTTCTCTTCTTTTTTTATCTGGGTAAGCTTGCTGGAATTTAATATTTAAAATCTATTTAAAACAAACAAATTTTTAAGTAAAGGACGCATGTTTCTGACAAGGGTCTGATAACTAGGAGCCACATAGAACTCAAACTAATCAGTAAGAAAAGAACAAATAACCCCATTTCCTTGTGGGCAAGAGACTTGAACAGAAGCTTCTCTGAAGAAGATAGGTGCATGGCCTACAGACACATGAAAAAATTCTCATCATCTTTAAGCATCAGAGAAATACAAGTCAAAACATACTTTAAGGTATCATCTAATTCCTGTAAGATTAGCCCACATCACAAAAATCCCAAAACTTCACATGTTGGCATGGATCTGGAGAGAAGGAATACTTTTACACTGCTGGTGGGAATGCAAATTAATGTCTCCTTTTTGGAAAGAAGTTTGGAGAATGCTCTAGGAACTAAAATTAGACCTGCCATTTGATCCTGCAATTCCTCTACTAGGTATCTACACAGATGATCAAAAATCTTTTTTCAACAAAGGCATTTGCATCAGAATGTTTATTGCAGCCCAAATCATAATTGCCAAGTCATGGAAGCAGCCTACGTGCCCATCAACCCATGAATGGATTAATAAATTGTGGTGTATGTGTACCATGGAATACTATGCAGCCATAAAAAGATGGAGACTTCACATCATTTATGTTTACCTGGATGGAACTGGAACATATTCTTCTTAGTAAAGTATCTCAAGAATGGAAGAAAAAGTATCCAATGTACTCAATACTACTATGAAACCAACATACAGTCATCTACACATTCATACAAATGATAAAACATAACTATAGTCCAGAAAGAAAGAGGGAAAAGGAGGGGAGGGGAGAGAGAAAGGGAGGGGGAAGGCCAGGAGGAGGTGGGTTTTTGGTGGGACCTCACCTGCTGTGCATAATACAATGGTACATTTCAAAACTATTTAGAATAGAGTATAAATGTCTTCCCACAACAAATAAGCAAGCGAGGTGATGGTTACATTAATAAGTTCGATGTAAGCATTCCACACTGTTTATCAATTCAGCATATTGTACCCTATAAATGCATTAATGTACACAGTCATGATTTAATAAAAACTAATAAAAAAGAAGGAAGGGAGAGAAGGGAGAGGGTGGAGCACTAGTGGAGGGAGTTTATTTGGTGGGATATCACCTAATGTGCACAATGCAAGGGTACATTTCAAAACAACTAAGAGTATATTATAAGTGTCTTACCACATAAAATAAGTGAAGTGACAGTTATGTTAATCAGTTTTATTTAAGCATTCCACATGATACATCAAATCATCACATTGTACCCCATAAATGTATACAGCTATGATTTAATAAAAATTAAGTTAAAAAAGAATTTAAAACTTTTATATGTACAGGCTTAAAGTTTAATTCTTATTGTTCTTTTGGGGGCAGACACACTATAGTTCATTTTGAAGTAGGGTATTGCTGTGGTTTTTAAGAGCAGTGCAATACCAACTTCTCATTAAATTGTTTTGTTACTGTCTGTAGTCATCTCGATTCTGTAGCTATTGATTATCTTGTATGGAGTTTGGCAATTCACTAGACTCTGATTTTATTTTTCCTTATTCTGCTATTAATATTTTGTGAAATTCACTGATCATTATAATTAATCAGGGAGAGGAGTCAAAGAATGTAGGTGACACCTGAGTTTATACATTTTTTAAATGAAATCATAGGGGCACCATACACTGGTTTTATATACAAGACATTTATATTCTACATTTAGTAAGTTTCACATGTACCCATAGGTGTGATCCCACCAATCACCCTCCCTCCGCCCATTCTCCCTTCTCTCCTCCCCTGCCTTTCCCCTTTCCCCATATTCTTAGGTTATAATTGGGTTATAGCTTTCGTATGAAAGCTATAAATTAGTTTAATAGTAGGGCTAAGTACATTGGATACTTTTTCTTCCATTCTTCTAAGAAGAATATGTTCCAGCTCCATCCATGTAAACATGAAAGAGGTAAAGTCTCCATCTTTCTTTAAGGCTGCATAATATTCCATGGTGTACAATTTATTGATCCATTCATGGGTCGATGGGCACTTGGGCTTCTTCCATGATTTAGCAATTATGAATTGGGCTACAATAAACATTCTGGTACACATATCTTTGTTATAATGTGATTTTTGTTCTTCTGGATATATACCTAGTAGAGGAATTGTAGGATTGAATGGCAGGTCTATTTTTAGATCTCTAAGTGTTCTCCAAACATCTTTCCAAAAGGAACGTATTATTTTGCATTCCCACCAGCAGTGTATAAGTGTTCCCTTTTCTCCACGTCCATGCCAACATCTCTGGTTTTTGGGATTTTGTAATATGGGCTGATCTTACTGGAGTTAAATGATATCTCAATGTAGTTTTGATTTGCATTTTTCTGATGATTAATGATGATGAGTATTTTTTCATATTAGTTTATATATTTTTAAAAATATATTTGTTTGTGGGTGGCGCCTGTGGCTCAAAGGGAAAGGGTGCCAGTCCCATATGCTGGAGGTGGTGGGTTCAAACCCAGCCTCGGCCAAAAAAAAAAAAAAAAAAAAACTACAAAAAAAAAATATATATATATATTTGTTTGTTTTGTTGGT
Organism: Nycticebus coucang; assembly: GCF_027406575.1. Lineage (NCBI taxonomy): Eukaryota > Metazoa > Chordata > Mammalia > Primates > Lorisidae > Nycticebus > Nycticebus coucang. The sequence goes on along the minus strand of NC_069801.1, from coordinate 46,445,925 downwards.
AGAGAAAAGTGGAAATTAAATTTCATGGTTGTTAATTTGCTGTTATTATTCTTATATAGCAACTACTTCTAATTTTTGTTTAAAAACATACTCCACATATTCTTTAATATGTTCTGAAAGAAGTTTGGAATATAACAAGAGTAGTACAAACTGTATAGCCCTGTTGTGAGAATGAAATAAGGTTTCATATATTAGAGGTAGTTCATATACCAGAAAATGTAATAAAAAAATACATAAGACATAATCATATTCATTTGTCTTACAGGGGAATTGAAGTTTGTCATTCTTCTCTCAGTTTATTGGGGCTTATCACAGGCACCTTATAGCAACTCACTATGTAAAAGACTCTTTTTAACACAAAAGGATATGGGTTATAAGGGCAAGGCAGAGCAGTTTGCACAGCAAACTACCTGAAAAGCCTTCCTTATGCTGGGCTGCATTCACAGTTGGCGGCCATTTGGATTGTGATTGCTGAATCTACAAGTACTGAATGTTGACAAATAATGGTTATAAGAGCTTGTAATATTTAAATTTGTATTTACTATTGACTTAAATGAACTTCTACTAAATAACGATTTTCTTCATTTTTATTACTAGGTAACCTTGGCCGGGTGGACCAGGTGTCTGAGTTTGAGTATGATCTGTTCATTAGGCCCGATACCTGTAATCCACGCTTCCGAGTCTGGTTCAACTTTACTGTTGAAAATGTGAAAGAATTACAGGTGAGGGAAATAATGGATGTCTTCAGTGTGGTTTTGGTGAGAAGAACATGCTTTTGTTTTCTTTGGGCATATCAAAATAATGACTGTATTAGGGAATATATTCTTAAGTATCTATAGCAATGATACAGTTTATTTCAAGATATAGATAAATAGGTACAGTATGCTGACTTTTATTATCTGATGGTTATTAAATAATACAAAGATGTATCTGAGGATACAATGTTCTTTATTGACTGAAGCATCAACATGGCTTCCTTGAGGGACAGGGATACTATGTGTATAAGGAAACAGTGGAAGTGACTTGCTTGTATGTTTATTTAGGGAACTGTTCTCTATTATCTCTCCTTTATAAAGAGCTGTGAGAAGTGCTTTTCTTTTCTTGTACAACAGTACATTTACCATGTATATCTTTAAAAGAATATGATTCCCAGAACTGATCTTATTTACCATTTACTTTGGCAGTTGGGAAACTCAGAGCCAACTTTATAGCCCTCTCCAGTGATACTGGAAAATGTTTTATTTCTGTGTACTAATTTTTTTTTATAGGTTGAATATCCATTATCTGAAATGCTTGGGACCAGAAGTGTGATTTTTGAATTCTTTTGATTTTGTAATATTTATATATACATTATGAGATATCTTAGGGATGGGGCTCAGGTGTAAATCTGAAATTCATTTATATTTTATATACTCCTCCTCCCCTTAACCTGAAGATAATTCTATACAATATTTTTAATGGTTTCATGCGTGAACATATGGCATCGTATCTTCACTCAAAAAGTATTTGGATTTTGGGATTGGGATGCTCAACTTGCTTTTAGAATGTATGAATCTGCTTTTAAACATAATTTCTTCCCCTATATTTTCTAACAGTGCATGTTTTGGGGAGGGTTTCGGATGGTGGGTTAAAGACAGGGTCTTACATTGCTGTCTGTCCTAGAGTACAGTGGTATCACCATAGCTTACTACAACTTCAAACTCCTGGGTTCAAGCATTCCTCTTGCCTCAGCCTCCAAAGTAGCAGGGACTCAGGCATGTGCCACCATGGTCAGCTAATTTTTTATTTTTCATAGAGATGAGGGTCTTGCTATTGCTCAAACTCCTGACCTTAAGCAGTCCTCTTGGTTCACTTTCCCAAAGTGCTAGGATTACAGGTGTGAGCCACTGGCCTGGCCAAGTGCATGTTTTTATCATCTTTTCAACTCTTGTTTTTCATGACAGAATATTGATGAAAATAGAGCCAACCACATGTGCTTTGAATAAACCATTCATAAAAATCTAATCCTAATCAGTGGTTATTCTGTTATATTGAGACAGCTGATCGTGGAAGATAGCACAAACTTTGCAGTGACATTAGAAGTCTTTTAAGCAGATAAAAGCATAGCTGTATAACCCAACTCTACCTTCTTACTTCATGTTGTCTTTTTCTAGTATATTTGGGAGAAATTAGGGATTTTATTTAATGTCTCCTTCTGAGTTAATCTGTCTTACTTTTTCACCTGGTTACTTCCTTCTCTCCATTTATCTCAGCTGTACCTTGAGTCAAGTGATCAGTGTCTGTAATTTAAATAGTGTCAGTGTCTTTCTTACAATGCTATTCCTGGCACGGTGACTTTGGCAAAAAGAGAGACGCCAAAACAACCACTTCACTTTATAAGGCCACTTACACAGGATTGGGCATATGTGATGTTTGTTGAAGTTTAGGGGCTAATTAGAAGAAATTAAATATAGGTGAGAGGTCTGAACATTGTTAAATATGACTTATCTCAGAATTTTAGGACATGGGTGGGAAAACAGAAACCCCATATGGAGAGCCCCTTAAGGACAAAATTTAGTTTCTAGCTTTGTCTCCTGGATTTACTTACTCTCTAATGGCAGAGTTCCTCTTTGAATTTTAAACAGTAGTAACATTTCTTCTCTCTCTTTACCTTAGGAAAACCCTAACTTTACCTACAGGGGTTCACCTGACCCTAGAACTGTCCTTCTTGTTCCACCAAGATGATCAATAGTCCTTAAAATGTAGTTTCCAAAAATCTACGTTCCTAAGTCTAGAGAGTAAAACTAACAGCAGGAGATTTTAGACCCATGTACTAAACTGAATATCTTGGCACTCCAAATCTGGGACCCCTATGAAGATCTCTCTGCTACTAAGAGATAAACATACACCCTCTCATTCTTCTGTTTTCTGTTCCTGCTCACTTTTGATTGTCACATGCACATACCTCTCAAAAACAAACAATAATTCTGAACCAGTATGGTTAATTCATAGGAAGGCAGGGAAACATTTTCTTAAAAGCACTATAATCTGCCACAATTTCTAAATTTATAAACAGGATTATTCTTTTCCTCTTGTTTTCACAGCCTATGCATATCCTTGAGCTTGCCTACTGGATCCAGGAACCCACTAACTCCTAATAAATGAGGCTGATTACTTTTTAAACAATATGGTCATCTATCCTCATTATGTTCTTTGCTAAATAGAGACTAAACAAAAGTTCTAAAATTATGATTTCTTTAACTTTATGCCACACAAAATTCTTAGGCTAGTTTTTCTTTCACTTACTCCTGATAAAGATTAACTTTACACAGCTTATACAGGAGAAGGCGTAGGGGTTAAGATGACTGGAGAGTTAAAAAAAATGTGTTCTTTCAGTTACTTGAAATAGTCTTTGGACAAGTTTCTCATACATTTGAAAGTGTTTGACATAGTGTTTCTCATACATTTGAAAGTGAAAGACACACATACATCTTGTGTTTGCCATAGTGTTATAACTTTCATATTACAGGTTGAAGCTATATAGCCTCTTTTGAAATCTTTTAATTAAATAAGCACATAACACGATATGTCCCAAGGAGTTATTCTAACAAGGGAGTTTTGTCTGTTTTATGAATGCTTAAATTTAAAGTTGAAAGAATATGTTTTCTCTCTCTTGGTTCTATCTTGATATCCAATGCTATCGTTAGCCTCATTACAATTAGAAAACGTGAACATGTTTATCTGGTTTCCTGCAGCCTGATGCTTTTATCAGCCTCTTTCTGTGGGCCAGTGCCTCATCAACTACTCTTACTATAGTTATGGAAATCTGTCTCAAGAAGGCATAAAGATCTGCTGGAAAGATATAAGATATATATCTTCTTCACAGGATATTTGTTTTCATGGTTGTCTACATAAAAGAGAATAGTTTTACTGTTAAGTTTGACTTGTGAAGTCTGTTTTTATAACATCTCTTCCTATAATCTTTTTCTATCCCTTGAATTTCCATTAAAATGAGACCCACATAAGTGTAATCTAGTCAAGAACCTCATTTAGGTCTTGGTACTAGCAAGCAAAAAATATTAGTCATCACTGGCTGACTCCAGTAAATGAATGTCAAAAAACACAGCATTGAATATACTATATGAACATGTCTAGCTTTTGAGTTATTTTCCTTAATGTTTCTAGGAAGTGATAAAAGCTTGGAACATACGATTATGTATCCCAAGACTGATATATTAATATTAACGCCTAAAAGTAGTTGCTAAACAATGCATTTGCAAGAGTCACTGAAACCTAAATATCCTGATACCTAATGGAAAAGTAATGTTCTTTCTGAAAAACTAGTATCAAATATTCTTATGTGAAAATTTATTATTGATGTAGATGAGAACACATGCATGATGTGAAAGCAAATCTTCCTAAATACTCAGGATAAAAATTCAGTCAATAAAAGAATATAAAATCAGGAAGGCGGAGCAAGATGGCAGCCGAGTAACAGCTTCCTTGCATCTGGGCACCGTGAGTCTGGGGAGATAGGACTCCAGGCATCTCTGGCTGGTGGGAACTGCCTATCATCACTCCTATGAGGATACAGGGAGTCAGCGAGAGACTTCTGGACCCCAAGAGGAGGACTAAAACCATGGAAAACCGGCAAGTGGTCGCGTGTGTTCAATCCGTCTAAACCCGCCCACAACTGTAAGTTCAGTAGCAGCGAGACTGCAAACCAGAAAGGCCTTACCTGTGAACTGTTTTGATGTCCTTGGACTTGGCACTGAGTTGAACTGCCTTGGGGAAGGCCTGAGTGGGAGTGCGGAGAACTTTGGCCGTTGTCTAGGGCCCCAGTCTGAGCTGCTGAGCCAGACGGAGCTAATAGTGTTTGGCGGTGGGTCACACGGATCCATTGTCAGTGATCTGCCCCGGCAAGCTCCGCCCTCAGGGTCGCAGAGCTAGAAACGGGTGGGAGCTGGTAACCCAGCAACCAAGTAGCCTCAGGGTGGGTTCTGAGCCGCCTTGCAGCCCTAACCCTCAGGGGCAGAGTGAGACCGGTTTTGGCACACTGAGTAAGTGGATAGCCACTTCAGCAGCGATTCCAGCGAGAAAGCTGGGAAAGCTTCTGCTCAGCAAGTTTACAAGTTCAAAGTGCCTTTTAAGTAGGCTGAAGAGAGATTCAGGGTGTCTACCTGCTGGGGTTTGAGTAATCAGCAGCCTCTAGTCGTATCAGAACTGTGACTAACATCTCATACCCCAGAAGACCACGTGTTGCCCAGACAATATTCAATAACATATACAAACTGCTTTGTTTTTGGTTGTGTATTTTTTTCTTTCTTTTTTTGTTTGGTTGTTTTTTTTGTTTGTTTATTTTGACGTTGCTGATGTTCTTTTGTTTTTTTAATTTCAATCTTTTCCACACAGATCCCTTTTTCTTTCTCAATTTTCCTAGTTTAATTATAATTTCCCATTGCTGCCTTTTTTAATAACTTCAACTTCATTTTTGCTAGTGTTTCTACCGATATAATTTGGTTTTTCACCCAATTTTATCCCTGTAAAGTTTTCTGTTTGCTTGTTTTGGTTTGATTTATAGCATTTTTGTCTTTCCTCTCTACTTGGTGGAGGTGGGGTACTGTGTCTGATCAGGTTAGCAAAGAGCTGCTGACCTCAAGGGAACCACGCAACTGGGCACCCCCAGAAGGTGGGGTTTTTTAAGGTTGTGTCAAAGTACCCTACTGTACACCTATATTGCCCTCTCTCCCTCTTTCTGTGCCTCTCTTCTTTTTGTCAATATTCCTTATACCCACCCCCTCTCCTTTCTCTATCTTTCTTTTTTTCTTATCACTCGGTCCTCCTTTCTTTCATCCCCTTTTTTTTTGCTCTTCAACCTTCTCACCCTTCTGGTCCTGTAACCCTTAGTCCACAGGCACAAGAACTTCAAGAGCAAGAGGAAGTGAAAGGAAAATTAGGGCAAGCAAACAGATAAAAGAAATCACTCATGAGGAAGAATCAGCAGAAAACTCCAGGCAACATGAAGAACCAGTCTAGAACAACCCCACCAAGGAACCATGAGGTAGCTACTGCAGATGATTCCACCAGTATATAAATGTTAGGAATGACAGAAAGGGAATTTAGAATACACATGTTGAAAACAATGAAAGAAATGATGGAAACAATGAAGGAAATTGCTAATAAAGTGGAAAATAACCAAAAGGAAATCCAAAAACAGAATCAAATAAGAGATGAACGATATGAAGAATATAAAAAGGATATAGCAGACCTGAAGGAACTGAAACAGTCAATTAGGGAACTTAAAGATGCAATGGAAAGTATCAGCAACAGGTTAGACCATGCAGAAGAAAGAATTTCAGAGGTAGAAGACAAAGTTCTTGAGATAACTCAGACAGTAAAAGAGGCAGAAAAGAAGAGAGAGAAAGCAGAACGTTCACTGTCAGAATTATGGGACTTTATGAAGTGTTCCAACATACGAGTTATAGGAATTCCAGAAGGGGAAGAAGAATGCCCCAGAGGAATGGAAGCCATACTAGAGAATATTATAAAAGAAAATTTCCCAAATATCACCAAAGATTCTGACACACTGCTTTCAGAGGGATATCGGACCCCGGGTCACCTCAACTCTAACCGAGCTTCTCCAAGACACATTGTGATGAACCTGTCCAAAGTCAAGACAAAAGAAAAGATTCTGCAAGCTGCCAGGAGTAAGCGCCAGTTGACCTACAGGGGCAAATCCATCAGAGTGACCGCAGACTTCTCTAATGAAACTTTCCAAGCAAGAAGACAATGGTCATCTACCTTTAATCTACTTAAACAGAACAAGTTTCAGCCCAGAATTCTGTACCCTGCTAAGCTAAGCTTCAAAATTGACGGAGAAATCAAATCATTTACGGATATACAAACATTGAGGAAATTCGCCACAACAAGACCAGCTCTACAGGAAATACTTGAACCTGTTCTGCACACTGACCACCACAATGGATCAGCAGCAAAGTAAGAACTCAGAAATCAAAGGACAGAACGTAACCTCCACACCGATGCAAAAGGTAAAACTAAGCAATGGACTCTCACCAAATAAGATGAATAGAATACTACCACACTTATCCATTATCTCAATAAATGTTAATGGCTTGAATTCCCCACTGAAGAGACATAGATTGGCTGACTGGATTAAAAAACACAAGCCATCCATTTGCTGTCTGCAAGAAACACACATGGCTTCAAAAGACAAATTAAAGCTCCGAGTCAAGGGTTGGAAGACAATTTTTCAGGCAAATGGAATTCAGAAGAAAAGAGGAGTTGCAATCTTATTTTCAGATACATGTGGATTTAAAGCAACTAAAGTCAAAAAAGACAAAGATGGTCACTTTATATTGGTCAAGGGAAAACTACAACAAGAAGACATTTCAATTCTAAATATTTATGCACCCAATTTAAATGCTCCCAGATTCTTGAAGCAGACTTACTCAGTCTGAGCAATATGATATCTGATAATACCATCATAACAGGGGACTTTAACACACCTCTTACAGAGCTGGACAGATCCTCTAAACAGAAATTAAACAAAGATGTAAGAGATTTAAATGAGACCCTAGAACAACTATGCTTGATAGATGTATATAGAACACTCCACCCCAAAGAGAAAGAATATACATTCTTCTCATCACCCCATGGAACATTCTCCAAAATTGATCATATCCTGGGACACAAAACAAATATCAACAGAATCAAAAGAATTGGAATTTTACCTTGTATCTTTTCAGACCCTAAGGCACTAAAGATGGAACTCAACTCTTAACAAAAATGCTCAACCCCACCCAAAGGCATGGAAATTAAACAATCTTCTGTTGAATAACAGATGGGTGAAGGAAGAAATAAAACAGGAAATCATTAACTTCCTTGAGCATAACAACAATGAAGACACAAGCTACCAAAACCTGTGGGATACTGCAAAAGCAGTTTTGAGAGGAAAATTCATCGCTTTAGATGCCTACATTCGAAAAACAGAAAGAGAGCACATCAACAATCTTACAAGAGATCTTATGGAATTGGAAAAAGAAGAACAATCTAAGCCTAAACCCAGTAGAAGAAAAGAAATATCCAAAATCAAATCAGAGATCAATGAAATTGAAAACAAAAGAATCATTCAGAAAATTAATGAAACAAGGAGTTGGTTTTTTGAAAAAATAAATAAAATAGATAAACCATTGGCCAGACTAACTAGAAATAGAAAAGTAAAATCTCTAATAAGCTCAATCAGAAACGATAAAGGGGAAATAACAACTGATCCCACAGAGATACAAGAGATCATCTCTGAATACTACCAGAAACTCTATGCCCAGAAATTTGACAATGTGAAGGAAATGGATCAATATTTGGAATCACACCCTCTCCCTAGACTTAGCCAGGAAGAAATAGACCTCCTGAACAGACCAATTTCAAGCACTGAGATCAAAGAAACAATAAAAAAGCTTCCAACTAAAAAATGCCCTGGTCCAGATGGCTTCACTCCAGAATTCTATCAAACCTTCAAGGAAGAGCTTATTCCTGTACTGCAGAAATTATTCCAAAAAACTGAGGAAGAAGGAATCTTCCCCAACACATTCTATGAAGCAAACATCACCCTGATACCAAAACCAGGAAAAGACCCAAGCAAAAAGGAGAATTTCAGACCAATCTCACTCATGAATATAGATGGAAAAATTCTCAACAAAATCCTAGCCAATAGATTACAGCTTATCATCAAAAAAGTCATTCATCATGATCAAGTAGGCTTCATCCCAGGGATGCAGGTCTGGTTTAACATACGCAAGTCCATAAACGTTATCCACCATATTAACAGAGGCAAAAATAAAGATCACATGATCCTGTCAATAGATGCAGAAAAAGCATTTGATAAAATCCAGCATCCTTTTCTAATTAGAACACTGAAGAGTATAGGCATAGGTGGCACATTTCTAAAACTGATTGAAGCTATCTATGACAAACCCACAGCCAATATTTTACTGAATGGAGTAAAACTGAAAGCTTTTCCTCTTAGAACTGGAACCAGACAAGGTTGTCCTCTGTCACCTTTACTATTCAACATAGTGCTGGAAGTTCTAGCCAATACAATTAGGCAAGACAAGGAAATAAAGGGAATCCAAATGGGAGCAGAGGAGTTCAAACTCTCCCTCTTTGCTGACGACATGATCTTATACTTAGAGAACCCCAGAGACTCAACCACAAGACTCCTAGAAGTCATCAAAAAATACAGTAATGTTTCAGGATATAAAATCAATGTCCAGAAGTCAGTAGCCTTTGTATACACCAATGACAGTCAAGATGAGAAGCTAATTAAGGACACAACTCCCTTCACCATAGTTTCAAAGAAAATGAAATACCTAGGAATATACGTAACGAAGGAGGTGAAGGACCTCTATAAAGAAAACTATGAAATCCTCAGAAAGGAAATAGCAGAGGATATTAACAAATGGAGGAACATACCAGGCTCATGGATGGGAAGAATTAACATTGTTAAAATGTCTATACTTCCCAAAGCAATCTACCTATTCAATGCCATTCCTATCAAAGTACCTACATCGTACTTTCAAGATTTGAAAAAAGTGATTCTGCGTTTTGTATGGAACCGGAAAAAACCCCGTATAGCTAAGGCAGTTCTGTGTAACAAAAATAAAGCTGGGGGCATTCAGCATACCAGATTTTAGTCTGTACTACGAAGCCATAGTGGTCAAGACAGCATGGTACTGGCACAAAAACAGAGACATAGACACTTGGAATCGAATTGAACACCAAGAAATGAAACTAACATCTTACAACCACCTAATCTTTGATAAACCAAACAAGAACTTACCTTGGGGGAAAGACTCCCTATTCAATAAATGGTGTTGGGAGAACTGGATGTCTACATGTAAAAGACTGAAACTGGACCCACACCTTTCTCCACTCACAAAAATTGATTCAAGATGGATAAAGGACTTAAGTTTAAGGCATGAAACAATAAAAATCCTCAAAGAAAGCATAGGAAAAACACTGGAAGATATTGGCCTGGGGGAAGACTTCATGAAGAAGACTGCCATGACAATGGCAACAACAACAAAAATAAACAAATGGGACTTCATTAAACTGAAAAGCTTCTGTACAGCTAAGGACACAATAACCAAAGCAAAGAGACAACCTACACAATGGGAAAGGATATTTGCATATTTTCAATCAGACAAAAGCTTGATAACCAGGATCTATAGAGAACTCAAATTAATCCACATGAAAAAAGCCAACAATCCCTGATATCAATGGGCAAGAGACATGAATAGAACTTTCTCTAAAGAGGACAGACGAATGGCTAACAAACACATGAAAAAATGTTCATCATCTCTATATATTAGAGAAATGCAAATCAAAACAACCCTGAGATATCATCTAACCCCAGTGAGAATGGCCCACATCACAAAATCTCAAAACTGCAGATGCTGGCGTGGATGTGGAGAGAAGGGAACACTTTTACACTGCTGGTGGGACTGCCAACTAGTACAACCTTTCTGGAAGGAAGTATGGAGAAACCTCAAAGCACTCAACCTAGACCTCCCATTCGATCCTGCAATCCCATTACTGGGCATCTACCCAGAAGGAAAGAAATCCTTTTATCATAAGGACACTTGTACTAGACTGTTTATTGCAGCTCAATTTACCGTTGCCAAAATGTGGAAACAGCCTAAATGCCCACCAACCCAGGAATGGATTAACAAGCTGTGGTATATGTATACCATGGAATACTATTCAGCCATTAAAAAAAATGGAGACTTTACATCCTTCGTATTAACCTGGATGGAAGTGGAAGACATTATTCTTAGTAAAGCATCACAAAAATGGAGAAGCATGAATCCTATGTACTCAATCTTGATATGAGGACAATTAATGACAATTAAGGTTATGGGGGGGAAACAGAAAGATTGATGGAGGGAGGAGGGTGGGGCCTTAGTGTGTGTCACATTTTATGGGGGCAAGACATGATTGCAAGAGGGACTGTACCTAACAATTGCAATCAGTGTAACTGGCTTATTGTACCCTCAATGAATCCCCAACAATAAAAAAAAAAAAAAGAATGTAAAATCATGTACCTGGATTACTTAAACTCGATTTTCTTTTTTAAATATACCTTTTATTTCTTTGAATTTATCTTTCCCATTTTTTCATTATAAAAGTAGTGAATGTTCAATATAGTAAATTTGGGATATATAGATAATTATTGGAAGCAAAGAAAAAGTGTACACATGCATACACAAAACCATAATCTTATATGTTAGAAGCAAATTCTATTAATTTTTTAGCATATTTATTTCTAGGCTTATTTATTTTCTATTTGGGTAATCATCAAATTAGTAATATATATAAATTTTTGTGTCTTATCAAAGATAATTTTCTATCATTAAAAAGGTGATAAATATGGATATATAATAGTTTACTGTTAGACTATTTCATTACTCTTCTTGGGCATAAATATTTTTTCCCATTATATGTTGTTATAAATAACATTGTAGCGAACATCTTTATGCAAACAATGTTACCCATGTTTCATTTTGCTTTCTTAGGAAAAACTTCTGTGACGGAGCTAATGAGTAAAGGATATGAACATATTAAAGACCCTTTATAGGTATTTCTAAATTGCTGCCATAAAGTTGATAGAACTTTGCTGTCCTTTCAGCAGTGAATGAGATAACTTTTCTTGAATTTCCTTGACATGTTTTATAAATTCAAATATTCACAGATCCATAATAGTTTCTGTTTTTTCACTTTGAAACTTCATGTGGATAAATGGATTATAATGCACTGTCTCAGGCCTCTAGTCATAAGGATTTACAAGTTGCAGTTGTGAACAGCTATACTCTTGACTCATTAGATAAGAAGAAGAGTAGAGGAAAAATGCAAACACACTTATTTGACAGGAGATATTTCATCACTGAGCTTGTGAGCAATGTGAGGAACAGAAATTCAGAAAAGTTGGGAAGAGCATCATCTTCTGACACTGAAGAAAGGCTAAATGGGAAGATGCATTTTATAATGCAAAATGAAGAAAAAAATCAACAATGGATTATATGGTCTGTAGTGGAAGAAATGAGAAACATGGAAGGAAAGAAATCATTTTTCTACTGTCAGATATGCAAGAGGAAGCCTGAACTTCATCCTTCATCCTGGAGATTGCTGCAAGAAGTATCACACTCAAAAATTTTATAAACCAAAATAAATAAAAACACTTTAATTATTTTATGTAACCTAAAATAGATAATGAAATCATCAAATGTGTTAGTATTTATGTTTTTCTCTTTATAGAACTGTAGGATAATTATAACCTCTTTCCCACCCAAAATAAATAAGAGCTGGGGACTATGCAGATGGCAGAAAAATTGAATTAGAAAGAGTTAAATCTAGTCTTGAACAGAAAAAAACTCATGTAAGTCAAATAAGTATCATAAACCTTTTAAGATAGCCAGACTTTAATTTAATAGTGAAATAAGTGGTAAAAAAATTAAATCATATAATGGTGCCAACTTGTGTCAAGAAAAACATATTTTTGTATTCTATTAAAATTGTGAAGTTGGCCTCAAAATAGAGTTGTCATATTACACCGTTCATTGTGCTTTACTATCAACATTGAATGATGTGAATTAGTGATTTATTTGTTTGTGAGGAAAATTCTAATATAAGCTTCACATTGAGGAATTCCATGTTGGATTTTTTATACTCTTCATGTGTGTGTTTTTAACTTCTGAACAATTAAAAAGGACCCAAATTTAGACTGGAATCTTATTGTGACATAAACTTATAAATATTGCTGTTGCAATGTAAATAAAACACAGATGTAGAAAGTAGAAAAGATCTTTATGCAAATGAAACTCTGGGTAATAGAAACAAAACATCTTAGGCTAGAAGAATCTTAAAGCTATGGGGTTTTGGCTGATGTACTGCCAAAAGAATGAGAGATTGATATTTAAATTTTATGCAAAGTTTCATGGGCAGTCTAAGTTTTGCTTTGGCAGAACAAAAGCAATAAAATCACGAGGAAAAGGCACTGAAATTTTGAAGGCTTTGATTTGCTGAATGTATGGAAAAAGCTCTGTAGTCTAACCAGATGAATTGTTGGAGGCTTTCATTATGCCCCCTTATGAATTTAGAACGGTTCAAACTCCTTGAGCCTGCCCTATTTTTGTGTTCACCACTGGAATTTTGCTTGCTTTTTTTAGGGTGACAAACTAAATGCTGATGACTCCTCAGTTTCCCTATGATCCATCTTTCTAGCTGCCTACCAAACACCTCCACATCAATACTGAACAGAAACTTTTCCTCAAATCTGTGTCCTCTTTTTGCAGTCTTTAATTTACAGTGCCACTTAATTAATCAAACTAGAAGTTTGAGATTCATTTTTGATGATTCATTTATTAGTCATGCTGTTTCTTCTATCTGGAAGACCTTTTTATATTTCTCACTTTATCTAGTTTACAAATTCTTATAAGATATGGATAAGAAAAAAAAAAAAGATATGGGTAAGTTGCTTCACTTCTGGGAAGCTTCTCCTTGCTTCCATGCTGTACTCTTTAGCAGCTGTGGCTACAGTTAACACAGCCTATTTAACAGATGATATTATAGTTGATATATATCCTTTTCTGCCTGGGTATTTAGCTAGTATATAGCAGAGACTGATGATTTCTTACTTACATTTCTATAAAATGGAGCATGCTGTGAAGACTGCAGGAGTTAGGACTAATATAATTAGCTTCTATGACAGTTATTTATTATTATATATACAATTATAATTATCTTGGTTTCCACAGTTCATAACATTTTTTCTACCTTTACAAAATTGATTTGTTGATACAAAAAGTGTGTTTAACCCTTATTTCTGCTGTAAAACCCTGGTACTTACTCCCTTCCAACATTAAAACTCAACTCTTTTTTTAGGGTAACTATGTTTTCTTCCCATTGATCTGATTCTTTAGCCAGTGCCTTTTCTTCCTCAATTTGTACCTGAACCCAGAGGCCTGACACAGGTATTTCTGCTTATTTAATCCAAAATGCATATATGGTATGGACCTTGGAAATTGTGATCTATGTTTTACATAAATGGGAAGATGAATTTTTAAATTAGCAACAAAGAAGATGGCATATCATTCTAGAACAAACATTAATCTAGGACTTGGATAGGTTTTACAACTCAGCATACACACTGTAAAGTGGAAGCCTCCTCCAAGCCCCTGGACTGTATTAGGTATCCCCTCTATGTTCCTTTAGTCCACTTTATCCCCCTCAATCATATTCATAACACACCATGTTAGAATTATCTATCTCAGTTCTGAGTCTTTGAGCTTCTTGAGTGTTTGAGCTTCTTTGTAGTTTTTCTTTGACTTTCAATGATAGGACTGGCTACATAATCTGTGGACTCAAGTGAAAGGTGAAAATTCAGGGACTTTCATTTAATTCTTCATTTTTACAAAGAATTTCAAGATGGTGACACTAAGGCATTAAATCAACTGTGGGCCCTTCTGAGGGTGGGGCCCTGTGAAGCTGCATAGGTCATATATGCATGAAGTTGGGCCTACCCTAGGGATTTTTTGTTCTGGTATGAAGCAGTAGGTTTGATGAATGAGTGAATAAATTATTAAAATTTAAGATACTGAAAAATCTGCAGTAAGAGTTGACAATGATAATGACCTAAATTGAATAAATATTAAGAGGGAGAGGACAAACTTTTTCAATAGAGGATAACGTTTATTCATACAACCATTTATTATAGTTAGTAATCTATGAATTACTATTTATATAAATCTTATTTGTAAGATTTTTAAACCAAGGAAATTAACATTAATCTATTTCTTAAGTTAATAACATTTTAAAAGTTATTAAAAAATAGTGTATAGTTCATTCTTTAGTAGTCAAGAGCCCAAGGTTGAGGAGAAAGTCACATGTTTTTTGATTTCTTTGAAATTGTAGCTTTATGGTAGATGCAATCTTCCCCAATGAAAAGGCTCTAATCATCAGGAAAATGCAAATCAAAACCACAGTGATTTATCATCTAACTCCAGTGAGAATGGCTGATAAGTGTGGTTATGGAAAGAAAGGAACACTCCTTCACTATTGGAGGAATCACAAACTAGTATAACCTTTATGGAAAGTACTATGGACATATCTCAAAGAACTAAAGACGACCTACCTTTTGATCCAGCAATCCCACTACTAGGGATTTACTCCAAAGGGGGGGAAATATTTTGTCAAAGAGACACTCAAGAGTTATATTTCTTCCTGGTTAAGTCTAGGAAGGTAGTGTAATTCCAGGTACTGGTTTATTTCCTCCACATTTTCAAATTTTTGGGCATAGAGATTTTGTAATATTCAGTGATGATTTTTTTTGTTTGTTTATTTTGAGACAGAGTCACACTATGTCACCATTGGTAGAGTGCTGTGGTGTCACAGCTCACAACAACCTCAAACTCCTGGGCTTAAGTGATTCTCTTGCCTCAGTCTCCTGAGTAGCTGGAACTATAGGCACCCACCACAATGCCTGGCTATTTTTTTGGTTGCAGTTGTTATCATCATTGTTGTTTAGCTGGCCCAGACAGGGTTTGAACCCACCAACCTCAGTGTATGTGGCTGGCGCCCTATCCACTGAGCTATGGGCGCCACCCAGTGATAATTTTTTGTATCTGTGGTATCTGTTTTTTCTCCTTTTTTTGTATCTTATTGAAGTTACCAGAGATAGTACTTTTCTGTTACTGGTTAATCTGGCCAAAGGTTTATCGATTTTATTTATTTTTTTCAAAGAACCAACTTTTGTATGGAGACTTTACCTCTTTTATGTTTACATGGATGGAGCTGGAACATATTCTTCTCAGTAAAGTATCTCAAAAATGGAAGAAAAAAGGGGCGGCGCCTGTGGCTCAGTGAGCAGGGCGCCAGCCCCATATACCGAGGGTGGCAGGTTCAAACCCAGCCCCAGCCCCAAAACCAAAAAATAGCCGGGCGTTGTGGCGGGCGCCTGTAGTCCCAGCTGCTCCGGAGGCTGAGGCAAGAGAATCGCGTAAGCCCAAGAGTTAGAGGTTGCTGTGAGCCATGTGACGCCACGGCACTCTACCCGAGGGCGGTACAGTGAGACTCTGTCTCTACAAAAAAAAAAAAAAAAAAATGGAAGAAAAAGTATCTAATATACTATTATGAAACCAATTTATTATCATCCACACTTTTATATGAAAGATTCTAATCTTCTTAATCTTTCTTTTTTTCTCAATTTCATTTAGTTCTGTTCTATTTTTGGTTATTTCTTTTGTTGTGCTAGATTTTGAATGGGATTTCTCTTCCTCTTCCAGTTCCTTGAGATGATTTTTTTAGATTATTGATTTGTGTTCTTTCTGGTTTTTGGATGTGGGCATTTACAGGGATAAATTTCCCTCTTAAGACTGCTTTTTAGTTATCCCCCAGGTTTTGATAGCTTGTGGCTTCATTGTCATATTCTTCAAGGAATCTATGATTTCCTTCTTTATCTCTTTATCCATCCAGCTGTTGTTCAACAAAAGGTTGTTTAGTTGCCAACACAATTATGCGAAATAAAAATAGACCTGGAGGCATCACATTACCAGACTTCAGGTTATTCCAAAATCCTATAGTGATCAAAACAGCATGATATTGGCCTAAAAACAGACATGGATCTATGGAATTGATTAGAGAACCTAGAGACAAAACCATCCTTACGTCCATCTGATCTTCAATAAACCAAACAAAAGCACACACTGGGGGAAAGAATCCCTATTTGATAAGTGGCACTGGGAGAACTGGTTAGCCATGTGTAAAAGACAGAAACTGGACTTGGACCTATCAACCATTTATAAAAATTAACTGGATATAAGATTTAAATTTAAGACATGAAATGATAAAAATTATAGTGGAAAGTGTGAAAAAAACTCTTTATGATATTAGCCTTGGGAGAAAATTTATGAAGAAGAACCCTTTGGCAACTATAGCAGCAAGAAAAATAAATAAATGGGACCTGTACAGATTAAAAAACTTCTGCACAGCTAAGGTCAACAAAGCAAATAGAAAACCTTCAGTATGGGAGAAGATATTTGTGTGTTAAGCATTGGACAATGGGCGAATAACTAGAATCTGCAAAGAACTCGAGCAAACCAACAAGAAAAGTATCAAGAACACCATCAATCATTGGGCAAATGACATGTCTGTCTTTCAAAGAAGACAGATGAAAGTCTAACCAACACCTGGAAAAATGCTCATTATTCCTAATCATTAGAGAAATGCAAATCAAAACCATTTTGAGATATCATCTAACCCCAGTGAGAATAGCCATCATTACAAGGTCCCAAAGTTGCCTGTGCTGATGTGGGAGCAAAGAGAGGGGTATACTTATGCACAGTGGGATTAGGAAGTAGTATAGCCTTTTTGCAAAAAAGTATGAGAATCCTCAAATAACTAAAAGTAGACCTTCCATTTGATCCTGCAATCCTATTACTGGGTGTAAACCCAGTAGAAAAAAAATTATTTACCATAAGGATATTTCCACTTGGATGTTTTTAGCAGCCCAATTCACAATTGCAAAGATGTGGAGACAACCTACATTCCCATCAACCCATGAATGGACTAATAAACTGTGGTATGTCTATACCATGGAATACTATTCAGCTATAAAAGGATACTTTGTATCTTTTTTATTTACCTGGATGGGTTCAGAGAACATTCTCTTAAGCAAAGTATTTCAATAATGGAAAAGCAAGCATCCCTTGTATTCTCTTCTAATCTGAAACTAATAGATCAGCAAATATAGGCCTATATGAGAGAAAAACACGAATTCAAGATGTGGGGGACAGGACCAATAAGTTCCCACCTAGTGGGTAGAATGTAGATGTATATGGAACACTTCCTGGGTGAAATACTCAACTATGACTTAGATTTTGGACCTGACTTTACAAATGCAAATAACGTAACCTAATCATATGTATCTTTATTTTAACCTGAAAAGAAAAAGACATTTGCACTCAAATGTTTATAGCAGCACAATTCACAACAGCAAAGATGTGGAAACAACCCACGGGCTTATCAAACATCAAACATGAATGGAGAAATAAAATGTGATAGATTACACCATAGAATACTGCTTAGCCATAAAAACAAATGGTGTTATAGTATCTTTTGTAACAACTTGGTTGGGCCTGGAGACAATTTTTCTAAGCAATAAGCATCCAACCTGTGGCCAATGGGCTGCATGCGGCCCTGGATGACTATGAATGTGGCCCAACAAATAATTATAAACTTACTTAAAATATTATGAGATTACTTTATGATTTTTTGGTGGAACTTAATTATGTGGTTTGTGAGTGTGAACTTTGTAGATGATAACACTGTGTTGCAATGTCATGTAAAATAACCACACACACTTGCATTTTGTATGTATGTGTGGCTGCAGGTATACGGTAGTGTGTGGCTTTCAGTGTGTTATTTTCCAAGTGCAGACAGTCAATTTAACACCATCAGATGTTACATGTACTTGTGATGATTTTGTAATGCAGCAGTTATCAATAATATTTCAACCTAGCATTACAATTTAATGTTATTTAGAAGTCAGGTAAGCATTCTTATTTGATTACAGGGAAGTGAGATTGTTCACAATGGACAGATGACTACTAGTTTGTCATGATAAATAGTAAGGTACTCTGCTTAATTTGTGCAAATTTTCAAAGATTATAATTTAATAACTTGCAAAAACAAGCTGCCAGATTTGATGCATATGGGTTGTGTAATGAGGTAAAAATAATGGAACTGAAAAAAAGTCTGTCTTCTCAACAAAAAAAGTTTTTGAAGTTACAACTCAGATGTATTCCATTGCAAAAGCTAGTTATTTAGTAGCATATTTAATAGCAAAAAAAAAAATCGAAAGCAATTAGTGATCATGAGTTTATTATTAAATAATGTATGGAAAGCATGGAAGATATAATTTTTCCAGAAAAAAGGGGGATATTTCTAAAATTAGTTTGTTTCATCAAATGATAGCCAGATGAATTGAAGAGATTAAAAAATCTGTTGAAAGAAGTTTGGAGAGTAAAAGTACTAATTAGAAATTTTATGCTTTAGCAATGGATGATAGCCCTGATGCTATAAATATGGCTCAACTTGCCATTTTTATTAGAGAGATTGATGATGAATAGGTTATCAATGAATAAATGGCTTCTTAAGTGCCATTAAAAAGGCACAACTAAATCAAGAAATTTATACAAAATAGTAAGATAAATTCTGAAGTGATTTTCTTTGTCTATTGTCAATCATATCTGACATAGTTACTGATGGTGCCCTGGCAACGGTAGGTAAAAGAGAGGGACTTATAAAATTAATAGAAAATGATAATGCAATTGCCACCCAAAACTCACATCTGATGAAGTATCATTGCATAGTACATCAAGAAAATTTATGCACCAGAGCTTTAAAAATGAATAACATCATGCAAATCATCATGAGTGCTGTAAATTTCATAAGAACCAAGGAATTGCCAATTCCAGGAATTCCTTAAAAGTATTGATGCTGAATATGATGACATCATTCACTTTTCGGAAGTAAGATGACTAAGTTGAGGCCAAATGTTGAAAAGAGTTTATGATTTGTGATATGTTATCAAGTTGTTTATGGTATCAAAAACTAAATTTGTGCCAAACTTGATGATGAAAACTGGCTTATTTATTAATCATTCTAGAGGATTTAACTTCTCATTTAAATGAGTTATACATCTGTCTTCAAGGTGAAAATCAACTTATCAATATAATGTTTCAAACCATAACAACATTCCAAATGAAACTGAAATTACTGCAAGGTGAAATTAAGGCAATTTTATGCATTTTGACACATTGGCTAAGCACAGTCCTGTGAGCAATGAAAAATATGTAGCCTTGCTTTTCAATTAGATATAGGAATGTGAAAACAGATTTCAAGATTTCCAGGAAAATAATATTTAGGTGCATTTGTGACTCTATTTTCAGTCAACATAAATATGTTAGCTGCCAATTTTCAAATGGAATGCATAGAATTGTCAGAATGCAATCTGATATTCAACTTACAGAAAAATTTAATTATATCTCTTTACTGGACTTTTATAGGTCCTGTCTTTTCAGAGAGAATATCCCTTGTTTTATAATTGCACCTTATTGATATCATCACTTTTTGGTAGCACCTATTTTTGTGAGCAACTATTTTCTAGAATGAAGCACTTGAAGAATAAAATTAAAACTAAAAAGTCTGAGAAGCCCTTGAGAACTCACTGAAAATTGCAACTACTCCATCAAACCAGATATAAATGCATTAATTTCTTAAGTACAATATCAAATATCTCACTACTTTTATGTTGCTCACTTATCTTTTACATTATATAATTAAAACCCAAAGACATTTTATTACTTAGATATGTACATTTTCTATATTAATGATCACAAACTTGGGACCTGTTTAATGACTTTTAAAGACTCTCTGCACTGGCTGTTGCATAATTCGGATTGTTATGTGAGGATACATCTGCTTATCTGTTGTGGTGGATATCAGGAAAATTATACACAGACCTTTTTTTTTTTTTTAATTGCTCATTAGCTTTTGTTAGTGTTTTTGTATTTAATGTGTGGTCCAAGACAACTCTTTTTCCAGTGTGTCCCAGAGAACCAAACGTTTGTACACCCCTGTCCTAAGTGAAGTATCACAAGAATGGAAATACAAACAACACATGTACTCAATACTAAGTTGGAACTAGTCAATTAACACTATGTCCTCATATGGACATAGAAAACTGAAATAGAAATCTAGTAAGGAAGTGGTAGAAGAAGGGGGAGGGTAAACTCTCACCCAATGGGTGCAATCCCCATATTTTGGGTGAAGGGCAAATTTATAACATAGAGTTAAAATGTGGATATTCAAACTATATAACTAAAATATGTCTGTTCCTATAATATTCTATAGTAAAAAATAAATTTAATGCAAAGAAAAGGCATGAAGTTTACTCTTTTGCTTTGCAAAGCCAATGACCAACACAAAATTATTTATGACAGGAGGGGGGGAAAAAGGATCATTCACAGAGGTTTATTTATCAGTCTTTGTAGAAAAATAGTAGCTCTTTATTTCCAACATAGAAACACCTGTTTTTATGGCTTTCTTCTGTTAAAAACAGAGATGCTGGAATTCTGCTTCCAGAAAGATGTAGTAGACATATTTTATCTATTTATAGAGATAAATACATTCAAACATACTATGAGTTATAGCTATAACCCAGTTACAACCTAAGAATAGGGGGAAGGGGGAAAGGGAGGAGAGAGAGGGGAAGGTGGATAGAGGGAAGGGGATTATTGGGATTACACCAGCGGTGCATCTTACAAGGGTATATGTGAAACTTGGTAAATGTGGAATGTAAGTGTCTTGGCACAGTAACTGAGAGAATGCCAGGAAGGCTATGTTAACCAGGGGGATGAAAGCGTGTCAAACGCTCTGTGAAGCTAGTGAATGATGCCCCATGATCATATCAATGTACACAGCTATGATTTAATAAAAAAAAAATAAAAAAATACTATGAATAATTGAAAACAGAATTTTTAAAAATAAGAAAAGACAGCCATGTACAGAAAGGCAGGGAGAAGAAAACAGAACTATAGAGATAATAAATAGAAAAGGAAATAAAATGGCAGAATCAAGCTCTATCATATCAGTAATTGTACTATGTATAGTCTGCTTACCCTAATTAAATAAAAGAGATTCACAGTATAACTAATAAAAGGCAGCATAACTATATATTTGTAGGAAATAGACAATCAATATCAAATCTTTTGTTAGAGATAATTTGAAAGTAAATGAAGATTATGTATATATAATCTCTGAACATTAATCAGAATAAATTAGAAGTGCATGTAATAATATGAAATAAGTAAACTTCAGAACAAAGAAAATTATCAGGGGCGGATGGGGACTTTCTGTAATGATAGTGTGAATTTACCAAGAGCATAGCATCCTAAATGTGTATGCTCCAAACAACAGAGCTTCAAAGTATGTGAAACAAAAAATGATAGAATTTAATGAGTAAATAGATAAATATATTATATCTGGATACTTTAGTACCACTCTATCAAGAATTGATAGCAGAACCAG
This sequence comes from Nycticebus coucang, assembly GCF_027406575.1. Lineage (NCBI taxonomy): Eukaryota > Metazoa > Chordata > Mammalia > Primates > Lorisidae > Nycticebus > Nycticebus coucang. Next base: position 46,423,785 of record NC_069801.1, on the reverse strand, counting down.
ATGTAAAATTTAGCAAGGAGCTAGAAGACCTTGGTAGTACTATCAATCCACATGAGTCAATCAACATTTATAGAACAGTCCACCCCCAAAGAGAGAATACATGTTCTTTTCAAGTGGCCATAGCATGTAAATCAATATAGACCATTATCCTGGGATAATATAGACCTCAACAAATTTCAGCAATTTTCAAATAGTTGGAATTATATAGAATGTTTTCTGATCACAGTGAGTAAAACTATAAACCAATATCAGAAAAATAAAAGAAAAATCTCTGCACATTTGAAACTAAACAATGAATTTGAAATAATTTATGGGTTCAAATGTTAGTCCCAAAGAAATAAAAAAACATATCAAAGTGAATGAAAGTAAAAATACAGTATACCACAACTTGGGGGATGTAGCTAAAGCAGTAATGAGAGGAAAATTTACAGCACTAAAATAATTACATTGGAAAATAAGAGTGTCTAAAATCAATAAAATGTGCTTTTATGCCTTAAGAAGAATAACAAAGACCAAAATTAATCCAAAGCAAGCTGAAGGCAAGAAATAATAAAGACAATAGAAAAAACTCAATGAAATTGAAAACAAAAAAACAGCATAGAAAACCACTATAATAAAAACTAGTGCTTTGAAAAGATCAAAAGAAATGATAAGAGAAAAACCTACAAAGCAAAACAAATAAAACAAGATAAAACTATCGATCAATATGAATGCAAAATGTTTAACAAAATATTGGGAAAGAGAATCCAGCAATATATGAATGCCAACACCAAGTGGAGTTTATTCCAGTGATGCAAAGCCAATTCAGTATTCAAAAATAAATTATTGTAATCCATCTTATAAATGGGTAAAGATTTAAAAATCATATAATCGTATCAATTTATGCAGAAAAAGCATTGACAAAATTCAATACATATTGATAAATAAATTATCAAAAAAACAGAAATAGATATTTACCCTGCCTGGGTTAAATATTGCACAGACACTAGAGTTACAGAGATTATAAAGGTATAGTCTCTCTGAAAGCATTTCAGTTGTGTGAGAAAGAGATTAAATAAGTAGACTACAGTGTAAATATGGGTATATCAGGAGAATACAGCAATGGCCTATTTAGGAAGGTGTCATAATGCTTCCTGAAGCATTACTCCTGAGCTTGGTAAAAAATGAGGAATAGCAGGCATTCTTTAAACAAAAATGGAAAGGGGATCCTAGGCAGATGGAATAGTAAGAGACAGAGCAGTAAGAAGAACCATGGCATATCACTCAACATGCCATACATTCTTATGTTTCCCTTAATCACTGTTATTAAGAGAAAGTGTTACGTATTGGTAAGAACATAGTCACTGACTGTAGTTAGCCAGGCCTGAATTAAAATTTCAGCATCGCAGGTATAATCCCACCAATCACCCTTCCTCCGCCCATTCTCCCTCCTCCCTCCCCTCCCTCTCCTTCTTCCCTCTATTTTTAGATTATAACTGGGTTATAGCTTTCATGTGAAAGCCATAAATTAGTTTCATAGTAGGGCTGAGTACATTGGATACTTTTTCTTCCATTCTTGAGATGCTTTACTACCAGTGTGATGAAAATGTGTCAAACGGTGTATAAAACCAGTGTATGGTGCCCCATGATTGCATTAATGTACACAGCTATGATTTAATAATAAAAAAATAAAAAAATAAAAATAAATAAAATTTCAGCATCATCACAAAATAATGTTACTTGGCCTGTCTATAAAGTGTAACTAATAATACCTATAGAAAGGATTGCTCTGAGGATGTTGAAAGAGTACTTTTCCCTATGTTTGACATATTGTATATACATAATGCATAATAGTTATTTTATTAATAAAGAAAATATTTTCAAAACATTTGTAGATTCTTAATAGTAGTCGACTAAAATGATCTGATAATAACAAAGCAACAATTCACTTTTAGGCAGAATATAAGCAAACTGTGTGGTAATCCAAATAGATAGGATGAAATAATTTTGACAGTTTTGAAACTTGAGACTATTGTTAGCTATGAATAACCTAAGATATTTAAATTATCTTGCTTAGTTAGAAGTTTTTTCTGTTCCAGGTGATGTTACCTCTGATCAATACCTGAGTTGTATTTAGATTGTTTTGAAGGCTAAATTGAAGATGTGGGTAAACTTCTGACTGTATATGCTCTCATGAAATTATCTTTTGCTGCAATGCCCAGATCAACCTCTAAAGAGGGATGAAGATTGGGTCTTATATTGAGATTTCTTGGTGTCTTGGGAATGAGAATAGCACTATCTTGGTGGGAAAATATTGTGTCCAGATGAATTAATGGAGTGTTATGATAACAACAATGAATTCAGGATCAGAAATACCAGGATTCTGGTTTGCCTTTGCCAAACTGTCCAAGTTACTTTGAGTAAACCATTTTATTTCTCTGGGTGTTTTATCTGTTATCCACCAAATAGGAATAATAAACATCATATTCCCTCAGCCTTATTATGTGCATCAAATGAGATGATGGGTATAGAAATGCTTTGTAAACCAGCCAGAGCTATAGTTTTGCAGGGTTTATTTTTGTTGACAATATTCCCATCTAACTAATAGTCAATAAACTTGGATTCTTAGCTAGCTATATCACTAATTTGTAGTAGAATTTTTTGCAAATCATTTTCTTCTTCCAGATCTCAGTTTCTTAATCAGTGAAATTAAGTGGTTCATTCAAATTAGTGATTCTCAACTGGGTGGGTGGCCCTTGAGTGTGTTTTTTAAATCCCATATGTTTTTCCTTCCAAGTTTAATATACTCCCTCCACTCAGTAGGTATAGTCCCAATGTTGAGAATCATTGCTATAGTTAACCTACTGACAAATTTATCTCTTGGATAGGACAACTAAGATGGCCTTGCTGAGCCTTTTGTTTGGAGTAAGTTATGGACTCATGGGGCAAGCTTACTGCTATTTTCCAAAATCATTAATATTTAATTTCAAATTTTCTTTAGTGATTATGTGAAGGGGCTCATAAAAGATGCCAACCATGTTGCCTTCTTTTAAGTGCAATTATCTTGTCTAGATTCTGGCCCATTCCCTTCTATAGATGGCCTGCATGAGAGTGTGAATGTCCTGTCCCTTTTGTGGAATGATGATCTCTGGGTCAGATGATTCACAGAGACTTCCATCCTCTATACCTCAGGCCTAACGCTTAAAATCTCTGAGACTTTTAAAAGCATTTTAGTTGTCAATACTTTGTAATTCTAGGTTCAGCAGTACCTATTGCTTAAGAAAAGCTAATACCCAGGTGTTCTAATTTTTTATCTCAGTGTAGCTATCATTCAAATGTCAAAGGCTCATTATAAATGTCATAAACAAAATCAGTATTGAGTGAGCAAGATCATGATATTAACTGCATGTGTAGCACTGTTTTGTGACTTGACATTATATTTGGTTACTGCTTGACATATTTTCATTGTATCAAGTTGTGATTAATCAAATCTTGCAGTGACAACTCACTATCTTTCAAAGACTATAATTGTACCATTTAGTGGTGATTTAGTTCTTTTTTTGGAAAATAGTAGTCTGCAGATTTAGGTAGATAGTTAGGCTGTTACCAGGTAATGATTTTCTTATTCTGTCTCATCAGCCTGAAGAAATGCCAAATTAAGGATGGTTAAAAATATGTATTTTTAAATTCTTCTCTGTACTGAGTTCTGTGTAGAGTACAATTAGCAACCATGGGGTAGGCAGTTAGGCAAGTTTAAGTGATGATCTGATTTTGTATTTGACTCACTCTGGAACAGAAGGGGTTGAGAGGTCAAAGACCAAAAATAAAAGATTATTCCATAAAGTGAAAAGAAAGGAAATGGAGTCCAGGTTCCGTGTGGGCAACATCTGCCTTTATTCCCACCTGGGTGTGGGTGAACTGAGTTCAAGAAAGGAGTCAGCCCATAGGTTAAGGTGGATGGGAATTTTAAAGGGTGGGAAGGGTAGGGATTGGCACATTCCATTTTTCCTGGGTGGGGGATTCTATGAATTCATTTCTTCCTGGCTGGGTTGGTTCTATTTGGGCAAGACCATTTGACTGTATCAGGGGTCATGAAGAGTTCATGTTGGCCCAGATAAAGCAGAGGCTTTTAAACATAGGATGTGGTCAATAAATGCAGAAGTAACTGAATGTCCCTAACTTTTCTAGCCTCTAATTTTAGTCACAAGAGAAAGAGGTAGATGAGAAGATAATCACAGGGCATTCCAAAGTTGGTGTCATTCTAAGATTTCACAATAATTCCTAAAAAGAAAAAGCTGTTTTCTATTTTATGGGTGATTATAGATCACTAATGGACTTGCTTTATATTCCATTTATCATAAATTTATGAATATCGAATGGAAATAAACTTGGGTACACACTCTCATGATTCTTTTATGCATAGCATTGTTCCTCTTTCTGTAATTTTTTTCCATTTCTTCTTCATTAGGTGATAATAAGACACCATGTTTTGCCTTGTTCCCCTCACCAACCATTCAGAAAGATGTAGGCACTTCCCCCACCCCCATCACTGCTTTAGCATTTTACAAGTCTTAACATAGTGAATTATGATTATTTGTTTATACCTATGTCTCTCCCAGTGAACGCTTTATTATACAGGTGGAGGCTGTTTTATTCATTAAGGTGTCTGCAGCCATCAACAACATACCTGGACAAACTGACCACATGAACTGCCTAGTTTTCATTACTCGTTTTGGAAATGTGTGTCTTCTTTTTCTTTCTTTGTCATTTTCCAGATAAAGGTTTATCAACTTTATTGATCTTTTCAAAGAGCCAGATTTTGGTTTCATTAATTTTCTACTATTTTTCTGTTTTATATTTTATTGATTTCTACTCTGATCTTAGATTGTTTCCTTCCTTCTGATTAGTTTGGGTTTGATTTGTTACTCTTTTCTAGAATAGAAAATTTTGGAAACTGTGGAAACTTTGATTATTGATTTTAGTTTACTTTCTAATAAAGTACTTAAAGCTATCAGTTGACTTTAAGAACTATTTTAGCAGGTGGCGCCTGTGGCTCAAAGGAGTGGGGCGCCGGACCCATATGCCAGAGGTGGTGGGTTCGAACCCAACCCCAGCCAAAAACTGCAAAAAAAAAAAAAAAAGAACTATTTTAGCTGTATTACATTTTATTTTTATTTTTTAGTTGGGCTTCCTACATAAGTCACTTATGTGTCTGTATTACTTAGTGGTCAGCCAGTGATTTGTGCAGCACTTGTGCTGAAATGCCTGAGGCCATCCTCTTGCTGATGGATCTTTGTGGGAGTAGGAGAGCCTATTCGGAGTTGTAGTTATTTCTCAAGTCTGTCTTAGCTTTTGCTTTTATCTGTAGCCTCTCACAGGTTTCTTAATGCATGCCACGGATATGTGGCAAATTTGTTTCAGCCCTTCTATGACTCTTTCATTTCCAAGATCTCATTAAATTTCTGACTGTTCTGCCATAGCCACAGTTGGAACTGAAACTTCAGAGCAGCAAAGCTGTTTGTATGCCCCATTTGTTTTCTACCAAGGTCACCATTTTAGCTCCCAAAGCTGTGGAATCCTGTGCCAAAATCAAGTCCTCTCTGGTAGCAGTGCTGGTGGTTTTTATGGTTAACTCGTCCATAGTAAAATAATAGTTCTCATCTACAGAGTTGGGGACTGGGATGCAAGTTGCTCCCACTTGAAGATAACAGATTTCTATTATTCTTTTCCAAATTTCTACTGGTTATTCAAGAATGCTTCTCAATCTGGTGTCTGCCTTTGGTTTATTTACAGACATCTGAAATGGTTGGTCTATGTTTTCATTTGATTCTTTTTATAATTTTGTCCACTTTATACTTTTTTCAGATTTTAAAATTTTGTTTATTAAAACACTGTGCATTTCAATAATTAAAATAATTCGAACCAAAAAAAAAATGCCCTCTGATTAAACTACATTTTACAACCTGCAAGAAACCTTGGGCTAGGTTGGTTTTACTCTAGATTTCACTGGTGTCCTACCCTGTTCCTTCACCAATATGCAAGTCCTTTTGCTTCACAGCCAGCCAGACAGGCAGATGGGTGAGGCAAGTGTGGTCTTCCTTGTCAGTAGTTTTCAGTACTTTGGTGTGAAAGGCGAAGGACAGCATGGTCATTTAAACTTGATCCAATGTCTTTGCATCTTACAATTTAAACAGCTAAAAGAAGTAAAATAAGAAGGTAATGTTTGTGGAATATAGGCTATATATTAGCAGTGCTTACTTCATTACAACTAGCTTGCTTTTTCTGTTTGATTATTTCTCTTTTTTTAAATTAAATTATAAACACATAGGTCATGTATACATTAATGCATTTAGGGGGTACATTGTGCTGATTTCATATAGAATTAGGAACACTTACATCACACTGGTTAATATATACCTCATCTCGTTTACTTTATTATTTTGTTAAGACATTTATACTCTATACTAATAGATCTGACATGTACCCTTGCATTATGCACCATAGATGTGATCCCACCATTCACCCTCTCTTGATCTGACCTTCCTCCTCTCTTTCCTCCCTCCTTCATTTTGGGGCATAGTTGTGATCTATTCTTCATATGAAAGTGTGAGTGATTATAAATTGGTTTTGTAATAGTAGTGAGTACACTGGATATTTTTTTTTTTTTGGCCGGGGCTAGGTTTGAACCCACCACCTCCGGCATTTGGGACCGGCGCCCTACTCCTTGAGCCACAGGCGCCGCCCTAGACTGGATATTTTTTCTTACATTCTTGAGATACTTACTAAGTAGGATATGTTCCAGCTCCATCTATGTAAATATAAAAGTGGTAAAGTCTCCATCTTTTTTAAGGCTGCATAATATTCCATGGTATACATACATTACAATTTATTAATCCATTCATGGGCCGATGGGCACTTGGGCTTCTTCCATGACTTGGCTATTATGAATTGAGCTGCAGTGAACAATCTTGTGCAAATATCTTTGTTATAAAGTGATTTTTGGTCTTTTGGATATACACCTAATAGAGGAATTGCAGGATCAAATGGCAGGTCTACTTTTAGATTCCTGAGTATTCTCTATACTTCTTTCCAAAAGGGATGTATTAGCTTGCACTCCCACCAGCAGTGCAAAAGTGTTCCCTTTTCTCCACATCCACATCAACATCTGTAGTTTTGGGATTTTGTTATGTGAGCCACTCTTACAGGAGTTATATGATATTGCAAAGTGGTTTTGATTTGCATTTCTCTGATGATTAAAGATGATGAGAATTTTTTCTTGTGTCTGTAGGCCATGCACTTATCTTCTACAGAGAAGCTTCTGTTCAAGTCCCTTGCCCACAATGAAATGGGATTACTTGTTCTTTTCTTATTGATAAGTTTGAGTTCTCTATAGATTCTGGTTATCAACCTTTGTTTTTTTTTTTTTTTTTTTTTTTTGGTTTGTTTTTTGTAGAGACAGAGTTTCACTTTATGGCCCTCGGTAGAGTGCCGTGGCATCACACAGCTCACAGCAACCTCCAACTCATGGGCTTAAGCGATTCTCTTGCCTCAGCCTCCCGAGTAGCTGGGACTACAGGCGCCCGCCACAACGCCTGGCTATTTTTTGGTTGCAGTTTGGCCGGGGCTGGGTTTGAACCCACCACCCTGGGTATATGGGGCCGGAGCCCTACCCACTGAGCCACAGGCGCCGCCCATCAACCTTTGTTAGAAGCATAACCTGCAAATATCCTGTCCCATTCTGAGGGCTGTCTGCTTGCTTTACTTACTGTCTTCTTGGGTGTGCAGAAGCTTTTTAGTTTGATCAGGTCCTACTAGTGTATTTTTGGTGTAGCTTCAATTGCCCGGGGAGTCCTCCTCATAAAGCATTCTCCTGGGCCAATTTCTTCAAGTGTTTCTCCTGCACTCTCTCTAAGAATCTTTATAGTTTCATGTCTTAAGTTTAAATCTTTTATCCAGTGAGAGTTAATTTTTATTAATGGTGAAAGGTGTGGGTCCAATTTCAGTCTTCTACAAGTCTTCAGTCTTCTAACAAGCACCATTTGTTAAATAGGGAATATTTCCCCCAATATAAATTTTTGATGGGCTTATCAAAGAGCAAATGATGACAAGTGTCTGTGTTTATCTCTTGGTTCTCTATTTTTTTCCATACATCTACCTCTCTATGTGCCGATACCATGCTGTTTTGATCACTATAGATTTATAGTATAGTTTGAAATCTGGTAGCATGATTTCTCCTGATTTGTTTTTATTTCTGAGTAATGTCTTGGCTATTCGAGGTTTTTTTCTGGTTCCATATAAAACAAAGTACAGTTTTTCCAGATCTTTAAAGTATGACAGTGGTGCTTTGATAGGGATTGCATTGAATTTGTAAATTGCTTTGTGTAATATGGACATTTTAAAGGCAGTGAATTTTTCTCTTGCATTTCTGTCATCTTGAATTTTGACCCATTGAATTTCTTGATCTCAGGCATATTGGGTTTATCCTTTTGTTGAGAGGATTCATTGTCTTCTTTAAGATGTGGCTTTTCAAGAATGTTTGCCTGAAGTCCCCTCCCCATAAGATTTAAATGCAAATAGTTGCTATAGATAAGGGCACCTGTGACTTCAGGTGTTTTTTCAGCTCCTGTCAAAACACTTCATATCTTGCATTCTTTGTTGTGATAAGAGAAAACAATTTGGAGAATGACAGCCCTGGAGATAGATATTAATATCTTTGTATACACTGGAAACAATTTCTCTGAATCTCAGTTTATTTGTCTTTAAAGTGGATATTCTGGTCACCATGGTGATTGTTACCTAATTACTTTGTTTTCTCTCTTGTGTTACTATTTTCTAAGAGGTATGAGTTTTAAATTTTGTGCGTGGATGTTGCTTGTTCTCTTCCAGTATAGAGCACTTTTAAGCATTTCTTGTAGGGTAGGTGTAGTGGTGATGTTGGGGGTCAGGGGTCCTGGTTAGTGGACCTTGTTGCATTACTTGGCTGAGCTAGAAAGTTCAATGGATGCATGGTGACAATCAAAAGCAAAAATGAGTGGAAACTGAAAATAAAACTGGAGTGGCATGGGCAGTGTGGATAGAAAGCCAAAGTAACCCACACAAGTTTCAGGGTAACCAAGAGAGATTTTATTTAGGAAAAACAAAGGAAAAATTTAGAGCACTTCCAAAGAGAATTGGTAGGGAGTTCATCTCATGGAGAAGAAAATGTGAGAGATGCACACAAAAGCAGTGTGAGGGTATAAATACCCTTCCTCTGTTTGAAATTGGTCGTCTTTCATTGACCTCTTTGCACTGCCAGGGATTATTGCCTTTCTCTGCTGGTTACCTTTTCAATTGGTGAATGATCCATGGGTCCTCCAGACTTCCTTGTTTCAAAGGCCAGGTTTTCCTCCTCCCCTCCTTGAAGCCCCTTTCTTGGTGTCCCTTCTCTAATGACAAATTTCATTAGTATTTGCTTTTCTGGGAAAGACTTTTTTCTCTTTCATTTATGCAAGTTAGTTTTGCAGGATACAAAACTTTTGACTGGAAGTTATTCTCTTCAAGAACACAAAACATGGGATCCCAATCCCTTTTGCTTGTCATGTTTGTTGAGAAGTCTGCTGCTAGCTTTCCTTTGTAATTTTCTTGATGCTTTCATCTAACAGCTTGTAATATTTCTCCTTCACTTTGACTTTGGCCACCTGATGGCTATGTGCTTTGGAGGGGTTCTGTTTGCCTTGAATCTATCAGGTTGTCTGTCACTGACCTCTTGTATCTGGATGATCAAATCTCTAGAAACACTGAGAACATTTTCCTTCAAAACCTCCTTCAAATAGATTTTCCATGATTTTTGTTTTTTCTTTTCTTCCTCGGGGAGACCCATGTTTCTTAATTTCTTCACTGTATGTAATTCCATATTTTCCAGTGAGATTGTTCATTCTTCTTGATTATTTTGTCTTCAGTTTTGGCTGACTGGTTAATTCAAAAGCCTGGACTTCAAGCTCTGAAAATATTTTTTCTGCTTGGTCTAGTTTTTTGTTAAAACTTTCTATGGTATTTTATCAAAAGACTCTTGCACTCAAATGTTTATAATAGCACAATTCACAATTGCAAACATATGGAAACAACCCAAGTCCCCATCAACACATGAATGAATTAATAAAATGCGGTATATGTGTACTACGGAGTGCTACTCAGTCATTTAAAACAGGCAATCTAGTATCTTTTGTAACAATCTGGTTAGAATGGGAGACCATTCTTCCAACTGAAGTATTGCAAGGATGGAACACATGTACTTAATACTAAATTGGAACTAGCTGTGTACATATGGAAGTGAAACTTAATGGAAATCTACCGGGGGTAGGGGAGAGGGAGGAATAGGGTAAAGGCACACCTAACAAGTGAAATGCACATATTTTGGGTGAAGGGCACATTTATAAGATTGATTAAAATGTACAAATGCATATTATGTCATCAAAATGTGTGTAACTCTGTAATACTCTGAAATTAAAAAAAAAATTAAAAGCCCTTTCCACTGTATTTTGAAATTCCCTAAATGACTTTTACTTTGAGTAGTTTTTTCTTATATTATCTATCTCACTAATAGATTTTTCATTCATGTTTCTTTGTGTTGATTTTCAACTTTCTCATCAAGTATATTGATCTTACCAGTGAGCCACACTCTGAATTGTATACCTGACATTACAACAATTTCCTTTTTGTTGGAGCCCATTGGCAGAGAGTTTTTAAGACCCATTTGAAATGTTAAAACAGCCTGTTTTTTCATGTAGTCTGATTTCTTATGCTAGTTCCTTCTCATCTGGAACCCTTTCTCCAGGATCTTGATTTAGATGTTATAAATCAAATTTTGTCTCTGGCTATATGTTCTTGGGCAATTATTTAACCTTGGTAACTCTGAACCTCATTTATATAATTAGGTTAATATCGCTTTCATAGAGTTAGTATGAGTATTAAATGAGAGAATATATGTGAAATAGCACACTTACTAATACATAGTAAACACTCAATAAATTTTAGCTAGCAACTTTTTTACATGTTGCTTTAGTAAGTGATAGATATGTATGATATAGACCTAATATAGATGTGAGTCCACAGGTCACACATCGATTTTCTAAGGACTTTTTGCCTCTCTGTGGTGTCAAATATCATGAAAAGTATGCACAGACCCTTTTCTCCTAATCAGCTTTTGTTAGTGTTTATATATTTAATGTGGGACTCAAGACAACTCTTATTCTTACAATATGTGGCAGATTAAAAAAAAAAAGGTTGGATGCCCCTAAGAAGATCATTTGTAAAAACATTCAAAATAAATAAACTTTCAATTCATTACTTCAGTTACATCTGTTGAATGCCTCCTATGAGGATATTTGCTAGGCATTGGGAGCACAGTGGTATACAAGATAATGTCCACTTCACATAAGGAGCTAATTCATTTTTTTTCTTTTTGGAGACAGAGTCTCACTATGTCACCCTGGGTAGAGTGCTGTGGCATCATAGCTCACAGCAACCTCAAACTCTTGGACTTAAGTGATTCTTTTGCCTCAGCCTCCGAAGTAGCTGGGACTACAGGTGCCTGCCACAAAACTCGGCCATTGTTTGGTTGCAGTTGTCATTGTTGTTTAGCAGGCCCAGGCTGGGCTCGAACCTACCAGCCTTGGTGTATGAGGCTGGCGCCCCACTCACTGAGCTATGGGCACTGAGCCAGGAGCTAATTCTTTTTAAGAAAAAAACTTAAATCCAGAGAATGTGGCATGTACCTGTAGTCTCAGCTACTGCTGAAGTGTGAACATTGCTGGAGGCCAGAAGTTCAAGTCTATCTGGAGGAATATAGAGAGATTCAATCTCTAAAATTTTTTTTAAGTTAAATAAGATATTCTGGTTTTTAATAACAACAACAACAACGATGACCAAAAAAACTAAAAGAAAAAACTTAAGTCATAAATGAACAGGAAGATAAATTTTACCTGACTTTGGAATGGTCTGCTTATTGTATGTGTTGATTTACTTTGCTAAAGAAAAAAAAAAAGTAAAGTTTTAACATCTGACATAAAAATTAACATTGGATTTTTCTTGTCATTATTAAATTGAAACTTACAGAGGTGCAATAACTGGCATAGTATCATACAATTTGTAAAACTGGGCTTTAACCCAGGACTGTGTGTTGCCAAAGCCTATGTTTGAATTGGAAAAAAAATTAGGCAGTTTGGATCTCTTCTTTCAGCTTGAGTCTTGCTTCACTGTATTCAAATTCTATTAGGATTGGAACTGCGGGATACTATAGGGGAAAAGGATACCAGTGGATAGGATTAGGGTTATATACGGTTAATTCCAACCATAGAATCTGAAGCAAAGTGATATAACTGAAGTTTTTATGACATTCCATTTGGGAGAAAACAAAACATTTCAAACAGTAAATTACATGATTCCAAAGATTTGTTAATCTTAATTTAAAAGTCACCTTATGGGCTCGATGCCTGTAGCTCAGTGGCTAGGGTGCCAACCATATACACTGAAGCTGGCAGGTTTGAATCCAGCTCGGGCCTGCCAAACAACAATGACAACTACAACCAAAAATAGCCAGGTGTTGTGGTGGGACTGTAGTCCCAGTCCCAAGGGAGGCTGAGGCAAGAGAATCGCTTAAATCCAAGAGTTTGAGGTTGCTGTGAGCTATGACACCATGGCACTCTACCGAGGGCAACAAAGTGAAACTTTGTCTCACCAAAAAAAAAAAAAAACTCACCTTATGAAACTAATATAAGTACTTAGGTTTACAAATCACTTCTTTCTTATCCAGGTTTTGTATTATGAATGTTTACCTTGGATGAAGGAATGCTTCTGAATTTACATTTTCATTAGATTTAGCATAGAGCACTTAGTCTTATTAATTTGTTTTTGAACTGTCTTAATTTTCCTAAGTATTCCAACGTAGATAATGCTGTTTGCTTTGTAGTGTACTGAATACACATCATGTTTGCATTAAGACTCTGTTAAATATATATCCATGACTAATATTGTTAACTAAAGGCAATATTATTTTTCTATAGCAAGCTGTCAGAAATGTGGGACACAGTGAATGTCAGCCAAAGATATCAATCTCAAAAAGATATTTTGAAGGGAAGTGTTATGATGCACTGTCAGGTTTTTGTCACTAACATATTCTCTTGAGTGGATCAAAGAGAAACACTGACATCTTTCATTTTACTAATTTTTTTATTACTAGGAATAATAGATTAGCTATCAATATATTCTTGAAATCTCAACCAGTTAGAAAGGTGTTGGTATTCTAGTACTCCTGCAATTGGAAATGAAAAGTATTTCATGAAAATATGTACCAGCTTTATAAGATTAAATTGAAAATGTTATGCATATGTTATCCATTAAAAAACATAACCTATATGCTATAATTACTATCGCTTTAAATAAGTGAGTGTGCTATAGAGAAGAAAATAGGATAACTTTAAGAGATACAAAACTTTCTGACAGTACTGATTACTTGATGCTTCCTTGTGTTCTGACATTTCATCTTAAAGAGGAGAAACGTAAAACTGCCTTTACACTGCCATTATGTCTATTTCTTTGTATATAGCATGTTGTATTTTCCTTTCCAGATGCTTATAAGCTTTTTTCTTTCATCACTATAATTCAAAAATATTTCCAGAATATATTTCCCTATTTCTCCTTCCATTAATTATTTTGGAAATAATTTGCACACTTGGGCTTTTCTCCTGCCGTGTAAGTTTTCTTCGGTTATAGCTTTATTATTACTTTTGTTTGTGTGATTTTGGTCGTCTTTTCTGGAATGACCTGCAATTCCTGTTCTGTTCTCTGTCCCTCAATGTCATATGCTCTCTCATTACTTTGAATCTTTTTTCCCTCCTTTTTTCTGCATTCAGGAAGGCTCTTCTTCTTTTTTTTTTTTTTTTAGGAAGGCTCTTCTTAATTTTCATCTTCATTTTATCGGTTATATTTAAGCAATATTCTATTCTTATTCTCCCCATCCCCATCTTCCTCCCTCCCTCTCTCTCTGTCCACCTCCATGGATATTTTAACTTTGAAGGAGTAAAAGGAAAGCTAAAGTAAGAAATAATAGTGTTAAAATATCTCTTCTTTTTTGTCTACTTTTGATAAGTTGAACATTTTTTATGATTTTATGCTGTCTCCTTTATTGTTATTATTATTATCTATAACTCTTTGTTGTATTATTTCAGTGGATTTTTTCAGGATTTAGAGTATATACTATCAATTTGTCATAATCTCTCTTCAGATGATACTATACCACTACATATGTATTTATAGTACTCTGACAACAGTATACTTCCATCTTCCATTTCTCCCACTACTAGTCTTTGTACTATTTTTGTTATATATTTTCTTTCTATATATTATAAACTCTGAAATTCATTTTTATGAGTTTTGATTTAAATAACAATTTTTAGATAAATAGAATTAATAAGAAATAATATTTTATATTTATCTTCGATTTAACATTTTCAGTTCTCTTAATCTTCTTTTTAGATTGAGATTTCTGTTTTGTAATTGCTTTCTTCCCGAAGAACTTCCTTTTCCATTTCTTCTAGCCCGGGTCTTTTGGGTACTGAATTATTTTAGTATGCATATGCCTGGTAAAGTCTTTCAGTATGAAATTTAGAAACATATTTTTGCTGGGTATAGACTTCTAGGTTCAAAATTATTTTCTTTCAGGGTATTTAAAGTGTTGGTCCCATAGATATTGATTATTTCCACAAGGAGTTTGCTTTAATTATTATATTTGCTGTGTATATAATGCTCCTGTTTTCTTCTGGCTACATTTAAGGTTACTTTAAATTATGGTTTTTAAGGAATTTGATCATGACATATTTTGGTGTCATTTTTGCATATTTCTTTTTTTTTTTTGTAGAGACAGAGTCTCACTTTATGGCCCTCGGTAGATCGCTGTGGGCTCACACAGCTCACAGCAACCTCCAACTCCTGGGCCCAAGCGATTCTCCTGCCTCAGCCTCCCGAGCAGCTGGGACTACAGGCACCCGCCACAACGCCCGGCTATTATTTTGTTGCAGTTTGGCCGGGGCTGGGTTTGAACCCGCCACCCTCGGTATATGGGGCTGGCGCCTTACCAACTGAGCCACAGGCGCCGCCCATTTTTGCATATTTCTTGATAATGGAATTTGTTGAACTCCTTATATTTATAGATTTATTATTTTATCAAATTTATATAACTTTCAGCTACTATTTCTTTAAATTTTTATTCTCTCTAACTTTGTAGGCTCAATTTACATGTATATTAGGCCATTTGACTTGATTAGTTCACTGATACAGGCAAAATTAAACACAGAATAGAAAACATAATAAAAACAAATTATAAAGGCATAGATTGTAACTGAAGTATATAAATAATCAAATTAAATACAACTATCTAAGCCAATGTTTTCCAACCTTTTTATCTGATGGCACACTTGAACCTATAGGTAAACTTCTGTAATACATTTATGTAGATAAAAAAGAGCAAAAAAAAAAAAAAAGAATATGTTTACTGTGGTTTGAACTTCTTTTGAAAATAATTTAATTAATGATCTTTAAAAATTTTCACTGCATAACTAAGATCCTCTCATGGCACACTATTGAAAATCACTGATCTAAGTAGTTTAATTAAAAGGCAGAGCTTGTTAAACTGAATTAAAAACTAAGATTCAACTTCATATTTGTTGCCTACTAAAATCCCATTTTAAATATAACTACACAAACAGAAATAAGTACAAAGAAAAAATATATATATCATTCTGTTCATTCTTATTCAGTCTTTTTCTATCTCTGTCTAATTTCTCTTATATTATCTTTAAGATCACCAATTTTTTCCAACGGCAGTATAGAATCTTCCTTTAACCCTGTTCAGTATATATTTCAGTATATATTTTTTCATCCATTATAATTTTCATCTCTAGCAGTCTGATTTATCTATTTTTTAAACATCTCTTCCATATACCTCTTAGCATATATAATTTTTCCTTTAGCTTCTTGAATGCACTGGATGCAGTTAGATGTTTCAATATCCTCCTTTACTAATTTGATCACTAGCATCATTTTTAAGTCAATTTTGATCATTTTGTTTTTCTCCTCATGGGTGGCGTTTTTCTACTCATTTATATGCCTAGTAACTTTGTATTACATGTCACTCATAAATTTCACCTTGTTGAGTGCTGGATGTTTTTATATTTATATAAATATGGTCTGAGTTTTATTCTCAGGTGCAATTAACTTGCTTAGAAATGAACAATTGATCCTTTCAGTTCTTTTTTACAAACTTTGTTTAGTGTTATTAGCAACATTTAATCTTGGGCTTTTTATGTTCATTGAGGCAAAACTTTCAGAGTACTTCATCCAGTACTTGATGAATTAGGGTTTTCTTTTCTAGCTGAAGAAAGGAACTGTTCTTCACCTAGTGTGAGCAACATGTTTTGTTCCTCCTAATCCTTCTGGTGATTATTTCTGAGGGTAGTTTCTGAATGTATATATTGGTTGATAGTTAGATAAAAATCCAAGAGAAACCTTCTGCAGAGAACGTTCGAAGTTCTTTTTTTGTAGCTCTTTACTCTCCAGTACTATAGTTTGTGGACTTCATTCTTCTTGTCTGTCTTTAGCTTCTAGTTTCTCAACTCAGGGAAATAGCAAGGATCTTCTTGAATTTCTCCTCCCCTGTGCTGGATGGAAACTTTGGGCAGAAGGGTAGGACAATAATATTAGGGTTCAATTCATTTGTTTCTGATCTCTTACATTATTGTCCTTTGTTACTTTACTTCCAATGCCTTTAATACCGTTTCATATATTTTGTGTTTTTTCAATTAGTTTCATGTAGGATAGTACTATAAAAGGTACTATTGTAGTATTATATAAAAGGAACTAAAGGTGGAACTATTGTGGAACTATTGTTACTGGAAGAATTAATTTTTCTTTTCCACTCTTAAGTTTTAAACTTACTTTCTACCAAGAAATATTCATGTATTATTGATAATACACTGAATATTATCGTTGAAAACCATATTATAAAGTAAATCTTACTCAAATTGAAACTTCCTATATTTCTATTTTAAAAATTCTTAGCAATTTACATGAAGGCATATAAATATCACATGTGATTCTGAAAAAGCCTGAAATTTGGTAATATTTCAGGGTTCAACATGTCATCACAACAGCAACATGTCTTCAGAAAAGTTACCTCTCAAAGCTGCAATAACAATATTTATTCTGCAGGGTATTTGTTAGTATTAAATTAATGATTTTGAAGAGACTGGCATGTAGCATGTGATTAAAATGGTAAAATAAGTACAGCAGCAATATAACATCATCAACAAAAGCAAAGTTAAATGTTATATGCTTATTAGGCATTGGCCAAGGAAGAGAAAATAAATTGTAAAATGGCCAAAAAAAAAAAAAAAGGGAGAGAGAGAGACTATCTTTAAATATTTTTCAGAAAATAAAAAACAAATATTCAATTTAACCATCACTCATCTGAATATAGAATCACCGTTAAATGATAAATGCCTCTTAGATAAATAATCCCCAAAAGATAATTTTGTGCTGGCCTTGTTTATCATTTAAAATGCATCTATGGTGGAAGTAACCGAAAACATCATAGAGAAGGCTCTACTAGAAAAAATAAGTGCAGTGATGGACATTCAGATTTCATCACAGTTGGAAATACGAGAAAGAAGTGCTTCAGTCTCATGTGACGGGGCTTCACTTTCTAATTTGGGGTACCCTCACATTTTACAGATAAGGTTATTTTGTGATGATAATGTTTGAGATTATCTGTACAAATGTCGGAAGTCAAGGTGATCCAATGCTATTATAGTAGTCTTCTCAAAATAACATTCTAAAAGTGAAAAATAAAAGGGGCATATATTAACCCTTTATTTATCAGTTGTTTTCACCTTAATATATCTTGATTTATGGTCCTTGTATGGTTATCCTTTATGATCCAGTAATTTCTGAGGTTGTTCACTTTTTCTGGAAGTAAAAATGAAATTATTTGAATAACAGCAGCAATAACAACAACTACAAAAACAAAATAGTTAAAATGAGTGTCATTTATTGAGCCTCAATAATTGTTCTAAGGGCTTTGTGTCATGCAATATAGTTTAATTATCTTATAAACCTGTAAAGTATATGTTATTTGTTAAACAATCAAACAAATTAAGACAGGTTTTTACTCATCCTAGGCTACCTCTTAAATGCTAGAATCCAAATTACAACAAGGACTGGATATATGATTTAAAATTCTTTTATTTTATTTTATTTTTTAATTCTTGTTTTTTTATAATATTATGCTAGGTTTTACTATTAACAATAAGGTTAATTTTTTAAATATATATGCCTTTGAAGAAAACATTTAATGTAATCTAAAGCCAAATAAGTGTGGTTTTTAGATCATCTGCCTGTGTGTTTCCTCCACTAGACTGTACAGTGGAGAAGTATATAAGAATATATTTTGTATACAAGAGTATATGCTAATAAACTTCCTCTTTTCTTTCTGAAAAAACAATACAATGTTACATGACTTGATCAAGGATACAACCTAACCGTCAAAAACAAAATGCAAGTTTTTTCACATGGTTTTATTGAACATGTGTCATAGAAGGCAAGTTGTAGTTTAGAGAAAAGAGAATTAAACTTGAAGTCATTTGAACTTGTGGGCTCGAGAGTTGATTCTGGAATTTAACTAGTTGTGTGACTCTGAGTAAGTTGCTTAACCTCCATGACTCTTATTTTCATCATCTATGAAATGGTGGTTATAGTAAAATAATACCAAATTAACAGTTTTAAAGATTACATGAGGAGTGCATGTAAAAGAGCTTGGTAAATTCTAGCACCATGCAAGACAGAGCTATTAGTATTACGTGCTCTATTGAACAGTGGATTATGCACAAAGATTATATGCCAGGTTATGTATCTTCCTTTCTAAAAATGGTCGAGTATAGAAAGAAAGATATATAGGGGATTAATATATAGGTTTTCGTCTTCTTTCCCAATATAAAAACATAGCTCTATCAAGCCTTCTATGTAGTTCTCCTTTGGAGACTAGACAAATCCCTCGAGTAAATTCATGGAAAGAGACCATATGGCAGAACATGATATTGCATTATCTTTTGCTAAAGCAGACTGCTTTTCCAACTTTAGAATGACAATTATTGTTTTAAGTTTCTACTATGTAAGAAAAAAAAAAAGGACACAGTAGTAAGCAGGATAGGAGGTATAGCCAGCAAGAACTGCATACGAAGCTGCTGAACTGTGCTCTAAAGATAAGCATCATGCCGAAGAAAAAAGATCTGAAGTTCCATACTCTGTATGCTGTAGTGTGAAAGCTCCTGCTTACCTTAAGGAGATTATGCAGCTGTTTCAAATGCCCTTTTATAGAGGGAAGTTGCTGTTCAGTCTGTCTTCTCAGAGCATGTGTGTTTAGTGGTTATATTTATTTCATTGTTTAAGTTCCTATCACCTTGGCAACAATCTTCAATTACAAGTGCCGTGACTCCTGAATCTTACCAAAAGCTACCTCGATGAAGAGTTGTCTCATGAGTAAACCTTCACTTCTACTGTTTTGCCAAAAATGTACTTTTTTTTTTTAGAGGTTGAAACAAATGACTAAATTGTTGTGTGTGCTTCTGAGAAAACTTGGGAAGATTAAGCTCCAGTTCTTTCAATAGAGAAAACGCCATTGATGTTGTGGGAGAAATATTGACTTCCTTTCTTTTTCTTTTTTTTTTTCTGCCACATTCCTTCAAGGACCTTGTTCTTCAGTCACATAAAACTGACTTCTTGGGCGGCGCCTGTGGCTCAAGGAGTAGGGCGCTGGTCCCATATGCCGGAGCTGGCGGGTTCAAACCTAGCCCCGGCCAAAAAAAAAACTGACTTCTTTAATTTTCTTTTTCGTTTCTTTTCTTTTCCTAGTTCTATTATGAGAGAAGTGATAGCTTTTCATGGTAGTGTTCTTTTACCATTACTTCCATATCTTTGCTCATATTGAAACCCCTCTCTGAAACCCCTTTCCTGACCCTTTCACATTGCCTTCATTCTGTTTATTATTCACAGCCCAGTTCAAATGATATTGTTATAAACTTTCTTGATCTCCTCTAGCAAAATTGTTCACTTTTCCGTGTAGTACTTGGCCAATTCTTCTGTTTTAGCATTCATCATGATGCTTATACATATGCTCCCCTATTCTACTACACTGTGATGGTAGAAGCTCTCTTATTTGAATTTGTATACATCATATCTGTCCTACTGCCTAGCATTTTTTAGGTTCCCAATAAGGTCTATTGAATGAATGAATAAATAAGTAAATAAATATAACTTTCTGGAGCAAGAATTACACTTCCTCACTTAGATCTGGGCTCAAGTCCTTATTAAATGTATAGCCTTGAGCAAATCCCCGAATTCTGGGCTCCTCATTTGTAAAATAGGATAATAAGATACTTCCTTTATCAGGTTGTTGTGAAGATTAAATTTATGTCAAGTATGTAGCAAAGCTATATATGTAATAAATGTTTACTATTAATATTATTTTTACAGTATTATTTAATAGTATCATTTAAATGACTGTCTTTATTCTGTTTATTCTTCATTTACAGTTTATATATTGCCTTCCAATTTTGATAACAGGGTATCTGTTAGAATGAATTAGCATGAGTATTTCTATGTGACTTTATTTTTGTTATTGGTCTTATGTCTGATTTCTTTTAGTGTATAGGTTTTATTCTTGTGGCTTTTCTGATGGTGAGGACTCTTCACAGGGATGAGGTTCCATTCTTAATCTCTGCTATATAGATGGGCACTTCTGCTAACTCTTCAATGAGCTTGCATGACTGGGCTTATATTACAAATTCCTACTTACAAACCTTATTTAGAGTCTTAGAAATAAGCCTTAGATTCTAATTTCAGTACTTTGTGTTGATCACAACTCTTAACTAGAGTCCTAAAATGTACTACTGAGCATTAGGATGCAGGTCATCCCTACATCTCAAGTGTCCTTTAAGTTAGTACTTAACTGCCTGCCCTGTCCTGCCCTGCCCTGCCCTGCACAGGGCTTGGAATGTTATAGTTTCTTCTTGCTGAGTATTTGTTGAGTAGATTAGGAAAAGAATGAAGATTAGGAAACAAGTGAGAGAAGAGAAAGAAGAAGATGTCAGGTGGGGAGAAGCCCATAAGCATCCTGCTCTCAAGGAAAAGACCATAAATTGCAGGGAAATGCCTACTTGCTGACAGCTCTTCTGAGAAGGAATATTGTGAAACCTCAGAAAAGTGATGTGGGACACACAGAGTGAAGGATAAGGTGGGAGGGCAATTCATTTGACAAGATTGAAGGGATCTGTGTGGAGGCATCTCCACATGAGCTGGATTAGGAGGATAGAGTATAGAGGTACCACACCCCCCCCACAGGCATTGTGGCCCCATGTTGTGAGGAGGCTTCCTCCATTACCACAGACCTTCTGACTGATCAGGAAGCTGCCCAGAGTCATTGCACTGGAGAACAGGCACAGGTAAGGTTCTGGTGGGTGATGATCCTATGTTTCTGCAGCTGATGCCAACCTGAGTTCTCAGGTGCCTGGTGTCAGGTTTGCACAAGATTCACCTTTGCAGCAATAGCCTTTGCATTACCCCCACCAGGCTGGGATGGAGCAGACAGAGTGGATGGTCCTTGGGCCATGCCCTATGATTGAGAGACGAGTGCCCCTCCCCCCAGCACAGCAGCATCTGAGAAGGGGAGTTGCCTCGGGTTCCACAGGCATGACCTGGAAAGCTTTGGGTGACTGCCTCAGTAGAACTTGGTGATGGGAGAGAACTTCATAGTCCCTGGGTCTTTGGAGCCAACCTCTACTCACACAACTTGTCATTCACAGTCCCCAAGCTGGTGGGATAGTTTGCTGCCTGCATATACATACCTCTAAAGGCCCTAGTTGCAGCTCTGAGGCTCTTCTGCTTGAGCCTAAGGCTCTACTTCTGTGGCTCCAGTGCTCTTGCCGGGTTATGACATTGCCCCTGATATTCCAGAGTTGTACCTGAGAACCCAAGACCTCATCCCTGTATCTCCATAATTGCTGATAGGCTGGTGAAATCGCCCTGAGATGGTGCCAGGAACCCCCAATCCTTGAGCTATCACTAAACCTGGACCTAGTTTAAGCAAACACTCACAGACTAGTTATTCAGAACCACTGCTTAGATAGCCTTACCTAATCATTACTCTTACATCTTCTGGGAAACCTAAGGCAGAGAAAGATCACATAATGCCAGCCTTTGTGGAGAGGATTTCACTCAGCCCCTAACTCATGCTTCCAAAAATAATCTGGAGAACAATCCCTCAACCCGTGCCACAAAAGTCATCCAGCACTGTGGAGATAAGAGGACAAGACAGAGGGCTGAACTGTAGGCTGTTAGTGTGCATGTTCCTCTCTTTTCCAATAAACAATACAGAGTAGGAAAAATGAACCATCTATGGACCTCCCGTTATTTTAATTAAGCAGAAAAATTCCCGGTAAAGAAGAGCAGGTTCCTTGAAAACCTATTAGCCGGGTGGCGCCTGTGGCTCAAGGAGTAGGGCGCCGGTCCCATATGCCGGAGGTTGTGGGTTCAGGCCCAGCCCCGGCCAAAAAAAAAAAAAAAAAAAAAGAAAACCTATTAGCCCTAAGCCAAGAGAAGAGCATTTAGTTTAAAAGAAACCAGCAAAAAAAGCATGGTAACACACACACACACACACACACAAACAAAAACAAGAAAAAAACAAAGAGTTTGACATTCTCAAAAGATCACAGTGGAGCTACAGTAACAGTACTGGATCTAACCACAAGGAAGTTGTTGAAATGGCAGAAATTGAATTCAGAATATGGATGGCAATTAAGATGAATGGAATTGAAGAGAAAGTTGAAAATCAACTTAACAATAATCAAAAAAGCCAAAAAAGCTTTTAGGAAATCAATGAAAATGTCACTTAAGAGCTAGAAAACGTAAGGAAGGATATAATGGACTTAAAGAAATGAAAGAGTCATTTAGGGAATTTCAAAACATAGCAGAAGGTTTTAACAACAGCCTAAACTAAGGAAAAGAAAGAATCCCAGAGCTTGAAGACAGGCTCTGAAGGTAACCCAGTCATTCATAGAGGCAGAAAAGACAATAAAGAAGACTGAGAAATCACTTATATGGGACTATGCAAAGGAAACTAATATATGACTTATTAGTATCCCTGAAGAAAAGCAAGAAACAGCAAAAGGTATAGAAAATTTATTTAAGAGAATAATTGAGAAAAACTTCCCTGATATCACCAGAAAATCAGACATCAAGATACAAGATGGTCATTGAATACTAGGAAGATTCATAGCAAACATGAATCTCCAAGATATAAATTGGGCTAAAGTCAAAATGAAGGAGAAAATTCTACAAGCAGAAAGATGAAAACAATAAATAACCTACAAAGGAAAACCTCATCAGGCTAACTGCAGACTTAGCAGAGATCTTATAAGCAAAAAGGCATTGAGGTCCCCTCTCAATCTTAAAACAATTGTTGGCTTAGAATTTTGTATCTTGCAAAACTAAGTTCACAATTGATGGAGAAACAAAACCTTTCCAGGACAAACGAATACTGAGGACGTGCATGTAATGTTCAGGGCTGCATTATACACAAATAAGCACAAAATCATAAGTGTAAAATCACCCCCCAAAGCTAAATGTCACAGATCTTATAAAATAATAGCACAAAAGGGAAACAAAGTAATAAGGTACTACTCAACATGATAAACAGAACAGTATTCCACATATCAATTCTATCACTCGATTTTAACTGTCTGAATGCTCCACTCAAGAGACATAGGGTGGCTAAGTGGATGAAAAAACACAACCCAAGTATCTGCTGTCTCTGTGAAACACATATAACCCAAAAGGATGCACAAAGATTGAAAGAAATGTTCCATGCAAATAGAAACCCAAGGAGAACAGGTGAAGCCATTCTCATATCAGATACAAATGACTTTAACAATGGTAAAAGAGAAAAAGTTAGTCATTATAAGAGATTAATTAAATAAGAAGATATAAAAATCCAAAATATATTTGCACCTAATACAGAGGTTCACACGTATATAAAGCAATTTCTACTAGAGCTGAGTAAAGAAATAAAAAGTAGCATTATAACTGCTGGGATTTCAACACGTCACTGTCAGAGCTGGAAAAAAGCATCAAAGCAGAAAATAAAGACACACTGAACTTAAATGAGACTCTAAAAAAAATGAACCTAGTAGACATTTGCAGAACATTCTATGCAAAAGCTAGTGAAGACACATTCTTTTCATAAGCACATGGGCATTCTCCAAGACTGATCATATGTTAGGCCAGAAAACACATCTCAACAAATTCTACAAGATCAAAATCATACCATGTACCTTCTCAGACCAAAGTGGAATAAAACTAGAAATCAATTCTAAGACAAACAATCAAATCTCCACCAAGTCATAGAAATTAAACAACCTGCTGCTGAATGATTATTGAGTCAAGAGTGACATTAAGATGGGAATCAAAATGTCTTAACACAATAATTAAGTAAATGAGTTGAAGGCTATGTTAATTAGTTTGATGTAAGCACTCCAAATTGTATAAAAAAATCAACACATTGGGGCAGCGCCTGTGGCCCAAAGGAGTAGGGTGCCGGCACCACCAGGTGGCTGTTTCAAACCCAGCCCTGGCCAAAAACTGCAAAACAAACAAACAAAAAAACACGTTGTACCCCACAAATGCATAAATGTATTTATGATCTATGTGTATATGACTTAATAAAAGGAAAAAAAAGATTCCTTAAATTGAATGACAAATAGGACATAGCTATCAAAATCTATATGATTGAGCTAAAGCAGTCCTAAGGTGAAACTTCAGGTGAAACTTCATATCCTTAAATGCAGACATAAGACAGAGAAAGGTAACAAATTAACAAGTTAACACCACATCTCAAGGAGCTGGAAAAGGAAGGGCTAACCAAATCCAAAACTGGCAGAAGAAGAAAAATAAGGGTCAGAGCAGAACTAAATGAAATGGAAAACAACAAAAAGAATCAATACATACAAAGGATCAATGAAACAAAAAGTTGGTTCTTTGTAAAGATAAATAGAATTGATAGACCTCTGGCTGAATTATCAGAAATAGAAAAACAAGGACCCAAATAAGCTCAATCAGAAATGAAGCAGACATTATGATTGATAGCACATAAATACAAAACATCATCAGTGAATACCATAGAAATCTGTACACATACAACTTTAAAAATGTAGAGGAAATGGAGAAATTATTGAAAACACAAACTCTCCAAAGACAGACCATTAATGAGCAGTGTGATTGAAGCAATAACAAAATACCTCCCAAGAAGTTAAAAAAACAATCCTGGACCAGATGGATTTGTATTTGAATTCCATCAGACCTACAAAGAAGGGCTGATACCCATACTGCTTAAATTATTCCATAACTGAAAAGGAGAGAATCCTCTCCAACTTATTCTATGGATCCAGTATTTCTTTGATATCAAAGCCAGGAAAGAACACCACCACCACCACAACAGGAAAAAAAAACCATAGATCTGTTATCCCCTGCAAATATTGATGTAAAAATTCTCAATAAAATGCTAGAAAATTGAATTCAACAGCACATCGTAGTATTCTATCATGATTATTGGGCTTCATCTCAGGGATGCAAGTATGGTTCAACATATGTACACTAATGTGATTCACCACATAAACAGAAGGGGAAAAAAAGATGACATAATCATTTTAATAAATGCAGAACAAACTTTTGACAGAATCTAGCTCCCTTTCATGATATACGCCATCAACAAGGTAGGCATAGAAGAAACATATCTCAAAATTGTACAAGCCATATATTACAAACCCACATGCAGTATCATATTGAATGGGGAAAAGTTGAGAGTATTCCTTATAGCAGTGGTTCTCAACCTTCCTAATGCTGTGGCCCTTTAATATAGTTCCTGTGGGTCATGACCCACAGGTTGAGAGTCGCTGCCCTATAAGAACTGGAAAAAGATAAGGGTGCCTACAGTCATTACTTCTATTTACCATCATACTGGAAGTCCCAGGCAAAGCAATTAGGCTAGAGAAAGAAATAAAGAGTAATGAAAAAGGGAAAGAAGAGGCCAGATTATCTCTTTAAACTGATGATATTATCTTACATCTACAAAAAATCCCAAAGACTTCAGGAGACTATGAATTGATAAATAAATTCTGCCAAGTCTCAGGGTACAAAATCAATATACAGAAATCAGTAGACCTTCTATATACCAATAACAAATAAAAGACTGAGAATCAAATAAAAGACTCAAACCATTCACAATAGCTATAAAGAAAATAAAATAATTAGGAATATACTTAACCAGGGAGGTTAAAGATTTGTACAAGAAGAAATATGAAACTCTGATGAAAGAAATCACAGATGACATAAGCAAATGGAAAGACATATCATGTTCATGGCTTGGCAGAATCAACATTGTCAAAATGTCCACACTGCCCAAAGTGAGTTACGTATTAAACACTATCCCCATCAAAATACCAATATCGTATTTCACAAATCTAGAAAACATAATTCAATGCTTTATTTGGAACCAAAAAAGAGTTCAAATAGCCAAAAAAAAAAAAACTCAATAAAAAGAACAAATCTGGAGGTATCACATTACCACACTTCAAACTATACTATAAGGCTGTAGTAAACAAAACAGCATTGAATTGGTACAAAAATAGAGCCATAGACCCAGGAAACAGAACAGAGAGCCCAAATGGAAAACCATCTACCTACAACCAACCGATCTTCAACAAAACAGACAACAACTGCTGTTGAATAAATGGTGCTTGGAGAATTGGATATCTGCATGCAGAAGAATCAAACAGGACCCCTATGTCTTAGCACTTAACAAACATTAATACAAGATGGATAAAGGACTTAAATGTAAGGCACTATGCAATAAAAATTCTAGAAGAAATGTGGAAAATGTCTTCTACATTTTTGCCAAAGAAAAGAATTTATGACTATGATGCCAGGAACAAATACAGAAACAAGAAAAATAAATAAATAGGGCTTGATTAAATTAAAAAGCTTCTGTACAGCAAAGAAAATAATCGACACAGTGTGACAGAAACTACAAAATGGGAAAAATATTTGCATACCATATATCCTATGAAGAGATAATATTCATAATCTACAATTAAACAAATCAATAAGAAAAAATGAAAAGCCCCATCAAAATGGGCAAAAGACATGATTGGAAGTTTTTCAATAGAAGATAAATGGCCTGCTTAATGTTCAGCATCACTAATTGTCAGGGAAATGCATATTAAAACCATAATGAGATACTCATTACTTTATTTCTGTCAGAATGGTTAATATTAAAAAGTAAAAAAGCAATAGACACTGTTGTGGATGCAAAAAGAAAGGAATGCTTATACACTGTTGGCAGGACTACAAATCAGCATTACCTCTAGGGAAACAATATGGAGATTTTTCAAAGATCTAAATGTAGACTTACCATCTAAATGTAGACTACCAATCCATCAATCTCACTACTTGGTATCTATCCAAAGGAAAAGAGGTCATTTATCAAAAAAGATGCCTGCACTTGATTTATTGCAGCACAATTCACAATTACAAAGATGCGGAGTAAACCTAAGGGCTGGTCAATTCATGAGTGGATTAACAAAATGTTTTATATACACACACATACACGAGTGCCCACACACATACACATGCATCATGGACTACTACTCAGCCATTAAAAGGAATGAATTGATTAATCTTTTGCAGCAATTTGGCTGTAACTAAAGATAGTTATTCTAAGTGAAGTTTCTCAGGAATGGAAAAACAAACATGCCATGTGCTCTACTAATTTGTGACTAATCGATAGGCACATACAGGCACAGAGAGAAGTGAAAGCTATTGGAAATCAATAAAATGGTAGGGGAAGAGAGGAGGACTAAAAACCTACCTGCCAGGTGCAATGAACACTATTTAGGTGATGGGTCACTGATGTCCCTTACTAAGCATTAAAAATGTTCTCCGTGTAACAAAAACATTTGTACCCCCTCAATGTTTTGAAATAAAGTAAATCACATTAGATTACATATAAATTATTTTTATTTTATAATTAATGCAGAATTATCCATAATAGATTATTATGATATAGAAAGTGAACTTTCCTCATACTTTTAGCATTCAGAGAGAACCACTGTCAAAAATTTGTACCATATTCTATTTTTTTACCTACTTATTAAAGATGTATTATTTCAGTTTTTATTTATTTACTTGTTTATTTATTTAAAGTTGGTACTTACTCAGTGTCAGAACCACTCAGGTAGAAAAGTAATTAAGAGAAAACTGATAGATTACTGGAAAATGGACTGTTGGGACAATGGAATCATAGATATTATTCAGGGACTCGAGCAGAGTTTCTGCATTTTGAAGTTATGTTTGGTTCAGTAACCATTTTAAATTTAAACTAACAGTATTTGAAAGTGCCTATCTTACCTCATTCTGTCAGTATTATCATTAGTAGAAATGCTAATTTGGATATTTAAAAAAATTTATCCTATTGTTTTACTTTGAATAGTTTTGATTATTGGAGAGTTTAGAAATATTTTTTCATATTCTTATTGGCCATAATTTATTTCTTCTTTAAATTTGCTTTATTTCTTCTTCTTCTTCTTCTCCTCCTTCTCCTCCTCCCCCTCCTCCTCCTCCTCCTCCTCCTCCTCCTCCTTCTTCTTCTTCTTCCCCCCTCCTCCTCTTCTTCTTCAATAACAGAGTCTCTGGATATGATGCTGTGGCATCATCATAGCTCACAGCAACCTCGGTTTCTTATGCTCAAATGATCCTCTTATCCTCTTGTCTCAGACTCCCACATAGCTGGGGCTACAGTGCTTGCCAGAATGCTGCCTAGTTTTTCTATTTTTTAGTAGATACGGGGGTCTCCCTCTTGCTCAGACTGGTTTCAAACTCCTGAGCCCAAGCAATCCATCCATCTTGGCTTCCCAGAGTGAGAGTGCTAGGATTACAGGCGTGGGCCCCTGCTTTATTTCTATTTATATCAATTTATTCTTTCTTGTTCCTTATGTGTTACTAATATTTGCACTTTGTGCATACTAAAATTGTTGTTCTTTTTATATATAGATTCCTCAAGCTTTACGCAGAAAAGTCTCCTAATAATTGTTTTTCTTTGTTTGCTTTTAGGTTTTGAAAGACTTTTTTCTATCCATGTAATATATAAATGTTTATAATGACCTTCTACTATTTTTAATTTGAATGTAATATATTTCAATGTATAAAAAGTCAGAATTGTGTATTTATCCACTAAATGTACTCATTTAATCAGCATCACCTAGATGAAGAAATAAAACATTACTAGCAATCCAAAGACTCTTCCTCTCCACTTTCGTGCTTCTTTCAGGTCAGTATCTTCCTCCTTGGTAACCACTATTTTGATTTCTAACAGCTTAGGTTCTTATTGCCTATTTTTCTACTTTATAAGTTCATGTAAATGTAATCATACAGTACATATTCCTTTGTGTCTAGCTTTTTTTACTCAAAGTCATATTTCTGAAATTCATTCATATTATTTAGAGTTGAACTTTATTCATTCTTGTTACTACATATCATTCCATTGTGTGACAATATCACTGCTATGAATGTTTGTACCGTGTCCGCCAAAGTTCATGTGTTGGGGGAATCTAATCCCTAACATGGTATTTGGAAGTAGGGTCTTTGATAGGTAGTTAGGTCAAAAGAACAGAGCTCTCATGAATGGTATTTGTGCCTTTATAAGAAGAGACACAAGAGAACTTGCTTTTCTCTCTCAGCTCTCCACTATGGGAGTACACAGCAAGAAGACAGCCAACTACAAGTCAGGAGATACCAGATCTCCTGGCACCTTGATCTTGGTCTTCCCAGGCCCCAAGGACTAAGAAAAATAAATGTTTGCTCTCTGGTATTTTGTTACAACAGCCCCAATTGACAAAGATACTTACAATGTATTTGTTCATTGTACTGTCTGGTTTTACCTTCAAAGCCAGTTTGGAATTATTTTTCTAGATGGCCATCAAAGCTGTCATCATATGAAGTCTGACAATTAAGTTGCTAACTTATCCTATAAAAAAGTGCTTTGAAGGGTGGTCTAGGCACTGGTACCAGTGCATAGCTTCTCAAGGGGAGTACTTTGAAGGTGACAAAAGTGATATTCCACAATAAGGTATGTAGCACTTTTTCTAGGATGAGTTCATAAACTTAATTTTTGTCTGACCCAATCCTCCTTTCTTTCCCCTCATTTCACAGATACATGTCTGCATCACAGCCTAAGCTTTTCCTACCTATCTGTAGTCTTCTCTTTTATCCTTCACATTTCCCTCAATAAATCTCTTGCATATTTAATCCCATCTTGCTGTTTGCTTCTCAGACTCAAACTAACATAAGTTAGTTTTTACTCAAAATAGCCCTTCAGTAAATGTTCATTTATTGACATTGTGGGGCATCTATAATGTTTCTGCTATTCTGAGTCCATGATGGAACTGTAAAATCTTCCAAACACTTTTAAGATTCAATGTTCTTTCTGATTTAGGCATGTGGCTGATCGTATTTTGGTCAACTTTTCATCCTGGTGTTTTATAAAGAGCATAACTTGATCCTGAGGTATATATGTGTTACTACGGGCTCTAATATTTATTTTCTATGAATTAACAGCATGACTTTTGACATGACAATGCATTCCTTTTGGCTTCAGTTACAAACTGCAAATCTTATTTATTATACAGGATTGCGATGTGGATTAAATGAAATATGCACATACTGTACCCTGTTTGGGTTTGTAACACAGCAAATGTCTAATAAATGGCAGTTTTATTTCTGGTAGTCATAACACATTACTGTCAGCTAGATAGTGTTTTCTGTTATTCTTTGGATGAACACTTTGAGAAAAGGAGAATATTTGAATTCCCAAACTTTGCAAGTTAGTTTTCTCTCCTGAAATTTTTTCCTGGCTGTTCATTCTTTGTTTCGTATAAATATCTTTACATGTCCCTTAGGTTACACCAGAGCAACCTAATAATTGTATATTACTCCGGGAGAATAATGTAAACCAAACAGGTACTTCAAATAGTAAGCATTACTGGACTACTAAGAATAACTCCTTTCATGATTTTGCTAGTCTTGCAGTAGTCTTCAGGCAACAGAAGAGAAGATATAGATTCTCTTTCTTCTGAAGCCTCAGCTCTCTAGAGCCATGTTCATAATCAATATAATGAGCTTCCTACGTCTTTGGATAAGATACGATTTGTGCTCCTTGGGGATACAGTAATGGAAATTTAATGCCTGAACATGTTTAGAAAATTCCAGCAAACTTCTACAGGAGCCTCTCCTGGCTCCTGCAGTATGCTTCTTCAATAAACCCAAAAGGACATGAACATCTGCTAACAATTGCTTTACTTTTAGCACCTGCTAAGAGAATCTATGCCTTTAGTTCTAATAGTCAAGGAGAAAGGAATAGAGACATGAAGATGCCTTCTAGGGGATTCCATTCTTTTCTGAACTTCTAGGTTCAACAGAAGTTGGGAGGGAAAGGGTGACAAGGAAAATAACATTCAATAAGTGACTACTTGATGCCAATCATTGTGCTAGGTGCTTTATATGAATTACATATATGATCTAATTTAACTTCCACATATGCCTTAACAGATGGTGCATGTATTATTCCAGTTTAGCAATGAAGAAAGAAATTTCACAGCTAGTACATCCAGAGTCAGGACTTTCCAACTCCCTTCCCTCACAGAAGTTTGTGATTCATTTCAGGGACACAAAGGAAGAATAGATAATATTTTTAAATAAAATGTTAAATATTATTTTTAAATAAATGTTAAACAGCTTAGATGGTGAAGTAATAGTATTTTAGGGAAAGGAGAAAAACAATTGAAGTGGAAAGAGATGGAATTTAGTATTAGATGTTAATGATACTACTATCTCTAATGGGCTGAACCTTATAGGGAAAATGTTTATATGTAAGAAAATGTATCAGGGTCCTCATTCTCTGTGATCACTGGAGACAGGAACATACTTCCAAGGTCACTGTGGAGTTTCCTTATGTGGGCTGTAAAATAATAGGGAAAAAAATCTCATCTCTGCTATGTTGTGACTGAAGGCAAGTATATTAGTTAAGATTACACTTGCCTACACATTCCAGAAAAGCAAAATAATAGTTGCTTAACAAATGTAAGGATTTCTTTTTCTCTCAAATGAAAGAAAAAAATGGTCTGCATATCTGTAACTCAGAGCTGCTGTGTTCATTTCATGAAATCATCAAGATCCAGTATTCTTTTTGTCTGCTCTACTATCCCTAGTTCTTGGTTCTACCCCCAAATCTTTTCATGGTTTACAAGTGGATGCAGCAGCTCCAGCTCTCTTGTTCCAATTTCAGACATTAGGAAGGAGAAAGGAGAATGTAACAGACATGCCTTCCAACTGAGTCAGCTGTCTTTAAAGACTTTTTACTTAGAAATTGTACCAAGTGACTTCCTCTTATATTTGACTGGCTACTGCTATTCAGAAAATTGAGTTGTGTCACATGTTAGCTGGGCACAATGCTAACAAGCCAACAAAATCAGTTTAGTTTACTAGACAAGAAGAGAAGGGAGTAGACAAATAGTTGTCTCTGTTATAGCAAGGACCAGTTAGTTTGCCTCTTGAGATATTTGTTTTTTATTTGAGGATTAAGAAGTGCTATGAATTAAAACTTTTAAGCGTTTATCATGTGCCAGGCATGGTTCTAAATTCTTTGAAGGGTTTTTTTTTAATACTCACAATAATATTATAAAGGGATATTGCTTTCCTTTGAAGAAGGAATATTCAACATATAATGAGTGTTAAAAATGATAGTGATACTACTGCTGTTGTTGACGATGATAATGATAATTTAAAATGTCTCACATTTATATATGTGTACCGCACAAATATGTACACACACACACACACACACACGCTTGCTAGTACTCATCAAAACTATATAAGGAAGTTTTATTCTCATTCTATAGGTGAGAAAAATGGGCCTCAGATTATGGAAGTAACTTGCCCCAAAAGTACACAGCTAGTTAGTGGCAGAGCCAAGACTATCATTAAGCCTAATGATGGCAAAGTTCTTTAATGATTAAGATACACTTAGGTCCTGTACAAACCATAGGAATAAAGAATTTTAAAGTGATAGTCCTAGACTTTGTCCTCGAAGAGCTAAAAGTCCAGCAAATTGACAGACATATCATATCTATCATATAAACAATTAGCACTCTAATTTCACAACACTGTTTTAGGTGTATTGGATTCTAATGAGACCCCATAATTTAACTGGAATGATCAAGGGAAATGGAATTATGGCCTTATTCCTTGACAGAACTTAGTAGCAGAACTATTGAGGTAAAAGGACCTTGTAAATATGAGGCATTAATACTATTAACATTCAAATTTTAATCTATATGCTTATCTATTGTGAGTAAACAGGTAAAATGGTAGTTGAATTAAAGGGGTTGAATGTTGACTTCTGAGATACTTGAGATAGCTTTTGTTCAGGGACTTCTGAGCCTAGACTCTACTTTCTCAAGCTGAGTGTGTTTCTAGAAACAAAGGAACTCTATGTTTTTAAAAGTTTCCTTATATTGCAAGTGCTTACATTTTTAATATAAGTGAAATGATAATGCAAGCTATGACAGACACATGGCAAGGCAGCAAGAATTTGAATGTTTTCTCACTTTTCTGGCAGTTCTGAACCGTTGTGGAGCTGTGAGCAGCAGCTGGATGGCTCCTTAGGAAATGAAGGGGGCAAGGAAGGGTAGAGAAGGCTGTGTTGCAGCTGTTGCTCTTGCCCTGTATGGTCTCTGTACTTAAGCTAAATTTCTGTGTCCTTCAATAATTAAATCAGTAACTTAATCATATTTTAGAGAGAAAGTGTGTGGTCATTTCCTGCCAATCTGTGAC
Source organism: Nycticebus coucang (assembly GCF_027406575.1). Classification (NCBI taxonomy): domain Eukaryota; kingdom Metazoa; phylum Chordata; class Mammalia; order Primates; family Lorisidae; genus Nycticebus; species Nycticebus coucang. The sequence continues at coordinate 46,389,786 of NC_069801.1, read as the reverse complement.
TGACAAGAAATGCTGCAGAGGAGTTGAGTAGGGGGAAGGAGGGACATAGACAAAGCATCATAAAAGGTTGCACTTGAGCTGGATCAGAAGAATAAACAATTCATTAGGCTAAGCTAGGAAGAGTATTCAAAATAAAGAGGATAGCCTGAGCAAAAGGAATGAAGCACAAAATAGTATGGTGTATTGAGGGTAATCATAAGAATGATAATGATGTCTTATATATGTTTTGAGTTTTTTTCAATATGTGTGGCATTGTTTAGATAATTTTAAATAATTTTTTCATTTGATCTTTACAATAACCTTGCTAGATAGGTATTATTATCCCATTTTTCAAACTAAAACCCTGAGATACAGTGAGATTAGGTAACTTTTCAGAGTTCTTTATTGCTATTAACTTCACAGTCAAGGTATTTTTGATCCCAGAGCTTGTGATTATGCACACTTATGTTTGGGCACACTGTAGAGTGGTAGGTTAAGGATATCTAAAGTTTGTGTAGCTCCCAGAAAAGAGATTACTATAATTATGATATGACTTAGAAGATCAAATTTGACATTGTCTCAGCAAGCCAAATAATAAGTAAATTCAATTCTTGACTTCCTGGAGGTTCAATGGGAATGGGATCTAGCAATTCTTCTTCTGGATTTATTAGTAATATTTCTTGAGACTTTTCTATTCAAGACACAGATAATTTGGTGATAATGTGACAGATGGATAAAGAGAATAAGGAAACTGAAGGGTACAGTAAAGTGCCTTTTAATAGCTAACAAACTTCTGCCTCTTGGCAGTCAAGTACTAACAAAGAAAGGAGAGGGAATTCTTAGAAGTCAAAGAGAAACTGTTCAATCCACACACAGATTGCCTTTATCATATCTCGGTTAGTTAATATGCTATGACATTTACGAATGGCAAATGTGGTCCCCCTAGAAGCTTGAGTGCAACTGCTTATGAATCAGAAGTGAAAATATTTTGTCATCCTGGTGTGGCTTGGGGTGCTTTAGAAACGGGCAACATTCATATCAATATGTTACTACAGAGATGTCATTTTGGTGGTTGAGATTGTTTAGTATAATAGGAAATGTTGAATTGTCCATATTATAAACAATATATCTAGGTAACATTTTAATTACCTAGAAGGACTTGGTTTATAACCAATAACTTTATAATCTATAACTATGATATAGAAAATAACTTACTCAAGTAATTTTGAAAGAAAAAATAGATGATTTCATCACATAAAATTAAAGTTACTTAAATTATTTTTAGTATGTGTGTTTTTTACTGCTAAATTTAGGGTGCAGGAAAATGATATTTGATGATTACTGATTATTCACCAGGCACTTGACTTGGTGATTTATATTTCTTACTTTGTTATACCCTTTCACTGTGTGGTAGGTAGTTATATTTTTTCTCATATATAGGTGTGAAATGGAGCCTGAAAAAAACTTGTGTTTTTCCCAATGTCACAAGTAATAGAAGTCACACTTAGATCTGTCAAACTCCACTGCCCATGATTTAACAATGAATTGTGTACCTTTTAACATCTCTCATATTTTCTGTTAATTTTTCAACTGTACCTATAGTTGCATTATAAAGTGAATGAAGACTAAATCTCATTCATTTATCAAATATTTTCTGAGTATCCACCAGGTGATAGGTACTATATGGCAAGGACATTGTTTCAGTAAGCCTTCAAGTCAAGATACAGTTTATACAGGTAGATGTGGAAGTAGAATAACAGTACATTTTAGGCAATTTATATTCTTATGTGAACATAAAACTTTGGAGTCATACAGGCCTGAATTTTGTCTCATAGAGTTTGCATTTTTTGTGGAGAGAAAAGACAATGTAAAAATAAATAAGTAAAACATGAAAGATGTTAAAAAAGAATTATGAGGAAAAAAGTCCAGGATGAGGGGATGAGGATTAGTGATTATAGTGATGGGAGATCTCACAAAGAAAGTAGAATTTGACCAAAAATCTGAAGAAGATGAAACATCCATGGTGTTACCTATAGGAAGAGCGTGTGAAGCAGAAGACCAGAGCAAAGGCCTTGAGTTAATGGCATGACTAACATACATATTTTAGGGAAGCAAAGAGACTAGTCTGACTGAAAACAGAGTGAGTGACAGAAAAATTAATGGGAGATGAGATCAAAAAAGTAATGTGGTCAAGATCATGTTGAGTGTTCTGGACCAGTGCTTATAATGAGTGAGGTAGAAAATATCAATATATTGGAAAGTTATAAACAGGGGAATCATCGACTGTTCCATCTAATTAACACAAATTAGCATCTATGTAAAAAAGTGGACAATAGGAGAGGAAATGGAAACAGAGAAAACAGTAAGGAGGAAATTGATATAATACTGACAAGGGATTATGGTGGTTTGAACCAAGGTATTAGCAGTGGAGGTGATGAACACCGATTCTGAGAATCTTGGAAGCATAGCCAGGTTTACTGAATGAATTGAGGTTTAAAGAATGGAAAAAATCATGGCTATTTGAGTTTTTTTCTGTTTCCATATAAAACTAAGTACTAATTTTTCCAGATTTAAAGTATGATAGAGGTGCTTTAATAGGGATTGCATGAAATCTGTAGATTGCTTTGGGTAGTATAGACATTTTAACAATATTGATTCTTCCCAGCTATGAGCATGGTATATTTTTCCATTTGTTAACATCTTTAGCTATTTCTTTTCTCAGAGTTTCATAGTTCCCTTTATAGAGATCTTTCACATCCTTTGTTAGGTACACTCCCAGATATTTCATCTTCTTTGGCACTATTGTAAAGGTAATAGAGTCCTTGATTGTTTTTTCACCTTGAGTATTGTTGGTATATATAAAGGCTACAGATTTGTGAGTATCGATTTTGTATTCCTTGATCACTTCTAGGAGTTTTGTAGTTGAGTCCCTGGTGTTTTCCAGATATACAATCATATTGTCTGCGAAGAGTGACAGTTTGATCTCAGCACTTCTGATGGGAATGCAAGCTAGCACGTTCCTTTTGGAAAGAAGTTTGGAGAACACTCAGGGATCTAAATGTAGACCTGCTGTTTGATCCTGCAATTCTTTTACTAGGTATATATCCAAAAGACCAAAAATCACTTGGCAACAAAGATATTTGCACCAGATTATTCATTGCAGCTCAGTTCATAATTGTTAAGTTATGGAAGAAGCCCAAGTGCCCATCGACCCATGAATGGATTAATAAATTATGGTATATGTATACCATGGAATACTATGCAGCATTAAAAAAAGATGGAGACTTTAACTCTTTTATGTTTACATGTATGGAGCTGGAAAATATTCTTAAAGTATTTCAGGAATGGAAAAAAAATATCCAATGTACTCAGCACTACTATGAAACCAATTTATATTCACTAACACTTTCACATGAAAGATGAATCACAACTATAGCCCAGGATGAAGGAGGGAAGGGGTGGGGAATGGGAAGGGAGTGGGTAGTTTGATAGAAGGAGGGTTAATGGTGGGACCACACCTATGGAGTATATTGCAAGGGTAGAAGTCAAATCTATCAAGTTTAGAACACAAATGTCTTAACACTGTGATTGAGTAAATGAGGTGAAAGCTATGTTAATTAGTAGGATGTAAGCACTCTAATTTGTACAAATAATCAATACACTGAATCCCACAAAGGCATAAATGTATTCATGATCTACGTATATATGACTTAATAAAAAAATAAAGAAGGAAAAAAATCAAGGTTTTTTATCTGAACCTCTGATAGCATAAAATTTATATTAGTTAGATGGGAAAGACTCTGGAAGAAGGAAATAGGAAAGGAAAGAGAAGGAGACTGGTTTTTGAATGTGTTGTTAATTGTTAGACATCCAATCTGAGATATTTGTTAGACATCCAAGTAAAGATGTTGAATAGTCAGTTTGATAAATGATTCTGGAATTCAAGAAAAGGTCTGAGCTGAGTTATAAATTTGCAAGATATCAAGGTACACATGTAGAATTCACAGACACGTGACTGACTGAGGAGATTACCAAGTGAATGATTGTATTTTATTTTTTTATTTTTATTTTTATTAAACCATAGCTGTGTACATTAGTATGATCGGGGTGCCCCACGATCATACTAATGTACACAGCTATGGTTGAATGATTGTATTTTCAAAAGGGAAAATGTTTTAAGTATTGACCCCTGGGGAGAAGATATTTAGAGATCAAGGAGATAAAGAGAAGCCTATAAAAGATTTTTCAAAAGGAGCAGCCAGTGAAACCAGAGTAAAACCAGAACATTATGGTATTAATATAGAGGGTGCCAAAAATACATATATATACATATGTATGTATTCATATACATACACATATATAATATATATTTTTTGAAAATAAAAACTGTAATAAAATACCCAAGTCACCTTTGACTTCTGCAATTGCAAGAGATATAAGATCCAATATATATGATAACAAATGTTATCAGTAAATATTGAATATTACAAGTTTAATACAGTTTTTTCTTTTCTTAAAATCTGTATACATGCTTTGGCACCTTCTGTATATTCAAACCAAGTGAAGAAAATATTTTAGGGAAGACAAAGTGATCTACTGTGCTAGATAATATTAGTTCAAATAAATTGAAGAATGGTAATCGATTATAGGTTTAGGAATGTGGAATATATTGGGGATCTTCACAAAAACAATTTCAATACAATGGTGGGGTCAAAAACCTGACTTGATTAAGTTTAAGAGAATAATTGTGAGGATTACATGATATAATGAATAATGAAGTGTGTGGCTCAAGGCCTAGCACATAGTACTAATCTATATATACTGTTCCCTCCCATCCCTTTTCCACTTCTGGAAAGAGCAGAATCAAAGGCAGTTCAATAGGCTATCCACGAGCATGTAAAGAAATAATTAAGTATTTAATTTTGGAGACTGTGTAACTGATGACCCAGGGACTAGGCTGTAGCCCATACATTGAGTACCCACCTAAAAAACGGGGCTTTTCTTTTTTAGGTAAGGCAGGTCCATTGAAGATTTGAGATAGGAAAATGTCATGATAAAAACTGCTGTACATGCTATTTCTTTGTATCTTCCAGAATGCTTTGCAAATAGGCAATATTTAAAAAGATTTGTTGATTTAGCTGATTTGCATCTAAATAATTTAATTTACCAAAAATCCTATTGACCCAGACAGAACCTAAATGATCTAAGCACCTTTCCTTTTGAATTGTGCTGATATTCTGGGTTCATTCTGCTATGTCTGGCTCTTTTATTCATTTCTTTTCTCAGTATATTTGCTTTGGTGCCTTATAAAATTCAACATAAATCTCTGTTTGAGAAGATTATTTGGCAGATTTCTCTAACATGAGACCATAAATACAAACTGTCAGAGCTTATCTGGCAGCTGTCTCATCTCTTCATGTCTCTATATAATCCTTTAAAATCAGATACTGTACCATCCAATAATTCAGCACATCTTGTGGTTTATAAATTGAGACCATTTCTCCAACCCTTTAGAAAATTTGGAACTGTGAATTTAAGAGGTTTTGTCCAGAGCTCTTCTAAACCTATTTTTTCCCTCGCATATTTGTTTGTGCTGAAGTAGTGTCTCTATTCCAGCTGGGTTTTCTGTCCCGGCATATAGACAAATTTCATGACCATATGATCCGTCTGTTAGGAGATTTATACTGCATCCGTTGCCCTCTCCTTTTAAAGAGAGAAATAAAGCCAAACTTCTTTTTAGGTTTATTGTCAGTGTAAGATTTTTAAGGAAAGGAGCATAAAGTTGTGAAAAGAGCAATAGATTAGGAGGTATTAGACCTGGACTCTAACCCCAGCTGGGCCATTGTGCTACTGACAGGGCTTTTCCCAAAGTACTTAATTTCTTCTAGGTCTCAGTTTTCTTATATAAAAAACAAAGGTGTGGGACTGAATAACATATCTTTCCCCAGGCTGTGATTCTAGTATTCATTTTTAATTTTCATTCACATACTATGTAGCCATAAAAAAGATGGAGACTTTATATCTTTTATGTTTATCTAGATGGAGCTGAAACATATCCTTCTTAGTAAAGTATCTCAAGAATGGAAGAAAAAGTATCCAATGTACTCAATACTATTATGAAACCAATATATAATGACCTACACATTCATACAAATGATAAAACACAAGTATAGTCCAGAGAAGGAGGGAAGAGGAAGGAGCGGGGAAGGGAGGGTGGAGTTTTGGAGGAGGGAGGGTATTTGGTGGGACCTCACCAAATGTGCATAATGCAATGGTACATTTTAAAACTATTAAGAGTAGAATATAAATGTCTTACCATAACAAATAAGTAAGTGAGGTAATGATTATGTTAACAAGTTTGATGAAAGCTTTCCACATTATATATCAAATCAGTGCCTAGTTCCCCATAAATGCATTGATGCACACAGTTATGATTTAATAAAAAATAGAAAAAAGAAAAAATTATTGATGCCACTATGTGATAGGATTTTCTTTAAGTTGTAAATATGTTGAAAATAATAATAGAAATAAACTTCAGTTCTTTTTTATCCAATTAAGTATATATAGGAACAAAAGAACAATAACCATTTTGTTTAACTATGAGCTTCCTACAGTGAGTATGTTTTTAATATTTTTCTCTCACCATTTTCTTGCGTAGAGACTTTCAAAAAAGCATACACTAAGTGTTGAATCAGTGGAAAGGATCATCAACTATAATTCACAAAGAATACAAAGACATACTTATTAGAGATTTACATGCTTTTCAAAGAAGTTCAAAAGATTGAAATAAGTTTGTCAACCCATTTTGCACAGTACTTTAATTTTATAAGGCTTTTGACCTCATAAACAATTTTCTGGCATATTTCTCTGTGCAATAATAAAAATTATTCATAAAATACTTTGTACATTGGAAAGTCATTGGTAAAATAATCAGTATATTCAATAATTTGAGATGATTCAATATATTATATTTAAAAAAATATTTCCTGAGATATTAGGACAAAAGAAAAGTCAAATTATAGGCTTTAGAGGTAAACCATACTGTTCTTTCTACTTGAGGTCCCACACCTACTTCTTATTCAGATTTGTTGACCTCAATATAAAGTATTCAGTATAAAGGGTTTGGTAATACTAAGATTCTACCTGTAGCTAGATGGCTGATATCTAAAATTCCGTAGCCACAGGTTCCTTTATACTCTTGTTTCTCAATGCCAGTGAGAAGGCACTGGCAAGAGATCACAAGATGGAAAAATAACAACTTTTGGATTTTTATTTCTCCTCTCTTAAAGTCACCTTTACATTCTCCAAAGTTCAGTTAAGTAGTCTTTCCCCATGTCCCTGGGAGAAAGATAAAAACTTACGAATGGGGTACACCATTTTCCCTGGTTGATTTTTCATCACTGGTTTGTGTCTAAGTCTTCTCTTGCTACTGTAATAAAAGACCTTAGACTGGTTAATTTATAAACAATAGAAGTTTATTGCTTTAAATTCTGGTGGCTGGCAAATCCAAGATCAAGGCACCCGTGGTCAATATTAGATCCACAGATTTCATTCCCCTTCCTTTTCTGTTACACCACAATGACTTAGTTTTTTTCTTGAGTACCTTACCCTTCAATTCACATTTACAATTCATATAGCTTTTTTGGTATGCAAAAGTATAAGTTTTTTTTTTCATATTAGAGAAAGAGAAGAGAGTAGAGGGAAGAGATGAGAAAGAGAGCAGAGAGCGGGTGGTGAGAGGGAGGACTATGGGAGGGGGAGCAAGAGAAAAGGAGTGAGAGAATGGCAAAGAAAGAAATGAATGCCAGCCCTGCATTCATATTTTTAATTTATCAATAACCCTCTCTCTTTTTTTTGGTCTCCTACTACCTTTTTAGTGAGTTGGCTATTATTTTTTTTCTTGTCTAATGTCTCTTTATTATTTTTATGAATTTTATCCCTTCTTATTGAATGGCTTTTCCCAGAGACTATAATGATAAAAACTCAAAAATTATTAAAACTGAGAAACACAGAGAGGAAGCCAGCAATTGTGTCTCTGTATCTGGTCTTGACTTCTGACAGTAGCCTTTATCCTGCATTACCCTGTGCTTGACTTCTGTCCCTGATGTATAGCCCTGTGGTTATATGTGGACCTTTTCTGACATTAGGCCATTAATGAAATACATTGCAATATAGCATAAATGACAACACCACCTGTGCTATCCATGTCTGGATTCAAGTCCTGGATTTACTTACTAACTGTATTACCTTAGACATGTTAAATTTGCCCTTTTACAGATTCCTCATTTGTAAAATGGTGATGATGAGTTGGTGGTGAGGGTGAGTATTGGGGTGGGAGTAGTGTGAATACTTACCTTGCAGAGTTGTGATAATTAGATTTGATAGTACATGTTAAGAATATATAACATTATATTTATTTATTTATGTATATATGCATTTATTTTTTATTGAGACAGTGTTTAACTTTGTCACCCTCAGTACAGTGCTGTGGCATCATAGCTCACAGCAACCTCAAACTCTTGGGCTCAAGTGATTCTCTTGCCTCTACTTCCCAAGTAGCTGGAACTACAGGCACCCACCACAGTGCCCGGCTATTTTTAGAGACAAGGTCTCACTCTGGCTCAGGCTGGTCTCGAACTCAAGAGCTCAGGCAATCCACCCACCTCAGCCTCCCAAGTGCTAGGATTATAGGCGTGAGCCACCATGCCTGGCCACATTGTGTATTTTCAATTAATAGTTTCTGTATTTTCATTATTACTATTGTTATTATCATTAGAAGAGAGATAAAAGAATTCTACTAGTGAGTTCTTATTCAAGCCACTAGATGCATTTAGTAATGAATAGGCTAATCAATGGATTTAGAGTTTTGTCAGGCCTTTGCCAAGCAGATGTCAAAAAACACATCTTAGAGGTGCCCACTATGAAAAATCGCATTTATTTTTTCTGGTTGGGTCATTCTACGATCCACAATGCCTTCTGCTTTGGTAGTGGCATTGACTGGGTTTTTAAAGACAATTTGTAGGATTAAGCCTCTCAGTGTACCATGGCAGGCTGAGGCATGGATGGAACTGGTAACAATTCAGTTTTTGATCATGGAGGTTGAGACTTAACCTAATAACCTCTCTAGGCTTTCTGGGCCCTCTTCACAAAGAGTATTAGATGCTTAAAAGCTTATCATGGATGACAAATTTCTGATGCCAGTGACTTTCTAATTAATTTCTTTTATGGAAGTAAAACAAAAATTCAGAATAGAATGGAAAAATATGTAGTGAGAGAAAAAATTTTTAAACTTCTGTATTTGAGAAATATGGGCAGCGCATTGGAATGGATAATGCCCTCCCAGCTCCAGATGTTTATTCATGTTGAGTCCTCCTCTCTTCTTTGTCTCTAAAATGAACTCATACTACTCTTGTTAAGAACCCACTCCTCAAACGGTCTATAAAACCAGTGTATGGTGCCCCATGATCACATTAATGTACACAGCTATGATTTAATAAAAATGAAAAAATAAATAAAAAATCTTCTTTTCACACACACACAAAAAGAACCTACTCCAGTATATATTTTTGAAGCTTTCTCATTAGATTGGGAGGCCCTGTAGGAACAGAGATGTTTTGCTTATCTTTGTATCTGCCCCACTAACATTGAGCCCAGTACAGAAAAGGTATTTGACAAATGAATATGTCTAGTCCAGATATTTTCAAAATATTTGAAGGTAGGCAGTCTTACCTGTCTGGTATAATTCAACCACATTATCTACTGATTCATTAAAGGCTATCCTACAGATGGCTGGTTGGATTTGTTTTTGTTCAAGACACAAAGTAGAAAGCAATAAAAGATAATAGTAAATTCCCAAAGTGCCAAGGGAGCCTAAAAAGGAGAAATAACACCCGTATTGGAAAAGTCAAAGTAAATGAGGTTTAAATGTAAACAGACCTGACACAGGACCCAGTACTTCTATAAACTTTACAGATGAGTGAGAACCAACTATCTTGACTGTAAGGACATCATAGTCTTAATATAGAAGAATAAAGACACACTAAAAAGTAGAGTGTATTAACAGTGGAGTATAATTAAAGGTGGGAAGAAATTTGGTAGACGTAAGAAAAGGGAATGATTTCTGCAACCCAAAAGGCTAGAAAATGCCTCCTTAAAGAGGCCAATCTCCAACATAATTCTAAAGGGTATTCAGGTGAAGAGAGTGGTGCATGCAAAGGAATGTTGATGAATATGCAGGTCTTGTTATGAGAACTATATGGTAATGTAACTTTCTGGAGCAAATGAATCACTTAAGAAAGCAGTAGAAAATAGAAAATAAAAATGTAAAAAGAGGGCTGAGGCTTATATTTAGGTTAAATTTTTGAGTTTATCCTATATTGTAGCCATTGAGAGATAAACTAGTAAGTTTAGCAAAATAAAGGTGGCTCCTGGGTATAAGATTTTTTAGCAGAAGGTAGGGCTGCCAGACAGGAGGGACATTACAATTCTTGAACATCTCTCAAAAGCAAAATGGCTGTTAAGGGAATGAGTGTGTTGGCATATTAGGGAAAATTCCTAATAATATTACCTTTTTATTTGTATGAATCTCATGGAGAGAATATAATTTGAATTGAAGTTTGAAGTATGAGTAAGGAGGTCAGGCTAAGGAATTTTGTGTTTAACATACAGGTAGTAGGAAACAGAGATGAGAGTAAGAGAGAGTAAAATAGATTGCAAGGGCTAGAGATGATAGCCCAGACCTGCTGTAATGACAAGAATATAATAGATTGCAAGGTATGGTTAAATTTTAAAGGAAGGATAGAGAAAGGAAATTAAAGTCCTTTGGGGCAAGTAAGTTTTTTGGGCCTTTGGATTCAGAAATACCTGCGCCAATGTTTAATGAATACCTGATTCATGTTCTGAGGCATGGATGGAACTGGTAATAATTCAGTTTTTCTCTCATGGAGGTTGAGAATTAACTTAATAACCTCTCTAGGTTCTATGGGCCCTCTTCACAAAGAGTGTTAGATGCTTAAAAGCTTATCATGGATGACAGATTACTGATGCCAGTGACTTTCTAATTAATTTCTTTTATGGAAGTAAAACAAAAATTCAGAATAGAATGGGAAAATATGTAGTGAGAGAAAAAAATCTATCTCTAGGATAGCCTTTAATGGAATCAGTAGAGAATGTGGTTGAATTACACCAGAATGAATACTGAATTGAACAGAACATGAATACCTGAACATGAATACCTGATTCATGTTCTTACTTTCTGTGATCTTGGATATAGTAATTCACCTCTCTGCACTTTGTTTCCTGATATATAAAATGTGCAAAATAATAATGATGCTGAATTTTCAGGTCTGTTATTAGAATTAAATACATTTGGAAAGAATTTAATGCTCAAAAGTTTATTCTCCTGAGAAGTGTAGGACTGAATAAGGACAGATCCAGTTAAGGGGAGCTTTAGACCACATCCCTATGACCACTATCATCCAAATGGTGTAAAGAGGCTAAGAGCTAACGCAAATAGAACCCTGTAAATATAGTTCAAACATTCTCATTGACTGTCAAAAATAAGATCGCAGCAGAATTAAAGTACCCAGATGAAACAGACCAGCACTTATCCACAGTGAAATCTATAAAGTGCTTTCGATTGCTCAGGGGATTTTTAGTTATAGCATCATTTTCTCTATCTTATGGATGACTTGGCCACCTCTGCTATGAATTTTTCATGATTCCCCTGACCCAGCGGCTCTCGCCTGTGGAGAGAGTAATACGGTATTGATTTCAGAGTTAGGTTTCTGCCTTTTTCTTCACAATAGGATTTTTGTAGCCTAGAAACCTCAATCCCTTATTACTCATTAGAGACTAGGGCAACTTTTCTTGGACGTGGAATTCAGAAGGTAAACTATTTAGCTGCTGGTGTCAAAGATATACTATACAGTGCTTGTAGTAGAATATTAACTAATTTTAATAATGTGAGTAGATATTATTAATACTTCCTAATTGCATCAGCACAGATAGGATTGTAGACAATGCCAAGAAGACTATAGTGTCTTTGTTTCTCTTACAATTAGAATGTTTTCCCAGGCACAGCTTTCTGAACGAACTTATTAAAAATATACCAGAAGCTAAAAAAAAGAATAAACAATAAATACAACAGAGGAATACAGTTCATCTTTTAGTATTTTTCTTCTGTTTGGATTTTGGAATAGATGCCTAGGTGATTCTTTTTTCAGTGGCCTTTGGTCATATAAAAGAAATGAAAGAGGCCATGTGGTTGGTAGTTTTTATTTAAACTGCTTTTAAGAAATCAAAAAATCCATATCGTACATCCTGTAAAAACTCATTCTTGGCATTACCATGGTAACAAGACTTTTAAAAGCGAGTTAACTGAAATTTAGCTGCATATATTATTCCTTTGTGATTCATACTTCATAAAAATGCAAATGTCACACTAATACATGTTTTACCTTAATATTTTATGCTATCATTTTAGTCTTAATTGATCTAATGTTTTCCTTAATTAAATTTTGTGCTCCTGTGAATGGGGTTTCTTCTCCCCTTCCCTGCATTTCGTTTTTCTGTGGACCCATCAAATTGTACATTTCTAATGGGTGACATGCAATTTAGGAAATTGTCATATAAAAGATCAATCATTCTGACCTAAGAACTCAACAAAAGATTTTTGGAAAAATATTGCTCTGCCTAGAAATTTAACCTAGCCCCCTACATTGGTGGAATTTTAACATTTCCTTAACCCTTGTTTATTCACTCATCATTTGACTCTCTTAATAAGACTGAGAAGCATCCAGACATGGTAGCTCATGCCTATAATCCTATTGCTCTGGTAGGCAGAGGCAGGTGGATTGCTTGAGCTCAGTAGTTTGAGACAAGCCTGACCAAGAGTGAGACACCATCTCTACTAAAAAAAAAGAGAAAGTAGCCAAGCATTTTGGCAGGTACTTGTAGTCCCAGTTACTTGGAAGGCTAAGGCAAGGGGATTGCTTGAGCTCTAGAGTTAGAGGTTGCTGTGAGCTATCATGCCACAGCATTGTACCCAGGATAACAGAGTGAGACCCTATCTAAAAAAATAAATACATACATACATACATATGACTGAGAAGCAGTATACAAAGCACTTCCTATGTCCTATAGTAAAAATGCAGGCTTCCTGGTCATCCACAGAATTCTCCCATATCTTACCCAAGTTCACCAAAGTTGTACCACCAGGAGTCTGCAAGAGTTATACTGTTACTGAGCTTGAGGCATCTCAGTGCTAATATGGCTGCAGTGACCAGAGACTTAGATGTTAACACTCATTTCCCTTTGAATATCTAGAAAGCCTTCTCAAGAAGGACAGATTAAAAAAACCTACAATATAAAGATTAAAATAAATACATAGCTCTTCAATGCCCAGACATCAACAGATATCCACAAGCATCAAGAACATCCAGGAAAGCTGGGCTCAGTGTCTCATACCTGTAATCCTAGCACTCTGGCAGGCTGAGGCGGGTGGATAGCTGGAGCTCATGGGTTCAAGACCAGCCTGAGCAAAAAGTGAGACACCGTCTGTACTAAAAATAGAAAATCTGAGGCAAGAGGATCACTTGAGCCCAAGAGTTGGAGATTGCTGTGAGCTATGAAGCCACAACACTCTACCCAGGGTGACAGCTTGGGACTCTGTCTTAAAAATAAATAAATAAATAAAAGAACATCCAGGAAAACATGGCCTCACCAAACAAACTAAATGAGATACCAATGAACAATCCTAGAGTGGTAGAGATATGTGACCTTTCACACAAAGAATTCAAAATAGCTGTCCTGAAAAGCTTAATGAACTTCAACACTATACAGAGAAGGAATCTGAAGCATATCAAGGAAATTTAATGAAGAGATTGAAATCATAAAATAAAATCAAGAAGAAAATCTGGAGCGTAAGTATTTAGTGTACAAACTGGGAAATGTATCAGAGTCTGTCAACAGTAGATGGAATTGACCAAGCAGAAGTAAAAATTAGTGTGTGTGAAGATAAACTGTTTTAAAATGCATGATCAGAAGACAAAAAAAAAAAAAGAATGAGCCATGCCTGCACAATCTAGAAAGTAACCTCAAAAGGACACATCTAAGATTTATTAGCTGTAACAAAAAGGTAGAGAGAGAGATTGAGTAGAAAATGTATTCAAAGAAATAATAATAAAGAACTTTCCAAACCTAGATAAAATAAATATTTAGGTATAGAATGCCAAGCATATTTAACTTAAAGAAGTTTATCTCAAAGCATTTAATAATCTAGTTTCCAAAGGTCATGGATGAAGGAAAGGTCCTAAGGGAAACAAGAAGAAAGAAAGAAAAAATATATATAAAGGAACTTTGATATATCTGTTAGCAGACTTTTCAGTGGAAACCTTATAGGCCAGGAGAGAGTAGCAGTAGCATGATATATTCAAAATACTGAAAAAGAAAACCTTAACTTTACAATGTTATATTCTGCAAAAGTGTCCTTCAAATGTGAAGTAGAATTAAAGATTTTCTTAGACAATACAAACATAAAGGATTTAATCAACCCCAGACTTTTCTTATAAGAAATATTAAAAGGAGTTATACAACCTGAAAGAAAAAGCCATTAACAAACAAAAAGAATCATCCAAAGGTATACACCTAATTTATATTGTTAAGTACACAAGTACAGGATACTCTATTGATGTAATTGTGGTGTATCAACCACTGATAACTTGAGTAGGAAGCCTAAGAGCAAACTTATAAAAGATAACTACAGGAACTTTTTGAGAGAGAGATAATATAAAAAGATACTCATGGAAACAACAAAAACATTTAAAAGTTGGGTAGTGCTTGAGATAAAAGGTAGAATTTTTGTTCTCTTTACTTCTTTGTTTGCAAACAGAGTTGTCATATATTTAAAATAATTGGTTGTAAAATGTTTTCTGCAAGCTTTATGATAACCTGAAATCAAGTAACTTACAACAGATACACACAAAATAAAAAATCAAGAAACTAAAACACAATACCAATGAAAAACATTCTTAACAAAGGAAGTAAGAAGGAAACAGATGACCACAAAGCAACCAGAAAACAAACAAAAACAATACAAAACATGGTAGTAGTGAGTGCTTACCTACCAAAGATAATATTCGATATGAATGGACTGAACGTTTCAGTCAAAAAACATAGAGTGGCTGGATGGATTAAAAAAGAAAAGCTCAGTATATGTTGTCTTTGAGAAACCTACTTTGCCTATACATACAAACATTGAGTAAAAATAAAGGAGTAGTAAAAGATTTTTATGCAAAAGGAAACTGAAAAACAAACAAACAGGAGTATCTATACTTCTATCAGATAAAATAGATTTCAAGACAAAACTACAAAAAGAGACAAAGAAGTTCATTATATAATGATAAAAGGGGGTCAGTTTAGCAAGAGGATATAGCAATTCTAAATATACAGGGTGGCCACAAAATATATTTTAA
The DNA here is from genome assembly GCF_027406575.1 of Nycticebus coucang. Classification (NCBI taxonomy): domain Eukaryota; kingdom Metazoa; phylum Chordata; class Mammalia; order Primates; family Lorisidae; genus Nycticebus; species Nycticebus coucang. The sequence goes on along the minus strand of NC_069801.1, from coordinate 46,374,334 downwards.
ATTGCACATGAACTTTATGGCCACCCTGTATATGCACCCAACATTGGAGCATGAAGATATGTGAAGCAAATATTAACAGAGGTAAAGAGAAGATAGACCCCAATACAATAATCATTGGAAACCTCAACACCCCACTTAGGCATTGAGTAGATCATCCAGGAAGAAACTCAGCAAAGAAATATTGGACTTAATCTGCGCTATAGACCAGTGGACCTAATAGATATTTACAGAATGTTTCATCCAACAGCTGCAGAATACACGTTTTTCTCCTCAACTTGTGTCAGTCTCAAGGATAGACCATATGTTAGGTCACAAAACAAGCCATATTATTTTCCCTGAGTGCAATGGAACAAAAATAGAAAACAAAAATCAGAGTAATATAGTAAAATATACCTTCTCAAGGATAGACCATATGTTAGGTCATAAAACAAGTCAGATTGAGTATTTTTTCTGAGGACAATGGAACAAAAATAGAAATAAAAAATAATAGAAATATAGGAAAATATACAAACATGGAAATTAAACAATATGCTCTTCATTGACCTGAAGTCAATGACCTGTGAGTCATTGACCTGTGAGTCAATGAAGAGATCATAAAGGAAATTAAAAATTTTCTTGAAACAAATGAAAATGAAGCATATCAAAAGTTACAAGATAATGAAAAATCAGTACTAATAGGAAAGTTTATGAGTAATTAAAGTACAAACATCCAAAAAATAGAAAAGCTTCAAATAAACAACCTAACTATGCATCTTAAATAATTATAAAAACAAGATCAAACCAAAGGCAAAATTAGTAGAACAGCAGTTTAAGATCAGACCAGAAATAAGTGAAACTGAAACAAACAGTATATAAAAGATCAACAAAAGAAAGTTTTGGTAAACAAAATTGACACACCTTTAGACAGACTAACTAAAAATAGAAGAGAAGATCCAAATAAATAAAATAAGAGATGAAAAGGGAGACATTACAACTGGTACTGCATAAATCCAAAACATTATTAGAGACTATTATGACCACCTATACATCAATAAGTTGGAAAACCCAGAAGAAATGGATAGATTCCTAGACAGCTAGAACCTAGCAAGATTGAACCAGGAAGAAATACAAAACCTAAGTAAACCAGCAAGTAGTGAGATAGAAGCAGTATTAAAAGGGGGTAATAGTCCTGAACTCATTCTATGAGACCTATGTCATAGGCTTACACCAAAACCAAAGACACACAAAAAGAAAACCATAAATCAGTATTTCTGAGGAACATAGTTGTAAAAAACCTCCAGAAAATACTAGCAAAGAGAATTTAACAACACATTAAGAGATTATTCATCATGATCAAGTGGGATTCATCCTAGAGATTCAAGGATTGTATGACATGCAGATCAATCAATGTGATACATCATTATCAACAGAAAGAAGGACAAATTGATGATCATTTCAATGAATGCTGAAAAAGCATTTAATAAAATTCAACACCCCTTCATGATATAAATTTTCAAAGACTGGGTATAAAAGGAATTTACCTCAACACTATAAAAGCCATATGCAACAGACTTACAGTTAGTATCATACTGAATAGGGAAATACTGAAAAGCCTTTCCTCTAAGATCTGGAACAAGACAAGGATGCCCACTTTCACCACTGTTATTCAACATAGTATTGGAAGTTCTAACTATAGTAATCAGACAAAAGAAAAATAAAAGGCCTCAAAATTGGAAAGGAGAATTCAAATTATACTTGTTTAAAGATATTAGCTTATATTTGAAAAACCTGGAGACTTCACCAAAAAATTCATTTAAACTGCTAACCAAATTTAGTAAAGGTTCAGGTTACAAAATCAACATACAAAAATCAGTAGCAGTGCTATAAGCCAACACTGAACAATCTTAAAAAGAAATCAAGAAAGTAATCCCATTTACAACAGCTACAATAAAATAAAATACTTAGGAATAAACTTAATCAAAGAAGTGAAAAATCTGTTATGAAAACTATAAAATAATAGAAGAGGATACAAAAAAAAAAAAAAAAAGGGGAAAGATTCCATCTCCTGGATTGGAAGAATCAATATTGCTAAAATGTCCACATTACCAAAAGCAAGATACAGATTAAATGCACTCTCATTTCTGTAAATTGTCTGTTTACTTTGTTGATTGTTTCCTTAGCTCTGCAGAATTCTTTTAGTTAATCAAATCTATTTATTAATTTTTATTGTTGCCATGATTGCCATTGGGGTTTTACTCATAAATTCTCTGCCTAAGCCACTATCTAGAAGAAATTTTTTTCTACATTTCCCTGTAGAATTTTTCATGGTTTCATGCCTTAGATTTAAGTCTTTTTCATCTTGAATTAGTTTTTGTGAGCAGTGAGAAATATGGATCCTATTTCATTCTTTTGCAAGTCGCTATCCAATTTTTGTAGCACCATTTATTCACAAGCTACATATCTGTTAAAGGACCAATATTCAGTATTTACAAAGAACTCAAGCAAATCAGCAAGAGGAGAAAAAAACCTATTAAAAAGTGGGCAAAAAATAATCAACTCAGTTTTCACTTTTGTTACTCAGTTTTAGAGCTTTTAACAGATATTGTTAGCCAATGCAAAATATGTGAATTGGGATAACTTTATAGTTAAATAAATTACAATGCTTGTAATAAAAAAAAAGTGGGCAAAAGACATGAACAGAAGCTTATCAAAGGAAGAAAGATAAATGGCCAATAAATATGGAAAATGCCTAATTAATGATAACTAATCATCAGGAAAATGTCAATTAAAACCACAATGATATATCACCTTACCCTAGTTACAATGGCTTTTATTAAAAAGTGTATAAACCTTAGATGCTGGCATGGATATAGACAGAAAAGAACACTTAAATACTGTTGGTGCACTGCAAGTTAGTACAATGCTTATGGAAAACAGTATGGAAATTCTTCAAAAAACTGAAGGTAGACCTACTGTTTGTAGTAATCCTTCTTTGGATATCTCCTCAAAGAAAAAGAAGATTTTTCATCGAAAAGACACCTGAACTCAAATGTTTATTGCAGAACAATTCACAATTGCAAAGATGGAGAATAAACCCAAGTGACCATCAATTCATGAATGGATTAAGAAAATATGGTATATATATATATATATATATATGTACACACACACACACACACACACCATGGAGTACTACTCAGCCACAATAGAGATGAATTAAAGTCTTTTGCAACAATCTGGCTGGAACTAGAGACCATTCTCTTAAGTGAAGTATCTCAAGAATTTAAAAACAAACATCACGTACTCACTATTAAATCGGAACTAATTGGTGAACACACACGAGCACAGAGGGAAGTAAAACTCAGTGGAAATCAGTGGAGTCACAATGAATGTGAATATTTTTAAAGTAGTAATGAAAATGAACCAATGTTAAATTAATCCAGTATTTCCAAAACATGTTTCATCACTAAAACCCGTTTTACTTGAACATTTGTTAACATTTAGTATTATATAAACTGCGTGGGAAACTAACTTAAGGACTAATACCATTTTTTCTTTTTTACTTTCATTGCAAATGATGAAATACCTAGCAATGATATTTAAGAATTCAAGACTTTTAACTAAATAGAAAATAAATGCATTCTCACTAATGTACTCTTACAACTCTAGAAAGGTTAAAGTTTTCATCTTGAAAGGTCCTTGGAGGCCATGAAGTTGATATGTGATGTTACTACTATGTATATAAAAGAGGAGGACAACGATGTTTCCTACAGGAATGAGTATGCTTTACTGCATCAAGGTCACAAATTCCTCACTGCAGATTACCTGTGAACAATCTTGACTCCACCACCTGTGGGATTTTGATTAGAATCCTCATTTTTTTTTTCTGTTTGGCAGATGCCTGTCATTTGCAATAAGGATACAAGCTCAAGTGGCAACCTGGGGTGGAGAGGAGAAAAGAGATGAAAAGATGCTGGGAGGGCTTGCACTGAAGGGGTGTCTGGGGATTGAGAATCCAGTTCTAGGTCCCTAAGGCAAAGCTGCTCTGGGAAAAATAGACTTGGTGAAGGAAAAGATGACTATGTGTTCTTGCTAGGACTAAGACATATTACAGACTAAGGTGAACAAATAAGTTGTTGCTTACAAAAATTGTATAGGTGTTTGTGGTTTTATTCTCAAGGCATGGATTCTAAAATTTGTTCTCTCTTACTCACTCATGCTATGAAATAATTACATTTCAGACTTGTATATTCAATAAAAGAAGTCACCTAGCATGTCCAAAATAGAACATCACTAATGAATGACAAAAAGTTCCCAAATCTCTGTATATGTCATTCTCAAATCTCTGTATGTCATTCCCTTTTGTAAATTTGAATGACTCTCTATAGTTTATATTAATGTTTCCAAAATGATGTTTTTTGGAATATTTGGTGTTCCTCAAAACTGCTTTGTAGATAGTTTGAACTAATACAACTTTAAAGAAATTTTAAAGGGCTGCTATATGTAGATATTTAATAAGTAAGTACGTCTTTTTTTTTTTTAAATTAACACTGAATAAAATTCAGAGGTAAGAAATAGCATATGAGGAAAAGTAAGTTTCCTTCCTCCCTGTCCAGCTATTTAGCTCCCCTCCCTGGAGGCAATCAATCATATTTGTTTCTCATACAGTTGAGTTTTGAAAAATATGGGTTTGAATTGCACTCGATTCCACTTATACAGGGATTTTTTTTAAACCAAACTTGCATCAGAAATATAGCATTCATGGGATAGAAAACCTGCATGTATGGAGAGCCAACTTTTCCTATACACAGATTCTTTATGGCTGATTAAGGAACTGGAGTATGCGTGAATTTTTGGTATATGCAAGGGATCCTGAAGCCAATCCTTCACATATACAAAGGGAAAATTATATATCCTTACAGATACGTTATTATGCACATCTATATATTCCTTTTTCTATGCTTTAACGTTAGCATAATCTGTATTTTATTTTTCACTCTTGCTTATTTTCCCACCTACCAGGTCATTTCATAGAGAATAATAGTAGCTAATATTTTAGAATGCTATATGCTAGGCATTCTTTGAAGGACTTTATATATAAAAATTTATTTAAGTATTAAACAATATGAAATACATAATATTTTATTCCAATTCTACAGATGAAGAAACACAGGAGGAGAAAGGTTATATAACTTGCACTATGTCATACAGTAAGGATAGCTGGATTCAAATAGTGACTGTCTGGTTCTAGAGCCTTTGACCTTAACCACTATACTTCTCCATTGCTATATATAAGCAAATTAGCACTTTAAAAGTGATAATTGCATAATACTTCATTATAGAAATGTATTTCAATTTATTTAACCAGTTTTTTGTGTGTACAGATTTTATGTATAGATATAGGTAATTGTTTTTAATATTTCCTATTATAATCAATACTACGAAGAATATTTTTATACAACATTTCTAGAATTCTTGTACAATTCTAGAAATAGAATTGCTGAATTAAAGAGTAAGTAGGTTTTTAATTATGGTAAGAGTTGTCAAAAGAAGTTGCTATTTATATAAGTTAAAACTATAGAATACCATCAATTTCTCATAGTTCAATCTAATACTTAACCTCCACCAAGTGGCATACCCAAATGCAAGCTATTAGAGAAATCTTCCTTGGTTCGGGTAAGTGTATTTTCTTTTCTTTTCTTTTTTTTTTTTTTGATATTTCCATACCTGTGGTAGACTTAGGCGCAGATGAGATTTGGGGCTAGAAATGGATGCTTAGGTGTCAATGGCTATAGTTCATAGTAGAGCCAAGTGAGTTAATGAAATCAACTAAGAATGACAGCTGAGGTAGAAACAACTAGATCAGATTCCAAGAGCCTAAGTAAATAGATGTTTTAGCTAGAGGCCAAAATGAAGGAAATAAATACATAATTAAAAGAAAAAAAAAGAATATAGTTCCCAGAAGACTGGTCTGATTTGAGAAAATAATTTTTTAATATAAAATAGTAATTATGTATTTCTTTTTTCTTTTTTTATTGTTGGGGATTCATTGAGGGTACAAGATGTGTCACACACTGGGACCCCACTCCTCTCCTTCCCTCACTCTGCTCTTCCTTTCCCTCACCCCCATCCCTCCTTCTCTCTCTCTCTTCTCTGGGGTGGTGCCTGTGGCTCAGTGGGTAGGGCGCTGACCCCATATACCGAGAGCGGTGGGTTCAAACCCAGCCCCAACCAGCTAAAAGATCAGTGGCAACTGCAACAAAAAACAGCCAGGTGTTGTGGCAGGCACCTGTAATCCCAGCTACTTGGGAGGCAAGAGAATCGCTTAAGCCCAGGAGTTGGAGGTTGCTGTGAGCTGTGATGCTACGGCACTCTACCAAGGGAGACATAGACTCTGTCTTAAAAAAAAAAAAAGGCTGAGTGGGTACATGTATTTTCTAAAGACAATTTTAAAACAACAATAGGATAGACTAAAAGTCAGTCCACTTTTTATTGTTCACAGTAAATTGACAATTATAAACAAAGTTAATGATAAAATATTTATTCTTATTAGCAGGACTGTTCCTATCACTATTCCTCACTTGCTACAACCACATATAAAAATATGTATATATATATGAATATTAGACCTTCTATAATAAAATTTAAATTGATTATCAGTTTTTAGGAGTTTAAAAATGTTTTTTTGGCATGTACTTTATTTTTATTTAATTTTTATTTGTATATATTCATTGGGCACAAGTACAATTTTGCTACATTGATATATCAAAATATGGTGAAGTCAGGGCCTTCAGTGCAGACATACTGAAGCAATGTACATTGTATCCACCAAGCAACTTCACATCATCCACTTCCCCACACTAAGACCCCTCTAAGTCTTCATTGTTCAGCATTCCACACTCTGCTTCAAGATGTACACATTATTTAGTTTCCACTTATAATTGAGAACGTGTGTTATTTGTCCTTCTATATAGTAATTATTTCATCTAAGTTAAAAGCCTCTGGTTTCATCCATGTTGCTGCAAAAGACGTGATTTCATTATTGTTATTTTTATGGCTGAATAGTATTCCAATGTGTATAAACACCATACTACGTATCCAGTTCTCTATTGATGGATACTTAGGTTGATTTCATACATTTTCTATTGTGAATAGTGCTGTGATAAACATATGACTTCAAGTATCTTTTTGATGTGTCGATTACTTTTCCTTTGGGTAGATACCCAGTAGTGAGATTGCTCATTTATTTTTAGTTCTTTGAGAAATGTCTATACTGTTTTACATAGAGGTTTCCAGGAACAGTGTATAAGACTTCTCCTTTCTCTACATTTTTGTCAACATATGTAATTTTTTTGTCTTTTAAATTATAGTCATTCTGTCTGGCATATGATCATATCTCATTGTGGTTTTGATTTCTATTTCTCTGGTGATTAGTGATAATACTTATTGTTGATATACTTGTCAGCCATTTGTCTTCTTTTAAAAAATATCTATTCATGATACACTTCACTTAGGAGAATGGTCACTAGAGCCATCCAGATTGTTGCATAACTATTAATTCATTTTTATGGTTAAGTAGTACTCCATAGTATTCATATACCACATTTTGTTAATTGACTCATGAATTAATGGGCACTTGGCTTTATTCCACATCTTTGAGATTGTGAATTGTGCTGTAATAAATAGGAAAATCAAATGCCACATGTACTTGTAGGAATGTGGAAAACCGGACCAAATGAAAAATCTGTAAACCCCCCGCACCCCCTGGCCACTGTGTTTGTAGTTCTCAGCCATCACCCAACCCACATCCTGGGGCGCACTCTGGAACAACTGTGTTAGCGGTTACCAGAACCTGGCCCACCTGTTCGCACCCACATCATGGAAATTGTAACGACCTTGTTTTTGCAAAATAGCCCACCTGCGTGTGGGACGTGTGGTTTTTCTGCTTAAAAGGAGCCTGGAGCCCAGGCTTGGGGCGGACTCCTGTAACCCTGTCCGTCTGGGTGCTGCACTCAAATAAAATCCTCTTGCTTTTGCATCAAGGAACGACTCCGCACTTGATTGGGTGCTCTCCTCATCCCAGGGGGTCTTTCAGACCCTTACATACTCACTATTAAATTGGAACTAACCTACGTGGACAGAGAGAAGTAAAACTCAGTGGAAATTAACTGGGAGTGGAGGGGTAGAAGCATAACAAATGATTTTATACTAAACATTATTTGGATGATGGACACATTTATAGCTGGAACTCAGCTTCTATAGCATTATAAAAGTGATCATCCATGTAACCAAAAACATTTATATTCCCTTAATATTTTGAAATAAAATAAAGACAAAAAGAGAAAAAAGAAAAATGTCTATTTATATCCTTAGCTCACTTTTTAATGGGGTTGTGTGGGTTTTTTTAATTGTGGTTAAGTTTGAATTCCTTGTAAATTCTGGATATTAGTCCCCTTTCTCGTGTACAGACTGCAAATATTTTCTCCCATTTTGCAGGCTGTCTTTTCACTTTGTTACAGACTGTTTATTTTACTGTGCAGAAGCTTTCTGGTTTAATTAAGCTCCACTTGTCTATTTTTCATTTTTGTTACCTATGCTTTTGAGGTCTTGTTCATGAATTCTTTGCCTAGACCAATGTCTAGAAGAGTTTTCCCTAGATTTTCTTCTAGCATTTTTATAGTTTTGGGTTTTAGGTTTAAGTCTTTAATCCCTCTTGAGTTGAGTTTTGTATCTGGTGAGAGGTGGGGGTCCAGTTTTACTCTTCTGCATAAGATAATCCAATTTTCCAAGCAGCATTTATTAAAAAGAGTGTTCATTCATTTAAGTTATTGTCAGCTTTTTCAGAGATCATTGGGTATGGTATAATTTTACTACACTGATATATTGCAATATGGTGAAGTCAGGACCTTCAGTGCCAACCTACTGAAGCAAAACACATTGTATCCACCAAGCTTTATTTCTGGTTTTCCTATTCTGTTACATTGATCTCTGGGCCTGTTTTTCTGCCAGTATCATGCTGTTTTTGTTACTATAGCTTTTTTTTTTTATTATCATTGGGGATTCATTGAGGGTACAATAAGCCAGGTTACACTGATTGCATTTGTTAGGTAAAGTCCCTTTTGCAATCATGTCTTGCCCCCAGAATATATTGTAGTTTGAAGTCAAATATGTGAAGTCTCTTGCTTTGTTCTTTTTGCTCAAGATTACTTTGGCTCTTTGGGCTCTTTTTTTGCTTCCATATTGATTTTAAGATTCTTTTTTCTAATTCTGTGAAAAAAGAAAATTTTGGTATTTTGATAGTGATTGCATTGAATCTTTAGATTGCTTTGGGCAATATGGTCATTTTAATTAATTCTTCTGATCTATTAGCATGGGATGTTTTCTATTTGTTTATATAATCTAAAATTTCTTTCATTAGTTTTTTGTAGTTTTTCTTATATAGATCATTCACTTTCTTGGTTAAATGTATCCCTATGTATTTTATTTATTTTATTTTTATAGCTCTAGTACGTAAGATTATCTTCTTGATTTCATTTTCATCTAGATCATTTTTGGTGTGTAGACATGCTACTGATATTCATACAATGATTTTGTGCTCTAAAATTTTACTAAATTTATCAAATCTGATAGTTTTTTGGTGGAGTTTGCTTTTTTTCTGTATATTAGATCATATCATCTGCAAACTTGACTTTCTCAGTTTTATTTTGGATACCTTTCGTAATTTTCTCTATTGTTTATATTCTTTTGTTTTCTTTTTCTTTGACTGCCTCCCCCATCTCTATTATTTACATTCTTTTTCCTTTGCGTTTATTTTGCTCTTTCGTGATTTCTTTTTTTTTTTTATTAAATCATAACTGTATACATTGATATGATCATGGGGCATCATACACTCGCTTCATAGACCATTTGACACATTTTTATCACAGTAGTTAACATAGCCTTTCCGGCGTTATCTCAGTTACTGTGCCAAAAACTTTACATTCTACATTTACCAAGTTTCGCAAATACCCCTGTAAGATGCACCACAGGTGTGATCCCACCGATCCCCCTCCCTCTACCCACCCCCCCTTTCCCACTTCCCCCTATTGTTAAGTTGTAACTGGGTTATAGCTTTCATGTGAGAGCCCCAAATTAGTTTCATAGTAGGGCTGAGTACATTGGGTACTTTTTCTTCCATTCTTGGGATACTTTACTAAGAAGAATATGTTCCAGCTCCATCCATGTAAACATGAAAGAGGAAAAGTCTCCATCTTTCTTTAAGGCTGCATAGTATTCCATTATACATATACCACAATTTATTAATCCATTCGTGGATCGATAGGCACTTGGGCTTTTTCCATGACTTAGCTATTATGAATTGGACTGCAATAAACGTTCTGGTACAAATATCTTTGTTATGTTGTGATTTTTGGTCTTCTGGGTATATGCCCAGCAGAGGAATTACAGGATTGAATGGCAGATCTATTTTTAGATCTCTGAGTGTTCTCCATATATCTTTCCAAAAGGAATGTATTACTTTGCATTCCCACCAGCAGTGCAGAAGTGTTCCCTTTTCTCCGCATCCACGCCAACATCTCTGGTCTTGAGATTTTGTGATATAGGCTAGTCTCATTGGAGTTAGATGATATCTCAAAGTAGTTTTGATTTGCATTTCTCTGATGATTAAAGATGATGAGCATTTTTTCATATGTCTGAAGGCCTTGCGCCTGTCTTTTTCAGAGAAGTTTCTCTTCAAATCCCTTGCCGAGCCTGCGATGGGATCCCTTGTTTTTTTCTTGCTGATGCGTTTGAGTTCTCTGTGGATTCTGGTTATTAAACCTTTGTCAGAGATATACCCTGCAAATATCTTCTCCCATTCTGAGGGCTGTCTGCTTGCTCTGCTTACTGTGTTCTTAGCTGTGCAGAAGCTTTTTAGTTTGATCAAGTCCCAGTAGTGTATTTTTGAAGCTGCTTCAATTTCCCAGGAGGTTCTCCTCATGAAATACTCACCGAGACCAATTTCTTCAAGGGTTTTCCCTGCATTCTCCTCTAGTATTTTTATAGTTTCATGTTTTAAGTTTAAATCTTTAATCCAATGAGAGTCTATCTTAGTTAATGGTGAAAGGTGTGGGTCCAATTTCAGTCTTCTGCAGGTTGCCAGCCAGTTCACCCAGCACCATTTGTTAAATAGGGAATCTTTTCCCCACTGAATGTTTTTAATTGGCTTGTCAAAAATCAAATAGCGGTAAGTAGCTGGATTCAGCTCTTGGTTCTCTATTCTGTTCCAGATATCTACTTCTCTGTTTTTGTGCCAATACCATGCTGTTTTGATCACTATCGATTTGTAGTAAAGTCTGAGGTCTGGTAGTGTGATTCCTCCTGTTTTGTTTTTATTTCTGAGTAATGTCTTGGCTATTCGAGGTTTTTTCTGATTCCATATAAAACGAAGTAATGTTTTTTCAAGATCTTTAAAATATGACAGTGGAGCTTTAATAGGGAGTGCGTTGAAATTATATATTGCTTTGGGTAGTATGGACATTTTGATAATGTTGATTCTTCCCAGCCATGAGCATGGTATGTTTTTCCATTTGTTAACATTTTCAGCTATTTCTTTTCTTAGAGTTTCATAGTTCTCTTTATAGAGATCTTTCACGTCTTTTGTTAGGTAAATTCCCAAATATTTCATCTTCTTTGGCACTACTGTGAATGGGATAGAGTCCTTAACTGCTTTTTCAACTTGACTCTTGTTGGTGTATATAAAGGCTACCGATTTATGGATGTTGATTTTGTAACCTGAGACGCTGCTGTATTCCTTGATCACTTCTAGGAGTTTTGTAGTAGAGTCCCTAGTGTTTTCCAGATACACAATCATATCATCTGCGAAGAGCGAAAGTTTGATCTCTTCTGACCCTATATGGATACCCTTGATCGCCTTTTCTTCCCTAATTGCGGTGGCTAAAACTTCCATTACAATGTTGAAAAGCAATGGAGACAATGGGCAGCCTTGTCTGGTTCCTGATCTGAGTGGAAATGATTCCAATTTAACTCCATTCAATATGATATTGGCTGTGGGTTTGCTGTAGATGGCCTTTATCAGTTTAAGAAAAGTCCCTTCTAGACCAATTTTCTTGAGTGTTCGGATCATGAAGGGATGCTGGATATTATCAAAAGATTTTTCTGCATCAAGTGAGAGAATCATGTGGTCTTTGTTTTTTAATTTGTTTATGTGCTGAATTACATTTATAGATTTACGTATATTGAAGCAGCCTTGACACCCTGGGATAAAACCAACTTGGTCATGATGTATAATTTGTTCGATGTGTTGCTGGATTCTGTTTGTTAGGATCTTGTTGAATATTTTTGCATCTATATTCATTAGTGATATTGGTCTATAATTTTCTTTTCTTGTTGGGTCTTTTCCTGGTTTGGGGATCAGGGTGATGTTTGCTTCATAGAACGTGTTGGGTAGTCTTCCTTCTTTTTCTACATTTTGGAACAGGTTGAGTAATATAGGTACTAATTCCTCTTTAAAGGTTTGGTAGAATTCTGACGTGAAACCATCTGGTCCCGGGCTTTTCTTTTTAGGGAGGTTTTGTATAGTTGATGCTATTTCTGAACTTGATATGGGTCTGTTCAACATTTCCACTTGATTCTGGTTAAGTCTTGGAAGGTGGCGTGCTTCCAAGTATCGGTCAATTTCCTTCAGATTTTCATATTTCTGAGAATAAAGTTTCTTGTAATATTCATTAAGGATTTTTTTGATTTCTGATGAGTCTGTTGTTATTTTGTCTTTGTTGTTTCTGATTGATGAAATTAGAGATTTTACTCTTTTTTTCCTGATTAGGTTGGCCAGAGGTTTATCTATTTTATTGACCTTTTCAAAAAACCAACTTTTTGATTCATTGATCTGCTGTATTATTCTTTTGTTTTCAATTTCATTGAATTCTGCTCTAATTTTGGTTATTTCTTTTCTTCTACTGGGTTTGGGGTTGGAATGTTCTTCCTTTTCCAGTTGCTTGAGATGTCCCATTAAGTTGTTAACTTCCTCTCTTTCCGTTCTCTTGAGGAAGGCTTGCAGTGCTATAAATTTCCCTCTTAGAACTGCCTTTGCGGTGTCCCAGAAGTTCTGATAGTTTGTGTCTTCATTGTCGTTTTCTTCCAAAAAATTGGCGATTTCTTCTTAATCTCATCTCTGACCCAGCTATCATTCAGCATAAGGTTATTTAACTTCCATGTTTTTGTATGAGTATGCAGATTCCTGTTGTTACTCAATTCAAGTTTTATTCCATGATGGTCCGAGAAGATGCATGGAATAATTTCTATTCCTTTAAATTTACTGAGGTTAGACTTGTGACCTAAAATGTGGTCGATTTTGGAGTAAGTTCCGTGGGCTGATGAGAAGTATGTGTGTTCAGTTTTGTTGGGATGAAGTGTTCTGTAGATGTCTGCTAAATCTAAATATTGGATGGTTAGGTTTAAATCTAAGATTTCTTTTCTCAGCTTCTTTCTGGAGGATCGATCCAACACTGCCAAAGGAGTGTTGAAATCTCCGACGATTATGGAGCTGGAGGAAATCAAGTTACTCATGTCTGTTAGAGTTTCTCTTATAAATTGAGGTGCATTCTGGTTGGGTGCATAGATATTAATAATTGAGATCTCATCATATTGAGTATTACCCTTAACAAATATGAAGTGACCATTCTTGTCCTTCCTTACTTTTGATGGTTTAAAGCCTACTGTATCTGCAAATAAAATTGCAACACCTGCTTTTTTCTGATTACCATTTGCCTGAAATATGGATGACCATCCTTTCACCCTGAGTCTGTATTTGTCTTTTAAGTTGAGATGTGACTCTTGTATGCAACAAATATCTGGCTTGAGTTTTTGTATCCAGTCAGCTAACCTATGTCTCTTTAGAGGACAGTTTAAGCCATTCACATTGATGGAGAGTATTGATAAGTCTGGTGGAATTTTGGGTATCGAGTTTTTCAAAGGTCCAGTGGACATTTTTAATCCTTTCGCCAGTGTGGAAGTTGGAGTTTGATCTGAAGTTTCTGAGTGAGTTTACTTTTGTGGTATAGGATTGGGTTGGTCATTGTGAAGGATAGGTCTGAGAACATCCTGAAGAGCTGGTTTACTTATGGCAAATTTTTTCAACATATGAATGTCATTGAAGTATTTAATTTCTCCATCATAGATGAAACTCAGTTTGGCTGGATACAAGATCCTGGGTTGAAAGTTATTTTGCTTTAGGAGATTAAAAGTTGATGACCACCCTCTTCTGGCTTGAAAAGTTTCAGCAGAGAGATCTGCAGTTATTCTAATATTCTTACCTTTGTACGTAATAGTTTTCTTTCACTGGACTGCTTTGCGAATCTTCTCTTTCATGTTAACTTTAGTGAAGCTAATTATGATATGTCTGGGTGATGACTTATTGGGGTTGAATCGTGCTGGGGTTCTGAAGCTGTCTGCTATCTGAATTTCAGATTCTCTAGGCATGTGTGGAAAATTTTCTTTCATAATTTTATGCAGAAGGGCCTCTGTGCCCTTGGAGGCCACTTCATCGTTCTCAGAAATCCCTATAATTCTTATATTGCTTTTTTTTGAATTATCTGAGAGCTCTCTGAGTGAGTGATCCGTTTTTGCTCTCCATTTCTCTTCCTCTTTGAGAGATTGGGAGCATTCGAAGACTTTATCTTCAATGTCAGAAATCCTTTCTTCTGCTTGCTCCATTCTGTTGCTGAGGGATTCTACTGTATTTTTCATATCTTTGAGGGCTGTAAATTCTTGCTTCAGTGTGTCTAAGTCTTTGGTGGTTTTGTCTTTAAATTCGTTAAATTCTTGAGACAACTTTTGAATTTCTCCTTGAATTCCTAATTCCATTTTATTAATCTTGTCTGCAATCCAAATTCTGAATTCGATTTCTGACATCTCAGAAAAAAATCTGACATCCCAGTTGTTTATGAATGGGATCTTCAATCACATCTGTCATATCTTTTCTTAGGGGGGTTGATCTATTCTGGTTATTCATGTTACCAGAGTTTTTCCGCTGATTCCGCCCCATGGTTATTTTACTCCCTTGGTTTTTACCCTGGGGTTTTATTGAGGGGCCGTACAGTGTTGTGGCCTGAGAAACTGGGGCCCTGTCTGGTGTGGTGGAGCAAAGTGGTTCTGTCTTGTTTTCAGCTGGTTTCTGTTCGATCCTATTGCAACTTCTACTCTGGCTTGAAGTCTCAGCTGTGTGGAAAAATCAGCAATTAAGTCAAGCCGTCTGCCCACCTCTGGCCCCAGTTGGAAAAGGAGAATCAAACCTTCCTACAACCGCACACCCTGGGCACCGCCTGAAAAGTCCTCAGTTTATTAGCCCAGTTCAAAAGGTCCAAATCATCTGTCTCAATCAGCACCTGTCTCGGGTGGGAGAGTTCAAGAAGTCTCTGGGAACTGGATCACAGGAGCCTGGTGACTCTTCTGACACAGCTCACCCCAGTGCAGCATGGAGTCAGGAGGAGCCACCCAGCAAACAGAGCAGTCTGGGAAGGTTGATGTCTCCTTCCCCACTTTGCCCCTCTTTCGGACCCAGTCACTGGTATCTCTGCAGATGGCTAACCCAGTTGCCTGCAGTGAACAGACACTCCAGGGGTTTGCACTTGCCTGAATCACAAGGAAGTCTGCCAGGCCCCCGCAGACTGCCGCTATCTAGCAGGAGGAGATGTTGCCTGACATCTTTGAGTGTTTGATGCAGGTGATGGGAAGGAGGTGTTCACTCAGGCTTAGCCCCGTCCCTGATGGATGCTGCTAACAGAACAGAACAAAACAGACAACTTTGTGGGGTTCTGTGTCTGTTCCTGCCGAAATCGCCTACAGAAGACGGGCTGTTCTTAGTTCAAACGTCTTTGCTGCTGGAGGTTTGTGTCCTCTTTGCTACTGGAGGTTTGCGGATCACCTCTCTGGGTCAGCCCCGCCCTGGAAGCTTCCCGGGTTTGTGAGCAGTGTCAGGAAATCCCCCACTCACCGGTGGCCTCCTCTGGTTGCCCAGTGAGACAGGGGGTGTGGCCTCAGAATATCCAGAAGTGAGCATTCTTCCGTTAAATAAAAAACGGCTGTTGATCTACCTCCAGGGAACTGCTGCTCTGGTATGGGCACTCAGCCAACCCTTTTCTCCTCTGTCTCGCGCCCCAGAGTCAGCACTGAGCGGCCGCAGTTTATGCTGGGTCCACACCCCTCAAGAGATCCCCCAAGAATCCGAACTCTTGGGGGATAGGCCCCCAGACCCCGATTAGGAGTGGGGGGGAAGCTAGAGTTTCATTCAGTTTTATGCCCGCCCGGGGAGGGCTGTTGCACCGCACCACAGGGAAGTACCGCCAAGGCTTGATTTCCCCTCAGCAGAGTGCCCTCTCCTTGCTCACGTGTCTCAGAGTCACTGCTGACCTGATGCAGCTTGGGCACTGTGCACTCCCCTTGAGAAATCACCCAAGGATCCGAACTCCTGGGGGATAGGCCTCCAGACCCCGAGTGAGAGTAGGGGCTCTCAGCTCTCAGCGGGGAAGCTAGAGTTTTATTCAGTTTTGTGCCTGGCCCCGTAATGTTGCCCAGGGAGGGCTGCTGCACCTAATCCTCGGGGAAGTGCCACTGAGGCGTGACTCCCCCTCAGTAGAGTGCTTTCTCCTCACCCGCGTGTCTCAGAGTCAGCTGACCAGTCGCAGCTCAGGCACTGTGCCCTCCCCTCGAGAAATCACCCAAGGATCCGAACTCCGGGGGGACAGGTCCCCAGACCCTGAGTGAGAGTGGGGGGGGAAGCTAGAGTTTCATTCAGTTTTATGTCTGGCTGTATTGATGCACGGGGAGGGCTGCTGCACCGCACCACAGGGAAGTGCCGCTGAGGCGTGACTCCCCCTCTGCCCGGTGCCCTCTCCTCACTCGCGTGCCTCAGAGTCAATGCTGACCAGTCGCAACTCGGGGACTGTCCACTCCCCTTGAGAAATCACTCAAGGATCCGAACTCCTGGGGGACTGGCCTCCAGACCTCAGTGGGCGGGAGGGGAGTGTTGGGGATTCAGGGTTGCCGGGAAAGGATTTTTAAAGTTGTATTCAGTTTTATGCCCGGCAGGAGAACGCCACGGCACCCCAGTAGGGGAGGTAGGTCCAGTTTTTAGAAGGTCTCTCCCGTGGAATGTAGTGGGAAGGCCTTTAATTTCTGCCCACTTGTTTAATTGTGGGGCTCTTGAGCTGGTCCCATGGGGGAGGAGGACTCCTGTCCGCTTGGTGGTGGATTTTGTACCTTTTGTTTGCGTCCTTGTGATTACAGCTTCCTCAGCGGTGTTGATGTGCGTTCTTCAACCTTCTCTCGGTGAGGCTCAAGTCCACCAGGATACTTACTAAATTCCTGTCCCTTAACTCTCCTTCTGGACGGGAGCCTCTGTTGAAAGCTGGGTTCAGTCCGCCATCTTATCTCCCCCACCTCCTGATTTCTTAAGGAAGAAGCTTAGGTTATTGATTTGAGACTGTTCTTCTTTTTTGTTATATTATTTAAAGCTCTAATTTTTCCTTTAGGCAGTGTTTATTCTAAATCCCATAAATTTTTATATCCTTTTATATTTTCATTTAGTTAAAATATTTTCTAATATCCCCTGGGATTTATAATAACCCTTGGGGTTACTTAGCAGCATATTCTTTTATTTTCTTGAGATATCTAGAGTTCTTTCTGTTGTTGATGTGACTTAAATTTCACTTAATCTTTCATCTATGAGTAGCATTTATTCTAAGAGTTAAATGTCATTTATTAATTATTGAATGCTTATTCATCCTTTTACATGAGCTTTCCAAACATGGCTGTTTAGCTCATCAAGCCAGAGAGTAGTCTTTAGAGTAGGTCTGCTAGCATGGCAGAGTCTTATTTAATATAAATATAATGCAATCATGTGGATAATAGCCTCTCACTTATGCCATATTTTACTGTAGAAGCAAGTCACAGGTCCTCCCAATACTTAAGGAGAGGATTATATAAAGGCATGGACACCAGGAGGCAGAGATGATGGAGGGCTACCCTGTAGTTTTTTTACCACAGATGATCCAAGTAAATATGAAAATGATTAATATTAACTCTTATAGGTGAAATGTGTAGCACTGTATATTGCTTGACATATAGTAGTCGATCTATTCATTCTATTTGAATTTGAATATACACTTTAAGGGGAGTTTAGATTAACTAGAGATTATGTACAGGATATTAACTAGGATAGGAAAAGAAAGTCTACTTGCTTAAATATTTAAAGAAATTGTTCTGCAATTTATAGGCTATATGATCTTGGACATGTTTTTTAACTTTTTGAGGACCTCTTCTCATTTGTGGAATAGGAATAGCAACAGTAACTACCTCAGAATTATAAAGAAATTAATGAGATAAAAGATATAAAGTACTTCAGCATTTAAGTGTAGTGCCTGATAAAGGCAAATATACCTTGAAGCTAATGAAACTTAAATTTCTTGGTTCCTCATTTGCATGGATCTTTCTAAGGCCCTGAACCTGATTTCATATTAGATCATTTTGTATTCTCTTTCTTAAACAAGGCCCCCCATTAACTTTCAGAGCCCACAAATCTTTGATCTGCCTGTGGTAAATTTCATAGGAAAAACAAGAAAGAATTGGGTACATCATTCCTAAAGAAGAAAATATGATCTTTGTCTAGAACATTATTGGAGGGACTAGAGGTCACTGTGAAACAGGTTATTGCTTTCCAAGGTGACATGTTGTACCTCATAAGGTCAAAGGTATGTAATAAAAGAGTAACTTACCCCTAAGGAAGGATACCGTATTGTAGTGGCAGTGCTGACAACAGTGGAGGGTATACCAGATGACATTTAAGGTTCATTCCAACCTTAAAGTTGAATGATTTGGAATACTCCGGTATCTTTTACTAAAAGACTTATGTCAGGGACCGCCAAAAACATGGTCATGTTTTAGACATGTTCTTATCCAATCTTCCTCCCCTGACAAAGAGCACTGAGAGAGGGAGTTCCCTCAGTTGTGGTCTCATGAAGCCGGAGGTAAAGTGTTTCCATTACAAGCAAAGGTCAATAAGATTTTGGAATTCAAACATGAGATTTTTATCCAAAGACTCTCCACAAAGAAGAAATAATAATATGGAGATAAAATATGTAACATATAAAAATAAGCTAAGGCAGCAAGAACTCTGAGAATAACAGTAAATGGTGTTGGCAATTGAAAGTAGATTTGGAGTAATCTAGAGAGAGTGGAGGTGGTTTTTCATGTGATCCCAGGACTGGCTTAAGGGTATACAAAGTCTATGTATGAAAAATGGAGTGGGACAGATTCATACGCTCTATGATTAGTGTATGGTGCCCCATGATCATACTAATGTACACAGCTATGATTTAATAAAAAGATTAATTAATTAATTAATTAAAAAAAAAAGAACTTGGAGTTGCTTATTCTACTCTGGAGGTAATAGGTAGGTCCTGGCAGAAGACATTTATTATGTGGGACTCCAGTGTCCTACAATCTCTAAAAATAAAAAAACTTACTGTTTTTCTATACTCTCAAGACTTCTGAAACCAAATGTGTGTTTTTTTTTTCCACACCAAAGACACATTTTTTATTTCTCTGGACATTAATTGTGTGTCTTATAATTCCATTATGATACTAACTACCTGAAGTTGATGCAGGTTTTACAGATTAAGGACTTATTCCCATAAAAGTATCCTCCATTTCAGAAGCCAATCACAAGTAGGGTCCCCACACTACCCATACTTCTGTCGGGACTGGTTACAAGTCAGAGGTTCCCATAACTCTCCTTCCTCAAGTTTGATAATTTCCTGTGATCATTCATAGAACTTGGGGACACATTTATGTTCACTGGTTTATTATAAAGGATGTGAGAGAGGATACAGATGAACAGTCAGATGAAGAGGTACATAATTCTAGCCTAAATCTAGTAGGCTCCTGAGCACAGAAACTTCTGTCCCTATGGAATTGGGGTGTGCTATCCTCTAACCACATGGAAATGGTTACCAAACCAGAAGCTCTC
Source organism: Nycticebus coucang (assembly GCF_027406575.1). Classification (NCBI taxonomy): domain Eukaryota; kingdom Metazoa; phylum Chordata; class Mammalia; order Primates; family Lorisidae; genus Nycticebus; species Nycticebus coucang. Next base: position 46,354,332 of record NC_069801.1, on the reverse strand, counting down.
AGAACCCTGTACTTCAGGGATTTTTATGGAGGTTTCATCATATAAGCATTATTATTAACTCAATCTCTAGCTCTTTGCCCTCCTTAGAGCATGAGGGGTGGAGCTGAAAGTTCCAGTTTTTCATCATGGTCTTTCTGGTGACCAGATTGGTTTTTCTGGTGAATGAATGGTTTTCTGAAGCTGTCCAGGAGCCCATCAAGAGTTACTTTATTAGAACAAAAGATGTTCATCTTATGCAGGAAATTCTAAGTGATTTAGGAGCTCTGGGTCAAGAACTTGGGTCAAAAACCAAATATTAAAACAAAAGATGCTTCTAACATCCATATCACTTAAGAAATTCCAGAGTGAATTTTAAGAGCTCTGTGCCAGAAGCTGGGGATGAAGACCAAATATATATTTCTTATTATATGACAGTATCACACAGTCTAAGGCAAAAACCACCTTTGTTAGAAACAATGGATATTGTCATGCATGCACAAGGTTAGATTTGGTTTTGGAAAATGTCATTAAAATATTATTGTTATTAATAACACTTGGGTTCTGGAGTATCTTAAAAAGACGCTATTAATTGAGCCTTCATCTATTTGCATTGGAAAGTGAGAATTTGTCCAGTGTGCTAAAAAGATGGTTGGTTTCAATCATTTTATCTCTAAGGTGGATGCTGGAATTATAAAAAATGTTTGTATGCACTAGTAAAATTTATATGAGTTTACAAGGCTTTGCCTGAGAACCCTAGTCTCTGCCCTGAGAATTGCTTGTCCTGTGGAGAAATTTCTCTTTGGCATGGAAGTAGTCTTATACTTAGGATCTCCCTGTATAGCACAATTGGAGTACTGTGGTGAATTAGAAAGACTAAGTAGTTCAGGGGTGAACTCCTGGATTTAAATGATGCTGTACACATCATAGCTCTGAGACTTTAGATACATGGTGTACTACATAGCATTTATCTGTGTGAATGCCATGAAAAGTTTGTTTCACTTCCCTTGGTCTCTTTGGAAAGTCCACTTTTCCTCTTAACCCTTTCTTATATCCTTGTACCCAATATCCTTCTTCATTTTCTGATTTTCCATTTTCTTATTTGTGAATATCATAAAACCTCCATTGCTCTGGAGATAAATGAGTTAAAGTGAGTGAAAATGCTATGTAACCCACAAAGTACTAAGGAAGGAAAGAAATTATGATTAGCAGCCAAGATTCTAAATAAGGGGTCCACATAGCCTTTCTCTTTAGAGTCCCATTTGCTTTCTAGAAAATAATTGGTAAGTTCATAAATAAATCCTCGGAACTGAAACAGTAATGTGTTATTCATGTCTTTGTGTAAGTCAAGTGATAGCATAATTGCAATTTACCGCCAAAGACAAGCTGAAGAGAAGTCTAATGTTATAGGAGTGAAAGGAAATATTGACTGGAATTGTTCCAGTTTGCCTTTCACTTTCTTTTCCTATTTTCCTTGTAGAACCCTAGTATTATAGTTAGCAATAGCAAAACTGATGATTCATTAAAAAGCTTTATGGTAATACCATTTCTGCTCTTAGCAAGATGAGAAAGTTGAGTAAGAAGTCAGTGTAAGGATTTAAGCGTCTGACTTAGTAATTAAGGAAATTGCAGAACTACTTTTTCCCCCTTATCCCTCTCATCAATTAGTGATATTGGGTGGTGTATTCTCACTGTGGTTCCTTAATGAGATTCCATGAATGTGTTTGTGTAGATGTAGTTAGAAAATTTAAACATATGACCCTTAGTGTCCAATTGCCAGAAACACAACAAAGTATGTTGTTTGAGTGAAAAATCCAAGAACAAAAGGTGAAGTATGGGGGAATGATGTCTTTGGCATTTCTCTCTATTCTACTGCCTACAGGCAGTCATAGAATACAGATTTTTCTTTGTAAATATTTCTCAGATTTGTCCTTTTTTCTCTATACTGCCTCTAAGGCATCTACATTGGGAAGCTAATCTGCACTCTAACATGGTTCAAAAGGAACTTTTGGTTGCTTTCCAAGTCTTCCCTGCCCTAAGCTTTCTTCATCTCAGTAAAGGGCTTCCTGCCTGATTATCCTTCCTCCTTTCTCCCTTATTTTCACACCACACTTTTAGTCTATCAGAAATTTGGTTCAAATATATTCTGAATCAGACCATTTTTCCTCACTTCCGTTGCTTCGGTAGTGGTTTAAACCATCATTACCTCTTTTATAAAATGTCAGATTACTGTGAGGGTACAAACAACTGGGTTACACTGTTTGCATTTGTTAGGTAAAATTCCTCTTGTCATTGTGTCCTACAACGGAGAGATATGCCATATATCCTTTCATTGTGTCCAGTAAGTGGGAGCACACTAATCCCTCAGCCTCGTCTCCTCTCCCCACTTCCTTATTCCCCTTTCCCCAACTTGAATAGAATTGAGTTTTTCTCTTATGTTGGCATGTAGTAGATCCTCTACTGGAAGCCATTACTATCTGTAGCATCTACCGCTGCATGAGCTTTCTAACTATTGCCTTCTTTCAGACCATTCTTTATACAAAATTCATGGTAATATTCAAAATTTAAAGCATTATGCTCCCAGCCTAACATGGTTCAGTGGATTCCCAGTACAACCTGAGTTCAATCTAGAGCCCTGTAGATTCTAGATCCCTGTACCAGACTCTACAGGGCTTTGCCTGATGTGGCCTTGCTTACACCCATTTCCTTCATTAAACTCCTCATATATTTTTATTTCTCTACACTGGACTTCTGTTTGTCTCTCAGCATGCCACCCTCATTGCTCTTTCAAAGTGTTGGCACTTTCTAATCCTTCTACTTGAAATATTTTTCCCCAAGACCTTCATGTGGCTACCTCTTTAACATTTAGCTGTCCACTTAAATGTCATCACCTCAGAAAAGACTTCCCTGACCACTCTGGTGAAACCTAAAAATACTCCTTTCAGCTTACTCTTCCTGTTTGTTTTTTGTATAGTTATTATTAGAATATAAAATTATTCTAATTAATTATTCCATTAATTTTTACTATATATTAGTTTCCACTGGAAAGGAAGTTGTTTGTGGGTAGAGATTCTGTCATGGTCTCCTCTGTATATCTGGTACCTATAACACAATGAACTGTCACATATAGATGCTGAATAAATATTTATTTATTTATTGGAGAAATTACTGTTGGGTATGAGTCTCATCTTTCCTAAAACTATTAAAGTAGCCTTGTACTGCTCTTGAGTGAATGAATAAACTTTCTAAAAAATTATCAACCTTGATAGGATACAAGTGCATCTTAGGTTATAGAAAATCCTTTATCATCGTGCTTTTATATACTTCTCTAGCCACCCATCTCATTGATCCAGACATTAATGTGTCATTATTCACCTGCTTAAATTTACCAAAGCATACTATGCTGTTTATAATTCAATGCACTGCTCAAATTATTCCTGCTCCCTGATTTGCTCTGTCTGGTTCCTACTATTTTCCTGTAAAATTATTCATTCTTCAAACATCACTTAGATAAATAGAATAACTTAGGGAAAGATATATAAAAGACAGCTGAGGATTTACTTTCCCTAGGAAGGTTTTTCAAATTCTCATAGCTGTGTTTTTCTATTATTTTTTTTTTCCGGTAGGTTCTATGCTTTCTTATGTGTTTTTATTTACTATGTTATGTTGTAATCATCATCACCCATATCCAACTCCTCTGCTGCTATGTTTCATCCTTGCTGGCAGGGGCTAGGCTTTTTCATCTCTGTAGCCCTAGGGGCATGGGACCTGAGAACCTATTGGTTTGAATGGTTGCATGTGATTCCAGCTATAGACAAATTCATTATTGAGAAAATGCCATTCTGAATTCTACACACATATTACAATTAGCTCTGCACACTGGGTTTTAAAAGATAAATGTCACCATACTGAATATAGCAAAAGTTTATAGGTTTCAAATGCTGGTGAGTTTGGACAAAAAGCTATAAATTAAGTATGAATTTTATTTTTCCTTTTCTGGATACCACTAGTGTTTAGCTGTACATTCAAAACATGTGAGAAGAAAATTAAAATTTTAGTTATAAAAATCATTGGATGGTGGTTATAAATGAGCAAATCTCATCCCTCAAATCACTAACCACACAATGAAAGGGGTTTTTTGTTGTTGTCCCAAATCAAAAGTGAAAAGTCTTTTGCTTTAATAGTGCAGACCACAGTATTCTGAGATAGTTAGGGATAAATCGGCAGCAACAATTTTTTTTTTCCTAAGTATAAAACAGTATCTCTAGGGTCTTTTTGTTGAAATACAGTAGCTGGTTGTCTCCATCTACTCCAACTATCAATGAGGTCCTGGAGGGTGGAGAGAGGGCACATTAGACATCTCTGGAACTATTAGTGGGGATGTGGTACTAAGAGAAGATCAACAAAACCTCCTTAGACCACCCTGGAAACTTGAGCTTTCATTAAGAATAAACAATTTACATTTATACAGAGAGTTCCACCAACGTGTGAAGTTTTGCTACTTTATGGGTTTTGTTGTAAAAAGTACAAGTGAATAGTGTTCTCTTCATCTACCTTGGAAATTCTAGGACCCTGTTTCCTTAGGATGCTTCATTGTGACACAAAGTGTGGTGATGAAACTCCCATTACAGGTGATAATACTAAAGAGTAGAGATGTTTATTAATTTGCCCAAAGTTACATAACTGAGAAGAGGTTGAGCCATCCTGTGGTCTATACTGTGATTAAATATAATGAAACTTCATTAAGGCTCATGCCTGCCTTATTAGACTATGGTCTAATTAGTGTGGAAAATACAAAAGATCAATTTATTTGTTCTTTCAATAAATATTTACTGAACACTGGGCATGGGACACAAGCACAATAGGAACTTTACCTAAAAAGTGCAAAAAATGTAACCTGTTTGTACCCTCATATTAATATTAAATAAAAATACAAAATAAAAAAATGTACTGAATACATTGGGTATTCTGTGAGTACTTATTAAGCATTTTTACTTTTCTCTGTGCTCTCATAGCCCTTCATACGTTGATACATATTGGCTTATATTGAGTACAAAAAAGTTAAAGGGAAGAAGATTGAGGTTATATTAATTTTTATATTCCAGTGCCTCCAAGTATTAGGTGTTTACTAAATGTCGATCTAATTATTTAATAAGAAAGCAATGAAGATTCGCTGATATGGTCCTAAGGGTAGCCATACCAGACTAAGTTTATAAATAGAGAGTGTAAAACCTAATGTATCTTTGGTTTGTGTTCACAGTTGTTTATTTGCTCTAAGCCCTTTTTCCTTTTTAAGGTTTCAAATAGTATTTTCTTTTATGTGACAGTGGACATAGTTGTATAACTTTAAAACAACAGCAACAAAATCATTTAATGAATTTTTTATATGCCAACGTGGTGCTAACATTTTACAAATGTTTCAATTAATCCTTTAAACACTTCATGGTAGGTACTCATATGCATAGATATCTTTGAATTATATATATTTTTACTGAAATGAAATTTGGAAATAGGACATTCCCCTTAGTAGGCATCATGTTAATTTTTTCTGCTTTCATTTTTGTGTTGTATGTCATAACTAGACATGATGGTAGACCAGCTCTTCTATGCCTGTAGGGGGATGGGAAGGATACTTGGCACTGTGATGAAATCCAATAAAACTATTAAACTACTTGTAATTGTATTTATTAATGTGAATGGTGTGTAAGATTGAAAATGTTTAGAAAATCTTTTAAAAGATATTGTCAGTAAAAATGATTTGATTTCATTTCATAAATGAGGTTATGTTACTTTTAATTGTTGAAATTAAGAAAAAATTGTAGTATCTTACTAATCGGTATTAAGAAAATACCGATTAGTAAAATTGTGAATATTTAATTGGTTTCCCTTTATTTGATCACATTTTTTAACTATAATAAGTAAAAGAGAGCCAGGAAAAGAGGGATGGAGAGAGACGTCTAGGGAGCCTTTTATAATGAGTCAAGATTAAAACGGACAGGGACAATGATAATACCAATAGCTAACATCTTTTGAGCATGATAATTTTCTTGAATTATCTCATTTAATTCTCATGATAGCCAATGAGGTTGGTATTGTTATAATCTCTATTTCATACACAAAGAAATGGAGACACAAAAGTCAAGTAATTTGTTCAATATCACAGTGTTGGAAAGTGGTTGAGTCAGGATTTGAACCCAAGAATTCTGATTACAGAGCTTTTGCTTAACTTCTGAAGAAGGAGATGAATTTAGAAATAGTTCATTAATTACCTAGTCATTAATAAGTTTAACAGGTGAATATTAGGCCTCTCTCCACTTTAATAAGTCTGGCTTTACCATGTAGAAATGGATATAGTATGCAGGCAGTGTATTAATTAGTTGTAGTTCATAGCTGGAAACCTGGGTCTTGAGAAAATAAAGAATTTCAAAAGATTATAGATAAGTCAAAATGACCTCTAAGAGCTGATAGGTATATAATTTTTGTGTGACAAATGAACTGTGTTACCAACGGGGGAGAAAAACCCATATACCTTTTTTAGATGCTATTGTAGTGTCATGCTGGGAAGAGGTCTAATAATTACTAAGTTATAGTTGTATTTTATACATGTGTATAATTTTACTTAACCCTTACTCTAATCTTAAGATATTTTATTAACTATAATAGATAAATGAAGGAGGGGGATTGAAAGGATCACACCTGTGGTGCATCTTACAAGGGTGTATGTGAGGCTTGGTAAATGTGGAATGTAAATGTCTTAGCAAAGTAACTAAGAAAATGCCAGGAGGGCTATGTCAACTAATGTGATGAAATTTGTCAAATGGTCTATGAACCAAGTGTATGGTGCCCCATGATCATATTGATGTACACAGCTATGATTTAATAAAAAAAAAATAGATAAATGAGGAAACTGGGCTCAAAAGTCATTTGCCTGAAGTCCCATAATTAGGGAGTGGTGAAGATACCTCCATGGAAATATAGATATAACTGACTAGAAAGTTCCATTTTTACCACTATACTTTGCTGTATTATCATTTGGTTATTTTCCTGCTTCCTTCTTGACATTGAGATCTCCCTGGGGGTATAGCACCTTCTACACTGTAAGTTCTAGATGGTATTGTTAGTAATTTCTTTGGTATCTGGTGCTTGTGCTTGATAAATATTTATTGAATTTACCATCTCAGATATTCTTTAGAGATTTTGGGTAGACATATCACTAAAAAAGGAGAACATGGTATTTATGTGAGAACATGATTCTCAATCACAGAAGGTTATATGAAACTCCTAGCCCTCCATGTGCGTATAGGAGGCTACCAAGGAACATAATGGAGCACATTAGTGTCCTAGATTGAATGAACATGTGTCAAATAGATAGTGTAGGACCACAAAATTTTGTAAATAGGAGGGAACTCCAGGGTTCATCTGGTTCTCCCAGGAATCAGGAGATATTGATTTAGACTCAACCATGCCATCACAAGAGAAACTCAGATTATTAATTCAGTCATTCAAAAAATATTTTTAAAGCCTCTTCTATGATGTATATCCTCATGGAATTTCAGTCTAATAGAGTATGACTTCATTAAAGGCAGGCTGTAAGGAGAGCGATTTATTAATATCTTTAGTCTTGGTATTTTTCTTTTAGGGCTTGGTACATATTAGTTCTTAAAAATTGGTTGAATAAATAAAACATTGTGTTGCCATGACCAAGACTCTTTCCTTTGTAGGTTTTAGTTGCTTCATCTTTACGTGAAGGAGTTGAAATAGATTATATTTCAGACAGTGATAGAATTGAGACCACAGGTTTTGAAGATAGTCAAATCTGATTCCAAAGGTAGCTCTGTGCACTAGATTTCTTTGCATCTCAGCTTTTTTTTTTTTTTTTATTGTTGGGGATTCATTGAGGGTACAATAAGCCAGGTTGCATCTCAGCTTTTAATCTGTAAAATTGGGATAGAATGTGATGAGATATGAATGAGAAAATATAAATTGATTGTTTCATACATAAAAATACTTTCAAATATAGCTAAAGAAAAATATTTTTCTAGCTCTACAATGCTAACACTTTTATTTTACAGATAAGAAAAGCAAAGGACTGAAGAATATGGTTCTTTACCCACATATTAGTTTCTGCTTGTGCAGGGCAATTACTATAGCACTAGTAAATCAGTAATTAGAACTCCAAAGGAGGAATGAGGGCAATACAGAGGACACTTCGTTTATGTGGAATCCTGAAGGAGACTAGGAGTCCCATCCCCTTCACAGGCTGATAACATCTTACCTCTGCCCTGGCTTTACAAGATGACCTGTTATCAGAAACACTCTAATACAGTGGTTCTCAACCTTCCTAATGCCGCAGCCCTTTAATACAGTTCCTGTGGGTCATGACCCACAGGTTGAGAACTGCTGCTTTAATATGTTTCAGAACACCATTGCTATTATGTTAGCCTCCTTACGGTAATCTCACCTCCTCCTTATAATAGGCGTTCAGAAATTGTCAAAAGACTTGGATGTGCTTTTCTTTTTTTCTTGCCTTATTTTACTTGAAACTTAATGTTAAAACCTTTTGCTCCTCTGCACAAACCGTTATATGTCCTCCTTCCCCTCTCCTAGAATGTTGTTTTATGTTTCTTATAGCAGCATCAAAGTGAAAGGGCAGGGTAGTAAGGAATAGGGCAGGGGTAAGGAGAAGAGCAAGGACTAGAACTCAGGTCCAGTCCAGGTCAGTCAGTCCATCATTCTTTTCACCAGGCAGTGACCTTCCCCACATCCAAAGAATGGCAAGGCAGATAGTATTAGTTGTAGAAAGCTAACTGGGGAGAAAACAGATCAAAGCAGATTTGGGGAGTGAGACACAGAATTATTAATTAGAGGTCTAGACTATAGAGGATAGTGGCATCCAAGCGTTTAGACATATGAAGCTTTGTGGTTGGGTTTTGTCATAACATGAGCCATCCCAATTAATCATTTTTTCTCCTTGTTATGTCAGCGAGTGGGAGGTCTTAATCATATGCAAATTATGTGATTGCCTGGAATTTAGGAAGCCAAAGACTCAAGTAAAATCATCTAACTCCAGTAAGATTAGCCCACATCACAAAATCCCCAAACCAGAGATGTTGGCGAGGATGTGGAGAAAAGGGAACACTTCTACACTGCTGGTGGGAATGCAAACTAATACGTTCCTTTTGGGAAGATGTTTGGAGAACAGTTAGGGATCTAAAAATAGACCTTCAATTTGATCCTATAATTCCTCTACTAGGTATATATCCAGAAGACCAAAAATCACATTATAACAAAGTTATTTTTACCAGAATGTTTATTGCATTCCAATTCATAAATTCTAAGTCATGGAAGAAGCCCAAGTGCCCATCAACCCATGAATGGATTAATAAATTGTGGTTTATGTACACCATGGAATATTATGCAGCCTTAAAAAAAGATGGAGATTTTTACCTCTTTCATGTTTACATGGATGGAGCTGGAACATATTCTTTTTAGCAAAGTATCTCAAGAAAGGAAGAAAAAGTATCCAATGTAGTCAGCCCTACTATGAAACCAAGTTATAACTTTCATATAAGTATTGTGTGAAGACATTTATACTCTACACTTAATAGATTTGACATGTACACTTGCAAGAATTGGTGGGGCCACACCTGTGGTGCATCTTACAAGGGTACATGTGAAATTTACTAAATGTAGAATATAAATGTCTTAACACAATAACTAAGAAAATACCATGAAGGCTATGTTAACCAGTTAGATGAAAATATTTCATTGTATATAAAACTAGCACATTGTACCCCATGATTGCATTAATGCAACAGCTATGATATAAAAAAAAAAAATCTTAGCCCTACAATTGTTGATCTCGGTTTCTTGGGTAATAACAGTAGTTCTAGATTATTGAGGGGTCCTGTGATGCAAGTACAGTGTCAGGTCCATTACATATTTTGTCACATATAATTTTCATGTAAACTCTGTAATATAAAAGTTTTAATCCCATTTTACTGAAAAGGAAATTATATTTTAGACAAATCTTCGATTTGTCTTTTATATGATACAAAAGCTAAATTTCAGACAGGTGGAGTGATTTTTGGGGTGATTTCTTCAGGACTATTCTTTACTTTGGTATAATAGACTTATTATAATAACATGAGCTTGGACCCCTTCAGTAGCATTACTTTAATGAGAAAAATGAAGCCAACTTCTTTTCTATGCTAAGGCTTAATTTATTTATGAAGATTGGACTTAGCTTAATGTTATACAAGGCTGGAAACTTTAAAGGCATTTGTTATTTAAATTTGATGCTTCAGTAGTGGATGCAAAGCCATTAGAGGCTAGCTTCTTGGTGTCTACATATCTATTTTTGTGTTTGACCATCCAAAAGGAAGATTCCCCATGGTCAGTAGACATGAAAGACTAGATGCTCCTTTTTGGCTTTTTCTTCTTAAGCAAAGCCAAATTGTATGATGCAGCTTTTTAATGTATTGTTCTGGTCACAGTTTAGAAGTTCTTGTTTTTATTTGTGGAAACTGTCTTTGCAGGGAGCTTACCAAGACACACAAAGTGCAAATGTAAGACCGAGGACAAGAATGGTAAAATAGGCAGACTCCAGATTTTGTAGGTTTGTTTTCTTTATATCTTTTTATGGCTTTAGAGTTTTCAGTAAGATAAGTTTAGTTGATCATTCTTTTTACTATGCAAGCAAGGCCTTACTTTGCAGAAGAGTCCATTTGATCATCTCATAGGTATTTATTGAGCAATTGCTAATTGCTAATCATAAGGCCAGAGGCCTGATCTTTGTGAAACCATCTTTTTTTCTTTTACATATTTTGCATTCTTCTTTTATTGAGTATTATAATTTTAATACAGTTTTTTCCTTTCTGAAAATATTCATACTTTTTTTTGGCACCCTCTGTATATCATCTTATTTAATCTTCACAAACAACTGTGTGAAGTGGGTAGTATTATTTTCTTTTTTTTTTTTATTAAATCATAACTGTGTATGTTAATGCATTTATGGGGTGTTGATTTTATATACAGTTTGGACTGCTTACATCAAACTGGTTAACATTGCCTTCACCTCACTTACTTAATTATTATATGAAGACATTTATACTCTACACTTAATAGATTTGACATGTACACTTGCGAGCAGACCTGCTGTTCAATCCTGTAATTCCTGTACTAGGTGTATATCCAGAAGACCAAAAATAACTTTGCAACAAAGATATTTGTACCAGAATGTTTATTGCAGCCCAATTCATAATTGCTAAGTCATGGAAAAAGCCCAAGTGCCCATTGATCCACGAATGGATTAATAAATTGTGGTATATGTACACCATGGAATATTATGCAGCCTTAAAGAAAGATGGAGACTTTACCTCTTTCATGTTTACATGGATGGAGCTGGAACATATTCTTCTTAGTAAAGTATCTCAAGTTTGGAAGAAAAAGTATCAAATGTACTCAGTACTATTATGAAACCAATATATAATCACCCACATTTTCATATGAAAGAGAAAACACAACTATAGCCCAGGATGAAGGAGAGAAGTGGAGAGGGGAGTTTGGATGGAGGGAGAATAGTTGGTGGGACCACACCTTCGGGAAGCCATCTATTCTGCCACACTAGATTTCAGTGGAACATATCCCCCCATGAGATACTTTAGGCTGATGGCATGCTCTTTCTTTTCAGCAAGAGTTGTGTTTCTAATTCCTGCCTGGCTTCTTCCCTGGTGAGCAGGGGGTTCTCCTTTTTCTGTTTTACATAAGTAAAGTAGTGTCAACCTTGGCTTGGTGCTCCCTTTTTTCCCTTCAACCATCACTTTATTTTTCAGGCCCAATAGGTTACTGTAAGCTTGTCTTGCCATTTCTGCTATGTAAAAGAGAAGAGGTAACATTAAAAGAAGAAAAGATTATTTGAAGCTCCCCAAATTCATTACTGCCTTTTACGCCAGCTAGTACCTTTGCCTGGAAAGGGCCTTCCACTATCTCTACTCTCATGGCTCCTTCTTGTCACTGAGATCCCAGTAAGTATCATTCACTCTGTGGTATGTAACTCTGTGATGTCATTCTATTTTAGTTCTTTGTATAAAATGTATCATCAGATTTTTCTTGTTTCCTTATGTATTTGTTTATTATTTATATCCTCCAATAGGATATAAACTCCAGTGAAGCAAGGATCTTGTCTGTTTTGTTTACTATGATATCCCCAGGACCCAAAATTGTTCCTGATGTATAGTAGACCATCATTAAATATCATAAGAAATTAATAAATATATTCCTAGCAGCAACTTTGCAAGGTATATATTATCGTCTCCATTTTATAGATGGGAAAACAAAGGAATAAGTTACAAAGATGGTATAGTTGCAAATTTTTGAGCTAGTGTCAAATTGGGTTTCACTAAACTCAAAAGCTTAATACCCTTCAATTAAACCATACAAGCTTACTTCTGTCACTGCTGGTCTCTGAGTTTGCTGTTAGAGTAAATTAGAGTAGTTTTTACCCATAAGGGGCTCTTGACTTAGTAGAAAGGTGAACAACTCAATGGTTGTAAGATAGTATCATAATAAAGGTATAGATAAATTATTATTACATTACAAAAAAAGGGTCAAGAAAAATTTCTTGGGGAGGTAATTTTTAAGATAATTAGAAGTTTGCTAGACAGAAGAGGGATGGGGCAGATATGTGTCAGGAGAGAGACACCATGTGTATCTGATAATAGGGAAAAAATGTTCTGTGTAACTGCAGTAACCATGTGGGCTCCTTGTTTCAGGCGCTCAGCAACATTCCAAGATCATACCTAAGGCCAGATATTAGAATCATAACTGTATCAGCAACCAGGCTCTTAGACCCAAGAACTCCAAATTGTTTTCAGTTTTCCTTTAACCTGTCTAGACCTTACTGAGTAATTAAGAGTACATACTTGGGCTGCAGCTTGCATGTGTTCAAATTCAGGCTCTACTAGCTGTGTGACCCTTGACAAGTCATTATCTGTTCTCTCTATGAAATTAGGATATTAACAATACCCAATAAGATTGTTGTGAGGACAAAATGAATCAATGTATAATAATATGTATAGAAAAGAATATAGCACGTAAGTATTCTCTTTTTTTGATAACCAATTAGAAAGTTTACTTTTTTTATTTCAGATTAATGTGAGTGTACAATTAGGCTACAATGTTTGCATTTGTTAGGTAGAGTCCCTGTCGTAATTGTGTCCCACACTCAGGAGGTGTACTATATACCGTTACACTGTGCCCATTAAATGGGAGCACACTAATTCCCTCCTTCCTCTTCCCTTTCCCTTCCTTTCTTCCCACTCCCATCTTGAATTGAATTGAGTTTTGCTCTTGTGTGGGCATGTATTAGATTACATATTGGCTTAATATTAGAATTGAGTACATTGGATACTTACTTTTCCATTCTTGTGATACTTTACTAAGAAGAATGTGCTTCAACTCCATCCAGGTTATATAAAAGATGTAAAGTCTCCATATTTTTTATGGCTAAATAGTATTCCATGGTACACATATGTCACAGTTTATTAATCCATTCCTGGGTTGATGGGCATTTAGGTTGTTTCCATAAGTATTCTCTATTACTATTATTTATAGGAGCTAAGAGGTCAGTGTGTGTGCTTACCATACCAAAACTTGAATCTTGAGAGGAAGGAAAGATTTTGTTAGGAAGCTGGGAATAGATGTAAAGGGTTCATTGTATACTTACACTTTGCATCATTGTCGTGAGGGTTAAATGACACAATAGTTGTAAGTACTTGCCACATAATAAGCACTCAGGAAATTGTTAGTGCTTTCATAGTGGTGATGGTAATGATAATGCTCATCATCATCCCGATCGTGAAAACATGGCAGATCCCCTTGCTGTTTGGCACTTGGCTAGTCATTGGGGATATAAGTATGGGACAGACAGGCATGGACCTCACCTACTTGCATCTTATATGTGAGTTCAGACTGAGTGCAGGGATGACCATGGCTTACTCATTTTTGTGTTCAGTTATTTGTCTTTTTGTGCACATCTTTCAAGAACTCCCTAAAGCCACAGATGATACCTTACCTTTTTTTGCTCAGTGAATACTAATTGAAATTAGACTGTGTTTTTGAGCACTGGTCAGTGTTATGAAATATAATTAAAGAGATGAAAATGCTTTCTGTGCATTAGTAATAGTCTAGGGCAATGGTCCTCAAAATGTGGCTCTCAAAACAGCATTGGCATCACTTGTCACCTTGTTAGAATTACAAATTCATGGGTCCCACTCCCTCCTACTGAAGCAGAAGTTCTAGATATCCAAGAAATTCTGTTTTAATAAGTTTCCAGATGTTTATATTCCTATACATAAGAAAGTTTGAGAACAACTGGTCTAGGGTCTTCTTTACAACAAGAAGAAATTTATTTAGCATTTTTATGTGCCAGAAATTGTTCTGAGGATATTACATTTATTATTCTACTTACTCCCTATAATAATCTTACAAGGTAGGTGATATTCTTATCTTTATCTTAGTGGTGAGAAAACTAAATCTTAGAGAGCTTAAGAAACTGAAGTTCATACAGCTGCTAAATGGTGAAACTAGAATAAAAAGATAATTACAATACACAGAAAATCTAATGCAATATGGTAAATGCAATCATGGCAATGCAATTAGATTGCAGTAGTTATTGACAGTTCTAGGACAGTGTAACATTTTACTTGATGGAAATTACAAAAGAACTGTAAATGATGTTTGCTGAGTACTAAACTAAGCCATTTAAAGGTAAGAGTTGGCACTCTATTTTTAATAGGAATTGAAAGAAAGGGAGATAATTCTATTTTGGAATAGAGAGGTGGCATCAGATAAGGCAGCCAGATCAGCAGTGGAAATTGGTATGAGGATTTAAAAGTCCAAGCTCTAAATTATTGCTAAAAGGATATGGAATTAACCAAAGTGTCAATAAATGATGATTGGATAAAGAAACACGCGCACACATACACACTCAGTGGAATAATATGTAGCCATAAAAAAGAATTAAATCATGTCTTCCACAGCAACATGGATGAACTTGAGGTCATTATCTGTTTTTTATTAAATCATAACTGTGTACATTGATGCATTTATGGGTTTCAGTGTACTGATTTGACATACAATGTGAAATGCTTACATTGAACTAAGTAACACATCCATCACAATTATACTCTTTTCTTAATAGTTTTGAAATGCATTATGCACATTAGGTGAGGTCCCCCCAAATGCTCTCTCTCCTTCTACCTCCCTTTTCCCCTCCCATTCCTCTCCTCTTCCCGTCTACTTTCTAGAGTATAGTTACGTTTTACCATTCATATGAATGTGTAGGTGATTATATATTGGTTTCATAATAGTACTGAATACATTGGATACTTTTTTTCCCTTTCTTGAGACACTTTACTAAGAAGAATATGTACCAGCTCCATCTGGGTAAACATAAAAGATGTGAGGTCTCCATCTTTTTTATGGCTGCGTAGTAATCCATGTTGTACATATACCACAATTTGTTAATCCACTCATGGGTCCATCGGCACTTGGGCTGTTCCATGTTTTGGCAATTATGAATTGGGCTGCAATAAATATTCTGGTATGAATGTCTTTCTTGTAAAATAGTTTTTGATCATCTGGGTATATACCTAGTATGGAGGCCATTATCTTAAGTGGAACAACTCAGAAGGTCAAATACTGCATGTTTTCATATATAAGTGGGAGCTAAATGATGTATATACATGGGTCATAGGAGTATGGAATAATAGTCATTACAGACTTAGAAGGGTGAAAGGGTGTAGGGAATGAGGAATGAGAAATGACTTAATGAGTACAATATAATACAATACAATGTTGGTTACACTAAAAGCCAGGTTTCAATACTACATAATATATCCATGTAATAAAATTTCACTGTAATCCTTAAATTTATACTAATTAAATAAATAAATATAGCAGAACTCGACAGGGGAACAATTAAGATATCTAAAGTAGGTATGCAAAGTTCAGGGTAAAGTCAAGATAGAAGTTAGAGGTAGTGACTTATTAAGACTTTTGAAAGCCTAGGCTTTCTTACTTTTTGAGTTCTCCTTCTCACCTTATCAAATGTTAAAATATACTGACCTCTCAGATTTAATAAAATTAGTATATGTCCCTAAAAAGAGTTGAATTGAAGTTTGGTTAACTAGTTGACTTTGTTGTAGCTATTTAATTCATACTTATTAATTTTGATTTTATATAATTGTTTTGTTTTATATTCTTGAGGCAGTATTTATTTTCAGGTCTTAGAACATTTTCATAGGCTCTTGAAAGCCATTAGGTTCTGGAGTTTAGTACCTAATGATTAAACATCCCTCACCAAAAGGAGTCAAATAATAACAGGCAGGAGCAACAAGCAGGTTGTCATGGCCTTCCAGAGATCACTAGAAGAAAGAATGAGGCATAAGTAGAGTATCAGGTCTATTTTCTCCAGCATTGATCTAGCATTGTTAAGGGAATAATAATTGTGATTTGCTCAGGTTTTAGAAGCTGAGTAAGACCTTATACGTCCATATTCTAGAGATGTATTTTTAAACACCACTAGTGCCCTCATCTCTGCCTTCCCCTGTTCCCTGTCCCACATTGACATCCACAGAGACTAGATTAAAAATTAAAAAGATAAAAACAATATAACTGCTAAAGCTGTTCTTTGGCACTCCTGGCCTCGTTCTCTACTTTCTATGTTTAGTCTCTTAGTCTCTACTAAGCTCAGTTTTGTAGAATGACCTACTTTCCATAGTCTTCTTCGGATGACTGAATTCCTTTTGGACTGTTTACCAGACTTGGAGCTAAAAGCAATTTGGAGCATATTTCAAGGGTACAAGTCAAATCTATCAAGTATTGAACACAGACGTCTTAACACTGTGATTAAGTAAATGAGGTGAAAGCTATATTAATTAGAAGGATGTAAGCACTCCGATTTGTACAAATAATCAACACATTGAATCCTACAAAGGCATAAATGTATTCATGATCTATGTATATATGACTTAATTAAAAAAAAAAAAGCAATTTGGGTAAATCCAATTGCTGCATTTCACTTTGTGCTTATGAACCTAGACAATGATCCAGAAAGAGTGTTGGCATCTATTTTTGAAAGTGGATCCAAGGTATAAAAGGGTATGTGATTGCATTATAGTGCATAGGGCTTCAAAACCATTGGTGGCACAAACAATTTTAAGAATTACTACAATTCATATTTTCTAATTTCTATATTTGTTCTATTTCTTAGTGTCATGCTTCCTGGTCTTAATTTTTTGTTTTTCACCTGTAAAGTAGGATGAACTCAGATATCAAAGAAATGTAACTAGTCCTTTGATTTTCACTTAGTAAGAAAGTACAGTTAAAATACATAATAAAATGATGATATTTATATCATTTAAGATCTTTAAATTGCTTTACAGAATAAAAGGAAAGCACTTTTACATGTTTTATCTCAATTCTCATGATGAACTTGTCATTTATCTGTGCTTATTTCTCAGACATATGTATTTTTGAGATTAGAAAACTAATATCATTTAAGAGACTCACCCAAGATCACCCAAAAGGTATAGCTATAAATCAGGTTTGGTGTTCTGATACTAAATTTTGTTTTCTTTCTGCTACAGTATATTATTGCCTTCTTCTAATTTCAAAATAATAGAAATGTATTAATATAATTTCAATTAATATTTAAATTGAAATAACGAGTGAACGTTTGCATTTTTCTCTGCAAATTTACCTTAGTGAAGGAAATAATTGTATAAAACTCTTTGCAAGAGGGATTATTTCTAGTCCTCCAGGGATCTGACAGCTTTTGAACAATTTAGAAACATCTACTTGTACAAATCAATATGAATACTTCATAACTATGTCTGTAAGTGAAACTTCAAAGGATCTTTATCAAATGGTAGCTTACTGATGAAGTTTTAGTTACTGCAGATGTTAAAAAGTATTATAATTGCATTTGTTTTAAAAGTGTGATTCATAATTAAATTAAATCAAAGCCCTCTTTTAATCATAGAATGACAAATAAAATTTTTTATAGTTTTACATTATTTTATAGTTTTCAAGATACTTCCTATTCATTAAGTAGTGAGATCTTAAAAACAATCCTGTGGAATGACTAAGTCAAATAATATTTTCATTGCACAGTTGAGGAAGATAAAGATAGATGAAATGATTCGTTCAGAGTCACCCAACAAGGGTGTACAAAAGTCAAATTGTTTATCGATACTTGTGTTACACAATTAGTAATCTTTTCAAAGGCTACAGTAGATTTATTTATTTATTTTATCAGATTGCAGAGTCATGGAACTAGGGAACATTTTCATCTTATTCAACTTAATTCAAAGTGTAGATGCTTATTAAATATTGACCTAGTGAATGAATGAAGGCTTGGGATCATTGAGTCTAAAGTCTTAAGGAGAAACTTCCCATGAGAAGATTGGGATAAAGAAAGTCTGTTTGAAAATTGTGTTGAAGCTCAACCCTCAATGAATCCCAAACAATAAAAAAAAAAAAATTAAAACAAGTAATAGTGATGTTTAGAGGTAGAAAGGGAGAGTCATAACTCAAATCTGCCACATTCAGCATCTTTGCACTCTGGAAATGCAAGTCTCTAACAGAAAAAAAAAAAAAAAAGACGTTTTTACTTAAAAAGCAATAGAAGAAAACTTTCTAAAGGCCCTTCCAGCTCAAAAATATTATTTTAGGATATTATTGGGTTGTTAGATTCAATATAAAAGTCAAGAAAATTCTATTTAGTGAAATATATTAATATGAATTAATTTGTTACACATTCAGGTGTGTGTTTTAAAAGCTAGAATTTTAAAAATTAATCATACTAAACGTAAGGCTTCTATGATGTGACTTACAACATGGAAAAGGATACAGTTTAAAAAAAAAGATTTCGGGGGCAGAGACAAGATGGCTGACTGAAGCCAGCATTCTACAGAGGCTCCCATCCAGATGGAGTTAAAGGACAGAAATTTAGCAAGTAACCTGGGGATTAGAGCTGCACAAAGAGAGAAGGTTGAAGAATGCACATCAACCCCACTGAGGCGACCTGTGACCCAAAGGATACAAACAAAAGGTACATAACCAAGCGGAAGGGAGTCCCCTCCACCATGAGAATGGCTCGGAGTGCCCCACAAACAAATGAGCAGAGTTCCAAGGTCCTCCAACTACACTCCATGGGAGAGACCCTCTAAAAACTGGAACTAGTATTCTCCCCTACTAGGATGCCACAGCATTCTCCTGCCAGGCATAAAACTGTATATATATTCTCTACCTGCAATTCTGAGCTCCTAGCACTCCCCTCCACTCTCACTTTGAGGTCTGGAGGTCTGTCCTCAGGATCCCAGATTCTTGGGATTTCTCGAGGGGTGTGGACAGGGCCTACACTGCAGCTGGTCAGTGCTGATTCTGTGGCACGGGAGTGAGGAGAGGACTGTCGGCTGAGAGGGAACCACACTGAAGCGGCGGCGCCCTGAGGTGCAGAGCGGCAGCCGTTTTTGTCAACAATAGGGCTCACTCCTGGATATTCTGAAGCCACACCCTCTGTCTCCCTGGGCAACCAGAGGAGGCCGGGCATTTTCTCAGGTGGCAACCACCGTGGAACAGATCTGGGACGGAAACTCAGGCCCCATGAGTAAAGGGTTTGCCTGAGGTGGTACCGGCTCCTGAGGTGGAGTGCTGGGAAAGAAAACGCGCGCGCAGAGCCAGGAAATTCCCAGGGTGGGGCTGACCCACAGGACCACTTTACTTAGCATAAGATGCACCTGGTCCTCAGGAGATCATCAGCCTATAGACAAAGGAAGGCAGGAGGCTAGAACTGACAGCCAACTGAATACAAACCTGCAGGAGCAAAGACAGGGCCTAAGGGGAGGCTCTGGGAACTCAAAACGGTTTCTCTTCTGCAGGGGAATCTAGCAGGGACAGAAACAAATTCCCACAAACTTGTTCTGTTCTGTTCTGTCAGTAACATCAATTAGGGGTGGGGCTGGAACTGAGTGAACACCCCCAGCCTCCATCAAGTGCCCGAGGTTGTCAGGCCTCACCTCCACCTGCTGGATAGAGGGAGAGCGTGGCGGCCTGGCTGAGCAGATACAGATTTCCTGGTGATTCAGGCAGGTGCAACCCCCTGGAGTATCTGTTCACTAGAGGCAACTGGGTCACAGCCCTGTGACTGGGTGTGACAGAGGTGCAAGGTGGAGAAGGAGGCATCAACCTTCTCAGACTAATCTATTTGCTGGGTGGGTCCTCCTGACTTCACGGAGCACCGAAGCAAGTCATATGTGAATTTTCACCAGACCCCTACAATCCAGTTGCCAGAGACCATTTAAACTCTCCCATCTGAGACAGGTGCTGACCGAGACAATTGATTTGGACCTTTTGAACTGAGCCAATCACCCAAGGACTATTCAAGTGGTGCCCTGGGTGGGTGGTTGTAGGAAGGTTTGATTTTCCTTTTCCAATTGTTGCCTGTGGTGGGTGGGGTGACTTAATTGCTGGTATTTCTCCACAGCTGAGACTTCAACCCAGAGTAACTGTTTCACTAGAGTCAAACAGAGAGCGGCTGAAAACAAGACAGAACCACTTAGCCCCACCAAACCAAACAGGTCCCCAGTTTCTCAGACCATAGCACTGTATGGGTCCTCGACAAAGCTCCAGGGGAAAAATCAAATGGTATAAAATAATCATGGGGCGGAATCAGTGTAAAAACTCTGGTAACATGAATAACCAGAATAGATCAACCCCCCCCCCAGGAAAGATATGACAGATATAATTGAAGATCCCATTCATAAACAGCGGGCCGATATGTCAGAAATCGAATCAAGAATTTCGATTGCAAACAAGATTAATAGAATGGAGGAAAATTTGGAATTAGAAATTCAGGAACAATTCAAAACTCGGAATTAGAAATTGGAGGAGAAATTCAAAAGTTGTCTCAAAAATCTAACAAATTCAAAGACAAAACCACCAAAGACTTTGACGCAAGAATTTGAAGCAAGAATTTGCAGCCCTCAAAGATCTGAAAAATACAGTAGAATCCCCCAGTAACAGAGTGGAGCAAGCAGAAGAAAGGATTTCTGACATTAAAGACAAAGCTTTTGAACACTCCCAAACTCTCAAAGAGGAAGAGAAATGGAGAGCAAAAATGGATCATTCTCTCTGAGAGCTCTGGGATAATTCGAAGAAGGCTAATATTTGCCTCATTGGAATCCCTGAAAGTGATAAATTGGCTTCGCAAGGCACAGAGGCCCTTCTCCATGTAATTATGAAAGAATTTTCCAGACATGCCAAGAGATTCTGAAATTCAGATAGCAGACAGTTTCAGAACCCCAGCATGACTCAATCCAAATAAGACACACCCCAGGCATGTCATAATTAACTTCACTAAAGTTAATATGAAGGAGAAAATTCTCAAAGCAGCCAGACATAAGAAATCCATTGCCTACAAAGGGAAGAATATTAGAATGACTGCAGATCTCTCTGCTGAAACTTTTCAAGGCAGAAGGAGGGGGTCATCAACTTTTAATCTCTTAAAGCAAAATAACTTTCGACACCGGATCCTGTATTCAGCTAAACTGAGTTTCATTTATGATGGAGAAATTAAATACTTTAATGACATTGATATGTTGAAGAAATTTGCCATAACCAAATCAGCTCTTCAGGAAATTCTCAGACCTATCCTTTATACTGACTAGCCCAATCCTCTACCACAAAAGTAAACTCACTCAGAAACTTTTGATCAAACTCCAACTTCCACAGTGGCAAAAGGACTAAAAATGTCCACTGGACTTTCGAAAGACTTGATACCCTAAATTTTACCAGACTTATCAATATTCTCCATTAATGTGAACAGCTTAAACTGTCCTCTAAAGAGGCACGGGTTAGCTGACTGGATACAAAAATTCAGGCCAGTTATTTGCTGAATACAAAAGTCACATCTTACCTTAAAAGATAAATATTGACTTAGGGTGAAGGATGGTCGTCCATATTTCAGGCAAATGGTAATCTGAAAAATGCAGGTGTTGCAATTCTATTTGCATACATACGAGGCTTTAACAAACAAAAGTAAAGAAGGATAAGAATGGTCACTTGATATTTGTTAAGGGTAATAATCAATATGATGAGATTTGAAGTATTAATATTTATGCACCCAACCAGAATGCACTTCAATTTATAAGAGAAACTCTAACAGACATGAGCAACTTGATTTCCTCCAGCTCCATAATAGTTGGAGATTCCAGCACTGTGTTGGCAGTGTTGGATCAATCCTCCAATAAGAAGCTGAGCAAAGAAATTTTAGATTTAATCCTAACCATCCAACATTTGGATTTAGCAGACATCTACAGAACATTTCATCCCAACAAAACTGAATACACATACTTCTCATCAGCCCACGGAACATACTCCAACATTGATCATATCTTACTGAGGTCGCAAGTCTAACCTCCGTAAATTTAAAGGAACAGAAATTATTCCTTGCATCTTCTTGGACCACCACGGAATAAAAGTTGAACTCAGTAACAACAGGAATCTGCATACTCATACAGAAACATGGAAGTTAAAGAACCTTAAGCTGAATGATAGCAGGGTCAGAGATGAGATTAAGAAGGAAATTGCCAAATTTTTGAAACAAAATGACAATGAAGACACGAATTATCAGAACCTCTGGGATACCGCAAAGGCAGTCCTAAGAGGGAAATTTATAGCACTGCAAGCCGTCCTCAAGAGAATGGAAAAAGTGGAAATTAACAACTTAATGGGACATCTCAAGCAACTGGAGAAGGAAGAACATTCCAATCACAAACCCAGTAGAAGAAAAGAAATAACCAAAATTTGAGCAGAATTAAATGAAATTGAAAACAAAAGAATTATACAACAGATCAATAAATCAAAAAGTTGTTTTTTTGAAAAGGTCAATAAAATAGATAAAACTTTGGCTAATCTTTCTAGGAAAAAAAGAGTAAAATCTGTAATCTCATCAATCAGAAATGGCAAAGACAAAATAAGAACAGAATCCTCAGAAATTTAAAAAATCCTTAATGAATATTATAGGAAACTTTATTCTCAGAAATATGAAAATCTCAAGGAAATTGACCAATACTTGGAAGCACGTCACCTTCCAAGACTTACACAGAATCAAGTGGAAATGTTTAACAGGCCAATATTAAGTTATGAAATAGCATCAACCATACAAAATCTCCCTAAAAAGAAAAGCCAGGGACCAGTTGGCTTCACGTCAGAATTCCACCAAACATTTAAAGAGGAACTAGTACCTATATTACTCAACCTGTTCTAAACTGTAGAAAAAGAAGGAAGACTACCCAACACATTTTGTGAAGTAAACATCACCCTGATCCCCAAACCAGGAAAAGACCCAACAAGAAAAGAAAATTATAGACCAATATCACTAATAAATATGGATGCAAAAATATTCAACAAGATCCTAACAAATAGAATCTAGCAACACATCAAACAAATTATATATCATGACCAAATCGATTTTTTTCCCAGGGTCTCAAGGGTGGTTCAATATATGTAAATCTATAAGTATAATTCAGCACATAAACAAATTAAAAAAACAAAGACCTTATGATTCTCTCAATAAATGCAGAAAAAGCTTTTGGTAATATCCAGCATCCCTTCATGATCAGAACACTTAAGAAAATTGGTATAGAAGGGACATTTCTTAAACTGATAGAGGCCATCCATAGCAAACCCACAGCCAATATCGTATTGAATGCAGTTTAATTGAAATCATTTCCACTCAGATCAGGAACCACACAAAGCTGCCCATTTTCTCCACTGCTCTTTAACATTGTAATGGAAGTTTTAGCCTTGGCAATTAGGAAAGAAAAGGTGATCAAGGGTATCCATATAGGGTCGGAAGAGATCACACTTCAGGTCTTTGCAGATGATATGATTATATATCTGGAAAACACCAGGGATTCTACTACAAAACTTTTAGAAGTAATCAAGGAATACAGCAGCATCTAAGGGTACAAAATCAACATTCATAAATTGGTAGCATATGTACATACCAACAATAGTCAAGCTGAAGAAACAGTTAAGGACTGTATTCCATTCACAGTAGTGCCAAAGAAGATGAAATATTTGGGAGTTTTTTTTTTTTTTTTTGTAGAGACAGAGTCTCACTTTATCGCCCTCAGTAGAGTGCCATGGCATCACACAGCTCACAGCAACCTCCAACTCCTGGGCTGAAGTGATTCTCTTGCCTCAGCCTCCCGAGTAGCTGGGACTACAGGCGCCCGCCACAACGCCCGGCTATTTTTTGGTTTGCAGTTCAGCCGGGGCCGAGTTTGAACCTGCCACCTTCGGTATGTGGGGCCGGCGCCTTACCGACTGAGCCACAGGTGCCGCTCAATAATTGGGAGTTTATGTAACAAAGGACGTGAAAAATCTGTATAAAGACAACTATGAAACTCTAAGAAAAGAAATAGCTAAAAATATTAACAAATGGAAAAACATACATGCTCTTGTATTGGAAGAATCAACATTGTTAAAATGTTCATACTACCCAAAGCAATATAGAATTTTAATGCAATCCCTATTAAAGCTCCACTGTCATACTTTAAAGATCTTGAAAAAACAATACTTTGTTTTATATGGAATCAGAAAAAAACCTCGAATAACCAAGACATTACTCAGAAATAAAAACAAAGCAGGAGGAATCATGCTACCAGACCTCAGTCTATACTATAAATCAATAGTGATCAAAACAGCATGGTACTGGCACAAAAACAGAGAAGTAGATGTCTGGAACAGAATAGAGAACCAAGAGATGAATCCAGCTACTTACCGTTATCTGATCTTTGACAAGCCAATTAAAAACATTCAGTGGGGAAAAGATTCCCTATTTAACAAATGGTGCTGGGTGAACTGGCTGGCAACCTGTAGAAGACTGAAACTGGACCCACACCTTTCACCATTAACTAAGATAGACTCTCACTGGATTAAAGATTTAAACTTAAGACACGAGACTATAAAAATACTAGAAGAGAGTGCAGGAAAAACCCTTGAAGAAATCGGTCTGGGTGAGTATTTTATGAGGTGGACCCCCTGGGCAATTGAAGCAGCTTCAAAAATACACTCCTGGGACCTGATCAAACTAAAAAGCTTCTGCACAGCCAAGAACACAGTAAGTAAAGCAAGCAGACAGCCCTCAGAATGGGAGAAGATTTTTGCAGGTTATGTTTCCGACCAAGGTTTAATAACCAGAATCCACAGAGAACTCAGACGTATAAGCAAGAAAAGAACAAGTGATCCCATCGCAGACTGGGCAAGGGACTTGAAGAGAAACTTTTCTGAAGAAGACAGGCACACAGCCCAGAGACATATGAAGAAATGCTCATCATCCTTAATCATCAGGGAAATGCAAATCAAAACTACTTTGAGATATCATCTAACTCCAGTAAGATTAGCCCATATCACAAAATCCCAAGACCAGAGATGTTGGCGTGGATGTGTAGAAAAGGGAACACTTCTACACTGCTGGTGTGAATGCAAATTAATACATTCCTTTTGGAAAGATGTTTGGAGAACACTTAGAGATCTAAAAATAGATCTGTCATTCAATCCTATAATTCCTCTAGTAGGTATATACCCAGAAGACCAAAAATCACATTATAACAAAGATATTTGTACCAGAATGTTTATTGCAGCCCAATTCATAATTGCTAAGTCATGGAAAGCCCCAAGTGCCCATCGATGCAAGAAGGGATTAATAAATTGTGGTATATGTACACCATGAAATATTATGCAGCCTTAAAGAAAGATAGAGACTTTACCTCTTTCATGTTTACATGGATGGAGCTGGAACATATTCTTTTTAGTAAAGTATCTCAAGAATGGAAGAAAAAGTATCCAATGTACTGAGCCCTACTATGAAACTAATTTATGGCTTTCACATGAAAGCTATAACCCAGGGCGGCGCCTGTGGCTCAGTCGGTAGGGCGCCGGCCCCATATACTGGGGGTGGTGGGTTCAAAGCTGGCCCCAGCCAAACTGCAACCAAAAAAATAGCCGGGCGTTGTGGTGGGCGCCTGTAGTCCCAGCTACTCGGGAGGCTGAGGCAAGAGAATCGCTTAAGCCCAGGAGTTGGAGGTTGCTGTGAGCTGTGTGAGGCCACAGCACTCTACCGAGGGCCATAAAGTGAGACTCTGTCTCTACAAAAAAAAAAAAAGCTATAACCCAGTTATAACCTAAGAATGGGGGTAGGGAGAGACGGGGGGAAGGAGGGGGAAGGATGGGCAGAGGGAGGGTGATTGGTGGGATTACACCTGCTGTGCATCTTACAAGGGTACATATGAAAGTTAGTAAATGTAGAATGTAAATGTCTTAACACAGTAACTAAGAAAATGCCAGGAAGGCTGTGTTAACCAGTGTGATGAAAATGTGTCAAATGGTCTATAAAACCAGTGTATGGTGCCCCATGATTGCATTAATGTACACAACTATGATTTTATAATAATAAAAAAAATTCCTACCAACATAAAAAAATTAAAAAAATTTTAACAATGTTTTTTTATAGTTAGGAAAGCCCTAGACTTTCTCATTCAGCTTCCAGACTGAATGACTACAACCCAACTATGCTGCACAGCTGTCATGAACATCCTTATATCAGTATGGCTTCTTTATAAACTGTGGGTCTCTTGAGAGCAGTAGTGAAGTACCATTATATGTGGACTAAATTTGGCATATGATAGGCACCCAGTAAATATCTGTAGAATGAGTGAATGAATGAACATATAAAATTACTCAGTGTACTACAACAAAATTAGGCAAATTATTCAGAAAGGAACAGAGGTTGTAATAGTGAAGTATTAACATAATTTAGTCTCACTTAATATTAGGTTGGTAAGAAAGGTAGCAACAGTTTTCCATGGCACATTTGCCTTTTAAAATAGTACATATGTATCTGTGGTTGTAAATGTTTCTAGAAATCATTACAAAGTTATTATATTGACTGTTTTGAGTAAATTTGACTCTCCCTCAAATTTGAATCTTTTTTTTTTTTGTAAAAATACTTTATGCTTAAGGAGAAACTATACACTCACTTTCTATCATGCCTTAAACTCTACTTGCCTCAGTTTCATTATCTGAAAAATAAGATAGTGATACTTTCCTCTCTTATGTAAGACAGTACTTCGAAAAGCTCCTAGTGCAGTGCCTGGCTTATACATGGTAGAAGAGCTTTACAAATGTTTGTTAAATGAATGTCCTCTCTCATTCTGCTTTGTCCTCATGCTCCTTTTGCCCTTATTCTCTTTTTACTGAACTCATGATTATTTGAGCAAAAACCTTGGGAGAAGGAAAAAGAAGAAGACATTATATTGTTAAGTGCAAATGCAGCTTGTAAGTATCATGTCTTGTGATCATCTTTCTAAGAGGAATGGCTATAGCTACTCTGGTGATACTGAGTTTTTTTTTTTTTTTTTTTTTTTTTTGCCTTGACCTGGAAAGAGTTTTAGAATTCATGTTATTTCTCCATTTTGGAGTGTGTTTTTCTTTAAGAATGGAATTTGGACCTTGGTACTGGCTATTTTAGGTCAATATTCTTATTGCCCTCAATTTAATCTTTTGCTTCTCCATGGTCCAATTGTCCTTCATGCAAAATTGAGCTGTGTAATACTTCTTGAAGTAATGTGTAAATGCTTTCACTGGCTCAGCTCTCTTCCCTACCCAGCAAGCCGGGTCACCTTCACAACATCAAGATTAGGTGTTCATGAACCATCATGAATAATTCCTTATGCAGGGGTAATGTAAATGGAATGTGTTGAAATATGGCCTATTATATTTAAATTTATGTTTTGATTATCATTCTTATTGTATGAAACAATCTTGAGCTTTATAAAATCATTCAGAAAAGAGATCCACCTCACTTATAGGAGTATCTGTCTACTTGGAATCTATGCCTAGCAAAGTGAGAATCATAGGAACCACTCTAAGCACATAATTTTTCCTCTCTGCTTTAAGAATCCAAATTGGATTACTTAACAAATAATTCCTTGAAAAACCTCTAATGGTATACAAGAGTCCTAGACACAGCAATTCCCTCATCCCCACCTCAGGAAGGATCTTTATAAAATGCAAATTGATTTGTACATCCCCTCCCGCTTTATCTCTCATAATGGCTCCCCATTTTCCACCCCATGTAAAAAACAAGCTCCCTTAGTTTGGCAAAGCCTTCAAAATCTGTACTTGATTTCTTCTTTTCCTTTCCTCACCTTATCTCTTAGACCTTAACCTCAAATTTTACCCAACAGCAATGCTGTAGTTTCCCCTCACATGCAATGATGATTTTTTTCTCTGTTCTTTTTCTGAAATTATTCTTTCTTTGGGAGACAGCACATCTTTTTAATCCCTAAGTCCAGTATTTCCCTGTTGATGTAACATCTACTTATCTGGGGCTCAATTTAGTTACTTCTTCATTTAGAGACTCTCCCCTGGTTTTCCAGGCTGGGTTAGATACCCTTCTTATATGCTATTATAGCACCTTGGGCTTTTCTTTATAAAGCCATTTATGACCCTGTAGTATAATTGTATGTTTGTTTGTTTATTTTTCTTATTACATTATGAGATCCTTGGCAATAAGGATGCTGTCATATCGATTCTATATCCTAGCATCAGGGCTCTAGCAAGCTCCTAATGAATCAACTTTTGTGTTAGAAAAACATACTCCTTCCATTGAGCCAGTATTAGCCCATAGTAGGGTTCTTGTGCAAGGCACACTCTGTCTAACTGTATGTAGAAATTTTGCTTAGGCCCACCACAGTGTCTGACATACAGCAAGCGGTCGAGATATTTTTATTAAGTGATGAATTTGTCAGTCAAGCACTCAGTTGACCCAGGATGGCAAGAAAGTTGAAAGGATTCCTATAGTTTCTTGCCTTTGGTTTAAGTCTGTTATCCATATGAGTTAGAGTTAATTTGTGAGAATGGTGAGAGGTGTGGATCCTGTTTCAGTCTTTTACATGTGGCAATACAGTTTTTCCAGCACCATTTATTGAACAGGAATTTCTTTTCCTCAATGTTTGTCTTTATCTGTTTTGTCAAAAATCATATGGGAATATGAGGATAATTTCATGTCTGGGTTCTCTATTCTGATCCATTGGTCTGTGTCTTTGTTTTGGGGTCTGTACCATGCTGTTTTGGTTACTATAGCCTTATAGTATAGCTTGAAGTCTGGTAAAGTGATGCCTCCTGCTTTGTTCTTGTTATGTCAGCTTGTCTTGGCTGTTCAAAGTCTTTTGGTTCCATAGGAAGCATAGAACTATTTTTTCTAGATCTGTGAAAAATGGCGTTGGCATGTTAATAGGAACCACATTGAAACTGTAAGCCACTTTGAATGGTAAAGCCATTATAACAATGTTGATTCTGCTGATCCATGAGCATTGTATTTTTTTTCCATCTGTTTATATCTTCTACAATTTCTTTCCTCAATGTTTCATATTTTCCCTTTAGAGGTTTTTCACCTGCTTTGTTAAGTATATTCCTAGGTATTTTATTTATTTTTTGCTCCTGAGAAAGCAATTTTGTCTTTTATTTGATTCTCAGCCTGTTGTTGGCATATATGAAAGCTGCTGATTTGTGTGTCTTGATTTTGTAACCTGAGACTTTGATGAATTTGTCAATACTAGGAGTCTCTTAGTTGAATCTTTGCGGATTTCTACATATAAGATCATGTTGTCAACAAAGAGTGACAATTTGATCTCTTCTTTCCCCTTTTGGATGCTGTTGCTTTCCTTCTCTTGCCTGATTACTCTAGCTATGACTTCCAGTACTATGTTGAACAGAAGTGGAAATAGTGGGCAACCTCATCTGTTTCCAGTTTTAAGTGGGAATGCTTTCAATTTTTCCCTATTCAGTATAATGATGGCTGTGAGTTGGTTGCATATGGTCTTTATAATTTTGAGATAGGTCTCATCTATGCCTATTTTAAATTCAAAATGTAAACTTTTCACATTGACATTAATAGGGCTCCTTGATATCAATTATTATTATTTCTGGCTGTTTTAGAAAGAGTGGTTTTTGAAGTAACAGATATGTGTTTTTATTATTCTGCTCTGCTATTAAATATCTGTACAAAAAGCTTTTGACAAGTATCTAAAAACTGAGGAAAATAAAACTTGCCTCACTAGGTATA
The DNA here is from genome assembly GCF_027406575.1 of Nycticebus coucang. Lineage (NCBI taxonomy): Eukaryota > Metazoa > Chordata > Mammalia > Primates > Lorisidae > Nycticebus > Nycticebus coucang. The sequence goes on along the minus strand of NC_069801.1, from coordinate 46,324,154 downwards.
TAAAGTAATGCATGTAAATGCCTAAAACAGGCCATGACACACATGAAAAAATGCCCAACATTACTACATGATAGGGAAATGCAAGATAAAAACACAATGACATTACCTTACCCCTGTTAGAATGGCTTTTATTAAAAAGTCCAAAAATGGTAGATGCTGGTATGTAGAAGAGAGAGAAGGGCATACTTACACATAGTGATACACCTATAAATTAGTACAATCTCTATGGAAAACAGTATGGAGTTTTCTCAAAGAAGTAAAAGTAGACCGCTAGTCAATTCAGTCATCCCACTGCTAAATATCTACCCAAAGAAAAAGAAGTCCTTTTATCAAAAAGAGACCTGCACTTGAATGTGTATAGCAGCACAATTCACAATTACATAGATGTGGAATCACCCTAAGTGTCCATCAATTTACGAGTGAATTAACAAAATGTGATATGTGTATACCATGGAGTACTACTCATTCATAACAACGATTAATTAATTCCTTTTGCAGCAATTTGGATGGAACTAGAGACTATTATCCTAAGTGAAGTATCTCGAGAATGGAAAAATAAACACCACATATGTGCTCAAATAAATTGGAACTAACCAATGGTCACACATGTACACAGAGAGAAATAAAAGTCTTTGGAAATCAAGCAGTGGGTTAGGGGGAGAAGAGGAGGGGAAAAAAATCTACATACAATAGCTAAGAAAATGCCATGAAGGCTACATTGAACAGTTTGATGAGAATATCTCAGATTGTATATGAAACAGCACATTGTACCCCTTGATTGCACTAATGTACACAGCTATGATTTAACAATAAAAAAAGAAAAAAATGTATTTATGTAATAAAAACTTTTGTGCCTTCTCAATATTTTGAAACAAAATAAATAAGAATTAGTTGCTCTCCAGCTAAATTTAATATGCTGCACACTTTCCTACCTCCTTGACTTTGTGTGTATTTATTCTTCACTTCAATGCTTTTTCCTCAGTTTATCCTGGCTGTCAAATTCCAACCCATCCTTCAACTCTCTTTCAAGTGCTGCCTCTCTAGGAATCCTTCTTTGATCCCTACCCTCACCTTATTCTGAAGTGTGTTCTTTCATTTGAGCACTAACACAGTTTGGTATAACATGCTTAAAGTGTGTACCTCTTTTGGTCTTGTTCTTGTTATTTTTGGGTATCTAGTCTGTGTTCCCTACTGGATTATAAGTTCTTTGAGTAGGGACCATCTCTTTCTTCTTTCTGTCATCCTCACATCTTACTAGAAGCATTGGTTTGGGCACATGGTAACTGCTGGGTTAAGTAAAAATCAGGAGCTTGAGATTGCTTGTGATTAGTACTGTAATTTCCAGACCAAGAAGAAAGGAGGGAAATTATTTATATGCCCTGCTACTTCATACACCTTATTTCTTTTAATGTTCATAATAATCATATGAGATTGTCATTATTATTCTCATTTTAAAGATGAAGATACATATTTTTAAGAGGATAAATTATTTTCTTAAGATTATATAATTTATATAATATACATATATAATTTACATAATATATAATTAGAAGGTTTCAGGGGTTTTAACTCATGTTTATCTGACTTTTTACTTTACTGGTATGATCACTGTTTACCAAGGAAAAGATACATTATATAAGCCATTAGCTGTGGTAGATTTATTGAAAGTCAGAGCCCATAAAATGTTATCTGGCTAACCTCTTCAGTTTACAAATGAAGAAATTCAGACAGTAAGAACAAGCATCATGCTCAAAGTCACTGAGCTAATAAGCCAAATGAGGTCAGGGGTCCATACTGACCAAATACTAACAAAACGTAGTTATTTTCTGAGAGATCCAGATTCCTGACATTGTGGGCCAATAAAATATATTTATCTCCCAAACTTCTGGCCCTCCACCTGGGGCCTCAGTCTATCACTTTCACAGTCAGAGCCTATCTTCACTTTAGTTAATGAGATATCACCATTGTGGGTCACAGTGAAGGTCAAAGATACTGGGTCCAAGCTATGTATAGCTTCTAATTGCAAATGCTGGAATAGAAGTACATCTAGTTATTTTTCTGAAACTGCTTAACGGTAATGTTGTCACTTTTTACTTATTATAACTTTTTACTTTTCAAAAAAATCCTTCCATATTGTGTGTTTCTTTAAAGAATTTGGAGGATCCTATTAAGTGACCTATTAACTAAGGTATCTCTTAGTTATGAAGTTCTGATTCTGATGCTTACAACTTAATTTTACATTGTAATATTAATAAGTTTTCAAGAATTATTTATTAACCCATTATTAATTAACATTTTAATTGTTTAATCTTATATTAATGTCTATACTAAACTGTCAAATCAGTGAGTATGGAGACCATGTCTGTTTTTGCTTACCATTTCATCACCAGTACCCACATATAATAGGTACTCAGAAAATATTTGTTGATTGAATATACAACTATGTGACGCTGAAAAGATTGTTATTATCTCCATTTAATAAATCACTAAGTCAAAGCCAAGAAGAAAAATGACTTGCTTTTAGAGCGACTGTTAACTTAGTGGCAGAGCCATTCCGAAATCCATATATCCTGGCTTTTGGGTTTTTGATATGAACTGATAAAATAATGTAATTCTGTTTCTTTGTCATGTATCTTATGTCTATTCTTAAAGTCATTACTACTTCTGAGAATTAAATTCTTAAATACATATCTAATAATAAAAGACTCCTTTTAAGAAATAAAATATTTAATGTCAAGAACTTAAATACATTTATCATAATTATATTTTACTCCCAGAAGTAGCAGAATTCTCAGCTGAATTTACTCCAGCTTCTAACTCTAGGTTTAGGGAAAATTTTCTTTAAGTCTTAGTGACTGGGGCAGAAGTAATTGAAATGCTTTAGCTTCACCACCCCACCAAAGTAAAAAAAAGACTGAAAATACTAAGTGTTAGTAAGGTTGCAGAACAATAGAACTATCTTACTCTCTTGGCAGGAGTATAAATTGGTAGACTTATTTTCTTTTATTATCTCTGATGACTCTGTTCATGAGATCGACTAGGTTCAGGTGGAAACTTCTTCTGATCCCACTTGGGCTCTTTCACCTGGCTGTGTGAAGATCTCAGATATAGACAGACAGGGCTAGAGCATCCAGTACAGTTTACCTATAGTTTGTCCTGGCTGATGAAATCGCCTTCCGCTGAGATACTGACATGTCTGGGCTCCTTTCTGTCTCCCTCTTGTCTCAGAGTCTCTCCCTCTTAATGTCATTTTTCTTTTTTCTTTTTTTACTATATTTTGATGTGTTATCTTTCTTTTTTTTATTAAATCATAGCTGTGTACATAGATATGATCATGGGGCATCATACTCTAGCTTCATAGACCGTTTGACATATTTTCATCACAATGGTTAACATAGCCTTCCTGGCACTTTCCTAGTTATTGTGCCAAGACATTTACATTCCACATCTACTAAGTTTCACATATACCCCTCTAAGATGCACTGCAGGTGTAATCCCACCAATCCGCCTCCCTCTACCCCCCTCCCAATGTCATTTTTCTATGTGATCTTTCCAGCAGCACAGCTAGGTTTTTTACTGGGTGGCCTGGTAATGGAAGCTACCAGGCCTTCTTAAGACTCAGGTATAGAGCTGCGAGAGAATGATTTTTGCTGCTTGTATGTTAATTAAAAGACCATTACAGAGCCAGCCTATATTAAAGAAAAGAGGACAAGGGTATGAATATGGAGATGTGTGGTTCATGAGGAACCATCTAGGAAATAGAATAGAGGTTAGCAAACTAAGGCCCCTAAGTCAAATGCAGCTTATCTGTTTTGTATGGGCTGTAAGTGCAAATATTTTTTATAACTGGACTTTGGAAACAATTTGCTGGTAACCCACACTGACTTTGTACCCCAGTTAAGTGAAATATTATCCCCCAATAAATTCTGTTCTTTCCATTACTAAACCTGTATTACATAAAACAGAACTCAATTTGTTATTATTATATTTTACATTTTGCCAATAAAAATCTGTGAATTTTTTTTTCCTTTTACATAGGTAACTAACTGTATTATATCCTTTATTTTACCTTCTAACCTAGAAAGCCTAAAATATTTTCTACTTGGTACTTTACAGTAAGAGTTATACCAACCCCTTTAATCGATGTTATACATACATGAATTAATTCTTTTCTTATCATACTTATCATATCCTTAGCAGAGATATATTTTCACCATTTTTAATAAGAAAACAGAGCATTTGCTGAAAAATACAATGAATGGAATGAAATGAAAAATGCAGATTTTCAACAGCAGAAATGATCAAGCAGAAGAAACAATCTGCAAACTTGAAGATAGATTATTTGAAAATATATAGTAATAAGAGAAAAAAGAAAAAGGAAGGAAAAGGAATGAAGAAACCTAGAATGATATATAAACAGCTTCAAAAGCTCAACTATTTAAGGTATAGCAATTAAAGGGGAAGAAAGAAATAAAGAGATAAAATATTATTTAAAAAAGAATAGTAGAAAAATTTCTAAATTCAGGAAGAGCTGTAACTATCCAAGGTCTCCAATAAAATCTCCATTCAAATCCAAACTAATCTACTCCAACACATACTATACTGAAACTGTAAAAATTTGAAGACGAAGAGAGGATCCTGAAAGCAATAAGAAAATAGAACTTATTAGAATTCCCTTATACTCAGTTATAAGGGAGTTGTAATAAGGCTAGGAGAAAACTTCTCAGCAGAAACTATATGAGCCAGGAGAGAGTGGGATGCTTTATTCAAAGTGATGAAGGAAAAAATGTATTAACCAAGAATAATATACCTGACAAAGCTGTACTTAAGAAATTCAGGAGATATGAACACTTTACCACACAAAAAAGGCTGAGCAGTTCATCACCACCAGACTTGTCTTAGAAGAAATGCTAAAGGGAGTTCTTCAAGTAGAAAGAAAGGATGCTAATTAGTAACACAGAAATATGTTGATATTTAGTTCCCACATGTTAGTGAGAACATGCTCTCCAGTTCCTTCCATGTAGTTGCAAATGGCAGGATTTCATTCTTTTGTGGCTATATAATGTACAATTGTGCATATGTACCACATTTTCTTTATCCAGTTATCCACTGATGAATACTTAGATTCATTCCAAATCTTGTCTGTTGTGAATAGTGCTGCAATAAACATGGGGGTGCAGGTATCTTTCTGAAATACTGAATTCTCCTCCTTTGGATGTATGCCCTGCACCAGCATTGCTGGGTCATATGGATGTTCTATTTTCAGTTTTTTGAGGAACCTCTATACTGTTTTCCATAGTCTTTGTACTAATGTATATTCTTATCAATAGTGTATGAAAATTCCCCTTTCTCCACATCCTTACCAGCTTTCGTTATTGCCTGCCTATTTGATAAAAGCGATTTTAGCTGGAGTGAGGTAAGTGAGTGAACTCTCATTGTAGTTCTGATTTGCATTTCTTTGATGACTAACAATGTTGAACATTTTTCCATATATCTGTTGGCTATTTGTGTGTCTTTTTTGAGAAATGTTTATTCAAATAATTTTCCCGTATTTAAATTACATTATTTTAAAGTACATTGAGCTGAAGACAAAAAATAGGATGGTGGTTACCAGAGCCTGAGAAGGGTAGCAGGGAGGAAGGGATAAAGTGGGGATGGTTAATGGGTGCAAAAATATAGTTAGTGGCTCAAAGGGGTAGGGCGCTGGTCCCATATGCTGGAGGTAGCGGGTTCAAACCCAGCCCCAGACAGAAACTGCAAAAAAAAAAAAAAAAAAAAAGATACTTAGAAGAACAATATTTGATAGTACAACAACAAAGTAACTATAATCAACAATAAGTTAGGATATATGTCAAAATAACTGAAAGAGTGGAATTCGAAGGTTCCTAACACAAAGAAATAGTAAGTGCCTGAAGTGATAGATAACCTAATCTGCCTGATTTGATTAATTAATATTGTATGTCTGTATCAAAATATGAATGCATCCTATAAAAATATACAACTATTATGTACTTTATGTATTTTAAATAATTAAAAATTTAATAAAAATCCTAGTTGGTAAATGTAAGTACGTAGTCAAATTTAGAATACTCTAATTCTGTAATAGTGGCATGCAAATCACTTACATCTTTAGTTTAAAGGTTAAAAGACAAAACTAATACATATAATAATGCCTATAACAATCTGTTAAGGCATATATAATATAAAAAATGTAAATTATAATATTAGAGACATAAAATGGAAGTGTGGATTAGAAGTATTGAAATACTTTATGTGACCAGATTTAGATTGTTAGATTAAAATAGCCTGTTATTACTATAAAACGTTTTATGCAATGCTTACATAACCACAAAGCAAAAACCTACAATACATGTGCACACAAAAGATAAAATGTAAGGCACCAAAACATACCACTAGAGAAAATTACCGAATCACAAGGGAAGATAGTAAAAGAGGAAGAAAAGAACAAAGACTCTACACACACAAAATCAAACCAAACCAACCCTAGAAGACAAAGAAAAAATGTGAGTAGTAATTTGTTACCTATCAATTATTTCCTTAAATGATTAAATTAAATTCTTTAATTAAAAGACATAGAGAAGAAGAATAAATTGTTTTTAAAGACCCAACTATATGTTGCCTACAAGAGATTCACTTCACATTAAGGACACACACATATTGAAAGTGAAGGGATGAATAAAGATATTCCATGCAGATGGAAACCAAAAGACAGCTGGGGTAACTACATTCTTATCAGATAAAATAGACTTTAATTAAAAAACTATAAAAGAGACTAAAAAGTGATTATATAATGGAAAAAATGGGTAAATTAATCAAAAGTATGTAACAGTTATAAACATACATATACCTTAACATTGAAGCACCAAATATATAATGCATATATATAGTGCTTAAATATTAAGATATATTATGTCTAGGTCTGTTTTTATAAAATATTTTCCTTCAATTAGTCTGGAATATGTTATTTTAAATTTATTTTTTGATACATAATATTTTACATGTTTGGGGTTACATGTGATATTTTATTATATGCATAGATTATGTGATGCTCAAGTGAAGAGTATTTGGGTGACCATAACTTTGAATATTTATCATTTATTTGTGCTGGGAATAATTTATGTCTTCTCTTCTGGGTACTTTGCAATATACAATACATTGTTGTTAACTATAGACACTGTATTGTCAAACAATAAAACTTATGCCTTTCATCTCACTGTATTTTTATAAACACTTAACTTCCTTTTCTTCTCCCCCACCTTAAACCAACCTACCCTTTCTAACAACTAGTATTTATCATTCCTTTCTCTACCTTTATGAGATCAAATTTTTAGCTCCCACATATGAGTGAGAATATGTGAAAATTGTCTTTCTGTGCTTGGCTTATTTTTCTTAACATAATGACTTTCAGTTCCATCCATGTTTCTGCAAATGGCAGGATTTTATTCTTTTGTAGCTAAACAGTATTCTATTATGTACAAGATCAGACAATTAAGTTTGCAAACTCATCCTAGAAAAGGTGCTACGTACCTTATTGCTGAATATCACTATAGTCACCTTCAAAGTACTTCCCTGGGGAAGCTATGCACTGATGTCAGCACCTAGTCCACCTTCAAAGCAATGTTGGAACTCTTTGTGATTTAGTCTGATGACTAAGTTCATGAGCTCATCCTATAAAAAGTGCTTTGAAGGGTGGACTAGGCACTGGTGTCAGTGAACAGCTTCCCAAGGGGAGTAGGTTGAAGGTGACCATGATGATATTCAGTAACAAGGATGGTAGCACTTTTTCTAAGATGAGTTTGTGAGCTTAATTCTCAAACCTTGGTGTGTACTACATTTTCTTGATCCATTTATCTGTTGATGGATGCTTAGGTTGATTCTAAATCTTGCCTATTGTGAATAGTGCTGCAATAAACAGGGGACTGCAGATATCTTTTTGATATGCTGAATCTCCTTCTTTTGGATATATAGCCAGCAGTGGTATTGTTGGATTGAATAGTATTTCTATTTTTAGGGGTTTTTTTGAAAAATCTCCATACTGTTTTCCTTAGGGCTTGTGCTAATTTACATTCCCACCAGCAATGTTTTAGAGTTCCCATTTCTCCACTTCCTAACCAGCATCTGTTACTTTTTTTTTTTTTAATAGTAGCCACTCTATCTCATTGTGGTTTTGAATTTGAATTTCTCTGATGAGTAATGATATTGAACATTTATTCATATACCTGTTGGTCATTTGTATATCTTCTTTTGAGAATTATCTGTTTATTTATTTTACCCACTTCTTAAAGGGATTATTGTTGTTTTTTTAATTGTTGAGGTGCTTGAGTTCCTGGTATATTCAGTCTTGGAAGTGTGAGGGGAAGAATGATGAGAAATTATTTAATGGATATAATATATATCATATGGATGATGGATACCCTAAAAGGCTTATCTTGACCAGTGTGCAATTTATGCATGTAATAAAATTGTATCTAGTCCCCATAACTTTGTATAAATTTAAAAAGAAGAATATCTACTCTTTAGTTGTTGAGTAAAATGTTCGAACCCAGCCCCGGCCAAACTGCAACAAAAAAATAGCTGGGCGTTGTGGCAGGCGCCTGTAGTCCCAGCTGCTCGGGAGGCTGAGGCAAGAGAATCGCGTAAGCCCAAGAGTTAGAGGTTGCTGTGAGCCGTGTGATGCCACGGCGCTCTACCCGAGGGCGGTACAGGGAGACTCTGTCTCTACAAACAAAAAAAAAAAAAAAAAAAAATGTTTTATGAATGTCTGTTAGTTCCATATGATCAAAAGTTCAATTTATATGTTTCTTTTTCTTTTCTTTTCTTTTTTTTTGAGACAGAGTATCACTGTGTTTCCCTTGGTCAAGTCATGTAGTGTCACAGCTCACAGCAACCTCAAACTCTTGGGCTTAAGTGATTCTCTTGCCTCAGCCTTAAGTAGCTGGGACTACAGGTGCCCAACATAACGCCCGGCTGTTTTGTGGTTGCAGTTGTCATTGTTGTTTAGCAGGCCAGGGCTGAGCTCGAACCCGCCAGCCTTGATGTATGTGGCTGGCGCCCTACTCATTGAGCTACAGGCACCGAGCCTTTATATCTGTTTTTTTTTTTTTTTGTCGATTTTCTGTCTAATGCTGAGAGAGGGATGTTGAAGGCCCCAGCTATTACTGTATTGAAGTCTTTGATTTATGAATCTTTGTGCTCCAATTTGGGGTGAAAAATAGGATTATATCTATAAGATTATATCTATAATCCTATTAGAAAAATAGGATTATATCTATATAAAATCTTATGCACTGTAAAGAAAACAACAGAGTGAAGAGAATTGAGAAAAATATTTGCAAACCATTTATCTGATAAGAGGTCAATATCCAGAATATACAAGGAACTCAAACAATTCAACAGCAAGACCACAAATAACCCAAATAAAAATATGAGCAAAGAACCTGAATAGGCAATTCTCAAAAGAAGACATACAAGTGGCCATCAGCTGTATAAAAAAATCTACATCAGTAAATGACAGGGATATGCAAATTAAAACCACTATGACATATTATGATCTCTATCATAAAGACCAAAGATAACAAGTTTTGATAAGGTTGTGGAAAAAAGGGGACCTTGTATACTGTTGGTGAGATTATAAATTAGTATGAGGGTTGATGAAAACATTATGGAGGTTTCTTAAAAAATTAAAAATAGAACTACTGTATTATCCATCTAGTATCACTACTGGGTATATATCCAAAGGAAATAAAATATGTATGGCAAGGAGATATCTCATGTTCATTATGGGATTTTACACATTAGCCTAGAAATGGAATTAACCTAAGTGTCTATCAATATGCAAGTAAAGAAAATGTGGTATATATACACAATGAAATTGTATTCAGCCTTAAAGAAAAATGAAATCCTATTATTTGGAGCAGCATGGATGAATCTGGAGATTATGTAAAGTGAAATAATCCAGGCACAGAAAGACAAATACCACATGATCTCATTAACCTGTGGAGTCCAAATACGTGAACTCTTGGGAATAATGAGTTAGAATAGTGGTTACCAGTTTGAGTTGGAGGATTGTGGGCAAGATGTTGGCCAAAGAATACAAAATTTCAGTTAGATGAGAGGAATAAATTCAGGAGATCCATAGTATAAAATGTTGACTATAGTTAATGCATTAAATTCATGAAAATTGCTAAGAGATTTTAAGTTCTCACCATAAAAAAATAATTATGTGAGTCTGTGCATGATAATTAGCTCTTTTAAGCCATTCCACCAAGTATGCATAGTTCAAAACATCATTTCATACAATGTACATTATAAACATAGACAATATTTTTGTCAATTACTAATAAATAATTACATTTTTAAAAGACCCAATATCAAATAGCAGAGCTGAGAATCTCTTAGGATTGAGTTTGGTTTGATGTGTATGCTTTAATTTTCTTCTTGATGCATTTTAAGGGAGGTCAGAGAAACAGACTTTTCAATTTTCTAAGTCTTGGCCTGGCAGTGATCTTTGTTCAATGCACAAGTGTCTGTGGGTGGCCCATGTTCTCTTTTCGCCAAGTGATTTCTTCCCTACAGTCAAATCTAGTGTCTTATTCTCTCCTTCAATACTCATATCCTATGAGTATTGAAGATATGAGGAGAAATTGAGGCTAAAGAGTGTTAATGGTTTCCTAAGGTTCATGGCTTTTCTTATGGTAAAATCTAGGAAAAGTATTCTTATCAGATTTGCTTCATATTCCTTGTGGAATAGGCTCCCCTGAATGTGAAAAATTTTGATCCTTAATTTCTTTATTCATAAAGTAGGACTAGTGATTCCTGCCCTGTTTTTATCATTGTGAAGATAAAAAAAAAATGTTTGTATGGAAAGCATTTATTTATTTATTTATTTATTTATTTCTATTAAAAGCATTTAAAAATCATTAAACCCTCTATGATCATATATTATAGTCATGATTTTTACTATGGTTATGATTATTGTTATTTCTGGAAATCTTTATTCATTGCTACTAATCAAAATAGTGGCATCAGGTTCTCCCATCCTGTTTATTTGCTTCTGAAATTAAAGATCCCACACATGGAACAGAAACCACCACAGTCCGTTCTGACATTCATGCTTTAAGGTTTTTAGTATTGAAAGATCAGCACAGAATTTCTTGTTGCTACATAAAATTTTATGTGATTACGGGTACTATGTGCACTAATGCAATCCTGTAATTAGATATTATTATGCTTGTTTCCACCCTCACACCACTCATTTGCAGATCTAAGTTGACTTCTAAGAATGTGCATGTAGAAGAGACAATAGTCCTTTAATTAAGTAAATAAATTCAACACTTTGAAAATTATATTTTAATAAGATATTTCATACCACGAAAATGACAGTTAAAGTATATTAAGGTTGTACTAAAAATCTCAAAGCAAACATATGCACCGTGTTAATGATGAAGCCAAGAATAGACCCACAGAGTCAAAAGCCATAGCTCAGATATCCTGTTGTGTCTCTTATCACTGGGAGTTTAATGTGGGTTTCTGTGGGTGCTGTTAAGATTTGGGTGAGGTTTATGAAGAAATGAACTCCCTAATTAAAGCATACTCTAAATTGTCCTATAAAAACCCAGGTTAGAATAGAGAGAAGGGAGCCAGGCTAGACTGGCAACTTTGTTTTCCAAAGTCTTATCTTTACCTTACCAGATACTTACTCTGAAACACTGCCATCAGATGTTGTTAACCTCCCATTTAAAACCCCGGGGGCAGTATTTATACTAACCCCTTTCCTTACATCTTTAAAAAATTGCTGTGGCAGGCTGGGGGCGGTGGCTCAAGCCTGTAATCTCAGCACTTTGGGAGGCTGAAGTGGGCAGAGAGCCCGGGCTCACGAGTTTGAGAACAGCCTGAGCTAGAGCGAGAGAGACACCCCCAATCTCTTAAAAAAAAATAGTTGGGTGTTGTGGTGAGCACCTGTAGTGCCAGCTACTCCGGAGGCTGAGGCAAGAGAATTGCTTGTGCCCAAGAGTTGGAGGTTGCAGTGAGCTGTGACCTCAGGGAACTCTTGGTGGGTGGTGGGGTGGGAGGGCAAGTGATACTCAGTCTTAAAAAACAAACAAACAAACCTGTGGTAGCCTAGCATTTTCTAAGTGAACTTTACATACTTACTGAAGAAAAATAGGGTTTTTAAGGTACTTGTCTAAATCACACAAAGGTATCTTCAAAGTCATGAAGCTGGAACCCAGTGACTAAGATTTATAAAGATCTTGTGAGAGGGATTCCCTGCCCACATTTCAGTTTCCTCTAATACCATTATATTCCTTCTCTTATGTTCCACTAGCCTCCTTCCTGGAATGCCTGCTCCTGTCTCTTGACTCAGGGATTTTGTGAGTGCTGTTTCTTCGACCTGAAAAGTTTTCTCACTAACCCCATAAACATACCTTTTGTCTGTTGTTCCCACTCATCTTTCAGGTATTAGTGTAATGGCACTTGCTGAAAGAACTCTAGCTTCACATTCTAAATTATATATATAATATATATGTAATAACTATATAAACAACACATGTATGATAACTATTTCAAAAATTGTGGTGAGCATTAAATGTATAAAGTGCTTAATATAAAGCCCGATACATATTAAGCGTTCAAAAAAATTATCTTCTCTCTAACCACTAGGGCTTTGCTCTTTATTTGCCCAGTTAATTCATAACTACTTGGAAAGGAAATAGAGGTGGACAGCTACTGAATCACTTAAGGGATGTGGCCTGATTTAACACCTCTACCTATCTTGGGAAGCTTCTATAATCTACATAGTTAGGGGAGCTCATACAGATGAGGTTTTGTAGTCCTATCACTACAATAAACAAATCTGCATGTGGTCAAATTGAGCATACATGCAATTACAATAAAGTCTTTTAGTGAATTTTAGAGCTGTTTTGATTAGAAAGTAATAAAGTGGCTCAGTGCCCCTCCCCCTTCTCTTCTGTTTTGCATTTCACAGTTTCAGTTATCCATGGTCAGTTATGGTTCAGAAATATTAAGTGGAAAATTCTATAAATAAACAATTCATAAGTTTTAAATTGCATACCATTCTGAGTAGTGTGGTAAAATGTCATGCCATCCTCCTTTGTCCTGCCTGGGACATGAATCGGCCCATTTGTCCAGTATTCCTGCACTGTATATGGTATCTGCTTGTAAGGCATCAACACAGTATGCTCTAGACCTCTAATTGGCTACATTGCCATAACTCAGATCTAGGATCACCCAAGGCAGACTATCTTCCTTTTGACATACTGTCAAAATGCCAACAATGGTCTATTGCTATGTCATGATGCCTTTTTCATTCTCTTCCCTTCATCTCATCACATAGGCCTGATATCATCTCACATCATTACAGGAAGAAGGGGATTAAAATACAATAAGATATTTTGAGAAAGAGGCCACATCACTTTTATTATAGTATATTGTTATAAATGTTCTATTTTATTTATCAGTTGTTGTTACCATCTTACTGTGCCTAATTTATAAATTAAACATTTTTATAGGCATATAGATATAGATAAAACACAATGTACATATGGCTTGGTACTATCTGAAGTTTCAGGCAGCCATTGAGGATCTTGGGATATAGCTCCCCTCTCCCCGAGGAGAAGAGGGGGGAGCTACTGTATTGCACAGTGAAAAGAGCCTGAGCTTTGGCATTAGGCAGATCTGGATTTTAATCCTAACTGTCTGGATTGTAATTCTGCCTCTGCTACCTATAAGGTGCTCAATAAATGGGAACTGCTGTCGTAGCAAATTTGCTTTCATAAGACAATCAATTAAGTTGACTAAGCCAGCCTTTTCCAGGAAGGTTTCACTAGTATTTTATTAAAAACTGGCTTCCATCTAGTTCTTTCACAGTCTCTGGAGAGATTTTTTGAATCATGATAATTCCTTCTGGAAAAGATAAATGACTGAAACTTGATATGTATATGTCTAGAACTACGGTCAAATATGGCATTTCAAAGCCAATGAAGCTTTTCTAGTTGCTTACAGTCTGTATGCCTTTCTTTCTTTTTTTTGAGGAGGAGAAGATGGACATTTAAAAACCAACTCCTGGGCGGAGCCTGTGGCTCAGTCGGTAAGGCGCCGGCCCCATATACCGAGGGTGACGTGTTCAAACCCAGCCCCGGCCAAACTGCAACCAAAAAATAGCCGGGCGTTGTGGCGGGCACCTGTAGTCCCAGCTACTCGGCAGGCTGAGGCAGGAGAATCGCTTGGGCCCAGGAGTTGGAGGAACTCCTTTCCCTGAGCCCTCCCTTTGCAACGTTTGGTAATTTAATATGAGTGGGTTAGAAAAGAGAGCTATCCTTTTTCAGAGCTTTGGTTACAACTGGAATGGATTTATCTTTGGGAAAGGCCTAAATAAAATCTGATGTGAGAGGCATTTTTAAGGTAGTTGAAACTAATGTTACTGTGAGCCCCTTTGAGAATATGAAGCAGAATTAAGTTTCTATTATGGACTAAGAGTACATTAGGAACAAAATTGGATGCCCTAAGTGAATACTTTTCCTTCCAGCACTCATTCATGCAACTCTCACTGAGCTTCTACTTTGTGTGAAGTACTAAAGAATACAGACATGGTGTCCCCACTTAAGAAACTTATAAGGAAGTTCATTCAACAGTTACTTGCCTCTGAGGTATGCATTATTTTCTCTCCCTTTCTTCTACCTGAGGGGCTCAAAAGGTGAAATAATTGGTCCCAAGTTACACAGGTACTGTAAGTTAGGTTAAACTTATTTCAAATCCATTTATCTTTCCTTTAATTGGGTATTTGTACTTACTATACTTTATTTTCAGTTACGGTTTGTTACAATAAACTTGACAGTTGTATGTAGTGCACAGCTATAGGTACTATCTCCCCAGAATTCCTCTTTCTTCTTAGAAATATTCTTTTTCCTACTGCAATCATGTAGTTTTCACAGGAGCTGCCTAACTTATACTTGGTTGATTCTAGCAAAGCAAATCATAATTATCCCTCAGAATTTTTCAAATAGAAACTAAGAAAAGAAGGTAAAAGCACTGAGTAATACAATTTTGGACTTTTTGACCATGATGTTCTCTGACATGTAAAAGAAGTCTGTGTGTAAGTTAAAACAAAAACAAAATCAACCCATTTAAAGACTCCAGTGAAACTTTCATAACAAATGCAGAAAAAATATAATGCTAGAAATAAAATGTATAGAAAAATAATTTATAAATATTGATATAAAAATGTAAATTAAGTATTTTCTTTTTTTTTTTTTTTTATTGTTGGGGATTCATTGAGGGTACAATAAGCCAGGTTACACTGATTGCAATTGTTAGGTAAAGTCCCTCTTGCAATCATGTCTTGCCCCCATAAAGTGTGACACACACCAAGGCCCCACCCACTTCCCCCTTCCCTCCTTCTACAGAAAAAAATACAGCAATATGCAAAAAAAAAAAAAAAAAATTCCTAAGGGGCAACATTTATCTAAAAAGTTCAAGGATATTTTAATTACTATTAGTTTAATTTACCACATTAACAGATTGAAGCAGCAAAATCCATATGAACATCTCAGTAGATGAAAAAAATAATAAAATTAATTAACTATCTTTAAATCTCCAAGAAAAGTAGGAATTGAATGGAATTTCTTTAAATTATATATAGATTACCTTTCAAAGCCCCACATTGGTTTTAAAGACTTAGACAAAACCCCACATTGTTTTTAAAGCCTTAGAAATACTTCCTTTAAAAGAAAAGAACAAGAAAATCATTACTCCTGGGATTTTATCTAGAATATGTAATACAAGAAATGATAGTAAGAAAAATACATACTTCAGAAATAGAGGTAAAACTATTTATTATTTCCAGATAATATTATTTTCTACATAAAAAAGATAAAGCTACAGATTAACTAGAACTGATTATAAAAGGATGCTAAATCCCAGATTAATATAAAAAAGCCATACATATAAAAGTTCAAAATTATGTGGGCAAGAAATATATAACAAAGGGAGGGCAGTAGTTATCTCAGGGATAGAAAGGAGGATAATGGTTTTCTGGGGAGAGATGATTCTAAGACAAACTTTAATATTTATATTTATTTTTAAAGATCTGAATCTGGCAAAATATTAACCTCAGTTAAATATGGATTATCATGATATTTAAATATTTTATAGCAAAAATTTTAAAATTAAAACATATTGTAAGCTATCATTGCAGATCCTTGAAAATAACACAATTCCTAATATGGAGGCTTAGAGACATTTAATTTAGATTTAGATTGCTTCAGTAATACAAAAAACAAAGAATCAAATTTTTATGGTTTGGAGACATTGTTTGAAATTACTCTTAATGTCTTTGTTTTTTGTTTGTTTGTTTGTTTTGTTTTGGAGACAGAGTCTCATTCTGTTGTCCTGGACTAGAATGCCATGGCATCATAGCTCACAGTAACCTCAAATTCCTTGGCTCAAGCGATCCTCTTGCCTCAGCCTCCCATCTAGCTGGGACTACCAGCATGCACCATCATGCCCAACTAGTTTTTCTATTTTTAGTAGAGAGCGGGTCTCATTCTTCTTCAGGCTTCTCTTGAACTCCTGAGCTATAAATAAAACAATTAACAATAATAATAATAATAATAATTTCAACCAATGTTTCCAAAACCATAAAAATTTGATATTCAGAATATTAATATTCAAATACTGCCTGTACCAATGACTAGCTGCTTGACCTCACTGGGATAGTTATTTTTCTAAACCATAGTTTTTTCATTTATAAAACGAAGATGTTAATGACATCTTATATAGTTGTCATGATGATAAAATAATGCCTGTGAAACATTTAGCACCATATCAGGTATGTCATAAGTCCACGATAAATGTTAATTATACATATTATGTAAACTTTTTTGACTTCTCAGGATTGTTATGAGAATTGAATGAAATAATCTCAGTAAAATTCATAGCTTAATGCCTGAAACTTAATAACATTTTCATAAATCTAAATTCCACCTCGGCCTCTCCACTCCACTTCAGTTTACTCTTAAATATCTAATTAGTTTTCTGTTTTGCCAGGTACTATACTGAGTTAAGCATCTTTGATCACATTTGACTAATGCATTTCCTACCATTTACAACTAAAGAATTTTTTTTTTTTTTTTTGGCAGAGGAGTCTCACTCTGCAGCCCAGGCTAGAGTGCTATGGCCTCAGCCAAGCTCATAGCAACCTCAAAATCCTGGATTGAAGAGATCCTCCTGCCTCAGCCTCCTGAGTAGTTAGGACTACAGGTGCCGCCCCCCCCCAAAAAAAAACCCAGATAATTTTCCTATTTTTTAAAAAATTAATTATTTTTATTAAATCATAACTGTGTACATTGATTCATTTATGGAGTTCAGGGTACTGCTTTGATATACAATGTGAAATGTTTACATTGAACTAAGTAACACATCCATCACAATTATACTCATTTCTTAATAGTTGTGAAATGTACCATTGCATCATGCACATTAGGTGAGGTCCCCCCAAATACCCTCCCTTATCCCATATACCCCCTCCCCTCCTCTCTCTCTCCTCTCCCCTTCTACTTTCTTGACTTGGTTATGTTTTTTCCTATTTTTAGTAGGGATAGGGTCTTGCTTCTCCTCAGGCTGTTTTCAAACTTCTGAACTTAAGTGATCTTCCCTTCTCAGCCTCACAGAGTGCTAGGAATATAGGCATGAGCCACCACTCCTGGCCCCCCAAAGTGTTTCTTTATTGTATGTATTAATTTGAATTACAGCAACTATTGCTCACAATGAAGAGAAAATTATTAACCTTTTTGTTTATTTCTTAACTTTGGACACACACATGGGGATGTCTATTTGTGCTTAAGCATAGCATTCTACTTCTGGTTGCATGTAAGAAAACTAGACTGGGCTTTCTCACCTGCTGCTGGCTTTGCCAGATTCTTTATGGCATGTCAGATGGTTGGGTGTATTTAAACCACTTACATGGTAGCTACTGCTTCTAACGAGAGGTGGACTCATTAAGTTGTGAGTATTTTTATTTTTACAGAGTAAGGCATGTGATGGCATCTTAGATTACTTCTGGAAAACAGGTGAAGAGTCTCTGTATTTTTGTACGGGTAGTTGAGAGTGAATTGGGCACCTATTTGAGAAAGGGCACATTAACACTCTGATTTGCTATCTGATTTCTGGGTGAATAATCAGGACTCTGGGGTTTGACTAATTGGAGCCATGTAAGAAGAGACAGGACTTGTTCCAGACTCCTCCAAAGCAATCACCAGCCTATAGCAGCTCTAATAGTAGGGCTGTTGATTGCTAATCAGATGGAAAGAATGTTTTCACAAAATACTTCCCTCAGACTTGAATAAGGGAATGTATTTTGATATATCAAATTTTATGGCATGATGAAAACAGAGCCAGGAATTGATGTATTCTGATTGTCTAACAGGCATAATTGACAAATCCTTTGAGAAAATTGACAAGCTAATGTTATGCAATCTGTATTAACTTACAAGAGGTATCATATGTAGTCATGAATTTATTTTTAAGTGAGTACAAATACATTTTACTAGAAAGGGAGCAAGGAGCTTCTGACAATCTCAGTGTTCCCACAGAGGGATAATAATTTGAATAGACGGGAGTAAACTAGACATTTCCTAATGTTTAAAAATAAAATACATCTTCCTCATTCCACCATAGTTAAGGTAGTGTAATGAGCCATTACTAATAAGTGTGAGTAATTTCAGTTTTTTTTCTGAGCTTGTATTTTGTTATTGTTCTTTCTTTAAAAAGAAAAAGTGGGAGACAATATGGTAAAATATAAAAAGCAAAGGACTGGAGTTCAAATCCTCTATCCATCACTTCCTAGATATGTGACCTTGAAGAATTTTAAATTAAACTTATGGAATCTCAGTTTCCTCATCTCTTAATTGGAATTAGAAAAGATTCTACTTTGGCCAATCTGTGCCCTCTTAAATTTTGCAACCTAAGCACCTCACTCTTGAGTAGCATTTACTTTCAAGGTTGTACATTGCATGGTCGACACCTGAGAGTTAATGCCTCATAAATTTTGCAACCTCGGCACTTCAAATACCTCATGCTACTCTTAGCCCTGCTGCCATGTACTACTGGGATATGATGCATGGGAGGAGGTGAGTGACAAGTGGGGAAGAGAATGGTGCTAAATAGGGATAAAGAAGTATGTGTATGCAGAAGCCATATGAAAAGGATGCCTTGTAATTATATTAGGAAGCTTGAACTTTATCCTTAGGGCTATAAAAAATCATTAAAATTCTTATAAAATAAGAGAATGTTGTGTAGAATTTCATTTTAATAAGATAATTTGGTTGGTGAATGAATAGAGAATTGGAGAGGACCAAGGTTCAATCAGTACAAACCAGTTAGAAGTGAATACGATCATTCAGGTGAGAGATAATGATCACCAAGATTGACATAAACCTTGGCAATGGGATGGAGGGAAGTAGAAATATTTGGGAGATTTAGGGGAAGTAGGATCAGCAAAACCTAGTAGTGAATTAGATGAAGATAATGAGGTAAAAATTATTGAATATGTCAACCAAGTTTTTGATTTGCGCAACTGTGTATATTGTGGTATCATGTCCTGAGAACTGGGAACAATGGAGGAATAAATTAGAAGAAAAGATTACGATTTCAGCTTGGATGTATAGAGTTGCCTAGTAAACAGTTAACTGTAGAGATCAGGAATTTAAGAGTGAAATATGCTGGAGATACAGAATTGGGAACTGTAGTGTTTAAGCCGTGAATGATACTTTATAGTAAGGCTGTGTCAGCTGAGAAGAAGGCATGGGGAAGAAAGTCAGTGAACGCCAGGATTAAGATTTCAGGCACAAGACAAGAAGCCTGAAAAATATGAGAATGTTTGTTTAGGAATATATGAAGAAATATACACAGCCTCATGTAAGAAACCTTAGTTAGTCCTAACCTGCAAAAAACTCACCACTATGCACCTTGTTGAAATATAGTTTTCAGACATTCATTCCTCCTTACTTAGCTCATGGCTCTCATTATGAAATGTGAAACCTCATCTGACTCAAATTCATTTTTTCTAACCTATTTCTTCATCTTTGCCCTAATCATATTTATTTACTTTTTAGAGACAGGGTCTCACTTGGTTGCGCAGGCTGGGTGCAGTGGCACAGTCATGGCTTACTGCATCCTCAAACTCCTGAACTGAGATGATCCTCCCACTTCAACTCACAGGTGGCTAAGACTACCCGTATGCCCCGCCATGCCTGGCTTTTTTTTTTTTTTTTTTCCTGATGTTTAATCCTTTCCTTCTGGTCCTGATCTTTTCTTTTATGTTTTGTTACAATTTACATTACCCTTTAGGACTACATTTAAATTGCCTACCAGGTTTCCTTAACTTACACAGAAGGGAATTAGACAGCCCTTTCTTCTTGGGCAACATTTCATTATTATTAGAAGGTTACTTGAAGATAAGAATTGGATTACTGCTGTCATCGTCCCTTTGGCCAGTTCACTATAAATCTGCCTGTCCAAACTCATCCCTGTGAACACATTTTCCTGAAATATTACCAACAGGCAAAGCAGAATGACAGTTGCTTAGCTTATATAAGTAAGTTGTATTAAATTATATCTGAATTATATATAAAGTAGAGAGTATTAAATGTTGAAGAACATCAACAATTCTAAATATGCTAAAACAAAGAGAGAGAAAATAGCATATGTATGAATCATTGTTTAATGAGATATCCAAGAGGGCATCACAACTTCATACAATTTCCTTAGAATTTTCTCTTTAAACTTGTGTCTGGGTTAGTGAAAAATACTAACTTCTGTATCTAGCCTTTCTCAGTGGGACCCTTCTTTGTAAGAAGGTCAAGTTCCCAGAGAAGCTGAAAAGTATGTTTGGTGCAGAAGCTACTGATTTAAGGTTTAGCCAAGTCTGTCTTCTACATACGGTTAAAGCTTTTTGAAAAGGTACAACTCAGTATAGTGCACCAACCTGAGGATCAGGACAACTTAATTATAGTTCTTGTTTTAACTGTAACTCATTTTTTGAATTTAGGATATTTGCTGCTTCTGTCAGGGCCTCGATTTCTCTACTTATCAGAGGAAGAGGTTGAAATGTGAGACTGAATTATTCTAAAATCCTCACTGAGAGTTCTGCACAGGGTTTTTTTGTCATATGAATATTGATATAGAATATTAGAGCTGAAATAAAGTTCATAGAATAGGTGTTTCCTCTAAAAGGACCTGACCCAGTGGCTGTTTGGCCTTTTTTGAGATACTTGTGGTAACGAGCAACTCATTCTTTGCAGAATCAGCTCCTCCATTTGTTGGGCTGATCAGGTGGCCAACAAGTTCTTTGTTATACCTATCCCTTTGTAAGATTTCTTTTGACTCCTGTCAGATGTATATACCTGATTCAAATCCCAGTTTTAATACTCACTAGTTTTGTGAGAATATGACTGTCACTTAACCTCTTTGAGCTCCTATTTCTTCTTCTGTAATGGATACTTCAGTTCCTATCTCACATGATACTATTATTAAAATGAGACGATAGGCTGTCTGCCATAGGCCCAAGGTAGAAAAGACTTCACAGAGGACTTGATATTTGACAAGGATCATGAAGAATGGGTTGAAGTTTGCAATAGAGAAGTGCTGGGTGGGGAGGAGGCAGGTAATACAGGCTAGCCCTTTAGGATAGAGAGAAGAGCACATGCTCTGACTATGGGATGAACAAAACTCACACTCAAGTAATACATATCTCTGCCATTTACTGGATATATGAGTAAAACATTTCTCATTTTCCCTCTGAGACTCATTCATCAATAACATGAGGGTTATAGTCCTTTCTTTGTCTGTTCATTGAAATCATTATAAGAAAGGTAAATAATGATTGCCAAAGTCCTTGAAAATAATAAAAATTATATTTTATTACTACTACTATCAGGGTATCACTAATGTGAGAGGAACTGATAAAGATTGCTCAACAATATACTGAACTCAGGGTAAAATCTGTAAGGCTAGTAGTTTGTCTTCAGTGGTTCTGACCTTTCCTCCTACTCACTAGTTCTTTTTGGCATGAGGAGACTGGTGTCTCATATCTCTCATCTCTTCCTTCTTCTTCCCAAAGTTTTCCAGGATAATCTCTACAAGTATGGTAGTGAGGCCAAAATTTGAAAATTTATATGGGTCCTTTTCTCTTTCATAAGGTTTCCTTTTAGAACTTCATATTCATTATAAAAGGAAAAGACTTCATTTCTTTATTCATTCAAAAGTTACTTGTCCAGCACATAACTTGCACTTCATATAACCTGAAATATTTTCAGAAATTAGGCAATCAGAAAAAAGATTAATTTTGGAAAACTAGGGACTTCTGATTCATTTATTGATTTGTTTGTCATTTATTCAATCTTTCATTCATTTTAAAAGATATCTACTAGAGGCTAGTCCTATATTAGGCCACATATGAGACACCAAGGATTCAGTGGTACTTCTTATATCATCATATATCAGGCTTATGTTAGTTTTAAATGGTCTTAGTTTATTCTTAGGCATAGCTACTGGGAATGAAACAGTTTGGTGTGGTAGCAAGAGAAAAATTATTGAAATAAGATTGTCTTAGATTTACATTAAGTTCTTGAATTCTTGTTATATGAAGTTGGCAAGCTATTTCCCTTACTCTATTTCTATAGCTATAAAATGGGAGAGACATTGTGACATAACATATATTAAAGCACACCACTCAATTCCTGGTACAAAGTAGATGCTTCACAAATGTTATGAGTCATTCTTTTTTTTCTTCTCGTGTCTCTCTTCCATTTTGTGCATTTATCTGCTTTGGTACTGAAAACAAAGTAAGAAGTTGCTGGCTAGTGATATGAAAAGATATTTGCCTCAAAAGCAGTCTTGCAGATGGTCTGAAACAACATTTGCGAAAGTGTTGTTTATCATAATTTCTCACATTGTTTCCAGTTTACAAAATGCATTTATAAACATCATCTCATTTAATCTTCACAGCATCCAGGTGAGATAAGATATTTTCTCAGAACACAATGAAATAAAGCTAGAAATCATTTTCAAGAGGAACTCTCTGGTCTTTACAAATACATCCAAAATAAACAACTTGCTCTGGAATGATCTTTTACCTCAATGATGAAATCAAGATGGAAATTGAAAATTTTTTTGAAACAAATGAAAGTAAACACAACATGCCAAAGCCTCTGGGATACAGTAAAAATAGTGCTAAGCTGAAATTTTGTAGTGTTAAATGCCTACATCTAAAAGATAGAAAGAGGCTGGGCGCAGTAGCTCACCCCCATAATCCCAGAACTTTCGGAGGCTGAATAAAGAGGATTCTTTGAGGTCAGCAGTTTGAGACCATCCTGGGAAATATAGGGAAATGTCTCTACAAAAAATAAGAAAAAAATCACTCTAGTGTGGTCCGTATAGTCCTAGATACTCCTGAGGCAGCAGGATCTCTTGCACCCAGGAGTTTAAGGCCGCAGTGAGCCATGATGGTGCCACTGCACCCCAGCCTGGGTATACTGAAAATATCTCAAGAGAGAGAGAGAGAGAGAAAAAAAAAGGGTAGAAAGATCACAAATTAACAGACTAACCTGACCACTGAAAGAACTAGAAAACAAGAACAAACCAAACCCAAGGTAGCAGTAGAAAAGAAATAACAAAGATCAGAGTGGAACTAAATGAAATTCAGGTCAAAAAAGCAATACAAAGGATCAGTGAAACAAAAAAATGTGTTATTTTATAAGATAAACACAAGTGATAGACTAGATCAACCAAGAAGGAGAGATTATTGAAATCACACGTTATAATGAAAAAGGAGACATTACAACTGACATCACAGAAATACAAAAGATCATAGGAGACTGTTATGAACATCTCTGTGCTCACAAAATAATTTAAATACTAGACATAGCTCTGAGTTTCCTGGATGCCAAGGTGAAAGCAACACAGTGACTTATATCATTCCCTTTTATTTTATAAAAGAAAGCAGCATCTTTGTTGATTGAGAAAAAAGTTTTTCCTAATTTTCCATTTTAGGAGGGATTATTATACATGTTCCTTTAATAAAAAGGATTTGTATAAATTCATGCTGGATATTTTTAAACTAAAGTTTTACAAAGATATTAGATTTCTTTTAAGGGTTAGCATTTCTGACGTCAATCACCTATAAAAGCTGAAGGCATTATGTACTTGATAATCACATCAAATCAGTGAGTGCAAATCAGTGAGTTAAGCTAATAAAACCTAAGTATATTGTTTTTTGACATATATTTTATTATTTAGAGGTCAAAGGTATTGAGAAATATATACTTAATTAGTACCTCTTATTCTCTTTCTCAAATAATGGATATCTTATTTGAGCATTTGACAAGGGCTGAATTGTCTGCAACTCCTAATTTAGTCTCTTTGATGAGTGCAGATAGTAGGGTTAATCATACATATTATTTCAAGAAAATCTATAGTAAATATTTGATATAGATGTTATCACTCATATATCTAGGACAGAATTTTCAGGTTAATTACTCTTTCTTGGAAAAACATTTTATCTTTAGAGGATATTAAGGTGGGGTGTGGTAGGAATAAAATAAATTCCAGAATAGCTACTACATAAAAGATATTATATTTGGAATTTTTTGTAAATTACTCTTAATTTTAAAATAATTCTGTGGGGGTAATTGTTATAATTTGCATTTCATAGAGAGATGAGACTAAACGATGTTAAATCCTTTGCCCAAGGAAACACTACTAGAAAGTATCAGAATTGAGATTCTTTATCCAGCCCTGCCTCATATTTCTCCCCATATGGACTCTATGTTCCAGCCAATCTGGTTTATTAAAAATGAAATTAGAAGGGAAAATGGATGTGAAAGATTTATTTGGTAAGAAGGCAACAACTGGAGGACAAAACACCCAGAGAAGCTCAAATCAGTGAGTGTAACTTTTCAGTAGGAGATTAAATCAAAATTATGAAAAAGGAGTTTGAAATAAATGGTTCAATGACAATTTAAACTTTCTATGAATTTTCATTTGTTCAACCTTTATCTGGTTAAGCAAGAATTACTAATTATTTGTGGTACTTTGGTGCCTTATGAAATGTCAGAAAATGTTTGCTCATTTTTCTTTTAAGTGTATGTTGCCAGCACTTATACCAAAGTATATATATTCATAGTGAAATTATTAAAAATAATTTAAAGTGGACTAGGTAAAATATAAATACCCAAAACTTCAAGCCCAGAGATCATCTAGGTTGGCCTCATTTCTTATTTGACCAATAAGAGGCTGAGGGAGCCAATCATAATCATGAAAGACCAAACCCTAACTTCATAATCCTGAATATTGATATTCTTTCTGAAAGATCAAAATCCCCAAAGTGTAATTCTAAAAAAAGTTAAATATTCTTAAATGATATTTGTTTACGTATTTAAAAGGGAGTTATCCGAGAAATATATAAAAACATGACAGAACACTTTATAGGCCACTTTTGACAATAAAATAAGCCATAATACATCTGTATTGTGGCATGTATAAACAGACACACGGGCATAACAGTTGTGAGCAGATGAATCATGTTCATAAAGAAAAAGATCAGAATAAGAAATGTGTAAAGACATGTCAATGTGTTTGTTAATTGTGCACAAGCTGTGGTAATCTGAAATACCATGATGAACGACAACTTAATTATTTTGATGAGATCAATCAAAAACTGTGATGGGTCACCATTGCATATGCAGTCACCCAAAGAGCCAAGATCTTGAGAAGATTTTTCTTTCACAAATGAATACGTACACAAAAATCGTCTCTTTGTTTATGGAGGAAGTTTCAACGTTATCATGTACGTGCACAATGTTTACACACAAAGTCTACATTGTAATAATATACTTTTGTGGGGTCAAATTTGTAAAAGTACATATAAACAAATCAATCATAACTCTCAAAAAGCCTCTGCACAATTTATACCTCCAGTATTGGAAATTATGCAAAGATAATATCCACAGCACAATGAATTATTTAAAAATGCCTAAAATTTAAAATAGAGAAAAAAACTGAAAAGAAAATTTGAAATATAAAAATGTAATTACTGGAGTATATTATGTGCAATTGCACAGAGATAATCCTTTAGAGCTGGCCTAACATGATGCAGCTAGCCTGGGATTGGGATTTTCGGGATTTTAAACATTAGGGATTTTATACTTTAGGAATGTTGATCTTTAGGGATTTTGATTTTGGGGGATTTCAACATTTGAGATAATGGCATTTGGGATTGTCTTTCTGGATCCAAAGGAGTGACTTGATTAAGGTTTCACAGTCACTAGAAGTGAAACAGGGACTTATGGCCCAGTCTATCTGAATTCCAATCCAGTATTTCCTGTTAAAACAATCCAGAGACTTTTAGAATACAGTTATTCTTTGTATACATGAAGTATTGGTTCAGGACCCTGCTATATACCAAAATCTTCATATACTCAAGTCCCATGAATACTGTATTTTCTTTTTTGAGACAGAGTCTCACTTTGTTGCCCTTTGTAGAGGGCTGTGGCATCATAGCTCACAGTAACCTCAAACTCTTAAGCTCAAGTGATTCTCTTGCCTCAGCCTCCCAAGTAGCTGGGACTATAGGACCCTGCCACAACACCTGGTTATTTTTAGAGATTTTAGAGATGGGGTCTTACTCTGGCTCAGGCTGGTCTCCAACATGTGAGCTCAGGCAATCCTCCTGCCTCGGCTTCCCAGAGTGCTAAGATTATAGGTGTGAGCCACCACACCCAGCCGAATACTGTATTTTTGATCCATGTTTGAATGGAAAAAAAAAATCTCCAAATAAGTGGACCTGTGCATTTCAAACCCATGTTATTGAAGGTCAACTGTAATTTTATTTGACTAAAGACTTTTCATATTAAATGTTATTTAAACTTGCAATTGCTTATTCTGATTAGCTTAGTATTTTACAGTGTTATAGTCCAATCATTGTGCTTGAATTTTAGGACCTAAGGAAATGAAATTGAAAAGCACCAAGTGTCTTACATAAAAGGACTTTCTATAATTTGCATAAAGTCCACCCAACTGGGAACTTCTAGGGGAAAGCAACATATCTCAATGTTTTTTTTACATTTTCTGCACTTATCTAACAGCCTGGTTGAATTTTGGTTGAATGAATAGATGAATGAATGAAGTCTGAATGAACTATAATACTATTCAATATTAGAATTGAAAAAGACCTTAAGAATTCATCAAGTCCAACTCTTTAATTTCAAAGATAAAACTCAGAACAAAAGACAGTATATGGCTTAATGTTATACAAACTGAAAATAAAACATGTTAATACACAGTTTGACATATTTTCATCACACTGGTTGACAAACTGTGTATAAAACCAGTGTATGGTGCCCCATGATCGCATTAATGTACACAGCTGTGATTTAATAATAAAAAAAGAAAAAAACCTGTTAATACACACTTTATTGCAAGAAAACTTTCCCTTCTCAGGCCATAGGCAGACTTCACAGTAATTCTACATTGCACACTTCCGGAGAAAACTGTTCATCTCATAATAGAGATAAATGGTATTTTACTTTCACAGTGTGTAGCTGTACACAGTGGCTCAGTACATGAGGTACATATTATTGCCCCTATTTGAAGGATGAGAAAACAGGTATAGGGGAAATGACTTATCTGAGATACAGACAAATATTTTGGCCTGGAGTACTATAAGAACAAGTATTGAACCCCTGCTATCTGACAGCTCAGTACTTTTTCTTATAGTACTCCAGGCCAAAATATTTCATTTAATCCTTTCTGCCTAAACCCGTAACACATTCTAAACAACTTGAAAAGTAGAGACCCTAGCTGACACACTGTTCATAGTTTTGTTTCTGAATCTTCCTATCCTGGCTTTCAACCCTTTTTCTACTTTCCCCTTTCTACTGCTGCCTTTTCCCTATGTCTCATACTACATTTCTAACTACAGCCTTGGCTCACCTTCCTCGTAAGTTTTCTTTTACCTTTGGCTGCTTTCCCAATTTAACCCCATTCTCTGTCACCTTCCACCTTAGTTTTCTTCCACCTCAGCACATTCCTTTGCTCCCATGATTGCCTGTTGGATATAATATCTTTTTTCTTAAGACTTAGTAGTGGGATTTTTCTTGCACGTTCCTCTGATTATTTTCCCCTTCATTTTGAACCCCTCTTTGAGAATCATCTTGCCACCTAGCACAATTTCCTTCTCTGTACACTGTCTCTTGGTGATTCATCTTTGCCTGTTACAGGGGTGTGCACACTGACACCTACACACACAGGTGAATCTTCTCCACTTATATATTTTAATTATGCATTTAGTTAGAAGTAATTAAGCTTTTCTGTAACTAGGATGGGAACCCAGTTTGAAAAATCCATGCTGTTTCAGACATGCCATATGTGGTGTGTGCCACCCTGGTATGCAGAGTTAAGAAGGAGCCTCTGGTGTAGTTAGATTAATTAATAGAAAGAGAATAAACTTAATGGAGCCAGAAAAGTGCAAAAAATGGTGCTTTCCCCTCCATATTTCATGCAGACAGAATGACCATCCTGGGATTGTGGCAGGGACTAGCAATTGCATTTTAATTACAGAGCTGATGATTTCAGCGCTGCACCAGATGGGAGGGCCATTTTAGAGAGAGCCCCAGTCATTGCCTCTGTTGATTTTCCCTCCGATGCTGCTTAACAAAACCCTACAACAGATAAAAGTGATGAGGTTGCATTCTGATCCATTGGATTTTATTCTCTATTCTACTGGGTGACTTGTGAGTTCAATCAGATCTTGAATCCTGTGAAAAAGATGCTCCTTCAGATGCCTCAACAGGTGAAGGAGGAAGGACAAGACTAGAGAAAAGGAAAGATTCTTACTCTTTATCATCCTTTTGGTACTTTATGGCTTACAAAACACTTGCTTTCATTATATCACTTAACAATTATAGAAAAATCTCTATGTGAGCTATTATTATTCTCATTTTAATAAAAGGGAAATTAAGATTAGGATATTTAACTTTTATAAATTTAGCATTGTTAATCAGTGAATTATTTATGATAAAGAGTTATTTGTTCTCTAGCAATACAAAAATATTGAATTATGGAAAAGAATGTTTACTGCAGAAGTGATTGTGTTGATGTGGTAACAGGATATTTCTTTACAAATTAATTTCAGATAGGTAAAATGAGGTAATGGTGAAACTAAAAGATGATAGATTAAGTGTGTAAGTGACTAGAAGTGTATAAAATCAGACCCCCGAATAAAGAACTTTGCTACACACCATCCCATGCTGTGTAGTCTATTTCTTGCCCCCTTTCCTTAACATTACAGGAGCAAGCTTATCCCTGAAGGCTGCAAGGCTGTGTCTCTGTAACCCTGGCATTAACACCAACATCACCTCATCTCATTTGATGAAAAAGGAAAAAAAGACTCCAGTTGTTTAATGGAGGCTAATATGGGATAGTTAGAAGAGCATGGGCTTTGGGACTGGTCCTGGTACAGTTTACTCCTATATATGCATCTTTGCAGTTTGGCAGAAAGTCCACTGTCCAACCTTCATTTTACTCTTCTGTAAAGTGCAAGGTTAGCCTTGATGATGAAATAGAGATTTTGCTAGTCTTGAATCCTCTGCTGCCCTTACCCCAGATTTCCCTACATGCAGGGCAGAAGTCTTTCTTCTATATATCCAATGGATTGTAGTGGCTCTTTTGGGGGGGATTCAAATTCTATAAAATGATTCTGAAGATTGTAGACTAGAAAGGATGAGTCTTAATTAAAATGAACAAAGGCCAAACTCTTCAGGAATTTTTAGAATGTTATCACACAGGAAAATAGAACACTTGGAAGACACTATTTACCTAGAAATTGAAATAATTGAGACAGATGAACCTGAGATTCATGTGAAAGTTTCATTCTCAGACATAAATGCTACTCCACCTTGCCAAGCCCAGGAACTTAGGTCTGAAGCACAGAAATGAATCATTGGGAATCATCTCAACACTCCTTTGGTTTCATCTTTATCATTTGATTTAGCAGTCTTCGTCCCTCAAGATCTCTACCTTCACCATTGTCTCCTTCAAAGAAGCAATTTTTTAAAATCATTTTACTATAATTTGGTGCTCTGAGAGGGACAAACAGCACACATTCACAGCTGTCAGGGCCTTGATTTAAAAGAAAATTATTTGTTTTAATTATACAGAATGATTCATAGCTTATGCAAATGTGTGATTTTTTGTGCCTCTAGTCCCTTTAGTTTTTAGTTAAATGATTCTTAGGTTAGTTAAATGATTCTGTGTCCCATATCATTCCTTGTCTCTTATGAGCCTCACTGGAGCCTTATAAAGTAGGTTAAGGCAGCTCTTATTTTGACAGTTTTACAAATAAGAAAACAGGCTCTAAGAGGGAAAGTGATCTGCCCAAGGTCACTTAGTATAAAAATTATAGGAATCCAGAGAGAATGATTCATAATTTTTGGCACCTAGGATAAGACTGTTTGTGTGCACGTATGTGCGTAACGGTGGAATAAGAAATGTAATGAGGGCTGGGGAATATTATTTACCTATATTAAAGAATAGAAAAGTGATTATATTTTTTCCTTTTTTTTTTTGTTGGGGATTCATTGAGGGTACAATAAGCCATGTTACATTGATTGCAATTGTTAGGCAATGTCCCTCTTGCAATCATATCTTGCCCCCATAAAGTGTGACACACACCAAAGCCCCACTCCCCTCCCTCCATCCCTCTTTCTGCTTTTCCTCCCCCACATAACCTTAATTGTCATTAATTGTCCTCATATCAAAATTGAGTACATAGGATTCATGCTTCTCTATTCTTGTGATGCTTTACTAAGAATAATGTCTTCTACTTCCATCCAGGTTAATAGGAAGGATGTAAAGTCTCCATTTTTTTAAATAGCTGAATAGTATTCCATGGTATACATATACCACAGATTGTTAATCCATTCCTGGGTTGGTGGGCATTTAGGCTGTTTCCACATTTTGGCGATGGTAAATTGAGCTGCAATAAACAGTCTAGTACAAGTGTCCTTATGATAAAAGGATTTCTTTCCTTCTGGGTAGATGCCCAGTAATGGGATTGCAGGATCAAATGGGAGGTCTAGCTTGAGTGCTTTGAGGTTTCTCCATACTTCCTTCCAGAAAGGTTGTACTAATTTGCAGTCCCACCAGCAGTGTAAAAGTGTTCCCTTCTCTCCACATCCACACCAGCATCTGCAGTTTTGAGATTTTGTGATGTGGGCCATTCTCACTGGGGTTAGATGATATCTCAGGGTTGTTTTGATTTGCATTTCTCTAACATATAGAGATGAACATTTTTTCATGTGTTTGTTAGCCATTCGTCTGTCGTCTTTAGAGAAGGTTCTATTCATGTCTCTTGCCCATTGATATATGGGATTGTTGGCTTTTTTCATGTGGATGAATTTGAGTTCTCTATAGATCCTAGTTATCAAGCTTTTGTCTGATTGAAAATATGCAAATATCCTTTCCCATTGTGTAGGTTGTCTCTTTGCTTTGGTTATTGTCTCCTTAGCTGTATAGAAGCATTTCAGTTTAATGAAGTCCCATTTGTTTATTTTGTTGTTGTTGCATTTGCCATGGCAGTCTTCTTCATGAAGTCTTTCCCCAGGCCACTATCTTCCAGCGTTTTTCCTATGCTTTCTTGGAGGATTTTTATTGTTTCATGCCTTAAATTTAAGTCCTTTATCCATCTTGAATCAATTTTTGTGAGTGGGGAAAGGTGTGGGTCCAGTTTCAGTCTTTTACATGTAGACATCCAGTTCTCCCAACACCATTTATTGAATAGGGAGTCTTTCCCCCAAGGTATGTTCTTGTTTGGTTTATCAAAGATTAGGTGGTTGTAACATGTTAGTTTCATTTCTTGGTTTTCAATTCGATTCCAAGTGTCTATGTCTCTGTTTTTGAGCCAGTACCATGCTGTCTTGAGCACTATGGCTTTGTAGTACAGACTAAAATCTGGTATGCTGATGCCCCCGCTTTATTTTTGTTACAGAGAACTGCCTTAGCTATATGGGTTTTTTTCCGGTTCCATACAAAACGCAGAATCATTTTTTCCAAATCTTGAAAGTACGATGTTGGTATTTTGATAGGAATGGCATTGAATAGGTAGATTGCTTTGGGAAGTATAGACATTTTAACAATGTTGATTCTTCCCATCCATGAGCATGGTTATGTTCTTCCATTTGTTAATATCCTCTGCTATTTCCTTTCTGAGGACTTCGTAGTTTTCCTTATAGAGGTCCTTCACCTCCTTCGTTAGGTATACTCCTAGGTATTTCATTTTCTTTGAAACTATGGTGAAGGGAGTTGTGTCCTTAATTAGCTTCTCATCTTGACTGTTATTGGTGTACACAAAGGCTACTGACTTGTGGACATTGATTTTATATCCTGAAACATTACTGTATTTTTTGATGACTGCTAGGAGTCTTGTGGTTGAGTCTTTGGGGTTCTCTAAGTATAAGATCATGTCGTCAGCAAAGAGGGAGAGTTTGACCTCCTCTGCTCCCATTTGGATTCCCTTTATTTCCTTGTCTTGCCTAATTGTATTGGCTAGAACTTCCAGCACTATGTTGAATAGTAAAGGTGACAGAGGACAACCTTGTCTGGTTCCAGTTCTAAGAGGAAAAGCTTTCAGTTTTACTCCATTCAGTAAAATATTGGCTGTGGGTTTGTCATAGATAGCTTCAATCAGTTTTAGAAATGTGCCACCTATGCCTATATTCTTCAGTGTTCTAATTAGAAAAGGATGCTGGATTTTATCAAATGCTTTTTCTGCATCTATTGAGAAGATCATGTGATCTTTATTTTTGCCTCTGTTAATATGGTGGATAATGTTTACGGACTTGCGTATGTTAAAACAGCCTTGCATCCCTGGGATGAAGCCTACTTGATCATGATGAATGACTTTTTTGATGATAGGCTGTAATCTATTGGCTAGGATTTTGTTGAGAATTTTTCCATCTATATTCATGAGTGAGATTGGTATGAAATTCTCCTTTTTGTTTGGGTCTTTTCCTGGTTTTGGTATCAGGGTGATGTTTGCTTCATACAATGTGTTGGGGAAGATTCCTTCTTCCTCAATTTTTTGGAATAATTTCTACAGTACAGGAATAAGCTCTTCCTTGAATGCTTGATAGAATTCTGGAGTGAAGCCATCTGGACCAGGGCATTTTTTGGTTGGAAGATTTTTTATTGTTTCTTTGATCTCAGTGCTTGAAATTGGTCTGTTCAGGAGCTCTATTTCTTCCTGGCTGAGTGTAGGGAGAGGGTGTGATTCCAAATATTGATCCATTTGTTTCACATTGTCAAATTTCTGGGCATAGAGTTTCTGGTAGTATTCAGAGATGATCTCTTGTATCTCTGTGGGATCAGTTGTTATTTCCCTTTTATCATTTCTGATTGAGGTTACTAGAGATTTTACTTTTCTATTCCTCGTTAGTCTGGCCAATGGTTTATCTATTTTATTTATTTTTTCAAAAAACCAACTTCTTGTTTCATTAATTTTCTGAATGATTCTTTTGTTTTCAATTTCATTGATCTCTGATTTGATTTTGGATATTTCTTTTCTTCTACTGAGTTTAGGCTTAGATTGTTCTTCTTTTTCCAATTCCATAAGATCTCTTGTGAGATTGTTGATGTGCTCTCTTTCTGTTTTTCAAATGTAGGCATCTAAAGCGATGAATTTTCCTCTCAAAACTGCTTTTGCAGTATCCCACAGGTTTTGGTAGCTTGTGTCTTCATTGTTGTTATGCTCAAGGATGTTAATGATTTCCTGTTTTATTTCTTCCTTCACCCATCTGTTATTCAACAGAAGATTGTTTAATTTCCATGCCTTTGGGTGGGGTCGAGCATTTTTGTTAGAGTTGAGTTCCACCTTTAGTGCCTTATGGTCTGAGAAGATACAAGGTGAAATTTCAATTCTTTCGATTCTCTTGATATTTGTTTTGTGTCCCAGGATATGATCAATTTTGGAGAATGTTCCATGGGGTGATGAGAAGAATGTATATTCTTTATCTTTGGGATGGAGTGTTCTATATGCGTCTATCAAGCACAGTTGTTCTAGGGTCTCATTTAAATCTCTTATATCCTTGTTTAATTTCTGTTTGGAGGATCTGTCCAGCTCTGTAAGAGGAGTGTTAAGGTCCCCTGTTATGATGGTATTATCAGATATCATATTGCTCAGACTGAGTAAGGTCTGTTTCAAGAATCTGGGAGCATTTAAATTAGGTGCATAGATATTTAGAATTGAAATGTCTTCGTGTTGTATTTTTCCCTTGACCAATATAAAGTGACCATTTTTGTCTTTTTTGACTTCAGTTGCTTTAAATCCATATGTGTCTGAAAATAAGATTGCAACTCCTCTTTTCTTCTGAATTCCATTTGCCTGAAAAATTTTGTTCCAACCCTTGACTCGGAGCTTTAGTTTGTCTTTTGAAGCCAGGTGTGTTTCTTGCAGACAGCAAATGGATGGCTTGTGTTTTTCAATCCAGTCAACCAATCTATGTCTCTTCAGTGGGGAATTCAAGCCATTAACATTTATTGAGATAATTGATAAGTGTGGTAGTATTCTATTCGTCTTATTTTGTGAGAGTGCATTGCTTAGTTTTATCTTTTTCATCAGTGTGGAGGTTAGGTTCTGTCCTTTAATTTCTGAGTTCTTACTTTGCTGCTGATCCATTGTGGTGGTCAGTGTGCAGAACATGTTGAAGTGTTTCCTGTAGAGCTGGTCTTGTTGTGGCGAATTTCCTCAATGTTTGTATATCCGTAAATGATTTGATTTCTCCATCAATTTTGAAGCTTAGCTTAGCAGGGTACAAAATTCTGGGCTGGAAATTGTTCTGTTTAAGTAGATTAAAGGTAGATGACCATTGTCTTCTTGCTTGGAAAGTTTCATTAGAGAAGTCTGCGGTCACTCTGATGGATTTGCCCCTGTAGGTCAACTGGCGCTTACTCCTGGCAGCTTGCAGAATCTTTTCTTTTGTCTTGACTTTGGACAGGTTCATCACAATGTGTCTTGGAGAAGCTCGGTTAGAGTTGAGGCGCCCTGGGGTCCGATAGCCCTCTGAAAGCAGTGTGTCAGAATCTTTGGTGATATTTGGGAAATTTTCTTTTATAATATTCTCTAGTATGGCTTCCATTCCTCTGGGGCATTCTTCTTCCCCTTCTGGAATTCCTATAACTTGTATGTTGGAACGCTTCATAAAGTCCCATAATTCTGACAGTGAACGTTCAGCTTTCTCTCTCTTTTTTTCTGCCTCTTTTACTATCTGAGTTATCTGGAGAACTTTGTCTTCTACCTCTGAAATTCTTTCTTCTGCATGGTCTAACCTGTTGCTGATACTGTCCATTGCATCTTTAAGTTCCCTGATTGACTGTTTCATTTCCTTCAGCTCTGCTATATCCTTTTTATATTCTTCATATCGTTCATGTCTGATTTGATTCTGTTTTTGGATTTCCTTTTGATTATTTTCCACTTTATTAGCAGTTTCCTTCATTGTTTCCATCATTTCTTTCATTGTTTGCAACATGTGTATTCTAAATTCCCTTTCTGTCATTCCTAACATTTCTGTATAGGTGGAATCCTCTCATGGTCCCTTGGCGGGGTTGTTCTGGACTGGTTCTTCATGTTGCCTGGAGTTTTCTGCTGATTCTTCCTCATGGGTGATTTCTTTTATCTGTTTCCTTGCCCTAATTTTCCTGTCACTTCCTCTTGCTCTTTAAGTTCTCGTGCCTGTGGACTAAGGGTTACAGGACCAGAAGGGTGAGAAGGTTTAAGAGCAAAAAAGGGATGAAAGAAAGGAGGACCGAGTGATAAGGAAAAAAAAAGAAAAATAGAGAAAGGAGAGGGCGTGGGTAAAGGGAATATTGACAAAAAGAAGAGAGGCACAGAAAGAGGGAGACAGAGCAATATAGGTGTACAGTAGGGTACTTTTATACAACCTTAAAAAAAAACCACCTTCTGGGGGTGCCCAGTTGGGTGGTTCCCTTGAGGTCAGCAGCTCTTTGCTAACCTAATCCGACACAGAACCCCACCTCCACCAAGTAGAGAGGAATGACAAAAATGCTATAAATCAAACCAAAACAAGCAAACAGAAAACTTTACGGGATAAAATTGGCTGGAAAAACCAAATAATAGCAGTAGAAACACTAACAAAAATGAAGTTCTAATTATTGAAATAGGCAGCAATGGGAAATTATAGTTAAACTAGAAAAATTGAGAAAGGAAAAGAATCTGTATGGAAAAGGTTGAACTTAAAAAACAAAGCAACAATCAACAACATCAAAATAAACAAAAAAACAACCAAACCAAAAAAAAAAAAACAAAAAAAAACACACACAACCAAAAACAAAGCAGTATGTATATGTTATCAAATATTGTCTGGGCAACACGTTGTCTTCTGGGGTATGAGATGTTAATCACAGTTCTGATACGACTGGAGGCTGCTAGTTTCTCAAACCCCAGCAGGTAGACACCCTAAATCTCTCTTCAGCCCACTTAAAAGGCACGTTGAACTTGTTCGCTTGCTGAGCAGAAGCTTTCCCAGGGAAGTGCTTGTCGCTGGAATCACTGCTGAAGTGGCTAACCACTTTCCCTGTGTGCCAAAACTGGTCTCCCTCTGCCCCTGAGGGTTAGGGCTGCAAGGCGGCTCAGATTCCGCCCTTAGGCTACTTGGTCACTGGGTTACCAGCTCCCACCAAATTCCAGCTCTGCGACCCTGAGGGCGGAGTTTGCCGGGGCAGATCGCTCACAATGGCTGCCTGTGACCCAGAGCCAAACACTATTAGCTCCGTCTGGCTCAGCGGCTCAGACTGGGGCCCTAGACAACGGCCAAAGTTCTCTGCACTCCCACTCAGGCTCTCCCCAAGGCAGTTCAGGTGAGTGCCAAGTCCAAAGACACCAAAACAGTTCACAAGTAAGGCCTTTCTGGTTTGCAGTCTCTCTGCTACTGAACTTACAGTTGTGGGCGGGTTTAGACGGATTGAACACACGCGACCACTTGCCGGTTTTTCAGTGTTTTAGTCCTCCTCCTGGGGTCCCGAAGTCTCTTGCTGACTCCCTGTATCCTCTCAGGGGTGATGATAGGCAGATCCCACCAGCCAGAGATGCCTGGAGTCCTATCTCCCAGACTCACGGTGCCCAGATGCAAGGAAGCTGTTACTTGGCTGCCATCTTGCTTCGCCTCCTCCTCCAGGAAATTTAACCTGACCCTTACCTTCTATGCTTAGTTACCTTCTCAGTTTTTCAGAGTTCCAGGGTTTCCCTCTGTTATGTATGTATGATATTATATTCTCTGTATTTTGTCTTTCTCTTCTATTACATAATGAAATTTTGGATTATCTCTTAATAATCTTTGTATACATTAGTATTTATCCAATATGTGTTTATTGCAACCCTTCTATGTGCAGACACTGCCAAATGCTAGGAGGAAGACCAACGCAGCCTCTGTACTCAGGAACTAATAGTACTTAGCTTAGGTGTAGCACAAATTGAATGAATGAATGAATGAATGAATGAAAAATGAATGGTAAAATGTCTGTAACAGGTTTTTTTTTTCAGTTTTGGGCCAGGGCTGTGTTTGAACCCACCACCTCCAGTATATGGGGCCAGCGTCCTACTCCTTTGAGCCACAGGTGCCTCCCTATGAGTATTGAAATAAATGAATCTGGAAACTGTATGGTTTAGATATGTTATTTATACTTAGTGCACACAATTGATCTGAGGATTAGTTGCAATGTCAGCTCTAATCTTCTCAGAATCTTATCAGGTCTTTAAATTCATAAAGCAGCCTTCCCCTGACTTGTTTGTTTATTGTCTGAGAGTCAGGTTAGACAGAATCCCATTCCTAATTATTCTTAATCTCCTTATCTTTATTTACTGATAAACTTTGACCTGTGTGTGAGAGAAAGCCTCAGAAAGTAGCAAATGAGAAGAATAAATATCTTTTTTCATCTTAAAAGAGAACTAATTTTCTTTGAAGATCTATGAGCAATAAAGGGAAACTTCATAGGCACTAAGCTCTTGGGTTCCTAAATTTTGTTTGAAAGAAAATGAGCAGTGAATTACATTTTTCCAGTTCAAATTAGAAAGTAACTTGGTCATATAATTTATCCTCCAAAGCTAAAAGTTTTATTTTTATGAATAATTTTGTCAGGATAATATGCATAAAGTAAGACTGTCCCTACCAAACCAAGATACATATGTTCTTCATAGTAATAGGGAGGCAGCATGGTATCAATCATGGCCTGGGATCAGGCCAAGCTGGGTGAAATCCTGAGTCTGAAACTTAATGTAACCGTGGGCAAGTAAGTAAATACATCCATTTCTCTACTTATACTACTGAACCTATCTGAAATTCTCCCAAGCATTGGAATATCATTTGAACAAAATTGTTCAAATTTTGTTCATTTGAACAAAATGTTCAAATTTGTTGGGAGAATTTCATTCACCTTCCGTCGTTAGTTGCTATAATCTTTCCTTGAAATTTTTGTCTTCTGAATTTTTCATCTCCAGCAGCTTGAATAAAAATGTACTTTAGGAGCTACTTGGGAAGCTGAGGCAAGAAGATCACTTGAGCTATGAGTTTGAGGTTGCTGTGAGCTATGACACTACCGCGCTCTACTGAGGGCAATAAAATGAGATTCTGTCTCAAAAAACAAAAAAGTGCACTTCAGTATTAGTTTATTCTTTAATGATTTTTTCATGCTGGCTTTTTGAATAGGGAAACTGAATTAAAATTCCCCAGATAATCTTTATGATTACTAATGAATTTTGGAACACCTGTGGACTATTCATGTTCTAATTAAAAAATCTGAAAGAACCAGTATGAAAGACCGTGAACTTGAGTTCTGTCTTAGCTCTGATTTTCTTTTATTACATGATCTTGGGGAAAACTGCCTTCTTATAGGTCTCAATTGATACATGAGACTGAATTTAATAGATACTACTCCCTCCCTGATTCTGTGCACAAAGTTTGAAAAGTATTTTAAACCTTCCCCATCCAGCCTAATTAATAAAATGTTTTTTTAACTGATTGGGCACATTTGAAGAAACTGTAACTTTTTTCATTATTTCATTTATGGACAAACTCTGACATAAAAGAAAATGAGAAATTTTAGCAGGAATATATCACAAACTTTATTGTCTTGAAATCATGTGAAAGATTCTATTTTATTTATTATATTGTTTTCCTTACTGTTAGCTAAAGATGATTGAAAGAGATGAAGTAGGGTAGAGTGGAGAGAGATGAGGCTCTTATTTAGAAAAATTTCTTATCTTTTCATAGAACCAAATTTTTGTTTCATTAATCTTCCAAATTTTTATTGTTGTTGTTTGTGATTTTATTTAGTTCTGATCTACTTTTTAATATTTCTTTTCTTCTACTTGTTTGGGATTGGATTGTTTGTCTTTTTCATTTCCTTGAGTTAATTCAGTAGATAGTTGGTATGTACTCTTTCAGTCTTCTGAGTGTGGGTATTTAATGTATTAAATTTCCCGCTTAGGACTATTTTTGCAGTATCCCACAGATTTTGATTAGCTTGTATCTTCATGATAATTTTGTTCAAGGAAGCTAATGATTTCTTTCTTTATCTCTTCCTTGACCCAGCTATCATTCAGTAAAAGGTTGTTTACTTTCCGTGACTTTGTATGGGAATGTGTGTTTTATTGGAATTGAATTTTAATTTTACTCTGTTGTGGTCCTTGAAGGTATAAGGTATAATTTCAATTCTTTTAAATTTGTTGAGGTTTGCTTTGTGTCCTAGGATATGATCCTTCATGGAGAATGTTCCATGAGCTGATGAAAGGAATGTATATTCAGTGGTAATTGGCCAGATTAACCAGAAACAGAAAAGTAAGATCTCTGATAATCTCAATCAGATATGAAAAAGGTGAAATAACAGCAAATAGAGATTCTAACAATCATCACTGTATACTACCAAAAACCGCTATACCAGGAAATTTGAAAATGTGGAGAAAATAGACCATATCCTGGAATTACACAACCACCCTAGACTTAACCAGGAAAAAATAGAACGCTTGAACAGACCAATATTAAGCACCAAAATTGCAACAACAATAAAGAAACTTC
Source organism: Nycticebus coucang (assembly GCF_027406575.1). Lineage (NCBI taxonomy): Eukaryota > Metazoa > Chordata > Mammalia > Primates > Lorisidae > Nycticebus > Nycticebus coucang. The sequence goes on along the minus strand of NC_069801.1, from coordinate 46,283,979 downwards.
CAACAAAATATTACTGTACCAGAGAGTTTCACAGCAGAATCCTACCAAACATTCAAAGAAGAGCTTTATTGCAGAACTTATTCCAAAATATTGAGAAGGAAGGTACACTCTCCCACTCCTTCTATGAAGCAAATATCCCCCTGATGCCAAACCAGGAAAAGACTTAATCAAAAAAAAAAAAAAAGAGAGAGAGAAAGAACTATGGACCAATATCATTAATAAATGTCAACACAGAAATACTCAATAAAATCCTAGCTAACATCAAAGAAAATTGTACATCACAACCAGGTAAGTTTCATTCCACAGATGTAATGCTGATTCAACATATGCAAATCCATAAATGTTATTCACCACATAAGAAGAAGCAAAAACAAAAAGCATATGATTGTCTTAATAGACTTAGAAAGAGCACTTGACAAAATACATCATCCTTTACTGATAATAACACTTAAGAAAATAGGCATAGAAGGGACATATTTTAAACTAATAGAAACCATCTTTGATAAGCCCACAGCCAGTACCATTTGAATAGAGAAAAACTGAAAACATTTCCACTTAAGACTCCCACTATTTCCACTACTATGTAGCAATATAATACTACTTAGTGCTGGATGTCCTAGCCAATCCTGTCAAGGGAATAATATCAAAGATATTCAAATAGGGACAGAGGAGTTCAAACTATTGCTCTTGATGATAATATGATCTTATGCTTAGAAACCCCTCAGGATTCAAACACCCCTGGAAGTGATCGAGAAACATAGTAACATCATGGGATCTAAAATTAATGATCGCAAATCAGTAGCCTTCGTGTACATCAACAATAGTCAAGTAGAGAATAAATTTAAAGAGAAAATATCCTTTACAATAGCTTCAGAGAAAATGAAATGTCTTAGAATATATTTAACAAAGGATGTGAAGGACCTGTATGGGGAGAACTATGAAACTTTGAAAAAAGAAGTAGCAGAAGACATTAACAAATGGAAGAACATACCATGTTCATGGCTGGGAAGAATCAACATTGTTAAAATGTCAATATTGCCTGAAACAACCTACAGATTCAATGAAATTCTGATTAAAATGTCAATTTCATACTTTGAAAAACTCGAAAATATAGTTCTTTATGTTATTTTATTTTTTGCAGTTTATGGCCAGGGCTGGGTTTTGAACCCACTATCCGGCATACGGGGCTGGCTCTCTACTCCTTTGAGCCACAGGCACTGCCCTAGTCCTTCATTTTGTGTGAAACCAGAAAAAAAAATGAATAGCCAATTAAATTCTAAGAAATTAAAACAAATCTGGAGGCATCATGTTAACAGACTTTAAATTATACAGTAAGTTTATAGTGACCAAAACAGTGTGGTATTGGTACAAAAATAGAAGCACAAATTTATGAAACAGAATTGAGAATCTAGGGATGAAACCAGGCTCATATTGCCATTTGATAGTCCTTATAGTAAAAGCCATACAGTGGGGAAAAGAATCCCTATTTAATAAATGATTTTAGAAGAACCGTTTATACACATGTAAAAGACTGAAACTCAACCTACGCTTCATGCCACTTAACAAAAGTCAACTCATGTTGGAGAAAAGATTTAAATATAAGACATGAAATGACAAAAACTCTAGAAGAAAATGTTGGAAAAACTCTTCGGAACATTAGCTTCGGGAAAGAATTAATGAATAATCACCATTGGCGATTGTAGCAACAAGAAAAAGAAATAAATGGGACCTGATCAAATTAAAAAACTTCTGTACATCTAAGGACACAATCAAAAAAACAAATAGACAGCTTTATAATGGAAGAAGATATTCACATGTTATGAATCTGACAAAGGGCTAATAACCAGAATCTACAAAGAAATCAAGCAAATGAACAAGAAAAGAGCAAACAACCCCATTAATCATTCGGCAAGAGAATAGAATTCTTTCCTAAAAGGACGGAAGAAAGGCCAACACACACGAAAAAGTGCTCATCATCCCTACTCATCAGAGAAATGTAAATCAAAACCAACTTGAGATATCACCAAACCCCAGGGAGAATAGCTCACATCATAAGGTCCCAAAGCTGCAAAGTCTCCATGGGTGTAGAGAGAGGTGAACACTTATGCATTGTTGGTGGGATTCCAAACTAATACAGCCCTTTTTTTTTTTTTTATTGTTGGGGATTCATTGAGGGTACAATAAGCCAGGTTACATTGATTGAAATTGTTAGGTAAAGTCCCTCTTGCAATCCTGTCTTGCCCCCATAAAGTGTGACACACACCAAGGCCCCACCCACCTCCCTCCTTCCCTCTTTCTGTTTCCCCCCATAACCATAATTGTCATTAATTGTCCTCATATCAAAATTGAGTACATAGGATTCATGCTTCTCCATTCTTGTGATGCTTTACTAAGAATAATGTCTTCCACGTCCATCCAGGTTAATACGAAGGATGTAAAGTCTCCATTTTTTTTAATGGCTGAATAGTATACCATACAGCCCTTTTTAAAAGAAGTATTGAGAATTCTCAAAGAGCTAAAAGTAGACCTTTCATTTGATCCCATGTTCCCATTATTAGGTATCTACTCAAAAGAAAAAAAATAATTTTATCACAGGATATTTGCCTTTAAATGTTTATAACAGCTCAATTCACAATCACAAAGATATGGAAACAACCCATATGCTCATGAATGGATTAATAAAATGTGGTATGTGATATCATAGAATTCTGTATAGCCATGAAAAAGATGGAGAATTTGCATCTTTTGTATTTACCTGGATGGATTTGGAAAGCATTCCCCTCAGTAAAGCATCTTAAGAATAGAAAAGCTAGCATACCATGTACACAATACTATGTTGAAATAAATAAATAAATAACTACAGGCCCACATGAAAGAAAAACACAATTAAATTCAAGAAGGGCATGGGGAGAAGAGGGGAAAGGGTTTGGTAAATTACCATCTAATGGGGTGGGGGGTGGTGCCTGTGGCTCAAAGGAGTAGGGCACCATCCCATAAGCCAGAGGTGGTGGGTTCAAGCGCAGCCCTGGCCACAAACTGCAAAAAATAAAAAAATAAATGAATTACCAACTAATGAGCAATGTAGGAGTATACAACACACTACCTGGGTGAAGGAATCAACTGAACTCAGACTTTACCTTAGAAATGTGGACAATATAACCTAATTATATGTACACTAATATTAATTAGAAATTTAAAAAAAGAAAATTTCTAGGAAAATTTCTCTACCAGTTGCCATATTATACTGTACCTTGGTAGCTGGGTAGCTATATTAATTGTGGAGTATATCTGTTGTCTGTGAGTCATCATAGAGGATATATTGTGACACATATTTGCCAGTTTCTGACTGGAAGTTGATTGTTGTATTTTCTCACTGTTAATGGCTCAGGAATGATATAACTGTACGAAACTCAGATCTTAGAGAACATGTCAACAAACAGGAGACTGTATGCATAATAGCCCTTTGGTAAAAGTTCTTTTTGGTGGCGTTAGGAACCTCATTCTATCTATGTAGAATCTGTCATTTGTCTTCCATTCATAAGCAGTTATTATGCATTTATTCTGCTTATTTGGTTCAATGCTAGATCTCAGGGATGCAAACACAAAAATGGAAAAGCTAATTTATCTTTAAGTCTATTTTCCTGTCATGTGTCCCTCACATTAACATCTACATGTACACTGCATGTCTATGTTACTAGCAGTGAGGGATGGTAGAAATGAGTGCCAGTGAGCACCTTGCAGCAGGGCTGTCCTCTGTGTCTCCATCACACGTATCACACAGTACTTGGAATAGGAAAGACATTGAAGAAATGGTGAGGGGGGAAGGAAGGCATGAATGATCATTCCTTTAGGGAATCTTTATCCTATTTGTTCCTGGAGCTTATCTTTAATGTGTAGTCACAGAGCTCATAATTGAGGGAGATAACATGTTTTATATGAGAAGTGAAAGAAAAGAAAACAATTAATTATGCCCATAAGGACATCAGGAAAGAACATTCAAGGTAGATGAAATCAGAAATATATAGAATGTGTTCATATAAAAATGTAGAAATGAGAAATATATACAATATGGTAAAAGCACGTTTAGAATACTGAGACTACTTAGCCCTTATGTATTCATAGGGTGGAATGGGGGAAATGGTGACAGATTGGATAATAGCAGGAAATATCCCCAAATCACAGATTAGACAATTTTTCAAATGTCATGATAAGGAGCTTGACTTTGGCCCGTTAAGTTAGGGGAATACATTAAAGTGTTTTAAGCATTGGAGTGATATGTCCTTATTAGTGCTTTACAGTTCACTCTGTGAAGGATGGATTAGGGCAAGACTTGATGTAGGGACTTCTGTTAGTGCAGATAAAAAGGATCAGTTGGGATGGAGGAAATAACCCCACTTTGAGTCAGAAGCATATTTAAGAAGAAGGTTATGCTAAAGATAAATCTGAACAAGTTTTAAAACTGAGATGAAGAACCAGTGGAAGTTATATGATTGAAAATTTGCAGGAGAGAGGGTATAATTAATGGAGGGAGGGGCTGGTGGAAACTAGGATTGGGATCCAGAACATAGGGAAAGTGTTAGGATTGGGAAAAAGTGGAACAGAAAAAGAAGGATGTAATCCAAAGGGATGTCTATTGTTGTATGTTTTTGGGTCTTGATATCTTTTGAATATGCTTGTTCAGCCCCCTCTGCCTTCTTGCCTACCAGATGTACCTCTGAGTTTTCTAAAAAAATAGCAGTGTTCAGGCTGTACAATGAGTGAGGTAATTTTTTCCTTAACTCAACAATTGTCTTTGAATACCTGTTCTGTACCAATTCCTGTAGAGGGCATTGAAGGTATAACAGTGAGTCAGACTCAGTCTCTGTCTTTGAGGAGCTCGTAACCTATAGTGGAAGATAGTTATATAAATAAGTCAGTATAGGAGGAGACAAGATGGCTGACTGAAGCCAGCTTTCCACAGAGGTTCCCACCCAGGAGGAGAGTTAAAGGACAGAAATTTAGCAAGTAACCTGGTGGATTAGAGCTGCACCAAGAGAGAAGGTTGAAAGAGCGCACATCAACCCCGCTGAGGTGAGCTGCGACCCCAAGGATCCAAACAAAAGGTACAAAATCCATTACCAAGTGGATGGAGTCCCCTCCCCCATGAGAATGGTTCAGAGTGCCCCACAAACAAACGAGCAGAGTTCAAGGGTCCTCCCACTACACTCCATGGAAGAGACCCTCTAAAAACTGGACCTACCTCCCCTACTAGGGTTCTACGGCATTCTCCTGCCAGGCATAAAACTGTATAAAACTGTATATATTCTCTACCTGCAATTCTGACCTCCCAGCACTCCCCTCCATTTTCACTCTGAGGTCTGGAGGCCTGTCCCCCAGGAGTCCAGATTCTTGGGTGTTTTCTCAAGGGGTGTGGACAGGGCCTGGACTGCAGCTAGTCAGTGCTGATTCTGTGGCACGGGAGTGAGGAGAGGATGGTCGGCTGAGAGGGAACCACATCGGAGCGGCAGTCATTTTTGGCAACAATAGGGCTCACTCCCGAATATTCTGAAGTCACACCCCCTGTGTCTCTGGGCAACCAGAGGAGGCTGGGCATCTTCTCAGGTGGCAACCACTGGCGGAAGAGATCTGGGACGAAAATGCAGGCCCTGTGAGTAAAGGGATAGCCTGAGGCGATACTAGCCTGGGTGGAGCGCGGGGACTAGAAAATGCACGCGCAGAGCCGGGAAATTTCCCAGGGTGGGGATGACCCAGAGGACTGGTTTACCGAGCCTAAGATGCACCCGGCCCTCAGGGGATCGTCAGCCTATAGACAAAGGAAGGCAGGAGGCTAGAACTGATAGCTAACAGGGTTGTGAATACAAACCTGCAGGAGCAAAGACAGGGCCTGAGGCGCAGGTTCTGTGAACTCAAAACAGCTCCTGTTCTGCAAAGGAATTTCGCAGGGACAGAAACAAATTCCTGCAAAGTTGTTCTGTTTTGTCAGTAACATCAATCAGGGGTGAAGCAACTTGATTTCCTCCAGCTCCATAATAGTCGGAGATTTCAACACTCCTTTGGCAGTGTTAGATAGATCATCCAATAAGAAGCTGAGCAAAGAAATTTTGGATTTAAACCTAACCATCCAACAATTGGATTTAGCAGATATCTACAGAACATTTCATCCCAATAAAACTGAATACACATACTTCTCATCAGCCCACAGAACGTACTCCAAAATCGAGCACATCTTAGGTCACAAGTCTAACCTCAGTGAATTTAAAGGAATTGAAATTATTCCTTGCATCTTCTCAGACCACCATGGAATAAAAGTTGAACTCAGTAACAATAGCAATCTGCATACTCATACAAAAATATGGAAGTTAAATAACCTTATGCTGAATGATAGCTGGGTCAGAGATGAGAGTAAGATGGAAATTGCCAAATTTTTGGAATAAAATGACAATGAAGACACAAATCATCAGAACCTTTGGGATACCAAAAAGGCAGTCCTAAGACAGAAATTTATAGCGCTACAAGCCTTCCTCAAGAGAACAGAAAGAGAGGAAGTTGGCAACTTAATGGGACATCTCAAGCAACTGGAAAAGGAAAAACACTCCAACCCCAAGCCAGTAGAAGAAAAGAAATAACCAAAATTTGAGCAGAATTAAATGAAATTGAAAACAAAAGATTTATACAACAGATTGATAAATCAAATAGTTGCTTTTTTGAAAAGGTCAATAACATAGATAAACCTTTGGCTAACCTAACCGGGAAAAAAAGAGTAAAATCTCTAATTTCATCAATCAGAAACGACTAAGACGAAATAACAACACTCTTCAGAAATTCAAAAAATCCTTAATGAATATTACAAGAAACTTTATTCTCAGAAATATGAACGTCTGAAGGAAATTGACCAATACTTGGAAGAACATCACCTTCCAAGACTTAGCCAGAATCAAGTGGAAATATTTAACAGGCCAATATCAGGTTCTGAAATAGCATCAACCATACGAAATCTCCCTAAAAAGAAAATCCTGGGACCAGATGGCTTCACGTCAGAATTCTACCAAACCCTTAAAGAGGAATTAGTACCTATTCTACTCAAACTGTTCCAAAATACAGAAAAAGAAGGAAGACTATCCGAAACGTTCTATGAAGCAAACATCACCCTGATCCCCAAACCAGGAAAAGACCCAATAAGAAAAGAAAGTTATAGAGCAATATCACTAATGAATATAGATGCAAAAATATTCAACAAGATCTTAACAAACAGAATCCAGCAACACATCAAACAAATTGTACATCAGGACCAAGTTGGTTTTATCCCAGGGTCTCAAGGCTGGTTCAATATACATAAATCTGTAAGTATAATTCAGCACATAAACAAATTAAAAAACAAAGTTCATATGATTCTCTCAATTGATGCAGAAAAAGCTTTTGATAATATCCATCATCCCTTTATGATCAGAACACTTAAGAAAATTGGTATAGAGGGGACATTTCTTAAACTGATAGAGGCCATCTACAGCAAACCCACAGCCAGTATCGTATTGAATGCAGTTAAATTGAAATCATTTCCACTGAGATCAGGAACCACACAAGGCTGCCCACTGTCTCCACTACTCTTTAACATTGTAATGGAAGTTGTAGCCTCTGTAATTAGGGAAGAAAAGGTGGTCGAGGGTATAGGGTCAGAAGAGATCAAACTTTCGCTCTTTGCAGATGATATGATTGTATATCTGGAAAACACCAGGGATTCTACTACAAGACTCTTAGAAATGATCAAGGAATACAGCAGCGTCTTAGGTTACAAAATCAACATTCATAAATTGGTAGCCTTTATATATACCAACAATAGTCAAGCTGAAAAAACAGTTAAGGACTCTATTGCATTCACACTAGTGCCAAAGAAGATGAAATGTTTGGGAGTTTATCTAACAAAGGACGTGAAAGATCTCTATAAAGAGAACTATGAAACTCTAAGAAAAGAAATAGCTGAAAATATTAACAAATGGAAAAACATACCATGCTCATGGCTGGGAAGAATCAACATTGTTAAAATGCCCATACTACCCAAAGCAATATACAATTTTAATGCAATCCCTATTAAAGCTACACTGTCATACTTTAAGGATTGTGAAAAAATAATATTTCTTTTTATATGGAATCAGAAAAAACCTTGAATAGCCAAGACATTACTCAGAAATAAAAAGAAAGCAAGAGGAATCATGCTACTGGACCTCAGACTATACTACAAATTGACAGTGATCAAAACAGTATGCTTCTGGCACAAAAACAGAGAGGTGGATGTCTGGAACAGAATAGAGAACCAAGAGATGAACCCAGCTACTTACTGTTATTTGATATTTGAGAAGCCAGTTAAAAATATTCAGTGGGGAAAAGATTCCCTATTTAACAAATGGTGCTGGGTGAACTGGTTGGCAACCTGTAGAAGACTGAAACTGGACCCACACCTTTCACCATGAATTAAGATAGACTCTCACTGGATTAAAGATTTAACTTAAGACATGAAACTATAAAAATACTAGAAGAGAGTGCAGAGAACATCCTTGAAGAAATCGGTCTGGGTGAGTATTTTATGAGGACCCCCTGGGCAATTGAAGCAGCATCAAAAATACACTACTGGGACCTGATCAAACTAAAAACTTCTGCCATGCCAAGAACACAGTAAGTAAAGCAAGCCAACAGCCCTCAGAATGGGAGAAGATATTTGCAGGTTATGTCTCTGACAAAGGTTTAATAACCAGAATCCACAGAGAACTCAAACGTATAAGCAAGAAAAGAACAAGTGATCCCATCGCAGGCTGGGCAAGGGACTTGAAGAGAAACTTCTCTGAAGAAGACAGGTGCACAGCCTACAGACATATGAAAAAATGCTCATCATCCTTAATCATCAGAGAAATGCAAATCAAAACTACCTTGAGATATCATCTAACTCCAGTGAGATTAGCCCATATCACAAAATCCAAAGACCAGAGATGTTGGCATGGATGTGGAGAAAAGGGCACACTTCTACACCTCTGGTGGGAATGCAAATTAATACATTCTTTTTGGAAGGATGCTTGGAGAACACTTAGAGATCTAAAAATTGATCTGCCATTCAATCCTATAATTCCTCTAGTAGGTATATACCCAGAAGACCAAAAATCACATTATAATAAAGATATTTGTTGCAGAATGTTTATTGCAGCCGAATTCATAATTGCTAAGTCATGGAAGAAGCCCAAATGCCCATCCACGAATGGATTAATTGTGGTATATGTACATCACGGAATATTATGCAGCCTTAAAGAAAGATGGAGACCTTAGCCGGCGTTGTGGCAGGCGCCTGTAGTCCCAGCTGCTCGGGGGGCTGAGGCAAGAGAATTGGGTAAGCCCAAGAGTTGGAGGTTGCTGTGAGCCGTGTGATGCCACGGCACTCTACCCGAGGGCGGTACAGCGAGACTCTGTCTCCACAAAAAAAAAAAAAAAGAAAGATGGAGACTTTACTTCTTTCATGTTTGTGTGGATGGAGCTGGAACATATTCTTCTTAATAAAGTATCTCAAGAGTGGAATAAAAAGTATCCAATGTACTCAGCACTACTATGAAACTATTGTATGGCTTTCATATGAAATCTATAACCCAGTTATAACCTAAGAATATGGGGAAGGCGGAGAGGGAGGGGAGCGAGGGGCGAGGATGGGCGGAGGGACTGTGATTGTTGGGATTACACCTGTGGTGCATCTTACAAGGGTACATGTAAAACTCAGTAATGTAAAATATAAATGTCTTAACACAAGAACTAAGAAAATGCCAGGAAAGCTATATTAACCATTGTGATGAAAATGTGTCAAATGGTCTATAAAACCAGTGTATGTTGCCTCATGGGGGAAAAAAAAAGTCAGTATGAAATATAGAGGTGTGTTACAAGTTCTTTGACAACAATTGAAAATAAATATTCCTACCTGGGTTGGGAGGTGGGGTGGACAAGAAAAGGCTCCATAAAACGTATATGTGGGGCAGCAGTTGTAGGTCAACGGAGTAGGGTATGGGCCCCATACGTCGGAGGTGGCGTGTTCAAACCCAGCCCTGGCCAAATACTGGAAAAAAAAAATTAGGTTTATGTGCTAGAGGTGAATTTTTTTTTTTTTTTAGGTGGTGATCAGCATTTATTTATTTTTTTCTTTTCTTTTTTTTTATTGTTAAATCATAGCTGTGTACATTGATATGATCATGGGGCATCACACACTAGCTTCATAAACCGAGTAAAACTTCTCTAATGTTTACTAATTTAGAACAGTGTGGTAAGAATTATTCTAAGTTTCCCCCCATATCCTCTTCCCACTCTCCCATGGCATATACTCCTTGAATAATTCCTTCTCCTTATCTATGGATGGGGTTTGCAAATATGATGAGAAATCACTCTTTGTGAATGTTAGGTTAGATGACAAAATTAATTTGGCAAAAATCATTAATGTTCCAAATCAGTTGTGCTTAAAATTGGGAGATTATCTAGGTGGGCCTGACCTAATCATATTAGCCCTTTAGATTTGGTCTAGAGGTTGAAAATAGAGAAATTAGGAAATGCAAAGTACCAAGAAGGATCGTATATACCATTATTTGCTTAAAGATGGAGGGGGCCACGTGGCAAGAAATGTGAGTGAGCTCCATGTGAAAACTTCCACATAGGAAACAGCAAGGGAATGGGTACTTCTACTCTACAACAAGGAACTGAACTCTGCCAATAGTAAGAATGAGGTTGGAAGTAGATTTTTTTACCCCAGAGCCTAGTAAGATTTGAGCCTTATGTGTACTCTTGTATAGAGAATCCGGGCATACTATGCCAAACTTCTGATCTAACTTACACAACTATCAACTAATAAATAAGTGTTATTTTAAATTGCTACATTTGTGGTAATTTGTTACACAGCAATAGAAAACTAATACAGATGGCTTTGCAGCTGAGTCTTCCCTGTTGAGACTTGGAGCTTTGTTTTTTATAAAACAGAGTTGGAATCAGGCAGATTTACTGAAAGTTGCATTTTCCCTTGCAGTTTATTCCTAAATTACATAAATTCCCCAATCTTTTTTTCTCAAAAGAGTTGAACCAAATATTTCCACTTTATTGTGGCAGCTAATTAGACTATTTGAAAACTTATTTTTGAGAAATAGTTACACACTGAAGTTTGATGTTGTTTACTCTGCATTTTATTATTACTTGTAGGTTTCCAAAACTGTATGTTGAATGAATAAACAAATGACTCCACCAAGTATTTCTGAAAGATATGAAAGAACTGTGATTAATTTTTCTAACTATAAGGAGAAACATAACCACTTATGTAAGATTTTATAGTCGATTTAAAAGATTATTCTGGTATTAACTCATCTGTACTATTTCCTATGTTGGATCCTTCCTACTCTGCCAAACCAATAAATACCAATTGCCAAACCAATACCAATAAATATTGGTATTCCTAGGGGTTCTATTCCTGAGTGTGCTCATCTTTTGCCATAGCTCTAATGGTTATTTATAAACTGATGACTTTCATACTTCCATCTCTAGCTTCAGATCAGAGCCAGGGTAGAGCCAAGATTTAAATAGATAACTTACATTCTTCCAAACTAGTCTCTTTTCCCTTGATTGTTTCCTTCAGAGAATCCTAAATTGAGTAGGGTTTTCTAGCCAAGAAAAAGAAGCATTTCACACATCAAACATTTAGTCAAAGCCATTACCAGAAGGTGATTTCTCCAGGAAAGGTTTCATGTTTGTTGATAGGTCTACTTGGCAGCTAGGTAAGGTGGCCAGTCTGCTTGGAGGAGTGCAAAATGCTATGATGAACAGTTCAACTAAGAGAGGAGGCTGGAGTATGAGTAATGAGGCTGGAATTATCTGTAAGACTTTGAAGAGTGTAAATACCAATCAGAGAGAGAGTGGCTGTCTGGGAATGAATAGGTAAAACTAGTTAAATCCATAAATTAAGAAATTGTAAGTAGATTTTTTTTTAAGGAAAAAAGACATTGAACAATCTCCTATACCTGTGTGTGTGGACTTGTGGCAAGCAACTCCTTCTAAAGTTATTGGCCATATCCCACAAAAGTTCTCTGGGGAGTCCACATGAATTTTATTCTCTTGTCTTCCAGAAAATATGACTACTTTCCATAATGTGTCACATCTCTTCCAGAAAGTATGGGCACATCCTGCCTCCTATGCCATATCCACAGCTACTGAGGGAATGTGTGCATGGCCTTCTGATATGGGGATACATGGTCCAATGTCAACTAATAAATACATCTTTCAATATTCCACATTTTAAAAAGTTCATGTTAAACAAATAATTCCCTCCATCTTAAATGACTTAACTCTATTGCAAATTACTCTATGGCCACTCTTCCATACCAAAAGTCTTTCCCAATTACAAATAACTTGCATTTAAAATATCCTTATGTAACACAGTATTTCAGAGAATGGGCTTTGGAGTCAAGCAGTACCAGATTTGAATTATGTCTAAGGTACTTACTAGATATAATATATGACTTTATATATCTTATTTTCTCAATATGAGCTTCAGTTTTCTCATTCTAAAATGAAGATGATATATACCATCAGGGTTAAATGAGTTACATTTAATACAGTAATTCATGTTTGAAGAGACTCAATAAGTTCAGGTTTTCAATTATTTTATAATTTTTTTATTTTAATAATTTCTCATAGTAAATATTTATCCATCTTTTATATTGTCATGTTAAATACTCAGTCTCCAATAGTATTCTTATGGCTGAAATATTAAACATATATTTTAAATTACTATCCTAAGTCCCCCATCTTAATTATTCCCCATTTTATATGTCCCAATTGAATGTTTTTATTTTTTTTTTTATTTTTGGGGATTCATTGAGGGTACAATAAGCCAGGTTACACTGATTGCAATTGTTAGGTAAAGTCCCTCTTGCAATCATGTCTTGCCCAATTGTTCTACCTCAGTCCTGAATGTATTCTATTTCAAATTTCCATTTCAGTTGAAATAATCTTCACCATAAATACCATTTGTAGAGGACATCTGCTGTTTTAGTTTGCCAGCATTCTTTCTTCTCTTCTGGTAATAGTATCTTCTTACCTTTAGAGATGTTCCTTCCTCATTCCTGTGGTTCTGATGAGATTTTCAATTGTGGTAATTCACCCTCCCTCCCCCAATTACAAATACTCCCATTTGACCCTGGCCTGGCCTATTCTGGTGCCGCTACTTCCTTTGGTTAGTGATAAATTCAGGAAAGGTCAAGTGACCCATGCTAGAGGGTCAATAATACTCATCTACTGGGACTTTTCCTTCAGAAACTCTTTCTCTTTGAAGTATAAACCACAAAGAATGAAAGCCTACTGACATTTGTATCTCCTTCATCATGAAGGAGATTGAAAGAATGAGTCAAACATAAAGAAAAAATCTCACATGAAAAGGAAAGAAAGAGTTTTGAGGGCATCATTTGAGTCCTTGATACAATTTTACATTTTTTCTTTCTATTTTTTAGATCCATTAAATGTTCTTTTAATAAAAGCTATTAGCTGGATTTCTGTCATATGCAATGAGAGAGTTCTGATTAATACCCAGGTATTAATCTTAAATATTGTCCAAATTTAGGATCCTAACCTGAGGTTTCCTTCTGGATCTTGCTTTAATGTCTTACTTTGTTCAATCAGCTATAATAATATGCCATCAATTATGTAGCTTAAAAACATTAGAAATTTATTTCTCATAGTTCTAGAGGCTGTGAAGTCCAAGATCAAGGCTCTGGAAGATTTGATGTATGAGGAGGGCCTGTTAATAGATGTTGCCTTCTTGCTGCCCTCAGATAGTGGAAAGTGAGCAAGGTCTCTCTTAGTCCTCTTTATTTAGGTCACTAATCCTATTCTTGAGGGCTCTGACCTAATAAACTAATCATCCTTTAAAACATTATCTCTAAATACCATCACCTTAGGAGTTAGGGTTTCAACATATGAATTTTCAGGAGACACAAACATTTAGACAACAGCATCTTAACCTTAAGAGAGTAGGATACATGTAAGTGGTGAAGAACATTTTAAGCTAAAATAGAAATTTGAAATACAGCATATTCAAAGGGATCCTGAGTCTATGTCAGATGGAAACAGAGCTGGGATCAGAACATTGTTTCTGAGTTTCAGACTCCAGGTGGAGTCATATATAGGGCAGGTAAATATAGAAATATCTGATATCTCTTTCATTGTGATTGCAAGCTAGAATATCAAACAGGCTACATTCCAGTACCACCTGCACCGTCACTTTGGTGCAAGACTTTGGACAATTCCTTTTCCTTCTGTGGTTTTACTTTCTCTTCCTAGAAAATGATAGGGTAAGACTTGATTTTTCTCTTCCACCTCTAGTAGTCTGGACTGAAAGGAAGAAAGGTACCCTGTTTTCCCGAAAATAAGACAGTGTCTTATTTTAAGGTGTGCTCCCAAAGATGCGCTAGGTCTTATTTTCAGGGGATGTCTTATCTTTCCTGTAAGTAGGTCTTATTTTCAGAGGATGTCTTATTTTCGGGGAAACAGGGTAGATATGTCAAAAATATTTCCTGGAAGACTGGGCATTGAAATATTGTGAGTTGACTTAATATCTAATACAGATGAAATAAGTTTTGAAGTACATTGTTTCATAACATTTTTAAACATTTAAATTTTAAAATTTATATAAAACTAAGTTGTACAATGTAGGAAAGTTAACCACATGTCAATGTATAGGGACCATGGCTTGCTTGTAATAAAAGTTACTTTGAAAATGTCAATATACAGTACAAACTCTGTAAATTCACCACCGAAAGGACTGTAACAAACTGGTCAACAAAGTAACTAGGCCTACATGTACTGCATGTCCAATCTATGCAAATTAGGTCCACTTACGGTAGTCAATGTAGCAGGTGGTGAACTATGGATTTTCTATTGTATTTTCAAATAAATTTGCTATTAAATATATATATGTATGTATTTAAATATGTATATGTATTGTTCATAATATATATAAATACACACATACATACACATATATGTTGTGTGTGTATTTAGGACGACATTTCATTTTTCTCCAACTGGAATTCGTACTCTTGTAAACTCCCAAGACTTACCTATTTGTAAATACCTACATGATTTTGCACATGCCATTCCATCTGCTTGGAATAAACTTTCTGCCTTCAATTCCCAGAAACTATTGCCTCTATTATTGTGTTTTTTATATCACATTGTAATTTTTGTTTATATGCCTGTTTTCTCACTAAATTTCATGAGTTCTTTGATGGATGGTTATTGTCTATCTCTTAGGCAAAGCATGAGTGAAGAGTATCTCTTCAATTAATATGAGTTAAATGAACTAATTTTAAGCTTAAGTAGGATACTACTAGATCTTTTATAGTTGAGTTTTGGTCAGATACAGTTCTACCGGGAGAGGTCTTATTATATTAGTTAATGGCTGTTTGCCTATAAGAGAAAGTCCATTCCTTTTCCTGACATTCCAGGCTCTTTGCATTATAACTTCCAACATTTATTTAGCATCATTTTCATTACCTTTCATCTAAAGAGTTCTCCTACTGAAAAAATGTTTGCATTTATTTAATAAACATCTACTGAGTGTTTAATCATTTATATGCTGTGCTAGGCATTAAGGATACCAATAAGATATTCCCTATTAAAAAGAGCTCATAGATTAATTGCAATTATTCTGAAAATACCATGAACATTCCTGGTTTTAAACCTTTGTAGACTCCATTCCCATTGTCTAAAATGACCTTCCTCCTGTTGTCTGTTTCTTCGAATTTATTCCTATGGCACATGGCTTATGAAGAGCCTGGAGGGAAATCTGGCTCCTCTGAACTCCTACAGATAACTCAAAACCTTCTAATTCCTCATCTTTCTAACAATAATATTTGTTTATTTTTGGAATTTTCCATTTAATATTTTCAAACTACAATTGACTACAGGTAACTGTAATCACAGAAAGAAAAACTGCTGATAATGGGGAACTACTATTATATAGTAGTTAATAACAATATATCGTGTATTTGAAAATTACTAAGAGAGTAGATTGATACAAAATTGATAAATATGTGCATTAATAATATATTAATTGCTTGATTTATCCATCCAACAATGTATACCTCTGTCAAAATATCATGTTGTATATTATGAATAGATACAATTTTTATTTGTCAAAGAAATAGATAACATTAAAAATAAATAAATTAAGAATAAAAAAGATTCATTTCTTGCCACATTATTGTCATTCTAATTCTGTAATTCTGCTTCTCAAACATTTCTTATATCTATTCACTCTCCTTCTTCACTACTACAGCACTACCTTAGACTCTCTCTTATCTCTCGCTTGGGTTTTCAAGAACCCTTTAAAATCAGTCTCTCTAACTCTATATTTGCACCTATCCTCTAGATAGGGTGAAAAGTAACTTTGCCTAAAACAAACAACAAACAACAACAACAAACAGTAGAAGACAGAGAGCACAGTTGAACAAAGCTAAATTCTCAAAAATTAAATTTCTGGTACAGTTTCATCCCAGAGGACCACAGAAGGGACAAGAAGAATCCTCATTCATTAAACAGTAGTCACTAAGAAATAGCCACCAAGAAAGTACTTCCAGCTAGCATGCTACCCTCTAGCTATGCCTACTATGCCTGTCACTCAGACATGGTATAACTTTGCAAGGTTTGTATTTACTATTGCCTTGGCTTTGCATTCTCTTCTTTTCCTTTCAACTACTGGCAAACTCCTACTGATCCATCAAACCTGAACTCATCTGTGTCATCTTCTCCATGAACTTGTCAGGCCATTTCAGAGAGAGACTAAAAGCATATGTCTACAAATGCCATTCACATGACATTTTATAAGTGATCCACTTTTTCTAATAATTTCCACAATATTTTCTAATTTAGGTGAGTTACATTTTTGCTTACATTTCTAATATTCCTAATGCATCCTTTTCCCCAAGATCCCAACTCAGATTGTGGGGTCTTTTTGCTCCCACTGCAGATTTAAGTGATAGTGATTGTCATAGCTTGTAATTTTATCTTATTCCTGGATGGTGATTCAAGTACATGCCACTATAACTTGCCCTAAATAGGCAGAATAGGGTGAAAATTTAAATTGTT
The DNA here is from genome assembly GCF_027406575.1 of Nycticebus coucang. Lineage (NCBI taxonomy): Eukaryota > Metazoa > Chordata > Mammalia > Primates > Lorisidae > Nycticebus > Nycticebus coucang. The sequence continues at coordinate 46,266,837 of NC_069801.1, read as the reverse complement.
TATTCCAGATAGCTTCCATAAGCTAGAAAATGCAGCTAATGCTTTTATTTGAGAGATAATTGGGAGAAGGAAGTCACTTTTTCTTTTTCTGAGACAGAGTTTCACTATATCGCCCTTGATGGAGTGCTATGGCGTCACAGCTCACAGCAACCTCAAACTCTTGGGCTCAAGCGATTTTCTTGTCTCAGCCTCCCTAGTAGCTGGGACTACTGCAACTCACCACAACACCTGGCTATTTTTTGTTTGTTTGTTTAGCAGGCTCCGTCTGGGTTCATGCATGTGGCTGGTACCCTAAACACTGAGCTAAGTGCGGGAAGTCACTTTAAAATGGAAAAACCATGAATTTTAACTTACAAAAGTTTTGGGTATTGGAAGGTTTGACTTCCAATAGGTTATACCAGCAAGCCATTCCCTTTACCCCCAAAGTGCTGAGAAAAGGAATATTGATAGCTTTTCTCAGTAGACAGAGAAGGGATAAAAGCAGAGCAGATAGTTTTCTAACCCTGTCTTCTCCTAACTCCCAACCTTCCACAAACTACTCTCCTTTCTCATATTCTGATACCCAGCTCTGGGCCCCATGGACTTGGTCCTTGTGCTGCCCCTCCTAATTGGTTTAACTTTTTCAGGAAGAACAGGAAAAAGAAGTAAGAGTCACCATGCTTTTTTATTTGCTGTCTTTATTTCCTGCCTTAGGTTGGATTGATAATTTTTTCTGCTCCTGTTATGGAAGTCAGAGTTTCTATCTATAATCTTGTAATTGTAATTTTAAATTTGTAACATATATTCTTAACCACCTGCTTTTTTCTAACAAAGTCTAAAATTATTCAATACCTTTATCTTCTTCCTAGGGAGAAGGCAAGAATCTCAGCTTGCCTAAATAGTCTTCTGAAGTACACTGCTTCCTTTCCTAAGAAATTTAGTTAAATATTTAAAGAATCACAGAACAAGTTATTATTTTTAGTGAAAAAAAAGGTAGTTAGATTTGCCAACATATTTTATCATTTTTTCTCACTTTTGTTTTTGCATCCCAGTCCTTCCCTTTAGCTTTAATTTTTGTTGTGTGAAAGTAAATCTTTTAATAGTAAAGGATATCAAAATGGATATATGTATGATAAATTCTCTTAGTTGTTGTGTATCTTAACTGAAAAATGGTGTCCTCAATCTTGAATGAGTATTCTAAACTGACAGAAGTCTGTTTTCTTACTTTGTAGCATTATTCTCTGGAATATTTTATTGCTTATGAGAGTTCTTTTATTGACCTAATTATAATCTTATGTAATTAATGTCTTTCTTTAGCATTTTACTTTCTACTTTCTATTGATAAGTTGACTGCTCTCTTTTAAACTCCTGTATTTACGCTACGCTATATCCTTGCTCATTTTCTGACACCTCGCTGTACTTCCTCTAATCCAGCAGTCCCCAACTTTTTTGACACCAGAGACAGACTGGTTTCATAGAATACGATTTTTTCCCCAGACTTTGATGGGGGGGGAGTAGAGGATGGTTTAGAGATGATTCAAACACACTATATCTCCACCTCAGATCATCAATCATTAGATTTTCATAAGGAGTGTGCAACCTGGATCCCTCACATGCAAGGTTTTACCGTAGGGCTTGTGCTCCTATGAGACTCTAATGTCCCTTATTTGGTAGGAGGTGGAGCTCAGGCAGTGATGCAAGCATTGGGGGAGTGGCTAGATCTAAGATGAAGCTTTGCTTACTCACCCACCATCCTCCTCCTGCTGTGCATCTAGGTTCCTAAGAGACTGCAGCTGGTACTAGTCAGTGGCCCAGGGGTTGGAGACTGCATCTGTACTTCACTGCTACCACTTCCATGTTCCCCTCTTCCTGCTATTTTTGTTTGTTGCAATCCTTGATCCTTATGGTTCAGTTCACATTTCATATCCACTAGAAACTCTCTTCTAGTTATATCACATAGAATGAATCTCTCCCTTCAAAACTTCATTGGCGTGTTTTATTAACCCAGCATATCTAACATTTGATTCACATAACTTTCTCTTATAAACATAGAAGAACATAATAGACAAACCAGAGTTCAGGACTCAGGGAGAAATTAATTAGTCTCACCTCTATTCTCTTCATTTAAAAAATAAAAATAGTATCTACCTTGAAGAATAAGTCAAAGTTACTAACATATCCCAATTACCTGATACAAATCAATTCACAGTAGCACAAATAACCCAGAGTTTTTGTTCTTGCCCTCTGCAGAACTCTGAGTTCACCCTAGAAAGCACCCTGAGATATTTTCAGAAGCCCTTAAGCAAATATCTTAGATGTGCTATTGAAGCAGTCTGTCAGCTACAGACCTCATGTGGCTTCTGATATGTTTCCCCTCTTGGTCTCTCATTCCCACAAGTAAATGTTCTCTGACCCAGAAAGTACTTGAAGGAGCTTAGTCATCATTACTATGGATATGATACCCATTAATTAATTTATTTAATATACTATATAATACATATGGTACTGCATTCTACAAATATATCTATGAAAGAAAGAACAAAAAATGTTGCTCTTATGGCTCTTAGATACTAGTTAGAGGAGAGAAACAATAAAAATAATAAATATAGACATTATTTTATGCTCAATATTGGTTTAAATAAGTGCATTTATCCAGTAAACATTCACATTCAAAAAATTTTTATTTTAAAATAATATGGTGGTACAAATGTTTTTGGTTGTATGCATTGATTTTGTTATGCTTAAGTCAGAGTTATAAGTATGTTTATCATCCAGATAGTATTCATTGTACCCGTTAGGTAGGTTTTTGTCCATCTGCTTCTCACCCCACCCACCTACTTGATTTCTTCTGAGTTATACTGCCCTTTGTGAACATGTGTGCTTATTGGTTAGTTCCAGTTATTTTTATTTATTTATATTAATATATGGGTACATTGTTTGCTTTTCTTACGTAAAAGTCCAAGTTGTATATGAGCCCTTCACCCAGGAAGTGTGCCATGTACCTGTATGTTGCACCCATTAGGTGAGAGCTTACCAATCCCACCCTACTCTCGTTAATCTTCCCCCCCCACTCCCCTTCTACTTGAATTTGTGTTTTTTTTTTTTTTGGAGTGGGTGTGTAGTAGTTCATCTACTACTTTTGTATTAGTATTGAGATATTGTTTTTCCATTCTTGTGATACTTTGCTTGGGAGGATTGTGTCCAAATCCATCCAGTAAAAATAAAAGATGTAAAGTCTCTATCTTTCTTCATGACAGAATAGTATTTCTTTCATGAGTTGATGGGCACTTGGGTTTTTCCCAACACTTGGTAATTGTAAATTGGGTTGCAATAAAACATTCTAGTGCAAAGGTTCTTATGGTAAAATGATTTCTGCTGAGTAGATAACCTAGTAATGAGATTGCACGATCATATGGAAGGTATACTTTTAGCTCTTTGAGGATTATCCATACTTCTTTCTAAAAGGGCTGTATTAATTTGTAGTTATACCAACAGTGTTGAAGTGTTCCTGTCTCTCCTCTCCCCTACCAGCATTTGCAGCTTTGGGACTTTGTGATGTGGGCTAGTCTCACTGGGTTAGTTGATATCTCAAGGTGGTTTTGATTTGCATGTCTCTGATGATTAGGGAAGATGAGCATTTTTTTCATGTATTTGTTGGCCACTCTGTCCTCTTAGTAAAAGATTATGTCCATCTCTCTTGCACACTTGTAAATAGGGTTTTTTTCTCTTTTCTTGGTGATTAGTTTGAGTTCTCTGTAGATTCTAGTTTTCAGCCCTTTGTCAGATTCATAACATGCAATTATCTTCTCCCATCCTGAAGGTTGTCTGTTTGCTTTAGTTGTTGTATCCTTAGCTGTGCAGAGCTTTTTAGCTTGATCATGTCCTATTTATTTATTTTTGGTGTTGCTGCAGTTGCCCAGGGGGTCTTCATAATTTTTTTTTCCCCAGGATGATATCGTTGGGAGTTTTCCCACACTTTCTTATAGAGTTTTTATCATTTTGTGTATTAGATTTAAATCTTTTATCCATCTTGAGTCAATTTTTATAAGTGCTGAAAGGAAGGGTATAGTTTTAGTCTTTTACATGTGGTTATCCAGTTCTTCCAGCACCACTTATGGAATAGGGATTCTTTTCCCCAGTGTATGCTTTTGTTTAGTTTATTGAAGATCAGATGGTGATATGTGGCTGATTTCATCTCTAGGTTTTCTATTCTGTTACATAGATCTAGGTCTCTATTTTCGGGTCCATACTATGCTATCTTCATAAGTGTAGAATTAAAGTATAACCTGAAATCTGATAGAGTGATGCCTCATCCAGCTTGGTTTTCATTTCTTAGAGTTGTGTTGGCTATTCAGATTTCTTTCTGGTTCCATATGAAACAAATAACTACTCTTTCAAGCTCTTCAAAGTATGATATTGGTGCTTTCATGGAGATTGCATTAAATCTGTACATCACTTTGAGTAGGTTGGGCATTCTAACAATGTTGATTCTTCCCAGCCATCAGCATAGTATCTTCTACTATTAGTTAATGTCTTCCGCTATTTCTTTTCTCAGAGTTTCATAGTTCTTTCTGTAGAGATCCTTCACATTCTTTATCAGGTATATTCCCAGGTATTTCATTTTTTTTGATGCTAGTATGGAGGGTTTTGAGTCTTTAATTTGATTCTCAGCTTGCTTATTATTGACAGATATGAAGGCTACTCATTTGTGGACATTGATTTTATATCCAGAGACATTACCATATTTCTTGATCACTTCCAGGAGACTTGCGGTTGAGTTTCTAGAATTTTCTAAGTATTCTTATATTTGACCCCCTCTGTCCCCTCTTGAGTATCCTTGATATCCTTCTCTTGACTGATTGCATTGGCTAGAACTAGCATTATGTTGAGTAGTAGTGGTGATAGAGGGCATCTTTGTCTGGTTCCAGTTCTACGTGGGAATACTTTCAGTTTTGCTCCATTCAGTATGATATTGGCTGTGAGTTTGTTGTAGATGGCTTCTATTAGTTTAAGAAATGTCCTATCTATGCCATTTTCTTAATTGTTCTTATCAGAAAATGAGGCTGATTTTTGTTGAATGCTTTTTTTTTCATCTATTGAGAAGATCATATGGTCTTTGTTTTTGCTTCTATTTATGTGGTTAGTTCCAATTTAATAGCAAGTACATGTGTTTGTTTTCCCATTCTTAGGATAATGGCCTCAATTCCATCCAAATAATGGCTTCCTTTAAGTAAGATTCATCCGTAAACTAAATAACATCAGTGTTAGTAAGAGGATGGAATTTCTCTCAGGTCCATCCTAGGAGAGACCAGCTAGGTGGTTAAGATTATACAATCAGGATGGGAGGCGGAGCAAGATGGCAGCCGAGTAACAGCTTCCTTGCATCCGGGCACTGTGAGTCTGGGGATATAGGACTCCAGGCATCTCTGGCTGGTGGGATCTGCCTATCATCACCCCTGAGACGATACAGGGAGTCAGCGAGAGACTTCTGGACCCCAAGAGGAGGACTAAAACAGTGGAAAACCGGCAAGTGGTCGCATGTGTTCAATCCGTCTAAACCCGCCCGCAACTGTAAGTTCAGTAGCAGCGAGACTGCAAACAAGAAAGGCCTTACTTGTGAACTGTTTTGGTGTCTTTCGACTTGGCACTCAGCTGAACCGCCTTGGGGAGAGCCTGAGCGGGAGTGCGGAGAACTTTGGCCTTTGTCTAGGGCCCCAGTCTGAGCCGCTGAGCCAGACGGAGCTAATAGTGTTTGGCTCTGGGTCACAGGCAGCCATTGTGAGTGAACTGCCCCGGCAAGCTCCGCCCTCAGGGTCGCAGAGCTGGAATTGGGTGGGAGCTGGTAACCCAGCGACCAAGTAGCCTAAGGGCGGGGTCTGAGCCGCCTTGCAGCCCTAACCCTCGGGGGAAGAGGGAGACCAGTTTTGACACACAGGTCCACAGGCACGAGAACTTAAAGAGCAAGAGGAAGTGAAAGGAAAATTAGGGCAAGGAAACAGATAAAAGAAATCACCCATGAGGAAGAATCAGCAGAAAACTCCAGGCAACATGAAGAAGCAGTCCAGAACAACCCCGCCAAGGGACCATGAGGTAGCTACTGCAGAGGATTCCACCTATAAAGAAATGTTAAGAATGACAGAAAGGGAATTTAGAATATGCATGTTGAAAACAATGAAAGAAATGATGGAAACAATGAAGGAAACTGCTAATAAAGTGGAAAATAACCAAAAGAAAATCCAAAAACAGAATCAAAACAGACATGAACAATATGAAGAATATAAAAAGGATATAGCACAGCTGAAGGAAATGAAACAGTCAATCAGGGAACTAAAAGATGCAATGGAAAGTATCAGCAACAGGTTAGACCATGCAGAAGAAAGAATTTCAGAGGTAGAAGACAAAGTTTTTGAGATAACTCAGATAGTAAAAGAGGCAGAAAAGAAGAGAGAGAAAGCAGAACGTTCACTGTCAGAATTATGGGACTTTATGAAGCGTTCCAACATACGAGTTATAGGAATTCCAGAAGGGGAAGAAGAATGCCCCAGAGGAATGGAAGCCATACTAGAGAATATTATAAAAGAAAATTTCCCAAATATCACCAAAGATTCTGACACACTGCTTTCAGAGGGCTATCGGACCCCAGGGCGCCTCAACTCTAACCGAGCTTCTCCAAGACACATTGTGATGAACCTGTCCAAAGTCAAGACAAAAGAAAAGATTCTGCAAGCTGCCAGGAGTAAGCGCCAGTTGACCTACAGGGGCAAATCCATCAGAGTGACCGCAGACTTCTCTAATGAAACTTTCCAAGCAAGAAGACAATGGTCATCTACCTTTAATCTACTTAAACAGAACAATTTCCAGCCCACAATTCTATACCCTGCTAAGCTAAGCTTCAAAATTGACGGAGAAATCAAATCATTTACGTATATACAAACATTGAGGAAATTCACCACAGCAAGACCAGCTCTACAGGAAATACTTCAACCTGTTCTGCACACTGACCACCACAATGGATCAGCAGCAAAGTAAGGACTCAGAAATCAAAGGACAGAACCTAACCTCCACACTGATGCAAAAGATAAAACTAAGCAATGGACTCTCACAAAATAAGACGAATAGAATACGACCACACTTATCAATTATCTCAATAAATGTTAATGGCTTGAATTCCCCACTGAAGAGACATAGATTGGTTGACTGTATTAAAAAACACAAGCCATCCATTTGCTGTCTGTAAGAAACACACCTGGCTTCAAAAGACAAATTAAAGCTCCGAGTCAAGGATTGGAAGACAATTTTTCAGGCAAATGGCATTCAGAAGAAAAGAGGAGTTGCAATCTTATTTTCAGATACATGTGGATTTAAAGCAACTAAAGTCAAAAAAGACAAAGATGGTCACTTTATATTGGTCAAGGGAAAAATACAACAAGAAGACATTTCAATTCTAAATATCTATGCACCCAATTTAAATGCTCCCAGATTCTTGAAACAGACCTTACTCAGTCTGAGCAATATGATATCTGGTAATACCATAATAACAGGGGACCTTAACACTCCTCTTACAGAGCTGGACAGATCCTCTAAACAGAAATTAAACAAGGATATAAGAGATTTAAATGAGACCCTAGAACAACTGTGCTTGATAGACGCATATAGAACACTCCATCCCAAAGATAAAGAATATACATTCTTCTCATCACCCCATGGAACATTCTCCAAAATTGATCATATCCTGGGACACAAAACAAATATCAAGAGAATCGAAAGAATTGAAATTTCACCTTGTATCTTCTCAGACCATAAGGCACTAAAGGTGGAACTCAACTCTAACAAAAATGCTCGACCCCACCCAAAGGCATGGAAATTAAACAATCTTCTGTTGAATAACAGATGGGTGCAGGAAGAAATAAAACAGGAAATCATTAACTTCCTTGAGCATAACAACAATGAAGACACAAGCTACCAAAACCTGTGGGATACTGCAAAAGCAGTTTTGAGAGGAAAATTCATCGCTTTAGATGCCTACATTTGAAAAACAGAAAGAGAGCACATCAACAATCTCACAAGAGATCTTATGGAATTGGAAAAAGAAGAACAATCTAAGCCTAAACTCAGTAGAAGAAAAGAAATATCCAAAATCAAATCAGAGATCAATGAAATTGAAAAAAAAAAAGAATCATTCAGAAAATTAATGAAACAAGAAGTTGGTTTTTTGAAAAAATAAATAAAATAGATAAACCATTGGCCAGACTAACGAGGAATAGAAAAGTAAAATCTCTAGTAACCTCAATCAGAAATGATAAAGGGGAAATAACAACTGATCCCACAGAGATACAAGAGATCATGTCTGAATACTACCAGAAACTCTATGCCCAGAAATTTGACAATGTGAAACAAATGGATCAATATTTGGAATCACACCCTCTCCCTACACTCAGCCAGGAAGAAATAGAGCTCCTGAACAGACCAATTTCAAGCACTGAGATCAAAGAAACAATAAAAAATCTTCCAACCAAAAAATGCCCTGGTCCAGATGGCTTCACTCCAGAATTCTATCAAACCTTCAAGGAAGAACTTATTCCTGTACTGCAGAAATTATTCCAAAAAATTGAGGAAGAAGGAATCTTCCCCAACACATTCTATGAAGCAAACATCACCCTGATACCAAAACCAGGAAAAGACCCAAACGAAAAGGAGAATTTCAGACCAATCTCACTCATGAACATAGACGCAAAAATTCTCAACAAAATCCTAGCCAATAGTTTACAGCTTATCATCAAAAAAGTCATTCATCATGATCAAGTAGGCTTCATCCCAGGGATGCAAGGCTGGTTTTACATACGCAAGTCTATAAACGTTATCCACCATATTAACAGAGGCAAAAATAAAGATCACATGATCCTCTCAATAGATGCAGAAAAAGCATTTGATAAAATCCAGCATCCTTTTCTAATTAGAACACTGAAGAGTATAGGCATAGGTGGCACATTTCTAAAACTGATTGAAGCTATCTATGACAAACCCACAGCCAATATTTTACTGAATGGAGTAAAACTGAAAGCTTTTCCCCTTAGAACTGGAACCAGACAAGGTTGTCCTCTGTCACCTTTACTATTCAACGTAGTGCTGGAAGTTCTAGCCAATACAATTAGGCAAGACAAGGAAATAAAGGGAATCCAAATGGGAGCAGAGGAGGTCAAACTCTCCCTCTTTGCTGACGACATGATCTTATACTTAGAGAACCCCAAAGACTCAACCACAAGACTCCTAGCAGTCATCAAAAAATACAGTAATGTTTCAGGATATAAAATCAATGTCCACAAGTCAGTAGCTTTTGTGTACACCAATAACAGTCAAGATGAGAAGCTAATTAAGGACACAACTCCCTTCACCATAGTCTCAAAGAAAATGAAATACTTAGGAATATACCTAACGAAGGAGGTGAAGGACCTCTATAAAGAAAACTATGAAATCCTCAGAAAGGAAATAGCAGAGGATATTAACAAATGGAAGAACATAACCATGCTCATGGACGGGAAGAATCAACATTGTTAAAATGTCTATACTTCCCAAAGCAATCTACCTATTCAATGCCATTCCTATCAAAATACCAACATCGTACTTTCAGGATTTGGAAAAAATGATTCTGTGTTTTGTATGGAACCGGAAAAAACCCCGTATGGCTAAGGCAGTTCTCTGTAACAAAAATAAAGCTGGGGGCATCAGCATACCAGATTTTAGTCTGTACTACAAAGCCATAGTGCTCAAGACAGCATGGTACTGGCACAAAAACAGAGACATAGACACTTGGAATCGAATTGAAAACCAAGAAATGAAACTAACATTTTACAACCACCTAATCTTTGATAAACCAAACAAGAACATACCTTGGGGGAAAGACTCCCTATTCAATAAATGGTGTTGGGAGAACTGGATGTCTACATGTAAAAGACTGAAACTGGACCCACACCTTTCCCCACTCACAAAAATTGATTCAAGATGGATAAAGGACTTAAATTTAAGGCATGAAACAATAAAAATCCTCCAAGAAAGCATAGGAAAAACGCTGGAAGATATTGGCCTGGGGAAAGACTTCATGAAGAAGACTGCCATGGCAAATGCAACAACAACAAAAATAAACAAATGGGACTTCATTAAACTGAAAAGCTTCTGTAGAGCTAAGGAGACAATAACCAAAGCAAAGAGACAACCTACATAATGGGAAAGGATATTTGCATATTTTCAATCAGACAAAAGCTTGATAACTAGGATGTATAGAGAACTCAAATTAATGCACATGAAAAAAGCCAACAATCCCTTATATCAATGGGCAAGAGACATGAATAGAACTTTCTCTAAAGATGACAGACGAATGGCTAACAAACACATGAAAAAATGTTCATCATCCCTATATATTAGAGAAATGCAAATCAGAACAACTCTGAGATATCATCTAACCCCAGTGAGAATGGCCCACATCACAAAAATCTCAAAATTGCAGATGCTGGTGTGGATGTGGAGAGAAGGGAACACTTTTACACTGCTGGTGGGACTGCAAACTAGTACAACCTTTCTGGATGGAAGTATGGAGAAACCTCAAAGCACTCAAGCTAGACCTCCCATTTGATCCTGCAATCCCATTACTGGGCATCTACCCAGAAGGAAAGAAATCCTTTTATCATAAGGACACTTGTACTAGACTGTTTATTGCAGCTCAATTTACAATCGCCAAAATGTGGAAACAGCCTAAATGCCCACTAACCCAGGAATGGATTAAGAAGCTGTGGTATATGTATACTATGGAATACTATTCAGCCATTAAAAAAAATGGAGACTTTACATCCTTCGTATTAACCTGGATGGACGTGGAAGACATTATTCTTAGTAAAGCATCACAAGAATGGAGAAGCATGAATCCTATGTACTCAATTTTGATATGAGGACAATTAATGACAATTATGGTCATGGGGGGGGAAACAGAAAAAGGGAAGTAGGGAGGTGGGTGGGGCCTTGGTGTGTGTCACACTTTATGGAGGCAAGACATGATTGCAAGAGGGACTTTACCTAACAATTGCAATCAGTGTAACCTGACTTATTGTACCCTCAATGAATCCCCAACAATAAAAAAAAAAAAAAGATTATACAATCAGGCAGAATTTTATCCAAAGGCAGGAGCAGAACAGTGGCAGAATTTAGATTTTCTTTTTTCATTTGATGATTGTAGTGTGGGGAAGAGAAAGAAGAAAAACTTCATAGGAAGCCAGTCTACTTACTGAATAATGTTAAAGGTGGCACAAGTTTAGAAGCACTTCTACTAATGTGGAGCAAATATAATGAGGGGAGAGTCCATCATTATTTCTTTGGTTGCTTTTATTAATATGGCAGTAGCAGTTTTGGGTTTCATGTAAGGTGGCAATCTTTTGTCCACAAGGTCCAGTTATTGGCCATAGAGCTCTATAGGTCTCTCCTGATCTCCAGTTTTTCAGTAAGAACATCTATTGAGGGATTCTACTGTATTTTTCAGATCTTTGAGGGCTGCAAATCCTTGCTTAAAAGTGTCAAAATCTTTGGTGATCTTGTCTTTAAATTTGTTGAATTCTTGAGATAACTTTTGATTTTCTGCTCGAATTTCCAATTCCCACTTTTCCTCCATTCTATTAATCTTGTTTTCAATCCAAACTCTGAACTTGATTTCTGACATCTCAGCCATCTGTTTATGAATGGCATCTTCAGTTACATCTGCCATATCTTTCCTTGGGGAGGGGGCATTGATTTACCCTGGTTAATTCATGTTACCAGAGTTTTTCTTCTGATTTCGTCTCATGATTATTTTTCACTGTTTGAGTAGATGAGTGGATAAAGAACAGTTGGGTTGGGGGCTCCAGGAGTAGTGATTAAACAGCCCTTTGTCCAAAAGGTGGGACTGGTTGTCTTTACCTTTTCCCTTGCAGCTTTGCCAAAGATCCATAGAGTGCTGTGGCCTGAGAAACTGGGGACCTCCTTGGTGTGGTGGGGCTAAGTGGCTCTGTCTTGTTTTCAGCTGGTCTCTGTCCGACCCTAGTGAATAATTTACTCTGGGTTGATGTCTCAGCTGTGGAGAAATACTAGCAATTAAGTCACCCCACCTTCCATAGGCAACAATTGGAAAAGGAAAATCAAACCTTCCTACAACCACACACCCAGGGTACCACTTGGATAGTCCTCAGGCGATTGGCCCACTTCAAGAGGTCCAAATCAATTGTCTCAGCCAGCACCTGTTGCAGGTGGGAGAGTTCAAAATGTCTCTGGCAACTACCCTGTTTCCCTGAAAATAAGACAGTGTCTTATTTTAAGGTGTGCTCCCAAAGATGCGCTAGGTCTTATTTCCAGGGGACGTCTTATCTTTCCTGTAAGTAGATCTTATTTTCGGAGGATGTCTTATTTTCAGGGAAACAGGGTAGATCTCAGAAATGACTTTATCAGAATCTCTTTTAGAAGCTTCTAAGTACCGTTGAAAATGGCTTTCCTAGTGATTTTTGTTTCATTTAGAGCTGATTTTTTTCTAATTGTGAGTGCATATAAATTAGTTTAGATATTTCAAAGTTACTGCATTTTGACCACTCTAATTTGGGATATCTACAAGTTATGTGAGACCATTTTTCTAGATACTTTCATGAAGAGGCAATGTAAATATTAAACTTAAATCCAACTGGTGTTTCTTTTACTTATTTTTTTTTAAGAGAAAATTTAGAGCACTGCCAAGGAGAGTTGGAAGTGGGTCCCTCTCATGGAGGAAAAAATGATAGAGACCCCAATGGTGTTTCTAATATTAGATCTCTCCACAAGAAGGAAAACTAAATTTTAGAAATACAATTGCCCGTTAAGTTAGATCTTCTTGAATGACCAAAAAGCCCTAATGTAAGTGGTTTGTGATCAAGTATATTTGCCTTGAGGACCTGCATCAGTTTTATCATTTTACATGTCTTTATTTTCCCACAAAACTTGGAAAATTAAGGCACCAGGTGATTAGCTTTTATGTGTGCCCACTGAATTATGCAAGCTTCTCTGTATGTCCATTTTAATGGATTTCCTGTGAGATCATTTCAAAATGCCTAATATTTCTGTAAGAATTGAGTCATCTAAGATATCTTCTGGTCAAGAGGAACAGTGTCTCTTATCTTTAGGAATTATCTCATCCTCATAGTGAGCCTTATATTATTTGGTCACTCAAAAAAAAAAAAAAAAAAACTTTTTCAGTTGACCTGAACTTCAGAATCTCATCAGATTTAAAGATTACAAACTCTTTGCTTAAGTCATAAAGATTTACTTCTTCTTTTTAGAGAGAAACTTTCTTCCTGAACAACATTTTGAATGAGAGAAAAGCTTTTGGAAAACTCTAATTCCAAATAAAACTTTAACCTCAGAGAAAAGTGAAAATCATAGTTTCAATTACCATAAACTCTAAAGAATAACAAATGAAATGCCTATCTTACATTTTATCATTTGTATACAAGTATGGGTGATTATATATTGGTTTCATACATTGTACCCCATAAATGCATTAAAAATCATTTATGCTGTGACCAAGGCTCATGTCGCCCCAGAAATGATGGGGATTGCTGGAGGTCTGCTTCATATCCCTTCATAATAGCCCAAATGTCAACCTTAAATAATGAGATTCAGAGAATATAATTATGAAATTTATTTGAGTACAAAACTTAAGGGTAGCCACCCATAGATAAAAGCATCAAACAAAATGGGGTCAGCATTCCAAAGTAGAGAAGTTAAGATTTAAGTTATGTAGTCAGAGACAAAGAAACTTTAGCAAGATTAAAACATTTTCCTTTTCCTTTTTTTTTTTTTTTTTATTAAATCATAGCTGTGTACATTAATGTGATCATGGGGCACCATACACTGGTTTTCCATATGAGTAAAACATTTTCCATATGAGGCAAGTGTATATTTTATAGCAGTTTGATTGGTTATAGTTTACTACATTCCAAGGGGTGGTGATCTGAAGAAGTCTTACCTCTGGCACCACTTGGTCTTAAATATTTACAGAAAAAAAAGCAGAAGTTGTAGTTGTATGCCTTGTGACTCATGCTACACAGCCATATTCCTCTCAGGGTTAAAATAATTTAAAGTTCCAATAGCTTTAACTTGAATTGTTTTATGTTTGAATTATTTAATTTCATAGGATCTTCTCCCAAGTGTATAATACAGGGATAGGAGAATCATGTTCCAAGGACAACTTCATTCTTCCCATGTAGAGATATCTTTCATATTAAAAATGAAATAATGTCTTTTGTAGCACATTGGATGGACCTGGAGACTGTTATCCAAGTGAAGTTTCTCAAGAATGAAAAAAACAAACAGCACATGTTCTCATTAATAAGTGGGAACTAAATGATAAGTACACATAGGCACAAAGAGATATCAAGGACATTGAAAACCAATGTGGGGGAAGGTGGCAGGGGAGTGATATATAAAAACTTATCTATTTGTTGTAAATAAACACTACCATGATAGGGGGCATACCAAAAACCCTGACTTAAGCATTATATAACATAAAAAAATCCATGTACCAAAAAACATTTGTGCCCACTTAATGTTTTAAAATAAAAGATATTTATGATTACTACAAAAATACAATAGAGATGTCAAAAATGGTGGTTTTCCTGGCGTATTCTCAATCATTTGACAAACTAGGGCACTGTTAAAGAAAATGTTGACATGCTATCAAACATACATGACCCAGTATGCTTTAAAAAAGTAGCACACTAGAATTTGTCTTTCCCCTGACACATTTGGAAACATGTCAAAATCTAATTTTGATTAGAGAAGAGAGTATAATACATCTAGATTATAAATGCAAATCCCGGTAGATATTTGATTTCATCTAATCAAAGATGTCATTTTTAATTGCTGTGGAACAAGATTATCCTCTTCAAATGCAGCATTGAGTTAGTAGCAGTCCTTTGTATTTGCATAGAGATTTTCTATGAGGTTAACATACATTATGAATTAAAAGTATGCAACACTATGTATTAACACAAACACAATATTGAATGAAAAGACAACATAAAACAGTACTAATTGTATGATTGCATTTGTATATTTACAAAGCATGCAAAACTAAACTATGCATTAGAAGTGAGAGCAGTGGTTATCCTTGGGATGTATAGTAATGGGAATCAAGCATACGTGGAAAGTATGTAGGGTATTGTTAATATTCTGTTTTTGAATCTGAGTGCTAAATTCACAGATGGGTTCAGAGTATGAAAATCATTGAGATGTACACTCATGATACATCTAATTTTCTGTATGTTCATTATAATTTAATATACTTAAAATATATATGTTTACTTATATAACTTTACACATCTCCTAATTTTTGTTTACCAGAATTTAATGTGTTGTCTGTTAGCACCTAAAATAATTATTATTAATTTGTTTATTCAAAATTTTATACTATGCACATACCCTATACCAGGCCCAAACTAAGGTCTGCTGACATGAAAATAAAGAAAATTTACTTCCTGTGCTCAAGGAATTCATATGGGTAGGTGAGATCAGAGAACTTTATAGTACAATGAGCATGTGGAAATGAATATAGGGTATTTTGCTAAAATCAAACAGAAATACCCAAGCTAGATTGTGTGATCTGAGAAGATACAAGATATAATTTCAATTCTTTTAATTTTGTTGAGGTTTGATTTGTGTTCTGGGATATGATCTCTTTTGGAGAATGTTCCATGCGCTGTTGAGAAGAACATATATTCTTTAGCTTTGGGATGGAATGTTCTGTATATGTTTGTCAAGCAGTTGTTGTATAGCCACATTTAAGTCCCTTGTATCTTTTTTTAGTGTCTGTTTAGAGGATCTGTTCAGCTCTGTAAATAAGTGTTAAAGTCCCTGGCTATTATGGTGTTATGGGATATCATATTGCTCACACTAATTAAGGTCTGTTTCAAAAATGGAAGCATTTAAGTTGGGTGCATAAATATTTAGAAATGAAATGTCTTCTTGTTGTATTGTTCCCTTGACCAATATGAAATGTCCATGTTTGTCTTTATTGACTTTAGTTGCTTTAAATCCACTTGTATCTGAAATTAGGATTGCAATCAGTCTTTTTTCTGATTTCTGTTTGCCTGAAAAATTGTTTTCCATCCCTTAACCCTGAGTTCTATTTTGTCCTTTGAGGCTAGGTGTGTTTCCTACAGGCAAAAAATGGATGGCTTGCACTTTTTTATCCAGTCAGCCAGCCTTTTTCTCTTCAGTGGAGAATTCACACCATTAACATTTATTGAGATAATTGCTAAGTGTGGTGGAGTTCTATTCATCTTATTTTGTGAAAGTGCATTGGTTAGTTTTATTTTTTATGTCAATGATGCAAAAGGTTGTTTTGTCTTTAAACAATCTTATACTGAACAACAGGTTAAGGAAGAGATAAAAAAGGAAATAATTAACTTCCTTGAGCATAACAACAATGAAGACACAAGCTACTAAAACCTGTGGGGCACTGAAAAAGCAGTCTTAAAAGGGAAATTTATTGCATTAGGTCCCTACATTCAAAAAACCGAAAGATAGCATGTCAATAACCGAATGAATCACCTTAAAGAAAAGGAAAAGGAAGAGCAATTCAATCCCAAACCTAGCAGAAGAAAAAAAGTAACCAAAATTAAATCGGAAATAAATGAAAACAAAATAATCTTTCAGAAAATTAATGAAACAAAAAGTTGATTATTTGAAAAGATAAATAAAATTGATAAACCATTGGCCAGATTAACCAAAAATAAAAAAAGTAAAATCTCTAATAACCTCAATCAGAAATGAAAAGGGGGATATAACAACTGATACCACAAAGATGCGAGACATTATTTCTGACTACTTCCAAAAACTTCATGCCCAGAAA
Source organism: Nycticebus coucang (assembly GCF_027406575.1). Classification (NCBI taxonomy): domain Eukaryota; kingdom Metazoa; phylum Chordata; class Mammalia; order Primates; family Lorisidae; genus Nycticebus; species Nycticebus coucang. The sequence continues at coordinate 46,249,964 of NC_069801.1, read as the reverse complement.
TTTGACAATGTGGAGGAAATGGACCAATACCTGGAATCACACCATCTTCCTAGACATAATCAAGAAGAAATAGATGTCTTGAACAGACTAATATCAAGCAAGGAGATTGCAGAAAGAATAAAAAAAAACTTCCAATTAAAAAAAATAAAGAAAACCAGGACCAGATGGCTTCACATCAGAATTCTATCAAACCTTTAAAGATGAGTTTTAACCTGTATTTTAGAAACTATTCCAAAACACTGAGAAGAAAGGAAGTTTCCCCAACATGTTCTATGAAGCAAACATCACCTTGATTCCAAAACCAGGAAAGTACCCAACTAAAAAGGAGAACTACCTACCAATTTCACTAATGAATATCAATGCAAAAATACTCAATGAAATATTGGCTAATAGAATGCAGCTACTAATTAAAAAATTATATATCACCATCACGTAGGCTTCATCCAAGGGATGCAAGGTTGGTTTAACATATGCCAATCCATAAATGTAATACATTATATCAATAGAAGTGAAAACAAAGATGATAAGGGGCGGCAGCTGTGGCTCAATGAGTAGGGTGCCAGCCCCATATCCTGAGGGTGGAGAGTTCAAACCCTACCCTGGCCAAACTGCAACAAAAAAATAGCTGGGCATTGTGGCAGGCACCGGTAGTGCCAGCTACTTGGGAGGCTGAGGCAAGAGAATCACCTAAACCCAGGAGTTGGAGGTTGCTGTGAGCTATGTGATGCCATGGCACTCTACCGAGGGTGATAAAGTGAGACTCTATCTCTAAACAAACAAACAAACAAACAAACATGATGATCCTCTCAATTGATGCAGAAAAAGCATTGACAAAATTCAGCATTGTTTTCTAACAAGAACATTTAAGAAAATAGGCATAGGTGGTGCATTTCTTAAGCTGATTGAAGCCATCTATCACAAACCCCCAGCTAACATCATCCACTTAGAACTGGAACCAGACATGGATGTCCACTATCACCACTATTATTCAACAAGTTGTAGCCAATGCAGTCAGGCAAGAGAAGTATAAAAAAGGGCATCCAAATGGGTGCAAAGGAGGTCAAACTCTCCCTCTTTGCTGATGATATGATCTCATATTTAGAAACCCCCAGAGACTCAACCACAAAACTCCAGGAAGTCATCATAAAATACAGTGATGTCTCAAGGTATAAGATCAATGTCCACAAATCAGTAGCCTTTGTATATACTAGTAACAGCCAAGTTGAGAAGCAAATCAAGGACACAATTCCTTTTGTAGTCTCCTCAAAGAAAATGAAATACTTAGGAATATACCTAACAAAGAGGTGAAAGATCTTTTCAAAGAAAATTATGAAACCCTAATAAAAGAAATTGCAGAAGACACTAACAAATGGAAGAATATACTGTGCTCTTGGCTGGGAAGAATCAACATTGTCAAAATCTATATTCCACCCAAAGCAATCTGTAGATTCAATGGAATCCCAATTAAAATACCAACATCATATTTTGAAGAACTGGAAAAAATAGTACTTCATTTTATATGGAACCAGAAAAAAACCTATACAGCTATTGGTATTCTTAGTAATAAAAACAAAGTTGGAGGCATCACCCTACCAGACTTTAGGCTATATTACAAGTCCACAGTAATCAAAACAGCATGGTATTGGCACAAAAATAGAGACATAGACATATGGAACAGAATAGAAAACCAAGAGATGAAACCAGGCTTTACTTGCCATTTTATCTTTGATAAACCAAACAAAAGCATATAGTAGGGGAAAGAATCCCTATCAACATATGGTATTAGGAGAACTGGATAACCACATGTAAAAGACTAAAACTGGACCCACAAATTTCACCCCTTACAAAAATAAACTCAAGATGGATAAGAGACTTAAATCTTAGATATGAAATGATAAAAATATGAGAAGAAAATGTGGGGAAAATTCTTGATGATATTGGACGGGGGAAAGATTTTATGACAAAGACTTCAGCGGCCATTGCAACAACAAAAATTAACAAATGGGACTTAATAAATCTGAAAAGCTTCTGCACAACTAAGAACACAAGTAAAGCAAAAAGACAACCTTCAGAATGGGAACAGATATTGTCAGTGTATCAGTCTGATAGAATCTATAGATAACTGAAATTAATCAACAAAAAAAGAGTAAATAATCCCATCTATCTCTGGGCAAGAGATATGTACAGAACCTTCTCTGACGAAGACAGATCAATGGCTAGCAAACATTTGAAAAAATGCTCATTATCCCTGATCATCAGAGAAATGCAAATCAAAACCATCCTGAGATATCAACACACCCCAGTGAGAATACCACACGTCATAAAGTTCCAAAGCTGCAGAGCTGGCGTGGATGTGGAGAGAAGGGAGCACTTTTATACTGCTGGTGGGACTACAAACTAAGACAGCCTTTTTGGAAGAAGTATGGAGAATCCTCAAAAGAACTCAAATTAGACATTCCATTTGATCCTGCAGTCCCAGGATTTCTTTAGTCACCACCCAAAAGAAAAAAAAATAATTTTATCATAAGGACATTTAACTAGATTGTTCATCACAGATCAATTTACTATTGCCAAACATGTGAACAACATAAATGTCCACCAACCCAGGAATGGATTAAAAAGCTGTGGTATATGTATACTGTGAAATATTATTCAGCCATTAAAAAGAAGGAGACTTTACATCTTTTGTATTTACTGGATTGATTTGGAACACATTCTTAGTAAAGTGTCACAAGAATGAAGAAGCAAGAATCCAATGTACTCAATTCTAATATAAAGGCACAAGGTGAGGGGATAGGGGAATGAGGGATGGGTTAATGGGGGTCACCATACATGGCACACCTCGTGGAGGCAGGACACAATTATAAGAGGGACTTTACCTAACAAACACAATCAGTGAAATTCTTTGTGCCATCAATGAATCTCAAACAGTAAAAATATTTAAAAATGTCTTTCACCAAAAAGACTGGGAAATTTCAATAACATTCAACTGTAAATGCAAATATTTAGGTGGTAGAAGATGTTCTCATAATGGCCAACTGAAAGCAAAGGTGTGGATGAAGAATAATGTAACTGCTTCTTGCTGAAAGTGAACCAGATGGGCTCTGCCTTGTGTATCTTTGGATGTAAAAGTTGACCTAGTCCAATGAATGGGACACCGTAGGTTTCTGTTATTCTGGAGAAACCAAAAATGCTTTTACTTCTGACAAGGTGGTAGGGATTTTCCCTGTACATAGCAGTATTTTTGCATCTTAATCTGAATCTGCCTCTTAGAATCAAGGAAGATCTAGATGGAAGATTCAGAAACCTCCTAGACTATTAAGCTGTATGTAAGATAGCCAGTCAAAAACATTCAGGCCAGTATTTTACAGGAACCTCTGGTAATTTTCTACCCTTCCCTCACTCCTCTGGGAGCTTTATTAGAAATGCTGTATCAGAAGCTAACCTTAGCTATCTGCAATCTGTAAAAAATCTGGTTTTGTAGTCATGTGACTAGTGGAAAATTACATTTTTCTCCCTTTATCCCCACTGTGAGTCTCTGGATTCATGTATTACAGTGTGATGATCCCTCAGTTGTTGAGAAGCAAGCTTCCCCATAAATTTTATGTGGGGGAAAAAGTCAGTAACTAAAAACTGTCCATTAGCCACTGTGCCAACATGGATTTTTTGTTCGTTTTACTCTCTGCGTTATTCTTCATGGTATCCCAGGCTTTAACCTTTAACCCTCTGCTGACTTCTTTTTTCCTCCTCTCCTTTCCTTTTCTTCCTTTACAAATTCCAAATCCTTCCTCTATTCTTAGATCATTCAACTCTCTTTAGGTCATAGCCCACATTCTCTTCTGGGTCATACTCTGAGGTGTTTAGCAGAACCACAGGTCCACCTTTCTCTGCAGGACTTATGGTCATAAATAACAAAATACTGCATATGTCAAGTACCAAGTACAGTTGGTGCTAAATCAGTGCTTTTCTCCTTCTACCCTTCTGCTTGTTTTATTGTTGTTATATCCTTACTCTTCTTATGTCAAAAAACAAATGCCTCATTACATCTGTTGACATTTGTGTTCTCTTATTTTGGATTTAAGCTCATAAAAGGAAAGATGTGCATCCTTCTGGCCTTGTACAATACAGTATGTATAAGAAAGATTTGTAATGCCTAGTCTTCAAATTTGGTATATGATAGCAGAAAAAACTTAGAGCCATTTCCTTGGCTTTTTCCAGGCTTCTTCCTCCTCCAGCTAGATAGTGGCCTGCTGTAGCATGATACCCTCTCAGAGTATAAAGCAGAGTCTGGGAAACAGGAAAGGTATACACTTTCAATATATTCCTTTAGTTTCTGCTCAGGTTACTTAATCTCCCAACCCTTGGTTTGCTTATCCATAAAATAGATACTAGCATATATACATACTTCACAGAGTTCTAGTGAAAATCAAATCAAATATGGACATAAATTATTTTGCACTGGGGTAGACACAAAACAAGTATTAAATAAATGAAAGCTATTGCTTTCTTATTACTGTTACCACACTATAATGATTTTGGTTTTAGAAATTGAAAATAAATGGAGCAAACAGTATCCATAATGTAAATGAGAAGGCCTGAAATAAAGCTTCAAGTGCATCTAGGGTGATGTTAAATAAATTGTTTTTTAGTTTTTTCTTCACTTTTGATTGTGGAAAATTTCCACCATATACAAAAATAGTATAATATACCTCATATATTCATAATGCACCTGGAAAAATGACTAATTCATGACCAATAGTTTCTTTGTTTTTAGTATGACCTACTCCTTTTAATCCCTTCCTCTCCAACTGTATTGTTTTGAAGCAAATCACATGCATCATTTCATTTATTTCATACAACTTACAACTCCAGTATATATTTCTGAATGGTAAGGGCTTAAGAAGTTACCATAAAATACTAAGTAAATCTTGGTTGACTTGAACCTGGCAGTCCTCCATTCACCTATTGGAGGATACCAGTACACAAATTTAGGCATGAGATTGTGCCCATGACGGCTGGTAGCAAGGCCATTTAGTTGGAGGGAATAGAAGAAAGGTAAAAGTTACATTTAGATTTCAGGGTACCCTAAATTCTGGACATAAACTTGAATGTGTAAGAGGCAAGAAGTGGTTATTTGGGGGAAGATCATGATGTAGTGGGAACAGCCATGTGCCTTGGGCCAGAAAGCTCTGGGCTTCAAATCCTAATTCCACCATATATGGCTTTAGTCAAATTATTTACTCTTAACATTCTTGCATGAAATTTTTTCAATTTGCCAAAATGCTTCTTTCACAGCTGTTAGTTCATTTGTTCCTCATTACCTTTGGGTAAGGAAACTGATGCTCAGTGAGTTTGATGAACTTGCCAATGGTCACAAAGCGTCAGTTTCCTCGAAGATGATAAGGAACAGATGAGTTAATAGTTGTGAAAGAAACTGTATTTAAGCCCAGTACTTCTGACATAAACCCTGTATCCTTTGCCCTCCATCATGTTGCTCTTCCTGTACTGACTTCAACCTCAGACTTTCTCCCCTTATCTCCTCTTTCTTAGTCTCTGGTGTGATGAGGCAGGGATGAAAAATACTGGAGCTAAGTTGGCGGGGGCAGGGGGAGCATTGGCAGAGAGATCTGATATTGCAAGTGACAAGTGCATGTCCAGACTTAACTTATTTGGTGGGAGGCTTTAAGACAAAAAATATACTTATAAATAAAAACTGAGGTCAAAAGCTAAGCACTGAGCTAAAATTAGAGAGGAAGTCATCATAAATTATAAAGTTTTTAAAGGTGACAAATTTTTAAATTATTTTAAATGCTATAAACATCACAAAATACTTAAAAATTGCATAACATTTTTATTTATTGACCTCCAACTATACTTCTATAATAAATTTTTCCTAGATTTTAGGCCGTACACTCCTTGTCTCTTTATGTGAGTATGATTCTGTAGCATCATTTTCTAGATGGGAATAAAAAGCTATTTTAGTCTTTCCTCTAGTATGGTTGATCAAATGGTTTTTTTATTGGTAGCTTTTGAAGTTTATTTCAAAGCTGTGATTCGTTATTATAATCTAATGTAAAATTTTAGGATTATTATGAAATTTGTGAAAACCTGTGGAAACCTGGATAAACCTAAGATTTCATAACATTTCATGTTTTCTTGTTCAGTGACTAATCTCAAATTCTCTTTGATTGTTGACATTCATTAACTATATTTCCTGGGTTCATTTCAGGTCTTTAAAAGGGGCCTGTGCAAATGGGGGTTCCAGAAACTTGAGTTTCATTATCTTCAAAGTAAAGTTGGTTTATTCAGAGAAGTTGGTTACCTTTCTTTCCGATCTTCCATTCCTTTTTGACTTCCCTGGGGTCAGATCTTTTATCTCCTCAGTAGGCCTTATACCTACCTGGGAAGTAAATTCTACTCCAACTCCAGGCACAGAGTATTCATTCCCCTGATTCAGTTGTTCCCCTAAACAGTGCTGTGAGCCCTAGTCATCTCCCTCAGTGACTGAATTAGGCCACAAGAGCCTACTGATCCCCTGAGTACTTATCAATAGGAGTGCACATTGTAAACTTTCAGGCTTAAAACACCAGCTACATAATATGGAGCCCTGAAGCCAAGGATCTTCCACAAAGATACAGGCCTTGCTGAAGCTGGGATCACTTAATTTCCTCACACTTTTTTTCTACTTAATTTCCCTCAGACTTTTTCTCAGTATAAATACAACATTTCAGATGTTCAATTAAAATAAGTACCCTTAATTTCACATCTTAGTCTGTTGTGTGCTATAATTATTCACTGGGCTGCCTGGTGTATTTCTCACAATTGCTTTTTCTCACTTTCCCAGTTAAATTACTGGTAATTTTTGGTTTCTCCTTTATTAAACAGGACAAAACAAAGCATTTTGGTTCTGCCTGAGGCAGGACTAATGTGCTTCCTCAATAATGGCCACCCTCTTCTTTCCATCTCCAAGAAAAAAGGAGAAGAAAAATCCAGAATATTTTCTTCTTTGCATAAGGAATCTGGCCCTATTTAATTGTTTGTTAGTTTCCTTATAAGTGTAGATAGGCTCAAATATAATTTTCACATCATCAACTGCTTAAGTGTTAGACATAGTTTGGAGATGCTATCTTACAGATCTTGGTTTTCTCAATGTCCTTAAAAATGGCATTGTTCAAGGCATCATTGCCTTGTCAAGTAGAATTTAAGCTATTCAGTCTGGAATTCAGGTACCTTTAATAGACAAGAGGGTGTTGGGGATATTTTCCTATAGGCACCTCCCAGGGCATAGAACAGGTCAGAAAAGGGTAGGGAAAGAATCCCAGATATGAAGTAGCACAAACCAGTGCACATATCTTATTAAAAAGTATTCAACATAATTTCTCATTGACATTAGGAATTTCACCCATTTTATTCACTAGGGAGCCAGAGAGCTTGGCTATGACTTTTAATATTGTATTGTCTCTGAAACTGTGCAGGTTTAGTATCCCTAATTAATTGGTGGATATCTTTTCTACCAACTTGATTCTTAATGTGTAAGTCCTTGGTCCTAACTTAATTCATGGATAATTTATTCTATCACCCCCTTAAGCTTATCTACAGAATCTTGAATTGCAAAAAGCTCCAGATAACTTAACAGGATATTTATTTATTTGTTTAATATTTTCTAATCAATCTACTCTCTGCTGGCATCTCTATTGTGGAAACAGAGATGAATAAAAAACATAGACCCTGACTTCAATAAACTCTTAGTCTAGAAGACAAGACAGACAAGTAAAGATTTGATTATTGTATTAGTTGACACAAGTTACAACAAAAAAAACCCTCAAAACTTCAGTAGCTTAACATGAAACTTTACTTCTCATTTAGTTATAATCCACGTGGCTTAGTAGAATTCAGCTTCTCAGTATATTGGGGACCCAGCCCTCTGCCTCTACATGGTGATGAGAGAAGAGAAAATGTGGAAGATTTGGCTTATAAGAGGTGGTCATATTTCCCATGTATACTCTGTTTTCCAGGGTCAGTTCACAATCCTACTGGACTGCAGAGAAGGCTGAGAAATGTAGTCTGTCTAGCTGTGTGCTTGAGAAATTTGAGTATGGTGATCAGATAGCATTGAGTGTGGTGATCAGATAGCATTACTTTTGCCACAGTAATAATGCAGGGTAATTGTGCTGTGAAAAAAATCAGCACAGGGATTATGGGAAGAAGAGAAATATTTAACTTAAGTCTGTGGTATGGAAATAGGGATGGGAATCAGTAATAACTTCCTGGAGGATGTGACATTTAAATTGACTTTTGGAAGATATTTAAGAGGTAACCTTGTAAAGAAGGGGAAGGTAGGATTTGAAGGAGGAAGACTCCAGCAAAAGCAAGAAAGCATGAACTAGTAAGGGGTTTGCTTAGAGAACATTCAACTCAAAGGTCTTATACCTAGATCTTATATTCTGACGAATGACACAAGATGTTTGATCATCTTCTGTTCTGAGGTTAGTAGCACTTCTGGATCACAGTGATACAGACTAATTCAATTGTTCTGATCAAAAATATATCGCCCAATTTTCAAAATCAAAGAAGTATTTTTTTAAAAGTAGTTCAAAGTCAAACAGCCAACATGACCTAGTTAAGAACTTATTCAAACATAAAAAGAACTTGGAAATGAATTTCCCTGAAAATTGTATCTCCATCTATTTGTGAAGCCATAGAAACCACATATTTTAAGGATGTGTGGAGAAACACAATTTGTTACCTTTTTTCACCTCTACTGAAATTGACAAGCAAAGTTTTCTCTTGTAATACTCTGAGATGTTTTGCTGTGGGTTCATTGAAGAACAGTTAATGTAAAAATGATTGGATTAAATATCTGATCATCTCTGTGCCTTCTTATTGCTGAAATTGGTATAACAAAGCCTAAGATCTGATGTGCCCTACAGCTCTTGAATTTTGTAAATATCTATGTATTGCTTAAGACTAAAATCTATCTGCAGAAGAATCTCTCTTAGGAATAAATAAAGTTCTTGGCTCTGAGAGGGATTTCAAAACAGGAGTTACTGCAATGAAAGACACATTTCTTGGACCATTTTTAAATATGAGAAAAATGAATAGTACATCTAAATGTGGAATCTATATCGATAGAACTGGAGGTGGGGTGGGCGTTAAACAGTGCTTAGGGGAAAGGCAGAGGGAAGGAAGTTAAAATAGGACCAATAGTGTTTATCTTGAAACTTGGCAGACAAATCTAGGATTTCATGGTAGAAAGATGGCAGAGAAAGTCAAAAGATGGGAAAGTACCATAAGTTTCCAGACAAGTCTACAAACAGCAGACCAGTACAGGTAGAACTGAAGAGTTAATGCATATGAAGTATTTAACACTATGCCTGGCAATTAAGTGTTTGATAAATATTAGTTATTATTATTAGTAGTAATAGTATTTGTTTCATCTTATTATATGCTATTAACTCAAAGAACTCCCTCCTCTTTCTCAAGCTGTTTTCTTTTATTTTTTTCTCTTATAATTGTTTTTAATTCTTGATAAACATTGGAAACAGTGAAAACTGATGCAATACATTTATCAATGCTATTTTCCTGAACGGAACCCTCAACCCCTTTTCAAACAATGTTTGTGCTTCTTCCATTTTATCATATAGTAACCATGGCTTTCCTTCCTTAGCATTTGTTACATACAACTTTGTACTTGACTAGAAGCTCCTTGAGGAAAACAGAATCATTTTCATTTCTGTATCCCCAGGAGTACAAAATATGTGTGGCACAAAGTATGTACTTAAATATTTGAACGAATGGACAAGAACTAACAGTTTGGTTTACTTTCACATCCATTTTATCTTGAGTTAAACTAAATTATGTAGATGATATTATATGCAAGGACACTGAGGTTTACAGAGGCTTAAGATTTTTGTTCAAGGTAGTATCATTAACACTCCAACCAGCCGTCTTCCTATGTTTTCCCCCCAGGCATTCATGTTTCCTTGGTATTTTTGATGGTAGGAATTAACAGTGGCCCTACGCATTGAGAGATCTGTATTCTAGCCCTCTTTTAGGGCACTGATAATTACACTATGTCTTATCGTCAATAGAAGGCTAAGAACTTCTTGGAGGCAGGAATAAATGTCTTTTTCACCTCGTTATCTCCAATACCTTGCATAGGGCCTGGCATAGAATAGATTCTCACTGTATAATATGTGATTGATTGAAATAATGTGCACAGTTATTCTTGGTAATTATAATAGGAGCAATAATTGCATTTCTACAAATAAATACAGAATACTTTTGCATCTATTATCTTCTTAGATCTTTACCTCACTCTCGTAGATTTGACAAGGCTGGTTTATTATCCTAATTTGGAGTGGGTCAATCTGAGTCTCAGAGATTCTTAGCAATATGCTGAATTTCATGCCCTTTATTTAGAACTGGAATGCCAACCCAGGTATATATCTTACTTTGTAAACCATGCTTCATCATTATCAGGCTATTTCAAGCCCAGAGATCTTACTCTTTAGAAAGAAGAGCAAAAGCTTTGATAAATAGAAGGTATTACTGGTAAAGTTTCAGGTCATTTGGGCTATCAAGGGTATAGTGTACTTTATATCAGTACTTTTTAAATGTCATTTTATGTACAAATCATTGGGCATCTTGTTAAAATATAGATTCTAATTCTCTGGTTCTGCCATGGGGGCTGAGGTTATCTATTTCTAACAAGTTTTCCCATGATGCTGATGCTGTAGGTCCAAGAATCACACTTTAAATGGCAAGGCATTATATCACCCATATATGGGCCCTGTCTCCTAAGCCTGGGCCTGTGATTAGGATCAGTCTTGATACTACTTATCTCACCAACCTTGTCTCAGTGGTAGGATTTATACCAATATTATTGTTATGAATAATTCAGTGATAGTTCATGGAGAGTCATTACCTAAACAGATGCCACCTTGGCAGTGACTTGAACACTGAGGAAAAGGATGGAATCTATTTATTGTGTTAATTGAGATAGAATGTACACTATGCTGATGACGCCCAACTCCCAAAGGGACTGCTTGAGAATTTTGTCAGACAGATGACTTTTGGGAGCATTGGTGGGTTCCAGAAGAGATCAGCAGGGATCCAGAAAGCATTGTTGTTCATTCTTAGAACAAAGTGCTGAGGAAGTCATTAAAAATTGTGGGGATGGAAGTCCCTGCCCTTCCCTAGCTGAGATACTTTTCATACACACTCTGGGTTTCAGCACTTGCAGATGTAAAATTGAAAGTATACTACTGATATCACAAAATTGTTGTGAAAATTATAGATACTATAGTTTTATATCTCCTCTATTTGATCACGAACCTCTTAAAGATAGAATCTGTGTTACATTTGACTTCTGCTAACCAGAGTACTGAATATATATATATATTTCTTTGTAATAGACCATCAGTAACTGGGATGGCCCAATAAACAAACCATGTATGTGGATGAACATTGTATATGCAAAACATTATAATACTAATATTTTTCTATATTGTTTTACTATTGAAAAAAAAGAATGTTCATTTATCTGATCAATTACAAACATCTGTTGCTTTTACCATCTTTTACCTTCTAAATTCATTTTCATCCTTCCCATTCCTAATCAAAGTCATATCATCTCTCACTTGGGATAGTTTAATAGCCTCCTACCTTATTTTTCCTTATCCACTGTTAACCTTCTCAAATCCATTACTATGATGAAGCCATGACATTTTAAAATTTAAAAAATCTGTTACTATCACTCCCCAGCTTAAAAAAGCTATAGGGCCTTTCCATTAAACTAGGGACAAAGACAAATTTCTAAAAAAAGGCCTTCAGTGGTATTATTAAACTAGCACTTGCCTACATCTCTAGACTTAACTCCTACCTCTCTCCCCTGTGATCTTTGCACACTTGTCTATAACACTGGCTTTCTTTCAGTCCTTTGGAACATGTGCATTTTCGGCACAGACTGAAATGCGTATCCCATTCCCTACTTTCATTTGGTAAAATCCTTCATGGTTTAGTTCAGTAATCAACTTCCCCCAAGGAAATTGTTCATGAGTCCACTAATCTACTTGGTTTTTGTTATCATTGTTTTTATATGTTCTCATACTTGTTATTACATTCACAGCAATATCACATTAGTAATTAGTTTTTAAATTATTTGCTCAATATCAGTCTTTTCTATTAGAATATGAACTTCATGAGGGTAGGGACCTGAATTTGTTTTGTTCACTGTCATAACCATAGGTCTTGGCACAATATTTACTTTACAGAGATGTTGAAGACAGTACATGTGATAATCAATGTGAATGTCCCTATTGCTGGGAAGAGACACAGTAGGAACTCATTAAATGTTGGCTTCCTTCTTGTACTTTATGCTTCAATTCAAAAATTTTCTAACACCTGGAGTTAGCCTAGTCACTGATATGGAAGGATTTGGCTTAAGTAAGAAAGGAGGTTGATAAGGCAGCATTATAAAAATGAAACTATGGAGCTACCCAAAGGGTATAAGGCTGGAATTTAGGTGGGTTAGAATAAGAAGAACCTAATCCAAAAGAAGTCTTGGAATAAGCTTTCTTTGTTGTATTCAACATGTACACATAAAAAAGCCCAGCAAACGTACACATGAATCTAGGCTGAACAAACAGAAGCTGAAAAGTTTACTTTCCAGTGTGGACCATTTTATACAGATGACCCATTTAGAAAATTAAAGTGAAATGCATAATTCTAAAGCTGCAATAAAAGCTTGACTTTTGTGTGACTTTAAACTACTCTCTGTACTGAATTGCTTTCTCTGGTATGATTGCTTCTGTAGTTGATTGCATGTCAAATAAAAAACTCAGCTATATGAGAACTCATAGAAAACAATTTATTTTAACCTAAGGTACATAATTCTAATAAATTAAAAAGTTACAAGAAGAAGAATGGGACACATTATGAGGTTTCAGAAACCCCATTTTTTCCCCATCTTTAAGAAGTTCTTAGAAAAGATCCTACATGTGTATATTTTAGACCATGCCATTTTATATCTCTCCACTCTATTAAAACTGAACTATTCAACCATCCTCTTTCATTCTCCCTACTTCCTCAGTCTTTGCAAATGAACTCCATTTTATTCATATCAATTCCAGTTGATCTCCTCCCTTATATGGATGCACTTTTTACATCAGTTGAGGATTTTAGGGGTTTTGTTTTTCTCATTTTAAGGATACCTTTCTGACACAGCAAAGAAGGGACTCTACGTTGAACTGTCTATCCTTCCTTACCACTCTGTTTTTCTCCGAGTACTCTTTTCTTTGGTCTTTGGTTTAATGAACAGTGTGATTAATTCATTTAGCTTTAAAAACCACCTGACTTGTTTCTGCCTCAGAAGTTCAAGGGCGTTCTTTTTCAGGGCATAATGTTTCCTCACATACCTTTTCTGGTCATACTCAGTATTACTTATTTTTCCTGAAGGGATAGACCTGAGCCTTTAGTTTGTAAATTGTACCACATCTCCAACATTTGTAGTCCATGGACCCAGAACAGAGAACACAGTGAATGAAGATACTACTCAATTAAATCGCTTTGCCATAGAGCAAGGAGCTTTATATCTGATTATTCTAGGCATTTTAGTTTCATTATTGAAACAGTCCCATTCTATTTCCTTAGTTTATTCATGTTTTTCTTATATTTCTTTGCTATTGTTTACCTAGATGTGAGTTACCTGTCTTGTGTACCCATATGTTAAACATAACTAAAATGCATTGGATGCTTACTCTATTCCATGCCATACTTTTATCTGTACTAACTGATACATAGGCTTCATATGTATTGACTAATTTAATCCTTACAACAACCTGTTCAGGTAAATACTACCCTGTTTTCCCCAAAATAAGACATCCTCTGAAAATAAGACCTACTTACAGGAAAGATAAGACGTCCCCTGAAAATAAGACCTAGTGGATCTTTGGGAGCACACCTTAAAATAAGACACTGTCTTATTTTCAGGGAAACGGAGTATTATCAGCCTCATTTTTCACATGAAGAAATTGGAATTCAGAGAGGCTAACATGACTTGTCCATGGTCTCATAGTTAATAACCAGCTGAACTAAGGTTGAGTCCTACTCCATAGCCTACTCCCCACCCCTTTGGAGACAGAGTCTCACTTTGCCACACCAGGTAGAATGCATAGTGTCAACATAGCTCACTGCAATCTCAATCTCCTGGGCTCAAGCCATCCTCCTATCTCATCCTCTGTAGTAGCTGGGACTACAGACTCAACATGCCCAGCTAATATTTCTCTGTTTTTAGTAGAGATGGGGTCTTACTCTTTCTCAGACCAATCTCAGACTCCTGAACTCAAATGATCTTTCTGCCTTGGCCACCAGAGGGCTAGGATTATAGGCATGAGCCACTGCATCTGGCTCAGATCCTGCTCTTAAACATTATGTTTTATTTTAACATTTTTCTGTCTATTTACAAAGCATGTTCACGTATGTCATCTGATTTTGACAGTAACCCCATAATTATTTTCATTTTACAAATGACAAAATAGTGGCTCCAAGATATGTATGAAGAATATACCATAAATCGCATAATTAGGAAGACGTGAAACTGGGGTATGAACTAAGTTTACTGTTTTAAAATTTAGACAATTTCTACTAACCTATAGATGAAATTCTAAATTCAAACATTTGGTAATGAATTTCTATCTGGTTTAACTACAGGTATGCACACATATGTGTATGTGTGTATTTACACATACACATGTATGCATACCTTTGCATATTATTACACATATAAATAAATTATTATTTGGATCAATTTTAACTCTGAATTTGGTTGGTATATTAACATAACAAAATGTAATATTCTTTTACAAAAACCCAGTACATCATTCGTTATGTCCTTAACAAAGACTGTATTCATGTAATGTAATTTTACCTATTTGAAAGTTGATATTTTTAACATTGGCTCCTGCAGTTTAAATATAAGGCTAATCTATGTAATAATGCAGTGCACTCCCCCAAAGAAGGTTGTATAGAATATTGTTCCATGCAACTCCCTGGTTTCCACAAGTCCTGTACGTCCTTTATCTGAGGGTTATTTGATATGGTAGAAAGACACAGATTTTGGCATCGTATGACCTGATTTTGAATCTTGATTCTACTACTGACTCTGAGCAAGTCACTGTCTATTTAACTTCTTTCTCTAAGCCTCAATACTTTAATCTGCTAAAAAGGAGTAATTTTTCTGACCCGTAGGCTTTCTTCTTTTAATTTTCTCTTCACATAATTGTCAGAATGATAGTTTTAAAATACTGTCATGTCAGTAACCTCCTTAAAATCCATCTCTCACTAGCCTTTGCTTTAAGGATGAAGTTCATATGATTTAGCCTAATTCTCAGGGCTCTTTATAACCTATCTTTCTTATTTTATTCCTCTTGAACTTCCTTCATCCTCCCCACATTTGCATGCCACCTTTTCTAGTTCATGTTCAAGGTTTAAGCTTAGAATCCAGATTCTTTGATAGTAAGTTCAATAATTTTTCTATTCTAAAATTATCTCCAATTAATAGGCCACTAGAAGTAACTTCTTATTGAAGCATATTCAAAGTACTAACTCCAGAGCATGCTTGCTATTTGATCTTTTCTTATATTTAATAAGAAAAGTAAATTATTTGTTGTTGTACCATTCTGGTAGGTGGCGTGTTATCTAAGTACGGTACAGTTCTTTCATTTAAGAAGCTCAAAATGAGGCCGGGCGCAGTGGCTCATGTAATCCTAACACTCTGGGAGGCTGAGGCTGGTGGATTGCCTGAGCTCATAGGTTTGAGACCAGCTGAGCCAGAGCAAGACCCCATCTCTAAAAATAGCCAGGCATTGTGGCTGGCACCTGTAGTCGCAGCTACTTGGGAGGCTGAGGCAAGAGAATTGCTTGATCCCACGAGTTTGAGGTTCCTGTGAGCTGTGACTCTACAGCACTCTACCGAGGGCAACAAAGTGAGACTCAGTCACAAAAAAAAAAAAAAAAAGAATAAAATGAAACTCAAAATGTAGCATGAGAGATAAAGATGAACAGAAGTAACTTTAATCAAGTTAGAGTCTGTCCCCTACTCTGACATAATGTAATATATGTCAGGGAAGAGGGACAGAGAAAATTCAGCTAGTGAGGAGGTAGGAAAGAGCAAAGAATTAGGAGTCAAGGGTACTGTATCCTTGTTCCAGTCCTATTAAATTTCTATATGATCTTAGATAAGTTATTTCCCCTCTCTAGGCCTTAACTTCTCCATCTAAATAATGATGGGGTTAGACTAGCGTGAGATGATGCCTAAGACTCAAGTAAACTCTAATATTATCAGCATCCAGTGTAGCTAACATTAAATACTCCCCTACAAGGAAAATAACAATTATCATTAGTTGAGTGCTTGCTATGGGCCAGGCACTTCACTTTACATTTGTCTAATACTTCCAAGAGCCTTATGATGTGTGTAGAATTATTATCACACTCATCATGCAGATTAGGAGTCTGAGGTAGGAAGAAATTAAGTAAGTGACAGTCTGTAATTTGAACCTAGCCTTTGTGTATACAGAGCTGATACTTTTTCTTGACATTCTTCATGGCTTCTTAAATATGTGTACCAATCTTGCAGCAGTGGTGCCGAAGCCTCTAGTTCCATTGACAATGGAGAATTAACTTTTCCATAGATTACTTGGTCATATTCTTTTGATAAGTTTTAAGCAGTATAGGCACATCTTCTTTGTATATACTCATTGGCAAATGTAGTGATTGTTTTTCTCAAAATCAATGCCTATCATCCCTTACTCTGGATATTCCCACTTCAAAAAAATGTTTAAGAAGCTAATGTGCATATTGTTAATGGTTTTTTAAATTTTATAAATTGGAGTGCATGCCCCATTTATTAGCATTTTAGAAACATGGTTAACAATATAGTTAAACAAATCTTATCAAAATAAATAAAGTGAATGTTGCAATTTTATTTTTTGTCATATTTGCCATTTACTTATCAACCCATAAAATTAATAATTGGAATATATTTCTTTCTATTAATGTGAGTTGATACAATGCTGCATTCTATAGGACATGTAAATGTATATGTGTCTGTATACACAGTTTTAGAAATATGTATATGTATAACACACATATATTTAAACTTATCGTTTTAGAAGGGAATGTATAGAACCTCAGGGACAACTTTCTCATTTTTTATAATTATTCCGCTTTCTAAGTTACTTTCATATACATTGTGATTAGTCTTTCTGATTCTTCTTAATAGATTCTGATTCTTTGATTTTATTTGTATTTTGAGTTGCAAGTCTTCAATAATCCTGTGAACTAGACTGGGCATTAATTATCCTCTTCATTCGCACATTAGAAATCTGAGGATCAGAGATAAAGTGCCCTACTAAAGGTCACATGACTAGACAGGTGAAGGCTGCACAACTTCCAGGACTTGGAAGTTAGGCTTCCCTCACTCCAAAGTCAGCCTTTCTTTCACTATAGCATAGTACTACCTCTGCATTTTTTGTGTATGATTTTATTCAAGCCCTGTTTAGATCAGGAAAACTGCAGTTGTGACTGAAGGCAAGCCTAGAGATTAGCGAAGTTACTGAACCTGAGCTATATTTGGCGAGATCCAGAGAAAGACAAACCCAGATTTCTTTGTGGGTTGGGAAGACATAAAAAAGTCAGATGAGGATGATGGAGAGTCCCATGTCCTTTTCTTTTTTTTGAGACAGAGTCTTAAGCTGTTGCCCTGGGTAGAGTGCTGTGGCGTCACAGCTCACTGCAGCCTCAAATTCTTGGGCTTAAGTAATTCTTTTGCCTCAGCCTCCCAAGTAGCTGGGACTACAGGTGCCTGCCACAACGCCCAGATATTTTTTTTATTGCAGTTATTATTGTTGTATTAGCTGGCCAGGGCTGGGTTCGAACCCACCAGCCCTGTTGTATGTGGCTGGCATCCTACCCACTGAGCTACAGGCACCACCTTTTCATTCATTCCTGCTGGGCTTCCCTCTATGGTCTAGGAAAAGGTATTGACTAGTTACATCAAGGCTCATTCTTTCTGGGAGGGAACTTCTCTATTTGTATTTATTTACAGTTCATTAAGTCTTCTTTCTATTGAAATTTTACTTTGTTTCTATGATTACTTGTTTCATGCCTTCTCACTCCACACATGCATAATATAGAAAAGGCACATCGTTTTTACTCATTATTGTATTCCTGGCACCTTAAATCTGGTGATCAATATGTGTTTGTTAAATGAACATTGAATGCATTCAAATACCAAATGTTAATCACCTATTCAGTACTAAACTCTATGTTGGGTACCCATACCTTTTTGCCCATTATTCACTGAATCATAATTGCTCAAGGAGATAGTGAGAAAGGACCCTATCAAGTTGTGTGACCTCATGGCATAAATTCTTGAGAGCTTCCTAAACTTCCTTACTTTCTGTTTAGTCTTCAGCTTGCTGCATTCTGGTGTCTGCCTCCATTGCTCTATTGGAATTGCTTCTTTTATAATTTTATCCCGCATAACCTCCATGTCAATCACTCATCTTCCACATCTCCTCTGGTAATATTCTATCTTGCTTTTCCTCAGAATATCTTCATCTACTCCTTTCCATTCTCATTCTTGGGTTTCCTTTCTTTTAAAGACTCTTAAGTTTCAATCCCTTAAGTTAACCTTAGGATTCCATCAGGCTTTCTTTAGAAAATCTCTCTATTCTTCTCATTTATACTCTTCAATTCTTATACCTTTTTTTTTTAATTTATTGTTGGGGATTCATTGATGGTACAAGAAACCAGTTTACACTGATTGCATTTGTTAGGCAAAGTCCCTCTTGCAATCGTGTCTTGCCCCCAAAAGGTATGGCACACAACCAAGGCCCCACACCCCTCTCTCCTTCCCTCTCTCTGCTCTTCCTTTCCCCACCCTTCCCTCCTTCTTTCTCTCTCTGCTCTCCACTCCCCCCCCCTACTGTGTCCTAATACCTATTGATCTATCATTTGATTCCCATATATTCTTATGAAGTTCAAGTCATCTTTCCCAACACCTGCTGGTCAATGGAAAGGACAAGTAGGATATCCTTTGCATATGACAATGACAATATGATGATAATGATAACATTCTTTGCATATGAGAATATGATCATAATGAATGAATAGTTGTGAGAAAGGTTCTAGCTGAGTGTGAGTATGAATAGTTAGAGGCTGTTTTGCACTCTCCCCCACAAATTCGTGTGTCAAAATCTAATTCTCAATGTGGATAGATAGGAGGTGGGGGCTTTTGGGAGATGATTAGGTCATGAAGATAGATCCTTTATTAATGGGATTAGCTCTCTGATAAGAAAAGGGTAGAGAGCTAGCTTGTTGTCTTTCTACCATGTGGAGATACAAGGAAAAGCTGGTTGTTTGCAACCTGAAAGAGAACTCACCAGAACCATGCTCATGCTGGCATCCTGATCTTGGACTTCCAGCCTTGAGAACTGTGAGAAATAAATCTCTATTGTTTATAAACTGCTCACCCTGTGGTGCTTTGTTAAAGAAGTACAAACTGATTGATTAGTATTCATTTGATTTTCTTTATACAGATTATTTGATTGATTAGTATTCATTTGATTTTGTTTGTGCAGATTATTCTTATGAAAAGAAAAAAAAAACCTAGCATAAAATAGATAACTAACAACTATTTTGAAATGAAACATGAGTGAATGAACTAATTAGAGTAATTGATTAGTCTAGAAAAACTCTGTATAGGTACTTTAAAAATGTAATAAATTATTGGAAAATATAATTATTAAAATATGTTGAATGTCTAATATTTCATTAACCTACTTATTTTCACATGTTCCCACTGCCACTACCATTATTTGGACCTTTGTCATCTCTATTTAAGATCAGGTACTCTCTCTAATGTGTCTTTCATATATCCTCAAAATGATCTTTCTAATAAGAAAATTTAATTGTGTCAGTGTCCTACTCAAACCCTTCAATGACCCTAGTGTTCTATAAATTAAAGAATTGATTCCTTATTTGATATTCAAAAGTTGTCTTGGGTGCCTCTAGTCCTAGCTATTCAGAAGACTGAGGCAAAAGAATCCATGGAGCCTAAGAGTATGAGGTTTCTGTGAACTATGGCACCATGACACTCTACCCAGGGTGACAGTCTTACTCTGTCTCTCAAAACATAAATAAAAATAAAAGAACAGAAAAAAGTATTTTCCTAGGCCTTAGTCTCATTGCACTACTATCTGTTCTTGATTCTCTGTTTTTCTTTTATACATTACTTGTAGGATTTCAGCTACTTAAAAGGGCATTACCTCTTACTTTTGTACAAACTGTGTTATCTGTCTGAAATACTTCTTTTTAACTTTTCTCCTTTACCCATAAAGCCCTTAGTACAGTGTCTAGCATCCCATAAGCTGTTTCGTAAATGTGGTGAATGCCATGTTATCACTGTAGTCATTGTTACTATCTTTATGATCATTATCATCATCATAAGATGTGAGGGATCTTAGCCTGTCAGAGGTATCAGAGAATTTAAAAATTGCTTAATTCAATTCATATTCTACATATAGCCAAATAGATCAGGAAGGGGAAAAAAAATTGTTCAGAATTTTTCAGCCTTTAAGAAATATGGCAAATTAGAGTGTTAAGACCTAGCTCAACTCACTTTACTTACTATGCTAATAGGCCTCATATGGTTTTGAGATTATTTTACCTTCCAACTAATTGGTGGTAGCAACTGACACAGAAAGAAAAGAGCATGGTTGGTCTTCACCAGGCTCAAGTCCTGGCTGTTCTGTTTACTTGACAATATTATTCATCTGAGAGGCTGTTAAAATGGACAGTTTATGGGTGGCGCCTGTGGCTCAGTGAGTAGGCCCCGGCCCCATATACCGAGGGTGGTGGGTTCAAACCCAGCCCCTGCTGAACTGCAACCAAAAAATAGCCGGGCGTTGTGGCGGTCGCCTGTAGTTCCAGCTGCTCGGGAGGCTGAGGCAGGAGAATCGCTGAAGCCTAAGAGCTGGAGGTTGCTGTGAGTCCTGTGACATCATGGCACTCTACTGAAGGCGGTAAAGTGAGACATAAAGTTTTTATGTCTCTACATAAAAACAGGAAAAAAAAAAAGGACAGTTTATATGTAAAACTTAGACAACTCTTGGCACAAAGAAGGTGATCTTTCCTGCTTACCACATATTTGACCTGTGTCCCCTCAAATACCTAGGTTAGAAGGACTCCAGAACCATATAATTACGTGGTTCTAAAGAGTGGGTGGTTTTTAAAATTTACAGAGGGAAATATCATGGGAAGAAAGCTAAAAGCATATTGTCTTCAGCATGAGCAGAAACCCAGAATAGATTGTTGCATATGGGGTTCTAGTCATGCTTGGGAATACAGCCGACTAAGCACAACATGTCCCTATTCTGGGCCTCTGCCAGGTTTGCCTACTTGTGAGACAGGTGCATCTGTGCCAGTGGCCCATACAATACATCCATCAGAGGCTCAAACAGGTTTGAATTCAACAAGAGCTATAGAGAAGCCTGCAGAGGGGTCTGGGCACTCATGGTCCAGGTGCCTGCATCTTAGTATTGGGGTACCCACACAAATATATATAGAAAATTTTACAAGATTATTTACTTAGTTTCAAGAGAAAATTTCCCCATGATTCTGCCTATATTTTTCTTGTATCTACTTCTGTTTCTCTCAGATCTGACCTTTGCCAATGTGAGCTTGAATAAATAAAACAGATATGATCTTTAGTTTGAGAGTTTGGAATATTCCTATCCTCCTATGCAGATACCCTGAAATTATATCAAAGAAAATCAGAAGTTTCATTCATTAGGAGGAAGTAGTATTTATTGATATTCTACCTTGTTTAAGTATAAATTATAAACACCCAGCCCCTACTCCTCATTTGTCCCTTCCTACCCCTCCTCAAAGATATCTCTTCTTTTTGACTCTGGCTTCTAGATAGATTGTGTGAGATTGATTAAGGGTCTGACTGAAGTTTATCACTTACCCCAAATGCTTATTAGATGTGAATTGTGTAATTTTAACAAACTAAGTGTTGGTACTGATTTCATTAGTTTGTCAGTTTGGCGGAGTAAATGAAAAATAATGAGAAAGAGGAAAAGAGTGGGAAAGGGGAGAGAGAGAAAAACAGAGGGATGAGGGAAGAGAGAGAGAGAGGAGAGGGTGAGGGATTGATTTGGAATGTGAAGATTTGGCTGGTTTAGGAACCTGGCATTATGTCACTTAGGGATATATCATTTAACTTCTTAATTTCATCATTTGACGATAAGGTGACTCATCTCTACCTTCACTTCCTCACAAGATTAGTGTGAAATCAATGAAGACATAGGCATAAAAATATTTTACAGATTAGAAAGTGATTTACAATTGCAGATTATACTAATAATATTTATTCAGCATTTAAAAATAACAGGGTCTTTCACATGTATTTTTACTTTCCTGCTTGTTTATCAGTATTTTGGGCTATAAGTTGTTATTCTGTTGTCCAAAATCTCCTCTACTTGTGTGAAAGTCCTGAGGTCTCTGGGGTCTAGGAGATGGAGAAAAGAATCTCTTACATTGTAAGATCCTATTATAACTCTGAATTCAGGAAGGAATCTCTTACATTGAGGCTATTGTAACTGTGAATTCAGGAAGAGGACTAGAACTGCAAAGCATCAGCACAGAGTAAAGAGCCAGAGAATGATAAGCCAAAAATAAAGCCAAATGTCTAAATGGGGTATCTGAGCTGGGAATGTGACCATGGAAATATGAAAGTCTGTTACCTGAGAGCAAGATGAGCCAAGTTTAGGCTGGGATAATTTCTTAGGATATGTTTGGCTGTTTGCAACTGGGTATGTGTTAACTACGTATAAATAAGGACCTAGGATATTAGGGGACACATTACATGTATGTTTTCATTTTGATGTCTTTTTTACTATGAAGCTATTCTCCTGGATATATCTCATAAATAACTTTCCAGGAGCTTCATTCATAATGACCAAAGCTATCTGAGCATTCACATCTGTTTTCAAACTTGCAATCCTTTCTGGTTTCATTAAAAATCATGTCTTTCATTTTAAGATATAGAATAATCAAGCTTATTTGTTTCCTTTGTGAGGGAATTCTACTTTGGCTTAGAGATACATGATTTTAGAAATAATGTTCTCTTTCTTACCAGCTGTGAACATGCATATTTATATCAGTCAGGTTCTCCAAAGAAACAAAACCAATAGGGTTTATAAATATATAGGAGATGTTTTATGAGGAATTGGCTCACATGATTCTAGAGGCTGGCAAGGCCAAATTCTATACCGATAGCTGGCAGTCTGGAGACCCAGGAGAGCCAGTGGTGCAGTTTCAGTTTGAAGGACCACAGCATGTAAATCCAGGAAAGCCAATGATATAGATGAAGTCAAAAGGCATATAGCTAAGTATATTTCTAGGCATTTTATTGTCTGTATCATTACTGCAAAAGATACTGCATCTTTGATTTGATTCTCGGCTTGACTGTTGTTAGCATATATAAAAGCAAATGATTTATGTGTCTTGGTTTTGTAACATGAGACTTTGCTGAATTTGTTTATCAATTCCAAGAGTCTCTTAATTGAATCTTTGGGGTTTTCTACATATAAGATCATAATCAGCAAAGAGTGATAGTTTGATCTCTTCTTTCCCCATTTGGACCCCCGTGATTTCCTTTTTTGTGTATGTAATTGCTCTGAAGAGAACTTGAAGCATTATGTTAAATAATGTGGTTAAACACATTGTTATTCTTTATAATATTGTCTGATTCCAGTTCTATGTGGAAATGCTTTCAATATTTCCCTGTTCAATATGATTTTGCCTGTGGGTTTGTTGGATATTGCTTTTATAATTTTGAGGAGTGCCCCATCTGTACCATTTTTGTTGAGTTTTCCTATCATGAAAGTGTGGTGAATTTGTCAAGTGCTTTTTCTGCATTGATTGAAAGACCTCTATAGAGAGAATTATGAAACACTGAGGAAAGAAACTACAGAGGATGTAAACAGAGGAAAGAATATACCATGCTCATGGATCAGCAGAATCAATGTGATCAAAATGGCCATGTGATTTACAGAGTCAATGCAATTCCTATTAAAATACTAACATCATTTTTTGAAGATCAAGAAAAAATAATTCTCTACACCAAACCTCCACAAAATAAGATGAACAGAACTCCACCATACTTATCAGTTCCCTCAATACATGTGAATGGCTTGAATTCCCACTGGAGTGGCAAAGGCTGGATGACTGGATAAAAAGGCATAAGCCAAGTATGCACCTTCAGGAAACACATCTAACCTCTAAGAACAAAACAAAACTCAGGATGAAGGATTGAAAAACATTTCAAGACTGACAAAGATTTGATAACCAAAATCTACAGAGAACTCAAACTTATTAATAAGAAAAGAACAAGTAATCTCATTTAATTGTGGACAATGGACTTGAACAGAAACTTCTCTGAAGAAGATAGGCACATGCCCTACAAACACATAAAAAATGCTCATCATCTTAATCATGAGAGAAACGCAAATCAAAATCACTTTGAGATATCGTCTTACTCCTGTAAGAGTGGCTCACATAACAAAATTCCAAAACTACAGATGTTGGTGTGGATGTGGAGAAAAGGAAACACTTCTGCACTGTTGGTAGGAGTGCAAGCTCATATGTCCCTTTTGGAAAGAAGTATGCAGAATACTCAGGGATCTAAAAGTAGACCTGCCATTTGATCCTGTAATTCCTCTACTAGATGTATATCCAAAAGACCAAAGATCACTTTATAACAAAGATATTTGCACCAGATTGTTCATTTCAGCTCAATTCATAATAGCCAAGTCATGGAAGAAGCCCAAGTGCCCATTGACCCATGAATGGATTAATAAATTGTGGTGTATGTATACCATGGAATATTATTCAGCCTTATAAAAGATGGAGACTTAATCTCTTTTATGTTTAGAAGGGTGGAGCTGCAACATATCCTACTTAGTAAAGTATCTAAATAATGGAAGAAAAAAATATCCAATGTACTCAGTACTATTATGAAACCAATTTACAATCACTCATACTTTCATATGAAGAATAGATCACAACTATGGCCCAGCTTGAAGGAGGGATGAAGGGGAATGGGAGGGGAGGAGGGGAGGTGAGGGGGAGGGTGAATGATGGGATCACACCTATGGTGCATAATGCCAAGGGTACATGTCAGATCTATTAAGTATAGAGTATAAATGTCTTAACACAATAATTAAGTAAATGAGATGAGGTATATATTAACGAATGTGATGTAAGCATTCCTAATTCTATATGAAATCATCACATTGTAACCCATAAATGCATTAATGTATACATGATCTATGTGTTTATGATTTAATAAAAAAAATGTCAAGAAAATGAAAATCAGAAGAGCACAGGTGTCACAATGCTATTTTTGGATATATTTGGCTTTAAAGTAACAAAAGTAAAAAATAACAAAGATGGGAATATATAACAAGAAGACACAGATACCACAGGGATACAAAAGATCATCACTGATTCCTATAAGAAAACTCTAGCACAGACATTTGAAAATGTAGAGGAAATGAACCAATACCTTGCATTAGACCACTTTCCTAGACTTAACCAGAAAGAATTAGAACTCTTGAACAGACCAATATAAAGCATCAAAATTGAAAAAATAGTAGAAAAACTTCCACCCAAAAAAAGATCTGGACCAGACAGTTTTACACCAGAATTATACCAAACCTTCAAAGAAGAGCTAGTACCTATATTGCAGAACCTATTCCAAAACTTCTTCTATAAAGAAAATATCACTTTGATACCAAACCAGGAAAACAAAAAAGAAAACTATAGGCCAATATCATTAATAAATATTCATGCAAAAAATAATAAAATCCTAGCAAATAGAATACAGCTATACATTAAACAAATTATGCATCATGATGAGGTAGGCTTTATCCCAGGGATGCATGGCTGGTTCAAAATATGCATTCCATAAACATAATTCACCACATAAATAGAAACAAAAACAAATGTGGTATGATCCTCTCAATAGATGTAGAAAAAGAATTTGACAAAATTCAGCATCCAAATTCTGTATTACCAATTTTACCTGTGAGTTTTTGAAAGCTGCATAGTTGTACTAGTGTAGGTTATTCATTATTAGAGAAGGTCCTGGCCCTGTAAAGAAAGGTCTTTCAGGTAACAGGGGTCTGCATTCTGCAGGTTGCTGGTGTCTAATGCTCTGAGAAGGGAAATGATTGAAGAGAATACCTGCCTTTTCAATACCACTGAGAGGTGCATGCACACCCATTTTCATTGTTTTTATCCTCTAGATTTATTGTGGTATCTTGGGCAGATAAAAGACATCTGACCCCAAAATGGATTTATTTCTTGGTAGAGTGCAACCTTTGTTTTTATTTATTTATTGCAGTTTTTGGCCAGGCTCAGGTTTGAACCCATCACCTCCAGTATATGGGGCCAGTGCCCTACTCCTTTGAGCCACAGGCTCCACCCCAGAGTGCAACCTTTGACATAAGCCATTATATATTGAGCTCCTCCTCTAGAGAGACCTAAAGAATGTTTGTATTTATTAATTCTCTCATTTATTCAATAGCTATTTATTGAAGCCCTAGCTTGTGTCAAAAGCTTCTCAGAAAGAGAAAATGCCTGAATTTTTTTATTTAGGAACAAAATTCAAATGTTTAGTTTGCCAACAATGAACAGGATAGGAATCAGGAAGTGATTTAAATGAAATCATTTGAAATTTTGCAATATAATTTTATATTATACTTTTTCACACCACATTATATCTTAATTTTACACTTCTCAGAGTACAGAGTACTAAAATATCTGAATATATAATTAACATGTTGAATATAGCTTATTTTTTCATTTTTTGCTATTAAAAATAATAATGCTACCAAGTTCCCACTATAATTCATTGTGTTCACAGAATTTTTATTTTTTAAACTTAGTTATCTATGGTGACATCAGATTATTTCACTTCTCCTACTACTTCCCTAATGTATACGCACATGCACACTTGTGCATGTGCACACACACATATACACACATATGCATACATTCCTTCACATGCTCCCAGCTTGGTTTCTTTATTTTCTAAACTTAGAAGTACAGTGTATATTTTTCCTGATACCCTGCATCGGGTATGTGTCCTTTGCCTTAGAAAGTATGGAGAACACACTTTCCAAAATGCTTTGTGCTATCAGTAGTTTCCTCTTATTCCTCTTATCTTCTTTTCTGTATTGTTATCTAGGAGTAAAGTCTCTGAAGGATAGAGGAAGACAGGTCAAAATTATGATGGGAGAAAATATTCTCTGAAAAAATAGCTCCAAAAAAAAAAAAAATAGCTCTAGTACAGAAGAAGGCAGCTGTACTATTTTCTGGTTAATGTATAATTTGGTTTGTAAAGACACTGGGTCTCTTAAGTCTCTGGTAAGATATAGACATAGTGTCTCCCTACCTTCTTTCAATTAAGAGGGGAAGAGGATACTCTGATTTATGAGATTATGCTTAGAAGAGTGTACTGATAGGCATGCAGTGATATATAGATACTATGTGCCAGACACACACACATATAGTATTTTAGTATATGTTTAACATTACTTCCAAGGTATGTGTCATACCCTTTCTCTTCTCTGCTCACTTCTTCCTTCTCCTTTCTTTATTCCCTTTCTATGTCATTCATACATTCTTTCATTTATTCAATAGTTATTGAATACCTATCATATTACAGGCATAAACTAATTACTGGGAATATAATTTTTAAAAAAAGACTAGTCCTTTTTTCTTTAAGGTGATACATGCACCTAAATGATCACATTATAATATGTAAATGCCCTGATTAATTAGTCCAGGGTGTTGTGAAGCTGCCTGGCAGCTCGCTGCCTGGCATATAATCAGTGTTTAATTCATATTAATGACCCTTTAATGTGTATTCATATTTTAGCAAAAAATATGCAACTAGGTTTTCCCCATAGAGGATGGATTAGGGTCATGCCAAACTGCATGTCTGTAATAGAAAATGCCTTTCTATATGGCTCAACAAATAGGGCTAGGTGTATCTAGCATTTTTTCTTCTCATGTTACTCTAAAGCAGGGACCCTATTTGAAAAACACTCAAGATTTTTGGTTTGTCTTAATTTTTCTTTTAGGATTTAGAGAGTTTTTGAAGTAAAGCATAAGGCAGAGAGAACAGAATAACAATAAACACCTGATTTTCTCTTTCCTGGGTCCAGAATCATCTGGGAATTGAAAAACAAAGTTTGCAGATACAAATGAAGCTGTTCATTGATTCAGCCCATCCTTCCTGAGGAGGCAGACTTATCTCTGAAACAAATGCTATACCTAGTGAATTTTAAGCAACGCAGGAGCAGAGAGAAGGTTAGCCTGACATACAGTGAATTTCTTGCTCCAAATATATTTTTGCCATGGAAATTCTCAGTTTAAGAAACAGTGTTTTCAGGGGTTTTTTCTTTTTACTTCTATCTTTTTCTCTCTCTTTTATTCTGGGAGAGGTGTGCTGCATCTCATTTAAGTGTTAGAATATTAGCCATTTGTGTTATATCTGAAACATAAAGCAATAACAATGAGAGATGGAAGCAGGCTGACCCTGGGTTTCTTAAAGATTCTGCCCACCTTTGAAAACTGTATTTGGCCCAATGCATAAGGCAGGATTGTTGAACATGAATTTCAGATCGATCTCTTGCCTCTGACGGTTACTGCATGAGTTCCAAACACATTAATGCGTCTTTAGCTTGAGCCAGAATTTATAGCATAAATTCAACATTTTTCAAGTCTTAATCAACCCAGAGGTCATTCTCCTCAAAGTGCAGTTTTGCTGCTGCCACTGAAAAATCAATGGGGAAGGGTTGCTTCTTTTCTGCTGCCATAGCACAAGACACAAAATGAAATACTCCAGAAAGGTCTACTCCATTACTCCATTTCAGTTGTAGCGCTCAGAGAATTTTTCTTTCTTTTCTTTCTTTCTTTCTTTTTTTTTTTTTTTTTAAAGTAAGTGGCTCTTTTGATCCCTAACATCTGGGTCCTGCCCAGGGGAAATAGTCCAGTCAGCAGTAGCATAATCAGATAAAAATGAGATTTTATTTTATTCTTTTTCGTCTTAAAAAGCTTCTATTTCTATTAGCCATTAGAATAAAGTCCCAACTATTAGCCTTAGTATTCAGTCGTTCACATATCACCTATTCAGCTTAGTACATTGCCTGGAACAGAGATGTGTTCAATTATATATATGTATATATATATATATATATATATATATATATATTTTTTAGTACTTGCACAAGTGAATCTCTTGACCAGGGTACATCAGCCTTCTCTCTACATAATAATGCACTCTCAAGCCTTAGGCCTTCACTCATATGTAGCTCTATGAACTTAGCGACTCTTTCTTATCCTCTTAATTCTTTATCAAAATACTCATGCTCCTTTGAAACCTGTCTCAGAGAACATCTCTGTTAACCTCTGTCCCTTGCCTCAGCCAAGCAGGGATAATGGTTTATTCCTTTGTGCCCCCACTGTACATTTTCATCTTCTCTAATATCCTTTAGCAGTATTTTCTAAGTAGTAGGAGTGGGCTTGATTTTCTGATAAAAAGTGAGCTCTTTCAGAGGCAAGACCATGTCTTTGCTTACCTAGCTTTGAGCATCCTAAAATGTATCAGTTGAACCAAATCAAAATTCCCTGCAATGTAAAATCTTGGTGATATAGAATAGTGGGATTAGAAATGAGAAATTACATTTTTCTACCCAATGGTGCAATTATTGTCCAGCTTCTCAAGACCTCTCTATTTCTTTTTTTTCTTTTAATTGTTTATTAATTCTTCTTTTATTAAGTCATATATACATAGATCATGAATACCTTTATGGCTTTGTGGGATTCAATGTGTTATTTGTACAAATTAGAGTGCTTACATCCTACTAATTAACACAGCTTTCACCTCACTTAATCACAGTGTTAAGACATTTTGTTCTATACTTGATAGATTTGACTTGTACCCTTGCAATATGCTCCATAGGTGTGGTCCCTCCATTAACCCTTCCTATATTGAACCACTCCCTCCCTTCCCATTCCCCCTCCCCTTCCCTTCTTCATCCTGGGCTATAGTTGTGATTCATCTTTCATATGAAATTGCAAGTGATTATAAATTGGTTTCATAGTAGTACTGAGTACATTGGATATATATATATTTATTATTATTATTTTTTTTTTTTTCCTGGAGAGAGTGCAGAGAAACACTTGAAAAAATTGGCCTGGGTAATACTTTATGAGGAGGACCCCCTGGGCAATTGAAGCAACATCAAAAATACATCTCTGGGATCTGATCAAACTAAAAAGCTTCTGCACTACCAAGAACACAGTAAGTAAAGCAAGTAAACATCCCTCAGAATGGGAGAGGATTTTTGCAGGTTATATTTCTGACAAAGATCTAATAACCAGAATCTACAGAGAACTCAAACTTACTAATAAGAAAAGAATAAGTAATCCCATTTCATTGTGGGCAAGAAACATGAACAGAAACTTCTCTGAAGAAGACAGGTGCACAGTCTACAGATACATGAAAAAATGCTCATCATCTTTAATCATCAGATAAATGCAAATCAAAACCACTTTGAGATATCATCTAACTCTCATAAGAGTAGCCCACCTCACAAACCCCAAAGCTACAGATGTTGGTGTGGATGTGGAAAAAAAGGAACACTTCTGCACCTGGCAGGAACGCAAGTTAGTACATTCCTTTTGGAAAGAGGTTTGGAGAACACTCATGGATCTAAATGTAGACCTGCAGTTCCTCTACTAGGTGTATATCCAAAAGACTAAAAATCACTTGGCAACGAAGATATTTGCACCAGATTGCTCATTGCAGCTCAATTCATAATAGCCAAGTCATGGAAGAATCCCAAGTGCCCATTGACCCATGAATGGATTAATAAATTATGGTATATGTGTACCATGGAATACCATGCAGCATTAAAACAAGATAGAGACTTCACCTCTTTTATGTTTACGTGGATGGAGCTGGAAAATATTCTTCTATTTCTTAATCATATGACTCAGTTGGAAAATTAATTCTTACTTTAGCATTATTTTTATTTTGTCATTATTATCATTGTTAGATTCATTATTTTAGTTTTTCTATTACTACTATTACTTCTGGTACCATTATCGTTAACTACCGTAACCACTACTACCTCAGTTAACTATGCCAATACCATCATTCATTGAGTGCTCACTGTGTATCAAGCTCTGTTACAAGAAATCAACTTATACTATAGCGTTTAATCTTCAGAACAACCACCTGAGTAATATATTATTAACTTCATTTCACAAATATGGGAACTGATATTCACAGGCTAAGAAATTTGGCTGAAGTCACACAGCTAGAATGTGATAGAGCCTTTTGCTTATTGTAACACTTACTTTGAAACCCCCCCCCATGCATGTTTTACTAGAAATACATAGTTTATAGTTACAAGGCAATATTCTGTATTCTCATGAAAGACATGGACACCTCTAAAGAAAATGAAGAATAATAAATTACTTATAATTTTACCACTTAGAGGGAACTAGAATTAACATGCCAGTAAATTTTCTTCTCATGTTTTCTCTAGAGATGTGAAACTGGCATGGTGGCAAGGCTGGTGTATAGCCGCTATCCACACATAGCTATTAAATTCTTGATCGTGGCTAATGTGACTAAGGAACTAAAAGGGACTGCTCCTGCCAAAAATACTTTTGAGGCATTGGCGCTCTGACTTAACACCAGCAATTTGTCTCCTCCAAGAGCCAGAGTTGGGAAACTTTAATTCAGTAGGGTTAGAGAATCTTTGAAATAGGACAAGAAAATCATCAGGAGAAGAAGCAAGTTTCAATAACTGTCCAATTTCCCCTATTGAAAAAAAATCTATTCCTTGAGTTGGTGGAAACACAATCTCTAAAAATAAAAACCAAACAACTCCCACCCTGGGCATTATGATTAGGTTAACTAGATTATAGTGCAGTATCTATATTAATTCCTTACTCAGGAGCCTGAGATAAATGTCACTTAAGAAACAATGATAGATTTTTTATTTTCTTCTGGGTAGATGCCTAGAAATGGCATTGCAGGATCAAATGTGAGGTCTAATTTAAGTTCTTTAAGGATTCTCCATACTTCATTCCAAAAAGGTGCTATTAGTTTGCAGTCCCACCAACAGTGTAAAAATGTTCCCTTCTCTCCACATTCATGCCACATAAGAGAATAACTCAAATAAATTCAAGGTGGGGTGTGGGGGAATGAGGAAGTGCGGAAAGGAGAGGAGGAAGGGCAATGGGAGGTTACAGGTGTATGGTACACCTCTTGGGGGTGGGACACAATTATAAGAGGGGCTTTACCTAACAAATGCAAACATGTAATGTTATTCTTTGTACCCTCTATGAACTAGAAACAATTAAAAAAAAAAAATGAAAAAAGCCCCTAACTTAAATCATTCTGAGGACAATTGTTGCTATGTGGTCAAAAGCTCTACTCACTTTAACAGCCTATGAGATTATCATGGCTTTATTACACAATAAAGAAATAGATTAACTTAATAAAAGAAAGAAACTATGATAGGTTCTATAGAGAAACCTGAGGGTGAGAAGGTTAAACTGATTTATTCCATTTTATATGCCTGAGAAACCATGGATTTGGGACTAAAACTTTGTAGGACAAAGGAGTAAGATTATTGTTGATTCAGCTTCAACTTTGGCCACACATTGTAATGGGTCCTCGGCATATATTTCATTATTTCACACTCTGTTTCTCTGAGATAAATGTGTTAGCTCCCTCGTAGAGATGAGAAAGTTGAGATACAATCATCTGCATGTGGTTGCGAACATCTAGTAACTGGTAGTGCTCAGACTTGAATTTTTCTCTACATAGTATGTTACTCCAAAGTCTTTAAACTTTTATCAATATCACACTTTTAACCCTTTTTGGCTCCTGGAACAGAGTCCTTGCCAGTAGAGTCCTTTGCTGTCATTTCTTGCCATGGCAGCTGCACTGGTCTGTGTACTGTGAGAGAAGTAGAATCATGAGTGTCTGGGATAGGATTTTTTTTTTTTTTAAGGAATTAGAACTTATGTAACTGTTGGAGTATCTAGGGAAGTGATTATCAGAAAGGGGAAGTTGTAGGATCAGAGAAGGATCACCAACCCATCAGTCAGTGAAGGAAGGCATCACAGTGAAGCAGCACAATGGGTGATTGTGAAGAAATCTAAGGATAGATATTGCCTCTGTGTAGCTACTGATTCTGTACATCTGCAGCCAGTCATCTGGTGGTGGGTATGAAGTCTCTAGTCAGTAGGGCCAGCAGTCAGGGAAAAGAGCTTTTCCTAGAGCAGGGAAAAGACAAGCTGGAACCTGCAGAGTACCTCTGTGTCGGTCACACATCTGACTAAGCAAAGATCTTTGGGGAGCAGTGGCTACTGATTCATTTCTACCTTCCGAATCACCTGCAAACTTTTCTTTGACTGACTTTAACGCATAACCATATAGGAAAAGTCATTCTGGGAAACATAATTCCTGGCTTAAATTTCTTCTCCCCAGCTTCCACGTAAACTGTTCTGGAAGCTGTTATGCTCCAGAGAAAAGGATGTCCAGCTAACCAACCCCTACTACTTTCTGCAGTAATGGAAATGTTCTATATCTGTGCTGCTTAACACAGTGTCCACTAACACATGTGAATACTAAGTTCCTGAATGTGACTAGTATGACCAACATACCATGATTTTATTTAATTTTCTTTAAATAATCATATGTAGACAGTGACTACTGTATGGGACAGGCAGATGTATAGCATCTATTGCTTCATCACCTGGGCACACTATGACAGCACCAGATGTTTGAGATCAAGTTACGTCTAGAGCAGCAAGTACTCCGAACAGAGCTTACCCACCGTGTGTGCTCTGTACATGCTGAATGACTCTCCCACACTCATCTGCTTTCCTCCATATGTAGTCTGCTTATCTTCCAATATTCCCTTTATTGATTAATGCCACCAGCATCTACCTATTTCCTTCAGAGTTATTCTTGATCTTTCCTGATCTTTCATCCATATGTTTAATTATAGATATTTTAAATCTATTTTACATCTCTCAAATCTGTCCTTCCTCTCTATCCCCCTGCCAGTGCCTTAATTCACTTTAGGCCTTTAACATCTCTCTGGATCACTGTGTTAACATTCTAACTAATTTCTCTAACTCCAGGCTAGTTTCTTTCAATCCATACTCCATACAGTAGTCAGCAAGATCTTTTTAAAGGTCAAAACTTACCATTGCTTCTTGAACCTTAAAATGTCTTCCCACTTATCTCAGAGTAATGTCCAAACTCTTATCATTACCTGCAAGGCTTCCTTCAATATAGTCTCCATGTCCTTCTCTCCATTCTTTTTTTTTTTAGATAAAGTCTCACTATTTCACACTCGGTAGAGCGCCAGGGTGTTACAGCTCACAGCAACCTCAAACTCTTGGGCCTAAGTGATTCTCTTGCCTCAGCCTCTCAAGTAGCTGGGACTATAGGAGACCACCACAATGCCCAGCTGTTTTTGGTTTGTAGATGTCATTGTTGTTTGGCAGGCCTGGGCTGGGTTCGAACTTGCCAGCTCCAGTGTATGTGGCTGGCGCCCTAGCCACTGAGCAACAGGCACCACGCCCCTCTCTCCATTCTTATCTCTGATCAATCTCATTTATATCGGATACTATAACTGTGCCCTACTATTACCAGTTCACAGAGAGTACTAGGATCTGTCCTACCTCCATAATTTTGCACATTACTCTGCAAGGAATGCCTTCCCTTCTTCCTTCAGCACTCTTTTCATCCTCCTTTATCACTTATTCTTTAAGACTCAGCTCAGCATATCTTCTCTTGGAGCCTTTCCTCATAGCACAGGCCAGGGTAAGGGCCTCTTTAATGCTGCACTGTATCCTATTCCTGTCTTTTCCAGCCTCTATGAGCACCTCTGGGGTAGAGACTGTGTTATATTCTCAAGGGTTAAGTAAGGAATCTAGCATATGCCTGTGGAATAAATGAATGTTCAGAGTCACTGACATAGGCAATAAGCTGCCAGTATTAATTGTGGACCAAAAGGCAGAATGGATGGGGAATATTATCAAATAATATAATTTTAGGACTGCAGTGGGCAGTGTGGAGGCTAAAAGAGAAAGAACACTTTGGATTTCTAATCCTAGCTCTACTACTTCCTTGGTTATGTATCTTGGAAAAGTTATCAGACCTTTCAAAGGTTTAGATTCCATATCTGTAAGAAAGGAAAAGTTTCAGAGTTATAAGAAGAAATGAAATTATACAAAGCATCTAGCCCAGGGCCTTGGCATGAATAATCTTTAATACACGTAGTTTCTTCCTTAGAGATTTTTGAGTATGTCTCCTTCATTATTACTGAAGTTTTCCATCATCATTGTAACCTACCATTCTTAGGATCTATTGCAAATAAAATTCTATTTTTCCCATAATTGATCATCCTATAGTCAAAGAACATGGGGCCATTTGAGGCCTCCATTTCCTCCTATAAGAGAATAGTGAAGCTAAGGATGATTAAAGAAGATTTCCAAGATTTAACATCATACGGGACAGATCCTCTGGGACCCCAGAGCCTTTCTGAAAATTATAAGGTTAAATGGTAATAAAATTATTTTTGCTGCATGAACATAACCATCCATGATGACGGTCACTGCCACTGTGGCTCTGACCACGTACATATGTGGAATCATCATTTTCTTTCATTCAGAAATGAATGAAAGACTCATCAGAGAGCAGGACTCAAAATATATTTTACTGGATCCATAGAAACAGAGTCTAGAGAATAGCCTACGATGGGATTTTGTTTATTATTCAAAGAACGACCATCTTTCTTCTTGTTAGTCTGCTACCTGCACTTGGGAATTCTATAATTATCAGAATCCTCAATTGGATTATACCTTTATGTAAGTGAAACTAGTGAAGTATTAAAAATGCATAATTCACTTTTCCCTAGACATTTAAGCCATGACTTCTATTGTAGTAGCTAATCTGATTTTCCTGGCCATATGAACCCTTAAAAGGATCTTCCAAAGGTACACACCAGAGTTTCCCCTTCTTCCCCAGACTTTGTCAGTTCTGTAAACAGAAGCTCAGATTTACTCTCAAGTCAGGCTATTTGTGGTGACATTTATAAATGAGTCCAAGTTTAAATGTTTTACTGAGCTCTCAGTAATATCTGTAATAAATAGTGTCAGGAAACCAGCTTAGAAAAGGCTTAAGAGGACGGGCAGTGTTTGACTAGAAAACAAGAAGCAAGAATTTGAATTGTAGCTCTACTATTTATCAACTGAATTACTTGCTTTCTGCAAGCTTCAGATTCCTCTTCTATAAATTGAGAACAATAATAGCACCTAGTTTGCAGTATTGTGATGAGTTTGAAATGAGGTAATTAGGCTAGGTGAATAGAATAGTAAAAGGCTATAGAGAATGGTAGGATGAAGTTGAGGCCTGTTTCCTTCGTTAACTCCTCTATGGCCTTAGTCAAATTATTCTCCTTTCTGAACCTCTATCCGTTTATATACAAGGGATATTCTCCTTTCAGGCTGGCAAGTCTATGATGACCATGTGGCTCCCCATTCTAGGTAAACAGCAATACAGTCCCTCCCTCTGAGAGGATTTTTGGTGCCACCAAATTGGACCTTTAACTAAGCCAACTCTAGTTACCTTATTTTAACTCCTTCCAGGTAATCTATTCATTCTTAAAATTGGTCCCCATTTTAACTGAGGTTTCATGGTTTTCTTGCTCTATCAGAAGTGTCCAACCTTTTTTCTTTTTTGTGCACATTGGAAGAATAAGAAATGTCTTGGACCACATAGTAAAAACACAAACACTAAAGAAAGCTGATTAGCAAAAAAAAAAAAAAAGAAAAGAAAAAAGAAAGAAAGAAAGATATGTGCATACTTTTTGTGATATCTGACACCACATATAAGCAAAAAAAAATGTCCTCACAAAATCAGCATGTGGCCCACAAGCCACAGGTTGAACAACCCTGCAAATCTAAACTTTTTTTTTTCTAAATGAGACATGATTTAATCCTCAAATGGTCTTTCAAGTATTATCCTTAATAGATCCTTTATGAACTGAAATGAATCCTTTCAAGGCTTCATATGAGCAGGAGATCACTCTGGTATATTCATATTTTATGTCTCAGGAATGTAGGCCTCCGTTCTAGGAAGAACCTCAGCCATTCCACGTTACTGTCTTGCTCTTTATCTATAAGCACTTCTGCAGTTTTACTGACAGAGGATATTCGCTTTCTGTGTGAAGGCATCTAGTGATGAAACATTCACTAATAGGGCAGAACCATTCATTAATAGGGCACCCAGATTGTTCCACAAAAAATTGAAGTTTGTGCTATAACTTATGCCAAGGGAACATTGCTACTACAGATATTACATATTAGCACTTGATAAATAAACATGCTTTGACTTTTGCTTATCTTGACTTATATTTTCATATTTGATCAAAAATCATACAATGGTTTCATTGAAGTATTGAGTGCTGTATGTGAAATTTGCTACTGTATGATTTTGGAAAGATCTATCAATGTCTCTGCTTTTCCTAATGTGTAAGGTGAATATAATAATAGTCAGCCTGCTTTCCTCTAGGTTGTTTATTTAAAATAACATAAATAATGTGCTTTATAAAATGCTATGGCAGCAGCAAGAAAACCATGGCCCAACATGTAACATAAATAATGTGCTTTATAAAATGCTATGGCAGCAGCAAGAAAACCATGGCCCAACATGTAACATAAATAATGTGCTTTATAAAATGTTATGGCAGCAGTGAGAAAACCATGGCCCCTTGGTCAACTGTCTGTTTTTGTAAGTGAAATTTTGTTTTAACACAGCTATGTCCATTTATTTATGATATGTATTTGGATTCTTTTGTACTATCACATTGTCAAAGTTGAATAATTGCAACAGAAACTGTATGTCTACCAGCCTAAACTATTTTCTATCTGGCCCTTTGTGAGAAATTCTTCTCATTCTTTTAATGTACAAATATGCATTAATTATTAGAATTATTAGAAGAATTATTGTGGGAAAAGGCATAAGATGATGATATTGAAGTATAGTAATAGAAATCTAATTAACTCCTTGCAAATGTTAATTGAGCACCTAATGATGTCAAGCACTATCCTAGATGTTTTGTGTATTTTTTTTTTTTTTTGAGACAGAGTCTCACTATGTTGCCCTTGGTAGAGTGCCATAGTGTCACAGCTCACAGCAACCTCCAACTCTTGGGCTTAAGTGATTCTCTTGCCTCAGCCTCTCAAATAGCTGGGACTATAGGTCCCAGCCCACTACAACACCTGGCTATTTTTTTGTTGCAGTAGTCATTGTTGTTTAGCTGGACCAGGAGGGGTTTGAACCCACCAGCCTGGGTGTATGTGGCTGGCACCCTACCTACTGAGCTATGGACACCGCCTATGTTTTATGTATATTATTTTGTTTAATCTTACAACACCATGTGTTGGGAATTTTATTATATTCATGTTACAAATGAACTGACTCTAAGTAACTTAACTAAGACTGTGACAGAGCCAGGATTCAAATTCAGATATCTAATTCCAAAATGCAGGTTCTCTTCATGATGTCACTTTACCTTTTATAGTTATGACTTCAAGTATTATCCCCAAATTACCCTTTATGAACAACATCAGGATCTAAAATGTTGTTCATAATCAAAGTAATAAGGTGTACAAAAGTCTAGCATGCATTATAAATATATTGAAATCAGAAAGGAGTTTAAATATATCACTAGGATTAGTGCTTTGAAAACTTAGATAATAGCAAAAACAGACTGATGAAGATTGAATAGTAAGGTTTACTGAATTTTTTATTGTTTTGACATTGTCAGCACTTTTTTATCAATGCACACCCACTGTTTTTAGTTTAGTTATCTATTACAGCAATCCATAAAATCTCAATGGAATTATATATGGTATAAAGATAGGAGTCTATTAACTGACAGGCTGATTCTGGCCCCGGTCTTTGTTTCTTTTTTTTTTTTTTTAAATCATCTAATGTTAAGTATAAAATAGTCAAAACTTTAATAAAGTAGATTGGGCTACTTAATTAAAAATAAGCCATAAAGAAAATGATTATCAAGAGCTTTTTTTAGAAAGAGCACAAGGGTTATCTTATTATCAGCTATAACATAAAGAAGGTGGCATAATGCATACCCCTTTTTTGCATATAAGGTAATATTACACTTGTCATCCATATGTAATTATAGAATTTAGTGTTTGAAAGGAATAATAAAGATCCTTCTATTTAACCCTCTCAGTTTACACATGAGAAAACACAGACTAAGAAAAGTTCAATTATTTACATAAGCTAACATGTGGCAAAACTAGAATGCAAAAACTGACTCCTTACTCATTAGTTTACTCATTTAAAAATTTAATTCAGCCATTTATCTAACATTTATTAAGACCTTGCTATACAGTATCTACTATATTAAATGTTATAACATATTTTATTTGATTCTCACGAGGCAGATATTATTACCATCATTTTGTAGTTGAGATAACTGAGATTAAAAGAGGTTAAAATCCTTGCCAAGGTCTCACAGCTTTGCCATGAATTAACTAGCTAGAGAGAATATTGAGCCAATTTGAAGCTGCCTTTACAGTTCCAAAGTCAGGCAAAAGAAATAAGTTCCATTACAACTCTAAACTGAGATTTGTCTTAGCTGTTCTATCAACCTAAGCTGATAGAATTTTCTTCAGGGTGCAGTCACTGCCAGTGATAAACAGATGATATTCTGGATCATCAAGTGAACAGTATATGTAATATTTTATTTTACATTTTCCCCAAAATAATAAAACCAAAGTCAATTTGAAAAACAACATTAAAGCTGGAGATTTTACATCTTTTGTATCAGTCTGGATGGAGTTGAAGAATATTATTCTTAGTAAAGTATCACAAGAATGGAAAAACAAAGTATCCAATGTATTCACTACTAATATGAAATCAATAGGTAAACAAATACACACCCCCATGAGAGAAAAGCACAATTAAATTCAAGTGAGGGGAGGAAAGTAGGAAAGGGGAGACAAGAGGAAAGCAGGGGATTAGTAAACTCTCACTTATTAGGCACAATATAAGCGTATACAGAACACCCCCTCAGTGAAGGGCTCAACCATAACTTGAACTTTACCTAACAAATGCAAACCATGTAACCCAATCATTTGTACTCTCAGATTAATCTGATATAAATTTTTAAAAAGACCTAAAAAACATCGATCATCCCACTGAGACATAATTTCATTTTGCTCTATTTCTTTCCAGTATTGTCTTCTATACGAACATTTTTAATTTTGTTGCAAGAAATACAAGATTATTTGAGATTTGACAGTTAAGTTCATGAACTTCTCACCGTGTGCTTATACTGACAGCACTGTACAAACAGTCTGGCATGGTTTCACAAAGTTTTGTAACCTTGGTGTATCAGTGCTCACAGCTGTGTACATGTTGACATGTGGTGGTGTCTTGCTGAGTGGTGTTAATTATTGTTGCATGATTTTGTGTGCAGTCATGAGAATGTAGGAGCTTAAATTAGAGAAATGAACATTAAATTTCTTGTTAAATTTGATAATAGTGAAAGTGAAATCAGTGACATGTTAGTCCAAGCATATGGGGATAATGCCATGAAGATAACGGCAGTGTATAAATGAATTAAACGGTTTTCTGAGAGGAGAGAGTGTCACCAATGAAGAGAATTCAGGGCCGCCAGTAAGGAGCAAAATGGAAAAAAAATTGCAAAAATTTGTCAAATTCTGTGTCATATTGTCAGCTGACTGTGAGAACCATACAATAACAAGTAAACATTAATAGAGACACAGAAAAATCTAAAAAACAAACAAACAAAAAACCCCAGGAAATCTGAAAATCTTGGGATGAGAAAGGTGTGTGCAAAAATAATTACAAAGGAGCTCACCAGTGAACTAAACCAAAGGAGAGTAGAAGTTTGTCAAGAACTTTTGGAGAGGCAGGATGATGTTTTGGGCTGTGTTATCACTGGTGATGAAACCTGGATATACCAACATGATCCAAGTGCACAATAGAGTCCGCCAATCCTCCACAACCAAAACCTCTGCCAGTCTAAATGAAGAGTCAAAATGATATTGCTAACTTTTTTGATATCAGAAAGATTTTTATTATGAGTTTGTACCAAGTGGACAATGAGTTAGCAGGTTTATTATTTGGAATTAATGAAAAGGCTGCATGAAAAGTTAAAAAAAGATGACCTGAACTTCTCACCAACAGCTAATGGTTCTTGCATCACAACAATGCAACAGCTCACATAGCGCTGTCTGTGAGAGAGTTTTAGTCAGTAAACAAAAGGCTGTAGTGGAATATTCTTCCTACTCAGCTGATCTGGCCCCCAGTGAAATTTTTCTTTACTTGAAGGCAAATGAAATATTGAAAGGAAGACATTTTGATGACATTTAGGACATCAAGGCTAATATGATGACAGCTTTGATGGCCACTTCAGAAAAAGAGTTTCAGTATTGCTTTGAAGGGTGAATGAGGCACTGGCATTGGTGCATAACTTCCCAAGGAAAGTACTTTGAAGTTGACCAGAGTAATATTCAGGAATGAGGTATATAGCACTTTTTCTAGGATGAATTTATAAACTTAATTGCCAGACTTCATATATTGCTTTTTATTAGTTAACATCAAAACATCATATAACCAGTGTCAGTCTACATTTCATTCTATGCATAATCTCTCCAAGTATAGTTTTAATGATTAAACACTAATAAATTACATAATTACAGCACATTTACCTCATTTTTTTTTTTTTTGGATATACAGGGTGTCTATAAAGTTCATGTGCAATCTAAAATTAAAATTAATTTAAAATTAAATTGCACACAAACTTTATGGACATCCATATGCAAAGAAACGTATGTATACGTACAGTATATTATATAGTATATAGATACACACAGGCATACATACATTTATTTTTTAAACTAACAGCTGTTGAACATGGTCTAACATTTAGTATTTTTTTCTCTTGTATTGTCTAGGAAATAACATGGGAAATAGTACAAGATCATTGGGTCAAAGAGTATGAATGCTGTTACTGCTCTTACACAGTTCTAGATTAATATCAAATTTATAATGCCTACAAGAGAAAAAAGGAATCAGCATTCATCACTCTGGGTGCTGTTATATCTTGTAAGATTTTTACTAGTGTAGTAAGTGGCTAGATGCTTTAGATACTTGTCTGGTATACAGCAAAGGTGATATTTTATAATCCGAATACAAATTTTTGACTTGTTTTTGTGTAAAGAGCTATCTACATTATAGATATTATCCACAAAATTTGGGCTGTAGGATATAAAAAAATTTAGATGCCCTGCTGTGAGTGATGATGACAAAAAGA
This sequence comes from Nycticebus coucang, assembly GCF_027406575.1. Taxonomy (NCBI): domain Eukaryota; kingdom Metazoa; phylum Chordata; class Mammalia; order Primates; family Lorisidae; genus Nycticebus; species Nycticebus coucang. Next base: position 46,207,410 of record NC_069801.1, on the reverse strand, counting down.
AAGCAATTTCAAACCTAAATTTTTTTTTCCAGTATTTATTTCTTGCCTTTTCTTTGTGTCTTTCATCAAGAGGCTAAAAATAATTTCACCTAGAAATTTATGCAAAGAAAATAAAGAACTTTTGGGGTGGAGAAAGATGGCTGACTGAAGCCAGCTTTCCACAAAGTCTCCCGTCCAGAGGGAGAGTTAAAGGACAGAAATTTAGCAAGTAACCGGGTAGGTTAGAGCTGCACCAAGAGAGAAGGTTGAAGAACACACATCAACCCTGCTGAGATGAGCTGCGACCCCAAGGATACAAACAAAAGATACAAAATTCATCACCAATTGCACAGGAGTTCCCTCCCCATGAGAACGGCCCGGAGTACCCCATAAACAAATGAGCAGAGTTCAAAAATCCTCTCATTATACTCCATGGGAGAGACCCTCTAAAAACTCCCCTACTAAGGTGCCATGGCACTCTCCTGCCAGGCATAAAACTGTGTAAAACTGTATATATTCTCTACCTGCAGTTCTGAGCTCCAAGCACTCCCCTCCACTCTCACTCTGAGGTCTGGACGCCTGTCCCCCAGCAGTCCAGATTCTTGGGTGATTTCTTGAGGAGTGTGGACAGGGCCTGGGCTGCTGCTTGTCAGTGCTGATTCTGCAGCATGGGAGTGAGAAGAGGGCTGTCAGCTGAGAGGGAACCACACCGGAGTGGCGGTGCCCTGAGGTTCAGAGCAGCAGCTGTTTTTGGCAACAATAGAGCTCACCCCTGGATATTCTGGAGTCACAACCCCTGTCTCTCTGGGCAACCAGAGGAGGCCAGGCATATTCTCAGGTGGCAACCACTGGCGGAACAGATCTGGGATGGAAACACAGGCTTCCTGAGTAAAGGGTTTACCTGAGGCAGTACCAGCCTGGGTGGAGCGTGGGGACTAGAAAATGTACTCACAGTGTTGGTGGGGGTGACCCAGGGTGGGGTCCCAGGGTAGGGCTGACCCAGAGGACCACTTTACTGAGCCTAAGACGCAACCAGCCCTCAGGGGATCATCAGCACAGACAAAGGAGGGCAAGGGACTAGAACTGACAGCTATCGGTGCTGCAAATACAAACCTCAGGAGCAAAGACAGGGTCTAAGGCACAGGTTCGGTAAGCTCAAAAAACAGCTTCTCTTCTGCAGGGAAATTTAGCCAGGCCAGAAAGAAATTCTGCAAAGTTGTTCTGTTCTGTCAGTAACATCAATCACAGGCTGGAACTGAGTGAACACCCCAGCGTCCATCAAGCCCCAGTTCCCCCTGCTGGATAGTGGCAGAGAGCACTGGCAAGGCTGAGGAGACATAGATTTCCTTGCAATTCAGGCGGTGCAAACTCCTGAAGTATCTACTCATTGGAGGCAACTGGGTCACAGCCCTGTGGGGTTATCAGTGACTGGGTGTGACAGAGATGCAAGGTGGAGAAGGAGGCATCAACCTTCCAGACTAATCTATTTGCTGGGTAGGTCCTCCTGACCACACGGAGCACCAGAGCAAGTCATATTTGAGTGGTCACCAGACACCTGCAATCTAGTTGCCAGGGACATTTTAAACTCTTCCACCTGAGGCAGGTGCTGACTGAGACAGACGCCTTTTGAACTGAGCCAATGGCCTAAGGACTATCCAAGTGGTGCCCTGGTTGTGTGGGTGTAGGAAGGTTTGATTTTCCTTTTACAATAGTTGCCTGTGGGAGGCAGGGTGACTTTTTTTTTTTTTATTAAATCATAGCTGTGTACATCAATATGATCATGGGGCACCATACACTTGGTTCATAGAATATTTGACACATTTTCATCTGATTAGTTGACATACACCTCCTGGCATTTTCTTAGTTACTTTGCCAAGACATTTACATTCCACATTTGCCAAGCCTCACATGTACCCTTGTAAGATGCACCACAGGTGTGATCCTTTCAATCCCCCTCCCTCTACCCACATCCCCCCTCCCTCCCCACGCTTTCCCCCTTCCCCCTGTTCTTAGGTTGTAACTTGGTTATAGCTTTCATGTGAAGGTCCTAAGTTAGTTTCATAGTAGGGGTGAATACATTTGATATATTTTCTTCCATTCTTGAGACACTTTACTGAGAAGAATATGTTCCAGCTCCATCCATGTAAACACGAAAGAGGTAAAGTCTCCATCTTTCTTCAAGGCTGCATAGTATTCCATGGTGTACATATACCACAATTTGTTAATCCATTTGTGGATCGATGGGCACTTGGGTTTTTTCCATGACTTAGCAATTATGAATACGGCTGCAATAAAGATTCTGGTACAAATATCTTTGTTATGATGTGGTTTTTGGTCTTCTGGGTATATGCCCAGCAGAGGAATTACAGGATTGAATGGCAGATCTATTTTTAGATCTCTAAGTGTTCTCCATATATCTTTCCAAAAGGAATGTATTAATTTGCATTCCCACCAGCAGTGCAAAAGTGTTCCCTTTTCTCCACATCCACGCCAACATCTCTGGTCTTGGGATTTTGTGATATAGGCTAGTCTCACTGGAGTTAGATGATATCTCAAAGTAGTTTTGATTTGCATTTCTCTGAGGATTAAGGATGATGAGCATTTTTTCATATGTCTGAAGGCCGCTCACCTGTCTTCTTCAGAGAAGTTTCTTTTCAAGATCCCATCACTTGTTCTTTTCTTGCTAATGCGTTTGAGTTCTCTGTGGATTCTGGTTATTAAATCTTTGTCAGAGACATAACCAGCAAATATCTTTTCCCATTCTGTGGGCTGTTTGCTTGCTTTACTTACTGTGTTTTTGGCTGTGAAGAAGCTTTTTAGTTTGAGCAAGTCCCAAAAGTGTATTTTTGAAGCTGCTTCAATCGCCCGGGGGGTTCTTCTCATAAAAAACTCACCCAACCCAATTTCTTCAAGGGTTTTCCCTGCACTCTCTTCTAGTATTTTTATAGTTTCATGTCTGAAGTTTAGGTCTTTAATCCAGTAAGAGTCTATCTTGGTTAGTGGTGAAAGGTGTGGATCCAGTTTCAGTCTTCTACAGGTTACCAGCCAGTTCACCCAGCACCATTTGTTAAATAGGGATACTTTTCTCCACTGGATGTTTTTAATTGGCTTGTCAAAGATTAAATAATGGTAAGTAGCTGGGTTCATCTCTTGGTTCTCTATTCTGTTCCAGACATCTACTTCTCTGTTTTTGTGACCATACCATGCTGTTTTGATCACTATCGATTTGTAGTATAGTCTGAGGTCTGGTAGCGTAATTCCTCCTGCTTTGTCTTTATTTTTGAGTAATGTCTTGGCTATTCAAGGTTTTTTTCTGATTCCATATAAAATGAAGTATTGTTTTTTCCAGATCTTTAAAGTATGGCAGTGGAACTTTAATAGGGATTGTGTTGAAGTTATATATTGCTTTGGGTAGTGTGCACATTTTAACAATGTTGATTCTTCCCAGCCATGAGCATGGTATATTTTTCCATTTATTAACATTCTCGGCTATCTCTTTTCTTAGAATTTCATAGTTCTCTTTATATAGATCTTTCACATCCTTTGTTAGATAAACTCCCAACTATTTCATCTTCTTTGGCATTACTGTGAATGGGATAGAGTCCTTAATTGTTTTTTCAGCTTGACTATTGATGGTATATATAAAGGCTACTGATTTATGAATGTTGATTTTGTAACCTGAGATGCTGCTGTATTCCTTGATCACTTCTAAGAGTTTTGTAGTAGAGTCCCTAGTGTTTTCCAGATATACAATCATGTCATCTGTGAATAGCGAAAGTTTGATCTCTTCTGACCCTACATGGATGTCCTTGATCACCTTTTCTTCCCTAATTGTGGTGGCTACAACTTCCATTAGAATGTTAAAAAGCAATGGAGACAATGGGCAGCCTTGTCTGGTTCCTGATCGAAGTGGAAATGATTCCAATTTAACTCCATTCAATATGATATTGGCTGTGGGTTTGCTGTAGATGGCCTCTATCAGTTTAAGAAATGTCCCTTCTATACCGATTTTCTTAAGTGTTCTGATCATGAGGGGATGTTGGATGTTATCAAAAGCTTTTTCTGCATCGATTGAGAGACTCATATGATCTTTGTTTTTTACTTTGTTTATGTGCTGATTACATTTATAGATTTACGTATATTGAACCAGCCTTGAGACCCTGGGATAAAGCCAACTTGATCATGATGTATGATTTGTTTGATATGTTGCTGGATTCTGTTTGTTAGGATCTTGTTGAATATTTTTGCGTCTATATTCATTAGTGATATTGGTCTATAATTTCTTTTCTTGTTGGGTCTTTTCCTGGTTTTGGGATCAGGGTGATGTTTGCTTCATAGAATGTGTTTGGGAGTCTTCCTTCTTTTTCTACCTTTTGGAACAGGTTGAGTAATATAGGTACTAATTCCTCTTTGAAGGTTTGGTAGAATTCTGATGTAAAACCATGTGGTCCCTGGCTTTTCTTTTTAGGGAGATTTTGTATGGTTGATGTTATTTCCGAACTTGATATGTGCCTGTTCAACATTTCCACTTGATTTTGGTTAACTCTTGGAAGGTGACGTGCTTCCAAGTAACGGTCAATTTCGTTCAGATTTTCGTACTTCTGAGAATAAAGTTTCTTGTAATATTCATTAAGGACTTTTTGGATTTCTGAGGAGTCTGTTGTTATTTCGTCTTTGTTATTTCTGATTGATGAGATTAGAGATTTTACTCTAAAGGCTTATCTATTTTGTTGACCTTTTCAAAAAACCAGCTTTTTGATTTATCGATCTGTTGTATTATTCTTTTTTTTTCAATTTCATTTAGTTCCGCTCTGATTTGGTTATTTCTTTTCTTCTACTGGGTTTGGGGTTGGAGTGTTCTTCCATTTCCAGTCTCTTGAGATGTCCCATTAAGTTGCTTACTTCCTCTCTTTCCGTTCTCCTGAGGAAGACTTGCAGTGCTGTAAATTTCCGTCTTAGAACTGCCTTTGCGGAGTCCCAGAGGTTCTGATAGTTCATGTCTTCATTGTTGTTTTGTTCCAGAAATTTGGCAATTTCCTTCTTGATCTCATCTCTGACCCAGCTATCATTCAGCATAAGGTTATTTAACTTCCATGTTTTCGTATGAGTATGCAGATTCCTGTTGTTACTCAGCTCAAGTTTTATTCCATGATGGTCCGAGAAGATGCATGTAATAATTTCTATTCCCTTAAATTTACTGAGGTTAGACTTGTGACCTAAGATGTGATTGATTTTGCAGTAAGATCCATGGGCTGATGAGAAGTATGTGTATTCAGTTTTGTTGGGATGAAATGTTCTGTAGATGTCTGCTAAATCTAAATGCTGGATGGTTAAATTTAAATCTAGAATTTCTTTACTCAGCTTTTTGTTGGAGGATCGATCCGTCGATGCCAAAGGAGTGTTAAAATGTCCGACTATTATAGAGTTTGAGGAAATCAAGTTGCTTATGTCTGTTAGAGTTTCTCTTATAAATTGAGGTGCATTCTGATTGGGTGCATAGATATTAATAATTGAAATCTCATCATATTGAGTCTTACCCTTAACAAATATGAAGTGACCATTTTTGTCCTTCCTTACTTTTGTTGGTTTAAAGCCTATTGTATCCACAAATAAAATTGCAACACCTGCTTTTTTCTGGTTACCATTTGCCTGAAATATGGATGACCATCCTTTCACCCTGAGTCTGTATTTGTCTTTTAAGTTAAGATGTGACTCTTGTATGCAACAAATGTCTGGCCTGAGTTTTTGTATCCAGTCAGCTAACCTATGTCTCTTTAGAGGGCAGTTTAAGCCATTCGCATTAATGGAGAGTATTGATAAATTTGGTGAAATTTTGGGTATTGAGTTTTTCGACAGTCCAGTGGGCATTTTTAATCCTTTTGCCATTGTGGAAGTTGGAGTTTGATCAGAAGTTTCTGAGTGAGTTTACTTTTGTGGTAGAGGATTGGGTTGGTTATTATGGAGGATAGGTCTGAGAATATCCTGAAGAGCTGGTTTGGTTATGGCAAATAACCAAAAATAGATAAACCTTTGGCTAAACTAACCAAGAAGAAAAGAGTAAAATCTCTAATCTCATCAATCAGAAACAACAAAGATGAAATAACAACAGACTCCTCAATAATTCAAAAAATCCTTAATGAATTTTACAAGAAACTTTATTCTCAGAAATATGAAAATCTGAAGAAAATTGACCAATACTTGGAAGAACATCACCTTCCAAGACTTAGCGAGAAGTGGAAATGTTGAACAGGCCCATATCAAGTTCTGAAATAGCATCAACCATTCAAAACCTTCCTAAAAAGAAAAGCCCGGGAGCAGATGGCTTCATGACAGAATTCTACCAAACCTTTAAAGGGGAATTAGTACCTATATTACTCAACCTGTTCCACAATATAGAAAAAGTAGGAAGACTACCCAACACGTTCTATGAAGCAAACATCACCCTGATCACAAACCAGGAAAAGACCCAAGAAGAAAAGAAATAATAGAACAATATCACTAATGAATATAGATGCAAAAATATTCAACAAGATTTTAACAAACAGAATCATAGAACACATCAAGCAAATTACACATCATAACCAAGTCGATTTTATCCTAGGGTCTCAAGGCTGGTTCAATATCTGTAAATCTATAAGTATAATCAGCACATAAACAAATTAAAAACCAAAGACCATATGATTCTCTCAATTGATGCAGAAAAAGCTTTTGATACTATCCAGCATCCCTTCATTATTAGAACACTTAAGAAAACTGGTATAGAAGGGACATTGCTTAAACTGATAGAGGCCATCTAAAGCAAACACAGCCAATATCATATTGAATGGAGTTAAATTGAAATCATTTCCACTCAGATCAGGAACCAGACAATGCTACCCATTGTCTCCAATGCTCTTTAACTTTGTAATGGAAGTTTTAGCCACCCCCATTAGGGAAGAAAAGGTGATCAATGGTATCCATATAGGGTCAGAAGAGATGAAACTTTCGCTCTTTGCAGATGATATGATTGTATATCTGGATAACACCAGGGATTCTACTACAAAACTCTTAGAAGTGATCAAGGAATACAGCAACGTCTCAGGATACAAAATCAACATTCATGAATTGGTAGGCTTTATGTATACCAGCAATAGTCAAGCTGAAAAAAACAGTTAAGGACTCTATTCCATTCACAGTTGTGCCAAAGAAGATGAAATATTTGGGAGTTTATCTAACAAAGGACGTGAAAGATCTCTATAAAGAGAACTATGAAACTCTAATGATAGAAATAACTGAAAATGTTAACAAATGGAAAAACATACCATGCTCATGGCTAGGAAGAATCAACATTGTTAAAATGCCCATACTACCCAAAGCAATATACAATTTTAATGTAATCCCTATTAAAGCTCCACTGTTATACTTTAAGGATTGTGAAAAAATAATACTTCTTTTTATATGGAATCAGAAAAAAACCTCGAATAGCCAAGACATTACTCAGAAATAAAAAGAAAGCAAGAAGAATCATGCTACTGGACCTCAGACTATACTACAAATTGATAGTGATCAAAACAGTATGATTCTGGCACAAAAACAGAGAGGTGGATGTCTGGAACAGAATAGAGAACCAAGAGATTAAGAGAGAACCAACAGAATAGAGAACCAGCTACTTACCGTTATTTGATATTTGAGAAGCCAATTAAAAATATTCAGTGGGGAAAAGATTCCCTATTTAACAAATGGTGCTGGTTGAACTGGTTGGCAACCTGTAGAAGACTGAAACTGGACCCACACCTTTCACCATGAATTAAGATAGACTCTCACTGGATTAAAGATTTAACTTAAGACATGAAACTATAAAAATACTAGAAGAGAGTGCAGGGAACACCCTTGAAGAAATCGGTCTGGGTGAGTATTTTATGAGGATCCCCAGGGCAATTGAAGCAGCATCAAAAATATACTACTGGGACCTGATCAAACTAAAAAGCTTCCGCTGTGCCAAGAACACAGTAAGTAAAGCAAGCCAATAGCCCTCAGAATGGGAGAAGATATTTGCAGGTTATGTCTCCGACAAAGGTTTAATAACAAGAATCTACAGAGAACTCAAACGTATAAGCAAGAAAAGAACAAGTGATCCCATTGCAGGCTGGGCAAGGAACTTGAAGAGAAACTTCTCTGAAGAAGACAGGTGCACGGCCTACAGACATATGAAAAAATGCTCATCACCTTTAATCATCAGAGAAATGGAAATCAAAACTACTTTGAGATATCATCTAACTCCAGTAAGATTAGCCTATATCACCAAATCCCAAGACCAGAGATGTTGGCGTGGATGTGGAGAAAAGGGCACACTTCTACACTGCTGGTGGAAATGCAAATTAATACATTCCTTTTTGAAAGATGTTTGGAGAACACTTAGAGATCTAAAAATAGATCTGCCATTCAATCCTATAATTCCTCTACTAGGCATATACCCAGAAGACCAAATATCACATCACAACAAAGGTATTTGTACCAGAATGTTTATTGCAGCCCAATTCCTAATTGCTAAGTCATGGGCCCAGGTGCCCACCGATCCACGAATGGATTAATAAATTGTGGTATATGTACACCATTGCATTGCTTTGTGGGAGGTAAGATTCAAGGAACCAGTTTAAAGTTGATACTGTAGCTCCAGCTATTGCTGTGAGTCCTTTGCAACCCAAGAATATTGTATCTTCTGCCAGTATCTATGAAACTATCACAGGTTACTTTGTTGACTGGCAAGTAGGATAAAAGCTCAGACCCTCATAGTTCTTAGCAGTTTGAGGTGGGCAAGGAATGACATCTGAAGATTCCTCCCTATCTTCAGAGAAAAGGACACTCTGCATAACGCCAGAGTGCCATAGGTTTCAATCATTGCTTTATCTCTTAAGAGTTGTATATCTGTGAATAAGTTACTTACAATTTTAAAAAGTAATTTTAATTATTAGTACTATGAGAGTAATAATATCATCCTCCCAGGTTTCTGGGAGAATTGAAAAACAAAATAATTGTTTGACTGCCACTAATGCAGAGCCTGGAACGTGGAAGGTACACGGAAAATAATTATTGTCTTGATTTTTCTAGTTTTGTGCTTCTGTGCCATTGTCATTTCTAAGGGCTTCCTCTTCTTCAGCAATCCCTGCTACCCAGGTGTTTATATTATACTTAATTGTTTTATATTCTCCTCTCAACAAAAGTTTTCTTTTACTTCCCCTCTCCGGTATCTACCTGACATTTTTACCTTACTTTCTCTTAAGGAAAGCTGACTTCAAATAATATTTATGAGTTACCTTCTTTTAGCTAGATGCAGAGGATATAGAGATAATATAGATTTACCTCTTACTTTCAAGCAAGCATCCATCAAACATTTATTGAACATTTACAATGCTCTAGGCACCATTAATTGCTCAATAAATAGCTTGAATAATATGGGCAAGGCCCTTGCTCTTATGGAATTTATCATGTAACTTAAAAATCCAATGTAGTAAGTATATGGTGATGCAAATAAGGATCTGTGGAAACATCTAACTGTGTAATTTCAGGGGACATGTTCTCTGAACTGATATTAAAGAATAAGAAAGCATTAGCCAAGGTAAAAAGGGTTGTCAGGTCAAAGTCAGCAAAAAACAGATGGCATACACAAAAAGATAATATAGTTACATGAAGTGACTATTTTCAACGATGAGTATGGGTTTAAGAGAATCATCAAGAATGAAAGAGCATCCAGACACTGGCAATAGTAAAAGCTATTCCCACCCTAAAGACTGAAAGGATTAAGGGAGAAACCCATTACAGGAATCCTGGAAGAACTGTAACTACAACAATTTTATGTGGTCATTGGGCCATTGAGAGGGGATGGGCAGAATAATATCCCAACCTCTCTATCTCCCTGTCCTCCACTCTCCTGCCAGTGCTTTCCAGTGGCCTAACCTAATTAGGGAGAAAGAGGATTAAGATGTCCCACATGATATCGTCTGTAGCTCCCTGGACACAAGAAGGCTGAGAAGAGTAGAAGTAGATCTAGAAGGGCAAAAGGAGACTAACAAGCCTGGGAAAGGGATAAAGGTATCACAGACAGGAGCAATCGCACCAAGGCATACAGGTGTGAACTGGTTATCGGAGCACCAAATGGTGCGCCCAGAGCTTACAGTAAGCAGGGAGCTGCAGAGGTTGGTGGGGTGAGGTTGCAGAAGGATTTAAAGTGCTAGACTGAGAAGCTTACGCCTTCTCTTACAATATATAAGCAGACATAACTATAGGAATTAAGAAAGTAACACATTCTTGCTTTGGAAAAGCTAGCTTTTCTGGGGAGTCAGAGTGGGATTTGCAGGGAGATGTTTCTATTCTTGGACAGCTAAGAGCCTAGGCCTAAGGAGTGAGGCAATGTCATTAGAAGAAAAAAGGTCAGACTCTGAGAAAGTCAGAAGGCCTTGTGTGAAATAGCCTCATTGCAGGGCATTCTTTCTTGTTCTTTCTTGAAATGTAAATGGATCCTTTCTGAAGCAGGCACAACTGGCCTTGAAGCTACCTTTCTCCTGATAATCACTTTCTAGGGAGGAAATGATGAATTGTGCTTTGTCCATATTTTTTCAAAGATTGGTTCTGTAACCTTCCGTTAAACACATTCCCAAGAGTAACCTCTTTTATTAAGATGAGGCCATTTTCCTTCTTCAGTTTTGCTAGAAATGTCCAAAAAGGAAATGCAGTTCCATTTCCTTCCTGTCCTAAGAGTCATTATATATTAATAGAATATCTACATGTAGATAAGCTCTGGGTTCCTTTGTCCTACAGGAAGACATCAAAGGGCACCATGACTTTTAAAGCAGTCCTTTAAGGTGGGTAAAGGTAGCCTATAGAAAAAAAAAATCATAACTTCACAGAAATCACATCCCATGAGATATTTTACTCATTTATTCAGTTTATTAATTTATTTGGGATACATGGCACTTTTCATAGCTGAATATGTGGGACACAGTGGATTATATATAGGAATCAGGATAGAAGGCACTGGGGACCTTTCCCCATAGCCTGCTGCCCCCTAACAAGCTTCTTAAGGGCAGGTGTCATGTCTAACTTTTATCATTATTCTCACAGGCCCTACCTAAAAGCAGTTGTTAAGAAATTGTTTTACATATGAATCCTAGCTATCCATCCTGGAGAAACAGCCTATGCAAAGGTCCAGAGGCATGAGAGAGCATGGTTCACCTAAGAAAATATAAGTAGTGTGATCACACTAAAGGAAAAAAGAAGGGTTTGAGGGTGGTGAGGTGAGAGGCTGGTCAAAGATAAAGCAATAGAAATAGTCAGAAATAGATGCAACTTTGCCATAAAATTTTACCAAGAAGCTTAGACTTGATCTTATGGTTATTAGGAAGCTATTGGATAGGTTTAAGTCTGTGTATGACATGTTTAACTGTAAGATCTAGAAAGATTGTTCTGACTTTGGTGTAAAGAATGGAGTGGAGGGCTGAAATTTGTGTGGGAGATTAATGAAATAGCCTAGTCTGTGCCAGTGTCAATTTTTCTAAAAACACATTTCATTTCATTCTTTGGGGTACATGTTTTCTTTCCTTTTGGCATTAAAGTATAACTAATTTTTTTCTATTGCCCCATTTTTCCCTCCAAGTTAATCTTCTATTTATTTTCTTCTTCCAGTATTTTTTCTTTAAAATACTGCCGTCCTGGGGTGGTGCCTGTGGCTCAGTGAGTAGGGTGCCGGCCCCATATGCCGAGGGTGGCAGGTTCAAACCCAGCCCCGGCCAAACTGCAACAAAAAGATAGCCGGGTGCTCTGGCGGACGCCTGTAGTCCCAGCTACTCGGGAGGCTGAGGCAAGAGAATCACTTAAGCCCAGGAACTGGAGGTTGCTGTGAGCCTTGTGATGCCACAGCACTCTACCGAGGGCCATAAAGTGAGACTCTGTCTCTACAAAAAAAAAAAAAAAGAAAAGAAAAAAATTCTGCCATCCTACTTGGTTCTAATATTTTGGTCTATTTTCTACCATTTTATTAGTGGGTCCCCGGCTTACCATTCTGACTATCTGTTAGCTTGGCCAGAAAACCTATTAAACCATGTGGACAATTTCCTCCCCCAATTATTGGAGAGATGTTTCAGGGTTACTTTCAGTAAAAATCAGTTCTACTTTATTTCTTAAGTGTCTACTGGGCATATCCCATGTACTAAGCCATGAATTAGGTGATAGGAAAATAGAGATGAACCAAGTGGTTTCTGCTCATAAAGAATTCTCAGTCTAATGGCTAGACAAAACATAACTACAATCCAAGTCAAAGTGAGAAGATTGCATTGAGAGAAACACAGATTTCTGCGTAAGGTAGTAGTTAATTCTTGGTGTGGAAACTGTAAGAACTGTGTGGTGGCAATAAACTGGGATTTAAAGGATGAATTAAATTTCAAAAATAAATAGTGATCAGTAGCAGGGAAAAATAGGAGGTTAGTTTAATCAGGGATAGAGTGGCGTGAACAAACTTTCTGAGATTCAAGGGACTCGGAGGCATATTTCTGGGAAAGGAGTTTGAAAGATAATGTGGAACATGAGCTTCAAATGACTTATGAAGTAGGTTGTATATTATACCACAAGTCACGGAAGTGACTCATCTGACATGGATGAAAAATAAACCCCAGAATGAGATTCAAGCAAGGAGTTAACAGGACAGACTGGCACTTACTATTAAAATATACTCATTTGCAATCAACTATGTTTTAACCAGGATCAAACAATTAGACTGTGGTTTTAACATGGACTATAAGCTTCTTAGGATATGTAGTGCATTCTCAAATTGGCAAAAATTTCTCATTATTAAAACCTACCACTCACAACTGTGGGCTTTTTATAATGTACTTTAAATGGGGTTTGCCATCAAATATCAACATTCTGAACAGATAGAATTTTTCTCCTCCTATGACAGTATGATAACTAAATGTAATCAACTTCATCAGATTCTCATATAATTTTCATCCAAGTTTGTTCCAGTGGAAGGAATTCTTCAATAAAGAGCATTTGTTTTCCTTTTGGATATTTCAGAACACCATCAGGGTTGCAGTAGAGGTGTCTATTTACACACACACACACACACACACACAAAATGTGTAAGATAATTTTGAAAAGACACTGCTCTTCCTGATACGTAATGTTAATTTCCAAGAAAATGGCATCCATCTTCTTTGTAATTAAAATTCAAGTCTTCCATATTATTCTCATTCTACCTAGAATTTTATAAATTTACTCGATAACAGAAATAGACAACAGAAGACTTGGAAAGGAGTGATTAGAATGGCAAAGGTTTATCATGTGAGGAACATACAAAGAATATAGGAGTGTTTATCTAGAGAGCAAGGTATTCTGAAAATATGATATGTAATTCTACTGTTTGATCACGGAGTAAGAGGATTAAATCAATTCATTGTGCCCCCACTAAGAAGGGCTAAGAATAATTATGGTGAGAATATGATTGAAAAAATATTTTGAATACCAGCTATGTGCCGCTATAATATATAACCATGAAATAACAAGTATAGTTCTTGCCTTGTTTCAGCAGGTTAAAAAAGTGTGTAAGTATGTATGTATGTGTATATATACATGTACATATACGTGTGTGTGTGTGTGTATAGTTCATACAGTTATGAGACGGAAGTCTGCAGAGCTGATGATATAGTTCCAATCCAAAGCATGGTAGCCTGGAGGCCCAGGAAAGTCAGTGGTACAATTCCCGTGGAAGCCAGTGGGTACTCATGAGAGCTGATGGTTCAAATCAAGCCTGAAAGCAGTCTGCTAAAGAATTCCCTTTTGGTAGGGGAGATTGGAGTTTTTGTTCTATTCTTAAATTGATTGGCTGAGGCCTACCTACATTATGAAGGCAATCTGCTTTAATCAAAGTTCACCACTTTAAATATTAATCTCATACAAAAATGTACTCTAAGTTCACAGGTAAAATTAAAATTAACTGTCACAACAGGCAATTTCAGGGCTGTGAAAAAGGAAGCAGGAAGATCAGTTCTAAGTGTTGTATTCTAAACATTTTATATATTTTATTTCATACTGATCCTAGAAGGTAGGATCTTTTATTAACCCCATTTGGCTTACGAAGAACCAGGGAAGCATAGGGATATTAAGTAACTTGTTTAAAAGTGATGGTTAAGTTTATGTGTCAACTTGGCTAGTCTGTGGTGCCAGTTTCTTCAGTCAAACAGTCTAAATGTTGCTATGAAGATATTTAATAGATGTGATTAACATTTAAAATCAGTTTCCTTTAAGTAAAGGACACACATACATCTTTTCTCTCTTTTTTTATTTCCAAATACTAAGGGGGCACAAGTATTAACCTGATGTATGTATAAGGCTTAAGTAAGGGCTTTCAGTGTGCCTATCACCAGAATAGTGTTCACTGTATCCGGATAGGTAAGTTATTACCCCTCATCTACCCCAAACCTCCTCCCTTCTTGGTTTCCAATGTCCTTTACATCTCTTTGTGCTCTTGATCTGTTTCTCTAAAGAATCCTGATTGATATTTTACAGTTACATACCACAGATTTGATTCCAGCTATCTGGAATCTTAACCATGACACTATACTAGAAGTTTGAAGGTGGCTGTGATAATCTAGGCAAAGTATGATAACCATCTGAATTAGGAAAGTGTGAGAGTCCTACAAAAAATGGACATGAACTAAGTATGATGACAATTTAACTTCCATTCTTCAGAACTGTGAGAAAATCAAAGAACCAGTCTATGGTCTTTTGTTATGGTAGCCTGACATGACTAATATAAGACGCCCAAGGAGAAAATCCATCGACAGCTAGATATGTAAGTCTAAAATTCAAGAGAGAAATCTTGACTACACTTATGGGAATGATTAGCTTGTATATGTTAATTAATTGAATTTGTGAGAGATTAATTAAATATCTGAGAGAGGGTAACATCAATGAACAAGGGAAGGAGTGGAAAAGTGGTCCATAAATAAGCTGGATAAGGTAAAAAAAAAAAGTACAAGAAAAATCTACTATGTGGAGTCATGCAAAAACAAAGGTAAAGAAGTATTCACAGAAGAAATGGTCATCATTGTGAAAGAGAACTTGCTTATAATCTGAGTGGCAACTTGATTAATACAGCAGCCCATAGAGAATAACACAGCAGCCCATAGATAAGAGTCACAGAGACTACATAGTAAATGCTCAGTAAATATGCTTCTAAGCCTTAATCCTGATGGTAAGGATCACAAAACCTCTATGAATTTCGTAGATAGCATGGAAGACTTTGGCACTCCTGAGAATTAAGCTACCTGGGCTAGTTTATGAAGTTGTGGTCACAATAAAATTTGTCTTTCAAACTCAAGTCCAGTTGGATGATAGTTCTGGTTTCTCTGACCAGGGAACATGTTACAGTGCACCTACAAGAGAAATGAGCACATCTGGCAGCCAATAGAGAAGCCTTTTTTCTGTCTCTGTTTGTAAGTAAATAAGTAGGTACATTGAAGAGAATACACACACACACGTCTATACACACATGCATGTATATTTTTATATGGCCATATTGGTTTATTAGTCAGGGTTCTCCAGAGAATCAGCTGGATATGTATGTATGGAGAGAGAGAGATTATTATGAGAAATTGGCTCCTGCAGTTATGGAGGCTGGTAATGAGGACCAACAGGCAGGAGATGGAAAGCATGGTGGCATGGCTTTTCTGCCCAAACACCAGTAGCCTAGAGACCCAGGAGAGCCACGTGCAGTTCCATTCTGCAGGAAGTCTACTGGAGAATTCTTTTTCTCAGGGAGGCTGGTCTTTTCATTCTATTCAGCCTTCGACTGATTATGAGTCCCACCCACATTATAGAGAGTAATCTACCCAGAGTTTTGTGATTTAAATGTTAATTTCATCCAAAATACTCTCCAAGCTGATACATAAAATAAACCATCACAATTGGTAATGTGAACTGTTCCCAGCTTTTTCTCTTTACTCTGTTCCAGTGGTTCTTACCCCAGAGTTGATTAGTTTCCACACTCCCATATACTGATCATATTCTGCTGAAGATTGGAGGAAACTCTGGTAACTCTAGCAATTTTGGCCTGCCCAAACTCCCAAATCGATCTTTTCAATTCATGGACATGCCCAGGATTTGCAAACTCTCTTTAGATAATAAACTGGATAACCATAGAGTCCCCTTGTTTGTTTACTCTCTCTCTAAGGAGTCATGGTGCTATCCTACCTGTTTTTTAGTATCTGAAAATGACTGTTTTATATGTTTTGCTCAGTTTATAATTGTTTAAGGGAAGAGGTTAAATATGTTCCTTGAAACACAATTTAGCCAAAATCAGAATTCCTTTTCATAAGGTTTTCTTTGTAAAAAGGATTATGCTCCTACATGTAGTTTTTTTTTTATTTTTAATTTCAAATTAATATGAGAGTACAAGTGTTTAGGTTACATTGTTTTGAATTCTAAGGTAAAGTTCATGTTGTAGTTGAGCCCTCCACTAGGGGGCATGTTGAACACCCTCATGTTGCGAACATTAGGTGAGATCCTGCCAATCACCCTCCTTTCTACCTCCTCTCTCCTCCCCGTTGCTAGACCATACTTTGTGTTTTCTCTTTTGTGTGGGCATGTAGTTGTTTATATATTGGTTTCATATTAGTATTGAGTACATTGGATACTTGTTTTTCCATTCTTGAGATACTTGATTCCAAACAATATGTTTCAACTTCATCCAGGTAAACACAAAAGATGAGTGCTTGGTTGCTTTCCTGTCTTGGCAATTGTAAATTGAGCTCTAATAAACATTCTAGTGCAAATATTCTTGTGGTAAAATTATTTTTTTTTTCTTCTGTGTAGATACCTAGTAATGAGACTGCAGGATTGAGTGGAAGGTCAACTTTTAGTTCTTTGAGAATTCTCCATGGTTCTTTCCATAGAGGACCAGTAGTGCAAGTCCCTTCTGGGGGGGACAAGTAGTGCAAGTCCCTTCTCTTCACATCCATGCCAGCATCTACAGATTTGGGACTTTGTGGTAATAGTTAATCTCACTGGAGTTAGGTGATATCTCAGAGTGGTTTTGATTTGCATTTCTCTGATGAATAGGGACAACAAGCATTTTTTTCATGTGTTTATTGGTCATTTGTCTGTCATCTTCAGAGAAGTTTCTGTTCAATTCTCTTGCCCACTTATAAATGGGGTAACTTTTAAAAGATGACATCTTGATTTCTAAAAATATCTAAAGGTAATGCTGGGATATTCATTAAATTTGGTTGCTACCTTATACACCTATCTTTGGAAAAAACAGTACTCTTAACTTTAGCAAACCTCTCTGTACAGATAATTCTGTGAAATTGAATAAATTACTTATCACTTCTTAGCTTCAATTTTTCTATTTACAGATGGTGATTAAATCTAATACCATCTGTAAAAATACCCAGCACAAGGAATACCTAAAAGTATTAGAATGATCAAAAGAACCCACAGGTTTCTGGGGTAGGGAAAGGGCAAGGAGAGCCAGAAATATATTCCAGGGATTATTATATTCTCCTGGAGCTGCCAGGGCAACGATATAGTACATAAGCTTGAAAGGAACACCAGCTTTGTGGCCAAAATTTCCAATCTGAAGGCAGTCTGCTAGAGAATATCCTTTTTCCAGGGAGGCCCTATGGAAAGTAGTTTGGTAGTTCTCAAGTAAAACTTAGAATTCTATATGGCCCAGTGATTCCATATATGTGTGTGTATATGTATATCTACTCAAAATAATTTAAAACAGATGTTCAAAGAAAAAAAAAAACCTTGTACATCAGTGCTCATGCACAGTAGCCAAAAGATAAAAATAACTCAAATGTCTATTAGTAGATGAATGGGTATACACATGCCATAAATCCATACAGTAAAATGTTATCCAGCCATAAAAGAAATGAGAGTCTGGTATACACTACAACATGAATGAACCTCAAAAAACATTATGTCAAGTGAAGGAAGTCAGACACAAAAGGTACAT
Organism: Nycticebus coucang; assembly: GCF_027406575.1. Classification (NCBI taxonomy): domain Eukaryota; kingdom Metazoa; phylum Chordata; class Mammalia; order Primates; family Lorisidae; genus Nycticebus; species Nycticebus coucang. The sequence continues at coordinate 46,189,442 of NC_069801.1, read as the reverse complement.
ATTTATATGAAATATTCAGAATAGGCCAATCCTTAGAGACCGAAAGCAGAATAATTGTTGCCAAGGGGTGTGTGTGTGGGAGGGAATTGGGGTGAGTGCTTTGGGTATGGGATTTACCTTTGGAGTGATAAATAGTTCTAAAACTGGATAGTAACGATGGTTGCACAACACTGTGAGTTTATTAGATGCCACTGTTTTGTGCAACTTAATTTAGTTAAAATGGTCAATTTTATGTTGTTTGTATTTTACTACAACAAAAACATAAAAGGTGACTATTAACAGGGGTTCTTTCTCTTTTTTTCCCTTTCTCTGTCCTAAGAACCAATGCTGCTAGGACGATATCTATACAGTCCCATGGCCAGTGAAGCTATTGTCTTGCCCAGGATGGTGGATCCTTGGAGTATGTTCTATTCCTATCCAAGCCTGCTTTTCCCAGCCAGTGACATCCACTGGGGACTAGGTTTTTGGTTTGTTAGTTAGTGATTAAACCTCTTCTGTGCTAGACCTGAGTAGCTCTGAGAGCGCACCATGCCAGGTGGAGAAATTATTAAGTGATCATGCATGCCAAAGCCCAGCCTTCAGACAGGTATAAATGTCTGTTTCTATGCTCCACCTAGCTTGTCTCCCCACTGCCATTCCAAATAGGATGTCAACTTTCTCTCAGAGCTTCCTGCCTTCAATCTGGTTTTTGTTATAGTTCAGTAGTCCAACTGCTCCAGCAAAAAATCTGGCTTATATGTAGTCAAAGGAACATTTTCCATGTCTAGAAAACCATGACAGCACTCCATTATCTACTACATTTAAAAAGCAGCAAGAAGAAAGAGGTCAAGTTGAGCTTAGAAAAGAATGATATAGGTGTCTATTCGTTCAATGGACATTTCGAGTGCCACCTTTTTGAAGTCATTGTTTCAGGTACAATAGGGGTTAGGAAGAGGAAAATATTTCATCAAGGAAGTATTTATTGAGCACCTACAATTGCCCTTGAACCTGGGGGTACAGTAGTGATCGAGATAGATGTAATCTCTGAATTTAAGCAGCCCAGAAGAGAAGGGGATTCATCTTTTCTTTGAAGGATGAAGGGAAAATTTCTGGAGGCAATATTTTTGTCAAACAATAAAAGTCGAGTTGAATTACCATTGATGATGGAGAAGGAAGTGGGTATATAGAAGAGTCCTAAACAGGAAACAGAGGGAACCTTAAATCTATAAAAATCTGTGTCTCTCTTTTCTATTTACTAAAAGTATGATTTTTCTTAAGACTTTTGTTTATCTCATTCGATGCTCTCTAACATTGTTTTTATCATCTTCATTTTATAGACAAAAGTTCAAAGACAAAATTTTCTTATTATCTATTAGCTAGTAAGTAACAGTTAGGATTCAACTCCAGATATTTCTGAGGCCAAAGACCCTGCTGTTTTTACTATACCACTCCATTTGCTAGAATGCAAGAGAATAGTTATTCCAAGGCAAGCTGATCTTTGAACATTTCATTAGAGAAAAAAACAACCTAACCTGAAAGTGATTAGAAAAAGCTTAATAAGGAAGATGATATTTTAAATGTAAAAGATTAGTAGTAGACAAGTATGTGTGTGTATGTGTGTTTGATTGTGTGTGTGCATGACACACATGCTGGGTGGGTGAAAGGTAAGGGTGAAGTTTCCAGAAGAAGATGTAACACATGCAAAGACCTCAAGGCATGAAGGAATAAACTGCTGACTGGCAGGCTAAGGTTTTACTTGGATTTGTGTTTTGTCATGGTGTGTGTACAATCTCTCACTTACTTTAAAAGTGTTGATAATATCTATCCATGTTTGTTAAATGGAACAGACACTGTTTCGTGCATCCACTCCAACCCCTCGCCTCCTATGAACAGGATGTGGGCACACAGAAATAAGTCTGTCTCTTCTCACCACGCTACCATCCCCCTCACCTCGTGGAACGAATATTGGATTGGACGGAGAAGTGTCTCAGAAAAGGAAGCTGTGACTATTTCTAAGTAAATGAATTAAATCAGGAGGGTTTTTCAAAGGGAATAAAAGGTATCATTTGTGATGGTTATAACTTTCACCTAAACCTAAGATTCTTGTAATCATGCAGATTAGACTCTCCCATGGTAGATAAAATTATTACTTGATCTTTCAAAATGGAGAGACCATTTTTTTTTCTCCTTCCTCAGACATTTCATTTTAAACAGGGTCATGCTATTGTTTCCTTCCCTGTCTCTGTGCTAGTGAAAACAGTGGAAACAAAAGCGATTAGCATTGAGAAAGTTGCATCAAGGAATTGAAATAGAGGGTAAAGACATAGGCAGCTGAAAAACATAATTATTGGCCACAGGAATTTCTGGGGAAAGCAAAAAAATATTTGTATTTGTTATACCATTGTTTGAACATCTACCCTACCTGTGCTAGGTATTAAACTAGTTTCTTTTTAAATATTACTTCATTGACTCCTTAAAACAGCACTATATAGTGTATGTTATTATTGTTAGGCTTATCATATAGTTAATTATAATTTTATCTTTTTCATTACAGTTATGAGCTTTTTGAGAACAAAGATTGTGTGTTATTTATCTTTTTATCTCTAGCATATAGCAGAGTGCCTGGCACATAATAAGTGCTCAATATTTTTATTTATTTAGTGAATGAATAAATAGAAGTAATTGTTCAGGAAGGTTCTATCCAGTATTTTAGAGTATGTGATGAAAGGTTTCTTCTTTATGTGAGAGTATTGAACAATCTAGTAAGTTTAAGACCTGGTAAAAATTAAGACTCAATGTGAAAAGAACTTCAAATACTGTATATCTACTCATGCAGATTCATAACCCCCCCCCAACAAAGTGACAATCTTCTAAATATAGATTATAGTAATTTAGTTTCAAACAACTCGTTTTCAGCATCTGACATGTTCATTAACCCCAGGTAGGAAAATTATTGTGGTGCATTAATTTTTCACCAGAGAAGACATTTGTCATCTGTGCAAGTATCATTAGTGCTTGCTACAAAGATGGAAATGACATAATGTCCCTGCTGAATGAAGAACACAGTAGAATTTTAAATAGTATCAGTTGGGCTCTCTAGGCTAGCCAACCCCATGTACTTCGGGGCCTTCATTAGACAAGGCTCGGGCGGCGCCTGTGGCTCAGTCGGGAAGGCACCGGCCCCATATACCGAGGGTGACGGGTTCAAACCCGGCCCCGGCCAAACTGCAACCAAAAAATAGCCGGGCGTTGTGGCGGGTGCCTGTAGTCCCAGCTACTCGGGAGGCTGAGGCAAGAGAATCGCTTAAGCCCAGGAGTTGGAGGTTGCTGTGAGCTGTGTGATGCCATGGCACTCTACTGAGGGCCATAAAGTGAGACTCTGTCTCTACAAAAAAAAAAAAAAAAAGACAAGGCTCATGTGACATCAGTAAGAGAAGAGAGAGCAATTTATATGTACTGGGAAATGCAGATATGAGTGTTGTATTTGATTTTTATTTTTCTTGTCAACTTTATTGGTGCTAGCAGGTTTTGGTGTTGCCTGAGGCTTGTCTTTGCAGTCTTCTCTTCTTACTCTGTTTTCTTTTCCCACTCTCATGGGGCATATACTATCTGTATGTTAACGGCTTTCAACTCTGCCTCCAGGCAGGCTCTCCTGAGCTCTGTACTTTCTTATATAGCTGCTAGCTGTCTAGACAAATATACTGAAAACATTCTGAGACACCTCAAATTCAGTACATCCAAATTTTGCTCATTATTGTCCTCTATCTTCAGACTTGATTACCATACAATGAATGTTCAAAGGACATTTTTGTCTCAGAATTTCACTTTAAGCCTCCATAGTAAAGTCCATATGCAGTTGATAAACACTCACATTCTAAGGAATGATTGCTAGATGCATCCCTTAGGACTTTTAAATGGTGACTGACCTCATCCTAAGATCGTCACCCAATTATCTAATTCCATACTATATACAGGAGGGCCAGAAATTCAAAGCAGAATCATTGAAGCAGTGAGTTTTTGGCCTAGGAAAATATTCCAGTCAAATGTAGTGAGTCTAGAAGTCTCTGAGAAGGAGAATGGGGTCATTTGCACAAAGAGAAGATGCACTCCCTGCCATGCAGCTGGCTTTTTACCCACCTCAGGCTGTCATCAGTCAGTGTGGAGTGGGGATTTTTGGGAGTTTTACGTATATACAATGGTTTGGAGATGTATGGGAATATAGATACTGATGCTTATTCTTATTTTAGAATTAAGAATTTGGGAGGCTGGCTAGAATCATCCCTGGGGATAAAGAGGAGAAAAAAAGAGTCATGCCTATCTTCTTCTAATTTTGTGAGGCAAGAAATCATGTGTGTACAATAAGGAAAAGTAATCTAGTTTGAGCCTTTCCAAGAGTATCACCTCTAAGATTGTGGCTTGTGGGGTGAGGATATCCCAGGAAGTATGGGGTGTGCCACAGGGGGACAGAAGTTGAAGGATATTGTACATAGTTAGCCGTATAGCCCCATTACTTATGTTAAAGAACTATGGAGTGCCAAGTTCTCTTTAGGGTCTTCCAGATGAAACCCACGTGTGGGCTACACAAGAGGATAGGCACAGGAATACTTCTCAGACAGAGACCACTGACAGCCAGATTACGACACTATTCATATAAGACCATAGTACTTGTGAAAGATTGTATATCAGAGATGTCAATGGGAAAAATCAAGAGTGACTTTTCTTTTTGTCTTGAAAGTCTGAATGGAAGATGACATCGTTCATTAACATGAGGAAATGGAGAAGATACAAGTTTCATAGAAGAAATTGAAGAGTCTGTTTTGATACATGTTTGAGATGCCTGTTAGACATTCAATTATACATTGTTTGTTCTTTTGGTCTATATTACTATTTTTATTCCTGTACTATGTTATTTCAGTTACTATAGCTTTTTAGTGTAATTTGATAGCAGGTAATGTGATGCCTCCAGCTTTTTGCTTTTGCTGAAAATTGCTTTCATTATTTGGGTTCTTTTATGGTTCTGGGTAAATTTTAGGATTTTTTTTTCTATTTCTGTGAAGAATATTATTGAAATTTTGAATATTTTGAAATTTTGAATATTATTGAATATTATTGAAATTTTGAAATTTCAATATTATTGAAATTTTCACTGAAAATTATTGAAATTTTCAGTGAAATTTTCACTGAATCTGTGGAAGATTTCCTTGGGTAATATTGATGTTTTAATAATGTAGGTTCTTCTAGTCCTTGAACATTCTTTCCATTTGTTCGTATACTGTTTAATTTCTTTCAACAGTGTTTTGTAGGTTTCATTGTAGATGTCTATCACTTCATTTGATTTGTTTTTAGGTTTTATTTTATTTTATTTGTAGCTATTGTGTGTGGGATTGCCTTCTTGATTTCTTTTCTCCTAGTTCGTTGAGTATAGAAATGCTAATGATATTTTTATGTTGATTTGTATCCTACAACTTTACTGAATTTGTTTATCAGTTCTAAGAGGTTTTTTGGTAGAGTCTTTAGGTTTTTCTAAATATAAGATCATGTTGTCTGCAAACAAACACTTTGATTTTCTCCTTTCCAATCTGGATGCATTTTATTCATTTTCTTGCTTAATAGTTCTGGCTAAGACTTCCATTGCTATGTTTAATAAGTGTGGGGAGAGTGGGAGAATTCTTTTCTTGTTCCAGCTCTTAGGAGATAAGTTTACAGCTTTTCCGCATTCATAATAATGTTGGCTATAGGTTTGTCATATATGGCCTTTATTATGTTAAAGTACTTTCCTTCTATACCTAATTTACTGAATGTTTTTATCATGAAGGGATTTTTGGTTTTATCAAATGCTTTTTCTGCATTCATTGAGATCATCATATGGATTTTATCCTTCATTTTATTGACGTGTGATGTCATTTTAAACATGATGTCAAATGTTTACATGTGTTGAACCATCCTTACATTACTAGGATAGATTTCACTAGATCGTGGATTATTATCTTTCTGATGTGTTGTTGGATTTTGTGTTGTATCCTTGTTTGGTTTTAGTATCGAGGTTATGCTGTCCTCATAGAATGAGTTAGAAATGATTTTCTTTGCTTCACTTTTTTTGAATAATTTAAGAACAATTAGTGTCAATGCTTCTTTAAAATTTTGGTAAAATTCAGGGTTGTGGCCATCCAGTCATGGACTTTTCTGTTTTGGGGAGAATTTTTGTTGCTGATTTAATCTTATTACTAGTTATTGGTCTCTTCAGATTTTCTGTTTCTTCTTGGTTTAATATTGGTGGTTTGTATGTGTTCAGTAATTTTTTCATTTCCTGTATGTTTTTGAGTTCATTGGCACATAGTTTCTCAGAGTAGTCTCTAATGAGCCTGTAGTATCCACTGCCTTCTGTAATATTCATTATGATGTCTCATTTTTTACATCTGAATTTATTTGAGTCTTTTCTCTTTAGTTTTTAGTAGTCTATCTAGTGGTTTGTCAATTTTGTTTGCTTTTTTTATTTTTAAAAATTTGATCTGTATGTTGTTTCAGTCTTGATATTTTTATTTTCATCTTTTCATTTTATAAATTAAGCAACTAAGGTTTGTGAGTACACTCATAGCTAGTAAATGTCAGAGCTGCTATTCATGCCTTGATCTTTTGATACCAGTTTTCCCTTTGCCTTCTACTAAAATCTTATGTAGAAGCCAAAAATTATAGAAAGTTCTTGAATCCACTCTAACTCATTCCAGTGTAATTCATTGTATTTAACTTATATATACAAAAACTACTTTGTGCCTAGAATTTCAGTAGGCACTGACAGACCAACATGTCTTATTCATGTTTAGGTCTCTAGCCCTTATTGTATGCACGCACATGTGGTGCGTACTTAAGGATTGTCGAAATTAACATAGAATTAATAAATAAGGCCTTTTCCTTGAGATACATTTTTTCTTGTGATGAAGAGAAGCATATGTAAAACTATAATATGTAGAATATTATTTTTTTAATTGTTAAACTTAAACTTCATATTTTTATTAATTTTATTCTTATAAATAATAGACCTATATTAAACTGTGCTAGGCTTTGTAAATTGCTTTTTCAACTTAATAGATCAGTGACTATCCTCTCATGTTAGTAAATGATAATCTACTTAATCATTTTTAAGAGCTCCATTACTTTCCATTGTAAAGATATTTTACAATTTACATAATAAACTGTCTATGGTCAGACATTGAAGTTTCCAAAAATAATCAGTGACTATGCTTATAATTAAGACTTTATAATAGTTCTTATTTATATCTAAATAATAATTTTTATAAGCATTCAGAGCTCATCAATAACCAAATGAACTGTTTCATCAGAAGATGACACCTTGTCAGTAAAAGATTCAAGCAGAGGATGGGCATCACTTCTGGAAAAGTGGGAGTACTGATAGTGATATAGTGGATGATGATGAGTGGGGAGGATTGTAGAGAGAGATGAGCCTAAAGAAATGAACATGGAACCTAAAGTATGTATGGAATTTGGAGAAAGAATGAAACAAAGTGAAATGTCCCAGTCAGAAAAAAGACATCTGAGTATAGTTCTTTTTTTATATATATATATTTATTTATTTTTATTAAACCATAGCTGTGTACATTAGTATGATTGTGGGGCACCATACACTTGGTTCATAGATCGTTTGACACATTTTCATCACATTAGTTAACATAGCTTATAGTTCTTTATGATTGAGATAGAGGAAATAGAAAGATGGAGTTTTTATGTGTAAGCAGGACTTAGGTTGTGTACCAGGCACTATTTTTCCTATTCTTTACAGCACTCTGAATAAGGTGTTATCTCCTGTTTACAGGAAGGTTGGAGTGGTCATCTATCTCTCAATTTTATAGTATTCGGGTAAAAGTCCTCACCTTTTATAAACCTCAGTTTCCCCATAATTATATCTGCCTCATGGTATAGTTGACAGGATAAATTCACAGAGCCTAGAAAATAGGGACCATTTAATAGAGGTTAAGTATTCTCAATCTAATACTTCAATGCATATGCCACTTCCTACGGAATTGGATTAGAACAGAGCTCATTGCAGGCTTTTCTTCATTCCCAATTAGGGCAGGCCTCTTGATCTATATTGTTTGGTCTTGTTCTACCAGGTATAGAGCCTGGGTCTGGATTTAAGATACAGATAACTCATCTTCAATGTTTAGAGGGACTAGGGAAACAGGGCCTGGGTCAGGATTTAAGTTGCAGATAACTCATCTTCAATGTTTATAGGGACTGGGGAAACAGGGTCCTGAAAAGCTACCCTCAATGGCTTACTGTCAAGGAACAGTATCAATGTGAAGCTGTTGGTTATTAGCTGAGAGCAAGTTGAAGTATACAGGATCAGCATCCACATGAGGACACAGAGAGGCAAGATGGATGGAAACAGCGTGGCAGATGAATAAGAGCTCCCAGTCTCCCTTGTAAACTACTTTTGCCTGGGTCATCCCTAATTTTGCCCTCAATCACTGTATCTTCCAGCTTTTCCCAAAGCTGCCATCCCCTGCCTTTTGTAAATTGTTTATTGTGGTGGATCATCTTGACCAGGATGTGCCCTTGCTGGACTTGCTATTCATCATTCCATGCTAAGGTTACCAGTTTTTTTGTATAAATTAAAAGCTTACTGGGCATGTATGTGGGTTTGCGCTCAGGTAAAGTTTATTGTCAAAATTTGAGTTTAAAGCACCTTGTTAGGAAGTAGTTTTTTCTCTTTAAGTAGCTCCTTTTGTGCTTTAACAAAGCTCCTTTTGTGTAAATGTATATTACTCTTCTTACAAAGGTATTTCCCACTTGGTCAGCATTCATGACCACAGCTCAACAAACCTTCAGCATCAACATACTCTTTCTTGCCTATCAGAATGAAATACTAATGGCGGGACCCATCAATCCTGATGCTGCCTCCTTATTTTTTATAACCAAGGTCACTTTGCTCTGAGTTTACATTTCCCTTGCAAACTGAAATAAAACCATAAAAGAAATTGTTGACATTGGTTGCTGTGCTGATACGGTCTTATTTTTTCAACATTTTAAGATGATGAGGACAGACTGTTTGAAAAATGTCCATCCAAGGCTGGAGTCAGGAATTAGGTTCTCTCCTTTTTATAAAAAGAAGCCATGGTGAATAAGAAAGAAATTCAAATTAAATCATAGTTTCCTAAAACAGTGATATAGGATGGGTTCCTTCTGTCCCCCAGGATCCTAACTTTGGTGGAAGTATTTTGGAAAAATCTTTGTGGTTGACATATGTCTGTACTCATGTTTTCTTCTTTGGAATCAAAATATGAGGCTAACTTGTTTTGTACTTTCAAAGATTTAGGAAGCATATTCACTGAGTTCTATTCCTAAGTGACCCTATTTCTTCATTGTAGCGAGGACTCTCACAACTACAACTTGGACTTTGACCTTACAAAAGCAAGGTGTGTAACCTAATAGCATGTAATTTCATATTAATTGAAATTTACCAAAAGGAAAGAATTGGCTCCTTGAGGAGGGAGTGCACACTAGGACTATATCTTAGGTTGAACTTTCTGGTAGTATGGGGATGGGGTACTAGTCGCCACTTTGTACCTGCTTCATTTTGAGAATGATGTGATACATCTTTATGGTATTGGTTTTTCGCTCTCTGAGGAAGTGAACTTTTAGTAGAGAGTTGAATGTAACTGACAACAACACACAAAGATCTGGGAAAAGCATGTTCTAAGAGAAGTGAACAGAAACTACAAAGGCCCTAACACTGAGACAAGCTTGATGTCTTTGAAGGATAGCAAAAAGGCTCTCATACTGGAGTGATCTGAATGAGTTGGAGAACAGAAGATAAAATATCAGAGGGATAGGTAGGGGTCAAATCATATAGAGCACTGTTGGCCATACTAAGGAGTCGGGATTTAATCTGTGTTTAATGAAAAGCTAATGGACAAAGGAGTAACATGATCTCAACATGATCTGGTATACATTTTTAATTTACAGGGGGAGCACTGATGGAATCAGGGAGAGAAATTAGACTTCTATAGTGTAGTTCATGTGAGAAATGATGTAGGCTTTGATCAGAGTTGTATTAGTAGGGAGGGAGAAATATTGAACAGAGCCAGAAGAATTTGTTGATTGTTTGAAGGTAATGGGTGAAGAAAATAGAACAATCAAGGATGACACCTTAGTTTTGGCCTTGGTAAATATCTTGATAAATGGTGGTTCGATTTGCTAATATTTATGATACTAGAGGAAGAATACAATTGAGAAGTAGGAATCATAGGTCAACTTTATATGTAAAGAATTTGAGATACCTATTAGACATCTAAGACAAAATTTTAAGTCGGTAGTAGGATTAAGTGCTTGAATTTCAGAGTAAAATTTAGAGTTTGTGATATATGGCAGGTCCTTGAATAACATCGTTTCATTATAACGTTGATAAGGAAAAAAATCTATTCCTGACTGGGACCACTGTGTGTTGAGTTTGCATATTCTCCCCATTTCTGTGTGTGTTTTCTCCAAATACTCTGATTTCTTTCCACATTCTAAAGAGGAGTACATTAGGTTAATTGACATGTCTAAGTGGGTATGTGTGAGTGCACCCTGCAGTGAAAGGGCATCCTGACCGGTGTTGGTTCCTGCTTTGCTCTGTGAGCTGCTAGGATAGGCTACCCACAACCCTGAACTGGAATAAATGGATAAATAATTATCTTACTTGTTTTTATCGATCTTTCTTAAATGCATGTATAGCTCACATTTATTTCAATGCTTAATAGTAGAAGTATTTTGTATCTTTGTAAAAAAGATTTGGTGATGTATTGTGACCAGAAATATGCATAAGAACTTAACTCTTGTTTATATTAGCTAGTGTATTATAAATTTAGCTTCTTATGTACCATTCTGCTTAAAGTTGCAGTTTCCAAGAATCTATCAGAAATGTTAAATGTGACGACTTCCTGTATTAGGGAGTGATTAGCATAGAGATTATATTTAAATTCAAGAGAATAAATGATATCACCTAGGGAGTGAGTATATATAGGAGAAGAGGAAAGGGATGAGGTAGGAGCTGTAGGGATTCCCCAGCATTTAGAAGTCTGGAAGATAAGGAAGAACCAACACATATCACTGAAACACAATGAGCTAAAAGGAAAGCTAGAGAGAATGATGCATGAAGCCAAGTGAGAAAAGCTTTTCCAGAAAGGCAGGACTAATCAACTATGTCAAATGCTGATTAAAGATTAAGATGAGAGCTGATCATTGATGACTGGGTCTCTCTCACATCCATCTTCTTCCAGGATGCAGTACTCCTTGCACTGTGGATCATGAATGGCACAAAGTAAGTAATTATTGTATATTTATTAATTATATCAATTATAATTATCCATTCATTGCCTTCTGGGCTCTCTTGTGGAGACTACTTCCAATTTAGGAATGAGTCATTTAATAAGTTTATAGAAAATAGGTTATATATAGTGTTTAGGAACCCATAAGAGTCTGATCAAATGCCCTAGATGCGAGAGCTGGAAGGGCTCATACAAATCATATTGTCTTACCCCCTCATTTTATTGATGAAGGAACTGAGACTCTAGTTGCCTAAGAACATACAGTAAGTATTTCAGCTGCAGAGCTAAACTTGAACACAGCTGAAACTAGAACTCTGTCCCTGTGGTCACAGATAGTTTTGACACACCCCTCTGCCACTCCTTCCTTTATATAATGTCAACTGCTTTGGGTCTTAAAAACTATTTTGTGTTTAATATAAATGTCCAATAATGTTTAAAGAACTTTGAAAGCAAATTCTTCAGAAATGGGACACAGTCACCTAGATGAAGGGAATAAGAAGGAGTTGGGGGAAAAAAGCCACCTACGTCTGACCTACGTTTGAATCCAACTCCATCTGCTACTACTCCGTGACCTTTAATAACTTTCTTAACTTTCCTGAGCCTCATCTGTAAAATAAAGACAATATTATGTCTTCAATTGGTAATTGTGAAGATTAGCAATAATATATCTAAAGTAGTCAGTTTTAAAGTGATATGTGTTTGGCCCTCAACACACAGTAGATCTTTATTATTACTTTATCTGCCCTCATTTTTATTTCATCTTTCTTATTTTTTTTTTCCTTGTTCTGATGCTATGGGTTCCACTGCCAGCAGCCCTAGATCAAGCCACTGTCACCAGTGGTTGGAGGCTTCTGCCTCTGGCCACTGTTTTCAGACCTGTGGCTTCCTTAATTTTGGTTGTTATGCCCCCCTGGGAGGCTGGAAGGGAGTGCCTTTAAAACAGCTGGGAGCTGATATTCTCTGCCTCAGGGCCCTGGTGCAAGTTAAGCAGCCAACATCAAGGGCAGTCAATGCTGAGCTTGTTGCCTCTTCCATGAGGTTAATCCTACTTGTTCCTTTCCACAAAGAAAATATTCAAATTCATATGGGCAAATAGCTTCAAGAAGAGACTATTTCATTTAAATGAGCAAATCTTGAAGAAGTGTCCTCAGCATGTCAGGTAATATGTTAGTCCTCATAGTCTGAATGTCTGATTTAGACATAGAGATAGACATGGAAATAATTGTTTCCCAATTGAGTGAACTGACTACCCAGTACAGATGCAGGCAGTGTGCTGTGGGATGTAAAATGGGGTAGGCAGGAAGACTTCCTGGAATGGGTGTGGTTTAAGCTGAATCTTGAAGAATAAGTGGTTTGTCAGTGGATGGATAATTAGAGGAATTACATTTTAGGCAAAGATATGCAGGCAGCAAGTGCAGGGAATTGTTAGGAAGAGGTAGTTGGGAATTGAAAAGGAGTGTAGGGGAGATAGATAGCCTTTTATTAAAGAAACACAAATACTCTGCTCAGGTATCTAGACATGATTCACTATGGCTTAGGCTGACTTAGGCTGGCTTAGGATGTAAGAGATAGAAAACATCTAGCCCCTAGCTGGCATAAACACTTCATTTTACAGATGAGAAGACTGAGGCTCAGATAAAAGAAATAACTTGGCCAGGGTCACAGAATCACGAATTAGTGGTAGGAATTGGCACTGAAATTTACTATTTTCTAGGTCAATACCTTTTCTCTCTTTACTCATGACTTTTATAGATAAAAGGGAACAATTGTAGGCAGTGTCAAAAGACAGTATAAAATTTGAAACCTTTACAAATTCAATACAATTCCCATTAAAATATCAACATGGTACTTTGAAGAACTAGAAAGAATAGCTCTTTGTTTTGTACGGAACCAGAAAAAATCCCATATAGCCAAGGTAATTTTTAATAACAAAAACAATGCTGGAGGCATCACTCTCCCAGACTTTAGGTATATAAGTCCACAGTGATCAAAACAGCATGGTAAAAATAGAGACGTAGACATATGGAACGAAATAGAAAACCAAGAGATGAAACCAGTCTCTTACAGCCATCTGATCTTTGATAAACCAAACAAAAGCATACACCGGAGAAAAGAATCACTATTCAACAAATGGTGTTGGGAGAAGTGGTTAACCTCATGAAAAAGACTAAAACTGGACCTACATCTCTCACCACACACAAAAATTGACTCAGAATAGATAAAAGATTTAAATGTCAAACATGAAACAATAAAAATCCTAGAAGAAAGTGTGGGAAAAACTCTTGAGGATGTGTCAGCCTAGGGAAAGATTTTATGAAGATTTTAGAAGCAATCACAACAACAAAAATAAACAAAAATTGAACTTATGTAAACTGAAAGCTTTTGTACAGCTAAGGAGACATCAATTAAAGCAAATAGACAACCTTCAGAATGGGAAAAGATATTTGCAGGTTACAAATCTGACAAAGGCTTGGTAACTTAGGCCTTTAATTAACAGAAAAAAAGAGAAAACAATCCCATCTATCACTGGGCAAGAGACATGAACAGAATCTACTCTAAGGAAGACAGATGGATGGCTAGCAAACATATGAAAAAATGTTCATGGGTGGCACCTGTGGCTCAATGGTGTAGGGTACCAGCCCCATATGCCAGAGGTGGCAGGTTCAAACCCAGGCCTGGCCAAAAACTACAAAAAAAAAAAAAAAAAAAAATGTTCATCATCCTTAATCATCAGAGAAATAAAAATCGAACCCACCCTGAGATATCACTTAAGATATCAGTGAGACTAGCCTACATCACAAAGTCCTGGAGTTGCAGATGCTGGCATGGGTGTGGTGAGAAACAGACACTTTTACTACACTACTGATGGAACTGCAAAATAATACAGCATCTTTGGAAAGAAGTATGGAGAATTCTCAAAGAAGTCAAATTAGACCTCCCATTTGATCCAGCAATCCCATTACTAGGAATCTATCCAGAAGAAAAAAAACAATTCTTTTATCATAAAGACATTTGTACTAGAATGTTTATCGCAGCTCAATTTATAATCACCAAGATGTGGAAACAACTTAAATGCCCATCAACCTAGGAATGGATTACCAAGGTATGGCATATGTATACCATGCAGTGCTATTCATCTGTAAAAAAAGATGAAGACTTTACATCTTTTGTATTAACCTGGATGGAGCTGAAACACATTCTTCTTAGTAAAGTATCACAAGAATGGAAAGCAAATATCCAGTGTACTCAATTTTAATATGAAGCCAGTGGACAATCTAACACATGCCCACATGGAGAAATACTTAATTCTATACAAGTTGGGGTAAAGGGTAATGAGGGAGAGGGAGCACAGCGGAATTGGTGTGTTTCCACTTAAAAGGAACAAGGTAGGGGTTTAAGGTACACTTTTTGGGTACAGGACACAACTACAAGAGGGACTACCTAACAAATTCAAAAATTGAGACTTGGTTGTTTGTACCCTCATAATAACCTGAAATTTTAAAAAAATATATACATATATATTTAAATGTTTGATATACATATCAAAACATCATTGCTGGAAGCATTGGAAAATGTTGGAGGTTTAATTGCTAGACATCTTCTATAATCTGGAATGCTTTAATGGAACCAGAAAAAAGGGGAGTTGGGCGGAGCCTGTGGCTTAAAGGAGTAGGGCACCGGCCCCATATGCCAGAAGTCTCAGGTTCAAGCCCAGCCTCGGCCAAAAACTGCAAACAACAACAACAACAACAACAACAAAAAAGGGGAGCTCTATTCTTTGGTTTCTGGATATCCAGATCCACCTGGGCTTCTATTCTTTACTTAATGAATGTTCAGATCCAGTAGAGTCAGAAAAAGACTAACACATAAAATTGTCTCCATGGTTTGATTCATATACATGTGTGTGTACATACATATATACAGTCCCTGTATTTTATCATTTTTCACTTGTCAGTGGAAAACCTACTATTTACAAAAGAGGTAATAAATTAATAAGTGATTCTGTCATGGAGGACACAGAACCTGAAAAGACCATGATCAGACCTCTGGTAGAAGCTGACGTTGCCAGAACATAAACTCTAAGTTGAGCTGACTTAGGCCATTGCCCTGGAGGTGAGCTATTGCCTACTTCACTTAGCTGTTTATTATAAAATTCAGGTGTTTATGATACCTTCAGTTGTCCTCAGTCAAAACAAACACAACTGTCTTGCCTTTTTCAATATAGTCAATTCAACAACCTTTTCATTTATTTATCCAGCAAATACTCATTGAAGTACTGCTATGTGCTAAGCTCTGTGTGGATATAGCACTAAACAAAACAAGCATGGTTTCTAACTGAATTAGTTTTCCAGGGTTGCAATAACAAAATACAACAGATTAGGTAACTTAAACCATAGGAATTTCCTCACCATCCTGGAGGCTAGAAAAATGAGACCAAGGTGTCAGCAGGTTGATTTCTTCCAAGGCCTCTCTTCCTGGCTGTGCATAGCTGTCTTCTCTCAGTCTTCCCATGGTCTCTCCTCTGTGCACATGCATGTCTGTGTCCTAATCTTCTCTACTTATGAGGACCTTAGTCATATTGGCTTAAGGGTCATCTACATGACTTTTTTAAATATTAATCACCTCTTCAATACCGTATCTCCAAATACAGTCACGTTCTGAGGTGACTGTCTTCTAGAGGGGGCACAAAAATTTTTCCAAGTATATAAGTAAATTTAGGATTATAACTCTATTAAGTGCTATAAAGGAGAAGTTCACAGTATTATAAAAATATATAAGGAGGTATGTCCTGTCTTGGAGGAAGACACATCAACGAAGGTACTTAAGAAGGTAAACTTATGGGAGAGGCGGAGCAAGATGGCAGCCAAGTAACAGCTTCCTTGCATCTGGGCACCGTGAGTCTCGGGAGATAGGACTCCAGGCATCTCTGGCTGGTGGGATCTGCCTATCATCACCCCTGAGAGGATACAGGGAGTCAGTAAGAGACTTCTGGACCCCAAGAGGAGGACTAAAACAGTGGAAAACCGGCAAGTGGTCGCGTGTGTTCAATCCGTCTAAAGCCGCCCGCAACTGTAAGTTCAGTAGCAGCGAGACTGCAAACCAGAAAGGCCTTACCTGTGAACTGTTTTGGTGTCTTTGGACTTGGCACTGAGCTGAACTGCCTTGGGGAGAGACTGAGCGGGAGTGCGGAGAACTTTGGCCTTTTTCTGGGGCCCCAGTCTGAGCCGCTGAGCCAGACGGAGCTAATAGTGTTTGGCTCTGGGTCACAGGCAGCCATTGTGAGCGATCTGCCCCGGCAAGCTCCGCCCTCAGGGTCGCAGAGCTAGAATTGGGTGGGAGCTGGTAACCCAGCAACCAAGTAGCCTAAGGGCAAGGCCTGAGCCGCTTTGCAGCCCTAACCCTCGGGGCAGAGGGAGACCAGTTTTGGCACACAGGGTAAGTGGATAGCCACTTCAGCAGTGATTCCAGCGACAAGCACTTCCCTGGGAAAGCTTCTGCTCAGCAAGTGAACAAGCTCAAAGTGCCTTTTAAGTGGGCTGAAGAGAGATTTAGGGTGTCTACCTGCTGGGGTTTGAGAAACTAGCAGCCTCCAGTCGTATCAGAACTGTGATTAACATCTCATACCCCAGAAGACCACGTGTTGCCCAGACAATATTCAATAACATATACATACTGCTTTGTTTTTGGTTGTGTTTGTTTTTTTTTTTTTTTTGGTTTGGTTATTTTTTTGTTTATTTTGATGTTGTTTTGTTTTTTAAGTTCAACCTTTTCCATACAGATCCTTTTTCTTTCTCAATTTTTGTAGTTTAATTATAATTTCCCATTGCTGCCTATTTCAATAATTAGAAATTCATTTTTGTTAGTGTTTCTACCGCTATTATTTGGTTTTCCACCCAATTTTGTCCCATAAAGTTTTCTGCTTGCTTGTTTTGGTTTGAATTATAGCATTTTTGTCTTTCCTCTCTACTTGGTGGAGGTGGGGTACTGTGTCTGATCAGGTTAGCAAAGAGCTGCTGACCTCAAGGGAACCACCCAACTGGGCACCACCACAAGGTGGTGTTTTTTTTAAGGTTGTATCAAAGTATCCTACTTTACACCTATATTGCTCTGTCTCCCTCTTTCTGTGCCTCTCTTCTTTTTGTCAATATTCCTTTTACCCACCCCCTCTCCTTTCTCTATTTTTCTTTTTTTTTTCTTATCACTCGGCCCTCCTTTCTTTCATCCCTTTTTTGCTCTTCAACCTTCTCACACTTCTGGTCCTGTAACCCTTAGTCCACAGGCATGAGAACTTAAAGGGCAAGAGGAAGTGAAAGGAAAATTAGGGAAAGGAAACAGATAAAAGAAATCACTCATGAGGAAGAATCAGCACAAAACTCCAGGCAACATGAAGAACCAGTCCAGAACAACGCCACCAAGGGACCATGAGGTAGCTACTGCAGAGGATTCCACCTATAAAGAAATGTTAGGAAAGACAGAAAGGGAATTTAGAATACACATGTTGAAAACAATGAAGGAAACTGCTAATAAAGTGGAAAATAACCAAAAGGAAATCCAAAAACAGAATCAAATAAGAGATGAACGATATGAAGACTATAAAAAGGATATAGAAGAGCTGAAGGAAATGAAACAGTCAATTAGGGAACTTAAAGATGCAATGGAAAGTATTAGCAACAGGTTAGACCATGCAGAAGAAAGAATTTCAGAGGTAGAAGACAAAGTTCTTGAGATAACTCAGATAGTAAAAGAGGCAGAAAAGAAGAGAGAGAAAGCAAAACGTTCACTGTCAGAATTATGGGACTTTATGAAGCGTTCCAACATACGAGTTATAGGAATTCCAGAAGGGGAAGAAGAATGCCCCAGAGGAATGGAAGCCATACTAGAGAATATTATAAAAGAAAATTTCCCAAATATCACCAAAGATTCTGACACACTGCTTTCAGAGGGCTATCGGACCCCAGGTCGCCTCAACTCTAACCGAGCTTCTCCAAGACACATTGTGATGAACCTGTCCAAAGTCAAGACCAAAGAAAAGATTCTGCAAGCTGCCAGGAGTAAGCGCCAGTTGACCTACAGGGGCAAATCCATCAGAGTGACCACAGACTTCTCTAATGAAACTTTCCAAGCAAGAAGACAACGGTCATCTACCTTTAATCTACTTAAACAGAAAAATTTCCAGCCCAGAATTCTGTACCCTGCTAAGATAAGCTTCGAAATTGACGGAGAAATCAAATCATTTACGGATATACAAACATTGAGGAAATTCGCCACAACAAGACCAGCTCTACAGGAAATACTTCAACCTGTTCTGCACACTGACCACCACAATGGATCAGCAGCAAAGTAAGAACTCAGAAATTAAAGGACAGAACCTAACCTCCACACTGATACAAAAGATAAAACTAAGCAATGGACTCTCACAAAATAAGACGAATAGAATACTACCACACTTATCAATTATCTCAATAAATGTTAATGGCTTGAATTCCCCACTGAAGAGACACAGATTGGTTGACTGGATTAAAAAACACAAGCCATCCATTTGCTGTCTGCAAGAAACACACCTGGCTTCAAAAGACAAATTAAAGCTCCAAGTCAAGGGTTGGAAGACAATTTTTCAGGCAAATGGCATTCAGAAGAAAAGAGGAGTTGCAATCTTATTTTCAGATACATGTGGATTTAAAGCAACTAAAGTCAAAAAAGACAAAGATGATCACTTTATATTTGTCAAGGGAAAAATACAACAAGAAGACCTTTCAATTCTAAATATTTATGCACCCAATTGAAATGCTCCCAGATTCTTGAAACAGACCTTACTCAGTCTGAGCAATATGATATCTGATAATACCATAGTAACAGGGGACCTTAACACTCCTCTTACAGAGCTGGACAGATCCTCTAAACAGAAATTAAACAAGGATATAAGAGATTTAAATGAGACCCTAGAACAACTGTGCTTGATAGACGCATATAGAACACTCCATCCCATGGAACATTCTCCAAAATTGATCATATCCTGGGACACAAAATAAATATCAACAGAATCAAAAGAATTGAAATTTTACCTGGTATCTGCTCAGACCATAAGGCACTAAAGGTGGAACTCAACTCTAACAAAAATGCTCAACCCCACCCAAAGGCATGGAAATTGAACAATGTTCTGTTGAATAACAGATGGGTGCAGGAAGAAATAAAACAGGAAATCATTAACTTCCTTGAGCATAAGAACAATGAGGACACAAGCTACCAAAACCTCTGGGATACTGCAAAAGCAGTTTTGAGAGGAAAATTCATCGCTTTAGATGCCTACATTCGAAAAACAGAAAGAGAGCACATCAACAATCTCACAAGAGATCTTATGGAATTGGAATAAGAAGAACAATCTAAGCCTAAACTCAGTAGAAGAAAAGAAATACCCAAAATCAAATCAGAGATCAATTTCAATGAAATTGAAAACAAAAGAATTATTCAGAAAATTAATGAAACAAGGAGTTGGTTTTTTGAAAAAATAAATAAAATAGATAAACCATTGGCCAGACTAACGAGGAATAGAAAAGTAAAATCTCTAGTAACCTCAATCAGAAATGATAAAGCGGAAATAACAACTGATCCCACAAAGATACAAGAGATCATCTCTGAATACTACCAGAAACTCTATGCCCAGAAATTTGACAATGTGAAAGAAATGGATCAATATTTGGAATCACACCCTCTCCCTAGACTCAGCCAGGAAGAAATAAAGCTCCTGTACAGACCAATTTCAAGCACTGAGATCAAAGAAACAATAAAAAATCTTCCAACCAAAAAATGCCCTGGTCCAGATGGCTTCACTCCAGAATTCTATCAAACCTTCAAGGAAGAGCTTATTCCTGTACTGCAGAAATTATTCCAAAAAACTGAGGAAGAAGGAATCTTCCCCAACACATTCTATGAAGCAAACATCACCCTGATACCAAAACCAGGAAAAGACCCAAACAAAAAGGAGAATTTCAGACCAATCTCACTCATTAATATAGATGGAAAAATTCTCAACAAAATCCTAGCCAATAGATTACAGCTTATCATCAAAAAAGTCATTCATCATGATCAAGTAGGCTTCATCCCAGGGATGCAAGGCTGGTTTAACATACGCAAGTCCATAAACGTCATCCACCATATTAACAGAGGCAAAAATAAAGATCACATGATCCTCTCAATAGATGCAGAAAAAGCATTTGATAAAATCCAGCATCCTTTTCTAATTAGAACACTGAAGAGTATAGGCATAGGTGGCACATTTCTAAAACTGATTGAAGCTATCTATGACAAACCCACAGCCAATATTTTACTGAATGGAGTAAAACTGAAAGCTTTTCCTCTTAGAACTGGAACCAGACAAGGTTGTCCTCTGTCACCTTTACTATTCAACATAGTGCTGGAAGTTCTAGCCAATACAATTAGGCAAGACAAGGAAATAAAGGGAAACCAAATGGGAGCAGAGGAGGTCAAACTCTCCCTCTTTGCTGACGACATGATCTTATACTTAGAGAACCCCAAAGACTCGACCACAAGACTCCTAGAAGTCATCAAAAAATACAGTAGTGTTTCAGGTTATAAAATCAATGTCCACAAGTCAGTAGCCTTTGTATACACCAGTAACAGTCAAGATGAGAAGCTAATTAAGGACACAACTCCCTTCACCATAGTTTCAAAGAAAATGAAATACCTAGGAATATACCTTACGAAGGAGGTGAAGGACCTCTATAAAGAAAACTATGATATCCTCAGAAAGGAAATAGCAGAGGATATTAACAAATGGAAGAACATACCATGCTCATGGATGGGAAGAATCAACATTGTTAAAATGTCTATACTTCCCAAAGCAATCTACCTATTCAATGCCATTCCTATCAAAGTACCTACATCGTACTTTCAAGATTTGGAAAAAATGATTCTGCGTTTTGTATGGAACCGGAAAAAACCCCGTATAGCTAAGGCAGTTCTTAGTAACAAAAATAAAGCTGGGGGCATCAGCATACCAGATTTTAGTCTGTACTACAAAGCCACAGTGCTCAAGACAGCATGGTACTGGCACAAAAACAGAGACATAGACACTTGGAATCGAATTGAACACCAAGAAATGAAACTAACATCTTACAACCACCTAATCTTTGATAAACCAAACAAGAACTTACCTTGGGGGAAAGACTCCCTATTCAATAAATGGTGTTGGGAGAACTGGGTGTCTACATGTAAAAGACTGAAACTCGACCCACACCTTTCCCCACTCACAAAAATTGACTCAAGATGGATAAAGGACTTAAATTTAAGGCATGAAACAATAAAAATCCTCCAAGAAAGTATAGGAAAAACACTGGAAGATATTGGCCTGGGGGAAGACTTTATGAAGAAGACTGCCATCACAATTGCAACAACAACAAAAATAAACAAATGGGACTTCATTAAACTGAAAAGCTTCTGTAAAGCTAAGGAGACAATAACCAAAGCAAACAGACAACCTACACAATGGGAAAGGATATTTGCATATTTTCAATCAGACAAAAGCTTGATAGCTGGGATCTATAGAGAACTCAAATTAATCCACATGAAAAAAGCCAACAATCCCTTATATCAATGGGCAAGAGACATGTATAGCACTTTCTCTGAAGACGATAGACGAATGGCTAACAAATCCATGAAAAAATGTTCATCATCTCTATATATTCGAGAAATGCAAATCAAAACAACCCTGAGATATCATCTAACCCCAGTGAGAATGGCCCACATCACAAAATCTGAAAACTGTAGATGCTGGCGTGAATGTGGAGAGAAGGGAACACTTTTACACTGCTGGTGGGACTGCAAAGTAGTACAACCTTTCTGGAAGGAAGTATAGAGAAACCTCAAAGCACTCAAGCTAGACCTCCCATTTGATCCTGCAATCCCATTACTGGGCATCTACCCAGAAGGAAAGAAATCCTTTTATCATAAGGACACTTGTACTAGACTGTTTATTGCAGCTCAATTTACAATCGCCAAAATGTGGAAACAGCCTAAATGCCCACCAACCCAGGAATGGATTAACAAGCTGTGGTATATGTATACCATGGAATACTATTCAGCCATTAAAAAAAATGGAGACTTTACATCCTTCGTATTAACCTGGATGGAAGTGGAAGACATTATTCTTAGTAAAGCATCACAAGAATGGAGAAGCATGAATCCTATGTACTCAATCTTGATATGAGGACAATTAATGACAATTAAGGTTATGTGGGGGGGGGAAGCAGAAAGAGGGATGGGGGAAGGGGGGTGGGGCCTTAGTGTGTGTCATACTTTATGGGGGCAAGACATGATTGCAAGAGGGACTTTACCTAACAATTGTAATCAGTGTAACTGGCTTATTGTACCCTCAATGAATCCCCAACAATAAAAAAAAAAAAAAATACCAACATCGTACTTTCAAGATTTGGAAAAAATGATTCTACGTTTTGTATGGAACTGGAAAAAAACCCATATAGCTAAGGCAGTTCTCTGTAACAAAAATAAAGCTGGGGGCATCAGCATACCAGATTTTAGTCTGTACTACAAAGCCATAGTGCTCAAGACAGCATGGTACTGGCACAATAACAGAGACATAGACACTTGGAATCGAATTGAAAACCAAGAAATGAAACTAACATTTTACAACCACCTAATCTTTGATAAACCAAACAAGAACATAACTTGGGGGAAAGACTCCCTATTCAATAAATAGTGTTGGGAGAACTGGGTGTCTACATGTAAAAGACTGAAACTCGACCCACACCTTTCCCCACTCACAAAAATTGATTCAAGATGGATAAAGGACTTAAATTTAAGGCATGAAACAATAAAAATCCTCCAAGAAAGCATAGGAAAAACACTGGAATATATTGGCCTGGGGAAAGACTTTATGAAGAAGACTGCCATCACAATTGCAACAACAACAAAAATAAACAAATGGGACTTCATTAAACTGAAAAGCTTCTGTACAGCTAAGGAGACAATAACCAAAGCAAAGAGACAACCTACACAATGGGAAAGGATATTTGCATATTTTAATCAGACAAAAGCTTGATAACTAGGATGTATAGAGAACTCAAATTAATCCACATGAAAAAAGCCAACAACCCCATATATCAATGGGTAAGAGACATGAATAGAACTTTCTCTAAAGACGACAGATGAATGGCTAACAAACACATGAAAAAATGTTCATCATCTCTATATATTAGAGAAATACAAATCAAAACAACCCTGAGATATCATCTAACCCCAGTGAGCATGGCCCACATCACAAAATCTCAAAACTGCAGATGCTGGCGTGGATGTGGAGAGAAGGGAACACTTTTACACTGCTGGTGGGACTGCAAACTAGTACAACCTTTCTGGAAGGAAGTATGGAGAAACCTCAAAGCACTCAAGCTAGACCTCCCATTTGATCCTGCAATCCCATTACTGGGCATCTACCCAGAAGGAAAGAAATCCTTTTATCATAAGGACACTTGTACTAGACTGTTTATTGCAGCTCAATTTACAATCGCCGAAATGTGGAAACAGCCTAAATGCCCACCAACCCAGGAGTGGATTAACAAGCTGTGGTATATGTATACCATGGAATACTATTCAGCCATTAAAAAAAAAATGGAGACTTTACATCCTTCGTATTAACCTGGATGGAAGTGGAAGACATTATTCTTAGTAAAGCATCACAAGAATGGAGAAGCATGAATCCTATATACTCAATTTTGATATGAGGACAATTAATGACAATTATGGTTATGGGGGGGGAAGCAGAAAGAGGGACGGAGGGAGGGGGTTGGGGCTTGGTGTGTGTCACACTTTATGGGGGCAAGACATGATTGCAAGAGGGACTTTACCTAACAATTGCAATCAGTGTAACCTGACTTATTGTACCCTCAATGAATCCCCAACAATAAAAAAAAAAAAGAGAAAAAAAAAGAAGGTAAACTTACAGGCTGAGGTCTCAAGTGTGGGAAGGAAGAGTTGATTAGGAAAGGAAGATGTAAGGAGAAGAACAAGGAAAAAAGAACCAGGTAAAGGGGAACTATTTGGCAAAAGTCCCATAATTTAGTACTTTCTGTATTAAGCACTGAATACAGTAGTGGAACTCATAATATGGTGGGAAACAGATGAAAATGAGATCATTTCAACACAGTACGATGAGAGTTGTTATGGAAACTGATACTTAGACACTAGTTCTAAATTTAAGGGAATATGAGTAAAGGACACACTCTGCTGATGATGTGAGGGTAGGCAGTCAAAACATTTGCACAATGATTTTCTTTACATATAAAATAAGATGCTCTAGACAGGAAGCATGAGCAAGGGCTCAGAGTGTGCCACATGAAAAGGACTTTTAGAGTAAGTAACATCTAGAAAATCTATGTGGTTGGTACATGAGGGGACTGAAGGTAGAAAGGCCTGATTAATATTCAATAATATTTGAATATTATTACCCTTTAGATAGTGAGAGCCATTTAAGTTTGTTGTTAACCTTTTTTCTAGCATTTACTTTGGAGCAGATTGATAAACATGACTTTTGTGCTGGTGCTCACATAGACTTTTTCCTACAGCAAACATCACCTGTATGCTACTTAAGGATCCTTTTGACGCAGGCAACCATTAGCAGTTGATCATCATATAAAGTAAAAGCCCTTTTCTGTATGTGCTTCTATTAGTTTCCTGTGGAATGACCACAAGCTGGGTGGCTTAAAACAACAGACATTTATTCTCTCCCAGTTTGGGAGACCTGAAGTCCAAAATCAGAATCAATGGGGCAAAAGCAAGGCGTTGGTAGGGCTGTACTCTCTCTGGAGGCTCTAGGAGAGAAAACATTGCTTGCTACTTCCAGCTTCTGATATGTAGCTGCTGGAATTCCTTGGCTTGTGATCACGTCATTCCAATCTCTGTCTCTATTTTTGAAGTGTCTTCTTATATGGGTGTGTATCTTATCCTCTTTTGTCTTTCAAATCTCTGTCTATCTTCTTCTTATAAGGATTGCGATTGCATTTAGGGCCCACCCAGATAATTTCCCATCCTCAAGATCTTTAACTTAATCACATCTGCAAAGTTTTTACCAGACATGATAACATTTACAGATTCCAGAAGGGAGGACTTAGATATCTTTGGGGACATATTTTTCAGACTACTTCAATGACCTTAAGTTTTTGTTGGAGGTATGAAAATGAAGGAAGTTTAAGTGGAGGTTTCATTCTCTGATTCTAGGAATAAGGGCCTGAGAAAGTCATTCTTAGGAAAGTTCTTTTAAAATATAAATAGGGAAAGTAAATAAGATATTGGAGATTTTTTAGATGAAATAGAATTAATCTGTATTTTCACTTATCTTGACAGGATTTGCCTTTCTTAGGAAAGAGTCTCAACTTTTTAACACTAGAGACTAGTTAAGGAAATGAGTATGGATAGCATATGGAATATGAATAGCATGTGGAATTATTCTGGCTAGAGAGGCCCAAAAAACCTACATTTTTATTTTATTTTTTTATTTTTTAAAAAACCTACATTTTTAGATTGTGCAAATGCAGAGATGTCTGAGATCTAAGTCAGGCAAGGTGGGAACTGGTCTGGTTCACTTCTACTCCTTTTTTATTATTGTTGTTATTGTAGAATATCTACATGTCCCTAGACAAAGTCACTAATCCCAGCGAGGAATGGTCACAAAATAAAAACTGCATTAATTATATATGGGAGAAAAGGATAGATCATCTTCATTTGATAAACGCAGATTTGAGCTAGATATCTGGTGAATCAAGGCAGAGGAGACTGCTAGCTCCAACATTCAGTTCTCAGCTCCTTATATAGAATTTCCTAAATGGAAATCAAAATAAATGAAAAAGATATAAAGAATGCATGTAGTTAGTTCACTCAAAAATACTTTAAATCTAGAAATAGCATAGAGTAAAGAGACCAGAATTTTAGTCCCGGCTTTGCCACATTCTATTGTGCTTTCTCACATGGCATTTTTCATCTCACTGCCTCATTTATTAGCATAATGTTGTATGGATCAAACAGGGAGCCAAGAAAGCAAGAAAAGAGAACTAACAAAGAGTTGAGATAAATTGGCTGAGATCAATAGGCCCATGCTCTCTGATCTGTGCTTGCTGAGGAAGGATTTCCAAACTAAATGTGGAGACAAGACTGGAGACACCCAAAGATTAGACACCAGTGTAAAGGCTAACTAAGTTATGTGCAGGATCACATACTAGCATAGGCCAAGTGCCACGAATGATACAGATGTCAGTGCTCTCTACAGTTTCTCATTGAGACATTGCTTATCCTAGAAAAATATAAAAGATTTTAAGACCAAGCCAGAAGAAAATTTATAGATGATGCTGTTTTCTAAGTGGTTTTTCTGACTGGGAGAAATAGAGTCAGAATATTTATGTTTGATTTCTGTTCAGCTGCATACTTTATAGTCTTTGGGAAGTCTCTTCTCTGTTTTTGTGCATTGTTAGATGCCAGGCACCATCACAGGCCTGCCACGTGCATTATCTCATTTAATTCTCACAAGAATCCTATATGGTATATGTATATCATCCCCATATTATGGTTGAAATTGAGCTTTAAAGAAATTAAGTAACTTTGAAAGTTAGTTAATTGAGTCAGTAAATATTAGATCTGTGTGTTGAACTCAGATCTGACACTCCAGTGCTCAGCCTTACTGGAGGAAAATATGTAAAGGAAGTAAGAATAGCAAATTAAATTTCTTTTCATCTTTCTTGCCTTCATCTTTTGAGGCAAGTTTGTGCCTCAAAGAAAAAGTTCTTCAGGCCTGCCACTAAGGATAGGCTAGTTAAAATCTTTACTGCTATAGGCTGTTGGCCCCTCTGTACCCCTACTTAAAAAGTTCTTCCCCTGCAGGCAAAGCTCCACCTTATTATTCAGGTCTCAGCTTAAGTGTTACTTTCTCAGTGAAGTCTTTCATAACCACTTAATCTAAAGTAGCTACCCAGTCACTCTGTTTTATTATATTACCCTATTTTAGTTTTTTATATAGTGAATATTACTATGATACTTTCTTGAATATATGGGGCTTTTATCTTCATAGCTTGTTTTCCCTAACTTGAATATGAACTTCATGAAGGCAGGACTTTGCTTGTCTTGATCTAATTGTATACTCAAAGCCTAGAGTAGGAGCTCCTGGCACAAGGTGGACATTCAATAAATATTTATTGACTTAATGCATGAACAGATTCCTATAATAGATGGACATATAGGCAGCCCAGGGAGGAGACTGGGCTTGTTCAAGGTCAAAGAATGCAGACTAGAATAGTTGGAGGTGTATTAGTCTGTTTTCTAGTCCAAATTCTGCCTCTAGTGTGTTCTATGACAGAATCAGTTCTAAGTTTTTAAATAAAGTTTCAGCAAAGATTTGTCGAATGCCTCTACATGGCATTCATTATGCTGCTTTTGCATATATTTTATTTAATCTTCAAAGAGACTTTGTAGGTAGTAAGCATAAATAATGCTAGCCTCAAATTCCAGTAGTTTAACACAAAATTTTATTTCTCATGAATGTCACAGTGACTGGAGTCAGAAACCTCTGGTAGGTGGCTCTTCTTCAAGAATAACTCCAGGATATAGGACTCTTTCATTTTTGAATGCTTGTGTCCTCAACCTATGACCTTTGAGTACTGTAGAAGGGGAAAACAAGGACACAGATGAATGCACATGGGAGCTATCATCCAAGCCTGGTGGTGGTATGAGTTATTTCCATGCATATTATTTTGGCCAGTACTTGGTCACTCAGGAAAAAAACTGATCGGAATGTAAGAAATGTAATCTTTTGATAAAATGGTCTTGGTCAATATCTAGCCTAGCATTGTCACTATTTTATAAATGAAAAAACTTCTCTTTGATGACTATCCTGAAATTCCACCGTAAGTGAGGAAGTAAGGATATGTAACCATGGAATCATGCCAGATATGTGCCAGTAGTAATGCCTTTTGCTCTGTAGTTTTTAAAAAGAATTGATTTCTAAGGTATTTTTGTTATTGTTGTTGTTTTCCTAAAGAACTCTTCCTGTAGTAGGGATCTTACAGTGAAGCTCAGTATGTAAAAGAGACAATAGGAATGAAGCCTAGTGAACCCTAAAATAGTTTCCTGGGAGCCCTCTAAGCTTCCCTAAGGCCTAGTGTGAAAACAGCACCAAATGATCACGGTGGGCCCTCCCAGCTCTGTATCATGTGTTTCATCTCTCGATTTCCTAGTATTCCTGATTCAAGGCAGAAAGTTAAAGTCATGAATGCATCTCAAAAGTGAGTGCTTATCACAAAAGTTTTCTGCCTCAGAGCCCAGAAGTAAACTGTAGAATTTTGGCCCAAATCCTAAAGGTACATAAGCCTTAAGAACATTTTTCCCACTACCCAATGTCAATGAAAAACATCACCTAATTTTATAGGGCACACTCTGAAAACTTCCCAGTGGAAATATAAAGTAACTGAGAATTTTTACATTTTGAAAAGTGCACTCTTTCTTTTAATTTACTGGATACAAAAATGTTTTGTAGTTTGCTGAACAAATAACATTGAAAGTATCTTAACATTAACCTGGGAGCTTGCCTTTGATCGCCAGTTTGACTTTATCTTTTGATTATTCAGATAAAGGCCAACAGTAACAATGCACTCCTGCCTTAAGTGATTCAGAGGGGTTATCTCTCAACCATTACCAATTCTAAATACAAGATTTTAATTCAAGGAGAAAATCACACAAGAGCGATTTGCTAAATTTTCTCAAGTTAGTAAAATGCATAATCCTCTGGATTTGGAATTTTCTTTTCCAGAACATTCCTAACATTAGGGGCTGACAAATTTTGTGGTATGCTATTCATTCACAGAACACATAGTGAGTACCAAATATGTACTAGACACTGTGATGGATGCCAGAGGTGTTCAGGCTGGCCCAGAGCACTTAACCCCTATGCCCCTGGACTTATACCTTAATAATAGCTCCCTCTCCCACCCCCAGAACTCTTCTTTGAGCACTCCATTCTGAACATATTTATCTGACCAGGTTCTGACCACCAGCACAGATACTTCCTTTTGGATTTAAGCATTGGCATTTTAGTTCCTTGATTCCTGCTGCTACCTTGCCCTTAGATCATTGTTCTTTGACTCAAGTTCACAACTATGGATCAGCCTCCCTATTCTCCTGCCTGGACAGGCTCTTCAGACTCTAACTGAGCCAAGATTTTGGGCCCCCATTTGTTTTTGAAATGATGTGGGGACAAAGAAGTAGGGATGACTAAAACAGTCTATACTCTTAAAGTACATGGAATGAAAGCTGTTTAAGAGGTAGAATCAACAGAATTTGGAGACTGAATAGATTTTTGAAGATAGGGAAAAATATATCCAGCAAGATACCAAGTTTACATCAAGTTACGTGGAGGAGTGGGTATTTAAACTTGATCTTAATAAATAAATTTTTAACATGCAAAGGTGGCATAAAATGTGTTCCATGTAAATGGAATAGAATTAGCAAAGTGTTAGTTGTATATTCCCAATTTTCTTGAGGAATATCTGTTTTTTTTTTTTTTTACATATCCTTGACTTCCTCTTTAATTGCCAGAGCAATTTATTTTATGTTTCTTTTTTCAGATCTTCCTTACTTTTCTTAGCTTGTTAAAGACAATCAGATAGATGCCTGGGTTTTTTGTTATAGATACTTGGTCACCCTTTTGTCACCCTTTTACTTCAGGAACTAAACTTCAATAATTTGGGCAATTTAACTGATTCAGATTGAACACCACACTGATAATTAACTTGTTACTCCTCTTTCCCATCACCCACAGGAGCCTGATGGATCATTAATGACAAGATTAGAGAGAGAATGTGTGATCCCAGTGCATTATTAGTGCTCAATAAATGTTAAATAATTGTTGAAATAGGACCCAGTGCAGATTGGCACTTTGTAATATAAACAGAAGCTCACAAAGTGTGCCTGTGATGTTAATCGGGTTTTGCAATTCAGAGAAGGCACAAACTATGCACAATTTCTCATCATTGAAATCCACATGCGGTTATAAGAAAAAGCCTAATGAATAATCCAGCTTCTAGCTAAATGAAAGCCTATGTTGTTGAGAAAGTGCTAAAATCATAGATGCTGCCCTGGGGGATTCATTTTCCCTCCTATTCGAATTGCTGCGGGCCACCTAACTGAGCAGGTGCAGCAAATAAGGACATGATGGCCAGTGGATTACTGAGCACAAAAGTGTTTTACCCAGAGCGTTCTATGTCCTGCTCCAGCATGCTCCAAGAGCCAGATTCCCATCTGTTAATTGAAAATCCTGACTGCCAATATGAGGGCTAACTTTGCCAAGCATGGATTGTGTGGTGTTAATGGCTTTGGGCAAAGCCTTGTGCTGCTTACTGGCAGGGAGAATACTGTTTGATTCTGAAGAGCCTCAAATTAATATTTTAAAACATATTTTATTTGACAGCCAGAATCTAATGAATCTGACTTCATCTGTCTGTCTGCAGATCTCTGCTTGAGAATGTCAAATACACATTAAAATAGCTTCTTTCAGTTTATAAAGCACGTTTGGTTCTTATGACTACTAAGGGAAGAAGGGAACCTAATATGTATAAATGCTTTATGTGCCATCTCATTTAGTTACTGAAGTCTTATATGGTAGGATCTATAAATTCCCATTTTGCAGATAAAGATCCAAGGCACTGAGAAGCAAATACTCGCTCAACTTCTGCTCGGACACAGTAGAAAAGCTAGTGAATGAATATTAACCTTGCCTTCAAGTGTATTATGTTCTCAAGATTGAGGGCCATATCTTCTGAACATCTATTTCATACCAAAGTTTCTATATGTTATTGAGTTTCTACCAGGGGTATGCAATCATGACCTGCGCTGGCTATGAATGTTTATCTGTGATGATGGGTATCACAAAAATTATGCATGGACCTTTTTTTTGGCTTGTAAGCTTTCGTTATTTCATTAGTTTTTGTGTATTCAATGTGTGGCCTGAGACAACCTAAGGGTAAGCACTCATAGCCAGTTGAAGGTCATGGTTAGACACCCCTTTGGGCAGTGAGGTAGATACTATCATTGTTGTTTTACAGATTCCTTCATTCTGTAAACATTTATTGAGAACTACTATATACTAGTAACCATTCTAAGCACTGGATAAATACATTTAAATAAAGCAAGAATTTCTTTTCCTTCCATAAACATTACAGTCTCCTGGAAAGAGACAATAAAAAAATATCAAAAAGTACAGTGACTAAAGCCCTACTTTAGACTGGGTGATTATAGAAGGACTCATTAAGGATGAAACATTTAAAATAAGAAATATAAAATATCAAGGAATACTTGGTTTTAGAGAGATCTAAGGGATTATTATTGTAAGCAAAGAGCACAAAGTAAATAGACTGTGAGGGAAAAATAATCTTTGTACCTTATGTCAACATGACTGGCTACAGGGTACCCAGATGTTTGGTTAAACATGATTCTGGGTATGTCTGTGAGAGCATTGCTGGATGAGATTAACATCTGAATCAGCAGACTGAGTAAAGCAGATTGTAGGCAGGCTTCATCCCATCCTTGATGCCAGAATAGAGCAAAAGGCTGAATATGGAGAACTTACTCTTTCTGCCAGACTGCTTTTGAGCTGGGACATTGGTCTTCTCTTGCCTTGGGATTCAGACTCAGACTGGAACTTATATCATAGGCTTCCTGGGTTCTCAGGTCTTCAGACTCAGACTATAACTAAACCATTGAGCCCCCTAGGTCTTGAACTTACTTATTACAGATCCTGAGACTTGTCAGTCACCATAAACATGTGAGCAAATTCCTAACAATAATTAAATATATATACTCTTTCTATATATTATCTCTTATTGGTTCTGTTTCTCTGAAGAACCCACACTAACACATGCCATTTAGGAAAGAAAGAACACACAAAGGTGGTGGGAGAATAATAAATATGGGAAGAGAGGCCTGAAATGAGAGTGGAAAGCTAGGTAAGGTCAGATCTTGAAAGCCTTTGAAGCCCAAGGTAGAAAGTTTAGATTTTGTTCTATATGTGATAGGCAGTCATCAGAATGTTTTAAGCAGGGAAATAAGACAATTTGACTTACATTTATAAAGTCACCCTGGGGGCTATGTGGAGAAAGGGTTATATTCAGAAAAGATTGAAACACTAGTTAGGAAACAGTGCAGTGGTCCAGATGAGAAATGGCTGTGACTTGGACAAGAGCAGTAGTAATATAGAAAGAAGTGAACCTATTTTGTATATATTTTGTGATTGTGTCAACATGACTTGATTAGGTGAAGTCTGAAAGAAAGAAGTAAAAAATGATTCTTAGGCCACTTTCCTGAGCAACTGAATGAATAGAAATGCTATGTACTAAAATGGAGAGAGCTGAGAGAGAAGCAGATTTTGAGAGTGCAATATCAAAAATTCTGTTTTGACCATATTAAGTCTGGGATGTCTGTAAGACAATGAAGAATATATGTCAGTCAGGAAGTTGAATATACTTATATATGGAAATCAGTGGCTATCTATATTTATAGATCAAATGGCTTACCAAATATAACACAGAAAAATTGGTGGAGTTAGTTTTTTTTTTTTTTTTTGACAAAAGTTCTAAGCCTTTCCCCGTCCTAACCTGGAATTGACTATTAGTTGGACATAAAAAACAGCCTCAGCAATAAAATATGCCTGTGTTTTGAGTTTTCTTTGCCGTACTTCAATATCATCTTCTGAATCCTTCTTTATTCCTACATATGTAGCTAGAAATAAGAGTTTTTAAACACTTTCTCTGACTGACAGGCTTGCTGTATTGCTAATGAGCCTAATTTCCCAACAAGAATCACTTAGGGCCATAATGGTTCTACTCAATATAATATTGAAGAATATAGGTTTCATATTGACCCCACAGGTTTAATTAATCCCTGGTCATGTGATTTTCATCATATTGTAATTCAAAACTCTCTACACCTATTTCTTCATTTATAAAGTGGGAATATTAACAGTTGGATTAACTGGGGCATTCTGTATAGTTCTTAGTGTCTGCCAGTTGGCTAGATGGTAACAATATTTCATAATTATACATGTAATGTTCCATTTCAACAACTCTACTAAGTATAACTAAAAGGAATAATTATGATAGTACAATTTTTTAGTCACATTTCATACTAAATTTTTGAGGATGATTTCTTGAAGTGTCCTTAATCAAAGGGTATGAAAAATTTTAAGGTTATAAATTATCAAATCACTTTCCAAAATTTTAATTTAAGCAAAGAAGTATGTAGGAGGTAGCTTGGTACAGTAGAAAGAGGATTAGGCCTGGAATCAGAAGGAACTGGATTTGGGTTCTGGTTTTACGTCTCTTCCTCTTAACTTCTTTGTGCCTCAGTTTCCTTATCTATGTACTCGAGTAATAGTACTTGCCGTACTGCTTCCATATTCACTACACAGGGTTGTTAGTATGCAGTAGAAACAATGTGTATGAAAGTATGTTAAAAACTCTGAAGAGCCAGTGTAAAATCTTGGGGATGATTATAACTACCATTACTACCCATGACAACACAATGAACAGAATTAAACTGAGACCTCTTAACCTGCTTATTTTACTGCACTCTGATACTTGGTCCACTGTTGGATGCTTCATCTGCTCCTATTCAGTCTGGGAAACCTATTTTAATCCAAGCTTGACCAAAGTTCTCTGGGCCAGATTTCTTTTTTTTTTTTACATTAAAAAATTCAATTTTTTAATTTGATAAATCATCAGGTATGCACCATTGACTTTTTATCCCTACATAACTTATATCAGTACTTCATATTGCAGAAAATTCCAGAAGTGTCAGGAGGGGCTTTTAGTATAATAAACATAGAGCATAATAAGAATAGTTGAGAATACTGTACCTTTAAAAAGTTGAGAGCTACTCTGACCTATCACTTCTTTTTTTTTTTTCATCCTGGAAAGCATTTAATTTTATTTTTTAATTAAATCATAGCTGTGTGCAATAATGCAAACATGAGGTACAATGTGCTGGTTTTATATACAGTTTGAAATATTTTCATCGAACTGGTTAACATAGCCTTCATGTCATTTTCTTAATTATTGTGTTCAGACTTTTATATTCTACATTTAGTAAATTTCACCTGTACCCTTTTAAGATGCACCATAGGTGTGGACCCACTAATTACCCTCTCTCCACCCTTCCTCTTCTCTCCCCTCCCCTCCCTTGCCCCTTTCTCCATATGATTACACCAGTGGTGCATCTTACAAGGGTATAGGTGAAACTTGGTAAACGGTCTTAGTGAATGATGCCCCATGATTATGTCAATGTACACAGCTATGATTTAATAATAATAATAAAAAAAAGAATATGGGCCAGATTTCATGTTAGGCTTTCATAAATAGACATCCACCACATTTAACACATTTAAATAGTGGTATCTTTCCAGTTGGATTGAGTTGGCCATGGCTGAAACTGAACTGGAAGGTTTGGCCTAGGGACCTTTTCTCATCTTCCCCATAGTGTTGCTGGCCGTGAAAAACTCAATCTGTAATTTTTTTATAAGGACTTTCAATGTCTTGAATTAGATAAATCTTAATCCTTGTTTCACATAAACTATTATTATTGATACATGTATTTCCATTTGGTTACTTGTTATTTTTAATAATATATGACTACTCAAGAATTCACCAGTAAATCCAAGGAAAATAACATTAATTATAATGAAAATAATAAAATAAAAATAATAAAAATTAATGATAATAAAATAACTTGCATTGCTTTTTGCTTCTTATTCCTATGGATAATAACTGTTTTGAATTTTACATTTTTAAAATAGTTCTATTGAATACATATGTATGGCTAATTCCTACAGTAGAATCTGCATATTTGACCTCCTCCCTACATTGGACCACCTCTTTAAGTTGACCTAATTTTCATAGATCATACATGTACCACATATACATATTAATACAGTAGGCCTAGTTCCTTATGTTGACCATCTTAGTAAGTTGATCAGTTTATTACAGTTCCTTGGGTGGTCAACTTACAGAGGTTCTACTGTACATTGTTTAATTTTGTTTTGAGGCTTCATAAGTGGGTATAGTGTAGTAGGCACTCTTCTGAAACTTGCTTTTTACATTTGACAGTATGTTACTAGTATTTACTTGTATCATTGGGTTTTACTATAGTTTATTTATTTTCACAATTGTGTATTATTCAACAGTGAGAATATCCTATATTAGTGTTTTCTTTAAAATAATTGGCACCAATATGAATGAGTACGATGGATGGATAGTTTTCTTCTACTGTCCTTTCATAGTATTTGACATCAGAACTATACAGCCTTTATAGAATAATGAATTCAGGGAATATTCTACCTTTTTCTGTTCTCAGGAAAATTTTGTTCTTGAACATTGGTTAGGACACACCTATAAAATAATATGGCCTGGTGTTTTATTTAGTGGAAGATTTTTAATGTCTTACCTATGTCTTTAATAGTTATTACTTTATTCAGGTGTCTTATTGCTTTTTAATCCATTTTGATAAGTTATATATTTTTTTTCTTTTTTTTTTTTTATTGTTGGGGATTCATTGAGGGTACAATAAGCCAGGTTACACTGATTGCAATTGTTAGGTAAAGTCCCTCTTGCAATCATGTCTTGCCCCCATAAAGTGTGACACACACCAAGGCCCCACCCACCTCCCTCCTTCCCTCTTTCTGTTTCCCCCCCATAACCATAATTGTCATTAATTGTCCTCATATCAAAATTGAGTACATAGGATTCATGCTTCTCCATTCTTGTGATGCTTTACTAAGAATAATGTCTTCCACGTCCATCCAGGTTAATACGAAGGATGTAAAGTCTCCATTTTTTTCAATGGCTGAATAGTATTCCATGGTATACATATACCACAGCTTGTTAATCCATTCCTGGGTTGGTGGGCATTTAGGCTGTTTCCACATTTGATCCTGCAATCCCATTACTGGGCATCTACCCAGAAGGAAACAAATTTTTTTATGATAAGTTATATTTTTAAAGGGATTTGTCTAGTTTTTTGATCAATAGTGTAAACTCAGAAATGTTACCCCCCATTCCATACTAAAGAATCTCACCTGTAAGACTTGCATTCATGCAAAATAAAAGGACATTTTCAAAAGAGCATTCAAATGTGGTCAGAGGTCAGGGAGGGAGAAAAGCAACCAACTAACCAATTAACCTTCTTTGCTCCTTTTCTCTTTCCCTCCTTTTCTTCCTTTGCCTATTATATCCCAGACACTACATATATTGTCTCATTTAGTCTCATTTAATATATACCACACTCCTAAGACTAAATATTGTGTTTTCTTCTTTATAATTAAGAAATTAGGTCTCAGAGAGATTATGTAGCTAGGAAGTGCTCAATCTGAAGGCAGGTTTGATTGATTCCAAAGCTTGGGCTCTCTTATATATATATATGCTTTCAGTCAGAGTAAGTAATGACCTTTTCTGTTACTAATATTTTTCAAACTTTAATGTACATGGAATTGCCATGGATATTTGGTTTAAAATTATTTCTGGTGCTGTCTTAGTTAATTTTATGCTACTATAACATGCGGTAAACTGGGTAATTTGTGATGAATGGAAATTTATTTGGCTCATGGTTCTGGAGGCTGGAAAATTCAAGAGCATGATGCTAGCATCTGGCAAGGGTCTTTGTGCTGTGTCATCCCATAATTGAAAGTGGAAGGGAAAGGAAGGGTGACAGCAAGAGAGTCAGAAGGAGCCAAACTCACTTTTGTAACAAATTCACTGTCATGATAACTAACCCATTCCAGCATTAATCCATTAATAAAAATAGAACCCTTGTGGCCTAATCACTTTTTAATGGTCCCATCTCTTAATACCATTACAATGTCAATTAAATTTCAACATGAGTTTTGGAGGGGACATTCAAATCATAGCCCATCAGAAATGCTTACTAGGAGGGGCATGGTAGCTCACTTCTGTAATCCTAGCACTCTGGGAGGTCGAGACAGGTGAACTGCTTGAGTTCAAGAGTTCAAGACCAGCTGAGTAAGAGCAAGATCCTGTCTCTAAAAAATAGCTGGGCATTATGGCTGGCACCTGTGGTCCCAGCTACTTGGGAGGCTGAGGCAAGAGGATAGCTTGAGCCTAAGAGTTTGAAGTTGTTGTGAGCTATGATGCCACAGCACAAAGTGAGACTCTGTCTCAAAAAAGAAAAAAAAAAAGAAAGAAAAGGAAATGTTTACTCATATTTAGTAGACTTTCAGTAAAACATAGGAATCTGCATTTTAAAAAAGTATCTCAGGTGTGTATACTTGATGCAGTTGGCCTCTCAGATCATACTTTGAGGAACCTTGAACTAGATTGCGAGTGTTTTGAGTATAGAAATGGTGTCATATTTATCTCATTTCTCTATTAGGAAGAACTCAAAAGTTTGCTGAAGTAAAGAGTGAATTAAATAATAAATGAATGAAGTTAGGTATATTTAGGTGTTAAAGACTTACTACCTCTTATCCAAAAGAAATTCTTTGACCTAATTATTGGTCTCTGATTTTGATTTCTGTTACTTGGTCTCCATTTGGTTTCTATTATGCTCAGGGAAAGGATAATCTTTCCTCCTATTCTTCACATCAGATTAAACTCTATGAGAGAGAAACATTACCTATCATTTTAAATAATATCACCATTCTATCTGCATGATCCATGCTGTGAGTTGTGAGAAGACAGTTGTGTAGAAGGGCCCAGGAATAAACAATGACTGGGACCCTGCCAGTCTAATCTCTTTTTACTAAATGATACTATAGTCTTAAGGGTACAACCTTTGGGATATAAGCATATCAACCTTTATCTAAAGCCTTTCAGCTGCAGTCACTGATATCTTGTCCTACAAGTTCAATATCCCCACTCTTTCTTAGTTCCTGAGTCAATCCTGATCAAGCCAATTATGTGTCATCTAACTCAACCTACCAACTCATAGGTAGGTTATGAAATCTGTTTTGTTGCTCTAAATCTGGTATCTAGTATGCCTGAATTTTTAAATCACTTTCTCTTTCTAAACCCCAATCCTCTTTCTAAACCCTAATCCTCTGTTGGGGCCTAAAAGGAGTAGCTGAGGTATCTTATAGCCAGGTACCTTGTTGCCTTTTGTTAGTCTACAGTGAAAAGAAAACCATTCAATTTCCTTTGCTTTGTTTCGAAACTTTGCTAATTTCTGTTCTAAAACACTACTTTATATTTGTAGTAACATTCAGCAGTGTCTCACATCCTAAAAGGAGAAGCCAAAATACCTTTGAATTTTCATTTCCTTAACTTTTCAGAGAGGATCATAATATTGGCTTGCCTTACAGAGCATTAGGATTAACTAATTAGCACTGAATAGTGCTTTAGAAATGTTAAATACTATAGAAATGCTAAATAGCATTATTAGACTTGGAGTCTAAAAAGACAAATGAAACTCTAAATTTCATTTAAATGCTTTTATATAATGGGATTTTTTTTTTTGTCTCAAAAGAATTTAAAAGGAGGTTATGTAGCTACATTCCTGTTTCCAAATAGGAAATGTCCCAATGGGTATAAAACATGGATATCTAATTTCCCCACCGTTCTTTTCATTCTGTTTCTCCACAGCATCATATATTCATTCTACATACATGTTTAGTTGCCTCTTTGTTGACAAGCACTAAGAAAAGCACTGCAGATGCAGTTATAGTCTCTGACCTGTAACTGAGATACATACACATATGTTCTTAAGTAAACGTGTAGAAGACAACTCAGTGATATTATAAAGATGCTGAGTGTGAAGGAAGAGAATGATCACATTCCAAATGCCATGTATTTCCATGGTGGACAGAAAGGAAGCTCAAGATGGTTTTGTATAGCTGGTATTAAGGGGACTATGCTTGAAATAGTAATAGAATTTTGATAGACAAAGGAAATAGCCTGAGGAATGTTCACCTGTGCCCTTTTTTAGTTGGGAGAATTATAGTTCAGAGAGGTTATATAGCTGGTCCAGGGCCACACAATATGTCAATATCTGATTCAGATTTAGTACCCAACTTATCTTATTATTATTCTTTTATTATTCCTTTTATTATTCCTTTATTTATTATTCTTTTATTAT
This sequence comes from Nycticebus coucang, assembly GCF_027406575.1. Classification (NCBI taxonomy): domain Eukaryota; kingdom Metazoa; phylum Chordata; class Mammalia; order Primates; family Lorisidae; genus Nycticebus; species Nycticebus coucang. The sequence continues at coordinate 46,149,996 of NC_069801.1, read as the reverse complement.
TCCTTTGTATTAAGCCAATGTGTTGCTTCATTTAATAATAATAATAGAAATTTTACTAAATGCCTGTTTACCATAATTTTTAATATGATTATGATTGGAAATTGAGATATCGATACAAACATGGCCCTGCTTCATGCCAGGCAAAGATAACATAAGCAAACAAAGATTCTTGGAATATTGAGGTGGATTTGGTTGGTTGGGAAAGATGAATGGTCACCCACTTACCATGGACTAAAAAATATTGGCAAGTAATTGAAAGTATAATTAGATAGACAAGATGAATTTAAGAATGGATTTAAATGTTAGAATAACATTTGTTTTTGTCATGTTGGATGTAGCAGAATGACCAAGTAGAAATGGCTAGTGGATAGTTGAAGCTTCAACTTGATTACTAATGAAAAGACAGCATAATTTGGGAGTACTAACACAGAAGTGATATCAAAGTCATGAAAATAAATGACATCTCTAAGGGAAAGACAGAGTGGACAAGAACAAAAATAATCAAGATCCCTTAATAGAACAGTTTATGGCATGTTAGCTTAGAGCAATTCTCTCTTTATACATGGGGAAGCTAAAGGCCAGAAAAGAAAAGAAATTTTCTAAAAATTACCCAGTAAGTTAGTGGCACAGTTTTAACTAGATTCCATTTCTCCATTCTCAGAGATCCACCAATACTTATTTTAACCAATTTTAGTGTTCTGTAATAGCTGTATAGCTATTCAAGTGAGATTGAAACTTGAAATGGAAACCAAAATCATGAACAGGAAGAGAATATTGCCTTTTTTATTTTTAATCATTTTCTGCCCAGCAATTCTTAAGTTCATCATGGAAGGCATAGCCTCTGGGGAGCAGGGGACTGCAGGTTCCCAGGTGATTACACATGAGTTTATTTCTTTCTCTGGTTCCTTTCACCTTAGGTTTGTTATTGTTAATTTACTTCCTCGCAGGATGGTTTGCTGAGAGACTTGGGCTTATTGCTAGGGAATATTTGGGTCCTTTTTCAAAATGGAAATGTCTCCTTTTCCTCAGCTGTAGGAAACACTGCCCTTACACACCTTCTACCTCCTTTGCTGGGATATGGCCTTGACAGTTTTCCTAGTTCACAACTCCCTCCTCTGATATCACTCCCTGACAGAGGCACAAAAATTAAGTTTTAACCACTATTTAGTAATGACTATTGCTATGATTTGAATAATGCTATTCCTTCCAAAATCATGTTGAAACATAACCACCAGTGCAACAGTATAAACTTAACCGCCTTTGGAAGGTGATCAGGTCACCCAGGCCTCTGCCTTCATGAATGGGATTAGTTCCCCTTGAAAAGGCTCAAGGTTGAGGGAAGTACTCTCTTGCCTTTCCATCTCTTCTACCATATGAGAACACAGAGTTCTTCTCCTCTGAGGATGCAGCAACAATGCACCATGTTGGAAGCAGAAAGCCACCCTCTCTGGACACCAATCCTGCTGGCATCTTGATCTCGTATTTCCCATTTTCCAGAAATCATGAGAAAAAATTCATATTTATTTATTATGTTACTCAGTCTATGATACTGTAAGACAGAAAAAATGAGCTAAGAAAACTATCTACCCTGAACCAAGGTTCAATTTAATTTCAATGAATTATTTCAACAGCCTAATTTGATCAGTGTAATTTACTCAGAAATAGTAGAACTGAGACACAGGTAAGATTTATGGGCTGTTATTATGGTAGACAGAGCAAGAGACCCCCAAAGATGTCCGTATAGTATTCCCTTCACCTGTAAGTATGTTACCTTGCACGGAAAAGGTGACTATGCAGATGCAATTAAGTTTAGGATTTTGATGTGAGAAAATTAAGCTCCAATTATCCAAATGGTCGTACTATAAGTGCAATCACCCTTGTATGAGGGAGACTGAAGGGTTAAAGTCAGAAGAGATATGATGATGGCAGTGGGGGTTGGGAGGAGAGACAGAGAAAGAGATAAAGATATGATGCTGCTGGCCTGAAAGACAGAAGGGGCTATATGCCAAGAAATATGGGTAGCCTCTAGAAGCTGGATAGGGGGAAGAAACAGATTCTCCTCTAGAGCTTCAGAAGTAACATCATATTTCCGGCCCTTTCATTTTAGAAACTCTTACCTCCAAAACTGAAAGATAATACATTTGTGTTCTTTAAAGCTATTAAATTTGTGATAACTTATTACAAAAGCTATAGGAAACTATATAAAAATGTCATACAGAAGTTGATTTTTCTAGTAATGTCTATTTTTCATAATGTAATGAGGCCTCCTTATAGCTTACTTAACTGCTTCACTTGACACTGTTGACCACTTCCTTCTTCAGGACTCTGGTCTCTTCTTTCTATATAACACATACTCTTTAAGCTCTTCTTTTTTTTTTTTTATTGTTGGGGATTCATTGAGGGTACAATAAGCCAGGTTACACTGATTGCAATTGTTAGGTAAAGTCCCTCTTGCAATCATGTCTTGCCTCCATAAAGTGTGACACACACCAAGGCCCCACCCCCCTCCCTCAGTCCCTCTTTCTGCTTCCCCCCCATAACCTTGATTGTCATTAATTGTCCTCATATCAAAATTGAGTACATAGGATTCATGCTTCTCCATTCTTGTGATGCTTTACTAAGAATAATGTCTTCCACTTCCATCTAGGTTAATACGAAGGATGTAAAGTCTCCATTTTTTTTAATGGCTGAATAGTATTCCATGGTATACATATACCACAGCTTGTTAATCCATTCCTGGGTTGGTGGGCATTTAGGCTGTTTCCACATTTTGGCTATTATAAATTGAGCTGCAATAAACATCTAGTACAAGTGTCCTTATGATAAAAGGATTTTTTTCCTTCTGGGTACCTCTATAAAGAAAACTATGAACTCCTCAGAAAAGAAATAGCAGAGGATATTAACAAATGGAAGAACATACCATGCTCATGGATGGGAAGAATCAACATTGTTAAAAAGTCTATACTTCCCAAAGCAATTTACCTATTCAATGCCATTCCTATCAAAATACCAACATCATACTTTCAAGATTTGGAAAAAATGATTCTGCGTTTTGTATGGAACTGGAAAAAAACCCATATAGCTAAGGCACTTCTTAGTAATAAAAATAAATCTGGGGGCATCAGCATACCAGATTTTAGTCTGTACTACAAAGCCAAAGTGCTCAAGACAGCATGGTACTGGCACAAAAACAGAGACATAGACACTTGGAATTGAATTGAAAACCAAGAAATGAAACTAACATCTTACAACCACCTAATCTTTGATAAACCAAACAAGAACATACCTTGGGGGAAAGAGTCCCTATTCAATAAATGGTGTTGGGAGAACTGGATGTCTACATGTAAAATAGTGAAACTGGACCCACACCTTTCCCCACTCACAAAAATTGATTCAAGATGGATAAAGAACTTAAATTTAAGGCATGAAACAATAAAAATCCTCAAAAAAAGCATAGGAAAAACACTGGAAGATATTGGCCTGGGGAAAGACTTCATGTAGAAGACTGCCATGGCAATTGCAACAACAACAAAAATAAACAAATGGGACTTCATTAAACTGAAAAGCTCCTGTACAGCTAAGGAGACAATAACCAAAGCAAAGAGAAAACCTACACAATGGGAAAGGATATTTGCATATTTTGAATCAGACAGAAGCTTGATAACTAGGATCTATAGAGAACTCAAATTAATCCACATGAAAAAAGCCAACAATCCCTTATATCAATGGGCAAGAGACATGAATAGAACTTTCTCTAAAGATGACAGACGAATGGCTAACAAACACATGAAAAAATGTTCATCATCTCTATATATTAGAGAAATGCAAATCAAAACAACCCTGAGATATCATCTAACCCCAGTGAGAATGGCCCACATCTCAAAATCTCAAAACTGCAGATGCTGGCGTGGATGTGGAGAGAAGGGAACATTTTACACTGCTGGTGGGACTGCAAACTAGTACAACCTTTCTGGAAGGAAGTATGGAGAAACCTCAAAGCACTCAAGCTAGACCTCCCATTTGATCCTGCAATCCCATTACTGGGCATCTACCCAGAAGCTCTTCTTTTTTTTTTCTTATTATTCTTACTTAGTATCAGTTATGGGCTTCACCTCCTTTTATCATCTCCCAAGTAATTCCCTTTCATTTCCTTTTTTCTTTCTTTTTCCCTTCTTTTTTTTTATACTATCGCTGGTTAATTTCATCCACTCACATGCCTTTCATTTTTTACCCATATGCTAATCATTCCCAAAAATGTCTCTCTTCTAAGCTTTAGATATCCCATTCAAATATGCCCTTGAAGAATTAAAAAGCAAGGCAGAGAAAACATTAAACATAGCCATAGATAAAAGACCAATACTCCCCAAAAGTATAATAGATCATGACCTTTCAATAGAAACGATGAAAGTCAGAAGATAAGAGATTAACATATTTAAAGTTCTGAAAGGAAAAATAAAACCCTAGAGTTCTATGTATAATGAAAACAGAAAGCAAATAAACTGAGAAAATTCATTACTTACAAATCTGCACTGCAAGAAGTACCTCAGAAAATGATTCAGGCCCAAGACAAATGATCCAAGGTGGGTTTTGGCAGTTTGACTATGAAGTCTCTAAGTATGGTATTCTTTGTATTTATTTTGTTTGAAATGTACTATCTTTTCAATCATTGAGAAAAAAATCTGTCATAAGTTCTCAAAAATTGTCAGGACTGCAGGAAGGAATGACCATGGATGAATAAATTAATATCAATAAATAAATGAAGAAAAAGATATTGTTTTAAAGCAATAATGGTAATAATGTCTTATGGGTATTATAACATAGGTAGAAGTTATATAAATTTAATAGTGGTAGTGGAAATAGTGGTTGAATAGTGGTAGAATAGTGGTTGAATAGTGGTAGTAGAAAAGGCAGAAGGGAGTTAATGGTATTCAAATAATTATGAGATGCTAGCATTTTTCTTAAGAAGCTGATGCGTGAAAGTGTAATGAACTACACACTTAAGATTTTTGTACTTTACTAGGTGTAAGTTATCTTCATTAAAAAAAGAAAGAAATGACACATGAAAAAGTAAGTATTGATGTACTAAAAGATTATGGGTAAATTCCTTGCGTTTAGAGTCAATTTAATAATATTCTCCCTTTCTCCTCTCTGTATTCCTAACATAAAACCTATGTGACCATTCATTCATTCATTTATTCAACAAATAAATATTCATTGTGGCTAATGCCTTGAGGCTACTATGTGCCACTTACAGTGATAGGCCCACTGGATATACATTGAGGCTAACATGTGTACTTAAAAGTGTCCAGAACTTAATAAATAATAGTGGTCAGTGAAGGCTTCTGAGTGGTGGATAAACTATTTGGGATTAACAACAACAAACACACTACAAACATCATGGTGAATGTAAAGATGAAGGTATATTGCCAGATGGTGTGATTTTCCCTTGGTGCTTTGCTAAAGTCATTCCTGTGTGCTTGCTCTTCTAGGAGTCACTTTAAGGAAACAAATTCATTACTTTCTAATGTCCTCTAAACATGGGTATTTGGAAAACTTTCCAGGCAATCTCGCTGCCAAGAGGAAAGGCATGGTTGATACATATTTTTTATTTTATACCTCTAATAAAGTAGATAAAAGTAGCTCAGGTTTCTTTTCATGTTGTGGGTTAGGCTACTGGAGAGAGTGCCAACCTCTGTTGGAGAGTTACTCAGAATGCCACAATAGTACTGGTCTCTGAAATGAGCCCAATGCAACATGCTTGGCTCATAGCCAGAGGTGAGATGAGTTTTCTGTTGTTAAAGCAACTCTGCAGTTAATTTCTCTTTTTCCTTTTGTCATGGTAGAGAGGTTAAGAAGGCGTTCTCTGGTCATTAATGCTGTTAGAGAAAAATTACTTTTTGCATCCATTTGTGTGTGTGTGTGTGTGTGTGTGTTTATAGAGACAGAGTCTCACTTTGTCGCCCTCAGTAGAGTGCTGTGAAGTCATAGCTCACAGCAACCTCCAGCTCTTGGGCTTAGGAGATTCTCTTGCCTCAGCCTCCCAAGTAGCTGGGACTACAGGAGCCCACCATAGCACCTGGCTATTTTTTGTTGCAGTTTTGGCCAGGCCGTGTTCAAACCCACCACCCTCAGTATATGGGGCTGGCGCCCTACTCAGTGAACCACAGATGCCACCTGCATCCATTTGTTTTCATTTGCTTTGCTACAAGTCGCTTCCTTAAACTGAGTATAGGATATGATGTTTGAAACATACAGAAGTTCAGAATAAGTAGAACAAAATTAATAAAGTCATTTCTTTGTTCATTTATTCAGCTAGCTTGACTTCTAGCTGTGTCAAGCACTGTGTTAGTTATTGGGGAATAGATGTAATTAATTATAATTTTGACTACTTCTACTTTACTTTTTTATGTTATAGCTTTATTTTTTTAAATTTAATTTTTTATTACAGCATAACTGTTTACATTTATGGGGTATGATGTGATGATTTAATATGCAATGTGGAATGCTTAAATCAAACTGATTAACATAACCATCACTACACTTACTTATTTTTTGTGGTAAGACATTTACAATTTAGTTACTTTGAAGTATACCCTTGCATTGTGCACATTAGGCGAGATCCCACAAAATGCCCACCCAATCCCTTCCCCTCTCCTTCCTTGCTCCTCTATCTTGTTAGACTATATTTGTGTTTTATCATTTGTATGAATGTGTAGGTGTTTTCCCCATTCTTGAGATACTTTACTAAGAAGGATATGTTCCTACCCCATCCATGTAAACATAAAAGATCTACTTTACTTTTATAGTCAATGACTGACAAAGGAAAAGAAACTATAGTTAAGTGACAAACGTTAGAAGTAATTACAAACTAAATGCTAAGGGAATACAAAGGAGAAACTAATTCTATGTGAGGAATCAGATAAGGGTTTATCAGTGGGTATCATTTTAACTGTTATCTCAAGAAAGTAGAAGTTTGCCAGGCTCAAGGCCATTCTAAGTGAAGGAAACAGCAGGAGAAAAGACACAGAGACTTAAAAATTTCCTATGTGACAAACTATAGGTAATCTTGAACGTGAGGTATGTGTCAGGAAATAGTAGGGTCTAAGAATTAATGCTATTACATGAGATGGAAATCAAGTGTCACAGGCCTTGAAAGTCATTGTAATGGTGGACAATGTGTAAGCCGTGTGTTTACAATAAAAAATGTTACTGTTTTCAGGGTTTTAAGCCTTTACAAAATGGTTAACTATGTAAAAGGAGATATATAACAAACCATAATTAATTTCACAACATTTAAAAAATTTTTTTGTGAGACATTTAAAAGATGTAGGAGAAGACAAAAAATTACAAAATTACAAATTATTTCCCACCCAGAATTATTAGCTATTAACATTTTCTCATATTTTCTTCCTGTTTTTTGTTTTGTTTTATTTAGGAAAAGAGGCATTACAGATTGATTTTGTTTCCTCAGGCTGCTACAAATTATCACAGACTGGGTGACTCAAAACAATAAAATATTATTCTCTCATAATTCAGGGGCTCAGAAGGCTTAAATCCAAGTGTCCACAGGCCATACTTGCTTTTTTAGGTTCTAGGAGAAGACTCCTTTCTTGCCTCTTCCAACTTCTGGTGTCTCCAGGCATTCCTTAGCTTGTTTGGCTTTGTGGCTGTATGACTTCAGTTTCTTCCTTTATCTTCACATTTTCTTCTCCTTTTCTGTTTCTTATAAGGACAATTGTTGAATATATAGCCCACTAGATAATACAAGATGTTCTCATCTCAGAATCCTTAAGTACAACTTCAAAGACTTTTTTTTTTAGCTTTTACTACATATGTAAACGGGTTAATTTCCTTTTTTAAAATTAAATCATAGCTGTGTACATTAATGCATTTAAGGTGTACAATATTCTGGTTTTATATACAATTTGAAATACTTACATCAAACTGGTTAACATAGCCTTCACCACACTTTCTTAATTATTGTGTTAAGATATTAATATTCTATACTTAGTAGATTTGACATGTACCCTTGTATAATGTACCATAGCTGTGGTTTGATCCATTACCCTCCCTTCACCCATACTCCCCTCTCCCTTCCCTCCCCCTCCTGTTTCCCTTTCATCTTGGGCTGTAGTTGGCTTACAGCTTTCATATGGAAGTGTGGGTGCTTATATATTGGTTTCAGAGTAGAGCTGAGTACATTGGATACTTTTTCTTCCATTCTTTTTATTTATTTATTTTTATTAAACCATAGCTGTGTACATTAGTATGATCGTGGGGCACCATCATTCTTGAGATACTTTGCTAATAAGAATATGTTCCAGCTCCATCCATGTAAACATAAAAGAGATAAAATCTCCATCTTTTTTAAGGCTGCATAATATTCCATGATGTACATGTACCACAATTTATTAATCCATTCGTGGGTCGATGGACACTTGGGCTTCTTCCACAACTTAGCAATTATGAATTGGGCTGCAATAAATATTCTAATGCAAATATCTTTTTTATAAAGTGATTTTTTTTTTTTTTTTGTCTTCTGGATATATACCTAGTAGAGGAATTTTAGGATGGAACAGCATGTCTATTTTTAGATCCCTAAATGATCTCCAAACTTCTTTCCAAAAGGGACATATTAATTTGCATTCCCACCAGCAGTGCAGAAGTGTTCTCTTTTCTCCACATCCACACCAACATCCATCCCATAGTTTTGGGTTTTTGTGACGTGGGCTAATCTTACTGGAGTTAGATGATATTTCAAAGTGGTTTTGATTTGCATTTCTCTGATGATTAAGGATGATGAGCATTTTTCATATGTCTGTAGGCCATGCCCCTGTCTTCTTCAGAAATGTTTCTATTCAATCTCTTGCCCACAATGAGATGGGATCACTTGTTCTTTTCTTGCTAATACATTTGGGTTCTCTGTGCATTCTGGTTATCAAACTTTAGTCAGAGACATAACTTGGAAATATTTTCTCCCAGTCTGAGGGCTGTCTGCTTGCTTTATGTACTATGTTCTTGGCTGTGCAGAAGCTTTTTAGTGTGATCAGGTCCCAGTAATGTATTTTTGGTATTGTTTTAATTGCCCGAGGAGTCCTCCTTATAAACTATTCTCCCAGGCTGATTTCATCAAGTGTTTTCCCTGCACTCTCTTCTAGTATTTTTATAGTTTCATGTCTTAAATTTAAATCTTTTAACCAGCAAGAATCTATTTTTGTTAATGGTGAAAGGTGTGGATCCAGTTTCAATCTTCTACGGGTCGCCAGCCAGTTCACCTAGCACCATTTGTTAAATAGGGAATCTTTTCCCCACTGAATGTTTTTGATAGGCTTTATCAAAGATCAAATGATGATAAATAGTGGGTTCATCTCTTGGTTCTCTATTCTGTTCCATACATCTACCTCTCTGTTTCTGTGCCAGTACCATGCTGTTTTGATCACTATAAATTTATAGTATAGTCTGAGGTCTGATAGCATGATACCTCCTGATTTGTTTTTATTTCTGAGTAATGTCTTGGCTAATCAAGGTTTTTTCTGATTCCATATAAAGCGAGGTATTATTTTTTTGAGGTCTTTAAAGTATGACAGTGGTACTTTAATAGAGATAGCATTAAAGTTGTATATTGCTTTGGGTAGTATGGACATTTTACCAATGTTGATTCTTACCAGCTATGAGCATGGTATGTTTTTCCATTTGTTAACATCTTCAGCTATTTCTTTTCTCAGAGTGTCATAGTTCTCTTTATAGAGATTTTTCATGTCCTTTGTTAGGTAAACTCCCAAATATTTCATCTTCTTTGGCACCACTGTAAACAGAATAGAGTCCTTGACTATTTTTTCAGCTTGACTATTGTTGGTCTATATAAAGGCTACTGATTTGTGAATATTGATTTTGTAACCTGAGACACTGCTGTATTCCTTGATCACTTCTAAGAGTTTTGTAGTTGATTCCATGGAGTTTTCCAGATATACCAATCATGTCATCTATGAAGAGTGAAAATTTGATCTCCTCTGATCCTATTTGGATACCCTTGATCGCCTTCTCTTGCCTGATTGCAATGGCTAAGATTTCCATTACAATGTTAAAAAGCATGGAAACAATGGGCAACCTTACCTGGTTCTTGATCTGAGTGGAAATGATTTTAATTTTACTCTATTTAATACAATATTGACTGTAGGTTTGCTATAGATATGGCCAATGACCTTTTTCAAAATAAAATAATATTCACCGTTTCCAGGGATTTGGACATAGCTATAAATTTTGGGGACCATTGTTCAACCCACTATATATACATAGCTAAAATAATTTTATTCAAAAGAACAAGTTTTAATTCTCATCTGTACTTACTAAAGATGTTGTGTTATTTTCTTGTCCATGTTATATTGTTTTACATCTTTTATTTTTATCCATATAAAATAACTTAATATTTTTTCTATTTGTGTATGATTTTAGATTTAAAAAAATCATCTTCCTATACAAATTATTCTGAAATTTGTGTTTTTATCATAAATATATATGACGACTGTTACTAATGATAACTAAAACTAACTCTGGTTTAATCTTCTTAATTATTTTATATTTTCCAGAAAAGGCTCAGAAATCTCAGTTGTTAGAGATTTAAGTGAACAACGTTCATTTCTTACTCTTGCTGTGTAACCAACATGGGTCAGTGGCATTCTCTGCTCTACAGATTTACTCAGGGCCCAGGCTGAAGAAATTTTCACCACTTTGGCAGTATCTGATAAATAAGGCCTCTTTAGTTTTCAGAGAAGGAAAAATGAGACCTTCAGGGTCTCACATAGCAATTAAATGCTTCAGTGCAGAAGTCATTTCCATTTATAATTACTGGCCCAAAATAATATCATTGCTCCACCTGAATGCAAAGGAAGCGTACAAGTATAACCAGAGGAAAGAGAACTGGGTATAGTGCATAATAGAAGTCTCAAGCACTTGGCTATTATTCTATCATATGAATATACCACATTATAAATCTATTCTCATGTGGATGGACATGAAGCAAGTTTCCAATTTTGACATTGCAAATAATGTTGCACTAAGCATTTTTACGTAGTAATTTCACTCACATGTGAGTATTTTCTGATTAATATACCTAAAAGTAGTATTAATGGGTCAAAGGCTATATACATTTTCTATTTTATAATTGTAAAGGCTGCCATATTGTTTCCTAACTAGATTATTAGTTTACATTGTTGCCAGCAGTGTATGAAAGTACTATTTTTCTTACATTTTTACCAGCACTTAACATTGTCATGCTTTTTAATTTTCATCAGTTTCATGAGTGGAAAAGGACATTTCATTGTTTTTTAATTTATGATTCCCTGATTGCTAGGTTTAATATCTTGATACATAATATATATTATATGGACATTCAGTTTAACTTAGCAAATATTTACTAAGCACTTACTGTATCTCAGAAACCATAGTAGAAACTAGGAATATGGCATTAATCCTCAATTGTAGGCAGTAAATTTGGCCCTGGAATATGATGAAAATGGGAAGAACCAAGTAGGTTCTATAAGTCCTGGCAGATTCAGTGTGGAGGTGACTTCAGAAGCTACACTAGTGAGTAAAATTATATCATCCTAACGTGGAAGCTGTTTACTCTGAGCCACTCTCCTCAGAGCCACTCACCTCCTGTTGGAAGTAGTAGTGCTGTGGGGTGTTTATCAGCATATTGAGACCTAACCAAGGCTAATTTCGATCTCAATTCCACATCCCACAGAAGTTTAAGATTCTCCAAGATTTCTATAAAGTTTTTATTAGTTACCTCTTAGCCTAGCTCACAGCAACCTCAAACTCTTGTGTTCAAGCAATCCTCCTGCCTCAGCCTCCTGGAGTAGCTGGGATTACATATGCCTGTCACAACATCCAGCTTATTTTTCTATTTTTAGTAAAGATGGGGCCTTGCTCTTGCTCAGGCTGGTCTTGAGCTCTTGAGCTCAAGAGATCCTCCTGCCTCAGCCTCCCAGAGTGCTAGGATTACAGGTGTGAGCCTTCTACTCTGCCTCTGGTTGCTTGTGTGCACTGCCTCTGTTTAACACTGCTTTGAACTAGATGTAAAAGTTATTTCCTTCTTTTCTTTACACATTGTGTAAGATTGCTAGTTGCCTACTTTACTGTTCATTCTCCTCATCTTTCTAAACAGTAAAAATCCTTGATTTTAGTTGTATATATCACTTCCTGGAAAAAGACTACATTCACTATACTCTTACAGCTAGAAAAATGTCAGCAGATGTGCTTTATTTTGAATGTTTGACCCCATCCAAATCTGATGTTGAAATTTAATTAACATTGTAACAGTAATAAGAGGTGGGGCCTTTAAGAGCCGATTAGACTAGTTCTTATGGAAGGGATTGGTGCCATTATAAAAAGAGCAAGTTTGGCACCCTCCTGTTCTCTGCATTCAATTCCCTTGCCCTCTGCCAAGTGATGACAAAGCAAGAAGACGCTTGCCAGATGCCACCACCTTGATATTGGACATCTCAGCCTCCAGAACTATGAGCCAATATATTTCTGCTCACTATCAATTACTCAGTCTCAGGTATTCTGGTAAAGTAACACATAATACATAGCAACAGAATAATACACTATACATGCATTTTTGAGAAGTCAGTGTCCTTAAGGGAGGAGTTACATATGTCTTTATGCTTTTCTCTTTCCCATAGGCTAGAATATGGACATAATGGCTGATGTTTAAATAGCCATTATAAACCAGGAAGTAGTATGGAAGCATAATGGGTAGCAAAATAGAAAAAGGCTGGGTTCTGACAGTGGTAGAATGACCATACCAAACCTGGAATGCCTAACTCCAGAATTCAATGATATGTGAGAAAAATAGACTTTTACTGTGTTTATGATAATTTTGTTTCTATTTCTCACAGCCATACCTATTTTTAATTGATGTACAAAGTACCACATGACCTGGTTTGATAATGAAACAGGGTAATGTTTAAAAACATCTGAGTCAAAAAGAGTTGAATTTGTACCCTCATCTTGCTATTTATTAAATACAAAGATTTAGACAGATTTTGTCTAAGCCTTAGTTTTCCCATCTCTAACATGGACTGTAAATTCTGATATTATTGAATTGTCCTGAGAATTAGAGGAGATTATGCATATAAAGTGCTTAGAATAGTCCATACATAGTTCACAGATAAATATTGTTATTATTTTTTCTTATAATTGGGGCTATTCTAACTGTGGCTTTCCCCTAAATCAATCCAACAAGTGAGCCTTGGAAGGAAAAGGGGACTCAACTCTCCTTTTTTCTTCTTTCTAGATCTTGATTCAGTTCATGAAGCCTGAGAAAAAAGGACAAAGTAAGCAGAGTCACATATCACAAGGAAAAATTTATTTTCTGCAAATACAGTACTTCTAATACAATGCATGTCTAAATGACTCAGAAACATACCTTCCTCTACTATGAGGAGGATAAGACCAACTATAGCGGAGCATGTCTCTGGTCTAGAGATTATTAGCACCAATACTAGAAATAAACTATCTGCCTTTTACTCTGGACCTACCACTTTCTAGCTCTTACTTAGATACTTATGCTATTTTATCTTACCTATACTATTTTAAAAATCTTCTTTATTTTCCAGTTGGCAATGTATTCTAAATATTTTTTATATATCAAATGTTTTTGTACAATTTTTTAAAGAAATTATCTAAATTCCATTTGCCTCACTTTACCACCCTTAGTGTTATGAGAAATTAGTTTATGTGTAGAAAGTGTTTAGAATAGCTCTTGGCGCTTAGTGAGTTCCATGTTTGCTGTCATCATCACCATCATCATTTGCATTTAAATGTTTTTTTTTTCTTTTTTTTTTTTGTGGTTTTTGGCCAGGGCTGGGCTTGAACCCGCCACCTCTGGCATATGGGACAGGCGCCCTACCCCGTTGAGCCACAGGCACCGCCCCTAAAAATTTCTTTTAACATTTTTTTTTTTTGAGACAGAGTCTCCATCATTTGCATTTAAATATCCCATGTGTTGTATTCCTATCAGAAACTAATGCATTGGTATTTTTGTCCAAATATCAATTTTTGGATGAACAGAATCATATTTCTGTTCAAAATAATCCTGAAAAATGAATATTTTATTCCAGTAGTACTGTTGGGGAAACTGAGGCTTAGGAAGATTAATTAACTCACCTAAGATTACACAACTATGTAAAGGTATATAGAAGAGGAACTTAAATTTAGTAAGCATTCAAAAAATACCGTTATGTGAATATAGTTATAGTTATAATTTAATCAATTAAATAATTCACTTTTTTGTAATGTGATTTAAGTTTTCAAATACAAAGTGAAATAAAATTATTTCTACACAAAACCCTCATAAGAGCAAGCCATATACAGTAATTATAATGTTAGGTAAAACTGACATCTTTACAAAGTTCAGTGTTATATTACCCTGTATTAAAGATGTTAGATTTTTGAAGTGGGTGTTTCAACTGTCCGCTCTTAATTATCACTGTGTAACTGCAGCACAGTCTGTGTAACTGTAACACAGGCTTCCTGCCTGCTCTTTCATGTTGGCTTGGATTTGTTTGGAGATTGTTTTCTTAATTTGCATAGGAACTTTTATGTTCACAGAAACAGAATCGCTAGACAGGCTCTAGCTATTGTTTCATTGTACAATTGTGGAAATCTCTATCTTCCGCCTGCCCTTAGTACTGGATATAATGTCTCAGTAGAGGTAAATGAACTTTGGTCTTGTCCTTTAATTCTCAGTTCCTTTTATAATCATGATGATAACCTATTAATATTATTAAATTTTATTGATTTTTTTTCTGGGATGGCATTATTCAAGTGTTTAACATTTGTGATCTTATCTGTTCCTCTTTCTACGAGGTGCGAATTGAAGCTTATTATTCCCATTCTACAAAGAAGTAAACTGAAATTAGAAAGGCAAAGTAACTAGCTCAAGGTATAGCCAGTATAACACTAGAAACTTTTCTCTTAATCATGGCATTATATTTTTTTCTTATTACAAATACAACACATTATTCATATAAATCATTGAAAATATGGATAACCAAAGCGGGGGAGAACTTCTGTTCATAATCCAATTACAAAGTTAACATGTTGGCTTAATTTTACTGTTTTGTTTCTTACTATAGATAGGTAGACAGATACATAGATGGTAGATAGAGATATATAGAGATACAAAATTAAAGTTCTATATGTATTTTTTCTTAAAAATTAGAGGATAAGATGAAATTTATGAACATGCTTCATTTTCAATTTTGTAATACATCCTAAATATTTTTTACACAATAAATGTTTGCTTATATAAATTTTTTTAAAGGATTTCTCAGGAGTCTGTTATTTGTCTACATTATATAATTTACTTTACCAAACACTTAGAGTTGGACAATTAAGTTCTATAATCAACATTGATAAAATAAACATTTCTGTGTTTACCATGATTACTTTGTTAGGCCAGATCCCTGTTGTGGAACTGAGGTTATAGATAAAAAACATTTTTGTGCCATATTAATAAAATATTCTTCAAGTCTTGCTGTTTTATACCTCCTCCAGCAGTACATAAATGGGCCAATCTTTCTGATTGCTATCAAAATTAAATAATACCCTTTTATTAACTATTTAACTTTCTTTACTAATTAGGCTAAACATTTTCAGTAAAACCACTGGCAATTTATAGTTTTGTTTTATTTAAGATTTTGTTTTGTTTTTCAACTCTTGTATTTGTCCTCTCTCTCTAATTGTGATGATTTTCTTTTTCGTTGTTTTTTTCGTTTGTTTGTTTTTTTAGTTTAAGTAATAGGTTTTTGCTAGCAGTTTTTGGTTTACAGAAAATACTAAGCAAAAATTACAGAGTTCCTATAGCCTACCCTCACCCCTCCTCCAATTTCCCCAATTATTAATGTCTTGCATTAGTGTAGCATATTGTTACAATTGATGAACTCATATTGATAAGGTATTATTAACTAAAGCCCAGAGTTATGTTAGATTAGGGGTCCTTCTTTGTGTTTTACATTCTATAACTTTTGATAAATGTATAGACATATACTCACCATTACAGTTTCACACAGAATACTAGTTTGAGTGTCCTGAAAATTCCTTGTGCTTCACCTATTCATCCCTTTTTCCCTCCCTTCTCCCAAACATCTAGCAACCATGGATCTTTTCACTGTTTTCATAGTTTTACCTTTCCCAGAATACCACATAGTTGGAATCATATAGTATGCAGCTTTTTCAGATTGGCTCTTTCACTTGGCAGTATGCATTTGAGATTTGTATGTCTTTCTGTGGCTTGATAGCTCATTTCTTTATAGCACTGAATAACATTCCATTGCACACATTGATGTACACAATTTATTTATATATTCATCAGTTGAAGGACTATTTTGATTTCTTCCAAGTTTTGGCAATTAATAAAGAAAGCTGCTATAAACATTTGTGTGAAGATTTTTGTGTGGACATTCATTTTCAAATCATTTGAGTAAATACTAAGGATCATGATTGCTATATCATATGGTACAAGTGCACTTAATTTTGTGACAAACAGCAAAACTACCTTCCAAAGGGGCTGTACCATTTGACACTCCCATCAGCAGTGAATGAGAGTTTCTCTTAGTCCACATCTTCACTGGCATTTGGTGTTGCCAGTATTCTGAATTTTGGCCATTCTAACAGGTATAATAGTAGAATCTCATTTTTGTTTTAATTTGCAAATCCCTGATACCATATACAATTCAGCATCTTTTCATGTGGTTATTTATTATCTGTATCTTTGGTAAATTGTTGATTCACATTGCTAGGCCATTTTTAAAAATTGAGTTGCCTGCTTTCCTGTTGTTGGGAGTTTTCTTTTTCTTTTTTTCTTTAAATATTTTGGATACCAGTCTTTTATCTCAGATATGTTTGCAAATATTTTCTCCCAGTTTGTGACTTTTCATTTTCTTAAATAAAAGCTTTTTATAATAAGTAAACCAGTATCTTTTTAGTTTTATAGAACTGGATATTGTCTTAATTCATTTCTACTGTTGTAATAAAATAACTGAGACAGAGTAATTTAGAAAGGATGGAAATGTACTTTTCACAGTTCTGAAGAATACAAGTCCAAGGCTCTGGCAAGTTCAGTGTCTGATGAGAACCTCGTTTCTGCATCCAAATGCATCCCCTGAGTGAAGGGACAAATGCTGTCTTCTCACATGGCAGAAGAGAAAAAGAGGTGAAGGCACTCCCTCAAGCCCTTTCATAATAATCCTATTCAGGACGATAAAGCCTTCATGGCTTAATCACTTAATGAAAGCCCACATCTTAATAGTGTTAACTTGGGGATTAAGTTTCAACCTGATTTTGGAAGATACATAAACATAAACTATAGTAGATGCACAACATTTTCTTATATAATTTTTTATCTTTCAATTTTTGTGATAATATTCATGATGTTTGAAAATTTTGATTGTGAGTGTCAAATCCATAATATTTTTATTGGAAGTTACTTCTTTACACTTGAAAAAAGATCCTTTCCTTTTGAAGAATATATAACTGATCATTTGTACTCTCTTAAAGGGCTCTATGGCTTTTCTTTCTTCTTTTTATATTTAATTTATATTTTGGTTAGTAATATTAGATGTAGGAATCTAAATTTACTTCTTTCTGAATGACTAGCCAATTATCCCAATATCATTTATTGGATAATCAATTCTTTCTCCACTGAAAGCTTATTTATTTATTTATTTTTATTGTTGGGGATTCATTGAGGGTACAATAAACCAGGTTACACTGATTGCAATTGTTAGGTAAAGTCCCTCTTGCAATCATGTCTTGCCCCCAGGAAGCGTGGCACACACCAAGGCCCCATCCCCCTCCCTCCGTCCCTCTTTCTGCTTTTCCTCCCACCCCATAACCTTATTTCTCATTAATTGTCCTCATATCAAAATTGAGTACATAGGATTCATGCTTCTCCATTCTAGGATCGAATGGCAGGTCTATTTTTAGGTCTCTAAGTATTCTCCAAACATCCTTCCAGAAGGAATGTATTAGTGTGCATTCCCACCAGCAGTGTAGAAGTGTGCCCTTTTCTCCACATCCATGCCAACATCTCTGGTTTTGGGATTTTGTTATGTGGGCTACTCTTACTGGGGTTAGGTGATATCTCAAAGTAGTTTTGATTTGCATTTCTCTGATGATTAAGGATGATGAGCTTTTTTTCATGTGTTTGAGATTGTGCGTCTGTCTTCTTTAGAGAAGTTTCTCTTCAAGTCCCTTGCCCACCCTGAGATGGGATCATGTGTTCTTTTCTTGCTAATACATTTGAGTTCTCTGTGGATTCTGGTTATTAGACCATTATCGGAGGTATAGCCTGCAAATATTTTCTCCCATTCTGAGGGCTGTCTGCTTGCTTTACTTACTATGTTCTTGGCTGTGCAGAAGCTTTTTAGTTTGATCAGGTCCCAGTAGTATATTTTTGATACAGCTTCAATTGCCTGGGGAATCCTGCTCATAAAATATTCACCCAGGCCGATTCCTTCAAGAGTTTTCCCTGCACTTTCTTCAAGTATTTTTATAGTCTCATGTCTTAAGTTTAAATCTTTTATCCAGTGAGATAAAGATTATCTTAGTTATAAAGATTATCTTTATATATTATATATATTATATATATATTATAAAGATTACCTTAGTTAATGGTGAAAGGTGTGGCTCCAGTTTCAATCTTCTACAGGTTGCCAGCCAGTTTACCCAGCACCATTTGTTAAATAGGGAATCTTTTCCCCACTGAATGTTTTTAATTGGCTTGCCAAAGATCAAATAACGATAAGTAGCTGGATTCATCTCTTTTTTTTTATATCAGTAATTCTTTTATTGCCTCAGGTCACTATAATATAAGTGATATGAGAATATGAATTTCATCTTGCTTATACTAAACATTAAAAAATTCTATAGATAGTTTGTAAATGAATGAGTTTTCTAGGATTTTCTGTACTATTCCATTATACAGGTATCAATATTCTAATAACATTAGTATATTTTAACAACTATAAATTTGTAATATATTTTATGATTTGAATATAAGTCAAATTTATACTTTTTATAAATACAAAATAGTAAAAGTAATTTATTAATTTTTTTTTTGAGACAGAGTCTCACTTGGTCATCCTTGGTAGAGTGCGTGGCATAACAGCTCACAGCAACATCCAGCTCTTGGGCTTAGGTGATTCTCTTGCCTCAGCCTCCTAAGTAGCTGGGACTACAGGCACCCACCACAACATCTGGCTATTTTTAATTTTTTTATTATTATTTTTGTTGTTGCAGTTTGGCCAGGGCCGGGTTCGAACCCACCACTCTCAGTATATGGAGCTAGTACCCTACTCATTGAGCCACAGGCCCTGCCCAATTTATACTTTTTTAAAAAGAGTTCTTGACTGTTCTCTTGGGTTTTGACAGATGATTACTGGAATTATTCTTTCATATTCTAAATATATATCTGGTATTTTTATTGTAGTTGTGTTAAATGTATAGAATAATTGGACCAGAGTCAACATATTGCAATATCAATTCTTTATATTCTGGAACATCATGTCTCATCTTTTTCTGTCCATAGAAGAAATTGAATAACTTTATTTATGGAAGTTCTCCATTTTTAAAAGTGTATTTGGAGGTCGAATAACCATGTGAGGACCAGATAAAAATAATGATTATAAATTTCTTTACAACTGTAATGTCATGTGATATACAACTGATAGCTACTTTTCATTAAGTATGGGGCTATGTAATAATTCTTATTAGGCTCACAACAATCTTATTACATCAACTTTGTATATGAGAAAATTGAGGCTTAGAGATGTCTAAGAAGGAATATAGTGCAGTGGTTAATGAGTGAGAGTTTTCGAGCCTGGCTGCCAGCTTTAAATCTCAGATCCCCAACTCACTCACTATATGACTTTAGACACATTTCTTAACCTCTTTGAGTAACTCTTTTCTTATTCATAATGTGGGAAGTGATATTAATAAGTTATACCTCAGAAATGTGCTTTTTTGAGATGTTTTTGTAAGTTGCTTAGAATAGTGTCTGACAAGTAGAAAGTGCTTAATGAATAGAAGCCAGCTTAACAGACTGCCTCCTTTGAGCCCAGAAATACTATGATAATCTTAGAGTAATGTTTGTTGGAAGGATCACCCTAGTGCCTTAAAGGACTGCCACAGGACTAGAATCTCTCTCCTCCAATCAAAATATATATGTGCTTCAAAGATTATTTTATTTAAATGTATTAAAAAGAGACTTATATGAGTCCATTGATTGTGGCCACAATTTAGAGGGCATGTTTTGCTTTTATAGTGTCCCACAGGTTATGGTGGCTTGTATCTTCATTATGTTTGAGGAAGTTAATGATTTTCTCCTTTATCTCTTCTTTGACCCAACTGTCATTCAGCATAGGGTTATCTAGTTTCCATCCCTTTGTGTGGGGATGACAATTTTTGTTGGCATTGAGTTCCACCGACATTGCCTTGTGGTCTGAGAAGATACAAGGTATAATTTCAATTCTTTTAATTTTGTTGAGGTTTGACTTATGTCTTAGGATATGATCTATTTTGGAGAATATTCCAAGAGCTGATGAGAATAACATATATTCCTTAGCTTTGGGATGGTGTGTTCTGTATGTCTATTAAGCACAGTTGTTCTAGGGTGGCATTTAAGTCCCTGTATCTTTGTTTAGTTTCTGCTTAGAGGATCTGCTTAGAGATCTAGCTCTGAAAGAGGGGTTTTAAAGTCTCCTTCTATTATGCTGGTATATGATATAATATTGCTCAAACCTATTAAGTTCTGTTTCATAAATCTGGAAGCATTTAAGTTGGGTGCATAAATATTTAGAATTGACATGGCTTCTTGTTGTATTATTCCCTTGACCAATAAGAAGTGTCTATCTTTGTCCTTTTGGACTTTTGTTGCTTTAAATCTACTGGTATGTAAAAATAAAATTGCAATCCCTTCTTTGTTCTGATTTCCATTTGCCTGAAAAATTATTTTCCAACCCTTCATGGTTGTTTTGCCCTTCAAGGTTAGGTGTGTTTCCTATAGACAATATATGGATGACTTATGTTTTTTTTTTTTTTTTTTTTCCTCTTCAGTGGGGAATTCAAGCCATTAACATTTATTGAGAGAATTGATGTGTGGTGGTGTTCTATTCATTTTATTTTGTGAAAGTCCATTGCTTAGCTTTGTTCTTTACATAATTATGGAAGCTGGATTGTATCCTTTATTTTCTGGGTGTTTACTTTGCTGGTGGTCCATTGTGATGGTCACTTTGGAGAATAGGTGTATGTATTTCCTGTAGATCTGGTCTTGTTGTGGTAAATTGCCTCAATCTTTGCATATCAATAAAAGATTTGATTTCTCCATCAATTTTAAAGCAAAGCATGATATAGAATTCAGAGATGAAAATTGTTTTGTTCAAGTAGGTTAAAGGTAGATGACCATTCTCTTCAGGCTTGAAAACTTTTAGTTGAGAAATCTGCTGTCACACTGATGGATCTGCCCCTGTAGGTCAATAGGTGATTAATCCTGGCTGCTTGCACAATTTTCTGTTTTGTCTTGATGTTAGACAGATTCATGACAATTTGTCTTGGGGAAGCTGTATTTGAGTTGAGATGAACTTTGGTTCAACATCCCTCTGAAAGGAGTGTACTGGAATCTTTGGTGATACTTGGGAAATTTTCATTTATGATATCCTCCAGTAAGGATTCCATTCCTCTGGGTCATTTTTCTTCTCCTTCTGATATACCTGTAATTCATATGTTTGAACACTTTGTGAAGTCTCATGATTCTCTTGAACATTCTGATTTCCCTCTCTGCTTTTCTGCCTCTTTAACTGCTGTGTTAACTCAAGAGCTTTATCCCCTAGCTCTGAGATTCTTTCTTCTGTATGGTCTTATCTGTTACTGATACTTTCTAATTTATCTTTAAATTCCCTGAATGACTCCTTCAATTCCTTCAGCTCTGCTATAGCCTTTCTTTATTTTTCTTATCTTCCATCCCTTATTTGGTTCTGTTTTCTTGATTTTCTTTTGGTTATTTTCTACTTTCTCAGTAATTTCCTTCATTGTTTTTAACATCTACATTTTAAATTCCCTTTCTGTCATTTCTATCATTTCTTTATAGGTAGAATCCTTGTAGTAGCTACCTTAAGATCCCTTGCAGGGGGTGGAGTTGCTCTGTTCTGGTTTTTCATGTTGCCAAGAGTTTTCTGTTGGTTCCACCTCATGAGTGTTTTATTCTTGTCCACTTCCTTACCCTACTTTTTCCTTTCACTTCCTCCTTCTCTTTAAATTACTTTGTCACTGTGCTTATGTATTGAAGCATCCTTTTGGTATAGAGTCAGAAGGAAGAGTGAAGAACAAGAAGTGAGAAAAGATAGAAAAAGAGAAAAGAAAAGGGAGTATAAAAAGAAAGATTGACAAAAAGTAGAGAGGATCAGAAAGAGAGAGATAGAAGTAATAGTGGTGTTTAGCAGGGTGCTTTGACCCACACTTGCAGTTCCTGGCTTCTGTGGAGCTGGAATGGGTGAGCTTTTTTGAAGTCTAGAGCTCCTTAATAGCCTGAATACAAATAAGACTCCACCTTCACCAAATACAGAAGAGCAAGAAAAACAGCAGTATGTTGCAGTGGGAACCTACCAATAACATTCTTCCAAAAGTCAAATCTGGAAGGACCCCCTACACCAGAGGATCAAGGTCTTTTTGAGCCAAGCCAAGGCTGTGGCACTTGAGTCCATCCTCAGAGTAAGGCTGTGTCCCCTAAATAGAATATGGATCAAAAAGAATAAAACATCAGTAATAAAGAAAATATAATAAAAGTATACAATGAAAATTGAGAATAAAATTATAGAATTTATTTTAAAAAGGGGTATATCTTAATTGTTATTTAAGAAATTTATGTGGGAAAAATACAAAAAGTAGAAAAATCTTTACAAAAAGAGAAAGGAGAGAAATGGAAAGAAAAGAAAGAACAAAAAAAGGATAGAGAAACCATAGCAAAAATGGAGGCCTTATTATTGAAAAAAGTAAAAATATAAAAAATACAACAAAAACAAAACAAACAAAAAATCTTACAGGAAAAAATTGTGAAAAAATAATAAAAGATCAGAAAAACTGTATCAAAATGTATCCCTTATTATTGAAGAAAGAAACAATAAAAAATTATAAGTACAAAAAAAAAACCCTCTGGATAAAATTGAAAAAAAAAAAGCAAAAAATATAATGCAATATGTTGCCTGGACAACAGGTGACATTCTGGGGTATGAGATGCTAATCATGATGTTGATACAGCTGTGTAAGATGGGGGCTGGAAACCACTATTAAGTTGCCAAGGACACCTGGTCCTCTCTTTCTGATTTCCTTGACCTCAATCCTCACAGGGTTGGTAGTCTACAGCTCAATTCAGCTGACTTAATAGACATGCCTCAACCTTTCCAAACAGTGTCCTTTGGTGATGAAGTGGCTTGCCCACAAAAGTGTGTTTTGCTCAAGTTCCCCTAGAGGCTACTGACCAACTTGACAGACCTGCCAGAACTGGCCTCTCAGTGGGTTGTTCCTTCCAGGCAGCTCTCCCACAGTGGCTGCACCCGGCCAGCAGCCTAAGGACCAGAATTCTTTTCTGTCCAGTGGCTCAATCCTGGCCCTTGGGCACTGTTCAAGATCACTAGCTTGCCCCAGCTCTCCCAAGGTAATTTCCAGCAAGTGCCCAGGTCCAAAAAACAGCCTGTGGGGTAGGCCTTCTCTGTCTGAAATCCGACACTGAACTGGCCAACCTGTGCTGCATGCAAGCACTCACTTTTTGTGCCAGTTCTCCATGCTCTCAACCTCTTCCTTGGCTCCTGGAGTCTCCTGCTGCATGCCATGTTTCTAAGCAGAGTCCCGCAGTCAGACGCGGCTGCTGGAGTCCTCCTCTCTGATTTCACCACTATGGATGCAGAGGAGGTATCTCTAGTCTGCCATCTTGCATTTTCTGATCAGTTAAAGTAAACTCTGAACAGCAGCCCCCTATATCTGAAATTCTTACCTACCTCTTCTAATCTTTTAGAAAATCCAATTGGCTTTTATACCAGGACAGCCCTAGTCTGACCTGCTGTCATTGGATTACTAGACTAGCCTCATAATTGATCTTTTTCTTCTACCCCTACTTCTTTACAGTTTATTGCTAAAACAGTAGGCAAAGCTATCCTTCTAAAACATAAGTCAGATCATGTCATGCGTCTACTCAAAACTCTCCAGTGACTTCTCACTTCACTTACAATAAAACTATCATAAAATAACTTAGAAGGCACTTTTTGATCTAGCCCTTTACATCCTCTCTGACCTCATCTCTTACTTCTTTGTCCCTCATGCTGTTTCTGCCATACTGATCACTTGTTCTTTCTTGAGCATTCCAGGAATCTTAACTATTTCTACTGTTTATAATACTCTTTCCTCAGATGGCTATTTAATTTCCTAAGTTAAATTTCTACTAAATTTAAATTTCCTAATTTCCCATTTCCTAATTTAAATTACTACTAAAAACCATTTTTTTAAGTGAGGATCTCTTTGACATGTGCATTTACTAAAGAATCTGGTTCCACTGCCATCTTACCACACTTATTCCTTGTGTACTACTTTTATTTTTATAACATTTAATTTTATAAATAATTTTATCTAATTTTTTCATCAACACAGTACATGATATGTGCAGGTACTCAATATTTAATATTGACTTTGGTAAAAAATTTGTTTTCATTAAGGAACAATGAAATTATTGCGTTTGATAGTCACTTGGGGATTATATAATACAGCTCTTCATGTTCCAGAAAAGCTAGTGACCATGTATTTTTATGTCTTCATTATTTAAGTCTATTTATGTCTACCACTTATAGAAATAATATAAGCTACTTTTATTAAAAAACATACACACAGAGTGATGTAATAAGACCATTGATACAAGAATAAAATAACCTGGCCAGGCTGGGTGGCTCAAACCTGTAATCAGAGCATTCTGAGAGGCTGAAGCAGGAGGATCCCTTGAGTTCAGGAATTCAAGACCAGCCTGAGGGAGAGGGAGACCCTATCTCTACTAAAAATAGAAAAAATTAGCCAGGTGTGATGGCGTGCACCTTTAGTCCCAACCACTTGGGTGGCTGAGACAGGAGGACCCCTTAAATCCAAGAGTTTGAGGTTGCTGTGATCTAGGATGGCACCATAGTACTCTATCCTGGGCAATAGAGTGAGACTCTGTCTTAAGAAAAAAAAAATTCACAATAATTTAAAAATAAAAAAGAATAAAATAACCTGAGGTAAGCAATGAAGGGAAGAATAAACTTTAAATTAAACTGAGCTTCTAATCCTAGCAGTCTGGAAGGCTGAGGTAGATGGATTGCTTGAGCTCAGCAGTTCGAGACTAGCCTGAGCAAGAGCGATACCCTATCTCTTAAAAAAAGAAAAACCAGCTTGCACTGTGGCAGGCCCCTGTAGTCCCAGCTACTCAGGAGCCTGAGGCAAGAGGATCCCTTGAGCCCAAGAATTTGAGGTTGCTATGAGCTACAAACTCAAGGCCCTCTACTAAGGGCAACAAAGTGAGACTGTCTCAAAAAAAACATTTTTTTTTAAATGGTAGCCAAGGCAAACAGGAGTGTACTTTGAATTAAGTGGTTCTTATTAAGACATAGTCTACAGATCATCAATATCAGAATTCTATCAAAGATGCTTATTTTAATACAGATTCCTGCTCCACTCTAGACACACTGATTCAGCATATTTTGTTCTTGGTGACACACCTGCGTGTCTACATTTCTCCAAGCTTCTCAGGTGATTCTTAAGAATATGAAAGCTTTATATAGATCTTTCACATCCTTTGTTAGATAAACTCCCAAGTATTTCATCTTCTTTGGCACTACTGTGAATGGGATAGAGTCCTTAATTGTTTTTTTCAACTTGACTATTGTTGGTATATATAAAGGCTACCGATTTATGAATGTTGATTTTGTAACCTGAGAGAACTATGAAAAGAGATAGCTGAGAATGTTAACAAATGGAAAAATATACCATGCTCATGGTCGGGAAGAATCAACATTGTTAAAATGTCCATACTACCCAAAGCAATATATAATTTCAACGCAATCCCCATTAAAGCTCCACTGTCATACTTTAAAGATCTTGAAAAAACAATACTTCGTTTTAGCCAAGACATTACTCAAAAATAAAAACAAAGCAGGAGGAATCACGCTACCAGACCTCAGACTATACTACAAATCAATAGTGATCAAAACAGCATGGTACTGGCAGAAAAACAGAGAAGGAGATGTCTGGAACAGAATAGAGAACCAAGAGATGAATCCAGCTAATTACCGTTATTTAATCTTTCTTTGACAAGCCAATTAAAAACATTCAGTGGGGAAAAGATTCCCTATTTAACAAATGGTGCTGGGTGAACTGGCTGGCAACCTGTAGAAGACTGAAAGTGGACCCACACCTCTCACCATTAACTAAGATAGACTCTCACTGGATTAAAGATTTAAACATAAGACATGGAACTATAAAAATACTAGAAGAGAGTGTAGGGAAAACCCTTGAAGAAATTGGGTTGGGCGACTTTTTTATGAGAAGGACCCCCCGGGCAATTGAAGCTGCTTCAAAAATGCACTATTGGGACTTGATCAAACTAAAAAGCCTCTTCACAGCCAAGAACACAGTAAGTAAAGCAAGCAAACAGCCCTCAGAATGGGAGAAGATATTTGCAGGTTATGTCTCTGACAAAGGTTTAATAACCAGAATCCACAGAGAACTCAAAAACTCATTGGCAAGAAAAGAACAAGGGATCCCATCGCAGGCTGGGCAAGGGACTTGAAGAGAAACTTCTCTGAAGAAGACAGGCGCACGGCCTTCAGACATATGAAAAAATGCTCATCATCTTTAATCATTAGAGAAATGTAAATCAAAACTACTTTGAGATACCATCTAACTCCAGTGAGACTAGCCTATATCACAAAATCCCAAGACCAGAGATGTTGGCGTGGATGTGGAGAAAAGGGAACACTTTTGCACTGCTGGTGGGAATGCAAATTAATACATTCCCTTTGGAAAGAGATATGGAGAACACTTAGAGATCTAAAAATAGATCTGCCATTCAATCCTGTAATCCCCCTACTGGGCATATACCCAGAAGACCAAAAATCACACCATAACAAAGATATTTGTATCAGAATATTTATTGCAGCCCTATTCATAATTGCTAAGTCATGGAAAAAGCCCAAGTGCCCATCGATCCACGAATGGATTAATAAATTGTGGTATATGTACACCATGGAATATTACACAGCCTTAAAGAAAGATGGAGACTTTACCTCTTTCATGTTTATATGGATGGAGCTGGAACATATTCTTCTTAGTAAAGTGTCTCAAGAATGGAAGAAAAAGTACCCAATGTACTCACCCTTATTATGAAACTAATGTAGGACCTTCACATGAAAGCTATAACCCAGTTACAACCTAAGAATAGGGAGAAAGGGGAAAGGGAGGTGAGGGAGCGGGGAGGGAGGGGCAAGGAGGGGGATTAATGGGATTACACCTGCGGTGCATCTTACAAGGGTATATGTGAATCCTAGTAAATGTGGAATGTAAAAGTCTTAGCAAAATAACTAAGAAAATGCTACAAAAGCTATGTTAACTATTGTGATGAAAATGTGTCAAACGATCTATGAACCAAGTGTATGGTGCCCCACGATCATACTAATGTACACCGCTATGGTTTAATAAAAATAAATAAATTAAAAAAAAAAGAATATGAAAGCTTGCACCCCTGCCTTAAAAGGTGAATGTACATAAGGAATCCTGAACAACGCAATAAGCATTGTCATTAATAGCAGAAAAAGGTTCAATCAAGTTATCTTCCAAATTGTGGATTTAGAAGATAAAGAGCATCTGATCTCATTTGAAGCAACATAGTTACTGGCAGTCTAGACTTTCCTAGCCTCTACTTTCTCCACTAAAAATGAGGCACAGTATAGGATTACCATGATAAAAATCACATAGTGATTTGTGGTGATCAGTTTTTTCTGAGACCTGAGACAACATGTTCTCAAGACAATTCAAATTGAAACAGAAAATAAATAGTTCCGTGAGACTGTTTTTAAATGTATAATACTGTCATTGAAGTGGCCTTTATTTTTTCTCTATCCCCACGTGTACTTCTAGAAAAATTCACACAGCCTAGAAGAGACAACTCTATGTATCATGTGACCTCAACTGCCAAATAGACTTGGAAAACTTACCTGATCCAAGCTGAAACAATCACATTTTCTGTCCCTGGAATTATTGCTTGAGTGTGAGAAACAACTTGAAAGTCTAGTTGATTAGGACCTGAGGTCATCATTGCTAAAGGGTGTGATGTTCAAATGCAAGTAAATAGTAAAGTAGAAAAGCCTATTGCAGAGAAAGAAGAATGAGGAGAAATACATAGCAGAAGCTAGAGGTTGTGAGGAAAAAAAAGAAATAGAACCTGACTGTTTTTCAATAATATGAAGCCCAGGTTTGGACCTAGATATTGTAAATATTCTTGCAATAAGTCCTACTTTCCTGAAGGAAGCTTGAGCGGGCTTCTGTTCTTTGCAAACTAATAATTGATAAGCTTTTATCATAAAGGATATCATGTGTATGTTGGAAACCCCAATTCCCTTGGGACTGCAAAGTAATTTTCCTGGATTTTTTTGGAACCAGAAATTCTGCAGCTATAGGACTTCTTTGCTTAGTGACTGAACAGATCCTTTTCTTGCTTTATAAATCCCCTCTTTGAAAACAAACATTCAAATGAAAGGGATGAAAAGAGGTGTTAATGACCTGAGACCAGAAAGGTGAATTCTGAACCTAACTCAGTGTCCTGCCATAAGAATGATGAATTCCTATTACTTACTAAGACTACTGAGGAAAATATCAACTACATAATAAGGTAAGTATTGAATATAGTTTTCTGATCCCCTTTAATGACATAACTACAGTTGACCCTTGAACAACGTGTGTTTGAATTGTACCAGTACACTTACAAGTGGATATTTTCCAATAAATACAGTTGTCCCTCTGTAGGGATGTACCACATTAGCAACCAAACATGAATAGAAAATATAGTGTTCAAACAATGTGAAACCCTCCTATACGAAAGGCTCACTTTTTTATGGTAGTGGGGAGGAACTTACCAAAGTAGACCTTGGGCTTTGAGTAAACATCTGTAGAGTTTGGTATCTGCAGGCAGTCCTGGAACCAATCCCCTATAAATACTGAGGGAAAATAGTAATTGATTTATTTTTAAGAAACAATCACATTTTCTATATGTATACAAAACTCTATGCATATCAGTTGATTGAATTAGAGAAACCTGAAAGAGATGCCATTAATAACAGAAATCAAAGTGAAATAATTTCATTATGTGCAGTTTACTATAAAAGGGTTAGACTGGAGTCAGACAACTTGTGTTCTTAGATCAGCAATGCCAGTGAATAACTATTGTTTTTTTAACCTTTCAATCCCCAGTTTTCTATTCTATAAAATTAAGACAGTAGTTCCTATTTTGTATTATTGTGAGCATTAAATTAATCTCTGTAAAGTACACAGAACACTGTTGTGATATAGGAGGTGCTCAGTAAATGTGAGTGCAGTTATAAAGTTTAGTACCATTACTAAGAAATGTATAAGCGCAATAAGGATAATATATATATATTTTCAATAATTATATATGTGGCCATATTTGGTTATAATAAATATAATTATGTAACTATATAATTATAATAGGCCATCATATCTTCATATGCAGGTATCTGAGCAAAGTCCACTATTGAAAAAAATCTGATAAACATTTTTAGTAATAATTATGCCTAACATTTGTAAGTTGATTTATAATGTGAAAATGACATTGCACACACTACTTAATTTGCATTTTCAGAGTAACTCTACTTATTGGTCATTGTCCATTTTCTTCAAATATTGGAATTGAGATTCAATGGGATTGTGGAGCGGACAGAGTCATTTTGGACAAATGGTTGAACTGAAATACCCATAATCCTACCTTCTAATCATGGGATTTTGGATAAATAAAATGGTTCAGAGCATAATCAGAATGAATTTTCTATGTAGCCTTTGCCTATTTCCAAATCCCATTCACCTACCTATGGTTTAGGCAGACTTGGACACTGATAACCATTCTACTACAGCCAGGTGACTTCTGCCTCTCTCCCCTGCTCTTGCCTATCTTCTTCAGCCACCATGTCGAGGATTCCTTATGTGATAGATTCTCATAGGTTTTCTGGCTAAATAGCTCATATTGCTACAGCCCAGCAGGGTTATTTTGCTCACTGCTCAGCGAAGAGCTAATACCCTGAGACAGTTAGGGTTATAGCAGAGAAAGAGTTTAATATCTCAGAGTACTAAGCAGGGGGATGGGAGGAATTTCTCAAATTCATCTCCCTGAGAATTTTGGGAGAAAGAGTTTGTAAAAACAGTTTGGTGAGCGAAGGGTTAGGCAATTAGGTCTCCTAATTGGCTGGGTTCGGGGTGAAATTACAGGGGTGTAGAAATTGTCTTCTCATGTCGAGACAGTTTCTGGGTGGGGTTTTCAAAACCAATTGAGTCAGTTTCTTGGTATGGGTCATTGGTCTGGGTAGGTCAGCCAATCCGCTGGAATGCAGGGCCAGGAAGATGTCTCGAAAGCTAGCCTCAGGCTTCACAAGGGTGATGTTATCTATGGAGAAAGTTAACAATGTTTATGACTATTAGCTGTAGGACCCCTGAGTACCAATTATAGAAAAGCAAACTAGGGGATAGTGGCTGGTTATAATAATTTTTAACCATGCTGAAGTCTTTGCAGAGTTTAGTCCCTTCCCATAATTTCATTATAATACCCTTCTATTAACTGGTAAAGGGCATCTCTGATACTTCAGTCCATTCTAATACTTCTTGTATCAAGAGTTCTCCCCAAAACATAAAATCCAATATCTGGAAAACACTGGGAATTCTACTACAAAACTTTAGAAGTCATCAAGCAATACAGCAATGTCTCAGGCTACAAAATCAACACCCATAAATCTGTAGCCTTTATATATACCAACAATAGCCAAGCCAAAAAACAGTCAAGGACTCTATTCCTTTCACAGTAGTGCCAAAGAAGATGAAATACATTCCTTTTGGAAAGATATATGGAGAACACTCAGAGATCTAAAAATAGATCTGCCATTCAATCCTGTAATCCCTCTGCTGGGCATATACCCAGAAGACCAAAAATCACAACATAACAAAGATATTTGTACCAGAATGTTTATTGCAGCCCAATTCATAATTGCTAAGTCATGGAAAAAGCCCAAGTGCTCATCGGTTAATTATATTAATAAATTGTGGTATATGTACACCATGGAATACTATGCAGCCTTAAAGAAAGATGGAGACTTTACCTCTTTCATGTTTACATGGATGGAGCTGGAACATATTCTTCTTAGTAAAGTATCTCAAGAATGGAAGAAAAAGTACCCAATGTACTCAGCCCTACTATGAAACTAATTTGGAGCTCTCACATGAAAGCTATAACCCAGTTACAACCTAACAATAGGGAGAAGTGGGAAAGGGAGGGGGGGGATTGTGGGTAGAGGGAGGGGGATCGGTGGGATCACACCTGTGGTGCATCTTACAGGGGTATTTGCGAAACTTGGTAAATGTAGAATGTAAATGTTTTGGCACAGTAACTGAGATAACGCCGGAAAGGCTATGTTAACCATTGTGATAAAAATGTGTCAAATGGTCTATGAAGCGAGTGTATGATGCCCCATGATCATATCAATGTATACAGTTATGATTTAATAAAAAAAAAAAAAGAAATATTTGGGAGTATACCTAACAAAGGACGTGAAAGATCTCTACAAAGAGAACTATGAAACTCTAAGAAAAGAAATAGCCGAAGATGTTAACAGATGGAAAAACATACCATGCTCATGGCTGGGAAGATTCAATATTGTTAAAATGTCTATACTACCCGAATCAATATTGTTAAAATGTCTATACTACCCAAAGCAATATATAATTTTAATGCAATTCCTATTAAAGCTCTATTGTCATATTTTAAAGATCTCGAAGAAATAATACTTCATTTTATATGGAATCAGAAAGAACCTTGAACAGCCAAAACATTACTCAGAAATAAAAACAAAGCAGGGGGAATCACGCTACCAGACCTGAGACTGTACTATAACTCGATAGTGATCAAAACAGCATGGTACTGGCACAAAAACAGAGAAGTAGATGTCTGGAACAGAATAGAGAACCAAGAGATGAATCCAGTTACTTACCATTATTTTATCTTTGACAAGCCAATTAAAAACACACAGTGGGGAAAAGATTCCCTATTTAACAAATGGTCCTGGGTGAACTGGCTGGCAACCTGTAGAAGACTGAAACTGGACCCACACCTTTCACTATTAACTAAGATAGACTCTCCCTGGATAAAAGATTTAAACTTAAAACATGAAACTATAAAAATACTAGAAGAAAATGCAGGGAAAAGTCTTGAAGGAATCGGCCTGGGTGAATATTTTATGAGCAGGACACCCCAGGCAATTGAAGCAGTATCAAAAATACATTACTGGGACCTGATCACACTAAAAAGCTTCTGCACAGACAAGAACACAGTAACTATAGCAAGCAGACAGCCCTCAGAATGGGAGAAAATATTTGCAGGTTATACCTCCGATAAAGGTTTAATAACCAGAATCCACAGAGAACTCAAACAAGAAAGAGGGAGGGAAATTGGTGGGGCCACACCTACGGTGCATCTTAGAATGGGTACAGGCAAAACTTACTAAATGCAGGATACAAATGTCTACATACAATAACTAAGAAAATGCCATGAAGTCTATGTTGAACAGTTTGATGAGAATATTTCAGATTGTATATGAAACCAGCACATTGTACCCCTTGATTGCACTAATGTACACAGCTATGATTTAATAATAGTAAAATATATATATATAAAATCCAGATAGTTTAAAAACCTTTAGGACATAGGTTAAAACCAATAATTTTTTTAATGAATCCCCAAATTAAAAGAAAAAGTGATGACTTTTTTTAAAGTTAAAAAAAAGGACATGTGAAAGAAAGGAAAGAAAAATATCATTGTTCATTAGTCCCAGACTTATTTCTTATACAAATGCCAATACAAAGTTAAATGCTACAATAAATGTAATGTAGTTTTTCTGATAATTACTATCCCTCAGCTGCTTATCATACAAAAAAAGGGCACAGGGAGAAGGAAGGAAGAAAAGAGAAAGGTTCACCTAGCAATAAAGAACTGCCTGTTTTTTCTCTGGAGAGGAAATCAGAAGAGGGTCTAATTGTTCCACAGCCATGAATAATTTGAAACCTCCTGACAGAAATGATGCTGTGAATTGAGGGATATTGATCAGTGAATGAGGGATATTGATCAGTGAATGTCTATTTCACAATATAACCTGATCAAAGGCCATCTCTGGATTTTTATTTTCTTATTGTATTTGCAAAGATTATCTAAACATATATTATATGCTACAAAAGAACAAGATATGTTCCTTGTTCTCAAGGAGCTCACAATCCAGTGGGAGAAGCAGATTATAAACAGACCGTTAAATCACAGTCAACAAACCTGGGAGAGAGGCAAATGTAGGCTATGCAGGCACAAAAGAAGGGTTTCCTGGAGGAGGGGCGTACCAAAGCACTAAAAAATAATTAGCCAGACAGAGAGATTTATACAGAATAGCACAATGAAGGGCGGCGCCTATGGCTCATGGAGTAGGGCACCGGCCCCATATACTGAGAGTGGCAGGTTCGAACTCGGCCCCAGTCAAACCCCAACAAAAAATAGCTGGGTGTTTTGATGGGTGCCTGTAGTCCCAGCTACTTGGGGTGGGGGTGGGGGGGTGGTGAGGTTGAGGCCCAAGAATCGCCTAAGTCCAGGAGTTGGAGGTTGCTATGAGCTAGGACACCACAGCACTCTAATGAGGGCAATAAAGTGAGACTCTGTCTCTAAAAAAATAATAATAATAATAATAATAGCACAATGAAGTAGTTATTGTTTCCAGGGCTAAATTATATTAAAAGAATGGAAGCAATAAATCTGTAAAGGTAGGCAAGAAACATTATCTTGAGCACAAACTGCCATGCTAAAGAGCTTGGAATTTGTCCTAAAGACAATAGGAAGCCATTCAAGGAGTTTCAGAAGGAGTGAGAAATGGTCAGATTTGTGTTTTGGAAAAATAATGTTCGTCCCTATATGAGCATGCTGAGGCTAGTAATGGAGACCTACTAGGAACAGCTATAAAAACAGGATTTTTAAAATATTGTGTTTTAATGGTATATATCTAGCCTCTTGTTTTTGTTTTGTTTTGGTTCTTATATCCTTAATATAACATTGCAAGAAAGAAATTATATTTTACTATTTTACCAATTAAGGAACAGACATCTACTGAAGTTTAATAACTGACTCAAGTCATAGAGTAATGGTAGAACTGGGGATTCAAACCAACTTCTGGGTAACTATAAAGTCTCTACTCTTGTCTCTTTACTGCATCTACAATTACATGCTAGATCTAAAATTTAAATACCAAATTTTATTGCTAGGTAAGTGCACGTTATCAAAAGAGAATTGGTAGAATAACATTTACCTTCATTGTATGATGGAAAACAAACTGCTAATAAAATAAAATAAAAAACACTACAAGAAAGGAAAACTGCAGACCAACACCTCTCAAGATTATAGATATAAAAATCTTCCATAAAATATTGGCAAATCAAATTCAATAACGTATCAAAAAAATTATACATTGGAATTTATTTTAGGTATGTAAAACTAGATCAACATTTGAAAATTAACACATTTATTGCCCTTTGAGTTGCATTTAATTCTTGCTAGTTTTGAGCCTAGGGCCTCGTGAAGCATTTGTAACTCATACATGTCTACCTTGGCAAGTTACACTGACATTCTGTAGCATACATGTTACATGATGGGTGGCCTCCTGGGCAAAACCCTGATAAACCTTTCATTAACTTAAAAAGAGTGTTTTGATTTTGATGTTTTTATTCTATTTTGTAATAAAATCCTGGGCCCCAAGGAAAATTTTGGGGGTCTAGAAGTCAGTGTATTAATTAGTCTACCATATCAATAGAATGCAGGGGAAAAAAAGTCACTTGACAATATTCGACACCCATTCATGATTAAAATAGCAACAACAACACAATAACAACAGAAACCCCAAAACACCTCTTATCAAACTAGGACAAGAGGGAACTTTTCTCAACTAGATAGAGAAAAGCTTCAAAAAGCCTATAGCTAAGATTATACTCAGTGATGAGAAACTGGGTGTTTCCCCTTCATATCAGGGACAAGGGAAGGATGTCTTCTCTCAAAACTCCTATTTAACACTGTAAATATGAGACGTCCTACTTATTCTTTTTTTTTTCTTTCAGTTTTTGTCTGGGGCTGGGTTTGAACCCACCACCTCCGGCATATGGGGCTGGCGCCCTACCCCTTTGAGCCACAGGTGCCACCCGAGACGTCCTACTTATTATGATAAGAACAGAAAAAGAAATAAAATGTACACAGTTTGAAAAGGAAGAAAAAGGGCGGCGCCTGTGGCTCAGTGAGTAGGGCGCCAGCCCCATATGCCGAGGGTGGCGGGTTCAAACCCAGCCCTGGCCAAACTGCAACCAAAAAATAGCCGGGCGTTGTGGCGGGCGCCTGTAGTCCCAGCTGCTCGGGAGGCTGAGGCAAGAGAATCGCGTAAGCCCAAGTGTTAAGAGGTTGCTGTGAGCCGTGTGACGCCACGGCACTCTACCTGAGGGCGGTACAGTGAGACTCTGTCTCTACAAAAAAAAAAAAAAAAGAAAAGGAAGAAAAAGCAAGTTATGTATTAAAGATGAATGAAATTTTGTTACAAAATGAACTAAAGTAATATCAAATGTAACTAACGTCACATATTGCCATGCTGTTCCCAGTGAGTATTCATTGACACTGTCTTATTCAAGCCATTGAGTTAAACGAGATATTTATTTTTCTTCCCTGAGGAAGTGAGGTAGTTAATTTAATCCTCATTTGCAGTAGTGATGGTTAAGAGTAAGAGTTTTGGGGGTGGCACCTATTGCTCAGTGGGTAGTGCACCAGCCCCATATAATGAGGGTGGTGGGATCGAACCTGGCCCCAGCCAAATTGCAATAAAAAAATAACTGGTGTTGTGGTGGGCGCCTATAATCCCAGCTACTCAGGAGGCTGAGGCAAGAGAATCACCTAAGCCCAGGAGTTGGAGATTGCTGTGAGCTGTGACACTACAGCACTCTACTGAGGGTGATAAAGTGAGACTCTGTTTCTAAAAAAAAAAAAAAAAAGAGTAAGAATAGTTTTGGAATCAGATCTTAATTTGAGTTCTAATCTGCCATAAACTATGGCACCTTGGGTATGTTATTAAACATCTAGACATGTTTCCTCATCTGCAAAAGGGGGACAGTGAGATCTAGTTCAGAAGAATTGTTTAAAGAAATAAATGACATTTTAATCCAGACATTTTACACACTAGCTTTATAACTTATTGGAAGTTGTTTAAAATCTCTAGCCTGTGGAAGAATAATAATAAAGCCTTTCTTGTTTTTTTTTTTTTTTTTTTTTTTTAGGATTAAACTAGAAAATACGTACAAAGTGCTAATTATGGGGCCATTTACTTAGTAAATGGAAACCATCATACTTACTGTTGCTTTATTCCTTTTTTGTGTGTTGATAATGAAGCAAATTACTGAGTGAAGGATCTAAGCAGGAGAAGAAGGATCAGTTCAGTAGAGAAGGCAGGACTACACACAAGTGGCTAGATCATAGATTGTAGAAGATTGTGAATACCAGCCGAAGGCAGAGAAGAGATGGAAGTAGAACCTTGGAGGAAAATGATTCAAAGAAAGTTTTTCTATTGTTGCTATGTTCCAAGCCAGTCTTTATATATATATATATATAATTTTTTTTTTTTTTTTTCTGAAACAGTGTTACCCTGGGTAGAGTGCTGCGATGTCATAACTCATAGCAACCTCAAACTCTTGGGCTCCAGTGATTCTCTTGCCTCAGCCTCCCAAGTAGCTGAGACTGCAGGTGTCCACCACAATGCTCAGCTGGTTTTTCTATTTTTAATCCACAATGCTCAGCTAGTTTTTCTATTTTTAGTAATGATACGGTCTTGCTCTTGCTCAGGCTGGTCTTGAACTGGTGAGCTTAAGCAATCTGCTTGCCTTGGCCTCCTGGAGGGCTCTTGACCCCAAGCCAGTTTTAATGAAGATAAAGCCCCCCTGTCAGAAAACTCATGAACAGTTTAACACCCAGTGAGGGAGTCTTGCTTATAATTTCCCATGTTTTTCGCCTCTCCTTTTCCCCCAGATTATTTTAGGAAGGATTAGGAGGGAGGGAGTTAGAAAATGAGGAAAGGCCAGGCCAGGTGCGAGTCCCCACACCCCCCTCCTTACCTCAACCCCACCTTGAGATCCAGGGCCATTGGGCAGCAGTACCAGCACCTGCTGTTGTTTAGGGAGTAGGATGCAGCCCTGATTTAGCACAATTGCTGCTGAAAGTCCTTGGAGCCTGGCCAGCCTGTATCCTTCCTGGGGTTCTTATTTTGAAATCTGTTTGCAAATAGAAGGAATGTTGCCAATTTGACAGCGGAATAGAATCCAACAGGGATGATGATGGTAATAACTCTACAGTGGCTGGGCACTGAAGCCATCAGGGAACCTGAGGGGGGATCTGTTACTTCGAATAACAATTCCTGGCCCTAATGGCCTTAGGGTGATGGGTGGGACTTTCAGCACATTCTCCTCCTGGGCCAGCATCTGTTCTTTGGATTAAAGAAAAGTCAGCCTGTTCTTTTCCAGAAATAAAGACCCATTTGTTTGGTCCAAGCAAACTTATCTCTGGCCCAGGTCAGCCTCCTTTAATAGGGTAATGAAGAGATAGACATGGACAGAACCCTGAAAGGAATTTATGGCAATGTGAGTTTTGCCAGGTCTCTGTGTTACTGCTCAGACAATCTGGCTCAGGATACTAGGTTAGGCTGGCAAATTCAGAGGCAGACGTTCTGCCTACACTGCAGCCTCCAGGCCGGAAGTCGGGGGTGGATCCAGCTGGGAATCATATGCCAGTGCCATGTGTGTTTGCATTGGAGGGGCAAAGAATCTCATGGCTGGCAACTTTCTTAGGGTGCTGTGCAGAACTCACAGCATGAGGAGTAAGGGAGCTGCTGGGCTGATTCTGTGCCCTGAATTTGGGGAACTATAATAGGCAAGAACTTGGTTACTTGTGCTGAACCTGAGCCTGTCATCTCATTTGATGCCAGATTAGGAACCATAGACCACTCAAAAAGTTCACTTTTTCTTGTCATATAGGGAAAAACCATCCAATCCTACTGTTTCATACTTTTTCAGTTCTCATCCTTCCTTTCCATTCCAGGATTAAAATCCAATGAATGTTTAAGCACCACTAGGTGGTAGAAACCAATTGCTACAGGCAGCAAGAGTCTTTATCTCCATTTTCCATGGGGGAAAGGAGGGAAGGAGAGATAGAAAAACCAAACCAAAACAAAAACACCCCCAAAATGACTGTTCACGTAACTAGTAAGTGGCATGATCAGGATTCCCTATTCTACAGCCACTGGCACCTCATGCTTACCTCTCCAGCTTTATCCCTTACAACTTCCCTGGCATGCTAGCCATTATGGACTGCTCTTAATTTTGAGCATTCTTTCTTTAACCTCTTTCCTTTACACATACTTTTCTTTCTGGAAGTCCCTCCTCCTCCCTGGTACTTCCCCATCCCCAGATTCTGGCTCTTAAGCTTTTTTTTGGATAAATGCTACTCATCTTTCAGCTCTTGGCACAGCTATCACTAACTTAGGGGACTTGTATCTGTTACACAGTATTAACTCAATAAATATTTTAAAACTAAGTGAATAAAGCAAGCTCTAGTCTAGATGTGAGGCAATGGAATAGAAATTAGGAATCAGACAAAAATGAGAAAGGCCAGAGGGTCTGAAGTATAGTTTAGAAAAACTGAGTTAAAGACATGAACTCCCTTGGACTTTTATGGAATGCTTTTGGCCTTTGGCATAGGCATAGGAGGAACCAATAAAAATCCTTTTTTGGATTTCTACATGAAGATAAAGGGTCTTTTGACTCTAAGTCCAGATTCTAAGTGGAGTCTAATGTACTATTGGTTAAAAGGTCCTATCATCTTCTGCAAAAGCAACAACATATTTTTCTTGAGTATTCACTACATTTGTGACATTGACTGAGGTTGTTGCTGACAGTGTTGACACACAAGAGCCTCTGCCTTAACTAAGTTCATCTCCCAAGGACTTATTCCCTGACTTTTTGGCAGCTATTTTTTCACTTTGATAAACCCAGAGAACTCAATTCAATTTCCCTGAGGATTTTATCCTCCTATCTTCCCACTACAAGCAACTCACAGGGCCATGACCTTTTCATGGGCAAGTTGTTATATAAGAATATTTTAAAATTTCTCAGAGTCCATGGACTGTCAGAACTGTTAGAGGCCTTAGAAATCATTTAGGCATACGTCTCACAATGGGAGTGAGATCACACAGAAAAGTGGTGATTAAATAACTAAGTTTCCTGACTCTCCTCTGGAAATATTTTCACAATTCTTTAACTATGGTCACTAAATTTAAGGGGTAGGGGCCAGAGAGACAAGGAGGACTTGCTCAGCTGCACAATTTTAGTTATCAGAAATATTACTGGCTTCAGAGTCAGACACACTTGATTTTAAATTTTGCCTCTGTCTTTAAACCCTCTGTGTCCTCAGAATGTGACTGGATGTATCTGAGGCTATTTTCTCAACTGTATAACAGAGAAATATAGGGATATTGATGTTTACATTACAGCATGGTTGTTAGGAAGAATACTGATGAACATAGAATGCCTAACACTTAGTAGGCATTAGCTACTATATATTGCTGCAGATGGTCTTTTTTTTAAGATCTTTTAGCAAATTGGGATAGTTAAACATTTTTGAGGGTCTTAGTTGACAAGCTATTTATGTCAAGAATGTACAATTACTCTGGTACCTTTCAGCAACTTGGAGTTGTCATTCTTTAGGCAAAGATACCTTGTTGGAGAAATCATCAGTGGTGATATCTGGGCTTTGTTTAGTGCTTCATTGAGTCACTAATGGGACTCCAAGTTGCTATGGAGGTTTCAACATTTTATAGAATTAGAATTCCAGTAAATTTTACATGGCTTTCTATATGACAGTCTTTGAACTTTCAAGTGAACTGCTAAAATCTCTTTGAGATCTGCCATGAACACTGAGAAAGGAGTCCTGGGGGATGAGGCTCATCAAAGAGACAAAGTAGCCCTTTGGGATATTTTCCAGAGAGTCATAGAAGCTAGTCGCATGCTCTCTCAATGTATTGCATTATAATATTTTCTGGAGTAATGGAAGTCATACTGAGCTTGGAATTGGGAAGCCTGGGCTCTAGTACTATCCTTTTCACAGATCAGACTCTGGTTATAGACAGGTCATTTAGCCTTACTGCCTAGTTTGATTCTAAATCTCTCCTTTATGTCCTTTCACATCTCTATAGCTATGTCTTAGTTTTTTTTTTTCTTTTTTCCTCTGTCTTTAATGTTTTATGTTATCCAAAATCCCTAACCTTTAGCTGGAATCTTACCTGTTAAATTCTTAGGTCAGCCACAGACTTCTTTAGAAAGATATCTGTGATCTACTACTTCACTCTGCTATGTCCGGGGTCACACTGCTTTGTAAACAACTATTTGCATCTCCATCTTCTTTAATCTATTCCAAGATCCTTGAGAATGAGGATACTTATCATTTTTTCTTCTATCTTCAGTGTTTATACTCTAGTATGTGCAGCATTAGGAATTGAATGAAGGGTAGGATTTGGGTAGGTCAGAGGAAAAAAGGCAGGGAGACGTAAATGATTAAAACAAAAGGCATGGAGGCAGTAATAAATAAGCACTATGCATTTGATTTATTTATTCATAGATTCACTTATGCATTAATTTATTATTGATTTAGCAAATATTACAATACATCCTACTAAATGTCAAGATACAGAGGATAAAAAGAAATCTTAACCTTAAGAATTTTCCATTTGGAGGGAGGATGGGTATAGACAAGTAAATAAACACTCAACAATATGGCATGATAATTACTGTGATACAATGTACAGGTTGCAGAGGAAGCATAGAGGAGGTACCTCTGTGATTCTGAGGGTTAAATAAAGCTTCTTGGAGGAAGAGACACCTCAACTGAGTCTCAGAACATGCGTAGGAGTGAACCAGGCTGGCAGAGGAGGAAAAACATTCTAGAGCTATGTTGGGGCTGTTGGTGAGCCAGGTCTGGCAGAAATAGAGAGCTTAGTCTGAAAGATCTGGGCAACATGAGGTTGCAGAAATTGCCTTAGTAATATAGGATTAAAAATCATATTTAGAGTGGGAAAATGCAACTAAACTGAAAATTTGGGAGTTCTCATAGTCATTCCATGGTTGGCAGAGGGAAACAATTTGGAAAGACTTAGCAGATATTGAATTTCTCTGATCCTGTGGTAGTACCTCACTCTGCTTTAAATAAAAATTTATTTATTTATTGCATCAAACTGTTTAACGTAGCCTTCACGGTATTTTCTTAGTTATTGTATGTAAACATTTGTATTCTGCAATTAGTAAGTTTCACCTGTATGCATTGTAAGATGTACCGTAGGTATGACTCCACCAATCACCCTCCCTTGGCCCTTTCCCCATATTCCTGTGCTATAGTTGGTTATAGCCTTCATATGAAAGCTATAAATTAGCTTCATAGTAGGGCTGAGTACATTGGATACTTTTTCTTCCATTCTTGAGATATTTTGCTAAAAAGAATATGTTCCAACTCCATCCATGTAAACATGAAAGAGGTAAAGTCTCCATCTTTCTTTAAGGCTGCATAATATTCCATGCTATACTTGTACCACAATTTGTTAATCCATTCGTGGGTCGATGGTCACTTGGGCTTCTTCCGTGACTTAGCAATTATGAATTGGGCTGCAATAAACATTCTGGTACAGATGTCTTTGTTATATTGTGATTTTTGGTTATACTGGGTATATACCTAGTAAAGGAATTATAGGATGAATGGCATGTCTATTTTTAGATCTCTAATTATTCTCTAAGAATCCTTCCAAAAGGAATGAATTAGTGTGCATTCCCACCAGCAGTGTAGAAGTGTGCCCTTTTCTCCACATCCACACCAACATCTCTGGTCTTGGGATTTTGTTATGTGGGCTAATCTTACTGGAGTTAGGTAATATCTCAAAGTAGTTTTGATTTGCATTTCTCTGATGATTAAAGATGTTGAGCATTTTTTCATGTGTCTGTAGGCTGCACACCTGTCTTCTTTAGAGAAGTTTCTTTTCAAGTCTTTTATCCACCCTGAAATGGGATCACTTGTTCTTTTCTTGCTAATACATTTGAGTTCTTTGTGGTTATTAAACCTTTGTCAGAGGTATAAGTTGCAAATATTTTCTCCCATTCTGAGAGCTGTCTGCTTGCTATACTTACTATGTTCTTGGCTGTGCAGAAGTTTTTTAGTTTGATTAGGTCCCCGTAGTGTATTTTTGATACTGCTTCAATTGCCTGGGGAGTCCTCATAAAATATTCACCTAGGCCAATTCCTTCAAGAGTTTTTCCTGCACTTTCTTCTAGTATTTTTATAGTTTCATGTCTTAAGTTTAAATCTTTTATCCAGTGAGAGTCTATCTTAGTTAATGGTAAAAGGTGTGGGTCCAGTTTCAGTCTTCTACAGGTTGCCAGCCAGTTCACCCAGCACCACTGAATACTTTTAATTGGCTTGTCAAAGACAGATAACAGTAAGTAGCTGGATTCATCTCTTGGTTCTCTATTCTGTTCCATACATCTAACTCTCTGTTTTTGTGCCAGTACCATGCTGTTTTGATCACTATTGATTTATAGTACAGTCTCAGATCTGGTAGCATGATTTCCTCCTGCTTTCTTTTTATTTCTGAGTAATATCTTGGCTATTCGAGTTTTTTTTCTGATTCTATATAAAATGAAGTATTGTTTTTTCGAGATCTTTAAAATATGACAATGGAGCTTTAATAGGAATTGCATTAAAGTTATATATTGCTTCGGGTGGTATAGACATTTTAACAATGTTGATTCTTCCTAGCCATGAGCACGGTTTATTTTTCCATTTGTTAACATCTTCAGCTATTTCTTTTCTTAAAGTTTCATAGTTCTCTTTATAGTGATTTGTCACATCCTTTTTAGGTATACTCCCAAATATTTCATCTTCTTTGGCACTATCTT
Source organism: Nycticebus coucang (assembly GCF_027406575.1). Taxonomy (NCBI): domain Eukaryota; kingdom Metazoa; phylum Chordata; class Mammalia; order Primates; family Lorisidae; genus Nycticebus; species Nycticebus coucang. The sequence continues at coordinate 46,106,607 of NC_069801.1, read as the reverse complement.
GAAAGGAATAGAGTCCTTGACTGTTTTTCGGCTTAGCTATTGTTGGTATATATAAAGGCTACAGATTTATGGGTGTTGATTTTGTAGCCTGAAACATTGCTGTATTACTTGATCACGTCTAAAAGTTTTCTAGTAGAATCCCTGGTGTTTTTTCAATATATGATCATATCATCTGCAAAGAGTGAAAGTTTGATCTCTTCTGACCCTATGTGGATACCCTTGATCGCCTTTTCTTCCATAATTGCAGTGGCTAAAACTTCCATTACAATGTTAAAGAGCAATGGAGACAATGGGCAACCTTGCCTGGTTCCTGATTTGAGTGGAAAGGATTTCAATTTAACTCCATTCAATACAATATGGCTGTGGGTTTGCTGTAGATGGCCTCTATTAGTTTAAGAAATGTCCCTTCTATACCAATTTTCTTAAGTGTTCTGATCATGAAGGGATGCTGGATATTATCAAAAGCTTCTTCTGCATCAATTGAGAGAATCATATGGTCTTTATTTTTTAGTTTGTTTATGTACTGTATTACATTTATAGATTTATGTATATTGAACCAGCCTTGAGACCCTGGGATAAATCCCACTTGGTCATGGTGCATTATTTTTTTGATGTGTTGTTGGATTCTTTTGTTAGGATCTTATTGAATATTTTTGCTTCAATATTCATTAGTGATATTGGTCTATAATTTTCTTTTCTTGTTGGATTTTTCTCTGGTTTAGGGATCAAGGTGATGTTTACTTCATAGAATGTGTTGGGTAGTATTGCGTCTTTTTCTATACTTTGGAAGAAATTTAGTAGTATAGGTACTAGTTCTTCTTTAAAAGTTTGGTAGAATTCTGACGTGAAGACATCTGGTCCCAGGCTTTTCTTTTTAGGGAGTTTTTGTTTAGTTGATGCTATTTCAGAACTTGATATAAGCCTGTTCAACATTTCCACTCTGTTCTGGCTAAGTCTTGGTAGGTGCTGTGCTTCCAAGTATTGGTAAATTTCCTTCAGATTTTCATATTTCTGAGAGTAAAGTTTCTTTAATATTCATTAAGGTTTTTTTGAATTTCTGAGGGATCTGTTGTTATTTCATCTTTACCTTTTCTGATTAATGAAATTAGAGATTTTACTCTTTTTTTCCTGGTTAGGTTGGCCAAAGGTTTATCTATTTTATTGACCTTCTCAAAATACCAACTTTTTGATTTATTGATCTGTTGTATAATTCGTTTGTTTTCGATTTCATTTAATTCTGCTGTAATTTTTTTTTTCTTTTCTTCTGCTGGGTTTGGTGTTGGAATGTTCTTAATTCTCCAGTTTCTTGAGATGTCCCATTACATTGTTAACTTCCTCTCTTACGTTTTCTTGAGGAAGGATTGGAGTGCTATAAATTTCCCTCGTAGGACTGCCTTTGCAGTATCCAGAGGTTCTAATAATTCATGTCTTCATTGTCGTTTTGTTCCAAAAGTTTGGTAATTTCCTTCTGAATCTCATCTAGGACCCATCTATCCTTCAGCATAAGGTTATTTAGCTTCCATGTTTTTGTATGAGTATGCAGATTCCTGTTGTTATTGAGTTCAACTTTTATTCCATGATGGTCTGAGAAGATGAAAGGAGTAATTTTTATTTTTTTTTTTAATTTGCTAAGGTTAGACTTGTGACCCAGGATGTGATTGATTTTGGAGTGTGTTCTGTGGGCTGATGAGAAGAATGTGTATTCAGTTTGTTGGGATTAAATGTTCTGTAGGTGTCTGTTAAATCCAGATGTTGAATGGTTAAGTTTAAAAGTAAAATTTCTTTGCTTAGCTTCTTTTTGGAGGATCTATCCAACACTGCTAAAGAGGTGTTAAAATCTCCGACTACTATGGAACTGGAGGAAATCAAGTTGCTTATGTCTGTCAGTGTTTCTCTTATAAATTGAGGCGCATTCTGGTTGGGTGCATAAATATTAATCATTGAAATCTCATCATATTGATTATTACCTTTAACAAATATGAAGTGTCCATCTTTATCCCTCCTTATTTTGGTTTGTTTATAGCCTATTGTATCTGCGAATAGGATTGCAACACCTGCTTTTTTCTGCTTTCCATTTGCCTGGAATATAGATGACCATCCCTTCACCTTGATTCTATATTTATCTTTTAAGGTAAGATAAGATTCTTGTATGCAGCAGATATCTGGCCTGAATTTTTGTATCCAGTCAGCCAACCTGTACCTCTTTAGAGGACAATTTAATCCATTCACATTAATTGAGAATATTGATAAGCCTTTTGAAAGTCTGGTGGACATAATCCTTTTGCGACTGTGGAAGATGGAATTTGATCAAAATTTTCTGGGTGAGTTTACTTTTGTGGTGGAGGATTACACTGGTCTTTATGGAGGATAGGTTTGAGAATATCCTGGAGAGCTGGTTTAGTTATGACAAATTTCTTCAACATGTGAATGTCATTAAAGTATTTAATTTCTCCATCATAAATGAACTCAGTTTAGCTGGTTACTAGATCCTGGGTTGAAAGTTATTTTGTTTTAGGAGATTACAAGTCGATGACCATCCTCTTCTAGCTTGAAAGATTTCAGCAGAGAGATCTGCAGTTATTCTAATATTCTTCCCCTTGTAGGTTATGGTTTTCTTATGTTTGGCTGCTTTCAGTATTTTCTCCTTCATACTAACTTTGGTGAAATTGATTATGATGTGTCTGGGAGATATCTTATTTGGTTTGAGTCATGCTGGAGTTCTGAAACTGTCTGCTATCTGAATTTCAGAATCTCTTGGCATGTCTGGAAAGTTCTCTTTCATAATTTCATGAAGAGGAGACTCTGTACTTTGTGAAGCCACTTCATTGTTTTCATGGATCCCTATAAGTTGAATATTGGTTTTCTTCAAATTATCCCAGAGCTCTCTGAGAGAGTGATCTGTTTTTGCCTTCCATTTCTCTTCCTCTTTGAAAGTTTGTGAGCATTCAAAAGCTTTGTCTTTAATGTCATAAATCCTTTCTTCTGCTTGCTCCATTCTGTTACTGAGGGATTCTACTATATTCCTCAGATCTTTGAGGGCTGCAACTTCTTGTCTCAATGTGTCAAAATCTTTGGTCATTTGGTCTTTGAATTCGTTGAATTCTTGAGACGTCTTTTGGAGTACTGCTTGGTATTCTAATTTGATCTTATTTGCTATCCAGATTCTGAATTCAATTTCTGACATCTCAGTCATTTGTTTATGCATGGGATCTTGTGCTGTGTCTGCCTTGTTGTTCCTTGGGGGAGTTGATATACTCTGATTATTCATATATTCAGAGTTTTTCCATTGAGTCTGCCCCATTATTGTTTTTTACCATTGCCTCTGGCCGTCCTCAGTGTTGGGAAGGTGTCTCTCCAATATTAGACCTGGGCAGGATCACTCTATTGTTGCTGGATCTTTGTAGGGAGTGACCCTGTCTAGCTCCTCTGGGGCTGCCCAGCCAGGGAGTTTTGGCTGTGGGAGCAACTCCGGAGTATGGCAAACCATAATCCAGCAACAGGGTTGGTGTGGTGCACACAGTTCTGGGTGTGCCTGGTGCCCAGTGACTTTGGCACAGAGAGCCCAAGGCTCCAGCAGTCTTTGGCCAGGGGGAGGGCTTCATGCAAAGGCAAGGAGCACTTTGGAGGGAGAGTGTGGGTTGCATGGCTACCAGAGTCCCTAGCTAGGCGGGTGGGCCAGTGCAGGAGGCAGGAAGGGTATGGGAGGGAGGAAGTGGGGTTGCGTGGCTCCTAGAGTTCCTGGCTGTGGAACAGTTCCTGGCAGGCGGAGGCCCAGTGGGTGCAGGGTGTGGGGCCATATTGTTGCTGGCAGAGTCCCTGGCCGGGGCGGGCATAGGTCACTTGGCCACACGGTTGTCTGCTAGTCTCTGGCTGGGGCGGATTTACGGAGGCCTGGTGGGCACGGGGCGTGGGGCCGTGCAAATGCCAGCAAAGTCCCTGGCTGGGTCAGTCACGGGTCACTGGGCCACGCAGTTGCCGGTGAGTCCCTGGCTGGGGCGGGTGTACAGAGACACAGTGGACGTGGGGCACAGGGCAGCGTGGTTGCTGGCAAGTCCCTGGCTGGGGCGGGCGTGGGGCCACGTGCTTGCCAGGGGAGTCCCTGGTGGCAGGGGGCTTGGCGCGGCCTCCGGAGTCTCTTGTTTGGGGTGTGCTTGGTCCTGCAGACAGGGATGGGAGCTTCTGCTCCAGAACTTCCTCCCTCAGTCTCAGCAGGGGTTAGGCTTCTGGTTCATCAGATAAGTGGGGAAGGGTATACTGGAAGTTCAGAATGGCAGGGAAGACTTTAATTCAATTTTTATGCCTAGCAAGAACATGTTCAGAGTCATAGCAGGGTTCCTCTGAGGAAGTAGTCCCCACTTCCCACAGCACTCACTCGTGGGGTGAGACAAAAGGTCCATAGTTCAATGCTTGTCTGTAGAAAACCTGCAGGAGCAAACAAAGAGAAAAAAGAAAGGAGACAGAAAAACAACCCCCCCCCCACACACACACAGTTTTCTTGGGGGAGGGGAGGGACACTTTTCCTTTCAGATGAATTTTGTACCTGGAGCTTGGTTTCTTGGAGTCGCAGCTTGCCTTAGCAGAGGTGACCTGCAGTTATCATTTCTCTCTCAGCTGGGCTCCCAGTCTTCAGCTTAATTGGGCTGTTTCTGGACGTTATTGTTCCTTTTGGACAGGAGCCTCTTACGGAAGCTGCATTCAGTTGGCCATCTTGCGCCTCCCCAACTTAAACAAAAATTTAGAGGAAAGTTTTTCTTTAGGGAGAATTCTTCTGTTTTGGAAAGAGAATTTATTCTTCTGTGATGTGTTCCACAAATATATACTTAGAAAGAATCTCTAGCATGTGGTTTCATTTGCCCAGAGGGATCCATGTGGATTTTTGAAGTTTGAGTTGTTGGGACAAAAGTCTTCAAATGCAAACTAAATGTAAGCACTTCAAAAATCATCTAGAGAATTGAAATAATTGGTAGATTTTAATGACTTTTTTAAATTAGAATTTCCCTATAATATCAGGTACTTATTGTTAATATCAAATCATATAATATGATTGATATGCATAATGCATATCAATATGCATCAGTATGCATGATGATTGCTGGTAGGATTTTCCCCAAATCATGCAACTAGCAAGTGACAGCCAGGACCAGCAATACAGATTTCCATAGTCTCAATTCTAAGTTTTTTCTACTATTTTATAAATTATATGTCTCTAAACTTCAGGAACTCTACTGTTGGCATTTCTATTCCTTTGAAACTATAGAAGGTAAAACATTCAGTTATATAATTTGACATTTAGATTTAACTTTCCTCCAGAAATGAAAAATTTTGTATCTGTCTACTGACTTGGCTTTGTAATATTTCAACTTTAGTTTTCTTACTGGACTATGGTATAAAACTATGCTATTGTCCTATTCAAGCACTGGTTTACCTCTTACTACAAAAAATTTCAAGAAAACTGTCTCCTATTCAAAGTAATTGATGGTTTTTCAAAATTTTTTTTTACTATTATAATAGTAAATAGTTATAACCATTTACTATTATATTATATTATAATGTATTATATTATATTATAACAAAATAGTTATAACTATTTTTAGATATATTATATATTATCTCAAGCTTTTAGTGTTGTTTTCAGTGTTGGTTTGCTGTTCAAAAGGAGACACAATAAAGGTTGTATTCAACTAGTAAAGCTTAACAGTAGAATCACAGACTTAGAGCTAGAAGAGATATTAACAATTACACATGTAGAGCAACACCTGTGGCTCAAGGAGTAGGGTGCCAGTCCCATATGCCGGAGGTGGTGGGTTCAAACCCAGCCCCGGCCAAAAACCACAAAAAAAAAACCCCCACAAACAAACAAACAAAAAAATTACACATGTAGAATCTCCTTAGGGAGTCATAAATAATAGTGGGAAATTTTTTTGGAAGCTTTTTCATTAGAGACTACCATATAATATTATACTATATATTACAGACTGCATACTCAAATTTAAAGTATATAGTTCAATGAATTTTTACCAATAAATACACCAGTGTAACCACTACCTTGATCAAAATATACAACATACAATATGTATTGCTGTTTACCCAGAATTCTTGCTGGTGCTTCTCCCAATCTATAGCACATAAGGTAACAGTCTATCAACTCCGATTAATTTGCTTGCTATAAAACTTTCCATTAATGGATTCATGCCAAAAATGCCTTTTTGTATATGGTTCCTTTCATTCAATGTTATCCCTGTTATTGTGTTTAGTAATAGCTCATTCTTTTTCACTGATGTATAAATTTGTTAAACCACAATCTATTTCTCTTATTAATTTTACAAACTTTTAAATTATTATATGTAATACTTGCATATATTTGTATGTTCCATGTGATATTTTGATACCAGCATACCACGTAATAACCCAACTGTGTAATTGGGGTATCCATCACCTCAAGCATTACCATTCCTTGTATTAAGAGAATTCCATTCCAGTTTTTTTACAGCATATTGTAACTTATTGTTGACTATAGTCACTTAGTTGTACTATCAAATATTGTTCATTCCACCTATCTAACTATATTTCTGTGCCCATTAACCATCCTAACTTTATCCCCACCCCTACTACCCACTATACTTCCCAGCCTCTAATAACCATCTTTCTACTCTCTACCTCCATGAGATCAGTTGCCTTAATATTTACCTCCTGCATGTGGGTGAAAACATGCAAAATTTGTCTTGCTGTGCCTGGCTGTTCCCCAGTTCCATGCATATTGTTGCAAGTGGCAGGATTTCATTATTTTTTTATAGCTGAATAATATCCCATTGTGCATATGTACCATATTTTTTTTATCCATTCATTTGTTGGTGGACACTTTGATTCCAAATCTTGGCTATTATGAATAATGTGTAATGAACATGAATACAGGTATCTTTTTGATATACTGCTTTCTCTTTCCTTGGATGTATACCTAACAGTAGGAAGTCTGGGTTATAGGGTAGTTCTATTTTCAGTTTTTTAAAGAACTGCATACTGTTCTCCATAGTGGTTTCACTAATGCACATTCCCAGAGACAGTGTGAAGAGATCCCCTTTGTCCACATCCTTGCCAGCATTTATTATTGTCTGTCTTTTGGGAAAAAAGGCATTTTAGCTAGGGTGAGATGATATCTCACTGTAGTTTTGATATGCATTACTCTGATGACTAATGATGTTGAGCATTTTTTATATACCTGTTGGCCATTTATACATCTTCTTTTGAGAAATATCTACTCAGATGTATTGCCCATTGTTTTAGTCAGATTATTTGATTTCTTCATGTTGAGTTGTTGGAGCTCTTTACGTGCTCTAGTTATTAGTTCCTTGTCAGATAGGGAAATGGCATATATTTTCTTTGATTCTCTGGGTTGTCATTCCCTGTTTATTTTTTTTTTTGTTTGTTTGTTTGTTTTGTTTTTTTATTTGAGACAAAATCTTACTCTGTCACCCTGGATAGAGTGGCTGGCATCATAGCTCACAGCAACTTCAAATTCCTGGGCTCAAATGATCTTCTTGCCTTAGCCTCCTGGGTAGCTGGGACTATAAGCATCCAGCACAACCCCTGGCTAGTTTTTTTCTTTTTTTTTTCTTTTTTCAGCAGTGGCAGAGTCTTGTTCTTCCTCAGGCTGATCTCAAACACCTGAGCTCAAGTGATTTCCCATCTCAGCCTCCCAGAGTGCTTTGATTACAGGACTGAGCCACCACTCCCGGACCACATACCTGTTTTGATTGTTTTCTTTTTCCCCCCATGCTGTGCACAGGGATCTACCTATCTATCTGTCTAACTATATTTTTCCCTTTTTATAATTTCATATTGATATGAGGGTACAGACAATTTGGTTACATTATTATGGCACACATCCTGGGCCATAAACCTTTATATTGTGCCTGTTAGGTGAGAGCACACCAATCCCCTTCCCTCCTCCCATGCTTCCACTCCCCCCACTTTAGTTTTATTGTTTAATTATTTTTTTATATTGTGGTTTGGTGTTAGTATTGAGTACATTGGATACTTATTTTCCATTCTTGTGATACTTTACTAAGGAGTAAAGTACCAACTCCATCCAGGTTAATACAAAAGATATAGTCTTCAGCTTTTTGTGGCTGAATAGTATTCCATGATATACATATACCACAGTTTGTTAATCCATTCCTGGGTTGATGGGCACTTGGGTTGATTCCACATCTTGGCAAGTGTGAATTGAGCTGCAATGAACATTCTAATGCATACGTCCTTATAGTAAAATGACTTTTCCTTTTCTGGGTAGAAACCTAGTTATAAGACTGAGGGATCAAATAGAGTATCTACTTTTAGTTCTTTGAGGATTCTCCATACCTCTTTTGAAATACACAATATTAGTTTGCAATACCACCAACATTGTAAAAGTATTACCTTTTGCCCACATCCTCACCAGCATCTGCAGCTTTGGGACTTTGTGATGTGGGCTATTATCACTGGGGTTAGATGATATCTCAAGGTGGTTTTGATTTGCATTTCTCTGATCATTACGGATGATGAACAGTTTTTTATGAGTTTCTTGGCTATTCATCTGTCTTCTTTGGAGAAGGTTCTGTTCCTATCTCTTACCCAGTGATAAAATGAGATTTTTCTTTTTGGGTTTTGGGGGGTTAATTTGAGTTTCCCTGTATATTCTAGTTATCAACTCTTTGTCAAATTCATAACATGCAATTATCTTCTTCCCTTCTGAAGGTTGTCTGTTTATTTTAACTGTTGTATCCTTATCTGTACAGAACATTTTTAGCTTAATTAAGTCTTATTTATTTATTTTTATTGTTGCAATTGTCAATAGAACCTTCTTTATAAAATCTTTCCCTAGGCCAGTAACATCAAGAATTTTTTTCACACTTTCTTCTAGGACTTTTATCATTTCCTGTCTTAGTTTTAAATATTTTATCTATCGTGAGTCAATTTTTGTGCAATGAGAGATGTAAGTCCAATTTCAGTTTTTTAATGTGGTTATCTAATTCCCCAGAACCATTTGTTGAAGAGGGATTCTTTTCCCTGGTGTATGCTTTTTTATGGTTTATCTAAGATCAGATCACAATATAAGCTGGTTTCTTCTCTAGGTTTTCCATTCTGTTACGTGTCTATTTTTGTGTCAATACCATGCTGTTTTTATCACTGTGTTCTTAACAGTATAACCTGAAGTCTGGTAAAATTATGCCTCTGGATTTGTTCTTATTGCTAAGCATTGCCTTGGCTATATGGAGTTTTTTCTGGTTCCAGACAAAATGAGGAACTATTTTTTCAAGTTCTTCAAAGTACGATGTTGGTATTTTAATGGGGATTGCAGTAAATCTGTAGATTACTTGGGGTAATGTAGACATTTTAACAATGTTGATTCTTCCCCGCCAAGAGCAATGGTACCTTACTCCTTTTGTTAATGTCTTTTGCTTTTTCTTTCCTCAGGGTTTTGTAATTTCCTCTGTAAATTTCCTTCACCTCTGTGAGAAATATTCCTGTAAGAAAAAATCCAAAGGCATAATTTTACCAGACTTCAAGTTATACTATAAGAACACAGTGATAAAAACAGCATGGTATTGACCCCCAAATAAACACATAACAGAGTGGAAAACCTAGAGATGAAACCAGTCTCATTGATATTTCATTTTTCTTTGAAGCTACTGTGAAGAGTATTGTGTTCTTGATTTGCTTTCAGCTAGATGTTATTGACATATATGAAGGCTACTGATTTGTAGACATTGATTTTATACCCTTCCCCAATGTTACTGTATTTCTTGATCATTTCCAGGAGCCTTGTAGTTGAGGCTCTGGGGTTTTCTAAGTATAAGACCATATAATCAGCAAAGAGAGAGAGTTTGACCCCTTCCTCCCCCATTTAAATGCTCTAATATCCTTCTCTTGCCTAATTGCATTGGCTAGAACTTCCAACACTCTGTTGAATAGTAGTGGCAATATAATGGACAGCCTGGTCTGGTTCCAGTTCTAATTGAAAATGGTTTCAGTTTTACTCCTTTCAGTATGATATTAGCTGTGGGTTTGTCATAGATGACTTCTATAAATTTAAGAAATGTCCCATCTATGCCTAATTTCTTAAGTGTTCTTATCAGAAGAGGACGATGAATTTTGTTAAATGCTTTTTCTGCATCTACTGAGAGGATAATTTGGTGTTTCTTTTGCTTTTATATGGTCAATTACAATTATAGATTTGCGTATGTTAAACCAGCCTTGCATCCCTGGAGTAAAGCCTATTTGATCATTATGTATAATTTTTTTTTATGTGTCACTGTATTTTATTTGCTATGATTTTATTGAATATTTTTGAAACAGTATTCACTAGTGAGATTGGTCTGTAGATTTCCTTTTTAGTTGGGTTCTTTCCTGATTTTGGTATCAGGGTGATGTTTGATTCATAGAATGTGTTGGGGAGGGTCCTTTCCTTCTCAATGTTTTGGCATAGGTTCTGCAATATATGTACAAGCTCTTCTTTGAAGGTTTAATAGAATTCTGGTATGAACCCATCTGGTCCAGAAATATTGGGGGGGGTGGGGGAGAGATGTGGAGCTTTCTTATTGTTGCTTCAATTTTGGTGTTTGATATTGGTTTGTTTAAGAGATCTATTTATTCTTGATTAAAGTCTAGGGAAAGGGTGTGTTTTCAATTTTGTTGATTTCTTATTTAATTTTGTTTATTTCTTTTCTTCTGTTAGGGCTGCAAGGGGATAGCTTTCTTTTTTCAGTTCCATGAGGTGATTCATTAGGTTGCTTAAGGTACATATCCTTTTTAGTTTGATGTGATACCATTTGTCAAGTTGGAATTTGGTTGCCTGTGCTTTGGGAATATTAAAAAATCATTTCCCAGACTAATATCCTGACACTTTCCCACAAATATTTTCTTTTAGTAATTTCATAATTTCAGGTCTTATACTTACATCTTTCATCCATTTTGATTTGATTTTTTTATATGGCAAGAGGTAAGGGTCTAGTTTCATCCTTCTACATATGGATATTCATTTTTCCCAGCTCCATTTATTGAAGAGACTGTCCTTTCCCCACTGTATGTTCTTGGCAACTTTGTCAAAGATAAATTCACTATAGATGTGTAGATTTATTTCTGAGCTCTCTATTCTGTTTCGTTGTCTTATGTCTGTTTTTACGCCAATGTATGCTGTTTTTCTTACAACCTTTTTAATATTTGAAGTTAGTTAAGTGATGCCTCCAGTTTTGTTCCTTTTGCTTGGGGTGGCTCTGGGTATTCTATTTAGTTTTGTTTGTGTTTATGGTTCCATAGAAATTTTAGGATTATTTTCACCGTTTCTTTTAAGAATGACATTGGACTTTCAATGAGGATTGCATTGAATCTGTAGATTGCTTTGGGGTGTATGGACATTTTAACAACATTTATTCTGCCAATCCATAAGCATAAAATATCTTTCCATTTTTGTGTGTTGTTTTCAATTTCATTCATCCATGTTTTATAGTGTTCACTGGAGAAATCTTTTATTTCTTTGGTTAAGTTTATTTCTATTTATTTTATTTGTAGCTATTGGCAATGGGATTACTTTCTTGGTTTCTATTTCAAATTGTTCCCTACTGTCATATATAAATGCAACTGATTTTTGTATGTTCCTTGTGTATACTGCAACTGAACTAAATTTGTTTATTAATTCTAATGTATTATTGATGGTGTCTTTAGGATTCTCTAGATACAACATCACATAATCTGCAAGCAAAGATAATTTGATTTCTTTTTCTTTACTCTTTATTTCTTTGTCTTTGATTTCTTTAGCTAGAACTTCTACTACTATGTTGAATTACAGTGATGAAAGTGGACGTCTTTGTCTTATTCCAAATCTTAGAGGAAAAACTTTCATTTTTCCTCTTTCAGTATGATACTAGTTGTGCATCTGACATATAGGGCTTTTATCATGTTGAGATTTGTGCCTTCTATATCCAGTTTTTTAGAGTTTTTATCACCAAAGGTTGTTGAATCGTATCAAATACTTTTCAGCATCAATTGAAATGATCATACTGTTTTTGGCTTTTGTTTTGTTGATATGATATATCACACTGATTGAGTGTGTATATTTAAACATCTTTGCATACATAAGATGAGTCCCTCTTGTTCATGATGAATAATCTTTTAAATGTATTTTTGAATTTGGTTTGCTGTATTCTGTAGAGTTTTGCATCTCATATGTCCACCAGAGATATTGACCTATGATTTATTGGTGTGCATATGTGTGTGTATGCATGTCTGTGTGTGTCTTTATTTGGTTTAGTATAAGGATGACACTGGCCTTGTAGATGAATTAGAGAGTATTACTTCCTCTTCAATTTTTTGGTATAGTTGAATGGGATTGGTATTCTTTGAATGTTTGGTAGAATTTAGCAGTGAAGTCATCAGGTCCTGGGCTGTTCTTCGATCGGAAACCTTTTATTATTGTTTCTATCTTATTGTTATTGGTCTATTCACATTTTTGATTTTTTCCTAGTTCAATTTTGGTAATTTGCATGTGTCAAGGAATTTGTCCATTTTTTTCTAGGTTTTTCAATTGTAATGTCTCCTTTTTTCACTACTGATTTTATTTAGGAGTATATTCTTTTTGTGCAGTTAGTCTGGCTAAAGGTTTGTCAATTTTGTTTACTTTTTCACAAAACAAAACTTTTCCTTTTTTTGTTCTTTCAGTTTTTGGTTTCAATTTCATTTATTTCTGCTCTGATCTGTGTTATTCATTTTCTTTTACTACTTTTGGGTTTGATTTTCCCTTGTTTGTATATTTCTTTGAGATATATCTTTATGTTGCTTATTTGAATTTTTCTACTTTTTGAACGTGAGACCTATTACTGCAAATTTTCCCCTTAGCAATGTTCTTTTCTGTATCCTCATAGGTTTTGGTATACAGTGTTTTAATTATTTTATGAAATTTTTAAAATTTTCTTCTTAATTTCTTCAGTTGCCCACCAATCATGTGTGTTTCTGTAGTTTTAAATGTTTCTTTCATTACTGATTTGCAGTTTGATTCCATGGTGGTTAGAGAAAATACTTGATATGATTTCAATTTTTTGACTCTTTTAAGACTTGTTTTGTGGCCTAACATACGGCCCATCCTAGAGAATAATCTGAGAGCAGAGGGGAAGAATATATATTATTAAAAGTATGAAATATTTAATTTTCTTAAGTAATAAGTTTAACAGTATGTTCACTCACATTTCTCTTTGATACTTCTTGTTTTATTTTTATTGTGGTAGAGCTTCAGTTTTTCAATTGCATGTTTTGGCTTGTGATTATCTTTCAAAAATTTTTTAGAGCTATTTTAATGAAACCACAGATAATGATAAAATTTGTGTTATTTTCAAATATGAGTTTCATTGTGGAATGAATGCTGCACAGATGAAGTGTTTGAGAAGGACATGGCTAATGATAGTTTAAGAAGTTCCATGGTGGTGATTTTAATCTTGAAAATGAGCCACATGGGCAACCTGAGACCAAGGTAGATAATAGTGAGCTGAAAGTTGTAATGGAAGTGAATCAATCTCAGCTTGTATGTTAATTAGCAGCAAGGCTTGATTTGCTATTTAAACAATATTTCATCATTTGAAACAAATTGGCAAGGTAAAGAAGCTGGATCAATGGGTTCTGCATGAATTAAATGAGTGTCAGAAGAGAAATCATCTTGAAGCTTGCCTTTCTTTGCTATTACAACATGAAGGTGAACCATCATTTCTACATGGTATTGTTATATCTGATGAAAAATGGATTCTTTATACAAGGTGTTAGCATAGTAGGTGGATAAAGATAAAATGTCCAAATGCAGCCCCAAGCTGAATGTGCATCAAAAAAAAAAAGCTATTGGTATCTGTTTGGTGATCCAGCACTGGTATTATCCACTTCAGCTTCATAAAATCTAGCCAATCAATTACAACCTGGTCTACTGCAACCAATTGGATGCTTGTAATTAAGCAGCCAAGATTGGTCAATAGAGACCGGACGAATCCTCTTGCAATACAACACTCGACCACATGCCTCACAAACAATGCTGCTCAAACTACCAAAGCTTGACTTGGAAATTCTCTGTCATGTACCATATTCACCAGATCTTGCACCAACTGACTATATCTTCTAGGTTTTTGACTCCTTGCAAGGAAAAATATTCAATTCTTAACAAGCTGTGTAAAATGCTTTTTAAGATTTCATCACGACTTGCTCTTTAGGCTTCTTCACTGGTAGCATAAATAAGCTACCATTAAGATGGGCAAAACCATGTTGACAGTTTAGGTACATACTCTTGATTAGCAGTATTGTTTCTTGTTTGAAATATAATAAAGTATACTTTTGATTCAAAATCAGACATTTCATATTTAATGGAATAATATTCTGCAGCTTTGGGTGGAACATTCTGTAACTATTAGATCTATTTGGTCTGCAGTGCTGATTAAATCCAATGTTTCTTTATTGATTTTCCATGGGGATAATCTGTCCAGTGTTGAAAGTGGGTTGTAGAGGTCTCCAACTATTAATGTATTTGGGGTCTCTCTCTCTCTGTTCTTTAGCTCTGATGATATTTGGTTTACATATCTGGGTGCTCCAGTGTTGGATGCATTTAGAATTGTTATATTCTCTTACTGAATTGACGCCTTTCTCATTATATATTTACCTTCTTTGTCTTTCTTTTTTAATAGTTTTGTCTTGAAATCTATTTTATCTGATAGAAGTATAGCTACTCTTGCTCTTTTCTGATTTCCATTTATGTGGATTATGTTTTTCCATCCTTTAGTTTTAGTCTATGAGTGTCTTTATAAGTGAAGTGGGTTTCTTGTAGACAATATATAGTTGGGTGTTATTTATCCATCCAGACCTTTATGTCTTTTCATTAAGGGTGTAGTCCACTCACATTCAGTATTATTATTGCTAGGTAAAGACTTACTACTGCCATATTGTTATTTTATTTCTGGTTATGGTTATTTTGTAGTTCTTTCTTTTTTCCCCCTTTCTTTTTTCCTCCCCAAAAGAATGTCTTCTTTTGGGTAAAATTGATTTTCTGTGGCATTGTACTTCGATTTTATGCTTTTTATATTATGTGTATCTGTTGTAGGTTTTTTGATTTGGGCCTACGATGGGCTTGCAAAAAATATTTTGTAACCTATTATTTTAAACAAATGCAACTAAACTCAGCATATAAAAACAATCAAACAAGCAAATAGAAAGCTAGAAGAAATTCTGTAACTCTATCCAACCCCCTGCTTTTTGGCTTTCTTTTATTTAAATTTATATCTTTTTATGCAACTATCTCTTAAAAAGTTGTGGAGTTATTATTATTGATAGGCTTGTATTCTACTCTTTGTGCTCAACATTTAAGTGGTTTGTACACCATAACTATAGTGATAGATTATTCTATATTTGTTTATTTATTATTACCAGTGAGTTTTATACCTTCAGATGACTTCTTATAGTTTCTTAATGTCTTTTTCTTTTAGACTGAAGACATTTCTTTACCATTTCTTAGGGGGCAGGTCCAGCTCTGGTGTTGAGAAACTCTCTTAGGTTTTGCTTGTCTAGGAAAGTCTTTATTTCTCCTCCATCTCTGAAGGATATTTTTACAAGGTATAATGTTCTAGGATTAAAGTTTATTCTCCTTCAGCATTTTGAATATCTTATGCTGCTCTCTTCAACCCCATACGGTTTCCACTGAGATATCTGCTGCCAGATATATTGAAGCTTCTTTATATTTTAATTTTTTCTTGCTTCCCTTGGAATCCTTTATCTGTGAGCTTGATTATTAAATACCTGAAATAGTCTCATTTGGGTTAAATCTGCTTTGTGTTCTATGACCTTCTTGTACCTGAATATTTATATCTTTCTCTAGGTTTGAAATGTTCTCTGTTATAATTTTTTTAAATCAATGTTCTACCCCAGTGTCTCTCTATACCTCCTCTTCAAAGCCAATAATTCTTAAATTTTCCATTTTGAGACTATTTTTAGATGTTGTAAGTGTGCTTGATTTTTAATTACTTTTTCTTTTCTGACTGTATATTTTCAAATATCCTGTCTTCAAGTTTCAGTTATTTCTTCTGCTTGGTCTATACTACTATTGAGAAATTCCAATGCATTTTTCAGTTTGTCAAATGAAATTTTTCAGCCCTAGAATTTTTGCTTGATTTTTAAAACTATTTTGATTTTTTGTTGCATATCTCTGATAAGCTTATCAATTCCTTTCTGTGTTGTCTTGATGTTCATTGAGCTTCTTCAGAACAACTATTTTAAATTATCTGTCTTAAAGGTCATATTGCTCCTTCACTCCAGGATTGGTCGCTGGTGCCTTATTGAGTTCATTTTGTTAGGTTATGTTTTCTGCAGTGTTCTTGATGCTTGAGCAGGTACATCAATGTCTTGGCTTTGAAGAGTTAGGTATTTATTCTCATCTTTATAGCCTGGGCTTCTTTGAATCTGTTTTTCTTAAAAAGACTTCCCAGATATTCAAAAAGAATTTTTATAATCTAAGTCTTTGGTCACTACAGCCATATCAGCATTGGACTCCCCAAGCCCAACTCTCCAACTCTTGCTGACCCCTGGTAGCCCTGTCTTGGTGGCCTTGGATAAGAATTCCCTGGATTATAAGGTAAAGCCTCACTCTCTTCCCTTGCCTTCTCCCAAATAGGAGTCTCACTCTATATACTAGTATGCCTGTAATTGGGTGAAGAGGGACATGAGCACTCCCTTAGGGCCACCACAGTGAAACTACACTAGGTCCTACCTAAAGCTAGCTCGGTCTTACCCAAGGTCCATGGCGACAGCTGCTTGGCAACCTGTGACATTTATTCAAGTCCATAGGGCTCATTTGTCAGTAGATGGTGAATCCTTCCAAGACTAGGTTCTTCCCTTTAGACAGTGGGTTCCCTCTGGCCTTGGGGGGAGTGGTCTAGAAATCCATCCAGGAACTAAGCCCTTAAATCAGGGGGTTCAGGAATCTGCTTCATATTTTATTTTACTGTGGCTGAGCTAGTACCCATGTCTCAAGACAAAGAAATTCTTTGTATTCTTCCTTTTTATTTTGCCAAGTTGAAGAAGGCTTTTCCTGAGCTGTACTGTCTACAGTTTGGCGAGAGGTGACACAGGTACTCACTTGGCTGCCACTTCTGGTGTCTTACTGGGTCACTTGCATCCCAAGTCCATTGGCTCTGAGCCCAACACAGCTGCAGAAATTTCTCCAAGACTTGACTGCCTTACATATTTATTCACCTTGCCCCACGTGCCCTCACTCCTGCACTGCTTTTGTTAGCAGGTGGTGGAGATAACCAGAACTCAGGTTTCTATGTACCTACTGGTTAAGTGGAAGATTAGAGGATTTTGCTCTGGCTGGGGCTGGTCTAAATGTTCTATCCATGGGCACTGGCAGAACTCTGCTGCGTAGTGTTCCCCTTTGACAGGGCAGCCCTGATTCCCATGCAAAGTCCCACAATCACATACTCTTCCTCCCCCAAGCATACTGATTGTCTCTCCAGTCTGCTGTGGCATGGTGCTGCTGGGGGATGCAGGAAGAGCACTGCTGGCAATGCAAGACTATGTTT
This sequence comes from Nycticebus coucang, assembly GCF_027406575.1. Taxonomy (NCBI): domain Eukaryota; kingdom Metazoa; phylum Chordata; class Mammalia; order Primates; family Lorisidae; genus Nycticebus; species Nycticebus coucang. The sequence continues at coordinate 46,089,034 of NC_069801.1, read as the reverse complement.
CTTAACCTCATCAGTACCTCTTTTCTTCATATAATCTTAAAACCTAGTATTGTGATTACTTACCAGATTTTTGGTTCTTATGAAAGTGCTTTCTTTAATTAATTTGGCATTAATGAAAGATAATTAATGTGGTATTCCTCCAGGGAGATGATTGCAGGGGGTTTCTAATCATCCATCTTGCTCTGCCTCTTTCCCCAAAGCTCCACAATCTATTTGATTTACTGTGATAATATTTTGGTGTAGGATTTTGAGTCTATACCCATGAAAGACACTGTCCTATATCCTCCTTTCTGGTCATGTCCTTATTAGTTTTTGGTATCAAGGTTATACTAGCCATATAAAAAGATTTAGAGAGGGTTCACTCTCTCTTTGTCCTTTGAAAGACTATGTATGAGAGTCTTCTTAAAATGTTTCAGTGAATTTGTCCATAGATCTACCTGGGTCTAAATTATCTTTCAAGGAAGATTTTAAGGTATGGATTTATTTTCTTTAATATATATGCAGTTATCCTTTGGTTTCTACAGGGGATTGGTTGTGGACTCCCCACAGATAACCAATATCAGTACATATTCAAATCCCATAAGTAGTAGGTTGTTATTCTCGCCAATAACTATAAATTGGGAATTTCCATGCCTCCTCTTACTTGGGCTTAATAATTTGTTAACGAAGCTCACCACAGAACCCAGGAAAACACCCTCATTATCAACATCCAAACTAAATTTTGTGTGAGAGAGTTCATCCCATCTTTGAAGTAGACTAAAACAGAAAATTATTTGATATTTTGGTGGGTTTTTAAATATTAGTTTTATAATCTATAAAATAAAAAATAATGTTTAACTGTAAGTTTTTTTTTTTTAAGATTTAGGGAAATAGCATGCAATATAAAAATGCCCAACCATTTCTCTGGAACTTAGTAGGTATTCAACATATATATCAAAGAGAAATAATTTAAAGCAAAACAGACCAAATCCTGCCTCCTACTTTATCCTTTTACTCTTTATTATTTTTTTCATCATAGCAATTATTACTATCTGATTCTGCATTATATGTCTATTTGTTTGTTTGTTTGTTGTTTGTCTCTCCCCCACTAAAATGTGGACTTCACAAAGGCGGGAACAATATAGTGTTGTTTATCTGTGTATCTCCAGGACATAAAAACAGTTTTGGTCACATAGACAGAGTTCAAAAAATGTTTCTTAAATGAATAAATTAATTAGTCAGGTATGTTGTAGAATTTAGAGTCTTCATATTTGCTTTTGAATGGAATTAACAGTGTTACTTTGTCCAAGCTAATCAATCCATTGCTATGGACCTTAATATCTAACTCCCGCCCTTAACTTGACATCCCGTCCTTTGCTTCTTCCGAAGACCTTTTGAGTCTAACTTTCTGGTTCCAAGTCCTCTGGTTTTTCTCCAGTGGGACACATTTTCTTAAGCTTTTGTCCTCTGGAATCTGTTTTTGTCTGTGGCCTCTTGACTGACATCCACTTAGTTCTTTCTAAGAAGGATGGGGGGATTTCATCACTTACCTTTAGTTTAGAAATGGAAATTAGCTTCCTAAGGTCACATAACAAACCAGGAGCATAACCAGGAAAAGAAGACACATCTCTTTCCTAGTTCAACTTTTTTTCCATTCCAACTAACCCCCATACCCCATGAAAGATAGGTATTTCCCCATACTGCTTTCTTTGTTTGTTTCTAAAATCTACTTAATGGTGTTCAATAAAACAAACACAACTTTTTCGCATAAGTCAACCTTTTCCTAATTGATTTTTCTCATTTTTCAACAGATTTGCAATTGTATTTACTTGTTGAGTTGAAGGCAGCACCTGGCTTTATCATTCTAACCCTTGGAGTAATTTAACTGTACCTTGTAAGACAGGTCCCTAAACTTGTATTATTCTCTCTTGGCATTGTCTTTTCAATCAATCAGGCATGAAAAATTCATGCCCAAGGTAAAGCCCTAGTGAACCACTCAGAGAAAAACGTGATTATCTTTTTTTAAACAAAGGCAAGATCTTAGTGTTCTCTGAAATTTATTGGAGGGAGCAGACTTTAGTAAGGAAACATTTTATCTGCTATTTGAAATCCATAAGATACTCCCATTTTTTTCCATTTAAAATTGATCTATTCCAAACCTCAGGTTTGCAAAACTGAAATAAGTTGAAACTCCATGAATGTAGATATCATATTTTAAAATTTGTAAAAGCTCAACCTGAGTTTTGCATTAGAGATAAAAATGTGTCAAACATAGTGGGGTAATTATGTAAATACAATTAGGATAATGTCATAAAAACTTTTAAAAAATGCTTATTTGATGTTGCAAATTATAAAATATTTTTAATTTTTATTGAATTGTTCTCTTATCATGGCGTGATTGATTCCTTTCTTAGACATAGTGAAACTTGGACTTGTCTCTAGACTGAACCTGTACCCCAGTCATAAAATTTATTATGTCCCTGATGATCACCTTGTTATTGACTATCTTATCAATATCTACTAAATAGCTGCTATTAGCTTCCAGGAAACTGTATGAGAGAATTTGACTAATTTAGTATTACCCTTCCTCCTGCCGACAAATAACTTTTCAGCACCCGGTCTTACAACACTTAATGGCTTGGTCTCTGCCCTAGAATTCAGTATCCTAAAGCTATGATGTACCCTGATCATCCCATAATTCATAAGTGCTCTGAAAAAGGGAAGGGTTCCTGAGGAAGTGTTCCTCTGTCCCTCTTAGAGTTACTGCTGTTTGCTGTCCACCAAGGGCTTTTTATTTTATTTTATTTTTTACTAAATCATAGCTGTGTACATTAATGCAATCATGGGGCACCATGCACTGGTTTTATATACAATTTGAAATATTTTCATCAAACAGGTTAACATAGCCTTCCTGGCATTTTCTTAGTTATTTCCACCAAGGGCTTTTTATGAAAAAAAAAAAAAAATCTTAATCTCTCTTGAGAGGCAAACAGAAAGCTTTAATATTGCTTTTTAATTTGGAACATGATTGCAAATAGAAAGAGATATTTTTTCTACTTCTTTGTTTGCCCCATATTGTCCAAAATTATGAAAAGAACACTGAATGGATTATTAAATGAGTTCCAGCTTTAGAATCAAATAACTTAATTTTGGATCCTGGTTCTACCACATGTCAGTATTGTGTGTGTCCCTTCTCACACCTAATTTTTAGTGAAAGCTTCAGTTTTCTCATTTGTAAAATGGGAACATTAATATCTTCTTTGTAATGTTGTGATTGTAAAGTGAGATTTTGCAAGTAAAGTGCATGGGATATAATAAGTACTTAATAAAACCAGAACCATAGAAATATATCTCTTAGTGCTCATCAGAATATTTGCTTTAGCTATCTAGGTGAAGATTTAGCCACTGATCAGTAAAGCATTATCATTTTGATTTTATGGATGAATCAACGGAGGTAAAATAAAACTCTAAAGTTTACCAAGTTAGTGAGTGGTAGAGGCAACATTTGAATGAGGGTTCTGCCTCTTCAGACTGACTGTAAGCTTATGCAAACTCTTCCTTTTACAAAGAAGTAAAAGAAAGAAGCTGGCATCACTTTGTAATATATCTGTGTCACATCCCATGAACGCGGCCAAACTACAAAATTCTCTAGAACAAGAATTGATCTTTTCCCCACTGTCAAAAGTTGGAGAGTGAAATTTAGAGTAAGAAAATTGATCAAAATTGTGTCAGTATGATCAAATTCAAAGAGTGTTTTAAAAATAAATAATATTTGAGGAAGAATAGGCTTAAATAAAATAATTATGAAGATAATGAAAATAAAACTAAGTTTAATACAAAATATTGGGATATAAGCTACAATGAAAAGTAAATGACTTTTCTTCTTGTCTTTCTTTTCTTTTTCCCTCTTTTTTTTTTTTTTTTACAGATTTTTTGCATAGTTTTATTACTGAACCATTGAATAGTGAACTATTTGGCTGTTGCTAAATAGCAAAGCACTCCAAAATTTAGTGGCTTAGTAGTAAACATTTCAAGACAGTAAACATTTATTAACGCTCATGAGTCTGTAGGCCAACTAGATGGTTCATCTGTATTGATGGTCTGTTCTGGATCAGTTAGTCTACTGATCTTGTCTGGGTTCTCTCATACTCCTGGCTATACACTGATACAGGATGGTTCCAGCTGGAATACTCTTTAGTGTGATCTCTCATCCACTGTCAGCCTACCCTTGATTTGATCAAATGTTGGGATTTTAAGAGAGAACATAGAATTATACAAGGCTTCTTGAAGTCTTGGCTCAAAACTGGTTTAATGTCACTTCCACAAATTTTTGTTGGCCAGAGCTAATCACAAGATCAGCTCAAATTTATTTATTTGTTAAATTTCAGAATATTTTAGGGTACAAATGCTTTAATTACATGAATCACTTTTGTACAGATTGAGTCAGTCATAAGTGTACTAATTACCTGGAGTGTACATTGTATTCATTAGGAGTGAATTTACCCTCCCCTTTTGCCCCCTCTCAACTGCTTACTTTCTCTTGAGTTTTACTACCAATTGTACACTTGGGTATTGATTGATTAGTTCCAAGTTAATAGTGAGTACATGTGGTGTTTGTTTTTCCATTCTTGCTATACTTCATTTAGATGAATGCTCTCCAGTTTCATCCAGTCTGTTATAAAATGTATTAGTCTATCACCAGTTTTTTATGGCTGAGTAGTACTCCATGGTATACATGTACTACATTTTATTAATTCACTGGTGTATTGATGGGCATTTGGGTTGATTCCATACTTTTGCAATTGTGAATTGTGATCAGCTCAAATTTAAAAGGCTCACCATTTCATGGGAGGAGAAACAAAATCATAGTACAAGGAATATAGATAAACATGGGCAGAAGAATTGTGAATAATTTTTTCATCAAACTAGCAATATAATTTGTATGCATTTGTGCAAAAATATACTATCATTAAATCTCTTATCAAGGAAAAGCTGTGCTGATATTAAACAAGGCAACCTAGGAATCAAAATCATTCCTCATATTGTAATACAGTGATAACACAGGCAAATAGAAGTGCAAGCCCAAAAGAGATCAGAAATGGGTAGCATTGTGGGACCACAGGGGGCATCCTCAAGGGAAGGATTAAATAAAAAAAAAATCAAGGAGGAATTTTGGCTTACCTAAGTTTGGAAAACTATGCATTCTTGTTTGAGAGTTTTAGAGGTACTGAAAGAAATATATGGCTTCTTCCCCTATGCCTGATGAATAGCTGATTAATAAACAGGTATGTATACCTATTGGTTTACCTGTCCTATTAACTCTGTGGTACCTCTGTGCAGGGGAAATATGCACCCACTATATGTGGAGATTCATTTCATTGGTGCATTGTAGGTTGTCCTAGGATTTGGAGCCATTCAGACTGCTGATTTTCTATTCATTTTCTTTGATTTTGCCATTACCCTAGAAGGGCAGGAGAGGAAGAAGACAACTTTATTTCTCATAGTTTTACCTTTATCACATAAGCCTTTTCTCTCTGAGGTTCTGGTTGCAGTTGTCTGAAATATATTGTTTAATTTATTATATATTCTGTCCATATCCCTGTGAATAACTGCCTTATAGTTACAAAAGAAAGACTTGGCCCTGATCTCAGTCAGTCAGCTTTCAAACCAAATGTAGCAATAACTAAGAGAAAATACACCATGGTCCAAAGTGATTTGGCTCAGAACTGCAAATCATCTTTGGGGAGCTGTTTTTTTAAAAAATATTCAGTTACTCATTAAAGCAGATGTGTTCACCCTCCTCTACACAATATACTCCAACCTGCAAGAGTTCTTAATATATCTTTCTATTTTTGTGTTGATGACATTGGATTTAGAAACACTTGTTTACTTGTATATTTTCTCCCTTAGAACTATGAGCTTCTCAAGAGTGCAGTTGATGATAATCATCTGACTCTGCACAGACCAGTGTAAATCCTAGACCATTCATTCATTCCAGTCATAGGTGTACTTTCTAAAACACAGAGCTGAATCTTTCTCACCTACAATTAGTCTCTATGTATTGCTTTCAGTGAAAATTAAAACTTCTTAACATGGCTCACATGTCTTTTTTTTTTTTTTTTAAAGTGAACAATCAAGTAATATTTATTTTTAGTCTATTTGAAAAATGACAATTGATAATATCGATTTTTCAAACATATTAGACTTCAATGCGTTAACTGTAATTGGCTGATACAATTTGATCAAACTGCAGTGAAAACAAAAATTTACTTTACCTTCTCAACATTTCAACCTCTTTTTAAATTTGAAACCATAAAATAGCAAAATTGTTTCAAAAATTTAATCATTATATTGTTTTCCAAAAATGATATCATGTGTTTAGTACATTTTAAAATCATACCATAAACAATTTCATTTAAATTACTATAATTATTTCATTATTATTGTAAAATGGAGCTATATAGGATGAAAGTCATAAAGCCCACTGCCTGGCTTCATATACATGTTCTACCATTACTAGTTGGTGGCCAAGGTTAACTTTCTTAACCTTTTGAGAACTCAGTTTTTACATTTGTAGAGTAAGAACATTCACATACAGTTGAGGAATAAACTAAATTATACACACAAATTATTACTTTAGTGCTCAACACATAATAAGCACATGTTAGATATTATTATTTTTTTTTTTATTTTTTTTAAAATAATTTTTTTATTAAATCATAACTGTATACAATGATATGATTATGGGGCATCATACACTCACTTCATAAACCATTTGACACATTTTTATGTGTCAAATACACTCACTTCATAAACCATTTGACACATTTTATGTGTCAAATGGTTAACATAGCCTTTCCGGCGTTATCTCAGTTACTGTGCCAAAACATTTATATTCTACATTTACCAAGTTTCGCAAATACCCCTGTAATATGCACCACAGGTGTGATCCCACCGATTCCCCTCCCTCTACCCACCCCCCCCTTTCCCACTTCCCCCTGTTGTTAAGTTGTAGCTGGGTTATAGCTTTCATGTGAGAGTCCCAAATTAGTTTCATAGTAGGGCTGTGTACATTGGGTATTTTTTCTTCCATTCTTGGGATACTTTACTAAGAAGAATATGTTCCAGCTCCATCCATGTAAACATGAAAGAGGTAAAGTCTCCATCTTTCTTTAAGGCTGCATAGTATTCCATGGTATACATATACCACAATTTATTAATCCATTCGTGGATCGATGGGCACTTTGGCTTTTTCCATGACTTAGCAATTATGAATTGGGCTGCAATAAACATTCTGGTACAAATATCTTTGTTATGTTGTGATTTTTGGTCTTCTGGGTATATGCCCAGCAGAGGAATTACAGGATTGAATGGCAGATCTATTTTAAGATTTCTGAGTGTTCTCCATATATCTTTCCAAAAGGAATGTATTAATTTGCATTCCCACCAGCAGTGCAGAAGTGTCCCCTTTTCTCCGCTTCCACGCCAACATCTCTGGTCTAGAGATTTTGTGATATAGGCTAGTCTCATTGGAGTTAGATGATATCTCAAAGTAGTTTTGATTTGCATTTCTCTGATGATTAAAGATGATGAGCATTTTTTCATATGTCTGAAGGCCGTGCGCCTGTCTTCTTCAGAGAAATTTCTCTTCAAATCCCTTGCCCAGCCTGCGATGGGATCCCTTGTTTTTTTCTTGCTGATGCGTTTGAGTTCTCTGTGGATTCTGGTTATTAAACCTTTGTCAGAGTTATACCCTGCAAATATCTTCTCCCATTCTGAGGGCTGTCTGCTTGCTCTGCTTACTGTGTTCTTAGCTGTGCAGAAGCTTTTTAGTTTGATCAAGTCCCAGTAGTGTATTTTTGAAGCTGCTTCAATTGCCCGGGGGGTTCTCCTCATGAAATACTCACCCAGACCAATTTCTTCAAGGGTTTTCCCTGCATTCTCCTCTAGTATTTTTATAGTTTCATGTCTTAAGTTTAAATCTTTAATCCAATGAGAGTCTATCTTAGTTAATGGTGAAAGGTGTGGGTCCAATTTCAGTCTTCTGCAGGTTGCCAGCCAGTTCACCCAGCACCATTTGTTAAATAGGGAATCTTTTCCCCACTGAATGTTTTTAATTGGCTTGTCAAAAATCAAATAGCGGTAAGTAGCTGGATTCATCTCTTGGTTCTCTATTCTATTCCAGATATCTACTTCTCTGTTTTTGTGCCAATACCATGCTGTTTTGATCACTATCGATTTGTAGTAAAGTCTGAGGTCTGGTAGTGTGATTCCTCCTGTTTTGTTTTTATTTCTGAGTAATGTCTTGGCTATTCGAGGTTTTTTCTGATTCCATATAAAACGAAGTAATGTTTTTTCAAGATCTTTAAAATATGACAGTGGAGCTTTAATAGGGAGTGCGTTGAAATTATATATTGCTTTGGGTAGTATGGACATTTTGATAATGTTGATTCTTCCTAGCCATGAGCATGGTATGTTTTTCCATTTGTTAACATTTTCAGCTATTTCTTTTCTTAGAGTTTCATAGTTCTCTTTATAGAGATCTTTCACGTCTTTTGTTAGGTAAATTCCCAAATATTTCATCTTCTTTGGCACTACTGTGAATGGGATAGAGTCCTTAACTGCTTTTTCAGTTTGACTGTTGTTGGTGTATATAAAGGCTACCGATTTATGAATGTTGATTTTGTAACCTGAGACGCTGCTGTATTCCTTGATCACTTCTAGGAGTTTTGTAGTAGAGTCCCTAGTGTTTTCCAGATACACAATCATATCATCTGCGAAGAGCGAGAGTTTGATCTCTTCTGACCCTATATGGATACCCTTGATCGCCTTTTCTTCCCTAATTGCGGTGGCTAAAACTTCCATTACAATGTTGAAAAGCAATGGAGACAATGGGCAGCCTTGTCTGGTTCCTGATCTGAGTGGAAATGATTCCAATTTAACTCCATTCAATATGATATTGGCTGTGGGTTTGCTGTAGATAGCCTCTATCAGTTTAAGAAAAGTCCCTTCTAGACCAATTTTCTTGAGTGTTCTGATCATGAAGGGATGCTGGATATTATCAAAAGCTTTTTCTGCATCAATTGAGAGAATCATATGGTCTTTGTTTTTTAATTTGTTTATGTGCTGAATTACATTTATAGATTTACGTATATTGAACCAGCCTTGAGACCCTGGGATAAAACCAACTTGGTCATGATGTATAATTTGTTTGATGTGTTGCTGGATTCTGTTTGTTAGGATCTTGTTGAATATTTTTGCATCTATATTCATTAGTGATATTGGTCTATAATTTTCTTTTCTTGTTGGGTCTTTTCCTGGTTTGGGGATCAGGGTGATGTTTGCTTCATAGAACGTGTTGGGTAGTCTTCCTTCTTTTTCTACATTTTGGAACAGGTTGAGTAATATAGGTACTAATTCCTCTTTAAAGGTTTGGTAGAATTCTGACGTGAAACCATCTGGTCCCGGGCTTTTCTTTTTAGGGAGGTTTTGTATAGTTGATGCTATTTCTGAACTTGATATGGGTCTGTTCAACATTTCCACTTGATTCTGGTTAAGTCTTGGAAGGTGGCGTGCTTCCAAGTATCGGTCTATTTCCTTCAGATTTTCATATTTCTGAGAATAAAGTTTCTTGTAATATTCATTAAGGATTTTTTGGATTTCTGATGAGTCTGTGGTTATTTTGTCTTTGTTGTTTCTGATTGATGATATTAGAGATTTTACTCTTTTTTTCCTGATTAGGTTGGCCAGAGGTTTATCTATTTTATTGACCTTTTCAAAAAACCAGCTTTTTGATTTATTGATCTGTTGTATTATTCTTTTGTTTTCAATTTCATTTAATTCTGCTCTAATTTTGGTTATTTCTTTTCTTCTACTGGGTTTGGGGTTGGAATGTTCTTCCTTTTCCAGTTCCGTGAGATGTCCCATTAAGTTGTTAACTTCCTCTCTTTCCGTTCTCTTGAGGAAGGCTTGCAGTGCTATAAATTTCCCTCTTAGAACTGCCTTTGCAGTGTCCCAGAGGTTCTGATAGCTTGTGTCTTCATTGTCATTTTGTTCCAAAAAATTGGTGATTTCTTTCTTAATCTCATCTCTGACCCAGCTATCATTCAGCATAAGGTTATTTAACTTCCATGTTTTTGTATGGGTATGCAGATTCCTGTTGTTACTCAATTCAAGTTTTATTCCATGATGGTCCGAGAAGATGCATGGAATAATTTCTATTCCTTTAAATTTACTGAGGTTAGACTTGTGACCTAAAATGTGATCAATTTTGGAGTAAGTTCCGTGGGCTGATGAGAAGTATGTGTATTCAGTTTTGTTGGGATGAAATGTTCTGTAGATGTCTGCTAAATCTAAATATTGGATGGTTAGGTTTAAATCTAAGATTTCTTTGCTCCGCTTCTTTCTGGAGGATCGATCCAACACTGCCAAGGGAGTGTTGAAATCTCCAACGATTATGGAGCTGGAGGAAATCAAGTTACTCATGTCTGTTAGAGTTTCTCTTATAAATTGAGGTGCATTCTGGTTGGGTGCATAGATATTAATAATTGAGATCTCGTCATATTGAGTATTACCCTTAACAAATATGAAGTGACCATTCTTGTCCTTCCTTACTTTTGATGGTTTAAAGCCTACTGTATCTGCAAATAAAATTGCAACACCTGCTTTTTTCTGATTACCATTTGCCTGAAATATGGATGACCATCCTTTCACCCTGAGTCTGTATTTGTCTTTTAAGTTGAGATGTGACTCTTGTATGCAACAAATATCTGGCTTAAGTTTTTGTATCCAGTCAGCTAACCTATGCCTCTTTAGAGGACAGTTTAAGCCATTCACATTGATGGAGAGTAAGGATAAGTCTGGTGGAATTTTGGGTATCGAGTTTTTCAAAGGTCCAGTGGACATTTTTAATCCTTTCGCCAGTGTGGAAGTTGGAGTTTGATCCGAAGTTTCTGATTGAGTTTACTTTTGTGGTATAGGATTGGGTTGGTCATTGTGGAGGATAGGTCTGAGAACATCCTGAAGAGCTGGTTTACTTATGGCAAATTTTTTCAACATATGAATGTCATTGAAGTATTTAATTTCTCCATCATAGATGAAACTCAGTTTAGCTGGATACAAGATCCTGGGTTGAAAGTTTTTTTGCTTTAGGAGATTAAAAGTTGATGACCAGCCTCTTCTTGCTTGAAAAGTTTCAGCAGAGAGATCTGCAGTTATTCTAATATTCTTACCTTTGTACGTTATAGTTTTCTTTCGCCGGGCTGCTTTGAGAATCTTCTCTTTCATGTTAACTTTAGTGAAGCTAATTATGATATGTCTGGGAGATGGCTTATTGGGGTTGAATCGTGCTGGGGTTCTGAAGCTGTCTGCTATCTGAATTTCAGATTCTCTAGGCATGTCTGGAAAATTTTCTTTCATAATTTCATGTAGAAGGGCCTCTGTGCCCTTGGCTGCCACTTCATCAGACTCCGAAATTCCTATAACTCTTATGTTATTTTTTTTCGAATTATCTGAGAGCTCTCTGAGTGAGTGATCCGTTTTTGCTCTCCATTTCTCTTCCTCTTTGAGAGATTGGGAGCGTTCGAAGACTTTATCTTCAATGTCAGAAATCCTTTCTTCTGCTTGCTCCATTCTGTTACTGAGGGATTCTACTGTATTTTTCATATCTTTGAGGGCTGTAAGTTCTTGTTTCAGTGTGTCTAAGTCTTTGGTGGTTTTGTCTTTAAATTCGTTAAATTCTTGAGACAGTTTTTGAATTTCTCCTCGAATTCCTAATTCCATTTTATTAATCTTGTCTGCAAACCAAATTCTGAATTCAACTTCTGACATCTCAGCCAGTTGTTTATGAATGGGATCTTCAATCACATCTGCCGTATCTTTTCTTGGGGGGGTTGATCTATTCTGGTTATTCATGTTACCAGAGTTTTTCCGCTGATTCCGCCCCATGGTTTACTCCCTTTGGTTTTTCCCCTGGGGTTTTATCGAGGGCCCGTACAGTGTTGTGGCCTGAGAAACTGGGGCCCTGTCTGGTGTGGTGGAGCAAAGTGGTTCTGTCTTGTTTTCTGCTGGTTTCTGTTCGATCCTATTGCAACTTCTACTCTGGCTTGAAGTCTCAGCTGTGTGGAAAAATCAGCAATTAAGTCACCCCGCCTGCCCACCTCTGGCCCCAGTTGGAAAAGGAGAATCAAACCTTCCTACAATCGCACACCCAGGGCACCACCTGAAAAGTCCTCAGTCTATTAGCCCAGTTCAAAAGGTCCGAATCAACTGTCTCAATCGGCACTTGTCTCGGGTGGAAGGGTTCAAGAGGTCTCTGGGAACTGGATCACAGGGGCCTGGTGACTCCTCTGAGACAGCTCACCCCAATGCAGCGTGGAGTCAGGAGGAGCCACCCTGCAAACAGAGCAGTCTGGGAAGGTTGACGTCTCCTTCCCCACTTTGCCCCTCCGTCGGACCCAGTCACTGGTATCTCTGCAGATGGCTAACCCAGTTGCCTGCAGTGAACAGACACTCCAGGGGTTTGCACCTGCCTGAATCGCGAGGAAGTCTGCCAGGCCCCCGCAGACTGCCGCTATCTAGCAGGAGGAGATGGGGCCTGACATCTTTGAGTGTTTGATGCAGGTGATGGGAAGGAGGTGTTCACTCAGGCTTAGCCCCGTCCCTGATGGATGCTGCTAACAGAACAGAACAGAACAGACAACTTTGTGAGGTTCTGTCTCTGTTCCTGTCGTCGCCTACAGGAGACGGGCTGTTTTGAGTTCAAACGTCTTTGCTGCTGGAGAATTGCGTCTGAACACCTCTCTGGGTCGGCCCGCCCTGGAGGCTTCTGGGTTTGTGAGCCGCGTCACAGGTGGCCTCCTCTGGTTGCCCAGGGAGACAGGGGGTGTGTCCTCAGAATATCCAGAAGTGAGCGTTCTGCCGTTAAAGAAAAAACAGCTGTTGATCTACCTCCAGGGAACTGCTGCTCTGGTGTGGGCACTCAGGCGACCCTTTTCTCCTCTGTCCCGCGCCCCAGAGTCAGCATTGAGCGGCCGCAGTTTGTGCTGGGTCCACACCCCTTAAGAGATCCCCCAAGAATCAGTACTCTTGGGGGATGGGCCCCCAGACCCCGATTGGGAGTGGGGCGGGGGGAAGCTAGAGTTTCATTCAGTTTCACGCAATACTACGGTCCGGGGAGGGCTCCTGCACTGCACTGCAGGGAAGTGCCGCCAAGGCTTGATTTCCCCTCAGCAGAGTGCCCTCTCCTCGCTCACGTGTCCCAGAGTCAGCGCTGACCTGACGCAGCTCAGGCACTGTGCACTCCCCTCGAGAAATCACCCAAGGAGCCGAACTCCTGGGGGATAGGCCCTCAGACCCCGAGTGAGAGTAGGGGCTCTCAGCTCTCAGCGGGGAGGCCAGAGTCTGATTCAGTCTTGGGCCCCGTATGCCCGGGGAGGGTTGCTGCACTGCACCGCAGGGAAGTGCCGCCAAGGCTTGATTTCCCCTCAGCAGAGTGCCCTCTCCTCTCTCACGTATCCCAGAGTCAGCGCTGACCTGACGCAGCTCAGGCACTGTGCACTCCCCTCGAGAAATCACCCAAGGAGCCGAACTCCTGGGGGATAGGCCCTCAGACCCCGAGTGAGAGTAGGGGTTCTCAGCTCTCAGCGGGGAGGCCAGAGTCTGATTCAGTCTTGGGCCCCCTATGCCCGGGGAGGGTTGCTGCACTGCACCGCAGGGAAGTGCCGCGAGGCGTGACTCCCCCTCAGCCCGGTGCCCTCTCCTCACTCGCGCGCCTCAGAGTCAATGCTGACCAGTCGCAACTCGGGGACTGTCCACTCCCCTTGAGAAATCACCCAAGGATCCGAAGTCCTGGGGGACAGGCCTCCAGACCTCAGTGGGCGGGAGGGGAGCGCCGGGGATTCAGGGTTGCCGGCAAAGGATTCCCAAAGTTTTATTCAGCCCTATGTCCGGCAGGAGAACGCCACGGCACCCCAGTAGGGGAGGTAGGTCCAGTTTTTAGAAGGTCTCTCCCGTGGAGTGTAGTGGGAGGGCCTTTAATTTCTGCCCGCTTGTTCAATTGTGGGGCTCATGAGCCGGTCTCATGGGGGAGGGGGACTCCCGTCCGCTTGGTGGTGGATTTTGTACCTTTTGTTTGCGTCCTTGTGATCACAACTTGCCTCAGCGGTGTTGATGTGCGTTCTTCAGCCTTCTCTCTTGGTGAGGCTCAAGTCCACCAGGATACTTACTAAATTCCTGTCCCTTAACTCTCCTTCTGGACGGGAGCCTTTGTTGAAAGCTGGCTTCAGTCCGCCATCTTCTTAGATATTCTCACATGTCTTTTAATGCCACAGTTCAGTCATGTCTGCTAACCTACCCAGACTCAAAATTATTTGTTACAGCCAGAGGAAACAGCTTGCAATTCCACAAACCCCTCAGCCTTTCTTCTTGTTTCCTCTGACAGGAATGTCTTCCATGACTTCCCTCCTGCCCGGCCAATCCTTATTCTTCAAAAAAGATTCAACTTTCCTTCTACTAGAACAACTACAGACTCTAACCCAGCAAATATGTATGTGTGTATGTGTGTGTGTGTGTGTGTGTGTGTGTGTGTGTGTGTGTGTGTGTGTGTAAAATTTAGAACAAAATTCTCTGCAGGAAATGTGTCAGACTGAGGAAAAGAAAGGCACTTTTTTTCCCTGCATGTTATCTTATTTTTCTTCTGTCGGATTGCTAATACCCTTGTTTGATATGCTAAATTTTCCATCATGAAAATGTTTTGCTCCATTCCCCATTCACCTTTTACCTCTTTTGGCTGTCTTCTTTAAGTTTTCAATGAGGGAGAAGAAACTTCTAATGTGCAATCTGCAAGCCATTTTCTTATTATCTCTGTCAGACTGCAGTGTCTGTGCAAAGATTTTGACAAGTTCAAGTTAACAAGATACAGGTGCAACTGATTAACAAATTTTTTCTGTTTCCCATGACTCCTTAACATTAGCTTTTAATAGATAAGAATTCATCTTTCACATAGTGCTTATCTGTACTCCAAACTTTATGCTTTTGATATATCTGGCCCAGGATTACCTGACATTCTTTGAGGACTTTGGGTGGCAACCTGTAGGTTCTTCACAAGCAGAAGACTTAAATTACTCATGTATATGTGATCTTATTTGTGTGTATATATATTATATATCCTTACATAATATGTGCACTTATATACATATATACAAACATATACACTTATACACATATATACACACATATATACATATATACACACATATGCATATATACACTTATACACACATATATACATATACATGTATACACACACATACATGTGTGTATATATGTGTGTATGTGTGTGTATACATATACACACATTTTTATATATAAGTGCACATATTACATACATACGGAGGCTTGGAGGTGATAAACCTCCAAGGTTTTAACCTAAAAAGGTTTAGGTGATAAAGGTAAAACTATGAGAAATAAAGTCGTCTTCCTCCTCTCCTCCCCTTCTAGGGTAATGGCAAAATCAAGGAAAAGGCATAGAAAATCAGCAGCCTGAATGGCTCCAAATCCTAGGACAATCTCCATATGTATATAATATGTGCACTCAGAAATAAACCCAAGCACATTTATTTCCATATAAAATTTATTATATGGACAAGGTAGCATTTAAAATATGTATATAATATGTGCACTTATATATAAAAATGTGTCTATATGTATATATGTGTCCATATATATGTGTGCACTTATATGTAAAAAACATGAAAAGGATTCATAGAAATGTACAATATGACAATATAACATATATGTGTATATGTGTGTCTATATGTATATAAGTGTATATGTGTGTATATGTGTATCTGTGTGTATGTATATAAGTGTATGTGTGTGTATGTGTATATATGTGCACATATATACACATGCACACATATACACACATGCACACATATACACACATACACACATATACACTTATATATGTATATACACACATATACATTTTTTCATAAGATACATATACACAGATACACACACATACACTTATATACATATATGCACACAGATACACATATACACACACCACAGATACACATATACACACACATATACATTTTTTCATAAGATACATATATACACACATATACTTATATACACACACATACATAAGATTTCCCTCTTATTGGAAAACAGGCTCAGAAAGATGGTAAAACATGGTCAGAGTTACACACAGAAAGAAGTAGGCTTGGCACTCCAGCATTTCATTCCATGATGCTGGGAATCCAATTTGGCTCAGAGTAGGCAATATAAAAACTTGGAATATGGCTGTAAAGTTTAGTAGCTGATTCATTGAACAAATAGAAATGTAGATTTTATTCCTAACTCAGCCCCATATGATCTATATAACCTTTTATACATCATGACACTAAGGCATATTTATCCTAAATTCCTGTGTAGTTCTGCCCAAGCCACACTAAGCAGGCTACTTGGTAACACAAGGCTGAAACACGTAACAAGACGTATTTCAAATAGCTTTCCCTCCTGGTAGTATATAACTCTCTATATTACCAGAATAAGTTAATGACAACTGGTTGTCTCAAAGGAGTTAATGACAACATTCATGTGCAAAGTACTAATGGCTATGTTATGAAATCAAATTTGTTTTTGAATTTAAACATAAGCAATAGTAGTATAAAACTAGAATGTAAGATTTGAAAATTATGAAGGAAAGAATGAAAAACATGAAAAGGATTCACAGAAATGTACAATATACCAAATAATTTTTAAAGATAGTAGGGAAGCATAAATAAAATTAATCATAAAAGAAAATAATCATAATAGACAATAAAAGCTCATTGGGTATAAGTGAAACCATAGAAAACTATGAAAGGAAAACATTGACTAGAAATTTGCCCTAATGTAAATTGAAACACACCATGAAACTACACTAACCCAAACAATGGGAGGCTGTCACTAGAATAAACTATGGATGAGTGCAACAGAAATAGAGGTCCAGAAATAAACCCATGCACATTTATTTCCATATAAAATTTATTATATGGACAAGGTAGCGTTTAAAATTAGAGAAGAGAAGAATGACATTCAACAAATGATGTTGGAACAATAGTTAACCATTTATTCTTCATATTTAAACTAAAATTCCTAATGAATGAAAGGTATTCAAACTTAATTAGGGAAATTTCAATATTCATAAAAATATATATAAAAACACTCAAGGACATGTCACTAACATGAAGCAGATGTTAACATTTTTTCATAAGATCTTCCTTTCTTATATAGATTTTTTTTTTTTTTGAGACAGAGTCTCACTATGTCGCTCTTGGTAGAGTACTGTGGCATCACAGCTCACAGCAACCTCAAACTCTTGGACTTGATTCTCTTGCCACAGCCTCCCGAGTAGCTGCGACTACAGGCACCAGCCACAATGCCTGGCTATTTTTTTGTTGCAGTTGTCATTGTTGTTTAGCTGGCTCAGTCCAGGTTCAAACCCACCAGCTTGGGTATATGCCGCTGGCTCCATAACCACTGTGCTATGGGCGCCAAGCCTCTTATATTGATTTTGACAAGTATAAGATTATGGTTATACCTAAACCACTCTCTCCTTCCTTCTTCCATTCTCACTGAAGTAATCACATTTCTGACAGTAATAGATATTATTCCCATTTTATGATTTTGTATTTTATTGTGTTCTTATTATGTTAAAAATGTTTTATTGTGGGTGGCGCCTGTGGCTCAGTGAGTAGGGCGCCGGCCCCATATACCGAGGGTGGCGGGTTCTAACCCAGCCCCGGCTGAACTGCAACCAAAAAATAGCCGGGCGTTGTGGCGGGCGCCTGTAGTCCCAGCTGCTCAGGCGGCTGAGGCAGGAGAATCGCTGAAGCCCAAGAGCTAGAGGTTGCTGTGAGTCCTGTGACATCATGGGACTCTACTGAAGGTGGTAAAGTGAGACTCTGTCTCTACAAAAAAAAAAAAAAATGTTTTATTGTTCAGTATTATTATGCTTGCCCTTTTTGCTAAACATAGTTTTAGAGGTTTACTCATGTTGGTATGTATAGCTCAAGTGCATTCATTGAAATACCATGTAATATTCTGTTGTGCTACTGAATGACAGTTTATCCATTTCTCTGAATTAAGCGGCTTTAGTTGTTCTTTTGGCTTGCTATTGCAGATTAATAGTGCTGAAAAGAATGTCTCTGCGTTTCCTTATACACTGTGCAAAATTTGTCCTAGAAAACATGTAGAAGTGGCATTCCTGGATCACAGGTTATAAACATCTTTATCTTTATTGTCAAATATCCCTTAAAGAGGTTCTTCTATTTTACACACTTAATCAGCAGTGTTCAAAATTATGTACTTTCCTACATAATTACTAGCAGTTGGTATTTTAACATTCACAGTTTTTTTATGATCTGATAAATAAGAAATGCATTTCATTATTTTCTTAATTTGTATTTCCTCAATTTCTAATGGAGTAATCATTTTTTCATAATTTATAAACCATTACATTTCTTCTTCTATAATAAATCTGATTATATTATTTGCCTATTTTATATTGTAATGTTGGTCTTTTATATTTTGACTTGTAAGAGTACTTTTCAGGTTTGTGCATTTATCCATTATGAGGGTTATACATATTTTTTTCTGTCATTGCCATTACCTTTCATTTCCTTTTATTTTTTTATTGCTGATTGACAATACCATTTTATTTTTTATTTTAATTTTTTATTAAATCATAGCTGTGTACATTAATGCTGTCATGGGGTACAAAGTGCTGGTTTTATACACAATTTGAAGTATTTTCATCACACTGGTTAACATAGCCTTCGTGGCATTTTCTTAGTTATTGTGTTAAGACATTTATATTCTACATTTAGTAAGTTTCACCTGTACCTTTATAAGATGTACCGTAGGTGTGGTCCCACCAATTACCCTCCCTCCTCCCTCCCCTCCCTTTCTCCTTACCCCATATTCTTGGGCTATAATTAGGTTATAGCTTTCATATGAAAGCTATAAATTAGTTTCATAGTAGAGCTGAGTACATTGGATACTTTTTCTTCCATTCTTTTTTTTTTTTTATTAAATCATAGCTGTGTACATTAATGTGATCATGGGGCACCATACATTAGTTTCATAGACCGTTTGACACATTTTCATCACACTGGTTAACATAGCCTTCATGGTATTTTCTTAGTTATTGTGCTAAGACATTTACATTCTACATTTACTAAGTTTCACATGTACCCTTGTAAGATGCACCACAGGTGTAATCCCACCAATCTCCCTCCCTCTGCCCCCCTCCCTTTACCCCTCCCCCTATTCTTAGGTTGTAACTGGGTTATAGCTTTCATGTGAAAGCCATAAATTAGTTTCATAGTAGGGCTGAGTACATTGGATACTTTTTCTTCCATTCTTAAGATACTTTACTAAGAAGAATATGTTCCAGCTATATCCATATAAACATGAAAGATGTAAAGTCTCCATCTTTCTTTAAGGCTGCATAATATTTCATGGTGTACATATACCACTCTTTATTAATCCATTTGTGGGTCAGTGGGCACTGGGCTTCGTCCATGACTTAACAATTATGAATTGGGCTGCAATAAACATTCGAGTAGAAATATCTTTGTTAAAGTGTGATTTTTGGTCTTCTGGGTATATACCTAGTAGAGGAATTGTAGGATCAAATGGCAGGTCTATTTTTAGTTCTCCAAGTGTTCTCCAAACATCTTTCCAAAAGGAACATATTAGTTTGCATTCCCAACAGCAGTGTAGAAGTGCTCCCTTTTCTCCACATCCACACCAACATCTCTGGTTTTGGGATTTTGTGATGTGGGCTAATCTTACTAGAGTTAGATGGTATCTCAAAGCTGTTTTGATTTGCATTTCTCTGATGATTAAGGATGATGAGCATATTTTCATATGTCTGTAGGCTGTGCACCTGTCTTCTTCAGAGAAGTTTCTCTTTAAGTCCCTTGCCCTGAGATGGGATCTCTTGTTCTTTTCTTGCTAATATGTTTGAGTTCTCTGTGGATTCTGATTATTAAACCTTTGTCGGAGACATAACCTGCAAATATCTTCTCCCATTCTGAGGTCTGTCTGCTTGCTTTACTTACTGTGTTCTTGGCTGTGCAGAAGTTTTTTAGTTTGATCAGGTCCCAGTAGTGTATTTTTGATGCTGCTTCAATTGCCTAGGGGGTCCTCCTCATAAAATATTCATCCAGGCCGATTTCTTCAAGAGTTTTCCCTGCACTTTGTTGTAGTATTTTTACGGTTTCATGTCTTAAGTTTAAATCTTTAATCCCCTGAGAGTCTATCTTATTTAATGGTGAAAGGTGTGGGTCCAGTTTCAATTTTCTACAGATCACCAGCCAGTTCACCCAGGACCATTTTTTAAATAGGGAATCTTTTTCCCACTGAATGTTTTTAATTGGCTTGTCAAAGATCAAATTAACAGTAAGTAGCTGGGTTAATCTCTTGGTTCTCTATTCTGTTCCATACATCCACCTCTCTGTTTTTGTGCCAGTACCATGCTGTTTTGATCACTATCGATTTATAGGATAGTCTGAGGTCTGGTGGTGTGATTCCTCCTGCTTTATTTTTATTTCTGAGTAATGTCTTGGCTATTAAAGGTTTTTTCTGATTCCATATAAAATAAAGTATAATTTTTTAAAGTTCTTTAAAGTATGACAATGGAGTTTTTATAGGGATTACATTAAAATTGTATATTGCTTTGGGTAGTATGGACATTTTACCAATGTTGATTCTTCCCAGTCATGAGCATGGTATGTTTTTCCATTTGTTAACATTTTCAGCTATTTATTTTCTTAGAGTTTCATAGTTCTTTTTATGGGGATCCTTCATGTCCTTTGTTAGGTAAACTCCCAAATATTTCATCTTCTTTGGCACTACTGTGAACAGAATAGAGTCCTTAACTGTTTTTTCAGCTTGACTATTGTTGGTATATATAAAGGCTACAGATTTATGAGTGTTGATTTTGTAAGCTGAGACTCTGCTGTATTCCTTGATCACTTCTAAGAGTTTTGGAGTAGAATCCCTGGTGTTTTCCAGATATAAAATCATATCATCTGTGAAGAGTGAAGGTTTGATCTCTTCTGACCCTATATGGATGCCCTTGGTCATCTTTTCTTCTCTAATTGCAATACCTAAAACTTCCATTACAATGTTAAAGAGCAGTGGAGACAATGGGCAACCTTGCCTGGTCCCTGATCTGAGTGGAAATGATTTCAATTTGATTCCATTCAATACGATATTGGCTGTGGGTTTGCTGTAGATGGCCTCTATCAGTTTAAGAAATGTCCCTTCTCTACCAATTTTCTTAAGTGTTCTGATCATGAAGGGATGCTGGATATTATCAAAAGCTTTTTCTGCATCAATTGAGAGAATTATATGGTCTTTATTTTTTAATTTGTTTATGTGCTGAATTATATTTATAGATTTATGTATATTGAACTGGCCTTGAGACCCTGGGATAAAACCCACTTGGTCATGGTGTAAAATTTGTTTGATGTGTTTCTGGATTCTGTTTGTTAGGATCTTGTTAAATATTTTTGCATCAATATTCATTAGTTATATTGGTCTACAATTTTCTTTTCTTTTTTTTTTTTAATTTTTATTTTTTTATTAAACCATAGCTGTGTACATTAGTATGATCATGGGGCTTACGCAGCCTTAAAGAAAGATGGAGACTTTACCTCTTTCGTGTTTACATGGATGGAGCTGGAACATATTCTTCTTAGTAAAGTGTCTCAAGAATGGAAGAAAAAGTACCCAATGTACTCACCCTTATTATGAAATTTTCTTTTCTTTTTGGGTCTTTTCCTGGTTTGGGGATCCTCAGATTTTATGCTTCTGGTACTTTGTTATAAAGTCTGTACACACCCTGAGTTCATAAAATAATCTATTATTTTTTTCTTTGTACATTTTATTGCTTAGTCCATTTGGGATTCCTTTTATTTTGGCGTGAAGTAGGGCTCTAACTTGGTTTGTTTCATATGGGTGGCTCATTAGCCCAGGACCATCTGTTGATAGCTCAACTTTTTACCTGAACTGCAGTTTTATCTTTGATATATATTGACTCTATTTCTAGACTCTGCATTTCTTTCCTGGTTTATCTATACTTCTTTATTTTCATTTTCTTTCAAAATATTATGGAGGTACAAATATTTTTGGTCACATGGATCACTTTTGTAATGCTTGAGTCAGGGCAAAAACGTGTGCCCATCACCCTCCAAGATAATGTTCATTGTAGCTGTTAGGTGGATTTTCATTCATTCCTTCTTCTCCCCTCACCCCTGCTTGGTTTTCACTGAGTTGTACTGCCCTCTGTGCATATGTGCTCTTCAATTAGTTCCAATTTAATAGGAGTACATGTAGTGTTTGTTTTTCCATTCTTTACGTACTTCACTTAGGATACTGGTCTCCAACTTCATCCAAACTGTTGCAAAAGGCATTAATTTATCCTTTTTATGGCTAAATGGTATTCTGTGGTATACATACACCACATTTTGTTAACCCATTCATGGACTGATGGGCATTTGGGTTGATTGCACATCTTTGTAATTGTAAATTGTACTACAATAAACATTCAAGTGAAGTTGTCTTTTTGATAAAATGACTTTGTTTATTTTGGGTAAATACCCAGTAGTGGGATTGTTGGATCTAATGATAGGTCTACTTTTAGTTCTTTGCAGAATCTTCATACTATTTCTATTCTCCATACTTCTTCTATTCCATAGAGGTTGTACTAATTTGAAATTGACCGACAGTGTAAAAGTGTTCTTTTCTCTCTGCAAACACACCAGCATCAATTGTTTTTGGACTTTTTAATAAAAGCTATTGTAACGGGGGTAAGGTGATGGCTCATTGTGGTTTTAATTTGCATTTCCTTTATTACTAGAGACATTGAGCATTTTTTAATATTATACTCTTGGGTGGCGCCTGTGGCTCAAAGGAGTAGAGTGCCCACTGCATATGCCGGAGGTGGTGGGTTGAAACCCAGCCCTGGCCAGAAACTGAAAAAAGAAAAAATATATATATATATATATACATATGTATATCTATACATATTATACTCTCTTGTTTTGATCCTTTGGTCTATCTTTATAGAAATGTAGTAATATAAAGTACATTGTTTTAATTACTGTAACTTTATAGTAAAGGTTATTATCTGATAAGGCAAGTGTTCCTTATTTTGGCCTTCTGCATTCCTATATAAATGTTAAAATAGGTTTATCAACCTTTTCATCCATGTGAACAAAGACATGCACACACATCTGCTGGGATTTTAGTGGATTATGTTGATTCCAATAAGGTATTATCAATCTATGAATAGGATAGATATTTCCCATTTATTTTACCATCTTTGATTTGTCTTATTAATGTTTTATCACTTTATGTTTACAGGTCTTGCACTTTTGGTTACATTTATTTATTTATGTATTTGGTATTTGATGTGTGTATGTGTGTATATATGTATATACATATGTATAGTATTTCATATTAATATGAAGGTAAAAACAGTTAAGTTACATTGTTTTTATTTGTTAGGTAAAGTCCAACTTGTAATTAAGCCCTTCACCCAGGGGCTGTGCTGAGTACTCTTGCATTGTTCCCTTTAGATGAGAACTTACTAGTCTCCCTCACTCCTCCCTTTTCCCCTCTCCTACATCCCCCATTACTCCCACTTGAATTTAATTGTATTTTTCTCTCCTGTGGGTGTATAGTTGTTTATCTTTTGGTTTTATATTAGTATTGAGTACACTGGATACTTGCTTTTCCATTCTTGTGATAATTTACTAAAAAAGTTCTTTAGCTCTGTCCACATTAATGCAAGAGATACACAGTGTCTATCTTTTTATGACTGAATAGTATTCCAGAGTATACAGATAGCACAGTTTATTAATCCATTTGTGTCTTGATGGGCACTTGGGTTGATTCCACATCATAGTGATTGTGAATTGAGCTGCAGTGAACATTGTGGCTACATGTGGCTAATCTGTTCTCTCAGCACCATTTATTAAATAGGGATTCTTTTCCCCAATGTATGCTTTTGTTTGGTTTATCAAAGGTCAGATGCTGATATACAGCTAGTTTCATCTCTAAGTTCTCTATTCTATTCCATAGATGTATATCTCTATTTTTGTGCCAGTACCATGCTGTTTTGGTAACTGTAGACTTATAGTATAAACTGAAGTCTTGTAATGTAATGCCTCCAGATTTGTTTTTATTTATTACACTTGCTTTGGCTATTCATTTTTCCCCCTAGATCCATATGAAATGAAGTACTATGCGATATTTTTGATACTTTCATAATGGTACAACTTTTAAATTTTATTTTCTAACTGTCTATTGGTAGTATATAGATACACAACTAAATTTTTAATATTGACTTTATATTAGTGAATTCATTTTTTAATTTAATGTAAATTTTAACTATAGGTGTGCATATTTTGGGGTATATGTAATGTTTTGATTCATGTATACAATATACAACATTCAAATCTGAGTAATATTTACTACCTAAAGCATTTATCTTTTCTTCATTTTAGAAAAATTATAATTCATTTCTTCTAGCTATTTTGAAACACATGATAAATACTGTTAAATACATTATAATTTCATACTGTATTATCAAATGCTAGAACTTGTTTCTTCTATCTAACTGTATTTTTGTATCGATTAATTAAATTATCTTCATCATCCTTACTCCACTTCCCAGCCTCTGGCAACCACCATTCTACTCTCTAATTCTGTAAGATACCTTTTTAGCTCTCATGTAAGAGTGAGAACATGCAAGAACTGTTTTTCTTTGCTTGGCTTATTTCACTTAACATAATGTTCTCTAGTTCCATCCATGTTGCTCCAAATGGCAGGATTTCATCCTTTTTGTGGCTGTATAGTATTTCATTGCATATATGTATCACATTTTCTTTATCCATTCATCTGTTGCTGGGCACTTAGGTTGATTCCAAATCTTGGCTATTTTTAAATAGTGCTGCAGTAAACATGGGAGTACAGATATCTTTTTGATTTACTGAACTCTTCTTCAGATATACACTTAGCAGTTGGATTGCTGAGTCATAGGGTAGTTCTATTTTCAGTTTTTTTGAGGAACATCCAGACTTTTCTCCATAGCAGTTGGACTAATTTACATTCCCAAGAACAGTATGTGAGGGTCCCCTTTCTCTTTCTGTACATCTTTGCCAGCATTCATTATTGCATATCTTTTTGAGAAAAGCCTTTTTAAGTGGGGTGAGATGATAACTCATTATAGTTTTGATTTCCATTTGTCTGATGATAAATGATATTGAGAATTTTTTCATATACCTCAAATGTCTGGTTGATCCCTTTGCCCAATTTTTTTTTTTTTTAATTTCAGTGATCCTTTTAATAAACTTGTTTCACACACAGAGAAACCAAGGTTGTCAGGTATAAAGTGTCAGCCAGCCAGGAAATGGCTGGTCTGGAATTTGAACCCTGGAATCTCTGGCTCCCAAATCTGGCTCTTTCTAGACCGCAGGCTTTCTTTCTTTTTTTTTTTTTAAGTTTTAAATCATAGCTGTGTACATTAATATGATCATGGGGCATCATTCACTAGCTTCACAGACCGTTTACCAAGTTTCACATATACACTTATAAGATGTACCGCTGGTGTAATCCCACCAATCCCCTTCCTTCTACCCACCTCCTTCCTCCCTCCCCTCCCTATCCCCCTTCCCCCTATTCTTAGGTTGTAACTGGGTTATAGCTTTCAAGTGAAAACCCTAAATTAGTTTCATAGTAGGGCTGAGTACATTGGGTACTTTTTCTTCCATTCTTGAGATACTTTACTAAGAAGAATATATTCCAGCTCCATTCATGTAAACATGAAAGAGGAAAGTCTCCATCTTTCTTTAAGGCTGAATAATATTCCATGGTGTACATGTACCACAATTTATTAATCCATTCGTGGATCGATGGGCACTTGGGCTTTTTCCATGACTTAGCAGTTATGAATTGGGCTGCAGTAAACATTCTGGAACAAATATCTTTGTTATGATGTGATTTTTGGTCTTCTGGGTATATGCCCAATAGATGGATTACAGGATTGAATGGCAGATCTATTTTTAGATCTCTAAGTGTTCTCCATATCTCTTTCCAAAAGGAATGTATTACTTTGCATTCCCACCAGCAGTACAAAACTGTTCCCTTTTCTCCACATCCACACCAACATCTCTGGTCTTGGGATTTTGTGATATAGGCTAGTCTCACTGGAGTTAGATGGTATCTCAAAGTAGTTTTGATTTGCATTTCTCTGATGATTAAAGATGATGAGCATTTTTTCAGATGTCTGAAGGCCACGCGCCTGTCTTCTTCAGAGAAGTTTCTCTTCAAATCCCTTGCCCAGCCTGTGATAGGATCCCTTGTTCTATTCTTGCTAATGCCTTTGAGTTCTCTGTGGATTCTTGTTATTAAACCTTTGTCAGAGACATAACCTGCAAATATCTTCTCCCATTCTGAGGGCTGTTTGCTTGCTTTACTTACTGTGTTCTTGGCTGTGCAGAAGCTTTTTAGTTTGATCAAGTCCCAGTAGTGTATTTTTGAAGCTGCTTCAATTGCCTGGGGGGTCCTACTCATAAAATACTCACCCAGACCGATTTCTTCAAGGGTTTTCCCTGCACTCTCCTCTAGTATTTTTATAGTTTCATGTCTTAAGTTTAAATCTTTGATCCAGTGAGAGTCTATCTTAGTTAATAGTGAGAGGTGTGGGTCCAGTTTCAGTCTTCTACAGGTTGCCAGCCAGTTCACCCAGCACCATTTATTAACTAGGGAATCTTTTCCCCACTGAATGTTTTTAATTGGCTTGTCAAAGATTAAATAACGTTAAGTAGCTCGGTTCATCTCTTGGTTCTCTATTCTATTCCAGACATCTACTTCTCAGTTTTTGTGCCAATACCATGCTGTTTTGATCACTATCGATTTGTAGTATAGTCTGAGGTCTGGTAGCATAATTCCTCCTGCTTTGTTTTTATTTCTGAGTAATGTCTTGGCTATTTGAGGTTTTCTCTGATTCCATATAAAACGAAGTATTGTTTTTTCCAGATCTTTAAAGTATGACAGTGGAGCTTTAATAGGGATTGCATTGAAATTATATATTGCTTTGGGTAGTATGGACATTTTAACTATGTTGATTCTTCCTAGCCATGAGCATGGTATGTTTTTCCATTTGTTAATATTTTTAGCTATTTCTTTTCTTAGAGTTCATAGTTCTCTTTATAGAGATCTTTCACGTCCTTTGTTAGATAAATTCCCAAATATTTCATCTTCTTTGGCACTACTGTGAATGGGATGGAGTCCTTAACATTTTTTCAACTTGACTATTGTTGGTATATATAAAGGCTACCGATTTATGAATGTTGATTTATAACCAGAGATGCTGCTGTATTCCTTGATCACTTCTAAGAGTTTTGTAGTAGAGTCCCTAGTGTTTTCCAGATATCTATCATATCATCTGCGAAGAGCGAAAGTTTGATCTCTTCTGACCCTATATGGATGCCCTTAATCACCTTTTCTTCCCTAATTGCAGTGGCTAAAACTTCCATTACAATGTTAAAAAGCAATGGAGACAATGGGCAACCTTGTCTGGTTCCTGATCTGAGTGGAAATGATTCCAATTTAACTCCATTCAGTATGATATTGGCTGGGGGTTTGCCGTAGATGGTCTCTATCAGTTTAAGAAATGTCCCTTCTATACCGATTTTCTTAAGTGTTCTGATCATGAAGGGATGCTGGATATTATCAAAAGCTTTTTCTACATCGATTGAGAGAATCATATGTTCTTTGTTTTTTAATTTGTTTATGTGCTGATTACATTTATAGATTTACGTATATTGAACCAGCCTTGAGACCCTGGGATAAAACCGACTTGGTCATGGTATAATTTGTTTGATATGTTGCTGGATTCTGTTTTTTAGGATCTTGTTGAATATTTTTGCATCTATATTCATTAGTGATATCAGTCTATAATTTTCTTTTCTTGTTGGGTCTTTTCCTGGTTTTGGGCTCAGGGTGATGTTTGCTTCATAGAACGTGTTGGGTAGTCTTCCTTCTTTTTCTACCTTTTGGAACAGGTTGAGTAATATAGGTACTAATTCCTCTTTAAAGGTTTGTTAGAATTCTGACGTGAAAACCTCTGGTCCCGAGCTTTTCTTTTTAGGGAGGTTTTGTATGGTTGATGCTATTTCTGAACTTGATATGTGCCTGTTCAACATTTCCACTTGATTCTGGTTAAGTCTTGGAAGGTGACGTGCTTCCAAGTATCGGTCGATTTCCTTCAGATTTTCGTATTTCTGAGAGTATAGTTTCTTGTAATATTCATTAAGGATTTCTTTGATTTCTGAGGAGTCTGTTGTTATTTCGTCTTTGTTGTTTCTGATTGATGAGATTAGAGATTTTACTCTTTTTTTCCTGATTAGTTTGGCCAAGGTTTATCTATTTTATTGACCTTTTCAAAAAACCAGCTTTTTGATTTATTGATCTGTTGTATTATTCTTTGTTTTCAATTTCATTTAATTCTGCTCTAGTTTTGGTTATTTCTTTTCCTCTACTGGGTTTGGGGTATGTTCTTCCTTTTCCAGTTGCTTGAGATGTCCCATTAAGTTGTTAACTTCCTCTCTTACCGTTCTCTTGAGGAAGGCTTGCATTGCTATAAATTTCCCTCTTAGAACTGCCTTTGCGGTGTCCCAGAGGTTCTGATAGTTTGTGTCTTCATTGTTGTTTTGTTCAAAAAAAATTGGCGATTTCTTTCTTAATCTCATTTCTGACCCAGCTATCATTCAGCATAAGGTTATTTAACTTCCATGTTTTTATATGAGTATGCAGATTCCTGTTGTTACTCAGCTCAAGTTTTATTCCATGGTGGTCCGAGAAGATGCATGGAATAATTTCTATTTCTTTAAATTTACTGAGGTTAGACTTGGACCTAAGGTGTGATTGATTTTGGAGTAAGTTCCATGAGCTGAAGAGAAGTATGTGTATTCAGTTTTGTTGAGATGAAATGTTCTATAGATTTCTGCTAAATCGAAATATTGGATGGTTAGGTTTAAATCTAAGTTTTCTTTGCTCAGCTTCTTGTTGAAGGATCGATCCAACACTGCCAAAGGAGTGTTGAAATCTCCGACTATTATGGAGCTGGAGGAAATCAAGTTGCTCATGTCAGTTAGAGTTTCTCTTATAAATTGAGGTGCATTCTGGTTGGGTGCATAGATATTAATAATTGAGATCTCATCATAGTGAGTATTACCTTTAACAAATATGAAGTGACCATTCTTGTCCTTCCTTACTTTTGTTGGTTTAAAGCCTATTGTATCTGCAAGTAAAATTGCAATACCTGCTTTTTTCTGATTACCATTTGCCTGAAATATGGATGACCGTCCTTTCACCCTGAGTCTGTATTTGTCTTTTAAGTTAAGATGTGACTCTTGTATGCAACAAATACCTGGCCTGAGTTTTTGTATCCAGTCAGCTAACCTATGCCTCTTTTGAGGACAGTTAAAGCTGTTCGCATTAATGGAGAATATTGATAAGTCTGGTGAAGTTTTGGGTATCGAGTTTTTCAAAAGTCCAGTGGGCATTTTTAATCCTTTCGCCAGTTTGGAAATTGGAGTTTGATCCGAAGTTTCTTTTGATCCAAAAGTTTACTTTTGTGGTATAGGATTAGGTTGGTCTTTATGGAGGATAGGTCTGAGAATATCCTGAAGAGCTGGTTTGGTTATGGCAAATTTCTTCAACATATGAATGTCATTAAAGTATTTAATTTCTCCATCATAAATGAAACTCAGTTTACCTGGATACAAGATCTGTGGTTGAAAGTTATTTTGCTTTAGGAGATGAAAAGTCGGTGACCACCCTCTTCTCGCTTGAAAAGTTTCAGCGGAGAGATCATTAGATGAGAGTAGTCATTCTAATATTCTTCCCTTTGAGGGTAATGGTTTTCTTTCTCCTGGCAGCTTTGAGAATTTTCTCCTTCATATTAACTTTAGTGAAGTTAATTATGATATGCCTGGGGGATGTCTTATTGGGGTTGAGTCATGCTGGGGTTCTGAAGCTGTCCGCTATCTGAATTTCAGAATCTGTAGGCATGTCTGGAAAATTCTCTTTCATAATTTCATGCAAAAGGGCCTCTGTGCCCAGCGAGGCCAGTTCATCTTTTTCTGGAACTCCAATGATTTGGATATTTGCCTTCTTCAAATTATCCCAGAGCTCTCGGAGAGAATGATCCGTTTTTGCTCTCCATTTCTCTTCCTCTTTGAGAGTTTGGGAGCGTTCAAAGGCTTTATCTTCAATGTCAGAAATCCTTTCTTCTGCTTGCTCCATTCTGTTGCTGAGGTATTCTACTGTATTTTTCATATCTTTGAGGGCTGTAAATTCTTGCTTCAGTGTTTCTAAGTCTTTGGTGGTTTTGTCTTTAAATTCATTAAATTCTTGAGACAACTTTTGAATTTCTCCTCGAATTCCTAATTCCACTTTGTTAATCTTGTCTGCAATCCAAATTCTAAATTCAATTTCTGACATCTCAGGCAGTTGTTCATGAATGGGATCTTCAATTACATCTGCCATATCTTTCCTTGGGGGGTTGATCTATTCTGGTTATTCATGTTACCAGAGTATTTCTGCTGATTCTGCCTTATGGTTGTTTTACTCCCTTTGAT
This sequence comes from Nycticebus coucang, assembly GCF_027406575.1. NCBI lineage: Eukaryota > Metazoa > Chordata > Mammalia > Primates > Lorisidae > Nycticebus > Nycticebus coucang. Next base: position 46,058,339 of record NC_069801.1, on the reverse strand, counting down.
TTTTTTCCCCTGGGGCTTTGTTGAGGGCCTGTACAGTGTTGTGGCCTGAGAAACTGGGGCCCTGTCTGGTGTGGTGGGGCTAAGTGGTTCTGTCTTGTTTTCAGCTGCTTTCTGTTCCACCATAGTGAAACAGATACTCTGGATTGAAGTCTCAGCTGTGGAGAAATATCAGCAATTAAGTCACCCCGCCCCCTACCAGCAAACAATTGGAAAAGAAAAATCAAACCTTCCTACCACTGTGCACCCAGGGCACCACCTGATTTGTCCTCAGGTGATTGGTTCAGTTCAAAAGGTCCAAATCAATTGTCTCAGTCTTCACCTGTCTCGGGTGAGAGAGTTTAAGAGTTCTCTGGGAACTGGATCACAGGGGTCTGGTGACTACTCTGGTGTGGCTTGCTCCAGTGCTGCATGGAGTCAGGAGGAGCCACCCAGCCTATAGATCAGTCTGGGAAGGTTGCTGCCTCCTTCCCCACCTTGCACCACTGTCACACCCAGTCACTGATAACCCTGCAGTTGGCTGACCCAGTTGCCTGTAGTGAATCGGTACTCCAGGAGTTTGCACCTGCCTGAATCACAAGGAAGTCTGTCAGGCCGTTGCCCTCTGCCTCTCTCTAGCAGGAGGAGGTGAGGCCTGACAACCTCGGGTTCTTGATTAAGGTTGGGGGGTTTTCACTCAGGTCCAGTCTCGCCCCTGATTAATGTTACTGACAGAACAGAACAGAACAGAACAGAACAACTTTGTGGTTCCCCTGAAGAAGAGAAGCTCAATTGAGCTTCCAAATCAGCTTGTCTTTGCTCTTGTATTTTCTATAGGCTGATGATCCCCTGAGGGCCAGGTACATCTTAGGTTCAGTAGAGCGGACCTCTGGGTCAGCCCTGCCCTGGGAGTTTCCCCGGTTTGCAAGTTGGAGTTTCCTCAGGCAAATCCTATACTCAGAGTCTCTGGTTGCCCAGGGAGATGGGGGTGTGGCTTCAGAATATTGGGTAGTGAGCTGTATTGCTAGCAAAAGAGGGCTGCTGTTTTATGCCTCAGGCAACCGCTGCTCTGGTGCAGCTCCCTTCTGGCCAACCGTCCTCTCTCTGCTCCCATACCCCAAAGTCTGCACTGACCGGCTACAGCCTGGCACTGTCTACACCCCTTGAGCAATTGCCCAAGAGTCTGGACTCCTGGGGGACAGGCCTCCATACCTTGGAGCAAGAGCAGAGGGGAGCACGGGGAGCTCTGGGAGCCTGCGGTTGTCGGCAGAGAACACACACAGTTTTACACAGTTTTATGCCTGGCCGTATTGTCACCAAAAGATGGCTGTCGTACTGTGCCTCAGGGAACTGCCACTCCGGTGTGGTCCCCTCTCTGCTGACCATCCTCTCCTCACTCCATGCCCCGGAGCCGGTGCTGACTAGCTGTAGTCGAGGCCCCGTCCACACCCCTTGAGAAATCACCCAAGACTCTGAACTCCTGGGGGACTGGCCTGCAGACCTCAGTGTGAGTGAAGGTGAGTCCTGGGAGCTCAGAATTCCAGGTAGAGACTATATACAGTTTATACAGTTTTATGCCTGGCAGGTGTAAGCCATGGCACCCTAGTAGGGGAGGTAGGTCCAGTTTTTAGAGGGTCTCTCCCGTAGAGTGTAGTGGGAGGACCTTTGAACTCTGCCCGATTGTTTGTGGGGCACTCCGAGCCGTTCTCATGGGGGAGGGGACTCCTGACCACTTGGTGATAGATTTTGTACCTTTTGTTTGTATCCTTGTGGTTGCAGCTCGCCTCAGCGGGGTTGACATGCGTTCTTCAACCTTCTCTCTTAGTGCAGCTCGAATACACCAGGTTACTTGCTGAATTTTTGTCCTTTAACTCTCCTACTGGATGGGAGCCTCTGGAAAGCTGGCTTCAGTCAGCCATCTTGTCTCCACCCCTAGACCGCTCCCCTTTGCCCAATTTTAATTAGATTATTTGATTTCTTCCTATTGAGTTGGTTGAATTCCTTATAAGTTCTATTAGTCCTTTATCTCATGGAGAGATTGGAAATATTTTCTCCCATTCTGTGGGTTGGTTTTTCTCTTTATTATTTCTTTTGCCATGCATAAGCCTTTTGGCTTGATATGATCCCATTTGTCCAACTGGGTTTTTTTGCCTGTGCTTTGGTGGGTATTACTCAAGAAGTCCTTGCCTAGACCAATGTTCTTAAGCACTTCCCTAATGTTTTCTTTTAGTACTTTCATAGTTTCTGCTCTTAAGTCTTCAATTTATTTTGATTTGATTTCTGTATATGGGAAGTGGTAAGGGTCTAATTTCATTCTTCAGCATACAGACTATATTTAGTATAGTCCCTGCAACTTGAAACTAGCTTAGACAACATTAAATGGGAAATTTACTCATTATTAGACACAGTTATTGGATTTATGAGAAGCTAGAGAACCCAGGTCATTGTCTGGGACTGCACACAGGCTTCTCACCATATGCTTACCCATATTGGGCTGCTCTTTGGCATATACCTGGAATGAAACTTGAATTCCTCCAATAATACCATGAATCCCTAGTCAGGATGGGTAATTCTCCAGTCCTTATGCATGACTACCTTGAGAGTTGTACTCTCTCTGAGCCTGCTAGGTACCACAGGTCAGTATTTGCAGAGATCTGATCTATAGTATCATATTACTGAAACAAGCACCTTATATTAAAAATGTAAATCTAAAGAAGAAAGAAAAATGAATAAAGAAAGGAAGAAATTATAATGTATTAAAACATCTGGTCTTATTAAAGAGAAGAGAAAAGGCTCAATAAATACTGAACAATTGTTTTGAGATGGTTGCAATATACAATGTGATTTATTTTTATATTCTTTTTTTTATTGTTGGGGATTCACACTATCTTCTGGGGATTTTATTGCTTCATGTCTTAAATATAGATAATTTTTCCATTGTGAGTTAATTTTTCTAAGTGGTGAGAGGTGTGGGTCCAGTTTCATTCTCTTATATATGGCTAACAAGTTCTCCCAGCATTATTTATTAAATAGGGATTCTTTTCCCCAGTGAATATTTTTGCTTGCTTTGTCAAAGATTAGATGGCTATATGAGACTGGTTTCATCTCCAGATTTTCTATTCTTCTCCAGAGATCTATCTTTCTATGTTTATGCCAATATTATGCTATTTTGATCACTATAAACTTGTAGGATGGCTTAATGTCTGGCAAGGTGATGTCTCCCAATTTATTCTTGTTTCCTAGTATTGTGTTGGCTAATTGAGTTTTTTTCTGGTTCCGTATAAAACTTAGAATTACTTTTTTCAAGATCTTCAAAGTAAGACATTGGTATTTTAATGGGGATTTCATTAAATCTGTAGATTGCTTTTGGGAAGTATAGACATTTTAACAATATTTTTTCTTCCAATCCATGTGCATGTTATGTACTTCATTTGTTAATATCCTCTGCTGTTTCTTTTCTAAGTGATTTGGAATTGTCCCTTTAGAGATCTTTCATATTCTTTGTTAGATATATTCTGAGGTATTTCATTTGTTCAAGGTGGAGGTTACTGTATCTTGATTTGATTCTCAGCTTCACTGTTGTGGAATATATGAAGGCTACTTATTTGCATACACTGATTTTTTAACCCGAACCATTGCTGTATTTCTTGATCACTTTGAGGAATCTTGTGGTTGAGTCCTTGGGGAATTTCTAAGAATAGGATTATATCATCTGTGAAGAGTGATAATTTGACTTCCTCTGTTCCTGTTTCGATATTCTTAATATAATTCTCTTGTCTGACTGCACTGGCTAAAACTTCCAGCAATATAAGGAAAAGTAGCGGTGATAATGGGGATCCTTATCTGGTTCCGGTTCTAAGCAGGAATTCTTTCAGTTTTTCTCCATTCAATATGATCATGGCTGTGGATTTGTCATAGATGGCTTCTATCAGTTTCAGAAATGTCCTATCTATGCCTATATTCTTGAGTGTTGTTATGCCTATTGCTAAACAATACTTGTGTCACAGAGGAGATAAAGAAATTATTAGATTCCTTAAACAAGTGACAAGCCACAAACTTTCAAAACCTCTGGGAGTTTGAGAGGGAAATTTATTGCATTATATGCCTACATCCAGAAATCAGAAAGATCACAAGTCAACAATCTAATGACTTATCTCAAGGAGCTGGAAAAGGAAGAGAAATACGATCCCAGACACAGCAGAAGAAAATAAATAACCAAAATCATATCAGAAATAAATGAAATTGAGAACTAATGAATCATTCAGAAGATTACTAGAAACAGAGAAGCAAGATCTCTGATAGGCTTAATCAGAAATGAAAAAGGGGAAATAGCAGCTGATACCATAGAGATACAAAAGATCTTTACTGAATTATAGAAATTTCTATGTCCAGAAATTTGAAAACATGGAAGAAATTGACAAATTTCTGGAATCACACTACCTTGCTACACTCAACTAAGAACAAATAGAACTCTTTTTTTTTTTTTTTTTAGACCGAATCTCATTTTGTTGCTCTTGGTAGAGTTCCCTGGCATCACAGTTCATAGCAACATCAAAGTCTTAGGCTCAAGCCATCCTCTTGCCTCAGCCTCCAGAGTAGCTGAGACTATAGGCAACCGCCACAATGCCTAGCTATGTTTAGAGACTGGTTCTCACTGTAGCTCAGGCTGGTCTCCAACTTCTGAGCTCAGGAGATCCACCCACCTCAGCCTTCCAGAGTGCTAGGATTATGGGTGTGAGCCACTGCACCTGGCCCACAAGTAGAATCCTTGAATATAAAAATTTCAAGCTCCAAAATAAAAATGATAAAAAAAACTTCTAACAAAAAACGTCCTGGACCAGACAGCTTCACAGCAGAATTCCACCAAACCTTCAAGGAATAGCTAGTATCCACATTGAAGACTCTATTTGAAAATATTGAGAAGGAATCTTCCTAAAACCCCTTTTATCTCCCAAATATCAAAATTATGAAAGCACACAACAAAAAAGAAAACTATAGATCAATGTCATTAATGAATATTGATGTGAAATACTCAATAAAATTTTAGCCAAAGATTTCAGCTACACAATTTTTTTTTTTTTTAAATATCTACCACGATCAAGTAGGCTTTATCCCAGGGATGCAAGGCTGGTTCCAGATACACAAATCTATAAGTGCAATTCATTACATAAACAAAAGTAAAAGCAAGGACTATATGATTCTCTCAATTGATGCAAAGAAAGCTTCTGAGAAAATATACTCTCACAGAGTCTTATAACAGCTTTGATACACTACTGTTGTCATCCCAATTTGGGGTATAAATAATAAATATTTAAAAAAATTAATTATCCTTCTTAATATCTCAGACTGATGGGGCACTGGGTTCCAATTCCAAGTATATCCAGCCAAAAAGTCCATGATCTTACTCTCCTGAATCAATAAACTTGGCTCAAATTCTACTTATTGCAATATACACTTATATGATTATAATTACTTAATCTCAATATCACTTACCTTATGTGCAAATAAGAGGTAACAAAGAGTTCCTGTCTTAAAAAATCATCAAAACAAATGAGATAATACATTGTATACCAGAATCTCTGGGGGCAGGGCCCAAGCATCTGTAGTATTCAAAAGCTATACAAGTGGTTTTTATCTACAATCAGTTTATTCTAATATATAAAATGTTGACATAATGCTTAACTCAAATTTTGATAGTAAGTGCTCAGAAACTGTTAGTTTTTATAATAGTTGTTATAATTATGTGTGCCATTTCTTGTCATTCATTTTTAGTAAATAACTTATAATTGAGTAGAAAATACATAAAGCCAAGATTTCCTGCACTGCCTACTTCCAAATAGTTTTGATTCTCACCACCACATGCTGCCTTACTAACTGGGTGGGAGACATAAAAAATTAAAAGGTACAGAATGATAAAAGATGTTTTTTTTTTTTCATTAAATGTCATGAAGAAAGTATAGTATTTATGGTTAGAACATCTAAAATTTGAGTCTCATCTCTACAGGGATTTTGCTGGGGGAGAGAGGCAAAGCCACTTAACTTTTATTAGCATCAATTTCCTCGTGTCTAAAGTTGGGCCAAAATAAACAATTTTTGTTTATGGATGGAGTAGTCAAAAAATATAGCATACTTAAAATACCTTGAAAATTTGCAAGGCACATAGTAGGATGTTAATAATCAATAAATGTTTTACATTATTACTCATTTCTTTGTTCCAGTTTCACATATGTGTGTTATTTCACTTGCCTTTTCCCTGTTTTTATGAATAATCTAAATCCTAAAAGTGCAGTTTGACTTCCATGTTCACAGGAAATGGATCTGATGCCTGGAATCTCAGAAGAACAAAAGGGGAGTAGACCCTGTGAGATTCAAAGGCCATTTGTCCCCTTCATATTGATTTTCTAAGTCAAGCAGTAGCAAAAGCCCGGGGAGAACTAATTGAACTGACAAAAGGCAAGTCTCGGTTATTAATAATGGAAGAACCTTGATCATTCTTGATGACTTCATTTAATGACAAAAGGGAGGTCTGAAACTGAAATGCCTGAAGATGATGGCTGGATGGATCTCTGAGGAGAAAGGAAGACAAGTTATTCCTAAAAGCTTATTTCATGGAACAAAGCATTTTGTGATAGTTTCAAATACAAGGCCAGAGAAAATGGTTTTGATTTTCTCTTTTTTTTTTTTTTTTTGGCCGGGGCTGGGTTTGAACCCGCCACCTCCGGCATATGGGACCGGCGCCCTACTCCTTGAGCCACAGGCACTGCCCTGATTTTCTCTTTTTAACAAAATAAAAATTTATAGGCTTGAACAATTTCCATTATACAGCTGAACTCTGTAAGTTGATCAGCAAGGGAATATAACAAACTAGTCAACATAAGGAAGTAGGTCTACTGTACTGATACATGTGCCTATCAGTACAGCCTGTGAAAATTAGGTTAACTTAAGAAGGTTGTCAGTGTAGGAAGGTGGTGAACTGTGGAGGTTTTTGTTTGGAATTATGGAATTTTGGAACCTTAGCAAGCAACTCAAAGGTAAAAATTATATACATCTTATCTGTTTATTTCTGGGATTCAAATTTTGATTCCATTATCTATTCAGTACATGACTTTGAGCAATTTAGGTAACCTGTCTGAGCTTTTCCATATATGTGAAATCGAGGAATTAATATTTATTTATTATAATTATAGGTTAATATTTTAGAGTTTCTTTTAAAGTATGAAATCCTTAGCACTTGATATTACACAATACCTCACACAGTAAATATTTGCTGAATGAAATAATACGTGAATTTTGATGGTTCCTTCTCTTTCATAGTCTCTGAATAAAAAGGCTAGCCTATAATAACCTCTTGCAATCTTTCCCTTTTCTCTAACTATTCTGGCTGCCTTAATTCTAGTCCTTATCATCTCTCCTGTGGACTATTTTAGTAGTCTCAATTATCTTTTAATCCCAATTCTCTTCTCTTTCACAATCTCTCTTCCCTTTCTATATAAAATTGTTCACTAAAACAAACATCTGATATCTATTAACTATACTATCCTCCTGGAAAGGCATTAGACATCCAGATCACTGTCCTTCCCCATTTTAAAGGAAAGATCAGAAAGAGGAAGAGATTTATCCACAAACCTATGCCTCTATAAATTATTCCTAAATTTAAGGTCAAGTCCAGTACTCCTGGCCTCTAGCAGCAGATAACAAAGAAGGTGCAAAAGAGGACATACATTCTCCAGTTCTAGTCAGAGGGATTCCAAGTAGTTGGAGAATTTTTTAAATTGCAATTCTATACTCATGTACTATCTTTAATTTTATTGAACTTTAAAGGCACTACTGATGATATCATTTATTTCCATGCAAATTGTAGGTCAGCCTAGAGAGACACAATTAACAATGATAACTAAAACTTATGTATCTTCTTATTATTATTAGCTTTTATTATGTACCAAGTATGGTTTCACACATTGTATGTATATTGACTAATTTAAATATCATCAGAACCTTGTGAGGTGGGTACTATTATAATTTTTACTGTTCAAATAAGGATAGCGAAACACTAAGGTGTTTAGTATTTGGCAAGGTCACAGAACTTGAAAGTGGTAGAGCTGGGATTAAAACCCAGGCTTCCAGGTTCCAGAGTCAGTGCTCTTAACTGCTATGCTTAGCTGGCACAAACATATTACATTTCTGTGGGCACTATTTATCCTTATGATACAGCTGACCATTAGTCCATATTGCTTCCTTTAATCCTGCTTATTATCTCCTATTTTTTCACTGGCAGGAGTTTGGAAGAATAGCATACCATAGCCTCCTAATGAACTTCTTTCTTTTTTTAGAGGGTTATCTTCAACATTGTTAACTTCAGTAAAACCAAGAGTCTTTACAGAGATGGGATGGCCCCTATGGTGAAATCCACAAGCAGACCAAAATGGTAAGTAATCCACAGAATGGGATCTTTTTTTTTTTAATTGTTTTAAGTTAATTTGAGGGTACAAATAATTAGATTACAATGTTTGCATTTGTTAGGTAGAGTCCCACTTATAATTGTGTCCTGCCCTCAAGAGGTGTGCCATACACCCTAACATTGTGCCCATTAAGTGGGAGCATGCCCTCTTTTCCCTCTCCCCGCTTCCTTGTTCCCCTACCCTGCACCTTGAATTGATTTGAGTTTTTCTTTTATGTGGGCATGTATTAGGTTGTCTACTGGCTGAATGGGATCCTTTTACGGTTACAAAATTTGACCAGAGCTCAAGCTTATCTGCTAATACAGCTGAATCTCAGCCTCACTGCTGCTGGCAAGAATGAAAATGAGTGTTGGATAGCTGTTTTCTGGGCTGTGGGTACTATTCTTTGAGAATGTTCGGAGTATAGTTCTATGTTTGTAATGACTAGCATTCTGCTATGAGGGAAGGTACAATTTGTTATTTGGTGAACTTTGCTGTCCTGTTTACCTTTTATCATGGTACCTTTGAAAGCTTACCTTCAGTTCTTCCTTTTTTCTAGCATAAGCATAGATGATGTACAATAATTTGGGAAGGCAACCGGGGACTAAAATTTCATAGATTTCTCTTTATTTGCATGGCTTTTGTGGTGCTTTTGTGGATGTTAAAGTTCTATTTTCCTATTGCTATAAAGAGGGGGAGGAGAGTTGGGTAGGATTGGTTTATGCATAGTAATAATGATGAGAATGGTAATAATAATGTTCAAAACAGTAATAATAATAATTACCCCACTTACTGAGAGCCCTTCTGTGTCAGATGTTTTACATTTGCTGTTACTATTTCCACATTTTTGAAAAGGAGGTTTTTAATATCCCTATATTACAGATGAAAAAGTTGATGCAATAAAAAGTTAAGTATTTCATCAAGATCATAAATAGTAAGGGGAGGATCCTATGTCTTCTATACATAATATTTCACACTGCCTTTCCAGTCAGTTCATTCATTCCACCATTCATTCACATATTTATTCAACATTGATTGAAGGCAACAAAATGATAATTTTACAAGATAAAACCCAAAATATTATTCATCTATCACACAGTAGGTGTTAAGTGAATGCTTATTGATTTGAACTGAATGTGTTATGAGAATTTACATGTAAACTGGTACACATCTAATGGCATCTATTATTAATAGTACTATGTAAAACACTAAACAAATGCAAGGAATTGTTAATATTATTCTAGCTTTGATCTCTGTTCAAATTTTAATGACTAGTGAGAAGATAGTCTCCAAATGTCTATATTTATAGAAAACTAGCAATTCATAAATATTGAATTATACTTTTATCTACAAATGATACTTGGCAATTTTCTATAAATGCTAGGCTGAGAAGCTCAGGTTTATAAAAGTGTAGGCATCTGATGATGATAATTAAAACTGTTTATTAAGAGGTAAGAATATCTCTGTGGGTATATATTTTTTTGCTTTAATATATCAAAACAACTAAATAGCCTGCTCCTTCTCTCAATCTCTTTTTGATGACAGCATCCGGGCAAGGGTTGGCCTTTGCTTTGAGTCTCTGGATCCAGTCCATGTAGATAATAATATAACTCATATCTCTATTAACAGACATAAGTATGAGTACTATAAACCTTGCAAGTAAAAGTACATCACTGTGGACCCACTCACGAGGACCCTCAAAATAACATTTGTACCTCTTTTCCACATTAAGTATTGAGATCTTCATACAGAAACAATAATCATTACCCCCCTTTCCCAAAAATTCAGTTCTGAAAGCTTCTTTTTTGCGTATGTGCTTTTGAAAATCCTTAAGCCTAAATAATTTCATTTTGTTTGATTTTTTCTATGGGTTCTGTCTGTCAAAATCCTGTCTACTGAGTCCTCACATTTGGATTATAATGCCTTAGATTAAGGTAGTGCTCTTACTCCATGTTGGCAGACTCTTAGCAGTAGCCATTATCCAGTCTTTGGGGTTTTTTAATGGTTTGAAAGAGCCTGAGGTTTCAGAACTGAGTCTCCTGTAGTTTATCAAGCCACTTAGGCATAAGGTATTATAACAAATTAGGTTGTTTATATTTAATATATCTAATCTCACAAAGCTTGGAGACACAGAAACTCACATTGCTTCCTAGTCCACTTTCCTCAAACCAGATATTTATATATTTGTTTACTTCATAGGACTTTATTGAATTCTTTAATGTGCTATGTACTGTTCTAGATATTGGGACACAAGAATGAATATGCTATAAAAGGTCTATTCTGAAAGAGACTTTACTTTTAGAATTTTTTATTAATTAATCTCTAGAAGTCATAACTGTTATTCTTCTTGCCACTGCTTTATTCTGAGCATCTTTTTTCTTCCTTAGCTCTCTCTGCCTAGGACTCTTTTCCATTTCTTGAGTCAAACACCTGTGCCAGCACCTACTCCTAATAGTGATTATCCAAAATATTCCAGTTTTAGACAGAGAAATTGTTGTGACTATTTGGTTCTCAAAATGTTGGATTTTACTGGCTCTATGGAGTCTATCACAATGTGGAATTCTAGGAAATAGCCTAACTTAAGCCAGACAAATACCTTATAGATCCCAGTATTATAATATCGTATCCAGTGTATTTCCAATCACAACTTCCCCAATACCAAGACAACCACAATAACAAAAGAAGTTTCTAATACTTATCTAGAACATTACCTCCTTTTATATTCTAAATTGGTCACAGAAAACCTCTTACTTCAGGATAAACACTAAAAGTCTTAAATTGCCTGGGTTATAGATACATAACAAATAGGGAAAAATAACCTTTCTTCACATTTTCAATATAAAACAAACATCCTCTCTCATAGGGAGCTGGAACTGATCACAAGGGCTTCAGGTCTTAGCACAAGCTTGGTAATCAATAAGTTGTAGAAATTAAATGAAGAAAAGACATAATTGGAAAGCTATTATGCAAATATATGGCCACTCATGGCTATTCTGCCTTGGGGGATAAAGTCAGAATACCTAGCAGCAAGTGGAGATGCTGGAAGACTCAGAACCTTTTTGCCTGTTTAGCTCACTCTGATTTTGATTACATATAATACCTGTTAAGGATGTGGTTAGGGTTCTGTAGCATCAGGTTCCTGATGTTCCAAACTCAATATTTCTTAACAATGTCCAAGGCTGAGTTTTCTATGTGCTAGGCACTGCTGGGAACTGGCATTGCAAGACAGCTCACACCCGTATCCTCACTTATGCAGAAACTGAGACTAGAAGTATTTACACAATGAGTAAGTGGTAGCACCAGCCAGAAACCTCATAACTCCAAGTTCACAGTTCTTCCATATTCCATGCATGGGGATGATGAGAGAAAGGGACACAAAGATGCAAGGAGTGGCATTATGTTTTTGGCCTTTGGTAGATCTGAAATAACTTTGTTTCAGTGGCTTTTCTATGGTAGTAGATTGAGGTTGAGCTAAGTCTTACAGATGGCTTCCTTTTAACACATGTTTATTGAATATGTACTCTGTGTGGGATCCTTGGGTGATAAATATAAATCTTATTGGACTTCTTTATTTAAAAAGTTTATATTATAGAGGTCGAAATGAAACACAAACAAAAATAAGTTTAGCATAAAGTACATTGTGCTGAGAACCATCAGGAAGGTATATAAAGTGTGCAGGTGGATTAGATAAGAGAAAGAAAATTATATATTTGGGGTATATGGGGAGAAAAGGAGACACTCTATAAAGCAGGTAGTATTTCAGCTAGATCTCAAATGATAGGACATAAACAAAATAAAGAAAATGAGATTCCAAGTGGGAGAAATAACATGATAAGACATGCTACTGCTTTTATGAAGCTTGCTTTCTTCACTAGAAAAAGTGCATAATAATAATTGCTCACACAGAATTGTTATAAGGAACAAATATGAAATATATGTGAAAATACCTTTGAAAGTCTCATGTGTTATTGAACAATTTCTTTGACCATTTCTTTTCATTTCCCCTGATTCATCCAATACTGATTGTATGAGCATTATTTCTTCCCTTTCTGTTCCCTCCCTCCCTCTCTTCTTTCCTTCCTTCTGTCGATAAATGCTTACTGAGTAATCAAAATAGACCAGAAGCGATGCAAGCCATTAAAACATAACATTTATAAAAGATATGACTGTTCTAATAACTTATAATCTACTGTGCTAAATATTAAATCTGTAACTCTAGTAAAGTATGCTATAATGGGAAATTCAGTATTCTCTGGGAACTTAACAATAGTGATGAAAACAAGTGAATGGATTTGAAGAATAACAGAAGATTGAATCAATTTAACTTTGTGATTATTTAGATATGGAAAGTAAAAAAAGAAAGAAGTATAGACATTTTAACAATGTTGATTTTTCCCAGCCATGAGCATTCCCTAAGTAATCTACCTATTCAATGTCATTCCTATTAAAATACAACATCGTACTTTCAAGATTTGGGAAAAATGATTCTGCGTTTTGTATGGAACCAGAAAAAACCCCGTATAGCTAAGGCAGTTCTTAGTAATAAAAATAAAGCTGGGGGCATCACCATACCAGATTTTAGGCTGTACTACAAAGCCATAGTGGTCAAGACAGCATAATACTGGCACAAAAATAGAGAAATAGACACTTGGAATCGAATAGAAAACCAGGAAATGAAACTAACATCTTACAACCACCTCATCTTTGATAAATCAAACAAGAACATACACTGGGGAAAGACTCCCTATTCAATAAATGGTGTTGGGAGAACTGGATATCCACATGCAAAAGACTGAAACTGGACCCACACCTTTCCCCACTCACAAAAATTGATTCAAGATGAATAAAGGACTTAAATTTAAGGCAAGAAACAATAAAAAATCCTCAAAGAAAGCATAGGAAAAACACTGGAAGATATTGGCCTGGGGAAAGACTTCATGAAGAAGACTGTCATGGCAATTGCAACAACAACAAAAATAAACAAATGGGACTTCATTAAACTGAAAACCTTCTGTACAGCTAAGGAGACAACAACCTACACAATGGGAAAGGATATTTGCATATTTTGAATCAGACAAAAGCTTGATAACTAGGATCTATAGAGAACTCAAATTACTTCACATGAATAGAACCTTCTCTAAAGAAGACAGATGATCAGGTCCCAGTAGTGTATTTTTGAAGCTGCTTCAATTGCCCGGGGGATCCTCCTCATAAAATACTCGCCCAGACAGATTTCTTCAAGGGTTTTCCCTGCACACTCTTCTAGTATTTTTATAGTTTCATGTTTTAAGTTTAAATCTTTAATCCAGTGAGAGTCTATCTTAGTTAATGGTGAAAGGTCTTGGGTCCAGTTTCAGTCTTCTACAGGTTGCCAGCCAGTTCACCCAGCACCATTTGTTAAATAGGGAATCTTTTTCCCACTGAATGTTTTTAATTGGCTTGTCAAAGGTGAAATAATGGTAAGTAGCTGGATTCATCTCTTGGTTCTCTATTCTGTTCCAGACATCTACTTCTCTGTTTTTGTGCCAGTACCATGCTGTTTTGATCACTATCGATTTGTAGTATAGTCTGAGGTCTGGTAGCGTAATTCCTCCTGCTTTGTTTTTATTTCTGAGTAATGTCTTGGCTATTTGAGGTTTTTTCTGATTCCATATAAAACGAAGTATTGTTTTTTGAAGATCTTTAAAGTATGACAGTGGAGCTTTAATAGGGATTGCGTTAAAATTATATATTGCTTTGAGTAGTATGGACATTTTAACAATGTTGATTCTTCCCAGCCATGAGCAGGGTATGTTACAGTAAGCAAAGCAAGCAAACAGCCCTCAGAATGGGAGAAGATATTTGCAGGTTATGTCTCCAACCACGGTTTAATAACCAGAATCCACAGAGACTCAAACATATAAGCAAGAAAAAGTGATCCCATCACAGGCTGGGCAAGGGACTTGAAGAGAAACTTCTCTGAAGAAGACAGGCGCGCGACCTACATACATATGAAAAAATGCTCAACATCTTTAATCATAAGAGAAATGCAAATCAAAACTACTTTGAGATATCATCTAACTCCAGTAAGATTAGTCTGTATCACAAAGTCCCAAGACCAGAGATGTTGGCGTGGATGGAGAAAATGGATCACTTCTACACTGCTGGTGGGAATGCAAATTAATACATTCCTTTTTGAAAGATGTTTGGAGAACACTTAGAGACCTAAAAATAGATTTGCCATTCAATCCTATAATTCCTCTACTAGGCATATACCCAGAAGACCAAAAATCACATCATAACAAAGATATTTGTACCAGAATGTTTATTACAGCCCAATTCATATTTGCTAAGTCATGGAAAAAGCCCAAGTGCCCATCGATCCACGAATGGATTAATAAATTGTGGTATATGTACACCATGGAATATTATGCAGCCTTAAAGAAAGATGGAGATTTTACCTCTTTCATGTTTACATGGATGGAGCTGGAACATATTCTTCTTAGTAAAGTATCTCAAGAATGGAAGAAAAAGTATCCAATGTACTCAGCCCTACTATGAAACTAATTTATGGCTTTCACATGAAAGCTATAACCCAGTTATAACCAAAGAATAGGGGGAAGGCGGAAAGGGAGGGGAGAGAGGGGGAGGTGGGGGGACAGAGGGTGATTGGTGGGATTACACCTGCGGTGCATCTTACAAGGGTATATGTGAAACTTAGTAAATGTAGAATGTAAATATCTTAACACAATAACTAAGAAAATGCCAGGAAGGCTATGTCAACCAGTGTGATGAAAACGTGTCAAATGGTCTATAAAACCAGTGTATGGTGCCCCACGATCGCATTAATGTACACAGCTATTATTTAATAAAAATAAAATAAAATAAAATAAAGAAGACAGATGAATGGCTAACAAACACATGAAAAAATGTTCGTCGTCCCTATCTATTAGAGAAATGCAAATCAAAACTACTCTGAGATATCATCTAACCCCAGAGAGAATGGCCCACATCACAAAATCCCAAAACTGCAGATGCTGGCGTGGATGTGGAGAGAAGGGAACACTTTTACACTGCTGGTGGGACTGCAAACTAGTTCAACCTTTTTGGAAGGAAGTATGGAGAAACCTCAAAGCACTCAAGCTAGACCTCCCATTTGATCCTGCAATGCCATTACTGGGCATCTACCCAAAAGGAAAAAAATCCTTTTATCATAAGGACACTTGTACTAGACTGTTTATTGCAGCTCAATTTACAATCGCCGAAATGTGGAAACAGCCTAAATGTCCACCAACCCAGGAATGGATTAAGAAGCTGTGGTATATGTATACCATGGAATACTATTCAGCCATTAAAAAAATGGAGACTTTACATCCTTCCTATTAACCTGGATGGAAGTGGAAGACATTATTCTTAGTAAAGTATCACAAGAATGGAGAAGCATGAATCCTATGTACTCAATTTTGATATGAGGAGAATTATTGGCAATTAAGGTCATGGTGGGGGTGGAGGAATGGGAGAGCAGAGAGAGAAAGAAGTGGGGGTGGAGAAAGGAAAAGCAGAGAGAGAGAAGGAGGGAAGGGGATGGGGCCTTGGTGTGTGCCACATCTTTTGGGGCAAGACAGGATTGCAAGAGTGACTTTACTTAACAAATGCAATCAGTGTAACCTGGCTTATTGTACCCTTAATGAATCCCCAACAATAAAAAAAAAGGATATTATATAGATGTAATCTAATAAAAAAAAAAGAAGTATTCTGTATGCTACATACTATTTAAGACTTAACCTGTTTTGAGGATAAGAGACTGTCCTTATGCAGTATTGTTTATGCTAAGAGCTGAAAGATGAATAAGGGTTAGATTATAGTGGGTGAAGATATGTGTAAAGTAACAGAATGTATTTTAAGACCAAAAGATGAGAGAAAACGTTATATTTTTGTTGGCCAAAGACCAACATGATTGAGACATGAAATTCCAAGGAGAAAGTGATTAGAGAGCTAGGTAAGAGTAAAATTGAGGTGAAACTTATAGGCCAAGCTGAAGAGTTGGACATGAGTCTAAAGGCAATGGAAAGAAATTAAAGGTATTAAACAAGGAAGAACATAGATTGGCATTTTAGAAAGATCAGTCTTGCTGCTGAAAAGGGAATATCTTGCAGAGAAGGACAATTATCTGGAGGTTTTTATAATACCATGGATTTGGGGCTTAGCAATAGAGATGAAAACAAGTGGATGGATTTGAAGGATAACAGAAGGTTGAATCAATTTAACTTTGTGATCAACTAGATATGGAAAGTAAAAGAGAAAGGAGTATTCTGGATGACTCCCAGTTTTCTGGCATGGGCAACATAAGGGATGATGATGTTAACTGAAAATAGGGATCACAGGAGGAGAGATAATTTTTGAAGATTTAGCTGGATAGGAGAGATGATGAGCTTGGCTTTGGAAACATTGAGCTAGAAGTTCCTGGATGACATCAAGCAGAAATTTCAAGTAGGCAATAGGGTATATTGGTAAGAGAATCAAGAGAGGACTCTATAGGTATAGAACCAGAAGTCATTAGCCTACAGATGATAACCAGCATGGTTACCAGCAGATGTTATCTCCCAGAGAGAAGAAAGAAGATTAAGATAAGGCTCCCAAACCCCCCCCCCCATATTTAAAGCCTAGGTAAAGGACCAGAGACTCACAAAAGAGCATGTGCAGGACTGGCTACAGTCATAGGAAAAAAAAATGGAGAAAATGTGGCTTTGTGAAACCAAAGTTTCTTTTCTAAAAAAGGGGAATGACTAAAATTGGCACCTCTTATTATGGTCAAAGATAATTGAAGTCTCAAAATACTCAAGGCATGTAATAGAATGGAGGTCATCAGAGTGCACTTTTGGTGAGTGCACTTTTAGTGATGTGGTAGGGTGCTGGGAGTTGAAGCCAGGGTGTATGGATTAAGGAATGAGTTGGGGGATGGTGAAGATATGTCAAAATGGAGACAATAAATGTGGCCAGTTATCACAAACATTTGGCTCTAAGACTGAGTGGAAAAGATATATGTTCACAGGACAGATTTAAGTAAATACAGTTATAATACTCTTTTGAATTAAGTGCAGTGATAGAGGTATGTACACATAGCAATGATCTGTACTCCTTATCCTTGCTAATGTAATAATAATCTTTAGCTTTGCCCTGTCTTAAAAACTTGAAACTTTGAAATGAATGGCATTTTCTGAAATAATGGGACTTTATAATTACAAATTAATTAATAATTACAATTCATTTTAATGAAACAATTAAAAATTATATATAGTGTGTAAATTTTTTTCTCACAGCTGAAAAAGTCCCACATACTTATTCTCCTTTTCTACTTTAAAAAAATGCATTTATTATCATCCAACAACCTATACCATATTATCTATTTTGTTAGATGTCTCTCTCTGTTGGAAAGTAAGCACCATGGAGATAAGGATCTTTGTTGTTTTTATTTACATCTGCATCCCTAGCATCTAGAATTATACTTGTGACAGTATTCAGTAAATATTTATTAAATAAATGAATTAATTCATTATTCTATTAAACCTAATAATTATTTTTAATTTCCAATTTTCTTTTTAGTTTTTATTTCTTTAGCAGATTTTTATACAGTGACAATAAAATTTATATACTCATTTGTATTCTGCTCTTTTCATTTAATATCGTGTCAAGTTTTTTAAAAACTTTCTCCAAATTTTAATCATCCATAATTATATAATTAGTTTAACTATTGTTTTTATGTACAATAATTTACTGTATCATATCCCTATTGCTGGGAATATAGATTTTTCCATATTTTTTCTAAAGTAGATATTGCTATTATATAAATTTTATGTTTATTAAATTATTTTTTAGAATTGGCTTCTAAAAGATAGACTTAGGGTTAATGTCTATAAGCTCCTGCTGTATTTGCTCTAAAAAAATGTTGTACCAATGTAAAATGCTAGTATTGGTGTTACTGCAATCTGGACAGCATGAAAAATTGGCATTGAAAAAATGGTTAATTTAGGAGCTATAAAATAGTTCGTGTGGTTATTTTGTTTTCATTTAAATTTTGTATCTTAAGAATATTGGCATTAATGTAGAGTCACAAAATAAATTTTTCAAGAATAAATATTTATGCATTGAAAAAAATTTAAAAATATATTTATGCATTGAAAAGAAAAGGTAAAACATACAGACTTCTGGTTCTGGGACAAGATGGATTAGATGCTTTTCTCCTTATTTCTAGTACAGCTAAAAAACAGATACATTATTTATGAAACAGAGGAAACTCTGAAAGGTGGAAAGTAAAGACTGATTAGGTTCCTTAGGACCTGAAAATTATATAGAGCAAGTTCCCTGGGTTACTGATTTTGCCTCGTATATGCTAGAATATTTACTGGAAAAGCTGATGACCTGGAAATGCCAATAGATACAGATAAAAAAAAAAATGTTTCTCAAAACCTTTTCTTATTAAACAAAGGGCCAAGAAATGGGCAGTCTCACAAGATAGATTATTGTGAGATGGTAATCACCTACACTAGCCAAACATCAAGGAAAAACTACATCAACATTTTACCTTTACAAACAACAGGTGAGTGGGAAATCTAGACTTCCCTCTTTGCTCAACCCCTACTAGGTGGTGTCAAAGAAAGGTAGAAAATGGGGGCTTTAATTCCTTCTGGTTGGTAAGAATCTCACCCTTTTTCATGCCATACAACATGGGGAGTCTAGTCAAGTAAGGGCTCTTCAGTAGTGCATAGAGGATAGAAGAGACAATAAATTAACCCAAAGAAGAAATAATATGTTCTCCAGTGTGAACAATAGATTAAATAATAGACTGATTGGAAAAATGAACAGAGCCTCAGAGGCGTATGGGACTGTAACAAAATACTGTAATATTCATGTTACTGGAGTTCCAGAAAAAGAAGAGAAAGAGAATGGGATTGAAAAAAAATTTTGAAATGGCTGAAATCTTCCCAAATTTGGCAAAAGACATAAACTTACAAATTTGAGAAACTCAAGAAGAAAAAAAATCTAGGGAAATCCATGCCAAAATTACTTACAATTAAAATTATAAAAGCTCAGGACAAAGATCAAATCTTTTTTTTTATTAAATCATAGCTGTGTACATTGATATGATCATGGGGCATCACACACTAGCTTCATAAACCGTTTGACACATTTTCATCACACTGGTTGATTAAAAATAGAGAGATATGATGCTGTATTCATAGGGGGGAAAATTGAATGTAGCAGATGTCACATAGGAAACAAAAAAATTGGGCCAGAGAAAAGTGGCAAAATATTTTCAAATGCTGAAAATACAATATATATTTACACACAATATATATAGTATATTGTTTATACAATATAAAAGAACTGTCAGATCATGATCTTATGTCCAGCAAAAATATCTTTCTGGAAAGAAGAAGAAATCAAGACATTCTAGGCTAAAACAAAACAAAAACAAAAAGGAAACTGTTGCCAGCACTCCAATCCTACAACAATAGCAAAAGGAAGTTCTTGAAATACAAAGTAGGTGATATAAGTATCCTTGGACAATCAGGAAGAAACAACAACAAAAATTAAAAATATACAATATAATTTTCTCTTTCTCTGTGTATTATAAATATGTCTAATGTTGAAGCAAAAATTGTAACACTTTTATTATTCTCAATATACATATAAAGAAGAAATATTTAATACAATTATGTGTGGGAAGGTAAAAACTAGTTAAAATGAGGTAAGGTTTCTATGCCTCACTCAAACTAGTGTCAATATCAGTAGACTATGATAAGTTTTGCATCTATAAGGGTGAGGGAGAGGTGGATAGGTAGGTGAAGGTTAAAGGGTAGCCTCTTGGAGATCTTTGTGGTAATGGGATAATTATGTATCTTGATTGTGGTATTGTTGTCATTTGACAAAATGGCATAGACTATACACACACATTGTACCAGTGTAAGGTTTCTAGTTTGGGTACTATTCTAGAGTAATGAAAGATGCAGCCTTTGAGGAAATCTTGGAGGAACTGAGTAAGCAGTGTACAAGACTCCTTTGTACTGTTTTTGTAAATTTTTGAAAATCTATAATTATCTAAAACAAAAAGCTAAAAAACAATCTACGTTATTTCTTCAAACCATCCCCTTCCCCCCAAATGGCCCCAAAACTGTAAGGAATTTTATTTTATTTTATTTTATTTTATTTTATTTTATTTTATTTTATTTTATTTTATGGCAAGTATAAAACAAAGTTTATTGAGGAAGATAAATGTTTAAAGAGTAAGAAAGTTTACAGAGCAGGATACACTCACCAGAGGCAGCAAATGGACCTTCCTTGCCAGGTCAAGTAGGCAAAGAGGCAACGAGGCTGTAAGAATGTTTTAAAGAATGTCAAAAAGTGAAGAAGGATCTAATGTTTCCCAGAGATTGAAAGGTGAAGAGACAAATGGGCAGGGGCCTTTTAAAGCCATGGGTATAACAAAAGAAATAACTTTTATTGCTCTTACTGAAAAATCACTCCAAATGGAAAATGTGACTTAGGAAAAGTGACATGTCAAACTAGGGCATGGGAAGTGGAAGTTATATAAACTCGAGTATATATTCTGTCTTTGGGTCTTCTACTAGCTCATGGAATGACCCAGGAGTAAGTCACTTAACCTCCCTGTGCCACCATTTCTTTTCACAGAGCACAGCAAGGTTGTTCACCACAGATGTTTTTTTCACAGGGCTGCCTGGAGAGTTCTTGTACAGGGCAAGAAAGAAACCCAGAGAAGGGGAAAGGGATGAGTATTGTCAGGAGATACCTGGGACATGTATAGTACATTCTAAAATGGGGGGGGGCAGGGGCCAGACTGCGGGGTAGCTGGGACTCTCTCCTTGCACAGGTCCCACTCAGGCAGTTGCCTTGGCGCCTCTCAGGTGGCACTGGCTTGTCTGCTTCGTTCAAATCCCCCATGGAGGAGCGGGGCTCACATGACAATACTTGCCCCCGTGGTCCAATGTTCTGCACATGTGTGACTCTTTGTGTCAGAGTCAAGGCTAAACCATTTAGGTCCTGGACTTTCTACCCTTCCAAGAGAAAGAGCCTGCTGGCCTGAGACAGATCATGCTTGATTGCAGCCTGCGTCCAACTTAGAATCTGGCAGCTGCCAACTAAGCAGTTCTGCTAGTGGGCCCCAAGTCTCTTAAGATTGAAGAAAGGCTTAGTCTTTGAGTTCAGACTGCCAAAAGTCACTTAAGACTTTAGTGAGCTTAATTATAGAAGATTTGGAAAAGACAAACTCTTTTCTGAAGGATGCCCTTTTCTTCCTGATCCCTCTTTCTGGAGCCAACTTCTAAAGTCAAGTTCTACCACTTCTTGTTGGGTGACTGAGCAATTCATGTAACTTTTCTGAGCCTTTGTTTCCTTAGATATAAAATGGAGCTAGTAATATCCATCTTACAATGTTCTGTGATAATTAAAACTGTCTGGTCCTCCCTTAAATATTATATCTATAAGAACTACTGTTTAATTTTCTTGTTCATCATAAATACCCTACATTGTCCCTAGAACTTAATGCCTGTCCACGAAAGTTTGCTTTATTTTCAGGTGTTTTTTCCAACCCATTCCAGAAATCTTTAACTTGATAAAAGAATTTAATAGGGTTATTTGGATCAGAAGAAGAGTATTTACTGCTCTTTGGTTAATGAACATGTATAACAGAAATAATAAAATTATTTAATGTGAAGCCAGACATACTTTAATATTAGAGAGTTAGGGGGGAAAAAGCAAAAACCTAAGCTCAAAAATAGCACATTTTAAAACCCCAGTCATTTTAAGAAGAAGTAAATGGAATAGAAGGGATTATCTCCCACTCACTCTAGAGAGAAGAAAAGGAACAATTAAAATGAATATATTAGGGAGAATATTCTTTTTATTTCAATATTTCCTTTATATTTTCTTCAATTACATGCTGAATAGAGTTCTTTAGTGTAACTGAAACCCCAAGATAGAGTTTTAAAAAGGTGAATTATGGGAGATAAAGGCAGCTCTCTTTTGCTGGGTGGAGGGTGGTTTTCCCTGACAAAAACAAAGATGAGACATTAAGTGTGTGGGGGGAGAAGATATATGGTTCTGAGTGAATCAACAGTGATAAAAATCTCTGGAGGCTCTACCCTTTGTCAAACTTTTCTTTCCAAACTGGATGGTATAGAAAGATTCTTTATACGCTGCTTCTTCAGAGGGCATGTGGGTGTGTGGTACGAAAGACGAGGAAGAAGAGATGAGAGAAGCATCTTTCAAATTCTTTCTAAATATCACAGAGAGAGGTTTGGAGAGACCTTAATGATCACCTACCCTTAACTCTCACTGAACAAATGTTAACAAGGAAGCTCAGAGAGGAGAAATGATTTATCAGAGATACATAGCAAGGTGGACAGAACCATCTGTGGAACTGGAGTCTCTTGTCAGGCCAGAGCCATATTGTTAAACTGAGGAGCTACTTGGATGTCTTCAGTCCTGGGCTGAAAGAGATCTGAAGAAAGACGGACCCATCTGTGCAAAAAGGTTCTACTGGGTATGATTATGGCTCTAGACAAGTTGCTTAATGTCTCTATGCCTCAATTTCTGTGTCTATAACATATGCCTAGCTTTTAGTTTAGTTAGATAAGTGTAGATAAGTTTACTATAGTTAAATCGAGTGAGACAGGTGAGGTGAGTTACCCAATCTAGCAATTGACCTCCCCTTCCCCCCAGCTTTAGTTTTGACTTCACCCTTCTCACCACACCAGTAGTTTCATAGTAGGGCTCAGTACATTGGGTACTTTTTCTTCCATTCTTGAGATACTTATAAGCAGCTTGTATCAGTTCTTTCCTCCCTTGATCTTCTTTTTTAATGTTCTCCCTTCAAAATTTCTTTCCTGTGCTTAGTAAAGAGCTATTGAAGACAAAAACCTTTGCTAGAGGTAGACATTGAATAAGTCATATGTCTGTGATTTACAGTCTAAAGGGAATCTATTTATAATACACCTGGGTAAGTGGCATGCACAGGATACTAAGGAAAGCAAAGATGAGGGTGCGCAACCAATTCTGCAAGGTGGTTAGGGAAAACTCCTTTAAAAAGTGGCATTTGAATTGAGTCTTGAAGAAGGAGCTAAATTTATGAACTTAGGAAGCTGGGGAAATGGATATTTCTATTTGAATTGCGGGCTTCTCATGTTCTTCTCGAATCTTAGAGTCATACGATATGAGGAAGGAATAAGTGGGGGCAAAGGGAAGAGTACTATAGTAATTGCAATAGCATGAGAAAGCATGGTGTGTTTGGAAAATAATGAAGTGTGGTCTGGCTGTAATACCGTGTGCTAGGAATGGGGAAGATGAGCAAACCTTGGGTCCTGTGCTAGACGATGTGGGTAGAAATTAGGTTAGGAAAAGATTGTTAACTGTGAGCTTCTTAAGGTGAAGACAATCTCCTTTATAGCCTCAGAGAGCCAGAAAGAGTAGATGCCCTGTGAATCTTGTTGAACTGATCTGAGCCACTATCATCTTTCTTCTAAATTACTGCAATGATATACTGCACCTCCCACCGTGACTTTACTCTGTATCCTTTCTGTTTTCTACACTGGAGTGATCCTTTTAAAATACATGTGAGACCGAAAAAAAAAACATTGATTCTAAGCAAAGGACTTCTTCCCAGAGCACCTTCATCATGTAAGACTTTAGTTCTTCCATGGAAACAGATGCATTCACACAAATTGCCAGCCAGAAGGATCTGTCTATCACAGTACAGAAAATTTCCCAGTCACTACAAGATTTCCGATTTGAATGTATTGGTGATGCTGAAGCAGATGATGAAATCAGTATTGCTCAGTCACTAAAAGAATTTGCAAGGCTGCTTATTACAGTAGAAGAAGAAAGGAGAAGACTGATTCAAAACTCTAATGATGTATTAATTGTGCCACTTGAGAAATTTTGAAAAGAACAGATGGGTGCAGCAAAAGATGGAAAGGAGAACTTTGACAAAGAGAGTGAAAAATACTACTCAATTCTTGAAAAGCATTTAAATTTGTCCACAAAGAAAAAGGAGTCACATTTGCAAGAGGCAGATACACAGATTGACCTGAGAACATCAAAACTTCTATGAAACATCGTTAGAATATGTCTTTAAAATTCAAGAGGTCCAAGAAAAAAAGAAGTTTGAATTTGTTGAACCGCTTTTGTCATTCCTTCAGGGTTTGTTTACATTTTACCACAAGGGATATGAACTGGCCCAGGAATTTGCACCATACAAGCAACAGCTGCAGTTCAATTTGCAGAACACAAATAATAATTTTGAAAGCACTGGACAAGAGGTGGAGCAATTGATGCAGAGGATGAAGTCTGCCGACCCCCCAGCCAGTGAACGATGGAAGGCTACCTCTACGTCCAGGAGAAGTGACCACTTGGCTTCATGTGGATTAAACATTATTGTACGTATGATAAGGAAAGTAAAACATTTACAATGAGTGTTTCAGAAATGAAATCCAGCGGGAAAATGAATGGCCTCATTACTAGCTCACCGGAAATGTTTAAATTAGACCAAAAGTCACAATATAACAAAGACATCTGTACCAGAATGTTTATTGCAGCCCAATTCATAATCGCTAAGTCATGGAAGAAGCCCAAGTGTCCATTGACCCACGAATGGACTAGCAAATTGTGGTACATGTATACCATGGAATATTATGCAGCCTTAAAGAAAGATGGAGACTTTACCTCTTTCATGTTTACATGGATGGAGCTGGAACATATTCTTCTTAGCAAAGTATCTCAGGAATGGAAGAAAAAGTATCCTATGTACTCAGCTCTGCTATGAAGCTAAATTATAGCTTTCACATGAAGGCTATAACCCAACTATAGCACAAGACTATGGGGAAAGGGCCAAGGAAGGGGAAGGGAGGCGGGAGGTTTTGGTGGAGGGAGGGTAATGGGTGGGGCCACATGTATGGTGCATCTTAGAATGGGTACAGGCGAAACTTACTAAATGCAGAATACAAATGCCTACATACAGTAACTAAGAAAATGCCATGAAGGCTACGTTGAACAGTTTGATGAGACTATTTCAGATTGTATATGAAACCAGCACATTGTACCCCTTGATTGCACTAATGTACACAGCTATGATTTAACAATAAATAAATAAATAAATAAATGTTAAAAAAAATCGTGTATCTGATGAAAGATGGATTCAATCGACAAACGATTCTGCTTTGACATAGAAGTGGTTGAAAGGCATGGGATCATCACATTACAGGCCTTCTCAGAAGCTAATAGAAAAAGTTGGCTTGAAGCCATGGATGGGAAGGAACCTATTTATACTCTACCTGCCATTATTAGCAAAGAAAGAAGAAATGTACTTAAATGAAGCAGGGTTCAACTTTGTGAGAAAATGCATTCAAGCCATGGAAACAAGAGGCATCACCATTTTAGGCCTCTACCGAATAGGAGTGAACCCCAAAGTTTAAAAACTCATGAACACGATATTTTCTCCAAAATTCCCACCTGATATTGACATTTATATTTGAACTGTGGGACAATAAGACAATAACAAGTGGACTGAAAAACTACCTCAGGTGCCTTGCAGAACCACTGATGACGTGCAAGTTGCACAAAGACTTCATTGTTGCTGTTAAATCTGATGACCAGAACTACCAAGTGGAGGCTGTACATGCATTGGTCCACAAAGTGCCAGAGAAAAACCGAGAGATGGTGGACATGTTAATAAAGCATCTAGTCAAAGTATCACCGCACAGTCAACAAAATCTCATGACCATCTCCAATCTTGGTGTCATATTTGGCCCAACTTTAATGAGAGCACAGGAAGAAACTGTGGCTGCCATGATGAATATTAAATTTCAGAATATTGTGGTAGAAATTTTGATAGAGCACTATGAAAAGATTTTTCACACTGCCCCAGACTCAAGCATTCCTCTTCCTCAGGCTCAGTCTCGATCTGGATCCCAAAGGACCTGAGCGATCTGCTTCTCCACAGGCACTCAGAAGTCCAGGGGGAGGTACACTCCTTGCCTGGCAGAGCCAGACAGTGACTCCTATAGCAGCAGCCCAGACAGCACCCCCATGGGCAGCATTGAGTTACTCTCCTCTCACTCCTCTGAACAAAATAGCACCACAAAGTCAGCTTCCTGCCATCCCAGGGAGAAATTTGGGGGGATTCCCTGGATTGCAACCCCATCATCTTCCAATGGACGGAAGAGCGTTGATCTCTGGACAATTAGTCCTGAATCAAATTCTAGAGAAGATGCAGCCAAGATGCATGCAGAGTCCGATTGCCAGAGTGTGGCCTCAGTTACCACCCCGGGGGACGTCTCCCCACCCATAGACCTGGTCAAGAAAGGGCCTCATGGCCTTTCAGGACTGAAAAGAGCGTTCACATCCTCGCTGAGATCCATCTCTGCAGCTGAAGGAAACAAGAGCTACAGTGGATCTATTCAAAGTGTAACTTCTATAGGTTCCATAGAGACACCCAAAGCCTCGCCAAACCCAGACCTGCCTCCAAAAATGTGCAGGAGGTTAAGGCTAGATGTGATCTGGCTCAGTAGTGGCGGCAAAAGCCCAACTGTTTGAAAATGTTGGTTCACCCAAACCAGCTTCTTCTAGGCACCAAGCCAAAGTCATGTATTCCTCCTATAAAGCAGAGCACAGCCATGAGCTCTCCTTCCCGCAAGGGGAGATATTTTCTAATGTGTATCCATCAGTGGAACCGGGATGGTTAAAGGCAACTTACAAAGGCAAAACGGGACTAGTTCCAGAAAATTATGTTGTCTTCCTCTAATACTATTTAGTGGATGGAGTATCTTCATGGTATCCATGGTAACGATGGCTATGATTTATCTGACACACACACACACACACACACACACACACACAAATACATGTGAGATCATTTCACACCTCTACTTACCACATTTCCTGTTGGTTTCCCTCTTGCTCACAGTGATCCAACTCCACTGGCTTCTGCTGTTCCTCAGACTTGCCAGACACCCTCCTGCCTTAGGGCCTTTGTGCTGGTATTCCTTTCTGGAAAGCTCCTAGATCAGATATCCACATAGCCCATCCCTTCATCTCCTTTGACTTTGCTCAGATTCTTCAATGGCATCTGCTCAGTCATTCTACTGAAAACTTCAAAAAACTTCAGCACCATTGCTCCATTTTACCCTGCTCTACTTGTTTGTTCATAGCCTTTATCATATTAAAATAGACATATATAATTTACTTATAAAAACTGTTTGTTCATTGCCTGTCTCCCCCTAACATGTAAGTTTCATGAAGGATCATCGCTTTGTTTATTATGTATCGCAGGTACCTAGAACGGTACTTGGCACATAATGGATATTCACTCATTATTTATTGTATGACTTTCATAAATATTCACTGAACACCTTCCCTGGGCTAGACATTTTAAACAAGTGATTATTAACAACACATTTCCCTCATGCAGTTTTCAAGCTATATTACAGGTCTGATATAGTTTTCTTTGTTCTAATACAAGATGGCAAGTGCCACTTGGATGAGAAGATGCTGTGGATATCATGGGAGAAAGATCTGTCTATTTGAATTGGGGGCTTCTAATGTTCTTGTGTGTTAGAGTCATAGGATATGAGGAAGGAATAAGGAGTTTACAAAAGTACACATTGCAAAAGACATGAGACATTTGATAAGGAGCTCCAGGCTCCTGCTGCCAGCATAATAAAGGTATGTTTGGCTATCACCTTAGAGATTAGGTTTCAACATACAAATTCTGGGGGCAATATGGACATTCATACCATAGTAATAATACTTACCAAATTTTTTAATTACACATTTGCTTTTGTGGTTATTCAAATAATATTTGTCATCTGTATTAGACTATCAATTTTATAAGTACAGTATGTCTTTTTTCTCTCCATTTTAGCCTCTACATCAATAACAGTGCTGATAAAGAACAGGCATTCAATAACATGTAGTTGGAATGACAAATCCGTATTCTCCTTGTTATCCCTATGGCCACACTCTTAGTTTAGACCCTTATCATTTTTCACATGCACTAGGATTACAGGCATGAGCCACCACTCCTGGCTTGTTATCATTTTCTCAAAACTATTAATAATCTTTGAACAAGAAGCGTACATTTTCATTTTGCATTGGTCCTCACAAATTATGTAGCCATTCTTGCAAGAAGTCTATTCAGAGGCAAAAAAGAGCATCAGAAAACAACAAAACAAAATACCTGAAGAGGGGCTAAAATTAGAGAATGGCTGTTTTATATAAATTTTCACACTTGACAGAAGGTTTTTGCATGCATGTACCTACACGGGAAACCTTAGAATATCCAGCAAAATGAGGGAGAAAGATCATTATTGTTATTTGCACCAATAGATCCTCTTCCTCCCATTATACCACCAAGTCCTTCTTCCCACCCTCCTACCTGATCCAGCCTCTTCCATGTTTGCCTTTCTTTCTCTATTTTGATATTTCCAGCTACCCAAGTCTCCATCCCTAGGTACCCAACTCTAATCCCAGACTTTAAGGCTCCAGTATGAAGACCCTCTCAGAATCTCCCCAATATCTTATTTTTCAATTTTATCTTTCATTTTTTATTTTGTTTTGTTTTGTTCTGTGTCTTAGGTTCTCAGAGCTCAAGTCTGAACTGGTTAAGTTCAAAAACTAACATCTAATACATTAGAGGCCCTTAGCAGCCAAATGTGACTACTCGATCCTGTCAAAAGGCTCTCCATATGGATGTGGGATGTTCAGTGTTATAAATTTCTTAAGCTTCTCAATGTCTGTGGAGGACAACTACACTTGCTTGAGGATATGGGTCTTTCTTCAGACCAAACCCGTATTTGTACTCTAGACCCTCACCAGAAACTACACCATGCACTCATTATTATCTACTTACAAAGTGAGTTATTTTGTTAAACAGTGCTTTTGGATGGTTACCTTGAGAATGTACAGTCCATCTATTCCTTTATAAATTATAGGAATTATTACTGAATAAAGATTTAAAATAAAACATAAGGAAGACATGTATTTGGACAAGATTGCTTATTTAGTCTGATGTTTAATTGGCTTTCACTGAGGCCTGTTTTGACATTTTCTCAAGGAACCACACCTCTTAGGAACTTTATTGAGATCACTGGCCCCAGCATCTATCAATTTCCTTAAATAGTGCACATGACTTCATGACCTCATGTTAGGGAGTAGCTTTAGGTTTCTTAGATGAGTTTAGGGAAGTTGTGCTCACAGAATATGTATGTACATAGGATAAGCTTTTTTTTTTTTTTTTTTTTTTTTTTTTACTGTGGTTAATTTTGCTCAAGACTAATTTCATGTCTTAAGAAAATCTTCCCTATGGTAGTGCCTTTCTGATTTTGCCCTATTATCCTTACCTCTAGTTTTGACTTGTTTTTCTAATCTTGTTTTTTATATTTATTCTTTAATTTTACAATTTTATGGTTTACCCTTCCTTATGTTACCTCAAAATCTTTGTGGGATAAGATGGGAAATAATATTACATTTCATACATACAGACATACATCATGTGGTGCTGGGGCAGGAATTGGTTACATAAACCAATGAAAACGCCAAAGATGCAAATTTCAGGCATTAGAACTAAGAGGCTAATAGATCAAGTGATATTTTTGGTTTGTATAATGATTCTTCCAGTTACTTGATTTCAGAAGTCCCTAATTTTCCTTTAGGAAGAGTAGTCCTGCCTGCTGAGTCTGGACCAGAGCTGGATGATGAAAAAGTTCACCACCCAGATCTAGGTATTACAGCCCTAATTCTTCCCCTCACTTGCTCTGGATCATTGAGTTAAACATTTTATTTGAATGTTAGCTTCAAATATTTCTAAAAAGGAAAAAAAATATAGTCTGATGGCAAGGCACAAATATCAAACAAGAACTTAATAAGGTTTGTATTGACTTGTCAACTTTCCAGGAGAAAAGGAAATGATATGTTTATTGTAAGACATGATTCTATTTCAAAGAAAATCTAAAATGCAAAAAATAGATTTTAAATAATGAAGGTACTTTCCCCACAGAGTTCCTAAGGGTATCACAACTAAGATAATAAGTAAGGATGTGGATTATATATGGTAAAATGACACCCAAATATGGGGAATATCATGCAAGAGAAGGAATACATGGCTGTTGATGGCGTATCTTCTTTTTCCAAATTCTACATTTTAACTTCACCTTTTGAAGAAATTTAATCTTCTCTTTCAAAGAACTTTCTTGAGGATGAGGGATCTACATAATGAATTAAGTATAGAGTATTATTTTATAATTCCACATGAGCTTGTACTTTCAACAGTTAGGAGCCATCAATGAGGACTTAGTGCATATGAAGTCACTGGGCACTCAGTCAGTTCCAGACGATATTGGAGAGGGGATCCTACCATGGCAGAGAGTTGGATGTGTTGATATTTTTTATTTTGAACGAAAATCTTTTATGGAGACAGGATAATTGTCATTTATGTTTTATAGCACAATGAAACTTCTTTAGAACTGGATTTACTGTGGGGAAGAGATCTCTCAATGCATTTCTAGACCCTTTCCCCAAGTATATTTAAGCTGTTAATTTACTGAACATCTTCTTTCTGTAAGCTCCTAGAAGACAGGAAAAAGGATTTTTGTTTATTTGTTTCTTGTAATTTCTGCTCCTATTTAACGTATTTATCTTAGACTATGCAGACAAAGGGACCCTAATAATTACTTGATAATTGATTGAAAATGTTACAGTTTGACTGTTTGTGATGGGTCAGGGTCTCCACACCATGCTTTTCGTTTATTTATTCTTCATGGTGCAGCAAATCTATGGCATGGATAACATATTCATTTTAAGAGGAAGAAATAGAGTTTCTGAAAGGTTAGAAGTTTTCCTAACTTCACATTCAACTTGAAAGTAGGTGAACTGGGAAGCAAACCTACATATTTGTGGCCCCCAAAACTGATCTCTCTGAAAAGAACTGCAGAGTATAAGGGAAGGGTGTTCTTTGGGTCCCAGGGGACCATATCTGCTGATGAGATCCACTCTGAGTAAAGCAGTTGGCTTGGCTTTGAGAAGCAGCACTGGATGGTGTGGTGGGCAATAGGGTGGAAAAGGGGGAAGAAAAGTAATATCTATTGAGCAATACATGCAAAGAATTACATTAAGCTCTGTTATACATGTTATGTAATTTAACTTTCTCTATAATCCTCAGACAGAGATACTCTTTTCCTTTTACCAAGGAAGAATTTGAATCTCAAAGAGGTTAAGGAACCTACCTAAAGTGAGATAGCTGGCAAGTGGCATAACCAGAATTCAAACCAAGTGTTCATTATAACTAGGATCATGCTCATTCTCATACACAATAATGCAAATAAATTGAAAAGACAGGGGAACAATTTTATGTAGAACTTTGCACATAGGAAAGTAACCAGCAAAAGCAACTGGGAGAAAGGAAGTATAATTTAATTCTTAAGGCATTTATCTTTTTGCTTTCCAAATTCCAGTTCATCTTCAGCCCTAAGAACAATAGGACATTAAAACCAAACCTTGTAGCTATTTGAGAATATGTCTGAGATGTTGTAATCAAGGTGACCTTCCTGTGGTTTATTTTAAAATAGAACCAATAAACCTTAATAGCTATCTGTGGGCTGAATATTTATTACCCAGCCATGCTTCAAGCTGGTCTGGTTAAGGTCTACTCTGTTTGTCTGAAAACAAAACAAAACAAAAACACCTAAAATGTGAGGCCTGCCCTACCTATGTTTTTGTAGTGTCTGGTTCAAAAGCAAAGGCTGAGAATTGTGTAAGTGTTTAAAAGAAGAAAAAATGAGGCATTGCCTAGGACATAGACTAACGACAATTAGGTTTTTCTGAAGTTAGAATTAAAACTGATCAGAGGAGACACTGCAAAAATACTTCTAGATCCATAGAGCCGTAAGACTGACTGGTTAACTGACATATGTGAAGAATGCCTTGTCCCATTCTCTGACGGTAGATGATAATCCTGTGCATCATCTAAAAGGCAGTGCAATCAGTACTGGGTGGGCCTTTGACTTGGAAGCTCTGACCTAAATGCCCTTATGGTAATAAACCTGTTATAGGAGCCAGCCAGCAGGACTGTGGAGGGGCAACTGCAATGCAAAAAGCTCCAGTGAGGAGGTAAAACTCAATCTAATAAGCCATTTTTTAGTCATCATTTTACGGCTGGTGCTGAGGAGTGAGCTGACAGGGAGATTTTATGAGACAATATAAAAACTATTTCATTAGTGAAAATGACTCAAACCCAGAGCCAACCTCCTTCCCTATCCAGCTGTGTAACTTTGGGAAGTCACCAGTTTTCTGACTACTTGTTGAGTCTTGCATTAGCCACTCCATGTCTTCTCCTGTACTTTATCTTCCTAGATTGCTGAACTCTTTGCTAACACCATGGTTTTTTGCCTATGCTGGCTCCCATCCCCTTAGCTTAAAGTGTTGCCTAGGCTGTCTATGTTGTCTTTATCCTCTTAATTCCTGGTGCTTTCAAGGATTAACCCATATTTGCTCCTCTCTTGGTCACTAAATCTGAATGCCCCATCCCAGCTGCCTCTACTACTAATCTGACTCCTTAGCTTGATCCCAGAAACCAATGTGGGTCTATGAAGTCCCAGAATGCCTTACATAATGAAAAAATGCTTAATTTCTCGATTGTTCATGCAATAGCTGGGATGTCATAACAGAGAAAATACATGTAAAAAGGAGATTTTTAAGGGCAGCAGCAGAAACAGTAAGAAAAATTGATAGATACCTTTTGACATTTCTAATAATTAATATTATTAAGGAAGGACTTAATTCCCTAATAAGGCAATCAACTTCTTGCCATTAGAGGTGTTCAGAGAATGAATGAATCTTGATCACAAAAAGGGGTGTTTTGTCCTGGTAGGAAGACTAGATTAGATGGCCTTCAAGATTTCATCTGACACTAATATCCTAGGCTTTTATAATTATCTCAATAGATGGGTCCATTAGAAAGTGACAAATGATAGGATAAAAGTCAGAATTCATTCATGAGACTTGAAGCAATTTCAGAAAAGAGTCTGTCAACGTTGACACATCTAGCCAAAGATTATTTAATCATGCATTTGTTTATTCATTCATTCAACCAACCATCTTTTATTGAGTGTGTACTATGTTCCAGGCACAATCCTACACACTGGTTGTTCAAGAGAAAAAAGGGACAGTCAACAGCCCCCCAAAAGCATAGGCTAGTAATGAAGACACATAGGTAAATAAGTGAACATCATATGATGTGCTCAGTGCTATAAGGTCAGGGCAAATCAGATGTGTTGAGAGCATAGAGGAGAGAGAGTACAGTTTCTAACATAGGTGAAAATGGCTTCAGGAAACAGTTGAAGTGTGAGAGAATTAAGCAGGATAAAAAGTGGAAACTGGTCATTTATTTTCCAGGCATAATAATAAATAGCTTTAGAAAATGTATTGAAATATAAAAGAGCAATTTTTTTTTTTAGGGACAGTGTCTCATTTTATTGCCCTCAGTAGAGTGCTGTGACATCACAGCTCACAGCAACCTCCAACTCCTCGGCTTAGGCGATTCTCTTGCCTCAGCCTCCCAAGTAGCTGGGACTACAGGCGCCCGCCACAACGCCCGGCTTAGAGAGCAAATTATGTTTGAGAAAATATAAGAAAAAGGTAAATGGGATAGAAGAGGGAAAAGATAGGAATTTAGGCTTAAGGAGGACGGGTGAAATTCTCTTGAAAGGTTTAAATACCAGACTAGATGTAACCTGTAGATTATAAATTTATGTGACTAGCACAGAGCAGCTGCTAAGAGATAGTAGTCCCTCACTGTCTACTTCTTCCCTTCCCATGTATGGATGTCCATATGGAGAGAGGAGAGATTGAGGTAGAGGGGAGGAGAGGAAACCCAGAGAAGGTAAATTAAGGGTGGGGGGATTGTTTCTGAATGCAGTGCTTATGGCAGCGGGCCGTCTTCCCTATGGTTTACAGACAAAGAGGAAATTGTGTCTAGACCTGGGCAAAGAGAGGGATCTCTCTGAAGAATCCACAATGATGGGGGTTCTTCCTTCAAGATAGATATGGGGAGAGCACCTGAAGATGAGAGCTGAAATTGTCCTGCAGGCAGGGCTAGAAACACCACAGACTCCTGGGAACAAAAGGAAATGAGCCCTGAGAATGTTTAGGGATCCTGGCAGACCTGTGGTAGTGTGTATACTCTCCAGTTTATGTAGACATGGGAATATTACTGCTACTTACTGTTAACAAAAAGTCAGAGGCTATTCATCTTAATAGTTCATCTTTGGGGATTTTCACCACCTGATACATGTATAATGGAGGCTACAGAAACTTCCCCCTGATAGTGAATATCTGATATGTGCAGGAGAAATGTCATTAGCTATTAAAAGAATTTATTCTCTAGATTTGGTGCCCTTTCACCCAGCCCAGCCCTAAGTACTCCTCTTCTTATTTTCAGCTTTGTGTTTCCATTTGAAAAAAATGATTTTGTAAAGTAACATGCAAACTGATCAATCATGCCAACAAAGCAAAACTCCCACGGAGCACATGAGGAACAGAAGAAAGATTATTCTTGTCTGTCTAGTTAGGACTTGCATATGCTAGAATATTTCTGACAGGTTCCTTGTGGCTTTCCTGAGAGATTAAAAAAAAAAAAAAGTCATGAATCTACATATAAGTAGATGAGAAAAGTTCAGTGGAGAAAAGTGAAATGAGTTCCCTTGCTCTTTCAAATTTCTATTTACAGTGGTTACATGACACTTAAATCATAAAATGGCATGAATGATGGTGCCTCTGCTGATAACTTCAGACAAATGAGAACAAATGACTTCTCTTTGTCTTGATGGGAAAGAGGCCATGAATTTGCTTTTCCCAGATTTCAAAAATGTTTCAACAACAAGTATAGTTGATACTGCCTTTATTCCTTACCTACCCCTTCATTCTTAGGTCAATACCCCATGCCAGTCTTTTT
The DNA here is from genome assembly GCF_027406575.1 of Nycticebus coucang. NCBI lineage: Eukaryota > Metazoa > Chordata > Mammalia > Primates > Lorisidae > Nycticebus > Nycticebus coucang. The sequence continues at coordinate 46,022,930 of NC_069801.1, read as the reverse complement.
CTAAACAGGAGGCTTATTACTAATCTCAGATGCCAGCAGATGTTGTCTAAAATTAGCCTTCTGCTATAAACATAGTCCCCAAAGTGTCAGAGAGTGAAGGTAGGATGGAGGGCATGGTCCTGGAGAGCCTTTTTTGTACCACAAGCAACTGCATCTCTTTCATTGTCCAGCACTCCAGTTTCCTTGTAGGACTGGATAAGACTGGTGCTCAAGTCTGAATCTCAACTTGTTTGGCCAGAGTTCTGGTAATACCTGCCTCGATCAGTCCTACCTCCTTGAGAAGCACAATTCTGTCCCTATACTACCCTGAATGAATTAATATCTCGAGATCTTCATCACCTGCTGATTTTAGCCTCACCTGCTAGTTAGATCCTACATCCATGCCACTTGTTTACCACATTGGTTCACTAGGACACAATTCTGTCCCAATTACCCTGGCCCCACATTTGGGCATTGGACGTCTAATGATGATAAATAGGTTACTAGGTTATTTACCAACCTTTTTACTTCTTGGTTTCTTTTTTCCTACCACTCCTGATCGACTGGGATCCTTAAAGTTCTTTCCAAAATAAATTCTGAGCCCTAACATGAACCGGATACCCTGGATAAACCCCTATTACCATTATTTCAAACACTGTATTAGATTTGTTTGTGTGTCTGTCTCCCTAACTAGACTTGAACTCTAAATAGGAAGTCTTATTTATTCTTTTGCTTCCAGGGAAAAGTAGGAGCTTAATAAATTATTGTCAAACTGTACTTAAGTATGTGCTTCTCAGTCTCCTTCACTAGACTGAGTTCTTATTTCATGGGGAGGATTGTGTAACACATGATCAGTAAATACTTGATAAGGAATGAAGGTTTAATATTTGCCTTATATCAATAATAAGGACACCTACCACTATTACTATTTGTTGAGTTTTCCTAGTTACCAAGAACTGTGCCAGGCATTTTCATGTATAATATTTAATTTTCATAAAAATCCTGAAGATTATTATATCTATTTTATAGATAAATCATTGTCATGATCCTGTTGACAAAGCCAATGTTTCCCTCACACTCTTTTTATTTCATATGGCTTTTGTCAAAAGCAAATTTTAATGTAGTTTTCCACTCAATTACCAAATATTCTGAAATTGTGTTTGGTTGAATGAGAACTGTCTTACTAACTCAACTGCATATTTCTATAACTGAAGAATTTTTTCCAGACTTAAATGGAAAATATGAGAGATATTTCAAAGACAGTGTGACCATTCTATGACAATAATGGAAGTGCTACTAATAAAAGCAATAGAAATTTTAAAAGCAAATACGTGTATTTGATGGACCAGTGTTTGATTTTTGTACCTTAAATACATCTTGTCTATATCCTGGGGATGTGCTTGGGCACTGAGCAGGACACACATTTGGCAGGGTACTTTGAAATGATAGGTGAAAAATTCATTTTCTAAAGTGAAAAGGACAACATCTGGGAGGAAAAGAATATTATGTTGCCACTTCTAGGATCCTATTAAAAACAAAGGAGTATAAAGTAGCATTGCCAGGGTGGAAAAGCAATGCACTTTCAAATAACTTTATAAAAAGAAAGCTGGACCAAAGGAAAGGGTAGGATTATAATTACATAGGACTCCCAGCAGGGATAAGTAGGGTCTATTATTTGTTTAAAGCATTTTCAGGGCCCACCTTGAGTTCCATATTTGAGGAAGTTTATCCAAAGATATTCATAACAGAAGGGGCAACATTGACATTCATTAAGCTAGAGTCAATATTATGACATTTTGTCCTGATTTGGGAGAGGGGCGATTTTAAATGATTAATGCATTTTCAAGAATTTAGGAATGAGAAATTTTCTAAAACATCCTATCTTTATCTAATAAGGCCTCCTGAGAATACAAAAGCTTAAAATATACAACAAATTTTGAAGCAGTTTATTAAAAACACGTTTGCACAATTTTCATAGTATGCTGCTATTGTTTGCAGAGGCTGTGAAGGCTGTGAAATAGAAGCCTCTTTGGAATGTGTATGAAAATGGGATACATAACACTCCCCCCCCCCTTTAATTAGTCACATGAAGCTTGCTCCTCTGAGTATAGTGGGGTAATCATAGGCTTTAGAGTCAGTCTCCTGGTTCAACTTAGTTGCTGCATGACCAGAGGCAGATACCTCTCTTTGTTCACATGTAAATTGGGAATAACAAAATTTAATGCTAAAAGTCTTTTAAAAAAGAGATTAAATGAGATTATTTGTATATAGTGATGCTAAGCATGGCATCTGAAGGTGATAAATACTCAGTGAAAAGTAGCTAAATCTAGGCAGCTAGCCAGCATACTCCGGATAATGACCTAGAAAGAGTTATGTGGAAATCTATGGATGAAGCCACAAATCTGACCCCTGAGCCAGTCTTGCTCTATTATACTTCCCTCTTGGATGTAAATGGAAGTCACTTTTTGCTTAATAGCTATTTTTTGAGTACCAGCACTGGTACATTGGAGATACCAAGTACTCTCATGAAGTTTATCCTCTGTACAGATTATCTTACTAGTCTTCTTATTGGTTTCCCTACCTTTAATTTCTCCCCTTCGCTTTATTATCAATCTACAGTTAGCATGAGCTACACAAAACCCAAGTCAGATCATGATGATTCCTTTCTGAAAACGCAAGTAGGATTCTTTTTTCATCTATAGGATTAACTTTCCTATTTGTAGACATACCAGTCAAGATCTTCATAAACCATTCCCAGCTGACCACTTTTGCATCATTTCTAATCAGTTCTCAACTCACATTCTTCACTGGGCAACCTGCTCTTCCCTGATTATGCCCTACACTAGCAGGAATTTTACCTCAGTGGATTACTCATTACAAGATTTGGCTAGGCATTACTCTTTCCATAACACAATGTTCTTTATTAATATTTCTTCTACCAAATATTTTTGCAACAGCAATAGAAATACAGAATCAAAAATGAGGAAGAAGATCCTTCTTTAACTTTTATTCCTTTCAGTGTACTGTGGTATCTATGTCTGGGTCCTTCACTGTAAACTTGATGTTGACAGATATCCAACAGAGAGTGACAAGAATTGGAAGTAGAAATTATTTCTTTTAATCAAAATATAGTTTAGGAAGAAAGTTAAAGTTGGGCAGAAAGTTAGCACTTCATCTGCATGGTTCTTTTGCTCTTTCACTTAAAAACATGATCTAAGTTTCATTTCAAACTCATTTACATGAAATAATCTATGATATACATTTCATTTCTTAATCATTCCAGAGATAATTATTTGAATTTTTTAAAAACATTAAATTGATAGGACATTTTTAAATGACTGGAACAGATGTGTTAATGTTGGATTAAGTGGTTTCCAAAGTCCCCAGGCTGAGCTTGCTGCTTTTCTTTTTCACATGACCTGGCATTTCTCCTATGTGGACAGCCAGCATAATGGTTGTACCCAATGCTGACTTGCTCCTTGGTTCTGGTAATGAAGAATCTCTTCATCTGGTTTTCTTGGAAAATAACTTTGAGGTAGGGAAGGGTGTATGTGTGTCTGCGTGTGTGTGTGCCTACGTGCATGTGTAGGTCCAGTAAGAGCGGGGTTCTGACATATCATAAATAAGTTTCTTTTCTTGGAAGCCAAATCAAACACAACCCTGGGTTTCCTTTAATGACTTGAATTAATGTTACCTTTATAGCTTTAAGTAAATCTTCTCTTTACTCATAAAATCAGTGACCTATTAGGACAAATGCGCTATAGTAAGGTAAAAAGAGAAAGATCTCTTAGATCCTCCATATCAGTCAGCAACTAAGAGTGCATCTTCTCTAAGAAAGGGATTAAAAGCACATGCAGTGAGAATAAGATTTTTTTTTTTTTTTTTGAGACAGAGTTCTACTCTAAGCCTGAGCAGAATGCAATGGTGTCATACGTCACTGCAACCTCAGACTCAGGCTGTGGGCATCCTGCTGCCTCAGCCTCCAAAGCTGCTGGGATTACAGGCGCTCACTGTGGCACTGGCTGGGTTTTTACACTTTTTTCATGAGTCAGGGTCTCACTCTTGCTCAGACAAGCCTTGAACTCCTGAGATCAAGCAATCCTCCCACCTCAGCCTCCCACAATGCTGGGATTACAGGCATGAGCCACCGTGCCCGGCCTGTCTCCCATTCTTACTGTTTTATAAATTTAGTTCCCACCCTAAAGATGCCTATCTTGCTATCTTGAGTAGTTTAGGTGGATTGATTTAGGAGATTAACTTTTAAATTAGAATGTTGTTTATTGTTTATGAGTCATGGGTTCTGTCAATTATGTGGTCTTCACTTTGAACTTAAATGTATAAAACTATAATGTTGGAAATGGAAAAACAGAACAATCTTGGAAAGGCTACTCTCACTCTTCTCCAAAATCCTGATCTTCTGACAAATAAAGCTTGGTGGACCTATCCCCATCTCTGAATATTGATTGACAGTGACAGGTGGCCAGACCTTCTTAGTCCAGTAATAGCATCATCTGTCCACAAACGGAGCAGCTGTGATGAACTCTATAAAATCTGTCTTGAAATCCTTGGATTTCTAGCTCTTCAGTCCCTATTGTCTGAGAATTTCCTATAAGACTGGAGAAGTGGGTGGGAGTATTGCTGATAGGGTAGTACCTATGGTGTCACCTCAGGCAGACAGAGGAGGCAGCATCACCTGCAAGGAGAATTAAAATCATCAAACATATTAATGAGAAGAAATAAATATTAGTGAGGCAGTATAGCCTGGGGAAAATGTATGGGCTTTCAAATCAGAGGGATGATCCATTTTGCAACCTGGCTTTACCACTTCTTATTCAAATACTTAGGGGCAAGATTCCAAACATTTCCTAGTCTCAGCTTCCTCATCTGAAAAACAGAATTACCATCAGAATTAATTCATAGGTACATGATAGTTGTAAGAATTAATATATATTAATATATATATAAGATCATATATATATATAACCTTATTTAAATTTATAATCAGAAGAAGCTATGGAGCAAGTTAGATGTTCTAAAAGTTATAGCTGTTATCATTATTATTGTTATTAGTTATATAATAGTAGAATGAGAAGAGTTGGAGAGGTAAAGAAATTACCAAAAGCATGCATTGCAAAGTCAGTGGCTAAGAGATTCAAGAGCAGGATAGGGCAAGGAGGTATGCATTGAATGCTGAGTGTGTGTTTAGAGTCTTCTTTTGTGTAGTTTTTGGCTCTTGTTTGGAATGGGAGCATGGACTCAATAGAGCACCATCCTGGCTTTTGATTTCTGGGAAAGGAGCATCATTCTTTCTTTTGATCTGCAAAATGTCTTTCCAGCTTTGTCTGGCCAGTCAGTAAATTCTGCTAAATCAATTTATTGTACAGAATGGGGTAAGAGAATTTAGATACTGCTGCTGAATGGCCCCCACTAAAGTTTGGGCCAGCTAGAGGTTATCACCCTGAGTCTGTATTATAGCTCACCCCTGTCCAGAGCCTCCTGAGACCATTCCTAAATAGTTGCATCTCCTCAGGAATCATGCTAGAATTTTCTTTTCTCCTAGGAAGAGTGCATTCATCCTGAGGCCATCAGTTCTCCATAGGTGGGGGAGGCACTGTGAAAGAACACACCATCAAATGGGTTTACACTATCCAATGGGTTTATTCTCCCAGTTTCCACTCTACTCACCTGTTTCCAGCTTCCTCCCTTACCTTTCCATTCAAAGTGTGATGCTCAGAAACTTCTTTACACAATTTTCGCCCACCAATTTTAGAACTTCTTTTGTGCTATCTGTTAATTTTCCAACCCTTCTACTATTTCCAGAATGTACTGACCTTAATACCCATCCCCATTCTGGTCATCTTTTGCTGGACTCTTTTGTTAGTGACATACAATAGAGGCCCAAATGCAAATGCCAAACTCCTAAAATCTACTTACTGATGGAAGGGTGGAGCAGAATCTTTATTTTCTTTATTCTAGATTCTCTGTTTCTATTAATGCAGAACAAGTTAGGTCTACTTTTAATTCTTTGAAGTATTTCTATGTGACTTATAATAGAGGTTGCACAAGGTAGCAGTCCCACCAACAGTGGATAAGAGTACCTTTCTCTCCACATCTACACTAGCATCTGTTGTTTGGGGATTTTTTCGATGAAAGCCATTCTCACTGTAGTTGGGTAATAGCTCATTGTGGTTTTGATTTTCATTTCCCTGATGATTCAATACAAGAATTTTTTAAATATATTTATTGGCCATTGGTCTATCTTCTTTTGAAAAGCTCTATTTATGTCTTTTGCCCACTCTTTTATGAGTTGTTTGATTTTTCCTTGCCAATTTGCTTGAGTTCTTTTTAGATACTGGTTATTAGCCTTTTAACAGATGTATAGGATGCAAATATTTTCTCCCATTCTGTGGGTTGTCTGTTTGCTCTATTGTTTATTTCCTTGCCTGAGCAGAGCTTTTTAATTTAATCAGGTCTTACCTATTAATTTTTGTTGTTGCTGTCTTTGCCTTTGGGATCTTCTTCATAAATTCTTTGCATAGGCCAGTGTATAAGAGTTTTTCCAGTGATTTATTCTAGAATTCTAGCAGTTTTACATGCCTTACGTTTGAGTCTGTTAGCCATCATGAATTAATTTTTGTGAGTTGTGAGAGGTAGTGATCCTATTTCTATCTTCTGTATGTTGTTATCCAGTTTTCCCAGCACCATTTATTGAATAGGATTATTTCCCCAGTATATTTTATTGTCAGCAATCCCACTATTGGGTGTTTACCCAAAGGAAAAAAGAAGTCATTTTATCAGAAAGACATACACATTCAAATGTTTAATGCAGGCCAATTTATAATCGCAAGATACAGAATCAACCCAAGTACCTATCGATAATATACCAGTGGATTAATAAAATATAGTATGCATATATCATGGAGTACTACTCAGCCATGAGAAAAAAATGGTGAACTAATACCTTTTATAACAACCTGGATTAAACTGGTTCTTTTCAGTGAAGTATGGAAAGAATGGAAAAATAAACACCAGAAATATTCACTATTAAACTCAAACTAATTGATCAACACCCATGTGCAAATTTGGTAATAAAACTCAATAGAAAACAAGCAGGTGAAGTCTCCATCTTTCTTTAAGGCTGCATAATATTCCATAGTGTACATATACCACAATTTATTAATCCAGTCGTGGATCGATGAACACTTGGGCTTTTTCCATGACTTAGCAGTGAAACTTAGTAAATGTAGAATATAAATGTCTTAACACAATAACTAAGAAAATGCCAAGAGGGCTATGCTAACCAGTGTGATGAAAATATGTCAAATGGTATATAAAACCAGTATATGGTGCCCCTTGATCACATTAATGTACACAGCTATGATTTAATAAAAAGAAAACAAGCAGGTGGTGGGAAAAGGAGATGATGTGTAAATTCATGCCTAAATGGGTATAATAAACACTATCCAGGTGATGGGCACACTTAAACTTTTACTCAAACTGTACAAATGCAATTTATGTGACGAAAACATATATTCCTGTAATATTCCGAAATAAACAAACAAAAACAATAAGTAGAAAGAAAGGCAAGGCCACAGTGATCATTGATTTATCCAAAAGGGAACAATTGAGAAATTAATTAATAAACCCAATGAGTATTTCAATAAATACTAATAAAACTGCAGTAGTCTAAGTAAAAAAAAAAAAAAGTAGAAAAATAATACATATTAGCGTACTTAGTGTTAGGGAAGGGGTTTGTGTTTGGGAAGGATCAAAAGCAGATATGCCTTAAATGCAAAGATAAAAAACAGACATGGTAAAAAAAAAAAAGCAGTGAAGAAAAGTAAGCACTAGAAGTAGTAGTAATAATAGTAATTATTATTATAATAGACTTTTCATTCCTTAGACTCTACCCCTTTACAGGACCATCTCAGTGATTAGAGGTTTTATTTTCAACTTTCAGAACCAGTTGTTAGAAATCAATGCAAAAATAAAAAATAAAAAAATAAAAGTATTTATCCTTATTAAGGCAGCTAGGCCAATGTTAGAGGAACAGCACCATGGATTATGAACTCCAAAACTTTCTCCTTCCCCCAAACACATGCAGGTGCCCCTTTTCCTAATTGTCCTCAACCCTCTTTGCCCGTTTCTCTCAACCCAAGTACTAAAATGAGTTTGAACAGTTTTCTAAACTTGGCCCGTTTCTCCTTTCTTTGAATAATTCCAAAACTTATTTTCTAAATCTTCTTCCCTACTCCCCTTGTTTAATACTGACATGATCTCCACATTCTACCAAATTAACTTTATTTTCCTAACTCAATGGCTAACTTAGAGCAAAGATTGCGAGAAAACTGGGATTGTTTCCTAATGTGAAGGCACATTCCCTGGAGACCCAGGGATTAAGTTATAACATCATCAGAACAATGAGTACATCTGTGAGGAGCTTTCCCATTCATAAAACTTTTATTTATATTTTGCAATATATTGATATAATTCAATAGCTATACAAGCAACATAAACATAATTTATGAAAGGAAATATACAAGGGCTGTTAGGGTCACTGATTTTGATTTTCAGACAAGGGACTTGAGCCCACAGAGACACTGTGACCCATCAAAGCTCATATTAATAATATATGCTAGAATTGGGACAGTGCTGGGGTTTTTTGACTACTGAAAGTAAACCATTGGTCTAGAAATCCCACTGCTGGATATGTACCCAAAGGAAAAAGGGTCATTTTATAAAAAGGATGCCTGTACTTGAATGTTTATAGTAGCACAATTTGCAATTACAAAGATGTGGAAACAATTTAAGTGCCTACAAATATGTGAATTGTTTAATAAAATATAGTGTATGCATACCACAGAGTACTATTCGGCCACAAAAATGGCAACCTAATATCTTTTTGGACAACCTAGAGGGAATTAGAAATCATTCGTATAAGTGAAATTTCACAAAAATGGAGAAACAAACACATATACTCAATACCAAACTAAAACTAATAGATCATCTCTTAAGTGCACATAGGGAAGTAAATGTCAATGAAAATAGAGCTGGGAGGTGAGGAAAGAGGGAGAGGGATAAATTTATAGCTGTTGAGTATAGTATGCACTATCTGGGTGATGGGCACAGTTATGTGTATCATGTTGACTCAATCTGAATAAAAACAAGGGGGTTTTTATTCAGATTGCAAACAAAACATGTACCCCTAATATTATGAAATAAAAAAAACTGATGGCGTCAGGAGTTAAAATTTTGACAGGTAAAAAAAAAAAGCTTTACAATATTTTATAATTATGGTCATATTCCACTTTGTCACAGTTGTTTTCACTGTGCAATGAATAAAGCTAAATGCAATTTTTTAGAATGCATATGAGTATGCTGAAGTGCAAAAACATCTGTGCTAAACACATCCGAAATTACTTTTTAAGTTTTATTCAAAATGCAATAGATTTCATGCCAGGTCTTTAAAAAATAAAAATAAAATGTTATTCAAGAAGTCAATGTAGTTTTTCACCAAAGAAATTCACTTGAAATTTCAGGTATAAAGTTGAATCTAATTTTAACTCTGTTTAATTAAGTAATCCTCTATGTAAAGTACTTCCTACAGGGATTTGCTGTCCTTCCTGCCTTGCTAAAAGACTGGTTAGAATTGGTAAATTTAAATTTGATAACAGTTTCCTAAATTTGTCTGGTATTGCCCGCCATAAAGAAAATGCATGTGTGTACGAGATGAGTATGGGAGTACATAATAAACCCCATCTCATTAAAAACCAATGAGTGGAAAAAAATATAGAGAATGACAGTTCATTCCAGTGACTGCCAAGAGAAGAGTATAATAACACCTCAGTTCTCTCAGGAGATGTTCTCCACCAACAGATTCACCCAGCAGTAGAATGACTGCTAATCCACAGCCACATATATGTAAAAGGACACTGTGAGTGAGTGTTATATTTAATAAGAGTCATTACTAAATAGATAGTAAGTTGTAATATAAAGATTTAGATGGAGTCAATAATTTTATTCATTTTTCATTATTCCATTAATACTTTATAACACTATTTTCCCATATGGAATCTCAAGGAACCTTGAATAGTCAAAAGTATCTTGAGAAAGAAGAACAAATCTAGAGGCCTCCCACTTCCTGAGTTCAAAACATATTATAAGGCTACAGTAATAAAAACAGTATGGTACTAGCATAAAGGCAGACATATAGAATAATGAAACAGAGTAGAGAGCCAAAAAAAAAAAATATAATACATCTTTGCATATACAATGATCTTGGGCAGCGCCTGTGGCTCAGTGAGTAGGGCGCCGGCCCCATATGCTGAGGGTGGCGGGTTCAAACCCAGCCCCGGCCAAACTGCAACAAAAAATAGCCGGGCGTTGTGGCGGGCACCTGTAGTCCCAGCTGCTCGGGAGGCTGAGGCAAGAGAATCGCGTAAGCCCAAGAGTTAGAGGTTGCTGTGAGCCGTGTGACACCACGGCACTCTACCCAAGGGCGGTACAGTGAGACTCTGTCTCTACAATAAAATAAAAATAAAAATAAAAAAACAATGATCTTCAAGGGTTTCAAGACTATACAATAGGGAAAGAATAGTTTCTTCAGCAGTCAGTGTTGAGAAAATTGGATATCACATGTAAAAGAATAAAAATCAACCCATATCTTACAACGAAAGTTAACTTAAAATAAGTTAACAACGAAATATAAGATCTGTAACTATTAAACTTACACAGGAAAACATAGTGAAATAGCTTCATAGCATTGCAGTGGACATTGATTTCTTAGATATGACACCAAGAGGGTGGTCAGAAGCACAGGCTACAACCTGTGCTTTGATTGGAATCTGAAGTATGTGTGTGTGGTAGGGGGCCTGTCTTCTGGGATTAAACCCTCAATCTGTGGGATCTGAGGCTATCTTCAGTTAGATAGTATCAGAATCCAGTTAGAGGACACTAGGCTAGTGTCTGCTACAGAATTCAATACTGAATTTCTATTTCGATTATGTATGTGGGGGGAAACCCCTTCCCATCTGGGGTCAGAAGCATTTCGTGGTATTAGAGTATAATATGAAAACACACAGCTTGTTTTCTTTCTTACAGAGTATCTGAAATGAGCTTGGGGCAGGGGCATGGGAGTGAGAGTAGAATAATATGAAAAGAAGGAGAGTAATAGCCTTGGGAGATAGTACCCACAGAAATTAAGTGGTCAGAAGGCCATAGGCAGAAACTGAAGAGTAAGAGAATCCTGCAAACACAGGATGTAGAGATGACTAGATCTCCCCATGGAAGTCTTCCAGGATGGCATCTTTTTTAGAGTTTCACTAAAGCTTTTGACTTCTGCTCTCTGCCATCAAGTAGCAACACCTGTCTGCATATCATGAGTATAGGACAGGGATGCCGCTCTGAGAAGGGGAAGGGCAACAATCTGAGAGATAGATGTTCATAACAAAGAGCAAGGGAGGAACTAGGACCAAGACAAAGACTAATTGCCAATCAGAACATTGGATGTGGAGTATCTAACGAAGTATCTGGATCAGAGATGACATGCTCGTGGTTAAATATTAACCAGCCAGGGAGAACTGAAATAATTAGTCTGGAGAGAACATTCAGTGGAAGAGTCTTAAAATTTCTAAAATCCAAACATGGTGCCAGAAGACTAGGTATATTTTAAGTGTTTCCAGAGAATAGAAATAAACCAACGGGTAGAAATATGGTAAAGCACCTCAAAGAGCTAAAAATTGACCTAGGGTGTGAGCCAGCTATCCTACTACTGGGTGTTCACCTGAAGAAGTCATTTTAACAAAACAACACCCACACTCAAAAGTTTATTGCAGCACAATTCACAATTGTAAAGATGTGGAATCAACCCAAGTGCTCATCAAGAAAATGAGATATATGTATACCATAAAATACTACTCAGCTATAAAAAGGATGAATTAATGCCTTTTGCAACAATTTGGAAGGAGCTGGAGATCATTATCGTAAGTGAAGTATCTGAAAAATGGAAAAACAAACAAAATTACTCGCTGTTGAATTGGTAGTAACTGATGAGCTCACATGTAAGCAGAGAGAAGCTAAACTCAGTGGAAATCAAAAGAGGAAAGGGAGAAGGAGAAGATGCGTGAAAATCTATCTAATGGGTACAGGGAACACCATCAGGGAGGGTGAGGGACAGGCTTAGAGCCCTGATTCAAGCATTATAAAAGGGATCCCTGTAAACAAAAGTATTTGTACCCGCATAATACTTTGACATAATTAAAACAAATATATAAGAAAGCAGATTTTTCTCCCCTGTAGGGACAAATATTGAATCTTTCCACTGATGATGAAGCCTGTCTCAATGAGTGGTGCAGACTTCCTTTACTAAAAATGCATGTGCAGCATCTATACAGGGTATTTCTGTATTAAGGGGACAGCCAAATAAAGTGCCTTCTGAGATGTACTAGCACTTGGAGAGATACCTCCTGCTCTTCTGTTTTCATAGGTCCTCTTAGCTTGTGATCTTCAGATACTGTCTATGGAGAAAAAAAGCAGAGAAGAAAAAGTAATGTTGTTCCTAACAATACAATAATACATTGTTATGGTTAAAAGTTTGATCTTCAAAATTAAATGACTATGGTTTCAACTGTTGGTTTTGTCATTTTTAGCTCTTGTAAGTTGCATGATTTCTCTGTGCAACAGTTTTCTCAATAGTTAAATGAGCATAATGATAGTACCTTTCGCAAATTGTGAGGATTAAATGAGATGACAGATGTTTAGCACTGGTCCTGGCATATAGGAAGTACTTAATAAATATTACCAATGATGGTAATGGCAATGATAAAGAGAAAACAGATGTAGGGGTGGAAGACACAGATGATGTTAATGATGTTGACAGTGCCAAAGTAACTTTCTCCTGTAAGTGTGTACACTGAGTTAGTTTCACAAATCTATACCAAACATAGATATGCAAATTGGAATTGATCTCTAATTAGTTCTTTATCTGCTACCTCAGAAATAGGTAGACAGGCTAAATCTCTTACAGGAGGGGAGAGCAGATAGGTAAGGCTGAGGGCCTCAACTATATTCATCTCTTGGAATAAGTCAGGAAACTTTGATGAAACAGATAACTAGGAAGAAAACCAGAACTTTTAAGAAAACTTTTTAATAAACATCTTTGGAGGCATAAAAAAACACCTTAGACTGGGCAATTGTTAAATAATAGAAGTTTATTTTTCACAGTTCTGGAGGATTAGAAGTCTAAGCTCAAGGTTTTGGCAGATTTGGTATCTGGTAAAAGCTTGCTTTCTGCTTCAAAGAAGGTACCTTGTTGTTACATACTCACTTAGTGAAAAAGCAGACGTGCAAAAAAGGCGGGGGGAGAAGGAATGAACTTACTCCCTCAAGCACTTTTATAAGGACACTAATCCCATCCATGAGGGCAAAGCCCTCTGCTTCCTTAGAGTTTCACCAGAGCTTGTCACGTCTGCTTTCTGGCATCAAGTATCATGGCCCCATGTCATGGCTATGGGACAGGGGTGCAGCCCTGAGAAGGGGCAGGACAATAGAATGAGAGACAGATGTTTATAACCCTTTTTCCCATGAAAGTAAAGCCGTAATGGCCTAATCGCCTCTCAGTGGTCTTATTTCTTAAAAATATTGCATTGGATATTCTTATTATGAATCTTAGACACAAACATCTAAACAATAGCAAAGTATAAATGATACATAATTGTCTTAGTCTATTTGGGTTGTTATAACAAAAGGCAGAATACAAATGTCTACATACAATAACTAAGAAAATGCCATGAAGGCTACGTTGAACAGTTTGATAAGAATATTTCAGATTGTATATGAAACCAGCACATTATACCCCCTGATTGTACTAATGTACACAGCTATGATTTAACAATAAAAAAATGGAAAAAAAGAACAAAATATTATAAATTAGGTAGCTTGTAAACCACAGAAATTTATTTCTTATAGTTCTGGAGGCTCAGAAGATCAAGGAGCTGACAAAGTCAGTGTCTGATGTAAGCCTGCTTTTTTATGTATGGCTCATTCGCACTGTGTCCTTATGTGGGGGAAGGGAAGGAGGTTCTCTCTCAGGCCTCTTCTGTAAAGGCACCAATCCTCTTCATGTGGGCTCTACCCTCATGATAATCACTTCCCAAGGCAAGGACTTCTAAACCATTATCTTGGTAGACAGGATTTCAACATGTGAATTCAGGGGAATTTAGACTACAGCAACAACAAACTGCAAATATAGTGTTCATTCTGATAAATTTGGACAGAAACATATACCCATGAAGTAATCATCACGATGGAGTTAATGAACATATCCTTGTCTCCACCACATCCCAATCCTGCACCCAACCCTGTCCCCATGCAAACCCTGCCAACTGCCTTTTTTTTTGGCCAGAGCCGGGTTTGAACCTGCCACCTCCGGTATATGGGGCCGGCATCCTACTCCTTTGAGCCACAGGTGCCACCCCCAACTGACTTTTTAAGAGAGAATTTTATTAAACTCCTTGACTATTTGGAATGTTACAAAGAAACCACATAAAACAAGGACATTGAAGAGCCTTTGAAATGGGCCATCTGGAGAAATCAGAGAGAACAATATAAGCCCTACTGCTGGGGGTTAAAAAGCAAATAAATGGTGAGGAAATGGATACAGCAAGTGTAGAGTCCTAGAAGGATAAAAGTTCTACAAGGATTTTGCAGATATCTGTAGGATATTGCATATGAAAGACAATGCATAATTACTGAGAACTTACTATGTGTTACACCATGTAGAGGAGACAAAGCAAAAGAGCAAAATAATGCTAGGGAGTGCAGGAAGATGCTGAGAGCTATCTTGAAGGGACAGCTGGAGAAAGTTTGAGGAATCAAGTCCAACAGAATAGAAAAAGAGGCACATATCAGCCTGAGGAAACACCAAATCTACAAGTGTTGAAATTCACACGAGAATTCTGAGTGGGACCTGTTATGACTGTAGCCCAAGTAAACTCTTGAATAGAGGATGAAGTTTAGGGAGAACAGATAGGAGGCATGTTATAACGAGAAGAACAGTGAGTTTAGGATCAAGCACTCTGGTCATCTCATCAACTTACCATTTTTGCATCTACATTTTCCCCCATAAGACAGCATAAAGGCTGTTGTGAATACGTGCATCAAATAAGAGAAATTTTGTAAAAGGTCATGTTGTGTCTTTGAGAACTTCATTTCTGCCTGCGTATGGTTACTATTTTTATTAGGATGGCTTGCTAGTATTAAAATGTCTTCTCATTCATCTACTCAATAAATAAGTATCACAGTGGGCCAACATTGAGTATACTAAACAGATTAAGACAAACTTAGTTGTTTTCATAATGAAACTTTTCTTAATTATGGACTAAATAAGCAACTTGTGTGAAGTGATATGATTGGAGAAGTACAGGGTATGGTGGGAGGACCTAGAAGAAAGGCTCAGTCTAGTTTGCTTGGCAAAGGGGGAAAATGATTTAGAGTTTTATAACATACAAGGCATTTGCATCTGAGTTGGTTATTTAAGAATATTTCCACAGCACTAGATAGCAAACTTTTGAGTGCTGGCACTGTTTCTGATTATATCATTATGTATCTCAAGCATTGTGCTCAGCACACAGTATATACTTAACAATATTTACTAGGTTGAGTTGAGCCAAAAACTTTAAGGCATCTGATTTGGACTGGGTATTTTCACTCCAACTGAGAACAAAGCTTTTAGTCTTCCTTGACACAGAAATATAAAAGAGAGGCGTGTTCGGGGCCTATGAGATTACAGCACATTTCTGGTTTTAGAGGATCTCTACTTCTCTTCTGAAGAACACTTTTGTTTGATTTATCCTGTTAATTCTATACCCTATGTAATAAGATGCAAAGTTAGCACACGTAATCTTTGTAACTCTGTCCTTTCCTGTACAATTCTAAGAACTTGACGGAAATAGACAGCAAAGGGAGGCTGGGAAAGGAAGGAAAGCTACCCTATAATCATATTTATTGTCTTCATTATAGGTTTACAGACATTATGAATGCAGCTATTTTATTAATGGGACTTTCAATTATCCACCATGGTGAAGGGTGAAGCAAAATATCTCACAGCCGTACTAATTAATGTGGATATTCAACAGCTGTTAATTAAGAACAAAGAGGACCAAAGGAACACAATCCACCCTTGACTCTGATGAATGCAAAGTCAAACCAATAGCTTATTCCAAATTAACTTTGATAAAATAGTTAAACTCAGACCCAAGCCTTTTCCCCTTACGGTCCCATAATTTTCTTGTTTAGACAATAGACTAAAAGGCTTATTTGTGTGCCCAGGAACAAAGCCCTGTGCTGCAGGCCCTGAGACAAAGGAGCTATGGATTGTTTTGTGAGACCTGCATTTCAATAGGCAACATTTCACAGGCCTTTTGTAGCCCTGTTCATCCTAAAAAAAATTGTGTGCAGCTTTAGATTCATGGGCAGGCCCACCCTCAGCCATATTACTGTAGCAGAGGAACTCACCTTCTTGACCCATGGGACATTACTCCCTTTTGCCTCTGAACACCCTTTCCTGCCTTCTGTAGTTCTGTAAAGGATCACATACTAGCAGCACTGTCTCTCAGAAGAAGTTGTGTTTGTACATCCCATATGCAGTAGCTAATATGTGTAGTCTTTGAAGGAAAATGAAAAGAAATTATAAATTATTGTAATAGCAGTATCCTATTGAAGAAAAGGTCTTATACTATAGAGAAAACAGTATGGTGTTTATAGATCATAGAGGTGTTACCTCTTAATAGCTTAGTAACCTTGGGTGTAGAGCGTTAGTTCTTCCATGAGTAAATTTGGATATCAAAACCCATTTCTTCAAGTTTTTGTGAGAATGAAGTAAATTAATGAATGAAAAGTTCCTAGCAAGGAAATTGTGATCAAGATCTGTGTTCAGTTTTGTTTTACTTTACATGGGTTTGAACTTCACTACAAACCAGTGATGTATGCAAACTAAGATACGTGCTCCTCTTTTTTCACTGGTAAGAGAACTGATAACCAAATAGGATAAATATTAAAGAGGCCACTTAATCTGAGCCTGGGCTTTCTTATTTGTAAAACAGTAAAATCATTATCCACCTATAAGGATCAAATGAGTTAACAGAGGTGAATGTGCTGTGTAAACTGTTGAGTACCCTACCAAATTATATAGTTTTATATGTTCCATTAAGAACTTGGCCAAGATCATACACAGAGAAAGCAGGAGAACCATTTATTCATTTGTTCATTCATTCACTTATTTGTCCAACAAACATTATCAACTCTGTTCTATGCACCAGAAACAAGGTGTTCCTAGTCCAGACATAAAAGAGAGTACTTGAGGACAGGCATAAGAGAAGGCATTACTTTATTAACTAGGTAGCTTATAAGGACTGTGTGAGAAGTGGGAATTCTCTTTGATGGTCCAGTCACCCACACTGTAGTTCTCTTGTTTGCTCTCTATTTTGTTTTGTTTTGTTCCATCCTCCTCTCAAATGTGTGCCACACATTTATTAGAAATTTTAGTAGATAATCACTGTCTTTGGAGTAATAAATAAATGGCTACATGCATAAGCACTCTTCCCTGCCTTCAAGGTATACATTGCTATTTGATCACAGTGCATCCTCCTGAATCTGGATTCTATCTCAGAAAGCTTCTTAACATAATGCTCTAGAAAGCAACTGCAGATCGATCAGAGTTAGGGCTAAAAATCTATGATCCCCTGGAATGGTATTTTCTTTTTTTTTTTCTTGTTTTGTTTTTGTTTTTATTAAAGCATAACTTTGTCCATTGATGCATTTATGGGGTTCAATGTACTGATTTGATATACAATGTGAAATGCTTACATTGAACTAAGTAACACATCCATCACTATTATACTCTTTTCTGAATAGTTTTGAAAGGTACCATTGCATCATACAAATTAGGTGTCCCCCAAAATTCCCTCCCTCCTCCCCCACCCCTCCCCTCTCTCTCCTCTTCCCTTTTATTTTCTGGACTATAGTTATGTTTTACCATTATATGAATATATAGGTGATTATATATTGGTTTCATAATAGTACTGAATACACTGGATACTTTTTTCCCCATTCTTGAGATACTTTACTAAGAAGAATATGTTCCAGCTCCATCCAGGTAAACATAAAAGATGTGAAGTCTCCATCTTTTTATGGCTACATAGTATTCCATGATGTACATATACCAAAATTTGTTAATCCATTCATGGATCAATGGATACTTGGGCTGTTTCCATGTCTTGGCAATTATGAATTGGGCTGCAATAAACATACTGGTGCAAAAATCTTTGTTGTAAAATAATTTTTGATCATCTGAGTATATACCTAGTAGAGGAATTGCAGGTTCGAACAGTAGATCTACTTTAAGTTCCTTGAGTATTCTCCAAACTTCTTTCCAAAAAAGTAATATTAGCTTGCTTTACCCCCAGCAGTGTAGAAGTGTTCCCTTCACTCCACATCCACACCAACATCTGTAGTTTTGGGATTTTATGATGTGGGCTAATCTTACTGGAGTTAGATGACATCTCAAAGTGGTTATGATTTGCATTTCTCTGATGATTAAGGATGATGAGCATTTGTTCATGTGTTTGTAGGCCATGTGCCTTCCTTCATCAGAGAAGTTTCTGTTCAAGTCTCTTGCCCACATAGTAATGGGGTTATTTTTTCTTATTGATTAGTTTGAGTTCTCTGTGGATTGTAGATATCAGACCTTTGTCAGTAGCATAACCTGCAAAAATATTCTCCCATTCTGAAGGTTGGCTGTTTGCTTTACTTACTGTGCTCTTGGCTGTGCAAAAGCTTTTTAGTTTGATTAGATCCGAGTAATGTATTTTTGGTGTTGCTTCAATTGCCTGGGGGGTTCTCCTCATAAAATATTCCCCCAGGCTGATTCCTTCTAGTGTTTTCCCTGTACTCTCTTCTAATATTTTTATAGTTTCATGTCTTATGTTTAAATCTTTTATCAAGTGACACTGTATTTTTGTTAGTGGTGAAAGGTGAGGGTCCAATTTCAGTCTTTTACAGATCTCCAGCCAGTTCACCCAGCACCATTTGTTAAATAGGAAGTCTTTCCCCCACTAAATCTTGTTGATAGGCTTATCAAATATATAATGATGATAGGTAGCTGGGCTCATCTCTTGGTTCTCTATTCTGTTCCATAAATCTACCTCTCTGTTTTTGTGCCAGTACCATGATGTTTTGATCACTATAGATTTATAATATAGCCTGAAGTCTGGTAATATGATACCTCCTGATTTATTCTTATTTCTGAGTAATGTATTTGCTATTCAAGGTTTTTTTTGGATTCCATATAAAATGAAGCATTATTTTTTCAAGCTCTTTAAAGCATGTCAATAATGCTTTAATAGGGATTGCATTAAATCTATAGATTGCTTAAGGTAGTAAGACCATTTTAACAATAGTAATTCTTCCCAACCATGAGTCTGATATGTTTTTCCATTTGTTGACATCCTCAGCTATTTCTTTTCTCAGAGTTTCATAGTTCACTTTATAGAGATCTTCCACATCCTTTATTAGGTAAATTCCAAGATATTTTATCTTCTTTGGCACTACTGTAAAAGGAATAGAGTCCTTGACTGTATTTTCAGCTTGGCTTTTGTTGGCATGTATAAAAGCTACTGATTTGTAAGTATTGATTTTGTATCCTGACATGCTGCTCTATTCCTGGATCACTTCTAAGAGTTTTAAAGTTGAGTCCCTGGGATTTTACAGGTATAGAATCATATCATTAGCAAAGAGTGAAAGTTTGATCTCCTCTGACCCTGTTTGGATACCCTTGATCACCTTCTCTTGCCTAATTGTGATGGCTATGACTTCCATTACTATGTTGAACAGCAGTGGAGACAGCGGGTATCCTTGCCTCATTCCTGATCTGAGTGGAAATGTTTTCAATTTTACACATTTCAATATGATATTAGCTGTGGGTTTGCTGTGGATGGCCTCTAGCAGTTTAAAAAATGTCCCTTTTATGCCTATTTTCTTAAGTGTTCTGACCATGAACAGATGCTGGATATTACCAAAAGCTTTTTCTACATCAATTGGGAGAGTCATATGGTCTTTGTTTTTTATTTTATTGATGAGATGTATAATATTTATAGATTTGCATATGATTAACCAGCCCTGCAACCCTGGAATAAAACCAACTTGATCATGGTGTATAATTTTTTTGATGTGTTGTTGAATTCTGTTTGCTACGATCTTATTGAATATTTTTTCATCAATATTCATTAGTGATATTGTTCTATAATTTTCTTTCTTTGTTGGATCCTTTTGGGGATCAAGGTGATATTTGCTTCATAGAATGTGTTGGGAAGTATTCCTTATTTTTCTATGCTTTGGAAAAGGTTGTATAATATAGGTACTAGTTCCTCTTGAAAGGTTTGATAGAATTCAGATGTGAAGCCATCTGACCCTGGACTTTTCTTTTTCGGGAGATTTTATATTGTTGATGCTATTTCACTGATTGATATAGGTCTATTCAAGTTTTCTAATTCTGGTTGAGTTTCAGAAGGTGGCATGCTTCCAGGTATTGGTTCATTTCCTTCATATTTTCATATTTCTGGGAATAGAGTTTTTTGTAGAAATCATTGAGGACTTTTTGAATTACCTAGGTGTCTGTTGTTATTTCTCCTTTAACATTTCTGATAGATGATATTGGAGATGTTACTTTTCTGTTTCTGGTTAGGTTGACCAAAAGTTTATCAATTTTATTAGTCTTTTCAACAAAACAACTTTTTGTTTCGTTGATCTTCTGAATGATTCTTTTGATTACAATTTCATTTAATTCTGCCCTAATTTTAATTATTTCTTTTCTTCTGCTGGGTTTGGGGTTGGAATGGTCTTCCTTTTCCAGTTGCTTGAGATGATCCATCCTCTCTTTCTGTTTTCTTAATGAAGGCTTCCAATGCTATGCATTTCACTCTGAGGACTGCTTTTGCAATATCCCACAGGTTTTGATAATTTGTGTCTTCATTATCATTTTGTTCCAAAAATTTGGTGATTTTCTTCTTTTTTTTAATTTAATTTAAAATTTTTCACCTTACACTGGTTTTATATGCCATTTGACAAATTTTCATCACACTGGTTAACATAGCCTTCTTGGCCTTTTCTTAGTTATTGTGTTAAGACATTTATATTGTACATTTACTAAGTATGCACCATAGATGTGGTCCCAACAATTACCCAACCTCCACCCATCCTCCCCCCTGCCCTCCCCTCCCTTTCCCCATATTCTTAGATTATGGTTGAATTATAGCTTTCATTTGAAAGCTAGTTTCATAGTAGGGCTGAGTACATTGGATGCTTTTTCTTCCATTCTTGAGATACTTTACTAAGAAGAATATGTTCCAGCTCCATCCATGTAAACATGAAAGAGGTAAAGTCTCCATCTTTCTTTAAGGCTGCATAATTTTCCATGGTACACATATACCACAATTTATTAATCCATCTGTGGATCGATGGGCACGTGGGCTTTTTTTGCAATTTAGCAATTATAAATTGGGCTGCAATAAATATTCTGGAACAAATATCTTTGTTATAATGTGATTTTTGGTCTTCTGGGCATACACCTAGTAGAGGAATTACAGGATTGAATGGCAGATCTATTTTTAGATCTCTAAGTGTTCTCCAAACACCTTTCCAAAGCAAACATATTAGTTTGCATTTCCACCAGCAGTGTAGAAGTATTACCTTTTCTCCACATCCACGCCAACATCTCTGGTCTTGGGATTTTGTGATAAGGGCTAATCTTACTGGAGTTAGATGATATCTCAAAGGAGTTTTGATTTTAATTTCTCTGATGATTAAGGATGATGAGCATTTTTTCATATGTCTGTAGGTCATGTACCTGTCTTCTTCAGAGAAGTTTTACTTCAAGTCCCTTGCCCAGTCTGAGATGGAATCACTTGTTCTTTTCTTGCTAATATGTTTGAGTTCTCTGTGGATTCTGGTTATTAAACCTTTGCTAGAGAAATAACCTGAAAAAAATCTTCTCCCATTCTGAGGGATGTCTCCTTGCTTTACTTACTATGTAAGTAAAAGAAGCTTTTTAGTTTGATCAAGTCCCAGAAGTGTATTTTTGATGTTGCTTCAATTACCCAGGGGGTCCTCCTCATGAAATATTCGCCCAGGCCAATTTCTTCATGAATTTTCCCTGCACTTTCTTCTAGTATTTTTATAGTTTCATGTCTTCTGTTTAAATCTTTAATCCAGTGAGACTCTATCTTAATTAATGGTGAAAGGTGTGGGTCCCATTTCAGTCTTGCACAGGTCGCCAGCCAATTCACCCAGGACAATTTGTAAATAGGGAATCTTTTCCCCACTGAATGTTTTTGGCTAGCCAAAGATCAAATAACAGTAAGTAGCTAGGTTCATCTCTTGGTTCCCTATTCTCTTCCATACATCCACCTCTCTGTTTTTGTGCCAGTACCATGCTGTTTTGATCACTATCGATTTATAGTACAGTCTGAGGTCCAGCAGAGTGATTTCTCCTGCTTTGTTTTTATTTCTGAGTAATGGCTTGGCTATACGAGGTTTTTTCTGATTCCATATAAAACAAAGTATTATTTTTTTGATATCTTTAAAGTATGATAGTGGAGCTATAATAAGGATTGCAATAAAATTGTATATTGCTTTAGGTAGTATGGACATTTTACAAATGTTGATTCTTACCAATCATGAGCAAGGTATGTTTTTCCATTTGCTAACATTTTCAGCTATTTCTTTTCTTAGAGTTTCATAGTTCTCTTTATAGAGATCTTTCACGTTTTTTGTTAGGTAAACTCCAAAATATTTCATCTTCTTTGGCATTACTGTGAATGGAATAGAGTCCTTGACTGTTTTTTCAGCTTGACTGTGGTTTGTATATACAAAAGCTACCGATTTATGGATGTTGATTTTGTAACCTTAGACGCTGCTGTATTCCATGATCACTTCTAAGAGTTTTGTAGTAGTGGAGGAGAGCAAGATGGTGGCCGAGTAACAGCTTCCTTGCATCTGGGCACCGTGAGTCCAGGGAGATAGGACTCCAGGCATCTCTGGCTGGTGGGATCTGCCTATCATCACCCCTACAAGGATACAGAGAGTCAGCAAGAGACTTCTGGACCCCAAGAGGAGGACTAAAACAGTGGAAAACCGGCAAGTGGTCGCGTGTATTCAATCAGTCTAAACCCGCCTGCAACTGTAAGTTCAGTAGCAGTGAGACTGCAAATGAGAAAGGCCTTACCTGTGAACTGTTTTGGTGTCTTTGGACTTGGCACTCAGTTGAGCTGCCTTGGGGAGAGCTGAGCGGGAATGCGGAGAACTTGGGCTGTTGTCAAGGGCCCAAGTCTGAGCTGCTGAGCCAGACAGAGCTAATACTGTTTGGCTGTGGGCCACAGGGAGCCATTGTGAGTGATCTGCCCCAGCAAGCTCCGCCCTCAGAGTCACAGAGCTAGAATTGGGTGGGAGCTGGTAACCCAGCACCGAGTAGCCTAAGGGTGGGGTCTAAGCCACCTTGCAGCCCTAACCCTCAGGGGCAGAGTGAGACCGGTTTTGGTACATTGGGTAAGTGGATAGCCACTTCAGCAGTGATTCCAGCGACAAGCACTTTCCTGGGAAAGCTTCTGCTCAGCAAGTTTACAAGTTCAAAGTGCCTTTTAAGTGGGCTGAAGAGAGATTTAGGGGGTCTACTGCTGGGGTTTGAGAAATCAGCAGCCTCCAGTTGTATCAGAACTGTGATTAACATCTCATACCCCAGAAGACCACGTGTTGCCCAGACAAGATTCAACAACATATACATCCTGCTTTCTTTTTGGTTGTGTTTTTTTTTTTGTTTGTTTGTTTGTTTGTTTTGTTTTGTTTTGGTTTGGTTGTTTTTTTTTATTTTGATGTTGTTGATGTTGTTCTGTTTTTTAATTTCAACCTTTTCCATACAAATCTTTTTTCTTTCTCAATTTTTCTAGTTTAATTATAATTTCCCATTGATGCCTTTTTTAATAACTAGAACTTCCTTTTTGCTACTGTTACTACAACTATTATTTGGTCATTCACCCAATTTTATCCTGTAAAGTTTTCTGTTTGCTTATTTTGGTTTCATTTATAGCATTTTTGACTTTCCTATCTATTTGGTGGAGGTGGGGTACTGTGTCTGATCAGGTTAGCAAAGAGCTGCTAACCTCAAGGGAACCACCCAACTGGGCACCCCCAGAAGGTGGTTTGTTTTTAAGGTTGTGTCAAAGTACCCTACTGTACACCTATATTGCTCTGTCTCCCTATTTCTGTGCCTCTCTTCTTTTTGTCAATATTCCTTTTACCCATCCCCTCTCCTTTCTCTATTTTTTTTCTTTTCACTCGATCCTCCTTTCTTTCATCCCTTTCTTGCTCTTCAACCTTCTCACCCTTCTGGTCCTGTACCAAAAGGAATCATCTAACCCTTAGTCAACAGGCATGAGAAATTAAAGAGCAAGAGGAAGTGAAAGGAAACTTAGGGCAAGGAAACAGATAAAACAAATCACTCATGAGGAAGAATCAGCAGAAAACTCCAGGCAACATGAAGAACCAGTCCAGAACAACCCCGCCAAGGGACCATGAGGTAGCTACTACAAAGGATTCCACCTGTAAAGAAATGTCAGGAATAACAGAAAGGGAATTTGGAATACACATGATGAAAACAATGAAATAAATGATGGAAATGATGAAGGAAACTGCTAATAAAGTGGAAAATAACCAAAAGGAAATGCAAAAAGAGAATCACATAAGAGATGAACGATATGAAGAATATAAAAAGGATATAGCAGAGCTGAAGGAACTGAAACACTCAATTAGGGAACTTAAAGATGCAATGGAAAGTATCAGCAACAGGTTAGACCATGCAGGAGAAAGAATTTCAGAAGTAGAAGACAAAGTTCTTGAGATAACTCAGATAGTAAAAGAGGCAGAAAAGAAGAGACAGAAAGCAGAACGTTCACTGTCAGAATTATGGGACTTTATGAAGCGTTCCAACATACGAGTTATAGGAATCCCAGAAGGGGAAGAAGAATGCCCCAGAGGAATGGAAGCCATACTAGAGAATATTATAAAAGAAAATTTCCCAAATATCACCAAAGATTCTGACACACTGCTTTCAGAGGGCTATCGGACCCCAGGTCGCCTCAACTCTAACCGAGCTTCTCCAAGACACATTGTGATGAACCTGTCCAAAGTCAAGACAAAAGAAAAGATTCTGCAGGCTGCCATGAGTAGGCGCCAGTTGACCTACAGGGGCAAACCCATCAGAGTGATCGCAGACTTCTCTAATGAAACTTTCCAAGCAAGAAGACAATGTTCATCTACCTTTAATCTACTTAAACAGAACAATTTCCAGCCCAGAATTCTGTACCCTGCTAAGCTAAGCTTCAAAATTGACGGAGAAATCAAATCATTTACGGATATACAAACATTGAGGAAATTCGCCACAACAAGACCAGCTCTACAGGAAATACTTCAACCTGTTCTGCACACTGACCACCACAATGGATCAGCAGCAAAGTAAGAACTCAGAAATTAAAGGACAGAACCTAACCTCCACACTGATGCAAAAGAGAAAACTAAGCAATGGACTCTCACAAAATAAGACGAATAGCATACTACTACACTTATCAATTATCTCAGTAAATGTTAATGGCTTGAATTCCCCACTGAAGAGACATAGATTGGTTGACTGCATTAAAAAACACAAGCCGTCCATTTGCTGTCTGCAAGAAACACACCTGGCTTCAAAAGACAAATTAAAGCTCCGAGTCAAGGGTTGGAAGACCATTTTTCAGGCAAATGGCATTCAGAAGAAAAGAGGAGTTCCAATCTTATTTTCAGATTCATGTGGATTTAAAGGAACTAAAGTCAAAAAAGACAAAGATGGTCACTTTATATTGGTCAAGGGAAAAATACAAAAAGAAGATATTTCAATTCTAAATATTTATGCTCCCAGATTCTTGAAACAGACTTTACTCAATCTGAGCAATATGATATCTGATAATACCATAATAACAGGGGACTTTACCACTCCTCTTACAGAGCTGGACAGATCCTCTAAACAGATTAAACAAAGATATAAGAGATTTAAATGTGACCCTACAACAACTGTGCTTGATAGACGCATATAGAACACTCCGTCCCAAAGATAAAGAATATACATTCTTCTTGTCACCCCATGGAACATTCTCCAAAACTGATCATATCCTGGGACACAAAACAAATATCAACAGAATCAAAAGAATTGAAATTTTACCTTGTATCTTCTCAGACCATAAGGCACTACAGGTGGAACTCAACTCTAACAAAAACGCTCGACCCCACACAAAGGCATGGAAATTAAACAATCTTCTGTTGAATAAGAGATGGGTGCAGGAAGAAATAAAGCAGGAAATCATTAACTTCCTTGAGCATAAAAACAATGAAGACACAAGCTACCAAAACCTGTGGGATAATGCAAAAGCAGTTTTGAGAAGAAAATTCATCGCTTTAGATGCCTACATTTGAAAACAGAAAGAGAGTGCATCAACAATCTCACAAGCCATCTTATGGAATTCGAAAAAGGAGAACAATTGAAGCCTAAACTCAGTAGAAGAAAAGAAATATCCAAAATCAAATCAGAGATCAATGAAATTGAAAACAAAAGAATCATTCAGAAAATTAATGAAACGAGGAGTTGGCTTTTCGAAAAAATGAATAAAATAGATAAACCATTGGCGTAACTAACGAGAAATAGAAAAGTAAAATCTCTAGTAACCTCAATCACAAATGAAAAAGGGGATATAACAACTGATCCCACAGACATGCAAGAGATCATCTCTGAATACTACCAGAAACTCTTTGCCCAGAAATTTGATAATGTGAAGGAAATGGATCAATATTTGGAATCACACCCTCTCCCTAGACTTAGCCAGGAAGAAATACGGCTCCTGAACAGACCAATTTCAAGCACTGAGATCAAAGAAACAATAAAAAATCTTCCAACCAAAAAATGCCCTGGTCCAGATGGCTTCACACCAGAATTCTATCAAACCTTCAAGGAAGAGTTTATTCCTGTACTACAGAAATTATTCCAAAAAATTGAGGAAGAAGGAATCTTCCCCAACACATTCTATGAAGCAAACATCACCCTGATACCAAAACCAGGAAAAGACCCAAACAGAAAGGAGAATTTCAGACCAATCTCACTCATGAATATAGATGCAAAAATTCTCAACAAAATCCTAGCCAATAGGTTACAGCTTATCATCAAAAAAGTCATTCATCATGTTCAAGTAGACTTCATCCCAGGGATGCAAGTCTGGTTTAACATACGCAAGTCTATAAACGTTATCCACCATATTAACAGAGGCAAAAATAAAGATCACATGATCCTCTCCATAGATGCAGAAAAAGCATTTGATAAAATCCAGCATCCTTTTCTAATTAGAACACTGAAGAGTATAGGCATAGATGGCACATTTCTAAAACTGATTGAAGCTACCTATGACAAACCCACAGCCAATATTCTACTGAATGGAGTAAAACTGAAAGCTTTTCCTCTTAAAACTGGAACCAGACAAGGTTGTCCTCTGTCACCTTTACTATTCAACGTAGTGCTGGAAGTTCTAGCCAATACAATTAGGCAAGACAAGGAAATAAAGGGAATCCGAATGGGAGCAGAGGAGGTCAAACTCTCCCTCTTTGCTGACGACATGATCTTATACTTAGAGAACCCCAAAGACTCAACCACAAGACTCCTAGAAGTCATCAAAAAATACAGTAATGTTTCAGGATATAAAATCAATGTCCACAAGTCAATAGCCTTTGTATACACCAATAACAGTCAAGATGAGAAGCTAATTAAGGACACAACTCCCTTCACCATAGTTTCAAAGAAAATGAAATATCTAGGAATATACCCAACGAAGGAGGTGAAGGACCTCTATAAAGAAAACTATGAACTCCTCCGAAAGGAAATGGCAGAGGATATTAACAAATGGAAGAACATACCATGCTCATGGATGGGAAGAATCAACATTGTTAAAATGTCTATACTTCCCAAAACAATCTACCTATTCAATGTCATTCCTATCAAAATACCAACATCGTACTTTCAAGATTTGGAGAAAATGATTCTGCGTTTTGTATGGAACCGGAAAAAAAAAGTATAGCTAAGGTAGTTCTTAGTAATAAAAATAAAGCTGGGGGCATCAGCATACCAGATATTAGTCTGTACCTACAAAGCCATAGTGGTCAAGACAGCATGGTACTGGCACAAAAACAGAGACATAGACACTTGGAATCGAATTGAAAACCAAGAAATGAAACTAACTTCTTACAACCACCTAATCTTTGATAAACCAAACAAGAACATACCTTGGGGGAAAGACTGCCTATTCAATAAATGGTGTTGGGAGAACTGGACGTCTACATGTAAAAGACTGAAACTGGACCCACACCTTTCCTCACTCACAAAAATTGATTCAAGATGGATAAAGGACTTAAATTTAAGGCATGAAACAATAAAAATCCTCAAAGAAAGCATAGGAAAAACACTGGAAGATATTGGCCTGGGGAAAGACTTCATGAAGAAGACTGCCATGGCAATTGCAACAACAACAAAAATAAACAAATGAGACTTCATTAAACTGAAAAGCTTCTGTACAGCTAAGGAGACAATAACCAAAGCAAAGAGACAACCTACACAATGGGAAAGGATATTTGCATTTTTTCAATCAGACAAAAGCTTGATAACTAGTATCTATGGAGAACTCAAATTAATCCACGTGAAAAAAGCCAACAATCCCATGTGTTAATGGGCAAGAGACATGAATAGAACCTTCTCTAAAGATGACAGATGAATGGCTAACAAACACATGAAAAAATGTTCATAATCCCTATATATTAGAGAAATGCAAATCAAAACAACCCTGAGATATCATCTAACCCCAGTGAGAATGGCCCACATCACAAAATCTCAAAACTGCAGATGCTGGCGTGGATGTGGAGAGAAGGGAACACTTTTACACTGCTGGTGGGACTGCAAACTAGTACAACCTTTCTGGAAGGAAGTATGGAGAAACCTCAAAGCACTCAACCTAGACCTCCCATTTGATCCTGCAACCCCATTACTGGGCATCTACCCAGAAGGAAAAAAATCCTTTTATCATAAGGAAACTTGTACTAGACTGTTTATTGCAGCTGAATTTGCAATCGCCAAAATGTGGAAACAGCCTAAATGCCCACCAACCCAGGAATGGATTAACAAGCTGTGGTATATGTATACAATGGAATACTATTGAACCGTTAAAAAAATCGGAGACTTTACATCCTTCGTATTAACCTGGATGGAAGTGGAAGACATTATTCTTAGTAAAGTATCACAAGAATGGAGAAGCCTGAATCCTATGTACTCAATTTTGATATGAGGACAATTAATGACAATTAAGGTTATGGGGGGGGAGGAAAAGCAGAAAGAGGGATGGAGGCAGGGGTTGTGGCCTTGGTGTGTGTCACACTTTATGGGGGCAAGACATGATTGTAAGGGGGACTTTGCCTTTCAATTCCAATCAGTGTAACCTGGCTTATTGTACCCTCAATGAATCCTCAACAGTAAAAAAAAAAAAAAGAGTTTTGTAGTAGAATCCCTGGTGTTTTCCAGAAAAACAATCACATCATCTGCGAAGAGTGAAAAAATTTTTTTTATTATTATGAAATCATAGCTGTGTACATTAATGCGATCATAGGGCAAAATATATTGGTTTTATAAACAGTTTGACACATTTTCATCACACTGGTTAACATAGCCTTCCTGGCATTTTCATAGTTATTGCATTTATATTTATATTTATATTCTACATTTACTATGTTTCACATGTACCCTTGTAAGATGCACCACAGGTGTAATCCCACCTATCATCCTTCTCCTCCTTCCTCCCTTCCCTCTCCACCTTCCCCATATTCTGAGGTTATAACTGGGTTATAGCTTTTCTATGAAAGCCATAAATTCGTTTCATAGTAGGGCTGAGTACATTGGATACTTTTTCTTCCATTCTTGAGATACTTTACTAAGAAGAATATGTTCCAGCTCCATCCATGTAAACATGAAAGAGGTAAAGTCTCCATCTTTCTTTATGGCTGCATAATATTCCATGGTGTACATATACCACAATTTATTAATCCATTCATAGATTGATGGGCACTTGGGTTTTTCCACCACTTAGCAATTATGAATTGGGCTGCAATCAATATTCTGGTGTAAATATCTTTGCTATAATGTGATTTTTGGTCTTCTGGGTATATACTTAGCAGAGGAATTATAGGATTGATGGCACATCTACTTTTAGATCTCTAAGAGTTCTCTAAACATCTTTCCAAAAGGAATGTATTAATTTGCATTCCCACCAGCAGTGTAGAAGTGATCCCTTTTCTCCATATCGACGCCAACATCTCTGGTCTTGGGACATTGTGATTTGGGGTAATCTTACTGGAGTTAGATGGTATCTCAAGGTAGTTTTGATTTGCATTTCTCTGATGATTAAAGATGTTGAGCACTTTTTCATATGTCTGTAGACTGTGTGCATGTCTTCTTCAGAAAAGTTTCTCTTCAAGTCCCTTGCCCAGTCTGCGATGGGATCACTTGTTCTTTTCCTGCTGATATGTTTGAGTTCTCTGTGAATTCTGGTTATTAAACCTTTGTCAGATACATAACCTGCAAATATCTTCTCCCATTCTGAGGGCTGTCTGCTTGCTTTATTTACTGTGTTCTTGGCTGTGCAGAAGCTTTTTAGTTTGATCAGGTCCCAGTAGTGTATTTTTGAAGCTGCTTCAATTGCCTGGGGTGGGGGTCCTCCTCATAAACTACTCGTCCAGACCGATTTCTTCAAGGGTTTTCCCTGCACTCTTTTCTAGTATTTTTATAGTTTCATGTCTTAAGTTTAAATCTTTAATCCAGTTAGAATCTATCTTAGTTAAGTGTGAAAGGTTTGGGTCCAGTTTCAGTCTTCTACAGATTGCCAGCTAGTTCACCCAGCACCATTTATTAAATAGGAAATGTTTTTCCCACTGAATGTTTTTAATTGGCTTGTCAAAGATAAAATAACAGTAAGTAGCTTGACTCATCTCTTGGTTCTCTATTCTGTTCCAGACATCTAGTTCTATGTTTTTGTGCCAGTACCATACTGTTTTCTTCACTATCGATTTATAGTATAGTGTGTGGTCTGATAGCGTGACTCCTCCTGCTTTGTTTTTATTTCTGAGTAATGTCTTTGCTATTCGAGGTTTTTTCTGGTTCCATATAAAATGAAGCATTATTTTTTCAAGATCTTTAAAGTATGACAGTGAAGCTTTAACAATGATTGTATTAAAATTGTATATTGCTTTGGATAGTATGGACATTTTAACAGTGTTGATTCCTTCCAGTCATGAGCATGGTATGTTTTTCCATTTGTTACCATTTTCAGCTATTTCTTTTCTCAGAGTTTCATAGTTTGCTTTATAGAGAACTTTCACTTACTCTGTTAGATAAACTCCCAAATATTTCATCTTCTTTTGCACTACTGTGAATGGAATAGTGTCCTTAACTGTTTTTTTCAGCTTGACTACTGTTGGTATATATAAAGGCCACTGATTTATGTATGTTGATTTTGTAACCTGAGACCTGCTGTATTCCTTGATCACCTCTAAGAGTGTTCTAGTAGAATCCCTAGTGTTTTTCAGATATACAATCATATCATCTGCGAAGAGGGAAATTTGGTCTCTTCTGACTCTATATGGATACACTTAATCGCCTTTTCTTCCCTAATTGTGATGGCTAAAACTTCCATTACAATGCTAAAGAGCAGTGGAGACAATGGGCAGCCTTGCCTGGTTCCTGATCTGAGTGGAAATGATTTCAATTCAACTCCATTCAAGACAATATTGGCTGTGAATTTGCTGTAGATGGCCTCTATCTGTTTAAGAAATGTCTCTTCTATACCAATTTTCTTAAGTGTTCTGATCATGAAAGGATGCTGGATATTATCAAAAGCTTTTTCTGCATCAATTGAGAGAATCATATGGTCTTTGTTTTTTAATTTGTTTATGTGCTGAATTATATTTATAGATTCACGTACATTGAACCAGCTTGAGACCCTGGGATAAAACCCAGTTGGTGATGATGTATAATTTGTTTGATGTGTTGCTAGATTCTGTTTGTTAGGATCTTGTTGAATATTTTTGTATCGATATTAATTAGTGATATTCGTCTATAATTTTCTTTTTTGTTAGGTCTTTTCCTGGTTTTGGGATCATGGTGATATTTGCTTCACTGAACGTGTTGAGTAGTATTCCTTCTTGTTCTATATTTTGGAAAAGGTTGAGTAATATAGGTAGTAGTTCCTCTTTAAAGGTTTAGTAGAATTCTTGCGTGAAGCCTTCTGGTCCCAGGCTTTTCTCTTTAGGGAGATTTTGTATGGTTGATGCTATTTCAGTACTTCATTTAGGCCTGTTCAACATTTCCACTTGATTCTGGCTAAGTCTTGGAATGCAACGTGCTTCCAAGTATTGGTCAATTTCCTTCAGATTTTCATATTCTGAGAATAAAATTTCTTGTAATATTCATTAAAGATATATATCTTTTTATTTCTGAGGAGACTGTTGTTATTTCGTCTTTTTCATTTCTGATTGATGAAATTGGAGACTTTACTTTCTTTTCCCTGGTTAGGTTAGCCAAAGGTTTATCTATTTTATTGACCTTTTCAAAAAAACATCTTTTTGATTTATTGATCTGTTGTATAATCCTTTTGTTTTCAATTTCATTTAATTCTGCTCTAATTTTGGTTATTTCTTTTCTTCTACTGGGTTTCAGGTTGGAATACTCTTCCTTTTCCAGTTGCTTGTGATGTCCCATTAAGTTGTTAAATTCCTATTTCTGTTCTCTTGAGGAAGGCTTGCAGTGCTATAATTTTTTTTCTTAGGACTGCCTTTTCAGTATTCCAGTAGTTCTGATAATTCATATCTTCATTTGTTTGTTCCAATAATTTGGTAATTTCCTTCTTAATCTCATGTATGACCAGCTATCAATCAGCATAAGGTTATTAAGCTTCTATGTTTTAGTATGAGTATGCAGATTCCTGTTGTTATTGAGTTCAATTTTTATTCCATGGTGGTCTGAGAAGATGGAAGGAATAATTTCTATTCATTTAAATTTACTGAGGTTAGACTTGTGACCTAAGATGTGATCGATTTGGGGGTATGTTCCATGGGCTGATGAGAAGAATGTGTATTCAGTTTTGTTGGGATGAAATGTTCTGTAGATGTCTTGTTAAATCCAAATGTGTAAATCTAAAATTTCTTTTCTCACCTTCTTATTGGAGGATCTATCCAACACTGCCAAAGAAGGGTTAAAATCTCCGACTATTATGGAGCTGGGGGAAATCAAGTTGCTCATGTCTGTTAGAATTTCTCTTATAAATTGAGGCACCTTCTGGATGGGTGCATAAATATTAATAATTTAAATCTCATCATATTGAGTTTTACCCTTAACAAATATGAAGTGGCCATTCTTATCCTTCCTTATTTTTGTTGGTTTAAAGCCTATTGTATCTGCATATAGTATTGCAACATCTGCTTTTTTCTGATTTCCATATGCCTGAAATGTGTACTTCAATCCCTTCCCCCTGCGTCTATATTTATCTTTTAAGGTAAGATGAAATTCTTGTATGCAGCAGCTATCTGGCCTGAGTTTTTGTATCCAGTCAGCCAACCTATGCCTCTTTAGAGGACAGTTTAAGCCATTCAAATTAATTGAGAATATTGATAAGCCTGGTGAAATTTTGGGATCGAGGTTTTCAAAAGTCCAGTGGACATTTTTAATATTTTCACCACTGTGGAAGTTGGAAGTTGATCAAAAGTATCTGAGTGAGTCTACTTTTGTGGTAGAGGATTGTGCTGGGCATTATGGAGAATAGGTCTGAGAATATGCTGAAGAGCTGGTTTAGTTATGGCAAATTTCTTTAACATGTGAATGTCATTAAAGTATTTAATTTTTCCATCATAAATGAAACTCAGTTTAGCTGGATACAGGATCCTGGGTGGAAAGTTATTTTGTTTTAGGAGATTAAAGTCGATGACCACCCTCTTCTGGCTTGAAAGGTTTCAGCAGAGAGATCTGCTGTCATTCTAATATTCTTCCCTTTGTAGGTTATGGTTTTCTTACATCTGGCTGCTTTCAGAATTTTCTCCTTCATATTAACTTTAGGGAAGTTAATTATGATGTGTCAAGGGAATATTTTATTCAGGTTGAGTCGTGCTGGGTTTCTGAAACTGTCTGCTATCTGAATTTCAGAATCTCTTGGCATGTCTGAAAAAATCTCTTTCTTAATTTCATGGAGAAGAGCCTCTGTGCCTTGCGAAGCCACTTCATCACTTTCAGGGATTCCTATGAGGTGAACATTAGCCTTCTTCAACTTATCCCATAGCTCTCTGAGAGAATGATCCGTTTTTGCTCTCCATTTCTCTTCCTCTTTGAGAGTTTGAAGCGTTCAAAAGCTTTGTCTTCAGTGTCAGAAATCCTTTCTTATGCTTGCTCCTCTCTGTTACTGAGGGATTCTACTGTATTTTTCAGATCTTTGAGGGCTGCAAATTCTTATCTCAATGTGTCAAAATCTTTGGTGATTTTGTCTTTAATTTTGTTGAATTCTTGAGACAACTTTTGAATTGCTCATGGAATTTCTAATTCCAACTTTTTCTTCATTCTATTTATCTTGTTTGCAATCCAAATTCTGAATTGGATTTCTGACATCTCGGCCATCTGTTTATAAATGGGATCTTCAGTTGCATCTGCCATATTTTTCCTTGTTTGAGGGGTTGATCTACTCTGGTTATTCATGTTACCATAGTTTTTCTGCTGATTCCACCCCATGATTATTTTACACTATTGACTAGATGAGTGGTTAAAGAAAAGTTGGGTTGAGGGCTCCAGGAGTCATGATTAACCAGCCCTTTCCCCAAAAGCTGGGACTAGTGTCTGTTCCTTTTCCCCCAGGAGCTTTGACAAGAACCTATCCTGTGCTATGGCCTGAGAAACTAGGAACCTGCTTGGTGTGGTGGGGCTCAGTCTTGTTTTCAGCTGGTCTCTGTCCAACCCTAGTGAATCAGTACTCTGGGTTGAAATCTCAGCTGTGGAGAAATACCAGCAATTACATCACCCCACCTCCCACAGGCAACAATTGGAAAAGGAAAATCAAACCTTCCCACAACCACACACCCATGGTACCACTTGGATAGTCCTTGGGTGATTGGTCCAATTTAAGAGGTCCAAATCAATTGTCTCATTCAGTACCTATCTCAGGTGGGAGAGTTTAAAAGGTCTCTGGCAACTAGAAGGCAGGGGTCTGCTGACAACTCAAATATGACTCGTTCTGATGCTCCTTGAGGTCAGGAGGACCCACCCAGCAAATAGATCAGTCTGGGAAGGTTGATGCCTCCTTCCCCACCTTGCACCTCTGTCACACCCAGTCACTGATAACCCACAGGGCTGTGACCCAGTTGTCTCCAAAGAGCAGATACTCTAGGGGTTTGCACCTGCCTGAATCACAGGGAGATCTATGTCTGCTCAGCCAGGCCACTGCTCTCTGCCACTCTCTGGCAGGGGGAGGTGAGGCCTGACAACCTTGGGTGACTATTGGAGGCTGGAGCTATTCACTCAGTTCCAGCCCTGCCCTTGATTGATGTTACTGATAGAACAGAACAACTTTGCAGAATTTGTTTCTGTCCTGGCTGTTTTCCCCCGAAGAAGAGATGCTGTTAGATTTCACAGAACCTGCAACTCAGGCCCTGTCTGTGCCGCTGCCCAGTCTCAGCTGCAGTTTGTATTTGCAGCACAGTTAGCTGTCAGTTCCAGCCTCTGCCTGCCCTCTTTGTCTTGGCTAATGATCCCCTGAGGGCCAGGTACGTCCCAGGCTCAGTAAAGCAGTGCTCTGGGTCATCTCCACCCTGGGATTCTGCCAGCTCTGCTCGTGCATATTCTAGTCCCTGTGCTCCACCCAGGTTGGTACTACCTGAGGAAAACCCTTTACTCACAGGGCCTGCGTTTCCGTCCCAGGTCTGTTCAGCAAGTGGATGCCACCAGAGAAGGTGCTCAGTTTCCTCTGGTTGCCCAGAGAGACAGGGGGTGTGACTCCGGAATATCCAGGGGTGAGCACTATTTTTGCTGAAGGGGCTGCTTCTTTTTGCCTCAGGGTACTGCTGCTCCTGTATGGTTGCCTCTCAGCTGATCACCCTCTCCTCACTCCTGTGTCACAGAATCAGCACTGACCAGCAGCAGTCCATGCCCTGTCCACATCTCTCGAGAAAATACCCAAGAATCTGGACTCCTGGGGGACAGGGTTCCAGACCTCAGAGTGAGAGTGGAAATGAGTGCAGGTAGAGAATATGTACAGTTTATACAGTTTTATGCCTGGCAGGAGAGTGCCATGGTACCCTAGAAGGAGAAGTTGGTCCAGTTTTTAGAGGGTCTCTCCCATGAAATATAATGAAGTGACTTTTGGACTCTGCTCGCTTGTTTGTATGGAGTACTCTGACCCATTCTCATGAGGGAGGGGATTCCCATCTGCTTGGCGATAGATTTTGTACATTTTGTTTGTATCCTTGAGGTTGCAGTTTGCCTCAGCAGGGTTGATGTGCATTCTTCAACCTTCTCTCTTGGCTCAGCTCTGATCTACCAGGTTACTTGCTAAATTTCTGTCCTTTAACTCTCCTTCTGGATGGAAGCCTCTGTGGAAAGCTGGCTTCAGTCAGCTGTCTTCACTTTGCCCTTGTGATTTCTTTCTTAATCTCTTTTTTAATCCAGCTGTCAATCAACCTCTGATCATTTAGTTTCCATGACTTGGTTTGAGTATGAAGATTCCTTTTGCTGTTGAGTTCAACTTTTATTCCATGGTGGTCTGAGAAGATACAAGGAATAATTTCTATTCTTTTAAATTTGCTGAGGTTAGACTTGTGTCATAGGATATGGTCAATTTTGGGGGGTGTTCCATGGGCTGATGAGAAGAATGTATGTTCAGTTTTGTTAGGATGAAATGTTCTGTAAAGGTCTGTCAAGTCCGTTTGTTCTAGGGTCTGGTTTAAGTCTAATATTTCTCTGTTTAGTTTCTTCTTAGGGGATCTATCCAAAAATGTCAAAAGGGTCTTAAAATCTCTATTATAGTGCAGTAAGATATCAAGTTGTTCATATCCATTAGGGTTTGCTTTTATAAACTGAGGAGCATTCTGGTAGTGTACATAAATGTTAATTATCGATATCTCTTCATGTTGGGTATTTCCCTTAACAAATATGTGGTGACCACCCTTATCTTTCTTTATCTTTGTTGGTTTAAAGCCTATTTTATCTGCAATTAAAATTGCAACCCCTGCTTTTTTCTCATTTCCATTTGCCTATATTATAGATGTCCATCCCTTCACCCTGAGTCTATTTTTATTTTTTAAGGTAAAATGAGATTCTTGTTTGAAGTAGATATTTGGTCTGAATTTATGTATCTAGTCTGCCAGCCTGTACCTCTTTAGAGGACAATTTAAACCATTCACATTAATTGAGAGAACTGATAAGCCTGGTTATGTTTTGGGTGTCATGTTTTTTGGATATCCAGTGGACATTTTTAATCCTTTAACCACTGTGGAAGTTGGATTTTGTTCAGAAATTTCTGAGTGAGTTTACCTTGGTGGTAGAGCATTATAGTGGTCCTTGCGGAGTCTAAGAGTATCTGGAGAGCTGGTGAGTCTAAGAATATCCTGGAGAGCTGGTTTATTTATGGCAAATTTCTTCAACATGTGTATGTCATTAAAGTATTTGATTTCTCCATCACAAATGAAACTCGATTTGGCTGAATACAGGATCCTGGGTTGCAAGTTGTTTTGTTTTAGGAGCTTGAAGTCAATGACCATCCTCTTCTGGCTTGAAATGTTTTGGCTGAGAGATATATAGTCAATCTGATACTTCTTTCTTTGTAGGTGATGCTTTTCTTATGTCTGGCTGCTTGCAGAATCTTATCCTTCATCTTAACTTTGGCAAAGTTAATTACAATATGTCTAGGAGATGCTTTATTTGGATTGAGTATTTTGGGGGGTTCTGAAACTGTCTGCTTTTTGAATTTCTATATCTCTTGCAATGCTTGGGAAATTATTCTCCATAATCTCTTGGAGTGGAGCATCTGAACCTTTAGGACTATCCTCTTCTCCTTCTGGAATTCCTATAAGACCAATATTTATTCTTTTGGAGGGATCCCACAACTTTCTTAGGGAATGATCAGTTTTTGCTCTCCTTTTGTCTGCTTCTTTGAGTGTTTGGTTCTTGCTTCTTTTGACAAAACATTCAAAAGTTTTGTCTTCAGTTTCAGAGATCCTTTCTTTTTCCTGGTCAACTCTATTACTGAGAGATTCTACTGTATTTCAGAGCTCCTCGACTGTTTTCATTTCCTTGAGCTCTGATATCTGTTTTCTTATTATGTCCATATCTTTGGTAACTTCATTAATTATCTTTGAATTCATTAATTTCTTGAGACAACTTTAGAACTACTCTTTGGATTTCAGTTTCTAACTTTTCTTCCATTCTATTCATTTTCTTTGCCATCCATATTCTGAGATCAATTTCTGACATTTCAGCTATTTGTTTATGCATGGCATCTTCAGATGTATCTCCTTTGTCATTCCTTGAGGTGTTGATCTACTCTGGTTATTCATGTTGCCAGAGTTCTTCCATTCATTCCATACAATGTTTTTTTTCCCACCTTTTGGTTATTAGAACTGGTAGGGTGAGATTGAATTGGGGCTCCCTGGTAGTAGAGATAATGAGCCCCTTACCAAATGCTGGGCTTTGTATTTGTAGCTTATCTCCTACAACTTTTCAAAGACCCCTTTCAGAGTTTTGGCCAGAGACTGTGAGGACCTACTTGGTGAGATAGCACAAGCTAGCTCTGTTTTGACATCAGCCAACCTGTCCCCTATCCTAAGTAGTTATAGTATTAGGTTTAAATCTTAGCTGAAGAGATACAGACATCTATGGTGCCCAGCCCCCACCCTTCAGTTCTTTTCCCCTACAGAACTTTGAAGGTCAAGTGTCTCTGTGTGGACAGCCCCAGACACGAGTTCCAATTAAATTGTTTCAGGCAGGGCAAACCCTGCTCAACACAGATGGTTCCAAGGGTCTCAAACAGCACAATTGGAGCTGGGAATCCACGCCACCACCCACCAGACTCAGTCCACACTGTTGTCCACATCTCTGCTTACAGGCTCAGTTGGAGCCAGGGCCCACACCTCCACCTGCCAGTCTCAGTCCCCACCCAACAAGCCTCTGCTTTCCAGACCAGTTGGAGTCAGGGACCCACTCTCCACCCACAGGTCTCAGTCCATACCCAGCAAGCCTCTGGTCAGGGGGGCAATGCCCCCACCCACAGGTCTCAATCCACTCCCAGAGGCTTGCTGGCTCTGTTCAAGTCAGGGGACCATGCCATTGCCCTCAGGTCTCGGTCCATACCTGCCAAGCCTCTGCTTGCAGGCCCAGGTGGGGCTGGGGACTAGCCCTGCCTGCTGAACTCTGTCCATATCGGGCAACCATTCTCCTACTGTGGGCGCCATCAGAGCTGGGGGTTCTGCACCCCATCCCACCACATACAGCCTGAACCAGGGGTCAATAACACCACTGGCTGGGTAAAGTCATAATCAGGGGACTGTTCCTCCTCTTGCTGAGTATTCCTTTTTTCCCACACCCTCTTTCTTCCCCTCTAGTCACAGATTCTATCCTGATGGTCGGCGGTCAACACTATGCCCAGATCTCTCAGGAAAGGACCAAACACTGCTCTCTGCAGGGAGCAGAGCTTCAAACCTCCATGCAAGGGGGGGAAGGGTGGACTGGGAGTTTGGAATTGTGGGGGGAAATATCTGTTCAATTTTATGCCTGGTGGGGTGGTGTCTAGGTTCATAAGTGGGACCTCCCTGGAGAAAGAGACCTGGTGTTTAGCATCTCTCTCTAGTGAGGGAAAATGAGAGGTCTTTTGTTCCCTGCTTGCTTGCAGAGAGCCTGCAGTGAGTCTCCTACTTGGGGGAGGGGTCTCCCATCCTCTAGTCAATAGGCTTTGTACCTGTAATTTGTTTTCTTGAATGCTCTTACTTGGAGTTACAACTTGTTGAACTTCTTTCTTTGCTCAGCTCTTTACCTCTGGCTTCACAGACTTTGATTCTGTCCAGTTTTTCTCCCTCTGGTAAGGAGCCTCTGTGAAGGGTTGCTACCAGTTGGCCATCTTCCCAGAATTCCCCTGGAATGATATTTTCATTGTGTTCTTTGTGGTTCTACTCTTTGGGTATAGAGAGAGTATTGAAAACTTTAAGGTTCCTCTAACCAACAGTCATTAGTATTTTGTGAATTAGAAAATAAAATCTCATCCAGGTTAAAAGGCTTGCCCAAAGTCAAACATTTAGTAGGTCTGGAAACTGAGAATAATTTTTATACCAAATTCAGTTTTCTTACTTATACATAGACTTTCTTTCATTTATTTATTTATTTTTACTGTTTATTTTGTTTTTATTTTTATTTGTTCACATGTATGAGATACATGTGTGATTTTGTGTAGTGAAGTCAGGGTTTTTAGGGTATCCATCACCCAAATAACATGCATCATACCCATAAACTGATTTCTTATCATCCTCCCTACTCTCACATCCTTGCCCTTCCAAGCCTTCGTTATAGATCATTTTAATCTTTACATCCTTGTGAAACTTTCTACGTATTTATAAAATGGCATTTGT
The DNA here is from genome assembly GCF_027406575.1 of Nycticebus coucang. Lineage (NCBI taxonomy): Eukaryota > Metazoa > Chordata > Mammalia > Primates > Lorisidae > Nycticebus > Nycticebus coucang. The sequence goes on along the minus strand of NC_069801.1, from coordinate 45,982,151 downwards.
CTTTCTGTGCTTGGCTCATTTCAATTAAGAATGAACTCCATTTCCATCAGTGTTGCTGCAAAATATGTAATTTCATTCTTTTTATGGCTGAATAGTATCTCATGGTGTAGATATGCCATATTTTTTAATCCATTTATTCATTAAACAGACATTTAGGTTGATTCTATATCTTTGCTATTGTGAATAGTGGTGAAGTAATTATATGAATGCAGGTATATTTCAGTTATATTGATTCATTTTACTTTGGGTAGATACCCAATAGTGAGATTGCTAGTGAAATGGTAGTTTCCTTGAGAACTCTCCATTCTTTTTTCCATAGAGGCTGATTTACATCCATACCAACAGTGGATAAATTCCCTTTTCTTCTCATTCTTGCCAACATCCTCCTTTTTGTCTTTTTGATAATAACCATTCTGAATTAGGTAATATGATATTGCTTGGTGTTTTTTTATTGCTGTTCTCTGATGATTGGTGAAATGTTGAGCATTTTTACATATACCAATTAGCATTTGTATGTTTCCTTTGATCAATGTCTATTCATGTTCTTTGCCCATGTTTTTAATGGGGCTGTGTCTCGTTGTTGAGTTGCTGGAGTTCCTTGTGTATTCTGGATATTAGTCCCCTGTTGGATGAATAGTTTATAAATATTTTCTCCTATTCTACAGGAGAATTGTTTGTTCACCCTGTTGCTTATTTCTTTTGCAGTGCATAAGTCCCATTTGTCTATTTTTGCTTTTGTTACCTGTGTTTTGAGGTCTTGGTCATAAATTCTATGCCTATACCAATGTCCAGAAGAGTTTCCCCTAAGTTTTCCTCTAGTGTTTTTATAGTTTGAGGTGTTATGTTTAAGTTTTAAATCATCTTAAGTTGATTTTTTTATATGAGTGGTGAGAAAGAGGTGTAAGTTTCATTCTTCTGCATATGGTAGGTAATACAATTTTCCCAGCATCATTTATTGAAAAGGGTCCCCTTTCTCCAAAGTTCTTGTCAGCTTTGCCAAAGATCAATTGGCTATAAGTATGTGGCTTAATTTTGGGGTCCTCTATTCTGTGACATTGGTTTATGTGTATATTTTTCTACCAGTACCATGCTGTTTTGATTATTATAGCCTTGTAATAGAATTTGAAGTCAGGTAATGTCATTCCTCCAGCTTTGTTCTTTTTATTTCAGGATTGCTTTGATTATTTGGGCTCTTTTTCTGTTTAATACAAATTTTAGAATTTTTTTTTCTAATTCTGTGAAAAATGATGTTGGTATTTTGGTAGAAATTACATTGATTTTGTAGATTTCTTTGGGAAGTATGGTCCTTTTAATGATAGTAATTCTTCTTATTATGAATGTGAGATTTTTTTCTATTTTTTTGTGTTCTTTTAATGTCTTTCATCAGTGTATTATGGTGTTCATTGTTGAGGTATTTTACCACCTTCGTTAAATATATTTCTAGGTATTTTTCATAGCTATTATAAGTGATATTGCCTTCTTGATTTTTAAGTGGTTTTAAATCTTATGCTCCCCTAGGATATGTGTGTTGATCCACTCATTTCATATTAAAAAGCACCATGTATGCTTGATTATTCATTTGCTTATTTGTTCATTCAAAAAGTATTTAGGTGCTAGAAGTGGGCAGGAAGTGTTAGAAGAATTGGCTTATTAAGTTGGTTATTGCCAAGGATTTTATGAAAGAGTTTGAGAAAGGACATATAAGACGGGAGGACAAATTATACCCATAGTTATTATTTTTTTTAATATTTAAAATCTTTCAACACAAACTCAGCAAGAGGTCTTGAAAGGCACAAAATAATTACCTATGTATATCACTAGCCTATAACCTTTCTGAGGGTAAGAACTATATTTTTGTTCACCATTGAACTCTAGTGCTGAACATAATGCTATCACATAGCATTTGGTTAGTCAATCACTAAATGTACTGTCTAGTGGGTGAGCAGCCAAGTAAACAGAATGTGGCAATGAAATATATATAATAATTGCCTGGCATGGTACTGAGCATTCCTATGTGCACAGTATTTGCTATCTAGCACTGAGTACAGTGCTCTTTGGGAACATCCAAGACAGTCCCTTTCTCCAATACAGGGAGGAGGAGGCAGCACTGAGCTGCATCTTCAAGGATGAATGTATGAAAGGGGTAAAAGAATATTCCACATAACATGGAATGTTCAAAGACAGGGATATTTCCAAGAACACAGTATATTTAGGAAAATGCATGTGAGCAAATGAGATTAGCATTCAATAAGCCACAAAGTTCAGGGCCTTGAATGTCTGCGGGTTTTGACTTTATTCCGAAGAATGTTTTGAATCCATTGAAAAACTTTAAGCAAGGAATGAAATGATATGATTTGTCATTAGAAGCTGTTTTCTTAAATCATAGTTAATTTTTTAAAATTTAAAATCTTTTAACACTAACTCAGCAAGAGGTCTTGAACGTTTGACTTTCATAAATGTATAACTTTTGTTATTGTCAGTATAGGAGCCATTAGATGGTTGTATGCCTCTGCATATGGATATGTATAAAAAGCAATATTAGCAATAACATTTTCTTTAATTAATTTTCCTATGACTGAAATCCTATTTGAATATTCATTTTTACAAGAGTACAGTGTGTTGTGATGCACTTCGGTGAAATTAACTCAACGAGCTCTTCTTTCCAATTTTAATATTCTGTTGGGTTTTCTGTTCCCCAAAACTCATTAGTATCTGAGTGCAGCGCTGATGAGAAACAAGAAAGAGGCATATTGTGTGAATGTGAGTTGGAGAAAAGAGACAGCTGGCACGAGAATTTTCTAATAAAGTCCCCAAAAGGCTGCTGTGTCTTAACAAAAAAAGTATGCTTTGAGCTTTCCCTTTGTACTAAAAATTCTGAATCTTATTTACACCTTTTATGAATGCTGGCAAAAGCTAAATTATTCTCACTGAAACCTTCTCATGGACCTATGCCAAAGAAGATTTAATATGTTTTCCAAATTTTCTGGTGGTGTTAAAAATTTTTATGAAGATTCACTTCACCACATGAACATTTGTACATATAGATGACATAGTTTTAATCTCCAGCAAAATCACTAGCAATATGTCTTTTGACCACCCCTCCCTCCCCTTCTGTATCAGTAAACCTCTATGATTTGACCATGCAAATGTGCTCATATTTTCCCACTTGCATGCTTTTACTTATAATGCCCTCATTTCTTTCCAGAATGCTTTTCCTATTATCTTTATGTTGACATATCACCATCTCCCCTCTTCCAAGGCTGAGTTCAAACGTTTGCCCTTCAAGAAGACTTTTAGCCCATGAGAAGATTTAAGTTCTCCTGGAATCTGGGATACTTATCACACTCCAAGTTCTTTGACAGTTGTTTGCATACACAACTCTTATAATTACAATAGCTGTCATTTGTTGATCATTTTCAATGTGCCAAGTTTGGTATTATTTTAACAATGTGAATTTGATACTATTACCACCATTTTACCAAAGATGGTAAAGCTGAGTGCAAATATGACTACCAGACTACTGAAGTTCACACTTTGGGTATAAAAGTCTAACTATTGAAAGTTCATACTCTTTAACCGCATTGGAGAGTTTTCTTGCTTTATTTGCCCCGTATTGGAGGATGGTAAGACAGGTTATATTTGAAATTAGCCTTGAAGAATGAACGAATGAAGAATTCTGAAGAGAAAGGTTGGAAGGGGTTATTCTAGGTAGAAGGAAATATGGGTGCAAGAATGAAGAAATATGTATGTAGTGAGTGTATAAGGTGTTGGGGAGTATTGGCTCCTTAGGTTGTTTACTGCCAAGGCTTTTATGAAGGAGGGGAAAGGACATAATACCGAAAGGGCTTATTAAGCCCATATTGTGACATGGGTGTGGAGTAGAGGGGAACTCTACTCCCAGGTTCAGGAATGGAGGGACAAGCTGAGGCCCTTGGTGGAGGAAGGAGGGCATGGCGAGAGCTCATGATGATCCATAAAAAGTGCCAGGTGATACGGCTCCAGAGTTCACAGTTCTTTTTCAATTGTGTGGTCACCTCTAGACTCCCTCCCCTTGAGACACAGAACCAGCTGAGACTGGTTTCATGCTTTTTTTCCTGAACTACTATGGGACAGGATCCTTAAATACTAGCAAAAACAGGATTGGGTCAAGAACTCCTAGTTTGAGAGAAGGAAGAGATGTGAGGGCAGGGAACTAGGCAGAGCATTGCATAAGCCAAGTAAAATCAGTCTCTAAACTGGGTCATGAAGCAGGGAGGTGTGAGGGGGAAGTAGCAAGAACTTCCTTCGTGTTTTTAATGTGTTAAGACTGTTTTAGTTCAATGTGAGGCATGATCAGGAAGAACATATGTCCAAGTTTCTCTTGTTTTGAAGTGTTGATTGGTATAACTAAGAGAATGCTAAAATAACTCTATAGACACATTGAAACATTTCTAAAGTAACAGCATAGTCTATTCCAAGGGTGGCAAAAGGGAAGGAAGATTTTTTGTATTCTTGTGGTGACAGGTACCTCACCCTTTGGTACATCATTAATTTTGAACAAGTAGTATCACCTGTCTAGCCAGACGTCTGTGAATCCCTCTTTAGTAGCCAGGGGACTTACACAAGAGCTGTGATCTTTGCTTGTGGCTGGCTCACTTATAGTGTCTGTAGCAAGGCAACTCTGCTTTCTACAACTATTTCCTGTGCCCTTTGCTATAGAATATATTACATCAAGAGGAATTTCTATAGGGATAAGGACCTGGCCTGTCTTTACTCACTGCCATATCCACAGAATTTTGTATGTGTATATTTATTTGTTGAATAAACAAATGGAACACAGCATGGGCTTGGAAAACCTGGGTTTAGTTCCCAATTCTGCCACATAATTGTTTGCTGGGCGCTTCCGTGCAAAAATGTAGAATCCCTGAGTTTCTGTAGAAAGAGAAAACAGCATCTGTCTTGTTTAACTTACAGAATTCTTGTGAGGATCAAGTACATATGAAAACACTTGGAGAGATGTTATAATTAGCAGAAGGAGGTAAGGAGAGGAATCCATCACTGTGCCCTGTGCCAGGTGCTTTACCTTCAAAACCATGTTTAAATCTCATAATAGTTTTAAAGGACTTTATTATTGTTCCCATCATTCAAATGAGGACACTGAGGCTTATAGAAGCAAAGGTCACAAATTTAGTAAGTAGTTAGCCAAAGCGGCAGAGCCTCTTCTGTCTGACTTTGCAAAAACCCATGTTCTTATGCTCTATACTGTACAAATCTGAGGTAATTTTATTGAAATACTGACATTTAAATGTGAGTTTTTATAGAAACCTATCATAGAAGGACAAAAATCATTCTTAAAAGATACTGCAATTGCACCTAACTTTATCTGGGAGGAGACACTTTGCCATAGTTAGCATCCTAGTTCTCAGCAACCTGTATATCCTGACATTTGCATGTATGTCTGTGGGAACTCAGCTGATAGTGCTTTGAGAATACAGTGTCATCTGCTAAAGGTACTTTTTCTCATTTAAGCTCAGGTCTCCACTTAGTGATGCACATTCAGTGTATTGAGTGCAGAATCGTTTTGCCTATGTACGTTATATTTGGTATAAATCTATTTTTTTCTGCTTTCTTGCATTGTTTGTCCGACAGCAATTAGAATAGTCTTGAGTGGTTTAAGTGAAGACAAGACATATGCTAAGTGAAGGGGAAGCACTTTATTTAGAGGCAGAGAAGTGTATGGAATCTCAGTTCTGCCCCCACTTAGCATTAGGATTTGAACTCTCAGAGACGTGGCCTTCCCCTGTAAAACAGTGATAGGAGCAACTGATTAAGAGAAGTGTATCAGAAGGTCAATGTATATAAGAGTCAGTTCTGTGTAGCTCTACGTGTTGCATCTTGTAAATCTTAGTTTCTTTTCTTCTTTTTTTTAATCCTTAATATTTGTAGTAACTGCTAAAAATCAATAGACTTGGGTTCCAGTCCCAGATTTTGAGCAACTCCCTTCACCTTGCTAAGCCTCAGTTTCTTCATCTGTTTCTGTTTTTAACATTGGGATTTTGTTCAGGTCTTATACCTGTCAAAAGCCAAAGGTCTGCCACGTGGAGTGGCAAGTGCTGTGATAGGGTTACTGAGACTCTGAGGATACTGAGAAGGAGAACTAACTCAGTCTTAGTGAAGAGGGACTAGGGGCTTCAGACCAAGAGGTCAAAGGATTCTTCTTTGGAATGATAGTGCTTGAACTGACTCTTGGAAAAATATAAGACCTATTTAAGTACAGAAAACAGCAGCATATTTATCAGTTTATATAAAACCTAAAGACAAGAGGACAAGAAAGGTTTAGTAGGAATGCATGCATGGATTGTGAGGGCTAGGGTAGGGGAGGAAAGAGTCAGGAAAGCCTAAAGTGCTAAGGAATTTGGGATTTATCCTGTAGATGATGAGGAACTTAATTTTTTTATGCTTTTTTATTTTTATTTTTTTAGTTTTTTTTATTAGATCATAACTGTGTACATTACCGCAATTATGGAGTACAATGTGCTGACTCTATATACAGTCTAGAATGTTCACATCAAACTGGTCAACATATCATTCACCTCACTTATTCAATTGTTGTGTTTAGACATTTATACTCTACTTTTAATATGTTTGACATGTACGCTTGCAATCAATGTACACAATAGGTGAGGTCCCACTGATTACCCTCCCTCCACCTGTCCCCTCACTCCCCTTCCCTCGCCCTCCTATTCTCTCCTTCTTTCTGAGCTATAATTGTATTTTATCTTTCGTATGAAGATATGAGTGGTTATATATTGATTTCATGATAGTATTGAGTACATTGGGTTTTTTTTTTTCCATTCTCGAGATACTTTACTAAGAAGAATATGATCCAGCTCCATCCATGTGAACATAAAAGAGGTGAAGTCTCCATCTTTTTATGGCTGCATAATATTTCATGGTATACATATACCACAGTTTGTTATTCCATTCATGGGTTGATGGGAACTTGGGCTGCTTCCATAACTTGCCAATTATGAATTGGGCTGCAATAAGCATGCTTGTGCAAATGTCTTTGTGGTAGAGCGATTTTGGTCGTCTGGATATATAACTAGTAGAGGAATTGCAGTCTTGAACAGCAGGTCTACTTTTACTTCCCTAAGTGTTCTCCAAAATTCTTTCCAGAAGGGACACATTTGTTTGTCTTCCCACCAGCAATGCAGAAGTGTTCCCTTCTCTCCACATCCCCACCAGATCTGTAGTTCTGTGATTTTGTGATGTGGGTTAATCTTACTGGAGTTAGATGATATCTCAAAGTGGTTTTGATCTGCATTTGATGACTAAAGATGAAGAACATTTTTTCATGTGTCTGTAGGCCACATGCCTGTCTTCTGCAGAGAAGCTTCTGTTTAAATCTCTTTCCCACAGTGAAATGGAGTCACTTGTTCTTTTCTTGTTAATAAGTTTGAGTTCTTTGTGGATTCTGGTTATCAAACCTTTGTAAGAAACATAACCTGAAAATATCTTCTCCCATTCTGAGCATCTCAGGATATAAAATCAATACTCACAAATCAGTACCTTTTATATACACCAACACCCAAGCTAAAAAAAATAGTCAAGGATTCTATTGCTTTTACAATAGTACCAAAGAAGATGAAATATTTGGGAATTTACCTAACAAAAGATGTGAAAGATCTCTATAAAGAGAACTATGAAACTATGAGAAAAGAAATAGCTGAAGATGTTAACAAATGGAAGAACATACCATGCTCATGGCTAGGAAGAATCAACATTGTTAAAACGTCCTTACTACCCAAAGTCATACACAAATTGAATACAATCCCTATTAAAGCACCACTGTCATATTTTAAAGATTTGGAAAAGATAGTGCTTCATTTTATATGGAATCAGGAAAAAACCTTGAATAGTCAAGACATTACTCAAAAACAAAAACAAATCAGAATGAGGAACTTTAGAAGTAGAAAGGGGACATGATCATGTTTGACTAATACTTTTGTGACTATGGGATTTGAGAGACCAAAAGAGGCAAACAGACCAGTTAGAAGGGAACTGGAGAGCCTGAGTATGAATGGGCATGGTGTATTTAAGGGGGGGAGGGTGGTGGTGGTGGTGAAGAGACCAATTGCTGCATTAACTGTGATTATGTGCTGATGTGGGGAAATGAGAAAGGCCAGGCCACTGAAGTCAGCCATCAAAGACCTCAAATAAAACTAGAAGGAAGAAGAATCATTTCTGATTCTATGATTGGTGTGAAATACAAATTGATTGGGAAGCTCTCACCTAACAGGCACAATGAAAGGGTATACAGCGCACCCCATGGGTAAAGGGCTCAACTACAACTTGAACTTTACCTAACAGACACAATGTAACCTAATCAGTTGTACCCTCATATTAATCTGAAATAAAAAAATAAACATTTAAAAAAGAAATTACAAATTGAGATCAACTTTATATATACATATATACTAAGCAAAGTGCAGTCTCCCCTCAAATTCTCTCTGAGATGTGGATATATTTCTAAATTTCTATGTAATTATTAGGACTGAAAGTAAACATTAGTAAAATTATCCACCTGGTGTCCAGGAGGCTACCTGGGACACCAGATTCACCTTCTACATTTTATTAGGTTTAAGAACAGGAGTTTGATGGTTTAGGATTGTCTAGGAAGAGAGTCTTCTGCTTCCTTGGTGATCACTACCATTTCGTCACTTTGAGAATTATAACCTTCATACTACTCTAACTACATCATCAAAACTATAACATTTGAAAAATGGAACTGTGTTTTTTCAATCTGTAAGCATTTACTGAGTATCTATTATCTTTTGGAAGGCAGCCAAGTCTAGAGGAAAAGAGGACAAAGTTGCTCGGAGAATTAAATAAAATTGTATGAGACATGTCAGGTACCCAGCACATTGCCTGGCACACGGCAGCCCAAATAATAATGGTCCCCTCCTTAATGCTGCTGGGAAACTCGGATCATCATGAATAAAGAACAGCTTGTACCCACTGGGAGTTATAGCCTCATTAGAAAGATAAAATACAATGAATAAAAAACCTTTTTAATGTTTCACAGTTTAAAAATCACTTTCACATCCACTATTTCATGTCGAGCTTCCAGTATCAATTCAAGTAACCAGGGAAAGATATATTGTATCCCAATTAAACAGATGAGAAAATTAACATTTACGGAGGTCAAGTGGATAAACAAGACAACATTGTTATCAAGTGGCAGGGAAGTTCTACCTGGTTGCAGATTATGGCTCTTTTCATTACAAATTGATCCAATTTAAGACAAAGTATTGAGCACTTGGTACTCTATGACCTAAATTCTGGACTGTTCATGGTAGAACAATAATTTATTATTTTATTGTAGAATGCTAAGGGAACCTAGAAGAGAAAATTTTATTCCTCCTGAAACTCTGCAATTCAGTGTTCTTTTCTGCTCTCTTTCAGGACTCATTTCTAAAGGGTGGGCATCCTTCACTTGGTCTCCTGCCCCGGTCCCACTTAGGTTCCATTAATGTCCTAAGAACTGGTCTAATATGCTGAGGATTTTTGCTCCATTCTTCTGTTCTCATTCCTGGTTAAGTAGCTGTCAGGGGCAAGTAGCTGTCTGCCTCAGCTACTGAGAAACACCTGGAATTAATGTGCAAACTACCATTCCTATGTCTTGTTGCCCCCACCTGCGATTTGAAATCCTTAATTGTCCAAGGGGAAGCCATGATTTCTGCCTTATATCATCCTCCAGTCTTCCATTACTCCTCATCTTCTGTGTAATCCTCTCACCAGCATCTTTGGAAATCCCTTTGAACAGAACAGGCAAGACAAAATTCATCATGGCATTGACCGAGGGCCTTACTTGATCTAGAGCTTGTGACTGGCTTATCTTTGATGAAGGTATATAGAGAAAAAAAAGAGATTACACTAAGCAGATTATTATTCTGAGAAAGTTATTGTTATTCTGAGTCCAGTGAATAATCCCTGCTTCCAAGAAGATAAGACACACTTGCATGAGTTGAGTAGACAGCACATGAAAATTTATCTTGAGTGCTGTTTTACGTAACATTTAATTGATGTAATATCCCTCTGAGCAGCTATTAGTGTTTTCATTATACCGATGGGACAACCAAGGCTCAGAGAGCTAGTTGGGCTTTGCCCAAGTTCCCAAAGCCAGGAAGTAGTAGAACTGTGGTTGAGGATTCATTATTCTGACTGAATGCACTATTCTGTTCTCTTATTCCAAAGTTGAAGTTGATTATCAAATTCTAAATCATGCAGCTTAAATACTAAATGTTGCTAGAGCCCAGGTTGTGGGTGGTCTGGGAGTAGTGTGTAATGGAACATTTGGGGAAGGTTTTCTGAAGAACCTAGGTATTTAAGGATGAGTTTGGAGAGATGGGGAGAAGGGAGGAGGGCATCAGTAGGAACAGAGTGTTCAAAGCTGTGGAGGTGGGTGTGAGTTGGGCACATGTGGAGGTAGTGTGGATCGTGGCCTACAAGAGCAGAAAGTGCATTTTAAGGAAGAGGACAGCTTGGTTTGTCTGGGAGGAGGGATGTCGGCCTAAATATGTCTCTTATGCCCTACTCCCTCATAACTGTGTGTTATGAGAAGACCCTCTGAAAACAGGAATTTGCCTCTACCATACAGACCGGGCTGAGGGGAGGTTTTTCCAAGCCATATTTAAAACCTTGTGTTGAAAAACATCCCTCAATTCTCTAAGAGAAGACAGATGTCTGCATGAACAAATATCAGCTCTCACATAATTTTTTGTTTTTATTTCTCTAGCACTTTCCTATTGAATCTGACAACCTCCTATAATTATCCATTTTACAGAATGAATTATGCAGTGCATATCCCATATGTGTGTGGCTCACACTGTTCTTGGTTCATGGAGGATGTGGTTATAGGATGCCTTTTGCAGGGTCCCAAATTTTGTCTGGCCCCTTGATTCCATCTGCCTTCCCAAGCCTCTGTGCAACTTGATCTCCATCTTCTGGATCACGACTTTCAGCCCTGTTATACCAAGGCTATAGTCGGTCAGAAATTAAATGGAAACTCAATTCAGTAATTCAGTAAAATTAGCAGCATAGCACTATAGCGTAAGCCTTAAATATCTGTCAGACCTGGTTTCAAATTTTCTACTATCAGCAAATTATCTAACCTCTTTGAGCCTCAGTCTCCTCATCTGTAAAATGATTGTTGTAAAGAGACTTACTATATAGCAAGTACTAAATAAAAGACAGTTATTTTGTCATTTGTCTTCTTATATAGACTTTATATATTATTTGATGCTAATCTTTAGGACATTGTATTCATCATTGATAAGTACATTGTATGTATTATATCATTTTATCATCATTGTCATCATATGAGATTGGTACTATTACTATCGTCCTCATTTACAGACAAGGAAACTGAAATATAAAAGTGTTAAGTAACTCCCAAAGAAGGCCATACATCTGGAAGAGGCAAAGCCAGGGTTGGCACTCATGCAGTCTGGCTGAGAGCCTGAACCCAGAAATTCAGTGTTCAGTGGCTTTATCATAACTCATAACTACTTCATCCATTCTCTTCCTCAGACAGATGCTCTCTAACGCTTAGAGTCTGGCCATTTCTCTGTGCCTTAGCTTTGACCTTAAAGTCTATCTGGTAGTATTAGTCCTTCCCATAAGCTGCAGCCAGGAGCTAAGGACCTGTTGGCCTATCCCTGCTAGTGTTGCTTTAAGAATATTGCTCCTTCTGTTTTCTATTTGCTGGCATTGATTTTTTCATTGTTTCATAAAACTTTCATCACGTGTCTACTACCTTCCAGTCCCAATGTGAGGCATTAGGAATATCAAAACAGATTAGGCAGGGATGCTATTTTAAAGGAAGTCACTTCCAGTGGAGGAGACAAAAACAGAGAAACATCACAGATAAATAAAATAGTCCTCGCATAATCTGCAGATGGTCAGTGGGCCACAGGGTTAGTCACCCCTGGTAGAATTTTGTCAAGGAGTTTCCATAGTTACTCTTTTCTGGCCTACCACCAGGCCAGTTTCTTGACTAGCCCCTTTAAAAAAGTAATTAATTAATTTTATGTGGGTTTTTTTTTTTTTTGCTATTGAATTTAATATGGAGTATGTCATGTTGTCATCTTTCTATCTGATAACCCCATTCCAAATTTCCTTATATATGAGGTCTGATGATTAAGTTTGTAAACTTGTCATCATGTGCTTATATTAGCAGCTTGATAAGATTTCATAACTTTGGTATATCAGTGTCTCATAGCTGTGTTCCTGTTGACATGTGGCATGGTGTCTTGTTGAGTGGTGTTTGTTATTGTTGTGCATTTTTGTGTGCCATTGCAAATATTAGAATTTGAATTAGAACAATGTACAAACATTCAATTTCTTGTTAAACTTGTTTAGAGTAGAAATGAAATCAGGGACGCGTTAGTCTAAGTTTATGGGGATAATGCCATGAAGAAAATGGTATTATATAAATAAATGGATTAAACATTTTTCTGAGGGGAGGGAAACATCACTGATGAAAAGAGGTCAGGGTGGGCAGTAATGAGCAGAACTGACAAAAATACCGAAAAAATTCATCAAATTGTGCCTCAAAATTGTTGACTGTGCAAAGCATAGCAGACCAGCTAAATACCAGCAGAGAAACATTTAGGAAAATCTTAACTGAGGCTTGGCTCCCGTAGCACAGTGATTACGGTGCTGGCCACATACACCGAGGCTAGTGGATTCAAACCCAGCCTGAGCCAGCTAAACAATAATGACAACTACAACCAAAAAAAAAAATAGCTGGGTGTTGTGGCAGGTGCCTGTAGTCTCAGCTACTTGGGAGGCTGAAGCAAGAGAATCGCTTAAGCCCAAGAGTTGGAGGTTGCTGTGAGGTATGATGCCATGGTACTCTACCAAGGGTAATATAGTGAGACTCTGTCAAAAAAAAAAAAACAAAAAAACTTAACTGAAAGTCTTGACATGAGAAACGTTTGTGTAAAAATGGTTCCAAAGGAGCTCACCTATGAACCAAAGGAGAATCAAAATTTGCCAAAACTTTTTGGAGAGACAAGGCAATGTTTTGGGCCATGTTGTCACTGGTGATGAAACACGGGTGTACCAATATGACCTTGAAATAAAGTGTCAAAGTACACAATGGAAGTAAGCCAATTCTCAATGACGAGAAAGTTCTGTCAGTCCAAATCAATAGTCAAAATGATGTGCTAACCTTTTTTGATATCAGGATTATTCACTATGAGTTTCTACCAACTGGACAGTTAACCAAGTTCACTATTTGGAAGTGCTGAAAATGAAGATGAAAATGATCTGCACTTTCCACCAACAACTCATGGCGCTTGCATCACAACAATGCACCAGCTCACACAGCACTATCTGTGAGGGAGTTTATAACCAGTATATAAATAACTGTATTGGAACATTTTCCATATTCACCTGATCTGCCCACCAATACATTTTCTCTTTACCCAAAGGTTAAGAAATATTGAAAGGAAAACATTTTGATAACATTAAGAACATCAAGCATAATATGAAAGCATCTCTGATGGCCATTCCAGAAAACGGGTTCCAAAATTGTTTTGAAGTGTGGACTAGGCACTGGTGTCAGTGCATAGCTTCCCAAGGGGTGTACTTCCCAAATATGACCATAGTGATATTCAGCAATGAGGTATGTAGCACTTTTTCTAGGATGAGTTCATGAACTTAATTGTTATACCTTATACAATACATTCTAGGACTTAGTACATGGTGTGAGAGAGAGATCTAGAAAGTTAAGAGACTTCTTTTTTTTTTTTTTTTTAATATCCCAGACGGTGATTAGGCTCTGAAATGTAGGCCTATATTATCTGAAAACTTTTATATAGAGGGTTATATTTAGGCATCGGTGTTGACAATTTATGAATCTACCTTGAAAAATGACTCTCACCATAAGCACATTATTCAAAGTTCATGTGTTCTATCAATTGTGCATGATCTTCTAATATAAAGCCACTTGGGAAGCCAAATCATTATTTCAAGATTGCTTTGGTGATTTGTACGAGCAAGATCAATTTTATAAGTAATTATAAAATAATAATGCTATTTTATAACTTAAGAGATTATCCTATCACAAGAATAGCTATACTAATGGCACTCTACACATGCTTTTTGTGGAATGTAATGTGCATGTTGGTACCTATGACTAAGTATGAAGACTCCTGTGTTTCTGGATGTGTATGTGTGTATGTATAAATATATACATATATCTGGGATTCTTATGTAAGTTTTATTCTTGGAGATTTCACTTCTTTTCACATATCTTACCACAAGTGGAGATTCAAAAGAAGACTTTGTATATAGTCAGTGCTCAACAAATGCCTGTGTACTAATAATTAGTCAATACAGTATATGGTTTAAAGGTGTGGAGAATCTGGCTCTCTCATTGTCAACATTGTCATCATCATCATCATCAAACCTACCATGTACCTAGTGAGTATGGGAAACTAAGTCTATGATCTGGTTTTCCTCTTCATGACAATATGCCCTTCTCAGGTGATTGTGTACATAACTGTTTAGGCAGGAAGAACCTTCTTATTTAAAAGAATTGCTGACTCCCGTAGAAGTGACCTAGATTAAGAACAAAACTATGGTTAGCATCCATGACATGTCACTTACCACTATGCCATCTACTCAGGTAGTATCTTATCTTTTATGCAAGTAGCTCAGAGTACTTTTTGGTATACTTACATACCCATAAGTTTATGTGTTTCTCTGATTCTGATTTGAAAATTAGGACAGCCCAGTTATTCTTCAATTCAATGTATATGATGCCTTAGAGACCCTGTTCCTTTGATGGACTTCTTTTGGTCTTGCGGTATGTAGTCAATCAAGTAAGGTTTTCCTCTACTGGTTTTAGTAATGGAATCATAGCATATGAGAGCGTGAAAACATCTTAGAGAACACTTATATTCCACTGTTCTTACCCCTAGTCTTGTCATCATTATTGATGATTTCACATCCAATATCATAATGCCACAGACACTCAATTATTTGATTTGTACTCACCTTAGCAATTCTATATGTTCCCATATCCTAGATCTTATCAGCTGCTATCATATTTCATTAAATTTAAGACACCATTACATCTTATATCTTAGAGGTAATGGCATCTTGCTTTTAAGAGATAATAAAATGTGAAAAAATACAGTAACACCTGGGCTATTTTCTAACTTTTTAGTTCATCTCTTCCATACTCTCACTTGTAAAATTTGCTAACTCCATTAGAAAGTCAAACTACTGATCCTAATATTTTTTCAATGCCTGTTTATCTCCCTTATATCACCATTTCATTCCTCATCAGTTTAGCGTCCATGGTTTATTCTTGTAATAATTCCTCGTGTACCACTCGGGAGTGGGGAAGACGGTCGACTGGAAGCAGCCTCCAACAGAAGCTTCTGTCCAGAGGGAAGGATAAGGTCCAGAAAGTACCCAATTAAGCTGAAGACTAGGAGCCGAGCCAAGAGAGATGTGAGATAACTGCAGGCCACCTCTGCTGAGGCAAGCTGCAACTCCAAGAAAGCAATCTTCAGCTAAGACTTCACCAGAGTCACTGATCCACAAGGATCAGACAAGAACCAGCTGAATATAAGACAGAGCCACCTAACACCACCATACCAAACAGGTTTCCTCACCCTCAGACAGAGGAATACAGACAGTAATACTGTACTGGTTCTTTGCAAAACCTAAAAGAGAAAAAGCTACATCACCAACAAAGGGCTGGTTAACCACAACTCCAGGAAACCCCAACCCAATTTCACCTTACCTGACCACCTAGCCTACAGTGAAAAACAATCATGAGGTGGAATCAGCGGAAAAACTCTGGCAACATGAATAATCAGAGTAGATCAACTCCCCCAAGAAACAATAAAGCAGACACAGCACAAGATCCCATTCACAAACAAATGGCTGAGATGTCAGAAATCAAGTTCAGAGTTTAGATAGCAAATAAGATCAATAGAAAGGAGGAAATGATGGAATTCAAAAGATGTCTCAAGACATCAAAGAATTTAAAGACAAAATGACCAAAGATTTTGACACATTGAAGCAAGATTTTGCAGCCCTCAAAGATCTAAAAAATGCAGTAGAATCCCTCAGTAACAGAATGGAGCAGGCAGAAGAAAGGATCTCTGACATTGAAGACAAAGCTTTTGAACACTCCAAATGCTCAAAGAGGGGAAAAAGTGGAGAACAAAAACGGATCATTCTCTCAAAGAGCTCTGGGATAATTTGAAGAGATTTAATATTTGCCTTATAGTAATACCTGTAAGTGATGAGGTTGCTGCGAAGGACACAGATGCTTTGCTTCATGAAATAATTAAAGAGAACATTTCCGACATGCCAAGAGATTCTGAAATTCAGATAGCAGACAGTTTTAGAACACCAGCACAACTCAACCCAAATAAAAATTCTCATAGACACATTATAATTAACTTCACTAAAGTTAATATGAAGGAGAAAATTCTAAAAGCTGTAAGATGTAAGAAAACCATTACATACAAGGGGAAGAACATTAGAATGATGGCAGATCTCTCTGCTGAGGTCTTTCAAGCCAGAAGAGGGTGGTCATCAACTTTTAATCTCCTTAAACAAAATAACTTTAAACCAAGGATCCTGTATCCAGCTAAACTGAGTTTCATCTATGATGGAGAAATTAAATACTTTAATGACATTCACATGTTGAAGAAATTTGCCATAACTAAACCAGCTCTTCAGTATCTTCTCAGACCTATCCTCCATAATGAACAATACAATTCTCCGCCACCAAAGTAAACTCACTCAAAAATGTTTGATTAAATTCCAACTTCCATAGTGGCAAAAGGATTAAAAATGTCCACTGGACTTTCGAAAAATTCAATACCCAAAACTCTATCTGGCTTATCATTACTCTCAATTAATGTGAATTGCTTAAATTGCCCTCTAAAAAGACACAGGTTGGATGACTGGATACAAAAACTCAGGCCAGGCATCTGCTGCATTCAAGAATCTCACCTTACCTTAAAAGATAAACATAGACTCAGGGTGAAGGGATGATCATCTATAATTCAGGCAAATGGAAATCAGAAAAAAGCAGGTGTTGCAATTTTATTCGCAGATACAATAGGCCTTAAACCAATCAAAATTAGAAAAGATAATGATGTTTGCTTCTTATTTGTTAAGGGCAACACTCAAGATGATGAGATTTCAATTATCAACATTTATGCACTCAACCAGAATGTACCTCAATTTATAAAAGAAACTCTAACTGACATGAGCAAATTGATTTCCCTCAGCACCATAATTGTTGGAGACTTTAACACTCCTCTGGCAGTGTTGGATAGATCCTCCAAAAAGAAACTCAGCAAAGAAATTTTAGAACTAAATTTAAAAATTCAACATTTACATCTAATAAACATCTACAGAACATTTCATCCTAATAAAACTGAACACACATTCTTCTCATCAGCCCATGGATCAGCCTCCAAAATTGATCACATCTTAGGTCACAAGTCTAATCTAAGCAAATTTAAAAGAATAGAAATCATTCCTTATATGTTCTCAGACCATCACAGAATAAAAGTTGAACTCAGTAAGAACAGGAATCTCCACACGCATACAAAAACATGGAAACTAAATAACCTCATGCTGAATGATAGCTGGGTCATAGACAAGATTAAGAAGGAAATTACCAAATTTTTGGAACAAAACAATAATGAAGAAACGAACTGTCAGAACCTCTGGGATACTGCCAAGGCAATCCCAGTCCTAAAAGGAAAATTTATAGCATTGCAAGCCTTCCTCAAGAGAAAGAGAGGAAGTCAATAACTTAATGGGACATCTCAAGCAACTGGAAAAGGAAAAACTTTCCAACCCTAAACCCAGCAGAAGAAAAGAAATAACTAAAATTAGAGCAGAACTAAATGAAATTGTAAACAAAGGAATCATACAACAGATCAACCAATCAAAGAGTTGGTTTTATGAAAAGGTCAATAAAATAGATAAACCTTTGGCTAACCTAACCAGAAATAGAAAGTAGAAGAGTAAAATGTCTAATTTCATCAATCAGAAATGATAAAGGCCAAATAACAACAGTTTCCTCAGAAATTAAAAAAAGAAAATAATGAATACTACATAAAACTCTACTCTCAGAAGTATGAAAATCTGAAGGAAACAGATCAATATTTGGAAACATGCCACCCTCCTAGACTTAGCCAGAAAGAAGTGGAAATGCTGAACAAGCCTATAACAAGCTCTGAAATAGCATCAACTATAAGAAATCTCCCCCAAAAGAAAAGCCCAGGACCAGATAGCTTCACATCAGAATTCTACCAAACCTTTAAAGAAGAATTAGTACCTATATTACTTAATCTTTTCCAAAACATAGAAAAAGAAGGAATACTTCCCAACACATTCTATGAAGCAAATATCATCCTGATACCCAAACCAGGAAAAGACCCAACAAGAAAGGAAATTATAGACCAATATCTCTAATGACTATTGATGCAAAAATATTCAATAAGATCCCAGCAAACAGAATCCAACAACACATCAAACAAATTATACACCAAGACCAGGTGGGTTTCATCCCAGGGTCCCAAGGATGGTTCAACATACATAAATCCATAAATATAATGCATCATATAAACAAATCAAAAAACAAAGACCATATAATTCTCTCAATTGATGCAGAAAAAGCTTTTGACAATATCCAGCATCCTTTCTTGATCAGAATGCTTAAGAAAATAGGTATAGAAGGAACATTTCTTAAACTTATAGATGCCATCTACAGCAAACCCACAGCCAATATCATAGTGAATGGAGTAAAATTGAAATCATTTCCACTCAGATCAGGAACCCAGGCAAGCATGCCCACTGTCTCCACTGCTTTTTAACCTTGTATGGAAGTCTTAGCTACTGCAACCAGGCAAGAGAAGACAATCAAGGGAATCCAAATAGAACCAGAGGAGATCAAAGTATCACTCTTCGCAGATGATATGATTATATATCTGGAAAATCCCAGGAAATAAACTACAAAACTCCTAGAAGTGATCAAGGAATATAGTAACGTCTCATTGTTACAAAACTAACATTCATAAATCTGTGGCCTTTATATACACCAACAATAGTCAAGGGGAAAAAACAATCAAGGACTCTATTCCCTTTACAATAGTGCCAAAGGAGGTGAAATATCTGGGAGTGTATCTAACTAAGGACGTGAAAGATCTCTATAAAGAGAACAATGAAACTCTGAGAAAAGAAATAGCTGAAGATGTTAACAAATGGAAAAATATACCATGCTCATGGCTGGGAAGAATCAACATTGTTAAAATGTCTATACTATCTAAAGCAATTTACAGATTTAACTCGATCCCTATTAAAGCATCTCTGTCATATTTTAAAGACCTGGAAAAATTAGTATTTCATTTTATATGGAAACAGAAAAAACCTCAAATAGCCAAGACATTACTCAGAAATAAAGACAAATCGGGAGGAATCATGCTTCCAGACTTCAGACTATATTATAAATCTACAGTAATCAAAACAGCATGGTACTGGCACAAAAATAGAGAAGTAGATGTATGGAACAGAATTGAAGACCAAGAGGTGAACCCAGACACTAATCGTCATTTGATTTTTTATAAGCCTATTAAATATATAAATTGAGGAAAAGATTCCTTATTCAATAAATGGTGCTGGATGAATTGGCTGGCAACTTGTAGAAGACTGAAACTGGACCCACACCTTTCTTCTAACAAAAATTGACTCTTACTGGTTAAAGGACTTAAATTAAGACATGAAACTATAAATATTCTTAGAGAGAGTGCAAGGGAAACGCTTGAGAAAATTGGCCTGGAAGAATACTTCATGAGGACAACACCCCAGGCAATTGAAGCAACATCAAAAATGCATTACTGGGATCTGATCAAATTTAAAAGCTTCTGCACTGCCAAGAACACACTAAGTAAAGCAAATAGATAGCCCTCAGAATGGGAGAGGAATTTTGCGAGTTATACTTCCGACAAAGGTCTAATAACCAGAATCCACAGAGAACTCAAACTTAGTACTAGGGAAAAAACAAGTGATTGCATTTCATTGTGGGCAAGAGACATGAACAGAAGCTTCTCTGAAGAAGACAGCACATGGCCTACAGACACATGAGAAAATGCTCATCATCTTTAATTGTCAGAGAAATGTAAACCGAAACTACTCTGAGGTACAATCTCACAACAGGAAGAGTAGCCCACATCACAAAATCCCAAAACAACAGATGTTGGTGTGGATGTGGAGAAAAGGGAACACTTCTGCACTGCTGGTGGGAATGCAAGCTAGTACGTTCCTTTTGGAAGGAAGTTTGGAGAACACTCAGGGATCTAAATGTAGACCTGCTGTTTGATCCTGCAATTCCTCTTCTAGGTGTATATCCAAAGGACCAAAAATCATTTGGCAATAAAGATATTTGCACCAGATTGTTTATTGCAGCTCAATTCATAATTGCCAAGTCATGGAAGAAGCCCAAGTGCCCATCAATCCATGAATGGATTAATAAATTGTGGTATATGTATACCATGGAATACTATGCAGCAGTAAAAAATGGAGTCTTTACCTCCTTTATGTTTACATGGATGGAGCTGGAAAATTTTCTTCTTAGTAAAGTATCTCAGGAATGGAAAAAATGTATCCAATGTACTCAGTACTACTGTGAAACCAATTTATAATTATTCACACTTGCATATGAAAAATGAAACACAACTTTAGCCTAGGATGAAGGAAGGAAGGGGAGGGAGAGGGAAGTGGAGGGGGGTGGAAGGGGTTGTAGGAGATAGTAGGGGGACCACACCTATGGAACACATTGCAAGTACAAGTTGAATCTATCATGTGTAGAACACAAATGTCCTAATGGTATAATTGGGTAAATGAGGTGAAAGCTATGTTGATTAGTATGATGTAAGCACTCCAATTTGTACAAATAATCAGCACATTGAAAATGGCATAAATGTATTTATGATCTATGTACAAAAAAACCTAATAAAAAATAAATTTCAAAAAAAAATTCCTTATGTAACTTCAACTACCTTACCCTCTTTCTCTTCTGTTTCTTCCTAGGAAAAATCCTAACTGGTTAAATCCAACTATATCATAATAATTTTTTTTTGTATTTTACTTAAACAAATGGACATACTTGGACAAAAACTCAAAACCATGATTTTTGGTTTTTCTTTAAATGACTTCAACCTCAGATGATCCCATGTTGTATTTGTTAAATCAATTAACTTTTACATTCTTTGAGAGGACAATTTTATTCCATTTTTCTCTATGTACCCTTTCAATATTTGCACTCCACTCCTTATCC
Organism: Nycticebus coucang; assembly: GCF_027406575.1. NCBI lineage: Eukaryota > Metazoa > Chordata > Mammalia > Primates > Lorisidae > Nycticebus > Nycticebus coucang. Next base: position 45,960,778 of record NC_069801.1, on the reverse strand, counting down.
TCAGTTAATAAACATGATGATGTAAGGAGTCTAAATAGATGTCTCTGCTCAAATGTCACCTTTCCTGACCATGCAATATAAAATTATAACCCCAAATCCTCGATATGTATCCCCTTTCCCTACTTTATTCTTGATAGCATTTATAACCTGGTGTCATACCTTTGCTCATTCTTATAATTTCAGTATCTTTGTTCTACGTAAACTTCAAGAATAGAGATTTGTCAGTATGGTTCACTCTATTTCCCCAGAAACTAGAACAGGGTGTGGCAAATAGCAAGAGAATAATAAGTATTTGTCAAGTAGCTTAATGACTAATCGAATAGACAATTGCAAAGTCATTCTCAGGATTACAGACAATATTGTCTAAACTAAGAGTATAGGCTCCAGAGTCAAATAGTCCTGGGTTCAAATTCTAGCTGTACTACTTAATAGCTTATTAATTATTGAGTTTAGAGGAAGTAAGTTAACCTCTTTGAGCTGTTATCTAATCAGTAAAATAAAAGCATTAATATCTATTTCACAAGATTTTCTTGATTAAATGAACAAATATAAACAAGGCACTTAGGCTTAGACCTTACATCTAATGGCCATTGAATGAAAGATCATTATCCTTTTCTTTTTTGTCTTAAGATTAATTTTTGCTCTTTTACCCATACAGATCCTTGGGCTGGTATACTATTCTTTCTAAAACTCTTGATGCTTTTAACCTACCTAAACCACTACCATGGCTCCTTATTGCTATAGTCATAACTTCTAAGTTGCTCACACTAATTTTCTTTTCTTTTTTTTTTTTTTTTTGAATTTTCCTTTCAACTGGCTTTCAATTGTCTTAGTTTGAAGTTTTTTTTTTTAATTTTCTTTTTTTTTCTTTTATTTATTTATTTATTTTTAATGAGACAGAGTGTCACACTTTGTGGCCCTCTGTAAAGTGTTGTAGCATCATAGCTCACAGGAACCTCCAAATCTTGGGCTTAAGTAATTCTCTTGCCTTAGCCTCCCAAGTAGCTGAGACTATAGGTGCCCACAATGCCTGACTTTTTTTTTTTTTGATGGGGTCTCACTCTGGCTTAGGCTGGTCTCAAACCTCTGAGCTCAGGCAATCCACCCACCTCAGCCTTCCAGAGTGCTAGGATTATAGGCATGAGTCACCACACCGGCCAGCTCACACTGATTTTCAAAATCTTTCCACATGAATTTGTATGTTCTTTCAGGTATCATCTTCTGATACCTTCTTTCATGTACCCTGGGCTTCACCTACATGTATTATTGTGGGAGCTACATGGTATAACTTCTTTTTTTTTTTTTTTTACTTTTTTTTTTAATTAAATCATAGCTGTGTACATTAATGTGATCATGGGGCACCAAACCCTGGTTTCATAGACCGTTTGACACATTTTCATCACACTGGTTAACATAGCCTTCCTGGCATTTTCTTAGTTATTGTGCTAAGACATTTACATTCCACATTTACTAAGTTTCACATATATCCTTGTAAGATGCCCCACAGGTGTAATCCCACCAATCTCCCTCCTTCTGCCCACCTCCCCTCTCTCTCCCCTCCCTTTTCCCGTTCTCCCTATTCTTAGGTTGTAACTGGGTTATAGTTTTCATGTGAAAGCCATAAATTAGTTTCATAGCAGGGCTGAGTACATTGAATACTTTTTCTTCCATTCTTGAGATACTTTACTAAGAAGAATATGTTCCAGCTCCATCCATGTAAACATGAAAGAGGTAAAGTCTCCATCTTTCTTTAAGGCTGCATAATATTCCATAGTGTACATATACCACAATTTATTAATCCATTCGTGGATCGATGGGCACTTGGGCTTTTTCCATGACTTAGCAATTTTGAATAGGGCTGCAATAAACATTCTGGTACAAATATCTTTGTTATGATGTGATTTTTGGTCTTCTGGGTATATGCCAAGTAGAGGGATTATAGGATTGAATGGCAGATCTAATTTTAGATCTCTAAGTGTTCTCCAAACACTTTCCAAAAAGAATGTATTAATTTGCATTCCCACCAGCAGTGTAGAAGTGTTCCCTTTTCTCCACATCCATGCCAACATCTCTGGTCTTGGGATTTTGTGATATAGGCTAATCTTACTGGAGTTAGATGATATCTTAAAGTAGTTTTGATTTGCATTTCTCTAACGATTAAAGATGATGAGCATTTTTTCATATGTCTGTAGGCTGCATGCCTGTCTTCTTCAGAGAAGTTTCTCTTCAAGTCCCTTGCCCAGCCTGCGATGGGATCACTTGTTCTTTTCTTGCCTATACATTTGAGTTCTCTGTGGATTCTGGTTATTAACCTTTTGTCGGATACATAACGTGCAAATATCTTCTCCCAGTCTGAGGGCTGTTTGCTTGCTTGACTTGCTATGTTCTTGGCTGTGCAGAAGCTTTTTAGTTTGATCAAGTCCCAGTAGTGTATTTTTGAAGCTGCTTCAATTGCCAGGGGGTCCTCCTCATAAAATACTCGCCCAGACTGAGTTCTTCAAGGGTTTTCCCTGCACTCTCTTCTAGTATTTTTATAGTTCTGTATCTTAAGTTTAAATCTTTAATCCAGGGAGAGTCTATCTTAATTAATGGTGAAAAGTGTGGGTCCAGTTTCAGTCTTCTGTAGGTTGCCAGCCAGTTGACCCAGCACCATTTGTTAAATAGAGAATCTTTTTCCCACTGAATATTTTTAATTGGCTTGTCAAAGGTGAAATAACGGTAAGTAGCTGGATTCATCTCTTGGTTCTCTATTCTGTTCCAGACATCTACTTCTCTGTTTTTCTGCCAGTACCATGCTGTTATGATCACTATCGATTTATAGTATAGTCTGAGGTCTGGTAGCGTGATTCCTCCTGCTTTATTTTTATTTCTGAGTAATGTCTTGGCTATCCGAGTTTTTTTCTGATTCCATATGAGACGAAGTATTATTTTTTCAAGATCTTTAAAGTATGACAGTGGAGCTTTAATAGGGATTGCATTAAAATTGTATATTGCTTTGGGTAGTATGGACATTTTAACAATGTTGATTCTTCCCAGCCATAAGCATGGTATGTTTTTCCATTTGTTACCATTTTCAGCTATTTCTTTTCTCAGAGTTTCATAGTTCTCTTTATAGAGATCATTCATTTACTTTGTTAGATGAGCTCCCACATGGTATAACTCCTTAAGACCACACTTTTACATCTGTTGCTAGACTCTGCTCACAGTGCCCCCCCAATTAAAGTTTTTCCCATTATTCTAGTCCTTATCAAATATGCATATTCCTAGATACTCCCCCCAGTTCATAAATTATTCTCCCTCTGTTCCCTATTGATTGTCCCTGGTTCACAAAGTTTCTGATGTGTCATAATCTTTTCATGGCTCTCTTCCTTGCCACATGTTTTCCTCCACCTCCCACTTTCAATTTTTTCAAAGCACACATCCGGCTTTCATTCCTATACTTCCTTCAGCCCTAGCATTTACTAAAGTAAGAGCATTTTGTGTCCATCTGCCTGTCTCCTGCTAGATTGTGATTTTCTTGAAGGCAGGTTCAATACCTTATTGATAGTTTATATCCCCAGGGCTTGGTGTGGTTCCTGGAAGACAATTGATATGTGGTATATTAATGGATACATGAAGTATCCATCTCTTCTATCAGATCATGAGGCTTTGGAAATTTGGAACTATTTCATATATATATGTATATATATGCTTTTAATCTTTTATAATGGCTAGAAATGGGGAAGAAAAAGAATTAGTCATCTTGTGTTCAAATACCAGCTTTACTATTTATTATCTATGTAATTGTGGACAAATTACTTGCTATTACAGTTCTTTATTGTTGGGGATTCATTGCTCTCTAAAGAACTAGGTTACATTGATTGCATTTGTTAGGTAAAGTCCCTCTTATAATTGTGTCCTGTTCCCAAAAGGTGTATCACACACTGTGACCCCCGAGTCCCTCCCTCTTTCCCTCTCTCTGCTCTCTCCTTCCCCCACCTCCCACTATATACGGGGTCATTTAATTTTCCCATTTCTATGATATCAATAATATGTGTTTGTATGAGGATTAAATGCAGTGATTCTTATATTAACACTTATCCCAGTGACTGGCCTATAGGATAGCAACAAATGTTTGTTATTTTTGTAATATAGTAAATAAATAGCTATGGAATTTGCTCACTCATAAGACTCTTATGAGCATTAACTATGTGTCATGGGATGTACTATGAAATAGTAATATGGAGATATACACAACATATCCTAAATTCTTAAGCATCTCATGGTCTAGTGGCAGAGCAATGCACTAACGTGAGTCTCCTGATAAGCAAATGCCAAGGCAGGATTGAAAATGGAAGAATTTTATTTGGGGAAATGCTTGTGAGAAAAAATAGAGAGCCAAACAGGTTTGGAGAGCTTTCAGACTGCAGCGTGAGTCTGACCCCAAGCAAAGAAGGAAAGAAAATAAGATAGAAAGGAAATTTTAGCAAAGTCTTGGGAGGGTGATGGTCAGTGGAATGACTATCAGACTAAAGCTCTTGCACTTCTAATAGTTAGAAACATATGTGAGTTCTGCTCCCACATCACTTATTCCAGAGTTTATTTCTAGACATATTCTTGAAGAAAAAAAGGTTTTTAAAAATGTTCATCTGTTTCTACTCTAAACTCATTTAGAACTGGTGTGTTTGGGTTAGATCTGAAAATCACTTGAAATATGGGCTGTGATCTAGCCTTTTACTGGAGTATACTGATGAATATAAGTGGTGTGTAACCCACACACATAGAAACAGAATACTCAGACTTCCTGTTTATCCACCTACTACAGGCAGCAGAACAGTGACTCCACGTGATGCCTTTGTTCCTCTCCCCAAATAATACTTGAAGTAGTCCTTGTGCCTTGGATTTTACTAAGAAAAATTAACTCTAGACTATGATAGATTATTACAGTTACAACCTCCAATGAAACATCTCTTTCTGAGTTCATGCCCTTTTGCAATGTGGATTAACACTTTTCTCATCAAGTCATGGAGTTTTTTTTCCCCAGCCTTTCAGTCTAGACTAGCTAGCCTATGACTTATTTTGACCAGTAGAATGTAACTGAAGGGACAGTCTCTAAGTTCTGAAGCTAAGAATAAAGGCCCTCTGTCTTGACAGTATTAGAATGCTTCTGTCATTGAAGATGTCTTCTTACCTACTAGAGAATGAAGAATCAAATGAAGGAGGATTTAGGTACCCCAAATGACAGCCAAGTCAACTTTCAGACTTACAAGCAGGGCCGTCTTACACCATCCAGCCTTATGTGACGATCAGATGACTGCAGCTGCGTAAAAGTCCTATATGATGCTAATAGAACTGCTTAGCTGAGTCTCTAGACCAAATTGCTGATGAGAGCACATAAATAGTGGTGGCTTTAACCCCCTAAGTCTTGCAATGATTTTTTATATAGCAATAAGTAACTTCCCGACTATAGAATTAACCATTAATATTTAATTTTGTTATATGTCCAAAGATATTATAAATATTCACAATTTTGAGGCAGCAGGACTTAGTAGAAAGGTATGAGATTTTTCTTCATGAAAATTTTTCTGGTCATTTGACTATCTTACCTAACCTTTTTGAACCAGTTTTTCATCTGAAAAATCACAGAAAAAAGTCTCTTGACTTTTTATAGACTTTATTCAGTAAGGACTGAATAACTTAAAGGTGAAAAGGCACATGGTGCTTGGCACATGGGATCACTTAGTAAGTGTGAATATAAACCCCCATCCTTCCTCAGCCTGATGCCTTACATACCACAGCTGCTTTATGAATAAATGTGGAATATAATGGAATCCTGCTTTCTTGGATTTTACTTCACAAGTTTTCTATTTTTCTTGATATCTTTATCACTAGAAGAGTATATTAGATTTAACTTACTATAAATTATTTACATAGATTTTTATTCATCAAACAAGGAATTTGAAGGAGATGTGTAGATAGATGTGAGAAAGAAAGTTGTTTTTCTTAATTTATTAGATGAATATTAGGCATAAAGAGAAGATGTCAATAAAGAAAACTATGTGACAGGGGATGAGGAATAACTGGGTTTGATTTTGAGGTAGTAAAGATGTTTTGGAACTCGATGTGGTTGCAAAACATTGTGAATATGCTACATGTCATTGAATTGTTCACTTTAAAATGGTTAATTATGTTATGTGACTTTCACCTCATTAAAATAAAAGTATGTGGCCACATGACATGGATGATCTGGTTAGAATTGATGAAGTTGCAAAAAGTGAAATAGGAAAATGCAATGCCCTAAAGAGAATAGAAAGGGTCTAGTATAATCAGTTCAGCAAGGAATGATTCAGTGCTGTATGGATCAAGGGGGTCATGGGGAAAGATTAAACCAGCTATTTGGCTGGCTGGGCAATCTGTGTTTTAGAGCAGAGGGTATATACTCTGAACTAATGTTCTCTCCTTCCTATAAGTGTGACAATGATCAATGCTTAGTGCTGTACTTTCTTTTATATGGTTCTGCTAGTCTAGACATGCCATCTGGATTCCTTGAGGCAAAAATTTACCTGCTAATACTGCTTTTTAAGTGGGGGCAATCTCAGGGATCCAAGAGTAAGAAGAAAAGAGAACTAATATAGATGAGGTAGAATAAACACAAATAAGCATTTTACCAGCTGGCTACAGCTTGGCAATAAACATCCTGGTTTCTCGGTCTTTCTTATTTCCCATTATGAAAAATGTTCCCTATTAAGCATCAACTCCCTCCATTATTTGGGTTGTGCCATGTAGTCCCTTTGGCAGCTGGGGAAACAAGTCTTATTATAGCAGGAGCAGAGGCATCAGCAGAGTGAGTCACAGGGCACAGAATGAGTCACTAAGGAGGAGGGTGGGATGTAAGCCAGCAGCATTCCATGCTAGCCCACCTAGGGCCCTGTTGATGAACCAATAGGAGTGCATGGGCATCAAGTAGGTGCCATAGTTCTCATACCTCAGCAACTACAGGGAAGTCCTGCATGCAGGAAGAAAGAGTTGCATGATATAAGACATAAGGCCAGGCTCTTGCTTCATCTAGAGATGAAGACAAACTCTGCTAGCTCATTCCTACAATGCAAGAATCTAGAGCTGCAGCCACAGTAGGCCTACCTGACTGAATAAGCAGGGTTCCAAGGCAACATGGCCCCCACCATAAAAGTGATAAAAGTGGTGAATGAGCTAACTATTGTTTCTCTTCTTGCAAAGGCCCAGAAGTTAATGCTGAGCACTCTGTTCTTATTTCTTGTACTAGAAGCACCTATATCCTTCCATGGTTGGTCACATAATCAAAAGTCACAATGGATGGACCCCAGGAATTGAAAGAATCTATGCTTAGTGTGCCAATATTAGACTTGACTCAATCACGTACCCCTTTCTTTCTTTTCTTCCTCCTGTTCTCTTCTTTCCTCCCTTCTTCCTTACCTCCATGCCTTTTTCTTTCTACTCTTTTCTTCTATATTTCCTTTCATCTTTTCTTTATTTCTCCCTTTCTTACTCATTCCCTCCCACCTTTTTTCCCGTTTCTCCTTCATGTCTGTTCTTTCCCTGTACCATTTCTTCCCTCTCATGTTACATTCTCAGTACTGTATCAAATTCCCTTCCAATTTTGGAGTTCATGATTTATTGCCTGTTCCTTAATTAAGATCAGAATACCCTCAATGACAGCTCTCCATAGTTGACATTTAGTTTCTACTAGTATACTTTTAGCCATAAGCCATTCATCACCTTCCAAGGAAAGACTCAGACTCTCTCTAAACAAATCTACCTCTTAGAAGTTTACTTAAAGTAAACTCACATTTCTCTCCCTGTGCTTCCCAACTGAGTGAATAATTCTTTCCTTATACATTTTTTCCTTACTACTTCCTACAAACCCTTCTTTCTAAATCTTAAAGTTCTCCTACTGTCCTAACCATGTACCATATCAATTTCTTCCCTTTTGCCTTTGTTTTTATTAGCAAACCTCCAGAAATTCTTTCTCTTATCTACATCCTTTAAGTATCATGTACCTTCCTCACTGATTTATCACTGAACTCTGTCAACACTTCTGGTCAGTTCCAACCATATATATATGTCATTGTCTGTAAAGTTTCAGGCAGATACTTTATAAATTTCTCCACTTAAGACCTATTTTTTGAGTATCTTACTACCAGCTATTTATGGAAAGGTGGGATCAGTAGAAAGAATATGGTGCCGGCACTAGACTCTGTCCAGTGGGGAGCTAAGCAAGCTCCTTGCCCTGAAAAGTTCTCACATTGCTAAAAAATTATAAAATCCCTTGTTCACTTCTAGTTGACTATTCAGCTCTGCAGAGGAAAGATGAAATATGTGGAATGGGCATATAGTGACCAGGGATCAAAAATAGATGATTTCCAAAACTGAAGCAAGCAGAAACAAATTTGGTTGACCTATCAGTAGGCCAGCAATCATTCCTGTGATTTTATCTTTACTAACTTTACTAGTTTTAACTAACTTTAATAACTTTACCTACTAGAGTTAGACATGAATATTGAGCAAATCAGTGCTAGAAGATAATATTACAAACAGGGTATAAGAGCCAGAGCCCTGGACTCCTGAACTCCCTCAGCATTTTGGGTATGTCATTTATCATAGCCTACTCAAGAATACAGTTACCTTTTTGTTTTCTTCTTGGTATAAAAAGCTCTCTAAAAGCAGAGCCTGGGCCTCAGACATTTTATATCAGAGCAGTACTAAAATCCTGATGTTAGGTAACTGGGTAATAGAGGTTGTAATAGATTCCCTCTGAACATACTTGGGAAGGATGTGACCATGTATTGCTTGGTGCCCCAAAGCTGAGGAAACTGACCTGATAGTTTCCCTATAAATGTCTCTCACCCAACTATCCTACTCTAAATTTCCATCCTCTAGCTTCCTATTTGGTCTCTACCTGCAAACCTGCAGTCTCACTTACATGTGACCCTTATATCTAGGTATAATCAATATAGTGCTAGAACTAATTTCCTGAGTAGCTTTTATCTTCCTAAAATCCATTCTTTGACATTCTCCCCCACACACACAACTTACAAAATTCAGTTTAAACCCTTCACTATAGCTTTCAAGGTCCTCCAAAAAATGGAGGACCCATCTTCCCATCCATATTTGCTAATGGCTGCATAAATGGAATTCATACTAATCTACAAAGATGCATAAACCATACCTGTCCCCAACTTTCCCAGCTCTGTCCTTTAGCTCAGGCTGATCCATAGATCCAGAAAGCCCTATGAATCCTTCATTATGATGTTCTTTCTATTTTTTAAGGCTTATATCAAATGTTACCCTCTCCATGAAACCTTTAATTTCCAAACCTAGTAACATATCTCTTCTATAGATTCCTGTAAGGTTTTATTCTTCTTCCAGGAAATATCTCTTATTTTGAATTGAATCACAGTTATAATGTCTGATTGATTTTCATTTGTTCATAATTCATTCCTTTATCAACAGATATTTATTGAGTATGAGCACCTGTTTTTTTGCCCTTTACATTGGGAAGTCATGGCCATTAAAAGGAGCACAGTACAACAGAAGAAACAAGATTTTTTTTTTTTTTTGAGACAGAGTCTCTCTTTGTCACCCTTGGTACAGTGTCATGGCATCACAGCTCACAACAACCTCAAACTCTTGGGCTCAAGTGATTGTCTTGCCTCAGCCTCCTGAGTAGCTGGGACTACAGGTGCCTGCCACAATGCCCAGTTATTTTTAGAGACGAGGTCTCATTCTAGCTCAGGCTGCTTTTGAACCTGTGAGCTCAGGCAATTCACCTGAATCAGCCTCCTAAGTGCTGGAATTATAGGCGTGAGCCACTGCACCTAGCCCAGAAACAAGATTTAAAAAAAAAAAAAATTTTTTTTTGTTTTATCATGTGATTTGATGTCTTTATTTTTTTTTATATTGTTTCAGAAAGTTAGGAGGTACATGTGTTTTGTTTACATACTTTGTTTTTGTACAGGTTGAGTCAATATTTTAAGTGTGCTGTCCACTTAGATAGTGTGCACTATACTGATAGGTTTGTCTTTACCCATCCCACCTCTCCCAAGCTTGATTTTCATTGAGATTTACTTCCATATGTGCACTTAAGTATTGATTTATTAGTTCCAATTTGGTATTGAGTAAAAGTGTTTGTTTTTCCATTCTTGTGATGTTTAATTTAGAAGAATGGTTTCCAGTTCCCTCCAGATTGTTCAGTAAAATATTAGATCACCATTTTATATGGCTGCGTAGAACTCCATAGTATACATATACCACATTTTATTAATCCATTCACATATTGGTAAGCCCTTGGATTGTTTTCATGTCTTTGTGATTATGAATTGTGCTGCTATAAACATTCCAGAGCAGGTGCCCTTTTTATAAAATGACTTTTTTCCCCGTGAGTATATACACAACAATGGGATTGCTGGATCAAATGGTAGTCTACTTTAAGTTCTTTGAGGCTTAAACTCCATATGATTTTCCGTAGAGACTGTACTAATTTGAAGTCCCACCAACAGAATACAAGAGTTCCTCCCTCTCCCTGTCCACAGGAGCATCTGTTTTTTGGGATTTTTAATACGATCCATTCTCATTGGAGTTAGGTGAAATCTCAGTGAGGTTTTGGTTCACATTTCCCTAACGATTAGAGGCATTAAATAATTTTTTCATGAATTTATTGGTCATTAGTATATCTTCACTTGAAAAGTTTCTGTCCATGTATTTTACTTACTTTTTAATGATGTTGTTTGGTCGTTTCTTCATTGATTTGCTTGAGTTCTTTGTATATTCTTGTTTCAGTCCTTTATCAGATGTATAACATGCAAATATTTTCTCCCATTCTGTGGATTGTCTATTTGCGCTTTTGATTGTGTTTTGGCTATGTTTTTAAATTTGATCAGCATCCATTTATTTATTTTTATTGTTGCAATTATTGCTTTTGGGGTCTCCTTAATGAATTCTTTGCCTAGGCCAATATCTCTGTGACAGTTTCTCCAACATTTTCTTCTAGAATTCTTTTTCTTTTTTTCTTTTTTGTGACAGAGACTCATTCTGTTGCTCTGGGTAGAGTGCCATCACATCATATCTAACAGCAACCTCAAACTCTAGGGCTTGAGCAGTCCTCTTGCCTAAGTCTCCTGAGTACTTTTGCCTCAACCTCATGAGTAGCTGAGACTACAGTCATGCACCACTATACCCAGCTAGTTTTTCTATTTCTATTTTTAGTAATTATAGGATCTCACTTACCAACTCAGGCTGCTCTTGAGTAATCTGCCTGCCTTAGCATCCCAGAGTGCTAGGATTACAGGTGTGAGCCACCGTACCCGGTCCTAGAATACTTACAGTTTCCTGCCTTAGGTTTAAGTTTTTTATCCATCATGTGTTAATTTTTGTGAGTGGTGAGAAGTGCAGATCGTGTTCTAGTCTTTTACATGTGGCTATCCAGTTCCCTAGCACCATTTATTGAATGGAGATTCTTTTCCCCAGTGTATGATTTATCTGTTGTATCAAAAATCAGATGTGAATATGAGCATAATTTCATCTCTCGGTTCTCTTTTCTAATCCATAAGGCTATGTCTTTGTTTTTTGCCAGTCTTTGTCTTTGTTTAAATTACAATATCCTTGTAGTATAGCTTAAAATCTGGTAATGTGATCCTTCCCACTTTGTTCTTATTATGTAAGGTCACACTGGCAACTTGGGGTCTTCTGGTTCTATATGAAGCACAGAATACGGTTTACAGAGCTACAAATAATTGGTAGTGGTATTTTAATGGGAATTGAATTGAATATGTAAATCACATTGGGAAATATAACTGTTTTGACAATGTTGAGTAATAATTGGGTCATTAAAGAGATAAAGATGGAAATCAAAAGATTCTTAGAACAAAATGACAATGAGGACACAGTTATCTAAGTCTGTGGTATATAGCAATAGCTGTCCTGAGAGGAAAGGTCATAGCTTTAAACACCTATGTCCAAAAAATAGAAAGATCAAAAATCAACAATCCAATGAATCATCTCAAGGAATTGGAAAAGGAGGAGCAAACTAATCCCAAACCCAGCAGAAGAAAAGAAATAGCCACAATCAGAGCAGAACTAAATGAAACTGAAAACGAAAGAACTATCCAGTAGATTAATGAAGCAAAAAGTTAGTTCAATGAATAATCAAAATTTACAAGAGTCTTTTTTTTTTTTATTGTTGGGGATTCATTGAGGGTACAATAAGCCAGTTACACTGATTGCAATTGTTAGGTAAAGTCCCTCTTGCAATCATGTCTTGCCCCCATAAAGTGTGACACACACTAAGGCCCCACCCTCCTCCCTCCATCCCTCTTTCTGCTTCCCCCCCCATAACCTTAATTGTCATTAATTGTCCTCATATCAAGATTGAGTACATAGGATTCATGCTTCTCCATTTTTGTGATGCTTTACTAAGAATAATGTCTTCCACTTCCATCCAGGTTAATACGAAGGATGTAAAGTCTCCATTTTTTTTAATGGCTGAATAGTATTCCATGGTATACATATACCACAGCTTGTTAATCCATTCCTGGGTTGGTGGGCATTTAGGCTGTTTCCACATTTTGGCAATGGTAAATTGAGCTGCAATAAACAGTCTAGTACAAGTGTCCTTATGATAAAAGGATTTTTTTCCTTCTGGGTAGATGCCCAGTAATGGGATTGCAGGATCGAATGGGAGGTCTAGCTTGAGTGCTTTGAGGTTTCTCCATACTTCCTTCCAGAAAGGTTGTACTAGTTTGCAGTCCCACCAGCAGTGTAAAAGTGTTCCCTTCTCTCCACATCCACTTTCTAGATTAACCAGAAACAAAATAGTAAGGACTCTAATAAACTCAATTAAAAATGAAAAAGGAGAATATCATGGAAATACAAAGCATTAGCTCAGAATACTATACAAATCTTTATGCCCATAAACTTGAAAATGTGGAGGAAATAGACAAATGCTAGGAAACACACAACCCCTCTAGGCTCAACAGACCTACATCAAGTAGAATTCTTGAACAGACCTATATCAAATTCTAAAATTGAAGCAGCTATAAAAAAGAAAATCTTACAATTTAAAAAATTTCTGTAGCAGATAGTTTCAAACCTGAATTTTACCAAACTTATTAGGAGGAACTTGTACATATAGTGTAGAAATTATCCCATAACATTGAGAAGTAAGGAATCTTCCCCCAACTTGTTCTATGAAGTGATATTACTCTAATACTATAGCCAGGAAAAAGCCCAACTAAAAAGGAAAATTACAGACCAAGACCCCCTATGAATATGGATGCAAAAATTCTCAATACAATTTTTACAAACCAAATTCAGCAGCACATCAAAAAAAAAAAAAATTCACCATGGTGAAGTGGGCTTCATCCCAGAGATGCAAGGATGGTTCAACATATGTAAATCTATAAATGTAATTCACCATATAAATAGATGCAAAAACAAAGACCATATGATCCTTTCAATTGACGCAGAAAAAGCATTCGACAAAATTCAACACCCTTTCATGATAAGAATGCTCAACAAAATCAGTATAGAGGAGACATTCCTCAAAATTATAAAGGCTATATATATTACAGACCTACAGACAGTATCATACTGAATGGGGGAAAACTGAAAGCATTCCCACTTAGAACTGGAACCAGACAAGGTTGCCCACTTTCACTACTTTTATTCAAACATAGTCTGGAAGTTCTTGCCAGAGCAATTAAGCAAGAGAAGGAAATCCAGGAGGTCCAAAGAAGAGATCAAATTATCACTCTTTACTGATGATATATGTGATCTTCACATCTAGAAAAGCCCAAAGTTTCAACTAAAAGACTCCTGGAATTGAGAAATAATTAAGCAAAGTCTTAGGTTACAAATTCAATGTCTACAAATCAGTAGCTTTCATACACACCAAGAACAGTGAAGCTGAGAATCAAATCAAAGATGCAATACCTTTCACAGTAGCAACAAAGAGCATAAAAATGCCTAGGACTATATTTAACAAAGGGGGTGAAAGACCTCTGTCGGGAGAATTATGAAACAGAGGAAAGAAATTGCAGAGGATGTAAACAGATGGAAAAATATATCATGTTCATGAAACAAGATATTTTTAAACATATCCTAACAATTGAGTATGCTAAGCCATAAAATTGGGTGTGTACAGAATCCTCCAGAAGCAAATGGGAAGGAACCAAGTACTCTGATTGCTAGGAAGTTCAGAGGACCTATAATAGATTAGGACCTATGACCAAGGGATGAGTAAGAATTTGGCAGAATCAGAAAACAGTAGTTCAGTGAAGTGGGTATTTTTTATTCCATTACAAGCTTGATGAGAGGAGAAAATGTCTTATTCATTTATTTATTTTTCTTTCACTCTGCCTTGCACATAGTTAATGCTCAAATAAATATTTGTTGAATGAGTAAATTAATGAATATGTTAAAGAGAGCTTGTTCTAAGAGCTAGCCTGAGGATAAAGCACAGACTAAAATAGTTTGGGGAGCTACCCTAAATGAATGTCTTCTGTGCAAGAGCCAATTTACCAGTTGCTGAAGGACTACATTAAAAATGAAGACATAATAAAATATGGCTATGCATAAATATTTGTCTACCTTTGGGTTATCTCCTAAGGAACATTCCAATGTGTGGAATTCCTGGATAGAAGGAGAACTTCAAGAATGGATACAGATTACTGAATTGCTTTTCAAAAGTGTGTATCAAGCAAAACAACAAAGGAACTGACAGCTATTGATTTTCCACTATCTGTTAATTGCTGTGCTATCAATTTTTATATGTATTATCTCACCAAAATATAATTATTTTGAGAATTAATTGTTATTTCCATTTTATAGTCTAGAAAGTCTAAGCTCAGACAGGTTAAGGGACCTGCCTTAGCTCTTACAGTTAGTAGATGAAGGAGTCATGATTAAAATTCATGTCAAACATTTCAAAGCCTAAGTTCTGTCTACTGCTATAGACAGTCCAAGGAGAAGCTTATTATACTGGTTTGACTAAAATGGCAGAATTGAGCAGAAATTCATGATCAACTTGAAGGAAACCCAGTTAAATGAATACATGAAAGCTAAATTGTGGATCTGAGTTTTCTTCTCACAGGCAAGAACAAGTAAATGCCACCTCCAATTCTTAGCAAATATAACACATTCACTCATTTGTTCATCTATTCATTTATGAGACATTTACTGGGTATGACTGTATCATGTGTCTCATATATATTCTGACATTTATATATATATATATATTTATATATATATATATATTTATATATGCAAATATGTGACATCCCTTTTAAAGTTACTCCAGGAATATGAGGCAAATGTTTGAATATAATGGAAAAATAAAACAAGTCATCATCATCATCATAATAAATATATTATGTTACAATACTCATTAATATAGTAGCCAATGTTTATGGATTGTATATGATGGACCAGGTATAATGCTAAATGATTAACATATACTGTCTCAATCTTCACAACTCTCAGAGTACTGTTATCTCCTGTTGCCAAGATGAGGAAAAATGAGTCTCAAATAGGTTAAATAACTTCCCAAGATAAAACAACTAGTAAGAGATTGTGCTTATTGACTTGCTGAGTAATTTTATCTTCATTCTGCAGATAGGAAAGTGAGGCTGAGAGGGGGAAAAAAATTTTCAAATTTGCTCAAGTCCACACAATTAGAAAGTGATTCTCAGATGGCTCCTTCCCAAGAAGCAGAATCCTAAGAGAGACTGTTAAACTCTGAGCAGGGAGTAATATCTCAGAAGGTGTGTTTAAAGCAGCACCATATTTCAGTTTCCTATGGGTAGACTGCAGTGTGAGGAATAAAAAGGAAAATTGAGAGTCAGAGTCCTGGGTGAGATATGGAATCAAAAAGCCAGTAGATCAGCCATAGTAATTGCCAATAACAAAGGACCAGGCAGAATTACATATAGAAGGAGCGTCCACATGTGAAACTCAAAGGACAAGAAATTAGGGGATGGTGGTTGTGGTGGTGATGATATCAGCTAAATCAATATTTTAAAAAAATTAGGAATATCATGGGAATATAAACATAATTTGCTTTTGTACATTTTAAGTCAAAGTTGTAAGTATGCCCTTCACTCAGAAAGTGTAGTGTACTTAGATGTGAATTTACCCCTCCCTTTTTCCCACTACTTGTTTTCCAGCAATAAACCAATACTTTTTAACCTTTAATAGACAAATCACCTAGAGATCTTTTTAAAATGCAGATTCTGATTCTATAATTCAGTGGTAGAACTCCAAAATGATGTTAATACTACTGGCTTATGGGCCATACTCTGAATAGCAAGGAACTAAGAATTTACTTCATATCAAGAATCCTTCTAAGAACTTAATATGTATTAATTATTTGATTAACCATAACAACCCTATGAAGTTTTTTAAATTTTCCTTTCAAAAGCAAAGAAAACTTAAGCACAAGAGGGACTAAATAACTTGCCAAATAAATTGCTGGCAGAATTAGAATTCCCTTTAGACAGTCTGACTCTAGAACCCATCCATGCTCATAACTGATATTTTTTTGTTCTTCTTTTTAAAAGATAATTCCAGCAGTCAGGTAAATAATATATCACAAAGTGCATAACTAACATGGAAAGATCATTAGTACTCCAGGAGAGAGATGGCAATGGCTTGGATCATGTTGATGGCAAGGACTGAAGACAAGAGATTTAGGTGATAGAGTCAACTGATAATGGGCCTGGGAGGACGAATGTGGAAAAGAATGTGGAAAGAGAAGTACAAGACATCTCTCCTAAAGGAAGCCAGTGCCCTGGGGCAAGTGGTTGTGATATTGAGAATACCAATTTAAGAGACTCTGGCTGCAGATGGCGTGTATGCAGCCTGGTTTCTCCACTGAAGTATCAAGTGCCACCTGGGGGTGAGGGAGTACCACAACATGTCAAGTCTGGTTGGTTTGCTGCATCAGGCCTCGAGCAGTTAATAGCCTAATCTATTTCAATCCTCTAGACCCAGAATGTTTCTTGTCTTTCTGCAGAAGAGTAACACAACCTGCAGAGTTTTGTATACTTATTTTGAGTACCTCAGATAGGCTAGGATAGAGCAAAGACATAAAACATCTTAGAATACGCTGACATAATCTTAAAGATCTCATTTCTTTGCCTTCACACTTCATCATAATGTTGACCAAAGAGAATAATTTAAAGCAAAGAGAAGCTACAATCTATCATCTTGTCTGGAAAAACAAAAATAAGTATTTTTCACCTTATTTTCAAGGAAATGTTTAAAAACTCCCTTCAGAGTCCTTAGATTTGGATTTGAAACTTTGTGCTCTGCCATAAATTTTCTGGGGAAGTGCCTTTCTCTCTCTGAGACTCAGTTTTTTTCATCTCCAAAATGTAACCTATAATCCCTATTCACGGGTAATTCTAACAGTATGAAAAAGTATATGCCAAATGTCAGGTGCATAACGGATATTCAACAAATTTTACTAGAATTGAGAAAGAAACATGTTTATTTCCTAAGTGCTACTGAATATTGTTCATTGTAATCAGTCAGGCTTAGATATCTCTGATTGTTTCACCTATAGGAATCCCTAGGGGCTGATCTACCTAAGCTAAGAAAGTCTCAAGAACCTTTGAAAATCGTAAGTACAGTTATCCCGACTTGAACTAAATTCATTTAACAACCAGTTAACCTAAATGAGATCCAATTCTTTTAGTTGTTTCTGTATTCCAAAGGATGTTTGGCTGAATGTTAAAAACTATCTTTCAGTTGCCTTCCCGTGATTATACCGTGTTGTTTGCTGTTTATGGTAATTAGCTGCCAGTGATCCTCAGTCTCAACTCTTGTGTGGCCTTCTCTCAATTGTATCATAGTTAGTACATGTTATGAATAAAATGCAACATTTTATGCAATGATATGCCACTTCTGGGAGAGGTTATTAAAGACATGGTAGGTTCTGTCTTAGTTGTGCGTTCCCTCTCTTTTTCTTGGATTATTTCCTCTGAGTGAAGCCAGCTGCCATATCGTGATAAGTTCTATGTGATGAGGAACTGACACCTCCTCCCAGTAGCTACACCAGTGAGCTTGGAAGCAGATCCTCCACCTGCAGTCAAGTTTTCAGATAACTGCAGCCTAGAGCTACAGCTTGACTGAGACCTCATGAGAGACCTTGAACTACAACAAGCCAGCTGAGACACTTACAGTTTCCTAACTCTCAGACACTGTGAAAAATAAGAAATTTTTCTGGATTAGCCACTATATTTTAAAGTAACTCATCACATAGCGATATATAGCTAACACACTGCTTTATTGCTCAAGTATGAGGCAAACTGACATTTAAATTCAGTAAGTCGGGGGGAGGAGACAAGATGGCTGGCTAAAGCCAGCTTTCCACAGAGGCCCCGTCCAGGAGAGTTACAGGACAAAAATTCAGCAAGTAACCTGGTAGATTTGAGCTGCACTAAGAGAGAAGGTTGAAGAATGCACGTCAACCCCGCTGAGGCGAGCTGTGACCACAAGGACACAAACAAAAGGTACAAAATTCATCACCAAGCGGACGGGAGTCCCCTCCCCCATGAGAACGGCTCAGAGTGCCCCACAAACAATCAGGCAGAGTTCAAAGGACATCCCACTACATTCCACGGGAGAGACCCTCGAAAAACTGGACCTACCTCCCCTACTAGGGTGCCACAGCGTCCTCCTGCCAGGCATAAAACTGTATAAACTATATATAGTCTCTACCTGGAATCCTGAGCTCCCAGTGCTCCCCTTCATTCACACTGAGGTCTGGAGGCCAGTCCCCCAGGAGTTCAGAGTCTTGGGTGATTTCTCAAGGGGTGTGAATGGGGCCTCGACTGCAGCTGGTTGGTGCTGGCTCCAGGGCACGGGAGTGAGGAGAGGATGGTCGGCAGAGAGGGGACCGCACCGGAGTTGCAGTTCCCTGAGGCACAGTGCGACAGCCATCTTTTGATGACAACACGGCCAGGCATAAAACTGTGTAAAACTGTATGTTCTCTGCCCGCAACCCCAGGCTCCCAGCGCTCCCCGTGCTCCCCTCTGCTCTTGCTCCAAGATCTGGAGGCCTGTCCCCCAGGAGTCCAGACTCTTGGGCGATTGCTCAAGAGGTGTAGACAGTGCCCGGCTGCAGCCAGTTGGTGCAGACTCTGGGGTACAGGAGCAGAGAGAGGATGGTTGGCCAGAAGGGAGCTGCACCGGAGCAGTGGTTGCCTGAGGCATAAAACAGCAGCCCTCTTTTGCTAGCAATACAGCTCACTACTGAATGTTGTGAAGCCACACCCCCATCTCCCTGGGCAACCAGAGACTCTGAGTATAGGATTTGCCTGAGGCAACTCCAACTTGTAAATGGGGGGTGGGGGGGAATCCCAGGGCGGGGCTGCGGGGCTGACCCAGAGGACCGCTTTACTGAATCTAAGACGCACCTGGCCTTCAAGGTATCATCAGCCTATAGAAAATACAAAAGCAAAGACAAGCTGATTTGGAACTCAATTCAGCTTCTCTTCTGCAGGGGAACTGCAAAGTTGTTCTGTTCTGTTGTGTTCTATCAGTAACATTAATCAGGGGTGAGACTGGACCTGAGTGAAAACCCCCCAACCTTCATCAAGCGCCTGAGGTTGTCAGGCCTCACCTCCTCCTGCTAGAGAGAGGCAGAGCACACAGGCCTGGCAGACTTCCTTGTGATTCAGGCAGGTGCAAAATCCTGGAATACCGATTCACTACAGGCAACTGGGTCAGCCAACTGCAGGGCTATCAGTGACTGGGTGTGACAGTGGTGCAAGGTGGGGAAGGAGGCAGCAACCCTTCTCAGACTGATCTATAGGCTGGGTGGCTCCTCCTGACTCCATGCAGCACAGGAGCAAGCCACACCAGAGTAGTCACCAGACCCCTATGATCCAGTTCCCAGAGAACTCTTAAACTCTCTCACCCAAGACAGGTGAAGACTGAGGCAATTGATTTGGACCTTTTGAACTGAACCAATCACCTGAGGACAAATCAGGTGGTGCCCTGGGTGCATCATGCTAGGAAGGTTTGATTTTTCTTTTCCAATTGTTTGCCGGTGGGCGGCGGGGTGACTTAATTGCTGATATTTCTCCACAGCTGAGACTTCAATCCAGAGTATCTGTTTCACTAGGGTGGAAGAGAAACCAGCTGAAAACAAGACAGAACCACTTAGCCCCACCACACCAGACAGGGCCCCAGTTTCTCATGCCACAACACTGTACAGGCCCTCAACAAAGCCCCAGGGGAAAAAAATCAAAGGGAGTAAAAAACCATGGGGCGGAATCAGCGGAAAAACTCTGTTAACATGAATAACCAGAATAGATCAATCCCCCAAGGAAAGATATGGCAGATGTAATTGAAGATTCTATTCATAAACTGGCTGAGATGTCAGAAATCGAATTCAGAATTTGGATTACAGACAAGATTAACAAAGTGGAATTAGGAATTCGAGGAGAAATTCAAAAGTTGTCTCAAGAATTTAACGAATTTAAAGACAAAACCACCAAAGACTTAGACACACTGAAGCAAGAATTTGCAGCCCTCAAAGATATGAAAAACAGTACAATCCCTCAGCGACAGAATGGAGCAAGCAGAAGAAAGGATTTCTGACATTGAAGATAAAGCCTTTGAACACTCCCAAACTCTCAAAGAGGAAGAGAAATGGAGAGCAAAAACGGATCATTCTCTCCGAGAGCTCTGGGATAATTCGAAGAAGCCGAATATCCATATCATTGGAGTTCCAGAAACAGATGAAGTGGCCTCACTGGGCACAGAGGCCTTTCTGCATGAAAGTATGAAAGAGAATTTTCCAGACATGCCTAGAGATTCTGAAATTCAGATAGCGGACAGCTTCAGAACCCCAGCACAACTCAACCCCAATAAGACATTCCCCCAGGCATATCATAATTAACTTCACTAAAGTTAATATGAAGGAGAAAATTCTCAAAGCTGCCAGGAGAAAGAAAACCATTACCTTCAAAGGGAAGAATATTAGAATGACTGTTCTCATCTAATGATCTCTCTGCTGAAACTTTTCAAGCCAGAAGAGGGTGTCACAGACTTTTAATCTCCTAAAGCAAAATAACTTTCAACCCCGGATCTTGTATCCAGCTAAACTGAGTTTCACTTATGATGGAGAAATTAAATACTTTAATGACATTCATATGTTGAAGAAATATGCCATAACCAAACCAGCTCTTCAGGATATTCTCAAACCTATCCTCCATAAAGACCAACCCAATCCTATACCACAAAAGTAAACTTTTGGATCAAAAGAAACTTCAGATCAAACTCCAATTTCCACACTGGTGAAAGGATTAAAAATGCCCACTGGACTTTTGAAAAACTCGATACACAAAACTTCACCAAACTTATCAATATTCTCCATTAATTATACAGCTTAAACTGTCCTCTAAAGAGGCATAGGCTAGATGACTGGATATAAAAACTCAGGCCAGATATTTGTTGCATACAAGAGTCACATCTTAACTTAAAAGACAATTACAGACTCAGGGTGAAAGGATGGTCATCCATATTTCAGGCAAATGGTAATCAGAAAAAAGCAGGTGTTGCAATTTTATTTGCAGATACAATAGGCTTTAAACCAACAACAGTAAGGAAGGACAAGAGTGGTCACTTCATATTTGTTAAGGGTAATACTCACTATGATGAGATCTCAATTATTAATATCTATGCACCCAACCAGAATGCACCTCAATTTATAAGAGAAACTCTAACAGACATGAGCAACTTGATTTCCTCCAGCTCCATAATAGTCAGAGATTTCAACACTCCTTTGGCAGTGTTGGAGTGATCCTCCAACAAGAAGCTGAGCAAAGAAATCTTAGATTTAAACCTAACCATCCACCATTTGGATTTAGCAGACATCTACAGAACATTTCATCCCAACAAAACTGAATACAGATACTTCTCATCAGCTCATGGAACTTACTCCAAAATTGATCACATCTTAGGTCACAAGTCTAACCTCAGTAAATTTAAAGGAATAGAAATTATTCCATGCATCTTCTCGGACCACCATGGAATAAAACTTGAGCTGAGTAACAACAGAAATCTGCATTCTCATACAAAAACATGGAAGTTAAATAAACTTATGCTGAATGATAGCTGGGTCAGTGCTGAGATTAAGAAAGAAATCAGAAATTTTTTTGGAACAAAACAACAATGGAGACACGAACTATCAGAACCTCTGGGACACCGCAAAGGCAGTTCTAAGAGGGAAATTTATAGCACTGCAAGCCTTCCTCAAGAGAACGGAAAAAGAGGAAGTTAACAACTTAATGGGACATCTCAAGCAACTGGAAAAGGAAAAACATTCTAACCCCAAACCCAGTAGAAGAAAAGAAATAACCAAAATTAGAGCAGAATTAAATGAAATTGAGAACAAAAGTATAATACAACAGAACAATAAATCATAAAGCTGGTTTTTAGAAAAGGTCATTAAAATAGATAAACCTTTGCCAACTTAATCAGGAAAAAAAGAGTAAAATCTCTAATCTCATCAATCGGAAACAACAAAGACGAAATAACAACAGACTCCTCAGAAATCAAAAAAATCCTTAATGAATATTACAAGAAACTTTATTCTCAGGGCGGCACCTGTGGCTCAGTCGGTAAGGCACCAGCCCCATATACCGAGGGTGGGGGGGGTTCAAACCCGGCCTCGGCTGAACTGCAACCAAAAAATAGCTGGGCGTTGTGGTGGGTGCCTGTAGTCCCAGCTACTCTGGAGGCTGAGGCAAGAGAATCACTTAAGCCCAGGAGTTGGAGGTTGCTGTAAGCTGTGTGATGCCATGGGACTCTACCGAGGGCCATAAAGTGAGACTCTGTCTCTACAAAAAAAAAAGAAAAAAAGAAACTTTATTCTCAGAAATATGAAAATCTGAAGGAAATTGACTGATACTTTGAAGCACATCACCTTCCAAGACTTAGCCAGAATCAAGTGGAAATGTTGAACAGGCCCATATCAAGTTCAGAAATAGCATCAACCATACAAAACCTCCCTAAAAAGAAAAGCCTGGGACCAGATGGTTTCATGTCAGAATTCTACCAAACATTTAAAGAGGAATTAGTACCTATATTACTCAACCTGTTCCAAAAGGTAGAAAAAGAAGGAAGACTACCCAACACGTTCTATGAAGCAAACATCACCCTGATCCCCAAACCAGGAAAAGACCCAACAAGAAAAGAAAATTATAGACTGATATCACTAATGAATATAGATGCAAAAATATTCAACAAGATCCTAACAAACAGAATCCAGCAACACATCAAACAAATTATATATCATGACCAAGTCGGTTTTATCCCAGGGTCTCAAGGCTGGTTCAATATCCGTAAATCTATAAATGTAATTCAGCACATAAACAAATTAAAAAACAAAGACCATATGATTCTCTCAATTGATGCAGAAAAAGCTTTTGATAATATCCAGCATCACTTCATGATCAGAACACTTAAGAAAATCAGTATAGAAGGGACATTTCTTAAACTGATAGAGACCATCTACAGCAAACCCACGGCTAATATCATATTGAATGGAGTTAAATTGGAATCATTTCCACTCAGATCAGGAACCAGACAAGGCTGCCCATTGTCTCCATTGCTTTTTAACATTGTAATGGAAGTTTTAGCCACTGTAATTAGGGAAGAAAAGGCGATCAAGTGTATCCATATAGGGTCAGAAGAGATCAAACTTTCGCTCTTCGCAGATGATATGATAGTATATCTGGAAAACACTAGGGACTCAATACTCTTAGAAGTGATCAAGGAATACAGCAGCATCTCAGGTTACAAAATCAACATTCATAAATCGGTAGCCTTTATATATACCAACAATAGTCAAATTGAAAAAACAGTTAAGCACTCTATCCCATTCACAGTAGTGCCAGAGTAGATGAAATATTTGGGAATTTGTCTAATAAAGGATGTGAAAGATCTCTATAAAGAGAACTATGAAAGTCAAAGAAAGAAATAGCTGAAAATATTAACAAATGGAAAAACATGCTATGCTCATGGCTGGGAAGAATCAACATTGTTAAAATGTCTATACTACGCAAAGCAATATATAATTTCAACACAATTCCTATTAAAGCTGCGCTGTCATACTTTAAAGATCTTGAAAAAAACAATACTTCGTCTTATATGGAATCAGAAAAAACCTCAAATAGCCAAGACATTACTCAGAAATAAAAACAAAGCAGGAGGAATTACGCGACCAGACTTCAGACTATACTGCAAATCGATAGTGATCAAAACAGCATGGTACTGGCACAAAAACAGAGAAGGAGACGTCTGGCACAGAATAAAGAACCAAGAGATGAATCCAGCTACTTACCATTATTTAATCTCTGACAAGCCAATTAAAAACATCAGTGGGGAAAAGATTCCCTATTTAACAAATGGTGCTTGGTGAACTGGCTGGCAACCTGTAGAAGACTGAAACTGGACCCACACCTTCCACCATTAACTAAGATAGACTCTCACTGGGTTAAAGACTTAAACTTAAAACATGAAACTATAAAAATACTAGAGGAGAGTGCAGGGAAAACCCTTGAAGAAAGCGGTCTGGGCGAGTATTTTATGAGGTG
This sequence comes from Nycticebus coucang, assembly GCF_027406575.1. Classification (NCBI taxonomy): domain Eukaryota; kingdom Metazoa; phylum Chordata; class Mammalia; order Primates; family Lorisidae; genus Nycticebus; species Nycticebus coucang. The sequence goes on along the minus strand of NC_069801.1, from coordinate 45,936,158 downwards.
GACCCCCCGGGCAATTGAAGCAGCTTCAAAAATACACTGTTGGGGGCGGTGCCTGTGGCTCAGTCGGTGAGGCACCGGCCCCATATACCGAGGGTGGCGGGTTCAAGCCCGGCCCCGGCCGAACTGCAACCAAAAAAAAAAATAGCCGGGCGTTGTGGTGGGCGCCTGTAGTCCCAGCTATTCGGGAGGCTGAGGCAAGAGAATCGCTTAGGCCCAGGAGTTGGAGGTTACTATGAGCTGTGTGAGGCCACGGCACTCTACCGAGGGCCATAAAGTGAGACTCTGTCTCTACAAAAAAAAAAAAAAAATACACTTCTGGGACTTGATCAAACTAAAAAGCTTCTGCACAGCCAAGAAGACAGTGAGTAAAGCAAGCAAACAGCCCTCAGAATTGGAGAAGATATTTGTAGGTTATGTCTCTGACAAAGGTTTAATAACCAGAATCCACAGAGAACTCAAATGCATTAGCAAGAATAGAACAAGGGATCCCATCACAGGCTGGGCAAGGGATTTGAACAGAAACTTCTGAAGAAGACAGGCGCGAGGCCTTCAGACATATGAAAAAATGCTCATCATCTTTAATCATCAGAGAAATGCAAATCAAAACTACTTTGAGATACCATCTAATTCCAGTGAGACTAGCCTATATCACAAAATCCCAAGACCAGAGATGTTGGCATGGATGTGGAGAAAAGGGAACGCTTTTGCACTGCTGGTAGGAAAGCAAATTAATACATTCCTTTTGGAAAGAGATATGGAGAACACTTAGAGATCTAAAAATAGATCTGCCATTCAATCCTGTAATCCCTCTACTGGGCATATACCCAGAAGACCAAAAATCACATCATAACAAAGATATTTGTACCAGAATGTTTATTGCAGCCCTATTCATAATTGCTAAGTCATGGAAGAAGCCCAAGTGCCCATCGATCCATGAATGGATTAATAAATTGTGGTATATGTACACCATGGAATAATTATGCAGCCTTAAAGAAAGATGGAGACTTCACCTCTTTCATGTTTACATAGATGGAGCTGGAACATATTCTTCTTAGTAAAGTATCTCAAGAATGGAAGAAAAAGTACCCAATGTACTTAGCCCTACTATGAAACTAATTTAGGGTTTTCACATGAAAGCTATAACCCTGTTACAACCTAAGAATAGGGGGAAGAGGGAAAGTGAGGGCAGGGAGAGGGAGGTGGGTAGAGGGAAGGGGATTGGTGGGATTACACCAGTGGTGAATCTTACAAGGGTATATGTGAAACTTGGTAAACCATCTGTGAAGCTAGTGAATGCTGCCCCATGATCATATCAATGTACACAGCTATGATTTAATAAAAAAAAAAAGAAAAAAAGGAAATAGAGGAAAAGTAGGTGAAAGAAGAAAAAAGAAAAGGCAGTAAAGAATATGTTGAATTCACACAAAAAAATAAAAAATAAATAAATTCAGTAAGTCCCACCAATCACCTTCCCTCCATCCATCCCCCCATTGCATCTTACAAGGGTACATGTGAAATTTACTAAATGTAGAATACAAACGTCTTAACACAATAACTAAGAAAATGGCATGAAGGCTATGTTAACCTGTTTGATGAAAATATTTCAAATTATACATAAAACCAGCACATTGTACCTCACGATTGCATTAATGTACACAGCTATGATTTAATGTAAAAGAGAGAGAGAGAGAAAAAATAAATAAATTCAGTAAGTCTTTTTCAGAACTTTGACATATATCTTGTATTAGCACCTGGAATTGGTAATTTCCTGCCTATTGTCTACTATAGGGATGATTAAGGTCAGGATAAACCCAAATGTATGGATGGGAAGCTGTTACATTGAGATATTGAAGGAAATGTGAAGTCTAGAAACCAATGATCAGGCGGAAGTCAAAAGACTGATTTCAGATAACTGAAGTAGCACTGGTAGAGAAAAAGAGTCAGAGACTCGTCATAGGCTTATGTTTAGTATTCAATGAGCATCTGTTAATCTAGATTCTTTACTCTTCAGCTAAGTCTGCCTAATTACACACAAGCAAATTTGTTCTCTGCAAAGAGTATGTTTCCAGATCCAGATTAAAACAACTCTGACATGTTCTTATCTATTCCCAAGGGGTGTGAGAAGATCAGCAGCCATGTGTGTGAGCACACACAATCGTGTGTGTAGGCGCATAAAGGCATACATCTGTGAGTGCCCTGTAAGAAAAATGAGATTTATTTTGCCATTTTTTTCTTTAAATGTATACCACTTACTAAGTTGGCAATTAATCTACTTTGTCAAGTGAAAAGCAGCTTGTGATGTGACTGTTCAGCTAACTCTCGGCACATTATTTCTGGAATTCTATCATCATAGATGGTAGAGGCAAAACCTGCATGGGTACCATTGAAGAAAAAATAGGGTACAGTATAGCATAGAGAACTCTGGTCAGGCTACCCCTTTATTGGAAAGGCCAAGTTTGATGGATCAGCCAGGGAGATCATGTTTGCTGCAAAGATCCTAGACCATGTCCAAAAGTGGGCATTGTTAACACTGTCAACTCATCATCTGTGAGTTACCTGTCAAGGTCACCTTATCCTCATTACATATTCATTTAGTGTCCTATACAGAGCTGAGACGATACCCCCATGATACCCCATGATGCCCCTTACTTTACTGATGGAAGTTCATTTCTCTATTTTCTAGATTTTTGTGTCCAAGAGCAGAGTGTGTATTGTGGTTAAGACTAGATCCTAGAACCAGACTGTATGACTTCAAATTTGGGTCCCATTACTTAATATCAGGAAACCTTGGGAAAGCCACTCTAATTCTCTGAGTTTTATTTTCCTAAACTATAGAGTAAGATAAAAATAGTTCCTACCGCAAAGGATTGTTGTGATAATTAAATGAATTAATGCATGTAAAAGATCTTAAAACAGTGCGTGGCACTTAAATAGCTTACCATATCCTAGCTATTATTATCATTATTAGTACTATGAAGCAACCTTGAAGAAACAAAAGGGCGTGGGCTTTGGAGAAATATTTTGTCTCTACAACCTTGAACAAGTTACTGAACCTCTTTGAACTTCAATTTCTTCATCTGTAAAACAGTGAGATATCACCTATCTCGGAGACTATTTTAAGGATTAAATAAAATAATACATATACGGATACAAGTCACAGAAGGCAAAAAAATACATTATAGTTCTCTTTCTTTAGCCAGGTTGTAAGTACTAACTCAGAAATTTGAGATTTTTTGAAAAGTATAGCATCCATGTCCTTAAAAGATGTATGTGACTAGAGTGCACTGTTGTAAGGAAAGGGCAATAGTTGTGTGCTTAGTATCAGATGGGCAAAAGCATTTAAGTTCATGGTTGGATGCTTCTGAGTTTTCATGAAAATAAAATCTTGCAGATATAATTAAGTATGCAGCATTTGGAATGGAAGCAGGCGCTCCTCTTCAGCGTGTGGGCAATAAAACCTGGAAGAAAAAAACAATCAATATGTTCGCTCAATTAAGTTTTCAGCTACAAATAACTAATTTCAATCCTCATGGTTTTTCTAGGGTCTAAAATATATTGCTTATTCTTCTTAAAATATTAATATAGTCCTGAATTATTTATGGAACCAAGAAACATCGTACTGTTTTACCATGGAAGAGAATGGAAGGTTATTTCATGTCAGCACCATGGAAGACAATAATAAATCTGAAATGTAAATATTACCTCTGAGAATAAAGCCTGATTGAAGGCCAAAGCATGTGGTTTCCAGACTTTTTCCTTTGTGATTACAGAAGTTGGAAAGCCAATGAAAGAAGCATTTTGGCTTCTGATTCTCTTAGGGTTGCCAGCCTCCTTATTATGTAGTGTTGAGGTCATTCTACAAGTTTTGAGCATTTATCATAATATTATTTAATTTCATATAATTATATGAACCTACTAGAATAAGCGCAATAGCTATCATTTATTCAGTTTGTATTATGTCCTGAGTACTTACTAAGTGCTTTGTATATTACCTCACGTACGTTGTTAACAATTCTATAAAGAACTGTTGCTGTCTATGTTTTACAGACAAAGAAACTGAGTCTCAAAGAAGTTAAGTGTTTTGAATTCTTGGCCTCTGACTCTAGAGCTCATTTCATAATCTAACAACTTGCTGCCTTCACCCATAGATAACATGAATTCCTCTGGCCTCTAGTGTTCAAAAGCAGAATGCCTGTGCTTGTACTGTGCTCTGCTTGGCTTTGCAAACATTTGTTCACTTGGCTTTCTCCACTATAATAGCAGAAAGAGTCTAGTCTTTGAAGTTAAACAGACCTGGCCTTGATTTCCTCCCCTTTCACTAGCAGAGTTATCTTGAATTCCTTAGTGCTCAAAAGAATCTCTAAGGCAGGAACTGTTATTGTCTCATTTTATTACTAGGGAATCTGGGGTTTAGAGTGAATAAGTAACTTGACCCAGGTCCTACTCCAAGTATGGAGAAAAGTTGAGTTTGAACCCAAGTTTGTCAGAAGACTCCAAATTCTATATTCTTAGTAATTTTTCTTATCTGCATGATTGCAAATACCCAGAATTGCAATTTGGTAACTAGGAGATCATCTAGAAGCTCCCTCATTTTGCAGATAGGGAAACAAAGGCCTAGAGTGAGTATTATTATTTCCATTTTATAGATGAGGAGATGAGAAAGGAAAGGCTAGAATCCTTGCATTCTACTTTTTTTCTAAAATTGCCTAATGAATTGAAATGTTCCTACTAAGAAGGGTTATGCTCCCTCTTTTGACAAAAAGGCTACTCACTCTGTTCCATGGTAGTATAAAGGAAGCTACTGTGGAGCAGTGCTCAGGGAGATATATTCTCTCTTCCTTTTGTTATCATTGGAATGACTTTTATTTGCTGTGACCTTGGGTGTCTTTTCATCATTAAGGGGGATATATTGTGAGTTTAAATATTGCATTATTAATAATATTTGCCTGAGTGCAGTGTCATGATCAATTTTTCATGTGCATCATTCATGATACAGCACTAGTTGAATTTCAAGCAGAGCCTTACCTTCACCTCTTCTCCCCTCAGTGACAGTCTTCAGCAAGAAGGATGGCAGGCCTGAGAATCCTTATCCACAGAAGAGATTAGAAGTGCTACCCTAGCTCAAACCAAAATCTTTTTGAGTTGAGTGTATCATGAGGGAGTTGTGCCAAAGTTGTGGTTATCTTTCTAAACCTCAAGCTTGTAGCAGAGAATCCAGCTGTCACTGAAGCCCCGAACTTCCCTTAACTTTCTATGAGTCCATTGTCTCATATTGTCTCATTCAAATCTCTTCCTTCCTTTTCTCCCCTCTTTTATGTTTCTTCCTTAAAACTCCTTCAGTATCTATAATTAACCATGCCAGACAGGGGCTGGGCATAGGGGCAGAAAAGAAGAAAAAGTCCTAGTTGTCAGTGGACTTTTCCATTCCAGTTATGAGTCAGACGCAGAACAGAATGGTTGTCAGTATGATCTAGGGAGCCATAGGGACCTTACATACTTCATTTTTAATTTAAAAGTAGGGACTAAGTTTCTTTCTGCCCTGAATTGTGTTTATTTTTTAACCCCTGTTTGAGTGAAATTTTATACTTGTTTCCTCAATCTTGGCATGTGGCCAGATTGGTGTATTGCTCACATCCCAGACTCCACACTGAATATTTGAAACAGGACAAGCATACTTACTTGCAAGTTCCCTAATAAATCTAGTTAATGAAAACAGTATTAATTTGATGATTTGTATGTGAAACTTTCCACCTCTCTTCTCATGCTTCCAAATACGTCTTATAAGCATCCACCCTCAGAAATGTGTGGGAAGTACCCTGGGTGGGTTTTCATCCTTACCTCAGCAGCCTTTCCGATACTCCTGATGCAATCCATGGAGTTGTCTTCCCTTTCATCCACCTATTAATCTGTCCTAGATCTTGGATCCTGATTGACGTGGTGGACCAGATTCAAGGGTTTATGAGAATAAGGATCATTTCTGAATCATCTCTGACACTCCAGGGTCCACAAGTGACTGACAGAGTGAATACTCAGGATGCTTGAGTAAGAAAAGGAAGGAAGAAAGAAAAAGGGAGAGGAGAGAAATGAGAGGGGAAGGAGGGGAATAGAGGATGGAAGTCTTCCCATTTCTTCATCAATTCCATCGGAGAAAGGTGGATTTGCATGATTTAGTGGTGTCAGCATAGTGGTTAAGAGTCTAAAGTAACCCAAATGGACATGGCACTGTTCAGGGAGGAATACTTAACTCCTTAGAACATTAATTTCCTTTTTACTATGTGGGAACAATAGTTTCTACTTTTAAAAATATTATTATAAAAGTAAAACAAGCTTATGTGTGTGAAATACTTGACATAATATCTACTGAATAGTAAGTGCTCCATAAATGTTACAAGTTATTAGTATTTTTTTTAAGTCTTATTGTCTCTTTCCCTCTAGTGTTTTTCCTACTTCTTGCCTTCACCTTGAGCCAGAAAACTCCTTCCTCTGGAAACCTTATCTCTTAAAGCCAGCATTTCAGAAAGTGTTCTGGGAAATAGATGTTAATAGGAGTTATATAAAGGAAGGATTCATATTTAAATAAGTTTGAGAAGTACCGGATTAAAAATAAATTAACCAGATTCTTTACAGCAAGACTTTTTATAAGACTGGAATGTGCTAATACTTGTAATTCTTTAGAGGGGACCACTGCACATAGCATTTCCTGAAATTATTTGATAAAGACCCTCTTTCCCTCTTTTTTTCCCAGAGTTTCTTATGGAATTAGAACTTATTTCCCCAACACTGCTCCATACAATTATCAGAAATGCTTTTTTATGTGTCTGTCAGAGTACAGTTCCACAGATTTTCTGTTTACTTCCTAAACTACTGCATTAACAATTTTCTTTCTTCACATCACATGGGAAATGTGCTGACATCATAACAAGGTTTGAAGGACGTGCATTTCCTGCCTTAGCATGAAAACCCACGTTAAATATTGGTTAGTATTTTTGCGTGTGTGTGTGTGAGATAGTCTTACTATGTTGCCCTTGATAGAGTTCTGTGGCATCATAGCTCACAGCAACCTCAAACTCTTGGGCTTGAGCAATTCTCTTGCCTCAGCTTCCCCAAGTAGCTGGGACTACAGGTGCCTGCCACAACGCTTGGCTATTTTTATTGCTGTTGTTGTTGTTGTTGTAGTTGTCATGGTTGTTTAGCAGGCCCAGGCCAGGTTTGAACCCACCATCCCTGGTGTATGTGGCTAGAGCCCTAGCTGCTGAGCGACAGGTGCCAAGCCATGATTAGTTAATTTTTTTTTTTAAACTATCAATGGGAAACAAACTAATAATGACAACAAAAACTTCCCTGAGTCTCCTAGGCTTTGTTTGTGTGCATGTATCTTTTTTGTTTTTTATCATTTTTTAAATTTCTTTTAACAAGTTTTTAATTAAATCATAACTGTGTACATTGATGCATTTATGGGGTACAATGTGCTGATTTTATATACAATTTGGAATGCTTACATCAAATTGGTTCACATAGTCTTCACATCACTTACTTAATTATTGTGTTAAGACATTTATACTCTACTCTTAATAGATTTGATATGTACCATTGCAATATGCACCATAGGTGAAGTCCCCCCAATTACCCTCCATCCACCTGGCCTCCCCCTTCTTCCCTTCATCTTCCCTCTTTCATCTGGGCTTTAGTTGTGTTTTATCTTTCATATGAAAGTGTGGATGATTATATATTGGTTTCATAATAGTACCAAGTACACTGGATACTTTTTCTTCCATTCTTGAGATACTTTACTAAGAAGAAGATGTTCCAGCTCCATACATGTAAACATAAAAGAGTTAAAGTCTCCATCTTTTTTTAAGGCTGCATAATATTCCATGGTGTACATATACCACAGTTTATTAATCCATTCATGGATCAGTGGGCACTTGGGCTTCTTCCATGACTTGGCAATTATGAATTGGGGTGCAATAAACATTCTGATACAAGTATCTTTGTTGTAAAATGGTTTTTGGTCTTCTGGATATATACCTAGTGGGGGAATTGCAGGATTGAACTGAGGGTCTACTTTTAGTTCCCTAAATGTTCTCCAAACTTCTTTCCAAAAGGAACGTATTAGCTTGCATTCCCACCAGCAGTGCAGAAGTGTTCCCTTTCCTCCACATCCATGCCAACATATGTAGTTTTAGGATTTTGTTATGCATGTATCTTTTAAAAAGGAATTTAGGACTGGCACAGTGCTCATGCCTGTAATCCTAGCACTCTGAGGGATCACTTGAGTACAGGAGTTTGAGAAAGACTGAGCAAGATTCTCTACTAAAAATAGAAAGAAATAAAAAAAAGAAAGGAAAAAAAACTATAGGGTGCCTATAGTCCAGGCAAGTGGATTGCCCAAGAGTTTGAGGTTGCTGTGAGCTATGATGATACCCAAACCCTCTACCCAGGATTATGGAGTGAGATTCTATCTCATAAAATAAATAGAATAGAATAGGGAATTTAAAATTGTATTTTAAAATTTTATTTCTGTATTCACTAATATTTCTGTGGATACTAGTATCAGGCACAATAATAGGTGTTGCTGAAGTACAGAATGGGTAGGAAACAGGCAATCAAACTTTCAATTACATGTAAAGTGATAAGAATCCCTAGGATAATATGGAGGTTCACTAGAACACTTAATATAGCTTTGAGGGGTGAGAGAAGAGTGCTTGGAGGAAGTTTCTGATGGTATCTCAAAGACAAATGAAATTTAGCCAAATGAAGGTGAGTAGTTGGGCAAAATGAGTATATAGGCCAAAGGGAACCTTATATGCAGAGAACTGAGAGAAGCATATTGAAAGAAGTTCAGTGAGCTGGAAGATAAAAGTGAAACTAGCACATGTTTATTATAGCTAATTTAGAAAGTAGTGAAAAGTACACATGAAACGGGAAAATCCTCCCAGATTTTTCCTTTTCAAGGTAACTCAATGTTTCCTTTTAATCATTTTTGTATGCATTTTCCCTTTACAGAGTAGACTTTATAATACAAAATTCTGCTACTTGCTCCAACTATTATATTGTGAGTATTTATACAAGTTGTGAAAGGTTGCTTTGAAGCTTCATTTGTAATGGCCTATCATTATATATCTATAGGATGAAACCTAGAGTGACCCTTCATCTATAAGTAAAGGATAACGCATCTAGAAGTCTTCAGATATATTTTTTTTATCATCTCTCTGGTGCACCCCAAGGTCACCAAGGCCACCTCTGCTGTGTGCAGGGCCCCAAGCAAATATTTTTTGTGTGCCTCCATCTGTATAAAAAATTTGAATAAAAATTATATTACAAAATGTGAAAACTAATGTGAAGTCCATGAATTTAGATGAAAATTTTGAACAATGGGTAGAGAAGAGATACTTAAATGTTTATTCTTTAATCAGTGCTTTTGAATTATCCAAGCATCATATTTTTCTGTTCTTTTTTGCCAAATGCATGGTTTCTGGCTAATTTCACATCTCTCACCTGGAGAAAAAGAGTTAGCCCCATAGCTATTACTCTTTGGGACATATTTGTATCTAAACAATAAGATCCTCTTACCTCAGCACTTTCTTAATACCATTTATTTAGTTCTGGTTACGCTGTTCATTGCTCATGATGCTTCATCATTTGTGGTGTCCTCACAAATGCTGTTTTCTAATGATTCTCTCAAAGATTTTTATGATGCTTCGTTGATAAACATAAATGCAGGGCTTATCTTGAGTATATGGGAAAATGTGAATGATAATTCATTTTCTGGTTATGTTAAATGTAACACTCCAAATTGCACAGCATAAACATAGATTAACACATATTCCAACAATGTTTTTTCTTGAATTATAGCTTTAGGACGTAATCTCTGCATCCCTGGAATGTGATTTTTTTCAGTGTTGACTGCATGCTGTTAACTATCTTTCACACACCACCATCAGGAGGAACAATAGACAAAGAGGCCATATACTAGGAGAAAAAAGTCCCATTTGTACATAGAGAATTGTTCTCAGATGGCACGACTTAATACTGCCCCAGAAGAGCACAATTTTCCCACCTGATGGGAGACAGTGAAAAGGGTCTGTTGGGGATGCAAAATGAAACTTCAGAAGACTTCAAAGAAGGTAAGCATAAGAAATGGCACAGCCATTTCTGGAGGACAGCTTTGCACTGCAGAGGGAATGGTAACTGCCTTGGGGAAGGGGACATAGGATAAAGGATACCTGCTGTCTTCCATGCTGTCTTCAGTTGCTGTAAACCCAGAGACAGCATTGTGATTAAAATATACATGGGCAAAGCCAATGCCTGGGCCCACAAACCACTCAAAGCCTCTACATCAGTGTGGCACATTGCCAGTAGCTCAGACCCCTGGACTTGCCCTATGTCCAGCATGAATGAGAGACTCCCAAAATCAATATGTTGGCACTATTTTGGTGGCCCAGTCTCCCATGATCCTGTAAAAGAAATACCACACCAGCTAACAGAAGTGATATGCTTGCCCAGCCATCTTCCTGGAACTGGGGCCTGGGACAATTTCTGAACCAAGGGTCCTAGACCACCTCAGAGCATCTGATTATCTTCACCTCTGGAGAAACTGTTAGAGAGAAAGAGAACACTCTGAAGATGAGAAAGGGGTTCTGGAGCACTCGGCCTAATTGTCACTACATGCCCTGGTGGATCTCAAGCACCAGAAGGGGAATTAGAAAATTTCAAGTGACCAGAACCTGGAGGAACTAGGCCTGGGCCCAGGATATCCTGCTTGGACTGCACATTCTGCAGACAGACCTTTATTAAAAAGACACTCCAAAGTGTGGGGCCAGAGACTGGGACCCCACTTAGTAAGATCAGAGGACGTTCCAAAGAAAAGATTCCCACCTGTCTATCAGAAGTATAGGCAGGTAAGGTGTTGAGTTGGGAGCTGAATACACTTACTTCAGAGAACCATATGAATTTTCTACCATTCTGAAGGAAAAGCCATGTCCCTTTAACATAAAATAGCCAAATTCTGAAAAACACTGCAAGCACTCCCGTGCTTACAGGACAGACAGTAATGGTTATAATAACAACAGTAATAAGTGTAATGGTATATGGAATACCTGCTGTATTTGAGGAACATGCTAGGTACATTAATCCACAGAGAACTCAAACACATTAGCAAGAATAGAACAAGGGATCCCATCGCAGGCTGAGCAAGGGATTTGAAGAGAAACTTCTCTGAAGAAGACAGGTGCACAGCCTACAGACATATGAAAAAATGCTCATCATCTTTAATCATCAGAGAAATGCAAATCAAAACTACTTTGAGATACCATCTAACTCCAGTGAGACTAGCCTATATCACAAAATCCCAAGACCAGAGATGTTGGTGCGGATGTGGAGAAAAGGGAACACTTTTGCACTGCTGGTGGGAATGCAAATTAATACATTCCTTTTGGAAAGAGATATAGAGAACACTTAGAGATCTAAAAATAGATCTGCCATTCAATCCTGTAATCCCTCTACTGGGCATATACCCAGAAGACTAAAAATCACATCATAACAAAGATATTTGTACAGAATGTTTATTGCAACCCTATTCATAATTGCTAAGTCATGGAAAAAGCCCAAGTGCCCATCGATCCACGAATGGATTAATAAATTGTGGGATATGTACACTATGGAATATTATGCAGCCTTAAAGAAAGATGGAGACTTTCCTCTTTCATGTTTACATGGATGGAGCTGGAACATATTCTTCTTAGTAAAGTATCTCAAGAATGGAAGAAAAGGTACCAAATGTACTTAGCCCTACTATGAAACTAATTTAGGGCTTTCACATGAAAGCTATAACCCAGTTACAACCTAAGAATAGGGGGAAAGGGGAAAGGGAGGGGAGGGAGGGGGGAGGTGGGTAGAGGGAAGGAGATTGGTGGGATTACACCAGCGGTGCATCTTACAAGGGTATATGTGAAATTTGGTAAATGTGGAATGTAAGTGTCTTGGCACAGTAACTGAGAGAATGCCAGGAAGGCTATGTTAAGCAGTGTGATGAAAGTGTGTCAAACTGTCTATCTGTATCAAATTGGGCATATCTATCTTATTGTACAATGCCCTCCTGTCAGACCACGGGGCAGTGTGGTATGAGAGAAAGAGTGTAGGTTTTGGACTCATAGAGCTCTAGGCTTGAATCTTGATTTTCTACTTCTATCTGTATGACCTGTGGAAAACCAGTTGAACTTTATGACAATTCGGGTAATTATTTTCTGCCACATAGTGTTCAGGGAATGGATTTTGAGATTTCATTCTGCAGAATGGGTAAGGCTAGTAGATGTTTCTATGATGTGAAGCTAGTGAATGATGCCCCGTGATCATATCAATGTACAGATGTATGATTTATTAAAAAAAAAAAAAAGAATATGCTACCTTGGATCCTACGATAGTCCTACAAAATACATCAGTATTTCATTCCTCAGTGACTTCTTTCTAGACTTCTTTCTTTTTTTTTTTCCGTAAGTAAACATTGTGAAGCCTCCTACTATATGACCTTCAAGCTGTTGGCTGCCCTTGACAGTATAATTTTCACCAGAATCTGGAGGTAGCAATTGTTCTTCTTTCCTGAGGTGCTGTGGAAATTCAGAGACCTGGATGTTAGCTACTGTGTGGCCTTGGTCAGGTTACTGCCTCTCTCTGGATCTGGGTTTTTTCTTGGATGAGATGGTAGTGAGGATTAAAAAAATATTGGGGTAGGTGAGTTCTATCTAGTGGTGATGCACTACCAAGTTTTCTCTCTCAAATTGACGTGCAGCAGTGTATCAAATTGGGCATATCTATCTTATTGTACAATGCCCTCCTGTCAGACCACGGGGCAGTGTGGTATGAGAGAAAGAGTGTAGGTTTTGGACTCATAGAGCTCTAGGCTTGAATCTTGATTTTCTACTTCTATCTGTATGACCTGTGGAAAACCAGTTAAACTTTATGACAATTCAGGTAATTATTTTCTGCCACATAGTGTTCAGGGAATGGATTTTGAGATTTCATTCTGCAGAATGGGTAAGGCTAGTAGATGTTTCTATGATGTCCCTCCCCATATAGACATCTGTGAACAGAAAAGCCCATCTCCTACTCTACCTCTTATGTCCCCTTCTTCATTGAAGCTGCTCATTTGCCTTTGCTGTTCCTCTATCAGGCCAGAAGCATCACTATTTTGCTGCCTTCAGCACTCTGAGCTTGCTGAAGCTGATAACTTATGATTCTTTCATGCCCAGTACCCTTACTTCTATGTGGAAGCATTGAGCTGTCTAGATGCACATTGCTACCAGGCTGTGTCTTCATAATCAGAATTTTAGGTTGGCTGCAATGATGATGGATAAGGCAAAAAAAATGACAAAGGCTGTCCTCTGGAACAATCATAAGCCACAAAGGGAGCCTAATATTTCTCCCCCACCAGGCAACATCAGGCTCCTTGGAGGAGGTCTAGGGTACTTCTCATTGTCCTATTCTTGAGTTCAGGACAATGATGCCCATTAACCAAATATATATGATGAAATGAGACACTCACCAGCACCATCTCAGCTTACAGCTACTAAGTACTCACTCTCCTGGCTGGCCTTCTAGGGAGGGAGAGTTCTTCTTTCAGCTCTCAACCAACGTTTGTTCACTTGTTTACTTGTTTGTTAAATCAGACATTCATAAAATTTTTTAAATTAATAGAGCTACTGAAATGATAAAAACATATACATATACACATGCACATATGTGTATATATATGTTTTATACTCATATGTGTGTGTGTGTTCTTATGATCCCTTACAAAACGAGGCATTTTGAATGGATGATCTCACTCACTGTGGTTTAGGAGCACAGGCTCTGCTGTCAGAATGCTTTGGATTCAAATCCTGAATCCTCTACTTACAGTGGTGTGACCTCAAGCCACATTCTTAACCTTTTTTTAAAGAAAGAGTTTTACTTTCTTCATCTATAAAATAGAGACACAGATACTACCAATAATATGACAACTTTCTAGGAAACAAATGAAATAATATACAACAAAAGCTTAGAACTAGACCTAACACAGGAAATGCTCAATAGAAATTACTTATGTTACTAATGTACATAACACTTCTATGGAAAATATTATTATCTCCATTGATGGGTAAAAACTGAGGGTAAAAAATGTTGGGAAATTTTCTGAGGTCATATAAACTGATGAATTGTATTCTTATTCATGAAACATGAAACTTAATTCAACCAGGTGTCTTATTCATGATCTTTAACATATGTAGTAGAGGCATAAGAGGGGGTTAGGTGGCAAGGGTGGTGGGGAGAAGATGATATAATATTAGACAAGTACAAGCCATGAGAAGCTACCTGTTTTGGATATTTAAAGATTATTTTTTCCTGTCCTTACCCCTTTCAGCCTACAGTTTTCTAAAAGAATCCTTCCTCTAGCCAAGGCCCAGATTCCTCTCACGTTTGCTGCTGTTATTCCCCTTTCATGGAACACAATTTATTCCTGGTCCTGAATGAAGCTGGATTGTCTCTATCCTGTATTTCTTACTTTAACTCTAGCTACTTTAATCTGTCCCACATCTTCTGTTCAGCTACAAGACTCTCTCTTTGTGTCTTCCCAATCATGTCTTGTTCTGTTACCACCACCACTAGCCTCAGTGCCTTTGCTTTCAATTTGGCCTCAGCCTAGAATGCTCTCTGCCTCTCTGCTATACTGCCTGTTCCTAGAACACTCTTACTCTTTCTTTAGGACCTAACTAAGTGCCTTCCTCCAGTGCTCTTCTAGAGCCCTGCAATGTTTCCCCTACCTCCTGAATTCCTTTTTTGCAGTATTTATTACCAAGTTGTTATAGTCTATTTCTAAGTGTGTCTCTACTTCTTCCTTAAGATCAAGGACTATGTCTCATTCATATCAATGTCTCTAGTACTCAACATAGATCTAAGGGATCTGAAAGGTTATTTTGTGTGTGTGTGCGCGCGCATGCACGTGTATTGAATAAAATGAATGGAATTGCTCTGAGTGAGCTGGGCCTTTGAACATGACTATGAGGTATAAGGAAGGGATATAAGGGCTTAATGCTTATTAAGCCCAATACTAGATTCAGACTGATTTTAAATATAAGCTGTTGAACCTAGACCTCCTCCCTTCTTTTTCCTCTTTTCCTTTTAGAAATGATAAAATGCCTTATTTTTTGTTTGGCGCTGATATACAAAAGAGCAATCCCTGCTCCTTACCCCATGTTACTCCTTCATGAAACTTTCTGAATAATGGGCTCATGAAGGCACCCATAGGCTCCCTGCACCAAAGTCCTTTATCAAAGCCCCCTAGACCCTCTCCCTATGTATTTTGAAGATATCTAACATAGTCCCTGGTGACCACTGATAGCTGTCATCAACCAGCAACACATTGGCTCAAACCTTGTTCTCAATATTCTTTCCCTGGGTTCTAGGAAAAGGTAGGTTAATAGTATTCAGAGCATTTTTACACTAGTTGATTCATGTCTTGATCAATCTTGCTGGGATAGAAGCTAAGACATGATATAGTCTGTACCTTACAGATAGGAAAACCAAGGCTCAGAGAACTTGTGAAACTCAGTCTTGTTCAGATGGGCCTAGTAAAGTGTGTTTCAGCATGAACAATATAGCTTTTCCACTGGCAGAACAATTTTCAGCAGCATTAGGCTATTTTACACTAGAGAACCAACTCAGTCTGGGTTAGCAAATGGCGTATGGAGACAAAATGGATAGAGAGTTGCTGCTGTGAAAATTATATGTTCAAGGATGTGTCCCAAAGAGCAGTAATTCCAGTAATTGATGACTACTACATTTTTGTTTTTGTTTTTCCATTTTGCTCCTTATGCCTTAATGTATGTAGATGGTTTGGACTGAGCTTTCCTGAAGAGCTCTGTGAGTTATTGTTTTCCTTTCATGTGTAAGGATTCTGGATCATACTCAAGGATACCCTAGGCAACTTAATTCATTCATCATATTGTCAAGTATTCCAGGAACACCTGCTCCATATTAGGCCCTATCTGGACCCTGAGGATGGGTAAAGCTTGGCACATTCCTTGACCTCATGGGCATTCACAGTCCAGTGGTAGAAATATTCATAATTATACCAAATGTAACTGATGCAGAGATAACACAATTATACCAAATGCAAGACATGATTACTTGTTACTAGGCTATACCTAAGGGCATAGGCAATGAGGGACCCATTTAACGTGAGGTGTCAAGAAAACCCTTCTAGCTACAGCAACCCTTGAGTTGAAAGATTCATGAAGAGATGTTAACTGGGAGTTCAGGAGTAGGAAGGCCATTCCAAGCATGGTGAGGACATGTGCCTAGAAGTAACAGTTTGATGGGTTCCAGGCACAATAAGCAACAAGTTCAGTATCCCCTTTCCTTAAACTAATGAATAGGATGTAGAGAGAGATAAGGCCAGATAAATATTGGGAGGTTGGAATGGGCATATAACACAGATTACTTTGATGACTTGTCCTCAGCATAGTGGTGGGTCTCAGGAGGGGATGGACATTTCCCATTTAATGCATATTACCAGTCAATTAGAAATGAACCCTTGTAAAGGAAATGGAAGACCTAGATTCTGTTTATTTTTTCATATCCTATCCATTGGGTGAACATGTTAAAATCTTAGAATATATTCAAACCTTGGGGCGGCACCTGTGGCTCAAGGAGTAGGGCGCCGGTCCCATATGCCGGAGGTGGCGGGTTCAAACCCAGCCCCGGCCAAAAACCAAAAAAAAAAAAAGAATATATTCAAACCTGTTTCTTCATCTATAAAATGGGAAAAATGCCTGGCCTGCCCATCATACAAGAGAATTTTGGGAAAAAAAATAAAATGGTAGAAAATAATTTGTGAATTATAAAACTTTCAGTCACTATAATTATTTATAATGGTTTTTATTATTATATTCAGTTTATATCCTTGAAAACATTCTGATATTCCCCAGATAATAGAACAAACATCTGCAGTAAAAATTTTTATGAATATTATTCATGGATATTATTTAGTACTAAATTTCATAGCACTAAGACTATTTTGGAATAAAGATAAATAAAAGGACAGAAAAGGGCATTTATCAAGCATTTATATGCCAAATGCTGTACTGGGTTCTTGGCTCGTACTTGAATCTTTCTCTTGACACTCCTATGAGAGAAATTTCCCAAGAAAGAAAAGCCTTGGACTAGATAGAGTCATACCAAAATTATCCCAAACACACAAGGAAGAACTAATACCAATCCTCCTGAAACTGCTCACCAAAATTTTTTTAAACTCATTCTACAAGGCCAATCACGCTGATGCTGAAACCGGAAAAGAACAAAACAAAAAAGAAAGCTACAGCCAGTATCCCTGATGGATATAGATGCAAAATTCTTCAACAAAATCCTAGCAAATCTAATCCAACAGCACATCAAAAAGCTATTACACCATGATCAAGTGGGTTTTATATTGGGATGCAAGGATGGTTGATTCAACACATGCAAATCAGGAAATATGATACATCAATAAAATCAAGAACAGAGGCCATATGACCATGTCAATAGGTGCAGAAAAAATTATTTGATAAAATTTAACATACCTTCATGATAAAAAAACTCCACAAACTAGGCATAGAAGGAACATATTTCAAAAAAATGAAGGCCATATACATACTATGACAAACTAATGCCAACATCATATTAAATGTTAAATGGAGAAGAATTGAAACCATTCCCTATAAAAACAGGGAGAAGATGAGGATGCCTGCTTTCACCAGCTTCTATTCACATAGTAGTGGAGGTCCTACCCAGAGCAATCAGGCAAGAGAAGGAAACAAAAGGCATCAAAATTGGAAAACAGGAAACCAGATTATCCCCATTTGCTGATGACATGATCCTATATTTAGAAAATTCTAAAGACACTTTACCAAAAATCTCTGGAGATTTTAAAATGAATTCAGTAAAGTTTCAGGATACAAAATCAATGTATAAAATCTGTAACCTTTCTATATAGCAATAATGAGCTAGCTGAGATTCAAACCAAGAAGGTAATCTCAGGTAATCACATCTATAAGAGCTATCAAAAAAAAAAAACAACCTAGGAATATATTTAACCAAAGAGGTTATAGATCTCTATAATTAAAATTAAAACTACAAGACACTTATGAATGTAATTAAAGAGGACATAAACAAATGGAACAACATCCCATGCTCATGGATTTAAAGAATTAATATTATTAAAATGAATATACTGCCCAAAGAATCTACAAATTGAGTGTAATTCCTATCTAAATTCCAATGTAATTTTTCACAGAATTAGAAAAGACAATCCTACAATTCATATAGAACCAAAAAGGAGCGC
Organism: Nycticebus coucang; assembly: GCF_027406575.1. Lineage (NCBI taxonomy): Eukaryota > Metazoa > Chordata > Mammalia > Primates > Lorisidae > Nycticebus > Nycticebus coucang. Next base: position 45,917,803 of record NC_069801.1, on the reverse strand, counting down.
GAATAGCTAAAGTACTCCTGAAACAAAAGAGCAAACCAGGAGGTATTACCTGACTTCAAATTATACAATAAAGCTATTGTGACCAAAATAGCATAGTACTAGTATAAAGATAAATGCAAAGATCAATGGAATATAGTAGAGAATTTAGAAATAAAGCCACATATTTGCAGCCAACTAATCTGTGACAGAGGTAGCAAGAACTTTGGGGAAAAGGTGCCCTTTCAATAAAGGGTGCTGGGAAAATTGTATTAACATAGGCAGAAGAATAAAACTAGACCCCTATTTCCCACCATATATAAAAATCAACTCAAGATGAATTAAAGACTCACCATATACAAAAATCAACTCAAGATGAATCAAGTGTCATTAAACATGACACCTGAAACTCTAAACCTATTAGAAGAAAACCTGGGAAAAACTCTTCTGGGCTTTTGTCTAGGCATGGAAGTTATGACTAAAACCTTACAGGACAGACAACAAAAACAAAAATAAGCAAATGAGACTTAATTACACAAAACACTTCTGCACAAATGAAAATAATCGAGAGAGTGAATGGACAGTCTGCAAATGAGAGAAAAATATTAGCAAACTGTTAATTCAACCAGGGACTAATATCGAGAATATATAAGGGACTCAAACAACAACATCAATGACAACAACAAAACAAATATTCCTATTAAAAAGTGGGCAAAGAACATGAATAGACATTTCTTAGAAGAAGACATAGAAGTGGCCAAAAAGCATACAAAAATTGCTTAACATCACTCATCATCAGAGAAATTCAAATCCAAATGACAATAAGGTGTCATCTTACACCAGTCAGAATGGCTATTATTAAAAGAAGAAAGAAGATAACAGATACTAGTCAGGATGCAGAGAAGAGGAAACTCTTACACACAGTAGAAATATAAATTAGTGCGGTCTCTATGGAAAAAAGAGATGGAGATTTATTGAAGAACTTAAAATAGAACTACTATTTGATACCACAATCCCACTACTGTGTATTTACCCAAAGGAAGATAAATCATTATGTCTAAAAGATAGAATCTAAACTCTTATGTTCATTACAATGCTATTCACAGTAGCAAAGGTATGGAATCACCTTACTTGTCTATCAATGGATGATTGGATAAAGAAAATGTATATGAATACACACTGGAATGCTATTCAACCATAACAAAGAATTAAATCATGTCTTTGGCAGCAACATGGATGAAAATGCAGGCCATGATCTTAAGTAAAACAACTCAGACAAAGACAAACAAATACTTCATATTCTTGCATACATAGTATAAGTGTAAGCTAAATAATGTATATACATGAATGAGGTAAAGTGTGGAATTATACATAATGGAGACTAAGAAGGGTTGAGGGTTGGGGGTATAGATGATAAGAGATAAATTAATGGGTACAAAGCATGTTATTTGGGTAGTGGATACCCTAAAAGCCCTAACTGCACTATACACAACCTATCCATGTGACAAAAATTACACTTATACTCCACAAATTTATTTAAATAAAAGAAAAACAAAACGCAAGAGTAGTATAACCCCAAACTGTGAAATCACTTGAAATTTCTGTTTCATTTTATTCATACTATTTATTATGATCTGAACATCTCATTTTATTTTTGTCATTAAAATTAATTTTTGTCTCTCTTCAGTAGAGTGTAAGCTTAGTGTAAGAAAGAGTCTTGTTTGTTTGATTCACTGCTGTATCAGTTCCACCTAACACAGTAACTGATTTATAGTTGAAGCTCAATAATTCGTTGTTAAATAAACAAACATATTACTCATTCTTCTATAGAAGCTTGCACTTCTTCCATAGCACTATCACAGGATGGCTTGTGTTTGAGTTGATTGTATATTTTTCTTTGCTGAGCTTCTTGAGAACAAAAACATTATTTTTTTGAACTCCCAGCATGTGCTACCTAGTGAAAAATTATTAAAATTGTATTAAAGTTAAATAACAGTCCACTTTAAATCAAGGAAGAAATTTGACCTCTGCATGCCCCCTCCAGAGTATTCTATCTGTTAGAACTCAAAAACTATCTTATATTCTTAACAAATTGTTGCCTTCCTGGGTCCTGTCGCCTCAACTTCTACAAGGATAAGCACCATGCCTTTTCCTCTTGGCTCCTCCAGAACATGCTCAGATTCTCATTTGATGTTTGTTAATTCTTTATTTAGACATATTTTTAATTAGCGAATCCACAGTAAAATAGAAAAGAGGAAGGGCTGTCACAGAAAGTAAGTTAATAGTCACAATGAGCTATACCTGCAAGTCTGACAGCAAAACAAAAAAGCAGAAACAACTTGAAACGTGCATTTATTTTCGTAGTATTTGTTTCTTAAGAATCTAAAATAGGCCTGATATGTGGCAGTAATAATAGCAAGGGTTTATTAATTGGCAGATACCTGATTTACACCTAGACTTTGGCTTCAGAATCCATGTCAATAAATATGTTGAATTCATAATAAATAAAAGAATGAATAAATAAAATGTGCTATTTCTCAATCTAAATCATTTAATTTCATCATAGTATTTTATTTATATGTAAGAAGTACAATGTACATTATACTTGCAATGTTTTTAAACTGACTATAACTCAATCTATCAATAAGTAGAGTGAAATTAATAATACTCCTCCTTTTAAATACCAGTATATGTTATTGCTCATCCTTTGTGTGTTTAAATATAAATTCCATTAAAATTGGGTTTCCCCCTTGATTTTATATTGCAGTAATTAAAGCATTTTCCTAACTCTAAGAAATGGCACCTACCTTTAAAAGCCCCAAGAAGGAGTACAAATATTTAGCCCCAGTTTTACACAATGGCAATTTTCCCTTTGGCACAATCCCATTGCATTTATAGCACTTGCCAAAGTAGTGCCAGTCACATGGCTCCAAAAATTGCCAAAGAAAGAGGACTTCACTTTAAGCCTAAAAATAAAAGGAAAAGAAAAAAGATCTGGATACTTGTAATACCATTCTGACAGCACCTGCAGATTCTATTTCAATTAGGCTGTATGCAGTCCAATGGGCACTTCCAAGAAGTCCTGTCTCCTGTAACCTGAGAATCACCAGCAGGTGGGATTTTGTCAACTACTTCGCCAGCTGGCTTAGTTCCTCACCAATCATATCCGTAGAGCCTTGACAGCTTTTTTAGATGACAAAATATCCTCCTTTAGAAATCCATGCAAGTTGAAAGGCCATATTCTTCTGTGCTGACTTATCCTGGCACAGTGAGTCCAGTTGTGGGTTCACCATCTTAAGAGGATTGTGTAGCTTTCCCTGGGCAGGACAGCCTGAAAGAAGAGAGATCTGAAAATTAGGATGAGGGACCTAGTGATGTTGAGCCCGGAGAAGAGCTTGGCTTTAGAATGTGCTAGCTGTGGTGGGGACAATTCTACACGTGCGGAGCACTTTACACCTGGATTTCCTCACCTCTGATTTGTGCTTGCAGTATCAAGAGTCAACTGTAAAATGTATGAGAAAATACCACATAATGATCAAATTCTACCTAATTTATATGTTATTGTTATCTAAATTAGCATTCAGTCAAAAAAGTAGTATATTATAAAAAAGAGTCAGAAGGCCTGAGTGCAATTATAACTCTGCCACTTGATAGCTAAGTGCCTTAATGCTAAATTCACTCATCTTTTTGAGCTTTGGAATTCATAAGTTTATTCAAGAGACAGGTTGAACAAAGATCAAGTTGTATGAGAACATCCTTTACCTTTCACAACTAGATCAGAGTTGATAATTTTAGAGTAATTTCAGTGATGTAATGGAGAAATGAGCCAGATTGTAGTGGGTTAAGGAATTAATTGGCATTAAGAAGCAATAGTAAAAATGGATTACTCTTCTAAGTATTTTGATAGTGGATGGAAAGGGAAAGGAGGAACTGAGGGAAGACAAGTAATGTTTTAAATGGGCTATGATTGGGACAGTATAGTCCACTCCGTACTTTTTGACATACTTTTCTCCATTAGCTTCTGCTAAGTCTATATCCAACTGTTCCTTTTTTGGCTCATGTTCTGCTGCCCACTCCTTAAAGGATCTGTCTGCAGTATTCTTCCCTTTGGACTTTGTTTACCCACCTGGCAGGGAAAGATATATATAAAATCCTAGTATGGCATTCAACACTTTCCAAGGTCTGGCTTTGGTATATTCATGTGGGTTTCTTTCTCCCACATTCTCCCATAAGCTCTTTCCACTCTGGATTGTTTTCCAGAACTAGAACTTGTCATAGTCAATCTTCCATGCTTTAACCATGCTCCTCATTTTGCCAAAAAGCCCCACCAAAAAACCCACTTTATGTATGTAAATTTTCTTTCTTGTTCAAAACTCTGTTCAAATGTCATCTCTTCTGGGCAACCTCAAGCTCCCTTCCCTCACCTGTAGGAATTACAGCATATTTTCTATGTTTTTCCTATTTTTACTCTTGACTTGTCCAAATATAGCATAAATGGTTTTATAGATCTTGCTATCGATGTCCAAGAAGACGAGTAATCTTTTAGCGAGCAAGTTACAGAAGTAATTTCTGAAGTATTAAGATTCTGTGTGATTCTCTATCAATTGTCCTGAAGATGCCCAATACTGACATTATCCCTTCACCTACTCGGATCATTAAACTATTCTGTGACCTATAGAGACTCCCATATTTACACACTCCACTGGCCTAAGGATAAAGAATTGGGTTTTTGTTATTGTGTTTTTTGAATTTGTAAATTCAATTTCCTTGAACTGGTCCGGTTCATAATGTATTCCCTCTGCTTCGAATGTCATGAACTATTGGAAGGCCAAAAATTAGATCATTGATTTAATTTTTATTAAGTAGAAAGGGTTTCAGTTTTAACCTGCTGTTAACCTCAGTAGTGGACTGATTGTCTGAAGGACTAGCATATTTTTGTATGTTAAATAGAACAAATTGAATTAAGGCATAAACAGCAGTAGGAATTCCTGTAGAGTAGTATTTCTCAACATAAATCATTATCCTTGCCAGCCATATGTATACACACAGCAAAGCTTCTCTATTTATATTTTTTCATTAAAAACAAAATGATTAATTTCACAAGTTAATTTATTGTATTCTGCACAACAGCCAAATTCAAATTAAATAGTCTAGTGCTTAGAAATATTAAAGACTGGTTTATTGAAAAGAGTTTGTAATTCGGTGCTTTTTTTTAAGTAAGAGCCTGCAGTTGTAATTTTCTAGCAAAAAATCTGACACAGTTTTACAGAAACATTTTTCCTGATGCATTGTTTCAGAGATTTCAAATTGGCCTCTGGTTAGATTCAGAAATCTAATTATGTAATGTAATGTCCGTCAACTGTGGAAAGAACAACGTGCAGTGAACAAGGTGCAGCTGAAGGGTGGAATATGTTTATCAGTGAGACGGGATTGTCATACTTGCTAGGACAGAGGGTTTTTGTTGTTATTGTTGTGTTTTCCATGTGTTTGCCCTTAAATAATCACAACCTAATGAGAGAGCATATGAAAGTTTAACCTTGGGACCTTGTTTTCAGTTGCTTTGGAACAAAAATATTTCTTTATAGTTTTGACTACATCAGTTTTTTATAGTTACTGGTAATTTATCTGGTTGTCAAAGTATTTGTTGACTCAGGAAGTTTAGAAAATACAGAAAAGCCTACAAACAAAAGTCACTCATGGTCTTACAATTCAGTCACAACCACTGTTAACATGATGGTTTATTCCACTTATCATTTTATGTATATGCATATGCTACACGTATTCATGTTTGTATGTGTACCTTTACTTTTATAAAATAGAGATCATAAAAATATATGTTTTTGATATTCTTTAAACAGTTTTTGATATAGCAATATATATATACACTATATATATCTTACAGTTAACAAAATTGTGATTTTAGTGGCAACAGAGTTTTCATCATATATATATATGAGAGAGATATGTGTAAATATGATGCAAATATACTGACATAGGTATGCATGTAATATATGTATATACTTATTTAAAAGAAATCTATTCTTTTTATCTGTTTACATTATTTCTAAGTGTTTGCTGTTTATATATAACCTCTCATCTCAGAAAGTAACATTCTCTCATGTGAATTTTTATGCAGTTATAAATTTTCCTTAGGACATGTATTTATCAGGGAAATTATATGGTCAAAGGATATTAACAGTCACATAAAGTGAAATTGCTCCTTAAAAAATATTTTTACCAATATTGAACTATGTAAAACGTTCAATTTTTACCCCATTGAACTATGTAAAAGTGTGTTCATTTCTCAATACCCTTGCCACACTGTATATTCTAATATTTTAATAATTGTCAATTTTATGAAAGAATATGGTTTTTGAGTTGTTTTACATTTATTTAAATACTAATGAGATCAAACACATTTACATATGTTTATTGCTATTTTTATTCCTTCTTTAGTAAATTGACTGTTCAAAGCTTTTACTCACTTTTCTAAAAGTATGTCCATATTTCATCTTAACAATTTGTAAAATCATTTTATATGTTAACAATCCATAACATAGAAATAAAAAGCATTTGCTGTATGAAATCCTTCAGTGTCTTCTGGCTCTAAGATAGATGTTTTTCATCTTTTTAAGATCCTTTCTAATACCAAATCATGTGACTATAATTTATAATCACTGTGATTCTCCTTGTCTTAACTAAAGAAAATGTAATGACTCAGAGTCAGAAGTGAGAGAGAGTCTCTTTATTCCTTTGGGTATTAGGTCAAGCTAGCTGGAAGATGAAAAGTTGTCATCATTTCCTATTTAGAATCTACCTACTGCTTCTTATCAGCATTTAAACTTAACAAGCATTTCCTATACTTTTGGCGGGGGGATACTTTGAATATACAATTCTCTCAAACTCTACCTTTAGAAGGCAAACTTTCAGAAAGAGCTTTCCATATTTCCTATTCTTATTTTTCATTTTTCAATAACTCTTCCAGGCTGCTCCTGCTACTCTAACGAAACTGCTCTTCACAGGTCAACATGGCCTTCTTTTCACCAAATCTAAAAGTCTTGTTGTTTTCTGATCTTTCAGGTACATTCGAGCCTGTTGACCTTATTGTCCTAAACTTATGAATTCTATTAGACTACATGTTCTTGCTTGGTTTTTTTTTAATAGCTCCTATATAGTTCCTATATAGTTACTCTCCCTTTGCTAATTTCCTAAATATCAATGTTATGCAACTTATTTCCTTGGTTCTCATCTTTTATCAATTTTTGATCTCTATCAGGGAAGTTCATCTCTCTGTTGACATTAATTACCAGCACTATGTTAGTTACTGCTTTCTCTGTCTTTAGGTATAGACCTATATTACCAACGTCTAGTTCCATATCTCTTCTCCATCAGACTTTCACCTTTCCTTGAGAAATTTCCCTAAGCCCCTAATTTGAGTCAATTGCTTCTGTGATATATTCCCATTGCCCCAGAATTTCCCCAAATAGCAGTTATCAAACTTGTTATTACTCATTTGATTCCCTTTCTTTTTTATCATTATTAAATCATAGCTGTGTACATTAATGCGATCATGGGGCACCATACACTGGTTTTATAGACCATTTGACACATTTTCATCACACTGGTTAACATAGCCTTCCTGGCATTTTCTTAGTTGTTGTGTTAAGACATTTACATTCTACATTTACTAAGTTTCACATATACCCTTGTAAGATGCACCGCAGGTGTAATCCCACCAATCACCCTCCCTCCGCCCACCTCCCCCCTCCCTCCCCTCCCAATTCCCTTTCTTTTTTACTTTTATTAAATCATAGCTGTGTACATTTATGCAATAATGGGGTACCATACACTGGTTTTATATACAATTTGACATATTTTCATCACACTGGTTAACATAGCCTTCCTGGCATTTTCTTAGTTATTGTGGTAAGACATTTATATTCTACATATAGTAAGTTTCACATGTACCCTTTTAAGATGCACCATAGGTGTGGTCCCACCAATTACTCTCCCTTTACCTATCGTACCCCTTCCCCTCCCTTTCCCCTTTCCCCATATTCTTACATTATAATTGAGTTATAGCTTTCATATTAAAGCTATAAGTTAGTTTCATAGTGGAGCTGAGTACATTGAATACTTTTTCTTTCATTCTTGAGATGCTTTGCTAAGAAGAATATGTTCCAGCTCCATCCATGTAAACATAAAAGAGATAAAGTCTCCATCTTTCTTTAAGGCTGCATAAATTCCATGTTGTACATATACCACAATTTGTTAATCCATTCATGGGTTGATGGGCACTTGGGCTTCTTCCATGATGTATCAATTATGAATTGGGTTGCAATGAACATTCTGGTGCAAAGATCTTTGTTATAATGTGATCTTTGGTCTTCTGGGTATATACCTAGTAGAATAAGTGTAGGATCCAATGGCAGGTCTATTTTTAGATTTCTAAGTGTTCTCCAAACATCTTTCCCAAAGGAATGTATTAGTTTGCATTCCCACCAGCAGTGTAGAAGTGTTCCTTTTTCTCCACATCCGTGCCAACATCTCTGGTTTGGGGATTTTGTGATATGGGCTACTTACTGGAGTTAGGTGATATTCGAAGTAGTTTTGATTTGCATTTCTCTGATGATTAAAGATGATGAGCATTTTTTCATATGTCTGTAGGCTGTGCACCTGTCTTCTTTAGAGAAGTTTCTCTTCAATTCCCGTGCCCAGCCTGAGATGGGATCACTTGTTCATTTCTATTTTTTTTTTAATTGGCCACTCCTATGGTAGATAGGTGCTTAATAAATATATTTTGAAACTACTACCTCAGAAGTCAAAGGGAAAAATGGAAAGGTATTTATTTTTTTCATTTATCTTTTTTTTAGCTCTGTTTATTTATTTATTTTTATTGTTGGGGATTCATTGAGGGTACAATAAGCCAGGTTACAATGATTGCAATTGTTAGGTAAAGTCCCTCCTGCAATCATGTCTTGCCCCCATAAAGTGTGACACAAACCAAGGCCCCACCCCCCTCCCTCCTTCCCTCTTTCTGTTTCCCCCCCATAACCATAATTGTCATTAATTGTCCTCATATCAAAATTGAGTACATAGGATTCATGCTTCTCCATTCTTGTGAGGCTTTACTAAGAATAATGTCTTCCACGTCCATCCAGGTTAATACGAAGGATGTAAAGTCTCCATTTTTTTTAATGGCTGAATAGTATTCCATGGTACACATGTACCACAGTTTGTTAATCCATTCCTGGGTTGGTGGGCATTTAGGCTGTTTCCACATTTTGGCGATTGTAAATTGAGCTGCAATAAACAGTCTAGTACAAGTGTCCTTATGATAAAAGGATTTCTTTCCTTGTGGGTAGATGCCCAGTAATGGGATTGCAGGATCAAATGGGAGGTCTAGCTTGAGTGCTTTGAGGTTTCTCCATACTTCCTTCCAAAAAGGTTGTACTAGTTTGCAGTCCCACCAGCAGTGTAAAAATGTTCCCTTCCCTCCACATCCACGCCAGCATCTGCAGTTTTGAGACTTTGTGATGTGGGCCATTCTCACTGGGGTTAGATGATATCTCAGGGTTGTTTTGATTTGCATTTCTCTAATATATAGAGATGATGAACATTTTTTCATGTGTTTGTTAGCCATTCGTCTGTCGTCTTTAGAGAAAGTTCTATTCATGTCTCTTGCCCATTAATATATGGGATTGTTGGCTTTTTTCATGTGGATTAATTTGAGTTCTCTATAGATCCTAGTTATCAAGCTTTTGTCGGATTGAAAATATGCAAATATCCTTTCGCATTGTGTAGGTTGTCTCTTTGCTTTGGTTATTGTCTCCTTAGCTGTACAGAAGCTTTTCAGTTTAATGAAGTCCCATTTGTTTATTTTTGTTGCTGTTACAATTGCCATGGCAGTCTTCTTCATGAAGTTTTTCCCCAGGCCAATATCTTCCAGTGTTTTTCCTATGATTTCTTGGAGGATTTTTATTGTTTCATGCCTTAAGTTTAAGTCCTTTATCCATCTTGAATCAATTTTTGTGAGTGGGGAAAGGTGTGGGTCCAGTTTCAGTCTTTTACATGTAGACATCCAGTTCTCCCAACACCATTCATTGAATAGGGAGTCTTTCCCCCAAGGTATGTTCTTGTTTGATTTATCAAAGATTAGGTGGTTGTAAGATGTCAGTTTCATTTCTTGGTTTTCAATTTGATTCCAAGTGTCTATGTCTCTGTTTTTGTGCCAGTACCATGCTGTCTTGAGCACTATGGCTTTGTAGTACAGACTAAAATCTGGTATGCTGATGTCCCCAAGTTTATTTTTGTTACAGAGAACTGCCTTAGCTATACGGGTTTTTTTCCGGTTCCATACAAAATGCAGATTCATTTTTTCCAAATCTTGAAAGTACGATGTTGGTATTTTCATAGGAATGGCATTGAATAGGTAGATTGTTTTGGGAAGTATAGCCATTTTAACAATGTTGCTTCTTCCCATCCATGAGCATGGTATGTTCTTCCATTTGTTAATATCCTCTGCTATTTCCTTTCTGAGGATATCATAGTTTTCTTTATAGAGGTCCTTCACCTCCTTCCTTAGGTATATTCCTAGGTATTTCATTTTCTTTGAAACTATGGTGAAGGGAGTTGTGTCCTTAATTAGCTTCTCATCTTGACTGTTATTAGTGTACACAAAGGCTACTGACTTGTGGACATTGATTTTATATCCTGAAACATTACTGTATTTTTGATGACTTCTAGGAGTCTTGTGGTTGAGTCTTTGGGGTTCTCTAAGTATAAGATCATATCGTCAGCAAAGAGGGAGAGTTTGACCTCCTCTGCTCCCATTTGGATTCCCTTTATTTCCTTGTCTTGCCTAATTGTATTGCCTAGAACTTCCAGCACTACGTTGAATAGTAAAGGTGACAGAGGACAACCTTGTCTGGTTCCAGTTCTAAGAGGAAAAGCTTTCAGTTTTACTCCATTCAGTAAAATATTGGCTGTGGGATTGTCATAGATAGCTTCAATCAATTTTAGAAATGTGCCACCTATGCCTATACTCTTCAGTGTTCTAATTAGAAAAGGATGCTGGATTTTATCAAATGCTTTTTCTGCATCTATTGAGAGGATCATGTGATCTTTATTTTTGCCTCTGTTAATATGGTGGATAACGTTTATAGACTTGCGTATGTTAAACCAGCCTTGCATCCCTGGGATGAAGCCTACTTGATCATGATGAATGACTTTTTTGATGATAAGCTGTAATCTATTGGCTAGGATTTTGTTGAGAATTTTTGCGTCTATGTTCATGAGTGAGATTGGTCTGAAATTCTCTTTTTTTTTGGGTCTTTTCCTGGTTTTGGTATCAGGGTGATGTTTGCCTCACAGAATGTGTTGGGGAAGATTCCTTCTTCCTCAATTTTTTGGAATAATTTCTGCAGTACAGGAATAAGCTCTTCCTTGAAGGTTTGATAGAATTCTGGAGTGAAGCCATCTGGACCAGGGCATTTTTTGGTTGGAAGCTTTTTTATTGTTTCTTTGATCTCAGTGCTTGAAATTGGTCTGTTCAGGAGCTCTATTTCTTCCTGGCTGAGTCTAGGGAGAGGGTGTGATTCCAAAAATTGATCCATTTCTTTCACATTGTCAAATTTCTGGGCATAGAGTTTCTGGTAGTATTCAGAGATGATCTCTTGTATCTCTGTGGGATCAGTTGTTATTTCCCCTTTATCATTTCTGATTGAGGTTAATAGAGATTTTACTTTTCTATTCCTCATTAGTCTGGCCAATGGTTTATCTATTTTATTTATTTTTTCAAAAAACCAACTCCTTGTTTCATTAATTTTCTGAATGATTCTTTTGTTTTCAATTTCATTGAACTCTGATTTGATTTTGGATATATCTTTTCTTCTACTGAGTTTAGGCTTAGATTGTTCTTCTTTTTCTAATTCCATAAGATCTCTTGTGAGATTGTTGAAGTGCTCTCTTTCTGTTTTTCGGATGTAGGCATCTAAAGCGATGAATTTTCCTCTCAAAACTGCTTTTGCAGTATCCCACAGGTTTTGGTAGCTTGTGTCTTCATTGTTGTTATGCTCAAGGAAGTTAGTGATTTCCTGTTTTATTTCTTCCTGCACCCATCTGGTATTCAACAGAAGATTGTTTAGTTTCCATGCCTTTGTGTGGGGTCGAGCATTTTTGTTAGAGTTGAGTTCCACCTTTAGTGCCTGAGAAGATACAAGGTAAAATTTCAATTCTTTTCATTCTGTTGATATTTGTTTTGTGTCCCAGGATATGATCAATTTTGGAGAATGTTCCATGGGGTGATGAGAAGAATGTATATTCTTTATCTTTGGGATGGAGTGTTCTATATGCGTCTATCAAGCACAGTTGTTCTAGGGTCTCATTTAAGTCTCTTTTGTCTTTGTTTAATTTCTGTTTAGAGGATCTGTCCAGCTCTGTAAGAGGAGTGTTAAGGTCCCCTGTTATTATGGTATTATCAGATATCATATTGCTCAGACTGAGTAAGGTCTGTTTCAAGAATCTGGGAGCATTTAAATTGGGTGCATAGATATTTAGAATTGAAATGTCTTCTTGTTGTATTTTTCCCTTGACCAATATAAAGTGACCATCTTTGTCTTTTTTGACTTTAGTTGCTTTAAATCCACATGTATCTGAAAATAAGATTGCAACTCCTCTTTTCTTCTGAATTCCATTTGCCTGAAAAATTGTCTTCCAACCCTTGACTCGGAGCTTGAATTTGTCTTTTGAAGCCAGGTGTGTTTCTTGCAGACAGCAAATGGATGGCTTGTGTTTTTTAATGCAGTCAACCAATCTATGTCTCTTCAGTGGGGAATTCAAGCCATTAACATTTATTGAGATAATTGATAAGTGTGGTAGTATTCTATTCGTCTTATTTGGTGAGAGTCCATTGCTTAGTTTTCTCTTTTGCATCAGTGTGGAGGTTTGGTTCTGTCCTTTAATTTCTGAGTTCTTACTTTGCTGCTGATCCATTGTGGTGGTCAGTGTGCAGAACAGGTTGAAGTATTTCCTGTAGAGCTGGTATTGTTGTGGCGAATTTCCTCAATGTTTGTATATCCGTAAATGATTTGATTTCTCCGTCAATTTTGAAGCTTAGCTTAGCAGGGTACAGAATTCTGGGCTGGAAATTGTTCTGTTTAAGTAGATTAAAGGTAGATGACCATTGTCTTCTTGCTTGGAATGTTTCATTAGAGAAGTCTGCGGTCACTCTGATGGATTTGCCCCTGTAGGTCAACTGGCACTTACTCCTGGCAGCTTGCAGAATCTTTTCTTTTGTCTTGACTTTGGACAGGTTCATCACAATGTGTCTTGGAGAAGCTCGGTTAGAGTTGAGGCGACCTGGGGTCCTATAGCCCTCTGAAAGCAGTGTGTCAGAATCTTTGGTGATATTTGGGAAATTTTCTTTTATAATATTCTCTAGTATGGCTTACATTTCTCTGGGGCATTCTTCTTCCCCTTCTGGAATTCCGATAACTCCTATGTTGGAACGCTTCATAAAGTCCCATAATTCTGACAGTGAATGTTCTGCTTTCTCTCTCTTCTTTTCTGCCTCTTTTACTATCTGAGTTATCTCAAGAACTTTGTGTTCTACCTCTGAAATTCTTTCTTCTGCATGGTCTAACCTGTTGCTGATACTTTCCATTGCATCTTTAAGTTCCCTGATTGACTGTTTCATTTCCTTCAGCTCTGCTATATCCTTTTTATATTCTTCATATCGTTGATCTCTGATTTGATTCTGTTTTTGGATTTCCTTTTGGTTATTTTCCACTTTATTAGCAGTTTCCTTCATTGTTTCCATCATTTCTTTCATTGTTTTCATCATGTGTATTCTAAATTCCCTTTCTGTCATTCCTACCATTTCTGTATAGGTGGAATCCTCTGCAGTAGCTACCTCATGGTCCCTTTGCGGGGTTGTTCTGGACTGGTTCTTCATGTTGCCTGGAGTTTTCTGCTGGTTCTTCCTCATGGGTGATTTCTTTTATCTGTTTCCTTGCCCTAATTTTCCTTTCACTTCCTCTTGCTCTTTAAGTTCTTGTGCCTGTGGACTAAGGGTTACAGGACCAGAAGGGTGAGAAGGTTGAAGAGCAAAAAAGGGATGAAAGAAAGGAGTACCGAGTGATAAGAAAAAGAAAAAAAAGTAAAATAGAGAAAAAAGAGGGAGTGGGTGAAAGGAATATTGACAAAAAGAAGATAGGCACAGAAAGAGGGAGACAGAGCAATATAGGTGTACAGTAGGGTACTTTGATACTACCTTTAAAAAAAAAACACCTTCTGGGGGTGCCCAGTGGGGTGGTTCCCTTGAGGTCAGCAGCTCTTTGCTAACCTGATCAGACACAGTACCCCACCTCCACCAAGTAGAGAGGAAAGACAAAAATGCTATAAATCAAACCAAAACAAGCAAACAGAAAACTTTACGGGATAAAATTGGCTGGAAAAACCAAATAATAGCGGTAGAAACACTAACAAAAATGAAGTTCTGATTATTGAAATAGGCAGCAATGGGAAATTATAATTAAACTAGAAAAATTGAGAAAGAAAAAGGATCTGTATGGAAAAGGTTGAACTTAAAAAACAAAACAACAATCCACAACATCAAAATAAACAAAAAAAAAAAAAGAAAGAAAAAAAAAACACAACCAAAAACAAAGCACTATGTATATGTTATTGAATATTGTCTGGGCAACACGTGGTCTTCTGGGGTATGAGATGTTAATCACAGTTCTGATAGGACTGGAGGCTGCTAGTTTCTCAAACCCCAGCAGGTAGACACCCTAAATCTCTCTTCAGCCCACTTAAAAGGCACTTTGAACTTGTTCACTTACTGAGCAGAAGCTTTCTCAGGGAAGTGCTTGTCGCTGGAATCACTGCTGAAGTGGCTATCCACTTACCCTGTTTGTCAAAACTGGTCTCCCTCTGCCCCCGAGGGTTAGGACTGCAAGGCGGCTCAGACCCTGCCCTTAGGCTACTTGGTCGCTGGGTTACCAGCTCCCACCCAATTCCAGCTCTGCGACCCTGAGGGCGGAGCTTTCTGGGGCAGATCGCTCACAATGTCTGCCTGTGACCCAGAGCCAAACACTATTAGCTCTGTCTGGCTCAGCGGCTCAGACTGGGGCCTTAGACAAAGGCCAAAGTTCTCCGCACTCCCGCTCAGGCTCTCCCCAAGGCAGTTCAGCTGAGTGCCAAGTCCAAAGACACCAAAACAGTTCACTGGTAAGGCCTTTCTGGTTTGCAGTCTCGCTGCTACTGAACTTACAGTTGCGGGCGGGTTTAGACGGATTGAACACACGTGACCACTTGCCGGTTTTCCACTGTTTTAGTCCTCCTCTTGGGCTCCAGAAGTCTCTCGCTGACTCCCTGTATCCTCTCAGGGGTGATGATAGGCAGATCCCACCAGCCAGAGATGCCTGGAGTCCTATATCCCCAGACTCATGGTGCCCAGATGCAAGGAAGCTGTTACTCGGCTGCCATCTTGCTCCACCTCGGTTGCCGGAGTGATTAGGTCGATCGAACACACGCAACCACTTGCCAGTTTTCCACTGTTTTTGTCCTCCTCTTGGGGGTCCAGAAGTCCCTTGCTGACTCCCTGTATCCTCGAAGGGATGATTATAGGCAGATCCCACTGGCCCGAGATGCCTGGAGTCTTTTCTCCCCAGACTCGCTGTTCCCAGTTGCAGGGATGCTGTTACTCGCCACTTGTTCTTTTCTTGCTAAATACGTTTGAGTTCTCTGTGGATTCTGGTTATTATATTTGTCTCCGACCTTTGTCGGAGACATAACCTGCAAATATCTTCTCCTATTATGAGGGCTGTCTGCTTGCTTTACTTACTGTGTTCTTGGCTGTGCAGAAGCTTTTTAGTTTGATCAGGTCCCAGTAGTGTATTTTTGATACTGTTTCAATTCCCTAGGAGGGTCCTCCTCATAAAATATTTGTACAGGTTGATTTCCTCAAGATTTTCCCTGCACTTTCTTCTAGTATTTTTATAGTTTCATGTCTTAAGTTTAAATCTTTAATCCAGTGAGAGTCTATCTTAGTTAATGGTGAAAGGTGTAGGTCCAGTTTCAGTCTTCTACAGGTCACCAGCCAGTTCACCCAGCACCATTTGTTAAATAGGTAATCTATTCCCCATGGCCTGTTTTTAATTGGCCTGTCAAAGATCAAATAACAGGTAAGTAGCTGGGTTCATTTTTTGGTTCTACTATTCTGTTCCATACATCTACCTTTCTGTTTTTGTGCAAGTGCCATGCTGTTTTGATCACTATTGTTTTATAGTATAGTCTGAGGTCTGCTAATGTGATTCCTCCTGCTTTGTTTTTATTTCTGAGTAATGTCTTGGCTATTCAAGGTTTTTCATGATTCCATATAAAACAAAGTATTATTTTTTCAAGATCTTTAAAGTATGACAGTGGAGCTTTAATAGGGATTGCATTAAAATTATATATTGCTTTGGGTAGTATGGACATTTTAACAATGTTAATTCTTCCCAGCCATGAGCATGGTATGTTTTTCCATTTATTAACATCTTCGGCTATTTCTCTTCTTAGAGTTTCATAGTTCTCTATACACAGATCTTTCATATCCTTTGTTACATAAACTCCCAAATATTTCATCTTCTTTGGCACTTCCATGAATGGAATAGAGTCCTTGACTGTTTTTTCAGCTTGACTATTGATGGTATATATAAAGGCTTCTGATTTATGAATGTTGATTTTGTAACCTGAGATGCTGCTGTATTCCTTGATCACTTCTAAGAGTTTTGTAGTATAATCCCTGGTGTTTTCCAGATATATAATCATGTCATCTACAAAGAGTGAAAGTTTGATCTCTTCTGACCCTATACGGATGCCCATGATCGCCTTTTCTTCCCTAATTGCAATGGCGAAAGCTTCCATTACAATGTTAAAGAGCATAGGAGACAATGAGCAACCTTGTCTGGTTCCTGATCTGAGTGGAAATGATTTCACTTTAACTCCATTCAACGATATCAGCTGTGGGTTTGCTGTAGATGGCCTCTATCAGTTTAAGAAATGTCCTTTCTATACCAATTTTCTTAAGTGTCTGATCATGAAGGGATGCTGGATATTATCAAAAGCTTTTTCTGCATCATTGAGAAAATCATATAATCTTTGTTTTTTAATTTGTTTACGTGCTGAATTATATTTGTAGATTTACGTATATTGAACCAGACTTGAGACCCTGGGATAAAACTCACTTGGTTATGGTGTATAATTTGTTTGATGTATTGCTGGATTCTGTTTGTTAAGATTTTGTTCAATATTTCTACATCAATATTCATTAGTGATATTGGTCCATAATTTTCTTTTCTTTTTGGGTCTTTTCCTGATTTGGAGATCAAGGTAATGTTTGCTTCATAGAATGTGTTGAGTAGTATTCCTTCTTTTTCCATATTTTGGAAAATGTTGAGTAATATAGATACTAGTTCCTCTTTAAAGGTTTGCTAGAATTCTGATGTGAAGCCATCTGGTCCTGGGATTTTCTTTTTAGGGAGATTTTGTATAGTTGATGCTATTTCAGAACTTGATATAGGCCTGTTCAACATTTCCACTTGATTCTGGCTAAGTCTTGGAAGGTGGCATGCTTCCAAGTATTGGTCATTTTCCTTCAGGTTTTCATACTTCTGAGAATAAAGTTTCTTGTAATATTCATTAAGGATTTTTTGAATTTCTGAGGAGTCTATTGTTATTTCATCTTTGTCATCTCTGATCAATGAAATTAGAGATTTTACTCTTTTTTTCCTGGTTTTATCTATTTTATTGACCTTTAAAAAAAACATCTTTTTGATTTGTTGATCTGTTGTGTAATCCTTTAATTTTCAATTTCAGTTAATTCTGCTCTAATTTTGGTTATTTCTTTTCTTCTAATGGGTTTGGGATTGGAGTGTTTTTCTTTTTCCAGTTGCTTGAGATGTCCCATTAAGTTGTTAACTTTCTCTCTTTCTGTTCTATTGAGGAAGGCTTGCAGTGCTATAAATTTCCCTCTTAGGACTGCCTTTGCAGTATCCCAGAGGTTCTGATAATTTGTGTCTTCACTGTCGTTTTGTTCCAAAAATTTGGTAATTTCCTTCTCAATCTCATCTATGAACCAGCTATCTTTTAGCATAAGGTTATTTAGCGTCCAATGACCACACTCTTCTGGCTTGAAAGGTTTCAGCAGAGAGATCTGCAGTCATTCTAATATTCTTCCCTTTGTAGGTTATGGTTTTCTAACAACAGCAGATTCCTGTTGTTACTGAGTTCAACTTTTATTCCATGGTGGTCTGAGAAGATGCAAGGAATAATTTCTATTCCTTTAATTTTACTGAAGTTAGACTTGTAACATAAGATGTGATTGATTTTGTAGTATGTTCCGTGGGCTGATGAGAAGAATGCGTATTCAGTTTTGTTGGGATGAAATGTTCTGCAGATGTCTGTTAAATCCAAATGCTGAATGGTTAAGTTAAATCTAAAATTTCTTTGCTCAGCTTCTTATTGGAGGATCTATCCAACGCTGCCAAAAGAGTGTTAAAATCTCTGACTATTATGGAGCTGGAGGAAATCAAGTTGCTCATGTCTGTTAGAGTTTCTCTTATAAACTGAGGTGCATTCTGGTTGGGTGCATAAATATTAATAATTGAAATCTCATAATATTGAGTATTACCCTTACTAAATATGAAGTGACTATTCCTATCCTTCCTTACTTTTGTTGGTTTAAAGTCTATTGTATCTTCAAATAGAATTGCAACAACTGCTTTTTTCTGTTTTCCATTTGCCTGAAATATAGATGACCATCCCTTCACCCTCAGTCTATGTATCTTTTAAGGTAAGATGAGATTCTTGTATGCAGCAGATATCTGGCCTGAGTCTTTGTATCCAGTCAGCCAACCTGTGCCTCTTTAGAGGACAATTTAAGCCATTCACATTAATGGAGAATATTGATAAGTCTGGTAGAATTTTGGATATCGAGTTTTTCAAAAGTCCACTGGACATTTTTAATCCTTTTGCCACTGTGAAAGTTGGAGTTTGTTCAATAGTTTCTGAGTGAGTTTACTTTTGTGGTGGAGGATTGCACTGGTCATTATGGAGGATAGGTGTGAGAATATCGTGGAGAGCTGGTTTAGTTATGGCAAATTTCTTCAACATGTGAATGTGATTAAAGAGTTTAATTCCTCCATCATAAATGAAATTCAGTTTAGGTGGATACAGGATCCTGGGTTGAAAGTTATTATTTTTTTTTTTTAAGATATTGAAAGTCAATGACCACCCTCTTCTGGCTTGAAAGGTTTCAGCAGAAAGATCTGCAGTCATTCTAATATTCTTCCCTTTGTAGGTTATGGTTTTCTAACATCTGGCTGCATTCAGAATTTTCTCCTTCATATTAACTTTAGTGAAGTTAATTATGATGTGCCTGCAGGATGTCTTATTTGGGTTGAATCATGCTGGAGTTCTGAAACTGTCTGCTATCTGAGTTTCAAAATTTCTTGTCATATCTGAAATATTCTCTTTCATAATCTCATGGAAAAGAGCCTCTGTGCCTTGCGAAACCACTTCGTTGCCTCTAGTGATTCTATGAGGCGAATATTAGTTTTCTTCAGATTATTCCAGAGTTCTCTGAGAGAATGATCCATTTTTGCTCTCCATTTCTGTTTGTCTTTGAGAGTTTGGGAGCATTCAAAAGCTTTGCTTTCAATGTCAGAAATCCTTTTTTCTGCTTGCTCCATTCTGTTACTGAGGGATTTTACTGTATTTTTCAGTTCATTGAGGGCTGAAAATTCTTTTCTCAATGTGTCAAAATCTATGGTGATTTTGTCTTCAAATTCATTGAATTCTTGAGACAACTTTTGAATTGCCCCTGGAATTTGTAATTTCAACTTTTCCTCTATTCTATTAATCGTGTTTGCAATCCAAATTCTGAATTGGATTTCTGACATCTCAGCCGTCTGTTTATGAATGGGATCTTCAGTTGTGTCTGCCATATCTTTCCTTGGGGGGGTTGATCTACTCTGGTTATTCATGTTACCAGAGTTTTTCCTCTGATTCCACCCCATGATTATTTTACACCATTTGACCAGATGAGCAGATAAAGAAAAGTTAGGTTAGGGGCTCCAGGAGTAGTGATTAACCAGCCCTTTGCCCCAAAGCTGGGATTGGTGTCTGTACCTTTTCCCCAAGGACCCATACAGTGCTGTGGCCTGAGAAATTGGGGACCTGCTTGGTGTGGTGGGGATAAGTGGCTCTGTCTTGTTTTCAGCTGATCTCTATCTAATCCTAGTGAATCAGTTACTCTGGGTTGAGGTCTCAGCTGTGGAGAAATACCAGCAATTAAGTCACCCCACCCCCCACAGACAATTGGAAAAGGAAAATCAAATCTTCCCATAGCCACACCCCCAGGGTACCACTTGGATAGTTCTCAGGCTATTGGCTCAGTTCAAGAGGTCCAAATCAATTGTTTCAGTCAGCATCTGTCTCAGGTGGGAGAGTTCAAAAGGTCTCTGGCAACTAGATTGCAGGGGTATGCTGGCAACTCAAATATGACTCGCTCTGGTGCTCCGTGGGGTCAGGAGGACCCACCCAGCAAATAGATTAGTCTGGGAAAGTTGATGCTTCCTTCCCCACCTTGCACCTCTGTCACACCCAGTCACTGATAACACCAAAGGACTGTGACCCAGTTGCCTCCAATGAGCAAATACTCCAGGGGTTTTCACCTGCCCGAATCACAGGGAGATCTATGTTTCCTCATCCAGGCCCCTGCTCTCTGCCACTATCTGGCAGTGGGAGGTGAGGCCTGACAACCTCTTGTGTTTAATGGAGGCTGGGGCAGTTCACTCAGTTCCAGTCCTGCCCCTGATTGATGTTGCTGACAGCACAGAATAACTTTGCAGAATTTGTTTCTGTCCTGGTTATATTCTCCTGCAGAACAGATGCTGTTTGAGTTCACAGAACCTGGGACTCATGCCTGGTCTGTGCTGCTGCCCAGTCTTAGCTGCAGTTTGTATTGGCACAGCACAGTTAGCTGTCAGTTCCAGCCTCTGCCTGCTGTTCTTTGTCTCAGCTATGATCCCCTGAGGGCCAGGTGCATCTTAGGCTCAGTAAAGCGGTCCTCTGGGTCAGCCCCACCCTGAAAGTCTGCAGTCTCTGTGCATGTATTCTAGTCCTCACGCTCCACCCATGCCGGTACCACCTCAGGCAAACCCTTTACTCGCGGGGCCTGTGTTTCCATCCCAGATCTGTTCCACCAGTGGCTGCTACCAGAGAAGATTCCTGGCCTCCTCTGGTTGCCGAGAGAGACAGAGGGTGTGACTCTGGAATAACCATGGGTGTGAGCCCTATTGTTGCTGCAGGTTCCTTAGGCCACTGCAGCTGCTGTATGGCTCCCTCTCATCTGACCATCTTCTCCTTACTCCCATGCCACAGAATCAGCACTGAACAGCAGCAGTCAATGCCCTTTCCACACCTCTGGAGAAAATAGCCAAGAATATGGACTCCTGGGGAACAGGCTTCTAGACCTTGGAGTGAGAGTGGAGGGGAGTGCTGAGAGTTCAGAATTGCAGGTAGAGAATATATACAATTTTATACAGTGTTATGCCTGGCAGGAGAGTGCTATAGCACTCTAATAGGGGAAGTAGGTCCAGTTTTTAGAGGGTGTCTCCCATGGGATAAAATGACAGGATGTCTGAACTCTGCTTGCTGGTTTGTATGGAGTACTGCGAACCATTCTCATGGAGGAAGGGACTCCTGTCCTCTTGGCAATGAATTTTGTGCCTTTTGTTTTTATCCTCGGGGTCGCAGCTCCCCTCAGCAGGGTTGATGCGCCCTTCAACCTTCCCTCTTGGCTCAGCTCCAATCCACCAGGTCACTTGCTAAACTTCTATCCTTTAACTCTCCTTCTTGATGGGGGCCTCTGTGGAAAGCTGGCTCCAGTCAGCCATCTTGCCTCCTCCCTCTTGATTCCCTTTCTTACAGTCAGTAAGAAGCTCCATAAAGCCTTTGACCTTTTTAAAAATCATTTTATTGAGATATAATTTATGTAAGATAAATTCTACATTTTAATGTTACTAATCAATGAATTCTGGCAAGTATTTATACCTATCTAATCACCCGCAATCAAGACATAATTATTTCCACAACCCCAAAATATACTCTTGTGCCTTTTCCTGGTCATCCTCAACTTTGAAACCTGAACAGGGCAATCAGTGATCTACATTCTCCTGTTGGTGGATTGTACTTTTCATTCCTAGAGTTTAATATAAATGGAATTACAAGATATGTGTCCTTTTGTTCCCATTTTCTTCAGTCAGCACTATGTTGTGTACCTAAGTATCAATAATTTCTTTAATTGCTGAGTATTTAATTCTGCGAATATATACATTATAATTTATTTTTATTCATTTGTTTATGTAAATTTGAGTTGTGTTCGTAAATAAAACTACTATGAGCATTCAGGTACAAGATTTTTTTTTGACAGTATGCAGTATTATTTTCATTTCCACATGAAAATGAATTAATGGCTTGCATGGTAAATGTATTTTTAACTTTATAGAATTTCGACACACTGTTTTCCAAAATGACTGTTCATACAATCTTTACATTCCCACAAGCAATGCAGGAAAGTTCAAGTGACTATGTATCCTTGTCAACACTTGTTATTGTCAGTATTTCTGCCATTCAATGAGTGTGTAGTGGTAGTCAATGTAGTTTTGATTTTCATTTCCTAGGGGGTGCGCATTTTTCATGAACATACTGTACATTTGCTTATGTTTTCTATTAAATGTTCAAATCTTTTGCCCATTTTCTGATTGCATTAACTTTTTTTTTTTTTTAATTGTTGGGGATTCATTGAGGGTACAATAAGCCAGGTTACACTGATTGCAATTGTTAGGTAAAGTCCCTCTTGCAATCATGTCTTGCCCCCATAAAGTGTGACACACACCAAGGTTCCCACCCCCCTCCCTCCGTCCCTCTTTCTGCTCCCCCCCCATAACCTTGATTGTCATTAATTGTCCTCATATCAAAATTGAGTACATAGGATTCATGCTTCTCCATTCTTGTGATGCTTTACTGAGAATAATGTCTTCCACTTCAATCCAGGTTAATACGAACGATGTAAAATCTCCATTTTTTTTAATTCCATGGTATACATATACCACAGCTTGCTAATCCATTCCTGGGTTGGTGGGCATTTAGGCTGTTTCCACATTTTAGCGATTGTAAATTGAGCTGCAATAAACAGTCTAGTACAAGTGTCCTTATGATAAAAGGATTTTTTTCCTTCTGGGTAGATGCCCAGTAATGGGATTGCAGGATCAAATGGGAGGTCTAGCTTGAGTGCTTTGAGGTTTCTCCATACTTCCTTCCAGAAAGGTTGTACTAGTTTGCAGTCCCACCAGCAGTGTGAAAGTGTTCCCTTCACTCCACATCCATGCCAGCATCTGCAGTTTTGAGATTTTGTGATGTGGTCCATTCTCACTGGGGTTAGATGATATCTCAGGGTTGTTTTGATTTGCATTTCTCTAATATGTAGAAATGATGAACATTTTTTCATGTGTTTGTTAGCCATTCATCTGTCGTCTTTAGAGAAAGATCTATTCATGTCTCTTGCCCATTGATATAAGGGATTGTTGGCTTTTTTCATGTGGATTAATTTGAGTTCTCTATAGATCCTAGTTATCAAGCTTTTGTCTGATTGAAAATATTCAAATATCCTTTCCCATTGTGTAGGTTGTCTCTTTGCTTTGGTTATTGTCTTCTTAGCTGTACAGAAGCTTTTCAGTTTAATGAAGTCCCATTTGTTTATTTTTGTTGTTGTTGCAGTTGCCATGGCAGTCTTCTTCATGAAGTCCTTCCCCAGGCCAATATCTTCCAGTGATTTCCCTATGCTTCCTTTGAGGATTTTTATTGTTTCATGCCTTAAATTTAAGTCCTTTATCCATCTTGAATCAATTTTTGTGAGTGGGGAAAGGTGTGGGTCCAGTTTCAGTCTTTTACATATAGACATCCAGTTCTCCCAACACCATTTATTGAATAGGGAGTTTTTCCCCCAAGGTATGTTCTTGTTTGGTTTATCGAAGATTAGGTGGTTGTGAGATGTCAGTTTCATTTCTTGGTTTTCAATTTGATTCCAAGTGTCTATGTCTCTGTTTTTGTGCCAGTACCATGCTGTCTTGAGCACTATGGCTTTGTAGTACAGACTAAAATCTGGTATGCTGATGCCCCCAGCTTTATTTTTGTTACAGACAACTGCCTTAGCTATACGGGTTTTTTTCCGGTTCCATACAAAATGCAGAATCATTTTTTCCAAATCTTGAAAGTACGATGTTGGTATTTTGATAGGAATGGCATTGAATAGGTAGATTGCTTTGGGAAGTATAGACATTTTAACAATGTTGCTTCTTCCCATCCATGAGCATGGTATGTTCTTCCATTTGTTAATATCCTCTGCTATTTCCTTTCTGAGGATATCATAGTTTTCTTTATAGAGGTCTTTCACCTCCTTCGTTAGGTATACTCCTAGGTATTTCATTTTCTTTGAAACTATGGTGAAGGGAGTTGTGTCCTTAATTAGCTTCTCATCTTGAATGTTATTGGTATACACAAAGGCTACTGACTTGTGGACATTGATTTGATATCCTGAAACATTACTGTATATTTTGATGACTTCTAGGAGTCTTGTGGTTGAGTCTTTGGGGTTCTCTAAGTGCAAGATCATGTCATCAGCAAAGAGGGAGAGTTTAACCTCCTCTGCTCCCATTTGGATTCCCTTTATTTCCCTGTCTTGCCTAATTGTATTGCCTAGAACTTCCAGCACTATGTTGAATAGTAAAGGTGACAGAGGACAACCTTGTCTGGTTCCAGTTCTAAGAGGAAAAGCTTTCAGTTTTACTCCATTCAGTAAAATATTGGCTGTGGGTTTGTCATAGATAGCTTCAATCAGTTTTAGAAATGTGCCACCTATGCCTATACTCTTTAGTGTTCTAATTAGAAAAGGACACTGGATTTTATCAAATGCTTTTTCTGCATCTATTGAGAGGATCATGTGATCTTTATTTTTGCCTCTGTTAATATGGTGGATAACGTTTATAGACTTGCGTATGTTAAACCAGCCTTGCATCCCTGGGATGAAGCCTAGTTGATCATGATGAATGACTTTTCTGATAATAAGCTGTAATCGATTGGCTAGAATTTTGTTGAGAATTTTTGCATCTATATTCATGAGTGAGATTGGTCTGAAATTCTCCTTTGTGTTTGGGTCTTTTCCTGGTTTTGGTATCAGGTTGATGTTTGCTTCATAGAATGTGTTGGGGAAGATTCCTTCTTCCTCAATTTTTTGGAATAATTTCTGCAGTACAGGAATGAGCTTTTCCTTGAAGGTTTGATACAATTCTGGTGTGAAGCCATCTGGACCAGGGCATTTTTTGGTTGGAAGATTTTTTTATTGTTTCTTTGACCTCAGTGCTTGAAATTGGTCTGTTCAGGGGCTCTATTTCTTCCTTGCTGAGTCTAGGGAGAGGGTGTGATTCCAAATATTGATTCATTTCCTTCCCATTGTCAAATTTCTGGTCATAGAGTTTCTGGTAGTATTCAGAAATGATCTCTTGTATCTCTGTGGGATCAGTTGTTTTTCCCCTTTATCATTTCTGATTGAGGTTACTAGAGATTTTAGTTTTCTATTTCTCGTTAGTCTGGCCAATGTTATATCTATTTAATTTATTTTTTCAAAAAACCAACTCCTTGTTTCATTAATTTTCTTAATGATTCTTTTGTTTTCCATTTCATTGATCTCTGATTTGATTTTGGAGATTTCTTTTCTTCTACTGACTTTAGGCTTAGATTGTTCTTTTTCCAATTCCATAAGATCTCTTGCAAGATTGTTGATGTGCTCTCTTTCTGTTTTTCGAATGTAGGCATGTAAAGCAATGAATTTTCCTCTCAAAACTGCTTTTGCAGTATCCCACAGGTTTTGGTAGCTTGTGTCTTCATTGTTGTTATGTTCAAGGAAGTTAATGATTTCCTGTTTTATTTCTTCCTGCACCCATCTGTTATTCAACAGAAGATTGTTTAATTTCCATGCCTTTGTGTGGGGTCAAGCATTTTTGTTAGAGTTGATTTCCACCTTTAGTGCCTTATGGTCTGAGAAGATACAAGGTAGAATTTCAATTCTTTTGATTCTGTTGATGTTTGTTTTGTTTCCCAGGATATGATCAATTTTGGAGAATGTTCCATGGGGTGATGAGAAGAATGTATATTCTTTATCTTTGAGATGGAGTGTTCTATATGCGTCTATCAAGCACAGTTGTTCTCGGGTCTCATTTAAGTCTCATTTATCTTTGTTTAATTTCTGTTTAGAGGATCTGTCCAGCTCTGTATGAGGAGTGTTAAAGTCCCCTATTATTATGGTATTATGAGATATCATATTGCTCAGACTGAGTAAGTTCTGTTTCAAGAATCTGGGAGCATTTAAATTGGGTTCATAAATATTTAGAATTGAAATGTCTTCTTGTTGTATTTTTCCCTTGACCAATATAAAGTGACCATCTTTGTCTTTTTTGACTTTAGTTGCTTTAAATCCACATGTATCTGAAAATAAGATCGCAACTCCTCTTTTCTTCTGAATTCCATTTGCATGAAAAATTGTCTTCCAACCCTTGACTTGGAGCTTTAATTTGTCTTTTGAAGCCAGGTGTGTTTCTTGCAGACAGCAAATGGATGGCTTGTGTTTTTTAATCCAGTCAGCCAATCTATGTCTCTTCAGTGGGGAATTCAAGCCATTAACATTTATTGAGATAATTGATAAGTGTGGTAGTATTCTATTCGTCTTATTTTGTGAGAGTCCATTGCTTAGTTTTCTCTTTTGCATCAGTGTGGAGGTTTGGTTCTGTCCTTTAATTTCTGAGTTCTTACTTTGCTGCTGATCCATTGTGGTGGTCAGTGTGCAGAACAGGTTCAAGTATTTCCTGTAGAGCTGGTCTTGTTGTGGCAAATTTCCTCAATGTTTGTATATCCCTAAATGATTTGATTTCTCTGTCAATTTTTAAGCTGAGCTTAGAAAGGTACAGAATTCTGGGCTGGAAATTGTTCTGTTTAAGTAGATTAAAGGTAGATGACCATTGTCTTCTTGCTTGGAAAGTTTCATTAGAGAAGTCTGCGGTCACTCTGATGGATTTGCCCCTGTAGGTCAACTGACGCTTACTCCTGGCAGCTTGCAGAATCTTTTCTTTTGTCTTGACTTTGGACAGGTTCTTCACAATGTGTTTTGGAGAAGCTCGGTTAAAGTTGAGCCAACCTGGGGTCCGATATCCTTCTGAAAGCAGTGTGTCAGAATCTTTGGTGATATTTGGGAAATTTTCTTTTATAATATTGTCTAGTATGGCCTCCATTCCTCTGGGGCATTCTTCTTCCCCTTCTGGGATTCCTATAACTCATATGTTGGAATGCTTCATAAAGTCCCATAATTCTGACAATGAACATTCTGCTTTCTCTCTCTTCTTTTCTGCCTCTTTTACTATCTGAGTTATCTCAAGAACTTTGTCTTCTACCTCTGAAATTCTTTCTTCTGCATGGTCTAACCTGTTGCTGATACTTTCCATTGCATCTTTAAGTTCCCTAATTGACTGTTTCAGTTCCTTCAGCTCTGCTGAATCCTTTTTATATTCTTCATATCGTTGATCTCTTATTTGATTCTGTTTTTGGATTTCCTTTTGGTTATTTTCCACTTTATTAGCAGTTTCCTTCATTGTTTCCATCATTTCTTTCATTGTTTTCATCATGTGTATTCTAAATTCCCTTTCTGTCATTCCTAATTTCTTTACACGTGGAATCCTCTGCAGTAGCTACCTCATGGTCCCTTTGCGGGGTTGTTCTGGACTGGTTCTTCATGTTGCCTGGAGTTTTCTGCTGATTCTTCCTCATGAGTTATTTCTTTTATCTGTTTCCTTGCCCTAATTTTCCTTTCACTTCCTCTTGCTCTTTAAGTTCTTGTGCCTGTGGACTAAGGGTTACAGGACCAGAAGGGTGAGAAGGTTGAAGAGCAAAAAAGGGATGAAAGAAAGGAGGACCGAGGGAGAAGAAAAAAAAAATAGAGAACGGAGAGGGGGTGGGTAAAAGGAATATTGACAAAAAGAAGTGAGGCACAGAAAGAGGGAGACAGAGCAATATAGTTGTACAGTAGGGTACTTTGACACAACCTTAAAAAACCTCACCTTCTGGGGGTGCCCAGTTGGGTGGTTCCCTTGAGGTCAGCAGCTCTTTGCTAACCTGATCAGACCCAGTACCCCACCTCCACCAAATAGAGAGGAAAGACAAAAATGCTATAAATCAAACCAAAACAAGGAAATAGAAAACTTTACAGGATAAAATTGGGTGAAAAACCAAATAATAGTGGTAGAAACACTAGCAAAAATGAAGTTCTAGTTATTGAAAAATGCAGCAATGGGAAATTATAATTAAACTAGAAAAATTGAGAAAGAAAAAGGGTCTATATGGAAAAGGTTGAAATTAAAAAACAAAACATCAACAACATCAAAATAAAAAAAAATTAAAAAAACCAAAGCAAAAAAAAAATAAAAAACACAACCAAAAACAAAGCAGTATGTATGTTATTGAATATTGTCTGGGCAACACGTGGTCTTCTGGCGTATGAGATGTTAATCACAGTTCTGATACAATTGGAGGCTGCTGATTTCTCAAACCCCAGCAGGTATACACCCTAAATCTCTCTTCAGCCCACTTAAAAGGCACTTTGAACTTGTAAACTTGCTGAGCAGAAGCCTTCCCAGGAAAGTGCTTGTTGCTGGAATCACTGCTGAAGTGGCTATCCACTTACCCAGTGTGCCAAAACCGGTCTCACTCTGCCTCTGAGGGTTAGGGCTGCAAGGCGGCTCAGAGCCCACCCTCAGGCTACTCAGTCACTAGGTTACCAGCTCCCACCCGATTCTAGCTCTGCCACCCTGAGGGCGGAGCTTGCCAGGGCAGATCGCTCACAATGGCTCCCTGTGACCCACAGCCAAACACTATTAGCTCCATCTGGCTCAGTGGCTCAGACTGGGGCCCTATACAACGGCCAAAGTTCTCCGCGCTCCCGCTCAGGCTCTCCCCAAGGCAAGACTCTGAGTGCCAAGAGTCCAACTGAGTGCCAAGTCCAAAGACACCGAAACAGATCACAGGTAAGGCCTTTCCCGTTTGCAGTCTCGCTGCTACTGAACTGACAGTTGCAGGCGGGTTTAGACGGATTGAACACACGTGACCACTTGCCGTTTTTCCACTGTTTTAGTCCTCCTCTTGGGCTCCAGAAGTCTCTTGCTGACTCCCTGTATCCTCACAGGGGTGATGATAGGCAGATCCCACCAGCCAGAGATGCCTGGAGTTCTATCTCCCCAGACTCATGGTGCCCAGATGCAAGGAAGCTGTTACTCGGCCGCCATCTGGCTCTGCCTCTTCCAATAATGTACTTTATTATATTTGCTTTTATGGTTCATGTGTTATGTGCCATATCTGAGAACTCTTTGTGTAACTTAAGGTCAAATTTTCTTTCCTTTTTTTTTCTTTTTTTTTTTTTTTTTTTGCATTTTTTGGCCAGGGCCAGGTTTGAACCCGCCACCTCCAGCATATGGGGCCAGTGCCCTACTCCTTTGAACCACAGGTGCTGCCCAGGTCAAAAATTTTTATTCTATGTGTTCTTCAAGAAATTTTATGGCATTTTTTTTTTTTTTTTTTTTTACATTTAGATCTATGGTTCATTTTAAGTTAATTTTTGCACATGGTATCATCTTATTGTTCAGGTTTAACTTTTTTCCATGTGAATATCCAGTTGTCATAGCACATTTTATTGAAAACAATAATCCTTTACTAATTAAATTACCTTGGCTGTGTTGTCACAGATTGACACATTCTGTTTCTGTTTCTATTCTCATTCTTTATTTTATTTTAGTTTGTTCTTGAAATGGAATCTTGGTCTGTCAACCAGGTTAGAGTGCAGTGGCATTTTCATAGCTTACTGCAACCTCCTGCTCAAGACTCCTGGGCTCAAGCAATCCTCCTGCCTCAGCCTCCTATATAGTGAGGACTGTAGGTGCAAGCCACTACATCCCAATAATTTTTCTATTTTTTGGAGAGATAGAGTCTTGCTCAGGCTAGACCAAGCTCAGGGCCTCAAGTGATCCTCCCAACTCGGCCTCCCAAAGTGCTAGGATTATTGGCTTGAGCCACCACTGCACCTGGCTTCTATTGGTATTCTATCCCTGGACTCTGCTGTTTCATTGGTCTATATGCTAATAATTAGGCCAATGTCACACACTGTTAATTACTTAAGCTTAATAGGAAGTCTTGAAATCTAGTATAAGGTCTTCAACTTTTTCTTTTACAAAATAGTTGTGGCTGTTCTAATATATTTCCATTGCTGTGTTCAGTATATTATAGAATTAATTTATCAATTTGGATTATATTTAATCTATAGATAAATTTTAGGGGAATTGATAACCCAACAATATTAAATCTTCCAATATATGACATAATGTGTCTCTTCATTTATTTAGGTATTATTTTAATTTATCTTAGCAATGTTTGGAAGTTTTAAATACTCTACTGATTTATGAGAAAGGATTGTTGAAGTTTATAAGCATAATTGTGAATTTGCTTTTCTTCCAATTCTGTAAGATTTTCCAAAGCTCTATTAAAGATGCATACATTTTTATAATTGTCTCCTTTATGAAGTAATCCCTTGATTATTACAAAATTTCCTCTTTATTCTTGATGGCCTTCTCATTCTGAAGGTTACTTTTTCTTGATTAATACAGTGAATTTTACTAATTTCTGATAATTAGTGACTGCATAGTGTATATTAATACATCTTTTTTACTTTGAACTACTTGTGTCTTTATATTTAAAGTGAATTTCTTGTAGATGGCATGTAGTTCAACTTTGGTTTTTAAATTCAATCTGAAAATATCTGGTTTTATCTGGAGTATTTCCAGGGGTGTCCAACCTGCAGCTCAAGGGTCACATGCTGATTTTACAAGGACAGCTTTTGCTTATCAGTGGTGTTGTATATCATGAAAAGTATGTGTGGACTTTATATATATATAAAATCAACTTTCCATAGTGATTGTGTATTACCATGTGGCCCCATGTGCAGCAGAAAAGAAAAACAGTTGGATACCTCTGGACCAATTGACTATAATTGATTTTGACTTTGGCTGGGTGTAAGTATATCATCTTGCTCTTTGTTTTCCATGTGTTCCATTTGTTCCCTGTAACCTTTCCCCTCTTTTCATAATTATTTTTAAGGGTTCCATTTAATCTTTACTTATTAAGCAAACCTCTGTGTTTTCTTTCTTTTAGGGATTGGCTTGAGGGTTAAAATAATTACCTATAACTTAATCACAGCTTACTTTCAAATGATATTATACTTGTTTACATGTAATGAAATATCCTTATAATAACATGCTTATATTTTCTCCTTCTGTTCTTTTTGCTATTGCTATTGTAGATTTTGTATCTGTTATAAACTAGTATATTGCAATTTTTTATTTTAAACATTCAATTATCTTTTAAATAAATTTAAATTATATTTTCCCTTTTCTGGCATTCTTCATTTATTTGTATAAATCGAGTTTTCCATTCATAATTTCTTTTCTTCTTCATAGAGAATCCCCTTTAACATTTTTTATTGCTGCTCACAAATTTTGTTAGCTTTTGTTTGGCTGCAAAACTTTCAATTTCCTTCATTTTCAAGAAAATCTGAATTATTTCATTATGAAATGTTCAATTATGTTGCTTTAATTTTATTTGTTTTTTTTTTATTAAATCACAGCTGTGTACATTAGTGCATTTATGGGGTACAATGTGCTGGTTTTATATATAATTTGAAATACAACAAACTGGTTAACATAGCCTTCACCACACTTTCTTAATTATTGTGTTATGACATTTATACTCTACACTTACTAGATATGCCATGTACCCTTGTAAAATGCACCATAAGTGTGGTCTGAGCAATTACCCTCCCACCACCCATCCACCCCCATCCCCTTCCCTGCCCCTCCTCTTCCTCCTTCATCTTGGGCTGTAGTTGGGTTGTAGCTTTCATTTCATTTTGAAATATATTTTTGCTGTAATGTTAACAGTTTCTTTCAGCCCTTTAAAAATCTTGTATATCTTTTCTGGCTGGTATAGTTTTTGATACGATGTCCACAATCATTCTTGTCTTTCTTTTTACAAAGTATTGGCCCTCATCCTTTCCCTAGTTGTTTTTAAGATTTTTCTCTTTACTTCTGATTTTCATAGATTTTATCATAATGTGTCTTAGGGTAGTTGCTTTGTGTTTATTTTACTTGTAGTTCACTGAACTTTGTGGATATGTGGCTTCTGTTCATGCCTTTTGCCCTCTTTTTAATGGGGTTGTTTTTTTCTTGCATATTTGTTTGAATTCTTTGTAGCTTCTAGATATTAGCTCCTTATCAGCTGCATAGTGTGTGAATATTTTCTCCCATTCTGTTTACTCTTTCTAGTATATCTCTGGCTATGCAGAATCTTTTTAATTTAATCAGGTCCCATTTATTTTTCTGTTTATGTAATTGCCTTTGAGGTCTAAGTCATAAATTCTTTGCCTACACTGAAATGTAAATGAGTTTTTCATATTTTTTTCTAGAATTTGCATGGTTTTATGCCTTATATTTAAGTCTTTTATCTATCTTGAATTAATCTTGGGGAGTGGTGAGAAATAGGGCTCCTGTTTCATTCTTCTGCATAAGGATATCAAATTTTCTCAGCATCATATATTGAATAGGGAATCTTTTCGTTGTTGTATGTTGCCATCTGCCTTTTCAAAGATCAGTTGGTTTTGTAGATATATGGTTTTATATCTGGGTTCTCTGTTCTGTTACATTGGTCTGTGTCTCTATTTTGGTTCCAACATGAAGTTGTTTTGGTTACTATAGCATTATAGTATATTTTGAAGTGTGGTAATGTGATGCCTCCAAATACGTTCTTTTTGCTTATTTTTATTCTATCTTTTTACTCTCTGTGCTTCTGTTACTAAGGCATTCTACTGTGTTTCTCAGATCTTTGAGGGCTGGAACTTCTTGTGTCCATGTGTCAAAATCTTTGGTCATTTGGTCTTTGAATTCGTTGAATTCTTGAGACATCTTTTGGGTTACTGCTTGGACTTCTAATTCGATCTTATTTGCTATCCAGATTCTGAATTTGATTTCTGACATCTCAGCTATTTGTCTGTGCATGGGATCTTGTGCTGTGTCTGCCCCATTGTTTGTTGGGGGAGTTGATCTACTCTGATTATTCATATTGCCAGAGTTTTTCCCTTGATTTCGCCTCTTGATTGTTTTTCACCATTGCCTCTGGCTGTCCTCAGAGTTGGGGAGGTGTCTCTCCAAGATTAGACCCCAGTGAGATCACTCTACTGTT
Organism: Nycticebus coucang; assembly: GCF_027406575.1. Lineage (NCBI taxonomy): Eukaryota > Metazoa > Chordata > Mammalia > Primates > Lorisidae > Nycticebus > Nycticebus coucang. Next base: position 45,884,398 of record NC_069801.1, on the reverse strand, counting down.
GCTGGATCTTTGTAGGGAGTGACCCTGTGTAGCTCCTCTGGGGCTGCCCCAGCCAGGGAGTTCTGGTTGTGGGAGCAGCTCCAGGGTGTGACACACCGGGATCCAGCAACAGGGAAGGCAGTGGTGCACGAAGTTCTGGGAGTGCCTGGCACCCAGTGACTTTGGCACAGAGGGGCCAAGCCTCCAGCAGTCTCTGGCCAGGAGAAGAGCTCCGCGCAGAGGCATGGAGGGCTCGGGAGGGCACGCAGCTACCAGAGTCCCTGGCCAGACTGGGGCGGTGTGGAGACAGGGAGGGTGCAGGAGGGAGGACACGGGTTGCACAGCTCCCGGAGTTCCTGGTCAGGACGTGCAGAGGCCTAGCAGGCGCAGGTCTCGGGTCGCGGAGCAGCTCCTATGGCCGGGCACACACGGGTTGCAGGTCATGGTGCAGCTCTTACCGCGCAGCGCTTACAGTTCCAGAGGCTAGAAATCCCAGGTGAAGGCAGCAGCATCTGGTGTCTGGTGAGGGCTGTTCTCTGCTTCCAGGATGGTATCTTACTGAAGCATCCTCCAGAGGGAACATGTGCAGAATTTTCACCATTGTTCTGTGGTCCGTGGATTCATTCTTCCAATCACCAAGACCCTGAGAACCTACTTCAAAATCAGACCATGGCCGCCTATCTTTCTGTTTCACTAACACATCAGACTCGTCGGTCTCCGGGGTCAACCCCCACAGCGCCTATGAAGTTTTATTTTTAAGATATTTTAGGCATCTTGAGTACCCTTTACTCTAAGAATAGTTTAACCCTGTTACTGAGTCCTGGCCCTTTTGGAGCTTTAATAAATGACCCAAGGGATCAATGAGAACTCTCCACTTTTAGAAGTGTAACAATTCCTAATCCCTCTGCAATCTCAAGGAATTGTTCAATTGCAAGTTATCCCTACTTGTTCTTTCCCTGACTTCATGGAGTTGTACATCTGGAGACAGTAATGACTCATGGGCACTCCTAAGCAAATTTCTGGAGTTTTTTTTCTGCAAATCTCTCTCCTTTCAAGACATATTCTTCATCATTTTAGAATCTCAGGACTAATCTCTCTCTTTTTGGCTTTGCAAAACCTTCAAGCTGTGCTTGAGATCCCTCTCTCTTCCTCAACGTCCAAAATATGCCTCTGGCAAAAAGCTTACGTGATCACAAGGGTCACTTCATATTTTTTCCTTATTTTAGGGGGTAGAGTCCTCCATTGCCTATTCTCTAATATCTGAAGAAAAATTATTTTATATAATTCATTCAGTTTTCTAGTTGTTTAAGGCAATAGAGTGAATGTTGTTCCAGCTATACATAGTGACTAGAAATATAATTCTAAGTCCTTTTAAGTCTGTCCTCAAATTTAATGTACTCATTATATAATATACTAATTATAGATAATCTATATAGTTAGATATATAGAATAGATAGAATCTAACTATGTAGTTAACTATATAGGTTATCTAGAATCTTTGATTACAGGGTCTATAATCAGAGGTGGATTTCAGTTTAGTTTGTGAAGCATCAATAATCACTTCCAATCTGTCAAGATATACCTTATATTTGGGGATACAAAGATAAAATTGAGAAAAATCTAATTGCTACTGAGCTATGTCTAGCCAAAGAAGACAGATTAGTAAGTAATTATGGGCAAGTCATTTATAATCTGTCAGAAGAAGGGTAGGCTGAACAACATTCTTACCAATTCCCCCAAATTAATCTGGATTATTATTGTGCAGAATCCACTAAGATTTGTATTTTATTCTATTGCTTATATTTTTTCTAAACTCAGGCAAGTTAATGAAATTGTTTAAACTTCAGTTTTTCATCTTCATACCTACCTATGATAGTCCTTAGATAGTTGATTGCAAGGACTAAGAGTGGTTGAATAGTTTCTGCCCTATATAAGGTGCTCAGTTTAGATTAATCCCTTCTCTCTATCCCTCAGTTTTCTTACCCATATATTTGGAATTATCTCTGTGAAGATCAGATAGTAAGAGCTTCCCAGAACTATGGAGTTTTCATATCACTATGGAACTCTGAGGCCATTGGCAATTTTCCTTATTTTATGAAGAGCAAACTGTGCAAGTTAATTAAACATCCTTCCCTCTATAATTATTATACCAGGCTGAGTGAAAGAGTAGACTGATTTCTACTCTTAGCTTCTGGGGTACTTTCTAGAAGTGGTCTTGTTAGGTTCTTCACAGTATAACCAGCCTTATATATGGGCAGCATCAATTATTTTCTAGAAGAACAAAGAGTATGTGCTATGGATTTTTGGACTAGTCTTGTGGAGTTAGGCAAAGCTTAGCGATCTTTTTAGATCCTTACGGCATATGTTTCTATCAGCTAGTACTGCTCCAGAGTATTACTTCAGAGTACTTGTGAGCAAACATATATGCAAAATGGCACTAATATGTTTCATGCCTCTGACTAAGTGGCTATTTTCTAATGAAAATGAGTCTAGAAAAAAAAATCCCCTTTACAGTGATGTTGCCCAAGTCATGAGAAGAAGAGCTCAATTCACTTCATAAAAGACAGGAAATTGGAAAATATTGGGGCTCAAGCTTTCATTATTATTTGGGTGACTCTGGGATCATTTGCCCTTAGAGGACACCAAGCTCTTTGTTATTGTAGAGACATCTCAGAATCTGTTCCTTCTGGCAAAATGAGAATAGAAAAAGAGTAATCCAAGAGTACGGGTAATTCCCACACTTGTTATGAATGAGTAATAGCTTGACTTTGAGTTTTCTAGCAGCCCAGAAAGAGATATACAAGGTTGGACAATTAATTTTAAGACCTCATCCTAGAAAAAGTGCTACATGCCTCATTGCTGAATATCACTACAGTCAGCCACTAGATGGCTAACAGGACTATTTCAAAGGTGACTGCAGTGGTATATAGCACTTTTTCTAGAATGTGTTTGCAAACTTAATTGTCTTGACCACCTATGAACATGGGTCATGCTCTCCATAGGGAGAGAGTAGGCAGTCTTTATAAAGAGTGTAGTTTCTTAGATGATGAGCAATATTCTTTTTTTTTTTTTAAGTTTTTTTTTCTTTTTTTTTTTTTATTGTTGGGGATTCATTGAGGGTACAATAAGCCAGGTTACACTGATTGCAATTGTTAGGTAAAGTCCCTCTTGCAATCATGACTTGCCCCCATAAAGTGTGACACACACCAAGGCCCCACCTCCCTCCCTCCGTCCCTCTTTCTGCTTCCCCCCCCATAACCTTAATTGTCATTAATTGTCCTCATATCAAAATTGAGTACATAGGATTCATGCTTCTCCATTCTTGTGATGCTTTACTAAGAATAATGGATGAGCAATATTCTTAATCATATCCTTGGCTACATCTGAGCAAAAAAGAAAAGTTTCATAAGGATATTTCTTGTAACTTCTCTCATTGTCATCCTTTTTATCTGCCATATGAATAAAAAAACAATCAAAATATTGTTCTCTTGTATGTAACCTGGCTTGACTCAAAGATAAATTTTAGAATATCTCAAAAAGTGGATTAACTGTATACTTTTAAGGCTTTTTCCATTTTTTTTTCTCTCTCTCTCAACTAAGCTTTTCATAAATATTGAGTGGCAAGGAACTTAAGGTTGAGTTTCTGACAATTAACTAACTAATTAATATAATTTACTAACCACAAGTTTCCTAAATAATCAGTGGTCTGTATAACCCTTTTCCATGAAAAAGTTTCTAAGAATCAAATCTATAAACTGGAGGTATTAACACTTTCAAATGGATATTATAAAGACTAAAAAATATGATATTACTATAATAGTAATAGTGGGCAATAATAATGTAATAGTTATCAGACATTGACCCATTCCTAGATGTCAGGTACTGCTAATTGCTTTAGTTAGATTATCTCATTTAATTATTACAATAAACTTTAAATGGTAGATTTTATAATTGCACCAATTTAAAAAAATAAAAAACTGAGGGTGACAGAGTTTAAGTAAATTGTCTAAAGTCACAGATTTGGTAAATGGGGGAGTCAGGATTAAAGTGCAGGTTGGTTAGTTTCCAGAGTTCTTACATTTAACTACAATGCTATGACCATATGTGGTATTCAATAACAGGTTAATAGTATTTTCATAGAGTCACAGCATAACCTATATTGTTGTTAATCTGTACAAGATTAATGTGATTGGCATATTTTTGTTCGAAAGTGTTACATAGCCTGCAGCATTTTATTTTTTTTTTTGCCTACCACTTTTCATCAAATTTAAGAAGCCATCAACTCTAAGATGCACCATTACTTTATGTACTACTAAGAAAGAAAAACATAGCCAATTAAACCTTGGCACAATAGTTTCTTACTACTCTGAATTTTTATTTTATACTCATTGAAAAACCTCTTTTAAACTTATTTATATAGTTTTTTTTTAAGTCTTGGATCACTTATGCATAATAAAAAACACCTGCAAATAAAATGTTAAGGTATATTGAAAATATTCAGGATCCAACTCTTCATAATTACTTTTTTACTCAAAGTTATCAATAGGCATATTTTTCCACACATTAGCATCTTCTGTGCCTTTAAGAACATGGTGATGCAGCATTTCTTCAAAATGTCCACTGTCCTCTTGGTATTTTCTCCCAATCCAGTTAATACATTAGCAAGTTTTGATATGTGTACTTAGGCGATGTCAATAGGTAATGACTGTCACAGAGACTGTAAGATGTATCTAGATTTCAGAGTGAAAAATGGAGGGGAAATGTATGTCTTAGCATTTATAATTAATTAGACAATTAAATGATATAGTAAATATGTAGATTATGTTGCTGACCAAGTTTTTGTAGATAATAGCTTTTGGATATTGTCCATTGCCTTGGAAATTTTTGCATATCTACAAGTTTTCAAGGTCATCTTTTATAGCATATTCACTATGATAATATAATAGTGGTTTTGTCTTTCCTAAAACAATAATATAGAATCTTATAATATCCTTTTTTAATAGGAAATGAAAATAATACAGATATATATGCTAATTTCAGCCTTCAGTCTAATATTTGTGTGACCCCAAGCAAGCCTTCATCTGTAACATTAGAATAGTTATCTTCATGATCTCCAAGAGCACTTCTAACCCAAATAAGATTTATTCTTAAGTCCTACTATCATTGCACACCAGCTATAAGCATACCTTGGTTTGATTCCCTTTATTGCACTTTGTGGATACAGCAGTTTTTACAAATTGCGGACTGCATTCAGCATGTCTCTTGACACCATTTTTCCAATAGCATGTGCTCACTTTGTGTCTCTAGGCCACATTTTGACAATCTTGAAAAATTTCAAACTTTGTTATTATTGTTATATTTGTTATAGTTATCTGTGATTGGTGATCTTTTTAATGTACTTTGTGTCTCTAGGCCACATGTTGACAATCTTGAAAAATTTCAAACTTTGTTATTATTGTTATATTTGTTATAGTTATCTGTGATTGGTGATCTTTATAATGTTTGATCAAAATTTCTTCTTTTCTTTTGTTTATTAATTCATTTTAGATGAGGGTACATATGATTAGGTTACCTTGATTACATTTTAAGGTAAAGTCTGAATTGTAGTTGTGACCATCACCCAGGAAGTGTGCCATTTAAACAAACATTGTACCTGTTGGGTAAGAATTTACCAGACTCTCTTCTTGCCTCTTCCCTCTTTGAATTTAATTGAGTTTTTATGTCAAGTATGTACATGTGTACATTGTTAATATACAAGTTTCAACTTAGTATTGACTACAGCTCTTGATTTAACATTCTTGTGATACTTTACTCAGGAGAGTACAGAATGAATTATCCAAATCCATTCAAGTTCTAACAAAAGATACAAAATCTTCATATTTTTGGCTAAATAGTATTGCATGATAGTGATCTTTGATATTACCATTGTAATTGTTTGGGGGCACCATGAACTGTGCCCATATAAGAGAGTAGATTTAATCAATATGTGTGCTCTGTCTTCTACATTGATCAGCCCTTTCTGCATTTCTCTCCTACTCCTTGGGCCTCTCTGTTTCCTAAGACACAACAATTTAAACATTGTTGTGTCTTAGGAAACAGCCCTACAATTACCTCCAAGTGTTCAAGTAAAAGGAAGAGTTTCATGTCTCACTTTAAGAAAAGCTAGAAATGATTAAACTCAGTGAGGAAGGCATGTCAAAAACTGGAACAGGCCGAAAGCTAGGCCTCTTGCATCAAATATTTAGCCAAGTTGTGAATATAAAGAAAACATTCTTTAAGAAAATTAAAAATGCTACCCAGTTATGACATGAATGATTAGAAAACAAGATGGCCTTCTTGATGATTTGGAGAAAGTTTTAGTGGTCTGAATAGAAAATCAAACCATCACAACATTCCTTTAAGCTAAAGCATAATCTAGAGCAAGGCTGCAACTCACTTCAATTCTTTGAAGCCTGGGAGAGGTGAAAAATCTGTAGAATAAAAGTTTGAAGCTAGCAGAAGTTGGTTCATGAAGTTTAAAGAAAGAAGCCATCTCTATAACATAAAAGTGCAAGGTGAAGCATCAAATGCTAATGTAAAAACTGCAGCAGGTTATCCCAAAAATCTAGCTCAGATAACTAAAGAAGTTGTCAACACTACACAAGATTTTCAAAGACACACAGCTTTATATAGAAAGAGACACCAGCTATGACTTTTATAGCTAGAGAAGAGAAGTCAATGCCTTGCTTCAGAGCTTCAGAGGACAGGCTGGCTCTTGTGTTAGGGGTTAATGGAGCTAAGTCACTTCAAATCAAAGCCAATGCTTATTTACATTCTGAAAGTTAAGGACTAGGACCTTTAAGAATTATTCTAAATCTACTCAGCCTATATTCAATAAATGGAATAACAAAGACTAGATGACAGAACATGTGTTTACAGAATGGTTTACTGAAGGTTTTAAGCAAGCTACTGAGACCAGCTGATCAGAAAATAAAAGATTCCTTTTAAAATATTACTGCTTATTAACAATGCCCCCAAGAACTCTGATGGAGATATAAAAGGATGTAAACGTTATTTTTATGTTTGCTAACACAACATCCATTTCACAAGTTATGTATTAATGAGTAATTTTAACTTTCAAGTCTTATTATTTATACATTTTATAAGGCTAAAGCTTCCACAGATAGTGATTCTTCTCATGAACCCAGGCAAAATAAACTGAAAACCTTCTGGAAAGAATTCATCATTTCAGAAACCATTAAGAACGTTAGTGATTCACAGGAGGAGGGAGAAATAATGAACATTAACAGGAAGTGAAAGAAGTTGATTTCAAACTCCATTGATGACTTTCAGGGCTTCATTGAAGGATATAACCACAGATGTGGTCAAACTAGCAAGAAAACTCGAATTAAAGGGGGAGCCTGAAGGTGTAACCGAACTGCAGAAATCTCGTGATAAAACTTAAACAGGCAAGGTGGTGACTCTTATGCAGGAGCAAAGAAGGCAGTTTCTTGAGATGGAAGCTACTCCTGATGAAGATGCTGTGAACATTTTTAAATGACAACAAAGGATTTAGGATATTACATAAACTTGACTGATAAACCAGGAACAGAGTTTGAGAAGATTGAGTCCAAATTCAAAAGAAATTCTACCGTGGGTAAAAGGCTATCAAACAACATCAGAAGCTGCAGAGAATTCTTTGGTGAAAGGAATAGTCGATCTATGTGGCAAACTTCATTGTTTTGTTATTTTAAGATTGCCACAGCTACCCATCCTTCAGCAACAGCAGCCTAATCATTCAGTAGCCATGAACTTCCATCACCGAAAAGATTACAACCTGCTAAAGGTTCAGATAATTGTTATCATGTTTAGTAATAAAGTATTTTTTAAGCCAGTCAAATTTATCAGTGGGGCATTGAATACAAACTTTCGTGACACTAATATTAATAAGTAATAATGTATTTTTAAATTATAGTGTGTATGCTTTTTAGACACAATGTTATTATTCACTTATTAGACCACAGTATAGTGGAAATACAGACTTATATGCACTGGGAAACCAGAAAATTCATGTGACTTGCTTTATTGCAATATTCACTGTATTGCTGAGGAACCAAACCAACATCATCACCGAGGTATACCAATGTGTGCTTATTGTTTCAAATATCTGATATTATCTTCAAAATAACCCTATTTCTATAGCAATATTCTACTCCAGAAAACAGACTTTGAAGCATTAACCAATTACCTCAAGTCCTGGTTACTAAGAGGAAAAGCTGTGATTCCACATGTGTCTTAATTATTCTAAATCCCAGTCTTCTATATGACACATATTGCCCCTTTTGGAGTCCTTAAAACTTTAAGCAGAACACAGGAAGAGCTAGACAGTTGCTAGGATTGTAAAACTGGTATATCATATTCCCCGAGAACATAATCTTTGTGCTAAATGCCAGAAAAATAGAGATAAATGAGATCTTTCTCTGTCTACGAAGCACACAGTTTAGTAATGTATCTTTCAAAATATAGTCTTTAGATTGCTAAATTTTATTCAACATTATTTAACAGATTTATAGAGGACCCACTTTGTGCTAGGGAAAAATTATACATCATTGAAAAGAATACCTGTGACCTCTTCCCTCATGGGCCTTGTGATCTAATGATAAAGAGAGTTAGTATGCAAGTAAATAATTAAATGCATTTATCATTTAAAACTGGAATATGCTGTGATAACTTACTATTTTAATGTTAGGAGATAGCATGAAGGACATACTTAGATGATACGGTCAAAGGAAGGGACTCTGTGGAGGTGACATTTACTTTGAAGCTTAAATGATTAGGAGGAGAGTGAAGAATACTGAAGATCATGCCAAGAAGAAGAAAAGGAGGAAGAGAATGGTTGAAAACCTCTAGTGGGTAAGGTATTATATAGAAATCAAGGAAATGAAAGGAGAAATGTAACAAGATGGAGTTGGAAAGAGAGACGGGGCTAAAGTCAGGGCTCAAAATCTACTTTAAAAGAAAGTAAGGGATCCCATCGCAGGCTGGGCAAGGGATTTGAAGAGAAACTTCTCTGAAGAAGACAGGCGCACGGCCTTCAGACATATGAAAAAATGCTCATCATCTTTAATCATCAGAGAAATGCAAATCAAAACTACTTTGAGATATCATCTAACTCCAGTGAGACTAGCCTATATCACAAAATCCCAAGACCAGAGATGTTGGTGCGGATGTGGATAAAAGGGAACACTTTTGCACTGCTGGTGGGAATGTAAATTAATACATTCCTTTTGGAAAGAGATATGGAGAACACTTAGAGATCTAAAAGTAGATCTGCCATTCAATCCTGTAATCCCTCTACTGGGCATATACCCAGAAGACCAAAAATCACATCATAATAAAGATATTTGTACCAGAATGTTTATTGCAGCCCTATTCATAATTGCCAAGTCACGGAAAAAGCCCAAGTGCCCATCGATCCACGAATGGATTAATAAATTGTGGTATATGTGCACCATGGAATATTATGCAGCCTTAAAGAAAGATGGAGACTTTACCTCTTTCATGTTTACATGGATGGAGCTGGAACATATTCTTCTTAGTAAAGTATCTCAAGAATGGAAGAAAAAGTACCCAATGTACTCAGCCCTACTATGAAACTAATTTAGGGTTTTCACATGAAAGCTATAACCCAGTTATAACCTAAGAATAGGGGGAAGGGAGAAAGGGAGGGGAGAGAGGGGGGAGGTGGAGGGACAGAGGGTGATTGGTGGGATTACACCTGCGGTGCATCTTACAAGGGTATATGTGAAACTTAGTAAATGTAGAATGTAAATATCTTAACACAATAACTAAGAAAATGCCAGGAAGGCTATGTTAACCAGTGTGATGAAAGTGTGTCAAACGGTCTGTGAAACTGGTGAATGATGCCCCAGGATCATATCAATGTACACAGCTATGATTTAATAATAAAAAAAAAGAAAGTAAAAACTTTCTTCTGGGGGATCAGGAAGACTTACATTTATGAAAACTAATTTTTTAAAATTTTAGTTTGTTGACTTCTGTGAAAAAGAGACAATGACCACTGTAGAAGAGAAGGAATTAGCAAGAAGGCTGTTGCACCGGTGAAATAACAATGGCTTAGATCAGGATGGGTTGCAGTAGAAATGAAAAGAAGTTAAAAGGTTTGAGATTTTTTAGATTATTGAAAGATAAATTGAACTGAGGAATCAAGGTTGAGTTCAGGTCGAATATTGGGGAATTGGTTGAATATTATTGCCATTGACTTCATTAGGGGATTTTTTAAGAACAGTGATGCGAGTGAAATAGGAGAGTGAGCACTGCTATTTTGAAAACGCCAACTTATAGATATGTGATGGATCCTTAAGGAAAAAATATTTAGTAGTCTTTTGGACATACAAAGCTGGAGTCCAGAGGAGAAGTTTGCACTAGAGATATACATTTGAGATTGTCAGGATATAGATTATAGATTATATTTAATGTCTATATTTTCATGAGAAAACCTAGGAAGACAGGTAGAACAAAAAACTGTAAATGGTATAGGAGAAAACCCTGGGAAACTTCAATAGGACAGAAGAAAAGGGGCCCACATAAAACTCAAAAAGTAAGTGGCCAGAGATTGGAGGAAAACTAGGGATAGAGTGAACTGACTTGTCATTGAAGAATAGGTGGAGCAGAGAAATTAGTGGATGGAGTGTTGAGTCATATAGTCAAGGTTATTTGCTATTGGTAGCAATCCAGGAAGGAAGTATTGATGATGCAGGGACATGGGAGATAACCCAAGCAGTGCAATCCCTGAGCAAATGACAGAAAAAATCTAGACTACATGCTAAGGGCCTGGGAATATAAGGATGATGATTTCTAAAATATAAAGCATTAGATGATATTACCCTCTAAGAATGGTGCTGAGGGAAAAAGAATAATAGTTTTCTAGAGATAGAAGAAAGTTTGAATTAATATTTTTCAGAGAAAAAAACTACTTACCGGAATAACCTTGTAGAATTGCTAAACAATGTTTAACAGTTGCTTGACATGGAAGAGTTAAATAGAAGAGAAAACAGGAAGGGGGTGGTGGCTATCAAGTGGTAGGCTCAATGGATTAGACTGCAAAAAGTTACAGTAGGGCAAATGCTTCTGCAAATATGAAAGATGCTGTTGTAGAACATACAGTGTGGACATTTGAGATTATAGGTAGGACAGAGCATGTCTGTTGAGGGGAAAGGGAGAGAAGTGGTGGCAAGGGGAGAGGAAAAACATTATTAGAGATTTTTAAACTGTACACCCCTTCCATCCCCTCCCAGAGTTTATGTGTGGGTTGGGATGAATTTTGGTACTCTAAGTTATTGCTAGCATAGAGTTCCTGTATTAGTTGAGTCCTGCATATGATGTCCTTATTAACCCAGACAAGGAATTCAGCTCTTCTTCTGGATATATCTAAACACACATGCACGTGAATGCACGCACACATCCATACAGGCATATACAGGCATACACACATAAATAGGAAGTATTTATTACTGTAAGCTAGGCATTGTTCTATTTGTTAAAATATAGCATTGAGGTTAAAAAGTCACGATGTTGGACATATAAATGTGGAAGTCAGTCAGAAAAAAGAAAGTGGGTGGGGAGAGATGGAACCAGTGAGGCAAAAATTAAAGCTGTTGACAGATAAATCAAATTCACCAAAGTTTAAGCTATAGTATTGCTGGCACATATATAGTGCTATTTACAATAACAATAAAATTAATAATAACAATGTTAATAAAAATTCTTTAATAATGCTTATGTGTCAAGCACTGTACTAAATATTAACATATATTAATCCATTCCACTCATGAAACTTGGTAAGGTGGGTGCTATTGTTACAGTATTGAGAGTGAACAGGGTTTGAAAGGAAGAGAGGGGGGAGAAAGTGAAAGAGTGAGCTGAATTAGGAGGTGGTCCCAGACATGTGGAAAGGAGTGGTCAGATGCCAGAGGAAATTTAAACTTTTAGCAGGGACTGAGGGAAATTTGTAGAACAGGTATGGTAGACTGAGCCTCTCCTAATGGCCTTCCAGTGGAGGTGGAAGATGGACTCTACTGCCAGATTCAATGTGGGTGATGGTTCTGGGCACCTCTTCTCTCACAGAGCGGGAGGCGAGTAGCTAAGGTGACTGGGGACTCTCCTGCCCCATCCAGGGGAGGAAAAGGTGATTCTGCTAAGGAGAAAGAAAAGGTGAATTCTTTTTTTGCCCCCACCACTGCTACTACACTTAGAATTGTTCTGTTTAACAGAACCAAATTGAATAGTTCAGTTCAATTGCTTAAGATTGTAGGGCTACATGTAAAGTGTTTTAGAAACAAAAGTTTTGCTTAAAAATTGTAATTATGTGTTTAGAAAACCACGGCCCATAGAATAATTTTATTTTAATAATTTTCAGTCCAACCCCTCATTTTTAAGATAGTGATCCAGAAAAAGGGTCCAGGGCCAGGTAGAGAGTGGCCCAAGAATCTGAAAGTTTGAAGCTGTAGTGAGCTGTGATCATACCACTGCACCCCAGCCTGAATAACAGAGTGAAACTCTATTGCTAAAAAAAAAAACAAAAACAGCAACAACAACCCCCTAAACAATAACAACTACAACCCCCCCCTAAAACTGGTGTTTCAGAATAGAAAAATAAAGGATTTTAACTCCCGTATTCCAGACATTTGGAATAGTGACACATAGTATATGTCTAATAAATATTTGTTGAATGAGTGATAAGTGAATAAGTGAACAAATCAATGAATAGATAAGAACTGGATAAATTAATACTGATATCAGAATATCAGAAAATTCTAATATCAGAAATAGCTGTGGAATAAACCCTCTCCTTCAACCTTCTCACAGTACAGAGGCCTGAGAGGGAAGAGCCCTAGTACTAGTCCTGGCTGGACAAAGGATCTGCAGTAGAGAGAAAGGCAACTTGCCAAGGTCACTTCTCCAAATGAGCCGTGTAAATCAGATGTCAGCTGAGGTGTCCTTTCATTGAAGATTCAAATAAAATTATCTCTAAGTTCCTACCTCATGTACAGCAAGAGTTTGATACCCCTTTCAACCCCTCCCAGAGTTTATGTGGGTGGGGTGAATTTTGGTATTCTGGGTTATTGCTGGCTCACAGTTCCCTGTGTTAGTTGAGCTGATGGATTGTCTTGCTGAGCTTTGTATGATGTCTTTATTGATTGACTCAGACAAGGAATTCAGTTTTTCTTCTGGATATATCTAAATTCATACACACACATATAAACAATTAACTGACTATATAAAGATTTTTTTGTGTGTAACAAACTTTCATTAAGATTTGGGGAGATTTGTGTTATAGCAGTGAGTTATGGCGATTTGGGGTGTGTATGTTATGGCAATGCAAAAATACTTAAATTTTAATATTAGTCACAGCTGTTCTGAAAACATAGACATTTCTATTAAGTTTGACTTTATCTTCTCCATTATCTTAATTTTTGTACAGATACTCCTCCACTTACAATGGGGGGTTATGTCCCAATGAACCCACTATAAGTTGAAAATACTATAAGTTAAAAGGGCATTTAATACGCTTAAACCTACTAAACATCATTGCTGAGATTAGTCTGCCTTGAATATGCTCAGAACACTTAGATTAGGCTACAGATGGGCAAAGTCAATAACACAAAGCCTATTTATTGTATAATAAAATGTTGACTATATTATGCAATCTATCAAATAATGCATTGAAAGTGAAAAACAACATGGATGCGTACTCATTATTAACATATATAACTGAAAGCACCATGGTAAATCGATCCATCATAAACTGATGATGACTGTCTGTACCTGCTGTATTTTAATTAATTCCTCCCACTTCCCTTTCCTTTCTTTTCTGCTTATCACATCCCCAAATTCCTATTCATTTCTTATGAATTGGAAGAATTTCATCTTTTGTTTCCTTGTTACTGGTTGAAGCTCATGATCTTAGGATTTTGTCTTCTATTCCCAAGTAGCTTAGCACAGCAATTTTCCAAAATAAAGTAGTTTCTTTCTCAAAAAAAGTGGTGTTAACCATTAAAAGATCATTCTCTACCCCCATTTTTGTTAGTGAAACATTGTTTTGCATTATAAATGAAATTGAAAACAAAACAAAACAATAATGCTATTGGAAGGCTATTGAGGTCTTGTTTTGAGGAACAAATCCTGGAACAAATCCTGGAGGTACTTCCAGAAGCACTCTGCGAGGGATCTTAACAGTATTAATTCATGAAATAGCTACTCAGGTATTGACATGATTGTGATTTGGTGTTAATAAAACTAATCCTGTTTTTCCAATTCTACTTTCAAGTTTCTCAGAGAAACTTCCTGACTTAAGGAAGGCATTGCCTTACAGTTCAGTGAGCTATGCCTAGGTCAGGACCATGTTGAACAGGCAAGGCCATGTGGTCAGCCCTGGATTTTGGAGTCACCTCCAGGGAATGCAAAATCATTGGGTATGCAGCAGCCATCGCAAGCAGTATCTTCCACACTACTTATGTTAGGCATAAACTTCATGGTAGTACTGTTTATTCATCCAAATGATACCTACGAGAAGCATGCTCAAAAATGGGTCCAGGGTACTAGTAAATAGAGACAAATGATATTTACACTGGAGAAATTTAGGAAAAAGGAAGCAAGACAAATGAAAATATGCCTTCTGGCACTCAGTGGTATTACTGCTAGTGATTAGAGTAAGGAGTACATGTGAGGCATTTGTCTGTTATTTAAGCGAAGTAAAACTCTTTTAGTAAAGACAGCATCCAAGAAACTCTCGTTACCTATTGTAATGGATATCTCTGGAATGTTGTGTGTCCTCTGATCTTTCAGAATTGCTTTAAGAGCAGCCAGCCAGCCTGGGGGCCAGCACCTATATTTTGAATCTTTTGATTAGGTGAACTGAACTCGGAGGGGGAGGTTGTGAAAGTTGTTTTCAAGTTATGTGACCCTCTTCTCATTTAAGAAGTGATACTAGATCCTGCTTCCATTTTAAGGGGATTTTTGAATTCGCTTGGCCATTCTATAAAAAGGAGAGATAGCTATTCTATAAAAAGGAGAGATAGCCCAGACTTTTAATTTTGCCCTTGGAGTAAATAAAAATTTGAAAAGGAAGTAGTAGCAATAGGATTATCACCACACAAGTGAACATTTACTGAGAACTTACTGTCTTAGACACTGTGATAAGAGTTTTCCATATATGGACATTTTATCCCCACAGTAATTCTATGAATTCCATACTCTCATGAAGTAGATATTCTTATTACTTCACTTTTACAGATAAGGAAACTGGAGCTCGGCGTGATTGAGAACAGACCCATGTCACATAGCTACTGAGTGACAGAGACAGCATGAGGATATAGGTCACACTTATTCCAGACTCTTCACTGGTTTTCGAGCTCATATATTTTCCCCTAAAGTATAGTACAAAGAGGATGGTATTGAGACTAGGATATCAGAATATCTGGATTCCAGTCCTGCTCTCCACCAGCTCACTGTGTCACTTTAGACAAACTATTTATTTTTTCCCCAACTTACTTTTCGCATCTGTAGGACATGGACAAGTCTATGAAAATCCTTACAATGACATGATTCTGTGATCCTACAAGTTCTCAGAGTCCTCTAAAATAAACACTGTGCTTGAGAGAGGTCATTGGGACTGACTGGGGGGGACATAATTCTGCAGTTCTGTTTCATTGCACTCTCCATCCAGAGAAAGTTTGCAAAGGCCATTCCTGTCTCTTCATCTGGTGGTATTTGCTTACAGCAAGCCATTCATTGCATCCTTGAGAATTATACTCTTAATTTGTCAAAATTTAAATTTAATAAATAAATGCATAATGCCTGCTCTGGGTCTGGTAAAATGCATTCTACTTAAAGTAACAGATTCATATCAGCAAAATATTTAATACTGGTTTGGGGCAGCAGGTCTAGGCTAGAGATAGAAATTCAGATTGCTGACAGACAGTCCATTTTCCATATAAGAAATGTAATATGGTACTCCAGCTCCAGAGGAATTCCTCTTTAGGAAGAAGTAAGAATTGGTTAAAAAAAAAAAGAAAAAAAAAAGCAGTCTGGTCTGTCTTTTGTTATGCAGATTATAGGAAAAACAATCTTAGCTATATATGGAGGTCAATATTTGACCATTTCAAAACTATAAACACCATTGTTATATCTTTTTGTTGTTGTTACTTTTTTTTTGCTGGGGCTGGGCTTGAACCCACCACCTCCGCCATATAGGGCTGACACCCTACTCCTTGAGCCACAGGCACCGCCCACTGTTGTTATATCCTTAAGTCCTTCTAGATCTCACTGAAACCCAGAGTGGCCTACCACAGGAGAGGACATTTAGAGTTCCCAAGCTTTCTTCCTGTAGCTAGGCTGAGTCCATGAGAGACTATAGAAACACAATAGAAAGGGCCCTTGGACCTGCATTCAGAAAACCTTGGTAGAATCCCAGCTCTGCCAAGGTTAAGCGCTGTGACCTTGACCAAGTTTATGATTCCTGCTCTGCTTCCATTGTAAAGTCAAGATAAGGATCCAAGAGGTTTCCTCAATATTAAATTAAGAGGAAAAGAGAATAAATATTTATTAAAGCATCTTCTATATCCTGATGGTTTTCTCCACTTTCCTTATCTATGAAATAAAATAATTATACCTGCTTTTTTAAATGTAAGATATGATTATGTTTATTCCCTTTGTAAAAATGAACTATATCCTTCCTTCAAGGAGATGTAGTCAAGTGCATGATTCAAATACATTACTAAATAGCAGGCATTGGTGGTATAGTGGTTACTATAGCTGCCTTCCAAATACATTACTAATAGAGTAAAATATAACTTAAAATGCCATAATCCAGGTACAGGACAGTATGGAGACACAAAACAGTGAACACTGAATTCTATCATGAGGACTCAGAAAATGCTTTCCAGAGAAGGAATCATTTGAGCTTAGCCTTGAAGTGTGGATGAGAACTATTTAGCAGGTAAAGAAATTTAAAAATAGTGCTTAAGGCAGAGGGGGTGGAGGGATCAGTAAGAGCACTGGCCTGGAGGTGTGCAGTGAATGGCCTGACACTAGCTGAGTAAGACCTCCAGTAGGCTAAACAGGGGTCAGTAGAATGTTGAGGCCCTAGATAAGCTTGGAGCCAAAACATTAAGCTATTTGACTGTCAAATTCAGATATAATAGAGAGTCACTGCAGTTTGGTTTCATTGGAAAAGGGATTATAAAATGAATATGTAGCATATATATGTGATTGGCAGAGATTTGGGGTCTAAAGATTTAGAAGTCAGAAAGATATCAGTCAAATATAACATATTTTGCTAGGTGACCATTGACAAGTGGGTTAAACTCTCTCTATATAAATTACTCAAATCTTTAAAATGGAGAGTGTATAATTTTAGTAACACAAATGCCAATTGTCAATTCCACAGTATTTGGGCTAACCTCCTAGGGGAAGTGCCTTAGAAAATGAACATGGACATGTTGGGCTGGGGAATGGAGGAGTCAGAATCTTTACTCTTTAAAGGCTAAACTAGCATGCCTTAGAACTTCAGGTTTTGTGACCTGGGGCAAGTCTCATCTGCATTTTGGACTGCAGTTTCCTAGTCTGTGCATTTGGTCCAAGTGCGTTTTGAGATTTAGGTCAACTTTAACCTTTCAAAACTCTTCCCAAGCCTTTAATTATAGATGTTCTATTCAAAATCTAACCCTTCAACCTGGGCTTTAATCTGGCCTTTGACCCTCTTAATTACCTAGAAATGTCGGAGGAACTATGCATGCCTCATCCTGAGACGCTGGGGTTAAATAACTTCTTTCAGCTCTGCAAAGATTGTTGCTATAAACAGGAAGACAAAAAACTGACAAAATGAAAAAAAAAAATCTTTAGCCTCCAGCCATGGACTACATTTCTAATTTCTCAAGCTGGGGCCCCAAAGACAGAAACTGTTGAGTAAGTGCTAAAAGAAGCTGAAAACACTAAGGGATGTTGGCTTTTACTGTGTGAGCAGAAAGTGACTGCCAAGGAGGTGGCTTGTGCTTTTTTAACCTGGGCTGTGTAGACATTCACATCATACATGAATATGTGAGAATTTCTAATCACCGATGCCTCATGACTGAATAGGAATCTAAATCATAAGTCAGTGGGACTAGGCCTAGAGTGGACCTTAGAAAAATCTCTCTGTGTCCTTGGCATTGTAGTGGTGGGTTCATGGCTAACATGAAATTGAAGTGAGAACAAGTGATAGTAGAAACAGGACGTGGCCTTGGAGTCAGGAAACCCAAGTTTAAGCTCTAATATGATTACGTATCATACAAATTGCATATGGCTTTTAACAACTCAGTTAATCTTTCTGAGCCTTGATTTTTTAATGTGTGTTATAATAAAATCAACTTCACAGGAGTGGTATGGGACTCACTTTTCAAAATGCATTCATTTATTCATTGATTGATTTTAGAAATCCTAAGATCCTCTTAGGTGTCAGTAGCTGTACTGGTATTAGAGATACAATAGTGAATGAGGCATAAAGTCTAATATCATAAAACTGTAACATAAAAATCCAGTGTTAATATTTCATGTTAGGGGACATAGGTTCTGGAAACTTTACTCACACCACAGACAGAATGTAGTATCATCCTTTCTGTAAAATAGCTCTGGTGTTCCTCGGGAGTTCCTATGTGCTAAGAAGCTTGCAAATAAATAACAATAACAATAAATTTTATTCCAAACCAGTAAACTTGATCCTGTGCCATAACCAATCCATACCTTTATGTTGACACATGACTTTGTGTCTGCTCCATTGACCTGTGCCTACTGCTATTAACACTGCCTGGCTCTCTGGATGTCAGACCCTGGGCTACATGACTTGACTTCTACCCTGGTATATGTTCCCCCATTCCTCTTTACTAGTTGTTCTGTCTTATTAGAGCTCTATGCCTCTTGACACATTGTCAGTCTAGATTTGGTGACCTTGAGACCTTTGGTGGACACTCCGATGCACTTTCCAGTTTCTCCTTCAAGGAAGACAGATTGCTCCAGTTCCTGGGAGTGCACTCAGCAGGCAGCCTTCAGCTGTAATCCTCTTCAGCCTCAGATACTGAGAACTCCCTAGGCAATGTCATGCCCCTTCCTGGGGACTCCATATTGAATGACTGATTCATGCAGGAAGGACTATGAAGGCCTGGTCATCTCAAATCAACTTGGGACAACTCTGAAAGGCCATTCTAGCTCCAGAGCTCCCCATGGGCTCAGTGAGTCTACCCTTGGGTTTGCATCACAGTTTGCATTTTCCTCCCTCCACTCCTATGTCCTTCCTCTTCCTTCCATAGGTATTGATCCCAAGGGCACTGCTTAAAAATTCTGAGTGCTAATTTCCATTTCAGTTTCTGCTTCACTGAGACCCTGACCTGTGTCAAGGTCCCCTTAAGTTGTACCTGGTTCCAACATTGCTAGTACTAACTTTGCCTAACAGACCTTGGAATATTCCTGTCCACGCTGTAGAAGGAGAGACAGAGAGATAGAGAGAGTTGAAAAAGTAGAGCCTTGCTGCTCTGGTATCAAAGAAGAGAAGCCAAAGCCACAGGCACAGTATCTCTCATGACTGTCTGCTCCTGGGATGTTTTTTAGTAATGTCATCCATCAGCTGGCCTTTAATCTTAGCAGCCTCTTGCCTGTGCCTTAACTATATCAGTCTTGGACTCTACGGAACAGGATTAAATCAGACCCACTTTTGCTCTGAAGGTGTCACAATCTAGGGTGAGAGCAGTAATTACACAAATAATAATATGGATTGATAAATATAATAATAAAAGAGGCAATTCCTGCCCCAAGGAATTTAGATTATAATGTTTTCCTGGCAAATTTATTCTGGTGATTAAATGAAGCCACATTGCATCTGCTTAGCACAGAGGGGGCAGTTATTGAATCAAGTGATCTCACTTTTCAGGATAGGAGATGGAGGCTCTGAGACACTGAGTGACCTGTGTAAGGGGAGAGTTCCATCCATAGTTAATAACAGAATTTGGACTGTAATGTGCATCATGCACTTTGATTTGAGATGGTATATTGCGTGAGTGTCTGTGTATGCATATCCCATAGGCTATATTATTTTCAGACCTGAACTTTTGGAAAAATGAAACTTTTCCTCTCTCTCTAGTTTTCAGGCTATACTTTACAAGTTCCTCTGTTATTTGCTGAAAAGAACACAGCAATTGAGTGATATTTCTGTTCCCAAATTCCATTCCCCCTTCACCCTTATTGGGAAGGTGGAGAATCATCAGACCACTGCACTGACATTTATATGAAAAGAACCCATTGTGTCCTTCCTTTGTTGGAATAGCACGTAGCTCTAAGCCATATTGCTTTCCTATTTGCCTTCCTCTGGGAGGCTCTGGAAAGAGCTTGGCCTGCTGGAGGGAGCTGCCTTCAGTCTTCATACTGGAAATTATATTCCATAATTAAAATCAATAGCAAAACAGACACACAGCAGAAAGTTCATAGAATACAACAGAAAACCGTTGGGTACCACATTGCCAAGTATTAAAATAGATTTTTGAACTTTGCTTTAATTTGTGAATGCCTAAAGCCATTTATGGGAGAGAGGAAGTATGTTCCAAGCCCCAACCTCACCTGGGAAGGGTTTAGCTAAAGCCTTCCTGCTGAAGCCTTCCTTCAAGGCCCAACTTTTCTACTCCAGCAGTGCCCCTTTAAACTCTCAGGCCACCCTCATGTTATTAAGCCAGTGCCATGTTGAAGCGAGCTCCTAGCCCTGGAAAGCTGTTCACGGTCGTGTCCTGAAACCTTTACCTGGGCCCATTCTTACTCACCTCTCAGGATCTCAGGCTTCCTGACCTACTGCTGTGGCTACACCACACTTTTGCCCTTTAGATAACATACTTGATGTTACTCTGGCATTTATCCTGTTCTTAGATCATACCTATTTTCACATTCCAGGTTGCTCTAGCCCTGGCCTAAACTAGCTGACTCTCTGGGACTTTTCTCTGTGCTATGATGTGTGTTCAATGTCTGCTTTGACCAGACAACAGGGCTTGGACATAATTCACCTGTTCTACCCTGTATTCATACTGACTGAAATCTTCTCCCTTGTTCAGATACAACATGTGTATTCTGATTTCTTTATTGGCCAGGCACAGAGTGGATCTGGGGGTATTCACATATAATTTCTTATAGATTTTAGTTAATCATATAGTCACTTATATTACAGATGATCTTAAAGTGAAGTGATTTGCTGTACTGAGGCAAGTCATTGACAGTGCCACAATTCAAGCACACATTTCCTGTCTCCCAAATCCACGTTCACTCCATTGCAACAAAGCTAGTCTGTCTTGTAGAAGCAAAGTCATAATGCCATCACAACACATGACATGCAAATTTTTCAACCAGGTAGAATATTATATCCATAGAACATGGATGCCCATAATAGGAATATGGCTAAATAAAAGGCATAAAAGAAGTTTTGGCAAGCCCCAAAAAAGCAGATCTTGTCAAACATGTAATTGCCTAGAGCCAAAAACTTCTGTTTTTTTCCCCAACTGGGGAAACTGGTTTTGTGTCTTTCATGGATAACCTTTAAAGAGTCCACACACATTAGTGAGTCAGAACCCTGGTTTATTTGTAAACATTGTATTTAATATAATATACAAACACAAAAGTACACATTCTGTACAGTTTGAAAAGATTTCCCTATCTGAACACATCTGTGTATGATAACTTGTCCCCAGATCAGAAAACAACATCACCAGTATCTAATAAGCCCTCCTATGTTCCTTTCCCCCTACAAGTATGCTTGGTCCCACAATTATTTTATCCGTTATATTGTTGATGGCATTTAAGGACTTTATTGTTTTGTATGTGAAAAATGTTGTTGCAAGAATATTGTGGTTATATGTTATTTGGTGCACATATACATGTGAAAGACTTGGGGCAGAACCCCCCACTCTGCCCGGAGCTCTGACCACCCCAATCAACCGCAAGAGACGTCGCTTGATGCAAAAATGCAAGAGGATTTTTATTCCTGCATGCCGGGGCTTGACCCACAACTCTTTTAGAAGCCGAGGAGTCAAGCCCCGCACAGCAGTTTTTACAAGCTTATAAAGGCAAAAACTACAAAGTAGGCGGGAATAGCAGACATGGTAGGGGCTCTAACCATAAAGTAAGAGGGAGTAGACATAGCTGGGGCTCTAACCAGATAAGAAGAACTCTGGTTCATTATTCAACTGTCTTAAGATAAGATCAACAGTCAAATATTTGTCTTTAACAATAAACATTCGCGTTAGCTAGGGGAGCTATCTTCTGGAACAGTTACAAAAGGTCACATTCCTATGGTAGGGAGTGAGAGGTGGTCACATTCCTATGGTAGGGAGTGAGAGGTGGTCACATTCTCATGGTAATATTTTCTTTCACATGCATTTCTCTTGGGTGTTTATCTAGAAGGGGAATTAGTCATTGAAAGTATATATTGTATTAGATTCCTATTGCTGCTATAAAAAATTACCACCAACTTGATGGTTTAAAACAATACAGATTTATTCTCTTATAGTTCAGATGACCGTAAGGCCACAATGAATCTCACTCGTCTAGAACCAAGTTGTTGGCAGGGCTGGTTCCTTCTGGTAGCTCAAGGGAGAATCTGTTTTCTTTCCTTTTCCAATTTTTAGAGTTGCATTCCTTATTTTCTTTGCTTCATGTCCCCTTCCTTTATCTTCAGGACAGCAGCACGGTATCTTCAAATCTCTCTCTGCTTCTATCTTTATTTATTTATTTTTTTTGGAGTGGGGGTTCTGTTACATTGCCTTCACCCTTAAGAATACTTGTGATTATATCAGACCCATTCAGATAGCCTAGAAAAGTCTCCCCATCTCAAGGTTCACAACTCAGTCACATCTGCGAAGTCCCTTTTGCCATATAAGGAAACATCCTCAGGTCCCAGGGATTCGGTGTGGACATCCTGGAGTGGGGAGGTACATCATTCAGCCGACCACACATATGTTCCACTTTACGAATAGTGCCAGTTTTATATTGTCACTCCTATCAGCCACATATCAGAATTCTGTTTGTCCTGTACCCATGTCAACTCTTGGTCTATTTCATCTTTTTCATTTTGGTCAGAATGTCTAGCTCACTAAACCATCTAGAAAGTCAGATTTTCTGTATCCATCACTGTACCCAAACCCCTTTTCTCTTAGCACAACATTTCCTCATCATTGCTATTTCTGTTATGGAAGAAATTTTTTTTCAATGAGCTCTATCCTTTGCTGAAATGGGCTGCCTTATGAAGTGGTAAGCTTTTTATCACTAAAAATATGTAAGCAGAGGCTAAACACTTTTCAGAAAGTGGAAAGCTATAGGGGCCAATGGAATGTTGAATAGAAATGCTTTCTTATAACAAGCTAAATTTGGAATTTTGGAATAAGACCTAGGTGTTGGTTTTGGCTCTCTAAATGTGTAACCATGAGCAAGTTATTATATTTAATTTCTGGGGATTTCAATGTCCTTATTTGCATATTGAAGATATTATTAAAATCATGTATTTGCTGTGACAGTCAAAGGCCACCTTCTCCAAGTTACTTGGTCACATGACCATTTCTGTAATATGGACTTCATGTTCTGTTAACAGTTACCTATACCCTTATTAAAGCAGTGCTTATGCTATATTGTGATGACATATTTATTTACTGTCTCTTATAGGAGTCTTTAACTTTGTAGAGGGAAGTATTTTGTGTGATGTGTTTATTACTATATTTTCAGTGCTTAGTAGAGTAAATTTTGCAAGATAGGTATAAAATGAATGAATGAATCTTATTTCTGTCGGGTATAAGAATCTAGTAAAATATTGACTATGTGAGCACTTCTAAAATTTCAGAACACTTTCAAGATGGCTTGTGTTGTTTCTGTTATTATCGTCTTACTGGTCTAGGCAGTAAGTCTCTAGGTAAGTCCTTGAAACATAGTGGAGCATCCTCATCAGGGAAAGATGCTGGCAGGGGACTGACATCTGTCTCATCTGAATTTCTCTTTGAGGAGCGTAGTGTGCTCTCTGTAGGACATTATTTCTGCTTCTATAAAGAGCAGTCCTAATTACTGGTGTAATTAGTTGCAATTTAAGGTCCTGAGGGCAATTGTGAGGGTACATATTCCTTCTAGGCTCGCCCAAGTTTGACGTGTCCTTTCCCTTGATATCTCTTCCAGTTTCTCTTCCTGAGAGATAAGAGGTGAAGGAGGAAAATGTGACTGAATCAAGCCAAAAGCTAAAGGTCATCTTACAAAGGGGCTTTTTACCACCATCCTCTGCAGAGTAAATTTCAAGTGCCATTCAGGTAGCAGCAAGCCGTTGAACCTAACAGAACAGTGCTCAGGAAAGAGAAAGCGTGTCACTCTTCCATTCCTTCCAGGAATGTTTGAAAATTTTCTCTGCACTAAGCTTTGTGCTGAATGCTAGGCATGCAGTGATGAACAGATGTGGGCCCCATGCCACCGAGTTTCTCACAGTCTAGTGGGAAAGACAAACATGAAATCACAACAATTGCAAGGTAGTCTGATGATGGTGATAGAAAGAGAGAAGACCAAAATGTTGACACCTGCCATGTGTTGCACAGGCCTCAGTCTAGATGCTTTACATCTGTTTTTCTAATATTTCTAATAACATGACTATTTTTTGTCAAATAAGAAAAATAATGCTCAAGGGAGAAATTGGAAAAGTAGAAGCAATTTCCTTGTGGGTATTTAAGTTAGGAAGCATAGGAATACCCCCCAAGCACAGGAACAATGTCCAGATGAATAGATGGATCTGTTTTTGTTCAAAAATCATAAGGTGAACCTAAGAAAATTAGCTCAACAAACCCATTCTTATCTCGTAAGTCTTTTCTTCTCTCTCCATTTCCTGAGTTTATGCCCCTCAGAACTTTATCCTTTATTATTTTAAGATTTTGAAGGTTCTTTGTATGAGTCAGGATTCTCCAGACATATGAGTAGGTAGATATTTATTGCAGTAATTGCCTCATGTGATTACAAAGGCCAGTAAGTCCCATGATCTGCTTTCTGCAAGCTAGAGAACCAAGAAAGCTGGTGATGTAATTTGGTCCAAGCCAAAGGCCTGAGAACAAGGGGAGCTGATTATGTCAGTACCAGTCTGAGTTCAAAGACCTGAAAACTGAAGGGCTAATGCTTATGGTATAAGTCCCAGCCTGACTCTGAAGGCTCAGAACCAGGACTGCCAATAACCAAAGGCAGGATAAGATGCATGTAACAGCTCAGGTGGAGAGAGAACAAATTTGCCTTTCTTCTGACTTTTTGTTCTAAACAAATTGAATTATGCCTTCCAGTATTAGTTAACTTTTTTCTCAGTCTACCTATTCAAATGTTAGTCTCTTCTGGAAATACCCTTGCAGACACACCCAGAAATAATGATTTACCAGCTATCTGGACATCCCTTAGCTCAGTCAAGTTAACAACAACGACAAAAAAAAATCAACTATTAGACTCTTGAAATGCAAAGTAGGTAAATGAAACTAATTTAGGATTTGGAGTCTAAGGGGATAAATGATGGTCTTACCCCCACACACACACACACACTTATTAGCTAATAAGCTGAAACCAAGGTAAGAGAGGATATCTAGGAAGGGTGAGGTCTAGGAGAACAGAGATCTTCTCAAGGACTCCCCAAGAATATATCTGCAAGATCCTTCCTGTGGTGACTCAGCTCGTAGGAATTTGTAGAAACTTAACTTCCTGAGATCCTGGAAATTTCCGCTTCTGTGAAATCCTGTAGTTCTGTGGGGACTGGAACAATTTCTCCTGCTTGATTCAAACTGACCAATGAGAAAAGCGCCCATGGGTTGGAACTTTCTGACTGGAGATAAAAAGGCAAAGACCCAGCCAGTTGGAGAGCACTGCCTTTTGAATTCATCTATGCCGTTTACACAGCCCGACTGAACAAAAGCCTTTTTCCTCTTAAATACAATGTTTGGGTGTTCATTCTCTCCATTGGGCCTCGTCTTCCTGCAAAAAAGGTGTATGGCCATATCAAGCCAACCAATGATTTTGAACCCCTCTTATCTGACATTCTTTAAGTATACCTTTAACAGTTTAATCTAAAGAGTCTGAGTGCTACTTGAGGTGAGAGGACAAAAAGAATACCGCTGGTGGTAGGATAAGGCCTCTGTTCTGTTATCTTGAAAAACTCAGCAGTGGCCCCAAATTTGCAAATCTCTCTCAGCAAAAATGAAAGCTTGAAACTGAGGACCTGCCTTCTCTCTCAGGTGCCAATTAGTAAAAATCTGTTGTAGCTCAGGCATGGGGGCCTTTCCTACACACACCTACCCCAACAGCTTATCAAGGCATTACTTCCAACTATGTATAGTAGATAGCTCTGTTTGTTTTCTGCCATCTTATTATGCCTTAACTTATGTTGAACTCATCTTAGACATTAGCATTATTGGCAGCTGCCCCTATGGCCCTCCCCTTGTCAAAATTTAGTTTGACTTTGATCTTGTTGTTTACCTTATGAAATTGGAGTGATGATACTTATACTATTGCTCCTAAATCCAAACTTCTCCTCCACTGCCAACTTCCCTAGGGAAGGGTTGTGCCAAACACGTGGACCCAGAGGAAAAGGTCATTACCCTTTGTAAATTAAAGTCTTCACATTTTCCATTTCCAGCTCCTCTACTCCTGCCTATTTTAAAGTGCATCAGAATTGGGGAGTGATTTCTCTTCTATTGGAGGTATAGAAAACATTTAGCCTCCCTTCTTTTTTATGTTCTAAGACATGGAGAAATATATCTGGGACATGGGGAACTTTGACTTGACAGGTGCCTTTGTCTCAGAGAATAAAGAATGACCAGGTAAGACACAGAGAGAAAGAAACAAAAGACTCCTTTCTTTGAGCTAGTTTCAGGCTTTGTGTGTAAGAGATGAAGTAAAAGAATTCCTTAAGTGAGAAAGGAGGCAAGGATATCTGAAGGAAGGCTTATTTGAGATAAAAATTAACAGATATTATCTCCTATTCTCTGAGCATCTTTAATAGGTCAAGCACTGTAGTAGAATCCTCTTTATCACAATCATCAAACAAATCTATGAGATGATAGGTAAATTAATTTTCACCTATTTTGCAGACAAAGAAACTGAGATTCAGGCCCTGCAAAATCATGCAGGTAACGAACTGTGGAGCTGGAACTTTATCCCTGATCTATGTAACTCCAAGTGCTGTGTCTCCTTCATGTGGCATACTTTTTCTATTTTTATGGAATTAGCCATTCTATATTAAAGTGATTTAAAATTATTGAATATACCTTCAACATTTCCAAAGCATAATCCTTTTTCGTTGTTTAAATGAGTTGTTTGTTTTATATTCCCTTGAGTTTTAGGATGGTATATAGTTAATGAATGAATTAAATAATTGATTAAACCAGTTTTTCTATTAACATTATAACACTTCCATTAATATCAAAATATGAATGTTTCAGAGAAGTTTTCTTTGACATTATAATGACGATATTAAAATTTCAAATATAATATGAATATTCTAATTGTTTTACAGAAACAATTAAAAAAGGCTATATATAAATTCCCTGGAAAGACTATGGGATGCTCATGAAGTACCAAAGAGGAATTTTCAGAGAAGTTGATATGAAAAAAGCACATTATTTTCATTAAATTGGCCATAATTGAAAAATAATCATTTAAAGAGAATCTTTTGTTTCAAGCATTATAGTGAACAAAACAAAAGTTGGCAGCCTAAAACATACAATGTGGCAATTTAGACAAAGAAATGTAATCCAAACTCAGGTTATTTAAAGCTTTCCATGACCTTTCCTAAATGGGTATGGAGGATGTATCCCATTTGTCTCTCTTATTCTTCTCTCTAACCTTTCATACTCTGTCTCCCACCTACTTCCAGGCTGATGTGTATAAATCACACAGACTGCCTTGGCCTGTGATTTCAGCCCTTCAGGAGTACCTCCAAAGATTAGAGAGAAAGAAACAAAGTTGTGATACACATTTCTCCACTTTCCTCCTAAAGGGTCATATGGGTAGTTATGTCCTTTGATTAAAACTCATTATTTTCTGAGAAGTAGCCCTCTGCACAGAGCCCTTCTGCTTCCAAGGTTTGGAAACTTCTCTCTCCCCTTTCCCTGCCTCCAGGTGGCATCTAGCTCTGGGTACATATTATCCCTCCAGGTTTTCCTACATGCTGCTTGCACCTTTAAAAATAATCCTGCCTTAAATTCTCCTGGAACATAACTAGTTTGAGTGTGCCAGCTAGTTTCCCACTGGTTCCTGAATTTTAACATTTGTATGGTAACACAATTTTAACATTTTGTTTGTTTTATTTTGTTTTCGTTGTCCCCCTCCCCACCCCACAAAATCATGAAATTGCTTCAGTTCAAGTTTTAAGTTTTAGGCAAGTCTCATCATCTCCCTAGGCTTTAATTGGGTATTTCCTTGTTATAATCATTAAATCAACTAAGTTGGATAAAGCATTAGCACAGTTGTGGCATATTGTAGATGTTCATAATATGCTGGGTTCTTTTTTTCTTTTTTTTTCTGAATTGCTTAGCACCATCTCTGTCAAAGGGGAATTGAATATGTGATTTGGGGAATGGTTAGAGTGGGCAAAACTTTGGCAAATGTAACAGTGTTCAGGCTTTGGAGAAATTTAAGACTGGGTTGGGTACTACTTGGCAAGGAATCTAACTAGGAGAACTGGAACGGAAAGGTAGACTAGAGAAAAGGAGATTTTATCCACTCCCCCAATGCATTATTCAATCCTAACATTTTTTTAAAGAAGGACTATATTACATGTGTAGGACTTTCCAGTAGTGTCTACACTGCAAGAACCAGGATTTCAAAGTGACCCTACACTTTGACCTATTTGCCCATCCTTGCCTAGACTCTCTACCACAACTTAAACAGAATTTTAAAAGTGGTCTTGCAACCTTGAGTCTGGCTGGATCCAAACATTCTCATTCATCTACTATATTACCATTTGGTAAACCTGTCCATTTTAACCTAATATTCTTGAAAATAATATGTGCCAGGCCATACGTGGACCCTGGATAAACAATATTCAGTTCATAGATATTTATTAATCACCTTACTATGTGCTAGACTCTGTTCCATATCCTAGAGACACAATATAAACCAGATAGACAAAGCCTTTTCCCTCCTGAAGCTTTTATGCTAGTGGGTGAGACACATAACAAAACAAATATATACTGTAATATACCAGGTGGCAATAAGTGACATGAAGACAAGTAAGGCAGGGGAAGGAGGAGTGTCTTATATCATGTGAGACATCTTAGTAAAAATCTGAATGATTGCTCTAGAGGACAATATTCCAGGCAGAGGTGATAGCGACCGAGGAAGACCCAGAAATGAAAACAAGCCCATTTGGTGTGACAGGATGGGCAAGTGGGAAAAGAATCTGAGAAGTGTTGAGAAATTCGATTAGATGTAGAACTTTGTGGGTTGCAGTAAGGACTTTGGATTTTGAACTTTAAATTTTTAGTCCTTTAAATTAAGGACTTTAAATTTTTAGTGGAAAGCCACCATAAGATTTTCAATAGGGAAAGTGACATGAATCTGATTTGTACATTTAAAACATCACTTTGTCTGCTAGGTAGAGAGTCAAGTTGAGGGGGCCAGAAAGGGAAAGAGAAAGACTGAGACGGGACACCAACACAGAGATTGCTGCAGTGGTCCAGGAGAAAGATAAGAGGACTTCTGCTAGTGAGGCTTTGGGAGGCTGTTATAGCAGGAAAAAAAAATGGTGATTAAAGGAGACCAGGAAGGAGGCATCTGTGAAGATCCAGGGAGAGTTGGTGGGGCTAGAGGTGGAGAGAAGAAAAGAGCTTGGATTCAGGATTCATCACGGAGGTAGTATCAAAAGAATTTGCTTGTGGATTTCATGTAGGATGTAAAAGAAAGAAAGGAAGCGAGGGTGACTACTAGGTTTTTAAGGCTCAATGACTGGTTAGCACTATGGGAAAACAAAGAATTCTGTTTCTGACATGATAGATTTGAGATGCCCATTAGGCATCCAAGTAAAGATGTCTAGTGGTCAATTAAAGATGTGTCTGAAACTCAAGGGAAGCATAGGGCATGAGATAGAAATTTGAGAGTCAGCAACATACAACTGTACTTTAAAACCCCTAGGATTGGGGCGGCGCCTGTGGCTCAGTGAGTGGGGCGCTGGCCCCATATACCGAGGGTGGCGGGTTCAAACCCGGCCCTGGCCAAACTGCAACCAAAAAATAGCCGGGCGTTGTGGCGGGCGCCTGTAGTTCCAGCTACTCGGGAGGCTGAGGCAAGAGAATCGCTTAAGCCCAGGAGTTGGAGGTTGCTGTGAGCTGTGTGAGGCCACGGCACTCTACCGAGGGCCATAAAGTGAGACTCTGTCTCTACAAAAAAAACAAACAAAAAAAAAAAACCCCTAGGATTGGATTACCACATAGAATAGGGAACAGGACACATTCTGGGCCTTGTTCCTGTTTCTCTCCCCTACTGCTCTGTGAGATCCTCTTGAGACAAAACCGTTTGGACTTAGCTGTTTTCCTAGTGTATGGTGGGAAGTATGGGTCAGACAAACATTGTGGTTACCTGTTCAATCAGACACATCAGAATTTTAATTCTAACTTTTTCACTGGTCAGGTGCGTGACCTTGGGGAAATTGCTTACCCTCATCAAACCTTATTTCTCATTCTTAAAAGGGACACGTTAATAGTAATGAATGAAATGTAACAATGGCTATTATATAGCAAGCCTTTAATAAATGCTATTCTTATCATACTTATTAATAATAGTAACTTACTGCTTTCCCTATCCTCCTTTCCTCCTTCTTCCTACTTTTGATCATCTTTGGGTGTAAATGAATTTGGAAACAAAATGATTGCTTCTGTAGTTCTTTACATCTTCTCCAAGCAGAGAGCAATTCTAGTTTCATAACTAACATTATACTTAGTTACTATTTATTCACATAGATTATATTTTCATTGTGTTCAATGTCTTAAAGTTTTCCTTGTAAAAAAAGAAACTGACTTGGAAAAATTGTGTTTGGTCAAAGAATGAGCATTTTTAAACTACTGAGTGTATAAGAAGCTGTCATCCATGTGCATAGTAGATTTCTACCAGTTGTTTTTGGGGGGTGGTGGTTGTTTTTTTTGGTTGTTTTTTGATGTTTTTGTTTTTCAAATCTGCTCAGAGTACTTAATATGATTTGAATATTGATTCATGGTCAATTTTTAACCATCCACCATGAGCTATGTGCTGGTTGCACCAAGACAAATAAGGAAAGCTAACTGTTCTCCAGTAGTTTCCATTTAGGAGAGGAAGATACACATACACACACACACACACACACACACACACTTCACTGAAGTGATGTAGATGTTATGATAAAAATCTCTTTAGGGAACTGTAGAATCCTACACCCAACTGATTTTAAAAATAAGGCACATATAGGAGTAGAATGGGCTTTATCTCCAATAGCTAGAAGTCTCTCTGGAGTTGGCCAAAGAGAGCACTGACTGGAACTTGTCATTGACTCTGCATGAGGGAAATGCTTTTGTTTCCTGGTGTTGCTTGTAATAGCAACAATGAAGACCTAGGGCACGGTTGGAGACTTTTAAATATTTAGCCTGTGACAACCTACAATTGAGCTATTGTGTATTTAACTTGATAGAGAGATGAATTATAAATGGGAGTCTTTTCCTGTGGTTTGTTCAACGTGTGTTGACAAACATACCATCATTCTCTAGGAAGCACATGCCATGGGGATTACTGCAGCATTCTGCAGACAATTTTTTTGTAGGGCTTTCATCCCATATGCTGCTTTCTCCTCATCTCAGCTGCCATTTTATTTATTAAAACACAATCACTGAACAAGGGAACTTTTCCGAACTCCCTTTTCTTAGAATGGCATTTTAGAGCTCAGGTCAAATGCATGCTCTGGTCAACTCCTCCATTCACGGTTCTGCGTGCCCAAATTCAACAAACCATGGTGCAAAAAATATTTTTTAAAAATTGTAACAATAGAATGTAATACAAACCTAAAATATACTATAACAAATATTTGCATATCGTTTACATTAAGGATTATAAATTATCTAGAAATGATTTAAACCATATGGGAGGATGCTCTAGGTTATATACAAATGCTACAAAATTTTATATAAAAGATTTGAGAATTTTAGTGTTGTTTTTTTTTTTTACATTAGGGGAGGGTCCTGGAATCAATCCCCTGAGAATACTGAGGATATTCTCAAGATTGTGTCTCTTTAAAGTGTAAGAAAACACTTGGCTAGCTCAACACAGTAGTCAACAATTACAATGAAAATTCAATTCAACTAAAAAGAGAAAATACATCATCTTAATTAAAATTGAAAGCTGTAAAGTTCACAATTCTATGCCAATTGTCAGGGCATTAGAATCTATATATTTTTTTATGGATAACCTTGGCCCTATACACATGTTCTTTCTTAGCCATCTACTCAGGCACATAGTTTTGTTGATTTATGAATTTTCACAAGACCGTATCAGACATATTTTCTACTTAGTTGACTGTGGAACTATGCCTTGAGTGTAGGGGTTCTAATCAACATTTAATTCATCTATTCAGTCTACATCTGTGCTAGGAACATCTAGACACTGAATATTTATCTCAAGAAGTTTATTCTCTAGTGTGCAAGAAACAGAATTTCAAGTGGTAACAAGTGCTAATAAGAAAATAAAACAGGAGGAGGCGGAGCAAGATGGCAGCCGAGTAACAGTTTCCTTGCATCTGGGCACGGTGAGTCTGGGGAGATAGGACTCCAAGCATCTCTGGCTGGTGGGATCTGCCTATCATCACCCCTGAGAGGATACAGGGAGTCAGCAAGAGACTTCTGGACCCCAGGAGGAGGACTAAAACAGTGGAAAACCGGCAAGTGGTTGCGTGTGTTCAATCCGTCCAAACCCACCTGCAACTTCCACAGGCACAAGAACTTAAAGAGCAAGAGGAAGTGAAAGGAAAATTAGGGCAAGGAAACAGATAATAGAAATCACTCATGAGGAAGAATCAGCAGAAAACTCCAGGCAACATGAAGAACCAGTCCAGAACAACCCCGCCAAGGGACCATGAGGTAGCTACTGCAGAGGATTCCACCTGTAAAGAAATGTTAGGAATGACAGAAAGGGAATTAAGAATACACATGTTGAAAACAATCAAAGAAATGATGGAAACAATGCAGGAAACTGCTAATAAAGTGGAAAATAACCAAAAGGAAATTCAAAAACAGAATCAAAAAAGAGATGAACGATATGAAGAATATAAAAAGGATGTGGCAGAGCTGAAGGAACTGAAACAGTCAATTAGGGAACTTAAAGATACAATGGGAAGTATCAGCAACAGGTTAGACCATGCAGAAGAAAGAATTTCAGAGGTAGAAGACAAAGTTCTCCAGATAACTCAGATAGTAAAAGAGGCACAAAAGAAGAGAGAGAAAGCAGAATGTTCATTGTCAGAATTATGGGACTTTATGAAGCGTTCCAACATACGAGTTATAGGAATTCCAGAAGGGGAAGAAGAATGCCCCAGAGGAATGGAAACCATACTAGAGAATATTATAAAAGAAAATTTCCCAAATATCACCAAAGATTCTGACACATTGCTTTCAGAGGGCTATCGGACCCCAGGTCACCTCAACTCTAACCAAGCTTCTCCAAGACGCATTGTGATGAACCTGTCCAAAGTCAAGACAAAAGAAAAGATTCTGCAAGCTGCCAGGAGTAAGCAGCAGTTAACCTACAGGGGCAAGTCCATCAGATTGACCACAGACTTCTCTAATGAAACTTTCCAAGCAAGAAGACAATGGTCATCTACCTTTAATCTACTTAAACAGAACAATTTCCAGCCCAGAATTCTGTACCCTGCTAAGCTAAGCTTCAAAACTGACGGAGAAATCAAATCATTTACGGATATACAAACATTGAGGAAATTTGCCACAACAAGACCAGCTCTGCAGGAAATACTTGAACCTGTTCTGCACACTGACCACCACAATGGATCAGCAGCAAAGTAAGAACTAAGAAATTAAAGGACAGAACCTAACCTCCACACTGATGCAAAAGATAAAACTAAGCAATGGACTCTCACAAAATAAGATGAATAGAATACTACCACACTTATCAATTATCTCAATAAATGTTAATGGCTTGAATTCCCCACTGAAGAGACATAGATTGGTTGACTGGATTAAAAAACACAAGCCATCCATTTGCTGTCTGCAAGAAACACACCTGGCTTCAAAAGACAAATTCAAGCTCCGAGTCAAGGGTTAGAAGACAATTTTTCAGGCAAATGGAATTCAGAAGAAAAGAGGAGTTGCAATCTTATTTTCAGATACATGTGGATTTAAAGCAACTAAAGTCAAAAAAGACAAAGATGGTCACTTTATATTGGTCAAGGGAAAAATACAACAAGAAGACCTTTCAATTCTAAATATTTATGCACCCAATTGAAATGCTCCCAGATTCTTGAAACAGACCTTACTCAGTCTGAGCAATATGATATCTGATAATACCATAATAACAGGGGACCTTAACACTCCTCTTACAGAGCTGGACAGATCCTCTAAACAGAAATTGAACAAGGATATAAGAGATTTAAATAAAACCCTAGAACAACTGTGCTTGATAGACGCATATAGAACACTCCATCCCAAAGATAAAGAATATACATTCTACTCATCACCCCATGGAACATTCTCCAAAATTGATCATATACTGGGACACAAAACAAATATCAACAGAATCAAAAGAATTGAAATTTTACCTTGTATCTTCTCAGACCATAAGGCACTTAAGGTGGAACTCAACTCTAACAAAAATGCTCAACCCCACCCAAAGGCATGGAAATTAAACAATCTTCTGTTGAATAACAGATGGGTGCAGGAAGAAATAAAACAGGAAATCATTAACGTCCTTGAGCATAACAACAATGAAGACACAAGCTACCAAAACCTGTGGGATACTGCAAAAGCAGTTTTGAGAGGAAAATTCATCGCTTTAGATGCCTACATTCGAAAAACAGAAAGAGAGCACATCAACAATCTCACAAGAGATCTTATGGAATTGGAAAAAGAAGAACAATCTAAGCCTAAACTCAGTAGAAGAAAAGAAATATCCAAAATCAAATCAGAGATCAATGAAATTGAAAACAAAAGAATCATTCAGAAAATTAATGAAACAAGGAGTTGGTTTTTTGAAAAAATAAATAAAATAGATAAACCATTGGCCAGACTAATGAGGAATAGAAAAGTAAAATCTCTAGTAACCTCAATCAGAAATGATAAAGGGAAAATAACAACTGATCCCACAGAGATACAAGAGATCATCTCTGAATACTACCAGAAACTCTATGTCCAGAAATTTGACAATGTGAAAGAAATGGATCAATATTTGGAATCACACCCTCTCCCTAGACTCAGCCAGGAAGAAATAGAGCTCCTGAACAGACCAATTTCAAGCACTGAGATCAAAGAAACAATAAAAAATCTTCCAACCAAAAAATGCGCTCGTCCAGATGGCTTCACTTCAGAATTCTATCAAACCTTCAAGGAAGAGCTTATTCCTGTACTGTAGAAATTATTCCAAAAAATTGAAGAAGAAGGAATCTTCCCCAACACATTCTATGAAGCAAACATCACCCTGATACCAAAACCAGGAAAAGACCCAACCAAAAAGGAGAATTTCAGACCAATCTCACTCATGAGTATAGATGCAAAAATTCTCAACAAAATCCTAGCCAATAGATTACAGCTTATCATCAAAAAAGTCATTCATCATGATCAAGTAGGCTTCATCCCAGGGATGCAAGGCTGGTTTAACATACGCAAGTCTATAAACGTTATCCACCACATTAACAGAGGCAAAAATAAAGATCACATGATCCTCTCAATAGATGCAGAAAAAGCATTTGATAAAATCCAGCATCCTTTTCTAATTAGAACATAGGCATAGGTGGCACATTTCTAAAACTGATTGAAGCTATCTATGACAAACTCACAGCCAATATTTTACTGAATGGAGTAAAACTGAAACCTTTTCCTCTTAGAACTGGAACCAGACAAGGTTGTCCTCTGTCACCTTTACTATTCAACGTAGTGCTGGAAGTTCTAGCCAATACAATTAGGCAAGACAAGGAAATAAAGGGAATCCAAATGGGCGAGAGGAGGTCAAACTCTCCCTCTTTGCTGACGACATGATCTTATACTTAGAGAACCCCAAAGACTCAACCACAAGACTCCACAAGAAGTCATCAAAAAATACAGTAATGTCGGGCGGCGCCTGTGGCTCAGTGAGTAGGGCGCCGGCCCCATATGCCGAGGGTGGTGGGTTCAAACCCAGCCCCGGCCAAACTGCAACAAAAAAATAGCCGGGCGTTGTGGCAGGCGCCTGTAGTCCCAGCTGCTCGGGAGACTGAGGCAAGAGAATCGCGTAAGCCCGAGAGTTAGAGGTTGCTGTGAGCCGTGTGACGCCACGGCACTCTACCCGAGGGCAGTACAGTGAGACTCTGTCTCTACAAAAAAAAAAAAATATATACAGTAATGTTTCAGGATATAAAATCAATGTCCACAAGTTAGTAGCTTTTGTGTACACCAATAACAGTCAAGATGAGAAGCTAATTAAGGACACAACTCCCTTCACCATAGTTTCAAAGAAAATGAAATACCTAGGAATATACCTAACGAAGGAAGTGAAGGACCTCTATAAAGAAAACTATGAAATCCTCAGAAAGGAAATAGCAGAGGATATTAACAAATGGAAGAACATACCATGCTCATGGATGGGAATAATCAACATTGTTAAAATGTCTATACTTCCCAAAGCAATCTACCTATTCGATGCCATTCCTATCAAGATACCAACATCGTACTTTCAAGATTTGGAAAAAATGATTCTGCGTTTTGTATGGAACCGGAAAAAAACCCCATATAGCTATGGCAGTTCTCTGTAACAAAAATAAAGCTGGGGAAATCAGCATACCAGATTTTAGTCTGTACTACAAAGCCTTAGTGCTCAAGACAGCATGGTACTGGCACAAAAACAGAGACATAGACACTTGGAATTGAATTGAAAACCAAGAAATGAAACTAACATCTTACAACCACCTAATCTTTGATAAACCAAACAAGAACATACCTTGGGGGAAAGATTCCCTATTCAATAAATGGTGTTGAGAGAACTGGATATCTACATGTAAAAGACTGAAACTGGACCCACACCTTTCCCCACTCACAAAAATTGATTCTAGATGGATAAAGGACTTAAATTTAAGGCATGAAACAATAAAAATCCTCCAAGAAAGCATAGGAAAAACAGTGGAAGATATTGGCCTGGGGAAAGACTTCATGAAGAAGACTGCCACGGCAATTGCAACAACAACAAAAATAAACAAATGGGACTTCATGAAACTGAAAAGCTTCTGTACATCTAAGGAGACAATAACCAAAGCAAAGTGACAATCTACACAATGGGAAAGGATATTTGCATATTTTCAATCAGACAAAAGCTTGATAACTAGGATCTATAGACAACTCAAATTAATCCATATGAAAAAAGCCAACAATCCCATATATCAATGGGCAAGAGACATGAATAGAACTTTCTCTAAAGATGACAGACGAATGGCTAACAAACATATGAAAAAATGTTCATCATCTCTGTATGTTAGAGAAATGCAAATCAAAACAACCCTGAGATATCATCTAACCCCAGTGAGAATGGCCCACATCACAAAATCTCAAAACTGCAGATGCTGGCGTGGATGTGGAGAGAAGGGAACACTTTTACACTGCTGGTGGGACTGCAAACTAGTACAACCTTTCTGGAAGGAAGTATGGAGAAACCTCAAAGCACTCAAGGTAGACCTCCCATTTGATCCTGCAATCCCATTACTGGGCATCTACCCAGAAGGAAAAAAATCCTTTTATCATAAGGACACTTGTACTAGACTGTTTATTGCAGCTCAATTTACCGTTGCCAAAATGTGGAAACAGCCTAAATGCCCACCAACCCAGGAATGGATTAACAAGCTGTGGTATGTGTATACCATGGAATACTATTCAGCCATTAAAAAAAATGGAGACTTTACATCCTTCGTATTAACCTGGATGGCTGTGGAAAACATTATTCTTAGTAAAGCATCACAAGAA
Source organism: Nycticebus coucang (assembly GCF_027406575.1). Classification (NCBI taxonomy): domain Eukaryota; kingdom Metazoa; phylum Chordata; class Mammalia; order Primates; family Lorisidae; genus Nycticebus; species Nycticebus coucang. Next base: position 45,846,194 of record NC_069801.1, on the reverse strand, counting down.
TGGAGAAGCATGAATCCTATGTACTCAATTTTGATATGAGGACAATTAATGACAATTATGGTTATGGGGGGGGAACAGAAAGGGGGAAGGAGGGAGGGGGGTGGGGCCTTGGTGTGTGTCACACTTTATGGGGGCAAGACATGATTGCAAGAGGGACTTTACCTAACAATTGCAATCAGTGTAACCTGGATTATTGTACCCTCAATGAATCTCCAACAATAAAAAAAAAAAAAAAAAAAAAAAAAGAAAAGAAAACAGGATTGAAAGTGACTTCAGTTCAAGGCTTAATTTAAATTAAGAGGTCAGTAAAGACTCTTTTGTGGGGTGGCATATAGGGTGAGATCTGAAAGATGAGAAGGCGTTGGGGAAGGACATTCAGAAAAGAGACAACAGTGAAGGAAAATCTTAGAATGGGAATAAACTTAGTGTAATTCAAGAACAGAAAGAGGATCGGTGGGGCACAATGAGAAGGCATTAGAAGTATTAAACAGGTGTGTGAAAAGACCTGATACTAACTTTACAAAATCTCTTCTTAAACAATATGCAAAATCCTGGCTCCATCTTCACATACTTTTATCTCTGCTGGGAAATTCCTTTATCACACCTTCATCCTTTGGTGAACTCTTAACCATCCATTTATCAATGCCCAACTCAAATGGGTCTAGTGACACCCCCTTGCACCAAATGCATGATTTCTCTGTGCTTTAGTTGCATGTGTACACACTTTTGTCACAGCACTAAGAATTTTATTTATTGTGGTCAGCATGCCTGAATCATGTGCAAGACTGAATTTTCTGGGAGGTTGACCAGGATTGTCTTATTCATCTCTGAATTTCCAGTACTTAGAAAGATGCTGGCACAGAGAAGATGCTGAGTGTGTTGCTTGAGTTTAGCAATATCCATATAGAGCCACTTTTTCTGAGTCAGGAAGTTGAAAATTAACTAAATTTGACATTAGAGGTATCATTAGTGGTGGGGCATATTACCCTAATAGACAGGGCTCCAGTTCTCTTCTCCAGGCTGCATCTGTGGGCTGCTATGTATTCAAAGGCACTTTTGATCAGCTGAGACTTTGTTGTCCCAGTTACATGGACATTGGTATAGCTACATTCTGATTTTTGAGTAAATAGAGATTTCAGAAATTTATGACAATGATTTCTAGCAAGAGCAGAGTTTCTACTCCATCCATCCACTTCCCCAAAATATGTATTCACAATGCTAGGAATCCATCTTTAGCAAGCTGGAGAGTTTGGGGTAGCCTGGGACTCATTTCTGAGAAAAATCACGTGCTATGAGGTCTCATCCCAAAAGGACAGGAACCACTGTTAAATTTATTCTCCAAGTCATTATTGCCCCTGGGGCTGGTACAATCCATGCTTTCTGTTAAGTGTTCCCTTAAGGGTCTGTCCTTCCACTTACCTCTTGATTCTGTAACCTATGTCTTTATTCCATGGGCTTTTTTCTCCTCTTCTTTTTGCCCTTATTGCAATGACTTGTCAGCTTGCAGAACACTTTATCAGACTTATGCTTAAGACAAAAAAACAGCTTAGCAGTTAGGTGTCCTCCCTAACCACGCTACTGTCAGAGCCCTTATTTTCCACACTTAATACCAATTTCCCTATCTCCTCTCCACTCTCCCAGAAAGAATTAGGTTGATTGTGGGAGATTTTGACATGAACCTGGCTTCTGTTCAATATTTCTTCCTAGAAAAGGAATCTTACCCTTTTCTTTTAGCTAACATTTCTCAAAAAGTATACTACATGGACCCTGATAACGTTTCCTAGATCTCCTTTCTTGCTTAGGCAAGACAGAGGAGGCATATATAATGTAGGAAAAATGACTTGGAGAAAGTGGAGCACGTATTAGACAGAGTTGCTTCATGATATTCATTAGTTTGACCTTCAAACCCCTTCCAGTCCCTGCAACTTGTTTCAAGCTCCTCTTTAGACTCCTCACCAATCATTTCCACATAAAACTTATACTTCCGCTACAAGGCCATTACCTTAAATATATCTTGTACACTCTCATCTTTTCTCCTTTGCATATACTATTTCCTCCATCTGAGAAATTATTCCTCCTATTTGAGTAAAACTATGTATTTTCCACTGTTAATATCAAGTTGGAAGCCATCCTCTTCAAGAACCCTTCCCTAACCACCTCATCTATGTCTTGTGTGAACATACACATTATTTAGTATGTCCATAGAGGCAGAGTAGCGTTCTGTTTAAGTGTTAAGAGTGTTAGCCTCTGGAGTTGAAGCCCCAAACTAGCTGCCCCTAACTAGTTGTATGATCTTAAATGGCATCTTTCAGTGGATGCTCCACCCCATTTTCCCTACCACACTTTAGTTCTTATTCAACTCTAGAAGCAGTTAGATATGTGAGCTATTCCTGTATAAAGGTGTAATTTGGCCTATTGGCCAAGTTACATTTTTGCCTATTGGCCTGTGGTTAAAACTTTGAAGGTAACTTATAAAATAAATAGGATTATAAGGAAATTCTTAGAATCACAAACCATATGTGATTTTGAACTCCTGGGATGTTAATTCTAGAGAAATCCTTTTAGGATCAGTAACTTTAATCTGTTGCTGTCCACTAGCCCAATCAACGACACAGAGGTATCACTGCAGACGGAAAGAATTATTTATTAATTAAGGGAAGACTGGAGGCTCGCTCAGGCCTTCAGCGATTATTCATCTTTATTCACTGTATTATACATCCAAACTCATTAGATAAGAATAAGTAAGAATAAAGAACAAAAGCACTAGTTGAGACTGCCATAAAAATTTTTCTCTTCTGCATAAATGTTACAAAGCATGTACACGTCATTTCTAAGTCTGGAGCATTTAACTTAAAGATAAACTACAAGGACACCAGGCTGTCTGTTCTATTCGCCCACCTCCCTAAAAGGTTAAATGAAACTTTTGTGTAATTTGAAGTTAGGGAACGAAGAGCAACAGTTTAGCTCCAGACAGGTGCTAAATCTCCAGCTACGACTGGGCGGGAACCTCAGAGATTCCTTTCTCAAGGCCTTTTCAGCAAGCAGGGAGGAATTAACCCCTGAATCTGCTGTTTTTCAAGTGGGGAGGAATTAACCCCCGAGTCTCGCTTATGGCTGAGAATGGACTTTTCCCTTTCTAGGTTCTCATACTTCAAGGAGCACATATGAGACAAAGCCACCTTTCTGGAGTGCAGAAAACCGTGCACCTTCATTAATCTTGATTTGTTTTTTTTTTTTTTTTTTGAGACTGTAGTCCTTGGTACAATGCTGTGGCATCATAGCTCACAGCAACCTAAAACTCTTGGGTTCAAGCAATTCTCTTGTCGCAGCCTCCCAAGTTGCTGGGACTGCAGGTGCCCACCACAACACCCAGCTATTTTTAGAGGCAGGGTCTCACTCTTGTTCAGGCTGGTCTCAAACCTGTGAGTTCAAGCAATCCACCCACCTTCCCAGAGTGTTAGGATCACTGGCATGAGCAATCTTGTTTTGTTTTGTTTTTAATAAAATATTCTTGTTTTCAGTTGGGAAACTGCTTTTCAGAGAGATAAATTAGTGCAAAAACCATATATGAAATTCAAAATTTTCTTTCTCAACATTATTATTCAACAAACTAATTCTAATTATTTAAAGGCAAACATGTCTTATATTGGTGTTTTCTTTTTTTCTATATTGATTATGTGTAAGTGTGTGAGATACAATTTTTTTGGTAGCTAAGAAAAGGCAAAAGGAAATGCATTTGAAGGATGTTAGGGACTCTCAGAATCAATGAGAGGTGGATACCTGGACTTGAAGATGATAAGGAACCAAAGAGCTTAAGCAAAGGAGGATAGGAAATCAAAAGTAGTTTTTGAGCATAACAGTCTGCAGTCTAGTCAGAACAGAAAGGAACACCAAGTCTTTCCTTATTTTCTCTCTTCTGGAGATGCAGATTTTATGGAAGGAATATGTTTTTTGTTTGCTGATTTTTTTAATTTTTAAGATTTCAGATTAATATGAAGTACATATAATTAGATTACATTGCTTGCATTTGTAAGGTAAAGTCCAAGTTGTAGCTGAGTCCTTCACCCAAGAGGTACACCATGTACCTCTATATTGTACCCTTTAGGTGGGAGCTTAATGACTCCCCTCCCCCTTCCATCTTCCTCCTTATTGGATTTAATTGCATTTTTCTCTTGTATGAGCCTATAATCTACTAGTTTCAGATTAGTATTGAGTACATGGGATGCTTGTTTTTCCATTCTTGAGATACTTCAACTCCATTCAGGTTATGAAAAAGGTGAATAGTATTCCATGGCATACAGATTCAACAGTTTATTAATCCATTCATGGGTTGAAGGGTACTGTGTTATTTCCACATCTTTGTGATTGTTAATAGATCTGATATGAACATTCAAGTGCAGATGTCCTTATGATAAAATAATATTTTTTTCTTCTGGGTAGTTACCTAGTAATGGGATTGCAGGATCAAATGGAAGGTATACTTTTAACTCTTTGAGGATTCTTTATAATTCTTTCCAAAATGGTTGTATTAGTTTGCAATGTCACCAACAGTGTATAAGCATTCTCCTCTCTCTGAATCCATGCCAGCACCTGCAGTTTGGGGGCTTTGTGATGTGGGCTGTTCTCACAGGGGTTAGGCAATATCCTAAAGTAGTTTTGGCTCGCATTTCTCTGATTATTAGGGATGATGAGCATTTTTCCATATGTTTCTTGGCCATTTGTCTATTTTCTTGGGCAAATATTTTGTCCATGTCTCTTGCCCAATGATTCACAGTGTTGTTTGATCTTTTAATGTTGATTTACTTGAGTTCTTTGTAGATTCTGGTTATTAGCCATTTGTAATATTTGTAACATGCAAATATCTTTCCCCATTCTGAAAGATTGGGTTGTCTCTTTGCTTTGTTGATTGTGTACTTAGCTGTGCTAATAAATCGGGTCCCATTTATTTATTTTTGTTATTTCTACAATTGCCAATAATATTTTCTTTATAAATTCTTTTCCAAGCTGAGAATGAAATCAAAGATACAATATCCTTCACGGTAACTTCAAAGAAAATGAAATATCTTGTAATAAACTTAACAAAGGACATAAAGGCTCTCTACAGAGAGAGTTATAAAACCCTGGAAAAGAAATGGCAGAAGACATTAATGAATGGAAGAACATGCCATCGTGGCTAGGAAGAATCAACATTATTAAAACATCTATACTACCCAAAGGATCTATAGATTCAATGCAATCCCAATTAAAATATTAACATCATACTTTGAAGAACTTGAAAAGGATAGTTCTTTCTTTTGTATGGAACCAGAAAAAAACACTGAACAGCCAGTGCTATTCTACAAAATAAAAACAAATCTGGGGCATCACGTTACCAGACTTAAGATTATACTACCAGTCTGTAGTGATTGAAATAGCATAGTATTGGCATAAAAATAGAGACATAATATCTGTGGAACAGAATTGAGAAGCTAGAGGTGAAACCAGCCTCGTATCACTGTCAGATCTTCAATAAATCAAACAAAAGCATGGAAAGAATCTCTATTTAATAAATGGTGCTGGGAGGACTTGTTAGTTACATGTTAAAGACTGAAACTGGACTCACACCTCTCACTACTTACAAAAGTTAACTCACACTGGATACAAGATTTAAATCTAAGACACAAAATCATAAAAGATTAGAAGAAATTGTGGGGAAAACTGTTTATGGAGGACATATCTGACTGGCCTAGATAGGAACATGTGCCTTGGCAAAGTACAGCAAAGCCTTTTGGCTCCACCAAACTATATCCAATGGGGAAGGAGTCATTTAAATATATGAAATTTCCTATGGGGAAAAAGAAAATAGATGCTGAGCAGTCAGACATTAATAATGCCCATCACAATAAGAATTCTTCATGCACATACATAAAAAGAAGTGGGCAATACTGAGGGCTACCAACTGTAGCCAACTAGTCTATGTCAGGAGCTTTCTTTGTATTTACTTGTAGATACTTTGAATAAAACTGTGAGAAAAATACTATTATTCCCATTTTACAAATCAGACAATTGAAGGAGAAAGAGGATAAGTCTCTTCCCCAAAGTTGTTTAATTAAATGCTATATATTCAAAGCCGAATTTATTTGCTTCTAAAATCCATTGTTCTCATTACTGTTCTGAACCTACATGCATGTTAAAGGGTGTTCTGTCCTAGAGGAAGAGTGTCCTGGCACTTGCCATTCTCTCTTCCTGCAATAGTCTACTTTCAGAAATCTAATGGGCTTACTCATTCTCTTCATTCAAACGTTGTCTCATCAGAAAGGTCTTCCTGTTGGTTGGGAGCCTGTAGCTCAGTGGTTAAGGCTTCAGCCACATGCACTGGGGTTGGTGGGTTCAAACCCAGCCCGGGCCTGCTGAACAACAATGACAACTATAAGAACAAAGATAGCCGGGCATTGTGGCAGGTGCCTGTAGTCCCAACTACTGGGGAGGCTGAGGCAAGAGAGTCACTTAAGCCCAAGAGTTTGAGGTTGCTGGGAGCAACCGAAGGCGACATAGTGAGACTCTGTGTCAAAAAAAAGAAAGAAAGAAAGGTCTTCCTTGACAACACTGCAACAAACCTGCCACCCCTCCTTTACTTTCTACTTCTTTATGCTTTCTTTTTTTTCCCCACAGTACTTACCATCATCACCTGACATTTATGTTTATATATTTGTTGTCTCCTGTAAAAACAAATGCTTTATTTTATACAATAATTTATCTTCAGGATCAAGAGCAGTACTTGATAAATATTTATTGGATGAAAGAACAAGACAAATCTAATTGGAAGAATGAAATCAAAGACACATTCCCAGCTCTGCTTCAAACCTATGTGTGGCTTTGGCTCAGTTGTTTATCTTTCTAGCCTTCAGTTGCAAAATGAAAAGGTTGAGCCAGATCCAGCCTAACCCCTTTGCCCTGTTTCTTGCCATCCAAATTATGTTTACCTGTTTATTTGGTTTTGTGCTTCTCTCCTAGGTTTCTTTTGAAAAAAAGCATTTTTGTACCCAAAAATGTTAGTGATACTAGACTAAGATGACCCCTAAGGTTCCATATCTCCTTAAGGGTATAGATGTGTCAGTATAATGGGTTAATAGACTTCTCAAATAGATTACAAATAAAATCTTTCAAAAAAATTAAGCATTTCTTCTTAGAAAAGAAATTGAAAAGTTTCTCACCTCCCATGCTTTGGATTCTCAAGTTTCAAGAAGCTGGTAGATGACTTATAAAGTTCATTTACTCATTTCAATTACCAAAAGCTCTTTACCGAGTCCATATTATTATTTTAATTAACATAATAACCCTGAAAAGTGGGAGGTTGTGAAATATATGAATTCAGAGCTTCTAAGATTAATAAGTGTACTGAAGTATGAAAGCTTTTCACGTAATTTTAACTGTGCGAAGATCAGTGGTGTAGAAAGGAAGTTGTACCAGGCAAATGATAAGCTTTGAGAAATTGATTTACAGGATGTCTCATGCGATAAAGGCCAAAATGTCAGCCTGGAATCTGTTGAATCAATATTTCAAATTAAATCAATATTTCAGTTAATCCATGAGGGAATGGCCTGATGGGATATCACTAAAGCCACCTTGGGAGCCAATGGCCTTTTTGTATAGGGGGTCACTGAGAACAAGCTTAAAATCTATCAGTAGCTCTTCACTTCTTTTCTTATTTTGTGGAGAAAATTTTTACTTCACAACATGGCTTACCTGTTGTGCTATATGCTCTGGCTTCTCCCTTCCTTTCCAACCATATTTTTCACATTGTGTTTTAGTTAAGCTCATTGGATTTCGCAACTTGGAATTTAGACCATTTCCAGGCTATCTTGGACTCCAGGTCACTTGAATCTACTCTTGTGATCTGCTCCTCAGTCTTTACACTGAGGGCTCAGTTCAGTTCACTTAGTGAACAAGTACTCCTTGTGCTGAAACTGGATTGCCAGGGAGATGGCAAATCAGGTGGGGTTATAGATAGTCCTATTCCTCTAAATTTCTTTGCCTATAAAACCCCCAACCTTGGACATACCTACTCTTTAGTACCTCATTCAATGAGTACACAGGAAAATCTAACCACTCTGTGCTGGGAGTCATTATGATGACACTTCTACCACCAGCATCACCACTCTACCCTCTTTGGTGAACCATGCTGAATGCTATTTGTTAGACGAGAAGATCTCACAGTGGCTCCTCACATGGTAGGGCTTAGTGACAATAAATATATTTGCTTAAAAAACTCTTATGAGTAGAATGGGAAGCATGAAGCATGAAGAATCCAGAAACAAACCAAGTTAATACATTTTGCAGAACTGCCTCTGCAGAGGTGAAGGAAGGAAGACTTTGGATGACTAAGGCCTTTATCATTTCTCTGAGAAATGTACTGTGTGAAACTTGGGCAAAATCCAACTCATGGAACAGCTTTGAAGCCCCTCTACCGTTATAGCCATCCTACCCAGCTCTATGGGAAGCCATTAGCTTACTGCAGGTCTGAAATTCCTAGCCCAAGCAGGCTATTGACAATCAGCCTTCTTATCTCTCTAATGTTATCTTTTCACTAGCACACATTCACTCCATTCAATTAACAAATATCTACTACAAGTCTATCATATGTTGGGTACTGTTTCAGATGCTAAATTATTCATTGACAAGCAAAAAACAGATACTTTCCCTACTCATATAGAAATTACAACTTAGTTGGAAATGCAAACTATAAACAAGCAAGCACAATACATACATAATTATAAGTTGAGGTAATGCTTTGAGGGAAAGGACTTCTTCTTATAGAGAAGATAACATTTAAACTAAAAAATTGTAAAAATATGAATAGACTCCAGCTAGTGAAGGGAAAGGGTTAGTATGAAGTAGGATAGATAGAACGAAAAGTATTCAAAAGGTCCTGAGATGAACCATGAACTTGGTACATCTGAGGAGGAATGAAAGTCATATTAAAGAGTATAGATTTCATTCCAACATAATTGAAAATTGTGAAATAGTTTTAATCCAGGAAGTGACATGATGCAATTAAGCTTTGAAAAGGCTATATGGAGAAGGCAATAGAGTAAGAAAGAGTGGGTAAAAGGAAGCTGGAACAAGTAGGAGACTTTTCTCAGCAGGCTAGCAAAAACATGAAAATACAAGCAGACAGATTGGAGGTATCTTTTAGATATAAACTTAAAGTCTTTTGGAGAATTTAAAGACCTTAGTGAGATGTGAAATGTGAAAATTTTAATAAATTATATCAATCCAAAAAACTCAGTATTATTATTAACTTTGCTCTTAACATTCACATTTCATATCCATTAACAAATCCTATAAATCTACTTTTTAAATAGATTCCAAAGCCTCAACTTCTTACCACCTCCACAGCTGGTGCCCTTATCTGGTCCACTATTATACCTGCCTGGACAGCTGCAGTAGCTATCTAACCCGTCTTCTTTTTATTCACTCACCCCAAACCCTGTAATGGCTCTTACCAAAGCCTACAAAGTTGTGCATTCCAGTCCCCCTCTCCACTTTCTAACTCAGTTTCTGCTGATCTCTTTTTCCTCACTTATTCCTATTTATTCACTCTGACCTCTCTACCATTCCTAAAGACATACCAAATTTATTCCTGTCCTTGAGCTACCATACTTGCTGTTATAAGTACTTATTTATGATTTAACTCTTTAATCCAAATTTTACTAAATGGTCACCTCTCTGCCCACCCTAACTAAAAAAGCCATTGCAATACCCTTTATTCCCTTACCCTGCTTTTGTATTCATTAAACTTATCATTCCTTTATACTTTATTAGACATTGATTCAATGTCTCTTTTTCCCATTAGAATTTAAGTTTGATGAAAACACAAAATCGCTTTTTTTTCTTTTCTGCTTTCCCAACATCTAGAATACTGCAATATGGGAAGCTTTCTGGCAATATTGATGATTGTTATTTTTATTTTTTAATTTTTACATAAAATAGGTAATATTTGCTGAAGTAAGGAAGGGATGAAAGAGAGAGAGACATTAAAGTCAATTTGTTCAGGTTTCTGGCTTATACAGTTGGATGAAAGGAGATGGTGAACCAATTCACTGAGATAGAGGCATTTTCAGAAGCCCAGGTTTGGGGGATGTGAGGAGATCAGCTTTAATCAGCTGAAATTTGAGACAATTTGGGGTCATCCAAGAGGAGCAATAAGGTTGGCAGATGCATAGGATGATCAAATAATTTATCATCCCAACTGAATGTACAGGAGAAGAAAAATAAAATTTTTGATACTTTTGGAAATATTTCTTAAAGCAAATGTTTTTACATTAATTAGCTTACAACACAATTATTTTCAAATCTATTTTAAAATAAAATTAACATATATTCATGTAAATTAAAGCAAAATGTTTAAAAACAAACTTACTTATATTTATTTTCTTACAATCAAAGTAGTTCTTTTTGGCATACAGTCACATAATTTAATCGGTTTGTTAGCTACACCTATATAAAACACTGTATCTGTTTTATTTTATTGTATTTTATTTCATGCAGAGTTTCACTCTGTCCCCCAGGCTAGAGTACAGTGGCATGATCATAGCTCACTGAAATATTAAACTCCTAAACTCAAGCAATTCTCCTGCCTCATCCTCCCAAGAAGCTGGGATCACAGGCACACGCCACCATTGCTACCAGGCCCAGGTGGTTTTCCTACTTTTTGTAGAGAAGTGGTATGGCTGGTCTCCAATTACTGTGTTTAGTGATCCTCCTTGAGGATCCAGGTCAATTTATCACATTGTACCCCATAAACTTATACAGTTATGATTTTAATTAAAAATTGGCAGCGCCTGTGGCTCAGTGAGTAGGGCGCCAGCCCCATATGCCGAGGGTGGCGGGTTCAAGCCCAGCCCTGGCCAAACTGCAACAAAAAAGTAGCCGGATGTTGTGGCAGGTGCCTGTAGTCCCAGCTGCTTGGGAGGCTGAGGCAAGAGAATCATGTAAGCCCAAGAGCTGGAGGTTGCTGTGAGATGTGTAACGCCACTCTACCGAGGGCAGTAAAATGAGACTCTGTCTGTACAAAATAAATAAATTAATTAATTAATAAAAATATTTTAAAATGCATACTCTCCGTAGATACCAAGGTGCCTGGCAAATGTGGAGCAAATTCCAAATACAGGACACTCTTAGGTGTAAGCATTTTGGTATTGAAATATAGTATATAAATACTTCAGTCCAGGGAGGAGAGCAACATGGCGGCCGAGTAACAGCTTCCTTGCATCTGGGCACCATGAGTCCGGGGAGATAGGACTCCAGGCATCTCTGGCTGGTGGGATCTGCCTATGATCACCCCTGCGAGGTTACAGAGAGTCAGCGAGAGACTTCTGGACCGCAAGAGGAGGACTAAAACAGTGGAAAACCGGCAAGTGGTCGCATGTGTTCAATCAGTCTAAACCCGCCCACAACTTACACAGGCATGAGAACTTAAAGAGCAAGAGGAAGTGAAACGAAAATTAGGGCAAGGAAACAGATAAAAGAAATCACTCATGAGGAAGAATCAGCAGAAAACTCCAGGCAACATGAAGAACCAGTCCAGAACAACCCCGCCAAGGGACCATGAGGTAGCTACTGCAGAGGATTCTACCTGTAAAGAAATGGTGGGAATGACAGAAAGGGAATTTAGAATACACATGATGAAAACAATGAAAGAAATGATGGAAATAATGAAGGAAACTGCTAATAAAGTGGAAAATAACCAAAAGGAAAACCAAAAACAGAATCAAATAACAGATCAACGATATGAAGAATATAAAAAGGATTCAGCAGAGCTGAAGGAACTGAAACGGTCAATTAGGGAACTTAAAGATGCAATGGAAAGTATCAGCAATAGGTTAGACCATGCAGAAGAAAGAATTTCAGAGGTAGAAGACAAAGTTCTTGAGATAACTCAGATAGTAAAAGAGGCAGAAAAGAAGAGAGAGAAAGCAGAACATTCACTGTCAGAATTATGGGACTTTATGAAGCGTTCCAACATACGAGTTATAGGAATCCCAGAAGGGGAAGAAGAATGCCCCAGAGGAATGGAGGCCATACTAGAGAATATTATAAAAGAAAATTTCCCAAATATCACCAAAGATTCTGACACACTGCTTTCAGAGGGATATCGGACCCCTCAGGGGTTGCCTCAACTCTAACCGAGCTTCTCCAAGACACATTGTGATGAACCTGTCCAAAGTCAAGACAAAAGAAAAGATTCTGCAAGCTGCCAGGAGTAAGCAGCACTTGACCTACAGGGGCAAATCCATCAGAGTGACCCAGACTTCTCTAATGAAACTTTCCAAGCAACAAGACAATGGTCATCTACCTTTAATCTACTTAAACAGAACAATTTCCAGCCCAGAATTCTGTACCCTGCTAAGCTAAGCTTCAAAATTGATGGAGAAATCAAATCATTTACGGATATACAAACATTGAGAAAATTCGCCACAACAAGACCAGCTCTACAGGAAATACTTGAACCTGTTCTGCACACTGACCACCACAATGGATCAGCAGCAAAGTAAGAACTCAGAAATTAAAGGACAGAACCAAACCTCCACACTGATGCAAAAGAGAAAACTAAGCAATGGACTCTCACCAAATAAGACGAATAGAATACTACCACACTTATCAATTATCTCAATAAATGTTAATGGCTTGAATTCCCCACTGAAGAGACATAGATTGGCTGACTGGATTAAAAAACACAAGCCATCCATTTGCTGTCTGCAAGAAACACACCTGGCTTCAAAAGACAAATTCAAGCTCCGAGTCAAGGGTTGGAAGACAATTTTTCAGGCAAATGGCATTCAGAAGAAAAGAGGAGTTGCGATCTTATTTTCAGATACATGTAGATTTAAAGCAACTAAAGTCAAAAAAGACAAAGATGGTCACTTTATATTGGTCAAGGGAAAAATACAACAAGAAGACCTTTCAATTCTAAATATTTATGCACCCAATTGAAATGCTCCCAGATTCTTGAAACAGACCTTACTCAGTCTGAGCAATATGATATCTGATAATACCATAATAACAGGGGACCTTAACACTCCTCTTACAGAGCTGGACAGATCCTCTAAACAGAAATTAAACAAGGATATAAGAGAGTTAAATGAGACCCTAGAACAACTGTGCTTGATAGACGCATATAGAACACTCCATCCCAAAGATAAAGAATATACATTCTTCTCATCACCCCATGGAACATTCTCCAAAATTGATCATATCCTGGGACACAAAACAAATATCAACAGAATCAAAAGAATTGAAATTTTACCTTGTATCTTCTCAGACCATAAGGCACTAAAGGTGGAACTCTACTCTAACAAAAACACTCGACCCCACACAAAGGCATGGAAATTAAACAATCTTCCATTGAATAAGAGATGGGTGCAGGAAGAAATAAAACAGGAAATCATTAACTTCCTTGAGCATAACAACAATGAAGACACAAGCTACCAAAACCTGTGGGATACTGCAAAAGCAGTTTTGAGAGGAAAATTCATCGCTTTAGATGCCTACATTCGAAAAACAGAAAGAGAGCACATAAACAATCTCACAAGCCATCTTATGGAATTGGAAAAAGGAGAACAATTGAAGCCTAAACTCAGTAGAAGAAAAGAAATACCCAAAATCAAATCAGAGACCAATTAAATTGAAAACAAAAGAATCATTCAGAAAATTAATGAAACAAGGAGTTGGTTTTTTGAAAAAATAAATTAAATAGATAAACCATTGGCCAGACTAATGAGAAATAGAAAAGTAAAATCTCTAGTAACCTCAATCAGAAATGATAAAGGGGAAATAACAACTGATCCCACAGAGACACAAGCGATCATCTCTGAATACTACCAGAAACTCTATGCCCAGAAATTTGACAATGGGAAGGAAATGGATCAATATTTGGAAACACACCCTTTCACTAGACTTAGCCAGGAAGAAATAGAGCACCTGAACAGACCAATTTCAAGCACTGAGATCAAAGAAACAATAAAAAATCTTCCAACCAAAAAATGCGCTCGTCCAGATGGCTTCACACCAGAATTCTATCAAACCTTCAAGGAAGAGCTTATTCCTGTACTGTAGAAATTATTCCAAAAAACTGAGGAAGAAGGAACCTTCCCCAACACATTCTATGAAGCAAACATCACCCTGATACCAAAACCAGGAAAAGACCCAACCAAAAAGGAGAATTTCAGACCAATCTCACTCATGAGTATAGATGCAAAAATTCTCAACAAAATCCTAGCCAATAGATTACAGCTTATCATCAAAAAAGTCATTCATCATGATCAAGTAGGCTTCATCCCAGGGATGCAAGGCTGGTTTAACATACGCAAGTCAATAAACGTTATCCACCATATTAACAGAGGCAAAAATAAAGATCACATGATCCTCTCAATAGATGCAGAAAAAGCATTTGATAAAATCCAGCATCCTTTTCTAATTAGAACACTGAAGAGTATAGGCATAGGTGGCACATTTCTAAAACTGATTGAAGCTATCTATGACAAACCCACAGCCAATATTGTACTGAATGGAGTAAAACTGAAAGCTTTTCCTCTTAAAACTGGAACCAGACAAGGTTGTCCTCTGTCACCTTTACTATTCAACGTAGTGCTGGAAGTTCTAGCCAATACAATTAGGCAAGACAAGGAAATAAAGGGAATCCAAATGGGAGCAGAGGAGGTCAAACTCTCCCTCTTTGCTGACGACATGATCTTATACTTAGAGAACCCCAAAGACTCAAGCACAAGACTCCTATAAGTCATCAAAAAATAAAGTAATGTTTCAGGATATAAAATCAATGTCCACAAGTCAGTAGCCTTTGTATACGCCAATAACAGTGAAGATGAGAAGCTAATTAAGGACACAACTCCCTTCACCATAGTTTCAAAGAAAATGAAATACCTAGGAATATACCTAAGGAAGGAGGTGAAGGACCTCTATAAAGAAAACTATGAAATCCTCAGAAAGGAAATAGCAGAGGATATTAACAAATGGAAGAACATACCATGCTCATGGATGGGAAGAATCAACATTGTTAAAATGTCTATACTTCCCAAAGCATTCTACCTATTCAATGCCATTCCTATCAAAATACCAACATCGTACTTTCAAGATTTGGAGAAATTGATCCTGCGTTTTGTATGGAACCGGAAATAACCCCATATAGCTAAGGCAGTTCTCTGTAACAAAAATAAAGCTGGGGGCATCAGCATACCAGATTTTAGTCTGTACTACAACGCCATAGTGGTCAAGACAGCATGGTACTGGCACAAAAACAGAGACATAGACACTTGGAATTGAATTGAAAACCAAGAAATGAAACTAACATCTTACAACCACCTAATCTTCGATAAACCAAACAAGAACATACCCTGGGGGAAAGACTCCCTATTCAATAAATGTGTTGGGAGAACTGGATGTCTACATGTAAAAGATTGAAACTGGACCCACACCTTTCCCCACTCACAAAAATTGATTCAAGATGGATAAAGGACTTAAATTTAAGGCATGAAACAATAAAAATCCTCAAAGGAAGCACAGGAAAAACACTGGAAGATATTGGCCTGGGGAAAGACTTCATGAAGACTGCCATCGCAATTGCAACAACAACAAAAATAAACAAATGGGACTTCATTAAACTGAAAAGCTTCTGTACAGCTAAGGAGACAATAACCAAAGCAAAGAGACAACCTACACAATGGGAAAGGATATTTGCATATTTTCAATCAGACAAAAGCTTGATAACTAGGATCTATAGACAACTCAAATTAATCCACATGAAAAAAGCCAACAATCCCATATATCAATGGGCAAGAGACATGAATAGATCTTTCTCTAAAGATGACAGATGAATGGCTAACAAACACATGAAAAAATGTTCATCATCCCTATATATTAGAGAAATGCAAATCAAAACAACCCTGAGATATCATCTAACCCCAGTGAGAATGGACCACATCTCAAAATCTCAAAACTGCAGATGCTGGCGTGGATGTGCAGAGAAGGGAACACTTTTACACTGCTGGTGGGACTGCAAACTAGTACAACCTTTCTGGAAGGAAGTATGGAGAAACCTCAAAGCACTCAAGGTAGACCTCCCATTTGATCCTGCAATCCCATTACTGGGCATCTACCCAGAAGGAAAAAAATCCTTTTATCATAAGGACACTTGTACTAGACTGTTTATTGCAGCTCAATTTACAATCGCCGACATGTGGAAACAGCCTAAATGCCCACCAACCCAGGAATGGATTAACAAGCTGTGGTATATGTATACCATGGAATACTATTCAGCCATTAAAAAAAAATGGAGACTTTACATCCTTCGTATTAACCTGGATGGACGTGGAAGACATTATTCTTAGTAAAGCATCACAAGAATGGAGAAGCATGAATCCTACGTACTCAATTCTGATATGAGGACAATTAATGACAATTAAGGTTATGCGGGGGGAGATAAAGCAGAAAGAGGGACAGAGGGAGGGGGGTGGGGCCTTGGTGTGTGTCACACTTTATGGGGGCAAGACATGATTGCAAGAGGGACTTTGCCTAACAATTGCAATCAATGTAACCTGGCTTATTGTACCCTCAATGAATCCCCAACAATAAAATAAATAAATAAATATTTCAGTCCAAATATTTTCATATTTACTATCTTTTTTCTTTTTTTATTAAATCATAGCTGTGTACAGCAATGCAATCATAAAGTACAATGTGCTGGTTCAATATACAGTCTGAAATATTTTCACTGAACTGGTTAACAGAGCCTTCATGGCATTTTCTTAATTATTGTGTTCAAACCCTTATACTCTACACTTACTAAACTTCACCTGCACCCTTCCAAGATGCTTCCTTCAGAGAAATTTTCTTTGATTTTTTTTTATTAAACAAAATATATAGAATGAGCTTTCTCTTCTTGATTCTTTTATTGAGATGCTATAAAATCGTAGCCCTTCTCAATTTTGTTCTACTCTAGTACAACCTATAAATATCTAGTTAAAAATAGGAGCTCCATCAAAATATTCTCCTTAAAAGCTGAGTTAAACCAGAATATAATCATTGAATTTTAATTTTGATTAATTTCAGTATTAAATCTTATACTCCAATTGTGATTTCATCATTAAATTTGTGCACTTCCTCTTTTGCTTTTGTAAAGGCAAATATTATATCCTCTTGTTGGCAAGCTTTGTTTTAGGTGATTTCAATCTGATAAAAAGCCTTAAAAACTGAACTACTTTGGTGCTTCACTTATTGAATATGTGATTAAAGATTTCCAATTGATTTGGAACTAAATGTTCAAAATTCAAACAATACCCCCAAAGTGCAATAGCAACATTGATTAACAAAGCAGCTTATTCAAGACTCAGAATTTCAGAAATCCCATTGATGGCAGGCAGTAAAAAGAGAAATCGTGGTGTGCCTCCTGAAAATGATTTTAAAAAATGTTTTTTACATGTTATTTTCATACAAAAATCATACAGTTCCATTTATTTGTATACATTTTGATAAGTATTATTTTCTACTTGAAAACAGAAAACAGAACTTTGGTTCATTGCAATTCTGAATTATGGGGACACCTCAAACCAATTCAAAATAAATTTCTGCCCACAGTTACGTGGATTTTGCAGGTACATAGCTTTCAACAAAATCTGCATCCGTTTTATACTAACAAAAAATAATTGACTACAATATTACTGCGAAGACAGTATTTTACTTTCAGTAGAAGGAATTTCTAGAAGCTTTACTTTGTTTCTTGAACTGAATGAAAATAATTGAATTACATTGGAATTCAGTTAAATTATTTTGTATTTGAAACATCTGATGACACTGATATAAAACTGCTGGTTTAAGTTGCTTTGCTAACTGAGAAGAGATATTGACAGCTACCACTTTATAAACAAGAAAACTTGTAATTGGAAATGATCTAAATTATTTTAGAAGAACAGCGATGTACTCTAAATTATAAACCATACTACACATCACTTCTGAATTGTAGCTTTTCATTTAGAGTACATGATTGTTCTCTAAATAATTTCAAACGTTTTTCTTCTATGCATCTGCTTTTATATATGTAAATTGTAGTACTGAGGCACAAATTTTTTAAAATAAGTATTAGGTATATAAGTAGATGTTGATGTATTTTCAGCAGATTTGTGTCTTCTGGTTTTTAAGTAGGCATGTTATCAGGAACTCCCTATCTGGGTCATAAATACTGACAAATTCTTTATACAAATTACATATTCACCACTGCATTTCATGAGAAATGGAAATTTAATAGTTAACTGTCCTAAAACATGCTCTTTTGTATTTTGAGCTCATTGCTGGTGAAAGAGTAATAGCATTTTTTAAAGAAGTATAACCAAACAAAATAAATACTGTATATTAGTTTAGATTAATACCATAAATAATGAAATTCATTGTTCAGAACCCAGAGGGAGCTCGATGGCAATTATCCATCATGCAGAGCCTAAAGATAATTACGGTTACCATTTATTGAGAATCTGCTGTGTGTCAGGTCCCAATCTCTAATCTTCGTCACAAATCCATGAGCTAGACACTACTTTCATTTTATCAGTAGAGAAAGCTAGACCCAAGATTGCACAATGATAAATAATGGAAATGGATTAGCAGTAAGCCCATGATCTTCCTACTGTCCAGTGAATATATGTTTAAAAGGTATTCAAAGCTGGAATTGAGCACAGTTCTGTCTGTTCTTTCAAAACCCAGCTCTGCCTGACTTATATATTTATTCATTCAGAATAGTTATTAAGTGCCTTCTTTATACCAGGTTCTAGGCAAGGTAACCACTAGACCAGTTTAGCGACTTCACAACCTGAACCATTATTGTTATTCCACCCATGGTATTAGCAACAAAGTAAGTTGGGTGAAAAACTTCAGTGCAAACCTGAACCATTGCAGTTTTGGCCTGCTGCCCTATCCCAAAGCAGCCTCACATACAGTCCCACATCTGATCAGATGACAATTTTAAAAACACAGTCCTTTTCATCAAAACAGCCCTAAGATTGAATACAGGATACTTTTTAATAACCACATTTTATTCAGAGGCACAGACAGAGGAAGAGTGAAGCAAGAACTTGGACTAGAATCCACCTCCAGCTTCCTGTCTAGTGTCCTCTTCATGAGGCCTCTCGGGAATCTGGGCTGGGGAAGGCAGAGTACACAGACTCTCCTTGCACGGTGGGCCTGACCCTGGCGTTTCTGGCTGCACTGCTGTTCTGCCAGCAGCCACCCGGAGGTAGGAATATTGTGGCTGTCCATGACCAGGGGGAATAATCAGTCTCAGCTGTTCTCCAGCTCTAAACCAGCCCAAGTAATTGGGTTTAATTTTAATTTTTTAAATGGTTTAGAATTAATAGAAGCAGCTGCTGCCACAGTGTGTGGGTGTCCTTCTCCAGAAGGCACAAAGAAAAAACAAAACAAAAAATCCATACGTATAAAATAAACTCTGTAAAATAAACAATACAATGTGTAGGACAGAAAGGTTACTCATTGAGCAATGTCTTTTTGTTATCAAAAACATGGCTGGTGATATGCAGCGCTGTCTCTCTTCCCACCCCAAGTGCCCATCATCCCCTGAAAAGATGATAATCTGATTAGACAATAGGGTGTGAAAACTGTGTTGCCTGTATCTGAGCACTCCCTCACTGTCTCTTTTTCCCCCTCCTTGTGACTCACAGATTAGCTGTGACAAAGTGAAGAGAAATGTAAGAATAGATGTGCTGGTGACAGGAGACTATTCTAATGATTTGGGGTAAGGTAGGATTGGACTTAGGAGTGGGTCCTGTTTGCCTGGGGAGGGTACATATTGGGGATCAGGCCAGGTACCTGGTTCTACCAGAAACCAAAGCAAAGGACAGAGCCACCTGGCTCAACCAAAGTGACAGTCCAGTCATTCTAGCCAAATGCAGACTAGAAGGCCATGTGTTGGCATGGATGACAGATGAGAGATTCAGCTGCCCTCATGCAGGGAAGAGAGTGAAATTTTACCTCAATTTCGAGTATTCCCAGAAACTGGATGCCGGTTTGCTTCTCCTCCTTGGGTAAGACGAAGGGAAACAAGAGACCGTGGAACCACAGTTTTTGGATGAATTTGAGATAGCACATCCTTGGTATGGTGAGAAGAAAATTTCTTTAGCAGTCAGACAGTAATGTACATCAAACAGGTAGCACAGCTATAGACATGCAAAAGGTGCTTAATATTTGTTACTTCTTGTGGTGGTATCTGAGTGACTTTGTGATGCCCTTGTTTTGCATACCTCCTTAAGGACTTACAACCTGGAAAGATCGATTCTTTGTTATTTCCTTTGCTGATAATTTGAAGAAAATTACTGGGGTTGGAACTCATCTGTTCCCATCCAGATTTTCTGCTTGATTAGTTAGGAAATTAGGACTCCTGTCCTTCAGGGCTCCTGAGGAGGGACAGAGAATGTTGCTGCTTTCGCAAGCCTGTGCGTTCTGTTAAGTTCTGTGTTTCTCTTCTTCCTTGTGTTCTGGTAACCTCCAAAATGATGCTTTGGGAATTTAGCTGAGGAGTTTGGAGAGAAGGCAGAGAGGATGGCAGACTGGAAGGGAATTATTCAGTCACTCATTAAATTATAAATTCACTCATTCATTCAACAAACATGTGTTTAGCTTCTCTTCAGGGCCAAGTATTGTGCAAAGTGCCGTGGATTTTGAGATAAATCAGAAACACATCAGTGTCTGCAATTAGTATGTACAACAATTAATTCATCCTGGAGTTGCTGACAAAGACTTCCAAGAGAAAATACCATTTGAGCTGAACGTTTTCTACTATACAGAGATGTACAATGTAGAAAAGAATGGAAAGGGCGATTATAAGCAGAAGGAACAGCATTTGAAAAAGCAGGGAAGTTTTTGAGAACATGATAGATTCAGAGCAAGACTTGAAGTTTCACTCGAAGAGAGCACAGTGTACATATATTAGTGTGGCTAAAATTATTTATTCACAAATATACTTATTTATTCAGTTCATAAGCAATTTTGAGCACCTTATCTATGTAAGGCTCTGTATAGGTCCTGGAGAACCAGAGATGAACTATTATATTTTAATCTCTGGCCTCAAGGAGTATATATTCCTCTATATGCTAGAGAAGAAAGGCATATATTCAAATTGATACAACGAGATAGAGGCTATAATACTGTATGTAGAGTATATTTGTTAATGTGTTGTGTATATAATACGTGTGTGCATGCGTGTGTGTGTGTGTGTTCGGGTGCGTGTACTTCCTCACTCACCTCTGTACACATGACCGAGTCCGAGCATGTGAGTTACAGACCTCCGGTACTCATGCGGATATCCTCCAGTCAGTGGACTCAGGATAATGCCTTATTCCAAGAGCTGGCTGAGTCTTGAGACCATACTCCCCAGGGCTTGGAATCTTTCTGGGTCTCTGGCAGGATCAAGTGTTGCACTATTTCCTTTCTGGAGTCTTTTGGGGAGTAATAAACAGCCTGCTTCTCTTAAGAACAACAGTTCTTAACACTACTTTCATACTTTCATTTCATCATGTCATTGTGCTGACAGGAATAATTTCAGGGGATTGTTGCAATAATTAAAAGAGTTGATATTCTATAAAGTACTTAAAATGGCCTGGCACATGGTCAGTGCTATAGACACATTAGGAAATAGTACTATAATGACTATGATCGTTCTTGCTATTTTGTGGCCATGTATATCTCAAACCATCTGTGTTAAATGGAATCAGAAGGCTACCTTGTCTAACTCTAACATCAAGTACATAAATTTTGTCCCCTAAAGCTTCTCATGCTTGTAAGCCAGCCCTCTCTACTGTCTCTTCAGCTGAATGTTAGAAAGTCCCTGCTTTATAATGAACTAGAAGCCGCCTTTCTGTGACACCTACCAATAATATGCTGGAATGAGTCTTCTTTTCCTTTTGTCATTGCTTTTTTAAATAAATAAGTATTGTTTGAGACCTCTCTGTGCCATCCCTAGTGGGGAAAAGATAAAAGAGGTGACATAGTGTATGTCCCCAAGAATCCTATGTTCTCTTTGAAGAAATATCCAAATATCCATTTACTTTTTTTGGTTATTGTTAAGAGACAAACCAGGTAATAAAACTCCTTTTTTTATGCCATTTGTTAAAATACAGAAAAATTAATGAAGACTGGATAGTCAAGAGAGTCTTTAGAAGGAGGCATGTTAAAGGATAGGTGTTTAATTATAAATTCTTTTGTTCATTTTTGAAATATTGAAATCAATGTTGATAATGGATGATATGCCACTTCTTCTATAAGTTAAAGTTCACCAAGTAGGCAAGATGGCAGGGATACAGCCAAGGTGGAGGAAAGATCAAGTACAAAGACATGGAGGTATCGGGGTAGGGTAAAAGTTGTACTAGGAGTTGCAAGTAGTTCAGTATGAATATAGCATAGGGTTAAAGGACGGGGAAATGGGTGCTAATGTGGGAATCACAAGGACAACACAGGGAGACCTTGAGGGCCAAACTAAAATGTGAGGATTGGGGGTTGCTTAAAGAGTTTTTAGCAAGAGATACTGTGAGACCAGATTTTTCTGGAAGTAGAAGATAAGGCTAGGAGTTGGGTGGCAAGAGGAAAGGAGGGTGGTAGGATACTGTAGGGATTGTGATCACAAACTTTGGGACCACGCTGGCCCAGGTTTAATAAAGGCCCTGTTGCTCACCAACCCTGTGACCTAAGGGACTTTTTTTTTTTTTAACTTGCTGAGTTTAAATTTTCTTGTCTGTGTAAGGAGGATGTTAGCATCCCCTAGCTTATAAGGTTATTGTGAGAATTAAATGATAATGCATGTAAAACACTTAGCACAATGCCTGAGACATAGTGAGAACTTAATAAGTAAAATAAGAGAAAACCCAGAAGGACATTCCAAATGAAAAAGATATTTTTCCTTGCTAGTTCCAGCCCCTTTGGCCTTCATTCTTTGCATTACTTAAAACTCCTAATGAATTTGGCCTACTGAGCCCTTCTCAGATAGATTTCTGTTTCCATCATTGGCAGAGTCTGGAAAATCTAACTTCCGAGCAGCATCTCAGCTTCCCTGAGTGATTACCCCAGGGTTCATTGCCTCCACTCTGTCTGCTAATCAGGTTAGGCATGGGGCCCACCCCCACCCAGGAGAGGAGCTGGGACAGCTGCAGGCAGTAGATAAATTCTCCCGATAGCACATAATCAAATTCAGTGGAGATGGCAGCCTCACAGAGTCAAGTCGCTGAACTTGGCTAGAAGATGAGAAAAGTAGGGTGACTGAATTTAGAGCTTGGGTCCTGATTGTATATACTGGTAAACAAAGAGTGGAAAACAGCATCTTGACCTGCAGGAATGACCAGTATATGAAGACATGCTCACCCAGAGCTCTAAGAGACTCAGATCTTTGAAACAGACCCTGAAGTGACTGTCACAGCCCATTGGCTGGAGACCTCAAGGCCACTTTCACTGGCATTCTTCCTGAATACAAATCCAGAACCTTGACCAGCCTCACCAGCCTGCACCAGCCTCGCCTTCCTGCATCATCACCCACAGTACGAATGTCATATATTCTCCCCTATACTCTCATCCCTACATTGATCTTATCTTGACTTCTCTCTGCTCCTCTCCCTCTCCAAACCTTTCCACTTTCTACTTTTCCTTTGGAATTCAGCTCCATGATTAATAATTGCACTTGGATCCCCAATCTTTTACTTCACTGCTTCCTTCATCCCTTGTCTTAACCAAATTATGCTTGGTATATGCTACTTAGATATTTGCTGAATAAAACAACTGGTAAGGCATGACTCTCTTGGAGGCATCACTTCCTCTGTTGTCCTCTCAGGACCTGCACATTCACCTACACTCCACCTACAGGAAGAGGAAGGGGCGATTTTCCTCCTCACTTCTCATGTACCTACCAAGCCACTGTTTCTCTGCCTCATCACTGGTGAATTGCTCCACAATTTCAGTGTAAGAAGGTTTGGGGTAGCAATCTGGTTAGAAAGAGTGCTATGGATTATTTCTTCAAGCCATATTTTCATTAATACTGTTGTTACTTATATATTTATTCAAGTGGCTTTGGGAGTAAGAGACAAGTGGACTCTATAGATGGACCTAAGTGCACTTCTAAACAGCCTTTGATCCTGCACTGACATTTGTGCGAAAAGCCCTGTCCTTTTGTAACTTATGGTAGGCATCTACCACCCTGTCATCCTCCTCAGCACTTTCAGATTCTTACCCATGTTAGACCCCTTGACCTACCATTTCAGCCACTTCTTTCTGATAGAATAAAATATTATAATATTTAATTAAATTTAACATAATCAACAGTATGTATAAACATCAAAGTTATGAAAGCTCTGCTCTTTCACGGGAATCCCATAGCCTCACCTCCTACCCTGGCCACTTAGCCTCAGAAAGACACCAAGGTAGAAACAAGATTCAACAACAAACACCAGTATGTTATAATGCTCTTGGGTCCATTTCTTCAAAACTTCCTCCAGAATATTCTACCTGAAGCCAGCACCCTTCTCGTTTTTTTCAACCTCATCTCCTAAACCTTCCTCCTTACATATTCCTCCATATTCCCTAATTGCTTCTCCAGTGGATGCCAAGCCACACAGGTGAGCACTGCATCCTTCACCCACTGTGCCTGCACTCCTTGCAAGCATCTTTGCCCTTAAGGATCTTCCAAACCAATTTTGGTGGATAAGAGTTGTGAACTGGTTGATAAAAAAGCAAGAGTTACTGCAAAATGTGTGAGATGAACTAACCTGGAATTGTCAATGTAGGATCATGGAAAAGGCACTGTTTGAAGTGGGTGTTGTAGGATTAACAGCATTTGAAGAGGGAGAAATGAGAGGCATTCTCTACAGGGAAACAGTGTAAAGACTTTGGATATCCTAAAGCATGAGCAGTGGGTGCAGTAACTCTGTCAAGAGGGCAAATGTGAAGAAGTTATGGGAACCATGACTGGAACACTTTTTGTTTCCTCATCTTTGCATCAAACCTGACCCCAGCCAAAACTGCAACAACAACAACAACAAAATAGCCGGGTGTTGTGGCAGGCACCTGTAGTCGCAGCTACTCGGGAGGCTGAGGCAGGAAAACCACCTAAGCCCAGGAGTTGGAGATTGATGCGAGCGGTGTGACTCCGCAGCACTACGGAGGGTGATAAAGTGAGACTCTGTCTCTACAAAAAATAATAATAATAATAATAATAACAATAAAAATTTAGAGAATTATTGAATTTTTTCCTCTATTGAATATTTACAATGTACATTAATTTATTTTAGAAGCTCTGAATTAGTCTTATAGTAAATAATACCTGACTTCCCTGGGAACATAAGCCTCCCTCACTTATATCTCTATAAAATCACACTCTATATTTTCTCTCAAGTCACCTTTAGAGTCTGTAACAGTATTATTTATTTATTTTTAATATTGTATTGAGTGCTTCCACACTAGAATGTACATACATATACTCCATGAGGATAGAGATCTTACCTGTCTCCTTTATTATTATCCGAGGGGCAAACTCATCCTGGAAAAAGTGCTGCACACCTCACTGCTGAATATCACTACGGCCACCTTAGAAATACTCCGCTTGGGAAGCAGTGCACCAACACCAGTGCCTAGTCAATCCTTCAAAGCAATTTTGGAACTATTTTTCTGGAATGGTCATGAGAGCTGTTGTCATTTGAGGTCTGACAATTAAGTTCACGAACTCATCCTAGAAAAAGTGCTTTGAATGGACTAGGCGCTGGCATCAGTGCGTAGCTTCGCAAGGGAAGTACTTTGAAGGTGACTATAATGACGGTCAGCACTTTTTATAGGATGACTTTGTGAACTTAATTGTCTGACCTCATATATATCAAGGCCTAAACATATGATGCTTAGACATATGATAGGTGCTCAAAATAAGGATAAACAAATGAATAAAATATGATCATTTTTGTTAGACCTTGCATTTTCCAAACAGTTGAGAAAAGTTAGCAGTGGATTTTGAACAAAGTGCTGCCAAACACAAGCCTGTTTTGGACTCAGTGTTATTTGTGTCATTACTCCCCCTCCGCTACTGCCTGGGATTCTTGATGTTAATAGCTTTTCTCCTAGGCATTCATTCTTATTTATTACCTTCCAAAGTTTGAACAATGGTCTGATGTGCCAAAATTTCCTTGTTTGTATCTTTCAGGCAAAGACTGCCACCTAAAAATGTTTACTACTACCGCTGCCCAGATCACAGGAAGAATTATGTGATGTCCTTTGCCTTTTGTTTTGACCGAGAAGAAGATATTTACCAGTTTGCTTACTGCTATCCATATACCTATACCCGCTTCCAGCATTACCTTGACAGCCTGCAAAAGAGAAACATGGATTACTTCTTTAGGGAGCAACTGGGTCAGAGCGTGGTAAGGCCTGCGCCAGATTTGGGATGCCCGTTTCGAAACAGGCAACGTTAGGGTAGGGAATTAGCAATGGGTTTTTGTAGAATTCAAATGATGAGTATTGGTACCTTGTAGATAATATGATCTGGAACGTGTAATAGTTTAATAAGTTTAGTTATATTAAATAATAATATAAGTAATTGATATATAACTAATAATAGTGATTTAATAATTCTTTAAAATACCATTTTCAGTGTATGATTCATTGCTACTGTGGTCACCAGAAAGTCACAGATTAAAAAATGAGTAAGGTGGCTGTCTTTATAAGGGAAGCTGATAAAATTCTCTAACAAAATACAAAAGTTCTGGTGACCCACAAAATCTCTGAAAGCAAAGAAAACTTCTACTGGGTGTTACAAGAGGTATGAAAGCATTCTATGACATGAGCCTCTGAAATGAAGAGCGCATTTGTTTCTAAGTGAATCCAACTTGCCTGCAGTACAGGTTAGCAAGTGGTGTGCAGTTTGGCTGTACTGGCCAGTGAGTTCTGTCTCTGCCATGAATGTCCCAGCCCTTCTTCCCTGCCTCAGGTTTAGTGCTCTCGGTCTGGAGATTTCAATCTTCCTATTGCTGATGTGACAAATGACCACAAACTTGGTAGCTTAACACAACACAGATTTATTATTTTATAATTCTAGAGGTTAGAAGTCCAAAGTGAGTCTCACTGGACTAAAGTCAAGTTCTCAGCAGAATTGACAATAAGATTATTTGAGATGGGACCGTCAGAGAAATTCTGAGATGAATACTTGCCAAATATATGAATTATGATATGATTTAAGAGAATAGGAAGTACATTCAATACTTGTGACTCTTAAGGCATGATGTTTACATTTTATTTCTGTGTCCAGCCCAATAGCGTTTCTCACAATAGCTTTATGGAATAGGCAGAATTATACCAGTTTAGGAGATAAATAATCTAAGTCTAAAAGATAAATTGCTTCAATAAGTCCACATGATGAATTCATATCAGGGCCAAGATTTCAACCATGACTTTGACTTCTAACACCATGGCCCTTTGATGACACACTAATACCCAAATAGGTTTTTAAGAAAGGGATTCATTTTATCCAAAGCAGCATCTTAGCAAAGCAAATTTAATGGAAGTGCAGGACATACCTATGCTAGCTGACCTAGATTAGGGAGGCTCTGTGAGTTGGCTCAATCTATGTTCTGGGCTTTGAAGCAGATACCAGAGATTTTAAGGCTTTCTGGCATACATAGTACTTTTGCAGCCAGGACCTTTCTCAGTTACCAAGGCGTTTGATATGGCTTGTGTCTGAAGGCACCACTATAATTAGTTAATCCTTATTCCAATTTGGAGGGTGGATAATTACCAGTGGGAAGGCTAAACATGCCAACATCCAGATCTTAGGGAGAGCAAGAGGAAGGCAAGATTTTGAACTTTACTGCTGGAGCTATTAATCACCATAGTCATAGATGCTACTGGTAGTAATTATATCATCAAAGATGGCATTTTATTTTGTTTCTCAAAGCTTGAGCAGTTTTCAAGTCTCCTCTGCTTTTTACTTTCTCTTTCATGTTGTGTTTCCAATGTGCACATGTGCAGCCTCAAGTTTGGTTAGAGCTTGGGCTCTGGCTTGGGCCTTCTCTGATCTCTACTGAGTCAGCACTCAGTCTTGGCCAGGAATATGCTTGTCCCAAGTATGCAACTGTCAGCCTTTCTTATTCTTCCACCCCTGTGAGGAGCATTTACACAGATAATGTTGCTGGGTGTGACCACGGCCCAGCTCTCCAAATTGAGTGAGTCCCTTCGACCTTTGCAAAGAAGCAGCCACTCTTCACAAGCTGTCCTACCCACTCAAACCCTTACATTCACCAAGCTTGGGATAAGATGTAATAACCAAGGTTAGAACATCACAGATTTTTCATCTTTATTACCTGAAGTTCAACAGCTTTTCAAATAGAACAGTTTTGAGATTGCTGTATACTTTTGGTCAATTTCCCAAGCATAAACATGGTTATCTGTGTCAATTTTTTGTATTAGTGAAAAGATGTTTTCATTCTGATATAACCAAAAGTGGATTTTAAATGAAAAACATTAATTTTTAAATTTTATTTGCCATTTTACTGTCAGACACAGTAAAATAGGCCATGTTTTCATATGTCATTGGACTAATTAGACGGACACATAACTCTTTGTATGTATACGTATGTGCAGAATTAGATGTAGCAAGCTATTTCCATACTTAGGACACTTGCCAAAAAGGAAGTATTTAATAAAGAAGATATAAGATAGTGTATGTTAGGGAATCACCAGATAATCATTTATATGAGAATAATATTGTCTAGCCTCTGCTACTGGTTAGCTCTGTGAGCTTGGGAAAATCACTTCCTCTGTATGGCCCTTGGAAAGTCAGACAAGATTATTTCAAACATCTCTTCCATCTCCAACATAAATTATGGTTAAGATGTTCATGGCATTTCAATTGTATGAACACATCAGCCTCTTGTACTATTGCCTCTTAATTTTCCCTTTATTTTATAATAACGGCTAATAGTTACTGAGTGCTTAGTATGTGCCAGGACCAACACTTTAACACCCACAGCCACACACACATATACACATTATGTCACTTTATCCTCACAACACCTATTATATGGTTAGTACTATTATTGAATATCTACGATGTGCCTCACACTTTGTAGATTCTGGGGATACAGCAGTGAAAACAGGCAGAAGTCCATGCCCTCATGTGGCTTGCACTATGGTAAGAAGAGACAACAATATTTGATTAAATCAGGAGAGAGGATCCATTTTAGGAAGAAAGTTTCACTTAGAATGTAGCATTTAAGTTCTGAGATATGTATTATCTTCTTCCATTTGCATTTTTAAAAACTGAGATTTAATCAGATTAATCTGTCTACATTGTACAGCTGAAATTAGAAACCAATCTGTGGACTCTAAAGAGTGGGCTTTAAACCAGCCCTCGATAAGAAAATATACTTTTGATATCTATGTGTGTATATATATTTTTTCCATCCACTTATTGGATTATTTAAAAGCCATTGTTTAATACTACAAATATGTGGTGACCATCTTCGGCCTTTCAGGCTCTATGTAGAGTGCTAGGGACAGAAAGATTAATACAAAACATGTCCTATTTCTGAAAAGGACACATGTGGTGGGAAATATAGATATGAAAACTAAGAACAATGGTAAGAGACCCGATACCATAGAACCAGTAGTCAGAGAAGGGACACATGGGAGAGAATGAAGGCTGAAGGTGTAAGGCATCTTGAATTATGTATCAACATGTGTAAAAGGCTGAGATATTGGGATGTGTCCTGACCACGTTGCATGGTTCAATGTGACAAAGCACAAAGTCAGACTAAGAAGAGCAGAAGTGGTGGAGACAGGAGAAGCAAAAGAGGTAGGTAGAGGCCACAGGAGGACCTTGAATGCCAAGCACGGGAATTTGGACTCTGTTTTGAGGGAAGTGGGAAGCAGCAAGCGGGATTGATCATTGACTGGGGCATTTAACCCTGGCATCCCTAGGCTGCCCCTGCTGGTGGCAGCTGACCTTCCTGACTAGAAGTCAGAATAACTCCACCCACCTGTCTGTCCAGTTAACTTTTCTTCCCATAGGCAGAGATATTTGTTAGTCAAGAGCATCAGAAGGAGCACTTTAACACCAAGACCTTGTGTATAGTAATGAGAATGTCATAGAAATATCTAGAAAAGCCAGTCTCTCTGGCAATTAATACCTCATGGCAATTTCTAAAGTTGACGTAGACACAGAAGACTCATTGAACTTTAACAAGTATATAAGTCATCTCCTATGGATAAAGACTGAAGCCATAAAACCCAGTATTTTCTCACATAACATTCCAGAAATTTGAATTTGAACCTCTGCTCACACACCTTTGAGGCATTTAGGGCCTCATCCCAATGACAATATAAGGGTATATGGCACACCTCCTTGGTGAAGGGCTCAACTACTACTTGGACTTTACCTAAAAACTGCAAATAATGTCACCTAATGGTTTGTACACATATACTAATCTGAAATTTTAAAAAAAGAAAGGAAGAGAGAGAGATAGAGAAAGGAAAGGAAGGAAGGAAGGAGGGAGGGAGGGAGGGAGGGAGGGAGGGAGGGAGGGAGGGAGGGAGGGAGGGAGGGAAGGAAGGAAGGAAGGAAGGAAGGAAGGAAGGAAGGAAGGAAGGAAGGAAGGAAGGAAGGAAGGAAGGAAGGAAGGAAGGAAGGAAGGAAGGAAGGAAAGAAAAGAGAAAAAAAGAAAGAAAGTTATCCCCCAAAGAGCTTCCTCCCTATAACTTCCTCTGTTTAATTCTAGCTCCACTCTCTGGGCCCACCTTGCCAGTACTTGTTCTTTTAGCTCCTGGAAAAGCCTGCAAAGATGTCAAAACAGGGACTGCAACCCCCTCATGAATCTTCCCTCCTCCAATTAATGTCCCCTTCCCTTATCCATATATGATTCTATATTTCTTCATATTGTATGGTTTCAGGGTCTTATCTTCTTTTTTTTTCTTCTTTGAACATGATTAATTTTCTTCTTAAAATGCTATAACTGAATGTAAAATTCCACAGGGGATGTAAGCATCCCATGCAGAATGGGACTATTGCCTCTTGCTGTACAGGCTAAATCTCTAGACATGAAGAAAGAATTTATTATGCATTAGCTTCTTTTGGCAACCAGTTCTCCTTGTAGTGGACTTTTTTATTCTATTCTTTAAATAAAGCTATTTTTATTTCTCTGAAATTCTCTTTCTGATAAACGTCTTATTTTAAAATAATTTTAGATTTATAGAAAAGTTGAAAAGTAAGATAGAGTTCCCATATGCCCTTCACTCAGTTTCCTCTAATGTTAATGTCTACACAACCATGGAGGATTTGTTCAAAAGTAAAAAAATTAACATTGGTCCATTCCATTTCTATTCTAAAATACAGATGTGTACTCATATTAATATTTCATCTGTTTTTTTTTTTACCAATATGCTTTTCTGTTCCAGGATTCAATCCAGGATACCATATTAGCTTATAGTAGATTTTAAAAGTGTTACTATGAGGCCTTGTACTTAGCCTGATACATTTCAACTTAGTTGTTTATTCTAGCCCAATAAACAACTTAGTTGTTTATTCTAGCCCAATGTGACAATATTGATTCTTGGATTTTCTTATCTTTAGTATTAGTGACTTTGCTAAAAAATTTTAATGTGTGTACTTTTTAAGTTTTAATTTAAATATAAGTGTTTGTCAGGACAAAACCTGAGACCAAGAGCAGAGACTCATGTATATTATCACAGACTTAACCCTAGATTGTCATTTTTACATCAATTTTACATTATATCAATCCCTAGATTTGGTTATGCTGCTAATCCCTGTAGTATAAGTCACCTAAATAAATCAAGACATCACCTACTTCCAAATCGATTCAATTCATTTTTTTAGTATCTCTTATGTACCATGTACTATAAAAGATTAAAAAATAGGAAGTAGTCCCTGCCCCCATTTCTTTATCTTGTCAATAAGGAACACATATAAATTTTACGTAATAACTAATTCAATTTTATGACAAGTAAGAGAGAACCATATGACAAAGGACAAAATTTAGAAAAAGGAGTGCTTGCTGGTGAAGGTCATGTTAGGTGAAACTCTACAATGAGGGCCCCGCATGATGGGAATCCACTCTGGGACTCCAACCCCTCTGTTCATTGATGGGCACAGATCAGCAGTCTTTTGGCGTCCAGACTAGGAATAGGGTGGGAGTTGTTTGTCTTTTCCCTGATGTCACGGTGAGAATAAGGGTAAGTGGCTAAATGTCCTATCTGGAAAGATTTTCAGACTCTAAACCAAACTAAGAATCAGAAAAAGAAGAGAAAAAAAAAAAGTAAGAGGAAGCTGAATCATCACTCCAAAGTAAAAAGAATGAGGTACAAGATACAACCAGAAACAAACAAACAAACAAACAAGAACAACAAAAACAAAACAAACAAACAAACAAAAAAACACAGAAAATAAGGGTGAAGAGGAAGGGGAGCAGAGTGAATAAATATAAGGAGAACTGGCAGAATTTAAGGTATGAAGTTTGAAAAATTCTACTACAGTCCTTGTGTGACTTGTGTGGAAAAGCTATATCAGAAAGTAGCTGGAGGGGAACTAATGACCTTGAAGGCAGAAAAGTCAAAACACAGCATCCAATTGAGCAGAAAAGAGGCAAGAGAGGCCAGCACAGTTCTGACCAGTATGGCAACATCAAAATAAGCTAGTCCCCTTCTGTTCTTTCTGTTTCTTCTCCTTTCTTCTTTCTTACTCTTTGAACTAAAACATCACGGAGTTGCAGGCTGGCTACATGACCAAGCAAACGAATGAAAAATAATTACATATTTTTGGCTGAGTTTTAAATTGAGTAATTGTTGGAAGTTAGTAATCTCAATTATCAGCCCCTAATCCACCTCTCAGAAGAGTTCTGTGTACTCCCATGGGCACCAAACCGCGTCCTGATCAGACACTCTGAATTAAACAAGCTTAGTGCTTTTGGCACCCTTCCAGCAGGCCACTTCACAAGTCACCATTCTCTTGGCATAATTTTTGCTATTCCTTCCAAAAAGAGTCCAAATTAATTGGAGGCAGATACATCATCTAAGCATCTAGCTGAGGAGTTTCCAATTTACTCTGCTAA
The DNA here is from genome assembly GCF_027406575.1 of Nycticebus coucang. Lineage (NCBI taxonomy): Eukaryota > Metazoa > Chordata > Mammalia > Primates > Lorisidae > Nycticebus > Nycticebus coucang. Next base: position 45,813,060 of record NC_069801.1, on the reverse strand, counting down.
TGCAAGTAACCCATTCGTTCAAAACCTCAGCCCTGGTTTTGAACAAGGGCTGGGAACAAAGATGCTGGGCATTGTGACCCTGATTTATCTCTCTGCTAAAAACAAACAAACAACAAAAACCCAGGCACATGTCTGATTTACCTGACCCTACAGAAGCCAAACCAAATCACTACACACCTGCTCTATTCCTGGGTTTCTGAGTTGAGTAAATGAATCACCATTATTTCAGCTGTCTCTTCCAGAAGCCTATCCTATTTACCTTCTCCATTTCAGTCATTCCTCACCTACTATCAACAAGTATGTTCAAGGCTACAACTCAGTATCCTTAGAATATGGTCCTTCCTTATCTCTCCTACCATAACCCTAGTTCAGACTGTCAGCAGTCTCGGGAAATTCAACAGCTTCTTAACCAAAGGGTACAAGATGTGAGTCAACAGGTCTCCAGATTCTATTCTGCTCACATGGCTACCTCCCACACAGCATCCACCAGAATGTTCCAGCCTCCTCCTAACCATGTGTTCCTCTCACTTCTTCACTGGTCCTGCAGTGCCTGATTAAAGACAGAGTGACTTTTTTTTTTTTTTCGAGACAGAGTCTCATTATGTTGCCCTCGGTAGAGTGCTTGGCATCATGGCTCACAGCAACCTCAAACTCTTGGGCTTAAGTGATTCTCTTGCCTCAGCCTCCCAAGTAGCTGGGACTACAGGTGCCCACCACATGCCCGGCCATTTTTTTCTTCTTGTTGTAGTTGTCATTGTTGTTTTTAGCTGTCCCGGGCCAGGTTTGAACCCACCAGCCCTGGTGCATGTGGCTGGTGCCCTATCAGCTGAGCTACGGGCTCTGAGCCAAAGACAGAGTGATTCTTTACTGAATACCACCTCTAGGTTCTGGTAGGCTGGCAGATTGCTACTTTTACATCATCCTTTCCTCTTCCTTTTATAAAAGGCATCGTAGGAAAAGACATGTTTTAAGCTTTATGCCATCAGTCTGTATAACCTCCTGCCACTATTTATTGCTTTCTTCTGCTGACTTCTTGGACACTTCCCTCAATCACCAGAGTTTGGTCCATATTATTTTTTTCACTCTACTGTTGCCACCATATCTAATGATTTTCATGTCCATGAAAATGACCCATTAAATGCCATTAAATGCCCTCTCAGTAGGTTTTTTTTTTTTTTTTTTTGCAGTTTTGTGGCCAGGGCTGGGTTTGAACCCACCACCCTTGGCATATGGGGCCATCACCCTACTCCTTGAGCCACAGGTGCCACCACCCCCCTCAGTAGTTAAAGATGAAATAGCAAATTCTTAAAAAGGCCTATAAGATTTTAGATAATCTGGCCTCTGGCTTCTTCTTCAACCCTCACTGCCTATGCTCTACCCACATTGGCCTTGCAATAGGTCTTTCTGTGAGCCATGGATTTTCTCCCTAACTTGCATATGAACTGACCCATCCACCTGGAATATTCTTTCTCTATGGCTCTTTGCCTAATTGCTTCCTATTCTGCTTTCAGGATCCAATTTAAACATCCTTTCTTCATGAAATGATTCCCTGTTGTATTCCCCAGACTAGTTCAAGAGGCTCTGTTATGTGCTTCTATCATATACTGTATTTCAATTTTAAAACATTTATCACTTTTCTGATTATTCATTCAGTATCTTTCTTCCTCTGGAGATTTTTAAGCTCTGTTAGGACAAGGACCAATCTGTCTTATGTACTGCTCTATCCACAGGGTTAGTATGAGGTCAGTGACATGGCGTTTATCAAAAGAATTGAATCTCTGTCTCTAGACTTTCTGTCTTCAAACTGATCTCTATACCACTGCCAGAGAACCACCTTCCTCCCCTCCCATTATATGACTAATGATGTTGAGAATCTTTTTATGGGTTTATTGTCTGTATATCATTCTCAAATAAATGTCTATTCAGATTCTTTGCCCCATTCTTAAATTCATTTCTTTATCTTTTTATTGTTGAATTGTAGGAATTCTTTGCATATTCTGGATCCAGGTCTTCCTTCCTTCCTTCCTTTTTACTAGACCTAATCTTCTTTTTTTTTTTTTTTTTTTTTCAGTTACTTAATGAGGACACAAACAATTAGGTTACATTATTTATACTTATAAGGTAAAGTCCAAAGTCCAAGTTATAGTTGAGTCTTTCACCTAAGAATTGTGCCATATACCCCTATATTGTACCTGACCTGGAGAAACTTAATGAATCCCTACTCCCTTCCCACTTCCTGAATTTGATTGTGCTTTTCACTTGTGTGGGCCTATAGTTGTTCATCTACTAGTTTCAGATTAGAATTGAGTACATTGGCTGCTTGCTTTTTCATTATAGAGATACTTTACTTAGATGAATGTTCTCCAAATCCATCCAGGTATATACAAAAGATGAAAAGTCTTCATCTTTTTCATAGCTGAATAGTATTCCATGGTGTCTATATATACCACAGTTTACTAATCTATTCATGAGTTGATGGGTAGTAGAGTTGTTTCTGTATCTTTGGAATTGTGAATTGAGCTGCTAAACATTTGAGTACAAATGTCCTTACATGAAAACAGTTTTTTTTCTTCTGGGTAGATGCCTAGAAATGAGACTGCAAGATCAGATAGGAGGTCTACTTTTAGTTCCTTGAAGATTCTCCATACTTCTTTCCAAAAATACTGTACTAGATTGCAGTCCCAACAAGAATGCATAGGTGTACCCCACTCTTCACACCTATGCCAACATCTGCCTTTTTTGATTTGTGGTTTACAAACATTTTCTCCCATCTTATAGTCATAGATTCCTATTGTTTTTAACATAATTTAGTGGATTGTCTTGAATGTGTATGTCTCCATATGTTGTGTGTCCATAGGACAATTTCCAGAGATTTTAAATAGTTGTTTTCAAAAATAACTTCAGCAGTTAAGTTATAAAAGTAACTGTTTAAGTGGTTGTTTTGATGTGGAGAGGGTATGCTATGCTCTTTATTCCACCATTCTGGAAGTTAATCTCTGCTGCAAGAAGACCCTTTAAACAAAGGCTATGCCCTTGTCTCTTTTGGCTTGGATCCTTAGTTGGCCTCTCACTACAAATATAATAGCACCCCAGCAATTTCATTAGAGCAAAATAATTTGCCTTCTCCTCTTTACCACCTTCTCCCCCAAAACCATTATCTCAAGCATTGGTTGAGATAGTGGGAAAAAATTAAATGAACCAATTATTCTAGAAAGAAATATTGGTTAATCACATATATGGGATAGGAAATACTGAGACCTAAGGATATAGATGTGCTTAAGAAATGGCCCTCATCTTTAGGATCTAATCTTCAAATAGGGAAAAGAAACATGAGGACAAAGAAAAACACTGCACCATTTAAATTCATAATGTAAATATTCAAGATATCTGGCGACATATTGGAATAACATCATTGTGTTTGGCATTCTGTGAAGCATGTTCCTGACTGTGTTATATTTTTCCTAATACAAGCAAAGATGCTAGTTATATAGTCGCACTCAGTGACCATATATTGAAGAACTATACCAGTAAATGACAGAATTGGATGAAATTTGGACCAGTTCAAAAGCCCTACCTGCAGAAATTATCCTTGATTCCCCTCAACTATAAGTGAACTCATCAGCAATTTCTCTTTCTTTTTTTGGACTCCTGGTATTTCTTGCCCTATTTTATGACTCTATTGTGTATATCAAACTTCTTTTTCTAAACTGGTTGCTCCTGAAGCTTAGGAACTGTGCCTGATTTGCCTTTAAGTTCTCTTTTGGGCCTGACAGTGAGGAGGCTCAATAAACCTAATTTGATTTTTATTATTTTGAATGCCAAGAAAGAACAGACAAGACTTGAGACAATTTTATCCATCTCTTCTTCTGGTAAGTAGACTCTATACATGGAGAGAGATGATAGGATGTTAAATTATGTAAACCAGAGTTCAATTTTCATGCAGTCTACCTCTTTTATACGTGAGTTTTTTCAAGAATCATTATGTTTTTCCAAGAACCATGTAAATATATAGATATATTTTCATGACATGTATATGTATAAAATTTCCATCTGAAGCCAAATCTTGTTTGGGACAATGACAGTATTCTAAAGTGATTTAGTGGCAAACTTGCTAAGTTTAATAAAAAATCTTTAAATTGTATACTTGAAATAGATGACATATCATATGTAAAACACATTTCAATAAAATTGAAAACAGATCCCATGCTCTGAGAAATGGCAAATATGAACCTGTTTTAGCAAGATTTTATTAATCATTCTGGACATTATGGAAAGCAACCTGGCTTATTGTACCCTCAATGAATCCCCAACAATAAAAATATATATATATATATTTCTATAGCGTAAACACAATGGTCACAGGTTTATGGGATTTTTTTGTATTTGGGGTATGTCTATGACTTTGGCAGTTATTGTTAGAGCCATAATTCCTTCTTGGTACCTTTGAGTATGGTCATACTTTGTCACTTCCTCAGAAGCTACATTTTTATTTTATTGAATCAGAAAATATAAAACATTAGGGCATAAGAGCATTTCTTGTATATGAGTAATGGAATGTCAAAGCCAAGAAGAATCCTAAGTTCCTCTAGTTCTGGAGTTTTAAAACTGAGCTTCCTGTATCCCTAAAGAGCAATTTGGGTTCTGAACAGTACCTTAGGGAACACTGAAGAGAGAAGAGAAGGAGGAGCTTCTAAGAAGTCAGAGCCCTGACCTCTCTTGCTTCCCTGTGTCACACACTGGGACAGTCTCTGCTACTTGGCCTTCCCCATATACTTAATTTGAACAAGGGACCTGACTGCTAATAATATTTGCAAACTTCTTTCTCTTTCTGCAGCTGGAGAAAGTGGGGCCCAGAGAAGGGAGGAGACTTTTCTGAGCTACCCAGCAAATTAGTGGGATGATTCTCTATCCATTCCAACACTCCTCTCACTTCCAGACACATTTGAAAGATGCCCTTGTTTATTTATTCACTATTTATGCAAACATTAACCAAACACCTACAAGGCAATAAGAAGAAAATTAGATGCATAGGTTAATATACAAGTAGTGTTGGCTACATAGGTTAGAATCTTGCCTCTGCCACTCATTGACTGTGTTAACTGGGATCTCTGTATGCCTCTGTTGCCTCATACATTAGTGTCCCTCATCCCAATAGATATCCATAAAGACCCTTTATTCAGTCAAAATCTAAGTAGAAAGATCATCAGGATGGAATCTTAGAGTCTGATGAAGCGCTAGGAAAGCATAGGATTTATCATATAAAAATGAAAAAAGATAACATTTATGGAGTACTTACATGACAAATACTGTTCTGTGTTCTTTATTTTCTCATTCAACCCTCCAACAACCTAATGAAGCTGTTAATATTGCTACATATTATCCCCATTTTGCAGATGAGGAAACTGAAGTACAAGGAGATTAAGTTACTTACCCAAATTCCACTACCAATACGTGGTAATACATGTGCAGGAGAAATCAATGAGTAAGTGACTGGTGGGGAGTGAAAAAGGAACTGTAGGGACATGGAACCCTGGCTAGAGAATCAGAAAGAACTGCTTAGGGGTGGGTAACATTTGCACTGTGTATCTTGGAGGATATGTAATTGCTGAGAAGATGGTATATTGGGGATATAGTAGAGAGTATTGATTGGAGAGACATCTAGAAAGTTAAAAGAGCCTCCTGTCATGTTAATGATTGGCTTAATGCTGTGGAGAAGGAGGCCTGAGAGTGCAGGAAGGAAATATAAATCACATTAACCCATTAAAATTGTATTGTTATCCAATCATAAGAAGAACAGGCTAAGTAGGAACTATGATAATGACAGATACATGACCTATGATTATCTGTTATTTCTTTTTGTTGCTAAACTCAACTATTATTCAAATGGATTATCTAAGTCTTAACTTTTCTTCACCTTCTGGGTTGAACCTAAATCTTAGACAGCCCCTGGTAACTTGCCAGCTGTGCTCAGTTTTTAGCATTTGACTTTTTTTTTTTAATTATTAAATCATAGCTGTGTACATTAATGCAATCATAGGGTACAATGTGCTGGCTTTATATACAATTTGAAACATTTTCATCAAACTGGTTAAATAGCCTTCATAGCATTTTATTAGTTATTGTGTTAAGACATTTATATTCTACACCTAGTAAATTTCACATGTACCCTTGTAAGATGCGCCATAGGTGTGGTCCCACCAATTACCCTCCCTCCCCCATACTCCTCCCTCCTGTCCCCTCCCTCTTTCCTTTTCACTTCTTCTTGGGCTATAATTGGGTTATAGCTTTCATAAGAAAGCTATAAATTGGTTTCATAGTAGGGCTGAGTACATTGGATACTTTCTCTTCCATTCTTGAGATACTTTGCTAAGATATGTTCCAGCTCCATCCATGTAAACATATAAGAGTTAAAGTTTCCATCTTTCTTTAAGGCTACATAATATTCCATAGTGTACATATACCACAATGTATAAATCCATTCGTGTGTCGATGGGCACTTGGGCTTCTTCCATGACTTAGCAATTATGAATTGGGCTGTAATAAACGTATTAGCAAGAAAAGAACAAGTGATCCCATCTCAGGCAGGGCAAGGGACTTAAAGAGAAACTTCTCTGAAGATGACAGGCACATGGCCTGTAAACATATGAAAAAATGCTCATCATCCTCAATGATCAGAGAAATGCAAATCAAAACTACTTTGAGATATCATCTAACTCCAGTAAGATTAGCCCACATCACAAAAATCCCAAAACCAGAGATGCTGGCGTGGATGTGGAGAAAAGGGAATGCTTCTACACTGCTGGTGGGAATGCAAACTAACACGTTCCTTTTGGAAAGATGTTTGGAGAATACTTAGAGGTCTAAAATTAGAGCTGCCATTCGATCCTACAATTCCTCTACTAGGTATATACCCAGAAGACCAAAAATCACATTATAACAAAGATATTTGTATCAGCATTTGACTCTAAAAGTAAACAGAATAACAGCTTTCAGCTTAAGTGGGAGACTGAGCTTGGTTTCTTATGACACTTCTTCTGGATTAAAGGTATCAAGAAAGCAGATTTCCCTGAAAATCCCTGAGGTAACATCGTCAACTGTTTTAATTGGGTGGGTGGATGAAGAAGTCATATATGAAAAAAACAGTATGATTTTAGATGTTAAACAATTAAACAGTGCCATTTGTGAGCTGGGTGACTGTGGATACGTTGCGTGTGATGTGACTGTGGGCAAATTAACTGGGGCTGACCTCCTGGAGTCCAGGGTTCTTAATTTTTAAACAAGGGTAATGAACAACTTGGCAATGTTGTTGTGAGATTTTGATTAGAGTTAATATAGCAAAGTGCTCCACTTTGGCTATGGCTCTTATTGGCAAAGGCTATATTTGGAATCTTAAAATCATAGTATTTTAGAGTACAGGAAGTAAAGGAATTATTTGGCCCAGCCTAGTTTTATTTCAATTTGGGAGACTGAAATTGAGAGAGAAAGGGAGTCAACCAGGTTCACAAAGTTGGATAATGGCAAACACAGGATGAAATGCTGGATCTGTAGTGCCCTCTGATTTGGGGCACTTGAAGCTAACCTTGAATTAACTGAGCCTGCCTCATTAGTTGCTGTCCTAGGCCTGAACTTTGACTATAGGCTTCCCACATCCTGACTTCCTGGGGCCCCTCCAGGCTTCCAGTGAGAACCACATCATCAGCATACCTTCCTGTTCCCAAGGTGGCCTGAAGCCTTCTCTGTTCCTATGTTAAGAACAAATATGACCAGGTAAGTAGTCATAGCCTTCCTCCTATTGACTCAGGTCTGTGGGAAACAGATTCTCCAGTTCAATAATGTAAACATTATATTATGATTTTATTATGAAGTCAGTGATATGGCTTAACAAAAAGATAAGGGTTTTCATTGAATTTGATCTTTAGTTTTTTCATCATGTGGCCCTGGATAGGCTCATTAAACTCTTTGATCCCCAGTTTCCTCATTTGTAATTTGGAATTATTGTAATTGTTTGTAATTGTTAGGAAAGTTAAATGAGTAACCAGCAAAGAGCCTAGAATACTGCTAGTACACAGTAGATGTTTTTTTTTTTTTTGTAGAGACAGAGTTTCACTTTATCACCCATGGTAGAGTGCCATGTCGTCACACAGCTCACAGCAACCTCCAACTCCTGGGCTTAGGCGATTCCCTTGCCTCAGCCTCCCAAGTAGCTGGGACTACAGGCGCCTGCCACAACACCTGACTATTTTTTTGTTGTTGTTGCAGTTTGGCTGGGGCTGGGTTTGAACCCACCACCCTCAGTATATGGGGCCGGCACCCTACCCACTGAGCAACATGCGCCACCCACACAGTAGGTGTTTTGAAAACATAAATGATTAGTGGTATACATCTTATTGTACCTATTTCTCAGAATGACATTGGCAAATGTCTTAACTAATTTTCCCAACTGGATTCACTCATTTGCCAAGAAGAGTAAGTTCACATGTCAATAGGTATTGAGGAGGAGGTTAGAGAGGTTGAGAGAAGATGCTATGATTTATCAAGGCGTGAGCTCCAAGTCCTCATTGCTACTTAAAGCTAGATTATAGCAGTCCAGGATGAGGGCCCCTGGACCCTCAACAGTCAGAAAGAGAGGAGTATCTAGATTTTATTCCTCTTTGGCTACAAGGAGTTGGGTCTGACTGCTGGATGTTTAGTAGAGTCTCAAATATTTGTCAAATAGGTGTATTAATTTATATCTTCCTTTACTTAAAAACTGTTAAAAATGTTAAGATTCCTTGTTTGCCTTCCCAAAAAGATATTGTTTCAGAAAATAAACTAGAAAAATTTTACCTTTTTTCTCTATAGCATCTTAGAATAATTTATTAAATTTGGAGTCCCTTTTTTCCCAAAATTATTTAACTTCATCTCCCAAAATCATTTGATTTCTCTGGCTTATTTACCATAGCTCAGCATTAAAAGACAATTATTTTTCTAGGGAGAGAGTGGAGGTTTCCAATATCTTTCCTACATTAAAGTGGATAATAAGATATTAATATGCACAGCAACCATTTGAATCTGCCTCCTCTTTTTAATTCAATAATATTCATACATATTTAAGAGTTTCCTAACTTTTTCTAACTAGGTCAGCAGAATATTACCCAATCTTAATAATGTTTGTCCAACCTGCCATTTCACAGAGATGAAGAGGACATAGATGGCTGGAATTTTTTTATCTCTTTCTCCCCTGATGCCTTTATAATAGGCAGTTAAAACCATTGAAATTTCGACCCAGAAAGACCCTTCGAGGTTAGTCTTTCAACACAAGAGGTCTAAAGTTCCTTGGAGCATGACTTTTGTTTTCTAATTCTCATTTCTTTTTTTTTTTTTTTTTTGTAGAGACAGAGTCTCACTTTACTGCCCTCGGTAGAGTGCTGTGGCGTCACACAGCTCACAGCAACCTCCAGCTCTTGGGCTTATGTGATTCTCTTGCCTCAGCCTCCCGAGCAGCTGGGACTATAGGCGCCCGCCACAACACCCGGTTATTTTTTGTTGTTGCACTTTGGCCGGGGCTGGGTTTGAACCCACCACCCTCGGCATATGGGGCCGGCGCCCTACTCACTAAGCCACAGGTGCTGCCCTCTAATTCTCATTTCAACAAAGAGGAGCCATTTTAGCCATGCTACCAAAAATGTTCTCCAATATACCACACCTTAGTCATTTAGGGCTGTTGACAAAGCACCATGGACTAGGTGGCTTACAAACCACAGGAATTTATTTCTCACAGTTCTAGAGGATGAAGGTCTGAAATTGGGTTGTCAGCCTGACTGGCTTCTTTTAAAGGCCCTCTTCCAGACTGAAGACTGCTGACTGCTTGTTGTATCCTCACATGATAGAAAGAGAGAACTTTAGTCTTTCAACTCATTATAAGGGCCCTAATTCCATTCATGAGGGCACCCCTCTCATGGCTTAAATTCCTCTCAAATACTCTACTTCCAAATACACTATGGATTAAAACTTTACCATAAGAATTTGGAGGGTATAGGGGAACACAAACATTCAGGCTTGACATCTTGTGAGCTAGGCTCTGCTTTTACCTTATCTCCTGTATTCATTTTGGCTTTACAATTAATGATAGGTGGCTATTATTATTCTCTTGCACAGATGAAGAAACCAGGGCTGAAGTTAATTAAATTGGCTGTGCTCTACCACTGTGTAAGTGGTAGGTTTAGGATTTGCACCCAGATCTGTCTGATTTCAAAATGTTCACTCCCTCTGCTGCCTGAATCCTTTTTACTGACTGCCTCTCTGTTGCTGTAGGAACCTAATAGGATCATAGAAGCATTCACTGGTGGGGAGGATTTTATCCTTTTGTCTTCAGCATTGTGCAGTATTGCCTCTGGGACTCCATTTGGCTTCCTCTCTCACTTGCGCCAGAACCCAGCCTGCCTCTACCTTCTCTGTGACCGTGCCCCTACCCTTATTCTCCTGGGCTTTCTGCTGTTAGCCAATTTGAGGAGGCTGGTTTCAGTCTTTCCAGCTTCTTTCCTCATATCTTTGCTTTGCCCTACAAAACAAGGTCATAGGCCTTCCTCTATTTCAGGAATTTCTGTTATACCCTGCAGGTACAGAGCTGGGAAACAAAGCAGGTGAAGGTACAAGCAAAAGTTGGACAACTCTCCATGTTCTCTTGAACTTAGACCTGCTCTGGGCTCCTGGCCCTTCTCACCTATTTCTAAGTGGGTGAAGTTCATCTGGCTGCCCTTCTCTGAGGGCCACCCTTGCTTAGGTCTAGGAAGCCTTCCGCCTCCAGGATGTCCCTCTCTACAGTCTGAGAGCCTAAAAGTGCTCAAGAAGAATGAAATATATATTTCCATCACTGAGATCTTTCTCAATACTGGAGCCTCCCATATCATAGGGTCTCTGCCATGCCCATTCCTCCAGAAAGGAGGAATCCTTTCTGGTTATTTCCTCGTAGAACTGATCAGGCCCAACCTGGACATATGATCACCTGTCAAGAGTGCCACAAAATTGGCTCCTGCTCTGAGATGAAGAATGTGGGCAAAGTTCTATGTAGTCACTTACAAGCCTGAGGGCTGAAAATTCTGTGATGAGTCTACGTTGTCTTTGGAAACTCCAAATTGTTACATGCCTAAGTGAGAGGGCATTGTTAGTCATGCTATTAGTGATGACCATGAGGCCAGCGATAATAACCATGCTGCTCTCTCAAAGCAGAAATTTTGAGTCAGATAGGTCAACATTTGAATCCTAGATTCACCACTAATTTATTAACACATAAAGGAAATTATGTCATACCAGTCAGCCTGTTTCTTCATCTGGACATTTAGAAAAAATAAGCCTTACTTTTCAGTCTATTTGTCAGGAGAAGTATAAACACAAGCTAACACTTATTGAGCATGTTTCTGTGCCATACAGGGTGCTAGTTTACTTTTTGGTATGTATTATCTTCTGTAATTCTCACAACAACCTTTAAAAGCCAAAGATTAGATATTAAGGCATAGAGAGATTAAATTTCTTAAATCACACAGCTAGTTAGTGGTAGAGCTGGGATTTAGGGTCTGGACCTAAGAAATTTTTCTCAAAGGTTTGTGGTTAAAAAGCAATAATGATAATATCTAAAAAGAAGCTTTCATACTTCCTGGCACACATTAGGTTTTCACTTGGCAACTATAATATACCAGCATTTTTAATTTCTAAAGATCTATGCAAAGTGTTTGTTTTTGCTATCTTAAAGATTTTATCTCTTTCTCATCACTTAGTAAGGAGTGCCTAAAAAGCTGTGTGTGCAGAAGAAAGAGGTAAAATTTGGCATTTATCTGGTTGTCTTGATCAAGGTTGACAACCACATTTGACAATTTTGGCTCCATTTGTTTATTTTAAGAGGCCTAAATTATTCACTTGGAATTTATATACCGATTACATTGACCAGAGAAATAAATGCCAAAATAGCTTCCCAATTGCACTGTCTGAGTCAGGCTAGTCTCAGAGGAGAGGATGCTTTCTTTGAGATGGGGCCTCCTCAGACAGATGTCCATGTAGGAAAGTTTGGAGGAGGGGGGAAGTTTTATCGTCCCCAAGGTACATGCTATTCTCTCATTGGGCACATTAGCCAGTTTCTTATCCAAAGAAGAGCTTTCCCGCAATATCCCAGTGGTTATCCAGGCTCTACAGACACCCTTTCAGTCACAGGGAACTAATTTCCTCCCACAGAAGCCTGTTCCAACCTGAGATATTTCTTATTCTCCCTCTGTTGAGCCAGAGAAGGAATCATTGGAGGAACACAACTAAGGTGCTCAAGAGGGACACAGAGCGGCTAGAATAGGAGGAAGGGCCTACTCTTTTAATTTGTTTGGTTTTTGTTCTCTGGTTGTAGTGGGATTGTTAATGTAGGGGTTTAAGCAAGGGATGTGGAGGATGGATTCATGACAGTAATAAGAAAGATGAGAAAGAGCTGAGAAATTAAAAAAATACCTAGGGGTTAAACCTGATAGGACCTATGATCAATTGAATGTTGTAGGTGAAGGAAAGTGAGGAATCAAGCAGTAGTGTTGAGGTTTTTGGCTTGTTTGAACTGATGAATGGTAAAGCCATCAAAGTGGGAAAAAAGGGATTGTGGAAAATGTGTTAAATTCAGCTACAGTCAGTATACAGTATATTCAGTCAGTATACAGAAACGTCTGGCAAATGTGTATGTGTTTCTAAGAGGGGGTCAGTTGTGTCAGGAAGAACGTCCAAATAATAGTTAGTATTAGAAGTCAGGTGGGTGGTGAGCAAGTGCTTCTCCTCCCTTCTGTCTGTCACCACTATCTGGGGCCTGGAAGAGGCTCCAGTGTCAAGAAGAGATGGCAAGGGTCTGAGGTGGGGCTTGCCAGGTTTAGGTTGCAACTGACCTTGTATCCCAAGAAGGGCCCTGTGGTTAACTCTGATTCGGTTAGTATGAGAAGATTTGGGGCTCTCCTCTGACGTGCCTCCTCTTGATGTTCAAAACATCAAGATCCCACCTATTGGGAAGACTAAGGCTGCCGCACCCCCTGCCCTGTCAGGACAGGCTCAGAAGCTGAGTACAGCTAATCCTCCAGGTAGAGGCAGCAGTGCCTTCAGAGTCAGAGTCAGGGCTGGGTGGAGCAGGAGCTAATAACTTTGTCTCTTTCTGATTCCCCACCTGGTCCCTTCATTCTAGATTTTCTGTTTACTTGGGCTGGCTTGTCATGTGGGAAAAGAAAAGGCCTGTGACGTTAGTGGAAGTGAATGAAACGGTAAGCAGAGGTAAACAGGCAGAGCTTCCTTTAGATTGTCTTCTCTGAATCCCCAGTCCCTAAGTCATTACTTCTTCTGGGCCCAGAAATACTTGTGGCCTGTGGCCAAAAGCATTATCCGAGGTTTCCCTAGAGTTCGTACTCTGTTTCCTGCCCCTCCTCCACCTCTGCAAGTCACTGTAGACCCATCTGGTCCATTCACTTGTTCTTTTCCTTCATTCATGTGATATTTATTGAGCATTTATCATGTGCTAGTCCCTACACTTAGAGGTAGCAAATGTGAACAAAATAGACCTTGTTTCTGCCCTCCTGGAGTCTAAAGTTTAGTTGTAAGGTAGAAAGCCAATTGGATGAATGAATGCTGGAGGAATCCATTAGGGTTTTTCTGGAAGCATAGAAAGATAGAACTTTATACCTATTCAATATATCCAAGGGGCTTTAAATTATTTAAATGGATTAGCCCACTTAAACTCCCCAAAGTACCATGAGGTCATATTATCCTATGTTAAAAATAGGAGTCTGGAGATATTAAGTAATTTCTTAATATTACATAGTTACTAGGTACTGATATAATCTAGGCATGTGTAACACCAAACTCTGTGATGGTTCCACTGTCATATTACTCTTCTAAAAGTAATCTAAGTGGGCAGCACCTGTGGCTCAAGGAGTAGGGCGCCGGCCCCATATACTGGGGGTGACAGGTTCAAGCCAGGTCCCCTCCAAAACTGCAATAAATAAATAAATAAATAAATCAAAGAAACTCAAAGCTCTAAGTTCTGGGCTGGCTATGTCTACTGTGACTGTCAACCATGGTTTTGCAACCTGAGGTTCAAGAATGTGTTTATTAAACTAAGAATAGATACTTCACTCAATCTTAGCCAAAAGGCTGAGAAGAGATGCAGAATAATGTGCTTATTCATTCATTCAAGATGATTATAATATTTTACTATTATGAACAGAAACCTATGAATATCTCTGAAGAAAATTACTTCTTTTTGTTGTGAGCATATTCCTAAAAATGTGGTATTCCCAGGGTGTATTTGGGAGGGCTACATATAGAAAATCAATCAGGCTAAAGTCTTAAAAATTATTTTTACTGACTACAGAGCAATTTTAGGCAGATTAAAATAGTAACTGACTCTGAGTGTAAATTACCATATTAATTCATGTTTTTCTAATGGCACAGATATAGTAATTTACCATTAAAATTATCTTCTCAGGGCTGGGTGTGGTGTTTCACTCTTATAATCCAAGAACTCTTGGAAGCCAAGACAGGAGGACTGCTTGAGAAAAGCCTGAGCAAAGCGAGACCTTGTCTTTCCTAAAACTAGAAAAAAAAAAAAAATAGCTAAGCATGGTGGTAAACACCTATATTTCCAACTACTCAGGAGGCAGAGGCAGGAGGATTGCTTGAACCCAGGAATTTGAGGTTGCTGTGATCTAGGCTGATGCCACAACACTCTAGCTTAGGCAACGAGTGACTCCGTCTCAAAGAAATATATACATATATATATCCTCATAAAAACTCAGAAGGGGCTGAACGAACCAATTATATATTATTTCTATGGTAGGTAGCAAAATTGATTCCTAGAAAATACATCCATGAGTTAACACTCTTCATTTATTAAGAGGATGTTTATGTGGATCACCTTCTGACTGCATGAGGGTGAATGATTATGGAAGAAGGACTTGAGACTAAGAATGAAGTCCAGTTTTCTTGCTCTTGTCATTAGCTGTCTGAGTGATTCATTCTTTGGTCCTCAGCATTCCCATCAATAAAATAAATAGTGAGGAAATGTGTTTAAAGGGATATTCAAATTATCCATCACTAGATACCAAACATAGTATGTACTAGAACATATATGCATTTTCCTGGGAGAGGATTCCATAGCTTCTACCAGAGTTCCAGAGGCGGCCATGACCTGATAGAGCCCAATCCTCGGCTTCTTCCTTTCTGTCCATGTGCACACTTATGGTGGCTATTTGTCATTGATGGGACAGTGTAACATATTGGAAAGATCTTGGCATAGTCAGGCAGAGCTCTTGATGCTGGCCTCAGCCCTGCACTAACCCTTAGTGTGGCTTCTGTCTATTTCTTCTACATACTGCGCTTCACTAGCTGTGAGTCCATGTGCAGTCTCCAGGACAATGTCTCTCATCTGGACTGCAAAGCTCACTATAGGTGTCAGGCCCTTGGTGGACTCCAAGTGACAGGGTGCAGAATGACAGGCACTGAGACCATTGGTAGCAGCTGGGAAGGCAGATATCTGCTCTCAGGGCTCACTGAGGGCCTATTTACCCAACCACTATAGATCATGAATAATTCTATCAGATCCTGAGTTCTTAGGTGAATCGTCTTCAAGGTCATGTCCTCCAGCCTTCTAGTCAATAGGAGCCAGAAAATTGGCCTCTTGGTCACGAGTCCCACCGCCTTACATTAATGTAAGTGTGGCCTTAGCTAGAATTTGCTTTCTTCCTCTTGCAGCATCAAAATGACTGTGCTCTCAAGTGACTGAATCAGTACTAAATATTTAATGTGCGAAGTCTGCCTTCCCAGGGCCTTTGATCTGAAACTTCTTAGAAACATCTTAAAAGCCCTTCAGAAACTGGTTAGTATTTCATTACAGTCACTTAAAATAGATTTATTTTATCAAAACATCCTGTCAGAAACCCTGAAGGCAGGAAGAGTAACCCCCAGTGATTCTGACAGGACTGCCTCCCCACATGAGGCACCCAGCATCTCTGGGCGGCCCCACCCGCATGCTGACAGGCACAGCTGCCACAGGCATCCTCCCATGGCTTCAGAGCTGCAAACTGCGGAGGCGGGAAGGCTTGTCAGGAGCCTGGGGAAGCTGTTATCAATAACACCCCAGTGATGGGAACTGAACATATATTGACAGTTTGTATAAGCTTGGCCCTTACCTAGGGTTCTTGCTTTTTTAAATCTTCAGGACTCTCCATGATAGCTCTGTAAGGTGGGTGGTGGTGTCTCTGTTCTATCCATAAGGAAACTGAGGCCTGGAGCATATCTGACTTTCTCAAGGTCATAGAATAGAATAAAGATGGAAACCCAGGTCTAGCTGAAAAGCCTGTTTCTGTTTTCTGGTTTTGTTTTTCCTCCTACTGAAATTGGCCATTTTATGAAGACTATCAGTCATTTCTTTCTTTAAAAAGAAAAAATAAATGAAAATAGTGTTTTGTAAAATTATGTAACAGCATATCTTAAACAATATAGAAAGGAATAAGGCAGAAATTAAAAATTACTTGAAAAAAAATTTTTTTGAGACAGAGTCTTACTATTTCACTCTTGGTAGAGTGCTGTGGAGTCACAGCTCACAGCAACCTCAAACTCTTAGACTTAAGCAATTCTCTTGCCTCAGCCTCCCACATAACTGGGACTACAGGCACCTGCCACAACACCTGGCTATTTTTTGTTGTAGTTGTCATTGTCGTTTAGCAGGCCCAGGCCAGGTTTGAACCCACCAGCCCTGGTGTATGTGACTGGTGCCCTATGCACTGAGCTAGAGCCGCCAAGCCAAAAAATTACTTGAATCTGGCCATCTAGGTAGCTATTCATAATTATCTCTTAAATGACTAATTGTATTTATTAGCTGACATTTTACCAATTTCTGGTAGTTTCTTTATTAGCTGCTTATTTCAACTTCCTCAAACCCTACCATTCCCAGCTTTAGACAGGGGAAAGAGGAGGGGGAAAGATGAATGATATAATCCTTTTTCCTACTGCCAGCTTGAGGGGCCAAAATCAATTCCCACAAAACTCCAACACAGTCAGGGGCTAAAGCAGGTGCCAGAGTGAAGCAGAAGGTTCTGTCTAGTTCTAGTCACTAGTGACCTAAGGAAAACCACTTTATGAAATAAATAGTCCCTACACAGGAGACTTTCAGAACTATTGGGAGGATCAGCGACATTATGAGGTAGAAGGGGGTTGTCAGCTAGAAAGTACTATGGGGAAAAGGGGAAATGTCAGAAACAGAAGGACTACAAGTGGTGTGTCTCCACTACCATACGGTGGGGTAACTAACTAGGTATATTTCATTTTACCCCAAATAGTCCCTGTTTGTGTCTTTCATCTCAACATAATTATTATTGAGTTCTCTTCCACTCCCAGAAGTGTCCTGATTTGGGTGGCACATCATATGGCCACTGAAATATTGGTCATATAAGATTAGGTAGCTTTGAGAGAGACAGACCAGAGAAATCAAGGAGCCTTCCTGTAGGATAGAGGCTATATGTGGGCTGGCCAAACAGCTAGAGCTTTAAATGGTATTGATGAGAGGGAATTTTGTGCTTAGAGACTAAAAGGCAAGAAAAAATAATATGAGGAAGCTGGCCTAGTTGGCAGTAGTCAGTCTGTGAGAGCCTGGCCCACTTTGCCTCCTCTAGTGGAGGGCCAGTCTAGAGATAATGTTTGGGGGCACTTAAGCACTGAATGGAACTGTGGGGCTCTGTTCCAAGTTTCCAAACTACCCCTGACCAGATTATGTATTATTTTCAGAGCCTTTTAATTCTTCTCTCTCCTTTCATCCTCACTTCCCTCTGAGTTACTCTCTACAAGCCACAGAGAGATCTTCTAAAACCCAAATCTGATCTTCAGTTCTCCATTAATGTATAAATTCTTCATTTATTCTGGTGAATAAAAATCTAACTGCATTTACCTATTATAAAAAGTTTTTCATGGTCCTGCCCCTTTCAGTGAGTTCAGTGAGCTCAGCAAACTCAGCCTCAATTCCTTTACCTTTGACTGAATCAGTGTGGATGAATCTTATGATCCAGGAATAATAATGGCTTGCTTTATTTACAATTACAAAATAATTTACAATAAGGCAAGCCATTTACAATGTTTCCAGGTACTATTTCAATCACTTTACATGTGCTAACTAATTTAATTCTAACAACCTTATGATGTAGGTACTATTAGTAGCCCTGATATTTAATAAAGGGGAAAATAAAGTACAAGAGGATTAAGCTATTAAGTAGCAGAGCTAGGACTGGAAGCCAGAGTTTTAGCTCCAAGTCTTAACCCCAATATTCTATTAACTCTTGTTCTAAATCATTTATCTTGTACTTCATGCCGTTCCCTTTGCCTGGAATGTCCTTTCTCACCAATCTACTCAGAAAATGGGTAATGGATGGTTCAGGGATCCATTTCCAGCCAGTCTTCCAGAAATACAGTATTCTTAGTTGGTAGGATTCTTTCCCACTCGTTTTTTTAGGTATTTATTGAGCTCAGTTCAGCTCTGAGATGGGGACATGGAGACAGGGAGGAAGGATGGGAATGGCACAAAATTAGAAAGACCACTTCCTCAAAGGTCTTTTATTGCATTAGAGAGAAACAAGACTTTTAATGTTTGAAGTACTATCTAAATGGGTGAGACCCAAAGTAAGGTCAGCATGGTACAGAAGAGGACAAGACAGGGTGTGGACAAGGAGACGACTTGCTAGACAATGTAGGGCTGAAGTTAAATATCAAAGGATAATACAATAATCAAATTTTGTACTTATAAGGAAACAAGATCTTTGTATTTTCAAACTGTGAAACTGACGCTCAGAAAAGGGAGGAGCCTTGTCTGGGATCTCACAACTAGAAAGTGCCAAAGACAAGTTCTCTAGCTCCCAGAAATTAGGACATGGCTAAGGGCAAGAACTTCCCCAACGGCTGGGAATTGGGGAATAGCAAATGAAATACGAAAGAGGTAGTGATGGGCATATGATATGGACAGTTAAGCAAGGAAACTCAGAGAAGCATCTTCTTTGGTGAGAGAAATGGAGCCTATAACCCTTTTACAGTAGGAAGTTGCCTGGGTATTGTGAAGCCTCTTCTCTTTTAACTTTGCAAATAGAGGACTCCTCAAAGAGGGTCAGTTCTACCATCATTTTCTTGATCATAAGGACTTCCAGTGCTCTTTAGAGAAATTTTTGCTTCTGCTACAACCAGCTTCTCATTAGAATTCGTGAGCATTGCTCAATGTTGCTATGTGTTCTGTAAGGATCCCAAGATGAGTAAAGAAGAGACCAAGCTTGTTGCAGTCACACTCTGTGGTGGTTTCCTGGACACATCCAAGGTATCACAAGCAAGTCATATCACCACAAACATGGTGCTCACAAATACTCATCTGTCTGTTTTCTTTGCTATAACTGAATACCTGAGACTAGGTAATTTATAAAGAAAGTAATTTATTTCTTGCTATTCTGGAGACTAGGAAGTCCAGGGGCTGCTGCCAGCATTTGCTCAGCTTCTGATGAGGGCCTGAAGCCACCTCCTTACACAGCAGAGGGGATCACAGGGCAAGCGGATGCATGAGAGAGAGCCAACCTGGCTTTTATAACAAACCCGCTTTCCTGGTAACTAACCCATTCCCATGGTAGCTTATCAATCTGTAAAGCCATAAATGGATTAATCCACTGATTAGGGCAGGAGCCCTCCTAAGCCAATTACTTCTTAAAGGCCCCACTTCTTACTGCTGTTACATTGGGGATTAAGTTTCAACATGAGTTTCACAGGAGACAAACATTCAAACCATAGCATTCACTTTCTCTAACTCAGCCAAACAGTGCTCCTGGATTTTTCACTGAGGGGTTTGCTTTGGAACCGAGGACAAAATGCTTAAATACAAAGCAAATGGAAAGTGGAATTTCAGGTACAGGTCCGTAATGGTTTCTACTTAACATGGCACTTCCTCAATGACACCAAAGCCACAACATTTTTAAGGATTCTCCTCTGGGAATAGGCCATTTTCTAGAGCTCTATGGTTTGGATTATCTCACAAGAGTGAGTTGGAACGCCCCGCTTTCTTTTCCCATCTATGAGAGCCACATATTCTTACATTAAGTACATAGCACAATGCAGGCGTCCTCAAACTTTTTAAATAGGGGGCCAGTTCACTGTCCCTCAGACCATTGGAGGGCCGGACTATAGTTTAAAAAAAAAACAAAAAACTATGAACAAATTCCTATGCACACTGCACGTATCTTATTTTGATATAAAAAAACAAAACGGGAACAAATACAATTACACAGCCTCATGTGGCCCGCCGGCCGCAGTTTGAGGACCCTGATGTACAGTATACAGGAGACTCTTAGGAGATGTCTATTCTCTCCTTCATATACTCCCCCACTACTTTCTCTTAATTGTGTCTTTTGGTCTTCATCTCCCTTTCTTCCCTTTTCCTGTCTCTATGTCTCTGTCTCTGTCTCCATCTCTCTTTTCCCTATACCCAGCCCCTCTTTAAGAGAGCAGGCAATTAGATCTGGGACTCAGGTCCACTGCTTTCTGTGTCATTCTTATACATTGGCAAAAAATCAAGAAAATTATACTCTGAATGGCCTCGACACAGAGAAGGGGACCTGGGCTGTCAGCTAATTTGCGTGCTTTTTACACCATTGTACAGTAGGCCCCCTCTTATCTTGGGGGGTTTTGTTCTCATACTCCAAATGGATGCCTGTAACTGCAGATAGTACTGAATTCCATACATACAGATCTATAATAAAGTTTAATAAATTATCCATTAATTTATTACTTACAACGATAACTAATAGTAAGATAAAAGAATTATAGTAATATACTATAATAAAAGTAAAATAAGGGTTACATGAACATAGCAGTGTAATATTTGAATAGTTCATCTGGTACTGAGATGGCCTCTTAGTGACTAATGGTCAGGTAGTGTATACAGAGTGGGCATGCTGGACAAAAGGATGATTCTTGTCCTTTGTGGGATGGCATATGCTACTCAAAACAGCTCATAATTTAAAACTTATTGTTTATTTCTGGAATTTTCTATTCAATATTTTTAGACTACAGATAATGGAAACCACAGAAAATGAAACTGAATAAGTGAAGATTACCATATTAAAGAGTTCCTTTCTAACTTGATGTTCAGTTTCTATGGGAATTCAGAGTTCAGCATCAAATGTCACTTTCAATTTTGTGTTTTGATGTATGGCCTCCATTTATCAAGAGATAGGTGATATGATATTATTTTTCAAACTAAATAATCCTTGGGTTTTTTTTTTTTTTTCTTTTCTAGATGCTGTTTATTGTGGAAAGTTCAGGGCTGAAGGTCTGTGACCTGGGTTCATCTTGGCTCTGCGCATGTGCATTCCTATCTCTCTCAAAATTACTATAAGAGTTTATTGAACTGCAAGATGAAAATGCACATCAAATGTCTTGCTCCAAACCCTTTCTAGTCTCATTTATCTCCATCCCACCAGGCATGCTTAGTCCATCCATTCCAAACTGTTTGCTGTGCTCAAAGAACAAGGTATATTTCATGAATATCTCAAGGATCTTTTTACAAGTGGTCTATCTACATTTTATCAGGCCAACCACTCTACAAACTTCTACTCATAAAGACTCAGACCAAATGTGGCCATCACTTGAAGGCTTCGTGATCCCCTCAGATGGATTCAGGCATTCCTTCCTCATTGTTTTTCTCAGTGCTTTGTGCTTCCCTCCAGTCCACCATTTTATGCCGAGTACCATCCTTACCCCTTGCTCTCCCTGCTAGATTGTGGCATGATCTAGATCTGATTTGTTACTATATCCCTAGTTCCCACCCCATATTCCATCATAGGTGAGAGTTTCCTATAGGTTTGTGGAATTATACATTAGAGGCCATGACTCATTCATGGAGTACCTTCTCTGGGCCAGATCTATGAGAGATTTTTTTATATGTAATTTTATTTCATTCAATCCATTCATTTGTTGCTCTCTCCAAAACATTATTCCTTTCCATGCCTATCATACCAGTAGTCCCTTAAGACACCTTTAATCAGGGCTTTATGTCTTGATGAACTCTTTTCTGACTCTATCTTGGGGAATGCGAACACAAGGAGCCACCTGCCAGTTGGCTTTGTTTAGCTCATATTAAGAGTGCGGGGGGGTGGGGGGGTGGAAAACCCAGCTCTGGACAGTAAGAGTTCTGCCAAGAAAGCTATCATTCCATTTGGAGGATTCCATATAAGGGTATTGGTGTCATACTGAGTGAGAAAGCGAGACTGAATGGAGGCTCAGCCCTTGAGAAACTGTGGACATGAGATGTGAATCTTTTGAGTGGGTGCCAATTAGCAATCATTTTAAATGACAGCAAAAGGGACTCATTAGACTATTCAGAGCCTCTAGAATTTCATCAAAGTTGGTGGAAAGCCAAAGTCCCAGAGGGAAGCTAGAGAGATGGATGTCTGCTCAGACCTGACTCCAAGAGGCTAGGCAATAGATTCTGTTCAAGCTGTATTACTAAGGGGACTGACGTGAAGAAGATTTTGAACAAACAGGAACCAGGTGACTATTTCAACAAAATCCAACACTGTTAGTAGCTAAATATGGGCCTGGTTTTCTGGAAAAGAGAGATGGTTAAAATAACAGGTGTATCTGTCCTCGAAGAAAGCCCGCGGTCTAGTGTGGCAGTTAAGACTCATACGTGAGTAACTATGACAAAAGGTAAGAAGGAGCTTGCTGTGAAAGAGTCATTGGTGTGGTGTTTGGGCAGTTAAAGCAGGGAGAGTCACTCCTACATGAGCCAAAAGGTTGTTTGAAGATAAAGCTACTTAGAAGTTTCTAGTATAGTGCTAAATTTACTCCAGGTAGCCAATAAATGTTTATTCTTTTCTTTCTCCTCTTATCCCCAAATTAGAACTTTCAACTTTATTTTTAATGCTTCATTGATTTATTCATTCTTATTTTTTTTTAATACTCTTCCATTGTATAAGACAGGTATTTGTTGTTGTGTTAGGAAAATAAGTGGTAAATGATCTTGCTTCAGTCCATGATGGGCCTGCGGCAGGATTTAACAGAGCAGATAGGCTCTAATTCAACCAAGCCTTTGCTCACCTAGTCTATGCACAATTCCACAAAGCATCTTATTTGTACCTATGCGTGCACATTACAGAAGTCTATTTTTATTTCTAAAATCCTGCTTCCTGACTAGAGTGGGAGTTAAACTTTATATTTATTCAATGTTCAATACCAAATGGCTTATGGGAGTCCTGGCAGAGTTGTTTCAAATAAGCATTTTAATGTAGAATAAAGGTCAATGTGCTGGAATTTGAAACCATTAATCCTTTTGCTCTTAAGGAAGACTGTACTTTAACAGAATAAATAACAGATAAAATAATAAGAGTTCTTGAAATTCGAATGAGAAAAATTACATATTACATGTGGAGAGTTGAAATCAATGAGACCTTAATGTTCTTTCCCTCATTCTCCTATTTTAGGTAGCCAAGATTTAGAAGGTAAAGAGAAATTGTTCTTTTAATTTTCTATTGTTTTGAAGGTAGAGAGAATGTTTGAATCTCTGAAGGTTAAGGGATCAATTATATTGGAAAATAAGCCCTTAGTTTTATTGGTAGAACAAATGCATCATCATAGCCTGGAGAAAAGAAGCTCCAGGCTAATTATTTTAACATTCAATGAGCAAAGACCCAGAAAGGGCCAAAGAAAACCAACTATCACAGTAGGCCAACAAACTTTGCCTAAGATAGTCACCCTAAGTGACTATTTGAGACCTAGATTAAATACTACCTCCCCCGAGAAGGCTCCTGTTGCTTCTTTGTCAGGGTTTATGAACCCCTCCTTCTGAACTTATGTAAAGTGATGCTTACACATCTGTTTTTCCTGATCTTTCCTATGTTACTATGATGGCCTTCTCCTGCCGTCTCCCAATTATGCACAAAATTTTTAATTTTTTAGTAATAAAAAGAAATATTATTACACTCTAGCTGTGTTCTAGACATTATACTAAGCACCAAAACATAATATTTAATGTAATTGTTAATATCTATATGGTAGATATGACTACCCTATTTTAAAGATAGAGAAAGAGAGAATTAAGGAGGCTAGCTAACTTTCCCCAGTGTTAGAATAGTGGTAAAGCCAAATTTCCAATGCAAGCCTGTGAGGAAGACATTGTGGGGATTATTATACATCACACTCCGGAGGTCTGAATTTATCCTGAAGACAATGAGCATCACTGACAGTGTTTAAACAAGGAAGCCATATGTTCAAACTTAAATATAAAAGCCTTCTCTGTGGCAGGAGAGACTTGTATAGGAAAACAAATGAGGAGATTATTATAGTAATCTTTGCTATACATGGAGGAATCAACAGAGAATGAGGATTTAAGTGTTAAAGAGTTATTCAAAGGGTTACTAACCAGTAGGTTGTTGAAAGAGAGGAGAAGAGTTGGAGTCAAGGAGGGCTAGCTTAGGATTTGGGAGCCTGGGTAGATTGTGGTCTCACCTACACTGATGGGAAACACAGCTAACTGCAAAACTGGTCACTTGTGGAACCTTTCTACCAATGGTCACTTAGGAGACTGGAAAGGTTAGAATCTTCCTTCCCAGTCCCTGAGTACAGATAGTCCCCAAGTTATAAATATCCAACTTAAGTACAACTTACACTCATGAATAGAGGCTATTATAGTAAATCTCCAAGTTACAAACATCTGACTGATGTCTGATTTCCACTTACAAATAGAGACTATTACAGGTAAATTTACCTGTTCCAACTTACATACAAATTCAACTTAAGAACAAACCTACAGAACCTATCTTGCTCCTTACCTGGGGATTTCGTATATTCATGACTTCCTTCACTTGGACTCACATTTTTCCACTTTATAGATAAGAACACTGAAGAACAAAAATTAAAGTTCTTTCACAAAATCTGATGTATAATAAGGGCTAAATAACTACCTGTCATTTGAAGGTTTGAAGACATTAGCCACTTTGAAATGACAGTATTTGATGGGTAATGTTATTACTTCTAGTGCTTTAGTTCCTGGGGTCAGGAAGTATAAAAGTCTGGAAAAGGAAAGCCACAGAAGCTTCCTTAAGGGACGCATTTCTGCAAGCTCCTGGCAATCACGCATAATGTTTGAAAGAGAAAGCAATATCCTCAAACAATACGTTTAGTCCAGTTTAGAATCTGAATTACCAATCAACTTACTTGCTCAAGATGATATAGTTGGTAAGCTGAAAAAGCCCAGCACTCCACCTGTGCTTTTTGTCTTTTGAGTGAGTTTTGTATTCTCTTCACTTCACTTAGCCTGTCTTCTATTATTTCTAAATTCCCTGAATTTCTCCCAGCCTGAAAAACTAATTGTGCTTCCAAGCCTTTTCAACCTTTTTTATCTCATGGCACACTTGAACCTATAGTTAAATTTCCATGGCACACTTAAATTATGTTGATCCAAAAAGAGAGTTAAAAGAAAAAAGAAAGAACAGAATATACTTAATATACTTACTGTGCTTTGAACGTTTTTGAAAATAATTTCATTAATGATCTTTAAAAATTTTTGTGGCACACCTAAAATCTTCTTGTGGAGGATCCTCTCATGTGGCACACAGGTTGAAAATGACTGCTCTAGATAATTCTCTGTTCTCAGTGGTGTATACAGTAAGAATTTTATATCAGCTCAGAAATAGACAACATTAATCTAGACACATATAATCAAAATTTTCCATGTCCCCATGTGCATTATTATAAACAGCTGAAATGTTCTATTGCCAAAAGATTGTTTAAGGCTATCTAGTCCAATCTTCTTCTATAAAGGGGAACGGTTAAAGTTCACATAGTTCAAATGATCTGTGCTATGATAGTTTTGCAATGTGTAGCAATGCAAGCATCTGAACTCAGGGATTCTTCTTATTCAAAGGAAAAGAAAAAATATGGACCAAAATCAACTTCCCTATTTATATATTCATTTATCCACTCGAAACCCATTTACTGAGTTTCCCCTATATGCTGGGGGCTAGAAGTAGAGCAATGAAGAGAAAGACTGGATCCCTGTCTTTCCAGAGCTCTCAGTCTAGCAAGGGAGACAACATTACATAAGCATTACATACTTAATCACAATGGAGTGACTTGTTCTCACCTAGTTGGTGAGATCTCCCCGAGGAAATGATGCCTCAAGGTAGTATGCAGTGGTTCTCAACATTCCTAATGCCGCAGCCCTTTAATACAGTTCCTGTGGGTTGCGATCCACAGGTTGAGAACCGCTGATATAGACGTTAAAAGTGTAGACTTGAATCAGACTGCCTGGGTTGGAATCATTGCTCTGCCACTTACTAGCTGTGTGCCTTGGGAAAGTCACATAACTTCTGTGGTTCTTAATGTCCCAATCTGTAAAATAGGAATAATAATAGTGCCTACTTGTAGAACTTTAAAGAAGATGAAATTAATAATTTATAGGGCGGCGCCTGTGGCTCAAGGAGTAGGGCGCCAGTCCCATATGCCGGAGGTGGTGGGTTCAAACCTAGCCCCGGCCAAAAACCAAAAAAAAAAAATAATAATTAAAAAAAATAATAATTTAGAAAGTACTTAGTACTTGGCAAATCATATGCGCTATGTAAGGGAATTTTAAATAAAATTGAAAAGAAGCTGAAATCTAAAGGATGAATAGAATTTAACTAGACAAACGGCAAGGTACAGAAGTGTTCCTGATATGAGAACGCCATGTACAAACACAGACTGAGAAAAGAGCAAGTCTATTTCTAGGAACTGAAAGAAGCCAACATGGCTTTAATCGAACGGACCCTATTGATGCTGGAAGGAGGCACGCAGGGTGTAGATTATGGGATTTGAGGGGCTTGTAGATCATATTAGAGTTTATCCAAAAACAGTGGATATGCAGGGAAATATTTAAAGCACAGTTTAGTTATATCTGGGTTTCCTGAAGTCTTTTAGGGTACTTTATGGAATCTGGATTGGGTGGATTGCACAGATCCAGTGAGAGGAAGTGAGTCAGGGCCAAGGGCAAGACTGGACCCAGGGTTCTTGCCTTGTAAACCAGGGCTTTTTCTGTGCTGTGCAGCATTTCTCTAATGTGCTCTGATGGAGGCCTGTCATGCCAAATGCATTCTCTTCACTTCTGGACATTTGCAGTGCTTACCCTTTGAGCTGCATCCCCTTCGTTAAGTGAATGTCCTGTTCCCCTGACTAAGAATGTAATTACCGAAGGAGAGATCAGATTAAAATTGAGTTTCTGTAATGGGCCATTTGTTTGGAAGGAAGCCCAAAGGTATTTCTGAGGACTTTAATCAAAGGGGGAAAAAGCCAATAGAATTTCTGTGATGATGATGATTATTAGGGCAATTGAACTCCAGGCACAGCCAGCTTCCTCATCAGTGAGTCATCGCTTACTTTCCCTGAGTTCTTAATTGGATGAGATTTGTTTTCCTCTGTAGTCTAGACTCTTAGGGATGGAAGGGACCTTATAGGTCATCTAGTTCAACACAATAAACAAAGCTCGAGCCTTGGCTCTCGCACTTTTATCAGTAGGTCATCCACTCCCTGTTACCACACCTGAGCTGACAAGGAACTCATTACATTTAGAGACATTCCTCACTGTAATAGAACTACTCTGAAAGGAATTTCCTCCTTTTAAGGAAGTGAACTCTGTCTCTGGGCCCTATCTGTATGCATCTTTCTGCTTCTGGGGGTATGTGAGACTTATTTGCTCCTTCTGCCTCAAGGGAGCCATGGAGAGAGCTTCAGGCCACTGCTGTATTCTCCTGGGCCTCCTCTCCTACAGCTTTGTTTTCAGGTGTCGGTCCCTGTGCATTGGTAACACTCAAGGAAACATAACAATACAGTGGTTTAAAAACTATGAGGTTTATTTCTCTTTCACAAAATGCACAAAGTGGTTCTGAGTTGGGGAGTCTAGGTTGGCAGCCAACTCTGCTCCCCACAGTTATTCAGGAGCCCACCTTCCTTCCAGTGCCTTGTCCTGCTTTCACCTAGGGCATTTTTCTCATCTGCATAGTCAGATTTAGGGTCCCCTCAGGTTCTAGCTGATGGGAAGAGGAAAAGTAAAGTAGAGAAAGAAAGCCCACTGCTTTAAAGCTTAGGTCCAAAGTGTCACACATCACTTTGATTTATATTCCATTGGTCAGAACTTAGTGGCATGATTCCAGTGTGTCCCAAAGGCTCCCCACAGAATCCAAAAAGTTGCCATACATAGGGGAAATGGGAAATGGTAGCTAAATGTACCTTAATTTGCAAAATATTCTTTAGAAAATTTTACAAAGTGGTGTCAAATAAATATATAGAATATTTATATTTTATAAATATTTTCTAAAATTTCATAATGAACACTTTTTAAATAAAGGCATATTTAGCTACAATTTCCCATTTTCCCTATGTATGGTAACTTTATGGGTGACCTTCAGGACACCCTGTAGAATTCACTGCAGTGGACATGTTCACAGGAAATGTGATTTATCCATATCCAGGAAGAGGGTGAGAGGAGAGTCAGGCATCTTCCATCAGCCTCCACCATACCCTGTGATGTCAGACTGGCAGTCTGTCATGAGATGAGCCCAGCATTTCTGTTGCCAATTCCGTTCTATTTCATTTGGTTTTAAAAGCATGTTTTAAAAGTGTATGTAGTGGAGAGCACAGAGCTTTTGGATGCAGACAGTCCAACACTACACTTACAAACTAAGCTCTTACGCCATTTCACTTTTCTATATCTGTTTCTTCATTTCACTTCTCTATATCTGTTGAGATTAGGGCAACTTTTGTGAAGGTATAAAGGAATACTTAATGCAATTGCATTTTAAAAATATAGGTAAACATAAAATAGTTTGGCTTTAATCTTCAAACTAATAACTTAAAGTTTTCTCTAACTATTCAAACTAAAGGATTCTTTCTCTCTTTAGGATAACCAAAGCAGTTGCAGTCACCATCATTTTAAACAGAAACCTATTGAGAAAAGCTCATAATACAGGGTCTTTTAATGCATCTCCAGGTGCCTGTAGAAATACTTAAGGGAAGAGTCATGTCTTGATGTGCTTGCATTGCTAGTAATAATAATAGTATAAACTTAAAGCCAATATTCAAGTATTAGTTATTAGTAGGTTAGGAATTGAATTAAGAAAATGATTGCAGAAAATGGGCAAAGGAAAACAGAAACAGGAGAGAAGTGAATTCAGAAGAATACTGAGCCCAGCTCAATGTGCTGGAGGCCTGGCTCCTTTAAAACTGAAGAAGCATCTTGCTGGAATTTCACCCCTCCCCCAGCATGACTCCAGGGCTGCAGAGGTCTCTTAGCAGGCCAAGCTCACCCCAAGGGGCAGAGGTCTCTAATCACTCTGAGAAAGGGAGTGCTTTTGTAAAGTTAAAGTATACAGAATGTTTAAACCTTGTTAAAGAAAAGAAGATTTGCTCTAGACCAGATAAGGAGATAAAATATCCCTTTGCCTCTGTCACGTTGTTGTGACCACAAGCGTCTGTCTGAGCAACAAGCTTCCTGAGTATTAATTATCACTTCTATGATTTGTGTGCTGGCTTAATTTGAGTCTTCTCTGACATCCTGCTCTTGGACTGTTTTCATAGTTCCACACTTTGTGTTAAAGATCATAAATACCTTAGAGCAATAAAGGTTAAAAGTAAATCCATCCAATTAATGTAGTTAGTTAAATAAATATTGTTAGAAAAATGCAAGCACAGCAAGAACCATATTAGAATTGCCTTCCCTCATGAAATTTATGATTAAAACAATGGTGTATGAAATAAAAACAGAGCTAGCCTGAGACAAGATGCTGCATGTGTGTTAAGCCTCACAAAGAAGAAGGAATGCATGCAGCCTTCTGACCCACCTTACCTCTTAAACTTTCTCTTTGTCTCTTGAAGTTTCATTTTCTTCATCCTACTGCTTCAGTCAGGCCCCTGGGAAGGAACCCATAGCATTGTTGGAGTGGGTACCCGACAGCAATCTATTCAAGGAAAAAAAAAATCAAAGAGTTTGATGGTTAACAAATTTTAGTAAGAGTAGCAGTAATGATGACAGTATACACTTTGGTGGCAATATTTATTCACCAAGCACTTGCGTAACCTCTGTAATTTGACCACATAAGGGACTGTAACAAACCAGTCAACGCAAAGAGGGTGTCAACGTAAGAAATTTCTATTTTGTACATATGGTGCATGTCTAGCTGATGAAAATTAGGTCGAATTAAGGAAAAGGTCAAGGTAGGGAGATGGTCAACCATGGAGGTTCTACTGTATATAGTATATGATTGATTTTTATGTTTCTATGAAGCAGGCACTTCATCCCTACTTCATGGATGAGAAACTTTAGGCTCAGAGAGTTTAAGTAATTTGGTCAGGGTCTTAGAGCTGATAACTAGTAGGCCCAGGATTTTAATCTAAGACTACATAGCTCTTCCTCTTGAGTTAAGAAATTCAGCTCATAGGGCCAGATCATGTGCAATTTCATTTGATAACTGGCTCAATCAGAAAACATTTCAAAGCATCTATTGTATGCTGAGCACTGTTCTGAACACTAGGAAGATAGAGTCAAATGGGTCATTTTATTTGGTGACCTCGTCTCATTTTCAATAGAGAAAACAAAAGTTGTATGGTAAAAACTATCTCAAAATCCACCAACCTACTTGTATATGTACCTGCACACTCTTCCTTTCCTATTGTTAGAATGGAAAAGTCTCCTTGGTTCTCTGTATATACAGCCACCTGTATTCTAAACCCCATTTGACCTTGCTACATTATCCATATCTCATCTACATCTTACATTTATTGCTTTCTGGATTTTCCTATATGTAAGCAAATAGCCATAATATTCTCTATCTTTAGGTAGGTAGAAAGAAAGTAATAAAGAAAAAAGTAAAAAGGAAAGAAAGAAAGGCTGGAAGGAAAGAAGTTTCTCTCCTGACCCCATATTTTCCTCTGGCTCTAAAGCATTTCTGTGCTCCACTTTATAGTAAAACTTCTCCAATCTGAAACAGCCTTTATCAAGATTATCCCTAGGCCATCATCTTGCCAATTCTAATGGTCATTTCCCTGTTTTCATGGTATTGGATTTCCTCGCAGCACTTCACACAGTTAACTCATAACCTGCTTCTTAAAATACGTTCTTCATTAGGCTTTCAGCATTCCATACTCCTTTGGTGGGTATCATTTCTGTCCTCCTCAGTGGCCATTCTTCTCAAGATCTTTGATGTCTCCTTCTCTACCATACTTTAAATGCATGCCCTAATAATCCAATCCATTCCTACAGCTTTAAATGTCAGCTAATGAGTTCCAGATCTACAATTTCAACCTCAACTTCTCCTGACAGTACAATAAAAATGTGTATATAGTATCTCTATCCAGATGCCCAGTAAGCATGTCAAATGAATATATCCAAAACAGAAACTCAGTAAATGCCTCTGGTCAAAACGTGGCAGCTATCATTAATTTATCTCCTTTCTCACATCTCACATCCAGTTCATTACTGAGTTTTGCCAACTCTATCCCTAATATATGTCCCCAGGCCAATCACTTTCCCTCATATCTTCTGCCATAACCCTCATTCAAGTCACTGTCACATCTTGTTTAGACTACTGAACTGGTCTCCCTGCTTCTTTCTCTCTAGAGTCCATTCTCTACACAGTAGCTGGATCATGTCACTCCCTGCTTAAACCTTACAATGGCTTCCATCCCAACTCAGTTAAAATGTAAGGTGCTTACCATGGCCAGCAAAGCCCTAACAGGACTTGGGCTCTGTCTATTTCTTCTACCTTGTCTCCCACTACGCAGTCACTATGTTCTAGCTATTATGATGTTATTTCAGTCACCCAAACATGGCAAGTTCATTCCTCTCTCCAACATTTAGCACTCCTCCCATAAGTTTACATTATAGTGAGAGAAGATAGTTCTTACATGAGTGAACAAAAATTAATAATTTTTGAAAATTTTCAGTTACTGATAGATGCTATGAAGAAAAATTCCATGGCATAAAGATAGTGACTGAGGTGGTGGTGGTATATTTTAATTAGAACAATCAGGAAAATCTTTCCTGAGGAGGAGACTTTGACTGAGACCCTAAACACATACCATGATTTGTCTTTGTGGCTCAAAATATGTTTGAGATTATATATTTTCCTTCTAATTTTTATATCAAGAAAATCATTTTATTTGTATGGGATTTTTCACCTGTTGATGCTATAGGATGTGCATTTTATAAATTTTTGAATTATTACATGTATCTGCCCTAATTATGCATATGAAAGATATACTACAGAACTAATTTAGTGAGACTTGTGGTAGTAAATACATTATTGTCAATTAAAATCTTAATGAATCTACATTGCTATAAATAAAATTTGATTTATTAGTTCATAAATTTTTTTGGAATAATTAACAAGCAATTGTCCCAGTATTTTTGAGATAAGTAAATGCTTATGATCACAGAATTGGGCTTGGGGAAGACATGCAAGTTTTGAGGGTGGTTAATATTTTTCTAGGTACTCACTACTACCTGACCAAATGTGGGTCCACATAAATAGTTGCATGAATAATGTATTTGTCTTTTACATACCCCTTATAATTTTAAATGAATATAACATCTCTATACAATATGTCCTGCATGTGGATATGTATGTATTAATATATAAGGACATAGCAAATATGTATGAAACAATATAATGCTTTAATAGATACATAGAGAAAGTGCTAAATGCATGGTACAAGGAGGAAATAATTCTGCCTTGGAACACCCAGGAAGCTTTAAAAGAGGAAATAACATTAGAACTAAGCTTTGGATAATGAGTGAGAGTTTTCCAGGTAGTAAAGAAGGAAATATCACTTAGGAAGTGGTAATGGCACAAGCAAAGGCATAGAGGTGTGAAAGTGCATGGAATGTCCCTAGAACTGTGTTAATGTGGCTGGAATACACATGGGAAAAGGCAAAAAATGAGAGGGGAGAGGTGAGTCAGGATAGAGACTAAAGGGTCTTGAAGGCCGTGCTCATACATTTAGACTTTACCCTGTAGACGTCATTGAAATTCAAAGGTTTTACACAATCTCTGATGAGAGAGAGTGGAATATAGACAGAAGACCAGGGCACTGGCAGAGCCTCTGCCACTCCGTTGCTGTTTTCTGGGCCTTTACCTTCTTCTTTGTCATAGAAAAAGTTGGATTAGATGATCTCTAAGAGGATCCTTTCCCACCTGTGAAATTCCTTAGGCTAAATAAGTAGCTCCATCTTTTTTTTCCAAGAGACTAAATGAAATTAGTTCATCAACATGATGAAAGGCAGGATCACTGCTCTCAAGTTAAATTTCCCCTGGGATATTAATTTCTGTGCTGACCTTTCAGGCCAGTGGAGCCAGAAGTAATGAAATATCAATGCTGGCAGGCCTCCTCTCCTACACCTGTCCTGGCCTATGCCTGACAGTACCTCCACATAAAGAATTATGAAGGTCTTCTGAATCAAATTCATCTCTCCATTATCACAAACTTTACTGAGATTCTGGAGATTTCTTAACTTGCCAGCAAAAGATAGTGCAGTAGCATATGTTCCAGCCATGAGCGCTCCATATTGACCAACAGGTGGGTAACAAAGGTGGAACATTTGTCTCTGGAGAGAGATTGCTCAAGGCAATTTTCTTGCTATCTTAGGAGAGAGTTGTTTTGTTTCTTGACCTTATCCTGTGGTCTTCGAAATACTCTCTTTCAGAAGTGGGGAAACTCAAACACTCCCCACACCCTTTATCCAGGCCCATACATAATGTGCATGAAGGGTCTTGCATGTGTTAAATAATGAGCATAAGAGAAAAGCTATACATAATCTTCACCCATGAGGAGCCCCCTATTGTTTGAAGAAGATGGAAACATATGTAGGTAGTTAAACATCAGTTTATTATACTACAGTGGAGAAAGTATTAATTTATCCAATAAAGTTTATGGAGTGTACCTAATAGACTATTTCTTTAGAATGCTAGGGGTTGGTTCTATTTTACATTTACATATATAGCTAGCATTCAGAAGATGCAACAGGGGATTCAGGAGGTGGGTCAGGGAAGGCTTTATAGAAAAGGTGTTATTTTATTTAAATCTTTAAAAAATAATCAGGCTTTTTGAAAAGCTGTCTTGTGGGCATGGTGGGAAACTGGAAGGCTGAGGAGAAGGAAAGTAAGAGCATTCTAGGTGAAGTGCCCAGCATGAGAAACACCCAGACATATGAAACTGGCTGTTGTGTTCATGAAACTATATTAGGATCCCTGAGGATGAATGTAGTTTCATCTTGTATCCCGCAACCTTGGTAAACTCCCTTATTAGTTTTTGTAGCTATTCTGTAGATTCCTTGAGGTTTTTCACATACATGAGACTTCTTTTATGGCCAAGAGTATGTTCTATCTTAATAAATGTTATGCATGCACTTGAGAAAAATATACATTCTGCTGTTGTTGAGTAAGATGTTCTAAGAATATCAGGCCAAACTGGTTGTCATCGAATCATCTATATAATTTCTGATTTTCTATCTATGTATTCTGTCAATTATTCAGAGAAGAGTATTGAAATTTCTGGCTATAATTGTGGATTTGTTCAATTCTAACAGTTTTTGTTTCATGCATCTTCAAGCCCTGGTATTATAAGTAACTTGCATAACCTTTTAGGATTGTTGTATCTTCTGAGTCTTATGAATTAACTTCCATATCATTATGAAATTACTACCTTTATCCCTGGTAATATTCTTTGCTTTGAATTCTTTCAGCTTCAAAGTCTTTGCACTATAGCTTTTATTTTTTAATTAGTATTAATATTCCATCCTTTTTCTTTTAATATATTTTTGTCTTTATGTTTAAGGAAATTCCTTATAGGTAGCATATAGTTTTACCATGCTGTGTTATCCAGCAGGCAATCTCTGCTTTTTTAAGTACAGTAGTTAGACTGATTACATTTAATATTACTGTAATGGTTAAATTTAAATCTGTATCTGTAATTTTGCTGTTGGTTTTCTGTTTGTCCCGTCTGTTCTTTGTTCCTCTTTTCTGCTATTCTTTAAGGGCATTTTGGAGTATTCCAAATGTTTTAATGTTTTTTCAAATACTTTTAATGTTTTGATTTATCTCTTTTGCTTATTACCTATAACTCTCTATTGTATTATTTTTATAGCTTATTTAGGGTTTGTAGTACACATCTTTAACTGTCTACCTTTGAGTGACATTATACTATTTCATGTGTAGGATAAGAACCTTAAAAGGGTATATTTCCATTTTCCCCTTCTAGCCTTTGTGCTAGAAGGAAAAACTTTTAAATTGACATGTAGTTTACTTTCTCATGTCCTATAGCCCCCCCCACAATGTTATTATTTTGTGAATGACAAATTATCTTTTAATGTTATTTAAGTGACAAGACATATTCTTACATATTTTTCCAGGTGATGAAATGATACTCATTATTTCTTTGTGGTAGATTCATATTTTCATCTGATATCATTTTCCTTCTACTTGAAGAACTTCCTTTCGTGCTTTATAGGCTGTAGGTCTGATAGTAATTTATTATTTAGCTTTTTATATTTGAGAAGCTTTGATTTTTCCCTTGAGATTTTTGCTAAGTATTTAATTCTAGCTTGAAAGTTTTTTCTTCTAGTGCTTAAAAGATGTTTCTCTATCATCTTCTCATTTACATTGTTTCCAAGGAGAAATCTGTTTTCATCTTTATCTGTGTTTTTCTGTACATAATGTATTTTTCCCCTTTGACTGTGTTCAAATTTCCTGTTTATCACTGGTTTTGGACAATTTGATTATAATGCACCTTGGTGTAGTTTTCTTCATGCCTTTTGTGCTTGGGGGTTCATTAGATCTTGAATCAGCAGATTTTAGTTTTCATCAAATTTGGAAATTTTTCACCTGTTGTTTCCACAATTATTATTTCAGCCCACCACAAACCTCACTTTTAGGGATTCCAGTTCCATGTATATTAGGAAAATTGAAGTTGTCCTACAGCTCACTGATGCTTTTTTTTTTAATTGAGGAGGGAGGGTCTTTTTTCTTTCTGTGTTTCTTTTTGCATAATTTCTATTGATATGTTGCTGTTGTCAAATTTACTCATTTTGCCATCTGCAATATTTAATTTGTCATTATTCCCATCCAATGTACATTTTAGTCTCAGATGTTATATATAGAATCTCAATATGTGTCTTTTTTATATCTTTTTTATCTCTTCTTAACTTTTGGAACATAGGGACTACAGTTATAATAACTGTCAATGTCTTTCTCTACTAATGTAACATCTATATCGGTTCTGGGTTCATTTTGATATGACTTTTCTCCTCATTATGAATTATATTTTCCTGCTTCTTTGCATGCCTGGTTTTCTTTTATTATATGGAAAACATTATTGGCTGGCTGAATTTTATTCTATTAGGTGATGAACATTCCTGTATTTTTAGAAATGTTCTTAAATTTTGTCCTGGAATACTTGAAAACAATTTATACCTTTAAAGTCTTGTTTTTAAGTTCATTAGGTGGGACCAGAGCAGTGTTTTCTCAGACTAAGTATTTCCCACTACCGAGTTCAGTCCCTTCTTAGTTCAGGAATAGACACTGTGGTTAGCCCTGTGTATCAGGCTATCAGGCACTGTTCTTTCTAACCCTCTCTCTCTCTTTCAGGTGGTTCTTTCCCTGGGCCTCAGACAGTTTCTCTCTCTTTCAAGTGGTTCTTTCCCTGGGCCTCAGACAGTTTTCTTACATACATATAGTGACCAATACTCTACTGAATATGCAAAGAGAACTCTTGTCAGATTTCTAAAGTTTTTCTTTGGTTCTGCCCTCTCCTGTTCTCTGATCTACAAATTCTAGCTGAGAGTCTCTCCAAATCTTCATATCTGTCTCGTCAACTCAAGTAGTGCATCAGTCTCTTCTTGGGTTTCCCTTCCTGTATCCTAACCGTAAACCCTCTTAAGGTATGAGCTGGGGAAATCCTCAGGCTAATACATTAGTTTCCCATCTCACAGCAATAACTGACCTTTTGTTGCCTTATGTTCAATGTTCTGATAATCATTTTTTCATATATTGCTTCTGTTTTCTTTTTCTTTTCTTTTGTTTTTTCATGTAGGAGGGTAAGTCCAATCCCTGTTATTCTATCTCAGCCATAAGTAGAAGTCCTCTCAAATTCTTCATCATAGCATTACAAGTCCCTCCTGATAGAAACTTCAATTACCTCTTTAGTCTCAATACTCTCTACACCCTGTGCTCACTTTCTATTCTGGGATATAGTATATATGACTTAGTGGCACATTTTCAGGTTCCCTTAGCCCATTAGCCCATCCCTTGTTTACTCTCTCCTTCTTTTCATTAACTCCTATTCATTCTTTCAGACACAGTTCAAGCATTAGATTTCCCTGTTTGATCCAATTTCCACCCCAGGTTAGGTTAGGAGTCTTGCATCTCTCTATCAAAATGGTTTCTTTATGTCTCAAATTGTGTTTCATAGGAAAATGGACAGGCATTATAAAATAGTAGTGATATGTTTGGAAAATGTTAGCTTAAACAGTTATTTATTTACTTTATGTCTTTTTAGAATCTAATATACAGTGTGAGTCTCCAAGAAAAGATATGATAGACAGATGAGAAAACTGAGGCTTTAACAGATTTTTTTTTTAAGTAAACTAAAAATATACTAGTTGTGTTGTGTAGTGTATAGAGAGGAAGGTATTAGACCCTGTTCAGGTGTCTGTGGAAGCATACAACCCAATGTAGCAGAAAGAGAGACTATATTCCTAGCCCAAGGCCAGCCTCTAATTCATTGTGTGGCTTTGGGCAAGGCACTTTTCTACTCTACACCTTAGTTTCTAAATCTTAAAAGTGATGGTAGAGATAAAATTTGATGAGATTAAACGTGATCCTTAACCTCCTAATTATTTTCTGCCTGCTGTGTTTACACTACTTTCCCTCAGCTCTTTCTCTAGTGAGTTTCTACAGCCTCCCAGAACTCATTTTGCTGCTATCATGTTATTAAATATACTCTCCTAAATGGCCCAGGTATAATAGTCTTACCTCTGCAATGAAAGCATCTTCTTCATTTTTGTCATACCTTGCCCATAGCAGAGCCTTAATCAATACTTTGAACTAGTCCAAAGTTAGAGCCCTGGCAGCCTTTCTATTCTCCTCCCTCTCCCTCATTTCCCATTTATATGGTTAACAAGTTTGGTTCTTATTGCTTCTACCCCCTTGATATCTCTTCAACCAACCCTTTTATACTCTACCTCTATTGATACCTATAAAAACACAGATACCATTATTATCATTGCTCCTCTTATTATAGTCAAGGAAACTGGGGCACTGAGATTAATTAATATGCCAGGGATTCACAGCTAGTAAATGACCAGAATCTGAACTTTCTTCCTCAGTTAACATTTGCTTGTTGGTTGAATTAATAAATGAGTGAATGAATGCACTGTAAAGTTAACTTGAATTTCCTGTATTTACACTAGTTCTTTGTTTGACAGAAACTGAAGATGAGTTTTCTCTCCCATAATTGTGCTTTGTTGCACTGCACAATCATCTTGTTTAACTCTGAAAAATGAGCAAGGTCCAGATGTCCCCTGTGGGATGCCTGTCAGTGAGCTCTTACCAGTATCTCCATACACACTGAGTGGCTCCCCTAGAACCTCTTGTCCTTGTTTCCCTTTGAGTGTCTATAAACTTGGAAGCAGCTGCCAAATCAAAAGTCTAACAGAACAGACTGTTCTCAACCTCATCGCCTCAGCCTTCTAGGAGGTTGCTATTTGCACCATTTTTTATCCATAATTGGGACAATTTATCTAGATGACAACATAAGTGGAATTGTAGTTTAAAAAAAGTTATTAGAATGTGACTTTCATATGAATATGAAGGGAAAAAGGAGTTTAAATTCGTTATTATATTGAAAGCAATTTCAGTCTCAGGAATGTCATTTTTGAAGAGTAACTTGGTTTGAAAATAACATCTATAAACTGATCATGTTTATATTTCAAAATGTTAAAAAAAAAAGATAGTTAAGGAAATTCATTTGTTTTTTATTCTGACATTCTCTTGTAAAGCCCTGTTCTAATTACTTAGTTGGCACTGGAGCCTTGTCATCTGGCTCCTACCCATCTCTCTAGTCTTAATTCCTCCCCCTTTACCCCTTGTATTCCAACTCTCGTGAATTGCTTATCAGGCCAATACTTCTCAACATGCCACCCCTTCTACCTGGAAGATCCTTCACCACTTATCTGTGCAGAGGACTCTGTCATTCTTTAAAACCTTGATCATGTGTCACCTCTTCTCAAGAGTTCTCCTTATCTTCCACCTTCACCTCAAGATGACGTGACCATCCTTCTGTGTGCACACACTCTTACTATTGCATCTGTCACAATGTTTTATATTTGGTTGAGTTGTATATTGAGTTGTATTTCCTAGACCTAAGCTTCATGCTTGACACATATTTGGAGTTAAGGGAGTCTTTGTAGAACTCTGATCCAAATTAGAATTGGTAGAGCTTTGTGCATTTCAGGGATACAAGAGGCCTAGGAGGACATTGAAAGGAGTTGCTTCATTTACTATTGATGAAATGAATGCCCATAAAAGGTAGGAGTTTTCCCAAGATCACATTGTATCTTTGATAGCATCTGTCCATTGTTGGGTAAATCCCTTATCTTTGCCAAATTGAGGGATACAACTTTCCTTTGAAGAAGAATCTTTTAACAAAAACTTTTAATGCCTTTTTACATTCTATTCTAACAAAGAGGTTAGGACCATGAACTGTGCAGCCAGATGTCTTGACTTTGAATTAAAGCTACAGTACTCACTATTGAGAAACTTGTACATGGTACATACTTTTTTTGTTTCTCAATTTTTTACTCTAGACAATAAGGATAAATGACAGAGAATGTGGACAATGAGAAATCTATCTCACAGGGTTAGAATAAATGAGCTACACCAATAAACTCCTTAAAACACTTACAAAGTACATTCCATACACTGGGCAAATGTTTCCTATCATGTGCAGAAGTAGAAAGGAATTGGGGTTAACTCAAATTTCTAATACAGAAAATTGGTTAGGAAACTTCAGAAGAAAACTAGAACTTGGGCCTCATAATATATTGCACAGATGTTCTTGATTGTATTCTAGTGTTGCTATATTCACGAATGAGGAAAATCAAACCAATTCAAAAAAGCCTGAGTGAGTTTATCTGTGCTTTCTTTCCTTGAACACTCACAAATAGCATTAGTAATAGATGTAGGACCAATGTGTAGGTATTACCAGAGGTCAGATTTAATGTCAGCCTTGAGAGAATCTATTATTCCAAGCTGCCTAAATATGAAATGGCTGCCTATGGGGGTAATGAGCTTTCATCACCCTATGCATTCAATTAGAATAGTTAGCAGCCACTTAGGGGTTCAGATATTATAGCAGATTTAAACATAGAGTAGATAGTTGAAGAAGATATAGACTTCAAGATTACTTTCAACAGTCTCTATTTTTTTCTTTATTTTTTTAAACATGAATGCCAGTCACCACCTATCTTTTGTGGGTTTTTGTTGTTGTTGTTGTTATTTTGTTTATTCTTTTTTTGTTTGTTTTTAAGAGATGGAATTTCACTATGTTGCCCAGGCTTGCCTTAAATTCCTGGGCTGAAACAATCCCCCCACCTCAGTCTCCTGAGTAGCTGGGACTACAGATGCACCATCTTACCCAGCTCAATTCTCTCTACGTTTTTTAAAATGTGTGTTTATTTTATAATTCTAAAGTTCCAAGTTTCTGTTTTTCCTTAAATCTATGATTCTATGATTATATTAGATTAACTGTCCGTCCCATGGACTTTGGCAGCAATCTTTCTATCTATTTTATGACCATCCATTGGAAATTGTTGGGAATTTTTCCATATTGAGCATCAGGCCAATTTAAAAAGTGATTTCAGAGGGAGGCATCTATTCAGCACCTTTACTAAATGCTCTCACATCTCCTCTTCATGCTATATTTTTAGCTCCTATAGCCATTTAAGTTGAATGTAATTAGAGGAAAACAATAGCTAAAGCAAAAAAGCAGCAGCTCAGCATTTTTCAAGGAATGGATGGGAGTGGAAAGAAGCAGCTACCCACTGCTGCACTTATATTTAGAATCTACCTGGGAAAAGTATGACAGAGCTAAGTTCAGCTTAGTTGAAAGGATGGAAAAAAAAAAACAGATATAATACTTTTATTGCCTTTATAACGAATCATCTATAATACTACAGGTATATATTTCAGAGATAACGATTACATACAAAATTAATTGATGAGAACTCCATTGTATACAAAATTGGGAAGTATCATCATCAACATTTGTAATTTTATACAAATCTTTATAACCAATAAAATAATAACAATTTCATGAATCCAGGTTATTTGTCTTGTGAATATAATCCGGTTATCTTTCCTTACATTATTAGCCCTGCCTGTACTAATTTAATAGAATCTATTGTCTTTAGTAAATCTAATACATGTTCGATTACCTAAGATCCCCCCCAATTTAAAAATACTCAGTAGCCTCTCATTCTTCTTAAGTTAAAGATTTTTTTTTTTCTGCTTCCCTTTCTCCCACCCTATCCAAATCTCTGTTGCAGGTTCTCATATATTGTATACCTCGCCATTTATTACTGTACTTTTTACCCCTTATCACCATTGAGTTTTCAACTACATGTGGGATTTTTTCATTAATATCTGTCTCCTCGATAAACCATAAGCTTCTGAGGGTAGGGAACATGTTTGGTTTTGCTCTTTCTATATTGCCACTCCTTAGGACAGTCCTCTAAACATAGTAGGCACACGATACAAATTTGCCAAAATTGTGAATAAAATGAACTAATGAAATATGTTTTAAGATTGTCTTTGCAACAAGATTTAAAAATCACAGTTTTAGGGTAGATGTCAGTGATTTGAAGAAAATAGAGGTACTAATTCAAAGTTAAATATATATTTATACACACACATAGCAAAAGTATGCCGTGTATGTCCAATTGGAATTTAGCGTTTGAATTTGGAAGTACTCAGGAGAAAGGAGGTAACAGGGGAAAGGAGAAGTCATTATGTTTTCTAGCCTTTGCTAAGCAGGATTAAATCACTTTGATGTGAATCTAAATAGACCTCACACAAAGATCTCTACCTGCAAATGGCACAGATTTGCTATCAATGTTGACTGTCAGATATTTAAAATCTTGAGTGCACAGATACCCTTGGTTATTTTGCTCTTTATCCTAAAATAAAATCACATTTATTTTAGAGGTTGAAAACATTGGAGCTATTAATTAATGCAATTTATCCATTGCCTTGCCTAGTGACTTTTGAGAGTTTGTTTAGAAGAATGTATTTCCATGTGACTAGATCAGTTGGGATCATTTAGGAAAACAAAATTACACTAAGTATTTCAGCAGAAGTGACTTGATATATGGAAATTGTTACCAGGTTGGAGGGCTAAAAGAGCAAAAAGAGAACCCTGAGATAACACAGAGACAATAATGTCAGCAAACTGCTATCACAGGGAGGAGCAAAAGAGACAAGTGTGAGTAATCAGAACCTTAGAGAGGGATTGTGTCACCCTGGACTCAGACTTCTGAGAAGGGGGCATTGACTATCTGCAGCTGGTACCTCTGAGAGGACACAAAGGCTATGTTAACCAGTTTGATGCAAATATTTCAAATTGTATATAAAACCAGCACATTGTACCCCATGATTTCATTAATGTACACAGCTATGATTTAATAAAAAAAAAAAAAGAGTTAAATGCTTCTATGACTATTAAAAGCAGAAAAGCAGTCTCTTCTGAGTGGTGCCTGTGGCTCAAGGAGTAGGGCGCTGGCCCCGTATACCAGAGGTGGCGGGTTCAAACCCAGCCCTGGCCAAAAACTGCAACGACAACAACAACAACAAAAAGCAGTCTCTTGTTTCCTCTTCCTGCCTTCTAGTTTCTATTCACCTAACTGGAAGCCAGATAACAAAGAGATCTGGGAAGTGTAGACTGCAGTGTAGTATGACAGAATATAAAAGAGCATATTTGGAACTGAGGGAAAATAGGCAAGTAGCTGGCACAGTTCATCTCTCTGGGTATTTATCTTTACACACTCTTCTATACATATTTGACCTTGTTTATAATAAACTGTGTCAACTTTATGTTTTCACCTTTTAAGAGGCAACTATTAATAATTTTCATATACATAAAGATGTTCTCAATATCTTCTCAAAAGTAAAAGACACAGAATTCCAGTGGGTACTGTGTCCATCTCTAGCTGACATCTTGTGATCCGTGTCTGGCTTTTAGTCACAGTTCCACTCAAATTATATGTAATCTAAAAGATAACTTGTAAAGGGAACCACCAACAATAAGCTTTATGTCGAATATTAAGGGGAAAGGAAGAAGGAGGAAGAAGTAAATTTCCCCCTCCACCATATGCACACTCTAACAGGCAAGGAAAAAAGGAATTGTCTTTGCTATGGTAATTATTTGTGAACATGTCATAAGGATATAATTACACATATAACTTCCTTTTTTCGTTACCTATTTCATCTCCCTTTTGTCTTCAGGAAACACCTCAGTTTTTTGGTGTTCTTTACTCGGTTGGGTGACCTGAACCTTCGTTTCTGAAGAGTATACATCCTTAGTAAACCTTTCTTGGGTTGCTTTACTTTTTCATTGACTATTATTATGGGGCAAGGAATTACTAAAAGGCTGTCTAAAGAATCCTCTAGATTCCAAGCTAGTCCTTCCTGCTCCCACGTGTGTATTACAGCAACCCAAATTCCCCTTAATATGGGAATCAGTCACCCCAACCAATATGTAGCACAAATCTTTGCCTGTTGGCTCAGCAGCATGAGGAACTGTAAGCGTCAAGAGTAGCCTTAGATTCCCCTTCAGTGGGACCATTTTTGTGTTCCCGGAGGAAAGAATACCTCCTAGCACAGAAGAGCACAAAGCTGTGCTTCCTTCCAATAGGGTTTTAGGGATAATATGAGAGAAGCCAATCTCATTTCCTCATAGATTCTCAGATGCCTTTATTTCTGTTGTATAAGAAACAGCATCATATGTTAGTCACTGTCTTAAAGCATATATGATATTTTAAGAGAAAACACCAAATTTTCAATTTTCCAACTGAAACTGAAACAGACATTATTAAACCAT
This sequence comes from Nycticebus coucang, assembly GCF_027406575.1. Taxonomy (NCBI): domain Eukaryota; kingdom Metazoa; phylum Chordata; class Mammalia; order Primates; family Lorisidae; genus Nycticebus; species Nycticebus coucang. The sequence goes on along the minus strand of NC_069801.1, from coordinate 45,768,885 downwards.
TCCATAAATCTATCAGGCCAACTGCTTCTAGGAAATGAGGCATATATTAAGACCAATAAATATTATATGTATAAACCTATCACTGCTGTATCTTTGCAGCAAAATAAATTGCTTTGTCAGAACTAGTGCTGTGTTGGATACCATAGGTGGATAGGCATTCTATGAATTTGTGGGTGCTAGAAGCATAGAAAAGGAAAATTCAAATATATAATAAATGTTCATTCCAGTGAGGACAAGTCACTGCTCCTTCATTATGGAAGGGGTCTATACAGAGAATCAGTATTGGTCTCTACTACCGTGTAGTAGATACTGAGGAAAAGCCCATGTTGTCCAGCCCTGGATAGCTCCATCTTTGCTGCCCTGGCCTCTTGTATATTTTCCTATTAAGCAAGAAGTAGCCAAAATGGCTAGCTAACATCCAAGAAATGTATTATCACCCTGAGTATTGGGAATATCTTCTACAGTAAATGCTCTTTAAAAGCATTTACATAGAATATAGAATGTCCACACTCTTCCCATCTCAGTTATTCCGTTCTCATACTTCTTGCTCAGAGATCCTTGATAACAGTTTTCCAATCCCATTCATTCCAAGTCTCTGATTATCTAGCCCAGCAGTTCTTGACCTGTGAGTCACTACCCCTTTTTAACAATGAAAATAGATTGCACCATTGGGAAGGTTGAGAACCACTGATAGCCAAACCATTAGGCTATATCAGTGAAGACTTGTCCTTCTAGCCATCTTTCTGTTTAAACAAAGTGGACACCAAATGTGCTATTTGAAGTTCTGACTACTCAAAGGATTTCTCTTTACTGTTGTCTTTCAGGGATACCCTGATTTAGAGACCGTAAAATGTAGCAATTTGTTTTTGGTTGATGCCAGCATCCCATACATATTTTTTATTCTTCAATCAGTCTTATATAATTTCTTGTGAGGCCATAGTGCAACGATTCTCAACCTGTGGGTTGTGACCCCTTTGTTCCATTTGTAACAACACAGCAATTAGGAAGGTTAAGCACCACTGCCATGGTTGAGAACTGGAGAAGAACTAGTGCTGCAGGAATAAATGCTCTAGGAATCCAAACCACCTATTCATGCAACTTACTCATGCCTTAAAAATCTACTAGAAACTGGGTGGCACCTGTGGCTGAAGGGAGTAGGGCGCCAACCCCATATGCTGGAGGTGGCAGGTTCAAACCCAGCCCCAGCCAAAAAAAAAGCTACAAAAAAAGAAAAAAACAAAAATCTACTAGAACCTTATATACCTTTGTCCCACTTATATTATCTTCATCTGGTGGGTAGTACACTCCAGATTATGGCTTGGTGGGTCATATTATGCCCTGTTCATTATGGACAACTCAGGCCGCACGAACACTTGCTCTCCCAGAGCCAGGTGTTTACTATATTGGAGTTTACTACCAACTTGGGGCTATTTCTCACAAGAAGGTCATTAAGACAGTTTTCTCTTAACTCTTGGGATCTTGTCTGTGATTTTCCTACTGGAGCTTTCCATAGGCTTCATAAGCGTACCTATTCACCACAGTAGTTTGATATCCCTTGGATCCAAGGTCCAAATTCCAGAGCAACTTTCACTCAAGTCTGGATCTATTGTAGAGCTTTCTCTTGCTGTGGGCTTTACCCCAAACATGAAGAATTAATAGATTATTCAGTAAAAGGACAACATCAACACAGTCAAATATGACATGTGTTGCCTCCAAAATCCAGACAGGCCCACCTATAATTGTGATTTTTTTGTTTTTAGTATGAAATGTAGTAACTCATCTTTCACATTGGAGGGAATATTCTGTTGATAACATGCTCAGACTCCTAGATGTTTTGAAATTTCTCTAACATGGTAGGCTCTTGGATTTTTATGAGATTCATCTCTCACTTTCTGATATCATCTCTATCATGTTCTGTGTCTTCTAAAGCATCTATAGAACTATCAACTCCCTCTTCATAATTACATAGGTATCAATATAGTGTGCCATTGGGATGATCTATAGGATTTCAAAATGATTAAGAGCTTTGTAGACCAGATTATTATAAAAAGCAAGAGGGTTTAAAAAGACTTGCAAAAAAGACAGGGATGGTATGCTATTGTTCTTAATCAGCTAGAATCTAACTGCTTCTTGTGGTCTTGGAAAACTGATAGAAAAGTGCTTGATAGATTGATACCTTATTCAATGTGTCAGGAATTGGAATTATATTAATATTAGCCAGTAAATATGTGACGTATGTAATAACAGCAATTATAGTCACCATCTACTTAAATTTATCATGTTTTATAGTCATTCTCCAAGACTGTTCATTTACTTCCCTGGTCAAATAGAAGAGTTAAATGGAGAAGTGGTAAGAATGTTCATGGACTCAATTTGGGTTTGACTAATAAATTTTCCCTGTACCAAACTTTAAAAAAAATAAAATTTATAGGGATCTACTCAGACTTTATGAATGAAATACAGGATGTGGCATTTCCCATCACTATGTTTATATCTCTTCCTCAGGTCTGTAACTGCAGGCTAAGTTGTACACTCCTGCCAGATTCATTCCCAGTGTGGCAGCCATCAGAATGCTCCTCATGCAAGATCTGTAATTGACTGAGGATCCCAGCTGCAGCTGTAGTGCTGAAATCCATCACTGTGTTTACCCTCAGGTCACACTTCCCAGGAGCTTCTCCCAGAAAAGGCTAAGCACAACTTGGACATTAAGGCTGACCAGTTCTTGGACAATGGGGGACTCCTCTGATAGGCAACTTTGGCTTAGAAATTCCCTGTCTCCTTATTGATCTTTCCTTACAACTGCACTACAGTCTAAAATACTTCAGCGTAAGCTTTCTTTCTTTCTTCCCTTAATCCTTCACTCAAGGTCACACCTTCAGTACCTACATCATATCTGACAGCAAATCCCAACTTTCCACAGGTCACTCCCCATTTTCTCTCACAGCCATTTCCTCAAGTAAATTTATTACACTTATGTACAGTTTTTGGTATCATATTCTCAGAACACCTGAACTAACACACTTCACCTGTGATATACCAAGATAGACTCTTTTCCAACCTGCATTACTTTTTCTCTGGAGCACATTCAGTAAACTAGCACCCAAGAACACAAAGCTACTATCTCTAACAAGACTTACATTGTTCCTTGTTTTCCACGCTTGACTATATTATTTTACAAGGTGAAGATGACAGTTCTTAGGTGCAATATACCATTATGAAGGCTCTTGATTTCTTGCCTTGATATTTTCTGAGTTGAAGTCATTGAATGGTATGATATGTTGTGTTTAAAGAGAGAAAGTGTTGGGCAGGGGTTGAGGAAAGAAGTATTCTGTCTCAAATAGTAATGCTCATGAAGTAGAGGACTGGCTGCTGGTTTGCTGGCTGTTATAGCTCCCTACTCCCATAGATAGTGGTCTAGGAATTAAGTGAATTTTCCCCTATGTTCATTTGGTAGAAGAGCCTGTTCTATTTCTTGAGGCAAAGCATAAGTGGGCCACTGATTTATTTAACCCCACTCTGTAAATAATAAGAGCTTATAGGAGTAACTCCTAATGTCTGTCAATAGATTATCATTCTAATTATGGATATTGTAAGTTGTTGTTATTTCTTTATCTTTCCTGTATGTCTTACTAGGAAGTTAGAAAAGGCTGGAATGGGGCAATTCACTCCAAAATCTGATATTTCTACAGTTATTTGGCCAGGAAATATATCCATATATATTACAAAGATAACTTTATTTTAAACTTTATTTTAACTTTATTTATTTTATTTTCTATGTTATATTTAAATAGATAGCTTAGCATTTTGAAATTATAGCCCTGAATAATTATGGAAATATCACCACAACAACTTAGTGAATTTTTTATCCCATCTATAAAAATTTGAAGAAAAATAATTTGCTTGAATACTTCTTCTCAAGCACTATACTACAACTTTTATTCTCTTGTACATATTTCCCAACACACACAAACACACACACACACACGCACACACCCATGGACTACAGATAAAACTAGGTGCTCAAGAAAATATTTTAAATTTGGCAACTTTGAGTTAGTCACTTGATTTATGTGAGCTTGGTAATACTTTCCTCAAATGGTGTATTTTAGGGCCACATTAATTAAGAATCTTCTAACTGACACTACTGTAGCCTATTACTGCATAACAAACAGTAGAAGCAAAATTAGTTCTCTTTTCCTTCTGATCTATAATTTTTTTTTTTGATCCATGATGCTTTAGTTTCAAAAGTAATATCTGTCAAAAAAGGAACAAGTCTTTCTAAGTCCCGTCTTGTAGTAATCACTGATCTTGGTCATAGACTTGGCTTCAGGCTGCACCCTGACCCATAGGCTAACTGCAGGCCAGCGCTACATGTTCAAATAATGGTTCACAGTAGAGATTTATAAATCACATTCCAGGTAAGCTATAGGAAACTTCAGGCAAGTAATTTGACCTTCCATCACCTATAAAATGATGCCTACCTCATAGGATTGTGGGAATGAGCTGAGGATACTATACAGGATACTAGACAGTATCTATAGAGGATACTAGACAGTATCTAGAGCAGAGCAGGCATACAAAAATAAGCTAACAGTAAGACACAGCTTAGCCCTGACCCTGACCATGGATTGAGACTTTATATGAATCCTCATCCTCCTGACTATCTCACACCTTATACTATTGCACTATTTCACTTATAATGACTCTATGAGAAGAAGTTCACATCTTCTATAGTCCCCAACTGGACCATCTCTCTTTAGGTTCTTCTTCCCTCCGACTCTGTCTAGTTTTCCATAATGAAAGTTACTTGGTATGGGGATTTGTCATGAAAAAAAAAAATGAGAGTTAGAGCCACAAAGGACCTTGGAGACTACTAGATCCAAACCCTTTAATTTAAAATGAAGAAATGTGTCCAAGAAAGAGAGTGACTAACCCAAGGTCATTCAGACAGAAAGCATAAATCTAAGCCTCGATCGTTCTCTCAGTGTAGAGGTTTTCCCCAGCACGAGAGGTCTGCATAGGTGGAGAAACACCAGGCAGAGAGGTTAGCTCTGACCTCCAGGTTCCCAGAATATGGGCACACTGCCCAACATTACCCATACTGCAGGAGCAGAGTCTTTGCATGTAGGTTTCTGTGCATGGGGCTCACAAGCCAAACAAACTGCCTACTAGCCTAATACACTTCCTTCTGAGGCTCATGTATAGTGAAATGCACTGAGCTTGAACATTGGATTCCATGGGTTTTGATAATGTATATGCCTATGTAACCATCCCAGTCAAGATTTAGAATATTTTTAACACCTCAGAAAGTTCTCTTGTGGCTGCTTTTAGCCCCTCTCCACCCCTCCATAGGCAACCACTCTTGATTTTATCTCCATAGATTAGTTTTGTCTGTTCTTGAACTTCATATAAATACTTCTTACAAATGGAGTCATAGAAGATGAACTCTTCTATATCTGACATCTTTTTGTCAACCCTCCCTATTGTTGAATGTATCAGAGGTTCTTTCTGTTTTTTTTTTTTCTCAGTAGTATTCCATTATGTGTATATCATTGACTAGGGCAATAGGGGTCGTATGCCAAATATAGCTTCTACTGATCTTGGATAAGTCATGTAACCTTTTAAAGCTTTATTTTCCTCATCCATAAAATAATAATAATGTAGCCTGCCTCTCAGTGTTTGAAATGCACCTGTTAGCATTATCCCTGAAAAATACGTTTGGTACAAACAGCTCTAATTATAGAATGTCTGTACACCTGTTACTCTAGGGATTACTGTGTCCAATGTTTTTATTTTTCAGATGAAGACAGAGGGGCCCAAGGCCTTTCTTCTGGAAGTAGCTCTCAAGACCTCTTAATGCCCTGCACTGTGTTTATTCCACTGTGTAACATATGCACTATGGAAAGGCCTTCTTAGGCCACTCTATATAGTATGAACTGAAAAGTGCTTTCTTTCTGATGACTGTCAAAATGCCCTCCTGATGAGAATCTAAATAAATAGTTTTCTGAAACCTTTCAGATTTTTTAATAAGTCAAAATACACTTTTCTGACAGCATAATTGCTTTTCATAGTGGGGCTTTAAATCTGCACTATAAAAGAATAATGCAACAGTAGATCATTTGTGAAAACTTAATGAAAATGGAGTTAGGGAACCTCAGAATCACTAGACCTTGAAATTCACTTTCAGAAACTAATTTGCAGTAAATGCATGAGAAACATATTTAGACATGATAAACTTCCAGGCTGGTGCCGGGCAGGTGTGGAAGTTTATCTTGATTAACTCCTTTGTTTTAATTAATGCCAAAGAGCAAAGTGTGGGGATCTGGCATTCTGTCAGCAGGAGCCATTTTGAAAGGAACCACTGGGCATTTCTGTGTTCTGAATCAACTCGGCAGGACTGCCGTCCTGGAGAGGATTTGTGAGGCTTTCCAAGCCACCACATTTGTTTCTCTCCTTTCTAGTGTTGACCTCATTAATAACAACAATTAAGTCTACTGCTTACTTAGAGACACTTCACTATAATGGTTAAATGGACAGGATATGGAGTCAGACAACCTGCCTCGAATTGCAGCTTTATCAGTTTTAATCAGTATGATGTTAGGCAAGTAATTTAACTTTCCTATGCTTCATTTTTCTTATGTATAAAGTGGGGATCATAATAATCCTCAAAGATTTATCTTGAAGATTAAATGAATCAATATGAGTAATATTATTAGAATATACCTAGCACATTCTGTGTTAGCTGAGTGTTAGCTATTGTTGTTTTATGAACTGCATGTTTCTATTCCAAAAATGGATCAAAGAAACTTACATCTTTCTATTGAACAATCATGATAATTCTATATGGTAGATATTATTATCCCCATTTTGAAGATTAAGAAACTGAGATTTAGAGGGGTAAGCTTTAATAGGTTTATTTAATAGAATGGAAGAAAACTGTGATCCTGATCTCATTTGAAAGCTGTCTAGAGTTTAGTTAGCCCACCTTGAAGAAAGCCTACAAGCTCCTGAAATTTTCATGTCTATGTTCAGAATCTTAGTGGCTGTTTGTTTTTATAACAGTGAAATTACCACTCTCCTGAACATCTACAGTGCCCCAAGGTCATTTCCATCTTCTTCCATTCCTATAAACCACCCACCCTTCAAATATTAGTGACAGTCACTTAGAAGGAGGAAGGAAAGTGCCATTTTGGGGCCTTGAAGCCCTGCAGGGGTGTCCAACTATGGCATGCAGCTGGCTATCAATGCTTACTTGTGGTAATGGATATCATAAAAAATATACACAGAAGTTTTCTTTGCTCATCAGTTTTCATTAGTGTTTGTGTATTTAATGTGTTTTCCAAGACAACTCATAGATACGTGTTCAAAACCAGCCTCAGGCCATGGTTAGATGCCCCTGAACCTAAGACCTGTTACTGAAATGTTGAAAGATTTTCTGTTTTTTTGTTTTGAATTGGGAGAAAATAAATTCTCAGCCATCAGCAATCCATGTACTGACTCAAAATGCATTTAAAGAATTAGTTGGAACTAGGAATTTAAAGGTTCTTCATCATGGAGGTGGACATTATGGCTCACATCTGTAATCCCAGCTACCCAAGATTGTTTGAGGCCAAAGGTTTGAGACCAGCAACATAGCGAGAGCTTCATCTCATAAAAAAAAAAAAAAGAAAGAAAGAAAAAAAGAAGAAAAGGTAGGCAAGCACGATGGCACATGCCTATAGTCCTAGCTATAAGAGGCTAAGGCAGGAGAATTAATTTGCGTGCAGGAGTTTGAGGCTGGGTGACAGAGAGTGATGCAGTCTCAAAAAAAAAAAAAGTTCTTTCTCACAAGGTCTGGATTTATGTCTTGGGCTCTTGGTATGTAAGACTAGCAAAATAAGCCAAAATGAACATAATACTTGGCTTGTATCCTATGCTGGAAGTTTCTTCACCTGGCTTTGGAAGGCTGATGTTCTTGGGCCAGTCTTTTCTTCTCTGAGGTTTAGTTTATACATCTCTAAAGTGAGGACTTTGAACCAGATTAGTTATTTTAAAGATTTTTTTAAGGCAACCCCTCCCCTACACACACACACATACACACACACACCTTTTTTTGCAAACAAAATCTCATGTGAAATATGAAACTAATAAAAGAAGAGCTGTCCAGGTAGAAGTGGGGGTAGCAGACCTAGATCCTATTTATATATGTAGTGTACCAGAATTATTTTTAAAAGTTTGGTTATCTTGGTGGTGGTTGTTATTTGGTGGAGAGAAGAAGTGAGCAAGTCTTAGGCATGATATGAGACTGCCTAGTCAGGAACAGGTCTTAGTCTGGTCCCAGACACAGAGGGCTAATTGTCTAGTTATCGTTCCTGAGGCATCAAACAGCTGATGACAAATGTCTGTTGCATTTATATGTTTGGGGCATCTTCAACACCCCCCCCAAAAGAAAAAAGGGTATTTTCAAGCAAAAGAAGAAGGAAGGAAGGAAAGAAGAGAGAGAGGGAGGGAAGGATAGTCAGGAAGAAAAACAGAGGAAGGGAAGAGAGGTAGGGGAAGGAGCGCAGGAGGAAGGGCAGTGAGGGAAGGGAAGAGGAGAGAAGGGAAGAGAAGGGACAAAAGAAAAGAAAAAGAAAAAATAATATTAATAGTTAAGCAATTTAGTCTTTTTAAGGCTATTTCATGGATACTCACATTTAACCTTTACAAATTTTCCACTATACAGATGAAAAAATTGAGGATTTAGTAGCTATCTTTGCAACAAGGTATAAAAGGAATAAATCATTTAATAAATTAAATGATTGGAAGAATGGAGGAATAACCTTTGAAGAAAATGACTGTATTTCAGACAATAGAGGACATTGAGGAAGTAGAGTTGGCAAAAAAAAACAAGAGCAAAGGCACCGGGAGTTGAACATGTGTAATACAACCAGGAAATAGGCTGCACGGTGTGCTATGACATCAGCTAGTGTGAATAGTTGCCTCACATAGACCAAACATTTAGAAAGTTCCTAATTTGGCGAAATAGGGAGTTTGAAAAGAGTTAGAGAAAACTCTGGAGGAAGGAAGAGAGGGAGGGAGAAGGAAACAAGTTTGGACTGGTGTTTATTTAATTTTATGCTTCAAGATTCTATAATTTCTGGAAAACTAACAAGACACATGCTTGAATTTAGCTTTTAAAATTACAAAGTCAAGTACATGTTATTTTGGTTTCTGAGTCCAAACATTTGTTTGGTATTTTCCACGCATCTTCTCTACTCCAATTGAAGCACATCAAAGCCCCTGGTTTCTCTTGATGCTGAGTAGGCTTTCTGTTAAATACTGTCTGCGTTTTTTGTTGTTGTTGTTGTTGTTTGTTTTTTGTTTTTTTTTTTTTTAAATTACATCAGGAAGATGATGTTGCAGGCTTATGAAAAACAATGGAATTGATTTGGCCTAGGAGGAAGTGGTAGGAAAGTTGGAAGGACAAGAAGGAGGCAGCATACCTGGGTTCCAGATCAATCCCCAATCATCTCCATCTATTAAGATACTCAGATACTCCTCTCCTAACCAGTCCTTCACTTACATCCCCTCTTCTCAGTGTATGCTCCACACAGCATCCAGATTGCTCCTTTTAAAATGAGAGGTAATTCCACAAAGTCCAAAGCTTTTCACACATTTCTCAACTGGCCTCATGTGACCTGGCTATTAAGTTGCTCTTTGCTTATTGCCTGACATTCTTCACCCGGCTCATTTCTGCTCTAGCACATTGGCCCTTCTGCCATTCCTTTGACTCCCTGGGAACATGTGCTTCCTTGGGTCTTTTCTGTTCTCTCTAACAAGAATTCTGATCTCAGATTTTCCCATGTGTTACTCTCTGTCTTCATTTAGGTCTGCCAAAGAATAAAACAATATTTATTCTACTGATCTATTATTATGATATGTTTTTCCATTTGTTTGTGTCATTGGCAATTTCTTTCATAGTTCCCCTTGTAGAAAATTTTCCTTTTTTGGTTAAGTATATGTCTATGTATTTTCTTTTCTTTTTAGCTATTGAGAATGGGATTGAGTCTTTGGTTTGATTCTCAGCTTTTGAATGTTACTGTTGTATAGAAATACTAGTGATTTGTGTACATTGATTTCATAACCTGAGACTTTGCTGGATTTATTTATCAATTCCAGGAGTCTCTGTGGAATCTTAGGGTTTTCTGGATATAATATCATATTTCCAGTGGAAAGTGATCATTTGACCTTCTGTTTCCTGATTTAGATGGCTTTTATTTCTTTATATTGCCTGATTTCTCTGACTAGAACTTCTAGCACTATGTTGGATAGAAGTGACAGTGGGCAGGGACCCTTGTCTTATTCTACTTCTTGGGGGAAGTGCTTTTAACTTTTCCCTATTCAGTATGATGTTGGCTTTGGGCTTGTCACATGTGGCTTTTATAATTTTGAGATATATTCCTTCTATAACTAGTTTGTTGACAGTTTCATCATGAAAGAGTGCTGTATTTGGTTGAATACTTTTTGCACATCTATTGAGATAATATGATTTTTGATTTTGCTTCTGTTTATGTGGTGAATCACATTTATTGATTTATGTGTGTTGAACCATCCTTGCATCCCTAGGATGAAGCTCACATGGTCATGTGGATTATTTTTTTTATGTGCTGTTGAATTTGGTTCGTTACTATTTTATTGAGGTTTTTTTTGCATTTATATTCATAAAGGATATTGATCTATAATTTTCCATTTTCGTTGTGTCCTTTCCTGGCTTTGCTATCAAGGTGATACTGACTTTGTAGAATGAAGTGGGAGAATTTCCTCCTTCTGAACATAATGTTATGGAATAATTTCTGAAGTGTGGGTACCAGCTCTTCTTTTTAGATCTGATAAAATTCAGCTGTGACTCCATATGGTCTAGGGATTTTATTTGTTGGAAGATTTTTTATTACTACTTCAGTCTCTCTGATTTACAGACAAAATGCAATCCTCATCAAAATAATAACATCATATTTCACAGAGCACCCCAAAATAATTCTGTGTTTCATTTGCAACCAGAAAAGAAGCCCAAATGGCCAAAGCAATCTTAAATGAAAATAACAAATCTGGAGGCATCACATTGCCATGCTTCAAACTATACTTCAAGGCTATATAACAAAAACAGCATGGTATTGATACAAAAATAGAGACACCAATCACTGGAACAGAACAGAGAACCCAAATATAAAAACATCCACCTTCAGTCAACTGATCTTTGACAAAGCAGACAGCAATATACATTGGGGAAAAGAAGCCCTATTCAATAAATACTGCTGGGAAAATTTGATAGCCACATGCAAAAGGACAAAACAGGATCCATATCTCTTACTACTCACCAAAGTTAATTCAAGATAGATAAAGGACATAAATATAAAACATCAAACCATATACTTCTAGAAGAAAATATGGGGAAAAATATTCTAGGTAGTGGCCTAGGCAAAGAATTTAAAACTAAGACCCCAATGGCTAGTACAACACCAACAACAAAAATAGACTATTGGACTTGATTAAATTAAAAAAGCTCTCATAGCCAATGATATAATCAGTAGAGCAAATAGACAACTACAGAATGGCAGAAAATATTCCCAAGCGCTATCAAATAAAGCGCTAAAAAAACAAAGTATACAAAGAACTCAAGAAAATCAGCAATTAAATACCAAACAACCCCATTAAAAAGAGGGCAAAATACATTAACATGAGCTTTTCAAAGGAAGATGGACAGATGGCCAATAAACATGAAAAGAAATTTAATGTCACTAACCATCAAGAAAATGCAAATTAAAAACATAATAAGATATCACCTTACCCCTGTTACAATAGTTTTTATTGAAAAGCACAAAAACAGTAGATGCTGGAGAGTATGCAAAGAGAACGAAATGCTTATACATTGTTGGTGGGACTACAAATGAGTACAACCATTATGAAAAACAGTATCTTTAGCTTGCTGAAAGAGCTAAAAGTAGACATACCATTTGATCGTGCAATCTCACTACTGGGTATCTACCCAAAGGAAAAGAGGTTTTTTTTATTAAAAAGACACCTGTACTCAAATGTTTATGACAGCACAATTCATAATTGAGAAGATGTGGAATTAACCAAGTGCCCATCAACTCATAAATATCCAGGTGTGTATATAATGGAATACTACACTGTCATAAACAAGGATGAATTAATGACTTTTGCAACAATTTACATGAAACTGGAGACCATCATCCTAAGTGAAATATCTAAAAATGGAGGAAAAAACACCAGGTGTACTCATTATTAAACTGGAACTGATGAGCATGCATTCACAGAGGGGAATAAAACTCAGTGGAAATCAAGGAGGGGGAAGGTGTAAGAGGGGATGAGCAAAAACCTACTTAACAGGTACAATGAACACTATTTGGGTGTTAGGCACAGCTATCTCAAACATTACAAAAGTGATCCATGTAACCAAAACATCTGCACCCTCTCAACATTTTGAAATTAAAAAAAAAAGTAAAAAACAAATTAAAAAAAGGGGGGGGGGAATTAAGACTTTAAACAAACCAGTAAATAAAAAGAACGCCTCAAAAGAAAAATAACAAAAGAACCACAAATCTGTCAGTTAACCTATCTGGCAAGGAATGCATGCCGCCAAAAGATTAAAGTTTCTCTAATAGTAGTTAGCAGTTCTTTGAAATGAGCAACTGTGATTTTTCATATCTATAATCCCAGAGCACAAAGAAAAATACCTTACCTATAGTAAAATAATCAATGTCGATAAGTTTTGTCCTCAGCTAAACACAAATACTTTCTGTTCCATGACTGTGCCATACTATTCCACCATTGGACATCCTACTTCCTTCTTCTGCCTGTCCTTTCTAACCATTCCCTACTGTAAAATGCCCACTCATCCATCACAGCTCAACTTTAAAAAGAGCATCTCATCACAGAAGCATTCGTTCAGCCCCTCGTTATTGTGTTATTCTCTTCTATCGCCTTGTAATCTCTGTGCCTAGTACTCCCTTCAGCAGAGTGCCTGTCATTCAGTCCAGTAATTACACAGCTATCTACTAAATTAGGAATTCCTTGCCTTGAAAATAGAGGACTATGAAATAATCATTATTATATTTTAATGCTGGACACATTATCATGCAATAAATAGTTGTTGATTTGAGTTTCCAGGTAAGTGTAAAATGAATAAATGAATAAGTAGATGATGAATGAAGTGATGAGAACAGCATGATAATGGCAATAGCGATAGTGATCATAAGTACTCACAGGTCTTGGTGGCTTTCCATCTCCAGACTGGAGAATGAAACAGGAGAAAAGGGAAGAATACCTTGGCCATATGAAATCAAAAAAGGAAATTAAGGACTATAAAATACAAGGGAACACAGTAGATTTTGGAAATGGTGCTCAGTACGTTCTCTATTATTGCATTCCATTTATTAGAAAACTCTGCCTATAAAGTTGTGCAGGGTGTATTTGTGTGTGTGTGTTTGTCTGTGTGTGTGTGTGTGTTTTCTTCTAAGTGATAGACCCATTAAAAAAAGAAAGGACCTTTTAAACCAAACACTGCAACATTCCCTTCGTAGGACTAGCCCTTCTGTTGGACTCTTCAAAGTAAGCCTTTACTCACCCCCCTTTACCCACCATGTGGCCTTAATTGGACCCAGTTACCGTAAACAGGTCACACAGATTATTGTTTTGGTAAATTTTTTACACCTGGTACATAGCCAGGTAATAAAATACATACTGTTGTGTAAGATGACTTTAAACATTTAATACCTAAACATGAATAATGATTACATCTCCTTTTCATTCCTAGCTGACTCCTGGTGGTGAAAAAAAAAAAAGTCTCTCACAGCCTTTCCTCAATGTCACTTATTAGTGCCAGTTAAATTGAAGACATTTTTCTGCCATAAAATTCCCTGTGATGAATTATACCATAGACGTTAGAGTTTTTTTCATCATTTTCTTCTTGATGAGCTGGCAAAATAAAGAGAATAAAACGGGTATATTCTTTTCTTTTGGAGAAATCCAATCTCCGAAAATGACCCCCTTAAGACAGTCAATGACTGTTTGTATGGATTCTGATTCTAAGAAATCACCAGACTAGGGGGCTTGGATATGTGTATTATCATGCAGTTAGTTTATTACTGAGCAATAGTCTGTCTGAAAGTGATTTTGAGGATGACTTCATTAGCAGCACTACAGAAAGCTCCCCTTAAGTAATTTGAAAAAAGAAATTGAAAGAGAATTTAAGACTTATTTAAAACAATGCTATCTTGAGCTCCTTTTCCAATGCATCATGCCTTGTTACCTGAAGAGAGACATACACTTAGTTGCCCACATTCTGTTTTCTCTTTGAGCTAGTTCCACATTTGAAAAAGAAGAGAGTATGGGGGGGGGGTATCCATTCTAAATATTAAGAACCAGGAACTGTATGATGCGTGCTGCTTGTTTCAAACCCTTGTAACGATTCTGTAATATATATATGTGTGTGTGTGTATATGTATATATAATATTCATTTTATAGATGAGGAAAATGAAGGTCAGAGAAATTGAGTAAATCATCTGAGATAATACAGCTAATTAAAAGGAAAACCAGAATTGCTACTCAAGTCTGTTCTCCCTTAAAATCTGTGTTCTTTCATTTGTAGTATGCTGCCTTCTAAATGGAATGAGACAAGAGATCACGATTAACAGGGTTATCTTAATATCATTAAATTATTATTTTCTTGAATATTTAAGTCTCATATGATAGGATGGGCATTTGTAACTCCCCAAATGGATATAGGTGGTCAAATATAAGTTGTCTTTATCCCAAGGCCCACAGTGAAAGACGCAGAAGGCCCCTGCTATGTACTATCTTGGTTCATAGCCTGGATTACCTTCATCTAGCAGAGTGAAGACAAAACACAGCCTAAAGCTGTGTGACACTGTTTACACATCTGTATTCCCACTAGACAACAGGCTCTTTGAGTGCAGGGATCTGGTCTCATGCATTTCTATACATATATACTGGATAGCTGGATACTTGGATGGATGGGTAAGGATGGAGAAACTTGAGGTTGAGACACTGCAACTCTGAGAACATCAGAATTTAGGGATGGGCACATTGAGAAGAATAAATGAAGGAGATGGAGACAGAACTGTCAGAACCATTTAAGAGAAGATAGAAATGAAAACAGTTTAGGAATCCCACACAAGTTTAGCAATTTAAGACACAGTAAAAGAATTTGGGAAGTGGAGGCCATAGTAATAGACAGGTCTATGAAAAACTTGTGTGAAAAGGAAAGATCTTTTTTTTTTTTCTTTTTTGTTCTTTCTTTCTTTCTTTTTTTTTTTAGTCAGAGTCTCACTTTGTCACCCTTCATAGAGTACAGTGGTATCATAGCTCACAGCAACCTCAAACTCTTGGGCTTAAGTGATCCTCTTTGCTTCAGCCTCCCAAGTAGCTGGGACTACTGGTGATTGCCACAATGTCTTCTATTTTTGGAGACAGGGTTTTGCTCTTGCTCACGCTGGTCTCAAACTCATGAGCTCAAGCAATCTACCCACATTGGCCTCCCAGAGTGGTAGGATTACAGGTGTGAGTCACCATGCCCAACCATAGGAAAGACCTTCTATTCACTTGGGGAAATGTAAAAGGGCAGAATTTTGAGGAGTTGTAAAGGATAAAACAAAGGATAAAGGCAGAAATAAAAAAATAAGAACTTTGACCCAACTGTGACCTTGGGACCCTGGTATTCTGTACATTACAGCCTTCAAGCTGTTGCTGCTGAGAATCCTGCCTATTGCCCATCTGAGTTGTGGTCTTAGCCATTAGCCATAGGCTTGTGTTTTTTATGGCCTGTGGAAGAAACATAAGGCTTCTGGGTATCTCCTAAGGGAGTCTGTTATGATATCTATCTCCAAACCACAGCAAAATAAAAGTATTGTTTTAATAAAATAAAATATAGTGCTAATGGCTAGTGCTAAAAACTAGTGCTCTCTGCTAATATATGCATGTATTATTCTATACATACCTGTCTCTTTTATAATCAAAAGAAATGACAAAAGGGTGTGTGTATGTGTGTTTGGAATTTGTCTAATTGATTTAGTAATTCACTTTGCTGAAAGCACTACTCCAGCTTTATTATATAACCTCAAGTTTTCAGGAACTATGTGACACTTTAATGAAGACCAAGAGCAAGAAGTTGTTACATATAAGTAGATGACCCAGGAAATCTGACTAAAATCACTGCTACCCTCAACGTGAAATTTATCATTACAACTTCTCACTATTTGATTCCTCTGCTCCTTTCTGGGATAAAACGGCCTCAGACAAATCACTGTTCTTCAAATATTCATTATTCGCAGGCCTCTGAGTCCTTTCATGTGTTTCCCCTTTCTTTATTAGTGCCCATCTTTAACATTTCAAACTCCTCCTCATCCCACTGTGTCTACCTTAAAGGCTGGTTCTTCATGAAGCCTTCTCTGATCCCCAGTGCAAAGAGTGGAGTTGCTCTAACTCCAACCCATAACCCATCTGATTTTTCCTAAATGTTCTCTTTTCTTTATAATCCTGTATCCCTGCTTTTCTCAGTATAGAATGATTTTCTGTCCACCTTTCATCTCCACCTGTTTATATCTTAGAATCTGAGAACATCAAATCTGAAAGACCTCTTAGAGATCATAATTTTGCAAATGGGAAAAATGAGTTCCAAAAAGAAAGTAACAGGTAGCTAGCAGCAAAGCTTGGAGTAGATTGAGGACCTTTGAAGGTGGTGTGAGATGGTGGAAAGGCAACAACTTTTGAGTTAACAAACTGGCAACAACCCAGGTTCAAATCCTGGCTTTACCATTAACAAGCCATTGACCTTTTCTTTCATCCTCTTTGAGCATTAACTGTCTTATCATTGGATTGTTTTGATGAAAGAGCTCTTTTAAAAACAGATACCTTGCTTTCAAAATGCCTACTTTGGTGCCTGTAAAATAGTAGATGTTCCATTTATAATTTTATGTATGTGGTTTTTTTTTTTTTCATTTTTGAGAGGCAGTGTAATATAGAGGAAAGAGATATATAATAATAATAAAAGGGCTTTTTCAGTAGACAAACTTTGATGCTTTCTGCTTATAATACCATAGACAAGTCATTGAACTTCTGTAAAATGGAGGACTTCATCTATTGCAGATAAATGTCTGAATATGAGCAAAAAATTGCACAAAATACCTGTTGTCTGATGCATATTAAGAATTCAGTAAAAGACCCTTTATATCATGGGTGTTATTTCTACATCTGTGATCTCATTTAATATTCTCATTAAGTGAGTCTCTCATTTAATTTTCTACTCTTTGTGGAATTAAAAGAGTAGAAAATATTATATCTACTTGTCAAAGGGAGTGACTAAGATTATGAGCTGGCAGCCACATTTTTGAAAATTAAATCAAATAGTGGACATTGCTCAGAGATCAGGCACATGGGTAAGCCTCCACCATCTAAGAGAACCAGGTGGCAGGACTGACTCAGGTACGGAAGGAAGATCAGTTGGAACTTAAGAGTTGGTATGAAATCTGTCTTATCCAACCTGATAGAACTGTCACTCTGTTTTGAACCTTGCCCTATGCATGCCCTAGCTCTGTCACAGGACCTGGGCCTTGCCTATTCTTTCATGTGATCCAGCTCTCTCAAATTTGATGTGAACTGATAGACCCTTTTGTGATTCACATCTGGAGTCTTCTTTAGTACTCTACACCCTGTATTTACATATTTTTGTTGACTGATGTTACTTTACACAGAGCCTGAAAATATTTAATGAGTGTTTAGTAAATGAATGAATGAACAAATCCAATCAAATGATATATATGAAAGGATTTTATAAACTGTAAAATGCTACTTGTATGTTGGTAAGAGTGTAGCTATCAACAGTGATCATGGTAAGTCAGCTGGTAAGTTCCTTTGGACTTTAATCTGTTGTTCAGGCCTTAAGAGTTAGGCATGCAGGACACAAAATGGCCACGTGGTGAGCACAGACCAAGTTTGACGGAAGCTATCAGGTTATTTATTTCCCCTTCTCTGAAAAGCTTTGGAGAGGCCATCTTTCATGCCACCTGAAACCCCTGTGGGATTCCTCCAGGAAGATAATTCAGAATACTGGGCCTACCTGGGGACCATTATCCTGTGTGAGATGACAGGTCTGAAAAAAAATGACATGATTTGTACACATTTCCCAGCTGTCATTGAATCCCTTAATGGATTAATTAGCTTTCTATGCTTTGCTGTTTGTATTGGTAGCTGGGTTGCTCAGCTGCTGATAGCCTTTCATTGTCATTCAAGTGCTATAGTTTGACTTTCCCCTCCAAAACTTGTATTGAAATTTAATTGCCATCATGATGGTATTAACAGGTGGGACCTTTATGAGATGATTAGGTCACCAGGGAAAGTCAGTGTCATTATCCCATAAGTTACTGTGGGAGTTATGCTCTCTTTTTCTCTAGATCTCACTCTGCCTTCCACCATAGGATGGCAGTACCATGTTCTTGGACTCCCCAGCCTCCAGAAATGTGGGCTAAATACATTTCTGTGCTTTATAAATTACCCAATCTGTGGACTAGGCACAGTGGATCACACCTGTAATCCTAGAACTCTGGGAGGCCAAGGTGGGAGGATTGCTTGAGCTCAGGAGTTTTACACCAGTCTGAGCAAGAGCAAGATTCTGTAACTACTAAAAATAGATAAATTGGCCAGACAGTGTGGTGGGCGCCTGTAATTCAAGATACTGGGAAGGCTGAGGCAGGATGAATACTTGAGCCCAAGAGTTTGAGGTTGCTGTGAGCTAGGCTGATGCCTTGGAAATTTAGCCTGGGCAACAGAGTGAGACTTTGTCTTAAATAAATAAATAACCCAGTCTGTGGTATTCTGTTACTGCAGCAGGACTAAGACAAAGAGGCAGACAGCAATGATAACAATAGTAAAAATAATAATAGGTAACATAAATTGATAACCTACTATGTGCCAAGTAGTGTTTTAAGCATCTCACATGGATTATTTTATCCTCACCCTCACAGCCTCATAAAAGTGTGTGCTATTATTATCTCCACATTACAAGAGGAAATAGTGACAAAATCAAGACTCAAACTCCAGATATTTAACTCTAGAGTCTGGGAACTGAATCAATAATCATATCCTCAATAAATGGAGGTCCAGAAGTTAAATGGTTTTCTCGTAAAGTACTAAACCAGCTTGAGTATAAGTCTGCCCCACTCCAGTCCGTGCCTCTCCAGCCAGGGGAGGGGCAAGGCTTACGTACAGAGTTAAGTAGGTCTGTGCACAGGTTGGTAACAGGGCCTGAGCAATCCAGACCTTACACAACTTCTGGGAGCAAGGCAAGACTCCAGCTCCACAAGAATTGGATGCTAGGTGAGGTCTTAGCCACAATAACAAAGCATTGCCCTGGGTATATCAGCGGTTCTCAACCTGTGGATCACAACCCACTGAAACTGTATTTAAGGGCCGCAGCATTAAGGTTGAGACCCACTGAGGTATATGAACAGAAACACAATGCCTAGCAATAGGCTGACTTGGTATTGATTCCTGAGTCCCCATGAGTCACTGAAACAGTACTCTTTACATTCTGTTTCCTCTCTCCACCCCCAGCCCTTCCCTTTTCCAATTCATTAAGAAAAGGTAGTGAAGTATAAAATTTTTGAGTGCTTATTACTTGAAAGCATTTATAGCATATAATTTCTTGTAATCCTCTAAACAATCCTGTGAAATAGGCAGTGTTATTACTCTCATTTTAAGGGAATTTAAGAAAAGTAAAGTGCCTAAAATCACACAGTTGGTAAGTCTCTAGATTGTGATTTCATCCCAGGTCTATTATAATTAGTAACACTCAATACTTGTTGAAGAATGAATGAATAAATGAATGATATAACAATGTCATTGATATTTCAAGTGCAGTGCACTAGGCTGCTTTTTAAGATGGTCTAAGGCTGTGGTTCTTGACATGGCTGCACACCGGAATACCAACAGAACCTCTAAAAATATCAATTGCCTCCCTTCTCCTCCATCGAATCAGAATCTCTGCCAAGGCATTTATACTTAAATCCAGAGTTGAGGATCACTGATCTTAGAAGGACTGGAATTTCCCCCCATCGATCTGGAGGTGCACGGCTTGTAAATGGCTGTCAAGTGGCTCCTGATCTTAGGTGAAGTGGGTTGTGGGAGAGGGACCCAACCATGCTTAGCCTCTGGATAAGGTTTGTACCGTTCTGACTCCTCTAACTCTGGCCTCTCTTGTCTCTCTGGTGGAATTGTAGCTTATTTGCTTGTCTTGCCCTCTGACTCTTGCTGATGCCAAGTCCAGGACTTTCCAGTATGAATCCTTTTCTCTTGCTGATGGCGGCACCATGCCATGATGCCGGGAGCCCACTGGGATGGCTGCCTTAGTTTCTCTTTCCTCAACTCTCCCCCTTCCTAGAATGCCTGGCCCTGAGCTCACTGTCATCCTATAGTCCACTTCATCCAACAAACGCCTCTTTGTGCTCTCAGAGGGTGTAATCATCATTCTGCATTTATTTTTTTTCTTTTTTTTTATCCTAAAAGACTTTTTTTTTTTACTATTCATATTTTTTATTTCAAATTAATATTAGGGTACATATTTTTAGGTTACATTCGAGTTGTAAAGCTCAAGTTGTAGTTGAGCCTCACTCAGGTGGCGTGCTGAACACCCTCGCTTTGTGCACATTAGGTGAGATTCCCCCCAATTGACCTCTCTCCTCCCACCAATTGCCCTCCCCCACATATCGCCTTCTTCTCCCATCCCCCTTATTAGACTATATTTGTGTTTTATCATTCGTGTGAGTGTGTTAATTGTTTATATATTGGTTTCATATTAGTAATGAGTACTTTGGATTGTTTTTACATTCTTGAGATACTTTACTAAGAAGAATGTGTTTCAGCTCCATCCAGGTAAACACAAAAGATGTAAAGTTTCCATCTTTTCTTCTTTCTGTCTTTCTACCTCTTGGTGTTTTATGATGAAGAAGGATATTGTGAAAATCAATTGCTTGGGTCAAGGAGAAAGTATTGATTCTGCTAACAATGCCGATGTTCCAAGTGAGTCAGAAGGCGAAAGAGATAAAAATGACTGGCATTTCAGGAGGCATCTGCCACTTCCATGATTTATGTTCAAGAAATGAGCTCCCGAGAATCTTGTCTCTCGTCCAGCTTTTGTGGCCTCTTGGGACTATTTACTATCAACGCTCCTTTCTGTGCCCCTCCTCTGTGGTACCACAGTGCTCATACTACTGGCACAACATATGTGCACATATATCCACTTGCATTCCCCCCCACCTCCAAACTGGAATTTGGGGAAGAGAACAGGAGTATGTTGTTCTGCTTCTGTCCCCATTTCCCAGATCAGGTCCTGGCATAGAGCCATTAGAATATAGATTATATATAGTTGAACAGTAAAGCCATTTCGCCAAATGTTTTGACAGCTATTTTTTTATGTTTTTTTTTATTAAATCATAACTTTGTACATTGATGCATTTATGGGGTTCAGGGTACTGCTTTAATATACAATGTGAAATCCTTACATTGAATTAAGTAACACATCCATCACAGCTATTATTTTATATATGATCCATGGCAACTTTATAAAAGTGTTCAGGAATTTATATTCACATTTGACAGAGGAAGCAGCTGATGGGTTTGAGCCCACATCGACTGAGTCTATAGCAGAATATGTTTGCTACAATAGTATTCTTTTTCAGTGCTTTCCATAATGAAGCAATAAAACCAGCCACTTTTGACACAATTGACCCTTTGCACCTTCTCAGATTGCATTCTTCCTTTGGCTTTAGGAAACTACATTCTTTTAGTTCTCTTCCCACTTCCCTTTTTGGTGGTTCCCTTTTACTTTGATCTCCAGGCATTGAAGCGCTCAGAGCTTGTTCTTTGGTCTCTTCTCAGTCGGTGTTCCATCCTTGATGATTTCATCTACTCTCATGGCTTTACATTCCATATATCAGCTGACGACTCCTCAATTTATTGTCTCTAGTTACAACACCTCTTTCCTGAACTCCAGAATCACACATCCAGTTGCTTACTCAACAGCTTGGCTTGGCATATGAAGTACAGCTTGTCTAAAACCAAACATCATTCTCAAGCCCCACAACTACTACTCCCACAATCTTCTTCATTTCTATGAATGCCCATATACAATCACTATAATTCATTCTGTGTCTGGAAGCCAAAGTGATCCTTCTGAAATTAAAGTCATGTTGTGATAGTTCTCTGCTCACACCCTTCAGTGGCTTCTCATCTTACTCAGACAAAAAAAAAAAGTCTTTTTACCATGGCCTACTAGCCTCTATAAGATCTGTCCCTTATTTCCCACCTGTTCTTCATCCCTTCTCCCTTAATCGCTCACTGTAGCCATGCTGGCCTCTGGCTGTTCCATGTACTTACCAAGCACATTCTTCCTTCAAGATGCTCACAATTGCCTGTCTCTACCTGGGCTACTCTTCCCCAGCATTCTCATGGCTCATTCCTTCTATTCCTTTATGGCTCTACTCAAAGGTTACCTTATCAGTACTTTCCCTGCTCATGCTATAGAAGATCCGGTAAGATCTCCGCACTTGCCCACCTCCGCATCTTATGTTCTCCTTACTATGCTTTATGTTTCTCCATCTGACATCTGGAAACATTAAGATTTCAGTAATTTTTTTATTGACTCCTATTAAATAAAGCATAAGTTCCTGGAGAGCTAGAAAATTATGAGTGTTTCCTTCATTGCTATATTGCTAGTATCTAAAATAAGGCCCGGCACATAGTAGGCTCTCAAATAATTGCTGAAATTATTAATCCAACAAAGACTTATTGTCTATCAGTATAATAACAGTTAACATCTGAAGGTTACCCTGTGGGTACTCAGGAAGTTTGTGAAATACTCCTTGTATTTTATTGTATTTATTTGTAAGAATACCATGAGAATGCACGTTCCTCATGCCTGTGTTCTTCATTCTCTATCCAAATGGCTCTCTCACAAAATGGTATTGATTTAAAAATGATTTGTTGGCTCCATGCCCGTAGCATAATGGTTATAGCACGCGACCACATACACCGAGGCTGGCGGGTTTGAACCCAGCCTGGGTCAGCTAAACTACAATGACAACTGCAACAA
The DNA here is from genome assembly GCF_027406575.1 of Nycticebus coucang. NCBI lineage: Eukaryota > Metazoa > Chordata > Mammalia > Primates > Lorisidae > Nycticebus > Nycticebus coucang. Next base: position 45,745,741 of record NC_069801.1, on the reverse strand, counting down.
CAACAACAACAACAACAACAAAAGTAGCCGGGCGTTGTGGCAGGTACCTGTAGTCCCAGCTACTTGGGAGGCTAAGGCAAGAGACTCACTTCAACCCAAGAGTCTGAGGTTGCTGTGAGCTGTGACGCCATGGCACTCTATGAAGGGTGACATAATGAGACTCTTTCTTCAAAAAAAAAAAAAAAAAAGAAGATTTGTTGAGGATTTATATTCTCCAGGACCTGAGTGTGATGCTATAGGCTAAGATTCCTGGGAAGAAATACCTGCTCTCAAGGAGTCCATAGTCTAATAGGACAGGCAAACATACAAACAGATGAGTAAAATATATACGGTTTGCCAAGGATAGAGAATGATACGTGAGATCATGGGAGCCCAGATAAGCGTTACCTAACCTAGCCCTGGGGAAAGAGGGAGAGGGGCATAGTAGAGAGGCAGGAAAGGAAAGGGAAGGGAAGGGAAGGGAAGGGAAGGGAAGGGAAGGGAAGGGAAGGGAAGCTTACGGAGCTGTGGAGGGTCAAGCATTTAAGGATGAATAGGAATGATGCAAAAAGAAAAAAAATGAAGTAATGCTAGTTTCTTCGTAAACTATAAAATATCAGTAGCTTACCACAATAAAAGTTTATTTTTCATTTATATAACCATCCAATGTGGGTGTTCCCATCAGTGAGAAGCTGTCCTGTATGTATTAATCTGGGTGGCACCTGGGGATACTGGGCTTCTTTATATATAAACAGATGGATCTTCAAAAAAAATCACAAAACTCATGGACATTGAGGTCTAGTTATTTATCGAAGAAGGTTTATAATATAGTTGAGAGATGACTAGTTGTATATTTTTATTTCTAATCAGTACGTGTGAAGATCCTTCATCATGTCCAGGCACTATCTCTCTCATGCAGATCCAAGGACTAACTCTGTGTCAAATACCTGGATGTGGTTCCTGCCTAATTTTGTATATACCACCTCAAGAAAAAAACTGTTATTAGTCACAGTGCCATTACTTTCAGCAGCTTTGTTATATTTTTAAAAAATACAGACCTTTTTGCCTTTTCATTTCCATGTACTGTTTACTCAATATTAGTTACATCTGTATTGTCCATGGTGAATGATAGCTTTCAGGAACGCTCTCAAAATTTGCTATTATACTTTGTTGATATAACCACAAATGCATGTATTCCTCACATATCCAGGAAAATATGACTAATAATTTTCTTTTTAATTATGTGAAATGTACTCTGAATTTTTATAGATTAAACATAGAACATCTTTCAGTCATGTCTTCCTTTGAACTCTTTAGGTTTTGGAAAGTGAGCTCTTTCAATGTTGACTGCACTCCTAACTGGTCCTAAGCAGAGAGAATAGGCTAGGGGCTATGGGTAGAATAACAAAAGGAACATCATTTAATTGGTAGAAAGAATGTTCAGACCTCAACCAATACAAATTAAAAACAACCTGAAGATAAACATAGATAGAGAAAGCCCAAAGCCCAAAGCCCTCAGACAACATGGGCATGGTTCCTCTTATAAGACTGCCCATGCAGACACTTTTTTGAAGCCTGTAAGAAATTAATGACTTCCTTGGGTCTACAGCAGAGTGCATAAGATAAAGGGTAAGAACTGACACAAGAATCCCTATATCAAGAGTTAGCCTTAGACAGTCTGTATCCCAGAGCCCTGAACTTCCCTGTGTCTGACATATCCAATATCAGCACCATGCAGGCAATGCAATAGTATGTGATCCCCTAAACTAAATATCACACCAGCTGATGGAAATCCTCCTCTTACAAGTTTGTCTTTCTGTGGCCAGGGTACTGCCCAGGACTTCAGGCATGAGTTCTAGAGCTCCTCTGGGCATCTGGTCTGTCCTACATGTGGGTTAGAGAGAAGACCTAACTCCATAATTTGTGGGACTCAGAAAAAAACAAAAATGTGGATCCCTTGTTAGAAACAATTATTAAGAGCTCCAAGACAGTAAGAAAGGAGCATTAAGCCAAGCATACATAGGGGCAGGGGACCTAGTTTTCATGAAGCCATTTCTAGGTAAATGGTCAGAGAACGCTCCCAAAGGGGAAAACTGGAACTGGTCTAAGTTCAGAGCAGCCTGCTCAGATAACACTGCCAGCCCTGGCAAGTCCTAGGCATTAAGAGACTCTATAAAATTTTAAGGAAGGTATCTCAAAGCTCAGGCAAGGCTTCCTCATATGGGAGGTCCAGACTAGAACCTCCTTTGCCAGTTCTAAAGACTATAATGCTGGTAATTTAGAGGCCCAGGCTCCTTCTACACTGTGTTTCTGCCATCTTTTAGAGTCTTGGATTCCTCTACATCCAGCTCACATGTGGGGTAAAACAGGGAGGCCCTGATATGTGATAGTTTTTACAGGGAAATCCTAATAGTAGTGTGTAGACATCTACTCATATTCCATTGGCTATTACTCATTCAGATGATCACATCTAACTGTCACAGGCACTGGAGAATGCCACTTAAGTGCATACTCCTCAATGACAGCTCTATACTGTACTGGCAGAAGATAGAATAGGAATACTTTTGAGTAAGTTAGCCTTTGGGCAGCAGAAAGACAGTCATAGGAAAAGGAGCAGCATGAGCAAAGATGCCAAGCTAGGAACACCATGGCATGTGCAAGAAACTAAAACAGGTGTTATTAGAGCACAAAGAATATAGAGACTGGTGAAAAAAGCAAGGCTGCAGAGTTCACTGGAGGTCAGATCAGGGAGATTGACGGTCATGCCAAGGAGCCTGAAATTTATAGAGTTTTGAGCATGAGAGAATGGCTCAGTCAGAGTTGTGTTTTGAAAGATCTCTGGCTATGACGAATCCAGGGCAGTGGCTGGAGTCAGGGAGCCCTTTAGTTAGAAAGCCCTGGGTGGTTCAGTGTGTCAGCCAGGGCTGCTTCAGAACACAGGAAGTACTCCTGTTATTTTAACTACAGTGTTTTGGGGGGCTGGGGAGTGACAGGGATCTGTGGGAGACCCTTGTGGATATGCACAGAAACTAAGTTTAGGGAAGACACTTGCGGAGCAATGTGAAATTATCTGCTGTTAGTGACACAAGTATAAACTGGCACGACCACTTTGTCAAGTAATGCAGCATTATCCAGCAAAGCTAAAGATGCTTAAAACCTGCTGGCCACCCCTCCATTTCTAGAGAATGTCACACTTAAGTACAAGAAACAGTATTTTTGCAATAGCAAAAAAATTGAAAACGTAGGCTAAAGTTGTGTTTCATTTTTCATATGCAAGTGTGAGTTGTTATAAATTGGTTTCACAGTAGTACTGAGTACATTGGATACTTTTTTCCATTCCTGAGATACTTTACTAAGAAGAATATTTTCCAGCTCCCTCCATGTAAACATAAAGGAGGTAAAGTCTCCATTTATTCCCTGCTGCATAGTATTCCATGGTATACATATACCACAATTTATTAGCCCATTCATGGGTCAATGGGCACTTGGGCTTCTTCCATGACTTGTCAATTATGAATTGAGCTGCAGTGAACAATCTGGTGCAAATATCTTTATTGCCAAATGATTTTCGGTGCTTTGGGTATACACCCAGTAGAGGAATTGCAGGATCAAACAGCAGGTCTACATTAAGATCCCTGAGTGTTCTCCAAACTTCCTTCCAAGAGGAACGTACTAGCTTGCATTCCCACCAGCACTGCAGAAGTGTTCCCTTTTCTCCACATCCACGCCATCTGTTGTTATGAAACACAACTTAAGCCTAGGATGAAGGAGGGAACGGGAGGGGGTGGGAGGGATAGTAGGGGGACCACAACTATGGAGCACATTGCAAGTACAAGTTGGTTCTATCATGTGTAGAAGACAAATGTCCCAATGCTATAATTGGGTAAATGAGGTGAAAACTATGCTGATTAGTATGATGTAAGCACTCCAATTTATACAAATAATCAACACACTGAAATTGCCATAAATGTATTATGATCTATGTACAAAAGACTTAATAAAAAAAAATTGAAAACCTTGAGAGCATAGATACATCTAGTCAGGCATGTACATCCAAGGCATCCTACATGGAAGTTTAATACATGAACTAGAGTTACAGCTATCAACATGGCTAACTTCTAAAATCATACCATAAGTGGGAAAAAAGTATGCGTTAGATTGACAAGTATAATATGCTGCCATTTTTATGCAATTTCAAAGCATGAATGTTAAATTTTTCTTATAGGTACATACACATATAATTACAGCAAAAAAAAAAAAAAAGGAAAGCAAGGGAATGATGATGAACACAAATTTTCAGGGCAATGTTTATCTCTGTTATAGAAAGTAGGTATTAGGTCAAAACATGGAAGTTTTAACCCATATTTCAGTGTTTTATTTCTAGAAATTGATAGAATTGTGTGTTATTCATTATGTTAGTTGCTGTACTTTTGAATATATTTGAAATATTTAAAAATTAAATATTTATAAATTTTAGTAGGGTTCAGTGGCTATTGCTTATAATTCTTTTTTTTTTTTTTTATTGTTGGGGATTCATTGAGGGTACAATAAGCCAGGTTACACTGATTGCAATTGTTAGGTAAAGTCCCTCTTGCAATCATGTCTTGCCCCCATGAAGTGTGACACACACTAAGGCCCCACCCCCCTCCTTCCTTCCCTCTTTCTGTCCCCCCCCCATAACCATAATTGTCATTAATTGTCCTCATATCAAAATTGAGTACATAGGATTCATGCTTCTCCATTCTTGTGATGCTTTACTAAGAATAATGTCTTCCAATTCCATCCAGGTTAATACGAAGGATGTAAAGTCTCCATTTTTTTTAATGGCTGAATAGTATTCCATGGTATACATATACCACAGCTTGTTAATCCATTCCTGGGTTGCTGGGCATTTAGGCTGTTTCCACATTTTGGCGATTGTAAATTGAACTGCAATAAACAGTCTAGTACAAGTGTCCTTATGATAAAAGGATTTCTTTCCTTCTGGGTAGATGCCCAGTAATGGGATTGCAGGATCAAATGGGAGGTCTAGGTTGAGTGCTTTGAGGTTTCTCCATACTTCCTTCCAGAAAGGTTGTACTAGTTTGCAGTCCCACCAGCAGTGTAAAAGTGTTCCCTTCTCTCCACATCCACGCCAGCATCTGCAGTTTTGAGATTTTGTGATGTGAGCCATTCTCACTGGGGTTAGATGATATCTCAGGGTTGTTTTGATTTGCATTTCTCTAATATATAGAGATGATGAACATTTTTTCATGTGTTTGCTAGCCATTCGTCTGTCGTCTTTAGAGAAAGTTCTATTCATGTCTCTTCCCATTGATATATGGGATTGTTGGCTTTTTTCATGTGGATTAATTTGAGTTCTCTACAGATCTTAGTTATCAAGCTTTTGTCTGATTGAAAATATGCAAATATCCTTTCCCATTGTGTAGGTTGTCTCTTTGCTTTGGTTATTGTCTCCTTAGCTGTACAGAAGCTTTTCAGTTTAATGAAGTCCCATTTGTTTATTTTTGTTATTGCAATTGCCCTGGCAGTCTTCTTCATGAAGTCTTTCCCCAGGCCAATATCTTCCAGTGTTTTTCCTATGCTTTCTTGGAGGATTTTTATTGTTTCATGCCTTAAATTTAAGTCCTTTATCCATCTTGAATCAATTTTTGTGAGTGGGGAAAGGTGTCGGTCGAGTTTCAGTCTTTTACGTGTAGACATCCAGTTCTCCCAACACCATTTATTGAATAGGGAGTCTTTCCCCCAAGGTATGTTCTTGTTTGGTTTATCAAAGATTAGGTGGTTGTAAAATGTTAGTTTCATTTCTTGGTTTTCAATTCGATTCGAAGTATCTATGTCTCTGTTTTTGTGCCAGTACCATGCTGTCTTGAGCACTATGGCTTTGTAGTACAGACTAAAATCTGGTATGCTGATGCCCCCAGCTTTATTTTTGTTACAGAGAACTGCCTTAGCTATATGGGGTTTTTTCCGGTTCCATACAAAACTCAGAATCATTTTTTCCAAATCTTGAAAGTACGATGTTGGTATTTTGATAGGAATGGCATTGAATAGGTATATTGCTTTGGGAAGTATAAACATTTTAACAATGTTGATTATTCTCATCCATGAGCATGGTATGTTCTTCCATTTGTTAATATCCTCTGCTATTTCCTTTCTGAGGAGTTCATAGTTTTCTTTATACAGGTCCTTCACCTCCTTCGTTAGGTATAGTCCTGGGTATTTCATTTTCTTTGAAACTATGGTGAAGGGAGTTGTGTCCTTAATTAGCTTCTCATCTTGACTGTTATTGGTGTACACAAAGGCTACTGACTTGTGGACATTGATTTTATATCCTGAAACATTACTGTATTTTTTGATGATTTCTAGGAGTCTTGTGGTTGAGTCTTTGGGGTTCTCTAAGTATAAGATCATGTCATCAGCAAAGAGGGAGAGTTTGACCTCCTCTGCTCCCATTTGGATTCCCTTTATTTCCTTGTCTTGCCTAATTGTATTGGCTAGAACTTCCAGCACTACATTGAATAGTAAAGGTGACAGAGGACAACCTTGTCTGGTTCCAGTTCTAAGAGGAAAAGCTTTCAGTTTTACTCCATTCAGTAAAATACTAGCTGTGGGTTTGTCATAGATAGCTTCAATCAGTTTTAGAAATGTGCCACCTATGCCTATACTCTTCAGTGTTCTAATTAGAAAAGGATGCTGGATTTTATCAAATGCTTTTTCTGCATCTATTGAGAGGATCATGTGATCTTTATTTTTGCCTCTGTTAATATGGTGGATAACGTTTATGGACTTGCGTATGTTAAACCAGCCTTGCATCCCTGGGATGAAGCCTACTTGATCATGATGAATGACTTTTTTGATGATAAGCTGTAATCTATTGGCTAGGATTTTGTTGAGAATTTTTGCATCTATACTCATGAGTGAGATTGGTCTGAAATTCTCCTTTTTGTTTGGGTCTTTTCCTGGTTTTGGTATCTGGGTGATGTTTGCTTCATAGAATGTGTTGGGGAAGATTCCTTCTTCCTCAATTTTTTGGAATAATTTCTGCAGTACAGGAATAAGCTCTTCCTTGAATGTTTGATAGAATTCTGGAGTGAAGCCATCTGGACCAGGGCATTTTTTGGTTGGAAGATTTTTTATTGTTTCTTTGATCTCAGTGCTTGAAATTGGTCTGTCCAGGAGCTCTATTTCTTCCTGGCTGAGTCTAGGGAGAGGGTGTGATTCCAAATATTGATCCATTTCCTTCACATTGTCAAATTTCTGGGCATAGAGTTTCTGGTAGTATTCAGAGATGATCTCCTGTATCTCTGTGGAGTTGTTATTTCCCCTTTATCATTTCTGATTGAGATTACTAGAGATTTTACTTTTCTATTCCTCATTAGTCTGGCCAATAGTTTATCTATTTTTATTTATTTTTTCAATAAACCAACTCCTTGTTTCATTAATTTTCTGAATGATTCTTTTGTTTTTAATTTCATTGATCTCTGATTTGATTTTGGATATTTCTTTTCTTCTACTGAGTTTAGGCTTAGATTGTTCTTCTTTTTCCAATTCCATAAGATCTCTTGTGAGATTGTTGACGTGCTCTCTTTCTGTTTTTCGAATGTAGGCATCTAAAGCAATGAATTTTCCTCTCAAAACTGCTTTTGCAGTATCCCACAGGTTTTGGTAGCTTGTGTCTTCATTGTTGTTATGCTCAAGGAAGTTAATGATTTCCTGTTTTATTTCTTCCTGCACCCATCTGTTATTCAACAGAAGATTGTTTAATTTCCATGTCTTTGGGTGGGGTCGAGCATTTTTGTTAGAGTTGAGTTCCACCTCTAGTGCCTTATGGTCTGAGAAGATATAAGGTAAAATTTCAATTCTTTTGATTCTGTTGATATTTGTTTTGTGTCCCAGGATATGATCAATTTTGGAGAATGTTCCATGGGGTGATGAGAAGAATGTATATTCTTTATCTTTGGGATGGAGTGTTCTATATGCATCTATCAAGCATAGTTGTTCTAGGGTCTCATTTAAATCTCTTATATCCTTGTTTAATTTCTGTTTAGAGGATCTGTCCAGCTCTGTAAGAGGAGTGTTAAGGTCCCCTGTTATTATGGTATTATCAGATATCATATTGCTCAGACTGAGTAAGGTCTGTTTCAAGAATCTGGGAGCATTTTAATTGGGTGCATAGATATTTAGAATTGAGATGTCTTCTTGTTGTATTTTTCCCTTGACCAATATGAAGTGACCATCTTTGTCTTTTTTGACTTTAGTTGCTTTAAATCCACATGTATCTGAAAATAAGATTGCAACTCCTCTTTTCTTCTGGATTCCATTTGCCTGAAAAATTGTCTTCCAACCCTTGACTCGGAGCTTTAATTTGTCTTTTGAAGCCAGGTGTGTTTCTTGCAGACAGCAAATGGATGGCTTGTGTTTTTTAATCCAGTCAACCAATCTATGTCTCTTCAGTGGGGAATTCAAGCCATTAACATTTATTGAGATAATTGATAAGTGTGGTAGTATTCTATTCGTCTTATTTTGTGAGAGTCCATTGCTTAGTTTTATCTTTTGCATCAGTGTGGAGGTTAGGTTCTGTCCTTTAATTTCTGAGTTCTTACTTTGCTGCTGATCCATTGTGGTGGTCAGTGTGCAGAACAGGTTGAAGTATTTCCTGTAGAGCTGGTCTTGTTGTGGCGAATTTCCTCAATGTTTGTATATCCGTAAATGATTTGATTTCTCCGTCAATTTTGAAGCTTAGCTTAGAAGGGTACAGAATTCTGGGCTGGAAATTGTTCTGTTTAAGTAGATTAAAGGTAGATGACCATTGTCTTCTTGCTTGGAATGTTTCATTAGAGAAGTCTGTGGTCACTGTGATGGATTTGCCCCTGTAGGTCAACTGGCGCTTACTCCTGGCAGCTTGCAGAATCTTTTCTTTTGTCTTGACTTTGGACAGGTTCATCACAATGTGTCTTGGAGAAGCTCGGTTAGAGTTGAGGCCACCTGGGGTCCGATAGCCCTCTGAAAGCAGTGTGTCAGAATCTTTGGTGAAATTTGGGAAATTTTCTTTTATAATATTCTCTAGTATGGCTTCCATTCCTCTGGGGCATTCTTCTTCCCCTTCTGGAGTTCCTGTAACTCGTATGTTGGAACACTTCATAAAGTCCCATAATTCTGACAGTGAACGTTCTGCTTTCTCTCTCTTCTTTTCTGCCTCTTTTACTATCTGAGTTATCTCAAAAACTTTGTCTTCTACCTCTGAAATTCTTTCTTCTGCGTGGTCTAACCTGTTGCTGATACTTTCCATTGCATCTTTAAGTTCCCTGATTGACTGTTTCATTTCCTTCAGCTCTGCTATATCCTTTTTATATTCTTCATATCGTTCATCTCTTATTTGATTCTGTTTTTGAATTTCCTTTTGGTTATTTTCCACTTTATTAGCAGTTTCCTTCATTGTTTCCATCATTTCTTTCATTGTTTTCAACATGTGTATTCTAAATTCCCTTTCTGTCATTCCTAACATTTCTGTATAGGTGGAATCCTCTGCAATAGCTACCTCATAGTCCCTTGGCGGGGTTGTTGTGGACTGGTTCTTCATGTTGCCTGGAGTTTTCTGCTGATTCTTCCTCATGAGTGATTTCTTTTATCTGTTTCTTTGCCCTAATTTTCCTTTCACTTCTTCTTGCTCTTTAAGTTCTCGTGCCTGTGGACTAAGGGTTACAGGACCAGAAGGGTGAAAAGGTTGAAGAGCAAAAAAGGGATGAAAGAAAGGAGGACCGAGTGATAGGAAAAAAAGAAGAAAAATAGAGAAAGGAGAGGGGGTGGGTAAAAGGAATATTGACAAAAAGAAGAGAGGCACAGAAAGAGGGAGACAGAGCAATATAGGTGTACAGTAGGGTACTTTGATACAACGTTAAAAAAAAAAACCACCTTCTGGGGGTGCCCAGTTGGGTGGTTTCCTTGAGGTCAGCAGCTCTTTGCTAACCTGATCAGATACAGTACCCCACCTCCACCAAGGAGAGAGGAAAGACAAAAATGCCATAAATCAAACCAAAACAAGCAAACAGAAAACTTTATGGTATAAAATTGGCTGGAAAAACCAAATAATAGTGGTAGAAACACTAACAAAAATGAAGTTCTAATTATTGAAATAGGCAGCAATGGGAAATTATAATTAAACTAGAAAAATTGAGAAAGAAAAAGGATCTCTATGGAAAAGGTTGAACTTAAAAAGAAAACAATAATTAACAACATCAAAATAAACAAAAAAAAACAACCAAACCAAAAAAAAAAAAAAAAAACACAACTAAAAACAAAGCAGTATGTATATGTTATTGAATATTGTCTGGGCAACACGTGGTCTTCTGGGGTATGAGATGTTCATTACAGTTCTGATATGACTGGAGGCTGCTAGTTTCTCAAACCCCAGCAGGTAGACACCCTAAATCTCTCTTCAGCCCACTTAAAAGGCACTTTGAACTTGTTCACTTGCTGAGCAGAAGCTTTCCCAGGGAAGTGCTTGTCACTGGAATCAAAGTGGCTATCCACTTACCCTGTGTGCCAAAACTGGTCTCCCTCTGCCCCCAAGGGTTAGGGCTGCAAGGCGGCTCAGACCCCGCCCTTAGGCTACTTGGTCGCTGGGTTACCAGCTCCCACCTAATTCTAGCTCTGCGACCCTGAGGGCAGATCGCTCACAATGGCTGCCTGTGACCCAGAGCCAAACACTATTAGCTCCGTCTGGCTCAGCGGCTCAGACTGGGGCCCTAGACAACGGCCAAAGTTCTCCGCACTCCCGCTCAGGCTCTCCCCAAGGCAGTTCAGCTGAGTGCCAAGCCCAAAGACACCAAAACAGTTCACAGGTAAGGCCTTTCTGGTTTGCAGTCTCGCTGCTACTGAACTTACAGTTGCGGGCGGGTTTAGACGGATTGAACACACGCGACCACTTGCCAGTTTTCCACTGTTTAAGTCCTCTTCTTGGGGTCCAGAAGTCTCTCGCTGACTCCCTGTATCCTCTCAGGGGTGATGATAGGCAGATCCCACCAGCCAGAGATGCCTGGAGTCCTATCTCCCCAGACTCACGGTGCCCAGATGCAAGGAAGCTGATGTCCTGCGAACGTTCATGGGCTGCGCTATGGGAGTCCCACGAAGTTTTCCTGGTGAACTACTTTCACGTGGGCCTGGGAGGTGGAGAGCTGCCCGCACTAGTTCCAAAAGTTCTGGTCCTCCTCACTCCAGAGCTGAAAGCCCCAGCTCTCCCGCCCCGCCGCACTCAGCTCCACTTGCTCCATGCTTATAATTCTAATACCATGGGAAGTCAAGGCTGGAGGATTGGTTGAAGTCAGGAGTTTGAGACCAGCCTGGGTAACATAGCAAGACCCCATCTTTATTAAAAAAATTAAAATAAAAATTAGCTGGGCATGGTAGCACATACCTATAGTTCTAGTTATTCAGGAAAGTGAGCCAGAAGGACTGCTTGAGCCCAGTAGTCTGTGGTTGCAGTGAACTATGATCACAGTATTGTACTCTGGAAGGAAGGAAGGAAGGGAAGGAAATAAATAAATTACAAATTTAAATAAGTAAATTCACCTCATCTATAAAGTGTCAGTCCAAAGCAAAACATGATATGCATCCTCCCATGGGCTCTTTGGGAATATTATTATTGTATCACACTGTAGATCTTACCGCACTGATCTTTATTGTTTGTTTGCCTTTCTGCCTGCTACCCTAGTCCAGAGAATTCTTTAAAATTAAAGTTCAGGCTTGGCGCTCATAGCTCAGTGGTTAGGACGCCGGCCACATGCACCAGGGCTGGTGGGTTAGAACCTGGCCAGGGCCTGCTAAAACAACAGTGACAACAATAACAACAACGAAAAATATATAGCCGGGCATTGTGTGGGCACTTGTAGTCCCAGCTACTTGGGAGGCTGAGGCAAGAGAATCACTTAAGCCCAAGAGTTTGAGGTTGCTGTGAGCTGTGACACCATGACACTCTACTGAGGGTGACATAGTGAGACTCAGTCTCAAAATAAATAAATAAATAAAATTAAAGTTCATTTCTTCATTCCCATGTCTGTAGCCCCTAATCAGAGCCTAAACCAGAGTTAGATAAGTATTAGTAAATGTTTGTTGAATGATTGAAGGAAACTATCAATCTAAATTTCCTAGGAGTGTTTGCAAATCTCCTTCCTCCCTTTCCCTGACTTCTTCTTGTATCCTCTGAATCTCCTCTCCCAGTCCCTCTTCCACTTCTCTGTAAGCAGAGAAAGTGCAGTTATTTATTAATTGAGAAAATATTAAAGAAAGGTAGAAGGTGGCTTTAAATATTTCTATAAAAAATGGCTCTTGTGATTGAAAGGCATTAACTGGTTATAATGTAACTTTTAAAATATAGTGATTATCTGAAGCAAAGCAATTTCATCTGTTACTATTAGCACTGGAGTTTTGAATATATTAGGATTTATGGCTTCTGTCTTTTCAAGAAAGGGAGTTAGAGTACCTTGAGATCGAAGTAAACAGTTGGCATGGCTGTGTACTGGACAGGTGCCACCTATGGCCAAGAAGTTTAATGTGTAGGGTGATCCCACCCTAAATCCAAAAGGCAGTTCTGTGTTGGCCTCATGGTGACATTGTTTTTTAGGGGATTCCAGGCAGCTTGTTCTCAGCAAAAAGACAAGAGTGGCATCAGCCTGAAAAGAAAGGAAATCTAGGCAAATATAAGACCTAATGTGGAGGCAAATCTTTTTTGCTTCCTATTGCAGGAAAGGAGGTAGGGTCGGCTCCAATTAAAAAGCCAGGGTCAGGGCAGACATCCACTGTGAGGTTTCCGTCTGGCAAGGTAACAATAATATAGTTAATGATTAATGACTCACAGGGAGTGTTCACTGAGTATTCGGTGCTTACTGCATGGTTTATGGGTATTTTACACCTGTTATCTCATATTCCTCACAGTATTCTCTTTCCATTTCACTGATGGAGAATCAGACTTAGCAGTTTAAAACTTTTTCAGGGGGTCACCCAGACAGGGGCAAATCCAAAATTTAAATCTGGAATGGAATAGTTCTCTGTTTTTTCAATTATACCAAGTTAAACAAACTGTCATACAAAGCTGTCAAATAAGAGATAGCTTGTGATAAAGAACTAACACAAGGAGGGGAGCTGGGAGGGGAAATCCCTCACTGGGTGCCAGGCCCCAGCCTTCACTTTCATCGGCCCATCTGTCTCTCTGCTACTTTGGGAATGTAGTCAACAGAAGTATAAAGGAAGAAGGATTTGGGTCCAAAGCTCAACTGCAGTGTTACCCATACAGGATGACCACTTAGCCAAAATATTATAACTGTGGTTTAAAAAGTCTATGTGGCCTTGATATTTCTCCTAACTCAGAAGTTCTTCCATCTAGGACCAGGGCAAGGGAAAATCATGTAGGAAGACATTTATTCTTCTCAGGGAGCTCTGGGATACTTGGAAGTAAAGGAAGGATGTGCTCTGAGCTTGCAGCCTGCATGGATCTGCAGACGGACAGTGCAGCGCAGGGAAACAGGCCTGATTCTGAGTTTTTTCTGCTCCTTAAGAGCACTTAACCCACAGAGAACTCAAACGTATAAGCAAGAAAATAACAAGTGATCCCATCTCAGGCTGGGCAAGGGACTTGAAGAGAAACTTCTCTGAAGAAGACAGGTGCAGGGCCTACCGACATGTGAAAAAATGCTCATCATCTTTAATCATCAGAGAAATGCAAATCAAAACTACCTTGAGATACCATCTGACTCCAGTAAGATTAGCCCATATCACAAAATCCCAAGAGATTTGGCGTGGATGTGGAGAAAAGGGAACACTTCTACACTGCTGGTGGGAATGCAAATGAATACATTCCTTTTGAAAAGATGTTTGGAGAACACTTAGAGATCTAAAAATAGATCTGCCATTCAATCCTATAATTGCTCTACTAGATATATACCCAGAAGACCAAAAATCACATTATAACAAAGATATTTGTACCAGAATGTTTATTGTAGCCCAATAATTGCTAAGTCACAGAAAAAGCCCAAGTGCCCATCAATCCACAAATGGATTAATAAATTGTGGTATATGTACACCATGGAATATTATGCAGCCTTAAAGAAAGATGGAGACTTTACCTCTTTCATGTTTACATGGATGGAGCTGGAACATATTCTTCTTAGTAAAGTGTCTCAAGAATGGAAGAAAAAGTACCCAATGTACTCACCCTTATTATGAAACTAATGTAGGACCTTCACATAAAAGCTATATCCCAGTTATAACCTAAGAATAGGGAGAAAGGGGAAAGGGAGGGGAGGGAGGGGGGAGGGAGGGGGAAGGAGGGGATTAATGGGATTACACCTGCGGTGCATCTTACAAGGGTATATGTGAATCCTAGTAAATGTGGAATGTAAAGGTCTTAGCAAAATAACTAAGAAAATGCTACAAAAGCTATGTTAACTAATGTGATGAAAATGTGTCAAACGATCTATGAACCAAGTGTATGGTGCCCCACGATCATACTAATGTACACAGCTATGGTTTATAAAAATAAATAAAATAAAAAATAAAAAAATAAAATAAAATAAAAGAATGGAAGAAAAGGTATCCAATGTACTCAGCCCTACTATGAAAGCTATAACCCAATTATAACCTAAGAATATGGGGAAGGGGGAGAGAGAGGGGAGGGAGGGGGAGGTTGGGCAGAGGGAGAGTGATTGGTGGGATTACACCTGCAGTGCATCTTGCAAGGGTACATGTGAAACTTAGTGAATGCAGAATATGATTGTCTTAACACAATAACTAAGAAAATGCCAGGAATGCTATGTTAACCAGTGTGATGAAAATGTGTCGAACTGTTTATAAAACCAGTGCATGGTGCCCCATGATCGCATTAATGTACACAGCTATGATCTAATACTAATAAAAAATAAATAAATAAAAAGAGCACTTAACCACACTGAGATCTATTTTTATTACATTTAAAATGAAGGTAGTAATAGTAACTATCACTTATTGAGTGCTACCTTGTCGGATGTAATCTCACTGATCTCTTGACATCAGTACCATCTTTAGCCTCTAAAATTCCTTTACCTTCTGTGTCTTTGGTGTAATTTGCAGGACAACAGTGGTTCACCCTCTCTGAGAGTAATGTGATTGGGGAAGGGGAGGGAAGGAACAGAATGGGAGCAAGGCTAGGTGGTCAGATAGCAGCAAAACTGTGAGACCAGGGAGACACTTTAATTCAGCACAGGCTGAATTTTTAATTCCCCTCTGGGAGCCTTAAATAGTACAGGGTGGCCTTTTCATGGTGGCCATGGTGGCCTCCACAAGCTCATATCATGCTCACAGAAATCCATGCTTGTTCTATTGCCCAGATTTTCAGAGCAGGGGCTTAGGAACAAGAAACATATATTATAGCCACAGTACAAATAACAACCTCATGCTTCAGTGTAGCACTTTCCTATATGATATCTCATTTGATCTTGACACCCTTTAAGGCAAGAGGGAAGAATGTGTGTTCTTGGGAAGGTCACTTCCCCCTCCCTGACCCAATAAAGAGTCAACAGCATTCGATAAATGTATTAACATAAAATTAGTAGGGATGCTACTGGAATCAGATCTGATAATGTGTAGGAAAATACCTTGTAAACTATATTTTACCCATAAATTGTAGTGTCAAATTGGCTTCCATCTAGGATGGAGTGTATTTCTGGATGGATTTTATTTGGGATGAGGGAAACTGGCAGAGGGAGTAGTTTTCCAAAGATCTTTACAGATTTTCAGATATTCTGGGGTTCAGGGCAGACCTCTAGTTCCAAAGGAGAGAGGAGCAGTGTCAGGGAAAGGGAATTGAAGTACTAACCAGGAATCTGAGGCATATATTCAGCTATAGGAGGAAATGCAGGTGGAGAAGGAAGAATGTGCCCTAGTGGGCACGACTGTCAGGTCAGAGAGTGAGACCAGTCGTACCACCCATCATTCGACTAGTGAAGATCCCCAGTCTTTTTATGTTTCTGCCCCTGATTGAAAGCATTTGTGATATAGATCAGGAATTAATTCTCAACTTACCTCATTTAATCAGGCTACTCTACCTCTAAGCTAGACTGGATTGAGGCAAATGCCAAGCACGTTGTTCCTTTTCTGAGCCAAGTCCCAGTTAGCAGCCCGTCTCTTTGGAAGGTGTCTGCAGCACAGGCTAAATTTACAATTCCTCTCTGGGAGTCTTAAATAGTACATGGTGGCCTTTTCATCTACCCATACAGCATTATTAATACCTCCTCAGAGCTAAGGATCACAGGGATAAAAGTTTGTGCAACTGAAGGGAAAAAAGAAGCTCATTTTTACTGAGCATATGGTAGGCCCCAGGCACATGCTAGGTATCATCCTTCCTGGTGGCTATTTGTCATAGTGTCTGGCTGCCCTTCACTTTTTTTTTTTCGAAGACAATCTCATTCTGTCACCCTGGTAGAGTGCAACCTCAAATTCTTGGGCTCAAGCGATCCTCTTTCCTCAGCCGCTGAAGGTACTGGAACCCACCACAATGCCTAGCTGATTTTTCTATTTTTAGTAAAAACAGGGTCTTGCTTTTCCTCAGGCTGGTCTTGAACTCCTGAGCTCCAACAATCCACCTGCCTGAGCCTCCCAGAGAGCTAGTGAGCCACCACACCCGGCCCCAGTCCCTTTTGAATACTCTTCCTGAGTCTTACCTCAAGGCAGAAGTTAGTAACCACTCTCTCCCAGCCTTTTCAGCACCTAGGCCACCGGGGGCACAGGTGCTCTACCAATCAGCAGCACCACACAGGAAGTCATTTCTGAGGCAAGCAACTGTGAGGCCTGGGCAATAAAGGCAACCTTAAATTCCTAGCCCAGCAGTGTCATTAGTAATGGCAGCATAGTAGTTAGAATAAAGTAGAATCGGTGGCACAAAAGTGGCAGTAGTGTTAAGTAGCTCCTGGTACTTAGTGGTAGGGATAGCAGCTGTGGTTTTCTCATAAGAGTAGTCCTGTAGCATGGAGAACATGGTTTGGGGCATGGAGTAAGCTAAATAAAGTAAATCCCCTTTATGCTTAATCAGCCATTTAGCTCCTGTGGCTGGCCATTAAGAAACAATACATTTGTTATCTCAGTTGATCCTCACACATCCTAGTAAGGAAGAGCTACTATCCCCATTTCACATTCAGAGGCTAAAGAACTCATCCAAGGTTCTACAGTTGGGGATCTATCCAAATCGAGTGCCCATCATCTTCCATGTACATCATACTCCCCTGCCTTGGAGCTCCCTGCCTTATTGTTCCTTCTTCCTCTACTCAGAAGCCAGAGGAACAGTTACAGGAAAGAGAGGAGAGTGCTGTCATCCCCTCTGCATCCGCCTTGTGTGTGTTTCATGAATATGAATGTTCATTCCCTTCATTCATTCTCTTGGTCTGGAACCCTTATTCTAGATCCCTCACAGAGGAATTCCTTCCTTCCTTCCTTCCTTCCTTCCTTCCTTCCTTCCTTCCTTCCTTCCTTCCTTCCTTCCTTCCTCCCTTCCTCCCTCCCTCCCTCCCTCCCTTCCTTCCTTCCGTCGTTTTTTTCTTTCATCTATCTTTCTTAAAACACCCTGGCTTACATTTGTATTCTTTATTTAAAAATAGTAAGGTGGTACAAGCATTTTAGTTTATATGGATCACTTTTGTAATCCTTGAGCCTCAGCTAAAGGTATTCCTGGTACCCACATAGTATTCATAGTATCTGTTGGGTAGGTTTTTGCCCATCCCTTCCTTTCCCCTTCTCCCACTTGATTTCCATTGAGTTGTCTGAGTTTTACTTCCCTCTGTGCACATGTGTGTTCATTGGTTAGTTCCAATTTAATAGTGAGTACATGTGGTTTTCATTTACATTCTTGAGACACCTCACTTAGGAGAATGATTTCCAGTTCTATCCAGATTGTTGAAAAAAAGTATTTAACTTTTTTATGGCTGAATTGTACTCCATGGTATACATACAAGGGCTGTCTGGAAAAAATTCATCCATGTAATATGGAAAGTAGTATTAACAATGGCTGGATACTTTCCAGACACCCCTTGTATACCACACTTTACTAATCCATTCATGAATTGATGGGCGTATGGATTATTTTGCATCTTTGCAATTGTGAGTTGGGCTGCAATAAACATTCAAGTGCAGATATCTTTTTGATGGAAAGATATCTGAAAGATATCATCTTGAGTAAATACCCAATAGTGGTATTTCTGGGTCAAATGGTGGGTCTACTTTTAGTTCTTTGAAGAATCTCAATACTGTTTTCAATCAAGGGCATACTAATTTGTAGTCCCAGCAACAGTCCACAAGCATTCCTTTCTCTCTGCATCCATGCCAGGATCTATTGTTTTGGACATTTGATAAATGTCATTCTAAAAGGGGTAAGGTGGTGGGTATCTCATTATTGTTTTAATTTACATTTCCCTGATGATTTGTGGGACATTGAACATTTTTATATGTCCATTGGATTTTTGTCTTTCTTCTTTTGAGAAAGTTTTCTTCATATCTTTTGCCCACTTTTTAATAAAGTTGTTTTTACTTCACTGGTTTGCTTGAGTTCTTTGTAAATTTTGGTTATTAGCCCTTTATTCAGATGTGTAGCTTGTGAATAATTTTTCCCATTCTGTAGGTTAACTATTTGCTCTGCTGATTGTTTCCTTAGCTGTGAAGAAACTTTTTAGTTTAATCAAATCCTATTTATCAATTTTTTTGTTGCCATGATTGCTATTGCAATTTTCTTCATAAATTTTTTGCATAGGCTGATATCTAGAAGAGTTTTACTTATATTTCCCTCTAGAATTCTAATAGTTTTATTCTTTAGATGTTCAGTCTTTTACTCATCTTGAATTAACTTTTGTTCATGGTGAGAATTAGGAGTCCTATTTCTTTCTTCTGTATGTGGCCATCCAGTTTTCCCAGCACCATTTATTGAATAGGGCTTCTTTTTCCCAGTGTACATTTTTTCTGGCTTTGTTGAATATCATTTGATTGATTGTAGGTAGATGATTTTATATCTGGGTTCTATTTTCTCTTCCATTGGTCTATGACTCTATTTTTGTACCAATACAATGCTGTTTTGGTTACTATAGCCTTGTAGTATAATCTGAAGTTGATAATATGCCTTCAGTTTTGTTCTTTTTGCTTAAGATTGTTTTGGCTATTAAGGCTCTTATCTGGTTCCAAAAAAGCATAGAATTTTTTCTTCTAGATCTGTGAAGTATGACTTTGGCAATTTGATGGAGATTGCACTGAATTTGTAAATCACTTTGGGTAGTATGTACATTTTAACAATGTCCATTCTACCTATCCATGAGCATGCTATATTTTTCATTTGTTTGTATCCTCTGTGATTTCTTTCCCCAGAGTTTTGTAGTTCTCCTTGCACAGATCTTTTACCTCCTTGGTTAAGTATATTCCTAGGCATTTTGTTATATTTGTAGCTGTTGTTAATGGTGTTAAGTCTTTGGTTTCACTCTCAGTTTGACTGTTACTAGTAAATAGAAATGCTACTGGTTTACATACACTGATTTTATAAGGTGAGACTTGGTGCTCAATTTTATTTACCAATTACAAAGACTTTTTGTGACCACCCTATTTAATTAGCCCTTCTCCTTTTCTCTCACTTTCTATCATATATATTATCACTCTATTTTCTTCATATCTGATATTACTATTGTCTGACTCATTCTTTTTATTAATTGATTATTGTCCAGTCTCAAATACAATGTAAACTCCATGAGGGTAAGGCATTTTTTGATCAAGCTTATATCCTTCCTTAATGCCTATCACAGGGCCTGACATTTAGTAGATGTTCAGTTAATATTTGCTATATGACATAGAACAAATCTTGCATGTTCTTGCTCATATGTAGGAGCTAAGCATTGGAAAAAATTGATCTCATGGAGATAGAGACTAGAGTGATGATTACCATAGGTGAGAAAGGGTAGCAGGGAAGGGATTATAAGGTGGAGATGGTTAATGGGTGCAAAAATATGGTTTGATATTTAGAATGAATAATATTTGATAGCTAAACAAAATAACTGTAATCAACACTAATTTAGGGTATACTTTAAAATAGCTAAAGTAATGGGTTTAGAATGTTTCTAACACAAAGATATGATAAATCCTTGAGGTGATGGATGCACCAGGTACCCACATTTGATTATTATACATTATATGCCTGCATCAAATATCACATATACCCTATAAATACATACAAATATTATGTGTGCATAATAATTAAATATGTAAATAAAAAAGAAATACAAAAGAAAAATTTTCTGGGCAGTGCCTTTGGCTCAAAGGAGTAGGGCGCTGGCCCCATATACCAGAGGTGGTGGGTTCAAACCCGGCTCCAGCCTAAAACTGAAAAAAAAAAATTTCTAACTGAATAAATGAATTTAAAAATGAGCAAATGAGTGGATGACCCTAAATGTTACACCCTCAAAGTCATTTTCTGGACAGGTGCACATATTCCAGTAATACTGTTATTTCTTTCTTGACTGTCATTCAAAATTAATATTGTCTTTAGTAATGACCTTTCAAATTCATTCTCAAGTTGTACAGCAAAAAGGACAGGAATTATGCAAAACTTAGCTTCAGATCTAGATTTCTCTAGAATTTATGTAATCATGGCAAATTATCCAACTCTTCAGAGCTTTTATTTTTTCATCTCTAAAATAAAGATGTTAATACTTCCCTCATAAAGTCATTATAGAGAAGAGTACAATAAAATGGTCCTCTTAATACTTCACATAACTTTTCCTATTTGTTCAACAATTCTGGTCAAAAATATTGACCACAGTTAAGGTAATACCTTAGTCAGTTTGGACTTCTATAACAAAGTACCATAGACTGTTTGGCTTATAAACAATAGAAATTTATGTCTCACAGTTCTGGAGACCAGAAGTCTGAGATAGGGTTCTGTTAAGTCTCAAATTTCATCTGCTTCTTATATTCTCACATAGAAGAAAGGAGCTGGGAGAACTCTCCTGTGTCTCTTTTATAAAAGCATAATCCCATTCACAAGTGTTCCACCGCAATGACTAATCTCAGAGGTCCCACCTTCTACTACCATCACATTAGGGGTTAGAATTTCAACATATGAATTGGGGAGAGATACAAATGTTCAGTCCATCGCAGATAACTTGGCCTACTGTGTGGACTGGGTAAAACACAGTACTTCCTCTCCAATTATCTTCACATGTAGTTGATGAAGTCACCTTTGTCCAAATCCTAAGGATCTCACCAGAGAGGATATTCTCCCAGAAACTAAGATGTAGTTAAGCACATATAAACCTACTTCCTAATGATCTAGCCAACTGTGCTAGTCCATACTGACTACAGTAAGAGATAAGAGAGCTGAATCCAGTGTCAGTTCTGAAACTGACGTCTAAGTTATTTCCCTTCTCTTGGACCTAAGATATTTTTAAATCTCTAAAATTGAAAGTTCAGACCAGATAACTTATACAGTTTCTTCAGATCTTATATGACATGAGTTTGCTTAGATATTTGTATCTGGATTTTCAAGGTTCCTGAGAAAAGTCTGTTGTACAATGTTGTGTTATGACTGTAAGTACCAAGACATAATTAAAGGGACTTAAATAGTAGGTAGGGTGGTGAGAGGTAGAGTAAAGTAAGACAGAGAATTGGAGAGACCCTCAGGGCAAAAGCAATATAAAAATAATAGAAAGATAGGGCAGATTTTAAAATTGTGTCTAAAGGACAAAATGTGGGCATAGCTGATATGGCCTACCCAGGAGACTAGAAAAGGGAGCTGGGAACCTTAAAGGTGGGTCCTGATGAATCTTCACTGATGTCGTTTGGCTCAGGCTGACTGCTCTTAAAGGCCTAATGCCCTTCTCATGCACTTATTTCCAGTATAACATTATGAAATCAGACCGTCAAATGTTAGTCATTGTTTCAGCCATTGGCACTGCTGAGCTTTAAGGATACAACTAGGTATCAAATATATTCCTACCCATGGGAAGTTTACAGCACTTACAAGTACTTATATTTGGCCAGCTAGTGATCTTGAGCAAGTTACTTAATCTATGTCTCGTTTTTCTCATTTCTTATAATAGGGACAATGATATTACTTTTCTCCAAGATTATTGTCAAGATTGAATCTGTTAATATATGATACATACATACAATACATTGCTACAGTATGCAGAACTCAGAGTGTATTTATAAAATAATCTTTATCTTTGTTTCCTACCTATAGGTTCAGAGCTATTTACAGAGATAACCTTACCATGCCCTGGATGAAAATTTCCCTTTTAGGAAATAGAAAGTCCTTCGATCACTTTAATTAACAAACTCAGCTTCAATTCAGCAATTAAAAATGTCCAATCCCAGACAATAATCAAAACTCTGGACTTGATTTAGTGTTGTCATTTCCCATACATCCATCCCCCAGCCAAGGCCCGTTTGCAGGTGGGAGCTTGCAGGCTGGGGTAGAGTATTGGCCCTTCTCTGTTTTTCACTCATCTCTTCCCCTTAGCTCGCCAAGATTGAAGTGGGAGCATACAAAGGGAACAGAGGCTCTCACTTGCCTGGCATTCTCTTAAGCTGTCCTCCAGCTCTCTGGGCCCGGCAGATGTTTGCAGCTGACACCCTCTCTTGTGGGTGCTTTCATGCATTCTTTGGAGGTTCTTCTGTTCAGGGACATTCCATCATTTGGGGAATACGTCCTCTTCTTCCTACTGTCACTGCCCCCACAGTTCCTGCTTTTTCTGGTTATCTGCTGTATATCCTACGTATCAAACTGATTCTACTTGCCGTGCACTCCACATCTGCTCAGAATCTATCACTTTGGCAAGCATTGAGATCATCATCCAATCTCAGTATAGCTACTTCACTTTTTTTCACAGTCTTTTGCTCAATAGATTTCTCAGGAACAAGTCAGAAATCAGCCCACTGCGTTCTCCTCTGCCCGTGTGAGGTGAGGGAAGAACTACCCGCTGGACCAATCCCGACAGTGTATATAGCATGTGCAACTCCAGGCTCAAAAAATCCTCTTTATAGAACCCTCCTTTATTTCTGACCCTCTTTTCCTTTAGATCCTTGAAGTGAGCAAGGAGTTTCAAGAGCCTTATACTCACTTTCCAGATATGGAAAGAGATCCTGTATAAATTCTGACATTTCTTGAGAATACAGCATTCTTCATTTCCTAGTGCTGCAGATGAAACATCCACTGTAGACTCCTGTAACGCAGAGTGAGTGCTCAATACATGTTACTGTCACTATTTCAAGCTCCCTTTTCATCACCCCAAATCAACATCCTTTTCAGTTTTTTAAACTCTTATGTGTTTATCTCTTACGTCAATGGCCAGGAGGGCAACAGCGCCTTCCACAGTTGTTAGCTGTCCTTCCTTGGCTACACAGTGTCTGGTACATACAAAGCGTCAAAGAACTCCCATTGAACTAAATGCCACGTGAATAAAGGAATGAATGCCATCATCAGGATTCCTCAGAGAAGGCATCATTGCCTCACCTTTGCTCTTTCAGACATGTTTATTTCTCTGAAATTGGTGAATCAAAAAATGCAAGACAGTGAAAAACTAGATGATGTAAATTTTGGAAAATGATGGCTTGGAGATGGATGAAGGCTAAATTAAAGCAGCTGTTTATTGAGCCCATTAGCAGGGGAGGAGGACGTGATAGATCTCAGGAAACAGCAGAAACGCTGGGGTTTTCAAAAGAAATCTGAAAGCAGATGGCAAGTGGATGAATCAGTGAAAGGCGGCAAAAACTATCTACAGAGTGGCAGCGCTCAGCAAGGGCAGCTGCGGCAGGCAGGCTGTCACTGGGACTCAGGGAAAGAAAGGCAGGCTGAAAAGGCCAAGGAAGCAGGAGCACAGGGAGGGCAGGGGGCTAGACTTACAAACTGCCAGCAAAGCACAAGGGAAACGTGGGGAGAGCCTGAGCACTAGATTCTTGCAGGAAGGGATCTGCTCTGTCCCATCTGTGACATTGCTTTGCTGTGTGCCTTAAACAAGTCTTTGCCCTCTCTCAGCTTCTCTTTCTACATTGGTAAATGAGAAGAGATATCCAAATCTCCTCTAAGGACCTGCTCTCCAGCCTTTGTGAAAGAGTGCTGTGCTTTGCTTTTGTGGGACAATGTTAAGAAAGATTTTTTGCTTTCACTTCCATGTATTTCTAGTATGTACCTTATTATTCACCTGAGTTTAGAAGCTGCCATTTTTAAAATTAAAAAGAAGGAGAGACAGAGAAATGGAAGGAAGGAATGGAGGGAGGGAAGGAGAGAGATCAGAGTAAAGAGAGAGAGAAAGAAAGAAGGGAAGGAAGAGAGGGAGGGAGGGAGGATAGGAGGAAGGGAAGGAAGGAGAGAGAAAAGGAAGGAAAGGAAGGAGAGAGAAAAGGAAGGAAAGGAAGGTAGGAAAGGAAGAAAGGAAGGAAATCAGTCAGTCATACTTCAGTGTGAGATTGCTCAATCAGATAACATTCTTATCAGCCCTCACCTGAAATCAGTTACATTGAGGGACTGGGTTTTGTGATTAGAGTGAATATCCTGGAAGTATGTTGCATTTTGAGGTGTAGTAAAGGCACTGGTGAATTAATACAGTGAGAAGCTTAGGCTGGTATTCATTTATTCTTTTTTTTTTTTTTTTTTTTGAGACAGAGTCTCATTCTGTTGCCCTCTGGTAGAGTGCCATGGCATCATCATAGCTCACAGCAACCTCAAACTCCTGGGCTCAAGTGATCTTCTTCCCTGAGCCTCTTGAGTAGCTGGGACTACAGGTACCTGCCACAATGCCTGGCTAGTTTTTCTCTTTTTAGTAGAGACAGGGTCTCACTCTTGCTCAGGCTGGTCTTGAACTTGTAAGCTCAGGTGATCCACCTTGGCCTCCCAGAATGCTAAGATTATAGGCATGAGCCTCCAGACCTGACCTTGAACAGACAATTATATAGGTATACTATGTATTTATCTATTTATGTCTTCGTTCAGCAAATGTTACAGCATGGGTCAGGCCTTATGCCCTCCGGCATGTATTCAGAGTTAAGGAGCACCAAGCATTCATTTCACAGTATGATCAGTGCTGCCAGCACACATGTCTAAAATAATCAGAAGACTTTCATGACGCAAAATGACTTCTGAGACATAGGAGAATTGTAAGGGGTAAGAGAAGAGGTAGATCTTGAGCTACCCACAGAGGGCTTGACTTCAGTAAGAAAGAGAATGGCATTTGTGACGTGTCGAACACCCTGAACAGAAGTTCAGAGGAAGAATATCTATTCACATGTTCAGAGCAAAAATAATCAGCTAACATTCATGGAGCTCATACTCTGCACCAGGTACTAGTCTAAGGACTTTACTTGTATTAACTCATTGAATTCTCACAATACCCATTTTCCAGGTGAGGAAACTAAGGCTAATTAGTGGCAGAGGGAGGATTTGAGCCAGAAAGACTAGTTCCAAAGCTGCTCTACTGACTGTTAATGTTGCCTCTTGACAGTAAAAAAAGGGTCAGTGTCATACATGTTGGGGAGCACTTGGCAATACAGCGTAGAGTCAGATTTTGAAAAAGAAAATTTGTTCAGAGTTCCCCCCCCCCATTAACTGAGTATTTACTAGCATCAGAACAGAGCAAAGCTGTCTCACACAGTATCTCACTTGCTCTCACTCGTGCTCACAAATACCTGAAATGTGTAGTATGATGGAATCTATGGCTGTAAGCAGTTCCATAGCTTGCTTCAGGTCTACTGAAGGGACTTGCGTGTCTCCTTCAGTGTTTAGGCAAATGTGGCAGGAAATGGGTGTGCACAGAAATGCTGACCCGGAGTGTGCCCTGGGACTCAGTGTGGTTCTGGGATCCTGGCATGGGACAGTGTTGGGTTCAGATCCTGGTCCTACTGCTTCCCAACTGTGTCTCTCTGGGCCTCAATTTCTTCACCTACAGATGGAAATGGTAATCTCTGTGTTCCATGGATATTATGAAGAAAATAAGATGTATGTAGATATATGTGGAATCCCTGATTATAATTACTAAAACTGAAGGTTCATGCCTGAATTTATTGCAAGGGTTCTAACTCTTCTGTGAGCTTTGAAGGACTTTTCACATGGGACCTCAATCATGTGGCAGCACCACAGAATAACTGCCGCCCTGTCTACTCTTGAGGCAGAAAATGATGGAATAAAGAAGGTCATCCTGTTGCAATAATTATGTAGTTTCCATGATTGTCGCCATTTGAGGTGCCTCCAGCTGGGCTTGAAGGGCTGTAACACGTGATTTGCCTATTATAGTCTTGAACATCTATAGACACTTTATGATGATGCCACCTGTTAGAAACCATAGGAGGGCATAACCCTGCACACTTCTCTGTGATTATTCTTCTTACTTATGAAAAGAAGTGTTTTCTCAACTAGCCCTGTGGTTTAGATTAGATTTTAGGGCCCCCCAAATCAGAGATGCTCCCTTCTTCTCAAAACCCTGTTGTAGGCTCGGCACCCGTAGCACAGTGATTACGGTGCCACCCATATACACTGAAGTTGGAGGGTTCAAACACAGCCTGGGTCAGCTAACCAATTATGACAACTGCAACAAAAAATAGCTGGGCGTTGTGGCGGGCGCCTGTAGTCCCAGCTACTTGGGAGGCTGAGGCAAGAGAATTGCTTACACCTAAGAGTTTGAGGTTGCTGTGAGCTGTGATGCCACAGCACTCTACCCAGGGTGACATAGTGAGACTCTGTCTCAATTAAAAAACAAAAACAAAACAAACAAACAAAAAACCCTGTGGTAGTTAGACTTTGCAATAGAAAGAAATAAACTGAATTATGTCATGAATTATTATAGTGGGAGACTTTATTCCCTCTGCTCTGCTTCCACCATATGTAACACTTAGAGTTGTTTTCCTTGGATATGAACCATTTTCTGAAATTTTACTAGGAAAATGTTTGACCAACCAGAAAGATGGAGGGCAGGAGAGCATGGCACCCAATGCTTGCAGAAGGAGCCCCCCACGGCCCTCTGCAGTTCAGGGTCCATGGCTGCTCCATTCTGCTGGACTCTTCCTCCCCTTTGAATGAATTCCCTCTGAAGGGAATTCAGCTTCTACTGATCCTGTACTGATCCTTCCATCAGCATCGTTTCCTCCTTTCTTCCTTTTCTCTCCTTTCTCTGCCTTCCTAACTTCTTCCTTTCTCAAATATGTCTGTGTATTTGTCAAAACCCCTGGAAAGGGTTCAAGTTTTAAGTTTCAGTTTTGATTTTTGGCCACAAAACTTCCATTAGCTGTGACTTTACTTATCCTTTCCTGCTTTCTGAGATGGAAAAGACATTTGGGTGCTTGCCTTGGCAGTACATATACTAAAATTGGAATGATACAGAGAAGATTAGCATGGGTCCTGTTCAAGGATGATATGCAAATTCATGTGAAGCCTTTCATGTCAAAAAATTACATCATTGAATTTCAGAGTTTGAAAAGCTAATATTGAGAGCCAGGTGACCTTTTGAGTGGCTGGTTTCAACTCACAAGTGTGTCATTGATACATAGTTTTGGGACATAACTATTGGAGGGAAGGAGCAAGAGGAACTTTCCAAGCTTCACTCATCTTAAGTACCTTCTCCTCGGTCTGGTTCCACCAATTCTAGACACCCTATCACATAGGTAATACCCTAATCAGTGTTTCTCTCCTAAGAGGTATGTAGGGAACAGGCATGCATCTGTATCATTCTTATTCCCCAAAAGAATGGAAGGTAAGTTGAAGCACAAAATGGGGTCCCCACTTGCCTATATGAAAAAGGAAGGGACAAACCTAGTAGGTACTGAGCTGATCTCCCTGATCTTGGCTGTGTTGCTGCGGCATTCTGTTGGGTCAGAGATAGGAAGACGGTTGAGAAGCATTGTCCAGCTTCCTATCAGCTCCAAAGAGCAAATCAAAACCCAGCCTAATCCATGCAGATCCCCAACCTTCCCTCCCCCTCCTGGAGGCCCCATTCTTGAGCTTTTAATTTGTTTTCACAGCAGTTTGAACAAATTGAATTTGTTAATTAAAGTGGTAAAATGAAATGCTGAGCATTATTGACTAAATGCTAATGCCATTAACAGGACTGAAGGAGAGGGACCCAGGCTGTCGATCGCTGCACAAATCAGATTAGCAGAGGCCGAGGTGCACACTGTGCCTGAAGGCTGAGGGGCAGACCTGTTTGCCCGTTATGTGATTTTGTCTTTATCAGTCGGGATCTGTATTTACCAAGACATTCTTTTAGCAAATAGTTAACTCCTTTGTGCCAGGCCTTGTTCTGTGTGCTGAGCATATACTGGTGAATCACACAAAACCCCACCTTGAGGAATCTTAAGGTCTGATGGGTGAAAGAAAGAAAGATATGTGGCTCTAGCATAGCACATGGGCTTAAGAGTTTGGGTTTTGGAGGGAAAGAACTTGGCATTCAAATCCAGCCTGCATCTGATAGCCAAGGTATGTGATTATACCTTCAGTTTCTTTTTCTGTGAAATAGGGATGACATTATGTAATTGTACCTCCTTAATAGGGTTTCTGTACAGATTAGAGGCTATAATCCAGATAAGACATTTTACACAGTCCATGGCCAGGTTAAGTGGTCAATAACAGCCATTATATAATTAAAAAGTTAAACACAAATACATAGGGGAACACAGGAGAAGGGAGGGATTATCTCTGCTTTGGGGAGATTGATTAAGGAGTCTGAAATGTGACACTTGGAGTTTGGCATTCCAGATGGAGAAATGGGGAAGGGCTTTAGAGGCAGAGAAAAGAATGTGCAATGCTATGCACATAAAAAAAAAAAAATGCCAATTTATTTGGGGATGGTAAAAGTCTATGGAGATAGCCAAAGAGCTGGGTTTGAAAGATACGCTAATCTCATTCCCGCTTTAGGTTTTCACAGCTGCTGGGTCCCCTATTGGAATAGTCTTCCACCTCTACTCCTTACCAACTCCTCCCTACTCTCCATTTAAATGTCACCTCTTCAGAGAAGTCAATCCTAACTACCCATTCTGAAGCAGGTCATTCTGTTTTCCCCTTTTGAAGATAGAACACTGTTTTCCCCCTTTACAGTGTTTATTATAATGTATAATTACATATTTTATCCACTTGTTTACTTATTTAATTTCTGTCTCTTTCACTAGGCTGTAACTCCATGATGGCAGAGAACACGTTCGTTTTTTAACCATTGGATAATCAGTTCCCAGCACAGACAGGGCCTGGCATATACCAGACACTAATGATTGTTGAATGGATGATTGATTTATGTACCAAAATCAGCACATAAGATATAAGTGCTTTGGTTTGCATAAGCCCCAATCATTTTGTCAATATCAAATGCATATAAATGAATCATTTAGGAATAGGAAGGGTAACTAATACTTGTTGAATGCCTACTATGAACCATGAACTTAAAGTCCTTTATTTCTAATATTTCCAATAATCTTAGGATATAGGCATTATTATCCTAATTTTAAGAATAAAGAAATTGAGACTCAGAGAAGTTAGGTTGCTTGCCCAGGAGTAGCCTGCTGATAAGTGGGAGAACTGCAATTAAAACCCAGATCTGCTTGGTTCCACCCCAGGGCTCTGAAAGGCCTAAGGGCTTAGAAATGTCCAAAAGAGGCTAAGAACGCAAAGCAGTAGTGACCATAGTGATCTTCCAGGAGATCTCCGTTCTAGCCCCAGAGTCAGATGGTTAAAATTTTTCAGTAATTGCCTGCTCTTTGCACCATTTTCCTATGGAAAATATAAACTTCATAAATTATGCAATAATAAGGTAAAGCCTGATTTTATTCATTTCTTTAATTTCAATTAAAGTCATCAAAAGTGATTTATTGTATACAAATGAAAAAAGAGAAAAAGCCACTTCTGTGTCAAATGTTTATAGGCAACTTACCAGAAGCTGGGCTCTAGGGTAGCAGTTAGTGAATGTCATGGGAAAACAGCGTATCCTTGAAACCCATAATCAAAGTCTGGGGTCTGTGCTTTGTTTTTTAAAGGCACACCAGACAATGAAAACACTAGTAACAAAGGAAAAAATTAAGTGAATCATCAAAGGCCTGAATTTATGTATGAAAGCTACAAAGCCATCTAGTGAAGATGAAGTTGATAGAAGTAATCAGAACAATAGTAATAACTAATAATAACTTCCCCCTATTCAGCCAAGTGTCATCATCTGACTCCAAAGCCAATCCCATTTCTCCCATTCTTTAGTCATGGCATCTTGAGTTTGATGTTCTTATGTACACAGTGAGTGCATGCCTTCTTCAGGCAGTTCTGCTAGAACAAGACCAGGTTGGAAATTGGAGGCTCAGATTCAGGTCTATCTCTACCAGACTCAGGAAAATCACATTCTTACTCTAGGACTTGCTTTACTCATTTGTCAAGGATTGAGGTCAGACTTTATGCTTGCTAAGGCCCCTTCAAGCTCTACCTAGATATAAAAGACGGTGAGTTTTGCAGGCATCATTAAGGGAGATTCCCAATTGTCCTTAAAAATTTGACTAATTCTATGGCTCAAAGAGCAAGGTGCCAGCCCCATATACCAGAGGTGGTGGGTTCAAATCCAGCCCCTGCCAAAAAAAAAAGACTAATTCTGAGGGAATTTTCTAAGCTTTTCCTTGAAGTTGCTGAGGAATCTTGGGAAAGTGACTTAACCTGAGACAAAGTTTCTTCATCTATAAAATGGGATAATTTTATGCACTTAGCATGGTTTTCTAAGAATATGAATAAAGGAGAAGGTCTATGCAAACAACCTACAAATTGCCACAAACAAGACTGGAATGGTTCATTCTCTGCCATATAGCCAATAAAGTGTCTTAGCCAGATTGAGGGTAGCTACTTCAATACCAGCAAGTGCTCAAGCTGTCCTCAAGGACACAAAGCTGCCTCAGTGTTAGAATCAGATATCAGAGTGCGGCTCTCCTAAGCTGTGTGGGGCTGAGAGATTATAAGAGCCCATTGAGCCTGCCGCTCAGACAGCACTTCCGTAGCAAAACTGATTCCAGCTGGCTTTTCATGTCTCTTTTGGGCTCAGATAAGATCTCTGTGAAGCTTAGCCTGGCCTGCGGATTGTCATCATAGAGGGTGACTTCCCCAGAGAGCATACTAAGGACAGGAAATATAATGAGCAACTACAGAAAGGCAAACGCTCTCACTTGATAAAAAGAGAAGGCAGTGAATGTCTTCTGTTTTTTTTTATAAGACCAGGTAACCTGACTTTAGTCCTGAGTTGTTGGGGTTTGAAGTTCTGAATGAACCACTCCTGCACCCTATCTAGATCAGACCCCACTGAGAGATGGAGTCAGGTAAATTACCACTTGGAAAAGCTAAGCTGGACAACATGACTGAAGTGGGTGGCAACAAATACTGAACCCTAGAACCCTCCCTCCCCTTCCCACTCACAGGTAGTAGTGGGGCAAAGCACAGAGGCCCGAACTGAATGTGCACTGTCTGTGGGTAGGATGATTCCAGAGAGACGTAGAGCATTAGCTGAACTCAACTGCTCATTCTCCCATTGTCACCATTGAGTAATTTAACCTCACACTCGAAGGAGACTCTGCTAAGGGAATGAATGAGGCAGGGAGCAGGGGAGGAAGGTTATTACTCTAGTGGGCTTCCTCCATCTTGAAACATATCCGTAGCCAATGGAGAGACTGGAGTGTTTAAACAGTATAGTGACATAATGAAATTTATGTTTTGGAAATAACACACTGGAATATGAATGGAAGATGGATTTGAATTCAAAGGGAAAAATTCATGGCTTCCTAATTGCTCAGCAAGCTATAGTGAAACTTTATTGACTGAATCAATATTATTGGCACATTTATACTCTCAGAACTTAGCATGCTTAACATCTGTGTTGAAGGAATGAATGAATGATTGAAAACAGGAAGTAGAGAATTGGCTTATAGAATCAAGGCACAGGGTCAGTGATTCAGATAAGCACACCAAAAGCGTGAGCATGCAGGGGAACGTGAAGAGATGGCCAGTGTAACAGGACAGAGTTAGGATCTCAAAGGCACTAAATACAAGAACATGAAATCAATGTTTTAGGGGTTCTGGAGAATGGATGAGACTCAGAACTAAGGCAGTTGCCATGGGAATAGAAAGGAGGAGAATGAACTAAAGGATTCTTTGGAAACTGATTTCAGGGACGGGGGTGATTTAAGTATGTCAGAGGACTCCTAGGTTGTGTGTCCTTTCCTGGGAGGAAAAGCATGCTACCGAAAGGTAATTTATTTTTGAGGCTTTATTTATTCATTTTTTACTTTGAGGTGACTGTGGGATATCTGGCTGGTTGTGTACAGTGTGCAGTTCCCCCCTCAGGTCTGGAGCTCAAAAGAAAGGACTTAGCTTCCCACCAAGCCCTCCTCCTGTGTGTAAGGTGAACATACAATTTATCTTCCACAAAGGTGGTGTGATTAATAATTACATTGGGACAAGAGATGCACACACTGGGACATGTGGCCACCCAGCCTTGCTGTCCTGACCATTAGTGCTGCCCATCACCAAGCCCCAGGAATGCTTCCTGGGGAGTTACACCCACCTGGCATAAAGGCTGGGTGTCTTCAACCCACTCCTCTCAGAAAGCAAAGTCTCTCAGTCAGCCCGTAGACACATACATTATTGAATCATTCAGCCTAGGGTCTCCAGGGATATTGAACCTCTTCTCAATCCTTTACCATTAGATAAACATTAGGGAAAAGAAAGGGAATTAAACCTTCCTGCAGCTCCCCAGAGGCACTTACCAAAATAAGCTACCTCGTCAAAACAGCATTTAACTAAATGGGTGAGCAACATCCACCAGGGATCCTGGGGAGAGAGGCTTGGTCTCACGCTGAGAAAGCTGCAAGGGGAACCAGGAGGATGTGATCAGCTCTCTGGCCTGGAGACGACAGAGGGCACAGCTTAACCCAGAAAAGGTGGCCTTTCCCTAACTCCCCCAGCAGGGAGGACTCCTCCCCTTGTGGGGGTTAAGTGGGGATGATTGGAAATATGTGATGACAACAGTTAATATGTGTGCTACCTTACAGTTTCAGGAACAGTTTTCCATCTGGCATTTATTTTGATCTTTAGCAGAAGCCTGACAAGAAAACAGGGAAAGAATTACCATTTCGTGGTCCTGGAAACTGGGGGTCAGAGAGGTAAAGTACTTTGGCTATGGTCACACAGAGCTGCCTCATATTAGCACATAGAGCCAGTTGTAGGAATGAGGCTCTTTGGACTCAAGAAGACTCCGGTGCTGCTTCAGGGAAAGAGGAATACCCTTGTTCTGTGTGTTCCCACAAGCCA
Source organism: Nycticebus coucang (assembly GCF_027406575.1). NCBI lineage: Eukaryota > Metazoa > Chordata > Mammalia > Primates > Lorisidae > Nycticebus > Nycticebus coucang. Next base: position 45,712,467 of record NC_069801.1, on the reverse strand, counting down.
CCAGGTCTGATGGGTAAAAGCTACAGGGAGCAGAGTCTGACTTAATAAAAGGAAGAAATCAGTGGCCTACTAATGACATAGGCTGCCTTGTGAGGTAGGGGGTTTGAGGTCTCTGGATGAATTTAAGGGAAAGTTGGGTGGCCATTATATTTTAGAAGAAACTCTCTGAACTGAATATGAAATTGAACTAAATGATCTCTAAGATTTTCTAAGTATTTATTGAACATCTGTGTGATAAATATCTCACACAGGGTGGCCATGAAGTTCATGTGCAATGTAAAATAGTTTTCCAGGGCAGTGCCTGTGGCTCAATGGGTAGGGCACTGGCCCCATATACTGAGGGTGGCAGGTTCAAACCTACCCCTAGCCAAACTGCAACAAAAAAAGGCCGGGCATTTGTGGTGGCACCTGTAGTCTCAGCTATTCGGAAGACTGAGGCAGGAGAATCGCCTAAGCCCAGGAGTTGAAGGTTGCTGTGAGCTATGATGCAACAGCACTCTACTGAGGGCAACAAAGTGAGTCTCTGTCTCTAAAATAAATAAAATAGTGTTCCATTTGAAATTGCACATGAACTTTATGGCCACCATGTATATGTATGTATACCACACATCGTATATATGCTTATTCACGTGTATTCTCTCTCCCTCTCTCTCACATGTGCACTGATGCATGTATACACACACACACGTCTTTATTTAATTTTTGGAATAACCACAGAAGGTAGAGCTCATGATTAACTCTATAGAGGAAAGAACTCAGTCTCCATGATGGTAATACACTTGAAATAGTTTGATGATAATTGAGACCTTTCTTTAAAGACCCACATATAATCTTTGTGTAAAATAGTAAAGAGGAGAAAAGGTAAGCTTTTTTCTTCTGACCTATAAGGTTACTAAATACTGTTTTCCAGAGTGCTGTATATGCGTGCATGTGTGTGTTTACGTATTTCTCTAAACTGCAATCAAAAATTGTTTTTGTTTGTTTGGCTGGGATTTTGTGTTTGTTTATTTTTTGGTGAAGGAGTTGTGGGGAGAGGAGTTAAAAAAACTACTTTAGGACTTCCATGCCTAGAAAAATACTCATTAAAAAGGTTTATAGCAGTAAACAGCAGAAAGGTGACCTTTAAGTGTCATTTCCTACCACAGCTAAGAAATCCTTATAGTCCAGGGGTCACTCTTTGCCATGGTGGCCCAGACTTTTTGAAATAATGTCATACCAATTTATGAGAGGCTTCTTTAACTTGCACTTAAGTTAACTTCTATACACAGTTTCCCTGGCAACTATATAATTGTAGGAAACAATGCCTTTCTCCTGGGTCTCATTTCCACCAAATATGCAACAAGAAAAACTTTTGTTCTTATAACATTAAAAGCATCTGTGGAAATAGAAATACCATCTTCATTCTTACAAATTCACCAAATAATAGCACCTTTCCATTCCTGGGCATTTTCTTTTCATTAATTTTATCAATCTTTTATGTAGAAAACAAACTAAAAAATACATTTTTAAAGGGTAAGAAAAAACTCCATAACACAGTTTTTTCTTCTCCAACCCTGTGGTTGTGAAATCACTAAGATTCAATTAAATTTGCAAAGATTTCTTTCAGGGAAGACATACTGTACTGTCCTGTACACACCAAGGTCTCCCTCATCTGTGTCCTGCGGTAACCCAGGGGCAATCGGGCAGGAAGGAGGCAGGCAGCCTGGTCTGGCATGGGTCAGGTACTCACTGCATGTTGCCCAGGTGGAAGGAGGGACCCCCTGAGTGATGAAGTAGAAGCCCTAGAGTCTCTTTGGGCAGTCAGATAGGAAACCTGGGTTATAGGGAACTCACTCCCATATACTCCCCTGGGAAGAAGAGCTCCAGAATGGGAGTCAGGAGGAGAAGAAAGTAACTACATTTATTCAGTTTAGTCAGGCAGCAAAGAAATAAACAAATAAACCATATACATTGTGATGTCAGATTCTGTGAAGAAAAATGCACAGGGTAAGAGGCAGAGCAGGGTGAGGGCTACGTGGGATAGAGTGGGAAGGGAAAGTTGTCTAAGCAGGTGAAATTTTAACAGAGATCTGAATGAAGTGAGGGAGTGAAGGATACGTGGAGAAAGAGTGTTTGCTGCCACTCAGTACCTGCTTTCTAATGAGGAATGAGTATACTCACTGTTATCAAGGAGAGAATCTGTCTGGCTCCCAAATGTGCCATGTTGTTGCATACTGACTTTGTAAATCTTTAAACATAGAAGTTCATGCCCTTGTGTTGGAGTTTTTGCTTAACTTTTTTGAAAACTGATATCCAAAGTCATTACTAGTTTATCATACATTGGTCTCTATGTCTCAATATCATCTTCTGGTCTCTATGCAACCATTTGGAGAATAATCTGAGTAGCAATCACTGAGATGACACTTATATTTTTTGAGCCTCAATTTATCATAAAGAAGTAGCTAACAATATCTACCTCATAGGGTGTGAAGATTAGACTATACATATACAAAACTTAGCAAGTGATAATTTTATAGTGAACCCTCAGAAAATAATACCTATTGATATTCCAGATCTGCCATGAAATTGCTGCAAACCTTGGGCAAGGCACATAGCCTCTGGCACAGTGCCTGGCTCATAACAGACATTTAATGAGTAATTACTGAATATAATCATTGAATAAATGAATGAGTGTATTAACTATCCCATTTCTGTTTTGTAAAGTGAAGGAATTAAATTCAAAAATGGTAATGACAAAAGATTTACAGCATGCAATATACAAGCCCTTTTACATGTGCAATCCATTTTAATCAGCCTGTGGGCATTTACTCATCTAACTCCTTATCCTAGAGATGTGGAATTTGAGGTGCAGAGATGGAAGAGGACCTGCTCAAGGTTATAGATAAAGTGTTTATGTGCTGTTATTCTTCATCCTAAAGTAACTGTGAACATGAATTATTTACCTCATATGACGGTTTAATTTATGAAAATTGTGTTGACTATTTAGGTTGCTATTTTGCAACTCTGCTGTGGCAAATCATAGGAGGAGTCAAAAAAACTTAAAGATGGAGGACCTTAATGGCTTAATAGCAGCATATATGACATTCAAAAAGAAAAAAAATCCTCTTTGATCTACGCAGGCATAGGAAAAGGAGCAGAAGAAACAAAAGCGTTGGAATTGTTATTAGGGAAGAAATAAGTAGGAAATGTCTCCAGATGGCAGAGTATGCCAAGCAAAAGTCTAGTTTGTGAATTGAGAGGGAGCCTGAACTAAGCCCTTAATCCCTTACACATGTCTAGTGTTTTCAAGTTTACAAAGCTCCTTCTCATCTGTGATCATATTTGAGCCCTAATGTAGCAAGCTAGGTAAAGAGGGTCTGACAATGTTGATCTGGCTAAAGGGCTACTCCACAGAGACTGGCCAGTTATCCAGGCCTCATTTCATAGGGACTGGATGATCTTCAGTTATAGTTCAACGTATTTAAGTTAGACAGGAGACATGGCCTGCCCAGTGAGCTTGGCGTACATCTGGTTGCACTTCCCAGGAGGCCTAAACTGAGACCCAGAGGACCAAGGCCACACTTGCTCAGTTCTTTCCTTGAGGTTCCCTACTATAATGAAATCAGAGAAAAGCCTAAGATGGCAGAATAAGATGTGATGCTGATTATCTGGACTGACCGATATAAAGAAGGAGATGAATCGTGATGCTAGAAGCTGGAAAGCTCTCTAGAAAATTAGGATTCAGAAATGGGTCAGGGCAAGTGGTTTCAGGATACCCTATAAAAAGTGACAGTGTTGGATTTGCAAAAATGCGGAAACAACATTTGGATTAATAAACAACAAATGGATTAATAAATTGTGGTATATATACAATAGCGTACTATTCGGCTATTTAAAAAAGACAGAGATTTTGTATCTTTTGTAACAATCTGGACAGATTTAGAGAATATTTTCCTTAGCAAAGTATCACAAGAATGGAAAAATAAGCATCGCATGTGCTCAGTTCCAATTTGAAACTAGAAGAAGATCAACAAATACATGCTTGCATGAGAGAAAACGAAATTAAATTCAAATGGGGGTGGGTGAGTTCTCATATAAGGGGTAGAGTGCACGGATATAGGGTACACTTCCTGGGTGAAGGACACGTGTACAATGTGGACTTTAACCTTACAAAAGCAATGTGTGTAAACTAATTGTATGTACCCTTGTATTAACCTGAAAAAAACAGTGACAGTGTTGGAATTCCACTTCTCAGTTCTACACACTTTATCTGATGCTGAGAATATAATGATTGAGCAAACACACGTGATCCCTGACTTCCTGGCGTTCACAGTTAAGACAGGCATTAATTGAATGCATAGTAATAAGCCATGAAAGTTGCTACAAATGAAATGTCTTATCAGAGATTGTAATAGAAAGCCTGCTCTAATTTCCAAATTCAAGGGTGACACCCCTGAGGAAGTGATTTTGAGCTAAGATTAAAGTATAAGCTGATTTTTTTAAAGAAGCAGGAGGGAAGTCAATAGACAAAATTGCTCTAAGAAAAAAGAATAATGGGAGCAAAAGCTGAAGGGTAGAAGGCAGTGTGGTTTGTTTTTGAACGGAGAGGTTACAAGTATGGCTGAAGCAAAGACATTAAGGGGAAGATGAGTCTTGAGAGGTAGATGATGCTGTATTATGCTGCGTCTTCTAGACCGTGGGACACAGTTTAATCTTTTACCTCAGAGCTTTTGAGTTAAGGGAGTAAAGATCAGATATGTATTTTGAAAGGATAACTCTGTTGTGTAAAAAATGGATTGGAGAAGCAAGAGAATTGCTTGAGACCAGGAGTTGGACACCAGGCTGGACAACATAGTGAGACCCCTTCTCTACAAAAAATTAAAAATTTAGCCAGGTTGGTGGTACATATCTGTAATTCCAGCTACAAGAAAAGCTAAGACAGGAAGGTCACTTGAACCTAGGAGTTCAAGGTTACAATGAACTATCATCCCGCCACTGCACTCCCATCTGGATAACAGAGTAAGACCCTGCCTCTAAATTTAAAAATAATTTTAAAATTAATTTTAAATAAAACTATTTTAAAATTAAAAAAAAGAATGGGTTGGGGATGTGCCAAGCTATGTAGTTGCAGAGACTCATGAGGACAAGAAAAAGATCCAGGTCTAGAGAAGATTGTTGATGAATGTGAAGCAAGTTTAGCAGAAAATCTGAATCTAAAATGCTAGCAGGTAGCATGACTGAAATCCCAAGGTTCAGAACTGGGCTTTTGTCATTAAAGCCGCCATTGAGAGCCAAGGCCTGGTCTGAAAGTAAAGGACTGAAGTGTCACACAGCATAACCCGAAGGTCCCCAAACCCTGGGGAGTAGACGGCTACCAGTCCAGTCCGCAGGCAGCCTGTTAGGCGCTGAGCCTCAGAGCTCTCCCTCCCTGCCCCCGCCTTCCTCAGTGGAAAATTGGTGTTCCATGCAACTTAGGAAGAACCAGGCTGCACAGCAGGAGGTGAGAGCGGTGATCAAGCCAAGGGAGGCAGCTTCATCTATATTCACGTATTTACAGCTGCTCCCTAGCACTCACATCACCTGAGCTCCCCTCTCCCTCTGCCTCTCCTCTCACCCCCGACTCCTTCCACCGATCCTGGAAAAATTATCTTCCATGAAAGCAGTCCCTGATGCCAAAAAGGTCAGAGACTGCTGGCGTAACCTATGAGAACCTGTCAGAAGTGAAAAAAATATTGTGGGGAAGTAAATTACTTAGTTCAGCAATTCCATGTACCAGACAATATCTATTATCTCATTTACATTCTTATCTATTATTATCCCACTTTATAGTTGAGAAAACTGAGATCCAGATGCATTGAGCTGGCCCAGAGCATCCAGCTGGTAAATGGAGCCAGGATTGTGTGAAGTCCATTGGATTCCAAGTCCAGTCCTTCCCTACTTCACCACTTTTTTAAATAAATGGCATCAAATTCGAGGAAAATAGTAAGCCTAAGGGAAAATGAGACCTATAGAAACAGCTGATTTTGTAATTTAACTAAACTGCCATGGAATTCCAAGCAGAACTTTATTACATTTTTTATGCCAACAGTCTAAATTGAGCCCCAGGTCCATCTGACCCAACTATTTCCTTCCAGGAATACATATTAAAATTGGGGTGAGAGCCCAGAACAGTCGGATTCTGTCTCAAGGCACCTGTGCCAAGATTCTAGTTGAAATTTTTAATTGAGTTCAAATCCCTGTAAATGGGGATGTACTAATCCAAATGTTGATTAAGCTGCTAGAAGGATGTGGCTCTAATCCTGAGCTCCAGTACTCAGTTGTCTGTCCCTTCTAGCCCTGTGCTGACTTCTCCCCATAGTTTGTGGGTGCTTCTAACAGAAGGCAAAAGGAAAGGAGAAGTAAGGATGTGGCATTCTTGGTACACATTCTAATGCTCTTAGCCCAGATAAATACATGGCTTTTAAAGTGTTATCAGACCTTAAACAGTGCAGTTTTCAAACTCACTAAATGAACAGAATGCACACTCTTAGATGTCATCACGATGGCTGACCATGCAGGGTGGCATTCGGGCACTTCACTGTGGAGCCACATCATGAGCTGTGTAAGAAACACTTTTTAGTCACTCTTAGTGGTTAAATGGCAAATATAAGAATATCTGGAGAGAGAGATCATGGGTTTCATGGGAATACCATAGACTATGGGCAAATAGATCTGGGCTTAAATCTTAGCACTGAGCCCAATACAGTGCTTATTATTATATGACCAATCACACTTGCTATCCTGCCCCCAGTTTTTATTCCTGAGAGTGAGTTCACCAACCTATTCCACTTTATTCCACAAAATGCAATCTGACCTTTCTTCTTGCTGTTGGATAAATATTAACATGCTGTTTCTGCCAGAGCATTCGATGTAATGAGGGTATACATGTCCAGCTGCCTTCCTACCCTTTGCCTGTCCCTTCCCCCATGCCACTCAATTCAACCCTGAGCTTTGGTGGACCTGAGATCATGTCTGACCCACATCTGGGGCTCCATTACCTTATTCAGTTCTTGACCCGCTAGGTGCTGGATGAATGAATGAATGAATTATGAACAATGACTTTTAGGCAATCAAAGTTTACCAACAACTAATAGTGTTACACCACCAAAGATGCTCCAACGGAGCCACTAGGGTTCCTGGAGAAGTTTAACTACATCACTTTTGAAGATTCTTCCATGTTGCAGATATTTGCATCTTTAAGATTCAACAAGTGGGTGTTGCATACTCCCTTCTCTCTGCTTACTAGATGCATCATCTTTGAACTCTTTATGACATAAAAAAGTTATTAGCATTGGTATTGATGTGAAGTTGTCAAGTCACAAGCATCTGAGCTAAAGAAAGAAACCTCCAATTATCTGCACCATGTGATAGACAAGAAGCCTGAGGCAGGCCAGATATAGGCAGAGTGCAGAATCTCTGTCCTGAATGCCATCCAGAGGTTCTTCCCATTCAAGTTGTTTGCCAGCAAACTTTCCTTTTCCAGAACCCAAACTGCATTTAATAGGAAATATATATATATATATATATATATATATATATATATATATATATATATATATATATATACCAGCTTCCTATCTCTAGGTAGCAAAGCAATACGGCTACCTAAAACAGAGGGCTAGCCAAGGATTTTAAATCACCCCTGGTCAGGCACAGTGATATGCCACTTTCTATCTCAATCTTATCCTGGTCTCACCATGGTCTTGCTCTTCCTAATATTGCTGTCTTCCTCTGCATGGAATGTTTCAGCTTAGAATGGAATTTTGTGACAGGAATAAAAGTCTCCCTCTTAGAAAACCAACATTCTGGCAGCCCCTTGCTGTTTAGTTTCTAAAGGTGACCAAGTCTGCCATCCTCATTCATCTAGCCACTGGAGATCATTTTCCAGTGACAGAGTTCTATTCCACCATCATTATGTCTTAATGAGAATGCCTCCTAGGATGAGGGTGGTGCAGAGATGGGGGTTGTAAGGGGTGGGTGAAGGTGGTACAAATCCTGTAGACCTCAAAAAATAACATGCAGAAAGAGACAACCTACACAATGGGACAGGATATTTGCATATTTTCAATCAGACAAAAGCTTGATAACTAGGATCTATAGAGAACTCAAATTAATCCGCATGAAAAAAGCCAACAATCTCATATATCAATGGACAAGAGACATGAATAGAACCTTCTCGAAAGATGACAGACGAATGGCTAACAAACACATGAGAAAATGTTCATCATCTCTATATATTAGAGAAATGCAAATCAAACAACCCTGAGATATCATCTAATCCCAGTGAGAATGGCCCACATCACAAAATCTCAAAACTGCAGATGCTGGCGTGGATGTGGAGAGAAGGGAACACTTTTACACTGCTGGTGGGACTGCAAACTAGTACAACCTTTCTGGAAGGAAGTATGGAGAAACCTCAAAGCACTCAAGCTAGACCTCCCATTTGATCCTGCAAACCCATTACTGGGCATCTACCCAGAAGGAAAAAAATCCTTTTATCATAAGGACACTTGTACTAGACTGTTTATTGCAGCTCAATTTACAACCGCCAAAATGTGGAAACAGCCTAAATGCCCACCAACCCAGGAATGGATTAACAAGCTGTGGTATATGTATACCATGGAATACTATTCAGCCATTAAAAAAAATGGAGACTTTACATCCTTCGTATTAACCTGGATGGATGTGGAAAACATTATTCTTAGTAAAGCATCACAAGAATGGAGAAGCATGAATCCTATGTACTCAATTTTGATATGAGGACAATTAATGACAATTATGGTTATGGGGGGGAACAGAAAGGGGGAAGGAGGGAGGGGGTGGGGCCTTGGTGTGTGTCACACTTTATGGGGGCAAGACATGATTGCAAGAGGGACTTTACCTAACAATTGCAATCAGTGTAACCTGGTTTATTGTACCCTCAATGAATCCCCAACAATAAAAAATAAATAAATAAATAACATGCAGGTGCAAGTGCACAGTGGATTATACCTCATGGTCTGCTGATCTCCTGGGTAGAAACTTCATACACACACACACACACACACATACACACATATATTCAAGAGGGCTGTCTGGAAAGTAACCAGTCATTGTTAATATTATTTTTCATATTACATGGCTGGACACTTTCTGAACATGCCTTGGGTGAATATATATATGTGTGTGTATTATACATATATATATATGCATGCACATACCCTGTTTCCCCGAAAATAAGACAGTGTCTTATTTTAAGGTGTGCTCCCAAAGATGCGCTAGGTCTTATTTTCAGGGGATGTCTTATCTTTCCTGTAAGTAGGTCTTATTTTCAGAGGATGTCTTATTTTCAGGGAAATGGGGTATATGTATAATATACACAGACACATATATATATTGTGTGTGCATATATATTATATATACTGTATATACACACACATATGGGTGGCCCTCCATATCCATGGGTTCTGCATTTATAGATTCAACCAACTATGAATTGAAAATATTCAGGAAAAAAATTGTATTCAGGCTTTTTTTCTTGTCATTATTCCTTTAAAAATGCAATGTAACAATTCTTTATATGGAATTCACATTGTACTAGGTATTTCAAGTAATCAAGATGATTTAAATTACACAGAAAAATGTGCATAGGTTATATGTAAGTACTTTGCCACTTTATATAAAGGACTTGCACATCCATTAATTTGGGTATCTGTAGGAGGTCCTGGCATGAATCTCCCACAGATACCAAGGCACAACTCTGTGTATCTGTGGGTGCATATATATACACATATATACATAGTCTCCAACTTAATATGGTTTGAGTTACATTTTTTCAGTTTCACTATGGTGCAAAACCAATATCCATTCAGTAGAAACTGTGCTGATAGCAATGTTGAGCAGTGGCACCAGCCTAGCTCCCAGTCAGCCACACATTTTCAGCTTACTATATTTTCAACTTATTTTCAATGGGTTTATTGGGACATAACCCCATCATAAGTCAAGGATCAGCTGCATATGAAAATTCCATAGTATGTTGTTATTTTGTTGTACAGCATGCATCTCTTCTCCTGGTAATAGCACTCAGATCTTGCTTGTGGAGGATCACTTCCAAACATGGTTCAAAAGGGGCATTCACCTCTGCAGTCAGGGATGGGACACGTGAGCTCATCATTAGTCCATCAGCATACTGCAGTTGGATATGGATATTAATTGTAACTGTGATATGCCCAAGATAATTGTTTAGTGAACTCTATTGGTTTTGTCTCCTGAATTTATCCTTTTTATTGCCCTTATAGAATCCCCAGTCTAACTACAAAACCCAGGCGGGGGAAAAACCTCCAAATTCGCTTACTTCAATTTATCATTCACTGAGTGTGCTCTAAGTATGAAGGACTGTCATATTCACTAGAAATACAGAAATGAGTAAAATATGCTTCCTGGGTAAGTCTTTTGTTCCACAGACACTGTCAGTAAATTGGGAGCTGAGGAAAGTTGCAGGCCCACCTAGAATATTTGCAGTACTCAGGTGAAAGCACAAAAGGAGGGCCGCAAAATGTAAATCTAAAATATTTAAAAGTTATACATCTTGATAACAAATCGTTAAAACATGTAACTATCCTCCTACCTTGACAGATGCACCCTCCATAATGAGAGGATAGACAGATACTTGTAAAGCTTTGATTTTTATATGACTTGGAGAGGTCTGAACTTAATCCTTTTCATCATACGTATCTGGATATTCTCTTGGCAGGGCCATGGACTGGCAATGTCTGTTTCAGTGAACACCAGGGCCCAAGATAGGGGCCCTTTGGGCTGTATGTGAAAGTAGAATTGGAAGTTTGAATTTTATTGATATATCAGGACCCTCATGCTCTAATTTTCCCTAATAACTAAAACAATAGGTCCTTCATAAGATAGGAGAAAACTTGTATTTGAAGAGGACTTTTCTTGGGAGATGTGCATTTTACATGCCCACGAATGTATTTACACAAATGAACAACTGCAAAAGTATTAGTGCTGGGCTATGTAGCCAAATTGGATTTGAAGATACACATATACACACATGAGGGGGAGAGAGAGAGAGATTGAGAAAGAGGGTCTTGTTCCGCTGCCCAGGCTAGAGAAGTTGTGTCATCATAGCTCACTGAAGCCTCTAACTTCTGGTCTCAAGTGATCTTGCCTCAGCCTCCTAAGTAGCTAGGATTACAGGTGCCTGCCACCATACCCAGCAACATTTTACAAAAATTTTTTAGAAGCAGGGTCATGCTATGTTGTCCATGCTAGTCTCAAACTCCTGGCCTCAAGTGATCCTTCTGCCTTGACTTCCCAAAGTGCTGAGATTACAGGCATGAGCCACCACACTTGGCCAAAGATGCATATTTGATCATATATGCTGAGCACACAATTCAGTGATATTAAATTATTCAAAAATTAAAATTAGCTCAATACTGGGTCTGCATGTTCTAAATCTAAATGAAAACATTAAAAAATTTCCCAGACCGGGTGGCGCCTGTGGCTCAGTGAGTGGGGCGCCGGCCCCATGTGCTGAGGGTGGCGGGTTCAAACCCAGCCCCGGCCAAACTGCAACAAAAAAATAGCCAGGCGTTGTGGCGGGCGCCTGTAGTCCCAGCTACTCGGGAGGCTGAGACAGGAGAATCGCGTAAGGCCAAGAGTTAGAGGTTGCTGTGAGCCGTGTGACGCCACGGCACTCTACCAAGGGCGGTACAGTGAGACTCTGTCTCTACAAAAAAAAAAAAAAAATTTCCCAGACCTATATTATTCTTCTAATTTAACTACTGTAAATCTTGAGGAATTAAAATGCAAACAGTCAAGTTTATTTTTATACTGTTGTGCATTTCCCAGATCTGTGCCTATCCTGAATTCCCAAGATCCATCACGGAATCACTCTCAGGCTTTGCTTTTGGTTTCTGGATTCTTCTGGAATAATTAGCACTGTAATTCTGCCAGACCCTTTGAGGCCTTCTAGGTGGGCCAAACCCCACATTTTAGGCAGGCACTCTGCTAGCCTTTGAAAGTCCCTGTATCTCAGCAGAACGAGTCCTTGATTTAGAATCAGATAACATGGGCTTGAGTTGTGCTTCTACCACCTATGAGCTGGGAAGCCTCAGAATAGCTAACTTTATGTCTCAGAGCCTCAATTTATTCATCTGTAAAGCAGAAAAGTTGGAAAATCTATACATACTTCCAGGGCAATATTCATTTTATACTTCTTGAGTATAATTTTTTCTGTTTAATTTCTACTTTATGTTCATTACAGAAATTTTTTTAAATATAAAAGATTATACCAGAAAAAATATTTTTTTTCAGGGTAACAAAGAGAGATTTTATTTTATTTTTTTCCTTTTATTAAATCATATACACATAGATCATGAATACAAATACCAGAAAACATATTATACTTAAGACTATCTCCAAAGATGACTACTAGTAACATATTGAATATTTCCTTTCTAACTAATTTCCTGGTGTATATATGTATATGTGTGTGTGTATTTGAGAACATACTGTGTCCACAGTTTTCTATCCTTTGGTATTATACTGTGAACATTTTCCCACATTATTTGAAATTATTTATAAATACAGCATACTTTAAGTGATTAAATAATATATTGCTTTGAAATTCTGTGAATATTCCTTTGAAGTGATTATTAAAAATCTCCTAGCATTTACACTTTAGATTCTAAAATGCCATTATAGTATATTTTAAATAACACTGTAATGAATGGTACACTATTTTTGTAGCTATACAAGCATCACCCTTCTCCTCAATTATGAGTAGCAATGAAATCTTATTCATGTGTCTAAGTCCAGTGCCTCGTACGGTGCCTGGCATAAAGTGAAGCCTCACAGGGGTCCTCAAACTGCGGCCCGCGGGCCACATGAGGCGGTGTGATTGTATTTGTTCCCATTTTATTTTTTAACTTCAAAATAAGATATGTGCAGTGTGCATAGGAATTTGTTCATAGTTTTTTTTTTAAACTATAGTCCGGCCCTCCAACGGTCTGAGGGACAGTGAACTGGCCCCTGTTTTAAAAGTTTGAGGAACCCTGCTAAAACTATGTTAAATAGATGAGGAAGTGAATGTAAGAACGAACGCCCGTGAGTTGTCCTTTCTTCCATGTCACTGCTTTCTCAGGGAAGGATGGAAGGGTGTTTTTCAGCTGGGCCAGACAGAGATAGGGTGGTTAGCATCCTCCTTTCACCTCCATCTCTGTGATTTTGTCAGATAATTGTTTTTCCCTGAAACTCAAGAGCCAACCAGCCTTGTTTTTTTGGAATGCAATCTCCAAAGCTATTATGGGCTTTATCATGTGACCCACGGTACTGTGTGTGTCAAATGAGAAAAGTCTTAATAAATTAATTTTCATTGATCTAATTAAAAGGAAACATACTGGGTAACTAGCAGGTACAGGGGCTAGAGCAGACACTTGGGTGTCATCTGAGAAGTGTAGATAATAGCACAAGCCCTGGAGAAGTCTTTTTTAAACTAGGTGGGCTGTGCCTCTCAAATCTCTTCCCTGAACATAATAATCTTAAAAATAATGATAATAATGGGTTTTATTTGTTGAGCGATGTACCAACTAGACGCTCCACATATATTATCTCATTTGATGCTTACACCAAACTATGAAGCAAAACAATTGAGTACAAGTGGGATAGTTGACGTTCATAGTGTTGTGTGACTGTATGGCTGTGAAGCCAAACAGATCTGAGTTTGAATCTTGGCTCTACCGCCATCTACAAGCTGCGTGACTACATGAAAGTTATTTAACCTCCATGCAGCTCCATCTGCTCATCTGTAAAATAGGGATAATAATAGCACCTCATTCACAGGCTTGTGGTGATGATTAAAAGATCTATGTCATTTAGGCAGCACCTGGTACATAGCAAGACCTAAATAAATATTATTCTATTATTATTACTTTTGTTGTTATGATCATACTATTAATATTCTTTGGTGATTATGATGACAGCGCTAGACCCTGGGCTAGATCAGTGAGTGTCCAGAACTGTACAAGACACAGTGCCTGTCTCCAGGAGCTTCCTGTCTGACCCAGCCTATAACCGTGTACCTAGTAAGTGACAAAGCTGGACTTTGAACCAGAGATGTTTTAAACATTTTTCTGACCCCTGCTCTATCCCTCCATTATGGCATATGTCTGGGTTTATTGTTGTTAATCATGTACGTATGCCCTCTCCTCCTAACTGAGTCCCTCCAGGTAGGAATTCCCTTCATGTCCCCAGTGCCCAGCACAGACCTGCCACAGAGTTATCCTGACTATGTTTGGTATTTTCAACCACAGTTCCTGTGTTGGGCAACCTAACTCCCTGCTTCCTCACAAACCAATTAAGGCCACTGTTCCAATATTTTCATCCTTTTCTATGTGTTCAATTTCCCCTCCCCCTCTCTCCATTACAGTTCTGCAGTGAGTGATTCCCTCTGTCATCTCACGGTAAATTGATGACTCGGGCCTGCTGATGCACTGAGCCACATGGCTAATACATCAGCTAAATGGATGCCGAAAACACCACCTGCTCCTTCAGGCAAATGGCACTTTGGAAAATGGAATGTGTAATCAATAGAATTAAGCCTTAAGCAGAGCTCCCTACCCGTGTCTCAGCACAGGGCCTTGGCAGGCAAACAGCAGGAAGATTTTTTTTTCAACCCTTTTGAAATCACATGCCTTGGCACTTGTTCAGCCAGTTCTGTCACCACTACCACAGTCAGCATGGTATCCTCAGCAAACTGTCTCTCCTTTCCCTATCCAGCCTGAGTGCCTCTGTCACTTGGTCTTTACACATGATCTTATCTTTGGGAGTCTAGAAGGGATAGTCTCCAGGATGCCATGGGAAGCACAGGCAGCTGGGTACGCCCTCAACAGTGAGCAGCGTAGAGGCGGGCAGGTCTGGGTGGGGCCTCAGGCAGGCGATCAACCTTTCAGAAGGTGAATTTTCCATCTCCGAAGTGGCAGTAATTAACCCCACCTCATGGGGTTGTTTTGAAGATCAGGAATGTGAATATCATGTGTGAAGGTGCTTTATAAACTATAAAGCTACAAATGAAGGTTAATTACTATCATCATCATTATTACTCCAGGTATAGATAGGAGCAAAAATTTCTTTTATGTTTTCCTTTGGAATCTGCCTGAGACAGTATGTTTTCAGATATGGCAGAGAAGGCCTAAGCTTAAGTAGTCGCCAGTCTGGCTTGGCTTAACTCTTTTTAGGATTGTTGCAAAAATTAGAAAATAGAATCCTGGATCTAGAAGGGAATTATGGTTCATTGGTTAAAAAAAAAAAAAAAAGTCCTCTTCATCCTTGTTATAGATAAGGAAACCCAAGTCCAATGCGGAGAGGGATTTGGTCAGTGTCACACTGGAAATTAGTAGCACAGTAAGGAGTAGAGGCAGGTGGTTTTGTCTTAGTTTAACAGATTTTCCATGCAGCTGCTAGGCCAGGAAATCTTTAGGATATCATAGGGTGGGGGGACAATGACATTCACTTATCATGGACATTTGGTCTTCAGCCAAGAGTCTGCCCCTTCTTCCTTCCCCTGGTGCTTGTATCACACTGACGGTGGCTTCTTCTCAGACCCCATCCTCTTCCTAAGAAGCAAAGTTTTCCAGCTGCAGGTAATACATAAGCTGAGCACATAGGTATGGGGGTCCCTTCTCAGAGTTCTTACAACACTATTTTTATATAACCTGCCAGGATCCCTTTTGCTGCTCCCTTGTATTAGCTAGCCCAGTGGTTCTTGACTGAAGGTAATTTTTACTTTCCCTTTCTCCCTCAAGGGATATTTATCTACATGCAGATACATCTTTGATAGTCAACACTTGAGATGGCATGTTCCTGGCATCTAGAAGATAGAGGTCACACATGTTGCTAAACATCCCGTAATGCCTCCTGGGATGTCTTAGAACTATCACTGACATAGTCCAGGGTCAATGTCGACAATGTGGAGAAACCCTGACCTCACCCATTCGCAGAAGTCTGACTTCTCTGGCCTGTGCATCAGTGGTGTGTGAGCTCTCCATAGACTTGAATGATGTTCTACTGTTGATGCCTTTACTGCTTATAGATTCAGCATAGTAGAATATCAGTAAATATTGCTTGGATGGGGAATGGATTCATGGGCACAAAAACCAGGCGACTGTCAGGAGAAAGAGCACTGAACTATGAGTCAGGAGATCAAATTTGGTCAATGCTTCACCACCAACAGGGTAAATGTAAGAGTTGAACTGGATTACTGATTTTCTTTTTTTTTTTTTTTTTATTGTTGGGGATTCATTGAGGGTACAATAAGCCATGTTACACTGATGGATTACTGATTTTCAAACTGGTCCCTGAAGCCTTAATACCATCCCAGCTGACTGCATCATTTTACAGGGCTTTGAATGTAATTTTTTTTCTGTACAGAAGGAAAAAATTCATAAACCACAGAGATAGTTCATCCCTAAAGACACTTTTAGACCAAAATACTGTTGAAGACTCCTCAAAAAAGGACCTATATAAAGTTTCTATTTTAAAATAGGCTCAAAGAATGTCTCTGTGACTACAGTTTATTTTCTTTAGTCATGGGGTGAGTCCAGTGGCCTATCTGGCTTCTTTCTTGTGTGGTGACCGCCTTGATCCTGATCATTATGTGTCTGTGCAGTGAGCAGTAGGTCTTCCTTCAAGTATCCGAGTGTTCAGAGAAGGAGACTGGGGGAGATTCCTGCCCCTGAACCCAACCTCAGGCACTGTCTTCTGGGCACTGAGGGAAGGCCCAAGTTATGTGCCAGGAGGAAGTGGCCTCTAACCTTGGCATATTTAAAACCAGGAGCCTGCATATGCTGTGAATACAGTAGAACTTCTGTAAATTGACCATCCCAGGGATTATAACAAACTGGTCAACATACAGAGGTGGTCAGCATAGGAACGAGGCCTATTATTCTGATGTGTACATGTGCAAGTCTGGTCTATGAAGATTCAGTCAACTTAAGGAGATGGTCAGTGTAGGAAGATGGTCAACTAAGGAGGTTCAACTGTATGCCAGTGCAGGAGCAGGGATTCTCCAAGACTTCTCTTGGGGAAATCATTTGGCAGCCTCTGAGAGAGACACCCGCTTCATGCTAACAGCAGCAGGCAGAGGAACTACAGCTGAGGGAATGAAGAGCAGGGTGAATGTAAGAGTTGGACTAGATTCGTGATTTTCAAACTGTGATCTGAGAAAGAAACACAGAAAAGGAGAGATCACTCAAGAAAAGAGAGTGAGAGGTGGATGTTAGTGATAAGTGACAGCAGCCCTCTGGTTTGAACAGGAAAGAAGAAAACTGCTGGGGAAATAGGAAACACTTAAACAACCCTTGCCAATAGGGAATGAATTAAATGGGGTGTGCACTGGGGAAAGGCCCATGTTCTCATCCTGGCTCGTCTCGTCTGGCTATATGACTTACCTTTTCTAAGTCTGTTTATGCATTTGTGAAATGAGGCTGGTAATGCTTTCCTAGCAAAGTCATTAAAGGACCATTTACCCAGTGGTGTCTCTTCATAAGAGACACATCTAGCATCTCTAGATGTTCAATAAGCAGATGTTCATCATTATTACTAGAATTGTCATTTTTATCAGTATTATCAAGCTGTCTAGGTTTGCAGAGGCAGGAACCAGGATCAAATCAGTAGCTTAATATAATCGTCAGTGTCACTTGAGCTACTTCTGTTCATGGCATGCTGCTTGGGAAGAAACACCTTTCACTCCAGTAATTCCCATATTTGTGTGGTTCACATGAAAAATTGAGATCCAGAAAAGGCAAAGACATGCCCCAAGGCCATAGTAATATACTATTAAGTCAAACTATAACTGTGTTGATGTCCAAGTGAGGACTTTCAGCAACCAACTTAGCTCAGACTACTATAAAAATTCATACTGGGTAACTTACAAACAACAAAAATCTATTTCTCATAATTATGGAGGCTGAAAGTCCAGGGTACCAGGACAGTCGGGTTTTGGCAAGGGCCCTCTTCCAGGTTGCAGATTGCTCTCTTGTTGTGTCTTTACATAGCTAACTAGCTCTTTGGTATCCCTTTTATAAGGGCTCCAATCCCATTTATGAGAGTTCTACCCTCATGACCTACCCAACTACCAAAAGCTCCACTTCCTAATTTCATCACATTGGCATCACATCACAACATATGAATTTGGGGGGACACACACATTCAGTATATTGAAGCAACACACCAGTCTGCCGCTTGGGAGGACAATTGTTTTCTTTATCTATGGCCCTCAGTCCACACAGCAGAAAGGTCACTGACATCATTTTGTCAAATTTCAAAATTGTCATAGGAAAAGGAAGAAAAACAAACACACACAAATGAACAAACAAAGGAACAGCCATTCCTAGGTTTTATACAAAGAGCTGGACTGCACTAAGAGGTGGGGAAGAGGGTCCCCCACCCCTGCAATAGGCCCACTTAACCCTAGGTGCTGTCAGCATGACTGGCAATCCAATAAGGCAGTGTCCGGCTGCGCCATTAGCTCATTAGGTGGAGGCGAGTGTCCGCATTGATCTGTTTATCTCCCGGGCACGGCTGCTGGGGAAAGGCCAGCTGTTTCCCTGAGAGCTGCCTTTCCCCTTGACTCATCACGGAGCATCAGGGGAGTCTGCTACTTTGTCCTTTCAACCTCAAGGTCACCGGAATGCAAAGCAGGAGCTCGGCCTGTGCGGTGCCTTCTCAGAGGTTCAGTCACTGCTACTACTCCTTCATCCTTCTAATTGTTGTCTGGAGGTGACCCCCATGCAAATGGCAAATGCGGTGGAGGGGCCTGAGTTTACAAGTGGACACATTTCCATTTAAAGTAGGTTTTTCTGCTTGTGTACTGGCTGTATGACTTTGGGGAAGTCATTTCCCCTCTCTGAGCCCCAATTTTCTCATTTGCGAAACAAGATTAATAGCCCCTATATCATAAAATCATGATGAAGATATATTGAGATGAATGAGATGAATCTGTGAGAGGACAGGCACAAAGTCTAGCTCAGTGATGGGCACAAAAGAAGTATCAGTGACTCTTCCTTGGCCTGCCATTTCTGAGACACAGTGTTCTTTTAAGCAAAAGAATTGGTGTATTTAGCAGGATATATATATATTCGTGGGAGTTAGTGAGATTACATGAAAATATCTCAGAGAATATGGCTGTTCTGTAAATGATGTGTTCATAGAGGGCTCATTAAAAATGGGCATTATCAAGAACCAGCCGATGTATCAATTGTCTCATTGGTGGCATTTTAGTCCTGAAAACTAAATTGCAAGTGCTTAACAAAGTACAAGTCAATTTTATTTAATTCTTTCAAAATAAGAAATAGTTTCTTAAAACACTGAACATGGGACCTTTTGATCAGTAACAATAACAGGTCCTGGATTACACTAGGTAAAACTAGCACAATATATTTTCTTAAACTACTACAACTATGTACTTTCTATTTGACTACATGTTCCCAAATTGACTAATATTCCCCTTTTCGCCTCATAACATTTTCCTTCTTTTTCTCCTACTGCTAAATTCTTAATTAAATATTATATCTTAAATACAAATTTACTCATTTAGAAAATATATAAAAGTAGAATTTAAATTGTTGCTACTTCCACAAGATATTTCACACTGTATTTCTTACCAACATTTATCTTTGTATTTCTATACGTTTTTAAGAAAATAGATGTCATACTATATTTTTCCCTTGTCATAATCACATCCCCATGTTTAAATATTCTTCGAAGTTATGCTTTTAAGAACCATATAATAGTCCATAGTATGCAAGGGAATGTTTTATTTAATCTTTTCCTCTTATTCAATATGTAGGTAATTTTCAATTTTTTACTATTGGAGTTTAAGGAACACTATTGTACATATGTTTGCATTTCTGATTATTTTCCACAGAATAGTATTCATTCAATCCTTATCAAAGGCATTGACAATAATTTATTGATCACTTTTAAAGAAAAATGACCCCCTCCCAAGTCCTAGGTTTGCTGCTTTGTTAGAGTCTGGGATACCCCCTGGTGGAGGTTACAGAATATGGCCAAAACCTGTCACCTACACCCTGATGTGGGAATTCAAGATTCTGAATGCACAGCCTTTGGAATTTGGCATCTTCAAGGCTTATCTCTCATCACTCCATAGTTCCTGGGTTTTTGTTTTTTGTTTTGTTTTGTTTTGTTTTACAAGAGAACATTATATGCAAGAAAGCTGATTGTGTGTGAGCATGCATACGCAAAAGAGACTACATGAAATTCAAATGAAATAACCAAATTAAAAATATGAAGAAAACTCAGACCTGAAGTTGTTTTCAATTTGAAGCCATGGTCAGAAGACGGGGCCTGAGACCCCAGTTTCCCTGCCTTCCTCTCCTCCTTGTGCCTGCAGCACAACAATCAGAGTGAACAGAGGATGTTTCTTCTGTGGCTGGAGATGTCTTAGACTAGAAATCTGCCCATTAGGACACTAGATGGAGCCAGCTGGGAAAGTTTATGCTCTGACTGCAGTGGAGCCATTTTCTCTGCACTTGACTTTTCAGGAACAGTTGCATGATATGGCTGATTTCGGAGAAAACCTACTTCTCTGATCTTCTTCTTCAATTGAATTGCCCTCATTTCAATCATTCATCAAACATTTACTAAGGCCTTACCCTGGGTCAGATATCAGGACACGTACCCAATTAAACACAGTTCTTGCTCTGGAGGAGCTTATGGGCCAGACAGAGAGGCAGCTGAATTAACAGACTGATCTCCCTTTACTTTCCTTCACTCTTTTTAGGCTCCAGGCAACGAGGCACAACAGCATTGCTTGACCTTGCACTATACTTTTCTGTCTCTTTGCCTTTGTTCTGACATTGTCCTCTTTCAGGAAGGCCTTTCCCTTACATTTCTCAGTATCTAAAATTTACCTGTATCAGGCCTAATCCAAATGTTTCCTTCCCTGGGAAGCCTTTCCTGATTCTTCCCACACAGAAAAACCCTCTGTGATTTCTTTACTTCATAAGTACAGCTGTTCTCAAACATTAGTCCACATCAGAGTCACCTGGAGGGCTATACCCACACTCAATATTGCCAATTTAGTAGATCTAGGATGTAGCCTAAGAATTTGTATTTCTAACAAGTTCCCAGGTGATGCTAATTTTGCTAGCCTGGGGAATACACTATGAAAACCTCTTTTTATAGTGGTTACTGAGTACTAATAGATGCCAAGAATTATGCTACATATTAGTGATATCACAGTGACCAAGACAGTCCCTGTGCTCAAGGCTAGCACAGCCTGAGCATGGGAGAGATACACAGATAGTAAAATACTTTGAGATGCTGGAGGAGTGTGAAGAGTGTTCCAGAAGTGCAAATAAGCATGTAATTAACTTTCCCTGTGGAACCAGGAAGACCAAAAGCTTTCCAAAAGCAGTGGCATTTCATCTGTTCTTTTAAGGATGACTAGGACTTCACCAGGAACAGAAAAGGTCAAGAGCACAAGTGAAAGCATAATGGTACAAAAGCCATAGTATGTCCAGAGTGCAACAAAATGTTTTGGGGGCCGGACACTGGGGAGAATGGGCAGTGTCTTTGATAATGTGAGGAGATGAAGCTATAGAGATTGGTTAAAAAAACCTTGAATGCAATGCTAAGAAGTTTCTATCTCATACTTCATATAATGAAGATATAATAAACAGAAAAATAGCATGTTAGAAATTTTCTTATAGAAGCATCAGTCTGATTACATTGTGGAGTTTTGATCTACCAGTGGTGAGACTGGAGGAATAAGACCAGTGTGGAGGCTATTGTCTAGACCAGCGGTTCTCAACCTGTGGGTCACGACCCACAGGAACTGTATTAAAGGGCCTCGGCATTAGGAAGGTTGAGAACCACTGGTCTAGACAAAAAAATGTGGTCTAGGAAAAAATGATAGAGCATGGAGATGGAGAACACACAACAGATGAGGGAGCCCAGACGGCTTGGGCTCAGTCCTGACCTCTGCAGGAGAAATGCAAAGGTCTTTAGATCTATCTGAGCTTTGCCATTCCTCCCACTCCTTCTCTTAGCCCCCATCCTTGTAAGCATCCCAGTCCTGGTAGAGTCTACACCTCCTCAATTTGTCTGCCTCAAACCCCATCTCCTCCCAGTGACCGTGGTCCTGTCTGTATCCAAAGTCCCTTTTCTTAGTCACGTCTGTGTTTGGGTTTCTTCTCTGTTACACTAACTTTACTGAGGGGCCTTAGACCCTTGCTATCTCAATTTTATCATCTATCAAGTGGGGAAAATAATAATTCCTGAGCAGCCTTTGTGTGTTGTTATGAGGATCAAATACCATAACAGACCGTACAAGTTTTGAATCTATTCACTCAACAACTCCTGGCAACAATTTGGCTTTGTGTCCCAGCAATGGATACTCCTGGCAGACAGAACTAAAGTACCCTAATAGAAGCCATCTTAATTGACAGGGGTCCAGAATGTACATGAGGTGGGGAGGGGGCAATTAGGACCAATGCAGAATTTATGGGAATAGCCCACAGAGAATGCAACCTCATGATTAATTAGCATAGCTGCCTAATAAAGATGAGAGCATATGTCAGGGTTTGGGTATCACATTTCCTAAGCCAACATTCCAGACGCAGTTCTAATGAGGCATTTTTGCTGATCTGGCAATTTATATGAAAGGTTTCATAAAGACTTAAGAGTTATATCAATGTTAGTGACAGATTTAACAAAGTCCCTTTAAAAAATCAGAGTAAGATCACATGCATTCATTCTGCACACATTTACTAAGTGTCTAAGTAAGTATTAAGAGGCTGTGGCCAGCCCTGTGCCAAGCATAGGAACACTGAAGATGAAGAGTCCCTGACCAGGAAAGCCTCAAGTCTAGTGGAGAAAACAGGCAAGTAAACAGACAGTAGCAAGACAATGAGAGAAATGTTAGGACCGATGTGGAGAATGGGGTGCAGAGGAGAGCACCGGGACAGGGAAGCTAAGGAAAGTGAGGCTCACGCTCCCACATGGGCTTTGCTTAACTCCGAAGAAATCCAAATATTCAATATTTAATAAATCCTCTTTCTTTCTTTTTTATCAAAAGATTCTTTTCCGAGTAATTCATTTGTATTATTAATGGAGATCTGACAGCTTTGGTAGTCATCAAAAATGATGTCTGACCCCTCAAAGCTGATATAACAGAAAATGGCTCTCAGGGCACAGATTATCCCCAGCACTGAAACAAATAAAAAAAGAAAAAGAAGAAAAGAAAAAATCATACATTTTCTTGCTATTTAGAATAGTGTTCTCCTTATGAAAAGGAAAATAATTTTAATGTATATAATGAAATAATTCCTGCCACTATCACGTGAGCTTCTGTGTCTGTGCAGAGTATCAGCCTCGAGACTGGAAAGTCACTATGTGCCTCTGTTCCGTGTGGGAGATGCGGTGCGGAATAAGGAATGGGATTTGGAGTCAGACAGACTCTGGTCTTTGTGACCTTGAGAAAGTCATTTAACCTAGCTAAGACTCAGTCCCTTGGCTTACAAACCAGATAATATAATATAAAATGTACCTCAGAGAAACTGTCTTGAGCATTAAATAAGATAACATTTGGGAAGCCTAGCGTAGTGCCTGTTATTTTTAATGCCCAAGCCATGGATTAATGCATAATATGCCCATATTTGGGCAAGTAATGCCAAGGTGTATTCATCTTTTCTGACTTCGGTGTATTTTATTATAACCCTTGCTGACTTAACACATTCACGTACTACTTGTAAAACATTGAAATTTCTAGGGCTTTGCTATCATAAACAAGATAATAGGCCAGAGTACATTAAATTGGAAACATTCCAGAAAATCAGGAGTAAATTATTGCTCTAGTCATTGGACAAATTGCCATCTATTTGACACCAGATTTTGATGTGGAAATGTAAGATGCCACACTATCACATCTTTAATCCCCAGGATTCCCAGATGTATGTCCATGATAGAACTCCTGAGGTGCAGTAACCTTTTTACTGAACTAGAAACAGGGTGTTTATAGACACAGATAATTATGCAGAAATGGTCAGCATGACAAGGAGTCTACGATCCATTTAGTCCAGTTCCACACTTACTGAGCATCTTGTTGGAAAGTCATGCAGACCGGCATTTGAATCCTGGTCTATCATGCTGGTTTCTCTGTCTCATTACCTTTTTTGAGCCTGTTTCCTCATGGCTTAATTGGGAATAAGTTTACCCACCTTCGTCAGATAATGAAAAACGGTGGTTCTCACCCTGGGGATACCTTAAAATCATCTGGAAAGGGTTGAAGACATACCCCTTCCCCCAGAGTCTGGCTTAATTTGTTTGGTGTCAGGTCATAAAAGCTCCCTAGATCAGGCATCCTCAAACTGCAGCCCGCGGACCACATGAAGCCGTGTGAATTGTATTTGTTCCCATTTTGTTTTTTACTTCAAAATAAGATATGTGCAGTGTGCATAGGAATTTGTTCATAGTTTTTTTTTTTTTTAAACTACAGTCCGGCCCTTTAATGGTCTGAGGGACAGTGAATTGGCCCCCTGTTTAAAAAGTTTGAGGATGCCTGCCCTAGATGATTGTAATGTCCATCGTGGGCTGAGAGCACTGAGACATAAAAATGTTCCTGGCACAGAGCGTGACATTCTCTGGGGACCTGACCTCTTCCTCTTCCTTGTGAGCCAGACTCTCCTGGGTACTGGGGATACAAAAGTCAGACTACTTCTGTCCTCAAGACCTATGAGAGACTCAGGAGAAGACAGACAAGGAGAGAAATCATTATTCTATAACATGGTAAGTACAATAAAAAATTTTACTTACATTTTTTTTAAAGAAGAGAAGCCAGGCTCAGAAATAATGGATTATGTCTGAAGATTTGATGCCATACCACAGGTTTCTACTGGCCACAAGGCCACCTAGCCACACAGCTGGGTTCCAGTCTTGGCTCTGCAATAATCTACTGGGCAAAGACTGTTTCTCTCTTTAGCACTGGACATTCCTCATCTATTTAATATTCACTAAAAAAAAAAACAGTGGCTTAAAGCCCCTCCTCTAAGGCTTAGTCTAGGACATGAGAGAAGGAATAAGAGATCATTTTATAAACATGTGATTACTTACATGCGTGTTCTGTGAGGGTGAACTACTGCCTTCACATCAGTATTTAAACATCTATCTTAAAACAAAACAAAACAAAATAACTTCCTCACTTCCTGAGTCTCATGCCCCCTCCACACTCTCTCTCTCCCCCTTCACAGCCAAAGTTCTTTAAAAGAGGTTACTGTCTTTGCCGTCTCTACTTCCTTATTTCCTGCTCATTCCTGAACACTATGGCTTCTGTCCCCTCAACTCTTCTGAAGCTTCTCTGGCTAAGGACAGCAAATGCTGTTCTGGTTTTTATTACGGCACAGCTGCCCACTTCCTTCTTTTGGAAACCATAGGCTTTTGTGACATGGCTTTCTGCTGCCCTTGTATCGCCTCTGCCACACCTTCCCAACCAGCTTTGTTAGCAACTCTTATCTATTGTTCCAATCTTAGATTGTTCAGCGTTCTGTCCCAAACTGTCTGCTCTTTTCATTCCCCACAGCCTCCCACCTGCAGGAGCATATATCCCCTTTTGTGGCTTCAGTTATCATTTCTCTTCAGCAAGCACCACATTTGTGCTTTCTCTGGAGCTCCCAACTTTTTCTGTGCAGCTTCCCACCTTACATCACCACTATGATATCTCACAAGAACCTCAAATGTGTTTTACAACAGCATGCATTACCTTTCCACAAATTCTAAACCAACCTTTGTCCTATTTGCTTTAAATAAGAAAATCACATGAGTATCTACTCCAGTTGTCCTGGCCAGAAACTCTTATGCCATCCGTGACTCTTCCCACTCCCCCATCCTCGACAGCAAGTAGATTTAATCATCACTGACTCCCATCGATTCCAATCTCCCCAAAATGTCCCTTTCTCCCCATTACCTCTCCACCTCTCTAGTTTAGATAATGTCACGTCATTCCTCTGCTTAAAACCCTCTGGTGACTTCCTATATTCCTAACAGGCTTTTTAACTTGGCCTCCCAGGTCCTACTGGATTTGGTGTTTCCCTCCCTCTCCAGCTCATCTCGCTCCATCTTCTTCACAGTGCTTCCTGTAGCTGTACGGAACTGTGTAGATCCTTGACTGTATCTTTGTTTTGTTTCTAGGTCTTTCCCCTTGTCAAGATTGCTTTTCCTTGCCTCTGTCATCTTGTCCTAGCCAACTTCCTCTTGCCCTTCAGTATCAAGTCTATCTGCCACTTCTTCAAGGACACTTACACTGCTGTAAGGTTTTTGTCCCTCATGTTTGTTGTCATAGAGACGTTATTGATGCCTGTGCCTACTCTTTTAATAGGCTGGTCAATCTATCTGTCTCCAGCACTAAACACAATAGCTAGGACTAGACCAGAAATGTCCAATCTTTTTTGTTTCTTTTCTGTGACACATATTGGAAGAATAAGAGTTGACTTGGGCCACATATTAAATACCAAATACTAATGAAAGCTGATTAGCAGCCCAGGTCATTGGATGAGAGGAAGGGGGGTTTGGACCTTTGCCCTGCATGGATTCTTGGTGTGGACAGACAGCTGGAGATGCGCAGTGAATTGGCAGATTGCTGTATATGAGGTATAATTTAAAACCACAGACTCTGTTGTAGAGATTTTCCCTGCTTGGCCGTGCTGGCCAGCAGGCCCCTCCCTCACAAAGGACAGAAGCTTGCAATTCCTAGCAAAACCCAATTGATGAAAATTTATTCCTGAGACGAGTTTAACAACAGGAAAGGGGTCTCGCTCAGAGCCACAAGGGGCTAGGCAACCCAATAGAAAATCGAATGGAAGGGATCCCGCCCAGGAAACAAACATTTTGAATTGTAAGAAATGGCAGACACCTCCCCCCAGAACAACAGGAGTGATTAAATAGACTGAACCATGCCTGGTGGGAAATATTGGTGTGGGCTGGCAGTTCAAGCTGTATGGTGAACTGGCCAGTGGCTGGACTCAAAAGTCCAGATTCAAAAGTGAGACTCTGAGCTACAAAAACTGAGGATAAGGTCTCCATGCACTGCAGCCACTTGCAGTTGCCAGTTTACAGGAGAACGTGGGAGCAGAATGGAAAGATTTGTTGGGAGGTCGGATAGGAATGCTGTCTGCAACAGAGCAGCTGAGGTTGGACAATAATTAGGTAATAAACTTTTACAGGAACTCCAAAATGGTGATCCATCAGGTAGGGTGGTTACTATGGTAACAGTGTAAACTGTGAACCATGTACCGTGTAAGTCTGGGAACCACTAACAGCGCCACCTGGTGTCCAGAAAGTATATTGCATTATAAATGTATTCCTACAAAAGTTGATCCCTACGTCATACATATAGATGTATATTTCTATATATATATATATATATATATACAAGAAAAATATTTTTGTGGTTGGTGCCTTTTTTTCATTTCCTCGTCACTTTCTTGGAGGAGCTATTGTTAATATTTTTTATTTTTATATATATATTTTTTATTTTTATTGCTTCTATTTTTAATTTTTTCTTTCTTCTTTTTTAACTTTTTTATGAACACCACTTTTTTTCCCTCATTTTTCCCTTCTCTCTTCCTCTTCTTCCCTTCTTATGGTTTCTGAGAGTGCTTACATCAGATTTTTAAAGGTTTTTTTGATTGTTCATTATGTTTGTTTGTTTTTTACCTTTTTTCTTTCAATTATCTTACGATTATCATTATTTTTATTGTAGTTGTTTTTTTGTTGTCTGTATGTCTATGTGTTTCTGATTGTTTGTGCATCTATGGGCTTGTGTGTCTGGTAGCCTTTTTATCTGTCTATTTGCTCATTTGGCCTCAATGAGTTTGGTGTTTTGCTAAATCCTCGGGTTGGCTATTTTCCCTAACTCCAATTTTCACATTCAACAAGAACAAGCAGGAGGCTAGAGCTGACAGCTAACCATGCTGTGAATACAAACCTGCAGGAGTAAAGACAGGGCCTGAGGCACAGGTTTTGGGAACACAAAACAGCTTCTCTTCTGCAGGGGAGTTTAAGCAGGGACAGAAACAAATTCCTACAAAGTTGTTCTGTCAGTAACATCAATCAGGGGTGGGGATGGAATTGAGTGAACACCCCCTAGCCTCCAACAAGCACCCGAGGTTGTCAGGCCTCACCTCTCCCGGCTGGATAGAGACAGAGAGCAGCAGCCTGGATGAGCAGATATAGATTTCCTTGTGATTCAGGCAGGTGCAAAGACATGGAGTATCTGCTCACTGGAGGCAACTGAGTCACAGCCCTGTGGTGCTATCAGTGACTGGGTGTGACAGAGGTGCAAGGTGGGGAAGGAGTCATCAACCTTCCCAGACTAATCTATTTGCTGGGTGGGTTCTTCTGACTTCACAGAGCACCGGACCAAGTCATATTTGAGTTGTCAACAGACACCTGCAATCCAGACCTTTCAAGCTCTCCCACATGAGACAGGTGCTGACTGAGACAATTGACTTGGACTTTTTGAACGAGCCAATCACCCAAGGACTATTCAAGTGGTGCCCTGGGTGTGTGGTTGTAGGAAGGTTTGTTTTCCTTTTCCAATTGTTGCCTTTGGGGGGTGGGGTGACTTAATTGCTGGTATTTCTCCACAGCTGAGACTTCAACCCACAGTAACTATTTCACTAGGGTTGAACAGAGACCAGCTGAAAATAAGACAGAACCACTTAGCCCCACCACATCAAACAGGTCCACAGTTTCTCAGGCCATAGCACTGTACAGGTCCTCAACAAAGCTCCAGGAGAAAAATCAAATGGTGTAAAATAATCATGGGGCTGAATCAGCAGAAAAGCTCTGGTAACATGAATAACCAGAATGGATCAACTTCCCCAAGGAAAGATATGGAAGATGTGACTAAAGATCCCATTCATAAACAGCTGGCCGAGATGTCAGAAATCAAATTCAAAATTTGGATTGCAAACAAGATTAATAGAATGGATGAAATTTTGGAATTAGAAATTTGAAGAGCAATTCAAAAGTCAGAATTAGAAATTCAAGGAGAAATTCAAAAGTTGTCTCCAGAATTTAATGAATTTAAAGACAAAACCACCAAATATTTTGATGCACTGAAGCAAGAATTTGCAGCCCTCAAAGATTTGAAAAATACAGTAGAATCCCTCAGTAACAGAGTGGAGCAAGCAGAAGAAAGGATTTATGACATTGAAGACAAAGCTTTTGAACACTCCCAAACTTTCAAAGAGGAAGAGAAATGGAGAATAAAAACAGATCATTCTCTCAGAGAGCTCTGGGATAATTTGAAGAAGGCTAATATCCACCTCATTAGAATCCCAGAAAGTGATGAAGTGGCCTCACAAGGCACAGAGGCCCTTCTTCATGAAATTATGAAAGAGAATTTTCCAGACATGCCAAGAGATTCTGAAATTCAGATAGCAGACAGTTTCAGAGCCCCAGCACGACTCAATCCAAATAAGACATTTCCCAGGCATATCATAATTAACTTCACTAAAGTTAATATGAAGGAGTAAATTCTCAAAGCAGCCAGATGTAAGAAATCCATTACCTACAAAGGGTAGCATATTAGAATGATGGCACATTTCTCTGCTGAAACTTTCAAGTCAGAAGAGGGTAGTCATCGACTTTTAATCTCCTAAAACAAAATAACGTACAACCCCAGATCCTGTATCCAGCTAAACTCAGTTTCATTTATGATGGAGAAAGTAAAAACTTTAATGACATTCATATGTTGAAGAAATTTGCCATAACCAAACCAGCTCTTCAGGATATTCTCAGACCTATCCTCCATAATGACCACCCCAATCCTCTACCACAAAAGTAAACTCACTCAGAAACTTTTGATCAAACTCCAACTTCCACAATGGTGAAAGGATTAAAAATGTCCACTGGATTTTCAAAAAACTCAATACCCAAAATTTTACCAGACTTATCAATGTTCTCCATTAATATGAACAGCTTAAACTGTCCTCTAAAGAGGCACAGGTTAGCTGACTAGATACAAAAACTCAGGCCAGATATTTGTTGCATACAAGAGTCACATCTTGCCTCAAAAGATAAACATAGACTCAGGGTGAAAGGATGGTTGTCCATATTTCAGGCAAATGGTAATCAGAAAAAAGCAGGTGTTGCAATTCTCTTTGCAGACACAATAGGCTTTAAACCAACAAAAGTAAGGAAGGATAAGAATGGTCACTTTATATTTGTTAAGGGTAATACTCAATATGATGAGATTTCAATTATGAATATTTATGCACCCAACCAGAATGCGCCTCAATTTATAAGAGAAACTCTAACAGACATGGGCAACTTGATTTCCTCCAGCTCCATGATAGTCAGAGATTTCAACACTCCTTTGGCAGTCTGGGATAGATCCTCCAATAAGAAGCTGAGCAAAGAAATTTTAGATTTAAACCTAACCATTCAACATTTGGATTTAGCAGACATCTACAGAACATTTCATCCCAACAAAATTGAATACACATACTTCTCATCAGCTCACGGAACATATTCCAAAATCGATCACATCTTAGGTCACAAGTCTAACCTCAATAAATTTAAAGGAATAGAAATAATTCCTTGCATCTTCTTGGACCACCATGGAATAAAAATTGAACTCAGTAAGAACAGGAATATGCATACTGATACAAAAACATGGAAGTTAAATAACCTTATGTTGAATGATAGCTGGGTTAGAGATGAGATTAAGAAGGAAACTGCCAAATTTCTGGAACAAAACGACAATGAAGACATGAATTATCAGAACCTCTGGGATACCACAAAGGAAGTGCTAAGAGGGAAATTTATAGCACTGCAAGCCTTCCTCAAGAGAAGTTAACAACTTAATGGGACATCTCAAGCAATTGGAAAAGGAAGAGCATTCCAACCCCAAACCCAGTAGAAGAAAAGAAATAACCAAAATTAGAGCAGAATTAAATGAAATTGAAAACAAAAGAATTATACAACAGATCAATAAATCAAAAAGTTGGTTTTTTGAAAATAAAATAGATAAACCTCTGGCTAACCTAATCAGAAAAAAATAATAAAATCTCTAATTTCATCAATCAGAAATGACAAAGACGAAATAACAACAGACTCCTCAGAAATTCAAAAAATCCTTAATGACTATTACAAGAAACTTTATTCTCAGAAAAATGAAAATCTGAAGGAAATCAACCAATACTTGGAAGCACGTCACCTTCCAAGATTTAGCCAGAATCAAGTGGAAATGTTGAACAGGCCAATATCAAGTTCTGAAATAGCATCAACCATATGAAATCTCCCTAAATAGAAAAACCTGGGACCAGATGGCTTCAGGTCAGAATTCTACCAAACCTTTAATTAGTATCTATATTACTCCACCTTTTCCAAAATGTAGAAAAATAAGGAAGACTACCTAACACGTTCTATGAAGCAACCATCACCCTGATCCCCAAACCAGGAAAAGACCCAACAAGAAAAGAAAATTATAGACCAATATCACTAATGAATATTGATGCAAAAATATTCAACAAGATCCTAACAAATAGAATCCGGCAACACATCAAACAAATTATACATCATGACCAAGTTGGTTTTATCCCAGGGTCTCAAGTCTGGTTCAATATATGTAAATCTATAAGTATAATTTAGCACATAAACAAATTAAAAAACAAAGACCATATAATTCTCTCAAATGATGCAGAAAAAGCTTTTGACAATATCCAGCATCCCTTCATGATCAGAACACTTAAGAAAATTGGTATAGAAGGGACATTTCTTAAACTGATAGAGGCCATCTACAGCAAACCCACAGCCAATATCGTAATGAATGGAGTTAAATTGAAATCATTTCCATTCAGATCAGGAACCAGACAAGGCTGCCCATTGTCCCCAATGCTCTTTAACATTATAATGGGAGTTTTAGCCATTGCAATTAGGGAAGTAAAGGTGATCAAGGGTATCCATATAGGGTCAGAAGAGATCAAACTTTCTCTCTTCGCAGATGATATGATTGTATATCTGGAAAACACCAGAGATTCTACTACAAAACTCTTAGAAGTAATCAAGGAATACAGCAATGTCTCAGGTTACAAATTCAACATTCACAAATCGGTAGCCTTTATATATACCAACAGTAGTCAAGCTGAAAAAACAGGTAAAGACTCTATTCCTTTCACAGTAGTGCCAAAGAAGATGAAATATTTGGGAGTTTATCTAACAAAGGACGCGAAAGATCTTTATAAAGAGAACTATGAAACTCTAAGAAAAGAAATAGCTGAAAATGTTAACAAATGGAAAAACATACCATGCTCATGGCTGGAAAGAATCAACCTTGTTAATATGTCCATACTACCCAAAGCAATATACAATTTTAATGCAATCCCTATTAAAGCTCCACTGTCATACTTTAAAGGTCTTGAAAAAATAATACTTTGTTTTATATGGAATCAGAAAAAAACTCGAATAGCCAAGACATTACTCAGAAATAAAAACAAAGCAGGAGGAATCATGCTATCTGACCTCAGACTATAGTATAAATCAATAGTGATCAAAACAGCATGGTACTGGCACAAAAACAGAGAAGTAGATGTCTGGAACAGAATAGAGAACCAAGAGATAAATACAACTACTTACCATTATTTGATGTTTGATAAGCCAATTAAAAACATTCAGTGGGGAAAAGATTCCCTATTTAACAAATGGTGCTGGGTGAACTGGCTGGCAACCTGTAGAACACTGAAACTGGACCGACACCTTTCACCATTAACTAAGACAGACTCTCACTGGATTAAAGATTTAAATGTAAGACATGAAACTATAAAAATACTAGAGGAGAGTGCAGGGAAAACCCTTGAAGAAATCCGTCAGGGTGAGTATTTTATGAGGCGGACACCCCTGGGCAATTGAAGCAGCTTCAAAAATACACTCCTGGGACCTGATCAAACGAAAAAGCTCTGCACAGCCAAGAATACAGTAAGTAAAGCAAGCAAACAGCCCTCAGAATGGGAGGTTATGTCTCTGACAAAGGTTTAATAACCAGAATCCACAGAGAACTCAAACGTAAAAGCAAGAAAAGAACAAGTGATCCCATCGCAGGCTGGGCAAGGGACTTGAAGAGAAACTTCTCTAAAGAAGACAGGTGCACAACCTACAGACATATGAAAAAGTGCTCAACATCTTTAATCATCAGAGAAATGCAAATGAAAACTACCTTGAGATACCATCTAACTCTAGTAAGATTAGCCCAAATCACAAAGTCCCAAGACCAGAGATGTTGGCGTGGATGTGGAGAAAAGGGAACACTTCTACACTGCTTGTGGGAATGCGAATTAATACATTCCTTTTGTGTGAGTGTTCTCCAAACACTTAGAGATCTAAAAATAGAACTGCCATTCAATTCTATAATTCCTCTACTAGGTATATACCCAGAAGACGAAAAATCACATTATAACAAAGATATTTGTACCAGAATGTTTATTGCAGCCCAATTCATAATTGCTAAGTCATGGAAAAAGCCCAAGTGCCCATAGATCCACAAATGGATTAATAAATTGTGGTATATGTACACCATGGAATATTATGCAGACTTAAAGAAAGATGGAGACTTTACCTCTTTCATGTTTACATGGATGGAGCTGGAACATATTCTTCTTAGTAAAGTATCTCAAGAATGGAAGAAAAAGTATCCAATGTACTCAGCCCTACTATGAAACTAATTTATGGCTTTCATATGAAAGCTATAACTCAGTTATAACCTAAGAATAGGGGGAAGGGGGAGAGGATGGGTGGAGGGAGGATGATTGGTGGGATTACACCTGCGGTGCATCTTACAAGGGTACATGTGAAACTTAGTAAATGTAGAATATAAAAGTCTTAGCGCAATGACTAAGAAAATGCCAGGAAGGCTATGTTAACCAGTGTGATGAAAACGTGTCAAACTATTTATAAAACCATTGTATGGTGCCCCATGATTGCATTAATGTACACAGCTATGATTTAATAATAAAAAAATTATAACGTAAAAAAAATGATGGGGGACATATAAGAAAAAAAAAAAAAAAAGAAAGCTGATTAGCCAAAAAAAGAAAGTTCGTGCATACATTTCATGATATCTGACATCACATATATGTAAGCAAAAAGAGTCCTCACAAAACCAGCATGCGGCCCATGTGGTTTTCTTATTAGTTGCTACATTTCCATTGACTAGCATGGTGTCTGGCATACGATAAATACTCAGTATATGCTTGTTAAATAAATAAATATTAAATAAAAGGAGAAAATGAGACAGGGTCTCTACCCTCAAGCAGCTCACAGCTTATTGGAAATGACAGATATTATGCAATTATGTATAACATAGGTGAGTAGCATAAGTTGTAACTCAGAGTGCAAAGTGCTGTAGGACCCTAAGAAAAGGTAAAGGAGAGATTACTTTTAACTAGCAAAATTGTTCAAAGGAGGCAGCATTGGAGTCAACTTCTAATAAAAAAATTATAATAATTTGGATGTTATTAACTACTATTTGTAATCACTACAGTGATTGTAATATGTTAGGTATTTTGTTAAATACCTTAAGTGCAATATCTTGTCCCTTCAATAACTTGTAAGTTGGTTCTTATCCTTTCTGACTTATGTACAGCAAAACAGAGAGATAAAGTATCTTAAGCAAGGTCACCTAGCTAGCTAGTAGGGAGCTAGAGCTCCTCGTGGGCGGGAGCCATGTCCCTTTCTTTAGTCCCAGTGCTTAGCACAGGGCCAGGCACTAAGAAGAAACTCCTCAATAATTACCAAATGAAACAATAAATAGAGACAAGAATTTTAAGAAATAAGTTCAAAAGCAAGATGATTGAACTCAATGGGGACAAATACAGGCTATGTTCTTTTTTAAGGAGTCTCACAAAACTGATCAAAAAACCAGTTCCAACCAGAAATATTCAAAGATCCTATTTGATTTAACCAACAAAGCTATTAACATGTCTGTGCTGACTCAGCTTTCTGTTCTGTGAAGCAGCCCCGCCTCCTGGAAATGAATCAAGGAAACTCAAAGGCCTAGGAATATTTTTACTGATGTGGTATAGATTAGCTTTGGTGGTGAAGATTGGAAGGGTTATAAATAACCCATGACAGAAAAGAATTGCCATATGGACAAGTCCATTTAGTAAAAAAAATTGTAATGGCAAGCAGCAATTATGGCCACCTCCTGTTCGCTCTTGAATGCTTTTGCCTCGGGGATGCCTCAACACCAAACCAGTGGCCAGGGCACCCACAGGCAGTTTACTAAAGAAAAAAATAAAAATAAATAAAGCCTGTCAGAGCTGTCATTCTTCCGCTTGCTTCTGTCACCCTATGACTTTCTGAAATTTCTAAATTTGGTTGTGAGCTGACTGTTTTGACAGTCTGTCTTAATGAATGTTTTTCTTTAAGCTCTTGGGGGTCTGCATGTTTTTCTACATCTGAGTAATGTAGAAAGACTTTTTGTCTTTTAAGGAACTAAGGAGCTTCTCAAAACATTTCTTAGAGAATATACGCACTGAAAATCTTTAGTGAGAACACCAGGATCCTATTGACTCAACTAAAAGTGAGTTTTAATTATTTTAGCCAGATCATTTTAGAGAGATGATCTTGATCAATAAAAATGTTCACTGAATTTCATTTAGTTCCCAGACATCATGGTTCGATTGCATTTCACTTCCTATGAGAACAGTGGTTTTTTTACTGAGGACCTACCTGCTATCTGCTCTAGACAGTCAGAGAGTTGCCATTCAGGCAGCCTCACTTGTGTAGAAACCAAAAAAGCACAGGCCTCTTGATAGATGTCACAAGGTCCCTGTTTACTGTGTCGCATATTGAGACAAAATTAAGATTCATTAAGGCAGTCCTTTCTGACTGGGCCTATTTACTTCCTTTGGGCATTTTAATAACTAAAATTTTGTAATTAATAGAGTCCTTCAAGTCCAAACTTTGGCCACAAGAGTCTCAAAAATCAGGATTTATAGAAAGGAAACAGAACTTAGAGACAAAGAATACACCCTAGGGAATGAGAACTATATACAGATGATCATATAGAAAACATATTAATAAGTACAGTATATTTCAAGGCATTCAGTAGAGTTCCAATACATGCTTTGAATGTCTTCTCAATAAGAAATTGATGAAAATTTGTGGTCGTGTGTAGTTAAAAGAATGGTATTTATCTTTTTCCTGCCTTGCAGCTACCTTGCTTGCCATTTCCCTCTCGTCCATGTGCTCTTCCATACCACTTCCTAGAAACAGGAGTCGTGTTACAACTGGAGGAAGAGTTTTAGTCCCTGCTTATATGCATGCTCTAAATTCACTCTGATGGCCGTCTTCAGCAGTGGTGTTTGTGAGGATGCTGACATTCCTCAGTGTGCTCTGCAGGATGCCCACTACTAAGGAATCATTTCAGTGAAGATTGTTTCTCCCCGTGTGTTTATGAGGCCAGCAGCCCTCTGTCTGAAACCTGAGCAGAGTATACTTCATCCATTGGCTGTCTGGAAATGTGAGCAGAGTTTGCTTTTGATCCTTTCAATAGGACAAGTAAATTCCTTATTGAGTCTGAAATAAAAACAGACAGAACCATGACCACCAGGGCATTTCCTCTGTTATGTTAACTGCTTCCTAAGTCCTTAGACACATGCATTACAAGGACCACACTCTTCTCAAAGTCTGGGTACTCATAACTGTCTTTAAACTATACTTTGTTTCAGGAATACTCTAATAAGCATAGTTTATCTAGTAGCCTAAAACTATATTATAAGCAGCAGATGAAAGGGTCTGGGGGATTTGCCAGCAGTGTAAAGGCGTGGAAAAGCCGAAGCTCATTTAAGCTCTGGGCAAACAAGGCGAAGGCATAGTGTTTGAAGGGTGTTCAGAGTAGATGCAAAAAATATTCCTGTTCCCCCCCCCCAAAAAAAAAAATTAAGACAAGTTTAATTTATGTTCAGCTTTGCCTACATAGGAATGTAAGAAAGGGTATGACATGAATTAAAAAGATTGCATTCAAACTTCCCAAAATTAATAAGAAAGCTTTGTAATATGCTGGAAACTATATATAGAATGGAAAGACGAAGCCTGTGAGGGAGGGTAGGCTCTGGAGTAACAGACTTGTATTTACTTACCAGCTCTTCCCTTTTCTAGCAGTAGAATGTAAAAATCAGTTACCCTCTCTGGGCTTCAATTTTCTGCACTGTGCAATGGAAAAAACACTTCTAATTCATAGAGTGATGGGGGAATTAAAGGAGAAAGCATAAATAGAAGCACGAGCTCAAGCCTGGCATGTTGATAGTGTTCAATATACTAAAATATTCTTAACTCCCATAAACCCCTAGACAATTTAGAATAAACAAGACATTTGTATACTTAAAAAGGCCATTGCAATAAGTTGTAAGCTTC
Source organism: Nycticebus coucang (assembly GCF_027406575.1). Taxonomy (NCBI): domain Eukaryota; kingdom Metazoa; phylum Chordata; class Mammalia; order Primates; family Lorisidae; genus Nycticebus; species Nycticebus coucang. Next base: position 45,675,021 of record NC_069801.1, on the reverse strand, counting down.
CTTATAGGGAAATTATTTTATTAATGTTTTCAGAGAGAGCCACAGCCTGCCTATAAAATTAGAGACTTGGCATTAGATGCCATGAAGAAGAGAAGAAGGAAATGCTGTTTGGGTAATTCTTCTTTCCCACACCTCTAGAACAGGCAACTTTTAAACTTATTTTGGAAACCTGATCTTGAAGAGTTTGCCAGTCCAGGAATCCAGGCGACCCCGTGAGAGCGAGTTGATCCATTGTGAATTGATTGGGATTTGGCATAATCACAAGATGTCAGCTGGGGCCTGAAGAAGTGAATCACGATTTGGCTGAGAGCTGTTCTCTTGCAGGGTCAGGGTCAAGTTACTGCCTTCCTAAAAAGAACAGAGAGTCTTAACAGGAATGGCTCTCAGAAGGGGAACTTGGGAGGAAAGGGGGGAAAAGAGCTCAGAAATGTCACAAAAAAATGTTGAAAGTCAACTTTCCCTACCCTTGCCTTTTCAAGATACTAATTACACCACACACACACACACACACACACACACACACACACACATGCACAGCTCTTTTTACACTCCATCCTTCCGTGCAAGCAATTCTCTTTTCCTTCCTTTTCTTGACTTGGTAAATTCTTACTCCAGGATCTGACACCGGTTTCAATTCTGAGATCTCCACTAGGATTCTTCAGGCTGGATTACGTGACTCTCCCTTTGGGTCCCCAACACTGTGCATTGATCACAGTCCAGCCCCAGCTATATCATGAGCTACTTTGGATTTTAACTTTGTCTATACCTTAGCACCTAAAGTGTAACTGAAACAGTAAATACCCACTAAAAGTTACTTGAGTTGACATGAACAATGGTTGGGGCTCTAAAAAGCTGCAGATGTGAATTACTTCACAGTGATGACTTCCAGGCTGGGGAAAGAGGAAATGTGTGGACTAACACCTTCTTTGATATAAACCTTCAGAATGTCTTACCACCAGGCCTTTCCTCCCTGGCTTGCTCCACAATAATGCATAGTCTTATAGATTCTACCCATTTCCCTGACTTTGAGGGAAATATGTTGTCCTTTGGAATCTTCCAACAGTAAACAGAAATGTTAATTTATTAAGCTATTAAGCACCATAGTATGGTAGCTGCACTATTTCATTTAAACCTCATCACAATAAGTTATTATTAGGATCCACCTTCTAGATAAGAAAACAGGGGTTTTAAGATTTTCCCAAAGCCGTCCATGTAGCTAAATGCAGGAAGTAGATTCTCCACAATCCTTAATTTTCTCTCTCTCTATTTTATTTGCTAAGGAAAAGCAAAGTTGCAGGTGGGTGCTAGTGAAGAGTCCTGATGGTAAAGCAGTCTATGCTTTAGAGCTTACAAAGTGCTTTCCACAACTAAGACCACATTGAAGCCACACAGCAGGCATTGTAAGGCCAGGCGCAGTGGCTCACGCTTGCAATCCTAGCACTTTGGGAGGCCACGGCAGGTGGATTGCCTGAGCTTAGGAGTTGGAGACCAGCCTGAACAAGAGTGAGAGACCCTGTCTCTACTAAAAATAGAAAAATGAGCCAGGCATTGTGGTGGGTGCCTGTAGTCCCAGCTATGCAGGAGGCTGAGGCAAGAAGATCACTGGAACCCAGGAGTTTGAGGTTGCTTGTGAGCTATGACACCTTGGCACTCTATCCAGGGCCACAAAGTGAGACTCTGTCTCAAAAAAAAAAATGCAGGCACTGTAGAGATCACGCACATTATCCAGCTAGACAAGCGAGATACAGAAAGGTTGAGTGGTATCCCAAAGGTCACCAGTTCTGGTCGTTTGACCTCCAGACCATCTCCCTCAGCTCTGAAGGCCTGACCGTCTTTCACAATTGATGTCTACACTCAGCTCAGATGTACAGGAGGTGGAGCAGTTTTTGTGGCCACAGAATGTGACTTGTCTTCCTTGGTACTTGGATGCAGAAAATACATATTTACTTATTTATAGCTCACGTCACTCCTCTATGGATTTAAAACAATCTTATATTGTGTTAAGCTGCCTCATCACATAAGCCAATCAATGCAAATCATTTGGTTTCCTTTTTTTTCCCCAGTTTTTTGGCCAGGGCTGGGTTTGAACCCGCCACCCCCAGTATATGGGGCCAGTGCCCTACTCCTTGGGCCACAGGTGCCGCCCTCATTTGGTTTCTTTGTTTTTATGACAAGGAATAGCCAAATTGTGTAATTTTTTACATCCTCTTACCTTCCTCACAAATCTCCTCCCGCTCCCCTTGCTTCGTCTGCTTGCAGCATCATCACCACTCTCCCTCTTGTTTCCACATTTGTTTCCAAATCTGCTGCTCCATTTGTTTCTCCAACCTGTGGGCCCATCTCAGCTCTCAGGTCTGCCTCCCTCACCCCATTCCCTTTCCAACTTGGCATAATCCTTTCCTCTGCAGAAATGTTTTTTCCTTTCTTTAAAAACTCGCGGCCCCTATTCTGCTTTTCTCCTAGCAAGCCAAGCTTGCCAAGGGCAGGGACACTTATCTCTGCATCTTCCCCAGTGCCCAGCGTGATGCCTGGCACACACTCAAGATGGATGCATGATTCATCTCTCTCCAAGCTCAAGGAATTTGATTTTCTAGGTAAAATAGCGCATGCTTTGTTGGTTTTTATGTGTTAACAGGAAGATTAAGTTTATTGCTTAATATTAACATATCTCATATCTCCATGGTTCCCTCCCCTCCTTTAGGTTTTTATGTCACTTTCTCAGTGAGACCTCCCCTTACTACCTTATTTAAAATTTTAAGTTAATCTCTAAATACCTATTATCTTTCTTCCCTGTTTGATTTTTCTCCATGGCACTTGTTACTATCTTAAAGTACTATATACATGTATTCATTTTAGTTATCGTCTATTTCCCTCAGTTAAAGTAAATTCCATGAGGCCAGGGTTTTTTGTCACTTTTGCTCACTATCCTATCCCTAGTGCCTATGAGAGAGTCTGCCACATAGTAAGTGGTCAATCCATATTTTCCAATGAATGAATGAATACTGCTATGTATTGTCACAAAGTAAAAACTGGAGGGCCTGGGTGATTGTTGCTGTTGTGACATTGCCATGTCTGGTTTGGGGGTAATATTTAGAATAATTGATCTCAACTAGGGGTACATTCATTATTTATTGCATCCTTACATAGTAAGACTAGGCGGCTCTGAAGTTTACATAGAATCAGTGGAGTTGATATTTGGGCACACCATTTTATCATTTTCTGCCTTATATTTCCCATCTTTAAAAATGGGATAACGTTATTATTTCAAGGGTTATTGACAGAATAGAATTTGTGTAAAATGCTGACAACAGGAAGTTCTCACACAAATGATAGCTGTTATTATTTCCCTCAATTCCAGAAACCATCTATAGAGACACTGATTCCACATCTTAATTCTTTTCTGATTATTGCAGCTATGTTTTTTAGTTGCACTCAAATTAGTATTTATTTGCAATAATTTTTGCATTCCATTTGGTTTAAAGACATTGTAGCAAATTGATTACCAAACATTATTGCAGTATTTATGTCCCTAAATTTTTACCATACATTATAAATGTAAAAATGCAAGCATAGAAATAAACTTCTGAAAAACAGTGTGATTTTTGTTTCCTTCTTGCTGTGACTGTCTTTGATAGAGTGGCTAGCAGGACTAAAGATTCTGAAAGTTGAGAACCCTTGAAAAGACAGGGCTTTCATTTATGTAACAACAAAAAAAAAAACTTGTATCCCCTAAATCTATTGAAATAAAAAAAATAATAAATAAAGCACATTTTTTAAAAACAGAAGAAAAGAAAGTGCTTCGCAGAAAATGAATAACCCACAATTTATGAGTCCTAGGCTCATGATTGCCTATTCTATTCTGCATCATTTTTTTGGGTAGGTTGAAGGGTCCAATTAAATTAAGCCATTGTATTGTAATTAAAATTTTGAAACAGGAAATCTTCCAGGGAGTGTAACATATCACACTTTTTATTGAAGAGTGACCTATGAAAAACTCATAACTACAGGCTTGGTACAGTTTGTGCTGGGAGGAGCATAGATCAGTGGAAGCAACAACACATAAATGTCAGGTATGGTAATAATTCTGCATTGGATTTTTTTGGTCTTGATTATTCTGTGTTAATTCTTGGGGAAGTTAGAACTGACTTCTAAATAAAAATCTTATTATTATAGATAATAATAAGTTTTCTAATGTTCTTTGAGCTCTACTTACTTCAACCTCACAAGTACCGATGAGGTAGGTTTCCATTATGTCTCCATTTTACAGATGAGGAAAGAGACACAGACAAGTAAAGTTATTTGCCCAAGTTTACACAACCAGGAACTTGTTGAGCTGGTATTTGCATGCAACATACATCTCCAAATTTTTATTTCTAACCTTCACTGTAAACTGCCTCCTGAAGACATAGGCCATGCATCTCAGAGACATCGTCCTGTAAACTGTCAAGTAAGCATTTGACATGATACTAATGGCATGTTACCCATGAAGCTTTCAACATAAATAGTACACTTTGAGCAAGAACGGCAATTCATGGCCACGTTTGTTTCAGCACAACCATAGTCATCTCCTTTGTAGAGAAGTTAAGTTAATTAGCCAAGCAACAATTGAGATTATTTTATTAATGCTGTGTATTTCCAGCGTTTAGCTCATTGTGACTTATTCACCTTTACCTTTCTGTAGTGTACTTCATTCTGATCTCAGAAGTGTGAGATCATAAAAGAGTAAGCACATTAGACATTATTTTTCAGGTGTGGAAACCAAGAATCAGGGAACAGGAATAACTCAGAGTGCTGCATTTAGAGCTTCCCGAGGCCAGTAACTGTGTCTTATCTGTTTTTGTGTCTCCATTGCCTAGCATAGGTTTGACCCCCACAGTGTGTGAGAAAGGAAGGCGTTGTGGGAGGAGGTGAGGCAGGGAAGACAGGGAGTGTCCAGGACATGCCTCCCAGAGGAACAGCACTGAGACCAAAGTCATGAGACTCCTCTAATGATCTGAACCACTAATCTGCAAGGTAAAGTATGGAGCTTCCCAAGGACGGGCAGAGCCCAGGGACTAGAGAGTCTGGTCAAGTCAACAAGCAAGCAGTTGGTTAGCACCTGCAGCACTGCACAGAGGAAGCAGAGCATAAGGCTGAAGCTGGGACTGTCACACTTTCCACGGATATCCCTCAGGCACCTTCTATGTGCCTGCTACTCCACTAGAGGCTGAACAGGACTCAGACTCCTGGGAGGGGTCTAAGAGGAACAAATAAATCCCTTGACTTGCAGGAGACATGAAAGGAGATCTCTATAGAAGTGAAAGAGAAAGCATCTCAGAACAGAGAGCAAATCAGAGCCACCCACAAAAACCAGCCAGAAAAATACAAGCTCTGATATAAGGAGCACAAAATGCTGAAAGAGCATCTAGAAGGTGCCCAAGCAAGCCTTGGGCGTTAGATATTTCAAGAAGTGAGTTCAAGTCAGACAAAGCAATTTATGCACGGTAAGGAGATGGGAAAAATTCAACAAGTTACTTGTCTGGAGCCAAGTCTAAGTGCTGGGAGGCAGAGCCAGGTGAGTGCAGAAGATGAGAGAGTCCGTGTCATGGAAGGCCTCACAAGTGTCAGGCGAAGGATCTCGAACTTCATCCAGAAGGAATTGAAGAGAATGAAATGGCCGGATAGGCCCTATAGGAAGATTACTGTGGTTTCTAGTGTGAAGGATCCATTGCAGTCTGGTGATGGGAAAATTAGGGAAGAAGCCATTGTACCAGTGCTGCTAAAAGATGATACAGTCTGCACTAAGGAAGTGGTAACGGTAGGGGGTTGAGATGAAAGAGGACAGAGGGCTTCCAATACTGAATAGAAACAGCACAGAATAGGCCACCCAAAAATCTAGACATCCTAGCAATCCATCACTGGTCTTTTCCTTTTAACTTTAACTCCTAAATCCTTTGAAGCCACCCACTTCCCACCATCTTCACTGCTTTTGTGCTCTTATAAATTATCATCATGTGTCTCTTGGACTTTAATGGCAGCCTCCTAACTGTGCACCCTAAACTCATGTGTGCCTTCCCCTCCACTACCACCATATGTCCCCTATCCATTTTCCTCATTACATCTGTTTATTTTTTATTTTAAAAAGTTTTAAGTTGAGATATAATTGATAGACAATAAAATTCACCTGTTCGTAGTTTGGTAAGTTTGGGCATATGAATACATTCATGTAACAATCGCCGCCATCAAATAATGAACAGAATTCCACCCCCAAACATTTCCTGGGCTCCTTTATAATCACTTCCTCGTATTCCTCCCCCACTCCCACTTATCCCCAGATAACCACTGCTCTTCCGTCTGTCACTATAGGTTAGTTTGCATTTTCTAGAACTTATATAAACGGACTCATACAGAATCTTGCTAGAATTTTATAAAAATGGAGTTATACCATATGTGTGCTTTTTTGTCAGGCTTCTTTTTACATTTATCCACATTGGTTTGTTCATTCCTTTTTAATGTTGAGTAGTATTTCATTGTATAGATGTATCACAACATATTTATTGATATATGTTCACCTCTCAGTGCACATTTTAATTGTCTCCAGGTTGTGTCTATTACAAATAGAGTGGCTTTGAACATCCATATATAACTTCCTGCAAGGACATAAGCTTTCGTTTCTCTTGGGGAAATATTTAGGAATGAAGTGGCTGGATTATATATAGTTTTTTGTTTAATTTTTAAAGGCATCACCAAACTTTCTTCCAAAGTGGCTGTGCTATTTTACATTCTCAACAGCTATGTATGAGATTTCCAGCTCTTCCATCCTCACCAACACTTGCTATGGGGGGTCTTATTATTAATGGTTGAAATTATTAACCATTTTATTAGGTGTGTAGTAGTGTCTCATTGTGGTTTTAATTTGCACTTCCCATTTGCACTAATGATGTTGAGCGTTCTTTTCATGTGCTTACATGTATTTGCCATCTGTGTATCTTCTTTATTAAAGTGTCTATTCAGATCTTTTATCCACTTTTTTATCAGGTTGCTTGTTTTCTTATTATTGAATTTTGAAAGTTCTTTCTGTACATATTCTGGATTCAAGCTCTTTAATAGATATATTATCTACAAATATTTTCTCCCAGTCTATGGTTTGTTTATTAATCCTCTTAACAGTACTTTCAGCAAGAATTTTAAAAGTTTAATCACTTTGTTCTTTGATGTGTCATGCTTTTAGTGTGTAGCTAAGAAATCTTGGCCTAATCCAAGTTGACAAAGGTCTTCTGCGTTTTCTTTTAGAAGTTTTTCAGTTCAGATTTGACCTTTAGGTATGTGCCATTTGAGTTAATTTTCTATATAGTGTGAGATATAGATAAAAAGCTTTTTCCCCCATATGATAATCAATTTTCCCAGCTCCATTTGTTGAAAAAAATTGTTCTTTCTCCACTGAATTGCTTTAACATCTTAGTTCAATTTTTTTATTTTTGTCTGCATATGTGTGGGTCTATTTCTGGACTCCCTATTCTATTCCTTGAATCTACTTATTCCAGAACCACACTGTCTTGATTACTGTAGGTTTATAATAATTCTTAAAGTCAGGTAGTGTTAGTACTTCAACTTTGTTCTTCTTCAAAGTTATTTTGGGCATTCCAGGTCCTTTGCATTTTTATACGAATTTCAGAATGAATATGACTTTTTTACAATAAAGCCATCTAGCATTTAGCAGTTGTTTGCAATACAAATCTGATCATGCCCATCACCTTTGATGGCCTCTCTCATACTTCGAATAATTTATTTCCCAGACCATCTCCTGGCCTGAAAGGCTTTTGGGGTCTGGACCCTTCCCTCCTCTCCAACCTCGTCTTCCCTGGTTTCTATTTCTATGTTCCAGGCACTCTGCTCCCTTTTAGTTCCTTGAATATCCCATTGCTCCCTCTTACCTCAGCGCCTTTCGACAGGAGCACTCCAGCCTGCTCTACTCACATCCCTTCCTCCTTCTCAACTCCAAATGCTTCTCACCTCCATTGTCTCCTCCTCGTGAAAATCTTTCCTGATCATCCCCACCTCTAACTATATCAGATCTTCCTGTTCTTCATGACACTTATTAAAGGTTGAAATCATATATGTGAATATAATATTTTTAGGTCTGTCTTCATCCAGGAGAGTGTAACTGCTGTGTGAGGGCAGACTCTATATTTTCCTCCTATCTCTGTACTCTACCTAGCAAAAGGCTTGCAATACAATAGGGGGAGCCCAATAAATATTTGCTAAATGAATGAATGAAGTGGAACTTTTGGAAAGTTGCCTTTTCGTTTCATATCAAGGTGAATCTGGGACTTGGGGCAGGCCCAAGTTAATGGGTGAGGAGACCAGGAAAGACAAGGTTAAGTCAAGGGAGACCAGATCCAGATTTCCTGACTCCCTCTCCATGGCTCACCTGCCACCCCATATAATCTAGTACCTTGAGAAAATCACTTCTCGAATGATACATTTGTTTGCAACAGTTCACACATTTCTCCTCAATTTCTCTTCACTGCCTTGAAATAGGGCCCAGAGGAGAAGCCAAGCAATTAAAAAAAATTATTAAGTTATTGTTTGAGAATTTCATCTTCCATTTTTATTAAAGCAACTATTTAGCATAATAGAAGCACTCTGCTTTATTTCATTTTCTACTAGTTTGAAATGAGTCAAGAAAATTTGGACATGCCTTTAAGCTAAGGTCTGTAATCATGTTAGAAAATAAAGCTGCATTCTATCTATACCTTTTGGACTAGACAGAGGTATCTCAGAAAAGAACCATTTCATGCTGACAGTCTGAGGTGGCACCATACCTGCTCTTCCTCCTGCCACTTCCTGCCACATCCTCCACCTCCAGGAGCCAAAAGCCCCAGAGTGAATCTCAGTTTTGAATTCTAGCTGTGTGGCTATAATAAAATGTCTTCACCTCTCTGGGCTTCTCATGTCTCATTTGCAAAGTCAGGGTGAAAACTACCCTTTATCTACCCATCTTCCACATTTGTTATGAAAATTCACAAGTAATCATTAAGCTGTATAGACCAGCTATGATGACCAGGAGCCATGCTAGTCACTTTACAGATGTGAATTCTCATTTTCACAGCAGCCTGCTAAGGCTGGTATTAGGTTTCTCATTTTATTAACCAAGAAATGGAAGCTTAGGAGAAGAGAAGCCAAATTCCCCAAATTGTGAAGGTCCTGAAATGCCAGCCCCAGAGATTAGACTTCATCCAAAGGACAATGTGGGAAGAGTTAAATAAGGGATAAATAGCAAAGTTGGATCCAAATTTTAAGAACTTGCCAATACATGTGTGGAATGTGGTTTGGAGAGGCTTGGAAAATGGAAAGGAAATCTCTAATAGTAACAAGGTTCTTTGCCACTTTTCAAAGCATTTTTATATATTTTTTGAGTCTCACAAGAATGCTGTGAAGTAGAGAAAAAGACATTATTATTGGCATGATTATTGCTGTTTTTGAATATGGGATCTGCGGCCTGAAAATAGTATAAATACTTGGTTTCAAAATCACACAGTTCATAACAGCAAAACCTAGAAATCTGGACTTCAAGTACGTGACCTTTCATAGTAGTCTTCAGTGGCTGGTATGCAGAAAGCTGGTTACCCTGGCACTGACCATGTAATCTTATGAGCCCTCTCTGACCCTGTCGCCCTAACTGTAAAATTAAAGGATGGAAATGGAGACACCCTCACGGGTTCTTCCTCATATGTTTCAGTCTCTCTTGGGACCCTCGGCGGCACCTCCTGTCTGAGTTAGATGGGGGAAATAAGGTAGAGAGAGATGAGCTCCAGTTGGCCAATAAAGGAAGCTGGGTAAGTGGCTTAGTTACAAAAGGTTAAAATCTACTTGCTTGATTGATTATGAATTTTAAGCGGTTTTTCTTCAGTGCAATCAGCTCTCTCCCATCGTCATCACTCATTAGGGAAAGATTTCCATTCCAGCGGGTGATTGAGGCTGTTTCCCAGAATTTGCATTTTGCATTCTATACACTAAGCACCTTGCTGTCAGAATTATGAAATGTCTTTCTTCACCTGGCGCCTGCCTCTCATTTCCTGCCTGTCCTAGGTCCCTTGCTGGGAAGGTGAGAAGTGACCCCAGAGGAGAGTGCAGGAAGATCATGGCCATATTGACCACTGTCTGGGCCATGCCTGATGGTCAGCCAGCCAGCCTCTGACAGGATGATGGAAAAGGGCAGCCTCATGGCCTCTCTCTCTCCTCTTCTAATTGGCCTTTATGAATATTTAATGAAATCAAGATGGAATTCAATCAGAAGCTTTACCTGCTGCATTTTCAGGAGAAGGAAGAGTAAAAAGAAATGGCTGGATATTGTTAGATTACTCTAGCTACAGGGCATAAGCAGCGTGCTCTGAAATCCCTCTAACACCCAGGTGGCATAGTAGCCTTAACTGCCTGGTTCTTCTACTAAGCCCAGGAAAATTAACCTCTTATACTAAAGAGACACTGTTCATTTCCATGTGCCATGTAGATAGGTTCATTTTGTGTGGAAAGGGAAAGCTAATGTGATGAAACATGAGTTCAAGCTGAAGAAGCTGTTCTAGAAATACCTTGTAAGGAAATCTCTCTCCTTATTTAACGGAAACCTCTTTGTTTTGGAAAAATAATCCATTTTTATTATTAAATGAATTCCTTGTTCACTGTAGAAAAATTATGGAGAAAATCAAAAGTAAAACTCATCTGCAACCTTGCTATCTGGAAATAATGAGGATTAATGTATTTCTATGTGTTTACCTATCCACTCAAACTGGTATAAATATTCACATAATCACACAGTAAGTAATGTTTTGTAACCAACCTTTCTTCTATACACTATCTCATATATCAGTAGATACTAATCTATAACACCATGTCTAATGGTTTGCTGTATTTTATTGTATGAATGCACCTTAAATATTTAACTAATTCCCCATCCCTGTTATTTCCTCTGGGGCCCCTGAAGATGACCTTGTAAGTTTATGCAGAAGACATAGCATAAGAGATGCTTGTGGGATCAAATAGATGCGGATCTAAACAAAGTTCTTCAAGTTATTAGTAGTGTGTTCTTGGGAAGATTAATTAACCTCCCTATGTATCAACTTTTGTATCATAAAAGAAAGAAAGGTTGTTTTCAGGATTAAATAAGAAAGCTCATAAAGTACCTAGTACAGTGACACAAAGTTAATGTTCAGTTTGTGGTAACTATTAATATTGTCATTAATAATAATGCTCTGATAAATTTTATGTAGCTAAATCTTAACCATTACAACTAATTAACTGTTAGATTATTTTTTTTTTTGGCACAGAGTCTCACTGTGTCACCCTCTGCAGAGTGGTGGCATCATAGTTCACAGCAACCTCAAAATCTTGGGCTTAAGCTGTTCTTTTGCCTCAGCCTCCCAAGTAGCTGGGACCACAGGTGCCCTCCACAACGCCCGGCTATTTTTTGGTTGTAGTTGTCATTGTTGTTTGGCAGGCCCAGGCTGGGTTCAAACCCCCCAGCTCCGGTATATGTGGCTGGCGCTCTAGCCGCTGAGCTATAGGCGCTGAGCCTAGACTAATTTTCTAACAGTAGAATTTCTGAATCAAAAGATTTGACCTTTTGAAGTCAACTGGTATTTTTTGAAGCTACTGAAATGTTTTCCTCAGACCACCTGACGACATTTGGGGCTCTCGTCGTATGGTGAAGCCTTGCTCATGTGCCTTTTCTTCTTGGTCTTCAGTTTGCTCATTATAAAATGAGACATTAGTCTGACACACTGGCTCCACACCTCTAATCTCAGCACTCTGGGTGGCCAAAGCAGGAGGATCATTTGAGGCCAGGAGTTTGAGACCAACCTGGGCAACATAGTGAGATCTCATCTCTATAAAACAAAAAAATTAGCTGGGTGTGATAGTGTATACCTGTAGTCTCAGCTACTCAGGAGGCAGAGGCAAGAGAATCACACGAACCCAGGAGTTTGAGGTTATAGAGAGCCATGGTCACATAATTTCATCTAGCATGGGCAGTAGGTTAAGATACTATCTCTAAAAAATTAGAAAGAAAAAAAATGAGATGTTTTTCTTAGTCCAGGCTGCTATAACAAAGCACCACACACTGGATGGCTTATAAAAAAAAAATTCATTTCCTACAGTTCTAGAAATTAGGGTGCCAGCATGGTTGGGCTCTGGGGAAGGCCCTCTTCCAGGTTGCAGACTGGACTAGTGACTTCTTGTTGTAGCCTCACTTGGTGAAAAGAGAGCTAACTAGCTCTCTGGAATACTTTTTATAAGGTCACTAATCCCATTAATTAGAGCTCCATCCTCATGACCTAATTACTTCTCAGATGCCCCACTTCCTAATAATATTATCTTGGGGGTTAGGATTTCAACATATGGATTTTGGGTAACACATTTAGTCCGTAACAGTGTTGAAGTGGGTGCATTTTAGGTTGGGGAATTCTCCTCTACCTCTAGCTCCTTTGTAATGGTCCAGGCAGACCACTGGAACAGGCAGACCTAAAGCCAGCTGGACAGCCCCAGCTGTTAGGCAAGTATGTATTCCTAGAGTGTAGGCTTTGTTTTTCATGGGGGTGTTCTCATGAATGTTCGGTGATGTATAATAGATAAGTGAATCTATAGATGGCAGATGAACTGTAGAAGTTTTCTCTTTTCTATCTGGAATGTCATGTGCACGTATTTGGAAGATGTGTATTATGGGTTGAGTTGCATGCTCCCAAAGGGTATGTTGAACTCCTACGCTCTGGTACCTGTGAATGTGACCTTGTTTAGAAACAGGGTCTTTACAAATGTAATCGAGTTAAGATGCAATCACCCTGGATTAGAGTAGGCTCTGAATTCAATGACTGATGTCCTTATATGAAAGCTATGTGAAGACACAGGGACACAGAGACAATCAAGGAGAATGCCCTGTGACAAGGAGGCGGAGATTAGAATAATGCTGCCCCGGATCAAGGGCTGCCAAGGACTGCTGACAAGTGCTAGACACCAGAAGAGGCAAGGTAGCTTTCTTCCCAGAATATTTAGAGAAGCATGACCCTGTTAGCACTTTGATTTTAGACTTTCTAGATTCCAGAACTGTGAGAAAATGCACTTGATTTAAGTCAAGGGCAGTTTGTGGTAACTGGTTTTGGCCACCCTGGGAAACAAATACAGTGTATATTCTAATTTTCATTTCTGTTCTTCTTTATTAGAACATAAGTTGTAAATTCCTAGGGTCATTTCTGACAACAGTGTGGTTTAATGAGAAAAGTTCAGGATGGGCAGTCTTACTTTCCTAACTAAAAGCCTAGTTCTGCCATTTAGTGGTGTGTGAACTCCATGGGCAGGGAAAGCCTCATGCCAAGCTGGGATTAGAGTGAAGTTCCTCTGTGGTGCCTGTGCTAGGAAATGCCTTCTTCCAGCCAACAAATTCCGTAGTTGGCCAGTGAATTGCCTTCATCAGCCATCCCTATTAGCCTGGAGTGTAATCTTATTTGGTAGTGACTCTCTTCTGATCAGAAAAAGAAAAAGAAAGAAGGGCTAAAACAGGAAGCTGACCTATAGCAAAAGGTCCCTCAGACAACTGCAAGCACAGGAATGGTCTCTTTGTGTACCCTCCAGTCGCCTGCAGGCTCCTTGACGCCCAGGATCAAGTTCGATTTGTCATTGCAACTCCAGCATCTAGATCAGTGCCTGATCCAAAATATGTATATGTTCAATGAAACACTTTGGAAGAAGAATTTTGGGGGGGGCCTGGGTCTTATGCTTTTGACTTTGTTGTTTTAGTCCCTTAAATTTAGCTTCCTTCTGACACGTTGCTTGCATTTTTGACCCATCTTGATCTGGCCCCTAGAGCTACACCTGTGACCCGACCCACACTGTGATTCATGTTTATTCAAATCCATTTAGTAAATGACTTATTAATGATGATAATATCTTCCAGTTAAGGAGCATTCCTCCATGGCAGGCACCATGTTGATATATTGGATGTAAATCTTGGTTTACAAACTCAGGAGTATATATATTTATTTTTATGTTAAAAGCATTTAAATTAAATTTGTAGCCCTCATCCTACTGGACCAGTTACTAAATAAGTCTCTGTCATTTCTGTAGCTCCCCACCCCAATATTTTGCCAACATCTAGAATCTCAAAGAATCAGAAGCATGTGGGGTAGCCTCTCTGATTGCTGATTATTGATTCAGGTCAGTTTTCACTAATACAACCATGTCCCTTGCCCTCGTGTGGCTGTGCTGAAGCTTCCATGTACTGCTCAGGGAAAAATGATCTTTGACAAATCTGTTAGACCATAATTTAATGACCCACCAGCCTGAGTTTACCCTGGCATCTGCCACAGAGCAGAATACAAGTGACAATCGATTAAAAAGCCTTCATCCCCTTCCCTAGTTGAAAAATGACCTCAACATTTCAACTCAAAATCCATTGCTCCCTTCCCTTTCTTTTCCCCTCAAGGATACCCATAGTCCAGTCTCTTCAGTGGACATTGGCCTTCACAAAACACAAGAATAGTACTGACTACCAAGCAGCTTCTGTTTTCCCCTCCTTCAAAAACCCCAGAGAAACTAAGACCGGTAGCCTAGTTATTGCTTTAAGCAGGAAAGGAAGGAAAAATGTAAGAACATATACACAAATTATTACTCCAATAAATTATCTGACTATGCTAGTTCTGTTTAGAGTAATATATTATTTAATCCTCACCATAATCTTGCAAAGGTAGGAATTTTTACGTCTGTGAAAGCTGAGACTCAAGTAAAGACTTTACAAGTAGTAAAAAGAGTTCTGGGAGATGACACAGCTGGTCTGACCCTGAAGCCTTAGCCACTGTATTTCCACTCTCTGTGTCATGAGTTTGGGCAGGGGGAGTTACTTGACAGCTTTGAAGGATGGGTAAATCCAAGTGAGATGGGGGCAAAGGAGGTTGAAATACCAGATTGAGATGCCAGAGATACCCATGTATGCCGCACGTACACGCTTGCTACACACACACACACACACACACACACACACACAGGCACACTCACACATAAACACACACAAGCAAGTCACAAATCCTGAGTCAGGTCTACAGTTTTAGGATCACTGTATCCACAAAGGTTTCCTATTTTAGCCTCATGTTGTTCTCAGAAGTTCTCTGCAAACCTCCTGGTACCAGTTCCAAGCTTGGAGAAAATTCTTCCCACTTCAGGACCCAGGATACTGGAGGTGAGAAAGAGCCTCCCGTTATGGTTGCCTTCTACAGAGGATTCAACGGTGCTCTGAACTGGGAGGCCTGGATTTGAATTCCTGCCCTAAGGTCCTAACCCTCTTTTATAAAATGGAGGAGTTCAGCTCATCAGCCTTGGATTAAAGAAATACCTGGTCTGGACCCTAAATTTGACACATTTCATAACTTCCCACTAATTTCCTTCTAGTGTCAGAGACACACAATGTAACGAGACAGTCTGAAAGACTTATAAGATCTTCCTGTCTTGCACAGTCTCACAGCTTGTGTACAATTTATTTTTCTTACTTTTAATCCAAATATAGTTTCTAATATTTTCTAATAAACTCTGACCTATCTTTCTCACACAGTTTATTGCTATCAGGAAGAATTTTCCCTCCTATCCATAACCCTTCCTTCCAACACTTCCCTACCTTTTCTTTTCTTTTTTCCTGCTGGCAGTAATTATAAGTTGTGGAGCCCACAAAAAAAGCGGATATTAAATAGACTGTATATGATTAGAGATAATGTCACAGGCATGCGTCCGAAACCTGCTGTCTGGCTAATGTGTGTTTTCCTCCCCCTGACACTGAACACAGTCATTATGCCTTGGAGGGGGCAGGGCTTTGGTAATTATGTTAGAAGTGGTTACATTTAAAGAATGCCTTTCTTTGTTCTGTGGAGCTGTCCAAAGCACTACCTCCTAGCTCTGAGCCTGAGGTTGAGGGATCACATTTCTAAGATTCCTGATGGCATGAACTTTACAAATGAACCTTTTCCTTTGGCTTCCTGATTGCATGTGGCTTCTCTGTTGCAAGTTGGAAGTTCTAGACATAAACTAGGCTCCCTGGTCTGGGTTCTGCATGTTACCCTGAGGCTGAGACTAAGTTCTTTACCTGTGAAAAGAAAGGTGACCAAACCAAGAGTGCAGCTGCCTCTGTTATTATAAAAATAGATGTAATTTCATTCATTCCACAAATATTTATTCAACACCTACTATGAGCCAGGCACCATTCTAGGTACTAGGGGTGAGTAAGGAACAAAATATTCAAAACTCCCTACCCTCATGCAGCTTGCATTCTAAAAGGGAGAAGCGTACCTGGACAGAATAAATAAGTAAAATATATGCTAGATGATGAAATGTAAGGTGATTATTTAATTTATTATCCAAGGTAGACACCTCTGAGGGCGAAAACAAAAACTGTTAATAAATACATGGAATAAAGAAGTAGGAACCAGGGCAGTGGTCACCTGAAGGGGCTATGGTAGAAGATAAAGCAATTCAGGGGAGTAAAGAGGATGGTTAGGATGCAGACAGGGGGGCAGGGACCGGCACAGATGAGAATCTCAAATAGGAAGGTCAGAAAGGCATCGCTGTGAAGGACGTGAGTGCAGCAACAAAACATGGCTATTGAGAGACCAGGGTTTTCTCTCTCTTTTTTTTTTTTATTGTTGGGGATTCATTGAGGGTACAATAAGCCAGGTTACACTGATTGCAATTGTTCGGTAAAGTCCCTCTTGCAATCATGTCTTGCCCCCATAAAGTGTGACACACACCAAGGCCCCACCCCCTTCCCTCCGTCCCTCTTTCTGCTTCCCCCCCATAACCTTAATTGTCATTAATTGTCCTCATATCAAAATTGAGTACATAGGATTCATGCTTCTCCATTCTTGTGATGCTTTACTGAGAATAATGTCTTCCACTTCCATCCAGGTTAATACGAAGGATGTAAAGTCTCCATTTTTTTTAATGGCTGAATAGTATTCCATGGTATACATATACCACAGCTTGTTAATCCATTCCTGGGTTGGTGGGCATTTAGGCTGTTTCCACATTTTGGCGATTGTAAATTGAGCTGCAATAAACAGTCTAGTACAAGTGTCCTTATGATAAAAGGATTTCTTTCCTTCTGGGTAGATACCCAGTAATGGGATTGCAGGGTCAAATGGGAGGTCTAGCTTGAGTGCTTTGAGGTTTCTCCATACTTCCTTCCAGAAAGGTTGTACTAGTTTGCAGTCCCACCAGCAGTGTAAAAGTGTTCCCTTCTCTCCACATCCATGCCAGCATCTGCGGTTTTGAGATTTTGTGATGTGGGCCATTCTCACTGGGGTTAGATGATATCTCAGGGTTGTTTTGATTTGCATTTCTCTAATATATAGAGATAATGAACATTTTCTCATGTGTTTGTTAGCCATTCGTCTGTCATCTTTAGAGAAAGTTCTATTCATGGAGAGACCAGGGTTTTAAGCAAAGGAAACAATAGCTAAGCAGCCACTGGAATGGACCGTGGCTGCTGGTTAATGGGAGCAGCTGGGGATCCAGTGGCTGCCGTGGAATGACTGAGAGGGAAACAGTAAGAGGGAGGGCAGGGGGTGCATTGGGTCATGTAGGAGCTTTGCAGACTTGGTAAGGGCTTTGACTTTCACCACTGTGAGATGGGAGCTGTGGGAGCCGTCCTCATCTATTCAGGCTGCTCAACAAAGGGCCATAGACTGAGCAGGCTCTGAAGAACAGAAGTTTATTTCTCACAGTTCTAGATCAAGGTGCCAGCAGATTTGGGGTCTTGTGAGGGCCCATTCCTAAATGAACATCTTATTGCGGTCACCTCACACAGTGGAATGGGATAGCTGGCTTTCCTGTAATCTCTTTTATAAGGGCACTTGCCCAATCATTAGGGCTCTTCCCTCATGATCTAATCATCTTCCAAAGGCCCCAACCCTTTGGGGTTAGGCTTTCAACATATGATTTTGGAGGAGACACAAATTCGTACCAGAGCAGGAGCCATTTGAGGCTTTTGCTCTGACTTATATTGTCTTAATATAATCACTCTAAATGTGATGTTTACAACAGTTGTATGGGGCAGTGTGTAGTAAGTGTGTAGTAAGGGCAGTGGAAACACAGGATGAGAGTCCATTGCAATAGTCTAGGGGAGAAATGATGGTGGCAGGACCCAGGGAGGTGTTAGTAATGGTAGTGACAAGTGGTCAGAGTTTGGACATATTTTGAAGACAAAGCCAACATGGTTTGATGAAGGATTGAATATGAGCCATGGAAGAAAGAATATTGTCCAAGATATTTTCAGGTTTTTTGGCTTGAACATTAGGGAGGATGGAGTTAGCAAGTTTTCCTTAAATGAGAAGAGAGAGACTTTGGATAGACCAGATTTAGAGAAGAGAATTAGGAGTTTAGTTTTAGAATGTTAAGTGTGAGATGGTTATTAAACATTTACATGGAAACATTAAAGAAGCCATGGATATATGACTCTGAAGTTTAGAAGAAAATCCAGTGCTGGAGATATGAATAGTGAAGTCCATTACTATGTACATGATAGGTGACATTTGAAAGGAAAATCTGGGAGAAGATCATTTAAGGAGGAAGTAGAGACTGAGAAGAGAAGAGTTACAAGGACTGAGCCCCGGTTCATTCCAAGGTTAACATTCTGGGAGAAGAGGAATCAGCACAGGAGTTCCAAGGAGAAGCCCAAGAAACAATAGTAAAATTGGGAGAGTAAGGTATCCTAGAAATCGAGTTCTTAAAAAAGGATGCAGGGAGGAGGAATCAAATGCTGCTGCTGCATCAGGGGTGATGGGGACTGAGAACCAGCCAGGGCAGTTATCACAGAGGTCCTGGAGACCTTGACAGGGGCAGTTATACTGGTGCTGGGGACCAAAGGAAGTGAGTTCAAGAAGGAAGGGGTGAAGAGGAGTCAGAAACAGTGATGTAGACAGCTGTTTCAAGGAAAGGAGAGAAATGCATTGGTAATGAGAAGGATAAATGGGGTCAATTTTTTGAATGGAATAATCAGCATGTTTTTATACTGGTAAGAATTCGGTAAAGTAAAAAATTTGATGATGCAAAAAAGATCGGCAACAACTGCTAGAGCTGCGTCCATGAGTAGGTGAGAAGGGGAGGGATCCTGTGAAGAGCTGGAAGCCTTGGCTATAGATACGGGCAGGGACAGTCCCTCCTAGTAACATGAGGAGAGGTAGTGTGTGAACCCAGACGCAGGTGCTTGAGTGGGGATGGGATTGGGATTTTACCTTCTCCATATTGCTTTCTCAGTGAAATAGTGAGGTTGACAGTTTAGATAACTAAGTTTCTTACCCACATCCCAGTGTTGCCTCTGTTGAGACAAGTTGTTGGAAGTTCACACTGGTTGATCCATTCATTTATTGAACTTTCACCGAGCTGGTAGTCTGTGTCTGGCTCAGTGCTTGAAGCTCCACTGGGAGAAACAGACATGAACAAACACATCCAATATTATATGCACTTGAACAGACTTATGTAGAGAAAAAAGGAATAACTAACTCAGCCTGAGAAAGTACAAGAATACTTTAGGGGAGACGTGAATACTGAGTTACATCTTAAATATGATAAGAATAGATATTTGCCAGGTGGAGAAAAGAAGGAAAGTCATGCTAGACCCAGGAACACCACAAGAAAAGACTCAGAAGAATAAAAAAAAATATCCTGTATTTGTATTTTTGGAACATGACAAACTCTATCAATAAGATGGGACTTGTGACTGAAAAGCAGTTTGCACCATTCTGGGAAGGGCCTTGCATGTCAGTCAGTGAAAAGAGTTAGGACAGTGAAGTCCTTCAAGATCTTAAATAGGGGTGTGCCTCTAAGTGACCAGAGTCTGAGCAGGGCAGGTGGGCCAGGCCAGGCTGTGGGAGAAGCAAGGGAGTGAGACAGAACTCCTCTAAGGGGCAGAAGGGCAGTGAAGTTTAGAGGCAGCAGGATGCCCGGGGCAGGATGTGGAAGAGTCTGCCTCGGCTGCCTGAAGACTTTTCTCCCTGGGCGGGGAAGTATCTCCCCATTGGCATGCAGAAAGCACTGCCCGCTTTAGTGCTTTTAATAAAAATGGAAAATATGGGTTTGTGTGATGCTTTTAATCATTTTGGAATTGTAAAGAGCTCTGAGCTTTAGGGGCCAAGACGGCCCTGGTGTGAACATAAATTAGCCTAACAGAGTAGTTAGTGCTGTTTATGAGCAGTATTTGCTGTAAATTTGGTTCTGATGCATCACCCACACAGCCCTAACGTTCAGCATGCCTACTCTTGAAAACAGCAAGTGTTGCTTTTGGCTGTGGCTTCCAGTTAAGAGGGTCATGGACTCCAAGAAGAATTAGAGAGGTCCCAATCTGGTCATTAATTTGCCCGTTCATTCTGCAAACAGGGGTTGATCATCTGCTCTAGGCCAGGCCCTATACCAGATACTGGGAACACACACAGGAGCCAGGTCTTCTAGGAGCCCACAGTTACAGGTTCTAGTAATTTCAACAAAAGTAGTCAGGGACAGTCAGGGGCAAAATGAAAGCAGTGGTCACTTTTACCTGGAGATTAAGGAAGAGCCTTTTTATAAGGACTGTGGCTCATCCCTTGGGAAATGGGTGGCTCTAGCCTGCATGCTCAGATCTTGCAAAGCAGACTGGGATCTCACTGAGTGTTTAGGCCAGGGTGAAAAACTGCTTCACCTCCTTGCTAGCTGTGTGACATTCAGAGAGACTACAAACCTCTCTGAACCTCAATTCCCTTCTATATCCTCATCTATAAAAGGGGGTTTATAATGCTTCTCCTACGTGGTTGTTATAATGTGGACAAAAAATTCTTAACCCAGACCTGGGCCATGGTAAACCACCTACAAATAATTCCCTCTCACCTGCCCTGTGCTTGCCTCTCTTGTGGGAATAGGTCGTGCTGTGCCCTTCTTACTCTCTATAAACAGTTTCCTTCTTGGCCAAGGGCACACATTAGCAAGGCGGCTCTATTACTGTACCCTCAGTGGCTTTTAGTTGTCTCAAGAATAAAAGGAACTCCTAAGTAGTGCACAGAACAGAATCCCCTTAGCAGGATCATCTCCTGTATCCCTGTCCTCTACGCCCCTGTCACACTGGGATGATCACCACTTCCCAGGTGCACACATGCATCCTTGCCTCTGGGCCTTTGCCAATGCAGAAGCTATTGCTGGGACCCATAAGCCCCTTTTCTCTCTTCTCCAGCTGGAGAAATCCACCTATCTTACATGAAATAACCTTAAGTCCTTCTCCTCAGTACACCTGCCATGACACCCCCAGTTGGGCTTAACTGCTTTCTTCTGTGTGATCTCACAACACTCTTCTGGCATCTCACATTTATCTATAGACCTCACCATTTTGAAAGCTCTCAGAATGTCCAGGAACCCAGGAATCAGACTGGAAGTTAACAGTGGTGCCAGTAAGCATCTGTGTCCAATGAAGCTGCCTGACGATGCTCCCAGAGAAGTGAGGGTCTCGCTACTGGCAGGCACTGTCATTTCTTGTTACTGTATTTGAGCCCTAAAAGACACACAATTTACAGCAAGTAAACAATGGCTCTCAGTAAGGAAGGAGTCAAGCTGAGTGTCCAGGTTCTTCCCCACCATGGCACACTGTCTCATCTAAAAGTAGTCTTAAAGAAACAGTCCCCCAGCCTCTAGCATGTGCTAGGTGGGGCCGGCTTCCTAGGTGAGCAACCAGAGCAGCGGCCCAGGACTTGTGATCATTTGGGATTTGGTGCTCTATGGTTGCTGTCTTAAAAATCTTAGCAATTTTGGGCAGCACCTGTGGCTCAAAGGAGTAAGGCACCAGCCCCATATGCCAGAGGTAGTAGGTTCAAACCCAGCCCCAGCCAAAAAAATAAAAGAAGCTGCAAAAAAATCTTAGCAATTTTACTTTATATTTTAAAAGCAAAGTCTGATGGGACAACAAAGTAGGCATCAGGGTCTTGGAGTCTCAGCCACACACAGTTCTGCACCCCACCATCTCCTTACCTCCTTAGGCAGGGTTCTGGGCCACCTGGCTTCCTTACTTCCTGGGCCCCACCTGGCCTCCCTCCCCCAGGATGGCAGAACTGGAGTGTGTTCTGTGGACAAGAAGGCAGTTTTTCCACCCCCCCAAGTACCAGCTCATCCCAGTGTGAGGCTTGAAATACTCTTGGAGTTGCCATCTACAGTGGATAGGAGCAGCTGACCTATGAAAATGAAAGGTGTGACTTGCCTTCCCTGTTTCCTGGCTGGCAGCTGGCAAAGGTTAGGTGATGGTGGGGGAGAAGGGGCGTGTAACTAGCCTCTAGTGGACAATGTGCACTGTGCACCCAATCTCAAGGTGGAGCCCCGGGCACCCATGGAGGTCTGCATTCACTATACAACTTTCCCCACACCCAGGGGAGCACATTAAATAAGAAATTTAAAATTCCATGACAAGTTGAGAGAAATAGCAGAAGAAAGGAAAGGCTTTATCTTTTATTACCTATAATGTCACTTTTTTCCTGCTTTTTGAATAGAGGCTTTGTATTTTTATTTTGTATAAGGGCACCCCAAATTACATAGCTAGTCTTGGTGGGGGACCCTGTGCTGGATACCAGAGATATGGATTTGAATGACATGCATATAATCTTTGCCTTCAAGGTGGCTGTTGGGTCTAGAGTTAGGACAACATCAGGGTGTCAGCAAGCTTTTCTTGTAACGACAACACAGTAAATATTTTAGCTTTGCAGGCTGAATAATCTTTGCCATAACTGCTCAGTTCTGCCTTTGTAGTACAAAAGGAGGCATAGATTGTATGTAAATAAATGAGCAGGACAATGTTCCAGTAAAACTTTTACATGGACACTGAAATTTAAATTTTGTAACATTTTCATATTACAAACATATGAGCTGTGGGCTATACAGATCTGAGCAGTAGGCTACAATTTGCCAACCCTGCACTAGATGATTTCCAAGGGCCTCCCAGCACCTGCTCAGGCAAAACTCAGACCCCGGTCTTTATTCTCACTTTCTTTTCTCCTGTGATTTTCTTGCCTTTATCCGCCTCTGTCTCTGTCTTTCTGTCATTGTCAGTTTCTCATTCTTGCCTGGTTTTCTCTCTCTCTCTCCCTCCCTCCCTCTCCTCCTTTCTTTCTGTTTCACTTTTGTATACACACTTTCTCTTGCTTTATCTTTCTTTCTATCACTTTCATTCTCCTCCTACGTAAGTGCCAAACACACATTCACATACCTGGTTTAAAAAGCCATTGAAACATCCATCTCAGCACAAAGAGCTCTTTCTTCTTTCAACTGGTACAAGTCCTGGACTCTGTTCTCTCTCCACAGGGGGCCAGCTGCCAATTCTTGCTTCCCTTCTAATTAAAAAGCCATTGAAGCAGACAAGGTGGGATCCAAAGTAGTGTGTTACTTGCAGAGAGAAATATTGACACTTTTAGGGACACAATAAGCAGATGAAGAAAAGCACATCCTCTATTCTCTGCTCCTTTTATATCCATAGACAGGTCTTTGTCAATGCGCTTTGAATAGGATACAAATGCAATACTAAGGCAAGCAGTGGACAATTGTCACATCTGCCTCTGCCCACATATAGGAGCTGGCTCAGGGGGAAAAGTTTTGATTCAGAGAAATTGCAATGCTTTGTAATAAGAATGAAAATTATTCATTATATTTTCTTGATCACCTGCTATGTGCTCATAGCTGGAAGGCTATGAGAAACAGGGAAGCATGATATAATTTAAAAACAAAATGTAGGCTCTAGAACCAGTAAGACTTGGGTTTGAATCCCTAGACTGGTGCTTTTTAACTTATGCTGCCTAGAATAAAAAGTAACTAAGAGATAACTGCACATTCATACTCATTGCAGTGTTATTCACAATAGCCAGTGAAATTCACAAAAGCCTATGAAACTCATAGGACTTCTGTTTGCTCATTTATATACGAAGGGCAATGCTGCAATTCAGATTTGCTAACAAGAATTAGATATTTGCGCTAAGTTAGAAGGCCCAAAGTACAGTGCCTAACAAACACGGGGCATTCGTTCAATGGTAGCTGCCAGAAAGTAGAGCTAGAAAAAGGCAGAGCCAAGAGTCCCTCGGGATAATTGCCAAGCCCAAACTTCATCCTCTGTAGAATGCTTATAACATTGGCCTGGAAAAAAAAGAGGGGGGCACTTTGGAGGACTGAAACTGGGGAAACAAAGGCTTGATCAACTACAAATAATGCCTTCTTCTTTGTTTTCTGGTAATCAGATCCTTTATTCTTGTTTATTCCACCAACCAACCATCCAACAAATGCCAAATAGGAATATCCAGCAACTCTAAAAAGCTACCAAAAAAACCAATTTTTAAAACCCCAACCTCTTTGACTACCATCTATTAGCCAACTCTGTAGCCTCTTTTGATTCTGCTCACGTATTCATTTATTCAAGTGCGTTTATCAGGCGTCTACTCTGTACCTTGCACTATGATTTGTTGCTGAGGCTACAGTGGTAAATGGAACACAGTTCCCACCTTCAAGGAGCTCACAGTGCAATGTGGAAATAAATGGACCATTACAAAGTGATAGCAAAAGAACCATGATAGGGGAAATGCAAGCACAGAAAAATGGCACCTAAAACCATCTCGGAGTCAGAAATAGAAGTCACCTTGCATTACCTTGTAATCTTGGAGCCTCATAATTACTTCAGTCTACAGATTGAAGTAATCTTGTATCACCAATATTGAAAATGGAGTGGGGCATAGTTAATCAAGGAAGAATTGCGGCAGAAACGGTGCAGCAGGCAAAGGCAACAGCGTATAAAAGACCTGGAATACCACAATGACCTCGCCTCATGCCTGTTAGAACGGCTATTAGCAAAAACACAAAAAATAACAAGTGTTGGTGAGGATGTGGAGAAAAGAGAATGCTTTTCTTTATACTGTTAGCAGGAATGTAAAATAGCACAGCCATTATTGAAAACACTGTAGAGGTTTCCCAGAAAATTAAATAAACTCCCAGATCCAGGAATCCTACCTGTGGCTATAAATCCAAAGAAAATGAAATTAGTCTGTTGAGATAACTGCACATTCATGCTCATTGCAGTATTATTCACCATAGCCCGGATATGTAATCAATCAACCTCAGTGCTCACTAGCAGATGAATAAATAAAGAAAATGTGGTGTCTACTTACAATGGAATACTATTCAGCCATGAAAAGGAAGGAAATCCTGTCATTTGTGGCAGCATGGATTAATCTGAAGGATATTAGACTCTGGGAAATAAGCCAGGTGCAGAAGACAAACCCCACATGATCCCATTTATATGTGGAATTTAAAAAAACTGAACTCATAGAAACAGAGTAAAATAGTGGTGGCTAAAGGCTGGAGTCGGTATTGGAGGATGGGGATGGGTTGATCAGAGAGTACAAAG
Source organism: Nycticebus coucang (assembly GCF_027406575.1). Taxonomy (NCBI): domain Eukaryota; kingdom Metazoa; phylum Chordata; class Mammalia; order Primates; family Lorisidae; genus Nycticebus; species Nycticebus coucang. Next base: position 45,649,625 of record NC_069801.1, on the reverse strand, counting down.
TTTTAGTTAGACAGGAGAGAAATAAGTTCTAGAGATTTATTGTACAGCACGATGGTGATAATTTTGCTTGAAATTACTATGAGAATAGATCTTAAATGTTCTCACCACAAGAAAATAAGTGTCACTACCCAGGGCACAGAGTGAGACTCTGTCTCAAAAAAAGAAGAAAAAGAAAATAATAAGTGAGTGAGTGACAGATCTGTTACATAGTTTGATCATGTCGCTATGCATATATGCATGAAAACATCGTCTTGGACACCATAAACACATAGAATTTTTATTTGTCAAGTATAATTCATAAAGCTGGAAAAAATAAAACTAACACACAAATAAAATGTATTTTAAAAAGAAGACATGGAGGCAAAGGAAAGCATAACATGTTGAGGAATCAAAATCAGTGTGGAACCTGGACCCCGAGGGGAGTGGTGACGAGCGTGGAGGCCGCAGAGGCAGGAGCAGCACGATCGTGGGAGGCAGGTTAAACCATATTTTGTCAATGGAGATTTGGGTTTTTGAATTTCCCAATGTCACATTTGCACTTTTGAAGTTTTACTCTCGTTTCAAGTCAGAGAATAATTTGAGGAAATTGAAACTAGAAGCAGGAAGACCAACTCATAAATGTGTGATCATGGATACATTCCTTATATTCCTGAACATCAATTTCTTCAAAATGGAATTATGAAACATATCTCATAATATTATGGGGCTTAAGGGAGATAGTAAGAGCTAAGGGCCTCACCCAAGCAGGTGTTTATCCAGGCCTACCTCCCACCCAACACCAGGTCTTAGCACAGAGCTACACGTATAACAGGTATAAACAATATGCATTTACAACTGACTGGGTGATTCCTGTCCTTTAGAAGCATCAAAATGAGGTACCCAGTGATTTTTATGGGTAAGGAGTAGATAGGGTCCTGAACGGCTAAATCCTAGCCTAAAACCAGTCTTCTCCCTTAAGTTCTTGGAGGGAAGCACATTCAGCTACTGGATGACATCTGCCCAAAATTGAAAAAAAAGCGAAATAAAAAACAAAATAAACAAATGAAAATCACTTGAAACTAGTAGACCCCAGGGTCCTGTGTTTGAGAGAATTCTTTCTGGCTGGAGGCAAGGCCAATGTGACCTCCTTTCCTAAGACCTCTTGGGAGGTCACGCCTGGCTTCCTCTGAGCGGGAGAGGAATATCTCTTTCTGAGCAGAGATGTTGGAACCCTTCTCTCCTCTGCAGCATCTTGGAATAAAGGAATTTAGAGGAATCTTGGGATAGAGGCCCACATTTGGTATTATGGCCTAATTTGTACCTTGGTGTGCAAAGCTCTTCAGGCTTTGTGAGAAGTGACAATCAATCCTCAGAGGAAGAGAGTGGAGCTTCCTTCAACTGGTGGGACAATATCGACAATATCTAGATGTGTATCTGTGACTTTCCCTGGGATCCATCTTTGACTAGAAACTTTAAAAAGGGACTTATTATTTAGGTAAAGCATTTTTGGTGCCAAATCAGGCCCAAGGGATATTCCCAGTGCCACCCAGGCAGTGAACAGGCAGAGAATAAGAGGAGTGGTTACCCCCTGAGAGTTTAAAAAGCAAACAGACCTAAAAACCTGAAAGCCAACATAGAGTTTAAAAAGCAAACAGACCTAAAAACCTGAAAGCCAACAGTTAAATGTGAAAAGGCAGTTTTCACTGTGTACAATATAATGAATAAACAACATAATGAAAAGAGTTCGAATCCACTAAATCATCTTTTTAAAAAAGAATTAAAATAATAGTCAGATACCCACGTGATACCTATTATATTAACAAAAAAATACTGTTAAAGTTACAATCTCCCATGTTGGTAAAACTATAGTAAAATCTTTATCTCACACACTGTTGAAGAAAGTATAAATTGTAATGGCCTTACTGGAGAGCAAACTGGTGGTATGTATCAAGAGTAATAAAAAGGTATGCACTTTCTGATTCAGTAATTCTACTCATGGGTATTCATCTCAGAGAAATAATTTAATCCAAATGAAAGAAAAAATCATATTCAGGAAGTGGTTTATTGTGATGTCATTTATAATAACAAGATCATATAATAGGCTAAATGTCTTATATTTAAGTAAACTGTGCATTTTCAATAAATGGAAGATAATGAAGTCATTAAAAGAACATTTCCAATGACTATACAACAGTATTGGAAAACTTCTTATGATGCGATGTAAACTGAAAATAGCAGAATATGGAAAGTAACATCATATTTATGCCATGATTACATCTTTAATACATAATTATTACATATGCATTACAAGCACAGATATTTAGATAAGGACTGGAAAATAGCATGGAAAAAATAAAAATAGCTGTTGGGATGTTGACATATTGCTTGTATTTTTTATCAGTTTTATCTTGATAGCATTGATATTACCATTTAATAACATTATGTATTACAGAAGGTATTTTTGAGGGTGTGGAATTAATAGTCAAAAGCTCTAGCTAGGGGCACAGTGGCTCACTCCTGAATCCTAGCACCCTAGGAGGCCATGGTGAGTGGATCACCTAAGCTCACAGGTTGGAGACCAGCCTCAGCAAGAGCAAGGCCCTGTCTCTACTAAAAATAGAAAAACTAGCCTGTGTCTTGGTGGATGCCTAAGCAGTCCCAGCTACTCAAGAGGCTGAGATAAGAGGATCGCTTCAGCCCAAGAATTTGAGGTCACTGTGAGCTCAAATGGACAAGATGGCACTTCACCCAGGCAACAGAGTGGGACACTATCTCAAAAAACAAACAAACGAAAAAAAAAAAAAAGCTCAATTTAAATCTTAGCTGTGTCACTTACTAGCTATGTGATTTAGGATAATTTACTTAACCTCTCTGAGCCTTGGTTTCCTCATCTCTAAAATGGGGTTAAATACTTGCGTTATGAGGGTGCTATGAGAATAAAGTAAATAAACATAAATGAAGCACCTGTTGCATGTTGCTATGTAGGTGTTCGACATAAGTTTTTTTTTTTTTTTTTTTCATTATTTGGGATTCATTGAGGGTACAAAGAAATTAGGTTACCCTGATTGCGTTTGTTAGATAAAGTCTCTCTTGTATCAACATAAGATTTTTACTTCTTAATTACCTCTTTCCTAGAAATGGTTAATCAGTATAAAAAAATATATGTATCAAAATAGTTTAAATAAATTAAAAATATGTTAGGAAAATTGAACAAGGGAAAATAAGGATAGTTCAACAAATGTTAATTCCCCTTACTTTCCCAGTTCTTTTCTATGAAAAGTGTAAAGAAATTTTAGAATATTCTGGCTGCTTTGTTGATTGAGTCCTTAGCTGAACAGAAACTTTTTAAATATGATGAGGTCTCATTTATGTATTTTTGTTGTTGCTGCGATTGCCCTTGGAGGTCTTCATAAATTCTTTCCCAAGGACGATATCATGAAGAGTTTTACCCACATGTTCTGCTAGAGTTTTTATAGTTTTCTGTCTTAGATGTAAGTATTTTATTCATCATGAGTTAACTTTTGTAAGTAGCAAGAGGTGCAGTTTCAATTTCAGCCTTTTACATATAATTAACCAGTTATTCTAGCATTGTTTATTAAATAGGGATTTCTTTCCCCAGTGTATGCTTTAGTTTAGTTGATCAAAGATCACATGGCCATATGAGGCTGGTTTCATCTCTTGGTTCTCTGTTCTGTTCCACACATCTATGTCTGTATTTTTATGCCAATACCATGCTATTTTGATAACTATGGACTTGTAATATAATCTGCAGTCTGGTAATGTGATGCCTCCAAATTTGTTCCTATTTCATAGAAATGCATTGGCTATTCAGGGTTTTTCTGGTTCCATACAAAACAAAGAACCATTTTTTCAAGTTCTTCAAAGTATGACAATGGAAATTTAATGAAGTTTGCATTCAGTCTGTAGATTGCTTTGGGTAGTATAGACATTTTTAACAATGTTGATTCTTCCTAGCCATGAGCATGATATATTCTTCCGTTTGTTAACATCCTCTGCTATTTATTTTCTTAATGATTCATAATCTCTCTGTAGAGATCCTTACATCCTTTGTCAATAAATTTCAAGGTATTTCATTTTCTTTGGAGCCATTGCGAAGGGTTATAATATTTTTGGTTTGATTCTCAGCTTGCCTGCTGTTGGTGAACATGAAGATAAAGAGCATTAATTTGACTTCCTCTGTCCCCATTTGGATACCCCTGATATCCTTTTCTTGCCTAATTTCATTGCCTTGTAGTGGTGGTAGTAGACGTCTTGTCCCATTCTAAATGGAAATGTGTTTTTTCTCAATTCAATATGACGTTGTAACCTTTAGAGTGGGAGAAGACATTTGCATGCTACAAATCTAACAAAGGGCTAATATTCAGTATCTGCAAAAACTCAAGCAAATCCAAAAAAAGAGCAAATGCTCATTAAAATCTGGGCGAGAGACATGAACAGAATCTTTTCTCATGAAGACAGACAAATTGGCAACAAACTCTTTAAAAAATTTTCATCATCTCTAATTATTAGACAAATGGAAATCAAAACCACTTTGAGATATCACCTAACCCCAGTGATATACCACATCACAAGGTCCCAAAGCAATGGATGCTGATATGGATGTGGAGAGAAGGGAACATTACTGCCCTGCTGTTGGGACTGCAAACAGGAAAGAGAGTCCTCAAAGAACTCAAGTATACCTTTTCTTTGACCCTGTAATCCCATTAGTAGGTATCTACCTAAAAGAAAAAAAATCACTTTGTCAAAAGGATATTTGCACTCAAATGCTTATAGAGCCCAATTTACAATGGGTGGTGCCTGTGGCTCAACGGGGTAGGGCACCTGTCCCATATGCCAGAGGTGGCGGGTTTAAGCCCAGCCCTGGCCAAAAACCACAAAAAAAAGGAAACAACCCAAGTGCCCTTCAACACGTGAATGGATTAATCAACTATGGTATATGTATACTGTGGAACACTGTTCATCCATAGAAAAGATGGATATTTTGTATCTTCTGTTACAACTTGGATTTATTTGAGAAACACACTCTTAATTTTAAAGTATCACAAAATGGAAAATCAAGCATCCCATATACTCAATACTAAATTGAAACTTGTAGATTAACAACAGTGTGCTCTGGCTTGGCGCCTGTAGCACGGTGGTTAAGGCGCCAGCCACATACACTCAGGCTGGCACGTTCCGACCTGCCCTGGGCCAGCTAAACACTGATGACAACTGCAACAACAACAAAAAAGCTGAGCATTGTGGCGGGCACCTGTAGTCCTAGCTATTTGGGAGGCTGAGGCAAGAGAATTGCTTGAGCCCAAGAGTTTGAGGTTGCTGTGAGCTGTGGCACCATAGCACTCTACTGAGGGCAACCTAGTGAGACTCTGTCTCAAAAAAAAAAACAACAGTGTGCTCACATGACAGAAAAATTCAATTAAATTCAAGAAGGAGGGAGGTAAGGGGGGGGTAGTAAGTTTCCTCTAACAGGTGCAACATACAGGTATACGGCACACTTCCTGGGTGAAGGTCACAACTGCAACTTGGACTTTACCTTACAAGCACACAATGTAACTTAATCCTATGTACCCTCATATTAATCCAAAATAAATGTTTTAAAAAACAGAATATTCTGTTCAAATTGTTGAGAAATCTGAGATAAATGATGCTTATTTTTCAAAACTTCTTTTTTAGTAACAAATAAGAGAATAAGAAAAGAAAGGCAGAAAAACCATTTCCCCCACCCGACTTGCTTCCTAAGCTGCATGTACACACACTAACTCTCACCCCTCTCATCAGACTTCAAGATGTGTCCCAGAGTTCCAAGAAAATAACATTTTGGTCTTTTTTTGTGGTGAACACATTTGCTTTCCCCACATAACAAAAGGTATCACTTTGCTTTTAATTATGGGCTGTTGTTATGCATTGCTTTTATTTGGCAAAGATGTTTGTTTCAGGAAAATTAATTTAGACAGTTCCATTTTTCAAGCAACAATACCTTCTGTCCCAGGCTTACAAAGAACAATTAGATCTGGATTCTTTCCTACAATCAAGCTGGCAATTTCTTGTGGAAAGTCGTGGTCGATCAGCGTGGAATGGAGCTTCCATGAGAGCCAGTCAAATGCAGAAAATAGACTTTTCTGGCCTGGCACTTTTACTTCCTGTAGTATATATAACTCTGACATTGTTCAGTGGCATTACTCTGGCTGGGCAGGAACACAGATTAATGTTACATCACTTTCAGTGCCAGAGTTTTATTCTGAATGTCATGATATTTTTCACAGGAACTCCACAGTTTTGTGCAATTCAGCAAACATGACGGAGGGCCTGCTAAGTGCCAAGTACAGTGGTAGGAGCTTGAGATACTGATCTGAATCACACAGTGTCCTTGCCTGCAAAAGCTCACAGTCAGATGACTCAGACAGATAATTGCAGCACACACAGTGAAAATGTCTGTGGCCAAGGGTACCACGAGGTGCAGAGGAACCTTGAGGAGACACTTGACCCCACCAGGAAAGCAGGCAGCCCCCAGGGGATGATGATGTATTAGACAAGTCATATATGAAGGAAGAGGGGAGGAAAGGCAGGGGTCTTGGAATTGAAAATAAAATTCTTACTAGACTATGTACCATTTACCCAGTGGTTATATGTCAAGCACTAGGCTAACTGCTTTACAAAGTATTTAACTGACTTGCCCATGGTCAGTTAAACAGTGTGTAGTAGAGAAAGGTTCAAAAAAGGTTCAAAAAAGGTAAATTATTGGCTCATACAGTGGCAAAGCTGAGGCCAGAACACACAGCTTCTGGCTTCCAGGTGTTTCCGATCCATCATCACTTTCAGACCTGACCACAATCCTATGTGCAACTGCCATGAACTACTTTGAACACTTACTAAATCTGAAAGAGAATGGGAACAAAAAAGACTTCACTGAACACTTACTTGAGTATGATAGGATCTTTTTAGCGTCACAGCCTCTGAACTTATCCATGTAGGTAGAGTGGCCTTAATACTCTCCAAAAACAAAAACAAAAAACAAAAAACTGAAGCTTTTGTATTTTATTATAATGCTTATTGTTTATCTTTTAAAAACGATGTGATGTGAATTTTATGTTCTATGTCAAACTATGTGTTGTAATAGGAAAATTCTGAATGAAGATATAACCAGTTAAAAATTTTTTATACCCAATTTAGAGACTTAGAAATGAGAGAGTAGGGAAGTCATTTGTTCAAGGGCTCTCCCACTCACAAGTGTATGAGCTGGGACTCGTCCTATTGTCTGTTCTATGGTCCCATCCATGGCCCAGACCCAGAGCTTCTTAGTCTGGCCCCACTGCTCTCACTGCCATCACTTTCACCTGTTTCTGTGATCCTAACCTTCATTGAAAAACAGTGTGGGAGTCCAGTCTGCGGGTGTGTCCCTGCATGAACCAGGGCACGCTCCATCACCCTGTAAGCCTCAGCGTATCCTTTCTAAGAATCCAAGGATATGAATTGTGAGTTAAGACCTCACACCTAGTACAGCCTAATTTCTCCTGTCCTTATTTTTCTTTTTTCTCTGTGTCTTTGGTTATGTGGTTTTTATTTTGTTGTATTTCTTTTATTATAAGCTTCTTCAAATTCTTTTTTGGAATTAGCCATATTTAATTAAATAACTAGATGGGAAACATACAGAATGCGATGTTTCAGGGGGATGCCACAGTAGTCTTAAGAACTGAATGTCAAACACAAACAGACCCATTAGCTCCAGAGGCAGAGAGCAGTTAGGCCTCATCACCCATGTAGGTTCCTCTTCTTTTCTGTCTTATCCTCGATGAAAAGTAAAATACTTCCTGTCCTTCAGAGGCCACTTCAGTTACCACTTTTTAAAGGAAGCCTTCTGAGAACTCCTCAGTTAAAACCCCTTGAGTCAAATAAATAACATCATTAGAACACTAGACAAATGGGCGGCACCTGTGGCTCAAAGGAGTAGGGTGCCGCCGGCCCCATATGCCAGAGGGGGCAGGTTCAAACCCAGCCCCGGCCAAGACAAATTATGAACTAAATTCCTCCTTTTCCTGTCCTTCCCCACCACACTACTTTGCTTTCCTTAACCATTTTTTTCCCCTGGGCATCTGTGCTTTCCTAGGCACTGGGTTGTAGACATAAATCCCCTTTGTCATGTACTGAAGGAGGCACAAAAGTGAACAGCACAGAACAGTGTGGCAGGTGGCTTTGAACAGGTCTCTTCCTCTCTGACGCTTCAGTTTACCTTTCTTTAAAATAAAGTAGTTGAACTAGTTGATCTCCAAAGTTCCTTGCTCTGACGTCCCAATAAGCTGTGTTATGGGATAGCCTCATTCAGGCTGGATCTTGACATACTTAAAAATGAAGAGTAATCAAAACTTTAAAGTACAATTTGAAGTCCTAAAAGGCACGTCTTTTTTATTTTATTTTATTTTATTTTATTTTATTTATTTATTTATTTATTTATTTATTTATTTGAAACAGAGTCTTACTCTGTCACCCTGGGTAAAGTGCTCTATTGTCATAACTCACAGCAACCTCAAACTCTTGGTCTTAGGTGATCCTCTTGCCTCAGCTTCCCAAGTAACTGGGACGACAGGTGCCCCCTACCACACCTGGCTAGTTTTTCTATTTTTTTTTTTTTTAGTAGAGACAGGGTCTATGGGGTCTCACTCTTGCTCAGGCTGGTCTTGAACTCCTGAGTTCAAACTGTCCACTTGCCTCAGCTTCCCAGTCCACCCTAGCACTCCTCTAAGAATTACAGGCATGATCCATGGTACCTAACCAAAAGGCAGGTCTTTTTAATTCTAAAGTTTGATTCAGCAAATGTTGTGACTCAAAACATACAAAATATACAAAAATAATTCATGATCACAGAACTTGCTCTGGTAACAAGCCAAATATCACATCTGCAACAAACTTCTCAAAGCCCTATCAGGGAACAGGTACAGGAAGAGTACAAATACAGTATATGAAAAACATTCCATTCTAACCTTGGAGGAGAAGGCAAAGGATGGGAGATAGAGACAGAAGAAGTGGGGAGAAAAAGAAAGACTAATGTGTAAACGTCTAGCTGTAACATAAGACATGTTCCATGCCATGGCATCATCACAGCTCACAGCAACCTCAAACTCCTGGGCTCAAGGCATCCTCTTGCCTCAGCCTCCTGAGTAGCTGGGACTACAGGTGCCTGCCACAATACCCAGCTAGTTTTTTCTATTTTTAGTAGAGACAGGTCTTCCACTTGCTCAGGCTGGTCTTGAACTCCTGAGCTCCAGCAACCCACTGGCCTCGGCCTCTCAGATTGGTAAGATTACAGGTGTAAACCATTTTGCCGGGCCTTTCTAGCTGTCTCTTAATGCCTGGGTCTTTCCTCCAGAGCCAAGGAAGGTGAATTTCTCCAGCACGAGCCTGCATGTCACTGTTCAGGGGCTGAGGATGAGGCATCTGTTATTTCCCTCCAGCAGGAGTAAGGGTTCCAGCTGTTTATCCAGTTCTTTTTAGGAACCTGATTTCCATATTTAATCATTTAACACATATTTAAACAGAGCTCACTCTGCCAGGAGGCTTAAACACTGTCCTTTCTGTCAAGGAGCTTAGAAAGTAATGAGAATAGGTATAAACATAGGTAAATAGAGAATTTCAGAGCTCACCCTTGAGTTGTAGTGTCTCCAGTGCCCTTGTGCAGGGTCGGCTGCAGGTGTACAGGGTGCCCACTGCAGTTCGTGCTGCTCCTCTGCCTAGAAACCTGGGAATCAGCCAAGATTTTTTTCCTCATCCGTCACAACTAACCACTCTCACTCTGATTGAGCATAGGCTTCAGGGACAAACAAAATGGGTCTGAATCTAGGTTTTGCCCGTAAGCAGCTATGACCTTGGGCAAGTAACCTAACCTCTCAAGCCTCAGCGTCTTCATTTGTAAAAAGGGGCAATAATGCCTATCTTGGTGGGTTGTTGAGAGGACTGGCATACGTGCTCGGCAAACATCAGCTGTTTCAGCCACTGCTGCTGTTAATTCTCCTTGCAAAACGGCTTTGCACTTTCCTATGCTCGTCTCCATTTCCACTTGCCCTGCCTTTGTGCAGGCTGCCAGAGGCTGAACTAAGATGCTCCTTTAAGTAGCCCTGGGGATGAAAGATACTTGCATGCCTGGATTTTCCAATACTGTAACACTACTGAGGCAGAAACACTCTGCAAAATACGTTGAAGAGATCTCATACGTGTAGCCCCAGGTTTTGTCTGCTAGCCCACTCTGCTTCCTACGGGCTTTAACCCCTTGCTGTGGGATTCTATTTCAGCCTTGAGTGATGTTCACTCTCTTCCTGTGTAACAGGCTAATGCATTTTTTATTATCCTGATGGGGGGTAGGTGCTGGAAAGGGAGGGTGAGACTTAGCCACTGCTCAGATTTCCCTAAAAGGCAGTGGGATTGAGAAGTCCTTGAGAATGACATCCATATATCAGCCAGTGGGCCAGGTTAAGGTTTGGGGGATACTTTGAACCCTGGTCACAGTACCTTCCCCCGTGTTTTTCTTGGGAACATTTAGCACACTTGAAATCGATGCACATTGTATGATCATTTGATCAATATGCCTGTCCTCCCCACTTCACTAGCAGATAGCTCTTTGAGGATAGAGGTTGTATCTTTCTCATTCTAGCCCCAGCAAGATGCTTGGGGCATACATACACAGCAAAGGCTCCACTGGTATTTGTTGAATTAACAAATAGTAAACAGAGAGGCAAGGCATTATCTGGGAAAGCTGTGTTGACCAACAGTTGTTCAGCAAGAAAAGTAGATAAAAGGCCTTGTCAAGAGCAGCAGCCAAGGTTGGGGGCAGTAAGAATGATCTGGCATGTAGAAGGCGGTATCCTACTTAGGAGAGATGGGCATGAGCTCCGTGCATTGCGATAGGGCTTCCCAAAGGTTCATCTTCCCTGCTTTCTTTGCTGGCAGAAGTAACTGGCCCCTCCCTCCTACGCCTTCCTTCTGCCAGGTCAGAGTCAGTCTCATACATGTCACACTGACCAATGTAATTGTTTGAAGTTTGGTTCTGAAAATAAGAGGTACTTTTTGTTTGTTTTCCAAATGTAAGGTTATGTCATAATATAAAAACTGCTTTTTAAAATAACACATAAAACTCATGGAGATTTTTTGACACTGTCCTTGAATGTCAAGCTAGGAAATCTGATCTTTACCAAAAATTCAGTGGGAATCATTAAACTATTTTAAGAAAGGAGAAAATTTAATTTTAGTGTTATCGGTCCTGCAGCCAGTGAGGAGGCTAAACTGGAGTAAGAGTGATTAGAAGCAGTGAGCTTAAAGAGAGGCCAGTGCCACATGAAATATATTCTATTCCTTGGAGCAGAATGAGCTTGGGGATAGGGTAGGGAGGGGACAGGAGATGCCCAGATACTTAGAAAGTGACTGTGGCTGCGGAGGGAAGGAACAGAATGGGGAAGGGAGGGGTTACAGTAAGGGAAAGGCCTGACCCCTGAAGCCCAGTGAGTGCCATGCGCCTTTGCCTCTGTTCCGAGGGGGGGTGATCCCTGGGTCCTCCCCATGATGACGGGCTTCTGGAGTGACAAGAGAATCTACAGGGATTACTGGTGCTCTGCTTTAAATCAGCTCCAGTCTATGCTGTGAAAGACTGACTTTTCCCCAAATAGCTATCTTGCATGAAACGCAGAAAGCAAAACAGAACACATAATCAGTGACTATTCTCTTCTACCACGCAGAACCCCACACATCAAACCAGCCACCGAGCTCCCAGAACACCACGTCCCTTCTCATTCTGGGAGATAATTGTAATGCAGTCGTGACCAAAAGGAGAAGCCCATTTTTAACCATAGCCTCATAATCACCCATCCAGATGAAGAAGGCCAAATTCCTTGTGGCCCAATCTCTGGGGGGCCCAAGACAAAACAGAAAGCGTTTTGAGGAAAATTGTGGGGTTAGTGCATGAGTGTTGGGTGTGTGTGTGTGTCCATTGGAAAAAAGGGGGTCAGTAGATCCCATTTAGTTGTCATATTGGTAACAGGTGATCAGCAGATATTTATTGAGCATCATCTATTGGTCAGGTGCTGAGCATCATCTATTGGTCAGGTGCTGAGTTCATCCCTGAGAGGACAGAAATGAAGAGGGCATATCCCTTGCCTTCAGGGAGCTCACACAACCAGTGGAGAGGATACAGAATTAAGCAGGCCATAGAAATATAGTGTGGTGGTGCTCTGATGGGGAATATTGACAGGAGGCTAAGAGTAAGATCCAGCTCAGCCTTGGCAGGGTAAGAAAGTCCTTATAAAAGAAGGAGCATGTATGCTAAGAATCAAATAAGAAGAAGGGATTTGCTAGGTAATTTAGATTAGGTATAGGTATCCACGTTCCTTATAGAGGACCAACACATGCAAAGTCCTAGAGACAAAAGCTCAGCAAAATTGGGAACCAAGAGTGGTTCATTACAGCTGGAGCTCAGAGTCTGTGAGGATAAGAGATGGAAAACAGGAGCCGGGTCATGGAAGTTCTCCAAGAGCCACTTAAGGGTCAGACCCTATCCTATAGGGACACTGATGAATTTTAAGATGTGCATTCTAGTTGATTCATTTCAACTGCAATGTGGACAACGAAGTACAAGAGGCAAAACTAGAGGTGGGGAGACCAGTTAAGAGGCTGTTGTAAAAGACTGGATGCCAGGTAGGGAGAAGTCCAAAGGCTCTCTGCACAGAGCTGGAGCCAGCACTGAGCTCCCAGTTCTCAACTGTTGTGTTCCCCACTCTGTCTGTTGCCCTCTGTGTAGAGCAATTCTTCCTTTTTCTCTTTGCTTCTCTTTCCTACAGGCCCCTGGAGGTTGGTGGGCCACTTTATGGATGAGTACTCAATTGCCAGCTAGCTTGAGAAACTTGCTTTGCATAGCACAGCTCCCAGGTTATAGATTCAGGATTCACACTTTTGTCTCTCTGATTTTGAGTCCAGTTCCCTTTCTTCAAATGTTTTTTTTTTATTATTATTATTGTTGGGGATTCATTGAGGGTACAATAAGCCAGGTTACACTGATTGCAATTGTTAGGTAAAGTCCCTCTTGCAATCATGTCTTACCCCCATAAAGTGTGACTGACACACACCAAGGCCCCACACCCCTCCCTCCGTCCCTCTTTCTGCTTCCCCCCCATAACCTTAATTGTCATTAATTGTCCTCATATCAAAATTGAGTACATAGGATTCATGCTTCTCCATTCTTGTGATGCTTTACTGAGAATAATGTCTTCCACTTCCATCCAGGTTAATACGAAGGATGTAAAGTCTCCATTTTTTTTTAATGGCTGAATAGTATTCCATGGTATACATATACCACAGCTTGTTAATCCATTCCTGGGTTGGTGGACATTTAGGCTGTTTCCACATTTTGGCGATTGTAAATTGAGCTGCAATAAACAGTCTAGTACAAGTGTCCTTATGATAAAAGGATTTCTTTCCTTCTGGGTAGATGGCCAGTAATGGGATTGCAGGATCAAATGGGAGGTCTAGCTTGAGTGCTTTGAGGTTTCTCCATACTTCCTTCCAGAAACGTTGTACTAGTTTGCAGGCCCACCAGCAGTGTAAAAGTGTTCCCTTCTCTCCACATCCACGCCAGCATTTGCAGTTTTGAAGTTTTGTGATGTGGGCCATTCTCACTGGGGTTAGATGATATCTCAGGGTTGTTTTGATTTGCATTTCTCTAATATATAGAGATGATGAACATTTTTTCATGTGTTTGTTAGCCATTCGTCTGTCATCTTTAGAGAAAGTTCTATTCATGTCTCTTGCCCATTGATATATGGGTTTGTTGGATTTTTTCATGTGGATTAATTTGAGTTCTCTATAGATCCTAGTTATCAAGCTTTTGTCTGATTGAAAATGCAAATATCCTTTCCCATTGTGTAGGTTATCTCTTTGCTTTGGTTATTGTCTCCTTAGCTGTACAGAAGCTTTTCAGTTTCATGAAGTCCCATTTGTTTATTTTTGTTGTTGTTGCAATTGCCATGGCAGTCTTCTTCATGAAGTCTTTCCCCAGGCCAATATCTTCCAGTGTTTTTCCTATGCTTTCTTGGAGGATTTTTATTGTTTTATGCCTTAAATTTAAGTCCTTTATCCATCTTGAATTAATTTTTGTGAGTGGGGAAAGGTATGGGTCCAGTTTCAGTCTTTCACATGTAGATATCCAGTTCTATGTTGTCAGAGGGACTTCAGATTATGAAAAAGAAAGTATCTTCCAAGCTGAATATTGCCTGTAAGAGTCCCCACATTCAGAGCCTTTGTCTTTATCAGTAGCCTGCGGTAGCTGGGCTGCCCAAACTGCCTTTTTGTGACAAAATAACCAACTGGTATCCTACTAGTGTCTTGTTGATTAATGCTACCTTCCCTGAAAAGAAAAGGATTGGAAACAAAATCACAGAAGTAAAATCAAACATATTAATTATGACCATAATTATAAGTGATTTACATATCTACTTCAAAACAAAGACTCAGCCTGGGACAAAAGTAGTAACATAAGGTTGAATAAGTCTAAAAGGTACTTTCATTTAGTATATATAAATACAATCTTAAATACGCACACGTAATAAGAATGATGATAAGAAAATACACCAAAATATTAACTCTGATTCTCTTTCAGTGATAGCATTTCACTAATTTTTACTTTTACTCCAAATTTGCCAGAAATATCCCCACTTCCTGACTTTACTTTTACTCTGAATTTATTGGAAATTTTGAAAATGACAAAATTAGGCATGCATTATTTTCACAATTATAAAACTTTTGAAGATGGGTTCTTTAACTTAGTATAGCTGTACTTTTCCTTGACAATTACTGAACCTACAAAAGGTCCAAAATTCCTGGGTAAGGTATTTAATTAGCCCAGCTTTCAGTACTTCCACTACTGGGGCAATCCCCTATCACCAGAGGTGAGGTGACATTGTGCTAACAAAACACCATCTGCAGGATGCCTGGGGAAGGAATGGATACTAGAGCAAGGACGCGAGTAGACAACTTCTTACACATCCACCATGGATGCTCTGGGAATCCCTGGTTGGCAAATTCAGAGGTTACTCTTGTTGACCTTTGAACACACATCCTCCATCATCTTTATGGGGTCATACTCAGCATTGACACGATGAGTTAAGCTTAACATGGTAGTTAAGCACAGAGATGCGTCTCTCCTGAATGTCCACGGGGCACCATATTTACCAGGGAAGGCTAGATACAGGACTCATATATATAAGCAGAGTCCACATATCAACTCCTGATTTACCCAACACTGGCACACACCTTCAGGAGTCCATGGGACACACAGGCACACTTGAACATATCCCCCTCAATCTAGATGTGGGATCCTTTTGTTTAAGAAGAATGTCTTCTCCCCCACTTCAAACACACAAACACACACACTACCACGCAGGTGAAGGCTCTTCTTTCCTTAGGCTGAAGGTGTTGGTCAGCTAGTGGTTCAAGAGCCAGGAGGCCCTGTCTGCCCATTAAACCTGCCTCCTACCTCACTGACTTCATTTCCTCTAGATTGCGTATCCTACCACCCAAGCAGTTAATGTATCTTCTCCATATAAAAGGCTCTTATGTTTCTTAGATGGCAGCTGATTGTGATAATTTGGTAATTCTTCATTTCCATTATTATTGGTCAAATTCCACAAACCATGTGCCCTATTTTTACAAATTCCATTGGTGATCTCAAATGATTATACTAGGTAGACTAGTACAAAAATGTTCACTTTCATTTCATTCCTTTTGTTTTTTGAAGGACTTTGAGGAAATTATTTGAATATCCCAGTTTCTAAGCTAAAAATTGTTGCAGAGTCATGCTGGAACATATACTTTTGTTTTTATTTGCATATAGAAGATGCAGGTTTTGCAGTCCTATCTTACGAGCTATGGGTTAAAACAATAATGGTTGCCTGTGGTGTGTGTATGTGTTAGGGAAGAGGGTGGCTTTGGCTGGAAAGAGGCAAAAGGAAACTTTCTGGGGAAAGAGCCTGCAGGAATCTCTTAGGGTGATGGAAATTATATCTTTATTTGGACGCAGTTTACAAATATATACATATTCAACAAAACTCTTTAAACTTTTCAAGAAAGGAAATAAGGCTGAAAAAAAAAGGAAAAACAAGACGACGCTTTAAACTGAAGACTAAAGATCTATACATGCTCGCTCTAAATTAAAAAAAAAAAAAATAGCTTCCATTTATGTGTTTATGCCACTAGGTGGTGCACACATATGTCAGTGAACTGTGGGTTAAATGGGTTTGTCACCAGGTAAGATTTAATTTATCATCACAGAGAAGGTACAGAGAGTAGGAGTTGCAGGAGTCCAGTAGAGACAGTAATCCCGTGGGCGGGAGTCCAGGAAGGAAGCTCTCCCGGGAGGAGGTGAATAGATAGGACTGCTGGCTGCAGAAATGGCAGGAGCAAAAACTTAAAGGCAAGAAACCCCAAAGATGTAGCAGAGGAAAACTCTTGGAAAAGAAGCATGTTTAATTTCTAGGCTGATAAATTCCAAATTAACAGGGTTGTTGCAGAGGGTATAGTAGGATAGTTGAAGAATTTGAACTAGATGAGATCAAACATTCCTTCCAGGCCTTTGTTCTGAGTACTGGAAGCCCAGACAGAGATGAAATGACACAGCCCTATCCTTGAGTAAGAGCCTCATGAGGGAGACAGACAAAGAAGCAGACAATGAAGACAGAGCACCATTGATAAGATCGATTTTACAAGATGTGTTAGAAGAACAAAGTGTGAAAGAGTCTGCTGTGAGGAAGGGAGAGAAGGGCTTTGGGCTGGGAACTGGTGTTCACAGACGGCTTCGTGGAGGTCTGGAGATGTGAGGAGAGATAGCCAGAAGATTACAAGAAGGTAGGGAGAGTGGACAGATAAGCAAAGACATGGAAGTTGAGTAGCTCAGTAGAGTTCAGCAAATACTTACAGAGGGCTACTCTCTGCCATAGACTTGATTTCACTAAGGTAAATAACACACATGCACAGAAAATTGCCATGTGAGAGGATAGCTTAAAATACTGTCCATTTTGAATTCTGACTCTGACCTTCCAGCTCCCAGTGTCCTAGCTGCCAGGGTTCTCGGGGAACTTTTTACTCCAGAAGAGGGAGCCCACAAGCACAGTACCAGGTGACATTTGACTCAGTCAATGATGGTATTTCAGTGTCATGTGCTCATTTCAGAGTTGTGAAGTTTGAGGGCAGAGACATACAGTAATTTATAAAAAGTGACACAAGACACAAGCCCTGTTTGTTTTTCTTCCTATTTTTTTTTTCTACAGGTCCCTGGGCACAGAGTCACCATTTAGCAATAGCACTTAATTAGGAAATAGACCATTTTCAGATAAACGGATCATCTTCACTAACTGTCATCATCACAAAGCCAAGCTTATAAAAAAAGAAGGACACCATGGATTCTCCCCTCTGGAATGAGGAAGGTGCCGAGCCTGGGCTAAGGAAGCTTGAGCCAGTTGTCTCATGGGCCTGGTTCCACCTCTGAGAAGGAAGGGAGTTTAGCCTCAGCATTCCTTCTAGCCCATGTGTGTGGGTGTGTGTTTCATTTCAGCATAAGGATATTTTGCTCACTATGTAGATTAGTGACATCTTAGAGTTGCATTGTTTGCTTGAAAATGTCAACTGGAATGAGTTATGAGCTGGCAGGAAAACAAGTGTGTGTGATTGAGGAGGCCCTGAAGGGCCCAGACTTTCTTTTAGGCCCTCAGGAAGTTCCTGAAGCAAGAGGTAGGTAGAGAAATCTTAAGGAGATTTTGACCAGAAGAGATGAAAGTTATATGGGAAAAGGATGACCCTGAGGACAAGGAGATTTGAGAACAAGTCTTAGGAGAAAAGGACAAAGGAACTCAGAATTTTTAGCCTGGAGAGAAGACACAGATCTTCAGATCTCCAAACTTGTCATGGACGCAGGCAGCTAGAAACAGTGATGACACCATCAGGAAGCAGATTTTTAACCCTCCTCAAAGTAGAACTGGTCTAAACAGTAAGAAGCAGTGAGTTCCCTATCAAGGAAAGGAGTGAAAGAGAAGCAGTTCCTATGTCTGATGGGGACCTTGCAGAGGGGATTCCTGCCTTAATGACAGGTCAAACTCAGTGACCTCTGAGCTGTAAGTCCATGATTCATGAAGAGGGAAGAGGCAGCTTTTATAAACCAAGGGTCAGATGTTCAGCAGTAATAACAACATCAATACTAAATAGCTCTTTTGCTGAGGACCTATTAACTATCAATTATCATGCTAGATGACTTATGCATATTAGAGACTTTAGAGCCAGGATTAGAACTGACTGGATTCTCATCCTGGCCTTGAAGTTTAATGAAGATGTTGTCTTGGAAAGACAATTCCTCCTCTCTGAATGTTATGTCCTTCCCCTGTACAATACCTTCCCTATAGGATTATCAACAATATAAAAAGAAATCATACCTCAAAGTCTCTAAATGGCGTGCATAGTACAGTGCCCGGCCTATAGCGGGTACTTAAAAAAATGTTTCTGCCTTTCCCTTTCTACTTCAGCAGAATTTCAGGAAGCCATTCTTAGAGAAAGACAGGATATAGAGGTAAATGCAGTTGAAGTAAAATATGGCCAAGTATCTATTAGACAAAATATCAGGTGATCAGAAGGTCTTGCAATTTATAGCTTGGAGCAATGTTTTTCAAAGTGGAGTTTGTTTCAACCCCTTTTTAAAAAAGTAAAAATACAGATCTCCAGTATTACTTAGGGAAAATCAAGTGTAGGAAATATAAAGAGGTCAACAGGAAGAGTGAGAATTAGGGAATCCTGATTTGAGTCATTAAGAGAGCTTGTCACTTCTGCCCCACTGCCCCCTCCTATACCCACATTGCTACACAAGTTCCATGACACCCAGTCCAGGATAAACCTTCTCAGAAAGTGTGCTGTGATAGAGAACAGGTCTCCTAAAATATTGATAATCTCAACTGTTGGGCTAGCCAAGGCTAGTTGCCTCCAAACACAAGCAGCCTCATCCATGTAAACTAGTATGCTAGAAAAATGAATTTGTATGAATGTTGTGTGGCAAAAAGGGGTAAGGATTCAGTTAGAGAACAAATGAATTGGTCATCAGTGATTGAAACTGTTATAGCCTTGCTGAGCAGATTCAAGAATTAAGCCAGCCCAAAAATACCTTGATTAGAAAGGAGTGTCTTGAGGGTGACAATAACACAGGTACCCAAGGCAAAGAGGATTGCCATTATATCAGACGCTTAACCAGAGTGAGCAAGGGGGGAGTCTAAAGTCCTCTGGTACAGGGGAGTGAGCCTGTGACGGGGAGCCTGGAGTGACTTTCTCTGTGGCCCTAGGTAAATCACCTTCCTCTCAAAGTCTCATTTTCATAGGAATGGTATAGGTTTGACTGGATGACCTCTAAGGCCCTCTCGACTCTGATCATCTATGCTTCCAAAGACAAACAAAATGGTCTTTCGTTCCCTTTTGTCTCTGGGGTACAAGGCCTCTCTGCAGAATTGTGAGTGAGCACTACATTCTGTGTAATTTACTCTGCAGTGCATCTGAACATCCGCTTTGCATGTCTACCCTGACCTGCTATGGGAAGATTTGGCTCTGGCTCAAATCAGTGTTCTCACAACGTGTTTTCTTTTGCAGCAACAGCGGCAGCTTGATCTCCTGACAATAACCAGCCCTGGTGAGTAGATGCAACCAGCCATTCTGCTTTGGCTTTTCCCTTATTTCCCTGAATGATGCCTCCTTGCCTGTTCAAATGCAATTCCTGCCCTCCTTTTTTGACTGTTTGAATGAACAGCAGAACTCTTGCTCCATGAACCAGGAACGATCCTTCTTCCCCACCACCCTGTGCCCTACAGGCAGAGTCTGTTCCCTCCCAACTCTGTGCTGCCTCCCCTTAACTCTGCCAATGGCAGTGCTGATAATCTGGACCTTAGCACATATTCTAGGAACAGGTCCACTTATTGGACTCACATGTCAAAGAAGTGACCTGGTCTTCTGAGAAATACGTTTTAAAATAATGGGTCATGGGGAAGCTACCTAGAAGGTGCCATGGAATGAAGGGAGGATGGCTCATGAGGAACAGTCAATTTGGGAAAGTAATCAGGTTTGGTCGCTCTGCTGAGGGTCAAGATGACTTTTGTCTCTCACCTTTAGGGAAAGGTCAAGTCCCTCAGACAAAGGTGTGACTATGGGATTAAAAGGTCCTTTCTTCCTCCTAGGCCTAACATCCAGCCAAGGGAGAAACTCACCAGTTTGGTTTTGTCAGAGAATTATTTTAATTTGGTTTGGGAACTTAGGGCAAAATTAGACAATAAGAGATACCATCCTCTCTTGGGACCAAGGGGCTGGTGGTACCAGCAGGGATAGTGAGCATTTGAGAATGAGTGAGGTAGTTATCTTCATCCATGGGTGATATTCAAAACATTTTAACAGCATTGGTGACTGCCTGTTGTGCTAGGCATTAAGACTTCAATGACAGGACTGTGGGAAGTTGAGGTCCTGCAGGAGGGGCTAATGTGGCTGAGTGGTCATATAGCAGGGTCGGTGGCTCAGGGAACGACTAATTACTAACAAATTTAGAAATATTTCAATATGTTACTTTCCAATATGGGAAAACCATGTCAGCCTTGCCTTCCACCAAAGCTACCATGTTGCATCCAGGAGCCATATGGCTCACTTTCAAAGAGATTGAGATAATTGCCCTCTGCAGGTACTGTCCTAGCATAAAAGCTGGTTGTCTGGTCTACATAACCAGGGTATAGAATGGTGATTGCAAATGTATGGTGGATCCACCCAGTTCAGATGACCTTACTATATTTCCACTTGATAGAGCTCTTTGAACTTGAGAATTTGGAAGAACAAAAATGGAACTAATTTGAAAAAGTTTAATCTTCTCCCATAGAAAGAGCTGTGTTTAACATATATATGATTAGCATTTATGGAAATTCCAAATCATGGACTGATGTAACTAGAGTTGTTACTTCCATTTCAATCCTTTTCTGGAGAGGAAATTCCCTACTTATTGATTAGACAGCTCTACTTTGAGCAGGGTTAAAATCTGCTTCCTGATGACATTATCACTGTTGCCTGATGCCTCCACCCATGCCAATAGTTTGGAGATGGGGCAGAAGGCCTATTTCTCCTTTTCTCAGGCTAAATATTCTGAATTTCTTTGTCCTTTCTTTGTGAGACCTGGTCTCAAATCTCCTTGTCATCCTCAAATCTTCTTCATCCTGATGAAGTGTATCCTTTAATACCTATTTTAGTAAGACCTCTTAATAACCCTCTTACTTGGAATATGTCTTTATTTAGTAACTCTCTTAATTGGAATATGCCTTCGTTTTGACTTTTTTTTTTAATTAAATCATAGCTGTGTACATTAATGCAATCATTGGGTGCCATACACTGGTTTTATATACAATTGGAAATATTTTCATCACACTGGTTAACATAGCCTTTCTGGCTTTTTCTTAGTTATTGTGTTAACACATTTATATTCTACATTTAGCAAGTTTCACATGTACCCTTGTAAGATGCACCGTGGGTGTGGTCCCACCAATTACCCTCCCTCCACCCGTCCTATTTTGACTTTTTTGAGGAGTGATAATTTGGCTGTGTATGTATATAAATTCTAGTTTGAGCAAGACATCCCTTTATATTTTGAGGATTTTTTAAATTGTCTTCTAGCATCCATAGTTGCTGATGAGATGTCTGCCGTTTTATAGCCATTGGAGGTAACCTATTTTTTTATTGTATAAATTTCAATATTTGATTAATCTTAGTGTTTTACATTTTCACTTTGCTATATCTAACTATGAATTTATTTTTATTTATCCTGCTTGATACTCTGGGCATACTTTCTACATAAGGATATATATCTTTCTTTAATTTTAGGAGAGTAGTGGCTAATTAGTGGCAAATTATTTGAACTCTTTTCCTTTTTTCTCCTATCACTTGGATGCTCTTCTTCAAGAATTCCCATTAGACAAATGTGGACCCCCTACCAAGTGGCCCTTCATAGTTATTAACTGATTTTTTATAGTTTTTATTATTTTGTCTTACTGCACTGATTCTGAGTTCCTCATAGGCAACTTACATTCATAAACTCATTTTTTGACTGTGTTGGGTCTAGATTTTTTTGTCTTTTTCAATATTTCAATGACTTTATGTTTTTCATTTCCAAGATTTCTAATTTTGTTCATATCCACCTGTTCTTGTTATTTCTGCCTATACTGTTTCATAATTTCTTGTTCAGTTTTAATGTCTTCATTTGTTTCTTTGAACATCCTCAATATGCTTATTTTAAAATCTTTATGCCATAAAATAAGTTTCATCTGGAGGTAATTCAAGTTCCAATTGTTGATTTTGTTTAGTATCATTTTAGCATTTGATTTCTTCATATTTTGAAATTTTAATTTGTAGAATCACTTTGAGAAGGAAGTTTTCTGATATTCTCTCTCCCCACCCCATACCCAAACTCCCACTGTGTTCACATCTCCCTGTGTAACGGTTTTTGCAGTTACCATCTACTTCTATCTTCGTATAGGACCTGAGGAATACAGAGTACATTGCAAATCCAATGGCAAAAAAGTTAGCAAGAGAGCTTGGCATTGCTTCTGTTTCCTGAGTATACATCCTTTATCTCCTAGGCCTATGATACATAGGATCTATCTCCCAAACAGTATGCAGCAACCTTTTCTCAAGGCTCCTTTCATGCCAGAAGAGCCCCACCCAAGGTCCTTGGAACAGCAGAATCTTGTCTCCGATCACCATTTTCTGTAGAACACTGTTAGTCTCCCTGATCAAACAGGGAGACTAAAACTGCTACTGCTATTTCTACATCCAAAACTCAGCAAGCCAGTAGCCTCAGAACTGGTTAACCTTTTTCATTTGCGTACATTTCAGCTTCATGGAAATGTCTCTCACAATGGAGCCTAAGTATGTATCTTCATTTCTTTTTTCGTATATTATTCAATGTTATTATTTGATGGGAATAAATGAGCTTATTGAAACATGAACTTAGGTAGTCATTTGACCTAGAAGTTCAACTGTAGTTTCTTCTTTACTTTTTAGAAAATTTATTCCCTTACAACCTCTTCAGCAGAAGAGAGGGAGTGTGAGGAGGTGCTATATTCTTTTCTTGTCCAAGTAAAGTCCTTCCCACAAGACTGAAAGGAAAGACCCACATATTACATCTGCATACACAACTATAGATGTAATTTTTAAAATGAAATTAGGATGATACTATTAAACTATGTTTATTTGAATATAGCATGAAAATCTAATATTATTAAATAGTCTCTGAGGGAATATTATATAGCAGAAAAGCATTCTATTATATTTTTAAATTCCCCTGTTGTCCTATGTTAATGCTGTTGTTATGTCTAATTATTTAATTATAAATAACACCACAATGAACATCTTTGTATAGAGGTTTGTGTACATCTTTACTTCTTGAGGAAAAATCATGGGGAGGCACAGACACTTTCCATGTTGTTCATCATGGCAGAGGGAAAAGGGAGAGATTGTGAGACAGGCATCGCCCTAAACATCTCTTAAAAGGGGTCACTTCTGCCCAAAGTTCCTTGATCAAAGCATATCAAATTACCTCTCCTAAATTCAAAAGGTTGGAGATGTGCAATTTTCCCACTAGGAAGGACACTACAGTGAAGATAACTAGAATATTGGCAATGGCTAGTATACTTTACCATGCTTCTAAACAGATTTTTATATTCCCACCATCAAGTTAAACATGGCGGTCATAAATTTTTTTAAATAATAGCTATATTGAGATATAATTCACATGCCATAAAATCTCCCCATTCATATGCATAATTGAGTGGTTTTCAGAATATTCATAATTGTGCAAACATCTCCATCTTGTAGCTCCAGAACATTACTATCACCCCAAATAGACACTCCATGCCAGTAGCAGACCAGTTTCTCCTTTCTCACAGCCCCTGGCAAACACTCTAATTCACTTTCTGTCTCTGTGGAGTTACCTGTTTGGGATTATTTGATGTAAATGGAATCATACTGTGTATATGGCCTCTCCTGACTGGCTATTTATTTATTCATTTATTTTTTCTGACTGGCTTTTTTCACTTAGCAAAATGTTTTCAAGGTTTACCCTGTTGTAGCATATGTCAATACTTCATTCCTTTTTATCACACACAAAAAAACATGTCCCTGTATGGATATGCCACAATTTATTTATCCACTTCTCTGGCAATGGAAATTTGGGTTATTTCCATATGAGGCTATTGTGAATAATCTGCTATACAAGTTTTTTTGTGTGGACATATGTTTTCCATTCTTTTGGGTATTTACACCTAGGAATGAAATTGCAGGTCACATTGTAAACTTTAGGATAAATATTTGAGAAAGTGCCAAAGTGCTTTACAAAATAGTTGTACAATTTTATATTTCCATAAGCAATACAGAACAGTTTCACATTACACAATGCTTGTTATTATCTTTCTGATTATAACCATCATAGTGAGTATCTCATTGTGGCTTTGATTTGCATTTCCCTAATGTCTAATGATGTTGAACATATTTTTTATATGCTTATATGGGCCTATTTTACATCTTCTATGGAGAAATATCTATTCACATTATTTGCCCTTATCCATTTTGATTGGACTGTATTTGCCTTTTTTATTAATGAATAATAAAATAGATATTCTGTTCACGGTTTGATCAGATTTATGATTTGCAAATACTTTCTCACATTCTGCAACTTGTCTTTTCACTTCTCTGATGTTGTCCTTTGAAGCAAAAAAAAAATTTTTAATTAAGTTCAATTTATCCACTTTTTTCCTTTTGTTGCTTATATTTTTTGTGTCACATCTAAGAAGCCGTTGCCAACCGAAGATCACAAAGATGAACTCCTATGTTTTCTTCAAAGAGTTTTGTAGCTTTAGCTGTTACATTTAGGTGTTTGCTCCATTTTGAGTTAATGTTTTTATATCATGTGACATAAGAGTCCAACTCTACTCTTTTGCGTGTGGCTATCCAGCTTTCTCAGCACCATTTGTTGAAAAATCTATTCTCTTTTATTAAATTATCTTGGCACCCTCATCACGGGGTCTAGGCTTTTTGATTATGTGAACTAAAAGGATAGTGTAAACTAAAAGAACAGCATTTAGGAAGTATCTTCTCAGAGCTAGAGCTTTGTTAGATCCTCTATGTAAATTTTTCACATAATTCTCCCAGCTACACCATAAGATAGATATATCTTTATGGTTTTGCACATAAGCAAACCAAGATGCTATGAAATTCAATGAATTGCCCACATAAGCACAATTAATAAATGAAAGAGTCAAATTCAAATATAGATCTGATTCTACCTCCTTTGTCTTTTCCACTGCTACAAAAATATTACTTCATTTGTGATATTAGCCCAGACAGAATTCAAGCTGACCCACTTTGCTGAGGATAAGGAAAGACTAGACTGTCAGTACTGGGGCTTTTACAGTGACAAGGCTGCTTTCTGAAGAGATAATTGATTTCCTAAGACATCATAGAAACCTCCAGAAAAAAAAATCACAGCTATATTTGTTCCTTATTGCAAATATTCACAAAGGTTTTTATCCTCTTTTAACTGTGTTAAATGATGATGGGTGGATACTACTGGCTTTGGACTTTGTCTCCAGTGAAAGTCCCCTGCTATGTAAACTCAGCCTTTCTGGAGTCCAAAGGAACAAAGAGGCCAAACTAGTCCTTGTCACCTGCCTTATGGCCATTTCCAGAGCCAACGTGTGAGACCTATGGAGCCAGTCTAGCTGCGTAGTAAATAAGCACAAAGGGAATGTTTCAAAAAATGTATAGACATCATTAAAACAGACATCTTTAGAGAAGGAAAATAAATTAGTCCTAATCCCACAACCTTAGAATAATATAAAACCTAATACTATTATACATTTTTCCTTTTAGTTCTTGTCTATATACAGAAACATATTTACATAATTGCAATCACAGTAAGTTTTTATATACATCCTTTTTCACTTAACATTATTTCATAAACAATCTTCATGTTGCTATGTAGTTTACATACTCACCATCTTTTTATAATCACTTGCTCTATTAAAAAATTGCATATGCCCATGGTGAAGATTTTGAGAAACACAGAGAAGTTATAAAGATGAAAATATCAGTTATGTCCCAGAGGCAATAACTATTTAATATTTTAACACATTGACTTCTTTGGTTTTTTCTATGCATGTATAATTTTGTTTTACATAGTTGAGATCATATAGAATGTAAAATTTTATCCTGATTTTTCACTTAATATTACAACAGAAATATTTTCCCAAGCCAATAATGTTGGATATTTAAGCTGATTCTTATTTCTCAACCTATGAATAATTTCTTACACTTGCGAATATGTTTTTGTCTACATTTTAGGTTATCGTCCTAAAATAGATTAATTCAGATAAAATTACTAAATCCATGAGCATGGTGGGAACATTTTAAAGTCATACTTAGTTTTAAAGCCTTTGTTATCTTCCGTCTTTTATATGTAGCCTGATTTACAGTAAAAAAAAAAGTCCTAATGTACATTGTGTTATTTCCAGATGCTTTATTCTTATAAACCATAAATATATTTGTGAAAAAAAGCTTTCTACTTCTTTTACATAAATGTGCTGGATATTTTAGAAATTAAATGTTTGGATCAAAGAGCATCAATATGCTTAAGAAATTATTGAGCCTTACTGCCAACTCATTTTCCAGAAAGGTTGGATCAATTTATACTCCCACCTCCGTCCCCTGAACTCTGTCTCTCATGTCAACAATGAAAAACATCACATTGTATGTTACTCAAGGAATGTATTACATCTGAATAAACAAACTCCAGCATTTGGGAAATAAGGGGGCAAGACATGATTGCAAGAGGGACTTTGCCTAACAATTACAATCAGTGTAACCTGGCTTATTGTACCCTCAATGAATCCCCAACAATAAAAAAAAAAGAATATAAAAAAAATAAAATAAATATACGAAGGGAGAAACATTTGTTCTCGTGATCTCTGGGATACAAACTTAAATACATACCTTACGATGCCATATTCCAGAATTCAGGTGAGGGAGTTGATGGGAAGGGGTCGGGGTCCCATTTTGGAACATTCGTGGAGTTGGCTTAGCTCTGAGAAGGTGTGGCACCCAACAGCACCACAGCTGATCAGCATGAAGGAGATACAATCAGAAAGGAGCTGGTTAAGTCTTTGACCATTAGGCTGAATGCAGGCCTCAGGAACTGAAATTCAAGTCATAAAAGCTAAAATTAAGGCACAGGGACATATAATGGGATTCTTCAATCCTAACCTAAATTAGCTTAAGCAAAAATAGGCAATTCATTGGTTTATGTAAATGAATAATCCAGAAATAAATCTGACATTTTGTGCATCTTGATTCAAGGCTCAAAGGACACAGACTGTTTTTCTCCTTCTCTTAACTTGACTTGTTCAGTGTTGACTCCATGCCCAGGCCACATGTGGTCTCACAATGGCTGTAGCAGCTGCATACTTCATTCTCTCCCAAATTCTAGTCCAGTAGGAAAAAACAAGAGACTCACCCAGATGTCCCAGCAGAATCTCTACAGCTTTTCATTCTGTGATTGAGTCATTGCGAATTCATCTTTGACAAAGTATGTGTCCCAGGAAATCTGTTGTATTGATTGGTTGGGGGTTGGGTCATGAACACCATCCCTGAAGGTGAGGGATAAATTGGGACCTGGCATTACTTATAAATGGGCCAAGATCATATGAAATTTTGCAATAACTATCTCTATGGCCAAGCTAATCCAACTAGGTAAATTATAAGGTCTGAGAGCAGAACAAATATGAATCTGTTCCATTTCACTCCTCTATCCAAAAGACTAGGCCCAGCAGAGGTGCTATACCCAGTAACAGAATTTATCATCAGGTGGATGTAATATTGTGGGCCTAAGGAAGGGTCTTCCTGCTTGAAGCCACAGCCATGTCCGTGGCCAAGGATCTTGAGAACAGGCACCAAGCCCTGGGTATAGCAGGCCAGAGAGGCTAGGACCTATGCTTCACAGATATGGAAAACAGGTTTTCAGTCTTAGCAGGGAGTCAACAGATTGTTGCGATAGTTTGAGAACCAGATAGTCCTGGGTTCCAATCTTGGTTCTGCTACTCCTGACTGCATGTCCTTATGAAAGTCATTTAACTGTTTTGGAGCTTTCTGTCAAATATGGACAGTAACACCTATTTCATGGGATGAAGTAAAGCTCAAGTGAGATAGTCACAACAATAACTGCCCTAGAATATTATTAATATTAGCCTGAAAACATCATATACATTAGAGACCAGAATAGAAGCTTAATTGATAATACTAGGCCTCCTTCACAATGAGAATTGAGCAGGATATGAGAGATCACCTGGCCTTAGCTGGGAGGACACTTGTTCTCATTGGTTTGAGGGCTGGAGATCCAAACCTATGGGCTGAGTCTACAGCAGCATAAGTCCATCTCTGCACTTGAGGGCATCTGGGCATATCTCTATAGGCCAGAGAGATGTGCTCTATTCTGAAGCAATGCTATTACAGTCATCCCAGACAAGCCATCATCTCATGAGAATTTGAAGGATAAAGGAGAAAATTATCAATTTTATAGTTGTAATTGATTTGTAGTACATACATATGTTATGTGTTTGAATCTTACATCTTCTACTTGTGATCTGACCCCAGGAAAGCCTAACTTTTCAGTGTCTTACTTCCATTTTACCATCTTATAAAACAGCAAAGTGATAACAATACTTCTTGAGTTTTGTTAACATTACATATGATGTATTTAAAGTGGCTAGCTTAGTAAAGTGCATGACCCTTAGTAGACTTTAAATATTTGTTATCATAATTGCATTGCTGCATTACAAATTACTCTAAACCTCAGAAGTTTCAGACAGCAATAAATGTTTATTATCTCACACAGTTCTTGTAGGTCAGCAATCTGGTAGCAGCTTAGCTGGATGGTTTTGGCCTAGGATCTCTCCTGAGGTTGAAGTTAAGATATCAGCCAAGGCTATAGTTATTTGAAGGGTTGAGTGAGGCTGGAGGATCATCTTTCAAGATGACTCACTCCCAAGGATGGCAGGTTGGTGCTGACTCTTGCTGGCAGGCCTCATTCCCCTGCCATGTAAACTTCTCTACAGGGATGCCTGAGTCACAACACGGTAGCTAACTTCCCAGAGAAACAAAATAGAAGCTGAAATGTCATTTATGATCTAGACTGAGAAGTTGTAGCCTGTCATTTTTATAGTATCCTATTAGTTACTAAGTCAACCTTATTCACTGTGGAAGGGGAGTATAGAAGGATATTTACTAAAGTAAGAATCATTCAGGGGTATCTTGGAAGCGGGACAAAAATAATAATAATGGTGATAATAATCAGTATTATCTCTTTGGTTCCATAAGACACATTTACTTTTTCTCATTCCTCCAAGGATTCTCTCCTTAATCCCAAGATATTAATATGTGAGTAATAACTTAGCTTTTTGAGATTGGTAGAGGTTTCAGAGAAAGGTGTTGAGAAGAATTTAGCTACTATTTTTTCCATAAATACATAGCTAAATTTATCTGTCTATATTTTTCTATCCTAACATAGACCAAAAACTGTAGGGGCTTTTGCTTTGGTCTTGAAAGTGAGAAATAATTTTGATTCACTGGACTAAGAAAAGTAAGATTCTCTCATTTAGGAAAAAAAAGATTATGCACCTCAATGTGTAGTTTCCAGTTCATATCACAGCCCTTTGCAGACATGGCAAATTGATGTGGATTGCTACTGAATTGAGATAAGGTGTGATTCAAGTACACATACGTGAAGTTCCTAGAGACTAGGGATCCAGTGTCATGTCATAGAGGGCTGTCTATGCTTCCTGCTCTGGTCTCTAATCGTCAAAGAGAGCGATGAAGATGGGCTAAAGGAATATAGGGGTTTGCTCTTAGCAAGACTTACTGTCCTGCCCTTACCAGTGCTTGTCCAGTGCTACTGGGACAGAAAAAGAGAGTCTTTTTGACAAAAAAGAAAAGAAAAGAAAAATAAATTCTATAATGAAATGGAAACTTTGGGATCCACTGAACCAAGGTTCAAATCTCAGCTCTAATATTTACTCTCGATATGATTTTGGACAAGACACTTAACCTCTTAGAGCTTCAAGTCTTTTATCTCTAAAGTGTGGCTAATAACATTGACCTCATATAGTATTGTTGTACATGTATTAAATGAGATTAAAGGATGTACATAGAACATTCCAGAATCTTGGAAATGCTTGTGTTGTTATTGGAAGTTCTTCTCTAAGAATGGCCACCACAGGTACTTGTTTTTTTGGTGTTTTTTTTTTTTTTTGAAAATAACGTAGCCTCAGCCTAAAAGGTCATTCAATCTCAGAAATGCCAATAGAGTCTGTGTTTGGCACTTGCAGTGCAATTTTCCCCCCTCCAGATGGTTTTCTGATCTGCTATCTTATAAACCTGGAGCACTTCTCTTTAGAAACTGAAAAAACGAGGGAGATCAGTCCAGTCCAGTTGAGATCCACTCATGGATGGATGGATGGATGTCTTCCAGAAGGTTTCTCCTTCTGGTAAATATGATGCACAAAACTGACTTGCTAGAGAAGAGTTTTTAATTTCATTGATGAAAAGAAAATTGGTGGTTTTCAGTTGTTTGGGGGCAAGTAAGTCTTTCTTTTTCCATATTGAGTGCCATTAAACTAGTTTGTGAAGTGGGATTGATGCCGGCCTTAGGTGGTACATTGGGAAGCATCTCACATCACTTCACTACACTGGCTCAGAGACCAGTGTCGAATTGCTAACCCCTCCCCTGCCCTGGCCCTTCCCATGTTTTGTTCCCCAGTAGGATCAATCAACAGGGGGTGCCTCTGGAACATGCTCACGTTGTGCTGCTGTCGTCTCTGACGTGATTCCCTCTCTCTGCTCTTCTCCTCCAGATCTCTTGGATTCTTCTTTCTTTCCTCCCCAAAGGTACATAAGAGAGATAATGTAAATTGACTTAGCCATCTTCTTTCTACTGGGGCTGTTGTTGTTGTCCAGGCAGGGGGTGTTGGGACAGTTTTCTAACTATGTGTGGAGTCTATGGTGCCAGAGGACAAATATTAAACGGTGTCTTAAAAAATAATCTACAAGAGCAATGGTGACCACAATGACAGCTGTCTTTGACACTGCACACCACAGTAAGCAAAGTGATTTTTAACCCAATATTTTGCTTAAACAAAATAACCCCCATGCACCTTATAGGAAAGGAAAAGAAAAAAAAAAAAGAAAAGAAAAGAAAATAGTGACTAATTCTCACATAAATTGGATTAAATTTTGACCAAAGTACATTACTTAAACATAAATTTTTAATTCAACTTGTTAATATGTTGTTTGAGATACTGCATCCTCATTTATAAGTGACATATATTTGTAATTTCCCCTTTATAATATATTCTTTCCAGTTTTAATATCAGGTGTACCCGGATCAAGTAGAATGATTTTGAAGTATTTCTTCTTTTTCTATTATCTGTAAGATTTGGCATGATCTGTTTTTTGAAATTATCTTTTACTTTTATTTATAAATATTAATTGTCTATTTTTTAAGACTTAAAAAAAAGGAGAAGAAGAAGAAGGGCGATGCCTGTGACTCAAAGGAGTAGGGCGCCATGTGCCAGAGATGGTGGGTTCAAATGCAGCCCCAAAGCCCTGGCCAAAAACTGCAAAAAAATAATAAGAAGAAGTTAACTGATGACTCCATACTGAATCTCAGAGTCAAAGCATTCTATAATATTCATATTCTTATTTGACAATGTGAACGTTACTTTTTTGCATGATTGTTACTATCATTATTATTGCTTAATATTTCGATGCAGCAATTCTCTAATTTCTTTTCTGAATGTATTTATGTTCGTTCATTCTTTACAAAGTTTTTTTTCTAGTCCTTATCTTAAACATTGTTATTGTTATTAAATTTTAAGCCTCTTTAATTTTGTGAAGGCAAAAAATGGAAACCTAACCGACACATGTATATGTAAAATTTTTTTAAAAGATTCATAACAGTAGCACAAAAAAAAAAGAAATCAAAGATTTATATCAAAAAAAAAAAAGAAAGAAAAACCCATGAAGTAGGCAGCTATATACTACTCTTGCCATTCAAGGAAACTGAAGCTCAGAGAAATTATAAGATTTTCCGATGTCCCCATAGCTTCTAGGTAGAAAATTTAGAGCTTGAAAACAAATTCTCTGACTCAACATCCAGTGGAATTTTCACTTCTCAACTGCCTTGCTAATCACAGATATTGGTTCAGCCAGAGGTTACTGGGATATTAAAAGAAAAACTGAATGAGAGAAAAAACCAATTCACTACAGAAATGTGTATTAGGATGAGAAATATTCATGGAAGCTGAGAAAAGAATCTGGCTGCAGAAAATTAGACAGAAACGTCAGAGCAAAAGCCAACCACAAGACTTACCCACCATGGATGACAGGCTAATTTATTAACCCCACACTTTTTTATCTGCTGCTCCTATCTTCACCTGACCATGAACCCAGAATGACTCTGGGATCTGGTAAGCTGCAAAGGATGCTAAGTGGCCTCAGCTGAAGGTATGAGCTGCTGCAGTGATGGGGGCCTAGAACCAAGCAAATCATCACTACCTGCTGAGCTTCCAAGTCCCACGATAGAGTCCCTAGAAAGTTTTCCATTTGTTCTCAGAGTATAGTCCCTGAATCATCTGTAACAAAATTGTCAAGGTGTGTTGTCATCGTTGTTGTTCCAGAAAAGTTAGCCCCAACAGGCTCCTGGAAGAGTGTTCTAACTATGGCCTGGGTCTATGCTGCCAAAAGACAAATATCTCAAAATATTTTAAAAGAAATATATAGTGATTTAACCAGAAAAGAGAGTCCAGTATGATTGTCAGTCCAAAAGCTCCAGCTGAATAATGGGGATCTGTGAAGGTGGGAGTGAGGAATGAAAGGTAAGGACAAGCAAAGGAGAAGTGGCTAGAACAGTGCTACTCAGAGTCATCCACAGACTAGGGCCAGTGTGGGAACTGTTTGTCCATGATAAGATAAATGTAAAAATTGAGAGACTTTAATCGCAATTGGATGTTGCTGCAGCATCCATATGCATGACCAGTGGACTCTTTCACAATATTATCCTGTGGTGGATGAGAAGAAGCACTAAGGAAACATCAGCCAACTTACACATCCAGACTCTTATGCGCTCCTACTTCCTTCTTTCACCAAATGGGGCAAAACTCCGTCTCTACCTCAAGGCTCCTAGCACACAGAGCCATTTTCCTCTTGGCTATCAACCTGAGTTAATCTTGCAAATGATGCCCCATGCCCCCAGCCTGAAGTCTGAAGTACCACTCCCTCCTTCCTTACTTTCCTTTCCCCATCTGGCTGTTCCTGGCAGGCTCAACCTTTGCAGAAGCTGGGGTTCTCCTCCCAGTCCACCTGGAGACTAAGTAGTGTTTGGTAAAGTTTAAACAACCCCATGTAGGGTGGTCAAAAAGCAATGTCCGTTTCTTTTGAATAAGAAGAAGAAGGGAAAGAAGGCACTGCCGCCTCTCCTGGACTTGCTCATTAGGATTCTGGGTTACAGCGGTGTTGCCTGGCCACTCTAATTGGATCCGTGCGCACACAGGTCTATGCAGCTCCATTGAACGCTGACATTTCTAACTAACTGACCTTTTCAGGACCACTGGTACTCCCATAATGAGTGTGCAGCAGTATTGTGTGGACACAATGCAGCAGACTTCACAGCGCCCAAAGAATGCAGGATTGAAAACTATTCAGAATTCCCAGTCTCGACTTAGCAAAATGAGAAAATTGGGTCCCAACATTCATCAGCATGTTATTTTGCAGGTATTGATTTCAATGCCCTTTCATTTCTTTCAAAAAAACATGTTGTATTATAGAGGTCTAAATTAACTTTTGTTCTGTGATTTTTCCCCTGTACCTATAAAAAGGTCAAATGCATTCATAAGGCTGAGATAGATTTGCTGGATATAAGCACTGAGATAGCAATCAACCTTCAAATAACCTTTAAGGAGACATTGGCTCTTCCATGAACAATAATTGATGTACTCATTAAGGCTGTGAAATTCTTCAGGACTCACCTAAAGGAGAACACTTTCAGGGCCAGCAGCGAAAATATGTCGTTTAGAACAATGAAATAATGGCTCAGACATTGAAATTGTTATGGTCCATTCAGTGTCGCTGGGAAAATAAGGGAACTTCAAAGAGAAACTTAAGGGATGGGAGAGAGCGCAGTGGCTTTCACCTACCCCAGCAGGAAAAACATAGCCTGGGCCCAGACAGGAAAGGACATGGTTTCTGACTGTCCTCTGGGTCCCTGGCAGAAAACTAGAATCTTTGTTGCCATGTAAATGCACAAGGAGAATAATGGATTTCTTTTTTTTTTTTTTTATTAAATCATAACTGTATACATTGATATGATCATGGGGCATCATACACTCGCTTCATAAACCATTTGACACATTTTTATCACAGTGGTTAACATAGCCTTTCTGGCGTTATCTCAGTTACTGTGCCAAAACATTTACATTCTACATTTACCAAGTTTCGCAAATACCCCTGTAAGATGCACCACAGGTGTGATCCCACCGATCCCCCTCCCTCTACCCACCCCCCCTTCCCACTTCCCCCTATTGTTAAGTTGTAGCTGGGTTATAGCTTTCATGTGAGAGTCCCAAATTAGTTTCATAGTAGGGCTGTGTACATTGGGTACTTTAGGGATCCCATCGCAGGCTGGGCAAGGGATTTGAAGAAAAACTTCTCTGAAGAAGACAGGCGCAAGGCCTTCAGACATATGAAAAAATGCTCATCATCTTTAATCACCAGAGAAATGCAAATCAAAACTACTTTGAGATATCATCTAACTCCAATGAGAATAATGGATTTCTTAGGGCTACTTCCTTCCCTCTGAGAGAGAAGATAAGAGGCAGTTCCTGCAAGTGGCAGCTCTTCTAATGAGACAATGCCCCAGTGAGTGGGCGTGTGGCCCTTCCTCTCATGCTCCTCTGAGAATTAAATGTGTTTCTACTAATGTGCCCCAGTCCTGGAATCAGGCCATCACAGTACATACCACATGCCAGGTTCTATGCTTGGTACTGAAAGGAATCTCAAAGATCGTTTAATTTCGTTTGAATTGAGTTCAACTCAAGCCAGTAAATATTTCTTATACATTTGTTCCTTAAATATTTACACATTTATGTCCAGAACTAGGTATAAATATAGAGACAAATAAGACACCAATCTTATTTGACACCATTGCCTTATAAGACACCAGTGCCTATCCCTAAGGCATTTATAGTCCCGGGCTCCCTGCAATGTAGTTGAAGATGAGCAAAGGAATATTAAGGGTATCCCTCAGACAAAGCCCTTTGCGAGGTACTACATGTTTAATAATTGTCTCAATCTTCCATCCCGTAATTTTAAATATTATTACCCTATTTAGGAGAAGCAGCAGCAAAGATTTAGGCAGGCTGTGGGATTCACTCAGGATCACCCATGTTGTAGGTGGCTCAGCATGCTGGCTCCAAAGGCTGGGCTTTTTTGCCTCTTTCCTTTATGGAAGGCTCCTCTTTGTCCTTGATTTCATCTACTTACACAGGAGTGGAGAAGTTTCCCATAAATCTTTTTACTAGGTAACTTGGGTACCCAGGGTATAACTACGTTTATACTGAGAAAACCACAGAACCATACTTGATGTTCCCATTAAGGCTGGGTGATTCTTCACAACTCCTCAAAAGAAAATAGAGGATGTTCTCAGTACTTATGATATATTAACTCATTTAACCTTCATCAAAACACATATGAATTTGTTTTTGGTTTTTGGGTTTTGGGGTTTTTTTCCTGCAGTTTTTGGCCAGGGCTGGGTTTGAACCTGCCACCTCTGGCATATGGGGCTGGTACCCTACTCCTCTGAGCCATAGGTGCCACCCCATATGAGCAGATATCATAATTATTGTCATTTGACAGATGAATAAACTGAGCCACAGAAAGGGTAAGTAACTTGCCCACAGTTTCATGGCTGGTAGCAAAGGCGGATTTGAACGTAGACAGTTCAGCTCCAGAATCTACATTTAACCACTATATTCTACCGTCTTTCCTGTAACTGTTCTTTACTTACAAAGTACGAAAATCTTAGAAAGGTATTGTAAAAGGAAAAAGGAATAAATGGTACAATGCTAGCTAACTTAACTTTTCTGCATCTTATATGAGGGGAGGTGGGGGATTCCATACTGAGGCTTTTACAAAAAAAGTAATTAATCCTTCTGGACTCTGAATCCCTTTAGCTTCTGTCACCCACATTCAGACATGTGTCTCTTCAAATCTCTCAGCTGGTAACCATGCCCTATTCCTTCAGAACAAATGTATAGAGGGTGCCAAAAAAAAATGGAAAGGGAAAAATCTGTATCAAAATTGTAATACTCAATATATACTGATAACAAAAGATGAATGCAAGTCATATCTGAGCACCTCTTATAACTGCAGAAGTCCAATGTGACTTGAGTGTTACAATTTTAATATAGTTTTTTCTTAAAATGTGTATATGTGTTTTTGGTACCCTCTGCATAGCTTCCCACTCGAGGTAGGTTCTGAGTGCAATTCCTCAGACTTCAACCTACTGGCCACTGCTGTTCACGTTTGCTCAATACTCCCAGGTTCTGGAGGCGGTGAACAAAAATACACAGAAGTCACTTTGTTTCAGCTGGAGCTATGAACTCTATAAACCAGGTACCACTCACAGTGATAAGCACTTTTCTCTGAGACGACACAGCCTAGCTAATCTGAAAAAGCCTATTTGTTTTATCAGTGTAGTTCTGGCTTTACCACTCAGGATTGATCAGCCACTCTCCCCACTGTGGTCTGAGAAACATTCAGGTCCTCTGCTTCTCCTGGGGACTTGTGCTAATACAAGAAAAAACCCACTAGTTGTCAAGGATGACATTTTTACTAGACACAAAGAATCCCATACACTACCTCTAATGAATGTATTTGCTTGTACATTTGTTCAGTAAGAGATCATTTGTTTTAGTCCAAGTCTCTCTCTGATAGGAGCACAGAGGGAGAAGGGTATAAAAAGGAAAGAAAACCTTGACGTGCCAACCTATCCTTATACACAGAGATGGAGCAGACATGTCCCCGGCTGCCTCAGGAATATGTTCCGTGTTAGGTACAAATGAGTAAATGTACGAGCAGATGCTGTGGTAAAGGTGACTATTGACTTAAATATAAGGCACTGTGGGGGCCATGAAAGCAAGGGATCAACTCTTCCTGAAGGCAGGCAGAGAAAGCTTCACAGAGGAGGAAATACACTTGGATTGAAAAGGGTGCACAGGAATTCACAGCACTGATGATGGGAGGGCATTATATGCAAAGGGGACAGCCTGTGCCAAGGGCATGGACTAATCCCAAGAAGATTGGTTGGAATAACAGGGTGGTTATCAGTCCTTGTCTTTTCTGTTATTAGGCCCCGGGTCTTTGAACGTGAGAACTCAGTCATGAGTTTCAAGAAGCGAGTGGTCACTGGTATCACATGAGACAAGACTTTAAAAGTGTCCCTTTATTTTATTTATTTTATAGAACAGTATCTTTAATGTGTATGCAGAAATCTTCAAAATACTAATATATTGAATTTAGCAGCCTCCTTTTTTTTTTTTTGCATTTTGATTTTAAACACAAAGAAGTCATTGTGGAGTGGGGTGGTCAACTGAGAGAGGGTAGAGACAAGAGTGCAGTGGGGTAAGAAGTCAGTGGAAAGTGAAGGGGAGATCGCGGGTGTAGACCCCAGTGTTATAAATCTTACTGGGAAAAGAAGGAAAGAAGAGACGTAGGAATGAAGGGCAGCTTTTCTTTATTAAGCCGAGAGGTATTTGAACATAGGTTAGAACTTGGAAACAATGGAGAAGAGGTTGAAGATGCTGCAGTGAGAGGGCATAACGGCAGAGTTAGGACCCAGCACGCTGGAGCAGGTGGGTTCCAGAGCACAGGATAACTTGACAAGGACCAGGTTGACTGGTGCAAGGGGAGGAGGAGGGGACGGTGAGCTCTGCAGCTGAGGGATAACACCACCTCCCAGAACAGCTGAAAGTGCTACAGTCTGGTGGGTTGAAGGATGACACTGAAGGAAGAAGAATGCTTGGAGGGAGGGAGGAGGTGGGTAGAGAAAGGGGGATTGAAAGGATCACACCTGTGGTGCATCTTACACGGGTATATGTGAGGCTTGGTAAATGTGGAATGTAAATGTCTTAGCAAAGTAACTAGGAAAATGCCAGGAGGGCTATGTCAACTAATGTGATGAAAATGTGTCAAATGGTCTATGAACCAAGTGTATGGTGCCCCATGATCATATCGATGTACACAGCTATGATTTAATAAAAAAAAAAAAAAGAACGCTTGATGATAAGGGACCCCAGACTACTTGCCATTGCTAGTTACGATATTTTTAAGATTTTTGAGAATATTTAAATTGAAAGTGTCAATTTTAGGCTATTGAATTTCATTGTCTAATTTGCACTCAGGCCAGGCAGTGTTGAGGAGGGAGCTTGATGTCTCCTTTCAAACCCAGGCTGCCCAGGTTTTTGAGAAGACTGCCCGGTGGCAGGTTTGGGGCAGGAACTGAATAGCAACTGCCCAGGGCATGTGAGGTGAGGAGGAAGAATGGGGCAGAGACTGACCAGCCAGGAGGCAAGCATCCCCATCACACATGGAGCCAAGGACAAAGTCTACCATTTCCGCAGGAAGGTGTTGAGAGGATTGGGACATTGATCTCAGATCCCCAGAGGTAACTAGGATTTTCGGAGAAGCAAATGAATGGAGGAGGATTGGGAGATCCCGGAGGAGAAGCCCCTTGCTCCAGCTTACCAAGTCCTAAGGAATAGTGTGCAGTGGAGATGGGAAGGAGGGCCGTGGCAAGGGTCTGGGGTGGTCCCTGGACTGTTCTCACTGCCTCCTTTCCTGGACAAGTCACCCTAAAGATGAGAGGTTCTGGCATAGAACCAGGGTGAGGTTCTGCAAGAAAGGAGAGGAAGCCATCCCAGGAACAAGAAAAGACTTCATTAGAGGGGG
The DNA here is from genome assembly GCF_027406575.1 of Nycticebus coucang. Lineage (NCBI taxonomy): Eukaryota > Metazoa > Chordata > Mammalia > Primates > Lorisidae > Nycticebus > Nycticebus coucang. The sequence continues at coordinate 45,610,502 of NC_069801.1, read as the reverse complement.
AAAGCATAACGGAGTCTGACAAGGTGTCAGCTCCTCAAAGGACAATTGTGAGACCTAAATGTACTAATGCTATAAAGAGCACATAGTTTGTAATAAATATTACCTCCAATATATATTGCCTGAAAGTCAGCATCAGGAAGAAGCAGGGCAGAACTCTTGAGTCACAGTTTGACCTGCTGACTCTGTCCATTCCAATGAAAGAGAAAATGCTCAGTGCGGAGAGGAGTTTTGGCTCTGCTGTTAACTCCCTAGGCCTCAGGGCAAGTATTCCCCCTCTCTCCTTCTCAGTTTGCTCATCTTGGAATGATAATTTTATAGGAGATCATTTCAGAGGGCCTTTCCAACTAGCATGTTCTATGAATCTATGCTTTGATCAAATTCAGGATTTAGAATTTTCAGCATCCACTTTCTTTGTTTTGTGTATCTGCGTGGTGTGTTGCAATAGAATTTCATTATAGATGCTGAAATCTGAATATTGTATAAATTAACTGTCATAAAATATTCTTGTTTTGATTTTTCATTATTTAAAAAATGTCAAAACCATATTAGCTCGCTTTTATATGGCTCGTAGGCCATATAAAAGCAAGTAGTAATGGGCCAGATTTTGCTTACAGACCTTATAATACCCTTACCTCTCAAAAGGGTACCCTTCCATCGTTTAAAGCTGATTTCTGTTAAAAGCCAAAAAGATCTTTAGAACTTAAGTTAAAACATCCATTTTAACAAAATATTTTATATTAAAACACTGTCCTTAGAATTTGTATCTCTTGTAGGCAAAATATCACCTCATACAAAGATTTCATAAATCATAAAAAATTTTGAAGTCACCCATAGTTCTATTATTTCAACATAAAACAATTTAATTACACAGATAACTTTTTTTTTTCAAAGTACCCTTGCCCTGGGCAGTGTTTGTTACCATTTTAACCATCTTTAAGTGTATAGTTCAGTAGTGTTAAATATATTTATGTTACTGTGAACAGATCTTCAGAATTTTTCACTTTGCAAAACTGAAACTCTATATCCATTAAACAATACTCTTTTCCCCTATTCCCCCAGATCCTGATAACCACAATTCTATGTTCTTTTTCTATAAATTTGACTACTTTAGATACTTCAAGTAAGTGGAATCATTTGGTATTTGTCTTTTTGTGGCTGGTATTCACTCAAGGTTCATCCATGTCATGTTGTAGCATGCAACAAGATTCTTTCCTTTTTAAGGCTGAGTAATATTCCATTGTATTGACACATCACACTTTGTTTTTATATTCTTATTGTGAATAATGCTATATTTGGGTTGTTTTCACGTTTGGTTATTGGGAATAATGCTGCTATAAACATGAGTATACAAATACCTATCAAGACCTTGCCTTTCAGTTCTTTTGGCAGAAGTAGGTTTGTTGGATCAAGTGGTAGTTTTATTTTTAATTTTCTGAGGAACCTCCATTCCACTATGTTTTATGGTTCTGTTTTCTTCCCCCCAAAGTGAATCTGACCCCATTTTCTCACCTCTCTCATGTACTTTGACAAACTAGATTTGCGAGTGCTCATAGCTTTCTTTAGAGGGTCAATAACACATGGGAAGACTATAGCACTCCCGAGAACTGGGACAGCCATAACAATAAGAAACTTCCAGAAAGTCCTGATCAATGTTAATTCTGTTAGTTTCTGAAAATGCTGGATCAAGGACAATGACTCAGTGAGGTCATCCTCAGTGAAATGCACTCAACTGCCTGGGGTGGGGGAGGCGTGGGTGGAAGTGATTTCAAATGCTGGGATTGCCAGAATGATGGGAAATGGGGTAGTGGGTGAGGGGAGTGCAGACTGGTTGCAAGATGGTTTGAGCTAGGAAATTGAAACCTTGAATGCAGAAAAAGATGTAAATGTTGCTTCCAAGATTTTATAGCTCCCAGATGCCTCCTCTAATTGCATAGCTAACCCTGAGTTTATTAAGTTATTTTCCAGAGTCAAACTCATTTGTATACATGTCAGAATGTAAACTGAATTTTAAAAGTAAGGTCCTTGGATTAAAATTCAGGAATGATAAACAAACTCATTTAGAATGTAAGATTTGCATGTCATTTGCATGTGCCCAAATGCAATTACATGTGCTCTGTAAATATGCATTTCACATTTGTCATGATAGAAATTAATTGCCATAGGTTTTTTTTTTAATATTTAAAGAAAAAAATGATGACTCTTAAAATAGTCTCTGCTAGTGCATGATCCAATGTGCAGAAACTGGCAAGAAGAGATAAGGATCTGTTGAAAACCATAAATTCCCGCTGCAACATCTGTAGTAGTTCAAATTTCATGGTTTATGGAGGCCCCCTTTGCCTTCTCCATGGGTATTACCATAGCCTTCTGTAGATTTATTGCTGGCTCAGTGCAAGGACAGTTTTACTAGCAAAGCTTTCAAATAAGTTTGCACGGGGGTGGGAGGGGGGCTGTATCTTCTTTGAAAGTTCAGGATTGAATTGAAATGAAATAGCTGCTCTAGCTTTAGAAATTTCTAGATAAGCCAGGTTCCCATATATTTCTACAGTGCCTACAACCTGCTCCTTCTCTCATTTTTTTTGCATTTTTTAGTAGGAGGTAACTTGAATAACCAAGACCCTACCCCTAGACTATAAAGACACCTTAGAAAATTGGGAGTCCTTGCGTACTAGGTGTTAATACCAATGTTGGGAAGCTTTTTATGTTATTTTTTTTTAGAGGGTTAATACGTGGTTAAATTGACTTTTTAAGTGTATAGCTTTGTGAGTGTTAACACAGGTACATGTTTGTGTAACCACCACCACAGTCAGGCTACAGAACAGTTCATCACCCCCAAAGTCTCCCTTGTGCTACGATTTGTAGTCCCACCTTCCGCTTTACCCCTCGCAAACACTGATATGTTCTCTATCATCATAATTTTTTTGTCTTTTCAAGGATGTCACATAAATGGAATCTTATAAAATGTTGCCTTTTGGCAACATTCTTTCATTAACTTAATGCTTTTGAACTTCATCCAAGTCGTGTGTAACAATAGTTCATTCCTTTTTGTTTGTTTGTTTGTTTGTGACAGAGTCTCACTTTGTCTCCCTCGGTACAGTGCTGTGGCGTCACAACTCACAGCAACTTCCAGCTCTTGGGCTTAGACAATTCTCTTGCCTCAACCTCCCACGTAGCTGGAACTACAGGCACCCACCACAACGCCCAGCTATTTTTGTTGTTGCAGTTTGGCCAGGGCCAGGTTTGAATCTGCCCACCCTTGGAATATGGGGCCCGCGCCCTACTCACTGAGCCACAGGCGCCCAATAGTTCATTCCTTTTCATTGCTAAGTACTATTCACTATTCACTTGTATAGATGTACAATAGTTTTATGTTTATTTTTATTTTTTATCGTGGAGGATTCACTGAGGGTACAGAGAAGCAGGTTATACTAATTGCATTTGTTAACGTCCCTGTTATAATTGAGTCTGGCCTCCAAGAGGTGTAGCCCATTGTGCTATTTTCAGTTTTGACAATTATGAGTAAGAACAGCTATGAACATTCTTATACAGTTTTTTTTTGAACATTAAGTTATCATTTTTCTGGAGTAAATACCTAGCAGTGGGATTCCTAGGCCCTATAACTATGTTTAACCTTTTAAGTAATTGTATCATTTTTTATTCCCACCAGCATTGTATAAGGGATCTGATTGCTCCATATCCTTGTGTGCACTTGGAATTGTCAGTCTGTGCTTGGTATCTGAATACCAAGACTGTGGTGGTATCTGAATTACGTTTTTAATTTTCATTCTCCTAATATTTAGTGATGTTGAACAAGGAAAAAATTTTGATGTATAAATAAAGTATGAATTTGTTTTTTAATCTCCTATGCTATGTTAGGTATCTTACCTACATGTTAGCTCATTCAAACTTCATAACCTTGTGAGATGCCTATTAATTGTCCCTTTTTAAAAGTTAAGGAAACTGAGGCTGGGAGAGTTTAACTGCTCCATTCTCCCAATAAACAGTTATAGATGATATACTCTCTGCCAGTTACTCTGCCAGGCACTGGGCATGCAGTGGTGTCTCTGTCTTTGGAAACCTTCAGTTTAGTAAGAAAGATTTTCACGTAAAGTGCAAAGCAAACAAAGAAGTATTCTGTGTGAATAGGGCATGACGTAAAGTGAGAGGTAAGCCAGGGGAGGTTTTAATTGCTCCTGGTTCCCCAATATCCCAGTAAAAAGACAAAAAACAAGAGACCAAAGGTAACATGAGCTGTGGACAAGTCTGGACTCCAATTGACATCAGAGTCATTTATTCTCTACAAAATCCACTCACCATCCGTCCACTTTTTTCTTCTGAATTGGCAGATAGTTGCCAAATGCCCTGAAAAGGGAGGAAAGCCATCTCCCTCTCCTGACCCTCCCGAGCTGGGAGGGGGAGAAATTGTCAAGTGAGGAACAAAGCAAGTTGCATAACTTCTATTCTGATGGAAGAATACCCAAAAGCCTCCCTTCCATAGCCCAAGTTGACTCTGGTTGATAATTATACATCAACTCAAGTGAGTACCCTCTATCCACCACACGCTGAGCTGTCACTTTAAGCCCTGGGAAGAGCATGGTGTGTGGAGACAGAAGTCTTGGATTAAAGTTTTATTTCAGTTATTTCCTATCTATGCTTTTTCCCTGGACCTCAGCATGCCTTTATGCAAAGTTGAAGAGGTTATAAAGATGCCCTTCAATCAGCATCCAAATTCATCACCAACTCCTATCTTCCATTTCCAAAATAGATCTTGGACCCATTGACCAACCCCTCTTTAACCGCTCCCTCTTCACTACCCTTCCTAGCCTCTGGCAACTCGCATTCTATACACTCCCTCCAGGATGTCAGTTTTCTTCCAGCTCCCACATATGAGTAAGAACATTTAGACAAAGACATTTGTCTTTTTGTGCTTGGCTTGTTTCACTTAACATCATGTCCTCACGTCCTTCCATGTTATTACAAATGACAAGATTTTATTCTTTTTTATGGCCAAATAGTATTCTATTGTGTTATATACTACATTTTCTTTATCCAGTCATCTGTTGAGTGCTATGGTATCATAGCTCACAGTATCCTCCAACTCTTGGGCTTAAGCAACTCCTTGCCTCAGCCTCCCAAGTAGCTGGGACTCCAGGCACCCACCACAACACCCGGCTATTTTTTGGTTGTAGTTGTCATTGTTGTTTGGCAGGCCCAGGCTGGGTTGAAACCCTCCAGCTCTGGTGTATGTGGCTGGCACCCTTAGCTGCTGAGCTACAGGTGCCGAGCCTCAGGTGTCCTTTCAATATGCTGATTTCCTTCTCTTTGGATGTATACCCAGCAGTGGGATTGCTAGACCATATGGTATTTCTAATTTTAGTTTTTTGAGGAATCTTCATACTGTCCTTCATAGTGGCTGTACTGATTTACATTCCTATCAGAAAAGTACAAGTGTTCCCATTTCTCCACATCTTTGCCAGCATTTATTATTTTCTGTCTTTTCGAAAATAGCCATTTTAATTTGGATGATATGATAACTCATTGTGGTTTGACTTGCATTTCACTGATGATTAATGACTTTGAGCATTTTTTCATATACCTGTTAGCTATTTGGATGTCTTCTTTTAGGACTTGTCTATTCAGATCTTTTGCCTATTTTTAATTAGATTGTTTTTTTACTATTCAGTTGAATTCCTTGTACTATATTCTGATTATTAATCCCTCCTCAGTTTAATAGTTTTCGCATATTTTCTCCCATTCTGTGGTTTGTCTCTTTGCTTGTTGGCTAGTTCCTTTACATACAGAAGCTTTTTTGATTTGATGTTACCTCTTTTGTCTCTTTTTATTTGGTTGTCTGTGCTTTTGAGTTTTCACTCAGGAAATCTTTGCCCAGACCCCATGTCCTGAAATGTTTCCTGAATTATTCTTCCAAAGATTTCATAGTTATATGTCTTATATTTATGACTTTACTCCATTTTGATTTCATTTTTGTGTACGGTAAGAGACAGAGGTCTAGTTTCATTCTTCTGCACAGGGAGAGCTAATGGCACCACTTACTGAAGAGACTGTTCATTCCCTAATGTATATACTTGGAGCCTTAGTCAGAAATGAGTTGACTGTAAATGCATGAAAAGTCATTTCTGTGCTCACTCTTCTGTTTTATTGGTCTAAGCATCCCTTTCTATGCCATAACCATGCTGTGTTGGTTACTATAGCTTTATAGTATAATTTGGAGTCAGGTAATGTGACATCTCCGGCTTTGTTCTTTTTAATCAGGACTTTGTTCGCTATTCTGGGTCTTTCATGGTTTAATATGAATTTTAGAATCTTTTTTTTTTTCCAATTTCTGTGAAGAATGTCATTGGTATTTTGATAGGGATTGCATTTAATCTGTAGGTTCTCTGGGTAGTTACCCATTGCTTTTCATTTCCAGCGCCATGTTTCTCTTCTAAGCCGCCAACCCCCCTCTTGCCCGGACGACTGTAAAAGCCTCCCCTTGGTCTGCCACTTTTAATCTTGCTACTCTACGGTACCTTGTCCACAGATAAGCCAGAGTAATATTTTTAGAACTACAATCGAATCATGCACCCTTCCTAATTAAAACCTTTCCATGACGTCCTATCACTCAAAATCCAAACTCCCTACCATGGTCCGCAGGGCTCTTTCAGTTTGGGTTCCTGCCTCTCTCCCGTCACCTCTCCTGCTGCTCTTTCCGTCACATGCCAGACCACACTGGCCTTCACTGGCTCCTCAGAAATAGCAAACCCTTGCTCACAAATGTTCTCCACAGTTATTTTTCTCTTTGTCTGTAATGCCACCTCACCAAAAACATTTTTCTGACTATTCTATTTAAAACCTTCCCCATTTTACTTGCTAACTCACCATCTACCTACAAACAATAACTGTTATTTTATGATATTTTATTATATATTACCATATAATATAATGCTATTATATACTACATATTATTTTACTTTTTATTATTGTATATTTCCTTTTCTTCTGGCCCCCATGAGAAAAGAGACTTTGTCAATTACATTTAGCCTGGCCCCTATAACCTGGCACATAATAGGAGTTCTATGAATATTTGTTGAATAAATGTCTATTTATGCATTGACATTTTTTCCCCTTCTCTCCTGGGCTTGTTCTGCTCATTTCTGTGAACTGGCGTATCTCACAAGGTTGCTGTGTCAAATGAGACAAGGCATGTTAGGACATTAAATGAAGTTAAGAAATTATTTTAAGTATCATCATCATTATCATCATCTAAAACATTTTCCCATCTGACACTGATTTTTTTTTATTGGCTTTTTGGTCCCTGGGGGAAACTTCTAAAGAGAGGTTCTTTTCTTTCTTTTTCTTTTGTACAGTAGACACCTGGCAATGCCTGGCTTATAGCCATGATTCAAGGTGTTGCAACTACTTATCATCAAGATGCAGATATGAGTATCATTCCAGCAAGTATGTGTTTAGGAAGGATAGTCTTAGGCCTTTGGGGGAGAGAGAAGAAAAGTATTAGGAGCACAAAATTATTGAACCACAGTAAGTCGGCACTGGAAGATCTTTGAAAGATTACCTAATGCTATGGTTTACAGATGCTTACCTTTTTTTACCTTTTTTTTTTTTCTTTTTTAAGGAGTTTTCGTGGCCTCCCTGCTGGGTGAGAGGGATGCTGAGGTACCAGGAAGGGATTTGTGCAAAGTTGTAGAGAAATTTGTATCACAACCAGGTCGTATCTGAGTTGCCTGTCTTCTACCCCTGCTCCTTATGGTGCATTACCTCGAAAGCTCCTAAATCTGTCCACTTTTCTCCATCTCCACACTGCTACAAAATGCCATCCTCTTTCATCTGAACTACTACAACAGCCCCCAACTCATCTCCCTGGATCCACTTATCAAACAGCACATACGATCTTTCTGTACCCCACGTTTTTATCCCTACTGACTTAAGACTTTTCATTGGCTTTCCGGGACTTTTGGGATAATCACTCCCACTCTGTCTCATATCCCTTATCTGACCCAATATTTATTTCATACTAACATCTTCCAATTCCTTGAACTTGTATGTTCCCTCTGATCATAAGTTTATAAACATGTTATGCCCTCTGGGAATGGATGGATCAGCATTGGCTCTCAAATTTCTTTATTGGAAAAACTTAAGGAGTAGTATTCTGGTTGGAGTGTTCTAGGGTCTTAAAGTTACATCTGTATGTAGCCAGCCAATGATTTTTATTTACAGTGTATTTTATTTTTAATTGTGTATTTAGAATTGATGGGACATATTAGGATTATGGACTCCCTAACTTTCCCTTGGTGCTTCCTCTTTCCTGTGATGTCCTTGCTTTCTTCACCCCACCACCACCTACACATCGTTCATGTCTCAGCTCAAGCTTACTTCCTCAGGAAACCCACAATCTGGGTCTGATTCTTTTGCTATATGCACTCATAGAAGACTGTTATTTCTTTCATAGTACTTTTCTCGGAGTTTAATTATGCCCGTATTTATGCAATTATTTGAAGAATATCTTTCTCTTGTCTGCTTTTGCTCAGCATTAGATATCAGTATCTGACATCATCTTGGGCACTTAAAGGTATTTAATCTGTTGAATGAATAGATATATCTAACCACTCGGCCTCTGATTCTAAGAGGCAACTTGAGCAGGGAAGATCGACTCTTTCATCTCAAACCTCCCAGAGTAGGTTCAAACACTTAAGTCCTTTTAGTAGCCTAGAATAGTGCTTAGAGCCCTACATTTCTGAGAAACCTGTTTTAAATTCAGAGCATTTGCATATTTAACAGACTCATGATTCACCATTCACAGAGGAACCCTGGGGTCTATGATAGGCAGATATATTTTTGTTGTTCTTAGGACAAGACATTTATTTGAAACTTCTATCACTGCAAATCCTAATTATAAGCAAAAGTCACAGGTCTGGCAAGCAAAGCTAGCCACCATAAGTACCACCCTGGTTCTTCAGAAAGATTGGTCCAGGTGCAAAATATGCAACAACTCTCACCACATGGGTAATTTGGGGCTGTGTGAAAGCATTGTTTAAGGATTACAAACTCAACAGAATTTATTTTCAACTTAAATTCTTCTTGGGAGCGAGATATTTCCTAAGTTTCTATCTTTGCTCAGGTTGCTATAACAAACAATATTTTGTGAGTCAAACAACAAAATTTATTTCTCACAGTTCTAGAGGCTGGGAAGTCCAAGATCAAGGTACCAGAAGATTCAATTCCTCACAAGGGCCTTCTTCCTGGCTTGTAGATAGCCACTTCTTGCTGTGTCCTCACATGGTAGGGAAAGAGAGAGAGAGAGATCACCAGTTTCTATTTCTCTTCTTATAAGGACACTAATCCCATCATAGGGGCCACCTCTCATGACCTCATATAAACCTAAGCACCTACCAAGGGTCTTGCTCCAAACACTATCAGATTGAGGAGTAGGGCTTTGACATACAAATTTTAGGGAGACACAGCATTCTGTCCATACTATTTCACTGCTGTCCCCCCAAATTCATATTCTTCTTTCATGCAAAATACATTCATTCCATCTCAACAGCCCCAAAAGTCTTAAACTAATTCCAGCATCAATTCTAATATTTAAAGTCCAAAGTCTCACTAAAGTATTATTTAAATCAGATATGGATGAAACTCAAGGAACAATTTATACTGAAGCAAATTTATTTTCATCTATGAGCCTATGAAACCAGGCAAGTTATGTGCTTCCAAAATACAGTAGTAGGGTAGAGGGAGGATAAATATTCTCATTCCAAAATGGAGAAATTAGAAGGGAAGATGGGGTAATGGTCTTGAGCAAGTCCAAAGAAAAGCACCATTAGACATTAAGGTTTGTGAATAACCCTTATTGGTTTGATGCTCTGCACCCTAGACCCTGTGGTAACAGGATCATCCCCACAGCACAGTAGGTCAGCCCTGCTTCTTCAGCTCTGCAGGGCAGCTCACTGTAGTTCTCTGCAAGCCATAGCCCCTGAGGTCTTCGGCAGGGCCTTCCTTACCTGCCAAAGTCAGATAGCCAACCCTGCCCTTTGAAACTGAGGAGGAACTAGCCCTGTCCTCTGGGCCTGTGGTGGGAGTGGCAGCCCTGATGATCTCTGAATCACCTTCAGCATATTCCTCCCTTTTCTTGAGGAACAGCACATGTTTATAGCTAAATAGCTCTATGTTTCCATCTCATAGAATCCAAGAAGTCCAGCAGCCATCCTTCATTCTGCCTCACTTTCTCAGTCTCCTTTAGTCCCTGTTGGCAGTGTTTCTGTGACTATAGTCACTTTTCTTTTCCTGGATTCTGCTAGATGGTTGATTAAGTTCACAAGCTATACAGGCAGTCCCCAAGTTACAAACATCTGACAACTCGCACTTACCAACAGAGGCTGTACAGGTAATAGGTAAATGCACCTGTTCTAACTTACAAATTCAACTTAAGAACAAACCTGTAGAACATACCTTGTTCATAACTAGGGGACTGCCTGTAACCATGATCCCATGATCTCTTTATGGAATGACAGTCCAGCCACAACCTTGGTGTCCTCTTCTGACTACACTTTCTTGTTTTATGCAGTATCAACAGGCTGAGAATTTTCCAAATCTTTAAGTTTTAGAGTCCTTTTTGCTTACTAATTCCTCCCTCAATTTATCTTTCCCGTCTCACATTCTACTTACTATAAACACCCAGAAGGAACCAAGCCATTTCTTCAATGCTTTGCTTAGAAATCTCCTCAGCTAAATGATCCAGTTATTATTTGTAAGTCCTACCTTCCACAAAACACTAAAACACAGTTCAGCTAAATTTGTTGTCACTTAACAAGGATTTCCTTCCCTCTAGTTTCCAATAACATGTCCCTCACTTCCAGCTGAGGCCTCACCAGAATTATCTTCAATGCTTGTATTTCTAGCCTGCACCATAAACCTCTTCCAGCCTCAACCCAGTTCTAAAGTCACTTCCACATTTTTAGGTACTTATGATGGCAGCACCCCACTTCTTGGCATGAAAATATCTTTACCAGTTGAGAGGTTCTTGAGAGAAACAGGACAGATAGGAGATACATATCTCTATCATAAGTAATTGCCTCACATGATTAGGGAGGCTAAAAAGTCTCACCATCTGCAGCTGGCAAACAGGAGACCTAGGGGGCCGGTGGTATAGCTCCTGTTTGAGTCTTAAAACCTGAGAACTGGAAGAAATGATGATTTAAGTTCCAATTCAAGTCCAAAGGCCTGAGAACCAGGAAAGCCAGTAAGTTCTTGTCTGAGGAAGGAGAAGATGTCCAATCCTAAGCAGTCAGGCAGAGAGAAAGCAAATTCCCCTTCTTTGCTTTCTTGTTTTATTAATGTTCTTAATACACTGAATGATGCCCACCCACATCGGGGAGGTCAATCTGCTTTATTCAGTCTATTAATTCAAATATTAATCTCATGCAGAATCACCCCACAGACATGCCCAGAAATAATGTTTAAGCAAATATCCAGGCACTCCATGATACAGTCAAGTTAACACATAAAATTAACCATCACAGCCTCTTTCCTTTTATTTGCAATAATTTGAGGTCTTGTTGTGGCAGGCGCCAGGCTAGACATGGGAAAGGCAGGAACACCAAGCCATGAATCGCAAGGTGCTCATAATGTTGTAGGGGAGACCTGGTGGCAGCAATGTGAGGAAGAAGTGAGAGTGATTGAAGGGAGAGTGATTGGTGCCATTAGAGCAGAACAAACACAGTTACAGGAGGAAGCCGTAGTCTTCCCTGAGACGGAGTCTGGGCTCCACACTGCAGATCCATCTACTTGCTAAAATCCTAGCAAGTTGTTTATTTGTGTGATTAGAGTCTATGAGTGTGTTCTAAAGACATCAACCATTTCTTTATGGAAGTGCCAGTAAGCTGATGCTGCTCTAGGACAGGAAAACATGAGTCTTGTCCAGCCTCTCTCCAACAGCCCCCATGCCAAGGACTCTGGGGAGCAAGGACCCTAGTACCAGACATCGCAACTTCTTGGTCCTGCTGCTCCCCTTCTACTTTGCCCATGAAGGGGATGCCTTAATCTCTCTAACATACTTTTCTTCATTTTTAAAATGTGGATAATGATGAATACCCGCAGTTATTCTGAGGCTCTACTGGGATAATGATTCAGTGTCCCACCTAACACATTACCTGCTAACACAGATCTTCAGCAAAGGTGAATCTTTCTCACGTCCCTCCGCTTGTCCTCACTCTACGTCTCTTTGCCAGATCTGATTACTGCCAAAACAAGGCTTTCCTTGCAGAGATAAATAATCCCCACTCAGCAAAAAGAAACTGCTATTCACAACTTGTGTTTATTCATTCAGGGAGTTTTTATTGTATGCCTATTATGTATGAGAGAATAGATTTGAATGTAACTAAAAACCTCACCCAACTCATATCAAAATCTTACTCAATCCCCAAATGCCTTTTCAAGTCAATTCAGCTATCACATATTAAGCAATACTGTGTGCCAGGCACTGAGTTTGTGTCTATAATTCAGAAACAAAGGATACTTGTCCTTGCCTCAAGAAGTTAAAAACTCAGGCCCTGGAGAAAACTAAATGCTATAATAGTGATGGGAGGCCAGAGACATTCTCTCTGACCAAGTAGAGGAAGGCTTCAGGAAGGAAGTTGGTTGAACTTGATTTGGGCAAATGTGTAGGATTAACTTCCATCTGTGCAGGATTTGGCAAAATATTTGGTAACAAGAGGCTCTCTCAGATATAGTTCAGCCTTGCTCTGGGCCCCAGTGGGATGGAAAGGCTCCTGGAACACAGGTGGGAGGATGGAGGAAAGGGCCCTGTAGTAGTTCTGTACCAGCCCAGGAGGCCTGGTAGAGAGCTAAGGTGATTTTCCTAAGGTCACAAAGAAGACCAGCTTATAGACTACACTTCTACTATCTATAGCAGTCTTTCAAGATGGATCATACCTTCCTGTCATTAAGAACTCCACTCAAATGGCCCTCCCCAGAGACACTTTTGCTAAGTTCCAATCAGAAAAAATCAGTTTCTTTCACAATCCGCTCCTTGACCTACCATGCTTCACAGTCCTTTAGAGCTCTTATGGCTACCTGGTATTTTATATCCATTTGAGTTTTGTTTCTTTTCCCCACAAGACTGTGACTTGCATGCATGCAGCCAGGACTTTGTCTTCTTCCATGAGAGTGTCTAGAACAATGCTTGGCAAATATTTGTCAGATGAATGAATGAGTGAGTGAATAAATGCTGAGATGAATAATCTTAATCTTCCTCACTTATTATCCAAATATTTGCTTAAGATCATTTCTCAAAAGCAAAATTTCTAGGTGCCCAATGTTCGTTTTTAATTAGCTTAGTGACTGGCATACAGCAGATATTTGATTAGCATCTGCTGAGTGACTGAAATTGAATATTTTTTCCTGAACTGCATAAAATTAACTACTTCCAGATTTAAATTATGCCAATATTTAATTGAGCACCTACAACATTTCTTCATCCATTTATTCACTTATCAGACATTAACTATATTATCACTATAAAATCTGGGGGATTGGTCCTCTGACTCCAGAAGCTCCCAGTTGGACAAGGTGGGGAACCTACAGCCTCAAGGCCACATGTGCCAACCCTCAACTGAATCCAAACTTCACAGAACAAATCCTTTTAATAAAAGTATTTGATTCAGTTAAAAGGCCGCATTCAGGGATCCCAAAGGCCACTTATGGCCCTAAGGCCGCAGATTCCCCACCCACAAGACTGGCCATTGTCATTTATTCCATGTGTAACCTCAGGCAATTTGCCTGGTCCCTCTGGAGTTGTGTTTTATCATCTGTAAAACAGCCTCACAATACCTACTTCATAGGGCTGTGGAGAGGAGTGGCATAGCAATGCATACAGAAGCACTTAGTATACTGCCTAGTATGTGTGAGAGTCAACAGATGTTAAGTATTATTACTAGATCCATTTTACAGAAATGACTGAGACTCAGACAAAGCTCAGCTGTTTGCTGAAGGTAAGTACCCTGTTTCCCCGAAAATAAGACAGTGTCTTATTTTAAGGTGTGCTCCCAAAGATGCGCTAGGTCTTATTTTCAGGGGACATCTTATCTTTCCTGTAAGTAGGTCTTATTTTCGGAGGATGTCTTATTTTCAGGGAAACAGGGTAGTATGGATGGAATTTGAACTCAACTCTCCCAACTCCATAGCCAGGCACTCCCTGCATTCTGAGTCTGCCCGCACCATTCAGACTTCTTTGCCTCTGGATTCTACCTTCTCCTGGACTTTGGGACATGGGTGCCAAGACTTGAGTTGGGCCTCTAGACCTCCTGGTACCCATCCGACCTCCCCCACTCTCTCTCTTTCCTTTGCGTTATGCTGACAAACCCCAATCGCAACCCACATGTTAATAGTTTTAGGGAAAAAATGTCTTCTGATAATTAAGCTGGTAGAATTTAGAAATCAACAGAACAGTACATTTTCCCAGCAGAGCCAAGAAATTAATTAGGAACAATTTGCTGTCAGAAACAATTTCCATAATTTTAAGTTTCAAAAAAAGCAGAAAATCACTTTTGTGGATGTTTATTTTTTTCTTCTATTTTCCATTCTAAAGTAATTTAACTCCTGGAAAGACAAATCCTTCCAAATACCTTATTTTCTGTTCTTCAGACTCCTCCCCTGAGGGTTGTTCCAGCCTATCTCTGACTGCTTGTATTCAAGGGTGAGGAGGAATTATATGAGATGGAGCCCTTTTAATCCCCTCCGTCACCCAAAGGGCAGAACTTACATGTGCTCTTCCAGAGGCATGATTATAAAATGTGCATATTTTTACTTCAAGAGTAGGGCGGGGGGGTGGAGTGTGATGCACTTAGAAAGGAGTGTGAGAGGGACACAGATCATGGTACACTGAATGAGGGTCTTCCTGGGCTACCAGGCAGACAGGCCTGCTGTATACAGAGGCATTAAAGCATTGTTGCTAACAGAGTAGACTCTACCTCTGGAGCCAGAATGCCTGGCATCACATCTCAACACTGCCCCTTTGCTATCTAAGTGATCTTGAGAAAGTTCTTTAATTTCTCTGTGACTCAGTTTCCTCATAAAGGAGTTATGGTTTTCATAGTACACCAAGCTCATATGCCCACATTAAGATCACAATGCCTGGCATACGCCAACTGCTCATGACTATTTCAGATAATGATGATATGGTGGATGTCAGGTCCAAGCTCCCCAAAAGAGAGGCCTAATTGTCACTGGGTCCCTCTTGGACCTTGGATGGTATGGCTCCAGACTCACAATTGCCTCCACTAAAGAGCTGTTCTATCGGCTGGGCGCTGTGGCTCATACCTGTAATCCTAGCATGCTGAGAGGCCAAGGCAGATGGATTGCCTGAGTCTATGGGTTCAAGATCAGCTGGAGCACGAGCAACACCCTGTCTTTAAAAAAAAAAAAAAAATAGGGTGGCACCTGTGGCTCAGTCGGTAAGGTGCCGGCCCCATATACCGAGGGTGGCGGGTTCAAACCCAGCCCCTGCCGAACTGCAACAACAACTGAAAGTTCTTTCACAACAAAAAAAATAGGGCAGCGTCTTTGGCTAAAGGGAGTAGGGCACCAGCTCCATATGCCAGAGGTGGCAGGTTCAAACCCAGCCCCAGCCAAAAACTGCAAAAAAAAAAAAAGTAGCCAAGCATTGTGGCAGATGCATGTAGTCCCAGCAGCTTGGGAGGCTGAGGCAAAAGAATCTCTTGAGCCCAAGAGTTTGAGGTTGCTGTGAGCTATGATGCCATATCACTCTACCAGGGGCAACAAAGTGGGACTCGGTCTCAAAAAAAAAAAAAAAAGGCAAAGAGCTATTCTATCCCAACAACCATGTGTTTTGGAAGGCATCATAGCAAAGAGCAATGATTGTGAGATACTTCACATACACACACACACACACAGTGAAAATACTATGGTTTCCGAATGATTTACTTTCTATATCATGTAGAGAAGATTTAAGGTTACCCCTATGATAATGACAATGTCACTCTAATTTTTTTACAATTCAGATGAGAGGGAAAGCAGGCAGTGGATTTATAACTAGAACCAGGGAATGGATTATAGCTGGAAGCCTAGAAATATCTGAGGTACAACCTGTTGTGAGCATTCATTATTATTGTAGCTATTCGTTACGGTTAATTATGACTTACTATTGTGCATGATTTCCATGATATTTTTTTCAGTTTCATTTAAATATGGATGTATTAATCAGTATACAACCAAGAAAAGAACTACCACTCCAAATATTTAAAACAAAGAAGATTGGGACAAACAAGGAGGGAATTGGCCTTAGTTGAGAAGCCAAACAGGGAACAGTGAAGAAACCCAGCAGTTAGGAACAGCAGGAAGACACTCGCACCCTAGGCTGAAGGGTCAAATGGAGAACAAGTGGTGCTGGGGCTAAGAGGCTGGAGTTACCTAACCAAAACTTGAACTTGGCAACCTGTCCAATAGGAACCAGAGCCATGGAGGAGACTCAGCCACTGCCAGAGACAATTCTATGGCAGCTTGGGGGAACACTTTGGCTTCTCTCTTCAGCTTTCTCATGTTTTAGCAGGACATAGCCATCCTGGCTTTCAAACCCACCTTCAGCGCTTACCAGCAGTGCAACCTCTAATGCTGAACCCCCCCCCGAGGCCCTTTGTACATTTGTGGCTCCATTTATAAATGGAGATACCCACCACATGAGATTTGTCTGATCCCCTAACCTATGGAAAATTTCCCAGCTGTTGTGATTCTGTGCAGCTAAGACCATCTCTTGGCTAAGATCAATGGCTAAAAGGGTTTCCCACACAAAGAATCTGTAGGACTACATGTTTGCACACAATGGTCACTCAAGAAATTATTTTTGCCTTGAGTTGAAGTTAATAACTCCCTGGGGCAGTTATCCAGAGCCAGGTCAGGGAGCAGGACAACCCAAGAGCCAGGAAAATGTGGACATAGCAGGTAATGGCAGACAGTACAAGACACAAGACCAGAGCTTTTGCCCTAGTGGGTTTCTGGAGCTTTTCTACAAAATCATCAGAGGATGCTGGCTGTGTTTATAGGCCCACAGCCTGGGAAGCTGGGAAGAACCAGGATTATAAGATTCAGTATCCACACAGTGCCTGGCATGACATTCGATGAGCAATAAAAATTAATTACTTTCTTACCACTCTTCCATTTTCTTCACCATGTATTCACTAAGCGTTTCAGCTGTATCAAGACCTGCACTAGGCATTATGGAGGCAGAGACAATACAAGGGAGGAAGAGACATAGAAACAATTAACTAATTCAAATGCGACAGACTTTCCAACACAGAAAGCATAATGCAGTGATATTCTGGAGGCAATACAAGAAGAGAGGTGAATTTTGGCTAAAGAAATCAAGTCTAATTTCAAAGAAAGGTAGAATTTGACCAGAGTCTTGAAGGACAAGAAAGATCTTAACTATAAAGAAGGAAAGAGCATTCAGGCAGTGGGAAGAGCATGGAAGTGGGAGCAATGCAGAACATATTTGGGGATCAGTAAATAGTCGATTATGGCTATGCTCCAAGGCAGGATTTTTCAGCCTTTTTTTTTTTTCTTTTATCTCACAGCACACTTGAACCTATAGTTAAACTTCCATGGCGTACTTGAATTATGCTGATCAAAAAAAGAGTAAAAAAGAAAGAATATACTTACTGTGCTTTGAACTTCTTTCAAAAATAAGTTAATTAATCATCTTTAAAATTTTTCATAGCACACCTAAGATCCTCTCCTGGTGCACCAGTTGAAAATCACTGCTCTAGGGTCTGGGGACGAGGGCACAGAGAGTAAAATGATGCAATTGAAGATGAGGGTGGGAAGGACATGGGAGCGAGGTCCCTGAGTGCCTCCTTTTAGCCAGAAAGCCTCAGCATCCGTGGAGTCTTCAGGTTCAGAAGGTTGGACTCGAACAGGCAATTTATGGTAGCAAGTCATGGAAACAATTCAGAGGAATAAGACAAAGCTTGGGTTTTAAATTCTCCTTCTCCTGCCTAGGCCTATATTCAGTCCACTATCTTAAGAGATTTATAACCTAAATCTCCTAAAGAGGAGTTTCCAGCCTCCTCTTGCTTGATGTCTTTTTTCTTGGGCCATCCATTTCGAAAAATTCCTTAACCAGTTCATCTGATCCCTAGACCAGAGTCTGACTGACTGAATGAAGCTATTTCTCCTGCTACAAACCTGCTCTTAATTGGTTTGGGGGTGCAGGGGAATGGGGTGGTGACTGGT
Source organism: Nycticebus coucang (assembly GCF_027406575.1). Lineage (NCBI taxonomy): Eukaryota > Metazoa > Chordata > Mammalia > Primates > Lorisidae > Nycticebus > Nycticebus coucang. The sequence goes on along the minus strand of NC_069801.1, from coordinate 45,592,244 downwards.
ATCAGAGCCCAGATAAGTTTTTCTAACATAGGTATGCCAGTGGTCCAGCCCTGAGTACCAGCTTCAGTAGTTCACAGTGATGGTATGTGACTTAGTAGTGCCATCCAGTTCAGCAGAGTTTTCCACATCCTTTATCTTGTCGACGTCTCTTACCAGCCCCGAGAGGACAGGTGCTGTCATCAGCCCCATTTTACAAAATTAGAAATGAAAACACTGATAGTAGCCAAGCCTGGCCTAAAGCTCTGATCTTCGGGGTCAAGTTAAAGGTTGATTATGCAAGGAAAAGTTACCTAAAGAACAACCAGAAGGTGACCCTCCTTACCAGGGATTTTAGGGAAGGAGTTGTTCCTGAAGCTTGGGATGCAAACAGGGATCTGTCATAAAAGAAAGTCTGTCTGTCACGTGAACTGTGGGCAATGGTTAAAGAAGAGAAAAGGGCTCTGAGACCAAAATGAAGGTCCTGGACAGGCAGAGGGTCACACCACTGAGTCTGGAAACAGGCAAAAGCCCTTCCATTTCTCTCCCTCTAAGTCTTCCAGCACAGGGAACTTGCTGGCTTAAGCACCTTCAGTATCTCCTCGTTGCTCACAAGAAATAGCCCAGTATCCTTAGTAGGGCACTGAGGGACTTATAAAGACTGCCCCACGGAACTTTTCAGTTTTCATCTCTTAGATGCTCTGAGCTTTGCACTTGGTACTTGCATAGATGTAGCACTTTACCACATCTGTGCTTGGCCCCTGCTGTTTCCCTCGAGGAAAATGCACTTCCTGCCTGGTTCCTATTGTTCATTTATTCAGGCATCTACTCGCATAATAAATCAGCAGATAAAGTGCCTACTATGTGCCAAGCACTATTCTAGAACTGGGAATACAATAAGAAACACAAGAAAATAATCCCTACCTTCATAATGAAGGAGAAAAGTATTGAACAATCACACAAATATATAAGAACAAACTATAATCAGGGTAAAGAAAACATAGATGGTGTAATAAGGTATCATGCCAGAAGGTCCTAGAGAGGCTGGGGGGCTTTTCTGAAGTGGGATATTTAAGTTGACCTTGAAGGAGAACTCTGATCAAGCCAGTTCAAGGATCAAATCTATAGAGCTGATTCAAGAGGCTGGTTGGAGTATTGGAAGTCACAGTTCCAGGGAGAAGGCGGGTTGCACTAAAATGGGAATCCTTCTTCCCTTCTGGCCTCCGCAGCAATTCCCAAAATAGGAAGCGAACGGAATTGTGTTTGTGTTTGAAGCTGAAATTATTCTTGTTTCCCTCCTCCCTCCGTGCTTCGCTTGCCAACATGTTTCTCACCCATCTCAGTATTCATTTTAGCTCCATAAAGGGTCTAACATGAGCATCTCCCATGTGCCAAACATGTGCTGGGCACTTGATGTGCTTCTTCACATTAAATCCTGGAGCAACATGCTCACATCAGTAGTACAATTCTAGTTTTATAAGTGGGGAAACTGAGGCTCAATGAGGTTAAGTGACTTGCCAGGTTTACACGGTAGTAAGTGGCAGAGCTGAGATTCCAGGTCAGCCAGTCACACCCAGCTTCCCTAGCGCAGCTCACAGAGCACATGTGCTTCCTTCACAGGCAGCCCCCAGGCTCTGAAGACAGCAACCTGGCCTACCTCCAAGTCTCCCCCTCTCCGGGCCAAGCCCCTCGCCGTTAGCTTTGATCCCAAGGAGGACAGGTCTAGAGCCTTTTTACCCCCAGTTGTCTGTCTTTTGCTCCTTTGGGCATGTTATTCCCCCAGGTAGATTTCTTTCCCAACTGCTACTGATCTGTGTCTAAAGGCCAATAAAGCCCTGAATGACTGGCTGTCTGCCCCTCCAACCCTACATTTTAACATTTACCCAACCACCATATTCTCTACCTCCCCTCACCCCAACACTGAACTTTTTGATGTCTACCGTTCTCTCTCATTTCTACTCTTCTGAACACATTTTCCCCTGTGCCTAGAACAGTCCTCAATTAACTGATTTCTGTTTGGAGGAGGTGAAGCCTCTGCATGGGAAGTCTGCTCTGACCACACGGGCGATAGTAAGTGCTATTCCTCCATATTCACACCGCCCCCCTGTTTTCTTGCTCCCAGCCCTTGGAATACTGGATTGGGATTGTCTTCTCATATTTGACTCCCTCATTGGGACTTCCTTAAAAGCAGAAAAAGGTCTGACTTTTCCTTTCATTGTATCTCCAGTGCCTGGCATATATTAGGTGTTTATTACAAACAGGAGCCCAGGAAGGAGGTAGCAAGAGAGAGAAGGAGTCAAAGGAACAAATGCCCCTTGGAGAGCTCAAGTCTTACTGATTTTAGGAGAAGCTAATTAACTACCCTGATGATGTGTGCACACATGTGCACACACACACACACACACAGCCCTCTGTCCCTCTCCTTTCTCTGATATGTTCATATTCCTGGCTAACAATTCTGATAAGCAGATATTCCCATTCGACAGATGCCAGAGTAAAGGCTAGCAATGATGCCTTGATTCAGAGGTGAAATAAACAGACCTGTAATTCAAATGATTAATCACTCATTCATTCTTTCAATTATTAAGTCATGCATTTCATATATTTTCGTTCTTGTTCTGTCCCATATTTTGTGGAACTGAGAAACAGAACAATCAGATTTGATTCTTGACCTAGAGGAAGTTCAAAAGAAGACAAGAAACAGTGAAAAAATGAAATGAAATAGTTGTAGGCAGGTAGACATATGTTCAGGGTGCTGTGTGAGCACCAAGGAGGGAACGGGAGCTCTGCCTAGGGCAGGAGGTATTGGAGTTGGGTATGGTATGGGAACTTTTCAGACAGACAACAAAGGGGAAATACAGTCTAAACAGAGGGGCCTTGGGGAAAGGAGAAGGCGAGAATCAGGGAAGGGGATAGGTGGGGACCTACGCCTTTGAGTCTCCAGAGTCCTCAGTCTGTCCCATGTGACCCTTACCCTGGTGCTGGAGTCCAGCCAATCTTGGAGTGTGCACCGGTCTCCAGTTTGGGCTGGCTCACTTAACAAGGATGTTGGTGAATTATTTGGCACTATGTTCCAGCTAACTGAACAGTGTCAGACATAACAGAGGGAACCGGAGGTGATGGATGGTGATGGGAAAGCAAAATTGCTTCTTAGGTTTTTGTTTCCTGACTGTGCTTGCTGAAAAACACACTATTAGAAGGAAGAAAACCCTTGCTCTATTAATGGATAACCATGTAGTAAATAGTTTATGTATTCAGAAATCTAGCCTTTGCCCCTCTAGAATTGTGGAGCATCAACGCCAGTAGAGCTGGTACAGGCAGTAAGGAAATTTGTTCCCTCAGATGGTCCTGGTATGTTTGGGGGCAGTGTGGGGGAGTTAAAAGGTTCTGGGCTGGGGCTATGAGACGCATTCTTACATCCTAGTCCTGCTACTCATTAGGTCAACTCTGTGGCCAAGGAGGCAATGCGGATACACACACACACACACACACACACACACACATATACACACACACAGAGATATTTATTATAAGGAACTGGCTCATGCAATTATGGAGACTGATAAATCCCAAAATCTGCATTCAGTAAGCTGGAGTCCCAGGAGAGCCAATGACAAGAGTTTTAATCTGAGGCAAAGGCCTAAGAACGAGGAGAGTCAATGGTGTACTTCCAGTCACAAGGCTGGCAGGATCAAGAACTGGGAAGAGCCAATGTTTTAGTTGGAGTCAGAAGGCAGGAAAAAGACAATGTCCCAATTCCAAGGTAGTTAGGTAAGAGGAATTCCCTACCATCCAGGGAATAGCTCCTTTTTATTCAGCCTTTTGTTCTATGCATGTCTTTGACTTATTAGATGAGGCTCACCTATATTAGGGAGGGCAATCTGCTTTAATTAGTTTACCAGTTAAATGTTAAATTCATCTAAGAATACCCTCAATAGAAGCATCCAGAATAATGTTTGACCAAATAGTTGGGCATTCTGTGATTGACACAGTCAAGTTGATTGACACAAAAAATGAACCATCACACAAAAGTGATGGTCCCTCTCTACTCTGTACTAGTTACACGTCTCTGAAAAACCCAACACTCTCTTTAGATACTCAAACTATAAATTAGAGTAGTTTCTAAGGCCATACCAGGGTCCAGATGGTACTCAGATACATAGCACACTGGAGTCAGAAGAATTGAGGATGAAAAAGAAAAAAATTCAGGGAAAGGAACTCATCTTTTTCTCCATTAGCTTCTTGTATCAGTTTTCCTACCTGTAAAGTAGAAATAATAATTGTGTTTAGTCAAAGAGTGGTTAAGAAGATTGAATTAGACAGCTGGCATAAAAGCAAACAGCACAATATAGAGGCAGTAGAATGTTTTTTGTTTTGTTTTGTTTGTGGCTACATGAGGGAGAACTATGATTGAAGGGTAGAGCTATAGGGAGATAATTTTAGGCTCAGGAAAAGAACCTCTTCACCCAAGAATGGAGTTATTATCAACTTTCTTAGGTGGCAAGATCCCCATCACTGGGCATATGTGAGAAGAAGCTAAACAACCTATTAGCAAGAATATTTTAAATAGAACCAAAACATCATTGGTGGATAAGCTAAGGCCTGTTAAAGAGTCTTACAAGGAGCTCAGGGTACCCCGAGATATTACAAATCAAAAGGTTTATAAGCCCTTCTAGGGCTTGCTGTTCCTCCAATGCCAAATGTAGACACTGAACTAGAAGATTTCCAGTCTAGCGTTCCTTGGTTCACATTTTGAATCTTTTACCAGACTACTGCTATAGTCCCCAAATCAGCCTCTCTGCCTTCAGTCTCTCTCTCCATTCTCCACAGATCGATCCATCCCCAAATCCATTACCAAGTCCAGGCTGCAGCCAGAGAGATCATAATTCTGAACACTTCAAGCCCCTGCTTAACCCTCTAAATGGTTCCTATTGCCTCAGGATAAATCCCAACCCCTCCAGCCTTTCTCAGAGAAGGATTCTTCAGAGTAGCATCCAAGGCTTTTCAGAATCTGGCCTGAGGACCCCTTCTAGCACTCCTTTCCAGGCATCTAACATTTCAGCCACACTGAAGTGCTGGTTATTTCCCCAACGTGACAGGTTCTTTCATACTCCAATAAATTTTTGTCTTGTTTTCTTCTCCCAGACTGCTTTCTTGGCTTCTGTGCTTCCTTATCCTTCAAATCTATTTTGAATGTTACCTTCATCCAGCAAGCCCTCACTGACAACCTAGGCTGATTTAGGAGCCAGCTGTATGCTCCCCAGCTCTCTGTACCAACAACTTTCCCAAAGCAAAGCTGTTGTCCCCCTTCAATATTTCATAAAGCCTTGAAGGCAAAGACAAGCATTCAGTCCATTGAAGGGATTTTTAATGGTGTAACCCGACTGAATGAAAATATATTTCCATGATGCAAGCTGGCTTCCTTGCCCCAGGATGTAGGATGCAGTGACTTCGTGAAGTTGCCAATATGACCAATCATTTCCTCAGCTTGCCTTTTAAAATTATTTTTTAAGAGAAAAATTAGTAATATTCATTCAAGAAAAAATGGAGGAAAAAACAGAGAGTGAAAATGCTGAAAAACTACCACCATTGCTATATTGATATATTTTCTTCTAGGCATTCTTCTATACGTATGTTAAATATGGTATTGAATGCCTACATTTTTTTCCTTGTTTTTTTTTCTCTTAGTGGCATAGTATTAGAATTTTCCATATTAGTGTGTAGTTTTTTATAACCATTTTTAATGGCTGGATAATATTTAATAATCTAAATGAGTGAATAACTGTTTTACTGAACATTTAAGTGAATATTTTTTAACATTACAAAAAAATTCTATTGTAGACATCTTAGTGCATATAGCATTCTGTGTGAAGGATTTGTTTTAGGGCATCAATACCTGTAGTTTTTTTTTTATCTTGTGAAAACTGGGACCTTGATCTGGCATCTGCCTGTGTTTTCTACCCTAAATCTTCCAGACCAAAATAACAGAAACTGCTATCAGTACCCTCAGAGTCACTTAGCCCAAGTCCCTGGTATGGCTTCCAGTTAAGACAATATGCCCCTTTTCCAATGTGGTCACAAATATTTGCCTTCAATGAAAGTAGATGCCAAGGAGATAATATTGATTGCAAATTATAGCCTTTGTAATTAACCAATTTGCACAGCTGGAAAATGGAGCTGTTGAAAACATTTGCTTCTGAAGGAAGATGGTGGCCTTTCCAAATTTATCCCTCAGATATATATTTGGCTCAATTCTAGGAGTGTTCCTGGTATGGCTGCAGACTCTAAAGTGCTTAAGAAATCACCAAGGAGCTGGACAGACAGGAATGTATTGGCCTTCTGCCTGCTGACCGCACAGCTTCCATCACTTACCCTAAAATGGCTTTGCATCTCCCAGATGCCTCCAATGAATGCACATAATCACAGTGCGTTCACAGAACGCAAGGATCTGAGCTTGCGTGGGAAAGGAGATGAGCTGAGGTTAGCCCTAGGTGCTGCGTCTCTCTGTTCCTGCCATCTCTGAAGTATAGTAAGGAGGCCCAAGCAGCAGCACCAGCCCTATAAGCTGCTGTGGGAGCCGGCTCCAGACAGGTGGGGGCAGCAGAGAGCCAGCCTGTATGGTCAGCGGGGATTCTAGCCGACCAAAGTTGTTGAGAGAACCCAAGCTCATCAGTGCCATAGGTGGACAACTTGACCTGGACACATGCATAAATGGAATAGGGGTCTGGTACGCAGGGTTAATATAATACTAATAAACCTTTTCACTTAGGCAACATGCTTCAGTTTATAAATAGGACAACAGAAAATTATTTTATTGAATCCTCTCTGTAATCATGCCCATTTAATAAATGGAGATACTAAAGTTCATGGTAGTTAAATAATTAACCAGGTTCACACTTGGGCCCTAAGTGGAAAAACTGAGTGATAAAATAGTTCTTCTGACTCCATGGAGTGACTGGCGAGTGTTAACTTCTTTATACCCACTATCTCATATAATTCTGGAGCCCAGTCGAGTCATCCAAGTACCCTTTTCAGTGGAAAGGCTGAGGCCTAAACAAAAGAACAGAAGATCCCAATGAGAAAGGACTGTCACACATGGGGCAGCAGGAGGCCCTAGTCTCCAGTGCTCAAAAAGCACTTGGACAAACATCTCTCTTCATTTCTTCCCCAATTTTTCTTCTTGGTGCTCAAACTATTTTTAAGTATTTGCAATTCCTAGAATAGACCAAGTTCTCTCTTATTTCCAGTGTTTTGCATGGCCTTGAATGGCTTCCCTCACACTTGTTGGTCAGGCTAACCCCTAGTCATCCTGACCACCTGTGAGGGTACCCCCTGAGTCCCTTTCCCCAGACAGACGTAGACACATCTTCAGTGTTCTCAGAGGGCTTTGTACAAACCTCTATCATAACTTGTATTATACTATTGTATATTATAATAATGTCATTTTCCTTTATTACATGTAGATACTTTATAGACACAACAGTAATCTCTCCGCTGGGTGCATAGTTGGTGCTCAAATATTGGTTGAATGAGTGAATGTACACATGAAGAAGTATCTTCCAAGATTCTTACAAGAGTTCTTTCAGGCTTATTGATTCTAGCAACTAGTTTCTACAACCCACTAAGGAAGAGAGTACTGACCCCTGAACCTTAGGGTTCCAGGTTAGCAAGGGCTGGGAGGCACATTTCCTTCCTCTTTTCAGAAGCACAGTTTCCTGTCTGTATAGACATCTAGTTAAAAATGTACTTAAGACTCTAATTATACCTCATGCAACAGACACTTATCGTATTTCCACAAATGCCTGAACATAGAGGCTAGACCCCGTTACAATTCTTTTTGAGCTCCTTTTTAGAAGGACTTGCCAGAGCAAAATCAGCCATAAAAGGATGGTCTCAGATTGAACAAAGGCACTTCAGATTTTACTTGCCCACTCAAAAAACAACAGTACAACTATTTCAAAGTTTGCCTCCATTGTTTAACTTTCTTCTCCCACCCAAGGATTTAACTCTGACTTCACATAACAAATTCCATAAATCAACAGAACTAACTGGCTGTGTGTGTGTCTTTCTTTTCCTCTACACACACACACACACACACACACACACACACACGCACACTCACACACTCCATTTCCTCAATGAATAGCCAAAATCTGCCCATGTTTTGTTTAGTTTGAGTGGCTAACGCCGGAACAAAGGTAATGAAATATATTAATTACATTAAAGATGTTTCAGAGAATGAGGATTTTCTTTCAGAAAGGGAAATCGTATCTGCCTTTGAGCTGAGATGACAGCAACATACAGATAATTAACAGCTAATAACATTAGCGCTGTAATTAGAACTGCCTTGAACTCTTAACCCATGTGCCTCTCTGAGTTCTAGGTCCATACAGTGAAGAATAAGATGATCTTTTTCTTTTTCTTTCCTTTTTTTCTTTCTTGATCTGGACATTTGGGATGTATTTTTTCTCAAATATTACTAACTGCTATCATTTACTATCTACCCACTGTGTACCAGGTGGTCTATAGGTATCAAAGGTATGAAAAGAAATATATTTAGGGCTCAGGCCTTCAGGAATTAAATATAATTTACTCCTCTCAATGGTCTTATCTGGTAGGAATTATTATCCCTATTTTCATAGATGAGGAAACTGAGGGTGAAGTGACTTGTTGAGAGTCACTCAGCTAGTAATCTAAGCACAGATTCAAAATTTGTTCCATCTGACTCCTGTTCTTTTCAGTATACCATAGTGATATACAAATAGCCATTATTTCCATTACTTTGGTAATTAACCTACCTTGGTTGACTCTGAGATTTAATTCATTGTTTTGTTCAACAGTGGAGAGAAAAGAGAAAAGAAAAAATGTGATTAAACAGGTACTCTATCTGGCTATTTGAAAAATTATTATTAACATTAAAATAGCACTTGGAGTCCCAACAAAAGAAGAGCAAATAACCAGAACAGACATTTCTCAAATGAAGACATAAAAATGTCAAAAAAAGTGTGAAAAAGTGGTCAACATCACTAATCATCAGGGAAATAGAAATCAAAAACACAATGAGTTATCATCTCACCCCATTTAGGATGGCTATCATCAAAAAGACACAAGACCACAAATGGTAAGGATGCGGAAAAAGGGAACTTATACACTTTTGGTAGGAATGTAAACTAGTACAGCCAGTCTGGAGAAAAGTATGGAAGTTTCTAAAAAAAAAAAAAAGCTACAAATAGAACTACCATATTATCCAGAAATCCCACTATTGGGCATTTATCCAAAGGAAAGAAACAAGTGGATCAAAGAGACATCTGTACCCTCACACTTACTGCAGCACTATTCACAGCAGCAAAGACGTGGAATCAATCTAGGTGTTCCAACATAGATGAATGGATAAGGAAAATGTCGTACATGTACCCAATATATGTGCACAGGGGAACACTATTCAACCATAAAAAGTGTAATCCTCTCATTCACATTCATGGCAACATGGAAGGAACTGAAAGACATTATGCTAAGTGAAATAAAGCAGAAACAGAACAATAAATACCACATGTTCTCCCTCATATGTGGGAGCTAAAAAGAAGTTGATCTTACAGAAGTAAAAAATAGAAGAGGATACTGGAGGCTTGGAAGGGTAGAGGGAGGGAGGAAATAGATTTGTTAAAGGACTCAAAATTACATCAAGATAGGAAGAAGCGTCCTATGGCACTGTAGGATGACAGCAGTTAATAATAATATATAGTTTCAGACAGTCAGGGGAGGATATTAAATGTTCTCAACACAAGGAAATGATATTTGAGTTCATGAATGTGCTGATATACATTATATGCATCAAAACATCACTGTGTACACCGTAAATATGTACAACTATTATATATCAATTACAAAATAAAATTGTTTTTAAAAACTAGCTAATGAGCGGAGGTCAGTGATGGGTAAATTCAGCAAGAAATTCTTAAATGTGCCCATTAGCAAGCAGATGGTTCAAGAGAAAGCGAAAAGATTTTAGGTCCCAAGGAAGAGGCTGGCAAGAAACTGGGGAACAATCAGTCTCCTGCTAAAACTAATAGGCAGCAATATTGCTAAAGGTGTTTGTTGCTGAGATAATACCTTGACAGCATTTAGCCAGGGAACTCAAAAATACCCAAATCTAACCTCATCTCGGCCAACTCTCCCTGGAAGCTCCTTGAGGCACATGTATCTCAAGAGAGAAGAAGTTAGTTATTACTGTTACCTAGGACTTTGGCTCCAAATCCCAGTGCAGAATGCAACTGAGCTGAGCTGAACTAAAAGGAGGGTTCTTTGATCCCAAACTAGTAAGGCTCACATGGTCTAGAAACAACACATCTCCTAAGTACTCCTCTGTTTTCCCCAGTGTCCTAGCTTGAGCCTTGACTTCAAAAAGAAGCTGCTCAAAAATTTCCCCATTGGAGTCAGAGGAAAAGGAGCAAAGAAGTCCACAAGAGGAAGGGTAGTACCTCCAGCACAAGATCTGCCTCACACAGTCTGTCCATCAGCAGGCTCCGAGGGAGGGAAATGCATCAAGTCTGACAGCAAACCAAAACCTTACTCTGACCTGGAGTTGGAGCCCAAAGCCAAGCGCAGAGAACCATGGTAAATACAGTGAAGAGTAAATGGGACCGTACACCCCATATCATCAAGGCTAGGCTCCCTTTACAGGTGAACCTCTTCCTGGAATCCTAGAATCTCTTCTCTCTTCTCTTGAATGTCAGCCAAGAGTCCAGACCCCACCTCGTGCCTCATGCTTCCTAATCTGGACACCTGAGAACAATCTGATTTTCCCATTGCTGATCTCTGCTTGTGAATCGAAGTTTTTTTTTTTTTCTTTTATTTTACTTTTCTGACAGTTCCTTTCCCAAGCCAGCCTGTGTGTCTCTTAAGCAATCTGACACTATCTCTTCTTTACATATCTAATTCCTTTTCTCCCTCAGCAGACATTACTTTCTTTTAGGAACTTTTCTGATCCGCTCCTTCCTCTCTCCTCCTCCCTCGGCCTCCAGTCTGGTTAGGTGCCTCTTCCATGCTTTCACAGCTTCTTCACTTCCATCTCCCACTCCATATTACTTTGGAATTTACTTGAATGTTTCTGTCCCAGAAATGAAATCCTTAAAGGCCGGGAATATATCTGATGCATTTAGGCCAGGATCTGCAACAGAGAAGACTCTAGGGAGTAGTTGATGAATAAATAAACTAAGAAATTGCTGAATTTGTCAGTGCAGTGCTATCTGTGGGGGTTGGGAATAGGAATGTCGGATCCCAATGCAGAGTCCTTACTGTGAACTTCTGTGCACTTTTATGTCCCCAAAGGCATTCCCCATCTATAAGGTCCCAGCCACACAGGAGGACCCACACTTACTGTTATCTGTCTCAACTTCAGGTGGTGGCTTCCCATCACTTTCCTTGGCTTCCAGAAAGACTTCCCTGACTTTGCCTGTCTGCTAATTTCCCACGGTTACCCAGACCCTGTGTAAGACCTTACTGAAAGGTTCCTTATCTTTCGTCTCTGACCCTCTTGATGCCAGCCTGTTGGGCTTGAACAGTGACAGCCATACCTGCACACTGCTGTGTCAACCCCTCTAGAAGAGGCACTAAAATCAGACCTCTGCCTATTCCATAAATGCCCCATCTGACATGAAGTACCCTTCCTGGATAAGCCCCCAAAAGACACTTTATTGGAAAAGGCTGAACCTCAGCCAGAAACTAAAGTGGTCAGGACAGGGTAGAATCAAGAAAATATACCTAGGGACCAGGGATCCTAGAACAGAAAGCAGAAAAGAGGGAGAGTAAGGAAAATGAAAACTAGAGCAAATTTTCAAAAGCAAGTCCAAGTTGTCCATTGAGTTTGAAATAAATCCAGAAAGGTAGAGTAAGGATTATATCTCTTAGACCTTAATGTCAGACAAAAACACTTGAATTTAAAGCTGTGGAAATAGGAAGCCACTGTAGATGCTTGAACAAAGCCTCCCAGGATCATGGAGAAAGCACCAAACTAATTCAGGAGGCCTGAATCTGAGGTCCTAGATTTATTTATTATTAGATGCCTGTATGTGCCAGTGTTGAGTAGTCTTAGATGGCCCCGCAGTCACCAGCTCTCAGACTCCATGGCACACATGGGTTTGAGCTAAAGAACTTGAGTTTCTCTCCATCTAAAATTCCACACACACACACCCCAAATCCTCTGCCCCTATTCTGCTAAGAATCAGAGCTTGGAAATATCACCTATCATGTCCCATCTGTTGGGGACAAAGCCAAAGAGAGGAATGCTTCTGCCACCATGTGCTCTTGTTTATTCTTGATGCTTTCCAGAGAACTGGGGCTGGGAGTAAGGAGGCGGAAGAGAGAGGCCTCCACACAACATCAGCTACAAGTACTGTTTTCCCACTCCATATGTAGACAGTCAACATGTGGGAAAACCTGGGCCTTTTAACATTCAGCATCTCCCAAAGGTCAAATTAGAGACTTGGAATTTTATAAAGAAACAAATATAATTAACTGAGCAAGCAGCTCTGAAGGTGCTTCCTCAGATGAGTGACCATGGGAAGGCCACATCTCTGCTCTGGGTGCTATCAGAATAGGCTGGGCTACACTGTTGGTACAGATAAACTCCAACATTTCAGTAGCTCCTCATAGTAAAGTTCAGTTATTTCTTTAACTTGAATAAATTTAGCCAAAGCTAAAATTCTGAATAAAAGTAGCTTTCATTAACTGAGTACTTACTATATGCCCAGAACTATACCATACACTTTGCATAAATTACTCCCTTTTTACACAGGAAGAAATTAATTAAGTCACATAACTATCAAGTGGTAAAACTGAGATCGAAGCCCAAGGCCAGCCACACCAAGACCCGTGCTCTTTTCTTACTCCACACTGCTTCTAGAATGAGACCCTGGAGTAGACCCCCTCCCTTGACCACATCAGTCAGGCATAACACCCAGGAAAGAAGATGGGAAAAGAAATAATCTGCCAAATGGCCGAGGGAATGACTTTTCCCGAGATTATCTGCATTGTCCTTTCAACTTGCCAACTGTCAGTAGTGGAGGCTACTCAGTGCACAACCTTCTACTGTGAACTTGTCTCCCTACCATAAGCACCTCAAGCGTAGGGGCCCTGTTTCCCCAGCAGCCAGCCTCGAGATTAGCGAGATTAGCAGAATTTTCAGGAAATGTTTGTTTCTTAACTGGTTGAGTGAATAAATGAGCCAGTGAACTCATTCATTCATTGACAGAGTTTTGAGGAATCTTAAGATGTGCTGTTAAAAATCAAATCATAAAATCCTGAATGGAAAGTCTATGTTGTATAGTTCCTTCTCTTTCCTGCATTTTAACATAACAATGGACATTAGCCCTTACACCACCCTCCATCTCTGGAGAACTGACCCTATTCCTCACATACCTGGAAGAAGGCTGGAAAATTAGGGAAGAAGTGAGAAATATTTGAGAAGATGAAACAAGAGGACTTACTGACAAACAGGGTGTCAGAGGTAAGGGAAGGAACCCATGAGAGATTTGTAAGGTACCTGTCTTCAGAAGTTACCTCAGACCCTTAGCAGTGATTTGGAGTATAAGCCGAGAGAATATAACTGACTTTCCCAGACCACTCAGCCTGGGCGCACAAATGGGGCCCCGTCTACAGTAATCATGTGTGATTTTCTGCCCTATCCTCCTACCTGCTAACACGGGACTCTAGTCTTTCTCATCATCTTACTTGGTTATTTCTAGATTCTCCAAGTGCCGCAGTATGTGAACTCACAAAGGATGCCGTTCACTTCCCCACGCTGTTTACCACGCGTCTTCATTCTTGCTCAGTGCGTCCTGTGAGGTTCCCTGCTTCCTGTTTTTGAGAGAATGCTCTGCCCCAGTCAGGGTTCCCCCGTCCACCACGAGAAATCAGGTCATTTAACCAAGGGCACTGCCTATGTATGCTATCAAGCTGCTGGAATAAGAAATAACATAGCAGCCAAAGTCACACTTTTCCATCTAGAAATCAGATGACAATTCATCCTCTCACTCTACAGTCGCATCCCTGTGCTCCTTTTGGAAATAATTTCTACCGGCAGCCTCTTCTGGGACTTAGACACAGACCCATAGAACTGTTCCCGGAAACTAATCTCAAGGTCAGACACCCACTGTCACCCTTCTCCTTCTCTAAAGTAGGGCCGGTGCATGTACCTTCTGTGTTAATTTCATCCTTCACCAGTCCTCACGTGAATGAATTCCTGCAAGGAACCCTAGGCTTAAGCTAGGACCCCGCTTCTAAATAGCATGAATACAATAACCTCTGTTTTTCTTTCTGTAATCCCAAAACTTGAATCTGAATATTTTTCTCTAGATGTATTTCTTAGGCACCTTTCATGCTCCAGATGATGTGAAAAGAGCTCTCCATGAGTCCCATCATTTAGCCCGCCCCTCACCCTTGTTGTCTAGGTTTTATTTCCCTGTCCTACAGGTCCAGGGAGGGAAAATGGCTACCCCAGGCCAGGCAGCTCTGGCACGTTCATGGCATTTCAGCCTTCGTGCTGACTCCCTGTCTGTGGCCTCTCCCTGTCTGTGCTGTCTTGTTCTTGCCCTTCCTAATTGTCAGCCTTACTCTCTCTTTTCACTCCATGCTATACACATTAGATCTGCTGTCACCCAAAACATCCTTCTAGCTGTGACCTCAGCCTCTCTGGCTGAGAATTCAGAGAATTTGGTTTTCTCTTTTCCTCTGGTCCTATACAAGCTTAGGCCTCCTTTCTCTTGGAACTCTCCAACTTTGGCCTGGCCTCATGAGTGACATTTATATCCGAAGCATCACAGCCCTGAAAGTTAGATCTGACAGCCTCTCTGTATACTGTGTGGCCTTGGGAAACATTTTAACATGGCTGTATCTCAGTTTAGTTGACTTCAAAGCAAGGGTAATAATACTTATCTTGGAGGTTGATTGTGGGAAATAAATATGCCAAAACATTTAAAGTGACTTTAATGCTACCTAACATAGAATAAATGTATAGTAAACAAAATGCTCAAAAAGAATTTGTGTTTACTAAATGTTTTTCCCATGCTCTGCTAAGTGCCTTTTGGGGTTTATCTCATTTAATCCTCACCTCAACCCTATGTAGCAAGTATCCTTATCATTCCACTTTACAAATGTGGAAACCTATACCAAAATGTGTTAAAGGATTTACCCAAGCTCCCAGACCTTGAAAGTGGCAGGTCTCAGACGGAAAGCGGGTCCTCGCTCATATTTAATGAGTCTTATCTGCTTAGCACACAGCAGAGTCTCTGCAAACCCGGTTGTGGGCTGCCCTAAGTGAATGGGTCAATGACTGAATTTTCATTTTCTTCTTTGTGTCATCGCCTTAAACATCAGTTCTCTGCCCCAGGACTTGCCCACTGATTTTCTCAGTTTCCAGGGAAGACTAATAGGTCACAGTTTTATCTGCCCGCAGCACTTCTGCCCAGCCCAGTCTCTGGGTGCATTCCTTAGCCAAGAACAGTGCAGAGAAAGATCCTTTCGCAACTTAGGGGTTGCCAATGGAACACTCCTGCTGAGCCAAGGCCTCTTGCCAAGCATCTTCCCCTGCCCTGTGATATTCAGATGCGTGCAAGAATCCTGTACATTTGCACAGGGAACATCCAAAAGCTGTGACTTGGCTGGAAAGAAGGAAAATGTGAGTGTCAACTCTATAGGACTGGCTGCTCCTGAGAGGCCAGGCAGGGGAGGCTAGCAAATCACTCACTAGGATGGTCAGCCCCAAGCAGACTGGGGATGGAGAAACCCAGCACTATCCAGCCCAACATTCACCTCTCACAGGGAGGTTCATGCAGTTTCAGAAGCATGGATGCCACTGGCTTGTCTGAGTTATCCCCCTACAGATGACAGCATCTGAGCCTTGTCCTCTGCTTAATCTGCATCACCTCAGCCTTTTGTGGGTGGGAGAAGAGGAGCATAGCAGCAGGGTTAATGCTAATACATTGGAATGGACTGAGACACCTTTCTTCAAATGCAGTCATGTAACACACATGTACAGAGTTCCAATGCATGGGCCAGGCATCGGGGGGCAGAGGAGAATCAGTTATAGTCAAGACCCTCAAGACTCAGGGAAATTTCTGTGCTTTCTTCTTTGTTGTTCATTTCCTTGTCTCTTTTCCCCATTAGACAAGGAAATGAACAACAAAGAAGAAAGCACAGAAATTTCCCTGCGTGTGCAGAGTTGGTTAAGATGAAGAGGGCACATCAGAGAATGCTTCCTAGGGGGGGTAATATCTGAGAGAATTTTGAGACCTGACACTGGCCAAGTGAAGAACCTTGGCATTGTTGAGTATATGAGAGTGGATGCTCTTTTATAAGCCCTGACATTTGCACGCACAGTTTCACACACAAGCATGCATGCATATGTGCAGAAGCATGCCTCTGAAGCAGTTGCGATGTTGGTTGGGAACAGTTCGTATGGTAACTCTCTCTGTTCATCCTGCTGCAACTGCTGCAATCCAAATGTCTCTGTTCCCCAATGGTGGTCTCTGTTTGCTGAAAAGCCCTGGCAGACTTCCTCAGAATCAGCTGCTTTGCTTCTTTTACTTTAAAAATTTCCTTTTCTCCTACTGAAAAAGGATGCCTGAGAAAAAGGAATTTATCAGGGCACCCAGAGGTCCCTGTTGCTCTTGATGTCCCCCAGGCAGATCCCTGCAGAGCCCCGTGCTGGAACAAAGAGCAGGCTCATTGTTGAAGAGAGTGGAGCTTCAGCTCAGGAAAAAGGCTGACTTGGAAGGGATAAGGTCACTGCCTTTTGTTCCTACAGGAATATCTTTGGGCAGAAAAAGCATCTTTGCAGGAACAAAAGTAGCAGGGAGATTGTTCAGTGTGAGTGGCTATTTCCCCAACTCAGAGCCACCCATCAGTGAGATCAGCTCCTTTGAAAGTGGTGAGCTCTCTGACCCTCCTGCAGTGTGCAGGACCCAGCCTAGTGCTTGCTGGACGAGGAGGATGTTGTAGCAGGGCCTCAAAGACCAGATGGGAGGTCAAATCTTTTTGCCCTGTTCTGCGATCTTCACATGAGAACTGACTTAGCACAGGAGGTATGTTCAGGTCTCTGAGAGTCTAGGGATTTGCATTTCCAAGGTTATGAAGAAAGACGTGTAGTAAGTGTGTGTATAAGGCGTCCAAGATGTGAAAGATGTGATTATTTGCAAAACCAAATCTCATACCTTCCCATCCTTGCTGAACTGAATATCGCCAAAATATTCTCATTCGTATTTAGAATGGTATGTTTCCAAGCAATCATCATTCTGAATACTCATTCCAACCAGGAGACGACCTGAATATTGAATAGAATAAAAATGTATATATTAGATTACTTATTCAAATGCCTATCTGGCATTTTGGATAAAATTAAGCAATAGTCCAATCTGGCTGTTGTTTTATGCATGGGATGTCAAAGCTAAATAGCCCTTAGAGAATATTCTCTTATTCTTTCTCTGCACAGAGCCTCACCATCCTGTCCTGTTCACAGATATGGAAATAGACTGAGAGAAGGGGCCAAACCACACAGGGATGGGAGACCAGGGAAGTACCATTTCGTGGCTAGGCAACGTAATATTGTCCCCATTGAACAAAGGAAACAACTGCGGCCCAATATGATTAAGTAGCTTTTGCAGAGTCTCACAGCTGGTAGATGGCAGAGTTGTCTGCATGCCAAGCCTCTGCCCTGGTGCAGCACCTCACTGGGACCATAGTTACAGCCCCGGAGACTATGCTTCTCCTTTAGAGTCACCTGCAGACTATCTGCCAGGCACCTCAACTATGAATCTGGGAAGTAATAGTGTTATCCTTGGTCTAGAGTTGAGGAAATATCCATGAGGATGTGGAATTACATTTTAAATTCCATACCACAATTCCATTCTACATGCTCTTGTCTAAACACTCCACGACATTAGGCAAGAGCACAGTGTTCTATAGTTACAATAACAAAAAGCAATAACCCCAACCTGCCTTTTGAAATGAACCTAGGTAATCCTTTTGGTGAAAAGTAGTAGAAATTTGCTTAGCTATCATTCCTAAGAAAACTTCCCCAAGCACTTCTACTCTAGACCCCATAGAGCTTTTCACATAGTGTTGTAATTGTATAAGAGATATTCTCCCCAACTAATTCATGAGTACTTTGAGTCCAAGAACCACCTCTGTTTTCCATGTCTTCAGCATGGGATCTGGAGTTCAGCAGGTGTCTGGGAAGATGTGCTGAGCCACTGGATGGATGTTTGGGTAGCATCTCCACATCCCTGGCATCACTACTAATAAGACCGTGTGAGTAGAAATTCAAGAGGGAGCAGCTCTTCTCCCCTCTCTAACCAGAGTTTGTTAATCTCTGTCTATTAAAGAGGATCTGGCAGGCCTTGAAACTTAATATGGTTCTTCCATTCACTCTAAACAGCAACTGAAATCTGGAGGAGAAGCTCTGAGCTTCTGGTGATTTTGCCAGTGCTGGGGAAGAAGAGAGTTTCACCTGCAGCACTGTGTCCACTCAGACTTGAACCTCACTTCATCTCCCCCAGATGATTTGAAATCACTTCAGTTTTCTTTCCAGTGTCATCATTGCTCCCCTGTTCCTCCAGATGCTTAGAACCCCAAATCCTCCAGCGAAGCATCCCTGGACCTCCAGCCCTATAGCCCACCGTGCTCTCTCCCTGCAGAGCCTCTTTCTCACCTGATGTGCCATTCCTTTCCTGTTTATCAGATGCTGCCTCTATTTTCAGTTGTGGATGGTTGGAGTGGGTGGGGGTAAGCAGTGTGGGCCAATGAACAGAGCACAGGCTCTGAACTCAGAAGACTTGGGTACAAATCCCAGCTAGACCAGTGACTAACTGGAAGACCTTAGAACACTTACTCAAACACTCCAAGGCAGTAAAATGGGAAGGGGGTGTAAAACTTCACTGTCAGAATCACTGGGAGATAGGCAGATACCCTGTTAAAGCTAGGAAGCTCGTGTTTTACATACGGACAACCCTGTAATAGGACACCAGTACAGGGCTTCTCTCTGGAAATCACATGGGCTTATCTGCCTCTTAGAAATAATGCTTTTAGTTATGGTACAGAGAATGGATTAGGGAAAGGGTGTTAGAGGAGAGAAACCAGGCAGGAGACCTTGCAGAGCTGGTCATGGGTTGGTGAGGTTGAGAGAGGGTATGGTAGCATGGAGTTGCAGATGATAATGGCCTAAACAAAGGAATCAATAAGAAATAATAGACTGATGCTTATAAGCTCCACTTGGGACAGGAAGTATGCTGCCACTTTTGGAGATTATTTCATTGATGAGAAAACTGAGACATTGAAAGGTTAATTACTCATTTTACAGATGAGAAAACTGAGACATTGAAAGGTTAATTACTCAAAGTGACATAGTAAGTAAGACGCCTTAGATTCAAGTCCAGGTGAAGAGCCTAAGTGCTTAACCACTAATTGTGACTAGCTCACAATTGAAACAGAGATTAAAGAACCATTTCAGGGGTTCTCAAACTTTTTAAACAGGGGTCCAGTTCACTGTCCCTCAGACTATTGGAGGGCTGGACTATAGTTTAAAAAAAAAAAAAACTATGAACAAATTCCTATGCACACTGCACATATCTTATTTTGAAGTAAAAATACAAAACGGGAACAAATACAATCACACCACCGCATGTGGCCCGCAGGCCATAGTTTGAGGACCCCTGAATTTTCACAAGACTTGTTGAAAGACTGGCTAGAGTGGATAAGGATGATTCTCAGGTTTCTTTCCCTGGGTTTACAGCTTCTGAGAGGCAGAGCCAGGATTTTAACCCAATTTTGTCTAATACCAAAATGCCTTCTCTTCACAGCTTCTGAAAATTTCACCATAAACCTTGGTGATGTAGAAACCTATACTTTATCCACAATTTCACATTTCCTTTGTTTAAACAATTTTACCATCTCTAGCTTTCCTTAAGATGTTGAGGGTGTGTGTTTCTTTACAGGGGGATTTAGTATCAATTACAAAGAAAAGTTGACAAGAAAGTGCATTTGATAGCTTTGTTTCTTTGGTGCCAAAACAAATGCAAAGAGGGTTCTAAGTATCTTTGGCAACAGTGGTAGAGGAAAGGCAGAACATCCACTGAAGCCAGAGGGAGATTGGTGTGAACTTGAGCTTAATGCTCATTCATCCCTTTACCTTACCTTTCCCAAGGCTCTGCTCTGTGCCAGACCTGGGCTAGACCCCCAGGGATGTGCTGGGTAGGAATGCCTGCCTGGGCAGCTCCTAGCCAACATACAACATAGACAAATAAGTGGGCCTTCAAGAGCTGTTTGAAAGAAGACAGGGTGTGTCCTCCACACAAGAGGAGAAACTACATCTGGGTCTCAGCATTAGGCAGAAGCTGAACCATGTAACCTTGGGCATGTTTCTTAACTTGATTAAGCTTCCTCACCTTCACCTGAACAGTGGTATGATCAAGTCCACTTTAATTTGCTCTTTCCTCTCAGCTGCTCAAGTACCTGGAGTGTGGGGTTGGTACTGGGGATCTGGAGCCTGGGCTGTCCATTGGCGTGGAGCAGGTTAAGCATACAGACCGCAGAGATTGCTGCTGAGGGTGACAGTCAGTGGTCTAGGATAGATGTGAAACAGAAAAACAGGCAGAGATTCTGACTCTGGATCCCACCTGAATGGGCCAGGTAGAAAGGCAAATTCAAGAATGAAGCAAAAGTGTAGAAGACAATAGTCATAGGCCCTAGGTTGGAATAAAAGGTGGGACCAGGGAGGTGGGCCCCAGGGGTGTCCTACCACAGGCCACAGCTGATTATGAATGCATATCTATGGTGGTCAATATTACAAAAATTATGTATGGACCTTTTATTTTGTTCATCGGCTTCGTTAGTGTTTGTGTATTTAATGTGTGAGCCACAAGGACTCTTACATAAGTATTCACAGCCAGCTGTGGGCTGCAGGTGGCGGCCCCTGGAAGCATAGGTGTTGGGGCCTCGGTGGGCCACTCTGGGTGGGGAGGGCTTTGTGAAGCAGGCCAAGTAGCCCCAGTGCCACTAGGAGAATGAAACATGATGCATGTGAAGCACCTTGCTTGCTGCCTGGGGCATACAGTTAACACCTAGCGAATGGTAATCGTGGAATTGTTTTCTTTTTCCATCAAAATTCACTGAGCACTTCCAATGTACCAGGTCCTGTGCTGGGCATTGAGTGGGGGAGGAATGATTAAGATGCAGTTCCTGTCCTCCGGAAGCACAGACACATAAAGAAGACATTTCCAGTTGAGGGTTCTAAGTGACATACCAGGGATAGCCATATGGATGGGGCAGGGTTCCGACCTAAGAGTTCCAGAAAGGCTCTCTGGAAGAGACAATGGCTGAGGTGAATCTTGAAGGTTAAGAAAGAGCCAGGAAAAGTTTGGCGAGAAATCCATTCTGGGAAAGGGCCCAGCTTCAACCTGGTGTGCTCAGTAAAGCAGAATAGCAGCCGAGGCAAGAGATAAGGCTAGAGAGGAGGCAGCGCTCTGTTGGATCTGGAGACTAAGGAGCTGAACTCCATCCTGAAGTTGATAGGAAACCATTGAAAGGTTTTAAGCAAGAGATTAACATGGCCAGTTTTGTGCTTTAAATAGATCACTGTGGCTGGTGGGGGAAGAGTATGTTAGATAGCACTAGTGGAGGCCAGGAAAATGTTTAGTTCGATGTTTCTGAGTGAAAGATCAGTTATGTTTTGGTAAAATCAGTTAGGGAGGATTTACAAAGAGGAGCATGGGGTTTTGGCTCTAAAGTTAGATATTAAACATTAA
Organism: Nycticebus coucang; assembly: GCF_027406575.1. Taxonomy (NCBI): domain Eukaryota; kingdom Metazoa; phylum Chordata; class Mammalia; order Primates; family Lorisidae; genus Nycticebus; species Nycticebus coucang. The sequence goes on along the minus strand of NC_069801.1, from coordinate 45,570,474 downwards.
CATTTATACTCCTATATGCTGTAAGCTGAGTTTCCATTCTCTGCACTACAAAAAGTGATGTAAGGGGACATAATAACTTTAAAGGCCCCTCCACCTTTAACTCTCTAAGACTCAATAATTGTATTTTTCATGTTAGGATATAAAGTGGATGTTTCTGTCATTGACTCCCTAGGAGGACATATGCTTTGGTTTCTGGTTCCCTGGTGTCCGAGTAGCCTGCCCTTTAATGGAGGTTTGCCATTACCTTATAATGCTGACAATAAGTTTGGGCAGCACTTTCTTTCAAAAAGTTCTACTTGTGAACTTACCTGTTTTTCTTCTGGAGAATACTGTATTTGTCACATTATTGGATAGTGTCAAGATCTGTGCCAGAATAAGGGCCATTATGTGGCTAGGATTGGGGCTCATTGGGTGGCTCATGTCAGGACTTAGTCTATAACCATGATTGTTCTCAGTCTATGGTTACGGAGTGGATAAAATTTCCAGCTGAGGTCTTTGAAATCATGTCTTTAGACTCATTACCACAATACTTGCTCTACTTTGCTGATGTGCCAAACTGTGCTGAAGGTTCTGGGCACATGAACAGGAGGACTTGAGAATTCTTCTGGGCCTGGCTGTGCCCAAGTCTGGAAGCTGGGAAGAAAAGGAATACTTCACATCCCCACAACCTCTGGTACTTTTTTCCAAGATAACACCAATTCAATTTACTGTTTCACAGTTGCCTGTTTCATGAGTAGGAGCTACTAAAGGGAAGGAGCTCCACCAGACTCATCAGTGTTTTATTAACTTATTATTCCCACCTGTTTTAATTAAGAAATTCCTTCGCTGTAGGTACTGTGCTAGGTATTGGAGCTATGGAAGTGAACAAGCCACATACAGCCGCTCTGCCTTCATGAAGGTTAATGTCTGTCCAGGATGAGAAATCAGGTGCTATGGTGGTAGAAGAGGAGTGCAGGGACAGAGAGTAAGGGTCCTAACCAAGTGCATATGGTCAGAGAAAGTCTTTTTGAGGAATTAATATTTAATTTGAGGCCTAAATGAGAAATAGTAATTGGACAAATTAATGGCATTAGGGGAAAATGTTATAAGTAGAAGAAATAGCTTATACAACAACCTAGCAATAAAAGGAAGTTGGCTCACTGAGGTACCACAAGAAGGCCAGATTGACCCTTGTGATGGGATTGTTCTATATCTTGATGGTAGAGGTGGTCACATGAATATCACCCTGTGATATAATTGTATAGACCTAAATATACACATGTACACAAGTGAATATATGTAAAACTAGTGAAATACAAATAAGGCCAATGGATTGTAACAATTTCAACCTTCTAGATGTGATATTATATTCTGGTATGCAAGATGTTACTACTCAGGGAAACTGAGAGTACACAGGAATAAAAAGTTAAAATAAGAAGTATAAGGAAAAGAAGGGGTGGTGAGGAGAAGGGCAGGAATAGGGAAAAGAAAAGAACAAGATGAAGGCCAGTTAGGCTAAAGAAAAGAGAATAAAGGAATATGTTACATGAGTTGAGCCCAGACAGGTGGTAGGGAATAACCATACAGAATTTAAATCTTGTTGGATTTTATCCTGAGATACATGAAAAGCCTATGGAAAGTCTTGTTTAAGAAGTAACATGATCAAATTTGCATTTGAGAATGATCATTCTGGTTTGGAGAATGCATTTGGGATGGTGTGTAAGATTAAAAGCAAAGAAATAAACATTAAACTAGGATATAGTGGAGAAGAAGAGAAATATATTTGAAAGTTATATATGGTGCAGAATCCATGGGAGTTGATGACTAAGAGGTGAGAGGACAGGGAGAGTCAAGAATGACTCACATGTTTCTAAGCTGATCTTTGGACGGATGATCGTGCTCTTTACTAAAATAGAAAACATTTGTGGAGGAGCAGGATTGGGGAGAAAGGTTTGAAGAGATGCATTTGAAATATTTGAGATGCCAGTAAGACCAGATGTCTAGTAAGCAGCTGCATGCATGTGTTAGCCAGAGTGGAGGAGAGAATTCTCCACTAGGTGTATGAGTACACAGAAGGAAAAGTCCAGAGGACCTAGGGCAAAACTCTGAGCAATACTTCCATCTAAAATGGTAGTCGAGGAAAAGGAATCTTCATGGACACTGAAAATTATCAAAGAGGCAGGAAGAAACTCAAGATCATTGAAGTCAAGAGGAAAAAGTTTTCTAGAAAAAGGCCAGGTCAACAGTATGAATGCAGACCAACCAAGGAATGTGTCCTTGAATCACTAGGTCATTGGTGACCTTGAAGAGCTGGTTTATTAGAGGGAAACACCAGGCTGCAGTGGAATTGAAGAGAGAATAAGAGGTGAGCAGATGCTGACAATAAGTGTGGGCAGCACTTTCTTTCAAAAAGTTCTACTTGTGAAGAGGAGGCGAGAAGGAAGTATTAAGGAGAAGGAGGAATGAGTGGGGGTTTCACGGTGGCTGGGGAAGACTTGAGCACAAGTAAGTGAAGATAGGAAGAGACTCTCTAATAGGAGGAGCCCGAAGACCCAGGAGAGAGCACAGAATCTGGCACAAGGCAGGTGTTCTATGATCAGTAAATGTTTTCTGAAACAAATGAGCAGGGAGAATATTCCTGTGGGTTCAGTCTTTGGGGTTTGTTGCACCCCACTAACTATTCTAAAATTGTTGCTGTGCTTCCTCTTTCTAAAACTGCTGGGCTATTAAGAACTGCACAAAAACCACTTTTTCAAACTCCCTAGAGAGGGTTCGATTTCAGATCCAGGCCAAGGTGCTTCCTCTCTGAAAGGCCTATGTGGCTTGATGGGCCCCTCCCCCAACAGCGCCTACCCCTGGCTCCCAGCCCAAGGAGCAAAGAGAAAAGTTTCCACCGTGGCTTCTTGCCCACCAAGACTAGTGTGCCAGCCCACTCTTGGGAAATCAGCACGGCTAGGATGATGACTTTATATCCACTTTGAAAAGGCAATAAGCCTGACTTGATGACCTAAACAGCTTGAACAAGTGTTCTTAGAGATAGTAATATCACTGTGTTTAACTCATGCACATCCTTCAAGATCAGCCGTCCCCCTTACAAGCTATGGCTAGCTTGCATAAGGTAACTGTATTTTCTTATTTAACAATGGATAGCAAGCAGTTGATGTGGGTGTAGTGAGAAGTAAAATGAGAGAACATAAATAAAAGAGCCAGGTACGTATTAAGACTCTTACTAACTTCACATTTCTTCTCCCTGCTTACCAGGAGCTAAAATTTTCTTTCTCCCAGCAAGTGCCCAAGTCTTGAATCTGAAGGCCAATGGGGCAGGACTTAGAACAGTGGTTCTAAACCTTTCTTATGCTGTGACCCTTTAATACAGTTCCTGTGATATGATTCTCTCTCTCTCTCGATGCAGAAAAAGCTTTTGATAACATCCAACATACCTTAATGATCAGAACACTTAAGAAAATTGGTATAGAAGGGACATTTCTTAAACTGATAGAGACCATCTACAGCAAACCCACAGCCAATATCATATTGAATGGAGTTAAATTGGAATCATTTCCACTCAGATCAGGAACCAGACAAGGCTGCCCATTGTCTCCATTGCTCTTTAACATTGTAATGGAAGTTTTAGCCACCGCAATTAGGGAAGAAAAGGCGATCAAAGGTATCCACATAGGGTCAGAAGAGATCAAACTTTCGCTCTTCGCAGATGATATGATTGTATATCTAGAAAATACTAGGGACTCTACTACAAAACTCTTAGAAGTGATCAAGGAATACAGCAGTGCCTCAGGTTACAAAATCAACATTCATAAATCGGTAGCCTTTATATATACCAAAAATAGTCAAGTTGAAAAAACAATTAAGGACTCTATCCCATTCACAGTAGTGCCAAAGAAGATGAAATACTTGGGAGTTTATCTAACAAAGGATGTGAAAGATCTATATAAAGAGAACTATGAAACTCTAAGAAAAGAGATAGCTGAGAATGTTAACAAATGGAAAAATATACCATGCTCATGGTTGGGAAGAATCAACATTGTTAAAATGTCCATACTACCCAAAGTAATATATAATTTCAACACAATCCCCATTAAAGCTCCACTGTCATACTTTAAAGATCTTGAAAAAACAATACTTCATTTTATATGGAATCAGAAAAACCGCGAATAACCAAGACATTACTCAAAAATAAAAACAAAGCAGGAGGAATCACACTACCAGACCTCAGACTATACTACAAATCAATAGTGATCAAAACAGCATGGTACTGGCACAAAAACAGAGAAGTAGATGCCTAGAACAGAATAGAGAACCAAGAGATGAATCCAGCTAATTACCGTTATTTAATCTTTGACAAGCCAATTAAAAACATTCAGTGGGGAAAAGATTCCCTATTTAACAAATGGTGCTGGGTGAACTGGCTGGCAACCTGTAGAAGACTGAAACTGGACCCACACCTCTCACCATTAACTAAGATAGACTCTCACTGGATTAAAGATTTAAACCTAAGACATGAAACTATAAAAATACTAGAAGAGAGTGCAGGGAAAACCCTTGAAGAAATTGGGTTGGGCGACTTTTTTATGAGAAGGACCCCCCGGGCAATTGAAGCTGCTTCAAAAATGCACTATTGGGACTTGATCAAACTAAAAAGCCTCTGCACAGCCAAGAACACAGTAAGTAAAGCAAGCAAACAGCCCTCAGAATGGGAGAAGATATTTGCAGGTTATGTCTCTGACAAAGGTTTAATAACCAGAATCCACAGAGAACTCAAAAACGCATTGGCAAGAAAAGAACAAGGGATCCCATCGCAGGGTGGGCAAGGGACTTGAAGAGAAACTTCTCTGAAGAAGACAGACGCACGGCCTTCAGACATATGAAAAAATGCTCATCATCTTTAATCATCAGAGAAATGCAAATTAAAACTACTTTGAGCTATCATCTAACTCCAATGAGACTAGCCTATATCACAAAATCCCAAGACCAGAGATGTTGGTGTGGATGTGGAGAAAAGGGAACACTTTTGCACTGCTGGTGGGAATGCAAATTAATACATTCCTTTTGGAAAGAGGTATGGAGAACACTTAGAGATCTAAAAATAGATCTGCCATTCAATCCTGTAATCCCTCTACTGGGCATATACCCAGAAGACCAAAAATCACACCATAACAAAGATATTTGTACCAGAATGTTTATTGCAGCCCAATTCATAATTGCTAAGTCATGGAAAAAGCCCAAATGCCCATCGATCCACGAATGGATTAATAAATTGTGGTATATGTACACCATGGAATATTATGCAGACTTAAAAAAAGATGGAGACTTTACCTCTTTCATGTTTACATGGATGGAGCTGGAACATATTCTTCTTAGTAAAGTGTCTCAAGAATGGAAGAAAAAGTACCCAATGTACTCACCCTTATTATGAAACTAATGTAGGACCTTCACATGAAAGCTATAACCCAGTTACAACCTAAGAATAGGGAGAAGGGGGAAAGGGAGGGGAGGGAGGGGGGAGTGAGGTGGAGGGAGGGGGATTAATGGGATTACACCTGCGGTGCATCTTACAAGGGTATATGTGAATCCTAGTAAATGTGGAATGTAAAGGTCTCAGCAAAACAACTGAGAAAATGCTATGAAAGCTATGTTAACTAGTGTGATGAAAATGTGTCAAACGATCTATGAACCAAGTGTATGATGCCCCATGATCATATTAATGTACACAGCCATGATTTAATAAAAATAAAAAAAGGAAAAAATAATAATACAGTTCCTGTGGGTCACAACCCACAGGTTGAGAACCACTGCCTTAGAGAGAAAAGAAAGATATTTCAGGAAGCACCTGCTGTGGATAAACCTCAGGACAATATCATCTGTCTCTTGGGTAGATTTGTTTGTTTTGAGGTCCCTGCTATAAGACAGCTTTAGATTGAAAATGAAATGAAAATCCAGATTAATTGTTAAATTGAGAGTGGGGGAAGAGCTGGTGAGAGAGACGTTTTTCATGTTATAAAAAGAAACCTTTGCTTTATCACAAAGTTTCTTTAAATATAGGCTCCCCTCATACAATTAAGTATTTGTTTACAGATCATTAATTATCTGGCAGAGAGGCTTGGCTGGAAGGAATATGGCCGACAGACACAGCTGGAGAGCTGCAAGCTTGTGCCAAGTGGGAATCCATCACAACCAGAGATAGTAAAGCTCAGAAAAGATTGTTTAACCCGGTGACAAAAAGGAAGTCAATTTCCAAGAGTTGAGTATGCTGGCACTCTTCTAGCTAAGCTGGATGTGTGGGTGGTGAACCATTCACCAAGTCAGAGGAAGCAAAAGGAGAATGGGTAGAATAGATTGGGGGTAGCAAGAAGAGTCTCTAGTTCAACTTGGGGATTGTTGAGTAGATGTCTGTGGGACCTCAAGGTAAAGAATGGGGTCCAGAAGGCAGATGAATATCAGCGCCAGCAATGCTTAAATACTTGTAGTTTCCTAAAATTTTAAAACTAATTCACACTCTTCTGCTTCTGCGCACACGAGGCTCTAATCCAAATGGTGTCTTCTCTTCCACACCCGCTCATTCCTGCTGAGTGTCTACTTCATCCTTCAGCTGCCAGCTCCAACTCTCCTCTCTGGGGAGCCTTCCCTGCCTTCCTCAGGCAGACATAGCATGTCCTTTTCCTGGGTAAACTACCTCTACTTGAGCATATATCCATGGCCACTGAGGTTCACAAGAAACCCTCCTGGCTTACACAATCTAATAAATGTAAAAAGCTCAGCTCAGGGAACTCAGTAAGTGTTACACGGCTGCTTCTGTTGTAATTACTGCATTTGTTCCTTTGCATATCTCCCACTGGTATTCGTTCCCTAGGACTACCACAAACTGCATGGCTTAAAACAACAGAAATTTATTTTCTCACTTTTCTGGAGGCTGGAAGTCCAAAAATCAAGGTGTCAGCAGAGCTATGCTCCCTGAGACTCTGAGTAGAGTCCTTCCTTCTCCTAGTTTCTGGTGGTAGCCATTGTCCCCTTGGTGTTCCTTAGCTGCTTTCACCTGCATTACTCTTGATTTCTGCCTCTGTCTTCATGAGGCATTTTTCTCTTCTTATGAGAACATCAGTCACATTGAATTCGGGTCCACCATAATAACCGCCTCTTACTTTGATTATATCTGCAAAGACCCTACTTTGCAGATTCTGGGGGTTAGGACTTTAAGATACCTTTTAGGGGGATGACAGTTCAACCCTTAACACCCATGAAAGTATTATTTTCTGCAAGTTGTGCACCATTTGTTGTTTGTATCTGTCCCAACACTTAGTAAGGGCCTGGCTCAGAGAAGGTGGCTCAGGAGATTTTTTTTTTTTTTTTCTTTGAGTGACTGACCATAGACCTGTGCTTTCTAAATCAAAACTTTTTATGTTTTGTGAACATCAGTACCTAATATGTGCAAAGATCTGAACTAGATGTTTTCTGTATAATCATTTAATTTTGTCAAATGCCCTGGGAGGTGGCTCCACACCCAACAGATGAGGAAACCAAACAAGTCAAGTGACTTGCTCAGGTATGCACAGCTAACGGGCTGTAGAGCAGACTTCTAAACTCAGGTTTGCCTGATTTCAAAACTCAGATCATTCCACTACATTATACTGCCTTTTCTTTTACCTTTGTTTTAGTAAAGTCTCTTTGTAAGTCCAGGCTGCCTCAGCTATGCTTATTAGGGTGACCTCTCCAAACAGGTTGGCTTCATGCTTTGGCCCGAGTGTAAGAGAATCAGTAGCACCCCTTGATGGGGGTGGGGCATGGAGGGTAGAACCAGATGTCGAGGGGGCAGCATGGAAATGGCAGCAGGATTAGAGAGGGGCTCCACAGGGAGGTAGTACTTAAGGGGAAAGAATTAGTAGGTCCTTTCAGCCCACCCCCACCTCCCCAGCTAAAAGAGGCTTCCTCCAAAGCTGAATCTTGAAAATGATGACTTGTATGTTTCTCTACGACTAGGTAAGCTAATGCCCTTAGATAAATAGGGATACCTTTAACAGAAAGTTCTTCCCTATAATCAAGAGAAGGCAGGACAGTGCAAGGCAGAGAAAAGGCCCATAAAAGCTGGGCTCCAATATCAATTGGATCAACATATTAGTTCATTTTGTGTTGCTATAACAGAATACTACAGATTGGATGACTTATAAATAATAGGAGTTTATTTGGCTCATGGTTCTGGAGGCTGGGAAGTCCAAGATCAAGGGGCTGCATCTAGTGAGGACCTTTTTGCTGCGTCATAACACAGCAGAAGGCACCAAAGGGCGAAAGAGCATGAGACAAGAGAAGAAGGTCAGAATTGCTTTTATAATGAACCCATTCTCATGAAAACAGCATTAATTCCTTCAATAAGGCAGGGCCCTCAGGACCTAATCACCTCTTGAAGGTCCCACTTCTCAACACTGTTGCATTGGGAACTTTGGGGGATACATTCAGACCGTAGCAGTCAATGACAAACTCTTTGACTTTGAGAAAATTATTGTCCTTCTGGCTGTTTCTTTCTCTTTAAAATGAAAGGTTTGGGTTATAAGTTCTCTGTGTTCACTAGTCTTGGTTTTCTTCTTCTCTAGAATCTGTTTCTGTTTCATAACTCTATTTTAAGGTGTTTATTACATTGCCAAGAAAAGGGGAAAAAAGAACCTTCAGGATGAAATTTCTCTATGCCAAGGAAAGGATTTTTTTTTCCTCTTTTTTGCATGCAAAGCTCTGCTTTGCTTCTTCCATATCTGTCTTTTTCATTCTGGTAATCCTCACAAATTTTCTCAGTGGCAGTAAGCACTCTCTGGCATGACCCATGCTTTCCTTGATACAAAAGAGAAGGATTTGCTCATAAAGTTAAAAACACATGGATAGTATTTGTCTGGCTCTTGTGTTGGTAAATCTGTTATGTACTCTTACTGTGACCTATACAAACAGAGAGATGGAAGAGAAAAGGGTTCATGGGTCCAGATTGTTTTGCTTGGGGGCAATTTTGCAGGGCCCTTGCCAAATGTAAGCACAGTGATTTCACTTCCTTCTCTGCTTTCAGCTTCTTGAAAATGTGCAGGTCCTAAGTGAGCATTTTCTGGCATCCTCTTTCTTCCTTGCATAGACATTGAGCATCACAAATGGAAAAATATACCTTGTTGTTTATCCAGTTGAGGTCTGCCTCCACCTGGGGAGTAGTGAGAGTCAGAGGGGTAGAGTTTTGAACATTTCATCTTTAAAGGTCACAGCAGCAAAGATGGGTTGGCTTGGGAAAGAGATTGTTCCTTTTGCCAAGAATTCATGTCCCAACTGTGTCCTGAGCTGGTGAATCTGGCTGCCAGAGGACCTCATAGTTCTTCCCTTGATGACCTGAAGTTGTTTAGCTTAATATATATGTATGTTTCCTGCCCTTTCCTTTCACGAGTCTTCTTTGCATCCTGTTCTCTGAGGAACCAGGTGACAGGATTTGGATTTTCTCTCTAAACCACATGTGGTGCTATCAGGTGTATCAGTTAGCAGCAAGAGGAGTACAGTCTCCCAGATTCTGCACAGAGTTGGTGTTGGGAGTTAACAGACCTACTGAATGATGAGCAGTGTGCCAGGGACCCCCGAAGGCAGTGTTCCAGAGTAGGTACCATATGGACCTCATCTTAGGTTTGAATACAGTGCATAACTTAGGTTCTCACTTTCCCTCTGAACCTCAGTGGATGCATCTGTAAAATAGAGGTAACAGCCATCACTTACCAGTGTTACCAATAACAAGCACATGGCATTGCCAGGGGCAGAGTGAGGGGCTCCATAAAGTTTAGTCCTCTTCTTTGCCTCTTCTTCTCTTTTACACATATTATCTCATTTTTTCCTCTTAATAATCCTAAAAAATAAGTTTCATTTCTCATTTTATAGACAAGGAAACTAATTCTGTCTGGTTCTCTACTGTACATCAAGTATTAAGCATATAATAAACCCTCAACAAATAGTGCAATAGTAAGTGAATGAGTGAACAAATAAGACAATCCTAGAGGGGTTGAGAATCTTCCCCAAATTTTCAGTTAGTGTCCCAGATGAGTCAGGACATAAGGCAGAGCATCACAGAAAAATTCAGTCAGGGAGAAAAGAAGAGAACCCAGAAATGGAAACAGAAAGGCATAACATAATTCATCCTTTTTTTATGATTGAGAACACTTTGTTTCACAATTCCAAAGGCATGTTTTAAATATACAAAATCTGAACATGATTTTAAAAGCAGGCAATAAAACCCAAACTCAGCTTACATCCTGAAACTTATAAAAGTACAGATCTTACTAAGATCTCAGATTTCTTAAGCAAGGCAAACTGTCCTCACTGGCCCGCAAGGGGTGGTGGGTAGCGTATCTGTAGTAATATTGCTCAGCCTTCAGGGACAGGGGAAATGACACTTCACCCAAAATGAACTGACTCCCAGGGAATTAAACACTGTCATTACCCAGTCACCTACTGAAAGAAAAGAGTAAAAAGGCCAGACACAGTGGCTCACACCTGTAATCCTAGCACTCTGGAAGGCCCCAGAAGCAGGAGGATCACCTGAGCTCAGGAGTTAGAGACCAGCCTGAGCAAGAGCAAGACCCTGTCTCTAAAGATATCTGGGCGTTGTGGTGGGCACCTGTAACCCCAACTTCTTGGGAGACTGAGGCAAGAGGGTCACTTAAGCCCAAGAGTTTGAGGTTGCTGTGAGTTGTGATGCCATACCACTCTACAGAGGGTGACAAAGTGACACTGTCTCAAAAAAAAAAGAGTAATAGAGACTCTCTCAGAAGATAAGAATGAAAAGAGCAACTGATGATTTTTGGAACCTACTGTGTGAGAGGCACCATGCCTGCCAGGCACTTTATGCGAACTGCCTCAGTGAGACATCATGACAGCCTTAAACGGATCTATTTGACAGTTAAGAAACCTGAGAGTCAGAGATTTTCCTGAGGTCTCACAGTACCTTGGTGATGGAGCAGTAATTAAGCCCACATCTGAGTTCAAAGTCTGTGCCCTTTTCTCTAGTCGTAATGCTTTACGCCTCTTCCATGCCATGTTACTTCTCAGAATGGCACCTGAGCCAGTGATCAGAGCCCATTCAGTGGCCCAACAATGTGGCAGGACATGTTAGCATGGTGGGAGGTAGGGTCCTTTTCAGTTTCCTACTCTGCCTACCAGATGAGATAAACTTCTCGCTGGCCCCTGCAACCAGAGTCCCACATACCCATGTGCATCTTTCTCCAGTCCATCCTATGTATTAGAAAAAGCCTCACCCTTAACTGATTATCACTTAACTATCACTCCTCCACTCTTGCCATTTCTCTTCCACGATAACAGAGGTGTGCTGAATAATAACAAAGGGGAGGTAAGGCTTTAATATTCTGCACCCCATACATCCTCTACCACCACTAAAAGAATATACGAAAAAGAACTGTCAAAGGAAAATGTGTTGTATGTTGTATATATGAGTTATACATACTCATATATGTATATTTTATATATGAGATGTCCCATCATGACATGAGAACTTAAAGGTTAAAGATTTATTTTTACTTTGGTTGGCATTAGTAGGTGTTTGTGCTACTAAATAAAGAAACTAAATATAAAATAGTTCTATTAGTAAATAAAAGAAAGCCTTTTTTATACTATGGATTAGAGCTAGTAAACTTTTCCCCACCACAACAAAGGGCCAGATGAATTCCAGGGTGCTTTGGGGACAGCTGGATAATAGTGCCTGCCACAGTCTCAACTGGACCAATCCAAGTGGTCTGGATATCCCTGGAGAACCAACTTATGATCCTTTGAGGATGAATGCTTCATCATCTCCCCATCATATCTAGAAGGGCATAAATTCTCTTACTGAAGTAAGAGTCAGACTGAGCGGGAGCCAGAATTGGGGTTGAAGTCCATGGTTGGAGCCCTAGAGTCGAATGTTTTGGGTCTGAATCCTGACTCTACCATTTATTCTGGTTTGACCTTGCATAAGTTACCTAACATCCCTATGTCTTGTTTCCTCAACTTTAAAATGAGGTTAATCATGGTACCTACTTCCCAGGAATGTTTTGAGAATTAAATGAGAAATGTATGGGAAGCCTGGCACAAGGCAAGGATTCCACAAAGGTTTGCTGCAATCATTCCTATTCTTACTCTTCTAACCAATAACACAGAAATAAAACTTTTTCGTAGGAGATGGAGGGAGAGTATCATTTTATCTGATCTTCTCTTTTTTTTGGCTCAGAGAATTTTCCACACCATCCCTACAGTAACAGGTGATTACCAGCAGGTTCCAACACCCCAGCCATTAACAGAGGATGTAAGACAGTAGAAATCTATTTGAGCAGTGGGTAACCTCAGAGAACTTGAGAAATTCAATCTCTGGCATAAGGGGGCCATGAGTTAAGAAACTCTGGAGAAGCTTGAATCCTATGTACTTAATTTTGATATGAGGACAATTAATGACAAGGTTATGGCGGGGGGGGGAAGCAGAAAGAGGGACGGAGGGAGGCGGGTGGGGCCTTGGTGTGTGTCACACTTTATGGGGGCAAGACATGATTGCAAGAGGGACTTTACCTAACAATTGCAATCAGTGTAACCTGGCTTATTGTACCCTCAATGAATCCCCAACAATAAAAAAAAGAAACTCCCAATAATGTAATCAAATCCTCAATATTTACAAATACACTCATGTTCTTCATATTAGAATTATTAGCTGCTCAAGCTATGAATGTTTGGAATGGTAGATGCTGGACTTTCCCATGAGGTCGAGTTCATAGATTTCTAGGTGGGGCTTCAAGCCTCCAGGAAAAGAGGAGCAAGTCGTAAATCCCATAGTCAATTCAGCTTCCTGTTGCCTCAGGAAACTCTGAGGCGAGGCCTATATCAAAATAACCATCAAAACCCAGGCTTTGGTTCAAAAAAACCTAGGTTCAAATTTTCTCCACTGTAAACAACTTCTATCACCTCTCCAAGCTTAGTTTCCTCATCAAAAAAGCAAAGAAAGTAGTCATAATGCTCTTTGGGAGTGTTTTGAAAAGATTGAAAGAACTATTATGTATAGTAGTCAGTACAATTCCCTTCACAGAAATCAATAATTGTTAGTTCTGTTTTCATTCCTTTTCTCTAATTTTGTATTGAATTTGTGGTGTGGTTAAGAGACATTCGTAAGAAAATCAGAGCTCGCAGTTTTTGTTGTTGTTGTTTTGTTGAAACAAAGTCTCACTATGTTGCCCTTGGTAGAGTGCCATGGCATCACAGCTCACAGCAACCTCAAATTCTTGGGCTTAAGCGATTCTCTTGCCTCAACCTCCCAAGTACCTGGGACTACAGGCACCCACCACAGCGCCCAGCTATTTTTTTATTGTAGTTGTCATTGTTTAGCAGGCCCGGGCCAGGTTCAAACCCATCAGCCCTGATATATGTGGCTGGCACCCTAACCACTGAGCTATGGGCACTGAGCTCAGAGTTCACAGTTTGCTGTGTACTTTTGAGATGACTTTACCCTCCGAGTGAATGTTCCCTCTTGTGCCTTTGACTCAAAATGGTAGCCTAGAATTATATATATATATATATTTTTTTTTTAAAGAAAATAGCTGGCACTCTACTGAGGGCAACAAAGTGAGACTCTGTCTCAAAAAAAAAAAAAAAGCCTAGGAGTGAATGACAATATGGGGTACACTCTAGCCCAGCGGTTCTGAACCTATGGGTTGTGACCCACAGGAACTGTATTAAAGGGCCGCGGCATTAGGAAAGTTGAGAACCACTGCTCTAGCCCAATGAGGACCTGTGAAAGACAGATATTTTAAACTATGACATTCTCGGGATAAGCAGAGATGGTAACCAGAGGTAACCAGAGAATTAAAATGTTGTCTTTGATGGAAGGTTGCCCAAATGCCTCCCCCCAAATATTGCCATCATCAGAAGACTGGAATTAGGCAAGGATCACCTTAACTAAGTAGGGATTTAGAGAGTCAATGACTCACAGCCAACAGCAGGGAAGGAAAGAACTCTAGCCTTGTAGAATGAAGCAGAATCACCATCTTGTTTGCTGGAAGGCCCATGGGCTATGTCAGTGAGGTTCCGAGGCTACATGTATTATTATAGACATTAGTGTATGTCAACCATGTGTGACTGTCAACTTGACTACTTTTCTTCTTTGTGTGTCACTCTATAATTATTTCCATTTCATTATCTTTTCATATTTACAGAAACATTTTGAGATGGTTAATCTATCTAGTGGTGCTAAAGGAAAACTAGGAATGGGGCTTTTATTGGTGTTTGAGTCAGGTTGTGGGAGCCAACCATGGAGACAGGGAAACACCAAGACATTTACAAGAGGAAGGTGCAACTCAGAAGGAAAGAACGGGGCCCTTGGTACACCTCTCCCTCCTTAACTCCCGGGATTTTTCTCTTCTCTGGGGTTCAGCAAGTGTTTATGTAGGGTTTCTCAGGTGCCAGGCTAGGTGCTAGGATACAAGTGAAGAAACAGGTAAGGTCCCTTCTCTAGTGGAGCTTTGATCTAGTGGCTGAGGTGGACAAAAGTAGTATAAATATGTCATTATATCCTCTGATGGAAATATGTAGCAGGAACTGGACCTAGTCTCTGGAAGGGGAGTGAGAAAAGCCAGTAAGGGAAGACTTTCCTGAGGAAGTGACATTTCACCTGCAAAATCACAGATGAGTTAGTTTAATAAGAGGAACCAGAGGCAGCTTCTCAAACTAGTTGGCCCTTAATTTAAATTTATCATTTTGAAATTTATAATTTCAGGGGGCAAGTTGCATTCTTCCAAGGTAGACTGATCTTTTTGTTTCTTTTTCCAACCCTATTCAGCTATTTTTCCCTTTGGACAATCTCTTTATTCATTCACTTCTTTTTGTCTCTTACCACTGGGAATTCATTGCTTTGTGTTGCTTTCATAGAGTATATATTGTACTACTAGAGTAAGATGCCAGGATTCAGATCATCTGTGTGACCAACAACTCCCATGTGTGACCCACATGAGCTCATAACATATCTGAGACGTGATTGGTTGAACTTTAGTGTGGCCTGCTTATTCTGAACTTTAAGCCAAGATGCACATTCACAAGGCTTCAGATTACTATAAACACTTCTACATTTTACATTTTATATAATTCTTAGAAGTTTTTATTTCTTCTATAAGAAAATACTTAACAAAGTAAGTTTGAAAGAATGAATGGTTCCAAAGATAGTATTTCAGAAGAATTTGCTGCAGATTTTGTCAAAGCCTCAGAGACTCTTGAACATTTGGAATCGGAATGCTTCTTTTGTTAGTGTGACCTGTACCTGCAGGATCTTCATTAAAGGGGGTGGCATTTGGATAGACGCACTTTAGGGTACTTATCGGGTAATCATTATCATGGTTCAATATAATATAATTAAATATAAACATATTATATTTAATTTGATTTAAAAATTTATTACAAATTTATTGGGCACCTTACTTTGTATCAGAATGGCAATAAGGGCTCTCATAACAAAAACACTATAGTAATAATAATGATAATAACAATAATAGCAACTGTCATTTATTCAGGACTCACCATGTGTCATGTACGATGACACTTTACATGGATTATGAAGTTCTATTAACATTATCATGAGAAAAGTGATGCTTAGAGAGATGAAGGTACTTACCTAAGGCCACACCCTTAGTAAGGATAGGTCTTACTTATTCGATCAGAATTTAGATCCAAGGCCTAAGACTACAACATACTATTTTCTTTTTACATTTACATGTCATTTTTCAGATGAAGAAATTATAACTCAGAGAGATTAAGTAACCTGCCCAAGGTTATACAGACCTTTTGGAGCCCTATATATTTTCTCTGAAAACAATATCTGCAACATCTTAAGAATTTTCTATGTGCCTGCCATGTTACCTTAAAATCTTCTAACTCTGAGGTACTCAACTATGTCAGCTGTTAGAATAATCTGAGAATTTAAAAAAAAAAAAAAAAATCAATGCCCAGGCCCCATCCCAGATCATTTGAATCAGCATCTCAGGGGATAGGACCTGGGAATGGGATATTTTTTAAGTTCCCCAGGTGATACTGATACACAGAGAGGTAGAAAACTACTGCTTTAATTCCCACAACACTCTCACCAATGAGAAAACCAAGACTTGGGGGAAGTGAACTGTTTGGCCCAAAGTCATAGCAAAGATATCATAAATCAAGATTCAACTTCTGGTCTGATTCTATACCCATGTTCCCTTGTGCCTCCAAGCTGTACCTTACACAACAAGTTTGTATTCCCTCCAAGTCTCACTTGGATAAATTATTCAGGTGATGTTCACTGGCCTTTGAGCCTGTGCTTGACATGCAACTCCTCTCTTTCCTTCCTTCCCCTTCCCCACTGCTGCTCTCTTCCTCTGTTCAAGACCCCACAAGTGGATTCATGATCAGGAGTGCACATGGATGAGCTGGCTGATGCCCCTTCTCTGGGGTGTCAGTACTCAGCTCAGGATCTTACCCACCACGGCCTCCCGGCAGCTCCACATCCTCCTGGCCAGCTATCAACATTCTTTCCTTGAATTAACCTGAGAAGACAACAGCCCTGAACTCACAGCACAACAAGTTATTTTCCGGGCAAACTGGAAAAATAAAAAAATTTAAAAGGCCAAGAAATGTCATAGAGAACCATAAAAGGCTACATAACATATGATTCCAACTATATGACATTCTGAAGAGGCAGAACTATGGAGACAGTAAAAAGATCAGTGGTTGCCAGGGGTTAGGGCTGGTGGGGAGGATTGGCTAGGTAGAGCACAGAGGAATTTCAGGATTTGAAAATTGTCTTATGATACTGTAATGGTAGATACATGTCATTATATATTAGTCCAAACCCATAGAATATACAACATCAAAAGTGAACTCAAATGTAAACTGTGGACTTTGGACAATTATAATATTTCAATGCAGGTTCATCAATTGAAACAAATGTGCCATCCTGGTTGGAGGGTGTTGGTAATGAGGATGCTAAGCATGTGTGGGAGGTATGACGTGAATAGGCAATCTCTGTACCTTCCTCTTAATTTTGTTGTGAACCTAAACCTACTCTTATAAAATGTCTTTTAAAAATATAAAAAGCGGGGACTTGAAAAGTCAGATCAAACATCACAGGGGGAAAAAAAGGCAAAATCAGGCAAAAAAAAAAATGTGGTCAATCATTAGCAGAGAGTTTGAAAAGACACGCTCCAATTGCTTTAAAAATTTACAGAACCCAGGTCTCCTTAAAATAGTTTTGCAAAGTACATCGAGAATTCCATGCAGTAATATGAAACATAAGTCCCACTGCCGCCACTGAACATGCTGCAGCTGGCTAAACTGAAGGAGCTTAACCTTAACCCCAGGCTCTGCGAAACTCAACAGGAGAGTGCAATGTAGAGGCAGTTGCAAAGCTGCCCCAGATGTGTACATTTTCTACTCCATTAACATGACTTGGAAGAGAAGGAAAATACATTTGGCCCACAGAAAAAGAGTCAGGGAGGAGTGAAACAGGACAGTCAGCCTTATCACAGGCCTCCTTCTCCCCAGATGCGTGTCCCCTCCAGTCCTTGCCCATGGTGCTTCTAGAGCATACCGTCTAAAATGCACATAAGACCATGAGACTTCTGAGGTGCCTAGGGCCAAACTACTTTGCCATAAATCTCAGTTTTCTCAGCTCTCTCATGGTATCAATGATACCCACTTTCATGGAGTTAATACCCACTTCAGTGTGAAACTGATTGTGATCGTGTATATACAATGCCTGGCAAGCACGATTTACAGTAAGCTCTGGAGGGAAAGTAGATATCACAATTATCATCACTGAAACCAAGTCATACGGGGAGACATAAAGTGAAAAGTGAAGATATCTGGGCACAAGACAAACAAGAACCTGGGGAAATGGGATTCCAAATTTTCTCATATCTGGAGGGCAGATACGAGTCTCTGTGAACCTATATGGCAGCTACAAGGTAAAAGATCCTACCTCAGTGAAAATAAGACAGACTAATAGTTAGCAGTCTCTAAATGTTAGGGGGTGGCAGGAAACTTCCTGACATTAAACTACATAAAAAGTGTTCAGATGACCATTTGGTAGGAATATTGAAGCGGGAATTCAACAATGAATTGATGGAACTTGGACATTTTTAACTGCCTCTTTAAGTCTGAAATCTGTATTTTTGACCTATCTTCTCTTGCCAATCAATGAATCATCAACATCTTGTGTTTCTGGTATGTGTAAAGCCTGGGGCCATGGTGTCCAGGTCAAGGATGAGGTACTCTGACTCAATTCTACCACACTGGAGGAGACCCAGTTCAGCACATAGTAAATTCTCCATGAAGCTGTGTCAGCAGACACACACAGGAAGGAGAAACCTATGTCTTTCTATTGTTGTCCAAAGATGTCTCTTTGAGCGTCCAGTGCCTACTCGGAATCCATTCTGTGCACCTGCAGTGCAAAATGCCTTGGAGTCCTTATTTACTCTGTCAGCATCCATTTTTTTTCATCTGTTCTTTTCTTCTTTCTGCATTCCTGGGAAATGGAACTGCCCCCTTATGAGAATGATTTACACTGACTTGGGTAGAGAATTTGAACCTGAGGGTGCAGTGACATTTACTGTGTTCATGAATGTTTCTATTTTACAAGGAGTAGAATCAGTACTCTGCCCTCTGGTCACTGGGAATGGGAAAGACAGAGTTGGAATTCAGTTCAACTCTGAAAATGAGGAGCAAACTTTAAAGAAAAACCATGCAAGAGGTTTTTTATTCATGTTTTCTGCGTCTTTCTTTAATACGTTTGTCCTATGAACATTTGCTCACCAGCCCAGTGCTAGGTGTCTGGGCACTGAAGTTGCTCAGCTCTCATTTCCCCTCAAAGACCTCTTATTCTGGTGAGCAGAGATAAAAAAGGCTGGGACAAAATGCTATAGGGGAAAGATATGGCCTGTGCTGGAGGAGTGTGAGTGGATGGGGAAGGCTTCATAAAGGAGATGATGATGTATGAGCTGATTTGGGGGGTAAATTGAGGTTACCATGCCTGGGGGAGGAAGAACCTCCCAGGATGAGGGCAGAGCATGCACAAAGGCTTGGGACCCTGCTTAAAAAAAATGCTGTCTTGGGAAATGTCAAATAGTTTATGTATCTGTTGAGGAAGGTGGTAAGAGATGAGAATGGCGATATATTTTGGGGTCACCCCCATTTAGATGCAGAGAGAAGGCTGGTCATGACAACATTTAAAATTATTTTGCAAATATAACCTGGAGCTTCATGGACTTTCATTAACCATGGCCAACTCTGCAGGATTCATCTTGTGGAATTATCAGTCTTGGTACACATTACTTCCTCTTGACCACCGTAGGAATGTATTCTTAAAATAAAAATTCACTTAAGATCAGTCTGAAGAAATTATAATCATGAAAGTAAATCTGCTGGAACAACTTGGTAGCTTGTCTTTTTTTCTACAAGCCTGTAGGGCAAGACAGGACCAACACCTGCATCAGGACAACTCATGGTCATTTCTGGCTGGTGCCACACAGATACGAGTGGGTTGCTTTAAGGGCCTTAATCTGATATGACATTTGGATCTGGGAGCTATGTGTTGATGGGGTTCACCTATATAATTTACTCCCCAGGTCAAAATTGGGGGGAGGATGGGTTTATCTGTTTCATCATTAAACCAGCTGATATGAAATGTGAACAGAGTGCTTTGATTTCATGTTTAAGGTTTTCTGATTATAAAGTAATACTTTATTGTGGAAAATATTAATGAATACAAGGAAGAACAAAATCTATCATTGAGAAAGTAAGAGAATCGCTATTAACATTTTGATGCATTTATTTTGGTTTTTCTTATGAGTAGAGTTCATTACAATGAATTTTTAAAAATATATAACATTTAATTGAGTCTGCCACTTCCTTTAACATTCCTCCATGAGAACACTTTTCTCACTGTAATGTCATTTATTTACTCATACTTTTTAATACTTCTAGATTAAACTGCAAAGGTTAGGAGGAAGGGGAAGATGTGTTACTCACACAGTAACCTAATTTTGGCACTGGAATCCAAAACTGAGAGTCAAGTTCTGATGCGCCAACACTGCAAGGCCCAGGAATCTAGCTAGGTGTCTGTCTCTCTACTACCAGGGCTTACCCCAGAATCTGGCGTGTAGTATGTATACAATGGATATTGTTGGTTGCTTGAATAAAAGAATGGATGGATGGATGGGTGAATGTGGATTTTTATATATTATTATTATTATTCACTCAAAATTTTTGAGTCCCAGCCAAGTGCCAGTTCTGGGCTAGACAAAGGGGACGTAAGTAGCTGTGTTTGATATAAAGTCCACCTCTCAAAGGCACCCCTGTAAGAGTGCTGACACCGGCTGCTGTAGGATAGGGTTCCCATGAGTGCAGAGCCCAGGCAGCGCTCTTTGGCTTGTGCTCCTAGCTTCTCTGGTGGGACTCTGTCCCCTGCAGGCTTTCTTTTATCTGAAGACAGAGAAAAGACTATTTTTCCAGGGAATACCATTCCTGAACTCCTCAAGATGCTCCAGGTCCTGCAGCAGAAACACCTGGTCTTGGACCTGCCTTCCCCAGGGCCTCCCTTCACTCCCTGCTTCCTGCCAACTTGTCCCAGTCCAGTGGCAGACATGCTGTAGGAGGGTACCTCAATGGAGTGAGACTGGAGGGGAGAGGGGGTCACTGCTCCCTCAGATGAGAGCAGCCTTTGACAGCCCCTCCAGATGGCCCAACTGGAAATCCCAGATAAGCCCAGTTCTGGTCAAAACTGGTTTGGCAACTCTGGGGTAATGTTTCTGGCTGACTGACCCTCTCCACAGCAGGAGCTGGCAGTTTTGCAAAAAAGAAAAAGAAAAACCGGGGGTAGGGGTGGGGGCGGCTAAATTAAAACACTCCAAACTTCTGTTCACTTGCAAGTGCAAGTTTACACTTTGGGATTCAACAAGATTGCCGCCACCCCCATCCTCACCCGGCATTCTCCCTCTCACTCACTCTCCTCGCCTTTGCCATGCAGTTTGTTGCAACGCGATTCGTTTAGCAGCGCGATTGTGGAAGCAAAATAATCCCACCCGCAGCTCGACTTTTAGTCCCCCCATTTGGTCTGCAATGCGATTGTTATTATTACTGCAACTGAATCTCGCAGCCCTGTCTCCTCCCCACTGAATCGCGCTCCGGCTGTGATTGCTCGGGTCTGACTTTGCGAGTGGCGGTGCGCTTCCAAACCCCCCTCAAGCACCCCTCGTCCCCCTTTCCCCCCTCCCTCCCTATTCCGCGCCCAGGCGAGAGCAGCCGATTGGCAGAGCTGTGCTTTCAGGAACAATAACAGTGGGGGGAGCCTGGGTCCCGGGGAGCCGCCCCCGCCCCCCAGCCCGGCCGCGCGCTCGCGCCCCCACCCCGGGTCCCCACCTCCGCGCCCGCCCCGCGAGCCGACCGGCCGACCGGGGCCCGCCCCCGACGCCCACCATGTACGCCTTTGTGCGGTTCCTGGAGGACAACGTCTGCTACGCGCTGCCGGTGTCGTGCGTGCGCGACTTCAGCCCCCGCTCGCGGCTGGATTTTGACAACCAGAAGGTGTACGCCGTGTACCGGGGCCCGGAGGAGCTGGGCGCCGGGCCGGAGAGCCCCCCGCGCGCCCCCCGCGACTGGGGCGCGCTGCTGCTCCACAAGGCCCAGATCCTGGCGCTGGCAGGTGAGCGAACGGGCGGGGAGGGGCGGTGGGACGCGGGCGGCTGGGGGCCGGGACCCGGGGAGGGGCCGGGCGTTGGGGCCACTGCTTGCTCCTGCCTCCTCCAGTTCCCTGGGCTTTTCTTTTGGGGAAGGGGTGTCCCTGCGAGTCCAGACCAGTTAAAAAGCCCAGGCGGTCTCCTTTGTTTTCCCCGCTCCCCAGCGCTCCCGCGCTGTCAGTCTGTCCCCATCTCGTGTCAGTCTGTCCTCTTCTTTCTGATTCTTTGTGTCCTCCTCCACCTGCGCTTGCCTCTCCTCTCCCGCCTGTTTGTATTGTCGTTTCCCTCTCTCTCACCTTCACACCTCTCTTCCCGTTCCTTCCCTCTCTGCTCCTTTCTGTCTTCTAAGTTTCTCAAGCCTTCTCTCTCGATTTAAGGCCCTTGGTACCTTCTTGGAATGAGGAGCAAGGTGCATATTGTCAGATCTTCTAGGTGAGAGTCCCTCCTCACAGAGGGAAGCTATGACATCCTTGTCCGATCTGGGCCATCATTGGGCAGGATAAGGAGGCCTGGAACCTCCGCACTGGGCTCACTCGCGTGCCCCTCCCTGGCCAAGTGGCAGAGGTCAGGAGGCAGAGGCCCTGAGGCATCCCTAAGCTTCCTCGCCCCCTTTTCAATCTCCCAGAAGCCTCCCTGAGTGAGCGCTGCGTGCCAGGGAAGGGTTTCTAGGTCAGAATAGGATGGAACCTCCCATCCCTGCTCTGCATCTGACAGATGAGGATACTAAAATCAGCCCTTCATCCTCCTATACTTCAGTTCTTTCTCTCATGCTGAAGCACCTTTTCCTTTGTAAAGACAAGACAGCTGGCCCTCTTTCTCAGCTAGTTCCAAGAGGCTTGGGTTCAGACATGCAGGGAAGTGTCATTTCCATTTTGGGGACCAGCCTGTCAGCTGCTGCTGGTAAGGAGAATGTACCTTAGAATGGGCAGAGACAGCAGATCCCTATGCCCTCCACCTGGAAGGGAACACCAGGGTTAGGAACTGAGTGAAGACACTGTTAGTATTTTGTAGTTTTGAGACCTTTACTATATTTTTCAAGTGCTTTTGCTTTCTCACGTTGAGCCTAAAGGATGAACAGAGCATTCTTTCAACCCACAGTGATTTGCCCAGTGTCCCATGCAAGTTAGCGGTAGGTAAGAGCTCAGCCTCCTGACTCTCGTTCCTTTCAGCCACCTCACATTGCCTCTGACAAGTAGGTTTGCAGGCATTGAAGGGTGAAATAACTAGAAAACTGATCAACAGCACTAAAGCCCTTTTTGAGGGCTATATCCTTACAACCTTCCTGACAAGCCCTGGGCATCTACTACCAGACACCTGGGCCAGAAAAACAGAGTCAGGGGAAGTAGGTTTTACAATAGAAACTCTTTGTAGTTGATTATATTTTGTTTGTTTACTTTTAATTACCTGAGGTTGGGGATTAGGAATTTATTTCCCAAGGGGATAGGATGTTATAACTAGGTTAGAGCTTAGCTTCCCTTTTGCTAGAAGAAAGCATGCTTTCTGACGATTGTCATAGTCCTAAATCTGGAAAGGTCCTAAGACAGTGGAGGAGATGAACATAAGAGAGCGTCAGTGGTATGTGTCTGAGTGTGCGATGGCTGTGCTCCTGACTTAGAGACTGTTCATTCAGACACTCATCCATTCAGCAAATACATGCCCTGTGCTTCTTGTAGCACTGCAGAGAAGCCACTTAGGCTCATGGCACCTCGCGCCAACTCTGATTTTACAATCAACACGAGTAACTGTATATAAGACATATCGATCTGAGAACCGTGAATTTTGAACCTAGAGGCTGTTCATCCTCTAAGTTCAGATGTTGATAAATCTCTGGGTTTATTTTAAAAAATAATAAATTAAAACCTAGGTAACATCTGGAAATTAGCAGAGTCAATTCAGAGAAGTGTGGTGTCAGTTTGAGTGAGTTGAAAAGCACTTTTCCTCACCTCTCTTCGATTTTTTTCTTGAGAGGAGAAATGGAAAAAAAAGACAAGTTGAAGTTGGCTAGGCTACGTTTTGAATTTCAATTATTTGGTTAATTTTTAAATTGGAGCAGCTTCCCTGGCTGCAGACCTGATTGAAAGGGCCAGGGTGAGTTTGGAAATTCATTTATCCTGGAAGAACTCTCCTGTGTGTCTGGGAACCCCATCTTGCCCTAAACTTAGAGTCTCTGAGAATTGCTTGTAGTGACTTTATCTTAAAGAGCTCACCTGGCATGTCCTCGGTGTAAACACCACTATGCTGTGGCACCAAGGTGACAACCCCTCAAGAACAAGGCAGAGGTGGCTTCATGTTTGTGGATTAGCCATTCATTGATTAATCCCTCTCTGGCAGCAATAGCATCTCAGGGGCACTTTCAGCCCCACTTGGAGATGTTCAGTGAGAAATGTGTTCCTTTACTGGGCATCTGCCCAGGCCAACCCAGAGCTGTCTTGAAGTGGCAATGTCAAAGCCAGCTGCTGTGGGACTTTGCATTTTACGGTCCATGCTGGCTTACACCGTGGTTTCAGTGTGTCAGACTCTAGTGTATAGGGTCTTACCAAATTACAATTTCAGTTTAAGGAAGAACACAACCCCACCTTTACTGATAGTCTTGCTGTGGACCTGTACATCATCCCTCTATTAGTCCTCCCAGTGACCCTTTTGGCAAATATTGCTAAGGTTACTATTTCCATTTTTATAGATGAGGACCCTGAGGCTCAGAGACTTGCCTGTAGCTACACAGCTAACAATTGGCAAAGTCCGACTTAGAACACAGTTCCAGTGCCAGGGCCCTGCTTGGCATTCTCCTTTGTAAAGTAGCTGATGTTCCCATCAGCCACACAGCATGGCTTGGAAGGAAAAACCATCCATGAAGCTTACAGCTCAAGGAAAGTTTTCAAGCCAGAGGGCAATTTTAGTTTCTGAGTTTCCAAGCTCATTCTCCCATTCCTTTTCCTCCATTACCAGGCTCCCTCCTACAGAGCGCACACACCTGTCCCCTGCTACCCTCCACCCCCCGCATCCCTTTAGTCGTCATTTTTTTTTTGAGGAAATCTTCCCAAAAGAGCCCTGTCTATCATGGAGGGTACTTAATAACTCAAGGCTTGATTCACCTGTGAAAGTGGCCTCTCCTTACCCTTGTTCATTCGCCAAGCAGGTTGTGAAAGTGAGAGCTACACATTAGGAGAGCTCACCATTATCTAACTGCACTCCAGCTTGCTACTGGGGCTCCTATACTGCATTTTGTGTTTTTTTTTGCAGGCACCCAAACTGGTTTCTCTAGGTTTAGAGTCCTAAAATTCCAAGTTGCTCTGTCCAGGCACCTGTGTTCTGTTCTTGCTGTTTGGGGATGCTAAATTCCTCTGTTGTCAGCGTCCCCTTACTGCTTCTTTCTGCCAGGCCCAGTGCACCAGCACATCTTAGGGACTATGATTGAAATGACAGCACAACCCAAGGGAGGCAAGGTCTAACTTTTCAGGCCCTCCTATGTGGGGTTTCTATGGGAGGCAGAGTGATGAAGAAGAAGTGGGTACCATCCTCACAGAATGTGCAGTTTGGAGACCCCAATGTAAGTGCTAAATAGAGGTAGCAACCAGGCCCCGGGAAAGCACAGAGAAGGGACTTTAAAGTTTCTTTCACGTTTTTCCCTTGCAGCTCTACAACGATGCCTGCATTCAGGCCCACATCAGCTCTTACTCATCTAAAGCAATGCAGTAGCCTTCTAATTGATCACTCTGTCTCTGATCTCTTCTCCAAATTGCTTGCAGAATAATCTTCTAAAGCACAGTCTTAGTCAGTTGACTGTTCTCTTAGAACCTTCTATAACTCCCTGTTGCCTACTGAATAAAGCTTCAGTTCCTTAGCCCTCCTCAGACCAGCCGTAGCCCTGGCCCCACCTTACTTCTCCAGCCTCATACCCTCTCCCCCCACTTCCCTGAGACCTGTGGAATTTCTTGCTATTCTGTGAACACACTCCTTTGAGTTAGCCAGTGGTTATTCCTTGTCTGATGCTTCTGCCCACAGGAGCTCACCTTCTGGTGGGGGAGGCAGGCATATGACTGAGGTTTGCCATCCAGCCTCTAGAAGGCTGTGATAGAAGAGTGGGTGCTCTGCTTCAGGGGCACGTCCTGTTCCTCCCTGTGTCCCCAAGTGAGACTCTTCCCTCCTCAGAACCCTCTTTTCACTTTGCTTGTGACTTGTTTTGTGTCTTGTTCTGGTGAGTTGTGAATGTGCCTCTCTTCCTGCCAGCTAGTGACCTCCTCAGGGGTAGGGCCTGCCCACGGTGTCCGTGGGGCCCAGCACATGGTTCACACTGGTCAGTGCAGGTTGAACTCGTGAACTTTAGGGAGGCAGGTACTTTTTTTATGCTTGAGGTGAGTAGGTGAGACAGGAACATCTTTAGCAACAACTTGTTTTTTAGAACAGAAAACTATAGTGGGACTCTAAGGTTTCATTCAACTTTGTTCATCTGGAAAAAGTCAACATTCTTTATCACTCCCTTGACTAGAAGAAACCCCACGCTTGGGGAAATAGCTTCCAAAGCCACGTTCTTCTTGCTTTGGTAATTTTAGCTCATTCAGGGCTCAGGTCCCAGCTTGGCATTGTCAGTCCAAATAGATCACTTGCTCCAGAAACGCTTTGGAACTTCTACAAAGTTAGCAGTAAAGCAGGGGACTAGTCAATTTCATATGTGAAGATTGTTACATGTCATCAGTGGGGAACTGCCAACAAAAGGATTTATTTATTCTTTTTAAAGTGAGTGAAAACTTTTAATTTAGGTTTTGACATGTTTTGCTGATATACATTGGAGCAAAGATTGGAACTTGCCTGCTATCATCTGTTACAGATTCTACTGGAATGTTAACCATCGAAGGTTCAGTCTGATGTGACTTCTCAGTACCCAAGAATCACATATTTGTTACAACTAAATAGTGTGTGCTACAGAGTGCTTCAGAGTTCTGGTTCACAGCTGAAAGAAAAAATTGTCCCAGGCAAGTTGCTTTTTTGTGTGGTGTTTGGTTATTCAAGAGCACGCTAGTTTTTATTTTAAAAAACACACCAGAAAAGTGAAATTCAAATTGTGGTCTTAGCCTGCAAGACCAGTTATCTTTCCAGTGCGCCTCCCTGCTTTGTCTTAAGCTCCTTGAAGACAGAAGACATGTATATTCTTCTTATCAGAAAAACAGACATAAACTGAAGTGGTTTTCTTTGGTTGATTTAGGCTCTG
The DNA here is from genome assembly GCF_027406575.1 of Nycticebus coucang. NCBI lineage: Eukaryota > Metazoa > Chordata > Mammalia > Primates > Lorisidae > Nycticebus > Nycticebus coucang. Next base: position 45,543,546 of record NC_069801.1, on the reverse strand, counting down.
CAAGTATTGAGTTATAGTAAGTGCTCAACCTTATACTGGAAGACAGTAGGTGGCCAGCCTTATACTGGAGGGAAATTCGGGGGGAAGAACACACATTGGTACCATTTTTGCCTACCAAATATTTATTAAGTATCTACCATGTTCCAGGTTCATGTACTGTGCATCTGCAGCCCCCAACTACGGCCACAGACTGGTAGTGGTCCAGGGCTTGTTAGAAGCCAAGCCACAGAGCTCCACCGTCCCCTACCCCTCTCTGTTGCCACATCCCCCCACATCCGTAGAAAAATTGTCTTCCATGAAACTTGAGAACTGGGCCACACAGGTGAGTGGTAGAAGATGGACTGAAGCTGCAAAGGTTGGGAGCACTGTTCCACATCCTTGTGAGATGGAGCTTTTTATTTTACCCAGGAGAAGATCTGTTTAAGCAATTATTTAGTGAATGTCCTAGGCTCCAGGCAATGGGCTAAGTCTTCCTACATAGACTGGGGTTGTGGAAAAGTGTGAATGAGTTTAGTCCAAAATATTGACACCTAAACTAAGGGGGTGATGGTCCTGTTGGATCTGAGATGTAGTATTAAGGGGAGTCCACTGGACTTGGTAACTGATGAGTTGCCTCCCATTTCTGGAGGACCCTAGAACAGCTGGTTGGAAGGGGAAGAGATAAGTTTAGTTTGAGACCTGTTGAATCTTAGAGGCCCATAGAACCTGTGGGGAAAGAATTCGCAGTAAGAGAAGCATGCAAGGTCAGAACTCTTCAGAACATCAGCTTTTAAGGACACAGTTGAATGAAAAGAACCAAAAAAGGTGATGGGGAAGGAGCAGTGAGAGGTGGACCAGGCATCAAGGGATTAACAGGAGAGATGAATGTCCTGAAAAACCAAATGAGAAGAGATGTCTTTGGATCCCAGATACAGACTTCTTTTTCTTTTTTTTTTAACTATACATCAACTACCTTTTCTTTTATGCTCATTGGTAAGACAGCTAAGTATCGAAGCAGGAAAAAAGATTTGCATGAGATGATATTTTGGTAGTTTTCATTTTCTGAGTTTTGTACCATGGAGCAAGGAGTAGACTTGTTTTTAAGGACATAGAAAGCAGAGTTAGGGCCAGAGAGTAGAATTCATAGGGGGTGGTGAGAGCAATATAATAATAGCAAAGAAAGCAGACACATGATGGAAGGGGTTTCCAGCATGGTGCTGAACTAGCTCCCTGTTGCCAGAGATGGAGAGAAAGTCAGGGACATTTGAGAATGGAAGCTAGCACTGCAGAAGAGTTTAGTTAAATGACTTCTAGGTCATTTTCTGAAGCACACAGGAGGAAATGTTAGAGAGCTAAAAGAGGATAGACTTTGAAGTTAGACAGTCTGGGTTCAAATTGTGACTCTCTACTTAGAAGCTGTATGACTCTGGGGAGGTGACTTCACTTCTCTGAATTCCAGGGGCTTCTCTGTAACAGGGGGATAGTAATAACCCACTTGCCTGTTGTGTTATTTAGCAAGGTAATATGGAAAAGTGCCTGGCATAGAGTAGGTTCTCATTAAATATAAGCAGCTGTTAGGAACTATTGCGAGCTAATAGTCAGTGAGAGAACAGCTTAGTAAGCTGTGGGTATAGCCCTCTAAAGGAGTGATTTAGAGGAACAACACATTTGAGGAATATACAAGTTTAAATTTTAACTTGTGTGTGTTTTAACTCCTCCTGGGGCTTAACCTAAGTGTGAAAGGCTCACTATTTTCCTTCATGTTTCTCCCCTCCGTGACTCTATGTTGGCACCGTTTATTACTTTGGCAATAGCCTTGTTGAGTCATGTGAAGGCAGCTGGGTGGATGACCCATCGGGAAGAGGTTCTTAGTCTTGTCTGTGCCCTAGCCCTGTGCCAGGGCCAGGGAGTTGCTGGGAGTGAGAGCAAACTAGCGGTTCCCTCTCTCCGTTTGGGTGTCCTGAGTAGGGCATTTCTTCACACATGCCAGCTGGAGGAAGCTGGAAAATCATCTACTTGTACCCTGGACTGCACAGTTAAGAAAGAGCCTTGGAAGTCTCTATGGCCAGCAGGAGGTCACACAACCAGAGAACTACTGAGATTTTCTAGTCTAATCTCTATGTTTTAGAGAAAAGAAAGCTGAGAGAGGAATAGTCACTTTACGTAAGTTAGTGAAAGAGCCAGGCCTCAGCTGAGTGTCTCCTGGTTTTTTTCTGCTACACCATAGCAGGCCTTCTGACTTTTTTGTGGCCTTGACTGGGTATAATCCTTGAAACTGGAGAATTTTGTGTCTTATATTTTATGAAAACAAATACTGTAGGCCACAGAATGCAATGTGCTTGTCTTTTCTGTGGCATATCTGTTTTTAATGTAAATATAAACTTTACAAGGCTTTTGTGTAGGTGAAAAACTTAGCATTCTAGATATTTATAAGATAAAACCTTTGTGAAACATTTTCTATTTGGCCTTTCAGAATTTCATTCTGGGCTCAGCACCTGTAGCTCAGTGAGTAGGGCACCAGCCACATACACTGAGGCTGGCAGGTTTGAGCCCGGGCCTGCTAAACAATAATGACAACTGCAACCAAAAAAATAGCCGGGCATTGTGGTAGGCACCTGTAGTCCCAGCTACTTTGGGGGCTGAGGCAAGAGAATTGCTTAAGCCCAAGAGTTGGAGGTTGCTGTGAGCTGTGACGCCACAGCACTCTAACAAGGGCAACATAATAAGACTATCTCTAAATAAATCAAAATAAAAAAAATTAACGAAGAATTTCATTCGGGCTGAGAAACCCATATCAAGTTAAGCTCTCTGACATTGGATTTTTTTAATTATCTAGCCTGATTCTATATAATATGGGAACCAAGACAGTGTTCCTTCCATTTTTACTACAAATGCTTTAAGAGTAGCTTCACCTTTGAAGACAGCCTTGCCTTGGGTTTCCTTTCTACCTTCCTGTTTTTTCTAAAACACCATTTGCTTATTCCCATGCTTCCCTTGTTTCCTGAGTGGTAAATTTAATGAAACATTGCCCATGTCAGATTAATATACCAAGTTCTGCTACATTTTTGAAGAGCAACTGTTAACTATGTTTTTATAAGAAAGTTCTTTCTTGCTTTAAATAGAGACCCTATTGGGGGATTATTCAGACCTTGGTGGCCTTGAAAAGCCTTGATAAGTGGCCAATGGCCACTATTTGTTGCACATCTGTGGCAAACAAAGGCACGTGCTTGCTGCTTTGCGTGCACTCTGTCTTTGGAAAACAATTTATTATCCCCACTTTGCTAATAATGAAACCGAGAAAGGCAGGCCGTTTGGAAGTTAAGTTGACACAGCCATCATTTCATCTTGCCTTTTAGTTCAGTTGAGAAAGTTATAGCAACTTGGTAATTTTTCTCTTATTTCTATAGGATAATTAGGTGATAAAACAGGGTTGGTCTGAGTCTTAAAACAACTTAATTTGAAATTCTGGCTCTGCCATTATGTCTTAGGAAAGTCGAGTCACTTCTTTGAGCCTGTGTTTCTGCATCAATAGAATTATTGTAGGGATTGAATACAGGGATGTTTTTAAAGAATCTGGCACTGGGCCTAGCACATAGTAGGTGCTTACTCAGTGTTGAATGGATGAATACAATGAGCTGACATCATAGTTGCTGGAAAAGGGGCAGCAAATGATGCTCAAATCCCTGGTGGTTTTCCATGCCCTAGAGACAAAAGAGTCAGGCAGTTAGGATGGGTGATGATTGTCTCTTTGGAGGCAACAGATTTATTTTTGTTTGCACTAAAACTGATTACTTGGCTTTTAGCATGGAGCAATTACAAAGGCAGACTGACTAGAGGGCTTTCTTCATCTTTCCCAGTCAGCTGCTAGTTTCTTCCGTGATTTCCTGGAATTCAAAGCCAGAAGCATATTCCCAAGTCACAGAAAAACTCCACGTGAAGTATTTGCTGTCTTAGATGATCCACACCAGTATTCATTTCATTCATGTGACCAGTCAAGAGTTACAGCTTCTTGTCACCTTGTATTCCATCTCCTTCCCACACCTCATCCATCTTGCTTGCCACTGCCACATTAATCTTCCTAAAACCTCTCTTTCATCATGTCTCAGTCTATGTCAGATACCTGTAGTAGTTCTCTTTACCACAGGGACTAAAGCCGAATACATATCCCACAATGGTAGCCTAACGGCCACTATTTGTTGCACATCTGTGACAAAAAAGGCACTGTGCTTGCTGCTTTGCATGCACTCTGTCTTTGGAAAACAATTTATTTTCCCCACTTTGCTAATAATGAAACTGAGAATCAGACAGATTAAATAGCTTACCCAAGCTCCCACCGTTAGGATGAACCAAAGCCAGAATTTCACACTGGGACCACCTGATCCAGAAGATAAAATGGTTTTTACTAGATATTGGGCCTCCATCTCCAAATTGTTTTTTCTACTTGTTATGACAACTGAGTATTCAGTAATCACGGCTACATGTGACATCTATCTTCAACTCAAGATTAGGGTTACAAAAGCTTAGAGACCAGAGTTTTCCCTGTGTGAGCTGACATCTCTCAGGAAGTCAAAGGATGAGCAGAGGTCTTGATCCTCCTGAGCCCTCATCCAGGGAACATGGGTCAAGACAGAGACTGGAAAGCATTAGGATGAAACCAGGAAGTGGCTGGTCCCCCAGAGGCTTCAAGATGCCCCTCTGGCCAAGCATCAAAGCAACCAGGATTCAGGTCAGTAGGTATATGATTCAAGGTACTATCTGCTTCTGTCCCTTTCCTGAACTCACTCCTTCTCTTCAGAGCTTCCTGGACTGCTCAGCCAACTTTCGAAAGAACTCATTCAAGCCCTGAGGCCTGGCTACAACCTGTTTCTGTTTTGCATAGTGATGGTTATTACTTGAATTGAATCGAGTTTTTTCTCCTATGTGGGCATGAATTAGATCATCTACTGGCTTTATATCCGTATTGAGTACATTGGATATTTGCTTTTCCATTCTTGTGATACTTTACAAAGAAGAATGTATTTCAGCTCCATCCAGGTTAATACAAAAGACGTAAGTCCCCATCCTTTTATGGCTGAATAGTATTCCATGGTATACATACACCACAGTTTGTTAATCCATTCCTGAGTTATGGGCATTTACGTTGTTTCCACATCTTAGCAAATGTAAATTGAGCTTCAGTAAACAACCTAGTGCAAATGTCTTTATGATAACAATGTCTTTTCTTCTGAGTAAATGCCTAGTAGTAGGATTGTGGGGTCAAATGGGTGGTTTAATTTGAGTTCTTTGAGGATTCTCCATTCTTCTTTTTAAAGAGGCTATATTACTTTGCAGTCCCACCAACAGTGTAAAAGTGTTCCACTCTCTCCACATCCATGCCAGCATCTGCATCTCTGGGACTTTGCAATGTGGGCTTATCTTACTGGATTTAGGTGATATCACAGGGTGGTTTTGATTTGTATTTCTCTGATGATTAGGGATAGTGAGCGTTTTTTCATGTTTGTTAGCCATTAGTCGTCTCCCTCATAGAATGTTTGTTCATGTGATAGGTGAGACTGTTCTTTTTTTATTGATTGAGTTCTCTATAAATTCTACTTATCATTTTTGTCTGATTCATAACATGAAAATATCTTTTCCCACTCTGCAAAGAAGTGTTTGTCTGTTTGCTTTGATTGTTATGTCCTTAGCAGTGCAGAAGCTTTTCAATTTAATTAAGTCCCACTTGTTTATTTTTGTTGTTTCGATTGCCACTGACATCTTCTTCATGAAAAGCTTTCCCCAGGCCAACATCCTCGACAGTTTTTCCCACACTTTCTTCGAGGATTTTTATCATTTCGTGCCTTAGATTTAAATCTTTTATCCATCTTGAATCAATTTCTGTAAGTGGTGAAACATGTGGGTCCAGTTTCAGTCTTTTACTTATGTATCCAATTCTCCCAGCACTTCTTCCCACTGTATGCTTTTGTTTGGTTTATCAAAGATCAGATGGACAATGGTTTCGTCTCTTGGTTTTCTATGTCATACCCTATGTCTATATCTCTATTTTTGTGCCAATACCTTGCCGTTTTGATCACTGTGGACTTGCAATCTAACCTAAAGTCTTAGAGTAATGCCTCTGGCTTTGTTTTTATTACTAAAAATTGCCTTGGCTATATGGGTCTTTTTCTAGTTCTATACAAAACAAAGAACGATTTTTTCTAGTTCTTCAAAGTAGAATGTTGGTATTTTTATGGGGATTACATTGAATCTGTAGATTATTTTGGCTAGTATACACATTTTAACGATGTTCATTCTTCCTAGCCAAGGGCCTGGTATGTTCTTCCATTTGTTGATGTCTTCTGCGTCTTCTTTTCTTAGGGTTTCATTATTCTCTTTGTAGAAGTCCTTCACCTCTTTTGTTAGGTATATTCCTGGGTATTATTGTGTCTTTGATTAGCTTCTCAATTTGGCTGTTATTGATGTATGCAAAGGCTACTAATTTGTAGATGTTGCTTTTAAACCGTGAGATGTTACTGTATTTCTTGATCACTTCCAGGAGTCTTGTGGTTGAATTTCTGGGGTTCTCTAAGTATAAGATCATATCATCTGCCCCTGTTGGGTGATGCCTGTATAGCCTTTTTCCTGATTGCATTGGCTAGAACCTCCCAGAACTGTTGAACAGTAGTGGCAATAGAGGACATTCTTATCTGGTCCAATTCTTTATGGAAAAGCTTTCAGTTTTATTCCATTCAGTATGATATTAGCTGTAGGTCTGTTGTAGATGGCTTCAATCAGTTTGAGAAATGTGCCACCTATGCCTATATTCTTTAGTGTTCTTGTTAGAAAAGGATGCTGAATTTTAACAAATGCTTTTTCTGCATCTATTAAGAGGATCATATGGTCTTTGTTTTTGCTTCTATTGATACAGTGAATTACACTTGTATATTTGTGTATGTTAAGTTAGCCTTGCATCCTTTGGATGAAGCCTGTTTGATCATGGTGTATGACATTTTTAATATGTAGGTGCAACCTGTTACCTAAGATTTTATTGAGTATTTTTGCATCAGTATTCATTAGTGAAATTAGTCTGTAGTTCTCTTTTTAGTTGGGTCCTTTCCTGGTTTTGGTATTGGAGTGATATTTGTTTCATAGAACGTATTGCGGAAGGTTCATTCCTTGTCAATATTTTGGAATAGTTTTTGCAGTATAGGTACAAGCTCTTCCTTGAAGGTTTGACAGAATTCTGGTGTGAAGCCATCTGGCTTTTTTTTGTTGGAAGTTTTTTTTTTTATTGTTTCTTCAATCTCAGTGCTGGATGTTGGTCTGTTTAAGAGTGTATATTCATTTCTATAGGTAGATAAAAATGACACTGTCATTGATGTAGCAGCTTGCCTGACTTCTCACACTTACAGAGTGGCAGACCTGGACTTGGACTCTGGGTTGTCTGAATTCTAGTTCTTTCCATATCTGAACACTGAAAGCTCAGCTCTTCTTAAGTTAGCATTCAAGACCATTTGTTCTCTAATCCCAACCACCTTGTTTTCCTACAACTGAACTATCTTAGACCACTGCAGACTAAATATTTTCCCAACCTTCCCCTGTTGGCTTCTATATTTCCCCCTCTGGTGTGTCTAGATTCCCACCAGCCTTCAATGGCTATCCTCTTATGAGCACCAGCTGTCAAAGTGCCGTTCACCCTGCCAAGTTCTTCACATACAGAATTCACCATCTTCATAGCATTCTGGCAATGTAATCACAAATTACTTACTTCAAGTCACAGATATGGAAATGGGCTTAGAGAAGTAATATAACTTATTCACCCAGCAAGTTAGGCGTCTGGTTCAAATGCCACCTCCTCTCTTAAAAGCCTTCCATGGTTATACTGATTGAAGTGATCTCCCTTGCTCCTGAAATCCTATCCCAGTTACTTCTGCCTTGTTCATACTTCAGCATTTGAGATCATGAGTTATCTTTCCATGGGTTTTATGTGCTCAACAAGAGTATTCATTCATATATGTGTCCCCAGGCCTAGCCTACATCCTACAGGGTAAATTCTCAGTAATGTTAGGCAGAAGAGGAGGAAAGGCTCTGGACCTGGATCATGTGGTCTGGGTTTTCCTAATGTTGATATTATGACACTAATTTCTCTGACCTTGCACAACAGCGAGCTCCCCAGGGTGGAGACCCTATCTGTCTTGCCCCTCTTTTATTGCTGAGCCTATTTGTTACTTAAGTGGATATATAGTTATCACCATTTAAAGTCTCATTTTTCTTATCTACAATCTGAAAGGGTTTAAATGAGATGATCTAAGGATCATTTTCTATTCAAATATAACCTAGTTTTGTGTGTCTGAATGATAACTTCTTTCCACACAAACATGATCCTGAGCTTTACACAAAGTTTCAGCTCAGAGAAGCAAAGCATAGCTTGTCATGTCTGTTTTGGTGGCTGCGTCTCAAATCTTTGCCCTTGAACTTGTCAACCTGAAGACTAGCCTAGAAGTTTTGCCCTAACACATTTAGATGTCTTAATACCACCCCCTGTTCTCTTCTCTTTCTCTCTCTCTTCTCTGTTTTTTTTCACATGTGTACACACACACACACCTCATTTCAGCATAATTTCATTTGAAGCATTTTATTTAGATTTTACTTTCTAGCAGCTTTGTGGCTTAGAAAGAGTCAGTGATTTGTAGGAGGGAAGCTGTTGCTGTTTTAGAAAAACAAAAGTCCTTGTTGCTGTTCATGCCTAAGTGAGTGGATATATTTTATAGGCACAAAGAGAACAAGAAAAGACCATTCTTATGAAGCTAGAACCCAAGGATTGCTCCTCCACTCTGTAGGAAAGGCTGTTTTCATCATTAGGGAGTTGTTAATAAGGACCACCTCTTTTTTTTTCCCAGGAAGTTTCTTTACATTTCATAATCTACTTACATCATTTCTTTGTTTTGTAAATTAAATATTTTTTCACCTAAAATGACTCAGAGCATATTGATAATATTAATTATAATATACCATTCATTGAGTGACCAGTGTGTAGTGGCACTGTTTGGTGAGTTGTATGAATTATTCCTTTCATCCCCACAACTCAACATCCCCTGTAACTCCTGTTATAGAGAAGAGACCTAAGGCCTTGTCTACCACTTCTCATCCTGACAGAGAAAAGCTGAAGTTTACACTCAGGTCTCCCTGACACTGAAGTCCCATCTTTGACCAGCTGGGGCTCTGTTCCTGAGACCACTGGGAAAGATTTAGCATTTGGATACATTCTGGAATAGGTATGTTCTAATAAGCAGCCTTCTCAGCTTTACTAACAAGTTGTAAGGAGGGAAACATAGCCTGGGAGAAGCACAAAAGCACATTTAACACGCACATACACACTCACACTCAACAGAAAGACCTTCGGAGACTGTCAGCATGCTAGAAAAGACATTTAGGATGTAGCAGTGGGAACCTTTGAGGAATGTAAGAAACAGTAATTTCTATAGTCTCTGTTCAAGCCCACAGCACAAAGTATTTTATCACAAAGGGCCAATTCCAGAGCAAGTTCACCTTTGTACCTCTAGAGCCTGCCTATTTGAACTTTTGCTTTTGACATCGCCAGCGAGAGACAGATATGGGAAGTATGGTTTGAAACATGCACAGGAAAACAAAGCAAAACAAAAAACCTCTCTTAGATAACCTGTGGTTGAGCTTAAAGAATGAGAAAGTGAGGAAAAATAACCTCTCTTTTATTTATGTAGCACTTTGCAGTTTGTGGTGTACTTCACTGTGTCTTACGAGCACACGTGAGCACGAGGCAAGGTGCTGGCGGTCTGTTTCCGACTCCTGGCTCTTTCTCAGTCTCAGGCAGTGTGCCTGCCTCTTTCATTCTCTGGGTTTGAGTTTCCTCATCTGTAAAATGAGAGAGTTAGGCCACTTGCTGACTGAGGTTCCTTAAACTCTGTCATTCTGTGATTTGGTATCAGTAAAAATAGGCTATAAATGTTACTTGTTACTTTTCCTGTATCTGCCTGACCTCAGCCTGCCTTGCGTGACCTTGCAGCTTAGGCCTTGCTGCCATAAGAGCTGTTACCCTTTTATGCCTATTGAACCTGAGTTGGCAGAAACCCACCACATTCTCCTGGGTAGACACTTTGCTTAGAAAGATCTCAGTTGTTCAGGGATTCATTCAAATGCTCGTTTAGACCAGATAGTGATCTAAGATTCCAAAATTCCATAAAAGGCTTCCCTCTAGGATATGCTTAGAGAAACCCCTAAGCAAATTCACTGAATGCTATTTCAACACTTTGTATGCAGTGTTTTTAGCAAACACCCTTGATCCTAGAGTTTGATCAAGTTAGTGCAGACTGCTGCTTTTAGGATCCCTGCATGCAGGAAGAAACAGGCCTTTGGGTTTGTTTGCTTTTCCTTTTTAGCTGGTCTGGCCTCAATTATTTTCTAGCATTTGAGGTTTGGGGCATTTTGAACTCACAGTGACTCATTTTGACTCATAATAAACCTTGTTCTCTTGACATGCATTTTAGAAGACAAATCTGACCTTGAAAACAGTGTGATGCAGAAGAAAATAAAAATCCCCAAACTTTCTCTTAATCACGTAGAAGAAGATGGGGAGGTTAAAGATTATGGGGAAGAAGATTTACAGCTTAGACACATCAAGGTAACACAATCTTTTCTGGTTTTGGAAGTATGCGGGAGAATTTTCAGATTGCTCATAACTAAAGAATTTCAGTCTGGAGCCCTCTCCCCATATAAATGTCCCTTAGTGTCATAGCCATGATTCTTCCTGAGGTAGAGGAAGCTTGGGATAACTAGTGTGCATTTGCCTTACTGGCCAACTTTCTAAGCAGCCCAGAATCATGCTGTGCCTCCAAGCCTGGTCCTGTTCGCACAGTCTCTGCAGTGTAATCACTGTTGGAGATTTGGAACCGTGTGTTTCTCCTTGGCATACAGCTCTGGAGAGGTCACTGCTGATCTCTAGAAATGTTAAGCAGCTCTTCTTGGGCAGAAGTTTAGAGGCAGTCACTATCATATTGCCCAGACAGCTAAGGATGGACTCACTGGGAAATAAGCAAGACTCATACAGGGGATGTAGGGGACCCTGCGTTGGACAAAAGTTTTTCATTAAGTTGCATCCTTGCTGTGTGCCCCATTTAATCTCCTCCAGCTTCACTTTGTAAACCTGCTAAAAATCTTGTTCAGCAAGCTAGTTATTTTTTATGCAATAGATATTCCAGAAGAAGGGAGTGGGAAGAGAAAGAAGGTTACTTCCTTCTGCATTGACCCAAGTCTGATTTTGAACACAGGGCCAAGGACATTCCCAAGACATAGTACAAAAAATGCAGTTGCATTCAGTTCATGGTATTCATTGCACTCCTGCTCTGGGCCTGGCACTGTGCCTGCCCCTGCTGGGGTCATAGAGATTAGCCAGATATGGTCCTGCCTCCGGGGGTCCCATAGTATGTTAATGCAGACAGATGTCTAAAGTGACCATTAGAATTGTAGCTGATAAAGTCATCTGCACTAGCAGCATCTTATCCCAGCAGATAAGACATAGGATTTTGCCATGTAGCTCAATCTCAGAGTCATGGTTTGGTTTTGTTCTTATTCCTAAAACTTCGTGAGCAGTGTCTGGAATCTTATGCCCTTATTTTTCTGCACTTCCCACAAGTGCCCCCAGCCAGGAGAGCTCCTGACCCTCCTCCCCTGGGTAAAGAATTCTGTCGGTCCAAATGCCCCTCAGTGGAAACTGTGTCCACTTGAACTGGAATTTTCTCAGGCAGCTGAACCCCAAACTCCTGGACAGTCCTGGATAATTCTCTTCTAAATGAACTTTCCTCTCTGTATCCACTATCTTCTGAGGGAAAGCCGGCAGATGTAGGAGAAAGAGCCTTGTATTGGAAGTTGGGTTCCAAATTCTGATTCTGGCTCTGTCTATAACTTACCGGGTGTCCCCGAGTGGAATCTGGGCTTAGTTTCCTCACCTATAAAAAGAGGAAGTTAAACTGAAAGTACCTTTCAGTGCTGGCATTCTTTGAACTTTTCAGTTGAGTAAATGTTTATCAGGCCCCTGCTGAGTACCAGTTCTGAGTAGGGAAGAAACAGAGAAAATAAGACATGGTCCCTGCCCTAGATAAGAGTGAATTTGAGTTTTTAACATCCTTCTGAACTAGAGCATTCTTGACAAAAAGAATTACATGATGGAATGCCTTTTTGTTGTTGTTTATTCTTTTTGTTTTTGTTGTTGATGAGACTTCAGTGTGATTTCACTTGGGTGGCTTGGCCTGGCCTGATTTCTCTCCGATTTTCCATAATACATATCAAACACCCCCACAAGCAAGTCACTGCCGAGGTGTTGTGTGTGGGCTAGGGGAGAGTTTGGAAGGGTGGTCGTGGTGTATGTATCTAAGAGGCAGAGTGGAGGAACAGAAATAGTACTGGCCTGGGAAACCAGAGTCCTGGTTCTGCCACCAGCTAGTGGCCAGCTGTGACTTTTGGTGAACCCCTTCCCCACTCTAGACCCTGGTTTCTCTGTTTGTAAAATGAAGGGCTATGACTCAGTCTTTGCACAAGTTTCTCCAAGCACTGATGTTCTGTGGTTCTGTGATTTTAGGATTGTCTGGGGAAATATTGAGCTGCAGTCCAAGAAAGTCCCAGCTGCCCTTGCCTGAACTGATTCTCGTTGTCCTACACAGAGACCTGAGGGGCGGAAGCCGAGTGAGGTGGCGCACAAGAGCATCGAGGCAGTGGTGGCCCGGCTAGAGAAGCAGAACGGCCTGAGCCTGGGCCCCGGCACATGTCCAGAAGAGGTCTTCGTGGAGGCCTCACCGGGCACAGAGGACATGGACAGTCTGGAGGATGCTGTTGTGCCCCGGGCTCTGTATGAAGAGCTGCTGCGTAACTACCAGCAGCAGCAGGAAGAGATGCGCCATCTCCAGCAGGAGCTGGAGCGGACTCGGAGGCAGCTGGTGCAGCAGGCCAAGAAGCTCAAGGAGTACGGGGCACTTGTGTCCGAAATGAAGGAGCTTCGCGACCTCAACCGCAGACTCCAGGACGTGCTGCTCCTGCGGCTTGGCAGCGGTGAGTGCCCCAGCAGGCCACCTGCCACTCCACATGGGTGGAACGCTCCGTGCAGCTCCTCTTCCAGGAGGGAAAGGTAGAGGGGCAGGCTGAGTACCCCTGAGGCTAGTGAAGGATAGACACTTGGCTCAACAGTCACTCCAAGGAAGAGTCACCCCCTTTCACATTGAATGTGCTAGGAACTTACGTATGTGTGCGGCAGCCTCAGCTACAGAACAGTGGCAAATATGGCTCAGAGAACAAAAGCTGACAAAATATTTGTCACTGCTCATTTATATCTTCATTCAGCAAAAAGTGGTACCAGGGATTGCAGGGAACCTCTCCAAGGAAGTTTCAGGATAGTAAAGAGATCCTAGAAACAAGCATTACTTCAAGCCAGAAATGCCCCAGGGGGATGCTGCGAGTTCAGGGAGTAGAAAGGTTATTTGTAATCAGGGTATGGGGAGACTTTCAGGGAGGAGGTGGGCCTTGAAGGCTGCGCAGTGTTTGAAGCTGCAAGAGGAGGCCGAGGATGGGACTCGGGTATGGGACATGCCTGCAGCATACTGAGAAGGAACATTGCACATGTGTTCTGAGGACAGATGTTGGAAAACTGTACCAGCCTGGGATATCCGGACTTGTTTGGTAGGAATGGGAAGCATTAAAAAACTTTTGAGCAGGGAGACACATGACCATAGGAAGATGAATTTAAAGGTGTGTGAAACTCCTTTGGTTTGCTCACAGAAGAACTTATTAGGCTCTTGTATGAACTAACCAGGCTTACCATGGTTTAGAAGCAGGAATGGGGGAAATCTCAAAGGCAGCAGCCCCAACAGCAGGAAGAAATGACTGCTTGCTAAAGAAGAAAAGAGGGAGGAACTCTTTCGTAACACAAGAATCCAGTATTATAAAAGATAGAGGCCAGATAATGTTGGGAAAATCAATATAACATAAGTTCATGGTCTCCGTAGCCCCCCAAGGACAATAATTAATAACCCTGAAGCAGTGTGTATTACTTGAAAAAGGGAGTAATCTAGTCTAGAAACACAAGTTCAATCCCTCAAAGTTTAAATCAAATATAATGTTGTACTCTGGATAACATGTTGATATGTAAAGCTTTATCCCTCTTTGATTTATTTAGATAAATGTGCTCTTACTCTGCCTTACTTATATTTGTAGGTGTCTTTGCTTCTTAAAGTATGTCCCTAAGGTAGTGTCTCATTAGATCTTTGAATGGCCCAAGGAGTCATCAGAGAGTCTTTTTCATGCCCTTGTCACAGAGAAAGAAACTAGGTTGGGACTTCCCTAGAGTCACATAGGGAGGTAGTGGCAGGGCTCTGTCTCAAACCAAGTCACCTGACTCATGGGCGGGATTTCCCGCTCCACCGTTCTCTGCCACTCTCTGCCATTGTCTTGGCCACTGTCCCAAATCATAGCCTATAGAGGTTCACAGCAACACTAAAGATCACATATGGTTTTTAACTTTAGAAGTTATTAAAATTTTTTATTGAAATAAAATCTCAAAAAAACACCCCATAAACTTAAAGATTTGTGAAAGCTGTATATGTCTTAGAGTGGGGATGGGGGAATAGGAAGAGAACTGAATTTTCAAAGAGAAAAAACATTTCACAGTCTTAAAATGAATCATTTTTACTTTCATTGTGCTCTGAATGCTGTGTCTTTTGTAAACTTCTTGGAGGAGAGGGGGAAGCACACTACCAACAAAAACTCTTCACATTATCATTTCACCTCCCATGGAAACTACCTGTTTTGCATGATCATGAACTGAGTTTCAATTTCTGAAACCCAAACCACTCCTAAGCCTCTGGGCAATAAGACAAGACATCTGCAATTTACATTATTATGTGCCTCTTTTTGTCCCAATACAATTAGATAAAGTTGACCCCACCATAGTTTCAGTGTTTTGATCTTTCCAGACTCATCTGTCCCAGAGGCCTTGAGTGTTAGTGTAAAGGCCAGTGGCCAGCTTTTCCCTGGTCTGAGTCACTGTCATCATCACAGTGGAATGGATTGAACATCAGTTCAAGTCACAAGTATGCATGGAACGCCCACCCTGTGTCCCCCTGGCTGGGGGGGATCCTAGAAAATCATACTCACTGTCCCTGAAAACTTACAGTCAACTAAGGTTAACACATGTTAATTGGAGAATGGTAATGTGCCAAGTTCTAAGTAAAAGGATTTCTACCCTTAAGAGGGGTATTTTTTGTGTGTGTGTGGAAAGAATATAGTCTTTGGAAATAGACAGGCTAGGATTCAAATCCCAGCTTCCCTACTTCCCAGCTCTTTAGCTTTGGAAGCCTTCTTTCCTTCCATTTTTTTCTTTTTCTTCCTTCCTTTCTCAGACCTTTTCTTCTTGCACAAATACTTACCAGTCTGCGGTGTGCCAGGCATTTTGCCTAGTGGTGAGAGTTCAGAATACTCATGATACAGCCCTTGCTCTCTTGCCTTCAAGAGCTCAGTTTTATGAGAGACGGGTACTGCAACAATCAATGTACATAAATGTCACCACAGGGACAAAGCAGAGAGGACTTTGGGATTGCACAGGAAGAGCACCTACCAAATTCTGGAGAATTAAGAAAGAAAGATTTCCTCAAGGAAACAACTTTACACTGAAGCCCGAATGAGGAAGTTTTGCTGTCCAGGCAGAAGTGAGTGGGTAGGGGAGAGTGAGGAGCCATCTAGACAGAGAGCCGCCTCTCCCTGGCATGGCGTTCTCGTCTGTAAAATGGGGGTGGTGGTCTCCCCTTTCAGCCTTATGCCACACAGTGCAGGGCCAGCCGTTGATGCTTCATTGCTATTAGCTCCTATTCCACGTCATTTAGTGGAAGAGCTAAGGATTCAGGTTGGCTTTTAATTTGGACTCTCCTAGTAATTGGCTGTATGACCTGGTAGGTTAACTTCTCTGCCTCTCAGGATCTTATAGAAGATAAAAAGGTTATACGCGGGTCACTACAAGAAACAACAGTTGGTAGTGTCCTGATTGACCTGTGCAGGTTTCAGCTTGTCAACTTCTTGGTGTTGCTGGAAGGGTTTCATTTGTTTCCGATTCTGTCTGTGCAGATTTTACATTTCTTGACCGCGTGTTTCTCAAAACTTTCATAATAATCCACATATATGTTTATTCATTTGTTCAATCAGTCTGTCAGCTAACCTTCACTGAATGTGTTCCAAACCTAGGGACTTGGGGAAATACAAAGATGACTAACACTTTGGAAGGTTGAAAGAGGGTAGTGATGGAGGTAAATGTAATTAAAATGCAGGGTAACCATTTCTAGGGAAGGGCTACCATCTAAAGGTAGAACTCTTGGTAAGCCTCAAGAAATACCCCCATGCTGTAACAGCTCCTGGTCTGTAAACACCACTAAGAAACAGAAAATATCTAGAAAGTGAGCAAGAAGCCTTGGCCTGACTCTCCGTTTCCACATGCTCTCTATGGAACACATCCTGGCCGGGAGTTGATATAGGGCCTAGGCTTTGCCGTGCTTCCTACTCTGGGCTTGGTTTGAATGTTGCTTTTGGAAGCATCCTTGAGTATTTTTACCTGCCTGCTTAACCTGGGGATGCAGCTCAAGGGCCTTTGTCCAGCTTGAGCCCTGTATTGTTCATGACAAAAGCAGACCAGCAATGCTAACTAGTCAGGAAGTGCTCTTTTTTTTTTTTTTTGTATTTGTTTTTATAAATCTTTTTTTTTTATTATTAAATCATAGCTGTGTACATCGATATAATCATGGGGCATCATTCACTAGCTTCACAGACGGTTTACCAAGTTTCACATATACCCTTGTAAGATGCACCACTGGTGTAATCCCACCAATCCCCTTCCCTCTACCCACCACCCCTCTCCCTCCCCTCCCTATCCCCCTTCCCCCTATTCTTAGGTTGTAACTGGGTTATAGCTTTCATGTGAAAACCCTAAATTAGCTAAGTCATGGAGGAAGCCCAAGTGCCCATCGATCCACAAATGGATTAATAAATTGTGGTTTATGTACACCATGGAATATTATGCAGCCTTAAAGAAAGATGGAGGCTTTACCTCTTTCATGTTTACATGGATGGAGCTGGAACATATTCTTCTTAGTAAAGTATCTCAAGAATGGAAGAAAAAGTACCCAATGTACACAGCCCTACTATGAAACTAATTTAGGAAGTGCTCATTTTTAAAAAGAAATCTTCCTACCTGGAAGAATCCGTCTGACTCGCCCAGGCAGTGCAGTCTGGCAGGTGGTGAGTGGGAGGGAGCTTAGGGCAGTAGCCTGTTTTTGAGTCTGATAGGGATCTCGAAGTGGGAAGCAGGTTCCCTTGGCCCCCAGGAGTTGTAATGGTGCACCTTGTGGCGGCTGGAGGTAGAAAGGTGGAGTCACACGCAGGGTGTGGAATGGCAGCAAGGTGGGCTAAGAGGATGTTTCAGAGGCTTCTCTGAATGATTCAGGTTATCATTTGTGCATTTGTTCATTTTTCTTTCATTCTTTCCAAACAAATGTGAATGAACTTAGAGAGGCTATAGGCTATTGCCCTCATTTTGCTGATGAGAGAACAAACCCAGGAAGTGTCACTGGATTATTGCCAAGGTTCTCCTGACACCCGGTCCCGTGTGTTTCTCTCGGACCTCTTCCACATACTTCTTTAGCTGTTAGACTTCATTGTTGCTAACATGTGGGTGACACCTCTGTACCACCACCCCCAAAAGGATTTCTCTCTTTGTAGAATAAAACTTTCTTTTTTCTGTGTTCTTAGGATGGGAAACGGTCCTATCAGATGGAAGGGAACCTTATCCTCCTCTCCTTTCTCTCAGGCCCTTTTTGATGATGTCAAAATTAAATGCAAAAGCGTATGTGAAGAGGCTAGCCCTATGATCAGCATATTGTAATTGTAATTGTTTAATACATACCAGGCCCTTTTTCCTTTCTTCCTCCTTTCCAGCCTACCACCCTCCCCAAAAGAATTCAGAATCTGTAAAGTCCTGATTCACAAGGTTTATTTGTGTGTGTGTGTTCTTTCTTTCTTTATTCAGCATTTATTGAGGGGATGCTTTGCCCAAACTGGGCTAGGTGCTGGATATGCAGAAATAACAGGACACAGTCTCTTTCTAAGAACATTCCACAAGTGGGTTAGAGTAGTTAGTGTTTTTAAGCTGGGAGTTATCAGCGTCAGAGAATTCTGAGGGGATGCAGGGAAGCAGAATGGCAGAGACCCAGTGGGACGGATGGGCTCATCGTATGAGAACGGAGCAAACTCTGGTGGCTCTGAGTTTCTCCTCAGCTTAGTTCTTAATGCTGTTAAGTAACCACTTAGATAGTATAATTCATGTTGGTGTGACTCAAGTAATAGTTCAAATAAGATGCTAGGGCAGTGGTTCACAGGAACTGTATGAAAGGGCTGCAGCGTTAGGAAGGCTGAGAACCACTGTGCTAGAGCCAGTGTTTTTCAACTTTTCTTGTCTCACAACACATTTGAACCTATAGTTAAACTTCCAGAGCACACTTAAATTATGTTGCTCAATAAAAGGAGTGAAAAAAAGAATATGCTTATTGTGCTTTGAACTTCTCTTGAAAATTTAATTAATGATCTTTAAAATTTTTCACAGCCCAGGGTTGAAAATCACTGCTCTAAAAACTCCCTGAAGGAGATAAAGAGGTGCAGAAGTGATCCTTGCCTTCAGGGCGCACACAGTCTCTCACCTCTCTTCATTCATTACCTGACTCCGAGCAGATGATTGAGCCCTTCAGTCTGTTTTCTCCTCTATAACATGGTTCTCTTTTTTTTTTTTTTTTTTATTGAATCATATGGTTCTCTTAAAACCCACCCCAGGCAGGCAGGAGAGCACAGACATGTGACACCAGGCAGAATAAAACAAGTGCTTTAATTCCAGGAGGGAGGTAGATGCTGCTTTTAAATTTCATGAGTACTTTGTCAGGAAATGTAGGCAGAAATGATGAATTCTGACCAGAAGAGGACAGGCAATTAGAATAATTACAGTCATTCACTGGTGCCTGGCACTTTACAGGTTTCAAAGCACCTTGACATTTTTATCTCATTGAGCTGTTCTGATAGTCTTATTGCAAGGCCAGGAAGGATTATTACTTCCATTTGATACAAGAATGTGAAAAGAAGAGATAATGTCCCTGTTGGCCAGATCATAAGCTGGTAGAAAGTTTTGAGGAAGGAGATGGCTGTCATGGCCTGCATATCTGCCTTGGCTCCTCTGAGCTCCATTGCTAACACCTCTGCAACCCTCTGGGTTTGTGCCTTGTGTTCTGTCCAAGGTCTGTTAAAATACCAGCTTTGATCTTTAAAATCCTTTGTGGTCTGAGCTGGTTTCTTTAAGCCCAAGTCTCTGATGTTGCCTTCGAAAAGGCAGCTAATGTCAGCCAAATGCTTCCTGCTGGTTTCCCCTGCATGGGAGGCAACCTGGGCTTTGGCTACAGATATTACTTGGGTTTGAAACTCACTTCTCTTAATTCATTACCTATGGAACTTCAAGCAAATGGTGTAACTATTCCCAGTCTCTGTTTTTTCCTTTCTAAAATAAAAAAGCCCACCACATAACAGACAGGAGAGCAAGCTCGGTAATTAAGAACCTCCATGGGCCTTGAGGTCAGAAATACTGGAGTTTCGAACCCTGACTGTTCCATGTCCTAATTTTGTTAAATTGAGCAAGTTACTTAACTTCCTGTGCCTTAGTTTTCTCATTGCAAAACAGAGTCAATGATAATTCCAATCTTTAGTGTTCTTAAGAGGATTAAATGAACAAATTTAGTAAAGACGTCTGCCCAGAGGCTGCCATGTAATATGTTCTCAGTAAGTCCCGTATTGAGATGTGGAGTCATTGGAGGATGCACATGAGACACTTTGTACAGTGCTTGGCACATCACAGGCGCCCACTGTCCCGCAGGGGAACACACATTCCTGGCATGTCTTAATCTTTGGTCAATCCCTAATGACTCCTGGAGATTTCCTACATCCCCTCATAAGTTCCCAAAAATCATATTTGAATAGTCATTTTACAACTATGCCTGGACTTGCTTTCAAACTCCCTGGTCTATAGTTTGTAGAATTCTTCCTGTCTGCCACCCCCCACATTTTCTGGGCTGAATTCCATCTTCCCGTCTCTAATTCTCAATGACCCTTTTTGATCCCCTGGTTTCTTTTCAGACATCAGCAGTTGTGGCTCAATTTCCTCTTTGCCAAGGCTCTCCTCCTGGGGCCTGTTTATCTTAGCTCTCCTTCCCATCTCTTCCAGCCCTCGGTTCATTCTCACCAAGGAGCAGGAGTGCTTACAAATGTTGGGATTTGAGTGAGGGCTGAAGAGATGGGGCAAGAGCCATTTCTTCCAGTCAGGTAGTCACATCCCATGGTAGAGTGAGGTGCAGCCCACAGGCTGTCTGCCACCTCCGAGTTAGAGCTAGGGTGGTACCACACTATTGTGCCCGGGCCTCCTCCGCTTGGATGGCAGGAAGAAATCTAGCAGTGGGAATTACAACAGTTCATCGGAAAAATATTGATCACCTTTCACTTTGAAGGACTTTTTTGTATTTGTTGCCCAAATCAGAATTGGCTACAGTTCATCCCAGATTATCTGAAACGCTAATTTCTGAGTAGCTAAACAGTGTAAGAACCTCATTCCCCTTTCCCTCTTGAGTCCATTTTCCTGGGGGTCATGGGGATGGGACGATGGGGTTGAGGAACAAGTCCAGCCTTTCCCTTTGCTGATTGCCCAGGTATCTGGAATATCCAGGGGAAGCTGCCGGGCTTTCCTTCATTGCCAGAATAGGAATGTGCTTCTTTCCCATTAGAGCCAGACTTGGTGTTCTGTACTGTAGCGTGACAAGATTGTTTTCTGCTGGCTTTGTCAGACAGGAAATGGAAGTGGGAAAGGGTTTATTACAGGCAAGACTTGGCCTTTAGGAACACCTGCTCTGGGCCAGACACTAAATTCTTTTTGTGCATAAAACAACCTCAGCAATAGATTAAGGTCACTGGATGTGCAAACACATTCTGAGAGGCTGGATCAGTTGCCTGAGGCCATGCACCAGGAAGCGGTAGACCCAGGTTTCACACTGAGACCCCACTAGCCCTTCCATGTACCAGGCAGTCTCAGCACAGAGGTCCTCAGCCTCTGTGCTGCCATGGCTTCGTCTTCTGCCTGCCCTGCTGGATAGCAGGACCCTTCGCTGTTTTCTGCTTAATTTAAATGCTTACCATTTCAGGAAAGTTCTTAGAGTTTTCAAAGAGATTGTCTCTTTAGAGAGAACCCAATGTAACCTTTCACCCCCATTTTATAGGTGGGATAACTGAGGCCCAGAGAGGGAAAAGGACATGTTTGTACCATATGGAATTGCTATATATGGAGCTTCAGGAACATAAAGCAGTGGAAGGTTTGTGTTCAGCTGACATGAATGGATGGGTGGAATAAGGGAGGCTGTCAGGATTCAGCAGTGCCCAAAGGCTACAACTGCCTTTGCTGCTCCAGTGAGATGAGTTTGAAAGGTAATTCTTAAGAGTCCCAGGGCCTTAGTCCTATAAGGAGCCCCAGAATTCACCTAGGCCAGCCTCTTACCCAGGACAGGAAGCCTCTGTAGCCTTCCTGTTCCCCTAGAGACAGGAAGCTTGCTCACTGCTTTCCAGGGCAGCCCATCCCATTATTGGACAACTCTGACTGTAGGGAAATGTTTTTGTGCAGAATCATTTGTTGGATTCTTCCTCTGTTCCAGGCCCTGTGCTGAGCACAGAGAAACCAAATCAATAAGCCCTTATTGCCTTAAACAAGTCACAGCCTCATCAGCATACGGTGAAGTGCAGGGTGAGCCTTGCTTTGGTCCTGGGCTCTCAGGTGTTGGGAGAGGATACAGAAGAGGATGCCTTATGCGGCTGGGGGAGGGGGAGTGCTGTGGGTGGCTGGAGGTACCCCCAAATTAAGGAACTATTTCAGGTACCAGGAGAGCCTGAATGAAGATTAGGAATTGTAAGAGAAGCTGGCTTATTCAGGGAACTGAAAGTAGTTTCTGGTTGGATGGCACAGAGGAGTGATGCGTAGGGGGGAGAGATGAGGCTGTAGAGGTAGATGAGAACAGGGGGCGCGGGGGGTTCTTCTCCACTGGAGTGACCCGGGGTACGGTCCCACAACCCTCGAGTTGCTGTTTCTCTCTGAGCCAGGCAAATCAATTAACATTTAGCAAAGGTGAATCCCATGTGGTCCCTTCTTTAGAAGGGCCAATGGCCTGAAGGGAGGATCATCCAAGGTCAGGATCATGGATTTGGTGAGGAGACATCAGCCACACGATGAAACTCTGCCTCCTCAAAACTCCTGCCCTCGGGTGCTCCCTGTGCCTACAGCAGCCCTTGGCCACTCTCCTCATACATTCCTACCACAATCCCTTAGCCCCCCCAACCCAGCCAACTCTGGTCCATTTCACATGCATTGACCACATGTGTGGGCCTTTAGTGCTTCTCTGGAGGGACATTCTGCACATATGTACCCTGCAATTTACAGGCTGTCTGGGCCCAGATAGTTGTGCAGGAGGAAGGGGGGAGAACCACAGATGAAGGTGGCCACTAGGTTTCCCTGACCACCAGCTGGCAGAGGATGGATTCTGAGCTCTTAGAGGTAAGACAAATCCTGCTGACCCCTCCATACCTCCATCACGATCCAGAGTTCTTCACAGACCCCTGGGGAGGTCATGGAAAGTCAGAGATGAGTTGAGGGTCCCACAGAGTGAGCGTGAGGTGGGAAGCTCTGAGAAGTGCAGTTACCTGAAGAGTACTGGAAAGAGCATGTTTTTGAAGTCTGACAGCCCTGAATTTGAGAACTCAACACTTGTGTGACTTTTGGCAAATTGCCTCTCTGAGCCTCTACGGAGATAACAAGATTGACTTTGCGAGCGCTATGAGGATTAACTCAACACGTGGTTAGTGAGTGTTCCGCATGTACCGGGGACATTGTGGTGGGAGCTGGGGGTGTAGCAGTGAGAGAGACTGCTGATGCCCTCAGCATTTGTGTCCTCGTCAAGGAGATGGTAAATAATCACGTGACAGTGGGCAGAAAAGTGCCATAGAGAGAAAAAGGAAAGCTATGTTGATATGAGGTATTTTAACAAAGAAGACGTGGTAGATGCTGGTCCCCTTTCCCTCTCAAGTACGTATTTGAAATGACCATCTACCATTCCTCAAGTCGGGGAAGACATTGACCCCCAAGACTAGGAGCCTGTTCTTGCTTTCTGGTTGGGTGGGCTCCTGCCCCTTAGGGACAGGGCTGTCTCAGGTGCAGTCCAGCTCTGCTGCTCTGATTCCCTGAGGGAGCGGCCCCTCTGTGGTGGCCTCCATGTGAGTTGCAGGATCTCGCCACCCAGGGCTCGTGCTAGAATAGCTTCTTCTTTCTCTGCCCAGCACAGCTGCTCCTATCCTCGCTCACAGAAGGCACTCAGAAATGGGAAGGGACGGGGAGAAGACCTGAAGAGTCCTGTGTGACCTCCCCCAGGCCTCACTCACTTCTCAGAGCTGCAGCCAGAGGTCAGCTCTTCTCTGAAGCCTTCCCTGATCACTTAGCAGCAGTGATTCTTCCCTCCCCGAATCTGTGTGGATTTGCGGACAGTGAGCTTATGTTTTGTGCTGCTTACCTTGACCACATGAAGATAATTACCCCATCCTAGGGCCTTATACCCAGCAAGCTCCTGGCCATCCTTCACGCACCAGCCCAGAAGTTTGTGACCATCCCTCCAGATACAGCAGCCCTGCTTTGCTTCTGCTTCAAAGTCTTTATTCTAACCCTGTCATCTCTCTGCTGCTGGACTGTAAAGCATGCAGCGCTGGCCCAGGGCTGGCACTTGGTGTCTTTTTAGTAGATCCTCACTAAAAGAGTGAAACCAGATTTGTCTGTGCCCACGCGAGAAGCATAATAGCTACAGCAGTGGGGTGGAGCGGCTGCTTCTGAGAGGGGCCGACAAGGAGCACAGGCGGGCCTTCCTCTTCCCACCCAGCTCTAGGTCACGTCCCCTGTCTCTTACCCAGGCCCTTGTTTACCCCATTCATTGTCACATAGCTGTTCCTCTACTCGGGTCCTTCTCAACAAAGAGAAATCATCTTTATTCTACCAAATCCGGAATGCCCCTGAGCCACAGTAGACTTTCTGTATGCATTTAAGAATTTTGGCTTGATTCTCTTTGCATTTATGAAGAAACTAGAATTATATTTATAACAAAGAAATTTCTCATTTACCTTCAGAATAGAAGGATTTAATCCTTTTTAAAAAATCTAATAATATTAACTTTTTATTTCAGCAGAAATGGGAAACGGTATTTAGTGTCCAAACATATATGTATTTTGCAAAAATAGGTGATTTCTAAACCTCCTAGAAGTCACACAAATAATAACCTTTTAGAAAGCTTTCCAGAAAGAGCAGCGTTTGTCTAATTTGAAATGTAATCAAGAATAGAGTGGTGTAATTTCATCTATTTGGTGAACATAAAGACTCCTGCTCTGTGCCATGATTTCCATTTTATGGAAGATGCCATCGTGGCTTAAGAGGTGAAGTAAATAACAGAACCAGGATTCATGTGACGTTTTTCTAACACTAACCCCACTGCTCACCCATCGAGTCACAGCAGTTTGCGTGTGATGCCGCCGCGTCTCACATGTTCCGTTCTGAACTTCTTCCCCAGCCCTGGGACTTCCCTTGTCTCTGGGTCCCCAGTGCCTCTCACAGGGCCTGGATCCTGATACGCACTCAGGATTGTGTGATGAATAGGTTCATGAATGATTGAAGGAAAAGACAAATACTACCTTCTGTACTGTTTCAAAAGCTTCCTTTGCCATGCTGAGAGGTTTCTTTCCATGGAAAGTGTATTTTCCCCCAAACAAACCTCAGGTATGTGTCAATACCAACCTGAAAAGTGGATCAAAAGGCCTTTTTATATTTTTGATCCTACTCTTCCCGCAAAGTGAAAAAATTTCCTTTGTCACGTAAAATAACTGCACCACATTGTACAATGCTGTCTAAAGGCAAGTGCTTATTATTGTGGCTAATTCGGTCACATGTGTTTGAGGGAGAACAATGCCTCCAAAATTTTTAAAAGCAAAACAGCAATCTGAAGCATTTGTTGTAATGAGATGTAAATTGCCAACATTGGTAGTGGAGCCGACTAAAATGTGCAATGAAGTGATTTCCCCCCCTTTTTTAAATTAAAAGCACTAGAGGCCCTCCCTCTTCTCCTCAAAGAAAGCTCATGCTCCCCCCGCCCTTTCCTTTTGATTCTTTAATGCTAAACATCACGCTTTATAGACTGATTCATTCCTTCATTCATCTGCCATTTTCTGAGCCTCTGTCTGCTCCCTTCCGGCCTCAGAGCTGGAAGCTTTCAGAGGCTTCCTCAGCCTCTGAGCTGGCTGTCCCTAATACCCATTTTGCAGATAGGAAAGTGTCTAGCAGAGAGGTGAGGGGACTTGACTTGCCTAAAGCAATCCAGCTGGAATTCACACCTAGGTTTCCTGAAAGGTCCCTTTCAGTATGTGCCTTTGGCTGGTTTTTCCAAGCTGCCCTCCTTGCTGAGGCCCCAGATGTCTTCTGTATACAACACCCTGGAAGGAGGAAGCCATCACCAGGTGTTAGACGAATGGTACTGACTGAGGAAGTTAGGATAGTCATTTTCCTTGAGAGCCAGAGTCCCTGTACAACAGCCTCAGTATTTGCCAGAACTCTGTCATTCCTGAGGAGCCCATCGTGAGCCTAGTGGGGAGTGGGTGGGCTGCAGAGTACAGTGGACACCTCCGTGCCGGGCCAATGCCGGGTACAGTCGCCAAAGCAGAACAGCAGGGGCTCTGTTTCACAGAACCCATAGTATAGCGGAGATGAACTTAAGCTCCCAAGTATAACGTGTGTGGGGGATGGGCTTGGTGTGTGTGGGAAAGGGTGAACCACTATTCACCAGGCCCCAACTCTGTGCCAGACTCTGATATAACCGTTTCATACATGTGGTTAACTCATTTAACCCTCAGTCTTGAGAAGTATCTTTCCTCCTTTCAAGTGAGGCAACAAGGTCAAAGAGACTAAGTGCTTATTTCTGTTTAAATAATAACTTGAGGGTAGAATCTGAACCAAGCACCGTGCTGGGTGAGCCCTGTTCTCTGTCATAAAAAGACAGTGCCTGGCTGCCCAAGCCTCACGTCTAGTGGGGGAGACAGACTCAGAAACGAATGAGTGCATCTGATCATTATGGTAGAGTGGGGACAGAGGGTGTGGGAGACTGCAAGGGACGGCGGAGCTCTGTTGCCACAGGAGGATCACAACTCACCCGAGCAGTAAGTGGTGAACCCAGAACCCAACCCCAGTCACTCTGACTCCAAATCCCAAGCCAAGCGCTAGAGAGAAATATTCACCTCCATTTGGGGGATAGGGCAGCCTTGTGGAAGAGGTGGCATTTGAGTCACTTGCTTTTCCAGTGGAGTTTGGATAGGTGGACATTGGTAGGGATAGAATATTCCACAAAGGGAATGGTACAAGCAAAGACTAGGAGGCAGGAAAGAACCGTGTATGTGTGGAGAGGGTAAGGCAGGCCACTTTGCCCAGAATGGGTCTGACTGTGGGGAGGGGACGAGTAGAGGATGGAGCCAGAGAGGTGACTCTCTTGACCCTGCTCCTCGATAGACAGCGTGGACATGGAGTCCTTTGCCTATAACTGTAGCCATCTGAATTGTCCCTTCTCCTGACTGGAAACTTCTGATTTCTACTTAATAGTCCTGATTTCTCCTTTCCACTGCAAGAAAAGTTACAGACATTGAGGAGAATAGCTTCTCACCCATTTGTACCTCTGCCCTCAAGCACCCACACTCAGCAACAGGGCTTTATTTCAAAATCTTTGCCCTAAACCCATGAAAGTCTCTCCCTGCTCCCCTCCTCTGAATCTCATATCATGTTATTAAGAGCCTGCGAGGTACCAGGCACTGTGCTAGGCTCAAAGATTCCAAATGGAGTAAAACTTTGCTCTTGAAGAGACTCACAGTCTAATGTTGAAGGCAGACAGATGAGTAGATGATTGCAGACATAATTTGCTAAGAGTATTCATAATACAGAGACCTCTTGGGGGTGATCAGATCAAGGCCTCTCAAAGGAGACACCTGAGCTGTGTCCTGAAGTCTGACTGAGGGGCTGGCAGACAGATGAAGTCGTGTTCAAGGCCAAGGCAACAAGGCACAGGGGGCACCTGTGGGGAGCAGGAAGTAAACCCCTGGAGGTAGAGAGGATGCCAGTTGTTGTGGGCCTTAAGAAGGTGTGGAGTTAATTTCAAGGGTGGCAGGGAGCCTAAACAGGGAAAGACATTGTCACATGGAAGATCTCCTTGGCAGGAGATCTCCTTGGATCATCCATTGTGGAGATGGATGGGAGAGAATCAGACGGCAGTGATAGCTGGGACAGGATTCATTCTCTTGTCCAACAGGAAGGTAGCTTTAGAGGAGGGACGTGATCTTGCCAGAGCACCTGTGAGCTAGTGGCTACACAGAATTCCTACTGTCAGCCCATTCCTTTCTCCTGTCACTGAAGGAGAACTCAGATGCCAACTCAGCCATGAGCTTTAGGGGAAACTGAAGTAATCGTCTCTTCACAGATCTGGGAAAAGATTAAATGCTCCACTTGAGTTTGTTTGTATCTCAGAAATTGAACCTGAGATCCCACACAGAGAGGAGAAACTCTGGCATCTGCTTCTGAAACTTTAGAATTATTCATTTGTTGTTGTCATTCTTTTAGTCATTTAGCAAACATTCAGAGAGCACCTACTTAGTGCCAGGTGCTGCAGACAAAGGGAAATTAAAACCTAAGCCCAGCCCTTAAATAGGTCATGCATTTTTGGAGGATACCATCAGAATGGTTATGATGCTCTTGGTCCTTCACTCTGCCAACTTCTGCATCTCCCATTCCCTCACCTGTGGTTGCACAATTAAAACATAGTTGAACTGGAAGTCCCTACCAAAAAGAAGGGAACTCCGTCAGCTGCACTGTTCTGCTCCCTGACCACCTTGCATTCCACTTTTTATGTAGTTCGCACTTAACTCTTTTTTTTTATTATTAATATTAAATCATAGCTCTGTACATGCAATCATGGGGCACCATACACTGGTTTTATAAACAGTTTGACACATTTTCATCACACTGGTTAACATAGCCACACTTAACTCTTTGGAAACTACACAGGTTCTGTCTCGTAGTTGGTAGCTGCCAGCAACTGAGGATTGATATTCTCATTCTGGTAAGCCCTGTCATGAGGGATTTTATTCACAAAATCACCTTCTCTAGGGACATACCTTCTCTACCACCCACCAAAGTCTAGGATGTAACAACTGAACACAGAATTGCAACCAGATTGTTGCAAAGAGGTATGAAGAGCTTTGTACCTAGTTGTCCACGTGGTCAGGATTAAAGAAGGTTGGACTGTGAATTCCTCCATTACTTAAGTTGTATGCACAGGCACAGGGAGCTGTTGTGGGAGTAACTGAATTTCTGATCTCAGTCAACTCCTGAAATGCATGCATAGGGAGACTTTTCCAGCATATTAAATTCTGTTGGATTTCAGAGTTGTTCTCCCACAAAAGTTAATCAAGTCATTCAGCCTTATTTACCTATTTTCATCCTGTTTCTCTGCCCTTTGGTAATCAAGACACGATAGGTGACTTAAAAAAAATAGTAAGTCCATCACTTTTACAAGCTAATGGGGATAAAACATCCCCCTTAGAAACCACCACCATTTATCTAGCTTCCTTTCACTGTTTAAACTGCACATAATTTGTGTTGATTACATTAAAATAGAAATCAGAGGAACTGCTGGATCGGGCAATCAGGGGCCTAATCTGTATTGTATTTTAATTTCTTGGTTGCAATGCGCCTCTCTAGATACGGGGTGTTGGGGAGGGGAGGCCTTCATATTGCCCCTCACGGCTTTCCTGGCCTCCCTTCCTGTGCTGTGGCTTTTTCCAGTGGAGGCCACCGAGGTGGGGTTTTTTGGCAAGTGCATAATTTGCATATTCTCGTAATCGCTACCCTCTAACCCAGTCTTAACAGAACCTCTTTCCTGCACAGGAAGTTGAGTCTCCTTTCCATTTAGACAATGACACCCTAGAACAGTGGTCCTCATTCATACTTAATCAATTGAGTCTGGTCCATTCTTGTCTTCCAGTTTTGTACACTTTCCCTTGGGACATGCAGACCTCGTACGATTTTTGACTCTGGGTTTAAGTGTAGTCCACTGGACAAAAATAAGCTAGCATTTTTTTTTTGGTGCCACTGTGTGCTGATAGATGCATAGTTAAAAGTATTTGCCTTTTATTTTCCTTGGAGTTCTAGACAGATTTCTTTTCTTAACTGCCTAGGTCCTGCCATTGACCTGGAAAAAGTAAAGTCAGAATGTCTCGAGCCCGAACCGGAGTTACGGAGCACTTTCAGTGAGGAAGCAAATACGTCGTCCTATTACCCCGCTCCTGCGCCTGTCATGGACAAGTATATCCTAGACAATGGCAAGGTAGTGTTTTCAGCTCAATATCCGTTCCCTGCAAGCGTTGGCGAGTCAGAGCAAAGAGGGAGAGCATGGTGGGAGCTTTCCACACGCAGTGTGACTGGGTGGCCTCCTGGCCTAGCCCTGAGTGACTATTTCTAGAATTTTTCTGTTATAACTAGTGTAGCTTTGCTGGGACCTTTTTCTCTTCCTTCCTTTCTCCTTTTTTTCTTTTCTTTTTTTTTTTTTTAAACATATTGGGCCAAAGCAACTATAAAACTAAACTGACATTTTAAAATAGCTTATTAGTGAGAAAGTTCTTTAAAATTCCCAAGATAGTGTGATGAAGCTTGTTCTACCTTCCTATGAAAGCAGATGCTTAAATGTATCAGGTGAACCAGAAATGAAGCATCTGGTTTACACATAACAACTCAATATGTATTCGTTCATCGTTTACAAAGTATCTGTATATTTCCAGCCCTATGCTAGGTACCAGGGACATGGGTAAATGAGACAAGCTTGCTGTCCCCTAAACTAGTCTACAGCCCTAGAGCCACAGTATCATTCCTCAGGTTTTCTTGTATAATGCTTGGAAATAAATCATGAAAGAAAACATAAGCACTATTAGTAATTATATTGATACAGGGATGGAAATTAATGGAATAACCCTTAGAAATCTTACAGTCACATGATGATACAGCAGCAGGTCATGGGAGAAAACTGTTCTGGCATCCTCTAACATCCAAATGAATTCATCTTCAAAGAAGCATAGCAGACCCTTTTGTCCAGGCGCTGATAAAATCCAGGCTCAGAGTTAGATTCTCTGCCACCCTGGCATTCATTATAGACATCACCTCTCATTTTCCTTAAAGAGTCATTTACATCAGCTCATTTTTCTTACCTCATGCTTTAAAAGGTCTCTGTTTATCTAGTGTCATTCCCCAGTGGGGTGATGAGCAAGAAAAGGTTGTTTTATTTGGGTTGTGCAGATATATCCCTGCAGCTGGCCATCCTGAGCCAAAGCAAATATTGTCAAGCTGAGGAAATGAAACCTCTTAGTTTTCAGGGCTGTCTTGGAGGTGCTGTCAGCCCTGGCATCTCCCACAGAGCGCTTCCTTCCCTGCAGAGGCAAGGCCGATGGCCCAGGCCACAGGCCCTGCCTTGCTCCACTCAACAGGCTTGAAAAGTCAGCTTTGCAGTGGAGAGGTGGCACGACAGTGTAAAAGCAGGCATCCTGGAGCCCGAGTTCTTAGCTCTACCTCTGCACCATGTGTGGCCTTGGGCAGGTCCTTTGGTTATCCAGGACTCACTGTCTGTGAAAGGTGGGATCTGACTGAAGTTCTCACGTGCCTTTTGACTCAAACTGTGTGTCTAAGTTTGGTGGGCCTTCCCTAAGTGAAGATAAGAGAAGATAGGACTAGTCTGTTTGTTGATTTCCTTTTAATCAGGACGACATTATGGAATGGCTAGAGTTTTCCTTAAAGTAGTTTCTGAGAGAAATCTATTTCTCTCTTGCTTTGAAGCCAGTGGACAGTTTCTGAGCATTACAGAGGGACCCTTTTGCAAAGATAGCATTTCTCTCCCAGAGAAGGAGTCCCCAACTCTCATTTAATTTATTTACACAGAGTTGAACATGAAATTTTGAAAATGCCTATTTTGTTTTTGCATTGCTTTTTACCGGGATGTTACTATGAGACTAACCTATTTTTCTGTTTGCTCCTAATTTGTAGTCAGGCGGAGAGATGTGTTAGGGTGAAGGAAAGGAATCAGACACACTGAGCATGGATGGCAGCTTCCCAGCAGCAGCAGTTTCCACACCCTAGAAGTAGCCTTCCTTGTTCTCGGCTCTGCCGTCCTTTCTGACCCTTCGTTCCCTCTGCAGGATCAGGGGCCTTAAACTCTGCAAGGCTTAGATGCTGGAATGGGATCCATTTCCTAGTAGTAAATGAGTTTTGTCCCATACGACATTTCCCAAGGATGTATTTTGATCAGGTCCCATCCTACCAGAGGCCATACTTTTAATAACCTCCCTTGACACATAACTTTAACATTTCAATCAAATAGAGTACTGTGGTTTACATGTGAGTAGACAGGGCTTGCCATGCAAATTACTTGATTCTGATAAAGGGCATGGCTTTTCTTTGTCTAAGATGTTTTATTTCACAAACTCATTGAATCATAAAGCTGGAAAGAACACTAAAGTTTAAATCACCTAATTTATAGGTGGTATGGTTGGACAAACACATCCAGAGAAGGGCTCATCTCCAGTTACTTAACATGTTAGAAGCAGCCAGATCTTCCGGTCCCCAGGCCAGTGCTCTCCAGTCTGTTCTGTGTGTTGTGCCAGGTGACCTTGAGCTTTGCTGACCTCAGGGGCCCTTATCTCTAGTGCCCCAGAATCTATCTTTCATTCTGTACTATAAAGTTGGCCTTTTACCCAAGTGAGTGCCAGAAAATATTTTCTTCTTCAAGGAACAGCAGCTCATTAGAGCTAAAACCAGTGCCATGACGACATTAAATGTGCCCATCTGTCTCCTACTGCTTTGTGTTCAGACTAGTCCTCATCACTTTGTGGGGACAAAAGAGGCAAAGCCTTGAACCTCTCTACCAAAGGGCTGTGAAGCAGGTGGAAAAGGCTCTAAGGGAGCTAGGAATTCAGAAGGGATAGAAGGATCACCAGGCTTAAGAAAACATAAGGGGAACCATTCGTTCCTGGGCAGGGGAGTGGCGAGAGCAGAAGCATGGGGAGGAGACAAGAGACAAAGGACGGAGCGTTACTGAGTGTGTGCAGCTGTGACACTGGGGCCATCTTTTCTCATTTAAGCCCCAAGGCAGTTCTGTGAATTAGGTAATGATCTGCCTGCTGTACAGCTGAAAAGCAAGGCTCAGGGAAGGACAGTGACCAACCCAAGTTAACCAGCTAGTAGGTAGAAAGAGCTGGAATTTAAACACCCAGGGCTGGCAGCTCCAGAACCCATCTTCTTTCTGTTACAGCACGCTAGTAGAAGGATGTGAATGAGTGCAGCAGCTTTGTGGAGTGGTGACCTCGGTAGGGGAATGAAGGTTAGTAGATAGAAAGGGCTCTAGAGAGCCTTTAAAGCCAGGCAGAGGATTAGATGCGACAGAAAACAGAGAGCCATTCGGAATTCCAGAAAGTTGATGTAAAAACAGAGTTGAAAGACCACAGA
Source organism: Nycticebus coucang (assembly GCF_027406575.1). NCBI lineage: Eukaryota > Metazoa > Chordata > Mammalia > Primates > Lorisidae > Nycticebus > Nycticebus coucang. The sequence goes on along the minus strand of NC_069801.1, from coordinate 45,510,854 downwards.
AGTCATCTAGTCAAAGAAGCAAAGAGGTGTTTTAGGGAAATTAATCTGTCAATGATTATGGGTGGGTTGAAAGGAGCAGGGATTAGAAGCAGGAAGGCCTATCCCTGGCTGTTTTCCTGGTTTTCCTTTCTGCTGTGGTCAACTGCCCTGGAAGCTGCAGAGGCAGGGGAAAATTCAGAAAGGAAAACTTACCATTGATGTGTTAGAACTGCTGTGTTTCAACCACATTGGCACCATTGGGACACCGGTGGCTCCGGGGAAGCCTGGGAAAGCAGGAGCTTCTGGATCACACAGATTTGGGTTTGAATCTTGATTCCAGAATTTACTGCTAATGTGTCTTAGGAAAGGCAATTTAGTCCCTCTGATTCTTTGTTCACTCTGTAAAATGGGAATAATAATTTCTACCTATTTCCACCTCTTAAGGTCATTCAAGGATTAAACAAATTGGGTATACAATACCTGGTTTATTATTATATGTACTCGGAAAATATTAGCATTCCCCTTCTCTTCTAGAACATTGGCTAAAGTGACTGTCATCTCTCTTTCGAGAATAATAAATTAAAAGGTCATAAGAAAGCAAGGCCCAGGGTATTAAAGAGCAGAGATCTTTGAAAAACTGAAGTTGTCTTCCATCTCTAAGATTTTTTTCTTTTGGAGACAGAGTCTCAAGCTATTGCCCTGGGTAGAGTGCTGTTGCATCACAGCTCACAGCAACCTCAAACTCTAGGGCTTAAGCGATTCTCTTGCCTCAGCCTCCCAAGTAGCTGGGACTACAGGCGCCCGTCACAAGACCCAGCTATTTTTTGTTGTTGTTGTTGCAATTGTCATTGTTGTTCTAGCTGGCCCAGGGCCAGGTTTGAACCTACCAGCTTCAGTGTATGTGGCTAGCACCTTACACAGTGAGCTAGCACCTTACACAGGCGCCACCCTCTAAGATTTTTTTGATTCAGAATCTAATCAAATTCAAAATTTCTTGTTTATCTCCTGTTTCAGGAAGCTTGTGTGGGTAGCTTCAGAGTGTCATCAGGGAGGTGACACAGGGTCCAGCAGGGAGCCGCAGGGAACTTGTCCCCAGCATGCCTCATCGGGCACACAGACTGCCCACCTGCAGTTCAGACTGCAGAGAAAAGGCCAGACTTGACCCGAGGGTCAGTGTTGCCTGGTCAGCTCCTGCTAGCACATCTCACTCCAGGGTTACTTATCTTCCCGGAGCTGTAAGAATATATTTGCAGTACTGAAGTTTACAGCAGGAGAGGGCAGGTGGGTCTGGTTCTCTGATTGCCTGCAGCAGTCTGAATTATCTTTTGAGCAAAAGGAGGTGAAGTCAAACGTGGCAGGTGGATTGTTTACTTACTAACATTTGTGAGTGGGCTGTCTTGCTATATAATTTTCTTTTTGATGGTTGGAAAGCCTCAGTAATTGGTGCAGGAAGAAGTGTTCTGGCTGACCCATCTGCCTGGCCGTGTGTGCCCACCTTCCTTCCTAAGCCAAGCTTAAGCAGAAAGATATGTCTTTTGAACAATGGGTCTTGCCAGTTTGCCACCAGTTTGAGTGTGTGTGCAATTGCTCTGCCCAGGGCCTCTCCTAAGATGTCTCCTGACATGCAACATTAGTGACATGCAGGTCTTTCTGAAAACAAGGACCTTGTAGGTCGTTAGCAGGCGCCGCCCTCTGTCCCCACACAGGCCATCTCCTCCCTTTGTAGACTCAGCAGAAATACAATATAAATGGCGATGTCAAAGTCAAAACTATTTTTTTAATAATTAATGTTAGTAAATGGTTTGCAAGTTGTTCAAAGAGCCAGAAAGAAAAACAAATAAAAGCTTGTAGCTTATTGCTAGAACATTCTGGATCTTTTGCATTTATTGGCTCTTCACTGAAACTTTCTGACGTCTTCCCTTATAGGGAGCTTAAAATTGTGTTCTGTTCTTTGTGCCATCAGAATCAAACTGGGTGCATTTAGTTGTGTTTAATTTGTTAAAATCACAGGTACTTTGAGCCAGAAGGAACTCAAGATGAAATCTAATTCTTCCACTTCATAGACAGAGACACTGAAGCTCAGAGAAGGGAAAGGACTTTGCACAGCTACACTCCGACTGGCAGGGCGGCTGCTCCCCTCCCTTCCAGCTGGCAGGGCTTTTAAACTTAGCCGCAAGTTGGAATTACCTAGGGGGCTTTAAACTGTCTTAATGGCTAGGCCACTCGTACACCCAATAAATCGGGATCCCTGAGAGCAGGGCCCAGCACCGTGATTTCCTTAGCTCCCTAGGTGACCTCTGTATGCAGCCACGGTTGAAAACTACTATGCTAGAGGAATATGTGTCCCAGAATGTTCATCTTATGAGGAGACAGGTCTTTCCCTAGTGTAACACGAAAAGTGAAAGCATATTGTGTCCTGAGACTCAGGCTCTGAGCAGCCTCGTGATAACATGAATACAATTTAGAGTCCCGGCTCTGTCACTCAGTAGTTGTGTGACTTTCAGCAAGTCACCTCATCATTCTGAACATGGTTTTTTCATCTGAAATAAAAATGCAGTAGAAACACCAGAGCTGACCACTTCCCTACATTGACCACCTCCTTACGTTGACCTAATTTTCATAGACAAGCACCGTGTGGATGTGTCAGCACAGCAGGCCTAGTTCCTCGTTACAGTCCCCTGCGTGGTCAGCATACAGAGGTTCTACTGGACCGCTGCCATGAAGATTTGAGATAGTGACTATAAAGCATTAGAATAAGACTTGGGACTTTACAGATGCTCAATAAATGACAGTCATTGTGATTACCCTAAGGAGAGGTAATTTAGTTTTTATGGTCTGAACCCCTTCCAGGTGCAGCAGGGCTTTTTAAAGAACAAGAAGCCTCCCACTGTCTTCCTGTTGGCTAAGCAGGTGCTGGTGTTCTTATCCCTTTCAGGTCCATCTGGGAAGCGGGATTTGGGTTGATGAGGAGAAATGGCACCAGCTACAAGTAACCCAAGGAGATTCCAAGTACACAAAGAACTTGGCAGTCATGATTTGGGGAACAGATGTTCTGAAAAACAGAAGCGTCACAGGAGTCGCCACAAAAAAAAAGAAAGATGCAATCCCTAAGCCACCCCTCTCGCCTCACAAACTCAGCATTGTCAGAGGTAGGTCATTGAGTGGAAACACGGTGGCTGAGATTCTGTCCTTCACCCTGTCAAGAGTGTGTCAGGCACAATTCAATTCAACAAACACTTACTGAAGCCTCTGCGTAGCAGGCCCGAGGCTGGGCAGGGCACGCAGGAGCTGATACCCAGATGTCCCAGAAGAGCCCACTTTGAACAGGGCAAATGAGCTTTGAACACAAGTGCAGTTCAAGCAGCTAGCATGAGAGACAGACAGGAGATGTGCTAACAGTTCTCAGGTTGGGGGAATAAATACCCTTGGCTGGAAAATCAGGGAAGGGGGTCTCTGACTGGGCCTTGAAGGATACGTCAGACGTGGAGACACAGGTGTGCATGCAGACGTAATTGGGGGCGGGAGCATCTTGCACAGAGGCATGGGATGGGATGGCTGCTGCCATGTGCAGACGGCTGCAAAGGTCGAGGCTGGGAACACAGTTCTTGGTGGTTCTCACACTGTGCCTGGAGCAGTTAATGAGATGAAGACAGGCTGCTGGTCACTGGACTCAGCTTCATGTCTGGTGTTTGGGAGGGGTTGGAGGGAGGGCAGAGACAGAGGGTCATTTTTCTCCCTACAGGTAAGTCTATATCCTGGACCCCTGCCTGCTTTCCTCCCTTCCCTCCTTCTCTCCCCTCCCTCCTTCTCTCCCCTCCCTCCTTCTCTCCCCTCCCTCCTTCTCTCCCCTCCCTCCTTCTCTCCCCCCTCCTTCTCTCCCCCCTCCTTCTCTCCCCTCCCTCCTTCTCTCCCCTCCCTCCTTCTCTCCCCTGCCTCCTTCTCTCCCCTCCCTCCTCCTCTCCCCTCCCTCCTTCTCTCCCCTCCCTCCTTCTCTCCCCCCTTCTCTCCCCTCCCTCCTCCTCTCCCCTCCCTCCTTCTCTCCCCCTCCTTCTCTCCCCTCCCTCCTTCTCTCCCCCTCCTTCTCTCCCCTCCCTCCTTCTCTCCCCTCCCTCCTTCTCTCCCCTCCCTCCTTCTCTACCCCCCTCCTTCTCTCCCCTCCCTCCTCCTCTCCCCTCCCTCCTTCTCTACCCCCTCCTTCTCTCCCCTCCCTCCTTCTCTCCCCCCTCCTTCTCTCCCCTCCCTCCTTCTCTCACCCTTCTCTCCCCTCCCTCCTCCTCTCCCCTCCCTCCTTCTCTCCCCCTCCTTCTCTCCCCTCCCTCCTTCTCTCCCCTCCCTCCTTCTCTACCCCCCTCCTTCTCTCCCCTCCCTCCTTCTCTACCCCTCCTTCTCTCCCCTCCCTCCTTCTCTCCCCTCCCTCCTTCTCTCCCCCTCCTTCTCTCCCCTCCCTCCTTCTCTCCCCTCCCTCCTTCTCTCCCCTCCCTCCTCCTCTCCCCTCCCTCCTTCTCTCCCCCTCCTTCTCTCCCCTCCCTCCTTCTCTCCCCTCCCTCCTTCTCTACCCCCCTCCTTCTCTCCCCTCCCTCCTCCTCTCCCCTCCCTCCTTCTCTACCCCCCTCCTTCTCTCCCCTCCCTCCTTCTCTCCCCCCTCCTTCTCTCCCCTCCCTCCTTCTCTCCTGCCTTCTCTCCCCTCCCTCCTTCTCTCCCCCTTCTCTCCCCTCCCTCCTCCTCTCCCCTCCCTCCTTCTCTCCCCTCCCTCCTTCTCTACCCCCCTCCTTTTCTCCCCCCTTCTCTCCCCTCCCTCCTCCTCTCCCCTCCCTCCTTCTCTCCCCCTCCTTCTCTCCCCTCCCTCCTTCTCTCCCCTCCCTCCTTCTCTCCCCTCCCTCCTTCTCTCCCCTCCCTCCTTCTCTCTCTCCTTTCCTCCTCCCCCGTCCCTCCCCTTCTTTCCTTTTCTTCCTCCTTTGTTATTCCTCTCTCTTCTTTCCTGCCTTCCTCCTCTCTTTTCACTTTCTTCTTTCTTTCCTCCCTCTCTCCTACCCTCCCTCCATCCATCCATTCTTTGCCAGGCCCTCTGCTGGGCCTTTGAGGACACAAAGAAGGATAAGACATGGTCTCTGCAGGGAGCTCACAGTTTTGTGGGGAGGATGAACACAAAAACAACAGTGGTGTAGAGGAAGCAAAGAGAATATATTAATTGCTGATTATTTTGAACACTTACTATGTTTCACATTCTGGTTTTTTTTTTTTAATGATAATCTTTTTTAAAAACACTTTTAAACCCTTCACTATTCCTGTTTTGCAAATGAAGAAACTGAGACGTGGCGATGTTAGGCAACTTGGCGAGGTCTTACACTCACAGAGCAGACCCAGGTGTCCAGGCCAGCAAGCGGGCCTCAGGATCTGTACTTCTAAACTTCACAATGTTCTCTGAGTGTCCATATCTGCATATTTTGATGAAGAAAGTAAGACTCAGTCAGTTAACACATACACAGAGAGTGCTCAAGGAAGGTACACATATTTTAAGAAAGGAAAAACTATTAAAATTGTAATATTCAATATATACTCATGAATACAAGTCATGTTGAGCACTTCATGTAATTGTAGAAGTCAATATGACTTGAGTATTACAATTTTAATATAGTTTTTTCCTTTCTTTTTTTTTTTTTTTTATAGAGACAGAGTCTCACTTTATTACCCTCGGTAGGGTGCTATGGTGCTACAGCTCACAGCAACTTCCAACTCCTGGGCTTAAGCGATTCTCTTGCCTCAGCCTCCTGAGTACCTGGGACCATAGGTGCCCACCACAATACCCAGCTATTTTTTTGTTGCAATGTGGCTGGGGCCAGGCTTGAACCCGCCACCCTCTGTATATGCAGCTGGCGCCCTACACTGAGCCATGGGTGCTGCCCGTTTTTTCCTTTCTTAAAACATGCGTAGGGTGGTGCCTGTGGCTCAAAGGAGTAGGGCACCAGCCCCATATACCGGAGGTGGCAGGTTCAAACCTCGCCCCAGTCAAAAACTGCAAAAAAATAAAAAAATGTAATTTGGGGGGCACCCTCTGTATTTTGAACAGGTCCCAGGCAGGTTCTGGGGGTAGACAACAAATATGTCCAGAAACAAGACAGAAAGTTCAAGATTCTGTGAGCTTCCTTATATGACGAGGTAGGACAAAGAGGGCTGCTCTAGCTGGGGCGGTTGGAGAAGATCAGGCTGAGAAGGTGACACTGGAGCTGCAAGCTGAGTGGGGAAGAGGCAGCCCTGTGAAAGGCTCAGGAGCCGAGAAGCCCCGGGTGGCTGGAGTGTAGAAGACGGGAGGGTGGGGTCAGGGACGTGGGCCAAAAGCCAGTCCTACAGGAGTGGGAATGCACAGCACACAGCTTGGATTCACTCTGCTTACAGGAGAAAAGCAATGGAGTTCCCCCAGTCGTGGAGTGACCACGTGGGAGATCATTTAGGAAACTAATGCAGTGATCCCGGGGGAGATGCTACTGCCGGAGACTAAGGTTACAGCAGGGGAAGTGGAGAGAAATGGCCAGGTCGAGGGCATATTTTGGAGGTGGCAGGACACAAATTAAGCAGCCAGCTTGAGGTCACAGCTACAGATTTCAGAGTCCAGACTGAATACCACGGGCCCTTCCTGTGCTCTGGGCTCGCTCTGTGCAGTACAGCTGTCTCCCTGGCCTGGCCAGCTCCTGCTTAATCCACTAAGGCAGCCACTTACTTACAGATAATCAGAGCTAAGCTTCAGTCTGGCTGCTGTGTGAAACAGTAAAGCCTGATTCAGGAGTTCGCCCTGAGAAAGAGGCCCCCCTGGGGACGAAACTTTGCCTTGCCTGGTAGGTGGCTGACCTCTCATTCCGCTGCACTTGCTGGAGCGTGACTTGGCAGGTGCTGGGTCCCTTCCCATCACTGGCTGTCCTCACCACTGTCGCATGACATGAAACCATCTGCTGTGTGTCTGCCTCGGGGGCCCTAGAGACCATATCTGATTATCTTCACATCCTTGCTGCCCAGCACAGTGGCTGGCACACAGTAGGAGCTCAGTAAATGAGTGTTGAGCAGGAGAAACACTGAGACCCACCAGCTGATCCCTGAACAACTGACCATTGGTGTGCTTCCTTCTAAATCCCTTTTCCTCTCCATGTCTCAGTTCCCTTAGCTGAAAACTTACCTCTTACAACAGTCAGGGCTGCTGAGGAAGTAGCAGTGAATTCCTCCCCAGCTGCATGGTCTGGGGCCATTACCCATTCACTCCACCGCCTCCCAGCTCCCTCCCTGCTGAACTGCCTCCTTTTCCAATCCCTTTTTAAATTTCTCTGCTTTGTTTCCAAACATGATAGTCCCCCTGACACCTATCTCTTTCCCAAAAGGTGGGCTTATCTCTTCCTTCACAGAGAAAATAATTTCCACAGCTTCGAACCACCACACTGGCAGACGTAACTCTGTCCCCCGCTTTGTACCTTCATGCCCGAAAAGCAGTTTCCTTCTCTTGGTTGGTGCTGGTAATTCTCTCCATCGGGGCCTAGATTCCAGGCCACCTGTCTTCCTAAGTCTTTGTTGCTCTAATTTTATGCTCCTGTTCTACTGAATCCTTCTCAACGATGTTTAAATATGCCTCGATTACTCACGTCTTACAAAAGCAAACACTCCTTCAAGGGCATTTCTGTCACCCCGCTGCTGCTGCCTCTCTCTTCTTCACTTCCTGGCTTCTCCTGACACTTCCACTGTCTGTGCCCCTGATAATGCCCCTGCCCATCGCCTTCCACTCCCAGCCTTCTGCCTGATCTGTCTTCACCAAGGTCCCAGTGACTTCCTCATTACTAAACCCAGGCCTCGTTTCCCTCCTTCTTACCAGCGCTGTTGAAGGTGACCATGCTTCCTTTACTGAGAAATCCATTCTGCACACTGAGGATGTCTCCCCACCTTGCTGGCTGTCCTGTCTCCTTGGTGAAACTCACTTCTCTGTCATCCCACCAAGCATTCCTGGCCGGTCTTCTCACCTTTCATGGTTCCCACTGCCATCAGTGTGCTCTCGGCTCTGGGTTCAAACCCGTGTGCCTCACCTGGCTGATGCCTGTGATCTGGCCTCAGTGACCCCTCTGACCTCGCCTCACACCACACTTCCCACTTGCCCCTGTGCATAGCCGCAGAGGCCTTCTTCAGCCCTTCCTATTCCACCGCCGACAGTGACCTTCCTGATCTGCACGCTCTACCTCCCGGTCACTTAGGCCTCCCAGCCTCCCACTGCTCCCTGTCACATCACCCTGCTTAAAGTCCCTGCATAGCATTTCTTATTTACTTGCTTACTTGATAATTGTCTTTCTCCCATCTCCTCCCTTAGAATAAAAATGTTATGAAGATCTTGTTGAGGGATACCCCACAGTAGAGAGCTCAGTAAATATTTGTTGATGCCCAGATCTGTGTTTGACCCCAGTTAACACTTCTGAGTTCCTGATCCACATATTCATGTGCCCCCCAGTGATCTCCTCATGGATGTCCACGTGATGTTGGCAGAACTTCCCTGCTAACTGCTGTCTTCTCTTCCACAAAGCCTCCTGTCTGTGCTGGGCTCCCTGTCCTGGTGAGTGACACCACTAGCCCAGGACCCACCTCACCCTTGACTCCACATGCCTGGCTTTTCTACCCCCAAATACCTCTTAAATCATCTGTTTCTTTCTATAGCCACTGCCCCTCTCATAGCCCAGGCCACATCATTTCTCCCCTTCACTTCCCTGGCAGCTTCCAGACTCCCCTTCCCATTATGTAACCAGAATAATCATTCAGAAATCAGATATGATCCTTTTACCACTACACCAGTAATGGCCGGTTCATGGTGTTCATTATTAAGGGCTAAGCTGCTTAGCAGGCCATAAAAGCACCTTCGTAATCTGGGCTCCTGGCTGTACCTCCAGAATTATTTTTCAGCAATACTCCCCTGTGAACTCTTAAGTTATTACCACGATGAACTACGTATCTCCTGAACGAGCATTGTGCCCTCTCACATTGGGGGGTTTGTAAATGCCGTTCGTGGTGCCTCAAACACTGGTCACACTTTCTAGCCTACATCTGCTTAGATGTCCCTGACCTCTTTGGGTGGGTGGGTGCTTGTGTCACATGTCCCGGAGTACCCAATATTGTCTCAGTTCTCTTCTTACTATGTCTTTGCCTTCTAGGAGGCTTGTCCCCAACCCCTTAGAGCCTATAAATGCTTTCCATGTAAGTGGAAGGAAACTGACCAGCCCAAGGTCATACAATTAATTAGAGACAGAGCCAAGCTGAACTGGAGTTTGAGGCTTCCTGCTGTCACCAGAAGTTTCTTGTGTTACTGAAATACTATGTTGATTATTATTTTTTTACCACAACACAGGCAGGTTTGGAGTCTGTCTCCCATCCCACCATATAGTCACTGTTTTTAGCCTAATTATTTGAGCTATTCCAGATTGCATTTGGCTGGTTATACCCATGCAAGCTGTCTGCTGGATTGAGATTGTATTTATTTTGTTTGATTTTTATCACATTTAGTCACATTTGCCATGTAAAAATGGCAAAAGCCTTTACACTCACAGAATTGGGGAGGATTTCTCTTCTCTTTGATTTCAAAATCTCTCCTTACCGGACAGCAGAGGGATGGGGTGAATGCTGGCCCTGCTTTAGGAAAGCAGAGTCTTACTCTAATGACAAGCTCCAGAATGACAGTTAAACCTATTAGGGTCAAATGACCTTTTGCAGAGTGCCTGAGTTTTCTAAATGAGCCTCAGCATTGCGTTCTGGTTAATTTTTATAACTTTTTTAATAGGACACATTAGCGCTGTTATAAACCTTGTTAATTAAGCAATAATCTCAAATGCTCCCTCGCAGAGGGAGACATTCTCAGCAACTGCAGGTGATTAATATCTAGAGTCTAGCGAAAGCCTTTTAATCAACCTGAGGAGCCGTTCAGGGCTGGTACCCCTAGGAAATAAGCATGATTGGAATTCTTTGGGGAGCCCCTCTGAAAACCTTCCTGCATTCACACCTTTCTCTTTCTACAAGGGCTTGTCCTAGGGCTCATAAGGGCCATCACACCTGCTCTCCTGCCTCCCGCCTCCATCTTCTCTCTCCTTTGCCTCTTTACCTGCCCTTGTTACTTTGCTGACAACTAGACTTACAGCTGCAAGGATCTCCTTAGATTTCACTACTTTCATAGTGAAACTGGGACCCAGAGAGGTTCCTCCTGGAGGTTGCACAGCATCTAGGGTTAGAGCCAGATTTGAACTCCTGAACTTCAAAACAGTTCTCATCACCATCCATCCTCCTCATTTGGTTCTGATTCCAGCAAAATCACTGTGCCTCTTTGCTTTCTCTTGGCCTGGAGAGGGAAGCCCGAGCATCCCTGTCTGTGAAGGGAGACTAGGTAGTTACAGCTTTATCAGATTGTGATCAGCACTTCACCAGAGAGACAAGCCAAGCAGGTGTGGGAGCACAGAGTTGCAAGTAGAGTGGGGTAGGTTCCAAAAAGGCAAAGTCTGGAAGAATGGGTTGGAGATAGGTGAAGGGTGTTGCCAGGGTATTCTGGGCAGAGATGAGAAAAGACACTGATGTGTGGGGGAGCTGGGAATGGAGAGGGAAGTGCGGGTGAGCATAGCAGGGCCAGGGCCCTCTACCTTCTCATCTCGCGATCCTTATGAAAGGCCAAGGCAACAGCAAGTGAGGATTAGTCAGGCTTGGGAGTAGTGAAGAAACAGTGGAGGCCAAGTAAAAGCTTTTAAAGGCTTCCCTGTGCAAACCCTTCTCAGTGGGGAATAAAGGGTGCCCGTGAAAGACCGCTTAGCTCACATGCCCCTGCAGCAGGACCTGCGAGAGGAGGCAGGCCGCCCGGCTCCAGGTCCGGGGTCCACTCCGTGTGTGGGGAGGCGGGGGCGGATTCTGCCCCACACTCACTCCTGTTATCTGGGCCTCAGTCTTCTCATACGTAAGTGGAGGAGTGAGCACAGGCCGGTCTCCACGGGCCCTGCTCGTGCTGGCATCCTGCACCTCTGAGAGGATTACCTGCTCAGGCTGCCTTTGTAAAGACAGGATTTTGCAAATTCTCCATAGCAGTCCTTAGGATTGGATTGCCACTCCTGCTTAGGTGAGGAAACTCAGGCTCAAAGAACTTAAAATTTCTACCCGAGTACACACCTGATGGTACTTTCTCCACCCACACCCTAGTCTCATGTCCAGAACGTTTGTGTTCACTCAGGTTTCTCTGGGGAGGCATTTATTCATGCATCCATTTAACATTTATTTACTTCATAAGCACTGTGCTAGGCCCTGGGAATTTATAGTTGCATGTACATAAAATACTAAAACAACCCCATACAGTATGGTGTAATATTCTCTACAGTTTGAAAAAGGCTATCAACATGTTTATGCCACATGCCTCATGGCAGCCTTTAAAAAGACACTGTGTAGTGTGTTATCCTTGTTTGTGAGGTGTCCCCAGGCCAGGTAGTCAGCTGACATCAGGCTCAGCCAGGCCTTGCCCAGGGCTGACTCTTTGCCTCATCATAGCAAATGGTAGACTCAGTAAGAGAATGGCCATCCTAAGCCTCATTAATAATGGTCACAGTGAGACAGCACTTCATCCCCATCAGGTTGTCAAAACCTTAATAATGTGACCATGTCAAGTATTGTTGAAATAAGCAACCAATACTTGGATACCCTGTAGATGGGAGTGCCAGTCAGCACAACCACTTTGGAAAACAATTGAAGTCACCTAGTAAAGTTGAATATGTACATGTCTTAACATTCAGCAATTCCACACCAAGGCTCATACTGGAACATCTCCTGCATGTGTACCCCAGAGACATGTGCTGGTGTGTTTGTACCTGCAAAACCAAATATCCATAGACAAGAAAATGGGTAAACAAGTTGTGGTACGGACTTAAAATAGAACGCTACTCATCAGTGAAAATGAATGACCTACAGCTTCATGGATAAATCTCAGAACTAAACAGCTGAGTGAAAAAAACAAATAGGCCCATTTGTAAAAAGGTTGACAAGTGTTGTTTAAGGATATGTACATGTGTTAACACCAAAAGCAAAGCAAAGCCAAACTTCAGGAGAGTGGTTACCCCTGGGCAGGGAGAGGAGGGAAGAGGATTAGGGTGGGGCATCTAAGAGTTTCAAAGGGACAGGAGTGTCTTGTTAATATGGGTGGAGGGTATGTGGGCATTTTAGCATTATTTATTTTTATTTTAGGCTTGTCAATTGAAGCAATGGGAGTAGAGAAGGAATAAAGAAATCTGTATCTGGTTGTGATCAATTAGTATAAACTTACCATTTTTAAAGTGTAAATTTATGTGTATATTTTACTCTTTTATAGGTACATTATGATGCAGATTTTAAAATATGGTTATTCCAGATATGTGAATTGATATTTGGGGAGTACGTCAGGAAGCATGTTTTCTTTTACCCCCACCCCAAAAGATATGTAGTCGAATTCGCCATTAATCCCCGGCCTTTGTTTCTTCTCCTTGTCTAGAGTGTTTGTATGACAGAATAGCACAGGAAACTGTGGATGAAACTGAAATTGCACAGAGACTCTCCAAAGTCAACAAGTACATCTGTGAAAAAATCATGGATATCAATAAATCCTGTAAAAATGAAGAACGAAGGGAAGCAAAATACAATTTGCAATAAACTTTGGATTTTTCATAAAGCCTTTGTGTTTTCCTTGTGTGGTGTGTGATATGCGAGCGATGGTGCCGTCTAGATCAGACCCCACCATGCGTGGTGGTGTGGGGGGAGGGAGCCAGTTGGGTTCTGAGGTCAGCTGCCCAGACAGCAGATGGATTTGCTGAGATCCAGGCAGCAGCCACAGTACTGGTGCTGTTCTGGGGCTGGGAAAAGCACTCTTTTCAAAGGAGAATAAAGTGTCTTCGAGTTGCCTCTCACTTGACTGGGATATGAACTAATATTTCTACAAACCATGCAAGAATGTCTCTCTCTGTTCTCTGTTTTGTTCTATAATAAAGCTTCATTAATTCTTTGATGTACGCAATCATTATCCTCGTTTATTTAAAATATTGCATGTACAGTGGAGGTAGCCAGTGTGCTATATGGCCTGGAATGCCCTTCCTTTCCGGGGAGGAGCATACAGGCTGAAGGAAAGAAAATTCATAAGAGATATGGTTGCTGTCTTCGGATCTGAAAGGCTATCTCAAAGGAAAAAGATTACTTTCTCTGATTTCAAAGGCCAGATCTTGGACCAATCACCTTTCTCACTCAAGATGATCTGAGATTCAGCTTCCCTGATAATTTGAGTCAATCCTTGTAAAGGAATGAAAGGGGGTGATAAGGTGGGGTAAGACAATGTCGCCGGCTATCAGTTCTGCGTCGTATCTTGTATCTCAAGTGTTCTCTGAACTTACATAGTTTTTATCTCATTCTTCATTCAGTCACTGAATCTCTAAGGTGCCTGGCCTACATCCTGGCAAACCGTCTTAGAGCGTCCTGTTGATTTGCACTTTCTGTAATGCCTATGAAGTATGCATGGTATATTGGAAAGGGCAAGGGCTTTGGGCTGATGCTTCTAGATTCTATGCCTGGCTCCTCTGCTTGCTTTGGGCTTAACTCGTCTTTAAGTTTCTGTTTTCTATTTTATAAAAAGGAGATAACATTTGATATATATGGGGGCCATAAAGTTCATGTGCAAAATTGGCCACCCTGTACATATGTATAGTACTGAATAAATGTTGGCAATTTCTGATTATTGGCTTTTAGTCATTGGTTGGAAAACTTTGGCCTTTGGTTTTTCTAATGGTTTATCCATTAATTGGTGGTCTGTAACTAAAAGCTCAGGGTCACTGGGGTAAGAAGAGGAAGTGATTGCTACTTCGAAAACTTCTCTATTTTAATAAATAAAATTCTTTGTAATGCAAAATATATGCTTGCTAATAGGATACATAGCTGTGAATTTCCCTTTTCACGGTATTTTCCTTGCTCTTCATAAACTGGTCACATAATAAATCTTGGACTGATGGCTTACCTTCTCGGAGTCCTTATCAGTATCATGGGGAAAAGAACACCTGCCTCACAGAGCATAAAGGTAACTAAATAATAATAACAGATACTTAGTGTGTGCTGGGACTTTTCTAAGTGTTTAATGTAGATTAACTCATTTCATGAGATAAGCAAAGTTCCTGACAGTTGGTAGATAGTAAATAAATTCTTAAGACATGTTCATTTAAAGCCATGGGGCATCTTGGGCATGAATAGTGTGGAATGCAGGAGAGACTAGAAAAAAGTAATGTGTCGTTGTGGAGCTCGTCTCCTTTTCTCCTTAAACATGGAAAAGACAAAGACTGAGATCTACATTTCTCTTTAAAGACTAATACAGAAAGGTACTTGATATATAGGTGCTTTTAGGCTGTGGGAGAAATACTTCATAGTTATGAAAATATCTACAGTAAAAATGCTATAAGGTGTATCAAAGTGCTTTGCATAATATATGATGCATATGTTAGAGACAGAATAGGGCCGTGAAAAATTGTGGGATCTGGGTTCAAATCCTGACTTTCCCACTTCCAGACGGGTTACTTGACCTCTCGGGGCCTCATTTCTTCTAACATGGAGATAATGATCCCTAACTCAGGGTTCTTGTGGAGAGTAATCTACGGGATCTGTGAAAAGGCTCTGTAAATCTGAAAGACCTATGCAGATGTTATTTTTAGCATCTAAGGCAGAATGTATGATGTGTAATGATCAGAAATGGATGCACCAAGGAAGCACGCTTGTAAGAGCCAATTCTGGTAGAGAATTAAAAGGGTTTGCACCCTATTTAGACTGAGATGGTTTTAAGCCTCTTTCAGGTACCTGGTGCTCTGTTAAAATGAAATGAGGGCAAGGCCATCATTTTTAACACATACAAATGAAGAAATAGGCTTAGGAAAGGTTATATAGTTTCTTATCCAGGATCCCTGGAACTGTCAGCAATGGAGCTGGGTCAGAATCCAAGTCTGTGCAAAGCCTGGCCTTTTACTTTTTGCCTGAAAGATGGTAAGTCATGGTCTGAGCTGGGAATCTAGCACGTAATCTCAGGGCATGTTTAGGGATAATTAGTCAATGGATTAATTCAGGCCCTTAGGAGGGACTGGGAGTAATAATAATATGCATATGCATTTATAGTTTCATTACATTCAAATACATGACACAGAACAGAAATTCATATATGTAGTAGAGCGTTTCCCAAACATTTCCAATCTTTTTTTTTTTTAACTTTTCTAATCTTAAAAATTTGCTGAGGTGCTTAGAAGACAGATTTCCTGAGCTTTGACAGTCTGATTCAGTAGGTCTGGAATAAGGCTGGGAGCATGTATTTTAACACAAGTACCACGTTTGAAAAATAGATCCACTTCAATGAAACAGTAAGAGTATTTCCTATGTAAGGCAAACAAACCAAAAAATTGATGTTCCTTCTAAAGTGCCAGAGGATATTTGATCAGATAAGATAAGTTTCTTCTTAAATAACAGGATCTGCTCCAGCGTCTGGTTGAGCCATCCTCATCATGCTCACCGAAGGCTGTTAGCTGGTCACGAGGCAGGTGACTTTTCGTCAAGGCACCAATGATTTTTCCCTTACTTATACACTTAGATTCTTTTGATTCCTGTGCCAGAGTTGTGAATCATGTAGAAGAAGACAGTCAATACAGAATTGGCAAGACCTGAATCAATGAGATTTGGGCACTTGCCTTAAGAAGCTCTGGAAACAAGCTCTGGTTACCAGATGAAACAGAAAGACGGGGCTTGGCTTATTTCCTAGCCGAGGAAAATGTGTTAGTAAACTGTTAGCACTTGTGTATTTCTTATATGCATTTCTAAATTATGACTCTTATAAAGAAATTATAGAAACTTTTGGAAAAATTGGGGAAACTCTTCAAATTGCACTCCTGAAAGCGTGGTGATATATCTCATCTAGGTATAACTGTGTATTGTACATACTTGTGTTTACAGAATGTGATCAAGTTTGTATCCTTCCCTTTGCATTTAACATGTTTCCTTGTATTTTGTGAAATTTATAACCATCAGTTTTAACATCCGCAAAGTAGACAATATAGTATAAATGATCTGATCAGCTGCCCAGGCGGTGGGGCTGATCCACAGGCCTGCCAGTTCAGGAAGGATCTTGCCACTTCCATCAGCATGGTGGTAGAAGGGGCGTGAGTTAAGAGGGAGATAGGTTTGAATTCAATTCCCAACTCTAGCACTTACTACCTCACTTGCAAAAGTTCCTTCATCTTTCTGAACACCATTTGCAAAACGGAGGAAATAATGCCTAGCTATGGGGTCCTTGGGAGGACTGAAAATGTAATGAAAGTGCCCAGACAGGGGTCTAAGTGTCATCAGTGTTAACACTGGGATTCTAATCCCTACCCCTGTTCATTCCTCACCGAAGGATGCTCCCACCCTGTGTCTAGCCTGCTAACATCTTTTGCAAGGTGATCTTGGGTTTCATGTTGTACATTTCTTGTGTTTACAGAGTTCTCGATACTCTGGGGCTTTTCCCTGTGCACAATGACTAGGCTCACTCCTGGGCTTCCAGCTCCCCTCTCCTAGCTCCTGCTACCCAGCTGGCTTATTTGCCTGTCCTTGGATTTTTAGATGGTTTATGAATAAAACTCAGATGAAGAATTTTATATTGCACAGTATTGCACATATAATTTTTGCTTTTGTATCTGCAAATGGACATACCAAAAGATAGTTTCATCACTTCTTTTGAAGGATTGATTGCCAGGCAGCTGCACAGCCTCATGGAATGCAAAGGTCAAAAGTGAACTTGGAGGTTCTCTACCCAGATCCCACTACAGGTGAATGCCTTTCCAGATCATGCTTAAAGCCTCCAGGTATGAGGAATTCATCCTCCTACCCAGTAGTCCATCCAATTTTTGTCACCAGTAATATGTTCTTTTGTTGAGCTAAAAAATCTACTTCTCTGAGACTTTTTTGATTTAATTTTTTCATTGATAAATAATAATTGTACATATTCTCAGGGTACACAGTGATATTTCTTTCTTTCTTTCTTTTTTTTTTTCTTTTGTTGTTGTTGTTAAGACAGAGTCCCACCCTATGCCCTAAGCAGAGGGCAGTGGCATCATACATCATAGCTCACTGCAACCTCAGACTAGGGCTGTGGGCAGCCTGCCACCTCAGCATCCAGAAACTCACCACAGCACCTGGCTGGGTTTTTCATTTTCTTAGGAGTTGAGGTCTCACTCTCGCTCATGCAAATCTGGAACAATTCTCCCTCCTCAGCCTCCTACGGTGCTGGGGTTACAGGCGTGAGCCACTGTGCCTGGCCACAGTGATACTTCAATACACATGTGTGGTTATCTAATCAGAGGAATTAGCATATTCATCATCTCAAAGATGGATCATTTCTTTGTGTTGGGAACATTCAATATCCTCCTCTAGGTCAAATTCTCACCTTTAAAACCACACAGAGGTTCTACGCATAGCCCTTCATTGAGTTAAATGTGGCTATCATTTCTCCTCACCAGAACAGCTGGAATTTTGTTCTATCGTTTGTCGTGTGAGGCTGCCTGGGAAAGTGGGGACCCTGGATTTAAACAGCCCTGGGTTCAAGTTCTGATTTGTCTACTTACTGAGGCAAATTCTTTTGTTTCTGTACTGAACAAATTCTTCTTTTTTTTTTTTTTTGCAGTTTTTGGCCGGGGCTGTGTTTGAACCTGCCACCTCCAATATATGGGCCGGCGACCTACTCCTTTGAGCCACAGGCACCGCCTGACCCTGAACAAATTCTTAACCTCTCTTTGCTTCAGTTTTCTTGTTTTAAAAATGGAGTAGTGATATTACCTCATAGGATTGTGTCAAGTATTATGTAAGATAACGTGAATAATGTATGTAGGCAGCCAGTATCTATTAGCTCCCTAATTCCAAGAGCACTGCCCATCCTGGCTACCCTTTTAGGACATGCCCCTAAAGATGAGGCTCAGGACTGGACACGGTGCTCTACGACAAGTCTGATCAGCAGGATGTCACCTCTTACTCCCAGACTTTAAATTAACATCTTTAGCAATAGAATTAGTTCCTATTGAGCCGATCAAGTTCAGTAGGGTAAGACTGAGGGTTGTGGTAGGGGAAATGTCACCAAATTCTCCCCTGTTCCCTCTTTTTGGCTAACATAGTACTAGTCCCTTTGGTTTACTGTGCTGTTAGAGAAAGAACAACGAGTCTGAAGCCAGAGAAACTCACACTGAATTCAAATCTTGCCTTCACTTTGCCTGTTACATAGTTGTCATTGTAAAATCATGCTGGCCTACTGCTGTGCCTCCAGTTTCCACTGGACCCCAGTTCCAGCCTTCAGTAAATGTGGGGTCTCTTTCTTTTTTCCTCCCCTTTTTCATCCCAACAGCTCTTCAGTCTCACCCCTCCCCCCAAGTGTGTGAATTTTTCACATACATTTCTTAAATGAAATACAGGACTTTGCATTCATTCCCGTTCCATTTCACTTTATTGGTTTCAGCCCAACATTCCAGCTGGTTGAGATCTTCTCTTCCATTTGTGTTTAAAATACAAAAGAAAATTTGAAGAAATCCAAAGCCTAAGAAGAAAACCCAGCCACCGTACCGTGAGCACAGCCTAACTGCACGTTCACTTCTGAGGGTCCCCCCTGCCTGTCCCCTGGCAGCGCCTCTGCCTGTGGTGGCTGGGCGGTGTCAACCGGCCATCTGTCCTACATCTGCGCTCTGCCTTATCTGCTTCACATCACACGGCAAACATTTCCTTCTCCACTGCCCAATTTTCATAGCTATCGTTTTAATACCCTTCCCAGTAGAGGGCCATGATTAATTTCTTATCTCTCCGCTTACATTTTGTCTCTAGTTTCTTGCTGTTGGAGATAATGCTTCTATGATCGTTTATGATTGCTTTCCTTACGTTAGTTTTCTTTCTTAAACTCCCAGGAGCGAGCTAACTGGTTAAAGGACAAGAACATTTTTATAGTTCTCCCCATGTGTTGCTATATTGCTTTCCAAAAGGTCGTTAAGCCATATCTTGAGCAGTAGAGACATGCGTGGGCCAGTTTTCCACAACTTCTTCAGTACTTGGAATTTTTAAAGTTTGGCGACTTAGCTTTCTTAGCTTATCAATGTACTTTTTCAACTTCTTCCTCTGTGAATTGTCCGTGTGTACATTTGGGTATTTGAGGAATTCCTTTTGGAATTCTATTATATATCCTTCCTCCAAGTTTTATTGTACATAAATATGATCCTTTGTGTCAAGGATCAATAATAATGTTTAGTTCAGTAAAGAACCAGTGCTCTTCTACTGGAGACCGCTCTTCTACCCTTCCTAATAATTAATAATAATCACTGAGCTGGATTATCCCCATAGTTAGGAGTCCTGTGGTCAGGGAAGGGCTCTGAGATGTGACATTTGAGCTGACACCTAAAGGATGTGAATGTCTGCGAGACCATTTTTCTTTCTGTCCATCCCTCCGTGCATTCACCTTAAACGTGCTGCATCTCTAGCCTGTGACCAGCACTCTGCCAGGCACTGCTCGTCCACCCGACCAGGGAGTTAGTTACACTGGAGATGCAGCTCTGGGTCCTGCATCCTTCCAATCACTCCAGAATGCACCCTTTCAGCTATAGCTGTGCTAGTACCCAAGAATTTGGGCAGTTTACAGCTCCCATTTTATTAGCTAATGAGAGAGGGAGATTTGATATTCTAGCTTCATCACCATCTGTATCTGGAAGTTCCCTGCTGAGTCATTATGGAATTTTTTTCAGGCATACAACAAAGGCTGTCACCCAACTGTCAGTCACTGGTTTAGATTCCTGGGACTTATCAGTAAAAGAAACAAAGATCCTCTCTCATGGAGTTTGCAATCTAGTGAGGGCAGAATGGTATGGGAAGGAAGATTATAAACATAATATTTTTTTTTTAACTGTAGAAGAAGGTGGTCAGTGCCATGAAGAAGGGGAAAAGTAGAGCAGGGTGAGGTCGACTGCGAGTGTGTGTGGTGAAGGGGGTGGCATTATTGCTGCGTGTCCAGGGTGGGCTTCACTGGGAGGTGAGATGTTAAGCAAAGACCAGAGGAGGTGGGAGGGTGGTCAGTTGGGGGATGGAGCCCTGCCCAGGACCCCTGCCACAGGGACAGCAGGATCACAGGAGGTGTGAGGTGTCAGATATGTCCACTATCTGCTGCCTTGGTTTTTATTTTTAATTAATTTTTAATTAAAATCATAGCTATATACATTCATGGGGTACGATGTGATGATTTGATATACAATGTGGAATGTTTAAATCAAACTGATTAACATAGCCATCATGGTGCCTTGGTTTTACTTTAAGATGCCAGGAATGGGCAACTCCTGTGGCTCAGGAGTAGGGCGCTGGCCCCATACACTGAGGGTGGCGGGTTCAAACCACAACAATAACAAAACAAAACAAAAGAAAAACCTGGGCATTATGGCAGGGGCCTGTAGTCCCAGCTACTTGGGAGGCTGAGGCAAGAGAATTGCATAAGCCCAAGAGCTGGAGGTTGCTGTGAGCTGTGACGCCACGGCACTCTACCAAGGGCGACAAAATGAAATGAAACTCTGTCTCTAAAAAAAAAAAAAGATGACAAAGACATGATTGTAAGAGGGACTTTACCTAACAAATGCAATCAGGTAACCTGGCTTATTGTACCCTCAATGAATCCCCAACAATAAAAAAAAAAAAAGATGACAGGGAGAGAGATGGAATTATCATTATGTTGACTAATATGTGTAACATAAAGCACTCAAGATAAAGGGAAGGAGGAAGGGAGAGTTAATTTTAACTGGTACTTTAAAACATTTTAGGTAACAACAAACAAGAATGTATTATAGCATAGAAGAAGTATTTTCAAAAATATAAAATAGGAGACTTCAAAAAAAATTCATCACTTGAAAGAGGTCTGTTGAGGGTCCAAGAGACCCTTGGGGGTGAAGTTTACTGAGTCCTGACTATGGAAAAATTAGATTGGGGGCTCTGAGTCAGAGGGGTTTGAATCCAGCTGTCATGTCTTCCATGAAGCCTCCCATGAGACCCCAGGGAGTCACACTCTTCTGGAGCCTGCATTTCCTCATCAGAAAAATGAGGGTAGACATTCTTATCCTGCATTATCGTGGCGAGAACAACAGGAAGCCACTCACAAGAAAGTTCCTAGCACAACTCCAGCCCTGGGAGATGCCCAGCTTTGGGTGCTCCAGGCCGACTGCCTTCCTTCCACAGACCCATCCTGTCATCAGATGGTGATGTCTGGGGAGTTGACCCTGGACATACAGACTAGCTCTGCCACCTCGGGCATGTGATGTCACACGCTTGGCCAAAGTTTCCTCTTCCCTGGTACAGTGACCCTTCATCTGCGCATTTGCTCTGAGGATTCACAAAATCCCTGGTGTAAAGTGTGTCACCAGAAGCATGGCCTGAAAAGGTCCTGGCCAGATCCACGTCCTAGTGCCAATGTCGTACATCCAGCCTCTAGCAGGTTACTCCTGTCCTTAGCCCCACAGGTGCAGCCCAACGCTTAGCATGTTAAAATTAAAAAAAAAAAGTTTTAGCTAGTGAAGGGACATCTACTCCATAGAACAGTGTGTCTTCCAATCTCACGGCACACTTGGACCTATAGTTAAACTTCCATGGCACACTTAAATTAAGAGTAAACAAAAACTAATATATCTTCTATGCTTTGAACTTCTTTTGGAAAATAATTTATTTAGTGATCTTTAACATTTTTCGCAGCATACCTAAGATCATCTCAGGGCACATGTGCTATGGCACCTGGGTTGAAAATCACTGCTGTGGAGTCCTGGGGCTCATTCTGTCTCTTCCAACTGAACTGCTTATCTGCGTCTTCTTCCAGGTGCTTCTGAGCAAGGAGGCTGTTCCCAGCAGGGGTGGCCTGTGTTCTGCCAACCAGACGCTTAGTAAATGCTTGTTGAATGAATGAATATATTATTATCTTGTTGACTGATATGTGTAACATAAAAGACTTTCATACATATTATCACATGTGATTGCTCATAGCAATTCCATTATGTGTATTTATTTTGAAGTTAAGGAAAATGAGACTGCAGAGAGGAATAATGTGCATTTCCCTGAGTCACATAATCAATGGGTGAAACTTAAAACCATGTCCTTTGAGGCAAACTTCAGTGACCTTTTCTTTTCTCTATCCCAGAGGTTCTAAAACTGCAGGGTGCATCAGAATCACCTGGGGGGCTTGTTAAAACACAAATCACAGACCACACCCCAGAATTTCTGATTCAAGAGGTCTAGCATGAGACTTACAAGTTTACATTTTTAACAATTTCCCAGGTGATCTGGATGCTGCTAGTTTGGGACCCACATTTAAAAACTATTATTCTAACCAGCGCTGACTATCCATATTGTAGTCACGATGAGTGGCATATAATTACGTCTTGGTGTGTTCAAATGAGTAGCCCATGACTAAAAGAAGCTGTGGGTAGAAGGGCAGAAAACCAGACAGAGGCCTGAGCCTCAAAGCCAGTTCTGCCACCACTTTGGGACTTACTCTCCTACGTGAAATGGAACGGCCTTCCTGACTCTGCCGGCCTCCCAAGAATGGTGGTAGATTGGATGAGATCATGAAAGAAGGGTACTTAAAGTAATTTTCAAAATACCAGGAATTGGCTCCGCACCCATAGCTCAGTGAGTAGGGCACCGGCCACATACCCTGAAGGTGGTGGGTTCAAGCCCAGCCCGGGCCTGCTAAACAACAATGACAACCGTAACCAAAAAAAAAAAAAAAAAAATAGCCAGGCATTGTGGTGGACACCTGTAGCTACTCAAGAGGCTGAGGCAAGAGAATCACTTAAGCCCAAGAGTTTGAGGTTTCTGTGAGCTGTGATATCAAGGCACTCTACTGAGGGCAACATAGCGAGAATCTGTCTCAAATAAATAAATAAATAAATAAATAAAATGCCAGGAATCAATGGGATGAATCCTGAGTTGTCAATTTTCTCTCTGTGTTCCTTTTATCGGAATAATTTCTTTCTCTTCCTCGTATCTGAATTATTTGAATAATTCACAAATTGCAACATAATTACATTCATCACCCACTTTAGCCACTTGGTTCCTGTTTTATTCCCTGCTGTATTCCCAGCACCTGGCATACAGTATCCACTCATTTAAAAATTACTGAATGAGTAAATGCCAAAAGTCAAAGGCCCGGTAGGAGGCTGTGACCCCAATCCAGGCCTGGATTAGAGCAAAAGACCCCAAAGATGGAGGGAGAGGAATGAAGCAGAGACAAACCCCTGGGTCACAGCGTCTCAATCCCAGTGCTGGGAAGACAACTCTGTTCCTGGTGAGCTTAGCCAGCCCAGCCCTTGGCCCCTGCCTAGTCAGGCCATGGGGGTTCCTGATCAGCCCAGTGGCTTTATGGGAGAAGAAAGGCAATAAATGTCCAGAGTCTGGGTCACTCTCACACATAAGGCTGTGTGAGAAGAATCTAGGCAAGGTATACTCGCACCCTGGAAAAATCTACCCATGAACCCTTAGTAGTGAGCCCAGGTTGCCAACAGTCAATTACAGGGACCCCACCGGCCCTTTTGGAGCAACCGTCAGAGACGCTGCACAGGGAACAAGTGCCAAAGTAGCTTTCCCGGCATCATTGTCCTGGGTTCCCTGCCGTTAATTCCTCAGCAAATCTCATTCATGGCCACCTGCAGCTATACCCAGAACTCAGCAGAAATGGGATTTCCATGTTGGAATCATTTTTTGGAGACTTTTTAGGGTCTGAATTGCAACCATCTCAGGAGCTGTGGAGGGAGGTCTGTTTACCCAACACCACAGTCTTACCCTCACGTATACCTTACCCTGCTCCGCCCCTCGGTACAGTGACTTGGTTATATGTGTGTGCATGTGTGTGTACGGTTTTCTGAATCAACAATACGTCAACACAATTATAAACTCCCTAGGGACATCTAGGGACACCCAAACCCCTGCCACATCCCAGCACAGACAGCACTGGACAGGGAGGAGCTTTGAACTTCACCCTGTCTTCCAGGGCTCCTTCTGCTCTTCTACCTTTAGCTCCTCAGGCCTAGTCAGTCTCAGGCTCTACCTCATTCTTGCCCCTCTTCTGGGTCATTAAACGATGGAGGGTGGGGGGTGCGACTTATCCTGCCTGGGCTTAAAGACTCAGCTTGAATATCATTTCCTCCAAGAGCCTACTTCCATCTCTTCCCTAAAAGATTCCCTCCTTTTTATACTTTGCCAAATTTCCCTCCATCCCCCACTCCTAACCTCATAATTAGAATATCTGTTGAGCTGTCTCTTCCCTACAGGCTGTCAACAAACTGAGGACAAGTCTGTATTAATTCATCTCTAAACATGTTTGCTGAGCCCCAACTATGTGCTAGGGGCAGGAGATACAGAAATGAATGAAATAGTCAAAGTAACTAATATTTATTAAGTAATATTTACTATGTGCTAGCCACTGTTCACTCTTTTAATTCTCGCATAGCCCTGTGAAGCAGATGCTGTGACCATCTGTATTTCAATTGACATTGACTTGGTGAGGTCAAGTACTTATTCAAGATAGCACCACTGTGACCAGAGGAGCCAGGACTGGAACCTGAGCCTGTGTGACTCCAGTTCTTGGACTCTTAACAGCCATGCTAGATGCCACCTAGCATCTCCTGGCATTGATACAAGCTATTTCTTGCACCGGGACTTCCCCTGCCTCCTTTGTTCCATGGCTTATTTCTCCTCCTTCTCCCCAGAGGTCTCTAGAGCTCTATCCCCATCCTGGGTCTGAACCCCTCCCCTGGCTCTATAGCACCCTCTGGTGCCCTCAGTTTGAGTCTCATCAAGCTGGATTGTCATTGTTTTTCTATTTTTCTCTCTGAACTGTAAGCCCTGCATAGTGAGGACCAACACCATTTATCTCTGAGGCCCCAGGCCCAACACAGGGCTGGGAGCAGGTGAACTGGAGCTCTCCCTAGAAGGCTGATACTGAAGACCAGAGGCTGTGGGAAATCAGAGTCCAAAGCAGTTCTTTCTGCCTGGGGGTTTAAGGCCCTGAGGGATCAAGAAAACCCTTCAGGAGGGGGTCATGAGAACTTGCTGTTCTTTTTCTCATGGACTAAAGTTTGATAGGCCATTGCCAGGTCAAGAAAGAAGAATAGGATTTGGCTGTGAATGAGTTTGAGGACTCTGACCTCTCACTGTCAGGAGGTGACTCTGGGCTCTACCCCTTAGCAGCTCCGTGACCTCAGGAAAGTTACTTATTAGGTTTGGGACTCGGTTTCCTCTTCCATAAACTGGAGGTCTTATTTAAGACCAGCCTAGGCATCACAGAGAGACCCTGTCTGTACAAAAAAAAATTAAAAATTAGCCGGATGTGGTGGCATGTGCTTATAATCTTAGCTGCAAGGGAGACTGAGGAAGAAGGATCTCTTGAGTCTAGGAGTTGGAGGTTGCAGTGAGCTGTGATGCCACTACTGCATTCTAGCCTGGCTGGTAGAGTGAGATCCTGTCTCTAGGGAAAAAAAATAATGAAGGTTTCAAGTTCCTGTGAGCTTTGAGTTAATATCTATAAAGCACCCAGGTAGGGGTTGGATCATGGAAGACCTTGGTTTTAGGATAAGGTGCTAGACCAGGTGTCCTCAAACTTTTTAAACAGGGGGCCAATTCACTGTCCCTCAGACCATTGGAGGGCTGGACTATAGTTAAAAAAAAAAAAACTATGAACAAATTCCTATGCACACTGCACATATCTTATTTTGAAGTAAAAAACAAAATGGGAACAAATACAATTCACACTGCTTCATGTGGCCCGCGGGCCGCAGTTTGAGGATGCCTGTGCTAGACCCTGAAGACCACAGGCAGCGCTAGAGCATGGGTTAGAACGATGATGTGCATTAGTGTGGTGGGGGGGTTGAGGGAGCAAGAATACTGGAATAACTCAGGTGAAAAGTGACAAGGAGCGTGGGCCTCCTCTCCTTCCTTCCTGAGTGTTGATACTGCCAGGTGGGACCCAGAGAGCACTGCAGTGCAGTGGCCCCTGTGGGGAGTCCCCGGAGAAGCCACATCGAGGGCTGTGCCACGTTCCTACAGCTCCTGTGCCCTGGATCAACTCTGTGCAGGCCCTTACAGGGACTTGGCCCACAGAGCTGTGTCAGACTTGGGGGGAGATGACACAGGTCTGGGGAGGGTGCTTTGCAGAGCCATCCTGTCTCTGTGTCAGGTCTTTCTTGGCCACTTCCTGGATGTGATGGAAACTGCATGGGCCGTGGGGTGACAGAGTGTAGCTTTGGACCTGCCCTCCACTGCTTTTCAATAGTGTGACCTTGGCCAGGTCACACAGTCTTCTGTGTCCTGAGATGTATCAGTGATGAAGAGCTGATTCATCATCTTTTTTTTTTTTTTTTTTTTTTTTGAGACAGAGTCGCCCAGGGTAGAGTGTTGTGCATCACAGCTCACAGCAACCTCAAACTCTGAGTTTAAGTGATTCTCTTGCCTCAGCCTCCCGAGTAGCTGGGACTACAGGCATCCGCCACAACACCCAGCTATTTTTGTTGTTGTTGTTGCACTTGTCATTGTTGTTTAGCAGGCCCGGGCCAGGTTTGAACCCACCAGCCCAAGTATATGTGGCCGGTGCCCTAATCACTCAGAGCTACAGGCGCCGAGCCAAGGACTGGTTTATCATCTTAGGAATAACAATGTCAACTTGTTAGGGCTGCTGCACACAGCGCAGAGCACAGCACTGGTGCGCAGTTGATGCTCACTGACAGGCGCCCAGAAAACAGAGCAGGTGGCGTGAGCACTTAGTCACCTCAGCCTACACCTGCGCAGGACTTGGGGCTGGTCAATTCCCTTCTGTGAGCCTCAGCCACTGAGGCTCTGTCCCTGTTCCACTGACCTTCTCCACAAGTGGGTGTAGCCCTTCCAGTATCATCATGGCCTGGGCAGGGTTTGGAAACCACAGAGCACTCCTGGTGGGGAAGTGGATTCCTGCATCCTCCTGCTCCCCCAGCCGCCACTCCTCCCTCCCATCAGGGAGCAGAGTCCATGTTCTTCCCCAAAGCCAGTGGGAAGCACCTGGCCCTAGACATGAAAAATGACAACCACCAGTGAGAGATCATCATTGCTGGTGCAATAAAAGAGGCTGGAGTTCTTTTTTCCAGTGGGTCTGTAAATTATTTTCATTTTGCTGATTTGTGCACTTTTCTGAGCGAAGGAGCTCCAGGAGATGGTTATAGGCCATTTAAGCAGAAAGCCTCTTTGGCTTCAATCTCTTGGAGAGGAAGGGATTTAACACTGTCTGGCCTGTTGCTGCTCTCCACAGGGCCCAGGAGGCAGGTGGGCCTGTGCAGGGTGGGGCTGCCCTTCAAGGAGCCAGGTTCAAGGCCAGATAGACCCTACTGAGATTTCCAGTGTTAGCCAATCAAAAGCACAGATAGAATAGAACTATGACCAGATTTGGAGGTGGGTTGGGCTCCCCTGTTTTAAATTATGCCTAGAAGGTAACTTTTTTTTTCTCTTTTTCTTTTATTCTCTCATTCTTTTTAAGTGAGAAGAATAGCCAACAAGAACATGCCTATGCCTTTCCCTGCCCAGACTCAGGAGATCATTCAGTTAGCTTTGGTGAATTCCTCCCTTGTGTCAGAATTCACAGTAAAGACTTCACACATTTCATCAGCACAACAAGAATATTTAGGAGTTGGCATTATTATCTTTATTTCTCCAGTGAAAACACTGTAGCCCAGAGAGGTTATATTTTTTACCCGGGGTCACATAGCTAATAAGTGAGAGAGTTAAGAGGCAAATCCACATCCTTCTGAGATCTAGTCTTTCTCTCTCTCTCTCTCTCTCTCTCCCTCCCTCTCTCTTTCTTCCTTTCTTTCCTTTCCCTCCCTCCCTTCCTCCTTTCCTCCCTCCCTTCCTCTTTTCCTTCCTTCCTCCCTTCCTTCCTTCCTTCCTTCTTTCCTTCCTCAGTGCCTCTAGTAATCAGCCCTGCCTGAGAGCCAGCTGAGTGCCAGGCCCTGTGCTATGCGACAAGGCAGAGAAGTATTTCTCTTCCCCTGGTTGTATTCAACCCATTTTTTTTTTTTTTTTTTGTAGAAACAGAGTCTCACTGTACCGCACTCGGGTACCGTGCCGTGGCGTCACACGGCTCACAGCAACCTCTAACTCTTGGGCTTACGCGATTCTCTTGCCTCAGCCTCCCGAGCAGCTGGGACTACAGGCGCCCGCCACAACGCCCGGCTATTTTTTTGTTGCAGTTTTGGCCGGGGCTGGGTTTGAACCCGCCACCCTCGGCATATGGGGCCGGCGCCCTACTCACTGAGCCATAGGCACCGCCCTGTATTCAACCCATTTTAAGGTTCACCTTGAATCCTCCTTCCCTCATAAAGCATAGTGGAAACCAAAAAACAGGATAATTGTGTTCATACACACAAACTGACTTCTATCAGAGTGAAATACCATGTAGCAGGAAAATGAATTAGAGTTACACGTATCATCATAAATAAATCTTAAAATTATAATGTATAGTTAAAAACAAAGCAAGTGGCAGAGTGAAACTTAGAGTTTGTAACTATGTATGTAGAATTTTAAAGCACGTGAAACATACTGCAGGTGGGTTATGACTGACATACACGTGGACAGTCGGAGTGTATGAACTTGGACAGAAGGGACATGTGCCAAATTTGGGGTAGTCCTCATCGGGGGGAGGGGCTTGGGGAAAAGTGCAAAAGAAATTTCTGTAATGTTTTAACTATTTAAAAAAAATAACAACAGCAACAACAACAAAAAAGAGATTCAGAAGGGAGGAAGAAAACCAAAAAGCAAACAGGTCCTGACCTGTTCTGCCTGGGAAGGTCCCAAGTGTGGGGGGGTACACAGCAGTGCACTGCGCTCCCTGGGCACCAACTTTCTGGCAGACCTGGCCCAGAAGCTCATGGTCAGATGGCCACCACCGTTAACTCACAGGCTCTTGAGAGGGTTAAATCAGGGGTCAAAGGCATTTATGTAAACTGTAAACATAGTCGTAGGAATGGGAACGGGGGCTACACTCTTCTGTGCTCTTTACTCATCTGTCTTCCTGACTAGATTGTGACTTCCTGGAGGGCAGGGACAATTCCAAATTCATCACTTAATTCCATCCCCAGCTCAGAAAATGCCAGAAACTCAGAGCTAACCAGAGCTGCTATTAGCACCTTCTCCCTATCCCTTCCACCCACCTTTGCCTGATACATGACCTTGCTTCTGAGGACTGTTTGGATAAAAGAGGAAAAACTTATCCCAGGCTCCCACCACCTGTGCACACATAAAACTGATTTCTCAATACAATTTCAAGGACTTAGGATAGAAAAGTGAGAGGGAGCCTGTTCCTTGGGCCCTGTGGGTGCAATAAATGATGTAGTAATGAGAGCCTGGTCCTCCCTATCTCTCACCTCTGGCCCCCGCAGGCAGCTCTCAGAGCTGAGTATTCCCAGCTGGCTGGACGGGGCTGGGGAAAACGCAATAGGAGTGACCTAGTCCGTGACTTCCCTGAGTCCCCACAATGCCTCTGCCTAATCCTTCTGTGGCCCTATGAGATGGTTGTCACATCACTGCCATCATGAAGATGAGGGTGCTGAGGTTAGTGGGGTGATAATGGGCAGAGCCAGGATCCCAAACCAAGGCTGCTGGATTCCAAAACTCCATGAACTGGGCAGCCAGAGCTATCCCCAGCCCTACCCACCCCCTGCCCAGAAAAATGATGCATTTCCCTCTCGTAATCCAGTCGCTGCAGGGACTGAAGTGGGATAATCACGTTTCAGAGCCGACCAGAGTGGCTGCCACTCAGAGCTTCCTTTGTACTTTGAATGTGTAGTCTCTAATTAGACTTTGCCATAATTGCAAGATTTCCATATGCCCCGTGACTGCCGTGCGTTCTATCTGGGGATGAACATGTCCATCAAGTGAAAAGCAGATTGTGGCTGCTGCCTTGGCCCCATCATCCTGTCTGCTTCCCTCTCCGCCATTTCTCTGGGGACGTAGCTCAGCCTTCCCCTGTGAAAGTGCTCTGGGGCCCACATTTTAATCAAAAGCATACCCGTCTCTAGGAAAAAGAGTCAGGGTACAGCTCAAAAGTGATTAAATTTAATAACCAAAAGACCAGAAAAAGTCTGCTTTGCAATGCATAATTTCACCAGATATTTATTTATTTCATCATGTGGCCACATTCTATATGCTGTATTTATTAAAAATGCCATTTATTTTAACAGCAGCAGTAAGGGAAACTCACACCTTTTTCTTCCCTCCCCACTGTGTTAAAGGCATTTGTGGTTATTAAATTACTCTTGAGTCGAGGAATGCCTGTCTCCACATTTACTCTGAAGTATTTCAATAAAATGATCTCAAATGTTTATTCACTCAGCAAATACTCACCTGAAGCCATTCTGGACCAGGCGCCACGCTGGCACCGGGATAACGAGGCAGAGCAGACACAGTCCCTCTCTGCTTCCCTGGAGCTCACGGGGCACTGGGGGCCAGGGAGGTGACCAGTGCCTCCCACGGCACAGGGTCTGGTACCCAGTGGATAGTCAGACAACTTTTGTTCAAGAGATGAATGAATGAATGAAAGGATAGGTAGAGATAGAAAAACTAGAGTCCCTCAATATTACAGGGCTGGGGCTGAAGCCCTGTGGGGGACAACAGGGCATCAAAAAGGACCAGCTGGTTCTCTCTCAAGCATCCCCTGAGAAGGAAGAGACTGCTGAGCTGATGCTCAGGGAGTGCTGGTCCCAAGGAGGGCTGTGAGGTGCTCTAGGCAGAGGGCCAGTACGAGGTGAGGTGCTGGTTGTGAGCTCTGTTCCTGCAGCAGTCCACAGGCTGCCTGTACTTCCTTCAGCTCTCTGCTCACATCTCCCTCATCAGAAAGGCTCTCCTTGCCCACCCTGTCTAATGCAGCACCCCTACCCTCCCCGGGGCAGTCACCAAGTCCTCTTCCTCTGCTTTCTTTCCTCCCCATCTGATGTGTTCATATGAACATTGCTTTATCCCCTGTTTTCAGCTAAAATGTTCCATAAAGAGTTTAGCACATCACAAGAGCTCAAAAGTTGAATCAGTGGACAAATGGTGCCTGTAAAAGCTCACATTCCTCCAGTATCACAAGAGATTCAGTACAGGGTCCACAGTGTGGGCTCAAGTAGGGTCTACAGACACCAGGTGCTGGGGTGGTCCAGGCCAGGGCCTGCTGGGGCATGCAGGGGGCCAGCCACGGAGCTGGACTTTACATAGAAGTGGCAACAAGGAGATGAATTGAGCAGAAGCGTGACATGATCAAATTGGTGTTTCAGAGGACCGCTTTGGTGGAATCATAGTTGATGAACAGGGAGGGGAGAGATTGGAGTGAGGGAGAACAGGTAGGAGGCCGGCCTAATGGTCCTGAAAAGAAATGTGCAAGGCTGGAGCAAAGGCAGGGGCTGAGGGGCTGAGGGACTGGGGTGTGTGTGGGGGGCGGGGCACATTAAAATAGAAATGCAAATTTGTGGTAAAACAAGAGTGGTTTGCTTATTAGAGAAGGAGGATGAGAAGAGGGGGACTTTGTGGGGACTCCTCTGCTCTGGCTTGGCTGAATGGGTGGGCAGGAATGTCACTGCTGGGAGGGGACCAGAGATTTGTTATCCCCTTGGGCACTCTAGAGGGGCCCGGGAGAACTACTTCTGATAGGACTCATTGGCAGATTGTGACCTAGCATTGTTTGAAAATAATACCTGAAAGTAG
Organism: Nycticebus coucang; assembly: GCF_027406575.1. Lineage (NCBI taxonomy): Eukaryota > Metazoa > Chordata > Mammalia > Primates > Lorisidae > Nycticebus > Nycticebus coucang. The sequence continues at coordinate 45,479,126 of NC_069801.1, read as the reverse complement.
GTCTTATGATTTGGGGCCTCCATGAACCCTAGAAGCAGTATTGTCTCTCAATAAAGTAAGAGAGGTGATGGCTCTCAATAAAGTAAGAGAGGTGATGGCCGTGGAGTGAGGGTTCTCGGGGTCTGCCCATCTCTACTGACTGCTTCTGTTGAGATGTCTGGCTTCAGCCTTCCATTCCCTTAAAGACAGTCTTATGGTAATGAATGAGCATAAGATTTTAATTTGGAATAAATGAGTCTGATTTCCATTGTAACAAGCCTTGGGCAGGGGCATTTGGTCTCCCAAGGCTCAGTTTGCTCAGCTGTACAATGGCAGTAATACGGATGTCTATCTTACAATGTTACGTTGAAGATCCACTTGTTGAAGCAAGCTCATTAGACGGAAAAGGGCTCTTCCCTTGAAAGAACCCAAAGCATTGTCACAGAGAGAGAGGGAGCAGCCAGCAGGCCCCTGTGCTGGGGCTAACTGTTGCTGGCCGAGTAGAGGAGAGAGCCACGCTACACCTAGTCTCTTTTCCAGTATCCTCAAAGCCTTGAAATGGGTCAAGCTGCAGCTGCCATGGATCCCTCAAATGTCCACTTGATCCAGGCTCTTCAGACACTTCCAGGGAGGGCTGAGCTCCCCTACACACAGAGGCCTACCATGACCTGGAAACCCTGCCCACACAGCACTCACTGTGCCCCTGGCCCTGTGACTCCCCTGGGCTAAGCCTCACTCTGGGCTTCCCTCTGCTGACCCAGCCCCATAGCACCCCCACCCGACTCTTTCCACCATGAGTGAACCTCTACCCCAGCATCAGCTGCTTTACAGAACATCCTCCTGAGTCCGGGCTGTCCCCCAAGGATGACTCTCCCCTCCCGCAGTCTCTATCCCGCTGTCTTCTGGCTCAGCTCCTAGGTCAAGAATCAGCTTTGCCAGGAAACTCCTGGGGTCCCAGGCTGATCCCTGTGTTGCCATCAGTCGGGGAGGGCACTGCTCACTTGGGTGGATTCTATCTGCTTCCATATCTGACCAAGGACTACTCAAGGACAGGGGCTGTTTCTTGCTCACCACGTGGCCCATGCCTCCCACAGAGTCTGCCACTACGTGGACATCAGTCAAAATGCCCTTAGTGGGCAGTGATGCTCAGCTGCCTTTCTCCAGAGAAATGGACACTGCACTCATGGAGGTGGAGAGCAGTTCTCAGCTGGGACCTGGGAGATGCAGCTGGACTGACTTCCCTTCCGGGTTCCCTGGGTGGCCTCCATCTCCCTCGTGGCTGCTGTCTTGGTGTCTTTCATGTGTGCTCCTGATTTAACCCCATTCACGGGGGCCTCAGCCATGTAATTGGATTGAGCAGACACTGACAAGGTCAATTTGACAATTTCATTAATCTTTTATTAAACACGAGCCCTGAGCTCCAGCCAGGCTCGTCTGAGCGCCGGCCCCAGAACGTGCCTGGCATACTCCTGTCTCACATGCCTCCATCAGGCCCGACATGACCATCCGCTGTGGTCGGCAGCTCCTGGCTGCTTCCTGGGTGCTCAGCCGCAGGCTGAGCAAGTCCCCTAACCTCTGAGACGACGCCTTGTGGGTAAAGGGACTGATATATGTAAAGCACAGTGTCTGGTCTATGTTTAGTGCTCTGAGCTATTATCATGATTATTATTAACTCACACCACCCTCGAGAGGGAGAGGTAAAGACTCCATTTTGCTAAGGATAAAATTGAGCCCCAGAGAGGGAAAATGACATGCTCAGGTTCCTACCCATGGGGACAAAGAACAGCAAACAGTGGGGCCAGCAGGTTAGAAAAGGGCCAGGTCCTCAAGAGCCTGTCCCCTGCCTCCCAGAGTGGTTTTGAGAATTGGAGGGAAGGATGGCTGTGAGTGTAACTATCACAGTGACGGGCACACAGTGCCTGCCCCATGCAGGTTTGCAGAATGGAGGAAGCAGAGAACGTGTATGGGCAGCTCACCTGGGCCAAAGCTTGCTTTAGAATCTCAGGGAAGGGAGTAGACACCTTCCTAGGGGAATCGGGGGACTATGAGGGAACTGGAGCTTTTAGGCTTCAGGGAGAAATGAGGAGGAGAAGAGTGTCACAGAGTAGGCAGTAGCACGGAAGGGGCCAGAGTGTGACAGCAGGAGGGGGAGGTGGTCCAGGAAGAGGAGCCTGGAGAATAAGGTGGGGGCCTTGGAGAGCCCGTGGGAAGGTTTCCTGCAGGAAGCCTGTAATCCAACTCACGGTTTAGAAAGTTCCTTCTGGCTTCAGTGGAGAGGATTGGAGCAGAACATTGTTAGGAGGTTGCCCCAGGGGTTCAGGCGAGGGGAGACAGGACTCTCAGGAAATTGTCTGGAAGTGGAGGGTTGGGAGGAGTGAGGGGGAAGCTGGGGGCAGAGGTGCTGTATGATTCTGGATGAAGGTGCAGCTCACTGTGGGTGTGGGTGAGCTGGGAGAGGGCTCTATACCAAGTCCAGGCAGGCAACGCTGTGAGGACCCAGCCCTGGGGTGGGGGGTGGGGGGCGCTGCAATTGCTGGGATAAGCCCATCTTTGTGCTGTCTGGGTCTGTTAATTAGTGGGGACAGATAGGGTGTCAAATGAGACCTACATGACACAGCCATGTCTGGTGATTGCCTCCCTGACTATAAGCAGACAAGTTGCCTTTAGCACCAAAGGTTAATGGCTTCCCTGGTAAGGCAAGAGAAGCTTGGACCCGCAGACTCACACATATGGGAACTGACAGACTCAGCCTAAAGGCATGACAGGCCATCAAAGCACTTAGCCAATTTGCAGTGATTGTCACTTAAGGTCTGAGCCAGTCTCACCTCTAACGTGTAGCATTTTGCAGCATCTCTGAACCTCAGAGCTCTCCTCCTTTGCCAACCCCCGCTTCCCCACAATCACCCACAAGCATGACCCAGGCTTTTTCATCCGCCAGTCAACAGACTGAGAATGCTGGCCAGGGGCCAGGCCCATGCTGGGCCCTTGGAGGTAGATCACCCATGGTCAGGCCCTGGAGAATCTCCAGTCAGGGCTGAGCAGCAGGGGCAGATAGACGGACAAAGACACAGGGTGCCAGGAGTGGAGCATGTCCCAAAGAGGAGAGATGGAGGAATCAGGCAAGATGTTGTTAACCAGGGACACCTTCCCAGAGGTGGTGATGTTTCAGCTGGATCTTAAAGGATGTGGGGAAGCTCATGGGTAGGCTGGTGGGCATCTCCTGAACTGCCTTGGGTCCTCATATTGGTTTTATATGTGGTTATAAAATCTGTGAGAGGAGAGAGCCCAGGTATGCTCATTTTGGGATCTTCCCAGTGCAGAGTCCAGAACACCATAAGTGAGGCAGGAAAACATGCTGAACGGGAGGCCTCCCAGGTTCCCTGCCCTGACTGAAAGAAAGGAGGGAAAGGGGAGGAGGCAATGAAGAGGGAATGAATGGAGATCCCCTGGTGGGACCCTAAGCCCAATCTGATCAATCTCTCACCTGCTTGGAAACTTTCCATTGCTTTTTGCAGCCCTAGGACAAAGTCACCCTCCTAACTTGACTGGGATCGGATCTGGCCTTTGTATTTAGTGTCCCATCACCTGCCAGCCTCCTCCCTCACACCTTCCTTCCCCCCAAACACACCAACCGTCACTTGGCTCCTGCATTTCCTTTCACAGCCCCAATTTCTACCTCCAGGCCTTTATCTATGCTGCTTCCTTGGTCTGGAAAGTCTTTTTCATGCAGAAGCACCTCCTGGGTAGCACTGTCAGCCACAGTAAGAAGTCCTTCCCAGGAGAGCGTGGGAGAGCCCCTGCCGTGCCTTAGGCAGCACCTCCGGGGCGCATGCCTTGGGGTTTATGAATGAGTCTCTGTACTTCTCCTCCCCCCGAGGCAGGGAAGTCACTTTTCTTCACAGTTGGCATATGTTGCTTTGGAGAGGCAGTGTGGTGAGGTGTGAAGGTTCAGCCACCCCAGTCAGATCGCCCCTGTCGTAGACCTGAATCCTCACTCCCCTCCCTAGGAGCCGTGTGGCCTTGGCAGAGTTATATAATCTTTCTGTGCTTCTGGTCCTCATAGTAAAAGCCGGCTTGTGTACAATAGGACGGATCTCACCGGGTTGAGGGGATTAAATCGGTTAATTATGCAAAGCTCTTGGAATGTCTGGCCCATAGTAAGTGCTCACCAAAGGTTAGCTGTTGCTATTTAATTTGAAAAGTAAAGTGCAATGCAAAAATATTTGGGAGGAGAAAAAGCCCAAAGTTAAAAATAAATATCACTGCCACTCGAATAACTGTTCTCTGTTCAGCCTGTAGGTGTTTGTATATCTGTTGTATACACACACTCACAAAACACACACAAATATGTCATCCTCTTTTGTAGTTTGCTTTTCTCCCTTAAGAACATATACAGGGCGGCGCCTGTGGCTCAGTGAGTAGGGCGCCAGCCCCATATGCCGAGGGTGGCGGGTTCAAACCCAGCCCCGGCCAAACTGCAACCAAAAAATAGCCGGGCGTTGTGGCGGGCGCCTGTAGTCCCAGCTGCTCGGGAGGCTGAGGCAAGAGAATCGCGTAAGCCCAAGAGTTAGAGGTTGCTGTGAGCTGTGTGACGCCACGGCACTCTACCGAGGGCGGTACAGTGAGACTCTGTCTCTACAAAAAAAAAAAAAAGAACATATACAAATGCTTTAGTGAAAAGGTGGTAGTTTTATCTGTCTTTGTAGCCACAGAGCCTAACTCAGAGCCTAGTAGAAGAGCAGGCATTTCACTGAACTTTGTAGAAGGGAGGAGGAGGAAGCAGGCAGTGAGCCGGGCTTGGAGCTGTAGTCAGTCATTGAGAGCATGGCCGTTGTCACCACCAAGAGGAACCATATCCAAGTAAGAACCCCTCCTTTTAGCGATGGGGACCCCAAGGTCAGAGAGGGAGAAGGGACTTCCCCGAGGTACTGGGTTCCAGACAGGAAGGAGAAGGGAGGCAGAGAGAGATGGCCAGAGCGGACAGGTCACTGGCACCAGAGAGACTTATTTCCTGTGTCCCAGGTGGTGGCAGGTTACGTCTCAGAGGCTAGGATGTTTGGGAGACTTGTCTTCTATAAGAAGGGAGTGGGCTTTAAGTTTAGCTCTTTGGATCTGTGCCAGACATCATAGCTCAAATAATCTGTTGCAAAGGAGGCTCTGGGCATGTTTAAGCGCGTCTAAGCATCGCCCCGGCCTAGTAGATTTCAGGGGGCCCCTCGCTGGCAGAATGAAGTGTCTCCTTTTTAGGGCAGAGGTCCTCTTCTGGGACCGTTCCACACCATTTTCTCTCTGTCATTTCACTATCTGGCCTTTGCCAGAGAAGTCCTCCAGTGTCCTTGCCTGTCTCAGAATCACTGTGCTTCCTCGGGGCCATCTAGTCCTCTCACACACAAGACTCAATTCCTCTGCAGAGTCCCTCCCACCCGGACACTCCTTGGCGCTCTCGTAGCCTTGCCCGTGAGTATTATGCAGCCCATTCATGAGAGCACCTGGGGTGAGAGACTGAGCAGAGGGCACTTGATTTCTCATCAAAGTAACCTTCACTCTGGATTTGTCTGTGAAAGAAAACAAATGTGTGTTCTTTGTCCAAGACCCTGGAAAATCCTGTATTACTTTAGAAAATCCCTTCACCTCTCTGAACCTTAGCTTCCACATCTGAAAAATGGCAACAGTACTGCCTACATCACAAGGTTAAGTGAGTGACTGTGTAGGACGCACTTAACACGTAGAAGGGGCCCAGCCAACCTTCCCTCCCCTGCCCCTTTCCTTTCAGAGAACATCACCCTCAAAGTTGCAAAGTAAAATATTTACAGGGGCCCAAAAAAGTGGCCCCAGACTCAAAGTGGAACAATAGAACTCCCCCCACCCCTCCACCCCTGGTCAAGCATGTAAGGACACAATAGGCAGCTTGGCATGGCCCTTACTTAGACAACACCTGCCAATCCCACTGCCATACTCTAATGTGGACCCCTCTGACCCAAGTGCCCATATTGGCAGCTTCTGCTGGCAACCGCGAAATACCCAATTCCTAGCCTAAGGGGCTGGAGCCTCTGCAGTGAGGGCCTTCCCTGTGGGAGACACACCCAGCACGCAGGAGGTTTTCAGAGGAAGATTAGTCTTTGTCACCTGCGGTTTTATAATTAAGAGGCTATTTTGGCAGAGCCCTGGATGCCCACTGGCAGTCCCCAGAATGTTTCCTGGAAGACGATTGGCCCTAGCACGTGGCGGGTCTTTCCATAGAAGCTCTCTCCCCTCATCCCTTGGCAGTGCTAGCCCAGCTCTGACAGGGTCTCCGAGCTGCCTTTTCCCCCTCTGCCCAGGGCTGCTCAAGTTCTCTCTGTGCCAGGAGTTATGTCTTCTGGCAAGTTCAGGGCAGGAAGGGGAGCCTGGGAGATGAGGACGGCTCTCCCAGCATAGGTGCTTCTTGCAAGCAGCACCTTGGGAATGTGACCAGGTAGCTTCAATTGTTCCTCCTGAGTGAATGTTCCAGATGGCTGAGGCTGATGCCCTGGAGCCGGGCCACCTCGGGTGTGTAACAGGTAATGGCTCTGGACTCAGAGGGGGGACACCTTGGATATTCACTTCATTTGTTAATCCACTCATCTGTTTATTCGGTGATACATTTATTTTATTTCTTTAACAAAAAAATGCATAGAGTTTCTACAGTATTCCTGGCCTGTTCTGAAAGCTGAGTATTTAAAGGAGAGGATAAGGGTCAACATTCCTGTCCTCCTGGAGCTTGTATTCTAGCAGAGGGAGACAGATCAAACAGCAGATGGACAAATAGCATAATGATGGGCAGTGATCGCACTTTGAAGGAAAGAGAAGTAGGGATACAGGGCAAAGGATGGCAGGTAGATGTGTTCTATGAATGATAGATAGCTGTCGTTCTTAGAAAGGCGATCAGGGTTCTTCTCTCCAAGAAGAAGGCATCTGACCAGAGACTGTGCATCCAGGACCAGATTCGCGGCCACAAGCAAAGTCATCGTTCCCAGTGAAGCCACCAAAGGATTTTGAGCAGGGAAAGGACATGACCAAATGTATGTCCTGTGGAAATCACTATAGTCCTGATTGAAAGACAATATAGGGGTCAAGAGAAGGAGTGGGAGGATCTGTCAGAGACTTCTGCAGTCACTAGCAGCAGATGACAGGCGTGAACTAAAGTGGTGGCAGTGGAGATGGTAAGAAAAGTTACACCTGGAGGGAGGGGGGAGCCTGTGGCTCAAAGAAGTAGGGCACCGGCCCCATATGCCGGAGGTGGCGCGTTCAAACCCGGCCCTGACCAAAAACTGCAAAAAAAAAAAGTTACACATGGAACCCGGCTTGAGGGCAGAGGGATCTGCAAGTGGATTAGATGAGGAGAGTTTTGAGAAAAGGAAGAGTCAAGGTTGACTCCAAAGTTTTAGCCTGAGCAACCAAAAAGTTAAATTTATGTTAATTGTAGTGTGGGAGATCCAGCGGGTCCGCTGCTGGCAGAATGAAGCATCCCGTGTTTACGGTAGGGACCCTCACAACCCACCTGGCCATTGCTGTCAGTTGTTGCCCTGTTTTGGAGGAAAGAACAGGGATTCTCAGACAGGTCTGGGTGCCCATTAGGCATCTGAGGGGAGGTGCTGAGCATGGCATTGGGCGTGTGAATCTTGGGGCCAGAGAAGAGAATTGGGACCGGAGCTATACACTTGGGGGTTATTGATGTATAAATGATGGTCAAAGCCACAGGAAGGATGATAATTTCCAGAGGAGTGAGCATGCATAGCTGGAGAAGAGAAAAGGGGTCCTAGAACCGACCCCTCATGCCTGTGCGACCTTGCACAAGTCCCTCCACCTCCCCCGACCTCGCTTGAGTGAAGATGGCAGCATCTTGTCCAGCTGCTGGGGGAGCCACGGGAGGAAGGAGGGGCTCTGGACTGCACTCCCTGCAGCTGTGTCTTCCCTCTGCTTCCATCTCTCCCCTACCCCTCACTCCAAATCTAAACAAATCTTCCAGGCTGCTGTTCTCATTCATTTGGGGTCTGTGTCTTGGCATGTTTGGACTGCTAGAGCAAAATATCTCAGACTGAGTGATGTATAAACAAATTCTTTGCACACAGTTCTGGAGGGAAGTGCAAGATCAAGGTGTCAACAGATTCAGTATCTGGTGAGGGCCCATTCCTCATAGACGGTGCCTTCGAACTCTATCGGTATCCATCTCTCTATCTCCCCAAAGCCATTCAGAGAGCGGGGAAGTCCAGAGTTTATTTTTGAATATGTTAATTTTGTCCTCGAATGACAGAAGGGATGAACAAGCTCCCTCAGGCCTCTTTTAAAAGGGCTAATCCTGTTCACAAGGGTGGAGCACCCACGGCCTCATCACCTCCCCAAGGCTTCCTAATAGGATCGTCTCGGTGACTTTCAGCGTGTGAGTTGTGGGGAGACAGACATTCAGCAGGCCATAGCTGCCTGCTTTCTCCTTCCTACTGGAACAACTTGTTTGATTCAAATAACACTTTATAGTTTACAAAGCCACGTAACTGCATCCACTCCATTTACTCATTGTAATGACCCAGTGAAGTGGGCGTTGTTATTTCTGTTCCAGGTGAGGAAATTGAGGCTGAGAGAGATTTGGTGCTTAGAGTGTGATTCAAATCTATCCACGGCATCTGACTCACTGACACAACACCAGGATGCTCCCTGCTTGGGGTCTACAGGAAGAAACGTCCACTGAGGCCTCTGCGGCAACATGTGGGGAAGGGCAGAGCCCAGCTGGGTGCGAGCCCAGTGTGGCTCAGCTGGGCTGAGGCTTTGAGGTACCATTAGGGGACCCAGAACTGGTGCCACAGGTAAGGGAAGGAAACAGGGCATCGTGATTGTTTCTGCAAAAGTCCATCCAAACCTGGGAAGGCTCCCCACTTCTGGGCTCCATGCTTCCAGGGGAAAAGAAACACAAAACAGCAAAGTGTTCTGGAAAAGGTGCTTAGGGAGAATAAGGATTGCACTTGGGAGTGTTCGGTGGACCAACCAGACACAGGACAGCTCTTTCACCTGGAGACCAAGTGAAGGACCAAGGCAGAGCTAGGACCTGACTGCACCCCCTCCCTCCAGTCTCTGCCAAGCTCTGAGAAGGAAGCAGGTACCTTGTGAGGGTTCAAGAAGCTCACTCCAGAAATCACCCAGGATCAAAGAGGAAAGCTGCAAACAAACAGGACTCAAATTCTCGAATCACCTCTGTGTCCCCAAATGGGCTGGGAGCTCCTCGGATACAGAGATGGTGCCTGATTGATGTGGGATTCCTGGAGTCCAGACTCTGCTGTCCAGCGCAGTGTCCAGCACGAGCAAGACCAAGGTGATTTGACACAAAGAACCTGGGTTTGGGAATTAAAGAGACCTGAATTACTCACCACTCACAAGCCACGTGATCTCCGGAGTGCTACTTAACATCTGGGAAGCTCGCTTGTCTCACCTATAAAATGTGTATAACTTGTCTCACACAATGGTCGTCTTGACAGTTAAAGAAAAGCGTTTGTGAATTCTCCAGTGCAGTGAGTGGCACACGTGGGTATGCAAATGTTTTTTTCTACTTCTACTTTCCACTACACAAGACAGTGATGCCAGATCTCCAGACAGTGCTGGAATCAGAAGGGACAGCGTAATTCCAAGTTATGACACTCTGAGTTGTGGCAGAAAGACAGGCTTACTTGGCCAAAAGGCCACTGTCATGCTCCCCAACATTGGATATTCCCAGGAGCAGAAGGGTGGGTGTGGGAACTGCCCCATCCACCATGTCACAGCGTCCCACCAGCTGGGTCCTGAGCATGTTTTGGTGTGACCAGCTGCTTGGAGTTTTGGGTGGAATCGACCAGGAAGGAAGTGAGGATGAGGACCCAGGAGCAATCCTCATGCTGGTGCCTTAGGGGTCCTGAGCCAGGCCGAGGTGCTGTTGCCTCTCCCAGAGGAGCAGGCACCGTGCCTCTGGGGTCACCTCTGCTTTTCCACCCAACAGAGCCAAGCAAGAAGAACTGACTTTTCTGTCCATCTGTTTCCCCTTAACCCTGGTATTAGCTGCCTTTCTGGCTTGGCTGCCTCGGGCCAGGGGCTTTCCAGGGGTGTGTGAGCTAATAGCCCCCGGTAGGGGGAGGCAGCTCCAAGGGTGATGACTTTGAGATGGGAGGCTTGCCAGGGCTCCCAGGCTGTGCCTGCCATGTGCTCTGCCGTCAGGCTTCCCCCATGGCTCCCTGTCCACGCCCAATGCCAGGCAAGACTCAGCCGTGGGAGTTCCAGCAGCGACGTCCACACAGAAGAAACCCACGGCTGTGAGATCCGGGATACCGACTGTCACCCAGTGTCTCTAATTTGTGTTCTCATTTTTGTCAAATGAAGTCAATAATTAGCCACCATCATCAGGAGGCTAAATTAAAAATAATAATTATGTTAATAGTGATATGTGTCCAGAAATTTAGAGCTGATAAAATACTTTCGCATTATTAGATACAAGACTTTATAAAGATTATCTTGAATCATCAGAGTGTTCCATGGGGTAGATATTTTTATCCCCAGTTCACAGTTGAGGACGATAGCTCAGGGAGGCCTATCGACATGTCTGAGGTCACTACTAATTAGTGGCAGAATCAGGATTTGAGCCCAGGTCTGCCTGGCTGAAAAACCTCATAATCTTCCCCTTCCTCCCTGGGTGAGCACTGCTTGAAGAAAGCACAAAAGAAACAGGAAGAAGAAAGCCCTGCCGGGGTTCAATGCCTGCCTCTCCCCTTGCAGCAGATTCGTTAGGAAGCTCTGAGTATTTGATAACACTGCGACAGGAGGGAGTGGGGTGAGTAGCTCGTGATAAGAAAGGAGGGGAGAAGTGATCTGTTCACTTCCTCCCTCATTCAACACACACTGTCTCGAGCCCCTACCCCGTGTCTTGTTCAACTCCATGTTATTTTCTGATCTGTACCAGGAACAAGAGTCGGCTGTCCCTGAGTCATAGATACAATAAATATGCAAATCTCTTTGTTTCTATCACTTTGTTCATTCTAATGAGATTTCTCCAGTATTATATCCTCAGCAGCAAAAGAAAATGTCATCTCCTTCCTTCACCACGTCACTTAGATGTATAATTCTTGTGACGTGAAGGCTGCAGTCGTAGTGACCTTGACCCAGGGAGCCAATCTGACCAGGGAGGGACCCCTCTCAGCCCTGCCTTCATATGGCCCAGTGGCCTCACCTCCTTACACATCGTCTTTTGTATTAAACTGACTGTGCGTGTGTATTAAGTAGTATGTGTGCACAGACCTCACAGACGTGCATTTACATAGTATTTGTGTATCTACCTTCCCACAGGATTGTGTCCTAATGTGCACCTTGCTATGTACATATAAGAATGTAGTTTGTACCTGAGTACGTATGTTGGATTTTAATGTTTCCTTCGTCACATTTTTTTTTTTTTTGCTTTGTATCTATACTGGGTTCTCTTTTAAAGTTGTCTATTTACTTACTTTGAACTATCTGTCCATTTTTATACCACTAATGTGCTTATCTTATGATTGTAGTTTTGTACCATGTTCCACTATCTAACAAACTATCTTTTTTATTCTGGAACATATTAGTATTCCTTATTTTTTTCTTCCAAACAAATTGCAGAATGATTTTCTTCAGTATTTTGAATTAAATCTAAACATACATCTGGGAAAAATTGACATCCTTATACTATTCAGTTTTCCTATATAAAAATATGGCCCATATTTCTAGTTATTCAAGTCTTCTCCGAAGTCTCTCAGCCAAGTTTTATAGTTTTGTTCACAAGAGTCACACACAGTTCTTGTTAACATTATTCCCTAGGATTTTGTTGTTGTTGTTGTTACTATAACTGAAATATTATTATTATTATTATTATTTTGAGACAGAATCTCTGTCACCCTGAGTAGAGTGTTATCATATCTCCCAGAAACCTCAAACTCCTGGGCTTGAGTGATCCTCTTGCCTCAGCCTCTCAAGTAGCTGGAAGTACAGGTGCCCTCCACAACACCTGACTAGTTTTTCTATTTTTAGTAGAGACAAGGTCCACGTATTGGTCAATTTCCTTCAGATTTTCATATTTCTGAGAGTAAAGTTTCTTATAATATTCACTAAGGATTTTTTGAATTTCTGAGGGGTTCTGTTGTTATTTCGTCTTTACAATTTCTGATTGATGAAATTAGAGATTTTACTCTTTTTTTCCTCGTTAGGTTAGCCAAAGGTTTATCTATTTTATTGATCTTTTCAAAAAACCAACTTTTGGATTTATTGATCTGTTGTATAATTCTTTTGTTTTCAATTTTATTTAATTCTACTCTGATTTTGGTTATTTCTTTTCTTCTACTAGGTTTGGGGTTGGAATGTTCTTCCTTTTCCAGTTACTTGAGATGTCCCATTAAGTTGTTAACTTCCTCTCTTTCAGTTTTCTTGAGGAAGGCTTGCAGTGCTATAAATTTCCCTCTTAGGACTGCCTTTGCAGTATCCCAGAAGTTCTGATAATTCATGTCTTCATTGTCATTTTGTTCCAGAAATTTGGTAATTTCCTTCTTCATCTCATCTATGACCCATCTATCCTTCAGCATAAGGTTATTTAGCTTCCATGTTTTTGTATGAGTATGAATATTCCTGTTGTTATTGAGATCAACTTTTATTCCATGATGCAGGGAATAATTTCCATTTTTCAAAATTTGCTGAGGTTAGACTCGTAACCTAGGATGTGATCGATTTTGGAGTATGTTCCGTGGGATGATGAGAAGAATGTGTATTCAGTTTTGTTGGGATGAAATGTTCTGTAGATGTCTGTTAAATCCAGATGTTGAATGGTTAAGTTTAAATCTAAAATTTCTTTGCTCAGCTTCTTTTTGGAGGATCTATCCAGCACTGCTAAAGGGGTGTTAAATTTTCCAACTACTATGGAACTGGAGGAAATCAAGTTGCTCATGTCTGTTACAGTTTCTCTTATAAATTGAGGCACATTCTGGTTGGGTGCATAAATATTAATAATTGAAATATCATCATATTGAGTATTACTTTTAACAATATGAAGTGTCTATCCTTATCCTTCCTTATTTTGGTTCATTTAAAGCCTATTATATCTGTGAATAGGATTGCAATGCCTGCTTTTTTTTTTTCTGCTTTCCATTTGCCTGGAATATAGATGACCATCCCTTCACCTTGAGTCTATACTTATCTTTTAAGGTAAGATGAGATTCTTGTATGCAGCAGATATCTGGCCTGAGTTTTTGTATCCAGTCAGCCAACCTGTGCCTCTTTAGAGGACAATTTAAACCATTCACATTAATTGAAAATATTGATAAGCCTTTCAAAAGTCCGGTGGACATTTTTAATCCTTTTGCAACTGTGGAAGTTGGAATTTGATCAAAAGTTTCTGGGTGTGTTTACTTTTGTGGTGGAGGATTACGCTAGTCTTTATGGAAGATAGGTCTGAGAATAACCTGGAGAGCTGGTTTAGTTATGGTGAATTTCTTCAACATGTGAATATCATTAAAGTATTTAATTTCTCCATCATAAATGAAACTCAGTTTAGCTGGATACAGGATACTGGGTTGAAAGTTATTTTGTTTTAGGAGATTAAAAGTCGATGACCATCCTCTTCTAGCTTGAAAGATTTCAGCAGAGAGATCTGCAGTTATTCTAATATTCTTCCCCTTGTAGGTTATGGTTTTCTTACGTCTGGCTGCTTTCAGAATTTTCTCCTTCATATTAACATTAGTGAAATTAATTATGATGTGTCTGGGGGATGTCTTATTCAGGTTGAGTCGTGCTGGAGTTCTGAAACTGTCTGCTATCTGAATTTCAGAATCTCTTGGCATGTCTGGAAAGTTCTCTCTCATAATCTCATGAAGAAGTGACTCTGTGCCTTGTGAAGTTGTTTTCCAGGATCCCTATAAGGCGAATATTGGTTTTCTTCGAATTATCCCAGAGCTCTCTGAGAGAGTGATCTGTTTTTGCCCTCCATTTCTCTTCCTCTTTGAAAGTTTGGGAGCGTTCAAATGCTTTCTTCTGTTTGCTCCATTCTGTTACTGAGGGATTCTACTGTATTTCTCAGATCTTTGAGGGCTGCAACTTCTTGCCTCAATGTGTCAAAATATTTGGTCATTTGGTCTTTTAATTCATTGAAATCTTGAGACATCTTTTGGGTTACTGCTTGGAATTCTAATTCAATCTTATTTGCTATCCAGATTCTGAATTTGATTTCTGACATCTCAGCCATTTGTTTATGCATCGGATCTTGTGCTGTGTCTGCTTTGTTGTTCCTTGAGGGAGTTGATCTACTCTGATTATTCATATCACCGGAGTTTTTCTGTTGATTCTGCCCCATTATTGTTTTTCACCATTGCCTCTGGCCATCCTCAGAGATGGGAATGTGTCTTTCCAAGATTAGACCCCAGAGGGATCACTCTATTATTGCTGGATCTTTGTAGGGAGTGACCCTGTGTAGCTCCTCTGGGGCTGTCCCAGCCAGGAAGTTCTGGCTGTGGGAGCAGCTTCAGACCGTGGCATACCTGGATCCAGCAACTGGGTGGGGGGTGGTTCACACAGTTCTGGGAGTGCCTGGTGCCCAGTGACTTTGGCACAGAGAGCCCAAGGCTCCAGCAGTCTCTGGCCAGGAGGAGGGCCCTGTGCAGAGGCAGGGAGGACTCCAGAGGGAGGGCGTGGGTCATGCGGCTACCAGAGTCCCTGGCCAGATGGGCAGGCTGGTGCAGAGGCAGGGAGGGTGTGGGAGGGAGGACGCGCATTACGTGGCTCCCAGAGTTCCTGGCTGGGGCGGACGGAGGCCCGGTTGGCGCGGGGTACAGGGCCGCCCAGTTGCCAGCGGAGTCCCTGGCTGGGGCAGGTGTGGGTCACTGGGCCATGCTGTTGCTGATGAGTCCCTGGCCAGTAGGGCATACAGAGGCCTGGTGGCTGCAGGGCATGAGGCCGCGCGGTTGCCTACAGAGTCCCTGGTTGGGGGAGGGGCCTCGGCACAGCCCCCGGAGTCTTTTGATGGTGGGAGGCTTGGTCTGGCAAACGGGGTGGCTGGGGGGGGACTGCTCTAGAACTTGCTCCCTTAGTCTCAGCATGAGTTAGGCTTCTGGTTCATCAGGTAAGGGGAGAAGGGTGTACTGGAAGTTCAGAATGGCAAGGAGGACTTTAGTTCAATTTTTCTGCCTAGCAAGAAAGTGTTCAGAGTCATAGCCGGGCCCCTCTGAGGAAGTACTTCCCCACTTCCCACAGCACTCACCCATGGGGTGAGACAAGAGGTCCACAGTTCACTGCTTATCTGTAGAAAACCAGCAGGAGCAAAGGAAGAGAAAAAAGAAAGGAGACAGGAAAAAAAAAAAAAAACACAGCTTTCTTGGGGGAGTAGATGGACACTTTTCCTTTCAGATGAATTTTGTACCTGAAGCTTTGTTTCTTGGAGTAGCTGCTTGCCTTAGCAGAGGTGACCTGCAGTTATCATTTCTCTCTCGGCTAAGTCCCAGTCTTCAGCTTAATTGAGCTGTTTCTGGACGTTATTGTTCCTTTTGGACAGAAGACTCTTTCGGAAGTTGCGTTCAGTCAGCCATCTTGCCCGTTCTCCTTGTTAGTAATTTTTAATGAGAATACTTGTATTTCACTGTTCAGTATGAAATCGATCCTTATTTTATTTATTTATTTTTTATTTATTTTTTTTTGTAGAGACAGAGTCTCACTGTACCGCCCTCGGGTAGAGTGCCGTGGCGTCACACGGCTCACAGCAACCTCTAACTCTTGGGCTTACGTGATTCTCTTGCCTCGGCCTCCCGAGCAGCTGGGACTACAGGTGCCCGCCACAACGCCCGGCTATTTTTTTGTTGCAGTTTGGCCAGGGCTGGGTTTGAACCCGCCACCCTCGGCATATGGGGCCGGCGCCCTACTCACTGAGCCACAGGCACCGCCCACAATCTTTATTTTAAAGTAAATATTCTTTAGCATGTTGAGGAGGAACCTAACATTTAAAAAAAATCACCAATCATTTTATCAGTGGGTTATGACTTTGCTGATTAGATCCATTTACTTTCACTGTTATACTTAATTAACCCATCTTTGAATTCGTGGTATGAATCTTCATGATGTTCCTAAATTTGATTTGCCAGTATTTTACTTAGGACTTTTGCTTCTATCAGAACAAGAGAAATTTGTGTATAGATATGATATTCATCTTTTGTTAACTTAATAAAATAAAATATTTTGGGTAGCTTCTCATCTCTGTATATGTTTTAGAACAGATAGGGATTTTGAGAATTATCTAATCTCAAATATGTGAGAAAAAGTGCCCATAAAATCATCTGCACCAAGAGCCTTTTATAATTGTTCATTTTTGTTCCTATGATTACTTGGGGGGGGTGAGGGTGTTTTGTTTTTTTGCTTTTTAACTTCCAGTGTCAATTCTAGAAACATCCAGAAATTTATTCCTTTCAACTGGACAGCCTTGTCTCTGATTGCTAAAAATAATTCTCCATCCTTTTTATATTCCATTTATTTCTTGGTTTATATTTGTCACTTTTTCCTTAATTTTGTTTTTCAAAGATTTGTCATACTTAATGATTATTATCAAAAAAACTTCTTAGATTTCTTCAATTCTACTCAGTTTTTATTTTCTAATTTATTCATTTATATCTTTACTACTTCTTTCCTAATGCTTTCTATAGGTTCCTTTTTGGTTCTCTTTCTAAATTATATAGTTGCAATCTTAATTATTTTTTTCTCAATCTAGCTTATTTAGTTAAGAATGCATTTGAGTGTGAGAATGTCTCTCTTAATATCTGAAAAATTATTTTCTTATTTTTATTTTCTAAATATTGTGTAATTATATTTTTCTTTTTATTCTCTGATATAATATTTTTAGAAAAGTGATTTTAATCTGCATGTGGCAGTTAACTGTAGCTGTTTCTGTTGTTGATACATTGTTACTGATTTCTGATCTTAGCAGTCATGGTCTAAGATCGCCTGTGGCTCAGTGAGTAGGGCGCCGGCCCCATATGCCGAGGGTGGCGGGTTCAAACGCAGCCCCGGCCAAAACTGCAACAAAAAAATAGCCGGGCGTTGTGGCGGGCGCCTGTAGTCCCAGCTGCTCGGGAGGCTGAGGCAAGAGAATCGCGGAAGCCCAAGAGTCAGAGGTTGCTGTGAGCCGTGTGACGCCATGGCACTCTACCTGAGGGCGGTACAGTGAGACTCTGTCTCTACAAAAAAAAAAAAAATTGTATTTATTTTTATCATTTGTAATTATCTAAGTTTATCAATTTAGGTTATGTTTGTAGAGTAAAAACTGTTATATGCCATTAGCTCAGCTTTATTGATTATTTTATTCAGATCTTATTTTTCTTATTTATTTCTTCAGGAATTTTTCTGTATCTTTTTAATACATATAAAATGGTGTAAGTGTATCTGTGAGTTATGAAGCACAATCTTGTAAGGAACATATAAGAACTCCCTACCCAACACCAGAATTAGAGCATTGCCTTTAACACACATTTACCTATGCCCTATCACTTTGCTTACTTTTGGAGGTAACCAGGATGAACAATTTTATGTTAATAAATTCCTTGCTTTTTAAATATACTTTTAAAATCACCTATATATGGCTGTCAGAAACTAGAAACAACCTAATTGACTTTTTATTTTTGTCTATGTGAGCTATGTAGACTCCTACTACAATTTCTGTTCCTTTCTTCTTGAATTTCTTGTACTTGTTATTTTACATTTGAATATTACATTGGGTGCAAAAGTTCATGACTATTCAATCTTCAAAGGAGATTTTTGCCTTTTAACAAATTAACACAATCAACTTCTTCCCTGCTAAATGTTTTTTTTGCCTTGAATTCTGCTTTGTTGTTAACATTATCACCTCTGCTTTCTCTTTAATTAAGTTTACTTGAAATATTTTGAAAACTTAATTTTAACGTTACTGTATAATTTTGCCTGAGGTGCAGTAGATGGTAATATTTAAATTGTTCACTGAGATTGGGCTGGATTTGAATCCCAATCCAACTTTGTGTTAGCTTTTTGATTTGGGGCAAGTTACTTAGCCTCCTAATGCAACCGCTGCCTAGCCTAAGACACAGGGATACTACTATTTCTGCCTCATATGGTTTCGGGAAGAACTAGATGAGATAATGCATGTGAGTTGCCCAGGACAGTTCAATACACATGGCATTGTGCAATAAATGTTACCTGTTTTTATGAGATTTATCTCCTGTAATTTGTGTCCAATTTAATGTTTATAATTTAGCCTAAGAATTTTTAACCTCCAGTAGGATAATTTACACTGTTTACAATCATTTCATATCTAATTGTTTGACCTGAATTCTGTCACTCAATTTTAGACTTTCTCTTTTTCGTACCTTTTGCTATTAATGTTTTCTCTATTCTTTATAAACTGTTTTCTTTTTTTATATCTTTACTATTAACTATTTTAACAAAGTTAAAAATCCTCTTTTTCATTTAATTCCCTAATGTATACTTTAAAACGTGTGACATACAGTTATAGCCATGTGTTGTATAACAACATTTTGATCAAAGTCAGACTGCATATGTGATGGTGGGCCCATAAGATTATAACGGAGCAAATTCCTATCACTTGAGGACTCACGTATTTGTGGTGATGCTGGTGTAAACAGACCTACTGCAGTTGTATAAAAGTAGAGCACGTACAATTATGTACAGTATATTATATTTGACAATGATAATAAATGACTGTATTACTGGTTTATGTTTTTCCTATACTATAGTTTTATTGCTATTTTAGAGTGTGCACCTTCTACTTAAAAAAAAAAGTTAACTGTATAGCAGCCTCAGGCAAGTCCTTCCGAAGGTATTCCGGAAGAAGGCATTGTTATCGTAAGATAGGACAGCTCCCTGCATGTTCCTGCCCCTAAAGACCTTCCAGTGGGACAAGATGTGGAGGTCAAAGATAGTGATATTGATGACCCTGACCCTGTGGAGGCCTACATCAGTGTGTGCGCTTATGTCTTAGTTTTTAACAAAAAATTCCAAAAGGCAAAAACAAAATTTTAAAGCTTTAAAAATAGAAAACAGCTTATAGAATCAGAATATAAAGAAAAACTGTTTTGTACAGATGTGCAATGTACTTGTGTTTTTTTTTGTACTTGTGTTTTAAACTAAGTGTTATTACAAAAGTTGAAAAGTTAAAAAAAACAGTTTATAAAGTAAAAATTTATAGTAAGATAAATTTAATTTATCATTGAAGAAAGAAAAAATATTATAGGTTTAGTGTGGGCTAAATTTAGTGTTTACAAAGTCCACAGTCGTGTACAGTAACGTCCTAGGCCTTAACTCACCATGGACGCACCCAGAGCAGTTTCAGTCCTACAAGTTTCACTCTATCCGGGAAGTGCCCTATCAGATGTATAATTTTTCATTTTCATAGCATATTTTGACTCTCCTTTTTTCTGTGTGTAGGTACATAAACACTACTGTGTTGTAGCTGCTCACAGTATTCAGTACAAGAAGGCACTGCGCAGGTGCAGAGCCTGGGAGCAATAGGCTTAACTCTGTAGCCTACATGTAGAGCAGGCTGTGCCATCTAGTCATGTGTGACACAGGCAGTCCCCAAGTTACAAACCTCCCACTGACATCCGACTGACTCGCACTTATGAACGGAGGCTCTTACAGGTGACAGGCAAATGTACCTGTTCCAACTTACAAATTCAACTTAAGAACAAACCTACTGAAACTGTCTTGCTTGTAACCTGGGACTGTCTGTATATTCTATGATGTTTGCACAATGACAAATTTGCCTAACAACATGTTTCTCAAAACGTGTCCTTGTCCTTAAACAACATGGCTGTACACCTATATTTCTCTAATTAATCAATTAAGAATAAAACAATAACCTTTGATTCTCTTTATCCAACATAGAATCTCATCTACAAGATTTATTTATTTTCTGAGTTTTTGTTTTCGTGGCTATCCCTTTCGGTGCTTGATAATCCTTTTTTTCTTCTTTTTCTGATTCTAGTGCTAAGGAAAATTCAGAGACCAGTTTGTTTCTTAACTGCTAACCTGTTTTCCTCCCTGGATGTTCATATAATCCTTGAGGTTTATTTTGCCAAGATTTAGCTAGTTATGTTTTTCTTTTTCATTAATGTTGTCTAGAACATTCATCTCTTTAGGGCTTTTGACTCAAGCAGATACTTGTTTTGTTTTAGTACATTTTTTCTCTGTTACGTATTTGTCACTTTTATTTTTATTGTAACCTCCTCCCTGCCAACCCCAGAATATCGATAATTCTTTTTTTTTTTTTTATTGTTGAGGATTCATTGAGGGTACAATAAGCCAGGTTACATTGATTGCAATTGTTAGGCAAAGTCCCTCTTGCGATCATGTCTTGCCCCCATAAAGTGTGACACACACCAAGGCCCCACCCCCCTCCCTCCGTCCCTCTTTCTGCTTTTCCTCCCCCCCATAACCTTAATTGTCATTAATTGTCCTCATATCAAAATTGAGTACATAGGATTCATGCTTCCCCATTCTTGTGATGCTTTACTAAGAATAATGTCTTCCACGTCCATCGATACCGATAATTCTTTAACTTCATCCATACCTTTCATGTCTATCATCTCCTTTCTCATTTTTAGCTCTGACTTTTTTCTCTATTTTCTTTGAGGACTGCTCAAATTTGTCCTCACTGATTCCGTTTTCTGTAGTATCAATTCTGTTCTTTTCTCACTGTCATGGGAATTTTGATTTGGTACTTCATTTTGTGTTAACGTGCCATATCATCTTGGTTCAGTTAGCTTCCTTTGTGTCTCTGCCTTTATCTTATCCCATGTTCAGCTTTTCTTAGAAGCCAAGTCTTCCTGTATCTCTTGAAGGATACCAAACAGATGGTCTCTGAAATGTTTTTGATTTCTTTTCAGACTATCTTTCTCCAAGTTTTCAGGGCCATGTTTCCTTTTCCTCTTGCTATAGCATCTCTTTACAGGCCCCATCATTATCTTTATTGGAGGTTTTATTTTGTTTTGCTTAATCATCTTTGAATAGAACAGGGTCTCTGTAGACCTGGAACTTGAAAATAGGAAGCATAGGAGTGGAGCACTGTTGATCTCTCACTGTGGGATGTAGGACCTCCAGATTTAACCCTAAAGTTCAAGTCAACATGCCCTGCCCCAGTAGGCGAATTTTACCTACCTGAAGTTGATTCTTCTCCAGGGCCAACTTCTAGATTTTCTGAATACAGAATTAGATGCATTTTGTACTTCTTCCTTGCCCAAAGTAATACCTAAAAGGAGGCTTCCCCTTCAGCATGCACTATTTCCAATGTGCATCCGTCTCATTTCTGTTTACGAGGCTTTTCGTTAAGTGTCTAAGTGTTCCTCAATGCTGCCATCCTTTGCTTCCTGTTGGGTCCACGCTCAGAGTTGCTGTTTCTGAGTGGTTAAAAAAGAAGAGAGGAACATAGGGCCAAGGAGCTGAGGAGCAGTGCAGGACTCAGGCTCTGGCTGGCTCAGAAGGTAGAAGGCAGTTCCTCTAATCTGGTGGACTCTTGTTCTCTGACAATGCGTCCTACATCTGGGGACAGGATGAGCAGGGGGTAAAGTGTCTTCCCACATTTTGGGATGAGGGTACATAATTACAGGATGGAGCCCTGATATTACCCCACTCCAAAATTTGAAATAATTTATAGTATTATTGCCCATTCTTATTATTTTGTATCTTTGTATCTTCATGAGACTTTTAATAGAAAGACAGAAGTTTCTTTGTTAAGTCTTACTAGTAAAGCTACTGTACTAATAGCCAAACACATCAGTGAAGGGTCATTTTATGTGCTTCATCCGTTCACTCACTCCCTCCTGCATTCATTCGTTCATGTCCACTTCCCCCCTCAAATTGAGGGTGTGAAAATAATGTATTTTCATTGTTTTATCCCTAACTCAGCATAGGAACTGGTATTGAGTGAAGGTTCAAAATCTATCTGGTGAATGTATGATAACCCAGCACAAAACCGGGCAGCCAGCAGACCCTCGCTGTGAATCAAATTATATTTTGATAGTCTCCGTGCGGTTAATCACCACCAAGTATGTTACCCCTTCACAGTGGTAAAGCACCTCGATATCTATTGTCTAATATGATGCTGAAAACAACCTGGGATGGGGTAAGACAGATATTACAGTTTACAGTGATGTAACTTCTCAGTTTACAGATGAAGAGGCTGAGATCAAGAGGAGTGGGGCTGGCTCTTGAGGGTAGGAACTCAAGAGAAGAAACATCCTAGCAGGCAGCAGCAAGGACCTGGGAGTGGCCAGAGGGTCATGGAGAGAAGGGCTGAAGGCTCGTTCTTACTACTCCTGGGCTTTGGGAATCATGCAGACAGTAAAATCTGCCTGAAGTGTTCAAACTTCCCTTCAGCCAAGAGTTTTCATCTCAGCTCACCTCTGATGCCACAAGCCCTGTCACTGACACGGTGTCCCCACTGGGGTGGGGACGGAAGGAAAGAACAAAGATAGGAGTCAGAAAAACCTGGCATTGAAGATTGACCTCTCCATGTACTGCAGGACCTGCTTTGGGCAGGATTCACCCTTTCCCTCAGAAACAGTTTCCTCTCTTGTATAAATGAGATAATACTATTGGATTTACTGACTTTGTGAAGATCAGCTGAGATCTGAGGCACGTAGTAGGTGACCAAAACCTCTTGACCACCTTCCTTTCCTTCTTGGCTCTTTTTTAGGAAGGTAAGAGATGACTCCATGCTCAAATAATCTTGGAAAACAGCAGAGTCACGTGCAGACAGAATGGCCGCAGGAGGAGGCCAGGCATCCCTCCCACCTGTCAGGGCCACATGCCACCTTTCTCAAAAGGGAACACCATTTTACATTGTTCTCCTCTGAACACCGAGACCAGTTTCCTCCTAAGCAAAGCCCTTGGCAGTTGAGCCTCCACATATGGCAGACTCCCATGTTTGCTGCGGGAACAAAGCCCCATCCTCTGTGTAAATGTGGTGCATTTCAGTTGTGCTGAGCAGCCCTCTCCTTCCTGTCCATCCTGGAGACGAGCAGTAGGTGCCCCAGGAATGAGGCCCCATCAGAGAAAGCCTGTGCGTGCTGGTAACTTGTTCTAACTTCAGAGACTGCCTTGGAGATATTGTCCCAAATAGCTGGATTCCTGTGAACCAAAATAGAGGGACTCTATTAGCAGAGTGCTGGCATTGGGTACAATTCACTGTGTGTGCTGTGGCACTGGCCCCCTCTGGGCGGACGCAAGGGGAAGGCAAGGGGGCCTGGAGGAGCTAATAGTTTAAAGAGGGGGCTTAGTTTCGGTTACCCCAGAAGCAGACCCTGAGACGAGACCCTGAGTACAAATAACTTTGTGGAAAGTGAGGAAATTCCAGGAGGGAGGGAAAAATAAGACAGAAAAGGGAAGGAAGGCAATCGAGGTACATTATTGGAAGTGTTACCTCTTTGGCATCAGAGGCTCATTCCGGCTCACTCTGGGAAACTGTGGAATATGCCTTGCAGTTTCTCCCAGCAAGGGACAGAGAGTTGGGGTGGTTTATCTGCTAATCCCCAGCAGGTATTGGTTCAAGGCTGTTGAGTAAGGGCGGAATGTGCAGATTCCCTGGCACCTCTGTCCTCATGCACATGGACAGAGTGGGCTCCACCAGCCTCAGGTCCACAGGCCCCAGGTGGACATCGGATTGCACTGAGGCAGGGTGATGGAATATGGGCGCCACAGCAAACAGCATCTGGAACAGAAAGACAGATACAAATGTAAACATAATAATATTCAAACAATAATTAATTGTCTACTTCTTATCAAGTGCTTTATGTTCTTACAGCACCTCTGCAAAGAAGGCATTGTTGTCCCTGTTCTATAGGGAACAGAACTGAGGTGCCGAGTGCCCATGCACTCGGGTTCCAGGCCTTCGTCTTGGGCAGGCTTATCTCCCATCTGAGCCTGGGATTCAATGTCCATGAAATGATGATGAGAATCTATGGCTGACTGTGAGCTGACTGAGTTACAGGACACAAGCATTACCATGATTTAGATGCTCGTGGGTGACCAGTGGAAGAACCCAGAGTGGGGAGCAGACAGGCCTGGTTCTGGTCTGATCTCTGCCACCAACATCTCAGGTGGCCTTGGTCAGTTTCCTTTTTCTTTGGGTCAAAATGACAAGGTAGGCTGAGATCCTGGGCTTCTCCCCCACTGCTCCCAGTGGCTTCCCTCTCCCCATGTCCTGGTTGGGCTGACACTCCGGTCTGTCACTACCCAGCTCCATCAGCTCTGCTGCTTTGCTGCCGCTCCGTGGCTCCATACGCCCCACATCCCACTCACCTGCTTTTGGACTGGCCCCAAGGCTGACAGGCATTCTCGGTGCCTGGGGCCTAGCTGAGATCACCCCAAACCAGGGCTTGGCTGCATATGGGGAGGCAGATTTCCCAGGCTGCAGGGTCACTATGGCCTGGGGCATAAGGCGGGGACAACAAGAACCAGCGACCAGGCTATTTGAGGTTCAGTCCAGCACTGGCCCAGCCTTAGGAATCATCCTGTGACAGTAGCTGGCCCCAGAGTTTGAGCCACCATCAGGCTGAGGGATCTGGGTGGGACCAGGGCCAGGGTCTGGGTCTGAGGCTCCATAAGTTGGATGCACCCTTTTCTTATCTAATGTTCAGCCGTGCCTGCACAGACCAGCAGGGTGTGAGCCCCTCACATCAACCCAAGCCCCAGAACTTACCTCTTAAAGTGACTTCAGGTTGCAGATCTAGAGAGGTTTCTGTCACTGTTCTTTCTCTTCCTTCATTCTGGGAGCATCTCAAGGGCTAAAGTTTATGGGGTAGATGAATGATGCCATTGTGTGATTTGGGGGATGCCAAGGAAGCTGCTAGAAATCGCTGCTGTTTTTTTCCATCTGTCTGGTCAATTCTGAAATACCCCAATTAGAGATTCGTTTATTTGGATTGGTTTCTAGAGCAGTGGGAAGAATCACTGGACCTGAAGTCAGCTCTCACCTTTCCTATTACCACACTGGTCTGAGCCTCACTTTCCCCATATGTAAACTGCGAATGATAATGCCTACCTTATCACCTAGAGTTGTCGTCTAGGTGAAGTGAGACGTGCAGTGTGGAGCGACGTCACCCCTTGGTGACACCCACAGACACCCCCTCCCATCCCAGCCTTCCCCGAGGAAGAGCAAAGTGGACTCAGGGGACGCCGTGCTGGAAGTGGCCGGCAGGTGGCAGCACGGGGCATTTTCCTTCCTACGTGCCTCTCCTCAGGAATGAGGACGTGCTTTGTGCTTTGGTGATGCTTAAGGATGAACCCAGGCCCTGGTGAGCTCCCTGGCCCTGCAGGATAGTGAGTCAAAGCTATGGCTTCCTGTCCTGCTTGGTGAAGAGCAGCTGAATCCTCTACTGGCAGGGGCTGGCTTGGTGATTCCAGAGAGTGTGGTCCAGTTCTCCCAGGGATATAAAGAAATGTCGGCCTCACCCCTGCTCTCCAGGACTGAGCCATTGAGGGAGGCCTGAGTGAACACAGACAAGCCCAGGCCTGCCAGGGGCATCGTCAGGAACTTCCCAGGAAAGGCGGGGGCAAGCAGAGGGATGTCAGGGGCGCAGGCAGTGGCTGAAGTTTTCTAAATGCTACCCTTGGTTCTGTGCGCTCACAGCACTCCCCCACTTTCCATCTTCACTACAGACTGGGCTCTGCACATAGGGCACATTACTGTAATTTCTATCAGCTCCCCAACTCTCACCTTCTCACCCCAGAGATGCCTGACCTCCCAACAGACCTGAGTGAACCCTCTCCTAGGAATATTTCCATCTTCACAGTCCTGTCTCCCCTGTTCAAGTAAGCAAGCACTGGGAAGGGCCATGGCATTGCTTCCCACATTGATGACCACAGATGTTTTATAAAGGAGCCCCCAGGCAAGGAATGTGAGGCCCCTGTGACTGTGTTCTAAGCTCTATCCTTCCACTGTACAGCCGTGACCGTGGGCCAGGCTTCCCATTTTGTACAATGTGATTGACCCAAAGGTTCTAAGAAATCTCCCAATGTTAACATGTAACACCTATAGATTCTTCCAGCTCCTAGAGCCATCTTGTTGGGTCACCTTGGAAGGGTCACCAGCTTGACACTATGGACGGAAGATGCAGATCCTTCTGGACTTAAAGGAGGTGACAAAGTAACAGTGTTTCAGAAATTCTGCCCAGCCTCCCACAGAGGGCTCTCGGGTGGGTGGAGGCAGATTCTGATGTGTGTGCTTCCCCCATGGAGGCTGGCGGGGTGCCTGGCACCTGGCTACCTGAGGGCAGGGATAATAGAGAAAGAGATAAAGCATCTCTTATATTTCTTACACATCCCCAGTTGTCCTAGGGCAGAAGCAGCACCCTTGCTCTATGAGGCCTCATGGCCAGATCCAGGGCCAGGGTGGGCAGCCTGTGGCATTAGGAGGGGGGTCCTTCATCCAGAGATGCTGGAAAATAAATCCAAGGGGTGATGACCTCCCTGGACCTATAGGCCAGTGGGTCAAGTGGCGTCTACTTTCGGAGCTGGAGGGAACTGGTGGTGGTTCTTCCCAAACTGGCTATGTTTGGAAGCCCAACACTGAAGGTCCAGGTTTGCAGCCCCTTGGGGATGTGGCCGAAAACTTGGCATTTTCATAAATGCGAGTGCCTTAAAATGGGTCCACCCTCAGAATTTGGCTATCCTCCCGAGTCTTCCTCTCACCAGGACCACGCTCAAACTCCCAGTCCAGCGCTCCTTCCCTGTGCCAGCCACCTTTCTGGCACCTGAAAAAGCTGTAAAGGGCCTGTCTTCTCTCCCAATTTCTCCTTGGTTCTGAAATATCACTGGTTAAAGGGAAGGGGGTGGGGAAAGGTGTAAGTCAGATGCATTTGAAGGAAAGCAGCTTTGAAGTCCTGAGGCCATTATGTTAATGGCATTACTCAATTTCTGGAAGCAATCCTGATTAAATATTCATTGGCTTTGATTATGCTGAAATTAGGGCTAAAGCGTGAAGTCAAATTGAGGGGAATAATGGCAGTGTAAATAATGCATGGCCTCTAAATTGAAAACACCAGCTTGTGCGGCCCAGTTCTCCCCCCACTATGCTTGTCACTGTGCCATTTATTTAGAAGGTGATTAGTCCGATCCCGGCATCTCTTACCAGCTGGGGAACCAAGAATTGGAGGGATCTCAGGGCTGTGTGTGTCTCTGCAAATGCAGAAGAATTGAAGCAGACGCCTTGCAGCAGGGGACTTTCTCCAGGTCAGGCACCTGGAAGCTTAAAATCTTGGAGAAAACCCATCACAGAGGCCTGAATTCTCTGGTGACACAATCATGGACTGTGGGGATAATAGACTCATGTGCTCCTAAACCTTCACCGGTGTAGTCTGTGAACAGCAGAGAGCAAGCAGAGGGGAGAGGGGAACAGCAGGAGGGAGATCAGAATAACCAGGTGGGGCTCACTGCAATTCACATGGAGAGAGACAGAGGGTACCCTGAGGATTGTAAATGGTGCGGTGAGCCCTCTGCAGACACTGCCCTGGGAATCCAGAGGACTTGAGTAGAGCTGATAACTGAGGGTGGGGAAGCTGGGGCAGGAGAGGAGAGTCAGGGAAGTTGTAGGGATCGTGGTAGATGACTCTTCTCCTCTGGACCTCCAATGCCTGGCCCAGGGCCTGGCACAGAGTGAAAGCTGATGGACGTTGGTAGAGTAGATGGATAGATGGATGGATGCCTAAGCGTGGCACTGGGGAAGGAGGAGTAACTCTCTCTGCCCATAGAGGAAAACTGCGAGTCTCAGAGAACATGAAAGGACCATCACAAGTAGCCAAAGCCCCCAGTCACCGTGCACTTACTATGTGCTGGGCACTGTGCATAGTCCCAGGATTACAGAAGTCATCTCATTTTATTTCTCCCAACAATCTGAAGAGAAAGGTATGATAATTATGCCCATTTTATGATCAAGAAAAGCAACACTTTAAAGAAGTGAATTTATACACACAGCTAGTAAATAGTGAACCTGGAATCCAAACCCATGAAGATTTTTTAAAAAGCATTCTCAGTGGTTCTGCATGTCTGCTGATAGATAGTCACATACAGACATTCTGTTCCTCTCTCTCTCCTCACCCATCCTTTCCTACACCTCACTGTTTTTCTGCTGCTGTTGGATTCCTGAGAGGCTGGGTATGTTCCCCGTGCACCAGGG
Organism: Nycticebus coucang; assembly: GCF_027406575.1. NCBI lineage: Eukaryota > Metazoa > Chordata > Mammalia > Primates > Lorisidae > Nycticebus > Nycticebus coucang. The sequence continues at coordinate 45,450,967 of NC_069801.1, read as the reverse complement.
TTAGGAGAGCAACTGCTGGTAGGTGTAGGAGTCCTAGGAGTCCTCAGGGCCGGGAAAGCATTGACAGTTGAGCTTCCACACGGCAAACCTCAGACTGACTTTTTTTTTTAATTGAATAGAGATAAGAACAGGTCAGGGCTAGGAGGCTGAGGCGGGTGGATTGCCTGAGCTCAGGAGTTGGAGGTCTGAAAGCCAATGACCTAAGCAAGAGTGAGACCCTGTCTCTACTAAAAATAGAAAAACTTAGCTGGAGGTTGTAGGAAGTATCTGTAGTCCCAGCTACTCAGGAGGCTGAAGCAAGAGGATCACTTGAGCCCAAGAGTTTGAGGTTGCTGGGAATATGACGCGACAGCACTCTATTGAGGGTGAAAGAATGAGACTGCTTCAAAAAAAAAAAAAAAAAAAATCCAAACAAATGAAAAACAGGTCAGGGCACAGAGCAAGTATGAATGTAACGCAGAGCCTAAGAAGGACGTGTGGAACCAGGGACTGGGGTGGTTGCTCCTGGCTCATGTGGGTCAAGGTGGGTCAGGGCCAAATCCTGGCGACCTTGTGGATCCCCAGGACCCCCAGCAGAAGGACTCAGTTCTGCAAGCTGCCTCCCACTTTCTAAGGGCCAAAACTCTGAAATCACTGAAGGTGGTCAGTGCCCTCTGAGTTTTCTGGCAGATTTGGAAGGCAGGTTTTCTGTTTTGTGATACAGAGTTCACCGCTCCTCTGCGAAGTGACATAGAACTGGATTCCACCAGGGTAGCTCAGAGTCCCCCTATGGAAGTTAAGTTGTGTAAGTTCAATGGCCATGCCGAGTGCCTCTGTGAGACAGGGGTCAGGTTCAGAATGCCTTGCACGAGAATACTGATCTATCTACAGGCACATGTGCCCTTAGGAAATTTGTTTTTGTGGAGCCAGCCGGCAGGCTGACGTGAAGACCACCTGGTTGAATGGGCTTGGTGACAGGAAAGACAGGCCAGCCTGGCCTGGTCTCTCAGTTCTTCCTCCACCACGTTAAGCAACTGGGACAAGAAATGTAACCTCTGGTTTAGCCCAGTTCCCCCTCTGTCATGGTGATGGTGAGATTGGACTGAATCTTTCCAATGTAAATCATTTTCATATAAACTCCCTTTCCCAGCAAATAATCTACAGGCAGCCCTGCCCTGGGTCAGGTAGCCTGCTGGGGAGATTAAACAAGCACAGACAGATTAGGATGAGAATTAGTGCTTTAAGAGAGGAGCAAACAGCTTCAGATGTGTAGAGAAATGAGTGAACGCCTCTTCTGGGCTGCATTAGTGGTGTGCAGTCTGAAGCCAATGGCCTTGGCCTGAATCCTGCATCCTTCTTTACCAGCTCGGTGACTGTGGACAAGTTAATGAGAGTTCTTACCTGTAGGGTTATTCCAAGGATTATGTGACATGAGCCAGTTAAGAACCTATAATAGTGCCTGGGATACAGTAAGTGCTCAATTAACATCAGCCCTTATTGTGGGTATTGAGAGCTTCTGACAAAGGGCATTGTATCATTCCCTCCTGATCCATTTCCCTGTGTTAGAAGGAAAGAGGGAGAAAGAGGCATGAGGAAGGGAGAAAGCCACAAAGGCAAACTCATTTGACTTTCCAGAGGCCTCATGAGGCACATGGGTTCACCTGTGCAGATAAGCTGACTGCCACCAAAGTCCTGACCTGCTGGCTGTCATGGTCCTCATAGGGTAGAGCCAGGATTTGGATCCAACTCTGCCTCTGTGGGGAGAGGGGTCCAGCTGGGTTTGCAAACACAATGTTTATCCTCCTTATGGTTCCGTGGTGGGTGGCCAGCCCACACTCCCGCTCCCAGACTTCTTCCCGCCTCCTGCGTTGCTCTCTGTGTGGGTGATGCGACAGACAGCCTTGCACAGCCTGTCCAACTCCCTGGCGTTACCTGCAGGTCCCAGTGGGAGGCTGGGATGGCAGACTTCCAGAGCTCCCCAGCCTGCCGCCCCCAGTACTAGTTCTGGAAGCTGTCAGCGCCTCGTTAGAGCTCATAATTAACTGGACTCCTGGCTAGGTTTTGTTTCATTCTTTCTGAAATTACCATTCTTTGCCATTAGTTGCTGTTGTACATCAGGAACTTGGTAACTGATCTCTCACTCTCTGACCCCCTCTTATACTTTTAATGGGAGGGAGTTAACAATCTGATTAGGGAAATCTTTAGAACTTATTTTATGATAAAAATTTGGATTCTTCCTTAGTAGAAGTTCATAGAAGGGAGAAATTCATGTGGGCTCTGATGACAAGGATTGAAGTGGGTCTCCCAAAGGAGGAAAGACCCAAGTTGGGTGGAGTAGGGAGGATTAGGCCAAGTGGAGGGTGAGAGGGAGGCAGGTCTAGCAAAGCCAAGGTGCAGATGTGCAAAGCGCAGACCCTTGTGGGGGATGAGGAAGAGGCTCCTCCAGGCCCCCAGCTTCTAGGCGGGCAGGTATGCTAAAAGGACAGGGGGAAAAGGGTGTTGTGTTCCACTGCTAGCAGCTGTGTGACAGGGGCAGCTCCCTTCTGCTCTGGGTCTATTTCACAGGATTGGTGTAAAGTTACAAATCCACAGTGAGTGTGAGGGTGCTCTTCACACTATAGAGCACCATGTGAATTAGCAAGATGGTTGTGGCTGTTGGAATAAACTGTATAGAACGAGGGAGGGCCAACTCAGAGGGCTGTAACCCCAATTCCTCACCCACATGACTCTCAACAGTAACCTCCCAATCAAAACATTCCCAGCACTCCCGACGTTGTTTCCGCCTGCAGTCCTCTGCCTCCTCTCTGCGTTGCTGGGTACTCTCCCCTCTTGCGGGGCTCCTCAAAGCTGCCCCTGATTCACTCTTCCTATGCTGTCCAGCACACGGCTGCAAGCCACATGAGCACTTCAGATGTGGTCTGTCTCTGCAAGTAAAATACATAATTGAATTTCAGGATTAGCATAAAATAGTAACAGTCATTCAGTAATAGAACTATCTCATTAGTAAAATGTTTAATATTGATCTTATGTTGAAATATTTTAGATACTTTTGGTAAAATGAAACATGCTACTCAAATTAAATCGCTTGTTTCTCTATACTTTTTTAATGCGGCTATTAATACTTTAAAATTACAGAAATAGCTCACGTTCATGGCCTACATTATACTTCCGTTGGGTAGTCTGAGACTGGCTTTAAGCTTTTTGCTCACCTGCCTGGGTAGGATAGAGTTCAACACTTGATTATGTTCAGACGCTATTTATTGCCTTATTTTGCTTTATTTTATGTGTATAGAAAACATCTCGAATATGATCTGCTACTGTCTCTGTGACCCTTCATGAGATTCAGATCCTCCCTGGCAATCAGTTTTCTCACCTAGAAAAGGAGGACCTTGAACTCTTTAGTTCTTAACAGTCCTTCCTTCTCTGACATCTGATGACTTACTAATGAATTCTGGTCTTTGCTCTGTTTTAATGTAAAAACCTTGGGAAAGTTGCCCCTTCTGTGCCACCATTTTTGTATCTGTTACATGATAAAGCTGAGACTGTCTGTCCCCCCCTCCACCTCATCAAGGGGGTTCTGTGAATCAAAGGACATGATTCAAACTTGGTCTTTCAGCTCAGCACAGCACCCCCTCCCATGCTTATGACACCCTCTAGTCCAGCAAAAACAGTAGTGCACATGTTGGAGGCTGGGCCTGGGTGGGCCCTGACGTGTTCCATTCATCTAGCATGAAATAATTCATTCAGTAAACATGCCAAGGACCAGCCCTGGACCATGTGATGGGCTCCATGGCACAGGGACCCACCTGCTGCCCTCCTGGCCCTCAAGGTGCTGACAGTGTAATGGCGAGACTCCATGCAGAAATAATGAGTTATTATAGGAGAGCCACGCCGGGAAATGTGCTGCTTGTCCTCCACAATAGGCGTGATCTGCACAAAGGAAAAGTCTGATCAGCCCCTTCACCCTTCACATCCCAGGCAGTCTCAGCCCAGTATGCACAATACTTTCTGGATAACAGGAAAACTAACATTGTGTGATAGATCCCTTTATGGGGCAGGTATGCTGACCTCCAGCTGCTATGAGTGTTGACTACCCTCTTTGGAGAGTGTGCTAGCCCTAGTGCCCAGGAAATATTTGTTAAAAGAAAGAGAGGAAGGAAATAAAAGAGGACAGAAGGAAGGAAGGAAGGAAGGATGGATGGAAGGGAAAGAGGGAGGGGGTAGGGGCCCATAATGTGGACTCCACCCTCTCAGCCTTGTACTGCAGCTATCTGGGCCCGGGTCTTTTTCCTGATAATCCCTGTCACCAGGCTTCCCTGATACAAGGACTCCATGACAGGGACCAGGTCCTATTTCTGAATTGGGATCCTACCTAGACGTCATGCATCCTAATGGGTCCTAGGTGTTCACAGCTTGATGGGGACGAAGCTGGGCCTCACGCTCAAAAGCAGAAACTTTCGTCCTGACCCTGTCCTCTCCCATTCACACCCCTTTCTCCCCACAGATGTACACAGACTCTCCCTCCCTCTCGAGTCTCCATGTTAGAGTCTCTTCCTGGAACTGCAGAATGTCTATGATCAAACCATTCCCCACCCCAGGACCTCCTTTCTCGCTCTTGGCCTGAGGCTGAGATGACCTCCTTAGTCCCAGGAGCGCTCTTGTGTTAGGCCCCAGCAGCATCTCGGCAATGTCAGGTACTGCTGCGCCTGTGGTGTCAGCAAAGGGAACAGGGGCTGTCTTCCAACATGGGGGGAATCTGGGCCCCCGGAGGCCAAGGACTCCGTAACATCACAGTATAATTTCTCAGCAGCAAACACTCAGCAGTGTCTTTGTTGAATAAATAGGTGGATGTAAAACAAGTAAAGGAGACAGGATGAGAGCTGAGCCTTGAAGACAGGCAGGGAGGCTTGAGAGGTATGCTGGACGCTGAGTCGGGGCCCCAGGGTGGAGGCAGGGAGAGGGTCATGGGAAGTAGGAGGGAGGGAGGCCCTGAAGGCCGCGGGCCTGGGGGTGGAGAGAGCTCCCAGAGCCGCCCACCAGGAGCAGCAGCAGCTGAGATGGGGAGAGGTCCTCATCCACACCCTGTCTCCCAGCTCGCTGCCTTCCTCCTGATCCTCGGGCCCCCTGTGACTGTGGGCAGGACCGTCTCCTTCCTCCTGCCCGCCCTCTCTTCCTCCCTCCTTCTCTCCCTCTTCCCCTTCTTTCTTTCTTTTCCTCCTCCCACAAATAGTTATTTAATACCTACTGTTCTAGGTTTGGGGGATACAACAGTGAATACAAATGGCAAAGTTGCCGTTTTCCTGAAGCCTATACCGCAGTGAGGGAAAAGGAAATAAATACAGATGTATACCTCAGAGAGGGTGGTGCGCGCCATGGGGAAAAGAGAGTGAAGGAGGTAGAGGAAGGGACGCTGGGGTTCAGTCCAGGGAGACCAGGGAAGGCGCCCGGCTGGCAACACTTCAGCAGAGACTTCAGGGAAGGCCAGTGGTGGGGAAGGAGCTGCAGCAGCAGGGCCCTGAAGTGGGGGGGCTGCCGTGGACCCCATCACCACACCCTCTGTGGGGAGGGAGGCGGCAGGTAGCATGAGTGCCCCTGTTTCACAGAGGACAGTGAGGCTCCCAGGGGTAAAGGAGGACACTCCAGGCCACAGCTAATCAGCAGGTCTGGGTTTCCAGCCCTGTTCTCTGGAGTTTTTCCACGTAGCCTGATCATCCACTCTGCAATCAGCAGACCAGAGAATCTCTTTTGCATGGACAGCCTCTGCCCTCACTGCCTCCCCGAAGATGTCTCTGGGAGGTGAAGGTGTGAGCGCAGGGCAGCCGAGTCAGCCCTGGGGCTGCAGAGCAGACGTGTCACCTACTGACAGGAGCACGGCCGGCCACTCTCCTCTACCTCCCCTCGCCATCAAGCAGCGCTGCTCTGTCCCAGGCCTCATGGTCTCTGGACCGCCATTTAATTTTCTAATTGATGGCAGTTGTTGGCAGCTCCCCCGGCCTTCCTTCCTGCTCAGCGCTGCCTCTTCTTTCTCTGTGTGCCCTCGGTGTGTGTGTCTCACCTTGTGCAGGGTGGCGTGGCTCTCTGCCTTTACTCCGTCGGCCTCTGGTGTCTCTGCCCTCATGAGTCTCTGCCTCTGTCCTTTACCTGACCATCCCCTGCCGGCCCCCACCTGCTGTGGTAGCTCTCCACAGTGAAACTCCCTCTGAGTTTCACTCCCCCACCCCCACGTGTTACCTAACACCGAGGAGGCAGCTAAGCCTGGTACACACACACACACACACACATACACACACACACACACACACACACACACACGGGGCCGGCCACCTGCAGCATGCGAAGGCACAATCCTTGTGGGCAGATCTGCAGCGTCACTTAAAATGGCCTTAAAGCAGAGTCTGGGCACTAAGTAGGCCCTTAGAGGTAGCTGAATCAAGCCCTCTCACTGTGCGGCTGGATGAGGACACTCAGGCTTAGAGGGAGGAGGGGACTCCACCAAGGTCAAGCAACCTTGTGGCAGAGCTCAGGCTCTCTAGAGGTCCCGCCCCCCAGTTCCTGCACACCTGCAAGTCCCCACACGTGTCAGAGCTCCCGAGGGCTACGTCTGAGTAGAAAGAGACCCTGCCTGTCCTTCTTTATTCCCTCCCTCCCGTTTCCCCTCCTTCCTTCTTCTCTTTCTCTTGTCTTCCTATCTGCTATCCTTCTGTCCATTTAACACATTTTTATTGAACACCTACTATTTTCAAAGTGCCGTGCTCTGTGCCGAAGGAGGGATAGTGAGCCAGGGGTGTGAGTCCTGTTCACATGAATTCATCCAATACATTTTTCTTGCACGCTACCAGGTGGCAGGCACTGCTCCAAATTCAGGTGAGCAAGGCAAAGTGCACAGAGCGTCAGTTGAGAGAGGCAGGCAGAGAGTCAGTTAGCAGTTTGATGTGAGCCTGTTTCAGCAGAAGGACTAAGCTGCACATGTTCTGTGGGAACTCAGAGGCAGGGCACCAAACCGAGGGGCGGGGCAGGAGACCACAGGTGAGGGGCTTCCTGGGAGAGTGAACCACTAAACTAAGACCTGACTGATGAAGAGATCCTGGCTGCGTGATTACCGGGCTGTGTGACTTACCCTTTCTGATTCTCAGTTTTGACATCTGTCAGATGGGGATGATAATACCCACCTCTTAGGGATTTTAAGAGAATTCAATGACAGAATTAAATGACAGGTTGTTTGCCTAAGCCTCAGTTTCTTCATCTATAAAACGGGGACAATAGCCAGATGCGGTGGCTCAGACCTATCATCTTAGCACTTTGGGAGGCTGAGGCAGTATTAATCTTAGCACTTTGGGAGGCTTGAGCTCAAGAGTTCAAGATCAGCCTAAGCAAAAATGAGACTCTGTCACTTCTACTATAAATAGAAAAAAGAGACTGAGACCTCGTCTTTAAAAGATAGTTGGGCTGAAGATTCAAGTGCGAATAAAATTAAATTATCATTAAAAAAATAAATAAATATAAGCTACTCAAAAAAAAAAAAAAATAGTTGTCTTAGTGCCTAAGTGGTTAGGGCTCCAGCCACATGCACCAGGACTGGTGGGTTTGAATCCAGCCCGGGCTTGCTAAACAACAATGACAACAACAAAAAATAGCTGGGTGTTGTGGTGGGTGCCTATAGTCCCAGCTACTTGGGAGGCTGAGGCAAGAGAATCGCTTAAGCCCAAAAGTTTGAGGTTGCTGTAAGCTGTGACGCCATGGCACTCTACTGAGGGTGGCATTGTAAGCCTCTGTCTCAAAAAAAAAAAAAAGCTTGTGGTAGGCGCCGGTAGTCCCAGCTACTTGAGAGGCTTAAGCCCAAGAGTTTGAGGTTGCTGTGAGCTATGACTGTGCAGCACTCTACCCAGGGCAACAAAGTAAGACTCTGTCTCAAAATAAATAAATTACTTAATTAATAAGCAAATAAATAAGTAAAATAAAATAGGGATAATAACGAGACTGTCACAGAGGGCCTTTTCTTTTGATGCAAATGGTAAGTGACAGAGCTTTGCAGATTCCGAAATGCTGCTCCACAACGAATTTTAGTCGTGATCATTGCTGTCATTATGCAGAGGTTAAGGCTAGTAGTTAAGACAGATTAGCTAGAACTTCATGGGTAGGAGGTTTTATTTCATTATTTTGATAATTAAGTTTTCACTTTCGTGCTTGTGCCCCTACATCCTGGGTGAAGAAAGGATTTACTGAGCGTTTCCTATATCCCAGGCCCCAGGCTACATGCTTCATCTCATTATAAGCCTCAGGAGAGCCCTCCAGGGTAGCATTTCAATGTCTTATTTCCACCATCCAGTGGTAGACTCAGAGAGGTAAAATAACTTTTCAAAGTGTGCACAGCCTGGAGTAAGTGCTATCAGCTTTCCACTTCCAGTGACTGGGAGAGCTGGAGGACTAACCCACCTGCCCTGTGGAGGCCACAGCTTCTTGTTCTGACGGGGCTGGTTAACACAATGGGTTCTGGAGTCATGGAACCAGGGATGGTGAAGGCAGAAGACTGCTGAGGGGTCTTCTTCTCCCCTCTCCTTCCCAAGAAGGGGGAGGTGAGACCCAAAGAATGAATTATAGTCAGACAATGAGACAGTAAAACCATCTCCATGATGTTTTCAGGGCTCCACAGTTCATAATAGAAAAATGTACCAGGGTCATTTGGGGGGCTTTAAAATGTACCAGGGACTTTTGGGGGGCCTTTAAAAAATTAATTTGTAATACTTACAAATTAGAGATTTCATATAAAAGTCCAGATCTCCAGCATCTCTTGAACAAGTCTATGGAAACATCACGGAACTTGGGTCCTAATTCCTACATGGCTGCAAGTAGTGGCAGCTGAGGACGGCTGCCTGCTCAGATGGGGGCAGTTCCATGCAGGCCTCAGCCCACTGTCTCACCCCTCTGCTTCAGCATTTCCGTCCTGCCCTGCCCTGCCTCAGGGAGCATTTGCATTCAAGACCCCTCCTTCACTAAGTGTTTTCACCCATGTCAGCAGGGAAGAAAGGACAGGAACCAGGTCCACTGATTCCCTGTTTTTTCCACCCTGCCAGGCGGCTGGCTACATACAGATTATTCAGAAGGAAGTCTAGATTGATTCTGCCCCAGTTAGGTTTCCTACAGTCTAGCACTGGAGCTGTTTTTTTGCTTGTTTGTTTGGTTTTTGGTTTTTTTGAGACAGAGTCTCAAGCTGTCACCCTTGGTAGAGAGCCATGGCATCACAGCTCATAGCAACCTCAAACTCTTGGGCTTAAGCGATTCTCTTGCCTCAGCCTCCCAAGTAGCTGGGACTACAGGCGCCTGCCACAAGCCTGCTATTTCTTGGTTGTACTTGTCATTGTTGTCTGGCAGGCCCAGGCTGGATATGAACCCACCAGCTCTGGTGTATGTGGCTGGCACCCTAGCCGCTGAGCTACAGGTGCCAAGCCTGGAGCTGTTTTTCTTAGGTTCTCTTTTTTTTTTTTATTTTCAGTTGATAAATTCCCTAATTCCTTTCTGACTGGCATTTTTTAATAAATAAAAAAGAAGTATTTATTCTTAGATTAGCTTTGGCATTTGATACCTTTTAGATGACATCTGTAAGTGATTAGATAAATGATTCCTTTTCACAGCATTAGGCATAAGTAGTACTTGAATTAAGGCCCTTGCCCAGTCTGTCCTCTGTGCCCAGTGAATACCCAAATAAACAGGGTCCTTCCCTGAACTCTGATTCATCCCCATATCATCAGTCACTTATATTACAAACCACACTTGAGACAAAGCATAGCCCTGGTGTCAGCTGAGTTTGGAGTTAGAACTCAGCCTGTGGCTGTAGTTAGCTGAGGCCATAGACAGGGGAGTGTTTTGATTCTCTCTGCCTCTGCCTCTGCCTTTCTTTCCCCTTTTTTCCCTACCCTCCTTGGGCTATTCACTAACACAGTCCTCTTTGCCAGGCCTTCTCTTAACCCCTGTGGACCCCCACCTCGAGAGCTCAATAGAAGGAGCTCACCCAGGTGACTCCAGTAAAGACCAAGAGCCCTTTGTGGTGTTCAGCAGGGCTCGACACAACCCATGGGGCTTTAACTGTGGTGACAGTCATAGCCCATTGGCAGAGAAAGGAAATCTTCCTACCTCGTCCTAATCCCTTCCAAGATATGGAGACTGGGTATCCAGAACTGTCTGTCCACATGGTGGTCTAGGCAGCCAGATTCTGAGTGCCCGCAGAGCCAAGGGCATAATTTTTCTCTGGGCATTTTTTCCAGGCCATTGTTTGAATGTCACAACTGCCAATGACCAATGAGTGCTTCCTTATTAGAGTTTCAAAATGTTGACTCAAAAATAGAAGGATGGGGTAGGCCATCTTCCTCATTCTTTCTCCACACATAGCAAAGTAGAAAGTAATTACATTCAGTGTGGTTTTGACAAATCAGCTGTTGACTGGTAGGTAATTACAGAGCTAATGCTCCATGGCTCATCAATAAGCTCTGACCTCACCTTCTGATCAGCAGTTCAAGTTCTGACAACTTAATGTTTTTACTTGTTAATGGAGCCAGACGACCTAGAATTAGGAAGGCCCTTGAGGACAGCAAATTCCACCCTCTACCCAGATGCTCTATGAGGCCCAGTCTTGCACACAACCTTCCATAGATAAAAGTTGCTAACGGAGATGTTTTTGGACACACTTCTTGTTATGCTTTTTGCCTCATCCCAAATACTTTCCCTTATCCTGAATCTGAGTCATGATGGAAGAGAGAAGCTGGGACACTGGAGGGACTGCACACTTAGAGGCGCAGGAGGCGGGGCTCCGTCTGCTACTCACTCCAGAGGAAGGCTGCGAGGGAGGGGGCAATGTTTAGGTTCTCTACGTTTGGTTTTTAGAAGCCCTTCATGTATATACAGAATGGGATTCTGATGGGAAAGGAGTAAGAGCTTCTCTCTGGAGCTTTGGTGGGTCCTCTGTCCTTGCCTTAGCACAGAGCCATTTGGAGAGAGAAGGAAAACTTCTTGGGTTAGACAAGTACATGGAATCACCTGGTAGTTGATGGATATTTTGAAAGCAAAGCCTGAGCATCTTCTGTCATAACTGTCATCATCCCTGTTTCAAAGGCAGGAAACTGAAATTGACTGAGGTGTCTGAAGCTTCCACAGACATGGCAGAGCTGTGACTTGGCCCCAGACCCACTGTTCTTTCTAGTGCTCTGGAGTTCTTGGTTTTAAAGCATCTCTAGGGGAGGAGGACATCCTCCTTGGCCTGGACACAGTGGTTCCTTTCATCCATAAAGTGCTTTCTCAAACCTTCTCATGTTATCTCACTGAGTTTTCACCAGCTCCATGAAATGAAGTAGACAAGGGTCGTGATCTTTATTTCCTGTGCAATAAAACTGAGGTTCTGAGTGGTTACAGAGCTGCCCGAACTTCACACAGCTAACCAGGGCTGAAGAGACCGTGATCACACATTCGGTGCACAGCCGCTGTTAATACTGTTCCTCACAGTGCGTGGCTGGACACTCTCCAGACAGCCCTCATACAGCCTGCCGTGCCTGTGTTATCTCCTTTGAGACACACCTGCACTGCCAACCTGTGAGTTGGACTGTTCCCCCCTTCACAGGTGAGAAAACTGAGGAAGGCTTTCGCAAAGTCAAGGGGTCAGGGAAAGAGCCTATGCCTCTGTGCCTCTTTGTTATTAATAGTTTGAGTCGCTACAACAAATACACGGGCTCAATGGCTTAAACAACAGGAATTTATTTTCTCACTTTGGCTTGTATACGGCCATCTCCTTGCCTTCATGGGAGCGTCCCTCTGGGTTCACATCTGCTTTTCTTACACAGACATCAGTCAGTTGAGTTAGAACTCAGCTGAACGATCTCATTTTACTTCAATTATGACGTCATTTGGCCTTAATGCCTCTTTAAAGGCCCCATCTGGAATATGGCCACATTCTAAAGTACTAGAGGTTAGGACTTCAACATATGAATTGGGGAGGACACAGTTCAGTGCATAACACCCTCTATGGCCCAAGTCTTCTCAGCCAGGTTTCCCGAAGTGTTCCTCTGGCTTCAGGTTAATCCTATCTCAATGGACTTGCATGAGCTGGGTAATTTACTTCTATGGCCCCCACCTGTGCTGAGAGCCCCATCCCTGTACTGGGCCTGCCATTTTGGGATTGTCAAGAGGCCTGGAAGGAGCTTGGGAGTGAGGAGGGGAAATCTAAAAGATAAGTTGTCAGGCTGGGCTGACTCTGTCAGTGACTGGGGGAGGGGAGTTGCCTCCACCCTGGCTTCTCCTAGCAGAGTTTCCCAAGGAAGCTGTGTTGTGACATCCTGCTGCCACTGAGGGCTCTAGAGCCCTGTGGCACTCGCTCCATAGATGGGGCAGAGCCTTTCACCCCTTACACTTTCCCCCGGTGGGCAGGAACATTTGAGGTTGATGCTTAGTATCTGTGAGCCAAAAATTTGAGTACAGTAAAAGGGACTCAAGTCATCTTTGAAGGCAACTGATTTAGAGGACAGACATCTTCCCATACCTGGAAGGGCAGGGTTCACACACACTGCCTATCTCCTAATTGCCAGCCACTGTCCACACACCTAACATACCTATCTTATCTCTTCCTCAAACACAATATATCGCCAAGACAGAGGTATTCCTATCTGCACTTTATTTTATTTTATTTCATTTTTTTATTAAATCATAGCTGTGTACATTAATGCAATCATGGGACACCATACACTGGTTTTATAGACTGTTTGACACATTTTCATCACACTGGTTAACATAGCCTTCCTGGCATTTTTTTAGTTATTGTGTTAAGACATTTATATTCTACATTTACTAAGTTTCACATGTACCCTTGTAAGATGCACCATAGGTGTAATCCCACCAATCACCATCCCTCCACCTATCCTCCCCCCACCCTCCCCTCCCTCTCCCCCTTCCCCATAGTCTTAGATTATAATTGGGTTATAGCTTTCATGTGAAAGCCATAAATTAGTTTCATAGTAGGGCTGAATACATTGGATACTTTTTCTTCCATTCTTGAGATACTTTACTAAGAAGAATATGTTCCAGCTCCATCCATGTAAACATGAAAGAGGTAAAGTCTCCATCTTTCTTTAAGGCTGCATAGTATTCCATGGTGTACATATACCACAATTTATTAATCCATTCGTGGATCCATGGGCACTTAAGCTTTTTCCATGACTTAGCAATTATGAATTGGGCTGCAGTAAACATTCTGGTACAAATATCTTTGTTATAATGTGATTTTTGGTCTTCTGGGTATAAACGTAGTAGAGGAATTATAGGATTGAATGGCACATCTATTTTTAGATCTCTAAGTGTTCTCCAAACATCTTTCAAAAAGGAATGTATTCATTTGCATTCCCACCAGCATTGTAGAAGTGTTCCCTTTTCTCCACATCCATACCAACATCTCTGATCTTGGGATTTTGTGATATGGGCTAAACTTCCTGGATTTAGATGATATCTCAAAGTAGATTTGATTTGCATTTCTCTGATGATTAAGGATGATGAGCATTTTTTCATATGTCTATAGGCCTGCGCCTGTCTCCTTCAGAGAAGAAGATCCCTTGCCCAGCCTGCAATGGGATCACTTATTCTTTTCTTGCTTATACATTTGAGTTCTCTGTGGATTCTGGATATTAAACCTTTGTTGGAGGCATAACCTGCAAATATCTTTTCCCATTCTGAGGGATGTTTGCTTGCACTCATTGTCTTCTTGGCTGTGCAGAAGTTTTTAGTTTGATCAGGTCCCAGTATTGTATTTTTCAAGCTGCTTCAATTGCCTGGGGGGGTCCTCCTCATAAAATACTCGCCCAGACCGATTTCTTCAAGGGTTTTCCCTGCACTCTCTTCTAGTATTTTTATAGTTTCATGTCTTAAGTTTAAATCTTTAATCCAGTGAGAGTCTATCTTAGTTAATGGTGAAAGGTGTGGGTCCAGTTTCAGTCTTCTACAGGTTGCCAGCCAGTTCACCCAGCACCATTTGTTAAATAGGGAATCTTTTCCCCACTGAATGTTTTTAATTGGCTTGTCAAAGATCAAATAACGGTAAGTAGCTGGATTCATCTCTTGGTTCTCCATTCTATTCCATACATCTGCCTCTCTGTTTTTGTGCCAGTACCATGCTGTTTTGATCGCTATTGATTTATAGTATAGTCTGAGGTCTGGTAGCGTGATTCCTCCTGCTTTGTTTTTATTTCTGAGTAATGTCTTGGCTATTCGAGTTTTTTTCTGGTTCCATATAAAATGAAGTATTATTTTTGCAAGATCTTTAAAGTATGACAGTGGAGCTTTAATGGGGATTGCATTAAAATTATATGTTGCTTTGGGTAGTATGGACACTTTAACAATGTTGATTCTTCCCAGCCATGAGCATGGTATGTTTTTCCATTTGTTAACATTTTCAGCTATTTCTTTTCTTACAGTTTCATAGTTCTCTTTATAGAGATCTTTCATGTCCTTTGTCAGATAAACTCCCAAACATTTCATCTTCTTGGGCACTATTGTGAATGGAACCTTAACTGTTTTTTCAGCTTGACTATTGTTGGTATGTATAAAGGCTACCGATTTATGAATGTTGATTTTGTAACCTGAGACACTGCTGTATTCCTTGATCACTTCTAAGAGTTTTGTAGTAGAATCTCTGGTGTTTTCCAGGTATACAATAATATCATCTGTGAAGAGCGAGAGTTTGATCTCTTCTGACCCTATATGGATACCCTTGATCGCCTTTTCTTCCCTAATTGCGATGGCTATAGCTTCCATTACAATGTTAAAGAGCAGTGGAGACAATGGGCAGCCTTGTCTGGTTCCTGATCTGAGTGGAAATGATTTCAATTTAACTCCATTCAATACGATATTGGCTGTGGGTTTGCTGTAGGTGGCCTTTATCAGTTTAAGAAATGTCCCTTGTATACCAATTTTCTTAAGTGTTCTGATCATGAAGGGATGCTGGATATTATCAAAAGCTTTTTCTGCATCAATTGAGAGAATCATATGGTCTTTGTTTTTTAATTTGTTTATATGCTGAATTATACTTATAGATTTACATATAATCCCAGGGTCTCAACCAGCCTTGAGACCCTGGAATAAAACTGACTTTGTCATGATTTATAATTTGTTTGATGTGTTGCTGGATTCTGTTTGTTAGGCTCTTGTTGAATATTTTTGCATCTGTATTTATTAGTGATATTGGTCTATAATTTTCTTTTCTTGTTGGGTCTTTTCCTGGTTTGGGGATCAGGGTGATGTTTGCTTCATAGAACATGTTTGGTAGTCTTCCTTCTTTTTCTATATTTTGGAACAGTTTGAGTAATATAAGTACTAGTTCCTCTTTAGAGGTTTAGTAGAATTCTGACTTGAAGGCATCTGGTCCCGGGCTTTTCTTTTTAGGGAGATTTCGTATGGTTGATGCTATTTCAGAACTTGATATTGGCCTGTTCAAAATTTCCACTTGATTCTGGCTAAGTCTTTGAAGGTGATGTGCTTCCAAGTATCGGTCAACTTCCTTCAGATTTTCATATTTCTGAGAATAAAGTTTCTTATATTCATTAAGGATTTTTTGAATTTCTGAGGAGTCTGTTGTTATTTCATCTTTGTCATTTCTGATTGATGAAATTAGAGATTTTACTCTTTTTTTCCTGGTTAGGTTAGCCAAGGGTTTATCTATTTTATTGATCTTTTCAAAAAACCAACTTTTTGGTTTATTGATCTGTTGTATAATTCTTGTTTTCAATTTCATTTAATTCTGCTCTAATTTTGGTTTTTTTCTTCTTCGGGGTTTGGGGTTGGAATGTTCTTCCTTTTCCAGTTGCTTGAGATGTTCCATTAAGTTGTTACCTACCTCCCTTTCTGTTCTCTTGAGGAAGGCCTGCAGTGCTATAAATTATCCTCTTGGGACTGCCTTTGCGGTATCCCGGAGTATCTGATAATTCATGTCTTCATTCTCATTTTGTTCCAAAAATTTAGCAATTTCCTTCTTAATCTCATCTCTGACGCAGCTATCATTCAACATAAGGTTATTTAACTTCCATGTTTTTGTATGAGTATGCAGATTCCTGTTGTTACTGAGTTCAACTTTTATTCCATGGTGGTCCGAGAAGATGCCAGGAATAATCTATTCCTTTAAATTTACTGAGGTTAGACTTGTGACCTAAGATGTGATCAATTTTGGAATATGTTCCGTGGGCTGATGAGAAGTATGTGTATTCAGTTTTGTTGGGATGAAATGTTCTGTAGATGTCTGCTGAATCCAAATGTTGGATGGTTAGGTTTAAATCTAAAATTTCTTTGCTCAGCTTCTTATTGGAGGATCTATCCCACACTGCCAAAGGAGTGTTGAAATCTCTGACTATTATGGAGCTGGAGGAAATCAAGTTGCTCATGTCTGTTAGAGTTTCTCTTATAAATTGAGGCGCATTCTGGTTGGGTGCGTAGATATTGATAATTGAGATCTCATCATATTGAGTATTACCATTGACAAATATGAAGTGACCATTCTTATCTTTCCTTACTTTTGTTGGTTTAAAGCCTATTGTGTCTGCAAATAGAATTGCAACACCTGCTTTTTTCTGATTACCATTTGCCTGAAATATGGACAACCATCCTTTCACCCTGAGTCTATATTTATCTTTTAAGGTAAGATGTGACTTTTGTATGCAGCAAGTATCTGGCCTGAGTTTTTGTATCCAGTCAGCTAACCTGTGCCTCTTTAGAGGACAGTTTAAGCTGTTCACATTAATGGAGAATATTGATAAGTCTGGTAAAATTTTGGGTATTGAGTTTTTCAAAAGTCCAGTGGACATATTTAATCCTTTCGCCACTGTGGAAGTTGGAGTTTGATCAAAAGTTTCTGAGTGAGTTTACTTTTATGGTAGAGGATTGGGCTGGTCATTATGGAGTATAGTTCTGAGAATATCCTGAAGAGCTGGTTTGGCTATGGCAAATTTCTTCAACATGTGAATGTCATTAAAGTATTTAATTTCTTCATCATAAATGAAACTCAGTTTAGCTGGATACAGGATCCAGGGTTGAAAGTTATTTTGTTTTAGGAGATTAAAAGTCCATGACTACCCTCTTCTGGCTTGAAAAGTTTCAGCAGAGAGATCTGCAGTCATTCTAATATTCTTCCCTTTGCAAGTAATGGATTTCTTACGTCTGGCTGCTTTCAGAATTTTCTCCTTCATATTAACTTTAGTGAAGTTAACTATGATATGCCTGGGGGATGTCTTATTCAGATTGAGTCGTGCTGGAGTTCTGAAACTGTCTGCTATCTGAATTTCAGAATCTCTTGGCATGTCTGGAAAATTCTCTTTCATAATTTCATGGAGAATGGCTTCTGTGCCTTGTGAGGCCACTGCATCTCTTTCAGGGATTCCAATGAGGCAGATATTAGCCTGCTTTGAATTATCCTAGAGCTCTCTGAGAGAATGATCCGTTTTTGCTCTCTATTTCTCTTCTTCTTTGATAGTTTGGGAGCGTTCAAAAGCTTTGTCTTCAATGTCAGAAATCCTTTCTTCTGCTTGCTCTACTCTGTTACTGAGGGATTCTACTGTATTTTTCAGATCTTTGAGGGCTACAAATTCTTGCTTCAGTGCGTCAAAGTCTTTGGTGGATTTTTTCTTTAAATTCGTTAAATTCTTGAGACAACTTTTGAATTTCTCCTCAAATTTCTAATTTTGACTTTTGAATTTCTCCTTGAATTTCTAATTCCAAATTTTCCTCCATTATATTAATCTTATTTGCAATCCAAATTCTGAATTTGATTTCTGACATCTCGGCCAGCTGTTTATGAATGGGATCTTGAGTTACATCTGCCATATCTTTCCTTGGGGTGGTTGATCTATTCTGGTTATTTATTTTACCAGAGTTTTTCCATTGATTCCACCCCATGATTATTTTACACTGTTTGACTTTTCCCCTGGAGCTTTGTCGAGGACCTGTACAGTGCTATGGCCTGAGAAACTGGAGACCTGTTTGGTGTGGTGGAGCTAAGTAGTTCTGTCTTGTTTTCATCTGGTCTCTGTCTGACCCTAGTGAAACAGTTACTCTGGGTTGAAGTTCAGCTGTGGAGAAATACCAGCAATTAAGTCACCCCACCCCCCAGAGGCAACAATTGCAAAAGGAAAATCAAACCTTCCTACAACCGCACACCCAGCGCACCACTTGGATAGTCCTTGGGCAATTTCCACAGTTCAAAAGGTCCAAATCAATTGTCTCGGTCAGCACCTGTCTCAGGTGGGACAGTTTAAAAGGTCTCTGGCAACTAGATTGCAGCGGTCTATTTACAACTCAAGTATGACTTGCTCTGGTGCTCCATGAAGTCAGGAGTACCTACCCAGCATATAGATTAGCCTGGGAAGGTTGATACCTCCTTCCCCACCTTGCAGCTCTGTCACACCTAGTCACTGAGAGCCCTGCCGTGCTTTGACCAAGGTGCCTCCAAGAGCAGATACTCCAGGGGTTTGCACCTGCCTGAATCACAAGGAAGTCTATATCTGCTCAGCCAGGCCGCTTCTCTCTGCCTCTATCCAGCAGGGGCAGTGTGTCCTGACAACCTTGGGCACTTGATGGAGGCTGGGGGGTGTTCACTCAGTTCCAGCCCCACCC
Source organism: Nycticebus coucang (assembly GCF_027406575.1). Classification (NCBI taxonomy): domain Eukaryota; kingdom Metazoa; phylum Chordata; class Mammalia; order Primates; family Lorisidae; genus Nycticebus; species Nycticebus coucang. Next base: position 45,432,364 of record NC_069801.1, on the reverse strand, counting down.
CTGATTGATGTTACTGACCGAACAGAACAACTTTGCGGAATTTGTTTCTGTCCCAGCTAAATTCCCCTGAAGAAGAGAAGCTGTTTTGAGTCCACAGAACCTGTACCTCAGGCCCTATCTTTGCTGCTGCAAAGGTTTGTATTCACAGCTTGGTTAGCTGTCAGTTCTAGCCGCCTGCACTCCTTTGTCTAGGCTGACGGTCCCCTGAGGGCCAGGTGCGTCTTAGACTAAGTAAATTAGTCCTCTGGGTCAGCCCCACCCTGGGAGTCAGCTGGCACTGCACGTGCATTTTCTAGTCCCTGTGCTCCACTTAGGCTGGTACCGCCTCAGGCAAACACTTTACTCATGGGGCCTGCTTTTCCGTACCAGATCTGTTCTGCCAGTGGTTGCCACCTGAGAAGATGCCCAGCCTCCTCTGGTTGCCCAGAGAGACAGGGGGTGTGACTTCGGAATATCTGGGGGTGAGTCCCATTGTTGCCAAAAACAGCTGCTGCTCTGCGCCTCGGGGCACTGTTGCTCTAGCGTGGTTCCCTCTCAGCCGACCATCCTCTTCTCACTTCCGCACTGCAGAATCAGCACTAGACCAACTGTAGTCCCTGCCCTGTCCACACCCCTCGAGAAATCACCCAAGAATCTGTCCTGGTGGACAGACCTCCAGACCTCAGAGTGAGAGTGGAGGGGAGTGCTGGGAGCTCAGAATTGCAGGTAGAGAATATATACAGTTTTGTGCCTGGCAGGAGAATGCTGTGGCACCCTAGTAGGGGAGGTAGGTTCAGTTTTTAAAGGGTCTCTCCCGTGGAGTGTAGTGGGAGGACCTTTGAACTCTGCTCATATGTTTGTGGGGCACTCTGAGCCATTCTCATGGGGGATGGGAATCCCGTTTGCTTGGTGATGGATTTTGTACCTTTTGTTTGTATCCTTGGGGTCACAGCTCACCTCAGCGGGGTTGATGTGCATTCTTCAACCTTCTATCTTGGTATAGCTCTAATCCACCAGGTCACTTGCTAAATTTCTGTCCTTTAACTCTCCTTCTGGATGGGAGCCTCTGTGGAAAGCTGGCTTCAGTCAGCCATCTTGTCTCCACCCCCCGAGAATCCTGACATTCTGTGGATATAATAAAATGTGCAACAAGTCAAAAGTGTAGCTGAAATGTTCCCAGATAAATATGTTTTCTTTCTTTGCTTCTTGTAAATTTATGCTTGTTCTATGTCATCCTCAGGTTTTAAGCTTTAGGGAGATTAATTATTTTCAGGGTCCCTGCTTAGAATCTTGGTGCTGGTTCTCAGAAGGCTTCTCCTTCAGCATTCAGGCATCATCTGTCCCTCACGAAGCGCATCGGACCACAAGTGCCATCTTGCAAGGAATCCGCCTCTGCTTCCAGTGGCACCTCCTTATCTGCATTTTACAAATATGGGAATGGAAGCTTAGAGAAGGTCTATGACTTGCCCATGGCCAGACAGTTTTCCAGAGGATTCAGGAATGTGTTAGTGCTCTAAACCAGTAACTTCCACAACTCTCTTATCATAAGAAGCATATGATGGCTGAGTGTGGTGACTCACACATGTAATCCTAATACTTTGGGAGGCCAAACAAGAAGATTTTTTTTAATTTTTTTTATTGTTAAATCCTAGCTGTGTACATTAGTGCAATTGCCTGTACCCATTCTAAGATGCACCATAGATGTGGCCCCACCCATTGCCCTCCCTCCACCAAAACCTCCCCCCTCCCTTCCCCTTCCTTGGCCCTTTCCCCATAGTCTTTGCTATAGTTGGGTTATAGTCTTCATGTGAAAGCTATAATTTAGCTTCATAGTAGGGCTGAGTACATTGGATACTTTTTCTTCCATTCCTGAGATACTTTGCTAAGAAGAATATGTTCTAGCTCCATCCATGTAAACATGAAAGAGGTAAAGTCTCCATCTTTCTTTAAGGCTGCATAATATTTCATGGTATACATGTACCACAGTTTGCTAGTCCATTCGTGGGTCGATGGGCTCTTGGGCTTCTTCCATGACTTAGCAATTATGAATTGGGCTACAATAAACATTCTGGTACAGATGTCTTTGTTATATTGTGACTTTTGGTCTTCTGGGTATAAACCTAGTAAAGGAATTATAGGATCGAATGGCAGGTCTATTTTTAGGTCTCTAAGTATTCTTCAAACATCCTTCCAGAAGGAACGTATTAGTGGGCATTCCCACCAGCAGTGTAGAAGTGATAAGAAGATTTTTTGAGGCTTGGAGTTAGACACTAGCCTAAGCAAGTGTGAGACCCTATCTGTACTAAAAATAGAAAAATTAGTCAGGTGTGGTGGTGGTATCTGCCTATTGTCCCAGTTATTTGGGAGGCTGAGGCAGGAGGATCACTCAAGCCCAGGACTTTGAGGTTGCTGTGAGTTGTGATGATACCACTGTACTCTCACCCAGGTTACAGAGGAAGAAAGGAAAGAAGAAAGGAAGGAAGGAAAGAAGGAAGGGAGGGAGAGAGAAAAAGGAGGGAGAAATACAGTGCATTAGTTAAAAAAATTTATATTCTGAAGGGCCCAGTGCAGTGGCTTGTGCCTATAATCCCAGCCCTCTGGGAGGCTGAGGCAGGTGGATTGCTTGAGCTCAGGAGTTCGAGATCAACCTGGGCAAGAGTGAGACCCCATCTCTAAAAAAGTAGCCAAGCATTGTGGTTCCAGATACTGGGGAAGCTGAGGCAAGAGCATCTTTTAAGCCCAAGAGATCGATGTTGCTGTGAGCTGTAATGACATGGCACTCAACCCCAGGGTGACGGAGACTCTGTGTCCAAAAAAAAAACCCCAAAATTTAGATTCCTTAGACACTGATTGGTCTAGAAAAAATAGAGATTCTCAAGCCTTTTGCCAGAGATTCAAATTCAGTGGACTTGGAGTGGGACCCAAGAACCTATCATTTTAGCAAGTATACTCCTCATGCAAGTTGGGGGGTCATTGCATTGAAGAACATTACCCCGTTCTTCATTACCCCAAGTATGAAAAGTGCTCTGCCCCAGGTTGCATTCTTGCCCTTTATTCAAAGTCAAGTTTCTTTCTCAGCTAGCAACTTGCTTTGATGGCCCCCTTGTTGCCTGAATGAGGTCCTTGTCACTCACCACTGTCTGCAAACATACATCAGTGTTTCAGAACGTTGACTGCCAAAAATCCCAGAGCCACCTTGCCAAGACTTTAAATTAGGTATTAGCATCAGGTCAAGGAAAGAATTCTTCCGCTATCTCACCATAAGGTGGCCATCACCTTTTCAGCTATTGCCACTGAAATTCTGTCCAGTTTTCTATATTCCTGGGGCTAAGCTGCTACCTACCCTCTGGGACAGGGTGGGTGAGAGATTGCCTTGAGAGCTGTTTTGTTGTATGGTCTTTTGTACAAGGTCAGCTTCTAGCAATTAATTTTCTCTAATCACCTGGGATTGCTGTTGTCTATAGACCTATACCAAAAGAAACATAATACATCTCAGAAAAGGAAAAAAAATAACAAACAAAATACTCTATCCAAGCTCTGCTCTGTTTTCAAGGTAAAGGACATGATCTTACTGATTCCTTTGCAGCCCTCAGAATTGTACGGCACATTAATTAGGAATCCAGAGCCCTGGAACAAGGGAAATGACTTTGTGTTTCAATTTAATTTGTTCTCATTTTTTGACAGGGTCAAAGTCCACCTTCCTAGTCTGAATCTGAAAGCAAATTATAAGCTGCGCCATTTTTCTATTGATGTGCCCAAGCTAAAGACCTTTGGAAAACATTTTCATCTGGGAATTGATCCCATTGATGGTGTTTTCTCTCAATCCCATCTAGCAAACACAGACGGCAGCCTTACCATGCACCAAAAACCGAGGCAGTGGCAGGAAGGGAATAGAAAGGAAGGAGAAGCTGTGCCTCTGATGGAGGTAATGGTAGCACGGAAAGGTGAGAGCTCAGCAGGGGACGCTCAGGGTCCTCTGGCTGGAGAGATCAGGGTGGGCTTTTTCAAGAAGGCTTTGGAAGGTGGTAAGAGTCAGCACAGCAGCCGCCGTGACCCGCGCCAGTGCTGGGCTGTGCATGCAGACGTATCACTCACTTCATGCTCAAAACCACCTGGGGAGTAAACAGCAGATAAGCTCAGTGTTGAATCATCCAGGCGCTTGGGGATCCAGTTTTGGCTCATCCACAGGCCATGGTGTGACCTGGAGCCAGTGAATGAACCTGCCTGATTTTCAGACTCCTGCAGTGTGAAATGGGGATATGACCCCACAGGGTAGTTGTGAGAATTATAGGAAATAACCCGTACTGGTGAGTGCAAAGGTGAGGCAGGAGAGAGACGGGTAGCCCACCCTGGAGGTCACCCCCCCACTGTGACCCTGGTTGTACTGAGCAGCCTCCATCATCCTAGACCTATCAGGCTGCCCTCTCCCTGATACCTCAAAGGGACAAAAAGAATGTTAGCCGCATTGCCACACAACTGGTGGCATCGGAGCTGGGATCTTAACTGGAGCCTGTCTGACCCAGGGACTCTTGACTGTAAAAACTTCAACCTGTTGCAAGATGACTAAAAGTCACCTCCAAGCCTCTATGCACAGGTCTTCTTTCCGGTACCTGCAGGTATGTTGCCCTAGACTCAGAAGCCCTCTTCTGAGGAGCCTGCCCAGTGGCTCCCTCTGGGCTCCCCCTGTGCTTTCCTCATTCACCCCGCAATCGCTCAAATTCTTACTGACCACTTGCATATCCAAACTCACCTTCTAGGCTCTGCAGTCTAACAGCAGGTATAGAGGGCAGAATTTGAACAAAACTTGGGAAACCACGTCATGTTCAAATATTTTACAAACAGAAAGTTTCCCTTTAATAGGAGCGGGTAGGAGACGCAAGTGTGTTCATAAACCGTGGTGCTGGCAGTTGTAAAATATTAATGATTTCTAGAATTGAAAATGCAAATAGCTGTCTGGAACTCCTCCACTTGGCATTAAAGGGAAGGGTTTTGAAAGGACACATTGGGGAACCCAGGGATCAGAGACTATGGCCTTGCTAGAAGATGGGAGACAGACAGACATCTGCTACCTTGCTGCTGCCACATTAGCTCTGTTAAAAAGCAAGCCTTGGTTCTTCCAGGGACAGCATGTGAGTGGACGCTATTTGAAGGTGTAGCTTTAAAGCAAGCAGCCTAGCTTGTCCATGCACTTCAGCATTCACATATGAAGTACCCACTATGTGCCCAAAAGAGGGGAGAAGAGGGAGGGAGAGCTAAGAGATCCGAGTCCAGCCCTGGGTCAGCTCAATCCCAGGGTGGGCTGTGATCAGGGCTCTGACCTTAAGCAAAGAGCAGGCACAGATTTGGGAGAAGTTCTCAAGAAGTGTGTGTGAGTGGAATGGAATGTGGCTTTCCTGATAGGTACCATAATCCTCACAGTCCCTTGAGTGAAGCCATGGGGATGGGAACCCAGTGTGGCCCTGTCTGTAAACCCTGGCCCTCCTTTCCAGGCGACAGCTAGAAGGAAGCTTAATGCCATCCAGAAGGCACCTGGATGCAGAGGTGGGGCTGAAGGAAGAGAGAGAAGGTAGGGGAGAGGTCAGGTCTTATTGCTGTGGCCACCCAGTGTAGTCACCCAGTGACATCACCCTGCCATGCCGTCATCCTACTGTGGTGCTGGCTGTACTGAGCAGACTCAACCATCCAAGTGTAGTTGGGCCACTCTCTCCCCGACAGAGACAGGCCGGGCAGGTCCCTGCCCTGTCAGAGCCCTGCCAGCATGTTCGTAGTGTCAGGTAGTCAAGAACTGTGTCCTGGAAGGGCTCAGTCTCTTGCTGGTGGCTTTACCAGTTCCCATCCTGTATCATTCTGTGTTGAAAAATAACTCTCTAAAGGTAAGCTTTGCCCCTTCTCTACAGAATTTGGGAGGAATCTCCCTGTCACCCCAGTGTCCTCAACAGGTTGAAAGACCTCTCCTTTTAAATGGGGGCCATGTGTCCAGATTCTGACTATTCCCAGCCCTTTTCTGCTTCCTTCTGGCTCTTTGCTGTGGTCTGGGTGTGTGAAGTTATGAGGACAGGAAACTTTGGATGAGAGAGGCACTAAGATGTCGGGAAAAATCACAGGGTTTCAGAGCCAACAGACCTGGGCATAGCTGCTCACCACCTGTGGAGCCTGGGACAGTTGCACTGCTCTCTAACCAGAGGACCAGGCCTTCAGGTACTGGCAGGGTTCGGTGAGGCTCTGTGTAACATGCCCCCTGGGGCCTGGCGCAGAGCAGGTGCTGAGCTTCCTTTCCCTTCCTGTCCCTTCCTTTCCCTTCTCCCGCCCTCCTGGGAGCCTGGTTCCGGATCCCGGCAAGCAGGTATTTGGGCCCCTTTTTTGTCCCTGATGGCAACTGCCTTCCTTCATCCTTTGAAAAATCCCCTTTCTCCTTCTCCTTATGCATGTGGCTTACATTTTCAGTCTAAATCCACTCTTTTTGCTCTAAGCTTTGTGAATTCTCTGGAGACAGGAGATTCTCTCTCGTATACCTCTATTATCATAGTATTTCTTGTCCTGTTCCCAAAAGAGACTGTGTGACAAATTATCTGCTCGATGTGCACATATTTTCTTATCCACTCACCCCCACACTCTTCCCTTCTTGCTATGACCATGTGGTCACATCAGAGGGTTCCCGAGCCACCGCCTGGGTCTTTGGAGCCTTCTAAGTTGTACTGTTTCAGAACTGGAGGGGGCTGAGAGACCCCTAGCTCTGCCCTTCTACTATAGATGATGAAACCAAGACCCAGGGAGCAGAGGGCCTGGTTCAAGCTCACACCAGACCAATGGCTTTCTTCAACTGTGACTGAATATCAGAATAAAAGCTTGCTTAAGCCCCTCCCCAGGACATTAAATCAGAATCTTGGTGGGGGAAGCCCACAGGGGCTGGTCTGGGTGTCAGTATATTTACAAAGGTCCTCAAGTGGGTCTAATAGGCAGTCAGGGTTAAGAATCAGAAAATAAAATGTGCGTGTTACTTGCCAATATAACTAGCCTCACATACTCAGAGAAAAGCGTCTAGTGACTGTCCATGGGAGACTGTTTCTGAGGGGAACATGGGCTTTCATTGAGGAGGACTCCAAAACAAGCCTGGCCCTCTGCAGCCCCGGAGTACTGGGTATTTCTTTCATTCAACACTTATGTGATATTTACTATGGGCTGGCACTGTTCTAAGTGCTTTAAAAATACTAACTCATTTAACACTTCACAGCATCACTGTGAGACAGACTGCTATGATCCCCATTTTACAAAGAAACGTATTCATAATTTATGTATATATGACTTAATATAAATAATAATAATAATAAAGAGGTAAAGTAACTTGCCCAAGGTCACTCATCCAGAGGGTGACGCAGTCCCTGCTCTGCTGCTTGAGTCCCTATTTGTAGCCTTATACTAAATCTCCCCTCGGATTGTCAGCTGACACCGTGGCACCTGACAGCACCTTCAGAACCCCAGGTCCCCCTGAAGGAGAGGGTCTTTGGGAAGGTGGAAGGTGGGACTGAAGGCTTCAGAAATTCGTCATATAGGAGGCTGCCTTTGTGAAGTACTGTGATTTCCTGCCTTCCTTGACCCAGGCTCTGGGGAAACCACAGCTCAGCAACTGAGCTCAGCTTCACAGCTTCAAGTCCAGGTCTGTCCAGCTCCATTGCTGCGCACCCCAGGGATAGGTGAGGCAGAATTTGTACAGAGTCCATGTTTATCCTAGGAGCTTTGTTTTAGGAGAACACAATGGTGCTATAGAAATGCCCTCTGGAAACATGTTCTTATAAATTAAGGTTTTATAATTTGTTTTATTCGAGAAAGACTCCATTTAATCCAAGTCATGAAGCCATTAAGAGAGTGAGGATCTATAATTTCCTAACTCAGGTTAACAGAGGCTTATTTCCTTAGCCAGCTGCAGAAAAAAATCAGTTATGGAAATAAATGCGAGTTGTGTGCCCTTCGCTTGTACCCCCCAACTGCAGAAGCTCGCCCCTCCCTCACAGAGACCTGGGTGAACCAAAAGGCCCGGCTCTTCCAGGCGACTGCCTGGCCAGTGGGTTATTGACAACCTACGTGGTTGGACAGTAAAGCTTCTTTCACTGAGAACTTGTCCAATCCATTGTTCAAGTAGGACAGACAGAGCTTGTCGTGGTCTGTCGTGGTCTCTGTCATGTTCTGTTGAGTTCATGCTGTCAGCCCAGTGGTGATGCTGTGACCCAGAACTTAGGGCACAGGATGGAGAGGTGGTCCCAGAACCCATCACATACATTTTTCTGACCTCACATGTAGAAATTCAGTTCACCATGAGACCTTGGTCAAGTCACTTTCCCTCTAGGAGTCTTGGCTATAACATGAGAGATTAATTAGACCACATTCAGCTTTAATTGTCACTGTTCCGTGACCACTGCATGATAACAGACAGCACCCTTAACTCCTCTAATCTTTATAGTGGTGGAATCTTCCTTGCTGAAACAAATAGAAATTGCTATGGGGAGAGTTGGTGTTAAGTGTAACTGATTGCTTATCAATCCACTTACAGTGGTGCATGTTTTAAAATCCATTTTGAGGACTGCTACTTGCCAGGTGGCCTCCCAGGCAGATTTCATATCATTTCGGCATGGTCTTTTTGTCTCAGCCACATTGATGCAGCTGCTCTGACACACCTATTTTGATATGGGGACGTTTTGACACAGCTGAGAAAACAAACCATTACACCTTCAGCTTTAAAAAAAAAAAAATTACCAAATAAAATGCTAAAGAGACATTTCAGGCTAGCTGCTCTCAGCCCAGAACTCCCCATCCCTGATCTCCACTTCTAGCAAGGGGGCTTGGGGAAGGGAGGAAGGGCAGAGGTGGGCTCTGGGTCAAGGCTGGGGCTGGTGGGGGCAGGGGTAGTAAGGAACGGGTGGAAGTGAAGGACAGTGAAGATCAGACATGCGGCGGGTGTGGGGTTCTGTCTCACACAGTACCTGGTAATTTTCAAAAGTAATTTTACATTGAGATGCAGCCATTTTAAAACTGTTACATCAAAACAGCCGTGTCAAAATGCCCTTTTCCATCTCAGACAAAGGAAATGAATGCTAGGAAGAGATGAGCAAGACAGGGCTTCTGGCCCCTCAAAGCTCCAAGTCACCGGAGGGGAAAGGCGGGGCAGAAAGAGAAGCAAATTGCTATTATGCTGCTGGGCAACTGCTGTAATGGCAGAAGGGGCTGAGAGGGAACAGAGCAGAGAGTGACTCACTGCCCCAGGGTGGGGAAGGCTGGGGGTGGAGGAGTGACTGGGGACTCAAGAAATACACACTGAATAGCAAACTAATAATAGCAAACTGGTTAACCGAGGATTTACCATGTGACAAGCGCTGCTTTATTTTAACTCCTCACAACTACCCAACAGGATGAGTTTCCCATTTCACAGATGCGGAGACTGAGGCTGCCAGAGCTTGAGTGGCTTTCCCAACACCCCACAGCTGGAGAGTGAGTGGCAGAGGCAGAATTTGAAATAGGCACAGCCATATCTGAGGTCGCGCTTGTGTCTCCAGCACCCCCTCCTCCTACCACACTCTGTGGCCTCTCTGAGTGAATGGAGCCCCGGGGTGAGGGAGCAAGAACATGGGTTTAATATTATGCAGACTTGGGTCTACTCTGTTCTCAACATTTACCAGCTCTGAGACCTTGGACATCTTGCTGATCCCAACTACCTCTCCTGTCTTACTTCTTTGGTCCTCATCCTGCCCAGCACATGTCACTCAATACCCATTGGCTGCAGTCAGCGTGTGTGTATATGGCAGGCATTGTTTTAGACTTGAGTCCACAGCAGTTAATAAGACAGACTTCCCCCTGCTATGGAAGAGATGGTCTTACAGAGTCAGCTCCGGGGATGCAAGAGTGTCCTCCGGACAGAGGTCCCAGGAAACTAGAAAGGTGTGGGAGGTGTGAGGAGGTGCGAGGAGCCGCTGGGAGTGGTGAGAGTGGGAGGCAGGCAGGGGACAAGCAGGCCCAGAAGAGCAGCCTGGTCACCTTCCAGAGCACAGGCTCCACTACAGGACTGGAAGGGCAGTGAGCTCAGTCAGCCCAAGAATGAACCACAGGGGACAGGACAGAAGCAGCCGGCGGCTACTGTAGGTGTGCAGGCAACAGTGAAGGGGCAGTGGCCACAGAATATCTCCCTGTTGGGCACCAGAGAGCTTCAGAAACCGCAGAGTCGTGGGCATGTGTGAGTCTGGTTATGACTGTTACTCTCACTCCCACTATCACTGGCCCTTCCTCCCTTCTTTGGCTGTTGCTGGTCTCTGGTCTCTGGTCTGTTTAACCACCTCAAGGGCAAGGTGGTTGATTCTTTTTCTCAGAATTCAGAATATTTCACCATCCCTGGCTCCTCCAGAGATGTTGTGTTGAGAGAAAAAAAAATTACACACGTTAATAGAAATACTTTTCCTTCATTAAATGAAATCTCCAAAGCCCAGTGGCATTTTTGGTGCTTATATAAAGATGCCAGTGGGGATTTGAGATTGAAAGTGGTATTTTTATACAACTCAATGAAGATCTCAATAGGAAAGAAAGAACACTCTTCAAATCTAAATTCCTCAAAACGGATCTGCTCAGGGCCGGCCTCACATTACTCCCAACCCAATCAGGAAACTTTTCCTGAGCTCTTGGAACACACACACACACACACACACACACACACACACACACACACACACACACATCTTGGTTCTCTGCTTGGGGAAAATGTATTAATAGTATCTTTCCAAGGCTGCAAACCATTTAACCTGAATTTCTGTTTGCACCTCAACTTTGATAACTTTGTAGAAAACTCAGGTATGTGTAGGAATTCGAATCACTCGAAAGTATGCAAAGAATATCTCTTTTCATCTAGTGTAGCTGAGGAATAAACTTTTCCCCTTGGAGGTGTCAGAAGAAAGATTGATCTCCAGAGCTAGAAAGGGTTCAAATTCCAACTCTGACTTTTGCAAGCTGGGTGGCCTAGAGCACTGTACGTAGCCCCACAATACAGCTCTCACCGGGCCTAGTGACACTTGGATGGTAAGGCAGATAAAGTACCTGGCTGCAGTAAATGCTCAAAGCCACCTCTCACCTGAACGTTGTGTGCTAACCCATTAGAATCAGCAATTTCATAGCCATCATTCTGGGTCATTACTGATACATAACAACCTCCCTCACTCTCAAATTTACTGACTTAAAATGACAATCGTCATGCATTTTCCAGAGAATCTGCGACCTGACCGCCTGTTTCTGCTCCATGGTGTCTGGGTCTTCAGTTGGCATCACTCCAACAGCTTATTCTATAGATGGAAAAACAGATCAGAGAGGGGATGCGGAAGGGGAATGCTGGTCACGAAGCATTTCAGGAACATCTTTTCTGAACACCTCCACTGGGCCAGGTCCTGGGAGAGGGGACAAAGCTGTAAGGCTTTGCGTTAGTAAGACCCTCATGTGGAATAAAACCACTGGAGGTGCTGAATTTCTGTTCGCTGATGACTGGTTGCTCCGCCACTGGAGTGACAATCAAGTTTTGGAGTCTGGTGAATCTGGTCCTTACCCACCTTTACCTGGTCCCCCTCAACAGTGAGACGGGGATTCTCACCTCTCCTGCAGGGCAGGCGGGGGCTGTGCCCAGCAGCTAGCAGGTGCTCAACAAATGGCATCTATTAGAGGCAGGATTTAGTTCCCTGCTCTGCTCCCCAGCATTGCCAGGAAAGCAGGAGAGGGCTCTTACTGTGACTAACAGGCATGCTGAACTTTTGCCTTTCACTGTGGAAAAATCCATTACTGAGAAGTCATTTGTCAAAGCCAACTGTTTAGCTGCTTTAATTTACATATTTATCAAGTTTGATTAGAATGTATTGTCTTGGACTTTCATCCTAGCTTTCACCTCTCCTCCCCCTCTTTTCTTGGGGAAACTGTTTTTGTTGTCCTTGTTGCAAAAGGGCACTTGATAATTCAATTTGCATTTGTTAATGAGCCTGGAACTGAACCTGGTGAGGAATTTCTAGAGTCTGGGAGTGGTGGACGCAAAAGGCCTAGCACAGCTGGTGGAAATCTCCACACTCAATTCTATCTAGCCAGAGATATTCCTTCAACCATAGGGCAGCAAACACTATTCCGTAAGGATTTATTGAGCACATCCTGTGTGCTGGGCGGAAATACGCAGTGTGCAAAAGAGAGGCCAAGTTGTTGCTATCCAGTGACCTCAGTTTCTGCATCAGTAAAATCAGGCATTTGTACCAGGGCACCTCTAAGCGTCTATAAGGTGCCATTTTGAACACATAACTATGCATTAGGTCATGTACAGAACTGGTCATTATCTCATTTAATTCTTACAAGATCCCTCTGAGTTTGATGCTGTTATATCCTCATTTTGCAGATGAGGAAATGAGAGATCCCAGAGCTCAAGGTCACACGTACATGTGGCAGGTCTTAGACCGAATTCCCCCTCTGTCTGATTCTAGAATTCAAGTTCATAACCTCCAGCCTTGATCTTTCTCCTCCACTAGTCTTTGAGCTCCTAGATGATAGGGACAGTCTCATTTTTCTCCGTGTCCTCGGACCAGCCCCAAGTTTGTGTGTCAGTGTTAGAGAGTCCATTGTCTTCCGTTGTCTTCAGCATTCTTGTGTTCAGCACTCGGGCTTCTAGTCTGTGCTTGTGTTGTCCTCAAGGCCAGTGTAGCCAAGGCTGTGTGCGCTGCTCAGGTCTCCCTTCAGAACCAAGTCCCCCGCTCACAACTGAGTCCCGCCCGCCCTGGGACTTGGACTCAGCCTTGACCAACCCTGTGGGTGCCCATATCCACTATCCTGTTAATGCAGGACACAGCTCTTGCCTGTCAAACAACTAGGAAGAGACCTCCTGGCCCAGTGCTCCCCATTGGATGGATTAAGGTCCCTGTTGAGTCTGTCCATGTCCTGCTTAACTCGTATCTCTTACAAGTTCCGAAGATCAATCCCAGGAAAGCTCCTGTGTGGGAATCTCAGTCTCTGAATCTGTTTTTCAGGGACCTGGAGTCCAGAAGGTGTTCTCAGGGGTTTGTAGGGTGATGGGATCTGCCGGGAGCACCCTCTTGCCATGAGCCCACCTCCGGAAGGCTGCTTAGGTGCTCCCAGGTCTAGAGTGTCAGCCCTGCTGCAGGAAGGGGAATTTAGAAAGTGCTGGAGTCGGGAGGCGCCTGTGGCTCAGTGAGTAGGGTGCTGGCCCCATATGCCAAGGGTGGCGGGTTCAAACCCAGCCCTGGCCAAACTGCAACAAAAAAATAGCCGGGCGTTGTGGCGGGCGCCTGTAGTCCCAGCTGCTCGGGAGGCTGAGGCAAGAGAATCGCGTAAGCCCAAGAGTTAGAGGTTGGTGTGAGCCGTGTGACGCCATGGCACTCTACCCGAGGGCAGTACAGTGAGACTCTGTCTCTACAAAAAAAAAAAGAAAGTGCTGGAGTCCGGGGGCAGCCTGTCTGAGCAGGGGAGTCAGTGCTGCTCCCATCAGAGCCAACTCCTCAGCTCGCCCAATATGTCTCAGGCCTCTCTCAGCAGTTTTTGGCTCTTCTTCAGTTCTCTGGCAAGCATCCACTGGGTTCTTCAAGAACACCAGCCTTCCTGGACGTCGCCCCAGGCAGCCCAGTGCAGTGAGAGGAGGCTGCTTGTACACTGGAGCTCTGTGCCCTGGAATCCCTTTGCCTCAGCTACTCTTTACCTGTGGCCTGGGGCAGGCCGTTTGTCCTCCCTGGTCCTTTGCCCTTCATCTTTACAGTGACCTCACAGGCTCTGCAGTTCCCAGGGCCTCTGTGCTTCACCTATAAGTCGGAGATCTAAGAGCAGTTTTACCACATCTGAAGTCTAAGACATATTAAGAACACTGATGTGAGGTGCACCCCAAAGGCTCTGTCCTCAAATCCTGACGGTCCAGAATCCTGACTTCCTTTCTGGTCAGGAGCATTCTTTGTCACACATATACTCTTGACATTGCTAATTCCCGTTTTCTTCTTCCAGCTCATGGAGGGCAGAACATTCAATCGTTAACCCTAATCCCTGATGGGAGATCTGCACATAGGTGAGGGGCGGGAGGCAGGGGCGTAAGGAGTCAGGGAACTGAAAATAAACTTTGCCAACACCGCTGATTTCTCAAGATGGCCCAAAGGCTCAAGAGCAGATGCTCAGCGTGAGGCAGAACACGTTTGACTGTGGCTTCTGGTCCTGCCTGACTAAGGCAGCAAATGATTTATGACCCACTGAGGGGTCCAAACAGCGAACTGTGAGTTCAGAGGAGGGTGAGGGCAATGGGGTCTGGAGGTATCTGGAGAGGCTTTTCCAAGAAGCTGGGCAAAGGGAAGTTAGGCAACACTAGTCTGGAAAACTGAAGTTTTGCTTCAGAAGCTCATGACAAAGGGAGAAGGGTGTTACTGGCATCTAGTGGGGACGGCAAGAGATGCTGCTGAACATCCTCCCTGCACAGCTCAGCGCCCCCTGACAGTTATCCAGCTCAGGATGCTCACAGCAGCACCGAGGCTGAGGAACCCCAGTCTTGTGGCTGGTCACTCCATGAACGGTGCCTGCTGTTATAGGTGAAGCCACGTGGCAGGGATAAAATGTCTCTTGCTTAAGACTTGTCTCGTGAGCTGGAGATTATTATTCTCATTTTATAAGCGTGGATAACTCATCTGTGGGACCAGATTATGTGCCCCAGTATAGCTTTCAGGATAATCAGCAGGCTTCCCATCTGACCCCTCAGGGCAGAGAAGCACAGGGAGCAGTGTCCGGCCGGGTCTCCCTCATCCAGCTCCTCCCTCCCATAGGATTCACCCTCTAGTCAGCATGGCTGAGCTGGCTCTGCACATCTTGAATTTCATCAAGTCACATCTCTACTCAAATGCATTCATGGCTTCTCTTCATGCCTCCTAAATCTGCACTTTCTCATACATTAAGACAAGGAGGTCTGAACCTTGGCCAGATCCTTATCATTAGATTTATTCCCCTTTATTGTCCATATCTGCAACAGAGTAGAATCCACACATTGCCGATGAATCAGATAAAACACAACTTTAACACCAGGATCAGGCTAATGCAAGTCCTAGACGAATATTTATTTCCTCCTTTCCATCTTAGAGGAGGTCCATCTGAAGCAGGTCTCAGAGGCTGGGAAGGAGAAAGGGGGACAGATGAGGTGGGGCCAGCATTCCAGGCAGAGAAGAGAGCGCACGCCCACAGAGAACGTATCCTGTTTGGGTGCCCCGTGTTAGCTGAGGTCAAGCCCGTGGAAGGGGCTGGAGAGAGGAGCAGCCACCAGCTACCAGAGCCTGGGATCCAGTAGAGGAGACAGGACCTGATCTGAGGACAATGGGAGCTGCTGAAGGGTCAGCCGCAGAGAAGTGCTGTGTTCCCGTTTGAAAAGACCACTTTGGTGTCTGGGTGGAGAATGGACTGGCTGCGGGGTGCTGGACTGGCAGGGAGACCAGTGCCAAGGCTGTCCTATCCTGAGCAGGTCCTGAAACAGACACCAACCAACTGTGCTGTTACTGCGACCAGAGGTTCTCATCTCTCCAGCTTAGCAATAGTGTGGATAAGGCCCTGGAGTATTGGAGAAAAGACTGCAAATGGTCTGGTTTAGAAACCAGCAGAAGGGCATTTTCTTTCTTTTTTTTTTGAGACAGAGTCTCACTGTGTCACCCTAACAGATCATGGTGTCACAGATCACAGCAACTTCCAAGTCTTGGGCTTAAGAGATTCTCTTGCTTCAGCTTCCCAAATAGCTGGGACTACAGGCGCCCACCACAATGCCCAGCTATTTTTTGGTTGCAGTTGTTCCTTGTTTAGCTGGCCCGGGCCGGGTTCGAACCCGCCAGCCTCGGTGTATGTGACTTGTGCCATGACCACTATGCTATGGGTACCGAGCCAGAAGGGTATTTTCTTGGCTTTATGATGCCTTTAAGGTACTTCTGGGCGATCTCTGTCCTCCAAAGGGGCAGCTAGCACTGTTTGGGACCTCTTGGCATCTTTCTAGTACCTCCACCAGCCACAGATCCACAAATAACTGGCCAAAGGGACCAAGGCTTTCTCTCCATCTTGGCACCAAGATTATGGCTTTGTTCCTTATTGAAGGTCACCTTATCTATTGAAGGTCACCATCAATAGATAAAGATACAATGGCACTTAAGTTCTGCGTGTCAACTGGGGGAAATATCGTTATCTCCGGGGAGCTATTAGTTATCTATCGCTGCCTAACAAATGACTCTAGAATTTAGCATCTCAAAACAACTAACATTGATTACTTCTCTGTTTCTGGATCAGAAGTGTCCGTACAGCTTAGCTAGGTGGTTCTGGCTTAGGGTTTCTCATGAAGCTGTGGTAGGTTGTCAACCAGGGCTGCAGTTATCTGGGACTCGAGGGTCCCCTCCAAGCACACTCATGTGGCTTTGGAAGACCTTTGTCCCTCTTTGCTGCTGTCTGGATACATCAGTAAGTACCTCATCGTGTGGGCCTTTCCACAGGCTATCTACGGGTCTTCATGAAAGGGCAATTTGTTTCCCCAAGAGTGACTAATTCAAGAAAGAGAGAACACACGCTCAAAAAGAAGCTGCAGGCTAATCTCAGGAGCTTCTGCCTAGCCTCAGAAGTGACACAGCCTCACTTTGATAGTATTCCTTTTGTTAAAATCAAATCCAAAGGAGAGTTAACCTTCACCTCTCAAAGGGAGGACATTAACAAGAATTTGCGAACATTTTATTTGTTTTTAATTTAAGAGATGAGGTCTCTGTTGTCCAGGCTAGAGTGCAGTGCTGAGATCATAAGTCCTGGGCTCACGCAGTTCTCCTGCCTCAGCCTCCTGAGTACCTGGGACTATAGGTGTGCATCACCACGCCTGGCTATTTTTTTTTTTTTTGCAGTTTCTGGCAGGGACTGGGTTTGAACCTGCCACCGCCGGCATATGGGACCGGCACCCTACCCCTTTGAACCACAGGTGCTGTCCACGCCTGTCTATTTTTTTCTTTTCTTTTTTTATAGAGACCTAGTCTTTTTTAAAATACATGTGAATGTGTGTTAAAAACCACCACAGGGACCCTATTTAATCTCTAAGAGCCAATATGACACGGCAGTAAACAGCATACATTTGAGATTCATAAAGGCCTAGGTTTAATCCTGACACCCACATTTGCTACTTGTGCAAGTTTAAGCAAGTCACTTAACCTTTCTAGATCTCAGTTTCCTAATCTGTACAAGAAAGCTAAGAATAGCAAGATGCTTCATTGGGTTGCTGTGAGAATGAAGTAATATCATGCATATAAAGTTCCTGGCACAGCGTAAGTACTCAATAAATATTACTTGGTTGCTATCATAACAGAATAATATTATTGCCCTTCTCCACAAAAGATGGCACACCCAGCACCGAGGTTGGGAACAGTTTCTGCAGTCAGACGGGACTCTGGCTCTGCCAGTAGTTAGCTGTAAGAACCAGGGAAAGTCACTTGATCTCTTTTTGACTTGCTTTTCTATAAAATAAAAATAATAATAGTTATCACCTGCTCACCTAAGAAGCGTTCAATAAATATTTTATGAATAAGGAAATAATGACAAAGATGTGTGTGGAAGTCTATGCAAAGCCCATTTGACTTCAAACACCTTCTGTTTCACTGGGGAGCCCGGTATGGTGGCCCCCATTCCTTTTTGAGTGTCCCCTTGTACCCCTGAGGGTGTCGCCAGCATGAGCGCTCCAGTTTTCCCATCCCTTCTAGGTTACTCTCGGCCTCATTGTTTGCATTCTGTTCCACCCCGGCTTTGTTCAAACATACTTTCTTCTTCATCTCTGCTGCCTCCACCAAGCATATGTTTAATTGCCTTTGCACGGAGTCTGGGGATTTGGTGACAGGAAGGGGTGGGGGTGGTTCCATGTCACACCACCTCAGAGCTGCTACATTACCTTAAATTGATTTTGCAAATGAAAGCTAAAAGCTAAGCAAAGGCGACCCATCCATTTTGCCTAAAGATGATTATAATGCTCTTTTATGGCCTCCTAAATGACAAAGCAATTTGTTACCTGCCTGCATCAACATTTGCTTATATTAGCACCCGAGATGCTTGATTTTTATTAGCCCCACGTTATTTTATGAAGACGCAGGGGCTCAGTAAAATTAGTGTGCAAATAGAATGCCCATTTTGCATTTCCCTGTGGTCAGCAGAAATGCTGAATGCAATTGAGTTGATACTGGGTCAGGGGAGACATCCATAAAGTTAGCCTTCACCGAGGGCCTCAGCAATGCCATTTATCATTTCTGGACTTCTGGGATAGATGGGGTCAATGTTAGTGCTTTTTAAAAGGATTTGGTGATGTGGGGTTTTTTTTGTTGTTGTTTAAGTGAAAAAGCTATTTAAATCCTAAGACAATAGTTCAGCTTTCCTCACAATAAGAAATGAAATCAAACTCTCTTGTGTTTGGAAATGCAGCATTTATGGGATCCGATATTGCTGTTAGTGGCTCCAGTGAAAAGGGCGCTGGCTTGGTGTCAGGGCTCGACTCTGCCCCTGCTTGCTGGGTGACCTTGGGGGTGTCTCTCCCTTCTGTGAACTTCAGTTCCTTCACCTATGAATGGTGTCCACCTCACAGAGGCATGATAACAATCCAAAAAGGTAATATGTGTGTACATTTCCTTTATAAACTGTGATCTATACAGGTATTTTTACTTACTAATTCAACAATTGCTGAGCACCTATTAGATGTAGAATCCTGAGAAAGACGTTCAAGACACACCCGTAGAAGTCACAGAGCTGATATTCAGTCCAGGAGGCATTCAAGGGCCTAACTCCTCTTTTGAACGATAAACCTCAGGGCACATGAGCCTTCTTTCTCTCTCCCTTTGTTGCTAAAGGTTCCTAGCACAGACCCGAGCACAGGATCAGTTCTCAAGTATATATTTTGTTTCTTTTAATTTCTTTCCTCTTTTCAGGGGAAGCAGTGACCCCTGACCCCATCTGGTCACCCCAATGGATCAAGCACATCCCATGCCCCCACACCTTTATAGCCAGGTTTAATAGAACTAATATTTTTTTTACTTTCGTGTCTAACATCAGTGCATCAACCTTTGAGATGGTAAACTACATTCAAAATGACCTGTCTTCAGCATTTTAGAAAGAGAAAGTTTGTCAATTATTTCTTCACCCTCTCCCACCAGATTATTCTCTAACATAGATGAAATCCTTCAATCCAACTTCTCTCCGCATTTTCCCCTGAATCTCCTTCAAGTCATTGTTCTTTTCTGTGTCAATCAGTCTTTCTTCTGCCCATGGCCGAGTACCCTTCTCTGCCCCTTCTTTCTGGGAACTTCACTCTAGGCTACTGCTTTTGTCTAATCATATCTCTGCACATTTTTTCGTGAGGTCATGAAGAGTCACCCTATGCATGCACATTACAGGGTCCAGCAAAGACTCCAGAAGACTCCTGTATAGATTTCTGGAGCTTTTTTTCCAGGAAAAAAAAAAAAAAGTCCTCTCTGGAACTTACAGTTTCTGCACAACTACCACCGGCTGAACTTGAATCTCAGTGAGACTTCCATGCTTTGCTGAGGAAGCCAGGGCAATTGCAGGGCATACCACAGGTGTTTTCCTTCTCTCCAGGCTTATCTCGCTCCCCTTCTTCTCCAGTGTCTGAAAATATTAAGCATCATTTTATATATTTTATCCAATTTTCTAGTTCTTTATGGTAAAAGAGAAATCTTTTTTTACCTTGTTACTTCATCAAGACCAGACATTGTGTTCTAATCTCAGCCCCTACCACCACCTATCAGCTGTGTGACCTTGAACAAATTATAACCTCTCTGAGCCTCAGTTTCCGCCTCTATAAAAAGAGCATTAACAGCATGCTGCCATAGGAGTTATATATATGCATATAATGTGCCCAACACAAAAAGAACTAATTAAATTAAAGCTGCTGCTATTACTAATATAAATAGCTACCTTATTTGCTCTATCATTTACTGAATGTTTCCTGTAGACTATGCAGTGTGTAAGCTTATTTAATCATCACAACAATCTTATGAAGTGGATATTATTATCTTCATTTATAAAATAGAAAATTGAGAGTTAGAAAGGACGCACAACTTGCTTAGGGTCACAGATGATCTGGGGTCCAACTTCACTCCTATGGCTTCCTTAGATTATTGTAAATATTACATATTAATATAATACGATCAGTTGTACCAAAGAAAGAGAATGTAGTCTTTTAATATTGGGTAACCAGGGACCTAATTTAATGATTCAGCAATACCTGGGCCTTAAACAGTTTAACAGATGAAGGTAAAGTATCCAACCCATTCCCCGTAGGGATCCCTCCCACATACCAACCCCTAGTCTCAGCTTTCTTTGCCCTCGTTAGCAACTTTCTCCATTTTATCTTACAGAAAATCTCCGGGAAGGGGCAGAGCAGAAGGTGGTATTCATCACAGGACGAGTCCACCCAGGGGAGACACCTTCTTCATTTGTGTGCCAAGGTGAGTTGCAGGATCTCATGGGTGTCCTGCGCCTACATATCCATGTGTGCACGCTGGTGGTCACATGCAGAGTTATAATCTCAGGAATGTACCTCACTTCTTTTAAGGGTTACACCTGACCTCCATTGGGTTTTATTTCAATAAATGTATATTGACTTCATGTCTATATGAATGAATGGGTGAATGGATGGATACATTAATACGTAGGTCAGAATGAAGCTCCCAGTGCTGTGCGGAGGCTGAGCCGAGCAGTGTCATCTACACTCCCTAGTTTTACTTGTCTCCAGTGGTTTAAAACAGCAAGCAAACTGCTCCGGGTGAACATGTATGTCATTAGAAAGGCTGTGAAATGGGAGGTCAGGACTGAAAATTATCTGCTCACTCATTCATTCAATCATTCACTTCACAAACAACTTTTGAAATACCACAAGCAAGGAGGTATGTTTGGCATCAGGCAACCAGAGGTAAATAGGGATAATTTCTCTGCTCTTTATAATTGTATTTTTATTATTAAGTGTTTAATCATACAAAATGT
Source organism: Nycticebus coucang (assembly GCF_027406575.1). Taxonomy (NCBI): domain Eukaryota; kingdom Metazoa; phylum Chordata; class Mammalia; order Primates; family Lorisidae; genus Nycticebus; species Nycticebus coucang. Next base: position 45,411,364 of record NC_069801.1, on the reverse strand, counting down.
ATATTTAATTAGTCAGTTATAGTCAGCAATATAAATATATTTATACATAAGATATAAATAATTACATAAAGAATGCCCAGGTACCTACCAGGTGAAGAAGCAGAGTATTACCTGTTAGAAGGGTCTCTGTCCTTCCTACCTCCTCCCACACCCAACGCCATCAGCTTGATTTTTGTATTTGCCATTTTTTATCCTTCTTAATAGTTTTACTATGTATATAAGCATCCCCAAACAATGTATTTTGTAGTTTTTCATGTTTTTGAACTTTATGAAAATGGGACCATTTTGTACGCCATGAGACTTGCCTCTCAGCCAATATCCATGCTGGTGAGTGTAGTTGTCGTTCCCTTGTTTTTCACCACTGGACTGTATTCCTTATCTGTCTGTGGCTTAACTTACTTATCTGATTTCCTGATGACGGATAATTAAGTTGCTTGTAGTACTTTTCCTTTCAAATAATGCTGCTACAAACATTCTTATACATGTTGCCACGTGCGCATGTGCAAATACCTTCCTAAGAACGATATTGCTGCATCGTGGGGATATGTGTGTCTTCACCTTTACTAGGCATTTCCAAATTTCTCTCCAAAACAGACAACTATACACTGACAACAGCAAGGTATAAATAAGCATTCCTACTGTCCCACACTGCTGCCAAAAATTTTTCATTTTTACTTATCTGCTGGCTGTATTACATGTAAAATGTATGATATCATGTATGTACCAAGCACTCTTCCAAGTACATACTTTAATTCATTAATTTTTATTAATTTGATATATTTAATTATATTAGTTTTCTGTGTCATGGGAATTAAGATTAACTGTATTTTACATATGAGCATAGTGAAGTTTGGAGAGGTTAAGTAATGAATCTCATCTTAATCCCAAAGTGATTAATCCCATGAGGTCAAAGGGGTATGAATAAGGCCAAGGAGGTCACAGAACTTGAGAGGGGCCCCAAGCTGCTGGGGAAGTACCTGGGGATTTGGAATCAGGCAGTCCTGAGGTCCAAGATTGGCTGCACCACTTTCTAGCAGTGGGACTTCAGTTTCCTCATATGTAAATCAGGATAACAGTACTCACTAGCCAATAAGCCTGTTCTGGAGCTGGCGTGAGATGAATGGAAAAACACACCCAGCTCTGTGCCTGGCACACAGCAGGCACTCAACAGATGTCACCTTGTTCTCCACGGGGATGTGAGAAGATGAAGCAGGTAACCTGCTTTGTAAACTATCACTCACTATGCAAATAAATATGAGTTTTGTTTTCAGAGTCCATATTCTTGAAATGCTGGGATTAGGCCCAGTTGCCTCCCTGTTCTTTCCAATGAGGAGACAGTTTCAGGGAGGGGAAGCGACCTGCCCAAAGCCAAGCTGCTTGTGAGAGGCATGGCTGGGGCTCAGTCACCACAGCTGACCCCTTCGCACCCTCACCCGGCCTTCTTCCTCCCCAGCACTATCATTGCAGTAACCTCTCCCAGTCCCTCCTGGGTTTACCATCCACTTTACTTGTAGCCATCTGTCAGTTACTAAACTTGGCAGCAGATCTGTTTCCCCAGCTGATTGGATGGAACTGCTTTGTCCTTGTTTGTAAAAGACAGTAGCCTTACCATCAACACCTTCACCTCTGGGAGCCTAACCCCCGTGTCATCTCCCCTGTGGGCAGTAAACCTGGGGCAGGGCCAGCATCCCACTTTACAGATGAGGACTAAGTCACAGAGAAGGCCCATGGAGCTCAGATACTCTATTAACTCTGTTTTCTAAAAAAGGATCTTTAGATGATGCTGATTTAATATATTCAGTACCGTCCTGTAGGTTTTCAATAAGTGTGTCCTTCTTGACAAGGCCTTTCAACCTGCCCACTGGATTCTCAAGGTAAACTTCAAACTGCTTGGTATGACACTCACAGTCACCCATGATCAGCAGGTTCTCCAGCCTTAGCCTCTGTACATCTCAGCCCCCCACAGCTTCATCACTGAATGGGTGGTCTTCTCTTTAGAGCTGGGCCTTCCCACTGGCTGCTCCCTCTGCCTAGGAGGCCCTGCACCCATCTCCCAAAGCTCGTTTCAAGGGTCCCCACTGTGAGCCTCCCTGGCCCAGGCCCTGATGCCCCCTTCTTTGTGCCTGTATTGTGGGGCTAAAGATGGCCATCGTCTTTATTGAAAATGGTCATCTCTATTGCCATTGTTTTGTTAGAGCAGGTGTCCTCAAACTGTGGCCCGTGGGCCACATGAAGCAGTGTGAATTATATTTGTTCCCGTTTTGTTTTGTACTTCAAAATAAGATATGTGCAGTATGCATAGGAATTTGTTCGTAGTTTTTTCTTTTAAACATAGTCTGGCCTTCCAACGGTCTGAGGGACAATGAATTGGCCCACTGTTGAAAAAGTTTGAGGAAGCCTGTGTTAAGTATATTTGATTTATACTTGTTTTTTTCCCTTAAACCATGAGCTATGAAAGGTCTAGGGCCAGGTCCCTAACCATCATTTTCCACTTCTGTTAAATGGGGTTACCTTGTTCATCTTATGGGGCTGTTGTATGGAACAAATGCTGTGCTGAGTTTAGGAAGAGAGCCTCAAGGTCACACAGCCAGGAGGTAGCAGACAGACACTTTGGATCTGGTTCCAGTCAACTCCCAAGCCTTACATGCACCCTAGTCCCACTGAGGAATAGGAACTTCTAGAAGGCTAAGCTTTTTACCTGGAAGAAGGCAGAGTTGTGATCACCCCACAATCTGTGCATTTCATAGATGAGAATGTGGTACTCAGGGAAGACTCACCCAAAGTCACATAGCTAATCTGTGGTAGCTGATTCCTCCTCTTTCCCTGCCAAGGTATCTGTCCTTGACACACACAATTCATCCTCCCCTGAGGCAGCACAAGACAGGCATCGTTACTCCACTTTCTCTTTAAGGGACTGAGTCATAGTCCTAGCTGGGGGTCTCACGGTCACAGAGGCCAGGTCACAGTCCCACAGGTTGAAGCTGGGGGGTACTTCCCAGTCATACCCTCAGCGTGGTCCCCAGCCCACCTTGTTCTGAGGATGGCAGGCAGGTCTGAGGCCTGCAAGGCTGAAACCTCTTCCCCATTAACTGCCTCAGGGACTTTGAGCACAGAGCCGGCATGTGAGTCCTGGTTGTGCCCATCCGGCTGGGACCATGGTTCTCACCACCAGGCTGTTAATGCACCTGCGGCCAGTAACAGAGTGATGTGCTGTGGCTATGGAGCTCTGGAAGAGTTGGCAGGACGGGTGCCAGGGATTGGGCTTCCTCAAGACTCTGCTTTCTGGGGAACAGCTGATTGTAGGTCACCCCTCTGCTGCCTCAACCCCCACTCATGACCTCTGTGAGACCAAACTATCCTCATCCTCCAGCTGCTCCGTGAGAGGTGGGAGGAGCTCCTGTGTGGCCCTGGGGCAGGCTGGGTGGGAGCCCTGTCTCTGGAGCTGCGCTGCCCGAGATGCATCCCAGCTTCTCCACGTGTGGCGGGGTGACCTTGGGAATGTCGCATAACCTCTCTGTGCCTCAATTCCTATATCTCAAAAGGTTATTGTGAAGACTAAGGGGGTTTATATCCATGAAACATTTAGGACGGTGTCTGTAATACCGGAAGTGTCAGTAGCAGGAGGAGGAGTTGGCAGTAACAGAGCACAGTGCAGGTGCCACGCTGTGGTGAGGCCCTTCACACATGGTTCCTCTGATCTTCACTGTGAACCCACACCCAGGTGTTGGGCTCCTGCGCCGTGCACCCTCATTCTTCCCTGCCACCTTCCTGAGGGAGCTGCGGCCCAGCCCTGCTCACCTGAGGGCTCATCCCACAAGTGAGAATCTCGGCAAGACCCAGACCTAGACCTTAGCCTCTGACTCATGGGTGAGTAAATCTTTCTCACTGGAGCTTCCTGGAGCTGCTGTGACAATTCTCAGTGAAAAGTTACGTCTGCAGTGCAGTTTGTCCTCTTCAGACCCTTTCTTTGAATTAACCCAACACTTAGGGCATGCCACTGGGGGAGGCACACCATGCGCAGGAGGGCACAGGGGTAGTGGGCAGAGCTGGAGCTTTGCAGTTGGACAGGCCCAAGTTGGGTCCTCCTTCCAGACATTCAGAGCCTGTTTCCGCAGCTGCCAAGTGGAGACAGCCATGTCTTCCTTCAAGGGGCTGCTGTGAGGAGTCAATGGCTGGAGCAGTGCCAGGCGCGGGCAAGTGCCTGGGGGGGTGCATGCATTTCCTCCCCCTCCACTTCCTGCTCCCACAAAACAACCCTGAGGAGTGAACTCCCTGGAATAGCCAGCTGTTTGCTCCCACAGTCTAGGCCCTGGTGGACACCAGGCGTGTAGCAGCAGGGCTCAGGCTGTCTCTGCCCTTCATTCATGTGAGGCCTTAGCCTCCTGGTTCCTCAGTTTCCTCATCAGTTAAAAAAGGGAGAAGAATAATTACTCATGCATTATAGTGAAGATCCAAATGAGTTGATAGAAGCAAAGTATCTGGATCAGTGCCTGTGGCTCAAGCGGCTAAGGCGCCAGCCACATACACCTGAGCTGGCGGTTCAAAACCAGCCCAGGCCTGCCAAACAACAATGACGGATGCAACCAAAAAATAGCCAGGTGTTGTGGCAGGCACCTGTAGTCCCAGCTACTTGAGAGGCGGAGGCAGGAGAATTGCTTGAGCCCAGGAGTTGGAGGTTGCTGTGAGCTATGATGTCATAGCACCCTACCCAGGGTGACAGCTTGAGACTCTGTCTCAAAAAAAACAAACAAACAACAACAAAAAAAAAAACAATAGAAGCAAAGTATCTGTCACATAGGAAGTGTATTCATACATTTTTTAATTTATTTTTCTTTCTAGAAACCAACCTTGCTGACTTTATCTCTTGTTATTAAATCTCAGCCCTTACCAACTATGTCTCCTTTTTTTTTGTTATGCATTATTTATTTATTTATTTATTTTGTAGAGACAGAGTTTCGCTTTATTACCCTCGGTAGAGTGCCATGGCGTCACACAGCTCACAGCAACCTCCAACTCCTGGGCTTAGGCGATTCTCCTACCTCAGCCTCCCGAGTAGCTGGGACTACAGGCACCCGCCACAATGCCCAGCTATTTTTTTGTTGCAGTTCGGCCAGGGCCGGGTTTGAACCCGCCACCCTCGGTATATGGGGCCGGCGCCCTGCTCACTGAGCCACCGGCGCCGCCCCATTAAGCATTGTTTTAATCATTGCTTTTCCTTGGGGCAAGGGGAAGGAAGAAGTATTGACAAACGATTGGAAGAGGTGAACAAGTACTTTCTGGTCCAGCTGAAAAAACCTGTCCATTTTCCAGGACCCCTCCCCAACCCTAGGCCCCCTGGGTTCTCACAGCTCTGAGCTGCTCCCATCAGAGGTTTTGCTGGTCCGTGGGGAGTTGCTTTCTTACCATGCATGGTAAGGAAGAACCACCTTGTGCATCTTGGTTCTTGAGGAAGAACCACCTTGTGCATCTTGGAAGGCCCAGCATTTGGTGTGCCAAGGACTGTTTGCAGAATGAGTGATTATCAACTTAATTAATCTCACACTTTGTTAAGGTTGCATGAATTCTTGGGACTGATCCATCAATAGGCATTTATCAAGCACCTATCATGTGCTCAGCCTTAAATCAAACATTCTGGGAGGAAAAACAAATGAAGACGACTAAGACTATGAGGCTCCGTTGTGGTTTGCCCACCTAGGTTCACTCTGGCCGGCCGGAGGTTGGCACAGGGCAGCGATCTCGGCCGCTCAGCTTTAACTTCAAATCCTCCACCATTTGTCCTTCCTCTCCTCAGGCTTCTCTAGCTTCCAGGCTGCCATCTTGCTTTCTTCCACCTTCCTGATGAAAAGAAAGGACCTGGCAAATTGTTTACAGAAAAGACAAAGAGATCTCAAGGGGGTGATGGTGTCTCTCAGCAGGAGGGAGATTCTTCTCCCCACTTGACAGATGAGGATTCTTCTACTTGGGGGGAGAGAGAAAACAGATGTAATCAGATAAAGTCAAGGTGGGAATGCATCCTTGCAAATTATTAAGTTTTTTTCTCCTAATTTGAAAAATGAGAGTAGACCCAGGGCTTTCTACAGGTCACCCAATAACTGAGCCACAACTAGAACTCAGATTTACTTTTAATTTGTGGGCGTCTCCAATTCAGTCTCCTTATCCACAAATTCCATTGCTAGTAAATGTCACGGAGCAGGGCTTCTCCTTTCAAAGTTAATCCTGTTTTCACTACCCCTTGCCTTTCAACCTTTGGTCTGAGTGAGTTCACGGAAGTGTGCCACAGTCTTTAGGAGCCATGTCAGGCAGCTAAAACACAGATATTGAATCTAGTGACACAGCCATCTTCCAGAATGGGTGTTATTGTCTCTGTATCAAAAACAGAAATCCTGTCAGGGAAAGCTCATAAGTAACTTCTCCAGCTAACATTCAGTTAAGACCTGGATGCAGGTCCCAAGCTTCTCTGCTCCCTAGGCCCATGTGATGACTTGTCCCATGGCCAAGCATAGCCATTTCCACTCCCATCTAACTTTTGCCCATATTCTTCCTTACATTCCTCTGCACTTACCATCCTGCCTCACCACCAAAAAAAAAAAAAAAAAAAAGATCTTCTCCCAGTTTCCTGATTAGTGGGAATGACTCCCACTGAATCTTATCTGACCTCAAGCCAAGTGATGGGTCTAAAACCTTCTCTCTCCTCGCCCCACATCCACCCTGGGAGAGGGAGCACCGGGCATCTGCAGCCTCTGGTCTGACTTTGTTTTCTTTCATTCACTTATTAGCTGCCTAATTGGCAGCCCAATTAATCTGCTCATCTGTGAAGGAGGATGGATCACAATGAGCTACTCCATTTCCAGAAGCCATTCTCCAAGGCTGCGTGGCCAGGCCCTGAGCATAGGCTGGCTCCTTGATGGAGGGCCTCCCTGGGAGCTAGGGTCAATTACTGGACAGATTAAGCAATTATTAGCCCCTAACAAGGGCGTCTGGCATCATTACCCTGCCTGTTTATTGGCAAACTGTGGCTTTACTATGAGGACCAACAAATAAATTAGGGCATCTGCTCCACTGCCGCATCAACTGAGAAATAAATGATGTCCAACTGGCTTTCGACTGCTGATGGGTTCTCGGCCCCGGCCTAATGAAAAGCCTGACATGTCCCTCACTGGCCACAGCAGCAATGGAACACGCTCAGAAGCAAGTCACCATTCCAAGAGCAAGGTGCCTGCCGGTAACTCTGGACTGTTCTTAGTTAACCTGCCATCTTCCTCCACCCATCTGTCAGAACCCCACTTTCTGTTGGGGTCCAAATCAAAAGCTTCCTTCTTGACACATTTCTTGCTCTCTCCATAAGTAAAGTGGTTCCATGTCTGCATTTTGGGAATGTTTTGCATTCTCCTGTCACTTTCTGTCATTATGGTAATTTTATAGAGTGCCAGAGCACCATTTTGCCCATTTGTTTTTTTCTTTTCAGTTCTCTGATGAAGAAATAAAAATGTAGAGAAGAGAAAGGGAGAAACAAGGACTCGGAGCTGTTTATTTTCTTACCACCACCACTCAGCCCCAGTTGATAGATGCAAGCCATCTCCAGAAGGATATCAAGGAGGGAGTGATAGGGTCACATCCTTCTGCTGTGACAAAGAGGACACATCACACGGGTGGTGCCTGTCGTCAGGGCCACGTATGATGGAAAGAGACAGGCAGAGGGATAGAGAGGAGGGACAGATTTGCTCAACTCAAGGGAGGACCTTGGGACTGCCTAGCAGTGGGAAGAAGGTTACAGAGAATTCAACTTTTCTAAATTGGGCGATTAGGGGTCAGGGTGGTTTTGGTGCCAGTGAGAAGCAGGAAGAGCAGTCAGCCTGGGAGTCCTGGGACAGAAGACCCTCAAAATGGGGAAAGAAGCAAAAAAGAAACTTCCTCTCCTCAAGGGACTTGGTCAAATCCCTTCTCCTCTCCACTTCTTAGTAACAACGTAAGGCCTCAGATCCCTAAGATCCTTGACACTATGATCATCAGGCCTGATGTCAGTGCTCCATTAACAATGTGTCTGTTAGAGACCATCTCTAAGAATAGCCTAAATTTGCTCACTCTTCCATCTGTCTGTCGGAACCTGGTGGACCGTCTGAGGCACAGCTCCAATGCCATCTTCCTTGGAAGCCCTTCCAGTTCTCTATAGCAGGAAATGCTCTCTCCCTCCTGCCCATGGGCTTCCATGTTATGTCCCAAACTGCCTGTCTCTTGGAAACAGAGGTGTGTTTGTAAAATTCACCGGGTAACACCTAGACCACAGCCACACATCCACAGAGGCCAATAACAACACATGTCAGAATCACCCACTGAACTCTTACTGTTTTCTAAGCTGAGAAAAGTGTTCTTGATCCTTCTTGGGACCCTTTGAGGTTCAACTGGATGTCTCTCTTTCCCTAGGGATCATTGACTTCCTTGTGAGCCAGCACCCCATTGCCCGAGTCCTGCGGGAGCACCTGGTCTTCAAGATCGCACCTATGCTCAACCCTGATGGCGTCTACCTGGGGAATTACAGGTGAGAGACTGGGGAGAATGCTGAGAAGCATGGAGACATAGGATGGTGGTACAGAAGCAAGAAGAAATATGGGATGTATTGTTGAGGAGGAATTTGGAAGCTACCTGTGAATTCATTAGAGGAAGTTTCACCCTGGTTCTTGAGACGTGGTTAATGAGCCTTGACAGTTTCATGAGTAGCCACCTGAGGACACTGGCTGGGGTTTTCCGGATGACTCGCCGGACCAGGAATCAGGAGGCCTGGTATCGGTTTTGGCACCTACTTTCTGTGTAAATCTTGGAGAATTCACTTTCCTTCTTTGATACTCAGTATCTCTTGCATAATAGAAAGAATAATTACTTACCTGGCAGGGCACTTGTAAGCATCAAAAGAAATGGTGGGAGGAGTGTGCTTCGGAGAATATTGCTTGGTGGTTGGACTGAGTACTGTTTTGTTGCTGTGTTTCTTCTTAGAGATCATAAATAGTGAAATCCCAGGTCATCTGAACAGCATTTCTCTTCGGTGTGGATACACCAGTTGGCCCCACACTCAGTCTTAAACTACCTAAACTACCTTTTTCCCATATTAGCACCATAATTTATAGGTTAAAATTCCCCCATCAGAAGATTAGCTGCCAAAGTAACACTGAATCTTTACCTAACACAGATAAATAATGTTATTGTCCTTATTTCACAGTTAACGTAAATGACTTGCCCAAAGTTGCACAACCAATAAATCATGGATTCTCTAACTTCACCATCCAAATTATGTAGCTTTAGAGCTAAGTAGGCCTGCAACTTTCAAGATAATACCCACAGCTCCCTAGCTTTTCATGCAAGGCTCTGTGCAACCTGGTGCCTATCTGTCCACCATTCTGCCTCACGTCTCGGCGTCCCCTCCTAGAACTGCTGCTTTAGCTGCTCTTAGCAAAGCCTAGTTCCCCAGACATGTCCGGTTGGTTCATACAGGCTGTGCTCTGTCCAAGGCTTCCTCATCCCTTCTTCATCTCAACAGCTCAGCTCATGTCCCTTCTTCTGGAAGACATCCTCCAAACTCCCCCCCAGACCAACCCTTCCCTTCTCTGAGCTCCCACAGACCTAGTCATTGAACATGTCTCATCTCATGCACAGCCCCCACTAGATTTAGAGCCACTGGAGGGCAGGACTGAGCCTTAATGCTCTTTTGGTCCTTGGTGTCTAGCAGCAGGGACAGCACATAGTAGATGCTGGAAAAGTACTTGATGAATATGAAAGAATGAGAACCATGACTTTCCTGATGATGAAACTAAAACCCAGAGATGAGATGGCCCTTGCCCAAGGTCAGTGGCCAAATTCAGACCAGAACCATATCTCTTGATACCTGGGCAGGCTCATCTATCTACACAGTGTTAGTTTACCACTTTTCAAGAGTGTGGCAATTGGGTCCAGAGGGACTTCTTGGTACCCCTGGGTATGAGTTCAAGAAAGTCCACGGGATACATGAAGCCTTCATTACAGATGGTTTTGCTTCCACATTGCTGAAGAGATGATTCATTAGCATTTGCAGGTTTTATGGCTTGTTTAGACCTGAGAGCAAAGCCTTTCCACCTTTTCTAGACAGAATGCACTGTTAGTTGATATGGGTGGAGGAAAAACCATTTGATTTACATTAACATTTCTGTTTAATTACAAGAGCAGCAGTGGTCAGAGAGGTCAATATGGCTACTCAACACACTTATTCATGTTATCATCAATTTTATGCAGATTTTATGATTTGAGGACTGCCAGATAAAAGAGCTCCAAGGTTCAGAAATGGTTTCATACCAAAATTTCAGTTCTCAACATTCTCCTGGTAAGAATATGTGATTCTCATTATGAGAGCTGGAGAACATCTCTAACTGCAGGTATTAATCCTATTGCTAAAACGGCCCTGAGTGCAACAAAGAGCTTATCAATCACGAGAATTCATTACTCAAGCTTTGGAGAATATTAAAGTAATAATAAAGATTCAGAATTGAGAGCTTCAAGGTGCCTTAGAAGTCCTCTAGGCCAACCCATCCCAGAGCCATACTACTCTCCACAGCAATATTTCCACATTTTGGCATGCTTGCCAACGTTGATATCGGAATTTTGCTCTTCAGTAGGTCCTTGGTCTTGGGGATTCAAAGAATGAATCCATGGACCACAGATCAGATAGGATTTTTATTAGAAGTTAGAAAGGAATACAGAAGAAGTAAAAAGCACCAGAGCTTCTGGAAGGGGGAAAGAACTGAACTGAGGAGTTTCTACTGGGCTCTTTATCTAGGGGTATTAGGTCTACATCTTTTCAAAGTTAATGAGGGCATTAACAAATGAATGAATGTAGTTCCTCCACCTTTAGGGCAAGGTTATCAGGTCCTTTACAGTGTTTTGTTTTTTTTTTTTAAGTCAAATACATATAGATCATGAATACATTTATGCATATGTGGGGTTCAATGTGTTGATTTTTTTTATATACAATCTGATGTGGTTAGATCAAACCAATCAACATAGTTGTCACCTCATTTACTTGATTATTGTTTTAAGACATTCATGTTCTACACTTGACAGATTTGACTTGTACCTTTGTCATATGCTCCTTAGGTGTGGTCCTGCCTTTTATCCTCCCTCTATCAAACCTCCCCTCTCCCCTCCCTTCCCACTCCATTTCTCTCCTTCATCCTGGGCTATAGTTGTGTTCTATCTTTCATAAGAAAGTGTGAGTAAATATAAGTAGGTTTCATAGAAGTACTGAGTACATTGGATACTTTACAGTTTTTGTCTCTGAGATGGGATTAGGATATGTGCTCTTACTCAAGGTGGAACCACCCAAAAATACCATCTCAGGCTGCTTTATTCATGATCTTACCAGAGCCCAGAGGGTGTGTCCTGAAAAAGGCAGTCTGCTTGTGCCTGAAATGGGGGTCTGACCTCTGAGCTCACCTGGGCCTAGATGATGGAGGGTTCCCTGTCTAGCCCTGAGTGGTGGAATCCTGTATCAACGTGTTATGGGTGAGAAAATAATTCAGAATTCAGATAAGTTCAGGAAACATAGAGTTAAGTAAACTTAAACATGTCCTTTTGCAATAAGAACTTTCAGAATCTTCAATATACTAATAAACATAGAGAATTTCAAGAGGGGACTATAGTATTCAATATTTCCCAAAGGTAAGTGAGCAGAGGTCCACACCACCCCTGACCCATGTTAGGATTTATAAAACACATTTTTAGGCCATGCCACTTCAAGAATTCTGCTTGCTGGTCCAATGGCCTGTCAAACATGCACGCACTGATCTCATTTGATCCTTACAACAATTCCATGAAGGAAGGACTTGGGTAAGATTTTTCCAATTGCAAATAATAAAAATCGACTCAAACTAGCTTGCGTATAGGAACAAAGATGGCAGGGGGCTGGAGGGAGGAATGAAGCTGGAAAGGAAGGCAGCAAGGCAGGGAAGGGGTGAGGGGAGAAGGAAGGAGAAGAGGAGGGAAAGGGGCCAGGCACAGAATGAGCCCTTGATAGGTATTTTCTGAATGAATGAATGAATGAACTAGACAGCAGCATGCAGTGATGGTGCTATGGCACAAACCTTCAATGCCCAGCATTGAGTAACTATGGCCAGATGCACTCAGCTGTGACCATGATTATATCCATTTAAGCAAAGCCCATAGGGTGCAGCCAGGACTCTCCATACGACATTGCCTTTGCTTTAAAGCTGTCAGTAGGTGCAGAGAACTGGGTGTCTAACTTTGCTCACTCTCCTGAGCATTCTTTTTTGTCCTTGGACAGCACAGTCTTCTCCCCTGGCCTCAGTTTTCCTCTTACCCTCTTGGAAGAGGAAAATTAAGTGAAAGGCACCTTCTATCACTTAATAGGAGCACTGGGGAGAGGCTCTGTCAAGAATGGGATGGCTCCAACATGAATGAACCTTGACAATGTTATGCCAGGTGAATTAAGCCAGGCCCCAAAAGACAAATATTGTATGATTCCATAGATCAAATTCATAGAGACGGAAAAGGAGAATGGTGGTTATCAGGGGTGGAAGGATGGAAAGAATGGGGAATTATTGTCTGATGGTCACAATGCTTCAATTTTACAACACGAAAAGAGTTTTGGAGATGGATGGTGGTGATGATAGCGAACATCATGAATGTACTTAGTGCCATTGGCCTAGACACTTAAAAATAGTTAAGATGGCAAATTTTGTTGTGTATATTTTATGACATATATTTTTTTTAAAAAAACGAACAGTATGGCCACTGACTGCAATGTGAACATTTTCAGAGAGCTCAGGGGGTATGTAGGATGGGACCTTGGGGTCTTGAAGGATGGATATTGTAATGTCAGGTGTTACAGATCCAAGGAACTCCAACTCCTAGTTGGAGGGTCATTGAGATGGGGAGTAAAACGTTCTATTCGTCTAGAATTAATTCTCAATGTCTCGCGGAAAGCATGGCTGCAAACGCATATCGCAGCATTCGCATACTCTCTCTTCCACTCCTCCTCCCCATCACTTTGCAGAGAAGATACCCCCCACCCGCGGCTGAACCCCACTTTGTTTCCTGAGTGTGTGCAATGCACAAGTCGCCTTGCATTTGCAAAACAGACTTTCCATCTTCATGTGACAGCGCAAAACTCTGTGTTGGGTTTGCATTTCTTAATTAGGTGCCTGTCATTGTGTATTCCATAGAGCCACGTATAAGTAAACAGTCATAGACCTTTGAATAAATTTATTGGTTTTATTTATGTTTCTAGGCATAAAAATCTATAATTACCAGGTACAGCCTCAGTATAACTGGTATTTAATGACAATTACTTTTTGTTACCATAGAAATGAGTCCAAAGTAGTTACCCATAATTTCTCATTTCCCAAACCTCACACATGCTGAATTGCAATATTACCATAGTAATTGCCTATTAGTCATCATAAAATACGCAGTTACCCAAAAGATAGCAGGATGCTGTGAAATTTCTCATCTTCAGAAAACCTCAGTGCTTCCTGGGAGTGTGGAGGTGGGGTGGGGAGGAGCAGACCTCTATGGGTGGTGAAGAAATGACTGCCTTGTAGCATGGCGCTGCAGAGCCCAGTGGTGCAAAGAGAAGCTGTGCAGATCGGCAACTGCACCGTCGTTGTGTCTCTGGGCCCTGGCAATCACCATGTAGCAAAGGACGCTTCAGTGCAGTAAATCTAATTTACCTAAGATTTGTAGAGGGCCTGCTGGATGTTAAGGCCCTGTGCTAGGCCTTGGGGAAGCAGGAGCAAATCAGACACAGCCCTTGCCAATGAGAATCCCCGAGTTTGTTCTAGAAGTATGGGTGTGGTGCTGTGGAGGCCTGAAGATAGATCACAAGAGCTAATGTGTGAGAACCCACTCACTGCACACTCTGTGTATCATCTCATTTAATCCTCAAGAAACCCCAGGGTGGAGGTAGTGTGATGCCCCACTTTTATTTTTTTTTAATTTCTTTTAAATTTCAGATTAATCTGAGGGTACAAATGATTAGGTTACAATGTTTACATTTTTTAGGTAAAGTCCCTGTTATAGCTGTGTCCTGAACCCAGAAGGTGTACCATAAACCCCCACATTATGCCCATCAGGTGGGAGCATACCAATCTCCTCTCTCTTCTCCCCTCTTCCCATTCTCTCCTAATTTTAAATAGAGAAGGAAATTAGGGCACATAGGTGCCAAGGAACTTGTCCCAGTTCCCTCACCATGAAGGGTCAGAGCAGGTTTATGAACCCACGAAGGCAGAGGCTAGGCTGCTCCGGATGCAGCCTTGTGCTGCACTGTCTCCTGCAGCAGAAAGGGCTTCCTGCTAACGAGGCGTGACCAGGGAGGCTTTCTGACAAACGGGGGATATGTAAGAGTTCATGAGACATGAAAGGGAGATGAAGATGGGTTTTCACAGGACAAGGAGATTAAACATAGCAGTGGGTGAGACACCAGGGAAGGTATTTCCAACACATACATACACACACAGAGACACACAGAGACATACCCATACACACATGCACACACACATACACACAGAGACACACACAGAGACACACAGAGAGAGAGACACACACACATACACACACAGAGAGACACACACATACACACATGCACACACAGAAAGACACACAGACACACACAGAGACACACATACACACAGAGACACACATGCGCACACACACACACAGAGACACATATGCACATACAGATACACACAGAGAGACATTACCCATACACACATGCACACATGCATACACACATGAACACACAGACACACACAGAGACACACATGCACACACACATACACACAGATACACACAGAGAGACACCCATACACACATGCACACATGCATACACACACAGAGACACACACATACACACACAGAAACACACACATACACATGTGCACACACATACATTATAATTGGCCTACATCTTCCACCTTAAAATCCAGTGGAAGAAACATTTTAAACCGTCCAAAATAAAATAGAATATAAAATCAGCTATATAAACTGTTAAATACAATTCAATGTTCTATTTTTTCTATAACAGAAAACCCTGCACACTTTTCATCAAGCTACAAATGGAAAAAAAAAAAAAAAAGACCCATGGCAAGCATTGGCTCACAGTGTGCCTCCTTCCCTGGCCCTGTCACAGCACTGCTCCCCAGTCCCCTCTGGCTCCCACCACCACCAACTCCTATTCTCCAGACCCACAAAGCCTTCCAACTGCTCACATATAGTCTGAAACCCATTGCTCCTCTCCCCGCCCTTCTGTTGTCCTCTGGACACGCTCCAGATGTCTGTCTTGGAGGCCTGGTGTACGGGACCGGAGGACGTAATTGTGATGGTGATGATGATGGCAACGCTAATGAAGACGAGAGCTGACATATAGCCAGCCTCTGCGCCTGGCACTACTGTAGGCATTTTGCATTTATTGTTCCATTTAATTCTTACAATAATTGTGTCCTTATTCTTGTTTTACAGATGAGAAAACTGAGACACAGGTAGATTAACTCCATAGAGCCAATTAGTGGATTCAGAGCAGGAAGGGGCCCCCACAAGCCTCAGTCTGGGAACCGTAATTGTTCTGGTACGGCCTACGCACACCTTGCTGTCTGACATTGAGGTCTCCTCAACCTAGATCTTTAACTAAATTTTTCCACTTGCATTTCTGCAAAGTCACAACTCCCCCATCTCCCTGAGAGACTTATAAGAAGCCTGTGGCATAGACAGGGCAGGAATCACTCTCCCTCTTTGAGCAAAGAAGACAGCAAGCTACAGAGAGGCTAAGTAACTTGCTCAAGGTCACACAGTGAGTGAATCACAGTTAGCTCAGATGAAGCCAGGGTGACAGCAGGGGCCAGACAGACCCCTATCTCCGAGAGACTCTCTTGCTTTACATAACCTGAGTGATGTTTCTGTGGAGGCTGAAAGGACACCGCGGCTGGCAGTGTAATCAGGTGTCTAACCCACAAGTGCACACCGCCAAAACCAATTATTCAAATGAGCTTCCCAGCCAGGTTCCACGAAAAAGGCCAGATGGCAAGATGTCTGTGGAGGCAGCTCCCCATCTCTGTCCCTGCAAGCAGCTGAATAGCATTTGAAAGTTAGGGTTGATAGCGAGTTGATTTTAATAATTGATTCTACAGTGAAGACAGGCCTCTGAGGAGCCAGTAACCCAGAATAGCGGCTGGGGAGTCTGGAAGCGCAAAACAATGTGATAGAATGAAGAACTTCATCATTTCTGGTCTTAGTTCTTAAACCACTGCTTGAATAGTACTAGTTCTTCATGTAAAATCTGTCATTGGCTTCCCATCAAACCTAAGCTCTCTACCTATATTCAAGGCCTGCCTGGTGGCCCTGAACTTCCCTCTCAGCATCCTTGCCCACGACCCATCTTGCACCTTCCTGTACCCACCCTCGTTGATCCTCTTGCCTTTATGGTGCTAACCTGGCCTGCTCTCGCTCACATCTGTTTTTGGTGGCACTCTGCCTCTGCTTAAGAAGTCTTTAGACTAATTAATGTACACAGCTATGATTTAATAATAATAAAAAAAGATTAGAACAGATTTCTCCTAATTCCAGGAGGTGTGTGTATGTATGGGAGGGGAGAAAAAAAAAAGAAGTCTTTATACTAAATTGTTTCTTCCTCCTCTTCTATTTTCCTCACCGCACTCCGTTCACCAAGCACAGACTTTGTACTCTGCCCTGAGGATGTCAGGTGGGCTGGTTCCTGTGCCTGCCCTTAAGGAGTTCACAGGATGGAGAGGAGACACCTGTGCTGGTGGAGAAAGGCCCAGCGGTTCCCAGGCTGTGAAGTTACTGAGGAGGCACCCCAGCCCAGCTGGGAGGGCTGGGATAGAGCAAATTGGGAAAACGTCCTGAGGGGGAAATTGTGGAGATGAGTCTTGAAGGGAGAGTAGGAGTTGGCCAGGGGAAGAGAATGGCCACATGTTCCACCCCAAAGGGCTAATAATAGCAAATAACACTGGTAATAAGAAGAATAATGATGTGACGTATTAATTGAAATACAAGCTGGCAGTCATTATTCTAGTGTCTTATATACGTTCTTTCTCCTGGAGATTATAGGAGTAATAATCAGTCCTATTCCTGCACCCATTCTCATCCCACTTCTACAGTTTAGAGGGACATTCAGAGATCAGAAAGATAGAAGTCAAAATATCAACTTTATTATTCATGAAAGCAGCGTTTGGAAGGTACAACCTATGCTAATGGCCAAATTTAGCCTTCTGTAAGTTCACCCCAAAATTCAACTTTCCCATCAGCCATGAGCAGGACTAGAAGTGAGCTACCTCTCAGAAAGTACATCACCTGGATGAGGGGAGGCCTTTCCTGCAGGACTCCAGATCATGGCAGAAGGTGCTAGGCCCAAATGGGTTCTGCTCCTTTTCTGGAGCTGATGAATGAGAGAAGTTCCATCGCCTCCCTCAGGAAGAGGAAGAAAGGGAGTGGAGAGGAAGAGCCACTTTTTGTACCCTGGGCACTGAGAGCAATGAGGGGCTCCTTTCAACAACCTCATGAACTTCACAAATGATCTTCATACTGCAGATTAGGAAACTGATACACAAAGAGGGGTTAGGTCATTTGCCCAGGGTACCACTTTTTTTTGTTTTTTTTTTTTAGAGACAGGGTCTCACTTTATGGCCCTCAGTAGAGTGCGTGGCCTCACACAGCTCACAGCAACCTCCAACTCCTGGGCTTAAGCAATTCTCTTGCCTCAGCCTCCCGAGTAGCTGGGACTACAGGTGCCCGCCACAACGCCCGGCTATTTTCTGGTTGCAGTTTGTCCACTTTTAATAGAAGGAGGTCCAGGAGTCAAACCTGGAGAGCTGACTCAGAGCCCAGGTGCTGCCTCTGGGCCTTGCTGCTTGAGGCCTGCAAGAGCAGGGATCCTTGGGCAATGCTGAGTTTCTGGAATGTCTGGTGCCATGGCCTACACACAGTGTACTGTCTCGGCACTGCACAAGGGCACCAGCTAAGAGGGCAGATGGAGGCTGGGGTGCAGCCCAGGCTTGACAAGTCTTGAGACTCGGGGGAATTGCATCAGCCCACAGGGAGGTGCACTTTTGCCATTAGCTCACAGGCCCTATCACATGCTAGCCTTCCAGGATGTAAAGACTGGCCAGGATGTACAGATTTTGGAAGATCCTGAAGGTCACACCAAGAGCAAAGCACAAGGACAGTTCATATGTGTAGCACTGTCTCAAACTAGACAGCATCTTCAGCATTTTACAAGCACTGAATCACAGTCCTCAGCACAACACTCCGAGGTAGGCAAAATCCCTCTTCTCAGGTTAGGGGTGGGGCACAGAGAGGCTCAGCCACAAAGGTAGCAAGTGGCAGCTGAGCCACACTCCCCTCGGAGCCATTCTTAGCCTCAGAGCAGGTGTTGGTGGGTTTTGCCAGCACCCAGATCTTGTGAAAACCCAAAGGATTTTTCTGCCCTTTTGTGTTTCTGCTGCCCCTTTTCACTCAAGAAATTGAAATAACTAAATCCATGCTCGCTTCAGCAGCACGTATACTAAAATCATTGGAATGATGCAGAGATTAGCACAGCCCCTGCACAAGGATGAAATAGCTAATTCCCAACCTCAAGGGCCAGTGTGCTCCCTGAGAAAATGTCCTCCCTCGGGCCTTGTAAAAAGGAATAAACTTCTTGTCAGTGTTCTTATATCTTTATCTTGTATCTCTATATCTTAGACTTGTCCTGTCCATACATTTTTTTAAAGAGAAAACTAATCCATTGGTTATGGAATGGACTTCTAACTAGACCCTTATATAGTCGTGGGACCTTGGCAAACCCCTTCTACCCTTGTAGCCTCAGCCTCCCCATTTTTTACATTTGGAGATTAGGTTTTATGAAATCTCAGATCCTCCCAGTTGGCGACTGGCTCTAAGAATTGTTTTAAGTGGCAACGCTGGACATCCCCCAGAGCCTGGTGTTTCTTGCTGCTGAGCAGGAGACAAAAAGGAGGGAGGAGGGATTCCTGGAGTCTGTGCTCGGCATGGGAGGGGAGATGGCACTTCAACAACGCTTCTCTTTGTCCACCAGGAATACTCCTTAGGGCTGGAGATGATCCCTTTTCCAGGCGTGATCTGAGCACCTCTCCCCCAAGTCTTCTACTATTTTGCCAAAAAGGTCACCATTAAAGGGTAAAGACCTTTCTGGATGAACCTCAGAGGTAGGAAACCCTAGTGCTAACCCTGGCTTTGCTACGACCCTTGAGCACACCTAAGAGCGCCCCAAGCAGACGTGCGGTTTGTGCACTGCAAGAAGTTTCCTGGTCAAGGGGCCCATGGGGGCCGTGACTCTGCACCCAAACCAAAGCCTGGCCAAAGAAGGTGGCACTTTATATGTCACTACCTAGAAAGGGAACCTTTCTGCAACATGTCAGTCTTGTGGTGGGGCATATTTTGTAAACTTGCATAAAGATATCTTCCATACTAGTTACTCATTTGAGACTAATTCCTGCATTTATAAAATAAAGATGTTGTAGCTGGGCATTGTGACAGGCACCTGTGGCCCCAGCTACTCGGGAGGCTGAGGCAAGAGAATCACTTACGCCCCAGAGTTTGAGGTTGCTGTGAGCTGTTACTCCACAGCACTCTACCAAGGGCGACATAGTAAGACTCTGTCTCAATAACTAACTAACTAACTAAATAAATAAATAAATAATGTTGCATCAACTTCTAATCTCACATGAAGAACAGACCCTCTATCTAGCTCTGACCTGACTCCCAGGACTGTTAAGATGGTGGCTAAGAACATAGGCTTCAGTCAGGCAGACTGGGTTCAGTCCAGCCTCTGTTGCTTGGTCCTTGCTGGACCGATGTAAATGTTTTAACCCTCCTGACCCTATTCATTCATACGGTTCAAATGAGATAGGCTGCATGCTAGACACTGAGCCAGCGCTGAAGACTCAGTCTCAGTTGACATATTAAACAGATTCAGCCTCTGTCCTCCCAGCACTTGCAGGTCTTTGGGCAAAACAGATGAATTTGTCCAAAGTCACAGAGCTCCTTGGTGCCAGATCTGGGACTCAATCCAAGACCTTTGCCGTTGAAGCCTGTGTTCCTATGCTTCCCACTTTCTGTCTTTACAATCCTGACCACAGATATCCCCTTGTCCTGATGATCTGAGAAGGAAAGTAAGAGACATGCTCCGTAATATTTTGGTGGTGGTAACAGGGAGTGGTTGTGTCATGTCAAGCATGTCCCTGTGCTTGGGACAAAGGACACTAACGACCACTGTCCACCTACACCACAGCAGATCCCAATCCACTGGGTAAGCATTTTGCAGGAGACGTTGATGACAGATTATCTGGCATTCTGACCCTGGCCAATCAATAGAACTGCAAGGTGCCTCAGGCCAAGGGCAATTGAATCCCAACCTTTTAGTGGCATTAAATAAAGCAATATTTATTTTGCTTTTGGTGCAAATATACTTAATCCAATACAGCTCATTGGTAATGCTGAAAAACTGCTGTGTTTGGGGGACAATTGCAGGCATGCCCCATACATCTCTGCTTGTCAATGGCACTGCTTCCAAGAGCACGCAGTATCACGGTGCTCAGGGCAAGATTGATCTGGAGCTGCCAAGCTGCCTTTTTTGATATCCTTCTTTAGAAGAGATGAAAAGGAAATCATAAGGAGGGAAATTGAAATCATTGCTCTCATTCTAGATGCCATTATTGTAGCAGGAATGAGGCATGATGACCTTCACGAGACGGAGCTATTTATTTGTCATTTGAATAACATTCACTGGAACCATTGCAGCTCTGCCACTGGGCAAAAGAGGACGAGGCCAGGACAGGAAGAGCAGACAAATGAGTCACTGAGTGTTTCTTTCCCAGATCACACAGTCTCACAGGTGGCTTGGGGGACCTCACAGGGCGAGTGTGGACCATCCTGACATCAACAAGACCTGGTCTGAATACCAGGTCTATCTGGTAGTGGTTGTCAAGTGATCCTCTCAAGGTCAAATCTTTCTTGTATTTTATTTGCTCATGTATAAAGTGAGAATAAATAATACCTATCCCACTAGATTATTGAGAACGTGTCTAGCATTTAATAGGTGCTTAAATACTTTTGAAAATGTGTCTGAAAGTAATTATCTAAGCCTCACTTGCAAACCTACAGGGTATTCATTTATGCACTTGTGCATCTGTTGTTCATTCATTCAATAGATACATTGACCCTTCTCTATGCCGGGGTCTACAGCATAACAGATAATGTTAGAGTGGGAGTGGACAAGATGACTCAAACATGGTCCTTGCCATCCTGAAGCTCACTTTTTGGAAGTAGAAAGAAAAGATACTCATGAGTATCTCCAATTCAAAAGAAAGAAATGATATATTATACATTCATGTATAAATGTGGTCTGTACAGGCAGCGCCTGTGGCTCAGTGTGTAGGGCGCTGGCCCCATATACCAAGAGTGGCGGGTTCGAACCCAGCCCTGGCCAAACTGCAACAAAAAAATAGCCGGGCATTGTGGTGGGCACCTGTAGTCCCAGCTACTTGGGAGGCTGAGGCAAGAGAATCACCTAAGCCCAGGAGTTGGAGGTTGCTGTGAGCTATGACACTTCAGCACTCCACTGAGGGCAATAAAGTGAGACTCTGTCTCTATAAATAAATAAATAAATAAATAAATAAATAAATAAATTTGGTTTCTATATATTTGCATTTTCTAGAATGGCCCTAATGGCAAATAACCTTTCCCATTGGTGCCATAAGTTGACCCCATTCATGTCACAATGTAAGTCTTCATTTTGAGCTTATGCAGAAATTTCATCTTAAAAATTAACAACAGAAAAGCACCAAGGAGACAGAGACCAGGGCAGAGACTCAGAATTTCACACTTGGTGACTCTAAACTGGCACTCCTAGCAGGGAAAGCTGGCCTCTAGGGGTCATTTTTTCTATTCCCCTGTTCTTAGGTAGCCGTTTCTTTGTTCTGAAACCAGAAGGAGAAAGAGTCTTGCCCTCTGGTCCTTATAGCCTGTTAGGGACACAGGAGAATATATCAGTAGCCTCTTAGTAATATATCTAATTTCTGGTCATTCCTGCTTCTCTACCTTTGTACACGCCACACACTCTACCTGGAATACTCCCTCCTGCCTTGGTGCTTGGCACGCTCCCATTTGGGTCCCACACAAGTCTCAAATATTGACAAATTACATGAAATTAAGGTTGAGGTGTTGGTAACCCTTGACTTATTGGTGTTTCTTTTTAAAATTACATCAATACTTTTTCTAGAACATTTTGTTTTCCTTGTATTTTAACTGTATTGGAAAATATGCTTTCTCCAAAGTCCCTAATATGGGGGGTAAAAATAGCCCAGTTATTGATGCTTTAGCTTCATACAATAAGAGAGTTGGAAGAGATCTCTGTGCGGGAAAAATATACCATTTCATGTTACAAAGAAGAGCACAGTGCCCAGGGAGGGAGGTGGTTTTTCCCGAGATGACAAAGATGTTGGAGGTAGAATCTCTACCCACAGCCCCTGTCCAGAGATGTTTTGTTCGGTAAATACCCACCTGCTGATAGACTGATTTCCATTAGAAGCATTCTTCAAAAATCATCTGAAAAAGTGCCCATGCAGATACTACTCACCAAGGAGTTTCACAAATACTTTGCTTCTAAAAAGCTCTAGAATTCTTTGAGGATTGAAGTTGCCTTTGAATCACCAGTTGATGATTCAAAACAGACTGAATCAAGGAGTGAACCTTTAGGCTCTCCCACCTTTAATATTTTCCCTTCAATTTTGAATCTCCCTTTTTTTAATCAAAGAGGCTTCCTGGAAGCAGTGTGGCTAAGTGGGAAGGCCATGACGCCAGGGCCAGGACACTTAGATTCTATCTGGGCCCAATGGAGTATTGGTTATGTGGCTGACTTTCTCTGGCCCTCAACACTCCCACTTGAAAAATGGAGTCCACTTGTGAGATTGGCTGATTGTGAGAACTGTATTATATAAGATAGGAAAATGCTTTGGAAAGAATGAAATTTTTACTCAGCAACTATTTATTTAGTGTCTACCATGAACCAGGCTCTTTGTCAGGCCCAGAAATACAAATGTGGATAAGACATCATCCTTGCTTTAGAGAAATTCATGGTCCAGTGGGAAACAGACTCAATAATTACCATATCTTGCACTATGGCCACTCTGACGGAGAGGAATAGATGCTGTGGAGCAGAGGAAAAGCACCTACCATGCAATTGCAGGGAGTACAAATCCCTCTCCACTGCCTGGAGGAGGTGACACTTAAGTTTAGACAATTTTGATGATACTGCGGTTATCACCACTGCCACTGTCATCACTAGCAATCATTTATTCAATGTTCACTGTGTCCTGAGGATTCTGCTGGGCCATTTAGAGACAAAAAGTCAGGGTTGTTACCCTCATTATACATATGATAAAACAGAAGCCCAGAGGTATATTAAAAACAAATTTAAAAAAGGGCACAGAGCTGGTAAAGCTCAAATTTAAACCTAACTATAAATCTCAAAGCCCCTGTTCTCTTTGATATGACTCATCATTCTGTGCAACTCCATGGGGCAAGGCTGTGAATGGAGGGGAAGTCACTAGGGGACAGCTAAAGAGGAGAAGAATTCTCTAATTAGAGGGCCCAAGAAAGAGATGAACTACCTGGGGCAGTAGTGGGTTTCAGGTTACAGAGGTGTCCTAGAGCAACCTGGGCAAGACAGCACTGTGGGCATTCCTGCTTGGAGAAAGAAGGGAGGCGCATAACTAAGCATCTCTAAGGATACGGTTGTTTATGATTATGTCCTATTGTCAAGGGCAATGTTCTTTTCCAAAATTTTAGCTGCTCATTGGTGGTTAGAAGAGCTCTGTGGGCACAGCACCCAGACTGGTGGCTCCTTCTGCTCAGTGACCAGCCATTGGCAAGTGGACAACACAGGGGCCTGCTGGAGTTTTCTATAAATTAGCCCATAGGGCCATTTGGTCAGGAATGCATTTAGCTAAAGTAACAAGGATTGACTTCAGCCACTTTAGTAAAAAGCAAGTTTATAGGAAGGGATGTACAGAATGGAGCAGAAACTGTTGGCCAGGCTCAGTTAACAGTTCGTTAACGGAGTAGATCTGAAGGGCAGGAATAATCTGCTTCTGTGGAACAACACTAAACTTTGTGTCCCCTAGTCCCAAGGCCTCTTGTTGCCCCTGGCTGCCAGGTCACAAAGCAGGACAATTTGGCTCATCTGGCTTCCACGGTGGGAGACAAGGTCCAGCCAAGGCTACCTTATCTTGCAACGATGAAGGAGCAAACTCACCTCACCCAAACCACCCATCTTATACCTGGGCCTTCCCTGAAGAATGTGGACAGATGCCCACTGCCATTAGCAGGGAACAGAGCATGAATTTGAACTCAGATCTGCCTAATTCCTAGACTGGAGGAAATGACAAGAGGTCATTTTCAACCATTGCTAGTCACTCCACCCTCCTACAGAATGCAAAGCTATTAGTCTGTCACTCTGTGTGACATAGCATGAAATGATAGTAAGGTACAATCAAAACAACAACCACTATTATGTACCAGAACCCGTGCTAAGTTAAGCTTGTTAATGTATTATTTCACTCAATCCTCACATTTTCCTGGCTTTTAAATGCATGTAAATTTAGGAGCGTATCTTCTTTGCCTTGTTAGACTATTTATTTCTTGAGGGCAGGAAACATCTCTTATCAATCAATCTGTCCCAGCAACACTACCATGGAGCTTTGTGTAGAGGGTATTTGTGATAAAACTGACAAATCGCTGCATTTGATTCTTGCCTCATCCTTGTTCCCTATACCAGTCTCCTCTCCTCAGTTCATGTACACATGCTCAAAGGGAGAGAGCATGTTACACTGTTTGTTCCCGAGGAAAGCAAGGGCCTTAGAGCTGGATAGTCCTGGGTCTGAAGCCTGCTCCACCATGCCCTGGCTGAATGACCCTGGAAGGTTCCAGATGAGTGTGTCTGTGGGTCTCTGTGTGTCCCTAATTATTCTCACAAGTAGTAATATCACATGTAAGACTATTTAAGAACTGCACGAATATGTCTGTGGATCAAGACACTAATCACAGCATTTAATATACTTTTGGAAGACAATTTAGGGTAGCCAGAGAAAAGCAGAGTAAGGAAAAGCAATTGGTAAGATTTTGTGCTCTTGAGAGTCAGATTTTGTGCTCTTGAGAGTCAGGTTCTCCTGAGCTCAAGTTCTCACTCCACCACAGAGTAGCTGTGACTTTAGTGAAAGTCATTTAAATTTTCTAACCTTTTTTCCCCTAATCTGTAAAATGGCAATATAGGGATTTTATGGTGTAAAAGATGAAATGAGACAATCTGTATAAGGGTACATGTAAATGTTTACTGAATGACGAAAGGGAAGATGGCAGGAACTGCTTCAAGAAGCTGAAAGTTTGGCTGACAGGAAGATGATGTTGCTTTGCCCTCCCCCTGCCACCACATTTTACCTTCTTTACTGAGGACTATTTTTTCATTTTAAAGAGTGATTTTATGGTCATCAATCCTCTTACCATGCAATTCTACTTCTAGGAAACAATTGCTAAGGAACAATTCTGAAATGTTGAAAAAACTTTAAGAATTGGAGTATTCAATAGTGCAGCATCAAAAACAACATAATGTGCCACAGTGGGGACATGGCTAATTAATTACAGGGGATTCATACAATAGGACAATATGTCACATTACAATATGATTACAGTGGCAGTTATGGGTATCAAGAGTTTAGTAACTGGCTTGGTGCCTGTAGCTCAGCGGCTAGGGCACCAGCCATGTACACCAGGGCTGGCAGGTTCGAACCCAGCCTGGGCCTGCCAAACAACAATAACAACTACAACCAAAAAATATCCAGGCGTCATGGTGGGCACCTGTAGTCCCAGCTACTTGGGAGACTGAGGGAAGAGAATCGCTTAAGCCCAAGAGTTTGAGGTTGCTGTGAGCTGTGACATTACAGCACTCTACTGAGGGAGACATCGTAAGACTGTCTCAAAAATAAATAAATAAATAAAAGAGTTTAGTAACAAAGAAAAATGTTCATGTTGCAATGGCAAATGTAAAATGGACCCACTTGCAAGTTCTAGGTCAGGAAGTAAGGTGCCTGGCCAGGAGAGTGATCATGACCGCTCTATTTGGAGCAAAGAGAATGCCTGGTACCCAGACATCACTGCTCCCATGGAAATCCTAGGACAGAGGGAACATTGCTTTTCGAGCTCCTCTCCACTGGGGAGGAGGGGTAGGAAGAGTGAAATCTATGTTAGAAGAGACTTAAAAAGCTATGGCCCAGCGCTCCTTCTCCATTTGTAATTGGGGAAATGGAGGCCCTAAGAGAGGAAGGGATTTTCTCATGGTCATATAGTAAGCCACGAGCAGACCTGCGTTCAGTGATCTTTCCTCTGCATACTAAGAACAATTATCCTTCTGGGGTCAGCCTGACCCCAGAAGGGCTAAGAGGCTAGGCAGGACTCCAGTGAGAATCTGATTGTCGATCCAAAAGTTCCTTGAAATTTCCACATTATTCTTCTCTGATTCTGATTCGGGGGAAGCAGCATTATAATGAGGAAATGTGGTTCTCCCAGTCCACATAAGGAGACAGAGGAAAGAGGTATTTGCAAGTAGGAGGCCCATGCCCTGGAGGAGAGGTCATTGTTAGCTCCCAAATCCACGCATGCAGCTGGATCTCTGTTCTGAGTGAACGAAGGGCAAGAACATAAACATATGTGTCTGTGTCACTTGAATCCAAGCCCAGGTCTGTTTTCTAGGAGCCTGGGAGTCTTAGGTCTTCTGCCATATGCTCTGTTCTATAATGCAGGGAGCCAAGAGGAAATCACAGGCCTCTTTCCTTTACTTTGTCCCTGAAGAGCTATTTTCTCAAGGAGTCTGTTTTCTGGGATAGATCCTGAGCTTCTCTGAGGTTCTCAGAGGTCTGTGCTCCTCCCAGAGCACAGCCCAAGGCCTGGCCCTTGGTGGGGGCTCAATTCAAGTGGGGGTGGGAGAAAGGGAGTAAGGAGAGAAGAAAGCAGGAAGGTATTGACGGATTGTACCCTTTAGGATTTACCTTTTCTTTGACACCAGAAACATAAGAAGGAAGCCAGCCTGGATGAGACTCAGAAGCTCATGGAATCCAGGATTGAGCCCTGGATGGAGAGTTCAGATGATTTAGTTTTACACCAACTCTAAGGCATGCAACAATGGAAAGATCCTAAGCTAGAGGGCTAGATGCTAAAGAACAGTTCAAAAGGTATTAATTTCTAAAATTTTACAAGATTTATGCTTTGGGAAAAGGAGAGCTTTATTTCTCATAAAAGGTAGCAACCTGTTGGGTGGGCATTCCAACATGCTGAAGAAAAGAGCCAGCATAGCCAGAAGACAGGCACACGTGCTTCAAAGAGAGACAAAAGGGCACAAGATTTTATACTAGGTGGATAGGAGGAGTTATGAATATTTATGAAGGGAAAGCATATGCATGTATAATTGTACTTTATTTCTCCTACCCCACCATGGCTGGGAATTTAGGTTTTTTTTGTTTGTTTGTTTGTTTTTTATTGTTGGGGATTCATTGAGGGTACAATAAGCCAGGTTACACTGGTTGCATTTGTTAGGTAAAGTCCCTCTTGCAATCATGTCTTGCCCTCAGAAGCTGTGGCACACACCAAGGCCCCACCCCTCTCCCTCCTTCCCTCTCTCTGCTTTTCTTCTCCCCCCCATGACCTTAATTGTCATTAATTGTCCTCATATCAAAATCGAGTACATAGGATTCATGCTTCTCCATTCTTGTGATGCTTTACTAAGAATAATGTCTTCCACTTCCATCCAGATTAATACAAAGGATGTAAAGTCTCCATTTTTTTAAATAGCTGAATAGTATTCCATGGTGTACATATACCACAGTTTGTTAATCCATTCCTGGGTTGGTGGGCATTTAGGCTGTTTCCACATTTTGGCGATTGTAAATTGAGCTGCAATAAACAGTCTAGTACAAGTGTCCTTATGAAAAAAGATTTTTTTCCTTCTGGGTAGATGCCCAGTAACGGGATTGCAGGATCAAATGGGAGGTCTAGCTTGAGTGCTTTGAGGTTTCTCCATACTTCCTTCCAGAAAGGTTGTACTAGTTTGCAGTCCCACCAGCAGTGTAAAAGTGTTCCCTTCTCTCCACATGCATGCCAGCATATGCAGTTTTGAGTCCTTAATCCATTTAGAATCAATTTTTGTGAGTGGGGAAAGGTGTGGGTCCAGTTTCAGTCTTTTACATGTAGACATACAGTTTTCCCAACACCATTTATTGAATAGGGAGTCTTTCCCCCAAGGTATGTTCTTGTTTGGTTTATCGAAGATTAGGTGGTTGTAAGATGTTAGTTTCATTTCCTGGTTTTCTATTCGATTCCAAGTGTCTATGTCTCAATTTTTGTGCCAGTACCATGCTGTCTTGACCACTATGGCTTTGTAGTAGAGACTAAAATCTGGCATGCTGATGCCCCCAGCTTTATTTTTATTACTAAGAACTGCCTTAGCTATACGGGTTTTTTTCCAGTTCCATACAAAATGCAGAATCATTTTCTCCAAATCTTGAAAGTACGATGTTGGTATTTTGATAGGAATGGCATTGAATAGGTAGATTGCTTTGGAAAGTATAGACATTTTAACAATGTTGATTCTTCCCATCCATGAGCATGGTATGTTCTTCCATTTGTTAAAATCCTCTGCTATTTCCTTTCTGAGGATTCCATAGTTTTCTTTTTTTTTTTTTTTTTTTTATTATTTATTTATTTTTTTTATTGTTGGGGATTCATTGAGGGTACAATAAGCCAGGTTACACTGATTGCAATTGTTAGGTAAAGTCCCTCTTGCAATCATGTCTTGCCCCCATAAAGTGTGACACACACCAAGGCCCCACCCACCTCCCTCCTTCCCTCTTTCTGTTTCCCCCCCCATAACCATAATTGTCATTAATTGTCCTCATATCAAAATTGAGTACATAGGATTCATGCTTCTCCATTCTTGTGATGCTTTACTAAGAATAATATCTTCCACGTCCATCCAGGTTAATACGAAGGATGTAAAGTCTCCATTTTTTTTAATGGCTGAATAGTATTCCATGGTATACATATACCACAGCTTGTTAATCCATTCCTGGGTTGGTGGGCATTTAGGCTGTTTCCACATTTTGGCGACTGTAAATTGAGCTGCAATAAACAGTCTAGTACAAGTGTCCTTATGATAAAAGGATTTCTTTCCTTCTGGGTAGATGCCCAGTAATGGGATTGCAGGATCAAATGGGAGGTCTAGCTTGAGTGCTTTGAGGATTCTCCATACTTCCTTCCAGAAAGGTTGTACTAGTTTGCAGTCCCACCAGCAGTGTAAAAGTGTTCCCTTCTCTCCACATCCACGCCAGCATCTGCAGTTTTGAGATTTTGTGATGTGGGCCATTCTCACTGGGGTTAGATGATATCTCAGGGTTGTTTTGATTTGCATTTCTCTAATATATAGAGATGATGAACATTTTTTCATGTGTTTGTTAGCCATTCGTCTGTCGTCTTTAGAGAAAGTTCTATTCATGTCTCTTGCCCATTGATATAAGGGATTGTTGGCTTTTTTCATGTGGATTAATTTGAGTTCTCTATAGATCCTAGTTATCAAGCTTTTGTCTGATTGAAAATATGCAAATATCCTTTCCCATTGTGTAGGTTGTCTCTTTGCTTTGGTTATTGTCTCCTTAGCTCTACAGAAGCTTTTCAGTTTAATGAAGTCCCATTTGTTTATTTTTGTTGTTGCAATTGCCATGGCAGTCTTCTTCATGAAGTCTTTCCCCAGGCCAATATCTTCCAGTGTTTTTCCTATGCTTTCTTGGAGGATTTTTATTGTTTCATGCCTTAAGTTTAAGTCCTTTATCCATCTTGAATCAATTTTTGTGAGTGGGGAAAGGTGTGGGTCCAGTTTCAGTCTTTTACATGTAGACATCCAGTTCTCCCAACACCATTTATTGAATAGGGAGTCTTTCCCCCAAGGTATGTTCTTGTTAGGTTTATCGAAGATTAGGTGGTTGTAAGATGTTAGTTTCATTTCTTGGTTTTCCATTCGATTCCAAGTGTCTATGTCTCTGTTTTTGTGCCAGTACCATGCTGTCTTGAGCACTATGGCTTTGTACTATAGACTAAAATCTGGTATGCTGATGCCCCCAGCTTTATTTTTATTACAGAGAACTGCCTTAGCTATACGGGGTTTTTTCCAGTTCCATACAAAACGCAGAATCATTTTTTCCAAATCTTGAAAGTATGATGTTGGTATTTTGATAGGAATGGCATTGAATAGGTAGATTGCTTTGGGAAGTATGGACATTTTAACAATGTTGATTCTTCCCATCCATGAGCATGGTATGTTCTTCCATTTGTTAATATCCTCTGCTATTTCCTTTCTGAGGATTTCATAGTTTTCTTTATACAGGTCCTTCACCTCCTTCGTTAGGTATATTCCTAGGTATTTCATTTTCTTTGAGACTATGGTGAAGGGAGTTGTGTCCTTAATTAGCTTCTCATCTTGACTGTTATTGGTGTACACAAAGGCTACTGACTTGTGGACATTGATTTTATATCCTGAAACATTACTGTATTTTTTGATGACTTCTACGAGTCTTGTGGTTGAGTCTTTGGGGTTCTCTAAGTATAAGATCATGTCGTCAGCAAAGAGGGAGAGTTTGACCTCCTCTGCTCCCATTTGGATTCCCTTTATTTCCTTGTCTTGTCTAATTGTATTGGCTAGAACTTCCAGCACTATGTTGAATAGTAAAGGTGACAGAGGACAACCTTGTCTGGTTCCAGTTCTAAGAGGAAAAGCTTTCAGTTTTACTCCATTCAGTAAAATATTGGCTGTGGGTTTGTCATAGATGGCTTCAATCAGTTTTAGAAATGTGCCACCTATGCCTATACTCTTCAGAGTTCTAATTAGAAAAGGATGCTGGATTTTATCAAATGCTTTTTCTGCATCTATTGAGAGGATCATGTGATCTTTATTTTTGCCTCTGTTAATATGGTGGATAACGTTTATAGACTTGCGTATGTTAAACCAGCCTTGCATCCCTGGGATGAAGCCTACTTGATCATGATGAATGACTTTTTTGATGATAAGCTGTAATCTATTGGCTAGGATTTTGTTGAGAATTTTTGCGTCTATGTTCATGAGTGATATTGGTCTGAAATTCTCCTTTTTGTTTGGGTCTTTTCCTGGTTTTGGTATCAGGGTGATGTTTGCTTCATAGAATGTGTTGGGGAAGATTCCTTCTTCCTCAATTTTTTGGAATAATTTCTGCAGTACAGGAATAAGCTCTTCCTTGAAGGTTTGATAGAATTCTGGAGTGAAGCCATCTGGACCAGGGCATTTTTTGGTTGGAAGCTTTTTTATTGTTTCTTTGATCTCAGTGCTTGAAATTGGTCTGTTCAGGAGCTCTATTTCTTCCTGGCTGAGTCTAGCGAGAGGGTGTGATTCCAAATATTGATCCATTTCCTTCACATTGTCAAATTTCTGGGCATAGAGTTTCTGGTAGTATTCAGAGATGATCTCTTGTATCTCTGTGGGATCAGTTGTTATTTCCCCTTTATCATTTCTGATTGAGGTTACTAGAGATTTTACTTTTCTATTCCTCGTTAGTCTGGCCAATGGTTTATCTATTTTATTTATTTTTTCAAAAAACCAACTCCTTGTTTCATTAATTTTCTGAATGATTCTTTTGTTTTCAATTTCATTGATCTCTGATTTGATTTTGGATATTTCTTTTCTTCTACTGAGTTTAGGCTTAGATTGTTCTTCTTTTTCCAATTCCATAAGATCTCTTGTGAGATTGTTGATGTGCTCTCTTTCAGTTTTTCGAATGTAGGCATCTAAAGCGATGAATTTTCCTCTCAAAACTGCTTTTGCAGTATCCCACAGGTTTTGGTAGCTTGTGTCTTCATTGTTGTTATGCTCAAGGAAGTTAATGATTTCCTGTTTTATTTCTTCCTTCACCCATCTGTTATTCAACAGAAGATTGTTTCGTTTCCATGCCTTTGGGTGGGGTCGAGCATTTTTGTTAGAGTTGAGTTCCACCTTTAGTGCCTTATGGTCTGAGAAGATACAAGGTAAAATTTCAATTCTTTTGATTCTGTTGATATTTGTTTTGTGTCCCAGGATATGATCAATTTTGGAGAATGTTCCATGGAGTGATGAGAAGAATGTATATTCTTTATCTTTGGGATGGAGTGTTCTATATGCGTCTATCAAGCACAGTTGTTCTAGAGTCTCATTTAAGTCTCTTATATCCTTGTTTAATTTCTGTTTAGAGGATCTGTCCAGCTCTGTAAGAGGAGTGTTAAAGTCCCCTGTTATGATGGTATTATCAGATATCATATTGCTCAGACTGAGTAAGGTCTGCTTCAAGAATCTGGGAGCATTTAAATTGGGTGCATAAATATTTAGAATTGAAATATCTTCTTGTTGTATTTTTCCCTTGACCAATATAAAGTGACCATCTTTGTCTTTTTTGACTTTAGTAGCTTTAAATCCACATGTGTCTGAAAATAAGATTGCAACTCCTCTTTTCTTCTGAATTCCATTTGCCTGAAAAATTGTCTTCCAACCCTTGACTCGGAGCTTTAATTTCTCCTTTGAAGCCAGGTGTGTTTCTTGCAGACAGCAAATGGATGGCTTGTGTTTTTTAATCCAGTCAACCAATCTATGTCTCTTCAGTAGGGAATTCAAGCCATTAACATTTATTGAGATAATTGACAAGTGTGGTAGTATTCTATTCATCTTATTTTGTGAGAGTCCATTGCTTAGTTTTATCTTTTGCATCAGTGTGGAGGTTAGGTTCTGTCCTTTAATTTCTGAGTTCTTACTTTGCTGCTGATCCATTGTGGTGGTCAGTGTGCAGAACAGGTTGAAGTATTTCCTGTAGAGCTGGTCTTGTTGTGGCGAATTTCCTCAATGTTTGTATATCCGTAAATGATTTGATTTCTCCGTCAATTTTGAAGCTTAGCTTAGCAGGGTACAGAATTCTGGGCTGAAAATTGTTCTGTTTAAGTAGATTAAAGGTAGATGACCATTGTCTTCTGGCTTGGAAAGTTTCATTAGAGAAGTCTGTGGTCACTCTGATGGATTTGCCCCTGTAGGTCAACTGGCGCTTACTCCTGGCAGCTTGCAGAATCTTTTCTTTGGTCTTGACTTTGGACAGGTTCATCACAATGTGTCTTGGAGAAGCTCGGTTAGAGTTGAGGCGACCTGGGGTCCGATATCCCTCTGAAAGCAGTGTGTCAGAATCTTTGGTGATATTTGGGAAATTTTCTTTTATAATATTCTCTAGTATGGCTTCCATTCCTCTGGGGCATTCTTCTTCCCCTTCTGGAATTCCTATAACTCGTATGTTGGAACGCTTCATAAAGTCCCATAATTCTGACAGTGAACGTTCTGCTTTCTCTCTCTTCTTTTCTGCCTCTTTTACTATCTGAGTTATCTCAAAAACTTTGTCTTCTACCTCTGAAATTCTTTCTTCTGCATGGTCTAACCTGTTGCTGATACTTTCCATTGCATCTTTAAGTTCCCTGATTGACTGTTTCATTTCCTTCAGCTCTGCTATATCCTTTTTATATTCTTCATATCGTTCATCTCTTATTTGATTCTGTTTTTGAATTTCCTTTTGGTTATTTTCCACTTTATTAACAGTTTCCTTCATTGTTTCCATCATTTCCTTCATTGTTTTCAACATGTGTATTCTAAATTCCCTTTCTGTCATTCCTAACATTTCTGTATAGGTGGAATCCTCTGCAGTAGCTACCTCATGGTCCCTTGGCGGGGTAGTTCTGGACTGGTTCTTCATGTTGCCTGGAGTTTTCTGCTGATTCTTCCTCATGGGTGATTTCTTTTATCTGTTTACTTGCCCTAATTTTCCTTTCAATTCCTCTTGCTCTTTAAGTTCTTGTGCCTGTGGACTAAGGGTTACAGGACCAGAAGGGTGAGAAGGTTTAAGAGCAAAAAAGCGATGAAAGAAATGAGGACCAAGTGATAAGAAAAAAAAAAAATGAAAAAAAAGAAAAATAGAGAAAGGAGAGTGGTTGGGTGAAAGGAATATTGACAAAAAGAAGAGAGGCACAGAAAGAGGGAGACAGAGCAATATAGGTGTACAGTAGGGTACTTTGATACAACCTTAAAAAAAAAAACACCTTCTGGGGGTGCCCAGTGGGGTGGTTCCCTTGAGGTCAGCAGCTCTTTGCTAACCTGATCAGACACAGTACCCCACCTCCACCAAGTAGAGAGGAAAGACAAAAATGCTATAAATCAAACCAAAACAAGCAAACAGAAAACTTTACGGGATAAAATTGGCTGGAAAAACCAGATAATAGTGGTAGAAACACTAACAAAAATGAAGTTCTGATTATTGAAATAGGCAGCAATGGGAAATTATAATTAAACTAGAAAAATTGAGAAAGAAAAAGGATGTGTATGGAAAAGGTTGAACTTAAAAAACAAAACAACAATCTAGAACGTCAAAATAAACAAAAAAAACAACCAAACCAAAAAAAAAACCAAACAAACAAACAAAAAAAAACATACACGCAACCAAAAACAAAGCAGTATGTATATGGAATTGAATATTGTCTGGGCAACACGTGGTCTTCTGGGGTATGAGATGTTAATCACAGTTCTGATACGACTGGAGGCTGCTAGTTTCTCGAACCCCAGCAGGTAGACACCCTAAATCTCTCTTCAGCCCACTTAAAAGGCACTTTGAACTTGTTCACTTACTGAGCAGAAGCTTTCTCAGGGAAGTGCTTGTTGCTGGAATCACTGCTGAAGTGGCCATCCACTTACCCTGTGTGTCAAAACTGGTCTCCCTCTGCCCCCGAGGGTTAGGGCTGCAAGGCGGCTCAGACCCCGCCCTTAGGCTACTTGGTCGCTGGGTTACCAGCTCCCACCCAATTCCAGCTCTGAGACCCTGAGGGCGGAGCTTGCCAGGGCAGATCGCTCACAATGTCTGCCTGTGACCCAGAGCCAAACTCTATTAGCTCCGTCTGGCTCAGCAGCTCAGACTGGGGCCCTAGACAAAGGCCAAAGTTCTCCGCACTCCCGCTCAGGCTCTCCCCAAGGCAGTTCAGCTGAGTGCCAAGTCCAAAGACACCAAAACAGTTCACAGGTAAGGCCTTTCTGGTTTGCAGTCTCGCTGCTACTGAACTTACAGTTGCGGGCGGGTGTAGGCGGATTGAACACACGCGACCACTTGCCGGTTTTCCACTGTTTTAGTCCTCCTCTTGGGGTCCAGAAGTCTCTCGCTGACTCCCTGTATCCTCTCAGGGGTGATGATAGGCAGATCCCACCAGCCAGAGATGCCTGGAGTCCTATATCCCCAGACTCACGGTGCCCAGATGAAAGGAAGCTGTTACTCGGCTGCCATCTTGCTCCACCCTCCCATAGTTTTCTTTATAGAGGTCCTTCACCTCCTTCGTTAGGTATATTCCTAGGTATTTCATTTTCTTTGAAACTATGGTGAAGGGAGTTGTGTCCTTAATTAGCTTCTCATCTTGACTGTTATTGGCGTATACAAAGGCTACTGACTTGTGGACATTGATTTTATACCCTGAAACATTACTGTATTTTTTGATGACTTCTAGGAGTCTTGTGGTTGAGTCTTTGGGATTCTCTAAGTATAAGATCATGTCATCAGCAAAGAGGGAGAGTTTGACCTCCTCAACTCCCATTTGGATTCCCTTTATTTCCTTGTCTTGCCTAATTATATTGGCTAGAACTTCCAGCACTATGTTGAATAGTAAAGGTGACAGAGGACAACCTAGTCTGGTTCCAGTTCTAAGAGGAAAAGCTTTCAGTTTTACTCCATTCAGTAAAATATTAGCTGTAGGTTTGTCATAGATAGCTTCAATCAGTTTTAGAAATGTGCCACCTATGCCTATACTCTTCAGTGTTCTAATTAGAAAAGGATGCTGGATTTTATCGAATGCTTTTTTTGCATCTATTGACAGGATCATATGATCTTTATTTTTGACTCTGTTAATATGGTGGATAACATTTATGGACTTGCATATGTTAAACCAGCCTTGCATCCCTAGGATGAAACTTAATTATGATGTATGAATTTTTTGATGATAAGCTGTAATCTATTGGCTAGGATTTTGTTGAGAATTTTTGCATCTATATTCATGAGTGAGATTGGTCTGAGATTCTCCTTTTTGTTTGGGTCTTTTCCTGGTTTTGGTATCAGAGTGATGTTTGCTTCATAGAATGTTTTGGGGAAGATTCCTTCTTCTTCAATTTTTTGGAATAATTTCTGCAGTACAGGAATAAGCTCTTCCTTGAAGGTTTGATAGAATTCTGGTGTGAAGCCATCTGGACCAGGGCATTTTTTGGTTGGGAGATTTTTTATTGTTTCTTTAATCTCAGTGCTTGAAATTGGTCTGTTCAGGAGCTCTGTTTCTTCCTGGCTAAGTCTAGGGAGAGGGTATGATTCCAAATATTGATCCATTTCCTTCACATTGTCAAATTTCTGGGCATAGAGTTTCCGGTAGTATTCAGAGATAATCTCTTGTATCTCTGTGGGATCAGTTGTTATTTCCCCTTTATCATTTCTGATTGAGGTTACTAGAGATTTTACTTTTCCATTTCTTGTTAGTCTGGCCAATGGTTTATCTATTTTATTTATTTTTTCAAAAAACCAACTCCTTGTTTCATTAATTTTCTGAATGATTCTTTTGTTTTCAATTTCATTGATCTCTGATTTGATTTTGGAGATTTCTTTTCTTTTACTGACATTAGGCTTCGATTGTTCTTTTTCCAATTCCATAAGATGGCTTGTGAGTTTGTTGATGCGCTCTCTTTCTATTTTTCGAATGTAGGCATCTAAAGCAATAAAGTTTCCTCTCAAAACTGCTTTTGCAGTATCCCACAGGTTTTGGTAGCTTGTGTCTTCATTGTTGTTATGCTCAAGGAAGTTAATAAATTCCTGTTTTATTTCTTCCTGCACCCATCTGTTATTCAACAGAAGATTGTTTAATTTCCAAGTCTTTGTGTGAGGTCGAACGTTTTTGTTAGAGTTGAGTTCCATCCTTAGTGCCTTATGGTCTGAGAAGATACAAGGTAAAATTTCAATTCTTTTGATTCTGTTGATATTTGTTTTGTGTCCCAGGATATGATCAATTTTGGAGAATGTTCCATGGGGTGATGAGAAGAATATGTATTCTTTATCTTTGGGATGGACTGTTCTATATGCATCTATCAAGCACAGTTGTTCTAGGGTCTCATTTAAATCTCTTGTATATTTGTTTAATTTCTGTTTAGAGGATCTGTCCAGCTGTGTAGCAGGAATGCTAAAGTCCCCTGTTATTATGGTATTATTAGATATCATATTGCTAAGACTGAGTAAGGTTTGTTTCAAGAATCTGGGAGCATTTAAATTGGGGGCATAATTATTTAGAATTGAAACGTCTTCTTATTGTATTTTTCCCTTGACCAATATAAAGTGACCATCTTTGTCTTTTTTGACTTTAGTTGCTTTAAATCCACATGTATCTGAAAATAAGATTGCAATTCCTCTTTTCTTCTGAATTTCATTTGCCTGAAAAATCGTCTTCCAACCCTTGACTCGGAGCTTTAATTTGTCTTTTGAAGCCAGGTGTGTTTCTTGCAGACAGCAAATGGATGGCTTGTGTTTTTTAATCCAGGCAGCCAATCTATGTCTCTTCAATGGGGAATTCAAGCCACTAACATTTATAGAGATAATTGATAAGTGTGGCAGTGTTCTATTCATCTTATTTTGTGAGAGTCCATTACTTAGCTTAATTTTTTTGTATCATTGTGAAGGTTAGGTTCTGTCCTTTAATTTCTGAGTTTTTACTTTGCTGCTGATCCATTGGGATGGTCAGTGTGCAGAACAGGTTGAAGTATTTCCTGTAGAGCTGGTCTTGTTGTGGCGAATTTCCTCAATGTTTGTATATCCGTAAATGATTTGATTTCTCTGTCAATTTTAAAGCTTAGCTTAGCAGGATATAGAATTCTGGGCTAGAAATTGTTCTGTTTAAGTAGAGTAAAGTTAGATGACCATTGTCTTCTGGCTTGGAAAGTTTCATTAGAGAAGTCTGCGGTCACTCTGATGGATTTGCCCCTGTAGGTCAACTGGCAGTTATTCCTGGCAGCTTGCAGAATCTTTTCTTTTGTCTTGACTTTGGACAGGTTCATCACAATGTGTGTTGGAGAAGCTCGGTCAGAGTTGAGGCGACCTGGGGTCCGATAGCTCTCTGAAAGCAGTGTGTCAGAATCTTTGGTGATATTTGGGAAATTTTCTTTTATAATATTCTCTAGTATGGCTTCCATTCCTCTGGGGCATTCTTCTTCCCCTTCTGGAATTCCTATAACTTATATGGTGGAAAGCTTCATAAAGTCCCATAATCCTGACAGTGAACATTCTGCTTTCTCTCTCTTCTTTTCTGCCTCTTTTACTATCTGAGTTATCTCAAGAACTTTGTCTTTTACCTCTGAAATTCTTTCTTCTGCATGGTCTAACCTGTTGCTGATACTTTCCATTGCATCTTTAAGTTCCCTAATTGACTGCTTCAGTTCCTTCAGCTCTGCTATATCCTTTCTATATTCTTCATATCGTTCATCTCTTATTTGATTCTGTTTTTGAATTTCCTTTTGGTTATTTTCCACTTTATTAGCAATTTCCTTCATTGTTTCCATTATTTCCTTCATTGTTTTCATCATGTGTATTCTAAATTCCCTTTCTGTCATTCCTAACATTTCTTTATTGGTGGAATCCTCTGCAGTAGCTACCTCATGGTCCCTAGGAGGGGTTGTTCTGGACTGGTTCTTCATGTTGCCTGGAGTTTTCTGCTGATTCTTCCTCATGTGTGATTTCTTTTATCTGTTTCCTTGCCCTAATTTTTCTTTCACTTCCTCTTGCTCTTTAAGTTCCCATGCCTGTGGACTAAGATTTCACTGAGTCCTTTTGGTGCAGGATCAGAAGGATGAGAAGGTTGAAAAGCTAGAAGGGATGAAGGAAAGAATGAAAAGAAAATAGAGAAAGGAGAGGGGGTGGATAAAAGGAATATTGGCAAAAAGAAGAGAGGCACAGAAAGAGGGAGACAGAGCAATATAGGTGTACAGTAGGGTACTTTGACACAACCTTAAAAAACCCCAACCTCTGGGGGTGCCTGGTCGGGTGGTCCCTTGAGGTCAGAAACTCTTTGCTAACCTGATCAGACACAGTACCCCACCTCCACCAAGTAGAGAGGAAAGACAAAAATGCTATAAATCAAACCAAAACAAGCAAACAGAAAACTTTACGGGATAAAATTGGGTGAAAAACCAAATAATAGGGGTAGAAACACTAGCAAAAGTGAAGTTGTAGTTATTGAAAAAGACAGCAATGGAAAATTGTATTTATAGTAGAAAAGTGGAGAAAGAAAAGAAAAAATCTGTATGGAAAAGGTTGAAATTAAAAAACAAAACAACAACAACAACATCAAAATAAACATAAAACAAACAAACAAAAAAACAACCAAAAACAAAGCAGTATATATATCTTCTTGAATATTGTTTGGGCAACAGGTGGTCTTCTGGGGTATGAGATGTTAATTACAATGCTGATACAACTGGAGGCCTCTGCTGATTTCTTGAACCCCACAGGGTAGACACCCTAAGTCTCTCTTCAGCCCTCTTAAAAGGCACTTTAAGCTTCTAAACTTGCTAAGCAGAAGCTTTCCCAGGAACGTGCTTGTCACTGGAATCACTGGTGAAGTGGCTATCCACTTACCCAGTGTGCCAAAACCAGACTCACTCTGCCCCTGAGGGTTAGGGCTGTAAGGTGCCTTAGACCCCGCCTTTAGGCTGCTCAGTCACTAGGTTACTAGGTCCCACCCGATCCTTGTTCTGCAACCCCTAGGGCGGACCTTGTTGGGGCAGTTCTCTCACAATGGCTCCCTGCGGCCCACAGCCAAACACTATTAGCTCTGTCCATCAGTCTCAGCGGCTCAGTCTGGGGTCCCAGACAATGCCCAAAGTTCTCTGCACTCCTGCTCAAGCTCTCCCCAAGGCAGTTCAACTGAGTGCCAAGTCCAAAAACACCAAAACAGTTCACAGGTAAGGCCTTTCCGGTTTGCAGTCTTGCTGCTACTGTACTTACAGCTGTCGGTGGGATTAGACTGATCAAACACACATGATTACTTGCCAGTTTTCCACTGTTTTTGGCCTCCTCTTGGGATCCGGAAGTCTCTCACTGATTCCCTGTATCCTCAAAGGGATGATTATAGGCAGATTCCCACCAGCCAGAGATGCCTGGAGTCTTATCTCCCCAGACTCACGGTGCCCAGACGCAAGGAAGCTGTTACTCAGCCGCCATTTTGCTCTCCACTGGGGAATTTAGTTTTAAGGTGTTTCTGGACCAGGAGGGCTTAGAGAGATGGTTTAGAATTTTATTTTTGGTTTCAATCCCCGTTTTTGGCCTAGATATGCAGAGGCAGTAGCAGTAGCCAAACTTTATTTTATTCCATGGTTGACGGGTGGAGCAGCTATTTGTCCTCGGTCTATTTAGGCCCTCAGTGGGACTTCATGGCCCAGGAGAGGTTTAGAGCCAGAAAATGTTTGGGGACAGAGAGGAATGGAAGTAGATGGGCACTTATCAACCCCAAAACTTTTTAAGTGATATTGCTGAAAACCAAAAGCTGAGCACAGGTTATAAAACTAACTTATCTGTCAGTATTAAGGTCCTGAAGTCTTGGTTATAGTTGCTGACTTGTAGCAATTAGTCATATACATAAATCGTTATGTTAAGACCATTCTATCCCTTCAACTGGCCTTGCAGCCTCATATTCCTCCCTCTTGCAAGTTAGTCCCTGGTCTAACTAGAGGGACTAGTGGGAGGAGGGTCTGTCTGTAT
The DNA here is from genome assembly GCF_027406575.1 of Nycticebus coucang. Classification (NCBI taxonomy): domain Eukaryota; kingdom Metazoa; phylum Chordata; class Mammalia; order Primates; family Lorisidae; genus Nycticebus; species Nycticebus coucang. The sequence goes on along the minus strand of NC_069801.1, from coordinate 45,370,412 downwards.
AATGACAGGGCATCAAGCAATGGAAACAAGCCAGGCCCAGTGAGATTGTAGAAGAGGAAGGCTCGCAGGGTCTCGTGGATTATCTCTAGTCTTCAGCATCCTATAAGTCTTGTTTTCTTGGAAGTAAAATGAGAAATAAATTACATTAATAATTTCACAATTAAAGAAGAAGAATTAGGGTATTCAAATGGGAAAAGGAACTTATCCTGGTAGATAGTCAAGGAAAACATTGTGAAGAAAATTATAACTCCTTTTTGTCTGTTGTAATCAAGAAATAACCAGAATTTAATCCAAACTTTGGATAGATAATAAAAAACTTAAATACAAAAGGATAAGCTAGGATTTAATAATGGGCTTTTGCTTTGTTTCTGAGACACAATTTTCTCTCTCTAATTTCTCATTTTTATTAAAGACAAATTATAGTAGGGCCAACTTATTTATAAAATAAATTTTAGTCTTATTATACTAGGTTTGATTATTTGCATTAAAAATTACAGTAAGAATGGCCTTTTTAAAAATCAGCTTGGCTGGAAACAACCCCTCCCCCTTATTTGTTTTTAGGAATATCAGATTACTTAAAAGTTACTGCAGCCACGCCAAAGATTTAACTGCCTGTAATACTTATATGAATTGGAAGATTCTTCTTTTTGGAGGTCCCAGGGTAGCTTGAGATTTTGGACCTGTAACATTCTTTACTTACCACACATCAGGAAATGTTATAGATGAGGTATCAGATCAGTATTTTCTCCAGAGGGTTTTTATTGGCCTTATAAAGTCAACCTGATTCCTCAAAGCCGTATGGGCATATTTGAAAATACACTATTGTAGTCAAAGCCCTAGTAAAATAACCAGTATCTCTAATTCAGTCCTGTCACAAAAGAAAAACTAATGTTTATTGAACTTATGCAAATAACTATATTGCCCATAAAATAAGAATATTTGGAATAGTTTTTAAATTCTGGAGAAGTCAAGTAGAAAAATAAATGTTTCAAGTTGTTTACAAAATATGCTTACTAATTTGTTGTAATCTACAAATTGCTCAAAAGAAGGAAAAAAGTTTTCTTATCTTCTGGAAAATAAAGGAGTTAGCAATGTTTTAAATGAATGGTTAAAAAAAAATTAGTTCAGTCCCATATAATTCTTGTTTTTCTTGAAGTTGGGTTAGCAATCCTCAGGAATGCATCAGGTTTTTTTGTTTTTGTTTTTAAAATAAGCCAGTTTCAGGGCGGCGCCTGTGCCTCAAGGAGTAGGGTGCTGGCCCCATATACCGGGGGTGGAGGGTTCAAGCCTGGCCATGGCCAAAACTGAAAATAAATAAATAAATAATAATAAGCCAGTTTCAATAGAGTCTGGAGGGCACCTCACTGAGGTGTCTAGATGTTAAACTCAAAGCATCTTCAAGTGGAGTGGAAGTAGCTCTCATATAGAAAAATAAGTATTAATATTTGGAACAGTTCATCCTGGAGTCTATGTGCCACGTGATGTGTTTGTAGAGCCTCCAAAATAGGTGGTGGCAATTCCATTAAGTCCAAATCAGAAAAATAGAAGAAGAGTTTGAAAACATTATGTGGAGACGTATAATTTGGGAAAAAATTCAGTATTCAGTCTCAACCATGTGATCTCTAAGTTAGTAGGATTGCTAACCCAACTTCAAGACAAACAACAATTATATGTGACTGAACTAATTTTTTTTAAACCATTTGTTTAAAACATTGCTAACTCCTTTATTTTACAGAAGATAAGAAAACTTTTTTCCTTCTTTTAAGAAGAAATAAAGTAAAATAATAATCATGGATGAAAAAAGTCTTAGAATATCCACAACTAAAAACATCAACTGACCAAAAAAACTTGGCTCTTTTTGAGGCATTTAACATAACAGCCATAATTATTATTGATAACATATATTAAAGCACATCAGAATTTCAGGAATCTTATACAATTTTGGAACATATATTAGTAACATGTGTATATAAATTTAACCCAAAGAAAGTTAAACACCATTTTATATTTGATGATGCTTCCTGTATAATTTTAACAGACCAAATAAGCCAAGTGTGTTTCCCTTAGATTTTCAGTACCATTAATATTTAGAAAGCTACTTTGAGGCCGAAAAGATGATTTAGAAGTTTTGATTTTGGAAAGTTTTTAAATATCAAAGGTTTGAAAACAACTTTGTAAAACAAGATTATAGGTTACTATAAAGTTATTTATTTAGTAAAAGTGAATAATTCAAAAGATTTTAAAAAGCAAAACTTGTATTTTTCCTGAAAAAAAAGCCATATCCAATTTTTTCATATCTTAAATATAGAATTGTTCCTCTTATACCTAGTTGTTTTAAATATATGTTAATTATAATATTAACTCTTAGCAACCCTTACTTTTGATAAAAAGAAATTAGAAGTTAAAGTAATTTTGAGCTATTATTAGTTTTCATTTTTATATTACCACATCAAAAGATCTTTAGTTTTCTATGTCATATAAAAATAAAATGTCAAAGTGTACAAACTAAAACCTCCGTCCAACAATTAATGTTTTTGTATTCTACCTTACATATAAATAACTCAAATGTTTTCTGATCATTTTAATTCAACATAATATGACTTTTTTAACATAATATGACTTAAGATTTTAAATTACTGAAAAGAATTTTAAAATTATAACAGATACCATCTCCAATGTCCTTCTCCATCACCTTAGGTCTTAACTAGCACCATGGCACCCTAGATGGCTACAGAGGGCAAGCCCATGTCCTCAACTTACATGCCAGGTACACTGTACAGAACAAAAGACGAGATGCCTGGAGGGTCCAACTCCTTCCAGAATAGGCAGGTAGCAAAGCTGGAAAGGAAAGAGGAGCCATATCAGGCCTGGGTGTGTCTTGTAGCTCTTGGTCTGGGCACTGAAAACATGGCCTCATCATGGCTACCTATCCAGACCATCAACAATGTAAGTTTGTCATTGAGTATACCTTAGCCCTTTATATACAAAAAGCCTCATGTGTCTCTCATAGGTGAAAGAAAATAGGAAATTAAAGGTTGAGAGAGGGAGAGAGAGGAAAAGGCTTGACTAGTTAGCAAAAGCTGTTCTTGTTAAGGAAATAACAAGGGCCTTACGGGTAATAGCCCTCAGAGAGAACAGAGGGAAAATGTTTCTTTTCAGACCTTTAAAAATGGAGACTCCTGATTTTTTTCTTCTTTCGATCAGGAAAAGATGGTTCTGTATATATACATACATATATATATATATAGAGAGAGAGAGAGAGGAAGAGAGAGAGAGAATATATATATATATATTCTAATTAAAGATAGTTTTCTAGCAATTATTTTAAAATACATTAAAGAAATATACCTTGGAACAAAACATTCTCAATCTCCTTAGTGTGTTCTGAAGCTAAAAGTTCACATGTTAAAAGCCAAACTGATAGTTTTGGTGAAATTTGAGTTAGAGGTTATTAAGAGATTGATAAAAGAGTGAGAAAAAGAAGGGCAAATTGGGATAACAAGGAAGAAAAACACAAAATGTAAACATATCATATCTTCTTTAGTTAATTTCTTAGTTCTGTGAATCGATCAGTTTAGTTAAGCAGCTGTGTCCCATTCTAGGAGCTGCCATAAGGGAAGAGTTTTTAAACAAACAAAAAAAAAAAAACAAAGGTCAGTATTAGGGCAATAAAAAAAAAAAAAAACTGAGAAAGGAGGCGGAGCAAGATGGCAGCCGAGTAACAGCTTCCTTGCATCTGGGCACCGTGAGTCTGGGGAGATAGGACTCCAGCATCTCTGGCTGGTGGGATCTGCCTATCATCACCCCTGAGAGGATACAGGGAGTCAGCGAGAGACTTCTGGACCCCAAGAGGAGGACTAAAACAGTGGAAAACTGGCAAGTGGTCGCATGTGTTCAATCCATCTAAACCCGACCACAACTGTAAGTTCAGTAGCAGAGAGACTGCAAACCAGAAAGACCTTACCTGTGATCTGTTTTGGTGTCTTTGGACTTGGCACTCAGCTGAACTGCCTTGGGGAGAGCCTGAGTGGGAGTGCGGAGAACTTTAGCCTTTGTCTAGGGCCCCAGTCTGAGCCGCTGAGCCAGACGGAGCTAATAGTGTTTGGCTCTGGGTCACAGGCAGACATTGTGAGTGATCTGCTCCGGCAAGCTCCGCCCTCAGGGTCTCAGAGCTGGAATTGGGTGGGAGCTGGTAACCCAGCGACCAAGTAGCCTAAGGGCGGGGTCTGAGCCGCCTTGCAGCCCTAACCCTCGGGGGCAGAGGGAGACCAGTTTTGGCACACAGGGTAAGTGGATAGCCACTTCAGCAGTCATTCCAACGACAAGCACTTCCCTGGGAAAGCTTCTGCTCAGCAAGTGAACAAGCGCAAAATGCCTTTTAAGTGGGCTGAAGAGAAATTTAGGGTGTCTACCTGCTGGGGTTTAAGAAACTAGCAGCCTCCAGTCGTATCAGAACTGTGATTAACATCTCATACCCCAGAAGACCACGTGTTGCCCAGACAATATTCAATAACATATACATACTGCTTTGTTTTTGGTTGTGTTTTTTTTTTTTTTTTTTTTTTTTGGTTTGGTTGTTTTTTCTGTTTATTTTGATGTTGTTGATTGTTGTTTGGTTATTTAAGTTCAACTTTTCCATACAGATCCTTTTTCTTTCTCAATTTTTCTAGTTTAATTATAATTTCCCATTGCTGCCTATTTCAATAATTAGAACTTCATTTTTGTTAGTTTTTCTACCGCTATTATTTGGTTTTTCCAGCCAATTTTATCCCGCAAAGATTTCTGTTTGCTTGTTTTGGTTCGATTTATAGCATTTCTGTCTTTCCTCTCTACTTGGTGGAGGTGCGGTACTGTGTCTGATCAGGTTAGCAAAGAGCTGCTGACCTCAAGGGAACCACCCAACTGGGCACCCACAGAAGGTTTTTTTTTTTTTTTAAGGTTGTATCAAAGTACCCTACTGTACACCTATATTGCTCTGTCTCCCTCTTTCTGTGCCTCTCTTCTTTTTGTCAATATTCCTTTTACCCACCCCCGCTCCTTTCTCTATTTTTCTATTTTTTTTCTTATCACTCGGTCCTCTTTTCTTTCATCCCTTTTTTGCTCTTCAACCTTCTCACACTTCTGGTCCTGTAACCCTTAGTCCACAGGCACGAGAACTTAAAGATCAAGAGGAAGTGAAAGGAAAATTAGGGCAAGGAAACAGATAAAAGAAATCACTCATGAGGAAGAATCAGCAGAAAACTCCAGGCAACATGAAGAACCAGTCCAGAACAACCCCGCCAAGGGACCATGAGGTAGCTACTACAGAGGATTCCACCTATACAGAAATGTTAGGAATGACAGAAAGGGAATTTAGAATACACATGATGAAAACAATGAAGGAAATGATGGAAACAATGAAGGAAATTGCTAATAAAGTGGAAAATAACCAAAAGGAAATTCAAAAACAGAATCAAATAAGAGATGAACGATATGAAGAATATAGAAAGGATATAGCAGAGCTGAAGGAACTGAAGCAGTCAATTAGGGAACTTAAAGATGCAATGGAAAGTATCAGCAACAGGTTAGACCATGCAGAAGAAAGAATTTCAGAGGTAGAAGACAAAGTTCTTGAGATAACTCAGATAGTAAAAGAGGCAGAAAAGAAGAGAGAGAAAGCAGAATGTTCACTGTCAGAATTATGGGACTTTATGAAGCTTTTCACCATACGAGTTATAGGAATTTCAGAAGGGGAAGAAGAATGCCCCAGAGGAATGGAAGCCATACTAGAGAATATTATAAAAGAAAATTTCCCAAATATCACCAAAGATTCTGACACACTGCTTTCAGAGAGCTATCGGACCCCAGGTCACCTCTACTCTAACCGAGCTTCTCCAACACACATTGTGATGAACCTGTCCAAAGTCAAGACAAAAGAAAAGATTCTGCAAGCTGCCAGGAGTAAGTGCCAGTTGACCTACAGGGGCAAATCCATCAGAGTGACCGCAGACTTCTCTAATGAAACTTTCCAAGCAAGAAGACAATGGTCATCTACCTTTAATCTACTTAAACAGAACAATTTCCAGCCCAGAATTCTGTACCCTGCTAAGCTAAGCTTCAAAATTGACGGAGAAATCAAATCATTTACGGATATACAAACATTGAGGAAATTCGCCACAACAAGACCAGCTCTACAGGAAATACTTCAACCTGTTCTGCACACTGACCACCACAATGGATCAGCAGCAAAGTAAGAACTCAGAAATTAAGGGACAGAACCAAACCTCCACACTGATGCAAAAGATAAAACTAAGCAATGGACTCTGACCAAATAAGACGAATACAATACTACCACATTTATCAATTATCTCAATAAATGTTGATGGCTTGAATTCCCCACTGAAGAGACATAGATTGGTTGACTGGATTAAAAAACACAAGCCATCCATTTGCTGTCTGCAAGAAACACACCTGGCTTCAAAAGACAAATTAAAGCTCCGAATCAAGAGTTGGAAGACAATTTTTCAGGCAAATGGAATTCAGAAGAAAAGAGGAGTTGCAATCTTATTTTCAGATACATGTGGATTTAAAGCAACTAAAGTCAAAAAAGACAAAGATGGTCACTTTATATTGGTCAAGGGAAAAATACAACAAGAAGACATTTCAATTCTAAATATCTATGCACCCAATTTAAATGCTCCCAGATTCTTGAAACAGACCTTACTCAGTCTGAGCAATATGATATCTGATAATACCATAATAACAGGGGACCTTAACACTTCTCTTACAGAGCTGGACAGATCCTCTAAACAGAAATTAAACAAGGATATAAGAGATTTAAATGAGACCCTAGAACAACTGTGCTTGATAGATGCATATAGAACACTCCATCCCAAAGATAAAGAATATACATTCTTCTCATCCTCCCATGGAATATTCTCCAAAATTGATCATATCCTGGGACACAAAACAAATATCAACAGAATCAAAAGAATTGAAATTTTACCTTGTATCTTCTCAGCCCATAAGGCACTAAAGGTGGAACTCAACTCTAACAAAAATGCTCAACCCCACCCAAAGGCATGGAAACGAAACAATCTTCTGTTGAATAACAGATGGGTGAAGGAAGAAATAAAACAGGAAATCGTTAACTTCCTTGAGCATAACAACAATGAAGACACAAGCTACCAAAACCTGTGGGATACCGCAAAAGCAGTTTTGAGAGGAAAATTCATCGCTTTAGATGCCTACATTCGAAAAACAGAAAGAGAGCACATCAACAATCTTCCAAGAGATCTTATGGAATTGGAAAAAGAAGAACAATCTAAGCCTAAACTCAGTAGAAGAAAGGAAATATCCAAAATCAAATCAGAGATCAATGAAATTGAAAACAAAAGAATCATTCAGAAAATTAATGAAACAAGGAGCTGGTTTTTTGAAAAAATAAATAAAATAGATGAACCATTGGCCAGACTAACGAGGAATAGAAAAGTAAAATCTCTAGTAACCTCAATCAGAAATGATAAAGGGGAAATAACAATTGATCCCACAGAGATACAAGAGATCATCTCTGAATACTACCAGAAACTCTATGCCCAGAAATTTGACAATGTGAAAGAAATGGATCAATATTTGGAATGACACCCCTCCCTAGACTCAGCCAGGAAGAAATAGAGCTCCTGAACAGACCAATTTCAAGCACTGAGATCAAAGAAACAATAAAAAATCTTCGAACCAAAAAATGCCCTGGTCCAGATGGCTTCACTCCAGAATTCTATCAAACCTTCAAGGAAGAGCTTATTCCTGTACTGCAGAAATTATTCCAAAAAATTGAGGAAGAAGGAATCTTCCCCAATACCTTGTATGAAGCAGACATCACCCTGATACCAAAACCAGGAAAAGACCCAAACAAAAAGGAGAATTTCAGACCAATCTTACTCATGAATATAGACGCAAAAATTCTCAACAAAATCCTAGCCAATAGATTACAGCTTATCATCAAAAAAGTCATTCATCATGATCAAGTAGGCTTCATCCCAGGGATGCAAGGCTGGTTTAACATACGCAAGTCTATAAACGTTATCCACCATATTAACAGAGGCAAAAATAAAGATCACATGATCCTCTCAATAGATGCAGAAAAACCATTTGATAAAATCCAGCATCCTTTTGAATTAGAACACTGAATATTATAAGCATAGGTGACACATTTCTAAAACTGATTAAAGCTATCTATGACAAACCCACAGCCAATATTTTACTGAATGGAGTAAAACTGAAAGCTTTTCCTCTTAGAACTGGAACCAGACAAGGTTGTCTCTGTCACCTTTACTATTCAACATAGTGCTGGAAGTTCTAGCCAATACAATTAGGCAAGACAAGCAAATAAAGGGAATCCAAATGGGAGCAGAGGAGATCAAACTCTCCCTCTTTGCTGACGACATGATCTTATACTTAGAGAACCCCAAAGACTCAACCACAAGACTCCTAGAAGTCATCAAAAAATACAGTAATGTTTCAGGATATAAAATCAATGTCCACAAGTCAGTAGCCTTTGTGTACACCAATAACAGTCAAGATGAGAAGCTAATTAAGGACACAACTCCCTTCACCATAGTTTCAAAGAAAATGAAATACCTAGGAGTATACCTAACGAAGGAGGTGAAGGACCTCTATAAAGAAAACTATGAAATCCTCAGAAAGGAAATAGCAGACGATATTAACAAATGGAAGAACATACCATGCTCATGGATGGGAAGAATCAACATTGTTAAAATGTCTATACTTCCCAAAGCAATCTACCTATTCAATGCCATTCCTATCAAAGTACCTACATCGTACTTTCAAGATTTGGAAAAAATGACTCTGCATTTTGTATGGAACCGGAAAAAACCCCGTATAGCTAAGGCAGTTCTCTGTAACAAAAATAAAGCTGGGGGCATCAGCATACCAGATTTTAGTCTGTACTACAAACCCATAGTGCTCAAGACAGCATGGTACTTGCACAAAAACAGAGACATAGACACTTGGAATCGAATTGAAAACCAAGAAATGAAACTAACATCTTACAACCACCTAATCTTCGATAAACCAAACAAGAACTTACCTTGGGGGAAAGACTCCCTATTCAATAAATGGTGTTGGGAGAACTGGATGTCTACATGTAAAAGACTGAAACTGGACCCACACCTTTCCCCACTCACAAAAATTGTTTCAAGATGGATAAAGGACTTAAATTTAAGGCATGAAACAATAAAAATCCTCCAAGAAAGCATAGGAAAAACACTGGAAGATATTGGCCTGGGGAAAGACTTCATGAAGAAGACTGCCATGGCAATTGCAACAACAACAAAAATAAACAAATGGGACTTCATTAAACTGAAAAGTTTCCGTACAGCTAAGGAGACAATAACCAAAGCAAAGAGACAACGCACAGAATGGGAAAGGATATTTGCATATTTTCTTTTTTTTTTTTTTTGTATTGTTGGGGATTCATTGAGGGTACAATAAGCCAGTTACACTGATTGCAATTGTTAGGTAAAGTCCCTCTTGCAATCATGTCTTGCCCCCATAAAGTGTGACACACACCAAGGCCCCACCCCCCTCCCTCCATCCCTCTTTCTGCTTCCCCCCCCATAACCTTAATTGTCATTAATTGTCCTCATATCAAAATTGAGTACATAGGATTCATGCTTCTCCATTCTTGTGATGCTTTACTAAGAATAATGTCTTCCACGTCCATCCAGGTTAATACGAAGGATGTAAAGTCTCCATTTTTTTTAATGGCTGGATACTATTCCATGGTATACATATACCACAGCTTGTTAATCCATTCCTGGGTTGGTGGGCATTTAGGCTGTTTCCACATTTTGGCGATTGTAAATTGAGCTGCAATAAACAGCCTAGTGCAAGTGTCCTTATGATAAAAGGATTTTTTTCCTTCTGGGTAGATGCCCAGTAATGGGATTGCAGGATCGAATGGGAGGTCTAGGTTGAGTGCTTTGAGGTTTCTCCATACTTCCTTCCAGAAACGTTGTACTAGTTTGCAGTCCCACCAGCAGTGTAAAAGTGTTCCCTTCTCTCCACATCCATGCCAGCATCTGCGGTTTTGAGATTTTGTGATGTGGGCCATTCTCACTGGGGTTAGATGATATCTCAGGGTTGTTTTGATTTGCATTTCTCTAATATATAGAGATGATGAACATTTTTTCATGGATTTGTTAGCCATTCATCTGTCATCTTTAGAGAAAGTTCTATTCATGTCTCTTGCCCATTGATATAAGGGATTGTTGGCTTTTTTCATGTGGATTAATTTGAGTTCTCTATAGATCCTGGTTATCAAGCTTTTGTCTGATTGAAAATATGCAAATATCCTTTCCCATTCTGTGCGTTGTCTCTTTGCTTTGGTTATTGTGTCCTTAGCAGTACAGAAGCTTTTCAGTTTAATGAAGTCCCATTTGTTTATTTTTGTTGTTGTTGCAATTGCCATGGCAGTCTTCTTCATGAAGTCTTCCCCCAGGCCAATATCTTCCAGTGTTTTTCCTATGCTTTCTTGGAGGATTTTTACTGTTTCATGCCTTAAATTTAAGTCCTTTATCCATCTTGAATTAATTTTTGTGAGTGGGGAAAGGGGTGGGTCCAGTTTCAGTCTTTTACATGTAGACATCCAGTTCTCCCAACACCATTTATTGAATAGGGAGTCTTTCCCCCAAGGTAAGTTCTTGTTTGGTTTATCGAAGATTAGGTGGTTGTAAGATGTTAGTTTCATTTCTTGGTGTTCAATTCGATTCCAAGTGTCTATGTCTCTGTTTTTGTGCCAGTACCATGCTGTCTTGAGCACTATGGCTTTGTAGTACAGACTAAAATCTGGTATGCTGATGCCCCCAGCTTTATTTTTGTTACAGAGAACTGCCTTAGCTATACGGGTTTTTTTCCGGTTCCATACAAAACGGAGAATCATTTTTTCCAAATCTTGAAAGTACAATGTAGGTACTTTGATAGGAATGGCATTGAATAGGTAGATTGCTTTGGGAAGTATAGACATTTTAACAATGTTTATTCTTCCCATCCATGAGCATGGTATGTTCTTCCATTTGTTAATATCCTCTGCTATTTCCTTTCTGAGGATTTCATAGTTTTCTTTATAGAGGTCCTTCACCTCCTTCGTTAGGTATATTCCTAGGTATTTCATTTTCTTTGAAACTATGGTGAAGGGAGTTGTGTCCTTAATTAGCTTCTCATCTTGACTTTTATTGGTGTATACAAAGGCTACTGACTTGTGGACATTGATTTTATATCCTGAAACATTACTGTATTTTTTGATGACTTCTAGGAGTCTTGTGGTTGAGTCTTTGGGGTTCTCTAAGTATAAGATCATGTCGTCAGCAAAGAGGGAGAGTTTGATCTCCTCTGCTCCCATTTGGATTCCCTTTATTTGCTTGTCTTGCCTAATTGTATTGGCTAGAACTTCCAGCACTATGTTGAATAGTAAAGGTGACAGAGACAACCTTGTCTGGTTCCAGTTCTAAGAGGAAAAGCTTTCAGTTTTACTCCATTCAGTAAATATTGGCTGTGGGTTTGTCATAGATAGCTTCAATCAGTTTTAGAAATGTGCCACCTATGCCTATAACATTCAGTGTTCTAATTAGAAAAGGATGCTGGATTTTATCAAATGGTTTTTCTGCATCTATTGAGAGGATCATGTGATCTTTATTTTTGCCTCTGTTAATATGGTGGATAACGTTTATAGACTTGCGTATGTTAAACCAGCCTTGCATCCCTGGGATGAAGCCTACTTGATCATGATGAATGACTTTTTTGATGATAAGCTGTAATCTATTGGCTAGGATTTTGTTGAGAATTTTTGCGTCTATATTCATGAGTGAGATTGGTCTGAAATTCTCCTTTTTGTTTGGGTCTTTTCCTGGTTTTGGTATCAGGGTGATGTCTGCTTCATACAATGTATTGGGGAAGATTCCTTCTTCCTCAGTTTTTTGAGATAATTTCTGCAGAACAGGAATAAGCTCTTCCTTGAAGGTTTGATTGAATACTGGAGTGAAGCCATCTGGACCAGGGCATTTTTTAGTTGGAAGCTTTTTTATTGTTTCTTTGATCTCAGTGCTTGAAATTGGTCTGTTCAGGAGGTCTATTTCTTCCTGGCTAAGTCTAGGGAGAGGGTGTGATTCCAAATATTGATCCATTTCCTTCACATTGTCAAATTTCTGGGCATAGAGTTTCTGGTAGTATTCAGAGATGATCTCTTGTATCTCTGTGGGATCAGTTGTTATTTCCCCTTTATCATTTCTGATTGAGGTTACTAGAGATTTTACTTTTCTATTCCTCGTTAGTCTGGCCAATGGTTTATCTATTTTATTTATTTTTTCAAAAAACCAACTCCTTGTTTCATTAATTTTCGGAATGATTCTTTTGTTTTCAATTTCATTGATGTCTGATTTGATTTTGGATATTTCTTTTCTTCTACTGAGTTTAGGCTTAGATTGTTCTTCTTTTTCCAATACCATAAGATCTCTTTTGAGATCGTTGATGTGCTCTCTTTCTGTTTTTCGAATGTAGGGATCTAAAGCGATGAATTTTCCTCTCAAAACTGCGTTTGCATTATCCCACAGGTTTGGTAGCTTGTGTCTTCATTGTTGTTATGCTCAAGGAAGTTAATGATTTCCTGTTTTATTTCTTCCTTCACCCATCTGTTATTCAACAGAAGACTGTTTAATTTTCATGCCTTTGGGTGGGGTCGAGCATTTTTGTTAGAGTTGAGTTCCACCTTTAGTGCCTTATGGTCTGAAAAGATACAAGGTAAAATTTCAATTCTTTTGATTCTGTTGATATTTGTTTTGTGTCCCAGGATATGATCAATTTTGGAGAATGTTCCATGGGGTGATGAGAAGAATGTATATTCTTTATCTTTGGGGTGAAGTGTTCTATATGCGTCTATCAAGCATAGTTGTTCTAGGGTCTCATTTAAATCTCTTACATCTTTGTTTAATTTCTGTTTAGAGGATCTGTCCAGCTCAGTAAGAGGTGTGTAAAGTCCCCTGTTATGATGGTATTATCAGATATCATATTGCTCAGACTGAGTAAGGTCTGCTTCAAGAATCTGGGAGCATTTAAATTGGGTGCATAAATATTTAGAATTGAAATGTCTTCTTGTTGTAGTTTTCCCTTGACCAATATAAAGTGACCATCTTTGTCTTTTTTGACTTTAGTTGCTTTAAATCCACATGTATCTGAAAATAAGATTGCAACTCCTCTTTTCTTCTGAATTCCATTTGCCTGAAAAATTGTCTTCCAACCCTTGACTCGGAGCTTTAATTTCTCTTTTGAAGCCAGGTGTGTTTCTTGCAGACAGCAAATGGATGGCTTCTGTTTTTTAATCCAGTCAGCCAATCTATGTCTCTTCAGTGGGGAATTCAAGCCATTAACATTTATTGAGATAATTGATAAGTGTGGTAGTATTCTATTCGTCTCATTTGGTGAGAGTCCATTGCTTAGTTTTATCTTTTGCATCAGTGTGGAGGTTAGGTTCTGTCCTTTGATTTCTGAGTTCTTACTTTGGTGCTGATCCATTGTGGTGGTCAGTGTGCAGAACAGGTTGAAGTATTTCCTGTAGAGCTGGTCTTGTTGTGGCGAATTTCCTCAATGTTTGTATAACCGTAAATGATTTGATTTCTCCATCAATTTTGAAGCTTAGCTTAGCAGGGTACAGAATTCTGGGCTGAAAATTGTTCTGTTTAAGTAGATTAAAGTTAGACGACCATTGTCTTCTTGCTTGGAAAGTTTCATTAGAGAAGTCTGCGGTCACTCTGATGGATTTGCCCCTGTAGGTCAACTGGCGCTTACTCCTGGCAGCTTGCAGAATCTTTTCTTTTGTCTTGACTTTGGACAGGTTCATCACAATGTGTCTTGGAGAAGCTCGGTTAGAGTTGAGGCGACCTGGGGTCCGATAGCCCTCTGAAAGCAGTGTGTCAGACTCTTTGGTGATGTTTGGGAAATTTTCTTTTATAATATTCTCTAGTATGGCTTCCATTCCTCTGGGGCACTCTTCTTTCCCTTCTGGAATTCCTATAACTCGTATGTTGGAACGCTTCATAAAGTCCCATAATTCTGACAGGGAACGTTCTGCTTTCTCTCTCTTCTTTTCTGCCTCTTTTACTGTCTGAGTTATCTCAAGAACTTTGTCTTCTACCTCTGAAATTCTTTCTTCTGCATGGTCTAACCTGTTGCTGATACTTTCCATTGCATCTTTAAGTTCCCTGATTGACTGTTTCATTTCCTTCAGCTCTGCTATATCCTTTTTATATTCTTCATATCGTTCATCTCTGATTTGATTCTGTTTTTGAATTTCCTTTTGGTTATTTTCCACTTTATTAGCAGTTTCCTTCATTGTTTCTATCATTTCTTTCATTGTTTTCAACATGTGTATTCTAAATTCCCTTTCTGTCATTCCTAACATTTCTGTATAGGTGGAATCCTCTGCAGTAGCTACCTCATGGTCCCTTGGCGGGGTTGTTCTGGACTGGTTCTTCATGTTGCCTGGAGTTTTCTGCTGATTCTTCCTCATGAGTGATTTCTTTTATCTGTTTCCTTGCCCTAATTTTCCTTTCACTTCCTCTTGCTCTTTAAGTTTTTGTGCCTGTGGACTAAAGGTTACAGGACCAGAAGTGTGAGAAGGTTGAAGAGCAAAAAAGGGATGAAACATAGGAGGACCGAGTGATAAGAAAAAAAAGAAAGATAGAGAAAGGAGAGGAGGTGGGGATAAAGAATATTGACAAAAACAAGCGAGGCACAGAAAGAGGGAGACAGTGCAATATAGGAGTACAGTAGGGTACTTTGACACAACCTTAAAAAACCCCACCTTCTGTGGGTGCCCAGTTGGGTGGTTCCCTTGAGGTCAGCAGCTCTTTGCTAACCTGATCAGACACAGTACCCCACCTCCACCAAATAGAGAGGAAAGACAAAAATGCTATAAATCAAACCAAAACAAGCAAACAGAAAACTTTACGGGGATAAAATTGGGTGAAAAACCAAATGATAGCGGTAGAAACACTAGCAAAAATGAAATTGTAGTTATTAAAAAAGGCAGCAATGGGAAGTTATAATTAAACTAGAAAAATTGAGAAAGAAAAGGGATCTGTATGGAAAAGATTGAAATTAAAAAACAAAAGAACATCAACAACGTCAAAATAAACAAACAAAAAAAAACAACCAAAGAAAAAAATACACAACCAAAAAAAAAGCAGTTTGTATATGTTATTGAATATTGTCTGGGCAACACCTGGTCTTCTGGGGTATGAAATGTTAGTCACAGTTCTGATACGACAGGAAGCTGCTGATTTCTCAAACCCCAGCAGGTAGACACCCTAAATCTCTCTTCAGCCCACTTAAAAGGCACTTTGAACTTGTAAACTTGCTGAGCAGAAGCTTTCCCAGCTTTCTCACTGGAATCACTGCTGAAGTGGCTATCCACTTACCCAGTGTGCCAAAACCGGTCTCACTCTGCCCCTGAGGGTTAGGGCTGCAAGGCGGCTCAGACCCCACCCTTAGGCTACTTGGTTGCTGGGTTACCAGCTCCCACCCGTTTCTAGCTCTGCGACCCTGAGGGTGGAGCTTGCCGGGGCAGATCACTGACAATGGTTCCGTGTGACCCACCGCCAAACACTATTAGCTCCGTCTGGCTCAGCGGCTCAGACTGGGGCCCTAGACAACGGCCAAAGTTCTCCACACTCCCGCTCAGGCCTTCCCCAAGGCAGTTCAACTCAGTGCTAAGTCCAAGGACATCAAAACAGTTCACAGGTAAGGCCTTTCTGGTTTGCAGTCTCGCTGCTACTGAACTTACAGTTGTGGGCGGGTTTAGACGGATTGAACACACGCGACCACTTGCCGGTTTTCCACTGTTTTAGTCCTCCTCTTGGGGTCCAGAAGTCTCTCGCTGACTCCCTGTATCCTCATAGGAGTGATGATAGGCAGTTCCCACCAGCCAGAGATGCCTGGAGTCCTATCTCCCCAGACTCACGGTGCCCAGATGCAAGGAAGCTGTTACTCGGCTGCCATCTTGCTCCGCCTCGATATTTGCATATTTTCAATCAGACAAAAGCTTGATAACTAGGATCTATAGATAACTCAAATTAATCCACATGAGAAAAGCCAACAATCCCTTATATCAATGGGCAAGAGACATGAATAGAACTTTCTCTAAAGACGACAGACGAATGGCTAACAAACACATGAAAAAATGTTCATCATCTCTATATACTAGAGAAATGCAAATCAAAACAACCCTGAGATATCATCTAACCCCAGTGAGAATGGCCCACATCACAAAATCTCAAAACCGCAGATGCTGGCGTGGATGTGGAGAGAAGGGAACACTTTTACACTGCTGGTGGGACTGCAAACTAGTACAACGTTTCTGGAAGGAAGTATGCAGAAACCTCAAAGCACTCAAGCTAGACCTCCCATTTGATCCTGCAATCCCATTACTGGGCATCTACCCAGAAGGAAAGAAATCCTTTTATCGTAAGGACACTTGTACTAGACTGTTTATTGCAGCTCAATTTACAATCACCAAAATGTGGAAACAGCCTAAATGCCCACCAACCCAGGAATGGATTAACAAGCAGTGGTATATGTATACCATGGAATACTATTCAGCCATTAAAAAAAATGGAGACTTTACATCCTTCTTATTAACCTGGATGGATGTGGAAGACATTATTCTTAGTAAAGCATCACAAAAATGGAGAAGCGTGAATCCTATGTACTCAATTTTGATATGAGGACAATTAATGACAATTATGGTTATGGGGGGGAAACAGAAAGAGGGAAGGAGGGAGGTGGGTGGGGCCTTGGTGTGTGTTATACTTTATGGGGGCAAGACATGATTGCAAGAGGGACTTTACCTAACAATTGCAATCAGTGTAACCTGGCTTATTGTACCCTCAATGAATCCCCAACAACAACAAAAAAAAAACTGAGAAAGAAAACATTGTTTAGGAGCAGCGATGGAAAGAGAGATAAAAAAAAGAAAAGAGTTGACTCTAAATATTTCAAATGTACCATTTTTCCCCCTCTTTTAACTTTAAATCATTAAGGAAGGCTATGAGGGAACTTCGATCCTATTTGGAAAACTTGAAACATCAACTGTAGCCTTATCTTCACTGTTTTGGAAGGTTTGGAAGCCTCTTTGTTTTAATTGAGTGCACAAATAAACTAGAGGTCTCATAAAATTTTATTGTGGCTGGCAAAGCTTTAGATCATCTTAGGTTATATTTCAGACATTCACAAGAATTTTTTTATAGTTTGTTAAGCATGTTAGTTAGTAGTGTCTCTGGCGGTGGATCAGAGACCATTTTCTTAGAACCAAAATTTTTATAGATGCACTTACCTTTATGAGAGCGTCCTCTCCACATGCCAAAATGTAAGTGTCCTCATAAACTCTTGGGGAACAGCTGTGGGACAAAATGTGTCCCCACCACCAAACCTGGGACCTACAAAACAGTCATTCCTTCCAGACCCCAAATGGAAGGAACCAGGAAAACCGGGGGAGACCCCTTAAACCCAAGGGTAAGACAAACATTTCCTCTGCGGTCTGGAATGGAGGGAACCGGAACTGGAGAAAAGTGAAGGGAAATGGCAGAGGCTCCATCTTCCACCTAAAAGCAGGAGCTCTTGGATCCAGGGAGCTTACCGGAGTTTCTCCAGCAAAGTCAGGGAGACAACTGAGCTAATCAGCAACCTGTGCAGACTTTGGTGTGTCGACCTCTGATTGCACTGGGGAAAACTGGGGTTCTCCCGGGGTGCCTTTGTGATGGTCATTTGTTAATGAACAACAACAACAAAAAAAAAAAAATTAGCAAAGTTTATACTTTGGGAAAAGGAGAGCTTTATTTCTCACAAAGAGTAGCAACATGTTGGCCATCTCGACATGTTGGGAAACAAAGCCCTGGGCGGAAGCCAGGTACGTGAGCTTCACAGAAGAGGCAAAAGGGAATAAGATTTTATGCTGAGCAGGGTAGTCACATATACATATTCTACAAGCTGCAGGAGTCATGAATATTTATCAAGGGAAGTCCTAGGCATGTAAATGTGCTTCATCTGTCCTATCCTCTCATAGCTGAGAACTCAGGGCCCCCTTGGCCAAGAGCAACCATTCAGTTAGCAGAGGGCTTAAGATTTTATTTTTAGTTCACCGAGGAATGTACAGGTATTGTATGTAAGTGCCAAGGTCCACGGAAAGGCTTCACCCTGGTTCTCGGCACACAGCAAATGCACACTGAATTACTCAGCTGTTATCAAGTGGTAAAGGAGTTACAGGAGTAGGGGTCTGCTGTCTCATTGCTCGGGTACCAATCCTGATGTCACCTCCCTTATTGACTATAAGTAACCTATTTATAACTTACTTCTACTTCTGTAAAACAGCAAACTGGGAATAATCATAGCCCCTTCCTCATGGGGTTGTTGTCAAGATTGACTAAAAGTATTAAGTTAATACTGAAGCCAACTCAAATGGCTTCTCCCCAAGCTTTTCTCCATGAACATCCAGGAAACACTAACTATTGCCCCACAGGGTTCCTCATGCTTATTTTAAGTGATGGAAGGAATTATTATTGTTATTATTTACCACTCCTACCCCACCCCAACCACCTTAAAGGAGAAATGGGTCCCCCAGTGGAATACTTTATTTAGTTAAATAGGGTGCTAGGTAGGGATGTGAATTTTGTGAGATGAGAAAGGGTTACATTGTATTGCTTAAAGGAATAGAGGGGCTTGAAAGATAAAGTGGGGGAGGTTAAATAATGGGACAGAGGATAGAAAAGAAAAAGAAAGACAATCTGTGGCTGAGAAAGAGGTGAGAGTGACATGGCTACCATCAGTTTTGAATCCAGCTAAAAATCTAAAAAGAACAGAATCTTATTCTACAGGCAATAGACATATTCTGCAGTCATAGATGAATCTCAACCAAGAAAGCAAGATGGTCCGATGTGAAAGAGGATGGGTTGGAGAGAAAGAGAGTGGGTATTTGACGTGTGAGCAAGTGACATGTTTCTGCAAGTTGTACGGCCTGGGCTGGCCTGGAAAGGATCCAGGGAATGGAAGCAGTAGGACAGGCCATGGAAGAGGTGTCCCTTCTCAAGTACAGGTGGGGCTCTGAACAGAACTGGAGGAGGGAGAGGAGGAGCAGCTCTCGTTCAGATATTCAGGGTGCCCAGGGGAGAGTAGAGTGAAGGTGGTCAGGGTAAATGTAACTAAGCAGGTGCCATTTCAGCAAAGATTTGAAACAAATGAGAGAATTAGTCATCCAGATATCTAGGGGGAAATGTCTTCAGGCAGAAGGCATAACCTGTGCAAAGTCCCCGAGGCAGGAAGCGTTTGGTGTGGGGCAGGAGCATCTGGCACAGAGGAAGCGAGAGGGGCGGTGGTAGGAGCTGAGCTCAGGGAGGTGAACCCGGCAGACCACGCTGGGTCCTGTTGGAGGGACTGGGGCTCGTATGCTGCTTATAGCGGGGACACGAGCTGACTTATGTTTTAAGAGGAGCACCCTGCATATGACGTGGAACATGGGGGGATTGGAAGTGGAGTGAGAGGAGGAAAGAATGGAAATAAGGAGACCAAGTAAGAGATTATCATGACACTCTGGGCCTTGGTCCAAGTGCAGAATGACAGCAGTAGAAGTGGTGACAAGGTGTTGAGTTCTGAATGTGTTCAGAAGGTGGAGGTAAGGGCTCAGCTGTAGGCGTGAGAGAAAGAGGAAGCTGGGGACACCCATGGTTTGGGCCTGAGTGTCTCTCAGCAGCACTGTGTAGAAGGTGTGCAGGTGTCTGTGGGTCATGTGACTAGACGCTGAAATGAGACTGTGCCACAAAGATAGTTCTTGAACTTCTCTGTAACTTCATTTCTTCTTCTGTAAAGAGAGGACATTAGAATAATGACCTCACAGGGTTGTTAATAGCGCTGAGTGAATTAAATACCCACAAAGTGCTTAGAACTGCTCTGGAAAACAACACATGCAGGGAAGTGGCATCATCACTGCTCCTATTCCCAACTGTATGCTGATGACAGAGACGCTCAGCGTGACCTTCTATACTAACTTTCACTTTGGGTGCTTCCTAGGTGTTCTCTGATGGGATTTGACCTGAATCGTCACTGGCTGGACCCCTCACCCTGGGCCCACCCTACCCTACATGGCGTGAAACAGCTCATCGTCCAGATGTACAACGACCCGGTAAGTAACTGGATGTCCTCAGCTGCTGGTCTGTGGCTTGATCTGGGAAAGGGAAGCGTGACACTGGGAAAGCCACCAGGAGCTGCAAATTAGTACTCCAGGGTCAAAGCCAGGGAGGGACTGGGTTCTGACAGGCCCTGGTCCATTCCTTCTCCCCTCATCCTTCACAGATACTGGGTTCTGAAAGATCTTGTCTCACGAGATGAAGGAAACATATGGGAGCATGTCCATTTTTGCCAGGCCTCCCTGGCAAAAACACAACTGAACTTGAATTATTGTAAGCTAAACAGAGAATTTGTTAGAAGAGTACTAGGGGAATGTCATGTAACTGAGGTCTGTAGACTGGCCTCCTCTGCATGGCAGGAACATGACTGCACATGTCATATCCAGGGGCTGTCACAGTACAGTGACTTACCCTCATTTTTAAATTATAATTCCAAAAGGATTGTGATTGGCCTAGTTTGAAGGATGTGTCCCTCTCTCAGAAAGTCAACTCTGGCCCAAGAAGAAAGGACATGTGAGGATAGGGCAGCCTTACTGGAACTGCATGTGAGGGGGTGAGGTGGCACCTGTTCCCAAAAGAAAGAACAACAGCTGTGCACACCAAGTTTGCCCACAGGGGCAAGTTCCTATCTATAAAAAATAGGAGAAGACAGTGGGGTTTCATAGCCTAGAGAAAGGCAGCCAACCACAACCGTGCTATCTCTGAAGAGCTATTGGAGAAAGGACAGGCTTCCACTCAAAGTTGAGCTATTGGAGAAAGGACCTTTTTTCAGATGGGGGACATGGGAAGAGGTGGGGTATATAAATGAATAGAACTTTTAAAAAATTAGAGCTTCCTGAGGATGGCGGGTGGAGGGAGTGGTGTGAGCTCTGAGCTTTGCCTTACTGAAAGTGTTCAACTTTTAGTCAAAAATGGTGCCAACAGTAAAATCGAAAGTGTGAACAACGGTCTAGTGGAATCACACCTGAGTCCTTTCCAACTCTGATGACTGGTTTTAGGACCCCTTGACTGCTGTCGGGTGACAAATAGTGAGTGCTAAGACAGTGAGGGTCACAGATTTGGGGTGCTTCGGAGATGCTCCAATGTAACTCATTCTTCTTTCCCTCATTGAAGATGCCAATAAAAATACCTGAATCAAAGAGCAACATATATATCAATCAGACAGAAATGTGTGCTTAAAAACAATGCATATTATTAGAGCAAGGATTCATGAAATAGTGAGTCCTTAGGTGCAGTCAGATCGTGGTTATGAAACTCAACTGTTTCTTGGTCTTCCTGTGTGAGCCTTGCTTTCCCCGTCCCTTCAGAGCCCGCCTTCTGTGTCAGGGCTTACACAGCTTCAGGATATTTGCTTCCTTCTTTGTCTATAAAGGAAGATGGTATCTGTGCTCACCAAATCCCTTTACTACCCTGCACTCTCAGTGCCACCTGATCAGCTTTCCCTGCAGAAAGCAGCTGCTTCTGATGGTCTAGGGAAGTGTGTTTGGTCCACTGAGTTCTGCCCGCCCAGGCTTCTGCGTTGAGTGAAGTTTCCCTGGTAGAATCACCATGCCTTCTCCTGCTACCTCCTCAAAGAGAATAAGCTCCTACATTTTTTTTTTCTGGTCTGATTGATAATAGATACTCAGTAACTGTGTGTTTGAACACGGAAAATTCTACTATGCCAAATGTAACATGGTTCACAGACACAAAGCAGCAATTCTCAGAGGGGACAGTGAGACGTGGTGAAGGGCAGACACTGGCCTGGAGGAGTTACGGAACTGTGGAGCCCGGTGGTGTTTTCGATGAGTCCCCAGAGAGAACTGGGTGGTGATTGAGGGCGGGGAGGGAGGAGGAACACAGAGAAGGGGGTCAGGGTTGCTAAGGAGAGAGACACTTCACCTGCCATTGCCATCGTCAGGTAGAAGTTACTGATTTACTCACTAACAGCTGGGTACTCGGTCAGAGATATTAGGGAATGACTGTGCCCTGAATAGATTGATCATCAGCTGATCGAATCCTAAGGAGTACACCTTGGGTGCTGAGTTAGCTGTGACAGCCATTTTCTTACTGGAGTCCCTCCTTCCTGCCTCAAGCTAGGGCACAGGGCACGCACAGGAGTCAAACTCACCTAGAGCAGGGTCCCAGCTTCCTCTGTCTCTCTTCCCGGCTCCCTGTTTCCTTGCCCAGTTTCTTACTCAATTTTTTCTTCCTTTTTTCCTGCCAAATATTTATTTACATACCAGCTTTCTGTATGCCAGGCAGTGCAGTTCTAACAGTGTAACCCTAACCCTTGCAATATAAGGGGTAAATAGGCTTTAAAGTAAATATTGATAAATATAGATTATAAAATGTGTCAGGGTTACCAAAAACAAAAACGTGAAGGGTGACTGACTTATGGGTAGAGCAGTAATAAGTCTTGGCTTTCCTGGGGAAGTTCTGGTTCACACCTATTGTCCTAAAGTATTTTTAACAGTGCTGCCCTTCACTCTTAAAAATGTCCTAGTTTGGATGAGAAATTATATGATCTCTCCAGTTAAAAGCAACATGAAAGCATCTAGCACAGTGCTGGTGGGCAGCAGACCCTCAACAGACATTATCTGTATCTGACTCAAACTCGTGTTTGACATCAGGCCTCATTGTGCCCAGCTGCAAACACTGCAGTGCCCAGACCATGTGCCCTCATAGCTGTAACTGCATTTCTCCTCTTGACCTTTACTGTCACATACATAACCATCATCACTCAACTCCAGGCTATCTGAACTGCCGGGACAAGTTCTGGACTTGTTTCCAAATGCTCACAGCCTCACCCCTTCCAAAGTTCAGCAGGACCTTCCGATATCCGAGTGCCGTTCCTAACAGAACGCCTCAGGCCCTGTGCTGGGTGCTGGTGCCCATGCCTAAAGAGTTCACAGCCTGGTGGAGACAAGCATTTACAGACAGTGATTCTAGGTGCATTTATAGAGGTGGGCATGGGGATTTGAGGTGCCGACCTAGAAGGAAACAGCTGAGCTGATACATGAGGGCAGCTTGGGACAGGGGGAGTTGAGGCAGAGGAAACAGCACTCAGCAGACTGAGAGTCATCCTTTGTGGCTGGTGCTGGGGCAGAGAGAGGGCAAAGGGGGGTATAAGACAGGAAGAAATCTGGACTTTAACTTCATGGCAATGGGAGCCACTGAAGGATTATAAGCAGGGAAGTGACAGAATCAGGTTTGCATTTCAGAAAGATCCCTCTGGTGCTCATTAGGAGAACGGATTCAGAGGGTGCCAGGCTACAGGCTGGGAGACAGAGTCTGCTGCTCTGGGGTGAGAAAAAAGGAGGAGTCTAGAGATAATAAGGAGTGAGACATGAGGGACGTGGTGACCGTGGTGGAGAAGTAGTCTTGCCTGCTACCCATGCTGTTGACTTGGGCAGCAGGGGGGATGCCGTGCCCTTCCTGAGAAGAGAACCCAGGACGCACAGTAAGTGTGGGGTCAAGAGATGCATCCAAATTTAGACATGCTCAGTTTGCAGCTGATAAGTGATTTTTTCCAACCTGCATGGGGAGGCTCCTGGAATAAAAACCATCTGTGTGCTTCTAACCTGGCAACAAGAGCCTGCGTCCTTGTGTTAGTGATGGCATCGACTTCAGAGGCTGCTTTCCTGGCCCTGTGCTCACCAAACTCTTAACTCCTCTTGGGGACATTGGATTTTAAGTGATGATCTTGAAAAAAGAAGTGCTTAACCCGGAGCACTACACTGGGTCTGCAACACAAAGTGTTTCACGGTCCATTCCAGCGATGGTGGGAGTGTGGCCATTGTTGACTAGTTGTGGTTTATCATCCCCGGGGGGAGGGTCTGGCTGATTCACCTCAGGGTCCCCAGTGTAGGGAGCTCAGTGTAAATGTTGAGTAAATGACAAACAAATGTAGAGCCTCTGTGGCGGGGTTTAGAAGGATTTCCGGATGAAGGAAGCAACGGAACACAGAGTCCTCCCCAGTCTTGCCTCTCTCTGGGCATGGCCCCTGATTTCCCTCGACCATCACTGTGCACACCTGTACAGAAGACTCTGGTTTGGTGACATGAACCCTCTCTTAGGTCCCCCTACCACCTGCTGAGATTTCCCAAAACTCGCAGGGATAGAACCTGACATGGCATCACCCGTTCTCACTCCTGTGACACAGATTATCTTCACTGACTTGCTCCATCTCTGGCCTCTGTACCTCTGCATTTACCCACCACTGAAGTGAGCTCTCTCTGGCCACCGAGGGCTCATCCAGATCCCAGATCCCCTCTCCTTCCCCTGTCTCCACCGTCCACGTCTTGTTCAGGAGCCATGCTGAGGTATTTCAGTATTCTTAGTGGTGGTAAAGAGCAGGGAAGTCAGTTTCCACTCTGCTCTGCCCTGAGGTCTCTCCTTCCTGTTCTGATGTTAGGTCTGAGAGCTCCACCTCTCCCCTAGAAAATTAGCTCCAGAAACCAGCCTCTCCTTTCGGTGGAGAGCTCCTACCCAGAGTGTGGCTTTGTCCACAGAGCATGACAGTGACTTCGTATTACACGTTAGGCCCACACAATCAGAGTCACTTGTGCATAAGGCCACAGCCAGCACTGCCCTCTCGCACTCATTTAAAAAGCTATGATTTTAAAAAGGTAAGCCCATTTTCAGGTGAGCTTCTTAAGAATGTTCATCTGCAACTCTATAGCAACTATGTGCTTGTGAGGCACACCCAGAGAAGTGTTTGGTGTCAGCTAAGTAAATAAGCAGCATTTGCTTTAAAATCCTCAGTTAACTGAATGCAATTAGGGTTACCATGTGCCAGACCCTTGGGTAACCTCTAGGGTTATGGAGATTAATGGGACAGGATCCCATGCCAGGAGGAGCTTACAATCGGATGGAAAGGCCAGACCCTTATGAAATTTTAATTCATGGGAGTTAGGAAGATGTGCTAAGATAAAGAAAACACACAGTGCTTTAGAAACATGGGTCTGAGGAAGATTAATTCAAGTGGGGATGGAGGTGGGGATTAATTCAAGAAGGGATCCAGAGAAGCTTTTGTTAGGAATTGGGCTGAGCCTTTAGGGATGGGTACTACTTCATCAGGTGGAGAGGCTCTGGTTTGGAGGGGAGGAAGGTGACAGGGAAAGGGGAGGAGGCATTCCAGGAAAAGCTGAGCAGTGGAATGGGGGTGGGAGACCTCCGCTGCTGGGCTTGGTGTGCAGTGTTGATAGCAGGGAGCTGCAAGAGGGCATGTTGGGGGCAGGCTGAGGAAGCTCACAGAACAGCTTAAACACTGGGTCAAGGAATGGGGCTTCTTCCTATAGCCAGTGCTCTGTCACTAAAATCAAAGTCTTTTACGTTGATTTTTAATTTAGTTAAATATCATGACTTTAAAAAAAAATCAAGGCAATGGACAAAAGTCTGTTTGTTGGGAATATTCCAGCACATCCTTCTCTGAATCTTAAGGATCAGAGCAGTCAGAGGTGAGTCCTCAAAGACACGGACGAAGGGAGGGAGAGATCAATGAAACGTATTTTGAGACATTCACTTCCTCCATCTAGAAACCTTGGAGTCATTCTGAAATTTATATCCACCTGGTCTCGCTTTCCTGTTTTAAAACCTTTCAGTGGCTCCATATTACTTCTGGGATAAAGGCCGACATTCCCTGACAGGCTATTCAAGGACATACCCTGTTCATTTCTGTAGCCCCGGGCTCTAGCCCAGAACAAGGCGTTGCAGAGAATATTGTGTTGGATGACGCGAACGAGCAGATGAATAAAGAATATATGCCTTAGAAAATTACCAAGGCTGCAGTGCGGAGGGTGGATCAAAGGAGGTGAGACCGAGTAGGGAGAAGAGAGGCCAGTTAGGTGCCTACTACGAGAGTCCAGGTTAAGGATGACGGGATCTGAACTCAAGAGCAACAAAGGCTGTTGCTAAGAGGAATCCCCAGGATCTGACTGGGAAGGGGACTGAGCTTCCTCCAGCCCTCTCCTTTACCCCCCAAGTCCCTCAGAACCCAAGGAAGGTTGCTTTTTTGAGAGGTTTCTGAGGGTGAGTTCCCCCCTTTTCTTTCCTCAGCTGCTGCCTGTGTTGCTATAACAACTTGGCTGCGGTTCTTTTAGACAGATCCGTTTCCTTAAATCATTTAAGGAAAATTAGCTGCCATAACAACACAGAGTGGTTTTTAAAATAGAGCAACACAGGACTATTCCCCCCTCCTCTTCCCTTACCTCCTGTAGTCCTCAAGATAAGCTGCTCTCTTTCTGTCACATTTACTTGACAAACAGAGCAGTTGCTGACATGGTCAAATATACACAGAACCAGCGCTCATTCACCCCAGTGCACAGAGTAGACACACACTGCATAGAAATAGGCAGAACAGGCTGGGCGCCTGGAGCTCAGTGGGTAGGGTGCCGGCTACATGCTCTGGGGTTGGTGGGTTCGAACCCAGCCCAGGCCTGTTAACCAAAAAAAAAAAAATAGCCGGGCATTGTGGCAGGTGCCTATAGTCCCAGCTACTTGGGAGGCTGAGGCAAGAGACTCACTTGGGCCCAAGAGTTTGAGGTTGCTGTGAGCTGTGACGTCACAGTATTCTGCTAAGGGCAACACAGTGACACTCTGTCTCAATAGAAAGAAAGAAAGAAAGGAAAAAGTAATAGGCAGAAGACACATGCATTCACACAGACAAAACAGAAAATACATATTTATAAAAACATCAACATGGTAAATGAAAAATGGGCACGTGGCCAAGTACATGGTTATGCATAATCACACCCAGGATGTGTGCACATACACACAGCTGGGCACGGTGTCGCCATCCAATTAAAAGGGGAGGAAGTGGTCCATGAGGTCTGTTCTGAGGTCGAGCAGAGATTTCACTGTGTCACCAGACTAGAGACAAGGGGCCACCTGCATGTTCAGACCTGACATGGTTTCAAGTTCACAGGCTGGGAGGAGTGCCTTGCTGGGGAAGAGGTAAACCTACTTTGGGGAGGATGAGAAGTCAAAGGTACCCTCACATACCTAACATACACACCTAGAGGTAGACCAGGAGACCAAGCCAGGAGTTCGGCTGAAATAATTATTTCCCCCTATGGCAGAATGTTTATCACCCCTAGGAAGAAGCAGTACCATTGCTATTGAAAATACATACCCAGGGCATTTGCAGACTATCTCCCCAAACCATTGTTCCATCCCCAGGTCTGTGACTTTGTTATCCCAGAGGTTCCCTGCAGAGCAGCTAAAACTGTGTGGGCTTTTCTGTGTGTAGCAGAGAGGCTGGGGGCATTAATCCTCCACCAGAGTGGCTGAACCATGCGTTTGTTTGGTGCTCTTAGGCAAGTCTCTTCTACCCTCTGGGCTTTTAAACACACACACACCCAGTCTATACATTGTAGGGGTTGCAGGATCATCTCTGAAAGGCCCCTCACAGTCTGTCCCAACGTGGAGTTGTCTGTTGGGTCCAGTGCATG
The DNA here is from genome assembly GCF_027406575.1 of Nycticebus coucang. NCBI lineage: Eukaryota > Metazoa > Chordata > Mammalia > Primates > Lorisidae > Nycticebus > Nycticebus coucang. The sequence continues at coordinate 45,342,757 of NC_069801.1, read as the reverse complement.
ATCCACTGGTGGGCAGGATTTTCACAAGACACAAAGAAGGACAGCCTGATTACCCTGTTTCCCCGAAAATAAGACAGTGTCTTATTGTAAGGTGTGCTCCCAAAGATGTGCTAGGTCTTATTTTCAGGGGACGTCTTATCTTTCCTATAAGTAGGTCTTATTTTCGGAGGATGTCTTATTTTAGGGGAAACAGGATAGACGCCTGTGAAGGTGCTTAGGACAAAGCAGACACTCCATACATCTTAGTTTTCAATGCCTTAGAGTGCCATCTGCTAAAAAGAAAGAATAATCCCTGACCTGCCTCCCTCACCAGTTGTAGAGCAAGATCCCATGTATATGAACATAAGATGTTTTATGGAGGTGAGGGAGGATTATTGCCTGGGGTAGGGTGCAGAGGACTGTCCTGTTGAAACATGCAGACTGCAGCCAGCTGTGAGGTTTCACCACAGATACAGGCAACTTCTCCCCCACCACGCAGCACACACTCAGATCTGCTCAAGTATCTTCCCGCTCCTAGCAGCGTGGCCCAGCGAATCAGTGAATAGCCGCTGGGGGGAAAGGTTCAGTGTGGGAATAAAGACTTGAAGTAAATGTAATATTGTACAGAGGGCTCTGAGAACATGGGGTGCTTTGAGTTCATGAAATTTTTACAGTTTTTCCTACAACAGTTTGAGACAGTTTATGAAACTTAAGGAATTTTAAGCGAAATCGTTATTTTTCTAAAGGGCAACTTCTCCCACCTGTGATAAAATACATGGTTTTTCTAACTCCCTAGATCTTAGCATTGACTCTCAGGCAGAAAACATGGCAGAGAGATGAAATCTCTTGCTTCAGAGTAATATTCTTGTTGAGTTAATTGGTGTCTTCAATTTTTCTAACATCTTTTCATGCTGAAAGATTCTAGATACCTCCCAATGACTCACTAGATACTAAAACAATACTATATGTTTCATATGCATGGGGATCAGCAAAGTTTCTAGAAGGTTCTCTTTGAGTCAGTTCCATTAAACTCTTAATGGCTCAGTTCCCCTGTCTTTAAATTGGAGATGACAATGAGCATCTCCTTGGACTTCCGTCAGAATTAGTTGCTATGCACACGAATAAACTTTAATAGTTGCCATTTCAGACATGGAGCTGTTACGACTTTATGCATTCGGCTATCATGTCACTTACCTCACTCTTGCCATGGCCTCAGCTCCCTCACAGATTGTGATCCCACTTGGGGTTTGGACTTCACCTTAGTCATTTCTATATCTCCAACACCCTGGGCAGAACGGAGGCCCTCTGTGAACTTGTGCTGTGACAGAGAAAGGCAGGCAGGAAAGAAGAAATCCCCTCATTAAAATCTGGAAATTACATCAGAACAGGGTTCTGAACAATGGATAGGGATTTCCTGAGTAAAGAGGAGGAAAAGCCAAGCCACGAGGCACTTTTCAAAATGTTCCTTCTTTTCAGAACCTACCTCTACACCCATCTTCTCCAAGATTTCCCGGCACTCTTCGCCCTATGGTTCACCCTCATTTCTTTGTTCTCTTGCAAACTCCTCCCACCTCCTCGCTGCCCTGGGCAGGGCTGCAGGCTCACTGGTAGCTCAGTGAGAACCATTTGAGCAGTTGATTGATTAAAATGCAGTCTCTGCAGAAGGGCAGCTGTTTGGATTGCCACAGGTATCCTCCAGAGCAGGGTACACCCCTTGGTTAAAGTGCACGTCTGGCAGTGTTGGAGTGATGCTTTTCCTCTCTGCTTCTCAGACATAGAAGTTGTGTCTTTGATCGTGTATCTCCATCACCTAGCAGAGTCCAGCACTTAAGCATTCGATGAGTGCATGGGGACATCTTGGTCGCTCATCCATCTGACCCATTGGTCGGATCTTGTCCCCAGCAAGATAGCCCTGAAACATCCTAGAGAAACCATCTGTCCCCTTGACTTTCTCATCTCCACGATTCTCACTCGTTGCACTGCATTTCCATTAACTCGTCTTCTCCCCTTCATTTTGATCCCCAGTCACAAAGAGCTCCCACCTAAGAACCCTTTTTCTCAAGCTCATACATTTGGAAACTCTGGAGCATTAGACTCTAGCTATATGGGATCTCCACCACAAACCCACAGATTCTAATTTTTTTTCTCTTCACTCTTCCCCTGCTTCCAACATCTATCTCATTTACCCTGGCTTCTAAGTCAGACCAAGCTTGCTTCCTCATTTTCCCCAGCCCATCGTCACCCAATTATCCAGGCCACAGTGAGCTAAAAAGGAGTCTCTGTGGGCAGCCTGCCACTCCTTATCAATTACGTAACCACTCCTGGTTTACATTCAGGTCATCTCCTGCAGGAACTTTTCCAGTTAATCTACCCCATGCATTTCTCATCCCTCCTGTATTCTCTCCTTCCACGCCCCAAGTCTGAGCAAGTTGGAATTTGCATTCAACCTGCAACCCCATTAAGGACTCAGCTGAGTAGTCCCACAGCAGAGTAAAGGTTAGATTTTAGAGTGTTTTGTGTTCAACATGTGTGGAACTTTTCTAAGAGTTATTTTTGGTTGTTGCTCTTGGGAGGCTCTCAAGCCTAGGAAGAACTCATGCTGGTACATCAAATAGCATACTGCACTTCAGAAATTGGCCTTAGCCATGGGAAATCAAGTAAGCCAGATGCCTAATTAGCCCTTTATTTACCATGTTGGAAAGAGCTGAATTCTGATGAAAGGGACTAGACTAATCACTGCTTCCGGCAAGAACTCAACTGTTTAACCTTTTATTAGAAAATTAGCCCTGTTCTCCTAAAGTACTAATGCCCATCTCCAAAGCCCTGTCATGGTCCCAAGCATCGGCTGTGAGAAGTCTTATCAGCCAGCCTGAGCACAGCCCGACCTTCTGGCCAGTGAGCTGGATGCTCTCCCACTCAGCAAGCCATTCCAGGCTTCTCTTGCTTTCACTACAAGGTTGCAGAAAATCTTCCCTGTTCGTAATCTTTAAAAGAAAAAAAGTCTTTTCATTTACTCATTCAGCAAACATTTCCTGAGTGCAGGCACTGTGCACTAGAGGGTAAATACGAAAAACATCCCCTTCCTTCAAGGAGCTGATGATCTAGAATAGAGCAGTGATTTTCAAACTGTTTTCAGAAAAATTACAAGTGGTCTGAGGAGTCCCCTCACATGAGCCTCCTCTACATTTTAACTAGAACAGTATAAACGTGTGGTTAAGAGCTGAGGCTCAGGCCTGGGTTTAAATCTCAATTCAACACTCAGTAGCTTTGCTCCCTCAAGCTTTATGAGCTTCAGTTTCCTTGTTTGTGAGTTTGTCATGAGAATTAACTTGCTTATGGCACTGGGCCAAGCATATGTATTCTCAAAAACTGTTAACTATTATTAGCATGAGAAGTATATCTGAATAAAAGATTCCTTGGACATAAAAAGTTTGCAAACCCCTGGTCTGGAGCTCCAGATAAGTAAACCAATGATTACAGCACAAAGTGGTGAGGGTTATGATAGACAAGGGCTCTGGGTACCAAGTGGGCATAGCAGGGTCATCTGAACCTAACTTGGGGTCAAGCAAGGCTTCCCGGGGCAGTGGCTTCCATGATAAGTTTTGAAGCAGTAGGAGTTGTTTAGACAAAGCCTGGGGGCAGGATGACAGGCAGGGAAGACAGAGACAGGACGTGGGTACTAAGCAGGTGAGTATTTGCAGGGAACTACAAGTTTGGGGGACCGAGGGGTGCATGTGCGGAAAAGGCAGGAGGCAAGGCTGGGTGGCGGGCACAGGCCAGCCATAAAGAGCCCGTGGGCCAAACCAGGAAGCTTGGACTTGATCCAGGAAGCCACGGAGTTCTGTACTTCAGGGAGCAGAAAAACACAGCATTCAAAAAAGAAAGAAAAAAAATGTTACAATGAGTTTCTGGGATTTTAAATATATTGTTGTGTTTATAGCTTTGAGCCAGCAATTGCACTACTAGAAAGCTAGACTAAAAAAAAAATATGAAGTGTGAATAAAGATTTATGCAAAAACAGTCCACAGAATCATTATTTATAAATAGTGAAAAACCGAGTAAAACCTAAATGCCTAACAGTGGGAAACTGATTAAGTGAATCATGATACATTCGTATAATGGATGTTTATGAAGAGTTTATATTATTGTAAAAATGCTTATGCTGTAATTTTAAGTGAAAAAAAGCAGAAGACAAAGTTGTGTATGTATTATATGTTAAGACATACATAACAATTAGGTTGAAAACACACACAAAAAGAATGGATATAAACTAGATGTTAGAAGTGATATTTTGGGGTAGTAAGGTGCTTTTATTTCCCCCCTGCTTTTTTATATTTCCCAACAATTTTCTACAAGTATATGCTAATTTTATAACTAGAAGAGAAATGGTAGGAGGAAGGGACTACTCCGATCGCTATAAGGAGGGGCCTTATTTTATAAAACAGAACCAAACTCATCAGAGCTGGTTGCTTGATTCTAGGTCAATCATGAGAGTAAGAGCCTCGTGAAACCAGCCCACATTATGGAAGAAGGCTGGGATCGATCCCCATCTATTCACCCATCTGTCTAACCAGTCATCTTTCTATCTTTTCATCCATTCATTCATCTTATTTCCACTCATCTCTGTTGAAAACTCCTATCCCAGGCAGCTTCCTATATTCTCCTCACATTCTGGGAAGTCTTCCAACTCTTCATCTTTTTTGTAAGTATAACTGGGAATTTCCCCATCCCTTCCCTAGAGCACACCTCAAATTTTGCCCTTGCTTCCTCCATTGGTCCTTGACAGTCTGTTGAATCTTTCAGCACTACCCCATCAGCCAGAAGGTCTGGAGAGAGACTCCATGGATTAAGAGCAAGGACTCTGGAGTCAAAAATTGCCTCAAGGCTCGGTGCTTGTAGCTCAGTGAGTAGGGTGTTGGCCACATACACCAAGGATGGAAGGTTCGAGCCCAGCCCTGGACCTGTTAAAGAACAATGACAACGACAACCAAAAAATAGCTTGGTATTGTGGTGGGTGCCTGTAGTCCCAGCTACTCAGGAGGCTGAAGCTCTTAAGAGAATTGCTTAAGCCCAAGAATTGGAGGTTACTGTGAGTTGTGATGCCACATCACTCTACTGAGGATGACAAAGTGAGACTCTGTCTCAAAAAAAAAAAAAATTGGCTCAAGCCTCCAATCCTGGCTTTCCCTGCCACCTCACCTCTCTGAGCCTCTGTGGTCTTACCTGTGAAATGGGGTAGTATCATCACCTCAGGGGGGTGTTAGGAGGATTAAAAAAGACACTGCATTAAGAGCGCTTAGCACTTATATCGTGTGGATTTTGTAAGGCTGATAAATTGGAAGCACTCGACAAATGTCAGGATTTACACTTACTATGACCTCAAACCTAGTAATATAGAGTAGCTACTATTTCAACGTTAATTTCACAAAGGAGTCTTCAGAACAATAGTTCATTATCGCCATCTTTAAACTGGGGCGTTTTAAGAACAGCTATAGCTTGATTATTGAAATAGCAGTGCAAGTAGGTCTTAAAAGACAGAGTGGAGCAAGTCCCAGCCTACAGCTCAGCTCTTCCCACCACTCCCAACCCCCTCTTTGAAAGAGCCTTTCCTCAGCTGTGTTAATACCTTTAATTGGGTTACAATCAGCTCAATGCCAGGAGCCTCTCCCTCCGAGTTCCCTGTGTTGGTCTGTTTCAATCAATTCTGAGTGGATTTTCCAGTTTAACCTTGCAGAGGGCAAGCGGATTTCCTTCATTTCTAGGGTTTGGGGATGCGTGCACCTGTGTTGGGGCAACTCACTGTAATCCCTAAGGGCATATGTATGACACAGCAAGGATGGTTCTGAAATGAATGTCAGCGAAGGTGATCTTCCAGGTCCCCTCGGGGTGATTTCAGAGGTTAGGAGAGACTTGGGGCGGGGCTTCGCTCCTGAAGGCTGGAGGCGGAGTTTGCTCGCTGATTGGCAGCTCAGGCCAACTACCTACGCTGCACCCACAGCTGCCTGGAAGGCCCGTCAAGACTCAGCACTTCTGCCCAGACTCATCAGTAGGGATAGTTGACTTACTCTGGCTCCTGATCACAAGAGGACAGTTTCTTTCCACGGAGCTTTGCTCCATGCTATGATCTTGAAAAGTCCTCCAACTGCAAAGGCGTGTTCTTTAACAGACATCTTTGCTATATGACTGGGCCTTCTGGCATGGATGGGGCAAAAAAAAGGAGCTCTTCAGGACCCAGCAGGGGAAAAGGAGGAAGGTGCTATTGATGGAGCCAGGCAGGCGTCGTCTCATCTTGTCCATATAACAGCCTTTGGAAATGGCTATTATTCCATTTCCCAGGAAGGAAACTAGGGCTCAATGTGCACTCCTCGCTCCCCAAATATAATCTCTCCCCTACACGCATTTATCATTCCACACCACACTGATCTGATTATGTGCTTGTTTTCTCTACTCAACTGTAAACTCCTTGAGGGATAAAACTCTTGTTTCCAACACCTCTGCATTCCCTTGCACGCAGCACGGTGCCTAATATGTCAATAAAAAGTCAGTTGAATGAAAGAACAAATGAAAAGCAGTTAGAAGTTGCAAGGTCGCACAACTGGTAATAGCAGACCTTGAACTGGAAGCCAGATCTGCCTGATTCTAAGCCCCATTACCCCAGTGAACACAGTCCCCAAGGGGCAAAGAAACCACACAGCAGTCTCCGGTTTTATCTTTAAAAGACCCGTAAATGGCCAACCTAGGAAGGAAAGATTTCTATTGACTTAGCTTTTTCTTGACTATGACGATATCTTTTAAGAGCAAAAAATTCAAAAGTACCCCAATCATCTTTATGTTAAATAGACATAATAGATAGATATACCAGGTTTCTTCCATTACCTCAGACACCCCACCTCTCCTCCCACCGCTCTAAGGTTCACAATGAACTCCATAGGTTGAACATGCCAGGTAAACTAGCATCTGGGGTCTTAAGTGGGGCTGGCTGCTGTGAATGCAGTCAAGAGGAGCTAAGTATGTTCTCTCTTTAGCCACAGACTGTGAGGACCAGAAGTCAGGTCCATGTTCCCTGGTTTTGGTTCCCAGTATGGAAGAATGGTTACTGGTACCAAGTCAACAGAATAAAAGAGCAAAATAAACAGATATAAGCAAGCCAGGTAGTAAGATTGATTAAGCACAGGGTTTGTAAAGGATAATGCACTCTGAAAGCTGGGAGAGAAGGGACTGTTCTGACAAGGAACAGCAGCCCCCCCAGGGTTAGGTTAGCTGTCCTTTTATGCTCATCCCTACTAATATGTTAAGCTGAGGGTGGAATATTCATGAATTTTCTGGGGAAAGGGTGGAGAGTTCTCAGAATGGCAAGTCCTCCCCTTTTTTAGCCTTGTATGGCAATTTCCAGGGGCTGCCATGGTGTTTGTAAACTGTCAAGGCACACTGTTGGGTGTGTTTTTACTATGCTAATGAGGGTAGCCCACTTAGGACACTGACAAACACCCTTTTGTGCGGCTTTGATCATATCCCTGCTTTCTGGTTTCTCTACCTCTTTCTGATTGGTCAGTCCTTGGAGACCCCCTTCACATGTCATCCGTTCCTCCTTGAAAGCAACCCCCAGCTGTCAATTTGTTCCTCCTGTTGTAGACAAAGCATCTTCTAATGTCATCTACTCCTCTCCCTCGTCCCTACCTAATAGTCATAGCCTGAGAATGTCCACACACCTAACTTCTCCTAACTTGGCCACTTTAGATCTTGAATTAATAACTTAATGCTGCCCTTCTGGGTCCCAGAGTTCACTTTGCCCTCTGTGGAGCTTCAGAGATGGATGAAGTGAAGAGCATACCGGACTAACCCTTCATATAGAGGGAACAGAAAGGGAAAGCATTTCAGACCAAGGACAGGAGACCGCTCGGCCAAGGTCACACATGAGACCATACTGTAGAGCTGGGACTCAGACTCAGGTACCCAGGATTTCTGTGAGACTTAGAGAACAACGCATTCTAGGCCCTGGGGATGAATTGCTAGCACATGGGTCTTATTATAACTATGTTCACTAATTTGTCACAGAGCTGTACAGTTTTCAGAGCATATATTCCTTTCCTAATTGCAATGTTGTGAGTTAAGAATTATTGTTTGTTTTTATAGATAGGGAAACTAAGGCCTAAAGTTATTAAGTAACCTTCCCCAGAGACAGAGTCAGGATTCAATCTTAGTCCTTTTGTCCCCAAATGGCCAGAATTTAGGACCAGAGGAAGAGAGGAGTGGAACAGTTGGTGGAAGGTTCCCTCCTAGACTACCAGGCCCTTCCCAAGTGTCTCCACAGGTGGGGCAGAGCAAGGTGGGACAGAGGAAGCGGGCACTCAGGGCCCAGCCACAGTCACGGCCAACTCAAGGCCAGAAGAGCAACAGTGGCAGATATAAGTCCGCAGTGTCCAACCCTGAAGAACAAGGTGACAGCTGGTGGGTTGGACAGGTAGAGCAGAGAAAGGGTGGAGAGAACCCCACGGGCATGTGGTAGGAGGGGTGCAGTTAAGAGAAGGGGTATATATCAAGTGAGCCAAGGCAGGTAGGCAGGGGAGGGGCAGGAAGGAGGAGGGTCTGGCTATTGTAGAGGGTCCCTTTGGGGAAGGAATGAATTTAAAAAAGAAAAGTCCTCAGGTTCTAGGGCCTCATAATGGCTGACTGCTGCGATATTTGAATTTCTTCATTTTGGCCAAAGGCAACATTTGGAGGTTTATGGGTAGGGAAAGGGCAGAATGACCAGCATTAGCTCTGATTATGCAATCAGCACTAGTGTTTAGGCCTCAAAATGGTGACCCCTTTAATCTGACAGTCTGCTTTGCTATAATTTGTTAAAAATGACAAAATGTCTCATTTTTCTGCAGTTCATTTTGACCTTCCTTAATATTAGAAAGTTAATTTCAGAAGGGAAATAAATGTATTAGTGTTGTCACAGTCATAAAAAGATGAATTCTGTTCTGTCAAGCTGTTTCTTTGAACGAATCTATCACGCTGTAAAATGGTTGCTTTCCAACACTCAGCATCTTCTGAGCTCCCTCCCCGTGTCCCTCCCTCCCCTTTTCCCTCCTTCTTTTCCTTCTCTCTTCTCTTTTCCCATCCCTTACTCCTTCCAGGTGCAGCCACCTCTGCTATGATGTGCCCTGGAAATGCCGCAGTAAAAGACAGGTCCCTGCTCTAAGGCAAACTCACTCTAGTGCAGAAGGCAAAAGGAGACCAGCCGTTGCAGGAGTGTCTAGTGACATAGGAAAGAAAGAGCCAAGTCCCCGAGGGAGCCCAGAGAGGGAGCTGTTCCGCCAGCAGAGGCAAAAGACTCCTTTGAATTTGGAAACTGTGCTCTACAGCAGGACTTGGGTTAAGATTCTAGATAAGGGGCGGCGCCTTAGGGCGCCGGCCCCACATGCCGAGGGTGGTGGGTTCAAACCCAGCCCCGGCCAAACTGCAACAACAAAAAAAAAATAGCCGGGCATTATGGTGGGCGCCTGTAGTCCCAGGTGCTCGGGAGGCTGAGGCAAGAGAATCACGTAAGCCCAAGAACTGGAGGTTGCTGTGAGCCGTGTGATGCCACGGCACTCTACTGAGGGCGGTACAGTGAGACTGTCTCCACAAAAAAAAAAAAAAAAAAGATTCTAGATAAGGAGAAAAGACACTAGGTATTTTGAAGCTTTGGGGCATGCTCCCATCTCAGGGGGTTGGATAGCAGTGACCAGATAGCAGCATCCAGACCATGGAGAAGATTCCACACAAACTATTTCACTGAACTCTAATGTCTGTCTCAAGTTAACATTATTGTGTAAATTTTTTCAAAAGAGGAATATGAGGCTCGGGGAGATGAAATAACTTGGGCTACAGATTGTGTTACATACAGAGCTGACTCTAACATTAGGGTGGCTCCCAATGCGTTGTGCTTCCTCTCCAGTTGGCTACAGAGAATTAGTCTTTACTATACTACATGGGTGCCATCATAAAACTTTACGACCCCGGTTATGCTGACCGGTTGTATGAACTTGGAAAACCCTGTTTTTTTTCTCCCTCTGGATCTCAGTTTTTCATTAATTCAGTGAAGAGGTTAGACCAGCTCTGGTTACAGAGGGCCTGGGGTAACACAGGGCTCTCAAACTTTAATGTGCAAGAAACACCTGGGTATTTTATTGAAATTCTAATTCTGGTGAGTAGGTCTGCATTTCTGCAGCTCAGATAATCTCCCAGGTGATGCTGATGTCACTAATTCAAAGACAATAGCCTTCAGGAGACGTTCAGCCTCCTAAGTGCTGGGACTATAGGTGCATGCCACCATGTCCAGCTAATTTTTTTTTATTTTTTTTGTAGAGACAGGGCCACACTATTGCCCGAGCTGGTCTTGAATACCTGTCCTCAAGTGATTCTCCCACCTCTGCCTTTCAAAGTGCTGGGATTGTAAGCATGAGCAACCGCACCCGGCTCAGACTCCGTTTGAGTAATGAAGATGTAACTTACAGCAGGAGCAAACTTTGGGGTCCAGAGTAGACCCACTAAACATGTGGGTTTAAGATTGATGGAAGAGGCTCAGCGCCTGTGGCTCAAGCAGTTAAAGCGCCAGCCACATACATCTGAGCTGGCAGGTTCGAATCCAGCTGGGCTCGCCAAACAACAATGACGGCTGCAACCAAAAAATAGTTGGGTGTTGTGGCAGGCACCTGTAGTCCCAGCTACTTGGGAGGGGGAAGCAGAGGAAGAGGGCACTCAGGGCCAAGCCACAGTCACGGCCAACTCAAGGCCAGAAAAGCAACAGTGGCAGACATAAGTCCGCAGTGTCCAACCCTGAAGAACAAGGCTCCTCGCTTGAGCCCAGGAGTTGGAGGTTGCTGTGAGCTGTGTTGCTACAGCACTCTACCCAGGGCAACAGCTTGAGGCTTTGTCTCAAAAAATAAAATAAAATAAAAAATAAAGCTGGGCGTTGTGGCAGGTGCCTGTAATCCCAGCTACTTGGGAGGCTGAGGCAAGAAAATCGCTTAAGCCCAAGAGTTAGAGGTTGCTGTGAGCTGTGATGCCATGGCATTCTATCAAGGACAACATAGTGAGACTCTGTCTCCAAAAAAACACACAAAAAAAAAACCATCAGTCTTACTCAGATCTGGTCAGCAAATGGAGTTCTGGATTTATTTTCTTACCTGGGATTTTTACCCTCTTGGGTTTAAAACCAGTGATTCTCTAAAGAGATCAAAAGGATGAAAATTGGGCTTTTAAGTTTTTGAAGAATTTTTTTCCTACCAAGATCACATTGCTTTAATGGAGATGCCATCTGAATTTCCCTGATAGCTCCGATTTCTATCTCAGGTGGGTGCAAAAATAAGTCTTCTGTGGGGAGGTGGCTCTGTCTCTTTTCGCTCCTCCCATCTTAGTGTGGGGGGTGGGAGGGCTCAGCTTTTTTCCCAAGATGCAGCACACTCGTAACTTCCTAAAACATAATTTCCTAATCCCCTTCAGGGCTTCCCATAACCTACAGGGGTAAGACTCCTCAGCTTGATATTCACAAGGCCAAACTTACTCTCTAAACGCCTTTACGTGAAACCTTTACTCTCAGCCTGTTTATCTGGTCCTTTTTCCCACCCTCAGGTGGCCACACTCACTGCGCTGGCACCACCCCAGCACCTTCACTCCCACATGTTCCTCTCTATTTGGACTGTTTCTCCTCCCCTCTCATTGTCCAGCCCTCAGAATACCATACAGGGCTCAGGTCTCCATGCCACAGCTTCCAAGAAGCCTTCTGTTGTCCTCAACCATGTAAATGAGCAGCAGGAGGCAGTGGCTCATGCCTGTAATCCCAGCACTCTGAGAGACCAAGGCGGTAGGATTGCTTGAGCTCAGGAACTTGAGACCAGCCTGAGCAAGAATGAGACCCCGTTTCTATTAAAAAGAGGGAAAAGAATTAGCTGGGCATTGTGGTGGGCACCTGTAGCCTCAGCTACTGGGGAGGCCGAGGCAGGGGCATCTCCTGAATCCAGGAGTTTGAAGTGGCTGTGAGCTGGGCTGATGCCACAGTGCTCTAGCCTGGGTGAGGGTGATTACTCTGTCTAAAAAAAAAAAGCAAAAGCAAAAACAAAAACCCCGCATTAATGAGCACTTACCATGGGCTCATAAGTTTTTTCTCTTTATTCTAAGAGTCACTGTAGTGAGTACATATCATTCTACCTATGAGAAAAGACATCAGGACTCTAACCTGGATCCATTGAACTCTGGGGTCCTGATTTCTCCTCTCCCTCTTTTATCCTTCCCTTTAGAGCTTTGTTTGTATGTCTCTTACGATGTCATCACATACTTCTTTGTTTTAGAGCTATCTTTCTTTTTTTTCTGACAGGAGAAAACAGTTTTGTTAGGTTAAGAATGTGATAGAATGAATCAGAAAAGGGCTGGATGTTAAAAGTGGGGGAAAGGCTGGTAGGGTAATGAAGTTGGGGTTTGAGGGGACACTTGTCCACTCTTTTCAGTGAAAAAGCAACAAGAGAGCCCTGGACAGTGTGCAAAGCACCTTCCCTAGATTATCACAGCTGATTCTCAAGATCTTCTTGTTTGGGATATATTTTGATAGATTCCTATGACTAGCCTTAATACTACTGTGCAAACTACTTGAGATTAATGAGTTAGAGGCAATCAAATTGCAGAAAGTTGGAGCCAGATGGAAAGTGAAGAGATTCTTGTTAACATTCTTCATTTTACAAATGAAGAAACTGATGCCAGAAGGAAATCATGACTTCCCCAAGGTCACGTAGTGATTTGGTGACACAGATTCATTTTTCCCTCTAGCATCTCCCATTTGGGACTAGGTGCTCCTGTATGGATGTATATTTCAGTTCATGCCAACAGCCCTTCATTAGGCAGATGCGTAAGAAACTGCTACTCTGACTCATCCTTGTCTCTGTCAACAAAGTGGGCTTTGACCCACGTGCGGTGCTCACACCAGCATCCTGGCACTCTGGGAGGCCGAGACAGGATTATCTGAGCCGAGGAGTTCAAGACCACTCTGAGCAAGAGGGAGTCCCTGTATCTACTAAAAACAGAAAAACTAGCTGGGCGTTGTGGCAGGCACCTGTCCTACCAGCTACGTGGGAGGCTGGGGCTAGAGGATCACTTGAGCCCAAGAGTTTGAGGTTGCTGTGAGCTGTGATGTTGCCACAGCACTCTACCCAGGGCAAAAGAGCAAGACTCTATCTCAAAAAACAAAACAAAACAAATAAACAAACAAAAAACCCAAAGTATGCTTTCACCACCTTCCACCTTGGAAGTTTAAACCTTCAACACTTATTTTTTCCTCTTATACCTTATTCTTTCCTATCCTTTTTCTAATTATTTATTTCCTTGAGGTGGGGCTATATCTCCTCTTAGAGTCTCAGGCAAACAAAATGATGAGAGGAGATTCCTTATTAACAGGAGGAGGAAAAAATAAAAACTATGATCTGATTAGCAAAAATTGCTTTGTTGCTGAATCAAAACATTCCCTATTTGAATCCCAGTTACTGATCTTTAAAATGAGAAAGTTGGCGGGCGGCACCTGTGGCTCAGTCAGTAAGGCGCCGGCCCCATATGCCGAGGGTGGCGGGTTCAAACCCAGCCCCGGCCAAACTGCAACCAAAAAATAGCCGGGCGTTGTGGCGGGCGCCTGTAGTCCCAGCTACTCGGGAGGCTGAGGCAAGAGAATCGCTTAAGCCCAGGAGTTGGAGGTTGCTGTGAGCTGTGTGAGGCCATGGCACTCTACCGAGGGCCATAAAGTGAGACTCTGTCTCTACAAAAAAAAAAAAAAAAAAAAAAATGAGAAAGTTGGCTTAGGGAATCAAATTAATATAATGAAAAGAATCAGATATACCTAAGTTCAAATTCCAGTTGTACCACAGACTAAGGTGAGTTACTTAACCTCTCTCAACTTCCTCGTGTTTCTTCTAAAATTCAGACTGTAGTTTATTTTAAATATATATACAGAGAGAGAGAGTGCACCCATCTGCACACTGATAAAACTATAATTAAAAAAAACATTTATGACTTCAGCCTCTTAATGCTCCTCATAATCTCACTTTGTTTTTAACCCTAGACATATTTTTTAGAAAACAATATCTCTTGTGAGGAAACTTTTTTTAAAAAGATATAATTTATTTAAGTTCTGTTAAATGTAAGAAAAATTTAATTCAATGCCTTTCTTAATAAAAAATGTTTACAGTACATTCTGTTTTTACAAAATCACTTTTATTTGGCCATCTTTTCTTCCAGTCAGCTATACTAAGATCTGTCCATATGTGCAGGAGGTTGTTAATAGTCATTCTTCTGGGATGCAGGATTTCAAGTGACTTGTTTTACTTTCAAATTTGTACTGAGGCAACATCCAGGCCTTGGCTCTGAGCCTCTGCAGAAACAGCACCCCGTCTTTCTCCATCTTCATCCACATACTGCAGTGGACCTGGAACCATCATATAGGCCGCACTTCTGGAAGCCTTCTCTGCTCCAGCCATCCCAGGGCTTGGGTCTGCTTCCCCTGAACTCTCTGCCCTTATGCTGGTCTCTGTCACTGCCTGATCAGTCATCCTAGATGGGAGTTGCTTGACTCTTGCCTGTATCCTCCCCAGGAGTATAATCTCTTCTTCCCTGAAGAGCTGGGGCTTATTAATTTCTTTAATGCCAGCACCCAGCACGGGGTCTGACATTTGGTGGGTGCTTAGTGAATGTTTGTTGAATGAATTAACAAACGTAGCTCTATTCTCTCCAACCAGGCAGTTGATTCACACGTGTTGAGCTCTGCCTTGCAGCAGGTCCCCCAGCCCCCAGGCAGCTGGTGGAGCCAATGACCAGCCTCAGCATGTTGGGATTATCTGCGGCTCCCCCTTCCTCCCTATCTCTGCTCCCTCCTCTCTTAGCCCAGCTGTTTATTTTCTTCTCCTCATTGTGGAATGTTGTAGCATTCAAACTTTAAAAATAAATGGATTGATTTTTATCTCGAGCTTTTGTTTGTTTCTGACTAGACACTTTTTAGAAAGACTTATTTCCCTTAAACCAATAAAAATAGTCTTACCTAGACTCAAAGAGGCACACAAAATATTCATATGCAGTATCACCTCGTGGTTAAATGCATATACTTTGTAGTCATGCAGATTGGTTTGAAATCCTTTCTCTTACTCAGCTGTGTGACATTGGGCAAGTGGGGCACCCTCCCTGAGACTTAATTTTAAAATGAGGATAATATCCAAAGTTCTGATTTATGCACAAACTAAATGTGATAGTGCCTGTAAAACATAGCCCAATGCCTGGACATTCTGATTCAATGGTAAGAACTGCAGAGCTCTACCAGGTAGCCATTACTGAATGCTTGCCTGTGCCAAGCCCCGTTTTAAAAAGTGCTTTATTTATTTTAACTCATTTAGTTCTCACCACTGCAGGGTAGGTATTATAGTTATCCCCGATTTTATAGATGTGTTGCCAGACAGAGGAATCCATTTGCCTGTCACCTAGCCAATCAACAGAGAAGTGGATGAGAGATCAATAGTTTCACTTTTATTTACAGAAAAGCCAGCAATTCTGGAGCTGGGATGTCTCCTAAAACACTGTTCTGCCCTCCTCTTTCCCCTTGTTACTTTTTATGCTCATAGTATTAGTAATGTTACCACTCATTATAGTTTACATCAAACAGATTCCCCTTCATAGGTTACAAGGTTACACAATGTCTTCCTATCTTAAAGTGGTTATATCTTCAAAGCATTTTTATTCTGGACTAACTTTATAGTTAGTCAGCACTTCACTGGGTCCACACAGTGCCCTGGGTCCTTGACCAGCATTGTGGAGCCCATTTCCCCCAACTTATCTATGACAGCAGGCCTTGGACGTGAATCAACAATCTCCAGATGTCAGACGTAGGCTCATCTGGCCTTGTTAGGGCCTGACCAGCAGTACCCTGCAGGAAATGGCCGTGCAGGTTAACAGAGGCTGGGAACAGATGAAGAAAAAGAAGAGTACAATGGAACCTCTGTGTGTTGACTGCTCAAAACACTGTCCCAAACTGGTCCACATACAGAGGCGGTCAGCACAAGGAACTAGGCCACTGTACTGGTACCTGCATGATGTGGTATATGTCCAGGCTATGAAAATTAGGTCGACCGAAGGAGGGTGGTCAATGTCAGGAGGTGGTCAGCTATGGAGGAGCTGCTGTAATTACCTTTGCAGGCCTACAGGATGTACGTGCGTCCAGGGCGCAGGAGCAGCACGTGTGCTCAGCCCTGACAGCTCTCTGCCCTCAGAGGAGACTGGCAATGTCTCAGTTCATGACACTCCCCACAGTCCTGCCTCCCTCCTCCCACTCTTACCTGTTCTCCGTACTCCCTGCCTTGGAAGTCAGGCCATCTGACAGGAAATACCCTTCTCTCCCACCCTTCACTGAAGCCCAGAGCCCTGGGCCTCTGCCAGGGACCCTCAGGCCTGCTTCTCAGCCGTTTGTCAGGCTGCCACAGGGCTGGGCGGCCGGTCCGTTTTTCACACACAGATATCAGGGTAGCTGACAGAGCTGGGCAGGCTTAGAAATGTCTTTAGCTGTGAGCAGAATCTCAATGAGGGCTCTGGGCCATTCTGTAGTGGGTGTTGATGACCCTGGGAGGCCCTGTCCTGGCAGTCAGGGAGGAGAGTAAATATCTCTGGCTCAGGACCCAGCTGCCAACCCCTGCCCCTCTGTCCACAGATGGTTTCTTGTCGTCAGCCATGTTGAGAGCTGTTGACTTGTGTACGATGCCCGCCTTCTTCCAGGTGGTATGTGTGTGAAAGGGGGAGGTGGTGACCTCCTTCACCTAGAAGGGGGTTTCCTGAGGTCCGGGAGAGAGGGCATGTGGGAAGAGGAAGGGAGAGTAAAGGGGAACTGCAGGGAAGCTGTGAGTCCTCCAGGAAAAAGAACAGTCTGAGAGGGAAATGAAGGGAGCTTGGAAAGTGAGAGAAACACATAGAGTATCTTAGACCATCTAGTCTCAAACTTTTCCACCTAAACACATAATATCAACGAGGACTGAATGTAAGAGTTGGGGAAATTGTCGGGGTACAAACTGATCCCTTACAAAATTTGCTCAAATATTATTTTTTATCTTTAAAAATCACACTTTGAATCTCACATCATAAAATAGGTCTCAGTCATCCATTTCTCCATCAGGATGCCCCTGCCACCCTGCTTCTCCAGCATCCTTCCCTGATCTGGCAGTGATTCTGTGGCACGATCGTGGGGTGTGTGTTCTGGTTCCTGGAAACACAGCCTGACCAATTGCTAGTGTGGGCAGGAGGGACAGTCCATTCCCCCACAGCCTCCACCCTCGGGCAGCTCGCAGTCCAATGGGGAAGGCAAGTCCAGCAGGACATCACAGTCAGGGTAGAGCAGCAGCCGTGCCGACATGTTGGGACACATGTACTAGGCATTTTTTACATTCTTTCTGATGCAAACATAACTCTAGAGCAGTTATAATCAGGTTAATTGCAGATGAGAAAACCAAGGCTAAAAGGGTGAATGATTTCTCCCCCAAGTCATGTATCTATGTAGGTGGGGGAACAGGGTTTAAATCCAGTTCTCCCTTATTTCAAGGTCTGAGTTCTTCCTATTCCCATTCTCTTGATTCCTGTAATAAAAAAATTTTTGTACCTGGGATGAAAGAAAATGATCCCAGACTGGGATAATGGTCAGGAAAGGATTCCAAAAGGAAGCAATGCCAACGCTGAGTTTTAAAGCATAAGAAGTTGACCAGACCTCTATAAGCAGGGAGAAGAGAGCTTTAGGTGTGGGGAAGATCTTGTGAATGATATTATAGAAAAGTAGTAAGAGATAGGGTCAGAGAAATGGGTAGGGCCAGATCGCAAAGGCTTTTTGGTGGTAGAACATTATCTTTCAGCCTTCAGGAAAATAACTAAAGTATACTTCATTTATTTATTTATTTTTTGAAACTGAGTCTCATTCTCAGAGACTCAGTTGCCCAGGGTTGATGCAGTGGCATCATCATAGCTCACAGCATCCTCAAACTCCTGGGCTCAAGTGAGCCTCTTGCCTCAGCCCTCCCCCCAGTAGCTAGGACTCCAGATGCATGCCAACACACCCAGCTAATTTTTATTTCACGATATTTTATTTTGTAGAAACCAGGTCTCAGTGTGTTTCCCAAGCTGGTCTGGAACTCTGGCCTCAAGTGATCCTCCTGTCTTGTTAGGCAGTGAGGATGCAGAGCTGAGGTAGACCTAACCTTGGCCTCCCAAAGCACTAAAATTATAGGCCTGAGCCACTGTGCCTGGCCATCACAGAAGTTTATTAAGTGGAGGACTGGCACAGCCAGATTTGTGCGTAGGAAAGTGATTTCTAGCCAGGTGTAGAGGATGAATTGAAGAAAGGAGATTGGAGGTTCTCTCGGCCTCTCTCCATCCATCTCCATTTGTCTCCGTCATTTATCCACCTCTGGGTCTCCTCTGTCTGCCTATGTCTGCCCAGTTATCAGCCTCTTTCTGGCCTATTTATCTGGTCTCTTGGCTTCCTTTATAACAAAGTCAGTTCTCCACTCTGAGCCAGCGGTCCCTCATCAATAAAATGAGGATCATCATGCCAACCTCAAAAGGTTAGATGCGGGATTAAGTGTTCTATTGCATGTGAAATCTTTTTATATGTTACAAAGTGCCGTACAAATGTGAAGGATTATTAATTATCATCTAGCTATTGCCCTCTCAGGTGGTTTTTTTTTTCCCCCTCAATAAACATGAGTGTCGACTGAAGTCTGGATAACTTGCTATCCAGTCTTCTCTGGACTTGCTGTCCTCTCTCTAGTGAGACGAGGAGTTTATGATACATCAGAAACAATACCAGTCTTCTACAGGGTCAGAGTATAGTAGTATAGGTAAAGTGAGGACAGCAGCCTCTGTTATGTGCTTCTAACTTGTTGCACATCTGTCTGTCCATCCATCCCTCTGACTCTCTAGCTGTGCTTATCTGTGTTCACGGGTGGTCACTGACTGAGAACCATCTGAGTCACATTAACCCTCACGGCAACCCCCTCCCCACTATCACACACCATTTACCATGCAATTTTTGAGAGCTCGTGCCTTTAAAATATGAAAGAAAAACAAATCTTGGGAAAAGCACTGCTCTGGATGACTTGAAAGGTTCCTTCTCTCTTTGTAGTTTTATGACCCTCCGCAGCCTTTCCCTGGTGCCCCAGGACTTGAGTCCCACAGAGCTCCAACACTGCCACATTCTAAAGGCCCAGAAAGCTTTCAACCTAGAATTGGAGTCTATTTCATTGAATCCCACATGCTCTGTGCTTAACCTGGGACTGCCACATAGTTCCTGGGCAGTTCCAGCCATCAGCATCATGGTGACTTTGTCCTGTAAACCCCTCATCTTTGAAACAACTCCTAAGAAGCAACACTGTACATGGGGAATAAGTCCTACTCTGCCGCTGACAAGCTTTGTGGCTTCAGTCAAGTTATTTAACCACTCTGGGGTTCAATGTCAAAATCAAGATAGTCCATTTTTTTTTTTTTTTTGAAACAGTCTCAAGCTGTTGCCCTGGGTAGAGTCCTGTGGCTTCATAGCTCACAGCAACCTCAAACTTTTGAGCTTAAGTGATTCTCTTGCCTCAGCCTCCCAAGTAGCTGGGACTACAGGTGCCTGCCACAACGCCTGGCTACTTTTTGGTTGTAGTTGTCATTGTTTGGCAGGCCCAAGCTGGATTCGAGCCCGCCAGCTCCAATACATGTGGCTGGTGCCCTAGCTGCTGAGCTACAGGTGCTGAGCCCAAGATGATCCTATTAAGGTTGTCATGAGGATTAAGTGACATAATGTCCAACCTGAACTTTTTAGCACAGGACCTAATTTTCCTATGCTCAATGAATTGTCTCAGAGTCAGGACTCATATTATTTTTCCTTAGGTAATGAGAGGCATATTGTCACTATCTAAACACTCAGTTTTTGTGGTTTTATGTGCGAGTATGTGTTTGTGTGTATAAGAGCAGATATGTTTGTACAAGGGTGGTTGTATATGGATTTTTTTTATTTAAGTCCCCTGTTTATGACTGCTAAGATACTAGAATAGTGCTGCTCAATAGAACTTTCTGTGATGATGTTAAGTTACCTTTAAGCTGTCCATTACCGTAGCTTCCAGTCACAGGTGGCTATTATGACTGTGGAAATATATTCTTTAAAATTAATTTCAATTCATTTAAGTTTGAATAATCACAATTGACTAATGCATTAGACAACACATCCCCAGAGTATGCCCTTGTTTCTTTTATTATAACTAATGCTTATTATGGTATAAAAAATTACTTAATACTACCTGGGTTTTAGGCACTTGGCCATGAACTAATTCATTTAACCCATGTCAGCCTTGTGACATGAGTGGTCTTATTGTCACATTATTTTAATTGATAAGGAGACCAAGACTTATAGAAATAAAATGACTCCTTCAAAGTCACCCAGATAGTTCAAGGTTTGAGCCCAGATGTCCCGTGCCACAGCCCCTCCAAGGCCGTGCTCATGCTAGCTTATAGCAGCGTATGTACAGTCTCCAGGGTGTACGTACAGTGCCCTCCTGTGACAGATAGATCACTCTAGCTGCAGGATGGAGAACGGATTTGCTTGGGTAGGGAGGGTTAGCTGTTTTGAGTAGAAGCAGACAGGCCAGCTGGGAGGCTCCTGCAACAGCCCAGTCAATACTGAACCCCAAATCACTGGCCTTCTTACCAGGAGCCTCCCAGACTACTGAATGTCAGAGCTGGAATGACCTTGAGAGGCCATCTAGTGTAAGTTCTTATTTGAAGAGTGATGAAACTGAGACACAGAGGCAAGGAGGTGATTTCCCCACGGTTGTCAGAGTTGGCACAAGAGCTCCTATTTCCTGCTATGATCTTTTTTCTGCATCATACACCATTATAAAAACACATTTTATTATCACCAACCTCCGTACTTCCATCCAAATCCTTCTTTCATTTTTAGAGACTGCTTCTGTTTTCTTAAATGCCACCAAGTCGTCTAAAAGGCAAGAATTTAGTTCTCCCTAAACAAATCAATTTTTACAAAGAATAAGCAAATCCTCCCCCAGAATTTTAAGCGTGTCCTCCAGAGAATACAGAAAGTCACACAAGGTGTCTTAGAAGTAGATAGAGAAAAGCTGATTCCATTTTTTAGAGAAGGAAGGGAATCAAAAAAAGCCCAAGCACAACTTTTCTGATGTCTGATAATATTTTTCTCTCATCTCTCATTTCCCTGCAACTATTTTGTCTTAAGGCTCTGGGAGCCTGTGGGAAGCTGCCCTGTGATTTTTATCTCTATGATTAAAGTGTTACACTTTATTGAGTTCTTTACATCAGCAGCAAAATCTGCAATGCAGGATTTTACATAATACCTCATTTCCTTCTTGCACCATTACTGTTATTAACCTGATGGCAATAAACAGAAAATACAGCTTTGCTTATGATGTACTCTTTATTTTTGTTCCAAGAACAAGAAAGGGCAAAAATAGAGAAAGAACCCAGAGAGACTAGGCAAGAATTTTTTTTACCTGTTACATTCCTTCGAATTTCTCTCCCCCATTTCACAACAGTCTTTCCCAGAAGTAAAAAATAGAGAGAGGCTCTCTCAAAGATTTTTTTTTCTTCCATCACTTATGCATTCAATAAGAATTTCTCCAGCACCCACTATGTGCCGGACACTGTGCTAGATGTTGGACATATAAAGATTAACAGAATGTGATTTCAGGCTTCGAGATGTGCTTGGTGCATTGAGAGAAAGAGACACATGAAGTAATAATAATGAGACAGTGAGAGGCATACGATAAAAATGGAGGTTTGAGTGACAATCCAAGTGAAGGAGAGTCCTTACAGGGAAGTCCTTACAGAGGTGGGGAAGCTTGTGTTGGGTCCCTGAGGATAGCGAGGTAGGACAAGGCATTCCTGCCCAAGAGAACAGCATGAGCACAGCCCTGGGAGGCAAAGAAGAGCATGACAAAATCTAAACAGCCTCAGTTCAGCCCAGAGAAAGTGTAGAGTGCTTGTCAGCAGACTAGGGGAAATGAGGTTGGAGGTCGAGGCAAGTCATCACGGACCTGACACGCATGCATGAAAAGTCTCTTCCATGCCTGCCAATGATCCGCACTCCCGGCTCCCCAAAGATTGAAGAATCACAGCAAAATGATGGAGTGGGAAGAACTCATCCTCTGGATAGAGGATCTAGATGTATCCTTGGCCCTGCCACTTACTTGCCGTGTGACCTTGAATGGTACATTTGTCTGTAAAATAGGTATAGTGTGAAAGAGATAATGACGTGAACGAGTTGTGTAGGTTGTCGACAGTATTTCACGTGCCAGAGGAAACGAACAGGGGAGCAAAGCTCCAGACAATGCAAAACGCCGAGAAGCCACAAACTCATCCTTCATGTAGATGTGGGAGAAGGTGCCTGCACTGTCCTGGGACTTCCCTTCAGACCAAGACTAGAGTCCTGTCTGCTTCCCACGCCTCCTCAGGTAACCGTGCTGGGCTCTCACAGCTTCCTGGCTGAGGGAGGCTCTCCATAGGATTCAAGTTCTTCTCTTTGGAGGGAGGGAGTGCCTGGAGCAAAGTAATAGCTTGAGAAAACCCTCACCTTCATCTCATTATTTGATTATGTGTATTTAGACGTTCGATTTAAAAAAAAAAAACTCTCGTTCTGATTCCATATCCTGATAAAAATGTGCAACACTTGTGCTTCCCGTAGTAAGGGAGAGCTCTATTTTTATGGGAAACACATGATTATGTGAGGAAAACATTTTGTTCATTGAAATAGCCATATTTAGGAAAAATCAACTTGTTTGGATCAAAATATCATAACCTAACTTGTCCTCTAACTGAGGACAAGTACCTAGGAGGCAATTGTCCAACTCAGACTTATAAAATAATGACGTCCCCATTCTCACGGAGTGGCCACATACTCCACCCACCTGCCCAGGCCAGAAATGAGGGAATCAGAACTGCCAGGACCCCTGCCCCTGCTTTAATTCAGGGATATATTATTTTTTAATTAGTTCTTGTCCTAAGCCGTCTACTTGTCTTTGAGTCATATGACCTCCTATTCATCTTCATCACAGCTTCCAGAGGAATCTTTCTAAAATGTAAATGTAATCAGTTTATTCTTTGTGGCTTACAAGACCTTCCAAAGAAGGGTCTGTGGAAGCCTCCCCAGCCCCGGAACTACCCCCACGCCCTCCTGCCAGGCCAACCCCCTTACAGTCCCCTCAGTGAGCAGGTGGTTTGGGCCTTGGGGCTTTTGTTCACAAGCTCCTTCAGCCTAGACTGTCCTTCTCTCACTGGAAACGCCTTTCCTCGTAGTCCACTTGGGAACACCGTCTCATCTCCTGGGACCTGGCTGGGCAGTCACCTCCTCTGCAAAGCCTTTCCTGAGTACCTGCTAAGTTGATGGTTCCTTCCTGGGCACTTTCACCCGGTCTTCACCTGCAGCTCCCACAGCAACAGAACGGCCGATGCACACTCACTTGCTTCCTTGTCCGTCTCCCTTCACTGTACTATGAAAAGAAGAGAGAAAGGTGGGAAAGGGGGGATGGGAGGAGAGAAGGAATATAGAGAGAGAAGAGAGAAAGGGCCAGAAGAAAGGTGGAAGGAAGGAAGGGGAGAAAGTGACAGGAAACAGACCTCGGATCACTGCCTGAACCTTTCTTCTTCCCTTCTCTCCTCCAACTGCCTACAGGGACTAAAACAGATAGGAACCATCTTATTTTTCCCCAGGATAAAGTACATAATTTCAGCATGAATGTTGGCACCCTTGAACGCTTCTTTGAAACGCAGTGAAACGTAGCCTGCCAAGTGGGAAGCCTGCATTAGCGTGGGGAAATGATTGAACTGCTGCCTTGCAGTAGGCTCTCCCCACAGGGCCATGCCAGGGGAAAAGACCTTGCACTTGTGTCTTCAAGGAGGTAAGGTGGGGAAGGCTGGAAGCAGCTATCCTTAATTAGAAGCCAAAG
Source organism: Nycticebus coucang (assembly GCF_027406575.1). NCBI lineage: Eukaryota > Metazoa > Chordata > Mammalia > Primates > Lorisidae > Nycticebus > Nycticebus coucang. The sequence continues at coordinate 45,318,800 of NC_069801.1, read as the reverse complement.
GAGAGAGAGGGAGAGAGAGAGAACAGTGCAAGGCAGGAAGACGAGGATTTGAAGGATATAAGACTCTCAGGACATATTGGTGGAAAGAGCCCTGAGAAATCACAGAATCAATTCTCTGAATGGGGAAATTGAAGCCCAGAGAGGGAGGAGGACTTGCCCAGGGTCACAGAGCAAGCCAGCAGGAGAGCCAAGATGAGCTTCCTCTGAAGAAAGGAAGTCACGTACCTGCAGGAACCACTGTTTCCACGGCGGGACAGAATGTACCATTCCGTCTCTGCATCAGCTAACAACCTCCAGCAGGAGGTGTCCCCAAGCACTCAGACCACAGCTATTTACTGAGTTTCTAATATGTGCCTGGGGGTGCCCAAGTTTCATTAGCCTTTGATTTATAATGAAGCAACATTAACTTTTAATTACCAAATTAAAATATCCCTCAACTCTCAGATGCTTAAATATTACATCTCAGCCATCCTCTTGGAACTGAGAATTCCCTGCTCAGGCTGGGGCTTCCTGAGGAAAGGTCTGGCTTTTCCACTTGTATCTAGGTCCTCTCCTGATGCAGGGTTGGGCATGCAGGGTGACCTCTGAGGGTGGGGATCAAGCCCAGGCTTCGGAGGTGGTGATGCGAGTTAGAAACACATCTCAGGCCGACTTGTATGTCTCCCTCACATCCCGCATTGCACATACAATTACTTGTAAGATGTCCATCAGCCCTGCAAGGTTATGAACTCCACAAGGTCCATATTCCCAGCGCCAAACATAGCACAGTATCACAGTGTTAGCAAGAATATATTGAGAGTATATAAGCTGCCAGACTATTAACTTCTATTTTCAGATGAGGAAAGTACGGTTCAGAGAGGGAAAGTGACTTCTACAGATCATTAAGCTCCACCACAGCTAAACTAACCCTAACCCTAAATTGTATGATTCCATTTGTAAGACATTTCTAGAAAAGGCAAATATCTGCAGATAGAAAACAAATCAGTCTTGAAGCCAAATCTCCCAGACTGCAAAGCACACTGCTCCCATGACTGCCTTCTGCCGCCATCACCCCTGTCATGGCCACCAGGGGCTTTTCAGTCAGGGAGGGGTGCAGAAGGCAGAGGTCAGGAGCCCTCTCCTTTCTCTGTGAAGGTCTGTTATAGACCCCAGACTCCTGCCCTGAGCTTCCCATCCCTCTTGTCCAGGCAGAGAAGTGGAGGAATGGATGGAGGTAAGGGAAGGCTCCTTTCTGCCAGGCCACATCTGGCTCTGCCTGGGTCCTTAGAAAGAGATACAGAAATGCTTCCATTGGTGTTCAGATTTCACTTTTCTGAGTAAAATCAGATTGTCAGAGACAAACTGGAAATACAAACATGTGTGCTTTACTCCTCATCTTGCTATAATTGATCCTTTTCCCCAAACCTAAGCATTACTCTTACAAATGCCCCTTCCTGAAGTTTATTCTGCTGCAGCCAAGGATGCCACAGGCGCAGGGGCTGGGTTGTCCAGAATGGCTGAGAGATGACGCACTGAGGCCCAGGTCAGAAACAGTTGGGACTGGATCTCAGCTCTACCACTTGCCGACTCTTTGCCTGGGTTTTCTCTTGTGATGGTAACAGCGCTAACCTCATAGATAGTTGCAAGAATAATTACAGGCCCATACCTAGGAAGCACTCCTGAACGTCAACAGCTGCCGCAGGTGCCTCGGTTACGAGCCCAGACTGCTGGGCTCTGCCAGTGACTGCTCTGTGATTTGGGGTCCCCTTGTAAGGGATTGACCCTCTCTGTTTCCGAGTTTTATCCTTTGCAAGTGATGTTTCTACCTACTAAGATGGTGGGAAGTTGAATGAGTGCCTGGCACATAGTCCTATGTTATTACTCTCCTCCTCCCAGAGTTCCTCTGGATAGACTCTGGAGAGACCCTAGGACTTCCTGTCCACACCCCAGTCACTGTGCCTTTCTCTAACTTCAGGATACCTGGCCCATTCATTCATTTATTCATTGAGTACTTACAGTGCGCCAGACCCTGTGATTCACCCTGCAGGTTGGACAGACCAAACGCAGGGCTAGCCCTCCAAGTGTTTGCAGACCACACCCTCCTCTGGAGACTTGCCTGTTTCTCCCCCTCTTGGGTTTCATGAAACCACACTCCCCTTGTTTTCCTTCTACTTAATCCCACAGTCTCCTTTGCTTCCTTATGTAGCTGAACTCTCAACTAGAGCCCTCGACAAAGGGCTCCAGGCTCAGCTTAGGACGCCTTCTTGGTCCACACTCTCTGTTAATTAAACGGCCCCTCCCTGGGGATGGTTTCTCCATTTGTACTTCAGTCCAGACCTCTCCTTGGAGTTCTGTCTTCACAAATTTAACTGTCTACTCAACACTTCTGGCCTGGCATCCAGTAGTCATTTGAAATGGCAGAGATTTGTATCAGAACTCTCAGTTTCCTAACAACTGTGCCCACTGGGCAAAGCACCACTACCTACTAAGTCACTGAAACCACAGACCTTCAATGCGTCCCATGTAATCCACGTGCTGGTCCTGTGGAGGTGTGGCCAAAATAGTTATCACACGTGCCCTTCCCTTCTCTTCTCTTCTCCTCCACCATCAGTCTAACTCAAGCCACAGTTATGAGCTGCATAATGATGTTTCAGTCAATCTAAAACTGTGCACAATGGTGGTTCCATGAGTTATAATGGAGCGGAAAAATTCTTAACACCTGGTGAAGTCGCAGCCTTTGTAATCTCACAGGACCTCACATTACTCACCTATTTGTCATGATGCCGATGTGAGCAAACCTACTACAATTATGGGCAGCACATTATACTTGATAGTGATAAGAAATAGCTATGTTACTGGCTACTTTCACTACACTATATTTTTAATTGTCATTTTAGTGTGTGCTTTTTCTACTCACCAAAAAAGTTAAATGCAAAACAAACTCAGGCAGGATTCCAGAAGAAGGCATTGTCACCACAGGAGCTGCCAGCTCCTGAAGACCCTCCCAGGGGACAAGATGTGGAGGTGGAAGGCAGCGGCTTTGATGATCCTGACCTTATGCAGGCCTAGTCCAATCTGTGTGTTTGTGTCTGAGTTTTTGTTGCTGTTGTTTTGTTTTGTTTTCCGGGGCCAGATTTGAACCCACCAGCCTTGGTGTACGGGGCTGGCGCCATAACCACTGTGCTATGGGCGCTGAGTCTGCGTCTTAGTTTGTTTTTCTTTCTTTCTTTTTTTTTACTCACCACAAAACTAATGAGGAAATGTCTTAGTTTTTAACAAAAAAAGTTTTAAAAGTTAAAAAAAGGAGGGACGGAGGGAGGGGGGTGGGGCCTTGGTGTGTGTCACACTTTATGGGAGCAAGACATGATTGCAAGAGGGACTTTGCCTAACAATTGCAATCAGTGTAACCTGGCTTATTGTACCCTCAATGAATCCCCAACAATAAGAATAAATAAATAAATAAATAAAGTTATAGAATAAGGATATAATAAAGAAAATAGTTTCACATAGCTTTTTATACGGTTGAGTTTTACACATACTACAAAAGAGTCAAAAAGTTTAAAAATAATTTAGGGCGGCGCCTGTGGCTCAGTGAGTAGGGCGCCGGCCTCATATGCTGAGGGTGGCGGGTTCAAACCCAGCCCCGGACAAACTGCAACAAAAAAATAGCCTGGCGTTGTGGCGGGCGCCTGTAGTCCCAGCTGCTCGGGAGGCTGAGGCAAGAGAATCGCGTAAGCCCGAGAGTTAGAGGTTGCTGTGAGCCGTGTGACGCCACGGCACTCTACCCGAGGGCAGTACAGTGAAACTCTGTCTCTACAAAAAAAAAAAAAAAAAAAAGAAATAATTTAAAATTTATGAAGTAAAAATTTTATTGTAGGCTATGGTTAACTTATTGAGAAACAAAATTTTTTTATAAATCGAATGAAGCCCAAGTTTACAGTGTTTATAAAGTCTACAGCAATGCACAGTGATGTCCTGAGACTCCACAAACACACACTCACTCACTGACCCACCTGGAGCAGCTCCCAGTCCTGCAAGCTCCATTCATTGATAACAAAACAACAGCAAATTAGATCTGAGACTTTTTTTTTTTTTTTTTTGGCCTCAGTCCGCAGCCCAGGAAACATTCTTCCTGGGACAAATCTCAAGGAGGGAGTTGTCTGGGAAGTTCCCCCACTTCTTGCTCCTCCTCCCAGCCCCATACCTCAATGCCTTTTCAGAGGCTAAGGGTAATAATCTCAGCCCCACACACCTCACAGTTCCTCAGCTCAGAGATGAAGGGCACTGCGTGGGCCTTCCCTACTGTGGTGGGGTAATAACCTCACTCGACCACACACTCCTGAGAGGACGGCAGGACGCGGGTCATGAGCATCTGAGAGCCAGAGGCTTCAGCCCGGGCTTGGCCAGGTCTGGCCATATAACACTGGGCGAGTTACTTGAGCTCTCTGAGTGTCAGGTCCCTTCTCTGTAAAACAGGAACAATGATTAAGCTCACCCTTCTCAATTTGCCATTATCCCTGCATAAGCTTCAGTTTCTTCCTCATCTCTAAACCTGAGATGCCCTGCCCTTCCTGAATTGGATTGCCCCAGCTTGCCCTTCCTTCATCAGAATGAAAACGTGATCCCTCCCGAAGCACTGCGTGCGTGTGCAGGATTCAGCACCGTGACAGAGCACCAAGCTCAAGTTTTGGCCTGTGCTGAGTGAGATGAAGTGGGGAAGCAGCTCAGAATGTAGAAGGAAAACCCATTTCCTCCCTGGTGTCTAGGAGGAAGCAAACTCCATACTAAATTATGTTGCAAATATGCCCCAAGGTAGTTTTCATTTTATTGGCACTGATTTTAATTTACTCTTTAGGCCTCTGATTGCAGGATGAGCTGTTGGCTGCTGGCAAGGGGACAGACAGCCCTTCATCACTCTGTTTTAATTAAGGTTCTTAAGTTTGCAAGGAGAGAACAGAGAAGCTCCCCCCACCACCTTCTATTCCTGTTCCCAAATTGTAATTAAGGGCCCTGCATTAGTGACACACCTCTTGCTCACAGACAGTGTCAGAAAAGTACCTTTTTTTATTGCTGGAAAAAGCATAAAATGTCTTCTCATTCAATTTTTTCATCAAGCCTTTAATGATACCCTACTGTATACCCAGCCTTGTTCTGGTCCTAAAGATAAAAAAAATCATCAGTATATGATCCCTGCCCTCAAAGAGCTCACATTCTACTGGGAGATGAAAGTAAAGGATTACAATGTCATGTGAGAGCAATATGTATGCTGAATTATGAGAACACAGAGGAGGCCGTTAACTCAGCCCAAAGGGATAAAATAAGGCTGTTTCAGTTGAGATTTTGCACTAGTCAAGATGCAAAATGTTAGCTGCTGTAATAAACAATCCCCAAATCTCAGCGGCTTTCTACCGTGAAAGTTCATTTCTCTCTTACGTCATAGTCTGATGCAGGTCCGCTGACTCTCCTGGCCACTTTCTTCTGAGTGCTGATTCAGAGACACAGGTTTCTTCCTTCTAATAGTATCATCACTTTTACATGTAGCTTCCATGCAGAAGGGCAAGAGAGAAGGTGGACAATTAAATGTGAGTTTTATTGGCAGGCCTGGAAGTTACCAGTTATCACCAGTACCCACATAACATTTGGTCCCAAGGGAGATGAGAATGTACTATATGGCCCCAGAAAAGGAAAAGAAATAGGTTAACATCTATTCAGTGTCTGCATTAAATTTTAAGATTGGGTTGCAGTTAATAAGATAAAGAGCTAGAGAAAGTATACTCCAGGCAGAGAAGATAGTGTCTGTAAATGTGGAGGCAAAAATAACAAGCAAAGTGGTTCCAGGTACTCCAGGTAGCTCCACATGGCTGGACTGTCAAGTGTCAGACCAGAAATAGAAAGAGCTGAGACTGGGGGAGGGACCAGATCATGCAGGGCCTTTCTGAACAGATGAAGGGGCTTGGACTCTAAGTCTGTGACAAGAAACTATAGACCAGTTTTAACTAGGGAAGTGACAAACAGACAGTCCCTGAGTTATGAATGAGATACGTTCTGTAGGTTTGTTCTTAAGTTGAATTTGCATGTAAGTTGGAACAGGTACATTTACCTATTACCTATAATAGCCTTTGTTCATAAATTTGAGTTGTACCTTAGTTGGATCTTTGTGAATCGGGACTGCCTGTAACTTGTTAGCATTTAAAAAGTTCACTCTGTGATCCCACCATTCACCCTCATAAAAGTACTGAGTACTTTAGATACTTTTTCCTCCATTCTTGAGATACTTTACTAAGTAGGATATGTTCCAGCTCCATCCATATAAACATAAAAGAGGTAAAGTCTCCATCTTTTTTTAAGGCCACATAATATTCCATGGTGTACATATACCACAATTTATTAATCCATTCATGGGTCAGTGGACACTTGGGCTTCTTCCATGACTTGGCAATTATGAACTGAGCTGCAATGAACAATCTGGCACAAATATCTTTGTTATAAAGTGATTTTTGGTCTTTTGGATATACTCCTCGTAGAGGAATTGCAGGATGAAATGGCAGGTCTACTTTTAGATCCCTGAGTATTCTCCACACTTCTTTCCAAAAGGGACATATTAGCTTGCATTCCCACCAGCAGTGCAGAAGTGTTCCTTTTCTCCACATCCACATCAAGATCTGTAGTTTTGGGATTTTGTTATGTGAGCCACTCTTACTGGAGTTAGATGATATCTCAAGGTGGTTTTGATTTGCATTTCTCTGATGATTAAAGATGATGAGAATGTTTTCATGTGTCTGTAGGCCGTACACCTATGGGATCACACCTATGGTGCATATTGCAAGGGTACATGTTGTATCTACTAAGTATAGAGTATAAATTTCTTATCACAATAATTAAGTAAATTAAGTGAGGGATATATTAACCAGCATGATGTAAGCATTCCAAATTGAATATGAAATCAGCACATTGTACCCCATAAATGCATTAATATATATAATCTACCTTTTTATGATTTAATAAAAAAAATTTTAAAAGTTATAAACCACAATAAAGATATGTTAATAATGAAAAAAATAAAAAAAATTAAAAGTTCACTCTAGGGCAAACCCTAGTGGCTCATAACTATAATCCTTGCACTTTGGGAGGCTGAGGCAGGATATTGAAGATCAACCTAAGCAAAGGCAAGACCCCATTTCTACAAAAAAAAAATAGAAAAATTAGCTATCTGTGGTGGCATAACCTGCAGTCCCAGCTACTCAGGAGGCTGAGGCAGAAGATCCCTTGAGCCCAGGATTTTGAGACTGTAGTGAAGTATGATGACACCACTGCACTCTAGGCTGGGTGACAAAGTGAGACTCTGTCTTAAAAAAAAAAAAAAAAAATTCACTCCTGGGCAGGCTTGGTCACTCACACCTGTAATCCTAGCACTCTGGGGGGCCAAAGCGAGTGGATTGCTTGAGCTCACAAGGTCAAGACCAGCCTGAACAAAAGTGAGTCCCTGTCTCCATTAAAAATAGAAAAAGCGAGGCAAGAGGATCACTTGAGCCTGAGCTGGAAGTTGCTATAAGCTATGACGCTACAGCACTCTACCCAGGGTGACAGCTTGAGACTCTGTCTCAAAAAAAAAAAAAATCACTCTGAAGCAATAAGGAAACCAGTTAAGAAGTTATTATAGCAGACCATGTAAGGGATGATGGGGGCTTGCATCAGACATGGTCCCTATCCTCAAGGAACTCACAGGCAGACTTACCAGCCGTATTAGGCATTTAATAATAAGTAGTAATATCAAGGTCCAAGAAAGAAGCTGTGTATAGAATGAGGGATTTATTTTAACTAAGGATGAGAAGTCATGAAAAGTTTAAGGAAATAATATCTCTTCTATCTCATCCATTTATCACTTACACAGATGCGAGAAAAAAGGCACAATGAAGAGTTACGAATTGCCTATAGTCACACATTATATTAACATTAGAACCAGAACCAGAACCCCTGCTTCTGCCTTTATGCTTCATTTTAATTGGGCCAACACAAGTCCAAGTGACCAGTTTAGGCACAAAACATAATCAGGATGTTGTTGGAATTAGTCTTTGTTTGCCTTTGGCATTCCCAGCAAAAACGCTCAATATGTATAACAAAGAAAAAGAAGAACTAAGATTTCAAACTCAGACTCCATTTAGTTAAATCTCCTACACCTTTTCCTACTCTGTTTCCAGCCTCCAGAATCTCAGAGTGGAAAGGAATATTAAAAATGAACTAATCCTTTAAATTGATTTGGAAGTACTAGCCAATGCAGTTAGACATGAAAAAGAAGTACAAAAACTAAAAAAAGAAGAGATTAATAAAAATAATAATAATAATTGTTATGTATGGGTGATAAGATTGCACGAAAAGTACTGTCCCTTTATTCACCCCTGTTCTCTAGGCATTCTCACTTCCTTGGTGTTCCACAAACATGCCAAGTGCAAGTGACTTTGGTATTTAATTCTACCTAGCAAACCCTTCCACCTGATATTCCTGAGGCTAACTCTCCTATTTTATTCAAGTCTCTGTGCTTCTAAAACTTGTATTACTTCCTGTTCCCTTACCCGGCTTTATTTGTCTCCATGGCATTAATACCTCATGCCATACTTCACATTAATTAATTAATTAATTTGTTTTCTTTTTCTCACCATAAAATGTAAACTTTCTGAGATCAAAAGCCTTCTGTTGTGTTCATTGCTATATCCCTACAACATTGTCTGAGTAGGAACTTAATTATTTGCTGAATGAGTAAACAAATAAAAACTCAAAAAAATAATAAAGTATTATAATAAATAATGGTAGATTTAGTGAAGGTGTATGTACAAACTTTATGTGTTGAAAACAAAAGGCTTTTTATTTGCAGAGAACCACTAATTAGAAGACTTAATGAAAGAAAACATCACATTTACAGCAGCAACTAAAAATATAAGCTGCTTGGGTATAAAACAGAAATATTCAGGGTCTTCATGAAAAAAAGTCTTCAAAAACTGCTGAGGCCAAGGGTGGTGGCTCACACCTGTAATCCTAGCTCTCTGGGAGGCTGAGGAGGGTGGATCGCCTGAGCTCACAAGTTCGAGACCAGCCTGAGCCAGAGTGACATCCTGTCTCTAAAATTAGCTGGGCATTGTGGTAGGTACCTATAGTACCAGCTACTTGGGAGGCTGAGGCAAGATAATCTCTTGAGCCCAAGAGTTTGAGGCTGCTGTGAGCTGTGATGCCACAGCACTCTACCAAGGGCAACAAAGTGAGACTGTCTCAAAAAAAAAAAAAAAAATTCTTGCTGAATCTGAAAGAAAACTTGAATACATGGTAAGTAAAATGGGAAGGTTCAAAGCCAAAAGAGCCAATTCTTTTTAGGTTAATCTGCAAGTTTTACATGATTATATTACAAATCTTGACAGTATTGTGGGTGGGGAAAACTAAACAAGCTAATTATAAAGATCACATAGAAAAATATGCAAGAAAATCCAGGGAAGTTCAGAAAAAAAAGTGTAATAAGAGGATATTAGCCCTCCAAATATTAAAATATGTTATTAACAGAAAATAATTAAAGCTGTGTGGTACTGACTCATAATAGACAAATGATTAAAACAGAATGGAAATTTTTAAAATAAACCCAAATACATGTAAAAAGTTATACAGGTAAAGATGGCTTTTCAAGTCAGCGGGGGAAAGATACACAATTTAATAAATGGTATTAGGACAATAAAATGTGATCCTTACCTCACACCCTACAGCTATCTCAATTGAAGTTGAAATGAAATATTTAAAAACAAAAACAAAAGAATAAAATACAAGAAATAATGAAAAAAAATTAACCCAGAAACCACAGAAGAAAATATTGATAAATCTGCATTAAAAATTAGCATTAAAAAATTTCGACATGGAAAATGTGCTAGTAGAAGGTAAAAGGACAAATGACAAAGTATTTTTATTCTACACATAAAGGCTAATTTCTCTAATATATAGCTTCTAAACACCACTAAGAAATAAATCCCAATAACACAATTTTTTAAATGGGCAAAGGAAGTGAACAAAAAGTTCATAGAAAAGAAAATGTAGGTCCGGTGTGGGTCACACCTGTAATCCTAGCACTCTGGGAGGCTGAGGTGGGTGGATTACCTAAGCTCACAAGTTCAAGACCAGCCTGAGCCAGAGTGAGACCCCCATTTCTAAAAATAGCCCGGCATTGTGGCAGGTGCTTATAGTTCCAGCTATTTGGGATTTGGGAGGCTGAGGCAAGAGAATCACTTGAGCCCAAAAGTTTGAGGTTTCTGTGAGCTGTGACGCCACCACACTCTACTGAGGGCCACAAAGCGAGACTCTCTCTCTCAAAAAAAAAAAAAAAAAGAAAGAAAGAAAAGAAAAGAAAAAAGGAAAATGCAGGGGGAAAAGGAGGGAAGGAATAGGTAACAACCTACCTGACAGGTATAATGAATACTACTACATATATCTGGGTGACAGGATCACTTATAAATCATGACTCAAGCATTATAAAAGTTATCCATATAACCAGAAAAAATTGTACCCCTTAAAACTTTTAAATAAAAAAAGAAATGAAAGAAAGAAAATACAAATAATTTTTAAAGATATGAAAAGATGCTTAATCTTACAAAAAAGATAATTATCTAATACTATGTACTAAGAAAAATTCAGATTAAAACTACTCTTAGAGATAATTTTCCCCATAAAAGTAGCAAATATAAAAAAAGTTTGATCCCACCTGTACTGTCCAGATAATGGAGAAAGAGACATTAAATATGACCAAGGTCCGTTGTCAATATTTATCAGAATTGAAAATGCACATAGGATCCAGAAATTCCACTTCTAGGAATGTATCCTACATATTGTTTATGTGTGAAATTATACACACACACATACACACAGTCCATTACTATGGCATTGTTTCCAACAGGAAAAGGCAGGAAATACCTGAAATGTCCACCAGTAGGGGACTGGTTGGTCTCTAAATGGCTGTTTAAAAAAATGAGGTAACTCCTTATGAACTGAGAAAGCATCACTTTCAAGATAGATTCCAGAGGGGGAAAAGGGAGATCCAAGGAGCGTGTTTAGGGTGCTGCCATTTTCAGAGAGACGTTGGGGGAGGGAAGCAGGGGGAATATTTACTCCTAAATTCACAGACTATCTTTGGGAAGATACATGTACACGGAACCTGGCAACATTAGTTGCCTCTGAGGAACAAAACTAGGAGGGAGGTTTTTCACTGCAAATTATTCCACCTATTTTGACTTTTGGATCATAGGAATCAGTCAATATAATTAAGCTGTGGGCTATGTAAAGTGAAGTCCTATTAACTGCCAGGCGTCAGGATGGGGCAGCAGAAGCCACACTGAACCGTTATCAGAAAAGCCAGGTGCTAGTTCGTGCTTCTTTAACTTGCAGGCCAGTCTGAAGCAAGCAACCTCCCTGATCCGAGAAAGGTCCGAGAAGCTGGTTTCCAAGGCCCTTGCCGCCACTGACGCGCAGTGGTATGAACTGCAGCTTTTCCTTACACATTTCTTAAATCGTCTTTCCACCTCCTCCTTCCCTCTGCAGCTCATCAAATGCTCGGAGGAAAAGACAGACAATTGAAGAAAATAAAATTGCGAAGATGACTTTTATAGGGCTCCTGTTGAATCATTGTGTATTCCACCTCCAAAGCTGAAAATGATGAGTTTAATATCACACAGAGCAGTGCATCTTGTATCTCTCAAAAGACAGCTTACGCTACCCAGAGAACTGGGAGCTCGGCAAGACATAATTTTTCACTCCAACTCTGAGGCAAATGAAATGACAGTCATTGAGCCCACATTCAAGAAGCAACATGATTTTCATTTGGTTTTAACTTTGTTTGAAAATGTCCCGAGGAGGGAGACTTCTTCTAAATGTGCATTTTCTTCTTTCCCAGGACTATGTGCTAGAAAGCAGATAGAAAGGGGCCAGGTTTTGTCTTGACTGTTTCTAGTGTTGGCCATTGATGATGAAAAGTTAATTGTGCCGGGGGGTCGGGGGGTGGTGGTGGGTAGGTCTGGATGTCAGTCCCAGTTATTCCGTGAGCTTGGGCAAGTCCACTCCATATTTGGGAACTTTTTACTTTCAGAAAGGATTAATAAACCTAACTGGGCTGATTCATAGGAAGAGAAAGTAAGATATGAGGGACATTGATGATCTTACAGCCTAAAAATCCCCCGGTTTCTGCCAGTCTGTTAGGGTGTCTAGACTAGAGTAATATCTTCTGGGTTGTTGGGTCAATCATTCTGCATATGGTTACCAACCACCCTTCACCTCCAGGAAATGGGCTTTTTACAGATAATCCTCCTGCATTCAGGGAAGTTTAACAATAGTAACAATCAAGCAAGGAAGCGCCTTAGATATATGCAAGAACCGAAAAGGATGAGCCAGTGTCATCTTTATAGATTGCGAAGGCTTTCTTGCCCCGTGCACTGTTTATACATTGTTGAGGAGTCTGTGTAGCATCATGCAACAAGGTTAAGTAAAAATAACTTAAGACTTCATATACAAAGATCCCAGAATAGTGCCTGGAACGGGTTAGATATTCAGTAAATGATAGTAATTATTATTGGTATGTTTGATTGCCACTGTACTTCTCTGAGGTTGGAATTAAAATATTCTTTTTGACGATAAGAAAGCTGAGGCTGTACCACTCCTCAGCTGAAAATGGCCAGGCTGGGGCAAAACTACAAGCAGGCCCAAAGTCAATACATTTATGGTACCTGGAAGGTACTTCTCATTAATCAGAGAAATAAATGCCGCTAATGTCTAGTCATGGATGTGTTAACTGTTCTGAGTAACTAACAACCCAACAAAAACCTCACTTCTTTAGAAGACCTCTAAAGAGGGATGGTAGTGGGAGTGCTTTCAGTCACTAAGGGCAAACCATGTTAAAAGTCAGGAGAATCTGATCCTCACCCTTTCAACCCCTCCCAACCTATTGAAAATGGCTGCTAAATCTGCTGAGTCATAGGGCCAACTTGAAGGAAAATGTGTGAGAGAGTGTGTGTGTGTGTGTGTGTGTGTGTGTGTGTGTGTGTGTGTGTGTAAAATGTCTGGTCCCTTTAAAGCGAGCTCTCCAGCACCGACTTCTCATTTGTTATCCTCTCTCGCAACAGAAAACGAGCCTGGAGTTTTATATTGACATCCACGCCCACTCCACCATGATGAATGGCTTCATGTACGGCAACATCTTTGAGGATGAGGAACGGTTCCAGAGGCAGGCCATCTTCCCCAAGCTCCTGTGCCAGAATGCAGAGGACTTCTCCTACGTAAGTCAGGCACTCTCTCTCAGCCAGCCCCAGCCCCGCACCCCTGCCCTCCTCTGCCTCTCCCCACCTCCATGTCTTCCTCTCACTCTGTTCGCGGGAACACCTACTCTGTACCAGGTCTTACGTGGGTGATAAAGATAGAGGCAAACAAGCTGTGCCCATGCCCTCAAGCAGCCCATCGCCTGTCGGGAGGGAGAGGAGCCAGTGTTTGTTCAGAGCATCTGCCTCCAGAATTCACAAGAGGAAGAGCACCTACCCCAGGCCAGACCTGGACCCAGGGTCTACTGTCACCACCCCGGTTCTTTTTGAATGAGTACAATGTATCTGCTGAAGGGGGTTGTACACCCACTGTTTTCTTCCTCCACGACTCCTTTTCAGCCTCAATTTCTCTGTAATGGGTGGGTGATCATTCTCTACCCTGCCTGCTTCATAGCTTCCTGGGAGGACAAATGCGGTTATAGATATGAAATACTTTGCAGGCAGTAAAGACCTCAGAAAACTCCAGAGACTGTTGCTCTTATTACCCACCTCACATGCTCAGAGAGGCTTAGAGAGGCTGTGAGGTGGGAAAAACGTGTAGCAAAAGCAATGTTGGGAAAAGGCAACATTGAGAGAAGACAGGGAGGGGATTGGCACGGGGTGTGGGGACTCGCAGGAGAGTCTTTTGCACATTTTTCCTTCTGTTACTAAGTCTGTGGGGCCTGTTATTTCCATGTGGCCAGAGGTGGAGAGGCCCACAAAGGTCACAGCAATTTTTGAAGCTGATGAGCTGAAAACTCATCTGCCCGTTGCTCCAGGCCCACATGTTAGTGGAGATGATGAATCTCTCTGTGTAGGGAGATGCTCTTTGAATCCCAGAATCTATGAATGCCAGACCAAGAAAGGAACTAGGAGATTATTTATCTCAGTCCCCTCTTTACACCCAGGGGTGAAGAGTGGCCCCAGGCAAGTTGAGTTTCTAGTGCAAGGTCACCTAGCTTTCAGTGTAGATGCCACACAGGGGGCTTCCCATCTGCAGTCGTGGGATGGAAGAAACAGCCATGCTTGCTTCTGTAAGAATTTGATAGAATGGCCAGCCCTGTCTTTTTTAAACCACTGCAATTTCAGAGCAGACCGTGGCCCCCAGAGTCCAGGTTTCCTGGAAGGCTGGGTCATAGGCCTCAGAGACCCTCACTGGGGTGAGGTTTCCAGGGACCTTAGAAGGGACACAGTCTGGGAGTCTTATTTCTGGGCTTGCCTGATTGATGTCCCTACTTGCAGCCTCCTTAAGGGCTCAGGGCTGGAGTCAAGTTCCTCTATCCTGGTGCAATGCCAGGCTCCTCTCATCTCCTCTCTGATCCTCAGTGCCCAACTGTAAAATAGGGTCGTTGTATTCTGCTACATGGATTTCAGATCTGACCTTCTATGATTTTTGATCTTTTGCTTTACCTCAAAATACACACAAACACACACAATTTCTGTTTCTTTCAGTCTTTCTGTAGATATTTCTTGTGTTACCCTTTTCTTTCCCTCCATTTTCCTTATTCTTTTATCACCTGTCGCATAAGACGCACATTCTCTTATTGAAACCACCTGTTCATTTATTTACATTTCCATGGCACAGAATGCCTTTCTAACCTCAAGTGAACTCACCCTCAAAATCCTTCGAAAGAGATGTTATTATCACCTCCACTGGACAGATAGGGACACGGAGGCTGAGACAAATAAGGGAACTTGCCTCATGTGACAGGATCAGGACGTGGTAGAAGGGCATCTTTCTGCAGAGAGGCCTGGGACTCTGACCTGCTTACTCCTCTCTGTCTTCACCCACCATGATGGGTGCTGTGGGCATCTCAGTGAGGAGGAAGTCAGATCCCTACTCTCTGGTGGTGCTGTGTGTGAGTTCAGCTATCCCGAGTGAAGAGGGAACACTAGGGTGTCTCGAGTTGCTTACTCCTGGGTTCAAGTTTGTGCTGTATCACTGGCTTCACCTCTGTGCACCTTAGCTTCCTCATCTATAAGTAAAATGTCAGCACCTACTTCAAGGGGGCTATTGTGAAGCTTAAATGAGCTACTCCATGGGGAACAATATTATAAAGTTGAAAGCACTGCCCAAATTTCAGTTCTGACTATCATCGTAACATGGTTGCTTCTTGTGTTCTGTCTGCACACTCAAGCTTCCACAAATATTTCTTGTGTGTGGCAGTTACTATACCTCAGTGACCCTGTTCGGTGCTTTCATTTAGGTATGTTTGCTTATTTCATTAGTTTTCATAATAATCATGTGATTGGGGATTAACAGCCCACTTTTCATATGTGGTAGCTAAGGCCAGAGGCATTGTAAGATTTGCTCAAGATCCAACAGCCAGCAGGGCCCCAGCCTGATTCTCTCCTTCCTGCTTTGCCTTTCACAGTCCAGCACATCCTTTAACCGGGATGCTGTGAAAGCGGGAACTGGCCGTCGCTTCCTCGGTGGACTCCTGGACCACACTTCCTATTGCTATACCCTGGAGGTCTCCTTCTACAGCTACATCATTGGGGGCACCACGGCTGCTGTGCCCTACACTGAAGAAGCCTGTATCCTTGGCAGGTGCCCACCCAGCCCCTGAGCCTGTATCCTTGGCAGGTGCCCACCCAGCCCCTAAACCAGCCCCTACAGCCAAGACAATCCAAGTTTGGCAGGTCAAGGATTAAGTCCCCAGCTCAGGTAAGGTCTGCGACTCTGAGGTGAGGATGGAGGTAGCTGGGTCTGCCGGAGGTAACTTTGGATTGTCCAGCTGCCCCTACTGTTCCCGTGATGCCCCAGTTGCCTCTGCCACGCCCGTGGACTCGTGGCCTGCCCACGTCCTCCCCTGCTGCTCTCTGTCTCCCCTCCTCTCTCACCAGCCGGTGGGTCTCTGAGGCAGCGCTTCCTGGCGTGGGCTCCTCCTTCTAGCCCTGAACACGTCAGACTACATCTCCTCCTCTCATCTTCCCTCTTCTGTGCCCGCTCACTCTCGGTCTCTCGTTCCCGCTCCCACTCTCCCTCTCTCTCCTCCCGGTTTGTCCTCTGTGCCTCCCACCTCACTTACTCCTTATTTCCTGTTTTCTACTCCTGTCTGTCTTCTCTCTTCTTACATCCTCCTTTCCTTTTTTATTTTTTCTTTTGAGACAAAATCTCACTCTGTCCCCCCGGGTAGAGTGCCGTGGCGTCATAGCTCACAACAACCTCAAACTCCTGGGCTCAAGAGATCCTCTTGCCTCAGCCTCCCAAGTAGCTGGCTCAGGTGTGCACCACAACACCTGGTCATTTTTTGTCTATTTTTGGTAGAGACAGGGTCTCGGTCTTGCTCAGGCTGGTCTCGAACTCCTGAGCTCCAGCGATCCACTCCCTTCAGCCTCCCAGAGTGTCGGGATTACAGGCGTGAACCACCGCGCCCAGCCCCCTCCTCCTTTCCTTTCTCCCCTTTGCCTTGCTCTCCGTCTTCCTCGTCTTTCCCCCCACATCCTCCGTCCATCTTTCTCTCTACCTTCGTTTTTCCTTTGAAAAATTGCTTTTCCTCTTAGTTTCCCCAAAAATTTCTCTGAAGACTCTCAGCCTTGCCCTGATGAAATTAGAGGTCACTTTCTGACTTGTTTGATGTTTTAGAGATTATTTTAGTAATTCTGGTTTCTGAGGTGTTGATTTTAATTTCAAGGTCACCTCATCAGGACTGTAGCAGATGGCGGCACATTCTGATTTCCTTTGTTTTTGGATTGACCATTTCTCCTCTTCTAAAAGTTTTCTCAGAGAAAGAGATACATTTGAGGGAGGAAAACAGAAACTTGGGTGAAAAGAACTCAGTATTTATGCAAATCCCCCCTCCCTATAAGAAGAAGTGCCTTTTTAGCCTCCTGTCAAGGCTTGATGAGTGTTTATGAAGCTCCCACCATGCCCTGCGGGAGAGCAGCTTTCCTGGTTGCAATGTGGCTTAGAGCTAGAACACCCTGCCGATGGCAGCTCAGTGGCTCTGGGGGACACACGGAAGGCCTCAGACAGAGGGGTTCACAGGGCGCAGGCCAGGTGTTAGAATAGTATCCAGACCCTCTAGGACACTTAGGAGAGATCACAGTAATAGCTGAGAGTGCGGGAGACTGAGGCAGTCATCTTGGAGTCTGCTTAAGACCCAGCTGGCTCAGCAAGGCCAAGGGCGCAAGTTCCCCTCTGAGGCAGAGGATTGGTGGTTTCCAAAGTCCTGGCCAGCTCTTATGCACCACACCGCCCCTCCCCAGTCCACCCCCTACTCCACACACATGTGGACATCTGCTGACCTGTGGCCTGTGACTTCTCCAAGGGGCACTAGCTCCTCTAATACATTTCACACTGCACCTGCTTTGCTCTTCTGCAATATTGTGGCAATGGGGATAGAGAAGGTTTCCTGGAAGAAGAGTTTGAGCTTGTGCACCAAAGGGGATTCTGTAAACCTTATTCACAAAGAGAAGTGGGCCCCTCCAAGGAGGCCACACTTAGCATGGCATTGTTTAAGACGTCCAGTTTGATGGGCTCTCCTGGCTTTTCTTACCACTGCTCACAAGCTTTTGTGTTGGGAGTACATGTGTTTCTCAGTAGAGTGCCCCTCTCTCAGCCCAGGCCCAGGGTTTCTACCCCTCAACACCTAATCCTCACTCATCTAAAGTAAACACACCATTAACGTGTGACAGGAATCACTAGGGTACCTGGGGTAAAATGTTGAACAGGAAGTCAGGTTCTGGAATCACAGTTTTCAGTCTTCTCGGGGAGACAGAAAAAGAAAGAGACAATTGTAATGCATATGATGAGTTCTGTGATGGAGAAATTCCAGTAGAAAGCCACTCTGTCAGCAGTGGGAAGGACAGATTGGAAAGGGGTCAAGACTGTAGCAAGGACATGCCTTAGGAGGCTGTAAGGACAATAGAGGTGAGAGATAACTCAGGCCTAACCTAGGGTGTGGCTGTGGAATATTTGGAATGTGGAACTGAGAGGACTTGGTAATGGATTAGATGTGAATGGCGGTGGGGCACAGGAGCTAGGATCTGGAAGGAGTTAAGGGTGAGCAGAGAGGCTGCACATAGGCTGAGCAGCCACGATGCTGATGGAACCACCTGCCTTGTTCTAGAAGGTTAAGAAGAAGAAACTGAAGAAGAAACCAAGGAAGCACAGAGCAATTCAACACAGGCAAAGGTGATTTAACCTGGGTCCTGTTTGAAATACATTTCTTTTCAAACTCTCATTTCATAACAGAGGGAGACTTCAGGCAGACAGACTGTGATCTTTTTTGGCTGCTGGCTCCATGTGTTAATCAGAAAAAAGAAATTACATGGTCTGACGGGAATGGCAATGTGGTCTGGGAGAAAGTGTCATCTAGTTTGGGAGTCAGGTGACCTGGATTCTGTGTCACATCATCCCAGACAGCGCCCTTCAGCAAGTCCTCCAAACCCTCTGACATGAGCTTCCTCCTCATTACACAGGGACCAGAGATCATCATGCCTGTCTAACCTCCCACATTAGAATTATATAGAAAATACAAAAAAAGTATGGTTTATGCAAAGACAATCGACTTTAGATTCAGGTGTATCTGGGTTTGAATCCCAGCTCAGCCACTTATTAGATGTGCCATCTTGGCAAGTTGTATACTCTGTTTCCTAAACTGTGATAGCAAGACAACGATACTCAACCTCACTGAGTTGCAATGAGGTGAAAGGAAATAGTTTAGTCTATAAACTAAATATTAAGTGACTCTTGGTTAAAACATTGAAAAGGATTATGTGAGTGTGGATAAAAACCTGCAGTATTTATTTATTTATTTTTTTGAAACACAGTCTCACTATGTTGCCCTGGGTAGAGTGCTGTGGCATCACAGCTCATAGCAACCTCTTGGTATTAAGCAATTCTCTTGCCTCAGCCTCCCAAGTACCTGGGACTACAGGCGCCCACCACAACACCCAGCTACTTTTTGGTTGTAGTTGTCATTGTTGTTTAGCAGGCCCAGGTGGGGCTCAAACCCTCCAGCCTCGGTGTATGTGGCTAGTGCCCTACTCACTGAGCTACAGGTGCCAAGCCAAGACCCGCATTTTGATAAAGAAGTTAGATAAGGCAGTTAGAGCAAGCTCCCAGTGTCTGTGTTGGTGGAGTTCATGGGGCTGTGGGCGTTGGTGGGGTCACATTAATTGAGGGCCTTGCCTTCACCACAGAACACCAACCAGCTCACCCAGCGGGGGATGTCCAATTCCCACGATGGGCATTCTCATGGCTGTCATCCAGGGTGCCCACTTCCCAGTCCCAGTATCAGGGCACGTGGAGTCCAGATAGTTAGCCAGAGGATGCTGGATAAGTGTAAGATGAGGGAAAGGCTGGGGAAGGTCAGGAATCTCAAGGGATATTTCACCCAGGCCCACAATAGTGTCTACTCCCCTTGCAGACTGGACCTTATATGTCTGATAATTGAATGTTTCTCCCTTCATGAAAAACACTAGCTAAACATGACCAGGGGTTTACTGTCTGACTTCCCTTCCCTGGTACAACAGGGAAATAAAGCAACGGACCTAGTCAGTGACGCTTACCTAGCTGTGTGACCCGAGCTGTTATCTCACCACGCTGAGTCTGTTTCCCCATTTGAAAAATAAAAATACTACCCACGTGGCAGTGTTATCGAGAGGGTGAAAATGCTGCATTCTGTCCGCAGCCTGCCGGTGGTACTGCCCCGCTTCTGGTAGGACCGTGACAAATGTTCTGGTCCTGACTTTTCTCACCCCCCACAGAATGCAGGGCCTGTGTTCTGTTGGTTAAGTCTTCAACCTGATGATCCTGCTTCGAAGCCAGCAACCAGGGTTTGGATTCTGACTCTGCACTATTGCTGGCTGGCCCCAAGCGAGCCTTGTCCCTTCTCTCATCCTCCATGTCTAACAGAGGAATTCTACCTGTCGGAATTAAAATTATGGGTACACTTGATCACTACTCTGATCCCTTCCAGCTCTGACATTCTAAGATTTTTCTGATTTTTTTTTTTTTGTTTTTTGTTTTCTTTTCACAATGTTCTTTTTATTTTATGTTTAAATTGACAAATTATTGGGCACATAGTGATGTTTTGATACATATATAATATAATGATCAGACTGGGCCAATTAGCATATCCATCATCTCAAACATTCATCATTGCTTCGTGTTAGGAAAGCTTAATATCCTCTCTTCTACCAATCTGAAACTATGTCTTAATGTTAATGAAACTTATCCTGCAGTGGTACAGAACCCTAGAACTTATTCCTCCTATCTAGCCATAATTTTGTATCTTGTAATAAATCTCTCCCCTTCCCTCACCCTTAAAATTAATTTTTGAGGTTTTTTTAAAATTTCAGATTGATATAAGAGTACAAATCAGGTTATGTTGTATGTTATTTGCATTTATTAGATAAAGTCCAACTTGTAGTTGAGCAATTTTTGAGTTTTTAATATCAACTACTCTCCACAGCATTCCTCCAAGTTGCTCTTAGGTGTGAAATGAAGCTTACGCCAGGCCTGGGTGTAACTCCCCTGTGACCGAAGCAGGGAGGCGTGTTGAACAGGCAGGAAATCTTCATTCCCATGAGGAATGTAACAGTGCCCTTGATGTCAGTGAGGAACTAAAGTCTTAATGTAGAAAAGGCAGTTGCTTCTCCCGCTTATTTCCCTGGGTAAATCTGACCAGACGTTTCCAGAGGCCAAGCATCAATTAACATCTACTGATTCTCTGAATTTGGAGCTTGTGGTTTAGGTAGGAGAGGAACTCTTCTGTCTCATGTCCAGGTAAGTGCACAACATAGCAGTTAAAAGCAGGCCCCCAAGATCTTACTGGCTGTGTAGTTTTGAATAAGTTGCCTGGTCCACAGCTCTTCTTGCTGAATGCTCATCAGAGTTACATCCTGGGAATGTTAGAAAGCACATTGCCCCATCCCTGGGATTTGTGATTCAGTAGGTCTGGGGTGGGGCCCAAGAACTTTTATTTCTTCTTTTTATTTTTTTTGTAGAGACAGAGTCTCACTTTACCGCCCTCGGTAGAGTGCCATGACGTCACAGGACTCACAGCAACCTCCAGCTCTTGGGCTTTTGCTATTCTCCTGCCTTAGCCTCCCAAGCAGCTGGTACTACAGGCGCCTGCCACAATGCCCAGCTATTTTTTATTTTTTTGGTTGCAGTTCAGCCAGGGCTGGGTTTAGAACCTGCCACCCTCGGTATGTGGGGCTGGCGCCCTACCCACTGAGCCACAGGCGCCACTTTAATTTCTAATAAGCCTCCAGGTGACATTAATGCTGCTGCCCCTGGGATAAGCACTTTGAGAGCTGCCAACCTTACTCTCTCTAAGTCCTGCTCTTCCATTAAGATTTTTCTGATTCTAAAAATCTAATGCCAGGCTGTACCTATGGCTCAGTGAGTAGGGCGCCGGCCCCATATACTGAGGGTGGTGTGTCTGAACCCAGCCCTGGCCAAACTGCAACAAAAAAATAGCCGGATGTTGTGGTGGGTGCCTGTAGTCCCAGCTACTCAGGACACTAAGGCAAGAGAATCGCCTAAGCCCAGGAGCTGGAGGTTGCTGTGAGCTGTGACACCACAGCACTCTACGGAAGGGTGATAAAGTGAGACTGTCTGTAAAAAAAAAAATAAAAAAAAAATACTAAAAATCTAATGCTATACTTACATGAACTTATGATATAAAGAATTCATAATTCTGTTATTTAGTGAGTTTTAAAATTCAGCAATCCCATGAACACAAGAGTTCCTCATCTAATAGAGAAAATCAATATGAAAGTGTCCTGGACAGCTGACCAGGCCAAACCAATCGCTATTTTCATTCTTTGAGTTTAGGGGTTCTCAATTAAGGGGCCCATTCCTGGGCTTCAAGAAAAGCCCATCAACTATCTAAAATTTATGCAAACCTGAATGTAAACATGCAGAGTTCTTTTTGGGGAGGAAGGCTCATGGCTTTCAACAGAAACTGAAGTTGAGGCCTCCTTGGAGGCCTCTGCCCGGCCTGTGGCCTTTGGAGCTCTTGACTGTGCATGGCTGAGGCAAGAATATAACTCTGGGGTCAGAAGAGTTATATTCTGGGTTTGAGTTCTTCTTTCCGTCATTCTCCCCGAGGGCCCTAATTTGCTACTTAAGCACTCTGAACTTCACTTTCTTCATCTGTAAAGTAAGGATAATGATTATTTACTCCAAAGGTTGTTAGAGTTACATGCAGGGACAATGCAGATGAATCACTGGGCATATCTCAGGGCCTTTAAATCTTGGTTCCCTTGACTTTTCTTCCTGTCATTTGTTGTTTTGTTGTTCTTGTGAAATGACAAATTCCTGAGGATTTTCAACCATTTTTCAGCAAACCCTGGTTACGTTTTACTGGCTTGCCAAATAATAAATATGATGTGTTCAAATGATTTTAAAAAGAGAGAAAGAAAGGCTAAACTGGAATCATAAAGTAACTCAGAGCTTCTCGGGCCTTTGTTTATGGTCTGGTTACAAGCCAAGAGGAAATAGCTCTTCGATATAATGGATGAGAAAAAACACTGGGAACAGAGACCTTGGGTCCTGAGCAGACTGGTTTCTACCCAGGCTTATAGCTATGGACACACTGAAATCAGAAAATGCTGGCTCTGGGACAAGGGTACAGCTGGTATGGCCAAGAGAAGGTGCTGAGATTTCAACTTCAGTTAATTGGATTAGTCTCAATTCAGAGCCCACTATATGCCTTGCACTGGGTCCTCTGAAACATACATCAGACATTGACGACATCATTTATTTATGTACCCATCCAACAAAACTCATTAGACACTAGAGAAAGATAAATAAAGCATAGTTCTGCTTTCAAGATGAGGACAGTTTGGAGGGAAGGAAGGCAGGTAAAGAGACGACAGTATCACAGAGGGATAAATGGTCTGGCAGAGGAAAGCTCTGCTGGCTGGGGAAGCAGTGGGGTCATCTAAGCGAGTTGGGGCAATGTGGAGGGAGTGGGAAGGAAGGCTTGGTGGAGGAAGAGAAACCAGGGCTCAGATCTCCAGGATGAATGGAATTCAGGCAAGAAAATAAGTGGAGCAGCCTTCCTGGCAGAGGGAGAAGCACAGGGAAGCACCCAGATGTCAGAGAGAGGATGCTACGTCCAAAGTATTGGAAGGTAGCTGGGGCTGGGCCAGAGGCAGCGGGTGATTAATAAATATAGGCAGAGCCAGACCATGAAGAGAAGGAGAAAGATTTCTGAAATATGTGACAGGTACATCGAATAGGCAGTACTCACAAGGTACAATTAGGAAACTGCTTTTTGTCTCCCATTGGCTTTGTAAATAGATAAATGGTAGATGGTTAGAGACTATAGATCTAGAGAATATAAAAGCTCTAGCATGAGTCTTCAGTCACTCTCAGGAAATTAAAAGTTCTCTAATTAATTCTAGTCACTAAACAGTCTCAGTTCAGCAATGACTACATCTGGTCCAATCAAAAACATCAAACCTCTTTAAGGCAAAAACCTTCCTCAGCCTCTATCTCTAATCTTTCTTAAATAGTCTGCTCCCATGACCAAGGAGGGTAGGGTCTGGCTGACTTCTGTTTCCTTCCCCCGGCCCCTGTGTGGCTAACAGTAGCTGTTGACCCCTTCCAGGTTGAGCAGGATGCGGGAGAGCAGGAAAGGGCAGAAAAGGTCTGGGTGAGGAACACTCTCACGGGATGGCCCCAGCCTTCTCCTGGGGCTGGAGACCTTTTGATAAAGGCAGATGTATTTGCTCAGGTTGGTTGCTTGTGGTTCTTCCTCAGTCCTGGTGATGTGGTGGCTCACCTCTGTTGGGGTCACCGCACCCCTCCACTGACTCTCTTGTCTGAAAGTGAGCTAAAGGTTGCAAAACTGCTTTTCTGGTTTTCTTTTGCAAATCCTGCATGAAGATTTCATAGGTCACTTTGAAATGTGGTGTCTATGTTCTTAGGATCTCAGCAGAAACCGTAACTATTTTTTTTTTTTTTTAGTTGCAGCCATCATTGTTGTTTGGTAGGCTCAGGCTGGATTCGAACCCACCAGCTCAGGTGTATGTGGCTGGCGCCTTAGCCACTTGAGCCACAGGCGCCGAGCCAGAAGCCATAACTAAAACAGCTTCATTTTAACAATATGTTCCAGTGTCTAACATTTAGGATTGAGCATTCTTGCTGAATGTTGGGATATGGGGTAGAAAAAAAGAGCCAAAGAAGATGCCCGGGTTCTTGATTTGAACAGCTCACTTAGATATAGGCTACCAGAGAAACGGGTTGAGGATGGGGTTATTTTGAGCTGTATTTGTAATGTGTTGAGAATAAGGGGCTTATGTGACATCCAAATGGAGAATTTTGTCAGGCAGATAGCTCTATGGGCCTGAAGATGTGGACAGTGACGTGGGCTTTGGACAGAGTCAAACTGATTTTTCTACTAGGTGCTTTCAAGGCACAATGAAGGACGTTATTTTCTTGGTGTGCACATCAGGTAAGCTTTTACTTGATGAGTCAGCATCCCAGTTCCAGTCTGGCTTTTTGCCTCCTACTGTCTCATAAAGCTGTGTGACCTTGGTTATATCACTTCACTTCTCTGGCCAAATCCCAATATTAGGTAAACCCTCAGTGAATGGAAATGAATGAATGAGTGGAGTGGGGGCAGGCCTCACCCAGGAGTTCCTAGTGCACTTGGCTTGCTAATCGGGCAGTGAGTGATCTGATCCGTGCGATTCAGAGAAATGGGGGGGTGGGCGTGAGGACCATCTGGACATTTGTTCTTGCATGAGAGGCTTTACCTTTTAGTGGAGGACTGAAGCATAGAAAGCAGTCAGGTCTTCCCTGTTAATTGGCATCTAGAGATACCTAGGTACCTCTTGGTACTTTTTTGTCATGCCCAAGGTAAAAGCAAAAAAGCTCCAATCCGAGGGTTTGGGGGACAGACGTCTGTACCGAAGTCTGTTGATTTTTTTTCCCTCCTCCTTACAGACATAGACTACAGTTTGAGCTGTAAATACGAATCCTTCTGATTGGCTGAATGGATGACTAATCGCAGTAGTAGCAATGGTAAAATAATAATATTAAGAATGTGCTTCAGGAAGAGAGTCAGGATTCCTGCACTGGGGCATTGGCTTTACCTGTAACTTGCCACATGGGTTTCAGGAGGTCTGCTCCCTATCCCTGGTCCTAATTTTGCTATCTTTAGATTAGAAGATGAAATGGTGTGGTTTTTAAATTTATTTCCAGATGCACAGATAATCGTTTGATCTGGGACTTTGAGATAACACCTCCATTTCACAAATAGGGAAACTGAAGCCTAAAAAAAATCAAATAACATGTCCGGGGCTGTACATCTATTGGTGGTAGAGTGGGAATTTAAATCCAGATTGGTCCAGCTTCCAGCTCTGTAGTCAGCCCAGAATCCTTCTATTTCCTGTAGGAAAAGAACCTTTTTCTAAACCCCACAGTGGTTGGGACCCACTATCCAGCTCTTACTAGTTCCCCCTCTGTGGGTTTCCCTGCCCCTAGCTTTGACCTATTTGTGATATCCCAGATGCAGCTGTACTGGGTGCCACCCAGAGCCCCTCCTCTCTCTGCACCGCCTGGTTGAGCTGCCCTGCCCTTTGTGAACTCTGACGTGGACTAACTGCCTCCCAGCTCCAAAGTGCGCCTCTGATTTCTGACTGTGTCCTGCCCAGGGCTGGAAAACCAAAAATTCATTACTTTTCCCCATCCTCCTTCATCCCCTAAAATGAAGTTTCTAAGGATTTTATCTGCTGTTGTCAAGTTTATAGCCATAATTTGAAATGCTGTTAATATTACTGTCAGCAGAGAGCTACAAATTACAAAGTTGTAAAGTTATTTTATAGTGATAACTGTCAGCCTTCACTAGCAGCCCCGCAAGGCTCCATGGAAACCAAGTTGATGATAAAGAGAGTTGATATTGTTTCAGGATTATGGCTGTTAACTGATGGTCAGAGAAATCTTGGCTGGTTTCTAAGTAACTTGAACCAGTTTCTCTATATTCATGTTCATTTGCAAATTATACACACAACACTTGTGTTCACCTTCTTGTTATTCAAATGTGGAGAGAACCCCAAGATCAGTGCCAACCAATTACAGGTTTGGGCCTAAC
This sequence comes from Nycticebus coucang, assembly GCF_027406575.1. Taxonomy (NCBI): domain Eukaryota; kingdom Metazoa; phylum Chordata; class Mammalia; order Primates; family Lorisidae; genus Nycticebus; species Nycticebus coucang. The sequence continues at coordinate 45,292,450 of NC_069801.1, read as the reverse complement.
TTTGACCAGCCCAAAGGACAATGACAGGGATTATCTGATACATTATAGGTGTTTAATAAATAACTGTTGAATGGATGCATGCCTGGAACACTTGGTTGTGGTGGTGGGGGGCTTGTCAACATTTAGAACAAAGATGTTGAATAATTTCTGCCTTTAGAGTAAAACAAATTAAACAAAAGCAGCTTTGGAAGCAGTAATTTGGGGAATGAAGTTTTCCATGTAGTAAAATGGGTTTAGGCATCTTAATTGACACTATTAAGGTTGATATTGATCAATAGAGCAATGTGTCAACTCCCACATCCGCCCAGTTCATACTATCCTCCTGCCAAACATGAGGCTGACTCTGGCTGTATTAACAGAAGCAGATTTGGAGAGCAAAGAGGTACAGACAGGCCTTTCTTTACCCTGCTGTGTCACAGACCCCTGGAGCTCTGTGTTCATTTCTGCCCCTTACTCTTACATCAGATATTGATTTAATGGTGCAAGGGCCCTGAAGAATGGGCTGTAAAGGGAACATAAAGCCAGGTTTACTAACTGTCCCACTGGCTATCCCAGTTTGCCAGGGATTGAGGATGTTCCTGGGACAGGGAACTTTCAATACTGAAACCAGAACTGTTCTGGGCGAAGCAAGATGGTTGGTCATTCTACTCAAAGCTATGACATAGGAGAAACTGGTCAAGGGATTGAGGATATTTTCCTTGGAAAGAAGACATGTGAGGGGCTATATAATTGCTTTGGTCAAATGGCTAAAGAGCTGTCATGAAGCAAAGGGCTCTACCTTCTATATGGCTCCAGAGGTCAGAACAAAGGCAGAGGGAGACAGCTCTATTCCTAACTTTGTAGAGAAGATAATGGTGGGGAAGGAGCATGTCGGGCTGATTCATTGAGCACTTACATAAGGAATAGGCCCTATGCTGTTTCGAGGGATGCAGGGCTGAGTGGCCACAGCCTTACTGGAGATGTTCCACGTATGGTGGAGGAGATGGGCAGGACACTGACCCTGGAGAGTTGTGACAGAGGGGAGCAGAGGACACAGAGAGGAGCATCTCATCCAGCCTTGGGGGTATCAAGGGTGGGATTACTTGCAGCAAGCTAGCACCATCACCTCGGCGAAGTCTAGGAGGAGGAGAAGGGAGTGTCGGGCCCTGCAGGCAGAGAGGGCAGCACGTGCTGAGTCCAGAGCATTAAGAGAACTGCTCCCCTCCTTTGGACAAGTCTAGGCCTTGGGTGCAAGTTGGGAAGAGGAAGGCGATGAGGCTGGAGAAGGCTGTGGGAACCAGTTGGTGAAGATCTAGTGATCCATAACCACACTGGTGTTACAGGGAGAGAATTGTCCAGTGGGGAGGATGGGCGGACGGGCTCAGCTAGAGACAGATGAGTGCACCACAAGTCAGTGCCGCAACACCCACCAAGAAACACCTGCTCGCCCCTCACTCTTTCATCTTGAACAGAGTGTGTTCTCTGGGAGGCCGGCTCTGGAAGTGAGTCAGAGAAGCTCTTTCCTGATTCCCCTAGATGCAGTTTCTCAGCTGTCTGACCAAAGGTTTGGGGATACCTCCTAACCTTAGAATGTTGTCCAATGGACAGCGTCCGGTGTGAGGTTCATGAACCACATACTTCTTTGGTCTAGTCTCTGCCACTTACTTGCTGTGGGATTGTGACCAAGTCACTACCCTTCCCAGGATCCTGTCTGTTAAGTGAAAGGTTTGGCCAACAGGCCTCCATCCTTCAGGCCTTAGTCAAAGAATTTATTTAATTTGGATCTAACTCATGCTTATCAAATATCTACTGTGTGCTTGACACAGTCATCTTAGGATTTGGTTGGACCCCTGGGGGCAAGAGGCCATTCTACACAGGACCATCGACCCTGCCTGTCTTCAGAAAGACCTGGGCCCAGCACCTCCGAGCTCACTTCGGGCTGCATGCCCTGCCGAGACACGCTGTTGTCTGGAATTTCTTACCCGTCAATATTTTCCTCAAGATGATAAATGTGTTGCCAATAAGAGGAGGCAGCTGCCAACTCTATCTGAGACCAGAGCCTTTAGCTTGGGTTGTGGCCGTGCTCGGCTTATTGATGTGTCTCAAGAGACAGGAGGTGGGAGTCATGGCTGGGAGGAAGTGAGAGGAGAGAGGAGAGAGGAGGGAGGAGGGGATGGGGCCACCACTCTCCAGCCATGGCAGATTTTGCCATGAGTCATTGGGGAAGAGAGAGGAGGCAGGGATGCTTGGACTTCAGTTTAAAGCAAAATATATTTGCAATATTTACAAAGTCCCTACAGGATGCCAAATCCTGGGTGGACCACCCAGAAGTGAACAGCACTTAGCAGTGTATAAAGGTGTTCAGAACCACCACCTCCTGTGATCCCCACAACAGTCTTGAGAGATCCTAAAACACAGCCCAGGCATGCAGCTGTCTGAGGTCCAGCTAGACGCTGCGCTAATGCAGGAGTGCGAAGGCTGTGAGATCTCTATTTTATAAACAAGGAAGCCACAGGTCAGAGGAGGAAGGTGCATTTTGTCCTTGAGTGTGTATCCCAAGCCAGGACCTTGGGAAGAAGATATTTGGAGGTCACATAATTGCTTTAGTCAAATCTCTAAATAGCTTTCGCAAAGTGGAGGGAACAGGTCTGTTCTCTGTGGCTCTAGAGGTCAAAACAAGGGCAGTGGGAGGCAGTTCCATTCCAAATCTCTGCAGGGAACATGATAACAAGGAAGGTCTAGAACCTGGGGCTGACTCACTGAGCACCTACAGACAGCATCAGACCCTGAGCTGGTTTCAAGGGATGCAGAGTTGAGTGGCTGTAACCTTGGGCTCTAAATGTACAGAAGGAAACTCAGAGGCAGACAGAGGAAGCCTGTCCAGGTGGCACAGTGTATGGGTGATGGTGCAATTCCCTTTCAGAAACTTGAACTTGTCTCTTCTGATATTAAATCTTCTGATTGCCTCACTAAAGGACACTTTCTTTGAAGAAACTGGCCGTATGGTTGAGGAGCTAATATCTGATATGTAACTAAGAGATACCAATTGTTAAATAATACGAAGAAAATGAGCAAGGTCTTTGGAATCAGGCTGACCTGGGTGCAAATCTTAGTTCTGTTATTTGTCAGTTGTGAGAAGTTGAGCAAGTGACCTAATCTCTCTGAACCCATTGCCCATCTGTACCAATGACTATAATGATATTTACCTCACAGGGTTGAGTAGATGGGAACATTAAAAAAATATATTCTCACATGCCTAATAGATTACCTGGAACATAGTAGGCACTTGATAAATGGCACTATTTGTATTACTATTACTAGACTCCTTCCAAAGAGTTGGGTGAAATCAGGACAGGCGCGGTGGCTCACACTTGTAATCTTAGCACTCTGGGAGGCCAAGGCAGGTGGATTGCTTGAGCTCAGGACTTTGATACCAGCCTGAGCAAGAGTGAGAGACCCCGTCTCTACTAAAAATAGAAAAACTAGCTGGGTGTCATGGCAGGCACCTGTAGTCCCACCTACTGGGGAGGCTGAGGCAGGAGGATCACCTGAACCCAAGAGTTTGAGGTTGCTGTGAGCTGTGATGACACCATAGCACTCTTACCCAGTGTGACAGAGTGAGACTCTGTCTCAAAATATTAAAAAAAATAATAATTGGGTAAAATCTAAGTAATAAATTCCTAGGACATCAGAAAAGATGAAATCTGTTTGGATTTTTTCATGTTCTGTTAAGAACATGAAAAGTTCTTAAAATTCTTAAGGAGTTCTTCAGATTCTTAAATAGCAATCTTCTTGAAAGTGTTCTTGGAATACTGTGATATCTGTACTCGTGTCCATAATTCAAACTTTTCCTTTACCAGGACAGAGTTGTTAATGATCAGGACTGGGCCTACATCCAAGACCTGTCCCTAAAACCAGGGCCTACTCTGTGGCCAAGATATGGTACTTGACACTCAGAGACAGCACAGGTTAATCTGGCACTGAAGAAACATGTCATATGAAGAGTTAAGATTCTTGGGTTCTCATCATGGATTTAAGAGCTAGAAAGCTCGGTGATTTTTATTTTTTAAATGTGATCAGGGACAAATGACACTTTATCTCTGTGCCTCAGTTTGCACTCCCCCTATTGCCCGTGCTTTGTGAATGGCTGTGCAGATCAAATGAAATAGTGGGCAAGAAATGGTTTTGAAAACTGTTCCACACTGCACTCAAAAAGGGATAATTCTTGGTGAATGGGGGGGGAGGGAGTGGGCTGCAGGGAGAGGTAGAGGCATGTTGTCCTTGAGGATGAAAAGCCGATCTGGAACAGAGTAGGGGCAGGAGGCAGGCCCAGAGGAGGGGCTGGGCTGGGAGAGAGGCAGCTGAGGAGGACCCAATTCAGTTCAAGGCCCAGCTCATGTCCTCAGGGATGAGCACTTGACCTGGCTCCATCAGAGGGATGCTGGCCACTGGATTGGTGACTCACCACACCAAGAAGAATCTGGATTCTCCCTCCACTCTTTCCCTCTGTCACTTGCCTTTGAGGGACCTCCAGCTGGAGCTTCGTTGTGGTTTCCTGAGGTTGAAGTGCCCTCTCCTGGCCCCCAGGGTGCATGGCTGTCTGTGAGTCAGGCTCCCTTCAGCTCAGAGGACTGGAAGGCAGCCTTGTCCTTTGTCTGGACTAAGACCTGAGGTCTAGGAGCCTGAGCCACCTCTGGGGGCTGTAGGAGAGCGAGCGTGGCACACCCCTCAGCTTTCCCAGGTTTTACTGTGCGTGAGCATCCTTTCTCTCATTCTCCTCATTTCCATTTCTCTTTTCTCTCTGCCTTTCTGTCTTTCCATCTGACTCTCTCTCACATGCACACACGCTTCTGCACACAGCTCTGCTCTACCTTCTCACCTTCTCCATCCTCTGTCTTCTCCCCCACAACCTCCCTTCTCTCCTCCCATCTCCTCCACTTTTCCTTTCTCTCTTTCCTAAGGCAAACAGTGGAAATGCTTTGCACTAAATCCACATTCGGTATTCGTCACTTGGATGACCTTGAGCAAGTTGCTTAGTGCGCTGACACCTTAACTGGTTGTGCAGACTGAATGAGGGGACGTGTGTCAGCTCCTCCACATGGCCTCTGACTTGGGCAGGGGCTCAGCAGTCCCTTCCCCTGTCTCCCTTTCAACCCTTTTTGTTCTTTCTCTTCTTCTTTCCTAGCACCCCTCCCTTCTCTCTCTCCCTCCCCCTGTTTCCCAGCTCCTCATGCCACAGTTCACATTGAGATTCAAACACCACTTACTGAGCTATTCAGAAAAGTGGAGACTTGACCTTCACCTTAGATGAACTGTCTTTCAGGGCTCACTGACTCTTCACAGCCTCCCCAAGGGAGGACAGCATGGCTTGCTGTTCCAGTGCCTGCTGAGGGGCTGTGATCTGAGCAAAGGGACAACCGGAGGCTGTCAGGATGCCCAAGGGAGCCTCTGTACCCAGTAAGTCCTACAGGGAAGGCTTGCAATGAAGAAGGAATCATCCCTGAGGCCCACACGACATCTTGGATGTGTCCCTGAGCCACATATTTTAATTTGCTTGCTCATTTATTTATCATTTGTGGTGAATTACTACCAAAGCACCTGCCACAAGAAAAGCATTTTGCAGCACTAGGCTTTTAAGAAAATTTCTCACCCAGGGACCTGTGTTGGGAGCCCAGAAAGAGGCAGTGGCCTCTGGCCTTGTGAGCTTTCTTTTCCTTCAGCAGATGCCAATACAAGTGTCATGACTCTGCCTCTTATGGTGTCCCCTGATGAGAGCCAAGGGCACAATCCTAAAACACAGCCCAAGTGTGCAGCTGTCTGAGGTCCAGCTAGACGCTGTGCTAATGCAGGAGTGCACAGGCTGTGTCCTTCACACCATCCTTGGCGACTATCGTGTCTCTTCACCCAGCTACATAGAAAGCCAGGACAACCACGCGGGGCAGCTCAGGCAAGGGCCAGGATGGTGGGCTTCAGTGGTGGGGAGCTCAGATTCTGAGGTCGTATTTGACTTTTTCCAAATCCTAATTCTTAAGCCCTGTGTGACTGTGGGAAATCACTTCACCTCTCTCGACTTCAGAGATGGTGACACGTGTATCTACTTAACACTCTGACTGGCTCCCCACAAGGGATGATAATAGCTATCATTACACATGACAATTCTGTGTGCTCACTTCCGGGGGATCCCAGGAAGTCAGGGATCAGCTGAGTAGGTGGTTGGGCCATCATCTGCTCACCTGGCTGGAAAACCATGTGCACACAGGGACACACACAGCCAGATGACCAGATTTAAATCAAAAGGGATTTAAAATTCTTCTTCTGAGTCCTCTCACAAGGAAGCTGTGACTGTGGTCTTCCCTACTTCTGTGCACTAAGGGCAGATTGGAAAATCCCAAGCTTACTTCCCTTGGCTCAGCATATTAGTCACAGTATGTGCAAGTGGACGCTCCTGGGATTCTGGAAATGCACAGCATTTAAAGCATGAGGAAGACATCCTCAAGTCTTGGAAGTTGGGAAGCACTTGAGAGAAGGGAAATGTTTACTGTTTGCCTACCATGTGCTAGTATGTGCCAGTGTGTGCTGAGGGCTCTATCAGCGTATTTAATTCTCCTGGCAGCCTTTTGACGTAGTCACTTTATCTTATAAGTGAGAGAATATTTGCCCATGGTACTAACTTTCCTGGAGTCACCCAACTTACATGGGGCACAGACAAGTTCGGAACGCAGAGCCCAGGATTCCACAGCTCTGCTGTTCCTCCCATGCTCACATCCAGGCCATGTGTGGGATTTCACCTGCCTCGTCTCACCCTTCCCAGCCCTCCAGGGCCCACAGCTCCTTGAGGGAGGCGGCAGACCACCAGCCTTTGTCAGAACAGACCCCTCTCCCCGAGGTGGCTCACACTGCCTCTACTGGTTGTTGGTATTTTGTTTTTTGTTTTTTCTGAGTGACTGAGAGGTTTTTTTCTCTTCTGTATCTCCATACTGGAAGGTAATTGTTGAGGGAAAGTTACTAGGCTCTGTGGAAAATCATTTTTAGATTCCAGAGGAGGACAGGAAGGAACAGTGACTTCACATGTGCATGACTAATTCAAAGCACTTTCATCTTCAAAATGTCAGACTTTATGGTCAGTGGCTGTTCCATAGTGAGCAGTGGCACTTTGAATATTAAAATCCAGGATGGCAGGGCGTCTAGACTGGAAGTCTTTGTAAGGGCAATCTCTAAAGCTGATGGCCAGCGCTACAGGCCAGCTTTTAAGTACAGTTTGAAAACACAACCTCACTGTAAGTGTTTGACCACTTAAGATGAAGGTGTTTTGGGTAAATGGCATGCATTAGCAGGGATCATTACTACAGCCCCAAAAGATCACCATTATGGTCCCCACATGGGGGGGCGTAGGTGGATGGGAGAGGAGACTGATGCTCCAGGTAATTAGGAGATTTGCCCAAGGTCATCTAGTTAACAAGCGTTTCTGCTAATTCTCAAACCCAAGTCTGTTGTCCTCCTTGAAAGCCTTCTCTTTTGCCACCACAGCACACTGCCTTTTGCCTTTGTGGCTTTAAAGTAACATTAACACATCCATGTTGGACCTACCAATGATCTAAGATGAATTTGGAACCAGGAAGTACCTACTTCATGTAACCTGAGGTCTGTGTCAGAAACAAGGTCTTAGAAAAAGTCCATCAGGTTGTGGTCTCCAGGAAGTGAGAGAAGCCAAGCTAGGACTCAGACTCGCAGAAACTTACTGTGTGACCCAGTAACTTCATTTCCCCTCTCTGGGCTTTCATTTTTCTATTTATTAAAGTGTTAGAGGGGAAAATGCAAAACAAATATTTACTAAGTAATTACCCTCTCTGTACCTGCCCTGTGCTTGGCATTGGTGATCAAAAATGAATAAGACATTGCCTTTTCCCTTAAAGGGTAAAGTCGAATGAAGAAGTCTCTAATACCCCTTTCTGCTCCAATATTCTGTGAACTCAAATTGCAATCACAAGTATGGATCACGGGTCAAGGGACTCTGACCTCATTCAGTGAGTCTTAAGTCTACTGTGATCTAAACAGGGTTTTGAACTATACCCCCGTGTACCCAGGGTCAAAGCATACACAGAGACCAGTGGGTCTAGGTACAAAGACCAGAGAACACATAAAAATCAAAAAGACGCAGATGTTGGCCGTTCATTTATTCCACTATTCATATATGTGCTTAACAAAAAGTTCCTGAGCTTTCCTTCTGTGCCAGGCCCCTTATAAGGTGGCTGAGGACCCAGAAGTGGGTCAGAAAAGGCCCCTGCATTCCAAAAGTCCAGTCTGATAGAGAATTTGACATGAAAACATTACTATTAGTAAGAACATTGTGTAAGAACACATGAAGTACAGAGGGGACATGAGGCAGAAGGTACATAAGTCTGCCTATAGGAGGCAGGGATGGCTTCTTAGAGGACCTGGAGCTAAAACTCAAAGAAGGAAGTGAACATTCTAGGCCAAAGCCTGGAGACCTGATAGGACATGCTGTGTTAAGGAGCTGGAAAGATCGGAAGCTTCCAGCAAAGGGAAGAGCTGTGGGTGGAGTATTCTCCCTGGTCCCATTAATGTTGGGCATACCTAGATGACTTGCTTTGGCCAACAGGATGCTAATAGGACTGACTCAGATTTGGCTTGGCACTGGCCACTCCAGTGATCCATGCTGCAGAGAGCTGCTGCTGCTTCAGCCCCACCCCAGCATGAATGAGGGGAAGGCAGGCCTCAATCCCACCTGCAGTCTGGGGCCACACCAGCCTGCAGCCCTCCCTTCTGGCCAAAGTTAGCCTAGATCAGTCACACCAGCCACCTACAGACTCAGGAGAAAGAGATAAGGAGATGAGTGTTGTTTAAAATATTGATAAAATCATTAAGGGAGCATGTATGAAGAGATGAGGTGGAGGAGTAGAGTCCCTGTTTTATGTGCCCTGCTGAGGCACACAGGTTCTAGTCATTCTGAATGAGGAATGACATGGTCAGTTTTTTAAGATGGTCAGTTTTTTGATCCAATGAGAAAGGCAGCAACTCAAAAACCTAGTGGAGCTTGGGGCCCCACTAAGACTTCCCAGTTGAGCGTTCTCAGGTGGGCCTGTGAGGACCTCAGCATCTTCTATGCTCCCAAGGGAGGAAGGAAAGCTTCTCAAACCAAGTCCCAGCCCCAGTTCTTAGACGGGTCACTGCTGCACCAAGGTACTGATCCCTCAGCCCTTGCACGGTCTCACCAGGCCTGGAGAGAGCAGCCCCGTTTTTCCTCTTGACTGTGTAAATAAATATCAACATTTTTCTGAGAGCCATGGCATGAAAGGTCAGGAGGCACTAGCTTAGCACTGTGAAGGGTCCAGCCCCTCACTGTCCAGTTGGAGACACACCATCTGCTCTGATCTGTCATCTTCCTCTCAAGACCCGTCTCCTTCAGGCCCCTGAAATGACTCTCCTCCCCTCCTCTCAGATGCTGGTGGAGAGCAGCCAGCATCGCACCTTTGCATCCGTAATATGCTATCTGTGGAATTTTTATTACCCTGTCGAGACAAAAAGCAATGGCATGAATTTCAATTCAGGACACAATTGACTGCAGCATAGCATCTGAATCCTTCTCAGGAGCCTTTGCCCCCAGATTAGTCCGTACTGAACAACTCTACTGGGCCCCCATTCCCAACCCCACCCTCACAGGCCTGTCCAGTGCTGGGTCCCACGTGTGCTTAGGTGCTGAAATAAAGGAAAGAGTCAGGGTTGTGGTGTGGGCCCAGCCCAGTCTACCCTGTGACCCCAGCAACACTGGAAAGCAAAGGGCTAGAGCAGTTTGCATGACTTCCCAGAGGTGACAAGCCCTGGTGATAAGATTTGGTGAGGTGTGGTGGCTCCCAGTCCATAGGCGCTCTCACACATACAGACAGGGTCACAGGGAGTTAGCACAGTAACCCTGTAAGAGAAGAACAGTCATGCCCATTTTGCAGATTAAAAAACAAAAGCTCATTGAGGTAAAATGACCTGACTGAGGGGCGGTCAGTGAGTGGCTGTATTAGTCAATGTGCCCTAGATAAACACACACACACTCACAGAAAGAGATTTATTTTCAGCACTTGGCTGTTGCAATCTTGGAGGCTGTTAGGAGTGGGCTGGCAGGCTGGAGCCCAGAGAAGAGCCAATCCCACAGTTCAAGTCCAAACTCCATCTGCGGCAGGATTCCCTCTTGCTTAGGGGAGGGTGAGTCTTTTGTTCTAGTCAGACCTTCACTGACTAAATGAAGCTCACCTGCATTGGGAAGGGCAATCTGTTTTCCTCAAGGTCCAATGATTTAAATGTTAATCTCCTCTAAAAGCACCCTCACAGGAATATCCAGAACAATGTCTGACCACATATCTGCCAAGTTGACACATAAAATTAATTATCACAGTAGTAGATCTTGGGTTTGACCCCAGGTCTTTTGGCTTCAGATCCTGAACTTGACTACCTCAGAGCACCCAAAGACATCTGCTATGGACCTTACAGGAAAAGAAGTATTGGAAATGGTAGCATTTAGTCCAGTTTAACAAATATATATTGAGAATTTCATTCTATCTAGCTCTGTTAATATTGATACTAAAAGCAAAACAAAATAGCACCCACCCTGATGATTTGGTGCAGGAACTTACAGTCTAGTGGTGGGGCAGGGAAAGCACTCTGAAGAGTGCACCACTGACCACTGAATACAGACAGGCTCAGTGATAGAACTGGGCATGTGAACACATTGGCCTGTCTGAAATGGTGAATTCATGCAAGAGAGGCTTAGGAACTAAAGTGGGAAAAAGTTCTTTGGGGCCAGGTCATAGAAAGTCTTGAATGCCATAGTACTAATTTTGAGTTTTAGCTTATAGGCAAATGGGGAGCCAGAGAAGGTTCTTCAGCAAGAGAGTAGCATGAGCAAATTACTGTATTGACAGGAGTGGATGAAATATGTCAGAGGAGCTAGAGTTTACCCTAGACCAGTGGGCATGTTCTCTTGCTATGATTTTGGGAACATTGTGAAGTCCGCATTTTATCCCCCAATCAAGAAAGAAATGACCTACAAAGGCCAGGAACTCCTCCTACTGACTTTTCGGTGAAGTTATAAAATTAAGAAAGGGCAATCAGTTATGTGGCGGGCTCTGCTCTAATTTCCCTAATTTAATTTCAATATGACCACATGAAGAAGACAGGACAGTGATTTTTGTTCGCATACGAATGATACAGACACTAAAGTTCAGAGAGATAAAGTAACTTTCCCCAGGTCACACAGGTAGTAGATGTGGGGGTCAGAATTCCCACAAGCACTAATTGCACAGCCTGTATTCTTTACCACTGTCTAAACTGCAGTAGAGGATGGGGTTGGTAGGCACCTTGGAAGCTTGATTGTTGTGATAAAAAGGAGAAGTGAATGAAGGGATAAAGAAAAATGAAAAGGGTGGCGCCTGTGGCTCAATGATTATGGCGCTGGCCCCATATACCAAGGGTGGTGGTTTCAAACCTGGCCCTGGCCAAACTGCAGCAAAAAAAAAATAGCCAGGTGTTGTGGTAGGCACCTATAGTCCCAGCTACTTGGGAGACTGAGGCAAGAGTATTGCCTAAGCCCAAGAGCTGGAGGTTGCTGTGAGCTGTGATGCCACAGCACTCTACCCAGGGCAACAAAATGAGACTCTGTCTCTAAAAAAAATAAAAGAGAAACTAAAAAAGGAGTTGAGGAAGAAAAGACCATTTTTGAAGACTGCAATGCCTTCCCAAGGCTCGACTCTGGGGTAGATGCTGGAAAGACAGAATGTCAGCTAGGCAAGACCTTGCAAGATTGAAGGAGCTATAGTAATCACTTGGCAGACCTGGTAACCACTTTACCCTACCCACCCCCAACTAGAAGCCCAGCTCTACCTCCTGTCCTGGCTGTGTTTCTGTTGGTGGTGGAAAGAGGGGTCATTCCTTACTGTTAGCAGGGCCCTTGGCTGGACTGCAGCTACTCCAGTCATTCAGTCTCTCCAGAGTTAACCCTCCAGTGCTGCAGGGAGCAAGCTGCTAGGAGATAGCAGTGATTTCCTGGTTTGCTTCCATCTGTAACCATTGCTTTACCTGGTGGGAGGCATCGTCTGCTGTAATTAGCTTCATTAAAATGCTGATTAATAACATCTTGCCTGGGCCAGGTGTACGATAAGATTGGGCTAGTCACTATAAACGTTAGTGTTCTTTGTAGCTATTTACATGCAGTTAACACTCCAGCCAGGACCAAAGGGAGAGAAACAGCAGAGACTTGAAAATATCCCTGAACAGGGGACCAGATGCACAGAGACAGCAAGAGATGAAAATAGAGGCTGGGGTGGCACCTGTGGCTCAAGGAGGAGGGCACCGGCCCCATGTACTGGAGATGGCAGATTCAAGCCCTGTCCCAGCCAAAACTGCAAAAAAAAAAAAAAAGAAAATGGAGGCCCACACAGAGGACCTAAGCTCAGTGTCTAGGTTGCAGGTGGTCTCCAACTGGCAGCCTGTAGCCAGCTCCTTCCTGCAGATGGTGAATTGGGCCAGGAAAATGTGTCCTGGCTGGTTAGTTGGCTGGTCGGTTAGTTGAATTTTGAGTTTGGGGTTCTTTTTTTTATTTTATTGTTGGGGATTCATTGAGGGTACAATAAGCCAGATTACATTGATTGCAATTGTTAGGCAAAGTCCCTCTTGCAATCATGTCTTGCAAGACATGATTGCAAGAGTTTGGGGTTCTTTAAGCAGGGCATTTACTTGTCCAACTCACCACTACCCCCTCAATTGCTTCATACCTGTCAATGAACATATTTATATTCTGAGCCTGTCCTCTGAAGACATTTGAGTTTATGACCCTTGTGTACATGCTGGTTAAGAGATGAGGCAGTAAAAAGAACAAGTTAATAGGCGGAGAAGTGTGGAAACAAAGGCATACACAGAAAGACACAGATCAGGGAGGGGGGGTATAAGGGCCAAACAGGATGGGGAGACACCCAGAGGTAAAGCCAGTATGGAGCCCCCGGGAGCCACCATGTCATCTAGTGTGGCTGGAGTGTCAGCGCGGAGTGGAGTGTAGGGAGAGAGGGTCAGAGAAGGCTACAGGGAAGGTGGTGGGAGCCAGAGCCCAAAGGGAGGCCCCGAATACCATGTTTACTGGGTTTAAACTTGATGCAGAGAAAGAGCAGAACCATTGAAAGGCATAAATCAGGAAGGGACATGTCAGCTCTGTGTCTTAGGAGCGTCACTATGGCAACAGTGATAACAATGGGACAGCAGCAAGCAAAGACCAGAGGCTACTGCAGTAATGCAGACAAGCAACCATGTGGCCGGAACCCGGGCAGAGGCCGTGCAGTGGGGAGGAGGAAAGATAGGACAGTCAGCCGGAGTCCCATCGGCTTCCTCAGCTGCTCCTGGGCCTGACTGCTGAGCTCCCTGGTCCATAGAGAAAGTGCACAAATGGGGGCGTGGTGGCCACATAGTGGCCTTCAAAAGAGAGGCCTAGGCTCATAGGAAGTCCAACTTTCAGTGTGAGAGGGGGAGAGAAAAGTTCTGGTTTGGGTCTCCTGGTTCCTCCCTCTCTTGGATCTGGCTACAGCAGACATCTTTGCCACTTTTTTAAAATTGTTATTATTTCAAAATATTAAGAGGGTACCCAAGTGTTTTTGTTACATGGGTGAATTTTATAATCCTGAAGTTAGGGAATTTAGTGTGACTGTCACTGGAATAGCATTCACTGTACCTGACAGGTAAGTTTTTAGTCTTCACCACCCCACCGCCCGCCCCTTCTTGGTTTCCAATGTCCTTTACTTCTCTCAATAGCCGGTGTGGAGGGGTGTGCCCACCAGTTAGCTCCTACTTATTATTGAAAATGTATTGTTTGTTTTTCCACTCCTAACAAATTTCACTTAGGATAATGGTCTTCATTTCCATCCAAGTCACTGAAAAAGACATTATTTCATTCCTTTGCATGTATGAATAGTGCTTCATGGCATACATATATGGAATTTTCTTTATCCACTCATCAATTGATGGGCACTTAGGTTGACTCCATATCTTTGCAATTGTAATTGCACTGCAATAAACATTCAGGCACAGATGTCTTTTTGACTGGGTAGGTATGCAGTAGTGAGATTACTGGATTGGATGGTAAATCCACTTGTATTTCTTTTAGTAATCTTCATACTGTTTTCCATAGAGGTTGTACTAATTTTCAGCCCCACCAACAATGTATAGGCATTCCTTTCTCAGCATATCCATGCCAGCATCTATTATTATTTGACTTTAATAATGGACGTTCTGATAGGCATAAGATGATATGTCACTGTAGATTTAATTTGCATTTCCTTGATGATTAGTGACGTTGAGCATTTTTTTCATACTTTTTCTTTTGTGTGTATTTTTCTTTTGAAAAAATCTGTAATTTGAACTCTCAGACATAAGTCTGATTTTTTTTTATCTGAATACTATGTCTTCCCAATAATTGCCTACCTTCTCAAAGCTACTGGTGACTGTAAGTTTGTGTTGGGATTTTTTGTATATTTTAAGACATTTATTTCTTTTTCTCTGTACCGATCTGAATGTCTTTTTATCTGTAAGTCATCTTTCTGTTTGTCTCTGTCACTCTGAGTCTCTTTTTGTTTCTGAAAATTTGTCTTTGTGTATTCTTTCTCTCTATATCTCTTGCTCTGTGTTTTTCTTATCTATTCTCTCTCCTCTCTCCTCCTTATCCCCTTTCCCTCTCTCCCTTTCCATTCTCTTTTTCTCTAACTCCAATTCTGATTAGACACGTGACTCTGGGATGAGGCCAATCTCTGCCTGGTGGCTAATTGATAGCTGCTATAGAGTTGCCTAAGTGAGGAACGCTTGTCATTAGCAAGAGATGGGTTGCCTTGGCCTACAACTAGGAAACCTTTGAAATCCTGCATCTAAATTGCCATTCTTTTTACTGCTGCTAGTGATGCTAATTAGCTGTGTTAATTGGATGTTTTGATATTTGAAGAGCAAAGCAATCCAACTCCTTCCTCCAGAAAGCCAAAATTATTAATGAACTTGGCAGCAGCCTTGGCTCTCTTTCCACAGTGGGCAACAGCCAAAGATTTCGGGGCAGGCAAAGGGGTTATTCTAAGGAAGTGTCTCACCTGCTCTTGGGGAAAGGGAGAGACTGGGAAGCTAGCTGTGGAGCTTTCTCCTTGTGAAATCACCCAGTGGAATGGAAGACCTGGAATAGAATGAAGACAAAGACTGACATAAGGAATTTGGCCCCATTCTGCCCCTCCCTGCCATCACCCTCAACACCATACTTGAACTCTTGCGTCCCAGTGCCTGGCATGGAACCTGGCACACAGTTAGCATTTAGCACATTACTGAGTGAATAATCAATAAGAGCTTTGCATTTTTCGTCAGACTGGGATTCAAATCCCAGCTCAATCACTTTCTAGCTGGACGATTTGAGCAAAAGTAACGGTATTTCATCTCTCTGAATCTCAAATTTCCTTTCAACCATACATTGGTGAAGGAGTTCTGATGAACATAATCTTCTCCAACTTGCTTTAGTTTACTGATCCTTTATTATTACCCCATCAAGAATACTACCTGGTACCCTGCCTGCCTGACCTGCCTCTTGATCTGGCTCAGATCATAAAACAAATTAAAGCTAAGTAAAAGATACATACATAATTCTAGGGGGACACAGAGAGCAGAGCAACTAATGCAACCTTGGGGAATCTGGGAAAACTTTGTAAGTAGAACAGATTTTGAGCTGGGTTTGCAAGGGCCATTTAGGATTGATTAAGAGAAGAGAGAGGGGAGGAAGAGGACAGCATTCTACAATTGCCTACAAAGCTCGGAGCCATGGACAAGCACCACACTGCTCTGAAGTAAGAGGCCTGCTGACCTCCAGGCATCCTGTTAGCTTCATATGGCAGGGTTCTGTGATACTAGTCTTTCTCCTATCTTAGGGCTTAGGGCATTTTTTCCTCTTTTTTTTAGAGAGAAATCCATAATCAAGAGCAGAGCCAAGAAAATAAAAAAGGGAAGGTTGAGTGTGGAGGAGACTTGACATCCTACTTAATTGAAAGGAACATTCTTCAAGAAGTCAAGCCCACAGCCTGCAATCTGGTTACATAAGCCAGGGTTCTCCAGAGAAATATAACCAACAGGATATCAATATCTATATCTATATATCTCCTGCTGGTTCTGTTCTCAAAT
Source organism: Nycticebus coucang (assembly GCF_027406575.1). Classification (NCBI taxonomy): domain Eukaryota; kingdom Metazoa; phylum Chordata; class Mammalia; order Primates; family Lorisidae; genus Nycticebus; species Nycticebus coucang. The sequence goes on along the minus strand of NC_069801.1, from coordinate 45,276,280 downwards.
ATACAAGATTATATACAGGAAGAGATTCATTGTAAGGAATTGATTCTGTAATTGTGGAGGCTGAGCATTTCCAAGATCTGCAATCAACAAGCTAGGGTCCCAGGAAAGTTTCAGTCTGCATCTGAAGACCTGAGAACCAGGAGAGTTCATGGTGGAAGTTTCAAGCCAAAAAGCCAGCAGACTTGAGACCCAAGAAGAGCCGACATTTCAGTTCTGGACTAAAAGCTGAAAAAGACCGGTGTTCCAGATCAAGGATTCATGCAGGAGTTCTCTCTTACTCAGATATTTTTGTTAATTCAGTCTTCAGTTGATTAAATGAACCCCCTCTCCCCCATTCACACACTAGGGAAGGCAATCTACTTAACTAAGTCTACCAATTCAAATGTTAATTTCTTACCCTCACAGAATAGTGTTTGGCCAAATGTCTGGGGACATTATGGCCCAGTCAAGCTGACACTTAAAATTAACCATCACACTGATTAATTGGCCATTCTTAGGATACTTTCAAACACTGTGAAGGGAAGCACAGGTCAAACAGGGAGATCATGAGTTCCAAAGATTAATAGGTGATTACCATATCTTCATTCATTGGGGCAATAGGGTTAATCTAATCCAGTATCCTTTTATAGAAGAAAAAAGGAGGGAGAGAGAGAAAAAAGGAAGGAAGGAAGGAAGGAAGGAGAGAGGAGGCAGGAAGGGAAGGAAGGAAGGAAGGAATAAAGGAAAAAGGAAGGGAGGGAGGTGAGGAGGGAAGGGGAAGGGAAAGATGAAAGGAAGGAAGATGAATTTTCTAAAACTATACTACTAGAACTGTTACACCCAAGAATCGGAATCCCCAATGACCATACAAGAGAGCCAGACACCGATGCAAATCACATGAGGGCATTTATTTAGGCTCGAGCCAGGGCTGTCAGCCTCACAACTGGGACTGAGAGCCCTGTGCTTGTCACCTGCGGGGTTTTTATGCAGTGGTTATGGGGTGAGGGGTGTGGGAAACAAAGAGTGGCCTTTGGATCAGTTATCTCTTATGCTGACACTAGAATTTCGGGCTGATAGGGTCCCACAAATCTCAACAGCCAGGGGATGGGGGGTTCTGACACACTTCAGGAGATAGGGACGCATCCTGGAAGATAGGGAGGGGTGTGGTTTACTAAGAAAAGAAACAAAGGATTTTCAGGTTGCTTTTAAAATGAAGGACAAAAGCCTGAAATGATGAAAAGCCCAAAATGGCATCACTGGGTCCTTCAGAACTTTTCATCACAACTTTTACAGATGTGATGCTCCTTCTGTGTGTACTTAGCACGCTTCAATTTTGGCACTTTCTATTGAAGGATCATCAGAAATTTAGCAGGTAGAGAATTTTGGAATAATATTTATATTACAGGGGCAGAGACAAAAATGATAATGGAGCAGTGGGAAATAACCCACACTACATTAATGGCAATGGCACAGGATAGGTATGGAGGAGAGGTTAGATGGGTAGGCAGGGGCCACATCACAAGAAGCCTTGATGCCAAGCAAAGGAACTTGGAAGTTCATCCAGAAAGCAATGAAGAGTGGGAACTACACAACGTAGAGATGTTACATCTCTTTGATGGTCCTTTTTATAATGCCTACCAGGCCATGAGCCCTTCAGAGTTGCTAATCATATCTGGATTATCTCTGTGTCTCCAGGATTAGACACAGTGCCCAGACCACAGTAGGTGTTCATAATTGTTGATTGAATAAAATTTAGGTAGCTAAACTGGTACCCAGAGAGGATAAATGACTTGTTAGACATCACTGTGAACCTGATGGCAAAGCTGGGCCTGACCCCAGGCCAGAGCTTCTGCAGGTCTGTTACCCCTGGGCACCAACTCGTAGTTTATTCAGGGTTCTTCAGTTTGAGTGCATCCTGTATGACATGATCTGGATTCAGTTTTCTCTCCATAATTCCAAATCTTTTCCCTCACAAAGCCCAGGGGCATTTGTGCCCAACTTCAGGAAGCTCACTGGCCTTGTGTAATCTCACAAGGCCACTAATCTGAGCATCTCAATGGTGTAAACCCCGTATAATGCTGCTCCACATCCATCATGACCAGCATAACCCTTGCTCAAGGAGGTTGAATAATTGAGTGAAGAAACTTGAGGTGGTGCAAAAGCAAAAAAAACCCCATCTAAATCTTATAAGGTAAAACACTGCAAGATGAATGGGATTGATGAGTTCAGAGTGCTCCCAGGGGCAAGTTTCAAAGATTCCATGGAAGTGATACCATCCAGTGGTCCTCAACCTGTGAGTCGCGACCTCTTTGGGGGTCTCCTGCATATCAGATATTTACATTACAATTCATAACAGTAGCAAAATTATAGTTATGAAGTAGTAATGAAAATAATTTTATGCTTGGAGGTCACCACAACACAAGGAACTGTAGTAAAGGGTCATGGCATTAGGAAGGTTGAGAGCCACTGTCTAGATGAAGGCTTGAAGAATGATTAACACTGAGACCAAGCTGGAGGACCTAGATCCTGCAGGTGGAGAGAGAACAAGAGCAAAGACACAGACTCTAGCCAGGCACAGTGGCTCACGCCTGTGGTCCCAGCTACTTGGGAGGCTGAGGGGAGAGGATCACTTAAGCTTAGGTAGGAGTTGAAGGTTGCAGTGAGCTCTGATCGTGCCAAGAGCAAGACCCTGCCTTTCCATAAAAAACAAAACCAAAAAAAAAAAAAAACTACATCAGTGGTTATTCAACAATTGCCCTCTTGGGGTGTGTCAGGTACTGTGAGGGGCAACAGGGATACCAAGCTGGCTTCTCAGAATTTACAACTCCAGAGGGGAAAGAGGCAAGGAGAAGCAGACGTGTACGTGTGTGTGCACAAGCGTGTGCATGTGTGTGAGCATGTGTGTTGGGGTGGATTGGGGGGACAGTGGTGTGGGATTAAGGAGGGCCAGTCATGGGGCAGACTATCAGATTGGTTAAGCTGGATCGAGAACATTCAAGGAACTAAAATTTCACATCACGTTAGGCCTTCATTTTCTACCAGCCACGAGATGCATTTGAAATGCAAGGAAAGAGAACTAGCATTTACGGCACACCTGCCATATGCCAGTAAAAAGTACTTTACATACAATGTTTTTATTTAAATTTCTAAACCACTTTGAAGTAGGTCTGTGTGTTCTTATTTATAAACGAGAAAGCTAAGTTGAAGCAACTGGTTAGTGGTGGGATCTTTGTGACTGCAGAGTCCTTGATATTTTTCCGCAACACCATGTTAGTGAGACAGCACACTCGTCCTCTCCTTATGTTTTGGTAAATCGTGAGTGGTGTGTGTGTGTGTGTACATGCATGTGCCTGCTCACGTTTTCCTGCCTACAGGTACCAACTGTGGACTGAAGGAGATGTTGATTACTTCTGTCCAATTAATGCTCTGTTCATTCTTGCTGTCTCCTTGTGATTTGAATTAATTGCTGCTGATTACACTGTGTAGAAGGAAAAGGACGGCCATCAACAGTTCCGCTTGGGGATAGAAACATTGAAATGCAAAACAAAACTGGTTCCCAAGGACCTGAATTTTTAAAAAATCCCCTCTGTTAGAGAAATATTAGGTATTCTGTGACCAAAATCAATATTCTATGACCCTATCCAGGCAGAAGGGCAATCTGTCCCTGTTCTGGTCAGCAGCAAGGATAAAAGGAATAGAGGCGATGTATTCATTTGGAAAATCGGTTGTGTGTAAAAACTGCTCACGTGATTTTGCAAATCCCTCATCTATAAAACTGAGAGATTCAATTAGACAAATTCTAATGTCTTGTATTAGCCAAAATTTGGCTACCAAAGACAGAAAACACAACTCAAACTGACTTAAGATACAAGGGGGAAAATAATTAGTAAAACTTTCGAAGTCCAAAAGAATACTGGCTGTAGGTGTAGCTAGATCTGGGGACTAAAGTGGTGTCATCGGGACTTGGTCGCAGCTCCCCAGGCTTCCTGCCTCAGGGTTTACTGGTCATAATCTTGGCTCTGGCCTCCAATAAACTCTCCCCACTGAGCAGCAGAATGGCTGCCAGCAGCTCCTGCTGGATCTCCCATCCTCTCAGCATGACAGGTGATTCCCGGCTTCACAAGCCCTCAAACTGAATCTCACTGGGCCATATGTCATCCCTGATTAATCACTAAGGCAAGAAGAATTTCAGTGCTTTGAGTGGCCAGGATAAATTGACTATCCCCACTCAGAGTCTGAGTGGAGTCGTCTCCTCTTGAGCCACAGGAGCTGAGGCTGGGCGCTCAGTACAGGAAAATGGAGTGTGTGAGAGCAGGAAAATGAAGTAACAAAAAAGATATCCACTATTGGTACCCTCCTACTCTGATATTTTATGATTCTCTAACTACTGGTGCACTGTCAAGTTGGCCAGAAAACACGAAGGTCAGTGAAGTTCAGGAAGTACTTGAAGTCAGGAGATATGATTAAAGGCAAAAAAAAGAGGGAAAAGTATCTATTTTTGAACATCTATTTTACCTTAAGCTCCATAGTGGATGCTTTTGCTTTTGTTATGTCATTTAATCTTTATAGCCCCTTTGTGAGTAGTTATTGTTATTCCAATTTTACAGATAAAGAAATTGAGAATTAGTGGGTAAACCACTCATCTAAAGTTTATTTATTTATTCATTGCTAATTCTTTTCACAAGCAGTATTTGGAAATAAGGATGGGCAAGAGGTAGGCTCTGCCCTCAAGGAACTCACAATCTAGTGGAGAAGAAAGACAGGCAAAGAACAGTGGAGATTATGGTGCAGTGGGTACAGTCCCAGGCCTGGAGGCCTGCTCCTCTTCGCCCCCTCCAAGTATAAGCCCAGAGCTCCATGCTCTGCCTACGTGGGGCATTGTTCTGAGAGCCTATGGCACAGGAGGAGTTTGTGTCCCTGGAGGCCTGGGATTACTCAATTGGCTTCACTCTAGAGCAATAGCTAGCTAGTTATCAAATGAACCCAGCCTCTTTACCGCAGGATTCACCTGCTTGGGGCTAGAGGGGCATTGTTTCCTCCACATCCTTCTCATCTCTATAACCGGATGGTAGTATTTAGGGCCTTCTGGTGTTTTTCATCAGTTAGTTCCTTTTCCAGGGTCCCTAGTTCAGATGGATTTTCCTTTCTTTCCTAGGAATGAGAAAGGAAGAGCAAAGTCACTTTACCTTCTGGAGTGTGTGATGTGACCCACCCAGTGCTCCCTACACAATTTTCTTCTGACAATCATATTTTCAATTAACTACTAAGAAATGACCTCCATTTCTCTTCTCTGTGAGGTTCTGAGATACCCGTAGCCTAGGGAGAAGGGCCAAATTTCCCTCCAAATACCTACCATTAGCAGTATTCATTGTTTCACAGAGCAAATACTTGCATGAAAATCTACTGTGCCAGACATTCTTCTAGGTGCAGGGGAAATGATGGTGAACAAAGCAGACATTGTTCTTGCGATCATGGAACTTGGTAGTCTAGTAGAAGAGGCAGATGTTTATCAAAACCACACGTCCAGACGCAAAGTTATCATCATGAGAACTGTGAAGGAATGCCAGGAGGTTCTGGAAGGTATATAATAGCATGCACTGACTTGGCCAGGAAGTCAGGGAAGCCTTCTTGAAGAAGGGGCAGTTAGGCTGAAGCCTAAGAACCAATAAGAGTTACCTAAAGGCAATGAGCTGAGGGGTCTGGAACAGCCTTTTAGGCAGAGGCTTGCCACAGAGGGAGCATGAAATGGCACAGAACTGGCTTAAGAAATCCTGTTGCCCAAGGGATGAATGAGAGCGTGAGATATATAATATGACTTATTATCTTATTGTTACTAGATAGAACAGGATTGAGTGAGATGCAGAACAGGCCTGTTTTATATCCTGACGTTAAGTAAATCCTGATTAGCATTTATCAGAGAAAGGGAGACAGGTAGATAGGCCCTGGCCCATCAGAGGTGTAGGAAAGTGAGAATGGAAGAGAAAGGAGCAATTCCAGAGCAAATCTAGTCTCTCCTAAAAATTGTATAAATATGTTAGTCTCACAGGAGTTTAAGCCCAGCCTCACACCCATCCTGTGACTGGAATCATTTTCCTCTTTGCTTGACATGAAATCAAGATGTCCTCAACAAAGTATTGGATACAAGGAAATTCCAATAACCAGATATCATAATGGAATTTCACAATGGAAACAAGGAAATTCCAATAACCAGACATCATAATGGAATTTCACAATGGGAATCATACTAGTCACTTTGCACATCTGTGCAGCAAAGTAAGATTAACACTTATTTCATCTTAACACTACTGCTAAGAAGGGCGTCCTTGTAAGTCTTTTGAGAATACAGGGAGGGCTCCCTGCCTTCTGGCCTCCATGTTCAGAATCCTGCCTAGGGCCAATGGTGACACCACGACCACCTGGTTCTCCAGGATAGGAACATGCTATGCTATTTTTGATGCTTTTCCTGGACCAGCCACCTCTTCCAGAATCTCCCCATTCATTCTCCAAGTATCTTCTTTTTTACCTGACAAATATTTCTAAGTCTACCACCTCCTCACTACTCCCCTAGCTCAGGCCCTCATCATCCTCCCTGGACCAGAACTGTGGTCCCAGTGTGCAGTCTTCATCCCCTCCAAATCATCTTCCACCAGGGCCATAGGAGTAACCACCATAAGCCAAATTAAAGCACTCTCTCTCCATGACTTAGAGCCTTCCCGGGGGTCCCCATTATCTGCAGGATAAAGTTCCTACTCATCACACTGGCACTCAGGATCTGTGTTCGCATTTTTCTCTTGCTTCCTTCTTTACCTTGTAGAAGACATTCCAGCCATGGCAAACATCTGTGAAGGGCTCACCATGCCTCAGCGGGCTTACCCAAGTCTCTGCCTTTGTTCAGGATGCCTTTCCATGACATCAGCTCCTCTTTACATGGCCAATGCCTACTTTTCCTCCAGGTCCCCCCAGATTTCAGTCTTATGCTACATCTGGTAGTTTGCGCCTCTCTTTCCTACTGTAATACAAGCTCCATGAGAGTAGAGACCTTCTTGTTTTCTATAGTTGTGTCCCAGCAGCTAGAAAAGTACCTGGTAAATGTAGATTCTTAATTATTTGTTGAGTAATTCTTTCTCAAAGAATTACCTAAAGAAAAAAGAAAGACAACCCCACAGCCCAAATCAGCTCAAGTGCTGCCTCCTGAGAAGCCTTCCAAGGTGCCTCTGATGTTAAATCCCATGTTCTGCAGCCCTCCTTCCCTTACTTCCTTCCACAGCATCATTTTCCTAACTTGTCATTTTTATTTTTATGTCTTTTCTAAGGGCTGCTCAAGGGCAGGAACTGATTTCCTATCTCCCAACCCACAGCAACTGCCACAGCAGATAATCAATAAATATTGAATAAATAAATGAATTCACTTTAAGAAAGTTAAAATAATAAAGAATAATAATAATAATTTTTAAAGCCACAGGCTTTTGTACTTGGACAGCCCTATGTTTAAGTCCTAACCCTGCACAGGTGATATCATGAACCTCTGTTGTCTAACCTATAACACTGGGTTAATAAATGATGCCCTGCTTGTCAGTCATAAATGAAATTAGTATAGTGCCTGGAACACAGTAACTGGTCATAAACATTAATTTCACCTTCTAAGTTTCAAGTTCAAGGCAATAGTTAAAAAGAAAGTAGTATAGGAGCAGAAAAGAAAATCATGAAATATTAGAACTAGGAGGACCCTTAAGATTAGAGTTGAAACTCAACATCATACCCTTCCTAGGGATGGTCTTATTGTTATTTTGCTTGAAATGGAACAAAGATGTCCCCAAATGAGGATTAAATGCAAGGAGGTGGCCAATAATGTTATAATGGGGTTTCCCTTGGTGGAACTGTGTGGTAAGCCCAATTCCTCCTAATTATCCAAACTGGAGAAACTGAAGCCCAGGAGGGAGTCAGTGATCTGCCCAAGGCCATACAGAAGTTGGTGAAAGCTGGTGCTAAAATATGAGCCTTTTGACTCACAGGATGTGGCTTATTTCATTAATCCATGTCAGCACTTTAGATTCAGGGTTAATCGGGGTGAAGACACAAGAATAGGGGAGTGGGCTTGTTATACAGATTGGGGCCCCCATATACGATCCCCTCAGCAAACCCTTCTGTGGTCCTCTCAAGTTTTGAGCCCAGGGTGTGATGCTTCCCAGCCAAAGACTGACCCCAATTCTCAGCCACACACCCACTGAGTTGTGCAGTCACCTCCCCGAGCTCGTGTTTGCTGAGCTGTTCTTTGACCCTTACAGCAGTCTGGGGTCACCAAACTCTTTGAAGTTTTCTCGTTATGTCAATGCAGATGCACTTGGGGTAGATTCTACAGATGGTTCATTCCTTTTCAAGTCCAGCTTGATTTCATTCCCCAGCACTGCCAGATTTTCACTAAGATGGGAATGGGTTGGAAAACAAGAAAGAATGTTACCTGGAAGGTGCTGATAAGCTCAGTTGTCTCCATCCACAGACCTAGAGCAGAGATTCTTAACATTTTGAAAGATGATGCTTCTTTTGAAAATTGTAGGAAATTGTGAATACTTTCCCCCAGAAAATCCACATATTTATCAGCAATATCAGAGAGTTCAGGAACCCCCTAATGGCCCTCCTGATCTAGAAAATATGGAATATAGACTTCAAAGGTTTCAAAGTATCAGCAAGTCAATCTTTCCTCCAACCTTGAAGATTAAAAAACTGATACCCAGAGGAGATTTGCCCACCTAAGGCTGTGTGCCACCCAGAAGCCAAGCCCAGCCCTGGAGCCAGACGCATCAGAGATCCTCGCACTGATTTCACCTCTCTTCTTTCTCCCCTCCCTGTTGCTCCAAAATGCTGCTGTGCAAACATTTACTTTGGACTTTGCTCTTCTTTATACTGTGCATCAGTTGAAGACTCTAAAAATATATGCCAGACAAGCAGGAGCTGAGAATCGCCTGAAGAATCAGAGCCCCCTCTCAAGCTGAGTGCATCAAAGCCCCAACAACTGCTGAGCTGGAACCCAGCTGGGCAGGCACAGCCAATCTCAAGAGCCACATTCAGCCATCAGTGGGGAAAGGGTGGTGCCCTTGGGAAATTGTTGGCGCCTGGAGTGGAAGAGGAAGGGAATGAGGCAGACACAGGCAAACGACAGTGTAGTGTGGGAGCTGGAGAGAGAGACTGGGTTCCCTCTTGGGTGAAAAGTGGGTCTGAGTTAAAACACAGGGGTTATACACACCAGCAGTCCAGGGCAGGTCGGGAAGTGGGAGGCAGTGTAGACACTGGGGTGCATTGGAGATGGAGGAAGGCCACTCCTCCCTGCTAAAGTGATGAGGAGGGAACTAGATAACCATTCTGTGAGGGCAACACGGACAAGGACAGTTCATTCCTTTCCCCTGCCTTGTCTCTAAGGATCCCTTGAGAGGTTGCTTTTTCCAGGCAGGGCAGCCAATGCCCCTCCCGGTCAAGTTCTTGCCCACTTCTACCATTTCACCTGCATCTCCTCCACCAGACAACATGCACCCTCCATGGTTCTCACCCAGGGGTGAGTTTGCCCGACAAGGAATGTTTGGCACTGTTTGAAGTTATTTTTGGTTGTCACAACAGGGTGGATGCTGCTGACATCTAGTGGGAGAGTCTAGGCATGCCGCTAAACAGTCTGCAATGCACAGAACAGCCCCTGCAGCACAGAATCGTCCAGCCCAATGCATCGATAGCGCCTGGGCTGTAAACCACCAGAGGGCAGAACTGTCACTGCGTTGCTTACTTCACAGGGCACGTGTGCTCTATGTACCTATTTCATGGCCCATCGCATAGGAGGTGTTTAGTAAGTGTCTGTTGAATGAATCAATGAGCAACAAATAATGAATGAACTACAACAGCCTGCCTGATGTGATCTGAAATTCAAATATCCCCCGAGGGCATCCCATCTATGTAGAATAATCAGGTGCATTGTACTTGAGGTCAGGTCTCTGTCTTTTCTAGCCTAGCCAGCCTCTCATCTGTCTTTTCTTCCATTAGAGTGGTAGATACGACCTTCATGCTTTGAAGGTTGGTGCTCATCTGCTTGGCCAGAAAGGATATCCTCTGCTCCAAAGAAACACTTCTCCTGGAGCACAGAAAGTGAGAATTAGCAACGGAGATCCTTTAGTTCAATTTCCAGCCAGTTTAAGAGGAGAGAAAACTGAGGCATACAACATGGGAGAGACCTGTAAGGTCTTATATTGAACATCCAGAAAACACAGAATTTAAAACACAATTTCATCTTTCGTTCCGTCTCTCTGTCCTTCTCTTTTTCCCTTCCTTCTCTTGTTTTTGTTTGTTTGTTTGTTTGTTTTCTTGGCTTTGCTTTGTTTTTTCTTTTGCTCCCTCCCTCTGAATATAGGCCTCATGTGCTGAATGGCTGTGGGGAAAAAAAAATTTGAACATAAAACTCTTATCCTTGAAGAGTGCACACCTTTTTTGAGATGACAGTTTTATAAATAATAATGATAATATAAAGAACTTCTGCCTGCAAGCCTTGTGCTGAGTGCCTTGGATATATAATTTCTAATCCGTATAATAATCCTGTGAGGCAGATAGCATTATTCATTTCAGAGGTGGGGAAACTGAGGCTCAGAATAAGCCTGCCCAGTTCCCAAGGTAGACCTATAGTAGCCAAGTTTAAAACCCAAGCCTTTTGGATTCTAAACCCCGCATTCTAAATAGATGCATAACAGGATGCAGTGTCAGGAGATAAGGCTTGGGCTAGCTTACATAAGGCCATGGAGGCCAGATTTAAGAGGTTAGACCTTCTCTTGTAGGTAAGAGAATCGATGTTGGGTTGTAGGTCAGGAAGTGACAGAGTTAGCAATAGTGAGAACATTATTCTCAGCAATAATGGGGAGAAATTAAGGCCAGAAAACCAATTATGAGGCTAAAGCAATAGTTCAAGTAAGAGATAAGAGTCTGAACTGCAGGAGTGGTAGCGGGAAAAGAGAGCAGGTTTGCTATATGTCTAAGAATTAGAATAGGCAACCTGCCCTTGAGAGGCAGCAAATAATGCTCATTACAAGCTCCCTGGAATTAGACACATATGGGCCTGAAACCAGGTACCTGCTGTTTGTATACATCAGGCAGGGTGGAAGCGTCTCACACAGAGCCAGAACCCAACTCCTGACACCCCCACCACCTTCATCCTTAGTCTTAACTAAGCAGATGAACTCTGAAGAACGTGGAGTAGGCTGAATAATGATCCCCAAAGCCATTCAGGTCCTAATTCCTGAAACCTAGAAATATTACTCTATATGGAATCAGGATCTTGACAGATATCATCATGAAAGATCTTGAGAAGGGAGATTGAGATCATGCTGGGTTATCTGGGTGGGCCCTGAATATAATCACATGCATGGCTGTAAGAGAGAGTCAGACAGAGATCTGATACACGCAAAAGAGGAAGAGGCAATGTGACCATGGAGGCAGAATTGGGGTGATGTGGCCACAAGCCAAGGAATGCAAGCAGCCACCAGAAATAAACAATGTCTGATTTCTCCCCTGGAGCCTGTGTAGGGAGTGAGGCCCTGTTAGCACCTTGATTTTGGCCTAGTGAAAGTCATCTGACATCCTGACATCTGGCCTCCAAAATTGTGTGAGAATAAATTTCTGTTGTTTTAAGCCACCAAATTTGTGGTAATTTGTGGCAATAGGAAACTAATATGGAGCCTCACAGTTGTTCCAAAATTTAATTTATCCTTTAATGCTTTGGAACAATCCCCCCCCCACCACCACCATTTATAGGGAAGCAGTCACCTCCAGGCTCCTCCCTGAAGAGAGCGTCTCAGAAAACACTCTTTTGAATTGCATTTCATGTATCTAGAAGGAGGTCTCCCTTCCTTCCCCGTCCTCTCTCTCACTGTGCCTGTGTCATTTCAGTGTTACTCTATCTCATTTACCGTCCGTCTGCGGATGCCTGTGTTTTCCCTGCTTTTTCTTCTTTTGTCTTTCTGTTTCATCTCTTGCGTCCTGTCCACCCCTTCCTCCTTCCCCCACGGTCTATGTCTATCTCTCTCTCTCACTCTCTCAGTTGGATTCTCTTTCTTGCTGTCACCCCCCACCCCCCCGTTTTTCTATCTTTCTCTGCCCTTCCCTCCATTTCCATACAGTTTTCACGTATAAGTCTCTTGGCCTCTGACTGTCTTTCTCTCCTTATCGTCTGCTCCTTTCTGACCAGTCTCTCTCTGCATCTTCCTGTTGGTTTGCGTCTGTTTTTCTTTCGGTCTCTGCCTCTGCCTGTCTCTTTGTCTCTTCCTCCTCCTGCCCTCTCTCTCTCCCTCTCTCAGGCCTTCTTACCTAGGGGGTGCCTCGGGACTTGCCTGGGACTGGAAAGGACTCTGCACTTACATCTGCAGCCTCCACACTGCACTTCAGAGGATTCATCTGTTTAGTCATGCACCTGTCCGACAGTGTGGGAGGACTGGCGAGGAGGCAGAGACAAAAGATACTTCATTGTCGCATTGTTCTTCGGGCTTTACCTAGAGGCTCCTGGGCAGGTGCCTCTTAATATTCCAGCAGTGCTGTCAGCCTTATCAAAGAGAAATCACTTTTCCTTGGCCTCCCCCTCTTCAGAATTAATCTTCCCCTTTAATGATGAGCATCTGTTGCCGGCAAGGGTAGGAGTGTGAGCCGAGAAAGAATTCTAGGTGGGGGTTTCCAAACAGGAAGCAGATAGGAGTTAAATTTTCTTATTTGGAGGCAGGATGATGGCAAGAAAAGGCCTTCCTGAGGACAGGGGTTGTGTCTGTTTTTCTCTTTGTTGTGCCCCAGCTCCTAGAACAGTGCCTGGCATGGGGAAGACATGAATGAATGAGTGTGTGAATGAATGAATGGGCTCCAAGCCTCCTTTTGCCACATTTGATGTGCTGATCTCTCATCTTGCAAAATAGGGATAGTGATAAGAGCTGCCTATGTGGGGAAAGTGGAAGTGGGATATTGTGTCTGAGGAGTGGGGTAGACCTCAGCGCCCTTCGGTGCAGGCAGGCCAGGTGAGCTTGTTGGGGTTCTGGGAGAGCAGCAGGGGAGTAAGGCTTCAGATATGTGTGGCCATGAGGGAAGGAGGGGAGGGAGGCCGAGGTCCAGGTGGGAGGATCTGTGTGAGACTCATCTCTCTGGAGCTGCTCAGGGAGGTAGAAAGGACCCATGGCCAGGAAACTGCCACCTGAGGGGAAGGAGGTGTTCCCCACCCCCACCCCGGAGGACCCTGAAGCTGACTGTATCCGTAGTTAGGGATTGGGCTGGATTCAGCAAGAGCCCCGTTGTGAAACAATTGGTCTGGGCTCCTGATTCAGATGGGGAGGATGGACTCTTCCCTGGTGCTGGCCAGCTCCTTCACCCCCTCCACGCCCATGCACACCCCACTTTTCCCGTGAAACCTCTCTGGCCCTTCGACCTGATGCTGCCATCCGCTCTCTGCTCCCTCGCCCTGCAAATTTGCCTTCACCTCCTAGCACTCATCATTTGCCAGCATACCATGCAATTTACAAGTGTATTGGGTTTACAGTTGACGTCCCCTAGCTAGAACGTAAGCTCCACACCAACAGGAATCTTTGCCAGAGTTGTTCACTGTGTATCCCAAGTGGCAAAAATAACTTGGCAATAGTAAGTTCTTGGTAATGAATGAGAGAATGAGAATGGACATTTTCATAAACTCATCGTATTGAGGCTTTTGTTTGACTATTCCATGTTCACTGCAAAGGACTTGGGAGATTATACATTTACACACAGAAAAGCTAGGCCCAGAGCAGGGAAATGGCCACGGCTACGTAGTGTTAGTGATTTAAACTGTGAAAGCTCTAGATCTGAGGCCCTGAGACAGGAAGACAGAAGCTCTTTCAGTCATTGCCACTCTCCTGCAGCCCTTGGGACACCCCGAGGGAGGTGTAGCTCTGAGAGCAGGGAGCAAAAGGCGGAGAGCTGAGCAGAATGGAACACGCAGTCAACAAGAGTTTGTGGCATGAATAATCCCAAACAGCTGACTTTTCAGAATCCATTCCCATTATCCAAACTTTTTTTTCCCATTTCTGATTCAAGACCTGGGTGTTTAACATCTCCTAGGATCTCCAATCCAACATGCCCCAAGCTGAACTCTTAATCTGTCCCCTGAAGCTGTTCCTCCCCCAGCCCTCCTCACAGACCAGGGCACCCCATCCACCCAGCCGCTAAAGCCCAATACGAAGACGTCACTTCACTCCTTCCTCTCCTCCAGGCCTACCTCCAACCTGGCACCAGGTTCTGTCGGCTTTCTCAGCCCAGGAAATCTTCCCATCTGGACTACCTCTACATAGCCCAGCCCCCTCATCATGCCCCAGACTGTCACAATAGCCTCCCGCTTCTCTGCCTGCTGATGTTCAGTGCAGCAGTGACATTTTAAAATATAAATCAGATCATGTTATTTTCCTGCTTTAAATATGTGTTGGTGGTTTTGCATTTGCTTAGAAAGTCCCGACTCCTTAAGGTGATCCAGAAGAAGGGCTTACATGATCTAGCCCTTGCCTGTGGCTTCCTGCCAGCCCCCCTCCTCCTCTAGTCCCTATCTCCCTCCCAAGGACACTGCACCGTCTACTGTGTTTCCATGTCCCTCCTCAGAGAGGCCTGCCACTCCCGCATTACCCTCAGTTACAGACCCTGTGCACTTTCTTCATAGCGCTGTTATCACTGGCAGTTATGTATTTATTTGGGGGTGTTACTACTTTGCTATTGGTCTCTACTTCTAGACTTAGCCACGGTCTTGGTTTGTTTTGTTTTGTTTGAACCATAGACTACCCTGAGCCTCCCAGTGAACCTGAACATTATGCATGATCAATAAATACACACTGAGTGAATGAATGGCGGGTGCAACCCAGAGCTATTCACTGGTTTTTATCACCTACCGAGTAGAAGTTTAAATTCCTTACTTTGGCACTCAAAGCCTTCGTTCATCCATCTATTGCCTAATACCCCAGTCTCACTTTCACTCTGCACTGCAGCTACCCTTCAGCTCGAGTCCTTCTCCGTCTTATTTTAGGCCATGTGCTAGGCCACACTCCATTTCTCTGCTGATGCTTGAGTTTGTCTTCCTCCCCCTCGAAAATCTGTCTTGGTCCTTCAAAGCTTTCATAATTCTGTCATTTGAAATTCCATCTCTGCCCTGAGTGTGGTGGCTCACACCTGTAATCCTAGCAGGCTGGAAGGCCGAGGCAGCTGGATCCCTTGAACTCAGAAGCTTGAGATCAACCTGAGAGAGAGCAAGACCCCATCTCTACTAAAAATAGAAAAATTAACCAGGGTGTTGCAATGCACAGCTGTAGTCACAGCTACTTGGGAGGCCAAGGCAGGAGGGTTACTTGAACTCAGGAATTTGAGGTTGCTGTTAGCTAGACTGACTCTATGGCACTCTAGCCTGGGCAACAGAGTGAGACCCTATTACAAAAAAAAAAAAATGATGAAATTCCATCTCCTTCTACATGTCCACAGAATTTTGTGTTTGAATTTATGATCATACTCAAGAGAGGAAACAGCATATACATCTCACTTGAAGACACTGAAATTCACGTGCTACCTCTGTTACTTTCAAGCCACAAGACTCTGGAATAATTATGCAAACTCTGATTTTCAATTTCCTCATCTGTGAAATTTGTGTAGAATCGTGCTGTGACCTTTCAGTGCTGTGATGAGAATTGGTGAGAGTAACTACATTGTATGTGTTACACAGAATTAACTCTAAAATAAATAGTAGTTGCTTTTGTGAAGGTGACAGTGCAACAACATGCCTGGTAATGCGGTTAGTGGGGGCACGTTGGTTTCCTCTAGACTATAAAGTGTGTTTATCTAATTCTAGGGCGGCGCCTGTGGCTCAGTTGGTAGGGTGCCGGCCCCATATACCGAGGGTGGCGGGTTCAAGCCCGGCCCCGGCCAAACTGCAACCAAAAAAAAAAAAAAAATAGCCGGGCGTTGTGGCGGGCGCCTGTGGTCCCAGCTACTCGGGAGGCTGAGGCAAGGGAATCGCTTAAGCCCAGGAGTTAAGAGGTTGCTGTGAGCTGTGTGAGGCCACGGCACTCTACCGAGGGCCATAAAGTGAGACTCTGTCTCTACAAAAAAAAATAAAATAAAATAAAACCCCAATCCCTGTCACTCTCAGGAAGAGCCCAGCAAATGTTTAAATGAATGCATGAAAGAATAAGGGAATTAATGAATGAATGAGAATAAACAGTAAATGTTTATTTTTATAGGGCCCTCAATAGGTAATTAGGGTTTGAACATTTACAGTTTATTCTCATTCATTAATAGGAGTTTGGGGCTACTGACACCCACTCTTTATTTCAAAACAGCTCTGGATAGAAGTTACCAAATTACTCTGAGTTTCTTACGATCCCAGCTGAATCCTTCCACATAACTGTTTTGAGGATCTAGATCTTACCTGCTCTGTGTGGCTGGCCATTCCCTGCCATCTGTGAGAAACAGATCAATGACCTATGTAAGAATCTGAACATAATTTTTAGAAGAGATTTTCCATTTACAGACCATCCTCTTTGTTGACAAAGAATAGTTGGGAGTTTTCACCCTAATTTTTTTTTCTGTCTTACTGAAAAAGGTTCCAGCCAAAAAAGAGTTATATTCTCTCCTTGCTCAGATCTTAAATCTTTGTTCAAAGACAGCTTGTTTTAATTGAAAATGTTCGATCAATCTCTCCCTTCTTCCCCATGATGTCCTATTCCTTGACCCAAACAGAGCCATTGCCATAAATAATCTGAATTGAGGCCTCCAGGGTTTGAGGAGTATGTTACCATGTTGGAAGGGGGAAAGAAAGAGGATTTTCCCAGACAACCCCCTTTTGTGAAGATGACAGTGATCTAAAATGATCAACATCTCACAGTGGGATATTCCACTGCAGTAGCCCAACTCCTTTCCCTTTAGTGCTCAAGAGGATGGATGAATGAGGGTATCTCCCACGGTTGCTTCAAGTCCAACTCTCAGTATGGCTTGGTAAGGAAGGGAAGCTTCTCTCCTCCCCATTCATCCATTCAGTCAGCTCCCAAGTATTCATCAACGCGGTACAGTCACATGCTTCATCCTGACAACCCTGGGAGATGAGCATTATTATTCACATTTTACAGATGCGGAAACAGAGGCCTGTGCACAGTCACACAGTGTCCTAGTTCTCTCTTTCTGCTTTAGAAAATATCCCCAAAACTCAGTGGCTTAAAATAGCAATAGCTATTCTCTCATGTTCTCTGTAGGTCAGAAATTTGGGAAGGTCTCTGCTGCGAGGTTCTGGCTGAGAGTCTGATGTGGCTGCAGTCAATGGCTGGAGCTGAAAGGGCTGAGTGCCAGAGGAGCCATAGGCTGGCCGGTGTCTCTCTTCTCTCTCTTCCTATAATCTCAGGGTCTCAGGGTAGTCAGACTGCTTGCATGGAGGCTCAGGACTTCAGCTCAGGTATTCTGGTATGCAAGGGCAAGAAGCCCCACAATGTCACTTCTCCCACTTCTGCCTTTCTTTTGGTTACAAGTGAGTCATGAGCTCATCCAGATTCAAAGGGGAGGAGACATAGACCACACTTCCCTGTAGAAGAAGGTCAAGGTCGTGTTAGAGAATAACATGTGAGATGGGAAATATTGTTAACCGACATCTTTGGAAAATACTCTGCCGTAGCCAGCATGAGGTAGAGCCGAGAACTGGATTAGGCACAATCTGCCTCCAGAATTTCGGCTGCAGCCTTTAAGCTCAGCCCACAGGGCCCTCTGCTTTCCTGTGTGCCCTGTCAGCGCACAGTGCCCTCTTCCTGTCAGCGCACACAACCCTGAGCTTGGTCTCCTCAAGCTGACCAGAGACTGGCTGGGTGAAAGCAGCCAGCCCGCCTCTGTGGCCCCCCGCAGTGAGACTGCCTCCAGGGTCTGCTGGTCAGGGAGGCCATGCCCCACACCAGCTTGTCACCTTTTTAAAGAAGAGGACAGAGAAGGTCAGTCACATCCCTGGGAAGAAAGCAGGTGGCAGCCCCAGGGCACAGGGAGCCTGCAGCGCATCGCACTGTCATAAACAACTTGTCTGGTGTTTTTCCTTCTCCCACCAGGCGCTGGCCTGGAATGACTCAGGCTGTGACAGAAAAGGTGCCTTCAAGTTGGGAAATAGTCCAGGACAGTGGAAAGCTCATGGTTCTGGAATCAGACTTGCCTGGATTTGAGTCCTGACTAGACCATTACCAATTTGGACAAATTCCTTAACCCCCCAGAGCAAATGGGAGATACAGTTTCTTTCGTCTCTGAGTTGTTTGGAAGATTAAAATGCCTATGTAGGCAAAGTACTCAGTGCAGTGACAGGCACATAGTGGGTGTTCCGTAAATGCTAGTTTTCATGTCCTGGGCCATGGCCAATCCCAGCTGGGGGACTTCTTGAAGGAGGTGGGCAAGAACTCACTTGGCTGCTTCCCATGTGCTCATTCATCTCCACGGCCCTAGGTGGAGTGCTAGCCCCGGAGACCTGGCCCAGGCCCAGACAGAAGGGGGCCCCTCAGAAACTGCCCAGCAATCCCACTTCTTTCCTTCCCTTTCCACTTTGTCCTCTCCACTGTGACCTACCCAGTCCCCTCCCACCAGCACTACCCTCACACGAGTCCCAGCACATTGCAAGCTTCCAAAAGTGCTTGTCATCTGGCTCAGCGCTCGTAGCTCAGTGGTTAGTGTGCCAGCCACATACACCAGGGTTGGCGGGTTCGAACCTGACCCAGATGTGCTAAAACAACAATGACAACTACAACAAAAAAATAGTAAAATAGCCAGGCATTGTGGCAGGCACCTATAGTCCCAGCTACTTGGGAGGCTGAGGCAAGAGAATCGCCTAAGTCCAGGAGTTGGAGGTTGCTGTGAGCTGTGACGCCATAGCACTCTACCAAGGGTGGCCTAATGAGACTGTCTCAAAAAAAAAAAATGAAAGTGCTTGTTGGGTGGACGGGTAGTCAGTCCTGTTGCCCTGCTGCTCACTCTGTGTCCTCTCCCTGAAATGCCCACTTCAGTCATCCCACCTGTGTAGTCCAGCCTAGAACAGGCCTTCCTCAGAGAGTCCTGCAGCCCAATATCAGGTTCTCGCTCCTCGACATGTGTGCCTCCCAACGTGCTCCTGAGTCAGGGATGTGAGTTTGTCTCTCAATAGGCTGAGGGTTCCCTACCATGTATTAGGCAAGACAGACAGAATGAATATGAAATGGTAAGGGTCTGGGAGGCGCTCACAGAGAGCTGGTTTAGAGAGGCAGTTCAATGTGTGGACCCAGGGTGCTTAGGCTCAGTCCCAGCTTCATTAGGTATTAGTTGACTGCCCTTTGGGGAAATCACGTATCCTTTCTAAACAGGGGGACTAACAGACCTACCTCATTGGGTTATTGCGAGGATTAAGTGATTCAATATATGTAAGGCACTTAAAAGACTGGCTAGCACATGATAAACTTACATTAGTATTAGCTATTATTATTTATTCATTCCACAAATATATGTTTTGCACTTATTGCCAGGTGAGTACGTGGGTATTCAGGTGATGAGTAAGACAGACATGCACTCTACCTCAAAGAGCTTACAGACCAGAAGGAGTGCGTCAAAACGAGAGATGGTTACGTACAGTTTGATGAATGGTCCTGTTGGTGAAGACCTGGAAGAAGAAGCTGTGGGAAAACCCAGGAGGGACCCCCTCCCCAGTAAGGCCAGTCGAGGAAGACTTCCCCAGTAAAGCAGCAACCTCTAAGGTTTTGGAGGCTGAGAAGAGAGGGAAAGTGCTCTGGGAAGGACCAAGGCCTAGAGACAGAAGTTCAGTACTGCTGGATGTGAGGGCAAGGGTGGGGGACAAGCACAAAGCTAAGAGAAATCAGGGACCCAGCTATGAACAGCCTTACAAGTCATGGTCAGAAAGGTGGACTGTAAGGCCACTGGAAGCCACCGAAGTGTTTTACTCAGCTGAGTGACATGGTCGGACCTGGCCACAGTGTAGAAAATGGATGAGACTGGGGCAAGCCTGCGGCTGGGAGGCCTGTTAGGACAGGGTGACAGTAATCCCAGGGGAAAATGATGCTGATTTATCCTAGGAGGATGGAAAGAGGTGAACAAATTCAAGAGATAGGAGGTCTCGTGAGGAAGTTTGGATGTTCAGAGCTGAGGGAGGAGGAAGGAGGGAGAGGGAGGGGGTTAAAGGTTAAAGTGAGTAAATGCATAATTCCCATACTTTAAGATAAGTGCTTAAGTACTTTAACAGAAGTACCAGGCAAGGACACCAATTGTAGTCCTAGGAGGGGAAGGAAGGAGTATTCTAGAAGTCTCTACTAAAGACATATTGCTAGTTGGAGATTTGATGGGTATAAATCAGCCAAATAAAAGGGGAGAAGGCACTTAAGGCAGAGGAAATAGCACATGTGAAGACCCAGACATGTGGGATAGAATGCACAGAGCAGTTCTCTATGTCCTCACATAGATGAGTGTTGTACTAATTCATACTAAAGTGTTAATGAACACCATGGAACTGGCCCCTTCCCTTTGCCTGTGGAGTTTGTATTTTAATAGGTCCTGAATCTTTGGCTTCATTATTCATTATCAGTAGAATTTCAAAGTGGAATGAGGATAGTATTTAGAGTCACAGAGAGTTTTACCATTGTACCTGAGGTACAGAAGGGGCAGGCAGGCATTTGTCTGTAACAAAGGTCTCTTGCCCTTGGGTTTTGCTTATCTGGCTCCACCCTAAACTGCCTGCGGCCACACCAGAGAAGCCCAGTGTATCTTAAAAGGCTATCAGCATGGGTTTCAGGGTAAGACTACCTGGATTCATATCCTGTCCCCTTTTCCCAGTTGTGTGATCTTAAGCACCAGTTTCCTTATTTGTAATAAAATGAGCATAATGATTGTAATTACATCATTAAGGTTTCATGAGGATTGAAAAAGAGAGCACATGCATTAGAACAGTGAGTGGTTGGGTGGCGCCTGTGGCTCAGTCCGTAGGGCGCCGGCCCCATATACCAAGGGTGGCGGGTTCAAACCCGGCCCCGGCCAAATTGCAACCAAAAAAAAAAAAAATAGCCGGGCGTTGTAGCGGGCACCTGTAGTCCCAGCTACTTGGGAGGCTGAGGCAGGAGAATCGCTTAAGCCCAGGAGTTGGAGGTTGCTGTGAGCTGTGTGAGGCCACGGCACTCTACTGAGGACCATAAACTGAGACTCTGTCTCTACAAAAAAAAAAAGAACAGTGAGTGGTGTTACTGTTTTTAATACTATTACTGTTTTTTTTTGTTGTTGTTTGTTTGTTTTTCCCCGTAGTCCTCTCTTCTGTCTTTTCAAAGTTTTCCTTAATGCACACACATGCAGATATGAAGCTGGGGCGGAATGTGGCAAGGACATTTTTGGATTATTATCGGCTGAACCCCATGGTTGAAAAGGTGGCGATTCCCATGCCGAGGCTGAGGTAAGTGGCAGAGCAGAGCTGTCTGGGCTCAAGTCCTGCTTAAAGGGCTTTGTGTTCAGAGGCAACTTCCTTTTGCCTCTCACTGGCTCTTGGCTTTCCATCTGTGACACAGGAAAGATAATCTCGGCCCTGCCACAAATATGCAGAACAGCATATTTCCCAAGCATAAGTATCATCAAGGGCTTCAGACACAGGGAGCATGTTTCCAGGTCTAACCTGGGAATCCACAGAGATGGGGGTTGCTGGGAGCTGAGTTCAGTCATTATACTAGGTTCATCTGGATGTTTCCACTGCCACTTCACCTGATAGCCCATCCTCTCAGATCCTTCAGTTTCCTTATCTGTAAAGTGGGTACAATGGTACTCACGTACAAGATTATTGAGAGATGTCTGTCAAAGTGACCAGCACAGTGCCAGGAATACATGTATCCTGGTGGTATAGTCTCCTTCTCTGAAGATGTGAAGGTTTGGAACTGGAGAGGACACAGCCCTGAGAGGTCCCACCTCAGATCCTCTGCTGGGGCCAATTTGCGGGATCAGTGAGGAGAGGTCAGGAGGTGAGCATCTGTCCAGACTAAAGACTGGGCCAGAGTTTGAAGCCCTGGGTGTTCCCATGGCCACTGGCAGTGAGCCCACTGAGCCTTGGGCCCTACCCTCCATGTTGGGCTCATGTCCTACTTCCCAGTCATTCCACCTCCTTGAAAGGCATGACCAGGCCATGTTCCCTGCACCTGTCAGACCGTTCTTTCTGATGACCTTGCCCATGTACTTTGGTGCCTCGGGGCCTTTGCACTGATACACTATTTACACTATTATTAATGAAAACAATATAAATTCCCAATATTTATTGTAGGAAGTACTTTCTGTGTATCACTTTATTTATTCCTTATAGCATTACATTCTCCATCTCACAGATGAGGAAAAGGAGGCTCAGAAAAATAAGGAGAAAGTGTGAGATACTTGAAGCCAAAGAATTTTTGGCAGAAGCTCTACCTCAAGTGGAAATTCATCAGTGTGGGTTCGGATTCTCTAAGGCTCAAACAAGTTAGGGGATCGTAGGCATGTTTCTTGGTTTCTTGAAGCTTTTCTCTACCTACCTATAAATGGAGGTAATAACAACCTCTAAATATGGTTTTGCAGATTAGCAAGCTTAGTATGGTCCCTAGCAGCCAGAAGGTACTCCATAAATGCTTTCATCTTCTTTAGTTTCTGAGTTACAGTCCCAGACAGCTGGCCAACCATAACCTAGGGAAAGTTCCTCCCCCTACCTGGTTGAGATGAGTGATGTTCCAGGGTCCACATTCCGTGATGCTGTGAGTATATATCTCTAGGTCCCTGGTCCAGATAGCATCTGCATGACGATACTCTGACACCCTGTCTCATATTGTTCATAAATCCCCTGGAGTCTTTGGGCCCCCTATCCTGTTAGAGACTCCTGCAGGAGAATCACATCTATTTCTTGTGTCCTGTCAATGCCTGTCCTTTACTGAGCATACCCACATACATGCATTCATTTGTTCACTCATTAAAGCAACTCTTTGTGCCAGGCTCTTGGCAGGAAGAAGGTTCTGGGATGAGCAGCTGATTAAAACATGACCTCTGCCTTTGAGGAGATCCCCTCCAGAGGAGAGTGCTCTGTTCATTCTTAGAAGTCATTCTTGATTGGTTAAAGTTCTTAAAATTTTAAAGCTTCATGAAACTCAAAAGAATTCTTAGTATCTCATTTACAAGTTGATTTGGGGATTGTCTCTTTCAGGTCCTCCCTCAGCCTGAATAAAATTGTCTTGATCCTTAACCGCTTTCTTCTTGGGTGTTGCATTGTCCTAGGCTAGTGAAAGGATGCTGGTGCTCAGGGAGACTTTAGTGATTACCTAGTCTCTCTTCATGGTACAGATGAGGATATCGAGCCCAAGGAGCAGAAGGAGCTGGAGGGGGCCATGCAGTCAGAGTCAGGACTAGAGCCCAGCTCCACCCCAGACCAGTGCGCTCAGCATCAGCCAGTGAAGAGTTTTCGGAGGTGGGAGAAGAAGGGGACCCTGAAGCTCGATCTAAAGGATGCAGGAGAGTTCTCAGGGCCCTGAGTTTGGCTGTTCATGAAACCTCTTTGCCCTGAGCTTTGAAGCCCTCTTTTAAAAAGAGCTGGAGAGCTCATTCCTCACCAGTCCAAAGTCTTGCGGACTTCAGGTACATGCACCCACCCTTAAATTAAAAAAAAAAAAAAAAAAAAAAAAAAAAAACCACTTCCTTCCTACACCTATAAAACCATGGACTCCACTTAGCTTTAAATTGGTCAGGAATCCTTTAAAAATGAAATCCCAGGAAGATACAAGGCTCTGAGCTCTGATTTGGGATTTGAATATTAACCACCCTTTTTTATATTATTTTTCAGCCAAGCATCAAATAGCTTAAGTGAAAGAGCAATTCTGGTTTAAAAGGAAAATTACGTGTTTTGACTCAGAATTAATCTTCGTTTTCTTCCATCTCTCTGGATAATTACAATATGTCAGTTTCCACCCACATGCTGGTGGGAGCCTGTCAGCATCCTTGGGTGCTAGGCCACCTTCAGATTGGGGCCCTGGGGTGGGGAGCAACGTAGGTACAAGAGCTCAGGCTGAAAGACATGGCATTGATGACCCACACTGAGACCCCACATTTATTTGGACCACACTGATACTGTCACAGAACTAAAGTCAAAAATGCCCCATCAAAGGGGATAAAATTAGACAAGAAAAACGAACATGCCAGGTGCACTTCTGTGGGAAGACGCAGCATGAGCACGAGGGTGGGCTGGCCCTGCAGTGAGAGGCACTCAGGCTCAGCAGCAGGCTAGGAGGGCCAGCTCCACGGCGAGGGGTATATCTGTGTGTGCAGGGGCTGCTCAGCTACTCAGCACACTAGGTAGAGCCCACCATGCCCTAGTATTGTAGGATTATACACAGCTCCTGCATCAGGAGCCCACATTTACGGAGGATAAAGGCGTGTACAAACAGACACGAAGATAGCACACAATCCTGGACAGTATACCAGCATTCAACGACACATCCGCATGTACCGTCTCTCAAAAACCTTCTTTCTGTGGCTCCTCATTACCTTCAGAGTAACGTTTCAACTTTTCCTCTTGCTGTTTAAGACCATGGCCTATATCTTAAACTTCATTCACTGCTCCCTAGCACACGTGTATCCCTGCAAACGGCTTCTCTCCCTCATGTCATTCTCCCCACTTCACGTCCTAGCCTTCAGCCTGGATGAGGTAGCTATGTTCACACCTTCATGTCTTTGTTCATCCTTTTTGCTCTTCCTGGAATGTTTTTCCTTTCTGCTTATAGATGGTAAATTCCTTTAAAACTCAGTCCAAATGTCACATCCTGTGTTTTCCTTCCTTGTCCTCTGCCTGAGACAGAGCTGCTTCCTCTCTGCTGAGCTCCCAACTGTGTGGTTTCCATACCTCTGGAACGGTGTGTGTCCCATGGTGTATTTCCACGGCATCTTGGTGTGTCTGACTTCTTCCCTGGATGGGGTGCTCCTTGAGAGCTATCTTAATCTCTCTGTATTCTCAGTGCACGGTGCAGGGCCTACCATAGATTAAGTACTAAATAAGCCCTAAATGTAACTGTATTAATGATATAATAATAGAACGGAGGAAGTCCCCAGAAATCATCCATTGCAACCCCTTCACACTATAAACCAGAATCTACTCTTCCACAAAACCTGGCAAATATTTGGTAGCTGCCAAGTATATCACAAATAGGACTTCCTTCTAGGGGAGGAAGTGGAGTTTGAACTTGTTTTTATTTTTATTTATTTAGTTAGTTTTTTTACAGACAGAGTCACACTTTGTCACCCTCGGTAGAGTGCCGTGGCATCACAGCTCACAGCAACCTCAAACTCTTGGACTCAAGTGATCCTCTTATCTCAGCCTCCCATGTAGCTGGCGCTACAGATGCCCACCAGAATGCCTGGCTATTTTTTTAGAGACAGAGTTTTGTTCTTGCTCAGGCTGGTCTCAAACTCCTGAGCTCCAGCAATCCACACACCTCTGCCTCCCAGAGTACTAGGATTACAGGCGTGAGCCACCATGCCCAGCTCAACTTGTTTTTAAAGGACATGTTGAATTTGAATTGATGAAATAGAAAAGAGAGGGTGTTCCATGTTAGGGGATAGGATGTGGGAAAGTAAGAAGCAGATACATTCCTAGCCGGGCGTTGTGGCGGGCGCCTGTAGTCCCAGCTGCTCGGGAGGCTGAGGCAAGAGAATCGCGTAAGCCCAAGAGTTGAGAGGTTGCTGTGAGCCGTGTGACGCCACGGCACTCTACCCGAGGACGGTACAGTGAGACTCTGTCTCTACAAAAAAAAAAAAAAAAAAGAAGCAGATACATTCCAAGGCAACGACAAGGCCAGGATTTTTAGAGCGAAAGAGATGGTAAAGGTAAGAGTGAAAGTTCATTTTCTAGTTGTCAAACACTCCTCGAGCACCTGCTCCACACCAGGCCAGCACTTGGCCCATTAGTAACGATTACAGAGAAAAAGCCCACATATCAAACTTAAGATTTCTTGAAAGAAACAGATGGGCAAAGAACCACCTAGAAAATGGCAGGGAGAAGCGTGATGTGATGGACGAAATTTGGCAGAAGCATAGAGTTGTAAGGGGCTTATTTTCTGAGAAGTCAACTTCCCAAAGGAGGTGAGTCTGGAGAGGTAGGGGAGGGAACAGCCTCTGCAGAGGCCCAGAGGAAGGGCTATTTGCCTTCTAGGACTTCCTCTCTCTCCCTCTGTTCCTTTATCTTTGATTAGAGACTCTTTGCCTTTCTGACCCACTTCCCCAAGTCATTCTACACATTCACAACCCTCCCTTGCCACTGCACACCTAATCCCCTGGTCGGCATTCACCTTGACCATACCGAGGCTTGCCTCTCTAGGGCAAACACCTTTCTTCCTTTGCTTCCGTGAAAACATATCCACCTATGTCCTATACTCGCTTTGGGTATTAAGAACCACACTCCTTAATGACAAATGAATGGCACCTTGTACTTTACAAAGCTCTTTCTCAGCCTCCATTTATTAGAGCCTCTGAGGCAAAAAGAGCCTGGATTCTTCTCCTATCTTACAAATGAATCAACTGAAGCTCAGAGAAAGGAAGGGACTGCCTTTGGATCACATTGCCCTTAAGAAAATTGCAAGCACGTGCTCCAAAGTGTCAGTGGGTGCTGCTGTCTAACTGTGTCTCACCTATACATTAGAGGGCCTCACTTGGTTAGCAAGAGTCTTCAGTAAATGTGTATTTTAGGCAGAGAGGCTTCCTGGTAGGGGAGATATGTTAGGGCAAGGTGTCCCTTTGTATGTGGGACATACAAAGTCCCTGGCTCAGCAACAGTGAAGGAAAATGGTGCTCCAAGGTCAGCGCATGGGAGATCACTTCTTCGAAACTAATTCAAGTTTAGCCCAAGAGATTCTCAGATCTGCAGGGCATTGCAGTTATTATTTTAAGTCGTTGTTCTGTGCAACTATCTCCTCTACTACCCTTTAAGCACCCTGAGGACAGTCTCAATGCCTGCTCATCTTTGTCACCTCCAGAGTCTGTAAGATCATACCTAGCACCATAACTTTGCAAATTACAGTAGGGAAGGGAAGTCACTGAGGGTATTTACTCATATTATCTCATTTAGCCTTCCACCACCTCCTCAAGATCAGAGTATTTTCCTCCTATTTTATCAGCTCAGAGAAATTACATAACTTGTCTGAGGTCACAGCTCCTATCCGGAGCCAACTTGGGGATTCAGTTCAGCTCTTTCTACCTCCAAGGCCCACTCTTTTCACTGCACATAAATCTTACTTCAATGAGTAAATGAAAATGACATCAATCTATCAGTCAACACCATAACAAAAAAAAGCAAGGCCCTGTGTGAAGGAAAAGGTAAAAAAGTGAATAAAACATGGTTCC
The DNA here is from genome assembly GCF_027406575.1 of Nycticebus coucang. Lineage (NCBI taxonomy): Eukaryota > Metazoa > Chordata > Mammalia > Primates > Lorisidae > Nycticebus > Nycticebus coucang. The sequence continues at coordinate 45,248,926 of NC_069801.1, read as the reverse complement.
TGCCCACAAGGAGCTCACAATCTAACATGTGAGCAAAACAGTCAAATGGACAATTACTCAGCAGAAGCGTGGAGGGGTTTGCCCTGGGTGCTGGGTGCCGAGACACAGATGAACCAGGCTCCTCCCTGTTCTCACATCTCACTTGCTGGGGAGACAGACATCATGAAATGCCACAATGTGTTTATGCTGAAGCCCACCTGGTATGAAGGGAAGGAGGTCCCAGGCTCTCCTGTGGGTCCATCCCTGTCCCGCCAGGGAATGCGCTCCATGATTTGGAATCAGGAAAGGTGGAAGAGCTGGGGCTGTAGGACAGTGAAGTTTTCTCTAGACCCACATGTTACAAGGTATCCATCCATCTCTCTATCAGGCAGGCATTCACTGAGCTGCAGGGCCTGTTTGGAACCAGGCCCTGAGCTGGGTTCTGGGGACACAGAGGAGAAGATAACAAGGCCACTCACTGTTCCTAGGAGGTCACAGTCTGGGGGGAGATGGACACGCACACAGATGATTTCACTGCAGTGTGTATATGTGCTGTCTTCTTTCTTTCTGTTATCTCCCTCTTTGCAGGAAAGAAAAACCCCCTCCCTACAAGCACGCACTCCTGCGGGGCCCGGCCGGCAACTACCCCAACGGCAAAGGGGACAAGAGGAGATCAGTGAACCACAAAGACCCTTCAAACTCTTTTTAAAGACACGGAGTCCTGGGAGGGCTTGTGGGAGGAGGCGCATGCATTTTCTGCCAGGGCATGAAATTAATCACCCTTCTCTAGTTTCCAAGACAAGGGTTTGTGGGATAATGCATAGGTTAATGAAAGGGAAAGAGAAAAATGAGAAATTTTATCGTCGATTTTCCCTTTTACCAATGCAAAAATCAATTGTTCGCCTTCAGCTCAAGGCTCAGGAACAAAATAGGAGGCTGGAACCAGGCGAGCACAGATCTTACTTTTCACAACGTAGAAATCCTCTAAGATGAGGAAAACCCACACATCTCTTTTAAGAGGTTTGATACATCTCAGGTCAGTTCTTTCAAAGCCCCTTTACCTTTTTAAGTTGTATAGTTACTGCAGATGATTATCTTTTAAGATAGGCTGTGGTTGTTCACAGATTTAGAAATGCAATGTCCATATTTTCTGATCCAAACAATGACAACACATGCAACCCTAAGGCCACTGTACTGTTAGGAAAAATGGGACTGAATTTTTGAAATCACAATGGTCTCAGAAATATGGTCACTGTATCTATAAGCTGCCTGCTTCCTGATTCCCCCAAAGGCAGTGTGCAACTTCAGAAAACTGTTCTGAGAGCTATTTCTCAGTTTCTTGGGTAGTTTAATTGAAATTTTAGCTTCAAAGACAATAAGTTTTGGTCATTCATTTCAAAAGTTTTATCATGGCTATAGTCTCCAGATGATAGGGATCAAACCTGGCCCCTGAAGACATAGGCATGGAAAATTTCCCATGAGAAAAGGATGGGTGCCAGGTAGGGGGGCTGCAAAAAACAGAAGGATGCACCCTGAGCTGGGTAGGAATGATGAAATAAAACCATGGCAGTAGCAATTCCCAAGGTGGGGCAAGCTAAACATTTTGTACATTTTGTTGTACATTTTTCTGAAGAGTAAAGTGCCTTTAGATGATGAATGGGTCCAGGGGAGCCTGCTCCCTTCCTGTCTGTGGAAGCAGCAGGCTGAGTGGCCATGACAGCCTGCTAATTAAAACGACCTCCGGGAGGTGAGGATCAGGAGATAGGGAGAGGAAAGGGGACTCCAGGGAGATAGGGCCTTTAGCACAAGGCTCCAGTTAAGCAGTTTTGTTTTGTTTTTTTCTTTTTTGGCTTGGGTTGGGTTGAAGATTTATTTTTGAAATTTGTTGCAAAAATCAAGAGCAAAACTTGTTCTCCTTTTGTCATAAATGATAACAAAGAACCATATGTTAGTTGTTTACAAATGTTGTATTGTATGCACAGCTTCTCCCTGGGATCCTGTTGCCTAGAGGAACACAAATAAAGTGGTTTGCTCCCCGCCTCTGTTCCTCTGAGCATTCTTGGCACCTTTCCCTGTAGGTCTCCCACTGCCTCAAGAACCACCCAGCCAACCAAAATTGGTATAACCTTCACTTTGAGGTCAGGAGCTCTGTCAGCGAGATCAGGAAGAACAGTGAAGACTTGAACTTCCAGCAGTTCCTGTGTCAGAGTTCTGGGGAGTTTAAATTGACTGCGACCAGCTCAACATGAGCCAAGCAGTGTGGCAGCTTTTCAAACACGGTAGCATCATTTTAGGCAGAATGTAGAGAAGCAGATTTCCTAAAATGAGAGAGGTGGCAGACCAGGTCCATTTTTCCCTGGGCAAGCCACTTCCATAATATTGTGGTCACACATTGGCCCATAGTTTAAAAACTGCCTTAATTAATTGGCCCACGGACCACACAGGTAGCAAATATGCTAGTGATTTAAGAGCAAAAACTTGTAGCCAAGTCACTCTGGGTTCTAATTCTGCATTCAAACCCTGGTTCTATTTGGTAAGGTCTATGTGATCTTAGGCAATTTATTTAACATCTTACTTTCCTTGCCTGAAAGACGTAATAGTCATACCTACCTCATTATAATAGCTATAAGGATCAAATAGACTTAGGTGTGGGAAATGTCAGCAAGAATATTTATGTGCTCCCTAAATAGTAGCTATGATCATTTGGAATATGACCAGAATGGGGGGGCATCTACAAATCATTCCCCATGAGAGATGGATGAAGAGAGTGGAGTGGTTTATCCCTGCAATGAAAAAACGAGAGAGGTATGAATATGAAGGAAAGATTACAGTCTCTAAAAAGTTGAAGGGACTTCATGGTACAAAGGAGAAAATTTGCTCTGTGTTGCCCAGAAGCAATTCAGGGAACAAATCTTGGTAAGACCGATTTTTGCTCAGGATAAGGGACACTTTCCAATGAATAGAGTTGCTGACCACTGGATGGTCTCTCTTGGAAGGCAGTGAGCTCCTCATCACCAGAGATGTGCAAGAAGAGTCTGAATTAACATCTGTAAGGGAGGTAATAGAGGGGCTTCATTTTTTTGTTTGTCCGTTTGGAGACCAAGTCTCATTTTGTCACCCTGGATAGAGTGCTATGGCATCATAGCTCACAGCAACCTGAAACTCCTGGCTCAAGCTATCCTCTTGCCTCAGCCTCTTGAGTAGCTGGGGCTAAAGGCACCTGCTACAATGCCTGTGCAGGTTTTCTATTTTTTAGTAGAGATAAAGTCTTGCTCTTTCTCAGGCTGGTCTTGAATTTCTGAGCTCAGGCGATCTACCCACCTTGGCCCCCTTAAATGTTAGAATTATAGCCATGAGCCATCACGCCCGGCAGAGGAGCTTCATTCTTTAGGGAAATGCGTGATTAGAAGAGTGAAGCTCAACAGCATTACCTCCTAGCCTATGTCCCTAGAGAGAAATTACATAAGGCAGGAGGTTATATTTCTCTGGAAGTCAGAGAATAGAATACACTGCATCAAAAGTACAAAGTATTTAACACTGGACACACGACAGCAAATATCTCTGAATTACAGCATATGGACCCTACTAACATTTAGCATTCCTTGAGCAGGAAAAAAACTAAATATAAGGCAGACTGTAGGGTATGTTTGCAATAGGTCCATCTGTTCCTCCACACTGACAGAGCAGAAAGGAAAGGGCTAGCTAAGACCCCAGGGGTTGTCAGTGTCCTTGGTCTGCTCAGCTCCTCCCTAGCTTTCTTGGACATGGTTATACCTAGGGTCTAACTTAGCAGGGAAAGATTTTCAGTGCTGAGATGGAGGATAGCGCCAAGCCAGTAGGTAAACCAGCCCCAGCAGGGGTGCCCCAGCCTCCGCACTTTCTCAGATTAGAGTCACAGCTAGGCTGAACCAGCCACCAAAACAGTGCTCTGTGCATTTCTGAGGAGGCGAGTGAGGCACAAAGGAGGGGTGAGGGAGCGTGCCAGGTCTCTCTGCCTGGCTCTCACAGCTCTCCATACTGATGCCATGCTGGTTGTGCTTGACGTCTGTCCAGAGGCTCAAAGACAGGACTAAAGGTGGGTTACCCTTTAGTCTGTGGGTGACAAGCTGCAAGCTACCCAGCTGCTCTTTTGCTGAAGCCTGCAGCAGAGGAGGCTGGTGATACTGTTGTCTGCTTAGCAGCAGCACCAGTAAGCCTTTACCTAGGAGACTTTCTATTGTCTTTTAAATAGGGGGAGAGTCAGGGGTCACAAAATGAACTTGGATCCTTTCTCTGTAATTTGGCTGACATACCTGAGACCTACTTCAGAGAACCCCCAACTCATTTTTCAAAGTTGTAAGAGCAGCACCAACCACAGAAATGTGGGACGATGAACATTTGTTGAGCATCAATTCACACGTCTGCCATGTGTTCACTGAACGTATACCGTGCGCCAGGTGTGGTGCTACACACCTTTGTATCCATTGCCTAGTTGATATTCCCAAGAGTCCCATAAGTTAAGTATCATTTTCTACATTTCCCAGGTGATAAAATTGAGAATATTAAAGGCAGAATCCTCTGTTTGCACTCACACAGCTAATGAGAACCTGGATTCAAACACAGCAGCTCCCTTTCCACCATCTCACACTGGACCTTCTCTGTTTGTCTCCAAGTAAAACCAGATCAAAACAGGTGAAAGTGGACTAGCAAGCAGTGGTGCCATTTGGAAATAGCAGAGGTTGGGGAAGGGAGCATGTAAGTTTTCAGGCTGGGGAAAATATGTAAAGGTTTCAGAACTTTTCTGAACCCTCCTTCTCTCATTCATACACACCTGTCTGAGTTCCTTCTAAGCAGCTCCAGGGTCCACCTCAGGGTAGAGTTTGGGCAAAGGGCTCATTTGTCACTTGACGTGCAAAGGCTTCTAGATCTTCCAGGGACCCTGGGAGCTTGGCAAGGTCGTCATTGCAGGGCCTCCCCTGGCAGCTCTGTGCTGCTGGCCCCACACAGATAATCTGGTTCAAGTTCCTTATCACTCCCTCTTCCTGGAGTGCATCCGTTAAACCTCTGTCCCTTAAATGTCGCTCAGACTTCTTCCTCAGAATTCCTGCCTCTTGAGTGCTTAAGAGCACCAACAATAGAAGTTCTCCTCCTTGTGGCTCTGCTCAGCCAGTGGGGGACCAGGGTCAGACCAAATAGGGCAGACCTTATAACCTAATAAGAACAGTCTGAGTTTAAAGTCAGACAGACCTAAGTGTGAGTCCCAGCTCTTCTGTTAACTAGGTGTTTGGCTTTGGGCAAAGAATTCAGCCTCCTCATGCCTCAGGATCCTCATCTATAAAATGGCCGTGATTAAGACCTACTTGCTAGATTTATGGTGAGGATTAAATTTAATAATGTCTATAAAATTCCTGGCATGGAGCAGAACTTTTCCAACCACCCCCACCCGAAGCTTTTCTTACCCCCAGAAGAAGTGTAGATGGAAGTGCAAATTCTTCCTGAGAAGAGGACAGGAGTGAGAGAAGTGTCCAGAAAGATGACAGCTGCACTGAGAGATAAGTGTCCAGCCAGGGACCCAGGTTGATTCATCTCTGCGGCCTCAGCAGAGTTCAGTCTACAGAATGTGTAATGAACAAACGATTAGGGGACGTGGATGTCCAAAGCCCCTGAAAGTTTGAGGGAGGGGGAAAGAGGAATTATAAGTTAGGGCTCTGAACAGATGGGAAGATGTTGTCGGGCACAACGTTCACCCAACCTCACAGGAGGCAGAATTGATAAGACTTGGCTCTGCAAGATGCCTTGTGTGTTAGTCCATTTTGTGTTGCTAGGAAGAAAATACCCAAGGCTGGGTAATTTATGAAGAATTGAGGTTTAGTCAGCTCGTGGTTCTGCAGACTGTATGTGTGTACAGTGCCAGCCTGGTGCCAGCATCGGCTTCCAGGGAGGGCTTCAGGGAGCTTCCAATCAAGGTGGAAGGCAAAGGGGGACCAAGTGTGACACATGGTGAGAGAAGGAGCAGACAGAGGGAGGAGGTGGCACCAGGCTCTTTTGAACCACCCCCTCCTTGGGAAGAAGTAAAGTGGGTGCTTGCTCATTATCACTGGGAGGGCTCCAAGCTGTTCCCGAAGGGCCTGCCCTTACAACCCAAACACCTCCCACCAGGCGCCTCCTCCAACACAGGGACCAAATTTCAAGATGAGATTTGGAGGGGCCAAATATCCAAACCATGTTTTGTTACAATAACAGCAAATAAATCTTAACAGGATATTATAAGGCAATTTCATTTTTTTAATGTTTACCACTATTTTTTTTAAGTTCAATATACAAATATCCATTGTATACCATTAACAATTAGAGAATTAAAGTTAACGTGAAAACACAAAATATGAACTACACAGAATTGCGAGGCTATTTCTGTGTTAATTTAGCTTGGCCTGTACCATCTCAGAGATCATCTTTATGAAGTAATCATACTGAAACACTCTGCCAGCCTAAATTCAGTACCTCCCCAAAGCACCCTCACCTCCGTCAGCTCTTCCTACTCACACTGAACTCAGGGTACATGCTAGTCAGGGCTGGTTTCCCCCACTTCACTGATGAAAAAACTTAGTGTAATTAATTCCCTGGCCCAAGGTCCACAGCCAGTAAGTAACTCGGGCAGGACCTGAACACAAACCCAACTCTACCACACCCCATCGCCTCTTGGTTCAGCCCCAAACCTCAACACTGAGCCTGACCAGTTCTGAAAGTCATCCCTATGATGCCTGTTATAGCTCCTTAATGCTTAAAGTTTACTCGTCTCCCAAAGACCTGGGATCTATTTTTGGCTGACCCCATGTCAATCTTGAGTCTGAATCTGCTTCTCTCCCTGGCATCAGCTGTCTTGGTCAATGTCCTCTTTTTCCACCTGGTTGATCAGGCTGGAAACCATGTCATTGTCATAACTCTTTTTTCTGCCTCTGCCAACAGAGAGGCCCAGTCACCAAGACCCGTTGTTTCTGCCTCTGTGCTGTGCCCTCCTTCAGGCAGTATTACCAAGTGATTCTGGAGTCAGGGAAACCTGAGTTTTATTTATTTATTTTATTTTTAATTTATTTATTTTTATTGTTAAGTCATAGCTGTGTACATTAGTGCAATCAAGGGGTACAATGTGCGGGTTTCATATACAATCTGAAATATTCTCATCAAACTGTTCAACGTAGCCTTCATGGCATTTTCTTAGTTACTGTATGTAGACATTTGTATTCTGCATTTAGTAAGTTTCACCTGAACCCATTCTAAGATGCACCATAGGTGTGGCCCCACCCATTTCCCTCCCTCCACCAAAACCTCCCCCCTCCCTTCCCCTTCCTTGGCCCTTTCCCCATAGTCTTGTGCTATAGTTGGGTTATAGCCTTCATGTGAAAGCTAGAATTTAGCTTCATAGTAGAGCTGAGTACATTGGATACTTTTTCTTCCACTCCTGAGATACTTTGCTAAGAAGAATATGTTCCAGCTCCATCCATGTAAACATGAAAGAGGTAAAGTCTCCATCTTTCTTTAAGGCTGCATAATATTCCATGGTGTACATGTACCACAATTTGCTAGTCCATTCGTGGGTCGATGGACACTTGGGCTTCTTCCATGACTTGGCGATTATGAATTGGGCTGCAGTAAACATTCTGGTACACATGTCTTTGTTATATTGTGACTTTTGGTCTTCTGGGTATAAACCTAGTAAAGGAATTATAGGATCGAATGGCAGGTCTATTTGTAGGTCTCTAAGTATTCTCCAAACATCCTTCCAGAAGGAATGTATTAGTGTGCATTTCCACCAGCAGTGTAGAAGTGTGCCCTTTCCTCCACATCCACACCAACATCTCTGGTTTTGGGATTTTGTTATGTGGGCTACTCTTACTGGGGTTAGGTGATATCTCAAAGTAGTTTTGATTTGCTTTTCTCTGATGATTAAGGAAGATGAGCTTTTTTTCATGTGTTTGTACATTGTGCGTCTGTCTTCTTTAGAGAAGTTTCTCTTCAAGTCCCTTTCCCACCCTGAGATGGGATTATGTGTTCTTTTCTTGCTAATACGTTTGAGTTCTCTGTGCATTCTGGTTATTAGACCTTTATCAGAGGTATAACCTGCAAATATTTTCTCCCATTCTGTGGGCTGTCTGCTTGCTTTACTCACTATGTTCTTGGCTGTGCAGAAGCTTTTTAGTTTGATCAGGTCCCAGTAGTGTATTTTTGATACTGCTTCAATTGCCTGGGGAGTCCTCCTCATAAAATATTCACCCAGGCCGATTCCTTCAAGAGTTTTCCCTGCACTTTCTTCAAGTATTTTTATAGTTTCATGTCTTAAGTTTAAATCTTTTCTCCAGTGAGAGTCTATCTTAGTTAATGGTGAAAGGTGTGGGTCCAGTTTCAATCTTCTACAGGTTGCCAGCCAGTTTACCCAGCACCTGAGTTTTAATCTCAGCTCCGCCACTTGCTGATTGTCTTGTGAATCATTTAAGGCAGTTTACTTGCCCCCTCTTTAAAATGGAGCAATAATACCTATTAATGGGACTATCATTTATTTTCCTTCTTCTGCCTTAACCCTTCTCTCCTCCATCATCTTCTATCTGGATTGCTGGAATGGCCTCCCTACCTCCCTTCCTTCAGGTGCTCTGCCCTGTTTTCCCCTTGGAAGTTTCCAGGACCTCTGTGAAACATGATCCTGTCTTTATGGTACTTGTTCCAAATCAACTGTCCCAGCCAGGAGGCTGGATACGACCCCACTTCTGCCACATCCACTGCCTGCTCAGCCTCCTTTCCACCCACCATCTCTACTCCTCTTCACTAAAAATCCCTCTCATCTTTCAAGACTTTGATCACACGTCCCAACTTGATGACATTCTCTCCAGTCTTAGCAGTTGTAGTTAATCGCTTCCTTTTCTTGTGTGCCCCAGCGCTTGGCTTATTCATCAATGTATCAATTAGTTCACTCAGGGGATTGTCATCGCCCCCATTATTATTTCGTATCTTTGAGAGCAGAGATAGGGTTTTACGCATCTGCATTCCTCCATAGCACCTAACACAGCTCCAGACAGGCCATGAGCGCTTAGCAAATGTGGCAGAATACTAGAAAGAATAAATAAATCCCAAGTCCAGAATTCCATCCTGACCTGACCCTGATAACTAGATCCTAATTACAGATTTACCTTTCCAAAGTATTGACCTTTCTGAGACTCTGCGCTGCTCAGTCTTCATTCATGGCTTCCCTTACCTACAGAATCAAGTCCTGAGGGACTCGGTGCAGAAGGCAGCACAGTAGGACAGAGCACTTTGGACTTGGAGCCAAGGGCCCCATTCTCTATGGAGAGTTGGAGGAGTTAGATTTAGTGAATCCTGCAGTCCTTTCCTGAAGGCCAAATCCTTTCTCAGAGGTACACAGTAACAACGACACTCTTGCTAGTATGTCTGTTGCTACCGTTGCTGCTGCTGGGTGACTGCTGACCCACTATCTCTGCCACTGCTGTTCCTCCTACGCTGCCACTGTGGCTATTGCTGCCTCTGCCCTGACTGTCTGCTGGGATCTAGGCCCTGCCGTGGTTGCTTTGTCTTACATGATCTCCCATAATCCTCACAACAACCCTATGAAGTAGGCTCTCTGGCTTATTCACCTCGTTTCCCTAACAAGGAAACAGGCACTTAGAAAGACCAGGTAATCTCCAAAGTTTCACAACTTGTCCTAAGTGGAGGAGTGTGGTGTCATCAGACTCCAATGCTTACGTTTCCTTCCATTTCCTCTTCCTATTTTTTTTTTTGTGTGTGTGTGTATGTGTACAATCCTAAGACTGACAGTACACTAAATATTTGATGCTGGTTATAAAAAGCCTCTGCCTCAGGGAGCTCACTGGTTCATCTTTGTCCCTACACATGACCCCGTTTGCCTTATTCCCCCAAGCCTCGCTTTAGGCATTCTCCTTCACAGCTAGATGTCCCACACATGCTCCGGGCCTGAGCTCTTCCTTTGAAAGAACTGCTGCAGCCTGTAGTCCCAGCTACTCGGGAGGCTGAGGCAAGAGAATCGCTTAAGCCCAGGAGTTAGAGGTTGCTGTGAGCTGTATGATGCCATGGCACTCTACCAAGGGCTATAAAGTGAAACTCTGTCTCTAAAAAAAAAAAGAAAGAACTGCTGCGAAATGACTGTCTTAATAGGCAGAGGTGGTGCTACCCCCCAAGTTGTAACAACAAGAGAGATGTTTTGCCGGGAGACTCGGATGGGGCAGCTCGAGGCAGAGAAGGCCCAGCTCCCTCTATTAATTCTCCCCTCCCTGCCCTAGCAGATGCTGCATCCCTGGCTAGAGGGAGTGTCTCAGTAAATAACCTAAAGGTTTCCTTTTCCTCTACCCTAAGACACATTCTTCCCCCAACTCCTGGGCTCAAATTATAAACTCAAACAGATTTAAAGATGGAGCCATTAGGAAACTAGGTTTGCTCGGCTGTGTGACAGTAAGTAAGTCTCTTGCCTTGAATGGAGTTATCACAGCATTTCAACTGGCTTCAGTTTCTTACTCTTCATTATGGGGGCATAATCCTAAAATGATAGACTCATTAATTAAAAATAAAAAGGAAAAGAAAGAGTATTGCGAGGATCAAGTGAGAGGATGAATGGGAAAGTATAATATTTTGAAAAATATTTCCCAGAAAGTTTACTGCCTTTCTTCTGAGACGTCATAAACGTCTCCACTCCATCCGTGCTTGCTTGTAACCTGGAATGTCGTGTCATTAGTTCATCTAACACAGTTTATTAAATGCCATGTGTTTTCCAGAAACTCCCCTCCTCCAGGAAGTCTTCTGTGATGTATTGGGCCTCATGGATAATTCTTCCTCTGAGCTTTTGGAGAATCATTGTCTAAATATTTAACTTGGCACTTACCAACAGCTTTGGTATTTCACTTTTCTTGACTATCAGCTCTGTCTTCTCAACTCAGTTTTGCGTTGTTCTTGGGGTGAGATGATTGGAGTGGACAAAAAGCAGTATTGTTCATTTCTGGGGGCCGTGGGCTGAGCACAAGGCCTGGGAGAGACTCGCCATCTATTGAGAGCTTGTGGCTACTGCTGCTGCTGCTGAGGTGAGAGTGAGGGCGTCTGCTCTGAGCAGAACACATCTGTGATGCCGACACCCCTCCTCCTCTCTCTCTCCTTCCAGACACGCACAAATAAAAGCAACCCCTTTAGACTTCTGGGCAAAGTGGAGCAATCCTAGCTTACCAGCCCATGCAGCAAGCTGTCAAAGCTCAGGCCTAGAGCCTCTATGGGAAAGAGAAGGATGAAGGAGAGAGATGGGGAGCGGCTAGGAGAGGGGAAGGTGTGAATGGACCGTGCTGGGTTCCCGCCTGCACCGTGTACTGTCACAATTGCGTTAGGCGTGCATCTTAAATGAGCAACTTTTCAATATTTGCATGTGAAATGTGTGAATTTGTGAAGTGGAGGGTGTGCATTACTGAGTTTTAGATGACAGATCATTGTCAATTCTAAGCACATTTTTACGTCTGCTCATAGTCAGAGGTCCTGAGTTAAATTGCTGTTTGAAATTCTGTCTTTCTCAACATTTCATTTGTATTAATGGATCACTCCCTCTGCCCCAGCCTCCCTGGGACTGTGCTCTGCTCAGCAGGATGTCAGGGCTCCCTCCTCCTCCCCAGTCCCAGAGAAGGCTGATTCTGCCAACTCTGGCTGATCCCAGGCAGGCCAGGCCCTCCGGGTGGAGAGTGAGCAAGAGCAGACTCTCTCCCCAGGTGGTCTCATGTTTAGGTATCCTTTCTGGATTTCTCCCATTGTATTTCTCTCTCTCCATATTCACGTCAGCCTTGACTAAAGGTGGAAGAACCGCTGCTGGTGTGGGGTTATGAAAAAGGCAGAGGCCGCTCTCCTCAACGGCTCTACTCCCTCTCTAAAATGCTCCTGGAGAGCTGACATTCCATGGCTCCAGAGTGTTCATTTTCATTCAATTTTGTAAACACTTACTGCTCTAAACCAGGCTGAATGCTAGGTGGTGGTCAAAAGTGAAGGGTGCACAATTGTGAGCTAAATACAGCAATGGGCAACCTAACGTTTTGGTCAATCATAGACCACAAATATGACAGTGGTCCCTTTATATTTTTATCATGTCTTTTCTATGTTTAGATATGTGTAGATAGACAGATACTTCCCACTGTGTTATAGTTGCCGGCCGCACACAGCACAGTAACACACGGTGCGGGTACATAGCCTGAGAACTACAGTGTACATGGACAGCCTAGGTGTGCCGCAGGCTACTCCAGCTAGGTTTGTGTAAGTGCACGCTGCGATGTTCGCACAATGATGAAATGACTTAGCAAGGCATTTCTCAGTATGTGTCCCCATCAGGTGACACATGACTGTACCTGCGTACCCCGGCCCCAAGAGCAGAGCTCCAAGGAGCTTGAGACGTTGCCTTTATTGAAAAGGATACACATGTGGTGATGGACTTTCCAACAGTTAGCCTTACTCACCATATGTGCCTAATTCCTTCTTTAGTAAGTTTACTGTTTATTCTTTCTTTCTTTTATCCACTTATTCATTCATCCCTGGGGATACCATGTGGTTTGTTTGAAGGAGTACTAGCTCAGGGGCACAGATGCAACCCTGATTCAGCTGCTGTCATCCCCCTCTTTGAACCCTAATTTTCCCACCCACAGAATAGAATTAAGAATGATTGCTCTTCCTAAGCCACAGGATTACATTAAGGAACTTCAGGTGAAATGGACGGAGTGGGGAGAAGGCACGAGCATCTCCGAGTTCCTGTGAGAGCAGACCCTTGCCTACATTCATTCTGCAGCTTCACAAGACAAGAGACGCGGGGAGAAGAGGGGATCAGAACAGGGACGGGGCCCAGAAAGGATCCATTAGAAAGAGCGTGAACTGGGAGCAGAAAGATCTGGATGGAATAGAATCTAATCCCAATCTGTTCCTGAATTTATACAACTTTAGAGGTCCCTTACCCTCTCTAAGCCTCAGTTCATTCTGAGAAATGAATCTGTTGACGTAGTGATCACTGAGGCTCTTCTAGTTCTGCCATTTGGGGTTTCTAGGAAACCCCCTCCAACTGAAGGGTGATGTCATGTTGACCGTAGTGCATGTCAGGCTGCTCAGCTCTAAGGCTGCGGGCAGGATGACTACACAGCAGAGCTTCACACTCAGCTTAGCGACACCAGTGGTGATTCCTGCCTCCCAAAGATTCTCTCTGTCCTCAGACTCGATGCTGAACCAGAGACCTCTGAAGAAATGACACAAGTCGGGGACACCGCCAGCCTTGCATTCAAGAGGTGCAGTGCTGTGGACCTAATTAACATCACCGTGTAATAGGCTCTGTGGAGCACAGTTGAGCTGCCAGACAGAGTAAATAAAGCAATGTTTTATCTTAAGTGTTGGATAACAGTGAGTAATAAATATAGTTGTGTGTTATTTACTATACCTTGCTATATATACTATACCTGCACAGACCTGCTACGGCTGACCCCTGAGAAGGCACATCCTGATTTTAAGGGTGTATATTGAAAGTTGGTTGTCAAGTAACTAGAGGCCTGGGCCCCCAACTGGATGTTGTAATAGACTTACGCAGAGATGCGGATACAAGAGGGTAGACTCTGGTTTCTAATAGATCAAACTGAGAGTCCTGCTCTGTACCACGTGCCCTTAAATCATCACTGTACAATTTTCTTGCTTATGAAATGGGATTGATTGATGCCTGGGTCACAGGATGGTTAGGAAGAGCAGGTGATTTGATGCTGTGAATAAAGACCTTGGCAAACAAAGTGTCTCACAGAGGGTAGGCATTACTCTCGGTCACATCCACATTACTCTCATGCGTAGTATTTCCACGGTAGTCAGCCAAAACAACACCCTTGCACACATAAATGGTAACATGCTCTTCCTTTATAAATGCATAGTGAAGTAACCAGGTCTTTTTTATCAACAGCTCAGGGTCATTTGGATACCTCCAAGTGCGTCCTTTTCCCTTCTCATTATAGTATTATCAGTCTCATTTATTCACTAGTAATGTCTACCGTGGTGTCTTAGGTCAGGTTCTTCCAAAAGCACAGACTAGGAGGAGGAACGTACCAAAGGGTATTAATGAGCTAATTATCACAGAGGGGAAAAGAGGCTGAACCCCCTTAGGGATTTTTCTCAGCGATAATATAAAAATACTCCTCAGAACTGAGGGTTGCCTCCTTGAGCATAAATTCCCCTTTGCTTTTTTGTGGGGCTGACGCCCGAGGCAGCTGAGATCCTTTTGATAAGGGATGCTGGTCAGATACAGGGGACTGCCCACCTTCCTGTGCTAAACCAGGTGGGCTGAAGAGATGCGGGGTGGGCAACATGAGCAGCTGCTGCACATGGACACAGCAGAGGCAGGTGAGCGTGAGTGCCTTGTCTTTGCTGTGCCATGGCTAGGAAGTTTGGTCAGGCAGTGTCTGAGTGAACCCTGCATTCTAAGCACCCAGCACAGCGCCTGCGCAGAGGTAAGTACTACTTACCAGCCACTACTCCTTGTGTGAAAGAATGGATGGCTGGTCGGCTGGAAACATGGATGTATAGACGGACTTTCTCCTCTGTCAGAATAATTTCTATTTACAAAGGGGGGGGTAAGTGGAGGTTGGGGAGGTTGGATGCAGATGGAGTTTGATTACGGGGTAATCAATATGGGGCAGGTGCAGGAAGGCAAGAGGTCCTCAGAAGAAATGAGTCTAGCATTGGGTCAAGGGAGCTGGGTCAAAGGAACCACGAATGCTGGGCCTATGGACTGGGTTGGCCTGCCCTGGCCTGCCCTGGTACCCCAGCCTGGAATCTACCCCCAAATGGGAGCCAGAAGAGCAACTGAACTTAAACAGTGATGAGAAATAGTCTCAGAGTGGTATCAGAAAGAGGGCCCAACAGTGCTAGGAGCCTGAAGCTGGGACTCAGAGGACCTTGGATTTAGACTTTATGCATTTGCAAAGCCTTACTGTCAGCTCTAATATTGCATGTAAGCTGAATTTCCTTTCAATAATTAGTACATTTGACCACGAAAAATAAAAATAAAAAACAAAATGAGATTTTACATATACAGTGTTTTGTTTTTAGGCATCTTTATTTTTTATTACAGTTACAATCTTAAAGATCGATTTCTATAAATAACATTTCCTTTTTCCTAATTATAAATATAATACTATTTATTTGGAAAATTTTGAAATTTGAAAAATAGGAAAAAGCATAAAGAAAGTAACTTCTCACCTTCATGAGATACATAACTTTATATACTGTATTTTAATGTATTTTTAACAAAATTGAAATGATTTTACATTTATAGTTTTAGATATTTTTCTTCACTGGGGTCCCCAGATAGTTTGTACAATGTCTAACTTTCATGTACATTTCTCCATGTGCATTTCTCCATTTCCAGAATATTCTTGGAAAGCATCGATTTTGACTAATTATGTAATCATTTGTCATACAGGTAAAGCCTCATTTATTTATTCATTTTCTTCTTGTTGAACATTTGGGACATTTCTCATTTTTTGCTATTATGAATTATGCTGGTATAAACAGAACTGTGTGAAATCCTTTATATGCAGTCTTCCCTTGAAACTTCCTTGCACACCTGCGAGGTGAGTACTATATATATTCGCTTTTTACAGATCGGAGAACTGAGGATCAGTGGGGAGTTAAATATAACAATTTGTCAAAGGTCACTATCTTAGTTTTGGTTCCCCGGAAACAGACCTTGAATAAGGACCTAAATGCAAGGGCCAGGGACTTAGAAAGGATCTCAAAAAGGAAAAAAAAAAAAAAAAAAAAGGTATAAATGGTGGCAGAGATGAGGCTGCAGAGATGTTCAGGTCAGGTTTGTGGACAGGAGAGGGTGACCTGCCTGGGCAGTGAAAGATGGCGTCTACACCCGAGGGCAGTTGGAGACCACGTTTCTATGGGGCCATGGCGGGTGGGCACATTGGCAGGAACTTCTATTTCTTAGAAGTAGAAAAAGAGGAGGAGGAGGGAAAAGGGTCTGTGTGTGGCTGTGTTAGGTCTCCCAACAGTAAGGAAATGGAACATGAGACAAGGAAAGGGGGCCAGCCAACGAAATGTTCATTCCAAAGCAAGTTGCCACTGTGGATAACCAGAGCTTGATCCTGCAGGGGACGCTGGGAGCCAGCGCAGAGCTCATATCTCAGAATTATCCCACAGGAGGGAGGAGGGAGCTGGATACTTTTCACCAGCTCCAGTCTGTCCTGGTTGAGGCTGCTCCCAAGGTGTGTTAATTTTCTATCACTTCTGATTGCTGTTGGGTAAGGACAGGTGGTGGAGAGCAGAGAGAGGGCAAAGCAGGCTCTGGCAGCCACATAAATGCAGGTGCTGGCAGTCAGAAGTCAGGCAGCATTGCCTACAGTGGTGAGGGCAAGGTGGACACTGAGAGAGGCCACCACAGTCACATAGCTAGTAAGTCTCAGGGCTGGGATTTGAACACAGATGTGCCTAACTCCAGAGCTCAGGCCCTTAAGGATCTGGCTTTGCAGGGAACTGAAGCCTCCCTGTGGCCTTCGGTGAGTCACCTCATCTCTTAGATGTCCAGGATCTGTTGGGGATAATACTATCTGCCATCTTTGCCTCAACGCACTGTCATGAGCTAACACAATGGGTGCGTCAGCACTTAGATTATCAGCCAGGCCATGTCTGTTTAGTGCTCTTACTGACTGTCCCATCAGGTGAGTGGGAATCACATCAGGCAGACATCGAGGGTTTTCCCAGGTAGTTACTTAGGAAAAATTAATGGAAGATGAGATGTTTCCCCCAGTTTATGAGATGAGTAGTTTTCCAGATTAATTACATAATATCCAATGTACACATGGCTCATTGGAAGATGAGGTAAGTCCTTGATGAATTTTGGAGCATTCCATTTTTTTGGAAGAAAAAAACATGCTTGCTCATTCCCATGCACTGACAGTCTCCAGGTCTGGATTTTCCCAGGAGGGGGTTTAATTGCCCCCAGAATCTTCAAATTCAAAGTCTCCTCAATGCTAAGCTCCTGGGGAGCTCCATTAAAGTAAAAACGTTGAAGATGCCAGTTGACGCAGGATGCAGATCCTGAAGGAGCCCAGCTGGGCCGCTCACACCAGTGCTGTTCCTCATGGGAAGTCAGCACGGTGGGAGCCCTCCTGGCCTGACTCAAGTTCACACTGGAGGGCATGGTCAAGACAAAATCCTGGTTTCTTTGTATACCACCTATGTTCTCTTCCATCAAAGGTGTAAAGTTTTACCAACCACTGGAGAACAATGTGAATTACTGGGATTGGTACACAACCATTCCCTTATGGCAACTACCTGGGGCAATAATTCTACACACTGCCCTCACCCTGCCACAGGCCTGTATAAGGGTTTATCTAGATTTTGCTAGATACTTACTAGCAACCAAACCATGTTGCTGGTTAGGAAAGAGTGGGGATTCAAATTCACTTCAATTTGGCTTAAAAGCCCAACCTTTTTGGTAAACAGAGCACTGGCTCCACCCGGAGTTCCCCAGCTCCCAAATGCAGCTTTGAAATCCATGAATGTACCAGTGATTACAGATTCTCATCTCTACACCACTCCAGAAATTCAGATAGTTAACTGGTTACCAGGCATCTCAGACTTAAACAGAATTCTTGATTTCTACAATTTTTTTTATCCTTGCCCCAGATTTCCTCCTCTTATCTTTCCTATCATATAAAAGGTACCGCCATCTACCCATTGCTCAGGCCAATAATTTTGTTATTATTCTTGATCTTCCATAATGAATACATTAACAGACCCACAAAATAAACCGCACACCTCCTTCAGTCTCCAGGATAGCTCACCATCCCCAGCACATGTGTAAATGCAAAATTTTCAACTGTACAAAAACAACCACAAATAAAGAGACAAATAAAGCCTTGCAGAATCTTCACAGGAATCCCCCCCTCCAGCTTTCACCTTTACTCCCCTGCAATCCATTCTCTACACATAGACAAAGTATTCTTTTTCAGAAACGTAAGTCATATCATCATTTCCCTGTTAAGACCTCTTCCTGTTTTTCTCACCATACTTCCAGCAAAATGGGTCAATGACACCCTGCTTATCTTAGCCTGACACCTGTAACTCTACCTGGCAGGGCCTCAACCACCCCTCTAGCCTCCATTTTCATCACTCTCTCCCTTGTCTGCCACACTTTATGGCCTTCTCCCAGCTTCTCAAACACACCATACTCATTCCAGACTTCGGGTGATTGCACCAGCTGCTCCCTCCCGGGTTGCTGCACACATGCGTCCTCCTCAGATGGCCTTTCCATAAACACCCAGCACTGGCTGCCTGTGCCTGCCAGGCCCACGCCAGCATGCGTGCATCTCACAAGGTCTTCCAGACTACCTCACACTTACTGCTTTTCAGGTCCAATTACCATGATGCCACAAATATAGTGGACAGAGTGGTTTTCTATGGACTGTCCAAACAATTAAGTCTCCTCCAGACTATACAGTAACAGAGAGCAAGAGATTAATGGGACTCTGGGGCAAAACTGCGTACTGAGGTTTGTACTGTTCTCCTAAGTGAGTGTACTTGCCTCTGATTCTTTTCTATGATGGGGATTATAGAAAGGAGAGAAGAGAGAAAAGGGGATTAAAAGAATACATTTACCAGACCAATAGCCCAAATGCTAGAGGCTGTCTCAATATGTTCTAATAAATGTATCACATCTTATATAACCAATTTGGCTACCATTTGGTTGCATTTACAGCAATCCACCATCTTCCACCACAATCAAGTGTCAGAATGGTGAATTAAATGAGACTAGGATAGGATAGGTACTACCCCACTACATCATCTAAGTCTGGTGTCTAGTATTCCAGTCTAATGAGTATTGTTTTTAATTGGTTATCCTGCTAGGCTAGGGTACAATTTGGGGGCCATGTATTCTCCCTTTCCCACCATGATGACTTTTGCTTCATAGATCATGAAATGAATCTGAGATTTCTGCCAGCTTCTAAGTATATCTATCTCAATTATGAACTTGGGTCCCAGGGAAACAGGCACCACATTGGACCTACTATAAAGTGATTGTGAGCTTGGGACTCAACCTATTCCTGGCTTCCCTAGGCTTCCACTCTAATGAAAAAAGCCATATTGGGCTTTACAACTTGCTGGAAAAATCTCAGTTGAGATTCTAGATTCAGCAGCCCTCAAAAGAGCTGTATATTTCCCACTCCGTGGTATTTAGTACTCTGGAAAATGAACATAGATATCTTTGGAGATACATCAGGGGAAATGCTACAGCTTGTGCTCTGGTGTTACAGGGTCGTTCCTGAAGGAGCCCTGCCTTCACTTCTCATCAGTGAGCTCTGGATTTGAGAACTGCCCCGAGTCTGGAAACTGGGCAAGGGATCGTGATCGTGATTTTTCCTTGTGGCAGCTGATAGCAGCCTCTGCTTACCTTCTCTCAATACTGTTTGTGTAAGTCAGGAAAAATCCTCATCATTGTCTGTCCATCCATCCATCTCACCACTTTCACTAGCACATTTCTTTGCTTTCTTTTTTTTTTAATTTTAGGAGATAGGATCTTGCTCTGTCACCTAGGCTGGAGTGCAGTGGTCCAGTTGTAGCTCACTGACTTCTTGACGTGCTGGGCTGAAGGGAGCCTCCTGCCTCAGCCTCCTCGCCCTGACTGGCTAATATTTTTATTTTTTCACTATATTGCCCAGGCTGCTACCCCCAATTTGGAATGGTACATAGTGACCACACAACTATTCCTTTGCCCCCAAAAGTTAGCCCATAGAAAAGAATCAATAAAATCAATTAACCTCTGATTAGACTCATCAAAAAAAAAGGAGAGAAGACACAAATTACTAATATCAGGAATGAAAAGGGAAATAAGAGCAGAGATCCTAGAGATAATAAAGGATAATAAGGAATGAATATTATAAACCACTTTATTTCACTACATTTAACAATTTAGATGAAATCCAAGGATTTCATGAAACATGCAAACCAAAAGCTCACTCACCAAAAATCACTTAAGAAAAATTAAAGCAGTGTGGTGCCTGTGGCTCAGTGAGTAGGGCGCCAGCCCCATATACTGAGGGTGGCGGGTTTGAACCCGGCCCCAGCCAAACTGCAACAAAAAAGAGCTGGGCACTGTGGCAGGCCCCTGTAGTCTCAGCTACTCAGGAGACTGAGGCAGGAGGATTGCCTGAGCCCGAGAGCTGGAGGTTGCTGTGAGCTGTGATGCCACAGCACCCTACAAGGGTGACAAAATGAGACTTTGTCTCTAAAAAAAAAAAAGAAAGAAAAATTAGACCAGCCAAATATTTCTTTATTAAATAAATTGAAATTATAGTTAAAAACCTTGTCAAAAAACACTCCAGGCCAAGATAGCTTCATTGGTGAATACTACCAAAAATTTAAAGAAGAGATAATACCAATTCTTCGCCAGCTCTCCAGAAAATAGAAGTGGAGGTAACCCTTCCCAATTCATTTTATGTGGCTATTATTATTACCCTGATACAAGAAAAAAAGGATAAAAATACAAAGATATTATAAAGAAAGAAATCTACCAGCCAATATCTCTTATGAATACAGATACAAACATCCGTAAGAAGACTTTAGCAAATAAAATAGCACTATATATAAAAAAAAACAGGAGCCCTTTTGACTAATTTCAGTATATCCCTGGAAAGCAAAGTTGGTTTTTAACATTGAAATCAAGGTACTTCACTTTATTAGCAGAATGAAGAAGAAAACTCATACAATAATTTCAACTGGTACAGAAAAAGCATTCACAAAATGGCAACACGTGTCCATGGTTAAACTCAAAATTTAGAAATCTGTCATAAAGTAGGAATGGAAGAGAGTTTGTCAGTCTGATAAAGGTCTTCTAGAGTCACCCTTTCTACCACATAGGTTTTTGACAAAGTTTTTAACTGTAACAGATTTAGGAGCAACAACCATCTGCCTATTTTGTGGTCTTAAGTAATTGGAGGATAGTCCTTGGATCGCTGGAAGTGTTCTATTTCTTTATAAGAAAGTGTCATATTTCACCAAAAAAAGAAAAAAAGACTTTAAAATGGTGACTAAGGCCAGGCTCCGTGGCTCACACCTGTAATCCCAGTACTCTAGGAGGCTGATTTGGGTGAATTGCCTGAGCTTACGAGTTCGAGACCAGCCTGAGGCAGAGTGAAAGCTACTGTTTTAGCTACTCTAAAAAAAGTAGCTAAGCATTGAGGCGGGCAACTGTAGTCCCACTACTTGGGAGGCTGAAGCAAAAGAATCACTTACCGAGTTTGAGGTTGCTGTGAATCCCTAGTCCTTTGAATGGTTTTTACTTATAGTAGGTATTCAGCAAAGTTTTTTTTTTTTTTGTAGAGACAGAGTCCCACTGTACCGCCCTCGGGTAGAGTGCCATGGCGTCACACGGCTCACAGCAACCTCTAACTCTTGGGCTTACGCGATTCTTTTGCCTCAGCCTCCCCAGCAGCTGGGACTACAGGCGCCCGCCACAACACCCGGCTATTTTTTTGTTGCAGTTTGGCCGGGGCTGGGTTTGAACCCGCCACCCTCGGCATATGGGGCTGGCCCCCTACTTACTGAGCCACAGGCGCCGCCTCAGCAAAGTTTTTAAATAAATGAATGTTTTCAGATACATATTGTTTGTTAATAAGAACCATCTGTGCCTCACTGACCACAGTGTAGTATGTAGGAGAAGCCCAGGAAAAGTTCTTAGGTTCCCCAGACCTTCCTTCAGGGCTCCCTAGATTTGCAGACTTGACTGAAAGCTCTGCTCTGCTGACCAGGCTGCTGGTCAATAGGTCTCTCAGGTAGTCCAAAGGAATTGTACTAAGACAATGAGGTATGGTATACTTCATACCCATATTCTGCATGCTAAAGAAACCTTTTTGTTTGCTTCTGCTAAAACTTGTGCCAGCTAATACTTTGATTACAGAACAATAAACCTTCTTTATAGCAGGGATTATTATACCCATTTAATAGATGAGGACAATGGT
This sequence comes from Nycticebus coucang, assembly GCF_027406575.1. NCBI lineage: Eukaryota > Metazoa > Chordata > Mammalia > Primates > Lorisidae > Nycticebus > Nycticebus coucang. Next base: position 45,226,940 of record NC_069801.1, on the reverse strand, counting down.
GGACATGGTTCATTTTCTTTCTGTGTGTTTTACTCATCCTCAGTTGAATAGCAGCTAGACTTATGAATAAGAGTTACCTCTACTTTCAACTTTAGAAGTGGGCTTCGAGTAGTTGAGAACAGGAATTGGCAAACTTTTTTCTCAAAGAGCCAACTGGCAAATATTTTAGACTTTGTGATCTATACACATGATTTTAGATCTTTACAAGATCTCTGTCCCAAGTACTCAATTCTGCATACATAAACAAAAATCTCTGTGTTCCAAAGCAACTTTATTTATGAAAACACTGGCAGGCCCGATTTGGCCTGTGGCCCATAGTTTGCTGACCCCAGACCTAGAGCAGCCTTCCTCAACCAGGATCCTCATCTGAACTACCTAACAGAAAACTGTTTGAAAGGAAAATGCTCTCAATTTTCTCAAAGATGGCACAGACTCTAGAGCAGCGGTTCTCAGAATATGGTCCACCGTCTCATGGCATCAGCATCCCTGGCAATTTGGTGGAAATATAAATGCTCAGGACCCACCCCTGAATCAGAAATTCTAGGAATGGGGCTCAGCAATCTGTGTCTGCATGCCACAGCCCCCCACTATTCAGAATAGATGCTAGCCAGGGCCCTAGAACTTGGTCCTGAAAGACCCCTCTTGCACTAGAAATTTATCCTTTCCTTGCTGAAGCATGAAATTGTCTGCAGGGTTCTGAGGGAGAAGCAGAGAGACCAGGATAGGGGAGAGACATTTGAGAAGCAAATAGCTAATGAGTACTGAAATAGCTATTCGCCAAGCATTTCAAAGTGTTTAACTATTTTAACAACCAGTTCAGCTGTACCAGGGCACACCAGTAGCCCAGCTGCCCAGGTTCAAGGGCACAAGCCTCAACCATTAACTCCAGTGATTGCCCTGCTCCCCTGTGAATAGGCCATAAGAGACCATCCTAAAGATGAAGGCCACACAGGGTCAGTACAGGAGCACACAGATGAATCAGAGAGCAATGGTGCCGCCTCCCTGAATGAGCCACTTCCTAAGCTCATTCTACTTCTGGATGTTCCATTTACATGACCCAGTTTGAACCGGATTTTCTAGCCTTAACATCTGCAATTGGATCTGAAAAAGCAAAAAATAAGGCCCAGAAAGGTATTATAAGAAAAGCGTACTTCTAAGGGCCTGACCAAAATGTTCTCTTTTTTCCTGAAGTTCTGGGTAGTGGAGACCCTCCCTTCTTCATCAGAGTTTCCAGCCAGGCACCCTTCTCCCCAGTTGTGTGTTGGGCTGGCTGCAATGCTTGTTTATTAGTGAAATGCATCCGATCAGAGAGGCCTGCCTGACAAGTTCATTACATATCAATTTAATTAGCTGATTTACATTTAATTTACATTTCAATTAATGTCTTTAGCAACAAAACGCTGCCTTAATAGGGTAATTGCCTGTTAGGCAATATGTAAAAGAATAAATAGTTGCATTCTGTGGAAGAATTCCTATTTTCAATTTTTTATTACCATAAATAACTGAAATAATTATTGCTCTTAAGGGCCACGTCCTCGTTTCCTTCTGGGCCTAATTATAAAGACTTAGTACCTCATTAAGCAAAATGGTTTTAGAGTCACAGAAAAACATTACTCCAATCGTGACTCATTAGTTTCAACAAAAGAAGAGGGAACTGTTATAGTAGGCACATTTGGGGTACTGGGGAATTTGTTTTTGTTTTGTTTTTTAATTTTTTAAATTAATACCTTTTTATTTTATTTTATTTTATTTTTTGAGGCAGAGTCTCAAGTTGTGGCCCTGGGAAGGGTGTCACAGCTCACAGCAACCTCCAGCTCTTGGGCTTAGGTGATTCTCTTGCCTTAGCCTCCCAAGTAGCTGGGACTATAGGCGCCCACCACAACGCCTGGCTATTTTTTGTTGCAGTTTGGCCAGGGCCGGGTTGAACCCGCCACCCTTGGTATATGGGGCTGGTGCCCTACTCACTGAGCCACAGGCACCACCCGGGAATTTGACTTAATATAGGTAAGTCTTATCATTTATGAGCCACAATTCCATAATACAGAAGGTGTTTTACTATGCACACCTGTTGGAATGCTGGTCTCTGGGGGCTCAAACAGCCTATTTAAAGCATTTCTAGAAAAAGGGAGGCTCAGTGCATATTGAAATAGCTATTATAGAGTTTAAAATTTATTTTTTACATTTTCTTTTCCTTCTCATTCTGTTGCCTGGGCTACGGTACAATGGCATCATCAAAGCTCACTGTAACCTTAAATTTCTGGGCTCAAGCGATCCACCTGCCTCAGCCTCCCGAGTAGCTGGGACTACAGGTGGGCACCACCACACCCGGATAATTTTTCTGTTTTTTGTAGAGATGGGAATCTTGCTGTGTCACTTAGGCTGATCTTGAACTCTTGGCTTCAATTAATCCTTCTACTTCCATCTCCCAAAGTGCTAGGATCATGGGTTTGTGCCACCATGCCTGGCAACGGTTTGGGTTTTAAAAGTTCATTCTTCTGTTACAATAAGGTCTGTTCCCTTCTTAAAGCGATTGTAATAGGGGCCTGCTGGAGAAGACGTTTTGCCAGAGGTATAATAATTACTGTATTATGCAAGTAATTGTGTAAGAAGAGACTCTGTCCTAGAAAAGATAGGAACAGAAGTGGGCTGGGAACTGTGGAAGAAAGGGCACATGGCCTGAGAAATGGGGAGAATAAGACTCTGCCATACACTCATGGAAGAAACTAGGGGAGAGGAAGGACCGAACTCTGGGTCTGGGAAGGGTCGGACGCCAGGGTTGAGGCGCTATGGTCCTTGTGATGTGGCTGTGTGTCTTCCAGGAAGTTGCATTCCTGCAAAATTTGTTGAAGGAGCAAGCAAGTACTAAGCTTTCTTGCTGAAAACTGAAAACTTTTGGGCCAAAGGATAGGATCTTTAGGGCTATCCCTCTTCAAAGAAACTTGGTAATCTTTACTGCGAGCTCTGCAGCGGGCGGGCAGCGTCTTCTGTACTGTATTGGGCTCCATTCAACAGTGCCACCACGTGGGAGCAGGTGGCAACTGCAGGAAGTGGAGCGCTAGGCTTTGTTCTGTCTCCACTTGGCTGTGAAAGCCTGATGAACCCCTGTTCCAATATGATTCTTAGATATTCAGAGGAACGAAGCGAGGACTTGGGAAAGAAGTACTGAACTTCCAAAAAGATAAAAAGAGGAATAAGAGAAGGAGAACTTGATTATTTAGTCGGAAAGAGAGGGACCATATCTGCACCCTAATATTTTGGAAGCATTCATTCCAGTTATATGACAACTGGTCCTAGCTTCCCCCTTTTTCCTGCTCAGAGCCAGTATGCTCCCTGTCTTCCTTTAAGATATTAAATGAGGGGATGTAGGCTCTCATCACACCTTGGCTAGTTCTCAAATCACATTTCCAAAGTAAACATCTCTAATCTCTCTCAATCACATTTTAGTTTTTCTTTCTTTCTTTTCTTTTCCTTTTTTTTTTTTTGGATAAGATTTTCAGATCCAGGCGGTGCCTGTGGCTCAGTGAGTAGGGAGCCGGCCCCATATACCGAGGGTGGCGGGTTCAAACCGTGCCCTGGCCAAATTGCAACAAAAAAATAGCCGGGCGTTGTGGCGGGCGCCTGCACTCCCAGCTACTCGCTACTCGGGAGGCTGAGGCAAGAGACTTGCCTAAGCACTGGAGTTTGAGGTTGCTAATGTAATTAAATTTACTAAAGTATTCCCTCAGAGTTTAGACATTTTTTGTTTATAGTCAGGAACATTTCTCCTACTCTTGGTGTATAGAAAAATTCATTTATATTTTCTTTCTTTTTTTTTTTTTTTTGTAGAGACAGAGTCACTTTATGGCCCTCGGTAGAGTGCCGTGGCATCACACGGCTCACAGCAACCTCCAACTCCTGGGTTTACGCTAGTCTCTTGCCTCAGCCTCCCGAGTAGCTGGGACTACAGGCGCCCGCCACAACGCCCGGCTATTTTTTTGTTGCAGTTTGGCCGGGGCTCGGTTTGAACCTGCCACCCTCGGCATATGGGGCCGGCACCCTACTCACTGAGCCACAGGCGCCGCCCCATTTATATTTTCTTATAGTTATTTTTTGTACCCCAGAATTTCAAATAAACTCCTGAAAAATTACTATGCACACCAGCAGCACCCCCCTCACACGAGTCCCAGCACATTGCAGGCTTCCAAAAGTGCTTGTCCTCTGGCTCTGCGCTCGTAGCTCAGTGGTTAGGGTGCCAGCCATATACACCAGGATTGCTGGGTTCGAACCTGGCCCAGACCTGCTAAAACAACAATGACAACTGCAACAAAAAAATAGCAAAATAGCTGGGCATTGTGGTGGGCACCTATAGTCCCAGCTACTTGGGAGGCTGAGGCAAGAGAATCGCCTAAGCCCAGGAGTTGGAGGTTGCTGTGAGCTGTGACGCCACAGCACTCTACCAAGGGTGATAAAGTGAGACTCTGTCCCTAAAAAAAAAAAAAAGATTTTCAGATCCACGGGCACTTTAGCAACACTAGTCTGAACGTTTGTTATCAGGCTTGTTGACAGGCTTTTAAAAACAGACACCAAAATCTGATGGCAAACTGTAGAATTGGTCAGCACAGTTCAGTGTAAAGGAGGCTCTCAGGATCGCGGCAGCCGGTCCCTACCAGCAGGGGGCGCGTGCAACCACTCTTGGTTTACCAGACTCAGTCCTCCTTTTTTATAACACATATTTTATAACATTTAATTTTTTATATAAAACTCACAGAAAATATAATTTTCTTGCACATTCAACTTTTAAAAATGCATATAATATTCTAATTGTAATATAAATGGGAAATAAAAGGGAAGTAACATGCTGCAGAACAATATCTATTTCCACATCTAAATGCTCTGGCACAACTACATGAAAAGACTTAATGAAGTAGTGTATGCTTACGCAAATGTGAGAACTGGAAATGCTAGCTAACTCAGTCAGGATATTGAATTGTTAATTCAAATACTACCATTAACTGTGAGTGATATGCTTTTCTAACTCTTATACAACTGTTGGTAGGGTTCTGAACAAAACAAAATAAAGTCTTCTCTTGATTTAAAAGGAAGTTGCATTCCTGGAAATTTTCTCTGTATTAAAACCATGCCAAAAAAAAAAAAAAAAAAAGAGGCTGGGCTCAATGGCTCAATTCTGTAATCCTAGCACTCTGGTAGGCAGAGGCGGGTGGAATGCTTGAACTCATGAGTTTGAGACCAGCCTGAGCAAGAGCAAGACACCCATCTCTTGAAACAAAAAATAGCTGTGTGTTATGGTGGGCACCTGTAGTCAGCTACTTGGGAGGCTGAGGCAAGAGGATTACTTGAGGCCAGGAGTTTGAGGTTGCTGTGAGCTATGACGCCACAGCACTCCACCAAGGGTGACAAAGTGAGACTCTGTCTCAAAAAAAAAAAAAAAAGGCCCGACATGTTGGCTTACCCCTGTAATTCCAACACTCTGGGAGGCTGAAGTGGGAGGACAAGACCAGCCTGGACCATGTAGTAAGACTTCAAATACACAAAATCTTTTAAAAAATTATCCAGGCATGGTGGTATGTGCCTATAGTTCCAGCTACAGGAGAGGCTGAGGTAGGAGATCTCCGAAGCCTAGGAGTTTCAGGCTACAGTGAGCTATGATTGTGCCACTGCACTCTAGAATAGGCAGCAGAGCACAACTCTGTATCTTTACCAAAAAAAAAAAAAAAAGACAAAGAAATACTTTGAGTTTGTATGTCAGATATTTATAAACAAATTTTTCACCTGTAAAAATACATAAAGAGATAAGACTTGGAGTTGTTGGTGTCCTCATTGAGTAGGAATACCTGGCATTTGTGAATCTTGCCTGCTATGTGCCAGGAGCATCACTTGGTTGTGTGATAATCATTTTTAGATGACTCACAAATTTCTGAAACACCTACAGAGTGTCTGAAATCATTCTCACATCCTCATGGATATCACTTGCCTAAAGCACTGCAGATTTGTGCTTCTGTTCCCCTTCCTTAGAACCCCAGTTTCCTTTGAACTAGAATTCCTGTCTTGAACTCAGTGTCAGTGGGCTAGGGATATACTCCTTTATTCTCAGCTGTTCCTTAGTGTACATTCCTCAGGACTCCAATACAGAGTATCATTACACTTTGAAGATCATGCAAACTACCCTTACTTGGTTGTAGCCTTCTTTATTTCGTGAGAGGGTCTTACTTGTCCACATGGGAATGCAGCCCCTGTGAGACTCACCATGTCTGTGCTTCCCAGCCTGACTTGCAACAGCCAGTACCTTCTGGAGCCCACTCTGCTCACATAGGAGGCCAGAGTTCACACCCTCAACCAATGCCTGATGAGATGAGTGGGTAAAGGCCTGGGCCATATTCCTCACCCTTTGGGTGGGATGTCTGAGATATATACTCTACACTGGCTGTCAGAGTTCCTTGGTGGGACTGCTCTCCAGTTTCCCATTGGTGGGAAATTGTTTGACAGCCCCCCTTTAATGGCCTCCTTCTTCCTCTGATTAGTGTTTCCCAGGGTCATGTCCTCAGTAAACTACTTGCACTCAAATAATTGTCTGAGGTTTTTGAGTGATCTCAAACTAAGACAGGACCTCTGGTATCCAGGAATCCTGCCCTTGTAAGGAGGCATAGATCTTCTGGGGAGAAGGTCAGAGGGACTTTGGCACCTGGTGACTGAGCCCCAGATTACTGGCCTGTGAATCCTCAAGCAGATTGAATTTCATAGGATGCTCCTATGAAAGCAAAATCCATGGGTTTTGAAGAAGCGCCTGGTAAAGGAGGAGACCCAGGAGTCCTGTCTTGGAATTTGTGTTAACTGTGGATTGGCGGGAAGGAATCATGTTTTGCACTTGGTCCTGGATGCTCCTATTCAGTTGTCTTCTAACTTGGCCTTGGATGACATAACCCACACTCATCGAGAATGAGTATGAAAATCACAAAGGGCAATTACTTTTGGCAAACTTTGCAAGGAGCTGTTTGTAGTAGGTTGACAGTCCCTCCGAAGTCTGACTGAGGGAAATGTTTTCCCTGGCTAGAGAGACTCTTTGCTTCAGGGATCCTTCACAGGGAGGGCAGTCTAAAGAGTGACAGCAATGGCAGTAGAGGTGCGGGGTATCAGTCTTCTTCTGCCACGGTAGTAGCACTAATTGACAAAGTAGGCCACAAAGAGCTGGAGTGGAGCCAGTGGCTCCCGAGGACACCTTAACCACCCAACACCAGTGGGGAAGGGAGGGATCTGCAGGAAGGCTCTGAAGTCCCAATGGCCTTGCCGAGTGGGAGCTATACTCTCATTCATCCGCAGGACTGGGATACGGTACTCTGATGGAGCAAGGGTCACATTTGCTTCAGTTAGCGCATTCCAAAGCTGCCCTATAACTGCGAAATAGATGGGGGCTTTCTTTTCCCCTTTATAGTTTATTGGCAGAGGATCAAATGTTTTATAGGGCAAACGCTGCCATCCGCCCAGCTGTGCTTAGCAGTTACTGCCAGCAAGGATGTTTCAGCTGGGACTCACACTAGGGTAACTTCGGGTTTTAAAGCCTGCCTCTGAATGCTTCTCTCCATGCCCTTTAAATGTTGCAAATCAAAGAGGCACTCAGGGAAGCTTGGGGATTGGCAAACTTCCTGCTGTAGCAATGAGAATACAGGCCTTTGTGTGGCCAGCACAGCTAGGGGTGAAGAGGACACAGCTTACCCAGGAGGTCCCAAGCCCCCACTAGACAAGCGGAGCAATTCCCCCGGCTAAGGTTAGGCTGAGATACTACTGATGATGCTTCACCAACTACCAACAGTATCAGCTTCACAGACATCAGCACAGTGGTTCCTGCTCACTCCTCTTCTTCCTCCTTTCCCTGGCTTTCACCTCTCTCCGCTCCGTCAACATTCATGCAGAGCCTGCTCCGTGACAGTGCCCTCTGTGGGACAGACCAACAGATTACAGGTTCAGGAGACTTCAGGACCCCTGACTTGCACTAGCCCTTCCCCCAGTAATGGGTTCCCCGAAAACAGTTTTATAAATTGCAAAGGAAAGGTATTTCAATGGCAGTCTTCTGGAACCCTTGTCTTTTTCCACTCTCTTGCCTTCACATACAGTGGCAACGAAGTGGTATGAGCAATTTTGTGATTCAGCCAAAGGGAGGTATGGGTTTAGTACAGTGTTTTTCAACTTTTTTTTATTTTTTTGAGACGGAGTCTCACTATGTAGCCCTCGGTAGAGTGCCGTGGCATCACAGCTCGCAGCAACCTCCAACTCCTTGGCTTAAGGGATTCTCTTGCCTCAGCCTTCCAAGTAGCTGGGACTACAGGTGCCCATCACAACGCCTGGCTATATTTTGTTGTTATTGTTGTTGCAGTTGTCATTGTTGTTTGGTTGGACAGGGCTGGGTTCAAACCCGCCAGCCTCAGTGTATGTGGCTGGCACCATAACCACTGTGCTACAGAAGCTGAGCCAACCTTTTTTTTCTTTTTTTAAATCTCATAGCACATTTGAACCTACAGTTAAACTTCTGTGGCACACTCAAATTATGTTGATAAATATATATATGTGTGTGTGTATGTGTGTGTATGTATATATACATACTGTGCTTTGAACTTCTTTCAAAAATAATTTAAATAATGACCTTTAACATTTTTCATGGAAAGCTCTGCTCCCGTAGCTCAGTGGTTAGGGTGCCAGCCACATACACTGAGGCAGGCAGGTTCAAACCCAGCCTGGGCCAGCTAAACAATGACAACTGCAACAAAAAAATAGTCAGGCATTGTGGCGGGCACCTATAGTCCCAGCTACTTGGGAGGCTGAGGCAAGAGAATTGCTTAAGTCCAAGAGTTTGAGGTTGCTGTGAGCTGTGAAGCCACCGCACTCTACTGAGGGTTACATAGTAAGACTCTGCCTCAAAAAAAAATTTTTTTTTTCATGGCACACCTAAGATCCCCTCATGGCACACCAGTGCCCCGTGGCACACTGGGTTGAAAATCTCTGGTTTAGTGGGTTATGTTTACGTAATTCACGGTTACTTTCAAATGTTTTCAGTATTGCTAGCCACCTCTGGTATGGGAATGGCCTCCAGGAATGCTGCTCTGGCCCCCTGTAGTGACTTGCTCACATCATGACCCACTGGGGGCATACTTGGCCTCTACAACAAAGACACTGGTGACAAACTGGCTAATGAATGCTGCCAAGTCAGAGTACAGGGCATTAGTAACCCACAGGAGGAGCAAAATGCCCTGAAATTTTATAGCAAATAATAACAGAAACTTGATGGAGGTTTTTTAAAATGACAGTCTGAAAAATTTACAAGACATGACCAATAAGGAGTTGTGAAGCTAAAATAAACTTTCCTGAATTCTATAAAATAAAAACCCACTTTTGATCAATCATACTATAAGAAAGACAGGATTATTTTTCTCTTCTCTTCAAAGAAAACAATCTTACAAAAACAATTGTCAAATGGAGAGGTGACCAGAGAATAAACACAAGAAGTACAAGAAGAAAAGTATTATAGCCATGTACCAGGCAGTCAATCAAAAAAAATATAATGTGACTTTTTTTGATTTCGAGATTTAAAAAAATTTGATTTTTTATTTGTTCCCTTATTCTAAATACACATTCACTTCCTTAATTTTCCACCAATAAGTTTTGTATTATTTCTCTTAAAGAGGCCTCCCTGAATTTTATGAGCTTCAGGGTCCACAAACCTTGACCCCACCTGGCTTAGTGACAGTTACTGGGAACAGACTGGTCAAGACCTGGCCCTTGGCTTTAAGGATCTCACAGGCTGCTGGGCCAGCCGAATACAGAAGCCGACAATTACACTGAGTGTCAGCAGGAAGTCCAGGGCCTTCTTCACCTCACTTCTGCCCCTATTCATTTTTGTTTCTATTTAGATATGATTTGAGGGCTCAATGTACCTTGCTTGCTCTCACAGCTTCCACCCCTCACTTCTCCCTCTCACATCTGAGGCAGTCTCAGACCCTTCCCCCCACAGCCACGCCTCAGAATTCATCTCACCTCCATGTGAAAATCACTCTGTCCTTTCTGACTGCACTAGTCTATTCTCATTATGTCCTCCGGATTTCCCTATTTATACCTGTAGAGCAGTCTTGAAATTATTTTAGAAGCACAGTTTTTAATCAGAAGAGGAATTAGGCCATGTGCTGTCCCCCACCTGGTCCATCTTGCCCTGCCATCCCAGTGAGCTGTGGTCTCCTTTATAGCTTTGGCAAAATGACTAAGAAATTGAGAACGGTAGAAAGATTTAAAGGAAGTAGAGTTTCATCTGCTGTGAGTACAGAGAGGTCTCTGTAATCCCTGCCTTATGTGTGGTGCTGGTCTGGGTCCTGGGAGGGTGAGAAGAGTGACTTTGGTAAGGGCTTTGGTAAGGGTATACCATCTGTCTACCAGGCTCAGAGCTCTTCAAAGACAAAAGCTTAATCTTTTTTTTTTTTTTTTTTTTTTTTTTAATTTTTTTATTAAATCATAAGTGTATACAATGATATGATTATGGGGCATCATACACTCACTTCATAAACCATTTGACACATTTTTATCCCAGTGGTTAACATAGCCTTTCCGGCGTTATCTCAGTTACTGTGCCAAAACATTTATATTCTACATTTACCAAGTTTCGCAAATACCCCTGTAATATGCACCACAGGTGTGATCCCACCGATTCCCCTCCCTCTACCCACCCCCCCCTTTCCCACTTCCCCCTATTGTTAAGACATGAAACTATAAAAAGCTTAATCTTATTAGTTTCTGTATCCACCATGCTCGGTGGCTCAGATTCATAAATATTTCATGAAGGGTAGAGAGCAGGGCAAGAGGGATGTTTTATAAAAGAAATTCCCCTAAACCTTTCTGTGTCTTCATTTCAAAAGCGCGTTTCACTTTTCTATGACACATTACTCCTTCTCTCAGCCTCCAAGAAAGATGTTAGTTTATTGATTCGAGGCTGACCCCTTTACATGCGCCCTTGACCCCAGACTTTCCTGAGACCTCCAAAATATAGCTTCAGTAATTATCTTATCAATTTCTGGTTGCAGCCTCTTTCTCTAACTCTCTACTGCCTCTTCCCACTCAACCTACGACCATACTCAAGTTTCTCCTATCCTTGAACACACGCGTGTGCACATGTATGCATAGCCACTCCCCCATGATCACCACCTTCTGAGCTACGTCCCCTGTGACTGCTAACTATGAGCTTGTTTTTTTCTGCACTTGCCGTCTTCGCCTTATTTGGTATTCATCTGTATTTATCCATTAACTGAAACTCATTTGATGAAGGTCATCAATGACCAATAATTTCTAAATCTATTAGGCAATTTGAGTGCTTATTCCACCAAAGCCATACAGCCTGGGGCTCTGATGATCCTCACCCCATCCCCAAATCCCTTTCCCCTGGTGGCTTCCATGACAGTGAGCTCTGCTGCTTATTCTTGTGCGTACTCGTGTTCATCTCCTTCCTGGACACGTAGCCAGGAGATTCTGTGAACAGAGGCTTTCATTTTCCACATATTCTTTCTCTCCTTCTCTTTCAATGTTTAAGCTATGGTGCTGCAGCTTAAGAGGGCCACTGACCACTCAATGTTGTATCCCAAGAAGACCAAGGGAGAATGGGGAGAAAGAATCTGAGCCATGCTGGGATGGGATGTTGAAGGAATCGGGGCTCAGAAACCTGGAGAAGAAAGATGTCATGGGGACAGGAGAGGAGGGAGCCCATGTCCAAAGCGGGTGCAAATCATTAAATAACCATTAAGTCAACTCTCTGAGAAGGTAAATCTTGTTTCATTGTAATTGGTCTATGATTGGGGTCTCAGCCTGGCTACACAGTGGAATCACCTGCAGAGTTTATATATATATATAATCAGAACCTTTGGGAATGAAGCCTAGGTGTTTGTATTTCTTCAGTGTCCTCAGGCAGTCCTAGTCAAGTTGAGAAGGACTGGTCTAAGCCCGCCATGAACATCCTTTTCCCACTTATGGGCTCCTCTATCTCCAGGTTCCTCTACACCTGCAGGAGGCGTTGGTCTGTTTAGAGCAGGGGTCCTCAAACTGCGGCCCGCGGGCCACACGAGGCAGTGTGATTGTATTTGTTCCCGTTTTTTTTTTTTTTTTTTTTTACTTCAAAATAAGATATGTGCAGTGTGCATAGGAATTTGTTCATAGTTTTTTTTTTTTAAACTATAGTCCAGCCCTCCAATGGTCTGAGAGAAGTGAATTGCCCCCTGTTTAAAAATTTTGAGGACACCTGGTTTAGAGGCTTCTGGAAAAGCCTTTATTTTCCTATAAAAAGGGGGATGGCCCTCTAAACGTGCTAACAACAATGAAGTGGAGAGCTAGAAAGGGCCCAGGCTTTAAACCAGCATTCCTCTCCTGTCAGACTGTTCCTTGTATGAGATTGTTAAATACATTAATTTTTAAGTAAATGATAATTGAGTTTTTTCTATTTGCAACTAAAAGCAATTCCCTGGAGTATTTGATATTTTCTTATGCTGAATGCTATTATGATTTTTTTTTTTTTTAAATAGAGTTTCACTTTGTTGCCCTGGGTAGAGTGCTGTGTAATCATAGCTCATAGCAAACTCCAACTCCCAGATTTAAGTGATCCTTCTGCCTCAGCCTCCCAAGAAGCTGGGACTACAGGTGCCCACCACAACGCCCAGCTAATTTTTCTAGTTGTTGCAGAGACAGAGTCTTGCTCTTGTTCAAGGTGATCTTGAACTCCTGAACTTAGGCGATCCTCCTGCGTCCTAGACTGCATGAGGTGTGGCGTCCAGCCACTATTATGACCTTTTAGCCCCTTGATAGAAACAGAAGTACAGCCATGCTAATTTTCAGAGTTTAGAAAAATGAGTGTTTGCAGGATGAAAATGTTCAATGGATTTAACATATTTCTTTTTACTATTTATAGCAGAATTGCTACTGTTTATTGCTAGAATTGCTGTAACAAAATACACAGACTGAGTGGCTTAAAACAACAGAAATTTATTTTCTCACAATCCTGAAGGTTTGAAGTCCAAGAGCACGGAGTCGGCAGAGGTGGTTTCTCCTGAGGCCTCAATCTGTGGCTTGCAGATGGCTGTCTTCTCTCTGTGTCCTCACCTGGTTGTTAATGGAAAAACCAAGCTCAGAAAAATGTTTTAGAGGTTTACTCAGAGTTGAATATGAGTGCCCATGGTCTGGAAAGACATAGTTTGAGGATGTCTTGAGAAAGTGCACCCAAGGTGAGCAGGTTACAATTTGGTTTTATGTATTTTAGGAATTTACATATTAATAGGAAATACAGGTAAAATCATAAGTCAATATATGGAAAGTATACATTGGTTTGGCCTCAATGGCAAAACATCTTGAAACAGAAGTTTATAGGTTATAAGCGGATTCAGAGATTCTTTAATTTGTAGTTGGTTAAAGAAATAAAGTTTTATCTAAAAGCTTGGAGTCATTAGAAAGGAATCTTTTAAGTTAAAATAATAAAATCTGTTAATCTTAGAGCAAGCCATAATATACTGACTCAATATAATCTGCTAAATAAATTGATGACCTATAGGTGTGACTTAACCTTCGCCTTGCTTTGCCCCAGGCCCTGCTTATAATTTAGTATTTTACAGCCACAAAGAGCATGTGTGGTCAGTCCTATGTTGGTCAGTTGTGTCTAAACCCTCACTTATCTTTCAAAAGAACTTCTTTCCAAATCACAGTCACATTCTAAGTTATTGGGAGTTAGGACTTTAACATACAAATTTTGGGGAGATACAATTTGTTCCATAACACTGGTGATTGTAATTTGGCCAGGAATGGGATTCATAACTGGCTTAGACCATTTGTTCTCAATCCTGACTATAATGTCCCAGTGAAGTTTAAAAAATAGAGATATCTGGGGCTCACTCCCAAAGGTTCTGATATAAATGGTCTGAGATGAGACCAGATACGTACTTAATTTTAGGTGTTGTTAACCATTATCCTTCTAAGTTAGAGATGGCTGAACCCACTAAAGAAAAGCCTTTTACTTTATTTGTAAAACAACCCAGAAATTTGGCTGGGTGCAGTGGCTCATGCCTGTAATCCCACCACTCGGGAAGGCCAAGGTGGGTGGATAGCTTGAGCTCAGGAGTTTGAGACCAGCCTGAGCAAAAGTAAGACCTTATCTCTACTAAAAATAGAAAAACTGAGGCAAGAGGATCACTTGAGGCCCAGAGTTGGAGGTTACTATGAGCTATGACACCCTGGCACTCTACCCAGGGTGACAGCTTGAGACTCTACCTCAAAAAAAAAAATCAGAAATTTAAGGGAGCAGTGAGAAGCTAAGCTTGTTCTGATGAGGGAGAGCTGAGAGAGGAGCTACAGGAAAGGGTGGCTGTTTGGGATCAGGGTGAGACTGTACATCTCGTTCAGAAAATGGAGAAAGACCCAACTCTTCTCCACTCTTCCCTATGAGAACAAGGGGAAATGAAGACACCCAGAGGCCTTGGCAAGCTACATCTGTTTGAGGAAGAATACCCAGAATGGGGTACTCAGGGTTGCTGGGGGAGGAGGGCAATCACTTGATGCTTATATGGCCGTCTGGGTTTTCTCCACATTCTCAATCAATAGGCCTCACCCATTTTCAGAGACTGGTATCAGAATTTAATTTTGTTGAAATTTGCAGGTAGCCTACATAGGACTGAGGAGGGCTGCTCATCAATTTAGGGAGCTAAGAAACCACCCTCAACAGACACCACAGAAGAGTTATTCATTTCCTGAGGGAAAGACTTAAGACGTCCTTCGAGATCACTATTTGGATCATGATTTTAAAAATGGTAATTTATTTATTTATTTTTTTATAGGGTTCACAAATAAAACTTGTTCTTAATTCCAGCCTCTCCAATATTCTCAAATTAAGAGACAGCTTCAGGGCAAAGATTAAACCCTGGGTGAAACCATAAAATCCTTTGTTAAAACCTCAGAAATATCGGGCGGCGCCTGTGGCTCAGTCAGTAAGGCGCCGGCCCCATATACCGAGGGTGGTGGGTTCAAACCCGGTCCCGGCCAAACTGCAACCAAAAAAATAGCCGGGCGTTGTGGCAGGCTCCTGTGGTCTCAGCTACTCGGGAGGCTGAGGCAGGAGAATCGCTTGAGCCCAGGAGTTGGAGATTGCTGTGAGATGTGTGAGGCTACGGCACTCTACCGAGGGCCATCAAGTGAGACTCTGTCTCTACAAAAAAAGAAAAAACACCTCAGAAATATCTAAGGTAGTGCCTTAAGGACTGTTCTGTTCAGATCAAGGGCCTACTAAAGATACTCAAGGGGTGCTTTGCTTCTTGGAGGAAGATCCTCTTTGTTAACCAATATAAATCTCAAGAATGCAAAGAGTGCTGTCCTTCAGCAGCATGACAACAAAGCTCAGGATAGAAAATCTTGATGAGATTTATGAGTGTTTTATAATTTTAAAATAGGTGTTTGTTGTGTTTTATAGTTTTACCTACACTGTTAGGTCTAAAATCCACGTAGAATTAGAATGGAGTACTCTTATTTATTTTTTTCCCTAAAAGATACTCAAATGTTCTAGCACTATTTATTAAAAGGACTATTATTTCCCCCTCTGCATTCCCAAATCTATTTTGCCATTCTATCTCTCTTTGTAGCAATTCCATAATGCTTTAATTATCATGGCTTTATAATCTTGACATATGCCAGGGCAAATATCTCCTTCCACATCCCACTTCATTTCTATTTGTTTTTTGTTGTTGTTTTATTTGGTTTTGTTCAGAGATGGGGTCTTGCTCTTGCTCAGGCTGGTCTCAAATTCCTGAGCTCAAGCAATCCACCGGTTTCAGCCTCCCAGAGTGCTGAGATTACAGGAGTGAGCCACCACACCCAGCCTGTATTCCTATTTGTAATCCCTTGACTTTACATAGCTGTTTCCTCATCCACATGAATTTTAGGATTACCTTGTCTACTACCATGAAAAAATCTGCTGGATAAAATGGTAATTAGAATTTTTAAATTTATAGATTAATCTAGGAATTGGTATTTTTATGATATCCAAGCATTCTATCCATAAATACATCTATGGATTTATGCATTCTATGCATAAATATATCCCAATATATTTTGGCTTTCTTTTAAGTGTTTTCATATCAGTTTATCATTATTCATACATGGGTGCTACATTTCTCAAGTTCTGTCCAAAGGAAGGAGAAACAAACTATCTCTTAATAGGAAGTGGCAAGTACTATGGCCATTCTCGGAAAATACCCTTTGCTATAGTCTGTCTTCTGGCCCCAATAATTCCTATCCCTGTAATATAAAAAAAAAAAGCTTATTAAAATTGGTGATTTATTTATTTATTTACTTTTTGAGACAGGGTTTGCTCTGTCTCCTGGGCTAGGGTGCTGTGGCATCATCATAGCTCAATGCAGCCTCAAACTCCTGGGCTCAAGCAATCCTCCTGCCTCAGCCTCCCAACTAGCTGGGACTAAAGGTGTGCACAATCACGCTCTGCTAATTTCGCTATTTTTTGTTGAGATGAGATCTTGCTGTGTTCTTCATGCTGGTCTTGAGCTCCTGGCCTAAAGTGATCCCACCATTTTGGTCTCCCAAAGTACTAGGATTATGTGGCTGGCTTAAAATTTGTAGTTTCTGTTGTAAAATTGATTCTGGATGAATTTAAGAAATTTGTAGTCAGACTGTTTCATATTTAACCCACCTGTAAGTTTTGTCCAAGTCAAGTATTATATTAGGTTCGTATTGATGCTGTAGTAAATTACCCAAAACTTAGTGGCTTAAAATGATATTATCTTATAATTCTGGAGGTCAGAATTTGAAAATGGGTTTTACCTCCTAAACTCAAGGTGTTGGCCAGGCTGGTTTCTTCTGGAGCCTTTATGAGAGAATCCTTTCCTTATCTTTTCCTCTGTCAAAGGCGGTCCTTATTCCTGGGCTCATAACCTTACATCACATCTCCTTTTCTCCCTCCACTTTCATCATCACATCACCTTCATTCTGACTTTAACTCTTCCTGTTCCCTGTGACTACATCAGGCCAATCCAGATAAACCAGTATAACCTTCCCATCTCAGATCATGAACTTGATCATATCTACAAACTTAGTATTGATAGGTTTCGGGGGTTAGGATATAGACATTTTTGGGAGATCATTATTCTGTTTTTTTTTTTTTTTGAGATCATTATTCTGTTTACCACCACATACTCAGTGTCCTTAATATTTAAAACTTGGTAGTTGGGGACAAAAGCAAATGGTACCTATGTCAGGACTTCCTTCTCCTAAATACCAGAGGAGAACTCTTCCACACCAACTCTGTTCTAAGAGAAATTGGAAATAATTACTCCTTGGCTTATTACTTTTTAAAACTCGGCCAGATCTGGTGTTATCCTGTGGTAGTGAAAACAAAACAAACAAAAAACTCAGCCAGAGAAATAACTCTTGAATTATTATTGACTGAGCTAACATATCTTACTCATGGCAACAAGATTAATAAAACAAAACATTATTGTGGGTATATAATATTACAGTCGTATAATACATTTTAAGCCAAAACACATTTTTCCAAGGTATGCAATTCATATTTCTCTAAACAATAAAATTTTTACTACAGGGTTATTCCTGCTTTCTTTTAATTTCAAACTACCTAAAAAATTTTAGGAGTCTTGGTTCTCTTAAACCTCTACCATCCTCAGTGATAAATAAGTCAATTATCTGAGGTTTAGAAATAGTTCTACTTTAAAATATACAGAATCATGTTTAGATGGTGGGAACATGCTTTTAGAAACATCAATTTCTACTCAAATGCAAAGTCATAATAACATATAAGATATTTATTTTATAATAATAATATAACAATTGCTATTGTTTCTTGTATCTTAAAAATATTTGTTATTGATAGTTGATAATATTACAATGACACATAATAATAAAAGGGAGCATTTTATAGGAAATGATAGGCTGCCTTTGGAACAGGACAGACTTAGGTATAAATTCCTGTTTGCCAGGTACTCTGAACTTTGGCAAGTTAATTTACTCTGATCTTGTTTCCTTATTTGTTAAATGGGGATATAAATACATACTTTTTAGAAAGCTGTGTGAGGTACACAATGTATATAAAGTACCTTGTACAATACCTGATATATAGCAGATTATCACTGAATAGTTACTATGACTATTTTTTTTTTTTGAGATAGGGTCTTTCTCTGTCACCCTAGCTAGAGTGCAGTTGCATGAACATAGTTCACTATAATCTCAAACTCCTGGGCTTAAGGGATCCTCCTGTCTGTCTTCTGAGTAGCTAGCACTGTAGGAGCCTGCCAGAACTCCTGGCTAATTTTTATATTTTTTTAGTAGAGATGGGGTCTCACTCTTGCTCAGGCTGGTCTCAAACTCCTGACCTCAAGCAATTCTCCTGCCTTGGTCTCCCAAATGCTAGGATTATAGGTGTGAGCCACCATGCCCAGCCTACTATGGCTGCTATTATCATTGGGGTTTTGGTTTGTTTGTTTTTCTACTCTGTTACCTGGACTACATACAGTGCTGTGGTTGGTGTCAGTTTAGCTCACAGCAACCTCAAACTCCAGAGCTCAAGCGATCCTCCAGCCTCCATCTCTCAGAGTGCTGGGATTACAGGCGTGAGCGACCACGCCCATGCTATTATTACTGATAGTCTTATTACTGATGAAGACACTGACTGTGTTGGAAATCAGTTCCTGTGTGGAGACTGAACATAAATGAAAGACAATAAAGGCCTTTAAAAATGTCTCTCACCTGATCATATGGCCGAATCCGAGTTCTGTCCTCACTTTGTACATGCAAAGTAGACTGTATAAGGGGAAAAAATGTTCTTATTTATTCCTTAAAAGTATCCAATAAATGAGGAAGGATTTCTGGGAAGGATTAAGAGCTTACATGTTTCCTTGGACTTATTTTCCACAAAATTTCACACGGAATAAAAGGAGAGGAAGTGCAGAGGCAGGACTATTTCCGTTTTATTTGCTACTCACAATTGTAAATCTTCTTGAGCTATCATTAACTACAATAGTGCCATCCACAATGCTGTTATTCAGGAGAATTTTCTTCCAAAATTCTATGCCTGGGGCTTAGAAATTGGCAGCTGGATTTTTGTGGGAGGCTGCAGTTTGAAGGCTGGGACAGAGGGAACACCTTCACACTAGTTTGTAATAAAAATGATACATAAGCAGGGGGTCAGCTGAACTAGTGATGATTTTGTCCATGGCACACTGCTTCAGAATCTCTTAAAAAATTCAAAGAATAGGATAAATTCAAATAATCCAAACCAAGTGAGATCTCAAAAGTCCTTAAACGTGGACAGTGTTTATGAGAGAATGTAACCTGCCTTCACTGAGCCTCTCTATTGAGCTGTCCTGTGCTAAGTATTCTACCTTTATTCACAGACTTGTAATAAGAACCACATATACACAGAGAAAGTGAGATTCAACAGTCTGAGGTTCAATAGGTCCAAGGTCACATGGCTGGCAACTGGTAAAGGTAGTATTGACCTCAAGTCAGCCTGAATTTTCTTCTCCACTGAACAGTTATTGCCAAATTAAGAGGTTTCCAGGGGTCTTCAATTCAATGCAACATGTTTGTCATTGAGCACCTTTTGCACAGTAAACCCTTTGTTTGATACAAAGAAAATTAAGACCTGGTTACTACCCACTTGGAGTTTTCAAACTTGGGAAAAGATATAGGCCAAGCTGCTTGACCTCTAGGCATCTCTTTTATTTTCATATGTAAAGTTAGATAATTAGAATATTTCAAACAAATTTATCAGTATTTTCCCCATGGACTTCTGGAAGAGCCTGCATATATACTATGTTATATAGTATACCCACACTAGAGCGTATATATATGCACAAATACACACTCGCGTGTGTAGGGATATATATAAACTATATATACTATATGTATTACTGAGTATACCATACTATACACACACGCATATAAAAATAGATAAAAGAGGATGTTAAAAGAGGACAGAGAAGAGACATCTAATCCACATTTTAGTTGGGGTCGAAGGTCTTAGTGAATTTTACAATTTGACATCTTCATCTTCTTACATGATCCAGCTTATATGAAATCTTTTATGATTTCCCTAATTCAGAATTTCCCAAACTGGATGCTCATTTAAAAGAAAGAAGCAGGCACAGCACCTGTGGCTCACGAGGCTAAGGCGCCAGCCACATACCCCTGAGCTGGAGGGTTTGAATCCAGCCCGGGCCCGCCAGACAACAATGACGGCTGCAACAAAAAAATAGCCGGCATTGTGGCGGGCGCCTACACTCCCAGCTACTTGGGAGGCGGAGGCAGGAGAATTGCTTGAGCCCAGAAGTTGGAGGTTGCTGTGAGCTGTGATGCCACGGCACTCTACCCAGGGCAACAGCTTGAGACTCTGTCTAAAAAAAATAATAAATAAAAATAATCTTAGAATGGGTACAGGCGAAACTTACTAAATGCAGAATACAAATATCTTCATACAATAACTAAGAAAATGCCATGAAGGCTATGTTAAACAGTTTGATGAAAATATTTCAGATTGTATATGAAACCAGCACATTGTACCCCTTGACTGCACTAATGTATACAGCTATGATTTAATAATAATAAAAAAAATTAAAATCACACACACACAAAAAAAAATAGTGACCTTTCAGCTTTCAGTTAAGAGAAGGCCAAGTTGCAACTTTCTTCTGTTGCCTGGAATCTGGGTTCATCTGACACTATGCCACCTAAGTTTGAACCCAACAAGATCAGAGTCATATACTTCAGGTGCAGCAGTGACAAAGTTGCTGCCACGTCTGCCCTGGCCCCCAAGATCAGCCTGCCTGGGTTTGTCTCCAAAAAAGGTTGGTGATGACTAGAAAGTTCTGAGAATTACAATGAAATTGACTGTCCAGAGCAGACAGACCCAGAATGAAGTGGTACCTTCTGCCTCTGCCCTGATCATCAAAGCCTTCAACGAAGTACCAAGAGACAGAAGAAACAGAAAAACATTAAACACAACCAAAATAACACCTTTGATGAAATTGTCAACATTACCAGACAGATGCAACACCGATCTTTAGGCAGAGGGCTCTGTAGACATTAAAGAGATGCTGGGGACGCCCTGGCAGTGGGCTGCAGTGTTGGTGGCTGCCACCCTCATGATATCATAGATGACATCAACAGTGGTGCAGTGGAATGCCCAACTGGTTAAAAGTACAAAGGAAAATATTTCAATAAAGGATCATTTGACATCCCCCCGCCAAAAAAAAAAAAATGGTTGAGAAGATGTTCAACACCATTACTTAGTGTTTGTTTTGTTTTGTTTAAGAAACAGGATATCAC
Organism: Nycticebus coucang; assembly: GCF_027406575.1. Classification (NCBI taxonomy): domain Eukaryota; kingdom Metazoa; phylum Chordata; class Mammalia; order Primates; family Lorisidae; genus Nycticebus; species Nycticebus coucang. The sequence continues at coordinate 45,205,595 of NC_069801.1, read as the reverse complement.
TCTGTCACTCAGGCTGGACTACAGGGGCATGATCACAGCTCACTGCAGCCTTGAACTCCTGAGCTCAAGTCATCCTCTTGCCTCAGCCTTCTCAGTAGCTGGGACTAGAGGTGCGCGCTACCAAGCCCAGCTAAATTAGTTTTTTTATTTGTTTGTTTGTAGAGAAAGGGTCATGCTATGCAGCCCAGGCTGGTCTTGAACTCCTGGCCTCAAGCAATTCTCCTGCCTTTGCCTCCCAAAGCACTGAGACTATAGGTAGGAGCCAATGCACCCAGCCAAACTTATTAGTGGTTTTGATATCATAAAAAATTATCAAAGAAAGATTTAACTCAAACACTGACTTTACCACCTATGAAACATGCCATTCATTTAATCTTCATAACAAGCCACCTATTAATATGTATTAAAGTTAAAAATTGTTAATATTAAAACAGAATGGAATTGGTACTATCACACCTACTCACAATGGAATTACTGGTGCCAGATTAACCCTCTGAATTTAAATAAATATAAAACATAGAAGGCAACTGTTTTCAGATAGCAGGCAACAAGCAGCACAAACCTGTGATCCCTGAGATAACAGTACCTTACAAGGTGATTCCCAAGATCACCAAGTATTGGCCTGGGGACGATTTCCCAACTTCAAGGCAGAGAGTTGGAGCTTAAACAGAATAATTCGGTCCCAATAAATTGAGGAGACAAGATCAGTTTGGCAATTGAAGCAGCTGGAATCTCTAATTTTCACGCAGTCTGACAAAAGGAACTATGGATAAAGAGCCTCAGAATCTCATGAGGGGTTTCTCCAAAAGTCCAAGGCTGAGTGACAAATTTTATATGAACAGAGCAAGAACACCTGGCAGTTAGCAACTGCTACAGGGTTAAGAGCAGAACAGAGATACTTAAGGAGTGCTAAGGAACACTGGAGTTCAGAGCCTTGTGAAGTCAAGAGATTTTTTTTTAACACTTAGTTAATGCAAAGATTCCTAAATCTCTCAGGAGGTTTGCACAAACCCAGGTGAGTATGACCTGGTGAGACAGAACACTCACACAACAAATCATGCAAAGCAAATTTATCATTCATTAACAGGCATCAAGAGTAAGCAGCAGCTGAGGATCCATGGCTACCTGGTCCACTAAGGCTCAGGAAAGCTGCCCAGAGTATATGCAGGCTTCTCTGCACTTGCCCCATTTGCACTGTGGCTGAAGGACCCTAAAGGCACTTTGCTCTGGGTTTATATACCCAGGGTACCACTAGGTTCACTGAGCACAAGTATTGCAAAGCATCCTGTTCTAGAATGAGAACATAGCCTTGGTTGTTTGGGATATTTCCTCTTTATCTTAGGGTGTCACATTCTTGGGGTAGTTTGCCTATGAGTTGCAGGCCTGCTGGGTTGGCCAAGGCCATTCAGGACTCTGTCCTCCTGCAATTAATATTTCTGGCAGCCAGCTGATACACCAGGGAAGCTGAACCATAGCAGTGAGGACTATGCCCTAAAGTCAGGCTTACACAAGACTTGCCTCATCAAAGTCTGCAACCAAGTCTGGCAAAACCTATAGGAGAGAAAGAGATTGGGGGTTGAGTTCTATCAAGTTAGAGAGGCTTTAGAAATATCTTGGGCTTTCCACATATCTGCACTAATGAAGAATAACACTAAATCTACACAGGGTTAAGGTAATCAGCCAGTAATTAAACTGTAATACCTGCTGAAATAAAAATCATCACTCTTCAGAGAAACGTAATAGAACTCAGTGTTATATAAGTTATTTTAGGCGGCTCCCGTAGCTCAGTTGGCAGGGCGCTGGCCACATACACTGAGGGTAGCGGGTTGGAACCTGGCCCAGGTCTGCTAAACTACAACCAAAAAAAAGAAAGAAAAAAGAAAAACAGCCAGTGTTGTGGCAGGTGCCTGTAGTCCCAGCTACTTGGGAGGTTGAGGGAGAATTGCTTAAGCCCAAGACTTTGAGGTTGCTGTGAGCTTTGACACCACAATACTCTACCCAGGGTGGAAGTTTGAGACTCTGTCTCAAAAAAAAAAAATACTGTATGAGTTATTTTAAATATCAAATATTTAATTAAAAAATCACTAGACATACAAAGAAATAGGTAAATGCAGCCCACAGTCATGAAAACATGCATTTAGTAGAAACAGAACTCAATATGACACAGATATTGGTTATAGGACACCAATACTTTAAAGCTGCTATACTAAATATGTTCAAAGAATTAAAGGAAAATATGTTGAAAGAGCAAAGGAAAAAATAATCCTAATCAATGAAAAAAGAGAAAATCTCATCAGACACGTGGAAACTAAGAAAAGAACCAAATGGAAGTTTTAGAATTAAATAATACATTAACTGAAATGAAAATGCAATGGATGGGCTTAACAGAAGACTGGAGATATCAGAAGAAAGTGTCAGTTACCTTGAGGATGGATCAATAGAAATTATACAATCTGAAAAATCTGAGAACAAAAGATAGAAGAAAAATGAAGAGAATACCAAGTGACTTCCAAGTTTATTATAAAAACAGAGGAAGCATGGTTAACACTTTATTATATGAGCATCATCATCAGCACTCTTGTCAATAACCCTGCAAGACAGAGATTTAAAAACAGTTGGAAAAACAGTAAGGAAAATAGGTGAAGGCTCAAATGTTCCTGACTAAGGCAACCTGATAGCTGATGGTCCACCAAGGGTTCTCTGCTCCTCTCTTATCTATAGGATAAGAGCATATGTTTAATATATTTTCTTCTTTTATATAGTCAGTATAATTTAGATTCTTAAATCAGGAAAAGACCATAAAAGAAAATAAAATTATAGGCTCAATTCTTTTATAACTATAGAGGCAAATATCTAGACAAAATATTAAATAACATAATACATAAGTATATTCATAAAATAATAAAGGACCATAAGAAAGATATATCATCAGAAATACAATTTGCTTCCTAAATAGGCTATCATTGAAATCACATATGATTATCTCAATCATCAGTATAGAAAGAGCACCTGACAATTTTGAACATCTGTTTAGTTGTCTGTGTTGACATGAAACTAAACATAAACCAACTCCAGCATACCTGTTAGCAACCTTTAACAATTACAGGGCTAATTCATGTCGTCCATACCTTCACACACTTTCCATCACTGCCACTCCCCACCTGCACTGGAGAATTTTGAAGTGAATCCCAGACATCATATTTCATCTGTAAATACTTCAAAGTGCATTATTTTTGAAAAGATAAGCTCTCTTAAAAAAAAATAACAGGACCCTAGTACCATGATCATATATAAACACTTTTTTTTTTTTTGAGACAGAGTCTCACTATGTCACCCTGGGTAGAGTGCCAGGGCATCCCAGCTCACAGCAACCTCAAACTCTTGGCTTAAACCATTCTCTTGCCTCAGCCTCCCAGGTAGCTGGTACTACAGGCCCCCACCACAATGCCTGGCTATTTTTTTGTTGCAGTTGTCATTGGTGTTTAGCAGGCTGGGGCCAGGTTGGAACCTGCCTGCCTCTGTGTATGTGGCCAGAGCCCTAACCGCTGAGCTTCGAGCGCTGAGCTCATACATAAACATTTAATTATAATTTCTTAAGATCATGACTTATTCAGTAGTATTAAAGTTTCTCCAGTGTTTTCATAAACACCTTAAATTAGATTTCATCTCTTTTGTCTCTTAATACACAAGGCCTCCTTTTTACATTTCTTTGCAATTTATTTGTTGAAGAGATCATATCACATTAATTTTTTCGCTTATATCCCTGTGGTTCTAACAAGTTTCTCTTTGACTCTTTTATTTCCTATACCTTGGCAGTAGATTTGAATGCTTAGTCAAATTCACGTTTGATTTTTCAGCATGAAAGGTGTTACTGTGTACTTCTAATTACATCACCTCAGAAGGGATAAATTGCCTCTCTTTTCATGTTATTAAGATTATCTGGGCGCGGTGGTTCATGCCTGTAATCCCAGCACTTTGGGAGGCCAAGGTGGGTGGATGCTTGAGCTCAGGAATTCAAGACCAGCCTGAGGAAGAGGGAGACCCCTCCCACCCAACCTTGGCCTCTAAAATTAGTCATGCATTGTGGCAGAAGCCTGTAGTCCCAGCTCCCTGGAAGGCTGAGGCAAGAGGATCTCTTGAGCCCAAGAGTTTGAGGTTGCTGTGAACTATGATGCCGTGGCACTCTACCGAGGGTGACAAAATAAGATTGTCTCAAAAAAAAAAAAATGCAGGCCAGGCTTGGTGGCTCACGCTTGTAATCCTAGCACTCTTGGAGGCCAAGGCAGGTGGATTGCTTGAGCTCACCAGTTCGAGACCAAACTGAGCAAAAAAAGCCAGATCCCATCTCTACGAAAAATAGAAAAACTGAGGCAAGAGGATGGTTTGAGCCCAGGAGTTAGAGGTTGCTGTGAGCTACGACGCCACAGCACTCTACCCAGGGGAACAGCTTGAAACTCTGTCTCAAAAAAAAAGCAAAATGCATACATGAACAGCAAGAGCAAGGGGATTATTGTAACAATAGTCAGAGTGCTGATTACTTCCAGGGCAAGGAGGGCATCTTTATGGTATTGGTAATGTTCTATTTCTTGAGTGTTAGTTCCACAGGTATTGTTCTCATTATTAAGATGAATGTTTTTTGTACACTTCTGTATGTATAATGTATTTTTCAGTAACAATGATTTTTAACATGATTGGATTGGCAAACTTTCAGGTTCTTTTTGTCTTTGATGGTCTATGGCCAGGCCTTACACAACTGCATTTATTGTTGACCCCTCTTTAGAGTCCAGTTTTAAGCAATATGCACTGAGATGCACACACAGATGAATCAAACAGCAAACTCTGAAGGGAAGGGAAACACGCTAACAGAGAGAATCACAGGAGACTGGAAGAGTATTGTGATGATCTGATTCAAGTCCCTCTTCTCAGGGAGGCAGCTGCGGTTTTACTTGACAGCTCCTGGGTTCTAGTCTTGGTTTTGCCTTTGACTAGGGCAAGTCTCTCTTCAGGGTCCTCACACTGACTTCGTAAGATGTACTGTGAAATTCAAATAGGAGGACCAAGAAAAATTGCTATTCTTCCACAGTTGGGGAAACTGAGGGCACCGTGGGATGCCACTAGCCAAAGGTGCCATCACTACGTTGGAACTCAGGGTTCCTGCGTCCAACTCCTTGACCTGTGCACTGTCCCATTATACAAACAGCTATTCTCTCTTTCCAGTCTCCGGGCCCACAGTTTGATGTCACAGAAGCACCGCCTCGCCTCGCCCCGCCCCTTAGGAAGCCCCGCCTCCTCGCCAGCCTGCTCCGCCCGGCGTTCGCTGAGCCCCGCCCCCAGCCACTTGCGCCGGAGGCTGCGGAGCGCCCTTCGGGCCTCTCTTCCGGCCCCGCCCCTTCTGGCTGCCATGACAACGGGTCCGCGCCCCGCGCTCAGCTGCTGCTCGGGCGGGACCCAGGCTGGACCGCGGGCCCCGGCCTGGGGGCCACAGCTGCCGCCGCCACCGGCACCTCGTCTCCTCCCCGTCCCCGCCCCGAGCCGTGTCTCTCCGTCCCAATCGGGCACGTGGCCGGGGTCCCTCCCCGCCGCCCCACCCCGCGCGGATGCCGAAGGTGAAGGCGCTGCAATGCGCCCTGGCGCTGGAGATCCGCTCTGTGAGTACCGGTCGCGCCCCCCTCCCTCCGGAATTGACCCTGGACGCCTACTTCACCTCCGAGAGCCCCGAATCACTTCAGAAACCTCCTTCACCCTCCGAGTCATCCTTCGCAAGCCCCGATCCCCTGTCCTTCTGGGTCCCCCCTACCCTCAGACCCCCGAAGCCCTCCCCTCCGACCGCGCAGCGGCCTGGCCCGGCTCTCCTGCTGCGTCCCGCTTTCTGATTCTGTCTGCCACCTCGGAGTTCCTCTCTCTGTCCCCAACTTTCCGGTGAGTCGCGGGGTGGGATGGGGTGGTCTCTTTAAATTCTTCTTCTCCTCTGTGCTTCTTAGTGAGAGTAGGACTGCCCCGCCTGTCCCAAGCCTGGGAGGGGTGGCATTTCCTTCCAAATCACCGCAAGCCATTTTCAGATCAATTTTCCAAGCTTCCCATTAGTGAAGGGGCCTTATTCTCAGTCTTCAGGGTAGAATTCCACAGCCAACAGAACCTTGCAGGAAAACCCAACTCCTCTGAAATCACTTGAGGTCTCTCCAAACCCTAAACCCTCCCGACTGTGACAGTGAGTCCTTCTCATTCTTCTTTCAAAAAAGGCACGGTTAATTTTTAGAGGGGAACTCCTCATTCTCCAAAATTGTAGTCCCACCCAGTCACTCCGTGGACTTGCTAAAGAGGATCCCCCACTTTCTACCAGCCTCCTGTGGAAATCCAGCTGAGGCACAGCACCTAGGCATCCTCCAATCCTCCAGTGAAGGACCAGTCCTCTCCATGCTAGGGCAAAACTCCAGCCTGCCTTAATAATCTTAGAGACCTTTACAGGGGTTTTGAACTCATTCTCCTCTTTAAACAAAAGTTCTAGCTTGTCTGTTCTGGAGGAACCGCCCCACCACCACCCCCATCCCCGAGCCTTTCCATACCCCATTTTGGTCCTGCAGGCACAGTCTTTTAAGGAGTTTGGAAACAAAATTTTGTCTTTCTTTTATTCCTTCATCCTGTCTTACTCCTTTTTCTATGTTCAGCCTTCTTTTTGATCTTCCTGCAAAACTGGGAGATGAGGGTGTTTAAGTATTCACCACCCCCTCCTGGGTCCTGCAGTTCAGAGCCCTCAGCATTTCCTTCCTGCTCACCCTGCAGGCCAGACTTTTCTCTGAAGCTTTCTCTTGAAGCTTCCCAACTCCTTTTCTGGCTATCCTACCTCACATTAGAATGTGGCTGCAGCTGCACAGACCTTAAACTTCCAGGGAAGTCACAAGACTATTTGTGTCTTTTGTTAAGGTCTTGAAGAAGGGAAGCCTGGGTGGAGCAGGGTGTGAGGTAGGGAGAGTGAAGAAGAAAGTTTCTGGGACTCGTAGCTTACATTCTGCAGAGGTTTTTTTTCAGAAACTTTATTCCTAGAATTATATGTTTTTGTCCCAAGGCTGCCTTTTGGTCAACATTTTGTAAAGTAGGATTAGTTTAGTAAAATAATTCATGAAGCTCTCTAAACCCCTTGGCTGAGGACAGTTTGTGAAACTCCTCCGGAGTTCAGCTTCAACAGACTTTGTTATGGGCTTCTTCTTCCGTCCTCTGCTAACCAATGAGGTTTAGCAGGTTGGTGAGTGCAGCTTCCTTTCCGTTGCCAATGCGAACTTCTAAGAGAAAGAAAGTACCCTGTTGTAACTGATTACTGCCAGAAGGCGTCAGAGAAATAAGTTTTATTTCACTACACTTTCTCTTCAGTTGTACTGCAAAAAGTGAATGACTGTATGAATCACTGTATAGTGGAGCTTTGTTAACTCATCAAGCTGAAGAAGACTGTGCAGTTGGAAAATTCTTATTTGTTGAGTCCCTGAATTTTTAGTTCTAAAAAATCTTAGAAATCACTGAATTTAATTTCTTTTTGGGATTGAGGCTTAGCATGGTTATTTGTCTAGGATTGCACTACTGAGGGGCAGATCTGCAATAAGATACTAAGTTTCCTGACCAGCAGTAGCCCCTTTTCAGTGGTTCTGGTGCTCAGAAGGAACAAAAAAGATCATTAACAAGTTAAGTAAACTTGATTAATTTGATTTTGATTGAATAGAGGAATTATGTGACTGTAAATATTTTAACATCTTTCCAGTTTTAGTTATTTCTTTAATTCTTTTCACATTTTTATGGTATAAAGGTCAAAACTATATAAAATGATATACCCAGAGGCATTTCACTTCCAAGCTCAGACCTGTTTCTAACCTAAATTTATCTCCCATATGTAACCGTTTTAATTGGCTGTAATGTAAACAGGTATACTCATATACTCTCTCTCACACATCACATACCATATGATTTTTACTTTTCCTTTTTTTTTTCACATCAAAAGTGGCACATTGTATAAACTATGCTGCACCTTGCATTTCTTTTTATTTGATATATTCTGGAGATCAGTTTATATATCTATGATAAATGGCATCTTCTTTTCTGCTCAACTTTTATTTTATTTTATTTTTTAGAGACAGAGTCTCATTTTGTTGCCCCTGGTAGAGTACTATGGCAACACAGCTCACAGCAGCCTCCAGCAAGTCTTGGGCTTAGGCAATTCTCTTGCCTAAGCCTCCCGAGTAGCTGGGACTACAGGCACCCACCACAATGCCTGCCTATTTTTTTTGTTGCAGTTTGGCTGGGGCCAGGTTCGAACCTACTACCCTCAGTATATGGGGCCGGCGCCCTACTCACTGAGCCACAGTCACCACCTCTGCTCAACTTTTAAATGAAAAATTTTAAACATACTGAGTAGTTGAAATAATAGTTTAATGAATAACTTCCCATGACCTGTGTACATTAATTCGATTTTTCTGTACATATGTGTGCATTTATACATATATGTATAATATATGTAAGATAAATTTTTCCTTTTTGCTGAAAATTGTTGACATCATAATATTCCACCCCTAAATACTTAAGCATGTATGTCCTAAAAATGAGGATTTTGGCCAGGTATGTTCTTATAGTCCCAGCTACTTGGGTAGTAGAGGCAGGAGGATTTCTTTAGCCTAGGAATTTGAGATTGGAGGCTGTAATACACTATGATTGCATTTGTGAATAGCTACTATACTCCAGCCTAGGCAAAATAGCAAGAGCCTATCTCTTAAAAAAAAAAAAAAAGGAAAACAAAAAAATAAGGATATTGTTTTACATAACTACAATACTGTTATCACACCTTAGATAATTGGTGATCACTTTTTTCCCTTGAATCATCTATTATATTTGGTTTTATTTTTTATTGTTATTGTTTGGGATTGATTGAGGGTACAAAGAATTAGGTTACATTGATTGCATTTGTTAGATAAAGTTCCTCTTATAATTGTGTCCCACACCCAATAGGTGTGCCATAGACTATGACCCCCCCCAGACTCCCTTCTTTCCCTCTCCCCATTCCCTCATTCCCCTACCACCCTTATTATTAGCTCATCTACTGCCTTCATATTAGAATAGAGTACATTGGATTCTTGCTTCTCCATTCTTATGATGCTTTACTAAGAAGAATGTGTTCCACCTCCATCCAGGTTAACACAAAAAAATCTAAAGTCTCCATCTTTTTTTTAATGGCTGAATAGTATTCCATGGTATACATATACCACAGCTTGTTAATCCATTCCTGGATTGGTGGGCATTTAGGGTGTTTTCACATTTTGGTGATTGTAAATTGAGTTGTGATAAATAGTCCAGTGCAAATGTCCTTATGATACAAGGATTTTTTTTTCTTTTGGGTAGATGCCTAGTAATGGGATTGCAGGATCAAATGGGAGGTCTAATTTGAGTTCTTTGAAGATTCTCTATACTTCCTTCCGAAAAGGTTGTATTAGTTTCCAGTCTCACCAGTGTGTAAAAGTGTTCCCTTCTCTGCACATCCACACCAGCATGTGCAGTTTCAAGACATTGTGATGTGGGCAATCCTCCCTGGGGTTAGGTGATATCTCAGAATAGTTTTGATTTGCATTTCTCTGATAATTAGGGACAAAGAGCATTTTTTCCTATGTTTGTTAGCCATTCATCTGTCTTCTTTAGAGAAGGTTCTATTCATTTTTCTTGCCCAATGAGTGATACATGGGATTGTTGGGTCTTTTTTTTTGTTGATGAATTTGAGTTCTCTATAGATCTTAGTTATTAAGCTTTTGTCCAATTCATAATATGAAAATATCTTTTTCCATTCAGAAGATTGTCCATTTGCTTTGGTTGTTGTCTCCTTACTTACCTGCACAGAAGCAGTTCAGTTTAATTAAGTCCCATTTGCTTATTTTTGTTGTTATTGCAAGTGCCATGGAAATCTTCACAAAATCTTTCCCAAGCCAATATCTTCAAGTCTTTTCCTCATACTTTCTTCGAGGATTTTTATTGATTCATGCCTTAGATTTAAATCTTGATAATATCAATTTTTTGTAAGTAGTGAGAGGTCCAGTTTCAGTCTTATAAATGTGGTTAACCAGTTCTCTCAAAACCATTTATTGAATAGGGATTTTTTATACCAGTGGATGTTCTTGTTTGGTTATCAAAGATCAGGGGGCTGTAAGGTGACATTTGGTTCCAAAGTGTCAATATTTCTGTTTTTGTACCAGTACCATGCTCTTATGATCGCTGTGGCCTTGTAGTATAGCCTAAAGTCGGGTAGGGTGATACCCCTGGCTTTATTTTTATTACTTAGAATTGCCTTGATGATAAGGGTTTTTTCTGGTTCCTATTACTAAGACTTGCCTTGGCCATACGGGTTATTTTCTAGTTCCGTACAAAACAAAGAATTATTTTTTCCAAATTTTGAAAGTATGACGGAGATTGCATTGAATCTGTAGATTGCTTTGGGAAGTATAGACATTTTGACAATGTTGATTCTTCCCAGCCAAGCAAGCTATGTTCTTCATTTGTTAATATCTTTTGCTCTGTCTTTTCTTAGGGTTTTGTATTGTTCTTTGTGAAGGTCTTTGTCTTTTATGTTATTTATATTCCTAGGTATTTCATTTTCTTTTTTTTATTCTTAAATCATGGCTGTGTACATTAATGTGATCATGGGGCACCATACCCTGGTTTTATAGACCACTTGACACATTTTCATCACACTGGTTAACATAGCCTTCCTGGAATTTTCTTAGTTATTGTGTTAAGACATTTACATTCTACATTTACTAAGTTTCACATATACCCTTGTAAGATGCACTGCAGGTGGTAATCCCACCAATCACCCTCCCTCCACCGCCTCCTCCCTCCCTCCCCTCCCTTTCCCCTTTCCCCCTATTCCTAGGTTATAACTGGGTTATAGCTTTCATGTGAAAGCCATAAATTAGTTTCATAGTAGGGCTGAGTACATTGGATACTTTTTCTTCCATTCTTGAGATACTTTACTAAGAAGAATATGTTCCAGCTCTATCCACATAAACATGAAAGAGGTAAAGTCTCCATCTTTCTTTAAGGCTGCATAATATTCCATGGTGTACATATACCACAATTTATTAATCCATTCGTGGATCCATGGGCACTTGGGCTTTTTCCATGAACTAGCAATTATGAATTGGGCTGCAATAAACATTCTGGCACAAATTTCTTTGTTATAATGTGATTTATGGTCTTCTGGGTATATACCTAGAAGAGGAATTATAGGATTGAATGGAAAATCTATTTTCAGATCTCTAAGTGTTCTTCAAACATCTTTCCAAAAGGAATGTATTAATTTGCATTCCTACGAGCAGTGTAGAAGTGTTCCCTTTTCTCCACATCCACATCAACATCTCTGGTCTTGGGATTTTGTGATATGGGCTAATCTTACTGGAGTTAGATGATATCTCAAAGTAGTTTTGATTTGCATTTCTCTGATGATTAAAGATGATGAGCATTTTTTCATATGTCTGTAGGCCACGTGCCTATCTTCTTCAGAGAAGTTTCTCTTCAAGTCCATTGCCCAGCCTGCGATGGGATCACTTGTTCTTTTCTTGCTTATACATCTGAGTTCTCTGTGGATTCTGTTATTAAAACTATGTCGGAGACATAACCTGCAAATATCTTCTCCCATTCTGAGGGCTGTTTGCTTGCTTTACTTACTGTGTTCTTGGCTGTGCAGAAGCTTTTTAGTTTGATCAGGTCCCAGTAGTGTATTTTTGAAGCTGCTTCAATTGCCAGGGGGGGTCCTCCTCATAAAATATTCTCCAAGACCGATTTCTTCAAGGGTTTTCCCTGCACTCTCTTCTAGTATTTTTATAGTTTCATGTCTTAAGTTTAAATCTTTAATCCAGTGAGAGTCTATCTTAGTTAATAGTGAAAGGGGTAGGTCCAGTTTCAGTGTTCTACAGGTTGCCAGCCAGTTCACCCAGCACCATTTGTTAAATAGGGAATCTTTTCCCACTGAATGTTTTTAATTGCCTTGTCAAAGATCAAATAATGGTAAGTAGCTGGATTCATCTCTTGGTTGTCTATTCTGTTCCAGACATCTACTTCTCTGTTTTTGTGCCAGTACCATGCTGTTTTGATCACTATCGATTTATAGTATAGTCTGAGGTCTGGTAGCGTGATTCCTCCTGCTTTGTTTTTATCTCTGAGTAATGGCTATTCGAGGTTTTTTCTGATTCCATATAAAATGAAGTATTATTTTTTCAAGATCTTTAAAGTATGACAGTGGAGCTTTAAAAGGGATTGCATAAAAATTGTATATTGCTTTGGGTAGTATGGACATTTTAACAATGTTGATTATTCCCAGACCCCATAAGCATGGTATGTTTTTCCATTTGTTAACATTTCCAGCTATTTCTTTTCTTAGAGTTTCATAGTTCTCTGTATAGAGATGTTTCACGTCCTTTGTTAGATAAACTCCCAAATATTTCTTCTTCTTTGGCACTACTGTGAAAGGAATAGAGTCCTTAACTGTTTTTTCAGCTTGACTATTGTTGGTACATATAAAGGCTACCAAGACTGTTGATGAATGTTGATTTTGTAACCTGAAACGCTGCTGTATTCCTTGATCACTTCTAAGAGTTTTGTAGTAGAATCCCTGTCGTTTTCCAGATATATAATCATATCATTTGTGAAGAGCGAAAGTTTGATCTCTTCTGACCCTATATGGATACCCTTGATCGCCTTTTCTTCCCTAATTGTGGTGGCTAAAACTTCCATTACAATGCTAAAGAGCAATGGAGACAATGGGCAGCCTTGTCTGGTTCCTGATCTGAGTGGAAATGATTTCAATTTAACTCCATCCAATACGATGGATGTGGGTTTGCTGTAGATAGCCTCTATCAGTTTAAAAAATGTCCCTTCTATACCAATTTTCTTTTTTTTTTTTGTGGTTTTTGGCCGGGGCTGGGTTTGAACCCGCCACCTCCGGCATATGGGACCGGCGCCCTACTCACTGAGCCACAGGCGCCGCCCTATACCAATTTTCTTAAGTGTTCTGATCATGAAGGGATGCTGGATATTATCGAAAGCTTTTTCTGCATCAATTGAGAGAATCATATTGTTTTTTAATTTGTTTATGTGTTGAATTATACTTATAGATTTACATATATTGAACCAGCCTTGAGACCCTGGGATAAAACTGACTTGGCCATGATGTGTAATTTGCTTGATGTGTTGCTAGAATCTGTTAGGATCTTGTTGAATATTTTTGCATCTATATTCATTAGTGATATTGGTCTATAATTTTCTTTTCTTGTTGGGTCTTTTCCTGGTGTGGGGATCAGGGTGATGTTTGCTTCATAGAACGTGTTGGATAGTCTTCCTTCTTTTTCTACGTTTTGCAACAGGTTGAGTAATATAGGTACTAATTCCTCTTTAAAGATTTGGTAGAATTCTGACGTGAAGCCATCTCGTCCTGGGCTTTTCTTTTTAGGGAGATTTTGTATGGTTGATGCTATTTCAGAACTTGATATGGGCCTGTTCAACATTTCTGCTTGATTCTGGCTAAGTCTTGGAAGGTGACGTGCTTCCAAGTATTGGTCAATTTCCTTCAGATTTTCATATTTCTGAGAATAAAGTTTCTTGTAATATTCATTAAGGATTTTTTGAATTTCTGAGGAGTCTGTTGTTACTTCGTCTTTGTTGTTTCTGATTGATGAGATTAGAGATTTTACTCTTTTTTTCTGGTTAGGTTAGCCAAAGGTTTATCTATTTTACTGACCTTTTCAAAAAACCAACTTTTTGATTTATTGATCTGTTACATAATTCTTTTGTTTTCAATTTCATTTAATTTTGCTCTAATTTTGGTTATTTCTTTTCTTCTATTGGGTTTGGGGTTGGAATGTTCTTCCTTTTCCAGTTGCTTGAGATGTCCCATTAAGTTGTTAACTTCCTCTCTTTCCGTTCTCTTGAGGAAGTTTTGCAGTGCTATAAATTTTCCTGTTACCACTGCCTTTGCAGTATGCCAGAGGTTCTGATAATTCGTGTGTTCATTGTCGTTTTGTTCCAAAAATTTGGCTATTTCCTTCTTAATCTCATCTTTGACCCAACTATCATTCAGCATAAGGTTATTTAACTTCCATGTTTTTGTATGAGTATGCATAGTCCTGTTGTTACTGAGTTCAACTTTTATACCATGGCGGTCCGAGAAGATGCAAGGAATAATTTCTATTCCTTTAAATTTACTGAGGTTAGACTTGTGACCTAAGATGTGATCGATTTTGGAGTATGTTCCGTGGGCTGATGAGAAGTATGTCTATTCAGTTTTTTTGGGATGAAATGTTCTGTAGATTTCTGCTAAATCCAAATGTTGGATGGTTAGGTTTAAATCTAAAATTTCTTTGCTCAGCTTCTTATTGGAGGATCTATCCAACATTGCCAAAGGAGTGTTGAAATCTCCAACTATTATGGAGCTGGAGGAAATCAAGTTGCTCACGTCTGTTAGAGTTTCTCTTATAAATTGAGGTGCATTCTGGTTGGGTGCATAAATATTAATAATTGAAATCTCATCGTATTGAGTATTACTCTTAAATACGAGCTGACCATTCTTATCCTTCCTTACTTTTGTTGGTTTAAAGCCTATTGTATCTGCAAATTAAATTGCAACATCTGCTTTTTTCTGATTACCATTTGCCTGAAATATGGATGACCATTCTTTCACCCTGAGTCATATTTATCTTTTAAGGTAAGATGTGACTCTTGTATGCAGCAAATATCTGGCCTGAATTTTTGTATCCAGTCAGCTAACCTGTGCCTCTTTAGAGGACAGTTTAAGCTGTTCACATTAATGGAGAATATTGATAAGTCTGGTAAAATTTTGGGTATCGAGTTTTTCGAAAGTCCAGTGGACATTTTTAATCCTTTCACCACTGTGGAAGTTGGAGTTTGATCTGAAGTTTCTGAGTGAGTTTACTTTTGTTGTAGAGGATTGGGCTGGTCATTATGGAGGATAGGTCTGAGAATATCCTGAAGAGCTGGTTTGGTATGGCAAATTTGTTCAACATGTGAATGTCATTAAAGTATTTACTTTCTCCATCATAAATGAAACTCAGTTTAGGTGGATATAGGATCCGGGGTTGAAAATTATTTTGCTTTAGGATATTAAAAGTCAATGACCACCCTCTTCTGGCTTGAAAAGTTTCAGCAGAGAGATCTGCAGTCATTCTAATATTCTTCCCTTTGTAGGTAATGGCTTTCTTACGTCTGGCTGCTTTGAGAATCTTGTCCTTCATATTAACTTTAGTGAAGTTAATTATGATATGCCTGGGGGATGTCTTATTGGGGTTGAGTCGTGCTGGGGTTCTGAAGCTGTCTGGTATCTGAATTTCAAAATCTCTAGGCATGTCTGGAAAATTCTCTTTCATAATTTTATGGAGAAGGGCCTCTTCATCAGTTTCAGGGATTCCAATGAGTTGGATATTAGACTTCTTCAAATTATCCCAGAGCTCTCTGAGAGAATGATCCGTTTTTGCTCTCCATTTCTCTTCCTCTTTGCGAGTTTGGGAGCGTTCAAAGGCTTTGTCTTCAATGTCAGAAATCCTTGCTTCTGCTTGTTCCACTCTGTTATTGAGGGATTCTACTGTATTTTTCAGATCTCTGAGGGCTGCAAATTCTTGCTTCAGTGCATGAAAATCTTTGAATTTCTCCTTGAATTTTTAATTCCGACTTTTGAATTGCTGCTTGAATTTCTAATTCCAAATTTTCTTCCATTTTATTAATCTTGTTTGCAATCCAAATTCTGAATTCGATTTCTGACATCTCGGTCAGCTGTTTATGAATGGGATCTTCAATTACATCTGCCATATCTTTCCTTGGAGGGGTTGATCTAATCTGGTTATTCATGTTACCAGAGTTTTTCCGCTGTTTCTGCCCCTTGATTGTTTTACTCCTTTTGATTTTTCCCCTGGAGCTTTGTTGAGGACCCGTACAGTACTATGGCCTGAGAAACTGTGGCCCTGTTTGGTGTGGTGGGGCTAAGTGGTTCTGTCTTGTTTTCAGCTATTTTCTGTTCGACCTTAGTGAAACTGTTCCTCTGGGTTGAAGTCTCAGCTGTGGAGAAATACCAGCAATAAGTCACCCTGACCCCCCATAGGCAACAATTGGAAAAGGAAAATCAAACCTTCCTACAACCACACACCCAGGGCAGTAGCTGAATAGTCCTCAGGCGATTGGCTTAGTTCAAAAAGTCCAAATCAGTTGTCTCAGTCAGCACCTGTCTCAGGTGGGAGAGTTTCAAAAGTCTGTGGCAACTGGATCACAGAGGTCTGGTGACTACTCAGATGTGGCCTGCTTTGGTGCTCTGTGGAGTCAGGAGGACCCACCCAGCAAATAGATCAGTCTGGGAAGGTTGACGCGTCCTTCCCTACCTTGCACCTCTGTCACACCCAGTCACTGATAGCCCCGCCTGTGACCCAGTTGCCTGTAGTGAACAGATACTCCAGGGGTTTGCACCTACCTGAATCACAAGGAAATCTCTTTTTGCTCAGCTAGGCCGCTGCGCTCTGCCTCTGTCTAGCAGGGGGAGGTGAGGCCTGACAAACTTGGGCGCTTGATGGAGGCTGGGGGGTGTTCACTCAGGTCCAGCCCCATCCCTGAATGATGTTACTGACAGAACAGAACAGAACAACTTTGCGGGAATTTGGTTCTGTCCATGCTAAATTCCCCTGCAGAAGAGAAGCTGTTTTGAGTTCCCAGAGCCTGTGCATCAGGCCCTGTCTTTGCTCCTGCTGGTTTATATTTGTTTAGCTGTCAGTTCTAGCCTCCTGCCTTCCTTTGTCTACAGGCTGACAATCCCCTGAGGGCCGGGTGCGTCTTAGGCTCTATAAAGCTGTAGTCTGGGTCAGCCCTGCCCTGGGAACTTCCCAGCTCTGCGCTTGCATTTCTAGTCCCTGCGCTCCTCCCAGGCCGGTACCGCTTCAGGCAAACCCTTTACTCACGGGGCCTGCTTTTCCATCCCAGATCTGTTTCATGGTGGTTGCCACCTGAGTAGATGCCCGGCCTCCTCTGGTTGCCCAGGGAGACAGGGGGTCTGGCTTCGGAATATCCAGGAGTGAGCCTTATTGTTGCCAAAAGACAGCTGCTGCTTTGCGCCTCCGGGCACCACCGCTCCGGCATGGTTCCCTCTCAGCCGAAGGTCTTCTCCTCATTCCCGTGTCGCAGAGTCAGCACTGACTGACCAGCTGCAGTTTAGGCCTGTCCACACCCCTCAAGAAATCACCCAATAATCTGGACTCCTGGGGGACAGGCCTCCAGGCCTCAGAGTGAGAGTGGAGCGGAGTGCTGGGAGCTTAGAGCTGCAGGTAGAGAATATATACAGTTTTATACAGTTTTATGTCTGGCAGGAGAATGCCGTGGCACCCTAGTAGGTGGGGTAGTTCCAGTTTTATAGGGTCTCTCCTGTGGAGTGTAGTTGAAGGACCTGTGAACTCTGCTCGTTTGTTTGTGGGGCACTCCAAGCCATTCTCATGGGGGAGGGGACTCCCGTCCGCTTGGTGATGCATTTTGTACCTTTTGTTTGTATCCTTGGGGTCGCAGCTTGCCTCAGTTGGGTTGATGTGCGTTCTTCAATCTTCTCTCTTGGTGCAGCTCTAGTCCTCCAGGTTACTTGCTAAATTTCTGTCCTTTAACTCTCCTTCTGGATGGGAGCCTCTGTGGAAAGCTGGCTTCAGTCAGCCATCTTGTCTCTGCCCCACGGTATTTCATTTTCTTTGAAGCTACTTAAGGGGACTTGTGTCCTTCATTAGCTTCTCATCTTGGCCGTCATTGGCATATACAAAGGCTACTGATTTGTGCACATTGATTTTATATCCTGAGACATTACTGTATTTTTTGCTTATTTCCAGGAGTCTTGTCGTAGTTGAGATTTTGGGGTTCTCTATGTATTAGATCATATCGTCAGCAAAAAGTGAGAGTTTGATCTCCTCTGCCCCCATTTGGATGCCCTTTATTTCCTTCTCTTTCCTAATTATTTTGGATAGAACTTCCAGCACTATATTGAATAGTAGTGGTGATAGAGGACAACCTTGTCTGGTTCCAGTTCTAAGTGGAAAAGCCTTTGGTTTTATTTCATTCAATATAATATTAGCTGTGGGTTTGTCATAGATGGCTTTGATCAGCTTAAGAAATGTGCCACCTATGTCTGTGTTCTTAAGTGTTCCTGTTAGAAAAGGATGCTGAATTTTATTGAATGCTTTTCTGCATCTATTGAGAGGATCAGATGGTCTTTGCTTTTGCTTCTGTTGATATGGTTAATACGTTTATGGACTTGCATATGTTAAACCAGTCTTGCATCCCTGGGATGAAACTTACTTGATTGTGATGAATGATTTTTAATGTGTAACTGTTATCTGTTGGCTAGGATTTTATTGAGAATTTTTGCATCTCTATTCATTAGTGAAATTGTTCTGAAGTTCTCCTTTTTAGTTGGGTCTTTTCCTGGTTTTGGTATCAGGGTGATGTTTGCTTCATAGAATGTGTTGGGGGAAGACTCCTTCCTTCTCAATTTTTTGGAATAATTACTGAAGTATGGGTATAAGCTCTTCTTTGAAGGTTTGGTCAAATTCTGGTGTGAAGCCATCTGGACCAGGGCATTTTTTTGTTGGGAGATTTTTTTATTGTTTCTTCAATCTCATTTTTTTTTTTTTTTTTTTTGTAGAGACAGAGTTTCACTTTGGGTAGAGTGCCGTGGCATCACACAGCTCACAGCAACCTCCAACTCCCGGGCTTAAGCAATTCTCCTGTCTCAGCCTCCCGGGTAGCTGGGACTACAGGCGCCTGCCACAACGCCCAGCTATTTTTTGGTTGCAGTTCAGCCGGGGCTGGGGCCAGCGCCCTGCTCACTGAGCCACAGGCACCGCCACTTCAATCACATTTTTTAAAATTGGTCTGTTCAAGATATCTTTCCCTCTCTCTCTCTTTTTTTTTTTTTGAGCCAGAATCTCACTATGTCGCGCTTAGTAGAGTGCTGTGGCATTTCAGCTCACAGCAACCTCCAACTCTTGGGCTTAAGCGATTCTCTTGGCGCAGCCCCAAAAGTAGGTGGAATTATAGGTACCCACCACAACGCCCAGCTATTTTTTTGTTGCAGTTGTCATAGTTTAGCTGGCCTGGGCGGGGTTCCAACCCATCAGCCATATTGCATGTGACTGGCACAGTAACCACTGTGCTATGGGCGCTGAGCCAAGAGATCTATTTCTTCTTGGTTAAGTCTGGGGAGAGATGTGATTCCAGGTATTGATCCATTTCTGCCACATTGTCCAATTTCTTGGCATAGAGTTTCTTGTAGTACTCATGCGTCTTTGTGGCATCTGTTGGTATTTCCCCTTCATTGTTTCTGATCGAGGTTTCTAGAAATTTGACTTTTCTGTTTCTAGTTAATCTGGTCAAAGATTTATTTATTTATTTATTTATTTACTTATTTGAGACAGAGTATCACTATGTTGCCCTGTATAGAGTGCAGTGGCGTCATGGCTCATAGCAACCTCCAGCTCTTGGGCTTAGGCGATTCTTGCCTCAGTCTCCCAAGTAGCTGGGACTACAGGTACCCACCACAATGCCCAACTATTTTTTGGTTGTAGTTGTTATTGTTGTTTGGCAGTTCAGTATGGGTTCGAACCTGCGAGCTCTGGTGTATGTGGCTGGTGCCCTAGTCACTGAGTTATAGGTGCCGAGCCTATCTATTTCATTTATTTTTCCAGGAAACCAACTTTTTTTTTTTTTGCTAATTTTCTAAATGATTCTTTGGTTTCAATTTCATTCATCTCTGATTTAATTTTGGTTATTTCTTTTCTTCTGCTGGATTTGGGATTATATTTTTCTTCCTTTTCAATTTCATAAGATGGTTCATGAGGTTGTTGATGTGCTCTCCTTCTGTTTTTGAATGTAGGCATCTAATGCAATAAATTTCACTCTTAAGACTGCTTTTGCTCTACCCCACAGGTTTTGGTCCCTTGTCTTCATTGTTGATATGTTTGAGGATTTTTTTTATTTCTTAAAGAAACAGGTTACATTGATTGTATTTGTAAGGTAAAGTCCCTCTTATAATTGTGTCCCGCCCCCAAATGTGTGTCACACTCCGTGACCCCCACTGCCCTGCTTCTTTCCCTCTCTCTCTACTCTCCTCTTCCCCACCACCACTGTCATGTTTGAGGAATTTAATGATTTTCTCTTTTATCTCTTCGTGACCAAACTATCATTCAGCATAAGGTTGTTTAATTTCCAAATCTTTGTGTGGGGATGAATGTTTTTGTTGGAGTTGAGTTCCACCTTTATTGTTTTGTGGTCTAAGAAGATATAAGGTATAATTTCTATTCTTTTAATTTTGCTGAAGTTTGATTTGTATCCTAGGGTGTGGTCTATTTTGGAGTGTGTACCACGGGTTGATGAGAAAAATATATATTCTTAGCTTGAAGTTGGGTGCATAAATATTTAAAATTGAAATGTCTTCTTGTTGTATTGTTCTTTTGACCAGTATAAAGTCTTCATCTTTGTCTTTCTTGACTTTAGTTGTTTAAATCTGCTTGAATCTGAAAATGAGATTGCAACCCTTCATTTCTTCTGATTTCCATTTGCTCAAAATACTGTTTTCCGTACCTGAACCCTAAGTCTTGATTTGTCTTTAAAGGCTAGATTTGTCTTCTGGAGATAGCAAATGGATGGCTTGTGCTTTTTTAACCAATCAGCCATCCTGTGCCTTGTCAGTGGTAAATTTGGTCCATTAACATTTATTGACAGAATTGATAAGTGTGGTGGAGTTCTATTCATCTTATTTTGTGAAAATCTGTTGTGTCGTTTTATGATTTGCATCACTGTGGAAGCTAAGTTTTGACTTTTAGCTTCTGGGTGTTTATTTTGCTCTTGGTCCACTGTGATGTTGAGTATTGAGAATAGATGTAGGTATTTCCTATATTGCTGGTCTTACTGTGATGAATTTCCTCAGTGTTTGTATATCTGCAAAAGACTTGATTTCTCCATCAGTTTTGAAGCTTAGTTTATCAGGATACAGAATTCTGGGCTGATAGTGGTTTTGTTTAAGAATTTTGAAGGTGGATGACCATTTTTTTGGCTTAGAAAGTTTTAATTGAAAAGCCTGCTGGCATCCTAATGGCTCTGTCTTTGTAAGTCAGTTAGCTGGTTGCAGAATTTTTTCTTTCATCTTGACTTTGGACAGTTTCATTACATTGTGTCTTGGAGAAGCTCTGTTTGAGTTGAGATGACCCAGGGTTCAATATCCATCTGAAAAGGAGTGTGTCACGGTCTTTAGTAAAACTTGGGAAGTTTTCATTTATGAATAGTTTCCAATAGAACTTCCATTCCTTTGGGACTTCCATTCCCTTCAGGAATCCCATTATTCATATTTTGAACACTTCATGGAGTCTGGTAGTTCTCTAAACACCTATTCTGCTTTCTTTCTCTTCTTTTCTGCCTCCTTTAACTACCTTGGGTTAACTTGAAAACTTTATCCTCTAGCTTCGAGGTTCTTTTTTCTCAATGGTCTTACCTATTTTTGATATTTTTTACTGCATTTTTATGTTCCCTAATTGCCTTCTTCATTTCCTTAAGCTGTGCCATATTCTTTCTGTATTGTAGATATCTCTCATTTGACTTTTGGTTATGTCTTTCCATTTTTTCACTCATTCCTTTTATTGTTTTTGTCATCCATATTTTAAATTCCCTTTTTGTAAAATCCATTAATTCTTTGTAGTTGGAGTCTTCTGTAGTACCTTCCTCACAGTTTTTTAGGGGAGTTGTTTTTTTTTGGTTTTTCATGTTGCCCAAATTCTTCTGTTGCCTCCTCCTCATGTGTTCTTTCTTCTTGTTCAGTGCCCTTTTCTCCTTTTTCTTTCTCATTTCCCCCTTTGCTTCTAATTACCTCGTATTAGAGCTGAGGTCTTGAAGTGGCCTCAGCCTGAGTAAAGCCAAATTCTTCCTCATGGCCAAAACAACAGGAATCCTTGCTCTTGATGACAGTATGTTGCAATATGTTGCCAGGACACCAGGTGGCATTGTGGTTTTTTTTTTTTTAGGAGACAGAGAACACATCTAGAAACCCCTATTGTCCTTATTCCTAACTTAGTTGCCTTTGGTGATTGCCTGATTGTTTCCTCAGCATTCAGACCCTGCCAGGTTCCAATCTGAAAGCTTACAAGAATCCTTCAAGAATCCAGTTCTCATGGTGTGCAGGAGTCCCTCAGCCTGTCCTATGAGCAGAGTTCTGATCCCATCAGGTGGAATTAAGGCAGCTGTGCTTTAAGCCTCTGCTAAGATCTTGTCACAATCTTCCTACAATGTCAGCCACCTGGCTCTCAAGACCTTCTCCATATGGCTGCCTCTCTGGCCACCAAATCTATACCAAATCCAATCCAATTGGTATTCAAATCTGATGCTGTGTACTGTTCAAGTCTACCCACTCTTCCAAGCTTTCCACTCAGTGTGCAGCTTTCCTGCAAAACTGAAATCTCCAGGGAGGCTTACTCCCATCCAGACCTCCATGCAGGGTGAGGGGGGGCAGTTGATTACAGAGGGTTGCTATCACTTGCCTAATTTGTCAGATTTCTACTCCTCTGACTCACTTGCTGCATCCTGCTTATTACCTCCTGCTGTGATTCCTGAGCTGTGACTCTGGGCAAGGTCTCTGTCCCAGGTATGGTTGGGTTCTCTTCCCCAGTCATTCTAGGAGAGCTCAGCTGAACGATTTTTCTGGTCCACCATCTTGCTTCACCGCCTTGTGATCACTTCTTAATATTTAATCCATATTCAAGTTTTCCTGATTGTCCAAAAAAGGACTTCTGTAGTTAACCTTTTTAAACTGGGATCTATCAAGATTTACACGATTCATTTAATCATATGATTGTTAGGTCTTTGTAGTCCATTTTAATGAAGAGCAGATTAATTTTTTTCATTCCTATAAATTTCTCTTTTTTTGTTTCAATGGATTTTGATAAATTCTTACAGTCATGCCACCCTCATCCAGATTTAGATTTAGAATACTTCCATCACCCCATAAAATTCCCTTGAGCTCTTTTTAAGCATCATGCCAAAGGAAGTACTATTCTGATTGCTGTCAATGCAGTTTAGTTTGCCAGTACTTGAACTTCTATACTACTATAGTATGTAATATTTTGTGTCTGGCTTTTGCTCAGCATGTTTTTGATATTCATCCATGTTGTGCATATCAGTAGTGTGTTCCTCTAAATTGTGGAGTGGTAATTGTATTGTATGGGCATACTGCAACATGTTTATCCATTCACTTTTTTTAATTGACAAATATACATATTTTCTTTTTTTTTTTTTATTGTTGGGGATTCATTGAGGGTACAATAAGCCAGTTACACTGATTGCAATTGTTAGGTAAAGTCCCTCTTGCAATCATGTCTTGCCCCCATAAAGTGTGACACACACTAAGGCCCCACCCTCCTCCCTCCATCCCTCTTTCTGCTTCCCCCCCCATAAACTTAATTGTCATTAATTGTCCTCATATCAAGATTGAGTACATAGGATTCATGCTTCTCCATTTTTGTGATGCTTAACTAAGAATAATGTCTTCCACTTCCATCCAGGTTAATACGAAGGATGTAAAGTCTCCATTTTTTTTAATAGCTGAATAGTATTCCATGGTATACATATACCACAGCTTGTTAATCCATTCTTGGGTTGGTGGGCATTTAGGCTGTTTCCACATTTTGGCAATTGTAAATTGAGCTGCAATAAACAGTCTAGTACAAGTGTCCTTATAATAAAAGGATTTTTTTCCTTCTGGGTAGATGCCCAGTAATGGGATTGCAGGATCGAATGGGAGGTCTAGGTTGAGTGCTTTGAGGTTTCTCCATACTTCCTTCCAGAAAGGTTGTACTAGTTTGCAGTCCCACCAGCAGTGTAAAAGTGTTCCCTTCTCTCCACATCCACGCCAGCATCTGCAGTTTTGAGATTTTGTGATGTGGGCCATTCTCACTGGGGTTAGATGATATCTCAGGGTTGTTTTGATTTGCATTTCTCTAATATATAGAGATGATGAACATTTTTTCATGTGTTTGTTAGCCATTCGTCTGTCATCTTTAGAGAAAGTTCTATTCATGTCTCTTGCCCATTGATATATGGGATTGTTGGCTTTTTTCATGTGGATTAATTTGAGTTCTCTATAGATCCTGGTTATCAAGCTTTTGTGTGATTGAAAATATGCAAATATCCTTTCCCATTGTGTAGGTTGTCTCTTTGCTTTGGTTATTGTGTCCTTAGCTGTACAGAAGCTTTTCAGTTTAATGAAGTCCCATTTGTTTATTTTTGTTGTTGTTGCAATTGCCATGGCAGTCTTCTTCATGAAGTCTTCTCCCAGGCCAATATCTTCCAGTGTTTTTCCTATGCTTCCTTTGAGGATTTTTATTGTTTCATGCCTTAAATTTAAGTCCTTTATCCATCTTGAATCAATTTGAGTGGGGAAAGGTGTGGGTCCAGTTTCAGTCTTTTACATGTAGACATCCAGTTCTCCCAACACCATTTATTGAATAGGGAGTCTTTCCCCCAAGGTAAGTTCTTGTTTGGTTTATCAAAGATTAGGTGGTTGTAAGATGTTAGTTTCATTTCTTGGTGTTCAATTCGATTCCAAGTGTCTATGTCTCTGTTTTTGTGCCAGTACCATGCTGTCTTGAGCACTATGGCTTTGTAGTACAGACTAAAATCTGGTATGCTGATGCCCCCAGCTTTATTTTTGTTACTAAGAACTGCCTTAGCTATACGGGGTTTTTTCTGGTTCCATACAAAACGCAGAATCATTTTTTCCAAATCTTGAAAGTACGATGTAGGTACTTTGATAGGAATGGCATTGAATAGGTAGATAGCTTTGGGAAGTATAGACATTTTAACAATGTTGATTCTTCCCATCCATGAGCATGGTATGTTCTTCCATTTGTTAATATCCTCTGCTATTTCCTTTCTGAGGATTTCATAGTTTTCTTTATAGAGGTCCTTCACCTCCTTCGTTAGGTATATTCCTAGGTATTTCATTTTCTTTGAAACTATGGTGAAGGGAGTTGTGTCCTTAATTAGCTTCTCATCTAGACTGTTATTGGTGTATACAAAGACTTGTGGACATTGATTTTATATCCTGAAACATTACTGTATTTTTTGATGACTTCTAGGAGTCTTGTGGTTGAGTCTTTGGGGTTCTCTAAGTATAAGATCATGTCATCAGCAAAGAGGGAGAGTTTGACCTCCTCTGCTCCCATTTGGATTCCCTTTATTTCCTTGTCTTGCCTAATTGTATTGGCTAGAACTTCCAGCACTACGTTGAATAGTAAAGGTGACAGAGGACAACCTTGTCTGGTTCCAGTTCTAAGAGGAAAAGCTTTGAGTTTTACTCCATTCAGTAAAATATTGGCTGTGGGTTTGTCATAGATAGCTTCAATCAGTTTTAGAAATGTGCCACCTATGCCTATACTCTTCAGAGTTCTAATTAGAAAAGGATGCTGGATTTTATCAAATGCTTTTTCTGCATCTATTGAGAGGATCATGTGATCTTTATTTTTGCCTCTGTTAATATGGTGGATAACGTTTATAGACTTGCGTATGTTAAACCAGCCTTGCATCCCTAAATATACATATTTTCAGTGTACAAAGTGATGTTTTGATGTAAATGTATGGTATTAAATGATTAAGTCAAAATAATTTACATATTCGTCACTTCATATACTTTTTTTGGAGTGAGAATATTTAAGCAATTTTCAGGTATGTAATACAATGTTATTAACTATAGTCCCCATGGTGTACAGTAGAGCTCCAGAACTTATTTGTTCTAACTGAAACTTTGTTCCCTTTAATCAACATCTCTCCATTCCCTACCTCCCATCACCCTACTGGCAATTGCCATTCTACTCTCTGCTTCTGTGACTTTTCTAGATTCAGTATATAAATGAGATCATGCATTATTTGTGTTTCTGTGCCTGGTTTATTTCACTTAGCAAATGTCCTCCAAGTTCATGCATATTGTTGTAAATGACTTGATTTCCTTCTTTTTTAAAGACTGAATACTATTCCATTGTTTGTGTGTATTGTCTGTCTATCTAACCCATTATTTCTTTATCCATTCATACATTGATGGATAATTAAGTTGATTCCATATCTTGGTTATTGGGAATAGTACTGCAACGAATATGAGAGTAAAAATGTCTCTTCCAGATATTAATTTCATTTCCTTTGAATATACATGTGTACCCAGAAGTGGGATTGCTAGATGGTATTGTCATTCTGTTTTTAACTATTTGAGGAACATTTGTACCGTTTTCTATAATGGCTATGCTAGTTTACATTCTTACCAACAGTGTACAAGGACTGCCTTTTCTTCCCATTCTAGCCAACACTTAGTATCTTTTGTCTTTTTGATAATAGCCATTCTAACATATGTGAAGTGGTATTGTGGTTTTGATTTGCATTTTCCTCATTATTAGGGATTGGGAGCACCTTTTTGTAAAACTGTTGGCCGTTTGTTTGTCTTCTTTTGATAAATGTCTGTTTAGGTCCTTTGCCCATTTATTAAATCAAGGTTTCATTTTCTTGCTATTTTTTTATTGTTAAATCATAGATGTGTACATTAGTGCAATCAATGTGCTGGTTTCATATACAATCTGAAATATTCTCATCAAACTGTTTAACGTAGCATTCATGGCATTTTCTTAGTTATTGTACAGAGACATTTGTATTCTGCTTTTAGTAAGTTTCTCCTGTACCCATTCTAAGATGCACCGTAGGTGTGGCCCTACCCATTACCCTCTCTCCACCCTAACCTCCCCCATCCCTTCCCCTTCCTTGGCCCTTTCCTCATAGTCTTGTGCTATAGTTGGGTTATAACCTTCATATGAAAGCTATAATTTTAGCTTCATATAGGGCTGAGTACATTGGATATTTTTTCTTCCATTCCTGAGATACTTTGCTAAGAAGAATATGTTCCAGGTCCATCCATATAAACATGAAAGAGGTAAATTGTCCATCTTTTTTAAAACTGCATAATATTCCATGGTATACATGTACCACAATTTGCTAGTCCATTCGTGGGTTGATGGGCACTTGGGCTTCTTCCATGAATTAGCAATTATGAATTGGCTGCAATAAACATTCTGGTACAGATGTCTTTGTTATATTGTGATTTTTGGTCTTCTGGGTATAAACTTAGTAAAGGAATTATAGGATCGAATGGCAGGTGTATTTTTAGGTCTCTAAGTATTCTCCAAACATCCTTCCAAAAGGAACGTATTAGTGTGCATTCCCACCAATAGTGTAAAAGTGTGCCCTTTTCTACACATCCACGCCAACATCTCTGGTTTTGGGATTTTGTTATGTGGGCTACTCTTACTGGGGTTAGGTGATATCTCAAAGTAGTTTTGATTTGCATTATTATGATGATTAAGGATGATGAGCTTTTTTCCATGTGTTTGTAGATTGTGCGTCTGTCTTTAGAGAAGTTTCTCTTCAGGTCCCTTGCCCACCCTGAGATGGGATCACGTGTTCTTTTCTTCCTATCACGTTTAAGTTCTCTGTGGATTCTGGTTATTAGACCTTTATTGGAGGTGTAACCTGCAAATATTTTCTCCCATTCTGAGGGCTGTCTGCTTGCTTTACTCACTATGTTCTTGGCTGTGCAGAAGCTTTTTAGTTTGATCAGGTCCCAGTAGTGTATTTTTGATACTGCTTCAATTGCCTGGGGAGTCCTCCTCATAAAATATTCACCCAGGCCGATTCCTTCAAGAGTTTTCCCTGCACTTTCTTCAAGTATTTTTATAGTTTCGTGTCTTAAGTTTAAATCTTTTCTCCAGTGAGAGTCTATCTTAGTTAATGGTGAAAGGTGTGGGTCCAGTTTCAATCTTCTACAGGTTGCCAGCCAGTTCACCCAGCACCATTTGTTAAATAGGGAATCTTTTCCCCACTGAATGTTTTTAATTGGCTTGTCAAAGATCAAATAACGGTAAGTAGCTTGGTTCATTTCTTGGTTCTCTATTCTGTTCCAGACATCTACTTCTCTGTTTTTGTGCCAGTACCATGCTGTTTTGATCACTATCGATTTATAGTACAGTCTCAGGTCTGGTAGCGTGATTCCTCCTGCTGTGTTTTTATTGCTGAGTAATCTTTTGGCTATTCGAGGTTTTTCATGATTCCATATAAAACAAAATATTATTTTTTTCAAGATCTTTAAAATATGACAATGGAGCCTTAATAGGAATTGCATTACAATTATATATTGCTTTGGGTGGTATAGACATTTTAACAATGTTGATTCTTCCCAGCCATGAGCATGGTATGTTTTTCCATTTGTTAACATCTTTAGCTATTTCTTTTCTCAAAGTTTCATAGTTCTCTTTGTAGAGATCTTTCACGTCCTTTGTTAGGTATACTCCCAAATATTTCATCTTCTTTGGCACTACTGTGAAAGGAATAGAGTCCTTGACTGTGTTGTTCAACTTGGCTATTGTTGGTATATATAAAGGCTATAGATTTATGGGTGTTGATTGTGTAGCCTGAGACATTGCTGTATTCCTTGATCACTTCTAAAAGTTTTGTAGTAGAGTCCCAAGTGTTTTCCTGATATATGATCATATCATCTGCTAAGAGTGCAAGTTTGATCTCTTCTGGATACCATTGATCGCCTCTATGTGGATACCCTTGATTGCCTTTTCTTCCCTAATTGCAATGGCTAAAACTTCCATTACAATGTTAAAGAGCAATGGAGACAATGGGCAACGTTGACTGGTTCCTAATCTAAGTGGAAATGATTTCAATTTTACCCCATTCAATATGATATTGGCTGTGGGTTTGCTGTAGATGGCCTCTGTCAGTTTAAGAAATGTTCGTTCTACACCAATTTTCTCAAGTGTTCTGATCATGAAGGGATGCTGAATAGTATCAAAAGCTTTTTCTGCATCAATTGAAAGAATCATATGGTCCTTATTTTTTAATTTGTGTATGTGCTGAATTACATTTATAGATTTACGTATTTAGACCCAACCTTGAGACCCTGGGATAAATCACACTTGGTCATGGTATATAACTTTTTTGACTTGTTGTTGGATTCTGTTTGTTATGATCTTATTGAGTATTTTAGCATCAATATTCATTAGTGATATTGGTCTATAATTTTCTTTTCTTGTTGGGTCTTTTCCTGGTTTGGGAATCAAGGTGATGTTTGCTTCGTAGAATGTGTTGCGTAATACTCCTCCTTTTTCTATATTTTGGAAGAGGTTTAGTAATATAAGTACTAGTTCTCCTTTAA
Organism: Nycticebus coucang; assembly: GCF_027406575.1. Classification (NCBI taxonomy): domain Eukaryota; kingdom Metazoa; phylum Chordata; class Mammalia; order Primates; family Lorisidae; genus Nycticebus; species Nycticebus coucang. The sequence goes on along the minus strand of NC_069801.1, from coordinate 45,176,311 downwards.
AGGTTTGGTAAAATTCTGACATAAAGTCCTGGGCTTTTCTTTTTAGGGAGATTTTGTATAGTTGATGCTATTTCAGAACTTGATGTAAGCCTGTTCAACATTTCCACTTCATTCTGGCTTAGTCTTGGTAAGTGGCGTACTTCCAGGTATTGGTCGATTTCTTTCAGATTTTCATATTTCTGAAAGTAGAGTTTCTTGTAGTATTCGTTAAGGATTTTTTGAGTTTCTGAGGGGTCTGTTGTTAGTTCATTGTTGCCATTTCTGATTGATGAAATTAGAGATTTTACTCTTTTTTTTCCTGGTTAGGTTGGCTAAAGGTTTATCTATTTTATTGATCTTTTCAAAAAACCAACTTTTGGATTTATTGATCTGTTGTATAATTCTTTTGTTTTCAATTTCATTTAATTCTGCTCTGATTTTGGTTATTTCTTTTCTTCCGCTGCGTTTGGAGTTGGAATGTTCTTCCTTCTCCAGTTGCTTGAGATTTCCCATTAAGTTATTAACTTCCTCTCTTTCTGTTTTCTTGACGAAGCCTTGCAGTGCTATAAATTTCCTTCTTAGGACTGCCTTTGCAGTATCCCAGAGGTTCTGGTAATTCGTGTCTTGATTGTTGTTTTGTTCCAAAAATTTGGTGATTTCCTTCTTAATCCTGTCTATAATTCATCTATCCTTCAGCATAAGGTTGTTTAGCTTCCATGTTTTTGTATGGGTATGCAGGTTCCTGTTGTTATTGAGTTCAAGTTTTAACCCATGATGGTCTGAGAAAATGCAAGGAATAATTTCTATTTTTTAAAATTTGCTGAGTTTAGATTTGTTGCCTAGTATGTGGTTGATTTTGGAGTATGTTCCGTGGGCTGATGAGAAGAATGTGTATTCAATTTTGTTGGGATGAAATGTTCTGTAGATGTGTGTTAAGTCCAGATGTTGAATGGTTATGTTTAAGTCTAAAATGTCTTTGCTTAGCTTCTTTTTGAAGGATGTATTCAGCAGTGCTAAAGGGGTGTTAAAAATCTCCAACTCCTGTGGAACTGAAGGAAATCAAGTTGCTCATGTGTGTTAGAGTTTCTCTTATTAATTGAGGTGCGTTATGGTTGGGTTCATAAGTATTAATAATTGAAATCTCATTATATAAAGTATAACCTTTAACAAATATGAAGTGTCCATATCCTTCCTTATTTTGGTTGGTATAAAGCCTATTGCATCTGTGAATAGGATTGCAATGCCTGCTTTTTTCTGCTTTCCATTTTCCTGGAGTATTGATGTCCATCCCTTCACCTTGAGTCTGAATTTGTCTTTTAATGTAAGATGCGATTCTTGTATGCAGCAGATACCTGGCTTGAGTTTTTGTATCTAGTCAGCCAACCTGTGCCTCTTTAGAGGACAGTTTAAACCAATTACATTAATTGAGAATATTGATAAGCCTTTAGAGAGTCTGGTGAACATTTTTAATCCTTTTGCGACTGTGGAAGTTGGAATTTGATCAAAATTTTCTGCGTGGCTTTACTTTTGTGGTGGAGAATTACGCTGGTCTTTATGGATGATAGGTCTAAGAATGTCCTGGAGAGCTGGTTTAGTTATGGCAAATTTCTTTAACATGTGATTGTCATTGAAGTATTTAATTTCTCCATCATAAATGAAACTCAGTTTAGCTGGATACAGGATCCTGGGTTGAAAGTTATTTTGTTTTAGGAGATTAAAAGTTGATGACCATCTTCTTCTAGCTTGAAAGGTTTCAGCAGAGAGATCTGTAGTTATTCTAATATTCTTCACTTTGTAGGTGTTGATTTTCTTTTGTCTGGCTGCTTTGAGAATTTTCTCCTTCATATTAACTTTAGTGAAATTGATTATGATGTGTCCGGGGGATGTCTTATTCAGGTTGAGTCGTGCTGGAGTTCTGAAACTTTCTGCTATCTGAATTTCAGAATCTCTTGGCATGTCTGGAAAGTTCCCATTCATAATCTCATGAAGAAGAGACTCTGTGCCTTGTGAAGCCACTTCATCACTTTTGGGGATCCCTATAAGACGAATATTGTTTTACTTAGAATTATCCCAGAGCTGTCTGAGAGAGTGATCTGTTTTTGACCTCCTTTTCTCTTCCTCTTTGAGAGTTTGGTAGCGTTTGAAAGCTTTGTCTTCAATGTCAGAAATCTTTTCTTCTGCTTGTTCCATTCTGTTACTGAGGGATTCTACTGTGTTTCTCAGATCTTTGAGGGCTGCATCTTCTTATCTCAATGTATCAAAATCTTTTGTCATTTGGTCTTTGAATTCGGTGAATTCTTGAGATATCTTTTGGGTTACTGCTTGGAATTCTTATTCGATCTTATTTGCTATCCAGATTCTGAATTCGATTTCTGACATCTCAGCTATTTGTTTGTGCATGGGATCTTTTGCTGTGTCTTCCCCATTGATCCTTGGGGGAGTTTATTACTGTGATTATTCATATTGCCAGAGTTTTTCTGTTGGTTTCACTTCATGATTGTTTTTCACCGTTGCCTCTGGCCGTCCTTAGAGTTGAGGAGGTGTCTCTCCAAGATTAGACCCCAGCAGGAACACCGTATTGTTGCTGGATCTTTGTGATCAAATCACTAAACAAGTGACCCTGTTTAGTTCCTCTGGGGCTGCCCTAGCCAGGGAGTTCTGGTTGTGGAAGCAGCTCTGGAGTGTGACACATCTGGATCCAGTAACAGGGAGGGAGGTGTTGTGCATGGTTCTGGGATTGCCTGGTGCCCAGTGACTTTGACACAGAGAGCTCAAGGCTTCAGCAGTCTCTGGCTAGGAGAAGGGCTCTGCGCAGAGGTAGGGAGGGCCTGGAGGGCGTGCGGCTACCAGAGTCCCTGCCCAGACAAGGGGGCCTGTGTGGAGGCAGGGAGGGTACAGGAGGAAGGATGGAGGGTTGTGCGGCTCCTGCAGTTCCTTGTCAGGGCATGCGGAGGCCCGGCGGGTGCGGGTTGCGGGTCGGGGTCATGACGCAGCTCTTATGGTGGTCCGGGCGGTGTCAAGCTTAGGATTTTGAGGTTGCTATGAGCTGTGACGCCAGGGCACTCTACCCAGGGCAACAGCCTGAGGGTCCAGTGTGCCAAAACCGGTCTTACTCTGCCCCTGAGGGTTAAGGCTGTAAGGCAGCTCAGTCCCCGCCTTTAGGCTGCTCAGTCACTAGGTTACCAGCTCCCGCCTGATCCTTGCTCTTTTACCCTGAGGGCGGAGCTTGCTGGGCAGTTCTCTCACAATGGCTCCCTGAAGCCCTCAGCTGAACACTATTAGGTCCATCTGGCTGAGTGGCTCAGTCTGGTTCCCTAGACAACGCCCAAAGTTCTCTGCACTCTTGGTCAAGCTCTCCCCAAGGCAGTTGAAATGAGTGCCAAGTCCAAAAGCACCAAAACAGTTCACAGGTAAGGCCTTTTTGGTTTGCAGTCTCACTGCTGCTTGTACTTATGGCTACCGGCGGGATTAGGTTGATCAAACACATGCAACTACTTGCCAGTTTTCCACTGTTTTTGCCCTCCTCTTGGGGTCCAGAAGTCCCTTGCTGACTCTCTGTATCTTCAAAGGGATGATTATAGGCAGATCTCAGCAGCCAGAGATGCCTGGAGTCTTATCTCGACAGACTCACCTTGCCCAGTTGCAGGGAAGCTGTTCCTCGGCCCTGATGAGTGTTTTTAATCCATTCTACCTGACTATTTTTTGTTTGGCATGTTTAGTGAATTCATCTTTAATGTAATTGCAGACAAGGTAGGATTTATCTGACATTTTGCTATATGTTTTCTGTATGCCTTATGTCTTTTTTGTTTTTCTGTTCCTCCACATGGCCTTCTTCTATGTTAACTATTTTTTACTTTTTTTTTTTTTGAGACAGAGTCTTACTTTGTTGACCTTGTAGGGGGGCCATGGTGTCACAGCTCAGAGCACCCTTAAACCCTTGACCTTAAGCAATTCTCTTGCCTTAGCCTCCCAAGTAGCATGAATTATAGGCACCCACCACAATGCCCAGCAATTTTTATAGATGAGGTATTGCTCTGGATCAGGCTGGTCTTGAACTCATGAGCTCAGTTAATCCACTCATCTTGACTCCCGGACTGTTAGGATTGCAGGCATGAGCCACCATGCCTGGCTTTGTGTTAACTATTTTTTTTTTTTTTTTGTAGAGACAGAGTCTCACTTTATGGCCCTCGGTAGAGTGCCGTGGCCTCACACAGCTTACAGCAATCTCCAACTCCTGGGCTTAGATGATTCTCTTGCCTCAGCCTCCCGAGCAGCTGGGACTACAGGCACCCGCCACAACGCCTGGCTATTTTTTTGGTTGCAGTTTGGCTGGGGCCGGGTTTGAACCCACCACCCTTGGCATATGGGGCTGGAGCCTTACCGATTGAACCACAGGCGCTGCCCTGTGTTAACTATTTTTTAGTGTACCATTTTAATTTCCTTATTTTACTAGTTTTTGAGGTGTTTTTTTTTTTGTGCTTACCTGGGGTTCATAGTTAATATCTTTATTTACAATAATCAGTAATAGTATGGATTAATACTAATTTCATTTCAATAGTACACAAAATCTTTGCTTCTATTTAGTACTTATTTCTCTCCCCTTCTTTATAATATTATCGTACAAATTACATTAAAAATTCTTTTTCTTCTTGCCAAAGCTCAGAGAGAAGTCTGTAACAAATTACATTTGTTATATTTGTATAAGTCTATCAGCACAGTTTTATAATTGTTGTTTTACACAAATAAGGTAGGAGAAATAAGGGGAAAACATTTTTTCTTTATCAAATCATAATTGTGTACATTAGTGCATTTATGGGGTAAAGTGTGCTGATTTGATATTGTTGTTTTTTATTTTTTCATGTGAATATGAGTTACTATCTAGTATCCTTTCATTTTAACCTGAAGGATTCTCGTTAGTATTCTATCAGGGTAGTTCTGGTAGTGCTGAGTTATCTCAGTTTTTGTTTACCTCTGGGCTTCCTCAAGGATAGTTTCGGATTTTTTTTTTTTTTTTCTGTGTGTGTGGTGGGTCATACTTCTTATTTCTTGGCATGTTATAATTTTTGTTGAAAACTGGACATTTTAAAGACTATTATATGGAACTCTTTAAATTTACCCCTCTCCCTTCTCCCAGATTTGTCTGTTATTGTTGCTTTTTGTTTGTTTAGTTCTTTTCCTCAGCTAATTTTGTGAAGTCTGTATTCTTTGTCATGTGTGGCCACTGGAATCTTTGCTCAGTTAACCTTGTGGTCTGCTAAGGATTGGACTTATATTTCCTTAAATGCTTTCACCCAGTAAGTCTCTCAGCATTTGTGCACACTGGACATGCTTTTTTTGTCCTGATGAGTAGTTTATAGCATAGTCTTCAGTTCCAGCTTTCCTAAAGCTTTAAGGTCAGCCAAAGGTGAGAGATTATGGCTTTCTTGGGTAATTTCTGAGCATACACTCAGCCTTGTACATGTGCATGTTTTTCTAAATTACCAAGAACATGCCATAGCTTGTCAAAATAGTTTACATCTTCCACTTTGCTAGTTATTTTCTGCCCCATCTGATTTTACTTAATTTCCCTTTTCTTGCTTTCTTTTTGGAAAGCTGCTTGGTATTCTTTTAAATGATGGCAGAATTTATAGAATTTTAGATGAGAAGAAAAAGCCACGCCTTTTTGGATGTGTTTCAATTTGGATACTTGACTGGACTCGACAATTTCCAGTGAGGATAATTAGAGTAGTGCTGCCCTCCCCCCCAAACAAATTTTAAGCTTCAAATTTGAACCAGGGGTACAATTTAAAATTTCTTAGTAGCTACATTGTTTTTGAAGTTTAAAAAGTAGGTAAAATTAATAGCAGATAATTTAATAACATTTTATTTAAATCAATATATTCAAAATATTTTTAAGATATAATTAATATAAAAGTTATTGATGCAAATCTTAGATATTTTTGTAACAAGTCTTCAAACTCCAGTGTGTATCTTACATCTCGTATCAAGTTGGACTAGCTACATCCATAGGCATAAGTGGCTAGCAGCTACTTGTATTGGACAGCACAAATTTAGAAGGACTCTAAGACAGTTCTAGTTTAATGAGGCAGAGTAGAAAATGGAGCTGATGGGCAGAATGAGATTTGCCGAGTACATTTAGTGACCAATTAGGAATATATTAGAGCAAAAGTGGAAAATAGGGTAAGAGTCAAAAGAGCTGGTACAGAAAATAATTTTAACTGCTGTGCACAAAAGAGGACATTCAGTTTTATAGGCTGTTAAAATGGCAGACAATATGGTTTTTAATGTAACAATAATGATAGCTGGTATTGACAAGTTGTCTGTCAAGCATTGCTTGCTCTAAGCACTTTACTTTGAATATATTGACTCATTTAATCTTATTTTCTGACCTTGAGTTAGTAGATCACCTAAACATTCCTGTTGCTCTGTTGGTTTCATATATAAACATTTTGAATTTGGTCTAGATCATCTATAAGCTTCTTAATACTGAAAGTACATTTCTTTGTATTTTTTTTTTTTTATTGTTGGGGATTCATTGAGGGTACAATAAGCCAGGTTACACTGATTGCAATTGTTAGGTAAAGTCCCTCTTGCAATCATAAGTACATTTCTTTGGATACCATGATGAGGAAAATAAAATTTCTGTCCTCAGAGAATTTATGAACAAATGAAAGAAGTGAGTCAGATGTACCCACTTAATTAAAATGCATTTAGAGAAGAACTTGGACCTAAAGGGAACTAAGTACTATGAGAATTTAAAACATGTTACTTACCTAGAGTAAGTTCATAATAAATGATTGAATTAGCTTGAATTGAATAATGTTAGCTGATGAATCAAGAGAAGTTTTGTGTAGCATATGGCAGTTGATATATGTCTTGGCAGATGGTGGGAGTAAATGAGGAAGAGATGAATGGACAATGCAAATGTACTTTGGATGTATCGTTAGAGGATGTGGGGTAATATTAATATGTTGGATTTAAATCTTAGAGAACCTTTAATATCCTGTTAAGGGTGTAGTTGATCACTGGCAATGAAATATGACAGACTGGAGAGATTATGCTGTGTATTATTTAGAATCCCTATATTTTATGCCTATACTTTCTGTCAGTTATAATAAGAATAGTTAAGTACAATTAAATACTTTAAAAATACTTCATTGGGCTAGGGACTTTCAGTTCATTAGCATTGAAACTTTGTCATATTGCTTTTGATGAGGATATCTATGGACTGCTATATAGGGTGATAAGAGGTTAGATTTGTGCTTTTTATTCGTATTTTTTCATTCTCTAGAATAATGTTTTATTTTTGCTGAGTGTTAATCCTTTGTGGTTAAATGATGCTGAATAACTTTATGTAAGCATTCAGCATAAAGTAGAAGCCTAAGGCTGACTGTTTAAAACTATTAGTGTCTGTCCCAAGAGCCAGCACAGAGAGCTTCAAATGTGGCACAAGTAACCAAATGGAAAATTGTGGATTTCTCAGAGGGATGGAAGTTATGAAAGCATTTCATTTAACTCTGTAAACACTACAATCTCTCTCTATTTGTGAGTATTTTTATGAGGTTAGCAGACTTGTGTTTTTATGTAATATTTGAGAAATCATCTTAGTAGTAGGATAGCTTAGGGAATTCATAAAGAAATTGCATTCATTTGCAGTATCCAATTTCTTTCAGGTAACTTGTCCAGGAGTGGTGCTGAAAGACAAGGAGGACATCTATCTTAGCATCTGTGTGTTTGGCCAGTACAAAAAGACACAATGTGTCCCAGCCACTTTTCCACTGGTCTTCAATGCCAGAATGGTGTTTGAAAAGGTGAGATCAAATATCAGATCAAGTGTTAACAAATAAAAAAATGGAAGTGGTTTTAATTTTTGAATAAAAGCCTGTAACACAAATTATTATTGCTGACTATGTTCTTTGATTTAGTCTAAAAGGCAAGTTATAACAGAACTTCAAGCTTGGAAATAAATATGAATTGAATATGCATTGAATCAGTTGCCTTTTTCCCCCTTGATATATTAGCTTGCTTCTAAAATTGTCTTGGTGAAATTTATGTGCAACATAGCATCTTGAATTCTAAGTAATCATTTTCATAAAAAAAGAGAGAAGTCATTAGTATGTAAGAATATGTCATATTTTACTTATAGCTGACTTGTGGTGGTTCTTTCTGTAAGTTTCTTTTCTTTTTTCTCCCTAAAACTGCTGCTTTTGGTTAACCAAATGTAATACCAATTGCATTTCTTACTTTTTTTCACTTCTCTTCTTTCTTTCTTATTGCCCATTTTCCACTTTCTTTGTTAAACCTTCCTCCCTCCTCCTCTCCTTCCCCCTCTTCCTCTCTTCCTTCCTTTCCTCCTTCTCTTTCCCTTTCTTCCTTTTCTCCTTTCCTCTCTGCCTGCCTTTCTTCCTTCTTCCTTTTCTCCTCAAATAATTACCTGGAACCTGCAGGGCATTGAGGGCACATGGTAAAACAAGGTGAAATCCTTCCCTCTTGGAACTTTCATTGTAATGTGAGAAGCAGACAGTAACCAAGTAAACATGTGAATAATAGTAGGGATAAGTACATGAGGAGAACGAAATGGGTGAGGGTAAAGGGATTAAGGGGATTCGAGGTAGTCAAGAAGGCAATAACAGTCAAGCCTGAATTATAGACTGTTTCAGTAGTTTGAAGGTCTAGGGAGAGAGCAGTCGTAAGCAGAGGAATAATAAATATGAAGGCTTCTTGGAAATAAACTTGATGGATTGGAGGACTACCAAGAGGGTGGGTGCATTCCTGGTAAGCAATATGGGAAAGAGTGCTAGCAGGTGGAATTGGAGAGGGAGGCAGTGTGAGCTATAAAGTTTATTTGTAAAATCTTTTGTAGTGATCATGAGAAGCAGAGAGGAAGTGACAGTTCTCAATGATGTTGAAAGTTTCTGTGGTTGAAAAGGAATATATTTTGAGAATGAGAGGGAAAAAACAGCCCTATATTATCTTCCTTTCACTTGCTCTTTCCCATCTTGTTTCCGCCTGGATTCTTCTACTATAGGTGTTCCCTGATGCAGTAGACCCTGGAGATGTGGTTGCACAGCTTGAATGTAAGTTTTTAACTTTTTAGTTCCTGCATATAAGACAATTTAGAATTTATTATCCTTATATTCTTTAATCCTAGGTTAAGTAAAAGTTTAAAGGAGTCTAATAGAATTTTAAAAATTTTGAGCTGAGACTTTTTTTATACTTTTTTAGAATTTCACAATATACCTGGAAGTAATAAAAATGTATATACAATAGAGGCTGAGAATTATTCCTTTTTTCTGTGTTTGGTCTATGGAAAACAAAGAGACTTATTTAAACTATTTATTTATTTATTTGCAGTTTTTTTGGCTGGGGCTGGGTTTGAACCCACCACCTCCAGTATATGGGGCTGGCACCCTACTTCTTGAGCCACAGGTGCCACCCTTTAAATTTTTTATTGATTGAGAAGATAAGGTATGTTCATGACAGTGATTCTTGTTAGGTGGGACTGTGCCCTGTAAACAAAAATGTGTCTTTAACCTCAGTGCATTTTAAATCAAGAGAGTAAATAATAGAAGATCAAAGTAATGGTAGTTTAAAATATAATATATGCTTTTGCATTTTGTATTACATTCATTATGTTAATAAATTATTTGAAAGAGACCTTTTTCAGGGCTATGGATAGCAATAAATTGTTCAGATTACAAGAAGATACAATAATTTGTGAGGGCAGCAGTGCAAAAGTGTGCATTCGGGTGTAAGTGAGATTCAAGTTCTGGATGTGAAATGAAAAGCTCTGTTATTTATCTGTGTAATTAGGAAGGGATCTGGGATCACCAGATTGATCTAACATGTAGCTGTTGCTCAAAAAGGCAAAAATATTGCGCATCACCATTGTTAACTGTCCCCTCCACTCTTCCCCTCTACCCCCCCCCCACTGGGATTTTAGTAACGTAACAGCTTGTGGCCTAGCACCATGATGGAATCTGGGTGTAAGGAGAAAGTCTGGCCCCTTGTTTCTTTTCATGGAGGTTTATTGACTCTCCTCCAGAGAACCCTTCATAGCCAGTGTGAATATCTTTTTTATTTATTTATTTTTTTTGAGACAGAGTCTCACTATGTTCACCCTGGGTAGAGTGTGGTGGCATCATAGCTCACAGCAACCTTAAACTGTTGGGCTTAAGCGATTCTCTTGCCTCAGCCTCCCAAGTAGCTGGGACTATAGGTGCCCACTACAACGCCCGGCTATTTTTTGGTTTTAGTTCTCATTGTTGTTTGGCAGGCCCAGGCTGGGTTCAAACTTGCCAGCTCGGGTGTATGTGGCTGGCACCCTAGCCGCTGAGCTACAGGCGCTGAGCCAGTGTGAATATCTTATTGATTTTTTTTTTTTTTTTTTGCAGTTTTTGGCCAGGACTGGGTTTGAACCCGCCACCTCTGGCATATGGGGCCGGCACCTTACTGCTTTGAGCCACAGCTGCTGCCCAATATTGATTTTTTTTTTTGCAGTTGTTCTTGCACTTGCATTATATTTTCCACTGTGATAGATTAGGTGGCAGTTTGGTGCCAGTGGGTATATGAATTTGAATATTTCCTGAACATCTTGTTCAGTATCTGGGAAATTAAGTATCTTAGAAAAAAAAAATGAAGATAATCATTTTGAAATTTTTCTGTTAAAAAATAATGCTCTTTTTCTTATTTGATTTGAAATTTGGGGGCTATAAGAAGAGTACTTAGTGGTTATTATTTGGACCACTGATTGATTGGCTTTCCTGATTGATTTTTTCTCATTGGTCTCTTCCCAATCACTGATATTCCACTTTTTGGTATCCTTTTTAAATTCACCCCTTTTTGCCCTATTTTAAATATTGGTCTCTTCTCTGATCTCTTTTACACTCTGTCTTTATATGACACTCTTCAAAGGCTGCCCTCTGGTGTCTTCCACATCAGACCTCTCCTGTGAGCTTTGGGCTCTCTTTTCTTTTACTCCTGCCTCACTCCCTGTTCACTAACCTTTTATAATATGAAAAAAATAGATAATGCTAAAAGTAGAAAGAGTGAAATAATGAAGTCCCATGCACCTATCACCCAGTATTACTAATTTTCAACATTTTGCCAATCTTATTATTACATGTTCACTTAAAAAAATTGCTGCAATATTTAAAGGCAAATTCCATGGTTGTCATTTCACCACAAATACTTTGGTATGACTCTACCAGATAAAGCTTTTAAAAATATATAACCACCATGTTGGTATCATTCCTAACAAAATTAGCAATTCCTTAATGAAATAGTCATTATTCATATTTTCCCAGTTTTCCGAAAAATGTTTTGTTTTTTTTTTTTGCAGTTGGTTTGTTAAAATAAGGATCCAGTCAAGATGTGGGTTTACACATTATATATGGTTATTTATCTCTTATGTTTCTTTTTTTCTATGGTAGTACTATTTATTTATTTACTTATTTGGAGGATGTTTTTAATACGTGAAATTGTTAGGTAAACTAGGTCCTTTAGAATGTTCTACATTTCAGTTTGGCTGATTGCTGCCTTAAAATATTGTTGAGCTTGTTTATTACTTACATGCTATACTGATAATTGGATTTAGAGGTTTGATCAGATTCAGGCTTATTTTATTTTAATTTTATTTTATTTTAGAAAGAATCCTTCATTTTATTAAGTTGTGTAAAATGTCTGATTGTCTTAAGTTTAGTGATGCTAAGACCGATCATTTGGCTCCAGGAAGTGTCCTCCTGCATCCATTATAAAGTTGCTCATCAACCATTCACCTCATGTCTTTACCATACAATGAGAGCCATCTTTTCATTAGGGGTTACAAGTTTGTTATTTTTCCAACATTGTCATTCTTTCATATTTATTAGCTGGAATTTTTCTATAAAAAATTTCTCATCAGCAATTTTATTATCCTCAAATACAGTTCATATAGGAAAGGCAGGGAAAGTACTCCATTCCCTTCTTTGCTTTAACAGTTTTAGTGAGGTATAATTTACATATAATAAAATTCACCCATTATAACTATGACTAAATGATTTCTAGAAAATTTATATAGTTGCAAACCATTATCCTATTTAGACAATTATATTTCTATCACTTTAAAAGTTCTCTGTTGTTTATTTCTAGTCAATCTCTATGCCCATCCCTAGGCCCCAGTAACTGTTAATCTTTTTGCTGTCTCTACAGATTTGTCTTTTCTAGGAATTTCATATAAAAAATTTTTATACTCAGCCAGGCGCAGTGGCTCAAGCCTATACTCTTAGCACTCTGGGAGGCCAAAGTGGATTGCTTGAGTTCACGGGTTTGAGATCAGCCTGAGCAAAGGCAAAACCCTATCTCTATTAAAAATAGAAAAATTGAGGCAAGAGGATCGCTCGAGCCCAAGAATTGGAGATTGCTATGGACGCCACGGCACTCTACCCAGGGCAACAGCCTGAGACTCTGTATCAAAAAAAAAAAAAAAATTGTTTTTTTTTTTTTTGGTCTAGCATGGTGGCTCACGCCTGTATTCCTAGCACTCTAGGAGGCCCAGGTTGGAGGATTGCCTGAGCTTAGGGGTTTGAGACCAGCCTGAGCCAGAGCAAGACACTGTCTCTAAAATAGCTAGATGTTGTGACGGGCATCTTTAGTCCCAGCTACTTGGGAGGCTGAGGCAAGAGGATCACTTGAGCCCGAGTTTGAGGGTGCTGTGAGCTATAACACTATGGCACTCTACCGGCTGACAAAGTAAGACTCTGTCTCAAAAAAAAAGAAAAAAGAAAGAAAGAAAATCATAAATAGGAGGAAGTTGTGGAGGGGTTGGTCTTGCTGTGTTACAAGTGGTAGAGGCAGAAGAAAATCTCGTGTATAAACAGACCTATGCATTTTAAACCCATGTTGTTCAGGAGTCAACAGTATTTTGATGTTCATTAAGTTATTATATTATATGTATATGTCAATTTTTGTCCTTTAGATCAAGTTGTTTGATAATGTTGAAATCTTTTGTATTTTGATTTTTTCTTTTGGTGGGGAGGTTGGTTATTTTATTAGTTACTAAGAGAAAAGCATTTAAATGTCTGACTATAATTACTGAATTCTTTGTCCTTTGATTTGTATCAAGTTGTGCTTCATATAATATGCTGGTCATCAGTTTACTGCCCCTTAGTAACAAACTCAGTCTTGCCTATTCTGTGGAAATTGATTTGGATTTTTTAAACATTTTCTTTCCACCTGGCACTAAAACTTTCTACATTAGAAGACACTGTAGAAATACTACAAGGCAAAGGATTTTGCTTCCATGTATTGGTGTGTTCACTTGATTTTTTCCAGCACCAGGTTTCTGAAACCGTTGTAGCTTCTGTAGTGCCCTGGGTGTTAGAGCACACAGTAATCAACAGCAGTTCCCCCTGCTGTCCACTCTTTGGATGTTTTACAGTAAAGTGCTTCTGCTAAAATAACTCCCTGTGAATAGCCTCTCTGGCACCCCGGAGAGAGAATTTCTGGCAAGTTTCAAAGGGCAGATTTACAATTAAGTTCCAGTGCAGTGGTACTAGAGTGAATTTTTTTTCAGTGAGCCAAGGCTGTACCCTCTCCAACAAGGTCTGGTTCTCAGCACTGGGGAAGAGAGCTCGGGAAGAGCTTTTCTTTGGGTGTTCTGTCTGAGCCTTAGATTCTACCTGCTATTTCTGTATTGTTTTAAGTTCTCTTTATATCTTCCTACATAACTCTTTAGTACTTGAATATCCTGTTACAGTTTCCAGTTCTTTATGTTAAACTTTTTCTGTATGATTTCTTTCTCCTAAATGGACCTACACTGATATATTTATTTTGAAGCTTTGTTTTAATAGCTTATACATTTATAATTTATTAAGTTTTCCTGAATCCTAACCTCTCATTTATAGTGGTTTTAGTGGTTTCAGGCCTTACATCTTTCCACCATATTTTAAAGAATAGGTAAGATATCTTTGTACCATACACCTCCTCAAGCCTTGAGATTTATTCTGTGTAGAGTAGGAAGGGGCATATAGCACGCAATTGGCTTAGCCTCTTAGCCTACACATGTTTTTCCCTTGGTTCAGGTAGTGCATGTGTCAGCTTTCTAAGAACTACATAGTTCTAAGAACGGCATAGCTCTTCAATGAAAAGGGAAAGGGGGGGTAATAGATGCTGTAGAGGCAGCCCATGAATGGCCCTACAGTGAGCCTCTGCAGTGCTGAGCCTTTAAACTTAGCATAAGGTAATGGCATAAGTGATAGAAACAGCTCACTTAAATAGAATATAAAGTCAAACCCAAAGAAGTAAGTCAGTTTGGCTTTATGTCAATGGAACCAAAGAGAAGCATTTCAAGTAAGGGAAGTTACCAAAACAATGTGGAATCTTAGAATTTCCACCTACCCATTCGACTACTGAAATTGTCATATATATAATTTCCTACTGTCTAAAATACAAAATTAATGTGTACTTGTGTGTCTGTTTACAATCCAAAGTTCGTTAATTAAGAATATGTTATTTAAACAAATTGAACATGATCCAGATGATCAAGAGAATCCTGGGACTCCCGTAACTGGTTGTCTGATAAATGATCAAGTCCTTGAGTAACTTTAGGTCAAATGATTATAACAGTCCTTAGACATAGGAATCACCTAAAATGTCCCTTGTTTATTATTATTGGTGGTGTTGTGTTACTGTTATTAGTACCATTATTTTAGAACTTTCCAGGTGGATCTCATATCTTATGTGCACCTCCAAGGAATCTCCAGAGACCCAGAATCACCTCAGGCTCTAGGAAAATATATATTTATGATATATAAAGTAATATTAAATGCCAGTGACATTAAAAGCCATAATAGACTTTTAATATCACATGAATGTGTGATAATTAATATCACATGAATATATGTCTATTATTACGTACACGTGTGTCAGTGTACATAATAATAGACTTTTAATATCACTGACGTGTACAATCATAGAGAAGTTCTCTTTTTAGGGAAATGGTTTTAATCTTGGAATCTACCAAAATAATAGTTATGCCTAAGATATACCCTGGGAGCCATTTTTAGGCAGGAAAAGGAATAAATGTACTTTGTAGACTTCTGTACAGAAACTGTGGGTTTGCATCCTTCCTCAAAGAAGGTTTACAGATTCTTACCTACACACACACAGATTCTTTCATTGTACTACCGCAGATGCACGGCCTGAGCAGCTCTTCCTCCAGACATACGTGTAGTTTTCTCCCTCACTTACTTACAGTCACTCCTCATAGTCATCATTATAATCCAAGAGGCCTTACTTACCAAAAACAGCATCCCTCTTTGTTCTATATCTCGATCTCTGCCCCATTATCTTTAAAGTTGTATCTTCTACATCAGGATATTTTGAGAGTAAAAGGATATGCTATTAATAATTCTGCCAAAACAAAAGGTATAAAAAAGGGTATTTCTTAGGGGAAAAAATTATGAAAGGTCCTATTTTTACTTTTAGCATTGATATATTACTCATTTTTCTTTTTCTTTTCTTTTTTTTTTTTTTTTTGAGACAGAGTCTCTCTATGTCGCCCTTGGTAGAGGGCCGTGGCATCACAGCTCACAGCAACCTCAAACTCTTGGGCTTAAAGTGATTCTCTTGCCTCAGCCTCCCAAGTAGCTGGGACTACAGATGCCTGCTGTAACACCGGCTATTTTTTTTGTTGTAGTTAGTTGTTATTGTTGTTTAGCAGGCTCAGGCCGGGTTCTAACCGCCAGCCCCAGTGTATGCGGCTGGTGCCCTAACTGCTGAGGTACAGGCACTGAGCTAATTACTCACTTTTTATTTTCTGTCTCACTAGAATTACCATTTTATAAGGGAATAGGCTTTTCCTGTTTTGTTCACTGCTGCATCTCTAGTGCATTTGATATCTAAGGAGTTAAATAAAAGATACCATAAATGCATGATATAACTGTCCTTCATTGTATGACTGTTAGAACTAACCTATTGAGAGATACCTGTTTGGAGTGTTATAATCCTTTCATTAGGAAATACATTTATTTTATTTTATTTTTTTATTAAATCATAGCTGTGTACATTAGTGCAGTCAAGGGGTACAATGTACTGGTTTGATATACAATCTGAAATATTTTCATCAAACTGTTTAACATAGCCTTCATGGCATTTTCTTAGTTATTGTATGAAGACATTTGAATTCTGCATTTAGTAAGTTTTGCCTGTACCCATTCTAAGATGCACTGTAGGTGTGGCCCCACCAATTACCTTCCCTCCACCCCAACTTCCCCCCCCACCCTCCCTTGTCCCTTTCCCCATATTCTTATGCTATAGTTGGGTTATAACCTTCATATGAAAGCTATAAATTAGCTTCATAGTAGGGCCGAGTACATTGGATACTTTTACTTCCATTCTTGAGATAATTTGCTAAGAAGAATATGTTCCAGCTCCATCCATGTAAACACAAAAGAGGTAAAGTCTCCATCTTTCTTTAAGGCTGCATAATATTCCATGGTATACATGTACCACAATTTATTAATCCATTCATGGGTCGATGAACACTTGGGTTTCTTCCATGACTTAGCAATTATGAATTGGGCTCCAATAAACATTCTGGTACAGATGTCTTTGTTATATTGTGATTTGTGGTCTTCTGGGTATATACCCAGAAGGAATTATAGGAATTATAGGATCAAATGGCAGGTCTATTTTTAGATCGCTGAGTATTCTCCAAACATCCTTCCAAAAGGAACGTATTAGTGTGCATTCCCACCAGCAGTGTAGAAGTGTGCCCTTTTCTCCACATCCACGCCAACATCTCTGGTTTTGGGAATTTGTTATGTGGGCTAATCTTACTGGAGTTAGGTGATATCTCAAAGTAGTTTTGATATGCATTTCTCTGATGATTAAGGTAGATGAGCATTTTTTCATGTGTCTGAAGGCCGTGCGCCTGTCTTCTTTAGAGAAGTTTCTCTTCAAGTCCTTTGCCCACCCTGAGATGGAATCATGTGTTCTTTTCTTGCTAATACGTTTGAGTTCTCTGTGGATTCTGGTTATTAAACCTTTGTTGGAGGTACAGCCTGCAAATATTTTCTTCCATTCTGAGGGCTGTCTGCTTGCTTTACTTTATGTTCTTGGCTGTGCAGAAGCTTTTTAGTTTGATCAGGTCCCAGTAGTATATATATTTTTTATTTTTGTGGTTTTTGGCCGGGGCTGGGTTTGAACCTGCCACCTCTGGCATATGGGACCGGTGCCCTACTCCTTGAACCACAGGCGCCGCCCCCAGTAGTATATTTTTGATACTACTTCAATTGCCTGGGGGGTTCTCCTCATAAAATATTCACCCAGGCCTATTCCTTCAAGAGTTTTCCTTGCTCTTTCTTCTAGTTTTTATAGTTTCGTGTCTAAAGTTTAAATCTTTAATCCAGTGAGAGTCTATCTTAGTTAATGGTGAAAGGTGTGGGTCCAGTTTCAGTCTTCTACAGGTTGCCAGCCGTTCACCCAGCACCATTTGTTAAATAGGGTGTCTTAAGTTTTTATAGTTTCATGTCTGAAGTTTAAATCTTTTATCCAGTGGGAGTCTATCTTAGTTAATAGGGAAAGGTGTGGGTCCAGTTTCAGTCTTCTACAGGTTGCCAGCCAGTTCACCCAGCACCATTTGTTAAATAGGGAGTCTTTTCCCCACTGAAAATTTTTATTTGGTTTGCCAAAGATCAAATAACAGTAAGTAGCTGGATTCATCTCTTGGTTCTCTATTGTGTTTCATACATCGACCTCTCTGTTTTTGTGCCAGTACCATGCTGTTTTTTTTTTTTTATTTTTAAATTTTATTTTATTTTTATTGTTAAATCATACCTGTGTACATTAGTGCAATCGCCTGTACCCATTCTAAGATGCACCATAGATGTGGCCCCACGCATTACCCTCCCTCTACCAAAACCTCCCCCCTCCCTTCCCCTTCCTTGGCCCTTTCCCCATAGTCTTGTGCTATAGTTGGGTTATAGTCTTCATGTGAAAGCTGTAATTTAGCTTCATAGTAGGGCTGAGTACATTGGATACTTTTTCTTCCACTCCTGAGATACTTTGCTAAGAAGAATATGTTCCAGCTCCATCCATGTAAACATGAAAGAGGTAAAGTCTCCATCTTTCTTTAAGGCTGCATAGTATTCCATGGTATTCATGTACCACAATTTGCTAGTCCATTTGTGGGTCGATGGGCACTTGGGCTTCTTCCATGACTTAACAATTACGAACTGGGCTGCAATAAACATTCTGGTACAGATGTCTTTGTTGTATTGTGACTTTTGGTCTTCTGGGTATAAACCTAGTAAAGGAATTATAGAATCGAATGGCAGGTCTATTTTTAGGTCTCTAAGTGTTCTCCAAACATCCTTCCAGAAGGAACGTATTAGTGGGCATTCCCACCAGCAGTGTAGAAGTGTGCCCTTACCTCCACATCCACGCCAACATCTCTGGTTTTGGGATTTTGTTATGTGGGCTACTCTTACTGGGGTTAGGTGATATCTCAGAGTAGTTTTCATTTGCATTTCTCTGATGATTAAGGATGATGAGCTTTTTTTCATGTGTTTGTAGATTTTGCGTCAGTCTTCTTTAGAGAAGTTTCTCTTTAAGTCCCTTGCCCACCCTGAAATGGGGTAATGTGTTCTTTTCTTGCTAATAAATTTGAGTTCTCTGTGGATTCTGGTTATTAGACCTTTATCGGAGGTATAATCTGCAAATATTTTCTCCCATTCTGAGGGCTGTCTGCTTGCTTTACTCACTATGTTCTTGGCTGTGCAGAAGCTTTTTAGTTTGATCAGGTCCCAGTAGTGTATTTTTGATACTGCTTCAATTGCCTCCTCATAAAATATTCACCCAGGCCGATTCCTTCAAGAGTTTTCCCTGCACTTTCTTTAAGTATTTTTATAGTTTTATGTCTTAAGTTTAAATCTTTTCTCCAGTGAGAGTCTATCTTAGTTAATGGTGAAAGGTGTGGGTCCAGTTTCAATCTTCTACAGGTTGCCAGCCAGTTTACCCAGCACCATTTGTTAAGCAGGAAATCTTTTCCCCACTGAATGTTTTTAATTGGCTTGTCAAAGATCAAATAACGGTAAGTAGCTGGATCCATCTCTTGGTTCTCTATTCTGTTCCAGACATCTACTTCTCTGTTTTCGTGCCAATACCATGCTGTTTTGATTACTATGGATTTATAGTACAGTCTCAGGTCTGGTAGCGTGACTCCTCCTGCTTTGTTTTTATTGCTCAGTAATGTTTTGGCTATTCGAGGTTTTTTCTGATTCCATATAAAATGAAGTATTATTTTTTCAAGATCTTTAAAATATGACAATGGAGCCTTAATAGGAATTGCATTACAATTATATATTGCTTTGGTCAGTATGGACATTTGAACAATGTTGATTCTTCCCAGCCATGAGCATGGCATGTTTTTCCATCTGTTATCATCTTTGGCTATTTCTTTTCTTAGAGTTTCATAGTTCTCTTTGTAGAGATCTTTCACGTCCTTTGTTAGGTATACTCCCAAATATTTCATCTTCTTTGGCACTACTGTGAAAGGAATAGAGTCCTTGACTGTTTGTTTGGCTTGGCTATTGTTGGTATATATAAAGGCTACAGATTTATGGGTATTGATTTTGTAGCCTGAGACATTGCTATATTCCTTGATCACTTCTAAAAGTTTTGTAGTAGAATCCCTAGTATTTTCCAGATATACGATCATATCATCTGCGAAGAGTGAAAGTTTAATCTCTTCTGACCCTATGTGGATACCCTTGATCACCTTTTCTTCCCTAATTGCAATGGCTAAAACTTCCATTACAATGTTAAAGAGAAATGGAGACAATGGGCATTGTTGCCTGGCTCCTGATCTAAGTGGAAATGATTTCAATTTAACTCCATTCAATATGATATTGGCTGTGGGTTTGCTGTAGATGGCCTCTATTAGTTTAAGAAATGTCCCTTCTATACCAATTTTCTTAAGTGTTCTGATCATGAAGGGATGCTGGATATTATCAAAAGCTTTTTCTGCATCAATTGAAAGAATTATATGGTCTTTATTTTTAAGTTTGTTTATGTGTTGAATTACATTTATAGATTTACATATGTTGAACCAGCCTTGAGACCCTGGGTTAAATCCGACTTGGTCATGGTGTATAATTTTTTTGATGTGTTGTTGGATTCTGTTTGTTAGGATCTTATTGAGTATTTTAGCATCTATATTCATTAGTGATATTGGTCTATAATTTTCTTTTCTTGTTGGGTCTTTCCCTGGTTTGGGGATCAAGGTGATGTTTCCTTCGTAGAATGTATTGAATAATATTCCTTCTTTTTCTATATTTTGGAAGAGGTTTAGTAGTATAGGTACTTTTTTTCTAGTACTTTACGTCAGTACTAGAATTCTGACGTAAAGCCATCAGGTCCTGGGCTTTTCTTTTTAGGGAGATTTGGTATAGTTGATGCTATTTCAGAACTTGATATAGGCCTGTTCAACATTTTCACTTCGTTCTGGCTAAGTCTTGGTAGGTGGCGTGCTTCCAGGTATTGGTCGATTTCTTTCAGATTTTCATATTTGTGAGAGTAGAGTTTCTTGTAGTATTCATTAAGGATTTTTTGAATTTCTGAGGGGTCTGTTGTTGTTTCATCATTACCGTTTCTGATTGATGAAATTAGAGATTTTACTCTTTTTTCCCTGATTAGGTTGGCCAAAGGTTTATCTATTTTATTATCTTTTCAAAAAACCAGCTTTTGGATTTATGATCTGTTATATAATTCTTTTGTTTTCAATTTCATTTAATTCTGCTCTGAGTTTGGTTATTTCTTTTCTTCTGCTGCATTTGGGGTTGAAGTGTTTTTGTTTCTCCAGTTGCTTGAGATGTTCCATTAAGTTATTGACTTCCTCTCTTTCCGTTTTCTTGAGGAAGGCTTGCAGTGCTATAAATTTCCCTCTTAGGACTGCCTTTGCAGTATCCCAGAGGTTCTGGTAATTCATGTCTTGATTGTTGTTTTGTTCCAAAATATGGTGATTTCTTTCTTAATCTCATCTATAACCCATGTATCCTTAGCTTCCATGTTTTTGTATGGGTATGCAGGTTCCTGTTGTTATCGAGTTCAACTTTTAATCCATGATGGTCTGAGAAGATGCGAGGAATAATTTCTATTTTTTTAAATTTGCTGAGGTTAGATTTGTAGCCTAAGATGTGGTCGATTTTAGAGTATGTTCCGTGGGCTGATGAGAAGTATGTGTATTCAGTTTTTTGGGATGAAATGTTCTGTAGATGTCTGTTAAGTCCAGATGTTGAATGGTTGAGTTTAAATCTAAAATTTCTTTGCTTAGCTTCAGTTTGGAGGATCTATCTAGGACTGCTAAAGGGGTATTAAAATCTCCAACTAGTATGGAAGTGGAGGAAATCGAGTTGCTCATGTCTGTTAGAGTTTCTCTTATAAATTGAGGTGCGTTGTGGTTGGGTGCATAAATATTAATAATTGAGATCTCATCATATTGAGTATTACCTTCAACAAATATGAAGTGTCCATCCTTATCCTTAATTATTTTGGTTGGTTTAAAGCCTATTGCATCTGTGAACAGGATTGCAACACCTGCTTTTTTCTGCTTTCCATTTGCCTGGAATATAGATGAGCATCCCTTCACCTTGAGTCTATATCTGTCTTTTAATGTAAGATGCGATTCTTGGATGCAGCAGATATCTGGCTTGAGTTTTTGTATCCAGTCCGCCAACCTATGCCTCTTTAGAGGACAATTTAAACCATTCACATCAATTGAGAGTATTGATAAGCCTTTCGAGAGACTGGTGGACATTTTTAATCCTTTTGCGACTGTGGAAGTTGGAATTTGATAAAAAATTTTTTGAGTGGGTTTACTTTTGTGGTGGAGAATTACGCTGGTCTTTATGGAGGATAGGTCTAATAATGTCCTGGAGAGCTGGTTTAGTTGTGGCAAATTTCTTCAAGATGTGAATGTCGTTGAAGTATTTAATTTCTCCGTCATAAATGAAGCTCAGTTTAGCTGGGTATAGGATCCTGGGTTGAAAGTTATTTTGTTTTAGGAGATTAAAAGTCGATGACCATCCTCTTCTAACTTGAAAGGTTTCAGCAGAGAGATCTGCAGTTATTCTGATATTCTTCCCCTTGTAGGTAATGGTTTTCTTTCGTCTGGCAGCTCTCAGAATTTTCTCCTTCATATTAAGTTTAGTGAAATTGATTATGATGTGTCTGGGGGGTGTCTTATTTGGGTTGAGTCGTGCTGGAGTTCTGAAACTGTCTGCTATCTGAATTTCGGAATCTCTTGACATGTCTGGAAAGTTCTCCTTCATAATCTCATGGAGAAGAGACTCTGTGCCTTGTGAACCACTTCGTCACTTTTGAGGATCCCTATAAGACGAATATTGGTTTTCTTCAAATTATCTGAGAGCTCTCTGAGAGAGTGGTCTGTTTTTGCTCTCCATTTCTCTTCTTCTTTGAGGGTTTGGGAGCGTTTGAAAGCTTTGTCTTCAATTTCAGAAATCCTTTCTTCTGCTTGCTCCGTTCTGTTACTGAGGGATTTTAGTGTGTTTCTCAGATCTTTGAGGGATGCAACTTCTTGTCTCAATGTGTCAAAATCTTTGTTCATTTGGTCTTTCAATCCGTTGAATTCTTGGGATAACTTTTGGAATTCTAATTCGATCTTATTTGCTATCCAAATCCTGAATTCAATTTCTGACATCTCAGCTATTTGTTTGTGCATGGGGTCTTGTGTTGTTTCTGCCCCGTTGATCCTTGGGGGAGTTGATCTATTCTGATTCTTGATATTGCCAGAGTTTTTCTGTTGATTTTGCCTCATGATTGTTTTTCACCATTGCCTCTGGCTGTCCTCAGAGTTGGGGAGGTGTCTCTCCAAGATTAGACCCCAGCGGGATCACTCTATTGTTGCTGGATCTTTGTAGGGAGTGACCCTGTGTAGTTCCTCTGGGGCTGCTCTAGCTAGGGAGTTCTGGTTGTGGAAGCAGCTCTGGTTTGTGACACCCCCGGATCCAGCAGTAGGGCTGGGGGTGGTGCGCACAGTTCTGGGAGTGCTAGTTGCTCAGTGACTTTGACACAGAGAGCCCATGGCTCCAGCAGTCTCTGGCCAGGAGAAGAGCTCTGCGCAGAGGCAGGGAGGTCACACAGCTACCAGAGTCCCTGTCCAGATGAATGGGCTAGTGTGGAAGCTGGGAGGAGACAGGAGGGAGGACGGAGGGTTGCGTGGCTCCCGCAGTTCTTGGTCAGGGAATGTGGAGGCCTGGTGGGTGTGGGTCACCTGTCAGGGGTCGCTGCACAGCTCTTATAGAGGTCTGGGCAGCGCCAAGCCCAGGCGTTTGAGGTTGCTATGAGCTGTGACATCACAGCACTCTACCCAGGGCAACAGCCCAAGGCTCCAGTGTGCCAAGACCGTCTCACTCTGCCCCTAAGGATTAAGGCTGTAAGGCAGCTCAGTCCTCGCCTTTAGGCTGCTCAGGCAGTAGGTTACTTTGACCCGCCCAATCCTTGCTCTGAGACCCTGAGGGCGGAGCTTGCTGGGCCAGTTCTTTCACAGTGGCTTCCTGTGCCCAGCTCAATGGCTCAGTCTGGGGCCCCAGACAATGCTCAAAGTTCTCCACACTCCTGCTCAAGCTCTCCCCAAGGCAGTTCAACTGAGTGCCAAGTCCAAGAACACTGAAACAGTTCACAGGTAAGGCCTTTCCGGTTTGCAGTCTCACTGCTGCTTGTACTTATGGTTGCCGGTGTGATTAGGTGGATTGAACACACGCAACCACTTGCCAGTTTTCCACTGTTTTTGTCTTCCTCTTGGGGTCCAGAAGTCCCTTGCTGGCTCCCTGTATCCTCAAAGGGATGATTATAGGCAAATCCCACTGGCCAGACATGCCTGGAGTCTTGTCTCCCCAGACTTGTTGTTCCCAATTGCACGGAAGCTGTTACTCGGCCGCCATGTTTAATCTCACTATGCTGTTTTTATCACTATCAATTTATAGTTAGTCTCAGGTCTGGTAGCGTGATACCTCCTGGTTTGTTTTTATTTCCGAGTAATGTTATGGCTATTTGAGGTTTTTTCTGATTCCATATAAAATGAAGTATTATTATTTTGAGATCTTTAAAATATGACAGTGGAGCTTTAATAGGCATTGCATTAAAATTATATATTGCTTTGGGTAGTATAGACATTTTAACAACGTTGCTTCTTCCCAGCCATGAGCATGGTATGTTTTTCCATTTGTTAAAATCTTCAGCTATTTCTTTTCTTAAAGTTTCATAGTTCTCTTTATAGAGATCTTTCATGTCCTTTGTTAGGTAAACTCCCAAATATTTTATCTTCTTTGGCATTACTGTGAAAGGAATAGAGTCCTTGACTGTTTTTTCGACTTGGCTATTGTTAGTGTATATAAAGGCTACAGATTTATGGGTGTTGATTTTGTAGCTGGAGACATTGCTATATTCCTTGATCACTTCTAAAAGTTTTGTAGTAGAATCCCTGGCGTTTTCCAGATATACAGTCATATCATCTGCGAAGAGGGAAAGTTTGATCTCTTCTGACCCTATGTGAATACCTTTGATAACTTTTTCTTCCCTAATTGCAGTGGCTAAAACTTACATTACAATGTTAAAGAGAAATAGAAACAATGGGCAACCTTGCCTGGTTCCTGATCTAAGTGGAAATGATTTCAATGTTACTCTGTTCAATACGATATTATCTGTGGGTTTGCTGTAGATGGCCTCTATCAGTTTAAGAAATGTCCCTTGTATACCAATTTTCTTAAGTGTTGTGATCATGAAGCGATCCTGGATATTATTAAAAGCTTTCTCTGCATCAATTGAGAGAATCATATGGTCTTTATTTTTTAGTTTGTTTATGTTCTGAATTACATTTATAGATTTACGTATATTGAACCAGCCTTGAGACCCTGGGTTAAATCCCACTTGGTCATGGTATATAACTTTTTTGATTTGTTGTTGGATTCTGTTTGTTAGGATCTTATTGAATATTTTTGTATCAATATTCATTAATGATATTGGTCTATAATTTTCTTTTCTTGTTGGGTCTTTCCCTTGTTTAGGGATCAAGGTGATGTTTGCTTCATAGACTGTGTTGGGTAGTGTTCCTTCTTTTTCTATATTTTGGACGAGATTTAGTTATATAGGTACTAGTGCTTCTTTAAAGGTTTGGTAGAATTCTGACGTGAAGCCATCTGGTCCTGGGCTTTTCTTTTTAGGGAGATATTGCATAGTCGATGCTATTTCAGAACTTGACATAGGCCTGTTCAACATTTTCACTTCGTTCTGGCTAAGTCTTCGTAGGTGGCGTACTTCCAAGTATTGGTCGCTTTCCTTCAGATTTTCATATTTCTGAAAGTAAAGTTTCTTGTAATATTCGTTAAGGATGTTTTGAACTTCTGAGGGGTTGGTTGTTATTTCATCGTTACCATTTCTGATTGATGAAATTAGAGATTTTACTCTTTTTTTCCTGGTTAGGTTGGCCAAAGGTTTATCTATTTTATTGATCTTTTCAAAAAACCAACTTTTGGATTTATTGATCTATTGTATAATTCTTTTGTTTTCAATTTCATTTAATTCTACTCCGATTTTGGTTATTTCTTTTCTTCTACTGGGTTTTGGGTTGGAATGTTCTTTCTTCTCCAGTTGCTGAAGATGTCCCATTAAGTTGTTAACTTGTTCTGTTTCCGTTCTCTTGAGGAAGGCTTGCATTGCTATAAATTTTCCTCTTAGGACTGCCTTTGCAGTATCTCAGAGATTCTGATAATTCATGTCTTCATTGTTCGTTTTGTTCCAAACATTTAGTAATTTCCTTCTTCATCTCATGTATGACCCATCTATCCTTCAGCATAAGGTTATTTAGCTTCCATGTTTTTGTATGAGTATGCAGATTCCTGTTGTTATTGAGTTCAATTTTTATTCCATGATGTTCTGAGAAGATGCAAGGAATAATTTCTATTTTTTTAAATTTCCTGACGTTAGACTTGTGACCTAGGATGTGATCAATTTTGGATTATGTTCTGTGGGCTGATGAGAAGAATGTGTATTCAGATTTGTGGGGATGAAATGTTCTGTAGATGTCTGTAAATCCAAATGTTGAATGGTTAAGTTTAAATCTAAAATTTCTTTGCTTAGTTTCTTTTTGGAGGATCTATCCAACACTGCTAAATAAGTGGTAAAATCTCCAACTATTATGGAATTGGGGTAAATCAAGGTGGTCATGTCTGTTAGAGTTTCTTTTATAAATTGAGGCCCATTCTGCTTGGGTGCATAAATATTAATAATTGAAATCTCATCATATTGAGTGTTACCTTTAACAAATATGAAGTATCCATCCTTATTCTTCCTTATTTTGGTTGGTTTAAAGCCTATTGCATCTGCGAATTGGATTGCAACACCTGCTTTTTTCTGCTTTCCATTTGAGTGGAATATAGATGACCATCCCTTCACCTTGTGTCTATATTTACCTTTTAAGGTAAGATGAGTCTTGTATGCAGCAGTTATGTGGCCTGAGTTTTTGTATCCAGTCAGTCAAACTTTGTCTCTTTAGAGGACAATTTAAACCATTCACATTAATTGAGAATATTGATAAGCCTTTCGAAAGTCCAGTGGACATTTTTAATCCTTTTGTGACTATGGAAGTTGGAATTTGATCAAAATTTTCTGGGTGAGTTTACTTTTGTGGTGGAGGATTACGTTGGTCATTATCGAGGATAGGTCTGAGAATATCATGGAGCGCTGATTTAGTTATGGAAATTTCTTCAACATGTGAATGTCATTAAAGTATTTAATTTCTCCATCATAAATGAAACTCAGTTTAGCTGGATACAGGATCCTGGATTGAAAGTTATTTTGTTTTAGGAGATTAAAAGTCAATGACTATCCTCTTCTTGCTTGAAAGGTTTCAGCAGAGAGATCTGCAGTTATTCTAATATTTTTCCCCTTGTAGGTTATTGTTTTCTTACGTCTGGTTGCTTTCAGAATTTTCTCCTTCATATTAACTTTAGTGAAATTGATTATGATGTGTCTGGGGGATGTCGTATTCGGGTTGAATCATGCTGGAGTTCTGAAACTGTCTGCTATCTGAATTTTGGAATCTCTTGGAATGTCTGGAAAGTTCTTTTTTATAATCTCATGAAGAAGAGACTCTGTGCCTTGTGAAGCCATTTCATCGCTTTCGGGGAACCCTATGAGGCGAATATTGATTTTCATCGAATTATCCCAGAGTGCTCTGAGAGAGTGATCAGTTTTGCCCTCCATTTCTCTTCCTCTTTGAAAGTTTGGGAGCGTTCGATAGCTTTGTCTTCAATGTCAGAAATCCTTTCTTCTGCTTGCTCCATTCTGTTACTGAGGGATTCTACTCTATTTCTCAGATCTTTGAGGGTTGCAACTTCTTGTCTCACTGTGTCAAAATCTTTGGTCATTTGGTCTTTGAATTCGTTGAATTTTTGAGATATCTTTTGGATTTCTGTTTGTAATTCTAATTCAATCTTATTTGCTATCCAGATTCTGAATTCGATTTCTGACATCTCTGCCACTTGTTTATGCATGGGATCTTGTACTGTGTCTGCCTTGTTGTTCTTTAGGGGAGTTGATTATTCATATTGTCGTAGTTTTTCCGTTGATTATTCCCCATTATTGTTTTTCACCATTGCCTCTGGCCGTCCTCAGTGTTGGGGAGGTGTCTCTCCAATTTAGACTCCGGTGGGATCAGTCTATTGTTGCTGGATCTTTGTAGGGCGTGACCTTGTATAGCCAGGGAGTCATGTATGCCCCAGCCAGGGAGTTCTGGCTATGGGAGCACCTCCAGAGTGTGGCACACCCGGATCCAGCAATAGGGCAGGGGATGGTGCACATGGTTCTGGGAGTACCTGGTGCTTGGTGACTTTGGCATAGAGAGCCCGAGGATTTAGCAGTCTCTGGCCAGGAGGAGGGCTCGGTGCAGAGGCAGGGAGGGGTCCAGAGAGAGGGCGTTGGTCGCACGGCTTCCAGAATCCCTGGCCAGACAGGCAGGGCCAGTGCAGAGGCAGGAAGGGTATGGGAGGGAAGACGCGGGTTGCATGGCTTTCAGAGTCCCTGGCCAGGGCCGGTGGTGGCCTAGTGGTTGCTGGTGGAGTCCCTGGCCGGGACAGGAGCGGGTCGCTGGGCCACGTGGTTGCCTGCGGAGTTCCTGGTGGGAGCTGAGGGAGGTTCGGTGAAGCCCCCGGAGTCTCTTGTGGGGGCCCCTTGGTCTGGCAGACAGGGATGGGGGGCACTGCTCATGGACCTCCTCCCTCTGTCTCAGCAGGTGTTCAGCTTCTGGTTTGTCAGGTAAGGGGGGAAGGGTGTGCTGGGAGGCCAGAATGACAGGGAAGACTTTAGTTCAGTTTTTCTGCCTAGCAAGAGTGTTCAGAGTCACAGCCGGGTCTCTCTGCGGAAGTAGTCCCCATTTCCCTCAGCACTTACCCGTAGGGTGAGATAAGAGGTCCACAGTTCACCGCTTATCTGTAGAAAACCCGTAGGAGCAAATGAAGAGTAAAAAAAGCAAGGAGACAGAAAAAAAAAAAAAAAACCACAGCTTTCTTGTGGGAGGGGAAGGACACTTTTCCTTTCAGATGAATTTTGTACCTGAAGGTTGGTTTCTTGGAGTTGCAGCTTGTCTCAGCGGATTTGACCTGCAGTTATCATTTCTCTCTCGGCTGGGCTCCCAGTCTTTAGCATAATTGGGCTGTTTCTGGACGTTATCTTTCCTTTCCTTTTGGATAGGAGCCTCTTTGGGAAGCTGTTTTCAGTCGGCCATCTTGCCCCTGCCCCCAGGAAATACATTTTATATTTGACAGTTTATAAGAATACCGTTCTGGTCTCATTCCCTTCACCAGTTGGACAGTGGAAGACATGATCTTTATTTATATTGCAGTAGATTACTAAATGTCCCTATGGAATTCTCTTGCATACAGAAAAAAGGAGCAGTTTTCTTAGATCCCCAGTTTCTCAGCTTCTAGGAATTAGTGTCTACCTGGTGTCTAGTATATGTAAAAGGCTTTCAGGTGAAGATTTGAAGGCTGAGAATAAATCCTTTAAATACTGAATGAGAGTATCCCTGACTTAATCCTCAGATGAGCTTGTAGGACTAAAGATTCATGTTTTAAATTCACATAGCAAATACATTCCAACCACTTTATCTTGATAGTTAGGGCAGATAAGTAGGCATTTAGAGGAAATAATTATAGTAGTTCTTGCTGGCACAGAAGGTTAACTGTAGTCTGGCACTTTCTCTTAAGGTAATTACTGTAGCTTTTTGATTTATATATGTTAATAGTATTTCTGGAGTAGTATAGTACATTTTATTTGTAACTCACACTAAAAGTACATGTGAAAATGAGGAAGGAGGAAAATTAACTTTAGTTATAAGATAAAGGACAGTTTTATGCTAAGATTAATTATATTATACTATATGTTCTAGTAGATGTAGTTTATGTTAATTTACTATTTGGCTTTCAGCAGCATAAGATATCTATGAAGATTTTCCTTTAATAATTTAAAGTCTTTCTCCCTGAAGTATTTTTTTTATTATAAAATATACATAGCATAAAATTTACCATCTTAATCATTTTAAATATACAGTTCAGTGGTATTAAATCTACTTATAATGTTGGGGAAACCATAACCATTTTGCATCTCCATAATTCTTTTCATCTTATAAAACTGAAACTCTATACCCATTAAGCAATAACATCCCGTTTCCCATGCCCCCCAGGCCTAACATCATCATTCTACTTTCGGTCTGTGATTTTGACTATTCTGAGTATCTTCAATAAATGTTATTATATTGCATTTTTCTTTTGACTGGCTTATTTTAAACAGCAAGTCAGGTTCATCCATATTATAGCATATGTTAGAATAGGGGAAAAAAGGCTGAATAGTCTTCTACTGTATATATACACTACTTTTTGCCTATCCCTTCATCTGTCAATGGACACTTGGGTTGCTTCCATGTTTTAGCTATTATGAGTGAATCTGCTGTGAACAGGGTTATGCAGATAACTTTGTGTTCCTACTTTCAATTCATTTGAGTAGATACCCAGACGTGGAATTACTGCATCATATGGTATTCTATTTTTAATGTTTTTGAGAAATTGCCATGTTATTTTCCATAATAGCTGTACCGTTTTACATTCCAATCCCAGTTACACAGGGGTTTCGATTTCTCCACATCCTCACTAACATTTGTTATTTTCTGTCTTTTTGATAGTAACTATCTTAATGAATATGAAGCAGTATATCATTTTAATTTTAAATTGCATTTTTCTAGTGGTTAATGATCTCAATCATCTTTTCATGTGCTTATTAGCCATTTGTGTGTCTTTTTTTTGAGAAATGTGTATTCAAGTCTTTTACCTATTGAATTTTTTTTGTTGAGTTTTAGGATTTTTTTCTATATATTACATGTATTTCTGTATATTAATCAGTCATCAGATATATTATTTGAAAGTTTCTCACATTTTGTTCGTTACCTTTTTACCTTGTTGATATTACCTTTGTTTACAAACTTTTTAAAAATTTTCATGGTGTCAAATTAATTTTTTCCTTACTACCTGTGCCTCTGTTGTCTATCCAAAAAATCATTGCAAAACCCCATGTCATGAAGCTTTTGTTCTATGTTTTCTTCTAGGAATTTTATAGTTGTAGGCTACATTTAAGACCATTTTAAGTTAATTGTTCTATATATTGTTTTACAAAGGTTCAACTTTTTTTTTTTTGTATGTAGATATTCAGTTTTCTCAGTATCATTTGTGGAAGACTGTATTTTCCCCAAGACTTTGTATGATCTTGGCACTCTTCAAAAGTCAGAAATCATTCGGCTATATATATAAAGATTTATTCCATTGTTCTATTTATTTGTTTTTATGCCATTGTATCACCACTTTGATTGCTATAGCTTCATAGTAAGTTTTAAAATCAGTAAGTATGAGTCTTCCAGTTTAATTTGGGATCTCTAGAGTTTCCTTATGAATTTTAGGATGGATTTTTCTACTTATGCGAAAAAATATCATTAGCGGTTTGATAGGGATTGTATTGAATCTGTAGTTTACTTTGGGTGGTTTTAACATCTTTCAATCTATGAACCTCTGTGCTCCTAATTATTTATGTTCTCTTTAATTGCTTTCAGCAAAGTTTTGTAGTTTTCAACATGCAAGTCTTTCATTTCCTTGGTTAAGTTCATTCCAGTGTATTTTATTCCGTTTAGCTGTGTTTTAGCTAAAATTCCATTGGCTTTTCTTAGTTTCATTTTCAGATTGCTCATTGTTCCTGCATAGAAAATGCAACAGATTATTGCAAGTTGACTTTTATGTGTTGACATTTTGTGTATGTTGCTACTTTGCTCAATTCATTTATTAGCCCTAAGAGTTTTATGGAATTCATGTGGATTTTTACATGTTAGATTGTACTGTCTGTGAACAGAAATGATTTACTTCTTCCTTTCTAATTTGGATGCCTTTTATTTCTTTTCCATGCCTAAATGCTCTGGCTGGGATTTTTAGTACTGTATTGAATAAATATGATAAATATATAAAAAATAAATAAATAAATAAATAGGCATCTTTGTCTTATTCCTGATCTTAGAGGAAAAGCATTCAATTTTCCACCATTGAGTATTATGTTTGTTATAGATTTTCAAATAAAACTTTTATTAAGGCCAGGTGCACTGGCTATGCCTGTAATCCTAGCAGTCTGGGAGGCCGAGGCGGGTGGATTGCCTGAGCTCATGGGTTCAAGACCAGCCTGTGGAAGAGCCAGAACCTATCTCTAAAAAATAGCCGGGCGTTGTGACGGGTGCCTATAGTGCCGCTACTTGGGAGGCTGAGGCAAGAGGATCACTTGAACCCAAGAGTTTGAGGTTGCTGTGATCTATGATGCCACAGCACTCTACCAAGGATAAAAGTGACAAAGTCAGACTGTCTTAAAACAACAACAACAAAAAATCTTACTATATTGAGACAGTTCTCTTTTTAGCTTGATCAGTGCTTTTTATCATGAAAGGGCGTTGAATTTTGTCAAATGCTTTTTCTGCAGCAATTGAGATTATCATGTATTTTTTCAGCTTCTTTTTGTTAATGAGGTGTATTACATTGGTTGAATTTCATTTGCCGAGTCATCCTTGCATTCCAGGAATAAATATTATTTGACCATGGTATATAATCCTTTTAACATGCTGCTACATTCAGTTTGCTAGTATTTTGTTAAGTATTTTTGCATTAATGTTCATAAATGATAATGGTCTATAGTTTTCTTATAGTATCTTTGTTTGGCTTTGTTATCAGAGTAATGCTGTTTTCATAGAACAAGTTACAAAGTGCTTCTTCCTCTTCAGGTTTTTGGAAAAGTTTGAGAAGGACTGATACAGTTCTTCTTTAAATTAATTAATTCATTTATTTGTGAAGCTGTTAGTTCCAGGGTTTTTTGTTTTGTTTTGTTGGAGGTTTTTAATGACTGATTTAATCTTTTTACTAGTTGTAAATGTATTCGATTTTCTTTTTTGTTCTTGAGACAGAGTCCCACCTTACGCCTTGAGCAGAGAACAGTGGCATAGCTCACTGCAACCTCAGACTCAGGCTGTGGGCATCCCTCTGCCTCAGCCTCCAGAAGCCGCTGGGGTTACAAGCGCTCCCCATAGCGTCCCGCTGTTTTTTTTTTTTTTTAATGAGTCAGGGTCATGCTCTTGCTCAAGCAAGTCTCAAACTCCTGAGCTCAAGCAAGTCTCAAACTCCTGAGCTCAAGCAAGTCTCAAACTCCTGAGCTCAAGCAATTCTCCCTCCTCAGCCTCCCATAGTGCTGGGATTACAGGCGTGAGTCCCTGCACCAGCATGTATTCAGATTTTTAATTTTTTTTAATGGTTTAGTCTTGGTAGGTTTTGTTTTTGTAGAAATTTATCCTTCAAATTTTGGTCTCTCCCACCTCTGCTCCTTTATGAGAAGGGACTACTTCCAACTCTCTTTGGAAGTACTCTAAACTTTCTCTTTGTTCTGCTTCAATAAAATCTGTTACCCTGAAAACAAAAAAAGAAATTTGTCCATTTAATGCAGGATATCCAGTTTGTTCTTATGGTTATTAATGTATTCTCCTATAATTATTTTTATTTTGTAGAATCAATAATAATGTCCCTATTTTCATTTTTAAAAATGTTTACCAATTCTGCTCATCTTTCTTCCCATCTTCCTTTAAACATCTTTTGAGCGTGTCTAAGAAAGTTGTTTTTAAAGTCTTTGTCTAGTTTATCTGCCATATGTCTTTTCTAAGAATAGTTTCTGTTAATTTACTTTTTCCTTTTGGATTGTAATTTCCTATTTTTTTGAATTTCGGATTACTGTAAGGCTACATATGATTAGGCTAAAAGTCTATAATGATATAAAAATATATAAAAATTCATTTTTATTGGCATAAAAATAGAGACATAGATCTATGGAACAGAATAGAAAACCTAGAGATGAAACCAGTCTCATATCACCATCTAATCTTCAATAAACCAAAAAAAAAAAAAAAAAAAAAAGAAAGAAAGAAAAGAAAAAATCCCTATTTAATAAACAGTGCTGGGAGAACTGAGTAGCCGTATTTACAAAACTGAAACGGGACCCACACCTCTCCTCACTCACAAAACATTGACTCATGATGGATAAAAGATTTAAATCTATATTTAAATCTAAAGACATGACATGATCACTCTAGAAGAAAGTGTGGCTAAAACTCTTGACAATATCAGCCTGGGGAAAGATTTTACGAAAAGGTCCCCATTGGCAATTGCAGCATGTCACTGTTTCCCAGGCTGGTGTTGAACTTCTGAGCTTAAGTGATCCTCACACCTCAGCCTCCCAAAGTTGATGGGATTACAGGAGTGAGCCACCCTACCATGCTTGGCTAAATTAATGAATTTTTAAGTTATTTTTTATTAATGCATAAGAAGATGAAATAATTTAATATATCCATATGATTTGTAAAGAGCAAATCAGTGTACTTGGGATATTCCTCATCTTAAATATTTGTCCTTTCTTAATGATATAAATATTCCAAGTATTCTCTTCTAGCTATTTTGAAATGCACAGTAGATTATTGTTGACTATAGTCACTTTATGATTTATGTAATACTAAGTTTTATTTTTTCTATCAAACTGTTTACTTGTACACATTAATAACTTCTTTTCATCCCCCTCTCTCTCCATCCATCTCAGCCTCTAATATTTACCAATCTACTATCTATCTCTAGCTATCTTCATGAAATTGGTTTGTTTGTTTGTTTTGGCTCCCACATATATGTGAGAACATGCAATATTTTTCTTTCTGTGCCTGGTTTATTTCACTTAACATAATGATCTCCAGTTCCATCCATGTTGCTGCAAATGACCAAAAGAAAAGAATTGTATATATTTACCACATTTTCTTTATCCATTTGTTCATTAATGGGCACTCAAGTTGATTCTACATTTTGGCTGTTATGAACAGTGCTGCAGTAAATAGGGGAGTGCAACCATCTGTTTGGTATATTGATTTCCCTTCTTTTGGATATATACTGAGTAATGGAATTGCCAGATCCTAGGTAATTCTATTTTTAGATTTTTGAGGAACCGCTATACTGTTTTCATAGTGGCCGTACTAATTTGTATTCTCACCAATAGTGTATAAGGTACTTCTTTCAGAAGATCTTTGCCAGCATCTTTGCCCAGACCAATGTCCTAGAGCACTTCCCCAATGTTTTCTTCTAGTAGGTTCATAGTTTCAGATCTTGTAATTTAAGTCTTTTTTATTTATTTATTTTTATTTTTATTTTTATTTTTTTTGTAGAGACAGAGTCTCACTTTATTGCCCTCGGGTAGAGTGCCGTGGCGTCACACGGCTAACAGCAACCTCTAACTCTTGGGCTTACGCGATTCTCTTGCCTCAGCCTCCGGAGCAGCTGGGACTACAGGCGCCCGCCACAGCGCCCGGCTATTTTTTTTTGTTGTTGTTGTTGCAGTTTGGCCGGGGCTGGGTTTGAACCCGCCACCCTCAGCATATGGGGCTGGCGCCCTACTCACTGAGCCACAGGCGCTGCCCGTAATTTAAGTCTTTAATTCATTTCAATTTTATTTTCTATATAGTGATAGACGAGGATCTACTTTTATTGTTCTCTATATATTATTTAGTTTTCTCAGTATCATTTACTGAAGAGACTGTCCTTTCCCCTTTTGGCACCTTTATCTTAGATGAGTTTCTATAAACGTATGGATTTATATCTGGATTCTCTATTCTGTTCTATTAGTCTATGTTTCTGTTTTTATGCCAGTACCATGCTAATTTGGTTCTTAAACATTTGCAGTAAGGAAATCTGGTAGTGTGATCCCTCCAACTTTTTTTTGCTCAGGATTGCTTTGGCTATTTGGGATCATTTGTGCTTCCATATAAATTTTAGGAGTTTTTTTTCTATTTCTGTGAAAAATGTCATTAGTATTTTGGTAGTGATTGCATTGAATTTGTAAATTGCTTTGAGTCATATCATTTAAAGAATATTAGTTCTCTAATTCATAGCATGGAATGTTCTTCCATTTTTTGGTATCCTTTTTTAATTTCTTTCATCAATGTTTTATAGTTTTCCTTCTGTAGATCTTTCACTTCTTTGGTGAAATTGATTCCTAGGTATTTTATATTCTTTGTAGCTATTGTAAATGGGATTGCTTTCTTGATTTCTTTTCAGATCATTTGCTGTTGGTGTATATAAATACTACTGATTGTTGTCTTTTGGTTTTGTATCCTGCGGTTCAAACAGTTTTTTGGTGGAGGTCTTTAGGTTTTTCTAAGTATAGGATTCATGCTATCTGCGAACAAGGCTAATTTAACGTTTTTTCTTTCCAATTTGAATGCCCTTTACTTCTTTCTCTCAGAAAATTGAAGCCTTGGGTAAGGATACTTTCATCTAGATAAAATTTGTGGTTGTTTCAGCAGATTTTAGGGGACACTAGCAATTCTAGATCATATTTGGACCTTAGTTCAAAGGTATGGATCATATTTGGATCAAATTTGGGCCTTAGTTCTTAATTAGCTAAGTGTCTTTAATTTGTTCTTTACTCTCAGTGTTTATGTTTTGAACAATTCAAACCTGTACTCCAAATCAGTATATTAGACCATTGTGTCTTATTTCCGGATCTTCCCCTGCCTTGTTCTTCTACTTCATAAGCTTATCAAAAGCTGTTCTTACAGCCCGGCGCAGTGGCTCATGCCTGTAATCCTAGCACTCTGGGAGGTCGAGGCAGGTGGATTGCCTGGGTTTGAGACCAGCCTGAGCAAGAGCAAGATCCCGTTTCTAAAAATAGCCAGGCGTTGTGGTGGGTGCCTGTAGTCCCAGCTACTTTGGAGGCTGAGGCAAGAGACTCCCTTGAGCCCAAGAGTTTGAGGTTGCTGTGAACTGTGACGCCACGGCACTCTGGCCCTCTACCCAGGGCAACAAAGTGAGACCATCTCAAAAACAAAAAAGCTGTTCTAACCTTAGTCCCTTAGCTGTCTCTGTCAGAATTATCACATACCAACAGGACAAACAGCTTTAAATGCCAGGCTCCTCTTTCTGGGTTTCCTTCTTATAGTACTTTTTATTTATTTAATTTTCTCCACCATAGAAGATAATATTAACCCTTTTGTCAGAAAGGTCCTTAATTTTTCCACTACTTGATGGGATTTTACACTGATGAAAATCCCAGTGGATCTCTTATTGTGAATATCAATGACACGCAAAGACCTCCCCTCTTTGCAATTCACTCTTGCTCTGGAGATTACATTTTTTTAACTCAAATTTTTTTATTTTGGTTGTGTATGTGTTGCCCCCACTTTAGTGCTAAAGGTGAATTAAAAAATATAATATGCACGGATTGCAAAACAACTCACTGAATATTTAAAATTAGAGGTGTTCTAAAAATCCAGGATTTCTGGAGGATGCATCCATGTTCAGTGTTCCAACAACTGTTTTTGCTTCATATTAATAAGACATTATGTTCTGTATCAGCCTTTATTTTATGAGTGTAAATCTTACTTCCTCAGTGAGACTATTAAGCTTCTTAAGGACAAAAGGCACAGATCATATGCCTCTTGTTTAGGTCCGTCCATATAGGTAAGCTACACTCATTTGTTTGAGCTATTAGACAAATAAATGATAACTGTATTTTTTTCAGATTAATATGAGGGTACAAACAATTAGGTTATAATGTTTGCATTTGTTAGGTAACTGTCTGATACCCAGGAGGTGTGCCATGTACCCTTACCTTATGTGGTGCCCATTAAGTGGGAGCATACTGATCTCCCTCTTCCTTTCCTCACCTCCTTCTTTCTTTCTGCCTTTGCTCAACTTGAATAATAGACTTAAAACATTTAAAATGCTTTGTTAGGTCTCTCATGCCTTCAAGATTTTTTAGTTTTCTATCTTTTCTAGTTGATTTTAGCAAGAGGCTTGATTTTGAACTACATAATCTCCCAATTACCCTGCTGTGTGCTATTTAGAGCCTTTGTATATGCTGTTTCTTCCTCTTTGAAAATTCTACTTCAACTCACAGCACCCCCACTCCACCAAGCCCTAGTTTAGAAAAACCTATTTAATGCGGTAGATCTGTAGTCACCAACCCCCTGGACTGTGGACTGGTCTGTGGACTGTTAGGAACAAGGCTGCAGAGCAGGGGGCAAGCAGAGGACAAGGGAGCAGAAGCTTCATCTGTATTTGGAGCTGCTCCCGTGGCTTGCATCACCATCTGAACTCCACCTCCTGTCATCTCTCTCACCCCATCCTCTGCCATCCATGGAAAAATTGTCTTCCATGAAAATGGTCCCTGGTGCCAGAAAAGTTGGGGACCACTGCTATAGATCAGGTGCTAAAGAACACTTTCTCAGACAAGTCTTGACTGACTCCCTTACTAGGTTGGTTTTTGTTGTTATACTTTCTGAGAACACTATATACAGTGCCTTCATTAACTTGTAATTTCTAATTACATATCCATTTCTGTTTTTATTTCATCTAATGTTTGTCTCAATAGAATTTAAAGTTCTTGAGAAAAGGGCCATGTTTTTTTTTTTTTTTCTCTTTATACTCCCAAGTATGACCTAAAGTGAGTTTTTAGTACTTCTTCATAGATTAAATATTTAGGTAGGCAGTTAAATGATTGAGATTTTTATTGGGTGAAAATGCTGGGATTTATAGGAAGAGATTATGCTTCTTTCATTGTTTCTTAGAATGTAGAAAGGGCATGATTTATTTTTCTTATTTTTATCACTTCATTATAAAATATTTCATAAGTATTAAAAAATAAGGTATTTTGGCTTGGCTTCTGTAGCACAGTGGTTATGGCAGCAGCCTCATACACCAAGGGTGGCGGGTTTGAACTCAGCCCGGGCCAGCTAAAAAAAACAAAAAGAGGGAGTTTTATAATTTATACATACACTTGAACATGTGTTTGACCAGCATAGATCCACTTAGACATAGATTTTTTTGATAATTATATTATCAAAATAATATATTATATTTTTTGATGTGATCTCTGCATGAGGAGGTCTTTTCTCTAGTAAATTGCATAGTCACAGTGAAAAGTGATCTCTTATGGTTCTCGCTTACTTTTCATTGTGTTTAGTGCAATACTGTAAATGTTGAATAACAAGCACCATATCAAATATATTATTTTGATAATTATATTAGAAGGCTCGGTGCCTATAGCTCAGTGAGTAGGACACCACCCACATACACCGAGGGTGGTGGGTTTGACTTGGCCTGGGCCCCCGGCCAAACTGCAACTAGAAAATTGCTGGGCGTTGTGGCAGGCACCTGTAGTCCTAGCTGCTTGGGAGGCTGATGCAAGAGAATCACTTGAGCCCAAGCGTCTGAGGTTTCTGTGAGCTATGACGCCACGGCACTCTACTGAGGGCAACATGAGACTCTGTCTCAAAAAAATAATAATAATAATTATATTAGAAAAAAAATTTTTGAGATTCATGATAATTTGATTTTTTTGTTTTTTGTGGGGGATAGAGTCTCACTTTGTCACCCTCGGTAGAGTGCTGTGGTGTCACAGCTCAGAGCAGCCTCAAACTCTTGGGCTCAAGCAATTCTCTTGTTTCACCCTCCTGACTAGCTGGGACTACAGGCATCCACCACAATGCCCCGCTACTTTTAGAGATGGGGTCTCACTCTTGCTCAGGCTGATCTTGAACCCAGCAATCTACCAGCCTTGGCCTCCCAGAGTGCTAGGATTATAGGCATGAGCCACCGTGCCCAGCCAAGATTCATGATAATTTGAAAAAACTCAGAGATAAACTGGGTAGCCTAGAAATATTTAAAAAACTAAGAAAAAGTTAGGTGTGTTATGAATTCATAAAATATATGTTGAGACTAATTTATCATTTACTACTACAAAGTACATACAAATCTGTTATAAGAAGTTAAAATTGATCAAAACTTTCACACTTTCATTACACGTGGTGCCATTTGCACATAAGAGCAATGTAAACAAACAAAGATGCGGTACTAATTATAACTGCATCAAATTAACTGCAGTCGTTCTATATGTACTTACTGTAATACTTTCATAGTCACCTCCTGTTGCTATTGTGGTGCGCTCAAGTGTTAGAGGATCTCCTTAAAATCTTTTTTTTAATTTTTTTGTAGAGATAGGGACTCTCTTTACTGCCCTCGGGTAAAGTGCCATGGCGTCACATGGCTCACAGCAACCTCTAACTCTTGGGCTTACGCGATTCTCTTGCTTCAGCCTCCCGAGAAGCTGGGACTACAGGCACCCGCCACAACGCCCGGCTATTTTTTTGTTGCAGTTTGGCCGGGGCTGGGCTTGAACCCGCCACCCTTGGCATATGGGGCCGGCGCCCTACTCATTGAGCCACAGGTGCTGCCCGCTCCTTAAAATCTTAAATGCCACGTGCTGCCATGTGATCTCTGCATGAGGAGGTCTTTTCTCTAGTAAATTGCATAGTCACAGTGAAAAGTGATCTCTTATGGTTCTCGCTTACTTTTCATTGTGTTTAGCGCAATACTGTAAATGTTGAATAACAAGCACCATGGTACCCAAATGGAGTTTCATAACTGATGCTGGAAGTACTACTATCCAAAAGCAAAGAGGAGTCTTGAAATTATTAGAAAAAGTCGAATTGTTTGATTGCACTGTAGATTAAGGTCTGCAGCTGCTGTTGCTTGGCAATTTAGACAGATGATTAGTCTTGTAAATATACTTGTATAAGTATAATACAATCCTGTATGTTATAATAACTGATATTTGTTTGTGATTAATTTGTTTAAGGAAATTTTTCCTTAATTTTCAGATGATACAGCAGTGTTCGAGTTGATACAACTAGTTCCACCAGGTACTGTACTGTGTATTGATAAGGTAATTGACATGGGAACTCATTTCAATGAAATGTTTTTAAAGAAAATCTCATCTTTTACTCTTCTCAAATTTAGAACTGGGTTGTATTTTTACCATTAGTCTGCTATGTGTGAAATGTCAGTAGACCAAAATAATATATACAAAAGATTGGCAGAAATAACACTTGAGCAAATTGTTCTAAAATCAAATAATTATAATAATTGAAAGTAGAAAATAACCTGTTATCATTTTAGGATATTTTTTGAAAATCATAAAAATTTACTTTTAAGTTTTTGTGATTTTTTTTTTCTAAAACTATATACTTTCTATTGATAAAGTAATTATCTTTGATTTTGTGTTGTTGACTATTATTTGGGGACAGAAAGGAATAAAACCTTACTTACATGTATGTGTAAAACATTACAGATCCCTGGAGAAGGGGGTAAAGTTGAAATATAGAGACTAGTTTTACTTCTGATACTGATTTCTGTGATTATAGAAGATAGATATCTTCTATCAGAATTAAATTTTTATTTTATGTGAGAAATGCAAGATATTTTATTAAAAGCTGGTAATCTAACAATTTTAAATATTACCTGTAACCTAATTAAAATAGCCACAAATTCTAGAAGGTGTCTCAATTATTTTCAACATGTAATCTAATATTGTATAATGGCAGGAAGATAAAAATGGGAGAAAAAATTATGAAGATGGTAATCGATATGTGTCATACCATCTTCCTACTGTTTTTTTTTTTTTTTTTTTTTGAGACAGAGTCTCACTATATTGCCCTTGGTACAGTGCTGTGGAATCACAGCTCACAGCAACCTTAAACTCTTGGGCTTAAGTGATTCTCTTGCCTCAGTCTCCCAAGAAGCTGGGACTGTAGGTGCCTGCCAAACACCCGGCTTTTTTTTTGGTTGTAGTTGTCATTGTTGTTTTGGCAGGCCTGGGCTGGGTTTGAACCTGCCAGCTCCAGTATATGTAGCCTCTGAACTACAGGCACCGAGCCCCATCTTCCTATTTTTAAAGAACTTCTTTTTTTCTCTAGGAACTTATAGGTGCTCACTGAGTTTACATAAATATCCCATTCTCCAAAAGGAGAGGAAGAAATTACTAGTATGTGGTATATTTCTGAAAAAGGCAATCTATTTAACATTTAACAAAAAATCATCTATTTAACATGTCTTTTTTAAAAAATTTCCTTTCATAGAAAATAAACATGACATGAAGCAGGTTATTTTAATAAGGCATCAGGCAATAAATATTTCATACTTGATTTTGTTTCTAAAGAGAATATTTTGTCATAATTTGAATCATAGGATATGTTTCTTGTAGTGGGTGAAACACTGTCTACATATGATGAAAATACACGAGATTTCATGTTTCCGGGTCCGAACCAAATTTCTGGACACCATGATTCAAACCGCCAGGTTACCATGAGAAGGATCTCTGGCCTTCGAGTAAGTGTCTGCTCACTGTTTTCTGAGTTAGATTTTGATGGAGGATCACCAAGTCTGCAACACCTTAAATGTGAAGAACTAGTTTAAAGTTTAATTTGGTTTAAATTCATTTGTTTTATAAAGTTATTTTAAACATACTGAAATTTAAATGAAAATAATTTCACAAAATCCATTTATGAACTATCCAAAATTAAAAGAAGTTATTTTGACTTATAGTCTTCAAGTCTCTCTCTTCCTTTTCTCTCCTCTCCTCACCTTCCCATCTCATCTGTTTCTCTTTCTCTTTTTCTAAGGATGATAACAAACATTTGAAAAGATACTCAAGGTCATTAACATTTAGAGAAATCCAAATTAAAGCAGCCTTATGATTTCATTTTTATAGCCATAAGATTGGCAGAATTTATTTAATCTGACGATATGTAAAGTATAAAAAATTGGAAACTCTCATATCCTGCTATGTTGTGTAGATCAGAACAATCACAATTCAATTTATCTAGTAAAGGCAAAAATCCTCACAACATATTATCTTCTAGGTATGTATCTTAGAGATGTATTCTCTTTATAATAAAATGTTCATTTTTAGTATTGCTCAGAATAGTGAATTTTCAATGTATTATTTTTTATTAATGCATATTAGATGTACATAGTTTCAAGGTACATGTAATAATTTAATACATCCATAATTTGTAAAGATCAATGTACTTGGGATATCCATCATCTTAAATATTTGTCCTTTCCTAATGCTGAAAACAAGTATAAAACTGGAGAAAATTTTTACAAATAAGAACTTGAGGGAATTGGAAACTGGTAAGTAAGACAAGACAAATGAAGAGGTTTTTGTGCTTGAAAAACTACTAAAACTTTGGGCGGAAGTGGCAGGAGTATGTCATTTGCCTGGCAAATGCTCCCATAGCCTGCTTGTTCAGGACTGTGGCACAAAAATCAGAAGCTTTGGTACTAGAGGTTGCCAGAATTTATTATGGGTAGTGGGACAAATAGTGTCGCTTTACCAGCTAAATATGGAGGATTCCGCTGAGAGCAGATGAAGAATCCTACAGCTTTGGTAGGCTGATTGCATTTCTAACTGGGGAGAGAAGCACACCTGCCAGGAAATTGGCAAGGAGATCCTGGAATTAAGGGACAAAGAAAAGGGCAGAGATAAGCTCTCTGCCCATTCTTGGCTGACTTTGAAACTGCATGTCTAGGGAAGTCAGGGAGAACCCAGCAAAGAGTAGAAACCTAAGACAAGAAATGATAAAAACTCTAGAAGGAAATGTGAGAAAAACTCCTTGATGATATCAGCCTGGGGAAAGATTTTATGAAGAAGACCCCATTGGCAATTGCAGCATCAACAAAAATAAATAAATGGTACCTGATCAAGCTAAAAAGCTTCTGCACAGCTAAGGACACAATAAACAAAGTCAGTAGACAATCTTCAGAATGGGAAAAGATATTCATGTATTATGAACATGAGAAAAGGCTAATAACCAGAACCTATAAAGAAATCAAATGAAAAAGAGAACAACTCCATTAATCACTGGGCAAGAGAGATGAGCGGAACTTCTTTCAAGAAGACAGATGAATGGCCAACAAACACATGAAAAATGGCTCACCATTCCTAATCATCAGAGAAATGCAAATCAAAACTACCTTGAGATATCACCTAACCCCAGCAAGAATAGTTAACATCATAAAATCCCAAAGCCGCAGATGCTGGCATGGGTTTGGAGGGAAGGGAACACTTATTAAACACTGTTGGTGGGATTGCAAACTAGTATTTTGAAATAAGTATGGAGAATCCTCAAAGAGCTAAAATGTCCTTCCATTTGATCCCACAATCCCTTTACTAGGTATCTACTCAGAAGAAAAAAGATCATTTTATCATAAGGACATTTGCACTTGAATGTTTATAGCATCTCAATTCACAGTCACAAAGATGAGAAAACAACCCAAGTCCCCATTAACTCAAGAATGGATTAATAAAATGTGATATACTATTTTGGAATACTACTCAGCCGTAAAAAGATGGAGACTTTAACGTCTTTTTTATTTATTTACCTGGGCAGAGTTGAAGAACATCCTCCTTAGTAAGGTATCTCAAGAATGAAAAAGCAAGTACTGTCCTTCCCGTGTACTCAATACTAATTTGAAGCTAGTAGATTAGCATCTACAGGCCCACATGAAAGAAAAACACAAATTCAAAAAGGGAATGGTGGGAAGGGGAGAGGGTTCCGATAAGCTCCCACCTAAGGGGTACAATGTAGGGATGTATGGCATACCTTCTGGGTGAAAGACTCAACTCCAACTCAGACTTTGCCTTATAAATGCAAACAACTATATTTATCCTCATATTAATGTGAA
Source organism: Nycticebus coucang (assembly GCF_027406575.1). Lineage (NCBI taxonomy): Eukaryota > Metazoa > Chordata > Mammalia > Primates > Lorisidae > Nycticebus > Nycticebus coucang. The sequence goes on along the minus strand of NC_069801.1, from coordinate 45,132,155 downwards.
GTAAAAATCAAAAAGAGCGAAAGCCAGTGGAGATTGGAGACCTGACAACAGCTTTGGATGCATTCCTAACCCACACACAGACAATCAGTAGAAAGTAGAACCTTAAGGGTTCACTGCTTGACCATTTAGGTCTGCATAGACAGCGGGGACTACAGGGAAGAATAGAAGAATAAAAGCATGGGATGTGTAAGACCAAAATGGCAGTTGTAAAAACAGGCATATTATCAACAATTATATCTAATATGAATGGTAAAAATGTTCCAATAAGTAGTTTGTTGTTCCCGTAGGCAACAGTGCATCCTTCCTCAGATTCTTGTGATGCTGTATAATCATCTTGGATCTGAGGCTGTCCTTCTGCACCTCTCACTACGGCAAGGGTTCAAACTACATCCTGACACTTTCACAACAAATCGATTAACCTTAGCAAAGCACTATAACGTAGCGGTATGGCATTGGTGGGTGGATTAACGTGACCTTGTAAGTATTTACAGCAGTGCCTACCACATAGAAAACACTCAGTATACGTTAATAATATGATAGGTGCTGATATCATAGTGGTGATGATGGAATGGTAATGATAATGGTATCTCTTCTGCTAGACTGTGAATTCTAAAAATGCAATCTGTGACTTTCTCATCTTTGAATTTCACTCTTTGCATAGTACCTTGCATGAAGTAGGTACTTAATAAGTGCCTCTTGACTGAATTGAATGAATTGCATCTTATTGTAGACCTCATAGAAGAACTGACAGTTGAGATGGGGTGATGATTAATTTTATTTGTCGCTTTGCTTATGTTTGGTGTTCTGTTATTTGATTAAACATTAGATGTTATAAAGGTATGTTATAGATGTGATTAATACTTATAATTGATTGACTTTAAATAAAGGAGACTAGACTATTTGGTTGGGCCTCATCTAATCAATTGAAGAACCTGAAGAGCAAAAATAGAGGTTTTCTGATGAAGTAGGAATTCTGCCTCAAGAATATAATAAATCCTATCTCACTTTCTATCCTGCTAGTCTACACTACAGATTTTATGCTCAAGACTGCACATTAACCCTTTCTTGAGTTTTCTGTGTGCCAGCCTGCCCTATGGATTTTGGATTTGCCATCTCCCATGGTTGTGTGAACTAATTCCTTAAAAAAAATCTCTTTAACTCTACATATTCTATTACTTTTGTTTCTCTGAACAGCACTGAATGGTACAGCTGTTTGAAAGGTCAGTAAATATAATGGCTAAAATGTTAATTGAGTACTTACTACATGACCAATAATACATAGGGAGAGATAAAGTGATAAAGTTGCAGTCCAGGCTGTAGTAGTTATATAATATGTTCAGCTTCACATGAGAACCAAAACAATTTTAAGAGCATTATATTAATAGAAACACTACCAGCTTAGTCTTAAATAAAGAGAAACATTACAAAATGAAAAGGCTTTGGGACCTTCAAAATTCTGTAGATAGGACCCAAATTCAGAACACTGTGCAGCTATAAGCAGCCTACCTCTCATTGCAAACACATGATGCAATGGATAGGAAGATAGAACCGGAATATGGAGCCAGGAACCATGGGTAGTGACTTCTAAGCAGGTCCTACTCAAGGAACCTCCATTTCCCAGGCTGGATTTCAGAATTTGTATCCTATTTGCCTCCAGTTTTCTCCCCTTTTTAAACAGGAGTATCTACAGTGATTGTCTTGTGCTTGCTGCACATGGGTAGATAGCTTGTCTCTCTAGTTCATAGGGTCTTCTGATCATAAGGAACTTATTCTTAAAGTTGGACTTGAAGAACTACATCCAAAGGGCCTTAGCTGTCCTGGGATTTGATTTAGATGCTAACATCCTGGATTTCAAGTTGGCATTGTAAAAGGATAGACTTTTCTTTTTGTTTTTGGTAAAGCATGAATGTGTTTAGGATGTGAGAGAAACGTGGGTTATTTTTGGTCAAAGAGCAGACTGTGGTGGGTTTTAAACTTGTGCACAATCTTTTTATACTCTTTCATTGAAAAAGTAGCCTACCTCCTCTGTCCTCGAGTATGGGCTGTACTCAGAAACGCTAATGAACAGAATGTGTGGTAGTGGCACTGGTAGAGTTCTCAGGCTGGATCATTGTGGCTTCATCTTTGCTCTGCTTTTCCATCACCCACTTTGAGGGAGCCAGCCACTGTGTCATGAGGACATTCAGCAGCCCCATAAAGAGGCTTCTGTGATAAGGAGCTGAATCTTTCTGCCAAGACCTAGAAAGGAACTGAGACCTCAAACCAACATCTATGTGAGTTAGCGTTCTTAGGAATTAGATTCTCAAGCTCCAGTCAAGCTTGAGAAGCTTCAGTTTTTGGAGTAGATTCTTAAGCCTCAGTCAAGCTTTGAGAAGCTTCAGATGACCAGAGCTCAAATGGCATCTTGACCACAATCTTATGAGAGATTCTAAGTTAGTAACACATGGCTCATCTTGTGCCAGATTCGTGACCCATAGAAACTATTTGAAATAATAATGTGTTCACTGATGTTTTAAAATACCGTTTCAGGATAATATGTTTTATAAAAATAGGTAATTAACAATTAGAAATAGTTGGTTACAGGCAGGGTTTATATGTCAAATGTCTGATTTCCACTTCTCTGGGCACAGATGAGATTCTTTAATGTTTTGGTGAATACATAATTATGTGCTTCCAAATATTTTCTCTCAGATACTGTGTAACTGTTTCCTTTGAACTTTACCATTTGTCCCTACTTATCTCAAACAATGTTTAAGCTGATGATCGGAATGTTATTAGAAATAGGAGCCAGATTATTCTTAGATATGACTGTAAAAGTTACATAATAGGAAAAAAATGTTGGGAAACTTACTTCTGTTTTGTTTGCAGGAACTGTATATGTTAGAGCTGTGTGTGTGTGTGTGTGTGTGTGTGTATTTTTTAAAATAAGATTATCTGAAGTATTTATTTTTTTAATTTTAATTGACAAATAAAAATTGTATATAGTTATGGGGTATAACACGATATTTTGAGATATCTTCATCCACACACATATATATGTATACATAGTAAAATGGCTAAATCAAGCTAATATACTAATGTCTTGATTATATAGTTAAATATGTCTTAAGTTGTAAAAGTAAAAAACTGACATCCATGAAGTATGTTCGTATGTTTATAATTATAATATTACAATTAAAATTCTAAAACAATTTGGGGCCAAGTGCAGTGGCTCATACCTATAATGCCAGCACTCTGGGTGGGAGGCTGATGCAGGTGGATTGCCTGAGCTCACAGGTTTGAGACCAGCTTGAGCCAGAGTGAGACTTCGTCTCTAAAAATAACTGGGCATTATGGCGGGCACCTGTAGTCCCAGCTACTTGGGAGGCTGAGGCAAGAAGATTGCTTAAGCCCAAGAGTTTGAGGTTGCTGTGCTATGATGCACCAGCACTCTATGGAGGGTGACAAAGTAAGACTCTGTCTCCAAAAAAAAAAAGAGAAAAATTTAAAACAATTTCATAGGAAAATACTTGAAAATAAAAAGTATTTTCAAATATAGTCACTGATAACTGTGTCATCAGCAGTGACACTGTTGCTTGTGGGCATTTAGTATTACTCTGGTGTTTTTGTCTCTAATAAGAATTTCAAACTAACAAAGAAGCAACTGAACCTTGATAAGTGTTTATTACTTTTGGTCATATTCTTATCCCTAATAATTAACTCCTTGAGAATGGAACGCTCTAATATTACCTTTATTTTTCCTCTCAGGGAATTGCTCCAAAGCTGGAATTTTCTACAACTTCGGTTATTACTGAATGTCTGATAAGTTCAAGGAAGTGCCGCACTCAGGTTAAGATCATTTTCTCAAAGTCTTTAATGGCTTAATATTATTTGTTTATATTTATGACCCTTTGACAAACATTAATCTTTTATTTGGGCTGCAGCTGTTTTCACTTCTTGGGGCGTCAATTTTTAGTTTAAGTAAAAATAACTAATGTAGGTATTCAACAGTTTGGTTATATCTCGATAAATATGAGATTGACAAACTTGGTACACATGATAGAGGGTGTCATGGTGGTTTTGTTTTGTTTTGTTTTTCACTTTATATACTTTTCTTCCTCCTTAATAAAGAGAAATCAGGCTTCCTGAAAGATGTTGGGATCAAGAAGTCCCATAGAGATCTGGATCGGAGACTTCTGTAAATGTTTAGAAGTTATAGATTTCTCCAAAATGTTCAAAGGATACCTTTTTAGGAAAGAAGGTGTCCAGAGTTCCCAGAATGGTATATTGTTGTTTGGTGAGTGTAGTTTCTTTTGTGTCTTGAATTCCTCAAGGGACTGTTGCTCATTTTGGTGGCCATACTGGTGCTGTCATATCAAGAGAAGCTTTGACATTCCAGCCTGAGTACTTCTGTGTTTTTGAAAACTGCCCATAGTAGTCTGATGTATCTGGATCTAATATTCCCTTCCGGTCTAACATCTTACTGAGTCACCAGAATACTCTTGCTACCTTGTCTACAGGCTATCTAATAATCCCCGGACCATACTCAGGCAGTTACATTGTGATCTAGTGACAATGACCTACCTGTTATTAAGAGCCCTTAATATATGAAACCTAGTGGACTCATCACACAGGACAGGATTGGGCCTATCAAGGAAGGAGTAGAATGTTAATTTACTGAATTATCAGCTTTTAAGTAAATTTGCTGAGGATGCTAACTGTGACTTAAGGTAGTAAAGGTGAAATATAGAATATTGAGGGAACCATACTTATTCCGTTAAGTAGGATCTTTAGTATTTCAGAGTCAGGGTGTAATCATTTATTTTTTAAATACAAGCTGAAATATAGCTTTAGGGCAGATAAGGAGGTGTACTATTTACTTGCTTTTGAGATATGCACTGTGCACACTTGTAAATCGTTAGAAATGCTTTGCCTGAATGATTTTTCTGTCCGCACTATGTCCATCTAATGGATGGGTAGTGAAGTCTGTTTTTCTTTTCAACTTTTCTGTCTGAAATATATACATAGAAAAGTACATACATTCTAAGTATACAGCTTGGTAAAAGAGCTCTTTTTAAATATAAAACCATTACCCATTAGTAATTTCATTGTACTTATGAACTAACATTTTCCCCTGTAAGCTTTTGATAATTCTCTTCGGTATATTTATTTTTTTGACTTAAAATGTAAATATTTGTCTTTTGATAATTATTGAACAGAGATGTGAGAAAATAGGCATTAGTCTTGGACAGTGTTTAATACGTTTTAAAAACAGCAGATCTTGGTTCCATTTCCTCATAACACTGCCACAAAAATTAGAGAATATACATAATGTGCTTGACGTAGGACATATAAAATAAGGACTACTGTCACTGTTACTAAGGCTATTTCTTAAGAATTAAGATTGTTGGGGAGATATAGATGACAATAGATGAAATACGTGTATAAGGTAGAAAACATTGCCTAGTAGGCACAATAGACTTTTCCATTAAAATTCTGAATATTAACAATCCTTGATTTAAGTCCTTAAATCGTTAAGAAGTTTGTAAATTTACTTTTTCTCTGAATGAATATTATTTACAATTAAAAATTTAATGGCTGTAAAGCAGCATCTTTAGTTTTAATGATAAGAATAAAACACACTGATTTTTGGGAGGAGTTAATAGATTTTATAAAATTATGTATGTTTGTAAGTACTTGTATTGATCTTTATTCTTTTCATCACTTTACTTCCAAATGGATGTCTATTTGTCACCAACTGAATGGACTGAAAATTAGCATATTATAATTTTTCTGGAATAAAACTAGTTTTCTACTCAGTTCTTTTTACCTACTAAAAGTAGAATTGATTATTAAAGAATTAAATATCAGTGGTAACTTCATTAATATAAATTTGCTAATCTGCTGTATCATGCAGCCTTTTTCTATATTACAAACCTCACTAATTTTGTGGCTTAAAACAGCAAGTGTTTCTTCTAGTTTTATTTATCTGCTGGGTGATTCTTTTAGTCTGGACTGGCTGATTAGGGCCGAATGATTTAGGATGGCTTCACTCATATACCTGGCAGTTGGCAGAATTTTTGGTTGGGGATAGACCTTGTATTTTTGGTAATGAGCTTGGTTTCAGGTGGGGCAATAGTCATGAGAATCTCATTATCTATCAGGCTAATAATTCCAGCTCATTTATGTGGTGGCAGGAAAGTTTTTAGGAGTAAAAGAGAACAGGCACTTAAGTCATTGTCCTATTGTCCACAGGAAGTCATATGGTTGAATCTAAAGTCATCATGGGGGGGAAACTACCCAGGTTGGATACAGGAAGGGAAATCATGGCAGCCATTTTATAAACAGTACAACACAGCCACTATTTTAAGTTTTACCAGGCACTATAAATAGTGTGCATTAAGGAATGAGGTAAGGTTAGACAGTGTGCATTTGTAGTAGGAACCATATAGTTTATAACTTCCTCTAGTAGTATGCAGCATTCAAAAACTTTAACAAAGAAGATGGGGTTAATTACTTAAGTTTTGGCATAATTAGAGCTAAGTGTGTAAGAAGGAATTTTATAGAAATGCTAAAATGAATGATTCTGAGTTCTGCTGGGTCTGAAGGTAAGAGATACTAAGAATGTTTAAAGGACTCTAGGAAAGAGCTCTAGGGACTGAGGAGGTGAGGAGGGCAAGTGACGGTGAGAGGAGAAGAAGTAGGTTAAAGAAAAGAGATTTTGGTCAACAATGAAGTTTTAGATTTGGGCATGCAGTGGATCTAGAAAATTATGAAATCCAAGATACAGTAGAAAGAATTAAAACTGAGAAATAGAAACTAATTCCAAGGTCTTGGAAAAATCCATTGCCTGAACATTTCAGTAAACCTCAGAGGTTCTTTCCGATGCTAACATTCCTTGTTTCTATGAGTCAGCATGATGTCATAGACACGGATGAAGTGAGACAAGGTAGGAAAATTCTGGATTACTTGTTGAGGTCATTGAGCAAGGTGGGAAAAGGTCCAGGAGCATATCAAAAATTATGGTGGAAGGAAAGATGGAATAGTCTGATGGTACTGGTCTGAATGAAACTCATAGGCTTACTTTGTCCTGTTAGGAAAATGTATTTTCTGTCCTTTGTATCTACTTAAAAAAAAATTGACTCTTTTCCTTTTTATTCATATTTTTATTAGATACCTTTAGCAAATAGGGAAGAGAGTTGAAAAAGTAGAGAGGGAGGTAGGATTGGTGGTTAAACATGATTAAAGTTAAGAAGACATTCAGAGGGCAGCGCCTGTGGCTCAGTGAGTAGGGCGCCGGCCCCATATGCCGAGGGTGGCGGGTTCAAACCCAGCCCCGGCCGAACTGCAACAAAAAAATAGCCGGGCGTTGTGGCGGGCGCCTGTGGTCCCAGCTGCTTGGGAGGCTGAGGCAGGAGAATCGCGTAAGCCCAAGAGTTAGAGGTTGCTGTGAGCCATGTGACGCCAGGCACTCTACTGAGGGCGGTACAGTGAGACTCTGTCTCTACAAAAAAAAAAAAAAAAAAAAGAAGACATTCAGAGATTCAGGAGTCCATTTTCTATAATTGAAAAGCTGCTTATACCTCCAGATAAAACATGAAGAATTCTTATATTATTTGCTTGTAAATAAACTATTAAGGTATTTATAAGGCAGAGCCTTTTTGAATAAAATGTTATCTTAATAACAAAACAAGAAGTAACAATTAAAAAAATTTTAATATCAAAAGTTTTAGGCTGCTAACCAGTTTTATAAGAAGATAAAATACCAGTTATTAAAGTTCATACATCTTTTATATATTTTTACTTTTATAAAAATATAGGACCAGGCTTGGCGCCTGTAGCTCAGTGGGTAGGGCACCGGCCACATACTGTTAACCAATCATGTTTAACCATCAATCCTACCTCTCTACTGAGGCTGGCAGGTTCCAGCCTGGCCCTGGCCTGCTAAATAACAATGACAACTGCAATCAAAAAATAGCCGGGTGTTGTGACGGTGCCTGTAGTCCCAGCTACTCAGGAGGCTGAGGCAAGAGAATCTCTTAAGCCCAAGAGTTGGAGGTTGCTGTGAGCTATGACAGCACAGCACTCTACTCAGGGCGACACAGTGAGACTGTCTAAAAAAAAAAAATTGTAAAAATATGGAACCCAAATTAAGATTAATGGTTATCTGTCATTGAATTGTAAAGTTTTAGCTTGGATGGGCTAAATATCGTTTTGCTTTGTAGAATCCAAATAATGCATTTCATTAAAATATCTACCAAATTATTCAAACATTTTCATGTTGTACATATATATGTATATATCTACATGAACAAAACTTACTTTTATAATTTTCTCTTGAAGATTTCATAATCAACTAAATAGGTGTGTATTTTTAATAATGGTAAATATAGTATTCTTAAATTATGTAGCCAATTATTCGAATACTTAAATATAAAAGAAAGCTAGTATTTGCATTAATTTTCTAGTATACTGAAAAATAATTTTTTTCTGACTTTGTTTCTTAGATTTTTCAAATGATTGAGCATTGAGCTTTATTTTTCATAAAGCCCTTGTTAGTTGGGCTTAAGAAGGAAGTTTGATATAATTAACTACTGTAGAAAGAGTTATTTAGCGTATGGATTTGACTTTTCCCAAGATCAGCATAGATGGGCAGATAGGAAGGACTAATCTGGTTAGCTTTGATAGAGTTTGTGTGTCCTGGTAAAATGACTTAAAATTTTTTTTAAATTTTAAATGGGATTTTTAAAATATCTCTTTTGCCCAAGTTAATTTTTGTTCTTTATGTTTAGGATAAATTTACTTACCATTCGGCTCCAGTTGAAAAATCACACAGCAGACTGCAAAGCAGATCATCAAGATCACAAAAGAAAAAATCCAAGTCACCTGAGAGAAGCAAATATTGTGTAAATGCAAAAAACTACGAACAGCCTACAATTTCTTCAAAATCACACTCTCCATCTCCCTACACAAAAAGACGGATGTGTGAGCTATCTGAAGACACCAGGCGGCGGCTAGCCCATTTAAATCTGGGACCTTATGAATTCAAAAAAGAAACAGATAAGCCTCCATTTGTGATTAGACATGTAAGCATTTCAGTTTGAAATTGATCACATCATTTTTTCCATTAAAATATTTTTAAATGTCTTTCAACTTTTAGCTTATATTAACAGTTGTATTTCCTGAACTGTTAACCTAGCAATCTAAAATGAAAAATTTTAGAATAAAAGGATGTTCTTGTCTTTAAACTTGGCAAAGATGAAACTACATTATGAATGCCATGTTAAATCCTATAAGAACTGTTTTCCTTTCTTTTTGTACAGTAGACAGTATAATTTCCTCTACAAATTGAACTTGGTTATAGTTAACATTAGTACTACAATGGCAGAGTGGAGTTTTAGAAGAAAACCAAGTATTCTTTCAGAAAAGGAAGACCCTGCCCATCCCAGGTTGCATAATAATTATAGTGGAAAGTAAGTTTCCTTTGAAATGATGTACTTTACCTAAGCTAACAGCAGAAATAGCCAACACCATAGACATCTCAACTGGTTCAGCTTACACAATTCTGACTGAAAAATTAAAGTTGACCAAAATTACTGCTTGAAGGGTACCAAAAACTTTGTTCCCAGAGTAGTTGCAGACAAGAGCAGAGCTTTCAATAGAAATTGAAACAAGTGAGATCAAGATCCTGAAGCATTTCTTCAAAGAATTGTAATAGGAGATCAAAGATGGCTTTTCTAGTATGATCCTGAAGACAAAGCACAATCAAAGCAGTGGCTACCAATAGGTAGAAGAGGTTCTAATCAAAGCAAAAGGGCAAAAGGGCAAGAGCAAAGGTCATAATGATAATTTCTTTGGATACTGTAAGCATTTTGATTGTTGACTTTGTGAAGGGCCGAAGAATGATAGTATCTGTTTATTATGAGAGTGTTTTAAGAAAGTTAGCCAAAGCTTTAGCAGAAGACAACTGTGGAATGCTTTACCAAAAAGAATACTTTGCCAGGACAATGCCCTTGTTCATTTCCCTCATCAAACAAGGGCAGCTTTGCCAGAGTTTTGATGAGAAGTCGTTAGACATCTACCTTATAGTCCTGGTTTGTCTCATTCTGACTTCTTGTTTCCTAATCTTGAAGAATCTATAAAGAGCAGCCATTTTTCCTCAGTTAATAAGGTAATACTACATTGATATGGTTAAATTTCCAGGACCCCCATTTCTTTAAGCATGTATGAATTAAATTGCTTACTAAAAAGTGTCTTGACCTTGATAAAGCTTGTGTTGAAAAGTAAAGTTTATATTTTATGTTTTCATCTTTTAATTCAATTTTTCTGTGAACACTTTGAAGTCCCTTGTATAAATATTTTAACATATATAATAATACTGAACCTCAAGATTTAAGTACCTATACAAAAGCAAAAAATCCATTTTTTATAAGTTCTAAAATGAATTAACTCAACCTGTAAATAGGACCCTTTGGCATTCTAATAGCTTTTTGAACATACACATTTGAAAGTTCAGATTTTCTTTGTTACCTTTTTAAAAAATTTTAATGTGTCTTAAAGCAATATTTTATTCCATGTTTATATTTTGACTATGAATCCTTTACTCTTTTATCCTAAAGTTAAAGGTTTCTAATTATAAAATTAAACATACAGTGTAATGGGTAGTTTTAAATGATAATATATTATTGAGATTATTGTGATTGTTTTTGTCATTTCTATAGAATTTCTCATTAGTTCTGATTATATTTTGTTGGTTTAAACAATATTCAGGTAATGTTTTAGTTGCATGTTTGATTGCAGCTTAAGAATGCCTTCAATGGGAGGCGCCTGTGGCTCAGTGAGTAGGGTGCCGGCCCCATATGCCAAGGGTGGCGGGTTCAAACCCAGCCCCGGCCAAACTGCAACAAAAAAATAGCCGGGTGTTGTGGCGGGCGCCTGTAGTCCCAGCTGCTCGGGAGGCTGAGGCAAGAGAATCGCGTAAGCCCAAGAGTTAGAGGTTGCTGTGAGCCGTGTGACGCCATGGCACTCTACCCAAGGGCGGTACAGTGAGACTCTGTCTCTACCAAAAAAAAAAAAAGAATGCCTTTAATTTCATGTTTGCCCACAATTACAAATTAAATGAAAAAGAAAGGCAGCGTCCTTTTCTGCCTCTGGTTAATCTAGCCAGAAGCCTCATATTTGTTTATGTTTTCAAAGAACAAACTTTATATTACATTCATCTTATGTATAATTCTTTTGTTATTGATTTCATGTAGTTTTCCTCTGACCTTGCTTATTTCTTTTTTTCTGCTGGGTTTGGGGTTGGTTTGCTCTGCCTTTTCCAGTTCCTTGAGACAGTTCATTAGATTGTTAATTTTTGATCTGTCTTTTGGATGTAGGCATTTAAGGTTACAGATTTTTTTCTCAGGCATGCTTTAGCTGTGTCTCATGGGTTTTGATAACTTGAGTCTCCTTCATCATTTAGTTTGAACAATCTTTTGATTTTCATCTTAATTTCCACCATTACCCAAGTATGGTTCAGCAATAGGTTGTTTAGTTTCCATGACTTTGTGTAGAGATGAGTATTTCTGTTGGTGTTAATTTCTTTCTCTTTAAATTTTAATTTTTTTTTTTTGTTGCTGATGTTGACGTCTAATTTTAATCTGAGAAGATGCATTTCATAATTTCTGGTGTTTTTAATTTGTTGAAACAGTTTTGTGGCCTAGGCTTAGAGAATTTTGAACTGATGAGAACATGTATTCAGTGTTTTTTTTTTTTTTGAGACAGAGTCTCATTATGTTGCCCTTGGTTGAGTGCTGTGGCATTATAGCTCACAGCAACCTCCAACTCTTGGGCTTAAGCGATTCTCTTGCCTCAGGCTCCCAAGTAACTGTGACTACAAGTATCCGCCACAACGCCCAGCTATTTTTTACTTGCAGTTGTTATTTAGCAGGCCTGGGCTAGGCTCGAATCCACCAGCCTAGGTATATGTGGCTGGCATCCTACTCACTGAGCTATGGGCGCTGAGCCTATTCAATGGTTTTTGATAGAATGTTCTATAAAAGTCTGTTAGGTCCATTTATTTGTTCTATAGTTCTATTCAAGTCCATTGTTCCTTTATTTTCTCTTTGTAGGATCTGTTTCATTCTGTCAGTATGTTATTGAAGTTTCTGGCTATTGTGCTATTCTTATCATTTTGTGTAGATCAAGTAGAATTTGTTTTATGAATCGGATGTACCTGTGTTAGGTGTATAGATATTTAGAGTTGTTATGTTTTCTTGTTGAATTTTTCCCTTTATAGTGACCATCTTTGTCTTTCTTACTTTTGTTGATTTGAAGTCTGTGTTCTGTGATGTGGCAAGAATTATACCAGCTTTCTTTTGGTTTCCATTTGCATTGAATATTGTTTTCTGTCTCTTCACCTTGAGTTTGAACAAGTCTTTGTGGGTTAGGTGTGTTTCTTGGTGATAGCAGATTCTTGGGTTACATTTTTTTATCCTTTTAGTCAGTCTCACATCTCTTTAGTGGGGAGTTTAAGCCATTCACGTTCATTGAAGGAATTGATAAGTGGTGTAGTGGACACTCCAGGGTGAGGTTTTGGGGTCCAGGTGTACCCTGGAGACTTGTACTTGGGCTAGTGGAAGTTCTGGAGGCACAGAAGCAGAACTTCAGTCTCTGGTGTGAAAGCCTCAGAGGTGGAACTGGGGAGAAGTCACAAGCAGAAACTCTGAGCATGGCTGCTGAGTCAGAAGCAGGATGTTGCAGTTGGGCTGATCCAACCTGGAAGGTGGGGGTTTAGGGCCAAGTAGGCAGGAGGCAGTCAGGGCTTGGGGAGGTGAGCTATGGCTGAACAAGCAGAAGGCTGCTGTCTAGGCAAAAGGATCCTGTGCATGTCAAATCAGGCTGACAGAGGTTGGCTGCAAGTGGCCCAGGGACCACAGAGCTCTCCGTGCTCTACTCAGGGCCTACTGAGGTAGTCAACCAAAGCTTCACAGGTCAGAGCCCATTGTACCCTGACTTGAGAGCCTCTAAGCCATAAGTAGGGTGGAGGCAAAAGCAGTTCCTCGGAGCAGGGCTTCTGTGCCAGAAGCAGGGTTGTACAGCTGATGGGCTAATCTGACCTGGAGGGTGGGGTCAGGACCAAGCAGTCTGGAGGCAGCTGTGGCCTGGGGGGTGGATTGTAGGCAAAGCCCGCAGCAGGCCACTGTGCAGGCATAGAGGTCTAATGGATGCCAGGTCAGGCAGCCAGAGGTCATAGCTCTCCATTGCCCCACCTAGGACCCAAAGCATTGGCCTACAACCTCTCAGCTCAGAGTCTCCTGTGCTGTGGTCAACCCCCTTGCTCAAATCCCATTGTGCTCTAGGAGTGAAGTGCTTGGTTTCAAGTTCCAGAGCACAGTTCAGGGAAGCCACAGGTCAGTCCACTCCTGCTCCAGCAAGGTACCAAGCTGGTACAGTGTACCCAAGACCTCAGGACAGCTTTAGGCACTCTAGTATTCTATTCTGTTGTTTCCCTTGCATTGTCTGATCTGATTATATGTATCACTCTTTTCCCCCCCCTACACTAAGTGTCCTGCATGTTGCTTCTCTGTGACTTCACAATGCTGCTTCAGAGAAGAGTGATTTGCATGTAGGCAGCTCCTGCACCTTTCACTTTGTTCCTTGGGAGCAGGGTTCTGTCAGGCTGCCTCTTGTCTATCATTTCCTCCCCTGCTTCTGTTTGTATGAATTCAACTACTCTTGGTACCTGATAGAAGTAGAATTATATATTGTTTTTCTTTTGTGACTGGCTTCTTTCATTTAGCATACCTCCTCACGGTTCATCCATGTTGCAGCATGTCACAATTTACTTCCCATTTACAGCGAAATAGGACTGTCTTATATGTCTATATGACATTTGTTTGTCCATTCATCTATCTATTGATAAATATGCAAGCTGCTTCCATTATTTACATATTATGTATAATATTGCTATAAATACAGGTGTATAAAGTGAATAACACCGCTATTAACATGGGAGTACAAATAGCTGTTTGAGCTTCTGTTTTCAATTCTTTGGGGTATATATTCAGACATAGAATTGCTAGACCATACAGAAATTCTGTTTTTAATTTTTTGAGAAACTGCCATACTGTTTTCTAAAGCAGCTATACTATTTTAAATTCCCACTAATAGTGGATAAGTGTTCAAATCTCTCCACATCTTCCCCAACATTTGTAATTTATTTATTTATTTATTTTTATAATAGCCATCTTCATGGGTATGGAATAATATCTCACTATGATTTTGATTTCCATTTCCCTAATGATTAGCGATGTTGAGCATTTTTTCGTGTGCTTGTTGGCCATTTGTTTACCCTCTTTGGTGAAATATCTATTCAAGTTTTTTACCCATTCTTTTACTCAACAACATTTTGTTGTTGAGTTATACGCATGTAGGAGCTTTTCATAGAGTCAGGATAATAACTCCTTATCAGATATGTGATTTGTTAATATTTTTTTTCTGATTCTATAGGCTGCCTTCTTGATACTGTCCTTTGCTGAACAAAAGCTTTTAATTTTGATGAACAGTGATGTCTGTTTTACATATTTATGTCATTTTGACTTTTTACCTTGAATTAGAAAATTTGGTTGACAATATAGTAAGCTGTAAGGCACCGAGCATGCTAGTCCTCTGAACACAGACAAGTAAAAACACTATTTGAGCTCACAATGTGCATGCTGAGGAGACAAAGAGCAAATGACTAGTTTTGGTTTTTAAATATGGCAAAATGCATTGCTCTTTTGTAAATCTTTTGATAAAAAGCAAAATAGGCAATGGAGTAATAGACATTTCAATTGCAAATTTGTTCGTTTTAAAGTAGGCACAAATATATAAATAACATTTTTTGGAGTTTAATTTTAATTTTACTTAAGAATAAACAGCAAAATATTTGACTTTGGAACTTACCTGAACCTTTTGGGCACCATCATGTTAACCTGATGATATGTGATCTCTGTACTATCATTTTTCTAGTGCCATGACATTGAAAGACTGGGAATATTTAAGGTCTTTTTTTATATCAAAATCCTGCTGCCTCTAGGTTGATCCCCCAAGTCCCAGGGCTGATACTTTGTTTGGATCTTCTGGCAGAGATTGTGAAAGAGATGGATGGTCAAGGATGCACAATGGTGAGCTAGAAGTTATCTTCCTTCGTTGCTTCAGTTGCTTGGACTACAGTCAAGCTCTTAACTTGGCATCAGTTAACAAAAATAAGACTTTTATTATTACATAATGTGGTATAGTATAGCTTTTTACAACTTGTGGGACATCCATATAGATACTCTCTAAAATAATAAAATTTGTGAGATTCAACATATATATCAGCAGGTTAAACTAATGCCTTCTATTAAAAAATAATTTGATTAATTTAGTTTTATTCAACTTTTCTAAACTAATTTGACTATAGAACCCATTCTCACTAAGTAATTTTAACTACTTTGATAATTAATTTATTTATTAAAGAATGTAGATAACATGACAAATGTTGCCACATAAAATGCTCTAGTACAAAAGATGCTTAATGACTATCAGCTGTCCTTATAACCATAGTAGTTATTTATATTTCTGAAAAGATAACATTCTTTAAGTTTAGTTTGTAAGAATATTTTTTTATCTTTAGTCCTAATCCTTGTTGTTAGATAAGTTGCTTTTAAAATTCAATATAAAGGTGGTTTTTATGAATAAGGTTAAATAGTATTATATAATTAGGGGTATTTGAGTATTAATATCTGTAGGTATTGGCTAGTGGGTTAAGCAGGAGCCTAAGCTGGTAGCACTGCTGTAGGACAGTAAGTCAAGATATACTGTGTTGGGGCAAAGAAAGAACTTTTATGTGGAGGATAATGGAGGATAAAGGCCTCCAGGAGATGGAGGCCTAGTATCTTAAAGAACCATCTAGGGCAAGTTAGTATGAAGTTTAGACTTCTTTTTATGTTGGGGGGTGTTGCTAGAGATAACTAAGAACTGCAGACATTTGAGCATCAGCAAGGGTCCAAGGAGGTTGTGAAACATCTTTGTCCTTGGTTGGTTAACTTTGGAGGATGAAGGTCAGATCTAGGGTTCCTATAACTCTTTAACACAGTTGTACTCGCATGTATACTTTCCTTACCTTCCTGCGAGTTAGTTTAGGGAAAGGACAGTTATCTTTTTTAAGAGTTGTGTTACAAACTAAATTCTTCCTATAATTAGCTGGCCTATGTGAAAAGCTAAGCAGAAGCTTTTAACCTAAAGGATATTGCTTCAGGGGGTCTGAAACAAATTGGAGCCAGTCAAGTCAAGCCTTGTTTCCACTGTTACATCTTTAAAGTTAATTTACTGCACACTGAGAAAGTCATAGAGGAAGAAAAATGACATACAGTGAAAAAAATGGAATCATAACGGGAGCTTCATCTTTTTCATTTTCTAAACTGTAGTGTATAATCAATCTCTTTTTTTAAAAATGAGGAAATGTAATAATCTTTTCTGAGAATATGCCGAGTTTGTGCTTGTTTATTTATTTATTTAGAGACAGAGTCTCACTCTGTCACCCTTGGTAGAGGGCCGTGGTATCACCCAGCTCACAGCAACCTCCAACTCCTGGGCTTAGGCGATTCTCTTGCCTCAGCCTCCTGAGTAGCTGGGACTACAGGCACCCGCCATAATGCCCGGCTATTTTTTTGCAGTTTGGCCAGGGCCGGGTTTGAACCTGCCACACTCAGTATATGGGGCCAGCACCCTACCCACTGAGCCACAGGCGCTGCCTGTGCTTGTTTATTTTATTCATACATTTTTAGCACTAACAGGGAAATAGATGTGATAATCAATGAGTCTCTTATATGCAAAATAGCAATTTATATAAAATTAGAAACAAATGTTGCACTCTGTTCTCTCTCTTGGAAGAAACTTATGGACATGGAAAATGAGCTTTAAGAACATGTCAAAGGAAACTAACTTCAACATAGATGTTTCTTTGGAAGACATTTTTTGAGCATTCAAATGTCTGATCTCTCTTGACAATTGTATATTTGCCAGCAGAACTGATACAGTTTCTACTTTTAATCTGCACTAGGTGAAGTATGATCAGAGAGATCAATTGCTTTTTTTAACTTATTTTGACATAATTTTGGACTTGCAGAAAAGTAGAAATAGTGCAAAGAATTATTCCCATATGCTTTCATTTAGTACCTACAAATAGTAGTATTTGCTTTCCTTTTCCTGCTCTCTCTTTAACTTTCTCCTCTCTGCCTCCCTCTCTATGTATAAATTGTTTTGACAAGGACATTATTACAGATTGAATTATATTCCCTAAAAATTCATATATTTAAGCCTAATCCCTGAAGATATGTATTTAGAGATGGGACCTTTCAGAGTTGATTAAGTTTAGATGAGGTCATGAGGATGGGGCCCTCATCATAGCATTCGTGTTCTTATATGAAAAGGCACCAGAGTGCTTGCTCTTTCCCTCTCTCACTGCCACATGAGGACTAAATAGGAGTGGCCATCTATAAGCCAGGAAGAGGGATCTCACTAGAATCTCTTGCTCTCTCCTTGCTTTCACCTTCTGCCATGTGATGGTGCTGTGAGAAAACCCTTGCCAGACGCTGGCACCTTGATCTTGGACTTCCCAGCCTCTAGAACTGTGAGAAATAAATTCCCATTTATGAATTACCCAGTTTCAGATATTTGTTACAGCAGAGCTGAAATAGTGAACTGAAATAGTGGATAGTAATACCCTTCATAGTAGAGTACTGTGGAGGTTGCCAAAATAAGGATTGACACATAGGAGCAACACATATTAGCTATAATTAGTAGGACTGAGTTCAGGAATTACTTTAACAGAAGAAATGAGTTGATACAGAAAGTTGAGTTTTAGATTAAAGCTCCTTAAGTCCTTGCTTAAAGTCAGGATTGGTCTCTTGGGACTGAGTCATACCTCAGCCGGTAAATGAAGGTCAATTATGCAGAGAAAGAGTAGAGAGGCTCTAAATCAGGGGTCCTCAAACTATGGCCCGGGAGCCACATGCGGCCCGCCGAGGACATTTATCCGGCCCACCGGGTGTTTTTGCCATTGCTGCCTGTCCTGCTTAGCAGCTGACTCGTCCCGGGCCTGCAGTGCCCATGTGTGGAATGTGTGTGGAATGTGTGCGGAACTCTCCGACTCCCCTCCTCTCTGTCTCTCGACTCCTCCTCTCAGTCTTGGGACTAACTGATGCACACTTGCATCATTTGTTACGACTAGCAGTGACAAATATGGAACCAGACATTGACCATCTCATTAGCCAAAAGCAGGCCCATAGTTCCCATTGAAATACTGATAAGTTTGTTGATTTAACTTTACTTGTTCTTCATTTTAAATATTATATTTGTTCCTGTTTTGTTTTTTTATTTCAAAATAAGATATGTGCAATGTACATAGGAATTTGTTCATAGTTTTTTGTTTTTAAACTATAGTCCGGCCCTCCAACAGTCTGAGGGACAGGGAACTGGGCCCCTGTTTAAAAAGTTTGAGGACCCCTGCTCTAAATTATCCAACTCACCTGAGTGTGAATGGTGACCTTAGAGACGAAATGGATCTTAGCTTCTCATTAATGATGGCTAAGGAAATGTTTTTATGACTATTATATTTTGTTTTTAACCAGAACTGTTAATCACTACCTGGCATTTTATTAATATTATTTTGATTATATGTCACATTCATTTGGTTAGCAAATCCACTAATGGATTGATGTCATTTTGAGACTAATGATAGTTTTATTCTCCTATCTGCTTTTGTTTTATAATAGGGAAATCTATTAATAGTATCTTTATATTACTAGAAGTAGCACTGAACTAATAAAAGACTCAATACCATCACTTGTCAGTTAGATAGGAAGTCAATCTCTGGAATGCAAAATAGAAATTATTGATTCTATGTATTGTGTTAGTATTAGTCTCTTCAACCTGCCATAATAAAATACTATAGACTGGGTAGCTTAAACAACAAGTATTTATTTTCTCACAGTTCTGAAAACTAGGAAGATGAAGGTGCTGACAAGGTAGTTTTTGTTTGAGGTCTCTTCTCTTGGTTTGTAGGTGGCCACCATCTTGCTGTGTGTTCATATGACTTTTGTGTGTGGAGGCTGGGGATGGGTGGTGACTGAGGGGATGGAGAGAGAGAGACAGAGAGTAGGGGAATAAACTCTCTGATATCTTTATTTATAAACACATTCACCCCATTATTAGGGCCCCATTGTCATAATCTCACCTTAACTTTAATTACCTCCCAAAGATCTAATCTCTAAATATCATCACTTTGGGATTTAGGGCTTCAACATATGAATTTTGGAGGGACACAAACATTAGTTCATAATACCTATTATTTATTTACTTATTAATTTTTTTTTTTTTTTGAGACAGAGTCTCACTTTGTTGCCCTTGGTAGAGTGCCAGGGCACAATAACCTCAAACTCTTGGGCTTAAGCAATTCTTTTGCCTCAGCTCTTGCTCAGGCCAGTCTCGAACCTGGTAGCTCAGGCACTCCTCCCTACTCAGTCTCCCCCAAGTGCTGAGATTACAGGCATGAACCACCATGCCTGACTCTATATAACACCTATTTCTTGAAGTTAATGGAGAATCAAATAATAGCTAACATTTATTGAATATGTGTTTTCTGTTAGCTGCTATTCTGAATGCTTTGCTCCTAGTACATTGGTTAATTATTCATGGTAGCCTCATAAAGTTAGAGACTATCACTAATTCCCATTTTATGGACAAAAAATTTCCCTGGGGTTTAAAAAAGTAAAGTAAGTTGTTCAACATTACATGTACAAGACCAGGTGCAGTGGCTCACACCTGTAATCCTAGCACTCTGGGAGGTTGAGGGGGATAGATTGAATTATGAGTTTGAGACCAGCCTGAGCAAGAGTGAGAACCCCCATCTCTACTAAAAACAGAAAAACCAGCCAGCTGTCATGACAGACTCCTGTAATCCCAGCTACTTGAGAGGATCTCTTGAGCCTGAGAGACTGAGGTTGCTGTGAGCTATGATGACCCCAGAGCACTCTACTCAGGGTAACAGAGAGAGACTGTCTCAAATAAAGAAAAAAATCACACACACAAGAAAGAACTAGCTTCTTTTTCTTTATTCTTTTCCTAAGTGAGACCTCTTTATTGTGCCCATCTCAAGTTTCTTCACCTTTAGGAAGTTTATTCTGATTACCTTTAACCTTGAGGGATTGCTCTCTGATACAACTTTTTATAGTAGTAATTGTCTTACCATTTAACATTTAGCCTATTTTTTATACTACTGCATTTTTAGATAATTAGGCTCAGTATGTCCTCATCATTTGTTTATTTCTTCTGCTATTTGGGACCATGCTGTATATTATTAGACTGTATAAAAGAGGAGTTAGCCTGGGGTTCATTTTTCAAAAAAAAGTTTTGAAAAGTGCTTGAAATAAATTGAATCTTAGTGACATTAAATGGAGAAGTTGGCATGTGAAATACATTAATATTTCAGCTGACTACTGGTGTGGTTCAGGGCAATATCTTGTACAATAAAAAATGCCAAAAAATTTACAGAATGCAAACTATTGTAGGTCTCTCTTATGTAGCTTTTTTCTTTTCTTCTTTTTTTTTTTTGGATAAGGTAGTTTGGGAAGGTAAAACAGATTCTTAGAGTGTTTTTTACTGAAATGTATGAGTGAGGAAGTATAATTGCAAATTATGGTTCAGATTTTCTTGACTATCAATATAACAGAGATTATGACACCTATAAATTGGTTCTTAAAAATTGAATCCCTTAAGTAATGATAAAACCAAACATGCATATACAATGTAGTGGGTGTTATATAAGGAAGAGATTTAGAGTTAGTTTAAAAATACACTCTGTGAACATGATTGCAAGAGGGACTTTACCTAACAATTGCAATCAATGTAACCTAGCTTATTGTACCCTCAATGAATCCCCAACAATAATAAAAAAAAAAAATACACTGTGTGACAGATACTATACTAGGGACTTTCACAAATTGTTTAATATTATTCACTGTGACTCTTTTTTGAGGTAAGATAGGCAATGTCTTTATACTTTTAAAGTGGGGAATGAAACATAGCTTGTGTTTCTATAATTTGAACAGAACAATATATCTGATAGTTGGCAGAATTTGAACTTGAACCCATGCTTGTCCAATTCAGACAGTGATAATGTTGTTGACGATGGTGTTAGTAATAAAGGTTAACATTTACTTTAGTGCCTTTCATGTAACATTTAATGTAATCTGTAAAACAATATCATAAAAGAGGTATATCATATATGTTAGCATTCTGAGATTTAGAAAGGCTAAGTAATGTGCCCTAAGTTGTATAGTTGGTGCTTGGGATGTAATGCAAATCTGTTTGTCAACAAAGTCAAAACACTGCAGAATGCTACCACCTTCTAAAGCTGGTCCTATTTTATTACACCCATTTCGTTCTAGCATGGACTCCAAAAATACTTTCAGAATATCTTACCAAATCTATATATACAAATTGTATTTCATCATTAACTGGTTATCAACTAAAAATTATCCATTTTCCGTACATAAATTAGTTTCCCTACAAATATTATTAGCTTAACTTAAAATCATTCTTGTCTGTATTTATATATTTCTTACTCTAACGAAAATAGTATTAAGTATTTGTGAAATCACTTAATTATTGAAGACCCAATAAAGACTTTAACTAGTTGGCTTATCATCTTGGATAATGTAACATTGTTGAAGGATTTTGAAGTATTTCTGAAATGTGCAATATGAATTAAAATTGTAGAAGCAGTGATAGTAGCCAAAATCAAAGGTGAAACCAACTTATTTTTGCTATGAAATATTTACACTTTAATTCCTTTATACATCCTTTTTCAGATCATTCTCATCTTGGCTGCTGCCGACCCAAGGATTATAAGGTATGTCAGATAAATTGCAGAATAATAATTGTCAGGTCTTTCAGATAACACCGAGTGTTTCTCTTATATGAACAGTGAGAGATTATCAAATTAATTTAGTAAGATCATGAAAAAGTAGTAATTATTGTCAAGTGGTACGTACAATAGACATTTTATTGAATGTCTTCTACAAGTATTTTGTGGCTTTTGATTGTTCATTTGAATTAATTCATTATGTGACCTGTGTTTGTATATGTGCTTACGTGAGGGAGAGAGAAATCAGTTTTTACTTGTAGTAATACCTCAAATAGTAGTATTTCCAAACTTCATTCATTTGCAAAGCATTCACATAATTTTTGTAGTATCTGCATAAAATTTATGCTAATTTAAGTTCACCTTCTTATTTATTTACTCATCATTGTGAATGATGGAAAATCAGTGTATCACATGCTTTATTTACATGGATGATAGTCTTAAAAATATAGTGAAAACAAAAGAATGTTACTAAATTTCTGCTAGCCACTGCTGTTTGCCAAAGGCTCTGAGGCATGCTCTCCCTCTATTAAAGTAAGAGAAACTGACAGGTGTAAGAGGCATACTGATAGCTAATTGAGGATTTTTGATTGAAAGATAATTGAAAAAATAATACATTTTTCCTATCATTCAGTGGTATTTAGTGTGTGTCTATATGCCATTTAAAAGGATTTGTGTTAACCATCTAAAATCATTTTGGGTACCATATTAAATTATCTGCCATATTGCTAGTAGTTGATGTTCTACATTTTGAGAAGCATTGCCTCACAGTTGGTTTTTTCTCTCCCAAAGAGAAAGGGTCTAATAAGTGTTTACACTTTGGAAAACAAAGCAAAACAACAAACAGCTCAAAATGCCTTTGTTTGTTTTTTTGAAAACAATTACTTTGTGCTCCCAATATTGAATAGCCTAGTAGTTTGCCACACTTTGCGAAAAAAGAAATATGGAACAGTTAAGTAATAAGTCTAGGCACTGTGTGACCAGTTGCCCCCAATTCAACTAGTGTCAGAATCATCCAGGTAGAACTTTATAAAAACTTATTCCAGACCTATTCAATTGAAATTGCTGAGAATGGATATTGGAATTTTTTATTTATTTTTATTTATTTTTTTTTTGTAGCGACAGAGTCTCACTTTATGGCCCTCCGTAGAGTGTCGTGGCCTCACTCAGCTCACAGCAACCTCCAACTCCTGGGCTTAAGCGATTCTCTTGCCTCAGCCTCCCCAGTAGCTGGGACTACAGGCGCCCGCCACAACGCCCGGCTATTTTTTGGTTGCAGTTTGGCCGGGGCCGGGTTTGAACCCATGACCCTCGGTATATGGGGCCGGCTCCCTACCAACTGAGCCACAGGCGCCGCCCTGGAATTTTTTATTTTTAACAAGTTTATTATGCACCTCTCTTACTACCTATTCAAGGATTCTCATTTGAGAAGCATTAGTGTTGTCTATGATGGCATTTGTGTAGATAGGGCTATTCGTGTATAGTGTTTGTACGGGGTTCTGCCTGAAGTCTTTCTGTGGTGTAGATTGGGCCTGCCATAATTTGTCTAATCCATCCCTACCCTATTATGCAGAATTTATGCAAACACACACACATACAGTTTGACAAAGACCTTATTGGCCTTATTTATTGATAGTTGGTGGTACTTAGCTCATTGTCTAATATACAGTGTAAATTTATAACATATGTATATTGTGTGACTAGAACAGATCTACAGGTATTCACAAGTTACAAACATCTGACTTACGTACAGCTTGCACTTTCGAACAGGGCCTATTATTGGTAATAGATAAATGTGCCTGTTCTAATTTACATACAAGTTTAGCTTAAGAACAAGCCTACAGAACCTATCTCATTTGTAACCTGGACACTGATTATATAAAAATAGAGAATGGAGAGAGAGGGCCAAAGTGTATATATGTATATTTTTTTTTGGAGGCAGTCTTATTATGTCACCCTTGGTAGAGTGCTGTGGCAATGCTGTCACAGCTCACAGCAACCTCAAACTTTTGGGCTTAAGCGATTCTCTTGCCTCAGTCACCCAAGTAGCTGGGACTACAGGTGCCCACCATAATGCCCGGGTATTTTTTGTAGCAGTTGCTATTGTTGTTTAGCTGTCCTGGGCTGGGTTTGAACCCGCCACCCATGGTGTATGTGGCTGGTGCCCTCACCACTGTGCTATGGGTGCCGAGCCAATATATTTATCTGAAGGTAGATAAAATCCAGCTGTAAGTTGGCTGGTCCATGTAAAGGTAGGTATTAATAGGTCTGTTTTCTAAATGAGTTCTTCAAAGAATTACACTTCAACCCATCTTTAATTTCTTTCCACTTTCACCTCTGGATTCTTTCCTTTTGGGGCTTCCCTTGGAGGATTATTTTTGTATTTAAGAGGTAGATTTTTATAGAAATATAACCATAGCATTGCACATGAAAAGAATAAAGTATTGTTTTCTTACGGATGTGTAGTCGTTAATAATTAAGGTGGAAGAACACTATAGGATTTCTATAAGGAAAAGTGCTATAAGGTGGAAGTACTTACAGAAAATTTTCTAGAAAAGTGGTACCATGTCTGAGTTCTCTGGACAGATGTATTTTTTATAGATAAGAGAGTTTTCTCCTGAATTCATCACTTCCTTTTATTTTCCCCCCAAATAATGTATATTTATGGCACAGCATATTTTGATATATGTACATGCTGCAAAAATGATAAAATTGACCTAATTAACATATCTATTCACTTTTTTGTGGTGGGAATATTGAAAATCTAAGCAATTTCCTGGTATATAATACATTATTGTTAACTATGGTCACTATGCTGTACATTAGATCTCCAGAACTTATTCATCATGTCTACCTGAAACTCTGTACCCTTTAACCAACTTCTCCCCATTCTTTCCCAGCCCCCCCACTCCCAGCCCCTGGCAACCGTCCTACTCTCTGCTTCTGTGAGTTCACCTTTTTAGATTCCAGATACAAGTGAGATCATGCAGTATTTATTTCTTTATACCCAGTGTATTTTATGTAACATAATATCCTCTAGGTTCATGCATGTTCTTAAAAATGATGGGATTTCCTTTTTAAGGCTGAATAGTATATACCATTGTGTGTGTGTGTGTGCCTGTGAAGGAAGTGCTTCATCCATTTATCAACCAAGGGACACTTAACTTGATTCCATATGAGCTCATCACTTTCTTGAAAGCTCTTGCTGCTGACCAATAATAGCCAACACTAAGTACTCTTATTTCTCTTTCAAGCTGTTTCCCTAGAGAAGTGAGCCTAAAAACTGCCTGTCTTCCAAGCTATTGCAGACTATAGTTTTATTAAATGGTTAGGCCTAGGTGGTGGCTCACACCTGTAATCAGCAAAGTACAGGTGTAAAACATGGTGTAGGTGTAAAAATCCTAGCACTCTGGGAGGCTGAGGTGGGAGGATCAGTTAAGCTCAGGAGTTTGAGACTAGCCTGAGCAAGAGGGAGACCCCGTCTCTATTAAAAATAGAAAAATTAGTTGGGTGTTATGGCAGGTGCCAATAGTCCCAGCTACTAGGGAACCTGAGACATGAGGATCATTTGAGCCCGAGAGTTTGAAGTTGAAGTTTGAAGTTGCTGTGAGCAACTATGACAGCACCACAGCATTCTACCTAGGGCAACAGAGTGAGATTCTGTAGCAAAAAATAAATAAATAAATAAATGTTGTTATTGCCACAGCATTCTATGCATCTTAAATTTTCCGTTTGAAAATAGCTGTTCCCCTGCTGTCTGTGTCCAACTGATTAGCCAGTGTGTATGTTGGTTTCTGTTAAGGCCATTACATTAAGAGAATAAACCTCTAAACATCAGAAACTTAATATAATAGAAATTTAGCTTTTAATCATTTAATAGTTAAACTGAGGATACTTTTGATCTACTTGTTGTTTTTTCATGTGATGATCCATCTTCTGCCTTTGCATTACCCTAGGCCTAGGGCCTTGCTGTCCTCTTCCACTTGGTGGAAGTTGAAAGAGAACTTGAAGAAGGCTTATCTGTTTCTTAAAACCCTGGGCCTAGAATTGACACTTGGTATTCTTGCCTACTTTATGTTGCCAAGAACTAATAACTTTTTCACCTAAATGCAAAGATTGCTTCTTAGCAACAATTCAGCTGTGGAGAAGGGAAAGCTGAGTTGTGGATGGCTAGCCATTGCTGTCACATTGAGAATATTATGTCCCTCTTCTCTCCCAACTTCTCTCTTTCCCTTAAAAAAAAAAAAAGATTATGTGACTGAAACTACTATGTTGGTAATAAAAATTTAGCAGAACTAGAAATCATCTATGTCCTCACAGATATTTCATAGGGAATAAGGTATTAACACAAAAATTCATATATGCCTAGAACTGTGGTTAATATTGTGGAGGACAACATACTGCTTTGACACTTGAGGATTTGACCTGGTCAAGGAGAATGGAAAAGGTATCTTGAGGACCTTGAGCTCTGAAGATGAATAGAAATTTATTACGTGAACAGGGGAGTAAAGAGTGTGTGCAAGGGGAAAGGAGAAATAACATTTATAAAAGTACAGTGGCTAAGTAGTGAAGTGGCCAGTGCTGCTGCAAGTACAGACATGAGTAGGTCCATGATACAAACGGGGTCTGGAGAAACAGACAGGGATCAAGTCTTTTAGGCCATGTTAGGAATTTTGGTAATTATCCTACGTACAATGGGAAAGCAAATGAAATTATTTTAAACAGGAAGGTAACATGGTTAGATCTGTACTTTGAAAATATCGCTCTGGATTGTGGTATGGAAAATGCCTTGGGCTGGGAAAGGAGTGGATACTAGTATGTATGTCTACTGTAGACTATTAGATAGTCAGTGTGGGAGATGATGATAGACTGGATAGGGCTGGTAGTAATGGAGGTTGATAGCAGTAGAGATAAAACAGTTATTAAGAATTTATGTTGGTGGAGAAGTAGACTTGATAAATGGAAAAGATGTGTCATCTGATATTGTTTTGGTGACTGATAGACCACACATATAATGGTGGTTCCCTAAGATGCTAATACTGTAT
This sequence comes from Nycticebus coucang, assembly GCF_027406575.1. Classification (NCBI taxonomy): domain Eukaryota; kingdom Metazoa; phylum Chordata; class Mammalia; order Primates; family Lorisidae; genus Nycticebus; species Nycticebus coucang. The sequence continues at coordinate 45,105,200 of NC_069801.1, read as the reverse complement.
TTTTAGTATACTTTTTCTACATTTAGATAGACAAATAATTACCATCATATTGAGTACATTAATGTGCTGTACAGGTGTGTAGCCTAGGAGCAGTAGGCAATAAAGTATATCCTAAATACTTTATTGTGCAAAGCCTTGGTGTGCAAAAGGGTGTACCATCTAGGTTTGTGTAAGTACACTTTATAATGTTCTCACAACAATGAAATCACCTAATGACACATTTCTCAGAATATATCCCTGTTGTTAAGTGACACATGACTGTAGTATGTTCTTATAAAGAAAGACTTGATATCGTAAAGACATTTCTGTATTTACAGTAAATTAAAAATCAACAAGATCCCCCAAAAATTATTAACTACACTTTTTTTTTATTCCAGGAAAAACTAGGCAAAATAGCTAGTAATACTTCAAAATCAGAAAGCACTGGGAGGAGCTTAGCTGTGCAATGTTAAGGGTTCTTAGATCTGATTTTTACAACTCAGTGTTTTGATGATACCATTTATTGAGATAGCAATAGGTGTAAAGAGTAGTTTGGAGTTCACAGAATTCTAAATGCTTCTGTAAATTCCTGTGGATCTTTTGTGGCTTTGGATAGTCTCTGATAATGGTTTTCAGTTCAGAACCAGACTAGAGCTTAAAAATTAACCACATAGTACTTGTTCTATTCTGAAGGGGATTTAACTTGAAGAAGTTATTGAGCTTTGTTTCATGTAGGTTAGATGGAAAGGAAAGCAGGCAGGAAGGCGGGTCCTGATGGTAATGGGAAAACATAGGACAGGAGATAAGGAATAATGGGATGAATGCCGTTTCATTTAAGGTGGAATGTGAAGGCATCTAAAAGAGATTGTTTCAAATTTCACATTTCCTGTTTATTTGTCTTGGCTAGTAAATCTTTAAAGGAAGCAATTTTTAGAATATAATTTAAAAAATTTTGTCCTAGCCATTGTGAAATCTAGACCATTGGATATGTATGATTTTTGTCCTTTTCATTCTTTCAAATGAACAATTTTGTTGACATAAAAAAATTCTGCAAAGTAGCCACTGTGATTCTAAAATATCGTAGGTAAAATTATGCTGTTTGAAAAACTAAACGTGCAATTTAAAGTTGTAGTCTGCATACATGTAAGAAACCCTAATCTAATTTTGAGGGGCGTGGGCCCGAACTAAAACAATCCAGTAGGAGTCTGGCGATATTGATCAAGTGCAGTACTTGTACATGTGTGTTTGGACCTCAGTTTAATAGTTGCCTTAAATTGGAGATTTGACAGACCTTTCAGAAAGATGGAAGGTTTAGGGGCAATCTCTGCCATAGATAATTGTTCCTGTGAAGAAAACAAGAGAAAAGCTGAGAAAAGTTTTCACATTATTTTGACAAGCAACCCAAGGCGGAGTTTTTACTGTAAGGCTGCTGGTACAATGAGAACAGCTGAGCCCGTCAGTCCATGGGCCTGACTCAAGGATGGATTTAGTGGCTTGTGCCTATTCACTTCCATGGGAGCTTATACATGTACACTCAGCACAAAAAGTTATTAGTAATAAGACAGATTTCAACTTAGCATACATGTTTTCAGATACAATAAGGTAATGAAAAGATTACTTAAAAGTAATAGAACATTCCTAGGAGACAGAGTAACTCAGCATTTGAGAGTTTAACAAAAACAAATTGAAGCTCAGAGTCAACACCAAGACTCATCTAGTTTGTCCTCAAGTTCTCTGAGGACAGTGGCTCAAAGGGTCTCAAAAGAATTGACTTATTTCTAAGTTGAGAATCTTAGCTGTGGCAGCAAGGTGATCTTTTGGATCTTGGTGGACATTCAGAATTGTCATCTGCCAACTCACCAGAAGTCCATCATAGCAACTAAAAATGTGCTGATAGCAAGCAAAGCTGAGTTTATGACATAACACAGCAGAGGAGAGCACCATCTTCCGTCTTAGTATTGCCTCTGAAAGGGGAACTTCAGTGGCAGATATTGATGGGGTTTTGGAGTCGAGGCTTGAGTGTTTTAAGGAAGGGCTTTCAACATAGGAAACTAGTCAGCAAAGTTTGTGATATGAAAGTTTAGGATTAATGAATACAAAAGCCAGGGTTTTAAAGGAAATCTTGATACGTATACAGTTATTTGATAAGGAAGGGATTTGTCCAGCTAAGTGATCTGTTGTCCTGTTAAAGGGACTTTTTGCCCAGATTAAGAATCTGTTGTTTCAACAAGGTAGCTGATTGATGATTGAGCCAGTCTGTTCAGATAAATGATTTATGGGAAAGTCTTGAGTAAGTTAATGAAGTTATTTACTGGTTTATAGCTTTTATTTTCCAGGGCAGCAATTTCTTGAGGAACTGATGAGAAAGTCATGTTGAAGTAGGGGGTCGTTAGTTCTTTGTTCTGATAGTTAAGCTATATGAGTCCAGGTGGTCTCAGTTCTCTTATCTCACTAATTATTATATGTTTTTCCATTAATGTGTTTACATTGTTTGATTTATTCCTGGAAATCTTTAATTTGTTCCTATTGTAAATTATTTTTTTTTGTAAAATTACATTTTGTGTTGTTTTCCTGATATACTATATAAGTTTGGAATTGATTTTTATTAAACAATCTTGACATAGATGTTCTTAAAATTTTTTATAGAGGTAAACTTACCATCTTACAGTAATTAATTGTTTTTTCTTTTCAAATTATTTCTTTGTCTCAGCTTACTAGGATCTTCAATACAATGCTGAGTACAAGTGGTGATAATGGATACAGCAGAAACAGGTGTTACTTATTACCTGTTCATGCGCCCTCCCATATTTCAAAGCCCTTTTGCAGGTAGATGGGGCCTTGTTCTAGACAATGGATTCTGAGAAATTATATGGTTCCCTTCCAGGGCAAAGCATATAAGTGTATCAGACTCACTCTTTTAAAGTGACAATGAGGCCTCATGTTCTACATGGTATAGTTATAAGTTGTCCAGCATGTTCTATAAGAATAGGCACTTGGGTGATTTTATGAAGTGTAATTTCTTTTGCTAAAATGCATTACCATATAGTAGAGGGAAAATGAAGTTTTACTATATTAAGCTACTGATTTTCAAACTTAATTTGTTTCTGTGGCATAGCCTAATGCTTGATCTTGTTTTTAACATTTACTGTGTTTTTGTTTTGTGTCTGTGAATAGCTAACAATGAAGTGATTTTCATTTTTTCATTTATTCAATGTAGATCTCATGTGTCTTTTTGGTCAGTTATTGGGGCTTATAAACTAAGTCATTTGAACTCTGTCCTGTTTGGTTCTGGAATGGAAACTTGATTCTCTCAGCTGACGGCTGGATTACCATTTGTTGTATTAGTAATTCTGAAAAGCAGTGAAAATTGTAGTAGCATTGAAACAAAAGCTATATTGAACTGATTTTTTAATAATGACTTAGGTGTAATTTATACAGCTAGATAATAAGCAAGGTACTTTACGTAAATTATGAAGATCTGTATGGTATCCTCATAAGGGATATGAGTCTGAGAAGAATTAGATAACTTTCTTAAAGATTAAATATTTAGCAAACAGCCTGCTGGAACATAAACTTTTAAAGGTAGGGACTTTATTTTGTTCACTATGGTTCATTTTGTTCAACACTTAGAAAGTGACTAGAATTCAAATATTTATTAAACGAATCCAATTCCTCTCCTCTTATTCTCTCTGGAACTCACCTACAGATTTTCAGTCTTAACATTTTATCAGAGCTGCTCTTATTAATGTTCCTGATGACCTCATTTTTGCTAACACCCATAGGTCCATTCTCAGTGTTTTTTAAACTTGACTTAACTGTAATATTTCATATAGTTACCTTCACATATAACTGTGGCTTATATTTGTTTTATTACTTTTATAAAAGTTATGTGTGTATAATGCTACTACATGTACTGGGTTACTATATATTATGCTACTATGTGTATTATATACACATGTATGTGTATGTAATTTTTAAAAATAGGTTATCAGGACACCCCATGGGAGAGACTTCGATGACTCTTTGGAAAGATGTGATGAATATTTGAGCCCAAGAGCCTGCGGCAAGTCCCAACATTCAACAAGGAACTTACTAGTCCATTCAGCACCCTCAACAATGCCGAAGCATTCTCCAAGCCCCGTCTTAAATAGAGCTTCTATCAGGGAAAGGTAAGTAGTCACTATTTTTGTACTAATCTTTTGAATAATCAGCATTAGAAAGAAGAAGACAGCAGTTATGTATATGAACCGATTATTTGTAAAAGTATAATTTAATTTTAAGAGGTTTCTTTAAATTGTTTTTGTTTAAAATATGTTATATATTGTACAGTGTTAGATATTCCTCACTAGTTTCATTGTCTGGAAATGAGTTTATTAACTAGATACGGGTCACACTAGCCCTAATTAAATACTGTAGTTCTCAAAAATGAAAACTACCATATATGATAGTTTATTTTAGTAGATTCATAGGGATTTAGTGTGATAGGCATGCCTTAAGTACAAAAATAGTATAGGTTATATTTTCCACATTGTGATAATGGTGATTTATATATTTGTAAATGGTGTTTAGTTTCCGCAAATAGGCTTCCTTCAACTCTCCAAGAGTATCTTAATCATGTAAAGATTCTAGCTCTCCCCTCTCAAAATGTTTTGGCAGCCAGAGTTGGGTACTTATTATTTGGATGTGAAAGAAATAATTCCTTTTCATATTTTTAAAACCCTAAATTGGAAACTCCTTGCCTCTGTCATAAATAGTAACCTAAAAAACTGATTTTTGTTATAATTAGAAAAAAATCAATCCTGATTATAAAAAAATTATAGAAATTTGAGATAATACTGTCAACAACCTGGATATCAGTCTGTATTTAAAGATGGTATCAAAAAGCACACTGAATTGCTGCACCATTCTAGGCCATCAGGCATAATGAACAAAGATTTATTTAATTAGCTGTAGAGAGTATGACAAAAGTTCATACTCTCAAAAGTTCATCAAAAGTGATGATTGAAATATGGGAGTTAGTTTGGATGCTTTATTAAAACACCCCTATTATGAACACATAGGTTTGTAATTTTCCTCATTAGCTTTGTAAGCATTCAAAATGGACATATGGAGGCTTGTTGGAGACCTCAATCCTGAGATAGGGAATTTTTATTAATGTTGCTTCTAGTCCATTAGAGTCATATCTGAGGGGATCATCAAGTCATTGATATAAGTACACATACACTCTAAACGTTCAAGAGAAACTCTTAAAGAAAAGGTTTTCTTCTGAAGTCTAATAACTTGTATGTCAGCATCAGGGGACTTCCATTGATTTCCACATCTGCTCAGATGTTCAAACATACAGTTAGTACCACTTTCTTTTTACTTTTGGAATTAAACTCTTATGGTTTTGTTGATTAGGTCCTTTGCCATATCTGTAAGGTTGCCAGAATTTTTTTTTGTTTGTTTGTTTGTTTGAGACCGAGTCTCACTCTGTTGCCCTGGGTAGAGTGCAGTGGCATCATAGCTCACAGCAAACTCAATCTCCTGGACTTAAGAGATCCTCTTACCTCAGCTTCCCACATAGTTGGAATTATAAATGCCAGCCTTGATGCCTGGCTAGCTTTTTGTTTGTTTGTTTTTAATTTTTGGTAGTGACAGGGTTTCACTCTTGTTCCGGCTGGTCTCAAACTCCTGAGCTCAAGTGATCTACGTCACCTTCCCAGAGTGCTAGGATTATAGGCGTGAACCACCGCACTGGGCCTCCAGTGTTTTTTGAAACCTTGAGGAAGTAAAAAGTTTGTGTTATTTTCGAATATGAGTTCTTTCATGGAATCAGTGCAGCACAGGCAGCTCAAAATATCAACGAAGTGTTTGGGAAGCATGTGGCTAATGAATGCACAGTATGTTGGTGATTTGAGAAGTTCCATTCTGGTGATTTTACTCTCGAAAATCAGCTACGTGGGCATTCTGAGACTAAGGTGTATAATGATGAGCTCAAAGCTGGAGTGGACGCAAAGCCATCTCAAGGTACACATGAATTAGCATCAAGGTCTGATATCACTATTCTAGTAATATTGGACTATTTGAAACTAATGGCAAGGGAAAGAAGCTGAATAGATGGGTTCATGCATGAATTAAACAAACATCAGAAGAGAAACTGTTTGCTAGCTTGCCTTTAATTGCATTCACGACATAAAGCTGCACTATTTCTATACTGTATTGATATGTGTGGTGAAAAATGGATTCTTTCTGACAATCACAAATGTTTGATACAGTGGTTGGATCAAGATGAAGTGCTGAAACATAATCCAAAACCGAATATTCATCAAAAAAGCTAATGGTGTCTATTTGGTGGTCCAGTGCTGGTATTATTCACTATACCTTTATGAAACCTGGTCAGTCAGTTACAGTACATGTCCACTGCAACCAGTTGGATGAGATGAGGATGCTGTGGTTAAGTAGCTGAGGTTCGTCAGTAGACACAGATCCATCCGCTTGCAAGACAACACTTGATCACGTATTGCACAAATAATGCTGTTCAAACTACAGACGCTAGACTTGGAAACATTCCATCATCCACCATATTCAACAGACCTTGCACTGATTACCACTTCTAGGCTTTGGACCACTTCTTGCAAGGAAAAAGACTCAATTCCCAACAAGCTGTGGAAAATGCCTTTTATGATTCATTGCCACTTGCTTTCTAGGCTTCTTCACTGCTGGCATACAAAGCTACTATTAAGATGGCAAAACTGTGTTGATAGTTCAGGAGCATACTTTGATTAACTGTACTGCTTCTTGTTTGAGATATAAAAAACTAAACTTTGATTCAAAATCAAACATTTCATATTTACTGACATAATAAATTTATTTGTAGTACAGTTATCCATTTTAGTTCTGTGTTACTTTATCCTTGTACTCAATTTATTCCAGCTATTGTCTCCTGTCCTTTCTAGGTGTATAAGTTCTCCACTGAAGTTATATTCAAAATATATTTGCAGGGTGTTTACATGATCCATTGAAATAAACAATTTAAATTGATGTAAATATAGATGCTATGTCTCAGGAAAAATTGGAAGTTTTGCCTGGCAGCTGTATGACAGAACATACAGCTATAGGAGTTTACCTGTCTTAAATATTCATTGAAATTAAATAAATTTTTCTAAGATTGTAGTAAAGTGCTGACTTCTTAATCATATGTGTGAATAAACAGATTTTTAAAAACTTTATTGCTACTTAATAAATTAATTTCTTTATAGTAAAGGTACTATTTGCTTTGAGCCCATTTGAAAAATTCCTCCAATAAAGTTAGCACATCATAAAATGGCTTCACTTCTTATTATAAGTGTGATGTTTCAGAAGCAGTTTTCTTCTCAGTGTATAAATATTAATGTTGTGATGTAAAATTTGTATTAAGTTTTAGAGTTATTTCTAAAATTAGACTAAGAAATACTAGCAAATTTAATTAAAAAGGAGCTGATATTCTTTTGAATCATGCTTAAAGTTTTGATTTTTGTAAGTGGAGTAAATCTTTAGATTGGTAGGCAAGCATTTCTTATACACAGCACAGACTAGTGGATCCTCTAATGTATCATTAAAGAGATCCAGGGGATCGTTGGAGCCACATAGTTGCATCTCGGATTTACAAGATGTGCTAGGTACATGCAAATAATAAAGGCTGCCAATGGATTTGCATAGGTGCAGTAGGTCTAGGTTTTATACATGCCGGAGATTAACATTTGAATATATTTGACTATCCATTATTGAGTGTGTTCTTTAAAGTAGGTTATATAACCCGTTTATGCTGCTTAGTAGCTCAGTAGCTTGTACTTAGTTTAAACACAGATAATTGCTGGGTGCTGTGGCTCATGCTAGTAATCCCACCACTTGGGAGGCCAAGGCAGGTGGATTGCCTGAGCTCACAGGTTGCAGAGCAGCCTGAGCCAGAGAGAGACCTCGTCTCTAAAAATATCCGGGCTTTGTGGCAGGTGCCTGTGGTTCCAGCTACTTGGGAGGCTGAAGCAAGAGAATCACTTAGGCCCAGGAGTTTGAGGTTGCTGTGAGCTGTCATGCCACGGCATTCTACCAAGGGTGACAAAGTGAGACTGTCTCAAAAAAAATAAATAAAATAAAGTAAACATATATAATTATAGCTTTTCAGAACAAACAGGGAAGAAAAAAACAAAGATTTAAGAAAATCTACATTTTACCTATTTCTTTATAAAGAAATTATCAATAATACTTCAAATAGATGTATTATAATTAGGTGGAAATTTTCATTATTATGTAAAATAGAATAGCTTAATTATACTAGTGTCAGTTTTGAATTGGGAAGGGTGTAAGAAAGAGGAAGGGATGCTCTGTTCTTTGACATCTTTCAACCCTCAGACTCTAATAAAAATCATGTTTTTCTTACCTATTTTTCAATATTTCTTTCTTTTTAAAGTGAATTTATCTCACAGAGAGACTAGAGAAGTGATACCATCTGTATTAAGAAGGGACCATTTCATTTCTATGTTCCTCTGTATTCTGAAAGAATATGATTGGATTGGATTTCAAATAATATTTTCATATATTACGTACATTTTGTAAAAGTAGTTTTATTTTTTGTATGCAAAAAGGAATTTCTTCCACATAGTTTGAGAGTCTGATCAATTACTAAAGAATAAGAATTAGTTTTTTTTTTTTTTTTTTTTTGTAGAGACAGAGTCTCACTTTATGGCCCTTGGTAGAGTGCCGTGGCCTCACACAGCTCACAGCAACCTCCAACTCCCGGGCTTAAGCGATTCTCTTGCCTCAGCCTCCCGAGTAGCTGGGACTACAGGCGTCCGCCACAACGCCCGGCTATTTTTTGGTTGCAGTTTGGCCGGGGCCGGGTTTGAACCCCCCACCCTCGGTATATGGGGCTGGCGCCTTACCGACTGAGCCACAGGCGCCGCCCCGTAGAATAAGAATTAGTTTTAAAAGCAGTAGTAAGGCATTCTATATTCAATTCTGTTAATATGAAAATCTATATCTTTAATTAGAGATAAAGATTATGTATAGAAATCATCAAAGTGGTCAGATATATAAGTATGTTCTCTCTAATATCTGCCTAACTTTATTATTAAGACTATCTATTGAACATATTGTGAACACTTAATAGTATGGCTTTCCATCAGTACCTGATACGATGTTTCCCCTCCATCTTTAGCCCAAGGAAAAAAATATGTTACTTTGGGCAGTGCCTGTGACTTAAAAGGAGTAGGGTGCCAGCCCCATATGCCGGAGGTGGCAGGTTCAAACCCATCCCTGGCCAATAACTGCAAAAAAAAAAAAAAAAAGTTACTTTAATCTTGCATACGTTTTCACATGATGATAAGGATAAAAATGTCTTCAGGCGTGGATGTTTGGGAAATTGCAAAAATTTCTTTTTTGTCTTCCTCAAATTGCCTTTTTTTTTTTTTTAATGTCTACAGGTTCCATTCTGATTGGTGTTCACCTTCAAACTGCGATGAGATCCATGATCGGGTAAAAAATGTCTTGAAATCACATCAGGCTCATCAAAGACATTTATATGTTAGTTTCTGAAATTTTCTCTTGAAGGCTATTTATAATAGGGCAAGGAAACCACCTGAGATGTGTAAAGTTTGCAATATTTAGTCACTGAGAAGAAAGAAAAAAGAAAACAATTTCATGGTTTTCCTAAAGGCAATGTATCTAACTTCTTGCTTGACCTGAGTCATGGAAAATGTTTGGCATAGATCATCCGAACTCAAAACAATGTTACTAGTAATTACCATATAATGAGTCAGTATGACCAGGTGCAATGACTCAACGCCTGCAATTCTGGCTCTTTGTAAGGCTGAGATGGGAGGACTGCTTGAGGCCAGGAGTTTGAGACCAGCCTGAGCAAGAGGAAGACTCCATCTCTACAAAAGTAGAGAAATTAGCCAGGCATGGTGGTGCACATCTATAGCTGCTTGGGAGGCTGGGACAGGAGGATCAATCAAGCCTGGGAGTTTGAGGTTACAGTGAGCTGTGAAGATACCGCTGCACTCTAGGCTGGGAGACTGAGCAAGACAGTATCTCAAAAGTATTAGTACCCTCCTGATAATTATTTCATAGCCTTCAAATATGAGACCTTGTTTGCTGGCCCAATATAAAACATTTTCATATGCTGCAAATATATTTGATTCTAAATGGTAGCATGAGAAGAGAGTGAGAAGTATGTACTTTGAAGAAGATTCTCAGCTGATTTGTACATTAATATTTAAAAGAGGATAACAGCAGGTCAGGCTTACCAGGTTTAATGCTAGAGAACATTAATATGAAGATGATTTTTGCAATAAGGCAAATAAATATTCACATGAATGACAGTTGAGAAATAATAATAGTATACTCTTTTAGTATTTGATTTCTTGTTTCATTCATTAGTTTAAAAAATAATCATTTATCATTAGTGTCATGTTGGGCACTAAGCTTAGTCCTGGAGATATATCCTGGACATTAGGATCAGTTTTTAGAATTTTAAGTTCCTATATACATGCTGTTTCTAAAATTAGACTTGTTTTCAAAGTATAATATACATATAGTAAATGTACAAATCCTAAATAATACCTTATTGAATTATAATAAAATCAACAGACACATGTAAATTATTTACCAGATCAGGAAACAAAACATGATCTGTTGCAGAAGCACTTCCTTTCCTATCAGTCATTGTCACTCCAAGTATAAACATCATTTAGCTTCTAACAAAGCATTACCTACCTTCCAACAGCGAGATTAGTATTGCATGTTTTGAAGTTTATGTAAATAACATCCTATAGTGTCTACTTTTTTTATTCTAATTTGTTTTGCTTTGCTTTTACAGGCATTCTTTACAATTCAGACTTATTGTTTTACATAGAAGTAGTTCTTCAATCTTGCTTCTGTGTGGCATTGTATTGTGTATGAAAATACACATTTATTTATTCCTCTGTTGGTGGTCATATGGGTTGTTTCAGAATTGGGCTATTATGGAGCTGCTGTGAGTAGTATACACATGTTCTTGAGTGATGTGTACATTTTATTTGGTTTATATACTGTGTTGTAACCAGATAAAATGTGTTGCTATCAAGGAATACCTGAGAGTGGATAATTTATAAAATAAGTTTATTTGGGGGCAGTGCCTGTGGCTCAAGGAGTAGGGCGCCAGCCCTATATGCCGAGGGTGGTGGGTTCAAACCCAGCCCTGGCCAAAAAAAAAAAGTTTATTTGATTTTGGCTCACAGTTCTGTAGACTATAGTATAGGAGCATGGTGCCGGCATCTGCTTCTGGTGAGGGCTTCAGGGCGCTTCCAATCAAGAGGGAAGGCAAAGAGTATCAGGGATGTCACATAAAGAGAAAGGGAGCAAGAGTGAGGAAGAAGGGCCAGACTCTTTTAAAGAACCAGCTCTAAAGCAGACTAATGGAGAGAACTCACTCCTGCCTGTGCTGAGGTGGGCCAAGCCATGGCCCTAACACTTTCCACTAAGTTCCACCTCCAGGGGAAAAATTTCCACCAGGGGTCAAATTTCAACATGGGATTTGAAGAGGTCAAGTATCCAAACCATGTCATTTACCTACCAGTGGATTACTCAGTCAGAGGGTGTGTGTACATTTAATTTTAGTAGATGCTGCCAGAGAATTTTGCATATGGTCTCAGTTACAGTCCCAGTACCAACTGGGGAGCGTTCTTGTTCCACATCCTCACTACTGCTTTATTGATTGTGTATGTGTGTCTTTTCCTTTTGGCATTCTCATAAGTAAAAAGTACTGGTTTTAATTTGCTCTTTCCTGATGACTAGAGAACATGTTTATTGGTCATTCTTTGTGAATGCCCATTCAAGTCGTTTCTTTTCTTTCTCTGTGCCTTACTTATCAGTGTTTTCATGGTATCTTTTGATGAAAAGTAGTTCTTAATTCTGATGAATCCAATTTATAATTTTTTCCTTTTTGCTCAGTATTTTTGTAATTTTTGTCAACTTCTAGACTTCCTTCTGTATTTTCTCCTAAAGGCTTTTTGTTCTCTTTCACATTTAAATATGTAGTCTTCTTGGCAGCCTGGATAACATAGTGAGATCTCATCTCTGTGTGGACACACCAAACACACAAGCACATGTACACCGGAGCCAGGCATAGTAGCCTGCAGAAGGCGGAGACAGAAGGATTGCATGAGCCCAGGACTTTGAGGTTGGAATGAGGTACTTTTTGGGCTACTGCACTCCACCCTTCCATATTTCCAGCCTCGAACTCCTGGACTCAAACAATCTCCTCACCTCAGTCCCACCTCCGGTAGTTGGGACTATAGGTATGTGCCACAATGCCCAGCTAATGTTTTAAATTTTTTGTTGAGATGGGGTCTTACTAATATTTCCTAGGTTAGTTTCCAGCTCCTGGCCTCAAGAAATCCTCTCACTTTGTCCTCACAAGCTGCCAGGATTACAGGCAGGAGGCACCATTCCTGGCAATCAAAGTTTTTTTTTTTTTATTAACTTGCTATTTTAATTATTCTGTTGTTTATTTTATTTGTTTAAACATGTATACTGTTGTTATATGGGACACAAAAATATACAACAATAATAATGGATGCCATTCAGCAGGATGCTGCTACATGTTGATGTGAACACAGTTGTGAGGCACTGATATACCAAGGGTATCAAACATTACTGAGTTGTTGGTACAGTGCTGCCAACATAAGTGTGCCATGGCAAGTTCATGGACTTAATTGTCAGACTTTATATGATGGCAGCTCTGATGGTCATTTCAGAAAAAGTGTTCCAAAATTGCTCTGAAGGGTGGACTGGGCACTGGCATTGATACATAGCTTCCCAAGGGGAGTAACTCGGAGGTGACCATATTCAGCAAGGAGGTGTGTAGCACTTTTTCTATGATGAGTTCACAAATTTAATTGTCAGACCTCATATGTTGAAAAGTGGTGACAGTGGGTATCCTTGTTTTGCCTCAGATCTTAGTAGAACAACTTTCAAACTTCCCCATTCAATATGATGTTGGCTGTGAATGTGTCATGTATGGTTTTACCGTGTGGAGGTGTGTTCCTCCTATACCTGCCTGATTTGTTGGGAGTTTTTATCATGAAGGGTCATTACATTTTATTAAATGCTTTTTATGTATCTCTCAAGATGAATATATAGTTTTTGTCCTTCATTTGGTTGATATGATGTATCACATTTATTGATTGGCATATGTTCAACCATCCTTGCATTCCTGGACAAATTCAATTTGATTACATTGAATGATCTTTTTAATGTGCTGCTGGATTTGAGTTTGGTAGTATTTTTATTTCAGGATTTTTGCTTCTGTGTTCATCAGGAATGTTGGCCTGCAGTTTTCTGTTTTTATTGTGTCCTCCTCTGGTTTTGGTATTGGGGTATAATGCTGGCCCCATAGAACAAGTTTGGAAGAATATACTTCTGTATAATTTTCTGGAAGAGTTTGAGAAGAATAGAAATTAGTTCTTTAAAAAGTGCAATTCAGCACTAAAAACATCAGATCTTGGGCTTTTTTTAATGAAAGTTTTTTTTTCCTTTAACAGATTCAACCTCATCACTCATCATTAGTCTGTTCAGATTTTCTATTCTTGGTTTGATCTTGGTAGGTTGTATATGTACAAGAATATCCATTTCCATTAGGTTTTCTAGTTTTTGGCATATAGTTAATTCATAATGTCTCTATTGAGCCTTTGCATTTATTTTTGTGGTATCAGTTGTTAGTGTCTTTTTTGTTTCTGATTTTATTTCTCAGAGTTTATTCTTTTTCTCAATTAGTCTAGTTAATGGTTTGTTAATTTTGTTTATCTTAAAAAAAAAAAAAAAGAAAGAAAACAGCTTTTTGAATCAGGCATGATGATGCGTTTCTGTAGGGCCAGCTGCTCAGGAGGCTGAGGTAGGAAGTTCACTTGAGTCCAAAAGTTTGAGGCCAGCCTGAGTAGTAACAAAATCCCATCTTGTACAAACAAACAACAAAAAAACCGTTTTATTGTATTGATCTCATTTATTTTCTTTTTAGTTTGAACTTCATCTGTTTTTGCTCTGATCTTTATTTCTTCTACATGTTTTGAATTTGGTTTGTTCTTGCTTCTCTGGTTCTTTGAGACACATCGTTAAGTTGTTTATTTGAATCTTTGTACTTTTTTGATGTAGGCATTTGTTGCTATAAACATTGTATTTAATATTGCTTTTGCTCTAGCACATGTGTTTTAGTATTTTGTGTTTCTATTTTCATTTGTTTCAGGTAATTTTTTAATTTTCTTTTTAATTTTTTCATTGACCCCCTTGGTTATTTAGGAACAAGTTGTTTAATTTCCATTATGGAAATTCCCTTACAGGTTAACTTGACACTTTTCTTTTGCTACTTTTAGAATTCTCTTTGCCTTTAACTTTTGGCAAATTGGTCAGAATGTGCTTTAAGAAGGACTGTTTTTAGTTAGATCTTTTGGGGGAATCTTTGAGCTTCATAAATCTGGACGTCTATATTCCTCCAGACGTGGAAACTTTTTAGATAATATTTCATTGGGTTTTCAGATGGGTTTTCTATGCCTTTTCCTTTCTCTTCCCCTCCTGGAATGTGTTCATCAGGGTTGTGCCGTATGTTGTGTGGGCTTCTTCACCCTATTCTTTTCTCTCTCTCTGGGTAATTTCTAATGACCTATCTTTAAGTTCAGAGAGTCTTTTTTTCAGTTGATCAAGTGTATTATTGAAGCTCTGTTTTTATTTATTTATTTATTTATGTCATTTTCTAAATTCTACAGGCTCAGGATTTTAGGGGGGTATTTTTATTTGTGTCTCTTTGTTGGATTTCTCATCCCTATCTTGAATTGTTTTTCTGATTTTGTTGAATTGTCTGTTAGTATTTTATTATATTTTGTTGAGTTTCCTCATGATTATTATTTTGAATTCTTTATCCAGCAATTTACTGATTTCCTTTTCACTGAAGATGGGTACTAGAGAGTTACGTTAGTTTAGCGGTATCATATTTCCCTACCTTTTCAGGTTTCTTATGTCCCTACATTGCTGTCTGTCCATCTAGTGGAACAATCGCCTCTTCTAAACTTTCTAGGGTGATTATTGTAGAGAAAGCTTTTACATACAGTTGGATTTTAGTGTGCCAGATGGGAAGGCTGTGATGACTTTCTTTCTGGATAGGTGGTGGTATATTCTCCTTGTAGTTTCTTCAGATGTATTCAACATTAGAATAACTGTGTGTACCTCAGTGGCCTAGACTGCAGAATTTTGTAGCAGCAGCAGCAGCCACATGAACAGAAGTACAGTTTGTTGATATTTGTAGTGTCTTGGTCTTTTGTAGTCCTGCTGTTCTTATATTACCCATAACAGAGGGATTTAAAGAAAACTCTCTCTTGGTGTCAGGTAAGAAATAGCCTATAAGTAGCTGTAGTTATGCTGGGTTCAAGACAGAGGTGCTGCAGCAGCTTTGAGGCTGAGATCCTAGGCTCAGGATCTCATGAACCTATTATGGTACCTGAGTCTTGGGATGCAGGTTTGCTCTCTACAGCAAGGTTGGATGTAGGTTTCCCAAAGAGCCAGGGTCTGTGACTTTGAGGCACTCCTTAGCAGCTTGAACCCAGTGGGCTGGAGTATAGCTGTGATTTTCTCCTGGAAGGAAAGACTTGGTACTACCTGGGGAAGGAGGGATGTTCTGCAGATCTGGGCCCAGGGATTAGGGTAGGGCTCAGTGGCAACTTGGATACCAGGGGATGAGGCGCTGGATAGTAGTGGCTCTAAGCCCTAGGATGATGGGATTCGGCACTAACAGCGTCTGTGAGGCCAGGTAAAGTGGCAGCCTCAGAATGGAGGCGCATAGCTCTTGTTTGGGCTCTGGGTTGGCAGGGACAGCTCAGTGATGACGCCACTCTGCAGGGGGAGGGATGTCTCAGCAGTTCAGACTCTAGGGCAGTGGTTCTCAACCTTCCTAATGCTGGAACATTTCAATATAGTTCCTTATGTTATGGTGACCCCCAACCATAAAATTATTTTCATTGCTACTTCATAACTGTGATTTTGCTAGTGTTATGAATCATAATGTAAATATCTGATATGCAGGATGATCTTAGGCGACCCCTGTGAAAGGGTCATTTGACTCCCAAAGGGGTCACGACCCACAGGTTGAGAACTGCTAGGGGCATAACGTAGCTCCAGGGGAGAAAGGACCTTAGTTTGACCTGTAGGGCAGGGTGTTTCAGGTCAGCCACTGCTTTTTTTTTTACGACTTTTTTTTTTTTTTTTATTGTTGGGGATTCATTGAGGGTACAATAAGCCAGGTTACACTGATTGCAATTGTTAGGTAAAGTCACTCTTGCAATCATGTCTTGCCCCCATAAAGTGTGACACACACCAAGGCCCCACCCCCATCCCTCCATCCCTCTTTCTGCTCCCCCCCCCCATAACCTTAATTGTCATTAATTGTCCTCATATCAAAATTGAGTACGTAGGATTCATGCTTCTCCATTCTTGTGATGCTTTACTAAGAATAATGTCTTCCACTTCCATCCAGGTTAATACGAAGGATATGAAGTCTCCATTTTTTCTAATAGCTGAATAGTATTCCATGGTGTACATATACCACAGCTTGTTAATCCACTCCTGGGTTGGTGGGCATTTAGGCTGTTTCCACATTTTAGCGATTGTAAATTGAGCTGCAATAAACAGTCTAGTACAAGTGTCCTTATGATAAAAGGATTTTTTTCCTTCTGGGTAGATGCCCAGTAATGGGATTGCAGGATCCAATGGGAGGTCTACCTTGAGTGCTTTGAGGTTTCTCCATACTTCCTTCCAGAAAGGTTGTACTAGTTTGCAGTCCCGCGAGCAGTGTAAAAGTGTTCCTTTCTCTCCACATCCACGCCAGCATCTGCAGTTTTGAGATTTTGTGATGTGGGCCATTCTCACCGGGGTTAGATGATATCTCAGGGTTGTTTTGATTTACCTTTCTCTAATATATACAGATGATGAACATTTTTTCATGTGTTTGTTAGCCATTCGTCTGTCATCTTTAGAGAATGTTCTATTCATGTCTCTTGCCCATTGATACATGGGATTATTGGCTTTTTTCATGTGGATTTATTTGAGTTCTCTATAGATCCTAGTTATCAAGCTTTTGTCTGATTGAAAATATGCAAATATCCTTTCCCATTGTGTAGGTTGTCTCTTTGCTTTGGTTATTGTCTCCTTAGCTGTACAGAAGCTTTTCAGTTTAATGAAGTCCCATTTGTTTATTTTTGTTGTTGTTGCAGTTGCCATGGCAGTCTTCTTCATGAAGTCTTTCCCCAGGCCAATATCTTCCAGTGTTTTTCCTATGCTTTCTTGGAGGATTTTTATTGTTTCATGCCTTACATTTAAGTCCTTTATCCATTTTGAATCAATTTTTGTGAGTGGGGAAAGGTGTGGGTTCATTTTCAAGTCTTTTACATGTAGACATCCAGTTCTCCCAACACCATTTATTGAATAGGGAGTCTTTCCCCCAAGGTATGTTCTTGTTTGGTTTATCAAAGATTAGGTGGTTGTAAGATGTTAGTTTCATTTCTTGGTTTTCAATTCGATTCCAAGTGTCTATGTCTCTGTTTTTGTGCCAGTACCATGCTGTCTTGAGCACTATGGCTTTGTAGTACAGACTAAAATCTGGTATGCTGATTTCCCCAGATTTATTTTTATTACTAAGAACTGCCTTAGCTATACAGGGTTTTTTCCGGTTCCATACAAAACGCAGAATCATTTTCTCCAAATCTTGAAAGTACGATGTTGGTATTTTGATAGGAATGGCATTGAATAGGTAGATTGCTTTGGGAAGTATAGACATTTTAACAATGTTGATTCTTCCAATCCATGAGCATGGTATGTTCTTCCATTTGTTAATAGCCTCTGCTATTTCCTTTCTGAGGATTTCATAGTTTTCTTTATAGAGGTCCTTCACCTCCTTCGTAAGGTATATTCCTAGGTATTTCATTTTCTTTGAAACTATGGTGAAGGGAGTTGTGTCCTTAATTAGCTTCTCATCTTGACTGTTATTGGTGTATACAAAGGCTACTGACTTGTGGACATTGATTTTATATCCTGAAACATTACTGTATTTTTTGATGACTTCTAGGAGTCTTGTGGTTGAGTCTTTGGAGTTCTGTAAGTATAAGATCATGTCATCAGCAAAGAGAGAGAGTTTGACCTCTTCTGCTCCCATTTGGATTCCCTTTATTTCCTTGTTTTGCCTAATTGTATTGGCTAGAACTTCCAGCACTATGTTGAATAGTAAAGGTGACAGAGGACAACCTTGTCTGGTTCCAGTTCTAAGAGGAAAAGCTTTGAGTTTTACTCCATTCAGTAAAATATTGGCTGTGGGTTTGTCATAGATAGCTTCAATCAGTTTTAGAAATGTGCCACCTATGCCTATACTCTTCAGTGTTCTAATTAGAAAAGGATGCTGTATTTTATCAAATGCTTTTTCTGCATCTATTGAGAGGATCATGTGATCTTTATTTTTGCCTCTGTTAATATGGTGGATAACGTGTATGGACTTGCATATGTTAAACCAGCCTTGTGTCCCTGGGATGAAGCCTACTTGATCATGATGAATGACTTTTTGATGATAAGCTGTAATCTATTGGCTAGGATTTTGTTGAGAATTTTTGCTTCTATATTCATGAGTGAGATTGATATGAAATTCTCCTTTTTGGTTGGGTCTTTTCCTGGTTTTGGTATCAGGGTGATGTTTGCTTCATAAAATGTGTTGGGGAAGATTCCTGCTTCCTCAATTTTTTGGAATAATTTCTGCAGTACAGGAATAAGCTCTTCCTTGAAGGTTTGATAGAATTCTGGAATGAAGCCATCTGGACCAGGGCATTTTTTGGTTGGAAGATTTTTTATTGTTTCTTGGATCTCAGTGCTTGAAATTGGTCTGTTCAGGAGCTCTATTTCTTCCTGGCTGAGTCTAGGGAGAGGGTGTGATTCCAAATATTTATCCATTTCCTTCAAATTGTCAAATTTCTGGGCATAGAGTTTCTGGTACTATTCAGAGATGTATAGTACCAGATGTATTGTATCTCTGTGGGATCAGTTGTTATTTCCCCTTTATCATTTCTGATTGAGGTTACTAAAGATTTTACTTTTCCATTCCTAGTTAGTCTGGCCAATGGTTTATCTATTTTATTAATTTTTTCAAAAAAACAACTCCTTGTTTCATTAATTTTCTGAATGATTCTTTTGTTTTCAATTTCATTGATCTCTGATTTGATTTTGGATATTTCTTTTCTTCTACTGAGTTTAGGCTTAGATTGTTCTTCTTTTTCCAATTCCATAAGATCTCTTGTGAGATTGTTGATGCGCTCTCTTTCTGTTTTTCGAATGTAGGCATCTAAAGCGATGAATTTTCCTCTCAAAACTGCTTTTCAGTATCCTAGAGGTTTTGGTAGCTTGTGTCTTCATTGTTGTTATGCTCAAGGAAGTTGATGATTTCCTGTTTTATTTCTTCCTGCACCCATCTGTTAGTCAACAGAAGATTGTTTAATTTCCATGTCTTTGGGTGGGGTTGAGCGTTTTTGTTAGAGTTGAGTTCCACCTTTAGTGCCTTATGGTCTGAGAAGATACAAGGGAAGATTTCAATTCTTTTGATTCTGTTGATATTTGTTTTGTGTCCCAGGATATAATCAATTTTGGAGAATGTTCCATGGCGTGATGAGAAGAATGTATATTCTTTATCTTTGGGGTGGAGTGTTCTATATGCGTCTATCAAGGACAGTTGTTCTAGGGTCTCATTTAAATCTCTTATATCTTTGTTTAATTTCTGTTTAGAGGATCTGTCCAGCTCTGTAAGAGGAGTGTTAAAGTCCCCTGTTATGATGGTATTATCAGATATCATATTGCTCAGACTGAGTAAAGTCTGTTTCAAGAATCTGGGAGCATTTTAATTGGGTGCATAAATATTTAGAATTGAAATGTCTTCTTGTTGTATTTTTCCCTTGACCAATATAAAGTGACCATCTTTGTCTTTTTTGACTTTAGTTGCTTTAAATCCACATGTATCTGAAAATAAGATTGCAACTCCTCTTTTCTTCTGAATTCCATTTGCCTGAAAAATTGTCTTCCAACCCTTGACTGAGAGCTTTAATTTCTCTTTTGAAGCCAGGTGTGTTTCTTGCAGACAGCAAATGGATGGCTTGTGTTTTTTAATCCAGTCAGCCAATCTATGTCTCTTCAGGGGGGAATTCAAGCCATTAACATTTATTGAGATAATTGATAAGTGTGGTAGTATTCTATTCATCTTATTTTGTGAGAGTCCATTGCTTAGTTTTATCTTTTGCATCAGTGTGGTGGTTAGGTTCTGTCCTTTAATTTCTGAGTTCTTACTTTGCTGCTGATCCATTGTGGTGGTCAGTGTGCAGAACAGGTTGAAGTATTTCCTGTAGAGCTGGTCTTGATGTGGCGAATTTCCTCAATGTTTGTATATCCGTAAATGATTTTATTTCTCCGTCAATTTTGAAGCTTAGCTTAGCAGGGTACAGAATTCTGGGCTGGAAATTGTTCTGTTTAAGTAGATTCAATGTAGATGATCATTGTCTTCTTGCTTGTAAAGTTTCATTAGAGAAGTCTGCAGTCACTCTGATGGATTTGCCCCTGTAGGTCAACTGGCGCTTACTCCTGGCAGCTTGCAGAATCTTTTCTTTTGTCTTGACTTTGGACAGGTTCATCACAATGTGTCTTGGAGAAGCTCGGTTAGAGTTGAGGCGACCTGGGGTCCGATATTCCTCTGAAAGCAGTGTGTCAGAATCTTTGGGAAATTTTCTTTTATAATATTCTCTAGTATGTCTTCCATTCCTCTGGGGCATTCTTCTTCCCCTTCTGGAATTCCTATCACTCATATGTTGGAATGCTTCATAAAGTCCCATGATTCTAACAACGAACATTCTGCTTTCTCTCTCTTCTTTTCTGCCTCTTTAACTATCTGAGTTATCTCAAGAACTTTGTCTTCTACCTCTGAAATTCTTTCTTCTGCATGGTCTAACCTGTTGCTGATACTTCCCATTGCATGTTTAAGTTCCCTGATTGACAGTTTCAGTTCCTTAAGCTCTGCTATATCCTTTTTATATTCTCTTATTTGATTCTGTTTTTGGATTTCCTTTTGGTTATTTTCTACTTTATTAGCAATTTCCTTCATTGTTTCCATCATTTCTTTCATTGTTTTCATCATGTGTATTCTAAGTTCCCTTTCTGTCATTCCTAAAATTTCTTTATAGGTGGAATCCTCTGCAGTAGCTACCTCATGGTCCCTTGGCGGGGTTGTTCTGGACTGGTTCTTCATGTTGCCTGGATTTTTCTGCTGATTCTTCCTCATGAGTGATTTCTTTTATCTGTTTCCTTGCCCTAATTTCCCTTTCAATTCCTCTTGCTCTTTAAATTCTCGTGCCTGTGGACTAAGGGTTAGATGAGTCCTTTTGGTTCAGGACCAGAAGGGTGAGAAGGTTGAAGAGGAAGAAAGAGATGAAAGAAAGAAGGACCGAGTGAAAAGGAAAAAAAAAAAAATAGAGAAAGGAGAAGGGGGTGGGTAAAAGGAATATTGACAAAAAGAAGAGAGGCACAGAAAGAGGGAGACAGAGCAATATAGGTGTACAGTAGGGTACTTTGACACACCTTTAAAAAAACCACCTTCTGGGGTTGTCCAGTTGGGTGGGTCCCTTGAGGTCAGCAGCTCTTTGCTAACCTGATCAGACACAGTACCCCACCTCCACCAAGTAGAGAGGAAAGACAAAAATGCTATAAATCAAACCAAAACAGGCAAACAGAAAACTTTATGGGACAAAATTGGGTGCAAAACCAAATAATAGTGGTAGAAACACTAGCAAAAATGAAGTTCTAGTTATTAAAAAAGGCAGCAATGGGAAATTATAATTAAACTAGAAAACTTGAGAAAGTAAAAAATCTGTACGGAAAAGGTTGAAATTAAAAAACAAAACTACATGAACAACATCAAAATAAACGAAAAACAACCAAACCAAAATAAAAAGAAACAAAAACAAAAAAACTGAAAAAACAAAACACAACCAAAAACAAAGCAGTATGTATGTGTTGTTGAATATTGTCTGGGCAACACGTGGTGTTCTGGGGTATCATATGTTAATCACAGTTCTGATACGACTGGAGGCTGCTGATTTCTCAAACCCCAGCAGGTAGACACCCTAAATCTCTCTTCAGCCCACTTCAAAGGCACTTTGAACTTGTAAACTTGCTGAGCAGAAGCTTTCCCAGGAAAGTGCTTGTCGCTGGAATCACTGCTGAAGTGGCTATCCACTTACCCAGTGTGCCAAAACTGGTCTCACTCTGCCCCTGAGGGTTAGGGCTGCAAGATGCCTCAGACCCCACCCTTAGGCTACTCGGTTGCTTGGTTACCGGTTCCCACCCGATTCTAGCTCTGGGACCCTGAGGGCGGAGCTTGCCGGGGCAGATCGCTCACAATGGCTCCCTGTGGCCCACAGCGAAACACTATTAGCTTCGTCTGGCTCAGCGGCTCAGACTGGGGCCCTAGACATTTACCAAAGTTCTCCGCATTCCCGCTGAGGCTCTCCCCAAGGCAGTTCAACTGAGTGCCAAAGACACCAAAACAGTTCAGAGTAAGGCCTTTCCGGTTTGCAGTCTTGCTGCTACTGAACTTACAGTTGTGGGCAGGTTTAGACCCATTGAACACACGCGACCACTTGCCGGTTTTCCACTGTTTTAGTCCTCCTCTTGGCGTCCAGAAGTCTCTCACTGACTCTCTGTATCCTCACAGGGGTGATAATAGGCGTATCCCACCAGCCAGAGATGCCTGGAGTCCTATCTCCCCAGACTCACAGTGCCCAGATGCAAGGAAGCTGTTACTTGGCCGCCATCTTGCTCTCCTCCCAAATCTAATTACCCAGCCACTGCTTTTTTCCCTGGGATGTGGGCACTATGTCATCTCAGCCCGGGGATCTGCAGCTGCCCAGCTTATCTTGGGCACTGATGCTCCAGGGAGCAATGTGCCGCTTCAGCTCAAGCTGAAGGGATGTTACTGTTCAGGGACTCAGGCACCATTTCCCTGGGATGTAGGGTACTTCTTTAACTTAGGCACTAGAAAGGGATGACTGCTCTGAGTGACCAAACTACAGTTTCCATAGGAGGCTGGGTGTTGCTTCAGCTCGAACACGAGGAGTTTGAGGTGAGGGTATGCAAAGTCTTCACAGGGAAGAATGTAGCAGCTGCTTACAACCTGATAGGGGGTTGAGCTATCTGGCTGGGGTAGTTCTCTGGTGGCTTAATCTAAGGATGAAGGGAAACCATTGTACGTGAATGGCTGCTCACACCCAGAGGAAGAGACATAGTTTGTAGTTCCAGTTTAAGATGGTGTTGTGCAGCACCCATTTCGGTTGTGGGTTTGGGACACTGTATCAGCTCCTTCTCTTGTGGAAGCACACCTGTGTGGACTCCCAGCAGTTCCCTTGGCTGGGTTTAGGGCCTATGAGTTCAGGGGACCCCAGAAGTGAGGTCTGTAGGTGTCCCGGTGTTACTGGGGATTGCTGGGATCCTTTTCCTTACCTCCTTGCCATAGGGGAGAAGTGCCTCCTGGTTCTCCACTAATTGTTTTTTGGGGAGGGGATAGTGGAGACCTGTTGTTTGCTTCTCTGTCAGTGGCTATCCTGAATTTCTGTGCTTGCCCAGGCATCTCCTGCTCTTCCGACACACTGGCACTCTCTCTGGCTTATTCACTTACAATGTACCTATGTATTTGTTGGTCTGATTGTCTTTGCCAGAGGGATGAATGCTCTGGAGTTCTAGTGGGCCATCTTGCTGATGTTGCATTCCCGGTAAATGTTAATTTCATATTTTTTTGCTACACTTTGCTTCTAATTACTTTCTAAATTCCATTGTAGTTTTTTCTTTTACCATCCTGTTACTTAAAGGTGTATTGCTGGATTTATAGACCTTCTTGGGGGGACATTCTATTTTTGTTTTATTTTATTATGTCATCATGCTGTGGTTTAAAAATACATGCTTTGATATGACAGTTCTTGAGACTTCATCTATAGGCTAGTATATGGTTATTTTTGATTCCATGTATACTTCAAAATAATGAGCCTTTTTGTGACACAGTATAGTTTGCTTGACATCTAGGCAGTTTTGTTCATGATTAGTTCAGTGTTTCTTTATCCTTATTAATTTTTCTTGTCTGGTTCCTCTTTCAAATATTGGGAGATAGAACAATCTTAACTTCTAAAATATCTCCTGTTATAATTTCCCTAATTCCTCTGTCTTAGTTAATAATTTTGCCTTTTTAAAAATTAGATGCGTATAAATGTGAATTATATCTATCATTAGTAAATATCTTTATTTCTACTAATAATTTTTCTTTAGGTTCACTATATTCCATATTTCTATAGCTAAAATACCTTTATTTGAAGGGGTTTGGGGTCACCCGAGGGGATCTAGGCTCAAAGAATGAGGAGGTTTGACACAATGTCTGTGTCAGAATTAAGGAGCTCTGGGAGGAGCCCTTCCAAGTAAAGCTCAGGTCTGTATTTATTATCATAAAATGGGAACAACTAGACAAAATGCTTGCAGGACATTAGTACTGATTAGGGAGGACATGGAGAAGGTCAGATGGAATATCTCCTCTTTTGTTTTGGCCAAACCACGGACCTTGAGCACAATCTCTGCCTCCAGCATCAAGAGACCTTTGGAATCTAGAGAATCTTTACCATCAGCTAGGCCTGGTATTGCCACACCCTGCCTATGCATTCTCCCTTGGAGGCCAGTTTTCTTATCTGCACTACACACTCACATGTCCTTCTGGTGATTCTCCAGGTCTCTCAAGCAGGAAGCCAGTCTTATGCTAAAGATCAAGGCTCAGTTTGCTCAACATTTATTTGCAAAGTCGGTGTTTTGCGGAGAATATCTTCTTTCATCCTTATACTTTTAACCTTTATGTTTATATTTAATGGAAAACATTTAGTATCATATAACAAACAACTTTTTATGCAATGTAGAAACCATTGTGTTTTAAGTGTAGTATTCAGTATTTTCATATTTAACGTACCTACTAACATATTTGGGTATAAATCTATTTTCTATTTGTACTTCCTTTTCCATATTACTTATTTACTTCCATTTTATCTTCTTCTGGTTTAGGTGTATATTATGAATTAATTTTGCTACCATGTTTACTTTCTGTTCTTTTGATGTTTCCTTTAAGATTCATATAACTATTCTTACTAATGTTTAATATAATTTTTATATCTTTTTTTATCCCTTCCTAGCTTAACATAATATTATCTCTGTGTTTTTATTATCTACACATTTTAAGCATTATGTTACTTCATTATATTTTTTGCAGGCAATACCTATTTACATGTAGCTATATTTTATCATTTTGTTGATTTTCATTTATCCTTTCATATCTAAGCTTCCTTTATGATTCGTTAGTTCTGTGATGATAATACTCTTTAGTATTTTTGTCATGTGTCTTCCAGAGATAAACTTAGCCAGATTTGTTTTGTTTGTTCGCAAGGTTTTTTTCTTTTATTTCTTTTTATTTCAAAATTTTAAGTGGGTACAAGTGTTTTTCTTACATCAATATCTTTTACAATGCTTGAGCCAGGGCTGTTAGTGTGCCTGTCAACTGGATAGGGTTCATTGTACCTCTCAAATGGGTTTTATCCCTCTTCTCCTCCCCTTTTCCCCCTAGTAATGTCCAATGACTTTTAATTTTCTCTGTGCTCATTCATTAGTTCAAAATAGAGAATACATGTGGTATTTGTTTATCCAGTCTTGAGATGTTTCACTTAGGACAGTGGTCTCTAGTTCCATCCAAATTGCTGCAAAAGAAATTCATTCCTTTCTTCAGCTGAGTGGTAAGTATTCCATGGTTTTTATATGCCACATTTTGTTAATCCACCCACAAATTTATGAGCACTTAGATTGATTCCACATCTTTGAGATTGTAAAATTGTGCTTCTTAAGCATTCAAGTTCAGGTATCTTTTTGATAAAATGACTTATTTTCTTTTAGGTGTAGGTATCCAGTAGTGGGATTTCTGGATTCAATAGTAGGTCTACATTAGTTCTTTGCAGAGTCTGTACTGCTTTGCAGTCTCACATATAGAGTAGAAGCAGACCTTTCTCTCACCATATGTGCCAACATCCGTTGTTTTTGCACTTCTTAATAAAAGCAACTCTGATGGGTAAGGTAGGCTCTCAGTATGGTTTTATTTGCATTGCCCTGATGATTAGTAATGTTGAGCATTTTTCCCCATGTTTCTTGGCCATTTGTTTATCTTCTTTTGAAAAGCTTCTCTTCATGTCTTTTGCCTATTCCTTATGGGGTTGTTTTTTTTCTTGCTGATTTGTTTGAGTTCTTTGTGGATTCTCTAGCCCTTTATTGGATGTATGGTTTTCAAATATTTTCTCCCATTCTATAGATTGGCTATTTACTCTGTTGATTATCTCTGTTGTGTTGCGTGACCGGAGACGTGAACGAACAGCAGCTTTGCTGTGGGTATGAACTCGCTCCTGTAATTATTAAGTCAAGAAACAGACTATACAGGATGGGATGGCGTGTAGCAAAGCTCTTTATTCAGGGTTTTGATTTTATACCTTTCTAGTCATGTACACACTTAATCTATCATCTGTTAGTTTCACCATTACCTCATTTTACCTATCTGAAATTAACTTGTAAGGAAATATCCTGTTACCATATCAACACAATCACTTCTGCAGTAAACATCCTCTTCTAGACACTGACTAATCTTTGGGCAGGTATCTAAATAAAGATCACAAAGAAGACAGTAGCCACAGGGGAACAGAGTTAATGGAAGAGTACCTTCAAGCGTTCACTCAGTTTACTCAGTATGAAGTAATGACTATGTCTTTCCTCAGACAGAGCACCTATAGACCTCTGACAATATGTTTTTAACATACGTCAACCCTCTGGCCTGTATCTCTGAGGAAGGGTGGCATGCCCTTTGATCTCAGGCTTCACGGGGTGCACAACTTCAGATAATTGGCTTGTAGAATTTTAACTCCAGGCAAGCTAACTCTGTGTGTGTCCCTGGGGGATCCAGGTCCCTTAGGCTCTGGAAGAATAGCAAGCCGTTTTAAACTCACACTGAGTTCACTTTGTGTGCTTGATGTAGGATATGTTTATTTCTAAATATTATCCCACACTGTTGCCATGCAGAAGTTTTTTAATTTGATCAAGTTTCATTTATTTATTTTTGTTATTGCTGTAATTGTCTTTGGGGATGTTGGTCACAAATTCTTTGCCTAGGCCAATGTCTGGAAGAGTTTTCCTCACATTTTCCTCTAAATTTTTTATAATTTCTTTCCTTATGTTTAAGTCTTCTATCTTTAATTAATGTTTGTTAAGTAGTGAGAGATAGGGGTCCTGTTTCATTATTCTACACATTGCTACCCAATATTTCCAGCATCAGTTATTGAATAGGGCTTCTTTTGCCCATATGTGCTATTCTCTGCTTTGTCAAAAATCAGTGTGTTGTAGATAGATGGTTTATATTTGGGTTCTCTGTTCTTTTCCATTGGTCTCTATTTTTGTACCAATACTATGCTATTTTCCTTATTATAACATTGTAAGATAGTCTAAAGTCTGGCAGTGTGATGCCTCTAGAATTGTTATTTCTGCTTAAGATTCCTTTGGCTATTCAGGTTCTTTTTTGGTTCCAAATTAAATGTGGAATTATATTTTCTAGACCTGTGAAATATGATGTTCATTTTTGATGGGGATTGCATTGAACTGTATATCACCTTGGGCAGTATGGAACATTTTAACAATGTTGATTCTACTGACCCATAACATGATGTGTTTTTCCATTTGTTTGTGTCTTGTTATTTCTTTGATTCAAGCATGAAAAGCTTTGTGGGTCTATCAGTCCCAGTAATGACCCTTTTTTCAAATAATAGCTCTGGTTCTTAGCCTCTAGTCCATGCTCAGAATCTATAGATGCTTTAAGGAAAAAGGAAGATGCCAATCATCTGTCCAGTT
This sequence comes from Nycticebus coucang, assembly GCF_027406575.1. NCBI lineage: Eukaryota > Metazoa > Chordata > Mammalia > Primates > Lorisidae > Nycticebus > Nycticebus coucang. The sequence continues at coordinate 45,077,210 of NC_069801.1, read as the reverse complement.
TTGAAAGATTCATTCCTCTGAAATTTTAGAATCTGTAGTCTTCATTGTTTCTGAAACTTTCTAATAGCTTTAAAAGTATAATTTATTTTTTAAGGTCTGCTATGTGTAGGTTCAAAGGCAAAACTTCCCCTTTGTACTCAGAAGATTCACTGGAAAATCAACTCATAATAAGAGAAAAATTATCAAATTTATTTAATGTATATATGCAAAAACTAGAAAATGAGGAGTCAACTCCCCCATGGGGTTCAGAAGCTTATATGCCTTTTTGGTAAAATGGGGTGTACAAGGGAAGAAAAGAGGAATTCAGTTGAGGGACAACAAAAGATTACTAGGGAGGATGAATAGATATTTGGGAGAATGATTGGGTAGGAGGAAACAGATCACCTTGTAAATGATTCTCTTTGGAAATTAAATCCACTTGAGAAATAGATACTATTTTTAAAATGTTTTGAGCCAGGTCATAATTGTGTTCTTGATGGTCTTTCCTGAAATAGACATTGAGATAAGGGGGTGGGAGGAAGGCACTTGTTTTCCTAGTTAGGACTGGATCTCATACAGGTAAAGTACTTCAGTGATTCTGGTAGAGGCTGTGGTGGGGAGGCAGGGTAGAGGACAGTCAGAGAGACCTTGAGGGTTTTTTCTGTCAATACAGTTGTCAAAATGTCATATTTTGGGGAAAAATGTTCTAATTTCCTTCACATGAATTATTACATCTCACTTCAAAACCATTTCTGTAAATTTCATGAGGTGATTTGTGCCTCTTAATATGTATTTGTTTTCTATTGCTTCTGTGACAGATTACTAGAAATTTATGTCAACCAAAGTAGATAGCTGAGGCAAAAATCTCAATCAGTGGAGGTTTATTAAGCCAAGATTTTTAGGACATTCTTAGGAAAGCATGAACCACAAGCAAGCTGTGGCTGTTTTTCCCAAGAGGAAGTTGGAACCTTCAGCATTTTATTTATTTTTTATTTTGTTGAAGGAAAAAAGGCTAGAGGTGGGGATGATGTGACAAAATGGTTACATTGTAATGAGGCCCAAGAAATCTATGTTTTATATAAAATAAGGGAGTTAAGGAAGCATCAGTTATTTAGATAACCCTAGGTAGGTGGAAGAATGTTTGATTCTGTCTTATTTCCAGTTGTGTTTCCTGTAAGATAAACTTGTATTCCTTGTTTGTGTCGACTCAGATATGCTTTCGTGTAGGTGCTAGATGTAGGTACAATGTGCTTCTCATTGCTTGTGGAAGTTAGCAAGAAATTTCCTCAATGAATGCTGTGGGGACATATATTCACGGTTGTCTGAGGCTTTTGACTTTTAAAATTCTTTTATATAAGAACTTGGGTGAGGGTGTTGAGACTTTGGTTTTCTTTTTACTTCTCAGATTGGTTCTTAAAATTTTTTGGATCAGAAGTCTAACACAGTACTTACTGGGCTAAAATTATTGTATCAGCAGGGCTGTGCTCTTTGTAGAGGTTCCAGGGAAGGATTTTTTTTTTTTTCTTTTATAAGCTTCTGGAGGTTACTCGCATTTCTTGTCATGGGCCCTTCTTTTGTTTGCAAAGCCAGCAATGTTGTATCTCTCTAATACTTATCCTTAGTCAATTTCTCTCTGACTAAAACCAAAGGGTTGCATTTAATTTATTAGTGTTATTAGCATTTAAGGCTAGTAACGTCCTTAATGCTGCTTTTGCTATATCTCATAGACTTTTGGATTTTTTTTTTTTACAGAGACAGAGTCTCACTTTGTTGCCCTTGGTAGAGTGCCATGGTGTCACACAGCTCACAGCAACTTCCAACTCCTGGGCTTAGGCAATTCTCTTGCCTCAGTTCTTGAGTAGCTGGTAACTGGGACTACAGGCACCTGCCAGAATGCTTGGCTATTTTTTTTTTTTTTTTTTTTGTTGTTGTTGTTGCAGTGAACCTGCCACCCTCAGTATATGGAGCTAGTGCCCTACTCACTGAGCCACAGATGCTGCCCAATTTTTGGATGTTTTTGTCATGTTTACAGCTCAGGTTGAAAAATCTTTTGATTTCCATCTTTATGTCATCATTGACCCAGGGATCATTCAGCAAAGTTGTTTTATTTCCATAACTAGATTTCCAAGTTCCTCTTGGAACTGATTTTTAGTTTTATTCTACTGTGATCTGAGAAGATACGTGGAATAATTTTGATTTTTCTGAATTTTCTAAGATTTGTTTTGTGGGATAAGGTTTGGTATATGTTGGAAAATGTCCCATGTGCTGATGAGGAAAATGTATATTCTGCAGTTATGGGTAGCATGTTCTCTAGTTGTCTGTTAGTTCATTTGTTCTAGAGTCCCATTTAAGTCCAGTGTTTCTGTGTTGATCTTCTGCCTCAATGATCTGTCCAGCTCTATCAGAGTATTAAGTTTCTGGAAATTACAATTCTGTAGTTTCTTTGCTTAGATCTGTTGGAATCTGTTTTATGAACTTGGGAGCTCCTGTGTTGAGTGCATGTATATTTAGGATTAATTTCTTGCTTAATTTCTCTTTCTATCATTATATAATTACTGTCTTTGTCTTTTTTTACTATTATTGATTTAAAGTCTATTTTAGAAAATAGCTACTCCTGCTTACTTTTGTGTCCATTTGTGTGCAGATTTTTGTCTATCCCTTTGAGTCTCTGAGAATTATGAATTAGGTGAGTTTATTTCTTGTAGTGATTGTTTATGCTTTTTTCTACATTTTTTATTAATTGAGTTAATTCACAATCTTTGTCTTCACACTCTAAAATTCTTTCTACTGCTTGGTCTAGTCTGTTGTTATAGTTTCTTCTGTATTTTGAAATTCCCTAGAAGACTCTTTCAGTTTTAATTATCTCTTTTTCAGTATTATCCCTCTATATAGTAGATTTTTCATTGATGTACTGAATCATTTTCTTAATTCTTTTGAGATGGTTTTCTGATATTTCTTTAATTCCATTCATCTTACTTGCCATTTATAATCTGAATTCCCTGTCATTCCATGAACTGCAATGAAAAGAAATGGAATTTCGTTTTTTAAATTAAATTTAATTTTTTTACTAAATCATAAACACATAGATCATATATACATTAATGCATTTATGGAGTACAATGTGCTGATTTCATACAGAATTGGGAACGCTTACATCACACTGGTTAATATATACCTCATCTCGTTTACTTAATTATTGTGTTAAGACATTTATACTCTATACTAATAGATCCGACATGTACCCTTGCATTATGCACCATTGGTGTGATCCCTCCCATTCAACCTCCCTGGATCAGATCTCCTCGCTCCCCTCCCATCCTCCTTCCTCCCTCCTTCATCTTGGGCCATAGTTGTGATCTATTCTTCATATAAAAGTGTGAGTGATTGTAAATTTGTTTCATAATAGTACTGAGTACCTTGGATATTTTTTCATCCATTTTTGAGATACTTTACTAAGTAGGATATGTTCCTGCTCCACCCATGTAAACATAAAAGAAGTAAAGTCTCCATCTTTTTTTAAGGCCGCATAATAATCCATGATATACATATACCACAATTTATTAATCCATTCATGGGTAGATGATTTGGCTATTATGAATCGAGCTGCAATGAACAATCTGGTGCAAATATCTTTGTTATAAAGTGATTTTTGGTCTTTTGGATATACACCTAATAGAGGAATTGCAGGCTGTACTTTTAGATCCCTGAGTACTCTCAATACTTCCTTTTAAAAGGGATGTATTAGCTTGCACTCTCACCAACAGTGCAGAAGTGTTCCCTTTTCTTCACATCAACGCCAACTTCTGTAGTGTTGGGATTTTGTTATGTGAGCCACTCTTTTTTTTTAATTTTTTTTTATTGTTAAATCATAGCTGTGTACATTAGTGCAATCGAGGGATACAATGTGCGGGTTTCATATACAATCTGAAATATTCTCATCAAACTGTTCGACATAGCCTTCATTGCATTTTCTTAGTTACTATATGTAGGCATTTGTATTCTGCATTTAGTAAGATTCGCCTGTACCCATTCTAAGATGCACCCTAGATGTGGCCCCGCCCATTACCCTCCCTCCACCAAAACCTCCTGCCTCCCTTCCCCTTCCTTGGCCCTTTCCCCATAGTCTTGTGCTATAGTTGGGTTATAGCCTTCATGTGAAAGCTATAATTTAGCTTCATAGCAGAGCTGAGTACAAAGGATACTTTTTCTTCCATTCCTGAGATACTTTGCTAAGAAGAATATGTTCCAGCTCCATCCATGTAAACATGAAAGAGGTAAAGTCTCCATCTTTCTTTAAGGCTGCATAATATTCCATGGTATACATGTACCACAATTTACTAGTCCATTCGTGGGTCAATGGACACTTGGGCTTCTTCCATGACTTGGCGATTATGAATTGGGCTGCAGTAAACATTCTGGTACAGATGTCTTTGTTGTATTGTGACTTTTGGTCTTTGGGGCATAAACCTAGTAAAGGAATTATAGGATCGAATGGCAAGTCTATTTTTAGGTCTCTAAGTATTCTCCAAACATCCCTCCAGAAGGAACGTATTAGTGTGCATTTCCACCAGCAGTGTAGAAGTGTGCCCTTTCCTCCACATCCACGCCAACATCTCTGGTTTTGGGATTTTGTTATGTGGGCTACTCTTACTGGGGTTATGTGGTATCTCACAGTAGTTTTGATTTGCATTTCTCTGATAATTAAGGATGATGAGCTTTTTTTCATATGTTTGTAGATTGTGCGACTGTCTTCTTTAGAGAAGTTTCTCTTCAAGTCCCTCTCCCACCCTGAGATGGGATCACATGTTCTTTTCTTGCTAATACGTTTGAGTTCTCTGTGGATTCTGGTTATTAGACCTTTATCGGAGGTATAACCTGCAAATATTTTCTCCCATTCTGAGGGCTGTCTGCTTGCTTTACTCACTATGTTCTTGGCTGTGCAGAAGCTTTTTGGTTTGATCAGGTCCCAGTAGTGTATTTTTGATACTGCTTCAATTGCCTGGGGAGTCCTCCTCATAAAATATTCACCCAGGCCGATTCCTTCAAGAGTTTTCCCTGCACTTTCTTCAAGTATTTTTATAGTTTTATGTCTTAAGTTTAAACGTTTTATCCAGTGAGAGTCTATCTTAGTTAATGGTGAAAGGTGTGGGTCCAGTTTCAATCTTCTACAGGTTGCCAGCCAGTTCACCCAGCACCATTTGTTAAATAGGGAATCTTTTCCCCACTGAATGTTTTTAATTGGCTTGTCAAAGATCAAATAACGGTAAGTAGCTGGATTCATCTCTTGATTCTCTATTCTGTTCCAGACATCTAATTCTCTGCTTTTGTGCCAGTACCATGCTGTTTTGATCACTATCAATTTATAGTACAGTCTCAGGTCTGGGTAGCGTGATTCCTCCTGCTTTGTTTTTATTGCTGAGTAATGGTTTGGCTATTCGATTTTTTTTCTGATTCCATATAAAACAAAGTATTATTTTCTCAAGATCTTTAAAATATGACAATGGAGCTTTAATAGGAATTGCATTAAAATTGTATATTTCTTTGATCAGTATGGACATTTTAACAATGTTGATTCTTCCCAGCCATGAGCATGGTGTGTTTTTCCATCTGTTAACATCTTCAGCTATTTCTTTTCTTAAGTAAGGTTTCATAGTTCTCTTTGTATAGATCTTTCACATTCTTTGTTAGGTATACTCCCAAATATTTCATCTTTTTTGGCACTACTGTGAAAGGAATAGAGTCCTTGACTGTTTTTTCGGCTTGGTTATTGTTGGTGTTTATAAAGGCTACAGATTTATGGGTGTTGATTTTGTAGCCTGAGACATTGCTGTATTCCTTGATCACTTGTAAAGTTTTGTAGTAGAATCCCTAGTGTTTTCCATATATACGATCGTATCATCTGCGAAGAGTGAAAGTTTGATCTCTTCTGATCCTATGTGGATACCCTTGATCACCTTTTCTTCCTTAATTGCAATGGCTAAAATTTCCATTACAATGTTAAAGAGCAATGGAGACAATGGGCAACCTTGCCTGGTTCCTGATCTAAGTGCACATGATTTCAATTTAACTCCATTCAATACGATATTGGCTGTGGGTTTGCTGTAGATGGCCTCTATTAGTTTAAGAAATGTCCCTTCTATACCAATTTTCTTAAGTGTTCTGATCATGAAGGGATGCTGGATATTATCAAAAGCTTTTTCTGCATCAATTGAAAGAATCATATGGTCCTTATTTTTTAGTTTGTTTATGTGTTGAATTACATTTATAGATTTACGTATATTGAACCAGCCTTGAGACCCTGGGATAAATCCCAGTTGGTCATGGTGTTGTTGGATTCTGTTTGTTAGGATTTTATTGAGTATTTTAGCATCAATATTCATTAGTGATATTGGTCTATAATTTTCTTCTCTTGTTGGGTCTTTCCCTGGTTTGGGGATCAAGGTGATGTTTGCTTCGTAGAATGTGTTGGGTAACATTCCTTCTTTTTCCATATTTTGTAAGAGGTTTAGTAGTATAGGTACTAGTTCTTCTTTAATGGTTTGGTAGAATTCTGACGTGAAGCCATCTGGTCCTGGGCTTTTATTTTTAGGGAGATTTTGTATAGTTGATACTATTTCAGAACTTGATATAGACCTGTTCAACATTTCCACTTCGTTCTGGTTAGTCTTGGTAGGTGGCGTACTTCCAGGTATTGGTCTATTTCTTTCAGATTTTCGTATTTCTGAGAGTAGAGTTTCTTGTAGTATTCGTTAAGGATTTTTTGAATTTCTGAGGGGTCTGTTGTTATTTCATTGTTACCATTTCTGATTGATGAAATTAGAGATTTTACTCTTTTCTTCCTGGTTAGGTTAGCCAAAGGTTTATCTATTTTATTGATCTTTTCAAAAAACCAACTTTTGGATTTATTGATCTGTTGTATAATTCTTTTGTTTTCAAGTTCATTTAGCTCTGCTTTGATTTTGGTTATTTCTTTTCTTCTGCTGGGTTTGGGGTTGGAATGTTCTTCCTTCTCCAGTTACTTGAGATGTCCCATTAAGTTATTAACTTCCTGTCTTTCTGTTTTCTTGAGGAAGGTTTGCAGGGCTATACATTTCCCTCTTAGGACTGCCTTTGCAGTATTCCAGACGTTCTTGTAATTCGTGTCTTGATTGTTGTTTAGTTCCAAAAATTTGGTGATTTCCTTCTTAATCTCGTCTATAACCCATGTATCCTTCAGCATAAGGTTGTTTAGCTTCCATGTTCTTGTATGGGTATGCAGGTTCTTGTTGTTATTGAGTTCAACTTTTATTCCATGATGGTCCGAGAAGATGCAAAGAATAATTTCTATCTTTTTAAATTTGCTGAGGTTAGATTTGTGGCCTAGGATGTGGTCGATTTTGGAGTATGTTCCATGGGCTGATGAGAAGAATGTGTATTCAGTTTTGTTGGGATGAAATGTTCTGTAGATGTCCGTTAAGTCCAGATTTTGAATGGTTGAGTTTAAATCTAAAATTTCTTTGCTTAGCTTCTTTTTGGAGGATCTATCCAGCACTGCTAAAGGGCTGTTAAAATCGCCAACTACTATGGAAGTGGAGGAAATTGACTTCCTCATGTCTATTAGAGTTTCTCTTATAAATTGACGTGCATTGTGGTTGGGTGCATAAATATTAATAATAGAGATATCATCATATTGAGTATTACCTTTAACAAATATGAAGTGTCCATCCTTATCCTTAATTATTTTGGTTGGTTTAAAGCCTATTGCATCTGCGAACAGGATTGCCTGCTTTTTTCTGCTTTCCATTTGCCTGGAGTATAGATGTCCATCTCTTCACCTTGAGTCTATATCTGTCTTTTAATGTAAGATGCGATTCTTGTATGCAGCACATATCTGGCTTGAGTTTTTGTATCCAGTCAGCCAACCTGTGCCTCTTTACAGGACAGTTTAAACCATTCACATTAATTCAGAATATTGATAAGCCTTTTGAGAGTCCAGTGGACATTTTTAATCCTTTTGCGACTGTGGAAGTTGGAATTTGATCCAAATTTTCTGGGTGAGTTTACTTTTGTGTTGGAGGATTACGCTGGTCTTTATGGAAGATAGGTCTAAGAATATTCTGGAGAGCTGGTTTAGTTATCGCAAATTTCTTCAACATGTGAATGTCATTGAAGTATTTAATTTCTCCATCATAAATGAAACTCAGTTTAGCTGGGTATAGGATCCTGGATTGAAAGTTATTTTGTTTTATTAGATTAAAAGTCGATGACCATCCTCTTCTAGCTTAAAAGGTTTCAGCAGAGAGATCTGCAGTTATTCTAATATTCTTCCCCTTGTAGGTAATGGTTTTCTTTCGTCTGGCAGCTTTCAGAATTTTCTCCTTCATATTAACTTTAGTGAAATTGATTATGATGTGTCTGGGGGATGTCTTATTCGGGTTGAGTTGTGCTGGAGTTCTGAAACTGTCTGCTATCTGAATTTCAGAATCTCTTGGCATGTCTGGAAAGTTCTCCTTCATTATCTCATGAAGAGACTCTGTGCCTTGTGAAGCCACTTCTTAGCTTTCCGGGATCCCTATAAGATGAAAATTGGTTTTCTTCTAATTATCCCAGAGCTCTCTGAGAGAGTGATCTGTTTTTCCCTCCATTTCTCTTCCTCTTCGAGAGTTTGGGAGTGTTCGAAAGCTTTGTCTTCAATGTTAGCAATCCTTTCTTCTGCTTGCTCCATTCTGTTACTGAGGGATTCTACTGTGTTTCTCAGACCTTTGAGGGATGCAACTTCTTGTCTCAATGTGTCAAAATCTTTGGTCATTTGGTCTTTGAATTTGTTGAATTATTGAGATATCTTTTGGGTTACTGCTTGGAGTTCTAATTCAATCTTATTTGCTATCCAGATTCTGAATTCGCTTTGTGACATCTTAGCTATTTGTTTGTGCATGCGATCTTGTGCTGTGTCTGCTCCATTGATCCTTGGGGGAGTTGATCTACTTTGATTATTCATATTTGCAGAGTTTTTCTGTTGATTTCACCTCATGATTGTTTTTCACCATTGCCTCTGGCTGTCCTCAGAGTTGGGGAGGTGTCTCTCCAAGATTAGATCCCAGAGGGATCACTCTATTGTTGCTTGATCTTTGTACGGAGTGACCCTGTCTAGTTCCTCTGGGGCTGCTCCAGCTAGGGAGTTCTGGTTCTGCAAGCAACTCTGGCGTGTGACATACCCAGATCCAGCAACAGTGCGGGACATAGTGTGCATGGTTATGGGAGTGCCTGGCCCCCAGTTACTTTGGTGCAGAGAGCCCAAGGCTCCAGCAGTCTCTGGCCAGGAGAAGGGCTCTGCATAGAGGCAGGGAGGGCTCCAGAGGGCATGCAGCTACCAGTATCCCTGGCCAGACGAGTGGGCCAGTGTGGAGGCTGGGAGGACACAAGAGGGAGGACGCAGGGTTGCATGGCTCCCGCAGTTCCTGGTCAGGGCATGCGGAGGCCTGGTTGGTGCGGGGTTGTGGCACAGATGTTATGGAGGTCCAGGCAGCACCAAGCCCAGGAATTTGAAATTGCTATGGGCTGTGACACCTCAGCACTCTACCCAGGGTAATAGCCCGAGCCTCCAGTGTGCCAAAACCGTCTCACTCTGCCGCTAAGGGTTAAGGCTGTAAGGCAGCTCAGTCCCCGCCTTTAGGCTGCTCCGTTGCTAGGCTACTAGGTCCCGCCCGCTCCTTGCTCTGGGACCCGGAGGGCGGAGCTTACCGGGGCAGTTCTCTTAGACAATGGCTCCCTGCAACCCAGCTCAGTGGCTCTGTCTGGGGCCCCAGACAATGCCCAAAGTTTTTTGCACTCCTGCCTAAGCTCTCCCCATGGCAGTTCAACTGAGTGCCAAGTCCAAAAACACTGAAACAGTTCACAGGTAAGGCTTTTCCGGTTTGCAGTCTCACTACTGCTTGTACTCACGGTTTCCGGCGTGATTAGGTCGATCAAACACACGCAACCACTTGCCAGTTTCCCACTGCTTTTGTCCTCCTCTTGGGGTCCAGAAGTCCCTTGCTGACTCCCTGTATCCTCAAAGGGATGATTATAGGCAGATATCACCAGCCAGAAATGTCTGGAGTCTTATCTCCCCAGACTCACCGTGCCCAGTTGCAGGGAAGCTGTTACTCCTGTGAGCCACTCTTCATGGGAATTAGATGATATCTCAAAATGGTTTTAATTTGCATTTTTCTGATGATTAAAGATATTGAGCATTTTTTCATATGTCTGTAGGCCATATGTGTGTAATCTTTAGAGAAGCTTCTGTTCAAGTCCCTTGCCCAACAATGAAATGGGATTACTTGTTCTTTTCTTATTAATAAGTTTGAGTTATTAATGTTAATGAATCATCTATGGATTCTGGTTATCAAACCTTTGTTGGAAACATAACCTACAAATATCCTCTCCCATTGTGAGGCTGTCTGCTTGCTTTACTTACTGTGTTCTTGGCTGTGCAGAAGCTTTTTAGTTTGATCAGATCCCAGTAATGTATTTTTGGTGTTGCTTCAATTGCCCAGGGGGTCCTCCTCATAAAGTATTCTCCCAGGCCAATTTCTTCAAGTGTTTTTCCTGTACTCTCTCCAAGAATCTTTATAGTTTCATGTCTTAAGTTTGAATCTTTTATCCAGTGAGAGTCAATTTTTGTTAATGGTGAAAAGTGTGGTACAAGTCTCCAGCCAATTCTCCCAGCACCATTTGTTAAATAGGGAATCTTTCCCACAATTTATATTTTTGATAGGCATATCAAAGATCAAATGATGATAAGCGTCTTCTGGGTTAATCTCTTGGTTCTAAATTCTGTTCCATACATCTACCTCTCTTTTTGTGCCCATACCATGCTATTTTGATCATTATAGATTTATAGTATAGTTTGAAGTCTGGTAGGGTGATTCCCTCTGATTTGTTTTTATTTCTGAGTAATATCTTGGCTATTCGAGGTTTTTTCTGGTTCAGTATAAAACGAAGTATTTTTTTCAGTTCCTTAAAGTATGATGGTGGTGCTTTGATAGGGATTGCATTAAATTTGTAAATTGCTTTGGGGAATATGGACATTTTAACAATGTTGATTCTTCCTAGCCATGAGCATGGTATGTTTTTCCATTTGTTAACATCTTGAGCTATTTCTTTTCTCAGAGTTTCGTAATTCTCTTTATAGAGATCTTTCATGTCCTTTGTTAGGTAAATTCCCAAATAATTTCATCATCTTTGGCACAACTGTAAAGAAGGGGATAGAGTCCTTGACTTTTTTCAGCTTGACTATTATTGGTATATATAAAAGATACTGATTTGTAAGCATTGATTTTGTATCCTGAGATGATACTGTATTCCTTGATCGCTTGTAAGAGTTTTGTGGTTGAGTCCCTGGGGTTTTCCAGGTATAAAATCATATCATCTGCGAAGAGTGAAAGTTTGATCTCCTCTGACCCTTTTGTATACCATTGATTGCCTTCTCTTGCCTGATTGCGATGGCTTCTATTACAGTGTTAAAAGCAGTAGAGACAATGGACAATCTTGCCTGGTTCCTGATCTGAGTGGAAATGTTTTCAGTTTTACTCCATTTGCTTGAGCATAAGAGTTTGAGATTGCTGTGAAATATGATGCCATGACACTCTACCAGGTGCCACAAAGTGAGACTCTTGTCTTAGGCAAAAAAAAAAAAAAAGACACTTAGATGAGGAAGAAAGCACTTAGAAAAATAAACTGAGTTACTTCATGATGATAACACATACAAACTATAACAATTCTAAATTTGTACACACATTTTTGTGATTTGTTTTCAATTTGCCCTTTTATTATTCAGTTTTACACTGAATGTTTTCTTCCCAGTTTCATGCTGTCAGCAAATTTTTTAAATCATTTTTCTTTATAATCTGTATAGCTGATGTCTTAGAGTGAATGTCCTTATTAATACAATCCTTATTTGTCCCTACTGGTTACTTTTGTTGTTAGTTCTCTTTATTTCTGTTTTTGTTTGACTAAAGGAATATGGATATTAGCCAGCAGTTGAGTAGGAGAGTTGACATTAAATATAAAATTTCAGTATATAAGGAAGTATGGCCAGTCCTCAAAGAACTAAAAGCAGACCTTCACTTTGATCCTACAATCCCATTGCCAGGTATCTACCCAAAAGAAAACAAGTCATTTTACCCTAAGGACATATGCACTCACGTGTTTATAGCAGCCCAATTTTCAATTGCAAACATGTGGAAACAACCCAAGTGCTCATCAACACATAACTAGATTAATAAATTGTGGTATATGTATGCCATGGAATACTATTCAGCCATAAAAATATTGAGATTTTGTATCCTTTATTACAACTTTACTGGATTTGGAGAACACTTTCCTAAGTAAAGTATCACAAGAATAGAAAATAAGAATCCCATGGGCTCAATACTAATTTAAAACTTATAGGTTAATAACAATGTGCTCACTTGAGAGAAAAAAAAATCCAAGAAAGGGGAAGGTGGACAGGTTCCTTCCCAGTGGGAACAATGTATTTACTTCCTGGATGAAGGACACAACTACAGCTTAGACTTTACCTTCCAAACGCAAACCGTGGGGGAAAGAATCCCTATTCAATAAACGGTGCTGAGAGAACTGGATAACTACATGTAAAAGACTGAAACTGGACCCACACCTTTATCCACTCACTTAAATTAATTCAAGATGGGTAAAAGATCTAAATCTAGGGCATGAAACAATAAAAATCCTTGAAGAAAGTGTGGGGAAAACACTTGAAGTTATCGGCCTGGGGAAAGACTTTATGAAGAAGACTTCCATGGCAATTACAACAACAACAAAAATAAACAAATGGGACTTAATTAAAATGAATACTTCTGTACAGCTAAGGAGACAACCAAAGCAAATAAACAGCCATCAGAATGGGAAAATACATTTGCATATTTTGAACTGGACAAAAGCTTGATAACTAGGATCTACAGAGAACTCAAATTAGTCAACATAAAAAGAGCCATGTATCCCTTATATTGTTAAGAGAGATGAATAGAATCTTCTCTAAAGAAGACAGATGAATGGCTAGCAAACATATGCAAAAATGCTCATAGTCCCTAATTATCAGAGAAATGCGAATCAAAACCACCCTGAGATATCACCCAACCAGTGAAAATGGCCCACATCACAAAATCTCAAAGCTGCAGATGCTGGCATGAATGTGGAGAGAGCAGAACACTTTTACACGCTAGTGGGACTACAAACAAATACAACCTTTATGGAAGGAAGTATGGAGAATCCTCAACTCAAACTAGACCGACCTCCCATTTGATCCTGCAATCCCATTACTGGGCATCTACCCAGAAGGAAAAAAAAAATCTTTTATCTTAAGGACATTTGCACTGGACTGTTTATTGCAGCTCAATTTACAATTGCCAAATTGTGGAAAGAACCTAAATGCCCACCAACCCATGGATGGATTAATAAGTGGTGGTATATGTATACCATGGAATACTATTCATCGACTAAAAAATGTGGAGACTTCATATCTTTTGTATTAACCTGAATGGAAGTGGAACACATTCTTTTTAGTTAAGCATCACAAGAATAGAGAAGCAAGAAACCAATGTACTCGATTCTGATATGAGGACAATCGATGACCTAGTACATGGTAGGGGTGGGGGAAGTGGGTAGAGGAGAGAGGGAAGGAGTGGTGGGTGGGGTAGGGTCACAGCGAGTGACACACATCTTAGGGGCAGGACACAATTATAAGAGGGACTTTACCTTACAAATGCAATCAATGTAACCTGGTTCTTTGTACCTTCACAACAATAAAAAATAAAAATGCAAACCGTATGTCCTAATGGTATTTGCCCTTATATTAATAGGAAATGAAAAAATAATCAAATTACCACACATAAGAAACAAATGCAGATGATATATTTTATAAAGCTATCTCTTCAGAATACTATTTCTTATGTTCTTGTATGTATTTATTAGAAATTAAGAGCGAGCTTAATTAATGCAAGGAAGTGTAGTTATGTATTTTCATTCCAGTTACTGTACGTTATATTTTTGCCTTTTCTGACTTGTTATTGCATTTTGGCTTATCTACTTAGTTTTCTCAAACACTTAAGCCTGCACTTAATGCAGGTACAGTGTTTTTGGAATTCATGCAAAAATTCATAAAATATTATTAATTAATATATCTTGACACAGGATCTGTTCCCATTCATTCATTGATTCAAGAAGCATCTACTGAATGCTTAGTCTTTGTTAAGCAGTATTAGCAAAGCTATAATAAAACTTTACAATTTATTGAAAAGGATAATAAATTTTCACTTACCCTTTGTTTCTTACCAAAGACATACTAACATTTCATTCAATTCCTTATAATGGGAAAGGGGAAGAGCATCCCCTCCTGCACAAAAATAAGTATTATTTGGGGGACAGTAAGAAAACAAATTAACGAAAATCTTTTAAATATTTCAGGATGAGAGAGACCTAGAGAAAGACGATGAACTGGACCTGAAAAGAAGTCTTTTATACAGAGACTCTGCCTATGATAGTGACCCCGAGTATAGGTATGAACTTGGTTAATGCTATGTATTGAAATTGTTCTTATATTTGGTATAAAAATAACTTGTTTTTTAATCTGCTGATTTGTGGGAAATTTAGACACAAAAGTATAATTAACATTTTTTATTTTTAACTATAAAAATTTCTATTGAAATATTTTAATACATTTGCGTTATTGAAATTTTTCAGTGAAAATAAATATAGTCAATTAATGATGATACCTGTTATCCTATCAATACCTAAAATTTCTTGTCTGCCTTGAAAACCCACATATTTCAAGATGTATTATTCTAAACTAAAAATATGTTCCATAATTTTAGACCACGAGTCAACCTTTCTTAAGAGCAAATTGTACTCTTCTAGCCTTAGATTTGAGGAATGTTAATAATAAAATAATAAAAGTTTATACCAGCAAATCCCATGAAGACTTGAAGCTCGGGCGGCGCCTGTGGCTGAAGGAGTAGGGTGGCGGTCCCATATGCCAGAAGTGGTAGGTTCAAACCTAGCCCCGGCCAAAAAAAAAAAAAAAAAAAAGACTTGAAGCTCTGTGTCAATTGCCATAAAACGCAGTGTTAAAATGGTAAATTTTAGATTTGTATTCAAAGGTACCTGAATCCTTGGACTTTGACTTAATTACTACATGGGTTTTATCTTTCCAAGATTCCTGAGGAACAAATATAAGACAAAAGCTCCTAATAATGGAGTATGTTTTATTTCTAACTGGGGTTGTATGTTCAATCTCTGATCTTTAATCTGGTAAACTACGCTGGACCGTCTTTGAACCTGGAAGGACGTTTCCTATTGTCCCTTCACACAGAGTGTAAGTGTGAGTGTGACCTTCTTTCCCAAAGTTACAACTTCCTAAGCAAGGGGCAATCTGGGCCTCTCATTAAAGTAGTGTTGTATTAGAGATGAGTTTGAAGTAGAAGCAATACAAGAAAGAAAGATTTAGAGAGTGTACACCTTGGGGAAGAAGAACTTTTACACTTAGTTATTTTTTCATAAAGCTATATTCCCTAGATTTATATGAATTAGCATCCACATTTTGACTGCTTAGTCAGTATAATTAATTCTTTTTATTATTATTATTAAATCATAGCTGTGTACATTAATGCAATCATGGGGCACCATACACTGATTTTATATACCATTTGACATATTTTCATCACACTGGTTAACATAGCCTTCCTGACATTTTCTTAGTTATTGTGTTAAAACATTTATATTCTACATTTAGTAAGTTTCACATGTACCCTTGTAAGATGCACCGTAGGTGTGGTCCCACCAATTACCCTCTCTCCACCCATCCTCCCCCACCTCCCTTCCCCTCCCTTTCTCCTTTCCCCATATTCTTAGGTTATAATTGGGTTATAGCTTTCGTATGAAAGCTATAAATTAGTTTCATAGTAGGGCTGAGTACATTGGATACTTTTTCTTCCATTCTTGAGATACTTTGCTAAGAAGAATATGTTCCAGCTTCATCCATGTAAACATGAAAAGGTAAAGTTTCCATCTTTCTTTAAGGCTGCATAATATTCCATGGTGTACACACACCACAATTTATTAATCCATTCGTGGATCGATGGGCACTTGGGCTTCTTCCATGATTTAGCAATTATGAATTGGGCTGCAATAAACATTCTGGTACAAATATCTTTGTTATAATGTGATTTTTGGTCTTTTGGAGATATACCTAGTAGAGGAATTGTAGGATCGAATGGCAGGTCTATTTTTAGTTCTCTAAGTGTTCTCCAAACATCTTCCTTGCTCATCATCCTTAATCATCAGAGAAATGTAAATCAAAACTACTTTGAGATATTATCTAACTCCAGTAAGATTAGCCCATATCACAAAATCCCCAAACCAGAGATGTTGGTGTGGATGAGGAGAAAAGGGAACACTTCTACACCGCTGGTGGGAATGCAAACTAATACGTTCCTTTTGGAAAGATGTTTGGAGAACAATTAATTATTTTTGTGGTGCTTAATCCATATGATAAATTCTAATTTGGGCAAGAAATGAGTAAGAGTAGTTCAGGAAAGGCATTGATTTTTAAACTTTAGTACACAAAGTTTTATATTATCACTCATGCAAGTGAGAACTTATGTTAGTCCTCTTTCTGTACTTGGGTTATTTCATTTAACCTAATGTCTTCTAGTTCCATCTATGTTGCTGCTAATAACTTGACTTCATTATAGCTGATGATATTTTTATAGCTGAATAACATTCCACTATGTATATATACACCACATTTTCATTACGCATTCATCTACCGATAAACACTTAGGTTGATTCCATATCTTGACTACTGTGAATGGTACTGTAATAAATGTGAGATTGCAAATATATTTCAGTGTGCTGATTTCCCTACATTTGAATATATATCAAGGAGTGGGATTGCTGGATTATATGGTAGTTCTTTTAGTAGTTTGTTGAGGAACCTCTATGCCATTTTCCACAGTGGGAATTTACATTCCCACCAATAGTGTACAGGCATTCCCCTTCTCTGCATCCTTCCCAGCATCTATCATTTTTTAGTCTTTTTGATAAAAGCCCTTTTAACTGCTGTGAGATAATATCTCACTATGGCTTTGATTTGTATTTCTGTGCTAACTAGTGATGTTAAGCATTTTTTAATATACTTGTCAGCCATTTGTATGTTTTCTTTTGAGAAATATCTATTTAGACCTTTAGCCTATTTTTAAATTGAATTAATCTTGATTTTTTACTACTGAGTTTTTTGAACTCCTTATATATTCTGGTATTAACCCCTGTCAGTTTAATAGTTTTTATTTTTTCATGTGCCACAGATTATCTGTTCACTTTGCTGATTGCTTCTTTTGCTGTGCAAAAGCGTTTTTTTAGCTTGATGTTATCCCATTTGTCCATTGTTGCTTTGGTTGGTGGACTTTTAAGGTCTTACCCAAGATTTTTGCCTGAATCAATGTCTTAGAGCTTTTTCCCAATGTCTTTCTCCATTAGGTTCATAGTTCAGGTCTTAAATTTAATTCTGTAATCCATTTTGATTTGATTCTTACATATGATGAGAGATAGGGATTATTTTCATTCTTCTACCTGTAGATACCCAGTTTTTCCAGCATAAAATTGTTGAGACACTGTCCTTTTGTCAATGTATGTTTCTGGTGCCTTTGTCAAAAATAAGTGGATTTCTTTGTTTTCTCTTCCAATTGGTCTGTGTCTGTTTTTTTTTTTTTTTTTTTTTTTTTATTGTTGGGGATTCATTGAGGGTACAATAAGCCAGTTACACTGATTGCAATTGTTAGGTAAAGTCCCTCTTGCAATCATGTCTTGCCCCCATAAAGTGTGACACACACCAAGGTCTGTGTCTGTTTTTATGCCAATAGCACGCTGTTTGGGTTATTACAGTTCTGCAGTATATTTTGAAGTCTGATAATGTGACTATTCTAACATTGTTCTTTATGCTCAAGATAACTTTGGCTATTCAAGGTCTTTTTTGGTTTCATATAAATTTCACAATTATCTTTTCTATTTCTGTGAAGAATGTCTTTGGTATTTTAATATAGAAATTACATTGAATCTATAGTTTGCTTTGGGTAATAAGGACATTTTAACAATATTTTCCTTCTTCAAATCTGTGAACATGGGATATCTTCCATTTTGTGTGTTCCCTGCAATTGTTTTCATCAGTGTTGTATAGTATTTATTGAAGAGATCTTTTACTTCTTTGATTAAATTCATTTCTTGATTTTTTTTAAAATAACTATTATAACTGAAATTCCTCTTGATCTCTTTTTCAGTTTGTTCACTGTTGATGTATAGAAATGCTATTGATTTTTGTATGTTGATTTTGTATTCTGCTTCTAGAATGAATTTGTCTATCAGTTCTAACAGTTTTTTGGTGAGTCTCTAGGGTTTCCTAAATATAAGAAAATGTTGTTTTGGGGCGGCGCCCGTGGCTCAAGGAGTAGGCGCTGGCCCCATATACCAGAGGTGGCAGGTTCAAATCTGGCCCCAGCAAAAAACTGCAAAAAAAAAAAAAAAAATGTTGTTTATAAGCAAGGCTAATTTGAAGTCTTTCTCTACAATTTGGATGCCCTATGTTTCTTTCTCTTGCCTAATTGCTAAGGCTAGGATTTCCAGAACTGTGTTTAATAAAAATGGTCAAAGTGGGCGTCCTTATCTTGTTCTAGATTTTACAATTAGTGTTTCCTCAGTTAATACAATGTTAACTATGGGTTTGTCGTGTATGGCTTTAATTATTGTGAACTATTTCCCTACATTAAAACACATTAAACTACATTTTAATGAGAGATTTTTTTATCACAAAGTGATTTTGAATTTTATCAAATGCTTTTTCTACATGTGTTGAAATGATTTTATTGTTTCTTTCTTCTGTTTATGTCAAGTATCATGTTTATTGATTTGTGTATGTTTAACCATCCTTGCTTCAATGGAATGAATACTGTTTGTTCATGCTGAAAGATCTTTTAAATATGTTGTTGAATTTAATTTGCTAGTACAGTTTTTGGCCAGGGCTGGGTTTGAACCCACCATCTCCAGTATATGGGACCAGTGCCCTACTCCTTTGAGCCACAGACGCCACCAATTTGCTAGTATTTTGTTGAAGATTTTTGCATATGTTCATTAGGAACATTGGCCTATAGTTTTCTTTTGTTGTGTGTTTGTCTGGTTTTGGTCTCTGGGTAATGCTGGCTTCATAGAATGAATATTCCTTCTTCTTCTTCAACTTTTTGGAGTAGTTTGAGTAGGAATGGTACTAGTTCTTCAAATGTTTGACAGAATTCAGTATTGAAGCCATCAGGTCCTGAGATTTTCATTGATAAGAGACTTTTTATTATTGTTTTCATCTTATTACTTTTATTGGTCTAAGTTTTCTATTTATCATTCAGTCTTGGCAGGTTGTATGTGTTGAACAAATTACATATTCTTTACAGGTCAGAGGAGTCTAATCTGTAACAAATATTTAGTTTATTGCTGTACGTCAGTTATTTTATTTTAAAAATTAAACTTGAAGAAGTTAACATTTTATTTGTGATAAATGATGTATTAAGTACATAACTTGATGTTCATATAGTAAAATTGTAACTTTGATATTTCCAATAAAGTACTCTCAACACTTCACAAAGAGTCACCTTTCCCTCTCAGTTCTCATCACAGCCAGCCCTAGTTCTGGTCTGTTTCATTAGTTTCCAATCTGCTTGCTCTCACTCACATGTTTTTTCTCTCTCCCTCCCACTTTTTTCTTCAAGACCCTGAAAAGTCCAGTGGATCCCTATCTTTCAAATTCATCCTCTTCTCTTCTTTCCATTTTTCCATGAATGGTTCATATTCAGCCTAATTTTCTGTTCCTTGTTGAGGACAGAAGCAGCATGATATAGCAGAAAGGGCCTGAGAGTCACAGACATAGTCTCCTTCCTATTCTGCCACTTAACTAGCTGAGGAATCTTAGGCAAATCACTTGACTTCACTGAGTCTTACTTTCCACATGTAACACCTTCTAGGGCTTGTGAGATTTAGTGATAAATACATAAAGTATCTAGTTCATTGTCTCTTAACTTTTTATGCTTACGGTCTGAGGTAAACAGTGTATAATACATTTAACATATATCTGATTTTTAAAATAATCCTGAAAAAAATGCAATTATGGAAGGTGAAACTCTTCTATAATTGGTAGAGTTTATAAAGGACTGTCTTGAATTCAGGTCAAGCTATGTATTTTCATACCACATGGCCATACCAGATCCTTGGTGTTCTGCTTTTACCATGTTGCACCTGTCTCTATTCTCTGACTTCCTTTTTAACTCTAACATAAAATTTTCATATTATTGTTTTATAATAAATAGTTTCACATAAATAGTTCTGCTTCCCCTTTTTGAGGAAAGGGGAAACACACTGTTTGAAACCACAGCCCTTTTTATATTTTATTTTAGTCCCTACAGAGTATCAAATACCCATATACACTCAATAAATATTTGATGTATATAGTACTACCTATAATTTAGTTTCACCATTGTTCTTAATCTTTTATATCCTTTTTTATAGCTCATTTCAGCGGCCACGCGGCACTCCTCACTTGGATGACAGCGAATACTGGTCCAACAGGGCAGCCTCGTATAGGGGAAAATCCCACCGTCCCGCCTTTGAGAATAGCATGGACAAGATGTACAGGAACTTATACAAAAAGGCCTGTAGTTCTGTTTCTCATACACAAGAAAGCTTCTGAGATCATCCACCATAAACTGGATGAATGCCCATGTCAACTTCTCAATGAAAACGTTTGATGTGATCCATATCTGTATTCCTTTTTTTTTTAAACAGGTGATTTTACTTGAGTACAGTAGTTAGTCTTGAATAAGTTTATTACTTCAAATGGTAAATTACCATAGGCAAGTATTTTTTTCTTTTTTTACAGAAGAATGTGCTATTTTCCAATGTCAAAGCTCTGTGACACAATCACAACCTCCAATCTATGACAAGGCTATTCTGTGACATATCTCTCTTGTCACCATCCACAAACCAAGAATAGGTTCTTTCTAGAAATGTTCTGCCTTAATCGTCTCATAATTTTTTTTCATCTGCTTGTCTGGTTATCTTGTCTGTGTAATATTAAATTAATGTTAAATAACTTTTCTTGGTAATGAGCAAACATATATACTATCAGAAATGAATTTTCCAATGAGTTAAATTCTGTTTTAATTAGCAATTTCTACTTTGTTCTCAACTCAGAAAACACTGTACTTTTTAGCTCACAAGAAATAATTTTCTTTTTAAAGCTTATGTTAATCATTCACTCCTTCTCTGAAGAGCTACCTAATTTACCTAAAATGTATAATATTTACTATAAATAGCAGTAACCAGGTATGATCCCAAATATAAATCATTTTTGAAGATAGAATTCCTTGTATGATTTTCTCCTAAGGCCATACCTTTGGTGCAACCAGCATCAAAAAATAGCCTTTGTAAGCTTATAGAAACTCAAAGATAGTATGGGAATTATATTGTAATTTGATCTCTTTGGAATTTTCATATGTATCATATACGGTCCAAGAAAGTCATTTTCTCACTATCCTGTTATCCGAGTTATCCACAGGGAATATTATAGTTGAACATTTTGTAGTAGACTCTCAAAAATCTGCTGGTTGATTGACAAAATGTTTTCCTCCTGTTACTCCAGCACATACCTGTGAACCCAGTGACACTTTGAAGATATAAATAAATCAGTTACCTCATTAATAAATCAATTACCTCTCACCAGAGAGTGGGAGGAGGGAAACCAAGGAGTAGGAAATAAGTGAATTTGGCTTATAAGCTTGAAGAGTTGACTATAAGATAATGTTTCCTCACTGATTCTGTCTTTGGTTAATTTCACAGTTACGTTTTAAAAAGGAAAGAAATAAATGACTTGAACTTCCAAATTTGAAATTAACATATGGACTTTTTTAGTAATAGAACTTTTAAACATGCTAAAAATGTTTCACTATGGTGATCTGTGATACATTAGAAAGGCATTATAGGCCAGAAGTCCTGGGCTTTAGTGTTCCATCCCTGCCATTTTCGAGTTCTCTTTAATTATCTGGTCCTTTGTTTCCTCAGCTATCAAATGAATAGAAACAGTAGATCCCAAACTATGTTCTCTGGACCAGGAGCACTGTTCTAGGAGATGATTATAGAAATGCATTATATTATGGCTACTATCCGTCCTCCCCTCATTATACTCCTCCCCAAATGCCATCCTCAGTTACATGTGGATACCAATTAGGTAACTGTTAGATTCTATAATCTCTGAGTTATCCGTGGCTGCAGAGTTTTTCTAATTTTTAATTTTTGTATAGACAGAGTCTTGTTCTGTTGCCCAGGCTGAAGGTTATATGATAATGCTTTGCACAATAAGCTTTTGAAGATCAATATTGAATAATGTTCTTTTTAAAAAATGATATCCTCCGTGGAAATAGTGTTTTTTTTTTTTTTGGAAAAAAAATCGAAAAATTCTTCCTTTAAAAATTGCTGTTTGGTGAAAAGAACAAATAAGACCTTCAACAAAAATGTTTTGACTATTACAGAAATCTCCTAAATAAATAAGTACTACAAAAATTACTAATTGCACCCATATGTGCCATCGACTATGACAAAAGCAGCAAAATGTAGGGCTCGAAAGGGAACTTCAGGAATGGATATTCCGAAAGACTTTTTCCCATGGATTAAATTTAGCATCTGTCTGAAAGTTGAGGGCTAACTTCCAGATACATAGCATCTTTGTTAAGTATCTGATTATATTTTCCTTAGGGTAAGAAGTGGTTTTCATTGCTCTAATGATTACTGTAAGTTCTTATGCTGTATTGTTTTTAAACAGTAAAACTTTTAAGTACTAACGGTTGTCTTTTCTCATTCATAGAAACAGAAAGGTGAAGTTTATATTCTCTGAGCCTTTTTTCTATATTTCCCACAAACCTAGTAACAACTGTAAGACTTAGTTGTAAAAGATTAATAGACTTTTCTTCCTTTTGATATATGTTATTCCTTGTTAAAAAAAAAAACTATAAGAATTTCAGGAAAGAAAATGTCAAATTCAACAAAGAAGTAAAGATGAATCATGGAGTCTTTCGTGGTTCTCCTAGTAGCTGTATCACCTCAAATAAGTCACTTAATCTTTGGAGCTCTGTATTTCTCACCAATAAAGTCATAAAGGGGTTAATTTAGAATGATCCTTTAACATTCCATCATTTCTATACTTGTACAGTTAATTAATATGGATGATCAGGAAGTCCTAGGCAGCAGGATTATGTATGTTGTGACTTCAAAGATTATGCCCCTCATTATAAATCTGGAGCAAATAGAGAATTCTCATTATTGTGGGTTTTTTGGAAAATAATAGCTTTATTGAGACATAATTCACTCTGAAAAAATATACAATTAAGTGTTCCTACTGTATTCACAGAGTTGCACAACTATAACTACTAGCTAATTGTAGAATATTTTATTATTCCCTAAAAGAAATCCTGTACCCATTGGCAATCACTTCCCACTACTTCCTCCTTTCAGTCCCTGGAAAGAACTAATCTGTCTGTCTCTGTGCCAGTCTGGACATTTCATGTAAATGGAATTACACACTGTGTAACCATTGTGTCTGGTACCTTTCACTTAGAATATTTTCAGAAACATATTTTACTGATTCATGTATGTGTATCAGTATTTTATCCATTTTTATTACTAAATAATAATCTACTAAGTGAATATACCACATTTTGTTTATCTGTTCAGTTGAAGACACTTGGATTATTTTCACTTTTGGGGTGTTCTGAAATGCTGCTTTGAATATTTGTATTTGTTTTTTGTATAGATAAGGAATTTCATTTCTCTTTAGTACACAACTAGGAGTCGAATTGCTGGATCACACTGAAACTCTATGTTTAACATTTTGAGGAACTATCCACCTGTTTTCCATGTAAAACTGTACCATTTTACAGTTGTTTTCATTTTTGTGTTACCTTAGGATTTTAGCATAGTTACATATTCAAGTCTCATCCATCTATTCACCACGAATGTGTTCAGCTCTGTGTTAAAAGTAGAAGTTATAAAATTTTAAAATGTATTTTTAAAAGTATGAAGACAAAAACAGTGTACTTAAGCATCCGCAATGGTTTGGTAACTTGTGTGATACGGGTATGCAAGAACGGGAATAAGAGCCTTCTAGCTGATGAAACAGAACATGCAAGGGCATGAAAATGGTTACTAGAACCTTACAATATTGTTTAAAGTCTGGCAATGTGATGCTTCCAGATCTTTTGCTGAAAGTCGTTTTGGCTATTTGGGCTCTTTTCTGGTTCTAAATGAAGTGTAGAATTATTTTCTGTAGATCTGTGAAAATTTATGTTAGTATTTTGATGGAGATTGCATTGAATATATAAATCACTTTGGGAGGTATGGGCATTTTGTTAGGTCATTAAATCTGAAATGTTCGATTTTGAATGCATTTGGATTCTGTACTGTGATGATACATGAAAAATTTAAATGTATTATCCATAAAATAGGAATGATACTTATCTAGGATAGTTACTATGAAGACTTAAAGTAGTAAAAGATGCAGAGTGACTAGTATTGCACCTGACAAATAAGGGACTTTTAAAGATAAGTCTGTACTTTTTTTTGTCGTCATTAGCTTTATTGTTTTGTGCACAAAACCATCCAGGTTGCATCAAATCATTATTTCTTCTTTGAAAAATTCTATTAACTTTGTATACCTTGTGCAAGTTGGTAGAGAGGTTTTATGTAGAGTTTACAAATGAAATTAATCACATCACTTCAGTCTGAGAATATTGTCCATTTAAACTGTACAGTTAAGGTATTATTTTAAAAACAAAAACAAATTTAGTTTGAGAATATGTTCTCTAAAACCAATTTCCATCCTAGGAAGTTTGTCTGTTTTTGTTTTCTGGATTTAACACCATTATATTTTATAAAATTAACCCTTTTCTTCTGATTTGCCTCCAAATTAGAGGAAGATGTCAATCACCCTAGTTCATCAGAAGTGATGCTAAATGATCATTTGAATAGCTCTCAGGAATTTTTAGGGAATGTGGTTGAGAAATCGTCTTTCTTCCGAAGATCTTTCTTCAGAAGATCATAAGGTGGAACACATATGCACATACCTATTGTTTTAAGTTGACTCATCTTAGATCTACCAGAAAATTCTGCAGAACTTTTAAATTAAAAAAATTAAATTATATAATTTTCCTTTTAAAGATCTCAACCTAAGAAATATTCTATTATTTACATATTTTTATAAGTTTCTATCATTGAAGTATCATATTTTAGCTATCATATCTTATTACATATGAATTACTCATTACTTAGAAAAATAGCCTAGTGGTTATGTATGTGGCCTCAGGAATAATATTGCTGGATTCAATTCCTGGTCTAACCACTGAATAACTGTGCGACCTTAAATAAATTACCTAATTTCTCTGTATCTCAGTTTTCTTATCTGTAAAATTAAGGTATTATGTTACCAATCCTTTGGGGTCATTATAAAGATAAACTTAGTTAACAATTATTAAGTGCTTCAGATAATCCCCAGGACATGGTGACGACTCTATTGATAATATCATTTATTATTATAATGTTTTATGTAGGTGACTGATCTATGGGGCTCATCTAAAATGTCTGTTTTCTGAAATAACATTGTATTAAATAAAAAGTTATATTGAAAAAGAATTTACCACTCTACTCAACAGGACATTTAAAAAATATTTTAAATATTCCTAAAGGATAGACAAAATTATGCTCTCCTGATTCTCCTTTGTGGCCTACCAGTTGTTCACATGTGATCTATTCCTACATCTCTGCTGCATAAAGACTGTGTTTTGTCATAGAATAGCTGCATGATTTGGATAATCATGTTTTTGTTGATAATCTTAAACAAAAACAGTCAATCTTTTCAGTTCCACTGGAAACCCAGCGGGGAATTGTTTTTGCCAAATGAGAGAAAAGATGCCAGCTTTTGAGTTAGAAAATGTTTTCAAGTGTTTATCCTGGAAACGTGGAAGAAAAAGAACATTGGACTCCAGTGAATTTGTACCTACCAAACATTTAAGGCCCTGGAAAAACTATTTCTAATAAAGTTTTACAATAAATGATAGCTTGTGTTTTATATAACCCATTATCATTTTCAACTATTTTACTTATTTCATTGTTTCCCTCTATAAACTGTTTGTGAATTAGGTCGGGCAGAGATTACAATTTACATTTTTTACAAATGAGAAAATTCAAGTGTAGTCTAAGTGTCTCTTAGAGGTCATACCATGGAGTGTAAGTCACTGAACCAGAACTTAAACCCAGATGTTAGTATTTTCTCATAAATAGTTCTTAGTACTTTTCCCTACTATTGCTTCATTTTCCTTAGCTATTGAGTTTAATATTGGATTTTAAGGGTGGCGCCTGTGGCTTAGTCGGTAAGGCGCCAGCCCCATATACCGAGGGTGGCGGGTTCAAACCCAGCCCCAGCTGAACTGCAACCAAAAAATAGCCGGGCGTTGTGGCGGGTGCCTGTAGTCCCAGCTACTCGGGAGGCTGAGGCAAGAGAATTGCTTAAGCCCAGGAGTTGGAGGTTGCTGTGAGCTGTGTGATGCCACGGCACTCTACCAAGGGGTATAAAGTGAGACTCTGTCTCTACAAAAAAAAAATATATATATATTGGATTTTAAGAGGTGATACTTGGTTCTCCGTGATTGATCCATTTCTGTTGACTCAGTAGAAGCAAGTTTTCCATTATTCAAAACTTTTTTTGTATGTTTGTGAATAACTCAAAACATTTGCTTTTTCTACTTCTCCTCTGTCCCTGTTGGTCAGTTCATGCACTTAGTAACTCATTTTGAACAGGGAGGGAAATTCAACTAGTCAACTTGTAACCCTACTAGAAACGTTTAGTGTGAAAAGTCCATGAGATTTTAAAATTATCTTACAGTGTAATGATTTCACAGAGATCTAGTTAGCACAGATAATTGGAAATTGTCATAATTTTTCTAGAGATAGGATTCAGAACTAGAATAGCTGAATATCATGTCTTTAGTGAGCTGTGCATGATTATATAATATTCAAACATCTACAGCTGGTGAGGCTTTTTGGTTATTTATGAGGTCTGACAATTAAGTTCACAAAGTCATCTTAGAAAAAGTGTTACACACCTCATTGCTGAATATCCCTACAGTCACTGGATGGCCACCAAGGGAGTACTTGGAAGATGACCACAGTGATATTCAGCAATGAGGTGTGTAGCACTTTTGGAGGATGAGTTCACAACCTTAATTGTCCAATCTCATATGTAAAGATCAGTGGTTCTGAATCCTAACTGATCAGAATAACTCAAGAAGCCTATTAAAAACCCCAACATCTAGATATCATGATGCAGTAATTTTTTTTTTTTTTTGAGACAGAGTCTTACTATGTCACCCTCAGTAGAGTGCTGTGGCATCATAGCTCACAGCAACCTCAATCTCTTGGGCTTAAGTGATTCTCTTGCCTCAGCCTCCCAAGTAGCTGGGACTACAGGCGCTAACCACAATGCCTGGCTGTTTTTGTTGTTGTTATTGCAGTTGTCGTTTTTTTTTTTTTTTTTTAGCTAGCCTGGGCCGGGTTCAAACTGCCAGCCTCTGTGTATGTGGCTGGCACCCTTTCTACATGATTGTAATACTTGCTCAGATTTGAGAAGCATGGCTGTAACACCTATTCACAGCTTCCTCTGTAGTAAGGAACATGTGGGACTTTTTTTCTGATCTTAATTTGTCCTTTTAAAACATTTACATTATATTAGCCTCTTCACTACCTGAATGGTATTATATTCTTATCTTTTATAAAAATAGGCAAAAAATACCTTGAGCTCCAAGAAGTATAATGGTTGGCCCTTGATTTCTGTGTGAATTATGTACCTTGGGTTATCCATAGCTAACCTTTAAATGGGGAGGAAGGAGTGGGGCAAGTGTTCTCTCCTTTCATCTAAGCAGCTAGCAAGATCATCCACTTATTTATGCTTTCATTAACCTAGTAGTACTTGCTATGAACTCCATTATAAGTACTCTTGGGCAATTATAAATAAGATGTAAATGGAATGCTCACAAATACATTGCAGTGCACCATCAAATGTTAAGTGTATGATGGATATATACTCAGGTGAGTACTTTAAAAGCATGAAAAATGAAGCAAACTCTTCCTTAATTAGTTTAGGAAGCTATCACAAAGGATATATTGATCTTAAAGGATGATTTTATCAGAACAGGAGAGGCAGGACATTGGAGCTTTCATGGAGACATGAAGAAGCACATGATAGGGAACTGCAGGAAGGTTGGTCTGGCTAGAGAACAAGAGCATCTGGTAAAACGGAAATGATTGTTGAAATTGCATCAAGACCCTTCTTTATATGCTTACTATAGAACCTGAACTTCGTCTCCTTCCCCCCAAAAGTCTTTGGTGCTCAAATTATGCCATTTCATTCTCATAGTATGATTAAGAAGATATGTCTTACATTGCAAAGGTCATATTAAGGCCAAGGGTAAGAGTTTGGTAGTCTGTGTTGCTCCAGATATTTCCCACCTTTAAGCATATTTATTGAAAATTTGTGTATTAACTGGATGACAAAAAAAAAAAAGAAATACTAACTTCTTTAACATTCTCACAGAACTTTCCATGTAATTCAGCAGATAACATAAGTACTTGAAAGGACCACAGTAAGAAAACACAAAGGAATCTGTATTTGCTGAGAAGTCAATGCGTAGTGTGAGGTCAAGGAATGGCGAGAACTAAAGTCATGTATCTGAAAAGGAGTTAGGAGGACAGAGTAGGGGCGTGACTTCATTCTGAAGGACAGTTGAACTGGAATCAATGGGAAAGGAGAAAGGTATGTTAAGTGGGAAAAACTGAGCAATGGCGTAAAGGTATGAAAACAAGGGTTAATGAAGTATGTTTGAGGGCAGCAAGTTGCTCACTTACCTGGAGCTAGATTGTCATGTAAGGGAGCACATTGGTGAGACTGACAACAAATAAAATGGCTTCTAAACGAAACGAAACGAAACCTTCAGAAAAGCTTGTAAGAAAGGTTTTCCCGAATTTACTTTTGACCCATCTTAAAGATCTCACAAGAATTCTAAGACTCAGTTGAACTTTTAAAAATAATTATTTTACAATATAAAAATACTTCCTGGCATTAAGACACTTTCAAATGTCAAACTCATTGCCAGAGATTTTCTAGCTTAAACTCATGCTGTTTAGATGTGGTGGGAAGCGTTTTAGATAGCTTTGTAAGCTAGGGTTAAACTTTTTTCCCCTCAAGGAAATAGAAAAGTATAGTCATTGGCCCTGAGTGTACAAAAAGCACTGTTGTCACATCTTCATCTCCGAGGTGCCTGGGTTTTCAGTAAAGACACATTATCATTCACTGTTTACCTAAAGCCGGTAAACTTCAGGAACTAAGAATGAAACTATATTCATAAGGGTCTCCTTTACTTAAACATCAAAGATTAGTATGTGACTTAAACTCCCCACAGAAGGAAACAAGGGACGCCTTCTCAGCAACACCGGTAAGCCAACCAAGTTGGGCGAATCAGAAAAGATGCTGTTGACTGTGTTTCTTGGAATTGAAATAATGGCTCATAACACTGTCTCAAAACTTTTGCAGTAACCCACATATAAAAATATTTTCTGGGCCAGGTATAGTAGCTCATGTCTATAATCCTAGTACTCTGGGAGGTCAAGGCAGATGGATTGCCTGAGCTCAGAAGTTGGGAGACCAGCCTGAGCAAGAACAAGACCCACATCTCTACTAAAACTAGAAAAATTAGCAGGGTGTCATGGTGGGTGCCTGTAGTCCCAGCTACTGGGGAGGCTTAGGCAGGAGGATCTCTTGAACCCAAGAGTTTGAGGTCGCTGTGAGCTAGGCTGTTGCCACAGCACTCTAGCCTAGGGCAACAGAAAAAAGAGTTCTGGTATGCTTGGAACCATTACATCAGTTTTTCTTGGTAAGTATTTCAGTTTTCATTGAACTTTTCAAATATTTATTATTTCCTGAGTTTGGAAAGCAGTACTGCATAAAAATTAGAAGATTCATACCCTGTTTCCCTGAAAACAAGACAGTGTCTTATTTTAAAGTGTGCTCCCAAAGATGCGCTAGGTCTTATTTTCAGGGGACGTCTTATCTTTCCTGTGGTAGGTCTCATTTTCGGGGAAACAGGGTAGAAGTTGGTTATATGAAAGTAAAAATCTTGAGATAACTTGGTAATTTTTTGGTACATTTTATTGCCATAGTCTATGCATCTTTACACGTTGGGTTTTTTCCTCCAAATTTTGTAGCCTCCTAAGTCTTTTAACATTAGTGCATAAATATCTCTTCACATTTCTAAAGTGATGCATAAATGTATTCCTTAATGGCTGATATTGTACTTAACCATTCTTACATTGGAAATTTAGGTTGTTTCCTAATATGTGTCTATTTTATATTTAGACTGGAGAAAGACATATGAGCACTACAGGTAGGTTATGTGATCTACTTGCATTGTGCAAGCAGAAAATGGATGACAGAAGGATTATTCTTCCTTCCTTGTTTGTTTGTACCAGAACCCTCTATTGTTTACATACATTTTAGCCTTGGTGCCATTTTCAGAAGCTTTATTTGTCTCACTTACTTTTTTCGTTTGGATAAGGCTTAAATATAAAATCCATCTGCGAAGCATATTGTATATTCACATTGAAGGCTAAAAACCCATTTTTAATTAAAACTTTATTCAGCACTCATGGTTCACTTTGTCCTGTTTTTATTATGAAACACTTCAGTCTTCTTCCTAAAACACATATGTCTTGAACATTTCAAGATGTTTCTTGTTGCTCGTGCAAAACTCGTTTCTTTCTGCTGTCAGCTCAGTGCCATATGCTCTGGCTGTTCATCTTGCTTCCTTTTCTGGCATTTATATAGGCAACATCTTGTATGTAATGCAAGTTAGTTTTATTCTCTTCTCTTGTAAAACTTGTCAGAAGGTAAAATAGCAAACTGGAAATACTGAATAATACTCTGGTATGTTAGGTTTTATAATGCATGATTATAAAGGATGAATCTTTCTTGAATTCCTAATATTTAGAAGATACGAAGAGAAAATTTGTGCAGTGATACCGGAAGTCTTACCAGATGTGAATGATTAAAATTTAGATGCTATTGTGTGCAACAGCACACAAGTTAGAATTTGCAGTTCCTTAGTATTGATTATTAAACTAAATGTGAAGACTGGAGGAGCAGGAAGAAGAAACATGAAAATCAGATCATCCCTTTTATTTGTAGGTGCACACCATTATGTTCTCATCTTAAAGTCTGTTTGCAGGTTTATCCACACCACTGAAGTAGTCTTTGAGATAAGCTGTGTTAGACAAGCTAGCCAAGTCAGGATGAACTAGTTTTAATAGTAGTGATGTTTAAGTTGAATCTGAATTGGAAAAGGCAACTATATCAGCATTAGAAAGTTTGCTTTGCCTTTAAAGAAAATTATTCGTTACAATATGTTTTACATTCTTAATAATACAAAATCCCAAAGCAGTAAACCCTCCACCATGGGAACTCTGAGTTCTCAATGTTTGAATTTTAAAATAGTTCTGAGCAATATTTTATTTTTTCTTTTAACTGGGTTGACTAGAACACCTAAATTTATCACATCTTTTTCAACCTCCTTGAACATACTGAATATATTTTATTTACTTTTCCAGCTCTTCCGAAGTATGATTGACAAATGTAAATTGGATGCATTTGAAGTGGATAATGTGATGTGTTGATATACGTGTACATGTGCTGATTCTGGCTTACCAATATGAACAGCAGTTACTCTGTCAGCCAGTACAAATGCAGGGCTATTGAGGTAGAGCTATTTGTGCCTGCCACAACTGTGTCCATGCTATCAATAATATGTCGCAGTTTTGTTTTTTTTTTAACATATTTTACCAGTGCTTGTTCTTTCCCTGTTGACAATTGGCACATTATTTCAGAATTTTTTTCCTCTTCAAGTTTACTTCTTATGATGCAGAGTAGGTTTGAGTACAAGGTTACCAATTTGGTACAATTGTATAAACCAAGAATGAATATGTTCTGTCAGATATTTTTGTCATCAACTTTGACTGTTATGGGAATTTTTTTATTTACTTTTTGTTCCATCTAAGTAAATGAACTTGTTGAATCCAAAGAGTGTCTATCTTCCAAATCCAATTTAATGTGTAAGGATAAAACTACTTTGGTTCTAATTCTGCGGTTCTCAACCTGTGGGTCGTGACCCCTTTGGGGGTCTCCTGCATATCAGGTATTTACATTACAATTCATAACAGTGGCAAAATTACAGTTATGAAGTAGCAACGAAAATAATTTTATGGTTGGGGGTCACCACAACATGAGAAACTGTATTAAAGGGTCATGGCATTAGGAAGGTTGAGAACCACTGTTCTATTTGTATATACATTTTAATATAAAGAAAAGCATAAAAACATTCTGCTTTATAGACTTTTTTATATGGTGACATATCATGTAGCTCTGCCCCTATATAGATCAGAATGCATATTTTCAACTATAGTATTGCACAGCTTATGGTAAAAATGTGCCAATACAAACATTATCGTGTATTTTATTTAAGTTAATGGTGTTTTCTTTCTGAAAAGGAAAAAATCAATCAACACAATGAAAGAAAAAAAATAGAAAGCTTTGTATATCTCATATGGCCATTTTGAAATGGGCTAATAGATTTTTTTTATTCCTTCAGTAACACTTGACTTAATTTCAATATATACATACTGAGTTATATCCTATAGGTTCATATAGTTTTCACTGGACTAAGACATATAAAAATGTGGAGTAGACAAGTTTAGTAGGTCATAGAAATCTCTCCGTATGTCTTGCATGGGGATATTTGGTGAGCCCTTTTGTGCTGGGTGCAGTGGTAAGTGCCAAGGACGGAGGACACAGAGATGAATGAAATCCCATCCCGGCCCATCAGGAATTTATGAGTCCTAAAGAGAAAGACATAAGCAGTTGTGTTCCCTTCCAACAGGGAACATATAATAGGTGTAAACAAATTCAGTTGTTACCCCAGAGGCTGAGTAAGTAAAAGAGAGGTGAGGAGAAGTGGTAAGGGGGAGGCATAAAATGTGCCTTCCTTTTTCAAGGAACAAGAGAAATGTATGTTCTCAACTCAATGTTATGAATACTTGAGTTTCAGTCATAAAACATTTTTTGAATGCTATTACTATCCTATCTTGGAAAAACAGAAAATATTCAAGTACCGAATATCATGGGGACAAAGGGAGGATATGGTTAATTCTGCTAGAGGAAAAGTCCAGGGAACATTTTACAGACATTTGGGCCAAGCCTTAAAGGATCCATGATATTTCAGTAGGCATCAGTGTGCAGAAGGGTGGTGTAGGCAAAGGGCACCAAAAAGATAGAGGAACGTGTGGTTGTCAAGATGACATATTCTTGCTACAATTCATTCTTAGATCTTATGGAAGAGTAGGAAGAATAGGATGCACAATGTTGACTAGTAAAAGCCATGGACTTGGCCAAATAAACCTTATTGGAAACCTGTCAGTATTATGCACCAGGAGAAAATAATGCCTAACCCCAGGGTTGGACAACCATGAGGGGCACTAGAAGGATTAAACAAGATAACACGTGAAATACTTAGCACAGTGGCTGGCACACAGTGCTCCATAAACATTAACTACCATTAACCAAAAATTAACTACCATTAATTTATTTTAAATTAATAACTACCATTATTAATTTGGTACCATTAAAATTAAAAATTAACTACCATTAGTTAAAAAATTAAAAATTAACTACCATTAATTTATTTTAAATTAATAACTACCATTATTAATTTAAAATAAATTCATTGTTTAAATTCATTTTAAACAATGAATTTATTTGAAATACTTTTTATTTGTAAAGGTTTATGTATTTCTATCCTTGGTAAGCAATCTATATGTTCCTGATATTGACGTGAGTGGAATCCAAGATGTACTTTGGTTAATTTACTGGGGTTCAAAATTTGTTGAACAGGACGTATTCAAAAACAAACCAGAGAAAACATGACAAAAAATTAGACCCCCTAAATCATTCTGAATAAATAGTTTCCCCAATGATAATTTTTTATTCATGCCATTGCATAGAAGTCCCAAATGTATTTATTTATTTTTTTAATGAAAACCTGTCCCCTGTGACCATCCAATGTCTTCATTGGGAACATTTTTCAACACAATATTGTGACCCTGAAGCTTAAAGAGGTTTATTTTTCCTTCCCCTTTTATATCCAGAAGCAAGCCTATTTAGAAAGAATTGGTTGATTAGAACATCTGACTCAGAAAACGGGACGGCCATGAATTTGGCTGAAGATTCAGAAACGTGTCTATGGGACAGTGATTATTACCAGGCTTCAAATGTCAGCAAACACTCCAGGGTTGCAGGAGAGAAAAAATAAAACACAGAAGCTTTAATGGCTTTTGCTGGGAGGTCTTTGAGGCAGGTTGGATGGAGTTATTTTCTGAACTCAAGATAGTCTTTTTGTTACTTGTCCAACTGGATTGTAAAGCCTGCTTCCACTGTACCTTGTAGAACGGAAAGTAACCATAATCCACTCACCAGTGTATGTGGAAAATGCAGAGATCTGTGTTTCAGCTAAGGTCTGTCTCCAGAGATCTACTCTGGAGCAAGTCCTATAAATAGGCAAAATCAAAGGAACTTGGTTAGCCGTTTAGACCCCGCCACAGACTCTGAGACTGGAGTTAAGAGTTCAGGATGTTTATTCAGGAGTGTCCTTGTGAGAGAAGGAAAGGACAAAAAATTGGGCAGAGTGGGAGTTTCTGCTACACCACAGGCCTGATAGCAGCTGTGGTCAAACGCACAAGGTGCTCTGGAGCTAAAATGGCCCGTCAGAGTCATGTGATAGGAGTCTGAAGTGGCCATGCCTTCACACTAATTAGTCACTACATGTGGACTGGTAAAGAGTGGGACCGTGGGCAAGGTGGCTCACAGCTGAGGTGATCCCTGATGAGGCTGACAGCTGAAGGCTGCCTCCCCACACAACTGTCAGCAGCTGGGAAATCAGATGTTTTTTTCCACATTAAAAAAAAAAAAAACTATTAGAGTACAAATGTTTTTGTTACATAGATACCTTGTAAAATGTTGAACTGAGGGATTTTGGTGTGTCTGTCACCAGAACAGTGTTCATTGTACCCAACGGTTTTAATCCCCCGTTTCCCATCCCACTCTTCCCCTTTCTTGATTTCCAATGTTCTTAATATCTTTATATGCATGATTTAGCTCCCACTTATTAGTGAGAACATATGCTGTTTGGTTTTCCATTCCTGAGATACTTCACTTAGGATACTGGTCCCAGTTCTATCAAAGTTGCTGCAAACAACATCATTCCTTTTTATTGGCTGAGTAGTATAGTACTCCATGGTGTGCGTGTGTACACAAAGGGTGCCAAAAAACTGTATACACGTTTTTAAGAAAGGAAAAATCTGTATTAAAATTGTAATATACAGGATGGCCATAAAGTTCGTGTGCAATTTTAAATTACACACTATTTCAAATTGCACACAAACTTTATGGCCACCCTGTATATCAAAACAAAAGCTAAATACAAGTCACATTGAGCACCTCTTGTAATTGCAGAACATGACTTGAATATTACAAATTTAATATAGTTTTTTACTTTCTAAAAATGTTATGTATCATATTTTCTCTATGAATTGATGGGAACTTAGGTTGGTTCTACAACCTAATGTTATTCACAATTGTAAATTGTAAATTGTGAATAAACATTCGGGTAAAGGTGACTTTTTGATAAAAGGACTTCTTTTCCTTTGGGTAGATATATAGGAGTGGAATTGCTGGATCAAATGGTAGGTCTACTTTTATTTCCTTAAGGAATCTCCATGTTGTTTTCCATACAGGTCATACTAATCTGCAGTCCCACCAATAGTGTGTAAGCATTTCTGTCTCTGTATCCATACCAGTATCTATTTTTTTTTAACTTATTAATAATGGCCATTCTAATAGGGGTAATAATGGCCATTCTAATAGGGATAACCTCATTATACTTTTAAGGCATTTCAGTAATTCTTTTGAAAAACTTCTGTTTATGTCTTTTGCCCACTCTTTGATTTTGATTTTTGTTTCTTCATTTTTTTGCTGATTTGAGTTCTTTATGGATTCTGGATGTTAGGCCTTTGTTAGATATACAGTTTGCAAATATTTTCTCCCATTCTATTAGCTGTTGATACACTCTGTTGATTATTTCCTTTGCTGCACAAAAGCTTTTTAAATTAATCAAGTTCCATTAGTTTATTTTTGTTGTTGCTGTATTTGCCTTTGCGGTCTTCATTATAAATTCATTGCTTAGGCTGATGTCTTAGAAGAGTTTTTCATAAGTTGTCTTCTAGAATTTTTATGGTTTTATGCTTTACATCTAAGTCTTTTATACATCTTGAATTAATTTTTGTATATGGTGAGAGAAGGGGTTTCTGTTTCAATCTTTGCATGTGGCTGTGTAACTTTACCAGCACCATCTCTTGAATAGTGCTTCTTTTCCCCAATGTATGTTGTTGACTGCTTTGTCAAAGATCAGTTGGTCATAACTATGTGGTTTTATTTCTGGGTTCTCTATTCTGTTCCATTGGTCTGTGTCTCTACTTTTATACCAGTACTGAGAGAGGATATGGGAAGGGTGAGGTCCAGGAGAACAGGTCTTCTCAAGGAGACCACAAGGATACATCTGCAGGGTACATGGTGACTCAGCTCATGGGAATTTGTAAACTTAACTTCCTGGAATTTGGAATTGTCCACTTCTGTGAAATCCTATAGTTCTGTGGGGGCTGGAATAGCATCTCCTGCTTGATTCAAAATGGCCAGTGAGAAAGATACCTGTGGGTTGGGACTTTCTGACTGGAGACAAAAGGGAAAGACCAAGCCAGTCGGGGAGCATGGCCATTTTGAATTCTTCTGTGAAGGAGCTTCACCAGCTGAAATAGAAGCCCTTCCTCTTGTAAACATCGTGTTTGGGTGCTCTTTCTCTCCACGGGGCTTTGTCTTCCTGCAACAGTACCACATTCTTTTGGCTACTATAGTCCTATAGTATAATTTGTAGTGAGTAACATGATACCCCCAGATTTGGTCTTTTTGCTTAGGATTGCTTTGGCTATTTGTGGCCTTTTTGGTTCCAAGTGAAGCTTATTTCTTGGTTTGTGAAATAAGATGTTGGCATTTTGATGGGAATTGCCTTGACTCTATGAATCACTTTGGACAATATATACATTTTAATGATGTTGTTTCTGCCAATCCATGAATAAGGGATGTTTTTGTATTTTTTGTGTCATCTGTGATTTTTTCATCGGTGTTTTTATAGCTCTCTTGTGGACATCTATCACCTCCTTTGTTAAGTATATCCCTAGGTATTTTTTCTTTGTAGCTATCATGAATCAAAAACTCAACTAGTATAAAAATATATAAAAAAATATAAAAATACTGTGCTGAGTACTTTGATTTTGTAACCTGAGACATTGTTGAATGTATTTATCAATTCTAGGAACCTTTTGGTGGAGTCTTCACGGTTTTGTAGATGCAAGATGACACCGTCAGCAAACAGGGATAATGTGAACTCTTCCTTCCTAATTTGGATGACTTATATTTCTTTCTCTTGGTGATCACACTGGCTAAGACTTCCAATACTATGTTGAATAGAAGTGGTGACAGTTCTTACAGGGGAATGCTTTCAACTTTTCCCCATTCCTGATAATGTTGGCTGTGGGTTTGTCTTTGCTTTTACAATTTTGAGATATTTTCCTTTTATGCCTAGTTTGTTAAGAGTTTTTTTTTTTATCATGAATGAGGGCTAGATTTATCAAATGCTTTTTCTGCATCTATTGAGATGGTCATGTGGGCTTCTGTTTATGTGGTCAGGAATGTTTATTGATATGCATTTTTTTTTTTTTTTTTTGTAGACAGAGTCTCACTTTGCTGCCCACCCTTGGTTAGAGTGCTGTGGCATCATAGCTCACAGCAACCTTAAACTCTTGAGCTCAAGCGATTCTCTTGCCTCGGCCTCCCGAGTGGCTGGGAGAACAGGCACCCACCACTATGCCTGGCTATTTTTATAGACAGGGTCTCGCTCTTGCTCAGCTGAGGGTCTTGAACTCCTGCACTCAGGCAATCCACCTGTCTCGGCTCCCAGAGTGCTAGGATTACAGGTGTGAGCCACCATGCCCGGCCCTATTACTAGTTATTTTAGTGATTACAGTCAGTCAATAAGCTTAAACCTTTGTTTCTTCTTCCATCTGCTTTCAACCTCTCTTGACCTTATAAGAACATAGATATGCTCTGATCTATCTCCTCATCTCATCTTTTGTCAGTTGCAAGTTTATATTGTCTAAGTTGTTAACATTTATATTTTGTTCTGCAGCAAAATTAGTCTCCCATGCTTTCTCTCCCATCTACTGTATTTTGCCATGTATAACGCACACTTTGTGCTCAATATTTTGAG
Source organism: Nycticebus coucang (assembly GCF_027406575.1). Classification (NCBI taxonomy): domain Eukaryota; kingdom Metazoa; phylum Chordata; class Mammalia; order Primates; family Lorisidae; genus Nycticebus; species Nycticebus coucang. The sequence goes on along the minus strand of NC_069801.1, from coordinate 45,038,649 downwards.
GGAAGAAAACACAGATTACATGATGCATGGGTTGTACTCAGTCCGTATCTATAGAAAAGATTTTAATTCTTTTATTTATGCTTCCACATTTAAAGTGTAAGTCTAGAATGCAATAATGATATTTGAATGCAAAATAATACCCTGGAATATAGTAATCAGTTTTGTTGAACTTACGGTAAACTTACAACAAAAGCATTTTTGGCCAACGAAGAGCAACATATTTTTCTTTGTACACTTTAGGTGGGAGCTAGCAATCTAGCTGATATTCTTACAAAAATTATTGGAAAACCCCTTGAAAAATGTTGAAGTGGTCTTTGTACATACACTGTAAGCTTTATGTTAACAGTTATTAAATATGCTAAAGAGCATAGCACAGAACTGCCAAGGGACATGTTGGACCTCCTTTATTTTACATAAAGCTTTTTGTACCATATGTTAGAAAATACATGCTAAAATTCCTTTTATAATACAAAAAAGTGCTTAAATATAAACAAATAAAAATTTGAATTAAAAGATTTAAACAAAAATGTTTTCTTTTTTCTGAAAGTCTGGGGGAAAACATCAGGTGTGTGCATTATACATGGGATCACCTTTTACATGGCAAATATGGTATTTTTTAGATTCCATAATTAATATTTTTTTAAAAAAATTTTGCCTTAGTACATATCTATTGATAAATCCTTTTATAACTGTGGAAAAATATATATGCTTATAATTTTAACCATGTGTAAGTATAAAATTGAGGGGCATTAAATACATTTTCAGTGTTGTACACCATCACCACTATCTATACCCAGACTTTTTCATTATCCCCTTCATAAACTCTGTACTCTCTAGACAATAGCTCCATTTATACTTGGAATCCTCTATTCTGTTGTCTGTCTGAATTGGCTTAGGTACCTCGTATAAGTGAAATCATTCAATATTTGTTTGGTGTCTTGCTTATTTCACTAAGCATAATGTTTTTGCAGTCCATTCACACTGTGGCACAGTCAAAATTTCCTTCCTTTCTATGGCTGAATAGTATTCTACTATGTGGATATAATACATGTTGTTTATCCACTCTTTTTTTTTTTTTTTTTTGAGACAGAGTCTCACTGTGTCATCCTTGATAGAGTGCCTGGTGTCACAGCTCACAGCAACCTCAAACTCTGGTGCTTAAGTGATTCTTTTGCCTCAGCCTCCCAAGTAGCTGCACTATAGGTGCTCACCACAACACCTGGCTATTTTTTTTGTTGCAGTTGTCATTGATGTTTAGGTGGCCCGGGCCGGGTTTGAACCATCAGCCTGGGTGGATGTGGCCGGCGCCCTACCCACTGAGCTATGGGGTAGGGCGTTGATCTGCTAATTTGTAATTTGTAATTTGTTGATGTGCTCTTCCTTTTCTTTTTCTGGTGATACTGAGACAACTTCATAAATTGCTAACACTTAGTAGCCTCTGACTCTATAATTTATTCTCTTTCTATGGCTAAAATGAGCTTTTGAAGAATAAGAGGATCTTTTGGATAGATTTGTTGCCCTTACTCTCCCTGACACTGTACCATTCGTGGCTACACTGTGGCTCCCAATTTATATAACATTCTGTGTCCTTAGAATCACCTGTACTTCTCCAAGCTCATCGGTTTTATATTCCTACACACCTGTGCTCTAGCCACACCAATTACCTCACTCTACCCCAGAGGTGCCATGCCCTTTTATCTGCTTGTCTTGCTTGTTGGTGCGGTTTCTTCTGTCTAAAATATAATTAATTCTATCTCTGTATAAGAAATCTCTGCTTACCAAGTAGAGTTAAAAGTCTAAGTCTAGGCCAGCTGTGGTGGCTCACCTCCATAATTCCAGCACTTTGGGAGGCTAAGGTGGGAGGATCACTTAAGGCCAGCAGTTTCAGACAAGCCTAAGTAACACAGTGAGACCCCCATCTCCACAAGTCATAGAGGTTAGCGAGACCTATGTCTACAAATAATTTTTCTTCAAAAATAGAAAAATCAGGCAAGCATGGTGGCATATGCTTGTAGTCATAGCTACTCAGGAGGCTGAGCCAAGAGGGTCTCTTGAGCCCAGAACTTTGAGGATGCATTGTTCTGTGGTTGCATGACTGCATCCAGCCTGGGTGACAGAATAAGACCCAAAATAAATTATCATGTTAAAAATTAGAGACCTGAGTTAAATGTCATTTTTCATAAAGCCTTCGCAGTTCTACTGGATAATGTGTTGCCCTGTTTGGCCCTTATTGCAATGTTCGCAAGAATTTGCCACTTGCCTGCCTTGTCCTGTTCAGCTGACCTCTGCTCGAACTGCAGGTGTTTTTCATATTTATTCCATTAACCCGGAAGCTACTGACATTGACAATGATTGCTGCTTGAGTGAGCAAGCAGTGGGCGTAGCACTGAATGCAGAGTCTGGGATCAGGGACTAATTTGGCCACTAAGTGGCAGGCCTTAGGAACATTCCCCCACCTCTCTGAGGTTTTTCATTTATAATGATGCAGCATCCTAGGCTGGTGCTGAGCACTAGATGAGATGAGATGATTGATGTCAAAGTGCTCTTTATGGAATAATTGTGAAGGTTTTTAAAATTGCCGATCTTATTCATCTTCATATACTTCTCACCCCAGATAAATTTCTACTTCTATAGGACATTTCCAGTTTTATGAATTACTTCTTAAATTACAAATAGAAAGGATGTAATTTTGGAATAAATGATTCATGAGTTGTTTTCATATTGTTTGGCTTGTTTATTTAGCCAATAAAAGTAATAAGTTTTTAATCATCAGTGTGGTCCAGTGATGAATGCCATGTTTCAGGAGGGAGTCATTCATCTGTCCCTGGAGGTGCAGAAGCATGGGGTTGCCTAACCTTCCCTGTCAGGGAGGCTGTCAGAGACATTCTGCCCTGTACTGAGGAGGGACGGAGGGCTGTACGAGCTAGCGTGAGCTAGCTCTGAGGGTCCGCACATTCTGAACAAATGTAATTCTAAAATTTATACACAAACCATACAGAGAGATGGACTAGTGCTTTTATATCCTATTCAGGAGATAAAGTGTAAAGGTTTGTTTTATTTTCCCTCTTTAAGAGAATGTTGTAGGTTTTTATATGAGATCCCAGTAAAAAATCTGACATTTCTACTTTCTGAGTCTAGGCTAAAGCTGAGATTTGATTTTGAAGTATGAAAGTAAACTCTAACTACCTTAATTTAAGTTTCTAGGATTTATGTTTATATATAACCTTTAAAATTCTCCCAACTTTTCACCCTGGAGAAAAGAGGAAATTACAGTAATCTTACTTACAGCTAGAAGTCTGGAGAGACACTTGATCTAGGTTAATGGAAAACTAATATGGCTTTGCCTGGGCTTCTGGCAGTTTCCATCCCCTTCTGACTGGTGTGAACTCTCACACCCAGGGACATGGTTATGGGTCTCGCATGTTAAATCCAGTGCTTTTGTCATCCAAGCTCAACTGAAAGTCACTTTAAAATATATTTCTTCAAAGTATTTTTAAGAGCACTGTTTGTTTTTAAACATTGTCCCTTCACAGTCCAAAGCCGCTTCTTAATGTTATCATTGCTCACGGCAAACCCATTTCAATTCTCTGAAAACTACTTTGCAGTATTTCTCTACTTGTGCTGTTGTCCCTCAAGCTAGCGTGACTTACTTTCCCTGAACCCTCCACTGCCACCAGCCCACCACCCCTCCCTGCCCCAAGGAGACCAGCGTGCGGTGCAGTCAAGGGCACACAATGCCAACTGTAAAGGGGCCTTAGATTTCATCTAATCTAATTCAGACCTGTGCGCTCTCTCATTAGGGATGAAAAACTGATGTGGTGGGAGACAGGGTCACAAAGCAAGTGGTGAAAAAGTAAGCGAGGATATAAATCTCTGGATCCCCGGTCTAGAGCGTTTACCCCGCCCTGTGCACTGAGTGGAGGTGGATTGGGATGAGGACGTCCAAGGGTTGCAGGGCAGTGGTTACAGCTCTCAGTGCGGTGACTGCCAGCTGGCCCATCGGACAGGCAGTTTCCTTTCAGGTGGCTTTATAGAGTGCCTGTAATCATCTTGTAATAAAATCACCATGAAGGAATCAGGACCCTACTGAAAAAATAAATAACAGGCTAGGTGACATCCCACACATTGACACAGTAGCAGGTAGAAATGGAGACATCAACCTAAGAAAAGGGGCCTGTGGAGGGAGGGAGAGTAAAGGAGAACGGGTTGGAAAAGGGCCACAGGAGCACTGGAGTCAGTGAGGCTGATACACCATGCTGGAGACTGGGGCAACTGAGGCACAAGCGGTGGAGGAAGCCTCTCTCTGCTGTCCCTCAAGTACCTTAACATTCTGAATATGAAGACAGGGTGTTAGGAGTTGGAGGCAGAAGAAGCTGCCTTGCTTTAAATTTATCTAGGATTATCCAAGTTCACAGTTGGGCATTCCCGGTCTTTCTGAAAAGATGGTGATGCTTGCCTACCCACCTCTAGGAACTGTAGGAATTTAACGAGACATCACACCTGACAGGGCTTTGTAACTCTGAAGTCCATGCAGACACTGCTCTCCATTATCCTTTCTCTTGATCACGGCTAGGAACTAGCGGAGGAACAGAGTGAAAACATTGTGTGGTAACTTTGACAGTACATTCGTCCATGATTCACTGGACATTTACCAAGCACTGGCTAAGCGCCCTACCACCAGGCGGTCTGGGTAAACACACTGTCCAACTTCAAAGAGCACCAGTCTGGGGCAAAGAATGTATGAAAATAATTATAACACTGGTATGAAACTCGCTATGTAGAGAAAAGAACAGGGGGCTGTGGAAGCTCAGAGAAAGGACATAAACCAATTTTGGTGTGTGGGGAGGCGTGAGGAAGTGTGTGTAGGAAGGAAGGATTCCTGACATGAGGAGGTGGTAGGAGCTGTGGGGAAGGAGGCCAGGGTGAGTGTTCCAGGCACAGGGAGCCACCGGGACAATGGCATGGGATGGGGAAGGACAGCTGAGTGAGTGGACCCTTGGAGGCCCCTCACATGGTGAGAGTGTGACAGACACGCGGATGAGGACGCAGATGCCCTGCACCCTCCCGTGCCTGCCTGGGAATGCAGGCTTCAACGTGCCTGCTTTCAACCCTCCAGGACGTGGTTATGGGTCTCACGTGATAAACTGAGTGCCTTTGCCACCCAAGCTCAACTGCAAATCACTTAAAAGATATTTCTACATCACGCCTGTAATGCTAGCACTCTGGGAGGTTGAGGTAGATGGATTGCCTGAGCTCACGCATTTGAAACCAGCCTGAGCAAGAGTGAGACCCTGTCTCTAAAAATAGCCGGGCATTGTGGTGGGCACCTGTCATCCCAGCTGCTTGGGAGGCTGAGGCAAGAGAATCGCTTGAGCCCAGGAGTCTGAGGTTGCTGTGAGCTGTGACACCACAGTACTCTACTGAGGGTGACAAAGTGAGACCCTCAAAAAAAAGTGAGACTGTCTCAATAAAAAAAAAGAGATATTTCTACAAAGTCTATCCAGACACTGTTCTTTATTATACTTCTCTTCCACCTCTCCCGTGTGGTGCCTGACTTGCCACTGACTTGAGATCTGGGCTCGGGCTCCCAGCACGGCCGGCACTCAGGTCTCTTAACTCCCAGCTTAGGGCTCCTCCTTCCGTTACTCCATTATAACAGAGGAGAAACATGGTGGTCCTCAGAGAACTCAGGGAGCAAAGAAGGCATCAAAGTTTGGACACGAGTAGCCCCAGTGCCGAGAATAGGGCCTTTCCTGGTGACAAAATGAGAGAAAAATCTCAAAACTGGAGGTGACTTCCGAGAAACCTTTGTATGTGCTATTTCTTCTGCCTGGCAGCCTCCCACTTCAGCACCCCCTTCAATAGCCAGCAGGGCTGAGCCTTGGTGGTAGACAGGGAAGCTTCCATGGTCTACATCCTAGGCGTCCTTTTCCCACTCCACAAAGCCCAAGTTGAAAGCTTGTTCTTGCTAAAAGGCTGTATTAGATTGGTTTCCCAGAAACAGAACACAGGACCAGTAGTTTATTTGGAAGGGAAGGGCATATTAACACTGCACAGTTGGAGCTCAATCCCCCTGAGAATCCCTGCAGAATAGTTTACAACAAGTCTCGAGTTGTCCCACTTGACAGCAAGGAACTGGCCATGTTTATTCACCAGCTCTCATCTGCCATCTATTCAGGCTGCTCCCAAGTGCATTAACTCCCAGTAAGGGAGCAGAGCATTCTTCTGGAGCCAGTGAAAGCCCTCAGCAGAGTTGTTGGGGCTGGGGAGGTCACCAGGAATTCACAGCAAACCGGGCTGGTAAGCCCTGGAGGATGCTGTGAATGGGACCCTGACAGCTTCTGCTCCAGTGGTCCAATGCCATCCTCTGCTGTCCCCCTCAGTAAACCTCACAGCTCTGTCTTAGCGGCAAGAACCTAAAACAAAATACGATTTGTAAGGGGAAATTAAACATATAGGGTTTATTTTTGCAAGCGAGTAAATACTACGTAGTATCTCTATTTTCTGGGAACCCATTATGCACCTCTGTACCTTGATACTTTGCATATGCTGTCCTTGATAACTTCTTCCAGGAATCTCTCATTCATCCTCCAAAGTCCTGCTCCATGATTCACTTTTCTGCTGCGCCCTTCCCGATTGCCCTGGTAGGATTAATTACTCCCTGCTCTTTGCTCTGACAGTGCATTGTGCTAGTTCTAAAACGCTCTCACTGTGCTTCCGTGTTCCTCTCACCTGCTACTAATGGTAGCGATAATGGCCCAGCTTATGAAGAGCTTTAGTTAAATGCTAAAGTACTTGATTTCAGTTAACTCATTGAATCTTCTCAACTACCACAGGAAGTAGCTGCAATTACCATCTCCATTTTTGTAGATGGGAAAACTAAGGGAAGCTAAGCACCTTTCCCAGTATCGGGTAGTTCACAAAGGGCGGAATTAGAATTTGGTTCCGGGAGATCACTCCTCCACGCCTCCTTCCTTGGCTGGAGTAGAGAAGGAGACCCAAGGACTAAACCCTGGGGACATTTCTAGCAGTTTTTGGCAGGGTCTAATGCCACATTAGAAAACACCTAGTCTTAAAATAGGTAGAACACAGATTTGCATTTTAGGAAGATCATTCTTGCCACAGGGCACAGGGTGAATTGGAAGAGGAGAGAGTGGGAACAGATAGAAGAGTCAAGGGGCTATTGGAATGACCCAGGGAAGAGATGCTGAAGTCTGGGCATCAGCATGGAACCTCTCACGCCTACTTACCGCCCAGTCACTGCCCCAGCTCTTCCCCCACGTGCAGGGCCCAACCCGCAGATATGCAAGTGGTGCCCTGCACACAGGTACCTGGCCACAGCGGCGTGTGGGGCTGAAATGAACCTGTAGCCCTATCGTGAGGAACTGTGGCTGCCAAGGAGGAAGGGCACCTGTCTCTTATTTGCACCAAACACCCACAGGGACTTGTGGTGGCCCTACCCATTTGTGTGCTCCAGACACCTCAAGCTATTTGTGCTGCTGGTTCTGTTTTAATGTTTGGCTTCCTCTGTGAGGGATGTGCTTTCACTCACTTGCTCTTTTTCACTTAGTCATACATCACAGTTTTTTTTAGCACCAACCATATGCGAGGTGTCCTTCTCCGTGAGGGGGATTCAGCAGGCACTGCCCATCTAGGGCAGTGGTTCTCAACCTTCCCAATGCCTCCTAATGCCATGACCCTTTAATACAGCTCCTCATGCTGTGGTGACCCCCAACCACAAAATTACTTTTGTTGCTACTTTATAACTGTAATTTGGCTATTGTTATGAATCGTAATGTAAATATCTGATATGCAGGATGTATTTTCATTGTTACAAAGCGGTCAGACCCTCAGTCTGAGAACGGCTGGTCTAGGGGGAGACCCATGCTAATGATGCATAAACTTAGCAGCGAATACTGAGACTGTGCTGGGTGTCAGGGGATCCTCTGGTCTGGGGTGCTGGTGGCTATGAGGAGATCATGACAGGGTGATAGGGATTCCTTCAGGATGTGAAAATAAGCAGGAATTAACCAGGCAGAGGGGGTGGGGCAGGGGAGAGGCCACCCTTTGTACTGCTCTACTATATTCAGCTGCAGCTTTGGGTGAGCTGAGATAGGTCTGGAGCCAGTAGAGACTCAGAATAATAAGGAGGAAACCAAAAGTGGAAGAATGGAGGGGCCTCTCTAACCTGCTGAGGGAGGGGTGGAGAGCCAGGTGGGAAGCGGGCAGTGGGAGGACGGGTGGGGAGACCTCTGAGAAGTTCTCCGAAGCAGGCTGCTGAGGAACTTCTGAAAATAGGATGTTGAATGCCTGACTTTAGATCATGCTTCTATGGTTTAAAGTCCTTACTGTCTTCCAATCTTCAGTATATTCTGCTGCATATAAGTATGTGTATGAATGGTTCAGAGAAAAATAGAGAAACGAGTTCAGTTGTCATAAGGATCAGTGGGGAACAACGGAGAAGGCAGAGCCACCTGAGGAGAGATCCCAGGGAGAGCGGAGGGGCAGTGGAAACGGCTTTGCAGGCAGGAGCACTGCCAGGAGGTGTACATGGAATCGGGTGTGTTTCCACCTCGAAGAAATGGAATTTTATTTGTGTCCGGTTGTGATTAGTGATCAGGGTAAAATCACAGAAGTAGGGGCAGCTTCAAGAGGGAGATGGAAAAGGGAAGGCACGCTCTCACCTCACTCTGTGTCAGTGGGCCGGGCTGCGGCCTCATTCAAGACGCCTAAGATCCGTTGTTTGAACTTAACTGAGGACACGTCTCCCACCAGTGACCTCCCAGCCAGCCACAGTGCAAAGCCTTCCAGGACCTTGGAAACTTATTAATTCAATAAACATTTATTGAGCACCTGTTCTTTTCTGGATACAAAATCAACTTTGGACATGGCCCTTGGACACTGCTGTTTGAAGGAGAGTCCACACCACAGTGTGGTGGGACAGAAGCAGGCCCAAGGGCTGTGGGGACAGGAGTGGGATCATGTCCCAGTGTGGTGTGGCAGAAGCAGGTCCAAGGCCCGTGGGGACAGGAGTGGGATCATGACCCAGTCTCGGGCATCAGGGCAGCTTCGTGGAGAAAGGATGCTTAAGCAGGGTCGCGGTGTGTTCCAGGGCAGGTGGATGCAGGGAGGGGAACACAGGCCCAGGTGCAATGGCTCCCTGACGGTCCTTGAGCCCCTCCGGGCTCACCCAGAGGTACACAGTGACGTGTGTTTTCAAGTCATGCCTGTGTCTCTGATTGAACTGAAGCCAATGGAGGCTTTGTTATATGTGGGTTTGGTAGCAGAAGGAGGCAGAATTTGAATAGTACTTAGGACAGACCCTTCCATCCTTTGGGTCTGATGGCCACCACTGTGGCGTGGCCCTGGAAATACAGGGCCCTCTTGGCTAGATTTGTGCTGCAAATAGATGGCTGCAGGTTGAGAATACAGAGAGATGTCATGGGCTAGAAGTGAGAAGAGCAGAGGATACAGGGAGCAAAGGTGCACTGGGTTCTTGCAAATTTCTTTCTTTCTTTTTTCTTTTTTTTTTAGAGACAGAGTTTCACTTTGTTGCCCTTGGTAGATGGTGTGGAAGTTACAGCTCACAGCAACCTCAAACTCTTGGGCTTAAGCGATTGTCTTGCCTCAGCCTCCCAAGTAGCTGGGACTACAGGCGCCCGCCACAACACCCGGCTGTTTTTTTGTTGCAGTTGTCATTGTTGTTCTTAGCTGGCCCGGGCCAGGTTCGAACCCGCCAGCCTTCGTGTATGTGGCCGGCGCCCTAACTACTGAGCTACTGGCGCCACCAGTTCTTGCAAATTTCTTACTGCTCCATGCACCTGCCTCAAGACACACGTGCAGTGAAGGTGCCTAAACAGACTCAGGGAGAGGGTGGAGGCAGTGTTTTTGAGGTAGGAATGTAAGGCAATGTACAGGAAAGAGGTGTGGAGAGGGGAGACCCCGGGAGCCCTGCTGGTGGTGCTCTCTGGCGGCCTCCATTTGCCCACTTGTCATGCGTGTGGGTGGGATTGGAAGCTCTTCAGGGGATCTTGCAGTCTTAGCTCTGGGTCCCACTTTAGGCAGCAAGGTGGAAGGAAAGCCTGTCTCCCAGGCTCGCGGGTTGGCTGGGTTTCCTCCGTCTCCGCTGAAGCGGGGTCTGCAGAGTCACGCAAAATAGCCCCAGAGGAAGACATTGATGGCCAGCAAGAGGATGGCATTGATGTTGCAGACACTTCTCCAGAGGGGTTCCTCACGGATGCTGGTCAGCTTCTGCTCTAGCGCAGCCTTCTCCGCTGAGCTCAGGGCCTGCTCTGGGGCCCCCGAGAGCCCACAGAACCAGCCCCAGAGCAGCTTTCCCCAGGACCTGGCTGGAGGGACAAAACCAGACAGGGAAGGAAAGCAGCAGGGGAGCGGCAAGGAACCGGTGAGAGAAAGGGAAGTGATGGAAGAGCAGGGGAAGGAGAGAGGTGATGAGAAACCGAAGAAAGGGATGTGTGCACGGAAAGGGGCGGAGGGGTGAAGCCATTGGCTTGGCCTTTTCTGCAAACTGCAGCCTGGGTGCTGAGCTGGGACTCTGGACTGAGCTGTGACCCTGGCCCCAGAATCCAAATAGTCCCACAGCAGAGGCATCCCATAGTCAGGGAGTGGGGGGGGGGGTAAGGAGGAGGCGGGAGGATAACGTAATTCATCCCAATTCAGAGCTTACATCCTGAACAAGGACAGGGGGAAGGAACATCATCTCACCCAGGAAGGAGGAGTGTTTGAACCCTACCACTGCACCCGCAGCTCCGAAGGGCACTGACTGGGCTGTGAGCCAGGACCCTTCCAAGGCCCGCCTTGCATATGCAAGGCCATATGCAAATCACTCAACTTCTCTGCTGCAGGTTCTTCCTGTCTCAAAAGGGCCAAAACATATGCCCGGTTCTTCTCTGGGTTGCTCTGAGCATCAAATGAAAATGGAGATTTGACAGCACTTTAAAAATTACCAGCACTGAGGTGGTATTTGTTTTATAAAAATTTTAAACTTTAGATACTGTGTAGCCTTGGAGTAAATTTAATGGGCTATTATTCCAACACATTTAAGAACCTTCAAGGAGGCACAATTTATGTGGCCCAGCAGCAGCTTAAGGAGATACCTACAGGAGCGGGTGTCCTGGACAAAACTCCTAATGACAGGCAGAGCCGTGTGGACACGGGGCTGTTCTCCCGAGCTTCTGTGTGACTATAGGCAACATTGTGGAGCCCAGTGGGAAAGGAATGAATGAATGAATAATAAAAAAAAGGGTGGAGACGGGACTGGGCAAGAGGGAGCTTCTTTGTCATGCCAGATGTCTCCTTCACTTTGAGTACAACTCTCTCTGATTTTCTGCTTTGTACTCATTCAGCCTTAGGAACCGAAAGAACTTCCCTATTGGTAGATTTGGGAAGGATAAGGAGAGCATGTTGGGCTCAGACCCTCCCTCCTCCTCGGGGGAGGCTGTGCCCTGGTCAGGTCTGCTGGTGACTTGGGTGGGTGCCTCTGCCCCAGCTGAGCTTCAGTTGTAGGAAGCGCACATCCCCGTAGATAGAGATCAGCTCTTTTTGCCTTCCGTGTCTCAGTAATGAAGGCAGTATTTTGGCCCCACATGCCTTACTCATTTGTCTCATTGTTCAACTAGTTCAATAGCCATGTGGGAAAGGAGGAAGGGTGATGTTTCTTGGGCTCCCTCAGAGCCCGCATCCCAGTGACTGCCCAAGACACGGGGTCTGTTCTTCTGTGTGGGGCACCCCCAGCCTGCCCCAGCCTACCTCCACGCTGCTGCTGGCCCTGGCTGGAGTTCTCTGCTACTTCCCCTCCTGCAGGGGACTTGCCAGCTGGCCTCTCTGGTGGCCCCAGTGTGCTCTCATGCTCAGAGAGGGGCCAGTTCCGTGTCCACCAGGTCAGGTGAGCGAGCTGGAAGGAGAGAAGACACTGGAGTCAGCTGCCTCTGCAGGGAAGTCCTACTGCAGAAGAGAGGACCCATTCCAAGAGGGCCTCAGAGCAGCAGCAGGGAGCATGAGGAGCAAGGCCAAGGCTGGGAGTCAGGCCTGGGTCAGCCCCCACAGCACCTCTGAGAACCTGTTCTGTGCTTGTGCTGGCTGCTGGGATACAGACCCAAGTCACACATGGACCTTGGCATCATGTATCTCACAGCCTGAGAGAAATAAGGCTAGACAGGGAGGCAGGTGCCCAGTGAAAAGACTTCAAAGGTCAGGCTGGCAACATGATACTTAAAAGAATAAAACTCTTGTCGGTAACAGGGACTTTACACACTTTAAGCAAAGGGAAGATCTGAGATTTTCAAAGATCCCATGGAGTGAATTGAAGTGCATCTGCCTGGGGGCTGCTGCAAAAGTGAAGCAAGAAATCAGGAGCCCCTGAGGTGACCGGGAGGAGGGAGCAGCCTTGCAGGACTTGAAGGAAGTAAGATCTGTAAGGCACAGGGACTGACTGAGTGAGCTGGGGGAAGGTAAGGGAGGAGGCTAATAGGGCTCTTGGGTCCTTGCCTTAGGTCGTATGATTGGACAGGTAGCAGTGCCCCTCCTAGGGGCAGAGGACACAGAACAGGAGTGGGTGCTGGTGTAGCAGAGCAGGGAGAGGGGCCACACACACACAAATACAGCGATGAGCGTCAGGAGTCTACAGGACCTCCAAGTGGAGACGTCTGGGTGAGAAGGTATAGACCTTATGTCCCACGGCAGGCCCTGGTGGCTCTCCCTCTTCTCCATTTCAGTGGCTCAGCAGACTAAAATACAACAAGTTCTCTGGCTGATAGTGGTGGTGCTGGACTCACCACTCCCTGAGCTCTGAGCCATCTCCTGGCCAGACAGCATTTTGTCACATTTTGAGCCAGGTCTACCTGGCTCTGCTCCCGATCTGCTTTCCTCTGAGTGTCCCACACTGCTGGGCCTGCACCTGCCTCCCATGAGGGCCTGGGTGGCTTCCTTGCTTGTAAGTATCTCTCAGTAAGCCTTACGCTCTGTGTCACTAGTAACATATGGACCCTGTCTCTTTAGGTTACCAGGAAGAAGTTGGCTTTTAGGGTTTGAATCTTGGGAGAGGGGTTTTGGCTGGAGATAGAGAGTGGTGTATCATCTTTATAGAGAAAGTGGTTGCATTCATAGCACAGAGACATTATAAGGTGAGACAGGTTATAGACCACAGGTGAGTTCCTAAGAGCCCTGAAATTTAAGGAACAGGAAGAAAACCCCATGAAGAAATTGAAAAAGTGATCAGAAGGGCAAGAAAAGAACCAGGAGGAAAATATTTCATGGAAGTGAACAGAATAGAAGTCTCCAGGCTGTGGGAAGTGGTCAAGTAGTGCCTCAGAATTCATTTAGGGGAAAGATCGTAACATGACCATTGATTTTGGCAATGTTAGCAGTGACCTCAGTGAGAACCATTTCAATGAGGGTTCCATAGGGACAACAGCCAGACTGCAGTAGGCTGAGAAGCAGACCCAGGTGGGAGGTGGAGGCTGGGGGTAGAGACAATTTTCTGCAAAATTTGCTGTTGAGGACAGCAGAGGGAGGCAGCAGAACTAGACCAGAACAGGATTTTAATTTTGGAAGGTTGAGGAGTGAGAAAGCAGACCATGGGGGAGGTGGGGAAGGTCAGCAGGAGGAGATTGTTTCTGGAGTGAGCCGGTGGAGAAGCCAGCCTCTCTTGGTTCACTGCGGATGTTCTGCTCGGTCACAGGAATCAGTGGGACCAGGGGTGTAAAACTGTTTGCAAACTCCACATATAGGGTATTATTCATGATGTCCACTCAATGTTTCAGGGACTGACTTCTGGCCTGGACTCTTGTTTTGGGCTCAATTTTGTATTTTCCAAATTCATATATTGAAATGCTAATCCCCTAGTACTTCAAAATATATTTGGAAATGAAGTCTTTAAAGGTATAATTAAGGTTACATGAAGTCATAAACAGGGGCCCTAATCCAATATGACTGGTGTCCTCAAAAGAAGAGGGGATTGGGTCACAGACAGGCACAGGACAGCCCATAAGAAGACACCAGGAGAAGACAGCCATCCACAAGCCATGGAGAGAGGCCTCAGAAGACTCCAGCAATGCTTACACCTTGTTGTCAAGTCACCAGTCTGCGAGCCTCTGTTATGGTAGCCCTCCCAAACCAAGACAGGCTCTCAGGAAAAATGGGCTTCAAAAGACAGGGCATCGATGTTCAAGAGTGTTCAGTCAGCATTGGACAGGTGAGGATTTCAGACTGAGCTCTTCACCTAGTAAACTCTGTTTCTTTTATCATGAGTGGATTTTATTTTATTTCATTTAAGACAGACTCTCACTCTGTTGCCCAGGCTAGAGTGCCATGACCTCAGCCTAGCTCATAGTAACCTCAAACTCCTCAAGCGAGCCTCTTGCCTCAGCCTCCTCAGTAGCTGGAGGACAACAGGGGCCAACCACCACACTTGGATAATTTTTCTAGTAGAGACAAGGTCTCATATTGCTCAGGCTCGTCTCAAAACTCCTGGCATCAAGTGATCCTCCTTCCTACCTTGGCCTCCAAGAGTATTAAGATTATAGGTGTGAGCCACTGTGCCTGGCCATGAACGTGTTTCTTGACCATTCAGAAATTCCCTATTCATTCTTCACAGTCCAACCCGAAGGGTCCTTGTCAGTGTCCCTTGTACCCATCCTGGCCCCATGCATGATGGCTGCCTCTCCTGCTGAGCTTGGTCCTTCTGCACCTTCTCTCTGTATAGAGACAGTTTGTGTCTGTGCCTGTTCCCCCCTGTGGATAGTTGCTGGCAGGGATTATTCATCTTTGTAAACCCTGTACAGTGCCTGGCACATAGCAGGTACTCCCTAAGTAATTTTTGAATTGAATGAATTACTTTTCACTTGGGAATTCAAGGCCACATGAGTTCCTCCACCTGAGGACATCTGTGTGGCCCCAGAGGAGACCACAACCCAGTAAACTCGGCGGTGGATTCTAGGCATTGGGGGTAAGGAGGGCATTTCTAGGAGGGCCCCAGGATGAGCACACCACTTGCCTTTTCCTCAGGGATGGGTGTTGTACAGAGGCTGATGGTGACGATGACGATGGCTGTGAGCCCACAGAGAAGGAGTGCGAAGTACAGGTAGTGAAAGTCCTTCAGCACAGCTGGCCTTGGGTCCACCTCTCCGCAGGCTGGGGCTGGGTATGAGAACTCCAGGATCATGCGCAGAAGCCCCACTCCCAGGCCACACATGAGGCCCCAGAAAGCTCCCTGTGGAGACAGGGCAGCGATGAGATCCAGGTGGGAGACCCTAGGAAGCTAAAACTACTCTGCCCCAAGTCTCTCTCCCACTGGCTTAGTATAGGGCTTGGCAAGCACATCTCAGTGAGTTCCCCATTAATGCTGACACTCTGCCATGACTTAAAGGCAGGCAGGGCAGTATACTGAAAAGGCCCCTCTAGGGTCCAACAGGCTGGGATTTGAATCCTGGCTCCATTTTGGAATGACTCTGATTCAATGACTTGACTTTGCTGACTCAGAGTTTTCTCGTGTGTAATGGTGAGAGAAATGACTAAGTACTAAGCAATAGAGACTTAATATGCAACTAGAATGGAAAAAGATTTAATAAGCAAGGATCAGAAATCAGAATAATCAGAATAAACATTTTTTTTTTTTTTACTTTTTTTTTTAAAGAAAGGCTCTGGTACCTTCCATATCTTTATATCTGTCTTCTTTATTTCTTTACGTGGCCCTAACCTGTACCTGTTCCTGATATGTAAGAGCCAGATGACCTACTTGAAGATGCTGATCCAGACTTCAAAAACTATAGAATGAGCAGAAACGCCCAGAGTTTAAGTGGGTCCTGCTGGGTGGTGTGGCTATCAGTCAGAGGACGACACCTCTGCAGGGGCAGATGCCTGGCTTAGGTGCACCATCAAGGGGAGGGTTTCCATGACCCTTTGTGATGACCTTGAGCTCTCACATTGCTCTGTGGAGTTGTGTCCATGACATCCCTGACTTCCCAAGGCACAGCCAGCAGATTTGGGCCTGTCTCTTCTGGGCTTCCCTGGAAGAGTAATCAAGGCTCCAGGTCCCAGTACTTCCAGCTTCCTCCCGGACTTCTGTCAGGCTTCAGTGCTGTTACATGAATGACGTGTGTGCAGGCGTGCCTGTGAGTTCACACCTGTTGCCACAGTTGTCATTGCTGTTGTTTTGCTGACGTATAAATAAGCCTTTTACTCTTAGAGCTGGAAGATCCTAGAGAGCCTAGAGATCTTCCAGTCTGTCTTCTGCTTTCCCCACATTAGTACTTATGTATGGAACACTTGTCCCCCTGCCATTAATCCTTCAAATCTCAGCTCAGATGTCACTTCACCCAGGAAGACTTCCCTGAGCCCCTCCTGGAAGCCCCACAGTTTAGGTGCTTATATTCTTCGGCAGCCACCATACTTTATCATTAGCTCTAATTTAATCATCTCTTCTCCCTACCTGCCCAGTGGTACAGACCTACCTGAACCTTGTAAATCACTGCAACTCTGAAGCCACCATAATGAGGCTGGTAAATGTTGAGTGATGGATGAATAGAGACCCAACACTGTGAGTGGGGAGATGGAGGCCTAGAGGGCCAGTGGGTTTGTCCAAGGTCACAGAGACCAGGTGACTGACAGACCAGGCCTCCAGCCCCTCTGCTGTATGGGGAGAGAGACAAGTGCCCTGCACTCACAGGCTCTGTGACCCTCTTGCAGAAGATGGCCAGGAGGAAGAGAGCAGTAATGGGTGGGGCCAGGTAGCTGGTAATAGACTGGATGTAGTCGAAGAGCTGCCCACTGTTCGAGTTCTGGATGATGGGGATCCACAGGATGCTGATGGCAACCAGGAACACCACGAACACTCTGCAGGGAAGCATAGGGCACTGTGAGGTGTGTTCAGGAGGGGACGGCATGGGGGTGAGGGTGCACAGGAACTGGGAGGGGAAGGAAGGGGGAATGCACAGTCATTAAATCAGGGAAGGTTGGGAGGTCAGAATCCCAAATACAAGGGCGGTGCCTGTGGCTCAAGAAGTAGGGTGCTGGCCCCATATACTGGAGGTGGCTGGTTCAAACCCGGCCCCTGCCAAAAACTGCAGAATCCCAAATACCAAGACCCAGAAATTTAAACTATTAGAATCCCAGAATATCAAAATTCCAGAATCCAAGAAACCTGTAATTATAAAACCTTGGCATTTATATATCAGATGCCTTCGAGGTCATTTCCTCACATGCTGTTTGAGAAGGAATCCATACCTTTCACCCCACTACCTACCCCAGAAAAAGGCCTCTAGGCTCTGCTGGGGATACCCTTCCTCTGCATCCCACCCCGGACAGGAATTTTTCCCTCTCCATTGACACTGAGTTAGGGTAAGAACCTCACCTTATTCTTCTGACTCCTCATCAGTTGATTCTGGCCCAGGCCTAAGTCCCCAAAGCGTTCTGGATTTATGATTTTGCAGGTGGGTGAACATGGTGAAAAACCTTTTTGGGATGTGTCTGGTGCAATAATGCATGTGGCCAGGAGATGGCGCTTAAACTCCACTGATTGATAAAATAAGCGGCCACAAAACCAGTTATTGCGCAGAGATAAGGGATGCTTCCTAGGAGGTATCTCTGCATACCTGTCCTCTTCTATCCTTTTCCTCCCGTTTTTTTCTCTTTCGGGGCCCACCAGAGCAGCTGCTACCTAAGCGGCTTCCCTGCTGCTCATCACCTTCCTCTTTGCACAAGCTGCCCTGCGCTCAGATCCTGCAGTGGTCAGCGCCTGTGGCTAGAGGCAGATGTCCAGAGGAACAGGCAGTAAGAGACCATTAGGCAGCCCTGGGCAGAAGGCATCTGGTGGAAAGAACAATGAGTGCAAAGGCAAGATACCGAAACTCAAGTACCTATTGACCAAAGCAGGACCATCAGCACCTTAGTCCTGAAACCTGAGTTAGGGAGCTTGAAATCATGATGCAAAGACTTTAGAAAAGGCCTCTTAACCCTGTGTAAACTAAAGATCCCCAGCCTATGGAGAACAAGAAAAATTAGCCACCAAGTTATATTTTTAAAGCATAAAACTGATATATAAAAGATAAAGTTTAAAATCTTTAGCGTGGTATTCAAGGCTCTGACCATTTAGATACGCCTTCCTATCAGTATCTCCAGGGATGCCGAGACCTGGCTGGACTAGCTATGTTTCCAGCCCTCTGTCAAGCTGGGAGCACCCTGAGGACGGGCTCTATGACACATCCTTGGCCCCAGCACGTGGGGTGCGCCATGTGTTGGGTGTTCAGGGAGAGTCTGATGGATTAAAGTAACAGCATTTCAGTTATTTGGACTGACGGCCAGAGTTGGTCCAGAAGAGCTTGGGGTGAGCTGCTTGCTAACTTTCCTCCCACTTACATAGTCCACCTCTCATTTCTCAAGTGCTCAATTACCCCGTGGATCAATTCCAAGAGAAAGTTCAACAGACAGGAAAGAGATTTTTTTTCTCCCCATTATTCTGGAGGGGAGGGGTCTGTCAGAGTTGGGAAAGGAACGAGTTAGAGCCCAGACTTAGAGGCAATTCTCCGGGGTAACCCGGGGTGGGGGTGGGGAAGGGAGAGAGGGACGGGAGGGAGGGGAGGAGACAGGGCAAGGGGGGGGGAGTGGGTGGACAGAGGGGGAGAGGGAAGGGGTGGGGCGCTCCGGCAGGATGGGAGACAGGCCTGCGCACCTGCCCACCACCATCAGCTCCTGCTCCGTTGCCTTTCTGCGGAGATGCAGCCACACGTCCATGGCAAACAGGGTGCTGCTGCTATTGAAGATGGAGGTGAGTGAACTCATAAGGGCGGCCATGATCGTGGCGATCATCAGGCCCCGCAGACCTGGGGAGAGAGGAGAGGCCGAGTGGAATACAAGGCTGGCCAGTGGGCGGGCTCTGCCAGGCCTGTGGACGCGGGCTTGGGGTGGGAGCGGGTTGGGGAAGGTGTTGGGCAAGACTCCCACATCCAGCACCGCTAAGGAACTAGGAGACCCACAGAGCTGGCCGGGCTCTGTCCCTGCCTTGTTCTGTGGCTGTGGGGTCCCCAGGTGTCCTCTGGGAGCCTCGGCTTCCTCATCTTTACCCTTGAGACCGTGGGGCCGGTGATCTCTCAGATTCTCTGCAGCTTCCACGTCTCAGTGTGGGTGTCACAGCTTGTAGACTCTTGGTTGGGGGGTCCCGGGGGAGAAGGGGTGATGGTAATGATTGTACCTCCTCCCTTGACCCCTGCTGTTGGGCTACAGCCCCAGCCAGGGAGGCAGAGGCCTGGGCCTCTTTCCTGGTTCTGGGAGCAACTAGCTGTGAGTGCCATCTGGAAGAGTTCTTTCCACTTTCTGGGCCCATTTTTTCCATCATGACAAGGGATGACAGGACCTGCTGATATCTGAAGAGTCTATGACTCTAATGACCGAGTTTCTGGAAAGATGACCGGTCATCCCTGGGAAGATGACTCCCTGGTCCCACCTCGGTCCTCCTTCCCCAAACCCATTTGTCTAACCACATCCTGGATGTCTTCCTCTCTGGTGCCCTGGACTCAAGTGTTCCAAGTTAGGTACCATCTTCTTCAGGGCCTTCTGTTTCCCTCTAATAATTAATAATTATTAATAATACCTGTCCAGGCCCACACAGACCTCAGAGCTATCTTAGACCCCTTCTCCAGGTCTCCCCCAAAGCCCCCTCAGGGCTGCCCTGTCCTAGCTGGGCCTCCTGCCATCTCCTCCGCTGCTTTGAGTCATTTCTCCTTCCGCCAGAGGGACGGATAATACCACTCATCCCCTGGCCTGGTAGGCTGCCTTTCTTTCCACGCCCCTGACCTCACTATCAGTGTAAACCTGCCTTCTCAGACCTGGAAGCCCTCTTTGATTTCTGTCTTTCCTATCCCTCAAATACAATCAGCAATCAAGTCTTGCCAATTCTACCTCACAAACATCTTTAAATTCTGTTTCTCCATCCCTAAAGCCACCAGCTTGGTTCAAGCCACCGTTGCCACTTACCTGGGCCACTGCAAATAGCACGTGGGTTGTCTCCCTGCCTCCCCCCAAGCCTGCTGAGTCTTTCGTGCAGAGTGGTCTGACAAAGCTCAGATCCATCCTGCCCTCTTTAGCCTAACACCCCCCTCGCCCCCCAGTGTCCTCCGTCCCCCTAAGAGTAAGGGCTACGCTCCAGAATGAGCTGGAGCTGTGACATCCTCTCTGGAAAGGTTGTCTGTTCTCCTTCTCGCCGCCTCATCAGCACTGGGCTGCTTTCAGCTCAGATGTCAAGCCCTCTGTCCACCCTGGGCCTTTGCACACGCAGCTTCTCTCCCCCAGAAGGCCTTGTGTGCCTCTCCAGCTCTGTCTGTCTTCGAGGTTCTTGCCTTCTGGGAGATTTTCCTAACACCCCCAGACTGGGTCAGCTGCCTCCTTAGGGCTCCCTCAGACCCCACTGTATCACCACACTGGTCACACTTTATTGTGCCCCTGGAGAGTCCAGGTACCCTGGATAAGCCCAAGAGTGGGGACCTGCCCTCTGTCCAGGACCTGCATCTCCAAGACCTGTGTACAGAGAAGGTGCCTCAAA
The DNA here is from genome assembly GCF_027406575.1 of Nycticebus coucang. Lineage (NCBI taxonomy): Eukaryota > Metazoa > Chordata > Mammalia > Primates > Lorisidae > Nycticebus > Nycticebus coucang. Next base: position 45,018,098 of record NC_069801.1, on the reverse strand, counting down.
ACACACAGAAACACCTGTGAAAAGTGTGTGTGTGGGGGGGCTGTATGTGTGTGTGTTGGGGCAGAGGGGAATATTCTTCTGTCCTCTTTCCGTCCATTTTAGTGCCATCCCTCCGGGGCAGTGGGGATTGGAGGATGCAGGGTGGGAATGCAGCCTGATGGGGGATGGGACTCACCAACGGGCATGAGCGCCATGACCAGCTTGGGGTAGGCGATGTTGGAGCAGCCCACCCGGGCGCCGCAGATTCTTTGGCAGATGTCAGGGTCCACACATCCTACCTCATCTGCAGAAGAAGTGATGACACTTAGGGCCATGGGACCCTGTGCCTTCCCAGGTGGGTCTAATATTTTCTTACCCACACTATAGGAAGGTGTTCACTAGAGTCCCTGGCAGGGTCTAAAAGGTCCTGGGCCAACTCGTATCTGGGTCTTCACTAAATTTCTTCCCCTACACTATCCTGCAAAGCTCAAAGTCTTAGCAGTCTCCTTTGGGTTTTAGGCCTTAGGTTTCCACAAAGCTGTACGCTGCGCCCTATGCAGTTGGGATCTTTTTCAGTATCTTTGGAAGATGCCCAGAATGCCTTAATTGTTTTTCCCATATAAAGGAGAAGCAGAATTTACAACTGCATTCAGACAATGTTTTCCTACTGAAATACTTATTATATATCTGGCCCACACATAAATATTTATTATGTAAACAGCCAAGAAATACTTATTCTGTAAATATGCAGTAACTACTTATTATGTGTCCTTTTCATATATTTTAATAGATGGGGTTTCACCTTCTTCCAGGCTGGAGTGCAGTCGCTCTATCTTAGCTCACTGCAGCCTCAAGCTCCTGGGCTCAAGCGATCCTCCTGCCTCATCGGCCTCCTGAGCAGCTGGGACAACAAGTGTGCACTACCACACCTGACTAATTCAAAAAATTTTAAAATAAAGACAAGGTCTTGCTCTGTTGCCTAGGCTGGTCTCGGACAACTCTGCATCCTTAATAGATAAAGCTTCCTGACCCCTGCTGTGGTCCAACATTTCTCCAGGGCATCTTCTCTGTACACCCCTCACAAGCCTCACATCCCAAGGCCCCCAGAGCAAGCCGAGCTCTTACCTGGGAACAGGGCCCGGCTGATCATGCCGGGCATGATGATGAAGAACATGGGAAGGATCTTCAGGTAGCCCCCCAGCACTGAGCCTCCCTTGGCATGGGACAGGCTCTTGGCAGAGAGAGACCTCTGCACAATGACCTGAAAGGGCAGCAGTGTATGTGTGTGTGTGTGGGGATGCTGTGGGGTGGGGGAGGGGCTAGCTCAGCCACAGGTGAGTCCTGACACTGGTCACTGATGCTGCCCCCATCCCACTCCCAGGATGAGGTCCAGCCCTCCCTGCGTCCAGTCACCTGGGGTTTCTACAGGAAGCCTCCCCATTTCTGGTGGTTTACACCAAGCCTGGCCAGGGGCATTACCTGGTCTGTGCACCAGCACCATGTGGCCAATACTGTGAGCCCGAAAATGAGACCTGGCCAAGGGATGTCCCCGCTCACTGGGTCCCGAAGCATGTGGAAGGCATCAGGCCGTGGGAGGTGACAGGTGGTGTTGGGGACTGTGGCATTAGGGATGGCCTGCCTGTACCGTTGCTCCAGGCCTGGGTACCAGCCCACCTCCTGAAACCCTGCAGGGAAAGATACAGTGAGGGATGAAGGTCTGAGACCTCACTGAGCCTGCCACAGAGGGGGAGATGGGCCTTGGGTTCAAGTCCCCTGGTTGAAGTGGAGAGCATCCTGCTCTTTGGTAGCCCTATCCTCGAGAGGGAACATGGCTCAATGCTCTGTTAAGTCCCAGCCAACCCATGGAGGTTTCATAGACAGGTCAAAGATCTGAGAGAAATTAGGGTTGTGGTGGAGTGTATTGGGGCCTCTTCCTTACCCAGAAACATGAGGACCAGGGCTCCGCCCACCATGATCACTGTCTGGAGAGCGTCTGTGTAGATCACAGCCGTGAGGCCCCCTGGGGACCCAAGGAAAGGGCCCATGAGTCAGCACTAACGGGGGCTCCCCTCTGGGTGCTCAGCCACACAAGGGAGAATCGGGAACACCCCTCGCACCTCGTGCCCCCTCTGTCCAGCCTGCATCACAGACAGCTGCTCAGGTCTGCTCCTCCTATCACTGCTCGTCCTCTGTCCAGCCTTACAGGATGCAGGCTGGTCACACCCCTGTCACCAGGCCTGCTCCTCCTATCACTGCCGGTCCTCTGTCCAGCCTGCATCCCGTCAGGTGCTCAGGTCTGCTCCTCCTATCACTGCCCGTGCCTGACTGCAGCCACCATGCTGTAGCACTGTGCTAATGTCCTGGTCTGTCCCTTTGCTTGTAGCTCCTTCAGAAATACTCCCTCCTTTCCCTCCCAATGCCCCCGTGAATGCTCCCCATCTTCCGAGGACAACTTAATGTCAATCAGCCTGCCCTGTGCTGGTCTCCAGGGTGCCCAGCCCTGTGCTGCACACTTTGGAGGAAATAGGAAAAGGGAACCTGTGACTCTGACCCAGGTAACACTCCCTGAGTGCACCCTGCGTCCAGTGCAGTTGGGGTCTTTTTCAGTACCTCTTGACGTCTTCCCTTCCCGTTCCTGCTGGCTCTGTTTTCCCCATTTCTACCCCTTTCAACGCTTATCCTCTGCCATACATCTTTTAGTGTGTTCCTCTGTGTTTTTATCTTTTCCTACCTCTCTGTCTTGGCCTCTCCTTGTCTCTGCCTCGCCCTGTTTTCTCCATCTCTCTCATATCAGTTTGCTCTGTGTCTCTGCCCTTCTCTCTGGTCACCTGTCCTCTAACTTTCTGTCTGTGTCTCTGACAGTCGAGTCTCCAGCCTTTTCCTGTCTCCCAGTCTTGGTACCCTGATGACACCTCCCCGGGGCCTGCCTGTGCCTACCTGCAATGGTGTAGACAGCTGTCACCACCAGCAAGATCCCCGTGGAGAGATAAAGATTCCATCCCAAGGCCATCTGGATGAAGAGGGCTCCAGAGAAGATGTCAGTCTGCAGAGAGCCAGGACCCCTGAGTCCAGGGCCCCCGAGCCCCTCAGTGTGACCCCAGTGTGCACATCTGCCCTCTCAGCAATACCAGGTACCTCAGCCCTCGCCCCACAGTGCAGAGCCTTGAGCGCTGCACTAAGGCATGTGTGCCTGATTTTGCAGAAACAGGAGTTGTGGCATCTTTGAAGCAAGGAGCACTGCATAAAGCTTTGGAACTGAGAAAAAATTAATTGGATAGCTGCTCTGTTGGGCAAAAAGGGAATAGTGTAGAATGGAGTGGAAAATTGAGGAGGTGAAGGAAGGATCTGGGGCTGGAAGAGGAGAGGTCATTTGGGAGGAAAGAGGAGGAACCTAGAGGCTGGCTGACTGCTCACGGCCAACCTGACGCACAGGGGCTCTCAGGCAGAGAACCACGCGTTCTAGATGATGTATGTGTGTGGGCTGGTCAGATGACACAGGGGCTTAACCTTTGCTTGAGCTGACTTAGGGTGGTTCTCAAGCATTGGTGGAACAAGAGCGTCAAGGTTTTCAGCCCTAGACCTGGAAACTGGCAATTGAATGATTCAGTTCCCTCTTCAGCATGTTGATTCTACCCCACGATTGTTTTATAAACCCATTACGGGGTCTGCAACGTAACTGAGTGAAAGGAGGCCTGGTCTGGTCATCTGGGTGGACCTGGGCAAGTCATCTGACCTGTCTAGGTTTGTTTTCCGAGTTTGGGTCAATAGAGGAAGAATAAGGGTCTTTCTAAATCTTAAGATTCTAGGCAATTAATGCACAATTGCTGAGTGAAGAATCGATTAATGGAAAGATGAATGAATGAATGAAATCTAGATTGTGAGCTCTTTGAATGTAGGGACTGTTGTTCACTCAACAAGCATTTAGCATTCATCTTTGATTACCTCACTGCGGGGTGGGGGGCATACACTGAGGGTTTGTCTCCTTCCGTCCTTTCCTCCCTTTCTTTCTCTCTCCTTCCTTCTTCCCTTTCTTCCTTCCTTTCTTCCTTCTCTCCTTTCTCCTTTCTTTCCCTCCTTCCCTCTCTGTTTTCCTCCTTCCTTCCCTCCTTCTAGTCTTCCATCCTTCCATCGCAGCCAGTCTGTGATTGTCAGTTTCCCCTCAGCAGCAAGTCCGGGGTAATGCATTCGGCAGTCCCCTACTGAGAACATTCAGAGAGACCTGCTGGCCATGCTGGGGCGGTACCCACCGATATCTTGGTGAAGATGTATAGGATGAGAGACAGGACAGACATGTACACCTGGATCCTCTGGCCTCCAAATCGCCTCTTCAGGTACTGTGGCATCGTGACCACACCGGCTGCAATGTACACGGGGACAAAGATCCAGCCCAGGGCCAGGAGGAGCCAGGTTGCCTGGGAGAGTGAAGAGAAGAAGTGTCTAGGTCCTAGATGCAGACAGAAGGCAGCCTCCAATCCAGAGGCAGCTTGGTGCTGTGGGAGAGCCCTGGGCAGGGAGGTAAGTGACCTGAGACCTGATCCCAGTCCTTCTGAGTGGCCTGGGATGAGTCCCTTTTTCTCCTCCAGGCCTTGGATTCCTGATCTGTAAAATGGGTTCTCTATTCACCATTCAGCCTCCCAAGCACCTCTAAGACTCCTCTCAGCACTGAGTCCAGGGATAGGGTGGGTCAGGCCCCCATGATCCTGCATAGCCAGGCCAGCTTCCTTACGTTCCACTCGAAGCCACCCACAGCAAGGCCTCCAGCAGCCCCTGTCCCAGCCAGGCCGATGAATAAGCCACTGCCCACATTGCTGGACATCAAAGATGCTCCAATCTGCAAAGCACAAGAGAAGTCAGGGTTAATCTGAATCAGTCCGGAGTCAGGGCCATAAGCAAGAAGAAGGAGGCCTGGAGTGGACAGTTACTAGGTCCCGCTGTGTGCCAGGCACTGTGCTACTCAACTTATATGCACTAACTAACATTTCCACAAGTATCTGGAGGGAGGGATGAGGGACTTAATTTGCGGAGGAAGAAACTAAGGAAACATGAAGTCACTGGCTGCAGGTCGTCCAGTAAGTGGTAGAGCGGGAAAGAAGGAAGGCAGCAGCCCAAGGGCCTCCAGGGAGAAGGAAGCTGCAGGGCTTGGGAAGCCTCTTGCAGGCTTCAGTCAAGGCAGGGCAGAGGGAGGGCATGGGCTGAGCAGAGGCCAAGCCAGCCTCCCAGTTGTTGTAGTTTTTCTACAGGAATGCAGCCAACTCCTGAGGGCAGTAGGAGGCGCTAATCATGGCTGTTGGCCTTATGCAGATGCCAGGCTCCAGGTGGTTTCCACTGTTTTAATCCGCACAGCCTTAGGAGGCAGGCACTACTCTCCCAATTTTACTGAAGATTGAACTGAGGCACGGAGAAGAGCTTGCCAAGCCCCAGAGCTAGCAAGGGCCCCTGGCAGTCTGGGCCTAGTAACATGCACCAACAGTGCTTGGCACCTCTTTGTCCTCCGTCATATTTTCTCTTTATTTCCAGATGGGATCCTTGATGGAAGGGGAGAGGGGCCAGAGGGTGGGGCTCTGGAGCCTGGGAGGAGGCCTGGGGAGACCTTAGGGACAGGACTGAGGACTGGAGAGGAAAAGCTATGCTCCAGTTTTGTGCCCTGTGTCCCCTTAACAAAGTCACTTCCTCTCTCAAAGCCTTCCCTTCTTCACCTGTAAAACATGGGGACTCGCCTCCTCCCAACTTCCTGTTCTTCTAGAGGTGCTGTGAGACAGAAAGTGAGAAGAAAGGAAAAGTATTGAGGAATTCAGGCTGGAGGCAGCTGAGCAGCGTAAAGACAGAGTTAGCAAGCGGCCTGACGCGGCCCTTCAGCTACTGACTGCTCTGACACGGGCACCTGCACACTCATGCATGTGCACACATGCACACTCACGTACCTGCACACACACTCACACGTGCACACACACATGTGCACACTCACACACTCGCGCGCACACAAGCATGCTCACATGCACACACATGCACTCACACACACATACACTCACACATGCACACACAGACATTTGCACACACTCACACATTGATACATATGCCACACTCATAGGCACACACACATTTACTCATATGCGCATGCAAACACACTCGCACACTCACAAGTATGCTCGCACCCACACACTCACATGCACACAGGAGTGCTCACACAATAGACTCATGCACAGCAGGAACTGGGGAGAATCTGCCAGGCTCCCCTTCCTACTCGGAAGCCACAGATTTCTTGAGGCCCACAGTGGGGGTCTCTGCAGGGTTGAGCAGGCAGTCAGCAGGGCCTCTGGGCTGTCCTGGAGTGACCCCTGAGGAGATTTCTCTGTCCTGTTATTTCTCCACCCCTTGCCCATTTCCAGGGCTGCAATTTGAGCATCCTGGCTGAGCAGAACCATTTTCCTGGGATTTTCTTTCATATGATGAAGGGGTGGGTGACAGGTGGCATCAGTGACCTTGTCACTATCCCTGACTGCCTCAGGCCCCCATGTCTCTGGGGGCACCATCATGGATAGGACAAGAGACTTCTGTCCCTTCTTCCTCCTGTGCCAGATGCCTAACCCTCCCAGAGAGCTCTGGAGGCCTCCTGGGTCTCCTCTGACATCTGGAGAATCTGTGACCAGTGGAGAGGAGGGAAGGTGTGAGAACCAAGAGGAGGTTGGGAAGAGGTGGCTGGTGGCGTGTGTGAGAATGTGAGTATATGTGATTGTGTGCAAGCATGTCTGAGTGTGGGCATGTAAGGAAATGTGTGTGAGCACATTAGTGTAAGAGTGTAAGATGGTGTGTGAGTGTGTGAGTAGGAGTGTAAGAGTGTGTGTGAGAAGAGTGTGTGTGAGTTTGCATACCGGGTGTGGTGTATATACTGTGTCAGCTATCACCGGTCCTGACGGCTCTACTGTCAGTTTCCAAGGCAGGGCTTTCCTCCCTCCGTCCCACACCAGCAGGAGTAAGTTAATTTTGAGGAGCAATAGAAATGTGGGGTGACCTGATGGGAGAAACTGGGGCTCACAAGGGTTTCCAGGTCGATTCCTTGAGGTTGCTGGGGATATAACACCTGTGACTCCCCTCCCTTAACTGCTCTTCAGCATTAAGCTTATATGTCAGCCTCCCAAGACAATCTTCCCTAACCACCTCCCACTCCACTGTCTGAGGCTGGGGGCTTCGTCCAGGCTCTCAAGAGCCCTGTGCTTCCGGCCAGGTCAGTGTCCAGCAAGCTGTGAGTCTGCCCAGCCCAGCTCTGATTTCCTCCATAGCAAGAACCTTCCAGACTCATCTCTGCAGGTCCAGTGCCCAGTGTAGGACCCACACCTGGGAGGAGCAGGGGACATTTGTCCGAAGTGAGTGTTGGTGAGGCCTCTCAGGGTGTGGGGTGAATTTGGTCAGAAGAGAAGGAATCCAGAGTCAGGAAATGCAAAGGGGAGGTTGTTGCCTTGTCCAGCCAGGAGGTGAGACGAGGCTTTAGATGGTGGGGGAAAGAGGGCTAGGAGTCCTACACTGAGGGATGAGGAAGGTCAACTCACTGGCCACCAGCTCATGGACCTCCCTGCCAGGAAATAGCCACCAATGGTTCCTCTGCTGGCGCGGATGGACGACTGGAAAGGAAATGGATGAGATGAGGGTTCCGGTGCTTCTCTCCAACCCCTGCCCTCCATCCCAGACTCCCCACTCCTCTGTGCAGGCTTGGTGGGATGCAGCGGATGAGAAAGGAGGCAGGGCAGTGCTGCCCAGTGGTGGTGGTGGTGCTGTTTTTAAGCCATATATCTTGAGGAAAGACACTTCCTCTCCGTAGGCCTCACCGCTCATCTCCCAGCGTCAGTGTGACAAGCAAAGTAGGGGAAGATATCATGTGTGTGAGACCGCTGCCGTGGGGATTCTGGGCCCCTGTCCTTCCCTCTCCCAGAGCGTGCTTTCTGGAGGTGATCTGGAGTCTCCTTCTCTCCCCAGGCTGACCTCCTCCCCCTACCCTGGAGGCCGGGAGGGCAGAGGGGCTGCCATTCTGACCATGGGACTTTGGGTCTTCGGCTCTGTTTTGGGCTTCCTTTGACCTGGTCTGGGTCACACCACACCACTGAGCCCCCACAGCATCCTGGAAGAAACCCAGGTGCATCCTGCACTGATAGGTGGTCAGTTTGAGGCCTGCTGGAATATGCTCTGGGGACTCGGGAGAGGGCAGGACTGTGGGTGAGGAAGGTGAAACACAAAGCAGTTACCCGGAGGCCAGAGCCAGTGGCTCTCTGACTTTCTCTAGGGGCATTAGTCACCAGGGAGCGAAGAGTGTGTGCAGGGCCTTGTGCCTGTCAAGCTTTGACATGAACTTCCTGGTGTCACCTCTGATCCTCTTGGAGGCCACATGAGAAAACCAAATTCACTTTGCAGATGAGGAAAGGGAGGTCCAGCACAGGGAGTGACTTGTCCAAAGTCATGCAGGAGCTGGTGCTTTTCCTGGCTGGCCACTTCCAGGAGCCTGCGGTCATCTCTTTGCCCCTTTCTTCCTCACACCAGCCATGGGAGGCAGGGACTATTTACCTCCTTTTACAGAGGAGGAAACTGAGGCCCAGAGAGGGTTCCTGACCTTGTCATAGCCTAGGGTGTGACCAGTTAGGGCACAATCTCAGTGTTTGCTGAGGCTAAAGGTGCTGGCCATTCTGCAGAAGGCTGCAGTGATAAAAGCAGCAGTTTATTGCTGGCCAGTTGTGCAGCAGGGACGGTGCCTGTGTCCTGTGTGATCCTGTGCATCCTGTGAGATCACAGCAATGCCACAGTGCAGTCCTTACTCTCATTGTCCACTTGAGAAAACTGAAGCTCAGAGAGGCTTCATATGTCTCCAGGGCAACGTGGCTCTGACTGTTCAGACTAAGATTCTGAGCTCAGGTCCCTCTGACCTTAAAGCCTGACCCCTGCCCACAGCACCTGTGAACCGTGAAGAACAAACGGAAGGAGCTTAGGATCTGCCTGGCCCCCTTCCCTGAGGGCACGAGAGCCCAGCTTCTTTGGAAAGCACCTCTTGCTGGCTAAGACTCTACCTGTGTGGGACTTGGTGTGGGGGCAGGGGGCAGACATCTGTAGAGTTGGGGGTCTTATGGTAGGGAAGAGGGCCCAAGTGAGCCTTTGGAGCCAGAAAGGTGGCCAGAGCTGGGAGCTCCAGACCTAGCCTGCCCACTTTGTGACCTCAGGCTAGCCACTGCCCTCTCTGGGCCTCAGACTGCTCTTCTGTCAAAGAAGGGGCGTGGGGAGCGTGATTGCTGAAGGCCTTTCCATTGCACCTCTGCAGTTCTCTGAGCTGTTTCCTTCTGCCCACCCCAGCCCCAGTTCCGTAGCTCAGCCGGAGATGTGAGGCTGCTTCTGCCTCCTCTGCCAGCCCCCGCCTCAGGGCCCACTCACCCAGATGCCCACGGCGATAACAAAGATGAAGTAGACAACCACCACTGCGATGTCGTAGGCGTGCAGGCCGACTCTGGAACCCAGCGCTGGGTGCAGAGCTGTTTCTGTCCTGACTCCATTCCCGGAAGCTGCAGGCCCCATAGCTGCCAGCTCTTCGCTCATCTGTGAGTGTCAGTCACCAGTAGGCTGGACTTTGAGGTGCTCTTGGCTTCTTTCCTTTCCTTTAATGATTAAACAGCCCCCAGCCATTAGCTGTTGAGAAAGTGCTGAGCCCTGCTGGCACGTAAGGTCCTGCCCATCTCCTGTCCAGTCCCTTCCCCACCCCTGCAGGACTCCTTCCCTCCCTCTCCTGCTGCCACTACATGCACACACACACACACACACACAGACCCTGCACATGCACACACACACACCCTGCACATGCGCAAACATGTACACAGCCACACACACAACCCCCCATCTCCAGTGGAGCAGGAGAAGGAGGCAGAAAGGAGCAGAATCTTGAGATCTCAGTGCTCAGAGAAACTTCAGAAATCAAGATGTTCAAGCTCCTACTTGTGTGGGGGGAAACTGAGACCCAGGGGCACAAAGCAGAGCCGAGACTGGAATCCAGGTTTCTTGGTGATCTGTGCGAAGTAATTTTCTTTCACCCAGTGGGAGGGAGGCAGAGAAGATTGGTGAGGAGCCCACGGTTATCCTTGCACTTACTCCCGCTCCAACCCACCTTTTTACAGTGTAAGGAACTGAGGCCTGGGAAGAGACAGTGGTTTCTTCTTTTAAGGAACAGAGTGGGGCCATCTGTGACAAAACAGGGCTAGAATTCACATCTGCTGCTGCCTGGTATATACACTTCTAGGCTGCACTGGGACAGATGAAATGGTTGGGGTCAGGAATCTTCCCTAAAGAAGACACAGTATTCCCTGAGTCCAGGGAAGACCTTCTGCTGGGACCCAGCAGCTAGGCTTCTGGTCCCAGTTGCATTTCTCACTGAACTGCAGATGCCCCTGGGCAGGTTGCTAAATATCTCTGAGCCTGCACACCAGATTTTAGTCTGTACTACAAAGCCATAGTGCTCAAGACAGCATGGTACTGGCACAAAAACAGAGACATAGACACTTGGAATCGAATTGAAAACCAAGAAATGAAACTAACATCTTACAACCACCTAATCTTCGATAAACCAAACAAGAACATACTTTGGGGGAAAGACTCCCTATTCAATAAATGGTGTTGGGAGAACTGGATGTCTAAATGTAAAAGACTGAAACTGGACCCACACCTTTCCCCACTCACAAAAATTGATTCAAGATGGATAAAGGACTTAAATTTAAGGCATGAAACAATAAAAATCCTCCAAGAAAGCATAGGAAAAACACTGGAAGATATTGGCCTGGGGAAAGACTTCATGAAGAAGACTGCCATGGCAATTGCAACAACAACAAAAATAAACAAATGGGACTTCATTAAACTGAAAAGCTTCTGTACAGCTAAGGAGACAACAACCAAAGCAAAGAGACAACCTACACAATGGGAAAGGATATTTGCATATTTTCAATCAGACAAAAACTTGATAACTAGGATCTATAGAGAACTCAAATTAATCCACATGAAAAAAGCCAACAATCCCATATATCAATGGGCAAGAGACATGAATAGAACCTTCTCTAAAGATGACAGATGAATGGCTAACAAACACATGAAAAAATGTTCATCATCTCTATATATTAGAGAAATGCAAATCAAAACCACCCTGAGATATCATCTAACCCCAGTGAGAATGGCCCACATCACAAAATCTCAAAGCTGCTGATGCTGGCGTGGATGTGGAGAGAAGGGAACACTTTTACACTGCTGGTGGGACTGCAAACTAGTACAACCTTTCTGAAAGGAAGTATGGAGAAACCTCAAAGCACTCAAGCTAGACCTCCCATTTGATCCTGCAATCCCACTACTGGACATCCACCCAGAAGGAAAAAAATCCTTTTATCATAAGGACACTTGTACTAGACTGTTTATTGCAGCTCAATTTACAATCGCCAAAATGTGGAAACAGCCTAAATGCCCACCAACCCAGGAATGGATTAACAAGCTGTGGTATATGTATATCATGGAATACTATTCAGCTATTAAAAAAAAATGGAGACTTTACATCCTTCGTATTAACCTGGATGCAAGTGGAAGACATTATTCTTAGTAAAGCATCACAAGAATGGAGAAGCATGAATCCTATGTACTCAATTTTGATATGCGGACAATTAATGAGAATTAAGGTCATGGGGGGGAGGAAAAGAAGAAAGAGGGACTGAGGGAGGGGAGTGGGGCCTTGGTGTGTGTCACATTTTATGGGGGCAAGACATGATTGCAAGAGGGACTTTACCTAACAATTGCAATCAGTGTAACCTGGCTTATTGTACCCTCAATGAATCCCCAACAATAAAAAATAAATAAATAAATAAATAAATAAATAAAAAGAAAATGACAGTGTACTACCTCTAATGGGGAAAAAAAAAATGTCTCTAAGCCTGGGTGTCCCCGTCAGTGTGACCTGTGCCCTGTCTGCTTCATATCCAGTGAGGCTAGGATGTGCTCCCTAGAGCCTCTGCAAACCCCAACTCACTGAATGCTCTTGGGGTTAACACAGAGATGCTCACATCTCACCACCATCTAGCCAAGGGGCCCAGACCCCAGGCACATAGGCATGCCTGCTCACAAGATCCTTCCAAAGTAGCTGCATTTAGGACAGCTCGGTCTTGCAAGTGTCACTCTACAGCAGCTAAAGGGGACACCATCACTGTCCCCCACCCATCCACAGCATCCTCTGAAGATCCCAGGTCTGGGCATGGGAGCCAGACCCCCTTCCCTTCCTTTCTAGGGGAAAGGAAGGTGAGGGGCAGTATTCTGGGTCTCTTCTCTCTGCGCCCCCCACCAGGTCCCCCAGGCCAGAACATCAGGCATAGCCACACTGAACCCTACGGTGTGGGGCATTGATATTGGAGGAAGATCAGGATAGTCCCAGCTAGGCAGGACTCAGTGAGATCTGGCACCCATTAGGATTAGATGCCAGAGGAAGTGGACCCTTATACTATACCCCTTACAAAAATTAACTCAAATGGGATCGAAGACCTACATGCAACAGGTTGGAAGAAGAGATGTAGTAAAATCTTGATGACATTGAATTTGGTAGTGATTTCTTGGCTAGGGTACCAAAGCACAGGCAACAGAAGAAAAAATAGATAAGTTGGACTTAAAAATTGAAAACTTCTGAGCATCAGAAGGTGCTACTGCCAGGGTGAAGAGTCAGCCCACAGAATGTGAGAAAATCTTTGCACATCATATATTTGACAACAGATTAATATCCAGAATATATAAGGAACTTCAACAAATTAACACAAAGAAAACAAACAACTCTTTGCAAAAATGGGAAAAGGACTTTAATAGATATTCTCCAAAGAAGTTATACAGACCTCCAAAAGCATGCGAAAGGAACGCAACATCACTAATCATAGGGGAGACGGAAAGCAAAACCACAGTGAGGTGATTCCACTTCACGCTTGATAGGAAGGCTGTTACTGAAAAAACAAAAAACAAAAAAACCCAGAACATAACAAGTGCTGGTGAAGATGTGAAGTCGGAATGGCCGTGCATCACTGGTAGAGATATAAAATGGTGCAGCCACTATGAAGAACGGTATGAAAGCTCCTCAGAAATTAAAAATTACTATGACCTAGCCATTCAACTGCTGATTATATATCCCAAAGAATTGAAAGCAGGAACTCAAGCAGATGTTTGTACACCCATGTTCATAGCAGTGTTATCCAGAAAGGCCAAAAGATGGAAGTACCCCAAAGGTTCACCAACAAATGAACAGATAAACAAAATGTGACGTATACAATGGACTGTCACTCAGCCTTAAAGGGGAAGCAGTTCTGTCATATGCTACAACATGCGTGAACACTGAAGACACGTCCTAATGACTTAAGTCAGGCCCCAAAGGACAACTACTGTACAATTCCATTCATACATAGGTGAGCTACCTAGACCAGCCAAAATCATAGAGACAGAAAATAGAACCATAGATGCCAAAGTGGGGTGAAGGATTAGGAGCTCGTGTTAAATGGAAGCAGAGTCTGAGATGAAAAGAGCTATGGAGACAGATGGTGGTGATGGCTGTATGACATAATGAATGTATTTATAACCCCTGAACTATATCCTTAAAATGGCAATTTTTGCATTACGTATATTTAACCCCAATAAAAGAATATAGAAAAAAGACACAACATACATAAAAAAATTACAAAATGAAGGAAAAATAAATGCAAAGGGAATGCTAAAGAATGAGTTTACAACTCTAAAGAGGGGCATACAAAAGGATTTTGTAGATGTTTCTTTACATAAATCTTTGTCACCTTTTCCCGAGAGGGGAAGGGTATGGGCTGCTTGTCCTTTGCTCTAAGTGTCATTTCATGTCCAGAAGCTTTGGCAGGGAGGCTTGGAGAGCTGGGTGCATCCCCCTCAGTTGGGGTCACCATGGACCAGGGTCTGATTCAAGCCTGAAATGCATAAAGGGCCAGAGTCTGTGGCTTCCTGGATGCTGCCATTGTAGGGGGTTGGCAATTGTTGGTGTGGGACCGGCTGCATCCTGGGCTTGGGCAGAAACTGAGTGAATATTTTCAGTGTGTGTGTATGGGAACTAGATGTGGGCCACACGTGGGGAAAAACACAGTGTGGGGCTTTTTTAGATGCTGTTTATTAGGCTACCTGGGGCTGCAGCTGGCAGGATCTGGTGGTCAACTGCCTGATTTGAGGGGGCTGCTGATGGATTAGGGGTACAGTGCTGAATGAGGGGTGTCTAGGAGGCTGCCCCAGCCAGGGAATCCTGAACACCCCATGGGGGCAGCCACATGGGCTGGGCCCAGAGCCAGAGTCTTGTACTGGGTCCGGGCCCAGAGCCAGAGCCTTCTTAAGCGGGTCCTACTCAAGTCAAAGCTTTGCTGCTTCTCAAACAGTTTCTCACTGTTTACACAGTGAGAAATCACTCCCCACAATCAGATGTGGCAGTTTGCAAGTAGGGAGGAGGTGAGTGAGAAGCATAACCATGAAGCACTGAATAATCTATGACACTCGCACTGTCATTTCTAAATCTCATCTGGACTGAGACTGTGTTTCCAGACTTAAAGAGATAAAAGAAATTTCTATGGCTAATTGTAACCAGAAAATAAGATAATTATCTGAGTTTAAGAGTTATGCCTGTCGAACAAGAAGCTTAAGTCAGTTGCTTAAGATAATTACTTTTGCACTGTTGATGAGATCGCAAACAAGCACAGCCTCCATGGAAAGAAGTATGGAGAATCCTTAAAGAGCTAAAAGTAGACCTTCCATACAATCCTGCAACCCCATTACTAGGCGGCATTTGCATTCTCATGTTTATTGTAGTTCAATTCATGATTGCCAAGATGTGGAATCAACCCAAGTGCCCATCTACCCATGAATAGATTAGTTAGCGTGATAGATGTACATCATGGAATACAATTCAGCCATCAAAAATATGGAGACTTTACATCTTTTCTATTAACCTGGATGAAGTTGAAGAACATTCTCTTTAGTAAAGCATCTCAAGAAAGGAAATGCAAGTAACCAATTTACTTAATACTGATATGAAACCAGCAGAGGAACAACTATACACCCACATGAGACAAAAGCACAGTTAAATTCAAGTGCAGGGGAGAGGGTAGGAAGGAGGGGGTTTGGTGTGCTCTCTCCTAATGGGCACGACGTAAGGCTATATGGCACACGGCCTGGGTGAAGGGCTCAACTACAACGTGGACTTAACAAATTCAAACACTGTAACCCAATTGTTTGTACTTTCATATTAATCTGAAATTTAAAAAAAGAAAATTGCTTTTAGGATCGCACACTCTGTGTCTAGTTTTACATCAAAAGCCCCTACTTTTGCAACTGCAGCCTATTTCCCCCTTAGGTTTCAGGCTGCTGTGTCCTCAGTCAAGACTCTAGAAAATGGAGTTCGGCTTAGAATCCTGGGGACAACTAGCCTCACAGCCTTGTCTTCTGAGGTCACCACCCTAACGTCAGCCTCTTTGCAGGCTCACCTCTGCCATCTTCCTGCCTTCAAGGTGCTGTGTTTGTCCAGCCCCGCCCAGCTCCCCATTGCCCTCTCCCCAGCAGCCATTCTACTGATGCTTCTTTGCCTGGCTCCCATGGAGGACAGGTCTCTACCAGCCGTTGCAGTGGCCGCATTGTCCTGTGGGTGGCTCCTCCTCACAGCCTTCACGGGGGGAGGCTTCTCCCTCTCCCACACCCCTCAGAGTTTGGGTCTGAATGCTCCTTGCACCTCCTTGCTACTGAGCTGTGCCCCGTGGCTCCTGCAGCCACTGTGCTCTCCCTCACCTCCAGGTCTTTGTGTCTGCTGTGCCCCTCACCACAGTCCTTCGTCAGAAGCCTCCTCCGACTCCTAGGTTGGAATATCCCCCAGCCCAATGCACTCCCCAATCTTGTCTCTGAATGTGATTGTTGGGTCAGGGGCGTTGGTCTTAGATGTGCACCCTCAAGGGTGAGGAACTTGGTATCTTCGTGCCCCTAGTGCCTGGAGCAAAGTCAGAGAGAGGGTGTGAGAAGGGCATTTTAGAAAATCCCTCCTGGGGTCAGCATGGGAACAGACAAAAAGGACACAGCTGGTGCAATAGGTCAGGAAGAGGTGGGTGCCCTAGTGAGGGGAAGGAAAGCAGGGTCTCAGCAGTTCTCCTGAGCTAGAAGCCTGTGACCAGGGTGGCTCCCTTCACCCCAGGGTCATGTCCCCACTCTAGTGGTCCTTCCTGTCACTCAGCTCCCAGTGGCTGCAAGTGCTCCTTTACTGTGCAAAGCCCTGAGAAGCAGCCTTGAGTTTGTTCCAATCCCACCTTCCCATCCCAGGACAGGTGGGTGGGAAGCCTTTGGTTGAGGATACGTGGCACTAATGGTGAGCTCCAGAGCACAGGGCATCACCCTGATGATATCGAGTGTTCCAGACTTTTCCACATGGAAGGGAAGCCCCTTCTCGCTGCTCCCTGGGTGTTCCTCTGGCCCCTCTGGCACTCCTCTCCCTGAGAAGGACACCGGGCAGGTTTGAGGTGCCTCAGGCTGGCCTACACCCTGACCACTGCACATTCTTCCTGAAAAGCCACTCTTGGCCAACCTTTCTGCTGAAGACTTTCTCTTCCAGAGCAGTGACAGGTGAAGAGACCATTTCTCAGTTTGTGCCAGAAGTACTAACATCACAAATGTGTTCTCTATTGTTATATTAACTGTATGAATTAGCTTTAAGAGTTCCATTTTAGCTGCAGAAACAAGGCCCTTTGGCTAGTTTCAATGGCATGTCTGGGTTTTTAATTCTGGCTTGTCTGACTCTGAAAGCTCTGGTGTACCCCTCCTCCCCTCTCTCCTGAGAGAACATGGAAGGGGTGCCCTCTGGTGCGGGATAGAAATCCGCTCTGCTTTCTCCCTCCAGTGGGAGCTCTGAGGAAGGCACAAAGGTGGCTGGACCGGGCACAGAGACCTCTCCTGGGTCGAGCCCTGGGTCTGCCTCTCCCCTGCCAGCTGGCCCTCGCTCAGCCCGCTATCCCTGCCTGGTCCTGGTCCCCTCTACTCCTCAGTCCGCAGGGTTTGGTGATGTTATTTTTTCCTACATGGCTGTGTTCAGCTTAGTTTAAATCCCAGGAGGTCCACTGAATTGATCTAGCCACCCATGGGCAGACTCTCCCAGGTCTGCACCAGGCTGTCCTGCTGCACAACTCCAGGGTTACTATTCCCCAAGGTGTGACACCTGGAGTGCCTGGCTCTATGGAAGTCACAGCTCTGCTCTTTGTGCTAGCCATGGCGGGGGAAGCAAAGCATGGCCCACGCAGGCCAGGAGGAGTGCTGGTTGACCTTGTGGTGCCTCTCCCACCCCAGCCACCAGGGCCAAGGCCTCAGGAGTGCTCCCGTGTCAGATCGCACCATGAGAAGGAGGGCTTCCGGGGGACAGGACGGATGCTCAATTCCTAGAGGAGAGGACTGTCAGGTAAGAGAGGAGGATTGAGAAGAATAGGGACAAAGACGCAGGGATGCAGGAAAGAGGAAGGCAGATGATGAGAGCTATATGCTTCAGCCATGAACATAGTATTCCTATCTAGCCCCACCAACCCCTACCTGTGCAGCTGGCCTGGACAAAACCTCCCGAGGGGCGGCTCTCTACCAGCCAGGGCGAGGTGACTCTGGCCTGGCCTCTGGCAGCTGCTCTGGCAGTGGAGGGAAGGCTGCAGTTCAGTCCTGGCTCCACCTGCAGGCACGGTGTCTGGAACGTCCCTAAAATTTCCTGCCAGTCCCCTGGGCCTTGGGCTCTGAGGGCCAGCACTGTCCTTGCTACCAGATGCGGTCCTGGAGAAAAGGAAACTTGCTCTGGGTTCAGAATGCTCCAGGCCCCCGGGTCAGGCGTAGAGGCAGGCCACAGCTCAGAGCTGGCTGCTTTTGTTGCTGCTGTCACATACCTGGGCAAACAGGTTTCTCAAGACAATAGAAGGGTTCAGACTTTCCGGCTGTAAGATGACTAAGTTCTGGAGCTCCAATGTACTCTGTGCTGACTCTGGTTAATACTGCTGGATTTCGTACTGGAAATTTGCTCAAAGGGTAGTTCGTAAGTGTTCTCAACACATACACAAAACGAGGACGTGTGAGGTGACAGATGTGTTGGTTAACTTGCTGTGGTAACCCTCTCACACACGTGGATATCAACTCACCATGCTGTGCGCCTTAAATATACACAATTTATATTTGTCCATTATATTCCAATAAGTTGAAAAAATAATAACAAAACACAGGCACGCAAGGACAGGAGGTGGGGTGGGTGACACTGGAAACAATCACTATTTGGAGCCTTGGCCTTGGTGCTGGGTTTTGGTTATGGGCAAATGTGACCAGTTTGTAGACACGTGTGCACACATGCACCCTGCTCTTCCTCCAGCTTGTCAAGGAAAACACTATGGAGTATTGACGAGTCACTTGGCTCCTTCACTCACCAGCCAGGTGATGGGGACAAAGCACTTCACATTTCATACTCCCTGTTTTCTCTTCTAGAAAATGGAGATAAAAACGACCTCACAGGTTGCTGGAGGATAAAATAAAACAGGGGCTGTGAAACATTTATAAGCTGCACAGTGCCCTGACCCTGGCAGGCATTGCTGTTTCCTGAGCCCACAGTGGGATTTTAGTACTGATGGCGCCTGGTCCGTGGCATGGCCTTGGGGGGCAGTGTCAGGGTCAGAATGTGAGTCTTGGTTCTGTTCCTCGGCAGCTATATGGGGCTGGGAGAATTTCTTTTTTTTTTTTTTTCCTTAATTTAATTTTTAAAAGGGCCCTACTTTCTTTTGTTGGGATTTGTTTGTTTGTTTGTTTAGCAGGCCCCAGCTGGGTCCAAACTCACCAGCCCAGTGCATGGGCTTGGTGCTCTAACCATTGAGGGATGGGTGCCCAGCCTGAGAGAATTTCTTCATCAATGAAGACTAATGAGGCAACAGCATGTGCCTCTTACAGGGTTGGGGAAATTAAAAGAGATAATGTAGGTGTAAGCAGATGTTGAAATGGGACTCTTTCTGTCTTGGTTTTGACTGGGGTCCAAAGGTTGAAAACAATATAAAAGGTGCCTATTCCACCCCAACCCCCATTGTAGAAAGAAGATGGAATTCCAGGGGTGGGGGTCCCCACTGTGGCACCATGGAGATATACCCAGCTCAGATGGCTGCTGCCTCAGGATTGAACCCTGCGTTGTCCCTGAAGTCACTTTCTCACCGGCTTGGGCCTGTGACTGAGCAGCTGATATGCCCATTCCTGCAGGTGGTGGAAGACTTGCTTAGAACTGAGCTGGAGTTGAGAGTCCTGCCAGTCCTCCTCCCTTCCTCTTTTTCCTTACTTCCCCCCACTTTCCCTCTTTTATTTTTCAGTAGTTCCCTCAATAAAGCTCTTTCATGCCTGCAAGAGAACCTGTACCTTCTCAGGGGAACCATTTTGCCACCATCTCTGGTCATCTGCCTCCAGCCTGGTGTGGGCACTCGAGAGTTGGGGAGTGTCAGCTGCTGGGGTGATGTGGCCACCCCTCCAGGCCTCCACTCAGTCTAGAGAGAAGAGCTCCAGAAGGCCTGTGGCAGAGCTTTAGATGTGTCTGTTCCTGGAGAGTTACAGGAAGAAGATGGTTTGATCTAGGCTGGGGCATTTTGAAAGGGAAGTGACCCCCAGCAGAGTGACAGACTTTGGAAGTGCAGGATCTAGTGCTCTAAAGGCTGCAGTGGGGGCTCCTGCTCTGGGCAGACAGGGTGGAGGGTGTTTGAGGCCCTGCCCTGCCACCCTGCTCCTACCTGCCCAGGAACCCAGCAGCCTTTGACATAAATGGCTTCCTTCCTCCCTCCCCTCCTCTGGCTGCTCACTTGCTGCCTTCCCTCAGGCTGAGGCAGCTGAACTCCTTCCCTCTTGTGCTCATAGGGCCTGTGTTCCCCATTACTGAGCACTCTGGGCTGTTCCCAGCTGTCTCCCTGACTCGACAGGGAGCTGCTCCAAAGGTTCCTATGCCTGAGACCCATAACAGCTGGGGGCTCACTGAGGTCTCAGCCAAAGGATGGATGGTAGGGCAGCAGGTGCCTGGCATCAGATGTGTTCTCTGCAGACGTCATTTTTATGAGGAACCAGAGCCTTCCAGGAGGAAATAGCTGAGCCCAAGTGGCAGAGATAGGAGTGGTGC
This sequence comes from Nycticebus coucang, assembly GCF_027406575.1. Lineage (NCBI taxonomy): Eukaryota > Metazoa > Chordata > Mammalia > Primates > Lorisidae > Nycticebus > Nycticebus coucang. The sequence continues at coordinate 44,997,955 of NC_069801.1, read as the reverse complement.
ATGAGAACACAGCTGGCCGAGGAGCCAGAGGAACAGGAATTCAGTCTGCTGCCGGTGCATTTGTGATCCTGGATGAGCCTCCATATCATTGTGGGTCTCCTTATCTCCAAAGTGAGATGGCTGGGTTATTTTCCCCTCTAGCATTTGGGCTCTAAGCCTTGTGTGGGAGGTGGGATCCAGTTGTGGAAAGAGGGAATGCTGAAGTCCCCAGGGCTTAAAGTCAGTGCCATGGATCTGAGCCTGGCCCTGCACCTATCAGGATCTGAGTCTGAGCAACTCACCCTCCTCGGTCTCCTCAGCTTCTTTATATGTGAAACAGGCTGGCAAGGTTCACCTCATGGAGCCATCTTGGGGTGTAAAGGGTGTGTGTAAAGCACAAACACTTGGACAGCACAGCAGTGCTCAATGAACAGGAGCTGGTGCAGCTCTTACCGTTATCCACTATGGACAAAAAGGCTTCTCAGGACTCTGCACCAGTGTTCAACCTGGAGCAGTCAAGCCACTCGGTCCTGGAAAATTACAGAACCCCCAGAAGTCCTGAGTGGGGCTGGGGTGGCCTCATGCCTGAGTCTATATAATCCCACCTTGTCACACCCTCTTCAGATACAGATTCTGCAGCTAGTTCAGCATGGTTCTGGAGAGCTCTCCAAGGACCATCTTGCCCTCACTGGGAAGAAAATGGTTACTTGCCTCATCTCACAGGAATTGGGTCAAAGAGATTCTGAGTACCCTGGGATTAGTGACCAGAGACAGAGCCTGGGATCTGAAGATTACAGCCCTGGTCCACTATTCCCATCCCTTTCTGTCATCATGTCCTTTCACATTCTGTGTCATATGGCACCCCACAGCTGCCGTGCTCCCCTATTGTAACACCTGTCGACAACAACGTTGCTTGTCTGTTCCCATTGCTGGTGGTGGACCCAAGGAAGGCAGGGGCTTTATCAGATTCATTTGTTTTTTCTTTTTCTTTTTATATAGCTTTATTGAGATATAATTTGTATATCAAACAATTCACCCATTTTAAGTGTACTATTTAATGATTTTTCATATAGGGGTATTTATAGAGTTGTACAGGCATGACTAAAATCTACTTTTACAACATTTCTATGAGCATAGAAAGAAAGTGTGTGCCCCTTAAAGTAACTCTTCATTCTCTTCCCCAGCCCTACACAACCACTTATCTACTGTCTGTCTCCCTAAAGTGCCCATTTTGGACATTTTGTATCAATGGAGGCATGTAAGATGTGTTCTTTTGTGTCTGGCTTCGTTAATGAAACATTATGTCCTTGTAGTTCATAAAAATGCTGTAGCATGTAGCAGATGAAACATTATGTCCTTGTAGTTCATAAAAATGCTGTAGCATGTAGCAGAACTTCCTTTATATCGCTGAATGGTATTCCATTGTATAGATATATCACACTTAGCATATCCGTTCACCAGCTGATAGGCATTTGTGAACAGTGTTGCTGTGAATGTTTATACACAGGTCCTTGTGTGGACCTATGTTTTCATTTTTACTGGGTAGATACCCAAAATTGAAATTGTTGGGTTTATGTTAATTCTATATTTAACATTTTGAAAAACTGCAATGCTAGTTCCAAAAAACCTGGCTGCATCATTTTATATCCCTGGCAGCAATATATGAGTGTTTTGAATTTTCTATATCCTCTCCAACACTTGTTATCATCTGTCTTACTAGTTATAGCCATTCTTGTGAGCAGTTAGAGACTCAGAAAGGGGAAGTAGAAAAAGAAACCAAGTAAGATGGCTGAATGGAGCCAGCTTTTGACAAGGCTCCATCCAGAGGGACAGCTAATGGACAGAATGAACTCAATGAAGCTGAAGGTTGGGAGCTGAACTAAGAAAGAAGATTGATGAGTGCACATCATCCCTGCTGAGGCAAGCTGTGACTCCAAGGAAACAAAGTCCAGGTACAAAACCCATCTCCAAGAGGATGAGAGACCCCTCCCCCAAGTAAGTGGCTCATTGTGTGCTTATTACAAGTGAGTGGTGTTCAGAAGACCTCTTATTTTACTCCACAGGAGAGAGCCACCAAACACTGGGACTCCTTCTCCAGAGAGTTCCCACCTGTAAACCTAGGCATTCTTTTGCTCGGCATAAAATTAAACAACTATTTTTCCTGCAATTTTGAACTCCGAGTCCACTCTTCCACCCTCACCTAGCATTCTGAAAGTCTGTCCCTGCAGAGCCCAGAGTGTTTGGCAATTCCTTGAGAGGTCAGGGCATTGTGTGTGCCACTGCACAACTGCACTGAAACAGTGACTTGAAGTTGCAGGAGGCAGTGGGGAGAGGAAGTACAGTGGTGCCACAACAGTACATGGCGGTGGTGGTGGCAGGGCTCACACCCAGGTCAGATTTTGGAGAAACAGTTCCCTGATTCTGTAGACCATGAGAGGGAGGCAGGCCTCAACTCCACTGGGATGCTGGAGGCGGAGTGAGGCTGGGCAGAAACGCAGACTCTGTAGGAGAGAAATACGTGCCACTATGGTATCCACTGGCAGATGGAGGTGCTTGTACCATGGAACATACTCTGTGGAGCATTCCTCAGATTCCATTGAGCACTGAAGGAGCCAGGCTTCAGCTCCTTGAGGTTGCCTGCCAGTGGCAGAGTGTGGCAGGGAAGGAGGCATTGACTCTTCTTTGACTCTGGCAGGTGCATATACCTGGTGCCTTTGCTCACTGGAGGGAGCTGGGCCACAGCCCCATGGCATTACTGCTGGTGGGGAGTGGCTGTGGCACTTACCCCCTTGAACTGACTCTTTGGCTGGGCAGCTTTCCTGACTCCATTGAACAGCAGAGGGAGCCACACTTCAGCCTTTCAGGTTTTCTGGATGGAGCTGCCTGTGGATCCCTGCTGACAGGTTGCTGGAGACCTTTTTGAATTCTCCCAGTTGAGTAGTGATTGTGCTGCCTGGGACAATTGGATTGGAACTCTTGACCTGGGCTGTCCACCCAGGGACCCTCCAAGGTTGAGCCATGGTTTTGTTGTAGAGAGAGGGACTGATTTTCCTCTTCCTGTTATTGCTGGTGGGGGGCAGGGTGTCTCAGTTCCTTGTATCCTTCCTCAGCTGAGATTTCAGCCTAAATCTGTGACTCATTAGGATTGGATAGAGGCTGGCTGAATACAAGAGAAAGCCAGCTAGCCCTATCACACCAATCAGGTCCTCAGAATCTCTGACTACAGGTCTGAAAGGGACCTTTTATTTTATTTTGCTTTTTTTATTGTTGGGGATTCATTGAGGGTACAATAAGCCAGGTTATACTGATTGCATTTGTTAGATAAAGTCCCTCTTGCAATCGCGTCTTGCCCCCCCAAAGGTGCGGCACACACCAAGGCCCCACCCCCGTCCCTGCTTCCCTCTCTCTGCTCTTCCTTTCTCCACCCCTCCCTCCTTCTTTCTCTCTCTGTTCTCCCCTTCCCCCACCCCCACCATGACCTTTATTGTCATTAATTGTCCTCATATCAAAACTGAGTACATAGGATTCATGCTTTTCCATTCTTGTGATGCTTTACTAAGAATAATGTCTTCCACTCCACCCAGGTTAATTCGAAGGATGTAAAGTCTCTATCTTTTTAAATCACTGAATAGTATTCCATGGTATACATATACCACAGCTTGTTAATCCATTCCTGGGTTGGTGGGCATTTAGGTTGGCTCCACATTTTGGCGATTGTAAATTGAGCTGCAATAAACAGTCTAGTACAAGTGTCTTTATGATAAAAGGATTTTTTTCCTTCTGCGTAGATGCCCAATAATGGGATTGCAGGATCAAGTGGGAGGTCTAGCTTGAGGCTTTGAGGTTTCTCCATACTTCCTTCTAAAAAGGTTGTACTAGTTTCCAATCCCTCGAGCAGTGTAAAAGTGTTCCCTTCTCTCCACATCCATGCCAGCACCTGCGGTTTGGAGATTTTGTGATGTGAGCCATTCTTGCTGAGGTTAGATGTATCTCAGGGTGGTTTTGATTTGCATTTCTCTAATAGATAGGGATGATGAACATTTTTTTATATTTTTGTTAGCCATTTATCTGTCTTCTTTAGAGAAGGTTCTATTCATGGCTCTTGCCCATTGATGTATGGGATTGTTGATTTTTTTCATGTGGATTAATTTGAGTTCTCTATAGATCCTAGTTATCAAGCTTTCGTCTGATTGAAAATATGCAAATATCCTTTCCCATTGTGTAGGTTGTCTCTTTGCTTTGGTTGTTGTCTCCTTAGCTGTACAGAAGCTTTTCAGTTTAATGAAGTCCCATTTGTTTATTTTTGTTGTTGTTGCAACTGCCATGGCAGTCTTCTTCATGAAGTCTTTCCCCAGGCCAATATCTTCCAGTGTTTTTCCTGTACTTTCTTTGAGGATTTTTATTGTTTCATGCTTTAAATTTAAGTCCTTTATCCATCTTGAATCAATTTTTGTGAGTGGGGAAAGGTGTGGGTCCAGTTTCAGTTTTTTATATGTAGATATGCAGTTCTCCCAACACCATTTATTGAAGAGGGAGTCTTTCCCCCAAGGCATGTTCTTGTTTGGTTTATCAAGGATTAGGTGGTCGTAAGATGTTAGTTTCATTTCCTGGTTTTCTATTCGATTCCAAGTCTCTATGTCTCTATTTTTGTGCCCGTACCATGCTGTCTTGACCACTATGGCTTTGTAGTACAGCCTAAAATCTGGTATAGTGATGCCTTCAGCTTTATTTTTATTACTAAGAACTGCCTTAGGTATACGGGTCTTTTTTTCTGGTTCCATACAAAACACAGAATCATTCTGTCCAAATCTTGAAAGTACGATGTTGGTATTTTAATAGGAATGGCATTGAGTAGATTTATTGCTTTGGGAAGTATAGACATTTTAACAACATTGATTCTTCCCATTTATGAGCATGGTATGTTCTTCCATTTGTTAATATCTTCTGCTATTTCCTTTCTGAGGATTTCCTAATTTTCTTTATAGAGGTCCTTCACCTCCTTCAGTAAGGTATATTCCTAGGTATTTCATTTTTCTTTGAAATTGTGGTGAAGGGAGTTGTGTCATTAATTAGCTTCTCATCTTGACTGTTATTGGTGTATACAAAGGCTACTGACTTGTGGACATTGATTTTATATACTGAGACATTACTGTATTTTTTGATGACTTCCAGGAGTCTTGTGGTTGAGTCTTTGGGATTCTCTAAGTATAAAAGATCATGTCATCAGCAAAGAGGGAGAGTTTGACCTCCTCTGCTCCCATTTGGATTCCCTTTATTTCCTTGTCTTGCCTAATTGCATTGGCAAAATCTTCCAGCACTATGTTGAATAGTAAATGTGACAGAAGGCAACCTTGTCTGGTTCTAGTTCTAAGAGGAAAAGCTTTCAGTTTTACTCCCTTCAGTAAAATATTAGCTGTGGGTTTGTCATAGATAGCTTTAATCAGTTTCAGAAATGTGCCACCTATGCCTATACTCTTCAGTGTTCTAATTAGAAAAGGATGCTGGATTTTATCAAATGCTTTTTCTGCATCTATTGAGAGGATCATGTGATCTTTATTTTTGCCTCTGTTAATATGGTGGATAATGATTATGGACTTGCGGATGTTAAACCAGCCTTGCATCTCTGGGATGAAACCTACTTGATCATAATGTATGACTTTTTTGATGATAAGCTGTAATCTATTGGCTAGGATTTTGTTGAGAATTTTTGTATCTATATTCATGAGTGAAATTGGTCTGAAATTCTTTTTAGTTGGGTCTTTTCCTGGTATTGGTATCAGGGTGATGTTTGCTTCATAGAATGTGTTGGGGGAAGATTCCTTCCTCCTCAATTTTTTGGAATAATTTCTGCAGTACAGGAATAATTTCTTCCTTGAAGGTTTGATAGAATTCTGGTGTGAAGCCATCTGGACCAGGGGATTTTTTGGTTGAAAGCTTTATTATTATTTCTTTAATCTCAATGCTTGAAATTGGTTTGTTCAGGAGCTCTATTTCTTCCTGGCTAAGTCTAGGGAGAGGATGTGATTCCAAATATTGATCTATTTCCTTCATATTGTCAAATTTCTGGGCATAGAGTTTTTGGTAGCATTCAGAGATGATCTCTTGTATCTCTGTGGGATGAGTTGTTATTTCCCCTTTATCATTTCTGATTGAGGTTACTAGCGATTTTACTTTTCTATTTCTTGTTAGTCTGGCCAATGGTTTTTCTATTTTATTTATTTTTTCAAAAAACCAATTCCTTGTTTCATTAATTTTCTGAATGATTCCTTTGTTTTCAATTTCATTGATCTCTGATTTGATTTTGGATATTTGTTTTCTTCTATTGGGTTTAGGCTTAGATTGTTCTTCTTTTTCCAATTTCCTCTCAAAACTGCTTTTGCAGTATCCCACAGGTTTTGGTTGCTTGTGTCTTCATTGTTGTTACGCTCAAGGAAGTTAATGATTTCCTGTTTTATTTCTTCCTACACCCATCTGACATTCAACAGGAGGTTGTTTAATTTCCATGCCTTTGGGTGGGGTTGAACATTTTTGTTAGAGTTGAGTTCCACCTTTAGAGCCTTATGGTCTGAGAAGATACAAGGTAAAATTTCAATTCTTTTGATTCTGCTGATATTTGTTTTTTGTCCCAGGATATGATCAATTTTGGAGAATGTTACATGGTGATGAGAAGAATGTATATTATTTATCTTTGGGATGGAGTATTCTATATGCGTCTATCAAGCACAGTTGTTCTAGGGTCTCATTTAAATCTCTTTATATCTTTGTTTAATTTCTGTTTAGAGGATCTGTCCAGCTCTGTAAGAGGAGTGTTAAAGTCCCCTGTTATTATGGTGTTATCAGATATCATATTGGTCAGACTGAGTAAGGTCTGTTTCAAGACTCTGGGAGCATTTAAATTGGGTGCATAAATATTTAGAATTGAAATGTCTTCTTGTTGTATTTTTCCCTTGACCAATATAAAGTGACCATCTTTGTCTTTTTTGACTGTAGGTGCTTTAAATCCACATGGCTCTGAAAATAAGATTGCAACTCCTCCTTTCTTCTGAATTCCATTTGCCTGAAAAATTGTCTTCCAACCCTTGACTTGGAGTTTTAATTTGTCTTTGGAAGCCAAGTGTGTTTCCTGCAGACAGCAAATGGATGGCTTGTGTTTTTTAATCCAGTCAGCCAATCTATGTCTCTTCAGTGGGGAATTCAAGCCATTAACATTTATTGAGATAATTGATAAGTGTGGTAGTAATCTATTCATCTAATTGTGTGAGAGTCCATTGCTGAGTTTTATCTTTTGCATCTAAAGTGTGGAAGTCAGGTTCTGTCCTTTAATTTCTGAGTTCCTACTTTGCTGCTGATCCCTTGTTATGGTCAGTGTGTAGAACAGGTTGAAGTATTTTTCCTGTAGAGCTGGTCTTGTTGTGGTAAATTTCTTCAATGTTTGTATATCCATAAATGATTTGATTTCTCCGTCAATTTTAAAGCTTAGCTCAGCAGAATGTAAAATTCTGAACTGGAAATCATTCTGTTTAAGTAGATTAAAGGTAGATGACCATTGTCTTCTTGCTTGCAAAGTTTCATTAGAGAAGTCTGCAGTCACCCTGATGGATTTACCTCTGTAGGTCAACTGGCACTTACTCCTGGCAGCTTGAGGAATCTTTTCTTTTGTCTTGACTTTGGACAGGTTCATCACAGTGTGTCTTGGAGAAGCTTGGTTAGAGTTGAGGCCCCCTGGGGTCTGATATCTCTCTGAAAGGAGTGTGTCACAATCTTTGGTGATATTTGGGAAATTTTCATTTATAATATTCTCTAGTATGGCTTCCATTCCTCTGGGGCATTCTTCTTCCCCTTCTGGGATTCCTATAACTCGTATGTGGAACGCTTCATAAAGTCCCCTAATTCTGTCAGTGAACATTCTGCTTTCTCTCTCTTCTTTTCTGCCTCTTTAACTATCTGAGTTATCTCAAGAACTTTGTCCTCTACCTCTGAAATTCTTTCTTCTGCATGGTCTAACCTGTTCCTAATACTTTCTATTGCATCTTTTAAGTTCCCTAATTGACTGCTTCAGTTCCTTCAGCTCTGTTGTATCTTTTCTATATTCTTCACAACATTCATCTCTTATTTGATTCTGTTTTTCGATTTCCTTTTGGTTATTTTCCACTTTATTAGCAGTTTTCTTCTTTGTTTCCATCATTTTCTTCATTGTTTTCCTTATGTTTATCTAAATTCCCTTTCTGTCATTCCTAACATTTCTTTATAGGTGGAATCCTCTGCAGTAGCTACCTCATGGTCCCTTGGAAGTGTTGCTCTCAACTGGTTCTTCATGTTGCCAGGAGTTTTCTGCTGATTCTTCCTCATGAGTGATATCTTTAATCTGTTTCCTTGCCCTAATTTTCCTTTCACTTCCTCTTGCTCTTTAAGTTCCTGTGCCTGTGGACTAGGGTTTAGATGAGTCCTTTTAGTACAGGATCAGAAGGATGAGAAGGTTGAAGAGGAAAAAGGGTAAAAGCAAGAAAGAAAGAAAAGAAAATAGAGAAAGGAGAGGGGGTGGGTAAAAGGGAATATTGACAAAATGAAAGGGAACTTTGTAGAACTGTATGGGAAAAGCCATAATTACCAGTCCCAGTTCTTTGGTAAAGGGCTGGTTAATGACAATTCCTGGTGCCCTCATTCCAATCTCACCATACCAGTTATACTAGCTAAACCATGGAAAATAAGCATGGGGTGAAACCAACAAAAGAACTCTGGCAACTTAAATAATCAGCATAGATTAACTTTCCCAAGGAATAACAAAGGAGATATGTCAGAAGATGTCATTTGTAAACAAATGTCTGAACTGTCAGAAATAGAATTCAGAATATGGATGGGAAATAAAGTGAATAGAATGGAGGAAAAGATGGAAATAGAAATCCAAAGAATTGTGCAAAAGTTGTCTCAAGAAATCAATAAATTCAAAGGCAAAATCACCAAGGATATGAACATAATGAGAAAAAAAGCAGAGCTCAAGGAAATGAAAAAGCTATTATGGAGAACACTTAGAGATCTAAAAATAGATCTGCCATTCAATCCTGTAATCCCTCTACTGGGCATATACCCAGAAGACCAAAAATCACACCATAACAAAGATATTTGTATCAGAATATTTATTGCAGCCCTATTCATAATTGCTAAGTCATGGAAAAAGCCCAAGTGCCCATCGATCCACGAATGGATCAATAAATTGTGGTATATGTACACCATGGAATATTATGCAGCCTTAAAGAAAGATGGAGACTTTACCTCTTTCATGTTTACATGGATGGAGCTGGAACATATTCTTCTTAGTAAAGTGTCTCAAGAATGGAAGAAAAAGTACCCAATGTACTCACCCTTATTATGAAACTAATGTAGGACCTTCACATGAAAGCTATAACCCAGTTGTAACCTAAGAATAGGGAGAAGGGGGAAGGGGAGGGGAGGGGGGGAGGGGAAAGGAGGGGGATTGATGGGATTGCACCTGTGGTGCATCTTACAAGGGTATATGTGAATCCTAGTAAATGTGGAATGTAAAGGTCTTAGCAAAATAACTAAGAAAATGCTACAAAAGCTGTTAACTAATGTGATGAAAATGTGTCAAACGATCTATGAACCAAGTGTATGGTGCCCCACAATCGTACTAATGTACACAGCTATGGTTTAATTAAAAAAAAATAAATAAAAAAATAAAGTTCCAGCTACTTGGGAGGCTGAGGCAAGAAAATTGTGTAAGCCCAGGAGTTTGAGGTTGCTGTGAGCTATGACGTCATAGCACTCTACCAAGGAGACAAAGTGAGACTCTGTCTCAAAAAAAAAAAAAAAAGTAAAACTTAATGGAAATCAAGTGGGGTGGGGTGAGGGTAGTAGTTGAAAAACTACCTACCGTGTACAATGAACACGATCTGGATGACGGGCACACTTATTACCATGACTCAAGCATTATAAAAGTGACCCGTGTTAACATAATATTTGTACTCCATAATACTTTGAAATAAAAACAAATATGAAATTTTAAAAAAAAGAAAGGGAAGTTGGTAGGAGGTGAGAGATGAAAGATTACGTCTGGGTGCAATGGATACTATTTGGGTGATGGGCACACTAAAAGCCCAGACTTCACCACTATGCAATATATCCATGTAGCAAAACTCCACTTGTACCACCTAAACCTATTGAAATTAAGAAAAAGACAATGAGATATCAATTCACAGCCACTAGCATGACTTTTCAGATTCATTTGTGTCCCTAGCTCGTGGCACAGGGCCTAGCACACAGAGATGCTCAGTGAATATAACTTTAGTTTCCTCCTGTCCACCAAAGGCTCTTGATAAAATATAAACCTCTTAACCAGTGTAAATTGCCAATAACTGATCCACATATATCAGCTGGTATTAAGTTTGGCTGTAATACAAACCCAAGTTTAAAGTAGCTTAAGCAAAGAAGTTTTTTTTTTAATATTCACATAATTTTTATTGCTGCTTATTATAACAAAAAATTTTTAACTTATTTGCAGGATCCATCCATTAACATATAGAATTGAAATCCATCTCTCAAGATACAGAAGACACAGTTATGGCTGAATGTATCTGATGCTCAGCATATAGCATGAGTTAACAGAAATCCTTGCATATCATTTGGTTCTTGCTGTACTCATCTGTGTTCATCTCAGAAAGCAAAAGAATACATTTGACTTTCAGTAAATATCAAAGTAACTGCCAAAAAATATATAAGTTTCCACGGACCAGAGATCCAAGAAAGAGCAGTTTTGGTGAATGATTCCCAGAATCAAGTGCATCCCCCTTTAGTCCAGTGACATGATGTCAGGAATGTTGCTTCCACTGCTGGTTATGACCCCTGTCTCATTCCTGCTGCTGGACGAACTAACATGAGTACTGCTTTCATGGGGGCTGGTGCTGGTAACAGATGTACTGCTTACTGTTAAGAGTGAGGTCAGACTATCCAAAAACATAGGAGGACAGTACTGGGGATCAACTGGAATAAGGGAAAGAAAATCCAGACCTGGCAAATCTGATGACATGCTTGATATTGGTGTGCGGTGGAATGGTACTGAGTAGTCTGTTAATGAAGGCAGAATAGCAGCAGGATCAACCAAGTCACACTGGGCACCCTTACAGAAGATGGCTGATACATGAGAACCCCTTTGGTTGGGCTGCTTTGTGTTTCTGACATAAAGATGCATTTCCTTTAGCAGGAGGGTCTTCCTCTTCATCAGAAGAGCTTTCTATTGTTAGGTCAATTACATCCACTTTCTTCTTTCTTGCCTCACTGGCGGTAGTCATAGAACAAGATTTACTGAGGACAGTTGAATTTTCTATTTTTGTACACATTTGGCTGGATACTTTCATAGCTTCTTTCTTTGGTCTCATTGGACACAAAGAACCATCTTCTTGGAATTTGATCTTGTCCACATCAGAACACTCATTGAGAATTTCCATAAAAAGCCTGTCTAATGTTAGAATTTCATAGGCAGCTTTTTTGTCACACACAGGACAAATCCAGGTGGGCTTCTTCTCATTCATTTGTAGATAAAGGGCAGCATCAAAACACTGCTGATGTGTAGAAGTCACTGCATGGCAAGGGATTGTCAACCTCATTTTTCCTAAAGGGCACGTCCAGGACACCAGAAGGCTAGTTGTAGCAATTTCACTGTCAGGATCTGCAGTAAGTTTTTCTTTAATTAGTGCTCTGAAATGATGGGGGTTTCTAATTAATACCTTTCATTTTTAATCTCTGTAAGATTTTTTTTTTAACATAAACATCTGGAGATGGACAGAACAAGACTGGGCTGTTATAGTAGTTTACAACATTTGAGGGATCTCAACTCCTTTTATCCTGTTGCTCTACCATCTTTCATCTCATTGTTCAACACAGCTGCTCAAACTCCAGCCATTGCCCCTATAGTCCGGTGTACATTTCCTAGAAATTGCACATAACATTTCAACTAATATTCTGTTGCTCAGAACTCAGTCATGGGGCCCTATCAAGCTTCAAGGAAGGATGAGAAATGCTGCCATTATTTTGGGTAGCCTTGTGCTCTATTAAGAATATGAAATATTTTTACTCACAAATAAAGAAGAATGAATGTTGGGGGATTGTAGGAGCTATACTCCACTTCACAGTCTACACAGCACACCATTCCCTTATTGTCACCTGCTGGTCCTGTGTAGTAGATACTTAGGGACAAGGGGCTTTATCCCCATTTTTGCAGTTGAAGGAGTTAGTAAGCTTCCCAAGGAGTTACCAAGTTTCCCAAGATCTCAGAGTGAGTTTATTGCAGAACTTAGAAGGACTCCTTACTACAGGGTTGGTACTCCTTCCTCTTCATCAACCTGTATGAGGGATTCTTGGAAATGGTGGAGGTTGGCCTCCTTCCTCACAATTTCCTCAACCACCATTCAGTGGATACTCACCATGTGTTTTCAGTAGGCACAGAGAATCCATGACTAATATCTCTCAAGGAGCCTGTGATCTGATTGGGGAGGTGTTGATTCTTAAGCAGTCCCTTATTGCAAGGTACAATTTTAGGTTCCTTCCAATGCTAGTATTCCATCTGGGACAGGAAATGGGGCTGGATAAATGGGGTTGAGTTCACAGTTTAAAGGAAGAACATTACAGCTTATACTTGATGTAGTATTAGAGCACAATATTATAGGCTTTCCAATTAGAGAGCCTTGGTTCATTGCTCTTGAAAGATGACTCATGATCCCCATTTATCAAGTGAGAAAACTAAGCCTCAGTTCCAGTCACTTGTCCAAGGTCATATGGCAAGCAAATTGGGAGGTAAGACTTAAGCACAGATCTCAGACTTCCAGGCCTATCTCTTCCCTCCCACACTTTGTTTGGTGGCTCACCACCCACTGCTCTGACTCCCGGCTGGTTCCCACTGCCTGCTGAGCCAGACCAGGCCCATCACCCAATCTTCTTTCTGCAGCTAGAAACCTGATTGTCTATGAGGAGCTGACAGAACCATGACCACTCAAACCGGAAAGAGGAAATTTTACTAAGGGAGAGATTTGCTGAATTCTTCCTTCTGATTCTTTCCTTTAAGGAAATTTAGCTGGAGGACATAGAGTTAGGAATGGAGGAAAATAAAATAAGGTATATGAAGTAAGATAAGTACATTTGAGTTACAATGCTTCTGCTTATGAACTGTGTGATCTTGGGCAACTGACTTTAGGATCAATACCTTAGAGTACTTGACTTAGTTTATTTTGAATATTAAAGAATATAAAACAATGGGGTGGCACCTGTGGCTCAAGGAGTAGGGAGCTGGACCCATATACTGGGGGTGGTGGGTTCAAGCCTGGCCCCAGCCAAAACTGAAAAAAAAAAAAAGTTTAAAAAGAATATAAAACATATTGCCCACTTGGAGTTTCCAGGGAAATGTTCTGTTGGAGTTGTCACTGGACCAATTCACACAAATACAACCAGTTAAAATGATATAAGAATTTAGAGAAGGGATAGATTCATAAGAGAATTATCTTATAAAACTTTAACTTTCAGAGAAAGCAGTTCAGACCCCTGTGGAACTGAGGCCATGAAATAGCCTTTTTCATAATGTGCAACACAAGAGATAACCACAGGGGTAGGAATAAGATATACTTTAGCAACTTCCATTGCACTGTCCCTCTGAACACAGAGGCTGAACACTAGGAGGCTGTCCTCTCTACACTCCTCTGGCCCCGTCTCAATCTGTATGAGAAGTTAAATTTCCACATACAATATTTGAAGATTGCCAGAGAACTCTGTGCTTTTCATTTTGTAGCAGGATGTTGACCATTCTCAGACAGTTCTGGCATGTAGGAGCTACTGTTATCAGAAGAATCTCTGACTCCATTTGACTTTTTCTCTACTCTGAACCATGTTCCGAATTTTCTCAAGTTCTGTGTATAACTCTTCCAATATTCATCTCTCTCTTTCTCTGAAAAGCCATAGATATCTACAGCTCTGAAACATTTGGAAAGTTTCTTCAGAGGACAGTAACTATCTCTCTGAAATATTGTGAAACTCTCTGAAACACTATGGCTTTGTGTCAATTTCTCAATTCCAAATCTCTATGTTGATATCTTTCTTTGACTTTCTGTGGTTTCTGTTTGAAATCATACATTCCCTGTGAATCTTTGAGTCTCAGTCCATCTATCCACCGATACTACTGAATATAAGTTCTCATCAGCTCATGGATCATTCTTCAGAATTGCTCATAGCTAGGTCACAAAATAAGCCTTACCAAATTGAAAAAAAGGGAATTATGTACCATAATTCTTTACAGACCACAATGGAATAAAATTGTAATTCAACTTCACTAGAAACATCCCCACACAAAGTCATGGAAACTAAACAACTTGTTGCTAAGTGATAGCTGAGTTAAGGAGGAGATAAAGATGGAAATCAATAGATTCCTTGAACAAGGAAGACTATTCCTTAAATTGATAGAAGCTATTTATGACAAACCCACAGCCAACATCATATTGAAAGCTGAAAAACTAAAAAGCATTACCATTTAAAACTGGAACTAGGTGAGGATGCCCATTATCACCACTAGTATTCAACATAGTGCCAGAAGTCTTAGCCAGAGTAACCAGACGAAAGAAAGATATCAAAGGTATTGAAATGAGGACAGAGGTGGTCCAACTACTGCTCTTTGCTGGATGATATGATTTTATACCTGCAAAACTTCAAGGATCAACCAAGATACTACTGGAATTGATAAAGAAAAACAACAACATCTCAAGACACAAAATCAATGTACACAAATCAGTAGTCTTTGTTTATGCCAACAATAGTCAAACTGAGAAACAAATCAAAGTCATGACACTCTTCATAACAACACCAAAGAAAAAGAATTAAGTTGAAATTTACTCAACAAAGAATGTGAAGGATCATTACAAAGAGAACTACAAAACACTAAGAAAAGAAATCAGAGAAGATGTTAACAGATGGAAGAACATACCATGCTCATGGCTTGGAAGAATAAACATTTTTAACAACATCTGTGTACCCAAAGTGATCTACACATTCAAGCAATCGCCAATAAAATATCAACATCAGATCTTGCAGACTTTGAAAAAATAGTTCTACATTTCATATGGAATCAGGAAAAAAAAATGGTGAACACAATTCTACATAACAAGAACAAATCTGGAGGCATCACTTTACCAGACTTTAGGATATACTGCAAGTCTATTATGATCAAATGGTATTGGCATAAAAATGGAGACATAGATCTATGGAATGCAAAGGAGAATCCAGAGGTGAAACCAGCCTCATATTGCCAAATTATTTTTTTTTTATTGTTAAATCATAGCTGTGTACATTAGTGCAATCAAGGGGTACAATGTGCTGGTTTCATATACAATCTGAAATATTCTCATCAAACTGTTCAACGTAGCCTTCATGGCATTTTCTTAGTTATTGTATGTAGACATTCGTATTCTGCATTTAGTAAGTTTTGCCTGTACCCATTCTAAGATGCACCATAGGTGGAGGTTAATGGGTGGCCAAATGATTTTTGACAAAGCAAACACTGAGGAAAAGAATTCCTATTTCATGGTGCTAGAAGCCACATGTAAAATATTGAAACAGGACCCATACCTCTCACCACTCACAAAAATTAACTCATGATAGATAAAATATTTAAACTTAAGATGAAAAACTATAAAAATTCTAGGAGAAAGTGTGGGAAAAACTCTTATGATGTTAAACTAAAGAAATAATTTATAAAGAAGACCCTACTGGCAATAAATAAATAAATGGGACCTGATCAAGTTCAAAAGATTCTGTACAGCTAAGGACACAATGAATAACAAAGAAAGACAACAGTACAAAATAGGAGAAGATATTTGTATGCTATGAAGGGCTGATAACCAGAATATACAAAGAACTCAAGCAGATCAAGAAAAAGAAAAGATCAAAACAATCCCTTAATAACTGGCCAAGAGACATGAACAGAAACTTTTCCTATGATGATAGACTAAAGGTCAACAAACACATGAAAAATGCTCAACTGTCTGTAATCATCAGAGAAATGCAAATCAAAATTACATTGAGATTTTTAACACCTAACTCCAGCAAGAATGGCCTACATCATGAGGCCCCAAAGCAACATAACATTTTGTTATGTGACAGATGTTGGTGTGAACGTGGAGCAAAAGGAGCACTCATACACTGCTGGTGAGTCTGCAAACTAGTCCAACCCCAGTGGAAAGTAATATGGAAATTCCTTAAGGAATCATAAAGGCACCTGTGCTTAAATGTTTATAGCAGCACAATTCACAATTGTGAAGTCATGGAAACAATCCAAGGGCCCTTCAATACATGAATAGATTAATAAATTGTGGTATATGTATACTTTGGAATATTTCTCAGTCATGAATAAAGATGGAGATCTTATATCTTTTTTAATAACTTGGATGGAATTAGAGACCATTCTTTTAAGTGAAATACCACAAGAATGGAAAAGCAAACATTACATGTACTCTGTTCTAAATTGGAGTTAGTAGGTCAGAACCTTAATGCTCACATGTGAGAATAACACAATGAAATTCAAATTGGGGAGGGAGGAGTTTAGAGATGGGAAAATTCCCACCTAACAGATACGTTGTCTGGGTACATTGCACAATTCCTGGGTGAAAGTCACAACTACAACTAAGGCTACAACCTCACAGAAGCAAACTATGTAACCAAATCACATGCACCCCCCATAATAACCTGAAATTATAAAAGAAGGTGGAGATAAGACCCCTTCCCTCAAGAGAAATTCCTGCTAGGATTGAAAACAGAAAAAATCTGGGCATTTGAAGACTCAGACATAGGTTTGATTCTCCACTTGTCACCTCACTATTTGTGTGACTGTGTGAAGATTTGGAGCAATAGTTCACATGCCACAGATATGTAGTTATGGTCAGTAAGAAATAGTCAGTTGTAAAATGCCTGGGTGAACACCTCAAACTCATTATTTTCAATGAGACAGGAGTTCAGAGCATGAAGGAATCTATGGGTGTTTCATGAGCCCTCAACATGGAGAGACAGTAACTGAGAATGACCACTGTATTTAAGAGGTTGCTTATTGTAAGCCCACAACACTTCTTCTGGGCCCATGTAATGTGAGGGTGGATCTGCAAGAATTACTCACTTTCAAAAGGCAATATCAAGAGTTGGACACAAGGTGGAGCAATGGGGCAGGTTTCAGAGTTTCCCACTGCTGGTTCCATTCAGTGACGAGAAGTAAAACATTAGTGGTATTTTTGGGTACCATCTGCCTGCAGTGTTTAGCATCAGGTGGGGGTTGGTTGTGCAGCTGGAAGTCTGAACTGTCACAGGAAAGTACATCACTGTATTTAGCATTTAGGGGAGTGTGAGTCAATAGAACTTTCTGTAGTGAAGGAGATTTCTATACCTGTGTTGTTCAAAGTGGTAGACTTTAATTGTGTGTGTCTTTTGAGGACTTGAAATCTGGCTAGTGCAATTGAGGAATATGATTAATTTAATTTCATTTTAATGTTAAGTACATGGGTAATGGCTTCTGGATTAGGCAGCACAGAATACTAGAGAATGTCAAGGTTTCTAGTAATAAGAGAATACTCTTCATTCCAGCCCCCTTGTAAAGATGAACAGGTCAGGGGGGCGGAGACAAGATGGCTGACTGAAGCCAGCTTTCCACAGAGGCTCCCATCCAGAAGGAGAGTTAAAGGACAGAAATATGGCAAGTAACCTGGTGGATAAGAGCTGCACCAAGAGAGAAGGTTGAAGAATGCACATCAACCCCGCTGAGGCGAGCTGCGACCCCAAGGATACAAACAAAAGATACAAAATCCATCACCAATCGGATGGGAGTTACCTCCCCCATGAGAATGGCTCCGAGTGCCCCACAAACAAATTAGCAGAGTTCAAAGGTCCTCCCACTACACTCCACGAGAGAGACCCGCTAAAAACTGGACCTACCTCCTCTACTAGGGTGACATGGCCTTGTCTTTAATTGTGTGTGTCTATTGAGGACAGTATAAAACTGTACATATTTTCTACCTGCAATTCTGAGCTCCCAGCACTCCCCTCCACTCTCACTGTGAGGTCTGGAGGTCTGTCCCCCAGGAGTCCAGATCCTTGGGTGATTTCTAGAGGCATGTGGACAGGGCCTAGACTGCAGATGGTCAGTGCTGATTCTGTGGCACTGGAGTGACAAGAGGACGGTCAGCTGAGAGGGAACCATACCGGAACAGCAGTGCCCTGAGGTGCAGAGCAGCAGCTGTTTTTGGCAACAATAGGGCTCACTCCCGGATATTCTTAAGTCATAGCCCCTGTCTCCCTGGGCAACCAGAGGAGGCCGGGCATCTTCTCAGGTGGCAACCATCTGGGACAGATGCACAGGCCCCATGAGTGAAGGGTTTGCCTGAGGTGGTACTGGCCTGGGTGGAGCACAGGGACTAGAAAATGCATGTGCAGAGCCGGGAAATTCCCAGGGCAGGGCTGACCCAGAGGACCACTTTACTAAGCCTAAGACACTCCTGGCTCTCAGAGGATCATCAGCCTATAGATAAAGGAAGGCAGGAGGCTAGAACTGACAGCTAAACGAATACAAACTTGCAGGAGCAAAGACAGAGCCATAGGTGAAGGCTCTGGGAACTCGAAACAGCTTCTCTTCTGCAGGGGAATTTAGCAGGGACAGAAACAAATTCCCGCAAAGTTGTTCTGTTCTGTCAGTAACATCAATCAGGGGTGGGGCTGGAACAGAGTGAACACCACCAGCCTCCATCAAGCACCCGAGGTTGTCAGGCCTCACCTCCCCTTGCTGGATAGAGGCAGAGTGCAGCGGTCTGGTTGAGCAGATACAGATTTCCTTGTGATTTAGGCAGGTGCAAACTCCTGGAGTATCTGTTCACTAGAGGCAACTGGGTCACAGCCCTGAGGTGCTATCAGTGACTGGGTGTGACAGAGGTGCAAAGTGGAGAAGGAGGCATCAACCTTCCCAGACTACTCTATTTGCTGGGTGGGTCCTCCTGACTTCATGGAGCACTGGACCAAGTCAAATCTGAGTTGTCACCAGAACCCTGTGATCCAGGTACGAGAGACTTATTTTTTTTTATTAAATCATAGCTGTGTACATTAATGTGATCATGGGGCACCATACACTAGTTTCATAGACCGTTTGACACATTTTCATGACACTGGTTAACATAGCCTTCCTGGCATTTTCTTAGTTATTGTGCTAAGACATTTACATTCCACATTTACTAAGTTTCACATATACCATTGTAAGACTTTTTAAACTCTCCCACCTGAGACAGGTGCTGACTGAGACAATTGATTTGGACCTTTTGAACTAAGCCAATTGCCTGAGGACTATTCAAGTGGTGCCCTGGGTGTGTGGTTGTAGAAAGGTTTGATTTTCCTTTTCCAATTGTTGCCTGTGGGGGGCAGTGTGACTTAATTGCTGGTATTTCTCCACAGCTGAGACTTCAAACCAGAGTAACTGTTTCACTAGGGTCGAACAGAGACCAGCTGAAAACAAGACAGAAACACTTAGCCCCACCACACCAAACAGGTCCCCAGTTTTTCAGGCCATAGAACTGTACGAATTCTCGACAAAGCTCCAGGGGAAAAATCAAACAGTGTAAAATAACCATGGGGTGGAATCAGCGGAAAAACTCTGGTAACATGAATAACCAGAATAGATCAACCCCAGCCAAGGAAAGATATGGCAGATGTAACTGAAGATCCCATTCATAAACAGCTGGCCGAAATGTCAGAAATCAAATTCAGAAGTTGAATTGCAAACAAGATTAATAGAATGGAGGAAAATTTGGAATTAGAAATTTGAGGAGCAATTCAAAAGTTGGAATTAGAAATTCGAAGTGAAATTCAAAAGTTGTCTCAAGAATTTAACAAATTTAAAGGCAAAACTACCAAAGATTTTGACGCACTGAAGCAAGAACTTGTAGCCCTCAAAGATCTGAAAAATACAGTAGAATCCCTCAGTAACAGAGTGGAGCAAGCAGAAGAAAGGATTTCTGACATTGAAGACAAAGCCTTTGAAGGCTCCCAAACTCTCAAAGAGGAAGACAAATGGAGAGCAAAAATGGATCATTCTCTCAGAGAGCTCTGGGATAATTCAAAGAAGGCTAATATCTGCCCCATTGGAATCCCTGAAAGTGATGAAGTGGCCTTGCAAGGTATAGAGGTCCTCCATGAAATTATGAAAGAGAATTTTCCAGACATGCCCAGAGATTCAGAAATTCAGATAGCAGACAGTTTCAGAACCCCAGCACAACTCAATCCGAATAAGACATCCCCCAGGCATATCATAATTAACTTCACTAAAGTTAATATGAAGGAGAAAATTTTGAAAGCAGACAGATATAAGAAATCCATTACCTACAAAGGGAAGAATATTAGAATGACTGAGGATCTCTCTGCTGAAAATTTTCAAGCCAGAAGAGGGTGGCCATTGACTTTTAATCTCCTAAAGCAAAATAACTTTCAACCCTGGATCCTGTATCCAGCTAAACTGAGGTTCATTTATGATGGAGAAATTAAATACTTTAATGACATTTATATGTTGAAGAAATTTGCCATAACAAAATCAGCTCTTCAGGATATTCTCAGACCTCTCCTCCATAATGACCAGCCCAATCCTCTACCACAAAAGTAAACTCACTCAGAAACTTTTGATCAAACTCCAACTACCCACACTGGCGAAAGGATTAAAAATGTCTTTTGAAAAACTCGATACCTGGGTGGCGCCTGTGGCTCAAGGAGTAAGGTGCCAGTCCCATATGCCGGAGGTGGTGGGTTCAAACCCAGCCCCGGCCGAAAACCACAAAAAAAAAATAAATCAATAAAAAAAATAAACAAATTCATTAAAAAAAAAAAAACCCGATACCCAAAATTTTACCAGACTTATCAATATTCTCCATTAATGTGAACAGCTTAAACTGTCCTCTAATGAGGCACAGGCTAACTGACTAGATACAAAAACTCAGGCCAGATATTTGTTACATACAAGGATCACATCTTAACTTAAAAGACAAATATAGACTCAGGGTGAAAGGATGGTCATCCATATTTCAGACAAATGATAATCAGAAAAAAGCAGGTGTTGCAATTTTATTTGCAGATACAATAGGCTTTAAACCAACAAAAGTAAGAAAGGACAAGAATGGTCACTTCATATTTATTAAGGGTAAGACTCAATATGATGAGATTTCAATTATTAATATCTATGCACCCAACCAGAATGCACCTCAATTTATAAAAGAAACTCTAACAGACATGAGCAACTTGATTTCCTCCAGCTCCATAATAGTCAGAGATTTCAACATTCCTTTGGCAGTGTTGGATAGATCCTCCAATGAGAAGCTGAGCAAAGAAATTTTAGATTTAAACCTAACCATCCAACATTTGGAATTAGCAGACATCTACAGAACATTTCATCCCAACAAAACTGAATGCACATACTTCTCATCAGCCCACGTAACATACTCCAAAATTGATCACATCTTAGGTCACAAGTCTAACCTCAGTAAATTTAAACGAATATATATTATTCCTTGCATCTTCATGGACCACCGTGGAATAAAAGTTGAACTCAGTAACAACAGGAATCAGCATACTTATACAAAAACATGGAAGTTAAATAACCTTATGCTGAATGATAGGTGGGTCAGAGATGAGATTAAGCAGGAAATTGCTAAATTTTTGGCACAAAATGAGAGTGAAGATATGAATTATCAGAAACTCCGGGATACCGCAAAGGCAGTCCTAAGAGGATAATTTATAGCACTGCAGGCCTTCCTCAAGAGAACAGAAAGGGAGGTAGGTAACAACTTAATGGAACATCTCAAGCAACTGGAAAAGGAAGAACATTCCAACCCCAAACCCAGAAGAAGAAAATAAATAACCAAAATTAGAGCAGAATTAAATGAAATTGAAAACAAAAGAATTATACAACAGATCAATAAATCAAAAAGTTGGTTTTTTGAAAAGGTCAATAAAATAGATAAACCTTTGACTAATCTAACCAGGAAAAAAAGAGGAAAATCTCTATTCTCATCAATCAGAAATGACAAAGACAAAATAACAACAGACTCCTCAGAAATTCAAAAAATCCTTAATGAATATTACAAGAAACTTTATTCTCAGAAATATGAAAATCTGAAGGAAATTGACCGATACTTGGAAGCATGTCACATTCCAAGGCTTAGCTAGAATCAGGTGGAAATGTTGAACAGGCCAATATAAAGTTCTGAAATAGCATCAACCATACAAAATCTCCCTACAAAGAAAAGCCCGGGACCAGATGGTTTCACATCAGAATTCTGCCAAACCTTAAAAGAGGAACTAGTACCTATATTACTCAACCTGTTCCAACATGTAGAAAAAGAAGGAAGACTATCTAACACATTCTATGAAGCAAACATCACCCTGATTCCCAAACAGGAAAAGACCCAACAAGAAAAAAATATAGACCAATATCGCTAATGAACATGGATGCAAAAATATTCAACAAGATCCTGGGCGGCACCTGTGGCTCAGTCGGTAAGGCGCTGGCCCCATATACCGAGGGTGGTGGGTTCAAACCCGGCCCTGGCTGAACTGCAACCAAAAAATAGCCGGGCGTTGTGGCGGGTGCCTGTAGTCCCAGCTACTTGGGAGACTGAGGCAAGAGAATTGCTTAAGCCCAGGAGTTGGAGGTTGCTCTGAGCTGTGTGAGGCCACGGCACTCTACCAAGGGCCATAAAGTGAGACTCTGTCTCTACAAAAAAAAAAAAGAAATATTCAACAAGATCCTAACAAACAGAATCCAGCAACACGTCAAACAAATTATACATCATGACCAAGTCAGTTTTATCCTAGGGTCAAGGCCGGTTCAATATACATAAATCTATAAGTATAATTCCGCACACAAATTAAAAAACAAAGATCATATGATTCTCTCAATTGATGCAGAAAAAGCTTTTGATAATATCCAGCATCCCTTCATGATCAGAACACTTAGGAAAATTGGTATAGAAGGGACATTTCTCGAACTGATAGAGGCCATCTACAGCAAACCCACAGCCAAAATTGTATTAAATGGAGTTAAATTGAAATCATTTCCACTCAGATCAGAAGCCAGATAAGGCTGCCTGTTGTCTCCACTGCTCTTTAACATTGTAATGGAAGTTTTAGCCACCACAATTAGGGAAGAAAAGGCAATCAAGGGTATCCATATAGGGTCAGAAGGGACCAAACTTTTGCTCTTTGCAGATGATATGATTGTATATCTGGAAAACACCAGGATTCTACTAAAAATCTCTTAGAAGTGATCAAGGAATACAGCAGCATGTCAGGTTACAAAGTCATCATTCATAAATCTGTAGCCTTTATATGTACCAACAATAGTGAAGCTGAAAAAACAGTTAAGGACTCCATTCCATTCACAGTAGTGACAAAGAAGATGAAATATTTTTGAGTTTATCTAACAAAGGATGTGAAAGTTGTTTATAAAGAGAACTATGAAACTCTAAGAAAAGAAATAGCTGAAAATGTTAACAAATGGAAAAACATACCATGCTCATGGGGTCTGGGAATAATCAACATTGTTAAAATGTCCATACTAGCCAAAGCAATATACAATTTTTTTTTTTTTTTGGTAGAGACAGAGTCTCACTTTACTGCCTGCAGTAGAGTGCCATGATGTCACAGGACTCACAGCAACCTCTAGCTCTTGGGCTTCAGCGATTCTCCTGCCTCAGCCTCCCGAGCAGCTGGGACTACAGGCGCCCGCCACAACGCCCAACTATTCTTTGGTTGCAGTTCAGCCGGGGCTGGGTTTGAACCCGCCACCCTCGGTATATGGGGCCAGTGCCCTACTCACTTAGCCACAGACGCCACCTGCAATATACAATTTTTAATGCAATCCCTATTAAAGCTCCACTCTCATACTTTAAAGATCTTGAAAAAATAATACTTCATTTTATATGGAAGCAGAAAAAACCTTGAATAGCCAAGACATTACTCAGAAATAAAAACAAAGCAGGAGGAATCATGCTACCAGACCTCAGACTATACTATAAATTGATAGTGATCAAAACAGCATGGTACTGGCACAAAAATAGAGAAGTAGATGTCTGGAACAGAATAGAGAACCAAGAGATGAATCCAGCTACTTACCGTTATTTAATCTTTGACAAGCCAATTAAAAACATTCAGTGAGGAAAAGATTCCCTATTTAACAAATGGTGCTGGGTGAACTTCCTGGCAACCTGTAGAAGACTGAAACTGGACCCACACATTTCACCATTAACTAAGATAGACTCTCACTGTATTACAGATTTAAACTTAAGACATGAAACTATAAAAATACTAGAGGAGAGTGCAGGGAAAACCGTTGAAGAAATCATTCTGGGTGAGTATTTTCTGAGGAGGACACACTGCGCAATTGAAGCAGCTTCAAAAATACACTACTGGGACCTGATCAAACTAAAAAGCTTTTGCACAGCCAAGAACACAGTAAGTAAAGCAAACAGACAGCCCTCAGAATGGGAGAAGATATTTGCAGGTTATGTCTCCAACAAAGGTTTAATAACCAGAATCCACAGAGAACTCAAACGCATTAGCAAGAAAAAGAACAAGTGATCCCATCGCAGGCTGGGAGAGCAGAGAAAATTCTCTGAAGAAGACAGGTGCACGGCCTACAGATATATGAAAAAATGCTCATCATCTTTAATCATCAGAGAAATGCAAATCAAAACTACTTTGAGATATCATCTAACTCCTGTAAGATTAGCCCATATCACAAAATCCCAAGACCAGAGATGTTGGCGTGGAATGCAAATTAATACATTCATTTGGAAAGATGTATGGAGAACACTTAGAGATCTAAAAATAGATCTGCCATTCAATCCTATAATTCCTCTACTAGGTATATATCCAGAAGACCAAAAATCATATCACAACAAAGATATTTGTACCAGAATGTTTATTGCAGCCCAATTCATAATTGCTAAGTCATGAAAAAAGCCCAAGTGCCTATCAATTCATGAATGGATTAATAAATTGTGGTATATGTACACCATGGAATATTATGCAGCCTTAAAGAAAGATGGAGACTTTACCTCTTTCATGTTTACATGGATGGAGCTGGAACATATTCTTCTTGGTAAAGTATCTCAAGAATGGAAGAAAAAGTATCCAGCGTACTCGCTCTACTATGAAACTAATTCATGGCTTTCACATGAAAGCTATAACCCAGTTATAAGAATAGGGGGAAGGGGGGAAAGGGAGGGGTAGAAGGGGGGAGGATGGGCAAAGGGAGGGTGATTGGTTGGATTACACCTGTGTTGCATCTTACAAGGGTACTTGTGAAACTTATTAAATGTAGAATATAAATGTCTTAACACAGTAAGTAAGAAAATGCCAGGAAGGCTATGTTAACCAGTGTGATGAAAATGTGTCAAACGGTCTATAAAACCAGTATATGGTGCCCCACGATTGCATTAATGTACACAGCTATGATTTAGTAATAAAAAAAATAAGAAAAGGAAAAAAATAGAAACAAAGAAAATATCCATCCAATGATTTACAAAAATAACTAGAATTAGATGAGGTATATATTAACCAGTGTGATGTAAGCATTCCTAATTCTATATGAAATCAGCACATTGTACCCCATAAATGCATTAATGTATATATGTTCTATGTATTTATGATTTAATTAAAAAATACTAGAAAAGATTTTTAAAAAATGAACAGGTCAGATTGTCTCCAATATTTCTCACAGTGGAGGAGGGTTGGGAAGTGGGGGAGGGAGCAAAGGTGAATTGATAGATAACAGAATACAAGGGAGCCTTATTATGGCAGGAGATAGAAATGATACTCACAGTTGCTGTTATATTTGTGTATTAACCAAGGGCAAAGCATTTTATAATGTCGTTTAATTGTCATGGAACTCCCATGACATTTTGCACATAAAGCTCAGAGCGGCCAAATGGTTTATTTGTGGCAGAGATTCTAGTTGTCAAATTAGACAAGATTCAAACTCTAGTCTTTATATGAAGATGTGCGGTTTAAAGAAGGTATTCTTCACATCCACTGGGTAATCTTATTGAAAGTTTTTTTTTTTTTATTGTTGGGGATTCATTGAGGGTACAATAAGCCAGTTACACTGATTGCAATTGTTAGGTAAAGTCCCTCTTGCAATCATGTCTTGCCCCCATAAAGTGTGACACACACCAAAGCTCCACCCCCCTCCCTCCATCCCTCTTTCTGCTTCCCCCTCCATAACCTTAATTGTCATTAATTGTCCTCATATCAAGATTGAGTACATAGGATTCATGCTTCTCCATTCTTGTGATGCTTTACTAAGAATAATGTCTTCCACGTCCATCCAGGTTAATACGAAGGATGTAAAGTCTCCATTTTTTTTAATGGCTGAATAGTATTCCATGGTATACATATACCACAGCTTGTTAATCCATTCCTGGGTTGGTGGGCATTTAGGCTGTTTCCACATTTTGGCGATTGTAAATTGAGCTGCAATAAACAGTCTAGTACAAGTGTCCTTATGATAAAAGGATTTCTTTCCTTCTGGGTAGATGCCCAGTAATGGGATTGCAGGATCAAATGGGAGGTCTAGTTTGAGTGCTTTGAGGTTTCTCCATACTTCCTTCCAGAAAGGTTGTACTAGTTTGCAGTCCCACCAGTAGTGTAAAAGTGTTCCCTTCTCTCCACATCCACGCCAGCATCTGCAGTTTTGAGATTTTGTGATGTGGGCCATTCTCACTGGGGTTAGATGATATCTCAAGGTGGTTTTGATTTGCATTTCTCTAATATATAGAGATGATGAACATTTTTTCATGTGTTTGTTAGCCATTCGTCTGTCGTCTTTAGAGAAAGTTCTATTCATGTCTCTTGCCCATTGACATATGGGATTGTTGGCTTTTTTCATGTGGATTAATTTGAGTTCTCTATAGATCCTAGTTATCAAGCTTTTGTCTGATTGAAAATATACAAATATCCTTTCCCATTGTGTAGGTTGTCTCTTTGCTTTGGTTATTGTCTCCTTAGCTGTACAGAAGCTTTTCAGTTTAATGAAGTCCCATTTGTTTATTTTTGTTGTTGTTGCAATTGCCATGGCAGTCTTCTTCATGAAGTCTTCCCCCAGGCCGATATCTTCCAGTGTTTTTCCTGTGCTTTCTTTGAGGATTTTTATTGTTTCATGCCTTAAATTTAAGTCCTTTATCCATCTTGAATCAATTTTTGTGAGTGGGGAAAGGTGTGGGTCCAGTTTCAGTCTTTTACATGTAGACATCCAGTTCTCCCAACACCATTTATTGAATAGGGAGTCTTTCCCCCAAGGTAAGTTCTTGTTTGGTTTATCAAAGATTAGGTGGTTGTAAAATGTTAGTTTCATTTCTTGGTTTTCATTTCGATTCCAAGTGTCTATGTCTCTGTTTTTGTGCCAGTACCATGCTGTCTTGAGCACTATGGCTTTGTAGTACAGACTAAAATCTGGTATGCTGATGCCCCCAGCTTTATTTTTATTACTAAGAACTGCCTTAGCTACACGGGTTTTTTTCCAGTTCCATACAAAACTCAGAATCATTTTTTCCAAATCTTGAAAGTACGATGTTGGTATTTTGATAGGAATGGCATTGAATAGGTAGATTGCTTTGGGAAGTATAGACATTTTAACAATGTTGATTCTTCCCATCCATGAACATGGTATGTTCTTCCATTTGTTAATATCCTCTGCTATTTCCTTTCTGAGGAGTTCATAGTTTTCTTTATAGAGGTCCTTCACCTCCTTCGTTAGTATATTCCTAGGTATTTCATTTTCTTTGAAACTATGGTGAAGGGAGTTGTGTCCTTAATTAGCTTCTCATCTTGACTGTTATTGGTGTATACAAAGGCTACTGACTTGTGGACATTGATTTTATATCCTGAAACATTACTGTATTTTTTGATGACTTCTAGGAGTCTTGTGGTTGAGTCTTTGGGGTTCTCTAAGTATAAGATCATGTCATAAGCAAAGAGGGAGAGTTTGACCTCCTCTGCTCCCATTTGGATTCCCTTTATTTCCTTGTCTTGCCGAATTGCATTGGCTAGAACTTCCAGCACTACGTTGAATAGTAAAGGTGACAGAGGACAACCTTGTCTGGTTCCAGTTCTAAGAGGAAAAGCTTTCAGTTTTACTGCATTCAGTAAAATATTGGCTGTGGGTTTGTCATAGATAGCTTCAATCAGTTTTAGAAATGTGCCACCTATGCCTATACTCTTCAGTGTTCTAATTAGAAAAGGATTCTGGATTTTATCAAATGCTTTTTCTGCATCTATTGAGAGGATCATGTGATCTTTATTTTTGCCTCTGTTAATATGGTGGATAATGTTTATGGAGTTGCGTATGTTAAACCAGCCTTGCATCCCTGGGATGAAGCCTACTTGATCATCATGAATGACTTTTTTGATGATAAGCTGTAATCTATTGCCTAGGATTTTGTTGAGGATTTTTGCATCTACGTTCATGAGTGAGATTGGTCTGAAATTCTCCTTTTTGTTTGGGTCTTTTCCTGGTTTTGGTATCAGGGTGATGTTTGCTTCATAGAATGTGTTGGGGAAGATTCCTTCTTCCTCAATTTTTTGGAATAATTTCTGCAGTACAGGAATAAGCTCTTCCTTGAAGGTTTGATAGAATTCTGGAA
Organism: Nycticebus coucang; assembly: GCF_027406575.1. Lineage (NCBI taxonomy): Eukaryota > Metazoa > Chordata > Mammalia > Primates > Lorisidae > Nycticebus > Nycticebus coucang. The sequence goes on along the minus strand of NC_069801.1, from coordinate 44,969,276 downwards.
TGAAGCCATCTGGACCAGGGCATTTTTTGGTTGGAAGATTTTTTATTGTTTCTTTGATCTCAGTGCTTGAAATTGGTCGGTTCAGGAGGTCTATTTCTTCCTGGCTGAGTCTAGGGAGAGGGTGTGATTCCAAATATTGATCCATTTCTTTCACATTGTCAAATTTCTGGGCATAGAGTTTCTGGTAGTATTCAGAGATGATCTCTTGTATCTCTGTGGGATCAGTTGTTATTTCCCCTTTATTGTTTCTGATTGAGGTTACTAGAGATTTTACTTTTCTATTTCTAGTTAGTCTGGCCAATGGTTTATGTATTTTATTTATTTTTTCAAAAAACCAACTCCTTGTTTCATTAATTTTCTGAATGATTCTTTTGTTTTCAATTTCATTGATCTCTGATTTGATTTTGGATATTTCTTTTCTTCTACTGAGTTTAGGCTTAGATTGTTCTTCTTTTTCCAATTCCATAAGATCTCTTGTGAGATCGTTGATGTGCTCTCTTTCTGTTTTTCGAATGTAGGCATCTAAAGCGATGAATTTTCCTCTCAAAACTGCTTTTGCAGTATCCCACAGGTTTTGGTAGCTTGTGTCTTCATTGTTGTTATGCTCAAAGAAGTTAATAATTTCCTGTTTATTTCTTCCTGCGCCCATCTGTTATTCAACAGAAGATTGTTTAATTTCCATGCCTTTGGGTGGGGTCGAGCATTTTTGTTAGAGTTGAGTTCCCCCTTTAGTGCCTTATGGTCTGAGAAGATACAAGGTAAATTTTCAATTCTTTTGATTCTGTTGATATTTGTTTTGTGTCCCAGGATATGATCAATTTTGGAGAATGTTCCATGGGGTGATGAGAAGAATGTATATTCTTTATCTTTGGGGTGAAGTGTTCTATATGCGTCTATCAAGCACAGTTATTCTAGGGTCTCATTTAAATCTCTTATATCTTTGTTTAATCTCTGTTTAGAGGATCTGTCCAGGTCTGTAAGAGGTGTGTTAAAGTCCCCTGTTATGATGGTATTATCAGATATCATATTGCTCAGACTGAGTAAGGTCTGCTTCAAGAATCTGGGAGCATTTAAATTGGGTGCATAAATATTTAGAATTGAAATGTCTTCTTGTTGTATTTTTCCCTTGACCAATAGAAAGTGACATCTTTGTCTTTTTTGACTTTAATTGCTTTAAATCCACATGTATCGGAAAATAAGATTGCAACTCCTCTTTTCTTCTGAATTCCATTTGCCTGGAAAATTGTCTTCCAACCCTTGACTCGGAGCTTCAATTTGTTTTTTGAAGCCAGATGTGTTTCTTGCAGACAGCAAATGGATGGCTTGTGTTTTTTAATCCAGTCAGCCAATCTATGTCTCTTCAGTGGGGAATTCAAGCCATTAACATTTATTGAGATAATTGATAATTGTGGTAGTATTCTATTCGTCTTATTTGGTGAGAGTCCATTGCTTAGTTTTATCTTTTGCATCAGTGTGGAGGTTAGGTTCTGTCCTTTGATTTCTGAGTTCTTACTTTGCTGCTGATCCATTGTGGTGGTCAGTGTGCAGAACAGGTTGAAGTATTTCCTGTAGAGCTGGTCTTGTTGTGGCGAATTTCCTCAATGTTTGTATATCCGTAAATGATTTGATTTCTCCATCAATTTTTAAGCTTAGCTTAGCAGGGTACAGAATTCTGGGCTGAAAATTGTTCTGTTTAAGTAGATTAAAGGTAGATGACCATTGTCTTCTTGCTTGGAAAGTTTCATTAGAGAAGTCTGTGGTCACTCTGATGGACTTGCCCCTGTAGGTCAACTGGTGCTTACTCCTGGCAGCTTGCGGAATGTTTTCTTTTGTCTTGACTTTGGACAGATTCATCACAATGTTTCTTGGAGAAGCTCGGTTAGAGTTAGGCGACCTGGGGTCCGATATCCCTCTGAAAGCAGTGTGTCAGAATCTTTGGTGATGTTTGGGAAATTTTCTTTTATAATATTCTCTAGTATGGCTTCCATTCCTCTGGGGCATTCTTCTTCCCCTTCTGGAATTCCTATAACTCGTATGTTGGAATGCTTCATAAAATCCCATAATTCTGACAGTGAACGTTCTGCTTTCTCTTTCTTCTTTTCTGCCTCTTTTACTGTCTGAGTTATCTCAAGAACTTTGTCTTCTACCTCTGAAATTCTTTCTTCTGCATGGTCTAACCTGTTGCTGATACTTTCCATTGCATCTTTAAGTTCCCTAATTGACTGTTTCAGTTCCTTCAGCTCTGCTCTATCCTTTTTATATTCTTCATATCGTTCATCTCTTATTTGATTCTGTTTTTGGATTTCCTTTTGGTTATTTTCCACTTTATTAGCAATTTCCTTCATTGTTTCCATCATTTCTTTCATTGTTTTCAACATGTGTATTCTAAATTCCTTTTCTGTCATTCCTAACATTTCTTTACAGGTGGAATCATCTGCAGTAGCTACCTCATGGTCCCTTGGTGGGGTTGTTCTAGACTGGTTCTTCATGTTGCCTGGAGTTTTCTGCTGATTCTTCCTCATGAGTGATTTCTTTTATCTATTTCCTTGCCCTGATTTTCCTTTCACTTCCTCTTGCTCTTTAAGTTCTTGTGCCTTTGGACTAAGGGTTACAGGACCAGAAGGGTGAGAAGGTTGAAAAGCAAAAAAGGGATGAAAGAAAGGAGGACCGAGTGATAAGAAAAAAAAAGAAAGATAGAGAAAGGAGAGGGGGTGGGTATAAGGAATATTGACAAAAAGAAGAGAGGCACAGAAAGAGGGAGACAGGGCAATATAGGTGTACAGTAGGGTACTTTGACACAACCTTAAAAAAACCCCACCTTCTGTGGGTGCCCAGTTGGGTGGTTCCCTTGAGGTCAGGAGTTCTTTGCTAACCTGATCAGACACAGTACCCCACCTCCACCAAGTAGAGAGGAAAGACAAAAATGCTATAAATCAAACCAAAACAAGCAAACAGAAAACTTTGCGGGGATAAAATTGGGTGAAAAACCAAATGATAGCGGTAGAAACACTAGCAAAAATGAAGTTGTAGTTATTAGAAAAGGCAGCAATGGGAAATTATAATTAAACTAGAAAAATTGAGAAAGAAAAAGGGATCTGTATGGAAAAGATTGAAATTAAAAAACAAAGAACATCAACAACGTCAAAATAAACAAAAAAAAAAAAAACAAAACAACCAAACAAAAGAAAAGAAAAAAATACACAACCAAAAACAAAGCAGTTTGTATATGTTATTGAATATTGTCTGGGCAACACGTGGTCTTCTGGGGTATGAGATGTTTGTCACAGTTCTGATACGACTGGAGGCTGCTGATTTCTCAAACCCCAGCAGGTAGACACCCTAAATCTCTCTTCAGCCCACTTAAAAGGCACTTTGAACTTGTAAACTTGCTGAGCAGAAGCTTTCCCAGCTTTCTCGCTGGAATCACTGCTGAAGTGGCTATCCACTTACCCAGTGTGCCAAAACCGGTCTCACTCTGCCCCTGAGGGTTAGGGCTGCAAGCCGGCTCAGACCCCACCCTTCGGCTACTTGGTTGCTGGGTTACCAGCTCCCACCCATTTCTAGCTCTGCGACCCTGAGGGTGGAGCTTGCCGGGGCAGATCACTGACAATGGTTCCGTGTGACCCACCGCCAAATGCTGTTATCTCCGTCTGGCTCAGTGGCTCAGACTGGGGCCCTAGACAACGGCCAAAGTTCTCCGCACTCCCGCTCAGGCCCTCCCCAAGGCAGTTCAACTCAGTGCCAAGTCCAAGGACACCAAAACAGTTCACAGGTAAGGCCTTTCTGGTTTGTAGTCTCGCAGCTACTGAACTTACAGTTGTGGGCGGGTTTAGACGGATTGAACACACGCGACCACTTGCCGGTTTTCCACTGTTTTAGTCCTCCTCTTGGGGTCCAGAAGTCTCTCGCTGACTCCCTGTATCCTCATAGGAGTGATGATAGGCAGATCCCACCAGCCAGAGATGCCTGGAGTCCTATCTCCCCAGACTCACGGTGCCCAGATGTAAGGAAGCTGTTACTCGGCCACCATCTTGCTCCGCCTCCCTATTGAAAGCTTTTAAAAAAAGGTTAGGTTGGAATTGAGCAGGAAAAACAACTAGGGTTTTGTTAGAAAAAGAGAAAACATAGGGTCCAAACAGGAGAATAGTATAAACCAATGAATAAGAAATACTTGGGGCAGGTCCAACACATCAACATTGTAATTAGCCAAAGTTTGGGGAAGAACATTTCTCCCTTTTGTAACAGGTTTGGCTGGGTCCACAAAGGGAGGATTGGTCCCTGACTGAAGGAAATTAGTATTTGCAGAAAAATTGAGTGGGACTGGCCCGTGGAAGAGCACTGCCTCAATGACTGTTCTGGAAGAGTCTATAGGGAGGAGGGAGCAGAGGATGTGAGGCTCCCTGCAAGGTGGGTGGGTGGATGGAGTGCAAAGTTGGACCCGTATAGACTTAAATATCAGGAAGACTCACAGTTTTTTAAAGAATCTACCATGACTACTTGCAGGGAGAAGTGGGGAATGATGGGAGCCACTAAGTCTCACTGAGATCAAGCCATGTTAGACGTAACTGCTTTGCCTGTATTTTCAAGACTAATTGATTTAAAAAAAACTATTGACCAAATAATCAATTAAGTAGTCCTTAGGCACCAATTATGTGTAGGACCCAGCAGACAAAAATTTTCATGTTGATGTTTCAAAAAGACGTTTTTTCAAAATCTCTTGGGAGAAATGTGTAGAAACATGTTTGAAGGACTTATAGTGGTTTATGCTACCATGACAACCGGGAGCAGCTCTCCAGCAAATTAACCATTTAGCTCTATTCTTAGCCATGTTCTGACACATACATTGAGTGATCCAAATATAGATTTTCCGTAAAGGGTTATCAGATTTGGAAAAGAGAACTATCAAGATTATATTTAATTATAAAAACTATGAAGTTTAGCAGTTAGTTTCAGGAAAGTCAACTTTAAAAGGGAAGAAATGTTTGACGTGGTCATAATCAGTCTTTCAGCCTTTTTTATTTATTTCTTTTTCTTTTTTTAACACAGTATACGGAGATACTGTGGTGGATGAATCACTGCTTTCAGGGCTCTAATGTTCTTCATGTAAAATATCTTTAGAGCTAGATGGTTAAATTATACACTTGCCACTTAAATGGGAGTGCAAACACTATGGTGACTTAACATTGTGAATAAATCCAGTGATAGCCTGGCTTTTCTTCTGGAAAAAGACAATGTTTCTTTAAAAAATTGGTTTAGAATGTTTAAGTTGCAAACGTTGAAACTGGTTAATGCAACAGATATTATTGCACACTGTCTGGGTGATGGGGATGTTAGTTCCCTTTAGAGGTGGATGTTCCCTGGTTCTTGGTTCCCAGTGCCATGAATGAACATTGGCACCTAGTCGATGACGGGGTGATCACAAATACAAAGCAATCACCGTCAACATACATTTATTGCAAAACAGAAGAACACAAACTATAAAGAGAATACATCTTGAAGACCAGAGCAAGACAAGTTCTTCTCCCTTAGTGGAATATATTATAATTGAATTTTACAAGATAGTTGTAAAGCAATGACCACTGCACTCCTACCACTGACTTCACACAGGTTTATTTCTTGCTGACACTGCCGTACAATGCAGTGAGTTAGTGGTGGTAGTGATGTAAAATGTTTGTATCCTTTCTTGAAGATAATTGGGCAATATGTATAAAGAGCTTTAAATTACTAGCCCTGTAATTTCACCCTTGTCAGAATTATTTCCAGCCAAATAACCAGTGATGCACATAATACGGTTAATGTATGTACATGAATATCCTTTATTACCTTTTTATAACAGTGGCCAATAGAAATGACTTAAATGCTAATTGATATTGGAGTAGGGTGTAGAGTTTGTGGTGGAGGGAAAAGGGGTCGAGGTGATATTTGTTACTGGAATTTCTTTCTCCAGTAGGTCTTTGGTCTAGGGGATTCAAAGAATGAACCCACAGAGCACAGATCAATGGTAAGATAGGATTTATTTTACAGAAAAGAATACAGAAAAAACACCAGAGCTTCTGGCAGAGGGAAAGACCCAAGTTAGAAAATCTCTGCCTGGTTTCTTTGTCTAGGAGCATATATAGCCTAAGAAATGAATGGATAAGGTGAATGAGGACATTAAGGAGTAGATACAGTCCCTTCCTCTCAGGGGAAAGTGAGTGAGACATTCCTTTCATGAAATTGCCCAGGCCTAGGAAATAGGTGGTGCCCATTCAGTCCTGAATGGTAGAACCCTCTATCAGGAGCTGACAGATCTTCACATGGGAATCAGCCACCAGCCCTGTAGCTCGAGACTCTGCATGGAAGAACTTTTCACACTTCCCTAAGATGGTTTCTCTCTTGCCCACCAGAGAGGCTTCCAGAAGCCCAGGTAGGACAAGGAGACTGCCCAGAGAGAACCAGTTTTCCTAACTGCTGAGGTTCACTTTCTTATAAAAGGAGTGTCACTAGAGTGATAATCCTGACCTCTCTCTATTTGTCATTTATTCCTCAGCGAGCTTCCATGGTATAGGTTTGAGATCAAGACCTGAGTTTTTGTACTCCCACATTTTCTTTCCATTTATCCTAGTGGCATGAAGACCACAGAGAAAAATGTGCTCCTAATTGCTTTCAGCCATGGGGTAAGTTTAGCAGTCAAGTCTCTGTCTCTTAAGGGAGCAGGCCACCGCTGCCTGCAATGGGGTAAATAACTCAGCTTAAGTGGGGCTCGTCATTAGATTATTCCCTCACCCACCTGTGTCATCTACTTTATCCAATACGACTGACTTACAAAGATGACATTTGAATCTACAAGGTGCCTTAATCTTTGGTATACTTCTTAATTAGTTTAGAACACATGCAATACAGACTTACCTCATTCATTGGGAATGAGTTTAGGAATAAGAGCTTTCTGGGGACAAAATATTATGTTTACCAAGTGTCCCAAGGAAGCACTCAGAGGAAGAGATAAAAAATTTGGGCTGTGGAATAGCCTCATGACAGTGGGAGTAGAGCTATCCTGAAGGGTGTGGCTCCTTTCCTACCCCTGATGGGGACAGCCACAGATCCCTCCCCCAGGAGTCAGGCATCTCACAAAGAGCAAGTTCTCTCAGCTGCTCTTGGGCATGGCCCATGGGTGAAAACCCTGGTAGCACAGACTTCCAATGACGGGTTGAACAGGTCTAATTCCAGGCCTAATTCCTGGATTTAGTATTAAGCAAGTCATTTGCCCACAGATATTAGGTACACTCTATAATGTCAGGCTTTAAGTCTTTAATAAAGGGAATATTTGGGTCCCCTGCTTTACTACTTACTTTTTTTTCTTCTCTAATTTTCTAATTTATTTTTATTTTTTTTTAATTGTTAAATCATAGCTGTGTACAGTAGTGCAATCAGGGGGTACAATGTGCTGTTTTCATATACAATCTGAAATATTCTCATCAAACTGCTCAACGTAGCCTTCATGGCATTTTCTTAGTTATTGTATGTAGGCATTTGTATTCTGCCTTTAGTAAGTTTTGCCTGTACCCATTCTAAGATGCACCATAAGTGTGGCCCCACCCATTGCCCTCCCTCCACCCCACCTCCCCCCTCTTTTCCCCTCCCTTGGCCCTTTCTCCATATTCTTGTGCTATAGTTGGGTTATAGCCTTCATATGAAAGCTATAAATTAGCTTCATAGTAGGACTGAGTACATTGGATATTTTTATTTCCATTCTTGAGATACTTTGCTAAGAAGAATATGTTCCAGTTCCATCCATGTAAACATGAAAGAGGTATAGTCTCCGTCTTTATTTAAGGCTGCATAATATTCCATGGTATACATATACAACAATTCGCTAGTCCATTCGTGGGTCGATGGGCACTTGGGCTTCTTCCATGACTTAGCAATTATGAATTGGGCTGCAATAAATATTCTGGTACAGATGTCTTTGTTATATTGTGATTTTTGGTCTTCTGGGTATATACCTAATAAAGGAATTATAGGATCGAATGGCAGGTCTATTTGTAGGTCTCTAAGTATTCTCCAAACATTCTTCCAAAAGGAACGTATAGTGTGCCTTCCCACCAGCAGTGTAGAAGTGTGCCCTTTTCTCCACATCCACGCCAACATCTCTGGTTTTGGGATTTTGTTATGTGGGCTACTCTTGCTGGGTTAGGTGATATCTCAAAGTAGTTTTGATTTGCATTTCTCTGATGATTAAGGACAATGAGCTTTTTTTCATGTGTCTGTAGATCATGTGTCTGTCTTCTTTAGAGAAGTTTCTCTTCAAGTCCTTTGCCCACCCTGAAATGGGATCACTTGTTCTTTTCTTGCTAATACATGTGAGTTCTCTGTGGGTTCTGGTTATTAAACCTTTATGGGAGGTATAACCTTCAAATATTTTCTCCCATTCTGAGGGCTATCTGCTTGCTTTACTTACTACGTTCTTGGCTGTGCAGAAGCTTTTTAGTTTGATCAGGTCCCAGTAGTATATTTTTGATACTGCTTTAATTGCCTGGGGAGTCCTCCTCATAAAATATTCACCCAGGCCGATTCCTTCAAGAGTTTTCCCTGCACTTTCTTCAAGTATTTTTAAAGTTTTATGTCTTAACTTTAAATCTTTTATCCAGTGAGTCTATCTTAGTTAATGGTGAAAGGTGTGGGTCCAGTTTCAGTCTTTTACAGGTTGCCAGCCAGTTCACCCAGCACCATTTGTTAAATAGGGAATCTTTTCTCCACTGAATGTTTTTTTTTTTTTTTTTTTGTGGAGACAGAGTCTCACTTTATGGCCCTTGGTAGAGTGCCGTGGCCTCACACACTCACAGCAACCTCCAACTCCTGGGCTTAAGCGATTCTCTTGCCTCAGCCTCCCGAGTAGCTGGGACTACAGGCGCCCACCACAACGCCTGGCTATTTTTTGGTTGCAGTTTGGCGGGGGCCGGGTTTGAACCCACCACGCTCGGCATATGGGGCCGGCACCCTGCTCACTGAGCCACAGGCGCTGCTCTCCGCTGAATGTTTTTAATTGGCTTGTCAAAGATCAAATAACAGTAAGTAGCTGCATTCATCTCTTGGTTCTCTATTCTGTTCCAGATATCTACTTCTGTGTTTTTGTGCCAGTACCATGCTGTTTTGATCACTATCAATTTATAGTACAGTCTCAGGTCTGGTAGCATGATTCCTTCTGCTTTGTTTTTATTTCCGAGTAATGTTTTGGCTATTCCAGTTTTTTTCTGATTCCATATAAATGAAATATTATTTTTTCAAGATATTTAAAATATGACAACAGAGCTTTAATAGGAATTGCATTAAAATTATATATTGTTTTGGGTAATATAGACATTTTAACAATGTTGATTCTTCCCAGCCATGAGCATGGTATGTTTCTCCATTTGTTAACATCTTCAGCTATTTCTTTTCTTAAAGGTTCATAGTTCTCTTTATAGAGATCTTTCACATCCTTTGTTAGATAAACTCCCAAATATTTCATCTTCTTTGGCCCTACTGTGAAAGGAATAGAATCCTTGACTGTTTTTTGGGCTTGGCTATTGTTGGTATATATAAAGGCTACAGATTTATGGGTGTTGATTTTGTAGCCTGAGATATTGCTGTATTCCTTGATCACTTCTAAAAGTTTTGTAGTAGAATTCTAGTGTTTTCCAGATATACGATCATGTCATCTGTGAAGAGTGAAAGTTTGATCTCTTCTGACCCTATGTGGATACCCTTGATCGCCTTTTCTGAATTCGATTTCTGACATCTCAGCTATTTGTTTGTGCATGGGATCTTGCACTGTGTCTGCCCCATAGTTCCTTGGTGGTATTGAGCTACTCTGATTATTGATATTGCCAGAGTTTTTTCATTGATTTTGCCTCATGATTGTTTTTCACCATTGCCTATGGGCGTCCTCAGAGTTGGGGAGGTGTCTCTCCTAGATTAGACCCCAGTGGGATCACTCAATTGTTACTGAATCTTTGTAGTGAGTGACCTTGTGTAGCTCCTCTGGGGATGACCCAGCCAGGGAGTTCTGGTTGTGGGAGCAGCTCAGGAGTGTGGCACACCAGGATCCAGCAACAGGGTGGGAGCAGTGCAGACAGTCCTGGGAGTGCCTGGTGCCAGGTGACTTTGGCACAGAAAGCCCAAGGCTCCAGAAGTCTCTGGCCAGGAGAAGGGCTCTGTGCAGAGGCAGGGAGGGCTTTGGAGGGCATGCAGCTACCAGAGTCCCTGGCCAGATGAGTGGGCCAGTGTGGAGGCAGGGAGGGTACATGAGGCAGGACATGGGGTTGCGCAGCTCCTGGAGTTCCTGGTTAGGGCACGTGGAGGCCAGGTGGGCGCAGGTTGTGGGTCGCGGTGCGGGTCCTATGGAGGTCTGGGCGGCCATGGAGCCACTCATAGGGAGGTCCAGGCGGGTCGCAGGCCGTGGGTCACAGCGCCACTCTTACAGAGGTCCATGTGGGCGGCGGGATGTTGGGTGCCAGGCTGCTGGTGGAGGTCCTGGGGTGGGGGTGGAGAGGGCTCAGCATGGCCACCAGAGTCTCTTGCTGGGAGAGCACTTGGTCCCACAGACAGGGAGGGTGCACTGCTCAAGAACCTTTTACCTCCCTCAGTCTCAGCAGGGTTAGGCTTCTGGTTCCTTGAGTAAGGGGGGGAAGGGCGTACTGGACGTTCAGAATGGCAGGGGAGATCTTAGTTCAATATTTCTGCCTAGCAAGAGAGTGTTCAGTCTCTCGGCAAGGTCCCTCTGAGGAAGTAGTCCCCACTTACCACAGCACTCACCCGTAGGGTGAGGCAAGAGGTCCACAGTTCACCGCTTGTCCGTAGAAAACCCACAGGAGCAAACGAAGAGAAAAAAGAAAGGAGACAGAAAAACAAAGAAAAAAACACAGCTTTCTTGGGGGAGAAGACAGACACTCCTCCTTCCAGATGAATTTTGTACCTGAAGCTTGGTTTCTTGGAGTTGGAGTTTGCCTTAGCAGAGGTGACCTGCAGTTATCAACTCTCTCTTGGCTGGGCTCCCAGTCTTCAGCTTAATTGGGCTGTTTCTGGACATTATCTTTCCTTTTGGACAGGAGTCTCCCTCGAAAGCTGGTCTCAGTCAGCCATCTTCCCTTCCCCCACTATTTACTTTTATTTTCTCAATTAATTCAGAATTTAGGCTGAAAGCAAACGTTGAACTATTTTTCCTCCTTTGAGCTCCAACAAAATATGAAAATTTAAAAATAAATTATGGGATAAAAATACATTGGAAACCGTTTAAAAGCACATTTTGAAAGACTAACAATATAAAAATGTTCATAATACATTATGGATTGCAGAAAAAAATGCAATTATCATGTTTTTCACTCATTCTAAGATAGTACTTGTCAGCACTCCCTGGGAACTTGTTAGCAATGCAAATTCTTGGGCTCCACCTAAATCTACTGAATCAGAAGCTATGAAGTGTTGCCCAGTGATTTGTGTTTTAACAAGTCTAATTGTTATATACAGTAATGTTATAGAATCATTCACTTTTAGCACACACATAATACTAGGTGTATACATGCTAAAATCTTAACAGTAATTTTTTGGGGAAGGTCTGGCTACACAGTTGTGTATGTGTTTCTCTCTGTGTGTGTTTGAGAGTCAGTATAATCTAATACTAAAATAAATTGCTCATTTCTCAGCTGTTTATATCAATTCTTTGGCTTACATCCAATCAATAAATCTCAGAGTCAATAATAATTTTGATGTCATTCTGTGAATTATCAGCATATTTCTCAAGCCCAAGCAAGATTATAGATAATTGTGATTGATGAAAGTAGGTAATTTTTCAACTTAAGAATTTTTTTATTTTGAAGTAATGATACATTCTTAGGAAATTGCAAAGGTAGAACTGAAAGGAATTGACTTTAGTATCCCACCACCTTGCTAAAACTGCTTGTCACTTCCAGGAGAGCTTTTGTTTGTTTGCTCTGAAATTACTTGGGATTTTCTATATAGAGAATCATATCATGTTTACATAAAGGCAGTTTTATTTCTTCCACTCTAGTCTGTACACATTTTATTGCCTTTTCTTATTTTATAGCACTAGCTAGAGCTTTCAGTAAGATGTCAAATAGCAGGAGTGAGAGGGGACATCCTTTTCTTGTTCTTGGTCTATGGAGAAACCATCCAGTTTCTCACCATTATACACCATTTAGCTGTATGCTTTTTAAAAAAGTTCTTTATAGATGTTCTTTCCTTTGGCCTATTTTTGTCACACCTTTTATTTCTATACATATATTATAAGTCACATAAAGCATGGTTGCCTGTATTTTTTCTTTCAAGTGTCAATTGTTTTTTAAAATAACTTAGCAAACAAAAATAAGGCCTCCATGTTTACCAAATATTGACCATTTTCATTATTTTGTATTCCTTTTTATTGGTGCATGTTTCCATCTAATTCGATTTTCCTTCTCCTGAGGAAGTTTCTATAAAATTTCTGGTAGTGAAGGTCTGCTGGTAACAAATTATACCTCTTGTAAATCTCACCTTTTTTTTAAATTAAATCATAGCTGTGTACAATAATGCAATCATGAGGTACAATGTACTGGTTCCATATACAGTTCGAAATATTTTCACTGAACTGGTTAACATAGCCTTCATGGCATTTTCATAATTATTGTGTTCAAACCCTTCCTTATACTCTACACTTAGTAAACTTCAGCTGCACCCTTCCAAGATACACCCTAGGTGTGGACCCACCAATCACCCTCCCTCCACCCTTCCTCCCCCTAACTTCCCCTCCCTAGCCCCTTCCCTGTATTCTTGTACTGAGATTGGGTTATAGACTTCATATGAAAGCTATAAATTAGTTTCATATTAGGACTGAGTACTTTGAGTACTTTTTCTTCTATTCTTGGGATACTTTGCTAAGAAGAATATTTTCTTCCCCCTTTTTTTTTTTATTAAATCATAGCTGTGTACATTAATGTAATCACGGGGCACCATACACTAGTTTCATAGACCGTTTGACACATTTTCATCACACTGGTTAACATAGCCTTCCTGGCATTTTCTTAGTTATTGTGCTAAGACATTTACTTCCACATTTACTAAGTTTCACATATACCCTTGTAAGATGTATTGCAGGTGTAATCCCACCAACCCCCCTCCGTCTACACCCCTCCCCACTCCCTTTCCTCCCTCTCCCCCTCCCCGCTATTCTTAGGTTGTAACTGGGTTAAAGCTTTCAAGTGAAAGCCAAAAACTAATTTCATAGTAAGGCCGAGTACATTGGATACATTTTCTTCCAGTCCTGAGATACTTTACTAAGAAGAATATGTTCCAGCTCCATCCATGTAAACATGAAAGAGGTAAAGTCTCCATCTTTCTTTAAGGCTGCATAATATTCCATGGTGTACATATACCACAATTTATTAATCCAATCATGGATTGATGGGCACTTGGGCTTTTTCCATGATTTAGCAATTATGAATAGGACTGCAATAAACATTCTGGTACAAATATCTTGGTTATGAAGTGATTTTTGGTCTTCTGGGTATATGCCTAGTAGAGGAATTATAGGATTGAATGGCAGATCTATTTTTATATCTCTAAGTGTTCTCCATACATCTTTCCAAAAGGAATGTATTAATTTGCATTCCCACCAGCAGTGTAGAAGTGTTCCCTTTTCTCCACATCCATGCCTACATCTCTGGTCTTGGGATTTTGTGATATAGGCTAATCTTACTGGAGTTAGATGATATCTCAAAGTAGTTTTGATTTGCATTTCTCTGATGATTAAAGATGATGAGCATTTTTTCATATGTCTGTAGGTTGCACGCCTGTCTTCTTCAGAGAAGTTTCTCTTCAAATTCCTTGCCCAGCCTGCGATGGGATCCCTTGTTCTTTTCTTGCTAATGCGTTTGAGTTTTCTGTGGATCCTGGTTATTAAACCTTTGTTAGAGACATAACCTGCAAATATCTTCTCCCATTCTGAGGGATGTTTGCTTGCTTTACTTACTGTGTTCTTGGCTGTGCAGAAGCTTTTTAGTTTGATCAGGTGCCAGTAGTGTATTTTTGAAGCTGCTTCAATTGCTTTGGAGGTCCTCCTCATAAAATACTCGCCCAGACCGATTTCTTCAACGGTTTTCCCTGCACTCTCTTCTAGTATTTTTTTTATAGTTTCATGTCTTAAGTTTAAATCTTTAATCCAGTGAGAATCTATCTTAGTTAATGGTGAAAGGTGTGGGTCCAGTTTCAGTCTTCTGCAGGTTGCCAGCCAGTTCACCCAGCACCATTTATTAAATAGGGAATCTTTTCCTCACTGAATGTTTTTAATTGGCTTGTCAAAGATTAAATAACGGTAAGTAGCTGGCTTCATCTCTTGGTTCTCTATTCTGTTTCAGACATCTACTTCTCTGTTTTTGTGCCAGTACCATGCCGTTTTGATCACTATCGATATGTAGTATAGTCTGAAGTCTGGTAGCGTGATTCCTCCTGCTTTGTTTTTATTTCTGAGTAATGTCTTGACTATTTGAGGTTTTTTCTGATTCCATATAAAACAAAGTATTGTTTTTTCAAGATCTTTAAGGAATTACAGTGGAGCTTTAATAGGGATTGCATTAAAATTATATATTGCTTTGGGTAGTATGGACATTTTAACAATGTTGATTCTTCCTAGCCATGAGCATGGTATGTTTTTCCATTTGTGAACATTTTCAGCTATTTCTTTTCTAAGAGTTTCATAGTTCTCCTTATAGAGATCTTTCACATCCTTTGTTAGATAAATTCACAAATATTTCATCTTCTTTGGCACTACTGTGAATAAAATAGAGTCCTTCAGTGGTTTTTCAACTTGACTATTGTTTGTATATATAAGGCTACTGATTTATGGATGTTGATTTTGTAACCTGAGATGCTTCTGCATTCCTTGATCACTTCTAAGAGTTTTGTAGTAGAATCTCTAGTGTTTTCGAGGTCAATCTGTTCTGACCCTATATGGATACCCTTGATCGCCTTTTCTTCCCTAATTGCAGTGGCTAAAACTTCCATTACAATGTTAAAGAGCAATGGAGACAATGGGCAGCCTTGTCTAGTTCCTGATCTGAGTGGAAATGATTTCAATTTAACTCCATTCAATATGATATTGGCTGTGGGTTTGCTGTAGATGGCCTCTATCAGTTTTAGAAATGTCCGTTTTATACAAATTTTCTTAAGTGTTCTGATCATGAACAGATGCTGGTTATTATCAAAAAGTTTTTCTGCATCGATTGAAAGAATCATATGGTCTTTGTTTTTTTAATTTGTTTATGTGCTGAATTATACATATAGATTTACATATATTGAACCAGCCTTGAGACCCTGGGATAAAACCTACTTGGTTACGATGTATAAATTGTTTGATATGTTGCTGGATTCTGTTTGTTAGGATCTTGTTCAATATTTTTGCATCTATACTCATTAGTGATATTGGTCTCTAATTTTCTTTTCTTGTTGGGTCTTTTCCTGGTTTGGGGATCAGGGTGATGTTTGCTTCATAGAACGTGTTGATTAGTCTTCCTTCTTTTTCTACCTTTTGGAACAGGTTGAGTAGTATAGGTACTAATTCCTCTTTAAAGGTTTGGTTGAATTCTGACGTGAAACCATCTGGTCCTGGGCTTTTCTTTTTAGGGAGGTTTTGTATGGTTGATGCTATTTCCAAACTTGATATGGGCCTGTTCAACATTTCCATTTGATTCTGGCTAAGTCTTGGAAGGTGACGTGCTTCCAAGTATCAGTCAATTTCCTTTAGATTTTCATATTTCTGAGAATAAAGTTAATTGTAATATTCATTAAGGATTTCTTGAATTTCTGAAGAGTCTGTTGTTATTTCATCTTTGTCATTTCTGACTGATAAGATTAGAGATTTTACTCTTTTTTTCCTGATTAGGTTGGCCAAAGGTTTATCTACTTTATTGACCTTTTCAAAAAACCAACTTTTTGATTTATTGATCTGTTCTGTAAATCTTTTGTTTTCCATTTCATTTAATTCTGCTCTAATTTTGGTTATTTCTTTTCCGCTACTGGGTTTGGGGTTCCAGTTGCTTGAAATGTTCCATTAAGTTGTTAACTTCCTCTCTTTCCATTCTCTTGAGGAAGGCTTGCAGTGCTATAAATTTCCCTCTTAGGACTGCTTTTGTGGTATCCCAGAGGTTCTGATAATTCGTGTCTTCATTGTTGTTTTGTTCCAAAAGTTTAGCAATTTCCTTCTTAATCTCATCTCTGACCCTGCTATCATTCAGCATAAGGTTATTTAACTTCCATGTTTTTCTATGAGTATGCAGGTTCCTGTTGTTACTGATCTCAACTTTTATTCCATGGTGGTCCAAGAAGTTGCAAGGAATAATTTCTATTCCTTTAAATTTACTGAGGTTAGACTTGTGACCTAAGATGTGATCGATTTTGGAGTAAGTTCCATGGGCTGATGAGAAGAATGTGTATTCAGTTTTGTTGGAATGAAATGTTCTGTAGATGTCTGCTAAATCCAAATGTTGGATGGTTAGGTATAAATCTAAAATTTCTCTGCTCATCTTCTTATTGGAGGATTGATCCAACACTGCCAAAGGAGTGTTAAAATCTCCAACTATTATGGAGTTGGAGGAAATCAAGTTGTTCATGTCTGTTTTAGTTTCTCTTATAAATTGAGGTGCATTCTGGTTGGGTGCATAAATATTAATAACTGAAATCTCATCATATTGAGTCTTACCCTTAACAAATATAAAGTGACCATTCTTATCCTTCCTTACTTTGGTTGTTTTAAAGCCTATTGTATCTGGAAATAAAATTGCAACACCTGTTTTTTTCTGTTTACCATTTGCCTGAAATATGGATTACCATCCTTTCACCCTGAGTCTAAATTTGTCTTTTAAGTTAAGATGTGATTCTTGTATGCAACAAATATCTGGCCTGAGTTTTTGTATCCATTCAGCTAACCTATGCCTCTTTAGAGGACAGTTTAAGCTGTTCACATTAATGGAGAATATTTATAAGTCTGGTAATATTTTGGGTATCGACTTTTTCAAAAGTCCAGTGGACATTTTTAATCCTTTCACCGTGTGGGTAGTTGGAGTTTGATCAAAGGTGAGTTTACTTTTGTGGTAGAGGATTGAGTTGGTCATTATGGAGGATAGGTCTGAGAATATCCTGAAGAGCTGGTTTTGTTATGGCAAATTTCTTCAACATATGAATGTCATTAAAGTATTTAATTTCTCTATCAGAAACAAAACTCAGTTTAGCTGGATAGAGGACTGGAGTTGAAAGTTATTTTGCTTTAGGAGATTAAAAGTTGATGACCACTCTCTTCAGGCTTGAAAAGTTTCAGCAGTGACATCTGCAGTCATTCTAATACTCTTCCCTTTGTAAGTAATGGCTTTCTTTTGTCTGGGTGCTTTGAGAATTTTCTCCTTCATATTAACTTTAGTGAAGTTAATTATGATATGCCTGGGAGATGTTTTATTGGGGTTGAGTCGTGCTGGGGTTCTGAAACTTTCCGCTGTCTGAATTTCAGAATCTGTAGGTATGTCTGGAAAATTCTCTTTCATAATTTCATGGAGAAGGGCTTCTGTGCCTAGCGAGGCCACTTCTTCAGTTTCTAGGATTCCAATGAGTCAGATATTAGCCTTCTTCGAATTATCCCAGAGCCCTCTGAGAGAATGATCCATTTTTGCTCTCCATTTCTCTTCCTCTTTGAGAGTTTGGGAGCGTTCAAAGGCTTTGTCTTCAATGTCAGAAATCCTTTCTTCTGCTTGCTCCATTCTGTTACTGAGGGATTCTACTGTATTTTTCAGATCTTTGAGGGCTGCAAATTCTTGCTTCAGTGTGTCTCAGTCTTTGGTGGTTTTGTCTCTATGTTTGTTAAATTCTTGAGACAACTTTTGAATTTCTCCTTGAATTCCTAATTCTGACTTTTGAATTACTGCTTGAAGTTTTACTTTCAAATTTTCCTCCACTTTATTAATCTTGTTTGCAATCCAAATTCTGAATTCGATTTCTGACATCTCAGTCAGTTGTTTATGAATGGGATCTTCTATTACATCTGCCATATCTTTCCTTGGGGGGGTTGATCTATTCTGGTCATTCATGTTACCAGAGTGTTTCCACTGATTCCACCCCATGATTGTTTTACTCCCTTTAGAGCTGGTTTAGTTATGGAAAATTTCTTTAACATATGGATGTTATTAAAGTATTTAATATTTTCTCCATCATAAGTGAAACTCAGTTTAGCTGGGTTCAGGATCCTCGGTTGAAAGTTATTTTGTTTTAGGTAATTAAAAGTCAATGACCGGGCGGCGCCTGTGGCTCAGTCGGTAAGGCGCCGGCCCCATATACCGAGGGTGGCAGGTTCAAACCCGGCCCCGGCCAAACTGCAACCAATAAATAGCTGGCCTTTGTGGTGGGCGCCTTTAGTCCCAGCTACTTGGGAGGCTGAGGCAAGAGAATCGCTTAAGCCCAGGAGTTGGAGGTTGCTGTGAGCTGTGTGAAGCCATGGCACTCTACCGAGGGCCATAAAGTGAGACTCTGTCTCTACAAATAAAATAAAATAAAATAAAATAAAATAAAATAAAAGTCGATGACCACCCTCTTCTGGCTTGAAAAGTTTCAGCAGAGAGATCAGCAGTCATGTTAATATTCTTCCCCTTGTAGGTTTTAGTTTTTTTACATCTGGCTGCTTTCATGATTTTCTCCTTCATATTAACTTTAGTAAAGTTTATTATGTGTCTGGGGGATGTCTTATTTGGGTTGATTTGTGCTAGGGTTCTGAAACTATCTGCTACCTGGATTTCAGGATCTCTTGGCATGTCTGGAAAATTCTCATTTATAATCTTATGAAGAAGAAGGGCCTCCTTGCCTTGTGAAGCTACTTCATGAGCGTCAGGGATCCCCATGAGGCGAATATTGGTTTTCTTCGAATTATCCCATAGCTCTCTGTGGGAATGATCTGTTTTTGCTCTTCATTTCTCTTCCTCTTTGAACATTTGGGATTGTTCAAAAGCTTTGTCTTCGATGTCGGAAAACCTTTCTTCTGCCTGTTCCATTCTGTTACTGAGGGATTCTAATGTATTTTTCATATCATGTAAGGCTGCAACTTCTTTTCTCAATGTGTCTAAATCTTTGGTGATTTTGTCTTTTAATTCATTGAATTCTTGAGACATCTTCTGAATTAATCCTACAAGTTCTACCTCCATCTTTACTTCCATTCTGTTGATCTTGTTTGCAATCCAAATTTTAAATTCGATTTTAGACATCTCAGCTATCTGTTTGTGAATGGGATCCTCTGCATTGGCTGTTTTGTCATTCCTTGGGGGAATTGAACTATTCTATTTGTTCATGTTGCCTGAGTTTTTCCACTGATTCCATCCTATGATTTTTTTTCAGTGTTTAGCCAAATGAGTAGGTAAGGTGAAATTGGACTGGAAACTTCTACGGCTGTTGTTGACCAGCCCTTCACCTAGGAACTGGGACTGGTGACTGCAGCTTTTCCTCTACAATTTTTCAAAGACCTGTACAGTAGTACAGTCTGTGACTCTAGAGGACTACTTGGTGTAATAGAGGTAGGTGGCTCTTTCTTGTATTCAGCTGATCTCTGTCCAATCCTAGTGAATCAGTAACTCTAGGTTGCAGTCTCAGCTTTGGTGAAATACAAGCAACTAGGACATCCCTTCCCCCACCAGTAATATCTGGAAGAGGGCAATCAAACCTTCCCACTACAGTAAAACCTGGGTCCCACCTTTTAGCATTCTCATGTAATTTGTGCATTCAAGAGTTCCAGACCAATTATCCCAGACAGCTCCCACTCTCTACCTGGAGAGTTCAAGAGAACTCCAGCAACTAGATGTTAGGGGTCTATTTGCAGTTCAAGTGTGGTTTGATTGCCTCTGGTGCTCCGAGGGGTCAGAGAGGCCCATCCAGTAGGAGGTTTAGAGCCAGCATGTTGATGCCTCTACCCCTTGGTCACCACCAGACTTTGGTCACCCCAGTCTCTGATAGTCCCACTGGCAGTCTCTGTTAACACAGTCTTTGTGGTCCTCTTCTGTCTAATAAGCAAATGTGCTGGAGCTATGTGCCTAACAGAGTCAAAGTGAGGTCATTGCCTCTTGCTTATGGTTACCACAGTCTGCCACCATCTAGTAGGGGAAGCTGAGGTCTGCCTGCCTGAGGTGCTCAATGACAGCTAATGAAATTTCCACATGAGCTCAGTCCACATGAGGATATCCAGGCAGCAAAAGAATTTTTATCTCAGCCACTGCACCTTTGTTGCCACTGTTCTGCAGCTCTGGAATCCCTATACAGCAAGGTCTGGTTCCCTCTGTCAGGCCACAAAGTTGGGGAGGTGACTCTCCAGAGTTAGACCCCAGCAGGATCACTCTACTAATGCTGAAGTTGGGTGGGAGGTGTCTCCTCTTGGGTTCATGCACCTCAACAATTTCCTAGCCTCCACCCATAGTGCAGGAACGCAAGCATCTGTCTGCTGCTGAGATACTCTTGTTTTGGGTCAGTCACCTTTCCCTCTATGTCTTTCTGTACAGTTACTTGATGCACAGATACAGCACAGCTGTACTGCCACCATCTATGCAATGCCTGGTCCTAGCCAAGAAATGCAGACATTCTGGATTCTGGAGGAGTTGGTATTCTATACTGCCAGGCTGATTTTGGGTGGGGGGTAGACTGAAGGATCAAGGTGGCAAGGAAAATATTTGTTCAAATTTTCTGCCAGACAAGGAATTCCTAGACTCGTAGCAGGGCTCTCTGGAGAAGGAGTCTCAACTTCTAGCAATTCCCTCCAGTGGGGTGAGGAAGGAGAGCCTCAGTTTATCACTCACTGGTAGAGAGCACACAGTAAGCAAGCAACTCTCTTAGGGGAGGGGTTGGCCACACAACCTCTTTGGGATGAGATCTGTACCTGAAAATAGTTTCTTTGGAGTGAAGCTTGCCTCAGCAGGGAAGATGAGCAATTATCTACCTCATCTCTCAGCTCAGCTCCCCTCCTTCAGCTTTGTTGGATTCTTTCTGGCCATTATCTCTCCCTCCAGACTGGAGCTTCTGTTGAGAGCTGGCTCCAATCAACCATTGTCCCCCATTCCACCTTGTTCTTATTGCATGTGAAAATTGGAGTTAGGGAAAATAGCCAACCCAAGGATTTAGCAAAACACCAAACACACTGAGACAGAATGAGCCAATAAACAGATAAAAAGGCTACCAGACACACAAGCCCACAGATGCATGAACACTCAGAAACACATAGACAAATAGACAAAAAACTACAATAAAAATTATGAATCATAAAATAATTGAAAAAAACAAACAAGAAAAAATAAACCTCTAAAAATCTGATGTAAGCAATCTCAGAAGCCATAATAAGGGATGAAGAGAAAGAGAGAAAGAAGAAAAAAAAAAAAGAAAAGAAAAGAAGTATTGTTCATAAAAGAGTTAAAAAAGAAGAAAGAAAAAAATTAAAAATGGAAAAAAAAATAACAATAGCTCCTCCAAGAAAAGGATGAAAAAAAAAGAGAAAAAAGGCACCAACCACAAAAATACTATTCTTGTATATATATAGAAATATACATCTATACGTATGATGGAGGGTCAACTTTAGTAGGAATATATTCATAATTCAATATACTTTCTGGACACCAGGTGGCGCTATGAGTGGCTCCCAGGCTTATACCTGATTCACAGTTTACATCATTACCATGGTAACCACCCTACCTGGCCGATAGCCATTTTTGGAGTTTCTATTAAAGTTTATTTCCTAATTGTTGTCCAACCTTGGCTTCTCTGTTCCCCATGGCACTCCTATCCGACCTCCCAACTTGGTGCAGGAGTCCACACTTCACAAATCTTTCCACTCCGCCTGCACATTCTCCCACAAACTGCAATCAGCTGTGGGGGAGGGACTGGCTGCCATGTGCTCCTGCAGCTGCCTCCCGCAGAGAACTTTTCCTCAGTTTCCCGGGCTCAGAGACTCATTTTTGAGTCCAGCCACCTGCCAGTTCACCACACAGCCTGAACTGCCAGTCCACACCAATATTCCCCACCAGGAATGGTCCAGTCTATTTAATCACTCCTGTTGTTCTGGGAAAAGGTGTCCACCATTTCGGATAATTCAAAATGTCTGTTTCCCAGGCAGGATCCCTTCCTCTCAATTTTCCACCGGGCTGCCTAGCCCTCTGTGGCTCTGAGTGGCACACCTTTCTGGTTACCAAACTCCGTTCAGGAATAAATTTTCATGAATTAGGTTTCGCATGAACTGTGAACTGCTGTCCTCCATGAGGGAGGGGCCAGCTGCTGGCCAGCATGGCCAGGCAGGGGAAATCTCTATAGCAGAGTCTGTGGTTTTGAATTACACATCATATACAGCAATCTGCCAATTTGCTGCATGTCTCCAGCTGTCTATCCACACCAATAATCCAGGCAGGGAAAAGATCCAGAGCCCCCTCCCTCTCACCTGATGACTTGGGAGAGATGGGCTACACATCCATCCTGTCCGCCATCATACTCTACCTCTCAAATCTCACTTTTTTTTGAAGTTATTTTTATTGAGATATAATTTATATACCATATAAAATTCACCCTTTTAAAGTGTACAATTCATTGGTTTTTGGCATAGTCACAAAAATGTGCAATCATTACTACTGTAGTTCCAGAACATTATCATAATCCCAAAATGAAAACTGCATTCATTAGGAGTTATTCTCTTTCTCCCCTCCCCTAAGCCCTGACAATCACTAATCTATTTTGTCTCTATGTATTTGCCTATTCTAGACTTTGTGTATTAATGGAATCATATTATATAAGATGTGCACTTCATTCAGTAAATCATTTCTTCTCTAGTTGAATAATACTCCATTGCATGGATATATTTGTACCATATTTTATTAACCATCACCTTTATTTTTGATGGATATTTTCACTGGGTATAGATTTCTGACAGCTTCTTTCTTTCAGTGTTTTAAAGACGATATTCTCACCTGAGTATTTTCCAGTGAGAAGGGGCGATTTCCAGTGAGAAGTTTACTTTCATTATGATAGTTTTCATCTGTATATAGTGTATGTTCTCAATGATTTATTTTATTCTATGATTCTAGGTAATAATCATTACTAGAATATTTTTCACATTTTGATCTTTAGAAAAGTAGACTGTTCTAATTGTTTTAGTTTTGTTGCAACAATGCTTAGTGTTCTGCTTATGTACTAGGCCTCAATTTAGATTTTTTTCTAAATGAGAAACAGTATCTGAGCTGTTACCTCTGTCTCTATCTTGACCTTGTAACAGAACAGTGAGTACATTGATATGGACTAGAGAGACAAGTCTAATTTTCCAGAGTACTGGGGAATTTAGTACAGCAGGGACTTAGGCAGGAGGTATGGAAAGAGGTGCTCAGGAGGGGTCTAGGGGCAATTTACTTGGTGTCTAATCAGATAGGCTCTAGAATTGGACTAACAGTGTCATATTTTTGTTCTAAAATTTATTAGAAATAGGGTCTTTGATACAGGGTGGGTGGTGTTCCAGCCAGTTTGACTTGAGCTGATGGGAGGACCTGCAGTCCCTGCCCTTGGGGGGTTGGTGGCAGGAACCAGCAGAGGAACCAAAGGTTTGGAGGGTAGGTGGGGGCCCTCAGGAGGCCCCAGTGGCTGGAGTGGCCAAACAATTGCTGGAGGGACACCTCCAGGTTGCCATCTCAGGGAGCACAGTGGTATCTCTGCTCGGGTCTCTGTCTCATTCCCCTTGCACTTGAGGCTGAACAGGGAAGCCTAATTTCCAGGGCCTGGTCAATTTCATGTAAGTTTCCTAGGCCTGGACAATTTCATCAATGGACTGTATCCATTTATTAATATTTGCATTCACCTTGCCCCTAGCAGAAGGAACTGTATCCATTCATTTATGCACTCATTCATCTTGTCCCAGCAGAAGGGACTGTATCCATTCATTTGTTACCAAATCCTGGCCAAATGTAACTACAAAGGACCTATGTGACTATGTCTACCCCTAGACAAAGAACCCAGGTAGAGACAGGAGACTTTATGACTTAAGTATTCCCCTCTGCCAGAAGCTCTGGTGCTTTCTATGTATTCTTTTCTGTAAAATAAATCCTGTCTTAACACTGATCTGTAGTCCATGGATTCATCATCTGAATCCCCAAGACCACGGACTACTAAAGAAGAAATCATCTTAATTGAAGGTGGGGGTTCCTGGTTCTCTGAACCCAATTGGCCTGCTTTGATTACCTGGCTGAGCTAGAAAGTTCAAATGAGGCATGGTAGTAATCAGAAGCAAAATTAAACTGTACAGGTATTAATATAACAAAGACAAATTTTATTTAAGAACAAAGAGAAAGCTTAGAGAACTTCTGAAGTGGATCCCTCTTATGAATGAGAATAGATGAGAGAGATGAGTGGCAAAGGCAGTGCAGAGGTATAAATATTTCTTCCTCTCAGTTTGAAATTGATTGCAACTCTTTGGCTTGGTGCAGTGGCTCATGCCTGTAATCCTAGCACTCTGAGAGGCTGAGGCAGGTGGGTTTCTTGAGCTCAGGAGTTCAAGAGTAGCTTGAGCAAGAGGAGATCCTGTCTCTAAAATAGGCATTGTGGGCACCTGTAGTCCCAGCTACTCAGGAAACTGAGGCAAGAGGATAACTTGAGCCCAAGAGTTTGAGGTTGTTGTGAGCTATGACACCATGGCACTCAACCCAGGGCCACAACGTGAGACTCTGTATAAATAAATAAATAGATAAAATTGGTTGCAACTCTTTCATTGGCTTCTCTGCACCTCCAGACATTATTGCTCTTTTTTTATTGGTCATTACCTCATACCCACATTCCCTTCCCCCCTTTTATGCAGTTTTCGGCCGGGGCCAGGTTTGAACCCGCTGCCCCTGGTATATGGGGCTGGTGACCTACTCCTTGAGCCACAGGTGCTGCCCCTTTCCTCCCTTTTTATTGGTGAGAATTGCTGAGTGTGAATGTTACTATGTGCCCTGCAGACTTCATTGTTCAGCAGGCCAGCTTTTTCTTCCACCCCCCTTGAAGCCCCTTTCCTTGTGTCCTTTTTCAGTCTTGTGCTGATTATTTAACATTTTAGGCTTCATTTCTTACCTGTAAAATGTAATGCAAATTAAAGATAAAATTAGGTAATACTTAAATCTATTAGGATTTTCAATATATGTTTTATAAACAAAAGTTAGTTGCTAAGTTGTTTTTGAACTGAGTTTTGAATAATATATTGCTTTCACTGAGGAATGATAGCATTTATTTTTTATTGCTGGGGATTCATTGAGGGTACAATAAACCAGATTACACTGATTGCATTTGTTAGGCAAAGTTCTTCTTGCAATCGTGACTTGCCCCCAAAAGGTATGGCACACACCAAGGCCCCATCTACCTCCCTCCTTCCCCCTCTCTTTTTCTCCAACCGGCCCTCCTTCTTTCTCTCTCTGCTCTCCCCTTCCCCCACCCCAACTATGTCCTTAATTGTCCTCATATCAAAATTGAGTACAAAGGATTCATGCTTCTCCATTCTTGTGATGCTTTACTAAGAATAATGTCTTCCACTTCCATCCAAGTTAATACAAAGGATGTAAAGTGTCTATTTCTTTTAATGGCTGAATAGTATTCCATGTATACATATACTACAGCTTGTTAATCCATTCCTGGGTTGGTGGGCATTTAGGCTGTTTCCACATTTTGGAGATTGTAAATTGAGCTGCAATAAACAGTCTAGTGCAAGTGTCCTTATGATAAAAAGATTTTATCCCTTCTGGGTAGATGCCCAGTAATGGGATTGCAGGATCAAATGGGAGGTCTAGCTTGAGTGCTTTGAGGGTTCTCCATACTTCCTTCCAGAAAGGTTGTACTAGTTTGTAGTCCCACCAGCAGTGTAAAAGTGTTCCCTTCTCTCCACATCCACGCCAGCATCTGCAGTTTTGAGATTTTGTGATGTGGGCCATTCTCACTGGGGTTAGATGGTATCTCAGGATGGTTTTGATTTGCATTTCTCTAATAGATAGGGATGATGAACACTTTTTTCATATGTTTGTTAGCCATTCATCTGTCTTCTTTAGAGAAGGTTCTATTCATGTCTCTTGCCCATTGATATATGGGATTGTTGGCTTTTTTCATGTGGATTAATTTGAGTTCTCTATAGATCCTAGTTATCAAGCTTTTGTCTCATTCAAAATATGCAAATATCCTTTCCCATTGTGAAGGTTGTCTCTTTGCTTGGTTGTTGTCTCCATAGCTATACAGAAGCTTTTCAGTTTAATGAAGTCCCATTTATTTATTTTTGTTGTTGTTGCAATTGCCATGGCAGTCTTCTTCATGAACCCACTGAATGTTTTTAATTGGCTTGTCAAAGATCAAATAATGGTAAGTAGCTGGATTCTTGGTTCTGTATTCTGTTCCAGACATCTACTTCTCTTTTCATTTATTTATTTATTTATTAAATCATAGCTGTGTACATTACTATGATCATGGGGCACCATACCCTTGGTTTATAGACTGTTTGACACATTTTCATCACACTAGTTAACATAGCTTTCGTGGCATTTTCTTAGTTATTTTGCTAAGGCCTTTACATTCCACATTTACTAGGATTCACACCTGCGGTGCATCTTACAAGGGAATATGTGAATCCCAGACATCTACTTCTCTGTCTTTCTGCCAGTACCATTCTGTTTTGATCACTATCAATTTATAGTACAATCTCATATCTGGCAGCATGATTCCTCCTGCTTTGTGTTTATTTCTGAGTAATGTTTTGGCTATCGAAGTTTTTTCTTATTCCATATAAAACAAAGTATTATTTTTTCAAGATTTTTAAAATATGACAATGGAGCTTTAATAGGAATTGCATCAAAATTATATATTGCTTTGGGCAGTATAGACATTTTAAAAATGTTGATTTTTCCCAGCCATGAGCATGGTATGTTTTTCCATTTGTTAACATCCTCAGCTATTTCTTTTCTTTAAGATTCATAGTTGTCTTTATAGAGATCTTTCACATTCTTTGTTAGGTATACTCCCAAATATTTCAAATTATTTGACACTACTGTCACAGGAATAGAGTCCTTGACTGTTTTTTCGGCTTGGCTATTGTTGGTTTATATAAAGGGTACAGATTTATGGGTGTTGATTTTGTAGCCCAAGACATTGTTGAATTGCTTGATCACTTCCAAAAGTATGGTAGCAGAATCTCTGGCATTTTCCAGATATACGATCATATCATCTGTGAAGAGTGAAAGTTTGATCTCTTCTGACCCTATGTGGATACCCTTGATTGCATTTTCTTTCCTAATTGCAATGGCTAAAACTTCTCTTATAATGTTAAAGAGCAATGGAGACAATGTGCAACCTTGCCTGGTTCTTGATCTAAGTGGAAATGACTTCAATTTAACTGCATTCAATATGATATTGGCTGTGGGTTTGCTGTAGATGGCCTCTACTAGTTTAACAAATGTTCCTTCTATACCAATTTCCTTAAGTGTTCTAATCATGAAGGCTTGGTGGATATTATCTAAAGCTATTTCTGCATTAATTGAGAAAATCATATGGTCTTTATTTTTAGTTTGTTTATGAGCTGAATTACATTTATAGATTTACGTATATTGAACCAGCCTTGAGACCCTGTGATAAATCCCACTTGGTCAAAGCTTATAATTTTTTTGATGTGTTCTTGGATTCTGTTCATTAGGATCTTATTGAGTATTTTTGTATCAATATTCATTAGTGATATTGGTCTATAATTTTCTTTTCTTGTTGGGTCTTTCCCTGGTTTAGGGATCAAAGTAATGTTTGCTTCGTAGAATGTGTTGGGTAGTATTCCTTCTTTTTCTATATTTTGGAAAAGGTTTAGTAATATAGGTACTAGTTCTTCTTTAAAGGTTTGGTAGAATTCTG
Source organism: Nycticebus coucang (assembly GCF_027406575.1). Classification (NCBI taxonomy): domain Eukaryota; kingdom Metazoa; phylum Chordata; class Mammalia; order Primates; family Lorisidae; genus Nycticebus; species Nycticebus coucang. The sequence goes on along the minus strand of NC_069801.1, from coordinate 44,941,385 downwards.
AGATAAAGCCATCTGGTCCTGGGATTTTCTTTTTAGGGAGATTTTGTATAGTTGATGCTATTTTAGAACTTGATATAGGCCTGTTGAACATTTTCACTTCATTCTGGCTAAGTCTTGGCAGGTGGTGTACTTCCAGGTATTTATCAATTTCTTTCAGATTTTCATATTTCTGAGAGTAAAGTTTCTTGTAATATTCGTTAAGAGTTTTTTTGATTTCTGAGGGGTCTGCTGTTATTTCCTCAATACCATTTCTGACTTATGAAATTAGAGATTTTACTCTTTTTTTCCTGGTTAGGTTGGCCAAAGGTTTATCTATTTTTTTGATCTTTTAAAAAAACCAACTTTTGGATTTATTGATCTGTTGTATAATTCTTTTGTTTTCAATTTCATTTAATTCTGCTCTGATTTTTGTTATTTCCTTTCTTCTTCTAGGTTTAGGGTTGGAATGTTCTTCCTTCTCTAGTTACTTGAGGTGTCCCATTAAGTTATTAACTTCCTCTGTTTCCGTTTTCTTGAGGAAGGCTTGCAGTGCTATAAATTTGTCTCTGAGGACTACTTTTGCAGTATCCCAGAGGTTCTGGTAATTCGTGTCTTGACTGTTGTTTTGTTCCGAAAATTTGGTGATTTCCTTCTTGATTTCATCTATAACCCATCTATCCTTCAGCATAAGTTCATTTAACTTCCATGTTTTTGTATGGGTATGTAGATTCCTTTTGTTATTGATTTCAACTTTTATTCCATGATGGTCTGAGAAGATGCAAGGAATAATTTCTATATTTTTCAATTTGATGAGGTTAGATTTGTGGACTAGGATGTGGTTGATTTTGGAGTATGTTCCATTGGCTGATGAGAAGAATGTGTATTCAGTTTTGTTGGAATGAAATGTTCTGTAGATGTCTGTTAAATCCAGATGTTGATTGGTTAAGTTCAAATCTAAAATTTATTTGCTTACCTTCTGTTTGGAGGATCTATCCAGTACTGCTAAAGGGGTGTTAAAATCTCCAACTACTATGGAACTGGAGGAAATCAAGTTGCTCATGTCTGTTAGAGTTTGTCTTATAAATTGAAGTGCATTCTGGTTGGGTCCATAAATATTAATAATTGAAATCGCATAACATTGAGTATTACCTTTAACAAATATGAAGTGTCCATCCTTATTTTTTCTTATTTTGGTTGGTTTAAAGCCTATTGAATCTACGAATAGGATTGCAATGCCTGCTTTTTTCTGCTTTCCATTTGCCTGGAGTATAGATGACCATCCCTTCACCTTGAGTCTATATTTGTCTTTAAAGGTAAGATGAGATTCTTGTATGCAGCAGATATCTGGCTTGAGTTTTTGTATCCAGTCAGCAAACCTGTGCCTCTTTAGAGGACAATTTAAACCATGCTCATTAATTGAGAATATTGATAAGCCTTTTGAGAGTCCGGTGAACATTTTTAATCCTTTTGCGACTGTGGAAGTTGGAATTTGATCAAAATTTTCTGGGTGGCTTTACTTTTGTGGTGGAGTATTACGCTGGTCTTTATGGAGGATAGGTCTGAGAATATCCTGGAGATCTGGTTTAGTTATGGAAAATTTGTTTAACATGTGAATGTCATTAAAGTATTTAATTTCTCCATCATACATGAAACTCAGTTTAGCTGGGTACAGGATCCTGGGTTGAAAGTTATTTTCTTTTAGGAGATTAAAAGTTGATAACCAATGTCTTCTAGCTTGAAAAGTTTCAGCAGAGAGATCTGTTGTTATTCTAATATTTTTCCCTTTGTAGGTTATGGTTTTCTTTAGTCTGGCTGCATTCAGAATTTTCTCCTTCATACTAACTTTAGTGAAATTAATTATGATGTGTCTGGGGGATGTCTTCAGCATTTCTACTTGATTCTGGCTAAGTCTTGGAAGGTGACATACTTCCAAGTATTGGTCAATTTTCAGATTTTCATATTTCTGAGAATAAAATTTCTTGTAATATTCATTAAGGATTTTTTTGATTTCTGAGGAGTCTGTTGTTATTTCGTCTTTGTCATTTCTGATTGATGAGACTAGAGATTTAACTCTTTTTTTCTGATTAGATTGGCCAAAGGTTTATCTATTTTATTGACCTTTTCAAAAAACTGTCCCGACCCGCGGGACAGCAACGGGGGATGCAGGAACCACCTAAAGGAGAAAAACAAATAAGGGGCACGAGAAAGGGAGACAAGACAGTTTTCTGATCAAATCTCAAACTTTATTGAAAAACTTGTGCCTTATAAGCATTATGGGGAAGGAGGGTGTGTCTTGTTGGGAGGTTCAGGGGAGTTGTCCACTGGAGATTGGCCAAAATAAGTAAGATGGGGCATAAGGTGATTGGTTGGCTAGTTGCCAGGTAAAGTTACCGGGTAAAGGTGAAACTGTTTTTTACTTAAAGAGGAGCTTAAGGCCGAGCTGTGCCCTATATGGCTTCCGACATCTCCTCCCTTTTTGTTTTAAGGAGGTGGGCATTAACCGAGAGAGGGAATAGTGACCTGGCTCCTCTCGTGGATTTTCCAGATCCACATTTGTTATTTGTGGTATCTTTTGGAGAGGAGAGGTAAGTGAAATTTTTGATACCAACCTCTATGCAAGCCAGGTTTGCTCTCCGAGAAAAATCAGAAGGGGTCTGATCCTTCATTTGACTTCTCCTTGGGATCGGGAGGTCGAAGGATTGTGGGACCTTCTCTTGCAATGCTTTGCTGTGCCCATACCCTTTTTTCCTTTTATCAGGAATGGGTAAGTGTACCTCTGGTCTATACACTGTCCTCATTATGAGGGGGAGCCATGAGATAAGGAATAATCGGCCTCTTGGTCAGATAAAGCCAGGCGATGGTAGTGAATTTGAATTGGTTTTGCTAGTGCAGAGTCTATTTGTTGTTTAATGAAGGTGGTGACCTTTTTGGATAGCCAAGGGCCAAAGGAAAGGACTAATAGAAGACCTAACAAGGGGCCCAGGAGTGGGAGGATATAAGGGAGAAGTCCATTGAGTTCTGTCCAAAGGGGGTTATCATGAAGTTCCTTTCTTCTTTCTTCGAGCTGGTCTTACAGGTTTTTTATCTTGTCTCGAACAATGCCTGATTTGTTGGCGTAAAAACAGCATTTTTCCTGTAAAGCCAAACAGATACCTCCCTGCTCTGCCATGAGGAGATCTAAGCCTCTACGATTTTGTAGGACTACTTCTGCTAGGGAGTCTATTTGATCTTGAAGATCGTGAATTGTTTCAGAAAGAGCTGAGACATCCTTTATTAGTTGACGAGACAGTTTGTGGTAGGAATGTATAGATATTCCTGTTCCGGTAACCCCTGTGGCTACTGCTGTAGTGATGCCTAGTCCTGCTATTAGTGGGATAAGTTGAATAGCTCTTTTAGAGCATGGATGTCCAGGTATATAATCAAGACTGGGGAGAGGAACAGGTTGATCTCCTAGTATAATAGAGATATCAGGGAGTAGTTTGGCGGTTATGCAATAGCCTGTCCAGTTACCTGGTAGGGCCGTGTAGGCCAAATTTTCTCTGCATACAAAATCATGTCCAGGAGGGGGGCACCGGTGTGAGGTGTTGTTAGAAATGGAGGAGCAGTTTGTGAAGGTGATGCTTCCTAAGTGTACATCATAATTATTGTTCTGGGAAGGTTTGTATATACAAGGGGTTTTTGTTAATTCTATAGGTTGGACTCTAAAAGGTAGACTGTTGCTACAATTTAGATGTGAGTTGTTTAGATGTGAAGTGGAGGTGTTTGTTAGTAGGGCTAGGGGCATAGGTGTGCCAAGAGTTAGACATAGCCAGCAGTTTGCTGCTAGGGTTGGGCTGGAATTATTTAAAGCTTTGAAAGTGGCTTCTAAAATATCAGAGGTTTGGACGTCGAGATCTATGTCTCGAGATTTAGGTAAAGCTAAGGGGTGGTATTGTAGGGGAGTATATTTTTCTCTAATTATTTTTTCAATTTGTTTTTGAACTGCATCTTCTCTTATCCTATCTGATGGCCCACACCATCAGATGTGTGAATTGGTGGTTTTATTGGCCAGCAAACATTTTTGCCAATGGTACCTAAGCAGGAGGCTTGGGCATATTTGGAGTGTCCCAGGTTATGAGTAGAATCAAGCTCACCTCCAAAGGAGCCAGAATAAGTTCTTTATAAAATGGCTGTTAGATATGTGTTGCCGTTTGTGAGGGTGCACTGTTGGACACTACTGTAGCACATAGAGTGCATTTGATCGGTTATTTCGCACTCCGTGGGACAAGGTCCTGGTTCATTTTGAATTGGGAGTATTATTTTGGGTTCATTAACACACTGCCAGTTTTGTTTATGTCCTCCTTCTACCTGTGACGTGAAAGTTAAATAGGCGGTTTTGCCGCTGCAATCAACTTGGCTAGTATGGGAGGTGGGTATTATTGTAGTTGTTCCTCCCTTACAGTCACAAGGTGCCCCATATAGTTTTTGGAGTAGTTGTTCTGTGGTAATTGGGGGCCCCATGCCACCTAGGGTAGTGTTTAATAAGGTAAAGAATATTATGGTAGGGTAGAAAACCATGGTTTTGATTGATTTTGTCTAACAGGTAGGAGTTTATTGAGAAGTCTTCAGGAAGGTCGTGTTCCAGGGCCGTATCTGTAGGGGAAGATAAAGTTTTCTCAGGGATTTTCCCTGGAACTGATAGTGTTACTGAGGGGTTGATGGGTTTCATTAATCGTTCTGGGAGCCAACGAGGTCCGTCTTCTTTGGTATCATATATACAGGCATGTCCTCGACCCCAAATGAGAATGGGGTCGGGGCTATTCCATTTTAAAGTAAAGGGATCTTTCCACATGACTTTGGCATATTGGGTGTTTGTTTCTTGGTGCCAGAGTCTGTCGGCTTCAGACTTTCCGTGGTAATCTAATTGTAAGAAGTTTAGGACAAATAGAGCATGGTTAAGGAGGTTATGAGGGGAGCCTTTGGTGGGATAAAAGGAGGTAGTTTTAAGTTTGTTAATTGTGGTTTTTAAGGTTTGATGTGCTCTTTCAACGATCCCTTGGCCTTGTGGGCTATAAGGGATCCCGGTAATGTGCTTGATTTCTAATTGATGGCAGAATGATTGAAAGGCTTTGGAAATGTATCCAGGGCCATTGTCAGTTTTGATTTTTTGAGGTTTATTCATGGTAGTAAGACATTGGAGAATATGGGCTATGACATTTTTTGTGGCTTAACTGCTTTGAAGAGTGGCGAAGATGAATCCACTGAAAGTGTCAATAGTGACATGGACATATTTAAGGGTGCCAAATTCAGGGAGATGGGTAACATCCATTTGACAGATTTCATTGGGGAGTATACCCCTGGGATTGACTCCCAAGTGAGGAACCGGTAATGAGGTTACACATCCGGGACAGGACTTGACAATTTGTCGAGCTTGTTCTCTGTAAATTTTGAATAGGAATTGGAGGGTGTGAGCATTAAGATGGTGAGTAGCATGAGTTTGTTGGGCTTTGGTAATGGGGTTTGTAAAGATGGGGTATATAGGTCGGGTATTTTTGTCAGTGATGGCATTGCCCTGAGAAAGGGGCCCTGGTAGTTCTGTATGTGCTCTTAAGTGTCCGATGTAAAAAGGAGCTTATCTGGTTCTTATTAATTTTTGTAGTTGATAGAATAGAGGTACTGCATTAGTGGTAGGTTTGATATAGGGAATAGTTTCTAACAAAGGGATGGAAAAGGCTAGATAAGAACTATCAGTGTAAAGATTAAAGGGAGAATTGGGTAATTTTGTAAAGACTTGAAGGATTGCAAAAAGTTCTACAAGTTGGGCAGATTTGAAAGGGGATTTAATGGAATGTTCTTTATCATTGATAGTAAAGGCAGCCGTGCCATTGGAGGAGCCATCTGTAAATACTAAGAATGCTTGTTTAAGTGGTGTTTTTGAGGTGATTTTGGGAATAACGAAGGGATGTAATCGTGCAAATTGGAGTAATTTGTGGGAAGGGAAATGGTTATCTATTGTTCCCTGGAATGAAGTGAGGGAAATGGTCCAATCGTCATCATGTTGAATAAGCCAATTTAATTGTTCCTTAGTATATGGAAGAATAAGTTGATTGGGATCTCTTCCGAAGTATTGTAAGCTTTTTTCTCTCCCTAGTCGTATGATTTTTGTGACTAATGAAGGGTAGGGGGTAAGTACCCAGGAGGGAGGGGAGGATAAGTGAATCCAAAGAAGGGGATTGTCTTGCCATAAAACTCCGGTTGGAGTGTGAGGTGTAGGGCATATAATAAGAGAGAAAGGTTTATTGTAGGAAAGGAATGTAATTTGTCGTTGTTGAATGGCATTCTCAATGGAGCAAAGGGCTTTCTTTGCTTCAGGGGAGAGGGAGCGCGGGGAGAGAGGATTAGAATCACTCTGTAGGGTGTTAAAAAGGGGCTTAAGTTCCTCGGTTGTAAGTTTTAGGTAGGGTCTTAACCAGTTAATATCACCGAGGAATTTTTGGAAGTCATTAAGAAACCCTTAAGAAGGTGTGAAGTTTTTAGTTGGATTTTTTGAGTTGTAATTTTATTTGAGTTTAATTCGAATCCAAGATAATAATAGGGGTCTTTGAGTTGTATTTTATTGGGAGCTATTTGGAGTCCTAAGGTGTTGAGTTGATTTGTTAGTTCTTGGCTGCATTTGAGTACTTTTGAGGCTGAAGGTCCTGCTAGAAGAATATCATCCATATAGTGAATGATATACATAGAGGGCCATAGTGGCCGGAGGGGGTCTATGGCTTGGGCGACAAATTTTTGACATAGGGTGAGACTGTTTGTCATTCCCTGTGGGAGTACTTTCCATTGAAAGTGGGGCATAGGCCCTTTGAAGTTGATAACGGGGAGGCTGAAGGCAAAATGCTCCCTGTCCTGAGGATGTAAGGGAATGGTGAAGAAATAATCTTTAAGATCAATACTAATTTTGAAATAATTGGCTGGAATAGTAATTGGGGAGGGGAGGCCTGGTTGAAGGGCTCCCATGGTATACATGGTTTTATTAATTTCTCTGAGATCTTGGAGAAGTCTCCAGGACCCTGTTTTCTTTTTTATTGTAAATATGGGGGTGTTCCAGGGGGAAGTAGTAGGTTCTAAGTGGCCAGCTGCTAGTTGTTCCTGTACTAACTGAGTAGCCACTGTAAGTTTTTCATTACTTAGAGGCCATTGATCTACCACACTGGTGTGTCGGATTTCCATTTTATTTTATCAGCGTGGGGTACAGGAAAGTCAACGGCCATTACGGAAAATGTTCACTCCCCAAACCCGAGTGGTTACTGTTTTGTACTAGGGAAAGGGGTTGTTTTATTCCTTGGCCGTTTTTACCTAATCCTTGCCCTGGTAAGAAGCCCTGCTTAAGCATTTGATGAGTAATTATTTCATTGGGACTGCACATAATGATTTTCATCTGGGATAAGATGTCTCGCCCCCAAAGATTAATGGGCAGCCCTGAAACGATGTAAGGTTGTACTTGTCCGGTATTACCTTCTTCGTCTTTCCATGTTAATATTTTGGAACTTTGTTTAGGGTTGGCGGATTGACTAACACCTTTAAAGTGAGTTATGGAGGCTTCACAGGGCCAACTAGAGGGCCAATTTTGGGCAGCTATGACTGTAGCATCAGCCCCTGTATCTACTAGGCCTGTAAAGGTTTTGCCGTCAAGATGTAAAGTTAATAAAGGTCTTTCAGGGTTTATTTCTTGTGCCCAATAAGCATCAGCTGATCTGAGAGCAGCATTTAGCCTGGGGAAGGAGGAACTATTTTTATTGGAGGAATTTATGGGGAGTAATATAAGTTGGGCTATTTTTTTGCCTTTGGGGATGGACACAGGTCCTGATGGTGCTGAGGCTAAGAGTGTTATTTGTCCTGTATAATTATTATCAATAATTCCAGGAGTGATGTGGAGACTGGCCAGTGTAATACTTCCTCTGCCTAAGACAAGGCCGAAGGTCTCAGGAGGTAGGGGCCCATATGACTCTGTGGGTATGAGCTGTATTCCTTGGTCAGGAATTAATATTGTATTGGTGGCGGCACAGAGGTCCAATCCTGCGCTACCTGGGATGGTGCGGAAGAGAGATTTGACATCTGAGCGGGGAAAATTTGTTGTTGGTGTTCTTGGGTTTGAGGGATGAACCTGGTGGCCCCTTGGTTCAGTCCCTGAGTTGGGGCCAGGGGCTGGCCCCTCAGGGAGTTTTCCTGGTTGGGGTTTCCCCGCGTAGGGGTGAGGAGTTTACCTTCGATATCAGTTTTGGAGTAGCATTCATTAGCCCAGTGAAGGCCACGCTTGCAACGTGGGCAAGAGTTTTGGGAGGTGCTCGGGGCTGGGAACATTTAGGCAGGGAATTGGTGGCAGCTGCTGATTGTTTTTCATTAGGGCAGTTACGGGCGAATTGCCTTGGCTGTTTACAATTATAACAGGTTTTTTTGTTGGTTATTTGAGGTGAGGTCTTTTAAGGCTGCCCCAATGGCTAGACCAAGCGAGTGAGAAGTGCCAATGCCTGAGCATAATTTTATGTAGTCAGACAGATTGCCACAACAATGAGTCTAAGGATTTTCTGGCATGTTAAGTTTGCATTTTCATAAGTAAGATGTTTAATGAAGGTGCCCTCGGCTTCTGCTTCCCCTAATAATCTTTAGGCAGCGTCAGTGAGGCGGCTGACAAAGTCACTGTAGGGTTCATCAGGGCCTTGGCAAACTTTAGCCAAAGAGGTGGTGGCTGAGCCTTTAGGAGGGAGTCGTCGCCAAGCTTTGAGGCCTGCATTCTGAATTTGGGCTAGTAATCCAGGGGGAAATGTTGCTTGGATTTCATTAGTTTCATAGGGACTCCGGCCGAGTAGTTTATCTCAGGTCCAAGAGCATGTGGTTTTATTTTCACTATTGCGCTGGGCGGTTTCTCGACAATTTTCTACAAAGTCAGTTCACCAAAGGACATAGTCACCTCCTGATAATGTAGCTCGTGCCAGGGAGAGCCAATCATTAGGTGTTAGCCATCAGTCACTAAGACTCTCAAGGATGGTAAGTGTATAAGGAGCAGTGGGGCCATAATTGGTAACTGCCACTTTTAGGTCTTTTAAATGTTTAAGGTTTAGGCGGTCGTATTTTTGTCCTTTAACGAGATTTTTTTGGTCAGTGTCTAAATCCTCCGTGTCTGAATTATCAGGATCAGGTTTTGTGGAGTCGGGGGAGGTTTCATTTTCATTAGAAGGATCTTCCTCAATCTCATTGTTTTCAGATTCTGCTACGGCAGGGTTAGAATTTTGGCTACGGGTGACTGGAAATGTAAGAACAGAGGGGGTGTCTTTGGCCCTTTTTGTTCTCCCTATTTTTTTGTGCTGGTGAGGGAGATGGATTATTGGCGGTGAGGTTGGGGTTTAGTTTAAAAGTTCAGTTTCAAGGGCCTGAATTTCTTTAATAAGGTGAAGGTGCTCACGCTTGGTTTGTAATATTTCTTTGAGGGAGGAGACTTCTCGAGTGAGTGTTGTTTTCGCTTGTTGGATGGAGTCAAGTGGGAGATTATTGGGTATAGAGGGAGGTTTTGGAATAACTGAGGTGTTGAGGTTGTAAGAGTGTGGGTTATGGGGGGGGGTTTATTGATGACAGGGGCTGTAAGGCCCCAGGGGTTATCATGGTAAAGGATAGCTTGATTTTCTAGGGATTCTTCTTCCTCAGGGTTTAAATGATGTATTTGATTATTAGAAATGAGTCATGGGTAGAGTTTGGGAGATGAAGGTTTTTGAGGGAAAGGGTTGGTAACATTTGGAGTTTTAGGAGCGTTGTCGGGGCTTTTCAGGGTTTTAGGGGAAACTGGGGGGTTGTCAGGAATTTCTACCATGACAGAGGGGCAGGTGGAAGGAGGGTGAGAAGCCTCTTTAAGAACTTCTTCTCCTACTTTGATGACATCTCAAATGTCAGGATCTAGTGAATGAACTTTTAACATGTCATGAATTAAATTCCAGTAGGAAAAGGCTGTAACTGGGACTTTGTCAGGACCAAAGGTGTGGTAAAAGTCCTGCAAGTCATCTCCTACTCATTCCCAGCGTTTTTGGCTGATTGTTCCCTTTAAAGAGAACCAGGGGCAGGTGTCATGAATAAAATTAAAAAATTCTTTAAGGTCCTTTCTTTTAACCCTTACTCCTCACACTCTGAGTGATCCTTTGAGACCGTCAAGGAACATTTCATGTGTACTAAGTGAATTCCCCATTATGTTGGCTGGATGGCTCTCCCAGGATTTCGGTTCACGCAAGTCTCCAGTCTACTCGGAATTTAAGTTTCTCTGTGACCACTCTCCCTGTGCCTTACAATCTCTGCTCGCGTGTCATAGGTCGGCAGGTATAATCCGCCTGCTCGGACCCTCTCAGGCAGGACAGCTGCCTACCACCCTCAGGCTTAGCCTTTGGGAGGCAGCGTCCCTGGGGGTGCCCTTGAGGTGGACGACCGTATAAGACGTAGCGAGCTCAGAGTTTGTTAGAGAGTGTTAGGCAGAAAAACTAGTCCAAGTGTTTTGGAGTTCTCACTGCCGAAATGGGTACCTCTCGTCCTTCCCCAATTTGATGCTGTGAGTGTTGATAAGTGGATTAGATCCGGGAGAGCCAATAATAACAGCCAAGACAAAGGGGTGAAATGTTTGAAATCTTGTAAGTTATCGTTTGCCTACCTTTTCTTCTGATCCGTCTTACGGCGGGTGAACCCAGGCGATCTGAATGGGGAGTGCACGCGGGTCCTCACGGCAGCTCTGAAGGGTGCCCGGCCGGGTCTTCTGTAGGCAAGCGTTCTCCAGGGGGTCCCGATCGCCCCACATTGGGCACCAGGATATCCCGACCCACGGGACAGCAACGGGGGACGCAGGAACCACCAAAAGGAGAAAAACAAACAAGGGGCGCGAGAAAGGGAGACAAGACAGTTTTCTGATCAAGTCTCAAACTTTATTGAAAAACTTGTGCCTTATAAGCATTATGGGGAAGGAGGGTGTGTCTTGTTGGGAGGTTCGGGGGAGTTGTCCACTGGAGATTGGCCAAAATAAGTAAGATGGGGCATAAGGTGATTGGTTGGCTAGTTGCCAGGTAAAGTTACCGGGTAAAGGTGAAACTGTTTTTTACTTAAAGAGGAAGTAAGGCCGAGCTGTGCCTTATACGGCTTCCAACAAAAAACCAGCTTTTTGATTTATTGATCTGTTGTATTATTCTTTTGTTTTCAATTTCATTTAATTCTGCTCTAATTTTGGTTATTTCTTTTCTTCTACTGGGTTTAGGGTTGGAATGTTATTCCTTTTCCAGTTTCTTGAGATGTTCCATTAAGTTGTTAACTTCTTCTTGTTCCCTTCTCTTGAGAAAAGCTTGCAGTGCTATAAATTTCCCTCTTAGAACTGCCTTTGCGGTGTCCCAAAGGTTCTGATAGTTCATGTCTTCATTGTTGTTTTGTTCCAAAAAATTGGTGATTTCTTTCTTAATCTCATCTCTGACCCAGCTAATCATTCAGCATAAGGTTATTCAACTTCCATGTTTTTGTATGAGTACACAGATTCCTGTTGTTACTCAGCTTGAGTTTTATTCCCTGGCGGTCTGAGAAGATGCAAGGAATAATTTCTATTCCTTTAAATTTACTGAGGTTAGACTTGTGACCTAAGATGTGATCGATTTTGGAGTAGGTTCCGTGGGCTGATGAGAAGTATGTGTATTCAGTTTTGATAGGATGAAATGTTCTGTAGATGTCTGCTAAATCCAGATATTGGATGGTTAGATTTAAATCTAAAATTTCTTTGCTCAGCTTCTTATTGGAGGATTGATCCAACACTGCCAAAGGAGTGTTGAAATCTCTGACTATTATGGAGCTGGAGGAAATCAAGTTGCTTAGGTCTGTTAGAGTTTATCTTATAAATTGAGGTGCATTCTGGTTGGGTGCATAGATATTAAGAATTGAGATCTCATCATATTGAGTATTACCCTTAACAAATATGAAGTGACCATTCTTGTCCTTCCTTACTTTTCTTGGTTTAAAGCCTATTGTATCTGCAAATAAAATTGCGATACCTTCTTTTTTCTGATTACCATTTGCCTGAAATATGGATGACCATCCTTTCACCCTGAGTCTGTATTTGTCTTTTAAGTTAAGATGTGACTGTTATATGCAACAAATATCTGGCCTGAGTGTTTGTTTCCAGTCAGTCAACCTATGCCTCTTTAGAGGACAGTTTAGGCCATTCACGTTGATGGAGAATATTGAGGAGTCTGGTGAAATTTTGGGTATCGAGTTTTTCAAAGGTCTAATGGACATTTTTAATCCTTTTGCCAGTGTGGAAGTTGGAGTTTGATCTGAAGTTTCTGAGTGAGTTTACTTTTGTGGTATAAGATTGGGTTGGTCATTATGGAGGATAGGTCTGAGAATATCCTGAAGAGCTTGTTTGGTTATAGCAAATTTCAACATATGAATGTCATTAAACTATTTCTCCATCATAAATGAAAATCGGTTTAGCTGGATACAAGATCCTGGGTTCAAAGTTGTTTTGCTTTAGGAGATTAAAAGTCGATGACCACCCTCTTCTGGCTTGAAAAGTTTCAGCAGAGAGATCTGCAGTCATTCTAATATTCTTCCCTTTGTACATAATGGCCTTTTTCGCCTGGCAGCTTTGAGAATTTTCTCCTTCATATTAACTTTAGTGAAGTTAATTATGATATGCCTGAGGAATGTCTTATTGGGGTTGAGTCATGTTGGAGTTCTGAAACTGTCTGCTATCTGAATTTCAGAATATCTTGGCATGTCTGGAAAGTTGTCTTTCATAATCTATGGAGAAGAGACCCTGTGCCTTGTGAAGCCACTTCATCACTTTCAGAGATTTCTATAAGATGAATATTGGTTTTCCTTGAATTATCCCAGATCTCTCTGAGAGAGTGATCTGTTTTTGCCCTCCATTTATCTTCCTCTTTGAGAGTTTGGGAGCGTTCTAAAGTTTTGTCTTAAATGTCGGAAATCCTTTCTTCTGCTTGTTGCATTCTGTTACGGAGGGATTCTATTCTGTTTCTCAGATCTTTGAGGGCTGCAACTTCTTGTGTCAATGTGTCAAAATCTTTGGTCATTTGGTCTTTGAATTCGTTGAATTCCTGAGATACATTTTGGGTTACTGCTCAGAATTCTAATTTGATCTTATTTGCTATCCATATTCTGAATTTGATTTCTGACATCTCAGTTATTTGTGCATGGGATCTTGTGTTGTGTCTGCCCCATTGTTCCTTGGGGGAGTTGATCTACTCTGATTATTCATATTGCCAGACTTTTTTTGTTGATTTCACCTCATGATTGTTTTTCAACATTGCCCCTGGCCGTCCTCAGAGTTGGAGAGGTGTCTCTCCAAGATTAGACCCCAGTGTGATCACTCTATTGTTGTGGGACCTTTGTAGGGAATGACCCTGTGTACCTTCTCTCGGGCTATCCCAGCCAGGGAGTTCAGGTTGTGGGAGTAGCTCTGGAGTGTGACACACCCAGATCCAGCAACAGGGCGGGGGGAGGTGCAACCAGTTTTGGGAGTGCCTGGTGCCAGGTGACTTTGGCACAGAGAACTCAAGGCTCCAGCAGTCTCTGGCCAGGAGATGGGCTCTGCGCAGAGGCAGGGAGGGCTCCAAAGGGTGCAGCTACCAGAGTCCCTGGCTAGATGAGCGGGCTGTTGTGGAGGCAAGGAGGGTACACAAGGGAGGACGTAGTGTTGCACGGGTCCCTGAGTTCATGGTCAGGGCGTGCAGAGGCCTGGCCGGCACGGGTCTCAGTGCTGCTCAGATGGAAATCTGGGCAGGCATGTGTTGCAGGTCGTGGGTTATGGCACCGGTCATATGGAGGTCCTGGAGTGTGCGGGTTGTGGGTCGCAGCTCCACTCGTATGGAGGTCCAGGACGGGCATGGGTTGCTGGTCGTGGGTCACGGCATCATTCTTAGTGAGGTCTGGGTAAGCCGCTGGTTGTGGGTCACATGTTGCGGATTTTGGCACTGCTCATATGGTGGTTCAGGTGGGCCATGGCTCGTGGGTTACAGCACTGCTCATATAGAGTTCCGGGTGGGCCACGGGTTGCAGGTCGCAGTGCCCTTCGTAGGGAGGTCCAGGCGGCTCATGGGTCGTGGGTCATGACGCTGCTCATACGGAGGTCCGGGTGGGCTGTGGCGCTGCTTGTAGGGAGGTCCAGATGGGTCATGGGCTGCAGGTCGCAGTGCAGCTTTTACGGAGGTATGTGCAGGTGGCAGGATGTTGGGTGCGAGGCTGCGCGGCTGCTAGTGGAGATCCTGGGTGGGGCTCAGTGCAGCCACCGGAGTCTCTTCCTGGGGGAGCGCTTGGTTCAGTAGAAAGTGGTGGGGGGCACTGCTCAAGAACCTTTTACCTCCCTCAGTCTCAGCAGGGTTAGGCTTCTGGTTCATCAGGTAAGGGGGGAAGTGCTTAATGGAAGTTCAGAATGGCAGGGAAGATCTTCGTTTGATATTTCTGCCTAGGAAGAGACTAATCAGCGTCTCAGAAAAGTCCCTCTGAGGAAGTAGTCCCCACTTCCCACAGCACTCACCCATGGCATTAGGGAAGAGGTCCACAGTTCACTGCTTGTCCGGCAAAAACCCGCAGGAGCAAACGAGGACAGAAAAGAAAGTAGACAGAAAAACAAAGATAAACCACAGCTTTCTTGGGTTAGGGGATGAACACTCCTCCTACCAGATGAATTTTGTACCTTAAGGTTGGTTTCTTGGAGTCGCAGCTCACCTTAGCAGAGGTGACCTGCACTTATCATCCATAATTTTCTTTATAGAGGTCCTTCACCTCCTTTGTTAGGTATATTCCTAGGTATCTCATTTTCTTTGAAACTATGGTGAAGGGAGTTGTGTCCTTAATTATCTGCTCATCTTGACAGTTATTGGCGTCTACAAAGGCTATTGACTTGTGGACATTGATTTCATATCCTGAAACATTACTGTATTTTTTGATGACTTCCAGAAGTCTTGTGGTTGAGTCTTTGGGATTCTCTAAGTATAAGATCATGTCATCAGCAAAGAGGGAGACATTGACCTCCTCTGCTCTCATTTGGAGTCTCTTTATTTCCTTGTCTTGCCTAATTGTATTGGCTAGAACTTCTAGCACAATGTTGAATAGTAAAGGTGACAGTGGACAACCTTGTCTGGTTCCAGTTCTAAGAGGAAAAGCTTTCATTTTTACTCCATTCAGTAAAATATTAGCTGTGAGTTTGTTATAGATAGTTTCAATCAGTTTCAGAAATGTGCCATGTATGCCTATACTCTTTAGTATTCTAATTAGAAAAGGATGCTGGATTTTATCAAATGCTTTTTCTGCATCTATTGAGAGGATCATATGGTCTCTGTTTTTGCCTCTGTTAATATGGTGGATAACATTTATGGACTTGCGGATGTTAAACCAGCCTTGCATCCCTGGGATGAAACCTACTTGATCACAATGTATGACTTTTTTGATGATAAGCTGTAATCTATTGCCTAGTATTTTGTTGAGAATTTTTGCATCTATATTCATGAGTGAAATTGGTCTGAAATTCTGTTTTTAATTGGGTCTTTTCCTGGTTTTGGTATCAGGGTGATGTTTGATTCATGGAACGTGTTGGGGAAGATTCCTTCCTCCTCAATTTTTTGGAATAATTTCTGCAGTAGAGCAATAAGCTCTTCCTTGAAGGTTTGATAGAATTCTGGTGCGAAGCCATCTGGACCAGGGGATTTTTTGGTTGGAAGCTTTTTTATTATGTCTTTAATCTCAGTGCTTGAAATTGGTTTGTTCAGGAGCTCTATTTCTGCCTGGCTAAGTATAGGGAGAGGGTGTTATTCCAAATATTGATTCATTTCCTTTACATTGTCAAATTTCTGGGCATAGAGTTTCTGGTAGCATTCAGAGATGATCTCTTGTATCTCTGTGGGATCAGTTGTTATTTCCCCTTTATCATTTCTGATTGAGGTTACTAGAGATTTTACTTTTCTATTTCTCCTTAGTCTGGCCAAAGATTTATCTATTTTATTTATTTTTTCAAAAAACCAACTCCTTGTTTCATTAATTTTCGGAATGATTCTTTTGTTTTCAATTTCATTGATCTCTGATTTGATTTTGGATATTTGTTTTCTTCTACTGGGTTTTGGGTTAGGTTGTTCTTCTTTTTCCAATTCTATAAGATGGCTTGTGAGTTTGTTGATGTGCTCTCTTTCTGTTTTTCAAATGTAGGCATCTAAAGTCATAAATTTTTCTCTCAAAACTGCTTTTGTAATATCCCACAGGTGTTGGTAGCTTGTGTCTTCATTGTTTTTATGCTCAAGGAAGTTAGAGATTTCCTCTTTTATTTCTTTCTGCACCCATCTGTTATTCAACAGAAGGTTGTTTAATTTCCATGCCTTTTTTGTGGGGTTGAATGTTTTGTTAGAGCTGAGTTACACCTTTAGTGCCTTATAGTCTGAGAAGATACAAGGTAAAATTTTAAGTATTTTGATTCTGTTGAGGTTTGTTTTGTAGCCTAGGATATGATCAATTTTGGAGCATGTTCCCTGGGGTGATGAGATGAATGCATGTTCTTTGTCTTTGGCATGGAGTATTCTATATACATCTATCAAGCACAGTTGTTCTAGGGTCTCATTTAAATCTCTTATATCTTTGTTTAATTTCTGTTTAGCAGATCTGTCCAGCTCTGTAAGAGGGGTGTTAAAGTCCCCTGTTATTATGGTATTATCGGATATCATATTGCTCAGACTGAGTTAGGTCTGTTTCAAGAATCTGGGAGCATTTAAATTAGATGCATAAATATTTAGAATTGAAACACCTTCTTGTTGTATTTTTCCCTTGGCCAATATAAAGTGACCATCTTTGTCTTTTTGACATTAGTTGCTTTAAATCCACATGTATCTGAAAATAAGAGTGCAACTCCTCTTTTCTTCTAGAAACCAGCTGAAAACAAGACAGAACCACTTAGCCCCTCTACACCAAACAGGGCCCCAGTTTCTCAGGCCACAGCACTGTACAGGTCCTCGACAAAACACCAGGGGAGAAATCAAAGGGAGTAAAACAATCATGGTGCGGAATCAGCAGAAAAACTCTGGTAACATGAATAACTAGAATAGATCACCCCCCCCCAAGGAAAGATACGGCAGATGTAATTGAAGATCCCATTCACAAACAACTGGCTGAGATGTCAGAAATCGAATTCAGAATTCGGATGGCAAACAAGATTATTAAAATGGAACTAGGAATTCGTGGAGAAATTCAAAAGCTGTCTCAAAATTTAACGAATTTTGGTGGCGCCTGTGGCTCAGTCAGTAAGGTGCCGGCCCCATATACCGAGGGTGGCAGGTTCAAACCCGACCTCGGCCAAACTGCAACCAAAAAATAGCCAGGCATTGTGGTGGGCACCTGTAGTCCCAGCTACTTGGGAGGCTGAGGCAAGAGAATCGCTTAAGCCCTGGAGTTGGAGGTTGCTGTGAGCTGTGTGTGGCCACAGCCATAAAGTGAAACTCTGTCTCTACAAAAAAAAAAAAAAAAAAAGAATTTAACGAATTTAAAGACAAAACCACCAAAGACTTAGACACACTGAAGCAAGAATTTGCAGCCCTCAAAGATATGAAAAATACAGTAGAATCCCTTAGCAACAGAATGGACCAAGCAGAAGAATGGATTTCCGACATTGAAGATAAAGCCTTTGAACGCTCCCAAACTCTTAAAGAGGAAGAGAAATGGAGAGCAAAAATGGATCATCCTCTCAGAGAGCTCTGGGATAACTCGAAGAAGGCAAATATCCGACTCATACGAATTCCTGAAACAGATGAAGTGGCCTCACTGGGCACAGTGGCCCTTCTGCATGAAATTATGAAAGAGAATTTTCCATACATGCCTAGATAACCTGAAATTCACATAGCAGATAGCTTCAGAACCCCAGCACGACTCAACCCCAATAAGACATCCCCCAGGCATATCATAATTAACTTCACTAAAGTTAATATGGAGGAGAAAATTCTCAAAGTGGCCAGGTCAAAGAAAATTATTACCTTCAAAGGGAAGAACATTAGAATGACTGCAGATCTCTCTGCTGAAACTTTTCAAGCCAGAAGAGGGTGGTCATCAACGTGTAATGTCTTAAAACAAAATAACTTTCAACCCCGGATCTTGTACCCAGCTAAACTGAGTTTCATTTATGACGGAGAAATTAAATACTTTAATGACATTCATATGCTGAATAAATTTGCCATAACCAAACCAGCTCTTCAGGATATTCTCAGACCTATCCTTCCTAATAACCAACCCAATCCTCTACTACAAAAGTAAACTCACTCAGAAACTTCTGATCAAACTCCAACTTCCACAATGGCAAAAGGATTAAAAATGTCCACTGGACTTTTGAAAAACTCAATAACCAAAATTTCACCAAACTTACCAATACTCTCCATTAATGTGAATGGCTTAATCTGCCCTCTAAAGAAACATAGGTTAGCTGATTGGATACAAAAACTCAGGCCAGATATTTGTTGCATACAAGAGTCACATCTTAATAGACAAATACAGACTCAGGGTGAAAGGATGGTCATCCATATTTCAGGCAAATGGTAATCAGAAAAAAGCAGGTGTTGCAATTTTATTTGCAGCTACAATAGGCTTTCAACCAACAAAAGTAAGGAAGGGCAAGAATGGTCACTTCATATTTGTAAAGGGTAAGACTCAATATGATGAGATCTCAATTCTTAATATCTATGCACCCAACCAGAATGCACCTCAATTTATAAGAGAAACTCTAACAGACATGAGCCACTTGATTTCCCCCAACTCCATAATAGTCGGATATTTTAACACTCCTTTGGCAGTGATGGATCGATCCTCCAACAAAAAGTTGAGTAAACAATTTCTAGATTTAAATCTAACCATCCAGAATTCAGATTTAT
The DNA here is from genome assembly GCF_027406575.1 of Nycticebus coucang. NCBI lineage: Eukaryota > Metazoa > Chordata > Mammalia > Primates > Lorisidae > Nycticebus > Nycticebus coucang. Next base: position 44,922,510 of record NC_069801.1, on the reverse strand, counting down.
CAGACATCTACAGAACATTTCATCCCGACAAAACTGAATACACATACTTCTCATCAGCCCATGGAACTTACTCCAAAATCAATCATGTCTTAGGTCACAAGTCTAACGTCAGTAAATTTAAAGGAATAGAAATTATTCCATGTATCTTCTCGGACCATCATGGAATAAAACTTGAGATGAGTAACAACAGGAATCTGCCTAATCATACAAAAACATGGAAGTTAAATAACCTTATGCTGAATGATATCTGGGTCGGAGATGAGATCAAGAAGGAAATTGCCAAATTTTTGGAACAAAACGACAATGAAGACACAAACTATCCGAACCTCTGTGACATCACAAAGGTAGTTCTAAGAGGGAAATTTATAGCACTGCAAGCCTTCCTCAGGAGAACAGAAAGAGAGGAAGTAAGCAACTTAATGGGACATCTCAAGCAACTGGAAATGGAAAAACACTCCAACCCCAAATCCAGAAGAAAAGAAATAACCAAAATCAGAGCAGAACTAAATGAAATTGAACACAAAAGAAGAATACAACAGATCAATAAATGAAAAAGGTGGGTTTTTTGAAAAGGTCAACAAAGTAGATAAAACTTTGGCTAACCTAATCAGGAACAAAAGAGTAAAATCTCTAATCTCATCAATCAGAAATAACAAAGACGAAATAACAACAGAAATCCACAGAAATCCAAAGATCCTTAATGAATATTGAAAGAGACTTTACTCTCAGAAATATGAAAATCTGAACGTTACTTGGAAGCACGTTACCTTCCAAGACTTTTTTTTTATTAAATCATAGCTGTGTACATTAGTGTGATCATGGGGCACCATACACTTGGTTCATAGACCGTTTGACACATTTTCATCACACTAGTTAACATAGCTTTCATAGCATTTTCTTAGTTATTTTGCTAAGACCTTTACATTCCACATTTACTAGGATTCACATATACCCTTCTAAGAAGCACCGCAGGTGTAATCCCATTAATCCCCCTCCCTCCATTGACCTCCCCCCTCCCTCTTTCCCCCTTCTCCCTATTCTTTGGTTGTAACTGGGTTATAGCTTTCATGTGAAGGTCCTACATTAGTTTCATAATAAGGCTGAGTACATTGGGTACTTTTTCTTCCGTTCTTGAGACACTTTACTAAGAAGAATATGTTCCAGCTCCATCCATCCCATTCCTTTTGGAAAGAGATATGGAGAACACTTAGAGATCTAAAAATAGATCTGCCATTCAATCCTGTAATCCCTCTACTGGGCATATACCCAGAAGACCAAAAACCTTCCAAGACTTAACCAAAATCAAGTGGAAATGTTGAACAGGCCCATATCAAGTTCGGACATAAAATCAACCATACAATATCTCCCTAAAAAGAAAAGCCCGGACCAGATGGTTTTACGTCAGAATTCTACCAAACCTTTAAAGAGGAATTAGTACCTATATTACTCAACCTGTTCCAAAAGGTAGAAAAAGAAGGAAGACTACCCAACACGTTCTATGAAGCAAACATCACCCTGATCCCCAAACCAGGAAAAGACCCAACAAGAAAAGAAAATTGTAGACCAATATCACTAATGAATATAGATGCAAAAATATTCAACAAGATTCTAACAAACAGAATCCAGCAACACATCAAACAAATCATACATCATGACCAACTCGGTTTTATTCCAGGGTCTCAAGGCTGGTTCAATATACATAAATCTATAAATATAATCCAGCACATAAACAAATTAAAAAACAAAGACCATATGATTCTCTCAATCGATGCAGAAAAAGCTTTGGATAACATCTAACATCCTTCATGATCAGAATACTTAAGAAAATTGGTATAGAAGGGACATTTCTTAAACTGATAGAGGCCATCTACAGCAAACCCACAGCCAATATCATATTGAATGGAGTTAAATTGGAATCATTTCCACTCAGATCAGGAACCAGACAAGGCTGCCCATTGTCTCCATTGCTTTTTAACATTGTAATGGAAGTTTTAGCCACCGCAATTAGGGAAGAAAAGGCGATCAAGGGTATCCACATATGGTCAGAAGAGATGAAACTTTCGCTCTTCGCAGATGATATGATTGTATATCTGTAAAACACTAGATTGTATATCTGTAAAATTCTTAGAAGTGATCAAGGAATACAGCAGCATCTCAGGTTACAAAATCAACATTCATAAATCGGTAGCCTTTATATATACCAACAATAGTCAAGTTGAAAAAACAAAATCCCACGACCAGAGATGTTGGCGCCGATCTGGAGAACAAGGAACACTTTTGCACTGCTAGTGGGAATGCAAATTAATACATTCCTTTTGGAAAGAGATATGGAGAACACTTAGAGATCTAAAAATAGATCTGCCATTCAATCCTGTAATCCCTCTATTGGGTATATACCCGACCAAAAATCACACCATAATAAAGATATTTGTATCTGAATATTTATTGCAACCCTATTCATAATTGCTAAGTCATGGAAAAAGCCCAAGTGCCCATCGATCCACGAATGGATTAATAAATTGTGGTATATGTACACCATGGAATATTATGCAGCCTTAAAGAAAGATGGAGACTTTACCTCTTTCATGTTTACATGGATGAAGCTGGAACATGTATTTCTTAGTAAAGTGTCTCAAGAATGGAAGAAAAAGTACCCAATGTACTCACCCTTATTATGAAACTAATTTATGGCTTTCACATGAAAGCTATAACCCAGTTACAACCGAAGAATAGGGAGAAGGGGGAAAGGGAAGGGAGGGAGGGGGGCGGGAGGTGGGGTGAGGGGGATTAATGAGATTATACCTGAGGTGCATCTTACAAGGGTATATGTGAATCTTAGTAAATGTGGAATGTAAAGGTCTTAGCAAAATAACTAAGAAAATGCCAGGAAAGCTATGTTAACTAGTGTGATGAAAATGTGTCAAACAGGGCGGCGCCTGTGGCTCAGTGAGTAGGGCGCCGGCCCCATATGCCGAGGGTAGCAGGTTCGGACCCAGCCCTGACCAAGCTGCAACAGAAAAATAGCCGGGCGTTGTGGCGGGCGCCTGTAGTCCCAGCTGCTCGGGAGGCTGAGGCAAGAGAATCGCGTAAGCCCAAGAGTTAGAGGTTGCTGTGAGCCGTGTGACACCACGGCACTCTACCCGAGGGCCGTACAGTGAGACTCTGTCTCTACAAAAAAAAAAAAAAAAGAAAATGTGTCAAACAGTCTATGAACCAAGTGTATGGTGCCCCATGATCCCACTAATGTACACAGCTATGATTTAATAAAAAAAAAAATAGAAGCTCAGCAAAGAAATTTTAGAATTAAACTTAACCATTCAACATTTGCATCTAATAGACATCTATAGAACATTTCATCCTAACAAAACCAAATACACATTCTTCTCATCAGCCCATGGATCATCCTCCAAAATTGATCACATATTATGTCACAAGTCTAGCCTCAGCAAATTTCAAAGAATAGAAATCATTCCTTGTATTTTCTCAGACCACCACAGAATAAAAGTTGAACTCAGTAACAACAGGAATCTCCACACGCATACAAAAACATGGAAACTAAAAAACCTCATGCTAAATGATAGCTGGGTCATAGGCGAGATCAAGAAGAAATTGCCAAATTTTTGGAACAAAACAATAGTGAGGAAACAAACTATCAGAACCTCTGGGATACAGCAAAGGCAGTCCTAAGAGGAAAATTTATAGCGTTGCAAGCCTTCCTCAAGAGAGCAGAAAGAGAGGAAGTCAATAACTTAATGAGTCATCTCAAGCAACTGGAAAAGGAAGAACATTCCAACCCTAAACCCAGCAGAAGAAAATAAATAACAAAATTAGAGCAGAACTTAATGAAATTAAAAACAAAAGAATCATACAACAGATCAACCAATCAAAGAGTTGGTTTTTTGAAAAGGTCAATAAAATAGATAAACTGTTAGTTAACCTAACCAGAAGTAGAGGAGTAAAATCCCTAATTTCATCAATCAAAATGATAAAGGCCAAATAACAACAGATTCCTCAGAAATTCATCAAATCCTTAATGAATACTACATAAAACTTTACTCTCAGAGGTATGAAAATCTGAAGGAAATAGATCAATACTTGGAAACATGTCACACCCCAGACTTAGCCAGAAAGAAGGGGAAATGTTGAACAAGCCTATAACAAGCTCTGAAATAGCATCAACTATAAAAAATATCCCCAAAAAGAAAAGCCCGGGACCAGATGGCTTCAAATCACAATTCTACCAAACCTTTAAAGAGGAACTTGTACCTATATTACTTAATCTTTTCCAAAACATAGAAAATGAAGGAATACTTCCCAACTCATTCTATGAAGCAAATATCACCCTGATACCCAAAGCAGGAAAAGACCCAACAAGTAAAGAAAATTATAAACCAATATCTCTAATGAATATTGATGCAAAAATATTCAATAAGATCCTAGCAAACAGAATCCAACAACACATCAAACAAATTATATACCACGATCAGGAGGGTTTCATCCCAGGGTCCCAAGGATGGTTCAATATATGTAAATCCATAAATATAATACATCACATAAACAAATTAAAAAACAAAGACCATATGATTCTCTAAATTGATGCAGAAAAAGCTTTTGACAATATCCAGCATCTTTTCTTGATCAGAACATTTAAGAAAATAGGTATAGAAGGAACATTTCTTAAACTGATAGAGGCCATCTACAGCAAACCCACAGCCAATATCACAGTGAATGGAGTAAAATTGAAAACATTTCCACTCAGATCAGGAACCAGGCAAGGATTCCCACTGTCTCCACTGCTTTTTAACATTGCCATGGAAGTCTTAGCCACTGCAATCAGACAACAAAAGGCAATCAAGGGGATACAAATAGGACCAGAGGAGATCGAATTGTCACTCTTCACAGACGATATGATTATATATCTGGAAAACCGCAGGGAATCAACTACAAAACTCCTGGAAGTGGTCAAGGAATATAGTAACATCTCAGGATACAAAATTAACACTCATAAATCTGAAGCCTTTATATAAACCAACAATAGTCAAGGGAAAAAACCAATCAAAGATTCTATTCCCTTTACAAAAGTACCAAAGAAGATGAAATATCTGGGAGTGTATCTAACTAAGGATGTGAAAGATCTCTATAAAGAGAACTATGAAACTCTGAGAAAAGAAATACCTGAAGATGTTAACAAATGGAAAAATATACCATGCTCATGGCTGGGAAGAATCAACATTGTTAAAATGTCTATACTACTTAAAGCAATTTACAGATTTAATGCGATCCCTATTAAAGCACCTCTCCCATATTTGAAAGACCTGGAAAAAATAGTACTTCATTTTATCTGGAAACAGAAAAAACCTTGAATAGCCAAGACATTACTCAGAAATAAAAACAAATTGGGAGGAATCACACTTCCAGACTTCAGACTTTATTATAAATTGATAGTGATCAAACAGCTTGGTACTGGCACAAAAACAGAGAGGTAGATGTATGGAACAGAATTGAAGACCAAGAGGTGAACCCAGACACTTATCGTCATTTGATTTTCGATAAGCCTATTAAAAATATAAATTGGGAGAAAGATTCCCTATTCAATAAATGGTGCTGAATGAATTGGTTCACAACTTGAAGACTGAAACTGGACCCACATCGTTCTCCTCTAACAAAAATTGACTCTCACTCATTAAAGGACTTAAACTTAAGACATGAAACTATAAATATTTTTAGAGACAGTGCAGGGGAAACACTTGAGAAAATTGGCCTGAGAGAATACTTCATGAGGAAGACACCCCGGGCAATGAAGCAACATCCAAAATACATTACTGGGATCTGATCAAATTAAAAATCTTCTGCACTGCCAAGAACACACTAAGTAAAGCAAGTAGGCAGCCCTCAGAATGTGAGAGGATTTTTGCAAGTTATGCTACTGATAAAGGTCTAATAACCAGAATCTACAGAGAACTCAAACTTATTACTAAGCAAAAAACAAGTGATCCCATTTCATTGTGAGCAAGAGACATGAACAGAAGCTTCTCTGAAGAAGACAGGCACATGGCCTACAGACACATAAAAAAATGCTCATCATCTTGAATCATCAGAGAAATGCAAACCAAAACTACTCTGAGATCCCATCTAACTCTAGTAAGAGTAGCCCACATCACAAAATCCCAAAAACAACAGATGTTGGCGTGGATGTGGAGAAAAGGGAACACTTCTACAGTGCTGGTGGGAATGCAAGCTAATACGTTCCTTCTGGAAGGAAGTTTGGAGAACACTCAGGAATCTAAATGTAGACCTGCAGTTCGATCATGCAATTCCTCTTCTAGGTGTATACCCAAAGGACCAAAAATCATTTGGCAATAAAGATATTTGCACCAGACTGTTCACTGCAGCTCAATTCATAATTGCCAAGTCATGGAAGAAGCCCAAGTGCCCATCGACCCATGAATGGATTAATAAATTGTGGTAAATGTATACCATGGAATATTATGCAGCAGTAAAAAATGGAGACTTTGCCTCCTTTATGTTTACATAGATGGAGCTAGAAAATATTCTTCTTAGCAAAGTATCTCAAGAATGGAAAAAAAGTATCCAATGTATTCAGCACTACTGTGAAACCACTTTATAAAAATTCACACTTGCATGTGAAAAACGAAATACAACTTTAGGCTATGATGAAGGAGGGAAGGGGAGGAGGAGGGATGGGGAGAGGATGGGAGGGATAGTAGGGGGACCACAACTATGGATCACATTGCAAGTACAAGTTGGTTCTATCATGGGTAGAACACAAATGTCCTAATGCTATAAATGGGTAAATGAAATGAAAGCTATGGTGATCAGTATGATTTAAGCACTCCAATCTGTAGAAATAATCAACACACTGAAAAGGGCATAAATGTATTTATGATCTATGTACAAAAGACTTAATTAATAAAATAAAAGAAAAAGAAAAAAATATGTGAAAAATGCTCAATATAACTAATTATGAGAGAAATGTAAATTAAAAACACAATGAAATGCCAATTTGCTACAGTCAGAATGGTCATTATTAAAAAATCAAAAAACAACAGATACTGGCACATTTGTGGAAGGAAAGGAACATTTACATACTATTAGTGGGAATGTAATTTAGTAGAACCTCTATGGAAAATAGTATGGAGATTTCTCAAGGAACTAAGACTAGATTTACCATTAAATCTAGCAATTCTGCTACTAGATGTCTGTGAAAAGGAAAAGAAATCTTTATGTCAAAAAGATAATTCCACTCGTATGTTTACTGTCACACTATCCACAATAGAAAAAATATGGAATCAACCTTAGTCTCCATCAGCTGATAGCTGAATAAGGAAAATGTGATAAATACAGGGGCTGTCCAGAAAGTATCCAGCCATGTAATATGAAAAATAGAGACGTATGTGGCTGGATACTTTCTATAGAAAGTAGAGAGAGGCTCTAGAGAGCCCTCATTTACTCTATGGAATACTATTCAGATATCGAGAAAATGAAATAAGATTCATTGCAGCAAGTTGGATGGAATAGGAGGCCATTTTCCTCAGTTTCTCAGAAATGGAAAATCAAATACTGTATGTTCTCACTTATAAGCAGGAGCTAACGTATGGGTATGTGTGTTCATGTCGAGTGAAATAATGGACACCAAAAGGTGGAAGGATCATGAGGGATGAAAAATTGCCTACTTCACTATAATATAGGCATGCAACAAAACTGCCTTTTTGTCCCTTAAATCTATATAAATTAAAAGAAAACATGCTTATTCCAGACACAAGAGCTCACATATTGTATGACTCTATTTATATCAAATAACGTAAACAGGAAAATCCATAGAGAGAAAGGAGATTAGTGGTTTCCAGGTGGTTGGGGAAAGAGGGCTATCAGGAGTGACTTGTAATGGGTATCATATCTGTGCATAGATGACAAAAATATTGTAGAATTAGTGATGATGGTTGTACAAATTTGCTAATGTACTTTAAAGAACCCTCACTGGATTATACATTTTAAAGAAGTTCATTTTATGGTCTATAAATTATTAGTATACCCCAAATAAAAATATATAGGGTGTATTTTGTCAGTACCACCATATGCACTTACACATGTTGCAATGATAGTAAGGATATTTCTCATTTTATTTCATTTTGACACGTGTCATACCTTATGGTATAGTATCTTAGCATTTATTTTGAATTTATCTAAGATTTAGTACATGGCTTACATTTAAAAATTATCTTCAAACATTTGAAAATCATGTCCAATCTCAATTTGGGAGAAGGTATAAAATTAAAATTTTAATTAGTTTATTGTAATTTAAATTCATAGTCTAATTGTTCGTATGCATGAATAGATTTCTGAGCTTTATCAGTTACTGCTATTAATTCTGTCAATTACCTTAATTACTGAAGCTTTTTTTAGTGTATGTTCAAGGTCTTATTTATTTTATATTCTTGCTATTTTATATTGCCTTAACGTTTTGATATTAACACTGCTATCAAATCTTTATTGTGTTACTTTCCTGACATCTTCTCCCATACATTAATGTCAACTTTTCTATGTTGTTTTGATTACAGCATATCTTTTATATTGTAATGTATACAATTTTAGTAATTTCATACAGTTTGGTTTTTAATGACATAATGAGCACAGATATCAAAGCTTTACATGCTTTATGAGATACTAACCATTATGAATGAACCAAAATTAATTGTGTAGTGTTCCATGTGTTACACTTGAAAAGAAGATGTGGTAACTGTCCTTCTCTTAGTTGTCCAGAAGCCTTTCTTTCTTTCTTTCTTTCTTTCTTTCTTTTTTTTTGACAGAGTCTCAACCTGTTGCCCTGAGTAGTGTGCCATGGCATCATCATAGCTCACAGCAACCTCCAACTCTTGGGATCAAGTGATCCTCTGGCTTCAGTTTTTCTATTTTTAGAAGAAATGGCTCTTTGCCTTGCTCAGGCTGCTCTCGAACTCATGAGCTCAAGCAATCCACTGGCCTTGGCCTCCCAAAGTACTAGGATTACAGGTGTGAGCTGCTGCACCTGGCCATCCACGTTGTTTCTTATTGAGCTATTCTTGATGTGTAGTCTCACCTTCTTGGTCTTGAAGGCTCAATTCTCTTCCTACAATTCCAAAAACAAGAAAGGATAAAAATGAGAACGAGTTTAGGGCTCAGTTTTTCTCTGTAAGTGCATAACCCAGAGTTTGCAGACATCACTTTTACTCATTCCTCATTATATAAGGCATGACACACACCTAACTGTGAAGCGAGTCTTTATAATGAGTAACTGTGAATCTAGTTAAAATATATTCTATTATTGTAGGGAAAAAACAGAGGGACACTCATAAGTCTCTATTGAGCCTATCAGTACTCCATATGGTAAGAACTAGTATCATTCCTTTTAAATTCATGTGGAAATTGATGCACAAGATGTATAGTTACTTTCCTAGTATCGAGTTAATGTGATAGGAAGAAAACCTACAGGTTTTGAAATTACACAGTTGGATGACAAAGCCTCCTCCCCTAACAATGTGGTATTTCAGGATGCTTAATGATTATTCTCATATACGTATTCAATACTTAAATTTATATTTAAGTGAATCCTAAATTTAGTTAATACATATCTTTCAGGAAACAATTAGCAATATTTTATCTCCTTCATCCTCTCCTGCCAAATTTCTGCAATCCTGTTTCTATATTTCTTTGACATTTATACAACTATTATTATTACTACTGTTACATGTTTCATAAAACCAATATTTATAATTATAAATGTGTCTCTCCCAAAGTGTTTGCCAACCAATTTTTCTCATATACAACTGTTTCTCTCGAGATTCATTTTCCTTCTTTTGGAATCTTTTCTTTTCCTATAATGGTCTGTAAGCAGTAAAAGGTCTATATCCTTGAATGTGTAAAAACTTACTTTATTTCATTTTTCTCTCTCTGAAACCATACAATGAGTGGGTAAAAAAAAATTCTTTAACACACTTGATGCCAATTTGGTTCTTGTCAATTTGTAGGAGGTGTCCTGGAATTGAACTTGGTTAATTCCTCCTAATCTTGATGTTATTAGTAGTGGCCATGGCAGTGATACTTATGATGATAGGAATTGATATGTATATTGCTCATCACTCTAGATGGAAATTTTCTGTTTAATGTCTTGGTAGTTATTATTTCTAGGAAATTTTTCATCCATAGTTAATAGAAAAACAAATGGTCCTGGGGGGGGGGGAAGAAAAACAAATGGTCCTGTAGTCTGTCTATTCAATGTCCTAGAATTCTATTTTTTACCTATGTAGACTCAGATTTTTTTTTAACTTTTATTTTATGTGTTTTAACTTTATATTTTGTACTACATTCAGATACATTCATTCCCTATCTCACTTCAGTTGTGTTTAGAGAGGTCAGCAGAATTCTTAAGTGGCCACCAAAATTTGCACTTCAGTTGTACCTACTGCTTCTAAGTTACTTAATCAAACCTATGTGCTCTGTAAGCTGCTGTAAAGAAATTTTGCAGATATGATCAAAATCCGTGATCACTTGACTTTAAATTAGAAAGTTTATCCTGGAGGGTACTGATCTTACCAAAGGAGACCATAAACAAAATTAGAAGGATTAGAAGTCAGAGATTCTGTCCTGCTATTCTCAGAAAGGAAGAAAAATTTTCAACAACCTGAAGGAATTTGGAAGGGTCTCTTGAGTTACAGATGAGATGGCAGTCCTGGAAAACATCTTGATAGAAGCCTTATGAAAATGCAATCAATGTTTACAATTCGCCCAGAATGCTGACCAATAAGATCTATGAGATAATAAATGCATATTATTCAAAGACAATATTTTTGTAGTAATTTGTTATACAGCAATAAAAAACTAATATGAGTACTCCTTTTGTCAAATCTAATACATTTTTTTTGCCATTTAATTTTAAGATTTTATTTTAAAGCTTTAGTCCCCAACCTCTAGGCTATGGACCAGTACCAGTCTGTGGGCTGTTAGGAATCAGGCTGCACAGAATCACCACCTGAGTTCTGCCTCCTGTCCCATTCTCCGTACCCCATCCCCCATTCATGGAAAAATTGTCTTCCATAAAACCCACCTTTTGTGCGAAAGATGTCTTTGGCCTATTATGAACTTGGTGCATAGCAGAAGGTTCAGGGGTAGGTGAGTGGGTGAAGCTTCATTTGTATTTATGGCCACTCCCTGTCACACTTGCATCACTGCCTGAGCTCTGCCCCCTCATTCCCTTCCTCAAAACCAGTTTCTGGTGCCAAAAACATTGGCGAGCATGGTTTAAAACGTTTATCATGTTAATTTTTATAAGTGCTTAGTCTTTTTAAAAGAACACTTATTTGATTCATAAAATATCATTTTCATTTTGTGAATATGATTCCTTTTTTGTACTTTTGAGAGTAATAACATGCTTATTTCAATGATTTCTGATTTCTTTAGTATTTCTATTTCTTGGGTTCTAGGTCATGCACTTTAAACTTATTCTCTCCTTTATTATTTTTATGTTAGAAAATTGCCGAATTTGGGTTTTGATTTGATCTTCCCTGATGAGTTCCCTATGCATGCCTTGACCTCCTAGTGAAACAGTCTTTTGATAAACTCTAAATATATCTTTCATGGGCTTAGCTAATTCCAGAATTTATGAGAGTAGCAAGGGTCATTCAAGAAGTTCAGTTGAGACAGATTTATGAACACGGTTATCAACTCCACAAGGGCACACACCTTATTCTGAAATAGATTAGCATTGTTTCAACCAAAGCTCAAGATTTGACAATGTTTCTGTACTTGTCTTTTCTTGGCTTGGAAATTTACTCTGAGTGAAATTAATATTTGTATAACATGAATGTAGCAAAGCATGATCACACACCACTGTCTTCCTTCCTTTCCAGTTACTCATTTTCTCTGCCCTTGTTTATGACTTTTATTTCACAAAAGGGATAAATATGAATTTATTCAGGAAGATTACCACAAGTTTGCTTATCACAGTATGCATTTTCCTGACTCTATTTTTTTTTAATTTCCCTTATCTTCCAAGATACAATAGATAGCCTCTCATCGACAGACTTTGAGCCCTGGTACCCAGGTCTCATTTCTAACAGGGAACAGGCTTTGGTGAGAAAACTTATCAGTTGCCAGTATAATAGGTAGATTATAAGGTAACATCTCACAATTCGTATGCAGATAGAATGACAATGCAAATATAATCAATGCTATAAAACACATTCCTGATCAAATACTTGGGGAAACTTGTAAAATTTTTTGATTAAAAGGAGATGTAAACTCCAAATAGAATGTAATCTGGAAAGCTCTAAATCTCTGCCTTCTTGCCTAGCACAAGTCACAGCACAAAGAAAACATTTGTATATATTTTCAAGAATATCTTAATTTAAACTTAGCACAATGTAAAGATTAAGATTCAAATTAATAACTCTGATTCATGTTATTGTATGGCATGTTATGTCATGTTATGTATTGGCAGCCCAACAACATAAGTCCTTGAGACCCACCCTAGGGTTGGATTTTTAAAAATGTCTTACACATCCTAAGATCTTGATTTTCCTCATAGCTGCCATAGATCCAAGTTATGATCAAATATCAGTTAAGGAAGGAGGCAGAGAATAAACATTTGAAGCCCCTCCTTTTAGCACTATTTACCTCTCAGTAAGAGATATAGAAAAGAAATAACCATGGTGACAAACATTGCCATTGCAAATCCGACCACATAGCAAGCCTCCCTTATAACTTTGCTGGATGGAAAATCAGGACCTGAAAAAAAAGAAATTATAATTAGCAAAACTTCCTTTCTGGTAACATTTTGACCAAGTGGGGGATACAGTGTCATCTTTCTGATGTCAGTTCCTTTGTCTTAATGGTTTGTTGTGTGACAAAGTGTAAATGATAATTGGTTTTTAGTATGGGACAATACCTCTAATGTGCTGAGTTTCACTTATAATTTGAGCCTGAGGTTTAAAAGAACTATGAGGAAAAAATATCTTCACTTCAAACAGCCATATTTCTAGTTTTTGGAAGCCAAATGAATTTTAAGCCTTTTCTATTTGCTGAGAATACTAAGAGTTAGGCTTGGTTAAGTGGTGTTTGGAAACTTCCTTGAGGGTAGAAATAAGAGAATAACCTAGGAACAGAATAATTTCATCTTTCTGACCCCACAGGTCACAAACATCAGACCATTAAAGAAAAAAAAAATTTTAATGGAATCCTGGGAAAATGATTATAACCTCTCCTTTTTGTGACAGGGATATCATTTCCACACAGATAGTAAAGTAATTTTGATTTAGAACTTATAAGTGAAGTCCATTTTCAAAATAAAATAACATTTTTATTCATTAATTTACAATAACTTCTTGACATTTCTTATTTGCATACAGGCTCTATGAGGGCACAGTTTTTGTGTCTTCTGTCTGCTACTGTATTCCCAGTGTATACAGTAGGTCTTGGTAGATAGTAGTCAATAAATTAACATTATCTAAATAAATGATTTAATTTTATTTAGTTTTTCCTTAAATAACAGTACATGTGGTAGTATGAGGTTGCCGTATAATCTGACTTAGTGACACTTACACCTGATTACCTCTAAAATTCACCTGGGGAAGTTTTTTAAATGATTACAGTCAGCACTACCTTAGATTATTTGAGTAAAAATATCTTGGGATTTGAGGCCTGGACATTTGCATTTTTTCTCATGTGATGCTAATGTATGAACCAGATTGAAAATCACAGTCTGATTGATGCTTGTGGGATATAAGAAGTTGTTAGACAGAAATCTAATGAATTCTTTGTATTAAAATTATTATGGGGAAAGGAAGGTGCACAGGTTGATGGCATTTCCAGTCTTATACTAGAAACACAGGAGGATAGCAATTTAGGAGGCAGGATGGGCATAATTTACAACTGATTTTGAGACCCCAGTGGGATATTCAAGTGGGGAAATCTACCAATTTCTGTGTAGGAGTAGTCAGAGACAAAAAAAAAAAAAAAAAAACCTTGGGAATATAAGGTTATGCACGTGCCAAGAAAAGAGAGTTTCAAGAAGGGATTGGGTAGCAATCGCAAATGCTGTAGGTGATACAGTGTGATAAAAACTTACAAGTTCTATTTGTATTTATCAATAAGAAAAACGCTTCTGACTTTGAAAGGAAATTTTCTGTGTAATGGAGAATGTGGCAGCCAATTCCATTCCACTGGAAAAACAGTGGAAAGTGAGACAGAGGTAAGCATGTGTGTAAGCAACTTTTGTAAAATGTTTGGCTTTGAAGAAGAGAGTAATAGAATATCAATGGGAATGATATGGGAATGGCCATAAGAGAGAAACCCCAGAAACCATCCTTGTTCCAATTACCTTTCATTATGAAGGACAGGTAGGTAACATTTGTAACCATAAAAGTCACGATACCCATGATCATTAAAACAAACATTTTGTAAGAATTCCACGGTCTTGATAAATCTGCAAAATAAAAAGGAAGACATTACACTTTTGCAGCTAGGAGCTTCTGCTTGGTCACTGGAACTCTTTGGTGTTCCTTGGCTTGTAGAAGCATCACTACCTTTGCCTGTGTTTGTGTCCAAATGTCCCCTTTTTATTAGGATATTTTTTATATTAAATTATGGCCCAACTTAATGACCTCATTTTAACTTGGTTACTTCTGTAAAGATCCTATCTTCTAAAAAGACCACACCTTGGGATTAGGACTTCAACATGTGACTTTTGATGGGACAAAATTCAACCCCTGACAGGCCAGTTACATAACTTTTCTATGCCTCATTTTCTGCTTCATTATACTGGAAATAAAATAATACATACCAAATAGGCTCATTGTGAAGGTTAAATGAGAAAATCATGACAAATGCTCAGCCCAATTCCTGCTATGTAAGTGCTGATAAACTTTAGCTATGTGTTTTGTTGCAGCTGTTGTTGTCAGAGTGATATAAAGAAAAATTAGGCCTAGCTTCTTCCCTAAAAGAGCTTATTCTCTAGTAGAGAAAGAGAAACTTGTAGATTAAAATGCTGTTACAGTTTTATTTGTACTGTAATAGAAGTCTGGAGCATTTCTAGTGTCCAGGAGGAGTACAGGCCACCAGGAGCTGCATACGGGCGAACTTCCCATGCAACTTAGCTCACCAGCCACCCATAAGCTGAATAAAACATGTTACACTTTCTTTCCAGGGCCTGAGTTACTCTCCAGTCTGTCCAAATTAGAACACAGGAATTATGTACTGGATCTTGTTTAAACTTCTGCAGTTGGAATCAGAGCTCCAGGAAGTAAATGAAAAAAATGAGCTCCCCATTCCACTCTGCAGACACTATCTAGGAGAAACAGAGTGCTACCTGCTTTTGCCAGGCAGAGAATGAAAAATTAGCTTCCTGCTCAGTTCCATGAGCAAGGTTTCACCAAAATGTAAAATTAACACACTTTGACAGAATGGAATAGTGGAGTGGAAGTTTAGCCCTGCTGAAATCATAAGGTGGAGGAGTGGTTTTTCCTTTGGCTGGTGTAGAACACGTATTCAAAAAGTTTTCTGTTCTCTTTAACCAGCATTTTCCCCATCCTTTTTCTTAGGAATTTTTTTTATCATCATTGTTGTCTGTGCCAATCTATTTAAACATTTTCTACCAAGTATGTTTGCTAAAGATTTTTTGATTTTATGAAGTTAGAAAGTTTTCTTTAATTTTGTATACATAATAGGTTCTGATGTCTCCTTTCTTTCTAGGGACATATGGAATAAAAATATTTTTCTCTTTCTTACCTAGACTTAATTGAAAAGGAAATAATTATTAATAGAAGACAAGGAGCAGCATTTTTCTCAGTAAAGCATCACAAGAATGGAGAAGCATGAATCCTATGTACTCAATTTTGATAGGAGACAATTAATGACCTAGTACATGGTGGGGGCCGGGGGAAGGGGAGAACAGAGAGAGGAAAGAGGGGAGGGGGTGGGGTCTCTGTGTGTGACATACCTTTTAGGGGCAGGACACAATTATAAGAGGGACTCTACCTAACAAATGCAATCAATGTAAACTGATTTCTTGTAACCTCAATGAATCTCCAACAATAAAAAAAAAAAAAGAAGAAGAAGAAGACAGGGAGCCATTATCCTAAATGTATAGGCATATTGTTTATACAAATAGTTGTGAAAGTGCATAGCTTAGAAATAAAGAATAAACAAAATTTTTGATTAGCTTATTGATCAGGTTGAAGGAACATTCCAAAAAGTGCCACTTTATTCAGGTTTTGTGCTAATCCAAATGACAAACTCTTTCCCTATAATTTCTATCCAATTAGTATTAAGAGATAACATTCACACATTTTTTATACTAGTTATTATTTTTTTGTAGGGTAGGTCATTTTAAGAGCATCTTCATTCTTCCCAACATCTACAAGTAATACTGTATTCTTTATGTCCTTAAGTTGAGCACATGATCCCTTAAAAATGCATGAGAGAGATGATTAAATGAATTGACTATATCCATCTTCAAAAAACATCCATTAAGTGGTTAAATGTGGTAGGGGGGAGGTGGAGATTGAGAATTAATTAACTTGATGAAGGGATCTGGATGCAGATGTTATCAACTCCAAATTGCAAAGCTGTTCAGGAAGAAACAGGAGTCAAAATCCTTCAGAAAACATCAGTTCTTTATTCATAAGGTCTCGTTAAACGTTCTCATTCATATAAATTAAAGCCTTTACTTTCTAAGTTGGTAAAATGAGAACATGCTACAAGGACACGGATCTTTTTACCCTAGGGGCACAAGTCACGGTGACTTCCAAAGGCATCAGAATAAAGGAAATAATGATAGCTAAGCCAGTATCTGCTAGTAACTTCTGATGACCCAATCCCCTGAGTTTTCTAATGGGAATATGGCCTGCAGAATCAATAGTCTTATGTCTTGACAGAGATTTTTCAGGCAATTAATGCATTAGAAATTGAAAGACCTTTTGGCACTTCCATTCTTCACATGCCATTTGACTGTACTTCTGAACTACTTACAGAACCATGACACATAGTTGATAAGTAGTAGCATGGAGATGATTATCAAAAAAATTGAAAACCAGGTTTCCTCTGGGAACAAAGTATCTGAAACAGAGATCACAAAGTTTCAATTAGGAAAGCAAAATTATGGATACTCATAACTTATAAAGAAAAACTACTGCAAACAACATACCACTCAATTCCCTGCCATCTCTAGAAATATAACAAGCTTATGGATGGAGGTTAAATCTGGGTCATGTACAAAGACAGGGTTAGAAGTTCACCAGAACTTAGGGCTAGTTGTCATTTGAATTAGCATATAATAGGGCTGGGAAATGACATGATACCTTGCCATATTTCCTCAACTATTCTCTTGTAAACTGCCAGATCAGGGAGCAACAGGTAAAACTGGTCATGAATATGATATCTATGGGATATGAGTAGCCTAAGATCCTAAGCTAAATTTGTTCTTCCAAGCATACTGTTTGAGTGAGGAAAAATAACATAAATTTATTTCTGCCAGAGCTATAGTTTTATTTTTTTAATATAAAAGTATCAGTATTATATATTAGAGAACGTGAAGAGAGTAGTGGGAAAAGATGAGAAAGTGAGAGAGGAGAGAGAAAGCTATAGGTTGCTTTTAAATGATTGTTTACATTTTGCATCTATATTCATGACTGAAATTTTACCATATGTTTTTATAATGTCTTTCCTAGGTTTTGGAATCAGATCTTTGCATGACTGATCCAGGCATTGCTGCTGATCTCTAAATCAAATTGGGTAAAAGAGCAAAACTTTAGTATAATGTCTTCAAAGTTTATATGTGTTGTCACAAATGACAGGATTTCCTCCTTTTTTTTTTTTTTGTAGAGACAGAGTCTCACTCTATGGCCCTCGGTAGAGTGCTGTGGCCTCACCCAGCTCACAGCAACCTCCAACTCCTGGGCTTAAGCGATTCTCTTGCCTCAGCCTCCCGAGTAGCTGGAACTACAGGCGCCCGCCACAACGCCCAGCTATTTCCTCCTTTTTTTAAGGATAATATTTTAGAGTGTGTGTGTGTGTTCACACATATACACATCTGCACATATGCACTCCACATTTTCTTATTCAACTGTCAATGGACACTTAGGCTGTTTCTGGATCTAGGCTACTGTGAATAATACTGCAATTAACATGGAGTACAAATATATCTTTAAGATAATGATTTCATTTCCTACAGACATACACTCAGAAATGGGATTACTGTATAATATGGTAGTTCTAATTTTAATTTTTTGAGGATTCTTCGTACTGTTAGGTGAAATAAATCCAGGAATGTAAAGACAAATTATAATATTTTTAAAAAGTCCAATTTAGTAGATATCAAGTGTTCTCATTACCAAAAAAATGATAACTATGTGAGGTGACAATTGTGTTAACATCTCATAATGTATACACATATCAAAACATCATGTTTTATAACTAAATATATGCAAATTTTATTTGTCAGTCTTACCTCAATAAAACTGAGGGTGTGGATGGAAGAAAGGAAGGTTGAAAGAGTTTTTTGAGACAATCAATTATTTATAGATTTTCTTAGAAATCTAACATTTTTTGGTCAGTAGCAAGATATTATAGCAACTAAAATATTTTAAAAAACTTCATGGAATTTTCTGATGCTAATGTGAAATACAGTCCCTTTTATTAATTTTCTATTCTATACAAACCATTTTGCTATTTGCCATAAACAACAATGAATAAAAAATGGGTCATCCCTGCAGTGTTTCTAAAGTAATAAGATTATGTACCTCTTTTAAGTGGCTAAGTTGCAAGAGAGATGATGTTAGTAAATTAAGTCTCAATTTATTGAATAGGAAAAGAAAAATAATAATCAGAGACTCATGAGGACTAATGAAAGGTCATATTCTGTTCCAGGTTGGGGAAATGGGACTTGTTAACACTTAATTCCCATTGATTGTTGACTATCTAAACAGTTACATGACTGACTAGTTTGGGGACTGAAATACACATTATGAAAGCTGATATAAAAATAATGCTTCCACCTTTTCCTCCAGAATCCTTCAAAGAAATTACTGACCCTTGGTCAGGAAACTAGGTTATGAACTAGGCAATTCCTAATATTTTGTGTGCTGAAATCTCTATAAAATATAAGATCGAGTTGTATATGACCAATAACAATGTGCTAACATGATCTTTTCCTCCCTCACTATTTTCCAACTTCCATAAAATCACCTGCGGTGCATCTTACAAGGGTATATGTGAATCCTAGTAAATGTGGAATGTAAAAGTCTTAGCAAAATAACTAAGAAAATGCTACGAAAGCTATGTTAACTAGTGTGATGAAAATGTGTCAAACGATCTATGAACCAAGTGTATGGTGCCCCATGATCATACTAATGTACACAGCTATGATTTAATAAAAATAAAAAAAAAAGAAAAGAAAAGAAAATGAAGGTATTATATAGATATCTATTTCCTTTTTATTTAGGTCCATGCTTTTCCAATAATAAAACCTTGTGGAATTTTTTAAAAGATAAAAAACTCAGACTATAAATTCTTTAGAAATTCATCCAGGGGGGTGGGGAGGGGAGAAAGATGGCAGCCGAGTAACAGCTTCCTTGCAACTGGGCATGGTGAGATTGGGGTGAGAAGACTCCAGGCATCTCTGGCTGGTAGGATCTGCCCAGAAAACATCCCTTTGGGGACACAGGGAGACAGTGAAAGACTTCTGGACCCTATAAGGAGGACAAAAGCAGTGGAGAACTGGCAAGTGGTAGCGTGCGTTTGTTTGGTCAGAGGCTGCCCACAGCTGCAACTTCAGCAACACTGAGATTACAAGTAGGAAAGGCCTTACCTGTGAGCTGTTTTATTTTTTTGGATTTGGGCACTTGGTTGAGCTACCTTGGGAGAACTTGGGTGAGAATGTGGATGACTTTAAGCATTGTCTAGGGCCCCAGACTGAGCCACTGAGCCAGAACGGAGCTAATACTCTTCAGCTGTGGGCCACCTGCACAGCCATAGTGGAGAACTTCCCCTGCAGGCTCTGCCCTCAGGGTCGCAGAGTGTGCGCAGCCACTGTGGGAGAACTGCCCATGTAGGCTCTGCCCTCAGGGTCACAGCAGAAGAATTGGGCTGGGGGACCTTGGGCCAGTAACCTAGTGTCTGAGAAGACCAAAGGCAGGGATTGAGATGCAGAGATTTCAGTGTTTGGCAGATTACAGCCTTAGCCCTCAGGGGCATAGAGTGAGACCATTTGGGTGCACTGGATAAGTGAGCAGCCACTTCAAGATCCCAGAGACAGTGGGTAGTGGGTGGGGCCACACCTACAGTGCATCTTAGAATGGGTACAGGTGAAACCTACTAAATGCAGAATACAAATGTCTACATACAATAACTAAGAAAATGCCATGAAGGCTACATTGAACGGTTTGATGAGAATATTTCAGATTGTATATTAAACCAACACATTGTACCCCTTGATTCCACAAATGTACACAGCTATGATTTAACAATAAAAAAAAATTTAAAAAAAGGTATATATATATATAAAAAAAAAGAGCCCAGAGACAAGTGCTTTCCTGGGAAAACTTTTGCTTAGCCAAGGTTAATAGTTTACAGTGTCTTTTAAGTGGGCTGAAGAAAAATTTAGGCTCTCAACCCTGAGGGGTTTAAGAAATCAGCAGAGGCCTCCAGTCTCCCTCTCATATAGCTGTATCAGAATTGTGATTAACATCTCATACCCCAGAAGATCACCTGTTGACCAGGCAATATTCAGCAAGATATATATACTGTTTTGTTTTTGTTTTTGGCTTCTTTTTTTGACATTTTCCTTCTAGATTTTTCTTTTTTTTATTTTCTCTTTTCTTTATTTCTTTATTTTTCTAGTTTAAATATAATTTTACATTTTTGCCTTCTTTAACAATTAGAACTTCATTTTGTTAGTGTTACTGCCCCTATTATTTGGTTTTTCCCTCAATTTTATCCTATAAGGTTTTTTGTTTGTTTGTTTTGGTTTAATGTATAGTATTTTGGTATTTCCTCTCTATGTGGTGGAGGTGGGGTACTGTGTCTGAACAGGCTGTCAAAGAGCTGCTGACCTCAAGAGAACTGTTCAACCCAGCACCCCCAGAAGTTGGGGATTTTTTTTGAAGGTTGGGTCAAAGTATTTTACTCCTATCTCCCTTTTTCTGTGCTATGCTTCTTTTTGTCAATATTCCCTTTTACTCACCCCCTCTCCTTTTTCTTTTTTCTTTCTTTCTTTTTTTAAAAATCTTTTTACCCTTCTTGTTCTTCAATCTTCTCATCCTTCTGGTCCTCTACCAAAGGAACTCATCAAAAGCTTAGGCCAGTGGCACAGTAAATTAAACAGCAAGAGGAAATGAAAGGAAAATTAGGGCAAGGCAACAGATAAAAGAATACACTCATGAGAAAGAATAAGAAAAAAAGTCCCAGCAACATGAAAAACCAGTCCAGAGAAACCCCCACAAGGGACCATGAGGTAGGTACTGCAGAGGATTCCACCTATAAAGAAATGTTAGAAATGACAGAAGGGGAATTTAAAATATAGATGATGAAAACAATGAAGGAAATTTCTGAGAAAGTGGAAAATAACCAAAAGGAAATCCAAAAGCAGAACTAAATAAGAGATGAACAATATGAAGAATACAGAAAGGGTAGAGTAGAGCTGAAGAAATTGAAGGAGTCAATTAGAGAACTTAAAGATGCAATAGAAAGTATCAACAACAGATTAGATAATGCAGAGGAAAGAATCTCAGAGGTAAAGAATAAATCTCTTGAGATAACTCAGATAGTTAAAGAGTCAGAAAAAAGAGTCAGAAGGCAGAACGTTCACCAACACGATTATGGGACTTTATGAAGCATTCAAACATACAAGTTACAGGTACCCCAGAAGGGGGAGAAGAATGCCCCAGAGGAATGGAGGCCATTCTAGAGAATATTATAAATGAAAATTTCCCCAATATCACCAAAGATTCTGACATACTTCTTTCAGAGGAATAGCAGACCCCAGGTCACCTCAAATAGAGCTTCTCCAAGATACCAAATAGAGCTGTTCAAAGTTAAGAAAAAGAAAAGATTCTTCAAGCTGTCAGGAGTAAGCACCAATTGACCTACGGGGGGCAAATCCATCAGGGTGACTGAAAACTTTTCTAATGAAACGTTTTAAGGTAGAAGACAATCATCATCTACCTTTAATCTACTTAAACAGAAGAATTTCCAGCCCAGAGTTCTATTTCTGCTAAGCTAAGCCTTAAAATTGACAGAGAAATCAAATCTTTTACTGATATGCAAACATTGAGGAAATTTGCCATAAGACCAACTCTTCAGGAAATAATTCAACCTGTTCTACATATTGACCATCACAATGGACCACCAACAAAGTAAGTGCCTGGAAATTAAAGGACAGAACCTAGCTTCCATGCTGATGCAAAAGGCAAACCTAAACAATGGACTTTCACAAAATAAGATGAAAAGAATGCTACCACTTTTATCAATTTATCTCAATAAATGTTAATGGCTTGAATTCCCCACTGAAGAAGCATAGATTGGCAGATTGGATTGAAAAACACAAACCATCCAATTGCTGTTTGCAGAAAACACACCTAGCCTCAAAAGACAAAACAGAGTTAAGGGTTGGAAGACAATTTTTCAGGCAAACGGAATCCAGAACAAAAGAGGGGTTGCACTCTTATTTTCAGATACATGTGGATTTAAAGCAATTAAAGTCAAAAAAGACAAAGATGGTCACTTCATATTGGTCAAGGGAAAAATACAACAAGAAGACATTTCAATTCTAAATATTTATGCACCCAACTTAAATGCTCTCAGATTCTTGAAACAGACTTTACTTAGTCTGAGCAATATGATATCATATAACACCACTTACAAGGGTATATGTGAAACTTAGTAAATGTGGAATGTAAATATCTTAGCACAATAACTAAGAAAATGCCAGGAAGGCTATGTTAACCAGTGTGATGAAAATGTGTCAAACGGTCTATGAAACTAGTGTATGGTGCCCCATAATCACATTAATGTACACAGCTATGATTTAATAATAATAAAAAAGAGTGATTAAAAGGAGGAAAACCTCAAAAAAAATAAATAACAGGGGCCTTTAACACTCCTCTCACAGGGCTGGAAAGATCCTCTAAACAGAAATTAAACAAAGATATAAGGGACTTAAATGAGACCCTAGAACAACTGTGCTTAATAGACATATATAGAACACTCCATCCCAAAGATAAAGAATATACATTCTTCTCATCGGCCCATCAAACATTCTCCAAAATTGATCATATCCTAGGACACAAAACAAACCTCACCAGAATCAAAAGAATTGAAATTTTACCTTGTATCTTCTCAGAACACAAGGCACTAAAGGTGGAACTCAACTCCAACAAAAATGTTCAACCCCACACAAAGGCATGGAAATTAAACAACCTTTTGTTGAATGACAGCTGGGTGAAGGAAGAAATAAAAGAGGAAAGCATTAACTTCCTTGAACACAACAACAATGAAGAAACAAGCTACCAAAACCTGTGGGATAAAAGGAAAAGCAGTCCTGAGAGGAAAATGTATTGCTTTAGATACCTATATTTGAAAAACAGAAAGAGAGCACTTCAACAAACTCACAAGCCATCTTATGGAATTAGGAAAAGAAGAACAATCTAAACCAAAAAAAAAAAAACAAAAAACAGCAGAAGGAAAGAAATATCCAAAATTAATTCAGAGATTATTGAAATTGAAAACAAAAGAATCATTCAGAAAATTAATGAAACAAGGAGTTGGTTTTTTGAAAAAATAAATAAAATAGATAAGCCCTTTCCCAGACTAACTACAAACAGAAAAGTGAAATCTCTAGTAACCTCAATCAGAAATGACAAAGGTGAAATAACAACTGATGGCACATAGATACAAGAGATTATCTCTGAATACTACAAGATAAAGGAAATGGATCAATATTTGGAATCACACCCTCTCCATAGTCTTAGCCAGAAAGATATAGATCTCCTGAAAAGACCAATTTCAAGCACTGAGATCAAAGAAACAATAAAATATCTCCCAACAAAAAAATGGTCTGGATGGCTTCACATCTGAATTCTATCAAACCTCCAAAGAAGAGCTTATTTCCATACTTCAGAAATTATTCCCAAAAATTGAGGAATCTTCCCCAACATGTTTTACAAAGCAAACATCCCACTGATACCAAAACCAGGAAAAGACTCAACTAAAAGGAGTCTTTCAACTAAGGAGAACTTCAGACCAATTTCACTAATGAATATAGATGCAAAAATTCTCAACAAAATCCTAGCCAATAGATTACAGCTTTTCATCAAAAAGTCATACATCATGATCAAGTAGGTTTCATCCCAGGGATGCAAGGCTGGTTTAACATATGCAAGTCCATAAACATTATCCACCATTATTAATAGAAGCAAAAACAAAGACCATATGATCCTCTCAATAGATGGAGAAAAATCATTCAATAAAATCCAGCATCCTTTTCTAATGAGAACACTGAAGAGTACAGGCATACGTGGCACATTTCTTAAACTGATCAAAGCTGTCTATGACAAACCCACAGCTAATATTTTACTGAATGGAGTAAAACTGAAAGCTTTTTCACTTAGAACTGGAAGCAAACAAGGTTGCCTTCTGTTGCCATTACTATGCGGCATAGTGCTGGAAGTTCTAGCCAATACAATTAGGCAAGACAAGGAAATAAAGGGCATCCAAATGGCAGCAGAGTAGGTCAAACTCTCCCTCTTTGATGACAATATGATCTTTACTTAGAGAACCCCAAAGACTCAACAACAAGACTCCTGGAAGTCTTCAAAAATACAGTAATGTCTCAAGATATAAAATCACTGTCCACAAGTCAGTAGCCTTTGAATATGGCAATAACAGCTGAGATGAGAGGCTAATTAAGGACACAACTCTCTTCACCATAGCTTCAAAGAAAATTAAATGCCTAGGAATATATCTAACAAAAGTGGTGAAGGACCTCTACAAAGCAAATTATGAAACCCTAAGAAAGGAAATAGCAGAGGATATTAACAAATGGAAGAATATACCATGCTCATGGCTGGGAAGAATTAACATTGTTAAAATGTCTGTACTTCTCAATGTAATCTACCAATTCAATGCCATCCCTATTAAAATACCAACATCATACTTTCAAGACTTGGAAAAAATGATTCTGTGTTTTGTATGGAACCAGAAAAAACTCCGTATAGCTAAGGCAGTTCTTTCTAATAAAAAGAATGCCAGGGGCTTTAGCATAATGGGTTTTAGGCTGTAGTACCAGGCCATACTGGTCAAGACTGCATGGTATTGGCACAAAATAGAGACATAGACTTTTGGAATCGAATAAAAAATCAGGTAATGAAATTAACATCTTACAACCACATAATCTTCAATAAACCAAACAAGTACACTGGGGGAAAGACTCCCTGCTCAATAAATGGTGCTGGGAGAACTGGATATCCACATGTAAAAGACTGAATCTAGACTTCCCCCCACACCTTTCTCCACTCACGAAAATTGATTTAAGATGGAGAAAGAACTTAAATTTAAGGCATGAAATGGTAAAAATCCTCAAAGAAAGCATAGGAAAAACACTGGAAGATATCAGCCTGGGGAAAGACTTTATGAAGAAGACTTCATGGCAATTGCAACAACAACAAAAATAAACAAATGGAACTTAATTAAACTGAAAAGCTTCTGTACAGATAAGGAGAGAACAACCAAAACAAATAGACAACCTATAAAATGGGAAAGGATATTTGCATATTTTGAATCAGACAAAAGCTTGATAAGTAGGATTTATAGAGAACTCAAATTAATCCACATGAAAAAAGCCAACAATCCCATATATCAATGGGGAAGAGAGATGAATAGAACCTCCTCTAAAGAAGACAGATGAATGGCTAGCAAACATATGAAAAGCTGCTCATCATCCCTAATTATTAGAGAAATGCAAGTTAAAATCACACTGAGATATCATCTAACCCTGGTGAGAATGGCCCACATCACAAAATCTCAAAACTTTAGATGCTGGCACAGATGCGGAGAGAAGGGAACACTTTTACAGTGCTGATGGGACTGCAAACTAATGCAACCTTTTTGAAAGGAAGCATGGAGAAACCTCAAAGCACTGAAGCTAGACCTCCCATTTGATCCTGCAATCCCATAACTGGGCATCTACCCAGAAGGAAAAAATCCTTTTATCATAAGGACACTTGCACCAGACTGTTTATCGCAGCTCAATTTACAATTGCCAAAATGTGGAAACAGCCTAAATGCCCACCAACCCAGGAATGGATTAACAAGCTGTGGTATATGTACACCATGGAATACTATTCAGCATGCAAACAAAATGGAGAATTTACAGCCTTTGTATTAACCTGGATAGAAGTGGAAGATATTATTCTTAGTAAAGCATCACAAGAATGGAGAAGCATGAATCCTATGTATTCAATTTTGATTAGGACAATTAATGACAATTAATGATATGGTGGGGGGTGTGAGAAGGGGAGAGCAGACATGGAGAGAAGGAGGGAGGGGGTGGGGTAAACAAAGAGCAGAGAGAGGGAAGGAGGGTTGGGGGTGGGGTCTCAGTGTGTGACACACCTTTTGGGAGCAAGGCACAATTGTAAGAGGAACTTTACCTAATAAATACCATCAGTGTAACCTGGCTTCTTGTACCCTCAATGAATCCCCAACGATAAAAAAAAAAAAAAGAAATTCTTCCTATATATGTGTCTGCATTGGAATAATAGGAATAATATAGGCCAAGGCTACACATTGCAATATTGTTTGTAATATCAAAGATTATCAAATATTGGTTTTTATTGTAATATGTATTGGTAAAATAAAATATAGTATATTTATACAGCAGACTGCTGTATGGCTTTACAACTTCCATGATATAAAATCACTAAATGCAAGATATGTGTGTGTGTGTGTGTGTGTGTGTGTGTATGTAGATACTTATATATAAAGAGCAAAGACTTGCAATGCCAGAATTCCAGAGAAGAATATATCCTCAGTTGTCCATATCATGCATAGAATTCTCATCAAGTGTTTCTATGAACCCTTTCACTAAGGTGCATTTAGGATTCTAAAATAGGCATTATCAAAGAAACGTTTATTTTTCTGCAAGAAGAAACGATATTAATATAGTTTTGCCCAAAGATTTGGATTTGCTTTTATTCTGTGTAGAGCAGAGTTACCATCCTTTAAAATGTCAGTGAATCCATGTGACTCTTACTCCCTTTTTGTTTCATCTATGTGGCTTGATGATCCCCACCAATAAGGGATGATATTTTTTGCTTCTTTTTTTCAATAAAAGCATGATTCTGAAAATCTGTCTACAAAAGATAACATAAAGTGGCACTTGTGCATATACTTCCCTTAGGAACCTCATAAAGAGAAACAGTTGTATCGTGGCCAGGATTCATGAGACCTCCTATCCCAATGTCATTTTTAATGACCCAGTTTATTAACTCTGAGATAGAATATTCTATTACTTGACAACACAGGCTCTTAAAACTGTTCCTTGATATCAGGGAAAATCTGTCTTCATACAAGTAACTCATTCCTTGATTTTTCCTGATGAATATGGTAAATATGAATATGGCTTTGGTGATGATAGTGAACACCAATAAAAGAACCGAAGTCTTTGTCACACAATTGGGATATAGTAGATCTGAATTTCAAATATTATGAATATAAAATAAAATAAGAGAAAGAGTCTAGTTGGCTGACCAGAGATGTCAGCTGCCAGATTTTCTCAGACAGAAGAAAAAGTTTTAGATGAAATAGAAAAAAATAACATATATTGGGAGTAATGTGCAATTCCCTCATGAGGGAAATGTGCAAGAACCTACCAGATTACAGGAGAAGAAGTTGCAGAGCAGAACAAGAAGGAATAAGATACCAATAGAGATCAACCCATAAGACTATTAGAGTCCAATGAAAAGGGAAGGTGGAGAGGCTTTGTTTCCCTTCCCTCCTATCTGTGTCAATCAGCAGGCTCCTGGGCTATTGAAGAGCCTTTTCCTCTGTCTCAAGCTCCAAAGCATCTGCTGCCAGTGCACTGACAGCTTCTTGAGAACAAAGCACCAGGCTGCCAACCTCCCTGGGGTTGTTTCCTGTTGCCACAGACCCCAGTCAAGACTGCAGGTGTTATATTGCTTCTCCATCCACTGGGTGACTTTTTCCTCTCCAGAGAACTTCAGCCACTCAATTTCCATCTTGTTGGAAATCAACAAACATTTCCCAATCTGGTCTAGACTCCAAGAACCACAGGTGCCGGTGGATCCTGGGGAATCTGTGACCCCAAAGCCTGGACATTCTGTGTGGGTTGCCTTCTGGAGAGAGGTAAAGTGATAACCAGAGTGCCAATATTTCTCCATTCAGATCTTTTTTTTTTTTTAATTCCCTGCCCCTTTACACCCACAGCTACAAAGAGAAACGATTGATCCAGGGCTCTCATGAGGGGCTGCTTTCCCCTATTTTGGTGCATACACCAAACTAAGGTTTCCACAGGGACTGGGGCTCAAATCTTTCTGCTTAAAAACCTGCAGCAGACTAAGTGGTACTCAGACTATGAGTTCCCTGCACATTGGTCCTACCCAGTGCTGTTCACAAGGCTGCTTCATTGAGCAGGACACACCCTACAGCAGACAGATATCAAACATGCTTAAACATCCCATTGTAGACAACTTGGAGCTGGTATACTTCTCCTTGGTAAGGTCAGGGATTAATTTTGTGTGATCCAGGTACCGGCCTACAGGTCTGACCCTGTACATACTTAAAGGATTCAGTTGTGTTGCTCAATGGTATAAAGGGAAGATTTGTGAACTAATCTTGGAAGACAAGGGAACCTGCCTTGTTATAACTAAGAGGAGATTGCAGTGTGAGCCACAGTGCACACATGGAGGTCCCACAGAAAGGTCATGCTCTCAGCATGATTGAATCCTGGGCAGGTAACTTTTCAGCTCACAGCACCAATACTGAGTAGTTTGGCTGGTTTGGGCTGGTAGGTGCCAGAGGTACACCCAAGAGCAGTAGAGGGAAGAGAAGAGTGAAACTCACTCTTAACAGCCAGTCTGTGACTCTCAGACAGACTTGTCCCCACAGACAGATTTTCTGACTCAGTGAGATCACTTCATCCTCTCCCTGATAGTTTCCCAAGCAGCCTAGGAGTGGCCCCTCAAATCCTGGCAAGATAGATCCTGAGCTAGCCCTGCTCAGCAAACACCTCCTCCCACCTTGGCTGTGGTGAAGAATAAATACTCACGTGGGGAGAGAGACAAGATGGCGGACTGAAGCCAGCTTTCAACAAAGGCTCCCGTCCAGAAGGAGAGTTAAGGGACAGGAATTTAGTAAGTATCCTGGTGGACTTGAGCCTCACCAAGAGAGAAGGCTGAAGAACGCACATCAACACCGCTGAGGCAAGTTGTGATCACAAGGACGCAAACAAAAGGTACAAAATCCACCACCAAGCGGACGGGAGTCCCCCTCCCCCATGAGACCGGCTCATGACCCCCACAATTGAACAAGTGGGCAGAAATTAAAGGCCCTCCCACTACACTCCACGGGAGAGACCTTCTAAAAACTGGACCTACCTCCCCTACTGGGGTGCCATGGCGTTCTCCTGCCGGACATAGGGCTGAATAAAACTTTGGGAATCCTTTGCCGGCAACCCTGAATACCCGGCGCTCCCCTCCCGCCCACTGAGGTCTGGAGGCCTGTCCCCCAGGACTTCGGAACCTTGGGTGATTTCTCAAGGGGAGTGGACAGTCCCCGAGTTGCGACTGGTCAGCATTGACTCTGAGGCGCGCCGAGTGAGGAGAGGGCACCCGGCTGAGGGGGAGTCACGCCTCGCGGCACTTCCCTGCAGTGCAGTGCACCAACCCTCCCCGGGCATACGGGGCCCAAGACTGAATCAGACTCTGGCCTCCCCGCTGAGAGCTGAGAAACCCTACTCTCACTCGGGGTCTGAGGGCCTATCCCCCAGGAGTTCGGCTCCTTGGGTGATTTCTCGAGGGGAGTGCACAGTGCCTGAGCTGCGTCAGGTCAGCGCTGACTCTGGGATACGTGAGCGAGGAGAGGGCACTCTGCTGAGGGGAAATCAAGCCTTGGCGGCACTTCCCTGCGGTGCAGTGCAGGAGCCCTCCCCAGACAGTAGTATTGCGTAAAACTGAAAGAAACTCTAGCTTCCCCCCCCCAATCGGGGTCTGGGGGCCCATCCCCCAAGAGTTCTGATTCTTGGGGGATCTCTTAAGGGGTGTGGACCCAGCACAAACTGCGGCCGCTCAGTGCTGACTCTGGGGCGCGGGACAGAGGAGAAAAGGGTCGCCTGAGTGCCCACACCAGAGCAGCAGTTCCCTGGAGGTAGATCAACAGCCGTTTTTTCTTTAACGGCAGAACGCTCACTTCTGGATATTCTGAGGCCACACCCCCTGTCTCCCTGGGCAACCAGAGGAGACCACCGGCGACAGGGCTCACAAACCCGGGAAGCTTCCAGGGCGGGACAGACCCAGAGAGGTGTTCAGACGCAATTCTCCAACAGCAAAGACGTTTGAACTCAAAACAGCCCGTCTTCTGTAGGCGACGACAGGAACAGAGACAGAACCTCACAAAGTTGTCTGTTCTGTTCTGTTCTGTTAGCAGCATCCATCAGGGACGGAGCTAAGCCTGAGTGAACACCTCCTTCCCATCACCTGCATCAAACACTCAAAGATGTCAGGCCCCATCTCCTCCTGCTAGATAGTGGCAGTCTGCGGGGGACTGGCAGACTTCCTTGCGATTCAGGCAGGTGCAAACATCTGGAGTGTCTGTTCACTGCAGGCAACTGGGTTAGCCATCTGCAGAGATACCAGTGACTGGGTCCGACGGAGGGGCAAAGTGGGGAAGGAGACGTCAACCTTCCCAGACTGCTCTGTTTGCTGGGTGGCTCCTCCTGACTCCACGCTGCACTGGGGTGAGCTGTGTCAGAGGAGTCACCAGGCCCCTGTGATCCAGTTCCCAGAGACCTCTTGAACTCTTCCACCCGCGACAAGAGCCGATTGAGACAGTTGTTTCGGACCTTTTGAACTGGGCTAATAGACTGAGGACTTTTCAGGCGGTGCCCTGGGTGTGCGATTGTAGGAAGGTTTGATTCTCCTTTTCCAACTGGGGCCAGAGGTGGGCAGGCGGGGTGACTTAATTGCTGATTTTTCCACACAGCTGAGACTTCAAGCCAGAGTAGAAGTTGCAATAGGATCGAACAGAAACCAGCTGAAAACAAGACAGAACCACTTTGCTCCACCACACCAGACAGGGCCCCAGTTTCTCAGGCCACAACATTGTACGGGCCCTCGATAAAACCCCAGGGGAAAAACCAAAGGGAGTAAACCATGGGGCGGAATCAGCGGAAAAACTCTGGTAACATGAATAACCAGAATAGATCAACCCCCCCAAGAAAAGATACGGCAGATGTGATTGAAGATCCCATTCATAAACAACTGGCTGAGATGTCAGAAGTCGAATTCAGAATTTGGTTTGCAGACAAGATTAATAAAATGGAATTAGGAATTCGAGGAGAAATTCAAAAACTGTCTCAAGAATTTAACGAATTTAAAGACAAAACCACCAAAGACTTAGACACACTGAAACAAGAACTTACAGCCCTCAAAGATATGAAAAATACAGTAGAATCCCTCAGTAACAGAATGGAGCAAGCAGAAGAAAGGATTTCTGACATTGAAGATAAAGTCTTCGAACGCTCCCAATCTGTCAAAGAGGAAGAGAAATGGAGAGCAAAAACGGATCACTCACTCAGAGAGCTCTCAGATAATTCGAAAAAAAACAACATAAGGGTTATTGGAATTTCGGAGACTGATGAAGTAGCTGCCAAGGGCACAGAGGCCCTTCTACATGAAATTATGAAAGAAAATTTTCCAGACATGCCTAGAGAATCTGAAATTCAGATAGCAGACAGCTTCAGAACCCCAGCACGATTCAACCCCAATAAGCCATCTCCCAGACATATCATAATTAGCTTCACTAAAGTTAACATGAAAGAGAAGATTCTCAAAGCAGCCCGGCGAAAGAAAACTATAACGTACAAAGGTAAGAATATTAGAATAAC
Organism: Nycticebus coucang; assembly: GCF_027406575.1. NCBI lineage: Eukaryota > Metazoa > Chordata > Mammalia > Primates > Lorisidae > Nycticebus > Nycticebus coucang. The sequence continues at coordinate 44,890,346 of NC_069801.1, read as the reverse complement.
TGCAGATCTCTCTGCTGAAACTTTTCAAGCAAGAAGAGGCTGGTCATCAACTTTTAATCTCCTAAAGCAAAAAAACTTTCAACCCAGGATCTTGTATCCAGCTAAACTGAGTTTCATCTATGATGGAGAAATTAAATACTTCAATGACATTCATATGTTGAAAAAATTTGCCATAAGTAAACCAGCTCTTCAGGATGTTCTCAGACCTATCCTCCACAATGACCAACCCAATCCTATACCACAAAAGTAAACTCACTCAGAAACTTCGGATCAAACTCCAACTTCCACACTGGCGAAAGGATTAAAAATGTCCACTGGACCTTTGAAAAACTCGATACCCAAAATTCCACCAGACTTATCAATACTCTCCATCAATGTGAATGGCTTAAACTGTCCTCTAAAGAGGCATAGGTTAGCTGACTGGATACAAAAACTCAAGCCAGATATTTGTTGCATACAAGAGTCACATCTCAACTTAAAAGACAAATATAGACTCAGGGTGAAAGGATGGTCATCCATATTTCAGGCAAATGGTAATCAGAAAAAAGCAGGTGTTGCAATTTTATTTGCAGATACAGTAGGCTTTAAACCATCAAAAGTAAGGAAGGACAAGAATGGTCACTTCATATTTGTTAAGGGTAATACTCAATATGACGAGATCTCAATTATTAATATCTATGCACCCAACCAGAATGCACCTCAATTTATAAGAGAAACTCTAACAGACATGAGTAACTTGATTTCCTCCAGCTCCATAATCGTTGGAGATTTCAACACTCCCTTGGCAGTGTTGGATCGATCCTCCAAAAAGAAGCTGAGCAAAGAAACCTTAGATTTAAACCTAACCATCCAATATTTAGATTTAGCAGACATCTACAGAACATTTCATCCCAACAAAACTGAATACACATACTTCTCATCAGCCCACGGAACTTACTCCAAAATTGACCAGATTTTAGGTCACAAGTCTAACCTCAGTAAATTTAAAGGAATAGAAATTATTCCATGCATCTTCTCGGACCATCATGGAATAAAACTTGAATTGAGTAACAACAGGAATCTGCATACCCATACAAAAACATGGAAGTTAAATAACCTTATGCTGAATGATAGCTGGGTCAGAGATGAGATTAAGAAAGAAATCACCAATTTTTTGGAACAAAATGACAATGAAGACACAAACTATCAGAACCTATGGGACACTGCAAAGGCAGTTCTAAGAGGGAAATTTATAGCACTGCAAGCCTTCCTCAGAGAATGGAAAGAGAGGAAGTTAACAACTTAATGGGACATCTCACGCAACTGGAAAAGGAAGAACATTCCAACCCCAAACCCAGTAGAAGAAAAGAAATAACCAAAATTAGAGCAGAATTAAATGAAATTGAAAACAAAAGAATAATACAACAGATCAATAAATCAAAAAGCTGGTTTTTTGAAAAGGTCAATAAAATAGATAAACCTCTGGCCAACCTAATCAGGAAAAAAAGAGTAAAATCTCTAATATCATCAATCAGAAACAACAAAGACGAAATAACCACAGACTCATCAGAAATCCAAAAAATCCTTAACGAATATTATAAGAAACTTTATTCTCAGAAATATGAAAATCTGAAGGAAATAGACCGATACTTGGAAGCACGCCACCTTCCAAGACTTAACCAGAATCAAGTGGAAATGTTGAACAGACCCATATCAAGTTCAGAAATAGCATCAACTATACAAAACCTCCCTAAAAAGAAAAGCCCGGGACCAGATGGTTTCACGTCAGAATTCTACCAAACCTTTAAAGAGGAATTAGTACCTATATTACTCAACCTGTTCCAAAATGTAGAAAAAGAAGGAAGACTACCCAACACGTTCTATGAAGCAAACATCACCCTGATCCCCAAACCAGGAAAAGACCCAACAAGAAAAGAAAATTATAGACCAATATCACTAATGAATATAGATGCAAAAATATTCAACAAGATCCTAACAAACAGAATCCAGCAACACATCAAACAAATTATACATCATGACCAAGTTGGTTTTATCCCAGGGTCTGAAGGCTGGTTCAATATACGTAAATCTATAAATGTAATTCAGCACATAAACAAATTAAAAAACAAAGACCATATGATTCTCTCAATTGATGCAGAAAAAGCTTTTGATAATATCCAGCATCCCTTCATGATCAGAACACTCAAGAAAATTGGTCTAGAAGGGACTTTTCTTAAACTGATAGAGGCTATCTACAGCAAACCCACAGCCAATATCATATTGAATGGAGTTAAATTGGAATCATTTCCACTCAGATCAGGAACCAGACAAGGCTGCCCATTGTCTCCATTGCTTTTCAACATTGTAATGGAAGTTTTAGCCACCGCCATTAGGGAAGAAAAGGCGATCAAGGGTATCCATATAGGGTCAGAAGAGATCAAACTCTCGCTCTTCGCAGATGATATGATTGTGTATGTGGAAAACACTAGGGACTCTACTACAAAACTCCTAGAAGTGATCAAGGAATACAGCAGCGTCTCAGGTTACAAAATCAACATTCATAAATCGGTAGCCTTTATATACACCAACAACAGTCAAATTGAAAAAGCAGTTAAGGACTCTATCCCATTCACAGTAGTGCCAAAGAAGATGAAATATTTGGGAATTTACCTAACAAAAGACGTGAAAGATCTCTATAAAGAGAACTATGAAACTCTAAGAAAAGAAATAGCTGAAAATGTTAACAAATGGAAAAACATACCATGCTCATGGCTAGGAAGAATCAACATTATCAAAATGTCCATACTACCCAAAGCAATATATAATTTCAACGCACTCCCTATTAAAGCTCCACTGTCATATTTTAAAGATCTTGAAAAAACATTACTTCGTTTTATATGGAATCAGAAAAAACCTCGAATAGCCAAGACATTACTCAGAAATAAAAACAAAACAGGAGGAATCACACTACCAGACCTCAGACTTTACTACAAATCGATAGTGATCAAAACAGCATGGTATTGGCACAAAAACAGAGAAGTAGATATCTGGAACAGAATAGAGAACCAAGAGATGAATCCAGCTACTTACCACTATTTGATTTTTGACAAGCCAATTAAAAACATTCAGTGGGGAAAAGATTCCCTATTTAACAAATGGTGCTGGGTGAACTGGCTGGCAACCTGCAGAAGACTGAAATTGGACCCACACCTTTCACCATTAACTAAGATAGACTCTCATTGGATTAAAGATTTAAACTTAAGACATGAAACTATAAAAATACTAGAGGAGAATGCAGGGAAAACCCTTGAAGAAATTGGTCTGGGTGAGTATTTCATGAGGAGAACCCCCCGGGCAATTGAAACAGCTTCAAAAATACACTACTGGGACTTGATCAAACTAAAAAGCTTCTGCACAGCTAAGAACACAGTAAGCAGAGCAAGCAGACAGCCCTCAGAATGGGAGAAGATATTTGCAGGGTATATCTCTGACAAAGGTTTAATAACCAGAATCCACAGAGAACTCAAACGCATCAGCAAGAAGAAAACAAGGGATCCCATCGCAGGCTGGGCAAGGGATTTGAAGAGAAACTTCTCTGAAGAAGACAGGCGCACGGCCTTCAGACATATGAAAAAATGCTCATCATCTTTAATCATCAGAGAAATGCAAATCAAAACTACTTTGAGATATCATCTAACTCCAATGAGACTAGCCTATATCACAAAATCTCAAGACCAGAGATGTTGGCGTGGATGCGGAGAAAAGGGAACACTTCTGCACTGCTGGTGGGAATGCAAATTAATACATTCCTTTTGGAAAGATATATGGAGAACACTCAGAGATCTAAAAATAGATCTGCCATTCAATCCTGTAATCCCTCTGCTGGGCATATACCCAGAAGACCAAAAATCACAACATAACAAAGATATTTGTACCAGAATGTTTATTGCAGCCCAATTCATAATAGCTAAGTCATGGAAAAAGCCCAAGTGCCCATCGATCCACGAATGGATTAATAAATTGTGGTATATGTATACCATTGAATACTATGCAGCCTTAAAGAAAGATGGAGACTTTACCTCTTTCATGTTTACATGGATGGAGCTGGAACATATTCTTCTTAGTAAAGTATCCCAAGAATGGAAGAAAAAATACCCAATGTACACAGCCCTACTATGAAACTAATTTGGGACTCTCACATGAAAACTATAACCCAGCTACAACTTAACAATAGGGGGAAGTGGGAAAGGGGGGGTGGATAGAGGGAGGGGAATCGGAGGGATCACACCTGTGGTGCATATTACAGGGGTATTTGCGAAACTTGGTAAATGTAGAATGTAAATGTTTTGGCACAGTAACTGAGATAACGCTGGAAAGGCTATGTTAACCACTGTGATAAAAATGTGTCAAATGGCTTATGAAGTGAGTGTATGATGCCCCATAATCATATCATTGTATACAGTTATGATTTAATAAAAAAAATAAAATAAAATAAAAAATACTCACGTGGAAGTTCCCGGGCCCCACCCACCATCTTGGGCATTTGAATGGCTAGGGTAGGTCATCCATTAAAAAAAAAAAAAGCAGGGAGGCGGAGCAAGATGGCAGCCGAGTAAAAGCTTCCTTGCATCTGGGCACCTCCACAGGCACAAGAACTTAAAGAGCAAGAGGAAGTGAAAGGAAAATTAGGGCAAGGAAACAGATAAAAGAAATCACCCATGAGGAAGAATCAGCAGAAAACTCCAGGCAACATGAAGAACCAGTCCAGAACAACCCCGCCAAGGGACCATGAGGTAGCTACTGCAGAGGATTCCACCCATACAGAAATGTTAGGAATGACAGAAAGGGAATTTAGAATACACATGTTGCAAACAATGAAAGAAATGATGGAAACAATGAAGGAAACTGCTAATAAAGTGGAAAATAACCAAAAGGAAATCCAAAAACAGAATCAAATCAGAGATGAACGATATGAAGAATATAAAAAGGATATAGCAGAGCTGAAGGAAATGAAACAGTCAAACAGGGAACTTAAAGATGCAATGGAAAGTATCAGCAACAGGTTAGACCATGCAGAAGAAAGAATTTCAGAGGTAGAAGACAAAGTTTTTGAGATAACTCCGATAGTAAAAGAGGCAGAAAAGAAGAGACAGAAAGCAGAACGTTCACTGTCAGAATTATGGGACTTTATGAAGCGTTCCAACATACGACTTATAGGAACTCCAGAAGGGGAAGAAGAATGCTCCAGAGGAATGGAAGCCATACTAGAGAATATTAAAAAAGAAAATTTCCCAAATATCACCAAAGATTCTGACACACTGCTGTCACAGGGATATCAGACCCCAGGTTGCCTCAACTCTATCCGAGCTTCTTCAAGACACATTGTGATGAACCTGTCCAAAGTCAAGACAAAAGAAAAGATTCTGCAAGCTGCCAGGAGTAAGCGCCAGTTGACCTACAGGGGCAAATCCATCAGAGTGACCGCAGACTTCTCTAATGAAACTTTCCAAGCAAGAAGACAATGGTCATCTACCTTTAATCTACTTAAACAGAACTATTTCCAGCCCAGAATTCTGTACCCTGCTAAGCTAAGCTTCAAAATTGATGGAGAAATCAAATCATTTACGGATATACAAACATTGAGGAAATTCGCCACAACAAGACCAGCTCTACAGGAAATACTTCAACCTGTTCTGCACACTGACCACCACAATGGATCAGTCAAGATGAGAAGCTAATTAAGGACACAACTCCGTTCACCATAGTCTCAAAGAAAATGAAATACCTAGGAATATACCTGACGAAGGATGTGAAGGACCTCTATAAAGAAAACTATGAAATCCTCAGAAAGGAAATAGCAGAGGATATTAACAAATGGAAGAACATACCATGCTCATGGATGGGAAGAATCAACATTGTTAAAATGTCTATACTTCCCAAAGCAATCTACCTATTCAATGCCATTCCTATCAAAATACCAACATCGTACTTTCAAGATTTGGAAAAAATGATTCTGCGTTTTGTATGGAACAGGAAAAAAAACCCATATAGCTAAGGCAGTTCTCTGTAACAAAAATAAAGCTGGGGGCATCAGCATACCAGATTTTAGTCTGTACTACAAAGCCATAGTGTTCAAGACAGCATGGTACTGGCACAAAAACAGAGACATAGACACTTGGAATCGAATTGAAAACCAAGAAATGAAACTAACATTTTATAACCATCTAATCTTTGATAAACCAAACAAGAACATACCTTGGGGGAAAGACTCCCTATTCAATAAATGGTGTTGGGAGAACTGGATGTCTACATGTAAAAGACTGAAACTGGACCCACACCTTTCCCCACTCACAAAAATTGATTCAAGATGTATAAAGGACTTAAACTTAAGGCATGAAACAATAAAAATCCTCCAAGAAAGCATAGGAAAAACACTGGAAGATATTGGCCTGGGGAAAGACTTCATGAAGAAGACTGCCATGGCAATTGCAACAACAACAAAAATAAACAAATGGGACTTCATTAAACTGAAAAGCTTCTGTACAGCTAAGGAGACAATAACCAAAGCAAGGAGACAACCTACACAATGGGAAAGGATATTTGCATATTTTCAATCAGACAAGAGCTTGATAACTAGGATCTATAGAGAACTCAAATTAATCCACATGAAAAAAGCCAACAATCCCTTATATCAATGGGCAAGAGACATGAATAGAACTTTCTCTAAAGATGACAGACGAATGGCTAACAAACACATGAAAAAATGTTCATCATCTCTATATATTAGAGAAATGCAAATCAAAACAACCCTGAGATATCATCTAACCCCAGTGAGAATGGCCCACATCACAAAATCTCAAAACTGCAGATGCTGGCATGGATGTGGAGAGAAGGGAACACTTTTACACTGCTGGTGGGACTGCAAACTAGTACAACCTTTCTAGAAGGAAGTATGGAGCAACCTCAAAGCACTCAAGCTACACCTCCCATTTGATCCTGCAATCCCATTACTGGGCATCTACCCAGAAGGAAAGAAATCCTTTTATCATAAGGACACTTGTACTAGACTGTTTATTGCAGCTCAATTTACAATCGCCAAAATGTGGAAACAGCCTAAATGCCCACCAACCCAGGAATGGATTAACAAGCTGTGGTATATGTATACCATGGAATACTATTCAGCCATTAAAAAAAATGGAGACTTTACATCCTTCGTATTAATCTTGATGGACGTGGAAGACATTATTCTTAGTAAAGCATCACAAGAATGGAGAAGCATGAATCCTATGTACTCAATTTTGATATGAGGACAATTAATGGCAATTATGGTTATGGGGGGGAACAGAAAGAGGGAAGGAGGGAGGTGGGTGGGGCCTTGGTGTGTGTCACACTTTATGGGGGCAAGCCATGATTGCAAGAGGGACTTTACCTAACAATTGCAATCAGTGTAACCTGGCTTATTGTACCCTCAATGAATCCCCAACAATAAAAAAAAAAAAAAGACACCTGCAGCTGGGTATGGTGGCTCATGCCTATAATCTTAGTACTCTGGGAGGCCAAGGCAGATCGATTACTTGAGCTCATGAGTTCAAGACCACCCTGAGCAAAAAGCGAGACACTATCTGTACTAAAAATAGAAAAACTGAGGCAAGAGAATCTCTTGAGCCCAAGAGTTGGATTTCTATGATGCTATGGCACTCTACCCAGGGTGACAATTTGAGCCTCTGTCTCCAAAAAAAGAAAAAAGCCCTCAAATGTATATTGTAGCACAGTTCACAATCACAAAGATGTGAAATCAACCCAAGTGCCCATCAATTCATGAGTGGATTAAGAAAATGTGATAAATAGATATAGATAGATGCAGATATAGATAGATACCATTGAATTATACTCATTCATAAACAGCATGAATTTGAATTAACGTGTTTTGCAGAAATTTGGTTGAAACATGAGACCATTAACAAACACACAGAAATTCTCTAATAATTTGTAACTAATTGAAGGGCACATTTGAGAAAGAAAAAATGAAAAAATCATTGCCAATCAAGGAGGCTGAAGAAGACAAAGGGGTAAAAACCTACTTAATAGGTACAATAAATAATATTCATGTAATGGGCACACTTATACTGCTGACTAAAACATTATGAAACTACACATTTAACAAAAATACTTGTACTCTCTTAATACCTTTGAATTTAATTTTTAAAGAAGAAAATTATATAATTATACAAATATATGCAGAAGAAAATATTTGACAAAATCCAACATTCATTTATGATAAAAACTCCTGGAAAAGTAGGAGTAAAGGGGGACTTTTTTATCTTGATAAATTACATCTACCATAATATCTATAGCTAGCATCAAACTTAATAGTGGAAAGCCTATTTCTCATTAAGATCATAAACAAGGCAAGGATGTCCTCTTGACATTGTACTGGAAATCCTAGTTAACGCAACAATACAATAAAAGGAAAGTAAAGGTATGCAGATTAGGAAGTAGGATATACAGCTATCTTTGTTCATAAATGACATGATTTTCTACGTAGGAAAAAAAACTCTCCTGAACTAATAAATAATATAGAACATTTCTAGATACAAGACTAATATGCACAAAAGTCTATTACTTTAATGTATATCAGCAATGAACAAGTGGAATTTGAAATTTGAAATGCAATACTGTTTATTTTAGCACCAAAAATCAAAATACTTAGATATAAATCTAACAAAATATGTTAAAGGCTACATGAGAAAAAAACATAAAACTCTGATGAAACAAATCAAATAAGAACTAAAAAAATTGAGAGATAGTCTATGTTCATGTATGGGAAGAATCAATATTGTCAGTATGTCAACTGGATCTATTCAATGCAATCTTCATCAAAATCTCAGCAAGTAAATATCAACTACCTGATTTTAAAGTTTATGTGGAAAGGTAAAAGAACTAGACTAGACACCAAAATTTTGAAGGAGGAGAACAGTCAGGGGACTGACACTATCCATCTGTAAGATTTACTATGCAGTTACAGTGATCCAGGCAGCATAGTAGTAGTGAAAGAATAAATATATTAATGTAAGTTAATGGAAGGACCAGAAATAAACCCACACAAACATATCATTGACCATTGATAAAAGAGCAAAGGCAATTGCATGAAGAAAAGAAAATCTTTGTGGGCAGCGCCTGTGGCTCAGTGAGTAGGACACAAGCCCCATATACAAGGGTGGTGGGTTTGAACCCGGCCCTGGCCAAACTGCATCAAAAAAATAGCCAGGCATTGTGGCGGGCACCTATAGTCCCAGCTACTCAGGAGGCTGAGGCAAGAGAATCGCCTAAGCCCAACAGCTGGAGGTTGCTGTGACCTGTGACGCCACAGCACTCTCGCAAGGGTGACAAAAGAAAAAAAGAAAGAAAAGAAAGGAAAAGAAAAGAAAATCTTTGTAACAAATGGTTGTAGAACAACTGATCACACTGGCTTAAATAAATAAATCTAGAGATAGACATTAATCTCTTCACAAAATTTTTTCAAACTTGTTCATAGACCTAAATGAAAAAAGGAAAAGTGTAAAATTCTTAAAAGAAAACAAAGAACATCTAGAGGACTTGATTTAGTGCTGACTCTTTGTATATAACACTGAAGGCAGAATCTACAAAAGAAATAATTATTAAATTGGGCAGAAAAATTTGTGACATTTGGCACACAGGTCATCACCTCCCCCTATGTGGCCTAATGTGAAGCATAAGGGAGAAAATACTGCATACCAGAGATTCTATCTCAAGGCAGAAAAATAAGTAAACTGTGTGCCCAACATTCTGTCTTGTCTGGTGCTGTCTGAAGGACGTCTCTCTTATCTGACTCAGAGCTCTGAGGGGACCAGTGTCGAAAAATAGAGATTAGCAGCATTTTAGGACTGTACTTCTACAGAAAGATGGCAGGGAGTGCAAAAGAAGGTTTGAGAGGTCCTAGAATCTCCAATCAGGGTGAGTGGTAAAGGTCTTCCCCATCATGCAAAGGCTGAGAGAGGCAGCTGTTTCCTCCAAAACTCCCTGCACAAAAATTACAAGGTATACAAAGAAATATAGAAATATGGTCCAACGAAATAAAACTCCAGAAACCAGCCCTAAAGAAACTCAAATTTATTAGCTGCTTGACAAAAAATCTTACATGACTTCCTTAAAAATATTCATTGAGCTCAAAGGGAATGCATATTAACAACTAAATGAAGTTAGGAAAAGGATTAATGAAGAAAATGAGAATATTAGCAAATACATAGCAACTAAAACAAAAGAACCAAGCATAATTCTTGACCTGAAAAATAATATTACTGAACTAAAAAAAACCTATTAGAAGGTTCAACAGCAGATTTGATCAAGCAGAAAAAATAATCAGCAAAAAAAGACAGGTCTTATAAAGAAGGGGCACACTATCAAATAGACTAATATGCAAATTATGGGAATCTCAGAAGGGGAAAAGAGATACCAATGAACAAAGAACTTATTTAACAAAAAATGCTGAAAACTTGCCAAATCTGAGGAAACAAATAGACATAGATCCATTCGCTCAAAGAACTCAAAGTAGAATAAATTCAAAGAGAACCACAATGAGATACACTAAAAGTCAATTATCAAAGTCAAAGACAGAGACAGTCTTTAAAAAGCAAATTGTCACATACAAGGAGCTTCCTTAAGATTATCAGTGGATTTCTCAGCAGAAATTTTGCAGGCCAGAAAAAAAATGGGATGAAGTATTGAATATGCTGAAAGAAAAAGCAAGTGCAATCAAGAATGTTTTATATGATGAAATTGTCCTTCAAAAATGAAGGAGAAGGTTAAGAATTTGGAAATACTTCAAGTTGAAATGAAAGGACAGTAAACAGCAATATGAAGCCACATGAAAGTAAAAAGGTTTTCTGATAAAGGTAAATACATGACAGAAACACTAACTTACACTACTGTCATTTTTGTGTATAGAATTTAAATGACAAAACAATTTAAATACCATAACGCTATGTTAATGAGTAAGCAGTATATAAGCTGTAATTTCTGACATCAGTAACAAATTGTGGGGCTGTGGAACAATAAAGGACTAGTTTTGATATGTGATTGAAGTTCAATTGTTCTCACTTTGAAATACAGAATGATATAATGTTAAGATGTTTTATGTAATTGGAATTGTAACCACAGATAAAATTTGCATAGAATATAAGCAAAGAGAATTCAAAAGGAAATCAAAGCTGGCAAAATGTGGAAAAACAGGAACTTTCATTCATTGTTGGTGGTAATACAAAATAATATATCCTATAGAGAAGACAGTTCAACAGTTTCTTACAAACCTAAACATAATCTTACAATTCAGTCTAATAATAATAATATTCCTTGGTGTTTATCCTAATGAGTTGAAAATTTACGTCTACACAACAACCTGGACAGTAATGTTTGTAGTAGCTTTATTATTGTGGTTACCATACTTGGAGATAACCAAGATATCTTTTAATAGGGGAACAGATAAACCATGGTGCATTCATACAATTTAATATTTTTCAGGGCTAAAAGAAAAGATCAACGAGCCATGAGAAGGCATGCAGAAATACAAGACACTTATTGCTAAGTTTAAGAAGCCAATCTGAAAAGGCTACATACTGTGATTCTAACTGTATGACATTCTAGAAAAGGCAAAACTATGGAAATAGTAAAAAGATCAGTAGATGCTTAGGGCTTAAGGAGATAAGGGTGTAGATGAAAATAGGACTTTTAGGGCAAGGAAACTTCTGTATAATAGAAGTTAATCTATGGTATGGTACATTTGTCAAAACCTATAAAATACATAATACAAAGAATGAGTCCTAATGTAAACTGTGCATCTTGGCTAATAATATGCATCACTGTTAGTTTTGCAATTGTAGAAAGACAAGAGTGAAAGGGAGATGGAGGGAGTAGAGTCATTTAAGGAAGTGAAATTAAAGTTATGTAGTTAATCAGAAGATTAAAAACTAGAATGGTGAGAAGTAATATATTTGGTGAGTAGGGCTTGTTGTCAAGGTGAGATAAATAGTTTTGTAATTTTTATTTAGTATTTTTCTTTATTCTTTGAGGTTTTCCTTTCATCATCACATAGTAACAAGATATTATTGTCATAATATTAATGTAAACTGCATTAATAAATGTACAATTTTTGAAAATTGGAATTTCTGACAAATTATAAAATGTTATTTTTTAAAAAGTTCTTCATAGTTAAATATTCCTCTGGCCTTACGTGATTCTGTCTTTGGTTTCATAAATTTAATAATAATCCAATTCAACTACAGTAAGTTAACATTTGATAGCAATTACACATTTTGTATGTTCAAAATTTATAATTTTGGTAATAGCCATCTAACCATTGATGACAGAATATATTGCCAACTACTTACCTGATAGTTCAATGCTTGTCCATTTCTCCTGGCCAGTTACTGGATTCAGAAAATGACAGGTAACACTTTCTTTGGAACTGTCAGTAAGGTTAACAGTAGTGGTTATGTGGAATAATTTGGATTCATCTTGTGAGTAGGATTCTGATGAAAGTGGAATTTTTTGTCTGTTGCTATCCGTCCACTGTATCTGAGGTTTGGGAAACCATCCTCCTGACTTACACGTCAACATTATCTCCTTTCTGTCTGTATTATTTACTTGAATCTGTATCTCTAAACCTAGAGCTGTTAAATGATAGAAAAGTCAGTGTAGTTATGTTGAAGAAGTAATAGATACAGAGAAAAAGATATAAGGTATTCTATGGATCTAGCATTAATAAGTGGCTAATGGATTGATTATAGACACCAATGAAAATACAAAAGCCAAGAATGGCACCCAGAAATCTGGATTTAGTAACTTAAGGAGTAGTGATTCCATTAGAAGAGATGATCAAGTCTGGGTGTTTTGGGATTTAGTAAACATGTAGACGTATAGAGCTCTAAATGCTCTTAAGAAGACCCTCCCTCTCCCAACAAAATAAAGTTCACAGGTTTAAAAAAGGATCATAGAATTTATTCAATATAATTTATACTGCTATGTCTGTTGCACAAGCATTGTGGAAATATACACAAAATAAAAGCAACCAGAAAACAAACCATGTAACAACCCAAACAATAACCAAGTAGTCAGACAGTACCCCAAACTGTGCCTGGCTCAAAAACGTCAATAAATGTTTTTAAAATAATGGATGGAGATTAGAAGTACTTTAATCCCTGTTTGGTCTAGGTCTTTCTCCCAAAGCACTTAATAAACATAGTAATTTAAATTATATTTATACTATTACATTGTCAATTAATTGCTCTTAATAAACACATAAGGATTTCCCAAATCTACTGTAAGCAAGGCAGAGCTTAACAGTGCAATCATCTAACTATCCTAAGATCTGAGTGCGTTTTAAAGAGCAAGCCTTGGTATTTAAATTGATGTAAAGATGAAATGGTAGATGTGAGGCAGAAAAGCCAGGCTAATGCATTCGGAATAAATTTCATGTTTTGAATTAATGAGTTGCTGCTCAAGTTTTAGCAAAGCAAATACTAGAAGCTGAGTCTGGAGGTTTAGCTGTAGTCCTATGATCAAAACAAGGATTTCAGTTTTGGAATAAAATTATTAGAATAAGTTTTTATGAAATGGGAAGCTTTGGAAAATTTCATAAAAAGAATGATTTATATTTGGCTTTAAGAAAATTGTCAAATTTTAGAATATTAATTTGATGAAAAACATGGAAAAATAGATTATACTAAAATGATTGATGATTAGGAGAAGCTGGGTGAAGGGTGTTCTTGAATATTCTGTGCTATTTTGCAAATGTTCAGTAAATCTAAAATTATTCCAAAATAAAAAGTTTTTAAAAAATGATTTTGGTAGATTATGTCAGTGTCAGTTTCCTTGTGATAGTCTAAGGTAGTCTGCTATGTGATACCTGGGTGAAAGGTAAATGGGAACTCTCTGTATTATTTCTCATAATGACATGTTCACCTATAATTATTTTTAAATTAATAGTTTAATTTTTAAATAATTGGTAAACTTCACTCATGTCAATAGTGGAGCATAATGGCTTTTAAAGATACGCACTGAAATTGCGACGGTTCTAAATAAATCTATTATTATTTGAGGTTACAGGAAAAGTGGCAGGACTTGATGCACCTGGTATCTGTCTCCTTTTCAGCTTGACACTCTCCCATTGCCTGGACTAATATAATGAAATCTCAGCTCAGTAACTCATAAAAAAATCTAGATTTAAAAAATAATAGTGTTGCTTTAGAGTCCAACTTCAGATTACCTTAAAAGTGATCATGTGAGAAACCTTACCTGCCACCTTTAGATCCATAATGGCTTCTTCATAAAAGTCACTATTTTTAAAGAAACAGTGGTACTTCGCAGCATCAGAAGGACTAATATTGTAGATTCTTAGGGTCACTTTGCCCTCCTCAATGGACTGTTTCAGAAACTCTGTTCGTTCAACATACTCTTTGATGATTTCTATGTACATGTCTTTTCCTCCCTGATACAGGTACACAGGCTGCGTGTAGCGGTCTCGGAACCAGCGCACTTCCATGAGTGAGGCATTCTGTGGCGGAGAAAGCTGGCAATGCAAGTCAACCTGTTCACCCGGTGTGGCCACCACAGGCTTCACTGTGCCATGCACTACAAATTGTGCTATGGTAAAGACAGAGACCAAAGGCTGAGTGTTAGACCAAACTCCCCAGGGCCTGGATAGAGATCGTAAGGAAAAAAATGCCAAAATATGACCTTCTTACTCAGGATTTTCTGACATTGCACAGCAAGTCAATACCTGTTGTCAACAATTTAACTTTCTTTAGATAAGCTAATAATTTTAAATGTGTAATTATCTATGGAAACAAAACACATGTTCCTTTTTCCTTTTGGGGAAAGGAAATGAATATATATTCATATATATTTGTATGAATGTCATCTCTTAATTGATGTGGTCCCAGTTAGGCAATTATTTTCAGTGTTAAACCCACTCTTACTAAAGTCAGTGCATGCCCCAGGTTATTCTATTCACAATGCTATAATCATCTGGAAGCAGTAGTTATGTGACAAGTGGCAAGAAACTAAAATTTAAAGTAGAAAATTAGTGATTTCTTTTTTATTTTTTTAAATTTTGTTTTAGGAATCTTTTAAGACAAAGCTTAGAATTTAGAACCTGTCAGAAGGAGAGAAAATAACCAGGCCACACTTGACATTTTTGGAGGGCTAAAGGAGAAGCAGATTTAGAAAGAGCTGTACCAAGGCTAAAACTCAGCCTTCAATCAAAATTGCCTCTGATTGAAAGTAAGACAATTAATCTCCTTCTATTTGCCTGATAGAGAGAAGAGTAAATCAACTCTTTTATATCATCTGCCTAAGCATATCATTATTTACAATTTCTAACACTCAATTCAAAATTACCAGAAATTCTAAAAGATAGGAATGTATAACCAAAATAAAAAATTAAAACACATAAACTATCTCATAATTTGTTAGGTATTAAAGGTAGCTGACAAAAATTAAAATTAATTGTGATTAATATGTTCAAGAAAATGTGGTTGAAATTCTTAAAGTTGGCAACTTTCAATCTTTATTGAACAGTAAACATAGTAACTGAGAGAATGCCAGGAAGGCTATGTTAACCAGTGTGATGAAAGTGTGTCAAACGGTCTGTGAAGCTAGTGTATGATACCCCATGATCATATCAATGTACACAGCTATGATTTAATAAAAAAAAACTTAAAAAAAAACCAAAGGCAAATTTTAGCAAAGACAAAATAAAATAAAATAATCAGTACAAATAAGCAAGGAAAGAAAGAAAAAAACAGGTGGGAAAAAACAGAAAACAGAAATACCATACATGTAACATCAACTATAACAATAATTTCATAAAATGTCAGTAGACACATACTCAATTGACAAAGATAAAAAGATAATCAGGCTGTAAATACAAAGTAATGCTTAATGTTATGTTACTCAAAACTCAAAGAACAAAAACAAAAACCCAACTTTAAGTAAAAATATACTGAAAGGTTAAAAGCAAAAGGATGGAAAAAATATACCATGAACGTAAAAATCATATGAAGTTTAACCTTCTCACTATAAGGAATCTGAATTATCAAACTGTTAAGGGCCCCTGCTCTTAGGAAAATATGTGGACAGCTCCAGCTCATGTCACACCAACTTTTCCATTACTGAGGTCTACTAAATTTCTGATTCATTTGGTCACAGAAATGATTGTAGCTTATTTTTATTTTCTTTTTGCATTTTTCTTGTGTACTTTTCTTTCTTTCTTTCTTTTTTTTATTAAATCATAGCTGTGTACATTAATGCAATCATGGGGTATAATGTGCTGGTTTTATATACAATTTGAAATATTTTCATCAAATTGGTTAACATAGCCTTCAATGCATTTACTTAGTTATTATGTTAAGACATTTATATTCCTATGTTGATCAGACTGACCTCAAATCGCTGGGTACAAACAATCCCCCCAACTCAGCCTCCCAAGTAATTGCGATTATAGACATATTTCACCACATTAAGCCTACAACTTATTTTTAAATATAAAGGATTTCTTTATTATAATTTTCTGGTAAGAATTTGACTTTCCCAAGGGGAGATGTTAGACATTTGTCTGCCTCTATTCTTAAAGTACAGTATCACAACATGTGTATTTGTTACTGAGAAGGAGATAGTGATTGAAATAACATTTCTTAATAATACACTGCTTTAACACTCATTTTTACCAACGAAACTAGAATAATGGTAGGATCTATGAAATAGTAATGAGAAACTTGCTCATTTCTTTTAAAGTCATTTACCACCAATATTTTTCTTCATAGATATGATGCACCTTGGAAAAGAAATAGATATCTTTACCTGAGGTGAGTGCTGTTATCTGTAAGAGAATAGTCACAAGGTATCCAGATAAAGAGCAAGATATGACCTTCATTATACCTGGAAAATAAAATAGTAATTGTAAGACCAAGAAGCAAGAACCAGAGTAACACAGTATGAAAGAAACAGAGACGATTTTGATATTCTGTTTTTTGAAAAAATTTTCAATATGCAACCAGATGACTTACTTGAATCACAAGTGTCAGACCCATTAACATGAATGATCTCCCTTCCCCTTTCCCTCTGTGCTTTTAATTGACACCCTGCTTTCATCAGCTTAACTGTTCTGAAAGGCATATGTGATAAATAGGGCATAAAAAGTGTCCAGAACCCAAGTTGTGCACATCCCCATTCTCACTTGGTGTCATCTGCCTGTTGGTCTAGGCCACTTGCTCAATGGAGAGTCATGGATACTGCTGCCAAAGTTGCCTCATTTTCTCATGTAGACAATTGTTTGCCTTCTCTTGTGGGGAAGGGCCAGCTTTAGCAAACATCTGTAACCCCACCTTTATGGGCCTGGCCTGACCTAACTGGATCTGTGGAACCTCTGGCTCCACCTACCTCTTCTACATGCAAATGAAATGCCTCATTATGGACATGGGATCTAGATTCCCCAGTAGCTGCCCAGAAGGCCTGGGTAAAGTACTTGATATGTACAAGAGCATTAAATGCCTGTGAGATAAACTTGGATCAAGCATATACAGGAAATAGGATAATAAATGTTCTCCTTTCTCACTTTATTTCCTAATATACCCTCTACTTTTACTGCCTATAATGTCAATAAAGTGTTTGTAATAAGTTTGAGCATAGGCTCTTTTTAAGAAATCCTAAATAGTGAAAAGAAAGCACTGCTAAGATATGGAGGTATGCATTAGCTGGATTGAGGGCACATAATTGATATCATGAATTCAACAGTTAAGCAAGGGCTGGTTCATAAAGGATCTCAAATATGTCAATACATAACATGCTAGATGTTACCCTCTAGAAAAGGAAGTGAATACAGGCAAAATATAAATTGTGGAATTCCATGTTTAGAATTGCATATCATAATACAAGAATATAAAATAATGTATCAAAGAAGAAAACCTGTAGGTTACATGGCTCTTGCAATGGTTTAATCTAACCACTAAAGGCAAAGTGAGATCGAAAAGAGTGTGATAGTTGCAAGCAATGCTAAATGGTTAAGAGAGTGGAAGGACAAAAGACCCATGGGAGAATATATTTGCAAAACTTCAAATGATCAAGGGCTCATATCTTAAATATCTATTTTGAAACTTTTAATAATACAAATTATTTTTAAAGCCAATAAACCAATAGAAAACCAAGCAAATAACCCTGAACAAAGTATAGAAAATACCAATATAATTTGGACAGATGGCTTCTAAGGTTCTTTTCAGCTCTGTGATTTCAAGATTTTGTGGTCTATCCTGAAAAATTTGGGGCATTTTACAGTGCTTCATTGTGTTGAATGTGCTTCTAATGTGATACAAAATGCTTAGAAAGTTAATGATCAATGTATAAGCATTCCCCTTTGTTTGCATTCTCCCCAGAATTTATTTTTTTGTCTTTTTTAAAAGTAATAGCCACTTAAACTGTGGTGAAATAATATTTCTTTGTGGTTTGATTTGATAATTAGTATTGCTGTCTTCTTTTGAGAAATATCTGTTTGGGTTGTTTGCCCATTTTTTCATTGGATTAAATTTTATTTTCTGTTTAGTTTTTTTGCTATTAATTTATTTGAATTTCTTATGTATTATAGTTATTAATTGTTTATTGAATTATGAGAATATAAAGTAGTACAGTCATTATGGAAAAAAGTATGAAGTTTCCTCAAAAAACTAAAACTAGAACCTAGCATATGCTTCAGCAAGCCCACTGCTGGGGAAATGCTTATGTCAAAGAGATATCTGCATTTCAATGTTTAAGATCTACTCTCTTACCAGTTTTCAAGTGTACAATATATTATTAACTATAGTCACTGTCCTGTTCATTACATCTCCAGAACTTATTCATTCTGTCTAACTGAAACTTTGCACCCTCTGATCAACACATTCCCATTTCCAAACACAAGCTCCAGCCCCTGGCAACCCCTATACTACTTTCTGTTTCTATGAATTTAATTTTTCAAGTTCCAAGTACAACATATCATGCAATATTTGTCTTTCTGTGCCTGGCTTATTTCACCTAACATAATAACCCCCAGTTCATCCATATTATTGCAAATGAGAGGATTTAATTCATTTTATGGCTGAATAATATACATTGCATATATATCACATGTTTTCATCCATCCAATAATGGACACTTAGGTTGATTTCATAATGTGGCTATTGTGAATAACGTTTTAATGAACATGGAAATGCAAATATCACTTTAACATATATACCCAGTTATGGAATTGCTGCAACATACGGTAGTTCTATTTTAGCTTTTTAAGGAAGCTCCATACTGTTTTTCATAGTGGTTGGACTAATTTACATTCCTATCCACTAAGTTATAGAGTCTGTTATAGAGTCTTTATAAGTCTGTTATAAAGAAGGTAAAATGATAAGCCCTAACCTGGAAGAAGGTATTTTCAATATATTGAGCTCACAAAGGCACATTCAGCTGAAATATGGATCACTTCCTTATTATACATAGATCACTACAAAAGTGTTTTGGAAGATTTTGTTATGGTACATTATTTCACTTCCAAGAAAAACACAGTTAATAGAGTCCTTT
The DNA here is from genome assembly GCF_027406575.1 of Nycticebus coucang. Lineage (NCBI taxonomy): Eukaryota > Metazoa > Chordata > Mammalia > Primates > Lorisidae > Nycticebus > Nycticebus coucang. The sequence continues at coordinate 44,870,753 of NC_069801.1, read as the reverse complement.
CTGATTCACCCACACAAGTTTCGACTTGCTTGGCTTATTGGTATTGCTGGCAAGGTTTCATTTGTTTCTGTTTGCTCAGATTTTACATTTCTTGATTTTTATGTATCTCATAACTCTGATAATGACCCATATACAGATTGCTACTTGTCTATTAGCCATTCTGTCTTCTTAAGTAACATCCACTGTTTATGAAAGAATTTGGACAACCCAAACAAAGACTATCCTTTTTAGATTTCTTGCAGCTAGTTGAAACTATAGGACTGATTCTGCTGAACACAATGCTAAGCAACTTTCTTTTATTCCTATAGGAGGAGGCATGCTTTTTTCAGTATAGTTTACTCTGTATTTTAGGGATAGTTTAAACAGAAGAATAATATTCTTTTTTATTATTATGAGGTATTGAAGATAATAAGTGCTATGTACTTGTTGCTATACTACACAATTCATGTAATAATTATTTCTATTTATTAGCTTCCTTTTAATGAAATTGATAGAAGTCTACCATTTGAAGTAATAAAGACCTACAATGCATATTATTTTCCAGAACTTTGAAAACTAACTGCTTTTCAAGGAAAGAAGTTAAAAGAACTAAACTAAAGCATGACAGAAGAAAAAGAACTTGAGGTCAAAAACAAAGAATAACCTCCTACATAGAGCATATAACCAAGCAAATGAGTAATGAAAGAGATAGACCTGTTAAAAACACCTCAAATTTTTCACTTGACCCCAGAAAACAGAGGACATTTTTAATAAGGGCCTTAGGCCCTTCAGAAAGAGCATCATCTGTGCACAGATCAACCAAGTTCCTGGTATCACAGAAACCATTATCAGATGGGCTTTACTAGGACTTTCAGTGAGAACTCCAAATGAATGCATGCATGCAATAGCTGATTTCTCAACCCTGATGTGTATATCATCTTATAAAAGAAATCTGAAGGTGGCAACTCCACCCAGTGAGTAGGACTGTTTATTTAAGCTCTTTTTAATATCAAGATTCAACTTGACTTGCTTTTCCCTGAAGATAAAACATGAAGCAATGTTGTTATTTATTATATGATTTGGATGATTTAAATTATCTATGATGAAAAAAATGACAATGAAGTGGCTTAATAATATTATGTCAGACTATATTTACATTCTTTGAAAATGGGGACAAAAAGAATCTTCCTTATCTTAATAAAGACTATCTATAAAAATCTTATAAACACTCAAGCTATACCTCCCATTTGATCCTGCAATCCCATTACTGGGCATCTACCCAGAAGGAAAAAAATCCTTTTATCATAAGGACACTTGCACTAGACTGTTTATTACAGCTTAATTTGCAATCGCCAAAATGTGGAAACAGCCTAAATGCCCACCAACCCAGGAATGGATTAACAAGCTGTGGTATATGTATACCATGGAATACTATTCAGCCATTAAAAAAATGGATACTTTACAGCCTTTGTGTTAACCTGGATGGAAGTGGAAGACATTATTCTTAGTAAAGCATCACAAGAATGGAGAAGCATGAATCCTATGTACTCAATTTTGATATGAGGACAATTAATGACAATTAATAACACGGTGGGTGTTGGGGAAGGGGAGAGCAGAGAGAGAAAGGAGGAGAGAGAGGTGGGGAAAGGAAGAGCAGAGAGAGGGAAGGAGGGAGGGAGGTGGGGTCTTGGGTGTGACACACCTTTTGGGGTCAAGACATGATTGTAAGAGGGTCTTTACCTAACATATGCAATCAATGTAAAAAAAACTTATAAACATCATATTTAATGGGAAAAGAATGTTTGAAATATTTTCCTTAAGTCTAAATAGCTAAGGATTTTATCTAACATGATAAAAAAGTATAAATGAAGCCTAAGTATAAAAAAGGAAGGAGAAAATGGATAAATGTAGACAATATGATAATTGACACAGAAAGCAAAAAGAAAATAGACATAAATACAGTATATTGTTGCAAATTCTGGTTTCCAATCCATAACTTACCTATTCTTTAAAAAATATTTTAAAAATTGCTTGTTTTTAATAGACATAACAATTTTATATATTTGTTATGGTATTCATTTGTTAAGGTGACTTTTCGCAAGTAGAAATTTTTAATTTTGATCAATAACAATTTATATTTTTGCCTTTTATAGTAATGCTATTTCCTTTATTCAATTGTTTGCCTATCACAAGATTACATAAATATTCTCCTATGTTTTATCTTAGAAGTTTTTTATTTTTAACTTTTACACTTAGTTATAGGACCCATGTTGAATTAATTTTGATGTATGATGTAAGATCAAGTTTCTTTTTGTCATGTTACATATTACTGTATCTAATTTTCTTATATTTTTTAAGTACCTACGTATTCATAAAAGATAATGATCTAAATTTTTTTATGACATCTACTAGTTTTATTTTTATTTTATTCCATTATTGTACATTATACTTACTTTTTAACAGTATGTTTTATGTATTAAATCATAACTTTGTACATTAATGCATTTATGGGGTACAATGTACTAATTCGATAAGCAATGTGGAATGCCTACATCAAACTGATTAACATGACCATCACCTTGCTTACTTATTTGTTCTGGTAATACATTTAGATTCTATTCTTAATAGTTTTTAAATGTACCATTGCATTATGCACATTAGATGAGAAAGAAGAGCAATTTGTGTGTAAGTAGACAATCATCCTCTATATGTGTTGGCTTTCTTTGGCTGTAGTGCTTCTGCCAACATCATCAAGTGCAGACTTAGACGACATCCTATTGTCATCATGGTATACCATGCAAACTAGTTGCTGATCAAGGAACTAATTTTACAAACAAGTATAGCAATCAGCTCCCAATTAGGGAAGTGACCAATCTTATAAGTACTTCTTTACACAGAAGCAGCTGCTCTGCAGAAGGCCTATAGAAGACTCAGATATATAGCTGGCTGGAAAGCACCATCTGCAAGGCTGCAACACCATCCCATAAGATGCAGTCCTTTCTTTGAATCAATGACTTGTAAGTCATGCTTCAAAATTCTTTTGCCAAAGTGCATAGTGTCAAGACTAGAGAGCAAAGATGGAAGCAGTTTCTTTCACTAACATACCCAATAATCCATTCATTATACTGTGGTTTCTTATTCTCAGAATTTTGATCTCTGTCAGTTTAAAAGGCTTCCCAAAGAAGAAATAACTTCACATGAGTAGGCAACATCTGTCCTGGTGACACAGCAGCTGAGACTGCCATCTGGCTAATTTGGGTTCTTAGCATCACTGCATCAACAGGGTAAAAAAAGGGATTATTTTTCAGCTATCGAGAGGAAATAGACACCATTAAAACAGAGAGAGCTTACTTGGAATTGTGGGAATTCTCTTGGACATACTAATGCAATAAAGGCAGGGCCACTAAAGACTCAGATGCTTTAGGAATGAAGAGTTTGGTCTTCCCACCAGATAAAGAACCCCAATCCACTGAGGTGTTAGTTGAAGGAAAAGGGAATCTGTATCAAGTAGAGGTAAATGTTATGAATATTATTTATAGATATGTAATAGTTACTGAAAATAGGCCTGTACCAGCTATACCTATTTTTTTTTTCTCATTTTGGAGGAATTACAAGCATACACCACATAATCCCTTCTTGGGGACTAGGTGAAAAAAAAAAGAGTATAATTAAAACACTAGCAATCAGAGCTGATCAGAAAGTTTGTTATTCTAAGAAATATATTCCTACTTACAATACAGACACACTAGTATAGTATGCGTTTGTCCCTTCAGTGAAAGCCTGACTCCAAACCTTCACACTGTGGTCCACTGACACCTAGCTGTTTAAGCTTCTTTAGAAGGCTCTTTAAATCTGAGGAAGACCAGTTTAAATGATGCTGGCCATGAAGGAAAATCAGGATGAAACATGACCTTAAAGAAGAGTGAGTATCCCTTGTTCTTATCTTGAAAGTAGACATACTTTCTCTGAATATCCTATTTCTATTAGTGTCTACAAACGAATCTGATAGAAGAAAAGGCAAACGGATTTTCTGCTTCTGCTTTTCCTAGAATCTGTTTGCCTCGGAGCTAATCATGAAACTCAAAATTCATATCTTTGTGAACCTTCCTAAAACTTTCCAGTAGAAAACTTCCCTTCTTGAAACAAAGCAAGAGCCAACATAGTTAGAAAGTTAGACTTTAAAAAAATTACAGACTGGAACCTAAGAATGGCTGCTGTCATAATGAAAAAGAAGCATTAGACCACTCACCTGGATATCACTTAGTCAATCCAAAATTTCAAGACATCCTTGCTCCCTTCATTTTTTGAAACATCACCAATGCTGCTATGTGGTGACAAAAGAGGACAGAACTAAACTAGCAGCCAGCTCCTTCACAGTGAATGATTCAAATCAACACAGAAGGACAAGATGAGGCAAGTCACTACCAGCAATAAACAGTGGCATGAATACCAAAGTATCAGCCAAATTACTAAGTGAAGGAAATCCCCTGTCGAATATCACCTTACAAAATTCAATTCAGTATTTTTTATAGCTTTCTTGAAGTATGATTGGAAAATAAAAAGTGTGTATATTTAAGATGTACAACTTGGTATTTTGTTATACACATATACTGTGAAATAATTAAGTGAATTAACATATCCATTACCTCACATAATTACCTATTTCTTTATTTGCATTAACACATAAGAACTACCCTCGCAGTAAAATTTCAAGTATATATTATTGTTAACTATAGATATATTGCTGTGCATGAGAGCTCTAAAAGTTATTCATCTTCATAACTCAAAGTTTGTACCATCTCACCAACATCATCCCATTTCCTCCTCTTCCTAGACCCCAACAACCTCCATTATACGCTCTGCTCCTATGAGGTCATCTATTTCATATTCCACATGTCAAGTATAATCAGGTAGTGTCTTTCATTCTGTGACTAGCTTATTTCACTTAGCATAATGTCCTCAAGGTTCATTCATGTTGTTGCAAATGACAGAATTTATTACCTTTTCAAGGCTGAATGATACTTCATTGTAAATATATATCACATTTTCTTTATTCATTCGTTGATGGACAAGATTTTTTCCTTATCTTGACTACTGTGAATAGTGTTGTAATGAACATGGGGGTATAAATATCTCTTTGACATAGTGATTTTATTTCCTTTGTGTATATATAACCCAAAGTGGGATTGCTGGATTATATGATAGTTCTACTTTTAATCTTTTGAGATGCTGTCATCCTGTTTTGTATAATGGTTGTACCAAAGTACAGTCCCACTAAAAGTATATAAGCTGTTAACTTCCTCTCTTTCCGTTCTCTTGAGGAAGGCTTGCAGTGCTATAAATTTCCCTCTTAGAACTGCCTTTGCAGTGTCCCAGAGGTTCTGATAGTTTGTGTCTTCATTGTCTTTTTGTTCCAAAAAATTGGTGATTTCTTTCTTAATCTCATCTCTGACCCAGCTATCATTCAGCATAAGGTTATTTAACTTCCATGTTTTTGTATGGGTATGCAGATTCCTGTTGTTACTCAATTCAAATTTTATTCCATGATGGTCCGAGAAGATGTATGGAATAATTTCTATTCCTTTAAATTTACTGAGGTTAGACTTGTGACTTAAAATGTGATCAATTTTGGAGTAAGTTCCGTGGGCTGATGAGAAGTATGTGTATTCAGTTTTGTTGGGATGAAATGCTCTGTAGATGTCTGCTAAATCTAAATATTGGATGGTTAGGTTTAAATCTAAGATTTCTTTGCTCAGCTTCTTTCTGGAGGATCGATCCAACACTGCCAAGGGAGTGTTGAAATCTCCAACGATTATGGAGCTGGAGGAAATCAAGTTACTCATGTCTGTTAGAGTTTCTCTTATAAATTGAGGTGCATTCTGGTTGGGTGCATAGATATTAATAATTGAGATCTCGTCATATTGAGTATTACCCTTAACAAATATGAAGTGACCATTCTTGTCCTTCCTTACTTTTGATGGTTTAAAGCCTACTGTATCTGCAAAAAAAATTGGAAAGAGAGGAAGTTAACAACTTAATGGGACATCTCACACAACTGGAAAAGGAAGAACATTCCAACCCCAAACCCAGTAGAAGAAAAGAAATAACCAAAATTAGAGCAGAATTAAATGAAATTGAAAACAAAAGAATAATACAACAGATCAATAAATCAAAAAGCTGGTTTTTTGAAAAGGTCAATAAAATAGATAAACCTCTGGCCAACCTAATCAGGAAAAAAAGAATAAAATCTCTAATATCATCAATCAGAAACAACAAAGACGAAATAACCACAGACTCATCAGAAATCCAAAAATCCTTAATGAATATTACAAGAAACTTTATTCTCAGAAATATGAAAATCTGAAGGAAATTGACCGATACTTGGAAGCACGCCACCTTCCAAGACTTAACCAGAATCAAGTAGAAATGTTGAACAGACCCATATCAAGTTCAGAAATAGCATCAACTATACAAAACCTCCCTAAAAAGAAAAGCCCGGGACCAGATGGTTTCACATCAGAATTCTACCAAACCTTTAATGAGGAATTAGTACCTATATTACTCAACCTGTTCCAAAATGTAGAAAAAGAAGGAAGACTACCCAACACGTTCTATGAAGCAAACATCACCCTGATCCCCAAACCAGGAAAAGACCCAACAAGAAAAGAAAATTATAGACCAATATCACTAATGAATATAGATGCAAAAATATTCAACAAGATCCTAACAAACAGAATCCAGCAACACATCAAACAAATTATACATCATGACCAAGTTGGTTTTATCCCAAGTTCTCAAGGCTGGTTCAATATAAGTAAATCTATAAATGTAATTCAGCACATAAACAAATTAAAAAACAAAGACCATATGATTCTCTCAATTGATGCAGAAAAAGCTTTTGATAATATCCAGCATCCCTTCATGATCAGAACACTCAAGAAAATTGGTCTAGAAGGGACTTTTCTTAAACTGATAGAGGCTATCTACAGCAAACCCACAGCCAATATCATATTGAATAGAGTTAAATTGGAATCATTTCCACCCAGATCAGGAACCAGACAAGGCTGCCCATTGTCTCCATTGCTTTTCAACATTGTAATGGAAGTTTTAGCCACCGCAATTAGGGAAGAAAAGGCAATCAAGGGTATCCATATAGGGTCAGAAGAGATCAAACTCTCGCTCTTCGCAGATGATATGATTGTGTATGTGGAAAACACTAGGGACTCTACTACAAAACTCCTAGAAGTGATCAAGGAATACAGCAGCGTCTCAGGTTACAAAATCAACATTCATAAATCGGTAGCCTTTATATACACCAACAACAGTCAAATTGAAAAAGCAGTTAAGGACTCTATCCCATTCACAGTAGTGCCAAAGAAGATGAAATATTTGGGAATTTACCTAACAAAAGACGTGAAAGATCTCTATAAAGAGAACTATGAAACTCTAAGAAAAGAAATAGCTGAAAATGTTAACAAATGGAAAAACATACCATGCTCATGGCTAGGAAGAATCAACATTATCAAAATGTCCATACTACCCAAAGCAATATATAATTTCAACGCACTCCCTATTAAAGCTCCACTGTCATATTTTAAAGATCTTGAAAAAACATTACTTCGTTTTATATGGAATCAGAAAAAACCTCGAATAGCCAAGACATTACTCAGAAATAAAAACAAAACAGGAGGAATCACACTACCAGACCTCAGACTTTACTACAAATCGATAGTGATCAAAACAGCATGGTATTGGCACAAAAACAGAGAAGTAGATATCTGGAATAGAATAGAGAACCAAGAGATGAATCCAGCTACTTACCGCTATTTGATTTTTGACAAGCCAATTAAAAACATTCAGTGGAGAAAAGATTCCCTATTTAACAAATGGTGCTGGGTGAACTGGCTGGCAACCTGCAGAAGACTGAAATTGGACCCACAACTTTCACCATTAACTAAGATAGACTCTCATTGGATTAAAGATTTATACTTAAGACATGAAACTATAAAAATACTAGAGGAGAATGCAGGGAAAACCCTTGAAGAAATTGGTCTGGGTGAGTATTTCATGAGGAGAACCCCCCGGGCAATTGAAGCAGCTTCAAAAATACACTACTGGGACTTGATCAAACTAAAAAGCTTCTGCACAGCTAAGAACACAGTAAGCAGAGCAAGCAGACAGCCCTCAGAATGGGAGAAGATATTTGCAGGGTATAACTCTGACAAAGGTTTAATAACCAGAATCCACAGAGAACTCAAACGCATCAGCAAGAAAAAAACAAGGGATCCCATTGCAGGCTGGGCAAGGGATTTGAAGAGAAACTTCTCTGAAGAAGACAGGCGCACGGCCTTCAGACGTATGAAAAAATGCTCATCATCTTTAATCATCAGAGAAATGCAAATCAAAACTACTTTGAGATATCATCTAACTTCAATGAGACTAGCCTATATCACAAAATCTCAAGACCAGAGATGTTGGCGTGGATGCGGAGAAAAGGGAACACTTCTGCACTGCTGGTGGGAATGCAAATTAATACATTCCTTTTGGAAAGATATATGGAGAACACTCAGAGATCTAAAAATAGATCTGCCATTCAATCCTGTAATTCCTCTGCTGGGCCTATACCCAGAAGACCAAAAATCACAACATAACAAAGATATTTGTACCAGAATGTTTATTGCAGCCCAATTCATAATAGCTAAGTCATGGAAAAAGCCCAAGTGCCCATTGATCCACGAATGGATTAATAAATTGTGGTATATGTAGACCATTGAATACTATGCAGCCTTAAAGAAAGATGGAGACTTTACCTCTTTCATGTTTACATGGATGGAGCTGGAACATATTCTTCTTAGTAAAGTATCCCAAGAATGGAAGAAAAAATACCCAATGTACACAGCCCTACTATGAAACTAATTTGGGACTCTCACATGAAAGCTATAACCCAGCTACAACTTAACAATAGGGGGAAGTGGGAAAGGGGGGGGTGGGTAGAGGGAGGGGAATTGGTGGGATCACACCTGTGGTGCACATTACAGGGGTATTTGCGAAACTTGGTAAATGTAGAATGTAAATGTTTTGGCACAGTAACTGAGATAACGCCGGAAAGGCTATGTTAACCACTGTGATAAAAATGTGTCAAATGGTTTATGAAGTGAGTTTATGATGCCCCATAATCATATCATTGTATACAGTTATGATTTAATAAAAAAAAATAAAAGTGTATAAGCATTCCCTTTCCACATCCTCTCCAACAGTTGTTATCTATTATTGGTGACAGCCATTCTAACCTTATTGTGTGGTTTTCATTTACATTTCCTCAAAGATTGGTGATGCTGATCACCTTTTCATATGCCTGTAGGCCATTTGTATATTCCCTTTTTTTTTTTTTAAATTTTGGATACGAGAGTATATATGATTCAGTTACATTGCTTGCATTTGTAAGATAAAGTCTGAGTTGGAGTTGAGTCCTTCACCCAGGAAGTGTTCCATATACCCCTACATTGTACCTGTCAGCTGGGAACTTACCAACCCCCTTCTTCCTTCCCTGTTCCCGTCTTGGGTTGAATTGTGTTATTTTCTAATGTGGGCTGTGGTTATTGAGCTACCCATTTCAACCTACTATTGAGTACATGGGATGCTTGCTTTTCCACTCTTGAGACACTTAAGAAACTGTTCTCCAAATTCATCCATCTTTTTACATGACTGAAGAGTATTCAGCTGTATGTCTTCTTTTTTTTAATTTTAATTTTATTTTATTTGATTATTAAATCATAGCTTTGTACATTAATGTGATCATGGGGCATACACTGGTTTTATAGACCATTTAAGAAAAGTATATGCAGGTTCTTTGCCCTATTTTTTTTTTTTTTACTGTTTGGGATTCATCGAGGGTACCAAGAATTAGGTTACACTGATTGAATTTGTTTGGTAAAGTCCCTCTTATTATTGTGTCTCACCCCCAAGAGGTGTGCCATACACAGTGAAACCCCATTCTCCTCCCTCATCTGCTCTTCCAACTCCCTTATTCCCTTAACCTCAACCTTGTATTAGATCTTTTGTCTACACATTGGAAATGAGTACATTGGATTCTTGTTTCTCCATTCTTGTGATAGAAGCATGTGCTTCAAATCAATCCAGGTTAATACAAAAGATGTAAAGTCTCCATCTTTTTTAAGGGCTGAATAGTATTCTATGGTATACATATATCACAGCTTGTTAATCCACTGCTGGGTTGGCGAGCATTTAGGTTGCTTCCACATTTTCCCAATTGTAAATTGAGCTGCAATAAATAGTCTAGTGCAAATGTCCTTATGATAAAATGATTTTTTTTCTTCTGAGTAGATCCCTTGTAATGAGATTGCAAGATCAAACGGGAGGCCTAATTTAAGTGCTTTGAGGATTCTCCAACTTCTTTTCCAAAAGTTTTCATTAGTTTGCAGTCCCACCAGCAGTGTAAAGGTATTCCCTTCTCCCCACATCCATGCCAGCATCTGTAGCTTACAGCCTTTGTGATGTGAGCCATTCTTACTGGGGTTAGGTGATATCTCAGGGTAGTTTTGATTTGCATTTCTCTGCTGATTAGAGACAATGAACATTTTTTCAGATGTTTGTTAGTCATTCATCCTTAGAGAAGGTTCTACTCATGTCTCTTGCCCAGTGATACATGAGATCGTTGGGTCTTTTTTTGTTGATTAATTTGAGGTCTCTATAAATCCCAGTTTTCAAGATTTTGTCTAATTCATAGTATGCAAATATCTTTTCCCATTCTGAAGGATGTTTGTTTGCTTTGATTGTTGTCTCCTTAGCTGAACAGAAACTTTTCAGCTTAATAAAGTCCCGTTTCCTTATTGTTTTTGTCTTAATTGCCACAGAAATTTTTTTCATGAAATCTTTTCCCAGGCCAAAATCTTCAAGTGTTTTCCCCACACTTTCTTTGAGCATTTTTATTGTTCTATGCCTTAGAGTAAAATATTTTATCCATTTTGAATAAATGTTTGTAAGTGGTGAATTATGCAGGTCCAGTTTCAATCTTTTACATGAGGTTATCCAGTTTTCCCAGCACCATTTATCGACTAGGGATTCTTTACCCCATTTTATGTTCTTGTTTGGTTTATCAAAGATCAGGTGGCTGTAAGATGTTAGTTTCATTTCATGGTTTCCTAATTGATCAATGTCTCTATTTTTGTGCCAATACCGTGCTCTTTCAATCCCTATGGCCTTGTTGTACAACCTAAAGTCTAGTAGGGTGACGCTTCTGGCTTTGTTTCTATTACTAAGGATTGCCTTGGCTATCCAGATTTTTTTCCTGGTTTCATACAAAAGGAAGAATTATTATTTTCAAATATTGAAAGTATGATATTGTTATTTTAATGGCAATTGTATTGAATTTATAAATTGCTTTGGGAAGTATACACATTATAAATATGTTGATTTTTCCCAACCATGAGCATGGCCTGTTCCCATTTGTTAGTATCTTCTTCTATTTCTTTTCTTAGGGTTTTGTAATTTTCTTTGTAGAGGTCCTTCACTTCTTTTGTTAGGTATATTCCCAGGCATTTCTTTCTTTCTTTCTTTTTTTTTTTTTGAAGCTACTATGAAGGAAATTGTGTCTTTGATTAGCTTCTCAACTTGGCTGTTATTAGTGTATACATAGGCTACTGATTTGTGGACATTGATTTTATATTCTGAGACATTACTGTAGTTTTTGATCACTTCCAGGAGTCTTATGAGTTAGTCTTTGGGGTTCTCTAAGTATAAGATCATACCATCAGCAAGGAGCAAGAGTTTGTTCTCCTCTACCCTGATTTGGATGCCCTTTATTTCTTTCTTTTGCCTGATTGTATTGGGTAGAACTTCTAGCACTATGTTGAGTAGCAGTGGCAATAGAGTACAACCTTCTCTGGTACCAGTTCTAAGTAGAAAAACTTTAAGTTTTACTCCATTCAGTATAATATTACCTGTGGGTTTGTTGTAGATGGCTTTCATCAGTTTAAAAAATGTGCTACCTATGCCTATAGTCTTAAGTGTTCTAATTAGAAAAGGATGCTGAATTTTATCAAATGCTTTTTGTGCATCTATTGAGAGGATCATATGGTATTTGTTTTTGCTTTTGTTGATACGGTGAATTACATTTATGGACTTGAGTATGTTAAACCAGCCTTTTATCCCTGGGATGAGACCTACAAGATAATGAGGTACTATTTTTTTTAATGTGTAGCTGTAAGCTATTGATTAGGATTTTATTGAGAATTTTTGCATCTATATTCATTAAATTGGTTAAATTGGTTTAAAGTTTTCCTTTTTAGTTGTTTTTTTTTTTTTTCCTGGTTTTGGTATCAGGGTGATGTTTGCTTTGTAGAACTTGTTGGGAAATATTCCTTCCTTCTCAATTTTTTGGAATAATTTCTGCAGTATGGGTATAAACTCTTCTTTGAAGGTTTGATAGAATTCTGGTGTGAAGCCTTCTGGACCAGGGCTTTTTTGGGGGGGAGGGGGATTTTTTTATTGTTTCTTTGATCTCAGTGCTTGAAATTGGTCTGTCAAAGAGATCTACTTTTTCTCAGTTAAGTCTAGGGACAGGATGTGATTCCACATTTTGATCCATTTTCTCCACATTACCAAATTTTTGGACATAGAGTTTCTTGTAGTATTCAGGGATGATCTCTGTATTTCTGTGGCATCTGTTGTTATTTCCCCATTGTTGTTTCTGAATGAGGTTATCAGAGATTTTACTTTTCTGTTTCTAATTAATCTGACCAAAGGTTTATCAATAGATATTTAGTTTTTTGAAAAACCCTCTTTTTGTTTCATTGATTTTCTGAATGATTCTTTTGCATTTAATTTCATTAATCTCTGATTTAATTTTGGTTATTTCTTCTGCTGGGTTTGGGATCAGATTGTTCTTTTCCCCCAAATTTTATAAGATGGTTCTTTAATTTGTTGATGTGCTAACTTTCTGTTTTTCTTTTCTTTCTTTCTTTCTTTTTTTTTTTTTTTTTAGAGACAGAGTCTCACTGTATTGCCCTCTGTAGAGTGATGTGGCATCACAGCCCACAGCAACCTCCAACTCCTGGGCTTAGGTGATTCTTTTGCCTCAGCCTTCTGAGTAGCTGGGACTACAGGTTTATGCCACAGTGCCCAGCTATTTTTTATTGCAGTTTGGCTGGGGCTGGGTTCAAACCCGCCACTCTCGGTATATGGGGTGCCCTACCCACTGAGCCACAAGCACTGCCCTACCTTTCTGTTTTTCAAATGTAGGCATCTAATGTGATAAATTTCTCTCTCAAGACTGCTTTGCTATATTCCACAGGTTTTGGTAACTTATGTCTTCATTGTTGTTATGTTGTGGAACTTAATAATTTCCTTCTTTATTTCTTCCTAAACCCAACTATTCAGCATACTGTTGTTTAATTTCCATGTCTTTGTATGGAGGAATGGGTTTTTTTTTAGAGTTGAGTTCCTTCTTTATTGCTTTGTGGTAAGATACAAGGTACAATTTTTCTTCTTTTAATTTTGCTGAGGTTTGATTTGTATCCTAGGATGTGATCTATTTTGGAGTATGTTATAGGGATTATAAGAAAAAAATGTATATTCCTTGGCTTTGGGATGGTATGTTCTGAACATATCTATTATCCCATTAGTTCTAGGGTCACATTTATGTCCTTGGTATCTTTGTTTAGTTTCTGTTTAGAGGATCCTTCCAGTTTCTTCAGAGGGATGCTAAAGTTCCAAGATATTATGGGTTTTTTGGATACCATATTGCTCACATCCATCAAGGTGTATTTCATAAATCTGGAAGCATTTAAGTTGGGTGCATAAATATTTAAATGTGAAATGTCTTCTGGTTGAATTGTTCCTTTAACAATTTGGTATAAAGTGTTCGTCTTTGCCTTTCCTAACTTTAGTTGCTTTAAACCCCCTTGTATCTGAAAATAAGATTGCAATCCCTTCTTTCTTCTGATTTCCATTTGTTTTAAATACTGTTTTCCATCCCTTAACCCTGTGTCTTGATTTTTCCTTCAAGGTTGTGTGTCTCTCCTGGAGACAGCATATGGATGGCTTGTACTTTTTGAGCCAATCAGCCACCCTGTGCCTCTTCAGTGGTGAATTCAATCCATTAACATCTATTGAGGAAATTGATAAGCGTGGTGGAACTCTATTCATCTTATTTTGTGAAAGTTAGTTGTGTAGTTTTATCTTTTGCACCATTGTGGAAGCTAAGTTTTGACTTTTAGCTTCTGGGTCTTTACTTTGCTGGTGATCCTTTGTGATGGTCAGTGTTGAGAATAGATTTAAGTATTTCCCATAGAGGTGATCTCATTGTGGTGAATTTCCTCAGTGTTTTAATATGTGCAAAAGATTTTATTTCCTCATCAATTTTTAATCTTAGTTTAATTGGATACAGAATTCTGGGCTGAAAATTGTTTTGTTTAAAATGGTTAAAGGGGATGACCATCCACTTCTGGCTTGGAAAGTTTCAGTTGAAAAGTCTGAAGTCATCCTAACAGCTTTGCCTCCATAGGTCGGTTGGTTCTTACTCCTGGTTGTTTGCAGAATTTTCTCTTTCATTTTGACTTTGGACAGGTTCATTACAATGTATCTTGTAGAATCTCTGTTTAAGTTGAGATGACCTAGGTTTCAATATCCATCTGAAGGGAGTGTCTTGGTTTTTTTTTTTTTTTTGTAGTTTTTGACTGGGGCCAGGTTTGAACCCACCACCTCTGGTATATGGGGTGGCGCCCTACTCCTTTGAGCCACAGGTGCAGCCCGTGTCTTGGGTTCTTTAGTAAGACTTGGGAAGTTTTCATTTATGATAGTCTCCAGTAGGGTTTCCATTCCTTTGGGAAAATCTTCTCCTTCAGGGATCTCTATTATTCATGTGTTTGAATGCTTCATGGAGTCCCATAGTTCTGTAGGCAACTGTTCAGCTTTCTCTCTCTTCTTTTCTGTGTCTTTAACCACCTGAGTTGACTAAAAACTTTATCCTCTAGGTCTGATGTTTTTTCTTCTCCATTGTTTAATCTATTTTTGATACTTTCCACTGCATCTTTACATTCCCTGATTATTTCTTCATTCCTTAAGCTCTGCTATATTCTCTCTATATTCTATATATTTCTCATCCGACTTTTGGTTCTCATCCAAAAAGACAATAAATGGTTTTCTCATCCATTCCTTTTATTGTCTTTATCATCCATATTTTAAATTCTCTTTCTGTCAAAGCCATTAATTCTTTATAGAGTCTTCTGGAGTAGCTGCCTCGTGTCCTTGGTGGAGTTTCTCTGTTTTTATTTTTCATGTTGGCTGAATTTTCCTGTTGGTTCCTCCTCATGTGTTCTTTCTTCTTTTCATATACTTGTTCTCTTTTTTCCTTCTTGCTTCCTTCTTTGCTTCAAATTATCTCATTTCAGAGCTTAGGGCAAAAGGAAGACCAGGCTAAATCATAAGCAGGGAAAAACAAAACAAAAAGAAAGAAAGAAGGAAAAAAGGAAAGAAAAGATGGGTGGGGAAGGAAAGAAAAGAATTGAAGAGCAGGAGAGAATGAGGACAACAAGAAAGAATGAGAGTGATAGAAGAAATGGTACTAATTTCCACCATGTTAAGGCCATGCCTATAATTGAAGCATTTTGAGGGGCTAGACTGGGTGGGTTCCTCAAAATCAGGAGCTCCTTATCAGCTTGAGCAAAGCAAACTCTTCCTCTGCCAAAAATAGGAAGAGAAAGAAAAGAGAAGAAACAAAAACAAGAAGAAAAAATAAAAATGAAAAAGAAACAGCAAAATTCTACAGTGTGGACTTGCTAAACTGTACTCCTAGGGCCAAAGGTACAAGGGCTCCCTAGACCATGATCTCTTGGCCTCCTTCTCCAAGACTATTGCCATGAGACCACAGTTACGCCACTGCAGCACTCAGCAAAAAAAGCAAAGATGAAAAACAAAAGGAAAAAAAAGAATAGATCAAGGAAATAAAAAATACAGATGTATTCAATAAAGGAGCGAGAGAAAAGGAAAGAAAGAAGAAAGACCAAAAAAAAGGAGGTGCTATGTTACATTTTGCATAAGCAAGTTATATGGGAAGGATGAGGAAGGTAGAAGAGTCTCTATTAAAAAAGAGAATGAAGGGCGGCGCCTGTGGCTCAGTGAGTAGGGCGCCGGCCCCCTATGCCGAGGGTGGCGGGTTCAAACCCAGCCCCAGCCAAACTACAACAAAAAAATAGCCGGGCATTGTGGCGGGTGCCTGTTGTCCCAGCTGCTCGGGAGGCTGAGGAAAGAGAATCGCGTAAGCCCAAGAGTTAGAGGTTGCTGTGAGCCGTGTGATGCCACAGCACTCTACCGGAGGGCGGTATAGTGAGACTCTGTCTCTACAAAAAAAAAAAAAAAAAAAATAGAGAGAATGAAGAGGAGTGAAATAGAGAGAAGAAATAAATGAGGCTAAAATACTGTGTCCCAAAATACAGGATCCTTGCTTTTGATGAAAGTAAAAGTGGAAATTAAGAATAGAAGCAATCAGGTGGCATCTGAGGCTCAGTGAGTATGGCACCAGCCCCATGTACTGAGGGCTCCAACCCAGTGCCAGCCAACTGCAACAACAACAACAAAAGAATAGAAGCAATCAAACATATTAGCAAAAACAAAACACAACAAAACAAAAAAAGCTCAAATACCAAAAACTGTAGGAATTTCAGCAACATAGAAAAGAAGAGATAAAAATGAAGCATAAAAAAGTAAAATAAGAAAAATATAAAATAAGAAAAATTTTAAAAATTACATATACATATATATGTAATGTGTATATATATATATATCACAGAAGAGACCAACTTTAATAGGAATATATGTGTTACAATATGTCACCGGGACACCAGGTGGCACTGTGTTTTTTTGGGAGATGGAAAACAGTGCTGGCAACATCTGTGGTTCTTATTCCTAACTTAGTTACCCTTGGTGATCATCTGATTCTTTCCTTAGCATTCAGACCAAGCCGGTTGGGATCTTAAAGCTTTCCAGAATCTTTCAGGGGCAGGTTTCACAGTTCCTGCTGACACCAGTTCCCATGGAGTACAGGAGTCCCTCAGCCTGTCTCAAGAGTGGAGTTCTGATCCTGGTAGGTGGAATCAAAATGGCTATGCTTTAGGCCCCTGCTAGGATCTTCTCACAACCTTCCCACAGTGGCAGCCCCCTGGCTGCTGAGATCTTCCCAGTATGGTGGTCTTGCCAGCCAACAAAACAATGGCAAATCCATTCCAACTAGTATTCATATCTAGCTGTTGAATACTGTTTGAGTCTGCCCACTCTTCCAAGCTTTCCACTCAGCACGCAGCTTCTCCCCCAAACTAAAAACTCCAGTAAGGCTTCCTCTCATCCCAGACCTCCATTGGGGGACCAGCCAATCCCAGTGGGAAGCAAATACATGCTTAGTGACTCAGATTTCCACCACTCCAGATCACACACTGTACCCAGTGCACCACCCACTCGCTGTGGTCTTTGAGCTACAACTCTGGGTAAGGTCCCCATGCCATGTATGGCTGGGTTCTCTTTTTTCTCCCAGTGATAGTAGGAGAGTACATACATATTAGGAGATCTCAGCTGAATGATCCTTCTGGTCCACCATCTTGCTCTGCCCCCCTCATTCAAATATTCTTTGAGTCAATGGAGAAGTTACAATCCATTATGCCTATATAATCCTTAAATCTCTACATCACATTTAGTGAGTGGCTGCCTTATGCAAAGCATTGTGATAATCATTTTACAGAATTTCTCTAACTTGATCCTAGGCCTGGAGCAGTGGTGAGGTGGGTGGATCGCTTGAGCTCATGAGTTTGAGACCAGCCTGAGTAAACGTGACACCCCATCTCTTAAAAGTAGAAAAATTGAAGCAAGAGGATTGGTTGAACCTGAGTTGGAGGTTGCTGTGAGCTATGATGCCACAGAAATCTACCCAGGGCGACAGCTTGAGACTCTGTCTCAAAAAAAAAAAAGTCCTAAAAACCGTTTCTATTATTATCACAGTGTTATAGATAAGGTTGCCATGGATCACAGAGCTCATGAGTGGCAGAACCAAGATTGTACTACAGACATATTTAACTTCAAATCTCATACTCTAATCATTATGCTATCATTTCTAGTATTCATTTTTAAGTTTGTTTTTGTAAACCTTCATGTTTAGGTTATTTAGTCATAATTCAGCCTATTCCATGGTGGTTGTAGGAAATTTATTCCTCTTATAATATGTATAGATTTATTTATACAGATTTTGGATATAAGAGATTTCTTTTTACACCTTATTTCAAATGGTAACTCTGGAATTACAAAGAGGTGTTTCAGAAACTTGAGATCATGACTACACTATGTTAAGTTTCTCTAAGATATATATGTTCAGTTACTTCAAATTTACAAAATTTTTGGTCATTCTTCTCTAGAAGGTGGTATACATCAAAGATTATACATGGGAAAATATTTTAATAATCTTTGTTAGTCTTTGGAAATGAGCCCCTTGACAGGGTGGTTCATGCTAAAGGGGCGTTTCCTGCACTACTGTAGAAGTCAGGCTCTTCCAGCTCTCAGGCTGTGGCAATTCTTTTCTTTCAACTAACTCATTGTCACCACAGCTTCCTCTATCCAAGCCATAGATCCTCAGAAATCCCAGCAGTTGATGAAGATTTCTTGGACCTCTTCCCAGTCTAACCCAGTCTTTTGTGCTAAATTAAATGATGAGAGTTAGGAAAGGACACTACTTTTAGCCATATTCAATCTGTAAATTTAATCTCAGTAGGATCTATACCCCTCACAAATGAAACTCAAAGGCTGCCTAGGCTGAGTGGGTATGAAACAATGATTCCTGCTATTTCAGTTATTTGTCCATTACTAGTGACACCTGCATGTCTGTGTTCTTCTTCGTCAGTTCTAACTTTCTCTGTTCTAGAGCATATATCTCAATATTGCCATATGTTGAACTCAATGACTGCTCAATTCCCATGTTTTATAGCCTGTTCTCTAATACTCATTGCTGTATATCAGCTGTTTGGGTTCAGAGGTAAGGAGATCACTAGTGGTGAACTCTTCTTCATCTGCTCTCTTTTTCCTGGAAATCTTTGTCCTGGAGTTCTTAAACCAAAGCTGTGACCCTTTCATAAACTACTGGAAGATTGTTGGTTTCAGTGACATGTTAGAGGACCAAATTTCAAAATGTGTCTGATGGTGGACTAAGGCTGCTATAACTGCTGCCAGAGTTCAACTGCAGTGAGGGCAGAGTTTCTGCTACAAGGACAAACAACTGTGCTGGCTTCTAAAAATATGATTGGCTCCAGCCACTCATTTACTTTAAATATTTACTGGGTCACTTAACTGTTGGTGTACATTCATGGCCTTAGGTTAATATTTTTTATCTATTTGAGCAAACCATGTCAAACTAAGTGTTTTCCATCCAGTTCCAAAACAATTGGCCTCTGTATCCTTGGTTTCCATATCTTCTAATTCAACCAAACTTGGAATGAGAAATACCATTAAAAAATTAAAAATAAGGGCAGCACCTGTGGCTCAAGGTGTAGGGTGTCAGTCCCATATACTGGAGGTGGTGAGTTCAAACCCTGCAAAAAAAAAAAAAAAAAAAAGAAAATTAAAAATAAGGCTTTGTGCCTCCATAATATTTTGACATTTTAAAATGCAATAATAAAATTATTATTTTATAATTAATAATATAATAAATGCAATAATAAAAATAGTAGTAAAACAAAGCAATATCATATGATAACAAACTATTCATATAGCATTTACATTGTCTTAGGTATCATAAATAATCTAGAGATTACTCAAAGTACAGGAGAGAATTTGTATAGGTTATATGTAAATACTATGCTATTTTATATAAGGGATTTGAATATCAGTGGATTTCAGTATCCATGGGAATGTGCCACAACCAATCTTACACAGATACCAAAGGATAACCTTAGTAATGTGTGCCTCATAAATTTACACACATTTTCAGGAGGCTTATGTAATAGTGAAGTTTTTCCTTGGACTTAGTATCTATGAAATGTGGCTATTATTTAGAGGTAAAATCAATGTATTAATATAATAATTTTTAACATTATGATTTTGGTGCTTGACAAATCTTCCTTATTGTTGAGGACCGGCCTCAAACTATGCTGTGAGTTCCCTCCCAGTGGCTGGTGGAGATAAGAGGATGAGGGAAAACATGAAAAGACAAGACACAAGAGAAAGTTATTTTGAGGAACAGCTGGGTCAGAAGTTTGTCTGCTTTCACTGTGAGGACCAACAGACAGTCCCTTGATTTAGGCTAGCTCCATTTTTATTTCATATACTATCGTTTTAATCATCAATCTAGTGAAGGAAAGCTAATAACTATCTTGCAATTCTCACTGTGCTTGCATTTTCCAACTAAATTATTTCTTGAACTAACTACATTACTTAGATTGATTTACCTTTTACTATTATTGCTCTAAGTTATTTATGACCTTAACACAAATGGATCATGGGACAGGGAACACAGTCCAGGAGCAAGATGTCAAAGGCTTAATTAAGCCATCCACACAAATCACAGGAGTAACAATTAACACTCAAGAAGCCTTGTGCTCAGATGAACTGATGCTTCTGACCATACCAAGGTGACAGAAGAAAGGAGATATTTTTCTTCTCATCTACTCTGGAGTAATTTTTTCTCCCTTTAATGAGGTTTAAACATTCTTCATTCCCTAACTCCCTAAAAGCACTCACACTCCTTGAGAGGGCAGCCCCACCTGGGGAGAGCCTTGCCTGCTCAGTGACTCACAATGGAGTCACTGGGAGAGGAGTGAGGTTTCAGTGAAATAGCCTCTACAGGGGGGAAGAGACAAGATGGCTGACTGAAGCCAGCTTTCCACAGAGGCTCCCATCCAGAAGGAGAGTTAAAGGACAAAAATTATCAAGTAACCTGGTGGATTTGAGCTGCACTAAGAGAGAAGGTTGAAGAATGCACGTCAACCCTGCTGAGGTGAGCTGCGATCACAAGGATACAAACAAAAGGTACAAAATCCACCACCAAGTGAACAGGAGTCCTCTCCCCCATGAGAACAGCTCGGAGTGCCAAAAACAATCGGGCAGAGTTCAAAGGTTCTCCCACTACACGCCATGGGAGAGACCCTCTAAAAACTGAACTTACCTCCCCTACGAGGGTGCCACAGTGTTCTCCTGCCAGGCATAAAACTGTATATAGTCTCTACCGGGAATTCTGAGCTACCAGCGCTCCCCTCCACTCACACTGAGGTCTGGAGGCCAGTCCCCCAGGAGTTCAGAGTCTTGGGTGATTTCTAGAGGGGTGTGGATGGTGCCTGGACTGCAGCTGGTCAGTGTCAGCTCTGGGGCATGGGAGTGGGCATGGGAGTGGGCACACGAGTGAGGAGAGGATGGTTGGCTGAGAGGGAGCCACACCGGAGTGGTGGTTCCCTGAGGCACAGTGCAATAGCCATCTTTTGGCGACAATATGGCCAGGCATAAAACTGTGTAAAATTGTGTGTGTTCTCTGCCCACAACCCTGGGCTCCCAGTGCTCCCCTCTGCTCTCACTCCAAGGTCTGGAGGCCTGTTCCCCAGGAGTCCAGACTCTTGGGTGGTTTCTCGGGTTGGGGGCGTGTGGACAGTGCCTGAGCTGCAGCCAGTGGGTGCTGGCTCTGGGGCACGGGAGCGAGGAGAGGATGGTCAGCAGAGAGGGAGCCACACCAGAGCAGTGGTTCCCTGAGGCACAGTGTGGCAGCCGCCTTTTCGCAACAATACGGCCAGGCATAATATTGTGTGGAACAGTGTGTGTTCTCTGCCTGCAACACTGGGCTCCCAGCACTCCCCTCTGCTCTCGCTCTGAGATCTGGAGGCCTGTCCCCAAGGAGTTCAGACACTTGGGCGATTGCTCAAGGGGTGTGGACAGTGTCGGGGCTGCAGCTGGTTGGTGCAGACTCTGGGGCGTGGGAGCAAAGAGAGGATGGTTGGATGGGAGGGAGCCACACCAGAGCAGCAGTTCCCTGAGACATAAAACAGTAGCCCACTTTTGGTGGCAATATGGCTCACTACTGGATATTCTGAAGCCATACCCCCTGTCTCCCTGGGTAACCAGAGACTGTGAGTAAAGGATTTGCCTGAGGCAACACCAACTTGAAAACCAGGGAAACTCCCAGGATGGGGCTGAGCCAGAGGTCCGCTTTACTGAGCCTAAGATGCACCTGGCCCTCAGGGGATCATCAGCCTATAGACAATACAAGAGCAAAGACAAGCTGATTTGGAACTCAATTCAGCTTCTCTTCTGCAGGGGAACCGCAGAGTTGTTCTGTTCTGTTCTGTCAGTCACATTAATCAGGGGCGAGACTGGACCTGAGTGAAAACCCCCCAACCTTCATCAAGCGCCCGAGGTTGTCAGGCCTCACCTCCTCCTGCTAGAGAGAGGCAGAGAGCAGCAGCCTGGAAGACTTCCTTGTGATTCAAGCAGGTGCAACCTCCTGGAGTATCGGTTCACTTTAGGCAACTGGGTCAGCCAACCACAGGGCTATCAGTGACTGGGTGTGACAGTGGTGCAAGGTGGGGAAGGACGCATTAACCTTCCCAGAATGATCTATCAGCTGGATGGCTCCTCCTGACTCCATGCAGCACTGGAGTAAGCCACATCAGAGTAGTCACCAGACACCTACGATCCAGTTCCCAGAGACTTCTTAAATTCTCTCACCCAAGACACGTGCAGACTGAGACAATTGATTTGGACCATTTGAACTGAACCAATCGCCTAAGGACAAATCAGGTGGTGCCATGGGTGCGCGGTTGTAGGAAGGTTTGAATTTCTTTTTCCAATTGTTGCCTGTGGTGAGAAGGGTGACTTTTTTCTTATCACTCGGTCCTCCTTTCTTTCATCCCTTTTTTGCTCTTCAACCTTCTCACCCTTCTGGTCATATAACCCTTAGTCCACAGGCATGACAACTTAAAGAGCTAGAGGAAGTGAAAGGAAAATTAGGGCAAGGAAACAGATAAAAGAAATCACTCATGAGGAAGAATCAGCAGAAAACTCCAGGCAACATGAAGAACTAGTCCAGAACAACCCCGCCAAGGGACCAGGAGGTAGCTACTGCAGATGATTCCACCTATAAAGAAATGTTAGGAATGACACAAAGGGAATTTAGAATACACATGTTGAAAACAATGACAGAAATGGTGGAAACAACGAAGGAAACTGCTAATAAAGTGGAAAATAACCAAAAGGAAATCCAAAAACAGAATCAAATCAGAGATGAATGATATGAAGAATATAAAAAGGATATAGCAGAGCTGAAGGAAATGAAACAGTCAATTATGGAACTTAAAGATGCAATGGAAAGTATCAGCAACAGGTTAGATCAGGCAGAAGAAAGAGTTTCAGAGGTAGAAGACAAAGTTCTTGAGATAACTCAGATAGTAAAAGAGGCAGAAAAGAAGAGAGAGAAAGCAGAATGTTCACTGTCAGAATTATGGGACTTTATGAAGCGTTCCAACATACGAGTTATAGGAATTCCAGAAGGGGAAGAAGAATGCCCCAGAGTAATGGAAGCCATACTAGAGAATATTATAAAAGAAAATTTCCCAAATATCACCAAAGATTCTGCCACACTGCTTTCAGAGGGCTATCGGACCCCAGGTCGCCTCAACTCTAACTGAGTTTCTCCAAGACACATTGTGATGAACCGGTCCAAAGTCAAGACAAAAGAAAAGATTCTGCAAGCTGCCAGGAGTAAGCACCAGTTGACCTACAGGGGCAAATAAATCAGAGTGACCGCAGACTTCTCTAATG
The DNA here is from genome assembly GCF_027406575.1 of Nycticebus coucang. Lineage (NCBI taxonomy): Eukaryota > Metazoa > Chordata > Mammalia > Primates > Lorisidae > Nycticebus > Nycticebus coucang. Next base: position 44,846,981 of record NC_069801.1, on the reverse strand, counting down.
AAACTTTCCAAGCAAAAAGACAATGGTCATCTACCTTTAATCTACTTACACAGAACAATTTCCAGCCCAGAATTCTGTACCCTGCTAAGCTAAGCTTAAAAATTGATGGAGAAATCAAATCATTTACGGATATACAAACATTGAGGAAATTCGCCACAACAAGATCAGCTCTACAGGAAATACTTCAACCTGTTCTGCACACTGACAACCACAATGGATCAGCAGCAAAGTAAGAACTCAGAAATTAAAGGACAGAACCTAACCTCCACACTGATGCAAAAGATAAAACTAAGCAATGGACTCTCACAAAATAAGACGAATAGAATACTACCACACTTATCAATTATCTCCATAAATGTTAATGGCTTGAATTCTCCACTGAAGAGACATAGATTGGCTGACTGGATTAAAAAACACAAGCCATTCATTTGCTGTCTGCAAGAAACACACCTGGCTTCAAAAGACAAACTAAAGCTCTGAGTCAAGGGTTGGAAGACAATTTTTCAGGCAAATGGAATTCAGAAGAAAAGAGGAGTTGCAATCTTATTTTCTGATACATGTGGATTTAAAGCAACTAAAGTCAAAAAAGACAAAGATGGTCACTTTATATTGGTCAAGAGAAAAATACAACAAGAAGACATTTCAATTCTAAATATTTATGCACCCAATTTAAATGCTCCCAGATTCTTGAAACAGACCTTACTCTGTCTGAGCAATATGATATCTGATAATACCATAATAACGGGGGACTTTAACACTCCTCTTACAGAGCTGGACAGATCCTCTAAACAGAAATTAAACAAAGATATAAGAGATTTAAATGAGGCCCTAGAACAACTGTGCTTGATAGACACATATAGAACACTCCATCCCAAAGATAAAGAATATACATTCTTCTCATCCCCCCATGGAACATTCTCCAAAAATGATCATATCCTGGGACACAAAACAAATATCAACAGAATCAAAAGAATTGAAATTTTACCTTCTATCTTCTCAGACCATAAGGCACTAAAGGTAGAACTCAACTCTAACAAAAATGCTCGACCCCACCCAAAGGCATGGAAATTAAACAATCTTCTGTTGAATAACAGATGGGTGCAGGAAGAAATAAAACAGGAAATCATTAACTTCCTTGAGCATAACAACAATGAAGACACAAGCTACCAAAACCTGTGGGATACTGCAAAAGCAGTTTTGAGAGGAAAATTCATCGCTTTAGATGCCTACATTCGAAAAACAGAAAGAGAGCGCATCAAACAATCTCACAAGAGATCTTATGGAATTGGAAAAAGAAGAACAATCTAAGCCTAAAGTCAGTAGAAGAAAAGAAATATCCAAAATCAAATCAGAGATCAATGAAATTGAAAACAAAAGAATCATTCAGAAAATTAATGAAACAAGGAGTTGGTTTTTTGAAAAAATAAATAAAATAGATAAACCATTGGCCAGACTAACAAGGAATAGAAAAGTGTAATCTCTAGTGACCTTAATCAGAAATGATAAAGGGGAAATAACAACTGATCCCACAGAGATGCAAGAGATCATCTCTGAATACTACCAGAAACTCTATGCCCCAAAATTTGACAATGTGAAGGAAATGGATAAATGTTTGGAATCACACCCTCTCCCTAGACTCAGCCAGAAAGAAATAGAGCTCCTGAACAGACCAATGTCAAGCATTGAGATCAAAGAAACAATAAAAAATCTTCCAACCAAAAAATGCCCTCGTCCAGATGGCTTCACTCCAGAATTCTATCAAACCTTCAAGGAAGAACTTATTCCTGTACTGCAGAAATTATTCCAAAAAATTTGAGGAAGAAGGAATCTTCCCCCACACATTCTATGAAGCAAACATCACCCTGATACCAAAACCAGGAAAAGACCCAAACAAAAAGGAGAATTTCAGACCAATCTCACTCATGAATATAGATGCAAAAATTCTCAACAAAACCCTAGCCAATATTACAGCGTATCATCAAAAAAGTCATTCATCATGATCAAGTAGGCTTCATCCCAGGGATGCAAGGCTGGTTTAACATATGCAAGTCCACAAACGTTATCCACCATATTAACAGAGGCAAAAATAAAGATCACATGATCCTCTCAATAGATGCAGAAAAAGCATTTGATAAAATCCAGCATCCTTTTCTAATTAGAACACTGAAGAGTATAGGCATAGGTGGCACATTTCTAAAACTGATTGAAGCTATCTATGACAAACCCACAGCCAATATTTTACTGAATGCAGTAAAACTGAAAGCTTTTCCTCTTAGAACTGGAACCAGACAAGGTTGTCCTCTGTCACCTTTACTATTCAACATAGTGGTGGAAATTCTAGCCAATACAATTAGGCAAGACAAGGAAATATAGGGAATCCAAATTCCCAATAAAGGGAATCCAAAGAGGAGGTCAAACTCTCCCTCTTTGCTGATGACATGATCTTATACTTAGAGAACCCCAAAGACTCAACCACAAGACTCCTAGAAGTCATCAAAAAATACAGTAATGTTTCAGGATATAAAATCAATGTCCACAAGTCAGTAGCCTTTGTATACACCAATAACAGTCAAGATGAGAAGCTAATTAAGGACACAACTCCCTTCACCATAGTTTCAAAGAAAATGAAATACCTAGGAATATACCTAACGAAGGAGGTGAAGGACCTCTATAAAGAAAACTATGAACTCCTCAGAAAGGAAATAGCAGAGGATATTAACAAATGGAAGAACATACCATGCTCATGGATGGGAAGAATCAACATTGTTAAAATGTCTATACTTCCCAAAGCAATCTACCTATTCAATGCCATTCCTATCAAAGTACCAACATCATACTTTCAAGATTTGGAAAAAATGATTCTGCGTTTTGTATGGAACCGGAAAAAACCCCGTATAGCTAAGGCAGTTCTTAGTAACAAAAATAAAGCTGGGGGCATCAGCATACCAGATTTTAGTCTGTACTACAAAGCCATAGTGCTCAAGACAGCATGGTACTGGCACAAAAACAGAGACATAGACACCTGGAATCAAATTGAAAACCAACAAATGAAACTAATATCTTACAACCACCTAATCTTCGATAAACCAAACAAGAACATACCTTGGAGGAAAGACTCCCTATTCAATAAATGGTGTTAGGAGAACTGGATGTCTACATGTAAAAGACTGAAACTGGACCACACCTTTCCCCACTCACAAAAATTGATTCAAGATGGATAAAGGACTTAAATTTAAGGCATGAAACAATAAAAATCCTCCAAGAAAGCATAGGAAAAACACTGGAAGATATTGGCCTGGGGAAAGACTTCATGAAGAAGACTCCCATGGCAATTGCAACAACAACAAAAATAAACAAATGGGACTTCATTAAACTGAAAAGCTTCTGTACAGCTAAGGAGACAACAACCAAAGCAAATAAACAACCTACACAATGGGAAAGGATATTTGTATATTTTCAATCAGACAAAAGCTTGATAACTAGGATCTATAGAGAATTCAAATTAACCCACATGAAAAAAGCCAACAATCCCATATATTAATGGGCAAGAGACATGAATAGAACTTTGTTTAAAGATGACAGATGAATGGCTAAGAAACACATGAAAAAATGTTCATCATCTCTATATATTAGAGAAATGCAATTCAAAACAACCCTGAGATATCATCTAACCCAGGTGAGAATGGCCCACATCACAAAATCTCAAAACTGCAGATGCTGGCATGGATGTGGAGAGAAGGGAACACTTTTACATTGCTGGTGGGACTGCAAACTAGTACAACCTTTCTGGAAGGAAGTATGGAGTAACCTCAATGCACTCAAGCTAGACCTCCCATTTTCTCCTGCAATCCCATTACTGGGCATCTACCCAGAAGGAAAGAAATCCTTTTATCATAAGGACACTTGTACTAGACTGTTTATTGCAGCTCAATTTACAATTGCCAAAATGTGGAAACAGCCTAAATGCCCACCAACCCAGGAATGGATTAACAAGCTGTGGTATATGTATACCATGGAATACTATTCAGCCATTAAAAAAAATGGAGACTTTACATCCTTCGTATTAACCTGGATGGACGTGGAAGACATTATTCTTATTAAAGCATGACAAGAATAGAGAAGCGTGAATCCTATGTACTCAATTTTGATATGAGGACAATTAATGACAATTAAGGTTATGGGGGGGAAGCAGAAAGAGGGATGGAGGGAAGGGGTGGGGCCTTGGTGTGTGTCACACTTTATAGGAGCAAGACATGATTGCAAGAGGGACTTTACCTAACAATTGCAATCAGTGTAACCTGGCTTATTGTACCCTCTATGAATCCCCAACAATAAAAAAAAGAAAGACATGAAAAATAAAAATGTTGTGAATAAAAATAATAAGTGATAAAAGTGAAGAAAAATACAAAGAATAAAAATACTAGAGGAGAGTGCAGCGAAAACCCTTGAAGAAATTGGTCTGGGCGAGTATTTTATGAGGAGGACCCCTCGGGCAATTGAAGCAGCTTCAAAAATACACTACTGGGACTTGATCAAACTAAAAAGCTTCTGGACAGCCAAGAACACAGTAAGTAAAGCAAGCAAACTGCCCTCAGAATGGGAGAAGATATTTGCAGGTTATATCTCTGACAAAGGTTTAATAACCAGAATCCACAGAGAACTCAAACGCATTAGCAAGAAAAAAACAAGGGAGGCTGCAAATCCCTTGCAGGCTGGGCAAGGGATTTGAAGAGAAACTTCTCTGAAGAAGACAGGCGCACGGCCTTCAGACATATGAAAAAATGCTCATCATCTTTAATCATCAGAGAAATGCAAATCAAAACTACTTTGAGATATCATCGAACTCCAGTGAGACTAGCCTATATCACAAAATCTCAAGACCAGAGATGTTGGTGTGGATGTGGGGACAAGGGAAGAATTCTGCACTGCTGTGGGAATGCAAATTAATACACTCCTTTTGGAAAGATATATGGAGAACACTCAGAGATCTAAAAATAGATCTGCCATTCAATCCTGTAATTCCTCTGCTGGGCATATACCCAGAAGACCAAAAATCACAACATAACAAAGAAACTTGTACCAGAATGTTTATTGCAGCCCAATTCATAATGGCTAAGTCATGGAAAAAGCCCAGGTGCCCATCGATCCACGAATGGATTAATAAATTGTGGTATATGTACACCATGGAATATTATGTAGCCTTAAAGAAAGATGGATACTTTACCTCTTTCATGTTTACATGGATGGAGTTGGAACATATTCTTCTTAGTAAAGTATCTCAAGAATGGAAGAAAAAGTACCCAATGTACTCAGCCCTACTATGAAACTAATTTGGGGCTTTCACATGAAAGCTATAACCCAGTTACAACCTAACAATAGGGGGAAGTGGGAAAGGGAGGGTAGGGAGGCGGGTGGTGGGCAGAGGGAGGGGGATTGGTGGCATTATACCTCTGGTGCATCTTACAGGGGTATTTGCAAAACTTGGTAAATGTAGAATGTAAATGTCTTGGCACAGTAACTGAGATAATGCCAGGAAGGCTATGTTAACCATGGTGATGAAAATGTGTCAAATGTTCTATGAATCGAGTTTATTATGCCCCATGATCATATCAATGTACACAGCTATGATTTAATAAAAAATAAAAAAATTAAAAAAAATTAAATAAAAAAATAAAAATAGATCTGCCATTCAATCCATAATCCCTCTACTGGGCATATACCCAGAAGACCAAAAATCACATCATAACAAAATATACGTACCAGAATGTTTATTGCAGCCCTATTAATAATTGCTAAGTCACAGAAAAAGCCCAAGTGCCCATCGATCCACAAATGGATTAATAAATTGTGGTATATGTACACCATGGAATATTATGCAGCCTTAAAGAAAGATGGAGACTTTACCTCTTTCATGTTTACATGGATGGAGCTGGAACATATTCTTCTTAGTAAAGGATCTCAAGAATGGAAGAAAAATTACCCAATGTAGTCAGCCCTACTATGAAACTAATTTAGGGTTTTCACATGAATGCTATAACCCAGTTACAACCTAAGAATAGGGGGATGGGGGAAAGGGAGGGGAGGGAGGGGGGAGGCAGGTAGAGGGAGGGGGATTGGTGGGATTACACCAGTGGTGCATCTTACAAGGGTATATGTGAAACTCAGTAAATGTGGAATGTAAGTGGCTTGGCACAGTAACTGAGAGAATGCCAGGAAGGCTATGTTAACCAGTGTGATGAAACTGTGTCAAACGGTCTGTGAAGCTAGTGAATGATGCCCCATGATCATATCAATGTACACAGCTATGATTTAATTAAAAAAAATAAATAGACTCCACAGCAATGGTTCTCAACCTGTGGGTTGCAACCCCTTTGTAACAATGAATATACACCATACATATCAGATATTCACATTACAATTCAGAACAGTAGCAAAATTACAGTTATGAATTAGTAATGAAAATAATTATACGGTTGGGGGTCACCACAACATGAGGAACTGTATTAAAGGGTCACGGCATTAGGAGGCATTAGGAAGGTTGAGAACCACTGCTCTAGAGTCTTATAGGGGCCAGGCCTCCAGCAGTGCATTTTACACCAGGCTTTGAGTTTCTCTGATCCACTTCTCTCCTATATCAATTCCCCTTTCCCATGATCTTCAGTCATTTTTTCAATTCAATTCCTAACCTACTTACAACAAATAATTGAACATTGTTTTAAAGTGTATTAAATCATTATTAGTAGCATATAAGCACATCAAGATATGATTCTTCCCTTAAGTACCCATATGTATATTCCACTTACTTAGAGGATTGTAAGGGGAGTGTATATACAGAAGTCACTATTAATCAAAGCCAAAAAAATTATTTTACTTGACATTTTGCTTACAAATCATAAAGGAGGATTTTAGAGAATTAGGGTGTTCATCAGCAGGGTCCTCTCTCCTTCCTCACTTCCTATCCTCTTGCTAGGTAGGCCTTGTACCATAACATGCATAAGGCTGTATTTCAACCATTTATATGAAAAATTGCAAAGCCCTGCCCCAGATTTATTAAACCATAAATAAAGAAGCCATAATTCAAAGGAAAATTAATATGTTTGTATTAACAAATCAAACACCTGCACACAATGTGGGAAAAGAATAGAGCACCTATGGCGGCGCCTGTGGCTCAAGGAGTAGGGCGCCGGTCCCATATGCCAGAGGTGGCAGGTTCAAACCTAGCCCAGGCCAAAAACCAAAAAAAAAAAAAAAAAAAAAAGAATAAAGCACCTAAGGTAAGCATTCCCAAACATCTTCATTTCAGCTATGTCTAAGTATACTCTCGAAGATTCTGTAAGTGTAAATCTGGGAATCAAGATACCAGGATGCAAACCACCTTGGTGCTCCAAGAACTGTCTGAGGTCGGTATAGTTACCCTCACTAGTCAGAGGTTGTTTTCAATTTGATGTGTACCTACCTGTGGTCAGTAATTTATTTTGCATGAATACTAAGGAGTCAAGCTGAATCAGATGTTAGATGTATGTTTACCCTTGTAAGCAACAGCTAATGTAGCTGTACCACTTTACTCATTATCAACAATGGATAAGAGAGCACTTGTGGGTCCTGCTTTCAAATTTTTTATTCCGTTAGTCTCTATAATTTTAACCATTCCACTGTATATAGTGTATCCCATCTTGGTTTTAATTTTCTTTTCCTGAGCACTTTGTGTAAATGACATCATATAGTATTGGCTCTTTTTTTAAATGGCTTCTTTCACTTAGTATAATATTTTAAATGTCTATCCATGTTGCAGCATGCCTTAGCTCTCCAATCCTTTCTTTTTCTTTTCTCTATTAGAAAATTCTCACACATTTTATTTTGTTTTAATTTTTAGGTCATTCTTTTTGTTTTTATTTTTAATTTCTATGGGTACATATTAGTTGTATATCTTTTGGGGGTATATGTGGTGTTTTTTTTTTTAATTTTTATTTGTTTATTTGTTTTTGCAGTTTCTGGCCAGGGCTAGGTTTGAACCCACCACCTGCGGCATATGGGGCCAGTGCCCTATCCCTTTGAGCCACAGGCACCGCCCCATGTGGTGTTTTGATACAGCCATGCAAGTGAATTAGTCAAGTCAGAGTAATGGGGATATCCATCATCTCAGAAATTTAACATTTCTTTGTGTTAGAAACATCACAATGCCGCTCTTTTAATTATTTTAAAGTATAATCCAATTTATTATATACCCTTTCTTTTGCTATCAAATATTTTTCTTTCTAATTATATTTTTGCACCTATTAACCATCTCCACTTTATCCCCTCTTCCTTACCACCCTTCCCAGCTTCTGGTAACTGTCATTCTACTTTCTGCCTCCATGAGATTAATTGTTTTTAACATAGGTATTTAGCTCCCACCTCTAAGTGTGAACATGCCAAGTTTGTCTTTCTATGCTTGGTTTATTTCACTTAACATAATGTTCTCATGTTCCATCTGTATTTTTTCAAATGGCAGGATTTCATTCTTCATTCCATTGTGTGTATGTACCAAGGTTTCTTTATCCATCCATGCATTAATGGACATTTAGTTTGGTTCCATTATCTTGATTATTGCGAATAGCACTTCAATAAACATAGGAGTGCATATATACTGTTTTTAATATACTGAACTCCCACCCTTTGTATATATACCCAGCAGTGGTATTGCTTATCATATGGTAGTTATGTTTTCAGTTTTTCGATGAATCTCCGCACTGTTTTCCATAGTGGTTGCACTAATTTTCCTTTCCATGAATTGTGTATGAAGGTTCCCCTTTCTCCACATCCTTAGCAGCATTCATTATTGTCTTTTTGATCAAAGCCATTTTAGCTGAGGTAAGACAATAAGTCATTGTAGTTTTGATCTGTTTTTCTTCATATAATTATTGACCATTTGTATGTCTTCATTTGGGAAATGCACACTCAGATCATTTGCCCATTTTTAAATCAGATTATATATTTCCTGTTGAGTTGTTGGAGCTTCTTGTATATTCTAGTTATTAATCCCTTGTCAGATGGGTAGTTTGCAAATATTTCCTTCCATTCTGTGTGTTGTCTCTTCACTTAGTTTATTGTTTCCTTTGCTGCACAGAAGCTTTTAGCTTGGTGTGATCTCATTTGTCCACTTTGCTTCAGTTGCCACTGATTTGGGGATGTTACTCAAGAAGTCCTTGCCCAGATCAATGTCCTAAAGTGTTTCCCCAGTGTTTTATTATAGTAGTTTCATATGTTCAGGTCTTATATTTAAGTCTTTAATCTATTCTGATTTGGCTTGGGTGTATAGTGAGAGATAAGGGTCCAGTATCCTTCTTCTGCACAGAGATACTAAATTCTCCCAGCACCATTTATTGAAGAGACTGTCCTTTCCCCACTACATGTTCTTGGAATTTTTGTCAAAGATAAGTATGAATTTATTTCTGGTTCCCTACTATGTTCCATTGGCCTATGTGTCTGTTTTGGGGCCAGTACCACTCTGTTTTGGTTACTACAACTCTGTAGTATAATGTGAAGCCAGGTAACTTGATTCTTCTAGTTTTGTTCTTTTTTCTCAGGATGGCTTTAGCTATTCTAAGTCTTTTGTGATTCCATATACATTTTAGGATTATGTTTTTCTTTTTCTGTAAAGGATGTCATCAATATTTTGATAAGGACTGTATTGAATCTATAGATTTCTTTGAGTAGTATGAACATTTTAAAAAGATTTATTCTTCCAAACCATGAGCATGGAATATATTTCCATTTTGGCATCATAATGATTTTTTTCATTTTATAGTTTTCAGTGTGGAGATCTTTCACTTCTTTGGTTAAATTGACCAATAGGTGTTTTATTAGTAGTTATTGTAAATGGGATTACTTTCTTGGTTTGTGTTTTAGATTATTAATTGTTGGCATATAGAAATGCTACTAATTTTTGTATGTTGATTTTATAACTTGCAATGTTACTGAATTTATTTGTTCTAGCAGCTTGTGTGGCATCTTTAAGTTTCCCTAGAAATATAATCATATTGTCTACAAACAAGAATAACTTCATTTCATCCTATCCAATTTGGATGCCCTTTATTTCCTTCTCTTGTCTGAGCACTCTAGCTTCAACTTCCAGTAGTATGTTGAATGATGTGGTGACAATGGGCATCTTTTTCTTGTTCGAGAAACAAGGGGAAAGGATTTCTGTTAGTCCTTATTCATTATGATACCAGTTGTAGGTCTGTCATACATGGTTTTTTATCATCTTAAGGTTAGTTTTTTCTATATCCACTGTATGGAGAGTTTTTATCAGGAAGTGATGTTAAATTTTATTGAATGCTTTTTGAACATCAATTAAAATGATCATATGGTTTCTGTCCTTAATTCTTTTGATATATTGTATCACATTGATTGATTTGTATGTTGAAACTTCCTTGCATCCTTGGCATAAATCCCACTTGATCATGATAAGTAATCTTTTTAATGTGTTGTTGAATTTTGTTTGCTAGTATTTTATTGAGGAGTTTTGCATCTATGTTCATTAATGGTATTCGCTATAGTTTCATATTTTTTCTGACATGTCTTCATATGCTTTGGTGTCAGGGTGATAGAGGCCTCATAGAATGAGTTTGGGAGTTCCCTCCTCCTCTATTATTTGGAATAGTTTAAGTGGGATTGGTATTAGTTGTCCCTTGACTACTCAGTAGAATTCAGCAGTGAAACCATTGGGTTCTGGGCTTTTCTTTTTTTTTTTTTTTGTAGAGACAGAGTTTCACTTTATTGCCCTCAGTAGAGTGCCATGGTGTCACATGGCTCACAGCAACCTCCAACTCCTGGGCTTAGGCGATTCTCCTGCCTCAGCCTCCCAAGTAGCTGGGACTACAGGCGCCCGCCACAACGCCCGGCTATGGGCTTTTCTTGAAAGGAAATTTTTGCTACTTCTACTCTGATTACTTGTTATTTGTGTATTCAGGTTTTGGATTTCCTCCTGATTCAATCTTGGTAGGTTGTATATGTCTAGGAATTTATATAACCAGATTTTCCAACTTATTGGTATATAGTTACTGAAGGTGGTCTCTCATGATCCCTTGCATTTCTGCAGTGAACTGTCTTCTTTTACATCTTTTATTTTATTTGAATATTCCCTTATTTTTCTTAGCCTGGCTAAAGATGTGTCAATTTTTATCTTTTCAAAACACTATTTTTATTTCATTAGTCTTTTGTATTTTGGAGGTTCAGTTTCATTCATTTCTGCTCTGATCTTTATAATTTCTTTTCTCCTACTAATTTTGGGTTTGGCTTGTTCTTGTTTTCTAGATCTTTGAGAGGCATCATTTAGTTATTTATTGAAGTTTTTCTGCTTTTTTTGGTGTAGGCAGTTATTACCATAAACTTTTCTCTTATTGCTGCTTTTTCTGTATTCCATAGGTTTTGATATGTTGTGCTTTCATTTTCATTTGTTTTGAGAATTTTTAAAATCCCTTTGTTGACCTACTGGTCATTTGAGAACATATTGTTTAATTTCCATGTATTAATATATTTTGACATTTCCCTCTTGCTATTGGTTTTCAGTTTTATTATGTTGTGGTCAGAGAAAATATTTGGAATCATTTCAATATTTTTGAAGTTTTTGAGACTTGTTTTATGACCTAACATATGGTCTATCTTTGAGAATGATCCATGAGTTGAATAGAATAATGTCTATTCTATTGACTTTGGATGGCATGTTCTATAAATACTTATTAGGTCCATTTAGTCTACAGCGCAGAGTAAGTACTATGACTGTTTCTTGATTTTCTGTCTAGATGACCTGTCTCAATGTTGAAAGTAGAGTGTTGAGAGGCTTGGCACCTGTGGCTCAAGCGGCTAAGGTGTCAGCCACATACACCTGAGCTGGCAGGTTCAAATCCATCCCAGGCCCACCAAACAACAATGACGGCAGCAGCCAAAAAATAGCCAGGCATTGTGGCAGGTGCCTATAGTCCCAGCTACTTGGGATGTGGAGGCAGGAGAATCGCTTGAACCCAGGAGTTGGGAGGTTGCTGTAAGCTGTGATGCCATGACACTCTACCCAGGATGACAGCTTGAGGCTCTGTCCCAAAAACAAAACAAAAACAAACAAACAAAAAAAAAACCCAAAAAACAAAAAACAAACAAACAAAAAAAAACCTAGAAAGTAGAGTGTTGAGATCTTCAACAATACTGTATTGTGATCTATCTCTCTTTTAGCTATGATAATATTTGCCTTTTGTATTTGTGTGCTTCATTGTTGGGTGCATATGTATCTATTAAGAGAATTGTTATATCCCCTTCCTGAAACGACCCCTTTGTCATTATATAATGATCATCTTTTTCTCTTTTTACAGTTTTTGTTTTGAAATCTTTTTTATCTGATAGAACTATATCTACTCCTGATCTGTTTTAACTTCCATTTGGGTGGAATGTAATTTTCTATCTCTTTATTTTCAGTCCATGTGCATCTTTACAGATGAAGTAGATTTCTTGCAGACAACATATGAGGTCAGACAATCAAGTTCACAAACTCATTTTAGAAGAAGTGCTATGTACATCATTGCTTAAATAGCATGACAATCACCTTTGAAGAACTGTGCTTATGAAGCTATGCACTGATATCAGCACCTAGTCCACTCATCGAACAATCGTGGAACTCTTCCTGGAATGGCTATCATAGCTGTCATCATACGAGGGTCTAGCAATTAATTTAAATTTGATGTTCCATTTAAATTTGATGTTATTATGGATAAGTTAGAATTTGCTACTGCCATATTGGTATTTGATTTCTGGTTGTTTTGTGGTTCTCTCTTTCTTTCTTATACCTTCCTGTCTTTGTTAAAAGTGATTTTTTTCTAGTAGTGTTTTTTAATTTCTTGCTTTTCATTTCTGTATATCTTTTGTAGGTTTTTGATTTGAGATTAGCATAATGCTTGCAAAAAACCTCTTATAACTAATTATTTTCAACATATGACAATTATGCTAACAAGTAAACAAACAGATAAGTAAATAAGCAAAGAGGAAACAAAAATTCTATCCTTTAACTCCACCCTTCCCCTCACTTTTTCACTTTTTATTGTTTCCATCCATGTCTTTTAATACTATCTATATATCAAAAAGTTATTGTAGTTATTTTTGTAGGTTTGTTTTTAGTCTTTCTACTCAAGATGTAAGTGGTTTTGGTTTATACATGATTACAGCAAGAGAGTGCTCTGTATTTGTGTTTTTATTGTTATCTATTACTTTTATACCTTCAGATGATCTCTTCTTGTTCATTAATGCCCTTTTATTTTTCAGACTGAGGAACTCCTTTTAGCATTTCTTATAGGACAGGTCTTGTGTTAATATTTCTCCTTCATATATGAAGGCTATTTTTGCAGAATATAATATTTTAGAGTTAAGGATTTTTTTTTTCCTTCAACACTTCAAATATGTCGTAGCACTGTCTACGACCTGTAAGGTTTCCACGGAGAAGTCTGCTTCCAGACATATTGAAGCTCCTTAATGTGTTTTTGTTTGTTTTTCTTTTGTCTTGCTTTTCTGTGGACCTTTTCTCTATCTGTGGAGACTTGACTATTAAATGCCTGCAGTAGTCTTGTTTGGGTTATATTTGCTTGGTATTCTATGACATTCTTTTACCTGAATATTGATATCTTTCTCTAGATTTGGACATTTCTCTGCTTTTATTTCTTAGAATTAATTTTCTACCCCAATGTCTTTTTCAATGTGTCCTTGAAGGCCCATAGTTTAGCCCTTTGGAAGCAATTTTCCTGATCTTATAGGACTACTTCATTCTTTTATTTTTTTTTCTCTCTCTCTCTTCTGACTGTGTATTTTCAAATAGCCTGTCTTCAAGCTCACTAATTCTTTCCCTCTGTTTGCCCTCTGCTATTGAGAGACTTTGGTATATTTCTCAGTTTGTCAACTGAATCCATCAGCTTCAGAATTTCTCCTTTGATAAAGATTTTAATATCTTCATTAAATTTCTTTGATAGGCTTCTGGATTCCTTTCTTCTATGTATTGTCCTGAAGTTCACTGAACTTCTTTAAGGCAGCTATATTGAATATTTTCATGTAACTTAAACATTTCTACCCCTGTAATATTCTTAAAAATAAAATAAAATTTAAAATGTTAAAAAAGAAAAATAAAAGAAAGGACAAAGCATCTCCATAGCAAATAAACAATCAACAGAAAGGAAATATAACCTGTGCACTAGGATAAAATAATTTTAAATTATGTATCTGACTTAGTTAATATCCAAAATTTATAAAAACTTAATAACTTGAAAACAGAAAATAACCTGATCAAATGATGAACAAAGGACCCGAACATGTGCTTCTTTGAAGAAGACAGAGAAATGGCCATGAAATATATGAGAAGGTGCTCAGTATTACTAATCACAAGAAAAATGCAAATTGAAACCACTGTGAGATAGGCTATTATCAAAAAGACAAAGGATAACAAAAGTGGTCAAGGCTGTGAAGAAAAGAGTACCCTAGTACATTATTGATGGGAACGTAGATTGATACAGCCATTATGGAAAAGAGTATGGTGAAGGAAATAAAAAATAGAACCACTATATGATCCAGTAATGCTCTTCTGAGTATATACCACAAAAGAAAAACACCATGTTGAGAGATATCACCACTCTCATTCTCACTGCAGCATTATTCATGATAGTCAAGATAAAGAAATGAGCCCAAAAAATTCTTCTCAAAAAAAAACTAGTAAATACATTGGGTCCGTCAAGATAATCCAGTATTAATTAATTACATCTCTACATAGTCTTTTTCCTAATAAGTTACAATAAAGAGGTTTTAGTGAATGAATCCTGGACATACTTGGGTCCATTATTCAGACTATCATACACATGCTGCCCTACATGATAAAGTAAGAGTGACTTCAAGAATAGAGCTACAGGTCCAGAGCCCAGACTATGAGCCACAGAGCATCCTTTTGAGGATTTGAAACCTAATGGAGTTTACTCAGCTGAATTTTGAAATCGTTTGAAAACAGTGACTATTTTTCTCTCTTATTTTTCCCACATTTTAATGGGAATGTCTCTACCTATTTAACCATTGTATTTTAGGAGCAGATACTCGTTTTCTAGTTCAACAATCCCAAATATAGAGAGTAATTTTGCCTTACAAAAATGATTATATTCAGAGCCCTACTCAACCATTTCTAAACTTATTTAGATTTTTTTGAGACAGAGTCTCATTATGTCACCCTTGGTAGAGTGTCGTGGTGTCCAGCTCACAGCAATCTCAAACTCTTGGGTTTAAGTGATCTATTGCTTTCCAAGTAACAGGGACGATAGGCTTCCCAAGTATCAGGGACTACAGGCACCTGCCACAGTGCCCGGCTATTTTTTTGTTGTAGTTGTCATTGTTGTTTAGCAGGCCTTCACTGATTTCTAACCTGCCAGCTCTGGTGTGTGTGGCATCACCCTAACTACTGAGCTATGGGCACTGAACCTAATTTCAATTCTTATCGTTGTAGGACTGTGCTGTCATTTCATTTTTGGCTGTCCCCTGGAGGACTAGAGGCTACTCGGATTCCTTTACCTGCTATCAGGTCTATATTAGCAATGGTAGGTCAAGTTCCTTTCACTCTTGAATCTTTCTGACTTCTCCTTTTGCCACATTTCTCAGACTCCAGCCAGTAAGTGTCTGTTTTTAAGGGCTTGTATGTCTACATTGGACCCAACAAAATAATCCTGAATAACTTTCGTATTTTAAGGTCTACAAAACTTTAACAATTGCATCTACAAAATGGCTAGGGTATGGGCATCTGTAGGGGTCCATTCTTCCTACTATAGTCTGTTTTCCCCAAAGATTCATATCCCTTTCAAATACAAAATCAGTTCTACTCATTCCAAGGTCCCCAAAGGTTTAATTCTCTTGTAGCATCTAGTCAAAGTTGATAATAAGGAGTATAATAACAAAAGAATGCTAAAGAATCCATTTTATGTAATTGTTATAAATATTTTCTGAAGTCATCTAAAGTGATAAAAATGGTCTAATAACATACATTCTCAATATTAAATGTAATTTCTGAACATGCTCTCCCCCTTGTTCACAGTCTCACTAATTTCCTAACTATTGCACCCCCCTCAGTCTCTATTTCAGATCCTTTATTTCTCTTAAACAATGACTGGATGAAGGATATGGCAATAATGATAGCTATTCTGGTGATATTTTTTGTCATACTATTCTCATTTTTATTCTTGACACTAAAGTTAAGTGGCCAGAAAGAGTCATAAATCTAAAACTATCTTTTTTACAGGGAAGATTTATATTCTATTCCATTATAAAAATCTCCATTTCTGACTATTTATTAGCCCAAGTTTCACCCTGTTTCCAGAGGGAAACAGTGTAAGTACCAAATTATGTTATTTTGGTTATGCTTTAATAATCTGAGGTTAAGTTGTAGTTTGTCCCTCTATGAATAAGCTTATTTCTATTTCAAGGGTGAAATCAAAGAGTAGCTCAGGCTACTTTATCTCCTATCTTTTAGCTAATAACACATAGAATCATAACTTTCCTCATATTTATCACTCTCCTACAACAAGTAGGTAATTTTGTGTTGTTTCCATCTCTAGCAGGCTCGAAAAAAGAATGTAATGCAGGTCTCTCCAAGCACATTTTGTGATATTGCTTTCCACAAAGATCAAGTAAGGCTGATCCTTTGTATTCCATTCTTTGACAATTACCAAGCTTTAACTTACTTGGACATTTTAAAACTCTGCTCATCCTATTTACTTGAAGGAATTGCATCATTTCTCCACTTTTGTTCAACCAGAGAATTTCAAGTAATGGATATTTTGCTGGAAATGATTGTGATTTTACTCCAGATTTTTTCTTTCTGATATAGATGAGGGCCAATACATCCTCAGTTACATGATATTATTCCTAAAATTTTATGTAATCAGGTGTAATCCATGAAGGCATAAGTAATTCTTATTGCTTTCTTGGTATAATTTCCTCAAATGAACATTAAACATCTTATATGTGCCACTAGATGTTCAAAAATGATATAGTATATGGAATTCTGAAGGAAAAGGTGTTTTTGAGTTTACAATTTTACCATTCCAAGTAATTTCTCATAAGATCAAAACAATCAAGAAATTACACAATGCACTATTACTGTTGAGTGTATAAAAATTATTTAAGAAAAAAAAGTTTATGATCTAATCACTGACTATCAATTGCTAGTGATGTCACAGCAAAAGAGATAACCAGAGATTATACTTTTCTAGATACAGGAACTTAATACAAGAGCAACATTCTACCTTTAATGCTTTCTTACCAAAAAAAAAAAAAAGAAAAAAGAAAAAACTCATTAAACTTTTATTCCTATGTCCAATTTATAGGACATGGAAGAAAACAATATGTATTAAGAAAAATGGCATGATACAATCATCAAAATGTAGACATAGGAAGCCCTGCCAAAGAAATGATCTAAGCTCTTCAATAAATACATTTCAAGAAAATAAAATGAGAGAGATGGAAGAAGAGCCCCTAAAGAGATGTTATAGGCATATCAATCATTTATAATCTGTTTAAATATTTGGGTGTCTACATAAGCCATAAACTATTTAAATAATTATGACATTTGGAAAAAGACAATTGGGAATATGAGGTATTGTTGTTACCTCTGATGTATTAATGAATTATTAATTTTTAAGTATAATAATGGTATGGTAACTATGTTGGGAAAATTCTTATCTTTTATTTACATGTACTGAAATGTTTATAAATAAAATTATATGAGAGAGAGACAAGATGGCGGACTGAAGCCAGCTTTCAACAGAGGCTCCCGTCCAGAAGGAGAGTTAAGGGACAGGCATTTAGTAAGTATCCTGGTGGACTTGAGCCACACCAAGAGAGAAGGTTGAAGAATGCACATCAACACTGCTGAGGCAAGCTGTGATCACAAGGATGCAAACAAAAGGTACAAAAATCCACCACCAAGCGGGCAGGAGTCCCCCTCCCCCATGAGACCGGCTCAAGAGCCCCACAATTAAACAAACGGGCAGAAATTAAAGGCCCTCCCACAACACTCCACGAGAGAGACCTTCTAAAAACTGGACCTACCTCCCCTACTGGGGTGCCCTGGCGTTCTTCTGCCGGGCATAAAACTGAAAAAAACTCTAGCTTCCCCGCTGAGCACCCAGCACTCCCCCCCACTCTCACTCAGGGTCTGGAGGCCTGTCCCCCAGGAGTTCAGATCCTTGGGTGATTTCTCGAGGGGAGTGCACAGAGCCCGAGCTGCGTCAGGTCAGCGCAGACTCTGAGCTGCGTCAGGTCAGCGTGGACTCTGAGACACGCGAGCGAGGAGAGGGCACTCTGCTGAGGGGGAGTCAAGTCTTGGCGGCACTTCCCTGCAGTGCGGTGCAGCAGCCCTCCCCGGGCAACAATACCGCCAGGCACAAAACTGAACAAAATTCTAGTTTCCCCGCTGAGCGCCCAGCACTCCCCACCACTCTCACTCAGGGTCTGGAGGCCTGTCCCCCAGGAGTTTGGATCCTTGGGTGATTTCTCAAGGGGAGTGCACAGTGCCCGAGCTGTGTCACGTCAGCGCCAACTCTGAGACACGTGAGCGAGGAGAGGGTACTCTGCTGAGGGGGAATCAAGCCTTGGCAGCACTTCCCTGCCGTGCGATGCAGCAGCCCTCCCCGGGCAACAATACGGCCGGGCATAAAACTGAATGAAACTCTAGCTTCCCCCTCACTCCCACTCAGGGTCTGGGGGCCTGTCCCCAAGAGTTCGGATTCTTGGGAGATCTCTCGAGGGGTGTGGACCCAGCATAAACTGCGGCCACTCAGTGCTGACTCTGGGGTGCGAGACAGAGGAGATAAGGGTCAGCTGAGTGCCCACACCAGAGCGGCAGTTCCCTGGAGGCAGATCAACAGCCATTTTTTCTTTAAGGGAAGATCGGCTCACTTCTGGATATTCTGAGGCCACACCCCCTGTCTCCCTGGGCAACCAGAGGAGGCCACAGGTGAGCGGGGGATTTCCTGACACTGCTCACAAACCCGGGAAGCTTCCAGGGCGGGGCCGACCCAGAGAGGTGATCGGACGCAAACCTCCAGCAGCAAAGAGGACACAAACCTCCAGCAGCAAAGATGTTTGAACTCAGAACAGCCCGTCTTCTGTAGGCGATTTCGGCAGGAACAGAGACAGAACCCCGCAAAGTTGTCTGTTCTGTTCTGTTCTGTTAGCAGCATCAATCAGGGACGGGGCTAAGCCTGAGTGAACACCTCCTTCCCATCACCTGCATCAAGCACTCAAAGATGTCAGGCCCCATCTCCTCCTGCTAGATAGCGACAGACTGCAGGGGCCTGGCAGACTTCCTTGCGATTCAGGCAGGTGCAAACCCCTGGAGTGTCTGTTCACTGCGGACAACTGGGTTAGCCATCTGCAGAGATACCAATGACTGGGTCCGATGGAGGGGCAAAGTGGGGAAGGAGACGTCAACCTTCCCAGACTGCTCTGTTTGCTGGGTGGCTCCTCCTGACTCCACGCTGCACTGGGGTGAGCCGTGTCAGAGGAGTCACCAGGCCCCTGTGATCCAGTTCCCAGAGACCTTTTGAACTCTCCCACCTGAGAAAGGTGCCGATTGAGACAGTTGATTTGGACCTTTTGAACTGGGCTAAGACTGAGGACTTTTCAGGCGGTGCCCTGGGTGTACGGTTGTAGGAAGGTTTGATTCTCCTTTTCCAACTGGTGCCAGAGGTGGGCGGGCAGGGTGACTTAATTGCTGATTTTTCCACACAGCCGAGACTTCAAGCCAGAGTAAAAGCACAAAAGCAGAGAAGGAGATATATGGAACAGCATAGAGAACCAAGAGATGGATCCAGCTACTTACCGTTATTTGATCTTTGACAAGCCAATTAAAAACATTCAGTGGGGAAAAGATTCCCTATTTAACAACTGGTGCTGGGTAAACTGGCTGGCAACCTGTAGAAGATTGAAACTGGACCCACACCTTTCACCATTAACTAAGATAGACTCTCACTGGAGAAAAGATTTAAACTTAAGACATGAAACTATAAAAATACTTGAAGAAAGTGCAGGGAAAACTCTTGAAGGAATCGGCCTGGGTGAATATTTTATGAGGATGACTCCCCAGGCAATTGAAGCAGTATAAAAATACACTACTGGGACCTGATCAAACTAAAAAGCTTCTGCACAGCCAAGAAGATAGTGAATAAAGCAAGCAGACAGCCCTCAGAATGGAAGAAAATATTTGCAGGTTATACCTCCAATAAAGGTATAATAACCAGAATCCACAGAGAACTCAAACGTATTAACAAGAAAAGAACACGTGACCCCATCTCAGGGTGGGCAAGGGACTTGAAGAGAAACTTCTCTAAAGAAGACCAACGCACAATCTACAAACACATGAAAAAAAGCTCATCATCCTTAATCATCAGAGAAATGCAAATCAAAACTACTCTGAGATATCACCTAACCCCATAAGTGTAGCTCACATAACAAAATCCCAAAACCAGAAATGTTGGTGTGGATGTGGAAGAAAGGGCACACTTCTACACTGCTGGTGGGAATGCCCACTAATACGTTCCTTCTGGAAGGATGTTTGGAGAATACTTAGAGACCTAAAAATAGACCTGCCATTCTATCCTATAATTCCTTTACTAGGTTTATACCCAGAAGACCGAAAGTCACAATATAACAAAGACATCTGTACCAGAATGTTTATTGTAGCCCAATTCATAATTGCTAAGTCATGGAAGAAGCCCAAGTGCCCATCGACCCACGAATGGACTAGCAAATTGTGGTACATGTATACCATGGAATACTATGCAGCCTTAAAGACAGATGGAGACTTTACCTCTTTCATGCTTACATGGCTGGAGCTGGAACATATTCTTCTTAGCAAAGTATCTCAGGAATGGAAGAAAAAGTATCCAATGTACTCAGCCCTACTATAAAGCTAAATTATAGCTTTCACATGAAGACTATAACCCAACTATAGCACAAGACTATGGGGAAAGGGCCAAGGAAGGGGAAGGGAGAGGGGAGGTTATGGTGGAGGGAGGGTAATGGGTGGGGCCACATCTATGGTGCATCTTAGAATGGGTACAGGTGATTGCACTAATGTACACAGCTATGATTTAACAATAAAAAAAAAGACAAAGAAAGAAACTAAGCAAAGAAATGTTAGATTTAAACTTAACCATTCAACATTGGTTTTAACAGACATCTACAGAACATTTCATCCTATCAAAACTGAATACACATTCTTCTCATCAGCCCATGGAAAATACTCCAAAATCAATCACATCTTAGGTCACAAATCTAAACTCAGCAAATTTAAAAGAATAGAAATTATTCCTTGTGTCTTCTTTGACAATCATAGTATAAAAGTGGAACTCAGTAACAACAGAAATCTCATACTCATACAAAAACATAGAAGCTAAATTACTTTTTTTTCTTTTTTTATTTATTTTTATTAAACCATAGCTGTGTACATTAATATGATCGTGGGGCACCATACACTTGGTTCATAGATCGTTTGACACAGTTTCATCACATTAGTTAACATAGCTTTTGTAGCATTTTCTTAGTTATTTTGCTAAGACCTTTAGATTCCACATTTACTAGGATTCACATATACCCTTGTAAGATGCACCGCAGGTGTAATCCCATTAATCCCCCTCCTTCCCTCTCACTCTCCCCTCCCTCCCCTCCCTTTCCCCTTTCTCCCTATACTTAGGTTAGAACTGGGATATAGCTTTCATGTGAAGGTCCTACATTAGTTTCATAATAAGGGTGAGTACATTGGGTACTTTTTCTTCCATTCTTGAGACACTTTACTAAGAAGAATATGTTCCAGCTCTATCCATGTAAACATGGAAGAGGTAAAGTCTCCATCTTTCTTTAAGGCTGCATAATATTGGAAGCTAAATTACTTTAACTGAATGATAGCTGGGTCATGGTCGAGATTCACAAGGAAATTACCAAATTTTTGCAACAAAATGATAATGAAGACATGAATTATCAGAACCTCTGGGATACCGCAAAGGCAGTCCTAAGAGGGAAATTTATAGCACAGCAAGCCTTCCTCAAGAGAACAGAAAGAGAGGAAGTTAAAAACTTAATGGGACATCTCAAGCAATTGGAAAAGGAAGAACACTCCGATCCCAATGCAACAGAAGGAAAGAAATAAGCAAAATTAGAGCAGAATTAAATGAAATTGAAAACAAAAGAATTATACAACAGATCAACCAATCAAAGAATTGGCTTTTTGAAAAGGGCAATAAAATAGATAAACCTTGGCTAAACTAACCAGGAAAAAAAGCGTAAAATCTCTAATTTCATCAAACAGAAATGGTAAAGACAAAATAACAACAGACTCCTCAGAAATTCAAAAAATCCATAATGAATACTACAAGAAACTTTATTCTCAGAAATATGAAAATCTGAAGGAAATTGACCTATACTTGGAAGCATGTCACCTTCCAAGACTTAGCCAGAATCAAGTGGAAATGTTGAACAGGGCTTTATCAAGTTCTAAAATAGCATCAACTATACAAAATCTCCCTAAAAAGAAGAGCCTGGGACCAGATGGCTTCACAACAGAATTCTATCAAACTTTGAAAGAGAAGCTAGTACCTATATTACTCAACTTTTTCCAAAATATAGAAAAAGAAGAAATACTACCCAAAACATTCTATGAAGAAAACATCACGTTGATCCCCAAACCAGGAAAAGACCCAACAAGAAAAGAAAATTATAGATCAATATCACTAATGAATATTGATGCAAAAATATTCAACAAGATCCTAGCAAACAGAATCCAGCAATACATCAAATAAATTATACACGATGACCAGGTGGGTTTTATTCCAGGGTCTCAAGGCTGTTTCAATATATGTTAATCTATAAATATAATTCAGGACATAAACAAATTAAAAAACAAAGACCATATGATTCTCTCAATTGATGCAGAAAAAGCTTTTGATAGTATCCAGCATCCTTTCATGATCAGAACACTGAAGAAAATAGTATAGAAGGGACATTTCTTAAACTGATAGAGGCCATCTACAGCAAACCTACAACCAATATCATATTGAGTGGAGTTAAATTGAAATCATTTCCACTCAGATCAGGAACCAGGCAAGGTTGCCTATTGTCTCCACTGCTCTTTAACATTGTAATGGAAGTTTTAGCCACTGCAATTAGGGAAGAATAGGCGATGAAGGGTATCCATATAGGGTCAGAAAAGATCCAACTTACACTCTTCACAGATGATATGATTGCATATCTGGAAAACACTAGGGATTCTACTACGAAACTCTTAGAAGTGATCAAGGAATACAGCAGTGTCTCAGGTTACAAAATCAGCACCCATAAATCTGTATCCTCTATAGCTATCAACAATAGCCAAGCCAAAAATACAGTAAAGGACTCTATTCTAGTCACAGTAGTGCCAAAGAAGATGAAATATTTGGGAGTTTACCTGACAAAGGACATGAAAGATCTCTATAAAGAGAACTGTGAAACTCTAAGAAAAGAAATAGCTGAAAATGTTAACAAATGGAAAAACATACCATGCTGATGACTGGGAAGAATCAACATTGTCAAAATGTCTATACTACCCAAAGCAATATACAATTTTAATGCAATCCCTATTAAAGCTCGATTGTCGTACTTTAAAGATCTCAAAAAAATAACACATCATTTTATATGGAATCAGAAAAGACCTCGAATAGCAAAGACAGTACTCAGAAATAAAAACAAAGCGGTAGAAATTATGCTACCAGACCTCAGACTATACTGTAAATCAGTAGTGATCAAAACAGCATGGCACTGGCACAAAAACAGAGAGATAGATGTATGGAACAGAATAGAGAACCAAGAGATGAACCCAGCTATTTATCATTATTTGATCTTTGACAAGCCAATTAAAAACATTCGATGGGGAAAGTTTCCCTATTTAACAAATGGTGGTGGGTGAACTGGCTGACGACCTGTAAAAGACTGAATCTGGACCCACACCTTTCACCTTTAACTAAGATAGACTCTCACTGGATTAAAGATTTAAACTTAAGATATGAAACTATAAAAATACTTGAAGAAAGTGCAGGGAAAACTCTTGAAGAAATCGGCCTGGGTAAATATTTTATGAGAAGGACCCCCAGGCAATTGAAGCAGCATCAAAAATATTACACTACTGGGACCTGATCAAACTAAAAAGCTTCTGCATGGAAAGTGCAGGGAAAACTCTTGAAGAAATCGGCCTGGGTGAATATTTTACGAGAAGGACCCCCAGGCAATTGAAGCAGCATCAAAAATATTACACTACTGGGACCTGATCAAACTAAAAAGCTTCTGCATGGCCAGGAACATAGTAAGTAAAGCAAATAGCCCTCAGAATGGGAGAAGATATTTGCAGTTTATGTCTCTGGGTTTAATAACCAGAATCCACAGAGAACTCAAACGTATTAGAAAGAAAAAAACAAGTGATCCCATCTCAGGTGGGCAAGGGAGTTGAAGAGAAACTTCTCTGAAGAAGACAGGTGCACAGCCTACAGACACATGAAAAAATGCTCATCATCCTTAATCATCAGTGTAATGCAAATCAAAACTATTTTGAGCTATCATCTAACTCCAGTAAGACTAGCCCACATCACAAAATCCCAAAACCGGAGATGTTGGCATAGATTGGAGAAGAGGCAACACTTTTACATTGCTGGTGGGAATGCAAACTAACACGGTTCTTTTGGAAAGACGTTTGGAGAATACTTAGAGATCTAAAAATAGACCTGCCATTCGATCCTGTAATTCCTCTACTAGGTATATATCCAGAAGACCAAAAATCACATTATAACTAAGATATTTGTACCAGAATGTTTACTGAACCCCAATTCATAATTGCTAAGTCATGTAAAAAGCCCAAGTGCCCATCAACCCACGAATGGATCAATAAATTGTGGTATATGTACACCATGGAATATTATGCAGCCTTAAAGAATGATGGAAACTTTACGTCTTTCATATTCACATGGATGGAGCTAGAACATATTCTTCTTAGCAAAATATCTCAAGTATGGAAGAAAAAGTATCCAAGGTACTCAGCCCTACTATGAAACTAATTTATAGCTTTCATATGAAAGCTATAACCCTATTGCAGCACAAGTATATGGGGAAAGGGGCAAGGGGGGGGAGGATGGGTGGATGGAGGGTAATTGGTGGAACTACACCTACTGTGCACCTTATAAGGGTACAAGTGAAACTTACTAAATGCAGAATATAAATGCACAATAACTAAGAAAATGCCATGAAGGCTATGTTAACCAGTTGTATAAAAATATTTCAAATTGTATCTAAAACCAGCACATTGTACCCCATGATTGCATTAATGTATACAGCTATGATTTAATAAAAAGTAAATAAATAAAAACAATGGCTAAGAAAGACTGGGGAAGGTCAGGGGAAGTTCTCTTACTCTATCACACAATAGGGTGAATATACTTAATAATAAGATATTGTATATCTCAAAATAGCTAGTTGAGAGAATTACAATGTGCCTACCGCAAAAAATGACAAATGTTTGCAGTGACAGATATGCCAGTTACCCTAATTTCATCATTATGCAATGTGTACTTGTATCAAAACATCACATTGTATCCTTCACACATAATAATTGTACATATTTTCAATGTTGCAATGTACAATTATTATGTGTTAATATGTATGTTATATGTACTTATGTATTTATATCATCTACATTAAGCATAGATACTTTAATATATAATATGAGGCAATCAATAATATATACACCTAAATATATATCATATTTATTTCTTAAAATTACACTCTTCGTAATTTTACTCTTGTTTCACTTTACATTTCATTGCTCATCATTTTCTCTCTTACTATCTCCCTTTCCAGCTGCACAGTAAAGTACGTGAAGTTTTCTGAATTCTCCATCTTCTCTCCTGTGTCATTTAAGACATTGCCTCCTCAGCCTAAAAAACTTATGTTTTCCACTTTTTCTTAACTGGGACAACAGTTAATTTTGTTTCAAGAGTCTTTCAGGACTCTCACATAACACCTAAAGTCTTCTCAGTCTTCAGCTCCATGAAACTTTCTTCAATGCCTAATCTAAATTTAGTGTATTTAATTTGTGCTTCCACAGCTCTCTTCTTATTTACTTTTGATACATGTACAACATGTATCAAAATAATTTGATACATGTACAACATGTATCAAAATAATTTATCATGGCCCTTTTATTCCACACTAATTATATCAAATGTATAAATTCAATTAAGTTTTGCTTTCTTTTCAAAGTGAGTCAAAATATTACTGAAATTGAACAATGTATTCTGTTCATAGGTTGAAGAAGCCAGTCCCCTGAGAATTTCCCTTAGAAAGGAATATGAGAATCAGACAAGCAGCATATGATGCCTGCAATTTGATGGCAGAAGGAGGGGCTGTGGTAAGTAGTTTGCCTGAATCTCATCTGACTCTGGCATATCTTGCCCTGACTACAGGAAAACTCTGAAACACTTACAGAAGTTTGGATGGGTTGTATAGGGAAATGGAGAGAAGACTCGGGTCACCAGGCTCAAGTAACTGAGGAGATTTAGTAAGACATTAGGACAGAATTCTCATTTCATTGATGATCTTCACTTCTCTCTCTCCCTCTTCCTTGTCCCTTCTAGGAGGAATCCCACTCTACATTTCTAGGGATTTAACAAACCAACATTTGAAGACTAATAAGATTTGAGAGTTCAGAAGGATGGTAAGAATTGAGAAGTATTAGTCACTTTCAGGGCAAAACTTTTCTCAATTTTTGTTTATGGACCAGTGGAAAGTCACTTTTTTTTCCAGCAAATGTTGAAATCATATGTTGATCCACTCATTTCGTTTCAGCAAATGTTTAACTTTATTTCTGAAGTCTCATTTGATAAGGAGTAACATATTTTGGAATAAGAAATGTAATTCCTATACCTGAAGACTTAGAAACCTAATGATGAAGTCATGTACCTTAACAATTGTAATGGAATATGATATATGTTTCAGTATAGACAAAAACAGTTACATAGAAATATAAAATTTGATCTTTTCAAATCTCATTTGCTTTTCTTCTCAGGTTTCCTGTCATGACACATGACATAAGTTATCCCAGTTACACATCCTGGAAACCTGTTAGGCATGTGAAAATGTGTCTCTAATCTTCTCTACATTCAGAGACTCATTGAATCAGAGAAGTTATAAAATTATTTATTATGATTTTCATTCATTCCCCAGTATCACTCACTTGGGCAGAAATAGTTATTGCACATTACCACGTGGAATTCCTGTTTCCAGCCTCTGTCTTTAGAATTCCACTTCAAATACATAAATCTAGATATACTCTGCCATAATTTTAAATTCTTCAATTCTCAAGCATTTGGTATGATCTACTTTATTCCTGAATTTTATATTCATCTAATTTAATCTTATGAAGGAATAGGTCAATACCAGACCTGCCTTGCAGTAAATACCCAGAGCTGCATTATACACCTTGTACATGGATCAGCACAATAGACAGCCATCTGTGTAAAGCCACCCCAAAGCTATATCTGAGAGCTCATATAAAACAATAGCACGAGAGGTAAAAGAAAGCAATAAGGTCTTAGCAAACAGGATAAACAAAAAGCACCCTACATATCAATTCTATCAATCAACATGAGCAGTTTGAATGCTCCACTTAGGAGACATAGATTGTTGAATAAATGAAAAGATATAACTCAAGTATCTTCCATCTCCAGAAAGCATATATAACCCACAAGGTCTCATACAAAGTCAATGTGAAAGAATAGGAAAAAAATATTCCATGAAAATGGATATTTAAAAAAAAAAGGTGTAGCCATTCTCAGATCAGAAAAATGGAATGACAAAGGGGACAGAAGCTATCAAAATCTCTGAGATTCACATTTTACCACAAAGACATTTGCACTAAAATGTTTATTGCAGCTCAATTCATAATTGCCACATTGTGGAAGTAACCTAAGTGCCCAACAACCCATGAATGGATCAACAAACTGTGGTATATGTATACCATAAATTATTATTTAGCCAATAAAAAGATGGAGACTTTACATCTTTTACATTTACCTGGATGGAGTTGAAATACATTCTTCTTAGTAAAGCATTGCAAGAATGGAAAAATAAATATCCAAAGTACTCCATACTAATATGAAGTCAATATATAAACAAATGCTCTAAAGTAAAATAAAATAAAATAATTTTGGCCAGAACAACAACAAAAAATCTCAGCAAAAGCAGTTTATAGCCTTACATGCTTACATTGAAAACACAGAAAGATTTACAAATCAACAATCTAGTGACACATCTCAAAGAACTAGTAAAGGAAGAGCAGATCAAATCCAAACCTAGCAGAAGAAAAGAAGCAGGTAAGGTCACAGAAGAATTAAAGAAAATGGAAAACAAAAGAAAATAAGAAAGGGTCAATGAAACAAAAAGATGGTTCTTTGAAAAGATAAACAAAATTGTTTGACCTCTTGTTAGATTAACCAGAAATAAAAGAGAAAGGACCCAAATAAGCACAATCAGAAATAAGAAAGGAACTATTACAACTGATACCACAGAATTACAAAGTATTATCTATGAATACTTTGAAATTCTCTATGCATATAAACTTGAATCCATAGAGGAAAGGGAAAAACAAATGGATCTTCAGCATTTTTAAAATATACTTGTTGGAAATGTATTTCTTTCCCAATTGGATCTTTTGCTTTTAATTAGATTATTTGATTTTTTCTTACTGAGTTGTTGGAACTCCTTATATATTCTACTTATTAATCCCTTGTCAGATGGGTAGTTTACAAACATTTTATCTCATAATGTAGGTTGTGTCTTCACTTTGTTGTTTGTGTGTGTGTGTGTGCCAAAGCTTTTTAGGGATATTACTCAAGAAGTCCTTGCCCAGACCAATGTTCTGAAGCTGTTTCAAACGTTTTCTTTCAATTGTTTCATAGTTTTGGGTATTAGATTTAAACTTTTAATTCATTACTATTTGATTTTGGATGTGGTAAGACGTAAGGATCTATTTTTATTTTTCTGCACAGGGATAGCCAGTTTCCCAGCACTATTTTTTGAAGAGACTGTCCTTTCCCAATTGGAAGTTTTTGGCACCTTCTTTCAAAGATAAGTTCACTATAGACATATACATTTATTTTGGGGTTTCCTATTCTTCTGCATTGGTCTAACATGTCTGTTTTTATGCCAGCATCATGTCTTTCTTTCTTTCTTTCTCTTTCTTTCTTTCTTTCTTTCTTTCTTTCTTTCTTTCTTTCTTTCTTTCTTTCTTTCTTTCTTTCTTTCTTTCTTTCTTTCTTTCTTTCTTTCTTTCTTTCTTTCTTTCTTTTTTGTTTACTGCAGCTCTGTAGTATATTTTGAAGTGAGGTAACATGATTCCTCCACTTTTGTTCTTTTTGTTTAGAATGTCTTTTCATATTCTGGATTGCTTGTGGTTCCATATATATTTCAGGAGTATGCTTTTCTACTTCTGTAAAGAATGACTGTTATTTTGATGGAGATTGCACTACATCTGTTGATTGGGTAGTGTGGATATTTTAAAAATATTGATTCTTCCAAACCACGAGCATGGAACATCTTCCCATTTTTTGTGCCCTTTTTAATTTCTCTCATCAATGTTGTATAGTTTTCTTAAAGCTACTAATCATTCCTCTGATTGTTTATTCCTAGGCTTTTTTTTTCTTTTTTTAAAATAATTTACTTATTTATTCTTTTTATTGTTAGATCATAGCTGTGTACATTAGTGCAATCAAGGGGTATGATATCCTGGTTTCATATACAACTGAAATATTCTCATCAAACTGTTCAACGTAGCGTCCGTGGCATTTTCTTAGTTATTGTATGTAGACATTTGTATTCTGCATTTAGTAGGTATCACCTGTACCCATTCTAAGATGCACCATAGGTGTGACCCCACCCATTACCTTCCCTCTACCCTAACCTGCCCCCTCCCTTTCCCTTTTCCCATATTCTTGTGCTATAGTTGGGTTATAGCCTTCATATGAAAGCTATAAATTAGATACTTTTTCTTCCATTCTTGAGATACTTTGCTAAGAAGAATATGTTCCAGCTCCATCTATGTAAGCATGAAAGAGGTAAAGTCTCCATTTTCTTTAAGGCTGCATAATATTCCATGGTATACATGTACCGCAATTTGCTAGTCCATTCATGGGTCGATGGGCACTTGGGCTTCTTTCATGACTTAGCAATTATGAATTGGGCTGCAATAAACATTCTGGTACAGATGTCTTTGTTATGTTTTGATTTTTGGTCTTCTGGATACATACCTAGTAAAGGAATTATAGGATCAAATGGCAGGTCTATTTTTCGATCTCTAAGTATTCTCCAAACATCCTTCCAGAAGGAACATATTAGTGGGCATTCCCAAGAGCAGTGTAGAAGTGTGCCCTCTTCTCCACATCCACGCCGACATCTCTGGTTTTGGGATTTTGTTATGTGGGCTACTCTTACCGGGGTGATATCTCTAAGTAGTTTTGATTTGCATTTCTCTGATGATTAAGGATGATGAGCTTTTTTTCATGTGTCTGTAGATCATGCGTCTGTCTTCTTTAGAGAAGTTTCTCTTCAAGTCCTTTGCCCAACCTGAGATGGGATCACTTGTTCTTTTCTTGCTAATACATGTGAGTTCTCTGTGGATTCTGGTTATTAAACCTTTATCAGAGGTATAACCTGCAAATATTTTCTCCCATTCTGAGGGCTGTCTGCTTGCTTTACTTACTATGTTCTTGGCTGGGCAGAAGCTTTTTAGTCTGATCAGGTCCCAGTAATGTATTTTTGATACTGCTTCAATTGCCCAGGGAGTCTTCCTCATAAAATATTCACCCAGGTTGATTCCTTCAAGAGTTTTTCCTGCACTTTCTTCAAGTACTTTTATAGTTTCATGTCTTAAGTTTAAATCTTTTATCCAGTGAGAGTCTATCTTAGTTAATGGTGAAAGGTGTGGGTCCAGTTTCAATCTTCTACAGGTTGCCAGCCAGTTTACCCAGCACCATTTGTTAAATAGGGAATCTTTTCCCCACTGAATGTTTTTCATTGGCTTGTCAAATGTCAAACAACGGTAAGTAGCTGGATTCATCTCTTGGTTCTCTATTCTGTTCCAGACATCTACTTCTCTGCTTTTGTGCCAGTACCATGCTGTTTTGATCACTGTCGATTTGTAGTACAGTCTCAGGTCTGGTAGAGTGATTCCTCCTGCTATGTTTTTATTTCTGAGTAATGTTTTAGCTATTTGAGGTTTTTTCTGATTCCATATAAAATAAAGTATTATTTTTTGAAGATCTTTAAAATATGACAATGGAGCTTTAATAAGAATTGCATCAAAATTATATATTGCTTTGGGTAGTATAGACATTTTAACAATGTTCATTCTTCCCAGCCATGAGCAAGGTATGTTTTTCCATTTGTTAACATCTTCAGCTATTTCTTTTCTTTTTTTTTTTTTTTTGACTTTTTTTTTTGACTTTTTTTTTTTTTATTAAATCATAACTGTATACAATGATATGATTATGGGGCATCATACACTCACTTCATAAACCATTTGACACATTTTTATCACAGTGGTTAACATAGCCTTTCCGGCGTTATCTCAGTTACTGTGCCAAAACATTTACATTCTATATTTACCAAGTTTCGCAAATACCCCTATAATATGCACCACAGGTGTGATCCCACCGATTCCCCTCCCTCTACCCACCCCCCCTTTCCCACTTCCCCCTATTGTTAAGTTGTAGCTGGGTTATAGCTTTCATGTGAGAGTCCCAAATTAGTTTCATAGTAGGGCTGTGTACATTGGGTATTTTTTCTTCCATTCTTGGGATACTTTACTAAGAAGAATATGTTCCAGCTCCATCCATGTAAACATGAAAGAGGTAAAGTCTCCATCTTTCTTTAAGGCTGCATAGTATTCCAAGGTATACATATACCACAATTTATTAATCCATTCGTGGATCGATGGGCACTTGGGCTTTTTCCATGACTTAGCTATTATGAATTGGGCTGCAATAAACATTCTGGTACAAATATCTTTGTTATGTTGTGATTTTTGGTCTTCTGGGTATATGCCTAGCAGAGGAATTACAGGATTGAATGGCAGATCTATTTTTAGATCTCTGAGTGTTCTCCATATATCTTTCCAAAAGGAATGAATTAATTTGCATTCCCACCAGCAGTGCAGAAGTGTTCCCTTTTCTCCGCATCCACGCCAACATCTCTGGTCTTGAGATTTTGTGATATAGGCTAGTCTCATTGGAGTTAGATGATATCTCAAAGTAGTTTTGATTTGCATTTCTCTGATGATTAAAGATGATGAGCATTTTTTCATATGTCTGAAGGCCGTGCGCCTGTCTTCTTCAGAGAAGTTTCTCTTCAAATCCCTTGCCCAGCCTGCGATGGGATCCCTTGTTTTTTTCTTGCTGATGCGTTTGAGTTCTCTGTGGATTCTGGTTATTAAACCTTTGTCAGAGATATACCCTGCAAATATCTTCTCCCATTCTGAGGGCTGTCTGCTTGCTCTGCTTACTGTGTTCTTAGCTGTGCAGAAGCTTTTTAGTTTGATCAAGTCCCAGTAGTGTATTTTTGAAGCTGCTTCAATTGCCCGGGGGGTTCTCCTCATGAAATACTCACCCAGACCAATTTCTTCAAGGGTTTTCCCTGCATTCTCCTCTAGTATTTTTATAGTTTCATGTCTTAAGTTTAAATCTTTAATCCAATGAGAGTCTATCTTCGTTAATGGTGAAAGGTGTGGGTCCAATTTCAGTCTTCTGCAGGTTGCCAGCCAGTTCACCCAGCACCATTTGTTAAATAGGGAATCTTTTCCCCACTGAATGTTTTTAATTGGCTTGTCAAAAATCAAATAGCGGTAAGTAGCTGGATTCATCTCTTGGTTCTCTATTCTGTTCCAGATATCTACTTCTCTGTTTTTGTGCCAATACCATGCTGTTTTGATCACTATCGATTTGTAGTAAAGTCTGAGGTCTGGTAGTGTGATTCCTCCTGTTTTGTTTTTATTTCTGAGTAATGTCTTGGCTATTCGAGGTTTTTTCTGATTCCATATAAAACGAAGTAATGTTTTTTCAAGATCTTTAAAATATGACAGTGGAGCTTTAATAGGGAGTGCGTTGAAATTATATATTGCTTTGGGTAGTATGGACATTTTGATAATGTTGATTCTTCCTAGCCATGAGCATGGTATGTTTTTCCATTTGTTAACATTTTCAGCTATTTCTTTTCTTAGAGTTTCATAGTTCTCTTTATAGAGATCTTTCACGTCTTTTGTTAGGTAAATTCCCAAATATTTCATCTTCTTTGGCGCTACTGTGAATGGGATAGAGTCCTTAACTGCTTTTTCAATTTGACTGTTGTTGGTGTATATAAAGGCTACCGATTTATGAATGTTGATTTTGTAACCTGAGACGCTGCTGTATTCCTTGATCACTTCTAGGAGTTTTGTAGTAGAGTCCCTAGTATTTTCCAGATACACTATCATATCATCTGCAAAGAGCGAGAGTTTGATCTCTTCTGACCCTATATGGATACCCTTGATCGCCTTTTCTTCCCTAATGGCGGTGGCTAAAACTTCCATTACAATGTTGAAAAGCAATGGAGACAATGGGCAGCCTTGTCTGGTTCCTGATCTGAGTGGAAATGATTCCAATTTAACTCCATTCAATATGATATTGGCTGTGGGTTTGCTGTAGATAGCCTCTATCAGTTTAAGAAAAGTCCCTTCTAGACCAATTTTCTTGAGTGTTCTGATCATGAAGGGATGCTGGATATTATCAAAAGCTTTTTCTGCATCAATTGAGAGAATCATATGGTCTTTGTTTTTTAATTTGTTTATGTGCTGAATTACATTTATAGATTTACGTATATTGAACCAGCCTTGAGACCCTGGGATAAAACCAACTTGGTCATGATGTATAATTTGTTTGATGTGTTGCTGGATTCTGTTTGTTAGGATCTTGTTGAATATTTTTGCATCTATATTCATTAGTGATATTGGTCTATAATTTTCTTTTCTTGTTGGGTCTTTTCCTGGTTTGGGGATCAGGGTGATGTTTGCTTCATAGAACGTGTTGGGTAGTCTTCCTTCTTTTTCTACATTTTGGAACAGGTTGAGTAATATAGGTACTAATTCCTCTTTAAAGGTTTGGTAGAATTCTGACGTGAAACCATCTGGTCCCGGGCTTTTCTTTTTAGGGAGGTTTTGTATAGTTGATGCTATTTCTGAACTTGATATGGGTCTGTTCAACATTTCCACTTGATTCTGGTTAAGTCTTGGAAGGTGGCGTGCTTCCAAGTATTGGTCTATTTCCTTCAGATTTTCACATTTCTGAGAATAAAGTTTCTTGTAATATTCATTAAGGATTTTTTGGATTTCTGATGAGTCTGTGGTTATTTCGTCTTTGTTGTTTCTGATTGATGATATTAGGGATTTTACTCTTTTTTTCCTGATTAGGTTGGCCAGAGGTTTATCTATTTTATTGACCTTTTCAAAAAACCAGCTTTTTGATTTATTGATCTGTTGTATTATTCTTTTGTTTTCAATTTCATTTAATTCTGCTCTAATTTTGGTTATTTCTTTTCTTCTACTGGGTTTGGGGTTGGAATGTTCTTCCTTTTCCAGTTGCGTGAGATGTCCCATTAAGTTGTTAACTTCCTCTCTTTCCGTTCTCTTGAGGAAGGCTTGCAGTGCTATAAATTTCCCTCTTAGAACTGCCTTTGCAGTGTCCCAGAGGTTCTGATAGTTTGTGTCTTCATTGTCATTTTGTTCCAAAAAATTGGTGATTTCTTTCTTAATCTCATCTCTGACCCAGCTATCATTCAGCATAAGGTTATTTAACTTCCATGTTTTTGTATGGGTATGCAGATTCCTGTTGTTACTCAATTCAAGTTTTATTCCATGATGGTCCGAGAAGATGCATGGAATAATTTCTATTCCTTTAAATTTACTGAGGTTAGACTTGTGACCTAAAATGTGATCAATTTTGGAGTAAGTTCCGTGGGCTGATGAGAAGTATGTGTATTCAGTTTTGTTGGGATGAAATGTTCTGTAGATGTCTGCTAAATCTAAATATTGGATGGTTAGGTTTAAATCTAAGATTTCTTTGCTCAGCTTCTTTTTGGAGGATCGATCCAACACTGCCAAGGGAGTGTTGAAATCTCCAACGATTATGGAGCTGGAGGAAATCAAGTTACTCATGTCTGTTAGAGTTTCTCTTATAAATTGAGGTGCATTCTGGTTGGGTGCATAGATATTAATAATTGAGATCTCGTCATATTGAGTATTACCCTTAACAAATATGAAGTGACCGTTCTTGTCCTTCCTTACTTTTGATGGTTTAAAGCCTACTGTATCTGCAAATAAAATTGCAACACCTGCTTTTTTCTGATTACCATTTGCCTGAAATATGGATGACCATCCTTTCACCCTGAGTCTGTATTTGTCTTTTAAGTTGAGATGTGACTCTTGTATGCAACAAATATCTGGCTTGAGTTTTTGTATCCAGTCAGCTAACCTATGCCTCTTTAGAGGACAGTTTAAGCCATTCACATTGATGGAGAGTATTGATAAGTCTGGTGGAATTTTGGGTGTCGAGTTTTTCAAAGGTCCAGTGGACATTTTTAATCCTTTCGCCAGTGTGGAAGTTGGAGTTTGATCCGAAGTTTCTGGGTGATTTTACTTTTGTGGTATAGGATTGGGTTGGTCATTGTGGAGGATAGGTCTGAGAACATCCTGAAGAGCTGATTTACTTATGGCAAATTTTTTCAACGTATGAATGTCATTGAAGTATTTAATTTCTCCATCATAGATGAAACTCAATTTAGCTGGATACAAGATCCTGGGTTGAAAGTTTTTTTGCTTTAGGAGATTAAAAGTTGATGACCAGCCTCTTCTTGCTTGAAAAGTTTCAGCAGAGAGATCTGCAGTTATTCTAATATTCTTACCTTTGTACGTTATAGTTTTCTTTCGCCGGGTTGCTTTGAGAATCTTCTCTTTCATGTTAACTTTAGTGAAGCTAATTATGATATGTCTGGGAGATGGCTTATTGGGGTTGAATCGTGCTAGGGTTCTGAAGCTGTCTGCTATCTGAATTTCAGATTCTCTGGGCATATCTGGAAAATTTTCTTTCATAATTTCATGTAGAAGGGCCTCTGTGCCCTTGGCAGCCACTTCATCGTTCTCCGGAATCCCTATAACCCTTACGTTGTTTTTTTTCGAATTATCTGAGAGTTCTCTGAGTGAGTGATCCGTTTTTGCTCTCCATTTCTCTTCCTCTTTGAGAGATTGGGAGCGTTCGAAGACTTTATCTTCAATGTCAGAAATCCTTTCTTCTGCTTGCTCCATTCTGTTACTGAGGGATTCTTCTGTATTTTTCATATCCTTGAGGGCTGTAAGTTCTTGTTTCAGTGTGTCTAAGTCTTTGGTGGTTTTGTCTTTAAATTCGTTAAATTCTTGAGACAATTTTTGAATTTCTCCTCGAATTCCTAATTCCATTTTATTGATCTTCTCTGCAAACCAAATTCTGAATTCGACTTCTGACATCTCAGCCAGTTGTTTATGAATGGGATCTTCAATCACATCTGCCGTATCTTTTCTTGGGGGGGGTTGATCTATTCTGGTTATTCATGTTACCAGAGTTTTTCCGCTGATTCCGCCCCATGGTTTACTCCCTTTGGTTTTTCCCCTGGGGTTTTATCGAGGGCCCGTACAGTGTTGTGGCCTGAGAAACTGGGGCCCTGTCTGGTGTGGTGGAGCAAAGTGGTTCTGTCTTGTTTTCAGCTGGTTTCTGTTCGATCCTATTGCAACTTCTACTCTGGCTTGAAGTCTCAGCTGTGTGGAAAAATCAGCAATTAAGTCACCCCGCCTGCCCCCCTCTGGCCCCAGTTGGAAAAGGAGAATCAAACCTTCCTACAATCGCACACCCAGGGCACCGCCTGAAAAGTCCTCAGTCTATTAGCCCAGTTCAAAAGGTCCGAATCAACTGTCTCAATCGGCACTTGTCTCGGGTGGAAGGGTTCAAGAGGTCTCTGGGAACTGGATCACAGGGGCCTGGTGACTCCTCTGACACAGTTCACCCCAGTGCAGCGTGGAGTCAGGAGGAGCCACCCAGCAAACAGAGCAGTCTAGGAAGGTTGACGTCTCCTTCCCCACTTTGCCCCTCCGTCGGACCCAGTCACTGGTATCTCTGCAGATGGCTAACCCAGTTGCCTGCAGTGAACAGATACTCCAGGGATTTGCACCTGCCTGAATCGCAAGGAAGTCTGCCAGGCCCCCGCAGACTGCCGCTATCTAGCAGGAGGAGATGGGGCCTGACATCTTTGAGTGTTTGATGCAGGTGATGGGAAGGAGGTGTTCACTCAGGCTTAGCCCCGTCCCTGATGGATGCTGCTAACAGAACAGAACAGAACAGACAACTTTGTGAGGTTCCGTCTCTGTTCCTGTCGTCGCCTACAGAAGACGGGCTGTTTTGAGTTCAAACGTCTTTGCTGCTGGAGAATTGCGTCTGAACACCTCTCTGGGTCGGCCCCGCCCTGGAAGCTTCCCGGGTTTGTGAGCCGCGTCACCCGGTGGCCTTCTCTGGTTGCCCAGGGAGACAGGGGGTGTGGCCTCAGAATATCCAGAAGTGAGCGTTCTGCCGTTAAAGAAAAAACGGCTGTTGATCTACCTCCAGGGAACTGCTGCTCTGGTGTGGGCACTCAGGCAACCCTTTTCTCCTCTGTCCCGCGCCCCAGAGTCAGCACTGAGCGGCCGCAGTTTGTGCTGGGTTCACACCCCTTAAGAGATCCCCCAAGAATCAGAACTCTTGGGGGATGGGCCCCCAGACCCCGATTGGGAGTGGGGCGGGGGGAAGCTAGAGTTTCATTCAGTTTTACGCAATACTACGGTCC
This sequence comes from Nycticebus coucang, assembly GCF_027406575.1. Taxonomy (NCBI): domain Eukaryota; kingdom Metazoa; phylum Chordata; class Mammalia; order Primates; family Lorisidae; genus Nycticebus; species Nycticebus coucang. The sequence continues at coordinate 44,808,995 of NC_069801.1, read as the reverse complement.
GTGGAGGGCTCCTGCACTGCACCGCAGGGAAGTGCCACCAAGGCTTGATTTCCCCTCAGCAGAGTGCCCTCTCCTCGCTCACGTGTCCCAGAGTCAGCGCTGACCTGACGCAGCTCAGGCACTGTGCACTCCCCTCGAGAAATCACCCAAGGATCCGAACTCCTGGGGGATAGGCCCTCAGACCCCGAGTGAGAGTAGGGGTTCTCAGCTCTCAGCGGGGAGGCCAGAGTCTTATTCAGTCTTGGGCCCGTATGCCCGGGGAGGGTTGCTGTACTGCACCGCAGGGAAGTGCCGCGAGGCGTGACTCCCCCTCAGCCTGGTGCCCTCTCCTCACTCGCGAGCCTCAGAGTCAATGCTGACCAGTCGCGACTCGGGGACTGTCCACTCCCCTTGAGAAATCACCCAAGGATTCGAATTCCTGGGGGATAGGCCCTCAGACCCCGAGTGAGAGTAGGGGCTCTCAGCTCTCAGCGTGGAGGCTAGAGTCTTATTCAGTCTTGTGCCCGGGAGGGTTGGTGCACTGCACTGCAGGGAAGTGCCACGAGGCGTGACTCCCCCTCAGCCTGGTGCCCTCTCCTCACTCGAGCTCCTCAGAGTCAATGCTGACCAGTCGCAACTCGGGGACTGTCCACTCCCCTTGAGAAATCACCCAAGGGTCTGAAGTCCTAGGGGACAGGCCTCCAGACCTCAGTGGGTGGGAGGGGAGCGCCGGGGATTCAGGGTTGCCGGCAAAGGATTCCCAAAGTTTTATTCAGCCCTATGTCCGGCAGGAGAACGCCACGGCACCCCAGTAGGGGAGGTAGGTCCAGTTTTTAGAAGGTCTCTCCTGTGGAGTGTAGTGGGAGGGCCTTTAATTTCTGCCCGCTTGTTCAATTTTGGGGCTCTAGAGCCGGTCTCATGGGGGAGGGGAACTCCCGTCCGCTTGGTGGTGGATTTTGTACCTTTTGTTTGCGTCCTTGTGATCACAGCTTGCCTCAGCGGTGTTGATGTGCGTTCTTCAGCCTTCTCTCTTGGTGAGGCTCAAGTCCACCAGGATACTTACTAAATTCCTGTCCCTTAACTCTCCTTCTGGACGGGAGCCTTTGTTGAAAGCTGGCTTCAGTCCGCCATCTTGTCTCCCCCCCCAGCTATTTCTTTTCTTAAAGTTTCATAGTTCTCTTTGTAGAGATCTTTCACGTCTTTTGTTAGGTAAATTCCCAAATATTTCATCTTCTTTGGTACTACTGTGAAAGGGATAGAGTCCTTGACTGTTTTTTTAGGCTTGGCTATTGTTGGTATGTATAAAGGCTGCAGATTTATGGGTGTTGATTTTGTAGCTGAGACATTGCCATATTTCTTGATCACTTCTAAAAGTTTTGTAGTAGAATCCCTAGTGTTTTCCAGAAATACAATCATGTCGTCTGCGAAGAGTGAAAGTTTGATCTCTTCTGACCCTATGTGGATACCCTTGATCGCCTTTTCTTCCCTAATCGCGACGGCTAAAACTTCCATTACAATGTTAAAGAGCAATGGAGACAATGGGCAACCTTGCCTGGTTCCTGATCTAAGTGGAAATGATTTCAATTTAACTCCATTCAATACGATATTGGCTGTGGGTTTGCTGTAGATATCCTCTATTAGTTTAAGAAATATCCCTTCTATTCCAATTTTCTTAAGTGTTCTGATCATGAGGGGATGCTGGATATTATCAAAAGCTTTTTCTCCATCAATTGAGAGAATCATATGGTCTTTAGTTTTTAGTTTGTTTATGTGCTAAATTACATTTATAGATTTACGTATATTGAACCAGCCTTGATACCTTGGGATAAATCCCACTGGATCATGGTGCATAATTTTTTTGATGTATTGTTGGATTCTGTTTGTTAGGATATTGTTGAGTATTTTTGCATCAATATTCATTAGTGATATTGGTCTATAATTTTCTTTTCTTGTTGGGTCTTTCCCTGGTTTAGGGATCAAAGTGATGTTTGCTTCGTAGAATGTGTTGGGTAGTATTCCTTCTTTTTCTATATTTTGGAACAGGTTGAGTAATATAGGTACTAGTTCTTCTTTAAAGGTTTGGTAGAATTCTGACATAAAGCCATCTGGTCCTGGGCTTTTCAGGAGATTTTGTGTAGTTGATGCTATTTCAGAACTTGATATGGGCCTGTTGAACATTTCCACTTCATTCTGGTTAAGTCTTGGTAGGTGGTGTACTTCCAGGTATTGGTCAATTTCTTTAAGATTTTCATATTTCTGGGTGGCGCCTGTGGCTCAAAGGAGTAGGGCACCAGCTCCATATGCCGGAGGTGGAGGGTTCAAACCCAGCCCTGGCCAAAAAAAAAAAAAAAGAAAAGATTTTCATATTTCTGAGAGTAAAGTTTCTTGTAATATTTGTTAAGGATTTTTGAATTTCTGAGAGGTCTGTTGTTATTTCATCTTTACCATTACTGACTGATGAAATTAGAGATTTTACTCTTTTTTTTCTGGTTAGGTTAGCCAAAGGTTTATCTATTTTATTGATCTTTTCAAAAAGATTGTGGATTTATTGATCTGTTGTATAATTCTTTTGTTTTCAATTTCATTTAATTCTGCTCTGATTTTCTTTATTTCTTTTCTTCTGCTGGGTTTATGGTTGCAATGTTCTTCCTTCTCTAGTTACTTGAAGTGTCCCATTAAGTTATTAACTTCCTCTTTCTGTTTACTTGAGGAAGACTTGTAGTGCTGTAAATTTCCCTCTTAGGACTGCTTTTGCAGTATCCCAGAGGTTCTGATAGTTCATGTCTTCATTGTTTTGTTCCAAAAATTTGGTGGTTTCCTTCTTAATCTCATCTATAACCCATCTATCCTTCAGCATAAGGTTATTTAACTTCCATGTTTTTGTATGGGTATGGAGATTCCTGTTGTTATTGAGTTCAACTTTTATTCCATGATGGTCTGAGAAGATGCAAGGAATAATTTCTATATTTTTTAATTTGCTGATGTTAGATTTGTGGCTTAGAATGTGGCCAATTTTGGAGTATGTTTGTGGGCTGATGAGAAGAATGTGTATTCAGTTTTGTTGGGATGAAATGTTCTGTAGATGTCTGTTATGTCCCGATGTTGAATGGTTAAGTTTAAATCTAAAATTTCTTTGCTTAGCTTCTTCTTGGAGTATCTATCCAGCACTGCTATAGGGGTGTTAAAATCTACAACTACTATGGAACTGGAAGAAATTCAGTTGCTCATGTCTGTTAGAGTTTCTCTTATAAATTGAGGTACGTTCTGGTTGGGTGCATAAATATCAATAATTGAAATCTCATCATATTGAGTGTTACCTTTAACAAATATGAAGTGTCCATCCTTATCCTTCCTTATTTTGGTTGGTTTAAAGCCTATTGCATCTGCAAATAGGATTGCAATGCCTGCTTTTTTCTGCTTTCCGTTTGCCTAGAGTATAGATCCATCCCTTCACTTTGAATCTATTTATTGTTTTAGGGTAAGACGAGATTCTTGTATGCAGCCGATATATGGCTTTAGTTTTTGTATTTGGTCAGTCAACATATGCCTTTTTAGAGGACAATTTAAACCATTCACATTAATTGAGAATATTGATAAGCCTTTTGAAAGTCTGGTGGACGTTTTTAATCCTTTTTGCGACTGTGGAAGTTGGAATTTGATCAAAATTTTCTGAGTGGGTTTACTTTTGTGGTGGAGGATTATGCTGGTCTTTATGAAGGATGGGTCTGAGAATATTCTGGGGAGCTGGTTTAGTTATGGCAAAGTTCTTCAAGATGTGAATGTCATGAAAGTATTTAATTTCTCCATCATAAATGAAACTCAGTTTAGCTGGGTACAGGATCCTGGGTTGAAAGTTATTTTGTTTTAGGAGATTAAAAGTCGCTGACCATCCTCTTCTAGCTTGAAAGGTTTTAGCAAATAGATCTGCAGTTATTCTAATATTCTTCCCCTTGTAGGTAATCGTTTTCTTTTGTCTGGCTGCTTTCAGAATTTTCTCCTTGATATTAACTTTAGTGAAATTGATTATGATGTGTCTGGGAGATGTCTTATTTGGGTTAAGTTGTGCTGGAGTTCTGATACTGTCTGCTATCTGAATTTCAGAATCTCTTGGCATGTCTGGAAAGTTCTCTTTCATAATCTCATGGAGAAGAGACTCTGTGCCTTGTGAAGCTACTTCATCGCTTTTGGGGATCCTTATATGAGGAATATTGCTTTTCTTCAAATTATCCGAGAGCTCTCTGAGAGAGTGATCTGTTTTTGCCCTCCATTTCTCTTCCTCTTTGAGAGTTTGGGAGCATTCAAAAGCTTTTTCTTCAATGTCAGAAATCCTTTCTTCTGCTTGCTCCATTCTGTTACTAAGGGATTCTACTGTGTTTCTCAGATCTTTGAGGGCCACAACTTCTTGTCTCAATGTGTCAAAATCTTTGGTCATTTGGTCTTTGAATTCGTGAAACATCTTTTGGGTTACTGCTTGGAATTCTAATTCAATCTTATTTGCTATCCAGATTCTGAATTCAATTTCTGACATCTCAGCTATTTGTTTGTGCATGGGATCTTGTGCTGTGTCTGCTTCATTATTCCTTGGGGGAGTTGATCTACTCTGATTATTCATATTCCCAGAGTATTTTTGTTGATTTTGCCTCATGATTGTTTTTCACCATTGCCTCTGGCCATTCTCAGAGTTGGGGAGGTATCTGTCAATGATTAGACCCCAGTGGGATCACTATATTGTTGCTGGATCTTTGAAGGGATTGACCCTGTGTAGCTTTTCTTGGGCTGCCCCAGCCAGGGAGTTCTGGTTGTGGGAGAGGTTCTGGAGTGTGATACACCCGGATCCAGCAACAGGGCGAGTGTGGTGCACATGGTTCTGGGAGTGCCTTGTGCCCAGTGACTTTGGCGCAGAGGGCCCAAGGCTCCATCTCTGGCCAGGATAAGGGCTCTGCGCAGAGGCAGGGAGGGCTTTGGAGTGCACGCGGCTACCATAGTCCCTAGCCAGACGAATGGGCCAGTGTGGAGGCAGGGAGGGTACAGGAGGGAGGATGTGGAGTTGCGCGGTTCCCGGAGTTTCTGGTCAGAGCTTGCGGAGGCCCAGCAGGCACCGATCACGGGTTGCAGTGTAGCTCTTACCAAGATCCAGGTGGGGGCCAATGGTGAGTTGCAGCTCAGCTCTTCTTGAGGTCTGGGCGGGCACCAATTGTGGGGCACAGCACAGTTCTTTGGGAGGTCCTGGCAGGCACCATCGTGGGGCACAGCACAGCTATTACGGAGGTCCAGGCAGGCCAGCATTTTATTTTCTTGATAGCTTGTAAATGGGATTACTTCCTTGGTTTCTTTTTCAGATTATTTGCAATCAGGAGACACAAATGCTACTGATTTTTTTATATCTTTATTTTGTATCCTGTAACTTTGGTGGATTTGTCTATCAGTTCTAATAGTCAGTTTGTGGCATTTTTAGATTTCACTAGATATAAGATTATATTATCAAACAAGAATAATTTGATATATTCCTCTTTAATTCGAATGTCTTTTATTTTTTTCTCTTGTCTGATTTCTCTAGCTAGAATTTCCAGTATTATGTGGAGTAACAGTGTTCAAAGTGGACATTCTTTTGTTTTTTTTTTTTATTTGAGACAGAGTCTCAAGCCATTGCCCTGCGTAGAGTACTGTGGTGTCATAGCTCACAGCAATCTTGAACTCTTGGGCTTAAGCGATTCTCTTGCCTCAGTAGCTGGAACTGTGGGCACCTGCCACAATGCCCGGATATTTTGTTGTTGCTGTTGTAGCTGGCACGGGCCGGGTTTGAACCTGCCAGCCTCGGTGTATGTGTCCAGCACCCTACCCACTAAGCTACAGGTGCCTCCTAAAAGTGGACATTCTTGATTTGTTCCAGATTTAGAGGAAAGGCTGTCATTTTCCCCCCTATCATAACTAGTATGATGCTAGCTGTGGGTCTGTTATATATGGCTTTTATCACTTTGAGGTAAGTGCCTTTTACACCCAGTTTAGGGAGCATTTTTATCATAAAAGGATGGTAAATTGTATCAAATACTTTTTCAACATCAACTGCAATGGTCACCTTGTTTTTATGCTTTGCTTTGATGATATATTGTATCACACTGAGTGATTTGTGATTTACATGTTGCACTCTTGCATCCCTAGGATCAGTCCCACTTGATCATAATGAATAATCCTTTTTATGTGTTTTTGGATTCCATTTGCTAATATTTGGGTAAGTTTTTGTGCTTATGTTATCAGAGATATTAGCCTATAGTTTCCTGGTTTTGTTGGGTCTTTGCCTGGTTTTGATATCAGGGTGATGCTAACCTCATAGAATGAGTTTGGTAATATACCTTCATCTTTGCTTTTTGAAATAGTTTTAAGTAGGATTGGTAATAGCTATTCTTTGGATGTTTGTTAAAAATCTGCATTGAAGACATTGGGTCCTGTGCTTTTCCTTGATGGGAGATTTTTTATTACTACTTCTATCTTTTATTACTACTTCTATCTGTTACTTGTTATTGGTTTATTCAGGTTTTGGACTTCTTTCTGTTCAATATTGTTAGGTTATGTGTACTCAAGATGTATTTGGCTTATAAATTGCAAATATATAGTTGTATTATTACTAATTACAAATAGTTGCATTATGTAATTGTGCCCTTACTGTTACCACTGTGTTTCCTTTTAGCATTTCTTGTAAAAAAAAGTTTGGTATTGGTGAAATCCATCAGTTTTGTTGGTCTGAGAACATATTTCTTTTTCGTGTTTGATGGATTTTTTTTCCACCAAAAAATGGGGGGTGGAGGGAAGGCCACCAAGGGCCTCCTCTTTTTTCTACACCTCTCATGTCTCTTCACTGTGCCAGACTAGAGTCAAGCTCAACGGGATCTTCTTTCCCCCTGATTCTGCCAAACCCATTCTCTTGGCTGTGGTTTTGATGGATAGTAGGTAGGAAAATTGGAATCTCATTCATCCATTCATGCGCATCACTAATTAGATGAGGGAGCATTTGGCTACCTTAAGAGAGTCATAGTTACTCCTGCCGTTTACCCGTGCTTCATTGAATTTCTTCACTTTGACATTCAGAGCACTGGGCAGAAATCACATGGCCTCAACACCTGCCACAGGCCTTTGTGATGTTTGATGGATATTTTTGCAGGATACACAATGCTCAGATTAAGATTTTTTCCTATCAGCACTGAATATGTTATGCCACTCTCTCCTATCCTGTAAGGTTTCCACTAAGAATTTTACTGCCAGATGTATTGGAGCTCCTTTATATATGTCTTTTATCCTGATTCCCAGATAACTTTTTCTTTGTCTGTTACCTCTTGGAACTTGATTCTTAAATAACTGTGACAGCCTTATTTGGGTTAAATCTGTTTAATGTTCCATGACTTTCTTGTACCAGAATATTGATATCTTTCTCTAGGTTTGGAAAGTTCATGTCATTATTTCTTTGAATAAGCTTCCTACCCCCATCTTTGTCTTCCCCTACACTTTAAGGCCAATAACTCTTAGATTTGCTCTTTTCTAGATATTGTAAACATGCTTCATTTTTCATTCTTTTTTCTCTTCTGTGTTTTCAAATAGCCTATATTCAAGCTTACTAATTCTTTCTTCTCTTTGGTTGATCCTATTGTTGAAAGACTCTGATGCATTTCTCAGTTGTCAATGGAATTCTTAAGGTTTAGGATTTCTGCTTGGTTATTTTTATCATCTCAATCCCTTAGTTAAATTTTTCTAATAGGCTTCTGGAATCTTTCTCTGTGTTGTTTTGAAGATCATTGAGCTTCTTCAAGACACCTATTTTCAATTCTTTGCCTGAAAGGTCACCTATCTTCATCACTACAGATTGGTCACTGACACCTTATTTAGTTATTTGGTGAGGTTGTGTCTTCCCGAAGTTTTTTCATGTTTGCAGATAATCATCAATGTCCGTGTGTTGAATAGGTAAGTACTTATGTTAATCTCCATAGTTTGTGCTCATTGGAACCTGTCCTTATTGAGAAGGCTTTCTAGACATTGGAAAGGGAATTGAGTACTGTGGTCTAGGTCTTTGGTTTCTACAGCCACAAGAGCAGTTGGGGCTACTCCAAGCCCAGTAATGGTGTGACTCTTGCAGATTGGTGATACTCCCTTGGTGGACTTTGGTAAGATATGGGAGAATTCCCCCTATTACCAGGCAAAGTCTCTTCCTCTCTTCCCTCACTCTCTGTGCTGGTCTGCTGAAGTTAGGAAAGGAGTAGTGTGGTCACTCCCCCATGGCCACTAGGGCCAGGTCATACCTGAAGCCAGCCTAGACTCACACAAAGCCAGTGGTGACTGTTGCCTGGCTACCTCTGATATTTGTTGAAAGTTCAAGGGCACTTCAGTCAGCAGGTGGTGAACCTTGCCAGACTGGGTCTTTCCCTTCAAGGCAACAGGTTTCCTTATGGATCTGTGTGAGTCCAGAAATGCCTTCTAGAAATTAAGATCTAGATTTAGGGGCTTCGGTTTGCTTGTTACTTTGTTTTCCTTATGTACAAATGTTACTGTCCGCTAACCTAGTCAACGATACAGAGGAAGCACTGCAGATGGAATGAATTATTTGTTAAGGTAAGACTGGGGCTTGCTCAGGCACTCAGTGACTGCCCATCTTTATTCACTGTATTATATATCAAAACTCATCTGATAAAAATAACCAAGAATAAAGAACAAAAGCACTAGTTGAGACTGCCATAAAAATTTCTCCTCAGCATAAATGTTACAAAGCACGTACACATCATTTCTAAGTCTGGAGTGTTTAACTTAAAGATAAACCACAAGGACACCAGGCTGTCTATTCTGTTCACCCACCTCCCTAAAATGTTAAATGAAACTTTTTGTGTAACTTGAAGTTAGGGAATGAAGTGCAACAGTCTATTGCCCCAGCCAGGTGCTCAGTTTCCAGCTGCTACTTGGCAGTATCCTCGGGGATTCCTTTCTCAAGTTCATTTCAGCAAGCAGGGAGGAATTAACCCTGAGTCTTGGTTCTAGCTGAAAATGGAATTTTCCCTTCTCAGGGCCTCTTACCTCAAGGAGCACATATGAGACTAAGCCACTGTTCTGGGGTGCAGAAGACTGTGCCCCTTTATACTAACCAAGCTGTTGCTGTCCACCAGCCCTATCAATGACACAGAGATATCACTGCAGATGGAATGATTAATTAAGGGAAGACTGAGGCTTGCTTAGGCCTACAGCGATTGTACATCTTTATTCACTGTATTATATATCCAAACTCATCAGATAAGAATAAGTAAGAATAAAGAACAAAAGCATTAATTGAGAGTGCTATAAAAAAGTTCTTTTCAGCGTAAATGTTGCAAAGCACCTACGTGTCATTTCTAAGTCTGGAGCATACAACTTGAAGATAAACTACAAGGACACCAGGTTGTCTGTTTCTGTTTGCCCACCACCTCCCTAACAAGTTAAATGAAGCTTTTGTGTAATTTGAAGTTAGGGAATGAAGAGTAACAGTTCAGCTCCAGACAGGTGCTAAATCTCCAGCTACGACTTGGCAGGGACCTCAGGGAATCATATCTCAAGGCCTTTTCAGCAAGCAGGGAAGAATTAACTCCTGCGTCTCTCCTGCTTTAGCAAGCAGGGAGGAATTAACCCCCGAGTCTGGCTTATAGGCGAGAATGGAATTTTCCCATCTTAGGTTCTTGTACCAGAAGGAGCACATATGAGACAAAGCCACCTTTCTGGGGTGCTGAGAACCATGTCCCTTCACCAAGTTTGTACATAAGTTGCAAAACAAAGTCCTCTGAACTCATCCTTTTTCTTTCACATATGAGACAAAGCCACCTTTCTGGGGTGCTGAGAACCATGTCCCTTCACCAAGCTTGTATATAAGTTGCAAAAAAAGTCCTCTGAACTCATCCTTTTTCTTTCCCCAGGTGGATGAGGACTGTCCTTGAGCCACACCCCTTGTAGTTGGGGGAGGGATAACATAGGCACTGGCTTAGCCTCAGCTCCTGGTGTCTCACTGGGTAACATGCACCCCAAGTCCACTGGCTCTGAGCCAGTACAGCCACAGGAAGTGCCCAAAGACTGTAGCCTTTGTGGCCTGTCTGCCTCACAAATTTAGCCCAGGCCCCAGGCTGCTTTTGGGCAGTTAGTAGTTGAGCTGGTCAGGCGTATGATTTCAGGGTGGAGGGTTTCCATCAGCTGGGGGGCTGGTCAAAATACTCATTCCTTGATCACCAGCAAAATTCTGCCCTATGCTGTGTTCCCTTGTGCAATGGGGTGCCTTGAGTTTCAACGCAAAGCCCCACAATCTTCACTTTCCCTCCCCTGGGCACACATATTCTCCACTCAGTGTACTGGCACAGCACTGCTGGGGAATGGGGAGGGTTGGCATAGGCAACACAAGGTTGTCTTTTCTGCCCTCTTTAGTGCTTTTTTCCTTTATATAATATTAAAGAACTTACCTGATTTTTTATCCTTCCCAAGGTGTTTTCTTATGTGAATTATTGTTGCTTTGCTGTTCATGTTGACGGACTATTCTAGAGGCATCCATTTGGCTTTTAAAATCTATGGTTTGTTAAAGTAGATGCTAGTTTACTGATTTTATTTCTTCATTTTTTACCAATATAACCATACATTGATATAACTTTTCATCTAAATATGAATGTACCTATATCCCACAAGTCTTGTCATTTTTTTTAGTTTAATTTTTTTAATTTCTTTTGAGAGTTTCTCTTTGACATATAAGTCACCAATAATTAATTGTTGTTCAGTTTCCAAATATGTGGGGGATTTTCCATTTATGTTTCTGCTATAATTTTCTAGTTTAACCCATATGTTTTAAAAGCATACTTTTAATGATTCCATTCTTTGAGATTATTTTAGTTTTATTTTTTATGATCCAGAATTTAGTCAGGCTTGATTTATGTTTTACATATACTTCTAGAAAATGTATATGCCCCTATAGTTAGAGGGCTGTTCTATAAATGTCAACTAGGTTAATTTGGTTGATAGTTTTATTCAAGTCACCTATATTTTTATTGATGGCCTGTCTACATGTTCCATCAACAAGAGAGGAATGTTGATGTTTTCAATTCTAATTATAGATTTGACTAATTCTTCTTTATCAATATTTACCTTATATATTTTTAAGTCATTAGTTACATATACAATTGAATAATATACTGCTGAATTATGAAAATCCATTAAGTTTTAAGTGGCTTGTTTATTCCATTTTAAGATAGATAGATTTACTTCCACCATCTTGTTTTATGTTTTCTGTTTGTCCCATCTTTTCTGTTTTGTTGTTTACTTTCTCATGTATTCTTTTTGAGATAGATTGACTTTTTCTAGGTATATGTTTTCCTTTTATTTGTGCAAGTATTTCTATTCTACCTATACTGTGTTAGTTATTCAATTTGGGCATTTGGGAATTTTCTAATTTTAAAATTTAAACATAAAATTATACATACTTATGATGTGAAACATAATGTTTTGAAATCTATACACATTGCAGAATAGTTAAATCTAGTTAGATGAAAATTATTATACACTACTTCATAGGGTTATCATTTTTGGTGGTGAAAACACTTAACATCTACTATCTTTGCTTTTTCAAGAACACAATATATTGTCATTAACTATAGTCACTATGCAATACAATAAATACTTTGAAATTATCCTTGTATGATGGTATATCTGTTGACCAACATCTCCCTATTTGTCCTTCCCCACCAATGACCCAGCTTTTGGTAATCACCATTCTACTTTCTATTTCTGTGAGTTCAACCTTTTCAGGTTCCACATATGAGTGAGATCATGTGGCATCTGTCTTTCTGTGCCTGGCTTGTTTCACTTAACATGTCCTTCAGGTTTATCCATATTGTCATTAATGACAGAATTTCATTCCTTTTTTATAGATGAATAGCATTCCATTGCATATATATACCACATTTTCATTACCTATTCATCCATTGATGGATACTTGGGTTGCTTTTATATCTAACCTATTAAAAGTGCTGCAATAAACATGGGAGTGTGGATATCTCTTCTTCTTCTTCTTCTTCTTTTTTTTTTTTTTTTTTGTTTGTTTGAGACAGAGTCTCGTTATGTTGCCCTCAGTAGAGTGCCTTGGCGTCACAGCTCATAGCAACCTCAAAGTCTTGGGCTTAAATCATTCTCTTGCCTCAGCCTTCCAAATATGTGGGACTACAGGCACCCAACACAATGCCCAGCTACTTTTTTGTTATAGTTGTCATTGTCATTTAGCAGGCTCAGGCCAGGTACAAAACCACCAACCCCTGTATATGTGGCAGGACCCTAACCACTGAGCTACAGGTGCCAAGCCATGGCTATCTCTTCAATATACTGGTTTCCTTTCTTTGGTCAGGTACTCAGTGGCAGTATTGCTGAAATTTGCTCCCCCCCTTCAAAAAAGATTTTTTTTAACATTTTAAGGAATGTCCATACTGTTTTCCATAGTGGCTGTACATTAATAGAATATCATTAATATTAATTAATTAATATCATTAATAAAAAAATATTCTTAACAACAGAAGTATCCCAGGAAATTTTAATTTTGTTCCTTATCTAGCAATTTATATACCACATTCCTATACTATACTAGTTTCTAACTGACCATTTTAACTACTATAAAGAAATGTTAGTATTAAAATAGCTATACAAACATTTACTTCATTAGATATCTCAGAGATATCCAAGTATATCAATAACCACATTGAACATTAATGTTATAAATGGAACAATTAAAAGTGGTTGTCAGAGTGGATCAAAAAACAAGGCCCAGTCTGGATGCAGTGGCTCATGTCTGTAATCCCAGCACTCTGGGAGGCTGGGGGATGGAGTTATTGCTTGAGCTCACGAGTTCAAGACCAGCCTGAGCAAAAGCGAGACCCCCGTCTCTACTAAAAATAGAAAATCTGAGGCAAAAGGATAGCTTGAGCCCAAGAGTTTGAGGTTGCTGTGAGCTATGATGCCACGATATTCTACCCAGGACAACAACTTGAGATTCTATCTCAAAAAAAAAAAAAAGAAAGAAAAACAAGACCCAACCATGTGTTGTCTATAATAAATTTACTTTAAATATAAAGACAGGTACAGAACAAGAGTGAAGGAATAGGGAGTGACATACTATGCTAACACTAATCAAAGAGGGTGGGAGTAGTTATATAATTTCAGACAGAACTGACTTCAGAGCAAGGAAAGTTATCAGAAATAAAGAGGGGCATTACATAATGATAAAAGGATAATACTTCAAGAAGACATAACAATCTTTCATATATCCATCTAACATCAGAACATCAAAATATGTGGGGCAAAAACTGATAGAACTTTAAAGAGAAATAGATCACTCCACTATTATAGTTGGAGATATTAACATCCCTATAGGAGAAATAGACCGATATAGCAGGCAGAAAATCAGTGAGGACACAGTTGAACTCAACAGCACCATCAATCAGCTGGATGTAATTGACATCTGTAGACTACTCTATCCAAGAACAGCAGCTTACATACTCTTCTCAAGCTCACATGGAACATTCACCAAGATAGAAGACATCCTGGGCCATAAAACACACCTCAACAAATTTAAAACAACAGAAATCATATACTCTCAGATCCCAAGGAAATTAAACTACAAATCAATAAGAGAAAGTTGGAAAATCCCAAAATACTTGAAGGTTAAACAAGAGACTTTTAAATTAAATGTGAGTTTAAGAACTCCTAGGAAAATGTAAAAATGTTTTGAACTAAACAAAAATGAAAACACACCATAGCAATATTTGTGGAATGCAGGGAAAACAGTGCTTGGGGAAAATTTATAGCATTGAATGCCTATATTAGAAAAGAGAAAGATTGAACTTTGGAAACTATGAAGAGTAAATTAAATCCAAACTAAGCAGAAGTAAGAAATGAAAAAATCAGAGCAGAAATCAATGAAATTGGAAATGGGATATCCATAGAGAAAATCAACAAAACCAAAGCTCAATAAAATTAATCAGCCTCAGGCCAGGCACAGTGGCTCACACCTGTAATCCTAGCACCCTGAGAGGCTGAGGTGGGTGGATTGTCTGAGCTCAGGAGTTTGATACCAGCCAGAGAAAGACCACATCTCTAGAAATAGCCTGTTGTTGTGGAAGATGCCTTTAGTCCCAGCTACTTAGGAGGCTGAGGCAAGAGAATCACTTGAGCCCAAGAGTTTGAGGTTGCTGTGAGCTATGACTCCATGGCACTCTACCAAGGGTGACAAAGTGAAACCCTGTCTCAAAAAAAAAAAAAAAATTAACTTCTAGTCTGGCTAGGAAAAAAGAGAAAAGATACAAATTAGAGAAAAGATACAAAAAAGAGAAAAGATACAAATTACTAATATTAGTAATGAAAGAAGGGGTCGTACTATATATCCTATGGACATTAAAAGGATAATAATAGGGTATTATGAACAATTTTATTTCTATAAATTTGATACCTTAGATAAAACAGACCAATTCTGTCAAAAAATATAGACAACTTGAACGGGCCTGTATCTATTAAAGAAATTGAATCAATGATTAATAACCTTTCCAATAAGAATGCACCAGGAGGGTGGCGCCTGTGGCTCAAGGAGTAGGGTGCCGGTCCCATATGCCAGAGGTGGCAGGTTCAAACCTAGCCCCGGCCAAAAACCAAAAAAAAAAAAAAAAAGAATGCACAAGGAACACATGGGTTCAGCGTAAATTCTACCAAACATTTAGGAAGAAATTGTACCATCTTTTGTGATTCTTTCAGAAGATATTAACAAAGGGAATACTTCCTAATTCATTTTATAAAGCTAGTATTATTACAATATCAAAATCAGATCAAAATAGACCACAAGAAAAGTAATATCTATCATGAACACATATGCAAAAATTCTCAACAAAATATCAGAAAATATAATTCAATAATGTATATAGAGTTTATATACCACAACCAAAGAGAATTTATCCCAGATATTCCAGGATGGTTCAATATTCAAAAATTAATTAATATAACCCATTAAATCAACAAGCTAAAGAAGAAAAATCACATCACCATGTAAATAGATACAGAAAAAAATTGACAAAATCCAATATCCATTCATAATAAGGAAATTCTTTAATTTGATAAAGACCACCTGCGTAAAATCTACAAGTAAAATTACAATTAATGTGAAACTCAAAATTTTCAAATCAGATTAGAAACAAGGCGACTTGTTTATCCCCTCTCCCTTCTACACCATACCAGAAGTCCTAGCTAATGCAATAAAGCAAGAAAAGGAAATAGGAGATGAACCGAGTGGGAAGGAAGAAATAAAATTGCCTTTGTTCTCCAATAACTATGGTCACCTGATGGGCAAGAGGAGTATTTTGAAGGTGACTATAGTGATATTCAGCAATGAGGTATGTGGCACTTTTTCTAAGATGAGTTTGCAAACTTAAATGTTGGACCAATGTCATAATACATTTGTCAAAATGCATAGAGTATACAACGCAAGAGTGAACCCTCATATATAAACTATGAACGTGGGTGATGATGTGTGGGTGTGGGATTATCAGTTGTAACTAATGTTCCTCTGTGGGGCAGAATGTTGATAGTGGGGGATATTGTGAGTGGGTGGAGACAGGGAATATAGGGGAATTCTCTAAGCTTTCTGCTCCTTTTTGCTGGAAAATCTAAAAATTCTGTATAAAATAGAGTCTATGAATTATTTTTAAAAACCAAAAAAAAAAAAAAAGATATCTCAGAGATATTTTGCCCATGTGTAAATGTCATCAATCTTATTATGTTAAAATATTTCAGGAAGATAGTGTTTAATATGAGGGAAATTTCAATTTCTCCTCTAACTCTCAGTTTACATTTATTATGCCTCCTGTTATTTTCTGCTAATATTTATGATAGCTGGCAGATATATTCAGTTATGTGGGTATATTTGTTTTTAAAATTCATTTTAGGTTATTTTTCTCAGCTTTTTTTATATTAGTACATATGAACTTATTCTTTTATTTTCTATTTTTATCATTACATGCAATGATGCTAAGAAAGTTATTCTATATATCTTCTTGTACACTTTTTAAGGGATTCTGTAATATAGGGTATATAAATATATAGCTACATGTGGAATTCATAACTAAAGGCTGTTGAAATTCTCAGCTGTAACTGACATAAATAAAGACTTAGTGTGCTGAATTTGTAGGACTGTTTAAATCCAATTATATTCCTTAGAGAGATTTTCAGACCTCTTCATATATACTTAGAGCCAAATTATAAGCTTGTGATTGTTGCCAGACTAGTCCACCTGCTTGTCACCCAAACCAATTAAAGGAGAAGTGGATGAGAGATCAACAATTTCACTTTATTTACAGAAACTCCAGCAATTCTGGTTGGCAGTAAGGGTACCTCTTCAAAGAACTGCTTTGCTCTCCTGTTTCTCTCTATTATTTTTATATTAACATAACAAAAGCAAACATTAGTAATGTTATTAATCATCATAGTACATAGTAAACACATTCTCCCTCATAAATCACAAGGTTACAAAAGCAAGCATTCCTTCTCTAGATTAAATTTATAGTTAGTACTAACTATAAATTTAATTTACTGGGTCCATGCCTGGCACCATGTGCCTTGGAGTGTCCAATTCTCTAACTTTACCTATGATGGAAGGCCTTGCACATGAATAAGCAACTTCAGATGGGAGTGTATGGGCTCATCTAGCCCTACCAGGGCCTGTCCACCAGCACCCTGTGTGTAATGCTTATGTAGGATAACAGTGGTTGCCATCATGATTACTACTTGGATTTTAAGTTTTCTCTTTGATTTTCCTTTTAGGGACTGAGATTATCTCTGATATGCAATTAAATTAATTTTGGAAATCCAGTGTTCTCAAGTGTTTTGTATTACTTTTTTGCTATTGCTATTGTAATTGTGTGTGTGTGTGTGTGTTGTTGAGGAAAAAAATATTTCATAATGAGGGAAACAGAAGTATCCTTTTAACTTCTAGAGTTTGGGATTTTTTTCTTTTTTTTAGACAGAGTCTCACTTTGTCACTCTTGGCATCAGAGCTCACAGCAACCTCAAACTCTTGGGCACCAGGGTTTAGTTTCACAGAAGACAACTTTTATTTTTATACAGAGTCTTACTTTGTCACCCCTGGTAGAATGCTGTGGCATCATAGCTCACAGCAACCTCAGACTCTCGGGCTCAATCAATTCTCTTGCCTCAGTCTCTCAAGTAGCTAAAGGCACCCATCACAAAGCCCAGCCGTTTTTAAAGATGGGGTCTCCACTCTGGCTCAGGCTGGTCTTGAACTCATGAGCTCAGGCAATCCACCCACCTCAGCCTCCCAGAGTTCAAGGATTACAACCATGAGCCACGCACCTGGCTACTTTTATAGTTTTTAAATATTCTACACCTAAAATGATGTATGTCCATTGTAACAAATCAATTAATACAAATAGAAAGGTACTTATTTTCACACATTCTTTTCTGTGACTTTCTTTTCTCTAACAAGGTTAAAGTTCACTGATTATCCTCTCCCCTCATTATCTATTCCTATATAATTATTTATTTTTATATTGTGAATTTCTATATAGTATGTAGTATTTCCTCTTTTTATAGAAATATTTTCTCACATTTAAGCTATCTACTTATTTTAGTTAAATGTAAATGATATAATATGTTTTCAAATACATATAAATTTTATATGTATTTATATATGTCAATTCATTATACAGATAGACTATAATTCCCTCTTAATGCTGATAAGGGTGTTGAAGAAATAAAATTATTACTAAAGTCAGCTCCAAACATTATAAGAGCACGGATATCTAGAACCCAGCAAAGAATACAGAAGTAAAAGATCTCTAAAAGGTGACCCATTTGAGTAGTTTCCTCTATCTGAAATGATCTGAGTCAAGGAGTCACATAATATTGACCAAAAATTCCCAGAGGACTTTAAAATATGGCAAAGAAAAGAACACACACAGAATATTCACATTATCTGTGATACACAATTGTCAATAAACAATGACACAATGATAAAGCTAGAAAAGTCATTAAAAACTTCAAAGTACATAATGACATAAAAATACATTCCATCCAATAAATATTCAGTGGAAACTGGGAATCTGAAAGAAAGAGAAAAGAGATGTAACAATTAGAAAACTAGAATTTTTAAAAATAAACATGTTGACAAAGTAGGATTGCCCCTCATATCTCTAAGTTCTTGTTGACTTCTGGTTCTGTAAAGGCTTATTTATTTATTTTCATTTTTATTTTTATTAAATCATAGCTGTGTGCATCAATATGATCATGGGGCACCATACACTTGCTTCATAGACCATTTGACACATTTTCATCACATTAATTGACATAGCCCTCCTGGCATTTTCTTAGTTACTTTGCTAAGACATTTACATTCCACATTTACCAAGCCTCACATATACCCTTGTAAGATGCACCACAGGTGTGATCCTTTCAATGCCCCTCCTTCTACCCAACTCCCCCCTCCCTCCCCAGCCTTTCCCCCTTCCCCCTATTCTTAGGTTGTAACTGGGTTATAGCTTTCATGTGACAACCCTAAATTAGTTTCATAGTAGGGGTGAGTACATTGGATACTTTTTCTTCCATTCTTGAGATACTTTAATGAGAAGAATATGTTCCAGCTCTATCCATGCAAACATGAAAGAGGTAAAGTCTCCATCTTTCTTCAAGGCTGCATAGTATTCCATGGTGTACATATACCACAATTTATTAATCCATTCGTGGATCGATGGGCATTTGGGTTTTTTCCATAACTTAGCAATTATGAATAGGGCTGCAATAAACATTCTGGTACAAATATCTTTGTTATGATGTTATTTAGACTTTAGGATCTGTTATAAGAAAACACAAGACTCAGAAATATGGCAAAGCTTGGGGTTTTTCAGTGATTTGTGAATGGAGTTAATATATGGCTGTGATTAGGTATCATTCTCTACATGCAGACACATTTTAAAATGTTGGTAATGTCTCAGGAGTGTCTTTCAGAATTTCTGAGGATGCTTATGGAAGAGAAAGCCACTGGAGTTCTATAATAGCGCAGAGAATAAGAACTTCAAAAATCAATCATTCTAGGTTAGGGCAGAAATTCCTTTAATTTAATTTTTAATTTCTTTTATTCTCTAATTTGTCTATCAAATGTTTGCTTAAATATTTCCAAAGATGGTAAACTCATTGCTGTATTGAGATTGAGTGTTCTCTGGCTAGAAAACTTAAATGTTGGAATTTTATTTCTAAGGTATGTTAAAGTCTACATTCATGTAAAAGGGTAGGTGATTCAACTTCCAGCTAATTAATAACGAATAATTATTTTGGAGAAAAAAACACACAGGTAAAAATTCCTGAGCAAATAAGTCATCCAAATATTAATCATAATTAATATAAATTA
Organism: Nycticebus coucang; assembly: GCF_027406575.1. Lineage (NCBI taxonomy): Eukaryota > Metazoa > Chordata > Mammalia > Primates > Lorisidae > Nycticebus > Nycticebus coucang. Next base: position 44,789,590 of record NC_069801.1, on the reverse strand, counting down.
CAAAATAAATGGTTACCAGGTCTTTGGGGTCTTAGACTAAAAGAATAATTTAGTAAAACGAAACTACAATGTAAATAGGAGCAAAGTTAATCAATGAAAGTAGAGCACTTATTTTGCTAAGTAAAGTAAGTGAAAATTTTGGTTTGTAAAACTGTTTCAATATTAGGGTTCACAGTATTTGGGCATTTAACAAAGGCCAGGGCCAGAAACAATTTAGGAGAAAATTGATGTTCCATTCAGTGGGAAAACTATATGGAAGGAGGCAGGCAGGTAAGCTGCCTTCAAAACTGAAAAGCTTAAAGCAGAAATCCTGGCTCAGAAATCAAGGCATTGTTTGTGTTTTCAATAACATGGTACTAATTCAATTCAAGACAAGGAGATCTATATATTGATAAGCATTTTATTAAATGAAGCAACACTACTTCCCTCAGGTTGTTGACGCAAGTATCTTTAATTCAACTACATTTCTTTAAAGGACACTTGTCATCTGGCACAAAATCCTAGTTGAAACTTATTTTCTTCCCGTGTATTTATTATGTTTCTCCATTGTTTTTTATATTATCTGTTGAAAATTATCTCTTTTTATTGTTTCTTTGAAGATAGGATATCTTCCATTCTCAAGCTGCTTAATTTTTTTTTAACTTTGTTTTGGTTTTTACAGTGTGTCTTAATCTTCTCGGACTGCTATAACAAAATATACAGATTGGGTGGTTTAAACAGTAAAAAACTTATTTCTGAAAGTTGTTGAGGCTGAGGCTAGCAATTCCAAGATGAAGGTGTAAGCAAATTCTATGTCTGCCAAGGCCCTGATTCCGGGCATTTAGAAAGTCACCTTCTCACTGTGCGTTCATGTGACTTTTCTTCCATGTTTGTTCAAAGAGAGAGAGAGAGAAAAGCATTCACTCTTGGATGTCTTCCTCCTTTTATAAAGCTATTTAAAAAGACCCTACACTTATTACCTAATCTAACCCTAATTACCTCCCCAAAACCTCACTTCCAAATATCATCACCTTGGAGATTAGGGCTTCAACATATGAATTTTGGGAAGACACAGACATTCAATCCATAATACAATCTGACTATATTTGTCTAGTATGGTTAAATTGTATTTATCCTGCTTAAGGTTCACATACTTCTTTGATTACATGATTTTTTTTTAAGTCCAGTCATTTTTCTTCTGTTCCATTCTTTCTCTACATGTATGTTACATCAATTACATTGTGTTTCTTATCTCCCTACACTTTACTTTTACTTTTAATTCTTAATTTACAATCTACACTTTAAAAGTACTTTTATCTTTATATGTTATTCATATTCTAATTCATGAATATGAATTCTAATTCATATTCTAATATCAAAGTCTATTTTCTTTCACTCTTTCTTAAGGTGTGTATAATCTCCTTTTTTAAATTATATTCCATCAGAAAGTCCAATCTAAGATCTATTTCATTATAGATTTAGTTTTTATAGTATATAGTTCCTGCTAAAATTAATGCTTTCTGTGATTTCTTTCTTTTTTTTATTAGATCATAGCTGTGTACATTAATGTGATCATGGGGCACCATACACTGGTTTCATAGACCGTTTGACACATTTTCATTACACTGGTTAACATAGCCTTTCTGGCATTTTCTTAGTTATTGTGCTAAGACATTTACATTCCACATTTACCAAGTCTCACATTATTTTAAAGTCAGTTTCATGTGACTTTATTATCTGAATATTCTATTGGCCTATTTCCATAATCTACTACTTTATTAATTTTTTTATTCATGTTTTGTTTTCTCATGTGCCTGGCTATATTTATTTGTGTGCTATACAATTTATTTAAAAAATCATCAAAAGAAGATAGGATGTTACTGCATCTTATTTTCCTTTACTGTATATTTACACTGGCTTCTATCAGGGAAAAGGGCAACAAGTTCATAATTAGCTCAATCAATTGTCACAAATGGAGATTATAAGAAAGGGCATGTATATTTAAATAATATATACATATAATATTTTTTGAGACAGAATCTCACTATGTTAACAACATACAATGCTTATGTGTAATTTTTCACAACAAAGTGTTCATAAAAGCAAAAATAATACAGATAACAGAAATCAAATTGTGATATTCATAATACTTGCAAACAGCTTTTTCATTTTTATACTATTTGGTATGTTCTACTTTTTAATTTTATTTATCTTAGTACATTCTTAGGTAAAACATATTTTACTTATATCATATTTTATTTGCCTTTTTTTAAGGGTTTTTGTTTGTTTAATACATCTGAAAAGAATGCATATTCAAAGAATTGAGACATGAGAAAGCATTGGTTCAACACTAATAAAGCTGTAAGAATTAGGATTTGGGGAAGGTGGAAAAGATTACCTAAACATTTTTAAAAATTGGAAACCAAAATAAGTTGATAAAATCCCTATTAACACTTATGAAGAGTCTTTATAAGACTCTTCCCATGATTTTTATTAAACTAGAGAGCCTCATCTGGCTGCTCTAGGGTTCCTCATATGCAAAACAGAAATAAGGGGATTCCCCTGACTGGTCCCCATGTTGTTAAGTGTTCTCCCCACCCCCACCCAACCCCAGATTCTTCATGAAGCAGGCCTCCACCCTCAATATTGAGAGGATGTGAATCATTCCATAGACATCTGTCTTCTAGCACCACCCCTCGTAGCCCCTTTACAAGCCAGGTCTTCAGCTGTGGTCTAGGACCACCATATCATGTACTACTGAGTTGCAAATCTGTGCTAAGCATGTAAGACAATGACTAACAGTAAAAAAAAAATTTTTTAATTATGAACTCAATCCATTTGGAGTATTTCAAAGGTGTAATACTTTTCTTCATTTATCAGTGAAAGAAGTTAGAAATTCCAAAAAATATCAGCAAATGGCAAACAAATTTCCTTGAAAGTCATAGTCACATAGATAGTGCATCCTAGAAAAGAGGAGGGGCAAGACAGGTTCCACCCACTTTCATGAGTTTCATCAAATACTGGATCTACTCAAGAGTGGAGAGAAAAGGCATCTTTCAAAAAGGAGTATGTTATTAAATGAGGCATTTACTATACTCCTTCCTAAGAGCACCAGATGGGGAACATGTTTTCTAAACTAGATCCAAAAAGTGGAATGTGGAATCAATCCATCCTCCTCCCCTTAGGCCTGTCCACTGGTTAATGAATTAAAAAAACAAGACTAAAAAACAAACCCCACACACACTCCCCCCAAAAACAGAGGAAAAAAAATAAGAATACTAAGATGTCCCAGATTACTCTCCAGAGTGGAACCAGGGAGCAGCTTCAACAATTCAAATTAGTCTGTTACAGAGTCATCACAAGCATGCCTTGCTTTTAAAAAAAAAAAAAAAAGAATTTTTTTTTTTTTTTTAAACAACAAAACAAAAACTAGTACTGATCACTTTTCTGACAATACACAATTACTCAAAATTAACTAGTACTGAGAGGGGAAAGGGGGGCCATACCTAGAGGCCTCGTGTGACACAAGTACATGTGGGTAGGTGCAGGGCATTTGTCATTATTGCAAAAATGAATTTTAATTTTTAATCTTTAGTTTGATTTAAACATTGCTTTTAGTATGATGCCGACACCAGCTGTGCAGAAATGGCTCTGGAGAGATGTTCATAGCAGCGCACACCTGCGTCTCTTCTTTGGTTCTGGAGATTCCAGGGCAGCCAATATTGCTTCATCAAATACATTCTTTAGGCCTTTCTGTGTAAGTGCAGAACACTCCACATACTTGACAGCCTTCAGGTCACGGGCCAGCTTTTCAGCAGTCTCTGGTATGATAGGTTTCTGTTTGTTCTTGGCAAGTTTCTCAGTAGTAGAAGGATCATCTCTGAGATCATTTTGGGTCCCAACAAGCAAGAAAGGAGTCTTTGGACAATGGTGAGTTATCTCAGGCACCCACTTTTCTTTCACATTTTCAAACGAGGATGGAGAGACCACTGAAAAGCAGACTAGAAATACATCTGTTTATGGATAACTCAGCGGTCGTAATCTGTCATAATCCTCTTGCCCTGCAGTATCAAAAAGTCCCAGAGTATACGGCTCTCCACCAATCATAACTGTGACTGCACAGTTGTCAAAAACAGTCGGAACATATTCAGATGGAAATTTGTTTCTTGTGTAGGATATCAGGAGACATGTTTTACCAAGAGCACCATCACCTACCACAACACACTTAATTGTCTGCATTGCTGAAATAGTTTTATATCCACTTTAAATATTTCAAATCTTATGTTGACCTCAGTGTCTCCACCGGGGCCTTTTATTTGTCTTTATATATTTCCCCTGCTAAAAATCTAAGCATAATATTGGCAGAGATTTCTTTTTTTTTTTTTTTTTTGGAGACAGAGTCTCACTTTGTCACCCTTGGTAGGGTGCCGTGGTGTCACATCTCACAGCAACCTCAAACTCTTAGGCTTAAGTGATTCTCTTGCCTCAGCCTCCTAAGTAGCCAGAACTACAGGCACCTGCCACAACACCTGGCTATTTTTTTTTTGTTGTTGTTGTTGCAGTTGTCATTGTTGTTTTAGCTGGCCCAGACTGGGTTTGAACCTGCCAGCCTTGGTGTATGTGGCCAGCACCCTACCAACTGAGCCCAACGTGCCACCTTGCAGAGATTTCTGTCTCTTCTGTTTTCTGGTGAATCCCAAGAACCCAGACAATTGCCTAATACATAGGAGATTCTCTGTAAATACATGAATAATTGAATAAATACTTTTGTGTGGGCAGGCAAAAGGATGAGATGGAGAGAAAAATTTATGTAAAGTCGAATTATTATAAACATAAATACTCCGATTCTTATAGTTACCATGTTAAAGAATATGGAAATGCATGGGCATTAACCAATGCAAATGGCATATCATAAGCCAAGACACAGTTAATTTCTGTATCCCTGAGATTAAAACTAAGGTGATGCAAATTATTTAAATATGGGGAGAATAAATATAAAAGCAAGATGAAAGAATTTTTTAAATAATCATATAAGAATGTGGGAAGAAATAGAGTCTAAAATGCACATGGAAATATTTTCCAAAGATTTGAAATATATTTAAGAAAAAAATAAATGTAATTAAGTTGACTAGGATACATAAATGGATCTCAATGAATCTAAATTCATTTTAGTTTGAGGATTAACTTGGAGGTAGAGAAAACAGATTCTGGACCAATTGTTAGTCTTTTCAATGATTATGATATCCTAATGGGACTTTTGCTTTAGCGATAAGGAAATTCACAGATGGTAGAGTGGAATGTTATGAGTATCAATGTAGCAGGGTAGATACTTAATAATATTATGATATCATTGTTAATGATGGATATTCTTCAAATTCTGAGGTAGAAGGAACATGAAAAGAATAATCGAGTATGTTTGACATGATAGTAAGAAAAAGAGTTCTTCAAAAGACAGATGTGAGTCAATTAAGACATGATATAAATAGTAATTAATGAAGAAATTGAGCATATAGATATGTTTTCTTATCTTTGGAAGCAGATGAAGTAAAGTAAAACCCAATATCCCTGAGATGTAACTGCTCCTATAAAACTGATAAAGCATCATAGTGCTCCTGATTAATTGAGCAATATCAGGAGCCCAGCTTGCTAAATTGAATTCTGTTTCTAGAGCATTTTAGCAGTAGAATTGTGTACATATTAATTTACTTCACTTTGTCTTATCTGTAAACAGGCCAGTAATGATCTTACCTCATATACCTTAACATAAGAATTAGAATTACTACATGAAAAACAATTAGAATACAACTATCAAAAATTAAATTATTTAGCAATTATTATTACTATACTTTTAATGGGAAACCATACTTTAAGCTATCAGAGCTCTAACCTTTGTAGTATCACTTACCTCTTATTCCCCACTCATAATAGATTGCAAGAATGGTGAAACAAATTAAATTTGGTGTAAATATAAGGGTAAACATTACTGTCAAGGAAACCACAAAAGCTGAAATAGAGACAAAAAGAAACAAAAATTACAAAATTGAAAGTTTGTTCACTAGAAAAAGTTAGAATAGCTAAAAAAGATGCATTCATTTTTAGTGACCCAAATATTTTGGACCACTCAAACTTGTTTGAGGCTAAAGTCTTCCCTGTATGGTAAGGGTCTCTGAGAGTAGAATGACCTATGCAGAGGAAGGAGGAAGGCGCAAGAAATGTTATCTTCCAAATTATCATGACACAGGCCTAAGATTCACCCTACGGGAAGGATCCAGATAGAAGAGCTACATAGTCATGATGTCTACTTTTTAGAGTTGATACACCTAAATACTATGATAATAATCCAGAAGTGAGTTTGGTAATACAAGATGGATGACAAAGGAAAAGATTTTTCAAGTCCTAGAATGCCAGAATTAGATGAGCTATCAAAGGTTAGGAAATACAGCCTCCACATTAAGGATGGAAATTAATTGAAGATATTTTTGAAAGGTGTAGTCTAGTCCCTACTTATATGAGGGGTATTTGAAAAGTATCTAGCCATGTAATATGAAAATTAGAGACATGCATGGCTGGATACATTCTGGATAGGTTTTGTGTATTTCACATAATGGGGAACTTACCACAACCATAGATAGCTTTATCCATAGCTAAGAAGCTATCATTATTGGGATATTTATCTTTATGACAAACAGATTATCCCCCTCAAAAGTTTCAGTCATATTTTCATAACTTCTAGAGAAAAATTATAATAATTATGTTCTTGGAGCATAAAAGTGTCAAAGGCATTTCAAATAAGTACTATCTGAATTAATGAAAAGTCTTTAGCTTGGATATGAGAATACTCAGAGGATCTCAGTATTACAATTGTCATATTTCCAAAGGGAAATTTGTCATAGAGAAAGACTACACTTACTATGCAATATATTACTGGAAATTATAAGGAAGCAGAAATATGCTGAATGAAATTGAAAAGAAGTTAATCTTGAATAGTGATGCACACATCTAGAAGTGAAAACAAGGGCTGAAATATCACATGCTAAATAGCTAAGCCTAGTGAGTAGAAGCATGGCCTATGGAAATTGATCCAGTTACTATTAAGGTGTCCCTGGGTAGGTGACTTAAATTTCTAAACTAAATTTCCTTAATTTAAAGATGATCACATAAATAATACCTTAAGTATAGGATTGTTTGAGAATTCAGTAAGTATATGTAAATTGCTCAACCTAAGGTTTTGCAATAAAAATACTGAAGAAAACTAGCCATTTTATGATAACTGAAATGCTTCATGAATCTATAAAGCACATGGGCTCTAAGTTACATCTATAAAAACACATGGGCTCTAAGTTATCTTTAAGCATTGAGATTCTTTGATTTAATTATACAATTCCTTTTTCAAGTGACTAATCCAGTGACCTGTATTGATGCTGCCAAACATTCAAGTGGATTTATAGGTTCATATTAATAAGCAAGAGAGACTTAATGGTGATGTGCGTATTAAAAAGTGCACACAAACAAAAAGGAGAGTAATAGAAAAGAAGGAAACAAGTTAGGAGACTCTTGTTTCTCACACAGGTTTTTCTTTCATATTCTTACATGAGGAACAGAAGAAAGGTGGATTTGAACCTGGAAGTACAAGTTTGCCTGTAGGGATTAGAATACTTGTGACTAATGAGGGATCAATCCAAGACTCAAGATTCAGAGGGCCTTTGAAATTGCAGTGAAAGATCAGCCTTCTTGTTTGCTGAACAAGTCATGACAATGAAGGGGAATGACTGTTTTGTTTACACACAAAAGCTAATTGGTCTTAGAGGGGACACTGAAAATGGAAGCCACTGTGGAAGGGGCACTATATAGGTCCCTTAGAATCCCATATAGCAGCCTCAAAAATACTTCTGGGATTCTGGGCTTTTGGAGATGGCTGATTATATGCAGAATCATATAGTTACAGTGAAAATCTAGATAGCCAGAATCAGAAAGAAGAGAGAATGTTTTTTAGATGTCTTACCCAATAGGTTTTGGTTTCTAGTAGGTATAAATAGAATGAAAAGAATTAAAATCAACAGACTGAAAAATGGTGCTATAAAAAGGTAAAGTCGAATTTTCTTCCAAGAAGCATTCTTCCAGAATAGAAAATCTGAAACAAAAAACAGAAACATAACAATTTGGAAGTTAGGAGTGATCATCTTATAAAGTAATATTTCCTAATAAAGGAAGCCCATTTAGTCTTAATTGCCCTGTACCTCAGTCCAGTTCAGAACAGGAATGGCAGAGATGGGGGGTGGAACACGGTTATAGGCAACAACAAGGCCTAGGACTGGTTTGGAGCCTGAAGTTGTTGGGTCAGAATTGGGAAAAGACAGAGACAAACTGTGAAGTGGCATTTCTCTTTGCTTTTTACTAACCATATACTGTACATACATTTCCTTAATCATGAGAGAGATTCTATTAGCCTCTGGACACAATGCGTCTTTCTGGAAGCTAAGAAAGCTAATGATTTTGAGACTATGTCAGAGATTACTGAGGAGATAGAGAAAGCAGCAGAACTTGGGTTTTTCAGTATCTAAGATTTTAAAAAATTGTCAATAGTCTAGTGGATCAATATCATTCCAAGTAAAAAAATTCCTTTTATAACTGAGTAAGCTGCATAATGTAATATTTAAGGAAAAGGACTTGGGAGTCAATTTTTCTGGGTTTAAATCTGAGTTCTATCAATCAATGGCTATATGACTTTTTAAAATTTTAGTGACTCTTATGATACATTTTTCTAATTTTTTATAAAAAATGAATTTTTTATAAAAAATTAGAAAAATGTTATCCACTATTATCCTCTGCTGGGGACTCTTTTGCTTAGTGAAGAGAGGAAGGGGCACCTGATGGCATGTTTGAGTCTTACTCTGGAAGGCTAACCCAACAGGAGAGGGGAAGATGCATCAGAAGCCTTAAACACTGCTGCTGTCCTGTGTATTCCTCTTCCCCTGTGGTTGACAGGGGTCAGGGCATGGTGGGCAGCAGTGGATGGCGTACAGTGGATGTTTGGCAAGCATGTCCAGCTACTTCAGTGACAACACTACCAAGGAAGCAATAGTGGATGCTGGTTCCTGTCACAGCTGTGATTGGACAGGTCCACCCAGGCTGCAGTAGTGATCACTGGGTCCATGGATGCCTGCTCTGCACAGATCATTAGGTGGTGGTGAGGCATGTGCCACTTGACTTTGGGGCATGGGATATTCCCTTAACTTCCCACTTCCTCCACCACCTGGAAAAGGTGATGGGTATATGAATCTGAATCCTGGGTAAATGCAATGGTCTGAGGCTGGGACCTTAAAATGGTTCAGCCACTGCACCCAGGGTTAGAAAACAATGGAATTCTGTTGTGCCTTCTGCCCAGAGCAATGGTGCCACACAGTCTTCAGAAAGCTTCCTGTATCAATTTGAATGCCTGCTATGGTAGAGGGGCTCTCCCATAGCTCTATTTGCAATTTCCACAGGGGAACTATGGAACCCTGTGGGTCTCACCTCTGTCCCCTCCCCCAGTGTGGGCCCCTTCTCTGGGTATCTCCAATCCTACCAAATGAGCCATCCCACTTGCTTCTCCTTCACTCTGGGTGTCTCCCATTATCTCTCTGTTGATTCCCAAAGCTCTAACCTAGATGATCAATCTAAGGTGAATGTGCACTTTCCAGTTTTGATATTTTCTATGACTGCAGGCAGCTTCTAGTCTACTCTTTGGTGCCCTGTATATATATATATATGTATATTTATTATAAATATATATTAATATCATATAATAATAAATATACATATTTAATATTTCTTTTTGAGATGATATTACATTGATCTGAGAAAGGAGTCTATTTTAATACCAAATACTCCTGGAAGATAATCTGGTAGCAAATGAAATATCACTATAATTTTATAAAAGGTCAGCCATTACCCATTGAGAAAGACTATCCCCTATTGGAGCCCTCTGAGTATAAGCAACTGTTATTTCTTGGAATCAAGGTAAAATCTTCTCTCTTGCAGTGCATGTATTATTTGCTTCAATCTACTTTAATGGCAAAATGACTAGGATGGTTGTGGATTTAAATAGAAAGATGAATTAAACTTTATATTAAAGACATTTTGATTTTTTATAAAACAATAGTAGCCAGATTTCCCATTTTTGTCCATATTCCCAGGCATTTGCCTTGTTTTCCAGATTTGTAAACATCAAGCTTCAAGTCTTAGCATAGACATCACATCATTCTGCTTGTCTGCCCACTTCTTCCCAGTTAAAGGTCTTGTTACACTTACAAGTTGCAAATACGAAGAATTGTATATATTAAGGAAAAAACTGCTACACAAATCATGCTAAAATTTTGTTTGTTTCTAGTGTTTATAGAGCAAATTTGAGTTAGGGTTTCATAGATATTATAATAATTTTCCTATGCCTTTTTAGATACTGGGCATAAGACACTTGACCACCCACTTTGTTATCAGCCCTACAACTGAATACTTATTAACTTTTCCTGAATCTGTACTTTCATCCTATCAGGGCTATTAGCATCCCCAAATGCCTCTTAGCTTAGCATAGTTTCAACTCATGCATCTCAAAGAACTTTATTTTGGTAATCTTTGTGTTATATAAACATCTTTTGTGTTCAAACTATTTAATTACAATAATTTATTTGAAAGGAACAAAAAAGACACATTTCTACTTTATTCTCATTTTTTAATATAGGTGGAAAAACTAAGAGCAAGGATTTGAGGAACACAAAAAGAAAGCTGCTGCTTGGACCATATGAAATTAGAAAGATCAGCTTACAATATGCAGATAGTAGCCCTGTGCAGATTTTTAGTTTATCCCTGCAAGAGAAATGTATTAGCTATCCTGGGAGTAAGAGCTGGGTGGGGAGACATGAATAAAGAGAACAAATAATGTACGTTTGCGTTTGATTTTCCCAAGATGTTTAGGGAAGAAAAGGGGATTGGAAGGGAGGGGGAGTTTGATGGAAGGAGGGTAAATGGTGGGACCACCCCCATGGTGCATATTTCAAGGGTGCATGTCTAATCTATTCAGTATAGAGTATAAATGTCTTAACACAATAATTAAGTAAACAAGGTGAGGGATATATTAATTAGTTCTATGTAAGCATTCCAAATGGTATATAAAATCAGCACATTGTACCCCATAAATGCATTAATGTAAACATGATCTATGTGTCTATGACTTAAAAAAAAAAAAAGAAAGAAAAACACTTCTGGAACACTTTGAAGAAGGTCAGGATACAGTTTCCTATTATCATCTTTTATCTCTTTTTAAAAGACTGAAATGGACACCCTGTAGGCACTTAGAAATACCTTTTCCACAACAACCCCTGACACAAATGATAGTTATTGAGAATGTTTCCATCTTTTCTGATTATATTTCTTATTACTTGGGGATAGTGTACCCAGCCTACAGTCAGAAGGCAGATTCTATCACCGGGACTACAGGCGCCTGCCACAATGCCCAGCTACTGAACTGGCTTCTTTATGCAGTCACATCTATTAAATATTTATATTAAAATAGTCTATATTGTGCTTTGTAATTTGGAAAACTCTTATAGTCATTGCTGCATTGCCTTTTTCAACATTTTTAATAAAAACCTTCCTTCAAAAGTGAAGAAATTAAGATAGCATCACCTCATTAAGAAATAGCTCATGTGGGGATGTCAAAGTACCTGAGAATCAAATAAAATCATAAATTTAAAAATTCTTGGCCAGGCATGGTGGTTCACACCTGTAATCCCAGCATTTGGGAGGCTGAGGTGGGTGGATTGCCTGAGCTCACAGGTTCTAGACCAGCCTGAGCCAGAGTGAGACTTCGCCTCTAAAAAAACAAAACAAAATAGCCAGGCGTTGTGATCTGCACCTGTAGTCCCAGCTACTTGGGAGGCTGAAGCAAGTGAATCACTTAAGTCCTGGGGTCTGAGGTTGCTGTGAGATGTGATGCCAGGACACTCTACCAAGGGTGACAAAGTCACACTCTGTCTCAAAAACAAAATAAAATAATTAAAGGAATTTTAAAATTCTTGAAAATTATAATATGCTGGCAGAAAATTGTTATTGTTGTCGTAAATACTTTGTGAATTGGAAAGTGGTCTCTTTTAGTCTCAGGATTTTTCATTATTGCCATATATTAATATAAACTAAGACTACATAAATCAGAATGGCTCATTTTGTTTTTGTTCCTATTTCTTAATGCATATTACCTGGTAAACATTGAGAGAGTCCAGCTTTTACCACTCACCTGCTATTTCAATACTTGTATGTTTCTCTTGCTCACTTACTGGATTTTTAAGCCAGCATGTGATTATTCCCTCCAAATGGCTTCCAAGGACAAGAGTAATATGTGAATGGAATAGACCTGCTTCATCCGGGAACTGAGATTGCGATGAAGGTGGAATTAAGTTTCCTCTTCTGTCAACCCAGTACATCTGGGGCCGTGGGAACCATCCTTCTGAAGAACATTTAATTGTGACTCCCTGAATGCTAGTGACCACTTGAAATTTTAACTCTAATCCTGGAGCTATAAGACAGGGGGAAAATACAAGTTAGTTATTAAAAGGTTGTTAGATAAGGCCCTGTATATATTGAAATTTCAAGTAACTGTCCAAAGGAATAGAGAGGAAACATCAGTGGCAGATACAAGGTTTCCAAAATTCTAACACCAAATTCTAAAATTTGAAATTCTGGGGGGCGGATAGAGTCTCACTATTTCACCCTTGGTAGAGTGCCATGGCATCACAGCTCATAGCAGCCTCAAATTCTTGGGTTTAAGCCATTCTCTTGCCTCAGCCTGCCAAGTAGCTGGGACTACAGGCGCCCACCACAACACCTGGCACCCACCACAATGCTCGCTTATTTTTTGTTGTTGTTGTTGCAGTTGTCATCATTGTTTAGCTGGCCCAGGCCGGGTTCGAACCCACCAGCCTCAGTGCATGTGGCTGGCGCCATAAACACTGTGCTACAGGTGCCAAGCCAATATGTTTCTTTGAATTTTTTCATTAACAACAAATACTTACAACTTCCTTCCTTTAAATTAATATCTTGCTTATGTCTAAATAACCATAATTTGTCAGTTGTTCTCCAACTAAAAACACGTTTTATGAAAAATAATGGCTAATTTAATTCACAGTTCCAAGTTGTCTCAAGTTCTTTTCCTCAGAAAACTATTAAACTTTTGGATGAATCAGAATTACTTTATGTGTGCTTTCTATCTCATCACATACAATATTCAAGAAATGTGAATAATATTTAATACAACTAAGGAATTGTGATGAAAGAAATTAAAGAAAACTTAAGTGCATAGAGGTAAACAATGCTTAAAGTTGGAAAGGCTCTCCTTTGTCTAAATTTATCTATAAATCCAAACCTGTTTTAGTTATGTGGTAATATAAATTATAATATAATCTTTCAGGGGCAAAACAAAACCAAATGATCTATATTACTGGTATGAAGACTGACTGCAAAGTTACATTAATTAGAAAAGTGTAGCAATAGAGTAAGAATAGCAAAATATGTCAATAAAATATATTAGAGAGTCCAGAAACAAATCCACTGTTGTTTTTCTCAATGGGAGAAGAATATTCTTTTAAATAATTGCTTCTGAGTCAATTAGATATACATAATGTGAAAAAGAAACTTTCACCATCTCTCTCATATTATATATGAAAACTGATTATGGATAGATCATAGACCTAAATGTGCAGGCTACAATAATAAGTTTCTAGAAAAAAATAAGAGAATAGCTTTATGACCTTATATAGATGTCTTAAAGGGGCATGAAAAGCACTACTTATAAAAAAAAATATCATTTTTGACTTCATTGAAATTAAAAACTTACACTCATTAAAAAGATAAATAAGTGAGTGGAAAAGTAATCCACGGTTTCAGAGAAGAAATTAAAACTACATGTAGCCACAAAAGGACCCAGGTCAATAAGAATATATAAATAAGTCATCAATAATAATCAATAACAGAATTCAGAAAATGGCAGACAAGTAGCAACCTGCCAACATGCCACAGCTAAGAAAAATATCACTTCTCCCCAAAACAGCATTAGGAAATCACAGAGGAAATATGTGGGAGAGTCAGAGTGAAAAAAAATTTTTCCAGAAACAGGTGATACGGAGAGATATGTGTGTGTAAAACGAGTTCAGAGACTACCTGGGTAACAATAGATCGCTGAGGCGCTGCACTTGCTCAGTGAGCACTATGTGAGCTGAGCTACAGAATGGCTCGCATCACCCCCACTGACCTCTGCTACATTGGTCCAGAGACTGGGCTAAAGTCTGTGCTCCAGGATGCAGAGGGAGTGGTCATATTTGTGGCTTCTCTACACCATTCTCAGTGACTTGAAACAAAGCACTTCTCTTATAAAGTGCAAGGGCATTTGAGTACTGGAGGTGACCAGCAGGGTGCTGTGGGCTCCTTTCTGTAAACTGCATGCCACTGTTTCAGTTTAGTGGGTCCTAGGATAGGTGTGGAGGTTTCCACAATCCCAGGGCCACAAGTACTGACAGTAGCCCTGCTTGACTTGGCATCCCAGTGGCCCTAAAGTTTGTGGAATAGCCAACCACTAGATTAGCTCAGACATCACCCTCCAGGATGGAGCTACCTCCTGTGTGCTTGACCTGCAACCCTGCCCTCTAATTTGCCTCATCCATGGCTTCCCGAGAATCTTCCTTCTGGCTTATTGGCTCTATTAATATACTCTTCCTTAGGCTCCCCCACAGCTTCAGCACTGAGGCTCTCACAGTGGAGTTGGAAGCTCTGCCTCTGAGTATCTAGAACTCCATCCAGACTCCAAACACCATCCTCAAGTCTGTAGTGCTGCACATGGACCTGAAGACTCTACTCCACCACTGCAGCAAAGCCAGATGTTCTTCAAATTATTCCAAAGCCTTGTCAGGGACAACCCCCAAGCCTGAAACTTCCAGTTCACTGATACTGGGATAGAGCAAAGGCTCATAGCCATGGAAAGTCATGAATTTCACATCCCGCTACTGCTATTACTGCTGTTACTAGAAAGCCATCTAGTGACCTCCCTTAAGTTAAATTAAGGAGGATTTTCCAACAAGTAATTTAAGACATCCAAACCTTTAGCTTTGAGCTGATAAAAGAAGTTACAGATTAAAAAAAACAACAGAAGAACCTTGGTAACATGAAAAATCAAAATAGGTCAACTCTCCCAAGGGATCATTGTGGAGCTACAGCAGAAACTCCAACCACACCGAAGTTGCTGAAATGACAGAAATAGAGCTCAGAATGTGAATGGCAAATAAGATGCATGAAACTGAAGAGATAGTTGAAAACCAGCAAAAAGAAGCCCAACACATTAGGTCATCCCACCCAGAAACAACATTGGAATGGCACAGTGAGACATTGTGGGGTTCCAGGAGCCAAAGAGGTTGGGAAGGGTGGGAAGCATGCACAGATCAGGATCAGTGGATCGAGGAGACCCAGGGACAGAGCCTATACATGCAGTCAATGAGGAATTAAGTCCACAGGAGAGTCTCCCCATCCTTCTCACAGCACCATACTGGGATGAACTACTTACCAGATCAATCTCTGAGAGGGTCTGTCCCTTCAGGCATGGGGATTAGTGCGAAAAGAACAGGAACTGAGGTCCTATAGGACTCAGCTGTACAGAAGCCAGAACTTTCTCAAAGGAGTGGAGAGAGCAGATTCTGCCTGTTTGGAACACAGCCAGAGGATTGGACCCTGGGAATTCACAGGAGTGGCACTGGATGGGTGGGTTTGGACCTGAAGCCTGCACAGTAGGAGGCTCAGCAGCCAGAGCCCTGCTATATTGGAAGGGCCACAGGGGAGGAGCAAAGACAGTTGTAACCTTGAATAGGCTAGCATCCATGGTTGCCCAGTTTGAAGCACCCTTGAAGGGTCCCTGCTCATGACAGGCTCTGAATCCATCTTCTGGGCTTGTACAGCCAACCCAGGGCTGATTCCTATGGAGATAACAGGAAAGTTGGGTGGATCCAACCTCCTACACAGACTGTTTGTGGCTGAGGCATGTCCTCCATAAAGTCTGCCTTAAACTTCAGGACTTTGGCTCCCTTTCCCCCACAAGGATTCAACTCTATCCTAGCCCACCCCTGAATAAAATAAAATAAAGCAGGAAGAGAATTCCCATCTCCACCACAAACAGCTAGTAACTTGCTGCCCCCACCACATGCAGAAGAGGAAGTAGTTCTTTTTCTTTTTATCCCAGGAACACAACCTTGTATCATTAGAATTTATTTTCTTTCTTTTCTCTTTCTCTTTTCCTAACACTAGAGTGCTAACTGGTGTTTATATATGTGTATGTGTATATATATGTATATATATTTAATGTTTAGTTTTTCTTTCTTTCTCCCCCTTTTTTTAGTTCTGTTACCCCTTTTAACCTTCTTTTCTTTTCTTCTTTTCTATTTTTACTACTTTTCTACTTTTCAGATAAGACCCTTTAAAAATAACCAAGATTGCTTTCTTTCTCTCTCTCTCCACCCCCCCCCCTTTTTTTGCCTTTTCTTTTTTGTTCTATTTTATGTTGCTTGGACAGAGCCTTGCTCTGAGGCTTGGGCAGGAGTAATGCACGACATTGGCCTGGATTATAGAGGACCCAAAAACCTGGTTTGGGGTATCTTTCTTGCTTTGGCCTCCTGAGGGGCTGAGACTGTAGGTCCCCACAATGACACATGGCTTATTTGTTCTATTTTCACTTGAGGCAGGGTCTCACTATTGCTCAGGATAGTTGGGCCTTAGGTGATCCTCCCACCCCACCCCAAAGAGTGCTGAAGTTGCAGTGGTGGGTAATATACTGCACTTAGTATATTACCAATAGTGTTATTATTTTCTCTCATCTATCTTCTCTCATTTCTTTATTTTAGTTATTATTTTATTTTATTTCTTATATTTTAAAATTTTCTGTTCCTCACTCTCTTTTATTCTCTTCCTTTCACACTATGCCAAAAGGCACGTCAATATTGAACTAGAAACAAGGAAGACAAAGTAAAAGGAGGAAGTGAGAGAATGAAGTAATGGAAATAACTAAACAAGAAGAAAATATACATAAGGAGACACCAAGAAAAAAATTCTGGCAACATTAGAAACCAGAATAGATCAACTTCCCCACCAAGACATCACAAAGAAGCCACTGCAGATGATACCAATGATAAAGAAATTATGGAAATGACAGAAAGGAAATTTAGAGTATGGATGGAAAACATGGTGAAGGTAAATGAAGGAAAGTGGGAAACCAGCAAAAAATAAATCCAAAAATTGAACCAAAAAATGAATGCAAGACATGATGAAATAAGAAAAGGTATATAAAAGCTTAAAAAATTTAAGAAGTCCTGTGGCTCAGTGAGTAGGGCGCTGGCCCCATATGTTGAGGGTGGCGGGTTCGGACCCAGCCCCGGCCAAACTGCAACAGAAAAATAGCCGGGCGCTGTGGCGGGCGCCTGTAGTCCCAGCTACTTGGGAGGCTGAGGCAAGAGAATCGCGTAAGCCCAAGAGTTAGAGGTTGCTGTGAGCTGTGTGATGCCACGGCACTCTACCCGAGGGCGGTACAGTGAGACTCTGTCTCTACAAAAAAAAAAAAAAAAAAAAAAATTTAAGAAGTCATTCAGAGAATTTCAAAATGCAGTAGAGATTTTCAATAATAGATGGAGAAGAAAGAATCTCAGAGGTTGAAGACAAGACTCTTGAGCTAACTCAGTTATTTAAAGAGGCAGAAAAAAAGAGAATAAAAGCAGAGCAATCTCTTAGATATTGAGACGTCATGAAATGTATAAATATATGAATTACAGATATCCCCAATGTAGAAGAAGAATGACCCAAAGGTATGGAAGCCCTACTTGAGGATATCATAACTGAAAATGTCCCAAGCACCACCAAGGATTCAGACACGCTACTTTTAGATGGATTTAGAACCCTGGTTTGTCTCAATTCTAACAGAGCCATAACCTAAAACATTGTAATGAACCTGACTAAGGTCAAAATGAAAGAGGAAATTGTGGAAGCAGCCAGGAACAAGTACTAACTGATCAACAAGGGCAAATCTGTTAGGGTGACAGTGGATTTCTCAGCTGAAAATTTTCAAGCAAGAAGATATTGGGCTCCAATTTCAATATACTCAAACAAAATAACTTCTGGCCTAGTATTCTGTACTCTGCTAACCTAATTTGCATAGTTGATGAAGAAATCAAATCTTTTAGTGACAAGCAATTACTGACAAAATTTGCCACAAGATCAGTTCTGCAGGAAGTACTAGAGCTGCACTACACTCAGACTATCACAATGGATCACTAGCAAAGTAAAGACATCTGGAAACAAAAGGACAAAGCCTAGATTCTACAAAAGCCCAAGTAAAATAAAATAAAATAAAACAGACAAAAGATCTCCACATATAAAGATAATTAGAAGTCCACCATACTTATGAATTATCTCAGTAAATATAAATGGCTTGAATTCCCAACCAAAGAGATAAGGATAGTTGGTTGGATATACAAAAGTACAAGTAAACTATATGTTGTGTTCAGAAAACACAAATAACTTCCAAGGACAAAACTAGATACAGAAGGAAGAGTTGGAAAACAATATTTTGGGCAAATGGAAATTCAAAAGAATGAAGGGGTTACAATCATATTTGTAGATACAATTGGCTTTCAACCAACAAAAGTAAAGAAGTACAAAGATAGACACTATATACTGGTCAGAGGAAAAATATAACAAGACATTTGAACCCTAAGTATTTATGCACCCAACTTAAATGCTCCCAAATTGATAAAATGGATCGTAATTGGTCTGAACAATATAATATCTAACAGCATTATAATACCTGGGGATTTCAATTCCCCATTAACAGAACTGGATATATCTCTTAAGCAGAAACTAAACAAGCAATGGACTTAAACATGATCTAGAACAGTGATTCTCAACCTTCCTAATGCCACAATGTATTTTCCTGGTTAAAAAGGGGTCACAACCAACAGGTTGAGAACAGCTGATCTAGAACAACTGGGCTTTGAGGCATACCCAGGATATATCACTTAAATATTACTGAGTATACCTTATTATCAGCTCACAAATCATTCTGAAAAATTGATCATAGCCTAGGATGCAAGTAAAATCTCAATAAATTTAAAAGAGTAGAAATTATACCTGGTATGTTTTCAGACCATGATGGAATAACACAAAGTCAGGGAAACTAAATAAGTTTATGATAAATGATAGCTAGGTCAAAGAGGAGTTAAAAAATAAAATCAGGAGATTCCTCAAGCAAAATGACAATGAAGCCACAAGCTACTAAAAGATGTGGGACAATGCAAAAGCAATCCTAAGAGGGAAATTTGTCACATTAACTGCCCACATCCAAAACAGAAAAAGCACACACCAACAACCAAAAGATGATCTCAAGGAACTGGAAAAAGAATAATAATACAATCCCAACCTGGGTGAAGAGAAAAAATAAGGAAAATTGGGTCAGAATTAAATGAAATTGAGAAAAGCAACAAAGAAATCATTCAGAAAATTAAGAAAAGAAAAATTTGGTTCTTTGAAATGTAAAATCAATAAGCCTCTGGAAAGACTATCTAGAATCAGAAAATTAAGTCTCTAATAACCTCAATCAGAAATGAAAAGGGGAAAATAACAACAGATACCACAGAGATACAAAAGATCTTCTCTGATTCCTAAAAAAACCTCTATGACAAGAACTTTGAAAATGTAGAGGAAATGGACCTAGACCTGGAACTACAATGCTGCACTAGACTCACTCAGAAAGAAATAAAACTCTTGAATAGATCAATATCAAGCACCAAATCACAATAATAAAAAAGTTTCTAAGAAAATAAAGTTTTGGACCAAATGATTTTACACCAGAGTTCTATCAAAACTTCCAAGATGAACTTGTACCAATATTACAGAACATGTTCCAAAACATTAATAAGGAAGGAACCTTCTCCAACTCATTCTATGAAGCAAATATCCTGATACAAAACCATGAAACAACCCCTCAAAGAGGAAAAGTATAGATGAATTTCCCTAGTTAACACTGATGGAAAAATAGTAAAATCTTAGCAAATAGAATAATATTATACATCTTGATCAGGTGTGCTTTATCCCAGGGATATAAGGTTGGTTTAACATACAGAAATTCATAAATGTAATTCATCCCATAAATAAAAGCAAAAACAAAGACCACATGATCCTCTTAGTAAATGCACAAAAAGCTTTTGCCAAATTTCAATATCCTTTTCTAATAAAAGCACTTAAGAATATAGACATAGATTGTATATTTCTTAAAATGATAGAAGCCATATATGATAAATACACAGCTAATATCATACTTAATGGAGTAAAGGAGAAAACATTTCAAATCAGAACTGGAAGTAGACAATGATGTTCACTATCATCACTGCTATTCAATATAGTGCTGGAAGTCCTAGCCAATTCAATCAAATAAGAGAAGGCAATGAAGGATATCCAAATGGAGGAGGTCAAACTCTTGCCCTTTGTTGATTACATGATCTTATACTTAGAAAATCCTAGGAACTCAGCCACAAAACTTAAGTGATTAAGAAACGAGTAACATCTTAGGGTATCCAATCAATGTCTACAAATCAGTAGCCTTCATATATGCCAGTAACAGTCAATCTGAGAATCAAATTAAAGACACAATACTCTTCACAGTGGCTTCAAAGAAAATGAAATACAAAGACTTTTTAAAATAGAAATTGAATGAACAATCCTAAAATACATTAATACTAAATGAAACCACCTACACACAAACTGGAATAGCCCAAGCAATCTGGAGCAAGCAGAAAAAATCTAGAGGCATAACACTTCCTGATTTTAAAATAGTATTACAAAGCTACAGTAATTTAAACAGTATACTACTGACATAAAGACAGATGTAAAGATTAATCTAACACAATAAAGAGCCCAGAATTAAACTATATGGTCAAGTAATATTCACCAAAGTCACCAAGAATATACAATGAAAAGAGAAACTCTAGTCAAGAGATTGAGGTGGAGCAAGATGGAAAACTAGAGACATCACTTGCCATATTATCCCTATGGGAAAATTGGATTTCAGATAAAAGAGAGGGGAGAAAAGTTGAAGATCAGGGGTAGATCATAGACAGATGTGCCAGAGCCTCTCAGGAACTCAAGTTTACCCAACCCAACCCTTTTCACCCTCACTCTGCCACTATCTGTGCTGAGACAGATAACAAAGACTTACCTGGAAGTTTCAGGGCCGATTCTCAACCACAAGAACCACCTACAGTCTCAGAGATTGTACTAGGCATATCAATGCAATCCTCACAGCCAAGACATTCATAAGGCTTGGGAAAGAGAAAGAATTTCAAACACCTCCACCCTCTCTAATCAAAGTGAGACAGGGAATCTGCACATGCACGTAGCTCAGTACTGCTATAGTCTACAAATGGGCAAATGAGAAAAACACTATGCTAAGGATATCTGTAACTAGGCTTCTACCTAGAACTTAGATCACCATGAAAACTCCCACAAGCACATTGGGTAATAACTTTTGACTAACATATTACAAATACCCTGGTATGAATGAGGTGAAGGGGAAATGCCCCATCTAAACAAAAGAAAATCCGCAAAAAAACTACAGAAGTATGAAAATTCAGATTGAAAAGATACTCCAAAAAAGGAAAACCAGCTCTTCAGCAATGGACTCAAACATAATGAAAATATTTAAGACCATTGCCGGCGGGCTGACCCCAAGCCACCACGGACCCCTTCCCTAGGCCTGCTCGGCTGCCGCTGCCCTAATCACTGCAGAAGCTCAGGCACTCCTGGCCTCTGGCCCCAGCCCTGGCCTGCTGCCTGCCCACCTGAACCCAGCTCTGCCCTGGTGCCAAATTCAAGGAGTTTTGATGAAATGATAAAGTCACTAACTGCTAGCATAGTTTTTCCAGAAGCAGCTCAAATAACAAAAAATCCAAAGACATCTTATGGATTTTGTTCTCCAAAGCTGTGAGAGCTTGGTAAAATAAAGAGAAGCTGTGAAATGCTCCCCTAGAATTTAAAAGATCAAAAACAACTAAGTCAAGAGTCCCCCTTCAGGATGTATGTGTTGAAAAAAATATAGACGGGGGAGGAGACAAGATGGCTGACTGAAGCCAGCTTTCCACAGAGGCTCCCGTCCAGTAGAAGAGTTAAAGGACAAAAATTCAGCAAGTAACTTGGTGGATTTGAGCTGCACTAAGAGAGAAGGTTGAAGAATGCACGTTAACCCCGCTGAGGCAAGCTGCTACCACAAGGATACAAACAAAAGGTACAGAATCCATCACCAAGCAGACTAGAGTCCCCTCCCCCATGAGAATGGCTTAGAGTGCCCCACAAACAATCGGGCAGAGTTCAAAGGTCCTCCCACTACACTCCATGGGAGAGACCCTCTAAAAACTGGACCTACCTCCCCTACTACGGTGCAATGGTGTTTTCCTGCCAGGCATAAAACTGTATAAAACTGTATATAGTCTCTACCTGGAATTCTAAGCTCCCAGCACTCCCGTCCACTCACACTGAGGTCTGGAGGCCAGGCCCCAGGAGTTCAGAGTCTTGGGTGATTTCTCGAGGGGTGTGGACGGTGCCTGGACTGCAGCTGGTTGGCACCGGCTCTGAGGCATGGGAGCAAGGAGAGATGGTTGGCTGAGAGGGGACAGCACCAGAGCGGTGGTTCCCTGAGGCAGAGTGTGATAGCCGTCTTTTGGCAACAATACGGCCAGGCATAAAACTGTGTAAAACTGTGTGTGTTCTCTGACCACAACCCTGGGCTCCTGGTGCTCCCCTCTGCTCTTGCTCTGAGATCTGAAGGCCTTTCCCCCAGGAGTTCAGACTCTTGGGCGATTGCTCGAGGGGTGTGGACAGTGCCGTGGCAGCAGCCGGATGGTGGAGACTCTGGGTCGTGGGAGCAGAGAGAAGATGGTTGGCTGGGAGTGAACCGCACCGGAGCAGCGGTTGCCTGAGGCATAAAACAGTAGCCCTCTTTTGGTAGCAATACAGCTCGCTACCAGATATTCTGAAGCCACACCCCATGTCTCCCTGGGCAACCAGAGACTGTGAGTAAAGGATTTGCCTGAGGCAACACCAACTTGCAAACCGGGGAAACTCCCAGGGCGGAGCTGACCCAGAGGACCACTTTACTGAGTCTAAGATGCACCTGGCCCTCAGGGGATCATCAACCTATAGACAATATAAGAACAAAGACAAGCTGATTTGGAACTCGATTCAGCTTCTCTTCTGCAGGAAAACCGCAAAGTTGTTCTGTTCTGTTCATTCAGTAACATTAATCAGGGGTGAGACTGGACCTGAGTGAAAACCCCGAACCTTCATCAAGTGCCCAAGGTTGTCAGGCCTCATTTCATCCTGCTAGAGATAGACAGCACGCAGTGGCCTGGCAGATTTCCTTGTGATTCAGGCAGGTGAAAACTCTTGGAGGATCACTTCACTACAGGCAACTAGGTCAGTCAACTGCAGGGCTATCAGTGACTGGGTGTGACAGTGCTGCAAGGTGGAGAAGGACGCATCAACCTTCCCAGACTGATCTATCAGCTGGGTGGCTCCTCCTGATTCCACGCAGCACTGGAGCAAGCCACATCAGAGTAGTCACCAGACCCCTATGATCCAGTTCCCAGAGACCTCTTAAACTCTCTCACCCGAGACAGGTGCAGACTGAGACAATTGATTTGGACCTTTTGAACTGAACCAATCACCTGAGGACAAATCAGGTGGTGCCCTGGGTTCGTGGTTGTAGGAAGGTTTGAATTTCCTTTTCCAATTGGTGCCTGTGGTGGGCAGGGTGACTTAATTGGTGATATTTCTCCACAACTGAGAATTCAATCCAGAGTATCTATTTCACAAGGGTGGAAGAGAAACCAGCTGAAAACAAGACAGAACCACTTAGCCCCACCACACAAGACACAAGTTTCTCAGGTCACAACAATGTACAGGCCCTCGAAAAAGCCCCAGGGGAAAAAATCAAAGGGAGTAAAACAACCATGGGGCGGGATCAGTGGAAAAACTCTGGTAACATGAATAACCAGAATAGATTACTCCCCCCCCAAGGAAAGATATGGCAGATGTAATTGAAAATCCCATCCATACACAACTGGCTGAGATGTCAGAAATCGAATTTAGAATTTGGATTGCAGACAAGATTAACAAAGTGGAATTAGGAATTTGAGGAGAAATTCAAAAGTTGTCTCAAGAATTTAACGAATTTAAAGACAAAACCACCAAAGACTTAGACACACTGAAGCAAGAATTTGAAGTGCTCAAAGATATGAAAAATACAGTAGAATCCCTCAGCAACAGAATGGAGCAAGCAGAAGAAAGGATTTCTGACATTGAAGATAAAGCCTTTGAACGCTCCCAAACTCTCAAAGAGGAAGAGAAATGGAGAGTAAAAACGGATCATTCTCTCAGAGAGCTCTGGAATAATTCGAAGAAGGTCAATATCCGAATCGTTGGAGTTCGTGAAACCCATGAAGTGGCCTCACTGGGCAGAGAGGCCCTTCTGCATGAAATTATCAAAGAGAAATTTCCAGACATGGATTCTGAAATTCAGAAAGCAGACAGCTTCAGAACCCCAGCATGACTCAACCCCAATAAGACATCCAGCAGGCATATCATAATTAACTTTACTAAAGTTAATATGAAGGAGAAAATTTTCAAAGATGCCAGGAGAAGGAAAATCATTACCTTCAAAGGGAAGGATATTAGAATGACTGCAGATCTCTCTGCTGAAACTTTTCAAACCAGAAGAGGGTGGTCACCAACTTTTCATCTCCTAAAGCAAAATAACTTTCAACCCAGGATCTTGTATCCAGCTAAACTGAGTTTCATATATGATGGAGAAATTAAATACTTCAATGACATTCATATGTTGAAAAAACTTGCCATAACCAAACCAGCTCTTCAGGATATTCTCAGACCTATCCTCCATAAGGACCAACCCAATCCTATACCACAAAAGTCAACTCACTCAGAAACTTCAGATCAAACTCCAACTTCCACACTGGCGAAAGGTATAAAAAATGTCCACTGGACTTTTGAAAAACTCGATACCCCAAATTTCACCAGGCTTATCAATATTCTCCATTAATGTGAATGGCTTAAACTGTCCTCTAAAGAGGCATAGGTTAGCTCACTGGATACAAAAACTCAGGCCAGATATTTGTTGCATACAAGAGTCACATCTTAACTTCAAAGACAAATAAAGACTCAGGGTGAAAGGATGGTCATCCATATTTCAGGCAAATGATAATCAGAAAAAAGCAGGTGTCACAATTTTATTTGCAGA
This sequence comes from Nycticebus coucang, assembly GCF_027406575.1. NCBI lineage: Eukaryota > Metazoa > Chordata > Mammalia > Primates > Lorisidae > Nycticebus > Nycticebus coucang. The sequence goes on along the minus strand of NC_069801.1, from coordinate 44,764,254 downwards.
TACAATAGGCTTTAAACCAACAAAAGTAAGGAAGGACAAGAATGGTCACTTCATATTTGTTAAGGGTAATACTCAATATGATGAGTTTTCAAGTATCAATCTCTATGCACCCAACCAGAATGCACCTCAGTTTATAACAGAAACTCTAACAGACATGAGCAACTTGATTTCCTCCAGCTGGATAACAGTCAGAGATTTCAACACTCCTTTGGCCATGTTGGATCAATCCTCCAACAAGAAGCTGAGCAAAGAAATTTTAGATTTAAACCTAACCATCCGGAGAGGAGACAAGATGGCGGACTGAAGCCAGCTTTCCACAGAGGCTCCCGTCCAGAAGGAGAGTTAAGGGACAGGAATTTAGTGAGTATCCTGGTGGATTTGAGCCACACCAAGACAGAAGGTTGAGGAATGCACATCAACACTGCTGAGGCAAGCTGTGATCACAAGGACGCAAACATAAGCAAAAAGGCTCACTTCTGGATATTCTGAAGCCACACCCCCTGTCTCCCTGGGCAAGCAGAGGAGGCCACCAGTGAGCAAAGGATTTGCCTGACGCTGCTCACAAACCCGGGAAGCTTCCAGGGCAGGGCCAACTCAGAGAGGTAATCGCACACAAACCTCCAGCAGCAAAGACGTTTGAACTCAGAAGAGCCCATCTTCTGTAGGCGATTTTAGCAGGTACAGAGACAGAACCCTGCATAGTTGTCTGTTCTGTTCTGTTAGCAACATCAATCAGGGACAGGGCTAAGCCTGAGTGAACACCTCCCTCCCACCACCTGCATCAAACACTCAAAGACGTCAGGCCCCATCTCCTCCTGCTAGATAGCGGCAGACTGCAAGGGCCTGGCAGACTTCCTTGCAATTCAGGCAGGTGCAAACCCCTGAAGTATCTGTTCACCACAGGCAACTGGGTTAGCCATCTGCAGAGATACCAGTGACTGGGTCCGACGGAGGGGCAAAGTGGGGAAGGAGACATCAACCTTCCTAGACTGAACTATTTGCTAGGTGGCTCCTCCTGACTCCACGCAGCACTGGAATAAGGCATATCAGAGGAGTCACCAGACCCCTGTGATCCAGTTCCCAGAGACCTCTTGAACTCTCCCACCCGAGACAGGTGCTGATTGAGACAATCGATTTGGACCATTTGAACTGAACTAATAGACTGAGGACTTTTCAGAAGGTGCCCTGGGTATGGAGTTGTAGGAAGGTTTGATTTTCCTTTACCTTTTCAAATTGGTGCCAGAGGTGGGTGGGCGGGGTGACTTAATTACTGGTTTTTCCACATGGCTGAGACTTCAAGCCAGAGTAAATGTTACAATAGGATCAAACAGAAACCAGCTGAAAACAAGACAGAACCACTTTGCCCCACCACACAAGACAGGGCCCCATTTCCTCAGGCCACAACACTGTATGGGCCCTCAATAAAGGCCCAGGGGAAATATCAAAGGGAGTAAAATAACCATGGGGCGGAATCAGCGGAAAAACTCTGGTAACATGAATAACCAGAATAGATCAACCCCCCCAAGAAAAGATACGGCAAATGTGATTGAAGATCCCATTCATAAACAACTGGTTGAGATGTCAGAAATTGAATTCAGAATTTGGATTGCAGACAAGATTAATAAAATGGAATTAGGAATTCGAGGCAAAATTCAAAAGTTGTCTCAAGAATTTAATGAATTGAAAGACAAAACCACCAAAGACTTAGACAACTGAAGCAAGAATTTACAGCCCTCAAAGATATGAAAAATACAGTAGAATCCCTCAGCAACAGAATGGAGCAAGCAGAAGAAAGGATTTCTGACATTGAAGATAAAGTCTTCAAATGCTCCCAATCTCTCAAAGAAGAAGAGAAATGGAGAGCAAAAACGGATCATTCACTCAGAGAACTCTCAGATAATTCGAAGAAAACAAATATACGAGTAATTGGGATTTCTGAGAATGATGAAGTGGCCTCGAGGGACACAGAGGCTCTTCTGCATGAAATTATGAAAGAAAACTTTCCAGACATGCCTAGAGAATATGAAATTCAGATAGCAGACAGCTTCAGAACCCCAGCACGATTTAACCCCAGTAAGTAATCCCCCAGGCATGTCATAATAAGCTTCACTAAAGTTAACATGAAAGAGAAGATTCTCAAAGCAGCCCGGCGAAAGAAAACCATTACGTACAAAGGAAAGAATATTAGAATAACTGCAGATCTCTCTGCTGAAACTTTTAAAGCCAGAAGAGGGTGGTCATCGACTTTTCATCTCCTAAAGCAAAATAACTTTCAACCCAGGATCTTGTATCCAGCTAAACTGAGTTTCATTTATGATGGAGAAATTAAATACTTCAATGACATTCATATGTTGAAAAAATTTGCCATAAGTAAACCAGCTCTTCAGGATATTCTCAGACCTATCCTCCACAATGACCAACCCAATCCTATACCACAAAAGTAGACTCACTCAGAAACTTCGGATCAAACTCCAACTTCCACACTGGCGAAAGGATTAAAAATGTCCACTGGACCTTTGAAAAACTCGATACCCAAAATTCCACCAGACTTATCAATACTCTCCATTAATGTGAACGGCTTAAACTGTCCTCTAAAGAGGCATAGATTAGCTGACTGGATACAAAAACTGAACCCAGATATTTGTTGCATACAAGAGTCACATCTTAACTTAAAAGACAAATACAGACTCATGGTGAAAGAATGGTCATTCATATTTCAGGCAAATGGTAATCAGAAAAAAGGAGGTGTTGCAATTTTATTTGCAGATACAGCAGGCTTTAAACCATCAAAAGTAAGGAAGGACAAGAATGCTCACTTCATATTTTTTAAGGGTAATACTCAACATGATGAGATCTCAATTATTAATATCTATGCACCCAACCAGAATGCACCTCAATTTATAAGAGAAACTCTAACAGACATGAGCAACTTGATTTCCTCCAGCTCCATAATCATCGGAGATTTCAACACTCCTTTGGCAGTGTTGGATCGATCCTCCAGCAAGAAGCTGAGCAAAGAAATCTTAGATTTAAACCTAACCATCCAATATATAGATTTAGCAGACATCTACAGAACATTTCATCCCAACAAAACTGAATACAGGTGCTTCTCATCAACCCAAGGAACTTACTCAAAAATTGACCACATTTTAGGTCACAAGTCTAACCTCAGTAAATTTAAAGCAATAGAAATTATTCCTTGCATCTTCTCGGACCATCATGGAATAAAACTTGAATTGAGTAACAACAGGAATCTGCATACCCATACAAAAACATGGAAGTTAAATAACCTTACGCTGAATGATAGCTGGGTCAGAGATGAGATTAAGAAAGAAATCGCCAATATTTTGGAACAAAATGACAATGAAGACACAAACTATCAGAACCTCTGAGACACCACAAAAGCAGTTCTAAGAGGGAAACTTATAGCACTGCAAGCCTTCCTCAAGAGAACAGAAAGAGAGGAAGTTAACAAGTTAATGGGACATCTCAAGCAACTGGAAAAGGAAGAATATTCCAAACCCAAACCCAGTAGAAGAAAAGAAATAACCAAAATCAGAGCAGAATTAAATGAAATTGAAAACAAAAGAATAATACAACAGATCAATAAATCAAAAAGCTGGTTTTTTGAAAAGTTCAACAAAATAGATAAACCTTTGCCCAACCTAATCAGGAAAAAAAACAGTGAAATCTCTAATCTCATCAATCAGAAATGACAAAGATGAAATAACTGCATACTCCAAAAATCCAAAAAATCCTTAATGAATATTAAAGAAACTTTATTCTCAGAAATATGAAAATCTGAAAGAAATTGACCGAGACTGGGAAGCATATCACATTCCAAGACTTAGCCAGAATCAAGTGGAAATGAATAGGTGCATATCGAGTTTGGCAATAGCATCAACCATACAAAACCTCCCTAAAAAGAAAAGCCCAGGACCCGATGGTTTCACGTCAGAATTCTACCAAACCTTTAAAGAGGAATTAGTACATACATTACTCAACCTGTTCCAAAAGGTAGAAAAAGAAGGAAGACTACCCAACACGTTCTATGAAGCAAACATCACCCTGATCCCCAAACCAGGAAAAGACCCAACAAGAAAACAAAATTATAGACCAATATCACTAACCAATATAGATGCAAAAATATTCAACAGGAGCCTAACAAACAGAATCCAGCAAATTATACATCATGACCAAATTGGTTTTATCCCAGGGTCTCAAGGCTGGTTCAATATACATAAATGTATAAATGTAATTCAGCACATAAACAAATTTAAAAACAAAGACCATATGATTCACACAAGCAATGCAGAAAAAGCTTTTGATAATATCCAACATCCCTTCATGATCAGAATGCTTAAGAATATTGGTATAGCAGGGACATTTCTTAAACTGATAGAGAGCATCTACAGCAAACCCACAGCCAATATCATATTGAATGGAGTTAAATTGGAATTATTTCCACTCAGATCAGGAAACATACAAAGATACCCATTGTCTCCATTGCTTTTTAACATTGTAATGGAAGTTTTAGCCACCACAATTAGGGAAGAAAAGGTGATCAAGGGTATCCATATAGGGTCAGAAGAGATCAAACTTTCGCTCTTCACAGGTGATATGTTGTATATCTGGAAAACACTAGGGACTCTACTACAAAACACTTAGAAGTGATTTAGGAATACAACAGGCTCTCAGGTTACAAAATCAACATTCATATATCAGCCAACAATATAGTAAAGTTGAAAAAACAGTTCAATACTCTTATCAATACTCTCCATTAATGTGAATGGCTTAAACTGTCCTCTAAAGAGGCATAGATTAGCTGACTGGATACAAAAACTGAACCCAAATATTTGTTGCATACAAGAGTCACATCTTAACATGTAAGATGTACCAACAATAGTAAAGTTGAAAAAACAGTTAAGGACTCTATCCCATTCACAGTAGTGCCAAAGATGATGAAATATTTGGGAATTTATCTAACAACGGACGTGAAGGATGTCTATAAAGAGAACTATGAAACTCTAAGAAAAGAAATAGCTGAAAATGTTAAGAAATGGAAAAACATACCATGCTCATGGCTAGGAAGAATCAACATTGTTAAAATGTCCATACTACCCAAAGCAATATATAATTTCAATCAATCCCTTTTAAAGCTCCACTGTCATACTTTAAAGATCTTGAAAAAAACAATACTTCGTTTTACATGGAATCAGAAAAAACCTCGAATAGCCAAGACATTACACAGAAATCAAAACAAACAGGAGGAATTACACTACCAGACCTCAGAGTATATTAGATACCAATAGTGATCAAATCAGCATGGTATTGGCACAAAAACAGAGAAGTAGATGTCTGGAACAGAATAGAGACCAAGAGGTGAATCCAACTACTTACCTTTATTTGATCTTTGACCAGCCAATTAAAAACATTCAGTGGGGAAAAGATTCCCTATTTAACAAATTGTGCTGGGTGAACTGGCTGGCAACCTGCAGAAAAATGAAACTGGACCCATACCTTTCACCATTAACTAAGATAGATTCTCACTGGATTAAAGATTTAAACTTAAGACATTAAATTACAAAAATACTAGAGGAGACTGCAGAAAAAACCCTTGAAGAAATCGCTCTGGGTGAGAATTTTATGAGGAGGACCCCCTGGACAATTGAAGCAGCTTCAAAAATACACTACTGGGACTTGATCAAACTAAAAAGCTTCTGCACAGCCAAGAACACAGTAAGTAAAGCAAGCAAACAGCCCTCCGAATGGGAGAAGATATTTGCAGGTTATGTCTCCGACAAAGGTTTAAGAACCAGAATCCACAGAGAACTCAAATGCATTAGCAAGAAAAGAACAAGGGATCCCATCGCAGGCTGGGCAAGGGATTTGAAGAGAAACTTCTCTGAAGACAGGCACGCGGCCTTCAGAAATATGAAAAAATGCTCATCATCTTTAATCATCAGAGAAATGCAAATCAAAACTACTTTGAGATATCATCTAACTCCTGTGAGAATAGCCTACATCACAAAATCCCAACCAGAGATGTTGGTGTGGATGTGGAGAAAAGGGAACACTTTTGCACTGCTGGTGGGAATGCAAATTAATACATTCCTTTTGGAAAGAGATATTGAGAACACTTAGAGATCTAAAAATAGATTTGCCATTCAATCCTGTAATCCCTCTATTGGGCATATACCCAGAAGACCAAAAATCACATCATAACAAAGGTATTTGTACCAGAATGTTTATTGCAGCCCAATTCATAATTGCTAAGTCATGGAAGAAGCCCAAGTGCCCATCAATCCTCGAATGGATTATGTACACCATGGAATATTCTGCAGCCTTAAAGAAAGATGGAGACTTTACCTCTTTCATGTTTACATGGATGGAGCTGGAACATATTCTTCTTAGTAAAGTATCTCAACAATGGAAGAAAAAGTACCCAATGTACTCAGCCCTACTATGAAACTAATTTAGGGCTTTCACATGAAAGCTATAACACAGTTACAACCTAAGAATAGGGGGAAGGGGAACAGGAGGGGAGGGAGGGGGGAGATGGGTAGAGGGAAGGGGATTGGTGGGATTACACCAGTGGTGCATCTTACAAGGGTATATGTGAAACTTGGTAAATGTGGAATGTAAGTGTCTTGGCACAGTAACTGAGAGAATGCTAGGAAGTCTATGTTAACCAGTGTGATGAAAGTGTGTCAAATGCTTTGTGAAGCTAGTGGTTGATGCCCCATGATCATATCAATGTACACAGCTATGATTCAATTAAAAAAAAAAGAAGATTACATTACCAGACTTCAACTTATACTACAAAGCCATACTGATTAAAACAGCATGATATTGGCAGAAAAATAGAGACATCGGCCTTTGGGAAAGAACAGAAAACCTGGAGATGATATCAGCTTCATATCACTATCTGATCTTCAATAAATCACAAAAAAGTACACATTGTGGAAAAGAATTCCTATTTAATAAATTTTGCTGGGAGAACTGGTTAGCCACATGCAAAAGACTGAAACTGAATCCATACCTCTCACCACTTACAAAAATTGACACACAATGTTAAAAAAGATTTGAATTGAAGACATGAAATATTAAAAGTTCTGGAATAAATTGGGGGAGAAAAGTCTTTATAATATCAGCCTAGGGAAGGATTTTACAAACAATACCCCATTGGCAATTGCAATAACAACTAAAATAAATAAATGGGACCTTATCATTGTAAAAAGCTTCTACACAGTTAAGAACACAACAATTAAAGCAAATAGACAACCTTCAGAATGGGAGAAGATATTAGCATGACAGAAGTCCAATAATCCAAATCAATAGAGGACTCAAACTAATCAGCAAAAGAGTAAACAATCCCATTTACCACTGGAGAAGAGAGATGAGCGGACTGCCTAAAACAGGTGAATGACCAACAAACATATGAAGAAATGCTCATCATCCCAAGCCATCAGAGAAATTTAAACAAAGCTACCTTTAAATATCACCTAACCCCAGTGAGAACAGCCACATCAGAAAGTCTCAGAGCTGCAGATGCTATGTGGATGTGGAGAGAAAGTAATGCTTCTACACTGTTGGTGGGATTGTAAACTATACTCAATGAACCAAAAGTAGATCTTCCATTTGATCCTGAAATTTCATTACTAGGTATGTACCCAGAACAAAAACAATCATTTTACTACAAGAACATTTGCACTAGAATGTTTATAACAGTTCAATTCACAATTGCCAAGATGTGAAAACTACCCAAGTGCCCATCAACTCATGAATGGATAAGTAAATTATGGTATATGTATACCATGAAATACTATTCATCCATAAATATGATGTAGACTTTACACCTTTTGTATTTATCCAAATGGATTTGGAGACCATCCTCCTAAAGTTACACAAGATTGGAAAAGCAAGTACGCAATGTACTCAATACTAATATGAAACCTGTAGATGAACAGCTGCCCACTGACCAGAGAAAAGCACAACTACATTCAGATAGAAAGGGGGGGGTTAGGGTGGAAAGAGAGAGAAGTGTAGAGGTGTCTGATATACTATCACCTAACAGGAACAATATGGGGCTATATGGCACACCTCCTGGGCGAAGAGCTCAACTGCAACTTGGACTTTACCTAACAAATACAAACAATATAACCAAATAATCTGTACCCCTATATCAATCTGAAATTTTTTTAAAAGGCCAAATTATTTTTTCAAGAAATGAATAAAAATGTCACCAAAGAACAGGGCAAAACTAGGAAAGATAAAATAGAATTTAAGGAAATGAAAGAATCATTCATGGAATTTCAAAACACAGCAGAAATTTTTATTTCTATGGGGAAGAAAGAATCTCTATACTTGAAGAAAAGGCTCTTGAGTCAACCCAGCCATTAAAAAGAGAATATATGCAAAACTTCCACGCATGAGTTTTTGGAGTTGATAAAGCAAAAAAATATGTATGAATTATAGGTATCCCCGAGGGAGAAGAGACTGCTAAAAGCACGGAATCTCTATTGGAAAGTATTATTAAAGAAAAAAATTCTACTATTGCCAGAGATTCAGACATCCAGATAGTAGTAAATTGTCATCAAACTCTGGAAAGATTCATAGCACATCGAAAATATATAAGATACAAAAATTAGTCTGATCAAAGTCAAAATGAAAGAAATTTCTACAAGCAGCTAGATTTAGGGAACAACTGATCTAAAAGGGAAACCCATCAAGTAGATAATAGCATACTTCTTAGGAGACACCTTAAAAACCCTAAGGGAGGTACCTCCCATCTTCAATCTTCCTAAACAGTACAACTGCCAGCCTAGAATTTTTTTTTAGCTACTATTATTTTGATATTAAATCATAGCTGTGTACATTGATATAATCATGGGGCATCATTCACTAGCTTCACAGTTTACCAAGCTTCACATATACCCTTGTAAGATGCACCGCTGCTGTAATCCCACCAATCCCCTTCCCTCTACCCAACTCCCACCTCCCTCCACTCCCTTTCCCCCTTCCCCCTATTGTTAGGTTGTAACTGGGTTATAGCTTTCATGTGAAAACCCTAAATTAGTTTCATAGTAGGGCTGAGTACATTGGGTACTTTTTCTTCCACTGTTGAGATACTTTACTAAAAAGAATATGTTCCAGCTACATCCATGCAAAAATGAAAGAGGTAAAGTCTCCATCTTTCTTTAAGACTGCATAATATTCCATGGTGTACATATACCACAATTTATTGATCCATTCCTGGATCGATGGGCACCTGGGCTTCTTCCATGACTTAGCAATTATGAATTGGGCTGCAATAAACGTTCAGGTACAAATACCTTTGTTATGATGTGATTTTTGGTCTTCTGGGTATATGCCCAATAGAGGGATTACAGGATTGAATGGCAGATCTATTTTTAGATCTCTAAGTGTTCTCCATATCTCTTTCCAAAATGAATGTATTCATTTGCATTCCGACCAGCAGTGCAAAAGTGTTCCCTTTTCTCCACATCCGTACCAACATCTCTGGTCTTGGGATTCTGTGATATAGGCTAGTCTCACTGGAGTTAGATGGTATCTCAAAGTAGTTTTGATTTGCATTTCTCTGATGATTAAAGATGATGAGCAGTTTTTAATATTTCTGAAGTCCGCGCACCTGTCTTCTTTAGAGAAGTTTCTCTTCAAATCCCTTGCCCAGCTGGCGATGGGATCCCTTGTTCTTGTCTTGCTAATGCGTTTGAGTTCTCTGTGGATTCTGGTTCTTAAACCTTTGTCGGAGACATAACCTGCAAATATCTTCTCCCATTCGGAGGGCTGTTTGCTTGCTTTACTTACTGTGTTCTTGGCTGTGCAGAAGCTTTTTAGTTTGATCAAGTCCCAGTAGTGTATTTTTGAAGCTGCTTCAATTGCCCGGGTGTCCTCCTCATAAAATACTCGCCCAGACCGATTTCTTCAAGGGATTTCCCTGCACTGTCCTCTAGTATTTTTATAGTTTCATGTCTTAAGTTTAAATCTTTAATCCAGTGAGAGTCTATCTTAGTTAATGGTGAAAGGTGTGGGTCTAATTTCAGTCTTCTGCAGGTTGCCAGCCAGTTCACCCAGCACCATTTGTTAAATAGGGAATCTTTTCCCCACTGCATGTTTTTAATTGGCATATGAAAGATTAAATAATGATAAGTAGCTGGATTCATCTCTTGGTTCTCTATTCTGTTCCAGACATCTCCTTCTCTGTTTTTGTGCCAATACCATGCTGTTTTGAGCACTATTGATTTGTAGTATAGTCCAAGGTATGGTAGCGTAATTCCTCCTGCTTTGTTTTTCTTTCTGAGTAATGTCTTGACTATTCGAGGTTTTTTTCTGATTCCATATAAAACAAAGTATTGTTTTTTCAAGATCTTTAAAGTATGACAGTGGAACTTTAATAGGGATTGCATTGAAATTATATATTGCTTTGGGTAGTATGGACATTTTAACAATGTTGATTCTTCCCAGCCATGAGCATTGTATGTTTTTCCATTTGTTAATATTTTCAGCCATTTCTTTTCTTAGAGTTTCATAGTTCTCTTTATAGACATCTTTCACGTCCTTTGTTAGATAAATTCCCAAATATTCCATCTTCTTTGGCACTACTGTGAATGGGATAGAATTCTTAACTATTTTGTCTTTCTTTATTTTATTGTTGGGGATTCATTGAGGGTACAATAAGCCAGGTTACACTGATTGCAATTGTTAGGTAAAGTCCCTCTTGCAATCATGTCTTGCCCACATAAAGTGTGACACACACCAAGGTCCCACCTCTCTCCCTCCGTCCCTGTTTCTGCTTCCTCCCCCATAATCTTATTTGTCATTAATTGTCCTCATATCAAAATTCAGTACATAGTATTCATGCTACTCCATTCTTGTGATGCTTTACTAAGAATAATGTCTTCCAAGTCCATCCAGGTTAATACGAAGGATGTAAAGTCTCCATTTTTTTAATGGCTGAATAGTATTCCATGGTATACATATACCACAGCTTGTTAATCCATTCCTGGGTTGGTGGGCATTTAGGCTGTTTCCAAATTTTAGCGATTGTAAATTGAGCTGCAATAAACAGTCTAGTACAAGTGTCCTTATGATAAAAGGATTTCTTTCCTTCTGGGTAGATGCCCAGTAATGGGATTAGAGAATCAAATGGGAGGTCTACCTTGAGTGCTTTGAGGTTTCTCCATACTTCATTCCAGAAAGGTTGTACTAGTTTGCAGTCCCACCAGCAGTGTAAAAGTGTTCCCTTCTCTCGACATCCACGCCAGCATCTGCAGTTCTGAGATTTTGTGATGTGGGCCATTCTCACCAGGGTTAGATGATATCTCAGGGTTATTTTGATTTGCATTTCTCTAATATATAGAGATGATGAACATTTTTTCATGTGCTTGTTAGCCATTCATCTGTCATCTTTAGAGAAAGTTCTATTCATGTCTCTTGCCCATTGATATAAGGGATTGTTGGCTTTTTTCATGTGGATGAATTTGAGTTCTGTATAGATCCTAGTTATCAAGCTTTTGTCTGATTGAAAATATGCAAATATCCTTTCCCATTGTGCAGGTTATGTCTTTGCTTTGGTTATTGTCTCCTTAGCTGTACAGAAGCTTTTCAGTTGAATGAAGTCCCATTTGTTTATTTTTGTTGTTGTTGCAATTGCCATGGCAGTTTTCTTCATGAAGTCTTTCCCCAGGGCAATATCTTCAAGTGTTTTTCCTATGCATTCTTTGAGGATTTTTATTGTTTCATGCCTTTAATTTAAGTCCTTTATCCATCTTGAATCAAATTTTGTGAGTGGGGAAATCTGTGGGTCCAGTTTCTGTCTTTTACATGCAGACATCCAGTTCTCCCAACACCATTTATTGAATAGGGAGTCTTTCCCCCAAGGTATATTCTTGTTTGGTTTATCAAAGATTAGGTTGTTGTAAAATGTTAGTTTCATTTCTTGGTTTTCAATTCAATTCCAGGTGTCTATGTCTCTGTTTTTGTGCCAGCACCATGCTGTCTTGAGCACTATGGCTTTGTAGTACAGCCTAAAATCTGGTATGCTGATGCCCCCAGCTTTATTTTTTTTACTAAGAACTGCCTTAGCTATACGGGGTTTTTTCCGGTTCCATACAAACCGCAGAACCATTTTTTCCAAATCTTGAAAGTACGATGTTGGTATTTTGATAGGAATGGCATTGAATAGGTAGATTGCTTTGGGAAGTATAGACATTTTAACAACGTTGATTCTTCCCGTCCATGAGCATGGTATGTTCTTCCATTTGTTAATATCCTCTGCTATTTCCTTTCTGAGGATTTCATAGTTTTCTTTATAGAGGTCCTTCACCTCCTTCGTTAGGTATATTCCTAGGTATTTCATTTTCTTTGAATGTATGGTGAAGGGAGTTTTGTCCTTAATTAGCTTCTCATCTTGACTGCTATTGGTGTATACAAAGGTTACTGACTCGTGGACATTGATTTTATATCCTAAAACATTACTGTATTTTTTGATGACTTCTAGGAGTCTTATGGTTGAGTCTTTGGGGTTCTCTAGGTATAAGATCATGTCGTCAGCAAAGAGGGAGAGTATGACCTCCTCTGCTCCCATTTGGATTCCCTTTATTTCCTTGTCTTGCCTAATTTTATTGGCTAGAACTTCCAGCACTATGTTGAATAGTAAAGGTGACAGAGGACAACCTTGTCTGGTTCCAGTTCTAAGAGGACTTTTCACTTTTACTCCATTCAGTAAAATATTGGCTGTGGGTTTGTCATAGATAGCTTCAATCAGTTTTAGAAATGTGCCACCTATGCCTATACTCTTCAGTGTTCTAATTAGAAAAAGATGCTGGATTTTATCAAATGCTTTTTCTGCATCTATTGAGAAGATCATGTGATCTTTATTTTTGCCTCTGTTAATATGGTGGATAACGTTTATGGACTTGCGTATGTTAAACCAGCCTTGCATCCCTGGGATGAAGCCTACTTGATCATGATGAATGACTTTTTTGATGATAAGCTATAATCTATTGGCTAGGATTTTGTTGACAATTTTTGCATCTATATTCATGAGTGAGATTGGTCTGAAATTCTCCTTTTTGTTTGGGTCTTTTCCTAATATTGGTATCAGGTTGATATTTGTTTCATAAAATGTGTTAGGGAAGATTCCTTCTTCCTCAATTTTTAGGAATAATTTCTGCAGTACAGGAATAAGCTCTTCCTTGATGGTTTGATAGAATTCTGGAGAGAAGCCATCTAGACCAGGGCATTTTTTGGTTGGAAGATGTTTTATTGTTTTTTTGATCTCATTGCTTGAAATTGGTCTGTTCAGGAGCTCTATTTCTTTCTGGCTGAGTCTAGTGATAGGGTGTGATTCCAAATATTGATCCATTTCCTTCACCTTGTCAAATTTCTGGGCACAGAGTTTCTGGTAGTATTCAGAGATGATCTCTTGTATCTCTGTGGGGTCAGTTGTTATTTCCCCTTTATCATTTCTGATTGAGGTTACTAGAGATTTTACTTTTCTTTTCCTCGTTAGTCTGGCCAATGGTTTATCTATTTTATTTTTTCAAAAAAATAACTCCTTGCTTCATTAATTTTTGAATGATTCTTTTGTTTTCAATTTCATTGATCTCTGATTTGATTTTGGAGATTTATTTTCTTCTACTGAGTTTAGGCTTAGATTGTTCTTCTTTTTCCAATTCCATAAGATCTCTTGTGAGATTGTTGATGCGCTCTCTTTCTGTTTTTCGAATGTAGGCATCTAAAGTGATGAGTTTTCCTCTCAAAACTGCTTTTGCAGTATCCCACAGGTTTTGGTAGCTTGTGTCTTCATTGTTGTTATGCTCAAGGAAGTCAATGAATTCCTGTTTTATTTCTTCCTGCACCCATCTGTTATTCAACAGAAGATTGTTTAATTTCCATGCCTTTGGGTAGGGTCGAGCATTTTTGTTAGAGTTGAGTTCCACCTTTAGTGACTTATGGTCTGAGAAGATACAAGGTAAGATTTCAATTCTTTTGATTCTGTTGATATTTGTTTTGTGTCCCAGGATATGATCAATTTTGGAGAATGTTCCATGGGGTGATGAGAAGAATGTATATTCTTTATCTTTGGGGTGGAGTGTTCTATATGCGTCTATCAAGCACAGTTGTTCTAGGGCCTCATTTAAAGCTCTTATATTTTTGTTTAATTTCTGTTTAGAGGATCTGTCCAGCTCTGTAAGAGGAGTGTTAAAGTCCCCTGTTATTATGGTATTATCAGATATCATATTGCTCAGACTGAGTAAGATCTGTTTCAAGAATCTTGGAGCATTTAAATTGGGTGCATAAATATTTAGAATTGAAATGTCTTCTTGTTGTATTTTTCCCTTCACCAATATAAAGTGACCAACTTTGTCTTTTTTAACTTTAGTTGCTGTAAATCCACATGTATCTGAAAATAAGATTGCAAGTCCTCTTTTCTTCTGAATTCCATTTGCCTGAAAAGTTGTCTTCCAGCCCTTGACTCGGAGTTTTAATTTGTCTTTTGAAGCCAGGTGTGTTTCTTGCAGACAGCAAATGATGGCTTGTGTTTTTAATCCAGTCAGCCAATCTATGTCTCTTCAGTGGGGAATTCAAGCCATTAACATTTATTGAGATAATTGATAAGTGTGGTAGTATTCTATTTCTCTTATTTTGTGAGAGTCCATTGCTTAGTTTTATATTTTCCATCAGTATGGAGATTAGCTTCTGTCCTTTAATTACTGAGTTCTTACTTTGCTGCTGATCCATTGTGGTGGTCAGTTGACCTACAGGGGCAAAACAGGTTGAAGTATTTCCTGTAGAGCTGGTCTTGTTGTGGCAAATTTCCTCAATGTTTGTATATCCATAAATGATTTGAATTCTCTGTCAACTTTTAAGCTTAGTTTAGCAGGGTACAGAATCTGGGATGGATATTGTTCCGTTTAAGTAGATTAAATGTAGATTACCATTGTCTTCTTGCTTGGCAAGTTTCATTAGAGAAGTCTGTGGTCACTCTGATGGATTTGCCCCTGTAGGTCAACTGGCGCTTACTCCTGGCATCTTGCAGAATCTTTTCTTTTGTCTTGACTTTGGACAGGTTCATCACAATGTGTCATGGAGAAGCTCGGTCAGAGTTGAGGCGACCTGGGGTCCAATATCCCTCTGAAAGCAGTGTGTCAGAATCTTTGGTGATGTTTGGGAAATTTTCTTTTATAATATTCTCTAGTATGGCTTCCATTCCTCTGGGGCATTCTTCTTCCCCTTCTGGAATTCCTATAACTCATATGTTGGAATGCTTCATAAAATCCCATAATTCTGACAGTGAACGTTCTGCTTTCTCTCTCTTCTTTTCTGCCTCTTTTACTATCTGAGTTATCTCAAGAACTTTGTCTTCTACCTCTGAAATTCTTTCTTCTGCATGGTCTAACCTGTTGCTGATACTTTCCATTGCATCTTTCAGTTCCCTAATTGACTGTTTCATTTCCTTCAGCTCTGCTATATCCTTTTTATATTCTTCATATCGTTCATCTCTTATTTGTTTCTGTTTTTGGATTTCCTTTTGGTTATTCTCCACTTTATTAGCAGTTTCCTTCATTGTTTCCATCATTTCTTTGATTGTTTTCAACATGTGTATTCTAAATTCCTTTCTGTCATTTGTAACATTTCTTTATATGTGGAATCATCTGCAGTAGCTACCTCATGGTCCCTTGGCGGTGTTGTTCTGGACTGGTTCTTCATGTTGCCTGGAGTTTTCTGCTGATTCTTCCTCATGAGTGATTTCTCTTATCTGTTTCCTTCCCCTAATTTTCCTTTCACTTCCTCTTGCTCTTGAAGTTCTTGTGCCTGTGGACTAAGGTTTACAGGACCAGAAGGATGAGAAGGTTGAAGAGCAAAAAAGGGATGAAAGAAAGGAAGCCTGAGTGATAAGAAAAATAGAGAAAGGAGAGGGGGTGGGTAAAAGGAATATTGACAAAAAGATGAGAGGCACAGAAAGAGGGAGACAGAGCAATATCTGTGTACAGTAGGGTACTTTGACACAACCTTAAAAAAACCCACCTTCTGGGGGTGCCCAGTTGGGTGGTTCCCTTGAGGTCAGCAGCTCTTTGCTAACCTGGTCAGACACAGTACCCCACCTCCAACAAGTAGAGAGGAAAGACAAAATTGCTATAAATCAAACTGAAACAAGCAAACAGAAAACCTTACGGGATAAAATTAGGTGAAAAACCAAATAATAGCCATAGAAACACTAGCAAAAATGAAGTTCTAGTTATTGAAAAGGTAGCAATAAGAAATTATAATTAAACTAGAAAAATTGAGAAAGGAAAAGGATCTGTATGGAAAAGGTTGAAATTAAAAAACAAAACAACATCTCTGACATCAAAATAAACAAAAAAAAACAACCAACCCCCCCCCCACAAAAAAAAAAACACAACCAAAAACAAAGCAGTATGTATATGTTATTGAATATTGTCTGGGCAACTCGTGGTCTTCTGGGGTATGAGATGTTAATCACAGTTCTGATACGACTGGAGGCTGCTAGTTTCTCAAACCCCAGCAGGTAGACACCCTAAATCTCTCTTCATCCCACTTAAAAGGCACTTTGAGCTTGTTCACTTGCTGAGTAGAAGCTTTCTCAGGGAAGTGCTTGTCGCTGGAATCGCTGCTGAAGTCGCTATCCACTTACCCAGTGTTCCAAAACAGGTTTCACTCTGCTCCTGAGGTTTAGGGCTGCAAGGTGGCTCAGAGCCCACCCTTAGGCTACTTGGTCGCTGGGTTACCAGCTCCCACCCAATTCTAGCTCTGCGACCCTGAGGGCGGAGCTTGCCGGGGCAGATCGCTCACCATGGCTCCCTGTGACCCAGAGCCAAACACTATTAGCTCCGTCTGGCTAAGCAGCTCAGACTGGGGCCCTAGACAACAGCCAAAATTCTCCACACTCCCGCTCAGGCTCTCCCCAAGGCAGTTCAACTGAGTGCCAAGTCCAAAGGCACCAAAACAGTTAACAGGTAAGGCCTTTCTGATTTGCAGTCTCGCTGCTATTGAACTTACAGTTGCGGGCGGGTTTAGAAGGATTGAACACACGCGACCACTTGCCGTTTTTCCACTGTTTTAGTCCTCCTCTGGGGTCCAGAAGTCTCTCACTGACTCCCTGTATCCTCTCAGGGGTGATGATAGGCAGATCCCACCAGCCAGAGATGCCTGGAGTCCTATCTCCCCAGACTCATGGTGCCCAGATGCAAGAAAGCTGTTACTCGGCCGCCATTTTGCTCCGCCTCTGCCTTAACTGTTTTTTCAACTTGACTATTGTTGGTATATATAAAGGCTACCAATTTATGAATGTTGATTTTGTAACCTGAGATGATTCTGTATTCCTTGATCACTTCTAAGAGTTTTGTAGTAGAGTCCCTAGTGTTTTTCAGATATACTATCATATCATCTGCAAAGAGCAAAAGTTTGATCTCTTCTGACCCTATATGGATACCCTTGATCACCATTTCTTCCCTAATTGCGGTGGCTAAAACTTCCATTAAAATGTTAAAAAGCAATGGAGACAATGGGCAGACTTGTCTGGTTCCTGATCTGAATGGAAATTATTCCAATTTAACTCCATTTGGCATGATATTGGCTGTGGGTTTGCTATAGATGGTCTCTATCAGTTTAAGAAATGTCCCTTGTATATCGATTTCTTGAGTGTTCTGATCATGAAGTGATGCTGGATATTATCAAAAGCTTTTTCTGCATCAATTGAGAGAATCATATGGTCTTTGTTTTTTAATTTGTTTATGTGCTGGATTACATTTATGGATTTACGTATATTGAACCAGCCTTGAGACCCTGGGATAAAACCGACTTGGTCATGATGTATAATTTGTTTGATGTGTTGCTGGATTCTGTTTGTTACGAACTTGTTGAATACTTTTGCATCTATATTCATTAGTGATATTGGTCTATAATTTTCTTTTCTTGTTGGGTCTTTTCCTGGTTGGGGATCAGGGTGATGTTTGCTTCATAGAACATGTTAGGTAGTTGTCCTTCTTTTTCTATCTTTTGGAACAGGTTGAGTAATATAGGTAATCATTCCTCTTTAAAAGTTTGGTAGAATACTGACGTGAAACCATCTGGTCCCAGGATTTTCTTTTTAGGGAGGTTTTGTATGGTTGATGCTATTTCCAAATTAATTTAGGCCTGTTCAACATTTCCACTTGATTCTGGCTAAGTCTTGGAAGGTGACGTGCTTCCACATATTGGTCAATTTCCTTCAGATTTTCATATTTCAGAGAATACAGTTTCTTGTAATATTCATTAAGGATTTTTTTTTATTTCTGAGGAGTCTGTTGTTATTTTGTCTTTGTTGTTTCTGATTGATGAGATTAGAGATTTTACCCGTTTTTTCCTGATTAGGTTGGCCAAAGGTGTATCTATTTTTTTGACCTTTTCAAAAAACCACCTTTTCGATTTATTGATCTGTTGTATTATTCTTTTGTTTTCAATTTCATTTAATTCTGCTCTAATTTTGGTTATTTCTTTTCTTCTACCGAGTTTGGTGTTGGAATGTTCTTCCTTTTCCAGTTGCTTGAGATGTTCCACTAAGTTGTTAACTTCCTCTCTTTCTGTTCTCTTGAGGAAGGCTTGCAGTGCTATAAATTTCCCTCTTAGAACTGCCTTTGCAGTGTTCTGATAGTTCGTGTCCTCATTATTGTTTTGTTCGAGACATTGGCTATTTCTTTCTTAATCTCATCTTTGACCAGCTATCATTCATCATAAGGTTATTTAACTTCCATATTTTTGTATGAGTATGCAGATTCCTGTTGTTACTCAGCTGAAGGTTTATTCCATGGTGGTCTGAGAAGATGCATGGAAAATTCCTATTCCTTTAAGTTTACTGAGGTTGGACTTGTGACCAAAGATGTGATCAATTTTAGAGTAAGTTCCATGGGATGAGGAGAAGTATGTGTATTCAGTTTTGTTGGGATGAAATGTTTTGTAGATGTCTGCTAAATCCAAATGTTGAATGGTTAGGTTTAAGTCTAAGATTTCTTTGCTCAGCTTCTTGTTGGAGGATCGATCCAACACTGCCAAGGGAGTGTTGAAATCTCTGACTGTTATTGAGCTAGAGGAAATCAAGTTGCTTATGTCTGTTAGAGTTTCTCTTATAAATTGAGGTGCATTCTGGTTGGGTGCATAGATATTAATAATTGAGATCTCATCATAGTGAGTATTACCCTTAACAAATATGAAGTGACCATTCTTGTCCTTCCTTACTTTTGTTGGTTTAAAGCCTATTATATCTGTAAATAAAATTGCAACACCTGCTTTTTTGTGATTACCATTTGCCTGAAATATTGATGACCATCCTTTAACCCTGAGTCTGTATTTGTCTTTTAAGTTAAGATGTGACTCTTGTATGCAACAAATATGCCTGAGTTTTTGTATACAGTCAGCTAACCTATGCCTCTTTAGAGGACATTTTAATCTGTTCACATTAATGGAGAATATTGATCAGTCTGATGAAGTTTGCGTTATCGAGTTTTTCTAAAGTCCAGTGGGCATTTTTAATCATTTTACCAGTGTGGAAAATGGAGTTTGATCCGTAGTTTCTGAGTGAGTTGTCTTTTGTGGTATAGGATTGGGTTGGTCATTATGGAGGATAGGTCTGAGAATATCCTGAAGAGCTGGTTTGGTTATGGCAAATTTCTTCAACATATGAATGTCATTAAAGTATTTAATTTCTCCATCATAAATGAAACTCAGTTTAGCTGGATACAAGATCTGGGGTTGAAAGTTATTTTGCTTTAGGAGATTAAAAGTCGGTGACCACTCTTTTCTGGCTTAAAATGTTTCAGCAGAGAGATCTGCAGTCATTCTAATATTCTTCCCTTTGAAGGTAATGGTTTTCTTTCTCCTGGCAGCTTTGAAGATTTTCTCCTTCATATTAACTTTAGTGAAGTTAATTATGATGTGCTTGGGGGATGTCTTATTGGGGTTGAGTCGTGCTGTGGTTCTGAAGCTGTCTGCTCTCTGAATTTCAGAATCTCTAGGCATGTCTGGAAAATTCTCTTTCATAATTTCATGCAGAAGGGCCTCTGTGCCCAGCGAGGCCACTTCATCTGTTTCCGGAACTGCAATGATTTGGATATTCGCCTTCTTTGAATTATCCCAGAGCTCTCTGAGAGAATGATCCGTTTATGCTCTCCATTTCTCTTCCTCTTTGATAGTTTGGGAGCATTCAAAGGCTTTATCTTCAATGTCAGAAATCCTTTCTTCTGCTTGCTCCATTCTGTTGCTGAGGGATTCTACTGTATTTTTCATATCTTTGAGGGCTGTAAATTCTTGCTTCAGTGTGTCTAAGTCTTTGGTGGTTTTGTCTTTAAATTCATTAAATTCTTGAGACAACTTTTGAATTTCTCCTCGAATTCCTAATTCCACTTCATTAATCTTGTCTGCAATCCAAATTCTAAATTTGATTTCTGACAACTCAGCCAGTTGTTTATGAATAAGATGTTCAACTACATCTGCCATACCTTTCCTTGGGGGGGTTGATCTATTCTGCTTATTCATGTTACCAGATTTTTTTCCACTGTTTCCACCCCATGGTTGTTTTACTCCCTTTGATTTTTTCCTCTGGGGCTTTGTCGAGGTCCTGTACAGTGTTGTGGCCTGAGAAACTGGGGCCCTGTCTGGTGTGGTGGGGCTAAGTAGTTCTGTCTTGTTTTCAGCTGGTTTCTGTTCCACCCTAGTGAAACAGATACTCTGGATTGAAGTCTCAGCTGTGGAGAAATATCAGCAATTAAGTCACCCCACCGTACACCGGCAAACAATTGGAAAAGAAAAATCAAACCTTCCTACCACCATGCACCCAGGGCACCACCTGATTTGTCCTCAGGCGATTGGTTCAGTTCAAAAAGTCCAAATCCATTGTCTCAGTCTTCAGCTGTCTCAGATGAGAGAGTTTAAGAAGTCTCTGCAAACTGGATCACAGGGGTCTGGTGACTACTCTGATGTGGCTTGTTCCAGTGCTGCGTGAAGTCAGGAGGATCCACCCAGCCAATAGATCAGTCTGGGAAGGTTGCTGTCTCCTTCCCCACCTTGCAGCACTGTCACACCCAGTCAGTGATAGCCCTGCTGTTGGCTGACCCATTTGCCTGTAGTGAATCAGTACTCCAGGAGTTTGCACCTGCCTGAATCACAAGGAAGTCTGCCAGACCACTGCGCTCTGCCTATCTCTAGCAGGAGGAGGTGAGGCCTGACAACCTCCGGCACTTGATGAATGTTGGGGGTTTTCACTCAGGTCCAGTCTCGCCCCAGATTAATGTTACTGACAGAACAGAACAAAACAACTCTCTGGTTCCCCTGCAGAAGAGAAGCTGAATTGATTTCCAAATCAGCTTGTCTTTGCTCTTGTATTGTCTATAGGCTGACGATCCCCTGAGGGCCAGGTGTGTCTTAGGTTAGTAAAGCCGACCTCTGGGTCAGCCCCACCCTGGGAGTTTCCCCGGTTTGCAAGTTGGAGTTGCCTCAGGCAAATCCTATACTCAGAGTCTCTGGTTGCATAGGGAGACAGGGGGTGTGGCTTCAGAATATTCGGTAGTGAACCGTATTGCTAGCAAAAGAGGGCTGCTGTTTTATGGCTCAGGCAACCGCTGCTCCAGTGTAGCTCCCCTCTGGCCAACCGTCCTCTCTCCGCTCCCGTACCCCAGAGTTTGCTCCAACCGGCTATAGCCCAGCACTGTCTACACCCCTCAAGCAATCACCCAAGAGTCTGGACCCCTGGGGGACAGGCCTCCAGACCTTGGAGTGAGAGCAGAGGGGAGCGCAGGGTGTGCTGGGAGCCTGGGGTTGTGGGCAGAGAACACACACAGCTTTACACATTTTTATGCCTGGCCATATTGTCACCAAAAGACGGCTGTCACACTGTGCCTCAGGGAACTGCCACTTCTGTGGGTTCCCATCTCCGCCAACTGGGACTGGCCTCCTTCACTCAGTGTGAGTGAAGTGGAGCGCTGGAAGGTCAGAATTCCAGGTATAGACTATATACAGTTTATACAGTTTTATGCCTGGCAGGAGGACGCCGTGGCACCCTAGTAGGGGAGGTAGGTCCAGTTTTTAGAGGGTCTCTCCCGTGAAGTGTAGTGGGAGGAGCTTTGAACTCTGCATGGTTGTTTGTGGGGCACTCTGAGCTATTCTCATGGGGGAGGGGACTCCCATCCACTTGGTGATGGATTCTGTACCTTTTGTTTGTATCCTTGTGGTCGCAGCTCACCTCAGCGGGGTTGACATGCATTCTTCAACCTTCTCTCTTAGTGCAGCTCAAATCCACCAAGTTACTTGCTGAATTTTTGTCCTTTAACTCTCTACTAGACAGGAGCCTCTGTGGAAAGCTGGCTTCAGTCAGCCATCTTGTTTCCTCCTCCCTGTATATCCAGCCTAGAATTTTGTATCCTGCCAAACTGTTCCACATTTAATGGAGAAATTAAGTCTTTTCCTGACAAGCAAACATTGAGGAAATTTGTCACAACTAGATCTCTGGTAGAAGTACTCTGACTTGCATTATATATGTATCAGCACAATAGAATCTGGCTAATGTCAAACTACCCAGAAGTTAAATGATATCACCTAAATACTAGAAAGACTCGAGAGCTTAAACAAAACAATTAAAGTTGTACACAACAGGATGAACAGAAATTTACTTGACTTATCAATTCTTCAATAAATGTGAATGCCTCGATCATCCTGCTGTGGAGACACAGGCTGAATGAATGGAGCAAAAAAAAAAACACAAGCCAAATATATGTTGTCTCCGGGAAACACATGTAACTCATAAGGACTCATTTACACTCAAGTGGAAGAGATGGAAAACAATATGCTATGAATACAGAAACGAAATGAAAGCTGGTGTACTCATAAATATAACATAGACTTCAAATCAACAAACATAAGAAAGACCATGATGGTCAATAAATGTATATTGTTGAAAGGAACAATTCAACAAGAAGGCATAATGATCTTATATATTTATGTACCAAACACAGGTACATCCAAATATAAACAGCAAATCCTACCTGGTCTAAACAAAATGATAAAGAGCAGCATAATAAATCCATGGGATTAAGTACCCCACTGAGAGAATGGATCAGATTGTCCAGGTAGTAAATAAACAAAGAAATAATGGACTTTAACATGACTCTAGAACAAATGAGCCTAACGACATTTACAGAACTGCCTCAAAACTATTGAACATACATGAACATAAATTCTTCTCATTAGCATATGGATCATTTTTTAAGATTAGTCACATCCTAGAGACATTCCTAATTAAATTAAAAACTATAAATTATATTATGTATTTTCTCAGGGAGTAGGATAAAATTAGAAATCAAATCCAATAGAAACACTCAGTCATGGAAACTAAACAACATAATACCTGTTTCTGAATAATAGTTGATTCAAGGAATGGATAAAAACAGAAATCAAAACCTTCTTTGCCACTAAATGATAAGAAGCCACAAGTTATCAAAATCTGTGAGATCCTGCAAAAGAAGTTCTAAGATTAAAATGGAGAGCCCTAAATATCCACATCCCAAAGACAGAAATATCATAAATACCTCTAGAAAAGGAAGAGCAAATCAACCCCAAATCCAGCAGATGTAAGGAAATAAGCAAGTTAGAGCAGAACAAAATAAAACCAAGAACAGAAGAATAAATGCATCAAAAACTTGGTTCTTAGAAAAGACAGGCAGAATTGACAAGCCTCTGGCCAAATTAATCAAACCCAGCAGCTGAAAAGAAAAAAAAAATCTAAAAAGTCGAATCAGAAATGAAAAAGGAGGATCACAACCTATAGCACAGAAATGCAAAACAAGACCAATGAATACTATACAAATATCTATGCTCATAAAGTAGAAAACATGAAAAAAATGGCAAATTTGGGGAAACACACTGCTTATCTAAGCTAAATAAGAAAGAAATAGAACTCCTGAACATACCAATGTCAACAAACAAAATTGAAGTAACCATAAAGAATTATCTAACAAAAAAAGTCCTGGACCAGATATTTTTACACCCACATTTTACCAAGCCTGCAAAGAAGACATTTTATCTATACTGTAGAAATTATTCCATAACACTGAGAAAGAAGAAACCCTCCCCAACTCATTATGAAAAGCCAAGAAATAACAACAAAAAAGACAACTACAGACCTATATCTCTTAAGAATACAAACACAAAAAAACTCAATAAAATAATAGCAAACCTAATTCAGCAGTACTTCAAAAAAATATTCATCAGACACCAGGTTTGGCATGCCATGGGCAGGTAAGCCTACCCCACTGGGACTTTCAGGGGTAAAGCCACTGACAACCAGTTGTGACTTTAATAGGCAGGGGCTGACTTCTGTTTAGACTTCCAAGGGTGGAGCCACAGACTCCCAGTTTGGACTTCCAAGGGCAGATCCATTGACACCCAGTTTGGAGTTTCAAGGGCGGAGCTGGGGGTGCCTGGTTTGGACTGTCAAGGGCACAGCCACAGGTGCCTGGTTGGACTTCCAAGGGCAGAGGCACTGGTGCTGGGTTTGGACTTTTAAGGGCAAAGCTACAGGTACCCAGCTTGGTCTTTCAACTGCTGCATGCTGATGCCTGATTTGAACTTTAAAGGGTGGAGCTGCTGATATTTGGTTTAGATTTTTCAAGGGTGGAGCCTGTGGTGCCTGGTTTGGACTTTCAAGGGCTGGCTGCTGATGCCAGGTTTGGTCTTTCAAGGGCCGGTAAACTGAGGCCCAGTTCAGACATACAAGGGTGGAGGTATTGATGCCTTTGTCCTTACTGTGGCTAGTTATCTTTCCTGAATTGGTGGTGCACTGGAGGGGACCATGCTCCATCTCTTTGTGTATGCTGGTTGGAACTGTCTGTGGATTTCCACTATTGGGATATTGGAGACCCTTTGAGCTCTCCTGATTGAGCAGTGATTGTACAGTCTGGGTCAGTCTGTTTAGAACTCTGGACCTGGGCTGTCCATCCAGGATCCCTTCAAGGTTGAGTGCCAGTTGTTTCAAAGTGGGAAAGGACTGAATCTCCTTCACCAGATGTCACTGGTTGGGGGAAGGGCACCACAGAAGCTTATATCTCTCCCCAGATTAGATTCCAGCCTAATACCTCAACTCCTTAACATTGGATAGAGGTTGCTGATTTCAGGCCAGAGCCATCTCAGGCTCTCTTACTAAGTACATCTTCAGAATCTTAGGCTAAAGCCCTGAAAGGGTCCTTTGTAAGGTTGTAGGAGAAAATCCACAGTCACAAGCCCCCACTCATTGGTTAATGATGGATTGACTCTCCTTCCTGAGGCCCCCAATCCAATCTTACCCTACCACTTTAAATAGCCAAACTGCAAAAAAGACTCATGGGGCAGAAGAAAGGATCTCTGAAGTTGAAGACAAAGCTTTTGAATGCTCCCAAATGCTCAAAGAGGCAGAGAAGTGGAGAGCAAAACTGATCATTCCCTGAGAGAGTTGTGGGGCCACTCCAAAAGAGCAAACTTTCATCTGATAGGAATTCCTGAAGAGGATTGTCCTAAAGTAGTGGTTCTCAACCTTCCTAATGCCATGACCCATAAAATTATTTTCGTTGCTGCTTCATAACTGTAGTTTTGCTACTGTTATGAATCATAATGTAAATATCTGATATGCAGGATGGTCTTAGGTGAGCCTTGTGAAAGGGTCATTCGAACACCAAAGGGGTTGTGACCCACAGGTTGAGAATCACTGTCCAAAAGCCACAGAAGCCCTACTCCAAGATATAATGGAGGAGAATTTTCTAAACATGGCAAGAGGTACAGAAATTCATATAGTAGATAGTTTCAGAACCACAGCAACTCAGTCGAAATAAAGCATCCACTAGACATATTTTAATTAACTTTCCCATAGTTAATATGAAGAAGAAAATTCTTCAAGCAGCCAGATGTAAGAAAGGGAGGAATATTACAATGTCTGCAGATCTCTCAGCTGAAGCCTTTCAAGCAAGAAGAGGATGGTCATTGACATACAATCTCCTAAAACCAAAAAACTTTCAACTTAGGACCCTGTATCCAGCAAGACTGAGATTCATTTGTGATGGAGAGAAATCAAATACTCCACTTACATACACATGTTGAGGAAATTTGCCTAACTAAACTAGCTCTCCAGGATATTCTCACACCCATTTTTCCATAATGACCAGAACAATGGTCTACCACTAAAACAAACTCACCCAGAAATTATTGAACAAAACCAAACTCCCACAATGGCGAAAGGATTAAAAATGTCCACTGTACCTTTGAAAAACATGACAACAAAAATGTCACCATGCCTATCAGTTCTCTCAATTAATGTGAATGGGTTAAATTGCCCTCTAAAACTGTACCAGTGGGCTGATTGGATACATAAACTTAGATCAGATATCTTCTGTATACAAGAATCTCATCTTACCTTAAAGGATAAAAAGAGACTCAGGGTAAAGGGATGAACATCTATAATACAGGCAAATGGAAATCAGAAAAAAGCAGGGGTTGCAATTTTATTTGCAGAAACAATTGGATTTAAAACAACAAAGACAAAGAAAGATAAGTATGGTCACTACAGATTTGTCAAGGGAAACACCCAACATGAAGAGATTTTGATAATTAACATTTATGCACCCTACCAGAATGTTCCTCAATTTATAAAGCAAACACTAATGAATATGAACAACTTGATATTTTCCTGCACTGTAATAGTTGGAGATTTTAACACCTCTTTGACAGTTTTGAACATATCGTCCAAGAAGAAACTAAACAAAGAAATATGAGACTTAAACCTGAGCCTTGAACAAAGGGAATTAACAGACCGCTACCAAACATTTTGTCCTAATAAAACTTAATATACATTCTTCTCATCAACCCACAGATCATCCTCCAAAATTAATCATATCTTAGGACACAAGTCTAACCCCAGCAAATTTAAAAGAATAGAAATTATTTCTTGTATCTTCTTGGACCACCATGGAATAAAAGTCGAACACAACAGCAACAGGAATCTTCATACTCAAACAAATTCATGGAAACTAAATAATCCTAGGCTGAATGATAGCTAAGTCAAAGTCAAGATTGAGAAGGAAATCACCAAATTTTTGGAACAAAATGATAATGAAGACACAAATTATCAAAACCTGTGGGATATTGCAAAGGCAGTCCTAAGATAGAAATTTATTGTATTGGAACCTTCATCAAGTAAACAGAAAGAGAGGAAGCCAACAACTTAAATTGTCATCTCAAACAACTGGAAAAGGAAGAATATTCCAACCCCAAACCCAGCAGAAGAAAGGAAATAACCAGAATTAGGACAGCATTAAATGAAATTGAAAACAAAAGAATCACTTAGAAGATCAACAAAACAAAAATTTGTTTTTCTAAAAAGTTTTAAAAAATTGATAAACCTTTGACCAACCCAACCAGAAACACAAAAGTAAAATCTCTAACATCGTCTGTCAGAAAGATAAAGGAAAATAACAAGACACCTCAGAATATCAAAAAATACTCAATGATTACTAAAAAACTCCATTTGCAGAAATAAGAAAATATGAAGGAAATGAACCAATACCTAGAAGAACACCACCTTCCTAGGCTCAACCAGAAAGAATTAGAAGTCTTGATTAGACCTATATCAACCACTGAAATAGCTTCAACTATAAAAAAATTTCCCAAAAAATAAAAGTCCAGGACCAGATGCCTTCACATGCAAATTCTATCAAACCTTTAAAGAGAAACTAGTACCTATATTATTATACAACATTTTCCAACACATAGAACGCTATGTCTCCAACAAAAGAATCCATAGAAAGCTCAAGCATATTATCAAGAAAAGAACGAGTGATCCCATCTCAGGCTGGGCAAGGGACTTGAAGAAAAACTTCTCTGAAGAAGACAGGCACATGGCCTACAGTCACATGAAAAAATGCTCATCCTCCTTAATCATCAGAGAAATACAAATCAAAACTACTTTGAGATATCATCTAACTACAGTAAGATTATTCCACATCACAAAATGCCAAAACCAGAGGTGTTGGCGTGGATGTGGAGAAAAGGGAACACTTCTACATTGCTGGTGGAAATGCAAACTAATATGTTCCTTTTGGAAAGATATTTAGAGAACACTTAGGGATCTAAAAATAGACCTGCCATTCAATCCTACTATTCCTCTATTAGGTATATATCCAGAAGTCCAAAAATCACATTATAACAAAGATATATGTACCAGAATGTTTATTGCAGCCCAATTCATAATTGCTAAGTCATAGAAGAAGCCCAAGTGCCCATCGACCCATGAATGGATTAATAAATTGTGGCATATGTACACCATGGAATATTACGCAGTCATAAAGAAAAATAGAGACTTTACCTCTTTCACGCTTACATGGATGGAGCTGGAACATATTCTTCTTAGCAAAGTATCTCAAGATTGGAAGAAAAAGTATCCAATGTACTCAGTGTTGCTATGAAACCAATTTATAGCTTTCTTATAAAAGCTATAACTCAGTTATAGCCCAAGAAGAAGGGGAAAGAGAAGAGGGAGGTGAGGGGAGAGGAGAGGATGGGAGGAGGGAAAGTAATTGGTGGGAGCACACCTAGGGTGCATCTTACAAGGGTACAAGTGAAATTTAGTAGGTGTAGAATATAAATGTCTTAACACAATAACTAAGAAAATGCTGTGAAGACTATGTTAACCAGTTTTATGAAAACATTTCAAATTGTATATGAAACCAGCACATTATACCCCATGATTGCCTTAATGTACACAGCTATGACTTAATAAAAAATAACTAAATAAAAAAATAAAAAATATATAAATAAAAAAGAAAAGAATATAATTATGATGAATGTGTCAATCAATTCACTGTAAGCATTTCACATTTTATATCAAATCAGTACACTGAACCTGATCAATGCATCAATGTACACAGTTATTATTTAATAAAATAAAAAATAATTATTCATCACAACCAAGAGCTTTATCCCAGAGGTGCAATGTTGGTTCAACACATGCAGCTCTATAATGTAATTAATCACATATATAGAAACCAAAACAAAGATCATGTGATCTTTTTTATGGACATTGAAATAACATTTAACAAAGCACTGCACCCTTTTTAGTAAAAACACTGAGCAAAATAGGCATAGATGGGGCATAACTAAAAATTATAAAGTCCATAAATGATAAACCCACAGCTAACACCATATTGAATGGGCAAAAATTGAAAGCATTCCCATTTAGAACTGGAACCAGGACAAGGTTGCCCACTGTCTCCACTTCCATTGCAAGCAGGCATGAAAATTAAATCAATGATATCCAAATGGGGAAAGAAGAGGTCAAGTTATCACTCTTTTCTGATGATATGATTTCATGTCTAGAAAATCCCAAAGGTTTAATCAAGAGACCCGTAGAATTGACAAATAAATTCAGGAAAGGCTCAGGTTACCAAATCAATGAATACAATTAAGTAGTTTCTGTCCAGGGCTGGGTTTGAACCCACCACCTCTGGCATACGGGGCCAGCGCTTTACTCCTTTGAGCCACAGGCATTTGGAGAACAATTAGAGATCTAAAAATAGATCTGCTATTCAATCCTATAATTCCTCTACTAGGTGTATACCCAGAAGACGAAAAATTACATTATAACAAAGATATTTGTACCAGAATGTTTATTGCAGCCCAATTCACAATTGTTAAGTCATGGAAAAATCCCAGGTGCCCATCAATCCACGAATGGATCAATAAATTGTGGTATATGTACACCATGGAATATTATACAGTTTTAAAGAAAGATGGAGACTTTACCTCTTTTATGTTTACATGGTTGGAGCTGGAACATATTCTTCTTAGTAAAATACTCAAGAATGGAAGAAAAGGTATCCAATGTACTCATTCCTACTATGAAACTAATTTATAACTTTCATAGGAAAGCTATAACCCAGTTATAACCTAAGAATATGGGGAAGGGGGACAGGGAAAGGAGGAAGAGGGGAGGTTGGGCAAAGGGAGGGTGATTGGTGGGATTACACCTGCGGTGCATCTTACAAGGGTACATGTGAAACTTACTGAGTGCAGAATATGATTGTCTTAACACAATAACTAAGAAAATGCCAGGAATGCTATGTTAACCAGTGTGATGAAAATGTGTCAAACTGTTTATAAAACCAGTGTATGGTGCCCCACGATCACATTAATGTATTCAGCTATGATCTAATACTAATAAATAAATAAACAGTAAAACAAACAAACAAAAAAACCAAAAAAACAAATCAGTAGTTTCCATATATGCCAGTAGTTACTGGCATAGTTTCCATATATGTCAGTAACAGTCAAGCTGAGATTCAAATCAAACACATAATACCATTCACAATAGCAAAATAGTAAAAAAAAAAACAGGTAGCACCTGTGGCTCAGTGGGTATGGCACTGGCCCTATATACCAAGGGTGTGGCTGGCATATACCCAGCCCCAGCCAAACTGCAACAACAACAACAAAAATAGCCTGGCATTGTGGTGGGTGCCTGTAGTTCCAGCTACTCAGGATGCTGAGGCAAGAGAATTGCCTGAGCCCAGGAGTTGGAGGTTGCTGTGAGCTGTGATGCCATGCCACTCTACAGAGGGTGATACAGTGAGACTCTGCCTCTAAAAAACAATAAAGAAGAGGGGAGGGGCAATATGGCCAACTAGAGGCAGCTTCTGACAGAAGCTCCTGTCCAGAGGGAAGGATAACGTCCAGAAAGTACCCAACTAAGCTGAAGACTGGGAGCCAAGCTGAGAGAGAAGAGTGGTACCTGCAGGTCACCTCTGCTGAGGCAAGCTACGACACCAAGAAAGCAAAGTTCAGATACAAAATTCATCCAAAAGGAAAAGTGTCCATCCCCTCCCCAAAGAAAGCAGTGTCTGTTTTTCCTTTTCCTTTTTCTTTTTTCTCTTTGTTTACTCCTGTAGGTTTTCTATAGGTGAGTGGTGAACTGAGGACCTCTTGTCTCATCCCATAGGTGAGAGCTGTAGGAAGTGGGGAAGTAGTCCCCACTGTAGAGAGCTGTAGGAAGTGGGGAAGCAGAGGGATACTGCTGTCACTCTGAGCACTCTCTTGCCAGTCAGACAAATTGAACTAACGTTTTCCCTGCCATTCTGAACTTCCAGTCCACCCTTCCCCCCTTACCTGATAAACCAAAAGCCTAACCCCTGCAGAGACTGTGGGAAGAGTCTCATGAGCAGTGGCCCCCAACCCCGTCTGCCAGACAAAGTGCCCCGACACTGGCCGGCCAGAGACTGCTAGAGCCATGGGTCCTGTGTCCTGCCCCTGGCACCATCCCTGTCTGTGCCATGCTCACACCCAGCCAGAGACTGCTAGAGCTGCACATCCCGTGCCCGCCCTGCCTCTTCACCGTGCCCCCACAGGCCAAAATCGTGAGCCCAGCGCTCTCCTTTCCAAAGTCACCAAGCACCAAGCATTGCCAAAATTGAGTGCAGTGTATCCTGCCCTGCTGCTGGATCTGTGTGCTCTGCATTCTCGGACCTGGTCCTATAGCCAAACTCCATGGCTGTGGCAGTAGCAGGTGAGCTGTGCAGGGTCACTTCCCACAAAGATCCAGCAACAATAGAGTGATCCTGCTGGGGTCTAATCTTGGAGAGACACCTCCTCAATTCTGAGGACTGCCAGAGGAAACCAGAACTCACTCTATAGGGATACGGTGCTGCACAGTGGCAGGGGCAAAGGCACAGTGTTTGAGGGAGAAAAGCATTTGCTCGCTTGTTACCCTCAGGATTGGACTGAGTCCAAGTGGAACACTCGCCAGTGGCTATTGAGTACCCAAGGCAGGCAGGCCTCAGCTTCCCCAGCTTGCTGGTAGCAGAGGGTAGTGGCCAGGCCACAGGGGCATTGACGTTCCTTTGACTCTGACAGGCACTAAGCCCCAGCACATCTGCTAATTGGAGGGAGAAGGCCTATAACCCTGTGGAGTCGCCAGTGACTGGGCTTGAAAGAGGAGCAAAGTGAAGTAAGAGACTCAGCCCCCTGGTTCAACTCTGTTACCAGGTGGGCCTTTCCGACACCATAGAGCACTAAGTGAGCCAAATCTGAACATCCAGTAGACCTCTGCCATCTAGTTGCTGGAGACCTTTTGAACTCTCCCACCTGAGAGTTTGTACTGAGTGGGTTAGTTGGTTTGGAACTCCTAACCTGGGCCAATCACCCAAGGACGCTCTTGGGTGGTACACTGGTTGTGTAGTAATGGGAAGAGTTGATTTTCCTCTTCCAGTTGTTGTCCATGGTGGGTAGGGTGTCTTAGTTGCTTCTATTTATCCATAGCTAAGACTTCACTAGAGTCACTGATCCACTAGGATCGGACAAGAACCAGCTGAATACAAGGTATTGAATACAATACCTAACCCCACCACACTAAGCAGGTTTCCTCAGCCTTAGCCTGTAATACTGTATGGGTCCTTTGCAAAGCTAAAGGTGAAAAAGCTGCAGTCATCTGTCCCAAATCCTTAACAAAGGGCTGGTTAATCACAACTTCAGGAACTCCCAATTCAATTTCACCTTACCTGCCCAGTTAGCCAATGGTGAAAACAATCATGAGGTGGAATCAGCAGAACCTAACTCCTGGCAACATGAATAATCAGAATAGATCAACTCCCCCTAGGAACAATAAGGCAGACCCAGCACAAGATCCCATTCATAAAAAAATGGCTGAGATGTCAGAAATCGAGTTAAGATTTTGGATAGCAAATAAGATCAACAGAATGGAGGAAAAGATGGAATTAGAATTTCAAGCAGTAAATCAAATGATGTCTCAAGAATTCAAAGAATTCAAATACAAAATGACCAAAGATTTTGATACATTGAGGCAAGAATTTGCAGCCCTCAAAGATCTGAAAAATACAGCAGAATCCCTCAGTAACAGAATGGAGCAGGCAGAAGAAAGGATCTCTGACCCTGAAGACAAAGCTTTTGAATGCTCCCAAATGCTCAAAGAGGAATAAAAGCGGAGAACAAAAACATACCCTGTTTCCTCGAAAATAAGACATCCTCTGAAAATAAGACCTACTCACAGGAAAGATAAGACATCCCCTGAAAATAAGACCTAGTGCATCTTTGGGAGCACACCTTAATATAAGACACTGTCTTATTTTCAGGGAAACAGGGTATCATTCTCTCAGAGAGCTCTGGGACAATTTGAAGAGATCAAATATTCACATTATAGGAATACAGGAAGGTGGGTTGCTGCAAAGGATACAGATGCTTTAAGTCATGAAATAATCAAAGAGAATTTTCCAGACATGACAAGAGAGATTCTGAAATTCAGATGGCAGACAGTTTCAGAACACTGGCACTACTCAACCCAAATAAGACAACTCCCAGACACATCATAATTAACTTTGCCAAAGTTAATATGAAGGAGAAAATTCTGCAAGCTGTAAGATGTAAGAAAACCACTACCTACAAGGGGAAGAACATTAGAATGACTGCAGATCTCTCTGCTGAAATCTTTCAAGCTGGAAGAGGGTGGTCCTTGACCTTTAATCTCTTTAAACAAAATAATTTTCAACCCAGGATCCTGTATCCAACTAAACTGAGTTTCATCTATGAAAGAGAAATAAAATACTTTAATGACATTCACATGTTGAAGAAACTTGCCATAACTAAACCAGCTCTCCAGGATATTCTCAGACCTATCCTCCATAATGAACAACACAGTCCTCCGCTACCAAAGTAAACTCATTCAGAAACTTTTGATCAAATTTCAACTTCCATAGTGGCGAAAGGATTAAAAATGTCCACTGTACTTTCGAAAAACTCAATAACCAAAACTTTGTTTGGCTTATCCATACTCTCAATTAATGTGAATAACTTAAATTGCACTCTAAAGAGGCACAGGCTGGCTGACTGGATACAAAAACTCAGGCCAGACATCTGCTGCATAAGAGAATCTCATCTTACCTTAAAAGATAAACATACATATACCACAATTTATTAATCCATTCGTGGATCGATGGGCACTTGGGCTTTTTCCATGACTTAGCTATTATGAATTGGGCTGCAATAAACATTCTGGTACAAATATCTTTGTTATGTTGTGATTTTTGGTCTTCTGGGTATATGCCCAGCAGAGGAATTACAGGATTGAATGGCAGATCTATTTTTAGATCTCTGAGTGTTCTCCATATATCTTTCCAAAAGGAATGTATTAATTTGCATTCCCACCAGCAGTGCAGAAGTGTTCCCTTTTCTCCGCATCCACGCCAACATCTCTGGTCTTGAGATTTTGTGATATAGGCTAGTCTCATTGGAGTCAGATGATATCTCAAAGTAGTTTTGATTTGCATTTCTCTGATGATTAAAGATGATGAGCATTTTTTGATATGTCTGAAGGCTGTGCGCCTGTCTTCTTCAGAGAAGTTTCTCTTCAAATCCCTTGCCCAGCCTGCGATGGGATCCCTTGTTTTTCAAGTGCCCATCGATCCACGAATGGATTAATAAATTGTGGTATATGTATACCATGGAATACTATGCAGCCTTAAAGAAAGATGGAGACTTTACCTCTTTCATGTTTACATGGATGGAGCTGGAACATATTCTTCTTAGTAAAGTATCTCAAGAATGGAAGAAAAAGTACCCAATGTACACAGCCCTACTATGAAACTAATTTGGGACTCTCACATGAAAGCTATAACCCAGCTACAACTTAACAATAGGGGGAAGTGGGAAAGAGGGGGGTGGGTAGAGGGAGGGGGATCGGTGGGATCACACCTGTGGTGCATATTACAGGGGTATTTGTGAAACTTGGTAAATGTAGAATGTAAATGTTTTGGCACAGTAACTGAGATAACGCCAGAAAGGCTATGTTAACCATTGTGAAAAATGTGTCAGATGGTTTATGAAGCGAGTGTATGATGCCCCATGATCATATCAATGTATACAGTTATGATTTAATAAAAAAAAAAGATAAACTTAGACTCAAGGTGAAGGGATGGTCATCTTTAATTCAGGCAAATGGAAATCAGAAAAAAGCAGCTGTTGCAATTTTATTCACAGATACAACAGGCTTTAAACCAACAAAAGTAAGGAAAGATAAGGATGGTCACTTCACATTTGTTGAGGGCAATACTCAATATGATGAGATTTAAATTATCAATATTTATGCACCCAACCAGAATGCACCTCAATTTATAAGAGAAACTCTAACTGACACGAGCAATTTGATTTCCACCAGCACCATAATTTTCAGAGACTTTAACACTTCTTTGGCAGTGTGTGATAGATCCTCCAAAAAGAAGCTAAGCAAGGAAATTTTAGATGTAAATGTAAACATTCAACATTTGTATCTAACAGAGATCTACAGGACATTTCATCCTAACAAAACTGAATACGCAGTCTTCTCATCAGCCCATGCATCATCCTCCAAAATTGATCACATCTTAGGTCACAAGACTAACCTGAGCAAATTTAAAATGGAAATCATTCCTTTATTTTCTCGAACCATCATGGAATAAAATTTGAACACAGTAACAACAGGAATCTGCATACTCCTACAAAAGAATGGAAACTAAATAACTTCTGGCTGAATGATAGCTGACTCATAGATGAGATCAAGAAGGAAATTTCCAAATTTTTGGAACAAAACAATAATGAAGACACGAACTATCAGAAACTTCGGGCTACTGCAAAGACAGTTCTAAGAGAAAAATTTATAGCGTTGCAAGCCTTCCTCAAGAGAACGGAAAGAGGGGAAGTTAACAACTTAATGGGACATCTCAAGCAACTGGAAAAGGAAGAACTTTCCAACCCTAAACCCAGCAGAAGACAAGAAATAACTAAAATTAGAGCAGAACTAAATGAAATTGAAAACAAAAGAATCATACAACAGATCAACCAATCAAAGAATTTGTTTTTGAAAAGGTCAATAAAATTGATAAACCTCTGGCTAACCTAACCAGAAGTAGAAGAGTAAAATCCCTAATTTCATCAATTAGAAATGATAAAAGCCAAATAACAACAGACTCCTCAGAAATTTAACAAATCCTTAATGAATACTACATAAAACTCTATTCTCAGAAGTATGAAAATCTGAAGAAAATAGATCAATACTTAGAAACATGCCAACCTTCTAGACTTAGCCAGAAAGAAGTGGAAATGTTGAACAAGCCTATAACAATTTCTGAAATAGCATCAACTATAAGAAATCTCCCCAAAAAGAAATGCCTGGAACCAAATGGCTTCACAACAGAATTCTACCAAACCTTTAAAGAGAAACTAGTACCTATATTACTTAACATTTTCCAAAACATAGAAAAAGAAGAAATACTTCTCAACACATTCTATGAAGCAAATATTACCCTGATACCAAAACCAGGAAAGACCCAACAAGAAAAGAAAATTATAGACCAATATCTCTAATGAATATTGATACAAAAATATTCAGTAAAATCCTAGCAAACAATCCAAAAACACATCAAACAAAGTATACATCACAACCAGGTGGCTTTTATCCCAGGGTCCCAAGGATGGTTCAATATATGTAAATCCATAAATATAATTCAACACATAAACAAATTAAAAAACAAAGACCATATGATTCTCTCAATTGATGCAGAAAAAGCTTTTGACAATATCCAGCATCTCTTCTTGATCAGAATGCTTAAGAAGATAGGTATATAAGGAACTTTTCTTAAACTGATAGAGGCCATCTACAGCAAACCCACAGCCAATATTGTATTGAATGGAGTAAAATTGAAATCATTTCCACTCAGATCAGAACCAGGCAAGGATGCCCACTGTCTCCACTGCTTTTTAACATTGTAATGGAAGTCTTAGCCACTGCAATCAGGCAAATAAGGCAATCAAGGGGGTCCCAATAGGACCAGAGGAGATCAAACTGTCAGTTTTTGCAGACAATATGATTATATATATGGCAAACCCCAGGGATTCAACTACAAAACTCCTAGAAGTGATCAAGGAATATAGTAACATCTCAGGATACAAAATTAATATTCACAAATTTGTAGCCTTTATATATACCAAGAATAGTCAAGGGGAAAAAACAATCAAGGACTCTATTCCCTTCATAATAGTGCCAAAGAAGATGAAATATCTGGGAGTGTACCTAAGGACATGAAAGATCTCTATAAAGAGAACTATGAAACTCTGAGAAAAGAAGTAGCTGAAGATGTTAACAAATAGAAAAATATACCATCTCATGGCTAGGAAGAATCAACATAGTTAAAATGTCTATACTACCCAAAGCAATCTATAGATTTAATGCAATCCCTTTAAAGCAGCCCTGTCATACTTTAAAGACCTGGAAAAATTAGTACTTCATTTTACATGGAAACAGAAAAAACCTCGAATAACCAAGGCATTGCTCAGAAATTAAAATAAATAGGGATAAATCACACTTCCAGACTTCAGACTATACTATAAATCAATAGTGATCAATACAGCATGATACTGGCACAAAGACAGAGATATAGATGTATGGAACAGAATTGAAGACCAAGAGGTCAACCCAGACACTTATAGTCATTTGATTTTTTGATAAGCCTATTAAAAATATAAATTGGGGGAAAGATTCCCTATTCAATAAATGGTGCTGGGTGAATTGGCTGGTGACCTATGAAAGACTGAACCTGGACCTGCACCTTTCTCCTCTAACAAAAATTGACTCTCACTGGTTAAAGTACTTAAACTTAAGACATGAAACTATAAAAATTCTTAGAGAGTGTGCAGGGGAAATGCTTGAAAAAATTGGCCTGGGAGAATACTTTTGAAGAGGACAGACACACCAGGCATTTGAAGCAACATCAAAAATACATTATCAGGATCTGATCAAATTTAAAAGCTTCTGCACTGCCAAGAACACACTAAGTAAAGCAAATGGACAGCCCTCAGAATGGGAGAGGATTTTTGCAAGTTATATTTCTGACAAAGGTCTAATAATCAGAATGTACAGAGAACTCAAACTTATTACTAAGAAAAAAAACAAGTGATCCCATATGATTGTGGGCAAGAGACATGAACAGAAGCTTCTCTGAAGAAGACAGGCGCATGGTCTACAGACACATGAAAAAATGCTCATCATCTTTAATCATCAGAGAAATGCTAACCAAAACTACTCTGAGATACCATCTAACTCCAGTAAGAGTAGCCCACATCACAAAATCTCAAAACAACAGATGCTGGCGTGAATGTGGAGAAAAGGGAACACTTCTGCACTGCTGGTGGGAATGCAAGCTAGTATGTTTCTTTTGGAAGAAGTCTGGAGAACACTCAGGGATCTAAGTGTAGACCTTCCATTTGATCTTGCATTTCCTCTTCTAGGTTTATATCCAAAGGACCAAAAATCATTTGACAATAAAGATATTTGCACCAGATTGTTCATTGCATCTCAATTCATAATTGCCAAGTCATGGAAGAAGCCCAAGTGCCCATCGACCCATGAATGGATTAATAAATTGTGGTATATGTACCATAGAATACTATGCAGCATTAAAAAAATGGAGACTTTACCTCTTTTATGTTTGCATGGATGGAGCTAGAAAATATTCTTAGTAAAGTATCTCAGGAATGAAAAAAAAATATCCAATGTACTCAGTACTACTGTGAAACCAATTTATATTCACTCACACTTGCATATGAAAAATGAAATACAACTATAGCCTAAGATGAAGGCAGGAAGGGGAGGGAGAGGAGCGGGAGAGGAGTAGGTTGATAGAGAGAGGGTTAGTAGGGGGACCACACCTGTGAAGCACATTGCAAGTACAAGTTGGATCTATCAGGGGTAGAACACAAATGTCTTAATGCTGTAATTGGGTAAATGAGGTGAAAGCTATGTTGATTAGTAGGATGTAAGTACTCCAGTTTATACCTATCATCAACACATTGAATCCCATAATGGCATAAATGTATTTATGATCTATGTACAATTGACTTAATAAAAAAAACAATAAAGAAAATAAAATACCTAGGAATATATTTAACTAAGGAGGTTAAAGACCTCTACAGGAAGAATTATGGAACACTGAGATAAGAAGTCATATAAGATATAAAACGGTGAAAAAGCACATAATGTTAATGGATTGGCAGAATCAACATTCTTAAAATGTCCACATTACCCATAGTGATTTACAGGTTCAGTGCAATCCCTATTAAATACCAAAGCTATATTAATTAGTTTGATGTAAGCACTCCAAATTGTATAAAAAAATCAACACATTGTACCCCACAAATGCATAAATGTATTCATGATCTATGTGTATATGACATAATAAAAGGGGAAAAAAGAAAGCAACATGAATTGCAGAACCACTCAACTAAAAAAAAAAAAATACCAATGCCATTCTCACAGACCTAGAAAAAATAGTTATACATGTCATATGGAATTATAAAAGTCCCTGAATTGCTAATGTGACCTTTTTTATTCAATATAAAAATTTTTGAGGCATCACTTTGCCAGATTTCAAGCTATACATCAGGGTTATAGTAAAGAAAATAACAGAGTACTGGCACAAAAATAGAGATACGTACCTATGAATCAGAACTGAAAACCCAGAGATAAAACTATCTTTTTATTCCTATTGGATATTGGACATACAAACAAAAACATACAATAGGAAAGAATCTCACTTCAATAAATGGTACTGGGAAAACTGGATAGACACATGTAAAAGATTGAAACACCCCCCACCACTCACAAAACTTAATTTATGATGGATAGCATACTTAAACCTAAGACATGAAACTATAAGAATTCTAAAAGTAGTGGTTGAAAAAATTCTTATAAATGTCAGTGTAGGCAAAGAATTTATTAAGAAGACCTTAAGAGCAATTACAAAAGCAACAAAAATAAACAAATTCAAAAGTTTCTGCACAACCAAGGGCACAATCAATACAGAAAACAGAAAACCTATAGAATGAGAGAGAATATTTGCATACTATCCATTAAATAAAGGACAGATAACCAGACTATTCAAAGAATTCAAGCAAATCAGTAAGAAGTTATCAACCAACCCATTAAAAAATGACCAAAAGACACGAACATAAACTTATCAAGTTAAGATAGTCTTATGATCAAAAAACATGAAAGTGTGTTTAATGTGATTAGTGCCGGATGTCTCTAATCATCTGAGAAATGCAAATCAAAACCACATTGATATACCACCTAACTCCAGTGAGAATTGGTCATATCAAAAAATTCAAAGCAACAGATGCTGGTGTGGATATGGAGAGAAAGGAACACTCTTTGTTGGTGGGACTGCAAACTAGAACAACCTCCACGGAAAGTAGTATGGAGATTCTTTAAAAAACTAAAAGCAG
Organism: Nycticebus coucang; assembly: GCF_027406575.1. Lineage (NCBI taxonomy): Eukaryota > Metazoa > Chordata > Mammalia > Primates > Lorisidae > Nycticebus > Nycticebus coucang. The sequence goes on along the minus strand of NC_069801.1, from coordinate 44,723,901 downwards.
ACTTACCATTTGATCCTACAATCCCACTACTAGGTATTTACCCAAAGGAAAAAACGAAATTTTATCAAAAAGACACTTACACTCAAATATTTATAGCAGCACAATTCATACTCACAAAGATATGGAAACAACCCAAGCACCCATCAATACCTGTAAGGATTAATGAAATGTGATATATTTATACTATGGAATACTACTCCTCCATAAAAATAAAGTGTTGTGGTCTAATGTCTTTAGAAACAACCTGGATGAAATTAGACACCATTCTTCTTATTACAAGAATGGGAAAACAAACATTACATGTACTGAATTTATTGGACCTAGTTGATCAAAACTTATGTACACTTAACGAAAATAAAACTCAATGGAATTCAAGTAGGTGGGAAGAAGGAAGACGGAATGGGTAAATTCACATGTAACAGGTATGACACACACTTTATTAGTGAATGACACTTATAAATTTGACTTAAAATATACAAAACAAATTATGTGACCAAAATGTGCATCCTCCAAAAAATATTATTAAAAATTTCAGAAAAAATATAAATGTCTAATGGTATAATGAAACCATTAAATTAATGTTACTGGGAAAACAAAAAAAAATATTTTCAAAGGAAAAATAACAAAGTGATAGTCAACTCAGTTATCTCTCAAAATTCTAAAAGACATGGACAGGAACATTGCTATAAGAGAAATTTTTAAAATTTTAAGTACAAAATACAAAATTCCTCACTAGAGAAATGTAAATTAAAACTACAAGATATCATAGTACAACCAATTAAAATGGTTAAAATTAAAAGAAAGATATTGGATGCTTAAAAACAGTGTAGCAAATTTAACTTTCTAAAATTGAGGTGAGAGTGTAAATTAGCACAAATACTTTGGAAAACTGGTAGTGTCTATTAAAGCTAAACCTATGCCTATAATATAAAATGGTAATGCACCCCTTGACATGCATTTGGCAGGAATAAATACTTATTTTCATTAGATATCTTTTATGTTTAGACCAGCATTGTTCTAGCCAGTAATCAGAAACAATTAAAAGGTATTTCAATAGTAAAATGTCTGAATGTATTGTGAGATATTCACACAATGGAATTCTTCTTGCAATACAAATATTCTAGCGATATTTGCAATGGCAATAACATGAGGAGAATACAATAACATGAGGAGATTACAAAAATATAGCATTGGTTGAAGTAAGAAAAATTTCAAAGCATATGTAATTAGTAAGTCAATTTAGTCAGTGAGAGTTAAAAACAAGATACTGTGATGTGTGGTTGCAGAGGTTAAAAATAACTGAGGTATTATTAATTAGGAAGTGTCATAGGGTATCATTCACCTGTGATGCTGAAAATGGTCTATGGCTTCAGCTTGGTAGTGGTTATATGGGCATATGCACATGAAAAAGTCATTGATCTGTACACTGAAGATTTGTGCCATTTACCATGTAAAAGTTATATCTCAATTAAAAACTAAAGACATTTTAAAAATAACCAGTGTTGATAAAATCCATAGCCAACAAACTTGTACCACATAAAATACTAAAAGAAATTCTTCCAGCTTAAGTAAAATGATTTTAGATGGATGCATAGGAGTGTAAGAAGAAACAAATATCCAAAAGAATAAATTTATTAAAAAATTAATGTTGATTGTTCAAATAACACTATTAATAGAATCTGGTGTTTATAAAATATGTAGAAATAAAATGTCGGATACAACAGCACACACAACAAAGGAAAGTGAATGGATTTATACAGTTTCTCATTTTGAGGAGATTTCATGTTATCAGGTAAATATGGCCCTTCTCAAAATTTATACAATGAGGACCTAACTCCAAGTATTTCAGAACATGACTATATTTAGAAATAGAGCTGTTTCAGAAGTAATTCAGGTAAAATGAGGTTATATTGGTGGGCTCTAATCCTGTATTAACTTGCATCCTTATAGAAGAGGAGATCAAGACACAGACACATATGGGGAAGATGATGTGAAGTTATCTGGAGAATATAGACATTTATAAAGTAAGGAGATGGAACTCAGAGGAGAACAACTTTACTGACACCCTAATCCTGGACTTCTTATTTCTAGAACTGTGAAGAAATAAATTTCTGATATTTAAATTATTAGTGTTTGTTTTTTTGTTATAGCAGCCCTAGCATGCTAATGCATTGCATAGGTAAAAATGTAATGTAAAGTATAATATATAATTAATATAAATTTTTAAATATTGATAACCAAAGATCTATAAAATATATTTGTAAAATGCTAATAGAGAAAAAAATGTTTAAAAATTGCTGAGTAATCTGAAATAAGAGATTAAAAAAAGATTCAAAGGAAATAAAATTTTGGGAGAAAAGTGAAGACATCAACAGGATGGTAGAATAAGATTTGCCTGGCTTCACCTTCCCCACAGATGTATAATTAGAAGCTCTTCACATGCAAGAGTGCTACCCTGAATGCACCAGAACGTGAACAGAGGCAGAGTCATTTCCTTGGACTGTAAAGGTGAGAAAAGGCACTTTTCTCACTGTAAAAGTGAGAAATGATCTAACAGTAAAAGGGACAATCTTCTTTGACCACGCCACACCACACCTTCCAACAAGCCATCACAGTACCACACACAGAAAGAGAATCCATCTGAACCCACAGTTTGTACAGTGGGAAAAGGAAATTTGAAGTGGACACTTAGCTTCTCTAGTCATGTGGATACCTTTGAAGATGTCACATTCCTATATTTTTTGTGAGAAACCTTAGGAGTACCAGCAAGCCTGAACCACATAAGGTAAATCAGAGACAAAGATGAGGAGCAGGACTCACAGCAAATAGGAGGTGGATTTCGCTAACTGCTTTGCATTCTGTACATTGGGAGCACCACATCAGAGACACTAGCCAGTGCCTTTATGCTAAAGGAAACAATGTCCATGGGTTCTCCAGGACCTCTTGTTGAGATTTTCCCATACCTTGAAACAATTACAAGTTAAAATTAAGATCTAGTGCTTACATTGTCTTCTCAAGATCCAGAAACAACTGCAGGTCAGTGATTAAGTTTCAATATTAGCCTTAAATTTGTCCCAAAATGAGAAGCTACTGCAGGTCAGGAATTATGTTCTGGTATTAAATAGTAAATACATACCACCACCAAAGAATGCCTGCAAAGGCCAAAAGAGGGGGTCATTTAATCAAATGATAGGCATCAATGTAAGGACATGAGGAATATGAGATATCAGAAAAATATTCTGTTGCCTTTTATGAACATTTTTATTCTTACATGTTTTAATTTTTCTTTTGAATTTATATTTGATGGGATTTTATTTATTTCTAGGATATAAGATATAATACACAAGTTTTCCTGCTAACTTTTTTTTAAGACTTATTTTTCTGATCCATAATTTCTTTGAAGTTATAAACATTTAGTCATTATTCTTTTAATCCAGTTCTTTAATCTGAACTCCCTATCTTAAATTAAATTTTTTCCCTGTCCCCCAGCTATGGAGCCATTAAAAAGTGTTTTAACATTAGATTTTACAAATCATCAAATACCCCCAAATAGCCAAAGTTGAAGCATAAATTTATATGTCAGATTCCCATCTCTGTCATGTATGGTCCCTGGGAATTTTTCTTACTTTCTTGTAAGAAAATGTGTTTAGAAATGTATATATGACATTGTATTCTTTGGGTCAAATATACCGTTTTGTACCTTTTTTAATAATTTACCTCCTTTGCTATATTTATAAGTATATTAATATAGTTTACTTTGTTCATGCTTTCTACATTTCAAAAAATTCAAACTACGAACATCAAGGAAATAGCCAAACAGTAATCAGGTATGAAATCACTTTCTACATGGCTCTCATCTTGCATCCACATCCAACCCTTAATCTTCCTTCACTTCTTTATGTCCTTGATCTTTTACGGCAAACATATCTCAGACATATTTTATCACTAGGTTTTATATAGTTTCATGAATTATCTATAAATATTCAGAATGCAAAGGCTGTTTTCACAACTAAATTGTCAGAGGCAGGAAGGCCTAAAGATGAGACTAAGGAGCTGGAAGATTAAAGCTTAGCAATAAAACCTCTTCGTAAATCTGAGTATTAAGCACACTCATTCAAGAATACATACTATGTTCATACAAACAGTATTAATTGACAATACTTCTCACGTACTATCCTCTTTCTTTCTTACCTCTTATGTCTTCCATGATTAATAATATTATTTGGATATTTTTTAAATTTGCTAAACATAGCAGACATTCCGGACAGTGTAGAAAACCTGAAGCTAGTGATTTAAATTACTCCAGGAGTAATTGTTACAAAAGGGGAGACATTCTTACCAACTACCTTCAGCTCCAAGACAGTTTCATTAGTGACGTTACCATCTTTAAACAAACAGCGGTACTTTCCATCATCAGAAACTGTGATATTTTGGATTTTGAGGGTTGTCTTGCCCTTTCCAATGTCTTCCTTCAAAATTTCTACTCGCTTCATGTTATCCAACTTAGTTTCTCCGTACAGATCTTTGACCTCTTTGTCCAGCTGAAGAGGTGTGGTGAAGGGTTCATGGAACCAGTATATCTCCATGTGCTCTGCATTTTGTCCTGGGGAAATGTAACAATGCAGTTTGGCCTCCTCACCAACAAAGGCCACCAAAGACGCAGCAGGGCTATCCACAGAAAACTGTTCTGTGAAGAGATAGAGAGAGATCAAGGGTTCAGTACGTGTAAAACCTACTGTAATACATAACCAGAATCTTATTTTATGAAAGCAAATAGATGACCAGGCCTATGTTTTTGCTCTCAAGGTTATTTAAGGCACACACACACACATACACACATGGATGAAGGGACAGAACCACAGTTAACACTGAGGAGGAGGATGTTCCTTGTCAACATATAAGCAGGATCACAAAAAGAAGACATTTCAAATCATTAGCCAAATCCACACATATGCCATAGAAATTGTTTCTGTCCTAGTAAAAGCCCGCCTTCCACCCAGTTTAAAGGAGCAGTGATTGCCAAAGTCTCTTCTGTAATGGATTCAAATTGCTGTGATCCCACCAGTGGCTGAGGGTGGGGGATTCATGGGCTGCTCTATTGTTTCCAACCAAGTTCTTCCCCTGAGGTATGACTACCCCTCATACAATTAAATTCAAAAAACCAGGGCAGCGCCTGTGGCTCAAGGAGTAGGGCGCCGGCCCCATATACCGGAGGTGGTGGGTTCAAACCCAGCCCCGTTCAAAAAACTGCAAAAAAAAAAAAAAAAAAAAAAAGGACATGGGTTTCACCAGAGTTCTGGCCACAGTGGCCTGAATACAATGAGACTGGGTGAAGTGTTCTATGCCCCACAAGATTTTAAAATCAGTGCTCATAAGGGATGTTGGTCTCTAGTTATCTGTTCTTGTAGTGTCTTTGTCTAGGCAATGCTGACATCATAGTGAGTTATAAAAAAATTCCCTTCCCTTTAATTTTTGGAAAAATTTGTAAATAATTAGCATCAATTCTTCTTTAAATGTTTGGCAGAATAAACCAGTTAAACCATCACGTCCAGGGATTTTTTTATAAGGTTATTTTTTGTTGATTAATTCAATCTCTTTCCTAGTTACTAGTCTATTTAGATTTTTGCTTTCTTTTAATTCAGTCTTTGTAGGTTTATGCTTCTGGCTAATGATTTATGAAATTTATCCATTTCATTTAGGCCAATCAATTTGTTGGCATAAAATTGTCCATATTACTGTATTGTAATACTTTTATGTCTGTATAATCTAGAGTAATGTTCCCACTTTCATTACAATTTTAGTAACTTGAGTCTTTTTTTCTTCATTCATGTAACTAAAAGGTTGCCAATTTTGTTAAATTTTTTTAAGAACCAACTTTTGATTCTGTTAATTTTCTCTAGTTTTCTATTTTCTATTTTATTGATCATCTAATCCACTTGAAAAGTTGATAAATAACCATATATTTTTATCATATACAACATGATGTTTTGAAGCATATATACCTTGTTGAATGGTCAAATCTAACTAATCAATAAATGCATTACCTCACAATTCTAATCTTTATTATTTGCTTTCTTCTGTTACCTTTTGGGTTTAGCTTGTTCTTTCCCTAGTTCCTTCAGATGAAAATTATGTTATTAATTTCTTCTTTTTACATGTCACCATTTACAGCTAAATATTTGAAACCTCTGAGCACTGCTTTCCCTATACTATATTGTGCTTTAATTTTCATTTATCTCAAAGTATTTTCTTGAGGTTTTTGCTAATTGTGCTTTAATTTTCATTCATTCAAAGTGTTTTCTAATTTTTTCTTGCCAAAAGACTCAACAAGAAATTACAAGAATGTTGATTAATTTCCACATATTTGAATTTTCCATTTTTCTTCTTTTACTGATTTCTATCATATTCCATTGTAGTTTAAAAAGATAGCTTGTATGATTTCAATCTTTTAAAATTTATTGGCAGTTTTGTGTAACATGGGGTTCACTCTGAATTATGTTCTATGCGTATTTGAGAAATGTGTATTCTTTAGTTTTTGTGTGGCACGTTCCTATGTGATTGTTAGGTTTACCTGGTTTTATGGTTAACCTGATTTACCAGGTATTGTGTCAGTTCCTTTTTTTTTTTTTTAACTAATCTTGTATATAATTATACGCATTATGGAAAATGGGGTATGCAAGTCTTCCAACTATTCCTATGAAAAATATATTTTTCTACCTTCAATTCTATTAGTTTTGATTTTTTGTAATACTATTCTATTTCATGCATATATGGTTTCAGTTGATATATTGTCTGGATGGAGTGACTCTTATCAGTATATAATGTACTTATTTATCTCTTATAAAAATTGTTAACTTAAAGCCTGTTTTGTTTGACATTATGATAGTCATCACAACTTTATTTTGGTTGCTATCTGCATGTAATATCTTTATTTATCTTCTTATTTTGAATCTATTTGTGTCTTTAAATATAAAGTGAGTCTCTCTTTGGCAGCATATATTTGGGTTATATTTTTAGAAGACTTTTTTTTATTGTTGGGGATTCATTGAGGGTACAATAAGACAGGTTACACTGATTGCATTTTTTAGGTAAAGTCCCTCTTGCAATCATGTCATGCCCCAGAAGGTGTAGCACACACCAAGGCCCCACCTCCCCGCCTTCTCTCTCTCCTTTCTTTTCCCCACCCCTCCCTCCTTCTTTCTCTCTCTGCTCTCCCCTTCCCCCACCCCAACCATGACCTTAATTGCCGTTAATTGTCCTCATATCAAAATTGAGTACATAGGATTTATGCTTCTCCATTCTTGTGATGCTTTACTAAGAATAATGTCTTCCACCTCCATCCAGGTTAATACAAAGGATGTAAAGTCTCCATTTTTTTTTAATAGCTGAATAGCATTCCATGGTATATATATATACCACAGCTTGTTAATCCATTCGTGGGTTGGTGGGCATTTAGGCTGTTTCCACGTTTTAGCAATTGTAAATTGAGCTGCAATTAACAGTCTAGTACAAGTGTCCTTATGATAAAAGGATTTTATCCCTTCTGGGTAGATGTCCAGTAATGGGATTACAGGATCAAATGGGAGGTCTAGCTTGAGTGCTTTGAGGTTTCTCCATACTTCCTTCCAGAAAGGTTTTACTAGTTTGCAGTCCCACCAGCAGTGTAAAAGTGTTCCCTTCTCTCCACATCCACGCCAGCATCTGCAGTTTTAAGATTTTGTGATGTGAGCCATTCTCGCTGGGGTTAGATGGCATCTCAGGGTGGTTTTGATTTGCATTTCTCTAATAGATAGGGATGATGAACATTTTTTCATATGTTCATTAGACATTCATCTGTCTTCTTTAGAAAAGGTTCTATTCATGTCTCTTGCCCATTGGTATCTGGGATTGTTGGCTTTTTTCACATGGATTAATTTGAGTTCTCTATAGATCCTAGTTATCCAAGCTTTTGTCTGATTCAAAATATGCAAATATCCTTTCCCATTGTGTAGGTTGTCTCTTTGCTTTGGTTGTTGTTTCCTTAGCTGTACAGAAGCTTTTCAGATTAATGAAGGCCCATTTGTTTATTTTTGTTGTTGTTGCAATTGCCATGGCAGTCTTCTTCATGAAGTCTTTCCCCAGGCCAATATCTTTCAGTGTTTTTCCTATGCTTTCTTTGAGGATTTTTATTATTTCATGCCTTAAATTTAAGTCCTTTATCCATCTTGAATCAATTTTTGTGAGTGGGGAAAGGAATGGGTCCAGTTTCAGTCTTTTACATGCGGATATCCAGTTCTCCCAGCACCTTTTATTAAATAGGGAGTCTTTCCCCAAGGTATGTTCTTGTTTGGTTTATCAAAGATTAGGTGGTTGTAAGATGTTAGTTTTATTTCCTGGTTTTCTATTCAATTCCAAGTGTCTATGTCTCTATTTTTGTGCCAGTACCATGCAGTCTTGACCACTATGACTTTGTAGTACAGCCTAAAATCAGGTATGGTGATGCTCCCAGCTTTATTTGTATTACCAAGAACTGCCTTAGCTATATGGGTTTTTTTCTGGTTTCGTACAAAATACAGAATCATTTTTTCCAAATCTTGAAAGTACAATGTTGGTATTTTGATAGGAATGGCATTGAATAGGTAGATTGCTTTGGGAAGTATAGACATTTTAACAATGTTGATTCTTCCAATCCATGAGCATGGATGGTATGTTCTTCCATTTGTTAATATCCTCTGTTATTTCCTTTCTGAGGATTTCATAATTTTCTTCATAGACGTCCTTCACTTCCTTCGTTACATATATTCCTAGGTATTTCATTTTCTTTGAAACTACAGTGAAGGGAGTTGTGTCCTTAATTAGCTTCTCATCTTGACTGTTATTGGCATACCAAAGGCTACTGACTTGTGGACATTCATTTTATGTCCTGAAACATTACTGTATTTTTTGATGACTTCTAGGAGTCTTGTGATTGAGTCTTTGGGATTCTCTAAGTATAAGATCATGTCATCAGCAAAGAGGGAGAGTTTGATCTCCTCTGCTCCCATTTGGATTCCCCTTTTCTCCTTGTCTTGCCTAATTGGGTTGGCAAAAACTTCCAGCACTATGTTGAATAGTAAAGGTGACAGAGGACAACCTTGTCTGGTTCCAGTTCTAAGAGGAAAAGCTTTCAGTTTTACTCCATTCAGTAAAATATTAGCTGTGGGTTTGTCATAAATAACTTCAATCAGTTTTAGAAATGTGCCGCCTATGCCTATACTCTTCAGTGTTCTAATTTGAAAAGGATGCTGGATTTTATCGAATGCTTTTTCTACATCTATGGAGAGGATAATATGATCTTTATTTTGCCTCTGTTAATATGGTGGATAACGTTTATGGACTCGCCTATGTTAAACCAGCCTTGCATCCCTTGGATGAAACCTACTTGATCATGATATATGAGTTTTTTGATGATAAGCGGCACTTCCCTGAAGCGTGTTGCAACAGCCCTCCTTGGGCAGCAACTGAGTGAAGGCATAAAACTGAGTGAAACTGTATATCTTCCCTGCTCATAATGCTGAGCTCCCAGCACTCCTCTCCACTCTAGTTTGGGGTCTGGGGTCTGGGGTCTGGGGTCCTGTCCCCCAGGAGTCTGGATTCATCAGTGATTTCTTGTGGGGTGTGGACAGTGCCTGAGCTGTGCTGCTTCTGGGGCAGGGGAGCAAGGAGAGGATGGTTGGCTGGAAGGGAACAGCTCCAGACCGGAGGTTCCCTGGGACGCGGAGCGGCGGCTGTCTTCTGGCAGTGGTGCGGCCAGGCATAAAACTGTGTGGAACTGTGTGTGCTCACTACCTCCAGCTCTGGGCTCCCAGCACTCTCCTTCGCCCTCATCCTCCTTCACCCTCACTCTGAGATCTGGAGGCCTGTCCCCTAGGAGTCCGGATTTGGGGGTGATATCTCGAGGGGTGTAGACAGAGCATAAACTGCAGCTGGTCAGTGCTGACTCTGGGGCACAGGAGCAAGGAGAGAAAGGTCGGCTGGATGTGAGCCACACCAGAGCTGCGGTTCCTTTTTTAATAGCAAAACGCCTCAATCCTGGATATTCTGAAGCCACACCCCCTGTCTCCCTGGGCAACCAGAGGAGGCCACCTGTGAGTAAAGGATTTGCATGAGGCTACTCACAAAACAGGGAAACTTTCAGGGTGGGGCTAACTCAGAGAGGTAACTGAATACAAACCTCCAGCAGCAAAGAGGTTGGAACTCAGAACAGCTTATCTTCTGCAGGTGATTTTAGCAGGAACAGAGACAGAATCCCGCATAGTTGTTCTGTTCTGTTCTGATCTGCTCTGTTCTGTCAGTAACATCAATCATGGTGGGGCCAAGCCTGAGTGAATGAGCCCCCGACCTTCATCAAGCACTGGAGGATGTCAGGCCTCACCTTCTCCTGCTAGATAGCGGCAGAGTGCAGAGGCCTGGCAGATTTCCTTGTGATTAAGGCAGGTGCAACCACATGAAGTATCTGTTCACTACAGGCAACTGGGTCAGCCATCTGCAGTGATATCAGTGACTGGGTCCGACAAAGGGGCAAGGTGGGGAAGGAGGCATCAACCTTCCCTAATGATGTATTTGCTAGGTGGCTCCTCCTGACTCCAAGCAGCACTGGAGTAAGCCATATCAGAGTAGTCACCAGACCCCTGTGACCCAGCTCCCAGAGACCTCTTGAACTCTCCCACCCAAGTCAGGTGCCTACTGAGACAATCGATTTGGACCTTTTGAACTGAACCAAAAGACTGAGGACTTTTCAGGTGGTGCCCTAGGTGTGTAGTTGTAGGAAGGTTTGATTTTCCTTTTCCAATTGGTGCCAGAGGCGGGCAGGGTGACTTAATTGCTGGTTTTTCTCCACAGCTGAGACTTCAACCCAGAGTGAATGTTTCACCAGGGTCGAACAGAAACCAGCTGAAAACAAGACAGAGCCACTTAGCCACACCACACCAGATAGGATCCCAGTTTCCCAGGCCACAACACTGTATGGGCCCTCGACAAAACCCCAGGGAAAAAACCAAAGGGAGTAAAACAACCATGGGGTGGAATCAGCAGAAAAACTCTGGTAACATGAATAACCAGAATAGATCAACCACCCCAAGGAAAGATATGGCAGATGTAATCGAAGATCTCATTCATAAACAACTGGCTGAGATGTCAGAAATTGAATTCAGAATTTGGATGGCAGACAAGATTACTATAGTGAAATTAGGAATTTGAGGAGAAATTCAAGAGTTGTCTCAATAATTTAATGAATTGAAAGACAATACAACCAAAGACTTAGACACACTGAAGCAAGAATTTGCAGCCCTCAAAGATATGAAAAGTACAGTAGAATCCCTCAGCAAAAAGAATGGAGCAAGCAGAAGAAAGGATTTCTGACATCAAATATAAAGCCTTTGAATGCTCTCAAACTCTCAAAGAGGAAGAGAAATGGAGAGCAAAAACAGATCATTCTCTCAGAGAACTTTGGAATAATTCGAAGAAGGTTAATATATGAATAATTGGAATTCCTGAAAACTATGAAGTGACCTCTATGGGCACATTGGCCCTTCTGCATGAAATTATGAAAGAGAATTTTCCAGACATGCCTAGAGATTCTGAAATTTAGATAGCAGACAGCTTCAGAGCCCCAGCACGACTCAACCCCAATAAGACATCGCCCAGGCATATATATCATAATTAACTTCACTAAAGTTAATATGAAGGAGAAAATTCTCAAAGCTGCCAGGAGAAAAAAGCCATTATGTACAAAGGGAGGAATATTAGAATGACTGCAGATCTCTCTGCTGAAACTTTTCAAGCCAGAAGAGGGTGGTCATCGACTTTTAATCTCCTAAAGCAAAATAACTTTAAACCCCAGATCCTATATCCAGCTAATCTGAGTTTCATTTATGATGGAGAAATTAAATACTTTAATGACATTCATTTGTTGAAGAAATTTGCTATAACCAAACAAGCTCTTCAGGATATTCTCAGACCTATCCTCCATAATGACTAATCCAATCCTATACCGCAAAAGTAAACTCACTCAGAAACTTCGGATCAAACTCCAACTTCCACACTGGCAAAAGGATTAAAAATGTCTACTAGACCTTTGAAAAACTTGATACTGAAAATTTCACCAGACTTATCAATATTCTCCATCAATGTGAATGGCCTAAACTGTCCTCTAAAGAGGCATAGGTTGGCTGACTGGATACAAAAACTCAGGCCAGATATTTGTTGCATACAAGAGTCACATCTCAACTTAAAAGACAAATACAGACTCAGGGTGAAAGGATGGTCATCCATATTTCAGACAAATGGTAATCAGAAAAAAGAAGGTATTGCAATTTTATTTGCAGATACAATAGGCTTTAAACCAACAAAAGTAAGGAAGGACGAGAATGGTCACTTCATATTTGTTAAGGGTAATACTCAATATGATGAGATTTCAATTATTAATATCTATGCACCCAACCAGAATGCACCTCAATTTGTAAGACAAACTCTAACAGACCTGAGCAACTTGATTTACTCTAGTTCCATAATAGTCAGAGATATCAACACTCCTTTGGCAGTGTTGGATCAATCCTCCAATAAGAAGCTGAGCAAAGAAATTTTAGATTTAAATCTAACCATCCAATATATGGATTTAGCAGACATCTACAGAACATTTCATCCCAACAAAACTGAATACACATACTTCTCATCAGCCCACGGAACCTACTCCAAAATTGATCACATCTTAGGTCACAAGTCTAACGTCAGTAAATTTAAAGGAATAGAAATTATTCCTTGCATCTTCTCAGACCGCCAGGGAATAAAACTCGAGCTGAGTAACAACAGGAATCTGCGTACTCATACAAAAACATGGAAGTTAAATAACCTTATGTTGAATGATAGCTGGGTCAGAGATGAAATTAAGAAAGAAATTGCCAAATTTTTGGAACAAAACGACAATGAAGACACAAACTATCAGAACCTCTGGGACACCGCAAAGGCAGTTCCAAGAGGGATATTTATAGCACTGCAAGCCTTCCTCAAGAGAGCGGAACAAGAAGAAGTTAAAAACTTAATGGAACATCTCAAGAAACTGGAAAAGGAATAACATTCCAACCCTAAACCCAGTAGAAGAAAAGAAAGAACCAAAATTTGAGCAGATTACATGAAATTGAAAACAAAAGAATAATACAACTGATCAATGAATCAAAAAGCTGGTTTTTTGAAAAGATCAATAAAATAGATAAACCTTTGGCCAATCTAATCAGAAAAAAGTAAAATCTCTAATCTCATCAATCAGAAACAACAAAGACAAAATAACAACAGACTCCTCAGAAATCCAAAAAATCCTTAATGAATATTACAAAAAACTTTATTCTCAGATATATGAAAATCTGAAGGAAATTGACCAATACTTGGAAGCATGTCACCCTCCAAGACTTACCCAGAATCAAGTAGAAATGCTGAACAGGCCCATATCAAGTTCGGATATAGCATCAACCATACAAAACCTCCCTAAAAAGAAAAGCCCGGGACCAGAGAGTTTCACATCAGAATTCTACCAAACCTTTAAAGAGGAATTAGTACCTATATTACTCAACCTGTTCCAAAAGGTAGAAAAAGATGGAAGACTACCCAACACGTTCTAGGAAGCAAACATCACCCTGATCCCCAAACCAGGAAAAGACCCAACAAGAAAAGAAAATTATAGACCAATATCACTAATGAATATAGATGCAAAAATATTCAATAAGATCCTAACAAACAGAATCCAGCAACACATCAAACAAATTATACATCATGACCAAGTCGGTTTTATCCCAGGGTCTCAGGCTGGTTCAATATACGTAAATCTATAAATGTAATTCAGCACATAAACAAATTAAAAAACAAAGACCATATGATTCTCTCAATTGATGCAGAAAAAGCTTTTGATAATATCCAGCATCCCTTCATGATCAGAACACTTAAGAAAATTGGTATAGAAGGGACATTTCTTAAACTGATAGAGGCAATCTACAGCAAACCAACACCCAATATCATATTAAATGGAGTTAAATTGGAATCATTTCCACTCAGATCAGGAACTAGACAAGGTTGCCCGTTGTCTCCATTGCTTTTTAACATTGTAATGGAAGTATTAGCCACTGAAATTAGGGAAGAAAAGGCGATCAAGGTATCCCTATAGGGTCAGAAGAGATCAAACTTTCGCTCTTCTCAGATGATATGATTGTGCATCTGGAAAACACTAGGGACTCTACTACAAAACTCTTAGAAGTGATAAAGGAATACAAAATCAGGTTACAAAATCAACATTCATAAATCGGTAGCCTTTATATATACTAATAATAGTCAAGTTGATAAAACAGTTAAGGACTCCATCCCATTCACAGTAGTGCCAAAGAAGATGAAATATTTGGGAATTTATCGAACAAAGGACATGAAAGATCTCTATAAAGAGAACTATGAAACTCTAATAGAAGAAATAGCTGAAAATGTCAACAAATGGAAAAACATACCATGCTCATGGCTGGAAATAATCAACATCCTTAAAATGTCCATACTACCCAAAGCAATATATAATTTCAACGCAATCCCTATTAAAGCTCCACTGTCATACTTTAAAGATCTTGAAAAAACAATACTTCATTTTATATGGAATCATAAAAAACCTTGAATAGCCAAGACATTACTCAGAAATAAAACAAAACAGGAGGAATCACGCTACCAGACCTCAGACTTTACTACAAATCGATAATGATCAAAACAGCATGGTATTGGGATAAAGACAGAGAAGTAGATGTCTGGAACAGAATAGAGAACCAGGAGATGAATCCAGCTACTTACCATTATTTAATCTTTGACAAGCCAATTAAAAAAATTCAGTGGGGGAAAGATTCCCTATTTAACAAATGGTGCTGGGTGAACTGGCTGGCAAGCTGTAGAAGACTGAAACTGGACCCACATCTTTCACCATTAACTAAGATAAACTCTCACTGGATTAAAGATTTAAACTTAAGACATGAAACTATAAAAATACTAGAAGACAGTGCAGGGAAAACCCTTGAAGAAATCGGTCCGGGCGAGTATTTTATGAGGAGGACCCCCCCGGGCAATTGAAGCAGCTTCAAAAAGCAGCTTCACTACTGGGACTTGATCAAACTAAAAAGCTTCTGCACAGCCAAGAACACAGTAACGCAAGCAGACAGCCCTCAGAATGGGAGAAGATATTTGCAGGTTATGTCTCTGATGAAGGTTTAATAACCAGAATCCACAGAGAACTCAAACGCATTAGCAAGAATAGAACAAGGGATCCCATCGCAGGCTGTGCAAGGGATTTGAGGAGAAACTTCTCTGAAGAAGACAGGCATGCGGCCTTCAGACATATGGAAAAATGCTCATTATCTTTAATCATCAAAGAAATGCAAATCAAAACTACTTTGAGATATCATCTAACTCCAGTGAGACTAGCCTAAATCACAAAATCTCAAAACCAGAGATGTTGGCGTGGATGTGGAAAAAAGGGAACACTTGCACTGCTGGTCAGAATGCAAATTAATACATTCCTTTTGGAAAGATGTTTAGAGAACACTTAGAGATCTAAAAATAGAGCTACCATTCAATCCTGCAATTCCTTTACTGGGCATATACCCAGGAGACCAAAAATCACATCATAACAAAGATATTTGTACCAGAATGTTTATTGCAGCCCTATTCATAATTGCTAAGTCATGGAAAAAGCCCAAGTGCCCATTGATCCACGAATGGATTAATAAATTGTGGTATATGTACACCATGGAATATTATTCAGCCTTAAAGAAAGATGGAGACCTTACGTCTTTCATGTTTACATGGATGGAGCTGGAACATATTCTTCTTAGTAAAGTATCTCAAGAATGGAATAAAAAGTACCCAATGTATTCAGCCCTACTATGAAACTAATTTAGGGCTTCCACATGAAAGCTATAACCTAGTTACAACCTAAGAAGGGGGAAGGGGAAAGGGAGGTGAGAGAGGGAGGAGGGGGTAGAGGGAGGGTGTTTGGCGGGATTACACCTGCAGTGCATCTTACAAGGCTATATGTGAAACTTAGTAAATGTGAAATGTAAATGTCTTAGCACAATAACTAAGAAAATGCCAGGAAGGCTATGTTAACCAGTGTAATGAAAATGTGTCAAATGGTCTATGAATCGAGTGTATGATGCCCCATGATCATATCAATGTACACAGCTATGATTTAATAAAAAAAAATTAAAAAATAAAAATAAAAAATGACAAAGTGGACTTAGATGACTTACAGAAAGGACTTTTTTCCTTTCTATCTCTCTGCAGCTTATACCATTCTAGTTAGAGTATTAATAAATAGCACTAATAATAATACACACCTGAACTTGTTGTTAGAGTCAGCAGGAAGAGGATGAGAAAGCTTCTGGCGAAAGTAAATTTCATTTTACCTGGACAGAGAAAAGAAGAAAGCTAAGTATCTGAGTAGGACAGAGGACACTTATATACATCAAATATCATTGATTTATGCTTCCTGTCAATAAGTACTTATTAAACAAAAATTATTTAACATACACTATGCTATTTATTAGATTTATAGAAATAATTTGTTCTAGTGAGCAGGAATTCTATTCAAATGTAACTTTATAAAACTATATAGTATAATTGTATGGATATATAAATAGTATATGAGTCAACATTAAATTCTGGAAGATGTTTTGACAGATTATTAATATCTTCATAAATTTTATCACTGAATCACTTATACAATAAAGTAGTTCTGATTCTTCTTCCTTATCAAAATAGAATTGACATTATCTGAAGAATCATTTTACTCCAACACCTGTGTAAAAGCAATGATAATTTATTACATTCCATTTGTAGTTATCTTCCATTTGCCCACTTTTTTTTTTGATTGAGACAGTCTCACTTTGTGGCCCTCAGTAGTGTTCCCTGGTGTTATAGCTCACAGCAACCTCCAACTCTTGGTCTTTGCCCACTTTTTAATTGGGTTATTTGATTTCTTGCTATTGCATTATAAGGAATTCCTTGCGTAGTTTGAACATAAACTCCTTGGCAGATGTATGGGTTGCTAATAATATCTTCCATTCTGCAGTTTTCCTTTTCATTCTGTTGATTGTTTTATTTCTTGTGCAGAACTTTTTATTTTGATGTGTTCCTTTTTTTAATTTCTGCTTTTGCTGCTTGTGCTTTAGTATTATATCCAAGAAATCACTGTCAAGACCAATACAAGGGATTTTTTTCCTATATATTTTTAAGGAGTTTTAAAGTTTTTGTTCTTACCTTTAAGTATGTTATCCATTTTTTTTAATATTGTGTAAGATGGACAGTCTAATTTTACCATTTTCTTGAATAGGTATTCAGTTTTCTAACACCAATTTTTTGAAGATACACCTGTGTGCTCCTTACCTAGTGCCATGTTAATAGTGAGTAAATGTGGTATTTGTTTTCCATTCTTCTTAATTTCCCCAATTCTATCCAACTTGTTGCAAAAGCCATTAAGTTATCCTTTTTCTTCATGCCTGAGTATTATTATATGGGATGCAATTACCATATTTGATTAACCCTGTCATGAATTGTTGGGCACTTGGATTGATTTCACATCTTTGCAATTGTGAATTGTGCTGCAATAAACAGGTGTCTTTTTGATAAAATGACTGCTTTACCTTTGGAGAAATGAATACCCAGTATAGGCAGTACTCAAGTTACAAACAACTGGCTTATATACAATTTCTACTTTTGAATGGACACTAGTACAGTAAGTCCTATAGTTACAAACATTTGACTGATGTACAACTCACACTTACAATGGAGGCTATTATAGGTAATAGGTAAATGTACCTGTTCCAACTTGCATACAAATTCAACTTAAGAATGAAGAAACCTACAGAGCCTCTCTTGTTTCTAACCTGGGGACTACCTATAGAGGGATTGCTGGATCAAATGGTAGGTCTACTTTTAGTTCTTAAAAGTACCTTCATGTCATTTCCCATAAAGGTTGTATTAATTTGCAGCCCCACCAACAGTGTATAAAGGTTTCTCTCTGCATCTACATCAGAATCTATTACTTTGAGACATTTTAATAAGAGTCATTCTAACAGGAGTAAGGTGCTATCTCATCAGGGTTTTAATTTGCACTTGACTTATGATTACTGATGTTGAACATTTTCATATGTTTGTTGACAATTTGTCTATCTTCTTTTGAAAAGTTTCCATTCATTTCTTTTTCCCAGTTTTTGATGGGGTGGTTTGATTTTTTTCTTGCTGCTCTGATTGAGTTTTTTGTAGGTTCTGGATTTCTTGGATGTATACTTTGTTGTTGGGTGTATACTTTGCAAATATTTTCTCCCATTATGTAAGTTGTTTATTTGCTCTGTTGATTGTTTCATTGGCTGAACAGATGTTTTTAATTTAATCAAGTCCCATTTATTTATTTTTGCTATTATTGTAATTGCTATTGGGGTCGTCATAAATTCTTTGCACAGGCTAATATCTAGAAGAGTTTCTCAACATATTCTTTTAGACTGCTAATGATTTGGGGCCACAAGTTTAAGGATGTTATCCATCTTGAATCACTTTTGTCAGTTGTAAGAGGTATGGCTCTTGTTTGAATTTTCTACATGTGGCTATTCAATTTTCCCAAAACCATATTCAATAGAGCCTTCTTTTCCCCAATGTACATTGTCTGGCTTTGTCAATAATCAGTTGGGTGTATTTGAATGGTTTTATGTCTGAGTTTTCTAATTCTGTTCCATTGGTCTATATCTCTATTTTTTGTGGGAATATCATGCTGTTTTGGTTACTATAATCTTATAATATAGTTTTTAATCTGGGAATGTAATACCTCCAGATTTGTTCCCTTTGTGTAAGATTTCTTTGGCTATTTGGGCTTAATTCAGATTCCAAACAAAGGGTAGAATTATTTTTTCCAGATCTGTGAAATATGACATTGGAGATTACATTAAATATATAAATCACTTTGGGTAGTATGGGCATTTTACCAACATTGACTGTACCAATCCATGAGCACGGTATATTTTTCCATTTGTTTGTGTCCTCTGCAATTTCTTTTCTTAGTGTTTCTCAGTTCTCTTTGTAGAGACCATTCACCTTGATTAAGTATATTCCTAGGTATTTTATTTTCTTTGTCAGTAATATGAAGGGTATTGAGTCTTTGACTTGAGTTTCAGTTTGACTGTTATTTGGTGCATAGAAATGCTACTAATTTGTGTACATTAATCTTGTACCATGAAAACCTGAAACTTTGCTAAATTTTTATCAATTTCAGGAGTCTTTTGATGAAATCCTTAGGGATTTCTAGGTATAAGATCAAATCATCAGCAAAAGGCAATAATTTGTCCTCCTCTTTCCTGATTTGGATATCCTTAATATCTTTTTCTTACCCAATTGCTCTGGCTAGGACTTTCAGCACAATATTGAATATAAGTAGTAACAGTAGGCATACTTGTGTTGTTCTAGTTCTTAGTGGGAATGTTTTCATCTTTTCCCCATTCAGTATGATGTTTGCTGTGGGTTTGTCATATGTAGCTTTTATAATTTTGAGATATATTCCTTCCAAGCCTATTTTTTTGAGGGTTTTTATTATGAAAAGTTGCTGAATTTTGTTGAATGATTTTTTTGGTATCCATTGAGATAATCATATGATCTTTATTTTTGCTTCTGTTTATGTGGTTAATCACATTTATCACTTCACATACGTTTAGCTATTCTTGCATCTGTGGGATGAAGCCTGCTTAGTCATGTGGATTTTTTTTTTTTTGATGTGCTGTTGAATTTAGCTATTAATATTTTTTTGAGTACTTTTGCATCTATACTCATAAGAGATATTGCTCTGCAATTTTCTTTTTGTTATTTTCTTTCCTGATATTGGTGTCAAGGTGATATTGGTTTCATAGAATGAGCTGGGGAGGATTTTCTCTTTATTAGTGTTAGAGAATAATTCCTGCAGTATGGATACAAACTCTTCTTTGTAGATTTGATAAAACTTAGTTGTGAATCCATGTGATCTGGGTTCTTTTTGTTAGAAGATTTTTTATTGCTGCTTCAATCTTATTGCTCATTATTGTTTTGTTCAGGAATTCTTCCTGACTGAATCTTGGGATATGTGCAATTCCAGGAATTTGTCCATTACCTGTACTTTTTTTAGTTTATGACCAGATATTTTATTATGCTAGTCATAGATGATATTTTGTATTTCCATGGTATCAGTTGTAACATCTCCTTTTCATTCCCTGCAGGGCAGGTCTAGTCTTGACAAGTTCTTTCAGTGTTTGCTAATCTGGAAAAGTCTTCATTTCATCTTGGTTTATAAAATTTTGTTTTGAAGGGTGTAAAATCCTAAGCTGGCAGTTCTGTTTAAGAAGTCTAAAGATGGGGCTATAATCCCTTCTGGTCTGTAAAGTCTTGGTTAAGTCTGTAGTTAGCCTGATGGGCTTTCCTTTATAAGACATTTGATGTTTTTCTCCTCACAGCACACAGAAGTTTCTTCAGTGCTTACTTTGGCCAATCTGATAACTATATTTCTTGGTGATTGCCTTTTTGTGATAAGTCTCTCAAGTGTTTGTTGAGATTCTGTGCCTATAGTTTTAAATCTCTAGCAAGACCAGAAGAGTTTTCCTCAATTATTTCTTCAGATAGATTTTCCAGCCATTGTGCATTTTATTCTTCACCTTCAGAGATGCCTATGATATTGTATTTGGCTATTTTATCTAATCTCATATTTCTCATAGGTCTTCATTCATCTTAATTCTCTGTTAATTATTTTTGACTGATTAATCCAGAAGAGATGTCTTCAAGTGCTTCAAACACTTGAAGTGTTTCTTTTGCCTGGTGTAGTCTATTCTTAAAATGTTCCACTATGTTTTGTATTTCCTTAAATGAATTTTTCATTTCTAGAAGTTCTATTTGGTGTTTCTTTATCATGTTTTCTCTTTAGTAAATTTTTCATTCATTTCCTGAATTATTTTTCTAGTTTCTTTGAGATGATTCTCCATTTTCCCTTGAATTACATTGAATTCTCTTACAAAAATTCATATTTGGATCTTTTATTTGTCATTTAAATATTTTCGTTATGTTTGAGTCCATTGCTGGAGAGCTGGTGTTCCTTTTTTGGAGTATCTTTTCAATCTGAATTTTCATACTTCTGTAGTTCTTTTGTGGATTTTCTTTTGTTTAGATGGGGCATTTCCCCTTCACCTCATTCATACCAGTGTATTTGTAATATGTTAGTCAAAAGTTATTCCCCAACATGCTTGTGGGAGTTTTCATGGTGATCTAAGTTCTAGGTAGAAGCCTAGTTACAGATATCCTTAGCATAGTGTTTTTCTCATTTGCCCATTTGTAGACTGTAGCAGTACTGAGCTATGTGCATGTGCAGATTCCCTGTCTCACTTTGATTAGAGAGGGTGGAGGTGTTTGAAATTCTTTCTCTTTCCCAAGCCTTGTGAATGTCTTGGCTGTGAAGATTGCATTGATATGCCCAGTGCAATCTCTGAGACTGTAGGTGGTTCTTGTGGTTAAGAATTGGCCCTGAAACTTCCAGGTAAGTCCTTGTTATCTGTCTCAGTACAGGTAGTGGCACAGTGAGGGTGGAAAGGGCTGGGTTGGGTAAACTTGAGTTCCTGAGAGGCTCTGGCACATCTGTCTACGATCTACCACTGATCTTCAACTTTTCTCTCCTCTCTTTTATCTGAAATCCAATTTTCTCACAGGGATAATATGGCAAGTGATGTCTCTAGTTTTCCATCTTGCTCCCCTTCAATCTCTTAACTAGAGTTTCTCTTTTCATTATATATTCTTGGTGACTTTGGTGAATATTACTTGACCATATGGTTTAATTCTGGGCTCTTTATTGTGTTAGATTAATCTTTACATCTGTCTTTATGTCAGTAGTATGCTGTTTAAATTACTGTAGCTTTGTAATACTATTTTAAAATCAGGAAGGGTTATGCCTCTAGATTTTTTTCTGCTTGCTCCAGATTGCTTGGGCTATTCCAAATTGTGTGTAGGTGGTTTCATTTAGTATTAATGTATTTTAGGATTGTTCATTCAATTTCTATTTTAAAAAGTCATTGGTATTTTTATAGGGATAGAATTGAATCTGTAAGACATTTTGGACAGTATGGACATTTTAGCAATATTAAGTCTTTCAGTCCATAAATATGGGAGGTGTTTCCATTTATTTTGTTGGTGGGAGTGTGAAATGATGCGGTTGCTATAGAAAACACTATGGAAATTCCTCAAAAAATTAAAAATAGAACTATTATATGCTCTGTCAATTCCATTTATGGGTACATACCCAAAGGAATTAAAATTAATACCTCAAAGAGATATGTCCATTCTCATATTCATTGCAGCACTATTCATAATTGTTAATTATGAAAACAACCCTAATGTGCATCAATGGATGAATGGGTAAAGAAGATGTGGTATATATATATATACCATAGAGTATTATTTGGCCTTAAAAAAGGAAATTTTATCATTTATACCAGCATGGATAAATGTGAAGGACACTGGGTATCTTATACAGTCAAATTCATAGAAGTAGAGAATAGAACATGGACTCAGAGGAACTAAAGAGTTATTTTTCAATTGGTATAAGATTTATGTTATACAAGATAAATTAGTTCTGGAGATCTACTATATAACACAGCATCTCTAATAAACAATACAATATTAACAATAACATATTATGCACTTGAGTTTTTGTTGAAAGGGCAGATCTCTTGTTAAATGTTCTTCTTTACAAAAAACAAAGAAATAAACCAAACAAACAATAAATGGGACACAAAGAACTTTGGGAAGTGATATTTCTATTTATGTATTACTTTCATTTGGGTGATAGTTTTATGGGTATTTGCATATGTCAAAATTCCTTAAATTGTATATATTAAATATATACAATTTATTCTATATCAATTATAGCTTAATAAATATGTTTTAAAAACGAGCACAAATGGGATATTTCCAACATACTTTGGAAATTTTTTACCCAAGAAGACATCTCTAAAACTATAGCTAATTCTCCATATCCATGCCAACATCTGTAGTTTTGGGATTTTGTTTTGTAAGCCACTCTTACAGGAGTTAGATGATATTTCAAAGTGGTTTTGATTTGCATTTCTCTGATAATTAAAGATGATGAGCATTTTTTCATGTGTCTGTAGGCCATGCGCCTATCTTCTTAAGGGAAGTTTCTGTTCAAGTCCCTTGCCCACAATAAAATGGGATTACTTATTCTTTTCTTATTAATAAGTTTGAGTTATCTGTGGATTCTGGTTATCAAACCTTTGTCAGAAGCATAACCTGCAAATATCCTCTCCCATTCTGAGGGCTGTCTGTTTGCTTTACTTACTGTGTTCTTGGCTGTGTAGAAACTTTTTAGTTTGATCAGATCCCAGTAATGTATTTTTGGTGTTGCTTCAATTGCCCAGGGGGTCCTCCTCATGAAGTATTCTCCCAGGCCAATTTCTTCCAGCGTTTCTCATGCACTTTCTCGAAGAATCTTTATAGTTTCGTGTCTTAAGTTTAAATCTTTTATCCAGTGAGAGTTAATTTTTCTTAATGGTGAAAGGTGTGGAAAGAAGTATGGAGAATATTCAGGGATCTAAATGTAGACCTGCAGTTTGATCCTGCAATTCCACTACTAGGTGTATATCCAAAAGACCAAAAATCACTTTATAACAAAGCTATTTGCACCAGATTGTTCACTGCTGCTCAATTCATAGCAGCCAAGTCATGGAAGAAGCCTCAGGGCCCATCAACCCATGAATGGATTAATAAACTGTGGTATGTATATGCCATGGAATATTATGCAGCCTTTAAAAAAGATGGAGACTTTACCTCTTTTACATTTACATGGATGGAACTGGAACATATTCTATTTAGTAAAGTATCTCAAGAATGGAAGAAAAAGAGACTCAGCCACAGGGCAGCCAGTCCAGAACAGAGGAAGAGATAACATCAAGATGCCCAAGAGTGAGGAAACTGTACTCCAAAATGATCCCAATGAAGCAAAGTGTGGAGCCCATAATTCTGAAACATCAGAGAAGAATCAAGAAGAGGAAGACTTCTGTTTAAATAACTACTCTCCTCATTTAATAGAAACAATTAACGAAGTTTCCAGGATGAGCATTGCTCATGAAATCATGGTAAACCAAGATTTCTACATGGAAGAGAATGTTTTATCTCCAAACAGTCTGGAAGACAGGTTCATGGAGACATTGTACAATGTTTTTTGGGACCATTTAAGAGAACAACTCTTGAGTAATCCTTCCGAATTCACTTGTGCTCTTGAATTTATGACAGAAGTTAAGGAGGTTTTACTATCACTGCTATTACCATGCCACATCTGCCTAAAAAATGAGATTAAAGACGTTCTGGACATGGATCTCCTCAAGCAAGAAGCAGAACATGGAGCCCTAGACGTCTCTCGTCTCTCTAACTACATTCTTAGTTTGATGACCCTGCTGTGCACCATTCCGAGATGAAGCAGTAAAGAAACTACAGAGCATAACAGAGCCAGTACAGTTAGTGAGGGGCATCTTCCATGTTCTGGGCCTAATGAAAATGGACATGGTGAACTATACCATCCAGAGCATTCGACCCTACCTGCAGGAATATTCCATCCAGTATGAAAGAGCTAAATTCCAGGAACTCCTTGACAAACAACCCAATCTCCTTGAATACACCAAGAAATGGCTAACCAAAGCAGTCACAGACCTCATTACACCATGTCTGAATTCTCCTGACATTCCCAGCTCCTCCAGTATGGCCTGTTCACCTCCAGACAAGGCAGCTAAGAATTCAGATCCTCCCAATCCCATAATGGTGCTATACCAGGGCTACCTGAATCTCCTCCTCTGGGATCCTGAAAATGAAGAATTCCCTGAGACTCTGCTGATGAACAGAATCCGGGTCCAGGAAATGGGGTCCCATTTGCGCCACTTGACTATATTGGCCTCAGTCTTACTAGTGGTTAGAAGTTTCTCTGGTTCAATTTTATTCAACTCACCTGGATTTGTGGATAAACTGAAATGCATAACCAAGGCTGTGACTGAGGAATTTAACTCCAAGCCAGAAGAAGCTATGTTGAATGTGAGTGAACAGGTGTCTCAGGAAATTCATTGTGGCCTCAAGGACCTGGGCTTTACTGCCCTAAGCAGTGAAAACACAGTATGTCTTATAGGACAACTCCAGAACATCACCAAGAAAGAAAACCGTGTCCGTAGTATCGTTGATCAGCGCCTCCTTTTGTTTCTCAAATGCTGTTTGGTTTGTGGCATGCAGGAGTCTCTGCTACACTTCCCTGAAGGCCTTAATCACATCGAAGGAGAGTTGACAGAACTAGGCCAGAAGTTTGTCAAGCTGATGCATCATAATCATCAGGTCTTTGGCCCATACTATGCTGAGATCCTAAAAAATGTCGATACTCTAGCTCAAGCCCAAGAAACAGAAGTGGAACCTATCTGATAGTGCTGGACTCCAGCCATGGCAACAGGGACCCAGGAGAGAGGGCTCAGCATGTTCCTGAGATGATATCACCTGTGGCCAGCAGAGAAGCCAGCCATCTTCCTCACTACAGCCGGGATACAGGGCTGCAGGGATCAGCATGTAAACACCAGCTGACCCAACCCCCTTCGTTAATAAACTTCTGAGCTGCAGGGAAAAAAAAGAAAAAAAAAAAAAAAGAATGGAAGAAAAAATATCCAGTGTACTGAGGACTATTATGAAACCAATTTACAATCACTCACACTTTCATATGAAAAATAGAACACAACTGTGGCCCAGGATGAAGGAGAGAGGAGAGGGGCATAGAAGGGGAGGGGGGAGCCCAGATCGAGCGATGGTGAATAGTGGGTTCACACCTACGGTGCATATTGCAAGGGTACATGTTGGATCTATTAAGTATAGATTATAAATGTCTTTTTTTTTTTTTTTTTTTGAGACAGAACCTCAAGCCATTGCCCTAGGAAGAGTACCATGGCATCACAGCTCACAGCAACCTCCAACTCCTGGGCTTAAGCGATTCTCTTGCCTCAGCCTCCCAAGTAGCTGGGATTACAGGTGCCTGCCACAATGCCCAGCCATTTTTTGGTTGTAGTTTTCATTGCTATTTAGCAGGCCCAGACTGGATTAGCAGAGCCCAGGCTCTGGTGTATGTGGCTGGTGCCTTAGCCGCTTGAGCTACAGGTACCAAGCTGATTATAAATGTCTTAACACAATAATTAAGTAAACAAGATGAGGTATATATTATCCAGTGCAATGTAAGCATTCCTAATTGTATATGAAATCAGCACATTTACCCCATAAATGCATTTATGTATACATGTGTATGTATTTATGATTTAATAAAAAATAAATAAAATAAAATAAAGCTAAAAAAAATGATAGCTAAAATAGGAGTCAATGTACTATGTTCCACAGATGAAATCTTATCCATGGCCTGGATATTTAAAGGTTGCTTTAAATATTTTGGATATTTAAAGGTTAGTGATAGTGGCAAAAGTAGATTATGCCACAGATCAAACATTGCCAGCAAAACCTAAATTATTGGCCTATTTGGCTGATTATAAAAGCAATTTTCCAATCCTGGCCTAAAATATATACTTCATGAAAGGAAGGGATTCAGAGATGAAATGCAGAAAATAATGGAGAAAGATAAAAGGTAAAGACAAGAAACAAAAAACATATAGAAATAAAACAATAATATTTATATGTGAGGTTAAAACCACAAAATATTTGTCAAGGTAATGTGTAAGTTAGGTGTGGGAATCCTGGGATAAATTCTTTTAGGAAATAGGTAAAGATATTTTATAAATTTAGCCCTTGCAAAGACTGAGATACAAGTAAGACATGCATCCCCCATTGGCTAGCATAAGCTGTTGCCACTGAAGGTGGTCTCCTCAGTGGCCAGTATGCTACCCCTCTACCTAAGTATTCCACTGAAGGCTCTGAAAACATCACTGAGGGCCTGAGTACAAGCCTACCCAGGCCAGCTTCATCCACCCAATGCATGCAGTCCAGGAGTCTAGGGATTTACCCACTTAGTTCACCACCAGTGAAACTGGAACACTACTCCCTGCCACTACCACCACAGCTAGCCCCTACTTACACATCCCACCTGCAGATATAGAGACTGGTTCACCCAGACTATTTCAGCCACTACTAACAACAGTGAACACTACTTGGGACAAAGTGGGCCATCCTGCCACATGTCACTCATCCTCCAACTCCAGGGAGCACAAACAGAGAGACCACTTCTGTTTGGAAGAAGTGAGAGAAAAGAGAGACACGGACTGGTAATTCAAGGAATCTTCCCATATCTTACTCAAGATGGTACCACCAGGAGTCTACAAGAGTCACAGCATCACTGGGCTTAGAGCATCCCCAGGTACTGATACATCCACAGTGACCAAAGATTTGTATCACATACTGAATTCCCTTTGAATACCTGTAAAGCCTTCTCCAGAAGGATGAGTACAAACAAGATGTGAAGATTAGAATAAATAGTTAACTTGTTAATGTCCAGACATCAACAAACATGCACAAGTATCAAGAACATTCAGGAAAATACAGTATCATCAAGTGAACCACATAGGGAAGTATTGAAAAAAAGTGGAGTGATGAAAATATGTAACTTTTCAAACAGAGAATAAAAAATAATTATCCCGAAGGAGCTAAGAGAACTTTAAGACAACACAAAAAAGGAATTAGAAGTCTATTAGAGAAATTTAACGAAGAGACTTAAATAAAAAATTAAGGCAGAAATTCTGAAGCTAAAAAATTCAACTGACGAACTGAACAAAATACACCAGAGTCTCTCAAAAGCAGAACTGACCAGGCAGAAGAATGAAAGAGTGATCCTGAAAACAGGCTATATGAAAATACCTAGTCTGAAGAGTGATGATAAAGAATAAAGAAGAATGACTACAAGATCTTAAAAACATCTGGAAAGGGACAATTCTAAGAATTATCAGTATTAGAGAGATATTGGGAAAGAAAGCTTAGTTAAGGAAATAACAAAAACTTTCCAAATCTAGGGGAAGATACCAATATTCAGTTGCAAGAAGGTCATATAACACCAAGCATATTTACTCCAAACAAGACAACCAAAAAGCATCTAAAAATCTAGGAACTTTTCTTTGTCTGGGACTTTTAGGAACTTGTTTAGGAATTCCTAACAAATTCCTAAAAGTCCCAGATAAAGAAAAGTTCCTAGAGAACCAAGAAAGCAACTTAAAAAAGAGTTCTAATATGTCTGTCTGGCAGCACAATTTTTATTCAAACCTTACAGGCCAGAAGAGAGAACCATGATATATTCAAAGTGCTGGAAAAAAAAAAAAGAAGAAGAAAACATGATCCTAGAATATTATATCATACAAGATATCTTTCATGCATGAAGCATATATATTTTCCCAAACCCCTCCCTCACCCCCGGAAAAAAAGCTAAGGTGTTTTTTCAACATGAGACCTGCCATATTAAAAATACTGAAGTGGACCGGGTGGCGGCAGGAGGCGGCCGCGCCGGAGCTCCGGGAGGCGCGGAGCGGCTCTGCCCGAGGGAGAAGTCTGTCTGCGCGCTGCCTCTCCAGAGTTTCCAGCCCTTCGGAGCAGGCGCCCTCGCCATTGTTTGCAATGTAATTTGCTGTTGCTGATTTTGGGCTGTGGGCGAAAATAGCTCTTTCTGAGCACGCTGCAGAATGGAGCCCTGTCCTGCTGCAAAATATGGCCGGAGGCCGCATCGGGAGCGCGGATCTCTCCGCCCTCCCCAGGGAGGACCTTTGCGCTCCGGGGCTCTCGGGCCATCCAGGGTGGATGCAAGGCTGCATGATTCGTTCTCCCTGTGGCTGATTGAAGACAGCTCCTCCTCCACCCCGGCATCTGTTCTGGCAGCATTTATTTATAAAAATCATCATCTTTGGAAAATTTCAGCTGAAAAATTTTTAAAAGACACCAGCTAGCTTTGACTCAAGAGTTCAAATTAGCGATAGGGCGGAGCAAGATGGCAGCAGAGTAACAGCTTCCTTGCATCTGGGCACCGTGAGTCTGGGGATATAGGACTCCAGGCATCTCTGGCTGGTGGGATCTGCCTATCATCAACCCCGAGAGGATACAGGGAGTCAGCGAGAGACTTCTGGACCCCAAGAGGAGGACTAAAACAGTGGAAAACTGGCAAGTGGTCGCATGTGTTCAATCCGTCTAAACCCGCCCGTAACTTCCACAGGCACAGAACTTAAAGAGCAAGAGGAAGTGAAAGGAAAATTAGGGCAAGGAAACAGATAAAAGAAATCACTCATGAGGAAGAATCAGCAGAAAACTCCAGGCAACATGAAGAACCAGTCCAGAACAACCCCGCCAAGGGACCATGAGGTAGCTACTGCAGAGGATTCCACCTATACAGAAATGTTAGGAATGACAGAAAGGGAATTTAGAATACACATGTTGAAAACAATCAAAGAAATGATGGAAACAATGCAGGAAACTGCTAATAAAGTGGAAAATAACCAAAAGGAAATTCAAAAACAGAATCAAATAAGAGATGAATGATATGAAGAATATAAAAAGGATATAGCAGAGCTGAAGGAAATAAAACAATCAGGGAACTTAAAGATGCAATGGAAAATATCAGCAACAGGTTAGACCATGCAGAAGAAAGAATTTCAGAGGGAGAAGACAAAGTTTTTGAGATAACTCAGATAGTAAAAGAGGCAGAAAAGAAGAGAGAGAAAGCAGAACGTTCAGTCAGAATTATAGGACTTTATGAAGCGTTGCAACATACGAGTTATAGGAATTCCAGAAGGGGAAGAAGAATGCCCCAGAGGAATGGAAGCCATACTAGAGAATATTATAAAAGAAAATTTCCCAAATATCACCAAAGATTCTGACACACTGCTTTCAGAGGGCTATCGGACCCCAGGTCACCTAAACTCTAACCGAGCTTCTCCAAGACACATTGTGATGAACCTGTCCAAAGTCAAGACAAAAGAAAAGATTCTGCAAGCTGCCAAGAGTAAGCGCCAGTTGACCTACAGGGGCAAATCCATCAGAGTGACCACAGACTTCTCTAATGAAACTTTCCAAGCAAGAAGACAATGGTCATCTACCTTTAATCTACTTAAACAGAACAATTTCCAGCCCAGAATTCTGTACCCTGCTAAGCTAAACTTAAAAACTGACGGAGAAATCAAATCATTTACGGATATAAAAACATTGAGGAAATTCGCCACAACAAGACGATCTTTACAGGAAATACTTCAACCTGTTCTACACACTGACCATCACAATAGATCAGCTGCAAAGTAAGAACGCAGAAATTAAAGAACAGAACCTAACCTCCACACTGACGCAAAAGATAAAACTAAGCAATGGACTCTCACAAAATAAGACGAATAGAATACTACCACACTTATCAATTATGTCAATAAATGTTAATGGCTTGAATTCCCCACTGAAGAGACATAGATTGGCTGACCAGATTAAAAAACACAAGCCATCCATTTGCTGTCTGCAGGAAACACACCTGGCTTCAAAAGACAAATTAAAATTCCAAGTTAAGGGTTGGAAGACAATTTTTCAGGCAAATGGAATTCAGAAGAAAAGAGGAGTTGCAATCTTATTTTCAGATACATGTGGATTTAAAGCAACTAAAGTCAAAAAAGACAAAGATGGTCACTTTATATTGGTCAAGGGAAAAATACAACAAGAAGACATTTCAATTCTAAATATCTATGCACCCAAATTAAATGCTCCCAGATTCTTGAAACAGACCTTACTCAGTCTGAGCAATATGATATCTGATAATACCATAATAACTGGGGACCTTAACACTCCTCTTACAGAGCTGGACAGATCCTCTAAACAGAAATTAAACAAGGATATAAGAGACTTAAATGAGACCCTAGAACAACTGTGCTTGATAGATGCATATAGAACACTCCAAACCAAAGATAAAGAATATACATTCTTCTCATCACCCCATGGAACATTCTCCAAAATTGATCATATCCTGGGACACAAAACAAATATCAACAGAATCAAAAGAATTGAAATTTTACCTTGTATCTTCTCAGACCATAAGGCACTAAAGGTGGAACTCAACTCTAACAAGAATGCTCGACCCCACCCAAAGGCATGGAAATTAAACAATCTTGTGTTGAATAACAGATGGGTTCAGGAAGAAATAAAACAGGAAATCATTAACTTCCTTGAGCATAACAACAATGAAGACACAAGCTACCAAAACCTGTGGGATACTGCAAAAGCAGTTTTGAGAGGAAAATTCATCGCTTTAGATGCCTACATTCAAAAAACAGAAAGAGAGCACATCAACAATCTCACAAGAGATCTTATGGAATTGGAAAAAGAAGAACAATCTAAGCCTAAACTCAGTAGAAGAAAAGAAATATCCAAAATCAAATCAGAGATCAATGACATTGAAAACAAAAGAATCATTCAGAAAATTAATGAAACAAGGAGTTGGTTTTTTTGAAAAAATAAATAAAATAGATAAACCATTGGCAAGACTAACGAGGAATAGAAAACTAAAATCTCTAGTAACCTCAATCAGAAATGACAAAGGGGAAATAACAACTGATCCCACAGAGATACAAGAGATCATCTCTGAATACTACCAGAAACTCTATGCCCAGAAATTTGACAATGTGAAAGAAATGGATCAATATTTGGAATCACACCCTCTCCCTAGACTCAGCCAGGAAGAAATAGAGCTCCTGAACAGACCAATTTCAAGCACTGAGATCAAAGAAACAATAAAAAAGCTTCCAACCAAAAAATGCCCTGGTCCAGATGGCTTCACTCCAGAATTCTATCAAACCTTCAAGGAAGAGCTTATTCCTGTACTGCAGAAATTATTCCAAAAAATTGAGGAAGAAGGAATCTTCCCCAACACATTCTATGAAGCAAACATCACCCTGATACCAAAACCAGGAAAAGACCCAAACAAAAAGGAGAATTTCAGACCAATCTCACTCATGAACATAGATGCAAAAATTCTCAACAAAATCCTAGCCAATAGATTACAGCTTATCATCAAAAAAGTCATTCATCATGATCAAGTAGGCTTCATCCCAGGGATGCAAGGCTGGTTTAACATATGCAAGTCTATAAACGTTATCCAACATATTAACAGAGGCAAAAATAAAGATCACATGATCCTCTCAATAGATGCAGAAAAAGCATTTGATAAAATCCAGCATCTTTTTCTAATTAGAACACTGAAGAATATAGGCATAGGTGGCACATTTCTAAAACTGATTGAAGCTATCTATGACAAATCCACAGACAAAATTTTACTGAATGGAGTAAAACTCAAAGCTTTTCCTCTTAGAACTGGAACCAGACAAGGTTGTCCTCTGTCACCTTTACTATTCAACGTAGTGCTGGAAGTTCTAGCCAATACAATTCGGCAAGACAAGGAAATAAAGGGAATCCAAATGGGAGCAGAGGAGGTCAAACTCTCCCTCTTTGCTGACGACATGATCTTATACTTAGAGAACCCCAAAGACTCAACCACAAGACTCCTAGAAGTCATAAAAAATACAGTAATGTTTCAGGATATAAAATCAATGTCCACAAGTCAGTAGCCTTTGTGTACACCAATAACAGTCAAGATGAGAAGCTAATTAAGGACACAACTCCCTTCACCATAGTGTCAAAGAAAATGAAATACCTAGGAATATACCTAACGAAGGAGGTGAAGGACCTCTATAAAGAAAACTATGAAATCCTCAGAAAGGAAATAGCAGAGGATATTAACAAATGGAAGAACATACCATGCTCATGGATGGGAAGAATCAACATTGTTAAAATGTCTATACTTCCCAAAGCAATCTACCTATTCAATGCCATTCCTATCAAAATACCAACATCGTACTTTCAAGGCTTGGAAAAAATGATTCTGCATTTTGTATGGAACCGGAAAAAACCCCATATAGCTAAGGCAGTTCTCTGTAACAAAAATAAATCTGGGGGCATCAGCATACCAGATTTTAGTCCGTACTACAAAGCCATAGTGCTCAAGACAGCATGGTACTGGCACAAAAACAGAGACATAGACACTTGGAATCGAATTGAAAACCAAGAAATGAAACTAACATTTTAGAACCACCTAATCTTTGATAAACCAAACAAGAACATACCTTGGGGGAAAGACTCCCTATTCAATAAATGGTGTTGGGAGAACTGGATGTCTACATGTAAAAGACTGAAACTGGACCCACACCTTTCCCCACTCACAAAAATTGATTCAAGATGGATAAAGGACTTAAACTTAAGGCATGAAACAATAAAAATCCTCCAAGAAAGCATAGGAAAAACACTGGAAGATATTGGCCTGGGGAAAGACTTCATGAAGAAGACTGCCATGGCAATTGCAACAACAACAAAAATAAACAAATGGGACTTCATTAAACTGAAAAGCTTCTGTACAGCTAAGGAGACAATAACCAAAGCAAAGAGACAACCTACACAATGGGAAAGGATATTTGCATATTTTCAATCAGACAAAAGCTTGATAACTAGGATCTATAGAGAGCTCAAATTAATCCACATGAAAAAAGCCAACAATCCCTTATATCAATGGGCAAGAGACATGAATAGAACTTTCTCTAAAGACAACAGACGAATGGCTAACAAACACATGAAAAAATGTTCATCATCTCTATATATTAGAGAAATGCAAATCAAAACAACCCTGAGATATCATCTAACCCCAGTGAGAATGGCCCACATCACAAAATCTCAAAACTGCAGATGCTGGCATGGATGTGGAGAGAAGGGAACACTTTTACACTGCTGGTGGGACTGCAAACTAGTACAACCTTTCTGGAAGGAAGTATGGAGAAACCTCAAAGCACTCAACCTAGACCTCCCATTTGATCCTGCAATCCCATTACTGGGCATCTACCCAGAAGGAAAGAAATCCTTTTATCATAAGGACACTTGTAGACTGTTTATTGCAGCTCAATTTACAATCGCCAAAATGTGGAAACAGCCTAAATGCCCACCAATCCAGGAATGGATTAACAAGCTGTGGTATATGTGTACCATGGAATACTATTCAGCCATTAAAAAAATGGAGACTTTACATCCTTCGTATTAACCTGGATGGACGTGGAAGACATTATTCTTAGTAAAGCATCACAAGAATGGAGAAGCATGAATCCTATGTACTCAATTTTGATATGAGGACAATTAATGACAATTATGGTTATGGGGGGGGAACAGAAAGAGGGAAGGAGGGAGGTGGGTGGGGCCTTGGTGTGTATCATACTTTATGGGGGCAAGACATGATTGCAAGAGGGACTTTACCTAACAATTGCAATCAGTGTAACCTGGCTTATTGTACCCTCAATGAATCCCCAACAATAAAAAAAAAAAAAAAAATACTGAAGTGTGGAGTCTTCAATCTGAAAGCATAGAACATTGGTGAAAAACATGAAATAATCTGAAGGTGAGACATTTATTGGTAACAGTAAGTACACAAATACAGAATATTCTATTGCTGTGATTGTGCTTTATAAACCACATATCTTGAGTAGGAAGACTTAAAGTCAAATTTATCAAAATAATAACTACAACTTTTCAAGAGGTAGACAATATAAAAAGACATAAATGTAAATAAGTTAAAAAGGAGGAGATGAAGTTAAAATATAAAGTTTCTTTTAGTTATCTCTTTGCCTATTTGGTTGTATGCTTTTTGTAAGCAGAATTAAATTATCATCTGTATAAAATACCAAGTTATAACGTGTTTTTCAAAGCCTCATGGTAACAACACATCAAAAAAGCTACAACAGATAAACAAAAAATTAAAAGCAAGAAATTAAAGCACATTACCAAAGAAAATCATTTTCATACAAAGGAAGTCATAAAGAAAAGAAGAAAGAATCACAAAACAACTGGAAAACAACAACACAACAATTATAAGTCCTTACCTATGAATAATAACATTGAATATAAATGAACAACATTCTCCAATCAAAAGACATAGAGTAGATCAATGGAGAAAAAAATAAGACTCAACTGTATGGTGTCTACAATAAATCTACATCACATACAAAGATACACATATACTAAAATAAAGGGAAGGAAAAAGATATTTCATACAAATAAAAATAAAAAAGAGCAGAGTAGCAATAGTTCTATCAGATAAAATAAATTTAAGGCAAAAATGGTTTAAAGAGACAAACACGTCGACATATAATGATAAAGATGTCAATTCAGCAAGAGGCTATAACTCAACACTGGAGCACACAGATATATAAAGCAAATACTATATAAGATCTAAAAGGAGAGATAGACCCTAATATAATAATAATTGGAGGCTTCCACTCCCTATTTTCCGCATTGAACAGATCATGCAGACAAAAAAATCAACAAACATTGGACTTAATCTGCACTATATAGCAAGTGAACCTAATGAATATTTACAGAAAATTTCAACCAGCAACTACAGAACACACATTCTTCTCCACTCAAGGATAAATCTCAAGAATAGATTATACATTAAGCCACAAAGCAAGTCATAAATTATTTTTAAGAAAATGAAATTATATCAAGAATTTCATCTGACCACAATAAAATAAAACTAAAAATCAATAGCTAGAAGATGAATGAAAAATATACAAAGACATGAATAGATATTGGAGAGGAAAGTTTAGTTAAAGAAATAATAACAACTTTCCAAACCTAGGAGAAAATATCAATATTCATTAAACAATGTTTAATATTTACTAATAAGTGCTCACACCCAAACATAGACAAGTTTTAAATAAAAAAACCTAACTATGTATCTTAAAGAACTAAAAAAAAATAAGAATAAGCCAAACCCAAATCAGTAGAAAAAGTAAATAATAAAGGTCAGGGCAAAAATAAATGAAGTTGAAGTGAAAGAATACAAAAGCTAAATGAATGAAAGTTTGGGATTTTTAATAAGGTAAAAAACAAACAAACAAAGAAAACCCTGACATACCTTTAGCCAGACTAACTAAGAAAAAAAAAAGAGAGAATATTTAAGTAAAAAAAATAAGATGTGAAAAAGGAGAAATTTAAAGGATTTTTAGAGACCACTATGAACATCTGACTTACAATATACTGGGAAATGTAGAATAAATGGACAAATTCCTAGACACATAAAACCTACCAAGATTGAACCAGGAAGAAATTAGAACACTGCTTAAACTAATAACAGATAAAGAGATAAAAGCAGTAATAAAAAGTCTTTCACCAAAGAAAAGTCCAAGATCCAATGGCTTCACTGCTGAATTCTACCAAATATTCAAAGAAGACCTAACACCAATCCTACTTAAACTATTCCAAAAATCGAGGAAGAGATAATACTCCCAAATTCATTATATAAGGTCTGTATGACCCTATACCAAAATCAGAAAAAGAAACAAGAATAAATGAAGAAATGTAGGCTACTATCTCTAATGAACATAATGCAAAAATCCTCAACAAAATACTAGCAAATTGAATTCAATAACACATTAAAAAGATTATTCAGGATTAAGTGGGATTCATCCCAAGGATGCAAGAATGGTTCAACATATGCACACCAATGTGATGCATCATATCAGCAGAAGGAAGAGCAAACCTATGTAATCATTTAATTGATGCTGAAAAATCATTTGATAAATTCAACACTACTTTATGATAAAAACTCTCAAAAATTTATATATAGAAGGAACATACCTCAACACGATAAAAGCCACGTATAATGCACCCACAACTAGCATCATACTGACTAGGGAAAAACTTCATCTAAGGAATAGATTAAACCAACATCATGCTCCGCTAGACTTAAAGTGATGAGAATAATATAGCATTAATTATTTGACATTCTATCCTAAAATTATTAACCCAAGTCTAATCAATAAGAAACATCATAAAAACTAAAATTGGTGAGTATTCTACAAAATGATTATAGTATGATCATCAAAAATGCCCTGGTCATTAAAATGAAGGGAAGATTGAAAAACGTTTCCAGATTTAAGATTAAAGAGATCTAAAAATGGCATTTCACATAATCTTAGATTGAATTATGTACCATAAAAAACATTATTGGGACAAATAGCAAAATTTGAATGGAGTCTCTGGGCATATTGGAGTAATTTGAACTATTTTTGAAACATTGATAAAGTCTGAGTTGTAAATAAGAAACCATTACTCCCACCCTAAAAATAAGAATGTTTGTGAGCTATGGAATTGTAGCTTTTGAAAATCCGTGAGTGAGCTGACCACACAAAGAAACCTAATGGACTGAAATCCAGAAAGTGCAGAAAACTTCCTACGTCAGAAGAAACCTACTAGCTTCTTTCAACTCTGATGGAATTATGAAAGAAGGATGCCTCTACCATAGATATGAATGAGGCAAAATAAGCTACATTTTAAAGATGTAGCTAGATTGATCAATTCAAGGAGCTCCTGTCACAGAGAAAATCTGTATGCACATCAGTGTTTTCCCATGGTAACTCAATTAGTGCTTGGAAAGAGCACACCAAAAAACTGGGCACAGGGCATAAAAGGTGAGAGAGATCTCTCTTGAGGCATTCAGGGTCTTCCCCACGTGCAAGACAGTAGCTGCTGAAGATTGAAGGAAA
The DNA here is from genome assembly GCF_027406575.1 of Nycticebus coucang. Lineage (NCBI taxonomy): Eukaryota > Metazoa > Chordata > Mammalia > Primates > Lorisidae > Nycticebus > Nycticebus coucang. Next base: position 44,686,252 of record NC_069801.1, on the reverse strand, counting down.
TACAGGAAAAGTGAGAGAAATCCTTTCTAAAGACTCCCTTCACCAACTGTACTATACTGGTCTTCTAATGGCCAGAGGCAGCGAGATAAGGAAGAGAAGATCTAAGAAATGGAAAAGTCTCTATGACAGGACAGTAAAAAGAATTTCTCAGTGAACCAAATAGCTAACAATTGGATGAAAAAGAGAAAGATCTCTCAAAGTCCAGGAAGATGACAACTGGGTTATAAGACATAAAGACATCTCTTGCAACATGCCAGTGCTCAGTTCCCTAACCATCTTGATTGTACATGCAAGAGACTAGAAGCTAATTGTGAAACTTAACCCAACTAAATCGGAAACTTCTGATAAAACTCAAATGCAAATTAGATTGATACAGTGCCCCATATTACCAGCCCAACAAAAGAAGGAGCATATCCTTTTATCAGTAAATAGTATTCACCATTTATTGACATACCAATATATAACATAAAATTGAAGTTTACAAGACATGTGAAGAAGTCATAAAATATGACACATTGTTAAGAAAAAGAAAAGAGTTAATATAAGCAAGCCCAGAGAAAGTCTAGATGTTTGATTCCCCATTCAAGAACTTTAAAATTACCATGATGAATATAATAAAAGATCTAATTGGAAAAGAGACAACTGGCATGAGCAAAGGGGACATTTCTTCAGAAACATAGTTACTATAAAAAAATAAAATGGAAATACTGGATATGAAAAATAAAATCTTAGATATAAAGTTAATTAGAGGGGTTAAAAGGGCACAATTGAGAGAGAAGCAGTGAACTTTAAAAGAGTTTAATAAAAATTATTTAAACTGAACTTAAAAGTGAAGAAAACACGAAAACCAAAACAGAAATAGAGCATGAATGACATTAGTATAAAGGTGAAAAATCATATCATCTACGGATACAGAAAAAAGTCATTTGACAAAATTCAACTTTTAGAAATTCTCAAAATCTGAAAAAAGAAGACTCTTTCTGACGAAGGGTGTTTAGAAAAATAAAAATTATAGTTAAGGTCATACTTAATGGTGAAATATTAAATACTTTTCCCTTAAGGTAGAGATCAATGAAGGTGGAGAAAGGGGAATACTTTTATACTGTTGGTGGGACTGCAAACTAATACAGCCACCTTAAAAAGAAATACAGAAAATCCTCAACGAACTCAAATTAGTCTTCCTATTTTATCCCATATGTTCATACTAGGCAGATATTCAGAAAAAAAAATTCCTTCATAAAGACAATTGTACTAGATTGTTCGTCACATCTCAATTTATAATTGCCAAGATGTGGAAACAACGTAAATGCCCATCAACCCAGGAATGGATTAACAAACTCTGGTATATGTATACCATGGAATACTATTCATCCATAAAAAGATGGAGACATTATATCTTTTGTATTAACCTGGATAGAGTTGAAACACATCCTCCTTAGTAAAGTATCACTAGAATGGAAAAGGAAATATCCAATGTACTCAATATTAATATGAAGCCAGCTGATGACCTAATATGCCCCCATAAGACAAAACACTCAGTTTGATTCAAGTTGAGGAAAGTGGGGAGATGGAAGAATGGAGAGGGGAGTAGGGAAAGGGATTGGTGTGCTCCACTTAATGGGCACAATGTAAGAGTATATGGCACACTTTTTGGGTGCAGGACACAACTACAAGAGGGACTCTACGTAAAAGTGCAAATATTCTAACCTTGTTGTTTGTCCCCTCACATTCACCCAAAATAAAAAAGAAAAGGTAGAGATCAAGCCAAGGATGTCTATTTTCACTCCTTTTATTTAACAGTGCACATTTCTTATCTAGTGTAAGAAGGCAATAGAAAAGACATAAAGATCAGAAAGAAGAAAGTAAAGCTAATTCTATTTATTGATGCCAGTAATGTATACATAGAAAACTCCATGGAACAAAACCAATAATAAAAAAATAACTAAAAGTAGCAAATGTAATAGCACTGAAAAAACAAAAGGCAATAAACAAAATAAATTTTCTTTTAGATACTACAAACCACAATTATAGAAATTAGTTTTTAAAAATACAATTTATGATATCAAAATTAAATATTAAAAATAAAATAAATCTCATAAAATAAAGGTATAATTTATTTGTACAATGAAAATTATAAAGCATTGCTTAGAGAAATTAAAGACAACACATGAATGCAGAGCTATATCATGTTCATAGATAGACTCAATGTTATTTATAAATTCATTTTTAAAATTTGTCTATAGATTAAATCTAATCCCAAAATTTAAGGGTTTTTTGAGGTAATTGACACAATATGTATATTATTATATGGAAAAATTTACAATTCAAACTGGTCAGTTATTTAAAAGAAGAACAGAGATAACAACCCAATATTTATCAATATAAGAATAAAAATAGTGGGTTTTTTTAAGGGGAATAATGCTGAACCGACAACTGATTCTTGACAAAGGTGGAAAGTGCAGAACACTTGGGTTTATGTCTGAACTCTGTTTTTTTATTTCACCGACCTACCTATATGCCTTTACGGCTACAGTCCCTAACCCCTGGGCTGAAGACTTGCACCAGTGGTCTTTGGCCTGTTTGGAATGGGGCCATACAGCAGGGGATGAGTAGCAAGCATGTAAGGGAGGGTTCATCTGCATTTACAGTCACTTCCCATAATTCGCATCACCCCCTGAACTCTGCCTCCTGTCAGCTTAGTGACAGCATTATATTCTCATAGGAGTGCAAACCCTACTGTAAACTGTACATGAGAAGAATCCAGATTGCATGCTTCTTATGAAAATCTAACACATGATGATTTGAGGTAAATGTAATGCAATTGAATCATTGCAAAACCATCCCTTGCCCTCATCTGTGGAAAAATTGTCTTCCATGAAATTTGTCCCTGGTGCCAAAAACGGTTGGGAACCACTACTTTGTAGCAACTACACACTGTCTTAACGAGTGTAGTTTTATATTGAGCTTTGAAATCAGATTCTCCAACTGAGTATTTCTTTTTCAAGAATCATCATGAGAGTATCTAGAAATCTGGAGAAAGACAAATCTTCTGCAAATAATTATTCTCCTTTAGAAAATCGGTTTCTGGCTTACTCTGGGCTTTTGACAGAGAATGAATGACTGATAATGAGACACTGAGCAATCACTCCGGTCTCACAGATATGCACTGACTAATGAAGGTGTCCTTATAGGTTGATCAGCAAATCAGAGTCTTGGAGTGAACAAAGTTGGAAGATCAGTGACAGGCAGTCTGGGAACTGTGTGTGAATATACATCTCAGAACATATTCATGAATTTTTTTTTTTACATGTTCATCCAAGGCTTTCTATTGGAGAAGAAACTTCAATAATAAAGTGGACAAAGTGTAACATCTTGTAAAAGCCATTCACCCTCATTTTTTGAGTAACTGTGTGGTACTTGTTTAATGGGCTTGTGTATGAAACTGCTGTGATGGTGGTATGAAGATTGTACATGAGATCAACAAAGGGATATTCCCTCCCCACAGCTTCTCTGCCAACTGAAACCAGTGATTGCCCAATTTTCAATGCTAGGGAATTAACATTAAGTCCCATATTTGCAACCATCCTCTACTGATTGATTATATTGGACCTCTTCCACCAGAGAAAGAAGAGCAACTTGCATGTAATTAGACAATCATCCTCTATATGTGTTGGCTTTCTGAAGGAGCACAGTCCACTGCACCCTTGTAGGTGAATCAGTCTCATTTGTACTCCTTGAAGTTACAAGACCCTGAGAAGGGACATTTCCAGTACTTGGGCTAGATATGAGTTTGGGGGGATATTCTCCCCCAGCTCACATAAGCGGCTTTGCTGAAAAATGCAGGCAGTCACGCCTTTAAGGAAAAAATATCCTGGAGGGCTCTCGCCAGGTCGTAGCTGGAGACAGAGCATCTGCCTCGGGCAAAGGACCATTGCACTTAATCCCCTATCTCTATTTACACAAAAACTTTCAGTTAATCATATAGAGAAGTAGGCATACAGAACAGACAACCCCGCCCTTTGTGGTTCATCTCCATTGTTGTTTATCTCTAAACAAGATATTTTGGTTTAGAAAGGTGTGTACGTACTTTACTGGATTAACTCTGATAAGACATCTTTACCTTTTGTCTTCCTTGTTCTTGGATTATTTCTATCTGATGATTTGGGGTATATAAGAATGTGAATAAGAACAGCCATTTGCTGATGTGCCTGAGCAAGCACTAGCCATCCCTTAATAAATCATTTTGTCTGCAGTGTTTACCTCCGTGTCTCTGACTAGGCCAGTAGACAGCAACAGCTTTCTTTGGCTGTACTGCTTCTGCCAACATCGTTAAGCACAGATTTAGACAATATCCTATTGTCATTATGGTATACCATGCAAACTAGTTACTGATCAAGGAACTAATTTTACTAAAAACAAGTATAGAAATCAGCTCCTAATTAGGGAATTGACCAATCTTATGAAATACTTCTTTACACAGAAGCAGCTGCTCTGCAGAAGGCCTATAGAAGATTCATATATATAGCTGGCTGGAAAGCACCATCTGCAAGGCTGCAACAACAACCCATAAGATTTAGTCCTTTTTTTGAATCAATGACTTGTAAGCCATGCTTCAAAATTCTATTGCCAAAATGCATAGTGTCAAGACTAGAGAACAAAGAGGGAAGCAGTTTCTCTAACATACCCAATAATCCATTCATTATATTCTGTCTTCTTATTCTTAAAATTTTGAGCTCTGTCAGTCTAAAAGGCTTCCCAAAGAAGAAATGACTTCACATGAGTAGGCAACATTTGTCCTGGTTACATGGCAGCTGACCCTGCTACCTGGCTAAATTGGGTTCTCAGCATGACTGAATCAACAAGGGAAGAAAAGCGATTCTTTTCCAGCTATCAAGGGGAAATAAACACCATTAAGACCGAGAGAGCTATGCCTGGAATCAAGGGAATTCTCTTGGACACATTTAATTACTTCAATAGGAGATGTTAATTAATGACCACACTAATGCAATAAAGGCAAGGCCACTAAAGGCTCAGATGCTTTTATTCCTAATCCACTGAGGTGTTGGTTCAAGGAAAAAGAAGTCAGTATCAAGTGCTGGTAAATATTATGAGTATTTTATAGATAAGTAAGTAGTTACTAAAAATAGGCCTGTACCAGCTATGCCTATTTTTTCTCATTAGAGAGGAATTACAAACATATGCTACATAATCTCTTCTTAGGGACTAGGTAAAAACAAAAAAAAAAGGTACATTTAAAAACTGGCAATCATATCTGACAAGAAAGTTTGTTATTAGAAACATGCTCCTATTTACAATATAGACACACTAGTATAGTACACATGCGTCCCTTCTCTGAAAGCCTGACTCCAAATCATCACTGTGGTCCACTGACACCTAGCTATTTAAGCTTCTTAAGAAGGCTGCTCTTTAAATCTAAGGAAAACCAATTTAAATGATGTTGGTCATGAGGAAAAATCAAGATAAATCTTGACCTTAAAGAAGAATGAATATCCCTTGTTCTCACCCTGAACCGAGATACACTTTCCCTGAATATCCTATTTCTGTTAGTGTCTACAATAAATCTAACAGAGGAGAAGGCAAACTTATTTTTTGCATTTGCTTTTCCAAGCATCTATTTGCCTCTGAGCTAGGCATGAGACTCAAAGTACTTAGCTTTGTGAACTTTCCTAAAACCTTCCAGTAGAAAACTTCCCTTCTTGAAACAAAACAAGAGCCAATACAGTTATAAAGTTAGACTTTTAAATGAAAAATTACAGACTGGAACCTGAGAATGGCTGCTGCCGTGATGGAAAAGAAGCATCAGACCACTCACCTGGATATCATTCAATGCAAAATCTCAGCTTGTTCTTGTTACCTTGGTTTCCTGAAACACCACCAATGCTGCTATGTGGTGGAAAAAAAAAAGAGGAAGACAGAACTGAATGAGCAATCAGCTCACTCACAGTGAGTGACTCATATCAACACAGAAAGTCAAGCTGAGGCAAGTCACTACCAGCAATAAACAGTGGCACGAACATCCAAGTAACAGCTGAACTTCTAAGTGAAGGAAATCCCCTGTCAAATATCACCTTACAAAATTTAAATTGGTATTTTTTTGCAGCTTTATTGAAGTATGATTGAAGAATAAAAACTGCAAATATTTACGAGGTACAACTTGGAATTTTGAATCAATGACTTGTAAGTAATGTTTCAAAATTCTATTGCCAAAATGCATAGTGTCAAGACTGGAGAGCAAAGATGGAAGCAGTTTCTCTCACAAACACACCCAATAATCCGTATATTATACTCGGTCTTCTTATTCTCAGAATTTTGAGTTCTGTCAGTCTAAAAGGCTTCCCAAAGAAGAAATGACTTCACATGAGTAGGCAACATCTGTCCTTGTGACATTTCATATATGTGGTGAAATAATTAAGGAAATAACATATCCACTACTTCACATAGTTATTTGTTTTTCTGTGTTAACACATAAGAACTACTCTGTCAGTAAATTTCAAGTATATATCATCGTTTAACTATAGTCATATTGTTGTACATTAGAGCTCTAAAAGTTATTCATCTTTGTAACTCAATGTTTGTACCATTTCACCAACATCCTCCCATTTCCTCCTCTTCCCAGAACCCGGCAGCCACCATTCTCTCTCTGCTTCTGTGACATCTATTTTATATTCCACATTTAAGATCATGCAGTGTCTTTCTGTGACTAGCTTATTTTACTTAGCATAATGTCCTCAATATTGTTCATCCATATTATTGCAGATGAAAGGATTCATTTCTTCTTAAGGCTGAATGATACTTCATTGTAAATATACATCACATTTTCTTTATTCATTCATTTGTTGATGAACACAGGTTTTTTCCATATCTTGGCTACTGTGAATAGTGTTATAATGAACATGGGGGTGCAAAAACCCTAAAGACTCAATGGAAGTACTTATAGAATTAACAAAAAGAAATCAGTAAAATTTAAGGATATAAATTTGGCATACATAAATGATTTGTGCTTTTACATGCTAACAACAAACAAACCAAGAAATAAATTTTTAAAGAAATCTTATTTACAGTAACATCAAAAAGAATAAAATAATTAGGCATAATTTGACATACTGATTTAATTTCCTTTGTGTATATGTAGCCAGAAGTGGGATTGCTGGATTATATGGTAGTTTTACTTTTAATCTTATGAGAGGCTGCCATCCTGTTTTCCATAATACCTATACCAATCTACATTCCCACCAAAAGTGTATAAGCAATCCCTTTCCTCTACATCCTCTCTAACAGTTGTTATCTTTAATTGGTTATAGCCATTCCAACCTTATTGTCATTTTCATTTACATTTCCCCGAAGATTAGTGATGCTGAGCACCTTTTCATATGCCTATTGGCCATTTGTATATTTCCTTTTTTAAATTTTGGATTAATGTAAGGGTATATATGATTAGGTTACATTGCTTGCATTTGTAAGATAAAGTCTGAGTTGGAGTTGAGTCTTTCACCCAGAAGTGTGCCATATACCCCTACATTGTACCTGTTATCTGGGAACTTACCAAGCCCCTTCCTCCCTCCCCCTACCCTCTTTCTTGAATGGAATTGTGTAATTCTCTAATGTGGGCTGTAGTTGTTGATCTACTCATTTTCACATGGTATTGAGTACAAGGGATGTTTTTACTTTTCCATTCTTGAGACACCTTATTTAGGAGACCTTATTTGTTCTCCAAATCAAACCATCTTTTTTTATGACTGAAGAATATTCAACTATATATATTCTTTTAAGAAATGTAAATATAGGTTATTCGCCCATTTCTTAATTGGGTTATTTGGATTTTCTGCATTAAAATATACGAATTTCTTATATACTTTGGATATTATCCCTAATCAGATGTACAGTTTACCAATATTTTCTCCCACTCCATAGTTTGCCTTTCACCCTGTTGATTATTTCCTATACTATACAGAAGCTTCTAGGTTTTATGTATATTTTGCTTTTGTTACCTTTGCTTGTTATGTCATATTCAAAAATCAATGCTCAATGTCAAGAAATTTTTTTCTATGTTTTCTACTAGGATTTTTACGGTTTCAAGCCTTATATTTGTCTTCAATCTATTTTGAGTTTATTTTTGTGTAAGGTAAATATCCAGTTTCTTTTCTTTTTTAATCTAGATATACAGTCTTCTCAACATCACGTGTTAAAGAGACTATACTTTCTCTTTTGTTTATTCTTGGAACTATTATCAAAGATCAGTTGACTGTAAATATGTAAATTTAGTTGAGGTCTTGATTATGTTCCTATGGCCTGTGTCTTTTTATGGCAGTACCATACTATTATGATTACTGTAACTTTCTGAATATATTTAAAAATCAGGAAGTCAAATATCTTTAGCTCTATTCTTCTTGCTTAGGATTATTTTGGCTATTTAGGGTCATTTATAACTCCACATACATTTTAGGATTTTTTTTCTATGTCTATAGATAATTCTATTGGGATTTTGACAAATATTGCATTGAATCTATAGATTACTTTGGGAGCTATGGGCATATTAATATATTAATTTTCTCAAGCCATAAACATGAATGTGTTTTCACTTACCTCTTTTTAATTTCCCTCATTAGTGTGTTTTAATTTTCAGTCTTTCACCTTCTTGGTTACATTCATTCCTAATTATTTTATTCTTTTTGATGTTACTGTGAATAGGATTTCTTTAAAAATTTATTTCTTGGTTTTTTTGTTGTTAGCATATAAAAGCACAAATGATTTATGTATGCCAAATTTGTATCCTTAAATTTTACTGATTTCTTTTTGTTAATTCTATAAGTACTTTCATTGAGTCGTTAGGGTTTTCTACATACATGATTATTTTATATCCAAACAGAGAGAATTTTACTTCTTTCTCTCCAATTTGGATTGCTTTTGGTTCTTTTCTTTTTTCTAATTGCTCTGGCAATTTTAGTACTATGTTGAACATAAGTGGCAAGAGTGGGCATCCCTGCCTTGTACCAGATTTTAGAGGAAAAGCTTTCAGTTTTTACCCATTGATTATGATGTTAGTTGTGCATTTTATATATTGCCTGTATTATGTTAAGATATAAGAAACAGAGTATCCCGACAAAAAGTACATGAACAGTTGACTTGAACAACACTGCCGACTAAATGGACCTAACAAATATAGAACTTTTCCATTCAACAGTAGAGGAATACATATTCTTCTAAAGTACACATGGAATGTTCTCTAGGATAGATCACATATTAGGTCACAAAACAAGTCTTATCCAATTCATGAAGATTGAAATCATTCCGAATATTTCTAACTGCCACAAGAGAATAAAACTAGAAATCAGTAACATCAAGTAAATCAGAAAATACATAAATATGTGGAAAAAAAATAACAGTCCTGAGAAACCATCTTATCATAACAGGAAAATTTTAAACTATGTCAAGACAAACAAAAATGTAAGCACACCATACCAAAATTTAAGAAATAAAGGAAAAGCAGCACTAAAGAAGTTTATAATGATAAAGATCTATATTAAAAAGAAAGAAACAACCCAAATAAACAAAAAAGAAGACCATTTCACCAGAGCATGTCATACAAGCCCTAGAAAGTTTGGGCTTTGGCTCTTACATCACTCAAGTAAAAGAAATCTTACAAGAATACAAGATGGTAGCATTAAAAAGAAGAAAAGCCAGTTCTTGTTTGGAAAACCTTGCCATTCCTAGAAGAATTACTGAGACAACAAGAATTATTTGCAAAAGCTAGACAACAATAAGGAGAACTGGCCCAATAGGAATGGCTTCAAGGGCAGCAAACTGCCCAACAAGCCCAGCTTGCTGCTGTCTCAGCCAGTGCATCTGATTAGGCAGGATCTTCTCAGGATGGAGACGATGTTGATACCTGAAATTCACAAGCTGAGTTTCTATTTCCTCTATAAGTGTTTTTCTCTGCACAAAAAAACAGTAAAAGAATTCTTATCTGCAATTTTGTATATATCTTGGTGGACTTGTCATTGGATTTCTAGGAATCTCCGCTGTTAAGGTTCATCTATTATGTGCTATACATGCCTCTTTGAACTGTTGAAAATTTCAGGTTCAGCATTTTTCAGTTTTGAATTTGTAATGTTGTTTATGAAATTTTAGATAGCAATGAATCCTTTATTTGATCAATAAACAGTGTTACAGAAAACTTCAAGTTTATAAAAATACAGTGAAATTTTTTTCTTTTTATTTTTTATTGTTGGGGATTCATTGAGGGTACAGAGAACCAGGTTGCCTTGATTCCATTTGCTAGGTAAATTCCTTCTTATAATTGTGTCCTGCCCCCAAAAGGTACATCACACATGGTGACCTTCCCCACCCCCACTCTTCTTCCATCTTTCTGCTCTTCTCTCCCCTGCCCCCCACCAGGTACTAAGTCATTAATTGTCCTCATATCAAAATTGAGTACATAGGATTTTTGCTTCTCCATTCTTATGATGATTTACTAAAAATAATGTGTTCCACTTCCATCCAGGTTAATACAAAAGATGTAAAATCACTATCTTTTTAATGGCTGAATAGTATTCCATGGTATACATATACCACAGCTTGTTATTCCATTCCTGGGTTGATGGGCATTTAGGCTGTTTCCACATTTGCTGATTGTAAATTGAGCTGTGATAAACAGTCTAGTGCAAGTGTCCTTGTAGTAAAAGGACGTTTTTTCTTCTGGGTAGATGCCCAATAATGGGATTGCAGGACCAAATGGGAAGTCTAGTTTGAGTTTTTTGAGAGTTCTCCATACTTCCTTATAAAGAAGCTCTAAATCTGCATTTGCATTTTCTCTGTTCTTTTGACTAAACTAAAAATTGGGAATTTAAATTATTTGGGAGGATGCTAGGTGAATCAGTAGACATTGTATCAGGCTGGTGAAAGAGTCAGTTCTAGCATATTTTAAAATGAGTGTGTGTGTACATATACATATACATATGTTATAAACAGATACAGGCAATAATATATGTGCTCAGATAAATATACTTGTTTAGAAAATCTCAGAACAAAACATTAAAAAACTAGGAAGGAGTATGTTCAATAGTAGTTATACAAATTTGGTGGGCTATTTTATTTTATTTAGTTTTTTTTTTGGTTCTGTGAAGAGGTAAAAACTAAATTTTTAATGGCATAATTCATCTTGAGCTGTGCTATGGGCATTTAAGAGTCTGCCAAGTTTTGAGGACTGTCATGATTCTTACTGTTTCACTCCAGTTCAATAATCGTTAGTAGTATTACTTGCTTAGTCCATCCATGCTTATGTTAATCAAATATATAGGTGGGACTTCTAAAACAATTGCTTTGGTTCTGTTGGTTTAACTGAGGCTCATGAATATTTAAATCTTTGCTGGGGAAAAGAAATAAAAGTTAATGAACATGCATGCTATGAGAGAGGGATTTTCTTTTAATGTAACTGGTGATTATTGCATTGCTTTTTCATTTTCTTGACTAGATGGCCTTTTGAAATGGCATCATTGTCAGCTCAGCACCTGTAGCACAGGGGTTATGGCATTGGCTACATGTACTGAGGCTGGCAGGTTCAAACCCGGTCAGGGCCAGCTGAACAACAACAACTGCAACAACAACCAAAAAAATAGCTGAGTGTTCTGGTGGGCGCCTGTAGTCCCAGCTACTTTGGAGACTGAGGCAAGAGAATTGCTTAAGCCCAAGAGTTTGAGGTGGCTGTGAGCTGTGACACCACCTCACTCTACCAAGTGTAACATAGTTAGACTCTGTCTCAAAAAAAAAAAGAAAGAAAGAAAGAAAAAGAAATGGCATCGTTATCTCCTTCATCATAATTGAGTGATAGATAGCTTTTAAAAAAGATTGAGTTTGTTTAAGAAGTGTCATAACTGATCAGCCCTGTGTGAAACATAAATAGTTTGAATTTGCTTGTTAAAAGACAGAAACTTTAATTTGGTTCTAATAAATACGGTAGTGATTATAGGACTCCAGCATGTTGAAGAAATGGCATAGTATTTATATTCTGGAAACAGAGATATCATTTAAGATAGTATGAAGCAAATACATTCTTATATCAATTGCCAAATAATTTAAATTTCTATATTCACCAGGCCCTAAAATAGATTGTGGCTACCAGAATTCCAATTTTAATTAGAGAGTTAAATAAGTAAAATTTTCTAAGTATTATATTTCTTATAGTCATATTTTGCAGTTTAAGAAAAAGGGAAATATATGTTTATTAATTCCATGTAATAGAAGCAATCTCATTTTATGGGTACAGCATTATCAAAGCCAGACAAAGACACCACAAGAAAAGAAACCTACATGCAATTTCCCTAATAAATATAGGTATAAAAATCCTCAACAAAATACTAGCAAACTGAATTCGACAGCACATTAAAAAGATCATCCACTCTTGGGATGTAAGGATGGTTCAATATAAGTCATTGAATTGCTATGCACCACAGAAAGAGTAAAAGGTAAAAACCACCTCATTATTTTGATAGATGAAAAAAAAGAATTTCAACCTCCATTCATGAGGTTTAGCAAGGCATTTTCCCAACAAAGTAGTACTGCCTCTAAGATAAGATGATAAAATCTCTCACCAACAAAATAAAAAATATTTTATTATTTTTTCTTGAAACTGATGTTTATAACTTACGCAAAATTTGAACTGGATATGGCTGGGTTATATATGTAAGAAAACTGGAAGTTGATAAGAAGTTACCAGTTGTTGGGTGGGGCAGCAACTTTGACACATGCAAAGTGAATCATGCAAGCTCAGGCAGAGCCTAATCTTCAAAATACATAGCAGTGGACATTAGACACTATTTCTGGAAGAAGACTGCATATTAGACCATCCTCCCTATCCAAAAAGTCTACTAGGAATGTGCTCATTCCATTACTTAGGTTGCAGTAAAGGTGAGGCTAAGTGCTTTGTAAGAGTACAAATAGAGGCAGAAAGAAGGCAAGGCTCCAGAGGGCTCAGCAAGGGCAAGAAGGCAAAAGCCTAACCAAAGACCCCAATAGAACCCGTGAAAACTTAAAAAGTCCTCATGAAAGAAGAGCATCTTACAAGGTTATATGCGAAATTTAGTAAACGTGGAATGTAAATGTCTTAGCACAATAATTAAGAAAATGCCAGGAAGGCTATGTTAACCATTCTGATAAAAATGTGTCAAACAGTCTATGAAACTAGTGTATGATGCCCCATGATCATATCAATGTACACAGTTATGATTTAATAAAAAAAAAAAAGGAAAAGAATGTAAGTTATAGAGAGAAGTGTAGGGACTCAGACAAGATATAAAATTTGACCTCAGTGTGTGTTCTTGATACACACAAAGATGGTGAAATAAGAGTGAGGGGGTCCAAGATTAGTATCTATACCTACGTGTGTTATGAGTTTGGTATTTTTGTATTACATAAGCACCCTTATCATTATATATCATTATGAAACATCATTTCAAAAAACTACTAAAGCTTTCTGCCATATGAACTATTTTGTCTGATATTAGAACAATTATATTGGCTTTCTTTTGATCACTTTCTACAAGTGCTATCTGTATTCTTACTTTTGCTTTGAACCTATTGTGTATCCTTATAATGAAAGTGTGTGTCTAATGTAAGCAACATTTTGAACTTTTTTTTAAACTGGTATTACAATTTTATTCACCTACTTGAAGTTTTTAATCTTTTTATTTTCAATGTAATTACTAATATAGTTGGCATACTATATATTGTCTGACTATTTATTTTCTTTTTTTTTCTTTTTTTATTAAATCATAGCTGTGTACTTTAGTATGATCATACACTTGTTCATAGACCGTTTGACACATTTTCATCACACTAGTTAACATAGCCTTCCTGGCATTTTCTTAGTTATTTTGCTAAGACTATTTTCTATTGGGGTCTGTTTTATGATCCTTTACCTCCTTTTGTTTTCTTTTTTAAATTTAGCAGCTTTTTATTATTTTTTATGGTTCTTTTGTTAACTTGTTATTTTTTCTACTTTCCTGTCTTCTTCTGGATTAAATAAGTGTTTTAATTTTTTTATTCTTCCTTTCATTAAATTTTAGTTTTACATTCTATTGCTACTTAGTGGTTATCCTAGAGATTCTATCATTTGTCCTGGACTTATTAAGTCACCCAGTCCATGGTATTTTTTTTGTAGCACTCTGAACTGTGTAAGATGACCCTAAGACTGGAAACTAAGAAAGATGTATTTCCTTACAACTTCTATTGAATATTTTACTGGAGCTTGTGCAAGAAGGCAAGGAAAACTCATACAGATAACAAAAGAAGTAAAACTCTCTTTACTGGCAGATGACATAAACCTGTGTGTGGTTTACTTTTCTAAGTCCCTGCCCTCTTTTCCTTGGAACTATCACTCCTTGGGGTCAAGCTTTATGGGTAGATGTGACCATTTTTTCAGAACTTAATAAAGTTGTTAATATTTTCTATAAGACAAAAGCCTAGAAGCTATTCTTGAGAATGACTTGGGACCATCAGGTCTCTTTTACTCTCACAAACATTAATCATTTCTTTAAATTTTCTTCCCTTCTACTGATTAAGCATAATTTAGTTATTTTACTTATATCACTGTTTTATAATGAATCATTTATTTGTCTGTCTTTCACTAGATGTTGAATTTCCAGAGATCCAGCATACACCTTTACCTTTTAAAATATACTCAGTTTTTATATTGTGCCTTTTATATAATATGTATACAAGAGAAGTTTGATGAATGAATAAATAAATGAATCATATATGATCTAAAATAACTGAATCTAAGGTGGAAATATGTTCAGTGAAGGTGAACAAGATATGTTTACAAGATATGTTAAAGGTCTGTGAGTCTCCTGATGAATTTAACCAGTCTCCTGATTTTCATAGTCTCAACAGGTCCAACTCTTTATATCCCAGGTAAGATGGAGCTGAGAACATCCTTGTTCCTCTACTCTCTCACTGTGATGTTCCTCTTGCAAGTTACTTCGCCAAATTCAAGTAGGAATTGTTCTACGTTAATATACGTTTTTCTGGTAAGCCGGCTGCTGACCTGTTAGAGAAAGAGTAGCTCTTCTCTTTGTCAATTCCCATTCCCAGCTATATGCCTTTCCTGCTCCAATCTTTTCACAGCAAAAATAGTCCCTCCTAAATAACTAGTGAGTACCAGCCCTGGGGAAGGGATTGTGGAAAGTAGGCAGGTAAAGAAAGATGAGTCATTCTAGCTGGAGAGCAGACAAAGTAAACTGACATAAGATAACACATGAAAGGAATTTGCCTTTAGGAATAGCCAGAGTTTGGAATAGTGAGCAATTAATAATATTGAGTACATCTGGCTGAAATAGATAGGGGTTAGCCTGAGAATTAGCCATCTATTGTGTGCCCTAGTTTATTCAACTGAATTCCTATTACTAGATAATTACTTAGTTTCAGTTTTTAGGATGAGAGGCAATGCTGTGATGAATGATGTATACATGCATCTTCTCATATATAACAATTTATTTTCTTAGGAAAAATTCCTGGAGACCTGACAACTCTGGAATGCCCTAACTACTGAGGGTAGGTATAGAGATCCAGGATAGGCCAGGAGATTTGGATGGAGCAATGATAGACCTGCCATGCTACATAAAGGTAGAAGTAGGTTAGGTGGATATATATACAAAATTTTATTTATCACATTAGTGAAAACTCAGCTGAATATTTCCCACTTTTCTGTTATTCTTATTCTCCCTTCAGTTTACATTGGATTTATAAGACACTTGGCAAGCACAGATCTGCCAAGCACAGATCTCTCGGTTTAGATAACAAACTAATCCATCATTACTCACTAACAAAAACATCACCATGAAATAACATATAATTTATTATTTTCCTATAGCTGAGACTACCAACTTCAGATTAGCATCTGTAGGGTTGTGTCAGTGTTTGTATGGTAAATCAAACATAATAGGCCAGTACAGTCATGAATTATGTTTTTGTTGTGTGTGCTTCAAGATCTGTTCCAAGATGCTGACTGTTTAAGCTAGAGCAAGAGAAATTTGTATTTCACCAGGTGTTAAACAAAGCAATTGTGAGCTAAGTGGAACTGTTCGATTTATTCTGACATTTTACTTTTCAGCACCTTATATTGGTTGGGATCTTGAATAGCTAACTCTTCATTCTCTTAATCTTATTTGTGTTGATGGTTTTCTCAGGGTCATAGAGTAACCAAAAGAAGGGCAAAAACCACTTCATAATAAGTTGAAAGCTTATATCATCCTTGTGAAACTGAGAAACCTAATTAAAAGCTTAAGGCAATAATTCAAAAACAGATCATTTCAAATCAGGTTTATATATTGGACAAAGTCTTCTTTCAATGGGCAAACAAAAATAGAGATAGCTCTTGTCAGATAGCACTACAAATGGAGTGATAGACTTTATAGTAGAGCTTTCCAACTGATGTGTAGTAAATGGATTTTAGGTGAGTTCCAGGATTCTTATCCTTTAGCTTTCATAGTGTCCAGGCCTGGCAAAAGGGCTGGGCTCCCTGGGACAGTATCTTTTTGACAGAATTTGATATGAATAGCCAAAGCAGACTGGGGACTAATGGTGGCTCTGAATCCCACATCCACAGTATAGGTCCACAAGTGGTCTGTTACCTACATAGTAGACCACTGCCAAAGATGGACAAAGAACCCTTGGAATTTTTTATTACCTTAAGAGGGAGACATGTAGCCTAAGAATTGGCCATTGGATGGATGGAATGAGCAGACCAGACAGTGATCCTAGGAGGCATGGATTAATATGGTGATCACAAATATCAATCTTAAGAAATTTCAGATATTTCCTAACATTTTTCCTGAAATTCTATGACAATAAGACTTAACAGTATACAATAAACACGATTAATGAAGTAAATGTCTCTCAAAGTTAAAAAATAAATTACTAAAGTGAATATAATAAAGCAAAGATACTTTTCTTCAAGTGGCAAGATGAACTCTAAGATGATCCCACCACTTGGTATCCACCCCCTTATGTAATCCCCTTGCCTGGCATGTGGGCTGACCTGTCAACTTACTTCTAACCACTTGGCTATCTCACTGTTGACGGGTTCTCTTTTTATTTATTTATTTATTTATTTATTTATTTTTATTAAGTCATAGCTGTGTACATTGATTTAATCATGGGGCATCATTCACTAGCTTCACAGACCATTTACCAAGTTTCACATACGCCCTTGTAAGATGCATCGCTGGTGTAATCCCACCAATCCCCTTCCCTCTACTCACCTCCCCCCTCCCTCCCCCCTATTCTTAGGTTGTAACTGGGTTATAGCTATCATGAGAAAACCCTAAATTAGTTTCATTGTAGGGCTGAGTACATTGGGTACTTTTTCTTCCATTCTTGAGATACTTTACTAAGAAGAATATGTTCCAGCTCCATCCATGTAAACATGAAAGAGGTAAAATCTCCATATTTCTTTAAGGCTGCATAATATTCCATGGTGTACATATACCACAATTTATTAATCCATTCATGGATCGATGGGCACTTGGGCTTCTTCCATGACTTAGCAATTACGAATTGGGCTGCAATAAACATTCTGGTACAAATACCTTTGTTATGATGTGATTTTTGGTCTTCTGGGTATACGCCCAGTAGATGGATTACAGGATTGAATGGCAGATCTATTTTTAGATCTCTAAGTGTTCTCCATATCTCTTTCCAAAAGGAATGTATTAATTTGCATTCCCACCAGCAGTGCAAAAGTGTTCCCTTTTCTCCACATCCGCACCAACATCTCTGGTCTTGGGATTTTGTGATATAGGCTAGTCTCACTGGAGTTAGATGATATCTCAAAGTAGTTTTGATTTGCATTTCTCTGATGATTAAAGATCATGAGCATTTTTTCAAATGTCTGAAGGCCACACACCTGTCTTCGTCAGAGAAGTTTCTCTTCAAATCCCTTGCCCAGCCTGCAATGGGATCCCTTGTTCTATTCTTGCTAATGCGTTTGAGTTCTCTGTGGATTCTGGTTCTTAAACCTTTGTCAGAGACATAACCCGCAAATATCTTCTCCCATTCTGAGGGCTGTTTGCTTGCTTTACTTACTGTGTTCTTGGCGGTGCAGAAGCTTTTTAGTTTGATCAAGTCCCAGTAGTGTATTTTTGAAGCTGCTTCAATTGCCTGGGGGGTCCTCCTCATAAAATACTCGCCCAGACCGATTTCTTCAAGGATTTTCCCTGCACTCTCCTCTAGTATTTTTATAGTTTCATGTCTTAAGTTTAAATCTTTGATCCAATGAGACTCTATCTTAGTTAATGGTGAAAGGTGAGGGTCCAGTTTCAGTCTTCTCCAGGTTGCCAGCCAGTTCACTCAGCACCATTTGTTAAATAGGGAATCTTTTCCCCACTGAATGTTTTTAATTGGCTTGTGTTGACAGGTTCTCAATTTGGTGATTAGTTATGAAGGCTTCTGACTTACATCTTACTAATGCACTCTCTCCCTTGCTGGGTTTGCCGATGCTAGTTGACATGTTGAGAAAGCTTACAACAAGGACCAGAAGATGGCCTCCAGCTAATAGTTAGCTAAAAACTGCGGTCCCCAGCCCAATAGTCCAAAAGGAGTTGAATCCTGTCAACAATTATGTAGGTGATTTTGGAAGTGGATTTTCCCTTAAAAGCCTCATATGACAGTCCTGGCTGACACATTGATTATAGCCTTGTATGAGACCCTGAACCAGAGGATCCACATAAGAAATACCTGGATTCCTAACTTACAAAAGAGGTAAAATAATAGGTGTATATTATTTTAAGCTGCATCAAAAGTTAATACACACAGTATGTACAATGCTTGAAAATCAATAAGAAAAATGCACACCTGAATAGAAAAATAAAATTTTACAGCAAAAGATATAAATCAACAATTCATAGACTACAAATCCAAACTTTAAAATGTTTATTTTCCATGAGCCTTAATTTGTTTATAACATGAATCAGGGTTGAGGATAAAAAATTCTTTTAGGGAAAGAGCTGCACTGGGATCATGATCGGCACCTTTCCACCTCCGGAAGAGCTGACCGCGACCCTGGTAAGAGCTGCACTGCAACCCTCCCGGACCTCTGGAAGAGCTGCCCTGTGACCCACAATCGGCACCCTCCTGGACCCCGGTAAGAGCTGCACTAGGACCCTCCCAGACCTCTGGAAGAGATGCGCTGGGATCCACGATCAGCACCCTCCCCTCCATAAGAGCTGTGTCTGCCCAACCCCGGTAAGAGCTGCGCTGGGACCCGCTACCCCACCCACTGGGCCTCTCCACACGCTGACTAGGAACTACTGGACGCATCCTCTCTCCTGTACCCTCCCTGTCTCCACACCACTGCTTCTCTGCCCAGGGACTCTGGTAGCCATGTGCCCTCCGGAGCCCTCCCTGCCTCTGCGTGGAGCCCTTCCCCTGGCCAGAGAATACTGGAGCCTTGGGCCCTCTGTGCCAAAGTCACTGGGTGCCAGGCACTCCCAGAACTGTGTGCACCACCCCCCACCATGTTGCTGGATCCAGGGGTGTCACACCCTGGAACTGCTCCCACAACCAGAACACCCTGGCTGGGGCAGCCCCAGAAGAGCTATACAGGGTCACTCCCTACAAAGATCCAGCAACAATAGAGTGATCCCCCCAGCATCTAATCTCAGAGAGACACCACCCCAACTCTGAGGATGGCCAGAGGCAATGTCGAAAAACAATCATAAAAGGAAATCAAAGGAAAAACTCTGGCAATATGAATAATCAGAGTAGAACAACTGCCCCAAGGAGCAATGGGGCAGACACAGCACAAAATCCCATGCACAAACAAATAGCTGAGATGTCAGAAATCGAATTCAGAATCTGGATAGCAAATAAGATCAAATTAGAATTCCAAGCAGTAACCCAAAAGATGTCTCAAGAATTCAACAAATTCAAAAACCAAATGACCAAAGATTTTGACACATTGAGAAAAGAAGTTGCCACCCTCAAAGATCTGAGAAACACAGTAGAATCCATCAGTAACAGAATGGAGCAAGCAGAAGAAAGGATTTCTGACATTGAAGACAAAGCTTTCTAACACTCCCAAACTCTCAGAGAGGAAGAGAAATGGAGGGCAAAAACAGATCACTCTCTCAGAGAGACCTGGGATAATTCTAAGAAAATCAATATTCGTCTTATAGGGATCCCCGAAAGCGATGAAGTGGCTTCACAAGGCACAGGGTCTCTTCTCCATGAGATTATGAAGGAGAACTTTCCAGACATCCCAAAAGATAGTGAAATTCAGATAGCAGACAGTTGCAGAACTCCAGCATGACTTAACCCAAATAAGACATCCCCCAGACACATCATAATCAATTTCACTAAAGTTAATATGAAGGAGAAAATTCGGAAAGCAGCCAGATGAAAGAAAACCATTACCTACAAGGGGAAGAATATTAGAATAACTGCAGATCTCTCTGCTAAAAACTTTCAAGCTAGAAGAGGATGGTCATCAAATTTTAATCTCCTGAAACAAAATAACTTTCAACCCAGGATCCTGTACCCAGCTAAACTGAGTTTCATTTATGATGGAGAAATTAAATACTTTCATGAAATTCACATGTTGGAGACATTTGCCACAACTAAACCATCTCTCCAGGATCTTCTCAGACCTATCCTCCATAAAGACCAGCATAATCCTCCACCACAAAAGTAAACCCACCCAGAAACTTTTGATCAAATCCCAACTTCCACAGTCACAAAAGGATTAAAAATATCCACCAGATGCTCGAAAGGCTTATTAATATTCTCAGTTAATGTGAATGGTTTAAATTGTCCTCTAAAGAGGCACAAGTTGGCTGACCAGATACAAAAACTCAAGCCAAATATCTGCCACATACAAGAATCTCATCTTACATTAAAAGACAAATATAGATTCAAGATGAAGGGATGGTCATGTATACTCCAGGCAAATGGAAAGCAGAAAAAAGCAGGCATTGCAATCCTATTCGCAGATGCAATCAGCTTTAAACCAACCAAAATAAGGAAGAATAAGGATAGACGTTTCATATTTGTTAAAGATAATACTCAATATGATGAGATTTCAATTATTAATGTTTATGCACCCAACCAGAACGCATCTCAATTTATAAGAGAAACTCTAACAGATATGAGCAACTTGATTTCCTCCAATTCTATAGTAGTTGTAGATTTTAACACCCCTTTAGCAGTGCTGGATAGATCCTCCAAAATGAAGCTAAGCAAAGAAATCTTAGATTTAAACTTAACCATTCAGCATCTGGATTTAACAGACATCTACAGAACATTTCATCCCAACCAAACTGAATACACATTCTTCTCATCAGCCCACTGAACATACTCCAAAATCGACCACATCCTGGGCCACACATCTAACCTCAGCAAATTAAAAAAAAAAAAAGAACAACTATTCCTTGCATCTTCTCAGACCATCATGGAATAAAAGTTGAACTCAATAACAACAGGAATCTGCATACCCATACAAAAACATGGAAGCTAAATAACCTTATGCTGAAAGATAGATGGGTTATAGATGAGATTAAGAAAGAAATCACCAAATTTTTGGAACAAAACAACAATGAAGATAAGAATTATCAGAACTTCTGGGATACTGCAAAGGCAGTGCTAAGAGGGAAACTTACAGCACTGCAAGCCTTCCTCAAGAAAACAGAAAAAGAGGAAGTTAATAACTTAATGGGACATCTCAAGCAACTGGAGGAGGAAGAACACTCCAACCCCAAACCCAGCAGAAGAAAAGAAATAATGAAAATCAGAGCAGAATTAAATAATATTGAAAACAAAACAATTATACAACAGATCAATAAATCCAAAAGTTAGTTTTTTTTAAAGGTCAATAAAATAGATAAACCTTTGGCCAACCTAACCAGGAAAAAAAGAGTAAAATCTCTAATTTCATTAATCAGAAATGTTAAAGATGAAATAACAACAGATTCCTCAGGAAAAAAGAGCAAAATCTCTAATTTCAGGGAAAAAAGAGTAAAATCTCTGATTTCATTGATCAGAAATGGTAAAGATGAAATAACAATAGACACCTCAGAAATTAAAAAAAATCCTTAACAAATACTACAAGAAACTTCACTCTCAGAAATTTGAAAGAAATTGACCAATACTTGGAAGTACACCACCAACCAAGACTTAGACAGAACAAAGTGGAAATGTTGAGCAGGCCTATATCAAGTTCTGAAATAGCATCAACTATACAAAATCTCCCTAAAAAGAAAAGCCCAGGACCAGATGGCTTTACATCAGAATTCTACCAAACCTTTAAGGAAGAACTAGTACCTATATTACTAAACCAGTTCCAAAATATAGAAAAAGAAGGAATACTACCCAACACATTCTACGAAGCAAACACCACCTTGATCTCTAAACCAGGGAAAGATCCAACAAGAAAAGAAAATTATAGACCAATATCACTAATGAATATTGATGCAAAAATACTCAATAATATTCTAACAAACAGAATCCAACAACACATCAAAAAAATTATACACCATGACGAAGTGGGATTTATTCCAGGCTCTCAAGGCTGGTTCAATATCCATAAATCTATAAATGTAATTCAGCACATAAACAAACTTAGAAATAAATACCATATGATTCTTTCAATTGATGTAAAAAAAAAGCTTTTGATAATATCCAGCATCTCTTCATGATCAGAACACTTAAGAAAATTGGTATAGAAGGAACATTTCTTAAACTGTTAGAGGCCTTCTACAGCAAACCCACAGCCAATATTGTATTGAATGGAGTTAAATTGAAATCGTTTCCACTTAGACCAGGAACCAGACAAGGTTGCCCATTGTCTCCATTGATCTTTAACATTGTAATGGAGGTTTAGCCATTGAAATTAGGGAAGAAAAGGTGATCAAGGGTATACACATAGGGTCAGAAGAGATCAAACTTTCGCTCTTCGCAAATGACATGATCATATATCTGGAAAACACTAGGGATTCTACTACAAAGCTTTTAGAAGTGATCAAGGAATACAGCAATGTCTCAGGCTACAAAATCAACACCCATAAATCTATAGTCTTTATATATACCAACTTTATATATAGCCAAGCCAAAAAAGCAGTCGAGGATTCTATTCCTTTCACGGTAGTACCAAAGAAGATGAAATATTTAGGAGTTTATCTAAAAAAGGACACAAAAGATCTCTATAAAGAGAACTATGAAACTTTTAAGAAAAGAAATAGCTGAAGATGTTAACAAATGGAAAAACATACCATACTCATGGCTGGGAAGAATCAACATCGTTAAAATGTCTGTACTACCCAAAGCAATATATAATTTCAATGCAATTCCTATAAAAGCTCCATTGTAATATTTTAAAGATCTTGAAAAATAATACTTCACTTTATATGGAATCAGAAAAACCTCAAATAGCCAAGACATTACTCAGAAATAAAAACAAAGCAGGAGAAATCACGCTAGCAGACCTGAGACCGTACTACAAATCAATAGTGATCAAAACAGCATGGTAGTGGCAGAAAAACAGAGAAGTAGATGTCTGGAACAGAATAGAGAACCAAGAGATGAATCCAGCTACTTACCATTATTTGATCTTTGACAAGCCAATTAAAAACATTCAGTGGGGAAAAGATTCCATATTTAACAAATGGTGCTAGCTGGCGATCTGTAAAAGACTGAAACTGGACTGACACCTTTCACCATTAACTTAGACTCTCACTGGATAAAAGATTTAAACTTAAGACATGAAACTATAAAAATGCTTGAAGAAAGTGCAGGGAAAACTCTTGAAGGAATTGGCCTGGGTGAATGTTTTATGAGGAGGACTCCCCGGGCAACTGAAGCAGTATCAAAAATACATTACTTGACCTGATCAGACTAAAAAGCTTCTGCACAGCCAAGAACATAGTATGTAGAGCAAGCAGACAGCCTTCAGAATGGGAGAAAATATTTTCAGGTTATAAAGGTTTAATAACCAGAATCCACAGAGAATTCAAACTTATTAGCAAGAAAAGAACAAGTGATCCCATTGCAGGCTGGGCAAGGGACTTGAAGAGAAAATTCTCTAAAGAAGACAGACGCACGATCTACAGACACATAAAAAATAGCTCATCATCCTTAATCATCAGAGAAATGCAAATCAAAACTACTTTGAGATACCACCTAAACCCACTAAGAATAACCCACATAACAAATTCCAAAAACCAGATATGTTGGCGTGGATGTAGAGAAAAGGGCACACTTCTACACTGCTGGTGGGAATGCACACTAATACGTCCCTTTTGGAAAGATGTTTGGAGAATACTTAGAGATGTAAAAATAGACCTGCCATTAGATCCTATAATTACTTTACTAGGTATATACCCAGAAGACAAAAAATCACAATATAACAAAGACATCTGTACCAGAATGTTTATTGCAGCCCAATTCATAATTGCTAAGTCATGGAAGAAGTCCAAGTGCCCTTCAACCCATGAATGGACTAGCAAATTGTGGTACATGTATACCATGGAATATTATGCAGCCCTAAAGAAAAATGGAGACTTTACCTCTTTCATGCTTACATGGATAGAGCTAGAACATATTCTTCTTAGCAAAGTATCTCATGAATGGAAGAAAAATTATCCAATGTATTCAGCCCTACTATGAAGTTAATTTATAGCTTTCATATGAAGGCTATAACCCAACTATAGCACAAGAATATGGGGAAAGGGACAAGGGAGGGGAAGGGAGGGGGGACATCAGGGTGGAGGGAGGGTAATGGGTGGGGCCACACCTACGGTGCATCTTAGAATGGGTACAGGCGAAACCTACTAAACGCAGAATACAAATGTCTACATACAATAACTAAGAAAATGCCATGAACGCTATGTTGAACAGTTTGATGAGAATATTTCAGATTGTATATGAAACCAGCACATTGTACCCCTTGATTGCACTAATGTACACAGCTATGATTTAACAATAAAAAAAGGAAAAGATAAAACAAATGTATAATAGAGCCATTAAAAGATCTGTCACATAGTAAAAAAATTATTTTAGGGCATGTTAATTACAGTATTTATAATGGTAACGTTTTAGAAACAACCTAAGACTCTCCTGTATTACATAACACAAGTATGAAAGAGAATCCCATTTCTTGCTGAATGTTCCTCTGGCTCCTCTGGCACTGCTTTCCCTGAGAAGATACAGGGCAGGTTTGATGTCCCTCAGGCTGGCCTCTACCCTGGCCACTGAATGTTCTTCCTGATAAACCACTTTTAGCCAGCCTTTATGCTGACAGCTTTCTCTTGTGCCAGAGGTACTGAATAGGTGACATCACAAATGTATTCTCTATGGTTATCTGTATGAATTAGCTTTAATAGTACCATTTTGGCTGCAGAAACAAGGCCCTTTGGCTAGTTTCAATGGCGTGTTTTGGTTTTTAATTCTGGCTTGTCTGACTCTGAAAGCTGTGATATATCCCCTCATCCCCTATTTCCTGAGGGAGACAATGGAGAAGAGATGTCCCTCCTGGTGGGGGGCAGAAATCCACTCTGCTTTCTCGCTCCAGTGGGAGCTCTGAGGAAAGTGCGTATGTGGCTGGACTGGGCACAGGGACCTCCCCTGGGTCAGCCCCTTCCCTGACAACTGGCCCTCATCACCCCATCAACCTGGTCACCTCTGTCTTACCACAGTGCCATGTACCCATGAGTTCTCAGGACTTGGTGATGTTATTTTTTCTGATATGGCTGTATTTAGCTCAGTTCAAATTCCATCAAGTCCCCTGAATTCATCCCAGCTACCTGGGCAGACTCTGCCCAGGCCCTGCATCAGGCTGGGCCGTCCTACTGCAGGAACAACTCCAGGGTTGCTATTCCCCAAGACTGTGATGCCTGGAGTGACTGGGTTATGGAAGCACCAGCTCTGCTCTCTATGAACATGGAGGGGGAAGCAAAATATGATCCACACAGGTCAGGAGGAGTGCTGACTGACCTTGTGGTGCTCATCCACCCCAGCCACCAAGGCCAAGGCCTCAGGAGCACTCCAATGTCAGATCACACCATGGGAAGTAGGGCATCCACGGGGACAGGATGGACATTCAATTCCAAGAGGAGAGGACTGTCAGGTGGAGGGGAGGACTGAAAAGAATGGGGACAAAGACACAGGGATGGAGGAAAGAGGAAGGCAGATGATGAGAGCTATATGCTTCAGCCATGAACATCATATTCCTATCTAGCCCCACCCAGCTCTACCTGTGCAGCTGGCCTGGACAAAACCCCCAGAGGAGCCGGCTCTTTACCAGCATGGAGTGACTCTGGATTGGCCTCTGGCAGTGGAGGGAAAGCTGCAGTTCAGTCCTGGCTCCACCTGCAGGCACCATGTCTAGAAAGTCCCTAAAATTTCCTGCCAGTCCCCTGGGCCTTGGGCTGTCAGGGCCAGCATTGTCCTTGGTAACATATGTGGTCCTGGAGAAAAGAAAACTTGCTCTGGGTTCAGAAGGCTCCAGGCCCCCAGGTCAGGTGTAGAGGCAGGCCACAGCTCAGAGCTGGCTGCCTTTGTTGCTGCTGTCACATACCTGGGCAAACAGGTTTCTCAAGACAGGAGGAGAGTTCAGGGGAACTTAGAGCAGGTGGGGAAAGTGACTTCAGGGAAAACATAGGGTTCAATCCTGAGGCAGCAGCCATCTGAGCTGGGTACATCTCCATGGCCCAGGAGGTAGAACTTACCCTTGCGGCGGTAAGATGACTGAGTTCTGGAGCTCCAGTGTACTCTGTGCTGACCCTGATTAATACCTCTGTATTTTGTACTGGAAATTTGCTAAGAGGGTAGTTCGTAAGTGTTCTCAACACACATACAAAATGATGACAGGTGAAGTGATAGATGTCTTGATTAACTAGCTGTGATAACCCTTTCACACATACAGATATCAATTCACCATGCTGTATGCCTTAAGTGTGCAAAATTTATATTTGTCAATTATACCTCAATGAAGCTGAAAAAAATAAAAATAAAGCACAGGCACAAAAAAAAAAAAAAAAACAGGAGGAGGGATGGCTGACACTTGAAACAAGCACTGTTTGGATCCTTGGCCTTGGTACTGGGTTTCACTTATGGGCAAATGTGACCAGCTTGTAGACATGCACACACACATGTGCCATGCTGTTGCCAGCTTGTCGAGGAAAACACTAGGGACTATTAATGAGGCACTTGGCTAGCCAGGTGATGGGGACATAGCACTTCACATTTCACACTCCGTGTTTTCTCTTCTAGAAAATGAGATAATAACTACCTCACAGGTTGCTGGAGGATAAAATAAAACAGTGGCTGTGAAACATTTATAGGCCACACAGTGCCCTGATCCTGGCAGGCATTGCTATTTCCTGAGCCCACAGAGGGATTTTAGTATTGATGGTGCTTGGCCCGTGACTTGGCCTGAATGGTAGCATCAGGGTTAGGAAGTGAGTCCTGGTTCTGCTCCTCAGCAGTTGTATGAGCCTGGGAGACTTTCTCCACCAATGAAGACTAATGAGGCAACAGCATGTACCTCTTATAGGTTTGGGAAATTAAATGAGATAACATATGTGTAACTGGATGTTGACATGGGACTCTTTCTGTCTTGGTTTTGACTAGGGTACAAAGGTGGAAAACAATATAACAGATGCCTATTCCACTACCCCCCATTCTAGAAAGAAGACAGAACTCCAGGGGGGTCCCCACTGTGACACCCTGGAGATGTACCCAGATCAGATGGTTGTTGCCTCAGGATTGAACCCTGCATTCTCCCTAAAGTTACCTTCCACCTGCTCCTGCAGGACGTGCCCATTCCTGCACGAGGTGGAAGATTTAGAACTGAGCTAGAGTCTGAGACTCTTGTCAGTCCTCCTTTCTTCCTTTCCTTTTCCTTAGTTTCCCCCACTTCACCTCTTTTATATTTTGGTAGTTCCCCCAGTAAATCTCTCTCATGCCTGTGAGAGATCCTGTCTCTCTGTGTACCTTCTCAGGGGAACCATTTTGCCACCATCACTGGTCATCTGCCCGCAGCCTAGTTCACACTTGAGAGTCGGGAAGTGGCAGGTGTGGTGGAACCAGCTGCTGGGGTGATGTGGCCGCCCCTCCAGGCCTCCACTCAATCTAGAGAGAAGAGCTCCAGAAGTCCTGCAGCAGAGCTTTAGATGTGTCTGTCTCAAGAGCCTGGAGATTTACAGGAAGAACATGGTTCAGTCTAGGATGGGGTTTTTTTGAAAAGAGAGTGGCCCCCAGCAGAGTGACAGACTCTGGAAGTGCCAATCTGGCTCCCAAAAAGACTGCAGAGGGGCTGTTGCCCTGAGCATACAGGGTCGAGGGTGTTTGAGACCCTCCTCTTCTCCCTGCTCCTACCTGCCCAGGAACCCAGCAGCCTCTGACATAAATGGCTTCCTCCCTCCCCTCCTCTGGCTGCTCACTTGCTGCCTTCCCTCAGGCTCAGGCAGCTGAACTCCTTCTCCTGTGTGCTCATAGACCCTGTGTCACTCTGCACATTCTCAACTGTTCCCAGCTGTCCCCCTGGCTAGGCAGGGATCTGCTACGACAGGTCCCTGTGACCTGACCCATAAGAGCTGGTGGCTTCCTGAGGTCTCAGCCAAAGGGTGGATGGTAGGGCAGCAGATGACTGGCATCAGATGTGTTCTCTGCAGATGTCATTTTTATGAGGAACCAGAGCCTTCAAGGAGGAAACAGCTGAGCTCAAGTGGCAGAGATAGGAGTGGTGCAGAACAGGGTTGGCTGAGGAGCCAGAGGAACAAGAATTCAGTTTGCTGCCAGTGCATTTGTGATCTTGGACGACCCTCCATGTCATCATGGGCCTCCTTACCTGCAAAGTGAGATATCTGAGTTGTTTTCCACTCCAGTGTTTGGGCTCTAAGCATCATGTGGGAGGTAAGATGTAGCTGTTGGAAGAGAGAAGGCTCAAACCCCCAGGGCTTAACGTTGGCGCCCTGGATCTGTGCCTGGTCCTGCACTTATCAGGATCTGAGTCTGGGGAACTCACCCTCCCTCCTCAGCCTCAGCATATGAAATGAGCATAGCAAGGTTTACCTCACAGAACCATCTTGGGGTATAAAGGAACTGTGTCAAGCACAGGCGCCTTGGCCTGTGCAGGAGTGCTTAAGGAGCTGGTGCGACTCTTACTGGTGTCCACCATGGATAAAACAGCTTCCCAGGGCTCCGCACTGCTATTCATCCTGGAGCAGTCAAGTCACTCTGTCCTAGAAAATTACAGAGCCCCAAGAAGACCTGAGTGGGGCTGGAGTGGCCACGTGCCTGAGTCTTTATTATCCCACCTTGTCAGATACAGAGACTGCAGCTATTCCACAATGTTTCTGGAGAGCTCTCCAAAGACCATCTTGCCCTCAAACTGGAAATAAAATGAACAGGCCCTGAATTCCCTGCCTTGCCTCACAGGAATTAGGTGAAGGAGATTCTGAGTAGCCTGGGATTAGAAACCAAAGGCAGAGCCTGGAATCTGGAGCTCACAGCCCCGTCCACTATTCCCATCCCTCCTCATTATTATGTCCTTTCAGATTCTGTGTCATATGGCACACCACGGTTGTTGTGCTCCCCTGTTGTAACAACTCTTGACTATGCTATTATTGCTTGTCTGTTCCCCTTGCTGGTTGAGGACCTGTGCAAGGCAGGGGCTTTCTCAGATTAATTTCTTTTTTCTTTTTCTTTTTATATTAGCAGCTTTATTGAAGTATATTTATATATCATATAATTCATCTATTTTAAGTGTACCATTTAATGATTTTTCAAATAGGGGTGTTTATAGAGTTGTACAGCCATTCCCCAAAATCTACTTTTTGAACATTTCTGTCAGCCTAGAAAGAAAACATGTGCCCCTTAGAGTCACTCTTCATTCTCTTCCCCAGCCCATACACAACCACTTATCTACTTTCTATCTCCCTGAAGTGCTCATTCTGGACGTGTCATATCAATGGAGTCATGTATGTGTTCTTTTGTGCCTGGATTCTTTAATGAAGGATTATGATTTTGAGGTTCATCAAAGGGTTGTGGCATATGTCAGAACTTCCTTTATATTGCTGAGTGGTATATCCATTGTATAGATATACCACACTTAGCTTATCCATTTACCAGCTGATCGGCATTTGTGGACAGTGTTGCTCTGAACATTTATACACAAGTCCTTGTGTGGATATATGCTTTCATTTTCCATGGGTAGATACCTAGAATTGAAATTTCTGGGTTTATGTTCATTATATATTTAACATTTTGAAAAACTTCCATGCTACTTCCAAGAAAACTGGCTGCACCAGTTTTATACCCCTGCCAGCAACATATGAGTGTTTTGTCTTTTCCATATCCTCTTCAACACTTGTTATCATCTGTCTTACTGGTTATAGCCATTCTTATGAGCACTTGGAGACTCAGAAAGGGGAAAGTCAGCAGGGGGTGAGAGCTGAAAGTTTACCTGTGGTTGCAATGGACATTATTTGGGTGACGAGCACACTAAAAGCCCAGACCTCAACACTATACAATATATTCACGTAACAAAACTCCATGTGTATCCCCTAAATCTATTGAAATAAAAAGAAATGACAATAAGATATCACTTTGCAGCCACTAGCATGAATTTTCAGATTCATTTGTGTCCCTCTCTCATGGTACAGGGCCTGGCACACAGTGATGTTCATTATTTCATCAAATGAATGAATGAATATGACATTAATTTCCTCCTGTCCACCAAAATCTCCTCATAAAGTGTAAACATCTAATGTAAATTGTCATTAGCTGAGCCACATATATCAGCTGGTATTAAGTCTGGCTGTAATGCAAACCCAAGTTAAAAGTAGCTTAAGCAAAGAAACTTTTGTTGTTGTTGTTGTTTACTATAAACGTCTGGAGATGGACAGAACAGAACTATTAGAGTGGTTTACAATGTTTAAGGAATCTCAGCTCCTTTTATCCTGCTGCTCTACCATCTTCCATATCATTGTCCAATACACCTGCTCAAACTCCAGCCATTGTCCCTATATTCTAGTGTACACTTCTAGAAATTTCAGATAACATTTCCATTAATATTCTGTTACTCAGAACTCAGTCATGTGGTCCTATCTATCTTTAAGGAAGGATGGGAAATGTTGCCATTATTTTGGGTGGTCACATGCTCTGTTAAGAATATGAAATATTTTCACACACAAATAAATAAGAATGAATGTTAGGGGATTCTAGGAGCTGTTATCCATGTTGCAGTCTAAACAGCACACCATTCTCTTATTACCACCTCTAGTCCTGTGTAGTAGGTAGTTAGAGACAAGGGGCTTTATCCCCTCTTTGCAGTTGAGGAAGTTAGTAAGTTTCCCAAAGAGTAGGTAAGTCTCCCAGAATCTCAGAGTGAATTTATGGTAGAACTGAGAAGAAGCCCCAGGACTCCGTGCTACAGAGTTGGTACTCCTTCCTCTTCATCATCCTGTGTGAGGACTTCTTGGAAATGGAGGAGGTTGGCCTCCTTCCTCAAAATTTTCTTAACAAGCATTCAGTGGATACTCACTCTGTGTGTGCACAGAGAATTCATGACTAATATCTCTCAAGGACCTTGTGATCTGACTGGGGAGGTGATTGATTCTTAAGCAGCCCCTTACACGTGGCTTTCTGAGCCCAGAAGACAGGCAACTTATCCTTCAAAGTATGTAAGATACAACTTTAGGTTCCCTGCAACTCTAGTATTCCATCTGGGACAGGAAGTAGGGCTGGATAATTGGGGTTGAGTTCAAGACTTTAAAGGAAGAACATTACAGTTTATATTAGACCACAGTACTATAGGCATTGAAATCAGAGAGCTTTGGTTCATTTCTTATGAAAGATGAGTTATGATCCTCATTTTTCATGTGACAAAAGTGAGGCTCAGTTCCAGTCACTTCTCCAAGGTCAGATGGCAAGCAAGTGGCAAGTTAAGATTTGAGCACAGATCTCAAACTTCCAGGCCCATCTCTTCCCTCCCACATTTTGTTTGGTGGTTCTCCACCCCATTCCTACTGCTCCAACTCCTGGCTGTTGCCTACTGCCTGTTGAGCTAGACAAGGTCCATCACCCAGACTTCTTTCTGCAACTAGAAGGCTGATAGCCCTTGAGGAGCTGACAGAACCATGACCCCTCAAAATGGAAAGAGAAAATTTACTAAGGATGAGATTTGCAACTTGCTGTGTTAGGTTCCATTACATGAAGCCAGGACTCTGAACTCTGGTTAGACTATGACGTGCAACTGTCCTTTCCTTTCT
The DNA here is from genome assembly GCF_027406575.1 of Nycticebus coucang. Classification (NCBI taxonomy): domain Eukaryota; kingdom Metazoa; phylum Chordata; class Mammalia; order Primates; family Lorisidae; genus Nycticebus; species Nycticebus coucang. Next base: position 44,653,976 of record NC_069801.1, on the reverse strand, counting down.
ACAGGAATTAGCTATGGAAGTTTTTTTCACCATGATAGGGCACCTGACTCTCCTGTATTCTGAGGTAGCAAATGTGATGTGAAAAATTGCCTTTGTAGCACACAGTGAAAGGTGGACTATTTCTCAGGGGCCTCATATGACGTTTGAATCTACAAGATGTCTTAATCTTTTGTATACTTCTCAATTACAGACTTACCTCATTCAATGGAATGAGTTTAGGAATAAGAGCTTTCTGGGGACAAAATAGTATGTTTACCAGGTGTCCCAAGCGGGCACTCAGAGGAAGAGATCGAAAGTTTGGTTCTGTGGAATAGCCTCATGACAGTGGGAGTAGAGCTGTTCTGAAGGGTGTGGCTCCTTTCCTACCCCTGATGGGGACAGCCACAGATCCCTCCCCCGGTGGTCAGGCAGCTCACAAAGAGCAAGTGCTCTCAGCTGCTCTTGGGCATGTCCCGTGGGGAAAACCCCTGGCAGCACAGACTTCCAGTGATGGGTTGAACAGGTCTGCCTAATTCCTGGATTCAGTATTAAGCAACTCAGTTGCCCATAGATAGATATTAGGTGCACTCTTCAATATCAGGCTTTTGGTCTTTAATAAAGGTAGTATTTGGGTCCTTGCTTTACTATTTGCTTTTATTTTCTCAATTAATTCAGAATTTAGGCTAAAAGAAAAAGGGGAATTATTTTTCCTCCTTTGAGCTCCAACAAAATATGAAAATTTACAAATAAATTATGGGGTGCAAATACATTAGAAGCCTACTAATCTATTAAAATCACATTTTTTAAGACTAACAATATAAAAATGTTCATAATGTATTATGGGTTGCAAAAAAGGAAAATACAATTATCATGTTTTTCAATCATTCTAAGATAGTACTTGTCAGCACTACCTGGGAACTTGTTAGCAATGCAAATTCTTGGACTCCAACTAAATCTACTGAATCAGAAACTATGACGTGTTGCCCAGTGATTTGTATTTTAACAAACCTAATTGTTACGTAATGTTACAGAATCATTTATTTTTAGCGGAAAGACAGTACTATATGTATATATGCTAAAATCTTAATAGTAATTTTTTTTGGGAAATCTGGCTACAGTTGTATATGTGTTTCTGTGTGTGTGTTTAAGAGTCAGTATAATCTAATACTAAAATAAATTATTCATTTCTCAGATGTTTATGTGGATTCCTTGGCTTACATCCCATCGATAAATCTGGGTCAACAATAATTCTTGATGTCATTCTGTAAATTAACATATTTCTCAAACCCAAGCAAGATTATAGATAATCGTGATTGATGAAAGTAAGATTGTAGATAATTGAGATTGATGAAAGTAGGTAATTTTTCTCCTTAAGAATTTTTTATTTTGAAGTAATGGTATATTCTTAGGAAACTGCAAAGGTAGAACTGAAAGGAGTTGACTTTAGTATCCCACCACCTTGCTAAAACTGCTTGTCACTTCCAGGAGAGCTTTTGTTTGTTTGCTCTGAAATTACTTGGGATTTTCTACATAAAGAATCATATCATTTATACACAAAGGCAGTTTTATTTCTTCCTCCCCAATCTGTACACCTTTTACCTCCTTTTCTTATTTTATGACACTAGCTAGAACTTTTAGTAAAATGTCAAACAGGAGTGAGAAGGGCATACTGTCCTTGTTCCTGATCTTAGGAGAAAGCATCCAGTTTCTCACCAGTATCATGTTAACTGTAATTATTTTTTCTTTATTAATGTTTTTTCCTTTGGCCTATTTTTTCACACCTTTTACTTCTATACAAATATTAGAAGCTCTATAGTGCATTGTTGCCTGTAGTTTTTCTTTCTACTGTCAATGGTTTTTTTTTTTTTAAAGAGACAGAGTCTCACCCTCAATAGAGTGCTCTGGCGTCACAGCTCACAGCAACCTCCAACTCCTGGGCTTAGGCTATTTTCTTGCCTCAGTCTCCTGAGTACCTGGGACTACGGGCACCCGCCACAATGCCCAGCTATTTTTTGTTGCATTTTGGCCAGGGCCGGGTTCAAACCCACTACCCTTGGTATATGGGGCCAGTGCCCTACCTCAGTGGGTAGGGCACTGCCCTACTGTCAAGGGTTTTAAAAATAAATTAACATACAAAAAATAAAATCTTCCACTTACCAAATATTTACTATTTCCATTATTTTTCATTCCTTTTTATTGGTCTATGTTTTCAACTAATTTGATTTTCCTTTTTTATGAGGAAGTTTCTGTAACATTTCTGGTAGTGAAGATCTGTTGGTAACAAATTCTTTTACCCCTTGTATGTCTGAAAAAGGTTTTATCTCACTTTTATTTTTGAAATTAATTATTTTTATTGAGATATAATTTAATATAACATAAAATTCACCCTTCTAAAGTACACATTTTATTGGTTTTTGGCATAATCAAAAAAATGCACAACCATTACTATTATAGTTCCAGAACATTAAAATAATCCCCAAAAGAAACTTGGTATTCATTAGTAGTTATTCCCTTTCTCCCCTATTCCTACCCCTGACAATCATTAATCTATTTTATCTCTATGTATTTGCCTATTATAGACATTGTGGAATATGATTAATGGAATCATATAAGATGTGCACTTCATTCAGTAAATCATTCTTTCTCTGGCTGAATAATATTCAATTGCATGGATATATGTGTACCACATTTTATTTATTATCACCTTTATTTTTGATGGCTGTTTTCTCTGGATATAGATTTCTGGTTGACAGCTTCTTTCTTTCAGCATTTTAAAGATCATATTCTTTGACTTGTTTCCAGTGAGGAGTTTGCATTCATTCTGATATTTTTCATCTGGATGTAATGTATTTTCTCAAAGATTGATTTTATTTTGTGGTCCCAGCAAATAACCATTACGAGAATATTTTTCAAGTTTTGATCTTTAGAAAATAATCTGTCCTAATTGTTTTAGTCCTATTGGAACAAGACTTAGTGTTCTGCTTGTATGCTGGCCTCAATTTAGATATTTTATGAATGAGAAACAGTATCTGAGCTACTACCTTTGCCTTTATCTTGACCTTGGAACAGAACAGTGGGTGCATTGATAGGGACTAGAGAGAAAGTGTTATCTTTCCATGACTGCTGGGAAATTTAGTTTGGCAGGCACTTAGTCAGGAGGTGTGGAAAGAGGTCCTCAGGAGGGTCCCAGGGAGTATTTACCTGGCTAATCAGATGGGCTTTAGAATCAGATTAACAGTGTCATATTTTGCCTCTAAAATTTATTAGCTATAGGGTCGTTGTTGGGGGTTCAGGTTCCTGGTTCCTTGAACCCAGTTGGCTTACTTTGATTACTCGGCCAAGCTAGAAAGGCATGGTGGGAATCAAAAGCAAAAGTAACCTGTACAAGTTTCAGTATAACAAAAAGAATTTTATTTAAGAATAAAGAGAAAGTTTAGAGCATTTCCAAAGAGAGTTGGAAGTGGGTCCCTCTCATGAATGAGAAGTGAGAGAGAGCTGCAAAGGCAGTGCTGAGGTGTAAATACCTATTTCTCTCAGTTTGAAATTGGTTGCAACTCTTTCAATGGCCTCACTGAGCCTCCCTGCACTATTGCTCTTTTTATTTGTCATTAATTATTTCTTTCCTTTTGGTCATTGGCTACCTGGGTTACTTCATACACATATTCTTTTCCTTTTTTGTTGTTGTTGTTGTTGAGAATTGCTAAGTGGTGAATGATCCTATGGGCCCTCCAGCCTTTATTGTTGAACAGGCCAGGTTTTTCTCCCATCCCCCTTGAAGCCCTTTTTTTTGTCTGTCCATTCTCAGTCTTGTGCTGGTTGTTTAACATTTTAGGCCTTATTTCTTACCCGTGAAATATAAATATTAGCAGCAGTACATAACTTTCGAATTAAATTAGATAATAGATTTAGATCATTTAGATTAGGGTTTTGGATATATGTTTTACAAACAAAAGTTAGTTGCTAACTTTTTTTTTAACTGACTTTTAAAGAATATGTTGCTTTCATTGAGGGATGGTACCTTTTTTTTTTTAAGAATAAAACCTAGGATTCATTCCAACATAATATACACATTAAGTTGTCTTCCTTTCCAGAGAGAAACCTGTGGAGGTACACTGCTGAGGTCAGGAGGGACATAGGCTTTTAAAACCCTTTACTTCCTTCAAGGGAAGGTTGGAGGGGATAATGTCAAACAAGTAAGATGTCCTTGGACATCATGTTATGACATCATGTCCTTGGATATCATCAAACCAGTATGCCCTTGGACATCATATTAGGCAGTCAAATCTTTATCAGAACAGGATGCAGGAATGGGCTAATTGGAGCAAATATCATTATAAAAACTATTCTGGTTGCCTGGTGAAGAATGTATTAGAAGAAGGAAGGTTACAGAAAGGTTAACTGTAAAGAGGCTTTTTTCTTTTATCAGCATTGCAGGAGAAATATGCTGGTGGCCTAGACTATAGCAGTGGCAGAGGACTGGAAAAATTGGAGATGTCTGATGTAGGTAAAAGTTATAACTGACGATTTCTACTCATTCTTAGATGTGGCATAAGGATGGGATGTGGCATAGGGTTAGGAAGGGTTAAAGAGAGGATTTCTGTTTTCTAGTTTGGGAAGCAAAGTGAATGGAAGGGTCAATTGCTAAGATAAAGACAAATTCCTGAGATACCCTGAAGGACATTGAGACTTATTATTTCTACCATCCTTTTCGAAACTCAGAATGAGACAGCATCTAAGAATCACCTAGACTCTTGATCCACAAAGATTCATCATCTCTGCGTGGTCCTTTCCCCAGAATCAAAGTTAAAGCTGGCAAAATGGTACCTACTCTAAAGAGACTTACCCTGCTGGGATGGGTTACCCTGTAGGCAGGTTAGAGCTATAGCTGTTCCAAGAATCAATGTGTATGAATAAATGTATTCCTGGTATTGATACCAGGGCATTTGCACTCTACTCATGGTTCTGCCGAGTACTGTTTCCATGACATAATTTAAAACATAGTTTCAAAATTAGAAGTTGGAACATTGATTGATTCCTTTAAAATTATATTTCATACCAGTCACTGTGTTTTTTTACATTTTATTTTTATTTCAGCTTAATGTGAGGGTACAAATAATTAGGTACAATGCTTGCATTTGTTAGGTAGAGTCTTCCTTGTCACTGTGTCCACACCCAAAATATTTGTCATAAACCCTTATCTTGTGCTGATTAAGTGGGAGCACACCAATTCCACTCCCTTCTCCCTTCTTCCTCTCCCTTGTTCTCCTTCTCCTCAATTTGAATTGAATGGTGTTTTTCTCTTATGTGAGCAGGTAATAGATCATCTAGACTCGTATAAGTATTGAGTAAATTGGATGTTTACTTTTCCACTCATGTGATAATTTAGTTAGAAGACTGTTCTTCAATTCAAAACAGGTTAATACAAAAGATGTAAAGTCTCCATCTTTTATGGCTGCATAGTATTCCACAGTGTGTACATGTGTGTTTGTGTATGTTTGTGTGTATGTATCATAGTTTATTTATTCATTCCTGGGTTGATAGGCATTTAGGTTGTTTCCACATCTTGGTGATTGTAAACTGAGCTGTGATAAACAATCTAGTGAGAATGTCCTTATGATAGAGTGATTTTTTTTTATGTTTTTTTTTTTTTTCTGGGTAGATGCCTAGTAATGGGATTGCAGAATCAAATGGGAGGTCTAATTTGAGTTCTTTGAGAATCCTCCATACTACTTCCCAAGAAGGCTGCATTAGTTTTCAGTCCCACCAACAGTGTAAAAGTGTCACTGTCTTTCCACACCTGCTCCAGCATCTGCAAATCTGGGACTTTTTGATGTGGGCTGTTCTCATGGGGTTAGGTGATATCTCAGGGTGGTTTTGATTTGCATTTCTCCATTGATTAGGGATGGTGAGCATTTTTCCATGTGTTTGTTAGCCATTTGTCTGTCTTCCTCAGAGAAGTTCTGTTCATATATCTTGCCCAGTGATATGTTGATTGTTAGCTCTTTTCTACAGAAAACCTTGAGTTTTCTGTAGATTCCAGTCACCAACCCTTTGTCAGATTCATAACATGCAAATATTTTTTCCCATTCCAAAGGTTGTTTATTTGCTTTGATTGTTGTGGCCTTGGCTGTGGCAGAAGTTTTTCAGTTGATTTAAGTCCCATTTGTTTATTTTTGTTCTTGTTGTGATCGCTACTGAAGTCTCCTTCATAAAATCTTTCCAGAGCACAACATCCTCAAGAGTTTTTCCCACACTTCTTTCCTAGGATTTTATCATTTTATGTGTTATATTTAAATATTTTATTCAACTGGAGCTTATTTTTGTAAGTGGTGAAAAGTGTGTGTCCAATTTCAGTCTTTTACATGTGGTTATCCAATCTCCCAGCACCATTTGTTGAATAGGGATCCTTTCCCCCAGTATATGATTTTGTTTGTTTTATCAAAGATTATGTAGTAGTAAGAGACTTGTTTTATCCCTTGGTTTTCTTTTTTTTTTTTTCATTTTCTCCAGTTGTCCCAATAAGTCCTTTATTTATTTTTTTTTTTTTTACTAAACCATAGCTGTGTACATTAGTATGATCATGGGGCACCATACACTTGGTTCATATATCGTTTGACACATTTTCATCACATTAGTTAACATAGCTTTTGTAGCATTTTCTTAGTTATTTTGCTAAGACCTTTACATTCCACATTTACTAGGATTCACATATACCCTTGTAAAATGCACCACAGGTGTAATCCCATTAGTCTCCCTTCTTCCGCCTCCCTCCCCCCTCCCTCCCCTCCCTTTCCCCTTTCTCCCTATTCTTAGGTTATAACTGGAATATAGCTTTCATGTGAAGGTCCTACATTAGTTTCATAATAAGCGTGAGTACATTGGGTACTTTTTCTTCCATTCTTGAGACACTTTACTAAGAAGAATATGTTCCAGCTCCATCCATGTAAACATGAAAGAGGTAAAGTCTCCATCTTTCTTTAAGGCTGCATAATATTCCATGGTGTACATATACCACAATTTATTGATCCATTCGTGGATCGATGGGCACTTGGGCTTTTTCCATGACTTAGCAATTATGAATAGGGCTGCAATAAATATTCTGATACAAATATCTTTGTTATGGTGTGATTTTTGGTCTTCTGGGTATATGCCCAGTAGGGGGATTACAGGATTGAATGGCAGATCTATTTTTAGATCTTTAAGTGTTCTCCATATCTCTTTCCAAAAAGGAATGTATTAATTTGCATTCCCACCAGCAGTGCAAAAGTGTTCCCTTTTCTCCACATCCACACCAACATCTCTGGTCTTGGGATTTTGTGATATAGGCTAGTCTCACTGGAGTTAGATGATATCTCAAAGTAGTTTTGATTTGCATTTCTCTGATGATTAAAGATGATGAGCATTTTTTCATATGTCTGAAGGCCATGCGCCTTTCTTCTTCAGAGAAGTTTCTCTTCAAGTCCCTTGCCCAGCCTGCAATGGGATCCCTTGTTCTTTTCTTGCTAATGCGTTTGAGTTCTCTGTGGATTCTGGTTATTAAACCCTTGTCGGAGACACAACCTGCAAATATCTTCTCCCGTTCTGAAGGCTGTTTGTTTGCTTTACTTACTGTGTTCTTGGCTGTGCAGAAGCTTTTTAGTTTGATCAAGTCCCAATAGTGTATTTTTGAAGCAGCTTCAATTGCCCGGGGGGTCTTTCTCATAAAAAACTCGCCCAACCCAATTTCTTCAAGGGTTTTCCCTACACTCTCTTCTAGTATTTTTATAGTTTCATGTCTTAGGTTTAAATCTTTAATCCAGTGAGAGTCTATCTTGGTTAATGGTGAGAGGTGTGGGTCCAGTTTCAGTCTTCTCCAGGTTGCCAGCCAGTTCACCCAGCACCATTTGTTAAATAGGGAATCTTTTCCCCACTGAATGTTTTTAATTGGCTTGTCAAAGATTAAATACCAGTAAGTAGCTGGATTCATCTCTTGGTTCTCTATTCTGTTCCAGACATCTACTTCTCTGTTTTTGTGCCAGTACCATGCTGTTTTGATCACTATCGATTTGTAGTATAGTCTGAGGTCTGGTAGCGTGATTCCTCCTGCTTTGTTTTTATTTTTGAGTAATGTCTTGGTTATTCGAGGTTTTTTCTGATTCCATATAAAATGAAGAATTATTTTTTCAAGATCTTTAAAGTATGACAGTGGAGCTTTAATGGGGATTGCGTTGAAATTATATATTGCTTTGGGTAGTATGGACATTTTAACAATGTTGATTTTTCCCAACCATGAGCATGGTATATTTTTCCATTTGTTAACATTCTCAGCTATCTCTTTTCTTAGAGTTTCATAGTTCTCCTTATATAGCTCTTTCACGTCCTTTGTTAGATAAACTCCCAAGTATTTCATCTTCTTTGGCACTACTGTGAATGGGATAGAGTCCTTAATTGTTTTTTCAACTTGACTGTTGTTGGTATATATGAAGGCTGCCGATTTATGAATGTTGATTTTGTAACCTGAGACACTGCTGTATTCCTTAATCACTTCTAAGAGTTTTGTAGTAGAGTCCCTAGTATTTTCCAGATATACAATCATATCATCTGCGAACAGTGAAAGTTTGATCTCTTCTGACCCTATGTGGATACCATTGATCGCCTTTTCTTCCCTAATTGCGGTGGCTAAAACTTCCATTACAATGTTAAAGAGCAATGGAGACAATGGGCAGCCTTGTCTGGTTCCATATCTAAGTGGAAATGATTCCAATTTAACTCCATTCAATATGATATTGGCTGTGAGTTTGCTGTAGATGGCCTCTATCAGTTTAAGAAATGTCCCTTCTATACCAATTTTCTTAAGTGTTCTAATCATGAATGGATGTTGGATGTTATCAAAAGCTTTTTCTGCATCAATTGAGAGAATCATATGGTCTTTGTTTTTTAATTTGTTTATGTGCTGGATTACATTTATAGATTTACGTATATTGAACCAGCCTGGAGACCCTGGGATAAAACCGACTTGGTCATGATGTATGATTTGTTTGATATGTTGCTGGATTCTGTTTGTTAGAATCTTGTTGAATATTTTTGCATCTATATTCATTAGTGATACTGGTCTATAATTTTCTTTTCTTGTTGGGTCTTTTCCTGGTTTGGGGATCAGGGTGATGTTTGCTTCATAGAACGTGTTAGGTAGTCTTCCTTCTTTTTCTACCTTTTGGAACAGGTTGAGTAGTATAGGTACTAATTCCTCTTTAAAGGTTTGGTAGAATTCTTACGTGAAACCATCTGGTCCCGGGCTTTTGTTTTTGGGGAGATTTTGTATGGTTGATGATATTTCTGAACTTGATATGGGCCTGTTCAACATTTCCACTTGTTTTTGATTAAATCTTGGAAGGTGACGTGTTTCCAAGTAACGGTCGATTTCCTTCAAATTTTCGTATTTCTGAGAGTATAGCTTCTTGTAATATTCATTAAGGATTTTTTGGATTTCTGAGGAGTCTGTTGTTATTTCATCTTTGTTATTTCTGATTGATGAGATTAGAGATTTTACTCTTTTTTTTCCTGATTAGGTTGGCCAAAGGTTTATCTATTTTGTTGACCTTTTCATAAAACCAGCTTTTTGATTTATTGATCTGTTGTATTATTCTTTTGTTTTCAATTTCATTTAGTTCTGCTCTGATTTTGGTTATTTCTTTTCTTCTACTGGGTTTGGGGTTGGATTGTTCTTCCATTTCCAGTCTCTTGAGATGTCCTATTAAGTTGCTTACTTCCTCTTTTTCCGTTCTCCTGAGGAAGGCTTGCAGTGCTATAAATTTCCCTCATAGAACTGCCTTTGCTGTGTCCCAGAGGTTCTGATAGTTCGTGTCTTCATTGTCGTTTTGTTCCAGAAATTTGGCAATTTCCTTCTTGATCTCATCTCTGACCCAGCTATCATTCAGCATAAGGTTATTTAACTTCCATGTTTTTGTATGTGTATGCAGATTCCTGTTGTTACTCATCTCAAGTTTTATTCCATGATGGTCCGAGAAGATGCATGGAATAATTTCTATTCCTTTAAATTTGCTGAGGTTAGACTTGTGACCTAAGATGTGATCGATTTTGGAGTAAGTTCCGTGGGCTGATGAGAAGTATGCGTATTCAGTTTTGTTGGGATGAAATGTTCTGTAGATGTCAGCTAAATCTAAATGCTGGATGGTTAGATTTAAATCTGGAATTTCTTTACTCAGCTTTTTGTTGGAGGATCGATCCAGCACTGCCAAAGGAGTGTTAAAATCTCCAACTATTATAGAGTTGGAGGAAATCAAGTTGCTCATGTCTGTTAGAGTTTCTCTTATAAATTGAGGTGCATTCTGGTTGGGTGCATAGATATTAATAATTGAAATCTCATCATATTGAGTCTTACCCTTAACAAATATGAAGTGACCATTTTTGTCCTTCCTTACTTTTGTTGGTTTAAAACCTATTGTGTCTGCAAATAAAATTGCAACTCCTGCTTTTTTCTGGATACCATTTGCCTGAAATATGGATGACCATCCTTTCACCCTGAGTCTGTATTTGTCTTTTAAGTTAAGATGTGACTCTTGTATGCAACAAATGTCTGGCCTGAGTTTTTGTATCCAGTCAGCTAACCTATGTCTCTTTAGAGGGCAGTTTAAGCCATTCACATTAATGAAGAGCATTGATAAGTTTGGTGAAATTTGGGGTATTGAGTTTTTTGACAGTCCAGTGGGCATTTTTAATCCTTTTGCCTTGTGGAAGTTAGAGTTTGATCAGAAGTTTCTGAGTGAGTTTACTTTTGTAGTAGAGGATTGGGTTGGTTATTATGGAGGATAGGTCTGAGAATATCCTGAACAGCTGGTTTAGTTATGGCAAATTTCTTTAGCATATGTATGTCATTAAAGTATTTAATTTCTCTGTCATAAATGAAACTCAGTTTAGCTGGGTACAAGATCCGGGGTTGAAAGTTATTTTGCTTGAGGAGATTAAACGTTGATGACCAGCCTCTTCTGGCTTGAAAAGTTTCAGCAGAGAGATCTGCAGTCATTCTAATGTTCTTCCCTTTGAAGGTAATAGATTTCTTTCTCCTGGCAGCTTTGAGAATTTTCTCCTTCATATTAACTTTAGTGAAGTTAATTATGATATGCCTGGGGGATGTCTTATTGGGGTTGAGTCGTGCTGGGGTTCTGAAGCTATCTGCTATCTGAATTTCAGGTTCTCTAGGCATGTCTGGAAAATTCTCTTTCATAATTTCATGCAGAAGGGCCTCTGCGCCCAGTGAGGCCACTTCATCTGTTTCAGGAATTCCTATGAGACGGATATTTGCCTTCTTCGAGTTATCCCAGAGCTCTCTGAGTGAGTGATCCATTTTTGCTCTCCATTTCTCTTCCTCTTTGAGAGTTTGGGAGCATTCAAATGCTTTATCTTCGATGTCGGAGATCCTTTCTTCTGCTTGGTCCATTCTGTTACTAAGGGATTCCGCTGTATTTTTCATATCTTTGAGGGCTGCAAATTCTTGTTTCAGTGTGTCTAAGTCTTTTGTGGTTTTGTCTTTAAATTCGTTAAATTCTTGAGACAGCTTTTGAATTTCTCCATGAATTCCTAATTCCATTTTGTTAATCTTGTTTGCCATCCAAATTCTGAATTCGATTTCTGACATCTCAGCCAGTTTTTTGTGAATGGGATCTTCAATTACATCTGCCGTATCTTTCCTTGGGGGGGTTGATCTATTCTGGTTATTCATGTTACCAGAGTTTTTCCGCTGATTCCGCCCCATGATTGTTTTACTCCCTTTGATTTTCCTCTAGTGTTTTGTCGAGGACCCGTACAGTGCTGTGGCCTGAGAAACTGGGGCCCTGTTTGGTGTAGAGGGGCTAAGTGGTTCTGACTTGTTTTCAGCTGGTTTCTATGTGACCCTAGTGAAACAGTTACTCTGGGTTGAAGTCTCAGCTGTGGAGAAATACCAGCAATTAAGTCACCCCACCCACCACAGGCAACAAATGGAAAAGGAAAATCAAACCTTCCTACAACCACACACCCAGGGCACCACCTGGATAGTCCCCAGGTGAGTGACTCAGTTCAAAAAGTCCAAGTCAATTGTCTCAGTCATCAGCTGCCTCAGGTGGGAGAGTTCAAGAGGTCCCTGGGAACTGGGTCACAGGGTCTGGTGGCTGCTCTAAAAGGCTTGCTCCAGTGCTGCGTGGAGTCAGGAAGAGCCACCAGTAAATAGATCCGTCTGGGAAGAATGATGCCTCCTTCCCCACCTTGCAGCTCTGTCACACCCAGTCTCTGCTAGCCACACAGGGCTGTGACCCAGTCAGTTGTCTGCAGTAAGCAGATACTCCAGGGGTTTGCACCTGCCTAAGTCACAGGGTAGTCTGTGTCTGCTCGACTAGGCCACTATTCTCTGTCTTTATCCAGTAGGGAGTGGTGTGGCCTGTCAACCTCGGGCACTTGATGGAGGCTGGAGGTGTTCACTCAGTTCCAGCCCCACCCTTAGTTTATGTTACTGGGTGAAGGGAACAACCCTGTGGGAGTTTTTTTCTGACCTTGCCAGATTCCTCTGCAGAGGAGAGGCTGATTTGAGTTCCCAGAACCTGTGTCTCAGGCCCTGTCTTTAGTCCTGCGGGTTTGTATTCGCAGCACAATCAGTTGTTGGCTGTAGCCTCTTGGCCTCCTTTGTCTATGGGGTGGTGATCCCCTAAGGGGCAGGTGCGTCTTAGGCTCAGTAGAGCAGTTCTCTGGATCAGCCCCACCCTAGGAGTTTCCCGGCTCTGCGGGTGTGTTTTCTAGTCCCCGTGTTCCACCCAGGTCGGTACCGTCTCAGGAAAACCCTTTACTCACGGGGCCTGTGTTTCAGTCCCAGGTCCGTTCTATGGTGGTTGCCATCTGAGAAGATGCTCGGCCTCATCTGGTTGCCCAGGAAGACAGGAGGAGAGGCTATGGGATATCTGGGGGTGGGCCTTGTTATTGCTGAAGATCGCTGTTGCTCTGCACCTCGGGGCACCACTGCTCCAGTCTAATTCCCTCTCAGCCGACCATTGTCTTCTCGCTCCTTTGCTACAGTGTCAGCACTGGCCAGCTGCAGTCCAGGTCCTGTCTATACCTCTTGAGAGTTCAGCCAAGAATCTGGACTCCTGAGGGGGCAGGTCTCCAGATCACGGAGTGAGAGTGGAGGGGGGGTGTTAGAAGCTCAGGGTTACAGGTCATAACACCAAGCTCATTGAGTCCAAATGGACAAATAAACAGATACAAAGGTTACCAGGCACATGGACCCATAGATACAGAGATAGACGGAAACACATAAACATACAAGCAATAGCCACGACAACAGCAATATAAGAACAACTGCAATAAAAACAGTGATAATCGTAAAATAATTAGGAAAAAAAAGGAAAAAAAAAGAGAAAAAAAAGAGAAAAAAAAGAGAAAAAAGTGGTGGTTAGAAGGAATGTTAAGTGAGAAGAAAGAAGAAATTAAAATTAGAAGACATAGAAATAAAAAATGTATCTATATAAAATGTAATAATAAAAAATTATCGAAATCTCCTCTAAGAAAATGGTGAGGAAAAATCAGACAAAAAGAAAACAACAGCAAAAAAAAAACCCATGAAAACCAAAAAAAAAAAAAAGGGCACCAACTGCAAAAATATTCTTATGGTAGAAATATACCTATAAATGTCTATATGTCTGCTGTAGGGTCAACTTTCGTAGGAATATATTCATACTGCAATATACTTTCTGGACACCAGGTTGCGCTGTGAGTGGTTTTGAGACTTATACCTGGTTTATAGTTTATACCATTACCATGGTAACCACCTTCCATGGCCGATCGCCATTTTGGAGTTTCTGTAAAAGTTTGTTGCCTAAGAATTGTGCAACCTCGGCTGTTCTCCTCCGGACAGCACTTGTGACCGACCCTCCCACTCAGTGCAGGTGTCCACGCTTCCTAAGTTCCTCCACTCTGCTCCCAGGTGCCCCCGCAAACTGGCGACTGCAATGGGCCATAAGGGGAGTGGTGCTGAGTTCCCGCGGTGTCTCCTGAAGCTGGTTCCCGCGGCTTCAGTTGCTCCGCGGCCCCAGAAGCCAAAGCCGGTCCTGGGCTTCAAGCCGTTCCGTGGTTGGAGCGCTTGTGGGATTTATTCTGAGTTTTATGGTTCAGTTTTGGATGGGCGGCTGCCAGTTCGCTGCACAGTCTGAACCGCCAGCCCCCTCCAACACCTGGGGGAAAGGTGCCCGCCCTTTTGGGTAGTTCAAAATGTCTGTTTCCCGGGCAGGATCCCTTCCCTTCAATTGTCCAACAGTTTGCCCAGCTCCCTGTGGTTTTGAGTGGCTCTCCTTTCGGATGCCTCCCTCAGTTCAGGATTAATTACTTGTCAATTGGATTTTGTCAGCATTTACAAGCTGCTGACCTCCGTGGGGGAGGGGCCTGCTGGCCGGCACGGCCGAGCAGGGAAGATTCTCTACAACAGAGTGTGTGATTTTAAATTACCCTTCATATATAGCAAACTGCCAGTTCGCTGGGCTTCTCCAGCTGTCTGTCCACTCCAATAATCCACACACAGGGAAGGTCCAGACTGCCTTTCCTCTCACCTGGTGGCTTGGGAGAGTTGGGGTACACGTCCGTCCTGTCCGCCATCATGCTCCGCCCCCCTATCCATTGGTTTTCTATTGTGTTCCATGTGTTTCTGTCTCTATTTTTGTGCTAATCTCTGCTGTTTTTTTTTTTTTTATCACTGTGTATTTGTAATATAACCTAAATTCTGGTAGAGTGATGCCTCTGGCTTGGTTTTTATCACTAAGAATTGCCTTGGCTATATGAGGTTTTTGTTTTTTTGTTTTTTTCTTGTTCCATACAAAATAAAGAACTAGTTTTTTGAGTTCTTCAAAGTATGATGTTGGTATTTTAATGGGGATTGCACTGAATCCATAGATTGCTTTGGGTAGTATAGACATTTTAACAATGTTGATTCTTACCAGCCAAGAGCATGGTATGTTCTTCCATTTGTTATTGTCTTCTGTTGTTTATTTTCTCAGGTTTCATAATTCTGTTTGTAGAAATTCTTCACATCTTCTGTTAGGTATTTCTTTCATAGGTATTTCCTTTACTTTGAAGCTACTGTGAAGGGAAATGTGCCTTTGTTTAGCTTCTCAACATGGCTGTTATTGGCATATACAAAAGCTACTGAGTGGTGGATATTAATTTTGTACCCTGAGACATTACTATATTTCTTGATAACTTCCAGAAGTCTTGTTGTTGAGTCTCTGGAGTTCTCTAAGTATAAGTTCATATCATTAGCTCAGAGCAAGAGTTTAACTTCATCTGAACCCATTTGGATGCCCTTTATATCCTTTTGCCTAATTGCTTTAGCTGGAACTTCCAGAACTATGTTGAACAGTAGTGGTGATAGAGGACATCCTTGTCTGGTTTCATTTCTAAGTGGAAAGTTTTCAGTTTTACTCCATTCGGTATAATGTTAGCTGAGGGTTTGTCATAGATGGCTTCAATCAGCTTTAGAAATGTGCCACCTATGCCTATGTTCTCAAGTGTTCTTGTTAGAAAAGGGTGATGAATTTTACCAAATGCTTTTTTTCTGCATCTATTTAGAGGATCATGTGGTCTTTGTTTTAGCTTTTATTGATATGGTGAATTATATTTATGGATTTGCATATGTGACACCAGACTTGCATATCTGGCATGAAGCCTACTTAATCATTATGTATGATTTTTTAATATGTAGCTGTAATCTATTAGCAAAGATTTTATTGAGTATTTTTGCATCTATATTCATTAGTGAAATTGGTCTGTAGTTTTCCTTTTCAGTTGAGTCCTTTCCTGGTTTCAGTATCAGGGTGATGTTTGCTTCATAGAACCTGTTGGGGAAACTTTTTTCCTTCTCAATGTTTTGGAGTAGGTTTTGAAGTATAGGTACAAGCTCTTCATTGAAAGTTTGATTTAATTATGGTGTGAAATCATCTGATCTAGGGCTTTTTTTGTTGGAAATTTTTTTTTTATTGTTTCTTCAATTTCTGGGCTTGACATTGGTCTGTTCAAGAGATCTATTTCTTCCTAGTTGTACTCTAGGGAGACAGTGTGATTCCAGGTATTGGTCCATTTCCTCTACATTGTCAAATTTCTGGGCATACAGTTTCTTGTAGTAGTCAGAGATAATCTCTTGTATCTCTGTGGTATCTGTTGTTATTTTTCCTTTTTCATTTCTGATTGAGGCTATTAGAGATTTTACTTTTCTGTTTCTAGTTAATCTGGACAAAACTTTATCAGTTACGTTTATCTTTTCAAAAAACTAACATTTTGTTCCATTAATATTTTGAATGATTCTATTGTTTTCAATTTCATTTATTTCTGATTTAATTGTGATTATTTCCTTTCTTTTGCTATGTTTTGGATTGGATTGCTCTTCCTTTTCCATTTCCTTAAAGTGATTCATTAATTTATTGATGTGCTCTCTTTCTGTTTTTTGGATGTAAGTATCTAATGTGATCAATTTCCCTCTTACGACTGCTTTTGTAGTATCCCACAGGTTTTGCTAGCTTGTAGCTTATTGTTGTTATGTTTGAGGAATTTAAGAATTTCTTCATTTATCTCCTCCTTGACTCAACTGTCATTAAGCAAAGGCTATTTAGTCCTCAATGCCTCTGTGTAGGAATAAAAATTTTTGTTGGAGTTGAGTTCCACCTTTATTGCCTTGTGATCTGAAATGATACAAAGCATAATTTCAATTCATTTAATTTTGTTAGGTTTGATTTGTGCCCTAGGATATGATCTATTTTGGAGAATATTCCACAGGCTAATGAGAAGAAGGTATATTTTTTAGCTTCTAAAATTGTGGGTTGTCCATTATGCCCAGTTTTTCTAGGGTTACATTTAAATCTCTTGTATCTTTGTTTAGTTTTGGTTTGGAGGAACTATCCAGTTCTGTCAGAGGGGTATTAAAGCCTCCAACTATTATGATGTTGCTCAGACTAATCAATGTCTATTTCACAAATCTGGGAGCATTTAAGTTGGGTGCAGAAATATTTAGAATTGAAATGTCCTCTTTTTGTAGTCTTCCTTTGACTGGTATAAAATGTCCATCTTTGTCTTTCTTAACTTTAGTTGCTTAAATCCCCTTGTATGTGAAAATAAGAGTGTGACCCATCCTTTCTTCTGATTTTCATTTGTGTGAATTATTGTTTTCCAACCCTTCACCCTGAGTCTTGTTTTGTCTTTCAAAGTTGGGCCTGTTACCTGGAGACAGCATATGAATGACTTGTACTTTAGTCTGTATAGCCAGCCTGTGCCTCTTCAGTGAGGAATTCAAGCCATTTACATTTATTGAGAGAATTGATAAATGTGATAGAATTTTATTCATCTTATTTTATGAAAGTCCATTGCTTATTTTTATCCTTCCACCATTGTGGAAGCTAGGATTTGTCCTTTAGTTTCTGGGTGTTTAACATGCTAGTGGTCCATTGTGAAGGTCAGTGTGGAGAGTTGTTCTAATTATTTTCTGTAGAGCTGGTCTTTTGGTGAATTTCCTCAATTTTTGCATGTCAGTAAAAGATTTAATTTCTCCATCAATTTTGAAGCTTAATTTAGCTGCATACAGAATTCTGGGCTGAATTTTATTTTGTTTAAGGAGGTTAAAGGTAGATTACTATTTTCTTCTGGGTTACAAAGATTCAGCTGAAAAGTCTGCTGTCACCCTGATGGATCTGCCCCAGGGTAGGTCAATTGGCACTTAACTCCTGCTTCTTGCAGAATTTTCTCTTTCATCTTGACTTTGGACAGGTTCATTACAATGTGTCTTGGAGGTGTTCTGTTTGTGTTGAGATGACCCGGGGTTCAATATCCCTCTAAAAAGAGTGTCAGAATCTTTGTTGATGTTTGGGAAATTTTTATTTATATTTTTCAGTAGGATTTCCATTCTTTCAGTCATTCTTCTTCACCTTTAGAGATACCAATAATTTGTATATTTCAACAATTCATGAAGTCCTATAATTCTCTAAATAACTATTCTGCTTTTTTCTCTTCTTTTGTGCCTTGTAAACTTCCTGTGTTAGCTCAAGAGTTTTATCCTCAAGTTCTGTGATTCTTTCTTTTCCTTGGTCTAATCTGTTATTGATCTTTTCTAATGAATCTTTAAGTTCCCTAACTGACTCCTTCAAGTCTTTAAGTTCTGCTATTCCTTTCTAAATTATTTATCTTTCATCTTACATCATTTTTTGTGTTTGTCTTGGATTTCCTTTTGATTATTTTCCATGTTCCCTTCAATTCCCTTCATTGTTTTTGCCATCTATATTTTAGAATCTCTTTCTGTCACCCCTCTTACTTTTTTTATAGGTGGAAGCCTTTGCAAAACTACCTTATGATCTCTGTGGTAGTTGCTCTATTCTGGTTTTTCATGTTGTCAGAATTTTTTCAGTGTTTCCTCCTCACATCTGTTTTCTTGTTCACTTCCTTTCCCTACTTTTTCCTCTCACTTCCTCTATCTCTTTAAATTACTTTGTCTCTGTGCTTAGGTGTTGAAGTTTTATTTTGATATAGAGCAAAAGGAAAAGAAGGGTAAAGAGTGAGAAGAGAGAAAGAAAGAAGAAATAAGGAAAAAATGAGGGGAGACATGAAAGAATTTAAAAAAGGAGCAAAGTAAAGAAAGTGAGAAAGAGAGAGACAGGAGAAATGGTAGTGTTTGGCATAGTGTTTTGAGCCCCACCTGCAATTTCAGGCCTCTGGGGTGCTGGGTTGGGTAGGTGGCTTGAGGTCAGGAGATCCTTATCAGCCTTGGCAAAAGCAAGACTCCACCTCTGCCAAATATAGAAAAAAAATCAGTAGTATGTCACAGTGAGGAACTATCAATACCATCTTCCAAAGGCCAAAGCTAGAAGGACACCCTTGACAGGAGAGTCCAGGCCTCCTTTAGCCACGCCAATGCCAGGCCCCCCAAACCCAGGCCTCAGAGTGAGGCTCTGTCCCATAAATAGAACACATAATGAAATACAATAAAGCAGATAAAATAATAATAATAATAATAATAATGGATAAGGAAAATTAAAAATAAAACTGTATAAGATTAAAAAAGGTATATAATAATAGTTGTATAAGATATTTATGTGGGAAATATGAGAAAAGTAGAAAAATCTCTAGCAAAAGAGAGAAAAGGAGAGAAATAGAAAGAAAGAATAAAAGGGGCTGAAACCCTCTAGTAGAAATGGAGCCTTATGTATTGAAGAAAGTGAAAATGAAAAAATAAAAATACAACCAAACCAAACCAACAAACAAAAAACCCCAAGAAAAAAATTGAGAGAAGAAAAAAATATACATTGTAATACATTGCCTGGACCCAAAGTGGCACTTTGGGGTTATGACAGGCAAAACACACATGCTGGTATTGCTGTATAAGGTGAGGACCACAAGACACTATCTAATTGACAAGGTGAGCTGGTTCCATTTTCCTGACTTATTTGCCCTCAATTAGGGCTTGGTAATTTCACAAGCATTCAGTTCCCATAGGACTGGGGTCCTGAAGCTCTTGCCAAATTTCTTAGGAGGAACACCTTCCAAACAGTACCCCTGGCCACAAAGTGGCTTTCCCAGGGGTGTAGAAGCTCTTCAACTCACCCAAAGGATGGCTGCCCAAGCTCAGCAGGTGTGTCAGAGATGGTTGTGCACTACAACAGTTCCATTGGATGGCCTTCCCACTATGGTGGTGCCTAGCTAGTAGCCAAGCAGATGGGAGTTCTATCCCACCTGGCAATTCAATCCAAGCTGCTAGATGCTATTTGAGTTTACTCACTTCCTTAAACCCTTCCAAGACATGAATTTCTTAAGGGACCTTATATGATGGTTTCTGGGGCTTTTTTTCTTAATAGCGCCATTATTTCTGAATTTCAGCCTTATATCATTCTGCCCCCTTTGCTTCACTGAAATGTATGGTATTTCTTCACTCAACCAGGCTAGTTTGGAATGTATTTGTTTTTGTTTTTGATTCCTTTGGCCACAGTAAAGAAATTTTCTCCAAGCAGAAAGCTGAAGCAGTCACAGGATTCATTTCACTGATTTTCTTGTGTTTGTTTTCTAAAATCTAATTTAAAAAACCCTTATATTATATATTTTCTCATGTTGTCATTTTTATTTATGTTATGCCCTTTACATCTTCCTGATAAATGTAATTAGAAGCTGTCTCAAATGTGTTGTTTTCTCATGCCAAGAGAATAGCAGGTGAGGAAAGTTGTCACTATCTTGGCAGGGGTAATGTATCAGGGAGTGGTAGAGCTCATATTACACAATGTAGGTAAAATACTTGCTTATGTGTGGGTGCTATCATTTGAATATTTGATCCTTACAAATATCATGGGAAATTTTATGCATAATGTTAGAGGTGGGTCCTAATGGGAGGTGTCTGAGTCATGGGAACAGATGCCTCATGAATGGCTTGGTGCAGTCCTCATGGTAATGAGTTCTCACTCTATTAGTTTTCATGAGACCTGTTTGTTTAAAAGAACCTTGTAAAAAAGAATCTTTTACCTCCCTCCCATCTTTCTCCTGTTTCCTTTCATGAAGTATGATCTCTGCACACGCTGGCTCCTCTTCACCTACTGTCATGAGTAGAAGCAACCTGATGCCCTCACTAGATGCCAATCTTTCAACCAGCAGAATCTCAGCCAAATAAACTGTTTTCTTTCTTTATAAGTAACCAAGTCTCAGGTTTCCTCTATAGTAACACAAATGGACTAAGACAACGAGGTTAATCTCAGTTGGTCTGGATTGACTGCATGCTTATCCTCATATTGACCATGATCAATGATATAAAATCTACTAACTAATGATAAATGATGTTCTGAAACCATGGGTCTTTCAGTTGCTTCAAAGCAATATGTAGAATTGCTTAGTAAGGAAATGAAAAATGATGAAGATAACTGGATATTTGATTGGCATCTGATTTTGGTTGAACCTGAGAGTAAGAAACCAGGTTCAAAGATTGAGTCTGATAGCTAAAATAGTCTTATGTGTCCAGTTTAATATGTGACCCCTACCATGAACATGAATTTTAGGTTTCCTGGAACTGAGGTGCTTCACATAAACAATGATGATGTTTTGAGACCTGGAGATGCTGTGTACTCTGTTTAATAAAATCTAGTAATAGATGGACAAAGAAACCTGCTCATAAAAATCCTGAATCCTGTTCAATGTTTATATCGCTACTGCTATTCACTCTACTTTATTCTTTGTAATGAAACTGTTTTGTGAGTAAAACTAAGTCTGTGATTCAGTTCAACTAATCAAATACTTACATAATTTAAATAATTTGGCACCCAGGTAATCCACAGGACTTTCTTTTAGTATTCCATTTCTAATTTTTTTAAAATAAATTTCATTGAACTGTCATTTGCATTTTATAGAGTACCCATTTATGGTACAGTGTGATGCATTTTGAGAACTGTATATCATGCCATATTCAAGGGTTAGAAGCTATGCCCATTCAAGAGTTAGAACCTTTACATAATGCTCAAAAGCTACCTCTTGCCCCCTTGCCATCTTCTTTGCCAAATCATCACATAAAATGGGAAAATACAACTATGCCTTCAGAGATAATAGATAAAAATGTCTTAGTAGACCCTTTAGGGGTAAGGGATAAGCTCATACCAGTTGACTCACAGAGATGCTGTGGAGAATAGCTGCAGGTGAAAGAAATCTGGAATGGGTAGAAAAGGCAGATGGTATGCATTAGTTGTGGCTTTCCAACCAGCTGTGATGTCACCAGGACAGACAAGATAACAATTAAACTCCAAAATAAATTCCCAATACATGTACAATGAATGTGTATCAAGCTCTGATGGACCACTCAGATTTCCATTCAGGGCTGAATCACCCATTCCCCAATATGCTTAGAACATTGATGGTTACAATTTCTCAGCTAAGTGCCTCATTGGGAATTACTGTCAGCCAAAGCAAGGACCCTTACCAAAGTTCATGCATTACCTTAAGGCACATGAGCAGCTTGTACTAATGACTGGTCCTTGTGGTATAAAGGCCTGGCCTACCCACTTCAGGCTGGACACCCTTAAAGGGCCATCATATTTTCCAGTGGAATATTTGTTTTCACTCCATTTCACTTTGAGAATTACTTTTGCTGAATCCTACCTATTTCACTTGACTATCAGTGTTGATAAAAAGTGTATACCCCAACAAACTTCCTGCACCCAATTTTACATATTCTAAAGTCAATTTTCTAAAATCCTCATCAAAAGTAGGTTTTTATTATGTAATTTCCAGAGAGAAAAATCTGACACAAAGTTTTTGTCCTTGCCAGTTGTCAGATAAATTAAGGATGAGATAAATAAATGGAGCAACACCCACAATCAGGGACTGGAAGTCTCAATATACCAATTATCTTTGATCAAAATTCTAGCAGGTTTATTTAGCTGGAAGTTGTTATGTAATTCTACAGTTTCTACAAATGAAAGAATAGCAGCCTTGGATTCATGTGAAACTCATTACTCTAGTCCAAGCACAGACAATCCTGCTAAATTTCAAAGGGGCTTATGACAAAACTATTAGTCAGCCTTCAGTGGTTCCATCCTGGAATGTGGGTAGAGTCTTTAGACATGGGGGGAATTATGGTCTTCCATTTTTTTCCTAGGAAGTGACTTATAATGAAAAGAAATATATATATATATGTATATTTGAGACAGAGCCTCAAGCTGTTGCCCTTGGTAGAGTGCCGTAGCATTACAGCTCACAGCAACCTCCATCTGTTGGGCTCAAGCAATTCTGTCTCCACCTTCCAAGTAGGTAGGATTACAGGCACCGGCCACAACCCCTGGCTATTTTTTTTGGGTTGCAGCCATCATCGTTGTTTGGCAGGTCCAGGCTGTATTCTAACACGCCAGCTCAAGTGTATGTGGCTGGCACCTTAGCAGCTTTAGCCACAGGCACTGAGCCATAATGAAAATAAATATTTACTGATCCTCCAAGGGTCAGAATGTGTAGAGGAAAAACTTTAGATGGCTTGACTTTCAACCTCCTCTTCCAGGAGTTCAGCAGAGAAATGGCTTAGTACGTCTGAGCTAGCTCAACAGAACAGGCTAAGACTAGCCCCTTCCTTGACCCTAAAGCCACATTTGTTTTAGAGTAACATCAATGTTTTTTGCTCTGGTCCCTTAAATAAGTAGAGCATTACAACAGCAGAGGCTCCTTCCTCAGGAACACTGGCCAGGATGTCTGCAGTCTAGCTATGCCTGAGTTAAACATAACTTTGTATGGGATAATGAAAATTTAAGGATGTGTCTATGATCCTCTACATCTTTAAGTTATTCCCTGAATGAGCCTCATTTTATACCAGAACTTGGTGGTGCTAGTGGCTTATGTCTTTGCCCCTTTTTAGAATACAATTAATAAAGTATCACAAGAATGGAAAAATAAATATCCAGTGTACTCTATACTAATATGAAACCAGTATATAAACAAGTACATGCTCATATGAACAATAAAACACAAAGATAATCTAATACATTGGTAGAGGGAGGTGGAGGGATGGTGAGGATAATTGACATAAGGAGGGAGGGTGTGAAGAAGGATCTCACCTATTGCGCACATAGTGAGGGAATATATCATGCCCAGTGGGTGTGGGGCTCTTTTACAACTGAAACTTTACCCTGGAAGTGAGAACAATGTAATCTGAGAATTTGTACTCTCATATTAATTTGATTTAAAAAATAAAGATAAATAAAATCATCTGTGGATCAAACAGTTTTCAGCAGAGGTTGCCTAAGCCTTGACCAGGTTCCTGTTATTGTAAAAATCCCATTGTTTTGTTAATGAAAATAAAAGCATTAAAAATTATTTTCCAAGTGTTTTTCTTGAATGCAATATAACTTTTAGGGAGAAGACAGAACTGGTGTAGGGAAAATAAAAAAAAGATAGTATTCAGTAGGGGCCGGATGAGTAAGAGAAAACTAAATTATGTTTACAAGAGTAACTTGCAAAGGATATAACACTTAATATGGAAAGAATTCCCCTTCTTTCCCAACATTTTCTTGATATGGAAGAAAGATCTAGGGAAAAATACATGAAGAAAGACACCCTTGTTTCAGATAACATCTCAGGCCAAGACATGGCATGTGGTAACACGTCTGTTGCAAATAAGTAGCATAACACAGAAACTTCTTGGACAATTCAGGATAAACTGCAGCTGTATTTGAGCATTTAAGATTTCATAGTGTGTAAAACAGACACCTTGCTGTTTCCCTATGAAGTGATATTGATTTCAGATGGCAGGAAATAAAGTTTGGCTGTCAGGGGATAGGTAGAAGCTCTGGTAAGCAGAGTGCCTACTTTGACTTTCCTTAAGTGTTCCTGACAATTGGTGTGAGAGCACTGCTGAAGGAACAGCACTGTTGAAGGCAACTTTTAAAGGACCTGGAAAGATATTTTCCCTGGATTTTGGAGTTCAAGTAAGTCATTAGACTGTTGATGAGGATTAGATACAAAGCTATTTCTGACCTGGCCTTTGGGTTCCTTCAGCTCTAATTCAGTAATGTTCTCACACTCCTTCCATCACAGAATAATGTTATCTGGGGATTTAGAAAGGGAACAGTCAGTGAGATCCATCATAAGAAATGATTTGCTATCAAATTATATTAACGGATTTTGATAAATGAAAATTGGTCAAATCACCCCTGAGTTCCAGATATTGTGCCACTCCTCAGTCTCCTTTGTAAAGAACCAAAAGAAAACTGATAGTATTGCTAATATTTAGACCTGATAGATGCTGTGGTAAGGGTCCTAGTGACCAAGACTCTATTCCTGAAATATAGATGGCAAAGTCATTAAATATTAATACCAACTAACATGTTGTTACATTGTATTTTTGTAGGTGGCTTTTAAAAATAGACTAATGGAGGTATGATTGACATGCAACAAACTGCATATATTTAAGATGAATAATTTGTAAGTTTTATATTATTACAATGTAATAATGTATTGGTATAGATTTTCCTCTAAATAGTGCTAGGACAGGATCCCACAAATTTTATATTTTATTTTCTTTTAGTTCAAAGGATTTTATTTTTATTTATTTGTTTATTTTTATTATTATTTTTTTGGCTGTGCCAGGTTTGAACCTGCCACCTCCAGTATATGGGGCTGGCACCCTAAAGAATTTTAAGAATTCCTCTTTGATACAGGAGTTAAGAAGTTTTATAGATTTTAAATATTTAGGGATTGTCACATATCCTTCTGCTATTGTTTATTAATTTAACTCCATATAATTGAAGAGCATACATTTTATGATTTCTATTTTTGAGATAATTTAAAGTTTGTCTTGTTTATAGTTTGTCTAGAATTTAGAATGGCCTAGAATTGTTCTACCTTGATTCATATTTTAGTTAGACTTGTGAAGGATTTGATATTCCACTATTATTGGTTAGATTTTTCTGTAATTTTCCATTAGGTTAATTTAGTTTAGAGTCTTGCTCAAGTCATTATTAACTTCCCTCCTCATTCTTCTGTCAAAAACTAAAGAAGAAATGTTAAAGTTTCTAATCCTAATTGTGGCTTTGACTATTTCCCCTTTCAGATCTATCATTATTTACTTTATGTATTTTTGAAATTCTGTTGTTATAGGCATTTACACTTTTGATAGTTATGAATTTTTTAAATTTTAGAATATTAAAGGGTATGAATATTTTGTTTACATACTTCAGTTTGTATAGTTTGAGTCAAAGTGTGCCCTTGACCCAGATAGTATGCACTGTACTCTATAGGTATGAATTTGTCCAACCACTCTTCCACCTTCCCCAGCTTGATTTTCATTGAGATTTATTTCCATATGTGCACTTAAGTCTTGATTGATGAGCCCCAAATTTGATTGACTACATGAGTTTATTTCTCCAATCTTGTGATGTTTCACTTAGAAGAATGGTTTCCAGTTCCAACCAGGTTGTCACAAAAGATACTAGATCACTATTATTTTTTATGGCTGAATAGTACTCCATGGTATGCATATGCCACATTTTATCAATACATTCATATATTGGTGGGCACTTGGGTTGTTTCCCCATCTTTGTGATTGTGAATTGTGCTACCATAAACATTAGAGTGCAAGTGTTTTTTTTTTTTTTTTTCATAAAATGACCTTTTACCCTGTGGGAAATCCCGATGGTGGGATTGCAGCATCCAATGGTAGGTCTGGTTTAATTTCTTTGAGCTATCTCCATACAAGTTTCCACAGAGGTTGTATTAGTTTGCAGTCCTACTAACAGTTCCTTTCTGTCTGCATTCATGCCAGCCCTTGTTGTTTAGGAAAGCTTTGGTAATAGCCATTCTCATTGGAATTAGGTGATACCACATTGTGGTTTTGATTTGCATTTCCCTAATGATTAAAGATATTGAACATTTTTTCATGTGTGTCTTGGCCATTAGACTACCTTCTCTTGAAAAATTTCTGTTCTTGTTTTTCACTCACTTTTTAATGTGGTTGTTTCTTTTTTTCTTGCTTATTTTCTTAAGCACTTTGTAGATTCTGGTTCTGGTTATCAGCCATTTATCAGAAATATAGCACACAAATATTTTATCCCATTCTGTGGGTTATCTATCTAATTTATTAGAGGTGCCCTTGGCTGTGTAGAACCTTTTTAAATTTGAGCAGGTCCCTATTGTTTACTTTTGTTGTTGCTGTGATTGCTTTTGAGGTCTTCGTAAAATCTTTCCTAAGGCTGATGTCTATAAAACTTTTTCCAACATTTTCTTCTAGAATTCATATATTTTTATGTCTTAGGTTTAACTCTTTTATTCATCATGAATTAATTTTTGTGGGTGGTGAAAGGTACAGATACTGTTTCAGTCTTTTACAGGTGGCTATCCAATTTTCCCAGCATCATTTATAGAATAGGGATTCTTTTCCCTAGTGTGTGTTTTTAACTATTTTGTCAAAAATCTATCAGGAATATGAGGACAGTTTAACTATTGGTTCTCTGTTCTCATTTATAAGTCTAGGACTCAGTTTTTGTGCCAAGATCATGGTTTTTGGTTAGTGTAGACTTCTAGTGTAGCTTGACATCTGGTAAAGTGATGCCTCCTACTTTTTTCTTATTACATGAGATTGTACTGGGTATTCAGTGTCTTTTCTGATTCCATACAAAGCATAGAACTACCATTTGTAGACCATCAAAAAATGCATTGGTATTTTAATGAGGTTTGCATTGAATATATAAATTACTTTGTGTAGTATAGCCATTTTACTTCTTCTTCTTTTTTTTTTTTTTTTTTTGTAGAGACAGAGTTTCACTTTATTGCCCTCGGTAGAGTGCCGTGGCATCACACAGCTCACAGCAACGTCCAACTCCTGGGCTTAGGCGATTCTCCTGCCTCAGCCTCCCAAGTAGCTGGGACTACAGGCACCCGCCACAACGCCCGGCTATTTTTTTGTTGCAGTTTGGCCGGGGCTGGGTTTGAACCCGCCACCCTCGGTATATGGGGCCGGCGCCCTGCTCCCTGAGCCACAGGCGCCACCCAGTATAGCCATTTTAATAAAGTTGATGCTTCCAATTCGTGAGCATGATGTGTTTTTCCACTAGTTTACCTCCTCTGCAATTCCTTTCCTTAGTGTTTCATAGCCCTTCTTATAGTGGTCTTTCACTCTCTTAGGTATATATTCCTAGGTATTTTATTTTCTTTGTTGCTAATGAGAAAAGTATTACATCTTTTATTTAATTCTCAGTTTGGCAGGCATTGGTGTATATGAAAGCTACTGGTTGGTGTACATTTATTTGGTAGCCTGATACTTTACTGAATTTATTTATCAATTCCAGGAGTTTCTTCATTGCATCTTTGGGGTTTTCTAGATACAAGATATGTCATCAGAAAGGAGCAATAATTTGACCTCTCGAATAAATTCTAGTCTTTCATTGCACAATCGGGTGGCTGTAGTCAACAAAACAATGATAAGTGTTCGAGGTGATGGATATGCTATTTACCTTAATTTGATTATTACAAATTGTACTCATGTATCAAATCATCACATTGTACCCCATAAATATGTGTAATGATTGTGTCAATTAAAAATAAAATAAAACTTAAAAAAATAATTTGACCTCTTTGTTACACATTTGGTTACTGTGGATTGCCTTCTCTTGCCTGATATCTCTGGCTAGGACTTCCAGCACTGTGTTGAACAGAAGTGGAGATATTGGGCAGCACTATCTGATTTCAGTTCTAAATGGGAATTCTTTCCATTTTTCCCTGTTCAATATGATGTTGGGTATGAATTTGTCATATATGGCCTTTATAAGTTTTTTATTATTTTGAATTACTATGAGGGCACAAATTTTTAGGTTTCATTGCTCCAACTTCCAGGGTAAAGTTCCATTTGTAAAAGAGCCCCTCACCCAGAGGGCATACTATACACCCTCACAAAGTGTACATTAGGTGAGGTCCACCTAATGAGGTCACCTCATACCTTCCCTCCTTCTGGCAATCATCCTCTCCCTTCCCTTTCCCCTCTCCCACCTCCCTCTATCCTTGTACTAAACTGTTTGTGCTCTATTGCTCTTATAAGCATGTAATTGTTTATATGTTGGTTTCATCTTAGTATGGAGTACATTGGATATTTATTTTTCCATTCTTGTGATACTTTACTACGAAGAATGTATTTCAACTCCATCCAGGTAAATGTAAAAGATGTAGTCTCCATCTTTTTAATGTCTGAATAGTATTCCATCATATACATTTATTAGTTTGATGATCCATTCATGGGTTGATGGGCACTTAGGTTGCTTCCACAACTTACAATTATGAATTGAGCTTCAATAAACATTCTGGTGCAAATGTCTTTGTGGTAAAATGATTTTTGTTCTTCCGGGTAGATACTTAGTAATGGGATTGCAGGATCAAATGGCAGGTCTACTTTTTTCTCTCCATAAAGGCTATATTAGTTTGCAGTCTCAGCAGCAGTGTTCCCTTATTTCCACATCCATGTCAACATCTGGTGTTTTTGGACTTTGTGATGCGGATTAATCTTGCTGGGTTTAGATAATGTCTTAGAATGGTTTTGATTTGCATTTCTCTGATGATTAAAGACGATGAGCATTTTTTAATGTGTTTGTTGGCCATATGTCTGTCATCCTCAGAGAAGTTTCTGTTCAGTCTCTTGCCCACAAAGAAATGGGATTGTTTGGATTTTTCTTAATGTTTAATTTCAGTTCTCTGTAGATTCTAGTTATCAAGCTTTTGTCAGATTTATAACATGAAAAAAATCTTCTCCCATTCTGAAGACTGTCTGTTTGCTTTGCTTATGGTACCCTTAGCTGTGCAAAAAATTTTGGCTTGATCAAATCCCAGTTATTTATTTTTGGTGTTGCTGCAATTGCTGGGGGCGGGGAGTCTACCTCATAAAGTATCTTTCCATGCCAATATCTTCAAGTGTTTCCTCCACACTCTTTTCTAGAATTTTTATTGTTTCATGTCTTAAATTTATCTTGTATCCATCAAGATTCAATTTTTTTAGTGGCGAGAGGTGTGGGTCAGTTCTAGTCTTCTACATGTGGATAACCAGTTATCCCAGCATCATTTGTTAAGTAAGGATTCTTTTCCCCAGTGTATGTTTTTGTTAGGCTTATAAAAGATCAAATGACAATATGTGCCTGGGTTCATTTCTAGATTCTCTATCTT
The DNA here is from genome assembly GCF_027406575.1 of Nycticebus coucang. NCBI lineage: Eukaryota > Metazoa > Chordata > Mammalia > Primates > Lorisidae > Nycticebus > Nycticebus coucang. The sequence goes on along the minus strand of NC_069801.1, from coordinate 44,624,354 downwards.
ATTCCATAGATCTATGTCTCTACTTTTGTGCCAGTACTATGTTGTTTTGATCATGATAGCCTTGTAGTATAATCTGAAACCTGGCAACATGATGCCTTCTGATTTGTTTCTATTTCTATATTTGCTATTTGGATATTTTTCTGGTTCCATATTAATTGAAGTACTATTTTTTCAAGTTCCATAAGTATGACATTGGTGCTTTGATGGGAATTGCATTAAATATATAAACTGCTTTGGGTAGAAGGGCCATTTTAACAATGTTGATTCTTTCCAGCCATGAGAATGGTATGTTCCTCCATTTTTTTGACATCCTCTGCTTTGTAGTTGACTCTTGTGGTTTTCCAGGTATAAGATCATGTAATTTACAAAGAAGGAGAGTTTGACCTTCTCCATCCCCATATGGATTCCTTTTATCACCTTTTCTTGCCTGATTGTGATGGCTAGGACTTCAAACCCTATGTTAAATAGCAATGGAGATGGTGGGCATCCTTGTCTGGTTCCAGATTTGAGTGGAAATGCTTTCAGTTTTACCCCATTCAATATTATATTAGCTGTGGGTTTGCTGTAGATAGCCTCTATTAGTTTAAGGAATGTTTCATCTAAGCCTATTTTATTGAGTGTCTTCATCATGAAAGGATGCTGGATATTATCAAAACCTTTTTTATTCATCATTTGAAAGAGTCATATGGTCTTTGTTTTTCCTTCTATTTATGTGGTGTATTATAGTTATGTATTTGTGTATGTTGAACCAACCTTGTGTCTCTGGGGTAAAACTCACTGGATCATGCTGTATAACCTTTTAAATGTGTCATTGTATTGTATTTTCTAATATCTTATTGAATATTTTTGCATCAATACTCATTAAGATATTGCTCTTTAGTTTTCTGTTGTTGTTGTTGTTGTTGTTGTTGTTGGTTTCTTTCCTGGTTTGGAGATCAGGGTGATATTTGCTTCATAGAATGTGTTCATAGAATGTGTTGGAGAGGATTCCTTCCTTCTCTATGTTCTGGAAAAGTTTATGCATTCAAAGTTTTCTATTTCAAAGAAGAACTAGCTCTTCTTTGAAGATTTGATAGAATTCTGGTATGAAACCATCTTCCAGGGCTTTTCTTTTCTGAGACATTTTGTATAATTGATAGTATTTCAGTACTTGATATTGGTCTATTCAATATTTCTAAATCTTTTTGGTTGAGTTTTGGAAGGTTATTGTGTTTCTAGATATTGGTCCATCTCTTCTACATTTTCATATATCTGGGAATAGAGTTTTTGTAGTAATTGTTGACAATCTTTTGTATTTCTGTAGCATCTATTGTTATTTCCCCCTTATCATTTCTGACTGTAGTTATTAGAGATCTTATTTTTCTCTTTCTTTCTGGTTAATCTAGCCAAGGGTTTATCAATTTTATTAATCTTTTCAAAGAATCAACTTTTTGTTTTGCTGATCTGAATAATTATTTTGTTTTTAACTTCATTTAATTCTGCTATAATTTTGGTTATTTATTTTCTTCTGCTGGGTTTGGGATTAGATTGTTCTTCCTTTTCCAGTTGGTTGAGATGGCCCATGGTTGTTGACTTGCTCTCTTTCTGATTTTTTGATGAAGGCATCTAATGCTTTAAATTTCCTGCTAAAGACTGTCTTTGCAGTATCCCACAAATTTTGATAGTTTGTGGCTTCATTATCATTTTGTTCCAAAAATCTAATGATCTCCTTCTCAATCTCATCTATGGCCCAGCTATCATTCAGTGAGTTGCTGTTGAGTTGAACTTTTATTCCATGATGGTCTCAGAAGATACAGGAGATAATTTCTATTTTAAATTTGTTGAGGTTAGACATGTGTCCTAATATATGGTCAGTTTTGGAAGTTGATATATGGGCTGATGAGAAGAATATGTATTCAGTTTTGTTAGGATAAAATGTTCTATATATGTCTGTTAAGTTTGTTTGTTCTAGGCTCTTGTTTAAGTCCATTATTTCTTTGTTTAGGTTCTGCTTGGAGAATCTGTGCAGTACTGCCAATGGTGTGCTACAGTCTCCAACTATTATAATGTGGGAAGATATCATATTGTTCATATCAGTTAGTGTTTGTTTTATACATTGAGGAGCATTCAGATAGGGCACATTGATGTTAACTATTGAAATCTCTTCATATTGTGTATGTTCCTTCACCAGTATGTAGTGTCCTTCTTTGTCTGTCATTATTTTTGTTGGTTTGAACCCAATTGTATCTGCAAACAAGATTGCAACCCAGTTTTTTTCTGCTTTCCATTTGCCTGGAAAACCATTGCCCATCCCTTCACCCTGAGAGTTGTTTTATCTTTTCAGATAAGGTGATCCAGATATCTGGCTTGAGATTTTTATCCAGTAAGCCATCCTATGCTTCCTTAAAGGAGAGTTCAAAGCATTCACATTAATTGAGAGAATTGATAGATATGGAAGAGTTTTGGTTATCTTGTTTTTCAGAGGTCTAAAGATTATTTTTATCCCTTTCACCATTGTAGAAGCTAAGTTTTGGTCTTTAATTTCTGGGTAGATTTACTTTGGTGGTGTACCATCCTGTTGATTATTATAAAGAATGAGTCTGAGTATTTCCTGTAGATATGGTCTAGTCATAGCATATTTCCTCAGAATATGGATGTCAGTGAAGTATTTGATTTCTCCATTACAAATGAAACTCAGTTTATCAGGATATAGGATCCTGGGTTGGAAACTGTTTTGTTTAAGAAGGTTGAAGGCTGATGACCATCGTCTTCTGGCTTGGAAAGTGTTAGCTGAAAATCTGCAGTCCTCCAGTAACTTTTTCCTTTGTACGTAATACTTTTCTAAAGTCTGGTTACTTGCAGAAATTTCTGCTTCATAGCAACATTGGAAAAATTAATTACAATATACCTAAGAGATGCTTTGTTTGGTTCAAGTCATGCTGGAGTTCTGAAACTATCTACTATCAGAATTTCTGTGTCTTACAATACTTGGGAAGTTCTCCACCATAATGTCTTTGAGCAGACAATTTGTGCCTTTAGGACCAGTCTCTGCCTCTTTAGGAATCGCTATAATTCAGATGTTTGATTTCTTGGAAATGATCCTATAAGTCTCTCAGGGAATATTATGTTCTTATTCACTATTTTTCTGCTTCTGGTCTTTACAATTTTGAGGTAAGCTCCATCTCCTTCTACTTTGGTAAGCAGTCCTATCATTAAAGGGTGCTGTATTTTGTCAAGAGCTTTTTTAGAAACTCTTTATGTTTTTGCATATATTTATGTGATGGGTCACATTTATAGATTTGCATATGTTGAACCGTCCTAGAATCTCTGGGATGAGTCCCATTTGGTCATGATGAATTTTTTTTTGAGGTGCAGGTTAATTCAGTTTGCTAAGATTTTATTGAGAATTTTTTCATCTAGATTCATAAGGGATATTGGTGTAAAATTTTTATTTTGAGTTGTGTCCTTTCCTGGCATTGGTAGCAAGGGGAAATTGGGTTTGTAGAATGAGTTATGGTGGATTCCTTCCTTCTCCATGGTAAGGAATAATTTCTGTAATATATAAGGTCATACAATTAAGTTTGTAAACTCATCCTGGAAAAAGTGCTACATACCTCATTACTGAATATTGCTATAGTCACCTTTGAAATAGTGAGGTATGTAGCACTTTTTTTTCCTCCAGGTGAGTTTATGAACTTCGTTGCCTGACTTAGACAAAAGCTCTTCTCTGTAGAACTGGTAAAATTACTGGGAAACAATTGGTCCAGGATTTTTTCTTTCTTGGAAGATTTCGTATTGCTCCTTCAATTTCAGTGCTTGATATTGGTCTGTTTAGGAGTTCTATATTTTTTTCATTGATCCTAGAAAGGTTGTGTGTTTCTTAAAATTCATCCATTTCCTCAGTGTTTTGAAGTGTTTGAGTATACAGATTTTTATACTATTCCAAGATATTATGTATCTGTGCTATCACTGGTATTTCTCCTTTTTCAATTTTATTTATTTATTTATTTTATATTAAATCATAGCTGTGTACATTGATATATTCACGGGGCATCATTCACTAGCTTCACAGACCGTTTACCAAGTTTCACATATAACCTTGTAAGATGCACTGCTCGTGTAATCCCACCAATCCCTTCCCTCTACCCACCTCCCACTCCCTCCCCTCCCTGTCCCCTTTCCCCCTATTCTTAGGTTGTAACTTGGTTATAGCTTTCATGTGAAAACCCTAAATTAGTTTCATAGTAGGGCTGAGTACATTAGGTACTTTTTATTCCATTCTTGAGATACTTTACTAAGAAGAATATGTTCCAGCTCCATCCATGTAAACATGAAAGACGTAAGGTCTCATCTTTCTTTAAGATTGCATATTATTCCATGGTGTACATATACCACAATTTATTAATCCATTCGTGGATCGATGGGCACTTGGGCTTCTTCCATGACTTATCAATTATGAATAGGGCTGCAATAAACATTCTGGTACAAATATCTTTGTTACGATGTGATTTTTGGTCTTCTGGGTATATGCCCAGTAGAGGGATTACAGGATTGAATGGCAGATCTATTTTTAGATCGCTAAGTGTTCTCCATATCTCTTTCCAAAAGGAATGTATTAATTTGCATTCCCAACAGCAGTGCAAAAGTGTTCCCTTTTCTACACATCAGCGCCAACATCTCTGGTCTTGGGATTTTGTGATATGGGCTAATCTTACCAGAGTTAGATGGTATCTCAAGGCAGTTTTGATTTGCATTTCTCTGATGATTAAAGATGACGAGCATTTTTCATATGTCTGAAGGCCGCGTGCCTGTCTTCTTCAGAGAAGTTTCTCTTCAAATCCCTTGCCCAGCCTGTGATGGGATCCCTTGTTCTATTCTTTTTTTTTTTTTTTTTTTGTTTTTGGCCGGGGCTGGGTTTGAACCCACCACCTCCGGCATATGGGACCGGCGCCCTACTCCTTGAGCCACAGGCGCCGCCCACTTGTTCTATTCTTGCTAATGCATTTGAGTTCTCTGTGGATTCTGGTTATTAAACCTTTGTCGGAGACATAACCTGCAAATATCTTCTCCCATTCTGAGGGCTGTTTGCTTGCTTTATTTACTGTGTTTTTGGCTGTGCAGAAGCTTTTTAGTTTGATCAAGTCCCAGTAGTATATTTTTGAAGCTGCTTCAATTGCCCGGGGGGTCCTCCTCATAAAATACTTGCCCAGACCAATTTCTTCAAGGGTTTTCCCTGCACTCTCTTCTAGTATCTTTATAGTTTCATGTCTTAGTTTAAATCTTCTATCCAGTGAGAGTCTATATTATTTAATGTTGAAAGGTGTGGGTCCAGTTTCAGTCTTCTGTAGGTTGCCAGCCAGTTCACCCAGCACCATTTGTTAAATAGGGAATCTTTTCCCCACTGAATGTTTTTAATTGGCTTGTCAAGATTAAATAACGGTAAGTAGCTGGATTCATCTCTTGGTTCTCCATTCTGTTCCAGACATCTACTTCTCTGTTTTGTGCTAATACCAGGCTGTTTTGATCACTATCAATTTGTACTATAGTCTGAGGTTTGGTAGAGTAATTCCTCCTGCTTTGTTTTATTTCTGAGTAATGTCTTGGCTATTCGAGGTTTTTTCTGATATCATATAAAATGAAGTATTGTTTTTTCAAGATCTTTACAGTATAATTGTGGAGCTTTAATAGGGATTGCATTGAAATTATATATTGCTTTGGTAGTATGGACCTTTTAACAATGTTGATTTTTCCCAGCCATGAGCATGGTATGTTTTTCCATTTGTTAATATTTTCAGCTATTTCTTTTCTTAGTGTTTCATAGTTCTCTTTAGGGATCTTTCACGTCCTTTGTTAGATAAATTGCCAAATATTTCATCTTCTTTTTCACTACTGTGAATGGGATAGAGTCCTTAACTGTTTTTTCAACTTGACTATTTTTGGTATATATAAAGGCTACCGATTTATGAATGTTGATTTTGTAACCTGAGATGCTGCTGTATTCCTTGATCACATCTAAGAGTTTTGTAGTAGAGTCCCCAGTATTTTTCAGATATACAATCATATCATCTACGAAGAGTGAAAGTTTGATCTCTTCTTACCCTATATGGATACCCTTCATTGCCTTTTCTTCCCGAATTGCGGTGGCTAAAACTTGCATTACAATGTCAAAAAGCAATGGAGACAACGGGCAGCCTTGTCTGGTTCCTGATCTGAGTGGAAATGATTCCAATTTAACTCCATTCAATAAGATATTGGCTGTGCGATTGCTGTAGATGGTCTCTATCAGTTTAAGAAATGTCCCTTCTATACCGATTTTCTTAAGTGTTCTGATCATGAAGGGATGCTGGATATTATCAAAAGCTTTTTCTGCATCGATTGAGAGAATCATTTGGTCTTTGTTTTTTAATTTGTTTATGTGCTGGATTACATTTATAGATTTATGTATATTGAACCAGCCTTGAGACCCCGGGATAAAACCAACTTGGTCATGATGTATAATTTGTTTGATGTGTTCCTGGATTCTGTTTGTTAGGATCTTGTTGAATATTTTTGCATCTATATTCATTAGTGATATTGATCTATAATTTTCTTTTCTTGTTGGGTCTTTTCCTGGTTTGGAGATTGTGGTGATGTTTGTTTATAGAACGTGTTAGGTAGTCTTCCTTCTTTTTCTACCCTTTGGAACAGGTTGAGTAATATAGGTACTAATTCCTCTTTAAAAGTTTGGTAGAATTCTTACGTGAAGCCATCTGGTCCCAGGCTTTTATTTTTAGGGAGGTTTTGTAGATTTGATGCTATTTCTGAACTTGATATAGGCCTGTTCAACATTTCGACTTGCTTCTGGCTAAGACTTGGAAGGTGACGTGCTTCCAAGTATCAGTCAATTTCCTTCAGATTTTCATATTTCTGAGAATACAGTTTCTTGTAATATTCATTAAGGATTTTTTGGATTTCTGAGGAGTCTGTTGTTATTTCACCTTTGTTGTTTCCGATTGATAAGATTAGAGATTTTACTCTTTTTTTCCTGATTAGGTTGGCCAAAGGTTTATCTATTTTATTTAGCTTTTTGAAAAAACAGCTTTTCGATTTATTGATTTGTTGTATTATACTTTTGTTTTCAATTTCATTTAATTCTGCTCTAATTTTGGTAATTTCTTTTCTTCTACTGGGTTTGGGGTTGGAATGTTCTTCATTTTCCAGTTGCTTGAGATGTCCCATTAAGTTGCTAACTTCCTCTCTTCCCATACTCTTGAGGAAGACTTGCAGTGCTATACATTTCCCTCTTAGAACTGCCTTTGTAGTGTCCAAGAGGTTCTGATAGTTCATGTCTTCATTGTTGTTTTGTTCCAAAAAGTTGGCAATTTCTTTCTTAATCTCATCTCTGACCTAGCTATCATTCAGCATAAGGTTATTTAACTTCCATGATTTTGTATGAGTATGCAGATTCCTGTGTTACTCAGCTCAAGTTTTATTCCATGGTGGTCCGAGAAGATGCAAGGAATAATTTCTATTCCTTTAAATTTACTGAGGTTAGACTTGTAACCTAAGATGTGATCAATTTTGGATTAAGTTCAATGGGCCGATGAGAAGTATGTGTATTCAGTTTTGTTGGGATGAAATGTTCTATAGATGTCTGCTAAATCCAAATGTTGGATGGTGAGGTTTAAATCTAAGATTTCTTTGCTCAGCTTCTTGTTGGAGGATCGATCCAACACTGCCAAAGGAATGTTGAAATCTCCGACTATTATGGAGCTGGAGGAAATCAAGTTGCTCATGTCTGTTAGAGTTTCTCTTATAAATTGAGGTGCACTCTGGTTGGGTGCATAATAATTGAGATCTCATCATATTGAGTATTACCCTTAACAAACATGAAGTGACAATTCTTGTCCTTCCTCACTTTTGTTGGTTTAAAGCCTATCATATCTGCAAATAAAATTTCAACACTTGATTTTTTCTGACTACCATTTGCCTGAAATATGGAAAACCATCCTTTCACCCTGAGTCTGTATTTCTCTTTTAAGTTAAGATGTGACTCTTGTATGCAACTGATATCTGGTCTGAGATTTTGTATCCAGTCAGCTAACCTATACCTCTTTAGAGGACACTTTAAGCCATTCACATTAATGGAGAATATTGATAAGTCTCATGAAGTTTTGGGTATAAAGTTTTTCAAAGGTCCAGTGGGCATTTTTAATTCTTTCGCCAGTGTGAAAACTGGAATTTGATCCAAAGTTTCTGAATGAGTTTACTTTTGTGGTATAGGATTGGTTTGGTCATTATGGAGTATAGGTCTGAGAATATACTGAAGAGCTGGTTTGGTTATGGCAAATTTCTTAAGCATATGAATGTCATTAAAGTATTTAATTTCTCCATCATAAATGAAACTCAGTTTAGCTGGACCCAAGATCCTGGTTTGAAAGTATTTTGCTTTAAGAGATTAAAAGTTGGTGACCACCCTCTTTTGGCTTGAAAAGTTTCAGCAGAGAGATCTGCAGTATTCTAATATTCTTCCCTTTGAACGAAATGATTTTCTTTCTCCTGGAGGCTTTGAGGATTTTCTCCTTCATATTAAATTTAGTGAAATTAATTATGATATGCCTGGGGGATGTCTTATTGGGGTTGAGTCCTGCTGGGGTTCTGAAGCTGTCTGCTCTCTGAATTTCAGAATCTCTAGGCATGTCTGGAAATTTCTCTTTCATAATTTCATGAAGAAGGGCCTTTGTGCCCAGCGAGGACACTTCATCTGTTTCTGGAATGCCTATGATTCAGATATTCGCCTTTTCGAATTATCCCATAGCTCACTGAGAGAATGATCCATTTTTGCTCTACATTTCTCTTCCTCTTTGAGAGTTTGGGAGTGTTCAAAGGCTTTATGTTCGATGTCAGAAATCCTTTCTTCTGCTTGCTCCATTCTGTTGCTGAGGGATTCTACTGTATTTTTCATATCTTTGAGCGCTGCAAATTCTTGCTTCAGTGTGTCTAAGTCTTTGGTGGTTTTGTCTTTAAATTCATTAAATTCTTGAGACAACTTTTGAATTTCTCCCCGAATTCCTAATTCCACTTTGTTAATCTTGTCTGCCATCCAAATTCTGAATTCGATTTCTGACATCTCAGCCAGTTGTTTATGAATGTGATCTTCAATTGCATCTGCCATACCTTTCCTTGGGGGGGTTGATCTATTCTGGTTATTCATGTTATCAGATTATTTCTGCTGATTCCGCCCCATGGTTGTTTTACTCCCTCTGATTTTTTTCCCCTGGGGCTTTGTCGAGGGCTTGTACAGTGTTCTGGCCTGAGAAACTGGGTCCCTGTCTGGTGTGGTGAGGCTAAGTTGTTCTGTCTTGTTTTCAGCTGGTTTGTGTTCCACCCTAGTGAAACAGATACTCTGGATTGAAGTCTCAGCTGTGGAGAAATATCAGCAATTAAGTCACCCGACCCCCCACTGCAAACAATTGGAAGAGAAAAATCAAAACTTCCTACCACCATGCACCCAGGGCACCACCTGATTTGTCCTCAGGCAATTCGTTCAGTTCAAAAAGTCCAAATCAATTGTCGCAGTCTGCACCTGTCTCTGGTGAGAGAGTTTAAGAGATCTCTGGGAACTGGATCACAGGGGTCTGGTGACTACTCTGGTGTGGCTTGCTCCAGTGCTGCTTGGAGTCAGGAGGAGCCACCCAGCCAATAGATCAGTCTGGGAATGTTGACACCTCCTTCCCCACCTTGCACCGCTGTCACACCCAGTCACTGATAGCCCTTCAGTTGGCTGACCCAGTTGCCTGTAGTGAATCAGTACTCTAGGAGTTTGCACCTGCCTGAATCACAAGGAAGTCTGCTAGGCCGCTGCGCTCTGCCTCTCTCTAGCAGGAGGAGGTGAGGCCTGACAACCTCGGGCGCTTGATGAAGGTTGAGGGGTTTTCACTCAGGTCCAGTCTCGCCCCTGATTAATGTTACTGACAGAACAGAACAGAACAACTCTGCACTTCCCCTGCAGAAGAGAAGCTGAATTGAGTTCCAAATCAGCTTGTGTTTGCTCTTGTATTGTCTATAGGCTGACAATCCCCTGAGGGCCAGGTGTGTCTTAGGTTTAGTAAAGCAGACCTCTGGGTCAGCCCTGCCCTGGGAGTTTCCCCAGTTTGCAAGTTGGAGTAGCCTCAGGGAAATCCTATACTCAGAGTCTCTGGTTGCCCAGGGAGACAGGGGGTGTGGCTTCAGAATATTCAGTAGTAAGGTATATTGCTAGCAAAAGAGGGCTGCTGTTTTATGGTTCAGGCAACCGGTGCTCCCGTGTAACTCCAGTGTAGCTCCCTTCCGGCCAACCGTTCTCTCTTTGCTCCCTTACCCCAGAGTCCACACCGACCAGCTACAGCCCAGCACTGTCTACACCCCTTGAGCAATTGCCCAGGAGTCTAGAACCCTGGGGGACAGGCCTCTAGACCTTGGAGTGAGAGCAGAGGGGAGTGCGGGGTGCGCTGGGAGCCTGAGGTTGTGGGCAGAGAACATGCACAGCTTTACACAGTTTTATGCCTGGCCATATTGTCACCAAAAGACAGCTGTAACACTGTGCCTCAGGGAACTGCCACTCCGGTGCTATCCCCTCTCTGCCAACTGGGACTGGCCTCCAGATCTCAGTGTGAGTAAAGGGGAGTGATTGGAGCTCAGAATTCCAGGTAGAGACTTTATACAGTTTATACAGTTTTATGTCTGGCGAGAGGACGCCATGGCACCCTAGTAGGGGAGGTAGGTCCAGTTTTTAGAGGGTCTCTCCCGTGGAGTGTAGTGGGAGGACCTTTGAACTCTGCCTGATTGTTTGTGGGGCACGCTGAGCCATTCTCATGGGAGAGGGGAGTCCTGTCCACTTGGTGATGGATTCTGTACCTTTTGTTTGTATCCTTGCGGTCGCAGCTCACCTCAGCAGGGTTGACGTGCATTCTTCAACCTTCTCTCTTAGTGCAGCTCAAATCCACCCGGTTACTTGCTGAATTTTTGTCCTTTAACTCTCCTACTGGACAGGAGCCTCTGTGGAATGCTGGCTTCTGTCAGCCATCTTGTCTCCTCCCCCCTAGTGATTTGTTTCTTATGGGCTTGACGCTATGTTTATTTATTTATTTCTCTCAGCAACCCCATGAAGTGAGCAACCCATCTCTACCAAAATTAGTAAAGCCAGTCTTCGTCATGGGTGCTTGTCCCAGCCACTTGGGAGGCTGAGGCAAGAATATCTATTGGGTCTAAGAGTTCGAGGTTGCTGTGAGCAAACTCATGGCACTCTAACCAGGGTGACAGAGTGAGACTGTGTCTCCAAAGAAAAAAGTTTGATTTCTTCCTCACTGTGGCTCTTTGAGAACTTGCACAAATGCATTACCCTCCGCTTCCGTGCCTCAATCTCCCTGTCCGCGGTTGTGCTGATTCCAGAAGCGATGTACAGCCTCCCAGATTTGGATCTTAGGTCTTGGAGCCTAGAGCTGGTTCCCCCGCTCCCCAGACTCCTTTTTCATTTTTAATTGAGCTTATTAAAATCCTTTCTTTTCTATTGCTGATTAATCTACTTAGAGGTTTCCAATTTTGTTTATTTTTTCAAACACCCAATTTTTTGCTCCCTTAGTCTTCTGTATAATTCTTTTGTTCTCAATTTCAATTAGTTCCACTCTGATATTTGGTATTTCTTTTCTTCTTTGGGATTTGTTATTGATTTTCTCTTCCTTTAGATCACTGATTTTTGATCTTTCTGTCTTCTGCATGTGGGCATTTAAGACTATGAGTTTTTCTCTTAGGACCAATTTGCTATATCTCACATATTTTGATAACTTGTTTTCCCATAATTATTTAGTTCAAAGAATATTTTGATTTATATCCTTATCTCTATATTGAACCAAATGTCACTCAGCAATAGATTGTCTAGTTTCCGTGACTTTGTGTAGGAATGAGTATTTCTCTCAGAATTGGTTTCTAATTTTATTATGTAGTGTAAGATAATACATGGTATCCTTTCTATTTTTTTTTTATTGTTGGGGATTCATTGAGGGTACAATAAGCCAGGTTACACTGATTGCAATTGTTAGGTAAAGTCCCTCTTGCAATCATGTCTTGCCCCCATAATGTGTGACACACACCAAGGCCCCAGCCCCCTCCCTCCGTCCCTCTTTCGGCTCCCCCCCCCATAACCTTAATTGTCATTAATTGTCCTCATATCAAAATTGAGTACATAGGATTCATGCTTCTCCATTCTTGTGATGCTTTACTAAGAATAATGTCTTCCACGTCCATCCAGGTGAATACAAAGTATGTAAAGTCTCCATTTTTTTTAATGGCTGAATAGTATTCCATGGTATACATATACACAGCTTGTTAATCCATTCCTGGGTTTGTGGGCATTTAGGCTGTTTCCACATTTTGGCGATTGTAAATTGAGCTGCAATAAACAGTCTAGTACAAGTGTCCTTATGATAAAAGGATTTTTTTCCTTCTGGGTAGATGCCCAGTAATGGGATTGCAGGATCAAATGGGAGGTCTAGCTTGAGTGCTTTGAGGTTTCTCCATACTTCCTTCCAGAAAGGTTGTACTAGTTTGCAGTCCCACCAGCAGTGTAAAAGTGTTCCCTTCTCTCCACATCCATGCCAGCATCTGCAGTTTTGAGATTTTGTGATGTGGGCCATTCTCACTGGGGTTAGATGATATCTCAGGGTGGTTTTGATTTGCATTTCTCTAATATATAGAGATGATGAACATTTTTTCATGTGTTTGTTAGCCATTCGTCTGTCATCTTTAGAGAAAGTTCTATTCATGTCTCTTGCCCATTGATATATGGGATTGTTGGCTTTTTTCATGTGGATTAATTTGAGTTCTCTATAGATCCTAGTTATCAAGTTTTGTCTGATTGAAAATATGCAAATATCCTTTCCCATTGTGTAGGTTGTCTCTTTGCTTTGGTTATTGTCTCCTTAGCTGTACAGAAGCTTTTCAGTGTAATGAAGTCCCATTTGTTTATTTTTGTTGTTGTTGCAATTGCCATGGCAGTCTTCTTCATGAAGTCTTTCCCCAGGCCAATATCTTTCAGTGTTTTTCCTATGCTTTCTTGGAGGATTTTTATTGTTTCATGCCTTAAGTTTAAGTCCTTTATCCATCTTGAATCAATTTTTGTGAGTGGGGAAAGGTGTGGGTCCAGTTTCAGTCTTTTACATGTAGACATCCAGTTCTCCCAACACCATTTATTGAATAGGGAGTCTTTCCCCCAAAGTATGTTCTTGTTTGGTTTATCAAATATCCTTTCTATTTTTTAAAATGTGTGGAGACACATCCTGTGACCTAGGATGTTAACATTCTTAAACAATGTTCTATGAGCTGATGAGCAGAATGTATAGTCAGGGGGTCTCAGACAGAATGATCTATAAATGTTATTTATGCCTGTATGAGAAGATGTCAGACATGAAATCAAAGCATTATAGAAAATCCAAGCATAACTTCCTGAAATGAAAACTTTACCCAAGGAATTATAAAGCATAGTAGAAAGCCTTTAGAAAAGGCTTGATCAGAACTTGAAGTTAAAGCCTTTGTTCTAAACAAGGAAGTCAATGAGAAAGAACAGAGAAATAGAAGAATAAACAAATCCTGTAGGAAATATGGGACAACATATGGAGGCCAAGAATAAGAATCATCGGCATCCCTGAAGGAAAAGAAGAAAATTTACCATGGTAGGATAATTTATTTGAGGATATTATTGAGAAAATTTTTCCAGGCCTTTTTATAAATCTGGATATCTACTGCAAGACGCATACAGGATTCCTCCGAGATTCATCATAAAGGAGCAGTCACCATGACACATAATCATTAGGCTGGCCAAAGTAAACACAAAAGAGGCATTCCTACAGGCAGAATGGCAAAAACAAGAGGTACCTGACAAAGGAAAAATAGTCAGGCTAACTGCAAACTTCTCAACTGACACCCTACAGCCTGAAGGGAGTGGTAACACATCCTTGGTCTTCTAAAACAGAATAATGGGGGGGGGAGACAAGATGGCGGACTGAAGCCAGCTTTCAACAAAGGCTCCCGTCCAGAAGGAGAGTTAAGGGACAGGAATTTAGTAAGTATCCTGGTGGACTTGAGCCTCACCAAGAGAGAAGGCTGAAGAACGCACATCAACACCGCTGAGGCAAGTTGTGATCACAAGGACGCAAACAAAAGGTACAAAATCCACCACCAAGCGGACGGGAGTCCCCCTCCCCATGAGACAGGCTCTAGAGCCCCACAATTTAACAAGCGGGCAGAAATTAAAGGCCCTCCCACTACACTCCACGGGAGAGACCTTCTAAAAACTGGACCTACCTCCCCTACTGGGGTGCCGTGGCGTTCTCCTGCCGGACTTAGGGCTGAATAAAACTTTGGGAATCCTTTGCCAGCAACCCTGAATCCCCAGCGCTCCCCTCCCGCCCACTGAGGTCTGGAGGCCTGTCCCCCAGGACTTCGAATCCTTGGGTGATTTCTCAAGGGGAGTGGACAGTCCCCGAGTTGCGACTGGTCAGCATTGACTCTGAGGCGCGCCGAGTGAAGAGAGGGCACCGGGCTGAGGGGGAGTCACGCCTCGCGGCACTTCCCTGCGGTGCAGTGCACCAACCCTCCCCAGGCATACGGGGCCCAAGACTGAATCAGACTCTGGCCTCCCCGCTGAGAGCTGAGAACCCCTACTCTCACTCGGGGTCTGAGGGCCTATCCCCCAGGAGTTCGGCTCCTTGGGTGATTTCTCGAGGGGAGTGCACAGTGCCTGAGCTGCGTCAGGTCAGCGCTAACTCTGGGACACGTGAGCGAGGAGAGGGCACTCTGCTGAGGGGAAATCAAGCCTTGGCGGCACTTCCCTGCGGTGCAGTGCAGGAGCCCTCCCCGGACCGTAGTATTGCGTGAAACTGAATGAAACTCTAGCTTCCCCCCGCCCCACTCCCAATCGGGGTCTGGGGGCCCATCCCCCAAGAGTTCTGATTCTTGGGGGATCTCTTAAGGGGTGTGGACCCAGCACAAACTGCGGCTGCTCAGTGCAGACTCTGGGGCGCGGGACAGAGGAGAAAAGGGTCGCCTGAGTGCCCACACCAGAGCAGCAGTTCCCTGGAGGTAGATCAACAGCCATTTTTTCTTTAACGGCAGAACGCTCACTTCTGGATATTCTGAGGCCACAGCCCCTGTCTCCCTGGGCAACCAGAGGAGGCCACCGGTGACACGGCTCACAAACCCGGAAGCCTCCAGGGCGGGGCCGACCCAGAGAGGTGTTCAGACGCAATTCTCCAGCAGCAAAGACGTTTGAACTCAAAACAGCCCGTCTCCTGTAGGCGACGACAGGAACAGAGACAGAACCTCAGAAAGTTGTCTGTTCTGTTCTGTTCTGTTAGCAGCATGCATCAGGGACGGGGCTAAGCCTGAGTGAACACCTCCTTCCCATCACCTGCATCAAACACTGCCGCGGACCGCCAGTCGAATGAGTCTCAGTCCGAGGGCTTTCAGGGTGAGAACGGCTCAGGTTGATTGAAAGGGCGACGCAGGAAAATGACAAACTGCCACACACCAAGGATGATGAAGAAAGCAGTTGTACTTTATTGATTTTTAGGCATGGTATTTATACATTTTTGACAATGTCTTACAAACTACAAAAGATATTTTTATGACTTGCTGATGCTTACAAAGTTCTTATCGAGTTTTGTAGATGGGAGTAGTCAACTGTCTTTTCTTAGACAATGTTTCTGCCCGTAAGGGGGAACAAAGGACTGCTGCTTATCAGCAGTTACTCTTTTACTTCTCTTTATCTATGTTTAAACCTTCTTTCTTTGTAAAACTGCTTTGTTCACATTTTGTATTTTTATATTTTTATATTTGATTATGATTTTTATGTTGTTAGTGAATTGATAGTGAATTATGTATATGTTTTAAGTGTATAGTGACAAAATTATAGAGAAAGCAATTTCATAGAAAACTTATTTCAAAGAAACAGTTTCAAAGGGACATAAGGTAGAGATAAGAGACCGGAGGGAGCGGGTATCTGGTAGGAACATCTTAACTTATCATCCCTGCATTCTCTTGATACATTGTTTCAATTAACTGACCTTTATGGTGGGAACGTGTTCCCTTGGAGACATTTAGTCTCCATTGTATAGATGAAGTCATGGATTAGTAAGTCATTATGTTTATTCTTAGTTTCTGAGGACATTCAAGCAACAATTAACCATTCAACTCAACAAACAAGTTTCAAACAGGTTTCAGGGTAAAGGTTATTCAGGCCTTTATGCCGCACCTCATGAATTCTTACGTTCACTAAAAGGCATGCTAGGCAACTTATGCGCTGCTGTTGCAGGCCAGGGGGACCGGGGGCAACGCTCCGGGGAGCACTCACCGCCTTACCACAGTTTTTACAACGCGGACAGAGCCATCCCGCCACGGCTTGATGCCGGGGGTGCGGCATTTCCCCCTTTTTTGTTAATGAAACGTAGCTCAAAGAGGTCTTGGCGAACAGCCTTTAAGGAGGAAAAGACACAACGAAGGAGACAAGGTAACAGTAAAACAACACAGAATATCAAGCATCCAATAATGACAATAAACACAATGTACTGAATCCAGGACACAGGATTTAAAGATTTAAGATTGTCAGAGAGGGATTGAGCCAGTGAATCAAGAGAAGTGCTAGGTAAATGAGCTTCACTGATGGCAGTGATATCTTTTTGAAGAGTATGTAAATCATGTGTAATATCATTGTCCTTCCAGACACCCTGTAGATGAGCTTTAGTTTTGTCCCAGGAAGTGGACATATTATAAGGTAAAGGAGTTACACAAATAGCAGGAAAGGCAGAATGACATCTGGTTTGAAGTTTATGTTGTATAAACTTTATATCTTGTCCTAAGGCTAAAACTACTTCTTCTAGGATGTTAAGTTTTGCTTCAAGTTTATTATCTATGCTGGCTTGAGTCATTAAAGCTAGAGTTATGTTGCTGCTGAGAGAATTAACAAAGTGAGCTGTGTGAACTTCTTGAACCAAAGCAGTAGTGGCTACCGCAAATGTTGTGACTATAGAAATTAAAGCTAAAATACCGAGAATTAAAGCAGCTACAAACCTCTTAGGTCGAATTAACTGATTAACAGTATGTAAAACTTGTAAAGCAGAATTATCATACCAAGGATCATCTTGTAAATCAACAGGTAATAGTACATAAGAGGGTCTTTTAACAATTAAAACAGAATTAAACAAGCGTTCATTGAATAAATCAGTAGAAGTAAGACAATTTGTAACTTTACAAGCGGTACAAGAAATATGATAAGAGTTTTTAGATTGTGTAATAGTTAAATACTTATTTGGAGCTAAAAGTAGAGCATATGGATATCCAACACAAGTTCTTACTGACATTGCATTTGGTTTTGGCATATTAGGTTTCTTTTCTAAAATTAAGTTGGATGCAGCAACAAGTCTAAATAAATCATAGTGTATTTGAGTTTTATTTTTGTCTTGAGCTACCCATATGGGCTCAACTAGACCAGGTGTGAACCATCGTCGTATTGGTTGGGGAGTACCAGACCACTGATACTGATGAAATTTATCTAATTGGTTCGAGAAATATTTATTATGATCAAAACAAGAAGTAGGAGAATAATCCCAGATGACTGTGTTTGAATTTATAGGAGAATGCTTGTTGGCAGCATTTGGGAATCCACAGGAAAGCCAAGTAGGTGTTTTAGTTAATGATGATTCCCAGAATTGATTTTTATTTCTATATTTTTCTTTACAGTTAGGGAGAGGTAATGAGTTAACAGATAAACAGGTTTCATTATAATTAGGACTTCCAATAGTTTGTAACTCATATTCCCAAACATAACGTCTATTTGCATCATGAGGATCTGGAGCATCAGTTAAAAATACCCTGTAGCTAGTAGGTAAACAAAAAGGAGGTGTGTTGCCTCTTAAAGTAAAGCAAATAGGCAAGGAGTCGGCTTTGCCAGTGAAATTAATTAAAGCCGCAGCATGATGTCTGGATTCTGAGTCAGTTAAACCTCCTAAGCGGATAGACTCATTAGAAAGAATTTTTATGGGGTCTGGGTCTAGCCAGCCCACAGGGTGTAGCAGTGGAGGATTAGGAACATAAGACCAATAAGCTGCAGTTTCTACCTTAGGAGTAGAGATTAGTGATAGAAACGCAAGAAAGTACATTGTAGGAGTTAGAGGGTTTCCTTGAGATATGAGAAGTTGTTTAGCTTGTTTCACCAGGGCACGGATCTGTGTCCACGTGGTCTTGGAGGGTTTCGGTGAAATTTCCACAGTCGTCCTCATCTGTGCAGATAGGATCTTCATCCGCCGCAGGCGTTGTCTTCTGCGCCGGGGTCTCCGGAGGAGCCGGTTTGATGAGCCGGTCTGGAATCCAGACGGGAGAATCGGCATCCTGTGGAAATATGCAAGCATAGCCTCGTCCGGAGGTTAACAATACATCAGGGCCTTTCCATTGGCCCGATAATAAATCTTTCCAAAGAACTTTAGGAAGGGTGGCAGCCGATTGTGGCTGCCAATGGGAGAGAGCAGGGGTTAAATTATTGGAGTTTACATTAAGGTGATTTAGGACGAATAAAGCATGGGTTAAAATATGATGAGGAGAAAAATATTTATGAGCTTTTTGTAGGCGTTCAATTTGTAATTTTAATATTTGATTAGTTCTTTCAACAATCGCCTGACCCTGAGGATTATAAGGGATCCCCGTAGAATGAGCAATTTTCCACTGTATACAAAATTGTTCAAATGCTCGAGAGGTATAAGCTGGAGCATTGTCTGTTTTTAATTGATGAGGAACACCTAGCTGCTGAAAGCAGTAAAATAGGTGTTGTACAACATCTTTGTAGGCCTCGCCAGGTCTTGCAGAGGCACAGATAAAATGAGAAAAAGTATCAACAGTAACATGTACATATTGTAATTTTCCAAAACTAGACACATGTGTTACATCCATTTGCCATAATACATTGGGGCGTAAACCCCGAGGATTAACACCAAATTTTAAAGGATGATGAGTAACAGGACAGGATTTACACTTTAAGACTATTTGTCTTGCCTGTTCTCTAGTAATTTGAAACATTTTTCTTAATGCGTTAGCATTTTGGTGATGTAAGGCGTGGCTTTCTTCAGCGTCGGCCACTGATGCCACTATAGTACGTGTTAATAAATCTGCAGTGGCATTTCCTTGGGCCAAAGGGCCAGGTAAGTTAGTATGTCCTCTTATGTGACCAATATAAAATTGATTATTCCTTTGCTGAATTAAAGTTTGTAGTTTCTTTAATAAAGGTAGAATAGTTGAGGTTCCTGTTAAAAGAGCAGTTTCAAGAGCTGGAAAAAGAGAAGCAATATATTTTGAATCTGTATACAAGTTAAATTTTTGTTTGAAATTATTAAAGGCCGAGATTAGAGCCCATAATTCTGTTTGTTGGGCAGAGGCTTGTGTGACCTCTTTAATAAGAGGAGACAGGCCTGGGCTAAAAACTACAGCTCGACCTGTAGAGGAGCCATCTGTGAACAAGGTTATTGCGTCAGACAGAGGCTGTTTGGAACACATAAGAGGAAATATAAGTGAAACTGTTTTTGTAAATTCAATTAAAGGATGTTTAGGATAATGGTATAAGATTTGACCTGCATAGCCTTGTAAGGCCAATACCCAATCATCATTATTTTGAAATAGTTGTTCCACTTGAGTTTTATTATAAGCAGTTACAATTACATGAGGATCTTTACCAAATAATTCCCGTGATCTTTTTCTTCCTTTATCAATTAATAAAGACACCAGGTATGGATAATCAGCAACAATCTTTGTCTGAACATGTGGTAAATGAATCCATTCTAAAATACCTTCCTGCCATAGGCAAGCTGTAGGAGTATACTCAGTAGAAAAGATGAGTAAAGACCATGGGTTTTGATAATTAATTTGTTTAACCCTAGCTTGAGTTAAAGCCTGTTCAACAACTTGTAAAGCCTGCAAGGCTTCTGGAGTTAAATGTCTAGGGGAACGGGGATTAGAGTCTCCCTGTAAGATAGTAAACAAAGGACTAAGGGTTCCCGTAGTAATCTTCAGAAAAGGTCGAATCCAATTTATTTCTCCCAGTAATTTTTGATAATCATTAAGAGTTTGTAATTTATCTCTCCTTATTTGCACCTTTTGAGGTGCAATATAGTCAGAGTGAATCCATTGTCCCAGATAACTTAATGGTTTATCTCTCTGAATTTTCTCTGGGGCAATGACTAAGCCAAATTTAGTTAATTGTTCTATAGCCTTTTCTAGCATTAGCTGTACTTTTGGCAGCTCAGGATGAGCTAGCAAGATATCATCCATATAATGAATTATGTAGGCGCTAGGAAATTGTTTTCTCAGTGCTGCTAATGCAGCCGCCACAAATTTTTGGCATAAGGTAGGGCTGTTTTTCATGCCCTGTGGTAAAGTTTTCCACTGATATCTTTTAAACGGTTCCTGTAAGTTTAGAGAAGGAACACTGAAAGCAAAACGAGGACAGTCCTCAGGATGTAAATTAATAGTAAAAAAGCAGTCTTGCAGATCTATAATTATAAGTGACCATTGTTCTGGTACTGCTACAGGAGACGGAAGCCCAGGTTGAAGGGAGCCCATGTCTTCCATAATGGCATTTACTGCTCTTAAATCTTGTAAAAGTCTCCATTTACCAGATTTTTTCTTAATAACAAACACAGGAGTATTCCACGGACTAGTGGATTCTTCCAAGTGACCTTTATCTAATTGTTCTTGTACTAAAATTTGTAATGCCTGTAACTTTTCTGTTGTCAGGGGCCACTGACTAACCCACACAGGAACATCTGTTAACCATTTTATTTTACAGGCATAGTTTTCTGCAGTGGCCCCTATGAAAAACACTGATCGTTAAGTTGATCACCTGTAACTAGTTTCATGTCTAGGACATGTAAAAGATCTCGTCCCCATAAAGTATAGGGTAGAGAGGGTAGCACATAAGGTTGAAAGTAAATTTTCTTGTCCTTATATTCACATAACAAATGAGATGTACTACGCATGACACCAGAAACAGAACCGAGACCAACTAAAGAAGACCCAGTTCGATGAACCGGCCAGGATCTCGGCCAGTCGGAGGCAGCAATGCAGGTTACATCAGCGCCTGTGTCCATCAGGCCCTTAATGGGCCTGCCTTCTATTTTCATTTTTAACATCGGTCTATCATATAAATCATGTATAAGAGCCACACAATCTTTATCAGTAAATCCAAACTGTCCCTCTCCCCTGGCATCATGTAAGTGATAAGTGGGGAGTGGTATATATGGCAATAATAGTAACTGAGCAATTCTTTGTCCCTTATGAATTTGTGTAGTTTCTACTAGAGACTTTACCATGACTTTAATTGTATTTTCAGTATCAGAATCGATTACTCCTGGAACAACTTCAAAATGTTTGGTGTAATTGGAACTTCGTCCCAATATAACACCAACAGTACCTGGTAATAACTTTCCTTTTATTCCTGTGGGAACTAACACAACACCATCATGTTTGGATATGATTATATCTTTAGAACTGGCAAGGTCTAAACCTGCACTGCCAGGAGTCCCACGTGGGAGATCATGAATTGTCCATTCAGGTGGTATACAATTAATAGTAGATGTGGGCTCTAACTTAGGTCGTACTGCGGTAGGAGCAGGAGACTCTCCCTTGGAGTCGGGGCTAGGAGAACGCCCCTTATCTAGTTTTTTGTCTGGTTGGTATCAATAAAGTTAGCACCCTTGTCTGACAAGGGGGTTCCATCTTTATGAAATTTAGATTTACATTCATTTTTCCAGTGCCTGCCCTTCTTACAACGAGGGCATGGTCCCGGGGGTAATCCACGGGACTTATTATTATTATTATTAGCACCGGTGGATTTCTTACAATCCTTCTGTATATGACCTGGCTTCCCACAGTTATAACAAGTGGGCAAGTCATGTGGGGGATTACACCCAAAACATGTATTACTGGGGTCTCTATCAAAAGCACCTTTAACATATGAACTAAATTTCTGACCCCGCATAGCTGCAGCAAACGCCATTCCCTGGACAATTGCTGGTGAGGCATCCATGCATGCTTTAATATAATCTTGTAAGGTACCTGTTTTCCTGAGTGGACGTATTAAGTCCTGACACAGCGTATTTGCATTTTCCCAAGCTAATTGCTTGAGTAATAATTCTGTGCCTTCTGATGGTGGAAGCATTCTATTAATAGCTTCTTCCAGGCGAGAAATAAAGTCAGGATAGGACTCTTCCATACCCTGTTTTATGCCTGCTAAAGTTGTGCCCTTGGTTCCCGGAGGAGGTATTTTTCGCCAAGCGGAGACTGCATTATGGCTGACTATCTCTAAAAATTGTCGGGGTAGTTTAATTTGATTTTCAAAAGAAGCAAATTCATCTGTCCCTAGAAGCATGGACAGCGTGGGCTGTGCTTTTCTTCCTACATGTTGATTAATACTTTCTCTACATCTATCTTCATACTCTGTTCTCCATAAAATATAATCACCTGGGGAAAGCGTGGCTTTGGCCGTTTGCTGCCAATCATACGGGGTAAGCCATTGACTGCTAATTGATTCCACAATTTGTAAGGTATAAGGGGCAGAAGCTCCCGATGTACGGACAGCCTGTTGCAGTTCTTTAAGCGTCTTTAACGACAGAGGTTCCCAGGTGGGTGGTGCCCTATCCTCAGTGGGAAAGCGTACCGGGAAAGCAAATGTAAAATCTCCCTGCTGACGGGCTTCTCGCACCGCCGCTTGAAAGCCCGCGGGCGGCGGAGGGAGACAAGGAGGTACGCGGGGAAGCGGAGCTTGTGAGGTTGTCTTAGATGTGACTTTTGGGACACGAACAGCCGGGTAAGCTCGGCGGGGGTGAATAAAATCATTCATTCTGTCCCTCTCATCTGGTTTAGTAAATTCATCGACCACATCCCACTCGTCACTGTCTGAGGAATTATCAACCGGCGGGAGTGGCGGTAGAATGTCCTTAAGCGTTGGTGCCGAGGGAATTGCGCTCTCAGCATTTAATGCCGGCTCAGGATCTTTAAGAGCCTCTGGGGAAACTTTATCGCAAATGGGTGCCACCTTAGTTTCAGGGCTTTCAGCCTCCGAGTCAGTTTCTCTTATAAATGCTTCTAAGAAGGTATTGTCAGCCAAAAGTTCTCTAACCTGTAACCACAAAGGAAAAGCCTGTGGGGGCAAAACCTGCTCCCCATGCTTCTGCATGTAATTCCGCATCTCGCGTCCCACTCTCTTCCAGTCGGAGAGAGAGAGAGAGCCTTCCTCCAGAAACCAAGGACTAACCAACTTTATGAAATGCATAAGCTCCTCCAACCGTTTGAGAGACACATGAAAACCATTTTTTTCTAACAAACGCTGTATCATGACACTGAGCATGTGTTCTTCCTTACCCAATGTATGCCCCATGTTGTCCTGCGGATTACTCACACTTAACCGGTCAGCCTTTACCGGCGGGACTGCAGCTCCCTGGTGAGAGTCGCCTTCAATCTGAAAAAGAGAGGAAAGAAAGAAAAAGAAAGATCACCTGTCCTTCAGGTCCCTGTTCGAGGCGCCAGCTGCCGCGGACCGCCAGTCGAATGAGTCTCAGTCCGAGGGCTTTCAGGGTGAGAACGGCTCAGGTTGATTGAAAGGGCGACGCAGGAAAATGACAAACTGCCACACACCAAGGATGATGAAGAAAGCAGTTGTACTTTATTGATTTTTAGGCATGGTATTTATACATTTTTGACAATGTCTTACAAACTACAAAAGATATTTTTATGACTTGCTGATGCTTACAAAGTTCTTATCGAGTTTTGTAGATGGGAGTAGTCAACTGTCTTTTCTTAGACAATGTTTCTGCCCGTAAGGGGGAACAAAGGACTGCTGCTTATCAGCAGTTACTCTTTTACTTCTCTTTATCTATGTTTAAACCTTCTTTCTTTGTAAAACTGCTTTGTTCACATTTTGTATTTTTATATTTTTATATTTGATTATGATTTTTATGTTGTTAGTGAATTGATAGTGAATTATGTATATGTTTTAAGTGTATAGTGACAAAATTATAGAGAAAGCAATTTCATAGAAAACTTATTTCAAAGAAACAGTTTCAAAGGGACATAAGGTAGAGATAAGAGACCGGAGGGAGCGGGTATCTGGTAGGAACATCTTAACTTATCATCCCTGCATTCTCTTGATACATTGTTTCAATTAACTGACCTTTATGGTGGGAACGTGTTCCCTTGGAGACATTTAGTCTCCATTGTATAGATGAAGTCATGGATTAGTAAGTCATTATGTTTATTCTTAGTTTCTGAGGACATTCAAGCAACAATTAACCATTCAACTCAACAAACAAGTTTCAAACAGGTTTCAGGGTAAAGGTTATTCAGGCCTTTATGCCGCACCTCATGAATTCTTACGTTCACTAAAAGGCATGCTAGGCAACTTATGCGCTGCTGTTGCAGGCCAGGGGGACCGGGGGCAACGCTCCGGGGAGCACTCACCGCCTTACCACAGTTTTTACAACGCGGACAGAGCCATCCCGCCACGGCTTGATGCCGGGGGTGCGGCAAAACACTCAAAGATGTCAGGCCCCATCTCCTCCTGCTAGATAGCGGCAGTCTGCGGGGGCCTGGCAGACTTCCTTGCGATTCAGGCAGGTGCAAACCCCTGGAGTGTCTGTTCACTGCAGGCAACTGGGTTAGCCATCTGCAGAGATACCAGTGACTGGGTCCGACGGAGGGGCAAAGTGGGGAAGGAGACGTCAACCTTCCCAGACTGCTCTGTTTTCTGGGTGGCTCCTCCTGACTCCACGCTGCACTGGGGTGAGCCGTGTCAGAGGAGTCACCAGGCCCCTGTGATCCAGTTCCCAGAGACCTCTTGAACCCTTCCACCCGAGACAAGTGCCGATTGAGACAGTTGATTCGGACCTTTTAAACTGGGCTAATAGACTGAGGACTCTTCAGGCGCTGCCCTGGGTGTGCGATTGTAGGAAGGTTTGATTCTCCTTTTCCAACTGGGGCGAGAGGTGGGCAGGCGAGGTGACTTAATTGTTGATTTTTCCACACAGCTGAGACTTCAAGCCAGAGTAGAAGTTGCAATAGGATCGAACAGAAACCAGCTGAAAACAAGACAGAACCACTTTGCTCCACCACACCAGACAGGGCCCCAGTTTCTCAGGCCACAACACTGTACGGGCCCTCGATAAAACCCCAGGGGTAAAACCAAAGGGAGTAAACCATGGGGCGGAATCAGCGGAAAAACTCTGGTAACATGAATAACCAGAATAGATCAACCCCCCCAAGAAAAGATACGGCAGATGTGATTGAAGATCCCATTCATAAACAACTGGCTGAGATGTCAGAAGTTGAATTCAGAATTTGGTTTGCAGACAAGATTAATAAAATGGAATTAGGAATTCGAAGAGAAATTCAAAAATTGTCTCAAGAATTTAACGAATTTAAAGACAAAACCACCAAAGACTTAGACACACTGAAACAAGAACTTACAGCCCTCAAAGATATGAAAAATACAGTAGAATCCCTCAGTAACAGAATGGAGCAAGCAGAAGAAAGGATTTCTGACATTGAAGATAAAGTCTTCGAACGCTCCCAATCTCTCAAAGAGGAAGAGAAATGGAGAGCAAAAACGGATCACTCACTCAGAGAGCTCTCAGATAATTCGAAAAAAAACAACATAAGGGTTATAGGAATTTTGGAGAATGATGAAGTGGCTGCCAAGGACACAGAGGCCCTTCTACATGAAATTATGAAAGAAAATTTTCCAGACATGCCTAGAGAATCTGAAATTCAGATAGCAGACAGCTTCAGAACCCCAGCACGATTCAACCCCAATAAGCCATCTCCCAGACATATCATAATTAGCTTCACTAAAGTTAACATGAAAGAGAAGATTCTCAAAGCAGCCCGGCGAAAGAAAACTATAACGTACAAAGGTAAGAATATTAGAATAACTGCAGATCTCTCTGCTGAAACTTTTCAAGCAAGAAGAGGCTGGTCATCAACTTTTAATCTCCTAAAGCAAAAAAACTTTCAACCCAGGATCTTGTATCCAGCTAAACTGAGTTTCATCTATGATGGAGAAATTAAATACTTCAATGACATTCATATGTTGAAAAAATTTGCCATAAGTAAACCAGCTCTTCAGGATGTTCTCAGACCTATCCTCCACAATGACCAACCCAATCCTATACCACAAAAGTAAACTCACTCAGAAACTTCGGATCAAACTCCAACTTCCACACTGGCGAAAGGATTAAAAATGTCCACTGGACCTTTGAAAAACTCGATACCCAAAATTCCACCAGACTTATGAATACTCTCCATCAATGTGAATGGCTTAAACTGTCCTCTAAAGAGGCATAGGTTAGCTGACTGGATACAAAAACTCAAGCCAGATATTTGTTGCATACAAGAGTCACATCTCAACTTAAAAGACAAATACAGACTCAGGGTGAAAGGATGGTCATCCATATTTCAGGCAAATGGTAATCAGAAAAAAGCAGGTGTTGCAATTTTATTTGCAGATACAATAGGCTTTAAACCATCAAAAGTAAGGAAGGACAAGAATGGTCACTTCATATTTGTTAAGGGTAATACTCAATATGACGAGATCTCAATTATTAATATCTATGCACCCAACCAGAATGCACCTCAATTTATAAGAGAAACTCTAACAGACATGAGTAACTTGATTTCCTCCAGCTCCATAATCGTTGGAGATTTCAACACTCCCTTGGCAGTGTTGGATCGATCCTCCAGAAAGAAGCTGAGCAAAGAAATCTTAGATTTAAACCTAACCATCCAATATTTAGATTTAGCAGACATCTACAGAACATTTCATCCCAACAAAACTGAATACACATACTTCGCATCAGCCCACGGAACTTACTCCAAAATTGATCACATTTTAGGTCACAAGTCTAACCTCAGTAAATTTAAAGGAATAGAAATTATTCCATGCATCTTCTCGGACCATCATGGAATAAAACTTGAAATGAGTAACAACAGGAATCTGCATACCCATACAAAAACATGGAAGTTAAATAACCTTATGCTGAATGATAGCTGGGTCAGAGATGAGATTAAGAAAGAAATCACCAATTTTTTGGAACAAAATGACAATGAAGACACAAGCTATCAGAACCTCTGGGACACTGCAAAGGCAGTTCTAAGAGGGAAATTTATAGCACTGCAAGCCTTCCTCAAGAGAACGGAAAGAGAGGAAGTTAACAATTTAATGGGACATCTCACGCAACTGGAAAAGGAAGAACATTCCAACCCCAAACCCAGTAGAAGAAAAGAAATAACCAAAATTAGAGCAGAATTAAATGAAATTGAAAACAAAAGAATAATACAACAGATCAATAAATCAAAAAGCTGGTTTTTTGAAAAGGTCAATAAAATACATAAACCTCTGGCCAACCTAATCAGGAAAAAAAGAGTAAAATCTCTAATATCATCAATCAGAAACAACAAAGACGAAATAACCACAGACTCATCAGAAATCCAAAAAATCCTTAATGAATATTACAAGAAACTTTATTCTCAGAAATATGAAAATCTGAAGGAAATAGACCGATACTTGGAAGCACACCACCTTCCAAGACTTAACCAGAATCAAGTGGAAATGTTGAACAGACCCATATCAAGTTCAGAAATAGCATCAACTATACAAAACCTCCCTAAAAAGAAAAGCCCGGGACCAGATGGTTTCACGTCAGAATTCTACCAAACCTTTAAAGAGGAATTAGTACCTATATTACTCAACCTGTTCCAAAATGTAGAAAAAGAAGGAAGACTACCCAACACGTTCTATGAAGCAAATATCACCCTGATCCCCAAACCAGGAAAAGACCCAACAAGAAAAGAAAATTATAGACCAATATCACTAATGAATATAGATGCAAAAATATTCAACAAGATCCTAACAAACAGAATCCAACAACACATCAAACAAATTATACATCATGACCAAGTTGGTTTTATCCCAGGGTCTCAAGGTTGGTTCAATATACGTAAATCTATAAATGTAATTCAGCACATAAACAAATTAAATAACAAAGACCATATGATTCTCTCAATTGATGCAGAAAAAGCTTTTGATAATATCCAGCATCCCTTCATGATCAGAACACTCAAGAAAATTGGTCTAGAAGGGACTTTTCTTAAACTGATAGAGGCTATCTACAGCAAACCCACAGCCAATATCATATTGAATGGAGTTAAATTGGAATCATTTCCACTCAGATCAGGAACCAGACAAGGCTGCCCATTGTCTCCATTGCTTTTCAACATTGTAATGGAAGTTTAGCCACCGCAATTAGGGAAGAAAAGGCGATGAAGGGTACCCATATAGGGTCAGAAGAGATCAAACTCTCGCTCTTCGCAGATGATATGATTGTGTATGTGGAAAACACTAGGGACTCTACTACAAAACTCCTAGAAGTGATCAAGGAATACAGCAGCGTCTCAGGTTACAAAATCAACATTCATAAATCGGTAGCCTTTATATACACCAACAACAGTCAAATTGAAAAAGCAGTTAAGGACTCTATCCCATTCACAGTAGTGCCAAAGAAGATGAAATATTTGGGAATTTACCTAACAAAAGACGTGAAAGATCTCTATAAAGAGAACTATGAAACTCTAAGAAAAGAAATAGCTGAAAATGTTAACAAATGGAAAAACATACCATGCTCATGGCTAGGAAGAATCAACATTATCAAAATGTCCATACTACCCAAAGCAATATATAATTTCAACGCACTCCCTATTAAAGCTCCACTGTCATATTTTAAAGATCTTGAAAAAACATTACTTCGTTTTATATGGAATCAGAAAAAACCTCGAATAGCCAAGACATTACTCAGAAATAAAAACAAAACAGGAGGAATCACACTACCAGACCTCAGACTTTACTACAAATCAATAGTGATCAAAACAGCATGGTATTGGCACAAAAACAGAGAAGTAGATATCTGGAACAGAATAGAGAACCAAGAGATGAATCCAGCTACTTACCGCTATTTGATTTTTGACAAGCCAATTAAAAACATTCAGTGGGGAAAAGATTCCCTATTTAACAAATGGTGCTGGGTGAACTGGCTGGCAACCTGCAGAAGACTGAAATTGGACCCACACCTTTCACCATTAACTAAGATAGACTCTCATTGGATTAAAGATTTAAACTTAAGACATGAAACTATAAAAATACTAGAGGAGAATGCAGGGAAAACCCTTGAAGAAATTGGTCTGGGTGAGTATTTCATGAGGAGAACCCCCCGGGCAATTGAAGCAGCTTCAAAAATACTCTACTGGGACTTGATCAAACTAAAAAGCTTCTGCACAGCTAAGAACACAGTAAGCAGAGCAAGCAGACAGCCCTCAGAATGGGAGAAGATATTTGCAGGGTATAACTCTGACAAAGGTTTAATAACCAGAATCCACAGAGAACTCAAAGGCATCAGCAAGAAAAAAACAAGGGATCCCATCGCAGGCTGGGCAAGGGATTTGAAGAGAAACTTCTCTGAAGAAGACAGGCGCACGGCCTTCAGACATATGAAAAAATGCTCATCATCTTTAATCATCAGAGAAATGCAAATCAAAACTACTTTGAGATATCATCTAACTCCAATGAGACTAGCCTGTATCACAAAATCTCAAGACCAGAGATGTTGGCGTGGATGCGGAGAAAAGGGAACACTTCTGCACTGCTGGTGGGAATGCAAATTAATACATTCCTTTTGGAAAGATATATGGAGAACACTCAGAGATCTAAAAATAGATCTGCCATTCAATCCTGTAATTCCTCTGCTGGGCATATACCCAGAAGACCAAAAATCACAACATAACAAAGATATTTGTACCAGAATGTTTATTGCAGCCCAATTCATAATAGCTAAGTCATGGAAAAAGCCCAAGTGCCCATCGATCCACGAATGGATTAATAAATTGTGGTATATGTATACCATGGAATACTATGCAGCCTTAAAGAAAGATGGAGACTTTACCTCTTTCATGTTCACATGGATGGAGCTGGAACATATTCTTCTTAGTAAAGTATCCCAAGAATGGAAGAAAAAATACCCAATGTACACAGCCCTACTATGAAACTAATTTGGGACTCTCACATGAAAGCTATAACCCAGCTACAACTTAACAATAGGGGGAAGTGGGAAAGGGGGTGGGTGGGTAGAGGGAGGGGAATCGGTGGGATCACACCTGTGGTGCATATTACAGGGGTATTTGCGAAACTTGGTAAATGTAGAATGTAAATGTTTTGGCACAGTAACTGAGATAACGCCGGAAAGGCTATGTTAACCACTGTGATAAAAATGTGTCAAATGGTTTATGAAGTGAGTGTATGATGCCCCATAATCATATCATTGTATACAGTTATGATTTAATAAAAAAATTAAAAAAAAAATAAAACAGAATAATGGCCAGCCTAGAATCTCGTGTAAGAGAAACCTAAGTTTCTTCTTTGAGGGAGAAATAAAGATTTTCTCAGACAAGCAATCACTGGGGGAATTTGTGAAGATTTGATATGCCCTGCAGGAAATACTCAGAGCTGCATTATGCAATGATCAGGACAGTAGACACCCACCAGTGTAAAACCATCCAGACACTAAAGTTCAGAACTCAGACACTATAATGGATAAAGAGGTAAAACAAAGAGATAAATATCTACCCAACAAGACAAACAGAAATTCACTACACATATCAAATTTTTGATAAATGTGAATGGCTTGAACTCCACACTATAGTGACACAGGCTGGCGAATGGCTAAAAAAATTATAAGCCAAGTAATTCTTGTCTCCAGGAAATACATCTAACCCGTAAGAACTCATTTAGATTCAAGGGAAAAGGATGGAGAACAATATTACATGCAAATGAAAACCAAAAGAAAGTTGGTGCAGTCATTATCATATCATGTGACATGGACTCCAAAACAAAAAAGTAAAGAAACACAAAGATGGAAACTATATAATGGTAAAGTTTAAAATTACACAAGAAGACTTAAAAATCCTAAATATTTATGCACATATGACCTAACACAGGAGTGCCAAGATTCATAAAACCAAATTCTACTTTATTTAAACAAAATGTTGTGCATTTTTAGATAATTAACTCTTTCATTATTCTGTGATGTCCCCATTTATTTCCAGCAATTTTTCTTGATGTGTCCCCACTTCATCTAAAATGTGATATCTCGAGGGATGATGGGAAGATGCCGGACTGAAGCCAGCTTTCCACAGAGGCTCTCATCCTGAAGGAGAGTGAGGGGACGAAAATTTAGCAAGTAACCTGATGGATTTGAGCAACACCAAGTGAGAAAGTTGAAGAATGCACATCAACTCCACTGAGGAGAGCTGCGACCACAAGGAAGCAAACAAAAGGTACAAAACCCATCACCAAGCAGAAGGGAGTCCCCCCACCCCCACCTGATCGGCTTAAGGGCCCCACAAACAAAAGGGCAGAAATCAAAGGCCATCCCACTACACTTCACGGGAGAGACCTACTACAAACTAGTCCTACCTCCCTTACTAGGATGCCTAGGCGTTCTCCAGCCAGGCATAAAACTATAAATCTGTAAATATCCTTTGCCAGCAACTCTGAGCACCCAGCACTTCCCTCCACTCTCTCTGAGGTCTGAAAGCCTGTCCCCCAGGAGTTCGGATTCTTGGGTGACTCCTAAAGGGGAGAGGACAGTCCCTGAGCTGCGGCTGGTCAGCGCTGACTCTGGGGCATGGGAGAGAGGTGAGGACAGTCAGCGGAGGGAGACCCTCACCAGGGCAGTGCTTCCCCGAGGCAACATGCAGCAGCCCTCCTTGGGCAACAATACAACCAGGCATATAACTGAGTCGAACTCACTACCAGCTGCTCTGAGATCCCTGCTGCTCTGAGCTCCTGGCGCTCCCCCCGCCCTTGCTCTGTGGTCCGGAGACCTGAGCACCTGCCGTGTGACCGGGCAGGGAGCTGGGTGGAGCTGAGTCTGTTTTTCGCTGCCCAGAGGTTCAGGGCTTCAGCCGCTCCCTCCACCCCACCCCCACTCTGAAGCCTGAAGGTTTGTGCTGCAATGGTCCAACCGGGCGAGAGACGGGGAGGAACTGAATTTGCTTGCTGTTGACCAGGCTCCCCACGGCTCGGAGCCCCTGCTGGCTCTGGGCTCCAGGCACTCCCCCGCCCTCACTCTGTGGTCTGGAGACCTGAGCACCTGCCGTGTAGCTGGGCGGGGAACTGGGGGGAGCCAAGTCTGTTTGCTGCCTGGCAGTTCTGGGCTCCAGCCGCTCCCCTCCACCCCGCCCCCACTCTGAAGCCTGAAGGCTTGAGCAGCGGCAGTACAACCGGGCGAGAGACTGTGAGAAACTGAATTTGCTAGCTGCTGACTGGGTTCCCTGCAGCTCTGAGCCCTTGCTGGCTCTGGGCTCCTGGCGCTCGCCCTGCCCTCGCTCTGTGGTCTGGAGACTTAAGTGCCTGCCATGTGGCCGGGCAGGAAACTGGGTGGAGCCGAGTCTGTTCGCAGCCCGACGGTTCTGGGCTCCAGCCACTCCCTCCACCCCGCCCCCACTCTAAAGGCTGAAGGCTTGAGCTGCAGCAGTACAATGGGGCGAGAGACTGGGAGGAACTGAATTTGCTTGCTGTTGACCGTGCTCCTTGAGGCTCAGAGCCCCTGCTGGCTCTGAGCTCCCAGTGCTCTCCCCCTGCCCTCGCTCCATGGTCTGGAGACCTGAGCACATGCCGTGTGGCTGGGCAAGGAACTGGGTGGACCTGAGTCTGTTCGCTGCCCAGCGGTTCTGGGCTCCAGCTGCTCCCCCCACCCCACCCTCACTCTGAAGCCTGGAGGCTTGGGCTGTGGTGGTGTGGTGGAGCCAAAGATTGGGAGGAATTGAGTGAGCTTGCTGCCGGCGGCTCTGAGCTCCCAACACCCCACCCCACCCTCACTCTGGAATTTGGAGGCCTGTCCCCCGGGAGTCCAGATTCCTGAGGGATTTGTCAGGGTGTGGACAGTGCCCAAACTGTGGCTGTTCAGTCCTGACTCTGGGACACTGGAGTGAGGCTAGGGGAGACACACATCAGAGCGGCAGTTCCCTGAGGTGGCTGAAGCCATAACCCCTCCCTCCATGGGCAACAAGAGGAGGCCACCCCAGAGTATAGGATTTGCCTGAGGTGACTCACAGACACCGGAAATATCCAGGGTAGGGCTGACTCAGAGAACTGAGACTTCAACCCAGAGCAAGTGCTTCACTGGGGTCTAACAGAAGCCAGCTGACAATAAGTCAGAACCACTCAGCCCCACCACACCAGACAGGGCACCAGTGTCTCAGGCTACAATATAGAACGGGACCTCAAAAAACCCTAGGGGAAAAATCAAAGGGTGTAAAACAACCATGGGGCAGAATCAGCGGAAAATCTCCTGTAACAAGAAAAAACAGAATAGATCAATCCCCCCAAGGAAAGAAATGGTGGATGTAATTGAACATCCAATTCATAAACAACTGGCAGACATGTCAGAAATCGAATTCAGAATTTGGATTGCATACAAGATTGATAAAATGGAATTAGGAATCCGGGGAGAAATTCAAAAGTTGTCTCAAGAATTTAACGAATTTAAAGACAAAACCACCAAAGACTTAGACACACTGAAGCAAGAATTTGCGGACCTTAAAGATATGAAAAACACAGTAGAATCCCTCAGCAATAGAATTGATCAAGCAGAAGAAAGGATTTCTGACATCGAAGATAAAGCCTTCGAATGCTCCGAAACTCTCAAAGAGGAAGAGAAATGGAGAGCAAAAACGGATCTTTCTCTTAGAGAGCTCTGGGATAATTCGAAGAAGGCAAATATACGAATAATAGGAGTTCCAGAAAACGATGATGTGGCATCGATGGGAGCAGAGGCCCTTCTGCAAGAAATTATGAAAGAGAATTCTCCAGACATGCCTAGAGATTCTGAAATTCAGATAGCAGACAGTTTCAGAACTCCAGCATGATTCAACCCCAATAAGTCATCCCCCAGACATATCATATTTAGCTTCACTAAAGTCAACATGAAGGAGAAAATTCTCAAGGTTATCAGGTGAAAGAAAGACATTACCTACAAAGGTAAGAACATTGGAATGACTGCAGATCTCTCTGATGAAACTTTTCAGGCCAGAAGAGGGTGGTCATAGACTTTTAATCTCCTAAAGCAAAATAACTTTGAACCCCAGATCTTGTACCCAGCTAAACTGAGTTTCATTTATGATGGAGAAATTAAATACTTTAACGACATTCACATGTTGAAGACAATTGCCACAACCAAACCAGCTCTTCAGGATATTCTCAGACCCATCCTCCATAATGACCAACCCAATCGTCTACTACAAATGTAAACTCACTCAGAAACTCCTGATCAAACTCCAACCTCTACAATGGTGAAAAGATTTAAATTGTCCACTGCACTTTTGAAAAACTCAATACCCAAAAATTCACCAAACTTATCAATAATCTCCAT
The DNA here is from genome assembly GCF_027406575.1 of Nycticebus coucang. Classification (NCBI taxonomy): domain Eukaryota; kingdom Metazoa; phylum Chordata; class Mammalia; order Primates; family Lorisidae; genus Nycticebus; species Nycticebus coucang. The sequence goes on along the minus strand of NC_069801.1, from coordinate 44,589,852 downwards.
TAATGTGAATGGCTTAAACTGTCCTCTAAAGAGACATAGGTTAGCTGACTGGATACAAAAACTCAGAACAGATATCTGTTGCTTACAAGAGTCACATCTTAACTTAAAAGACAAATACAGACTCAGGGTGAAAGGATGGTCATCCATATTTCAGGCAAATAGTAACCAGAAAAAAGCAGGTGTTGCAATTTTATTTGCAGACACAATAGGCTTTAAACCAACAAAAGTAAGGAAGGACAAGAATGGTCACTTCATATTTGTTAAGGGTAATACTCAGTATGATGAGATTTCAATTATTAATATCTATGCACCCAATCAGAATGCACCTCAATTCATAAGAAAAACTCTAACAGAAATGAGCAACTTGATTTCCTCCAGCTCCATAATAGCCAGAGATTTTAACACTCCTTTGGCAGTGAGGGATCGATCCTCCAACAAAAAGCTGAGTAAAGAAATTTTAGATTTAAATCTAACCATCCAGCATTTAGATCTAGCAGAAATCTACAGAACATTTCATCCTAACAAAACTGAATACACACCCTTCTCATCAGCCCACGGAACTTACTCCAAAATCGATCACATCTGAGGTCACAAATCTAACCTCAGTAAATTTAAAGGAATAGAAGTTATTCCATGCATCTTCTCGGACCATCATGGAATAAAACTTGAGCTGAGTAACAACAGGAATCTACATACTCATACAAAAACATGGAAGTTAAATAACCTCATGCTGAATGATAGCTGGGTCAGAGATGAGATTAAGAAGGAAATTGCCAAATTTTTGGAACAAAACGACAATGAAGACACAAACTATCAGAACCACTGGAACAACAGAAAGGCAGTTCTAAGAGGGAAATTTATAGCGCTGCAAGCCTTCCTCAGGAGAAAGGAAAGAGAGGAAGTTAGCAACTTAATGGGACATTCAAGCAACTGGAAAAGGAAGAACACTCCATCCCCAAACCCAATAGAAGAAAAGAAATAACAAAAATCAGAGCAGAACTAAATGAAATTGAAAACAAAAGAACAATACAACAGATCAATAAATCAAAAAGCTGGTTTTTTGAAAAGGTCAACAAAATAGATAAACCGTTGGCCAACCTAATCAGGAAAAAAAGAGTAAAATCTCTAATTTCATCAATCAGAAATGACAAAGACGAAATAACAACAGACTCCTTAGAAATCCAAAAAATCCTTCATGAATATTACAAGAAACTTTACTCTCAGAAATATGAAAGTCTGAAGGAAACGGACCGATACTTGGAAGCTCGTCACCTTCCAAGACTTAACCAGAATTAAGTGGAAATGTTGAACAGGCCCATTTCAAGTGCAGAAATAACATCAACTATACAAAAACTCACCAAAAAGAAAAGTCCAGGACTAGATGGTTTCACATCAGAATTCTACCAAAACTTTAAAGAGGAATTAGTACCCATATTACTCAAACTGTTCCAAAATGTAGAAAAAGAAGGAAGACTCCCCAACACGTTCTATGAAGCAAACATCACCCTGATCTCCAAACCAGGAAAAGACCCAACAAAAAAAGAAAATTATAGACCAATATCACTAATGAATATAGACGCAAAAATATTCAACAAGATCCTAACAAACAGAATCCAGCAACATATCAAACAAATCATACATCATGATCAAGTTGGCTTTATCCCAGCATCTCAAGGCTGGTTCAATATACGTAAATCTATAAATGAAATTCAGCATATAAACAAAGTAAAAAACAAACATCATATGATCCTCTCAATCAATGCAGAAAAAGCTTTTGATGGCAGAAGGCAGAGCAAGATGGCAGCCGAGTAACAGCTTCCTTGCATCTGGGCACCGTGAGTCTGGGGAGATAGGACTCCAGGCATCTCTGGCTGGTGGGATCAGCCGATCATCACCCCTGAGAGGATACAGGGAGTCAGCGAGAGACTTCTGGACCCCAAGAGGAGGACTAAAACAGTGGAAAACAGGCAAGTGGTCGCGTGTGTTCAATCTGTTTAAACCCACCCGCAACTGTAAGTTCAGTAGCAGCGAGGCTGCAGACCAGAAAGGCCTTACCTGTGAACTGTTTTGGTGTCTTTGGACTTGGCACTCAGCTGAACAGCCTTGGGGAGAGCCTGAGCGGGAGTGCGGAGAACTTTGGCCTTTGTCTAGGGCCCCAGTCTGAGCCGCTGAGCCAGACAGAGCTAATAGTGTTTGGCTCTGGGTCACAGGCAGCCATTGTGAGCGATCTGCCCTGGCAAGCTCTGCCCCCAGGGTCGCAGAGCTGGAATTGGGTGGGAGCTGGTAACCTAGCGACCAAGTAGCCTAAGGGCGGGGTCTGAGCTGCCTTGCAGCCCTAACCCTCGGGGGCAGAGGGAGAACACTTTTGGCACACAGGGTAAGTGGATAGCCACTTCAGCAGTGATTCCAGCGACAAGCACTTCCCTGGGAAAGATTCTGCTCAGCAAGTGAACGAGTTCAAAGAGCCTTTTAAGAGGGCTGAAGAGGGATTTAGGGTGTCTACCTGCTGGGGTTTGAGAAACTAGCAGCCTCCAGTCGTATCAGAACTGTGATTAACATCTCATACCCCAGAAGACCACGTTTTACCCAGACAATATTCAATAACATATACATACTACTTTGTTTTTGGTTGTGTTTTTTCTTTTTTTTTTTTTTTTTGGTTTGGTAGGTTTTTTTGTTTATTTTGATGCTGTAAATTGTTGTTTTGTTTTTTAAGTTCAACCTTTTCCATACAGATATTTTTTCTTTCTCAATTTTTCTAGTTTAATTATAATTTCCCATTCTTGCCTATTTCAATACTTAGAACTTCATTTTTGTTAGTGTTTCTACCGCTATTGTTTGGTTTTCCACCCAATTTTATCCCGTAAAGTTTTCTGTTTGCTTGTTTTGGTTTGATTTATAGCATTTTTGTCTTTACTCTCTACTTGGTGGAGGTGGGGTACTGTGTCTGATCAGGTTAGCAAAGAGCTGCTGACCTCAGGGGACCACAAAACTGGGCACCCCCAGAAGGTGGTTTTTTTTTTAAGGTTGCATCAAACTACCCTACTGTATACCGATATTGCTCTGTCTCCCTCTTTCTGTGCCTCTCTTCTTTTTGTCAATATTCCTTTTACCCACCCCCTCTCCTTTCTCTATTTTTCTTTTTTTTTCCTTATCACTCGGTCCTCCTTTCTTTCATCCCTTTTTTGCTCTTCAACCTTCTCACCCTTCTGGTCCTGTAACCCTTAGTCCACAGGCAGGAGAACTCAAAGAGCAAGAGGAAGTGAAAGGAAAATTAGGGCAAGGAAACAGATAAAAGAAATCACTCACGAGGAAGAATCAGCAGAAAACTCCAGGCAACATGAAGAACCAGTCCACAACAACCCCGCCAAGGGACCATGAGGTAGCTACTTCAGAGGATTCCACCTATAAAGAAATGTTAGGAATGACAGAAAGGGAATTCAGAATACACATGTTGCAAACAATGAAAGAAATGATGGAAACAATGAAGGAAACTGCTAATAAAGTGGAAAATAACCAAAAGGAAATACAAAAACAGAATCAAATAAGAGATGAACGATATGAAGAATATAAAAAGGATATAGCAGAACTTAAGGAAATGAAACAGTCAATTAGGGAACTTAAAGATGCAATGGAAAGTATCAGCAACAGGTTAGAGCATGCAGAAGAAAGAATTTCAGAGGTAGAAGACAAAGTTCTGAGATAACTCGGATAGTAAAAAAAGGCAGAAAAGAAGAGAGAGAAAGCACAACGTTCCCTGTCAGAATTATGGGACTTTATGAAGCATTCCAACATACGAGTTACAGGAATTCCAGAAGGTGAAGAAGAATGCCCCAGAGCAATGGAAGCCATACTAGAGAATATTATAAAAGAAAATTTCCCAAATATCACCAAAGATTCTGACACACTGCTTTCAGAGGGCGATCAGACCCCAGGTCTCCTCAACTCTAACCGAGCTTCTCCAAGACACATTGTGATGAACCTGTCCAAAGTCAAGACAAAACAAAAGATTCTGCAAGCTGCAAGGAGTAAGCACCAGATAACCTACAGGGGCAAATCCATCAGATTGACCGCAGACTTCACTAATGAAATTTTGCAAGCAAGAAGACAATGGTCATCTACCTTTAATCTACTTAAACAGAACAATTTCCAGCCCAGAATTCTGTACCCTGCTAAGCTAAGCTTCAAAATTGATGGAGAAATCAAATCATTTACGGATATAAAAACATTGAGGAAATTTGCCACAACAAGACCAGCTCTACAGGAAATACTTCAACCTGTTCTGCACACTGACCACCACAATGGATCAGCAGCAAAGTAAGAACTCAGAAATTAAAGGACAGAACCTAACCTCCACACTGATGCAAAAGATAAAACTAAGCAATGGACTCTCACAAAATAAGACGAATAGAATACTACCACACTTATCAATTATCTCAATAAATGTTAATGGCTTGAATTCCCCACTGAAGAGACATAGATTGGTGACTGGATTAAAAAACACAAGCCATCCATTTGCTGTCTTCAAGAAACACACCTATCTTCAAAAGACAAATTAAAGCTCCGAGTCAAGGGTTGGAAGACAATTTTTCAGGCAAATGGAATTCAGAAGAAAAGAGGAGTTGCAATCTTATTTTCAGATACATGTGGATTTAAAGCAATTAAAGTAAAAAAAGACAAAGATGGTCACTTTATGTTGGTCAATGGAAAAATACAACAAGAAGACATTTCAATTCTAAATATTTATGCACCCAATTCAAATGCTCCCAGATTCTTGAAACAGACCTTAATTAGTCTGAGCAATATGATATCTGATAATACCATAATAACAGGGGACTTTAACACTCCTCTTACAGAGCTGGACAGATCCTCTAAACAGAAACTAAACAAGGATATAAGAGATTTAAATGAGACCCTAGAACAACTGTGCTTGATAGACACATATAGAACCCTGCATTCCAAAGATAAAGAGTATACATTCTTCTCATCACCCCATGGAACATTCTCCAAAATTGATCCTATCCTGGGACACAAAACAAATATCAAGAGAATCAAAAGAATTGAAATTTTACCTTGTATCTTCTCAGACCATAAGGCACTAAAGGTGGAACTCAACTCTAACAAAAATGCTCGACCCCAGCCAAAAGCATGGAAATTAAACAATCTTGTGTTGAATAACAGATGGGTGCAGGAAGAAATAAAACAGGAAATCATTAACTTCCTTGAGCATAACAACAATGAAGACACAAGCTACCAAAACCTGTGGGATACTGCAAAAGCAGTTTTGAGAGGAAAATTCACCGCTTTAGATGCCTACATTCAAAAAACAGAAAGAGAGCACAACAACAATCTCACAAGAGATCTTATGGAATTGGAAAAAGAAGAACAATCTAAGCCTAAACTCAGTAGAAGAAAAGAAATATCCAAAATCAAATCAGAGATCAATGAAATTGAAAACAAAAGAATCATTCAGAAAATTAATGAAAAAAGGAGTTGTATTTTTGAAAAAATAAATAAAATAGATAAACCATTGGCCAGACTAACAAGGAATAGAAAAGTAAAATCTCTAGTAACCTCAATCAGAAATGATAAAGGGGAAATAACAACTGATCCCACAGAGATACAAGAGATCATCTCTGAATACTACCAGAAACTCTATGCCCAGAAATTTGACAATGTGAAAGAAATGGATCAATATTTGGAATCACACCCTCTCCCGAGACTCAGCCAGGAAGAAATAGAGCTCCTGAACAGACCAATTTCAAGCACTGAGATCAAAGAAACGATAAAACATCTTCCAACCAAAAAATGCCCTGGTCCAAATGGCTTCACACCAGAATTCTATCAAACCTTCAAAGGAAGAGCTTATTCCTGTACTGCAGAAATTATTCCAAAAAATTGAGGAAGAAGGAATCTTCCCCAACACATTCTATGAAGCAAACATCACCCTGATACCAAAACCAGGGAAAGACCCAAACAAAAAGGAGAATTTCAGACTAATCTCACTCATGAATATAGATGCAAAAATTCTCAACAAAATCCTAGCCAATAGATTACAGCTTATCATCAAAAAAGTCATTCATCATGATCAAGTAGGCTTCATCCCAGGGATGCAAGGCTGGTTTAACATACGCAAGTCCATAAACGTTTTCCACCATATTAACAGAGGCAAAAATAAAGGTCACGTGATCCTCTCAATAAATGCAGAAAAAGCATTTGATAAAATCCCTCATCCTTTTCTAATTAGAACACTGAAGAGTATAGGCATAGGTGGCACATTTCTTAACCTAATTGAAGCTATCTATGACAAACCCACAGACAAAATTTTACTGAATGGAGTAAAACTGAAAGCTTTTCCTCTTAGAACTGGAACCAGACAAGGTTGTCCTCTGTCACCTTTACTATTCAACATAGTGCTGGAAGTTCTAGCCAATACAATTAGGCAAGAGAAAGAAATAAAGGGAATCCAAATGGGAGCAGAGGAGGTCAAACTCTCCCTCTTTGCTGATGACATGATCTTATACTTAGAGTACCCAAAAGACTCAACCACAAGACTCCTAGAAGTCATCAAAAAATACAGTAATGTTTCAGGATATAAAATCAATGTCCACAAGTCAGTAGCCTTTGTGTACACCAATAACAGTCAAGATGAGAAGCTAATTAAGGACACAACTCCCTTCACCAAAGTTTCAAAGAAAATGAAATACCTAGGAATATACCTAACGAAGGAGGTGAAGGACCTCTATAAAGAAAACTATGAAATTCTCAGAAAGGAAATAGCAGAGGATATTAACAAATGGAAGAACATATCATGCTCATGGATGGGAAGAATCAACATTGATAAAATGTCTATACTTCCCAAAGCAATCTACCTATTCAATGCCATTCCTATCAAAATACCAACATCGTACTTTCAAGATTTGGAAAAAATGATTCTGCGTTTTGTATGGAACCGGAAAAAACCCCGTATAGCTAAGGCAGTTCTCTGTAACAAAAATAAAGCTGGGGGCATCAGCATACCAGATTTTAGTCTGTACTACAAAGCCATAGTGCTCAAGACAGCATGTTACTGGCACAAAAACAGAGACATAGACACTTAGAATCGAATTGAAAACCAAGAAATGAAACTAACATTTTACAACAACCTAATCTTTGACAAACCAAACAAGAATATACCTTGGGGGAAAGACTCCCTATTCAATAAATGCTGTTGGGAGAACTGGATGTCTACATGTAAAAGACTGAAACTGGACCCACACCTTTCCCCACTCACAGAAATTGATTCAAGATGGATAAAGGACTTAAATTTAAGGCATCAGACAATAAAAATCCTCCAACGAAGCATAGGAAAAACACTGGAAGATATTGGCCTGGGGAAAGACTTCATGAAGAAGACTGCCATGGCAATTGCAACAACAAGAAAAATAAACAAATGGGACTTCATTACACTGAAAAGCTTCTGTACAGCTAAGGACACAATAACCAAAGCAAAGAGACAACCTACACAATGGGAAAGGATATTTGCATATTTTCAATCAGACAAAACTTGATAACTAGGATCTAGAGAGAACTCAAATTAATCCACATGAAAAAAGCCAACAATCCCTTATAACAATGGGCAAGAGACATGAGTAGAACTTTCTCTAAAGACGACAGACAAATGGCTAACAAACACATGAAAAAATGTTCATCATCTCTATATATTAGAGAAATGCAAATCAAAACAACCCTGAGATATCATCTAACCCCAGTGAGAATGGCCCACATCACAAAATCTCAAAACTGCAGATTCTAGCGTGGATGTGGAGAGAAGGGAACACTTTTACACTGCTGGTGGGACTGCAAACTAGTACAACCTTTCTGGAAGGAAATATGGAGAAACCTCAAAGCACTCAAGCTAGACCTCCCATTTGATCCTGCAATCCCATTACTGGGCATCTACCCAGAAGGAAAGAAATCCTTTCATTATAAGGACACTTGTACTAGACTGTTTATTGCAGCTCAATTTACAATCGCCAAAATGTGGAAACAGCCTAAATGCCCACAAACCCAGGAATGGATTAACAAGCTGTGTATATGTATACCATGGAATACTATTCAGCCATTAAAAAAAATGGAGACTTTACATCCTTCGTATTAACCTAGATGGACGTGGAAGACATTATTCTTAGTAAAGCATCACAAGAATGGAGAAGCATGAATCCTATGTACTCAATTTTGATATGAGGGCAATTAATGGCAATTATGGTTATGGGGGGGGAACAGAAAGAGGGAAGGAGGGAGGGGAGTGGGGCCTTGGTGTGTGTCACACTTTATGGGGGCAAGACATGATTGCAAGAGGGATTTTACCTAACAATTGCAATCAGTGTAACCTGGCTTATTGTACCCTCAATGAATCCCCAACAATAAAAAAAAAAAAGCTTTTGATAACATCCAACATCCCTTCATGATCAGAACACTTAAGAAAATTGGTATAGAAGAGACATTTCTTAAACTGATAGAGGCCATCTACAGCAAACTGACAGCCAATATCATATTGAATGGAGTTAAGTTGGAATCATTTCCACTTAGATCAGGAAGCAGACAAGGCTGCCGATTGTCTCCATTGCTTTTTAACATTGTAATGGAAGTTTTAGCCACCGCAATTAGGGAAGAAATGGCGATCAAGGTCATCCACATAGGGTCAGAAGAGATCAAACTTTCGCTCGTCGCAGATGATATGATTGTATATCTGGAAAACACTAGGGACTCTAGTACAAAACTCTTAGAAGTGATCAAGGAATACAGCAACGTCTCAGGTTACAAAATCAACATTCATAAATCAGTAGCCTTTATATATACCAAGAATAGTCAAGCTGAAAAAACAATTAAGGACTCTATCCCATACATAGTAATTCCAAGGAAGATGAAATATTTGGGAGTTTATCTAACAAAGGATGTGAAAGATCTCTGTAAAGAGAACTATGAAACTCTAAGAAAAGAGATAGCCGAGAATGTTAATAAATGGAAAAACATACCATGCTCATGGCTGGGAAGAATCAACATAGTTAAAATATCCATACTACCCAAAGCAATATATACCTTCAACACAATCCCTATTAAAGTTCCACTATCATACTCTAAAGATTTTGGGAAAACAATACTTCTTTTTATATGGAATCAGAAAAAACCTTGAATAGCCAAGACATTACTCAGAAATAAAAGCAAAGCAGCAAGAATTACGCTACCAGACCTCAGACTATACTACAAATCGATAGTGATCAAAACAGCATGGTATTGGCACAAAAACAGAGAAGTAGATGTCTGGAACAGAATAGAGAACCAAGAGATGTACCCAGCTACTTACCGTTATGTAATCTTTGACAAGCCAATTAAAAACATTGTGGGGAAAAGATTCCCTATTTAACAAATGGTGCTGGGCGAACTGGCTGGCAACCTATGGAAGACTGAAACTGGATCCACACCTTTCACCACTAACCAAGACAGACTCTTACTGGATTAAAGACCTAAACTTAAGACATGAAACTATAAAAATACTAGGAGAGAGTGCAGGGGAAACCCTTGAAGAAATTGGGTTGGGTAAGTTTTTTATGAGAAGGACCCCCCGGGCGATTGAAGCAGCTTCAAAAATACACTTTTGGGACTTGATCAAACTAAAAAGCTTCTGCACAGCCAAGAACACAGTAAGTAAAGCAAGCAAACAGCCCACAGAATGGGAGAAGATATTTGCTGGTTATTTCTCTGACAAAGGTTTAAGAACCAGAATCCACAGAGAACTCACGCATTAGCAAGAAAAGAACAAGGATACCATCACAGGCTGGGCAAGAGAATTCAAAAGAAACTTCTCCGAAGAAGACAGGCGAGCGGCCTTCAGACATATGAAAAAATACTCATCATCTTTAATCATCAGAGAAATGCAAATCAAACTACTTTGAGATATCATCTAACTCCAGTGAGACTAGCCTATATCACAAAATCTCAAGACCAGAGATGTTGGCATGGATGTGGAGAAAAGGGAACACTTTTGCACTGCTGGTGGGAATGCAAACTAATACATTCCTTTTGGAAAGATATATGGAGAACACTTAGAGATCCAAAAATAGATCTGCCATTCAATCCTGTAATTCCTCTGCTGGGCAAATACCCAGAAGACCAAAAACCACATCATAAAAAAGATATTTGTACCAGAATCTTTATTGCAGCCCTATTCATAATTGCTAATTCATGGAAAAAACCCAAGTGCCCATCGGTCCACGAATGGATTAACAAATTGTGGCATATGTACACCATGGAATACTATGCAGCCTTGAAGAAAGATGGAGACTTTACCTCTTTCATGTTTACATGGATGGAGCTGGAACATATTCTTCTCAGTAAAGTGTCTCAAGAATGGAAGAAAAAATATCCAATGTATTCACCCCTACTATGAAACTAAGTTAAGACCTTCACATGAAAGGTATAACCAAGTTACAACCTAAGAACAGGGGGAAGGGGGAAAGTGTGGGGAGGGAGGGGGGAGGGGGGTAGAGGGAGGAGTATTGAAAGGATCACACCTGTGGTGCATCTTACAAGGGTACAGGTGAGCCTTGGCAAATTTGGAATGTAAATGTCTTGGCAAAGTAACAAGGAAAATGCCAGGAGGGCTATGTCAACTAATGAGATGAAAATGTGTCAAATATTCTATGAAACAATTGTATGGTGCCCCATGATCATATTGATGTACACAGCTATGATTTAATAAAAAACAAATAAATAAATAAATACAAATAACAACCTTTACTTTCCAAAGAAAGGTATATGAAAGAGAATCTAAGATGAAAGGGGTTCTTCCTCAATAAATGTTTTGGTTTGTGTACATTAAAAAAAAATAAATAAAAACATAAAATAAAATGTGATATCTCCAGAGATTTTTATTTTTTTTAGAGTTTGCACGATATATCATTACCCTTGTATGTTTAATCTATCAATATTTTTAGTTTTAAGTGGTTTTCTTACAGATGGTACATAATTTGGTCTTTACTTTCTATTATTCAATCTGACAATCTGTATCTCTAACCGATCTTTATAGAACATTCACATTTTAAGTGTTTGTTTATGTAGTTGGATAAACATTAGCCCATCCTTGTTCCTATTTATAGTTTTTCCATTTGTCCTTTGCACTTTATCATCTCTCTTTAGGTTTAATTGAGCAGAGTGCAGTGACATCATAGCTCACTGCAACCTCAGACTCGGGCTGTGGGCATACTGCTGCCTCAGCCTCTGGAAGCCACTGAGATTACAGGTGCTCACCACGGAGCATGGCTGGGTTTTTCCATTTTTTTCATGAGTTGGAGTCTCACTCTTGGCCATGCAAGTCTAAAACTCCTGAGGTCAAGCAATTCTACCTCCTCATCCTCCCACAGTGCTGGTATTACAGGCATGAGCCACAGCACCCAGCAAATTGAGCCATTTTAATATTCAGTTTTATTTTGTTCATTTATATACTTTTTACTTCTTAAAACTTTTAGTGTGTGTCCTAGAATGTACATTTTTATATAATACTTATCCAACTTCAAAAAATATTTTAATATTTCAAGTGTAGTATATAAATTTTTTTTTTCTTAAATCATAGCTGTGTACATTAATGTGATCATGGGGCACCATACACTAGTTTCATAGACCGTTTGACACATTTTCATCACACTGGTTAACATAGCCTTCCTGGCATTTTCTTAGTTATTGTGCTAAGACATTTACTTCCACAGTTACTAAGTTTCACATATACCCTTGTAAGATGCATTGCAGGTGTAATTCCACCTATACCCCTCCCCCCACCCCCTCCCTCCCCTCCCTTTCCCCTTTCCTCCTATTCTTAGGTTGTAACTGGGTTATAGCTTTCATGTGAAAGCCATAAATTAGTTTCATAGTAGGGCTGAGTACATTGAATACCTTTTCTTCCATTTTTGAGATACTTTACTTAGAAGAATATGTTCCAGCTCCATCCACGTAAACATGAAAGAGGTAAAGTCTCCATCTTTCTTTAAGGCTGCATAATATTCCATGGTGTACATATACCACAATTTATTAAACCATTCATGGATCGATGGGCACTTGGGCTTTTTCCATGACTTAGCAATAAAATAGGGCTGCAATAAACATTCTGGGACAAATGTCTTTGTTATGTTGTGATTTTTGGTCTTCTGGGTATATGCCTAGTAGAGGAATTATAGGATGGAATGGCAGATCTATTTTTTGATCTCTAAGTGTTCTCCAAACATCTTTCCAAAAGGAGTGTATTAATTTCATTCCCACCAGCAGTGTAGAAGTGTGCCCTTTTCTCCACATCCACGCCAACATCCCTGGTCTTGGGATTTTGTGATATAGGCTAATCTTACTGGAGATAGATGATATCTCAATGTGGTTTGATTTGCATTTCTCTGATGATTAAAGATGATGAGCGCCTGTCTTCTTCAGAGAAGTTTCTCTTCAAACCCCATGCCCAGCCTGTGATGGGATCACTTGTTCTTTTTGTGCTTATACATTCGAGTTCTCTGTGGATTCTGGTTATTAGACCTTTGTTGGATACATAACCTGCAAACATCTTCTCCCATTCTGAGGGCTGTTTGCTTGCTTTACGTAATATGTTGTTGGCTGTGCAGAAGCTTTTTAGTTTGATGAGGTCGCAGTAGTGTATTTTAGAAACTGCTTCAATTGCCCGGGGGGTCCTCCTCATTAAATATTCGCCCAGACTGCTTTCTTCAAGGGTTTTCCCCCAGCAATCTCTTCTACCTTGTTTCCCGAAAATAAGACAGTGTCTTATTTTAAGGTGTGCTCCCAAAATGCGCTAGGTCTTATTTTCAGGGGATGTCTTATCTTTCCTGTAAGTAGGTCTTATTTTTGGAGGATGTCATATTTTCGGGGAAACGAGGTAGTACTTTTATAGTTTCATGTTGTAAGTTTAAATCTTTAATCCAGTGAGAGTCTATCTTAGTTAATGGTGAAAGGTGTGGGTCCAGTTTCAGTCTTCTGCAGTTTGCCAGCCAGTTCACCCAGCACCATTTGTTAAATAGGGAATCTTTTCCCCACTGAATGTTTTTAATTGGCTTGTCAAAGATTAAATAATGGTAAGTAGCTGGATTCATCTCTTGGTCTTCTATTTTGTTCCAGACATCTACTTCTCTGTTTTTGTGCCAGTACCATGCTGTTTTGATCACTATTGATTTGTAGTATAGTCTGAGGTCTGGTAGTGTGATTCCTAATGCTTTGTTTTTATTTCTGAGTAATGTCTTGGCTATTCGAGGTTTCTTCTGATTCCATATAAAACGAAGTATTGTTTTTTCAAAATCTTTAAACTATGACAGAGGAGCTTTAATAGGGATTGCATTAAAATTATATATTACTTTTGGTAGTATGGACATTTTAACTATGTTGAGTCTTCCCAGCCATGAGCATGGTATGTTTTTCCATTTGTTAACATTTTCAGCTATTTTGTTTCTTAGAGTTTCATAGTTCTCTTGATAGAGATCTTTCACATCCTTTGTTAGATAAACTCCCAATATTTCATCTTCTTTGGCACAACTGTGAATGGGATAGAGTCCTTAACTGCTTTTCAAATTGACTATTGTTGGTATATATAAAGGCTACTGATTTATGAATGTTGATTTTTTTTCTTTTTTTAATTTTATTTATTTATTTTTTAATTTATTTATTTTTATTGTTAAATCACAGCTGTGTACATTAATGCAATAAAGGGGTACAATGTGCGGGTTTCATATACAATCTGAAATATTCTCATCAAACTGATCAACGTAGCCTTCATGGCATTTTCTTAGTTACTGTATGCAGGCATTTGTATTCTGCATTTAGTAAGTTTCACCTGTACCCACTCTAAGATGCACTATAGATGTGGCCCCACCAATTACCCTCCATCCACCAAAACCTCCCACCTCCCTTCCCCTTCCGTGGCCCTTTCCCCATAGTCTTGTTCTATAGTTGGGTTATAGCCTTCATGTGAAAGCTATAATTTAGCTTGATAGTAGAGCTGAATACATTGGATACTTTTTCTTCCATTCCTGAGATACTTTGCTAAGAAGAATATGTTCCACCTCCATCCATGTAAACATAAAAGAGGTAAAGTCTCCATCTTTCTTTAAGGTTGCATAATATTCCATGGTATGCATGTACCACAATTTGCTAGTCCATTCATGGGTTGATGGACATTTGGGCTTCTTCCATGACTTAGCAATTATGAATTGGCCTGCAATAAACATTCTGGTACAGATGTCTTTGTTATATTGTGACTTTTGGTCTTCTGGGTATAAACCGAGTAAAGGAATTAGAGGATCGAATGGCAGGTCTATCTATAGGTCTCTAAGTATTCTCCAAACATTCTTCCAGAAGGAATGTATTAGTGTGCATTCCCATCAGCAGTGTAGAAGTGTGCCCTTTTCTCCACATCCACGCCAACATCTCTGGTTTTGGGATTTTGTTTTGTGGGCTACTCTTACTGGGGTTAGGTGATATCTCAAAGTAGTTTTGATTTGCATTTCTCTGATGATTATGGACGAAGAGCTTTTTTTCATGTGTTTGTAGATCGTGCATCTGTCTTCTTTAGAGATGTTTCTCTTCAAATCCCTTCCCTACCCTGAGATGGGATCACATGTTCTTTGCTTGCTAATACGTTTGAGTTCTCTGTGGATTCTGGTTATTAGACCTTTATTGGAGGTATAACCTGCAAATATTTTCTCCCATTCTGAGGGCTGTCTGCTTGCTTTACTTACAATGTTCTTGGCTGTGCAGAAGCTTTTTAGTTTGATCAGGTCCCAGTAGTGTATTTTTGATACTGTTGCAATTGCCTGGGGAGTCCTCCTCATAAAATATTCACCCAGGCCAATTCCTTCCAGAGTTGTCCCTGCACTTTCTTCAAGTATTTTTATAGTTTCATGTCTTAAGTTTAAATCTTTTATCCATTGAGAGTCTATCTTAGTTAATGGTGAAAGGTGTGGGTCCAGTTTCAGTCTTCTGCAGGTTGCCAGCCAGTTCACCAAGTACCATTTGTTAAATAGGGAATCTTTTCCCCACTGAATGTTTTTAATTGGCTTGTCAAAGATCAAATAACAGTAAGTAGCTGGATTCATCTCTTGGTTCTCTATTCTGTTCCAGACATATACTTCTCTGCTTTTGTGCCAGTATCATGCTGTTTTGATCACTATCAATTTATAGTACACTCTCAGGTCTGGTAGCGTGATTCCTCCTGCTTTGTTTTTATTGCTGAGTAATTATTTGGCTATTCGAGGTTTTTTCTGGTTCCATATAAAACGAAGTATTATTTTTTCAAGATCTTTAAAATATGACAATGGAGCTTTAATAGGAATTGCATTAAAATTATATATTGCTTTGGGTAGTATGGACATTTTAACAATGTTGATTCTTCCCGGCCACATCTGTTAACATCTTCAGCCATTTCTTTTCTTAAAGTTTCATAGTTCTCTTTGTAGAGTTCTTTCACATCCTTTGTTAGGTATACTCCCAAATATTTCACCTTCTTTGGCACTACTGGGAAATGAATAGAGTCCTTGACTGTTTTTTCAGCTTGGTTGTTGTTGGTATATATAAAGTTTACAGATCTATGGGTGTTGAAATTGTAGCCTGAGACATTGCTGTATTCCTTCATCACTTTTAAAAGATTTGTGGGAGAATCCCTAGTGTTTTCCAGGTATATGATCATAACATCTGCGAAAAGTGAAAGTTTGATCTCTTCTGACCCTATGTGGATACCCTTGATCGCCTTTTCTTCCCTAATTGCAATGGCTAAAACTTCCATTACAATGTTAAAGAGCAATGGAGACAATGGGCAGCCTTGCCTGGTTCCTGATCTAAGTGGAAATGATTTCAATTTAACTCCATTCAATACGATATTGTCTGTGGGTTTGCTGTAAATGGCCTCTATTAGTTTAAGAAATGTCCCTTCTATACCAATTTTCTTAAGTGTTCTGATCATGAAGTGATGCTGGATATTATCAAAAGCATTTTCTGCATCGATTGAAAGAATCATATGGTCCTTATTTTTTAGTTTGTTTAAGTGTTGAATTACATTTATAGATTTATGTATATTGAACCAGCCTTGAGACCCTAGGATAAATCCCACTTGGTTATGGTGTATAATTTTTTTGATGTGTTGTTGGATTCTGTTTGTTAGGATCTTATTGAGTACTTTAGCATCAATATTAATTAGTGATATTTGTCTATAATTTTCTTTTCTTGTTGGGTCTTTCCCTGGTTTGTGGATCGAGGTGATGTTTGCTTCGTAGAATGTGTTGGGTAATATTCCTTCTTTTTTAATATTTTGGAAGAGGTTTAGTAGTATAGGTACTAGTTCTTCTTTAATGGTTTGGTAGAATTGTGACATAAAACCATCTGGTCCTGGGCTTTTCATTTTAGGGAGATTTTGTATAGTTGATGCAATTTCAGAACTTGATATAGTCCTGTTCAACATTTCCACTTCGTTCTGGCTAAGTCTTGGAAGGTGGTGTACTACCAGGTATTGGTTGATTTCTATCAGATTTTCATATTTCTGAGAGTAGAGTTTCTTGTAGTATTTGTTAAGGATTTTTTGAATTTCTGAGGGGGTCTGTTGTTATTTCATCTTTACCATTTCTGATTGATGAAATTAGAGATTTCACTCTTTTTTTCCTGGTTAGATTGGCCAAAGGTTTATCTATTTTATTGATCTTTTCAAAAAATCAACTTCTGGATTTATTAATCTGCTGTATAATTCTTTTGTTTTCAATTTCATTTAGTTCTGCTCTGATTCTGTTTATTTCTTTTCTTCTGCTGGGTTTGGGGTTGGAGTGTTCTTCCTTCTCCAGTTGCTGGAGATGTCCCATTAAGGTATTACCTACCTCTCTTTCCGTTTTCTTGAGGAAGACTTGCAGTGCTATAAATTTCCCTCTTAGGACTGCCTTTGCAGTATCCCAGAGATTCTGGTAATTTGTGTCTTGATTGTTGTTTCATTCCAAAAATTTCGTGATTTCCATCTTAATCTCGTCTATAACCCATGTATCCTTCAGCATAAGGTTGTTTAGCTTCCATGTTTTTGTATGAGTATGCAGGTTCCTGTTGTTATCGAGTTCAACTTTTATTCCATGATGGTCTGAGAAGATGCAAGGAATAATTTCTATTTTTTTTAATTTGCTGAGGTTAGATTTGTGGCCTAGGATGCCGTCGGTTTTGGAGTATGTTCCCTGGGCTGATGAGAAGAATGTGCATTCAGTTCTGTTGGGATGAAATGTTCTGTAGATGTCTGTTAAGTCCAGATGTTGAATGGTTGAGTTTAAATCTAAGATTTCTTTGCTTAGCTTCTTTTTGGAGGATCTATCCAGCTCTGCTAAAGGGGTGTTAAAATCTCCAACTACGTTGGATGTGGAGGAAATCAAGTTGCTCAAGTCTGTTAGAGTTTCTCTTATAAATTGAGGTGCCTTGTTTTTGGGTGCATAAATATTAATAATTGAGATCTCATCATATTGAGTATTATCTTTAACAAATATGAAGTGTCCATCCTTATCCTTAATTATTTTGGTTGGTTTAAAGCCTATTGCATCTCCGAACATGATTGCAATGCCTGCTTTTTTCTGCTTTCCATTGGCCTGAAATATAGATGACCATCCCTTCACCTTGAGTCTATATTTGTCTTTTAATGTAAGATGCGATTCTTGGATGCAGCAGATATCTGGCTTGAGTTTTTGTATCCAGTCAGCCATACTGTGCCTCTTTAGAGGACAGTTTAAACCATTCACATTAATTGAGAATATTGATAAGCCTTTCTAGAGTCCAGAGGAAATTTTTAATGCTTTTGCGACTGTGGAGGTTGGAATTTGATCAAAAGTTTTTGGGTGAGTTTACTTTTGTGGTGGAGGATTATGTTGGTCTTTATGGAGGATAGGTCTGAGAATATCCTGGAGAGCTGGTTCAGTTATGGAAAATTTCATCAACATGTGAATGTCGTTGAAGTATTTAATTTCCCCATCATAAATGAAACTCAGTTTAGCTGGGTATAGGATCCTGGGTTGGAAGTTATTTTGTTTTAGGAGATTAAAATTCGATGACCATCCTCTTCTAGCTTGAGGGTTTCAGCAGAGAGATCTGCAATTATTCTAATATTCTTCCCCTTGTAGGTAATGGTTTTCTTTCATCTGGCAGCTTTCAGAATTTTCTCCTTCATATTAACTTTAGTGAAATTGATTATGATGTGTCTCAGGGATGTCTTATTCAGGTTGAGTCATGCTGGAGTTCTGAAACTGTCTGCTATCTGAATTTCAGAGTCTTTTGGTATGTTTGGAAAGTTCTCCTTCATAATCTCATGGAGAAGAGACTCTGTGCCTTGTGAAGCCACTTCGTCACTTTCGGGATCCCTATAACACGAATATTAGTTGTTTTTTTTTTTAATTATCCCAGAGCTCTCTGAGAGAGTGATCTGTTTGCCCTCCATTTCTCATCCTCTTTGAGAGTTTGGGAGCGGTCGAAAACTTTGTCTTCAATGTCAGAAATCCTTTCTTCTGCTTGGTCCATTCTGTTACTGAGAGATTCTACTGTGTTTCTCAGATCTTTGAGGGATGCAACTTCTTGTCTCAATGTGTCAAAATCTTTGGTCATTTGGTCTTTGAATTTGTTGAATTATTGAGATATCTTTTTGGTTACTGCTTGGAGTTCTAATTCAATCTTATTTTCTATCCAGATTCTGAATTTGATTTCTGACATCTCAGCTATTTGTTTGTACATGGGTTCTTGTGCTATGTCTGCCCCATTGATCCTTGGGGGAGCTGATCTACTCTGATTATTCATATTGCCAGTGTTTTTCTGTTGATTTCACATCATGATTGTTTTTCACCATTGCCTCTGGCCTGCTCAGAGTTGCGAAGGTGTCACTCCAAGATTAGATCCCACTGGGATCCCTCTACTGTTGCTTGATCTTTGTAGGGAGTGACCCGGTGTAGTTCCTCTGGGGCTGCTCCAGCTAGGGAGTTCTGGTTGTGGAAGCAGCTACAGCGTGTGACAAACCTGGATCAAGCATCAGGGTGGGAGGTGGTGTGCACGGTTGTGGGAGTGCCTGGCACCCAGTGACTTTGGCACAGAGAGCCCAAGGCTCCAGCAGTCTCTGGCCAGGAGAAGGGCTCTGTGCAGAGGCAGGCAGGGCTCCAGAGGGCACATGGCTACCAGTATCCCTGGCCAGATGAGCGGGCCAGTGTGGAGGCTGGGAGGACACAGGAGCCAGGATGCAGGTTTGCCCAGCTCCCACAGTTCCTGTTCAGAACATGCGGAGGCCCGGTTGCTGCAGGATCATGGCACACATCTTATGGAGGTCTGGGCAGCACCATGCCCAGGAATTTTAGGTTGCTATGAGCTGTGACACCACGGCACTCTACCCAGGGCAACAGCCTGAGCCTCTAGTGTGCCAAAGCAGTATCATTCTGCCCCTAATGGTTAAGGCTGTAAGGCAGCTGAGTCCCCGCCTTTAGACTGCTCAGTCACTAGGTTACTGGGTCCCACCCGATTCTTGCTCTGGGACCATTAGGGCAGAGCTTCCCAGGACAGTTCTCTCACACAATGGCTCCCTGTAGCTCAGCTCAGTGGCTCTGTCTGGGGCCCCAGACAATGCCCAAAGTTCTCCACACTCCTGCTCAAGCTCTCCCCAAGGCAGTTCAACTGTGTGCCAGATCCAAAAACACTGAAACAGTTCACAGGTAAGGCCTTTCCAGTTTTCAGTCTCACTGCTGCTTGTACTTATGGTTGCCGGCATCATTAGGTTGATTGAACACATGCAACCACTTGCCAGTTTCCCACTGTTTTTGTACTCCTCTTGGGGCCCAGAAGTCCCTTGCTGACTCGCTGTATCCTCAAAGGGATAATTGTAGGCAGAACCCACCAGCCAGAGACGTCAGGACTCACCGTGCCCAGTTGCAGGGAAGCTGTTACTCAGCCACCATCTTTAATCTCCTCTCTGAATGTTGATTTTGTAACCAGAGATGCTTCTGTATTTTTTGATCACTTCTAAGAGTTTTTCTTTTATTACTAAATCATACGTGTGTACATTGATATGATCATGGGGCATCATTCATTTCCTTCAAAGACCATTTGACACACTTTCATCACACCGGTTAACATAGCCGACCTGGCATTCTCTCAGTTACTGTGCCAAGACACTTACATTCCACATTTACCAAGTCTCACATATACCCTTGTAAGATGCACTGCTGGTGTAATCCCACCAATCCCCTTACCTCTACCCACCTACTCTGTCCTCCCCTCCCTTTCCCCTTTTCCCCTATTCTTAGGTTGTAACTGGGTTATAGCTTTCATGTGAAAACTCTAAATTAGTTTCATAGTAGGGCTGAGTACATTGGGTACTTTTTCTTCCATTCTTGAGATACTTTACTAAGAAGAATATGTTCCAGCTCCATCCATGTAAACATGAAAGAGGTAAAGTCTCCATCTTTCTTTAAGGCTGCATAATATTCCATGGTGTACATATACCACAATTTATTAATCCATTCATGGATTGGTGGGTGCTTGAACTTTTTCCATGACTTAGAAATTATGAAAGGGCTGCAATAAACATTCTGGTACAAATATCTTTGTTATGAGTGATTTTTGGTCTTCTGGGTATATGCCCAGTAGAGGGATTTCAGGATTAAATGGGAGATCTATTTTTAGATCTCTAAGTGTTCTCCATATCTCATTCCAAAAGGAATGTATTAACTTGCATTCCCACCAGCAGTGCAAAAGTGTTCTCTTTTCTCCACATCCGTGCCAACATCTCTGGTCTTGGGATTTTGTGATATAGACTATTCTCACTGGAGTTAGAAGATATCTCAAAGTAGTTTTGATTTGCATTTCTCTGATGATTAAAGATGATGAGCATTTTTTCGTATGTCTGTAGGCCGCACGCCTGTCTTCTTCAGAGAAGTTTCTCTTCAAGTCCCTTGCCCAGCCTGCGATGGGATCCCTTGTTCTTTTCTTCCTAATGCGATTGAGTTCTCTGTGGATTCTGGTTATTAAACCTTTGTCGGAGACATAACTTGGAAATATCTTCTCCCATTCTAGAGGGTGCTTGCTTTACTTACTGTGTTCTTCCTGTGCAGAAGCTTTTTAGTTTGATCAAGTCCCAAAAGTGTATTTTTGAAGCTGCTTCAATTGCCCGGGAGGTCCTCCTAATAAAATACTCACCCAGACCAATTTCTTCAAGGGTTTTCCCTGCACTCTACTCTACTATTTTTATAGTTTCATGTTTTAAGTTTTAATCTTTAATCCAGTGAGAGTCTATCTTAGTTAAGGGTGAAAGGTGTGGGTCCAATTTCACTCTTCTGCAGGTTGCCAGCCAGTTCACCAAGCACCATTTGTTAAATAGGTAATCTTTTCCCCACTGAATGTTTTTAATTGGCTTATCAAAGATTAAATAATGGTAAGTAGCTGGATTCATCGCTTGCTTCTCTATTCTGTTCCAGATATTTACTTCTCTGTTTTTGTGCCAATACAATGCTGTTTTGATCACTATCGATTTGTAGTATAGTCTGAGGTCTGGTAGCATAATTTTTATTTCTGACTAATGTCTTGGCTATTCGAGGTTACTTCTGATTACATACAAAACAAACTATTGTTTTTTCAAGATCTTTGACAGTGGAGCTGTAATAGGGATTGCGTTGAAGGTATATATTGCTTTGGGTATTATGGACATTTTAAAAATGTTGATTCTTCCCAGCCATGAGCAGGGTATGTTTTTCCATTTTTTAACATTTTCAGCTATTTCTTTTCTTAGAGTTTCATAGTTTTATTTATAGAGATCTTTCACGTCCTTTGTTAGATAAATTCCCAAATATTTCATCTTCTTTGGCACTACTGTGAATGGAATAGAGTCCTTAACCATTTTTTCAACTTGACTATTGTTGGTATATGTAAAGGCTACCAATTTATGAATGTTGATTTTGTAACCTGAGACGCTGCTGTATTCCTTGATCACTTCTAAGAGTTTTGTAGTAGAGTCCCTAGTGTTTTCCAGATATACAATCATATCATCTGTGAAGAGCGAAAGTTGCATCTCTTCTGACCCTACATGGACACCATTGATCGCCTTTTTTTCCCTAATTGTGGTGGCTAAAACTTCCCTTACAATGTTAAAAAGTAATGGAGACAATGAGCAGCCTTGTCTGGTTCCTGATATGAGTGGAAATGATTCCAAATTTAACTCCATTCAAAATGATATTGGCTGTGAGTTTGTTTAGATGGTCTCTATCAGTTTAAGAAATGTCCCTTCTATACCAATTTTCTTAAGTGTTCTGATCATGAAGGGATGCTGGATATTATCAAAAGCTTTTTCTGCATCAACTGAGAGAATCATATGGTCTTTGTTTTTTAATTTGTTTATGTGCTGAATTACATTTATAGATTTATGTATATTGAACCAGCCTTGAGACCCTGGGATAAAACCGACTTGGTCATGATGTATAATTTGTTTGATGTGTTGCTGGATTCTCTTTTGTACAATCTTGTTCAAAATTTTTGCATCTATATTCATTAGTGATTTCGGTCTATAATTTTCTGTTCTTGTTGGGTCTTTTCCTGGTTTGGGGATCATGGTGATGTTTGCTTCATAGAACGTGTTGGGCAGTCTTTCTTCTTTCTCTACCTTTTAGAACAGTTGAGTAATATAGGTACTAATTCCTCTTTAAAGGTTTGGTAGAATTTTGATGTGAAATCATCTGGTCCCAGGCTTTTCTTTTTAGGGAAGTTTTGTATGGTTGATGCTATTTCAGAACTTGATATGGGCCTGTTCAACATTTTCACTTGATTCAGGCTAAGTCTTGGAAGGTGACGTAGTTCCAAGTATCGGTCAATTTCCTTCAGATTTTCATATTTCTGAGAATAAAATTTCTTACAATATTCATTAAGGATTTTTTTGATTTCTGAGGTGTCTGTTTTCATTTCGTCTTTGTCCTTTCTGAATGATGAGATGAGAGATGTTACCCTTTTTTTCCTTATTATGTTGGCCAAAGTTTTGTCTATTTTATTGACCTTTTCAAAAAAACAGGTTTTTGATTTATTGATCTGTGGTATTATTCTTTTGTTTTCAATTTCATTTAATTCTGCTCTAATTTGGTTATTTCTTTTCTTCTACTGGGTTTGTGGTTGAAATGTTCTTCCTTTCCAGTTGCTTGAGATGTCCCATTAAGTTGTAAACTTCCTCTCTTTCCGTTCTCTTGAGGATGGCTTGCAGTGCTATACATTTCCCTCTTAGAACTGCCTTTGCAGTGTCTCAGAGGTTCTGATAGTTCCTGTCTTCATCGTTGTTTTGTTCCCAAAAATTGGTGTTTTCTTTCTTAATCTCATCTCTGACCCAGCTATCATTCAGCATAAGGTTATTTAACTTCCATGTCTTTGTATCAGTATGCAGATTCCTGTTGTTACTCAGCTCAAGTTTTATTCCATGGTGGTCCGAGAAGATGCATGGAATAATTTCTATTCCTTTAAATTTACTGAGGTTAGACTTGTGACCTAAGATGTGATTGATTTTTGAGTAACTTCAGTGGGCTGATGAGTAGTGTGTGTATTCAGTTTTGTTGAGATGAAATGTTCGGTAGATGTCTGCTAAATCCAAATGTTGGATGGTTAGGTTTAAATCTAAAATTTCTTTGCTCAGCTTCTTATTGGATGATCGTTCCAACACTGCCACAGGAATGTTGAAATCTCCAAATATTATGGAGCTGGAGGAAATCACGTTGCTCATGTTTGTTAGAGTTTCTCTTAAATTGAGGTGCATTCTGGTTGCGTGCATAGATATTAATAATTGAAATCTCATCATATTGAGTATTACCCTTAACAAATATGAAGTGACCATTCTTGTCCTTCCTTACTTTTGTTGGTTTAAAGCCTATTGTATCTGCAAATAAAATTGAAAAACCTGATTTTTTTCTAATTACCATTAGCCTGAAATATGGATGACCATCCTTTCACCCTGAGTCTGTATTTGTCTTTTAAGTTAAGATGTAACTATTGTATGCAGCAAATATCTGCCCTGCATTTTTGTATCCAGTCAGCTAACCTATGCCTCTTTAGAGGACAGTTTAAGCCATTCATGAAGAATATTGATAAATATGGTGAAATTTTGGGTATCGAGTTTTTCAAATGTCCAGTGGACGTTTTTAATCCTTTTGCCAGTGTGGAAATTGGAGTTTGATCCGACGTTTCTGAGTGAGTTTACTTTTGTTGTGGAGTATTGGGTTGGTCATTATAGAGGATAGGTCTGAGAATATCCTTAAGAGCTGGTTTGGTTATGGCAAATTTCTTCAACATATGAATGTCATTGAAGTATTTCATTTCTCCATCATAAATGAAACTAGTTTAGCTGGATACAAGATCTGGGGTTGAAAGTTATTTTGCTTTAGGAGATTAAAAGTTGATGACCACCCTCTTCTGGCTTGAAAAGTTTCAGCAGAGAGATCTGCAGTCATTCTAATATTCTTCCCAATGTAGGTAATGGCTTTCTTATGTCTTGCTGCTTTGAGTATCTTCTCCTTCGTATTGACTTTAGTGAAGTTAATTATGATATGCCTGGGGGATGTCTTATTGGGGTTGAGTCATGCTGGGGTTCTGAAGGTGTCTGCTATC
Organism: Nycticebus coucang; assembly: GCF_027406575.1. Taxonomy (NCBI): domain Eukaryota; kingdom Metazoa; phylum Chordata; class Mammalia; order Primates; family Lorisidae; genus Nycticebus; species Nycticebus coucang. The sequence goes on along the minus strand of NC_069801.1, from coordinate 44,565,216 downwards.
TGAATTTCAGAATCTCTTGGCATGTGTGGAAATTTCTCTTTCATAATTTCATGCAGAAGGGCCTCTGTGCCTAGCGAGGCCTCTTCATCGGTTTCAGGAATTCCAATGATTTGGATATTAGCCTTCTTCAAATTATCCCAGAGCTCTCTGAGAGAATGATCCATTTTTGCTCTCCATTTCTCTTCCTCTTTGAGAGTTTGGGTGTGTTCAAAGGCTTTGTCTTCAATGTCAGAAATCCTTCCTTCTGCTTGCTCCACACCGTTACTGAGGGATTCTACTGTATTTGTCAGAGTTTTGAGGGCTGCAAATTCTCACTTCAGGGTGTCTAAGTCTTTGGTGTTTTTTTCTTTGAATTTGTTAAATTCTTGAGAAAACGTTTGAATTTCTCCCTGAATTCCTAATTCCATTTTATTAATCTTGTTTGCAATCTAAATTCTGAATTCGATTTCTGACATCTCAACCCGTTGTTTGTGAATGAGATCTTCAATTACATCTGCCATATCCTTCCTTGGGTGCTGTTGATCTATTCTGCTTATTCATGTTACCAGAGTTTTTCTGCTGATTCTGCCCCATGATTATCTTACTCCCTTTGATTTTCTCCCTTGAGCTTTGTCGAGGGCCTGTACAGTGCTGTGGCCTGAGAAACTGGGGCCCTGTTTATGTTGTGAGGCTAAGTGGTTGTGTCTTATTTTCAGCTGGTTTCTCTTTGACCTTAGTGAAACAGTTACTCTGAGTTGAAGTCTCAGCTGTGGAGAAATACCAGCAATTAAGTCACCCCACCCACCACAGGCAACAACTGGAAAAGGACAATCAACCTTTCTACAACCACACACCCAGAGCGCCACCTGAATAGTCCTCAGATGATTGACTCATTTCAAAAGGTCCAAATCAATTATCTCAGTCAGCACCTGTCTCGGGTGGTAGAGTTTACGAGGTCTCTGGGAACTGGATCACAGGGTTCTGGTTGACTACTGTGATATGGCTTGCTCCAGTGCTCCGTGGAGTCAGGAGGAGCCACCCAGCAAATAGATCAGTTTGGGAAGGTTGATTCCTCCTTCCCCACCTTGCAGCTCTGTCACACCCAGTCGCTGCTTGCCCCACAGGGCTGTGACCCAGTCAGTTGTCTGCAGTGAGTAGATACTCCAGAGGTTTGCACCTGCCTAAATTACAGGGAAGGCTGTATCTGCTCGTCCAGGCCGCTCCTCTCTGCCTCTGTCCAGCAGGGTGTGGTGAGGCCTGTCAACCTCAGGCACTTGGTGGAGGCTGGGGGTGTTCACTCATTTCGAGCCTCACCCTTAGTTTATGTTACTGCCTGAACAGAACAACCATGTGGGAGTTTGTTTCTGACCCTGCTATATTCCTCTGCAGAGGAGAGGCTCAGGCCCTGTCTTTACTCCTACAGGTTTGTATTCGCAGCACGATTAGTTGTCAGCTGTAGCCTCTTGGTCTCCTTTGTCTATGGGCTGATGATCTCCTGAGGGTTGGGTGCATCTTAGGCTCAGTAAAGCAGTCCTCTGTATCAGCCCCACCCTGGGAGTTTCCTGGCTCATGCGTTTTCTAGTCCTTGCGTTCCACCCAGGCCAGTACCGCCTCAGGCAAACCCTTTACTCACGGGGCCTGTTTTCCAGTCTGTTGGTTTCCGTGGTGGTTGCCATCTGAGAAGATGCCCAGCCTCATCTGTTTGCCCAGAGAGACAGGAGGAGTGGCTACAGGATATCTGGGAGTGATCCTTGTTGTTGCTAAAGACGGCTGTTGCTCTGCACCTCGGGGCACCACCGCTCCAGCATGATTCCCTCTTAGCTGACTATTGTCTCCTCACTCCTGTGCTGCAGAATCAGCACTGTCCAGCTGCAGTCCAGGTCCTGTCTACACCTCTCAAGAAATCACCTAAGAATCTGGACTCCTGTGGGGCAGGCCTCCAGACCTCAGAGTGAGAGTGGATGGGAGTGCTTGGTGCTCAGAGTTGCAGGTTGTAACACCAAGCTCATTGAGAGCAAATGAGCAAATAAACAGATACAAAGGCTACCAGACACACAAGCCCATAGATACAGAAACAGATGGATACACATAGACATATAGACAACACCCACGACAACAGCAACATAAAAACATCTGCAATAAAAATAGTGATAATCATAAAATAATTGAAAAAAGAGAAAAAAAGAAAAAAGTAGTGTTCGTAGATAAAAGAGAAGAAAGGATAAATTAAAAAGAGAAAAAATAGAAATAAAAAATATATCTATATAAAAAGTAATAATAAATAGTTAACAAAAGCTCCTGCAAGAAAATGGTGAGGAAAAAACAGAACAAAAAAAAAAGAGAAAAGAAAAGAAATAAAAGGAAAAAAAAGTACCAAACACAAAAATATTATTCTTGTATGTAGAAATATACATCTATATGTATGATGTAGGGATTAACTTTCGTAGGAATATGTTCGTACTGCAATATACTTTCTGGACACCAGGTGTCACTGTGAGTGGTTTCCAGGCTTATACCTGATTCACAGTTTATACTGTTACCATGGTAATCACCTTCCATGGCCAATCACCATTTTGGAGTTTCTGTAAAAGTTTGTCACCTAAGTATTGTTTAAACTTGTCTGTTCTGCTCCAGAGAGCACTCGTGACCAACCTTCCCACTCAGTGCAGGAGTCCATGCTTCTCAAATCTTACACTCTGCTCCCAGGTTCTCTTGCAAATTGGCAACTGCAATTGGCTGTGGGGGAGGGTGCTTCCAGGTTCGCTCAGTTGCTGGCAGGTTCCGTGGCTGAAGACTCCCACAGCTGTAGCCGGTTCCCACAGCTGGAGTGGTCAGGGACCTTATTCTGAGTTTTATGGTTCAGAGTTTCCCTTTTGGATCAGGGGTCCCACCAGTTCGCCGTGCAGCCTGAACCGCCAACCCCCTCAACAGGAATGCTCCATTCTATTCAATCACTTCTGGACTGGAGGAAGGTGGCCACCCTTTGGGGTAGTTCAAAATGTCTGTTTCCTGGGCAGGATCACTTCCCTTCGACTTTCCATCAGGTTGCCCAGCTCCCTGTGGTTTTGAGTGTCTCTCCTTTTGGATGCCTCCCTCAGTTCACAAATAAATATTCCTCCATTGGGTTTTGTCAGCATTTGCAAGCTGCTATCCTCCGTAAGAAGGGCCCTGCTGGCCAGCACGGCCAAGCAGGGAAGAGTCTCTACAACAGAGTCTGTGGTTTTAAATTACCCCTCATATATAGCAGTCCGCCAATTCGCTGAGCATCTCCAGCTGTCCATCCACACCAATAATTCACACACGGGGAATGTCCAGACCCCCTTTCCTCTCACCTGATGGCTTGGGAGAGGGGGCTACACGTCCATCCTGTCCACCATCATGCTCCACCCTGTAGTATATAAATTTTATAACAATCTGTTACTAATTCTCCTTCTCATTCCTGTTGCCATTTCCTTTAATTTTTTTCATAGGTTATAAAACCCAATCTATTTTTATTATCTTTGCATTAACAATCAGTAATCTTTCAGAGAAATTCAAACTGGAAACAATCTTTATTTTTCCTTCATTTATTGTGTTTATGATGATATTTATTTCTTTGCTCAGTTTAAATTTTCAGACTGTATCTTGTATCATTTACCTGAACATTTAATATTTCTAAAGACTGGTCATCTGGGAAAAGTCTTTTTAAATGTATTCATGCTTCATGTTTGAAGAACATTTTTGCTGTGTTTAGAATTCTCAATTTACAGGGTTTTTTTAACACCATAAAGTCATTTCTTAGTGTTTTTCCTTACATTATTTTAAATGAAAATTCTGCTGTAATTTTTATACTTGTTCTTTTATAACCAATATGTCTCTTACTTTTTCTATCCTCCAGATCATTTCAGCTTTTATTTTCATCACTGAGTATAATATGCATAGGTGGAATTTTTTAAATTCATTTCACTTGGTAGTATGTGGACTTTTCAGATTATTGGCCACATGTTTATCATTAATTAACATGAAACTTTTTGATATCATTTCTTCAAATACTCTTCTATTTTTTTCTCTCTTCTCCTTCCGGCATTCCAATTATGCATAGATTAAATGATTTAATATTTTCGGACAGATCTTTTATTCTCTATTCTTTTTTAAACTCTTCTTTTCTCTTTATTTTTCTGTTTGTTTTTCTACTTTCTATTCAACTGTAATTACAGTCATTGATCTCTTTTTTCAGCTTTTAGATCTTACTGGTAATCTATTAACGACATTTTCACCTCTGTGTGTTTTTTGTTTCTATCATTTCCTTTAAAATATGTACTATAGTTTTCAATCCTATGATGACATTATCTATATTGTACTGTATATGTATCATATCTAAGACTGAGGATGGCTTTGTCTCTTCTGACGTAGTTATCCTTGTCTTTTTATATCATCATTTATAAGATGATCGACACTAATGTAAGTGCATTACGGTAATGCTAGGCATTCACTGTGGAGATTTTATTAATCTAATCAGAAGTTAATCTAGGTTTGAAACTATATTTTTTTGTTGTTGTAATAACCCTTAGTTCACTTAGGCTTCCAATTCCTCTAATAATACTTCTAATAATATGGGATATCCAAATTTTATTCTTCTCTGCTGCAAACTTAGAGAATAAGAGTTGCCTTGGGTTACACATTAAATGCACAAACTGATAAGTAAAAAGAAAAAAAATTTTACATATACTTTTTGTGGTACCTCACAACACAGGTAAGCAAAAACAGTCCTCAAATAATTAGCATGCACCTTGTGGGCTATAGGCTGGACACCCTGGGTGTATGTTAATTTTTGAGAGGATTTAATTCACTATGTGTGGAAGGCTGACACCACAGCATCTATTTTGTAGGCCAAGTGCTATTTCCGGTACTAACAGACTTAAGTTTCTATTTCCCTGCAAATGCTAGGCCTAAGTTTCTATTTCCCTGCAAACGCCAGGCCTCTTCTCATAAATCACGTGAGCGAAATTTGGAAGCTTGCCGTTTGGAACTTATCTCCACCAAGGCCAGGTTGCTTGGATACCTAGTGATGTAAACCTCCTCCTTCACCTACCCTTATATACCCTGGAAGAACTTTGCAATAAACGAGACTTGATCAGACTCCTGTCTTGTCTCCATTCTTCACGCCCCTTGCCCCTTCCCATTCTCACCCCCTCCTCCAGGTATCCCTGTCGACTGACCCACGGGCCGGGTCACGTGGCACCCAAACAGGGACTTGGATATGAGGGAAAATGGTGAAGAAGCTACTGGAGGCAGCCGGCCAGCTCAGAGAAACATCGGGACCTGGCCACGCAGTAGCCTGCTGCGCTGGAACGAGGATCTCTGTGAGTAGTAGCGATCATGGGGCAAGAAGTCAGTCAGCATGAGTTATTTGTGGAACAGTTAAGAGATGCACTCAAGACGCGAGGAGTAAAGGTCAAAATTAAACAGCTATTTCTATTTTTTGACTTCTTAAAAGAAGTCTGTCCTTGGTTTCCCCAAGAAGGAACCATAGACGAGAAAAGATGGAAAAGAGTAGGTGATGCTTTAAATGATTTTTATCAGATATTTGGACCTGAAAAAATACCAGTCACTGCTTTCTCGTACTGGAATCTCATTAATGATATTATTAGCTATCGCAGTGTTTGCCCCGCAGTTGCGGATGTCATAAAAAAGGGAGAAGAACTGTTACATCACCACAAAGAAAGGGATATTAAATCCCAAGATCCGTCCCAGGATTTTGGGGCTGGTTGAGGTCCTCCTCCTAGCTGTCAGCTTAATGAGCAAGAAGATCTTATCTCACTAGAGAGTGATGAGGAATCAAACAAAGAGGAATCAGGCATTCCCAGCCCTCTATAAATTACTGGAAAAACAGACAAAAAAGGGCTAGGAAATTTATCTTAAGGGCTATTGACATTCCTGCACGCCATGCAGATAAGATCACTTGGAAAAGTGATGAGCCTGTATGGGTTGATCAATGGCCCCTCTCAAAAGAAAAATTAGAAGCCGCTCAGCAGTTAGTGCAGGAACAACTAAAAGATGGGCATATAGAGGAAAGCAGCTCCCCATGGAACACTCCAATCTTTGTCATAAAAAAGAAATCAGGGCGATGGAGACTATTACAAGATTTAAGAGTTGTAAACTCCAGTATGGTCCTCATGAGGGTGTTGCAACCAGGATTACCCACTCCTGTGGCCATCCCTTTTGGTTACTATAAAATTATCATTGATCTTAAAGACTGTTTTTTCACTATACCACTCCATCCGTTAGATCAAAAAAGATTTGCATTCAGTCTCCCCTCTATCAACTTCAAGGAACCTATGAAAAGATTCCAATGGAAAGTTTTACCACAGGGCATGGCCAACAGCCCCACCTTATGCCAAAAATTTGTTGCCGCAGCTATTCAGGAAACTAGGCTTCGCTGGAACTCCATGTACATCATTCATTATATGGATGATATTCTTATTGCTGGACAGAATGCTCAGCAGGTTTTACTATGTTACAGTGATTTATCATCCTCCCTCACAAACCAGGGACTTCAAATAGCCCCAGAAAAATTCAACTAAAAGATCCCTACCTTTATCTTGGTTTCCACCTAACTGGACCCAGAATTACTAATACTCAAGCTGCCCTCAGATTGGACAAATTAAAAACACTAAATGATTTTCAAAAGCTCTTAGGGGATATAAACTGGCTTAGACCTTACTTAAAACTAACCACAGTGGATTTAAAACCTTTATTTGCTATTTTACAAAGCGATAGCAACCCCAATTCTCCTAGAACATTAACAGAAGAAGGCCGTCAGGCTTTAGCATTAGTACAACAAGCTATTCATTCACAATTTGTTACAACCATAGATTACACTCAGCCCCTGAGTTACATAATTTGTAAAACTTCTCTTACACCCACAGCAGTATTTTGGCAAACTGCCCCCATAATGTGGATCCACTTACCTGCTTCTCCCACAAAAGTTATTTATCCCTATTATCAGGCTGTCGTGGATATCATCATTATAGGAAGGGAAAATAGTAAAAAATACTTTGGTAAAGAACCAGATATCATTATACAGCCTTATTCTCAGGCACAAATTAATTGGTTATTTCAAACTAAAGAACATTGGCCTATTGCTTGTGCTTCTTATTCAGGTAAACTTAACAATCATTATCCACCCAATAAATTATTACAATTTATTAGTACACATGACTTTGTATTTCCCACAAGAACCTCCAATTCCCCATTGCCCAATGCCTTATTAGTTTTCACAGATGGCTCCTCTTCTGGTCATGCAGCTTACACCTTTAATACAGAGATTGTGCAATTTCAAGTAAAATAAAATTCTGCACAAATTGTAGAACTTCAAGCAGTTATCGCAGTTTTCTCCACATTTCCCAATCGAGCTTTGAATATTTATACTGATAGTGCTTATTTAGCTCATTGAGTTCCCTTATTAGAGACAGCAGCGCAAATCAAACATTTATCAGAAACTGCTACCTTTTTCTTGCAACTCCAAAATCTTATACACCAAAGGACCCTCCCCTTTTTCATTGATCACCTTAGATCTCATTCCAATTTACCTGGCCCCCTAACTGATGGTAACCACAGAGCAGAAAAAGCCACTCATTTAGTCTGTACTGCCCAAACCACCACAGAGCCTGATCAGATCACATTAGCCTCCACTGCTCACTAATTACATCATCTAAACACTCACACCCTTAGACTCATGTTTCAAATTACCCAGGAACAAGCCCGCCACATTGTAAAGCAATGCCCTTCTTGTGTAATTCTACTCCCTACTCCCCATCTAGGAGAAAAATCCTCAAAGTCTCATACCCAATGCCATCTGGCAAATGGATTTTACTCACCTACCTGAACTTAGAAAACTCAAGTATGTTCATGTAACCATAGATACCTTCAGTGGATTTATTTATGCCACTGGCCAGTCAGGGGAAGCCGGCAAACATGTCATTGCCCATGTACTAGCCACCATGGCTGTACTAGGCACCCCTAAACAAATTAAAACTGATAATGGTCCAGGATACACAGGACATGCATTTAACACCTTCTGTAAACACCTCAGTACCAAACACATTACTGGTATACCATTTAACCCACAAGGGCAGGGCATAGTAGAACGTGCCCACTTATCTCTTAAAAACACTCTAGAAAAAATAAAAAAGGGGGAATGATACCCAGTTAAGGGGTCCCCAAGAAATCTCTTATCCCATTCATTACTCATTTTAAATTTTTTTTTTTTTATTGTTGGGGATTCATTGAGGGTACAATAAGCCAGTTACACTGACTGCAATTGTTAGGTAAAGTCCCTCTTGCAATCATGTCTTGCCCCCATAAAGTGTGACACACACTAAGGCCCCACCCTTCTCCCTACATCCCTCTTTCTGCTTCCCCCCCATAACCTTAATTGTCATTAATTGTCCTCATATCAAGATTGAGTACATAGGATTCATGCTTCTCCATTCTTGTGATGCTTTACTAAGAATAATGTCTTCCACATCCATCCAGGTTAATACGAAGGATGTAAAGTCTCCATTTTTTTTAATGGCTGAATAGTATTCCATGGTATACATATACCACAGCTTGTTAATCCATTCCTGGGTCGGTGGGCATTTAGGCTGTTTCCACATTTTGGCGATTGTAAATTGAGCTGCAATAAACACTCTAGTACAAGTGTCCTTATGATAAAATGATTTTTTTTTCTTCTGGGTAGATGCCCAGTAATGGGATTGCAGGATCGAATGGGAGGTCTAGGCTGAGTGCTTTGAGGTTTCTCCATACTTCCTTCCAGAAAGGTTATACTAGTTTGCAGTCCCACCAGCAGTGTAAAAGTGTTCCCTTCTCTCCACATCCACGCCAGCATCTGCAGTTTTGAGATTTTGTGATGTGGGCCATTCTCACTGGGGTTAGATGATATCTCAGGGTTGTTTTGATTTGCATTTCTCTAATATATAGAGATGATGAACATTTTTTCATGTGTTTGTTAGATATTCGTCTGTCGTCTTTAGAGAAAGTTCTATTCATATCTCTTGCCCATTGATATAAGGGATTGTTGGCTTTTTTCATGTGGATTACTTTGAGTTCTCTACAGATCATGGTTATCAAGCTTTTGTCTGATTGAAAATATGCAAATATCCTTTCCCATTGTGTAGGTTGTCTCTTTGCTTTGGTTATTGTGTCCTTAGCTGTACAGAAGCTTTTCAGTTTAATGAAGTCCCATTTGTTTATTTTTGTTGTTGTTGCAATTGCCATGGCAGTCTTCTTCATGAAGTCTTCCCCCAGGCCAATATCTTCCAGTGTTTTTCCTATGCTTTCTTGGAGGATTTTTATTGTTTCATGCCTTAAATTTAAGTTCTTTATCCATCTTGAATCAATTTTTGTGAGTGGGGAAAGGTGTGGGTCCAGTTTCAGTCTTTTACATGTAGACATCCAGTTCTCCCAACACCATTTATTGAATAGGGAGTCTTTCCCCCAAGGTAAGTTCTTCTTTAGTTTATCAAAGATTAGGTGGTTGTAAGACGTTAGTTTCATTTCTTGGTGTTCAATTCGATTCCAAGTGTCTATGTCTCTGTTTTTGTGCCAGTACCATGCTGTCTTGACCGCTATGGCTTTGTAGTTCAGACTAAAATCTGGTATGCTGATGCACCCAGCTTTATTTTTGTTACTAAGAACTGCCTTAGCTATACGGGGTTTTTTCCGGTTCCATACAAAACGCAGAATCATTTTTTCCAAATCTAGAAAGTACGATGTAGGTACTTTGATAGGAATGGCATTGAATAGGTAGATTGCTTTGGGAAGTATAGACATTTTAACAATGTTGATTCTTCCCATCCATGAGCATGGTATGTTCTTCCATTTGTTAATATCCTCTGCTATTTCCTTTCTGAGGGGTTCATAGTTTCCTTTATAGAGGTCCTTCACCTCCTTCGTTAGGTATATTCCTAGGTATTTCATTTTCTTTGAAACTATGGTGAAGGGAGTTGTGTCCTTAATTAGCTTCTCATCTTGACTGTTATTGGTGTACACAAAGGCTACTGACTTGTGGACATTGATTTTATATCCTGAAACATTGCTGTATTTTTGATGACTTCTAGGAGTCTTGTGCTTGAGTCTTTGGGGTTCTCTAAGTATAAGATCATGTCATCAGCAAAGAGGAAGAGTTTGACCTCCTCTGCTCCCATTTGGATTCCCTTTATTTCCTTGTCTTGCCTAATTGTATTAGCTAGAACTTCCAGCACTATGTTGAATAGTAGAGGTGACAGAGGACAACCTTGTCTGGTTCCAGTTCTAAGAGGAAAAGCTTTCAGTTTTACTCTATTCAGTAAAATATTGGCTGTGGGTTTGTCATAGATAGCTTCAATCAGTTTTAGAAATGTGCCACCTATGCCTATACTCTTCAGTGTTCTAATTAGAAAAGGATGCTGGATTTTATCAAATGCTTTTTCTGCATCTATTTGAGGATCATGTGATCTTTATTTTCGCCACTGTTAATATGGTGGATAACGTTTCCTTGCCCTAATTTTCCTTTCACTTCCTCTTGCACTTTAAGTTCTTGTGCCTGTGGACTAAGGGTTACAGGACCGGAAGGGTGAGAAGGTGGAAGAGCAAAAAAAGGGGATGAAAGAAAGGAGGACTGAGTGATAAGAAAGATAGAGAAAGGAGAGGGGGTGGGTATAAGGATTATTGACAAAAAGAAGAGAGGCACAGAAAGAGGGAGAGAGGGCAATATAGGTGTACAGTAGGGTACTTTGACACAACCTTAAAAAACCCCACCTTCTGGGGGTGCCCAGTTGCGTGGTTCCCTTGAGGTCAGCAGCTCTTTGCTAACCTGATCAGAGACAGTACCCCACCTCCACCAAGTAGAGAGGAAAGACAAAAATGCTATAAATCAAACCAAAACAAGCAAACAGAAAACTTTACGGGGATAAAATTGGGTGAAAAACCAAATTATATCGGTAGAAACACTAGCAAAAATGAAGTTGTAGTTATTAAAAAAGGTAGCAATGGGAAATTATAATTTAACTAGGAAAATTGAGAAAGAAAAAGGGATCTGTATGGAAAAGATTGAAATTAAAAAAACAAAAGAACATCAGCAACGTGAAAATAAACAAACAAAAAAAACAATGAAATAAAAAAAAGAAAAAAATACACAACCAAAACAAAGCAGTTTGTATATGTTATTGAATATTGTGTGGGCAACACGTGGTCTTCTGGGGTATGAGATGTTAGTCACAGTTCTGATACAACTGGAGGCTGCTGATTTCTCAAACCCCAGCAGGTAGACACCCTAAATCTCTCTTCAGCCTACTTAAAAGGCACTTTGAACTTGTAAACTTGCTGAGCAGAAGCTTTCCCAGCTATCTCGCTGAAATCACTGCTGAAGTGGCTATCCACTTACCCAGTGTGCCAAACCGGTCTCACTCTGCCCCTGAGGGTTAGGGCTGCAAGGCGGCTCAGACCCCACCCTTAGGCTACTTGGTTGCTGGGTTACCAGCTCCCACCCATTTCTAGCTCTGGGACCCTGAGGGCGGAGCTTGCCAGGGCAGATCACTGACAATGGATCCGTGTGACCCACCGCCAAACACTATTCTGGCTCAGTGGCTCAGACTGGGGCCCTAGACAACGGCCAAGTTCTCCACACTCCCGCTCAGGCCTTCCCCAAGGCAGTTCAACTCAGTGCCAAGTCCAAGGACATCAAAATAGTTCACAGGTAAGGCCTTTCTGGTTTGCAGTCTCGCTGCTACTGAACTTACAGTTGTGGGCGGGTTTAGACGGATTGAACACACGCGACCACTTGCCGGTTTTCCACTGTTTTAGTCCTCCTCTTGGGGTCCAGAAGTCTCTCGCTGACTCCCTGTATCCTCATAGGAGTGATGATAGGCAGTTCCCACCAGCCAGAGATGCCTGGAGATCTATCTCCCCAGACTCACGGTGCCCAGATGCAAGGAAGCTGTTACTCGGCTGCCATCTTGCTCCGCCTCTCCCTCATTTTAAATTTTTTTACACTGGACCAAGACGGCCGGTCTGCAGCAGACCACTTCTGGCACCCAGATGCTAAACGGGATTTTGCCACTGCCCTATGGAAAGATCCATTAGGTAATAAATGGCACGGCCCTGATCTGGTTTTAATTTGGGGTAGAGGTGCACTATGCATATATTCACAGAAGATGGAAGCAGCACGATGGTTACCTGAACGACTGGTCAAACAAGTAGATAACATCATCACCTCTAAATCCAGGGAGCAAGAGGCCCCCTGAGAAGGCTTTCTTTCCTTTTCTTTGCAGGTAACTATGAGCACCTGGATATGGCTACTGCTGGGACTCTCTCTCCTGATACAAAAAAACGAAGGTGGTTTCGGTAATCCCCATGAGGCCCGGGCACTCTTACAAAAATTAACTGGTACTCCTTGCGAGTGCCGTGGTGGCACCTGGAATGGTGAGACAACCCCTCTTCTAAATGTAGATTGTGGTGATAAAACAGCATACTTAGTAATGAGACAAAATATTCATGGAGCACAGGCATGGGTCTGTAGCAAAAAGGCTAAAATTATCCCCACCTTTAATAACAAGCCTGGACCATGCCCTTGTATAGAATTCCATCCATCTGTACATAATACCTGTTATGAGCAGGTTCAACTATGTACTGGTACAGATAATAATACCTATTTTACAGCAATCTTGACCAGACATTTTTCAGGGACATTTGGAGGTGAGTGGGACATAGTCCCTCAGGTCCAGGGGACCTCAAATAAATATGCCCAATCTGGCTGTCCCGATACAGTAGGAAAAACAGTTTTCTGGAATAAGACTCCACCTGTGCACGTCTCTGATGGAGGTGGACCCCAAGATCAGGTAAGACAGAATATAATCCAAAAGCAACTGGAAAACATTGTAAACCACATGTCTCCTAAATTTAACTACCATCCAATAGCTTTACCCAAAAATAGGGATGCGAATCTAGACCCCCAAACCCTGAAAACGCTAGACATCACACATAGGTTACTTAATCAATCCAACCCTTCTTTGGCTCAAAATTGCTGGTTATGCCTTCATTTAGGACTATCTATGCCTATTGCTATCAATATTAATTCCATTGAATTATCATCTAATAACTGCATGCCCATCATGTCTTTACCAGTACAGCCTATCTTTTCTGAAGCACCCTGTATTGTCTCCCCTTATAGAGACGACAGTTATGCTATTGATATTGGCATACTCTCTTTGACCAATTGCACTGACATCATCAATATTACTTATTCCCCGTGTGCTCCCAATGATATGGTATTTGTTTGTGGCAATAACTTGGCATATACCATTCTGCCCACCAATTGGACAGGATTATGTACTATCGCCCTTTTACTACCCGATATAGATATAGTCAATGGAAATGAATCTTTACCTATACCATCCTTTGATTATATATCTGGCCGTTCTAGAAGGGCTGTCCAATTTCTCCCTCTCTTGGCCACTCTGGGAATCACTGCTGGCATGGCCACTGGTACTGCCAGTATGTGCATTGCTGTACATAAATATACTGAACTATCTCAACTTATGGCAGAAGATCTACAAGCCCTATCAGGCACAGTTAGAGATCTTCAAGATCAATTAGATTCCTTAGCTGAAGTAGTACTACAGAATAGAAGAGGTTTAGATCTTCTAACAGCTAACCAAGGAGGTATCTGCTTAGCATTACAGGAAAAATGCTGCTTTTATGCAAATAAGTCAGGAATTGTTCGAGACAAAATAAAGAAATTACAAGATAATCTAGAGGAAAGAAAAAGAAAAATTATGGACAACCAGTTTTGGAGTGGGCTAGATGGGTTTCTGCCTTATCTCCTTCCATTTTTAGGGCCCCTCCTTGGCTTACTAATATTACTGTTGCTAGGACCTTTACTTTTTAACAAAGTCATGGCCTTTATAAAACAACAAATTGATGCTATTAAAATGCAGCCCCTCCAGATTCATTATCACAGACTTGCTATGGAAGATGAATGCATAACCATAATTACTTAGGGGACTGGCTAGTCAAGGACGGGTAACAAGGACCCTTATCTCAGACTTTGCTTATCCTACCAACCTAAGACAGGATCCTGGTCAGATAGCTACCGTGTATCCCATGACGAGTAAGGAGGATCAGCTGAGATGGTAAGGCGGTCCCAACCTAAGACAGACACAGTCACCCCGCCCTCTCGGTTGAGAGCTGGCAAAACTTTAAAAGTAAAATGTACATTTAAAAATATTATAAAAAAGGGGGACCTGTGGAAGGCTGACACCACAGCATCTATTTTGTAGGCCAAGTGCTATTTCCGGTACTAACAGACTTAAGTTTCTATTTCCCTGCAAATGCTAGGCCTAAGTTTCTATTTCCCTGCAAACGCCAGGCCTCTTCTCATAAATCACGTGAGCGAAATTTGGAAGCTTGCCGTTTGGAACTTATCTCCACCAAGGCCAGGTTGCTTGGATACCTGGTGACATAAACCTCCTCCTTCACCTACCCTTATATACCCTGGAAGAACTTTGCAATAAACGAGACTTGATCAGACTCCTGTCTTGTCTCCATTCTTCATGCCCCTTGCCCCTTCCCATTCTCACCCCCTCCTCCAGGTATCCCTGTCGACTGACCCGCGGGCCAGGTCAACTATGTATTTGTTTCTTTTCAATATGTCTCCCTGCTGAATTTTATGTCTTCTTTATATTCTGATATCTGAAGAACTTACCTAAAGATATTCCATAGGGTTTTCTTTTTTTATTGTTTCGGTTTAATTAAGGGTACAATGAATAAGGATACATGTCTTATGATTTTCTCCCATCCCCAAGAAATGTGCCGTACACCTTAATGTTGTGCCCATAAAGTTGGAGTATGCTCATCCCCTTCCCTCTGCCATTCTCCCTGCTCCCTAGTTCCCCTACCCCCACCTTGAATTGATTTGAGTGTTCTTCTTATGTGGGCATGTGATAGACCATCTACTGGCTTCATATTCAAATCGAGTACCCTGGATTCTCGCTTCTCCATTCTTGTGATACTTTACTATGAATGATACATTCCAACTCTATCCAGGTGCATACAAAAGATATAAAGTCCCCATCTTTTTTAATGGATGAATACTATTCCATGGTACACATACACCAGAGCTTGTTAATCCATTCCTGGATTGGTAGGCATTTAGGTTGTTTCCACATTTTGGCAATTGTAAATTGAGCTGCAATAAACAGTCTAGTGAAAATGTCCTTATGATAAAATGATTTTTTTTTCTTCTGGGTAGATGCCTAGTAGTGGGATTACAGGGTCAAATGGGAGATCTGATTGAGGTCTTTGAGGATTCTTCATACTTCTTTCCAAAGAGGATGTATTAGTTTACAGTTCCACTAACAGTGTAAAAGTGTTTCTCTCCCTCCATATTGCACCAGCATCTGCAGTTTTGGGACTTTGTGAGGTCTGCTAATCTTACTGGGGTTAGTGATATCTAAGGCTAGTTTTGATTTGCACTTCTCCGATGATTAAAGATGATGAGCATTTTTTCATGTGTTTGTTAGGCATTTCCCTGTCTTCCTCAGAGAAGATTCACCGTTCATGTCTCTTTCCCAGTGATAGATGGGATTGTTAACTCTTCTTTATTGATTATGAGTTCTTCATAGACCCAAGTCATCAAGCCTTTGTCACATCCATAGTATGCAAATATCTTTTCCCATTCTGAAGGTTGTCTATTTGCTTTGATTATTGTGTCCTTGGCTGTTCAGAAGCTTTTTAGTTTACTTAAGTCCCATTTGTTTACTTTTGTTGTTGAATAGCCACTGAAGTCTTCATAAAATATTTCCTTGGTCTGACATTTTCAACAGTTTTTCCCACATTTTCTTTAAGCATTTTTGTTGTTTCATGCCTTTGATTTAAATTTTTTATCCATCTTGAATCTATTTTTGTAAGTGGTGAAATGTGTGTGTCCAGTTTCAGTCTTTTACATGTGGCTATCCACTTATCCCAGCATCATTTATTGAATAGGGATTCTTTCCCCCAGTGTATGCTCTTGTTTGGTTTATTGATGATCAGGTATCTATAAGATGTTAAATTCATCTCTTGGTTTTCTATTTGGTTCCAGATGTCTATGTGTCTTATTTTGTGCCAACACCATGCTGCTTTGATCTCTATGGACTTGTAATATAATCTAAAGTCTGGTATGGTGATGCTCCTGGCTTTATTTTATTTATTTATTTTTGACTTTAAATGCATTTTATTTTTAAACAACCTACATGACATGTTTTTCCTTAAAAACAATGCCTCCACTCCAAATAAATCACCATCAAAATAAATGAAGAGAGGAGGGGAGACAAGATGGCGGACTGAAGCCAGCTTTCAACAAAGGCTCCCGTCCAGAAGGAGAGTTAAGGGACAGGAATTTAGTAAGTATCCTGGTGGACTTGAGCCTCACCAAGAGAGAAGGCTGAAGAACGCACATCAACACCGCTGAGGCAAGTTGTGATCACAAGGACGCAAACAAAAGGTACAAAATCCACCACCAAGCGGACGGGAGTCCCCCTCCCCCATGAGACCGGCTCTGGAGCCCCACAATTGAACAAGCGGGCAGAAATTAAAGGCCCTCCCACTACACTCCACGGGAGAGACCTTCTAAAAACTGGACCTACCTCCCCTACTGGGGTGCCGTGGCGTTCTCCTGCCGGACATAGGGCTGAATAAAACTTTGGGAATCCTTTGCCGGCAACCCTGAATCCCCGGCGCTCCCCTCCCGCCCACTGAGGTCTGGAGGCCTGTCCCCCAGGACTTCGGATCCTTGGGTGATTTCTCAAGGGGAGTGGACAGTCCCCGAGTTGCGACTGGTCAGCATTGACTCTGAGGCGCACCGAGTGAGGAGAGGGCACCGGGCTGAGGGGGAGTCACGCCTCGCGGCACTTCCCTGCGGTGCAGTGCACCAACCCTCCCCGGGCATAGGGGGCCCAAGACTGAATCAGATTCTGGCCTCCCCGCTGAGAGCTGAGAACCCCTACTCTCACTCGGGGTCTGAGGGCCTATCCCCCAGGAGTTCGGCTCCTTGGGTGATTTCTCGAGGGGAGTGCACAGTGCCTGAGCTGCGTCAGGTCAGCGCTGACTCTGGGACACGTGAGCGAGGAGAGGGCACTCTGCTGAGGGGAAATCAAGCCTTGGCGGCACTTCCCTGCGGTGCAGTGCAGGAGCCCTCCCCGGACCGTAGTATTGCGTGAAACTGAATGAAACTCTAGCTTCCACCCGCCCCACTCCCAATCCGGGTCTGGGGGCCCATCCCCCAAGAGTTCTGATTCTTGGGGGATCTCTTAAGGGGTGTGGACCCAGCACAAACTGCGGCCGCTCAGTGCTGACTCTGGGGCGCGGGACAGAGGAGAAAAGGGTCGCCTGAGTGCCAACACCAGAGCAGCAGTTCCCTGGAGGTAGATCAACAGCCGTTTTTTCTTTAACGGCAGAACGCTCACTTCTGGATATTCTGAGGCCACACCCCCTGTCTCCCTGGGCAACCAGAGGAGGCCACCGGTGACACGGCTCACAAACCCAGAAGCCTCCAGGGTGGGGCCGACCCAGAGAGGTGTTCAGACGCAATTCTCCAGCAGCAAAGACGTTTGAACTCAAAACAGCCCGTCTCCTGTAGGCGACGACAGGAACAGAGACAGAACCTCACAAAGTTGTCTGTTCTGTTCTGTTCTGTTAGCAGCATCCATCAGGGACGGGGCTAAGCCTGAGTGAACACCTCCTTCCCATCACCTGCATCAAACACTCAAAGATGTCAGGCCCCATCTCCTCCTGCTAGATAGCGGCAGTCTGCGGGGGCCTGGCAGACTTCCTTGCGATTCAGGCAGGTGCAAACCCCTGGAGTGTCTGTTCACTGCAGGCAACTGGGTTAGCCATCTGCAGAGATACCAGTGACTGGGTCCGACGGAGGGGCAAAGTGGGGAAGGAGACGTCAACCTTTCCAGACTGCTCTGTTTGCAGGGTGGCTCCTCCTGACTCCACGCTGCACTGGGGTGAGCTGTCTCAGAGGAGTCACCAGGCCCCTGTGATCCAGTTCCCAGAGACCTCTTGAACCCTTCCACCTGAGACAAGTGCCGATTGAGACAGTTGATTCGGACCTTTTAAACTGGGCTAATAGACTGAGGACTTTTCAGGTGGTGCCCTGGGTGTGCGATTGTAGGAAGGTTTGATTCTCCTTTTCCAACTGGGGCCAGAGGTGGGCAGGCGGGGTGACTTAACTGCTGATTTTTCCACACAGCTGAGACTTCAAGCCAGAATAGAAGTTGCAATAGGATCGAACAGAAACCAGCTGAAAACAAGACAGAACCACTTTGCTCCACCACACCAGACAGGGCCCCAGTTTCTCAGGCCACAACACTGTACGGGCCCTCGATAAAACCCCAGGGGAAAAACCAAAGGGAGTAAACCATGGGGCGGAATCAGCGGAAAAACTCTGGTAACATGAATAACCAGAATAGATCAACCCCCCCAAGAAAAGATACGGCAGATGTGATTGAAGATCCCATTCATAAACAACTGGCTGAGATGTCAGAAGTCGAATTCAGAATTTGGTTTGCAGACAAGATTAATAAAATGGAATTAGGAATTCGAGGAGAAATTCAAAAACTGTCTCAAGAATTTAACGAATTTAAAGACAAAACCACCAAAGACTTAGACACACTGAAACAAGAACTTACAGCCCTCAAAGATATGAAAAATACAGTAGAATCCCTCAGTAACAGAATGGAGCAAGCAGAAGAAAGGATTTCTGACATTGAAGATAAAGTCTTCGAACGCTCCCAATCTCTCAAAGAGGAAGAGAAATGGAGAGCAAAAACGGATCACTCACTCAGAGAGCTCTCAGATAATTCGAAAAAAAATAACATAAGAGTTATAGGAATTTCGGAGACTGATGAAGTGGCAGCCAAGGGCACAGAGGCCCTTCTACATGAAATTATGAAAGAAAATTTTCCAGACATGCCTAGAGAATCTGAAATTCAGATAGCAGACAGCTTCAGAACCCCAGCACGATTCAACCCCAATAAGCCATCTCCCAGACATATCATAATTAGCTTCACTAAAGTTAACATGAAAGAGAAGATTCTCAAAGCAGCCCGGCGAAAGAAAACTATAACGTACAAAGGTAAGAATATTAGAATAACTGCAGATCTCTCTGCTGAAACTTTTCAAGCAAGAAGAGGCTGGTCATCAACTTTTAATCTCCTAAAGCAAAAAAACTTTCAACCCAGGATCTTGTATCCAGCTAAACTGAGTTTCATCTATGATGGAGAAATTAAATACTTCAATGACATTCATATGTTGAAAAAATTTGCCATAAGTAAACCAGCTCTTCAGGATGTTCTCAGACCTATCCTCCACAATGACCAACCCAATCCTATACCACAAAAGTAAACTCACTCAGAAACTTCGGATCAAACTCCAACTTCCACACTGGCGAAAGGATTAAAAATGTCCACTGGACCTTTGAAAAACTCGATACCCAAAATTCCACCAGACTTATCCTTACTCTCCATCAATGTGAATGGCTTAAACTGTCCTCTAAAGAGGCATAGGTTAGCTGACTGGATACAAAAACTCAAGCCAGATATCTGTTGCATACAAGAGTCACATCTCAACTTAAAAGACAAATACAGACTCAGGGTGAAAGGATGGTCATCCATATTTCAGGCAAATGGTAATCAGAAAAAAGCAGGTGTTGCAATTTTATTTGCAGATACAGTAGGCTTTAAACCATCAAAAGTAAGGAAGGACAAGAATGGTCACTTCATATTTGTTAAGGGTAATACTCAATATGACGAGATCTCAATTATTAATATCTATGCACCCAACCAGAATGCACCTCAATTTATAAGAGAAACTCTAACAGACATGAGTAACTTGATTTCCTCCAGCTCCATAATCGTTGGAGATTTCAACACTCCCTTGGCAGTGTTGGATCGATCCTCCAGAAAGAAGCTGAGCAAAGAAATCTTAGATTTAAACCTAACCATCCAATATTTAGATTTAGCAGACATCTACAGAACATTTCATCCCAACAAAACTGAATACACATACTTCTCATCAGCCCACGGAACTTACTCCAAAATTGATCACATTTTAGGTCACAAGTCTAACCTCAGTAAATTTAAAGGAATAGAAATTATTCCATGCATCTTCTCGGACCATCATGGAATAAAACTTGAATTGAGTAACAACAGGAATCTGCATACCCATACAAAAACATGGAAGTTAAATAACCTTATGCTGAATGATAGCTGGGTCAGAGATGAGATTAAGAAAGAAATCACCAATTTTTTGGAACAAAATGACAATGAAGACACAAGCTATCAGAACCTCTGGGACACTGCAAAGGCAGTTCTAAGAGGGAAATTTATAGCACTGCAAGCCTTCCTCAAGAGAACGGAAAGAGAGGAAGTTAACAACTTAATAGGACATCTCACGCAACTGGAAAAGGAAGAACATTCCAACCCCAAACCCAGTAGAAGAAAAGAAATAACCAAAATTAGAGCAGAATTAAATGAAATTGAAAACAAAAGAATAATACAACAGATCAATAAATCAAAAAGCTGGTTTTTTGAAAAGGTCAATAAAATAGATAAACCTCTGGCCAACCTAATCAGGAAAAAAAGAGTAAAATCTCTAATATCATCAATCAGAAACAACAAAGACAAAATAACCACAGACTCATCAGAAATCCAAAAAATCCTTAATGAATATTACAAGAAACTTTATTCTCAGAAATATGAAAATCTGAAGGAAATAGACCGATACTTGGAAGCACGCCAACTTCCAAGACTTAACCAGAATCAAGTGGAAATGTTGAACAGACCCATATCAAGTTCAGAAATAGCATCAACTATACAAAACCTCCCTAAAAAGAAAAGCCCGGGACCAGATGGTTTCACGTCAGAATTCTACCAAACCTTTAAAGAGGAATTAGTACCTATATTACTCAACCTGTTCCAAAATGTAGAAAAAGAAGGAAGACTACCCAACACGTTCTATGAAGCAAATATCACCCTGATCCCCAAACCAGGAAAAGACCCAACAAGAAAAGAAAATTATAGACCAATATCACTAATGAATATAGATGCAAAAATATTCAACAAGATCCTAACAAACAGAATCCAGCAACACATCAAACAAATTATACATCATGACCAAGTTGGTTTTATCCCAGGGTCTCAAGGCTGGTTCAATATACGTAAATCTATAAATGTAATTCAGCACATAAACAAATTAAAAAACAAAGACCATATGATTCTCTCAATTGATGCAGAAAAAGCTTTTGATAATATCCAGCATCCTTTCATGATCAGAACACTCAAGAAAATTGGTCTAGAAGGGACTTTTCTTAAACTGATAGAGGCTATCTACAGCAAACCCACAGCCAATATCATATTGAATGGAGTTAAATTGGAATCATTTCCACTCAGATCAGGAACCAGACAAGGCTGCCCATTGTCTCCATTGCTTTTCAACATTGTAATGGAAGTTTTAGCCACCGCAATTAGGGAAGAAAAGGCGATCAAGGGTATCCATATAGGGTCAGAAGAGATCAAACTCTCGCTCTTCGCAGATGATATGATTGTGTATCTGGAAAACACTAGGGACTCTACTACAAAACTCCTAGAAGTGATCAAGGAATACAGCAGCGTCTCAGGTTACAAAATCAACATTCATAAATCGGTAGCCTTTATATACACCAACAACAGTCAAATTGAAAAAGCAGTTAAGGACTCTATCCCATTCACAGTAGTGCCAAAGAAGATGAAATATTTGGGAATTTACCTAACAAAAGACGTGAAAGATCTCTATAAAGAGAACTATGAAACTCTAAGAAAAGAAATAGCTGAAAATGTTAACAAATGGAAAAACATACCATGCTCATGGCTAGGAAGAATCAACATTATCAAAATGTCCATACTACCCAAAGCAATATATAATTTCAACGCACTCCCTATTAAAGCTCCACTGTCATATTTTCAAGATCTTGAAAAAACATTACTTCGTTTTATATGGAATCAGAAAAAACCTCGAATAGCCAAGACATTACTCAGAAATAAAAACAAAACAGGAGGAATCACACTACCAGACCTCAGACTTTACTACAAATCGATAGTGATCAAAACAGCATGGTATTGGCACAAAAACAGAGAAGTAGATATCTGGAATAGAATAGAGAACCAAGAGATGAATCCAGCTACTTACCGCTATTTGATTTTTGACAAGCCAATTAAAAACATTCAGTGGGGAAAAGATTCCCTATTTAACAAATGGTGCTGGGTGAACTGGCTGGCAACCTGCAGAAGACTGAAATTGGACCCACACCTTTCACCATTAACTAAGATAGACTCTCATTGGATTAAAGATTTAAACTTAAGACATGAAACTATAAAAATACTAGAGGAGAATGCAGGGAAAACCCTTGAAGAAATTGGTCTGGGTGAGTATTTCATGAGGAGAACCCCCCGGGCAATTGAAGCAGCTTCAAAAATACACTACTGGGACTTGATCAAACTAAAAAGCTTCTGCACAGCTAAGAACACAGTAAGCAGAGCAAGCAGACAGCCCTCAGAATGGGAGAAGATATTTGCAGGGTATAACTCTGACAAAGGTTTAATAACCAGAATCCACAGAGAACTCAAACGCATCAGCAAGAAAAAAACAAGGGATCCCATCGCAGGCTGGGCAAGGGATTTGAAGAGAAACTTCTCTGAAGAAGACAGGCGCACGGCCTTCAGACATATGAAAAAATGCTCATCATCTTTAATCATCAGAGAAATGCAAATCAAAACTACTTTGAGATATCATCTAACTCCAATGAGACTAGCCTATATCACAAAATCTCTAGACCACAGATGTTGGCGTGGATGCGGAGAAAAGGGAACACTTCTGCACTGCTGGTGGGAATGCAAATTAATACATTCCTTTTGGAAAGATATATGGAGAACACTCAGAGATCTAAAAATAGATCTGCCATTCAATCCTGTAATTCCTCTGCTGGGCATATACCCAGAAGACCAAAAATCACAACATAACAAAGATATTTGTACCAGAATGTTTATTGCAGCCCAATTCATAATTGCTAAGTCATGGAAAAAGCCGAAGTGCCCATCGATCCACGAATGGATTAATAAATTGTGGTATATGTATACCATGGAATACTATGCAGCCTTAAAGAAAGATGGAGACTTTACCTCTTTCATGTTTACATGGATGGAGCTGGAACATATTCTTCTTAGTAAAGTATCCCAAGAATGGAAGAAAAAATACCCAATGTACACAGCCCTACTATGAAACTAATTTGGGACTCTCACATGAAAGCTATAACCCAGCTACAACTTAACAACAGGGGGAAGTGGGAAAGGGGAGGGTGGGTAGAGGGAGGGGAATCGGTGGGATCACACCTGTGGTGCATATTACAGGGGTATTTGCGAAACTTGGTAAATGTAGAATATAAATGTTTTGGCACAGTAACTGAGATAACGCCGGAAAGGCTATGTTAACCACTGTGATAAAAAAGTGTCAAATGATTTATGAAGTGAGTGTATGATGCCCCATAATCATATCATTGTATACAGTTATGATTTAATAAAAAAATTAAAAAAAATAAAAATAAAAAAAATAAATGAAGAGCTCAAGATGACATCAGTCCCGTTTGTCTTAAGTCCTGGTGTTGTGTGGATGACAAGCAGCAGCCAGTTATGATGACAGGTGATAGATCCAAAGTAATAGCCAAATTTGTTAACATTTTTCCATTTCTAAACCATCCTTAAAGAAAATCATATATGGGGTCACACCATTCTCATGGTAGTCCAGAAGAGCAACCATTCCATCTGGATTCATGTTTTCACCAATAAAGAACTGGTAGTTTTTGAAATTAGCCAGGATGTGCTTGATTTGTTCTGCAGTCCCTGTCATAAAAGGTTTTACTCTTTATGGTCTCTGTTCTTCAAGTTTCCTTTGATTGACTTCATGTAATCTTTGATGTACTTCTTGTAGGCTTCTTTTGTGAAGCTGGTTTCCTGCAAGTGATGGTTCATGACAATATCAACACCAGTGATAACTGTGCTTTTGGTACCTTCACCCTCAGGTCCTTCAGCAGAAGCATTTGCACCAATGAGCGAGTCATCAATGTTACCCTCTGTCCTACTGACCATCTTCCCCTCCACCTCCAAGCATAGGCCTTCCACAATCTCTCGGATCTTGTAAATGTTGGAGAACATCTCATCATGGCTGATGAGGTCCCTGTAGATAATCATGATGGCGGCTGAAGGGAGACAGTGGCGGTGCTAGCTTTGCAGAAGCCCGGAGCTAGGAGCGAGCTTATTTTTATTACTTAATACTTCCTTAGATATATGTTTATTTTTCCTGGCTCCATACAAAATGAAGAACTATTATTTCCAAATCTTCAACATATGATGATGGTATTTTAATCAGGATTGCATTTCATTAGTGAAATTGGTATGTACTTTTCTTTTTTACCTGGGTCTTTTCCTGTTTTGGGGATTAGCGTGTTGTTTGATTCATAGAATGTGTTGGGGAACATTCCTTCTCAATTTTTTGGAATAATTTCTGCAGTATGGGTAGAAGCTCTTTTGAAGTTTTGATAGAATTGGGGTATGAAGCCATCTGGTCCAGGCCCTCTTTGTGGGTGGGGGGGTAATACTTTTATTGTTTCTTCAATCTTGGTACTTAAAATTGGTCTTTTCAAGAGTTCTGTTTCATCTTGTTTAAATCTAGAGAGAGGTTGTGATTCCAAGTTTAGGTCCATTTCCTCCACTTTCTCAAATTTCTAGGCATAGAGTTCTTTATAGTATTCAGAGATAATCTCTTGTACCTCTGTGGCATCTCTTCTTGTTTCACATTTATCATTTCTGATTGAGGTTGTAAGAGATTTTACTTTTCAGTTTCTAGTTAATCTGACCAAAGTTTTATCATTTTTATTTTATTTTTTGAAGAATTAACTTTTTGTTTTATTAGTTTTCTGAAAACTCGATTCTTTTGTTCTCAATTTAAGTAATCTCTGATTTAATTTTGGTTATTTCTTTTCTTCTGTTGGCTTTGGGATTGTATTGTCTTTTTCCATTTCCTTAAGATGGTTCATTGGTTTGTTGATGCATTCTCCTTCTGCTTTTCTGTTTTAGGCATTTAATGTGATCAATTACTTCCATTACTTAGCAATTACGAATTGGGCTGCAATAAACATTCTGGTACAAATACCTTTGTTATGATGTGATTTTTGGTCTTCTGGGTATATGCCCAGTAGAGGGATTACAGGATTGAATGGCAGATCTATTTTTAGATCTCTAAGTGTTCTCCATATCTCTTTCCAAAAGGAATGTATTAATTTGCATTCCTGGGTGGTGCTTGTGGCTCAAGGAGTAGGGCGCCAGTCCCATATGCCGGAGGTGGCGGGTTCAAACCCGGCCCCAGCCAAAAATAAATAAATAAATAAATTTGCATTCCCACCAGCAGTGCAAAAGTGCTCCCTTTTCTCCACATCTGCGCCAACATCTCTGGTCTTGGGATATTGTGATATAGGCTAGTCTCACTGGAGTTAGATGGTATCCCAAAGTAGTTTTGATTTGCATTTCTCTGATGATTAAAGACGATGAGCATTTTTTCATATGTCTGAAGGCTGCGTGCCTGTATTCTTCAGAGAAGTTTCTCTTCAAATCCCTTGCCCAGCCTGCAATGGAATCCCTTGTTCTATTCTTGCTAATGCGTTTGAGTTCTCTGTGGATTCCGGTTATTAAACCTTTGTAAGAGACATAACCTGCAAGTATCTTCTCCCATTCTCAGGGCTGTTTGCTTCCTTTACTTAGTGTGTTCTTGGCTGTGCAGAAGCTTTTTAGTTTTTTCAAGTCACAGTAGTGTATTTTTGAAGCTGCTTCAATTGCCTGGGGGGTCCTCCTCATAAAATACTCGCGCATCTTGATCTCTTCAAGGGTTTTCCCTGCACTCTCCTCTAGTATTTTTATAGTTTCATGTCTTAAGTTTAAATCTTTGATCCAGTGAGAGTCTATCTTAGTTAATGGTGAAAGGTGTGGGTCCACTTTCAGTCTTTTACAGGTTGCCAGCCAGTTCACCCAGCACCATTTGTTAAATAGGGAATCTTTTCCCCACTGAATGTTTTTAATTGGCTTGTTAAAGATTACATAACGGTAAGTAGCTGTATTCATCTCTCGATTCTCTATTCTATTCCAGATATCTACTTCTCTGTTTTTGTGCCAATACCATGCTGTTTTGATCACGATCGATTTGTAGTAAAGTCTGAAGTCCAGTAGTGTGAGTCCTCCTGTTTTGTTTTTATTTCTGAGTAATGTCTTGGCTATTCGAGGTTTTTTCTGATTCCATATAAAACGAAGTATTGTTTTTTCAAGATCTTTAAAATATGACAGTGGAGCTTTAATAGGGAGTGCGTTGAAATTATATATTGCTTTCAGTAGTATAGAAATTTTGATAATGTTGATTCTTCCCAGCCATGAGAATGGTATGTTTTTCCATTTGTTAACATTTTCAGCTATTTCTTTTCTAAGAGTTTCATAGTTCTCTTTATAGGGATCTTTCACGTCTTTTGCTAGGTAAATTCCCAAATATTTCATCTTCTTTGGCACTACTGTGAATGGGATAGAGTCCTTAACTGCTTTTTCAACTTGACTGTTGTTGGTGTATATAAAGGCTACCGTTTTATGGTTGTTGATTTTGTAACCTGAGACGCTGCTATATTCCTTGATCACTTCTAGGAGTTTCATAGTAGAGTCCCTCGTGTTTTACAGATACACAATCATATCATCTGCGAAGAGCGAAAGTTTGATCTCTTCTGACCCTATATGGATACCCTTGATCGCCTTTTCTTCCCTAATTGCGGTGGCTAAAACTTCCATTACAATGTTAAGGAGCAATGGGGACAATGGGCAGCCTTGTCTGGGTCCTGATCTGAGTGGAAATGATTCCAATTTAACTCCATTCAATATGATATTGGCTGTGGGTTTGCTGTAGATGGTCTCTATCAGTTTAAGAAATGTCCTTCTATACCGATTTTCTTAAGTGTTCTGATCATGAAGAGATGCTGGATATTATCAAAAGCTTTTTCTGCATCGATTGAGAGAATCATATGGTCTTTGTTTTTTAATTTGTTTATGTGCTGGATTACATTTATAGATTTACGTATATTGAACCAGCCTTGAGATCCTCAGATAAAACCAACTTGGTCATGATTTATAATTTGTTTGATGTGTTGCTGGATTCTGTTTGTTAGGATCTTGTTGAATATTTTTACATCTATATTCATTAGTGATATCGGTCTATAATTTTCTTTTCTTGTTGGGTCTTTCCCTGGTTTGGGGATCAGGGTGATATTTGCTTCATAGAACGTGTTGGGTAGTCTTCCTTCTTTTTCTACATTTTGGAACAGGTTGAGTAATATAGATACTAATTCCTCTTTAAAGGTTTGGTAGAATTCTGACGTGAAACCATCTGGTCCCGGGCTTTTCTTTTTTGGGAGGTTTTGTATGGTTGATGTTATTTCCGAACTTGATATGGGCCTGTTCAACATTTCCACTTGATTCTGGCTAAGTAGTGGAAGGTGACGTGTTTCCAAGTATTGGTCAATATCCTTCAGATTTTCATATTTCTGAGAATAAAGTTTCTTGTAATATTCATTAAGGATTTTTTTGATATCTGAGGAGTCTGTTGTTATTTCGTCTTTGTTGTTTCTGATTGATGAGATTAGAGATTTTACTCTTTTTTTTCCTGATTAGGTTGGCCACAGGTTTATTTATTTTATTGACCTTTTCTAAAAACCAGCTTTTTGATTTATTGATCTGTTGTATTATTCTTTTGTTTTCAATTTCATTTAATTCTGCTCTAATTTTCGTTATTTCTTTTCTTCTACTGGGTTTGGGGTTGGAATATTCTTCCTTTTCCAGTTGCTTGAGATGTCCCATTAAGTTGTTAACTTCCTCTCTTTCCGTTCTCTTGAGGAAGGCTTGCAGTGCTACAAATTTCCCTCTTAGAACTGCTTTTGCAGTGTCCCAGAGGTTCTGATAATTCGTGTCTTCATTGTTGTTTTGTTCCAAAAAATTGGCGATTTCTTTCTTAATCTCATCTCTGACCCAGCTATCATTCAGCATAAGGTTATTTAACTTCCATGTTTTTGTATGAGTATGCTGATTCCTGTTGTTACTCAGCTCAAGTTTTATTCTTTGGTGGTCCGAGAAGATGCATGGAATAATTTCTATTCCTTTAAATTTGAGTCTAACTGAGGTTAGACTTGTGACCTAAGATGTGATTGATTTTGGAGTAAGTTCCATGGGCTGATGAGAAGTATGTGTATTCAGTTTTGTTGGGATGAAATGTTCTGTAGATGTCTGCTAAATCCAAATTTTGGATGGTTAGGTTTAAATCTAAGAATTCTTTGCTCAGCTTCTTGTTGGAGGATCGATCCAACACTGCCAAAGGAGTGGAGGAAATCAAGTTGCTCATGTCTGTTAGAGTTTCTCTTATAAATTGAGGTGCATTCTGGTTGGGTGCACAGATATTAATAATTGAGATCACATAATATTGAGTCTTACCCTTAACAAATATGAAGTGACCATTCTTGTCCTTCCTTACTTTTGTTGGTTTACAGCCTATTGTATCTGCAAATAAAATTGCAACACCTGCTTTTTTCTGATTACCATTTCCCTGAAATATGGAAAACCATCCTTTCACCCTGAGTCTGCATTTGTCTTTTAGGTTAAGATGTGACTCTTGTATGCAACAGATATCTGGCCTGAGTTTTTGTATCCAGTCAGCTAACCTATGCCTCTTTAGAGGACAGTTTAAGCTGTTCACATTAATGGAGAATATTGATAAGTCTGGCGAAGTTTTGGGTATCGAGTTTTTCAAAAGTCCAGTAGGCATTTTTAATCCTTTCGCCGTGTGGAAATTGGAGTTTGATCCGAAGTTTCTGAGTGAGTTTACTTTTGTGGTAGAGGATTGGGTTGGTCATTATGGAGGATAGGTCTGAGAATATCCTGAAGAGCTGGTTTGGTTATGGCAAATTTCTTTAACAGATGAATGTCATCAAAGTATTTAATTTCTCCATCATAAATTAAACTCAGTTTAGCTGGATACAAGATCTGGGGTTGAAAGTTATTTTGCTTTAGGAGATTAAAAGTCAATGACCACCCTCTTCTGGCTTGAAAAGTTTCAGCAGAGAGATCTGCAGTCATTCTAATATTCTTCCCTTTGAAGGTAATGGTTTTCTTTCTCCTGGCAGCTTTGAGGATTTTCTCCTTCATATTAACTTTTTGAAGTTAATTATGATATGCCTTGGGGATGTCTTATTGGGGTTGAGTTGTGCTGGGGTTCTGAAGCTATCCAGTATCTGAATTTCAGAATCTCTAGGCAAGTGTTCTGATGATGAAGGTATGCTGTATATTATCAAAAGCTTTTTCTGCATCGATTGAGATAATCATGTGGTCTTTGTTTTTTAATTTGTTTATGTGCTGAATTATAGATTTATGTATATTGAACCAGCCTTGAGACCCTGGGATAAAACCAACTTGGTCATGATGTATAATTTGTTTGATGTTTTGCTGGATTCTGTTTGTTAGGATCTTGCTGAATGTTTTTGCATCTATATTCATTAGTGATATTTGTCTATAATTTTCTTTTCTTTTTGGGTCTTTTCCTGGTTTGGGGATTATGGTGATGTTTGCTTCATAGAACGTGTTGAGTTGTCTTCCTTCTTTTTCTACCTTTTGGAACAGGTTGAGTAATATAGGTACTAATTCCTCTTTAAAGGTTTGGTAGAATTCTGACTTTCACCTTTCACAGATGATATGATTGTATATCTGGAAAACCCCAGTGACTCAACCACAAAAATCTTAGAAATGATCAAGGAATCCAGCAGTGTCTCAGGCTACAAAATTAATACTCACAAATCAGTGGCATTCATATATAGCAACAATAGTTAAGCTGAAAAAACAGCCATGGACTCTATTTCCTTTCCAGTAGTGCCAAAGAAAATGAAATATCTGGGAGTATACCTAATAAGGATGTGAAAGAGGTCTATAAATACAACTATGAAACTTTGAGAAAAGAGATAGCTTAAGATGTCAACAAATGGAAAAACACACCACGCTCATGGGTGGGAAGAATAAACATTGTTAAAATGTCCATACTATCCAAAGCAATTTATATATTTAATGCAATTCCCATTAAAGCACCTCTGTCATACTTTAAAGATCTGGGAAAAAATAGTACTTCATTTAATATGGAATCAGAAAAAAACTCGAATAGCCAAGACATTACTCATAAATAGAAAGAAATCAGGTTGAATCATGCTACCAGATTATACTATAAATCTATAGTGATCAAAACAGCATGGTAGTGGCACAAAAATAGAGAGGTAGATGTATGGAATAGAATTGAGAACCAAGTGATGAACCCAGGCACTTATTGTCATTTGATCTTCGATAAGCCTATCAAAAACTTAAATTGGGGGAAACACTCCCTATTTAACAAATAGTTCTGGGAGAATTGGCTGGAGACTTGTAGAAGACTGAAACTGGACCCACACCTTTCACCTCTAACAAAAATTGACTCTCACTGGATAAAAGACTTAAACCTGAGACACAAAACCATAAAGATTCTTGGAAAGAGTGCAGGAGAAACACTTGAATATATTGGTCTGGGAGAAAACTTTATGAGGAAGACCCCCAGAGCAATTGAAGCAATACCAAAAACACATTACTTGGATCTGACCAAACTAAAAACTTCTTCACTGCCAAGAACACAGTAAGTAAAGCAAGTAGACTGCTCTCAGAATGGGAGAGGACATTTGCAGGTTACGTTTCCAACAAAGGTCTGATAACTGGAATGTACAGAGAACTCAAACTTATTAATAGAAAAGAACAAGTGATCCCATTTCACTATGGGCAAGAGACCTGAACAGAAGCTTCTCTGAAGAAGACAGGTGCATGGTATACAGACACATGCAAAAATGCTCATCTTTAATCATCAGAGAAATGCAAATTAAAACTACTTTGAGATGCCATCTAACTCCTGTAAGAGTAGCCCACATAACAAAATCCCAAAAGTACAGATGTTGGCATGGATGTGGAGAAAAAGGAACACTTCTGTTTTGCTGGTAGGAATGCAAGCTAATATGTTCCTTTTGGAAAGAAGTTTGGAGGACATTCAGGGATCTAAAAATTGACCTGCCTTTGGATCCTGCAATTCCTCTTTTAGAAGTATATCCAAAAGACCAAAAATCACTTTGCAAAAAAGATATTTGCACCAGATTATTCATTGCTGCTCAATTTGTAATAGCCAAGTCATGGAAGAAGCCCAACTGCTTATCGATTCATGAATGGATTAATAAATTCTGGTATATGTATACCATGTAATACTATGCAGCCTTAAAAAAGATTAAGCCTTTACATCTTTTATGTTTACATGGAGGGATCTGGAACATATCCTCCTGAGTAAAATGTCTCAAGAATGGAGGAAAAAGTATCCAATGTACTCAGTACCTCTATGAAACCTACTTATATTTACTCACACTTTCTTATGAAAGATAGAACACAACTATACCCCAGGATGAAGGAGAGAAATGGAGTGGGAAGGGAGGGGAGAGGTTTGACAGTGGGAGGGTAAAAAGTGGAAGCACACGTATAGAGCATATGACAAGGTTACAAATCAATTCTGTCAAGTATAGAACATAGATGTTTTGGCACAATAATTAAGTAAGTGAGGTGAAAGCTATGTTGATTGGTTTGATCTAACCATGTCAGATTGTATAAAAAAAAATCAGCACATTGTACCCCACATATGCATGAATGTATTCATGATTTATGTGTATTTGACTTAATAAAAAAAATTTTTAAAGGACAAACTATAACATAACCTCAGAATATTAAAGCATAACATGAAATAATATACTTTGGGACTTACATTGTTTCCCTCTGGAAACAGGGTGAACCTTGGACTAATAAATAGCCAAAAATGGGGACTTCATAAAGGAATAGAAAATAAATCTTCACTGGAAGAGAGAGTCTTAGATTTGTGACTTTTCCTGCCCACTTAACTTTTAGTGTAAAGAATAAAAATGCGAGTACTAGGACGAAAAATATGCCCAGAACATCTATCACTATTGCCATAGCCTTCATGCAGTCATTATATAAGAGACTAAAGGATCTGAAATAGAAACTGAGGAGTTACAAGATTTAGGAAATTAATGAGACTGAACAAGGAGGAGGTAATTTTCAATTTAATAATATTGCTTTATCTGAGAATATGCATTTTTAGAGCTATTTTTATCACTTAAAAGAGACTACTTCAAATAACATTTGTAACACCTATGAAAACAAATTCTTTAGTATCCTTTTGTTATCATACTCTTCATTACCAAATTTGACTTGATGCTGCGAGAGGATGAAATCTTTGGGGATCTTGGGAAAGGCAGGATTGATTTTGTATTTGGGAGAGATGTGATTCTTTGGAGAAAAGCAGACTGTACTAGGAAGAATGGAATCCTAAAGATATCTAACCTATCCACCCTAACCTATGGAACCTGGAAATATTTTATATTATGTGGAAAAGGAGATATTGTAGATGTATTTATTAATGTATTATGGACCTTAAAATAGTAAAATGATTCGAGATAATATTGTTGGGTCCATTGCAAATATATAAGCCCTTAAAAAGAAAAACTCTGACTGGAATGTGAGAGAGGTGGTAAAAGGAGAGTCAGAGAGATTCAAGAGTGAAAAGAACTTGATCCACCATTGTTGACATAATCTGTTCAAGAACAGGTGAAAAAATCTAAGTAGCCTCTAGCTGCCCAGCTGACAGTCAGAAAGGAAACAAAACCTCAGTCTCACAACTGTAAAAATTGAAATTGACTAAAAATCTAAATAAATTAAGAAGACATGATTGCAAGAGGGACTTTACCTAACAATTGCAATCAGTGTAACCTGGCTTATTTACCCTCAATGAATCCCCAACAATAAAAAAAAAAAGAAGTGGAAGAGTGAGGTTCTGAATATAACTCTTTGTAAGACAAAATTTCTCCCCACATTTGGAATGGTTAAACTAGAGAGCAAGTTATCTGCTCCTAATATACAATGGTTAAACAGGTATAGAATAGATGTTCTAGACATTTCCATTGAAATGTGGAAAAAAATAAGGGATAAAAAGTAGTCACTGCCTTCAAATGATTTTGAAATTCAGCTGAGCATATTTCACTAGATTTCAAGTCTCTGTGGCTTTTAGCCCTGCACTCTGGGCCTGTGGCTCTATTCTTGGAGTCATTCTTCCTTATCACATAGGGCAACACATATGTAGTAGCCTGAATAATGAACCCAAATATCTAAGATCCAGTCACTGAAACCTTTTTATTGTACCTTATGGGGTAAAAGGCTTTGTGCAGATATAATTAAGTTAAGAACCATGGATTATCTGAATGGACCCAATGTAATCACCATTTTTTAATGAAGGAATTTATTTTGGGCCTATTGATGTACACATAGGTCATTTCTATATCTTGACTAGTATGAATAATGCTGCAATGAGCATGGGAGGTCAGATACCTTTACAACATGGTGATTTTATGTTAGGAGATATGCCCTGAAGAGGATTACTGGGTTATATGACAGTTCTTTTTTTGATTTCCTTAGCCATGCTAATTTCCATAATGTCACTATCAATCTACATTCCCATCAATACACAATCAGAAGAGAAAAAGAATACAAAATAAGAAAGTAAGCTTATCAGATCAGAAAAATTGCCTCAAAAGGGCAAATCTAAGAGTTATTCACCTTCAAGAGGACATTGAGAAAGATATTTGGATAGAAAATTAATTCAAAGAAATAAAAACAGAAAAATTTCCAAACCTAGAGAAAGATATTAGTATTCAGGTAAAAGAAGGTCATAGGACACCAAGCAGATTTAGCCCAAGCAAGACTACCTTAGGCATTTAATAATCAAGTTTCCAAAGGTAACAGATAAAGAAAAAGTTCTAAGAGAAGCAAGATAAAAGGGGGAAAAAAACATGTGAAGGAGCTTCAATATGTCCGATTGTGACATGGCTAAGGAGATTTCTCAGAGAAAACCTTACAGGCTACTGGACAGTGGTGAAATAATCAAAGTATTGAAGGAAAAACATCTTAACTTTAGAATATTATATCCTGCAAAAATATCCTTCAAATATGAAGGGCAAATAAGGACAATCCCAGACAAACAAAAGCTCAGTCATTTCATTAACACCATATCTTTCCTATAAGAAATGATGAAAGAAGTTCTTCAACTTGAAAGAAAAGGGCATTAATGAATAAGAAGGAATCATCAGAAGTTGTACAACTTACTGGTAGAAATAAATACATGAATACAGAATACTCCATTGCTGCAATTGTGGTATATAAACCACTTACATCTTTGAGTAGAAAGACTAAAAATCAAACCTATCAAAAACCACTACAATAACGTTTTGAGAGATAGATAGTATGAAAAGATACGATGGAAACAATAAAAAGTTTAAAAGTGGATTGGTGAAGTTAAAGGGTATAATTTCTTTGCTTGTTTGTTTGCTTATAAACAAAGTTATAATATGTTGAAAATAATTGGTTACAAGGGTTTTTTTTTTGCAAGCATTATGCTAACCTCAAATAAAAATACCTATAAAAATACACAATAATAAGGAAAAAATTAAAACACACTATTGGAAGGTGTAAACAATTGTTCCCAGAGTAGGAGAGATGTTTAAATCAACTTTATTGAGGGAGGGGATCAAAATGCTCTACGAAAGCCAGCTTTTGGCAGCGGCTCCCATCCAGAGGGAGAAATAATGGCCAGACATAACCCAATAAAGTGGAAGATTGGAAGCAGAGATGACAGAGAGAATCAATAGGTTTGCATCACCCCTGATGCAACAAACTGGGACTCCAAGGAAACAAATTTCAGGTATAAAACATATCCCAAAGAGGACAGGAATCCTTCCCCTTCCCCACCCCAGGAGAGTGGCTTGAGGTGAGCAGAGAACAGAGGACTTTTTGTTTCACAATCAGAAGAGAATGACTGAGGGCCAGGACTCCCTCCATGGAGAGATGCTGCTATAAGCTCAGGCACTCTCAGGGTGGAGCTAACGCAGAGGACTGCTTTACTGAGCCTAAGAAGCATCCAGCAATCAGGGGCTCATCAGCCTATAGACAAAGGAAGGCAGGAGGCTAGAACTGACAGCTAATTGTGCTGTGAATACAAACCTACAGGAGCAAAGACAGGGCCTGAGGTGCAGGTTCTGGGAACTCAAAGCAGCTTCTCTTCTGCAGGGGAAGTTAGCAGGGACAGAAACAAATTCCCACAAAGTTGTTCTGTTCTGTCAGTAACATTCATCAGGGGCAGAGCTAGAAATGAGTGAACACCCCCCAGCCTCCATCAAGCACCAGATGTTGGCAGGCCTCACTTCCCCCTGCTAGATAGAGGCAGAGAGCAGCGTCCTGACTGAGCAGACATAGATTTACTAGTGATTCAGGCAGGTGTAAACCCCTACAGTATCTGCTCATTGGAGGCAACTGGGTCACAGCCCTGCAGGGTTATCAGTGACTGGGTTTGACAGAGGTGCAAGGTGGTGAAGGAGGCATCAACCTTCCCGGACTAATCTATTTTCTGGGTGGGTCCTCCTGACTTCACAGAGCACCAGAGCAAGTCATATTTGAGTTGTCAGCAGACCCCTGTGATCTAGGTGCCCAGAGACACTTTAAACTCTCCCACCCAAGACAGGTGCTGACCGAGACAATTGATTTGGACCTTTTGAACTGAGCCAATCACCCGAGGACTATACAAGTGGTGCCCTGGGTGTGTGGTTGTGGGAAGGTTTGATTTTCCTTTTACAATTGTTACCTGTGGGGGGTGGGGTGACTTAATTGCTGATATTTCTCTGCAACTGAGACTTCAACCCAGAGTAACTGTTTCACTAGTTTGGACAGAGACCAGCTGAAAACAAGACAGAGCCACCTAGCCCCACGACACCAAACAGGGCCCCAGTTTCTCAGGCCATAGCACCATATGGGTCCTTGACAAAACTCCAGGGGAAAAATCATATGGTATAAAACAATCATGGGGCGGAATCAGCGGTAAAACTCTGGTAACATGAATAACCAGAATAGATCAACCCCACCCAAAGGAAAGATTTGGCAGATGTAACTGAAGATCCCATTCATAAACAACTGGCCGAGATGTCAGAAATCGAATTCAGAATTTTGATTGAAAACAAGACAAATAAAGTGGAGGAAAATTTGGAATTAGAAATTCGAGCAGCAGTTCAAAAGTCGGAATTAGAAATACGAGGAGAAATTCAAAATTTATCTCAAGAATTTAATAAATTTAAAGACAAAACCACCAAAGATTTAGATGCAATGAAGCAAGAATTTGCAGCCCTCAAAGATCTGAAAAATACAGTAGAATAACTCAGTAACAGAGTGGAACAAGCAGAAGAAAGGATTTCTGACATTAAAGACAAAGCCTTTGAACGCTCCCAAACTCTCAAAGAGGAAGAGAAATGGAGAGCAAAAATGGATCATTCTCTCAGAGAGCTCTGCAATAATTCGAAGAAGGCTAATATCCACCTCATTAGAATTCCTGAAACTGATGAAGTGGCCTCGCTAGGCACAGAGGCCCTACTCCAAAAAATTATGAAAGAGAATTTTCCAGACATGCCAAGAGATTCTGAAATATAGATAGCAGACAGTTTCAGAACTCCAGAATGACTCAATCCCAATAAGAAATCCCCAGGCTTATGATAATTAACTTCACTAATGTTAATATGAAGGAGAAATTTTTCAAAGCAGACAAAAGAAAGAAATCCATTACCAACAAAGGGAAGAATATTAGAATGACTGCAGATCTCTCCACTGAAACTTTTCAAGACAGAAGAGGGTGGTCATCAACTTTTAATCTCCTAAAGCAAAATAACTTTCAACCACAGATCCTGTATCCACCTAAACTGAGTTTCATTTATGATGGAGAAATTAAATACTTTAATGACATTCATATGCTGAAGAAATTTGCCATAACCAAACCAGCTCTTCAGGATATTCTAGGACCTATACTCCATAATGACCAGCCCAATCCTCTACCACAAAAGTAAACTCACTCAGAAACTTTTGATCAAACTCCAACCTCCCCAGTGGCAAAAGGATTAAAAATGTCCACTGGACTTTCGAAAAACTCCATACCCAAAATTTTACCAGACTTATCAATATTTTCCATTTATGTGAATGGCTTAAACTGTCCTCTAAAGAGACATAAGTAGGCTGACTGGATACAAACACTCAGGCCAGATATTTGCTGATACAAGAGTCACATCTTACCATAAAAGACAAATATACACTCGGGGTGAAAGGATGGTCATCCATATTTCAGTCAAATGGTAATCAAAAAAAAGCAGGTGTAGCAATTTTATTTGCAGATACAATAGGCTTTAAACCAACAAAAGTAAGGAAGGATAAGAATGGTCACTTCATATTTGTTAACGGTAATACTCAATATGATGAGATTTCAATCATTAATATCTATGCACCCAACAAGAATGCACCTCCATTTATAAGAGAAACTATAACTGACATGAGCAACTTGATTTCCTCCAGCTCCATAAAAGTCAGAGATTTCAACACTCCTTTGGCAGTGTTGGATCGATCCTCCAATAAGAAGTTGAGCAAAGAAATTTTAGATTTAAACCTAACCATCCAACATTTGGATTTACAGACATCTACAGAACATTTCATCCCAACAAAACTGAATACACATACTTCTCATCAGCCCACAGAACATACTCCAAAATTGAACACATCTTAGGTCACAAGTCTAACCTCAGTAAATTTAAAGGAATAGAAATTATTCCTTGCATCTACTCGGACCACCATGGAATAAAAGTTGAGCTCAGCAACAACAGGAATCAGCAAACTCATACAAAAGCATGGAAGTTAAACAACCTTATGCTGAATGATACCTGGGTCAGAGATGAGATTAAGACGGAAATTGCCAAATTTTTGGAACAAAACGACAATGAAGACACAAACTATCAGAACGTCTGGGATACCGCAAAGGCAGTCCTAAGAGGGAAATTTATAGCACTACAAGACTTCCCCAAGAGAACCAACAGAGAGGAAGTTAACAAGTTAAGGGTACATCCAAAGCAACTGGAAAAGAAAGAACATTCCAACCCCAAACCCAGTAGAAGAAAAGAAATAACCAAAATTAGAGCAGAATTAAATGAAATTGAAAACAAAACAATTACACAACAGATCAATATATCAAAAAGTTGGTTTTTTTGAAAAGGTCAATAAAATAGATAAATCTTTGGCCAACCTAATCAGGAAATAAAGAGTAAAATATCTAATCTCATCAATCAGAAACAACAAAGACGAAATAACCACAGACTCCTCAGAAATTCAAAAAATCCTTAATGAATATTACAAGAAACTTTACTCTCAGAAATATGGAAATCTGAAGGAAATTGACCAACACTTGGAAGCACGTCACCTTCCAAGACTTAGCCAGAATCAAGTGGAAATGTTGAACAGGCCCATATCGTGTTCTGATAGCATTAACCATATAAAACGTCCCAAAAAGAAAACCCAGGAGCAGATGTTTTCATGTCAGAATTCTACCAAACCTTTAAAGAGGAACTACCACCTGTATTACTCAACCTGTTTCAAAAGGTAGAAAAAGAAGGAAGACTGCCCAACACGTTCTATAAAGCAAACATCACCCTGATCCCCAAACCAGGAAAAGACCCAACAAGAAAAGAAAATTATAGACCAATATCACTAATGAATATAGATGCAAAAATATTCAGCAAGATCCTAACAAACAGAATCCAGCAACACATCAAACAAATTATACATCATGACCAAGTCGGTTTTATCCCAGGGTCTCAAGGCTGGCTCAATATCCATAAATCTATAAGTATAATTCAGCACATAAACAAATTAAAAAACAAAGACCATATGATTCTCTCAATTGATGCAGAAAAAGCTTTTGATTATATACAGCATCACTTCATGATCAGAACACTTAAGAAAATTGGTATAGAAGGGACATTTCTTAAACTGATAGAGGCCATCTACAGCAAACCCACAGCCAATATCACATTGAATGGAGTTAAATTGAATCATTTCCACTCAGATCAGGAACCAGACCATTGTCTCCACTGCTCTTTAACATTGTAATGGAAGTTTTAGCCACTGCAATTAGGGAAGAAAAGGTGGTCAAGGTATCCATATAGGGTCAGAAGAGATCAAACTTTTGCTCTTCGCAGATGTTATGATTGTATATCTGGAAAACACCAGGGATTCTACTTCAAAACTCTTAGAAGTGATCAAGGAATATAGCAGCGTCTCAGGTTACAAAATCAACATTCATAAATCA
Organism: Nycticebus coucang; assembly: GCF_027406575.1. Classification (NCBI taxonomy): domain Eukaryota; kingdom Metazoa; phylum Chordata; class Mammalia; order Primates; family Lorisidae; genus Nycticebus; species Nycticebus coucang. The sequence goes on along the minus strand of NC_069801.1, from coordinate 44,525,796 downwards.
GTAGCCTTTATATATACCAACAGTCAAGCTGAAAAAACAGTTAAGGACTCTATCCCATTCACAGTAGTGCGAAAGATGATGAAATATTTGGGAGTTTATCTAACAAAGGACGTGAAAGATCTCTATAAAGAGAACTATGAAACTCTAAGAAAAGAAATAGCTGAAAATGTTAACAAATGGAAAAACATACAATGCTCATGGCTGGGAAGAATCAACATTGTTAAAATGTCCATACTACCCTAAGCAATGTACGATTTTAATACAATCCCTATTAAAGCTCCACTGTCATACTTTAAAGACCTTGAAAAAAATAATACTTCGCTTTATATGGAATCAGAAATAACCTCGAATAGCCAAGACAATACTCAGAAATAAAAACAAAGCAGGAGGAATCATGCTACCAGACCTCAGACTATACTACAAATTGATAGTGATCAAAACAGCATGGTACTGGCACAAAAACAGAGAAGTAGATGTCTGGAACTGAATAGAGAACCAAGAGATGAATCCAGCTAAAGGATTCATCATTATTTGATCTTTGACAAGCCAATTAAAAACATTCAGTGGGGAAAAGATTCCCTATTTAACAAATGGTGGTGGGTGAACCGGCTGGCAACATGCAGAAGACTGAAACTGGACCCACACCTTTCACCATTAACTAAGATAGACTCTCACTGGATTAAAGATTTAAACTTAAGACATGAAACTATGAAATTACTAGAAGAGAGTGCAGGGAAAACCCTTGAAGAAATCCATCTGGGCGAGTATTTTATGAGGAGGACCCCCTGGGCAATTGAAGCAGCTTCAAAAATACACTACTGGGACCTGATCAAACTAAAAAGCTTCTGCACAGCCAAGAACACAGTAAGTAAAGCAAGGAAACAGCCCTCAGAATGGGAGAAGATATTTGCAGGTTATGTCTCCGACAAAGGTTTAATAACCAGAATCCACAGAGAATTCAAATGTATAAGCACGAAAAGAACAATGATCCCATCTCAGACTGGGAAAGGGACTTGAAGAGAAACTTCTCTGAAGAAGACAGGCGCACAGCCTACAGACATATGAAAAAATGCTCATCATCTTTAATCATCAGAGAAATGCAAATCAAAACTATGTTGAGATATCATCTAACTCCAGTAAGATTGCCTATATCACAAAATCCGAAGACCAGAGATGTTGGCGTGGATGTGGAGAAAAGGGGACACTTCTACACTCCTGGTGGGAATGCAAATTAATACATTCCTTTTGGAAAGATGTTTGGAGAACACTTAGAGATCTAAAAATAGATCTGCCATTCAATCCTATAATTCCTCTACTAGGCATATACCCAGAAGACCAAAAATCACATCATAACATTGATATTTGTACCAGAGTGTTTATTGCAGCCCTATTCATAATTGCTAAGTAATGGAAAAAGCCCACGTGCCCATCAATCCACGAATGGATTAATAAATTGTGTATATGTACACCATGGAACATTATGCAGCCTTAAAGAAAGATGGAGACTTTACCTCTTTCATGTTTACATGGATGGAGCTGGAACATATTCTTCTTAGTAAAGTGTCTCAAGAATGGAAGAAAAAGTATCCAATGTACTCAGCCCTACTATGAAACTAATGTTTGGCTTTCACATGAAAGCTATAACACAGTTATAACCTAAGTATGGGGGGACGGGGAAACGGAGGGGAGGTGGGTGGCAGGGGGGTGGAGTGAGGGTGATTCATGAGATTACACCTATGGTGCATCTTACAAGGGTATATGTGAAACTTAGTAAATGTAGAATGTAAATGTCTTAACACAATAACTAAGAAAATGCCAGGAAGGCTATGTTAACCAGTGTAATGAAAATGTGTCGAACGGTCTATAAAACCAGTGTATGGTGCCCCATGATTGCATTAATGTACACAGCCATGATTTACTAATAGAAAAGAAATTACTGGGGAAAGTGTAATAGTCTAGAATGTTTGCATGCAAAAATTTAAGTTACTGATAAATCAGCAGGTTATTTTCTCTGGCCCTGTGAGATTCAAAGACCAGTGTCATTTCCCTACAAAATTTCTTAGATCTGTATGAAAATTGTAACCTTCAATGTCCTGCCCTAATGCTTCAGAGTTACCCAGTAGATACATACATTTTGTTTTATTTAGATCGTCATAAAATAGTTACAGAGATGAATCTCTAATTCTCACTGGGGTGCATCTCCTTACTTTCATGGTGTGAGTTCAAACACATTTCTAACCTCTTCTTATTCTGCTTTTCTATGCACTTTGGTCTTCAAGAAAGGAAACACTCACTCAGTTTTTCACATGCTCTAATCATTCTAACCTTTAAGACTTTTCTTACATAGGTTCTCCTTCACATATATGAACTTACGCACATATGCACAAACACATGTGTATACATACAGACTCTGTTTTTTCTCTGTTTCCACATCACCCATAAAACCTTAGCCCTTACCACACTCCTTGGAAAACCATTAATTCTCTGAATTTTCTGAAACCATGTTTGTATCCTAAGAGCTGTTTAGAATATACTATAATTACTATTATTTTGGACTTTTCTCACCTGATCAAAGGTCGTGACATCCTCAAGGCTATGGAAACCACCAGTCATTTTAATATTCTTATCATGGCACACAGCATGCCTTAGATATTTGTCTTTTCATTCACCCAGTCATGCATACAGAAAATATATGGTAACTAGAAACTGTCATTTAATTACTATAGTTCATGTAGGAAAGTAATTTCTAAAAGACACAAATATTCAGTAATGAAACAGATACCTTAATTGCTGGAATTATGCCATCACACACACAGTATTTTGGTGCATTGGGGACTCCTTTTCACTTGACATAAATATATTTCCTGATGATTTTCAAATGGAATATAGAGAGTGGCAATCTGACATTCAACTTAAGAAAAATTTGATCATATTTCTTTACTGTACTTCTATAGGTCCTGTCTTCCCAGGGACAAATACCTATCATTTCACAATCATGCCTTATTCCTGTCATTTCTTTTTGGCAGCTCCTGCACTTGCAAGCAACTATTTTCAAAAATGAAGCACATTAGGAGTACAATTAGAACCAAAATATCTGATGAGCACCTTGAGAACTCAGTGAGAATTGCACCTACTTCCATCAAACCAGATATTGATGCACTAGTTTCTCAAATACAATGTTAAATTTTATGTTGCCTTATTTCTTTCCTTTTATAATAAAAATATAAAAAACCCAAAAGACATTTTATTACTTAGATATATACATTCTCTACATTAGTAATTGCAAACTTGGGATCTGCTTGAGTTTTGAAAATCTCTGAATAGGCTGCTGCATCATTAGAATAATTTTGTGAAGACTTTTTTGCTTATCTGTGATGGAAATATCATGAAAAATGTGCACAGACTTATTTTTTTTCTTTGCTCATTAGCTTTTGTTAGTGTTTGTGTATTTAATGTGTTGTCCAAAATGACACTTCTTATTTTAACAGGACCCAGAGAAACCAAAAGGTTGAATACCCCTGCTCTAAAACTTTCATACAATGATCTCTCTATAAGGCTTTCATTCTTTCTTCTCTTTTTATTTCAAAGGCAGAATTTAAAAATTTAATATCATAGTTTCTCTTTTAGAAACAAGTAACTTTTTTAGGGCAGCACCTGTGGCTCAAGGAGTAGGGCGCCGGTCCCATATGCCGGAGGTGGCAGATTCAAACCCAGCCCCGGCCAAAAACCACAAAAAAAGAAAAAAAAGAAAGAAACAAGTAACTTTTCACAAGGGCAGAACTAGAAGTATTTCTGTATCTATGTTCACAGGAGAGCATAAATTTCTTCGAAATATTCCCCAACTCTGGGTGGTGCCTGTGCTCAGTGGGTAGGGTGCCGGCCCCATATACCAAGGGTGGCAGGTTCAAACCTGAGCCTGGCCAAATTGCAACGAAAAAAGTAGCCAGGTGTTGTGGTGGGCACCTGTAGTCCCAGCTACTGAGGAGGCTGAGGCAAGAGAATCGCCTAAGCCCAGGAGTTGGAGGATGCTGTGAGCTGTGTAGATGCCACAGCACTGTACTAAGGGAGATAAAGTGAGACTCTGTCTCTACAAAAAGAAAAAGAAAAGAAATATTCCCCAATTCATGCCCAAAATACAAAATTGTATTTTTCAAATACAATTTCCTTATGAAAATGAAAGAGAATGTAGAACTAGTCATACATCAAGAAAACTTTTAGTACTTGATTCTTGTACTCTACCAGTAATCAACAATATGAAAAAGTTACATTTAAAAATATGTGCATGGTTAAGCAAATGTATACTCTTAATTACCAGCAGGTTTTTCCCCTCAGACACAATGTAAATCCATGGTGAGTTATGGACAATAAACAAAAATTATTTTGGTTTAAACAAAACCTCCATAATCCAGAGCTAAAAATAATTATTTGCTTTGTTTTCATCTTCTTATCTGTTGACTCTGGCTTTCTCTTGAAGTAACAGTAATGTTTCTCTCATAGTAATAGTAATGTTCAAGTCTTTCTTCACTTACTGCAATAGTATAAGAAAATGGCCCAAAAGAAAAGTATTGCTGGCTCCCACTGTTTTATTTTCCCCTATGTACCAGCACTGTTCAAGGGTCAAGGGGACATGCAACACAGGTGAAGGAGATTGACTCAGTACAAAGGTCTCCTACCATTTTATAGAATGGGGAAGGGGCAAGGGAATACAGGTGAAACTGCCTATATCAAAATAATTTGACACCATAAGGCATAAAATGTAATAAAAGTCTAATTTCTATAAGAGTGTAGATAAGGGAGAAGTTAACCAGCCATCATTGCCTAACTTCTTCATGGCTGTAATTGCTCATGGCTTAATGCCTATATCACCCCTGACCAGTGCAAGATTTGTGATTTTCCCAAATACTTCTATAGATAGCACAGCTGTTATAAAGCCTAAGACTCTACATTTTTCAGATTCTGCATTTGGGGGCATACACTAATGTCAACCAGATATGTGGAAAGGCATGGGAAAGGATCCAATGAGCCTTGAGACCTCCTACCCAGGGAATCTCCTGAGAGGATGATTTCTGCTTCCAAACTGTATGAATTCATCCATAGCCAATTAGCAGACCCAATACCCTAGCCTTTTGTGTGCTAGACCATGTTTAAAAACTTTAGACCCTCTATTCTTCTTGAACTTAAGAAATTACTCCCATGTCCTTGCCTGGAAGGGACATAAATTACTTTAATGACTGAAAAGCATCTCTGCTGAGGCCCCCAACCAATAAGGAGGCCTCCAAAAGGACAGTTGTGGGCTGAGTGCAGGTAAGCACACGAGCATGGCTGCCTGGGGTGGCACTGAGTTCTTCACCGCAACTTCCTCCAGAAAATGCAAGATGCTAGCTTTCATGAAGAACAGCTTGCACCTGTGAAGCTATTAGTCAGGTTCCTCCTTACCTTACCAGCGTTAAGTCCATTTGCATATGGACTCCACAGGGTTAAATGCCGGATTATAGTCAGCAGAAATTTTGCCATCTATAACAGTGGAAGGAAAAAAAGGAACTGAAAACAAGCCCTGTTTTCAGGTACCGGATGATGCAAGGCTATTTTTGTTGTTGCTTTTTCTTTTTTTATTTTTTTTTTTACTTTTGGGGGTTCATTGAGGGTACAATAAGCCAGGTTACACTGATTGCAATTGTTAGGTAAAGTCCCTCTTGCAATCATGTCTTGCCCCCATAAAGTGTGACACACACCAAGGCCCCACCCCACTACCTCCGTCCCTCTTTCTGCTTTTCCTCCCCCCATAACCTTAATTCGCATTAATTGTCCTCATATCAAAATTGAGTACATAGGATTCATGATTCTCCATTCTTGTGATGCTTTACTAAGAATAATGTCTTCCACTTCCATCCAGGTTAATACGAAGGATGTAAAGTCTCCATTTTTTTTAATGGCTGAATAGTATTCCATGGTATACATATACCACAGCTTGTTAATCCATTCCTGGGTTGGTGGAAATTTAGCTGTTTCCACATTTTGGCGATTGTAAATTGAGCTGCAATAAACAGTCCAGTACAAGTGTCCTTATGATAAAAGGATTTTTTTCCTTCTGAGTAGATGCCCAGTAATGGGATTGCAGGATCAAATGGGAGGTCTAGCTTGAGTGCTTTGAGGTTTCTCCATACTTCCTTCCAGAAAGGTTGTACTAGTTTGCAGTCCCACCAGCAGTGTAAAAGTGTTCCCTTCTCTCCACATCCACGCCAGCATCTGCAGTTTTGAGATTTTGTGATGTGGGCCATTCTCACTGGGGTTAGATGATATCTCAGGGTTGTTTTGATTTGCATTTCTCTAATATATAGAGATGATGAACATCTTTTCATATGTTTGTTAGCCATTTGTCTGTCATCTTTAGAGAAGGTTCTATTCATGTCTCTTGCCCATTGACATATGGGATTGTTGGCTTTTTTCATGTGGATTAATTTGAGTTCTCTATAAATCCTAGTTATCAAGCTTTTGTCTGATTGAAAATATGCAAATATCCTTTCCCATTGTGTAGGTTGTCTCTTTCCTTTGCTTATTGTCTCCTTAGCTATACAGAAGCTTTTCAGTTTAATGAAGTCCCATTTGTTTATTTTTGTTGTTGTTGGAATTGCCATGGCAGTCTTCTTCATGAAGTCTTTCCCCAGGCCAATATCTTCCAGTGTTTTTCCTATGCATTCTTGGAGGATTTTTATTGTTTCATGCCTTAAATTTAAGTCCTTTATCCATCTCAAATCAATTTTTCTGAGTGGGGAAAGGTGTGGGTCCAGTTTCAGTCTTTTACGTGTAGACATCCAGTTCTCCCAACACCATTTATTGAATAGGGAGTCTTTCCCCCAAGGTATGTTCTTTTTTTTTTATTGTTGGGGATTCATTGAGGGTACAATAAGCCAGTTACACTGATTGCAATTGTTAGGTAAATTCCCTCTTGCAATCATGTCTTGCCCCCATAAAGTGTGACACACACTAAGGCCCCACCCTCCTCCCTCCATCCCTCTTTCTGCTTCCCCCCCCATAACCTTAATTGTCATTAATTGTCCTCATATCAAGATTGAGTACATAGGATTCCTGCTTCTCCATTTTTGTGATGCTTTACTAAGAATAATGTCTTCCACGTCCATCCAGGTTAATACGAAAGATGTAAACTCTCCATTTTTTTTAATGGCTGAATAGTATTCCATGGTATACATATACCACAGCTTGTTAATCCATTCCTGGGTTGGTGGGCATTTAGGCTGTTTCCACATTTTGGCGATTGTAAATTGAGCTGCAATAAACAGTCTAGTACAAGTGTCCTTATGATAAAAGGATTTTTTTCCTTCTGGGTAGATGCCCAGTAATGGGATTGCAGGATCGAATGGGAGGTCTAGGTTGAGTGCTTTGAGGTTTCTCCATACTTCCTTCCAGAAAGGTTGTACTAGTTTGCAGTCCCACCAGCAGTGTAAAAGTGTTCCCTTCTCTCCACATCTACGCCAGCATCTGCAGTTTTGAGATTTTGTGATGTGGGCCATTCTCACTGGGGTTAGATGATATCTCAGGGTTGTTTTGATTTGCATTTCTCTAATATATAGAGATGATGAACATTTTTTCATGTGTTTGTTAGCCATTTGTCTGTCGTCTTTAGAGAAAGTTCTATTCATATCTCTTGCCCATTGATATAAGGGATTGTTGGCTTTTTTCATGTGGATTAATTTGAGTTCTCTATAGATCCTGGTTATCAAGCTTTTGTCTGACTGAAAATATGCAAATATCCTTTCCCATTGTGTAGGTTGTCTCTTTGCTTTGGTTATTGTGTCCTTAGCTGTACAGAAGCTTTTCAGTTGAATGAAGTCCCATTTGTTTATTTTTGTTGTTGTTGCAATTGCCATGGCAGTCTTCTTCATGAAGTCTTCCCCCAGGCCAATATCTTCCAGTGTTTTTCCTATGCTTTCTTGGAGGATTTTTATTGTTTCATGCCTTAAGTTTAAGTCTTTTATCCATCTTGAATCAATTTTTGTGAGTGGGGAAAGGTGTGGGTCCAGTTTCAGTCTTTTACATGTAGACATCCAGTTCTCCCAACACCATTTATTGAATAGGGAGTCTTTCCCCCAAGGTAAGTTCTTGTTTGGTTTATCAAAGATTAGGTGGTTGTAAGATGTTAGTTTCGTTTCTTGGTGTTCAATTCGATTCCAAGTGTCTATGTCTCTGTTTTTGTGCCAGTACCATGCTGTCTTGAGCACTATGGCTTTGTAGTACAGACTAAAATCTGGTATGCTGATGCCCCCAGCTTTATTTTTGTTACTAAGAACTGCCTTACCTATACGGGGTTTTTTCCGGTTCCATACAAGACGCAGAATCATTTTTTCCAAATCTTGAAAGTACGATGTAGGTACTTTGATAGGAATGGCATTGAATAGGTAGATTGCTTTGGGAAGTATAGACATTTTAAAAATGTTAATTCTTCCCATCCATGAGCATGGTATGTTCTGCCATTTGTTAATATCCTCTGCTATTTCCTTTCTGAGGATTTCATAGTTTTCTTTATAGAGGTCCTTCACCTCCTTCGTTAGGTATATTCCTAGGTATTTCATTTTCTTTGACACTATGGTGAAGGGAGTTGTGTCCTTAATTAGCTTCTCATCTTGACTGTTATTGGTGTATACAAAGGCTACTGACTTGTGGACATTGATTTTATATCCTGAAACATTACTGTATTTTTTGATGACTTCTAGGAGTCTTGTGGTTGAGTCTCTGGGGTTCTCTAAGTATAAGATCATGTCGTCAGCAAGGAGGGAGAGTTTGACCTCCTCTGCTCCCATTTGGATTCCCTTTATTTCCTTGTCTTGCCTAATTGTATTGGCTAGAACTTCCAGCACTATGTTGAATAGTAAAGGTGACAGAGGACAACCTTGTCTGGTTCCAGTTCTAAGAGGAAAAGCTTTCAGTTTTACTCCATTCAGTAAAATATTGGCTGTGGGTTTGTCATAGATAGCTTCAATCAGTTTTAGAAATGTGCCACCTATGCCTATACTCTTCAGTGTTCTAATTAGAAAAGGATGCTGGATTTTATCAAATGCTTTTTCTGCATCTATTGAAAGGATCATATGATTTTTATTTTTGCCTCTGTTAATATGGTGGATAACGTTTATGGACTTGCGTATGTTAAACCAGCCTTGCATCCCTGGGATGAAGCCTACTTGATCATGATGAATGACTTTTTTGATGATAAGCTGTAATCTATTGGCTAGGATTTTGTTGAGAATTTTTCCATCTATATTCATGAGTTAGATTGGTCTGAAATTCTCCTTTTTGCTTGGGTCTTTTCCTGGTTTTGGTATCAGGGTGATGTTTGCTTCATAGAATGTGTTGGGGAAGATTCCTTCTTCCTCAGTTTTTTGGAATAATTTCTGCAGTACAGGAATAAGCTCTTCCTTGAAGGTTAGATAGAATTCTGGAGTGAAGCCCTCTGGACCAGGGCATTGTTTAGTTGGAAGCTTTTTTATTGTTTCTTTGATCTCAGTGCTTGAAATTGGTCTGTTCAGGAGGTCTATTTCTTCCTGGCTAAGTCTAGGGAGAGGGTGTGATTCCAAATATTGATCCATTTCCTTCACATTGTCAAATTTCTGGGCATAGAGTTTCTGGTAGTATTCAGAGATGATCTCTTGTATCTCTGTAGGATCAGTTGTTATTTCCCCTTTATCGTTTCTGATTGAGGTTATTAGAGATTTTACTTTTCTATTTCTAGTTAGTCTGGCCAGTGGTTTATCTATTTTATTTATTTTTTCAAAAATACAACTCCTTGTTTCATTAATTTCCTGAATGATTCTTTTGTTTTCAATTTCATTGATCTCTGATTTGATTTTGGATATTTCTTTTCTTCTACTGAGTTTAGGCTTAGATTGTTCTTCTTTTTCCAATTCCATAAGATCTCTTGTGAGATTGTTGATGTGCTCTCTTTCTGTTTTTCGAATGTAGGCATCTAAAGCGATGAATTTTCCTCTCAAAACTGCTTTTGCAGTATCCCAGAGGTTTTGGTAGCTTGTGTCTTCATTGTTGTTATGCTCAAGGAAGTTAATGATTTCCTGTTTTATTTCTTCCTTCACCCATCTGTTATTCAACAGAAGATTGTTTAATTTCCATGCCTTTGGGTGGGCTTGAGCATTTTTGTTAGAGTTGAGTTCCACCTTTAGTGCCTTATGGTCTGAAAAGATACAAGGTAAAATTTCAATTCTTTTGATTCTGTTGATATTTGTTTTGTGTCCCAGGATATGATCAATTTTGGAGAATGTTCCATGGGGTGATGAGAAGAATGTATATTCTTTATCTTTGGGGTGGAGTGTTCTATATACGTCTATCAAGCATAATTGTTCTAGGGTCTCATTTAAATCTCTTACATCTTTGTTTAATTTCTGTTTAGAGGATCTGTCCAGCTCTGTAAGAGGTGTGTTAAAGTCCCCTGTTATGATGGTATTATCAGATATCATATTGCTCAGACTGAGTAAGGTCTGCTTCAAGAATCTGGGAGCATTTAAATTGGGTGCATAAATATTTAGAATTGAAATGTCTTCTTGTTGTAGTTTTCCCTTGACCAATATAAAGTGACCATCTTTGTCTTTTTTGACTTTAGTTGCTTTAAATCCACATGTATCTGAAAATAAGATTGCAACTCCTCTTTTCTTCTGAATTCCATTTGCCTGAAAAATTGTCTTCCAACCCTTGACTCGGAGCTTTAATTTGTCTTTTGAAGCCAGGTGTGTTTCTTGCAGACAGCAAATGGATGGCTTGTGTTTTTTAATCCAGTCAGCCAATCTATGTCTCTTCAGTGGGGAATTCAAGCCATTAACATTTATTGAGATAATTGATAAGTGTGGTAGTATTCTATTCGTCTTATTTGGTGAGAGTCCATTGCTTAGTTTTATCTTTTGCATCAGTGTGGAGGTTAGGTTCTGTCCTTTGATTTCTGAGTTCTTACTTTGCTGCTGATCCATTGTGGTGGTCAGTGTGCAGAACAGGTTGAAGTATTTCCTGTAGAGCTGGTCTTGTTTTGGCAAATTTCCTCAATGTTTGTATATCCGTAAATGATTTGATTTCTCCGTCAATTTTGAAGCTTAGCTTAGCAGGGTACAGAATTCTGGGCTGAAAATTGTTCTGTTTAAGTATATTAAAGGTAGATGACCATTGTCTTCTTGCTTGGAAAGTTTCATTAGAGAAGTCTGCGGTAACTCTGATGGATTTGCCCCTGTAGGTCAACTGGTGCTTACTCCTGGCAGCTTGCAGAATCTTTTCTTTTGTCTTGACTTTGGACAGGTTCATCACAACGTGTCTTGGAGAAGCTCGGTTAGAGTTGAGGCGACCCGGGGTCCGATATCCCTCTGAAAGCAGTGTGTCAGAATCTTTGGTGATGTTTGGGAAATTTTCTTTTGTAATATTCTCTAGTATGGCTTCCATTCCTCTGGGGCATTCTTCTTCCCCTTCTGGAATTCCTATAACTCGTATGTTGGAACGCTTCATAAAGTCCCATAATTCTGACAGTGAACATTCTGTTTTCTCTCTCTTCTTTTCTGCCTCTTTTACTGTCTGAGTTATCTCAAGAACTTTGTCTTCTACCTCTGAAATTCTTTCTTCTGCATGGTCTAACCTGTTGCTGATACTTTCCATTGCATCTTTAAGTTCCCTAATTGACTATTTCAGTTCCTTCAGGTCTGCTATATCCTTTTTATATTCTTCATATTGTTCATCTCTTATTTGATTCTGTTTTTGGATTTCCTTTTGGTTATTTTCCACTTTATTAGCAATTTCCTTCATTGTTTCCATCATTTCTTTCATTGTTTTCAACATGTGTATTCTAAATTCCCTTTCTGTCATTCCTAACATTTCTATACTGGTGGAATCATCTGCAGTAGCTACCTCATGGTCCCTTGGTGGGGTTGTTCTAGACTGGTTCTTCATGTTGCCTGGAGTTTTCTGCTGATTCTTCCTCATGAGTGATTTCTTTTATCTGTTTCCTTGCCCTAATTTTCCTTTCACTTCCTCTTGCTCTTTAAGTTCTTGTGCCTGTGGACTAAGGGTTACAGGACCAGAAGGGCGAGAAGGTTGAAGAGCAAAAAAAAGGGGATGAAAGAAAGGAGGACCGAGTGATAAGAAAAAAAGAAAGATAGAGAAAGGAGAGGGGGTGAGTATAAGGAATATTGACAAAAAGAAGAGCGCCACAGAAAGAGGGAGACAGGGCAATATAGGTGTACAGTAGGGTACTTTGACACAACCTTAAAAAACCCCACCTTCTGGGGGTGCCCAGTTGCGTGGTTCCCTTGAGGTCAGCAGCTCTTTGCTAACCTGGTCAGACACAGTACCCCACCTCCACCAAGTAGAGAGGAAAGACAAAAATGCTATAAATCAAACCAAAACAAGCAAACAGAAAACTTTACGGGGATAAAATTGGGTGAAAAACCAAATTATATCGGTAGAAACACTAGCAAAAATGAAGTTGAAGTTATTAAAAAAGGCAGCAATGGGAAATTATAATTAAACTAGGAAAATTGAGAAAGAAAAAGGGATCTGTGTGGAAAAGATTGAAATTAAAAAAACAAAAGAACATCAGCAACGTCAAAATAAACAAACAAAAAAAACAACCAAACAAAAAAAAAAAAAAGAAAGAAAAAAATACACAACCAAAAACAAAGCAGTTTGTATATGTTATTGAATATTGTCTGGGCAACACGTGGTCTTCTGGGGTATGAGATGTTAGTCACAGTTCTGATACGACTGGAGGCTGCTGATTTCTCAAACCCCAGCAGATAGACACCCTAAATCTCTCTTCAGCCTACTTAAAAGGCACTTTGAACTTGTAAACTTGCTGAGCAGAAGCTTTCCCAGCTTTCTCGCTGGAATCGCTGCTGAAGTGGCTATCCACTTACCCAGTGTGCCAAAACTGGTCTCATACTGCCCCTGAGGGTTAGGGCTGCAGGGCGGCTCAGACCCCACCCTTAGGCTACTTGGTTGCTGGGTTACCAGCTCCCACCCGTTTCTAGCTCTGCGACCCTGAGGGCGGAGCTTGCCGGGGCAGATCACTGACAATGGATCCGTGTGACCCACCGCCAGACACTATTAGCTCTGTCTGGCTCAGCGGCTCAGACTGGGGCCCTAGACAAAGGCCAAAGTTCTCCGCACTCCCGCTCAGGCCTTCCCCAAGGCAGTTCAACTCAGTGCCAAGTCCAAGGACATCAAAACAGTTCACAGGTAAGGCCTTTCTGGTTTGCAGTCTCGCTGCTACTGAACTTACAGTTGTGGGTGGGTTTAGACGGATAGAACACACTCGACCACTTGCCGTTTTTCCACGGTTTTAGTCCTCCTCTTGGGGTCCAGAAGTCTCTCGCTGACTCCCTGTATCCTCATAGGAGTGATGATAGGCAGATCCCACCAGCCAGAGATGCCTGGAGCCCTATCTCCCCAGACTCACGGTGCCCAGATGCAAGGAAGCTGTTACTCGGCTGCCATCTTGCTCCGCCTTCGCCCAAGGTATGTTCTTGTTCGGTTTATCGAAGATTAGGTGGTTGTAAGATGTTACTTTCATTTCTTGGTTTTCAATTCGATTCCAAGTGTCTATGTCTCTATTTTTGTGCCAGTACCATGCTATTGTGACCACTATGGCTTTGTAGTACAGACTAAAAACTGGTATGCTGATGCCCCCAGCTTTATTTTTATTACTAAGAACTGCCTTAGCTATACGGGGTTTTTTCCGGTTCCATACAAAACACAGAATCATTTTTTCCAAATCTTGAAAGTACGATGTTGGTATTTTGATAGGAATGGCATTGAATAGGTAGATTGCTTTGGGAAGTATAGACATTTTAACAATGTTGATTCTTCCCATCCATGAGCATGGTATGTTCTTCCATTTGTTAATATCCTCTGCTATTTCCTTTCTGAGGATTTCATAATTTTCTTTATAGAGGTCCTTCACCTCCTTCGTTAGGTACATTCCTAGGTATTTCATTTTCTTTAAAACTATGGTGAAGGGAGTTGTGTCCCTAATTAGCTTCTCATCTTGACTGTTATTGGTGTATACAAAGGCGACTGACTTGTGGACATTGATTTTATATCCTGAAACATTACTGTATTTTTTGATGACTTCTAGGAGTCTTGTTGTTGAGTCTTTGGGGTTCTCTAAGTATAAGATCATGTCATCAGCAAAGAGGGAGAGTTTGACCTCCTCTGCTCCCATTTGGATTCCCTTAATTTCCCTGTCTTGCCTAGTGGTATTGGCTAGAACTTCCAGCACTATGTTGAATAATAAAGGTGACAGAGGACAACCTTGTCTGGTTCCAGTTATAAGAGGAAAAGCTTTCAATTTTACTCCATTCAGTAAAATATTGGCTGTGTGTTTGTCATAGATAGCTTCAATCAGTTTTAGAAATGTGCCACCTATGCCTATACTCTTCAGTGTTCTGATTAGAAAAGGATGCTGGATTTTATCAAATGCTTTTTCTGCATCTATTGAGAGGATCATGTGATCTTTATTTTTGCCTCTGTTAATATGGTGGATAACCTTTATGGACTTATGTATGTTAAACCAGCCTTGCATCCCTGGGATGAAGCCTACTTGACCATGATGAATGACTTTTTTGATGATAACCTGTAATTTATTGGCTAGTATTTTGTTGAGAATCAATGAGTGAGATTGATATGAAATTCTCCTTTTTGGTTGGGTCTTTTCCTGGTTTTTGGTATCAGAGTGATGTTTGCTTCATAGAATGTGTTGGGGAAGATTCTTCTTCCTCAATTTTTTGGAATACTTTCTGCAGTACAGGAATAAGCTCTTCCTTGAACATTTGATATAATTCTGGTGTGAAACCATCTGGACCAGGGCATTTTTTGGTTGGAAGATTTTTTATTGTTTCTTTGATCTCAGTGCTTAACATTGGTCAGTTCAGGAGCTCTATTTCTTCCTGGCTAAGTCTAGGGAGAGGGTGTGATTCCAAATATTGATCCATTTCCTTCACATTGTCAAATTTCTGGGCATAGAGTTTCTGGTAGTATTCAGAGATGATCTCTTGTATCTCTGTGGGGTCAGTTGTTATTTCCCCTTTATCATTTCTGATTGAGGTTACTAGAGATCTTACTTTTCTATTTCTCATTAGTCTGGCCAATGGTTCATCTATTTTATTTATTTTTTCAAAAAACCAACTCCTTGTTTCATTAATTTTCTGAATGATTTTTTGTTTCCTCCAGAATTCTATGAAAAAAAGGTAAAGACATCCATTAATTGATTTTAAGTAGAGATCACACTATGCAATGGACTAGTAAGACAGAATCATTCTATTTATCACCATTTAAGATCTATTAATGTATCTTATATTGCTGATGTTACAGTATTATAGCAACAACCTCATGATAGCAAATCTAAAATTGAAAGTGGTGAAAATTGAATACATGTTGAAATGCTCAAAATTAGCTGTTAAATTTTACAGTAAGAAAAAATCAACCAGCTCTCATAATCACCAATTTTATTTTAAAAGACAAAATAACTTCCTCAAATATCTATAGGCACTCTAAAAATTTTCTTAATGTTTTCTTTACTTCTCCCAAAATACTGGAGTCTTGGGATGAATGCTATGCTGTTTTAATAGCTGCACTGGCACTTTATCTGAATTGATTTAGTTACTTTAATACACTGAAAAGTTCATGTTTCGATTTCATGTCTCTTATGTTTTATATTATAATTTTTGAAGTTTCAGAAGGTAAAGAAGATGCATAAGAATATTTGGAAAAATTTAAAAAGCAAATCCAGAACCACTGCAACTTCTGATAATGCTTGAAATATAAACACTAGTATTTCTGTGTTATGGGCTTTTTAGAATAAGAGTAAGGCCCTAATAGTGAAAAGTCCAGCCACTCCTGCCCCTTAAGTGAAAATTTTTAAGAGAGGATGAAAAATCAAACCAGGAGCTCTAGACCCATCCATAGACCCATCTAAGTACCCTTAGAATATGAAAGTACATAAAAACCATTCTGCTCCAAACTAATTCATTCAAACCACCATGTTTTGCTCTCATTTATTAAAGTTGCTCTTCTTCCCTTAAGTCATAGCTCAAAGAATATTCTCTCCATCACCCAGTAAGTCAAACACTAGAATATGGGAGACATCCTAACGTATTTATTTCCCTCAAATTCCTCATTCCATCAATTCTATGTATCAATACTACATCCTAACTAGATTTCTAATCTTTCTAGATATACATGGTGTGCTCTGAAATTATTTTAGTTTAAGTTCTCATTGTACTCTTCCCTGCGGAGATAGATTTATACACACTATCCAGACATGTACTATGAAAATATGAAAAACAATGGCTGTATACTTTCCAGAAAGCCCTAATATGCCACTTATTTTATAAAAAGATATTAATATACTCTTAGAGAGCTGTGTATTTGTGTATATATAGACATAGCCATATATGTGTATATAAATATATATATGAACAGATCATTCTTTATACATGTGCATGTGTTATAAATATATACCTAGTTACAGTATATACATGTAGGCATATACAGATATATGCATATGTACAACTGCATATATGTATCTAAGCATACTTTCATACATATGTATGCTTATATTTAGGTGTAAATATATGTATATTATCTAATTATATATAAATACATACTTTTGTAAATGAGACCTAAGTATATATGTACTTATATACATCATATCTATTTCTTAAAATTATACTTTCAATAATTTTATGAAAAAATTTCATAACTCACTCTTTACCTCACCTCTCATCATTCCCTCCCATTCTGTCTCCTATTTAATCCATAATAAACTATATGAAGTTTTATGAATTCACCATCTTCTTTCCTGGAATCCGTCAAGACATTTCTCCCTTGGCCTAGAAATCCTACTCTCCTTCTCACTTTTTTTTTTTTTTTTTTTTTGCCGTTTTTTTTGGCCAGGGCTGGGTTTGAACCTACCACCTCTGGCATATGGGGCTGGTGCCCTACTCCATTGAGCCATGAGTGCCACCCTCCTTCTATCCTTAAGTGAGATAACTGTTAATTTTGTTTCAAGTCCCCTCTCAGACATTACCAACTCTCTGAAGCCTTGCTTGAATGCTTAGTCTGATTTTAATACCTTTTGTTTGAGCTTCTACAGCTCTCTTACTTTTCATTCCAAGTATAGATATACCATTCACAATAAATGTATCACAGCCCTTCTATGCATCAGTTAAGCATATAAATCAGATTATGTTTTGCTTTTTTTTTTTCAAAGTGAGGTAAGTCATGTTAGTACTTGAGCACTGACAGATGTGATCACTGAAGCTGAACAAAGCATTCTTCCCACGGATTTCAGCAGTAAGCAACATCCTGGGTATTTCCCATGAGAAGAAACATAAGGATCAGGCTGGCAGAATCAGATGTCCATAGCTTAATGCAGAAGAAGAGGCTTCGGTAGTTGGCTTGGTCCCCATATAACTCTAGTACATCTTACTCTGGCTACAAAGAAACTCTGAAACACCTTGGAAATTTGGGTGACTCAACTGGGGCTTGTTCTATAGGAATACGAAGAGCTGACCTGAGATCACCAGGCTCAAGTAAGTGAGGTGATTTACTAAGACTGAGGGACACTGTTCTCTCTCCATTGATGGTCTTCACTTCTTTCTTCCCTTTTTCTTCCTTGTGCCTTTTAGGAGGAATCTCATCTACATTTCTAGGGACTTGGCAGACCTGTATTTAAAGATTAGGAAGATTGGAAAGTTCAGAAAAATGGAAAGAATTGAGATGTCTTAGTTACCTTCAGGGAAAGACTTGTTTCAGTTTTTCTTCACAGATCAGTTAAAATGCACTGTACTATTTTGTGCAATTGGGTTCAATTTCTGAGTCCAGTTTAATAAGGAAGAAAGTCATATTTTTATTCATGTTATGTGGTCACATTGTAGTGAGATTAGTCCCCATTGCATTGTGTTCTTTCCAACCAGGATACATCCTCTGTAGTATAGCTAGATGATATTAACTAAAATAGAGAGAGAAAATGAAATACATTACCGTGGGGAATTTGTGATGAGTTTAATAGAACATCTGCAAACTAATTGGCTCTCATATATGATAGGAAAACCCTTATTCAAATATTTTAACTCTGTTATCCTTAATGGACAAGGAGGGTATAAGAGAAACACATTGATTTTGCTTAAAATTAGCACATAACAGAAAATGATGGGCTGGATGTGGTCTGTATATCAGGAAAACGGCTGTGATGCTATTAGGCATGCAAATCTTCTCTTATGTGATATGATTCATTTTCCTGGCAAGTTGAGTGTGATTTGTACTGGCTTTTATAGTCCTTATTGGTATATTTGATGTTTGTATGAACATTCACAAAAAGTATTATAAAATCTACACAATGCACAATATACAATTTTTACCATTTTGAATGTATAGTATGAAGTCCATTCAGTGTGTTGTGCAACCATCACCACCATTCATCTCCAGAACTTTTCATCTTCCCAGTCTGAAACTCTGTACTTATTAAACACTAACTCACCATTGTTTGAACATCTTCTAAAACACTAATATGCAAAGAGAGAAATTTGAGAAAAATTGAAATGTGTTGGTTCTCTATAGCACTGTTTCAAAGGACATTTTCTACAACAACTTCACTCCTACTATCTATCCTCCATTTTTCAATATCAAATAATGAAAGTATTCATTCATTCTAGTTCTATTATGCATTTCCTTTGGAGAAGCACAGAGAGTAGGTGCAAATAGATGATGACATCCAGCACATTCCACCACCTTTGCCTCTTAGCAAGACTCTTGTCCACAACTCAGGCTTGTCCTTCAGCTGAGTGAAAGTTTGTGTTCTTACCAAGGGGAGCCCCAATCACATACTCTATAATATCCTGACGGCCATATTTCCTGCCTGATACCTAAACTGTTCTTAGCAGTGTTATTCATGTATGGTTTCTGGGCAAAATGAGCAAAAAAGCTATAGTTAATAAACCCAAAACACAACTGTGATGGACTCAGCTCATCACAGAGATGTCAACAGGGTATTGGGTGCACTTCACCACCCTTTCTGTTTTCTCCATTCATTCAATCAGCACCTCAGCTAGATGAGGTTCTTAACCTGGCAGGGTCTTTTATATCCTTAATCTAAGCATCTCATCCTTTACTAGGTTGCTTCTGTTTTCAGGGAATATGGATAAGCCAGACTGAAGGGTCTGAAAAGCAAATTAATAATCTGTTCTTAAATAGATCATTTATTTATTCATTTACTAAAATGTATTCACAGACATTTACTAAATCTAGAAGATGTAGATAGGATCTTGGATTATAACAATGAACAAAATGCAATCAAGATCTCAATCCTCATAGAATTTTTGGCTTGTTTTCTATCTTCTTCATTAGCCACTTTGAGTTGCCATAATAAAGTATAAATCAACAATTGATAACATTATAAATGCAAGTTTGCAACTTTAACAAAAACTATGATTTGTATGTATTTTTCATATAAAAGATATCTGCATGCAATATGTTTTGCATATAATAGCTAACAACACTTATTCATATTCCCTCCTTGCTGGCTTGTCATGACTTTCAGCCCTGCAGAGCTTGTCTATCAATCCATCTAAGGACATAGGGATTAAAGTAGAGCAGGAGGGCTTTTTCTTCTCTCTTCTGTTTCCCCCTACCGTCCTCTAAAAATACTGTTTTTCCCATTTCTTTTTCATCAGCTACAAGCTTAGAAATACAGATTCTTATGCATCTTCCAAAAATCAAAGGTCTTACGGTGGAGTGTAATTCAGAAGGTTGGTACCCACAGCCTCAAATGGAGTGGAGAGACAGCAGAGGAGAAATCATTCTACCTATGTCAAAGAACCATTCCAGGGATAGAAACATGAAGATGAGCCTTCTCCTTACAGGGACCTCTCAGGAGAATGTCACTTGCTACCTTCAAAACCCTGTAACTGGTCAAGAAGAAAAAGCCAGCATTGTCCTATCAGGTGAGATCTGTGTGTATGTCCTTCAGAAATGGTCTTTTCCATAAAATTTATATATATGTGTGTGTATACATATATATGTGTGTATACAAATATAATATACATACACACACACATATTTTTTTTTGTTAGAATGTTTGTATATTCTATATGTAACAGGAAGCCAGTGAAATAGGTCCTCGTGAAAGTAGAGATCAAATTATTTCACAATCAAATAATTTAAAATCCTAGATCAGTAAAGGAAGAAGTCCAAAAATTTCCTGTAGAAATTTTGTGGCATTTGCTTTAGTGTCAAATGAAAAATATATCTTCTAGAATCCGGTCCTCCTCCAGGTCTTCAGGAGTCCTGCCTGGCCCCCTCTTCCTCCAGATGGGTTTCAGAGGACTCAGTTGGTAAGTGCTGTGACTCCAGGCCCCCACGTCTCTGGAGGGATGGGGGTGAGGTTTGGGAGCAGATTTAGGCCTCAGAAACTAAACCAAATCCAACAGAGATGTCTCATACCGGGAAGTAAGTGCTGTGTTGGAATGATGATGGGGATGTGGTCACAAGCTCCTTTTGGCTTCCTGTTGGCATAGGAGATGTGGATGCATCTTTTGTAATTCCTGTCCTCGTTCCTTTTGGGGATCCATATGTATCTTTCTTTTGACACATCCATAGGGCATCATCTTCCACATGGGACAGCAAGCCAGCTATCTTCTCCTTCTTATTTTCTCCATTGTTCACGGAGTCTTGGAACTTTTTAGTGGATGGTGATGTTCCGAGCAGACAGCTATCACATTTTGACTTTAATAAACTTGGTACAGAGTCATTCCCATTCATATCCAGATTGAATTCTTGGACATTTGTAAGCTCTTTGTCAGTAGCCAGTTCTCTTGATTTAAACACAGCTTGAGTTCTTAACCAATTGTAATCCAGCCAAGACTGATGAAGTTGCTGTTGTGTTAGGATAAGCTTTGTCTCCTGCTGGGCCAGCAGATGCTAAAGGCGCTCCTTTTCAATTTCCAGTTCCATTTTCTGAAGTATCAGTTGCTGCCTTCTTTCTTCTGAGAGCTGCTTTTTGATATCAATTTCACTGGGATCCAGTGACCTCCCACCATGCATCAGAGCTAACTAAGAAAGCCCACAATAACTGCAGGATTCTGCACATGTCTTAAGATGTTGAGGGGCTACGTTTGTGGGATGGCTCTCATGACTATGATCATTTTCAGAGAGTCTGTGACCACAGCACTGAATAGATGGAGTACGTGTAAGGTGTGGACATTCCTTCATCTTCAGTTCTTCTGGTAGAGCTTTTTCTGCATCCATTGGTTTTCTCCCAGGAGATTCATAATTACCTGTTGTGGTTAATGATGGTACCCTATCTAGATCCTCTTTGGAATCATGAAGAGTTACTGGTTTCAAAGAATTGTTTCTATACTCCAGAAAGGATTTTGAAGCTGAATCCTGATTTGCAGACTTAGGTCTCTGCTTGGTTTGATAGTAGGTTTGTGGTCTGGCAACACTCAAGTAGGAACCATCCAGTTCTGTAGAGGAAGACCGGAGAGTGCTTTTCCTACTGGATACCTGCTGTTCCTGCATTCTAGCAGCACCAAGTTCTGAGACAGACATAGTGAGCTTCTCCTGCTGTTTTGATAGATATTTCTGATAGAGGCTTAGAAGTTCTTGGCATTCTCTGTACTGTAGAGTACCGGCTCCAGAACGCCGTGGTGCCGGGGCCTGAGGGGCCTGCCACGTCTGCCATCTTCAAACAATCGCCACTCCTTTTTTTTTTGTTTTTTTTGAGGCAGAGTCTTAAACTCTTGTTCAGGCTAGAGTTCCGTGGTATCAGCCTAGTTCGTAGCAACCTCAAATTCTTTAGCTCAAACAATCCTCCTGCCTCAGTCTCCTAAGTTGCTTGGACAACAGGCTCCAACCACAATGCCTGGCTAAGTTTTTTTATTTTTAGTGGAGACAGAGTCCTGTCCTTGCTCAGGATGGTCTCAAACTCCTAAGCTCAAGGGATCCTCCTGCCCCAGAGTGCTAGGATTATGGACATGAGTCACCAGGCCTGACCTGCCATAAAATTTATAAACTACAAAGAAAAATTCATATATATATTTCTTTACCTGATTTCTTTATTTATTTTTACTGACCTATACCTTATTTTTTTTATTGTTATTAAATCATAGATGTGTACATTAATGCGATCATGGGGCACCATACACTGGTTTTATAGACCCTTTGACACATTTTCATCATACTGGTTAACATAACCTTCTTGGCATTTTCTTAGTTATTGTGTTAAGACATTTACATTCTACATTTACTAAGTTTCACATATACCCTTGTAAGATGCACCACAGGTGTAATCCCACCAATCACCCTCCCTCTCCCCACCTCCACCCTTCTTCCCCTCCCTTTCCCCTTTCCCCCTATTCTTAGGTTATAACTGGGTTATAGCTTTCATGTGAAAGCCATAAATTAGTTTCATAGTAGGGCTGAGTACATTGGATACTTTTTCTTCCATTCTCGAGATACTTTACTAAGAAGAGTATGTACCAGCTCTTTACCTGATTTCTAAGACACTACTTTCTCTTGGCTTTATTCATTGTCTAGCTGTTTTTTTCTTATTCTTGTTACAACGTTTATTTTTTTTTTCTCATTCTGCCTTCTTAATATTGGAGTTTGCAGGACAGTTTTTGATTCTTTTCTCAGTTATGACTTCATTCTGTCTAATGGCGTTAAGTATCATTAATATGATGATTCTTCATATTATATATCTTGCCCAGATCTCTCTACCAATCTCTGTTCCCATCCAAGATCTCAATATCTAATAAATATTCCAAACCAAATATGTCAACAACTACACTCCTGATTACCTCCCAACTTACTTAATTGGGGCCTTTCCAATCACATTCCATATTTTCATTTTTTCAAGACAAAATTCTTAAAGATCATCCTTGGTTTCACATTTCTCTCATATTCTTTATCGCCCATCAGGAAATAATGCTAACTCTGCCTTTAAAACATGTCCAAAGTCTCATCAGTTCTCACCACCTTTCTACTACCATCCAAGTCTGAGACATCAGCACCTGTGGTCTGAATTTTAACAAAAGCATCCTGAAGGTGCTCCTATTCCTAGTCCTGTCCTCTGTGGTATATTCTCAGCATAGAAATAGGAGGACCTACCTATAATAGGTGTTATAAAATGCCACCCTCTTTTCAAAACCCTGCAATTGTTCCCCATTTTATTCAGAGTAAAACCCCCCACAATGTCCTGCATTACTCTGCCCCCAGGGCCTACCTGACCTTATCTCCTAATGTCCTCCTTTGTCCATTCTACTCTAGTCGCACCAACCTCCTTGGTATTCCCAAACCTGCCAGGCATGCTCCTGCCCTGGGGTCTTTGCTCTACTTGTTTCCTCTTCCTGGGATGCTGCACATTCCACTGACTTCCCTTATCTCCTTTATGTCCTTCTCAACTCATCTAATAAGAACAACCTTGACAAATCAGCTTGAAAGTGCAACCTGCCCCCCACATCCTGGGATTCCTTATCTCCTCACCTACCTTAATGTTTCTTTTTTGCATACTATTATCACCTTTGAACTGCCTGTATAGTGTATTTATCGTGTTTATTTTCTCAAATTTATCTCTTTATCTAAAATATAAAGGTTGGGATCTTTGCTGATTTTATACACTAATATACTCCCAACTTCTTCAAATGTCACATGGCACATAGTAGGAAAACAATAAATAATAGATACTTCAATGATTAAAATGAAACTCACTGAGTGCCTTATAAAGTGCCAAGTAAATATATATCTATTATTTTTTGTGTATGTCCATGGAATTAATGTTATACTCAGACACTGAGAGGGATACTCATACTTAAGAACACTATAATAGGCGTAACTCCCTTAAGAGTTTTAGCAATTTACTATATTCAAAATAATTTACATATATTTTCTCACTTAACCTTTCTAAAAAAAACAATGTGTCATATTTGTTAGAAGTAGAAAGACAAACAGTTACAAGGGATAAAGAAAGAATAAACTACTGGCTCCGTGCCTGTAGCTCAGTGGTTATGGCGCTGGCCACTTACACCAGGGCTGGTGGGTTTCAGACACATATACCAGGGCTGGTGGATTTGAGCCTGGCCTGAGCCTTCTAAACAACAATGACAACTACAATACAAAAAAATATATAAAATATATATAAATATATATTTAAAAAGATATATATAAATATATATTAAAATATATTATATATTTATATTTATAAATATATATTAAAATATATATTATATATTATAATATATAATATATATTGAGCCTGGCCTGAGCCTTCTAAACAACAATGACAACTACAATACCAAAAATATATAAAATATATATAAAAATATATATAAAATATATAAATATATATTTTAAAAGATATATATTAATATATATTAAAAGTATATATTATATATTTATATTTATAAATATATATTAAAATATATATTATGTATAAATATATATTATAATATATAATATATTAAATATATATTAAAAATATATATTATACATTTTTATTTATATATATTATATATTTATATATTAAAAATATATATTATATAAAATATATATTAAAATGTATATTAAAAATATATATAAGTATATATTAAAAAGATATATATATTTATATATTAAAAATGATATATATATATGGGCATTGTGGCTGGACCAGTAGTCCCAGCTACTTGGTAGACTGAGGCAAGAGCATTGCTTGAGCCCGAGAGTTTCAGGTTGCTGTGGACTGTGATGTTAGAGCACTCTACTGAGGGCAACATAATGAAACTCTGTCTCAAAAAAAAAAAAGGAAAAGACTAAACTACCTACTCTCTGACTCTTGAGTCCATAGCAGGATATATATGCATAAAACAAAGAAAGGAAAAGGGATAAATGTTTTTATTTACTTAATTTACAAATTCAGTTCATATAGGTTTTGTATAAGTAGATGTTTTTAAAAGTATGATGATTTGAAAGAATTATAATTAGCACAAACTTTGGAGAATGATTTGCAGTTCTAGGAAATGGAGATAATACAGGGAAATCTTACCTACTATTCAAAGAATGTCAGAAAACATGGAAGAGTGGCCTTCATCCTCCTTTGCTCCAGCTTCAAGCTTAATCACATCCACACTCAATTATAACTGACTCCCCAAAGTGGCATAGGTCTAATATAGCAGAACTCCAGTGTGATGGGAAGTTGAATGGAAGCATGCTTTGAGTGACCCATCAGTCCTAGTTTGGTGTTTTCCTAAATTATAAGATTTGTATTTCAGGTACTATTTCCAGGGAAGCATATTTGGACCCTGATTCTTGTTGTGATGCTGGCTGTACTGCTATTCTTTATCATGGTGCCCAGTATTGAACTATAATCCAGACAGAATTGTAAGTCAGTTTGAAAGGTGGGAGGGAGAGTGAAAGAGGAGGGTACTAAAGCTGCATGAGCTTTGGTTTCCGAGCCTGTCTGCCTCAGGTTGTTGTAAACTCTTGTGTGTATGTTAGACGTATGCCCTGCATCCTTTTGTTGATCTTAGATATTTTTCTAATATTGCTGGAGCAGCTGACAATACTTTTATCTGAAAGCCTGCATTTTTCATACTTCAGCCATGTTGGCACCTCTTTTTCTTGTGGTGATGGATCTCCAAGCGAAGTGGGAAAGCTTTTTTTTTGTTTGTTTGTTTGTTTGTTTTTATTGTTGAGGATTCGTTGAGGGTACAAGAAACCAGGTTACATGGATTACATTTGTTAGGTGAAGTCCCTCTTACAATTGTGTCTTGCCCCCAAAAGGTGTGTCAAAAGTGGGAAAGGTTTTTAACATTTGACATCTAACACAATTTACACTGGTTTCTCACTTGATTTCTTAAAGAGTCCAATGATACTATCAGGGGTAGGAAATAAAGTATGAACTGCATACGGCAGAAATATCTGAGAAGAGGTAACTTGTCAGAGCATCAGGAAAATAAACCATGCAGGGAGAGTTAGAACAGCAACAACACCAATCAGCTTACTTTTCCTAGGAGAACAAGTTTTAATCCATTCTCATTTATACTAACGGAGAAAGGACTTGAAGGATTTGCAAAAAAATTTAAGATACAAAAAATAGGTTCATGATTTGGGGCATGCTCAATTTAAAAAGCTTCAGACTTACAGATCCCTCCTAAGAGAGATCCATCCATCCTGCAAGCTCTTTCAGCTCTAAGCTTTAGCCCAATTCTAAATGAGTGCAGGGAGATGGCATCAAATTAAACCTTTTGATTTTGAGGCATGTTCTCCCCAATCTAAAATGCCTTTACACCAATAATTGATGATTTTTTTTTTCAGGTAGCTTAAGGAACTGGAAATCTCCAGTCATAGTTGGCATAGGGATAGTCTTGCATGCAGTGTGTGTAATCGTTGGAGTTATCAGTCTGCAGCAAAAGGAAAGAGGTATGTATGATCTAAAAGAGGGGAACTTTCTGAAAATTTTGCCATTCCCAAATACCCAGTCTCTGTTAAGACATTTAGCCAAAGAGTGATAACTGTTTGAATCACTGGAGGAATAAATGCTTGGGCTGCATATCTGAGGCTTTGGATTCAATTTCATGAGCCTAATTTTTTTTTAATTATTAAGTAATATACACATAGATCATGAATACATTTATTCATATGTGGGGTACAATGTGTTGATTTTTTTTATACAATCTGACGTGGTTATATCAAACCAATCAACTTCTGTTTCTGCTTCTAGGGAAAGAAAATACTTCCTTCAGTTTAACAGCTTGGATAGATTCATTTTCCAAAAAAATCTAGCAATCACTTCATCTAGTAAATTATGCTCATTTTTCCCATACTTTGAGCCTAGGATAGTTATATTTCAGTATATCTTAAACTTTTGGGGTCAAAAATTTCTTTGAGAGATTGATGCAAAGCCAAGAATACACTCCTCAAAATTATTTACATGTCCACACAAATTTTGCTTCATTTCAGAGTGTGTATGGACACCTGTTACTGATTCTTCTGTTTGGCTCTCTTTGAGGGTGAAATGGGAATGGTATTTTTGAAAGTTTTGTGACAGCTAAACCCAACATATTCGAAATGTGCCCTCACCTTTATTTTCATGGTTCCTGTGGAAATGACATATACAAACAATGATCTGCAAAATAAAGTAATTCTTTATGATAAATGGGAGCTACCACCAAAAATCATAATGCAAAAGTAATAAAACAGGGCTGTACTCTTCAAAGGATTTTTTTCCATTAATTTTCTCCTGTGAAATGAAGACAGAGATAGCCACAGAAGAAATTAGGGTGAAAGTATATTTTATAGCTAACACCAAGAAAGTCCAAGTTTGAGCCTTGCATATTGCCTGTGTTAAAGAAGAGAAGCATCATAACAGGTATGCATGCACATCATGAAATTAAGCACAAGTTGTGTAGACATTATGATTTTAATTACATTTCCCTGAATATTAGTGATGTTGAGAATTATTTTATATGTTTGTTATCATTTCTCTGTTTTCTTTTAAATATCTTCTGTTCATGTCTCTGGCCCATATTTTATTAGGGTTGTTTAGGTTTTTCTTGTTTATTTGCTGGAGCTCCTTGTAGATTCTGGATATTAACATTAAGTATGCAAATATTTTCTCTAATACTGTAAGTTGTCTTTTCCTCTATTGCTTATTTCTTTAGCAATGCAGAAGCTTTTTAGTTTAATTACATACCTTTTTATTCATTTTTATTATTGCTATGATTATTATTGTGGTCCTAGCCATAAATTCCTAGGCCAATATATAGAGAAGTTTTTCCTACTTTTCCCTCCAGAATTCTTGTGCTTTCATGCCTTATATTTAAGTCCTTTATCCATCTTGAATTAATTTTTGTGAGCCATGAGAGATAGGGATCCTGTTTCATTCTTGTGCATGTGACTGTCCAGTATTCCTAACATCATTTATTGAATAGGGCTTCATTAACCCAGCATGCCCTCTTAACTTCTTTGCCAAAAATCAGCTTATTGTAGGTAGAGGGTTTTATATCTGGGTTTTCTATTCTGTTCCTTGGTCTGTGTCTCTATTTTTGTACCAACACTATGGTTTTGTTGTTGTTGTTGTCGTCGTTGTTGTTTTGGGTTACTATAACCTTGTAGTATAGTTTGAGCTCTGGTAATGTGATGCTTCCAGACTTTTCTGTAAGATTGCTTTGGGCTTTTTTCTGGTTCCAAACTAAGCATAAAGTGATTGTTTTTTGAAATTTGTGAAATACATTTATGATGTTGGTGATTTTTTTTGGTAGTATGGTGATTTTAACAATGTTGATTCTACCAATCTATGAGCATGATATGTTTTTCCATTGGTTTGTGTCATCTACAATTTATTTCTTCAGTGTTTCTCAGTTCCTGTAAAGGACTTCCCCTCCTTGGTTAAGTATATTCACAGGTATTTTATTTTCCTTGTAGCTATTGTGAATGGTACTGAGCCTTTGATTTGGCTCCCAGCTTGACTGTTATTGGTATATAGAAATGCCACTGATTTATGTACATTGATTTTGTAACCTGAGACTTTGCTGAATACATTCAGCAATTTCAGGAGTCTCTTGGTGGTCTTTGAGGTTTTCTAGATACAAAATCATATCATCAGTGAAGAGTGATAGTTAGCCCCCCTTCTTCCTGATCTGGATACCCTTTCTTTTTTTTTTCCAACTTTGCTCTGAAGTATATTTTCTTTTTTATTTTTTAGGTTCAACTTTTTTAAAATTTCAGAATATTAGGGGGTACATATGTTTTGTTTACATACTTTGTTTTTGTGCAGATTGAATCAAAGTTATACATGTGTGGATGCCCTTCACAAAGATAGTGTGAACTGTTGGTATGAATTTATCCATCCCCCTTGCCCCTCCCCTCAATTTGACTTTCCTTGAGATTTACTTCCATAGGTACACTTAAGTGTTGATTGATTAGTTCAATAAATTAATTGTGACCATAAATTCTATCACCAATTTTAGACTCACATTTGTGAACAAGAGAAATGAGATCTGTGCCTCCTTAGGACACAGATTCCTAAAGGAAAGACAAATAATTTTAAAAATAATTAAACAAAGTATCACAGGAGTTTGAAAAGGAGAATTGCCAAATTCCAGGGGCATATAAAACAGTGGAATCTACTTATTTTGAAATTGGTACTTTCCCATAAATTGGATGGTAGATAGATGATAAAGAATGAAGTAATAAAGAGTGTCCTAGCAAAAGAAACTAACATTTTTTGACACCCTCTATGTGAGAATATACCAGGCTTCCAAAGAAATAAAATAAATCAGAAGTATTCACCGTTAGTCCTTTGGGAATTTAAACCAGTAACCCTACAAAGAGTTGTTTCTGTGATGTCAAAAAAAATCCTAATTTCTTCAATTATCAGTCAAAATCTTAGCTTCTGTACTATCTGCCCTTAAGTCTCGATCATAACCTTTCTATGCCTTCATACTCCTGACCCAACCATCCATTCTTCTCCTCCCATGTAAACACTCATGGATGACCTCTGGACAAGTCCCTTGCAGAACTCAATTACTCACAATATAAAATCACGTCATTTGGCTGGAAATGGAAGCATCGCCTCCTTTACTGTCCTCGTAGAGGAAGCTCTCAGTTTATAACCAAAGTTTCTCTTTCAGCTGAAATTTGGGCCTCTTTCTAACTCAGGCTTTTGTCACAGCAATAGCCTTCCCAAACCTAATTTCATCTGTGTATGTGTCTTTTAACTCTCCTTATCTTAAGATAAGAACTTCCCTACCTTTTACAAACACTGGCCCCTAACCAACTTTGTTAAATTAGCACATGATTTTCTTCTGCTCCTATAAGCTCTACATATCACGGCCATTACCCTGTCCCAAAAGCGCTAGGGGCCTCTGTGAAAACAGGAACTTCTATGTCCTGCCCTAATGCTTCAAAGTTACAGAGGCGGTACGCTGACATTTCTTTTCCTTCCTTGTAAGATAATTACAGAGATGAATCTTAAATTCTCACCGAGTATATTCTTACTTTCATTTTGCACACACAAACTCATTTCTAACCCATCCTTCCTCTTCTCTTCTCATGAATTTTGGTGTTCAAGCAAAGAAACAATCACACTGTTTCTTCACAGGCTCTGATCATGGTAACCAGTGTAAAAGTTGTTTATATAAATTAGGTCGTTCTTATCATACCCAATTTAAAAAGAGGGGATTAGGGGAAAAAATCATTCAGCACGCAAAGCACCTCCTCCAAGAATTAAATTTTCCAAAAAGCTAGCTACTGTTCTACGGTAACCCTAAGACTACTTTTAGCTAGTAGCTGCTAAAACAACAACCTAATGTGACTCTAATCCTGGTTTACCCACCAAAAGCACTCCCCAATTATAGCTGACCAGCTCCCTGAAACCTATCGGTGCCAATGAGCTGTCTTTGAAAATAATACATAACATTTCTCTTTCTTATAAAAAATCCCTTCTCTTAATTCTTCAGACATACTCCAAATCACCCAGTCTGTATCTATGCCCCAAATTTCAAATCTTGCTTCCCAAAATAAAACATTACATTTAGAGATTCATCTCTACATTTTATTTTGACTTCAACACCATCAAGACTTTGCTCACAGAGATGCTCCCTTATACACACACACACACACACACACACAAAACACATGAACACACAAATTTTGTGTACATGTATACTCTTTTATTCTCTCCCCCCCATTACAATAATATTCTTTCCACTTCCCCCATAAAACCTCATTCCTTAGAGGACCATTATTTCTCCAAATTCTGAGACCATGTGTAAATCCCAGGTGATGTTTATAGTGTATCACCATTACTATTAGTATTTATTCATTTCGGACCTTTCTCAGATGTTCAGAGGTCCTGAGCTGCTCAAGGCCACGAAGGAACCACATCTAGTCATGTACTTACCATAGCACATGGCATGCCTGCAGAATTGTCTTTTCTTGTACACAGTCACTCACTCAGAAAAAATTTCATGATAAATAACTGTGTTTTAACAACTGTAATTGATGTAGGAAACTAATTTCTGATAGGTATAGCTACCTACTAATGAAACAGTTACCCTAATTGCTGGCAATGGCACTGCTATCACAAAACATATTAACCAATGTTATGAGATGGGGCTATTCTCCACTTTAGAACTACCCAGAAAAGATACTTTAAAGGAGACTTATGCTCCAAATTAGAGTATAACTTTTGAGAATTGCAATATCTCTTCCATCTTACAGAGGCTGCTCACCCAATACTATTATGATTTACCATACTCCACATAAAGACCAGAATTTTCAAAGGTCCTTAGCACAAGATAATGCAGATAAGCTTGCATTCCCACCAGCAGTGCAGAAGTGTTCCCTTTTCTTAAGTTTAGAGAGAACACTCAGGGATCTAAACGTAGACCTGCCATTTGATCCTGCAATCTACTAGGTGTATATCCAAAAGACCAAAAATCACTTGGCAACGAAGGCATTTGCACCAGATTGTTCATTGCAGCTCAATTCATAATTTCCAAGTCATGGAAGAAGCCCAGGTGCCCATCAACTCATGAATGGATTAATAAATTATGGTATATGTATACCATGGAATACTAGGCAGCATTAAAACAAGATGGAGACTTTACCTCTTTGTGTTTACATGGATGGAGCTAGAAAATATTCTTCTTAGTAATATTCTTCTTAGGGGAGAGGGATGGGGAGGGAGGAGGGAGGTTCAATAGAGGGAGGGTTAATAGTGGGACCACACCTTTGGAGCATATTGCAAGGGTGCAAGTCAAATCTATCAAATGTTGAACACAAATGTCTTAACACTATTATTAAGTAAATGAGGTGAAAGCGATGTTAATTAGTAGGATGTAAGCACTCCAATTTGTACAATAATCAACCATTTAATCCCACAAAGGCATAAATGTATTCATGATTTATGTATATATGACTTAATAAAAAAATTGTGATAAACAAACAAAAAAAAAAAGTAATGAGCTCTCAAGTGATCTAGCCAGGTTGTCCTAGGGGAGATATATTTGCTCTTGTTAACCCCCGGAGGAAAGACTTCACAGGGACAATTCTTTCATTTATTCAACAACTATTTACTGAGCTCTTTTAATGTACCAAGCACTATTCTGGGTGATGAAGACTACAGAAAGAAGAAGGATCAACAAAAATCTCTATGCTTATGGAGCTCCTATTCTAATGGGGAGAAGGGATACAAAGATAATAAATGTTGCTAGATACCCACACACACACAAAAAGATAACACAGGTAAAAACATAATGAATCTAGCTGTCTTCCAGACAACAGCCAGGCAGAGCATTTTCCATGCTGCTTGAGCAAAAGAATGGGTATCTGCTCCCCCAGAGCCTTATTCCAGCCTTAGCCCAAACATACTCATCTCCAAGATCACATAGCCTCACCTTATTTTCTCACCCACACATATGTATAAACCCAGATAGTATGAATCAGTAGGAAACTGAAAAGTAAATCTATCATATAGCTATAATGTAGCTCTCTTTTCTCTGCTGGGATCCTCTTAATTTTTACATCTCTCCCCAGTCCCTGTTTCAGATCCAAAATTGCAATTGTATACTCTGTGGTTGGAAGATATGACTGTGATCCTCTGTCTGCACCTGGTCTTCGTCACCATGTTCATTTTCTTCACTTACTTCAGACTGATAGGTAAATAGAGCAGGAAGGGCGGTAATTCAGAAGTCATTGTTCCTCTGACTGATGTCCAGGTGTCCAGAGGGATGATCTGTCTGGTCCTCGTGCCTTAATAACTGGAAAAAGAATCAAACACCTGTGTCCTGGGTAAGGCCTTCCTGATTGTAGCCATCTTGAGACTCCTAGGAGTTCTAACTAATGCCAGTGTAAGTACCATGAATGATAATGATAGCTTCAAAGCTCTGATTGCACAGTTCTGCCAGTCTGCCAGTTCATCCAGGTAAACTTGGAGGGCTCACCTGTTTCATCCAAAAGCATTCACTAAAGCTTTCTGTACACTGAACTGTTTGCAAGGTTTCTTCTCTTTCAATCTCAAAGGCAGAGTTGAAATTTTAATATCAAAGTTTTCTCTTTCAGAAACATGTAAGTGTCCATTGGGGCAAGACCAGAAATATTTCTGAACCTGTGTTTGTGGGAGGCATATATCTTTGAAATACCCCCTAACTCATGTCCAAAAATAAAAGCTCTATGTTTATTGTGCAAATATAATTTCCTTACGAAAATGGAAGAGAATGTAGAGCTAGTAACCCTGGAAGGAAAATTTAGTATCTGGTTTTTGTGCTCTACCAGCAATCTATAATCCTACAAAGTTCCATTAAAGAATGTACACATGGTTAAGCTCATGTGTAGTCTTGATTACTAGTAGGCTTTTACCCTCAAACACAATGAAATCCATGGTAAGTAATCATGGGCCATACAGTCATATTATTTTTGCTTAATCATGAAAGCCTATAGCCTAGAACCAAAAAAAAATGGTCTACTTTGTTTTCATCTTTTCTTCCAGGGACTGTTGGCTTTCTCTAGACCTCCTTCCAGGTGTTGAATTGTTTGGAAAAGCAAATATTTTTTCTCTTATTAAAGCTAGAAAATTGAAGTTAATCAATTTCTAAATAAAAGTTGTTTCTTGTGGCTATTCCAAAAATGTCTTTCACATCTCAGAGATCAATATGTTCTCAAACTTGTTCTCATGTCCAGTACTAGCCTTTAAAAATGCAAATTCAGAATACCTCGAGTAAATTTTATTTTATTAACAGATTTCCTAGAAAGACACAAGAATGCATAAGCATCAAACTTCTCACCTAGAACCCTGGATGGAGACACTAAAATGAATGATATGCGAAGAGCTCAGAAGAAAACAACTGTGGCCCCCAAATTTTATACATGGACAAATAACTGCCATTTGGAGGGTAAAAATATGTATTTGGATCCTCAAATTTGTATTACATTTGTAGCTTTTGCACACTATGTTAGCTCAAAGAAAAGTTGGAAATATAATCAGAGGATAAATTAGGGAAATAATGATTAAAATGAATAAGCTACATGGTAAAGTGGAATTAATTCTCTGAAACTAAAAATAAATTCATATAAATAAATATCATATTTATGAGTAATTAAACATGTTAGTTATAAAAAAAAAAACTCTTCTTGTAGAGTGTAAGCTGTGAAGTAGCAGGGTCCCCACAGCTTGGGAGAACATCCAGGGGATGAACCCCCCTCTACCAATCCTCCTCAGAAGATAACAACGTATTTTCTCTAAGCTTCAATTTTTAACCCAGCAGAAGAAAAACATGTTTTCCTTAAAACTTTAGCTTTTAACTTTACAGCAGCACTTCAAAGCAGTCACGTACATTTTCCAGCTAATCTTCTAGATGTGTAATATTGCCCATATTTTAGAGATCACATAGTAAAAATAGATTATGTTCATTTGGGAATCTGTGCCTGGTTTTCTTCTCACAATTAAATTGAAAATACATCTTACTTCCTTGAGAAACAACTTTTTACTGCCTCCTTAAAAATAAAGCTGTTCAGGCACTCAGGTGCTGCTGATAGAGAAAAGACACCCCAGACCTCCTGATCCCATCTCTGTCTCTCGTGTCTTTGTCTCTCATGTTTTATTTTGCCATTTCCCACCATTCCCACTCTGGTTTGTTTACTTTTTGCACCAGTTTGCGAAATATTCTGGAATCTATGATGTTTACAAGAGACTTAACTAAAATGATAAGACAAAAAAGGAGTTGAAAATGCATGAATGCAAAGGTGTATATTCAAATTCTAATCAAACTTATATGACTTATAACTGATATACAATATATTGCACATATTCAAGGTGCATAAGTTGGTGCATTTGACATATCCATATACTCTTTAAACTATAAGTACAGTCAATATTCATTAATTCTAAAATTTTCTTCTTACTCCTTCACAGTCCATTCTGCACTATCTCTCCATGACCATCCTCAGGCAAATGTTGATCTGCTATCAATAGAGATTAGTATGTGTTTTCTAGAATTTTATATAAATAAAGCCATAAAGTACATGCTTGTTTTTATCTACCTTCTTTCACCAAAATAATTATTTCCAAATTCATCCTTATTCTTATATGTATAGCTCAATATTATCCTATGATATGAATATCTCATACAATATGATGAATCTTTTTATACATTCAGCTATTGATAAACTTTGGGAAACTTGTATTATTTCCAGGTTTTTTGCTTTTACAAATAGACCTGCTATGAACATTTTTATTCAAGTCTGTATGTATACATACATCTTCATTTTCTTTGGTTAGATGTGTAGAAATAGAATGCCTGTGCCATATGGTATATGTATGCTTAACAGTTTATAAAATTTTCAAATTGTTTTACAAAGTGTTTTTACCATTGGAAAGTTCTGCAAGCAGTGTATAAGAGCTTACATTGTTGCATATTCTTGCTAATGTTTGTTATACCAATCTTTGTATTTTTAGCCATTTCAGTAGTTTGTGGTTTTAATTTGCCTTCCTTAAGTAATAAGAATATTAATCATGTTTCCTGTGCTCAGTCTTCATTTAATGTTAGTTCTAAAATTAACTACTAGTAATACCTTTAAGAATCTTTGTAACTTTGTGACTTTAATGTGACTCACTTTTTTGTCTTTCTGATTTTCTAAAGCCTGTTCTTTGGTAGATTCCCAATGACAGACTCTTGGAAACAATATTCTCTGTGGTATTGCATTTTATTATCAGAGTTTGCTCTTATCTTTTAAAGTCCAAAGTAATTTCTTTGTTTATAAACCTTTGGTTCCCATTTAATTCCCTTGGGTATCTTAAGTATGTTATACTCTATTCTTCTGGCATCAATTATTACTGTTGCAATATCTAACCATAACCTGACTTCATTTCTCTTTTATGTAACCTGTTGTAATGCCTAGATGTACAGATGGGGTTTTTTTGTTCACTATAATTTCCAGTCATTTTGATAGACTAACTTCTACTCTTGGTTGTCTGGGTTTGCATTCTCTTCCATATGGAGTGTTTGAACAACATACACATTAAATCTGTTTTTGTTTTAATTTTATGAAAGTTTTATTGAATTGTAATTTTTAGCGCTTTTTCTGTTCTCTTTATTTTCTATCCTGTTTGCCTATATTCACTAATTCTCATTGTTCTCCAATTATTCTTATATCTCTAGTTCAAAAATATACATTGTCACTTAGTTTTGTTGGTAACATTGTCCAATAAGTTGGATTTAGTTATGTAGTTTCTCTATTACTAGGTGGAGAAATAGAAAATTTATATGCTATGTCAAATTTCTTATCTTTCCAGGTCCCCTTTATGTGCAAATTTTGATACATAAAATTTTTCTTTAGACCAACATTTATTTCAAAGAATGATTTTGAATTTCAAAAAGCGTATAGATTATTTTTTATCATTTTGATTAATATTAATATTTTTTATTAATACTAAGTTTTAATCTTATAAGAAAATATGACCCCTATCATGATGATTAAAATGTTTGGACTTTTATAATTATGGTACTTGGTTACTATTTGTCAATGTTTCATTTATGCTTGAAAATAATGTGAAATTTTTGTTTTTAGACATTGATATCTTTTATTACCTGTATCTTATTTTTGATATTATCTAATTTTATACAAGTACACCAGCTTTCCTTTGATGATTATTTGGCCATTATCTTTTCCTAGCCTTTTAATTTTTTTTTTTTTTTTTTTGTAGAGACAGAGTCTCACTTTATGGCCCTCAGTAGAGTGCCATGGCATCACACAGCTCACAGCAACCTCCAACTCCTGGGCTTAAGCAATTCTCTTGCCTCAGCCTCCCGAGTAGCTGGGACTACAGGCACCCGCCACAACGCCCAGCTATTTTTTGGTTGCAGTTCAGTTGGGGCCGGGTTTGAACCCGCCACCCTCGGTATATGGGGCAGGCGCCTTACCGACTGAGCCACAGGCGCCGCCCTTTTCCTAGCCTTTTAAAATCAAACTTTCTGTAGTATTAAGTCTTCACCCTAATAACTAGAAAAGACAAGGTTGCTCACTGTCATTTCCATTGAACATAGTGCTGGAAGTCCTAGCCAGAGCAACCAGGCAAGAGAAAGACATAAAGAGTATCCACACTGGGAAAAAGGAAGCAAAACTATCACTTTTCACTGATAATATGATCTTGTATCGAGAAAATTCCAAAGACTCCACCAAGACACTTCTGGAATTGATGAATAAATTCAGCAGGTTACAAAATCAATGTACACTAGTCAGTAGCATTTCTATATACCAATAACACCCAAGACTAGAGTGAGCTTGGGTGAATAGCTATTGTGAACGGTACTGAGTCAAATCAAAGAATATACCATAGGAATATATACAAAGGAAATAAAATACTTAGGAATATACTGTAAAAGGAGATGAAAGATCTCTACAAGAACAACTATGAAGCACCTAGAAAAGAAATTACAAATGACAAAAACAAATGGAAAAACATAACATGCTCATGGATTGGTAGAATCAACATTGTTAAAATTTCCATACTGCTCAAAGTGATTTATAGATTCAATGCAATCTTCATCAGTAAATGTAATATTTGAAAGATCTAGAAAATATAATTCTATGATTCATTTGGAAACAAAAATGAACCCAAATAGCCAAAACAATCTTAAGGTAAAGAAAAAATCTGGAGTCATAACACCATACTTCAAAATTTCATACAAGGCTGTAATAACCAAAATAGCATGTTTGGTTAAAAAAAAAAAAAAACATAGATATGGACCAATGTAACACAATAGAGAACCCAGATCTAAAACCACCTACCTATAGACATCTGATCTTTGACAAAGTAGAGAACAATGTTCACTTGCGGGTGAGGGAGCCCTATTCAGTAAATGGCACTGGGAAAATTACACAGCCACATGCAAAAGAATGAAACAGGAGCCCTATGTCTCTCCATTCTCAAAAATTAATTCAAGATGGAGAAAACACTTAAACATAAAGCATGAAACCATAAGAATTCTAGAAGAAAATGGAAGTAAGTCTCCTCTAGATATCAGCCTAGGCAAAGAATTTATGATTAAGACCCCAATAGCAATTACAACAGCAATAAAAGTATATAAATAGAACTTCATTTAATTAAAAGGCTTCTACACAGCTAAAAAAGTAATCAATAGACCAAATAGACATTTTACAGAATAGAAGAAAATATTTATAATATATATATCTGATAAAGTGATAGTATCCAGAATCTACAAAATACTCAAATAAGTCAGCAAGAAAAAACAAATAACCTCATTAAAAAGAGGCCAAAAGACATTAACAAAAGCTTATCAAAAGAAGATAGACAAACAGTAACAAACATACAAAAAATGCTCAGTATCACTGATCATCAGGGAAATGCAAATTAAAACCATAGTGAGATATCTCCTTATTCCTATTAGAATGGCTTTTATTAAAAAGTACAAAACAAAAGATGCTGGCATGGATGCAGAGAGAAAGAAATGCTCATGCTTTGTAGAAAACAGCATGGAGATTCCTCATAGAACACATAGAGATTTTTTACTTTTTTTTTTTTTTTTTTTTTATTTATTTTTTTTATTGTTGGGGATTCATTGAGGGTACAATAAGCCAGGTTACACTGATTGCAATTGTTAGGTAAAGTCCCTCTTGCAATCATGTCTTGCCCCCATAAAGTGTGACACACACCAAGGCCCCACCCACCTCCCTCCTTCCCTCTTTCTGTTTCCCCCCCCCATAACCATAATTGTCATTAATTGTCCTCATATCAAAATTGAGTACATAGGATTCATGCTTCTCCATTCTTGTGATGCTTTACTAAGAATAATATCTTCCACGTCCATCCAGGTTAATACGAAGGATGTAAAGTCTCCATTTTTTTTAATGGCTGAATAGTATTCCATGGTATACATATACCACAGCTTGTTAATCCATTCCTGGGTTGGTGGGCATTTAGGCTGTTTCCACATTTTGGCGACTGTAAATTGAGCTGCAATAAACAGTCTAGTACAAGTGTCCTTATGATAAAAGGATTTCTTTCCTTCTGGGTAGATGCCCAGTAATGGGATTGCAGGATCAAATGGGAGGTCTAGCTTGAGTGCTTTGAGGATTCTCCATACTTCCTTCCAGAAAGGTTGTACTAGTTTGCAGTCCCACCAGCAGTGTAAAAGTGTTCCCTTCTCTCCACATCCACGCCAGCATCTGCAGTTTTGAGATTTTGTGATGTGGGCCATTCTCACTGGGGTTAGATGATATCTCAGGGTTGTTTTGATTTGCATTTCTCTAATATATAGAGATGATGAACATTTTTTCATGTGTTTGTTAGCCATTCGTCTGTCGTCTTTAGAGAAAGTTCTATTCATGTCTCTTGCCCATTGATATAAGGGATTGTTGGCTTTTTTCATGTGGATTAATTTGAGTTCTCTATAGATCCTAGTTATCAAGCTTTTGTCTGATTGAAAATATGCAAATATCCTTTCCCATTGTGTAGGTTGTCTCTTTGCTTTGGTTATTGTCTCCTTAGCTGTACAGAAGCTTTTCAGTTTAATGAAGTCCCATTTGTTTATTTTTGTTGTTGTTGCAATTGCTATGGCAGTCTTCTTCATGAAGTCTTTCCCCAGGCCAATATCTTCCAGTGTTTTTCCTATGCTTTCTTGGAGGATTTTTATTGTTTCATGCCTTAAGTTTAAGTCCTTTATCCATCTTGAATCAATTTTTGTGAGTGGGGAAAGGTGTGGGTCCAGTTTCAGTCTTTTACATGTAGACATCCAGTTCTCCCAACACCATTTATTGAATAGGGAGTCTTTCCCCCAAGGTATGTTCTTGTTAGGTTTATCAAAGATTAGGTGGTTGTAAGATGTTAGTTTCATTTCTTGGTTTTCCATTCGATTCCAAGTGTCTATGTCTCTGTTTTTGTGCCAGTACCATGCTGTCTTGAGCACTATGGCTTTGTAGTATAGACTAAAATCTGGTATGCTGATGCCCCCAGCTTTATTTTTATTACAGAGAACTGCCTTAGCTATACGGGGTTTTTTCCAGTTCCATACAAAACGCAGAATCATTTTTTCCAAATCTTGAAAGTATGATGTTGGTATTTTGATAGGAATGGCATTGAATAGGTAGATTGCTTTGGGAAGTATGGACATTTTAACAATGTTGATTCTTCCCATCCATGAGCATGGTATGTTCTTCCATTTGTTAATATCCTCTGCTATTTCCTTTCTGAGGATTTCATAGTTTTCTTTATACAGGTCCTTCACCTCCTTCGTTAGGTATATTCCTAGGTATTTCATTTTCTTTGAGACTATGGTGAAGGGAGTTGTGTCCTTAATTAGCTTCTCATCTTGACTGTTATTGGTGTACACAAAGGCTACTGACTTGTGGACATTGATTTTATATCCTGAAACATTACTGTATTTTTTGATGACTTTTACTTTTTAATAAAAGCCATTCTGTAGAATGTCTTCAGAGACAAGGGAATGTTCATTTACTGTTGGTGGTATTGCAAATTAGTATAACCCCTATGGCAAACAATATAGAGATTTCTAAAAAAAAAAAAAAACTAAAAGTAGACCTACCATTCAATCCAGCAATCCCACTATTGGTATCTACCCAAACAAAGAGGTCATTTTATCCAAAAGATGCCTGAACTTAAATGTTTATTGCAACAACCCAGAATTGCAATGATGTGGCGTCAACCCAGTATTCACCAATTCATGAGTGAATTAATGAAATGTGGCATATATACACCATGGAGTAGTAATCAGCCATAAAAAAAGATAAATTAATGCCCTTTGCAGCAATTCAGAAGGAATTAGAAATGATTACCCTAAGTAGAGTATCTGAAGAATGGGAAAACAAACACCACATGTACTCTGTAACAAATTGGAGTTAACTAATGGGTGCACAAGTGCACAGAGGGATGTAAAAGTCATTGGAAATCCAACGGGGGGAAGGAGTGAGAGAGAAAAGGCAAAAATCTACCTAACAGGTATATTGAACAGTTTTAGGGTGATGGGAACATTTATAGCTCTGACTCAAGCCATGTAACAAAAACATTTGTACCCCATTAATATTTTGAACCTTAAAAAAGTAAAGGCCTGTTTCAATTTCTCTCCCATTCCTGTTCCAAAATTTCTAATATGTCTTCCTTCCTGAGTTCCCAGTGTGATTCTGCAATCTGACATTAGTCAAGAAGTATATTTAAAGACATATTTAGAAGGAGAAACCAACAAGATTATTAACCTATTGGATGTAATGGGGGCAAGAAAGACTTTCTTCAGACAAGAAGGAAGAAAATGTTAATAATGATGCCAAGATTTATCTCTTGAGAGATCATAAAAATAGAAATACTAATAAAAAAGATAGGAAATTAACAGGAAAAAAAAACAGAGGATTTAACATCTAAGGGGAAACTTTCAATTTTGGACATTGATTTTAATGTCTGTATGGTAAAGATGTCCAGTAGGCAATTGGATAGGGATCTGACCTTAGGACATGGCAGGTGAGATAATGAAATCATTCACTTAACAAAAGTATATTAAAGCAGAAAATTAGATGATATTGTACAGGAAAATAAAACCATAGGGCAGTAAATGTAAATGAGTTCTATGTAAAACTGTATTTTAGGGTAAGGAAAGGAAAACATAAAAATAGAGAAAGGATATTTGATCATAAATATCTCAGAAATATAGAAGTACAGAAGTCATTATGCCATCAACAGAAGCTTTGCAAAACCGAATATCATTTACTGTGTTCACTTCAGCAGCACATACACGAAAATTAGAATGATACAGAGAAGATTAGTATGGGCTCTGGTGGTGGGTAAATTTATTATGTAAATTTATGAAGTGTTCGGCATGTTTTAAAGAA
This sequence comes from Nycticebus coucang, assembly GCF_027406575.1. NCBI lineage: Eukaryota > Metazoa > Chordata > Mammalia > Primates > Lorisidae > Nycticebus > Nycticebus coucang. Next base: position 44,483,907 of record NC_069801.1, on the reverse strand, counting down.
CTAAAAGTTGACCTTCCATTTGATCTCACAATTTCATTACCAGTTATCTACCCAGAAGAATAACAATCATTTTACCACAAAGACATTTGCACCAGAATGTTTATTGCAGTTCAATTCATAATTGCCAAGACATGGAAGCAACCCAAATGCCCATCAACCCATGAATGGATGAACAAACTGTGACATATGCACACCATGGAGTACTATTCAGCCATCAGAAAATATAGAGACTTTACATTTTTTATGTTTACCTGTATGGAGTTGAAACACATTCTTCTTAGTAAAGTTATCTCAAGAATGGAAAAAAAAAATCCAGTGTACTCAAAACAAACATGAAAGCAACATATAAACAATTATACTCACACACAAGTGATAAAACACAAATATAGCATAGCAAAGGAGAGGAGACAGAAAAGGAGAGAGAGGGGTAAAGGGAGAGGGAGGGTGACTGGTAGGAGAAAGGAGGGCAATTGGTGGTATCTCATCTAACGTGCACGAAGTGAATGTGTTCAGCATACCCACTGGGTGCAGGGCTCAACCAGAACTTAAACTTTACCTTCAAAGTGAGAACAATGTAACCTAAAAATTTGTACCCTTATATTAATTTGAAATAAAAAAGATTATGTTACCCCTTTGACACAAATTAATAACTGTTAAGGAATCAGTCAATTGTCTTAACACAATAACTAAGAAAATGCCAGGAAGGCTATGTTAACCAGTGTGATGAAAATGTGTCAAACTGTTTATAAAACCAGTGTATGGTACCCCATGAATGCATTAATGTACACAGCTATGATTTAATATTAATAAAAAAAAATTACTATTCACATTGTTCTTCGGGCTACAATTTATAAAATCCAATTTGCTGAACATTTCTATTAATGCTTTATCCTTAAAAAATTAATAAAATGTACTTTACCTAACATCCAATCAGCATAACCTAGTTCTTTGTACCCTCAATGAATCCCCAACAATAAAAAAAAAAAAAATCTGGGAAAATAGTAATCTAGACAAAAGGACTAGCTAGTACAAAAGCCCTAAATTGAGAGAATTCAAGGGGCAGTGAAAGAGAGAGTAGGCTTGGAGCATAGAGAGTGAGTGTAATGGAAGAACAAAATAAATGTAATAAAATCACTGATAAAATGTAATGTAACATGATAACAGAATGTCACGTTGCAGGGATGACAAATAAAATTACTCACACTTCAGTAAAAATTAGTTTGTGAGAACTTAGTCATGACCAATGAGGAAATGAGGATCTAGACAACTTCAGTGTGCTCATTCATTATCTTGGCACATACCTTTGCATGAAAAACAGTATTGCATCTACATGAAGTGAAGCTCTTTCCTTTAAGAAAGAACAAAAATGATCAAATAAAAATTGTAAAACTTTGTAGATCTGCGTGGTGCCTGTGGCTCAGTGAGTAGGGCACCGGCCCTTTATACTGAGGGTGGTGGGTTCGAACCCAGTCCCAGCCAAACTGCAACAAAAAAATAGCCAGGCATTATGGTGGGCACCTGTAGTCCCAGCTACCCAGGAGGCTGAGGCAAGAGAATCACCTATGCCCAAGAGCTGGAGGTTGTTGTGAGCCGTGACGCCACAGCACTCAACCAAGGGTGACAAAGTGAGACTCTGTCTCTAAAAAAATTAAAAAATTGTAGATCTGACCAAGGAGAAGGCAATAAAACAAAAACATTTTCCACAATACTTTCTCTCCAGCTTTATTGAGATATGGCTGACAAATAAAAATTGTATATATGTAGGTTATACAAAGTGATGTTTTGTGTATGTATACATTGTAAAATGATTACCACAATCAAGACAATTAACATATGTATCACCTCACATAGTTACACGTGTGTGTGTGTGTGTGTGTGTGTGTGTGTGTGTGTGTGTGTTGGGAGAACACTTGAGTTCTACTCTCTTAAGAAATTTCTTTTTTTTTTAATTAAATCATAGCTGTGTACATTGATATAATCAAGGGGCATCATTCACTAGATTCACAGACCGTTTACCAAGTTTCACATATACCCTTGTAAGATGCACCGCTGGTGTAATCCCACCAATCCCCTTCCCTCTACCCACCTCCCCCCGTCCTCCCCTCCCTTTCCCCCTTCCCCCTATTCTTAGGTTGTAACTGGGTTATAGCTTTCATGTGAAAACCCTAAATTAGTTTCATAGTAGGGCTGAGTACATTGGGTACGTTTTCTTCCATTCTTGAGATACTTTACTAAGAAGAATATGTTCCAGCTCCATCCATGTAAACATGAAAGAGGTAAAGTCTCCATCTTTCTTTAAGGCTGCATAATATTCCATGGTGTATATATACCACAAATTTATTAATCCATTCATGGATCGATGGGCACTTGGGCTTCTTCCATGACTTAGCAATTATGAATTGGGCTGCAATAAACATTCTGGTACAAATATCTTTGTTATGATGTGATTTTTGGTCTTCTGGGTATATGCCCAGTAGAGGGATTACAGGATTGAATGGCAGATCTATTTTTAGATCTCTAAGTGTTCTCCATATCTCTTTCCAAAAGGAATGTATTAATTTTCATTCCCACCAGCAGTGCAAAAGTGTTCCCTTTTCTCCACATCCACACCAACATCTCTGGTCTTGGGATTTTGTGATATAGGCTAGTCTCAGTGGAGTTAGATGGTATCTCAAAGTAGTTTTGATTTGCATTTCTCTGATGATTAAAGATGACGAGCATTTTTTCATATGTCTGAAGGCCTTGCCCCTGTCTTCTTCAGAGAAGTTTCTCTTCAAATCCCTTGCCCAGCCTGCGATGGAATCCCTTGTTCTATTCTTGCTAATGCGTTTGAGTTCTCTGTGGATTCTGGTTATTAAACCTTTGTTGGAGACACAACCTGCAAATATCTTCTCCCATTCTGAGGGCTGTCTGCTTGCTTTACTTACTGTGTTGTTGGCTGTGCAGAAGCTTTTTAGTTTGATCAAGTCCCAGTAGTGTATTTTTGAAGCTGCTTCAATTGCCTGGGGGGTCCTCCTCATAAAATACTCACCCAGACCAATTTCTTCAAGGGTTTTCCCTGCACTCTCCTCTAGTATTTTTATAGTTTCATGTCTTAAGTTTAAATCTTTGATCCAGTGAGAGTCTATCTTAGTTAATGGTGAAAGGTGTGGCAAACCCACAGCCAATATCATATTGAATGGAGTTAAATTGGAATCATTTCCACTCAGATCAGGAACCAGACAAGGCTGCCCATGGTCTCCATTGCTTTTTAACATTGTAATGGAAGTTTTAGCCACCACAATTAGGGAAGAAAAGGTGATCAAGGGTATCCATATAGGGTCGGAAGAGATCAAACTTTCGCTCTTTGCAGATGAGATGATAGTATATGTGGAAAACACTAGGGACTCTACTACAAAACTCTCAGAAGTGATCAAGGAATACAGCAGCATCTCAGGTTACGAAATCAACATTCATAAAATCGGTAGCCTTTATATATACCAACAACAGTCAAGTTGAAAAAACAGTTAAGGACTCTATCGCATTCACAGTAGTGCCAAAGAAGATGAAATATTTGGGAATTTACCTAACAAAGGATGTGAAAGATCTCTATAAAGAGAACTATGAAACTCTAAGAAAAGAAATAGCTGAAAATATTAACAAATGGAAAAACATACCATGCTCATGGCTGGGAAGAATCAACATTATCAAAATGTCCATACTACCCAAAGCAATATATAATTTCAATGCAATCCCTATTAAAGCTCCGCTGTCATACTTTAAAGATCTTGAAAAAACAATACTTTGTTTTATATGGAATCAGAAAAAACCTTAAATAGCCAAGACATTACTCAGAAATAAAAACAAAGCAGGAGGAATTACGCTACCAGACCTCAGACTATACTACAAATCAATAGTGATCAAAACAGCATGGTATTGGCACAAAAACAGAGTAGATGTCTGGAACAGAATAGAGAACCAAGAGATGAATCCAGGTATTTACAGTTATTTAATCTTTGACAAGCCAATTAAAAACATTCAGTGGGGAAAAGATTCCCTATTTAACAAATGGTGCTGGGTGAACTGGTTGGCAACCTGTAAAAGACTGAAACTGGATCTCTTAAGAAATTTCAAGTATACAATCTGGTTTTATTCACAAAAGTCGCCAAACTGCACATTAAGTCTCTTAATTCATCTTACTACTTAATGTTTGTACCTTTTGACCAATATCTTTGCTTTTTCTCTACTCACCACAATTTTAATTTGTTTCTATGAATTTGACCTTTATTTTAATCCATTTATCATGCAATATTTGTCTTTCTATGTCTGGCTTATTTCACTTAACACAACGTTCTCAATTTTCATCTACATTTTTACAAATAACTGAGTTTTCTTCTTTAAACAGTTATATTCCATTATATGTACTATATATATATACTAGTATATAGTATATAGTATTTAGTATACATAATAACATATACTAAAGAACCAAAAGCAATCTTGATCCAGAGCAACAAATTTGGAGTGAACACATTTCCCTTTTTGAAACTATATTACAATGCTATGGAAATCAAAATAATATGGTACTGTCATAAGAGCACATACACACACACATTAAACAAAAAACAGAAATAAACCCACATATATGTGACAAACTAATTTTTGACATAGGCTCTAATAACGTAAAATGGGCAAAGATAAACTCTAATAAATGGTGCTGGGAGAACTGAATATTCACATGCAAAAGACTGAAATCAGACCCTTCTCTTGTATCATATACAAAAATCAATTTTTAATGGATCAAAGACTTAAATGTGAGACCTAACCCTGTAAAACTTCTAGAATAAAACATAGGGGAAAGTTCTTTGACATTGGCCTTGATAATGAGATTTTGGATTTGACACCAAAATTACAGGCAACAAATACAAACAACTGAGTCTACATCAAACTAAAAAGTTTTCACACAGGAAAGGAAACAACTAACAAAATTAAAAGACAATCTATGAAACGGAGGAAATTATTCATGAACTATATTGTCTAACTGCATTTAACTACAGAAGATGCCAAAAAAATGTATACACATTTTCAGAAAAGAAAAATCTTGTATTGTTCCCTTTACCAGTAAGACATAGGACATAAAGAACATCCAGATAGGGACAGAGGAGGTCAAACTCTTGCTCTTTGCTGATGACATGATCTTATACTTAGAAAACCCCAATGACTCAACTGAAAAACTTCTGAAAGTTATCAAGAAATACAGTAACATCTCAGGGTATAAAATCAATGTCCACAAATTAGTAGCCTTTGTATATGCCAATAACAGTCAAGTTGAGAAGCACATCAAGGACACAATTCCCTTCACAGTAGCTTCAAAGAAAATCAAATGCCTAGGAATATACCTAACAAAAGAGGTGAAGGATCTTAGCAAAGAGAATTATGAAACCCTAAGAAAAGAAATAGCAGAAGACAATAACAAATGGAAGAAAATACCAAGCACTTGGCTGGAATCAACATTTTAAAAAGTCTCTTTTACCTAAAGCAATCTACAGATTCAATGCAATCTACATTAAAACACCAAGATCATACTTTGAAGAACTGGAAAAAATAGAACTTCATTTTGTATGGAACCAGAAAAACCCCTGTATAGCCAAGGCTATTCTTAGTAATAAAAACAAAGCCAGAGGAATCGCCCTACCAGACTTCAGGCTATATTACAGTCCACAGTAATCAAACCAGCATGGTATTGGCATAAACATAGACATGAACATATGCAACAGAAGAAAAACCAAGAGATGACCTAAGAATGTGGGGAAGGGGGAGAGGGAGGGGAGGGAGGGGGGAGGCTGGGCAGAGGGAGGGTGATTGGTGGGATTACACCTGCGGTGCATCTTACAAGGGTACATTTGAAACTTAGTGAATGCAGAATATGATTGTCTTAACACAATAACTAAGAAAATGCCAGGAATGCTATGTTAACCAGTGTGATGAAAATGTGTCAAACTGTTTATAAAACCAATACATGTTGCCCCATGTTCGCATTACTGTACACAGCTATGATCTAATACTAATAAAATAAATAAAATAAAAAAACAAGAGATGAAACCAGTCTCTAGTTTCCCTGGGGAAAAGAATCCCTATTCAACAAATGCTGCTGGGAGTGCCGGATAACCACATGTAAAAGACTGAAACTGGACCCACACCTTTTACCACTTACAAAAATTGACTCAAGATGGATAACATATTTAAATCTAACACATGAAACTATAAGAATCTTACAAGAAGGTGTGTGAAAAACTCTTGATGATGTTGGACTGGGAAAAGATTTTATAACAAAGACTTCAGCGGCAATTACAACAAGAATAAACAAATGAGACTTAAATAAGCTGAAAAGCTTCTGTGCAGCTAAGAACACAACAAGTAAAGCAAAAAGACAATCTTCAGAATGAGAAATGATATTTGCAGGATATCAATCTAGCAAAGGGTTGATAACTAGAATCTACAGAAAGCTCAAATAAATCAACAAAAAAAGAGAGCAAACAATACCATCTACCACTGAGAAAAAGATATGAACAGAACCTTCTCTGATGAAGACAGACAAATGGGCAACAAACATTTGAAAAAATTTTCGTCTTCCCTGATCATCAGAGAAAAACAAATCCAAACCACCCTGAGATATCACCAAACCGCAGTGAGAATAGCCCACATCCCAGTCTCAAAGCTACAGTGGTAAGGGAACTCTTTTACACTGCTGGTGGGACTGTAAACTAATATACCTTTTTGGAAGGAACCATGGAGAATCCTCAAAGAACTCAAATTAGACCTCCCTTTTGATCCTGCAATCCCATTACTAGTCATCTACCCAGAAGAAAAACAATCATTTTATCACAAGGACATTTGCACTAAATTGTTCATCACAGCTCAGTTTACAACCATGAAGATGTGGAAACAACCTAAATGCCCACCTACCCAGGAATAGGAAACAACTTAAATGCCCACCTATCCAGGAATGGATTAACAAACTGTGGTATATGTATACCATGAAACACTATTCAGCCATTAAAAAGATGGAGATTGTACATCTTTCATATTAACCTGGATGGAGTTGAAACACATTCTTCTTAGTGAAGTATCACAAGAATGAAGAAGCAAGAATCCGATGTACTTAATACTAATATCAAGCAGGTACATGATCTAATACACACCCACATAAGAGAAAAACTCAAATCAATTCAAGGTGGAGGATGGGGGAATTAACGGGTGGGGAGAGGGGAGGAGGGTGGGGAATGTGTGTGCTCCCACTTAGTAGGCACAGTGTTAGGATGTATGGACACCTCTTGGAGATCAGACACAACTTCAAGAGGGAAGCTATGTAACAAATGAAAACTTTGTAAGATAATTCTTTGTACCCTCAAGTCAACCTGAAACAATAACAAAAATTTTTAAAAGAAAAAACTTATTAAAATTGTAGCATTGCAATATTCAATATATACTGATAACAAAAAATAAACACAAGTCATGTTTGAGGATCTCTTGTAATTGCAAAAGTCAAATGTGACTTGAGTATTACAATGTTAATACAGCTTTTTCCTTTCTTAAAATTTGTGTACATTTTTGGCACCTCGATTTTTTTTACCTTAATATACTAAGTTTATTAATCTAGACATTTATGTATAGCAACTGATATTATTTCAGTGTTAATATATTTTTAAAAACCAATAAATGTGTGGAGTTACTGAATGGAATATAATTGTTTCAAGCTTGAAGGACAAAAGTAATTGGTGTACCTCTATAACTTTATAAAACATCTTTTTCAATTTACTGAGAAAACTTTTTATATTTAACTAACATTCTCATTATAAAAAAATCAGTCCTACATGAAACCCAAGCATTTCCAGATACAGTACACCCATGAGTACATATTTTCGTAACTTCCAGGATCAATAATATTTTGCTAATTTCAGCCCTTTAGGCTGCACTGAAGGGGCACGGTTCTCAGCACCCCAGAAAGGTGGCTTTGTCTCATATGTGCTCCTTGTGGTACAAGAACCTAAGAAGGGAAAATTCCATTCTCGGCTATAAGCTAGACTTGGGGGTTAATTCCTCCCTGCTTGCTAAAGCAGCAGAGACCCAGGGGTTAATTCTTCCCTGCTTGCTGAAAAGGCCTTGAGATATGATTCCCTGAGGTCCCCGCCAAAGCATAGCTGGAGATTTAGCACCAGCTAAATGGAGCTGAACTGCTACTCTTCACTCCCAAACTTCAAATTACACAAAAGCTTCATTTAACTTGTTAGGGAGGTGGTGGGCAAACAGAAACAGACAACCTGGTGTCCTTGTAGTTTATCTTCAAGTTGTATGCTCCAGACTTAGAAATGACACGTAGGTGCTTTGCAACATTTATGCTGAAGAGAACTTTTTTATAGTAGTCTCAATTAATGCTTTTGTTCTTTATTCTTGCTTATTCTTATCTGATGAGTTTGAATATATAATACAGTGAATAAAGATAAACGGGGCTGTAGGCCTGAGTGAGCCTCAGTCTTCCCTTAATTAATCATTCCAACTGCAGTGATATCTCTGTGTCATTGATTGGGTTGGTGGACAGCAACACTGCACAACTCATTAAACTCTGTCTTTCAGAGAAATATATTAGTGTGTCCCTAGTTCCGATCCAACCATGCAAATCCCCCAATGGAACTTTTCAAATCACTGTGAATTTAGGAAAATTTTGCCATTTCTGCAAAAACTCTGTTCCTTAAAATCATCAGATGTCCCTCCTGGTTTACCCTCTCACTTTCTAAACCCAAAGCATTAGTTATCTTAAAATTCCAATTCAAACTCCACCTTCTACAGCAATGTTTCTCTGTGGTGTTAGTTCCACACCAAACTTTTTCTTCTCTGATGTTTTGAATTAAATTCTAAGATTTCACTACCTTAAAGTCTCATGTACCATGTATACCTTTCTTGTATTAGTTTTGCACTGAGTTAGACAAACACATCATGTTTGAATGTGTGGCATTTCCCTATATTTTATAATAGGTTTTGAATATACAACGAACACAAACATAAAGACCCCAGTAAGCACTACATACTTCACAGAATAACTAAAATGCAAAAAATTGACTTCCAATACTTTAAAGTACTAATCTTTATTTATGGCAATTATGCTTTCTGTATAATCACTAATATTAATATAGGTATACTGCTATTATTCAGCTGTTATTTTCCAGTATTTATTTTTTATTCCTTTAAACTGAATATGATTTTATTTTTAAGTTTTAATCATATAGCCTGAAAACTAAGTATCCCTTAATTAAATTGCATTCAATTTGAAAATCAGAGATTTTAGTTCATATATATTTCTTATTATGATATAAGTACATTATTTCAGGGAAAATATTTAGATTTTATGACTATTTCTTTGTTTAACATTTTTTCCATATACTAGACATTCTTCTAGACTGATGACTTAATTATAATGTAATTACATTTGACTTAGATAATTTTTCATGTGAATTTATAGAGAAGATACATAGATAAAAATATTCTGAGAATCTTTGAATATCTATGAAGATTTGTATCTTGTTCTCACACATTGGTAATTATAAGATCTTGGTCCAACATGCTTTCTCCTTGAAGTTTTAGGTTGCTGGTTCTGTCTTCAAGTCTCCCATGTTTCAGAAAATGGGAAGTCTGATGTCCATAATTATAGAAAATCTATTAAAAAAGCAGTTAGTGTTATTGAAGGCATATCAATCCAAACTTAAATAAATTAGAAATAGGGAGAGGAGTGTAGATCACAGACTACAATGGTACTCACTGGCTTCCATAGAACAGTAAACATTAAGATAAAAAAAAGAAAACCTTTCTAGACAGAGCAAAATTGGAGAAAGAAAAGAACCTCTTTGATTGTAACGGTCCTTAGATTTAAATTTTAGAGTAAAGAGCAGTATCAACAATCAGTTTTGTATAGATTACATGTGTCATTCAAGATTTGCAAAGGTGACATGTAGACAAGCAAAGATTTAGCCAAGGTATCATTCAAATCACAAAATGAGAGTTGCTACTACCCTGTTTACCCGAAAATAAGACAGTGTCTTATTTTAAGGTATGCTTCCAAAGATGCACTACATCTTATTTTCCGGGGACATCTTATCTTTCCTGTAGGTCTTATTTTTGGAGGGTGTCTTATTTTCGGGAAAACAGGGTATAAACTCAGGGGATACCATTTAGAAAAGAGAATGGTGTCTCTCCCAAGACAGAGTCTTAATTGCACATTGGTATATTTTGAATACATTTGCCAAGGGTGAGGTTAAATGATGTGGTTGGAAATAAATAACAGCTATGGCTCATTCCTTTGGCAGCTGTAGTCCAGGTAAAGGAAGCTTGATACCTCTGCTATAGCTTGGCTTAGATAGAAACAAGCCAGGGACAAGGCACATACTTTGGGCCCATTCTGAAGGTGAACTCCTACTCAGAAATTTGGGGCATTGGTGGGTATTTTGGATATCCTCAAGGCAAATTTGTAATTTAACTGATTGCCTTTCAGAAAGATAAGGAAACCCTTGAGCCCTGGCAAGAAGGGGATAAAACAAACCTATATTGGATGAGCGCAGCTTGCTGTCTCTCTCTTAGGCTGTAACTTCTCTTTCTTTTTATTAGCATGTAATTCTTACCTGGAAATTTCTTAAGATTTCGATGGCACATTTCTCACCTCCCCCCAATACATGTGTGTTCTCTGTTCATAACCATTTCTGGCAGGAAGCAGAGCCTAAATATAAACCTCTATGGAGGCAAACACACTTTTTCTCTGCCTTTTTTGCTCTTCACTTTATTTTCTTCCTGATACATCAGTGCAGTTTGAACTAGATTTTATTCATTATGAGAACTGTGAAGTCAACAGGGTTAAATCTTAGTTACACTTATGGATTAAGTTATCTGGAGGACTAATTCAAATTTAAATAGCAATAGGCCCAAAATATGCTTCTCAAAGTTTGACTGCTTTGGAGAAAGTTCTCAATATTGAGAAGTGGAAATTTACCTAGTCTTGTCTATGTTTATGACTTGTCTTGGGACTCTTGTTGGTGTAATAAGTAATGGTAAACAACAAGGCTTGAGGATTTAAATTCTATAATTCTGCCCAAATGTCTTCATCTGTTTTTATTCATAATATCCAGAATTAGAAGAAATAATTACAAAAAGGACTAAAATTTGGATATGTAAGACCCATGGGGAGGGGGTGGGGGTAAAGGCATCTAAAATCAAATGTCAAACTTCAAGCAAAATAAAAAAAGTTTTGGTAATTGAGATATCCTTTTTCACTTTTTCCCCCCACAGGCTTTGAAAGGCAGATAGCATAAGTTGTTTTCTTTTTTTTTTTTTTGAGTCTTAAGCTGTCACCCTGGTAGAGTGCTGTGGCATTACAGCTCACAGCAACCTTAAACTCTTGGGCTTAAGCAATTCTCTTGCCTCAGCCTCACAAGCAGCTGGGACTACAGGTGCCTGTCACAACACCCAGCTATTTTTCTGTTGCAGTTGTCATTGTTGCTTTAGCTGGCCTAGGCTGGATTCAAACCCGCCAGCCTCAGTGTATGTGCCTGGCTCCCCACCCACTGAGCTACAGGCACCACCATATAGCATAAATTTAGAGGTGTTCTCCAGTCCTTCCCATTATGTAGCCTCATAATCCTTAAGGAAACTGCATCTATTTATTTGTCTCAGACAAGTACAAAGTACGATGATTAGTTTTTTTTATTTTTTTCTTTATTAAATCATGACTTAATTAGGACTTAGAACCATAGAAAAACAGGTAAAAAATAAGCCTATATTGGTAAGGACACAGACTTTTTCTGCCTCTTGTGCTGTTGCAACTGTTATTTCTTGTTGCTGACATTGACTTTTATATGGGAATTGTTCACAGTTTGGATACTCCCTGCACTTGTGCCTTCTCTACTGAGTCATGAGCTTTAGTTGAAGGAGTAGTTCAGTGGCATGTCAAGGAGAGCCTTCCCTGTGGGTCCACATCAAAGATTCAACAATGAATTGGTCAACAGCAAGGTGTGGCCAGGCTGGGATCTTTCTCTGGTGCCACTGAGACTTAAATGTAGGTGGCAAAGCCCCTACTATCACACATATGTGTGTTTTTATGAGGGGGAATTTGTAATTTAGTGGAATGAGGACTTAGCAAGGCATAAGTAAATCCTAAAATGCCCCATCTGTTTGTACAAGTATAGGAAAACATGTGGCTATCCCAAGTCATCATTTCTTAAGAGTTTATTTGACCCTGTAACAGAAGTTTCACAGAGTGAAAGTTAATTCCTCAAGGGATTCAGGCAGAAGTTAATAGAAGGTACTTCAGGGCATCTACTCTTGCTGCCTCACTTACCATTCAAGGTAGAAAGTAGAATAAACGTGAGTGTGGTGAAGAAAAACATGAGCACAATAAAGATCACACGTAGATCCTTTATCCAAGCATCATACAATAGGAACAGGTCATCTGAAACAGTCTGGAAAAAAGAAAAGGAAAAAATTTAATTAATACATTAAAAAAAAGAAAACAAGATTGGAAAAGATGCACAAATTAGGAAAACAGATGTGTGAGAGCTTACATCATAAGGAAAAGAAGAGGTATTGACTAGATAGCCTTCACTTAGTTTTTTTCAACCTAGTTTGGGAGAGTAATTTTAGGTTTTAAGACATGATAAGACTTGGGCTGTGCCATGAATGCAAATCATGAGGTATTACATCTACTCATTTATCTATAAGTAATTGAGAGCAGCACACTCTTATTTATTTTATGCCCTTGTTTAGGGTCTGTAGAGGCAAATGTTCTGGAAATGTCACAATTCATCTGGCCTCTGAGTAGCTGGATAAAACAAAATTCATTGTAATTGCAGTTCAGTGTTACAAAAGAAAATTTTAATAGGCAATGAGCACAAGATATGATCATAATGTTGAAGGAAGTCAAAGTCAATCTATTTAAATAAAAAAATGGACAATGAATAAATTTTTTAAAAAAGGAGTCATGATTACTAAACTCAAACCTTTAAAAGTTTGTCACAGTGCTAAAACTCTAAAAAGACCAATAATGAAGTTATAAATAGTCCTTTTATTTCATTCATGCATTCACATTTATTGTTGAATCCCCTATCATGAGAAATCTACTGGGCACACAGTAGGCCCTTATAAAATAAAAAGTAAGTGTTAAATGAAATATAGATACAAATACAACATTCAGCAGAAACCAAAAAAACAGAAACAAAAAATTTTATTTTTTTTTTATTAAATCATAGCTGTGTACATTAATGTGATCATGGGGCACCAAACACTGGTTTTATAGACCGTTTGACACATTTTCATCACACTGGTTAACATAGACTTCCTGGCATTTTTGTAGTTATTGTGTTAAGACATTTACATTCTACATTTACTAAGTTTCACATACACCCCTGTAAGATGCAACACCGGTGTAATCCCACCAAATCACCCTCCCTCTGCCCCCCTCCCTCTACTCCCATTCCCCCTTCCCCCTATTCTTAGGTTATAAATAGATTATAGCTTTCATGTGGAAGCCATAAATTAGTTTCATAGTGGGGCTGAGTACATTGGATACTTGTTCTTCCATTCTTGAGATACTTTACTAAGAAGAATATGCTCCAGCTCCATCCATGTAAATATGAAAGAGGGGTGGCGCTTGTGGCTCAAGGAGTAGGGCGCCGGTCCCATATGCCAGAAGTGGCAGGTTCAAACCCAGCCCTGGCCAAAAACCACAAAAAAAAAAATAATAATAATAATAAACATGAAAGAGGTAAAGTCTCCATCTTTCTTTAAGGCTGCATAATATTCCATGGTGTACATATACCACAGTTTATTAATCCATTCGTTGATCGATGGCCACTTGGGCTTTTTCCATGACTTAGCAATTATGAATTGGGCTGCAATAAACATTCTGGTATAAATATCTTTGTTATGATGTGATATTTGGTCTTCTGGGTATATGACTAGTAAAGGAATTATAGGATTGAACGGCAGATCTATTTTTAGATCTCTAAGTGTTCTCCAAACATCTTCCAAAAGAAATGTATTAATTTGCATTCCCACCAGCAGTGTAGAAGTGTTCCCTTTTCTCCACATCCAAGCCAACATCTCTGGTCTTGGGATTTTGTGATCTGGGCTAATCTTACTGGAGTTAGATGATATCTCAAAGTAGTTTTGATTTGCATTTCTCTGATGATTAAAGATGATGAGCATTTTATCATATGTCTGTAGGCTGCGCGCCTGTCTTCTTCAGAGAAGTTTTAAGTCCCTTGCCCAGCCTATGATTTGATCCTTTCTCTTTTCTTCCTTATACGTTTGAGTTCTCTGTGGATTCTGGTTATTAAACCTTTGTCGGAGACATAACCTGCAAATATCTTTTCCCATTCTGAGTGCTGTGTGTTTGCTTTACTTTCTGTGTTCTTGGCTGTGCAGAAGCTTTTTAGTTTGATCAGGTCCCAGTAGTGTATTTTTGAAGCTGCTTCAATTGCCTGGGGACTCCTCCTCATAAAATACTCGCCCAGACCAATTTCTTCAAGGGTTTCCCCTCCACTCTCTTCTAGTATTTTTATACTTTCATGTCTTAAGTTTAAATCTTTAATCCAGTGAGAGTCTATCTTAGTTGATGGTGAAGGGTGTGGGTCCAGTTTCAATCTTCTACAGGTCACCAGCCAGTTCACCCAGCAACATTTGTTAAATAGGGAATCTTTTTCCCACTGAATGTTTTTAATTGGCTTGTCAAAGATGAAATAACGGTAAGTAGCTGGATTCATCTCTTGGTTCTCTATTCTGTTCCCGATATCTACTTCTCTATTTTTGTGCCAGTACCATGCTGTTTTGATCACTATCGATATGTAGTATAGTCTGAGGTCTGGTAGTGTGATTCTTCCTGCTTTGTTTTTATTTCTGAATAATGTCTTGGCTATTCGAGGTTTTTTCTGATTCCATATAAAACAAAGTATTGTTTTTTCAAGATCTTTGAAGTATGACAGTGGAGCTTTAATAGGGATTGCATTAAAATTATATATTGCTTTGGGTAGTATGGACATTTTAACAATGTTGATTCTTCCCAGCCATGAGAATGGCATGTTTTTCCATTTGTTAACATTTTCAGCTATTTCTTTTCTTAGAGTTTCATAGTTCTCTTTATAGAGATCTTTCACGTCCTTTGTTAGGTAAACTCCCAAATATTTCATCTTCTTTGGCACCACTGTGAGTGGAATAGAGTCCTTAACTGTTTTTTCAGATTGACTATTGTTGATATATATAAAGGCTACCAAATTATGAACGCTGATTTTGTAACCTGAGACGCTGCTGTATTCCTTGATCACTTCTAAGAGTTTTGTAGTGGAATCCCTGGTGTTTTCCAGATATACAATCATATCATCTGCAAAGAGCGAAAGTTTGATCTTTTCTGACCCTATATGGATACCCTTGATCACCTTTCTTCCCTAATTGCGGTGGCTAAAACTTTCATTACAATGTTAAAGAGCAGTGGAGAGAATAGGCAGCCTTGTCTGTTTCTTGATGTGAGTGGAAATGATTTCAATTTAACTCCATTCAATATGATATTGGCTGTGGGTTTACTGTAGATGGCCTCTATCCGTTTAAGAAATGTCCCTTCTATACCAATTTTCTTAAGTTCTGATCATGAAGGTATGCTGTATATTATCAAAAGCTTTTTCTGCATCAATTGAGAAAATCATATGGTCTTTGTTTTTTAATTTGTTTATGTGCTGAATTATACTTATAGATTTACGTATATTGAACCAGCCTTGAGACCCTGGGATAAAACCGACTTGTTCATAATGTATAATTTGTTTGATGTGTTACTGGATTCTGTTTGTTAAGATCTTGTTGAATATTTTTGCATCTATATTCATTAGTGATATTGGTCTATAATTTTCTTTTCTTGTTGGGTCTTTTCCTGGTTTTGGGATCAGAGTGATGTTTGCTTCATAGAACGTGTTGGGTAGTCTTCCTTCTTTTTCTACATTTTGGAACAGGCTGCATAATATAGGTACTAATTCCTTTCTAAAGGTTTGGTAGAATTCTGACGTGAAGCCATGTAGTCCCGGGCTTTTCTTTTTATGGAGGTTTTGTATGGTTGATACTATTTCCGAACTTCATATGGGCCTGTTCAACATTTCCACTTGATTCTGGCTAAGTCTTGGAAGGTGATGTGCTTCCAAGTATTGGTCAATTTCCTTCAGATTTTCATATTTCTGAGAATATAGATTCTTAATGAATACGTAATATTCATTAAGTATTTTTTGAATTTCTGAGGAGTCTGTTGTTATTTCGTCTTTGTCGTTTCCGATTGATGAGAGATTTTACTCTTTTTTTACTGATTAAGTTAGCCAAAGGTTTATCTATTTTATTGACCTTTTCGAAAAACCAACTTGTTGATTTACTGATCTGTTGTATAATTCTTTTGTTTTGAATTTCATTTAATTCTGCTCTAATTTTGGTTATTTCTTTTCTTCTACTGGGTTTGGGGTTGGAATGTTCTTCCTTTTCCAGTTGCTTGAGATGTCCCATTAAGTTGTTAACTTCCTCTCTTTCCATTCTCTTGAGGAAGGCATGCAGTGCTATAAATTTCCCTCTTAGGACTGCCTTTGCAGTATTCCAGAGATTCTGACAATTCGGGTCTTTATTGTCATTTTGTTCCAAAAATTTGGCACCATCCTTCTTAATCTAATGTCTGACCCAGCAATCCTTCAGCATAACGTTATTTAACTTCCATGTTTTTGTATGAGTATGCAGATTCCTGTTGTTACTGAGCTCAACTTTTATTCCATGGTGGTCCAAGAAGATGCAAGGAATAATTTCTATTGCTTTAAATTTACTGAGGTTAGACTTGTGACCTAAGATGTGATTGATTTTGGAGTATGTTCCATGGGCTGATGAGAAGTATATGTATTCAGTTTTCTTGGGATGAAATGTTCTGTAGATGTCTGCTAAATCCAAATGCTGGATGGTTAGGTTTAAATCTAAGATTTCTTTGCTCAGCTTCTTATTGGAGGATCAATCCAACAATGCTATAAGAGTGTTGAAATCTCCAACTATTATGGAGCTGGAGGAAATCAAGTTGTTCATGTCTGTTAGAGTTTCTCTTTAAATTGAGGTGCATTCTTGTTGCATAGATACTAATAAATGAGATCTCATCATATTGAGTATTACCCTTAACAAATATGAAGTGACCATTCTTATCCTTCCTTACCTTGTTGGTTTAAAGCCTATTGTATGTGCAAATAAAATCGCAACACCTGCTTTTTTCTGAGTACCATTTGCCTGAAATATGGATGACCATTCTTTCACCCTGAGTCTATATTTGTCTTTTATGGTAAATTGTGACTCTTGTATGCAGCAAATATGTGGCCTGAGTTTTTGTAACCAGTCATCTAACCTGTGCCTCTGTAGAGGACAGTTTAAGCTGTTCACATTAAAGGAGAATATTGATAAGTCTGGTAAAATTTTGGGTATCGAGTTTTTTGAAAGTCCAGTGGACATTGGTAATCCTTTTGCGACTGTGGAAGTTGGAGTTTGATGAAAAGTTTCTGAGTGAGTTTACTCTTGTGGTAGAGGATTGGGTTGATCATTATGGAGGATAGGTCTGAGAATATCCTGAAGAGCTGGTTTGGTTATGGCAAATTTCTTCAACATATAAATGTCATTAAAGTATTTAATTTCTCCATCATAAATGAAACTCAGTTTAGCTGTATACAGGATCTGAGGTTGAAAGTTATTTTGCTTTAGGAGATTAAATGTCAATGACCACCCTCTTCTGGCTTGAAAGGTTTCAGCAGAGAGATCTGCAGTCATTCTAATATTCTTCCCTTTGTAGGTACTGGATTTCTTACGTCTGGCAGCTTTGAGGATTTTCTCCTTCATATTAACTTTAGTGAAGTTAATTATGATATGCCTGGGGGATGTCTTATTGGGATTGAGTCGTGCTAGGGTTCTGAAACTGTCTGTTATCTGAATTTCAGAATCTCTTGGCATGTCTGGTAAATGCTCTTTCATAATTTCATGGAGAAGGGCCTCTGTGCCTAGCGAGGCCACTTCATCAGTTTCAGGAATTCCAATGAGGCAGATATTAGCCTTCTTCGAATTATCCCAGAGCTCTCTGAGAGAATGATCTGTTTTTGCTCTCCATTTCTCTTCTTCTTTGAGTGTTTGGGAGTGTTCAAAGACTTTGTCTTCAGTGTCAGAAATCCTTTCTTCTGCTTGCTCCACTCTGTTACTGAGGGATTCTACTGTATTTTTCAGATTTTTGAGGGCTGCATTTTTTTGCTTCAGTGCTTCAAAGTCTTTGGTGGTTTTGTCTTTAAATTCGTTAAATTCTTGAGACAACTTTCAAATTTCTTCTCGAATTTATAATTCAGACTTTTGAATTGCTGCTCGAATTTCTAATTTCAAATTTTCCTCCATTTTATTAATCTTGTTTGCAATCCTAATTCTGAATTCGATTTTTGACATTTAGGCCAGCTGTTTATGAATGGGATCTTCATTTATATCTGCCGTTTCTTTCCTTGGGGTGGTTGATCTATTCTGGTTATTCTTGTTACCAGAGTTTTCCCGCTGATTCTGCCACATGATTATTTTACACCATTTGATTTTTCCCCTGGAGTTTGTCGCAGACCTGTACAGTGCTATGGACTGAGAAACTGGGGCCCTGTTTGTTGTGGTGGGGCTAAGTGGTTCTGTCTTGTTTTCAGCTGGTTTCTGTTCAACCCTAGTGAAACAGTTACTCTTGGTTGAAGTCTCATCTGTGGAGAAAGACCAGCAATTAAGTCACCCTGCCCCCCACAAGCAACAATTTGAAAAGGAAAATCAAACCTTCCTACAACCACACACCCAGGGCACCCCCTGAATAGTTCTCTGGCAATTGGCTCAGTTCAAAAGGTCCAAATCAATTGTCTCAGTCATCACCTATCTCAGGTGAGAGAGTTTAAAAGGTCTCTGGCAACTACATCACAAGCGTCTGGTGACTACTCTGATATGGCTTGCTCCAGTGCTGCGTGGAGTCAGGAGGACACACCCAGCAAATAGATCAGTCTAGGAAGGTTTATGCCTTCTTCCCCACCTTGCACCTCTTTCACACTCAGTCACTGATAGTCCGACATGGCTTTGACTCAGTTGCCTGTAATTAATAGATACTCCAGGGGTTTGCACCAGCCTGAATCACAAGGAAATCTATTTCTGATCAGCCAGGCCGCTGCACTCTGCCTCTATCTACCAGGGGGAGGTGAGGCCTGACAATCTCAGGTGCTTGATGGAGGCTGGGGTGTGTTCACTCAGTTCCAGCCCCTACCCTGATTGATGTTACTGACAGAACAGAATAGAACAACTTTGCGAGAATTTGTTTCTGTCCCTGCTAAATTCCCCTGCAGAAGAGAAGCTGTTTTGAGTTCCCAGAGCCTGTGCCTCAGGCCCTGTCTTTGCTCCTGCAGGTTTGTATTCAGTTTCCTGTCAGTTCTAGCCTGCTGCCTTCCTTTGTCTATAGGCTGACGATCCCCTGAGGGCCGGGTGTGTCTTAGGCTCAGTAAAGCGTTCCCCTGGGTTAGCCCCACCCTGGGAACTTCCTGGGTCTGCGAGTGCATTTCTTGTCCCTGCTCTCCACCTAGGTCGGTACACCTCAGGCAAATCTTTTACTCATGGGGCCTGCATTTCCATCCCAGATCTGTTCCGAGGTGGTTGCCATATGAGTAGATGCCTGGCCTCCTCTGGTTGCCCAGGGAGACAGGGGGTGTGGCTTCAGAATATCTGTGAGTGAGCCATATTGTTGCTAAAAGACGGCTGCTGCTTTTGCCTCAGGGCACTTCTGCTCTGGTGTGGTTCCCTCTCAGCTGACCATCCTCTTCTCACTCCCATGCCCCAGAGTCAGCACTGACCAGCTGCAGTTTAGGCACTGTCCACACCCCTCAAGAAATCACTTAAGAATCTGGAATCCGGGGGGACAGGCCTCCAGACCTCAGAATGAGAGTGGAGGGGAGTGCTGGGAGCTCAGAGTTGCAGGTAGAGAATATATACAGTTTTATACAGTTTTATGCCAGGCAGGAAAACACTGTGGCACCCTAGTAGGGGAGGTTATTCCAGTTTTTAGAGGGTCTCTCCCATGGAGTGTAGTGGGAGGAACTTTGAACTCTGCACATTTGTTTGTGGGGCACTCCGAGCCATTCTCATGTGGGAGGGAACTCCCGTCCACTTGGTGATGGATTTTGTACCTTTTGTTTGTATCCTTGGTGTCACAGCTTGCCTCAGCAGGGTTGATGTGCGTTCTTCAACCCTCTCTCTTGGTCAAGCTCAAATCCACCAGGTTTCTTGATAAATTTCTGTCCTTTAACTCTCCTTCTGGACAGGAGCCTCTGTGGAAAGCTGGCTTCTGTCAGCCATCCTGTCTCCACCCCACCCACCCCCACAAAACAATTTTAGATACACATATTTCAAGCATGAGACAAAGTCTGTGAAACTCCTATATATATTATATTTTAAAACTTGGATGAGACAGTTGGGAAATATTTGCAGAACAGAAAATGATAAAAGATAACATAGGACATGGCATATTTTAATAAGTAGTAAATATAACTGATGATATTGAAACATAATACCTGAAATTAATAACTCAAAGACTGAGTGCCATAACAGATTGCCCTTATGTGTATTTTAGGTGTTAATAGTAAATTTGGTAGCAAATTGGAAAACTTTAATATAGAGAGAAAAAATGGAAATAATAGAAGTAAAAAAATATATAGATAGAGTAGAAAGTTCTGGTGATGATTAATGGATTTGAAGTACTGTTAAATAGAGAGAATGGACAATATTAGATAGCACTAAAAAGAGCCTATAGTCATCAATAAGTTATGGTATACTTTAAAATAACTAAAAGGATGGCTAGTGTTGAAGATGGTGACCTAAAGACATCTTCTTACCAGCTGCTCATGGTGAGACCTGGGGGAGGACTCCATCCACCTCCAGCTGGGGGAAACTACCCACAAACATTATGCTGGGGACACAGTAAAGCAGTAGGAGACGCCAAGAGCCATTGAGGAGGTCTGGAGCTGATGAAGACCAGCACAGAAGGCAAGTTCCTGGCTACAGACAGAAGCCAACTGGCCAGTCCCTTCCACTGAGGACTGAGGACAGGAAGGGGCTGTTTTACAGTGTTTTTATTTTGGACCAAGCTGCTTGCTGGAGCTGCCTCAAAGAGTAAAATGCAAGCCAGTGAACTCAGTTGTGAGGCAGCCAGGATTGAGTGCAAGGAGGAGCAGAACTCCCAATGATTTGGTTACAGGTAGGGCTCCACCATTATGGGAAGGCCACCCATGAGGAACAGTCTGCAGGGCTCTAGTGCACTGCTGGCTCTGGCATGCCTGCTGAGTGCAGGCAAATATCCTTGGGGTGAGCTGAACAGCCCCCAACTCTGGGAAGGCTACTTTGTTGTCAGGGGACACTCTTTGATGTGCCTCCTAAGAAAGCTGGTGAGAGCTGCAGGACCCCAATTCCTCAGGGACTGAAAGTTGACAAAGCCCTGATTGAGGGCTAATAAGTCAGGAAGAAAGGACTGGGTCTCCTCTGTAACTAGAGAGTAGCTTCTGGCCCCCATCTTATACAACAAAACCAGTGTGTATATTCTCTGTCTCCTAACACCACAGTGCTACCTGGTGACCAGGCAATATATTGCAATGTATGCACACACATGCACATGCACACATGCACTTCTTTTTCATTTTTAGCTCCTTTCTTCAATTTTTTTCATTAGTTTTTTTTCTTTTTTGTTATTTTGTTTTGTATTGTTTGGTTGTATTTTATTTTTCTATTTTCACTTTCTTCAATAGCAAAGGCACCTCTATTTTGGTTTTATATATATTATTATTAAATCATAGCTATGTACATTAATGCAATTATGGGATACAATGTGCTGGTTTTATATACAATTTGAAATACTTTCATCAAACTGGTTAACATAGCCCTCACTGCATTTTCTTAGTTATTGTGTTAAGATATTTACATTCTATACTTATATTATTTCAGCCTCTTTTATTCTTTCTTTTTTTCTTTCTCTCTCTCTTTTGGTAGAGATTTTCTACTTTTCTCATCTTTCCCATTTCTCATGCAACAACTAAGAGGTCTCCTTTTTTCCTTCATCTTATATAATTTCATTTTTAATTTTCATTATCCATTTTTATTATTTTTTCCTTTCTTTGAGGGCTGGAGGGTCATTATCCATTTTAATTATTTTTTCCTTTCTCTGAGGGCTGGCATGACTATTTAGGCTGTCCTACCTTTGGCCTTTGGAAAGACAGTATTGGTACATCTCCACAATGACATACTGTTGATTTTTTTCTACATTTGGTGGAGGTGGAGTCTTGCTGTTCCCCCAAGATGGTAAGGAGCTCCTGACCTCAAGGGACCCACCCAAATTGGCCCCTGCAAAGTCCTAGAGTTGTGGGTGTGGGTCAAAGCACCCTGCTGAACACTACCATTTCTCCTATTGCTCTACTTCTCTCTTTCTGTCCTTCTCACTTTTTCTTCATTTCTTTCCTTTTACTTCCCTTCCTTTTTTTTTTCTATTCTTTTGTTCTTTACCTTTTCTTTCCTTTCTCCTTTCTCACTCTTTACATTTCTCTTCCTTTTGATCTTATACCAAAGGCAAGCTTCTCTAGCTAAACAGTGAAAAATAATCATGGGGCAGAATCAGCGGGAAAATTCTGGCAACAAGAATAATCAGAGTAGATCAACTCCCCCTGGTATGACAAAGGAGACACAACAGAAGATCCCATTCATAAACAAATGGCTGAGAGGTTAGAAATTGAATTCAGAATTTGGATTACAAGTAAGATTAACAGAATGGAGGTAAAGATGGAATTAGAAATTCAAGAAACAATTCCAAAGTTGTCTCAAGAATTCAATGAATTCAAAGACAAAATCGCCAAAGATTTTGACACATTGAGGACAGAACTTCCAGCCCTCAAAGATCTGAGAAATACAGTAGAATCCCTCAGTAACAGAATGGAGCAGGCAAAAGAAATGATCTCTGACACTGAAGACAAAGCTTTTGAACACTCCCAAATGCTTAAAGAGGAAAAGAAATGGAGAGCAAAAATGGATCATTCCCTGAGAGACTTGTGTGACCATCCAAAAAAGCAAGCATTCACCTCATAGGAATCCCTGAAGGAGAAGAGGATGTTCCAAAAGGAACAGATACTCTACTCCAAGAGATCATTGAGGAGAACTTCCCAAGCATGGCAAGAGATACTGAAATTCAGAGAGCAGTTTCAGAACCCCAGCATGACTCAACATAAATAAAGCATCTTCTAGACACATTGTAATTAACTGTGCCAAAGTTAATATGGAGAAAATCCTGCAAGCAGCCAGACATAAGAAAATCATAACCTACAAGGGGAAGAACATTAGAATGACTGCAGATCTTTCAACTAAACTTTTCAAGCCAGAAGAGGATGGTCATCGACCTTCAATCTCCTAAAACAAAACAACTTTCAGCCCAGGATCCTGTGTCCAGCTGAATTCAGCTTCATTTATGACAGAGAAGTTAAATACTTTAACAACATACATACATTGAAGAAATTTGCCATAACCAAACCAGATCTTCAGGATATACTTAGACACATCCTCCAAAATGACCAGCACAATGCTCTGCCACCAAAGTAAACTCACTCTGAAATTCTTGACCAAAACCCAATTTCCACAGTGGTGAAAAGATTCAAAATGTCCACTGGACTTTTGAAAAACTTGACACCCAAAATACTACCAGGCTTGTCAATACTCTCAATTAATGTGAATGGCTTAAACTATCCTCTTACAAGGCAAAGGTTGGCTGACTGGATACAAAAACTCCGGCCAGATATCTGCGGCATACAAGAATCTCATGTTACCTTAAAGGATAAATATAGACTCAGGGTGAAGGGATAGACAACTGTAATACAGGGAAATGGGAATTAGAAAAAAGCAGGGATGGCAATTTTATTTGCAAATACACTAGGCTTTAAACCAACAAAAGTAAGGAAAGACAAGGATGGTCACTTCACATTTGTTAAGGGAAATACTCAATATGATGAGATGTCAATTATTAACATTTATGTGCCCAACCAGAATGCTCCTCAATTTATAAGGGAGATCCTAACAGACATGAGCAATTTAATATCTTCCAGCACCATAATAGTTGGATATTTTAACACCACTTTGGCTGTGTTGAATAGATCCTCCAATAAGAAACTAAGGAAAGAAATTTTGGACTTAAACTTAACCATTCAACAGGTGAATTTAACAGACATCTACAGAACATTTCATCCTAACAAAACTGAATACACATTCTTCTCATCAGCCCATGGAGCATCCTCCAAATTGATCACATCTTAGATCACAAGTCTAACCTCAGCAAATTTAAAAGTATAGAAATTATTCCTTGTATTTTCTCAGATCATCATGCAATAAAAATTGAACTCACCAATAACAGGGATCTGCATACTCACACAAAGACATGGAAACTAAATAACCTTATGCTGAATGATAGCTGGGTCATAGATGAGATTAAGAAGGAAATTGCCAAATTTTTGGAACAAAACAATAATTAAGACATGAAATATTAGAACCTGTGGGATACTGCAAAGGCAGTCCTAAGAGGGATATTTATACCGTTGCAAGCCTTCCTCAAGAAAATGGAAAGAGAGGAAGTCAATAACTTAATGGGACATCTTAAGCAACTGGAAAAGGAAGAACATTCCAACCCCAAACCTAGCAGAAGAAAAGAAATAACTAAAATTGGAGCATAATTAAATGAAATCAAAACCAAAACAAATATTCAAAAGACCAATAAAGTTTCATGTCTTAGGTTTAAATCTTTAATCCAGTGAGAGTCTATCTTGGCTAATGGTGAGATGTGTGGGTCCAGTTTCAGTCTTCTACAGGTTGCCAGACAGTTCACATGAAACTATAAAAATACTAGAAGAGAGTGCAGGGAAAACCCTTGAAGAAATTGGGTTGGGCGAGTTTTTTATGAGAAGGACCCCCCGGGCAATTGAAGCTGTTTCAAAAATACACTATTGGGACTTGATCAAACTAAAAAGCTTCTGCACAGCCAAAAACACGGTAAGTAAAGCAAGCAAACAGCCCTCAGAACGGGAGAAGATATTTGCAGGTTATGTCTCTGACAAAGGTTTAATAACCAGAATCCACAGAGAACTCAAACGCATTAGTAAGAAAAGAACAAGGGATCCCATCGCAGGCTGGGCAAGGGACTTGAAGAGAAACTTCTCTGAAGAAGATAAGCGCACGGCCTTCAGACATATGAAAAAATGCTCATCATCTTTAATCATCAGAGAAATGCAAATCAAAACTACTTTGTCTCACTAACTCCAGTGAGACTAGCCTATATCACAAAATCCCAAGACCAGAGATGTTGGCGTGGATGTGGAGAAAAGGGAACACTTTTGCACTGCTGGTGGGGATGCAAATTAATACATTCCTTTTGGAAAGAGATATGGAGAACACTTAGAGATCTAAAAATAGATCTGCCATTCAATCCTGTAATCCCCCTACTGGGCATATACCCAGAAGACCAAAAATTACACCATAACAAAGATATTTGTATCAGAATATTTATTGCAGCCCTATTCATAATTGCTAAGTCATGGAAAAAGCCCAAGTGCCCATCGATCCACGAATGGATCAATAAATTGTGGTATATGTACACCATGGAATATTATGCAGCCTTAAAGAAAGATGGAGACTTTACCTCCTTCATGTTTACATGGATGGAGCTGGAACATATTCTTCTTAGTAAAGTGTCTCAAGAATGGAAGAAAAAGTACCCAATGTACTCACCCTTATTATGAAACTAATGTAGGATCTTCACATGAAAGCTATAACCCAGTTATAATCCCTAAGAATAGGGAGAAAGGGGAAAGGGAGGGGAGGGAGGGGGGAGGGAGGGGGAAGGAGGGGGATTAATGGGATTACACATGCGGTGCATCTTACAAGGGTATATGTGAATCCTAGTAAATGTGGAATGTAAAGGTCTTAGCAAAATAACTAAGAAAATGCTACAAAAGCTATGTTAACTAATGTGATGAAAATGTGTCAAACGATCTATGAACCAAGCGTATGGTGCCCCACGATCATACTAATGTACACAGCTATGGTTTAATAAAAATAAATTTAAAAAAAGACCAATAAATCAGAAAGTTGTTTTTTTGAAAAATTCAACAAAATTTATAAACCTTTGGCCAACCTAACCAAAAATAGAAAATTAAAGTTCATAATATCATTAATTCAAACCTCAGAAATTCAAAAAAATCCTTAATGAATACTACAATAAACTTTATTCACCAAAATATGAAAATATGAAAGAAATTGACCAATACTTGGAAGCATTCCAACTTCCTAGACTTAATCAGAAAGAAATGGAAATGCTGAACAGATCTATATCAAGTACTGAAATAGAATCAACTATATGAAATCTCCCAAAAAAAGAAGAGTCAGAACCAGAAGGCTTCACAACAGAATTTTACCAAACCTTTAAAGAAGAACTAGTACCTATATTCCTTAACCTTTTCTAAAACATCAACAAAGAAGGAATATTTCCAAACACATTCTATGAGGCAAATATCACCCTGATCCCCAAACCAGGAAAAACCCAACAAGAAAAGAAAATTATAGACCAATATCTTTAATAAACATAGATGCAAAAATATTCAATAAGATCCTAGTAAACAGAATCCAGCCACACATCAAATGAATTATACACCATGACCAAGTGAGTTTTGTCCCAGGGTCTCAAGGTTGGTTCAATATACGTAAATCTATAAATATAATTCATCACATAAACAAAATAAAAAGCAAAGACCATATGATTCTCTCAATATATGCAGAAAAAGCTTTTGACAATATCCAGCATCCTTTCATAATCAGAACACTTAAGAAAATCAGTATAGAAGGGACTTTTATTAAACAGATAGAGGCCATCTGCAGCAAACCTACACCCAATATCATATTGAATGGAGTAAAATTGAAAACATTTCTACTCAGATCAGAAACCTGACAAGGTTGCCCATTGTCTCCACTGATTTTTAACATTGTAATGGAAGTCTTAGCCATTGCAGTCAGGCACGAGAAGGTGATCAAGGATATCCAAATAGGGTCAGAGGAGATCAAACTTTCACTCTTCACAGATGACATGATTTTATATCTGGAAAAACCCAGGGACTCAACCACAAAATTCTTAGAAGCAATCAAGGAATACAGTAGGGTATCAGGATACAAAATCAATACTCACAGATCAGTAGCTTTTATATATACCAATAATTGTCAAGCTGAAAAAAACAGTCAAGGACTCTATTCCTTTCACAGTCGTGCCAAAGTAGATGAAATATTTTTGAATATACCTAATAAAAGACATGAAAGATCTCTATAAAGAGAATTATGAATCTGTGAGAAACGAAATAGTTGAAGATGTTAACAAATGGAAAAACATCCCATGCTCATGGCTGGGAAGAATCAACATTGTTATAATGTCCATATTACCCAAAGCAATTTACAAATTTAATGTAATCCCTATCAAAGCACTACCATCATACTTTAAAGATCTGGAAAAAATAATACTTCATATTATATGGAACCAGTAAAAAACTCAAATAGCCAAGACATTACTCAGAAATAAAAACAAATCAGGAGGAATCACGCTATCAGACTTCAAACATTATTATAAACCTATACTGATCAAAACAGCATTGTATTGGCACAAACATAGAGAGATAAATGTATGGAACAGGTTTGAGAACCAAGAGATGAACCCAGACACTTACAATCATTTGATCTTTGATAAGCCCATCAAAAATATAAATTGGGGGAAGATTCCCTATTTAACAAATGGTCCTGAGAGAATTGACTGGTGACTTGTAGAAGACTGAAACTGGACGCATACATTACACCATTAACAAAAATTGACTCTCACTGAATAAAAGATTTAAACTTAATACATGAAACTATGAAGATGCTTGGAGAGAGTACAGAAGAAACACTTGACAAAATTGGTCTGGAAGAATACTTTATGAAGAAGACCCCCTGGGCAATTGAAGCAACACCAAAAATACATTACTGGGATCTGATCAAACTAAAAAGCTTCTGCACAGCCAAGAACATAGTACGTATAGCAAGCAGACAGTCCTCAGAATGGGAGAGGGTATTTGCAGGTTATGCATCTGACAAAGGTTTGATAACCAGAATCCACAGAGAACTCAAACTTATTAATAAGAAAAGAACAAGTCATCCCATTTCATTGTGGGCAAGGGACTTGAACAGAAGCTTCTCTGAAAATGATAGGCTCATGGCCTACAGACACATGAAAAAATGCTCATCAACTTTAATCATCAGAGAAATGCAAATCAAAACCACTTTGAGATATAATCTAACTCCCGTAAGCATGGCTCACATAACAAAAACCCAAAACTATACAAGTTGCTGTGAATGTGGAGAAAAGGGAACATTTCTGCACTGCTGGTGGGAGTGCAAGCTAGTACATCCCTTTTGGAAAGAAATATGGAGAACACTAAGGGATCTAAAAGTAGGCCTGCTGTTTGATCCTTCAATTTCTCTACAAGGTGTATAACCAAAAGGCCAAAAATCACTTTATAAATTTGCACCAGATTTTTCACTGCAGCTTAATTCATAATAGCCAAGACATAGAAGAAGTCTAAGTGCCCATCAAACCATGAATGGATTAATAAACTGTGGTATATATACACCATGGAAAATTATGCCGCCTTAAAAAAAGATGGAGACTTTACCTCTTTTATGTTCACATGGATAGAGCTGGAATATATTAATGTATCTCAAGAATGGAAGAAAAAATATCCAATATGGTCAGTACTATTATGAAACCAATTTACAATCACTCACTCTTTCATATGAAGAATAGATCACAACTATGACCCAAGATGAAGAAGGAAGGAGGGGGCGGGGAAATGGGAGGTTAGATCCAGGAAGGGTGATTAGTGGGATCACACCTATGGTACATAATGCAAGGGTACATGTTGGATCTATTAGCATCGAGTATAAATGTCTTAACACAATAACTAAGTAAATGAGATGAAGTATATATTAACCAGTGTGATATAAGCATTCCTAATTCTATATGAAACCAGCACATTGTACCCCATAAATGCATTAATATATACATGATCTATATTTTTATGATTTAATAAAAAATAAAAATAAAATGATGAGATTAATCTGGGTAGAGGTCACAAGGCTATTGCAGAGGTCATGAGATTGGCTTGGCCCATGATGGAATTATGGAATCAGAAATTTGAATGCTCTGTGCTTATACTCAAAAGCAGGAATTTGGATTTTTAGACTACTGTCTGCCATTTTCCTCCTTTGCCAGGAAAGTGACAAACTTGTCTTTCCTTCTCAAATCCTTTGTCCCTCTTTTTCTGATGCAGCTTTGGGAAAGAAAAGGAAAAAGTCAAATATGATCTTGACTGTATCTCTTCATTATTCCAATTTCCTCATTTTATTAATAGCTAAAAGCAAAAGCTTAAAAATAATAGTTGGTGGACACCTAGCTAACTAGATAGATGATAGATAGATAGATAGGTAGATGATAGATACAGATGATATAGCTAGAGGTAGAGCTAGAAGGACCCATCCCAGCATGGCCCATCCCTGGTGTCTAGCTCGTGCAGACATGAATCCATACACATGGCTCACCAGGTTATCAAGTGCAAGGCTGCAGTTGCCTGGGAGACTGGGAAGCCTCTCTCCATAGAGGAGATACAGGTGGTACCCCCAAAGGCTCATGAAGTTCAAATTAAAGGGCTCCTGTCCAGATGAGAGTTAAAGGACCATAAATTTAGCAAGTAACCTGGTGAATTTCAGCTGCACAAAGAGAGAAGGTTGAAGAACACACATCAACCCCTTTGAGGTGAGCTGCAACCCCAAGGATACAAACAAAGGGTACAAAATCCATCACCAAGTATACGGGAGTCCCCTCCCCCAAGAGAAAGGCTTGAAGTGCCCCACAAACAAACGAGCAGAGTTCAAAGGTCCTCCCACTACACTCCACGGAAGAGACCCTCTGAAAACTGGACCTACCTCCCCTACTGGGGTGCCATGGCGTTCTCCTGCCAGGCTTCAAACTGTATAAAACTGTATATATTCTCTACTTGCAACTCTGAGCCCTCAGCACTCCCCTCCACTCTCACTCTGAGGTCTGGAGGTCTGTCCCCCAGGCGCCCAGATTCTTGGGTGATTTCTCGACGGGTGTGGACAGGACCTAAAATGCAGCTGGTCAGTGCTGACTCTGCAGCACGTGAGTGAGGAGAGAATGGTCGGCTGAAAGGGAACCACACCGAAGTGGCGGTGCCCCAAGGCGCAGAGCAGCAGCTGTCTTTTGGCAACAATAGGGCTCACTCCTGGATATTCCAAGGCCACACCTGCTGTCTCCCTGGGCAAGCAGAAGAGGCTGGCATCTACTCAGGTGGCAAGCACTGCGAAACAGATCTGGGATGCAAACGCAGGCCCTGTGAGTAATTTGCCTATGGCGGTACCGGCCTGGGTGTAGCACAGGAACTAGAAATGCACACGGAGAGCCAGGAAGTTCCCAGGGTGGGGCTGACCCAGAGGACCACTTTACTGAGTCTAAGATGCACCTGGCCCTCAGGGGATCATCAGCCTACAGACAAAGGAAGACAGGAGGCTAGAACTGACAGGTAACCAAATACAAACCTGCAGGAACAAAGACAGGGCCTAAGGCACAAGCTCTGGGAACTCAAAACAGCTTCTCTTCTGCAGGGGAATTTAGCAGGGACAGAAACAAATCCCTGCAAAGTTGTTCTGTTCTGTCAGTGACATCAGGGGCTGGCTGGAACTGAGTGAACACAACCCAGCCTCCAACAAGCGCCCAAGGTTGTCAGGCCTCACCACCCCCTGCTAGATAGAGGCAGATCACAGAGGCCTGGCCAAGCAGAAATAGATTTCCTTGTGATTCAGGCAGGTGCAAACCCCTGGAGTATCTGTTCACTACAGGCAACTGGGTCACAGCCCTATGGGGCTACCAGTGACTGGGTGTGACAGAGGTGCAAGGTGGGGAAGGAGGCATCAACCTTCCCAGACTGCTCTATTTGCTGGGTGGATCCTCCTGACTCCACAGAGCACCAGACTAAGCCATATCTGAGTAGTCACCAGACCCCTGCGATCCAGTTCCCAGAGACCTTTTACACTCTCCCACCTGAGACAGGTGCTGACTGAGACAATTGATTTGGACTTTTTGAACTGAGACAATCGCCTGAGGAATATTCAGGTGGTGTCCTGGGTATGTGGTTGTAGGAAGGTTTGATTGTTCTTTTCCAATTGTTGCCTGTCGGGGGCGAGGTGACTTAATTGCTGGTATTTCTCCACAGCGGAGACTTCAACCTAGAGTAACTATTTCACTAGGGCCAAACAGAGACCACCTGAAAACAAGACAGAACCACTTAGCCCCACCGCACCAAACACGGCCCCAGTTTCTCAGGCCATAGCACTGTACAGGTCCTAGACAAAGCTCCAGGGAAAAAGTTAAATGGTGTAAAACAATCACGGGGCAGAATCAGCAGAAAAACTCTGGTAACATGAATAACCAGAATAGATCAACCCCCACCCACAGGAAAGGTATGGCAGATGTAACTGAAGATCCCATTCATAAACAGCAGTCAAGATATCAGAAATTGAATTCAGAATTTGGATTGCAAACAAGAAAATTTGGAATTTGAAATTTCAGGAGAAATTCAAAAGTTGTCTCAAGAATTTAACAAATTTAAAGACAAAACCAACAAAAATTTTGATGCACTGAAGCATGAATTTGGAGCCCTCAAAGATCTGAAAAATATAGTACAATACCTCAGTAACAGAGTGGAGCAAGCAGAAAAAAAGGATTTCTGACATTGAAGACAAAGCTTTTGAATGCTCCCAAACTCTCAAAGAGGAAGAAAAATGGAGAGCAAAAATGGAACATTCTCTCAGAAAGATCTGGGATAATTCGAAGAAGGCTTATATCCACCTCATTAGAATCCCTAGATTGATAAAGAGGTCTTGCAAGGCACAGAAGCCCTTCTCCACGAAATTATGAAAGAAAGAGGGGGAGGATACAAGATGGCTGACTGAAGCCAGCTTTCCACAGAGGCTCCTGTCCAGTAGGAGAGTTAAAGGACAAAAACTCAGCAAGTAACCTGGTGGATTTGAGCTACACTAAGACAGAAGGTTGAAGAACGCACATCAACACTGCTGAGGCGAGCTGCGACCACAAGGATACAAACAAAATCCATCACCAAGCGGATGGGAGTCCCCTCCCCCAGGAGAACAGCTAGAGTGCCCCACAAACAAACAGACAGAGTTCAAAGGTCCTCCCACTACACTCCACGGGAGAGACTCTCTAAAAACTTGACCCACCTTCCCTACTAGGGTGCCACGGCATCCTCCTGCCTGGCATAAAACTTTATAAACTGTATATAGTCTCTCCTGGAATTCTGAGTTCCCAGCATTCCCCTTCACTCACGCTGAGGTCTGTAGGCCAGTCCCGGTCGGTGGAGAGGGGATCACACCGGAGTGGCGGTTCCCTGAGGCACAGTGCGACAGCCGTCTTTTGGTGACAATACGGCCAGGCATAAAACTGTGTAAAGCTGTGTGTGTTCTCTGCCCACAACCCCAGGCTCCCAGTCCTCCCCGCGCTTCCCTCTGCTCTCACTCCAAGGTCTGGAAGCCTGTCCCCCAGGGGTTGAGAGTCTTGGGTGATTGCTCGAGGGCTGTAGAGGGTGGTGGACTGCAGCCGGTCAGTGCAGACTCTGAGGTATGGAGGCAGAGAGAGGACGGTTGGCTGGAAGGGAGCTACACTAGAGCAGCAGTTGCCTGAGCCATAAAACAGCAGCCCTCTTTTGCTAGCAATACGGCTCACTACCGAATATTCTGAAGCCACACCCCCTGTCTCCCTGGGCAACAAGAAACTCTGAGTATAGGATTTGCCTGAGGCAACTCCAACTTGCAAACCAGGGAAACTCCCAGGGCAGGGCTGACCCAGAGGTCCACTTTACTAAAACTAAGACGCACCTGGCCCTCAGGGGATCGTCAGCCTATAGACAATTCAAGAGCAAAGACAAGCTGATTTGGAACTCAATTCAGCTTCTCTTCTGCACGGGAACTGCAGAGTTGTTCAGTTCTGTTCTGTCAGTAACATTAATCAGGGGCAAGACTGGACCTGAGTGAAAACCCCCCAACCTTCATCAAGTGCCTGAGCTTGTCAGGCCTCACCTCCTCCTGCTAAAGCGAGGCAGAGAGCAGCGGCCTGGCAGACTTCCTTGTGATTCAGGCAGGTGCAAACTCCAGGATTACCGATTCACTACAGGCAACTGTGTCAGCCAACTGAAGGGCTATCAGTGACGGGGTGTGACAGTGGTGCAAGGTGGGGAAGGAGGCAGCAACCTTCCCAGACTGATCTATTGGCTGGGTGGCTCCTCCTGACTCCACACACCACTGGAGCAAGCCACATCAGAGTAGTCACGAGATCCCAGTGATTCAGTTCCCAGAGACCTCTTAAACTCTCTCACATGAGACAGGTGCAGACTGAGACAATTGATTTGGACTTTTTGAACTGAACCAATCACCTGAGGACAAATCAGGTGGTGCCCTGGGTGCACGGTGGTAGGAAGGTTTGACTTTTCATTTCCAATTGTTTGCTGGTGAGGGGTGGGGTGACTTAATTGCTGATATTTCTCCACAGCTTAGACTTCAATCCAGAGTATCTGTTTCACTAGGGTGGAACAGAAACCAGCTAAAAACAAGACAGAACCACTTAGCCCCACCACACCAGACAGGGCCCCAGTTTCTCAGGCCACAACACTGCACAGGCCCTCAACAAAGCCCCAGGGGAAAAAATCAAAGGGAGTAAAACAACCATGGGGCACAATCAGTGGAAAAACTCTGGTATCATGAATAACCAGAATAGATCAACCTCCCAAGGAAAGATATGGCGGATGTAATTGAAGATCCTATTCATAAACAACTGGCTGAGATGTCAGAAATCGAATTCAGAATTTGGATTGCAGACAAGATTAAAAAAGTGGAATTAGGAATTCGAGGAGAAATTCAAAAATTGTCTCAAGAATTTAACGAATTTAAAGAAAAAACCACCAAAGACTTAGACACACTGAAGCAAGAATTTGCAGCCCTCAAAGATATGGAAAATACAGTAGAATCCCTCAGCAACACAATGGAGCAAGCAGAAGAAAGGATTTCTGACATTGAAGATAAAGCTTTGAACGCTCCCAAACTCTCAAAGAGGAAGACAAATGGAGAGCAAAAACGGATCATTCTCTCAGAGAGCTCTGAGATAATTCGAAGAAGGCGAATATCCAAATCATAGGAGTTCCAGAAACTGATGAAGTAGCCTCGCTGGGCACAGAGGCCCTTCTGCATGAAAATATGAAAGAGAATTTTCCAAACAGGCCTAGAGATTCTGAAATTCAGATAGCAGACAGCTTCAGAACCCCAGCACGACTCAACCCCAATAAGACATCCCCCAGGCATATCATAATTAAATTCACTAAAGTTAATATGAAGGAGAAAATCCTCAAAGCTGCCAGGAGAAAGAAAACCATTACCTTCAAGGGGAAGAATATTAGAATGACTGCAGATCTCTCTGCTGAAAATTTTCAAGCCAGAAGAGGGTGGTCACCGATTTTTAATCTCCTAAAGCAAAATACCTTTCAATCCCAGATCTTGTATCCAGCTAAACTGAGTTTCATTTATGATGGAGAAATTAAATACTTTAATGAAATTTATATGTTGAAGAAATTTGCCATAACCAAACCAGTTCTTCAGGATATTCTCAGACCTATCCTCCATAATGACCAACCTAATCCTATACCACAAAAGTTAACTCACTCAGAACCTTCGGATCAAACTCCAATTTCCACACTGGCAAAGGATTAAAAATGCCCACTGGACTTTTGAAAACCTTGATACCCAAAACTTCACCAGACTTATCAATATTCTCCATTAATGTGAATGGCTTAAACTGTCCTCTAAAGAGGCATAGGTTAGCTGACTGGATACAAAAACTCAGGCCAGATATTTGTTGCATACAAGAGTCACATCTTAACTTAAAAGACAAATACAGACTCAGGGTGAAAGGATGGTCATCCATATTTCAGGCAAATGGTAATCAGAAAAAAAGCAGGTGATGCAATTTTATTTGCAGATACAATAGGCTTTAAACCAACAAAAGTAAGGAAGGACAAGAATGGTCACTTCATATTTGTTAACAGTAATACTCAATATGATGAGATCTCAATTATTAATATCTGT
This sequence comes from Nycticebus coucang, assembly GCF_027406575.1. Taxonomy (NCBI): domain Eukaryota; kingdom Metazoa; phylum Chordata; class Mammalia; order Primates; family Lorisidae; genus Nycticebus; species Nycticebus coucang. The sequence continues at coordinate 44,448,543 of NC_069801.1, read as the reverse complement.
GCACCCAACCAGAATGCACCTCAATTTATAAAAGTTGCTCTATCTCTAACAGACATGAGCAATTTGATTTCCTCCAGCTCCATAATAGTCAGAGATTTCAACACTACTTTGGCACTGTTGGATCAATCCTCCAACAAGAAGCTGAGCAAAGAAATCATAGATTTAAACCTAACCATCCAACATTTGGATTTAGCAGACATCTACAGAACATTTCATCCCAACAAAACTGAATACACATACTTCTCATCAGCCCATGGAACTCTCCAAAATCAATCACATCTCAGGTCACAAGTCTAACCTCAGTAAATTTAAAGGAATAGAAATTATTCCATGCATCTTCTCGGACCACCCTGGAATAAAATTTGAGCTGAGTAACAACAGGAATCTGCATACTCATACAAAAACATGGAAGTTAAATAACTTTATGCTGAATGATAGCCGAGTCAGAGATGAGATTAAGAAAGAAATCACCAATTTTTTGGAACAAAACAACAATGAAGACATGAACTATCATGTCTGGGACACCGCAAAGGCAGTTCTAAGAGGGAAATTTATAGCACTGCAAACCTTCCTCAAGAGAACAGAAAGAGAGGAAATTAACAACTTAATGGGACATCTCAAGCAACTGGAAAGGGAAGAACATTCCAACCCCAAACCCAGTAGAAGAAAAGAAATAACCAAAATTAGAGCAGAATTAAATGAAATTGAAAAGAAAAGAATAATACAACAGATCAATAAATCAAAAAGCTGGTTTTTTGAAAAGGGCAATAAAATAGAAAAACCATTGGCCAACATAATCAGGAAAAAAAGAGTAAAATCTCTATCGCATCAATCTGAAACAACAAGACGAAATAAAAACAGACTCCTCAGAAATCCAAAAAATCCTTAATGAATATTACAAGAAACTATTCTCAGAAATATGAAAATCTGAAGGAAATTGACCGATACTTGGAAGGACATCTCCTTATAAGACTTAGCCAGAATCAAGTGGAAATGTTGAACAGGCCCATATCAAGTTCTGAAATAGCATCAACCATACAAAACCTCCCTAAAAAGAAAAGCCCAGGACCAGATGGCTTCACATCAGAATTCTATCAAACTTTTAAAGAGGAATTAGTACCTATATTACTCAACCTGTTGCAAAAGGTAGAAACAGAAGGAAGACTACTCAACATGTTCTATGAAGCAAATATCACCGTGATCCCCAAACCAGGAAAAGACCAAACAAGGAAAGAAAATTATAGACCAATATCACTAATGAATATAGATGCAAAAATATTCAACAAGATCCTGACAGACAGAATCCAGCAACACATCAAACAAATTATACATCATGACCAAGTCGGTTTTATCCCAGGGTCTCAAGGCTGGTTCAATATACGTAAATCTATAAATGTAATTTACCACATAAACAAATTAAAAAACAAAGACTATGCAATTATCTCAATCGATGCAGAAAAAGCTTTTGATAATATCCAGCATCCCTTCATGATCAGAACACTTAACAAAATCTGTATAGAAGGGACATTTCTTCAACAGATAGAGACCATCTACAGCAAACCCACAGCCAATATCATAATGAATGAAGTTAAATTGGAATCATTTCCACTCAGATCAGGAACCAGACAAGGCTGCCCATGGTCTCCATTGCTTTTTCACATTGTAGTGGAAGTTTTAGCTACCGAAATTAGGGAAGAAAAGGTGATCAAGGGTATCCATATAGGGTCAGAAGAGATCAAACATATGCGCTTTGCAGACGATATGATAGTATATCTGGAAAACACTAGGGACTCTACTACAAAACTCTTAGAAGTGACCAAGGAATACAAGACCATCTCAGGTTACAAAATCAACATTCATAAATAGGTAGCCTTTATAAATACCAACAACAGTCAAGTTGAAAAAACAGTTCAGGACTCTGTCCCATTCACAGTAGTGCCAAAGAAGATGAAATATTTGGGAATTTATCTAACAAAGGATGTGAAAGATCTCTATAAAGAGAACTATGAAACTTTAAGAAAAGAAATAGCTGAAAATGTTAACAAATGGAAAAACATACCATGCTCATGGCTGGGAAGAATCAACATTGCTAAAATGTCTATACTACCCAAAGCAATATATAATTTTAATGCAATCCCTATTAAAGCTCCACTGTCATACTTTAAAGATCTTGAAAAAACAATACTTCGTTTTATATGGAATCAGAAAAAAACTCGAATAGCCAAGACATTACTCAGAAATAAAAACAAAGCAGGAACAATTACGTTACCAGACGGCAGACTATACTACAAAACGATAGTTATCAAAACAGCATGGTATTGGCACAAAAACAGAGTAGATGTCTGGAACAGAATAGAGAACCAAGAGATGAATCCAGCTACTTACCGTTATTTCATCTTTGACAAGCCAATTAAAAACATTCAGTGGGGAAAAGATTCCCTATTTAACAAATGGTGCTGGGTGAACTGGCTGGCAATCTGCAGAAGACCGAAACTGGACCCACACCTTTCACCATTAACTAAGATAGACTTTCACTGGATAAAAGATTTAAACTTAAGACATGAAACTATAAAAATACTAGAGAAGATTGCAGGGAAAACCCTTGAAGAAATCGGTCTGGGCGAGTATTTTATGAGGAGGCCACCGGGCAATTGAAGCAGCTTCAAAAATACACTACTGGGACTTGATCAAACTAAAAAGCTTCTGCACAGCCAAGAACACAGTAAGTAAAACAAGCAAACAGCCCTCAGAATGGGAGAAGATATTTGCAGGTTATGTTTCCGACAAAGGTTTAAGAACCAGAATCCACAGAGATCTCAAACGCATTAGCAAGAAAAGAACAAGGGATCCCATCTCAGGCTGGGCAAGGGACTTGAAGAGAAACTTCTCTGAAGAAGACAGGCACACGGCCTTCAGACATATGAAAAAATGCTCATCATCTTTAATCATCAGACAAATGCAAATCAAAACTACTTTGAGATACCATCTAACTCCACTGAGACTAGCCTATATCACAAAATCCCAAGACCAGAGATGTTGGCATGGATGTGAAGAAAAGGGAACACTTCTGCACTGCTGGTGGGAATGCAAATTAATACATTCCTTTTGGAAAGAGATATGGAGAACACTTAGATATCGAAAAACAGATCTACCATTCAATCCTGTAATCCCTCTACTAGGCATATACCCAGAAGACCAAAAATCACATCATAACAAAGATATTTGTACCAGAATGTTTATTGCAGCCCAATTCATAATTGCTAAGTCATGGAAGAAGCTCAAGTGCCCATCGATCCACGAATGGATTAACAAATTGTGGTATATGTACACCATGGAATATTATGCAGCCTTATAGAAAGATGGAGACTTACTTCTTTCATGTTTACATGGATGGAGCTGGAACATATTCTTCTTAGTAAAGTATCTCAAGAATGGAAGAAAACATACCCAATGTACTCAGCCCTGCAATGAAACTAATTTAGGGTTCACATGAAAACTATAACCCAGTTACAACCTAAGAATAGAGGGAAGGGGTAAAGTGAGGGGAGGGAGGGGAAAGGTGGGTAGAGTGAAGGGGTTTGGCGGTATTACACCAGTGGTGCATCATCCAAGGGTATATGTGAAACTTGGTAAATGGTCTGTGAAGCTAGTGAATGATGCCCCATGATTACATCAAAGTACACAACTATGATTTAATAAAAAAAAAAAAAGAAAGAAATTTACTAGGTGTAGAAAATAGATATCTTAACACAATAACTAAGAAAATGTCATGAAGGCTATGTTAACCAGTTTGAAAACATTTCAAATTATATATAAACTCAGCAGATTGTACCCCATGATTGCATTAAAGTACACAGCTATGATTTAATTTAAAAAAAAACAAAACAAAAAAAGTTTAAATATGCAGACTTTTTAACATAGAGTTACACTAAATTTCATTGAAATGTAAAATAAACAAAGCTAAAAATCCAAAAAAAAAAAAATTATGAAAGAGAATTTTCCAGACATGCCAAGAGTTTCTGAAATTCAGATAGCAGACAGTTTCAGAACTCCAGCATGACTCAATCCAAATAAGACATCCCCCAGGCATATCATAATTAACTTCACTAAAGTTAATATGAAGGAGAAAATTCCAAAAGCAGCCAAACGTAAGAAATCCATTACCTACAAAGGAAAGTATTAGAATGACTGCAGATTTCTCTGCTGAAACTTTTCAAGCCAGAAGAGGGTGGTCATCGACTTTTAATCTCCTAAAGCAAAATAACTTTCTTTTTTTTTTTTATTATTGGGGATTCATTGAGGGTACAATAAGCCAGTTTACACTGATTGCAATTGTTAGGTAAAGTCCCTCTTGCAATCATGTCTTGCCCCCATAAAGTGTGACACACACCAAGGCCCCACCCACACCCTCCTTCCCTCTTTCTGTTCCCCCTCAGAGCCATAATTGTCAAAATTGTCCTCATATCAAAATTGAGTATATAGGATTCATGCTTCTCCATTCTTGTGATGCTTTACTAAGAATAATGTCTTCCACGTCCATCCAGGTTAATACAAAGGATGTAAAGTCTCCATTTTTTCTTTCATGGCTGAATAGTATTCCATAGTATATATATACCACAGCTTGTTAATCCATTCCTGGGTTGGTGGGCATTTAGGCTGTTTCCACATTTTGGCGATTGTAAATTGAGCTGCAATAAACAGTCTAGTACAAGTGTCCTTATGATAAAAGGATTTTTTTCCTTCTGGGTAGATGCCCAGTAATGGGATTGCAGGATCAAATGGGAGGTCTAGCTTGAGTGCTTTGAGGTTTGTCCATACTTCCTTCCAGAAAGGTTGTACTAGTTTGCAGTCCCACCAGCAGTGTAAAAGGGTTCCCTTCTCTCCACATCCACGCCAGCATCTGCAGTTTTGAGATTTTGTGATGTGGGCCATTGTCCCTGGGGTTAGATGATATTTCAGGGTTGTTTTGATTTGCATTACTCTAATAAATAGAAATGATGAACATTTTTTCATGTGTTTTTTAGCCATTCGTCTGTCGTCTTTAGAGAAATTTCTATTCATGTTGCTTGCCCATTGATACATGGGATTGTTGGCTTTTTTCATGTGGATTAATTTGAGTTCTCTATAGATCCTAGTTATCAAGCTTTTGTCTGATTGAAAATATGCAAATATCCTTTCCCATTGTGTAGGTTGTCTCTTTGCTTTGGTTATTGTGTCCTTAGCTGTACAGAAGCTTTTCAGTTTAATGAAGTCCCATTTGTTTATTTTTGTTGTTGTTGGAATTGCCATGGCAGTCTTCTTCATGAAGTCTTTCCCCAGGCCAATATCTTCCAGTGTTTTTCCTATGCTTTCTTGGAGGATTTTTATTGTCTGATGCCTTAAATTTAAGTCCTTTATCCATCTTGAATCAATTTTTGTGAGTGGGGAAAGGTGTGGGTCCAGTTTCAGTCCTTTACATGTAGACATCCAGTTATGCCAACACCATTTATTGAATAGGGAGTCTTTCCCCCAAGGTATGTTCTTGTTTGGTTTATCAAAGATTAGGTGGTTGTAAGATGTTAGTTTCATTTCTTGGTTTTCAATTCGATTCCAAGTGTCTATGTCTCTGGTTTTGTGCCAGTACCATACTGTCTTGAGCACTATGGCTTTCTAGTACAGACTAAAATCTGGTATGCTGATGCCCCCAACTTTATTATTGTTACAGAGAACTGCCTTAGCTATACGGGGTTTTTTCCGTTTCCATACAAAACGCAGAATCATTTTTTCCAAATCTTGAAAGTACGATGTTGGTATTTTGATAGGAATGGCATTGAATAAGTAGATTGCTTTGGGAAGTATAGACATTTTAACAATGTTGATTCTTCCCGTCCATGAGCATGGTATGTTCTTCCATTTGTAAATATCCTCTGCTATTTCCTTTCTGAGGATTTCATAGTTTTCTTTATAGAGGAACTTAACCTCCTTTGTTAGGTATACTCCTAGGTATTGTATTTTCTTTGAAACTATGGTGAAGGGAGTTGTGTCCTTAATTAGCTGCTCATCTTGACTGTTATTGGTGTACACAAAGGCTACTGACTTGTGGACATTGATTTTATATCCTGAAACATTACTGTATTTTTTGATGACTTCTAGGAGTCTTGTGGTTGAGTCTTTGGGGTTCTCTAAGTATAAGATCATGTCGTCAGCAAAGAGGGGGAGTTTGACCTCCTCTGCTCCCATTTGGATTCCCTTTATTTCCTTGTCTTGCCTAATTGTATTGGCTAGAACTTCCAGCACTACGTTGAATAGTAAAGGTGACAGAGGTCAACCTTGTCTGGTTCCAGTTCTAAGAGGAAAAGCTTTCAGTTTTACTCCATTCAGTAAAATATTGGCTGTGGGTTTGTCATAGATAGCTTCAATCAGTTTTAGAAATGTGCCACCTATGCCTATACTCTTCAGTGTTCTAATTAGAAAACGATGCTGGATTTGATCAAATGCTTTTTCTGCATCTATTGAGAGGATCTTATGATCTTTATTTTTGCCTCTGTTAATATGGTGGATAACGTTTATAGACTTGCGTATGTTAAACCAGCCTTGCATCCCTGGGATGAAGCCTACTTGATCATGATGAATGACTTTTTTGATGATAAGCTGTAATCTATTGGCTAGGATTTTGCTGAGAATTTTTGCATCTATATTCATGAGTGAGATTGGTCTGAAATTCTCCTTTTTGTTTGGGTCTTTTCCTGGTTTTGGTATCAGGGTGATGTTTGCTTCATAGAATGTGTTGGGGAAGATTCCTTCTTCCTCAATTTTTTGGAATATTTTCTGCAGTACAGGAATAAGCGCTTCCCTGAAGGTTTGATAGAATTCTGGAGTGAAGCCATCTGGACCAGGACATTTTTTGGTTGGAAGCTTTTTTATTGTTTCTTTGATCTCAGTGCTTGAAATTGGTCTGTTCAGGAGCTCTATTTCTTCCTGGCTGATTATAGGGTGAGGGTGTGATTCCAAATATTTCTCCATTTCCTTCACATTGTCAAATTTCTGGGCATAGAGTTTCTGGTAGTATTCAGAGATGATCTCTTGTATCTCTGTGGGATCAGTTGTTATTTCCCCTTTATCATTTCTGATTGAGGTTATTAGAGATTTTACTTTTCTATTCCTCATTAGTCTGGCCAATGGTTTATCTATTTTATTTATTTTTTCAAAAAACCAACTCCTTGTTTCATTAATTTTCTGAATGATTCTTTTGTTTTCAATTTCATTGATCTCTGATGTGATTTTGGATAAAAGAAAATTTCCCAAATATCACCAAAGGTTCTGACACACTGCTTTCAGAGGGCTATCGGACCCCAGGTCACCTCAACTCTAACCGAGCTTCTCCAAGACTCATTGTGATGAACCTGTACAAAGTCAGGACAAAACAAAAGATTCTGCAAGCTGCCAGGAGTAAGCGCCAGTTGACCTACAGGTACAAATCCATCAGAGTGACCTCAGACTTCTCTAATGAAACTTTCCAAGCAAGAAGACAATGGTCATCTACCTTTAATCTACTTAAACAGAACAATTTCCAGCCCAGAATTCTGTACCCTGCTAAGCTAAGCTTCAAAATTGACGGAGAAATCAAATCATTTACAGATATACAAACATTGAGGAAATTCGCCACAACAAGACCAGCTCTACAGGAAATACTTCAACCTGTTCTGCACACTGACCACCACAATGGATCAGCAGCAAAGTAAGAACTCAGAAATTAAAGGACAGAACCTAACCTCCACACTGATGGAAAAGATAAAACTAAGCAATGGACTCTCACAAAATAAGACGAATAGAATACTACCACACTTATCAATTATCTCAATAAATGTTAATGGCTTGAATTCCCCACTGAAGAGACATAGATTGGTTGACTGGACTAAAAAACACAAGCCATCCATTTGCTGTCTGCAAGAAACACACCTATCTTCAAAAGACAAATTAAAGCTCTGAGTCAAGGGTTGGAAGACAATTTTTCAGGCAAATGGAATTCAGAAGAACAGAGGAGTTGCAATCTTATTTTCAGATACATGTGGATTTAAAGCAATTAAAGTAAAAAAAGACAAAGATGGTGACTTTATATTGGTCAAGGGAAAAATACAACAAGAAGATGTTTCAATTCTAAATATCTATGCACCCAATTTAAATGCTCTCAGATTCTTGAAACAGACCTTACTCAGTCTGAGGAATATGATATCTGATGATACCATAATAACAGGGGACCTTAACACTCCTCTTAAAGAGCTGGAAAGATCCTCTAAACAGAAATTAAACAAGGATATAAGAGATTTAAATGAGACCCTAGAACAACTGTGCTTGATAGACGCATAGAGAAAACTCTATCCCAAAGATAAAAAATATACATTTTTCTCATCACCCCATGAAACATTCTGCAAAATTGATCATATCCTGGGACACAAAACAAATATCAACAGAAGCAAAAGAATTGAAATTTTACCTTGTATCTTCTCAGACCATAATGCAGTAAAGGTGGAACTCAACTCTAACAAAAATGCTCGACCCCACCCAAAGGCATGGAAATTAAACAATCTTCTGTTAAATAACAGATGGGTGCAGGAAGAAATAAAACAGGAAATCATTAACTTCCTTGAGCATAACAACAATGAAGACACAAGCTACCAAAACCTGTGGGATACTGCAAAAGCAGTTTTGAGAGGAAAATTCATCGCTTCAGATGCCTACATTCGAAAAACAGAAAGAGAGCACATCAACAATCTCACAAGAGATCTTATGGAATTGGAAAAAGAAGAACAATCTAAGCCTAAACTCAGTAGAAGAAAAGAAATATCCAAAATCAAATCAGAGATCAATGAAATTGAAAACAAAAGAATCATTCAGAAAATTAATGAAACAAGGAGTTGGTTTTTTGAAAAAATAAATAAAATTGATAAACCATTGGCAAGACAAACGAGGAATAGAAAAGTAAAATCTCTAGTACCCTCAATCAGAAATGATAAAGGGGAGTGGGAGACAAGATGGCGGACTGAAGCCAGCTTTCAACAAAGGCTCCCGTCCAGAAGGAGAGTTAAGGGATAGGAATATAGTAAGTATCCTGGTGGACTTGAGCCTCACCAAGAGAGAAGGCTGAAGAACGCACATCAACACCACTGAGGCAAGTTGTGATCACAAGGACACAAACAAAAGGTACAAAATCCACCACCAAGCGGACGGGAGTCCCCCTCCCCCATGAGACCGGCTCTAGAGCCCCACAATTGAACAAGCGGGCAGAAATTAAAGGCCCTCCCACTCCACTCCACGGGAGAGACCTTCTAAAAACTGGACCTACCTCACCTACTGGGGTGCCGTGGCGTTCTCCTGCCGGACATAGGGCTGAATAAAACTTTGGGAATCCTTTGCCGGCAACCCTGAATCCCCGGCGCTCCCCTCCCGCCCACTGAGGTCTGGAGGCCTGTCCGCCAGGACTTTGGATCCTTGGGTGATTTCTCAAGGGGAGTGGACAGTCCCCGAGTTGCGACTGGTCAGCATTGACTCTGAGGCGCGCCGAGTGAGGAGAGGGCACCGGGCTGAGGGGGAGTCACGCCTCGCGGCACTTCCCTGCGGTGCAGTGCACCAACCCTCCCCGGGCATATGGGGCCCAAGACTGAATCAGACTCTGGCCTCCCCGCTGAGAGCTGAGAACCCCTACTCTCACTCGGAGTCTGAGGGCCTATCCCCCAGGAGTTCGGCTCCTTGGGTGATTTCTCGAGGGGAGTGCACAGTGCCTGAGCTGCGTCAGGTCAGCGCTGACTCTAGGACACGTGAGCGAGGAGAGGGCACTCTGCTGAGGGGAAATCAAGCCTTGGCGGCACTTCCCTGCGGTGCAGTGCAGGAGCCCTCCCCGAACCGTAGTATTGCGTGAAACTGAATGAAACTCTAGCTTACCCCGCCCCACTCCCAATCCGGGTCTGGGGGCCCATCCCCCAAGAGCTCTGATTCTTGGGGGATCTCTTAAGGTGTGTGGACCCAGCACAAACTGCGGCCGCTCAGTGCTGACTCTGGGGCGCGGGACAGAGGAGAAAAGGGTCGCCTGAGTGCCCACACCAGAGCAGCAGTTCCCTGGAGGTAGATCAACAGCCGTTTTTCTTTAACGGCAGAACGCTCACTTCTGGATATTCTGAGGCCACACCCCCTGTCTCCCTGGCCAACCAGAGGAGGCCACCGGTGACACGGCTCACAAACCCGGAAGCCTCCAGGGCGGGCCGACCCAGAGAGGTGTTCAAACGCAATTCTCCAGCAGCAAAGACGTTTGAACTCAAAACAGCCCGTCTCCTGTAGGCGACGACAGGAACAGAGACAGAACCTCACAAAGTTGTCTGTTCTGTTCTGTTCTGTTAGCAGCATGCATCAGGGACGGGGCTAAGCCTGAGTGAACACCTCCTTCCCATCACCTGCATCAAACACTCAAAGATGTCAGGCCCCATCTCCTCCTGCTAGATAGCGGCAGTCTGCGGGGGCCTGGCAGACTTCCTTGCGATTCAGGCAAGTGCAAACCCCTGGAGTGTCTGTTCACTGCAGGCAACTGGGTTAGCCATCTGCAGAGATACCAGTGACTGGGTCCGACGGAGGGGCAAAGTGGGGAAGGAGACGTCAACCTTCCCAGACTGCTCTGTTTGCTGGGTGGCTCCTCCTGACTCCACGCTGCACTGGGGTGAGCCGTGTCAGAGGAGTCACCAGGCCCCTGTGATCCAGTTCCCAGAGACCTCTTGAACCCTTCCACCCGAGACAAGTGCCGATTGAGACAGTTTATTTGGACCTTTTGAACTGGGCTAATAGACTGAGGACTCTTCAGGCGGTGCCCTGGGTGTGCGATTGTAGGAAGGTTTGATTCTCCTTTTCCAACTGGGGCCAGAGGTGGGCAGGCGGGGTGACTTAATTGCTGATTTTTCCACACAGCTGAGACTTCAAGCCAGAGTAGAAGTTGCAATAGGATCGAACAGAAACCAGCTGAAAACAAGACAGAACCACTTTGCTCCACCACACCAGACAGGGCCCCAGTTTCTCAGGCCACAACACTGTACGGGCCCTCGATAAAACCCCAGGGGAAAAACCAAAGGGAGTAAACCATGGGGTGGAATCAGCGGAAAAACTCTGGTAACATGAATAACCAGAATAGATCAACCCCCCCAAGAAAAGATACGGCAGATGTGATTGAAGATCCCATTCATAAACAACTGGCTGAGATGTCAGAAGTCGAATTCAGAATTTGGTTTGCAGACAAGATTAATAAAATGGAATTAGGAATTCGAGGAGAAATTCAAAAATTGTCTCAAGAATTTAACGAATTTAAAGACAAAACCACCAAAGACTTAGACACACTGAAACAAGAACTTACAGCCCTCAAAGATATGAAAAATACAGTAGAATCCCTCAGTAACAGAATGGAGCAAGCAGAAGAAAGGATTTCTGACATTGAAGATAAAGTCTTCGAACGCTCCCAATCTCTCAAAGAGGAAGAGAAATGGAGAGCAAAAACGGATTACTCACTCAGAGAGCTCTCAGATAATTCGAAAAAAAACAACATAAGGGTTATAGGAATTTCGGAGAATGATGAAGTGGCTGCCAAGGACACAGAGGCCCTTCTACATGAAATTATGAAAGAAAATTTTCCAGACATGCCTAGAGAATCTGAAATTCAGATAGCAGACAGCTTCAGAACCCCAGCACGATTCAACCCCAATAAGCCATCTCCCAGACATATCATAATTAGCTTCACTAAAGTTAACATGAAAGAGAAGATTCTCAAAGCAGCCCGGCGAAAGAAAACTATAACGTACAAAGGTAAGAATATTAGAATAACTGCAGATCTCTCTGCTGAAACTTTTCAAGCAAGAAGAGGCTGGTCATCAACTTTTAATCTCCTAAAGCAAAAAAACTTTCAACCCAGGATCTTGTATCCAGCTAAACTGAGTTTCATCTATGATGGAGAAATTAAATACTTCAATGACATTCATATGTTGAAAAAATTTGCCATAAGTAAACCAGCTCTTCAGGATGTTCTCAGACCTATCCTCCACAATGACCAACCCAATCCTATACCACAAAAGTAAACTCACTCAGAAACTTCGGATCAAACTCCAACTTCCACACTGGCGAAAGGATTAAAAATGTCCACTGGACCTTTGAAAAACTCGATACCCAAAATTCCACCAGATTTATCAATACTCTCCATCAATGTGAATGGCTTAAACTGTCCTCTAAAGAGGCATAGGTTAGCTGACTGGATACAAAAACTCAAGCCAGATATTTGTTGCATACAAGAGTCACATCTCAACTTAAAAGACAAATACAGACTCAGGGTGAAAGGATGGTCATCCATATTTCAGGCAAATGGTAATCAGAAAAAAGCAGGTGTTGCAATTTTATTTGCAGATACAGTAGGCTTTAAACCATCAAAAGTAAGGAAGGACAAGAATGGTCACTTCATATTTGTTAAGGGTAATACTCAATATGACGAGATCTCAATTATTAATATCTATGCACCCAACCAGAATGCACCTCAATTTATAAGAGAAACTCTAACAGACATGAGTAACTTGATTTCCTCCAGCTCCATAATCATTGGAGATTTCAACACTCCCTTGGCAGTGTTGGATCGATCCTCCAGAAAGAAGCTGAGCAAAGAAATCTTAGATTTAAAACTAACCATCTAATATTTAGATTTAGCAGACATCTACAGAACATTTCATCCCAACAAAACTGAATACACATACTTCTCATCAGCCCACGGAACTTACTCCAAAATTGATCACATTTTAGGTCACAAGTCTAACCTCAGTAAATTTAAAGGAATAGAAATTATTCCATGCATCTTCTCGGACCATCATGGAATAAAACTTGAATTGAGTAACAACAGGAATCTGCATACCCATACAAAAACATGGAAGTTAAATAACCTTATGCTGAATGATAGCTGGGTAAGAGATGAGATTAAGAAAGAAATCACCAATTTTTTGGAACAAAATGACAATGAAGACACAAGCTATCAGAACCTCTGGGACACTGCAAAGGCAGTTCTAAGAGGGAAATTTATAGCACTGCAAGCCTTCCTCAAGAGAACGGAAAGAGAAGAAGTTAACAACTTAATGGGACATCTCAAGCAACTGGAAAAGGAAGAACATTCCAACCCCAAACCCAGTAGAAGAAAAGAAATAACCAAAATTAGAGCAGAATTAAATGAAATTGAAAACAAAAGAATAATACAACAGATCAATAAATCAAAAAGCTGCTTTTTTGAAAAGGTCAATAAAATAGATAAACCTCTGGCCAACCTAATCAGGAAAAAAAGAGTAAAATCTCTAATATCATCAATCAGAAACAACAAAGACGAAATAACCACAGACTCATCAGAAATCCAAAAAATCCTTAATGAATATTACAAGAAACTTTATTCTCAGAAATATGAAAATCTGAAGGAAATAGACCGATACTTGGAAGCACGCCACCTTCCAAGACTTAACCAGAATCAAGTAGAAATGTTGAACAGACCCATATCAAGTTCAGAAATAGTATCAACTATACAAAACCTCCCTAAAAAGAAAAGCCCGGGACCAGATGGTTTCACGTCAGAATTCTACCAAACCTTTAAAGAGGAATTAGTACCTATATTACTCAACCTGTTCCAAAAGGTAGAAAAAGAAGGAAGACTACCCAACACGTTCTATGAAGCAAACATCACCCTGATCCCCAAACCAGGAAAAGACCCAACAAGAAAAGAAAATTATAGACCAATATCACTAATGAATATAGATGCAAAAATATTCAACAAGATCCTAACAAACAGAATCCAACAACACATCAAACAAATTATACATCATGACCAAGTTGGTTTTATCCCAGGGTCTCAAGGCTGGTTCAATATACGTAAATCTATAAATGTAATTCAGCACATAAACAAATTAAAAAACAAAGACCATATGATTCTCTCAATTGATGCAGAAAAAGCTTTTGATAATATCCAGCATCCCTTCATGATCAGAACACTCAAGAAAATTGGTCTAGAAGGGACTTTTCTTAAACTGCTAGAGGCTATCTACAGCAAACCCACAGCCAATATCATATTGAATGGAGTTAAATTGGAATCATTTCCACTCAGATCAGGAAACAGACAAGGCTGCCCATTGTCTCCATTGCTTTTCAACATTGTAATGGAAGTTTTAGCCACCACAATTAGGGAAGAAAAGGCGATCAAGGGTATCCGTATAGGGTCAGAAGAGATCAAACTCTTGCTCTTCGCAGATGATATGATTGTGTATCTGGAAAACACTAGGGACTCTACTACAAAACTCCTAGAAGTGATCAAGGAATACAGCAGCGTCTCAGGTTACAAAATCAACATTCATAAATCGGTAGCTTTTATATACACCAACAACAGTCAAATTGAAAAAGCAGTTAAGGACTCTATCCCATTCACAGTAGTGCCAAAGAAGATGAAATATTTGGGAATTTACCTAACAAAAGACGTGAAAGATCTCTATAAAGAGAACTATGAAACTCTAAGAAAAGAAATAGCTGAAAATGTTAACAAATGGAAAAACATACCATGCTCATGGCTAGTAAGAATCAACATTATCAAAATGTCCATACTACCCAAAGCAATATATAATTTCAACGCACTCCCTATTAAAGCTCCACTGTCATATTTTAAAGATCTTGAAAAAACATTACTTCGTTTTATACAGAATCAGAAAAAGACCTCGAATAGACAAGACATTACTCAGAAATAAAAACAAAACAGGAGGAATCACACTACCAGACCTCAGACTTTACTACATATCGATCGTGATCAAAACAGCATGGTATTGGCACAAAAACAGAGAAGTAGATATCTGGAATAGAATAGAGAACCAAGAGACGAATCCAGCTACTTACCGCTATTTGATTTTTGACAAGCCAATTAAAAACATTCAGTGGGGAAAAGATTCCCTATTTAACAAATGGTGCTGGGTGAACTGGCTGGCAACCTGCAGAAGACTGAAATTGGACCCACACCTTTCACCATTAACTAAGATAGACTCTCATTGGATTAAAGATTTAAACTTAAAACATGAAACTATAAAAATACTAGAGGAGAATGCAGGGAAAACCCTTGAAGAAATTGGTCTGGGTGAGTATTTCATGAGGAGAACCCCCCGGGCAATTGAAGCAGCTTCAAAAATACACTACTGGGACTTGATCAAACTAAAAAGCTTCTGCACAGCTAAGAACACAGTAAGCAAAGCAAGCAGACAGCCCTCAGAATGGGAGAAGATATTTGCAGGGTATATCTCTGACAAAGGTTTAATAACCAGAATCCACAGAGAACTCAAACGCATCAGCAAGAAAAAAACAAGGGATCCCATCGCAGGCTGGGCAAGGGATTTGAAGAGAAACTTCTCTGAAGAAGACAGGCGCACGGCCTTCAGACATATCAAAAAATGCTCATCATCTTTAATCATCAGAGAAATGCAAATCAAAACTACTTTGAGATATCATCTAACTCCAATGAGACTAGCCTATATCACAAAATCTCAAGACCAGAGATGTTGGCGTGGATGCGGAGAAAAGGGAACACTTCTGCACTGCTGGTGGGAATGCAAATTAATACATTCCTTTTGGAGGGATATATGGAGAACACTCAGAGATCTAAAAATAGATCTGCCATTCAATCCTGTAATTCCTCTGCTGGGCATATACCCAGAAGACCAAAAATCACAACATAACAAAGATATTTGTACCAGAATGTTTATTGCAGCCCAATTCATAATAGCTAAGTCATGGAAAAAGCCCAAGTGCCCATCGATCCCCGAATGGATTAATAAATTGTGGTATATGTATACCATGGAATACTATGCAGCCTTAAAGAAAGATGGAGACTTTACCTCTTTCATGTTTACATGGATGGAGCTGGAACATATTCTTCTTAGTAAAGTATCCCAAGAATGGAAGAAAAAATACCCAATGTACACAGCCCTACTATGAAACTAATTTGGGACTCTCACATGAAAGCTATAACCCAGCTACAACTTAACAATAAGGGGAAGTGGGAAAGGGGGGGTTGGGTAGAAAGAGGGGAATCGGTGGGATCACACCTGTGGTGCATATTACAGGGGTATTTGTGAAACTTGGTAAATGTAGAATGTAAATGTTTTGGCACAGTAACTGAGATAACGCCAGAAAGGCTATGTTAACCACTGTGATAAAAATGTGTCAAATGGTTTATGAAGTGAGTGTATGATGCCCCATAATCATATCATTGTATACAGTTATGATTTAATTAAAAAATTAAAAAAAAAGAAGGATGAAAAGCAAATCCTTGTGGCAAATGAGAAAAAAAAAAAAAAGAAATGATAAAGGGGAAATAACAAATGATCCCACAGAGATACAAGAGATCATCTCTGAATACTACCAGAAACTCTATGCCCAGAAATTTGACAAGGTGAAAGAAATGGATCAATATTTGGAATCACACCCACTCCATAGACTCACCCAGGAAGCAATAGAGCTCCTAAACAGACCAATTTCAAGCACTGAGATCAAAGAAACAATAAAAAATCTTCCAACCAAAAAATGCCCTAGTCCAGATAGCTTCACTCCAGAATTCTATCAAACCTTCAAGGAAGAGCTTATTCCTGTACTGCAGAAATTATTCCAAAAAATTGAGGAAGAAGGAATCTTCCCCAACACATTCTATGAAGCAAATATCACCCTTATACCAAAACCAAGAAAAGACCCAAACAAAAAGGAGAATTTCAGAACAATCTCACTCATGAATATAGATGCAAAAATTCTCAACAAAATCCTAGCCAATAGATTACAGCTTATCATCAAAAAAGTCATTCATCATGATCAAGTAGGCTTCATCCCAGGGATGCAAGGCTGGTTTAACATACGCAAGTCTATAAACGTTATCCACCATATTAACAGAGGCAAAAATAAAGATCACATGATCCTCTCAATAGATGCAGAAAAAGCATTTGATCAAATCCAGCATCCTTTTCTAATTAGAACACTGAAGAGTATAGGCATAGGTGGCACATTTCTAGAACTGATTGAAGCTATCTATGACAAACCCACAGCCAATATTTTACTGAAGGGAGTGAAACTGAAAGCTTTTCCTCGTAGAACTGGAACCAGACAAGGTTGACCTCTGTCACCTTTACTATTCAATGTAGTGCTGGAAGTTCAAGCCAATACAATTAGGCAAGACAAGGAAATAAAGGGAATCCAAATGGGAGCAGAGGAGGTCAAACTCTCCCTCTTTGCTGACGACATAATCTTATATTTAGAGAACCCCAAAGACTCAACCACAAGACTCCTAGAAGTCATCAAAAAATACAGTAATGTTTCAGGATATAAAATCAATGTCCACAAGTCAGTAGCCTTTGTGTACACCAATAACAGTCAAGATGAGAAGCTAATTAAGGACACAACTCCCTTCACCATAGTTTCAAAGAAAATGCAATACCTAGGAGTATACCTAATGAAGGAGGTTAAGGACCTCTATAAAGAAAACTATGAAATCCTCAGAAAGGAAATAGCAGAGGATATTAACAAATGGAAGAACATACCATGCTCATGGACGGGAAGAATCAACATTGTTAAAATGTCTATACTTCCCAAAGCAATCTACCTATTCAATGCCATTCCTATCAAAATACCAACATCGTACTTTCAAGATTTGGAAAAAATGATTCTGCGTTTTGTATGGAAACGGAAAAAACCCCGTATAGCTAAGGCAGTTCTCTTTAACAAAAATAAAGCTGGGGGCATCAGCATGCCAGATTTTAGTCTGTACTAGAAAGCCATAGTGCTCAAGACAGCATGGTACTAGCACAAAAACAGAGACATAGACACTTTGAATTGAATTGAAAACCAAGAAATGAAACTAACATCTTACAACCACCTAATCTTTGATAAACCAAACAAGAACATACCTTGGGGGAAAGACTCCCTATTCAATAAATGGTGTTGGGAGAACTGGATGTCTACATGTAAAAGACTGATACTGGACCCACACATTTCCCCACTCACAAAAATTGATTCAAGATGGATAAAGGACTTAAATTTAAGGCATCAGACAATAAAAATCCTCCAAGAAAGCATAGGAAAAACATTGGAAGATATTGGCCTGGGGAAAGACTTCATGAAGAAGACTGCCATGGCAATTCCAACAACAACAAAAACAAACAAATGGGACTTCATTAAACTAAAAAGCTTCTGTACAGCTAAGGAGAGAATAACCAAAGCAAAGAGACAACCTACACAATGGGAAAGGATATTTGCATATTTTCAATCAGACAAAAGCTTGATAACTAGGATCTATAGAGAACTCAAATTAATCCACATGAAAAAAGCCAACAATCCCTTATATCAATGGGCAAGAGACATGAATAGAACTTTCTCTAAAGACGACAGACGAATGGCTAAAAAACACATGAAAAAATGTTCATCATCTCTATATATTAGAGAAATATAAATCAAAACAACCCTGAGATATCATCTAACCCCAGTGACAATGGCCCACATCACAAAATCTCAAAACTGCAGATGCTGGCGTGGATGTGGAGAGAAGGGAACACTTTTACACTGCTGGTGGGACTGCAAACTAGTACAACCTTTCTGGAAGGAAGTATGGACAAACCTCAAAGCACTCAAGCTTGACCTCCCATTTGATCCTGCAATCCCATTACTGGGCATCTACCCAGAAGGAAAAAATTCCTTTTATCATAAGGACACTTGTACTAGACTGTTTATTGCAGCTCAATTTACAATCGCCAAAATGTGGAAACAGCCTAAATGCCCACCAATCCAGGAATGGATTAACAAGCTGTGGTATATGTATACCATGGAATACTATTCAGCCATTAAAAAAAAATGGAGACTTTACATCCTTTGTATTAACCTGGATGGACATGGAAGACATTATTCTTAGTAAAGCATCACAAGAATGGAGAAGCATGAATCCTATGTACTCAATTTTGATATGAGGACAATTAATGACAATTATGGTTATGGAGGGGGGGAAAGAAAGAGGTAAGGAGGGAGGTGGCTGGGCCCTTGGTGTGTGTTACACTTTATGGGGGCAAGACATGATTGCAAGAGGGACTTTACCTAACAATTGCAATCAGTGTAACCTGGCTTGTTGTACCCTCAATGAATCCCCAACAATAAAAAAAAAAAAAGAAAAAAAGAAAAAGGATCTGTGTGGAAAAGTTTGAACTTAAAAAACAAAACAACAATCAACAACATCAAAATAAACAAAAAAAAAACAACCAAACCAAAAAAAAAAAAAAAAACTACCAAAAACAAAGCAATATGTATATGTTATTGAATATTGTCTGGGCAACACGTGGTCTTCTGGGGTATGAGATGTTAATCACAGTTCTGATACGACTGGCGGCTGCTAGTTTCTCAAACCCCAGCAGGTAGACACCCTAAATCTCTCTTCAGCCCACTTAAAAGACACTTTAACTTGCTCACTTGCTGAGCAGAAGCTTTCCCAGGGAAGTGCTTGTCGCTCGAATCACTGCTGAAGTGGCTATCCACTTACCCTGTGTGCCAAAACTGTTCTCCCTCTGCCCCTGAGGTTTATGGCTGCAAGGCGGCTCAGAACCCCCCCTTAGGCTACTTGGTCACTGGGTTACCAGCTCCCACCCAATTCTAGCTCTGCGACCCTGAGGGCGGAGCTTGCCGGGGCAGATCACTCACAATGGCTGCCTGTGACCCAGAGCCAAACACTATTAGCTCCGTCTGGCTCAGCGGCTCAGACTGGGGCCCTAGACAATGGCCAAAGTTCTCCGCACTCCCGCTCAGGCTCTCCCCACGGCATTTCAGCTGAGTGCCAAGTCCAAAGACACCAAAACAGTTCACAGGTAAGGCCTTTCTGGTCTGCAGTCTCGCTGCTACTGAACTTACAGTTGCGGGCGTGTTTAGACGGATTGAACACACACGACCACTTGCCGGTTTTCCATTGTTTTAGTCCTCCTCTTGGGGTCCAGAAGTCTCTCGCTGACTCCCTGTATCCTCTCAGGGGTGATGATAGGCAGATCCCACCAACCAGAGATGCCTGGAGTCCTATCTCCCCAGACTCAAGATGCAAGGAAGCTGTTACTCGGCTGCCATCTTGCTCCGCCTCCTCCGCACAAAATAACTTTCAACCCCAGTCCTCTATCCAGCTAAACTGAGTTTCATTTATGATGGAGAACTTAAATACTTTAATGACATTCATATGTTGAAGACATTTGCCATGACCAAACCAGCTCTTCAGGATATTCTCAGATCTATCTTCCATAATGACCAACCCAATGCTCTACCACAAAAGTAAACTCACTCAGAAACTTTTGATCAAACTCCAACTTCCACACTGGTGAAAAGATTAAAAATGTCCACTGGACTTTCAAAAAACTCAATACTCAGAATTGCACCAGACTTATCAATATTCTCCATTAATGTGAATGGCTTAAACTGTCCTCTAAAGAGGCATAGGTTAGCTGACTGGATACAAAAACTCAGGCCAGATATTTGTTGCATACAAGAGTCACTTCTTACCTTAAAAGACAAATATAGACTCAGGGTGAAAGGATGGTCATCCATATTTCAGGCAAATGGTAATCAGACAAAAGCAGGTGTTGCAATTTTATTTGCAGATACAATAGGTTTTAAACCAACAAAATTAAGGAAGGATAAGAATGGTCACTTCAAATTTGTTAAGTGTAATACTCAATATGATGAGATTTCAATTATTAATATCTATGCACCCAACCAGACTGCACCTCAATAGGCTTTAAACCAACAAAAGTAAGGAAGGATAAGAATGGTCACTTCAAATTTGTTACGGGTAATACTAAATATGATGAGATTTCAATTATTAATGTGTATGCATCCAACCAGTATGCATCTCAATTTATAAGAGAAACTCTAACAGACATGAGCAACTTGATTTCCTCCAGCTCCATAATAGTCAGAGATTTCAACACTCTTTTGATAGTGTTGGATTGATCCTCCAATAAGAACCTGAGCAAAGAAATATTAGCTTTAAACCTAACCATCTAACATTTGGATTTAGCAGACACCTACAGAACATTTCATCCCAACAAAACTAAATGCACATACTTCTCATCAGCCCACGGAACATACTCCAAAATTGATCACATCTTCAGTCACAAGTCTAACCTCAGTAAATTTAAAGGAATAGAAATTATTCCTTCCATCTTCTTGGACCACCATGGAATAAAACTTGAGCTGAGTAAGAACAAGAATCTGCATACTCATACAAAAACATGGAAGTTAAATAACCTTATGCTGAATGATACCTGGGTCAGAGATGAGATTAAGAAGGAAATTGCCAAATTTTTGGAACAAAACAACAATGAAGACACGAATTATCAGAACCTCCGGGATAGCACAAAGGCAGTCCTAAAAGGGAAATTAATAGCACTACAAGCCTTCCTCAAAAGAACGGAAAGAGAGGAAGTTAACAACGTAATGGGACATCTCAAGCAACTGGAAAAGGAAGAACATTCCAACCCCAAACCAAGTAGAAGAAAAGAAATAACCAAAATTAGAGCAGAATTAAATGAAATTGAAAACAAAGGAATTATACAACAGATCAATAAATCAAAAAGTTGGTTTTTTGAAAAGGTCAATAAAATAGATAAACCTTTGACCAACCTAATCAGGAAAAAAAGAGTAAAATCTCTAATCTCATCAATCAGAAATGACAAAGATGAAATAACAACAGACTCCTCAGAAATTCAAAAAATCTCTAATGAATGTTGCAAGAAACTCTATTCTCAGAAATATGAAAATCTGAAGGAAATAGACCGATACTTGGAAGCATGTCACCTTCCAAGACTTAGCCAGAATCAAGTGGAAATGTTGAACAGGCCCATATCAAGTTCTGAAATAGCATGAACCATACAAAACCTCCCTAAAAAGAAAAACCCTGGACCAGATGGTTTCACATAAGAATTCTACCAAAACTTTAAAGAGGAATTAGTACCTATATTACTCAACCTGTTCCAAAAGGTAGAAAAAGAAAAAAGACTACCCAACATGTTCTATTAAGCAAACTTCACCCTGATCCCCAAACCAGGAAATGACCCAACAAGAAAATTATAGACCAATATCACTAATGAATATAGATGCAAAAATATTCAACAAGATCCTAACAAACAGAATCCAGCAACACATCAAACAAATTATACATCATGACCAAGTCGGTTTTATCCCAGGGTCTCAAGGCTGGTTCAATATACGTAAATCTATAAATGTAATTCAGCACATAAACAAGTTAAAAAACAAAGACCATATGATTCTCTCAATCGATGCAGAAAAAGCTTTTGATAATATCCAGCATCCCTTCATGATCAGAACACTTAAGAAAATTGGTATAGAAGGGACATTTCTTAAGCTGATAGAGGCCATAACAGCAAACCCACAGCCAATATCATATTAAATGGCATTAAATTGGAATCATTTCCACTCAGATCAGGAACCAGACAAGGCTGCCCATTGTCTCCATTGCTCTTTAACATTGTAATGGAAGTTTTAGCCACTGCAATTAGGGAAGAAAAGGCGATCAAGGGTATCCATATAGGGTCAGAAGAGATCAAACTTTCACTCTTCGCAGATGATATGATTGTATATCTGGAAAACACTAGAGATTCTACTACAAAACTCTTAGAAGTGATCAAGGAATACAGCAGCATCTCAGGTTACAAAATCAACATTCATAAATAGGTAGCCTTTATTTTTACCAACAACAGTCAAGATGAAAAAGCATTTAAGGACTCTATCCCATTCACAGTAGTGCCAAAGAAGATGAAATACTTGGGGGGTTTTCTAACAAAGGTCGTGAAAGATCTCTACAATGAGAACTATGAAACTCTAAGAAAATAAATAGCTGAAAATGTTAACAAATGGAAAAACATACCATTCTCATGGCTGGGAAGAATAAACATCATTAAAATGTCTATACTACCCAAAGCAATATATAATTTTAATGCAATCCCTATGAAAGCTCCACTGTCATATTTTAAGATCTTGAAAAAACAATACTTCGTTTTTATGGAATCATAAAAAACCGCGAATAGCCAAGACATTACTCAGAAATAAAAACAAAGCAGGAGGACTCACACTACCAGACCTCAGACTATACTACAAATCGATAGTGATCAAAACAGCATGGTACTGGCACAAAAACAGAGAAGTAGATGTCTGGAAGAGAATAGAGAACCAAGAGATGAATCCAGCTACTTACCATTATTTCATCTTTGACAAGCCAATTAAAAACATTCAGTGGGGAAAAGATCCCCTATTTAACAAATGGTGCTGGGTGAACTGGCTGGCAATCTGCAGAAGACCGAAACTGGACCCACACCTTTCACCATTAACTAAGATAGACTCTCACTGGATAAAAGATTTAAACTTAAGACATGAAACTATAAAAATACTAGAAGAGAGTGCAGGCAAAACCCTTGAAGAAATCAGTCTGGGTGAGTATTTTATGAGGAGGACCCCCCGGGCAATTGAAGCAGCTTCAAAAATACTCTACTGGGATCTGATCAAACTAAAAACTTCTGCACAGCCAAGAACATAGTAAGTAAAACAAGGAAACAGCCCTCAGAATGGGAGAATATATTTACAGGTTATGTCTCCGACAAAGGTTTAATAACCAGAATCCATAGAGAACTCAAACGTATAAGCAAGAAAAGAACAAGTGATCCCATCTCAGGCTGGGCAAAGGACTTGAAGAGAAACTTCTCTGAAGAAGACAGTCACGCAGCCTACAGACATATGAAAAATGCTCATCATCTTTAATAATCAGAGAAATGCAAATCAAAACTACTTTGAGATATCATCTAACTCCGGTAAGATTAGCCTATATCACAAAATCCCAAGACAAGAGATGTTGGCGGGGATTTGGAGAAAAGGGAACACTTCTACACTGCTGGTCGGAATGCAAATTAATACATTTCTTTTGGAGATTTAGAGAACACTTAGAGATCGAAAAATAGATCTGCCATTCAATCCTATAATTCCTCTACTAGGCATATTCCCAGAAGACAAAAAATCACATCATAACAAAGATATTTGTACCAGAATGTTTATTGCAACCCAATTCATAATTGCTAAGTCATGGAAAAAGCCCACGTGCCCATTGATCCATTAGTCCAATTTATGGATTAATAAACTGTGGTATATGTACACCATGGAATATTATGCAGCCTTAAAGAAAGATGGAGAGGAGTGGTGTGGGGGAGAGAGACAAGATGGCGGATTGAAGCCAGCTTTCAACAGAGGCTCCCGTCCAGAAGGAGAGTTAAGGGACAGGAATGTAGTAAGTATCCTGGTGGACTTGAGCCTCACCAAGAGAGAAGGTTGAAGAATGCACATCAACACTGCTGAGGCAAGCTGTGATCACAAGGACGCAAACAAAAGGTATAAAATCCACCACCAAGAGGACGGGAGTCCCCCTCCCCCATGGGACTGGCTCAAGAGCCCCACAATTAAACAAGCGGGCAGAAATTAAAGGCCCTCCCACTACACTCCACGGGAGAGACCTTCTAAAAACTGGACCTACCTCCCCTACTGGGGTGCCGTGGCGTTCTCCTGCCAGGCATAAAACGGAATAAAATTTTGGGAATCCTTCGCCGGCAAACCTCCCAGCACTCCCCTCCCGCCCACTGAGGTCTGGAGGCCTGTCCCCCAGGAGTTCGGATCCTTGGGTGATTTCTCAAGGGGAGTGGACAGTCCCCGAGTTGTGACTGGTCAGCATTGACTCTGAGGCGCGCAAGTGAGGAGAGGGCACCAGGCTGAGGGGGAGTCACGCCTCGCGGCACTAACCTGTGGTGCAGTCCAGCAACCCTCCCCGGGCACAAGACTGAATAAGACTCTAGCTTCCCCGCTGGGAGCTGAGAGCCCCTACTCTCACTCGGGGTCTGAGGGCCTATCCCCCAGGAGTTCGGATCCTTGGGTGATATCTCGAGGGGAGTGCACAGTGCCTGAGCTGCATCAGGTCAGCGCCGACTCTGGGACACGTGAGCGAGGAGAGGGCACTCTGCTGAGGGGAAATCAAGCCTTGGCATCACTTCCCTGCGGTGCAGTGCAGGAGCCCTCCCCGGGCCGTATTGTTGCCTAAAACTGAATGAAACTCTAGCTTCTGCCCCCCCACTCCCATTCGGGGTCTGGGGGCCTATCTCCCAAGAGTTCTGATTCTTGGGGAATCTCTTGAGGGGTGTGGACCCAGCACAAACTGCGGCCGCTCAGTGCTGACTCTGGGGCGCGAGACAGAAGAGAAAAGGGTCGCCTGAGTGCCCACACCAGAGCAGCAGTTCCCTGGAGGTAGATCAACAGCCGTTTTTTCTTTAACGGCAGAACGCTCACTTCTGGATATTCTGAGGCCACACCCCCTGTCTCCCTGGGCAACCAGAGGAGGCCACCAGTGAGCGGGGGATTTCCTGACACTGCTCACAAACCCCGGAAGCTTCCAGGGCGGGGCTGACACAGAGAGGTGATCGGACTCAAACCTCCAACAGCAAAGACGTTTGAACTCAAAACAGCTCGTCTTCTTTAGGCGATTTCGACAGGAACAGAGACAGAACCCCGCAAAGTTGTCTGTTCTGTTCTGTTAGCAGCATCCATCAGGGATGGGGCTAAGCCTGAGTGAACACCTCCCTCCCATCACCTGCATCAAACACTCAAAGATGTCAGGCTCCATCTCCTCCTGCTAGATAGCGGCAGTCTGCGGGGGCCTGGCAGACTTCCTTGTGATTCAGGCAGGTGCAAACCCCTGGAGTGTCTGTTCACTGCAGGCAACTGGGTTAGCCATCTGCAGAGACACCAGTGACTGGGTCCGACGGAGGGGCAAAGTGGGGAAGGAGACGTTAACCTTCCTAGACTGCTCTGTTTGCTGGGTGGCTCCTCCTGACTCCACACTGCACTGGGGTGAGCCGTGTCAGAGGAGTCACCAGGCCCCTGTGATCCAGTTCCCAGAGACCTCTTGAACTCTCTCACCCGAGACAAGTGCCGATTGAGACAGTTGATTTGGACCTTTTGAACTGGGCTAATAGACTGAGGACTTTTCAGGCGGTGCCCTGGGTGTATGGTTGTAGGAAGGTTGATTCTCCTTTTCCAACTGGGGCCAGAGGTGGGCAGGCGGGGTGACTTAATTGCTGATTTTTCCACACAGCTGAGACTTCAAGCCAGAGTAGAAGTTGCAATAGGATCGAACAGAAACCAGCTGAAAACAAGACAGAACCACTTTGCTCCACCACACCAGACAGGGCCCCAGTTTCTCAGGCCACAACACTGTACGGGCCCTCAATAAAACCCCAGGGGAAAATCGAAAGGGAGTAAAATAACCATGGGGCGGAATCAGTGGAAAAACTCTGGTAACATGAATAACCAGAATAGATCAACCCCCCCAAGAAAAGATACGGCAGATGTGATTGAAGATCCCATTCATAAACAACTGGCTGAGATGTCAAAAATCGAATTCAGAATTTGGATTGCAGACAAGATTAATAAAATGGAATTAGGAATCCGAGGAGAAATTCAAAAATTGTCTCAAGAATTTAACGAATTTAAAGACAAAACCACCAAAGACTTAGACACACTGAAGCAAGAACTTACAGCCCTCAAAGATATGAAAAATACAGTAGAATCCCTCAGCAACAGAATGGAGCAAGCAGAAGAAAGGATTTCTGACATTGAAGATAAAGTCTTCGAACGCTCCCAATCTCTCAAAGAGGAAGAGAAATGGAGAGCAAAAACGGATCACTCGCTCAGAGAACTCTCAGATAATTCGAAAAAAAAGCAACATAAGGATTATAGGGAATTCTGAGCACGATGAAGTGGCCTCCAAGGGCACAGAGGCCCTTCTGCATGAAATTATGAAAGAAAATTTTCCAGACATGCCTAGAGAACCTGAAATTCAGATAGCAGACAGCTTCAGAACCCCAGCACGATTCAACCCCAATAAGTCATCCCCCAGACATATCATAATTAGCTTCACTAAAGTTAACATGAAAGAGAAGATTCTCAAAGCAGCCCGGCGAAAGAAAACTATAACGTACAAAGGTAAGAATATTAGAATAACTGCAGATCTCTCTGCTGAAACTTTTCAAGCAAGAAGAGGCTGGTCATCAACTTTTAATCTCCTAAAGCAAAAAAACTTTCAACCCAGGATCTTGTATCCAGCTAAACTGAGTTTCATCTATGATGGAGAAATTAAATACTTCAATGACATTCATATGTTGAAAAAATTTGCCATAAGTAAACCAGCTCTTCAGGATATTCTCAGACCTATCCTCCACAATGACCAACCCAATCCTATACCACAAAAGTAAACTCACTCAGAAACTTTTGATCAAACTCCAACTTCCACACTGGTGAAAAGATTAAAAATGTCCACTGGACTTTCAAAAAACTCAATACTCAGAATTGCACCAGATTTATCAATATTCTCCATTAATGTGAATGGCTTAAACTGTCCTCTAAAGAGGCATAGGTTAGCTGACTGGATACAAAAACTCAGGCCAGATATTTGTTGCATACAAGAGTCACTTCTTACCTTAAAAGACAAATATAGACTCAGGGTGAAAGGATGGTCATCCATATTTCAGGCAAATGGTAATCAGAAAAAAGCAGGTGTTGCACTTTTATTTGCAGATACAGTAGGCTTTAAACCATCAAAAGGAAGGAAGGACAAGAATGGTCACTTCATATTTGTTAAGGGTAATACTCAATATGATGAGATCTCAATTATTAATATCTATGCACCCAACCAGAATGCACCTCAATTTATAAGAGAAACTCTAACAGACATGAGTAACTTGATTTCCTCCAGCTCCATAATCGTCGGAGATTTCAACACTCCTTTGGCAGTGTTGGATCGATCCTCCAGAAAGAAGCTGAGCAAAGAAATCTTAGATTTAAACCTAACCATCTAATATTTAGATTTAGCAGACATCTACAGAACATTTCATCCCAACAAAACTGAGTACACATACTTCTCATCAGCCCACGGAACTTACTCCAAAATTGATCACATTTTAGGTCACAAGTCTAACCTCAGTAAATTTAAAGGAATAGAAATTATTCCATGCATCTTCTCGGACCATCATGGAATAAAACTTGAATTGAGTAACAACAGGAATCTGCATACCCATACAAAAACATGGAAGTTAAATAACCTTATGCTGAATGATAGCTGGGTCAGAGATGAGATTAAGAAAGAAATCGCCAATTTTTTGGAACAAAACGACAATGAAGACACAAACTATCAGAACCTCTGGGACACCGCAAAGGCACTTCTAAGAGGGAAATTTATAGCACTGAAAGCCTTCCTCAAGAGAACGGAAAGAGAGGAAGTTAACAACTTAATGGGACATCTCGAGCAACTGGAAAAGGAAGAACATTCCAACCCCAAACCCAGTAGAAGAAAAGAAATAACCAAAATTAGAGCAGAATTAAATGAAATTAAAAACAAAAGAATAATACAACAGATCAATAAATCAAAAAGCTGGTTTTTTGAAAAGGTCAATAAAATAGATAAACCTCTGGCAAACCTAATCAGGAAAAAAAGAGTAAAATCTCTAATATCATCAATCAGAAACAACAAAGACGAAATAACCACAGACTCATCAGAAATCCAAAAAGTCCTTAATGAATATTACAAGAAACTTCATTCTCAGAAATTTGAAAATCTGAAGGAAATACACCGATACTTGGAAGCACGCTGCCTTCCAAGACTTAACCAGAATCAAGTAGAAATGTTGAACAGACCCATATCAAGTTCAGAAATAGCATCAACTATACAAAACCTCCCTAAAAAGAAAAGCCCGGGACCAGATGGTTTCACGTCAGAATTCTACCAAACCTTTAAAGAGGAATTAGTACCTATATTACGCAACCTGTTCCAAAATGTAGAAAAAGAAGGAAGACTACCCAACACGTTCTATGAAGCAAACATCACCCTGATCCCCAAACCAGGAAAAGACCCAACAAGAAAAGAAAATTATAGACCAATATCACTAATGAATATAGATGCAAAAATATTCAACAAGATCCTAACAAACAGAATCCAGCAACACATCAAACAAATTATACATCATGACCAAGTTGGTTTTATCCCAGGGTCTCAAGGCTGGTTCAATATACGTAAATCTATAAATGTAATTCAGCACATAAACAAATTAAAAAACAAAGACCATATGATTCTCTCAATTGATGCAGAAAAAGCTTTTGATAATATCCAGCATCCCTTCATGATCAGAACACTCAAGAAAATTGGTCTAGAAGGGACTTTTCTTAAACTGATAGAGGCTATCTACAGCAAACCTACAGCCAATATCATATTGAATGGAGTTAAATTGGAATCATTTCCACTCAGATCAGGAACCAGACAAGGCTGCCCATTGTCTCCATTGCTTTTCAACATTGTAATGGAAGTTTTAGCCACCACAATTAGGGAAGAAAAGGCGATCAAGGGTATCCATATAGGGTCAGAAGAGATCAAACTCTCGCTCTTCGCAGATGATATGATTGTGTATGTGGAAAACACTAGGGACTCTACTACAAAACTCCTAGAAGTGATCAAGGAATACAGTAGCATCTCAGGTTACAAAATCAACATTCATAAATCGGTAGCCTTTATATACACCAACAACAGTCAAATTGAAAAAGCAGTTAAGGACTCTATCCCATTCACAGTAGTGCCAAAGAAGATGAAATATTTGGGAATTTACCTAACAAAAGACGTGAAAGATCTCTATAAAGAGAACTATGAAACTCTAAGAAAAGAAATAGCTGAAAATGTTAACAAATGGAAAAACATACCATGCTCATGGCTGGGAAGAATCAACATTATCCAAATGTCCATGCTACCCAAAGCAATATATAATTTCAACTCCCTGTTAAAGCTCCACTGTCATATTTTAAAGATCTTGAAAAAACATTACTTCGTTTTATATGGAATCAGAAAAAACCTCGAATAGCCAAGACATTAGTCAGAAATAAAAACAAAACAGGAGGAATCACACTACCAGACCTCAGACTTTACTACAAATCGATAGTGATCAAAACAGCATGGTATTGGCACAAAAACAGAGAAGTAGATATCTGGAACAGAATAGAGAACCAAGAGATGAATCCAGCTACTTACTGCTATTTTATTTTTGACAAGCCAATTAAAAACATTCAGTGGGGAAAAGATTCCCTATTTAACAAATGGTGCTGGGTGAACTGGCTGGCAACCTGCAGAAGACTGAAATTGGACCCACACCTTTCACCATTAACTAAGATAGACTCTCATTGGATTAAAGATTTAAACTTAAAACATGAAACTATAAAAATACTAGAGGAGAATGCAGGGAAAACCCTTGAAGAAATTGGTCTGGGTGAGTATTTCATGAGGAGAACCCCCCGGGCAATTGAAGCAGCTTCAAAAATACACTACTGGGACTTGATCAAACTAAAAAGCTTCTGCACAGCTAAGAACACAGTAAGCAAAGCAAGCAGACAGCCCTCAGAATGGGAGAAGATATTTGCAGGGTATATCTCTGACAAAGGTTTAATAACCAGAATCCACAGAGAACTCAAACGCATCAGCAAGAAAAAAACAAGGGATCCCATCGCAGGCTGGGCAAGGGATTTGAAGAGAAACTTCTCTGAAGAAGACAGGCGCACGGCCTTCAGACATATCAAAAAATGCTCATCATCTTTAATCATCAGAGAAATGCAAATCAAAACTACTTTGAGATATCATCTAACTCCAATAAGACTAGCCTATATCACAAAATCTCAAGACCAGAGATGTTGGCGTGGATGCGGAGAAAAGGGAACACTTCTGCACTGCTGGTGAGAATGCAAATTAATACATTCCTTTTGGAAAGATATATGGAGAACACTCAGAGATCTAAAAATAGATCTGCCATTCAATCCTGTAATTCCTCTGCTGGGCATATACCCAGAAGACCAAAAATCACAACATAACAAAGATATTTGTACCAGAATGTTTACTGCAGCCCAATTCATAATTGCTAAGTCATGGAAAAAGCCCAAGTGCCCATCGATCCACGAATGGATTAATAAGTTGTGGTATATGTATACCATGGAATACTATGCAGCCTTAAAGAAAGATGGCGACTTTATCTCTTTCATGTTTACATGGATGGAGCTGGAACATATTCTTCTTAGTAAAGTATCTCAAGAATGGAAGAAAAAGTACCCAATGTACACAGCCCTATGTACATTGGGCTATGAAACTAATTTGGGACTCTCACATGAAAGCTATAACCCAGCTACAACTTAACAATAGGGGGAAGTGGGAAAGGGGGGGTGGGTAGAGCGAGGGGGATCGGTGGGATCACACCTGTGGTGCATATTACAGGGGTATTTGCGAAACTTGGTAAATGTAGAATGTAAATGTTTTGGCACAGTAACTGAGATAACGCCGGAAAGGCTATGTTAACCACTGTGATAAAAATGTGTCAAATGGTTTATGAAGCGAGTGTATGATACCCCATGATCATATCAATGTATACAGTTATGATTTAATAAAAAATAAATAAATAAATAAATTCCCAGTGGTGAACTAAAAAAAAAAAAAAAAAGAAAGATGGAGAGTTTACCTCTTTCATGTTTACATGGATGGAGCTGGAACATATTCTTCTTAGTAAAGTATCTCAAGAATGGAAAAAATAGTATCCAACATACTCAGCCCTACTATGAAACTAATTTATGGCTTTCACATGAAAGCTATCACCCAGTTACAACCTAAGAAGAGGGGGAAGGGGAAAAGGGAGGAGAGGGAGTGGGGAGGTGGGCAAAGGGAGGGAGATTGGTGGGATTACACCTGCGGTGCATCTTACAAGGGTATATGTAAAACTTAGTAAATGTGGAATGTAAATGTCTTAGCACAATAACTAAGAGAATGCCAGGAAGGCTATGTTAACCAGTGTGATGAAAATGTGTCAAACGGTCTATGAAACCATGGTATGATGCCCCATGATCACATTAATGTACACAGCTATGATTTAATAAAAAAATAAAGAAACAAATAAAATAAAGCAGGGTAGGAAATCTCCAGGAAATAAAAAAAAGGACCACTCACATTCCCATTGTCCATAGTACTCTGGCTGCCCAGGAAGTTATGAGCCTATTCACTTTCATGGTATACTAATACTATAATTGGCATTTGAGAAAGCCATATGGAAGCCTAAAAATAAGCCTGCCTGGACCTTCTGACACAGATTCAAGCATACATTGCTCCAGATGACAAGGACAGAAATGCTTACCCCACTACTAATACCACTGCAACCTGAAGAAAGAGGTATTAGGCTTTCCAGTCCCCAGCAAAACTCTACAATAGTCGCTATCAACATTCACATCCTAACAGAGAGGAATTCACCAAGGCTATTCATAATTCACACAATATTTCCAAAAGAAAATATATATTATTCGATTGCTTTGGATAAATCAACTGATACTACTGATTGGCTCAGGTTTTGTACTTCCATCCGATCATAACAGATTTTCTTTGATATGAAATGTTACTTGCTTATAGCACTCTTATGAACAGAACAGACTGCACAGATAAAAAAGGCATTAAGAGATCCAGATGCTTTTATTTCTTTTCATTGTATCTTGCATCAGCAAAATTTCTATGCTAAAGATACTATTTTGACTATATTCATGCAAATGCAAAATGGCATCATCAGTTTCATAACATACTAACATTGAAGGGTGATGTATTCAGTATGAATCTTCCATGTCATTGTAAAGTGTGTTGGCTATCACAGGAACAGGTGTTAGCCAAAATATTATCTCTTTAAGGACAGATGTCATATTTTGCCATGTATAATGGATACTCTTTTGCCCAAATTTTGGAAAGAAAAATAAGGATGTGCCTTATACATAGGCACAACTAATTCCATACCTATGTAAATGTTTTTAACTCTTTTACTTATGTTTATGCATTAAAATGTAATTCTAGAAAGCAATAATGATATCTATATGCAAAACAACAACCTGAAATATGGTAACTGGTTTTGTTGAACTTACAACGAACTTGCAATGAAAGCATTTTGGACCAATGAAGAGCGATGTATTTCTCTTCATATGCTTTAGGTGGGAGTTAGCAATCAAGTTGATATTTTTACAAAAATTATTGGGAAAATCCCTTGGAAAATGTTGAAAACTATCCCAGTGGACTTGAAAACCTAACTTGATACCTGGTGGGCTAACCAGCCAAACGCAACTTCTTGATGTGTCAGTAAATGAGTCCTTTAAGGCCCCAATGAAAGGATGGACATTACAGATGCAGTCAACTGGTAATAATTGAACACCTACAGGCAGAATCAAGAAAGCATCTATCGCCCAGGTGTATGATTGGATCCTAAGATCATGGAACAGTGTCAAGAAGAAAGTAGTCATGAAGTTATTTAAAAAACATGGCATCAAAAAAAAGAAAAAAAGTGGCATTAGCAATGCTATGAGTAGAACTGAGGACTCTGAAATTTACCAGGATGAGGAAAGTGACTTTTCTATCAGTGATGCAGAAATTAAAGAAAGTAACACTTCTAATATTGACAGCGACAAAGATGTCTTGGCCTTCTATTATACATAAATATCATAAATTTCTTATTGGTATGTAAAATTTTTTATATCTTGTATCTGTGCTTGTATTTCATAGTTATGTGTTACATATGATTCCTTATACTATAATGTGTTAAAAAATAAATGCTAAAATTACTTTATAATACAATAAATAAGTACCTAAATATAAACAAATAAAAATTTGAATTAAAAAATTAAAACAAAAATTATTTTCCTGAATGTTTGGGCCAAAAACGTGGATGTGTATTACACAATGGAGTGCATTATACTTAGCAAAATACGGTAGTTACAACTTATGAATGATTAAATCAGCAATGTAAATTATTGAAAGACGATTTATAGGAATGTAGCTTTCTTGTGTGATAGCATTTATTTTATTTATTTATTTATTTATTTATTTTTTGTAGAGACAGGGTCTCACTTTATCGCCCTCGGTAGAGTGCTGTGGCATCAGACAGCCGACAGCAACCTCAACCTCCTGGGCTTAAGCGATTCTCTTGCCTCAGCCTCCCTAGTAGTTGGGACTACAGGCACCCGCCACAATGCCCAGCTATTTTTCAGTTGCAGTTTGCCTGGAGCCAGGTTTGAACCCACCACCCTCAGCACATGGGGCCGGCGCCCTACCCAGTGAGCCACAGGTGCCGCCCTTGTGTGATAGCATTTAAAATTAAAAAGACCTAAATATTTCTTGGAAAGGTAAAATTGAGTCTACATATGATATGTGGCAAAAAAAATCCAAGTATTTCCCAAAAAGCTATCTTTTCAAAACACTTCTTCAAAAGGAAATTTCAGATGAACATTTTCCTCAGTAAAGGTCATTGACGAATAGAATGACATATGCAAAACATTTTAAGAATAGTGCTAGACTATTAATTGAAGAATACAATGAAATGTTCATCGACTTTGAGAATCATGCCATCACACTCAAATTGGCATTTCAGTCTTAGCTAGTTGATATCACCAAGGCACCTAAAGAACTACAGATGGAATTGATTGAGTCTCATCAGATGCCATTTTAAGGTCATTGTTTGATGTTAAGAAAGGTCCAACTGAAATATCTCGCTTTTTTGTTTTTCAACCACTTATTGCT
This sequence comes from Nycticebus coucang, assembly GCF_027406575.1. NCBI lineage: Eukaryota > Metazoa > Chordata > Mammalia > Primates > Lorisidae > Nycticebus > Nycticebus coucang. Next base: position 44,413,817 of record NC_069801.1, on the reverse strand, counting down.
GTGAATCTAGGTTCTCCTACCCAATCCAAATCAAGACACCCTTAAGGTCACAAATGACTGATACCCATCTAGAGTATCAACTGAAGCTGCAGACCTCCACGCTGCAACCAAATATTCAAATGCTTTCCAACAAAAAGCAGAAACAAAGTCACTAAAGAGTTAATTTTAAAAGTAACAAATAGTTTTCATTTCACATTCACTGTGTCTTATGACCTCTTCATATACAATGCTTATGACTGTGATCTTGACTCTGCCTTACATCACCCTGTCTACCTATCTGTGTTTCAGAAAAATAGAATAGTTAAGAGCCTAGAGTAATAAACATGAAATTGAAGACAAATTTCCTCTACCTGTCACTTGAAACAAATCAGATTCTTTACTGCAAGGCAGGACTATGCCAAGACCTTGTCCCATCCATCCCATAGTCCAAAGACTGACCCTCTGTGCAAGGATCCAGACACAATGGCATTTTCTCTGGCATCAGAAGTGCTGTCTTAAAGGCATCTGTACTGCCTGCCCTAAATAATGAGTATTACAGGATGTGCACTGGGAGCTCAGCCTCAAATCCTTTTCAGGCTGAGAGAAGATATATATGAATAATAAATAAAACCAAAATGTGTCCTCTGCTATTTTATTAACCACGAGTAGACACCCTGACCTAGACATACACAACGAAGAGAAGTCAGACGTTGGACAGAACCACCAGCTGTGTTCCTTAAGCTAAGCAATTTAAGCGTACACCTATTATACATGAGTGCCATCTAGAGGCAAAATCTGTACTGCAGCGTTGTTAAAGGTTGCTCCCATAAGGGAAATTTGCTCTTGAAAACTCTAAATGATGAAAAACCTTTTCATCACAGCCTGATGGATCTCATCCTATAGTTAATGACTGGCAGTAAACAAGTTTTTCACATCTTGAGTCAAAATCTCCTTCCCTGACCACTGCAGGACAGATCCTGGTGTATTTTCTTAATCATTTAATCAGTGCCCATTCAGAACTTTCTCTTTTCAACAAATATTTTCCTTTATATATTCTTTGTGTCAGACTTTGTGCTCAGCAATAGGATTGTCTGCTGATTAGCAAGTTAGTTCCAACTTAAATGTATCTGAAATATGTTCCCTAACCTTTGTAGAACCAGATTCTCTGGGAAAACACATCACCTCTAGGACAGGTGAACATTTTCAGGCATGAAACATTTTGTAACAGAAATCATGGGTTTGGAAGCAAATGAGATGCACTATTGAATCCTATTTCCATCATTTATGAAATGTGCAAACTATCAAAACTTAGGAAAATTACTTAATTTCTCTAAAACTTGATGTCCACAGGTGTGGGTATATGCAAAACTTAGTAAATGTGGAATGTAAATGTCTTAGCACAATAATTAAGAAAATGCCAGGAAGGCTATGTTAACCATTGTGATAATAATGTGTCAAACAGTCTATGAAACTAGTGTATGATGCCCCATGATCATATCAATGTACAAAGCTATGATTTAATAAAAAAATAAAACTTGATGTCCTAGGTTTTTAAATGAAATAATAATATCTACCTATGATACCATGGCAAGGATTAGCAGTGGTATTTGTTGGGGATTGGGGGTCCCAGTTCCCCAAACCCAGTTGATCTGGTGCCATTACTCAGCTGAGCTGAAAGTTTGACTAAGGCACAGTGGTAATCGAAAGCAAAAATGAGGGGAAACAGAAAATAAAACTGGAGCAGTACAGGCAGCATTAATAGAGAGCAAAAGTAACCTGCATAAGGTTTAGTGTAAGAAAAAGAAATTTTATTTAGGAAAACAAAAAGAAAGTTTAGAGCACTTCCAAAGAAAGTTAGAAGTGGGGCTCTCTCATGAAGGAGCAAAGATGAGAGAGACAGACACAAAGACCATGCAGAGCTATTAATACCCTCCTTCTCTGAGTTTAAAATTAGTTGCAAGTCTAATTGCAACTGGCTTCTCTACGCCTCCAGAAATGATTGCTCTTTTCTATTGGTCATTGATTATTGCCACTTTCTTTTAATCATTGGTTACCTACCTTACCTTATACTCACATTCTTACATTCCCTTCAGACCTCCTGGTTCCGCAGGCCAGGCTTCCCTCCTGTCCCCCTCGAAGTCCCTTACTTATTGTCCCTTCTCAGTATTGTATTTATTATTTATATACAACCTATCACAATTCCCAGAACAAAGAAAACACTAAGCAAATGTAAGTTTTTATTGTCATTGTGATAATAATAAAAATTCTAACTATGAGATTAAATCACCTACTTTGCAAAATTATTGTGAGGATTAAATTATGTACACATGAATAAAAGACTGCCAGGCAAGACAGAAGTTAAATTTTTTTCTTCATCAAGAGAACCTGCCAGTGTCCTTCTGATAGACACTGTAAATTTTATCACCTTGAAATAGATGTTTGATTTTTCCTTGAATGCTTTAGTTGCATCTCTTAGTTATTGCAAACAAAAGACCACAAGGTACACACCAAGATGTAGAATAGTTGTAACAGGATTCTTTAAGGCTTCCAAAGATTGTCCTTTGCAAAATGTCCCATGATTTGGCTACTTGGGAGAAAAAGCTAAAATTGCATGGAGTCAAGCCTATCTCTTCCCTCTGACAATCATGGAGATTAGATTTTCTCTGATGGATGGAGTACATTTGGAAGCATCACCAATGACTTTCCACTACACAATGTTCGTGAGAAAGTCCAGGAAGGTAAATATCATAGGTAGATAGACCTTGAGCGATTACATGAAAATTGAAAGTGATGTAATGCCTTGGACTGGCACAGAGGACGGTCATTCAAGTTACCCCTGTGCAGCATCCCATCTGGTACATGGTCGCACTCAATCAGTGGTGGTTTTCATTACTGGTGTTACTGTTCCACGTGGTCTCCTGCTAATCCAATCCAGAGCTCCCGTCATCTGGCTGCAGTCTCATCTGGGCTTAGTTAGCAGCCTCTCTGTGAATGCTCACTTGGTGGCTAAGCCAGAGCCTGTTAGGATGGAGGGAGAGACAGCAGGGCAGGGTGGTCAGTACAGGGGCACAGACACAACTCATAATTCTAAAATATTCTTCGCATACCCTCCGTTTACTGCTTAGTTTTCCCCAACAGGGAGACATTAGAGAAAGGCCTCGAAATGATGCTTGCCTTTCAGGCATCTCTAACTGGAGAAACTTGCTGCCAGTAGCACGTCTGAGAAGCAGCTACTCGAGCTGTAGATTATTTTTACTTTTACTTTTCTCACACCAGTGTTACATTTCTTGCACAGAATACAGGGAGAAGGAACAGAGAACGGAATGAAGTAACAGTTCTTAGGGATGTGACAAAAGCCAGAGGCCTTGAGTCATCTCTTGTGTGTGTTGCGTGTTCTCTCCCAGGGACCTCCCGTGTTTGCCACATGAATAATGCCCTCTTATGTGCTGGAACAACACAATGGTAACCTTAATGAAATGGCAATTTGAAGGTAAACTGCCATTGCTAATTTGCATCTTAATAGTGCAGCTTTCTTTATAATACACACTTAATTACATTAGAGGCATGGGGAATAAATCATATTCCCCTGGCCTATCACTGGGATCACTTTATGGATACAAACATCGAGATCTATCTTTAACTTTATTGGTGACAAATATCAGCCCATTGTCCTAATGGTGAAATAACATCATCTACTACCACCGGATACAAATTAAATTTAGTGAAATTCCTCAAAAACAATCTCTGCATCACAGGCAATAAGAGCTGGAAGGGTCCAGAAAAATAACGTACACCTGATTCTCAGCCACGGAGGCACTCTGAAATCACCTGGGGAGCTGTTAAGAAATGCAATACACAGGCTCCAGCTCAGACCATTAAGTCGGAATCTCTCAGGATAAGGCGCAGTTATCAGTATCTTTTAAAACTTTCCCAGGTGATTTATAAGTGCAGCATGGAAGGAGCACCACGTACACATCAACCATGATTGCATGGGCAGAAGTTTGGGACCCACAGCAGAGTGCAGCTAGTGCTGGGTTCCTGGAGCCAATGGAGTGTGGGCCTGGAGCCCCAGGTCCTGCCCCAGCTGGCCCCTTCCCTCCTGGCTGCTGTGTCTTAGCACCGCTTCGCCTTAGCTCCCTCCTCCCCTGAGGGCCCACCCCTGCCTCCAGTTCTCTACTTCTGTCACTTGCTCATCAAACTTGTATGGAGCACCTACTATATGCCAGGAAGCTCCATTCCTGGGATATCCGCCTACCTCTTAGGGCAGCCAAACCTTTTCCACTGCAGTCATTTTCTTAGCGTTTCTGAAAGGCGTTGCCTCCCTCAAGCTTCTGACTAATCAGACCACAAGAGGGAGCCAAGAACCCCACTGTTTTCCGTAAAAATCCGTAAATTGAACAAATAAAACAGAGGGTGAACCAGTTATAGGAGGATGCCCTCCAGAGAGAGGCTGAGGTTCTGTGAGAAATGTCTTCTGAGTGACCTTGCAGGGCTAAGACACAAAGAAGGCCATGGGGTACCCCAAATATAGACAGGCACATCTGGGGCCTTTCTTGCTGGGCATTCACCTTGGATCCTCCACCTGTTAATCAAGCACAGAATGTGGTATGAGGATCCCATGAAGCCGAGTCCACAAGTGTGCCTGGACCAGGGCCAGTGCCAAGTCAGTGGCGGATTCCATCTCCTGACAGCCCTTTCCGTCATTCTCTCCCCGCTGGATTTCATCCTCATTTTAGTCCCTTTCCTTTTCCATGTAACAGCCACAGACTGCAGGGAAAGCCTAAGCCGCAGAGCAGCCTCACCTCCACCGAGGGAAGTGATTCATTATGTAGCCTTTCCGGTGGGGACTGACCGGTAAACATCAAAATTGTAATCTGTACATGCTCCAGGTACACAATGGACACTGCCAAAAACAGTCCCATTTCCCACCAGCCCTTCCCTGGACAAGCCCTTGGTCAGGGCATCTGAGGCAGGAGCCCTGCAGACCTGCGGTGTCCCCACACTGCACCCCACCCTCCCTGCCTGCCCAGCCTCTGCTGAGCGCTCCTGGGTCTGGAGGCCATATCCACCAGGCAGACTGGCTCTGCAGTAAGCTGAAACTTGGCTCTCCCCGAGAGCTTTGGCCTTTCAGAGATTTGGAGGCAGAGATAAGCCCCAGAGTCTTCTCTCCTTCAGATTTTAACCCATCAATCCCTGCCCACCCTGGTGAGATCTTCCCCAATTTGTGGTCCTTACACTTGAAAATACCTGGTTCAGCGCGGTGCCCAGGGCTGAGGAACAATGGACTCTCATGCACTTTGGTCTAAACCACCACACACTTGTTGCTGCTGGCCATGACTACACCAGCCTGAGGGCAACAGCTCAGCCTGCTCTTTCTTGTCCACCTGGTGGCTTTCTCTGGTTCCCCGGTCCTTTTCCCATGAATGGTCCAAAAGACCGAGCTCCCTGAAATTACGTGTTTAGAGTTGGGGTTTGAGCATAAAGGCAAATTGGTCCCATCAGCACCAATGGGACTGATCAGTGCTGACGGACCTGTCTCATTCCCTTTGCCTCTTCACATCCCTCTCCTTAGCACACAGGATGGAGTCTCACAGAGCTCAGCTCACAAAAACTTCTTATTGATCTGAGAGGCCAAGGCAGGTGGATTGCCTGAGCTCACAGGTTCGAGACCAGCCTGAGCCAGAGTGAGACCTCGTCTCTAAAAATAGCAGGGTGTTGTGGCAGGTGCCTATAGTCCCAGCTACTTGGGAGGCTGAGGCAAGAGGATCACTTGAGCCCAAGAGTTGAGGTTGCTGGGAGCTATGAAGCCATGGCACTCTACCGAGGGCAATGAAGTGAAACTCTGTCTCAAAAAAAAAAAAAAAAATGCTTATTGAGAGTCCAACTCCTAAATTCTTTTTCAGGAAATGCAAATCATTCCTCAAATAAAAAGCCATGTTCCTACACTCAGCCTTGCAGCTCCAAAGTTGATGTTGACCAGTAGGTACAGTAACTGATCCTCCCAGGGCTGTGAATGAGAATACACCTTTCACCATGACCCACACATCCCTCTCTTGCTTTATCCCTCCCTCCCGGTATACACAGACAGACACACACACAAAACACACACTCATACAAAGAGATGTGCAAACCAGAGATACACATGCACATGGACACACATGCAAAATGCACACAAAGACAGGCGCAGACAGACAGACAGAAACACACACACCCACAAACTCACACCGACAGAAACAGACACACACAGAGATACACACAGACACCACACGGACATACGACACACACACACACACGGGCTGCCTTCTCACCAGCTAACACTCTCCTCAGGCGTGAACATTGTCCCCATTTTCCTCTTTCCCCAGCAAAGTGCCTGGTACCAGCACATGCTTAATAAATGCTGACCTGAGTCATCACAGTTCCTTAGAGCAGCAATGACAAAAAAATAATAGCATATATATTTAAAAAAAAAAAAAAAGTCCTAGCTTTCATGCTGATTAAATCCCACATAGGAAGTTCTTACTGGATTATCCATTGTAAAATCATTTCTGTGATCCTCCTGCCTTCTTTTTCCACAAAGCTCAGGCTCTGTCTTGAACCCAATGATGCAGCCCCTCATCTCTTGGCCACAGCCTCTTGGGGTGGAGAAGGCAGATTCAGATTCAGGCAATTCTTCTAGAGGTCTCCTGCTCCTCGTTTGGCCTACCTGCATGCCCCCAAGACACCTGGGATTCTGGGGAGCCCCATCCCCAGGCAGCACCTGCCTCACTGAGGGTCTCCTGAGCAATGCTGTGACCCAGGTTTGCCTGACTGCAGAGTCTGCCTACAGCCCCCAGCACTGCCAGCAGAGGGAGGGCCCCAGAAACCACAAGCACAGCATTAACCAGCCAGGACAGTAGGGCCACATGCTGTGGCAGGACAAGTCACAGGAGACAAGCTCAGTCTCAAGAGGATGAGATGACCATATGTAAGGACATGTGCTCATTCATTCAGAAAAAAGCATTACAGAATACCAGCAAAGCAAGGGGCTGGAGTCAGACAGGAACTGGGCTTACACTTCAGCTCCGTCACTAAGAAGTTAGGTGACCTTGGGTGCACTTAATCCTCATGATATCCTAAAAACAGGCACAAGGGAAGGGGGAGAGTTAGCTGAACTGCCTCACTGTCACTCAACCATAAATTAGAGAATGATTATATCCCTATCTGAAAGTCTGTTGCGAAGATTAAATGAGGTGATCTGTACACATATAACATGTTCATTTAACCCTCACAAAAGCCTGACAGACAGATATTGTTATTCCCATTCTATAGAGGAGGGCACTGCGGCAGTGAGAGGGAAGGGAGGTTTCCAAGTGTGCACAATGTGCTGCTGGCAAAGGTGGGACCCCAGATACAATTCTAACTGACTTGTCAGACTCTGCGACTTCTCAAGATGTGGGTTCCCAAACTCAGTGGGGTTCCCTACCAACTGGGTGCCCACTCCTGCAGGGCCAGACATCACCATGGCCTAGAAAAACCAGCCCTTAGGATGTGTGGTGCTCCCTTCCCTGGAGTCCTTCACAGCACCAAAAACTGAGTTTTCCTGACTCAGTTTCCTAATATGTTTGGGGAAGACAAAAGCCCCACATCCTGCTGCCAACATGTGCACCAGCTAAGATGGCCTTGCTCCTAGCTGCAGCGGGCAGAAGGTACTGCCAGCCTGAAGCTCTCTCCTGCCTCTAAAATGACCCACGTGATTCCAGGCCTGTGGGCAGCAAGCAGCCTGTGTTCACAGCAGGTGCCTGGCCCATCACCTGGGGACACTAACCCCAGTGTGAGCTCTTTAGCCCCGTCTCACCCACCCCCCCATCCCTCTCAGCTCAGGACATGGGCCTCCATGATTTCACCACTCTCTTTTCCCCTTTCTAGAGGACAAGCTCCCCCAGCCCCACCCTAAGAACTTGTCTGGGAGAAGCCATCTCAACATCATGAGCAAAAGCTAGATTTTTATGACTCTAAACAGGGGTCCTCAAAATGCAGCCCACGGGCCACATGAGACGGTGTGATTGTATTTGTTCCCATTTTGTTTTTTTTACTTCAAAATAAGATATGTGCAGTGTGCATAGGAATTTGTTCATAGTTTTGTTTTTTTAAACTATACTCCGGCCCTCCAATGGTCTGAGGGACAGTGAATTGGCCCCCTGTTTAAAAAGTTTGAGGATGCGTGCAGATGGTGAGAACCTAAGAATCACCTTAGGTAGTTCTTTAAAATCATCCCCCTGATTCAGAAGAGCCTGAGGTGAGGCCCAACGAGCTGCAATCTTAACTCTGGGGTCTCCAGACACTGGCGCTGGGGTCCAGGCTGCTTTATGATCCCTAACTCGGGGTCTTAGAGCAGGACACCAGCTATGAAAACCCAGCCGGGACCTCCGAGGTGACAGTGACAGAGCACAGTCTTCTGCATCAGACAAAGCCGGTTCATACCCCAGCTGCACCATCTTCTAGCCTTGTGGTTGGGCAAAGGGCCCCCCTCCCTTGTGCCTGTTTTTAGGATATCATGAGGATTAAGTGTGGTATTACACATCATCGGAATGGCCTAAATGTGTGAAATCAGCCTCCCTCGGCCTCTGCATGCATTTCTACCAGGGAGATCCCACACCTGTGTCTTTGGCTTAGCATTTATTAGAACACACTGGGAATATGCAGTCATGTCTCTCTCCTCAGTGGGCTGTGAGCTCCATAAAGATGGGGTCACAATTAATCCCTCTTTCTATTTCCAGGGCCTGGTGCAGAGCCCAGCACACAGTTGTGGGTCTGATGTAATAAAGAGAAAAGACATTTCCTTCCATCCCTGTAACCTCAGTCAGTTCAGCAAGAATGACAAAATGTTCCCGTGTTCACTGAATAACTACTTAGTGCCTGCCCTGTGGTTGGGGCCTGATTTACCTCACTTCTAATCCTATTCCATCCCTGTGTATAACTTACTAACTCTGACACCCCCCACCCACACATACACTGCCTTTTCTTTTTTAACTTAGGAGGTGACTATGGTTCAGAAAGACAAAGTAACTTACCTAAGGTCAGGCAGCTGGAGGATGTCACAGTCAGAAATGGCACTGTAACCTCAAAGCCTGTTCCTCCTCCCCAGAGCCAACAGCCTTTCCTCCACAACCAAGACTAACCTCTTTTCCTGAAGACTATTCCCCATTCCCAAGACTCACAGAGGTCAGGGTGAAAGGCACAGAAGGAGCCAAGTAAGTCTCGGGGTCCACAGTTTGCCTTAATGCCCATCTGATACATACTTATCTAAAATTCTCCACAGACTGAAAGCCATAAAATCATAGCCTTATTTAGTGTCTCTGCAAGTCTGACTCTGAGGCAGCTTCACAACTCTTGGCTAAGAATATTATTTCAAATAATTCATGCAGACAGCTGTGCAACTAAGAGAAGAGATAGATGGATCCTGGAATGCCCCTTTGCTGTAGATCACAACAACCCCCCAACTCTTGTGCCCTCCCCCAGCTGCCTGAACAGAAAGAGGTCAATGATTAATTATGCTAAGATAAACAGAGTTAATTTTCTTCCTGGATAAAACTAATTACAACTGTGTTTGTTTTGGTAGGACACGGAATTACTGTCCCTGGTGACAAATCTTTCTAATTGAAAAGAGTGTTTATTTTAAAGGGGTGGGGGTTAAGGTCACTAAACAACAGTTGGCTAGTGTTTTCCCCATTTTTCATTTGAAGACAGACAGTGATTAGGTATTGGGCTCAAAGGAACATGCAAAATCCCTTTCTCTGTGTCCCCCTCCTGCAAGCCTACTTGAGAACCTCGGCAACAGCCTGGGGAAGAAGCATTTGGCAGTTTGGAGGTTTCTGAGAAGTCCTTCCCTGTGGTTGATTACCTTTGCAGGTGGCAATATCAGGGTTGCATCCTCTTTGGCACCCCAGGAAGAAGCAAAGAAGGAGTGTTTTGCATCCCACCGCCCACCAACCTCATAAACTGTGGGAGAACACGTGACCAAACTCAAACAAGTTCTTGCAGCATTATGCTTGGTCAATGGCCGTGATAGGTCCCTGGGGATAAAGAAGAGAGAAGCAGAGTCCCCACCCTTATTTTTTTTCCTTTATTAATCATAACTGTGTGCATTAATGCATTTATGAGGTACAATGTGCTGATTTGATATACAATGTGGAAGGCTTACATCAAACTGATTAACATAACCATCTCCTCGCTTACTTAGCTGCTGTGGTAAGACATTTATACTCTATTCTTTTTTTTTTTTTTTATTGTTGGGGATTCATTGAGGGTACAATAAGCCAGGTTACACTGATTGCAATTGTTAGGTAAAGTCCCTCTTGCAATCATATCATGCCCCCATAAAGTGTGACACACACCAAGGCCCCACACCTCTCCCTCCGTCTTAATAGTTTTGCAATGTACCATTGCATTATGCACATAAAGAGGTCATAACAAGTCAGGTGGAGAAGAGGTGGGCAGGTAGAGAAGCCTTTCATGCAGAGGATGAGCGTGAGCAGAGGTGTGCAGGTATATGGTGTGTTTGGAAAGCTGTACATGACCAGAGTGCCTGAGACAGCAGAGTGAATGGAGGCACCTGACTGCAGACAAAAAGACACTGGTGTTTGGATTATGCCAGTTTGTATTCCTTTCCTTCATAGCAAACTACTGCAAACTGGGTGGCCTCAGATAACATAAACTTATTGTTTCGTGGTTCCAGAGGCTGGAAATCCAAAATTGAGGCATTGGCAGGGTCACGCTCCCTCCAAAGCCTCGTGGGGACAATCCCTTCCTTGTCTCTTCCAGCTTCTGGCAAAAGCCCCTGGCTTGTGGCAACTTATCAGTAACTACAATCTCTGCCTCCACTGCACATGGCCACTCTCATTCTATGCCCAAGTGTGTGTCCCAAAGTCCCACTTCTTATACGGATTCCAGTTATATTGGACTGAGAACCTGTCCTTATCTGGTACGAGCTCATCTGAGCTGATCACATTTCAATAACTCCATTCTCAAATAGGGCCACAGTCTGACATAGCAACAGTTAGAACTTCAACATACCATTCTGGGGGACATGATTCCACTCATGACAAGTTAAAGATGCCACCTTCAGGTGTGTGTAGTTTACTCTGTGAGCAGAGGGAAGGTGCTGAAAGGCTGTAAGTGATGGAGTGGATTGGTTTGTTTTCTTTAAGAAGATTCCTCTGGGTCCCATGAGAACTGATTGGTGAGCAAGACCCAAAGTCAGAAGCCCAGTTGGGTAAAATGTTGTTATAATAATCCAGGTAAGTCTTGATCGTACTTGAAATCTTATAGTAGCAAAAAATATGAGTAGGTAAGAAAAAAATCTGTGATGGGTGGTTAGAAGGCCAAGATCCTATGATTCAACAAATGTGATTACAGGGATGTTGGAGGAGTGAGGGAGCTGAGGGGGTCAGGAGTGACATCAGATTTCTTTCTTTTCTTTTCTTTTTTTTTTTTTTTTTTGAGACAGGGTCTTGCTCTGTTGCCCAGGCTGTTGCAATGGTATCATCAGAGCTCACTGTAGCCTCAAACTCCTGGGCTTAAGTGATCCTCCTACCTTGGCCTCCCAAAGTGCTAGGATTATAGGTGTGAGCCACTGTGCCTGATCATCTTCAGGTTTCTGACTGAGAAAATAAGCTCAAGGAAGACAAGCAGGTTGGAGGGGAAATGGGTTCCACTGGGGATATGTGGCATTTGAGCTGTCTGATCAGAGATGTTCAGGAGGCAGAAGGATGTAAAGGATCAAAAACTCATAGAAAGTTGGGCACAGTGGCTCATGCCTATAATCCTAGCTCTCTGGGCGGCCAAGGTGGGTGGATCACCTGAGCTCACAGGTTTGAGACTAGCCTGAGCAAGAGCAAGACCTCGTCCCTAAAAATAGGCAGGCATTGTGGCAGGTGCCCATTCCCAGCTACTTGGGAGGCTGAGGCATGAGAATCACTAGGGCCCAACAGTTTGAGGTTGCTGTGAGCAATGACGCCACAGTACTCTACTGAGGACAACAAAGTGAGACTCTGTCTCAAAAAAAAAAAAAATACTCATAAGAAACACTTTCCTCTGGAGACATAAATTTAGAAGCCATGAGACATAGATGATCACCGAAGCAGGAAAATGGACAATACTCCAGAAAGACACATGGAATGAGAAGGGAAGACGGTCTGAGACAAAAGCCCAAGGAACCCGTCATGTGAGAGGTTAAAAGAGAAGGGGAGTCTAGGGATTAATTAGACTGACAAAGTGCAGTCCCAGGGCTGGGCAGAAAATCAGAAGCAGCAACAATGTCTAATTTCTCAGACTTCCAACCTCAAACCAAAGTAACCTCCTGCCACTAAGGTTCACACTGCAATGGTGATGTCTACTGCACCTTCTCCTGGATGCTAATTATCAGCCTTGGTGCGTGTACATGCACACGCGTGTGTGACTCTCCCTCCCTGCCCCCCAAACTCTGCCTGCTCCTCAGGAGCATTGTGGATCAGGCCATCATCCACTCCTCTTGGCTTCCCCCACAGCCTCCCTAAAAAGAGTTTAGCACAAAGCAAATGCTTATTGCTAAATAGGAGAAAAATGTGAATAATTAATCTACCATGGAACATTTATTTTATACCTGTATCTTCTGTTAGAGATAAGGTTCTCTAACAGAAACCTAATATAGGGCCCAAAATAAAACAGGTCCTCACTAAATGTTGCTAGAAGGAAAAGAGGAAGCGGGAAACACCAGCTTACAGGCAGGACTCTAGAATAACAACAGAGGGAGTGGGCGGCGCCTGTGGCTCAGCGGGTAGGGCGCCGGTCCCATATGCCCGAGGTAGCGGGTTCAAACCCAGCCCCCGCCAAATTAAAAATAATAATAATAATAATAATAAACAACAGAGGGAGTCTCCGTGACAGAGGCCACAGGACTGTGTGGTTGAGACAAGGAGGAAAGAGCAGGTGGCCAGAAGTGGGGACACCAAGATGCTAGTCCTCCTCTCACAGTGGCTCCTTGTGTAAATCTCACAGCTTTCTGGGCCCAATTTGCCCTTCTAGAAAGTTCCAGGGGTCCTCAAACTTTTTAAACAGGGGGCCTCAGACCGTTGGAGGGCCGGACTATAGTTAAAAAAAAAAAAAAACTATGAACAAATTCCTATGCACACTGCGCATATCTTATTTTGAAGTAAAAAAACAAAACGGGAACAAATACAATCACACCGCCTCATGTGGCCTGCGGGCCGTCGTTTGAGGACCCCTGGATAGGCTATACATTTTCCTCTGTCAAGCCAGAGTCCAACTTTAAAGTGTTAAAAGACAGAGGGCTACAGGGAAAAAGATACACACAGAAGTGCCACACGTTTTCTCGTGTAATCATTATCCCTGTCTCACAGAAGAAAAACTGAGGCTTAGGGTTTGATTTGTCCGAAGACTGTGAGAAGACAGGAGCTCAGTGCCCAGAGCCGCGGCAGAGGGCAGCATTGTCGCTATCACAGCCGCGGGACCGCAGGGAGGCAGCGTCGAGGGGCAGTTAAGACGCTGCGTCTGGAGAGGACTCCCACCCTCTCCCCGCCCCAAGCGTGAACCCTGAATCAGGCAAAGACATGTTGCACAAAGTTTTAAATTATTTGGGCCTTGGAGTTGCTCCAAAAGCAGCTAAAGACACTGACTCAGAGAGGAGGGTCCTTCCCGGAGTTTCCCCAAAAGTATTTTCAGATCCCCAGGCTGGTGGGGAAATGACAATGTTATAACCACGGAGAGCTGCGGTCAGCAGGGCCGGGGAGCAGGGCGGAGGCCTGAACTTGGGCTCTGTTGTGAGCAAGTCCTCTGTGGTCTCAGGCTTCATATGGTTACCGCCTGAGCAGCTAAGGTCATTCTCAACTCTGACACCCCGTAAAATCCCTCACTCTCTGATTTCCAGGATCCCGGGCGGGGGATCTGTGCTGCACGGTTACAAGGCACGCTGGCCTGTGGCTACCACTCTCCGGAACCCCTGCCACAAGCTGAATCATAACCTGCAGCGTTTTATAAAAGTGTGGGCCCCACACAGAGCCCACAGCATCAGAATTTCAGAGGAGAAGCCTGGGCGTTTGTGTTACTAGGACTCTCCCGAGTGAACCCGAAGCAATCCAAGCCCAGGTAGAACTGATTGTGCAGCCGCCTCACCTGCATTTCCGAAGCGGCACCTGCCCCCTGGTGCACGCAGAAGGTACTGCAGGGACCCTGAGGGACGACAGCCCACCGCGCACGGTGGAAGAGGACTGCGATTTCTCACCTGGGTAACCAGACAAAGCCAGGCCGAAATCTTCACTCTGACACCTCTAGCAGTGTATCCAGAGATGTGCTTAGAAAAGCTGGACAGAAATTCAGTGTCCAATGGGAGTTCTCTGCAGGAATAGCAAAAAGTATTCCTCTTCTTTCTATTGTGAATGAGGAAAGTGTTTTTTTGCTGTGCAAAAATATATTTCTTGAGGCTAATTATTAGACATAGAATAATGATAGAAGGGGGAGTAAAGACGTGGAGGAGAAAAGAAGAGCCTATGTTTTGGTTCGTTTAGACGTTTTCTTGCACTGGAGAAGAGAACTTACTGAGTAATAAAGTGCAGATAATAACAGTGGCTAATACTAGATAGAGCCGAACCCGCCCCAGGCACTGATCAAGGGCTCCGTCTGTGCTAACACGTTGGTCCTGACTTCAACCCAGTAAAATACATGCTACTGCAATGCTCATTTTACCTGTAAGGAAACTAAAGTGCACGGAGGCTAAGCGATTGATTTGAAGCCTCTCACCCAGACACAGCTCTGTGTGCACTGATCCAACATTTATTTCATCAGCATAAAATGAATGTTTTCCCCAAACGTCCCCTTTCCTTATCCACTCCTATTCCAGTTGCTAAACTTTCCTTGCCTCATTAGAAGGTGGATTGACAGAAAAGAGCTTAGGGAAACAGAAAACACTGAACACAGCAAAAATGTTTGTAAAAGCAAGAATAAGAGCAAAGGGGTTAAGGAGAATAGGGTTTTCTATGAACTGGTGAGATACATGTGAAATTTCCATACTCTTATGTTTAAGCAAATCAACTGTCACTTGGTTTCCCTCATCTCAAATGAGGGGAATAAATTAGTACGTAGCTTATAGGTTGGGAAGATAAATGAAATGATGTATCCACAGCACTCAGCATGGTTCCTGTCTCCAGCTGTTGTTAGAAGATCAGACATAACCAGTTTCCTGAGAAGCCTCCCTGTGTTGAGGTTAAGTATAAATTGTTCAATTTATGTCCTCTAGACGCTGCAGTTAACCAGGACTTGTTCTATCTCTCAGTCTCATCTCTAATGACTTCTCCAGGCAGATCCCATTGTCTTCCTGCCAGTATCGGTCACTGAACATCCCATCTAGCCCGTCCACATCTGTTGTCTCACATCTAATTTCCATTGCATCTCCTCTCCTTGCTTCAATACTGGCCAGATTTATACCTCACATTACATATCACAAAAGATGTACCGTTGGCTTTTACTCTTCCTCCTTTCTTTTCTGGCTCTGGTTCCTCTGACATTGAAAAAAGAAAGGGAATCAAGAGAGAGAAGAGAAATCACCCGGTATAAGTAGCTGCTTGTCATCACAGAAAGAGGCTCCTGGTTTGATCTGCTTCCCTCTGCTGCTTCCAATATGTTGATTTCCTATTAGAGACAGTAGCATGTAGAGTTACATGATTTTGAAGGGGAATATTCATCTTTATGCCAGTCTCTTCCATCAGGGAAGACCCCCAAGAGGTCACTCTCTGTCCTACTAGCAGCCTGTGTTCCCAGCTTCCCCTTTGGTTGATAGCCTCTTATCTGGTCCGTAGCCATCAGAGCTTCCTTCTTCTCCTCTAACTTCTGTTCTTTCCTAATAGTGGAGCCCTGATAAACATGGAGGTCTTCTTTACTCTCCAAGGACTGAAGGGAAGTTGATGAGGTGGACACAGAGAAGAGCATTTTCCTCTTCCCTGGAAAAATTCACGAGAATGCCTCTCTCCCTTCAGAAGTGGGTTGCTCCACTAAGCTCTCAGAAATCTGTGGTAAGAAGTGGATGCCAAGAGGTTTTCACTTTTGACCAAGATGAAGTTATAGGGACGGGATTTACCCTCCTGCCTGAAACAAACTATAAACACAAAATGCCAGAAAAAGCAATTTCAAGACACTGGACATAAGACAACAAAGGATAGTGACCCCTGAGAGACAAGAAACAACCAGGTAAACCCATGATTATCTTGGCCTGCTACCTTCAGGGAATTCCTAGGCTGAGAGCAAGAAGAGAAATATGAGTGGAGCCCAGTAGGATCCTTGAACTGAGGCAATGAAGCTAAGAGGGGGAGACCAAATGGGCTAAAGTTAACAGGACAGAGTAATGAAAGGAAAGAGCTGTACAGAGAAAGACACCGTCCCCAAATCTGCAGAGGACTCCCCTCTGATATCAGCAGAGTACTTACTAACACATCCATGTGAGAAAACATTTTATGAGAAAAAAACAACTTGAAAAGATTAGAGAACATTGTCTGATGCTCACCCGGGGCTTGGAATATTGTTTCTTCCCCAAACAGATGAAAGAAATCACAATTCATGAGTGCTGGGTGGAGCACTCAAGAAGGTCTTGCTCAGTAGTAAGGAATAATTAGCCCCAGACTACTCATATATGCCAGAGTCATAAAAGCAAGACCCAAGAAAATGAAACTGTTCCCAACTAACTTGATTCACCCCAGAAGAAAGCTCAAGAAGATTTTAGGCATAAAAAAGATTCACTACCCATCAAGGTAAAAGTCACAATTCCTGGCACCTAATCAGAGTACCAGGTAAGTAAAGAAGCAAGAAAACACAGGAAGAATAATCAATCAATAAAAATAGCTCAAAAACTAAGATAGATTTAAAATTAACAGGCTTAGATGTCAAAATAATAGCTATAACTGTATTCTATACGTTCTATATGTATTTATAGCTAAATAATTATAACTGTAGAGACATGAAAGATTTCAAAAAGATGGCAATAGAACCTAGAGATAAAACTATAATGTCTTAGAAGAAAAAATACTCTGCATAGGATTAAGGATATATTAAACATGGCAGAAGAAAAGATTAGTTAACTTGAAGACATAGCAATAATAAAACAAGAGAAAGTTAAACATAAAATAATAAGAAATAAAATATAGTTTGATGCAGAAATCAATGAAATACACGTAGAAAATAGCACAATAGAAAAAAAATCAATGAAACCAAAAGCTGATTTTTAAAAATGAATAAAATTAATCAGTGTCTAGCAAGGTTGATCAGTAAGAAAAGAAATAACCTTATTCTTACAAAATTAAGAATGAGGTGACATCCCTACAGATTTCACAAATATTAAAAAGGAATAAGAGAAAATTATGAGCAACTTTAAGCCTATAAAGCTGATAACTCAATGGAAATGGACCAATTCCTTAAAAGACACAAACTATCAAGGCTCATTCAAAAAGAAATAGATAACCTTAATATCTTTGTATCTATTAATGGAATAGAATTTGTAGTCATAAAACTTTCCCACTAGTGAAGAAAACTCTAGTTTCCTTACTAACAAATCCTACCAAACACTAAAGGGAAAAACAATACCAATTCTATGCAAACTTCTCCAGAAAAATTGAAAAAGGAATGCTTCCCAACTTATTTGATGCCAGCATTACCCTGATACTGAAACAGCATAATGACATTACCAGAAAAGAAAACTACCAGCCAATATCTTTCAAAAATATAGATGCAAAATTCTAAACAACATTTTAGCAAATCAAATCCATATTAAAATTTAACAAATCAAATCCAACACATAAAAAGTATAACAAATCCTTGCCAAGTGGAGTTTTTCCAAAGAATACAGGATGAGTTTAACATTCAAAAATTAATGCCAGTTCTGGAGATCTGTTGCAAAACAGTGTGAATATATTTAAAAGTAATAAGCTGTACATTTAAAAATGGTTAATATGGCAAACTTTATGTTGTGTGGATTTTGCCACAATTAAATTTGCTTTAAAAATCAATACAATTCACCACATTAACAAACCCCCAATAAAACACATGATCATATCAATAGATGCAAGAAAAAGCATTTTAAAAATCCAATGTTCTTATAAAAGCCAATCAATCCAGATAAAAACCCTTCACAAACTAGGAATAGAAGAGAATTTCCTCAGTTTGAGAAGGAGTACCTACAAAACCCAAAAATCTATATCTAACATTTTATTTAACAGTAAAAACTAAATGTTTTCCCTCTAATATTAGGAAAAAGAAAAGGATGTCCATTTTCTCCACTTTTTTAAACAGTGTTCTGGATGTTTTGGCTAGTACAAGTAATAAAAAATAAAAGGAATCCAGGCTGGAAAGGAATAAATAAAATTATTCTTACTCCCTGGCAATCTGATCATCTAGGTAGAAAATATTGCGTTGTACAAAAAGTCAACTAGAGCTAATAAGTAAGTTGAACAATAAAGTCAATACACACAAAAAAAATTAATTGTATTTCTATGTACTAGAAATAAAATTTACAATACATTACCAATAGTATCTGCCAAAACATACTAAATAATTAGGGGTAAATTTGACAAATGATAAGAACAACATGAATGTTGAAAACTACAAGCTATCACTGAAAGAAAGTAAAGAAGATCAAAGTAAATGGAGATGTGCCTTGTTCATGAGTTAGAAGACTACCATGATTAAGATGTCTCCCCAAATTGACACATAGATTCATGAAGTTTCCATCAAAATCTCTACAGACTTTCTGTATAAATTGATAAGCTTATTCTGAAATTCATGTGACAGTACAAAAGATGTAAAATAAAAACAATTTTGAAAAGAATAATATAGATAGAATAATTCTACATTTCAAGTCTTATTAAAAGCTACAGTATTCAAAAGCATGACATTAGACTCCAAATACATAAATAGATCAACAGAACAGAATAAGGAGTTCAGAAATACATCTACATATATATTTGGACAACTGAATTTTTACAAAGATGTAAAGCAATTTAGGGGAAAAAAGAGTCTTTTCAACAAATGTTAGAACAAGAAAATCATAACTCATGCCTTATATAAAAAAATTAACAAAAAGTGGGTTATAGACCTAAATTTAAATCATAAATTCATAACACTTTTTAGAAAAAAATCAAGAAAATCTTTCTGGGCAGTGCCTGTGGCACCGGCCCCATATACCAAGGGTGGTGGGTTCAAATCCGGCCCCAGGGGAACTGCAACAAAAAAACAGCCAGGCATTGTGGCAGGCGCCTGTAGTCCCAGCTACTTGGGAGGCTAAGGCAGGAGAATCGCCTAAGCCCAGGAGTTGGAGGTTACTGTGAGCTGTGTGACACCATGGCACTCTACCAAGGGCGATAAAGTAAGGCTCTGTCTCTGCAAAAAAAAAAAAAAAAGAAAGAAGAAAATCTTTGTGACCTTAGGATAGACAACGTTGTTTAGATTCAACATCAAAATGCAGTTTCATAAAAGAAAAATTTGATAAGTTGGAGTTTATCAAAATTTAAAACTTCTTCACTTCAAAAGTCACTATTAATGGAATGAAAAGACAAACTGTAGACTAGGTGAAAATATTTTCAGAGCATATATTTGATAAAGGATTTGTATCATCCAGAATCTATAAAGAACTCTCAAATTCCATAAAAAAGAAAACAAGAAACCCCATAAAATATGTACAAACTATCTGAACAGACATTATACCAAAGAATATACATGGGTGGAAAATAAGCACCAGAAAAGGTGCTCATTATCATGAGTAATTTTTAAACTATTAATATGTGTACAACAAAAAACTTCTGTACACATAGTAAAATATCTATAATTTAAAAGTCTCATCATATCAAGTGTTGGCAAGGATGTGGAGGAACTGAACTCATATATGCTGCTAACAGGAATGTGAAATGGTAGAACCACTTGGGACAACAGTTTAGCAGTTTCTTACAATACACAGCTACCATATGATCTATGATAGACCCCACCATCCCACCTGAAGATATATAAGCACATATGTCCATGAAAACACTTGTACATGAATGATCAAAGCAGCTTTATTTGTAATAGCTCCAATCTGGAAACAACCCAAAGGTCCATCAATAGGTGAATGGATAAATAGTTTTGTGGGGGAGAACAGAGTCTCACTTTGTCACCCTCAGTAGAGTGCCGTGGTATCACAGCAACCCCAAACTCTTGGGCTCAAACGTTCTTCTTGCCTCAATCTCTTGAGTAGCTGGGTCTACAGGTGCCCATCAATTTTTCCTTAAGAGACAGGATCTCTTGCTCAGGCTGGTCTCGAACTCCTGAGCTCAGGCAATCTACCCGCCTCAGCCTCCCAGAGTGCTAGATTATAGGCATGAGCTTGGCCACTCACCTCCTCTCTGCCCTTCCCTTACAAACAAGAACCCATTCTTTAAGTGGATACTGATGCCGATCAGTATCCATATACCCAGCCAATAAATAAATTATTTATATACATATATACACATACATATATACGTATATATGTGTGTATGTATGTATATATCTATGTAAACATATTTGTACACCATGGAATGCTAATCAGCAATAAAAAGGAATGAAATAGTGATATAGCAGCAGTATGAATGAATCTCAAAATATGTCTGCTAAGTGAAAGAAGTCAGGCAAAATAGATTCTGTATGAATCCATTTATATAAAATTCTAGAAAATGCAAACTATGTATAATCTACTTATATGAAATTCTAGAAAAATGCAAACTATGTATAACAACAGAAAGAAGGTCAGTGTTAGCCTGGGAAGGGTAGGTGGGGGTGGGATGGGGGAGTAATCACAACAAGGAAAACTTTTACAAAAGAGACTTGGGGACAATGGATCTATCTTCATTGTGATGATGGCTTCAGGAGCGTATACATATGCCAATATTTATAAATTTGCGTACTTTAGATACGTGCAGTATGTCAATTATATCGCAATAAAGTTGTTTTATTTTCAAAAAGAAGAAGAAGAAGCAAGTGCCAATCTCTGGTTCATATGTGCTCTTAAATTCCAGTGAATTTGGAAGAGTCCAACCTCTTCCTGGAACTTCCCCTTTTAGGTTCTGCCGTGCTCTAACAGCAAGTCTGGGATGGGCCTGCCTATTCAGGACCTCAGCAGGCACCCAATCAGGGAAGGAAGCTCTCCCTGTGCCCTCTTCCTATTGGTTCCTCCAGTCTCTAAGTTTCTCTTTCTTAGAACCTCCTCTCCCACTTAGATTAAGTTAAAGAAGTAGAGGGGCCCACGTATCCTCTCCACAAACACTGCTCTTCCCGTGGTGATGATGACAAATTTCAGTAACCTATCTTCTTGTGCAGACAGGGGCCTGGGGTTCTTCAGAGCTTCAGTGAAGATTGGGTATGGCTGGGGCGTTTATTTACCTCCAGAGGAGGTATCTGATCCCATTTGTTAGCAGCAGCAGGGAAGCCTCCTGCTCAGATAGAAAAGTCAAGAGGCCAAGCTGGAGGGAAGGACTCTCACTAACTGGCTTAGCCTTGTGAGGAGGAGGAAGTTTTCTAAGTGCGGGGTGGGTAGGGGCAGCCGTGGGCCCAGAAAACTTCAAGCTGCATATTGAGCTAAGTCAACAAATCTTTAATGACTTCTCTCTTGGGGGAATAAAGAGTGGGGTCAGCCAGATCCTGCAGGCAGCAGAGCTTTGTCTCGAGCTCTTCCCCCACATTCTTCCTCCCTCTTTTGCTCCTCTCTTCAGCATTCGGTGTTGCTGACCAGGGAGACATAGAGAACTCTTTGTATACTTAATGCTTTTCTACTAGGAATATAATCTTCAACGCACAATTGTTTAGACCTTACCAAAAAACAATTAACATATTCCAATAGTGCATATACCATGTCAATTCAGATAGGTTTTAACGATGCCTACTGTATGCTGAGTCTTGTTCTGGATATTCTGAGAGGGATAGGAAAAAGGGGGGGGGAATCCTTGTAAGGATCCCATAGGAAACTCTAGAAAGTTCTTTTTCTGAGTCATTATCTTAACTCTCCATCCCACAGAACCGACCTCTCGCTTCTCACCTGGTGTGAAATTCTCTGCCTCATCTTTGAGACCTTTGAGCAAGCCTTGGAAGGATGGCTGGAGATGCTGGCTCCCAACCAGACTGGTGTGAATGAGGAACTCTGCAGGCAGACCTGCCAGTGAGCATTCTTTTGGGCTCCCAACCTTGCCCAAATGGGCCACATCAATCACTGCTCAGACTTCCTTCTGAGGAAGTGAGGATAAAGGTTATTTATGACAACCTCTTGAGGACTTCCCTCTGCCAATAGGTTCCCCAGGAGAGGAGGCCATTAAACCACTCACCTCCTCTCTGCCCTTCCCTTACAAACAAGACCCCATTCTTTAAGTGGATACCGATGCCGAGAAAGGGGTTAGCTTGGTGGGGGAGAGGGCCCAAGAAAGAAAAATATAAACAGATAAGCTTACATTGAATTTTAAAGCTAGAGGAAAAGTCACCTTGCCACTATGTAACAAGATCCCTAAGATCCTGGGAGGGAATGTGTCCAAGGCTACACACGCCATTGACAGGCAGAACTGGAATTAGAAGTCAAGTGCCCACCTCTCCATCAAGGGTCCTTTTCTGCAGCCATTTTTATTTTCAGAGAAAATTTCTGAGTCACTGAGAGATTTCTCAGAATCCTGCTTCCAGTAAGCTTAGTGGTGGAAACTTCTTGCAGACTTGTTCCTTTTCCTCTCTTGGAAAACTGAATTCAATGATCAGGATGAAATTTCCTTTTCTAGAATGGGGTATCACAGAGTCTTGATCAGAAGAAGGAGGGGTCCCTTTTCAGAATGTAGGTAACATTCTGAACAATCGCTGTGAGGCCAATTTTATTAATTCTGTGTCATAGGTTAGCAAGCAGAAGACCACATAGTTACAGCCATTTTCCCTACTCAGCATTTTAATACAGGCTGATTAAATCTGAATGATTTAAGAAATAAAAGAAGATGTAGAAAAAGGCCAAAATAGTACATTTACAGGTTAGAGGCAGACACATGTAGGCCTTGGGGCAGAGAATAATAAATGCTCAGCAAACCTGCTTCCTCTTTTTTCTGAGAATCAGCTAGACTATACTTCCCAGCCCTGTTCCCCATTAGGCATGGTCGTGTCACTTAGCTCTAGACAGTGGAACGTGGGCAGAAGTTATACATCACTTCCCAGCAAGACCCATAAAATCCTCTTCATGTAATTCGCTGCTCCCTCTCTTTTTCATCATCTGATAGCTGAATAATCCAAAAAGGCCCTAGAACAGAATTTTTCAACCTCAGTGCCACTGGTATTTGGGGCCAGACAATTCACTGTTGGAGGTTATACTGTGCGTTACAGGAGATTCAGCAGCATCTCTGATCTCTGCCTACTAGATGCCAATATCATTTCCCTCTTCCCAATTGGGACAAACAAGATGTCTCCAAACATTTCCAAATTCTCCCAAGGGACAAAATCATCCTTGGCTGAGAATCGCCACCCTAAGAAAACCCCAGAGCTACACAATGGAATAAATTTGGGTCCTGAGTGACTTCATGGAGCAGAACACCCTCCCCATATCTGTCAGCAACATGAGCAAGAAATTAACTTTTATTCCAATTTGGGAGCTGCTTGTTCAAAATTTAGCCTATCGTGACTGGGCTAGAACTGCTAAATCATCCCCATAAGCAAATAGACTTAGCCAACCTGGCAGTGTAGCACTGTTCTGGGCCCACCTTGCCTGCAGGGACAAGCCCCAGGAGCACAGCAAAAGTGTGCTGATGGGGAGCAGACAGCTCTGAAAAGGAAGGAGCAGAGCAGAGCTCTATAGGCCCAGAAATTCTGTCCACATTCACCAATCAGATGAGTCACTACTCATCTACAGTAGAGAGAAATCTGAAATGTGCTTAGTGAGAAAGCTTATTCTCATAAACCACCTCCTCACGACACAAGGATGCTCTGCTCTGGGTGACTCCAGGTCCTGCTGCCTTTTTCCTGTTCATTTTCCCTACACATTATCTTCTGTGCAGAGCTTCTCTTCTGTACAGAAAATCTGGCTCAGCATAGAAATGGCCAGTATTCCTCTGGGTACAAAACATGTCTGTGTTCTCATGTCCTCATTAAGTAAATACTCTATCTTATTTTGTTATTGAAGTCAAGGTGCAACCTTTGGCCAAGGTCAAGGATTGGTCTATAACTGGACTGAGGACTCAGTTGGGGCCAAGTCCAGGTTCAGCCCATCAAGGACAAGACAAAAACAGAACTGGGCTACAGAGGGGTAAAAAACCCACAGCCTTACCCTGAACTAACTTGGGAATTTTGTCCAAAGACCCCATCGCACTATTCATTTCCTCTCCTCATTGTCCTTTATATTTCCATTTATCAAACAGCCCAGTGAAATACTCACTGCTTCCCATAAAGCTGTCAAGAGAATGAAACGAGTGACCTCGGTCCAGGAGAAGCAGGCCCGTGGAAAGGAAATAGCTGGCTGGAAGTCAAGCACTGTGGATCCCTGTTCAAATCTGATCTGTCACTAACTGATTATTCCAAACTGGAAGAATTGCTTTCTGCCTCTGGACCTCTGCTTCCCCAGCATAAAGTAGGAACTAGGTCGGGCGTCTCTTTTAATTTTACTGCACTGAGAAACGTAAAATCGCCATCCTGTCTGTACATCCATCTCTAATGGTAACCATGTGCTTCCTGCCCTCATCACCGCCCAGCTCCAGCTCAAGCTCTGGATGTTGTGAATCTCAATAAAATCTGCTATCGCTCCCCACAGGTCCTTTGGCCCAGACACACCCCAAACCTTAACCTATTCCAACCTTGTGAAAAGAATGTTGTGGACCCAAGGTGAAAGGAAGAGCAATTAAGCTTTTTTGTACAAAAGAGACCAAACTAGATACAGCCCTAGGCCCCTCAAGTTAAAATATCCCAGAAATCT
This sequence comes from Nycticebus coucang, assembly GCF_027406575.1. NCBI lineage: Eukaryota > Metazoa > Chordata > Mammalia > Primates > Lorisidae > Nycticebus > Nycticebus coucang. The sequence continues at coordinate 44,388,895 of NC_069801.1, read as the reverse complement.
AGGATTCTAAGATTCTAATAATCTATCTCTCTGAGAGTCTGGATTCTAGTCTAAATATCTGGTAGCCTAAAATTATAGAAGGCTTTGAGTCCCAAATTCTTAAGTCATAAGAGTCCAAATTTTAACTATAACTTGGAGTTAAATGAGATTACATGATAATAATGATTCAAATTTTCACTGACTCCTACCCTCAAGGGGCCAAAAAAATTGCTGATGGGTATCTTTCATGTCCTCATGAACGCATTTGGTCCCCAAGAATGCAGCTGTTCCTCTGTGCAGCTTCTGCCTTTCTCCCTCCTCTGCCAGGTCCACCTGCTTCCAAGCACCACCTGCTCCCCTCCATTCACTCATCATCTAGCTAGCTGTGTCCAGCCTTGTCCACATCTCTGTGGAGAACAGAGGCCCAGACTCTAGCTGAGCACCTCACATCTTAATAGTCTTGCCATTCGAGACTTTATTTATTTATTTATTTATTTGAGACAGAGTTTCATTATGTCACCCTCGGTAGAGTGCTATGGTATCACAGCTCACAGCAACCTCAAACTCTTGGGCTTAAACGATTCTCTTGCCCACTACAATGCCTGGCTATTTTTTCGATGTTATTGTCATTGTTGTTTAGCAAGCCCATGCTGGGCTTGAATCCACCAGCCCTGCCCGGTGCATATGGCTGGCGCTGAGCTATGGGCACCACGCCCATTCAAGAATTTATTACTCTTAATTCCTAAGTTCCAGATAGTTTAGAACTCCAAGTTCTTCACAATTTATAATCTAACTGTTCATGGACAGTATTAATCTAGGCTTGAAAGGTTTTTTAGATTTTGAAATACATGATCCTAAGACAATGGAAGGTAACCATGCGACACTCTGGGATGAAGGGAGGCCAGGAGGCCTTAGCCACTCTGAGAGAGGCTGAAAGAGTAATAGGCCTTGGGTGTGGAAAGAGTGTTGCAGACCCAGGGTGGAAGGAAGAGCAATTAAGCTTCTTTAGAGAATGCCCAGATTGGTCACGCCCCAGCAGGCTTTCCAGGCCCTTGGCAAGCAGTGAGTACCAACTTAACAGCCTCCAATCAAGTGTGTTATTTATTTTACAAGTGACAATAAATTCCAAAATAAAACTGAGCGTTTATGTCCATGAGCAGGCCCAGAGTTATTAAAGCTGCTTGTGGCTGTATATTTGGGAAGTTCTCTTTCCAGAGCTGAGGGTGGACCCCTGGCCTCTACATCTCCCAGGGTTTGGAGTGTTGGAGCTTTGATCCTTCCCAGCTTTGCTGTGGATCTCTGTGGCTTTGGTGAGAGGTGGGAAGGTGGAGTAGGCTTCAGAGCAGTGGAAATGATGTAGGCATGCGTCAGGAAACTGACTAGGGCTCAACCCAAATCTCCAATTTCATAAGAAGCCCAGGATGCTGGCAGAAATTCTTGGCCCAGCACACCCCGGATCCAGGAGCACCATCTGCAGCCTGAAGCAGGGAAGTCCCACCTTGGAGGAAATTGAGGGCAAAAGGAAAATTATCTCTGTTGCAGCAGGGCTAGGCCTTCAACAGAAGTGGATCCAATATACGCCAGGTGTTACAGAGAATTTTCAACATGCACCTGTATCAGCCAATCAATTTTCAACATGCGCCTTTATCGGCCAATCAACTGGTTTTATTAAGCATCTACTATGTATTGTCAACATGGGATTCAGCCAGGTCTGTCATTGTGAAGGCCTCACCTTGGCTAGTACCTTAAATACAGCCAAAAGTTAGCCTGGTCCCCAAATCTTCTACAGTCTGACCCAGGGCCCTCTCTAGTCTCGCCTCTGGCTCTCTCCATGTGAACCCCCTGCTCCGCTGTATCCCACACCACACAGCATGTCTCTGCCTGCGCTCTGCTCACTCAGCTGGGTGCTCTCTCCTGCTCCTGGTGGTCCCCCACTCAGACACAGCTCATATGTCTCTTCCTCCTCTAATCCTGCTCTAACTTCCCACATGCTGGCATCATGCTTCTCTTTGGTGCTTAAAACACCATTTCACAAGATTCCATTTAAATGTCAGCCTCCCCAGTGGGCTGCACCTTTTCTCATATCTGAAGTCCCAGCCCCTAGCATGGGGCCTGGAATGGTATGTTATTTAGGATATTCGCAGACACGGAGGAGTGGGAATTATTGTTGCAGTATTATTCACGTCTGAATACAGTGGAAGGATCTGTTCTGATTCAGTGGAACACGGCGGCATCTGAAGTAGCCAGAGAAAGGCCAGAGTGAGGCACGAGGACAGACTGCTGGGCTCTGACCTCAGGGAGACATCAGGCTTTGCATTGCTGCTTCCTCCCTTCATGAATGAGCTGATCACAGGCAGATTACTTAACTCCTTTTCCTCATCTGTAAAATAAGGGTGGCCGTGAGGGTAACTGAGTTCATTCATGTGAAATAGGACACAGCCTGGCACAGAGTAGTGTTTGGGAGACATTACCTTTGGCAGTAGTAACAGAAGGGCCAGGAAGAGTCGTGCTGGTAGAAATAGCGTCACTGCATAAGGTAGGAGGAAAACAAAGTCTTGCCAACCGGAACTGAAGTAGGCAGCGGAAGTTGGCTTCCAGCAGAAGTCGAGCCTTCCCCATTTTTACCAATGTTACTCCCTCCCGTGACCTGCATGGATAAAGGTCAGGTGCGCTGCTGAGCCCCAGAGTGAAGGCAGTCCTCAGCATTCTGAGGACACCCTGGGGCTGTCATGTAACATGTTTTGTAGGTCCCATTCCTGGGTCTCTCTCTCCCCGCATCTCTCTCTCTCACTCTCTCTCTGTTTTTGAGCAGAATTTTTTTTTCCCTTAGCTCTCCTTTTCTCCAGGTTGCCTTTTTCTTAGTTCTCGACCTCTCTTTTCTACCTTAAAAATGTGGCTGAAAGCTTAATGTCGTATAAGGATCATGAGATGGGGATCAAAATGCCAGGCTTCCAGCCCTCGCTCTGCCCTGGATTTTGGCTGTGATCTTGGACAAGTCTCTTCCCTCCTTGAACCAAAGTTATGTCTCACGAAGAGGAACCTTTCCTCTCAGCAGTGAAGACCTCAAGCTGTATGTTGCCCTAAGCCCCATCTGATTCTAAATATCTGTAAGTCTCTGGAAATATTCTCTTACATGGAAATGCCTCTGTAAGCATGGAATTCATACAGAGAACTTGTTTTTTCATTCATTATTCAGCCAATTGAGCACAGATAAAATGTCAGGCATTCCACTAGGTGCTGGGAGTCCTGGGTGAACAAGTTAGATAAAGTTCCTCCCTCAAGGAGCTCATATTGGAGAAAAAAGAGCAGATGACAAATTCACTACTTTGCAATCATGGATGGTTTAAGAGAGGAGGAAACCACGTGTACAGGATGCCTCCTGTGGCAGGCAGTCTGCTAGACACACAGGCCAAGGTCATCTCAGTGGATCCTCACAATCACCTTAGGAAGTAGTTACTGTCACTCCCATTAAAGAGGAAAATGAGGCTCAGAAACATCCAGGAGGTTGGTCGATGTCACCCCGCTAGACATCGTGGAGATGACTCTAACTCCACCCCTATCATCCTGTTCCCCTGAGCACACTTCTTATTTTGTCTAGATTCTGAACTCAGAGGCCTGGGCACACTGAGAGAGCTTCACTTCCTTAGAAAGTGGGCCCCACGTCCGCCCATCCAGCCCTAGCTTGAGCTTTCTAGGGCATCTGTGTTAGGGCCCACTGCACCTCACCCACTCTGTCCCACCGTCTCAGCAGCCAGAGTTAAGAGATTTGTAGCTAGATTCTGCCCTCCTGGCCTATAGTCCTATAAAATAGCAAGCAGACAAAAAAGGAGGGGGACAAAATTAAAAAATAAACACTGAAGCAGATTAGAAATGACTAGGGAGTCTTGGGGATTTATGTCTCATGAAGCAAGGTGGCCAAGGAGGCCAGACAGGGAGCAGACAGCCCTGACGCCTCTGCCTGGGATAATTTATGCCAGAATGTAGAGAGGCCTCTGTTTGCAACTCACACAGGCCAGGGTGGTTCTCTGGGTCCTCCAGGCCCAGGATGAGTCAGAAGTTTTGTTTCCCCAGACCAAACCCATACATTGGATACTTTTTTTTTTTTTTTTTTTTTGTAGAGACAGAGTCTCACTTTATGGCCCTCGGTAGAGTGCCGTGGCCTCACACAGCTCACAGCAACCTCCAACTCCTGGGCTTAAGTGATTCTCTTGCCTCAGCCTCCTGAGTAGCTGGGACTACAGGCGCCCGCCACAACGCCCGGCTATTTTTTGGTTGCAGTTTGGCCGGGGCCGGGTTTGAACCCACCACCCTCGGTATATGGGGCCGGCGCCTTACCGACTGAGCCACAGGCGCCGCCCACATTGGATACTTTTTTATTCCCTTCCCTTCTCTATGATCTTGTTGGAGGGTCATCTTACAATACTGGTGAGGCTGATAAGACAGGGACCCTTACTCCCTTGGTCTGATGAGAAAGCTGAAACTAAGGACTGGCCAGGGGACCAGGAGGATGAGCCCCCATAGGTACGTTTCCTTCCCACTCATTCTCCTTCCTCTGCTCCTAACCCACCCTTAAATTAACTGTGTCCAGCCAATGAATTAATTCACCTAGACTCTTGAGCAACAGCATGCTCTAAGACTGTTGCAAACACAGAGAAGAACAAGATAAAGGCAGATGATAAAGACACCTTTTTAAATATGTATTGCTGGTGATAATAAAGATCGTGTTCATCAAGGATCTCTCTCTAATATAGCAATCAACAGAATCAGAAAAGCAAAACATTACATATAAGCTTTGCAGAGAAAATGGGAAATAGAATCAATGCTAGAGTCAAACACAGGAAAGACTGTTCATTGGCCACATTCTTCCAAAGCAACTTGCTGGGCATTGGGAAGGCTCTTGTCCTGGGTGACATCCCATCAAATGAGTCTGAGCATAGGAACATGCTGTAAGAATAAGAAGTAGCTGGAAGACAGCAGATTTTGATGCAGATGCCTAACCTGTCTGTATGACAGGCCCTCAAGCATTATGCTATTCAGGCACTATGAAGGTGAAGCCTCGGTCTTCATAGTAGGATTTGAAATCTGATTAACATGGGTTTCCTTTGAAACCATTTTATCAACCACTGAATGGAGATAGCGATATCTACCTTGAAATTTTGCCTTGGAGAAATCATGTAAAAGAATTCTAAAAAATTAACTACTTTAGTCCAGATTTCACATGAGGCCCAAGATATCAGACAACACATCCTCAAATACAGTCCAAGCCCACCACGCAAGAACTGCAAAAGATGATGTTGAAAACTGCTCTTGTGTGTTTTTGCTGACCCAACTTTGGCATATAAGAGAGGTGGGAGAGGCCAAGAACAAAGTGGGGGATTAGACAGGGGATTTCTAGAAAGAGCTGTAAGTACAGTTTTGTGTCTTTGTACACTCCTTCCCTTAACTCAAGCCTGGGGAAAGTAGCTTTAACAAGATCATTGGGAAACTTGATGTTTTCTCTATGTTTAAGGGATTCAGTACACTGGAATCTGACTCCCACTGCTAAGTGTGAAGGGTCAGAGGCTGGCTGATCAACTGTTCTAACAGCAGAGTAAAAAGAGGTCGCTGCTCTGGGAACAACCTATTCTCTCAGAAAGTATCAAGTTAGAGAATGCAGAAGGGTTTTCCCAAAGTAGGTATGGACCCCATGAGAGGGAGATGTGCTAAGTCAGCCTAGATTATGTCAGAAGACCATAGGGGGACAAAAGCCCTCACGCATAGAGGCTGGGAAGGAGTCTGAAGGAACCAGCTGGAATAGAAGCGCCCTGACCCACATCAGGAGATCACCAGTATGGGTCAGGGGAGGGAGCTGTTCTCCAAAGAACCCACAAAAACACCCAGTAAAAGAACAAGAAAGTGTAAATGCCTATCAAGCTAGAGAGATCCTGGATCTTCAATTCTATGCTAATCCAGTTAGAACTCTCTTGTTCTCCTTTCCTTCTTCCCATCCCTGACAATGGACAGTTAAAAATCCCACTGTGCTCAGCAAGATGCAGAAGGAAAGAGGAAGGAAGGCACAGAGCCCTTGGCAGTGCAGGAGACTGGCCAGCAGCAATTCCAGGTCCAAGCATTGGATGAGGAAAGTTGCTTTTAAATGAAGTTTGAAGTTTATTACTGCTGTTATTGCTAATGGTAGTGCTATGGTTTGACGGTGTTCCCGGAAAGGCGTGTGTTGGAAACTTAATCCCCAACGCAGCAGTGTTGGGATGTAGGGGCTAAATGAGAGGTGATTTGGCCCTCGTGAATGGATTAATGCCAATTATGAAAAGGCTTGATGCTGTGAGTTCAATCTCTAGCTCTCTCTTTGCCCCTCCACCATGGCATGATGCAGCAAGAAGGCCCTCACCAGAGGCCAGCCCCTCAATCTTGGATGTCCCAGCCTCTAAAATTATAATAAACAAATTTCTGTTCTTTTAAAATTACCAGTCTTAAGTAGTCTGTTATAGCAGCCCAAAATGGACTAAAACAAGTAGTAATATTAACATCCCAGATGGGACATGTTAATTATTAAATCAAAACAATATTTTGGGATTTAAAACAAATGAGGAACTTTGTATTATCTAAGAGAAAACAGAAAAGAGTTGTGGAACAAGTCCAAGTTTTTGTCAAAGGAGACAAAAAAGATTCAGCCCTGAAGATTGACTAATGGAAGTTATTTATTTTTTATTACAGACGAATATGAGGGTACACATGATTAGGTTGCATTGTTCACATTCATAAGGTTAAAGTCAGAGTCGCAGTTGTTTCCTTCACCCAGGAAGTGTGCCGTATATCCACGCATTGTTTGATTTGGGTGGAAACTTGCTGAACTCTCTTCCCCCACTTTTTGAATTTAATTGAGTTTTTCTCTCAGGTGAGCACATCATTAATCTACTAGTTTCAATTTAGTATTGAGCACATGATGCTCATTTTTCCATTCCTGTGATACTTAAGAGAGTGTTCTCCAAAGCCACCCAGGTTGTTATAAAAGAGACACAAAGGCTCCATCTTTTTCATGGCTAAATAGAATTCCATAGTAAAAATATACCACAGGTTATACCCCCAGAGTCTAGTTTATTCAATGCAAGTTACATGAGACAACATATGTCATACCTTACACATGCTGGCCTTGAGTATGTCCAAGTTTGCCTCTACCATGTCTCTGGGCTCAGTTGACCTTGGTTAACCAGCAGTAGGAAGGGCCAGACAGCTAAGTTGAGCAGCTATTGTGCATCTGTCCTGTACTGTAGTCTGGGGTAAAGATAGGAGGGGAAGACCCTGTCTTGTGCTCTCTGGGTGCTGGGGATTTAGTGATGAACAAGCCATACTACTGTTTGTATGTATGTGAAAGCATAAGAAAGCACGAAGGAAGGAGAATTTGCACATGCATGTGAGGATGTGTGCATGCCCCTGTAGATGAGGCAGAGTTTCTGTGTATGCGTTTGCTGAGAATCTGTGTGTTCATGTACATATGCATGTGTGTAGTGAGAGGAAAAAAAAGAGAAAGCGTTTCTGGTCATAAAGTTTTGTTAACCTGTCTGAAAGCTGAAAGCCCCTGGCCAAGACACAGTTCACACGATAGGAAAGTCCCTTAGAAATAGCCAGATGGAGGGGTAAAAATTTCTCAAATCCATTGTGAAGCCAGAAAGGAACGTGGCTCTCTTCTTTCCCTCTTCTCTATCTATCTCATTAGTCATACCCTCTCTTCCTAGGAATCTACGACAGGGTAGAATCAAGTGCTAGGTGGCTAATCTGACTTTACTGCCACTTACGGAGCATCTACTAAGGGCCAGGTTCCTTATGTATGCTGTTCCTAATTTTAACACTAGCTTTTCAAGTTATTGAATAGCTTTTCCACAGGCAAAGAAACTGAGGCCCATGAGGTTAAGTGACATGTCTCTAGGCATATGGCCACTAAGGGGTAAATCAGGGATTTGAACCAGTCAGTCTGACTCCAAAACCAATGGTCTGATCACACTCTCTCCATCTCTCCCAAGGCTTCTGGGAAAGAGAGGTGCTAGCAGGACTACAGCAGGTCTGGGTCCTGAGAGCCAGAGGGAGTCCCCAGCCTTCCCACCATGCCATCTTTGTGGAAAAGAACTAGTCCAGACTGACCCACACGTGCTTCAGCCATCCCAAAGCCAAGATGACTGGAATGGGCTTGCACGTTACAAGTTCATTCCAAGAAACAAATAGTGATGCAAATTTTTAACATTATGAAACTGTGCATAATTTTTTAATTAGTTGGCAAATTATATGGCCAGAAGGGCTTTCCTCTAGTCTCTGAAGTAGATATTAACCTTATTAACTTTTTTTTCCTTTTGCAAGTTAAGTTGGTTCTTTGTGAAGGTGGATGCGTGCGAGTGTGGTTAAGTTCTCGTTTTATTTGGCAGGAATCTTGGCTGGGGTTTACAAGGAAAACTTACTTTTAGATTTTTCTTCTGACAGTGAACTTGGCCTCCCTTATTCCCTGCTGAAACCCTACACTTTGCAGGCAGAAACAAGGGATTAAAAAAAAGAAAAAGATAAAGAAAGAAATTAGGGGGAGAAAACAACTGAAGAAAAATAATCCTCTTAAAACAGTCACCAGGAGAGGCAATGGAGTCCTGGATGGCGGTGGTGTGGGTTCCAGCCGGGTGATTCACTTATTAGCTGGCTTTCTGACCTCGGACAGACAGCCGAACCTCTCAGCTCTGTTTCCCTTGTCTGCAACATGGAGAGAATAACCCTTGCTCAGAGGCGCCACTCTAGTCTGCTGAGAAGATCAAGTGGTATGTCATCTGATAAGGTGATTGGATTTTACAAAGCACTGTCCAAATACAAGTCTGTGGCATTATCTCTGACACCTGGACAAAGGTCCTTGGGTGTCCCTGAAGCAAAATCTGACAATAAGGGAGCCTTCAGGGTGACATTGAGAAAGAATCTCTCTTAGCTCAGCTCCTAGGAGGGACCCTGAAGGGAGATCTAAAACATGGGGATGTGGGTAGGAGGTGGGCATGCTTACTGTATGTCAGTACATGCACCTGTGCCCTTGAATGTGCACATCTAATTGCTTGTGTATGTGGGTGAGGCATGTGTGAATGCCTGCATCAATATTCGGGATGGGATTCATTTATTCCTTCATTCCACTAATGGGTTTTGAGGGTTTACTCTGCTCTCTGGGTGCTGGGGATTTAGTGATGAACAAGCCATACTACTGTTTGTATGTATGTGAAAGCATAAGAAAGCCCGAAGGAGAATTTGCACATGCATGTGAGGATGTGTGCATGCCCCTGTAGATGAGGAAGAGTTTCTGTGTATGCGTTTGCTGAGAATCTGTGTGTTCATGTACATATGCATGTGTGTAGTGAGAGGAAAAAAAAGAGAAAGAGTTTCTGGTCATAAAGTTTTGTTAACCTGTCTGAAAGCTGAAAGCCCCTGTCTTTGTCTGTGCTACTATAACAAAATGCCACAGACAGGGTAATTTATAAAGAAGAGACATTGATTTCTTACAGTTCTGGGGGCTGAGGAAGCTAAGATCAAGGCATTGGTGTCTGGTGAAGGCTGCTCTCTGCTTCCCAGATGGTACCTTGTTGCTGAGTCCTCCAGAAGGGAGGAACATTGTGGCCTCAAAAGGCAGTTGGAAGGTGGAAGGACAGGACAGCACTCCCTCCAATCTAATCCCATTCATGAGGGCATAATCCTCCTGATTTAATCCCCTCCCCAAAGCCATACCTCTTAGAACTTTTGCATTGGGGATTAAATTGCGTAAGACTTTTGGAGGAGACATGGTCATTCAGCCCATACCAGCCCCTGAGATAGCATCTACTCCAACACATAATATTCCAGATGGGAACACAAGGCCCAGAGAAAGGAAACGGTGTGTAGATGGTGAGCCCACACCAAACAAAGACCAGAATGCACATCAGCTACTTCTGGGCCTAAGGTTCTTATCTTTCTTTTTTTTTGAGACAGAGTCTCACTATGTTGCCCTTGGTAGAGTACTGTGGCGTCACAGCTCACAGCAACCTCAAACTCCTGGGCTTAAGCAATTCTCTTGCCTCAGCCTCCCAAGTATCTGGGACTACAGGTACCTGTCTCAACACCTGGCCATTTTTTGTTGCAGTTGTCATCATTGTTTAGCTGGCCTGGGCCGGGTTCCAACTCACCAGCCTCGGTGTATGTGGCTGGTGCCGTAACCACTGTGCTACGGGTGCCGAGCCTAAGATTCTTCAGTTATAACCTAAGAATATGGGGAAGGAGGTGAGGGTGGGGAGGGAGGGGGGAGGTTGGGCAGAGGGAGAGTGATTGGTGGGATTACACCTGTGGTGCATCTTACAAGGGTACATGTGAAACTTAGTGAATGCAGAATATGATTGTCTTAACACAATAACTAAGAAAATGCCAGGAATGCTATGTTAACCAGTGTGATGAAAATGTGTCACACTGTTTATAAAACCAGTGTATGGTGCCCCACAATCGCATTACTGTACACAGCTATGATCTAATACTAATAAAAAAATAAATAAAAATAAAAATAAAAAAAAGAAATGTGAAAATTCAAATGTAAATTAAGGGTCCTCGGGGAAGAACCCGGGAGATAGAGTGGAAAGGTTGGCCTGGCTCAAGTCTGCAGGGTCCTGAATGCCATGACAACAGGAGGGTTTGAGCAGGAGAGTAGAGCAGTCAGGTTTCTGCTTTGTATGTGTTGTTCTGCTGTGGAAAAAATCAACTGCAACAAGAGACACTCAGGTGAGAGAGCCGGGAGGGGCAGGTGTTACTGTCCAAGAGAGGCCTGAACCGGGGAGGGGGTGAAGAAAAGTGGGAAAGAGCAGAAGAAAGTTTCTAGCCTAGAATCAGAGGCTTGCGCATCCATTAGGATGTGAAGGGTGGGCTCATGTGTTTTAATCTTATGCGATGAGGCCGTTTCCCCTAAAACTGGGGCTAGCAGGAGTCTGGGAGTTTTTACAAACATCTCATTAAGACCTCAGAACAGCCCTATGAGGTGAGTATTATTTCCCCCATGGCACTGAGGAAACAATTGTGGCTCAGAGTGAAAATAGCTGCCCAAAGACATGCAGCCTGACTTGGCGATCCAAGGCGAGAACACAGGTCGGCCTTGGTTCAAACTGAATATTGACTAAGTCCGTGATCATTTATTCAGCATCTATTTTGTGGCAGGAACTGTACTTGACCTTTTATGCACATTATTTCATTTCAGTCTTCCAATGACCATTTCTCCATTTTTCAGATGAGGAGAATGAGATTCAGTGGTGTGGCCAAGGGTACATACCTGCTCCCACCCGCACCTGAACCCGAGTCATCTGATTCCAGGGTCCATCGTCTTTTAACAATTCTTCGTGCTCTTCCTTCCAAAATCACAACAAATGTGTTTGCACATGTGGGCTATTTAAGGTGATGTGGATTTATAAATTCCCATCCCTAGAGAATGTGCAGGCTTAAATTATAGACTAGTTCAGAAATGTTTTTTTAAATGCCTGGATTATAAGCCCATGCTGTGATTAAATGTCCTACTCCTCATCATCAAAAAAATCACATAAAGAAAGTCACATGAGGCCTCCTAAATCCCAGCCCCATCCATCCCCTTTCAGTAGAACAACTGTGGTCTCTATTGGGTTCCCAAAAAACATGGGGACAGGGGGCTGGAAATCAAGACACGTGGGACATGGGGAACCCCTTCATGAGATTCAGCAAGTCTGTGCGGGTCTGGGTCATTCCAGTTCCAGCCGTCTGAGATTGATTCTATGCCCTCATCCCCTCAGAGACAGTACTTTTCCTTTAGTTACAGGAGGCTGGGCCTATGCGTCAATGCCAGCCTGGTTTCCCTCAGCTGAGACGGTGCAGGCAATGAAGGCCTTCAGGCTGACCACAGAACCATCCTCTCCCTCTAACCCTGAACCCAGCCTGTGTGATGCAGAGAGTATAACCAGCCCCACCCATCAAAAGGTGGGATCCAAAATTCATCTTATTTTCCTAAGCCCTGCCACTCTTTCTAAATGTTCCCTGCCCTCTCCTGTGTTCTTGTTTCCTCAGGGTGCCAACTGAAGTCCTAGTGGTCAGGACACCCAAACCTGGCTTCTAAGACTGCCATATGCATTCGTGCAACTCCCACTGTCAGCCTACCCATCAGAGGCCCCAGATGTGGCATCAGAATGGATGGGGCCTGAAGACCCCATGCCCTCCTGAACTTCATGCTCTGGTCACTGGAATAGCCCGAGGGCCATGCCAGCTCCAACACCAGCTTATCTGCCAAGACCTCAGCATGCCTTTGGTCAACCTTACCCAATTCCCCACACTCGAGCTGATTTCTTCTGGCTTTTTTAGTCCCAGAGTCTCTAACCTCACCCCACCCTAATCCCTGAAATTAATTCCTGGCCCTACTTCAAAGGCCTTTCAGACTCCGTGAAAGTGATCTCCTGCCCCAAGTGCACTGACACAAAGACCCCATGGGTACTTCTTCCCAACCAGAAATATCATCAGAGAGTCATCAGGAAGGACTTGGCCCACAGCCCTCATCAAGGTCTTCTCAACATTCATTCCAAAAAAACTTAGTTGTCAGAAAACACACCCAAGAAAGTGGTCAGGAAGCAACCAGTCGTCTGAATTATTTACTGTCCCCTGGAACTTAGCCAGCTACATGCTGGCCATGCAGACTCTGGGAAAATATTTATGTGGGTCTTGATGGATGCTTGGCCTGGAAAGACTGCCCACTGTCATCTTTTCTTCCTGCTGATAAGGTAAAGCTTCACATGTCAGACAGCTCTTAGAAGAGCCTGGCGGCCAAAGCCTGGCATTTAATCAGAGGGGGGTGAATAGCCACAGTTCTCAGTCTTGGTTGTCTGCTACCAGCGTGGTGTACCCATCATCAGCTGCTGCTCTGTCACACCATGGAGTGGCCTAGAGGACCTCAAGGTCTCTGTGATCTTATGCAATTGTGGCTCAGACAGAGTCAAATGTATTTTCCAGATCTGCCATCATGATGCCATTGGTTCATCACAGAGCTATTTTTCTTGGCATCCTGGAACGTTCCTCAAATTCCAGCATCCTAGGATTTCTCTTTCCACTGATTCAATTTCTGTAACCAGATGGGAGAACTCCATCTGGAAGAGGAAGATCTGAGCTTAAAATAAAAGAAGGGAAATTAATTTCAAGCTGTGTTTATCATGCATACAATATTTGCAAAGCTTGATGCCGAGCCCAAGTTTTGGGGCAGTGAAATACCCCATGTCCTGTACCTCTAAGTCACACTGAGCCCCAGTCCTGTCCCTTAAGAGCTTACAATAAGGCAAAAGGGAGGGTGGCCCACAAGGCTCCTTTTATGTCTGAATTGCTCCTCATATTTCTTCCTTTCTGTATACCCCAGGACCCCTGCCTGCTGCACTCCTAAGCCATGGAATTCCATCTCCATCCATGATCATCCAGAGCTCCTCTTCAGGAGGACTTCTGGCCTCCCGACTTCCCATTTCCTGTGGACAGCCTGACCTTGCAAGTACTTGTCCATTGCAGAGTTTAGAGCTAGTCCCTTTGAAGACCTGCCTGAAGAAACAGTCATGGATACAGACACAGGACAAGGGCTGAGGAACCCCAGAGTTCTCTAAAACACTGTGTCCACCCAGGAGCTCCTGATGCCTTCTCTGAGCTGCTCAGTGTCTTCTCAAGACCTCCTGCCTACTCTAGTTTCCCTGAGCAGGGAGCTTTCCCAGCCTTTCTCTCTCCTCAGACCCACACTTCCTTAGGAAGTGTCCATATTCCCCTCTGAAGATGTGATCTAGTGCCTATGGTGGCCACTGAGAAATTGAACTTGGGAGCCTTCTAGCTTCCCCCAAGAAAGTAATCAAGACAAGCCTGGTTGGGTTGTGCTTCATCTCAGTTCATCTGATTTGATGAACCATCCTTGTGGACTCTCCTTTTCTCCATTCAACAGATACTCACTTAAGACCTAAGTGAGTATCATGGACACCACATGAGTGAGATGACATGCAAGGACAGATCTGCCCTGTCCATTACCCCTAGGTGCCTGGGATCCTCAAGCCATGCCCTAAGATGTGGCCAGCCCAGGTTCTCAGCCTCTTGCACCTTGTGGCCTCATGACTCTCTCGAGCCACCTGCCTCACTCGGAATCACAGCATCACAGGAGATCCAAGCAGAAAGGCCCTTAGAGACCAGACAATCTACAAAATCAGTAAGAATGGAGCTGTCTGGTATAGGTCAAGAATGGTCTCCAGTGGAAGACTGTGCCCGGGATGACAGAGCCCTATGACCAAGTGTCACAGGTTGAAAAACTCTGATAATAGAATTTTATTATTTTACAGAGAGGCAGAGCTGGAACCTAGATAGTAAGATTAATTGTTCCAAGCCTCAGGGAAAGACACTGTAGACATCTCTTATAATCCTCACAAGAACCCTAAGAGACAGGCTTTGTTAAATTCTCCATGGTTCAAATAAGGTAACAGACAGAGAAAGATGAAACAAACATTGCAGGTCACACAGCTTTGAAGTGGTTGACTATAGATTCATACCCGGATCCACCTGATTCAAGAGTCATTTTGTCCAGAACCCAGGCACTCAGCTGCTAAAAGAAAATAATAATAACAATGCCAAGGAACCAATGACCAATACTGCTGTCATAACTAACCATAATTCAAATACCAGTCCTCCCAGGGAAGTTATATTTTAATATTCTTTATTCATTCCAGAAGAAAAAAATAGCTAAAACCCAAATGACATACTCTGGTACCATAGTAGAAAGAGCTGTAACAGGGTATGAGAAGCCAGGGGAAGCAATAACTATCTCCACCAGGGGTTTGTCATGGGAATTAGGAAGGCTGCTCCAAGAGGGAACATTTGAGCAAGCCCTGGAAAGACGAGTAGAAATTCACCCAGAGAAATGAGAAGAGGGGTTCCCTTATACCAAGCTAACAGGCTCTACAAGGCCAGTTTGCTGTCTCTAGGAAGCAATGAAGAATCTCTCCCTGGGAGATTCAGCTGAGCAGGGATGCTGAAGAGTCTTGGGTGCAGGGCCCCAGGATCATAGAAGTGTTCATCCAGAGAAGCAGCACTCTGTCCATTGAAAGTGACTCTGAGGATGAAGAAATTAATACATCCCAGGGATAGTAGCTTATAACATTGACCATGATACTAACAACTTATGTATATTATGACTTTTCTATTGACAGAGTTTCACTTTGTCGCCCTCAGTAGAGTGCCGTAGCATCATAGCTCACAACAGCCTCCAACTCTTGGGTTCAAATGATCCTCTTACCTCAGCCTCCCAAGTAGCTGGGACTACAGGTGCCCACTACAACGCCTGGCTCTTTTTAGAGATGGATCTCACTCTTTCTTGCGCAGGCTAGTCACGAACTCCAGAGCTCAGGTGATCCACCCACCTCAGCCTCAGCCTGTTAGGATTACAGATGTGAGCTCCCATGCCCAGCCTTCATGTATACCATTCTTATAAATCTCAGAATAAAAAACTTCCAAGTGAGTTAATTTATTCTTAGCATCAGTCCTGTGAGCTAGAGAGCCTTCTCCCACTTTTACAGAAGGGGAGGCAAAGCCCAAAGTCACTTGGACCTGTCTGCTCCAAACCCACTGCTGTTCCTCAGGCACACCCCTGCAGATAGTGAGCTCTTGGCCAGTGGCGAGTGTGCGCACTGAGCCTGGATTTCTGCTCTGGGTGAGAGAGAATCTGTACCAGCTGCTCTCCAAGTCTCAACAACTTAAAGACAGTAAAATTCTGCAAGTCAGCAGCAGGGCCAGCTGCCTTCTGGGGCTGCTGGCTGAGCTGTGGGTGGTCGGGAATGTTCCAGACTTCCTGGGTCCAGTGTTTCAGGTCAGAGTGTCTGGATTAATGATCCATCTCTAGGAAGAGCCAGAGAAGCCTTGATGCTGGGCACGAGGCATTGATTAGACTTTACACTCCAAACTTCTTTCATCTGAGGCTCTCCAGATGGGGTGGGACCTAATAATTAACATTCTCTGAGCCTTGCAAGATGAGTGAGCTGGAGGAGGGAAGAGAGTCTCTGAGAAGGACCCACTGGTGGTGGGAGAGGAGCCCCTAAAGCCCTGGGTAATCTTGGCAGATAAACATATCTACATGGCCAAGACTCCAATCCTGCCTGCAGTTTGTACAGGGAGTAGTTTTGTTCTCACCTTTGAGTTTGCAACATTTCTATGGGGCAGTTGAACCAGGATTATTATCTTGCTGTACAGATGGGAAAACTGAGGTCAAGAGAAAGGCAGAGGATTGCTTAAGGGCAGAGGGATCAGGATTAGAACCTGAATCTGCTTCCCTTTCTGGTATCTTTCTCGTGCAGTGGGCTATCTCTTTTGTGGGTGTTAGACCCTCTTGACGCCTTGATAGGGGAGAAGGTAGGGGTGTGATAGGATTTTTTTTCTTGAGACAAGTTCCCACTCTGTTCCTCTGGCTAGAGTACAGTGGTGTCAGCCTAGCTCACAGCAACCTCAAACTCCTGGGCTGAAGTGATCTTCCTGTCTCAGCCTTCAGAGTAGCTAGGACTACAGATTTGTGCCTCTTGAACATCTAATATATTCTAGCTGCTGTGCCAGGTACTGAAAATAGCAAAATAAAGGCCCTGAATTCTGGAGCTTAGAGTCAGGAAGGAGGGAATGTGGGCAGTGTGGCAGGAAAGAGATAGATTATACAAATGCTGGGTTCAGTGAGGTGTCACAGTGCTGTAAGGAGGGAGTACAGTACATGTATTTAATATTACAGAGCACTGTGGACACAGAGTCTCAAGGAGGAAATGGTAGAGTTCGCTCAAGTCGTGAGGTACAGGCAGTAGTGAGGTTATGGTCAGAAAAGGCTGAAGAAGTAGGATAACCTTCAAATGGAACCTTACAGTGAAGAGAGGTAGGAGGTAGAGAACAGAAGAATGGGATGTTCCAGGGAGAAAGAGGGAAAGACAGGCATGAAGCCACCAAGTTAACTGAGAGCAACTGAGCTGACAGCAGAGTGGGATTTGAGTAAGAGATCGTGGGAGATGAGGCTAGAGAAATAAGCGAGGGACACAACAATGAGGTCTCCTGACCCAGGTTAAGGGGACTGAAATTATACAGAAAGATTTATGCAAGGAGGCAACTATGTCCTAGGAAGCTTACTCCCGCTGATGCACGGATGATGAACACGTTGAAGGATTGAGGAAGACACTCTCCAGGAGGCAAAAAATAAGGGTGACCTTCTTTGGTTACTTCGTAGCCACAAAGACACGCAAAACTCTTATCAGGTCTAGAAAAGCCTACATCTTGGGAATTCTCTTATTATAAAAATGTGTGTTCCATGGTTGTGCAGGTATGCTCAGGTCCCTGGATCTAGACCTGTTCTACATTCCTCTGATCGGAGAATAGATCACAGCTTTCCTTCCTCCATATTACAGAACTCTCCACACCACTATACCAACTTCTACACGTTCTCCCATCGTGGGCTCCCCTTAGCCACTAATACATGGCACGAAGTGCCTCATGTTCACAACCCTCTGCTTTGAATCTTAGATGGCTCCACCTGGGGCAGATTTCCCCTTTTCTTCAGCCCTGGGTATGGATGAACTGTGTGTCAGCCCCTGCAGGCTCCAAGGATGCAGCTCTGCCCTCACCTCCATGGGGCCTTATAGGTCATAGTGCAACCCCCCCTCAGCCTGTTCAAGACCTTCTTGGACAGATCCCAGCCAGCCCCTATGGTCTCACATTCTCCTCTCCCTCCAACACTCTGTGCTTGTCACACTGAGGTATTTATTGTTCCCTAAATACCACAGTGGTTTTTTTTTTTTTTTTTCAGAATAGAAACATATTTTTTATGAAAATGCTAATGCATAGACCCTCTCATTCAAACAATACCAAAGGTTGGAAGTAGGAAGTAAAACTTGTCCTCCACCCCTTCTCACCCACCACACTGAAAATCCCATTCCCCAGAGATAAACGCTGCTAACATTTGGGTAAATATCCTTCCATATTCTTTTAAAAACTTCCTCCATTTTAATCACACTACCAAACCTGAGACTGTACTATAAATCCATAGTGATCAAAACAGCATGGTACTGGCACAAAAACAGAGAGGTAGATGTCTGGAACAGAATAGAGAACCAAGAGATGAATCCAGCTACTGACCATTATTTGATCTTTGACAAGCCAATTAAAAACATTCAGTGGGGAAAAGATTCCCTATTTAACGAATGGTGCTGGGTGAACTGGCTGGCAACCTGTAGAAGACTGAAACTGGACCCACACCTTTCACCATTAACTAAGATAGATTCTCACTGAGTCAAAGATTTAAACTTAAGACATGAAACTATAAAAATACTTGAAGAAAGTGCAGGGAAAACTCTTGAAGGAATCGGCCTGGGTGAATATTTTATGAAGAGGACTCCCCAGGCAATTGAAGCAGTATCAAAAATACACTACTGGGACCTGATCAAACTAAAAAGCTTCTGCACAGCCAAGAACATAGTAAGTAAAGCAAGCAGACAGCCCTCAGAATGGGAGAAAATATTTGCAGGCTATACCTCCAACAAAGGTTTAATAACCAGAATCCACAGAGAACTAGAACGTATTAGCAAGAAAAGAATAAGTGATCCCATCTCAGGGTGGGCAAGGGACTTGAAGAGAAACTTCTCTAAAGAAGACAGGCACACAGCCTTCAGACACATGAAAAATGCTCACCATCCTTAATCATCAGAGAAATGCAAATCAAAACTACTTAGATATCACCTAACTCCAGTAAGATTAGCCCACATAACAAAATCCCAAAACCAGAGATTTTGGCATGGATGTGGAGAAAAGGGAACACTTCTACACTGCTGGTGGGAATGCACACTAATACATTTCTTTTGGAAGGATGTTTGGAGAATACTCAGAGATCTAAAAATAGACCTGCCATTCGATCCTATAATTCCTTTACTAGGTATATACCCAGAAGACCAAAAATCATAATATAACAAAGACATCTGTACCAGAATGTTACTGCAGCCCAATTCATAATTTCTAAATCATGGAAGAAGCCCAAGTGCCCATCAACCCACGAATGGATTAATAAATTGTGGTACATGTATACCATGGAATATTATGCAGCCTTAAAGAAAGATGGAGACTTTACCTCTTTCATGTTTACATGGATGGAGCTGGAACATATTCTTCTTAGCAAAGTATCTCAAGAACGGAAGAAAAAGTATCCAATGTACTCAGCCCTACTATGAAGCTAATTTATAGCTTTCATATGAAAACTATAGCACAAGAATATGGGGAAAGGGCCAAGCGAGGGGAGGGGTGGGGGGAGGTTGAGGGGAGGGAGGGTAATTGGTGAGGCCACACCTACAGTGCGTCTTAGAATGGGTACAGGCAAAACTTACTAAATGCAGAATTCAAATGTCTTCATACAATAACTAAGAAAATGCCACGAAGGCTATGTTAAACAGTTTGATGAAAATATTTCAGATTGTATATGAAACCAGCACATTGTACCTTTTGACTCCACTAATATACACAGCTATGATTTAATAATAATATAAAATTAAAACAGCTTCCCCAAGGATTTCCCAAGGTTCATGCTTTACTTGGTTTCTGTTGATGTATGAGCTCCAAAATAAAACTTGTTCAAAAATTAAAAAATAAATAAATAAAAACTTCCTCCATTTTGAAAGCTCTTACCCAATCTTCAAGACCCATTGGCGCTGCCACCTTCCCTCCTGGGAGACATTACTGTGCCTCTCATAGGTCGGATGCTTACATCTGACACAACACCTGCCACTCGGCATTGAAACGATGTGCACACACCTTGTGTCTCCAGCCAGTGGAGTATGAGACCATGATCTGAGCTATCATCTCTGGGAGGACAGAGTGTGACAGTCTCAGTCACTGACCTATTCACAGTACCTAGGTCCTCAGTAATACCTATCAGATACATGGATGGATGGATGGATGGATGGATGGATGGATGGATGGATGGATAGACAGCAGCCATGTCTCTGGTATAACACATAAGGGAACGAACTTGTTACCAAGACCTCAGTTGGGGATTAAGGACCTGGATTCCTGTCCTGGCTCTGCCGTGTACTTGTCACCTAGCCTTGTCACACTCTGTAAGATTCCATTTCCCTACCTGAAATTGAATAGTGGAGCTGGAAATTTCCCCAGGACCCTCCCCAACGGATGCTCCAGAATGCTCAGCTGGCGCTGGCCCAACACCCCTATTTCACACCTCTGTAATTACCCACCTGCATGCCTTTTATTACAAAGATTGAGGTGGGGTGGGGCTCATTAAATAAAGGGCAAAAGGAAATTGCTGGCTTGCCGAAATGACATTGTTGGCATTAAATGGATTAACTTCTGAAATGAAAAGCCCACTAAAGCAAAACCAAAACAGAAGGAGCCGTGGCTTCCGCTGGGTCTTTTGCTTCAGCCTGCCTGACCTCCAACCCAGGCTTCCCCATCCGTTCTTGAAGGGGACGTGACAGAAGCAACTGTCCCATCTTCATATAGGAATCATCTCAGCATTCCCAGGAACAAGAGCCTGGGCGCTGAGCCCTTGACCATGGATTGAGAACTCCTTGTGAAGCCTCCAGACTATGAGAGACGGGTAGGGAACAAGACAACACAGTGGCCGATGGAAGCTGGGAGAGAGAAGCAAAGCCTAAGGGGGTCCAGGGTCTAGGGATCCAGGGAAGCAACTCCTAAGCTGCACGATGACCCATTCTCCAGACAGACTTCTGGGAAAGGCATTCCATGCAGAGGGAAGAGGAAGAGGAAGACAAGAAATAGAAATATGAAAGAGGTCAGCACATTCAGGCAGTCACGGGCAGCCACTTCCTCACGACAAAGGGTCATCAGCTAAGCCAAGGGTAAAAGGGGAGAAAATGAGTGAAGAAACACCACCTAATCTGTGCCTCCGTAATCATCAGAAACTTTGCATATATTTTCTCATTTCATTCTCAGAGGGCTCTAGAGAGAGGTATTATTTTCTCCATTTGATGGACGAAGATGCCAAGGATACAAGGCTTGCCAAAGCTTCCCTGTTAGTGACTATGCAGCTGGGCTTCATGCTCAGGGCTCTCCGGTTCCAAATCTGTGTTCCCTCCCCACACTTTTCTGCCATCCAGACCCTTGTCCTTGTCCATGAGAAGCTTACAGTCTGGTGGTGCAGCAGATCCAGTGACATCATGTCAGCTTGCCAACCTGTGACCAAAAATCAAGAATTCTATTATATCTCTGAGCTTCGAGGGTACCAGAGCTATCAGAATGAAAGCCCAAGGAATATTTTAAAGAACACTGAGGTTGCAAGGTCCCCTGACCAGGGGCATTTGTGATGTCCTACTTCTGAGGAATGACAATATGATGACAGAGTTCCAGGCACAGGTTAGAAAGATCCTTTCAGGTAGAGAGGCCTTTCTAGCACCTATCTGCTTATAAGCCCACACCTGAGCCTGGAGGCCACCAACACTCTCATGGGTCAGTCCTGGTCAGGTTCACCAGATGCCAGACTAGGTCACTGGGTATTAATAATTGCGAAGGGAGCAGTTAAACTGAAAGCCAGTTCATTAAAGATTAAGCTTCATCTCCATAGCCCTCAGGGAAAGGGAGATTGAAGTGGGAGTCAGGGTCTGTTCCAGGAGGTCACCTTCTGTGCAAGTCTTCCTGGATAGCCTGGGGTGAGGAGCCAAGAGGCCTGGGGTCTAGTCCTGGCTCCACTCTCCACCTGCTGGGGGACCTTGAATGGGCTAGTTCCCCATTTTGAGCTTCCGTTTCCTCCTTTGATCAATGAAGAAAGCCCCATCAAGGCTGTGATGCTCTAGCAGATGCTGCCCCAAGAATAGTCTATACATGCCTGCCCTTCTCCATCTATACTAACACTTTTCTTCCATGTTGTCTAATGCGAGTTTCACTTTCTGTTTACAACCTCTGTGGCCATGGAAAGTAAGCAGTACATCACAACTCCACCAGGAGCCCTGGAATGCAGAGACTCAGATCACTCCTCAATCCACACACGACAGATCTCCTAAGCCAAATCTGGAGGAAACTCTTCTGAGCTCCCTGATTCACAAGAATACATATTCCCATTTAGTCCATTTCTGATACCTCCCCTTGGATCATCCCATCTCAGTGGAATCTGTTAATCGAAAGCTTCAGAAACAGCAAAGCTGCAGGATCTTCACTATTAATCTTCATCTAATACCAAAGCAATGAGGCAATTGTACAGTGAACCAACCAATAAACGGATACTGAATTATCTGGTACCTTACACAAGGCACTGTGATGGTGTCAGGGCTCCACTGGTGGCCCCAAATAGAAATGGCACCATAATCATCCCAGTTTGCAACCAGCACTTTCTGTTAAGGGGGCGTGTCTGAAGACAACAGCAGTGAACAATGACAGGCTTTAGGATATTAGGGTCATAAAGGTGAGAGGAACATTTGGAGATGGCAGCTCCATCTCTTCCTCTCTTTTTCAGTTGCCCTTTAACTAGGCTCATCATGAAACGAATCTAATCACTTTTCTGGCTGTAGGTGGCAGCACTGGCTCCTTTCACTCCCCAAGGGGCCCCTGATTTTTTGCTTGAGAACAAATGCTACTCTTGCCAGCAAAGAACAGGATAATGCAAGGACAGACTAAGGTAAACCCGCTTCAGAAAAAATACCCCCACCTATTTAGGATGTGACACATCTAGTGAAATTCACCAAACTGCCATAGCCTCACTCTACTTGTAAAATAACCCGGTTGGGATTCTAGCAAGACACTATACTTCACCCCAGGTTTCCCAAAGAACCATTGCAAAAAGTCCACGAAACTCAAGGAAGACTCCCCAGAAGTCCACCAAGGTTCACAGAACCCCAGCTCAGAAAACCTGGAGCAGGAGAACGGCAGACTAACAACCCAGAGCCTGGAGTACCTCATCTCAATGTCTGTTTTTCTCAGACATGGCCCAAACTTACATTGGCTGAGTGCTCCCTCCATGCCAGGCACATTGCCGGGCTGGTTACATGCACTATGTCAATCACTGTCTGGCAACTTCCTACCACCCCACTTTACCAAGCGGAAACCGTGTACCCAGCCTCCACTTCACACAAATGGAAAGACCGGAGAGAGCAGAAGATACTTGGTCAGCATCACACAGCAAATCACTGACAGACAAGGACTAGGACCCTCATCTGCAACATGCCCTCTGGATACCCTAGGATGTGCAGGGCCACTGAAATGCAATGAGAAGGACAGGAAAGGGCTCCAGGCTCAGGACACATCCTACACCTCCTTTGAATAGAGTACCCTGGGGAGGGAGTCAGGAATGGCCCTTGAATCTAGTGCCAGCTCCACCCTAAACAAGCTGTGTGGCCTCAGGCAAGTCCCTTCACTTTTCTGAGCATCCGCATCCTTCCCAAAGCAGTGGTGAGTACCTAATGGGACTCTGGCAGGAAAAAAGCTTTTAAAAGTATAAAAGTGCCTTTGGAGGTATTGTTATTAATTATTGTTATTATTATCATCATCATCTTTCATGGTTATTAATGACCTGTTATCTGCTGGGGATCTGTCATCAAGGAATTTCTTTAAGCCTTTCTTGGACCCGTTTATATTCCCAATCAGCAGCACCTCCCTAGCTTTTGATCCCAAGTCCCTAGCCCAGGGAGCAGCAGGCAACTTCTTTGGCAGCCTAGAGCCTGGGTTTGAACAGCCTTTCTCAGTCTCCTGTGTGGGTTCCATCATGACCAACTGATACAATGCGATGTGCTCTCACTTTCTCCCTACAAACCCATTTGTATACCCAGGTCTGTGTCAGGGATCTCCACAAGAAAGAGAAAATGACATAAGCCTTGCCTTCTTAATCTGCCCCCATCCTCAAGCCCAGAAGCCAAGGGTGGGATGGGGACCCAGGACATCCTCTTAGGCTTGTGTCCTAATCCACAGCCCCAGAGAGCACCAGAGGACCAGGGTACTACCCATCTATCTGTTCTCAAAGCCCAGTTTTCTCTTCATACCAGGGACAAAGGACCACAGGCCATTTACCAAAGATAGTGCACAAGCCAAAACATAAACTAAGTTCAATCAACTTTGACACCTACTCTGGTCTGGACTCTGCAGATTTCAAATTGAATTAGACAAAGTCTGGTTCCTACCTTCAAGAAGTTCACTGTCTACTAGGTGAGACCAAGGCATCGACAGCCACCTTGCAAAGCAAAGGCTTGAATAGAGGATTCATGAGAAGTAGCTTAGGGAAGGGCTTAACTTGCCCTGCCTTGGATGATCTGGAAATAATCAGTAAAGAAGGGGCATTTGATCCAAGTGCTAAGGATGGATATGAGTTTTATAGGCACAGAAGGTGGTGAGCAGAAGAGAAGAATTTCTGGAGCAGGTGGAGCATGAACAAATCCTGATGGCTACAGAATGTTCAGGGAATAGAGGTGGACTGGCCAGAGGACTCGGGGACCCGCTGGTGTGGTCCACTAGCAGGCAAGAACTACAGTTCTGCCTGTCACAGAGACTGACAGGCCCTCCTTTCCTGCTCTTCAGAACGGAGCCCTGTTGACAATTGGAGTTTGGACCTGGAAGGAGAACTCTCTGATTTCCCTTAGGCAAGACCTTTGGATTTCTCAGGTTGTAGAGAACCCAGAAGGACCTGGGCATCAATTTACTTCCGTCCCTGTGCTGACTGTTCACCAGCTCTAAGGGTCTCAGAAAGAAGTCCCATCTGAGAAGGGACTTCTTAGACATATCCCATTCCTTCCCCTTAATTGCCCTTTCATTGCAGGTGAGGAAATCAGAGAAAGATAGACCTTTCCTCCAGAGTCAGGAGCAGGGCTGGGATGAAACCCAGGCCTCCTGTTCCTCCTCTCCCCTCTGCTCTCGGTGCCCCTCCCCAATCCAGCTGGAGGACAACTCCAGACAAATCTGAGGTGATTGTAACAGTAGCATTTGCAGGCAAATTATACTCCACGAGCTAATTAGAAAGGGATTGGAGCCCTCAGCCTTAATTAATATCTGGTCCCTAACAAGTTAATCCTGGGCAAAATCATAGCAGGGATCTCACCCGAATGCTGAAATTCTTTCCTCCAACAAATCACCTATATAAATACATATATTTTAATAGCAGCAATTATAAAGTTCTTTGCCAACTTATGAGGCTGTTTAACATTCCTGGATTGAGGCCACAGTTTGTTCCCCCGTCCGCCCTCTCCCCACAACCAAGGGCCAATGAATAGTAACTCTTGTGGCTCTGCGTTCCATTTAACCAATATCTCCTACCCAACGGGTCTTCACAGGGAGTTAATAAGCAGTCTGGGAGGACTGCTTGAGGAGGTCCATGAACCTAATCGTTAACTACAAGGTCTAATCAGCATCTGCTTCCCACCCAGAGTCCCCCACAGCTACACAGCCCTGCTCCCCATGTAATGGATGGAAAATCGACAATTTCCTGACAGTTAGCAACCAATTTTCCACCAATTAGAAGAGAGATGGTGGTCTCCAGAGGAAACAGCTCCACCGAGAGGGGCTGAGACCAGAAGAGAGATGATCCTAGAAGCAGCAGAGACGGAAACCTAGGGTGGGGGCTACCAGATGCCCTGACCTACCTGCTTCTGGCTCCCCCGGGTCAGCCATGGCTCATATCAGCAGGAGGAAACTTCCCAGACAGAGACTGCACAGGAGCCTCCATGGGAGCTCTTCTCACTCAGAGACCCCATTATGCAATAAACCTACCCCCTTCTCCCCTCCAGGCCAGCCAGACACAGGCTCCTCCTGCTGTGTCTCTCCTCCATGCCCAGGAGAGTCAAGTAATTCCTCCAAGAAACTCCTCCAAGGCCCTTACTTGGGGGCTTCATTACAGCATAGGCTCTGAGTCCGACAGCTGTGCCTTGAAAGCTTATTTCTCTCTAGTTGCGTGTGACCTTGAGCATCACACCTAATTCCTCTGGGCCTCAGTTTCCTCATGTGTAAAGTGCAGGTAGTAACAGCACCTACCTGACAGGATAGGCATGAAGATGAAGTGAAATAACACTGCCAAGGCCCTTTACCCCACATGCAGTAATGCTTGGTAACAGGCACTAATTATTATTGTTTGATGGTGATTGTTACTATTAATATCAATCAGCATTAGTAACAGGCACTGAGCTAAGCTCTATCAGAACTCTACCTTAGACAGTTCACTCACCCTGCCGCCATCATCTCCCACCTGGATCACTGCTGTGGCCATTCCCCCATCCGATCTCACACCCCACCAATGCATTCATCCTCCATGCCATTGCCAGAGATTGTCCTACAACACGGATCTGACTATGCCAGTTTCACTGCCTGGCTTTTGCCCCTGGAGTACAGCACACTCTGCTTTGACGTGGCCCGTGAGCCCTGCACCACCTGCTCCTTACTAAATCTTCAGCCTCCTCTCTCAGTACTCCCAGCCCTATTTCTAGTAACCCTAAAGCAGAACTACTCTTTAATGGCTACAGTCCTTTAAGCATCAGACTCACCTCCCTGGATGAATGTTATGACTCAATAGCACACAGTGGGTGCACAGAGATGGCTGCCTGGCTCATTACTCCTAGCCACAGCACCTGGGAAAAAGGAGGGGAACAACAACGTCGTTATGCTTTTGAGTCGTGAGAGATCTAGTCACCCTCAACCTCACTGCTGCACTTATTACCCTTTAAATTCTAAATTCTCTCCTAATTGGCCATTCTCATCTGGTAATTGTAACTGACTCAGACACATCCCCCCTACCCCCCAAGGAGCTTTATGTGTGGGGCAAGAAATAACAAAAGTGACTATTTAACAAGCACTTACCGTATGCCAGGCACTCTGCTGGGAAGCTTGATGTGGATTATCTCCTGGGATCATCTAATTTGATCTTCATAAGAGCTTTAGGCATAGACTGAACATATAATTTATCATATAGACTGAGACACTTCTGGGAGTAGAGGAAGCACTAGTGATAATTACACAGCACAGCAGGCATAAACGTGGATGCCCCAGGCAAGCTGGAGCAAATGGACGCTCTGAAAAGTGTATATTCTTATGTTAGAAACGAAGAAATGGAGGCACTGGGAAGTTAAGGACCACACCCAAATTTATAGCACTCTTCAGAGCAGGGCTTCAGCCCAGGCCCTCGGACTTCAGTCGCATGGGCACAAATAAGTAAGATTCAAGGTGCAGCAATGTCTTCTAAATGAAGAAGGGAGGGACATGGCTTCAGGCTGGAAATTGAAGCAGGAAGAGGGTGGCACAGGGGGCAAGGCGTGCTGGCCGGGGCAGACGCCTGAGCTGGAGGCAGGTGGGAAGGATGCAGGAGGGGCACGGGATGGATGCACCGCGGGTGGCAGCGGCAAGGGGAGGGAGTTGCTCAGAGAAGAGCAAGGGTGGGCAGGGGAGCTTAAGATGGAGAGGCGGCCACAACAGGTGGGGGCGTATCCCGGAGGGTCTCACATGCCGGGCCGCAGGAGAGATCGCACCATGGGCTTTGGCCCCTGTCCCCTTTGCACACTGCATGTCTCCCCCTCACTCTCGGTGCACACAGCCCACTGTGGCCTTCAGACACTTTCCTTTTCCAGACACATGTTGTCCAGAGCAGGCTAGAAACCCCTGGGCCTCAGAGACCCCATCAGAAAATGAAAGTGCTGCAGGGATTCTTGAGCCCCTTCCTTGGGTTGATGTTCTATTACTTTTCCCAATTTGGGTGACGGGGAGTTTCCCTGGCCATGGTCACATGGCAGAGATGGGCTCACACAACATCCTCTTGTCCCAGGCTCTCTTGTTCCTCAAATCCGGGTACCCATCCCTGCCCCACTGACAGCTGGCTCTGTCCTCTGAGCTCTGCTCCAGGAGCCCCAGCGGCCTCTAGCTCCTCCTCCACAGAACCCAGCCAGCACAACGACGTTGCCCTCTCCCTGGGACTGGGATCCAGAGCTGCCGACATGGAGACTCAGGCCCTAGAATCTAAGCTTGTGTTCTTGCTGAGAGAGACTTCAGATGCTGCTTCTGCCCTGCAGGCTAGTGGTCTGGGCAAGAGACCCACACCCACGAGTGTCAGGCTTGAGGAATGCCCAGGATGCCTCTACATCCACATAGCTCTGCCTTCCTCTGCCCAGGGCCCACTGACCTTGCTCAGAGTGGGTGCAGGGCTGGCTATAGAACTAGGACAACATACATGCACGTGGCCAAAGTCACACTGCTCATCTCACCCTTCTGAGCCATCTCCACACCTGTGCCAGAGTGGTCATTCTAGAAATCTGGTCATGCCCTAAGTAGCTCCCAATTACCAAGAGAGAGCCATTTGAGTGTCTCCACATTTAGCCTAGGACTTCGCCCACCTTCCTCCAATTCCCCAGTCACCCAAGCCCTGCACACCCTTCAGGCCTGCTTCACCCCATTCCTATGTGGGGTGCTGAGGATCGCTCCCGTCTCCCAACACCCCGTGCTCTTTAGGCCTCCCCTCCCAGCCTCTTGCCTGATGTACTCCTAATCATCCTTCACAATCCAAAGCTGGGGAGCCTCTGGCCGTCAGATGTCTGCTCCCTGGATCAGACTGGAGCTCTGGAGGGAAGGTG
Organism: Nycticebus coucang; assembly: GCF_027406575.1. Classification (NCBI taxonomy): domain Eukaryota; kingdom Metazoa; phylum Chordata; class Mammalia; order Primates; family Lorisidae; genus Nycticebus; species Nycticebus coucang. The sequence continues at coordinate 44,360,366 of NC_069801.1, read as the reverse complement.
CTGAGTCTGAGTCAGTCCTGTGCCTCTGTCAGCCCAGAAGGGCCTTGAAGCGTAAGATCCCTCAGGAAAAGTTGTCTTCCTTCCATCCCTGTTCCTACACTCCTGGACTGAGATTTTCCCTTATGTTATCACCCACTCCACCCTCCTTGCCTGCGACTACACCTGGGGACACTAATGTGTACATCAGAGAACAGTGCCCCTTCCTCTGCTTAGAGGCACCCTCGGGCCAGGGGTATGTCTTGTGAGCAGAGCTCTAGCTGGATCTTGGCCCCAACTTGTCCTCTGCCGGGCACCTCTGTGCAGTACATAGCCACACGGCCACAGCGTTCTTCCTAGGCCTCACCCAGAAAATGCCCAGCCAGGGGTGCCCCTTACATGGAAGAAACGCCTTCAACTCCCAGGTACATCCACATCAGGGGGGTAGCAGGCCCCCCCACCCACAGGCTGTTTGCTTCTTCCAAAGGGAAATGGTGTGAGGAAATAATGAAATAATACTGAGGAAATGCAGGGGACCAGTTGCAGGGGCCGGGGGTGGGAGGGTGGCAGGACAGGGCCTTACCAGCCTGCGGCCTGTGCTGCCACTTCATCTTGCGGCCTCACGGTGAGGGCTGGGCCGGTCTCCCTTCCAGAGAACTTCAGCCATTTCACTTCCTTCCCATTCCCTCTTCAGTCATAGTTGTAACTTCTGAGATTCAGCCTCAAAGCTCCCTCTCCAGCTCCTACACAAAGGCACACACATACACACACGTACACACGTGTACACCCCTGGAACCATTTGCAGAAATGGTCACTAGGAGTTGAGCTCCAGAGAAGCTGACCTGCTGGGAAGAACATGATCTCGGATCAGGTGAAAAGACACAGAGAGTGATGGAAATCCCTTGCACCCTGCCATGGGCAGGTTTATCACTCTGGAACATTCATAGGTAGGGCTTGGCCAGACCAAGGCTGCTCACAGGGATCAGTGGAAACCCTAGTTCTGGGAGAATACAGCTTGGAGAAGAGCAGACTCAGGGCTGCCCCTATCTCTCCCCAGTCTCTCACGGGAGGAAGAAGAAGATGGGCTACCGTGGCCAAGAGAAATAGGCCAAACAGGGACAGACAAGGGAGCTGATGTGGGCTCCAGGCTCAGGAACTTTCCAGGGGCTACTTCAGCAGGTAGAGGACTCTCAGACATGAAGATATGGGAATGGAATGGATGCTGGACAGCTGGTGTTGGGCTGACCCTTAAGGCCTTAACATGTGAATATCATTTTGTTTCATAGTCTAAGATCCCATGTTGCTAATTATTATCTGATCCATTACTCCATGATCTTAAGATTTTTTTAAACTTAGTGATGCAAAATGCTGAGATTTTATTATTCCCTGACTCTGGAATCTGAGACATTTAGAATTGTAAAATTCTTTTTTTTTTTTGAAACAGAATCTTGTTCTTTCACCCTCGGTAGAGTGCAGTGGCTTCATAGCTCACAGCAACTTCAAACTCTTGGGCTAAAGTGATCCTCTTGTCTCAGCCTCCCAGAGTGCTAGGATTACAGGCATGAGCCACTATGCCAAGCTAGAATTGTAAAATTCTCTGAGATGTGTTCCTCTATGAATATTTCTTTTAAAGATGTTTAAAAACATACCTTGCGTGAGCTACTTTGCATATACTATCTCATTTACTCCTCACAGTGTAAGTTGTACACTATTATTACCCCTTTTTCAGATGAAGAAACTGAGGCCCAAAGAAATTAACCTGGCTTATGTAAGATCACACAAGCAGCTCACAATGGTCCCAAAATCAAAACCCAGAATCCATAATCCCAGCCACTGTGCTGGACTGCCCCTGTGCTACATAGGGATGTATCCAGGAGGATGGAGGCACCCTGGCCAGGCCCAGAGCAAAGTCACAAAGTGATGAAGTTAAAAATTACAGAGCCTGCTGGACTTCTCTCCACCAGATGCCACTGGCTAGTCTGAGCCCCAGCACTAGGGCTGGGGAAGCTGGGACCCTCCCTCCCCTACCCACTTTTCTTCCATAGTCCCAGGTCCTGAATTCCCCAGGCAAAGCCATCCACATTCTTCAGGCTAGAGTCCAAGTTTATTTAAGAAGAGGAAAATGTTATTATGGAAATTACAACGGCTTTACGAAACACAGCGTGGCTGTATCAATCTGGGACCACAAGAATGCTCATCAACTTAATAGCTTCCTGTGGGGAGTCTTTCAAGCTGTTCCTGAAGCTGGCAGGCATCAGGGTGCGGGAGTGAGGCCAACCAACTGGGTGACATTGTCCCCTCCCCTGCCCCTGCCTGTCAGGATCAGAGAGTCTCCTCCTGCCCTGCCCTGAAGTCCTAACAAGACAGCTCAGTTTCCCATTCTCAGAAGGGGAGCCATGGATTTGTGTGTGTGTCACACACGTGTCTAGGAATGGTGAGCAGGGCAGAGACCTGTGCTGCCCCCTCCCTCCTTCCTGCCCCTCTCCACACCCTCAACCTAACTCCAGCACAATGAGGTTGCTGGTGTCTCAGACTCTCCCAGTGCTGAGGGTCTGGATCCAGGTCCCTGATAGAACAGGGCAGAAATAACTTCAGGAAAAAGGACATATTCTTTACCTTCTAAGTTTAAGGAGAGAGAGCTCGAAGATCTTAACTTTTTTTTCCTTTCCTTTTCTTTTTTCTTTTTTTTTTTAAGAAAAAAGAAAAGAAAACCATTAAAGTGGAATTCTTGGGGCTGGGAGCAGCCAGGAATCTGGCACGTGTCTCCTCCTGGGTAATTATCTGGCATTTAGCACCCCTCTTCCCAGCACTTGTAATTAGCAGGGAAATTAAGATGCTGTCATCCTACCTCCCAGCTTCTCTCCACTAAGCCCAGAGGCCTGGGGAGGGGCCAGCAGGAGGGGGAGGGATCCCTGCAGCAAGAGGAATTGGGACTACACACCAGAAAGGGCTGTAGGCTGATAGGGCCCTTTGAAGAGAGAAGCAGTGGAGAATCCTCTGGGGAAATGTCCTGTTGCCTCCAGCTAGAGCCACCTCTCTTCCCTGAATTCCTGGACTGTGTGCAGGCTGGGCTACGCCCTTCCCCGTGGGATGCTACCCTGGTTTTGATTAAATGGCTATGTTCCCCCAGATTCTCACTGCACTCACCAACACAGTCACAGATGCCACTCCGCTGCCTGCCTCTGTGCTGGATGGACCCTGAGGTCCTCCCCAGGGAAAAGAGAAGGCATTTGGGCGCACAAATGGAATACAAGGTCAAAAGTAACAAGAACTGGTTGGGGTGTGACTCACGCCTGCAATCCTAACACTCAGGGAGGCCGAGGTGGTTGGATTGCTTGAGCCCAGGAGTTTGAGACCTGCCTGAGCAAGAGTGAAACCCTGTCTCTACTAAAAATAGAAAAATTAGCTGGGTGCTTTGGTGAGTACCTGTAGTCCTAGCTACTTGGGAGGCTGAGACAGGAGGATCACTTAAGCACAAGAGTCTGAAGTTGCTGTGAGCTGTGATGCCACAACACTCTAGGCTAGGGGAACAAAGTGAGACTCTGTCTCAAAAAAAAAAAAAAAAAGTAAGAAGAGCTAAAAAATGGGAGGCAAGACCAGCCACATGATTAAGAAGAACCTAGTGAAAAATGAAAAAAGCCCTCGTTCAAAAATTTCAGGACTGCTAAAATAGAGAATCAAAGCAAGTGCAGAGCCCTGCACAACTACACAAGCCGCACACCCCTGACGCCAGCCCTGGGTGCAAAGGCAGTATGGATCTCACCAATTAGGGAAGAATTCTCGGAGGAACCAACATTGGAATTGATGTGGTTTAAGAGATCCGTATTATTTATAGGGTAAAGTCTCCTTTCCAACTGGCCAGTTTTCTCAGCCTTCGAGACACCCCCCCACCCCATGCCTCCTTACCCAAGAATCCTTCCCCACCAATCTCAGGCTAGGGGAGGACCTGCCAGGCTATCCCAGTCTGTCCCCACCCACTTCAGTGCTTCCCTAGAAACAAATTTTACCCCATCTCAAATGATCTGTCTATGAATGTGCCTCACCCCGCCTCCACATGCACCCGAAGGTCCAGGCCCGCACCTCATCCCTGTCTGCATTCTGAGTGCCCCACAGAGGGCCTGGATGGGGCAGGCACTGAGCAGCAGTTGGCAGATGAAAGAGCCTGGCAAAGGCTTCCTTTGGGTCATGCTTAGGAAACAGGAAGATAAATCTTTACCTACAGGAATAGAAAGTTATGTTGTAGAAAACATTCTGCTTGGTTCAGTATCACAAGAACGGAAAAGCAAGTATCCAGTGTACTCAATAGTAGTGTGAAACCAGCTGAAGAACAAATACACACAAGAGAAAATCACAGTTAAACTCAAGTTGGGGGTAGGAGGAGGACGGAAGAAGAGGGAGGGGGATTATGGGTTCTCACCTAACGGGCACAAGGTAGGGGCATATGGCACACCTCCAGGTGAGAGGCCCAGCTACAACTTGGACTTTACCTAACAAATGCAAACAATGTAACCTGATCTTCTGTACCCTCATACTAAACTGAAATAGAAAAAAAGAGAGTCAAGTTGGAATTCAATCAGAAAGACCCCTGAATGAGCAAGGGAAAGGCCACGGGAAAGAAGGGTCACACTTTAGTAAAGATCAATTTAGCTGCTATCTGGAGGACGGATAGGAGCGAATGCTGGGGGTATAGGTAGTGGAGAAGAGGCGGGAAATCCTGGCAGGGTAAGCAGTTAGAAAGATGTGACTATGACCCAGGCAAAAGGTCAGGGCGGTCTGCATAAGACTGCAGCCACAGGAGTAAAGAGAGAGTAAGAGAAGGATACGAGCTTTGAAGTCCCAACAACCCTGGTGGCAGCAATCCTGGGTCACCAGTCAGCTATTCCAATTATTCATAGAAATCAATTTCGGTCTACAGAGGCTCAGATAAAACTCCTGTTGCCAGCCGACCGTAATGGACGGGGAGCTTAGAGTGAGCAGATAAGAGGAGGCCCAGAGTGAGGGTGATCAGGTGAGGCTTTGCAGGCAGGGGGAGGAGTGGTAAGAGGTTATCAAAATATCCCTCCAAACAGCAAGGGCTCAGAAGCCGCCTGCCCAGCTGGGATCTGTGGCCATTGTTCCCCGCAGAAGGGAGAAACTGCATCAGCCTCTGTCCCTGAGACTATTATTGACATCTGGTGTCTTCTGCTGAGAGTTAGGGGATAAGGGCACAGAGCAGGCAGGGTGCCCTCTGAGGCCCCTTTCATCCTAGACTTTCTGGAATCCCAAGTCCATGCATCACCAAAATGACATTTAGTCTATAGGATCAGGAAAAGAATGATTATTCTTCAGCACTGAGCAGAGGGAGCGAGACAGAGTGAGTGCAGCCTATATGGTCTGAGCTGGGCCAGAAAGGTGCATCCCTGTCAGCTTCAAATCCTTTGACAAGGGCTGCAAAGGGATCCCCAGAGCTTCATCTCTCCTCCTGGGACATGAGAGAGGATGTCTGCCTGAGAGAGGAGGTTTGCTCAGGGCACAAAAAAGAGAGTGAAAGACCCTGGGGCTTCCCCAAGCAGGGAGGAGCCAGGAGAGGGAGGTGGGGTGCCCAAATCAGCAACCAGATGTGAATCAAAGGCCAGCGCTAAGGATAAATAGCAGGTTCTTACATGGTGCTTGTCACCACGCCAGATACCATCCTAGGCCCTTTGCAGGAATTAACCAGTGTCATCCCCACAAAAACTTTATTATATGGAAGAAAAGATCAAAGCACTGAATTAAAACTTTCCCAAAGTCACACAACTAGAGAAGATGGAGCTGGCAGATGGACCTGGGCAGTCTGATGTCCTTTTATCACTGCACTAAGATCACCCCTGTGCAAAAGCCCTTGCTATATACCAGACACTAGTGCAGATGCCTTTGTAAGGATAATACCACTTTACACCTGGAAATTTACAGCTGAAGCTCAGAGAATTGATGTGCCCACAGTCTCCTTTCAGAGAAATGGCAGAGCTGGGATGGGGACCCACACCTGTCTGGCACATGCAGCCTTGGGCCCTCCCTACCAGGCAGGGGCTTTGCAGCATGGCAGTGCCGGGACAGGGGAGGCCAGAAGCTAAGAGGCCAGCCCCTCCCACCCTCCTCAGACAGCTTTTCCTCACAATTCCTCACAACCACGGTTGGAGGCAGCTGGCCATCGGCCCTAGAGGCCCCATCTGCCGACACTCAGGGCTGGGAGTAGATACCATTTTTTATCTCTGTGGAGAGTTCAAGAGTTTATTCCCACCCGAAGCAGTGGGAAGCCTAGTGCCCATTCTTGGAGGGTGTCCAGTGACCGGACAGATGGGGGTGCTCTTCCTCTGCTTCCCTTTCAACACTCAACTCCTCTCCACACCCCAGCGTCAGCAAAGGACAGCAGGAAACGACTTGGGCCAAGCCCCCCAACGTTGCTTGGAGCACAGGGCTAGCTACTGAGCAGCCAGGGTAGCTGGTGAGACAAATCACGGCTTCTGAGTCTGGCATGTGGGGGGATGGGAGAATCCCTTCCTGGCTCTATCATCTTCTAACCATGCGACCTTGGACGTGGTACTTCACCTCTCTGAGCCGCAGTTTCCCCCTATGAAAAGCTAGCTGATACAGATGTCTTTCCCAAGTGCCCATTGACCCACAAATGGACTAGCAAATTGTGGTACATGTATACCATGGAATACTATGCAGCCTTAAAGAAAGATGGAGACTTTACCTCTTTCATGTTTACATGGATGGAGCTGGAACATATTCTTCTTAGCAGAGTATCTCAGGAATGGAAGAAAAAGTATCCAATGTACTCAGCCCTACTATGAAGCTAAATTATAGCTTTCACATGAGGACTATAACCCAACTATAGCACAAGACTATGGGGAAAGGGCCAAGGAAGGGGAAGGGAGGGGGGAGGTTTTGGTGGAGGGAGGGTGATGGGTGGGGCCACACCTATGGTGCATCTTAGAATGGGTACAGGTGATTGCACTAATGTACACAGCTATGATTTAACAATAAAAAAAAGGGGGGAGATAGGAAAAAAAAAAAAGAAAAGCTAGCAGAATAATCACTCCTCTGTTGTTCCGGTTAAAATAAGAAGGATTACGTATTTGGTCACTTGGCTTACAGTCAGGCCAACAGTTGGGGCTCTGAAACAGCCCCTCTTTCCTGTACGTACCACATGAATTTGACTGCAGTAGATGGAAACAAACTCATGTGAGCTCATCCCCCTCCTCAAGACTCCCCCAGCAGGCTCCCCACACCCTGCAGGGAGAGGCACAGTTTTCAGCCTGGCATTCAGGGCCTCCACGGGTACCTGGATCCCTGGCTCTGCCCCCCAGGTGACTCATCTTCCCTGAACAAAGCAGGACCTATTTTTGTCCCCCAGTGCACCCTTCGAGGCCCAAATCATCTGCTGCCTCCTCTCTGAAGTCGCCCCCGGATCCCTGAGGGAGAATGAATCACTTGCTCCACTGCGCTCCCACAGCTCTGAGCTCATTCTGCTTTGTGTTATGGGTATAGATCTGTGTATCTGCCCCACACACACACTCCAGCTGACTGGGATCCCCATCTTTTTTTTTTTGGGGGGTAGACAGAGTTTCACTTTATCGCCCACGGTAGAGTGCCATGGCGTCACACAGCTCACAGCAATCTCCAACTCCTGGGCTTAGGCGATTCTCTTGCCTCAGCCTCCCAAGTAGCTGGGACTACAGGAGCCCACCACAACACCCAGCTATATTTTTGTTGCAGTTTGTCTGGGGCCGGGTTTGAACCTGCCACCCTCAGTATATGGGCCCGGCACCCTACCCACTGAGCCACAGGTGCCACCCGGTCCCCATCTTCTTATAAAATGCCTGGCACAAAAGTTATGAATGTTTGATCAATTAATTAACTAACCAAATAGAATATCCTAGCATCAGAACATCTCAGAGCTAGAAGATTCCTAAGTATCACCTAGTCCAAATGCCTTATTTTATAGGTGAAGAGGCCAGAAACTAGGGCTTGAGGGAGGGTTGGGATAGGGTAAAGAGGGACAGGGCCAAGGTCACACAAAGAGGGAACAGCAGAGGGGCACTCCAGTGCAATCCTCCACAGCAGAAGAAAATCCAGGGTTGTTATTTTCAGGGTGCTTCACAGTTCCCCATGGCTCCTGGACAAAGTTCAGATCTGTTATCCTAACTCCCTAAGTCTCTCTTTGTTGTGGTCCCAGCCAACCTGTCCACTCCAACTCCAGGTAGGCACTGTCCCCTGAAGGACCCTCCTCCTCCTCCATCTCAGGCTACATTGCCCTGCTCCAGCTCTCATGCCCTCTGCTGGAACCTGCTAGCCCCTTGCCTGAGTCTCTCGGGTGTAAGCTTAGCTGGCACATCCTCATCCCCCTTTTCCCCCTCATCTTTGTTCCACAGCCCTGTGTGGGTCCATCTATCAGCCTGGGCTGCAGCTGTCCCTCCCTCCTGTCAGACTGAGGCAGAGACTGTGAGTCTCCTAGTGCCCGGCACAAGGCCAGAAAGGGTAAGTACAGATGAATGAATGGAGCAGAAGGACCCAGCCTCCGGACTGTGGGTGGAGACACTGTTGATCCAAATTATCTCCAAACCTGGTGCCTGGGGAAGAGGCACTACGCTGGGAAGAGGCAAAGGAAGATACGTGTCTAGACACGTGGGGGAGGAGGAGCTGAGAAGATGCTGGCAGGAGGGAGTGGTGCTCCACGTAGCTCAGAAAAGGAGACTCGGCCCTCCTACCGGAGTCCTCTTTTGTTGGATCCAGTGACCTTTCTTATTTCTAGAAAATGTTTGTGGCACTAAGAAAGCATTTTGGAGGAAGAAAACCCTTAAGGAAAAATATCAGCCCACAACCCAGGCTGAGTACACCTTCCCTGCCTGTGTGTTCCCACCCTCTGGCCAGCCCCGGGAGCTACTCTGTAAGCTGGGCTTGAAGAGCAGTCTAGAGTTTGCCAGATGGAGAAGTGGGGAGGCTGGGAAAGAAGTGGGAAGAAGTGGGAAGACAGGAGGAACTTCAGATGCAAAGGTCCGGTGGGAGGATGGCTTGTTCAGGTAACGGTGTAGGGACAAGAAGAGATGAGGGTGAGCTGGAGTTTGACCGTGAAAGACAAACCTCAGACTTAGGGCGGATTCATGAATCCACTGCCTTCCTGCTCAGTGCCAGGCCCAGTTCCTGCCTCAGAGAGTTCACAGACTAGATGGGAGGGAAGGAACTACGGGACACTCAGAATCCAGTGTAAGTGGGAGCCGCCTCCCAGGAAGGAAGGCTGTCCTGGGGAGGTGGTAGCTGCTGAAATGTGGACAGGAATAGGACTTCTTTCTTTCTTCCTCTTTTCCTTCTCTCTCTTCCATTCTTTCTCTTCTCATTTCTTCCCTCTTTTCTTTCTCTTTTCCCCTTGTTTGCTCATTATTAAATAAATCACTAAAGAACCATGTGCCAACCACTCTCCTCAGTAGGATGTGAGAAGAACGAACCAGATGCGGCCCCTGCCTGCGTGATCTACTGGAGTGACACAATCACACCATATACACATATACAGAAAACCCCACAAACCTACAATGGTCTATATCAAAAAAATCAAAAGCGAGAGAGAAACATTTAGCTGCGTAAGAAACAGACCTGCAAGCTGCTGGATGTGCGGAGCAGAAGGATTACATCCAGGAAGAAGGACTTGCACATATAAAGGCCTGATGTGGAAACAAACTTCACAAGTTCAAGAAAAAACAAACAAACAAACAATTGAACAAACAGAAGGCCAGGGCAGCTGGCATGGGGTAAGTGCCAGGGAGAACAGCACAAAATGGTCCTGGAGACGCCAAGTGCTGGCCAAGGTTCAATCAGAGAAGCAGAACTGCTAGGAGTGATCAGGATAATATGGGATTTACTCCAGGGATTTGACCTTATCCAGCTTTGGGAGATAGTTTAACAGTCTATCTGAGGCTGTTGTCATGGCTCTGAGCTGGAACGTGAAGTCACCAGGGCATATAAAGGTCTTGCTAACTCCAAAGCTCCATCCTGGGCTGTGCAGGTGGCCTCTTTCATTGTAAAGCTAAACACATCCTAGGCCAGGAGAAAGGGTGCCGACAGGTGTGGCTGCACCAATACCTAGGGCCCTGTGAGTATTAAAAAGATGGCTGCTATTTCACTTTCTCTTTCTAAATCTCTCCCCCAAAATGTATACACCTGGAACTTTGCAGCAAAGGGAATTCTGGGAAATGTAGTTCTGACATAGGTAACTTGACCCACTACAAATTCACCACAGATAGGCAGGGGTCAGATCGTACTCGGTCTTGTTAAGTTTGGATGTTATTTTAAGGGTTCGTGGAGGGCCACAGTGGGCTCACAGCTATAATCCTAGCACTCTGGGAGGCTGAGGCAGCTAGATCACTTGAGCTCAGGAGTTCAAGAACAGCCTGAGCAAGAGCGAGACCCCATCTCTACTAAAAAAAATAGAAAAATTAGCCAGGCGTTCTGGTGGGTGCCTGTACTCCCAGCTGCTTGGGAAGCTGAGGCAAGAGAATGGCTTGAACCCAGACATTTGATATTGCTGTGAGCTATTATGTCACAGCACCATACCCAGGGTGACAGAGGGAGACTCTGTCTTAAAAAACAAAAATAAAAAAAATAAGGGTTCATGAGGTCTGCATTGCAAGAGGGAAGCTCTATCCCTGTCCGAGCCCTGTCCCAACAGCAAGGTTTTCCTGACCCCGGGTAGCACAGAGAGGCGGAGCTGCTCTCTCCCTCTCCCCTAACACAGAAGCCCCAATTCTCCTATGAAGGAAAGGTCAGCCCATGAGGATGCTGAGGGCCTGCTTCATTTTCTCCACAGACCAGAGGAGACCCTGGGGTCAGCTTCTCTCAGCCAAGGTCCCCTCCCCATCTGCTGGAGCCAGACAGAGCTCCAGCTGGGCCTAGAGCCAGAGAGATAAGAAGATCCAGTCACTCACTTTCAATTTCCCACACCACTCTTGAGATACCAAGAAATCACAGTCCCAGAGCTACAGGGATCCTGAAAAAGCACACCTATTTAGACCTGCCTATCCCGTTTCCACCCAACAGGAAAACTGAGGCATAGACACAGGTGAGAACTTGGTCAGGTCCACAGTGAGAGTCAGTGAGCGAGCTAGGGCCATCAACCCAGCTGTACTGCCACACTTCCAAAACCAAGCTGAGTAAGTACCTAAGAATTCTCTGCAGCCTCACTCTGCAGGCTCAGCTCCCAGGACGGGGAGCTCAGCTCTAGGCAATCTGGGTAGTCCTGAGCTTCAGAAAGTGCTTTTCCACCCTGAGTCTGAACCTGCCTTCCTGCTCTCTGTCAACTCTCTGGGAACTCACAGGACCTAGAACCCTCCTGGGGAGATTACTGTGGAGGGTACAATAGTCTTTGTAATTTCCTGGGACTGGGGAACACAGACTAGCAGTCCTCCACTCTGCAGGAAGAGCCATGGATTGGAATGGGAGGGGAGCTGGAAGGACTCTCCCAGCCTGTATTTCTCTGGGAGCCATGGAAAGGGCCAGTAGTTCTGGGTTTGGGAGGTAGGAAATTCTTCCTATGGTGCAATCTGTAAAGTTGGCAGAACTTGTGATCTTTCCCCAGTGATGCTCTCAAATCTTCAGTAAAGTGACAAAACACAGCTAAATTCCCATTTCCCGGTGCTATTAATTTTTTGTGGAAAAGGAGAAGGGTACAGCTTTGAGTCTGAGTCTGGTGGTTTGATATGCCTGGGTATCGGGGGGTTGCAGGCACTCAGAGAGGGAACAGAGAAGCATGAGAAGCTCCTGCAGAACAGCCAACAGTCCAAGGTTCAGACTCAGGTCCTCCAGGGGCCTAGAAGTCCCAGAGGCAGTCAAGTAATACACAAAGACTATCCGTGCCATTCACTCACCTCCTTATTTCTTCATGTGACACTTATTTATTGAATGGCGACTATCTGCATTAGGCACTGGGGTACTATTAGGAACAGACCAGGCCGGGTATCTGGGATGCTCTGCCGGATATTTTTAGCTGATATCTCTTAAAATGGATGTCTCACCTCCCAAAGAATTTGCAAGTTCCTTGAGGATTGGAGCTTATATCTGCCTTCTCACGGATCACTGGGGCCTCTTGGTCCCAAAGCACACACACACACCCTTCACGCTGAGCCTGTAGTGATCTGTTTAGGGATTTACTGGTAGATACAATTTCATCAGCCACATTCGCTGACCACTCATTTAAGCAGTTTAGCACAATTCTTGCGTACTCTCAACTCCTGCAGCTGAATCAGGCAGACCCAGAAAGAGTCAGCTGGAGGTCACTGAGCCTGTCCCTCTGCCTCCAGAGCAAGATATAACCAAGGATAGAGCAATACGAAGGTCTGATACAGGGAAGAACAAAAGTTTGGGAGTCAGCAGATCCAGGTTGAGATTCACTCCATGACTAGCCCACTGTGTGGTTAGCAAAAACACTAGTGTCCAGAAGCAGCAATTTATTTTCATTTATTTTATTTCGAGACTGAGTCTCACTCTGTCACTCTAGGTAGAGTGCTGTGGCGTCATCATAGCTCACAGCAACCTCAAACTCCTAGGTTCAAGTGATCCTTTGGCCTCAGCCTTCCAAGTAGTTGGGACTGCAGGTGCCTGAACAATGCCCAGCCAGGGTTTTCCTATTTTTAGTAGAGACAGGGTCTTGTTCTTGCTCAGGCTAGTCTCAAACTCCTGAACTCCAGCAATCCACCTGCCCTGGCCTCCCAGAGTACTAGGATCACAGGTGTGTGCCACCGTACCTGGCTAGCAGTAGCAATTTGAAAACTGTCTCATTTGGTCCTCTCAACACCCTGTGAGTTAAGCAAGGTAGTTTCTCTCACCTCCTTTTGACAGAGGATACTGAGGCTTGGAGAAGTCAAGCAACTTGCCCAAGGTCACAGAGCTGGAGAGTGGGGATACCAGGATTTGAGCCAGGTGTGTCTGGTCCCACAGAAAGCCTCTTCCCCCTGCAAGGCAACACCCCAGGGCACAAACTCCAGGTGCCACTGTTCTGTGTCCAAATGACAGGAGTCCCAGAGCTGAGCTGATTCATGAACTGGCGGCTGCAGCCTCTCTGCCTCCCTTGCCTGATTAATTTAGTGGCTCTTCTACCTCCCAGAACCACTGGCTAGTGACCAAGGAGAGGATGACAAGGCAAGATGAAGATTCAGGGGGTGGGGAAGAGACAAAGCAGAGGCAGGCGAGGTCTCAGGGCATCCATCACCAGGGCCAGTTCACCCTGGGATCTCAGTTGCTGTCTGATCTGCAAGAGAACCAAGTTCCCACCCAAAAGTTCCCCCCACCCCTCGACAGCCTATCAATCACTCCCCCTGGTGAGCCCCATCCCAGGCTCCCTCGGCCTCAGGGCCTGCTGGGACCGCCACTCAGACGCCTACAACAGGCAGACCCTGTCTGAATCAGAAGAATTGGCCAAATCAACCTCCTGCTTTTGAGCTCATCCTCTGAACACTTGTACCATAAGCCCCTTTGCAAAGCTTTACTGGGTTTCACTGGGTTTACAAGATGTGACTTCTCATCTTCTTTTTCCCTCCCTGAACTTCATCTTCCCCTCAATGTGAGTCAGGAGCCCATGTCCTCCTCACCTGCTGTGCTGGCCTGCGGGGCTGGACATGTGTGGCCACCACACATCCTGTCTTGCCACATCCTGTAAGTCCCAGAGCACCCGGGATCCAGAAGGAAGGAGGGAGAGTGGGATGTAGGCCAACAGGGTGGGTTCATACTGTCGAATCCAGAGAGGAGGAAGGGTGGGCTGTGATTACAAACTCTGCCCTTTGCTCCCCTGAAGTACTGAAATGGGGAGGCCACACATCGTGCTTCTGTGCTGGATTTCAACAAGCATGCATTGATGCATGCTCCATGCCAGACCCTGAGCTGGGTCCCTGGTAACAGATATGATGAGTACACAGATATGTGTACCTTCACAACTCCTGAAGGACTTCTGGACTGACAGGGACAAGCTCAGCAAACAGACAATTAGGACCCAGGTGGTAATTGCTCAGAGCAGTCTGAGGAAGCTCGGGCAAGGAGGAGGGTCTAAGAACAGGCAGGTGGGCCCTGTGGGAAGAAAGCAAACCCTGGCTGAATGTAAGAGCTAAGATCAGATGGTATCTTGCCATCATTGGCCAACTTCTCCAAGTCCCAGCACCTTATCTATAAATTGAGGAGACAATATTACCCACTCCCAGCACTGTTCAAAAGATTGTGACAGTAAGGGGTTTAGTACAATGCTTTGTGGGGAATTGGGTGGAAGCCTGGATGGCTTCACGGAAGGAGCATAGAAGGACAAATGGGAGCTGCTCAGCTGCTTGGTAGCAGGAGGGTGTCTAACCACCTATGAACACTAGCTAAGGAGACTTCAGCCTCCATCCGGGCAGCACCTCTTCTGAAAAGCTGTCCCTGTTCCTACTTTCTGTGTGAAGTGTCCTTGTCTGGCCGTCTCTGCCATGAGTCTGGGAGCTGCTGAGAGGGCTGAGGCCTGTCTCATTCACCAGGGCATCCCCAGTGCCTGCTGCTCGTGGCCCTCAGTGAACATGCACAGGAATGACTAACAAATGGTTCCACAGAGCAAAAAACAGGACGAATGAACTAGGAAGAGAAGAAGCAGAAGGGTGCTCGTGTGCCAGATGTTCTGCTGGTTCCTTACGTGCATGATCAAGTTCAGCTCTCCCCAATGACTGCTGCATGGAGGATTCTCTCATTTCACAGATAAGGACACGCAGGACACATGGCCTGCCAGAGACCAGGCAGCTGGAAAGTGGTAGCCCCATGACTCCATGTCCCTTTCATGGGTCTGCAAGGCCCTGAGGCTACTTCTAATCTGCCTGAGGGAATCCTGCCAGAACCTCAAAACCCAGAGGGCACCCTCTTCACTCACTGCTCTCACCCAACCCCAGCTGGGCAAATATCTCTAGAGGATGGTTCAAAAGCCAAGGGAAGGTCTGTTAAGTCTCAGGGGTCCAGGTGAGCTGGGCTTTCCTGAGAATAACTCCCCCCTCCATCCACAGCCTCAGGAGAGAGGCTGAGAGCCTGGATCAGGATCTAAATGTAACTCTGTGCTGCCCAGTCCCCCACCCCTGTTCCTGGTATAGCAGGGCCTCTGCCTGGCCAGCACTGCCCTGACCTGACTTAGAATGAATCTGTGTGTCTTGCAGCAAACGCCAGGCATGTGTCACATCAACATTCATGCACCTCCCTCTGCACACCAGGCTGCTGGGTGCCTGGGAGGGACAGAGGCCTGGGAAAACCCACGGGCTTACTCCCTCTGCCCAACTGTACCCTTCCTCTGTCTTCCCTCTGCCCTAGAGTTCTACCTCCCTTGGCTTCCACTCCATTTCCTCCCTACCAGGAGGAACTGTCACCAGCTCTGTAGCCGTGCCAGCAGGGAGTGGGTGCTACAGAAAAGACCTCTCTGCAAAGAGCACAGGCAGCACACCCACGCCCAACACTCACTCTCAGAGCTTCCCAGCCTGGGTTCCCATAGAACTCGGAAGCCTGAGATTCCTCAGTTGAATGATTTTTATTTTCCTGAAGGACCAGATAATCCACATCTAGAAGGAAAGGGGCAGGAAGATGGATTTGTTCACACTAACACAAACACAGGCTGCTTTATGCCCACCCAGCAATGCGGGGCACACACGTTCCTCATTCCCACTTGGCTCTCAGATAAGCCGACACAGTCTTGCACATGCCACCCAGAGAGTCGGGGATCCCCCCTGCCCAAGGGCTGACATCAACACAAAGGAAAGCATAACCTTGTCAGGGAGTGCCAGCCACCCGTCCCCAGAGGCTGCCTGAAAACGTTCCATTTGGAGATCAGGCCCTGTGAGTCAGGGAAGCAGTGTCTGTCTGCAGGAGGGGACTTCCCAGCTCAAGAAGAGCCAACCCATCCCTCCTATGGGTGGAGTGCAGGGAGGCAGTTAGACCAAAGCAGACCCTGCAGTTCACAAGGATGTCCTCAGCCATTTACCAGACATGCAATACTTACGTACTATGTACCAGACCCTTGGGATGAGGGCTGGGGTGGCAGAGGAGCCAAAGTTTGGAGTCAGAAAACCTTAGCCTTGTCACTTCATTGCTCATGTCATCCTAAGAGTCAGCACATGTATCTTGCACACCAAGTGTGTGTTGCCATGTTCCCATGAGCTATTTTACTCAGTTCCATTCTCTAAGTTATAGATGTAAACACTGTGACCTAGAGGACATCTGTCATTTGGCCATGGCTGCCCCTCTTTGCTTAAGAGTAAAATGGGCTCATAGCAATAAGTAGCCCACAGGATTGCTGGGAGGACAAATGAGTTCATTCACATAGAATGATTAAACCAGCGCCTGCTACCAAGTTAGTGGTCAATAAACATTAGCGAATAGTTGAAGTCTTTGTCATAAAATCTGTTCAAAGGAACAGCAGACACTGAATTGAAATAACACAATCTCTTCTTTCTCCATAGTACCACGCTTCTATTGCATTTTGTTGGTTCATAAACATTTTTGGCAAATAGCTACTGGTACAAGAGCAGTGGAAAGTATGAGCAGCTCTGGTGTGATGTTCAAAGCCCCCTGTGGGCAAGATGATCTCCCCGGTGTCCACTCCCTCTCCTCCCTTGCAACCACACTCCTCAGTCACGATGAACAATAACTACCTCTCCACCAAGCTTAAACCTGGTTCTACTGTCCGCAGATCTTTATTCGGACTCAGAACTTTCAGTCTCTATTTCTGTGGGCTCTGGAATCCTTCTGCTGAGATAGATCTTGAGATCCTTTGTGATATAGTAGAGACCCACTGGCTTCCAAGTCAAAGAGATGGCACCAAATCCCAGCTCTGCCACTTTGCCTGTGTGATCTTGAGCAAGTTATTTTATCTCCCTGAACCCAAGCATTCTTATACGGAAAGCATGCATGATAATCCTCACAGTGTGTTAAAGGAAAGACCATGCAGAGAAGGCCGTTCCCCTGCAAGTTCCCAGTTCTCACACTCACAAGTTACATTAAGAGATGGGATTTTCTCAATTTTTAATTTTCTTTCATGAGCTTTTCATGAATTTATATGTCCACACTACCTTAGCCATACCAAAATCCAATGTAAGAGCTCATAAACTTGGCACCAACCAAGATATTTGGTCATTTTAAATTTCATCTCAAAGTGGTTCATGAGAAGTTCAGAGCATTTTGAACCCCTGCACCCTCTGATAATTCCTTTCAACCTTGTCTTCAGCCTGTAGTCACACCCTCTCCATCTTTTAAGGTCCATCCCCAAGTTAAAATGCAACTGTCACCATCTGCTAACTGTGAGCTCCTTGGGGACAGAGGTTGGATATGACTCAACCTCTAATCTAAGGAAGCATCCAATAAGCACTTGAAAAGACCACAGTCCATTCCAGTCATCCATGCAACCATCCATTCATTACATGTGAATCAAGGACTCTACGTCCTGTGTAAGGAATTCCCCCTCCACAGGTGAAAACTCCTGCTTTACTTGTCCTGTCTAATTCTTCCTCCCTTGAAATCCTCCCAGCCAGGTCTGTTCTCTTTGGGATTCTCTGCCTTCCCTACTTCCAGACAGCCTCCTCCATTCCCACCCAAGCAGGGCCTCACACCTCTGGCAGGTGAAAGTAGGGGCTGGCAACTCAGGAGGAACAATGTCCTGCGGACCACATCTGGAGGCATTTAAGGACATCTGGATGCACCATCAGTCCCCGTATCAGCCTTTCAAGCACCAGGGTACCAAATCTGAGCCTAGGCAGATAAAGAAGTCAGATTTTCGTGTGCACATTTGGTGTGTACGTGGATGGTGGGGGTGGAGCAGGATCGCACTTACCAGAAAGCCCTTCTTATCTACAGGTCCTTTGAAGTAGGCAATTCTCAGAGACTGGCAGCCAGAGGGGAGCCTTGTCTACACACCCAAGTCCCTGCCATTTCTCAGCTGCAGAGGCTGGGCCCAGCCCTGGAGTAATTCTGGAATCCCAGAAGCTCACACGTTAATCATTCACTCAGCAAGCGCTCACTGAACCCATCAAGTGCTAGGCTCTAAAGATGAATCAGACCCACATGCTTATTTGCAACCACAAGAGCTCTCAAATTGCTCCCAGCCCAAGAAGGGACGCAGACATGAAAACAGAGACAGTGCCACAGAGCGCTTCTAACCTGAGGTCTACAGTGCCCAAGCAAAGGGGCTCAAGCCCCTGCTCATTCACCTCCCAAGACAGTGGAAACCGCTGATGCCACCCCTCCTATCAGGGCTGAAACCTTCCCTTGCATGCATCTCACTGGTCCTAACTCTGACCCCTGTGGCTGCACAGAACCACTCAGATTTCAAGTGTCCTAGAACAGCCCAAGAGCATGGGAAGCAATGTCAAATTCCCACAAAACGCATTTCCTAAAGATTGTTTTGCTTCAGAAAGGCCACTCTAGAGGCGGTGAGCAGGAGGCAGAGCAGATAGGAGACAAGGAGCTCAGTAACACACCAGGTGAGAGATGACAGGGCTTGAGCCAGCCAGGACCGGGGCTGGGACAAGCCAGAGGGCTGCTCAGGGGGACTCCTAGCAGGACACGCTAAGAGTCAGAAGAAGAGAGGCTGACTCAGAGGACCACTCAGAAGGAGCTCCGGGGCTAAGGAGAAAGTCCTAAGAGGGGAGAGAAGAACACAGAGAACGAGAAAACAGAAAACAGGGGCTGCTTTCCAATTCCCAGCCCTCTGCTCCCTTCCCCTTCCAGCCAGGTTTGCACCCCTCCCCCAGCTCTTCCCTTTAGTTTAAATTTTACAGCATCTATTTTCAGGCTGCCAATGTTCCTGCCTTGGCAGCCAGAAGTCTCATCTCAGCCCCACCCCTCCCTGTGCCTTGCCCATGACCTGCACATGGCAGAGACTTAACAAATGAATATTAACTAAATATCAGTACCTGAAATTATTTACTGTGCTAGTTTACACTGGTTGTGGCTAGTCCAGCAGCTGTGTTTCTAAAGAGTAGAGGTCAGCCAACTTTGGGGTTGGGAGACCCAGGTCTGAGCCCTGGCTCTGCCATTGACTTAGTTTGCTCCAGGGTGACCTTGAACTGGTCTTTTTTCTTCCATGGTATTCCGTTTCTCCATCTGAGAAGACTACACAAGACAACTCCGCGGCCTACGAAGCCATAAATGCCGCATGAAGGTCAAGGATGTCCCTTACACATATATTTGGCACATATATCCCCGTAGAAACATCTGTGGAAAGATATCATCTCATTTCCCCCTAGGCACCTCCATCACTGCATCAGAGTCCTAGGAACCAAGAGAGAATGTGTCCAACTGTGAGCCTGGCCAAGTAAGCCAAGTCACCTTTACCATTTAAAACTCCTTTCCCACCCCACACACCCCCCAAAAACCAAACTTTTCTCTCTGTAGAAACAGTCGGTAGGGTGGGAGGAGAAGCAAATCCCTGCTCCCAGGGGAGTTCGCTTTGCAGTGACTCTAAATTCCCCAGAATTAAGAGACCTCCAACAGCTGCTTTCCTGCTGCCCTTTTCTCTAAATTCTCCCCAGAGGCCACTTCAGTGGCAGGACTGGATAAGCACCTTCTCCCAGGACGCTGTGCTGGAATCCTGTTTCCCAGAACTAATCTGCCTTGACAGTCCCTGGACCAATCACTTGCAAGGGCCTGAGCTCAGCAGCACAGAAGGCTGTGGGCCTGCGAGCCAGAGGGTAGCTGGGAGGAACTAGGCCAGGCCTGGGCCTAACTGAGAAAGAGGTCTTGTGCTGCAAGGGTGGGGGTCTCGTGCTGCAAGCCTTTGAGTCCCAGCCTGTTTAAGCTGGCAGAGGCCTTTGGGATTATTTTGTCGCACGTCCCCACTGTACACATGGGAAAGTGCAGCTCAGGAGGGCATAGGACTTGCCCAAAGCCACACCACATGTTTGTGGTGAGTTTAGGACTCAGATCCAGGTTTCAGTTATTCATTTATCCCACCACTGTTTTATTACCGCCTCCCAAGTTCTAGGATTGACACTTGGCATGCTGAGATAAATATGTGTTCATTTTTAACACTTACATAAAACTCACTATGTGCCAGATACTATTCTAAGCACTGTATAAATATTATCTCATTTACTCCTTCTAAGAACTCTTAAGGCAGGTTCTACTGTCCCAATTTACAAAAATGAAGATTGAAACTCCAAGAGAGAAAGTAGCTTTTCCAGAGCTGCACAGTGAATAACTAGTTCATTTAAGTTTGGACCCAGGTCTGTGCTATAATTTCATCCATTGTGGATTGTTCTGTTAGAGGCGAGAAAAGTCAAGTCTGAGTGACATGCAGTGAAAACAGTAGGGGATCCAGACAACAGGACAGAGAGGTACCAGGTAGGCAGTGGAGTGCTGACTGTGTCAGGCTCACACACAGCTGGGCAGATGGCCCCCACAACAGGCCTGCCCTCAAGACGGCAGCAGCACACAGCTCCAAGGAACACTGTCCACTCTGCACTCAGTGGGGATTGTGCCCCCTGGAGTTGTGCATTGCAGAAGTAGCTCAGCCGATACATATAAGCAACTGCCAGTCAGGTGTGTGTCTCAGCCCTGTGGTCCCGGCTGGTGTTCTCTGAGATGAGGACTCCACAGCCCAGCTTGGGGGCCTTGCCAGCCCCAGCTGCTGCCACAGCCCCCACCAATTCCACGCAAGATCATGCCAAGGGCAGCCTGGGGGTCATATGTCTAGACAGTCAGACTGAGAATAGGACTCAGCACCTTAAGAGAAGTTTCCTGAATTCCTCCCACCTTCAGGAATGGAAACTGAGCTAACAGGGAATTTGTTCTAATTACAGGGAAATAAGGAGAATTGGACAAGAGCTCCTCAAGGCTGAACTGTTCTGTAGGTTTCTTCAGCAATCTCCCTTTGTTCATCTCCTTCGTGAAAAACCACAGAGCACGGACTCCGGGCCAGCTCCTGGCTGAGCATTGGGTACAGAGAGGATTGGGCAGGGGCCCTGCCCACCAGCAGTGCCCTCTAGCTAGGCAGCAAACCCTCTAACTCAACCCAGTGTCAGGTGCCATCGGCCAGGAGGAGTGGGGAGGGAGGGAGGCAGAGGGCCCCAGGCTCCCCAGAGCCCAGCCTAGAGGCGGCCCTGTCTTGCAGGCAGAGTCCGGGTCAGCTTGTCTTTCCTTTCTTCTCACACCACAAGATCACCTAGCTTGGGAAATCTGACTTCTTCAGGACACACTACTGGTCATTCTACACTTACCCACTCAACCAATATTGACTAAAGAAAGAGTAGCTGACAAGAGAGATGAGCCAAGTTTAAGCCCACTGCTTCTGTAAGAGGACTTTGCATACATTTCACCCTTGAACCACCTCAGGGCAGAGTGTGTGTGTGTGTGTGTGTGTGTGTCTGTGTGTGTGTGTGTGTGTGCTCTTAAATATCTCTCAGGTTTTTTTCAAGGGGATCAAGAAACTACCCCCTGGAATTAGATATTCACATTAGAATCCTGAGCCTCTTCCTGTGTAATCTTGAACAAACTACTTAGCCTCGTCCCAATATCAAATTGTTGGATATCATAGTTACCTGAGAGGGCTGTGTAGATTAAATAAAGAAATCCATGTTAATCTCTTAGCTTAGTACTTGACTACCGGTGTCCCTGGTTTCAGAAGTCCAAAATGCATAAGACAGGTCCTGCGCTTAAGAGACAACTTCATGAATGCCTGGTGCTTGACCTATTTTTAGCAAGGGGTGGAGGCTGGACTTTAAGATTTTTCTTTTTACTATGTAAATAACACATAACATAAAATTTACCATTTTTAATGTGGCAAAATACAGATAACACAATATTTGCAGTTTTAACCATTTTAAGTGTGCAATTAAGAGGCATTAATTATAGCTACCAGGTCGTATGACCATCATCATCATTCGCCTCCAGAAGTTTTTCATCACTCCAAACAGAAACTGTGTATGCATGAAACGATCACTCCCTGTCCACTCTCCCAAGCCCACGACCCCAGGCCTACCCACACCAAGTTGGGGTCACCACTATGCTACTTTCTGTCTCTATGAATTTGGCTGTTGTGGGTACCTCCTAGATTTGAAATCATGTAGTATTTGTCCTTTGTGTCTGGTTTATTTCATTTGGCATACTGTTTTCAAGGCTCATGCCTGAGTAGTAGCACACAACAGATTTCCTTCCTTAAGACTCAGGAATTTTTCATTGTGTGTGCGTATCACATATTGTTTACCTATTTGCCTGTCCATGGACATTTGACTTGCTTCCACCTTTTGAATAACACTGCAAATGAGCATTAGTGGACAAGTGTCCAAGCTTTCCCTTTCAATTCTTTGGAGCACATGCTGAAAAGTGGAATTGCTGGATCTGTGTTCACTGTTTTGAGCAACCACCATACTATTTTCCATAGCAGCTAAACTACTTTACATCCCCACCAGCGATGCTGTGTGTGTGGTCTTGAAGTAGGAATTGAGAGGGTGTGGCCCCCTCCTGTGGAGACAGCCCCCAAAGCAATGGAAGCAGAGCGGGGAGGAAGGAAAAATCCTGGAGGAAGCTATCCACTTGGGGATAGCTTGGAAGCCACACTGACCAGAGGGTAAAAGAGCCCAGGGTGTGGACCAGAGGTCTCAGGGTAGGATGGATGGCTGTTATGGGTCACCATCCTGCCTGGGGGCAGATCTGGCAGCCCCTGAGTCAGAGAGATTCTGGGAGAAGGGAATTCCAGGGAGATTGGATCCAGCTCCGTGTGAGACAAAGGAGGGCTCTTTGAGAGTCAGGGCTGCCCAGCAACGTGAGGGGGAGTTCTCCATCACTGGAGGGATGCAAGGAGCAGCCAATGTTCTCTTGAACACTAGAAAAGGGCATAAGAAGTAGGACTGGATGGCCTCTGTGAGCCAGAGAGCAGTGTGATATGAAGGTGTGTGATGCAGATTCTATGGTTAGACTCCATATAAGCCCGTTTGCAGGCAACAATTATATAACTTGTTATTCACACTTAGCGAGACAAATTTACCCCGGCTTCTCTGAACCTTTGTATTGGTGTGGACATTGCTCAGCCCCAGCAGGGGTGAGCTTCATTACCACTTGCTGATGTGGATATTGTGCACAGCACCAGGACCACTCCAGGCACTCTGGACCCATCACTGAAGACAGGCAACACGTCGGCCATCACTGAACTTACACTAAAGCCAGAGACACAGAAAAGAAACACAGAAACGAATACACAAAGTCTCTTGATATAGGGATGATTGCTGATAAAAAAAACAATAAAACAGGGGCTATAACCAAGGCTACTCTATGGAATGGCAAGGGAAGATCTAAGAAGATACTCGGCCCAAGACCTGAATTATGAAAAGAGCCAGCCATGAAAGGATCTAGGGAAAGCTTTCCAGGGAAGTACAAAGGCAAAAGACCCCGAATAAGCTTGGTTTGTTTGGGGGGGAAAAAGAAGGTGGCCACTGTGGTTGAATATGGAGAACAGGGCAGAGCAGATGATTTCACAATAGGGAGGGAAGTAGGAGAAACGATGGAAAGCTTGGTGAATATTGCAATGGGAAGCCCATTGAGGGTTTTAAGCCAGGAGGGACATGATCCCTGTCGGGGACCAACCCCAAACTATACTGTGAGTTCTTTCCCAGTGACTGGTGATGATCTGATTTATGATGGGGGGAGAAATCACCCTGGCTGCTGCCTAGAGAATGGCTTGTAGTGGGAAAAAAGTTGGAAGCAGGGACTCCAGTTAGGAGCCTACTGCTGGAGATTAGGCAAGAGATGGTAATAGCTGGGACCCAGGAAGTAGCATTGCAGATGGTGAAAAGAATCAGGTTTAGGATCTACTGTGAAGGTACAACAGCCTGGGAAATCGGTGAAGACCCAACACAGAAGGTGACGATTGTCTGGGTAGTTGGGTTGTAAAAAGGATAACAAGTCCTCCAGATAGAAAAAGAGAAAAGAATATTCCAGACAGTTTTTTTTTTTTTTTAAACAAGATTCAGAGGCATGAAAGTAGATGACATTTTGGGCATGATGGCCATGAAGGCTTGAGTTTTTAGAGATGGCAAGTGAGAAGTAGAATAGATAAGTATGTAATGGTCCTGAGCCGTGCAGGAAGAGCTCAGTTTCCATTTCTTACAATGATAGAGAGCCATTAAAGTCGCTCAGTGCACATTTACAGAAGGACAACCCACAGGAGCCCCAGTAGAGAGGTATGGAAGATGCTTTCACGGGACCTTGGTAGAAGCTGCCTGTCAGCATCTATAGACTCTCCTCTTCCCATGCTGAAGGCAACTTAAATTCTGTTCCAGGATGTGCTCTGCCTGCAAGTTCTCTGGACATTCAGATATCTGGGAGACAGAGCCAGGTGGCAAAATGATGGAAGATAAGCTTCTGGCCATGGGTCCAGGCTCACTTTTACCGTCTGTGTCCCTCACCAAGTCATGCCCAGCCTTGCCCACAGATAGAATAAGCCCTATCCCATGTGCCTGTGGCATTTTTACTGGCCAAAAATAAAAGGAAGATTCTGGGCACAATTCCTTATTTACATTTATTTCTTAAGCTTGTCCAAGATTTTAAAAAGATACTAGTGCATTCACACTAGTATCTAAATGGCTCCGATTCTAAGGCTCTGGGCCTCAGGAAACCCCTGAAAATGGGCCTCTGGAAACCCTTATGTAAAAAGGCAAAAGATTAGGCTCAGTGAACTAAGGTGTTTTCCAGTTCTGGAGCTGTCTAATGTGTTTACTTTGCTCCCTTTCGACACAGAACCCACTTGCACATCTGCTCCTGATGAAGGGGAACAAAGCCATAGTGTTTGGATGAGCCCATTCTACGAGGGGTCTCAGTCCCATGGACCCAAAGGCCCAGTGAGATTCCACTGAAGGCAAAACAGAATCCTGCTGGGGTCTGGTCTGCCCTGTGTATTCTGGAAAGTACTTGCAAAGTCTAAATTCCCAGCCCTGATGCTGGAGCAAGCCGTCCTCTCTTTGAAAACTAAGAAAGTTGCAGGAACAGCCATTTACCTGTCACATGGTTTTCATAATTTCCCTGGCACCTTCGCTAATCATTGAAGTGGGTTTTGGCGGGCAGTGGGGCAAGCTCCAGGTGTGACGTGGGCATGCTAGACCATGGTTTGTTCACAGGAAGAAAACTGGAGCCAATATCTTTCAGGACCCCTCCTGAGTGTATCTGGCCACAGGGGTCTTTCATGAATAGTTGGGGGCCCTGGTGAAATCTAGGAAGACAGCTAAGGCACAGGAGGGTAAACCAGATGACCCATGAAGGTCATGACCCATGCTTGCTGCGTCAGCAAGCACCTGTGACCCCAGCCAGGTGCTGGACAAACCCCTGTGTGGCATAAGAGGAGGCAGAAGAACTGTGGAGGGCTTAGAAGATGCTAAGTGACTTGGGACTGACAGAGTATGCAAAGCACATGAGATGTCCGTGTAGTCTTGAAAATCATTCCTTCCCAAAAATATGCACTAAAGGAAGGTGGGCAATGGAATTCCAACTGTAGACACCCAGGAGAAGGGGATATGAGTATAGCCTCAGGTGACAACTAGGAAGGCTTTCTGGAGGCAGTGACATGACAGACAAGCTAGGACCAGCACAAAGGGAAGTAAACAGCTCCATAGCACCAGCAGAGAAGCTTGGACTTTGGACCAAATGGGCTTGGCTTCAAGTTGACTCGCTGGGTCTTTGTTTTCTCATCAGTAAAACGGAAAATAGAACGCTTGTTTTAAGAATGTTGTGGAGATTAAATGAGTTAAGAACAAAATGTGCCCAGTTCAAAGTGGGGTTTATTGAAACGATTGGTTGGTGGGGGGCAGGGAGCTGGAGATGATGAAGAGTCCAGGGGAGGAAATCTATGGAACTGTCTCTTCTCCCTGCCCCGTGGCCAGGGCTGGGGAGGGCAGAGTCCAGGCCAGCACCCCAGATTGTTTGGGTCCTGGTGACCCGTTGCCCAGAGCTTACTGAGAGCTCAGTACAACAGGCCTTCTGCAGGCAGCCAGAGAGGCTCAGAGTGAATTTCCACAAGCCAGGAGGGCCCCATTCTGAGGCTCACACCTCGAGAACTTGAGATGTTGGCCAAGTTCTGGCCGTGGGAGGAGAAGGCAAGTGCTGCGTTGGCTTGATTTGGTGGGGAAATGGGCCTCCAGGGTGGAAAAGGAAAATAAAGAGAAGGATTCTTGCTGTAGCTTGCTCAGGGAGAGATGCACATCTTAAAGCCTGCCCCTTCCCTGCCTGTAGATTGTGAAGGAGAACTGAACATCAGAATCTGACCCAGCAAATACTCGCCTCCTCCAGGAAGCCTGCTTGGATGACTCTGGTTGCAAAGGAGCTCTCCTTCCTCCAACCCTGAGGACTTGAGTGCAGCTTCAGCCTCATATACAGGGTGCTTAGTTTATTCTTGATTCAGACTGTACACTCCCACCAGGAAAGGCAAAAGAGGGGGTGACAAAATACACATTTTTTGAGCCCCTACTGTATACCTCATCTTGGGCTGAGCAGTTCTCATGTCATCTCACATAAATCTTGCAACAATTTGTCAAGGTAAAGTCCACTACCTCCATTTGACAGGCTTGAAGAGGCGTAAGTTTCAGAATTGGGACTGAAGTCTCCTGGACTCTGGAGCTTTTCTAAAGTCTTTTGCCCTTCAAGGCCTAGCTCCTCCATATGAAAGCAAGCTCCCCTATGTATTGCAGTGAGGTAAGTCTGGAAAATGCTGCTTGTTAAGCATCTCACTTGAGTTTCCCAGTCCACAGCAGCATATTCAAGACTCTGAGAAGTCCTGCAGAGAAGACACCTGACTTACTTTACTTAGCCCAGCGATCCTCAAGGGACACCTCCATCTCATTAAAACTTCTAACATCCCCATACGCACTGTTCAAAATATGCTATCTATAAAGCAAGGATTCCCCAAAAGGACAGTATTCAAGAACAAGCCCTCTGAGAAATGTAAGGTGGGCGGTAAAGGTTACATTAGACGTGAATAAGAGTCAGTAGAAAGAAGGGCACATGAGGTGGTGAAACGGTGAGGACAGGGCAGCTGTGGGAGTGAGCAAGATGAGGGGTCAGGACAGGAAGAAGACAGCCCCAGCTGAAACCCAGCTTCCTAAGTACTGGTCTGTTCTTTGACCACAAAAGCCTGTCTTTGAAGCTGGAAACATGGTGTGACTGTGAGTCATGCTAGCAGGTGTTGCAAGCAGGAGGCAATAGTTGAAATAAGTATCCCTGTTGCCTAAAGAAACAGGCAGGATGCAGCATGAGGGACATTAGTTAGACTTCAGTTAGCGATCTAACTGTTCCCCATAAGCCACATGCTCTATCCTAACCATCCCTTTGCTTGCGTTCCCCACCTTGGAATGTCTTCCTCTCTGCACCTCTCCATCTTCCGAATCTCCACAATGCAGCTCATTTGTTGAGAAGACATCTAAAGATCCCACGCTCTTCACTTTCTCTGGAATCAGGAAACCCCAATCCATTTCCCTTCTCAAAGAAGATGCTGGAGATTTGAGATGTCAGCGTCGGGACTGGGAATCTTGGTACCAGGTTAGGCAAAGAAGTAAGTGTTCCTGCCAAATTCTGCCTAGGACTGAGCACACCTGGGGTGTCATACACTGTCAAGGAACAACACAGTGGCAAATGCTGGGCTGTCAATTATTGACAGAGATGAGAAGCTCCTGGGGACAATCACATGGGACATGGGTGAAGTAAAGGGGAAGTTATAGATGGAAATGTAATCAAAATCTTCAAGTAATAACTCACATTTGTACAAGCCCTATATAGTCACAAGTGGTATTTCTCAAAGTGTGATCTCCGAGCCAGCAACAGCAGTGTCATCTGGGGACAAGTTAGAAACGCAAATTCTTGCACACCACTCCTCCCAGAACAATGGAGTCAGAAATTCACGATGGAGCCCAGTCAATACATAGTTTTAATGAGGCCTCAAGTGACCTATATTCACATTATAATAATTGCTCCTCATGGGGTGGCACCTGTGGCTCAAGGAGTGGGGTGCCAGCCCCATATACAGGAGATAGCGGGTTCAAACCCAGTCCTGGCCAAAAACTGCAAAAAAAAAAAAAAAATTGCTCTTCATGAGAATAGTGTTATTACCCCTGGTTGTGAAAAGCATCTGAGAGGACATTTGTTCAGTCCTGGCTCTCAGCAGATAAGCTGCAGAGCTGGTGTTTCAGCCCAGGTGGGACTCCAAACACCAGTCTCTCTGCTCCCAGGATACCAGATTCCATCTGGGTGCAGGGAGGAGCTTCCTGGGACTGAGCTGTTTGCCTGGTCCTTAGAGAGCCGCCTGCCTTGGCCCCAGTTGGCCTTAATTGGCTCATTAATAGCTGTGATTAGCAAGAATAGAGAAGCCTTTATCTTTGAAGTCCCTGGGTTGTGCTGGAAGCTCACATAGGGAGCTTGCTGTGGCTAATTAAAGCCGAGCCAGTGTTTCCTGTCAAGGACCCAAAGTGTTAATGGCTTCAAGGGAGAAAAATTAAGCTTCAATTTCCATTCAGGGGTAATGGATAGAAGCAGCAGAATGAAGATGAGAAGGGGCCTTTTAAAGAGGCAGGGCCCCTGGGGTGGGGGGAGCAGAGCTCTAGGTCAGGTCTCTTCTGAAGTTCAAAGCCAATGAGGAACTGCTGGCCTTTGGGGAGGGGGAAGGGTGGGGCAACCCCTGGCTGACATCATCTTCATTCTTAGTAGAATTCTTGAACATTTCAGCATCTGCGAATTCTCAGGTGGATATAGATTGTGAGAGGGGAGAGAGGGCTGGGTGACAGTCCTGGTGGTAGCAGGATCTCAGGGGCTATGAAGGTCCTGGTTGCAGAAGTCACATCCACTGTAGGGTTGAGGTTCTCCAGCTACTACTACTAATTTATCAGTCACCTTTCCTCAAGTCTTTACTAAGTGCCAGACACAGGGTTGGGTGTTTTACATGACCTCATGTAATGCTGTCAGTAATCCTGCAGAAAATGCATAAGACATCAGTAGTTAGTGAACTGCTCGCCCAAAGACAGAAGTATCTGAGCAACAGACTAAACCCAGCTATAGCTGCTTCAAAATCTCTTGTTCTTAACCACTAACATAGCTATGCCTTCCTGATCCTTAAACTTGCTTTTGGGGTATCCAGGTCATTTCAAACTGAGATGATATTTCTAAATGAGAACTCAGAACCTGTGCTCCGAAAAATGGCCTACTCTAATTTAATTAACTTCTCTGAGAAGTTTGATCAAAGCAATCAAATCTTAGAAAGCTTGATTGAACACATAGCACCTTTAGTGAAAAGAATATCACATAAAAATAAACACAAAAGTCAGCCAGTAGTTAACATATCTGTCCAAATAAAACCCAGATTTTTTGAATAAGAACTATCCCAGGACACCCAGCAGGTGATAAATGTGGTTCCTAGGGAGCCCATGTTCATAGTTCCAAGTACTCAAAGTCTTTCCTTTCTTCAAAACCTAAGTCCTGAGAGCTGCCCCCAAAGCCCCCCACTCCAACCCTCCTCCCTCTGAAAGTGGTTACAATCCCCAATTCCCTACCACTCTCTTTTTAACGGCCTATTTTGGAGTTGAATGTGAGCTCCCCCATCCCCTACCACCTTCACTTCTGAAAGACTTAGGAAAAAATGATCTAAGTCATCTCTGCCTCTCAGGGCCCAGGCCCACATAGCCCAGCAGGCTTCAGTGAGTTTGGCTCAATGGACAAATGAATGACCATTCTAACTGGAAGAGGGAACATTTCTTCTTCTTCTTTTTTTTTTTTTTTTGTAGAGACAGAGTCTCACTTTATAGCCCTCAGTAGAGTGCCGTGGCCTCACACAGCTCACAGCAACCTCCAACTCCTGGGCTTAAGTGATTCTCTTGCCTCAGCCTCCCAAGTAGTGGGACTACAGGCGCCCGCCACAACGCCCGGCTATTTTTTGGTTGCAGTTTGGCCGGGGGTGGGTTTGAACCCGCCACCCTCGGTATATGGGGCCGGCGCCCTACCGACTGAGCCACAGGCGCCGCCCTAGGAACATTTCTTTTTCTTTTCTTTCTTTCTTTATTTTTATTTTATTTTATTTTTTTTGGAGACTCAGTGTCACTATGTCACCCTCAGCAGAGTGCTGTGATGTCCCAGCTCACAGCAACCTCAAACTCTTGGGCTTAAGCGATTCTCTTGCCTCAGCCTTCCAAGTAGCTGGGACTACAGGCACCTGCCACAATGCCCAGCTATTTTTTTGTTGCAGTTGTCATTACTGTTTAGCTGGCCTGGGCCGGATTCAAACGTGCCAGCCTGGGTATATGTGGCTGGTGCCCTACCCACTGAGCTATGGGTGTGGCCAAGAGAGGGAACATTTCTTAAGCTAGAATTCATCTGTTGTCCTGGGCTTTGTTTCTTTCTCAGAGTCCTTCAGTACAACTGGTGATTATGAGTGTCCCCATCTGCCTCTGCAGAGGTGGTGAACGCATCCAGGTCAGGAACTAGGTCTAACCTACTTCTCCATCCCCCATGTCAATTCAGGGAATGGTGCCAAAGAGACCTATGGAAGGGCTTGTTGAAAGAATTACCAAAGACCAAAGAACTTGCCTCAGAAATGTTCCTGCTTTGGTAGAGAAAGTGTTAACCTGTATGTGTGAGCCTACCCTGACTCATCTCAGTCCCCCTTCCTAGCAATCTAAAGCAAATTATTTAACAGAAGGAGTCAAAAGGAGTTTTCTGCTGTTTGGTTATTCTAGTTGGTTATTCCAGAATGGCAGAGCACACAAGGCTGAGCCCAGAAGGTAGAGCTGAGGCACAGCCAAGTTAGAAGCCCAGGCTAGGACCTGCCACATGAATGGAGGGTTTGAGTAGATTTGCCAGCTTCAGGACTGACTCAGCAGCTCACAGCTCCCTTTGGCATCCATGGTTCCTCAGAGATCTGTGTCCTTGACCTTGCCATGAGCGTCAACATGGTGGAAGAAAACACGCAGTGAAGTCCTGGCTGCCTCACCGGTGACACTCCCTCTCCTTCCCCCCAACTCACAAAATGGGCAATAATGATAATGCCACCTTCAGGGTATAGTTGAGACACAGGGCAAATGGCCAATGGGGTGGGGCTTTGTGAATTGTCATGGGGGACCACCAGGTGGCACCTTGGCCATAATGGCTTCCATAAAGACAGAAAGTAATGTTGTGTGTGGAGAAAAAAACAGACCAAATTAGGCTCAAGGTGACAAGATTTACTTCTGAGCACACACTCCGCAACCAGCCCCCAGCCCTGAGCTGGTAGACTCATGACCATACATCACTTCATTAATTTTCACAGTCCATGTTCAGAGAAGGGATTAACCCCATGGAAAAATAAGAAATTGAGACCAGAGAGACTCAAAGAGTTAAAACCATCCCCACTTCCCCGAACTTGTCAAGGCTCAAATCCCAGGATTTTCCAACCCCACACTCTCAAGCTGCTGCCCCCACACTATAGACATCCGTTCCGTCTCCATCCCAGCCATGCACTTGTTCTGTTTTCATGGGCGAGTCTTTCTGGCTGTGCCTGTGGGGATGTAGATGCTCCTGCCATTGATGGGACACAGACGCTAGGGGAGGGCAGACCTAAGTTCAGAACCCAAATCTATCAATTCGTAGTTGTATCAACTTGCACCAGCTTCTTTTTTGAGCTTGAGTTTCCAAATTTGACTTTTGTACTGACCTACCCATCTTCAGGGAGCTACCCAGCCCCAGTCTGCTCAGTCCCATGCCCACCTCTCTACCTGGCCACCTCTAACTGCCACTGCTGCTCCTGCTCTAGTTGGAATTGGCACAGCAGCCTGTATTTCAGTCCACCTCCTATGGGAAGGCGTGCACAGGCCCTGCCCTCCCTCTAGATCGGGGTCACTGGGGAGACAGAGCCTGTGTTTCACTCACCTCCATGCATCTCCACGCTACCAGCCACACAGCCCAGTTCAGAGCCTTGTGCAGAAGAGGCACACAGAGAAGATGCATCTATTGAACTGTCCTTTCCTGGGCCTGTTTCCTCCCTAGATGGCAGACGAGTTAGACTAAATCAGTAATTCAAATTGGCCAGGTATAAGCCCTGTACCTGGCCTGCCCCATGCGTCTCTGGCCTCTCTGGCCTCGTTTCCTCGTAACGATCTACCTTCTTCCTTTGGGTCTTCCTTTCCTGACCACACTATTTAAAATTGTTCCAGTCCCCTTCCCCAGCATTCTCCGTGTCCCTCCTCAGCTTAACTTCTCTCCATTACATTTCTCACCGTCTTACACTTTTTAAAAACCGTGAGGCTGTTAGCTAGCCGCCTCAGAAACACCTGGGGAGCTTGCTTTAAAATGCAAATTCCCGACTCCCACCAAAACAGCTACATCAGGGTCTCCGGGATGAGGACTGGCTATTTATATATTATAAATGCTCTCTAGGAGATTCAGAGGCACACACAGAGTTGGGAACTGCAGAATACCACAGGAACAAAGATCCCTCCCAGGTGAGACGTAGTTTGAATTGACCAAACTTCAGCCTCAACCCTGGCCTTTGTCCCATCCACCCTTCATGCTGCCCCCCTCAAGCTGCCTGGAACTATTTGCTGTTCTCTGACTGTGGCATCCCTTTTACATCTGTTCAGTTTTTGCTCTTGTCATCTTTTCTGGACAGCTCCAACTGTCCTCTCCAGTCCTCTCAACTTATTCTCCAAGGCACTGCTGAGATGCTACCTTGTATGGGAAGCCTGGCTGCTCCCTTTGCCCTAACTCAGGGTTCCTAACTTCTTTCCTTTGCATTCAGAGAATATTGCACAAGTCTTTGGTACAGGATTTATTGTACTAATTTATAATGAATTTTCAGATCCATATCCTTCTCAGTAGACTATGGCTCTGAATAAGGCTATGATTGAGTCAGGTTCACTGCCTAGCATAGCCTTAAACTTGGCATATGACTGGTGCTTGCTACCCTGAGTGCACGGGTGAATGTATCAATGAAGTTAGGCAAATGCATTCTCAACAAAGTCAGAAGTTGTAAGGCTGTTATGCTTGGTCTTCAAACCAACCCAGTGTTTTCCAGCTTCAATTTGAGCATAGTTAACCATTGTTTCTAGCTCACATCTGCTCTTAGGAGAGGACAAACCCTAACAAGCTCCTTTCTACCCACCTATCACTGAGTGACCCAGCTGAACTGGAAAGTCCTTCCCTCCTAGGAAGCCTTACTCAGTTTCAAGGGGAATCCAAGCTTTCTGCCACAAAGGTTCTAGACATCAAAGCAGCCCTTGGGAAGTTCTTATGTTCATGGAGGATTTCTCTTACCTCCCCCAAGTCAGGTGATTCTTAGCCAATAGGACCAGAGAATATAACAAGACTTGTCTCTGACAGTGCTCCAAACCGAAAGGGAAGGAAAAAACTCACGCTCACACAAATACACACACTCATGCAACAGGATGGCTCTATAGCTTAGCATGGACCATCAGAGATTACTTGTGACACTTGCATAAGGTCACTGGATGCTTGCAGGACTCAACACTTTTCAATGGGAGGCTCTCTTCTTTCCCCACCCCTTACCCCTGCCTGCCAGAAAATGGCTGTTCTTCCTCTTAACGAGAGCCATGATTTATGTCGGCTGGGCCCAATTAGCACCAAGCTCTCTCAGGCCGCCAAGTGCCCCGCTGGCCAGCAGCTGAGGCCTGTCTGGCAGGACATATTTGGATGATGAAGCCATGCGGCATGCTAAACTCGGCCCAGGAAAGAGCAGCTCGACTTGGATGCCCACCAAAGGCTGCCAGGCTTGGCTCCTGCCCATGAGTTGGGCAACAAGACTATCTGGCAGGAGATGGGACAGTGCTTCCCTGGCAAGAGCGGTGAGGCTGGTCTAGGAGAACATCACCCCAGGACAGGAGGCCCTCCCTGGGCTTGGCTGGGCCCAGCAAGCACAGGCAGTGAGAGAACCCTGAGCTGTCAGCCGGGAGATGTGGACTCACACCCAGCTCCACCAACTAGTCCTTAATGGGTGACCCTGGGCGCATTGTTTATCGTCCTCTCTGCACCTCAGCTTCTTGCTTGTCAAGTAGAAAGGATTCCTTTGCCTGCCTCGGGAGACACACAGAGGACATAAGAGGTACCCCCAAAGGGCCTGTTCTCCTAAGCCTCCCCCATAAAATGGGACAAGCATGGCACTTCCCTCGCAGAGCTGGTGTGATTTAGGTGTAGATGAATACACAGTGCCTGGTGTGGAATGAGAGCGGCGTCGGCCGTTCCCTGTCCCCTCCTGTGATCAGTATCACGCCTTGGCCTGGCCACTCCACCTCTATGTCTCTTAGTTTTCTAATGTGCCTTCTTCAGAGGGGTCACTATGAAAATCTAATTTGGAAACTCAAGCTCAAAAAAGTAGCTGGTGAAAGTTGATACAACTACAAATTGATAGATTTGGGTTCTGAATCTAGGACTGCCTGACTGTGTCCCATCAATGGCAGCAGCAGTCACTCCCCACCCGCTGGTGTTCAGACCCTGCTTTCAGTGCTGGATGTGCAGCTGGGAACTGGCGTGGAGAGGCCACACATATCAAAGACACAGTCCTTGGTTGCCGCCCCAGATCAGCCCCGTTATGTATGTGGATGGCTGAACTTCTGCAAAGCCCAAGCTTCCAGAAGAGGCTAAAACAAAGCAAAAAAGCACAGTCCCGAGCCCCCAGGTGAGTCATGCACCGTCTCTGACGGACCACGGGCACTGGCCTCTGTGGAGACCTGCCCCAGCTGCCTGCCTGGCCCTACAGGGCCACACACCCCCTTTCTTAGTCTGCCCTCAATCCTCCCCAATGTACAGATGGAGGGTCAGATTGGGAGAAAGAGCACATGGATTTTAGGATTTTAATCTCAGTTCTGTCACTGACCTCCTAAAAGACTTGGAGAAGCACTTTTAACTTTGGGTCCTGAGTGTACCTTGTGTCAAATGGAAGTACTGTGCGGACCCGTCCATGTGGGTGAGCTTCTCACAACAGGATTTTTTTGCTACTATAAACTTCTGGGCAGTGGGATGACTGACCCCTCTTAACTTTGCTCTTCATTCTGTTTTTTTTTTTTTCCAACATCTCTTTAAACAAAAGAGAAAGAAAAAGCAAACAATATCCTCTTCATTTATTAATGTCTCTGGGACACCAAGCTGGGGGATAAAGAATGCAGGGAAGATGGCTGTGGAATCTGCAGCTCTTCACCCCCTCTGGAGGACAGACCCAGGCCTTTGCCAAGCCCTGAGAACATGAGAGCCTGCAACTCCCAGAGAAGTAAACATGCTTCAGAGTGAGAGTGGAGCCAATGGAAGTCAGTAAGTTCAGAAAGATTTGAAAGATTTTTGGATCTTTAAGGCAGAGTATTAATTCATTTTAGAGAGTTGTGGGCTGCTAGATCCCAAATCTGGTCTAAATAAATTAAAATCTGTCCATGAAATACCTGAAGTTCTTGCTCTAAACCTGCCACCATCTCCTGCTGTCTCCTTTCCTTCTGGGAGCTAGGACACAGTCTCTTGATTTATTTTTATCCCACCCTCTCCACCCTAGTACTAAGCGTACAGAGACTGCTCCTAGAACAGAGACTGTGATGGTCAGTCCTCGCTTCCCAGGGGCCCACGCAGACTGTAAAGTTGTGATCACCAGGTGCCAGCCCTGTTCTGAGCAGGTAGAAGGTGCCCACTTTGGCTAAACTCACACAGTTCTGGGAAGGATGGTCAGCCCGGATGTGATTCATCCCAGCTTCAGAGCCTCTGGGCGTGACCTCCGATAAGGGAATACATGGTGGAATGTATGAACATTCAGAAAAAGAATGTCAAGAGCCACCTTGATCCAATCAACTTATAAAGGGAGACACGTCTGTTTATCAATCAGCAGATGGTATCTTTCCGATCTTTCAACCACTGGGTGTAGAGAAACTGGGCCAGAAGAAAGAGACGTGTGAGAATGGAATGAACATTAGCTTACCAAACAGTCACTGAAGGGGGATTACGAGGTCACAGACAGAAAACAAATTTAACCTTTGGTATTATCATAAAGAAAAACACCAGGATTTTCTAATTCTGTAGAAATTTCTTACTTTCCCAGAATCTAGTTTCATCCTCACCATCAAATAAGCCTCATTGTGCCCATTTTATAAATGAGAAAATGGAGGCAACTAGCAGTAAGGTTGCTCCTGCAATACCCTGTTAACAAAATCATTAAAAATCATTAAAAGTCAGAGCTATACTTTTGAAATTAGAGAAGGTCATCAATTTGACCCATTTTTTTTTTCCAAAATGAGGATGTAAAAAGGATTCTAAAAAACTAATTATGAGTCATAAATTAAACTTCCTTTGAAAGTGCCTTCTTTTTTTTTTTTTTTTTTAGACAGAGTCTCACTATGTCACCCTGGGTAGAGTGCCAGGGCATCACAGCTCACAGCAACCTCCAACTCTTGGGCTTAAGCGATTCTCTTGCCTCAGCCTCCCGAGTAGCTGGGACTACAGGCATCAAAGTGCCTTAAGAGATTAAAAACCTTTGGCCTACAATACTAAATTTGCAGCTGCAGCAGTTTCCTCTGAAGGCCTTTTCCTCTCTCTTGTGTTTCTTTAAATGGCTCAGCCCCTCAGGTTCTATTCTTGGTCCTCTGCTTTTCTTCATTTATACACACTCTCTCTTTCCTTCTTTCTTCCTTCTTTCTTTTCTTTCCTTCTTTTTTCTTCCTTCCTTCCTTTCTTGTTTTTTTGACAGTCTTATTCTGCCACCCTGGGTAGAGTGCTGTAGCATCATTGCTCACAGCAACCTCAAATTCTTGGGCTCAAGAGATCCTCTTGCCTCAGCCTCCTGAGTATCTGGGATTATAGGACCTGCCACCATGCTGGGCTAGTTTTTCTGTTTTTAGTAGAGATGGGGTCTCTTTCTTGCTCAGGCTAGTCTGGAACTCCTGAGCTCAGCCTCCCAGAGTGTGAGGATTACAAGGCTAACACCACTACACCAGGCTCATACACTCTTTCTTTCTTTTTCTTTTTCTTTCTTTCTTTTTTTTTTTTTTTTTTTTTGTCATGTATCATGGCTTGTCAAGAGATTTTTTTTATTTTTTTTAAATTATTTTAATTCCAAAGAGATTTTTTTCACGAAGAAAAAGGACTACAGAATCCAAAAAAGGAAATAAACTGTTGAAGATTATAAAAGAACACCAATAAATTAGATATGACTTTCTCACTCAAGGAATCTCTTGATATTTTTATATAGTGGTGTACAATAGTTCCTTACCTCTCTTAGAGAGAATTCCAAAAGCTTCCTTCCTATCTTTGCGATAAAGAAAACACCAAGATCATGTTAGGAGATGACACCATGATTTTTAGAATCAGCTCAATTACAACTCCTTGGGTACTATTGGGAGGGGGGAAGTCATTAGAAAAAAAGCAGAACTTAATTCTCTGAATATGGGGAAGGATATTCTTTCTGTTTAAAAGTTAAACTTAGACAGATTTGCTGAGAACGCTTTGTTTTCTACAATTTAGATGTAACCGCGTATACTCTAAGATGAATAATAACTGACGATACCGAAGGTGTCGTTATGTTCTTTCCACGTGAAGTCATCTCTACGTGACTCTGGGTGGTGTACCTCAGCTGTACATCGCTAGCTTGGATTCTTCTCCTAAGATCCACACCTGCATGTTCTACTGTGGTCACTTTGACAGCTGAGCACCCCAAAAAGCACTTAAAACCGGACAGACCAGATTCCCTTCCCCAGATAATACTGCTCTTTCTTTCACACTCAATCTGGGAAGAAGCAAGAAAGAAAAGGAGGGAGGAAGGGAGGGAGATGGATGGTCCTAAAGAGCCCCAGAGACTGTCTAGTCCAAGCCTTCATCCTAAAGATGCACAAACTGGCAAGCTGGAGTCACATCTGGGACCGGAAGTCCTGCCTTTTGACATCTGGTGTGGATCTTCGTAAGAGCAGTGACACAGAACTCTGAGAGATGACCAAGGGAAGGCAGAGGGCCAGGGTGGAAAGCGGGGCCTTGGCTTCTGAGCACTCATCACAAAGCGTGGTTGTATATTTTTCTGTATCCGTGTGTGATGTCTGTCTTTGCAGCGTCAGCTCTGGGGAACCAGGAACCATGCCACACTCACTACCGTATCCACAACACCCACACAGGGTCTGCACACGGAAGGCATGTGCTAAATATCTGCACCATTCATGGTAGCCACAGCACAGAAATCTAGAAATTAATTTATCTAGGAATGAGTTAAACTAAGAATACAAGACACAAGATAATTGTTTAATTTCAGTGAGTGAATTTAACCGAGAATACAATAGAAGAAGAGTATAACACTAATACATACATAGACAATGCCGTCAATAAGTTCAGAGATGTTCCTGCAAGTGAACGGCCTGAAATTAATATTAAAAACATGTCCCCTCTCCAAAATCAATATAAACATTGAAAATGAGGCCAATCAGAATTCCAGTTAATTTTTTGAGAACTCTAAAACATACATGGAGGACTGCAAATACAGTTAACCTAAACATTTTAAATCTTAAAAAAAAAAAAATAAGAGGAGAGAACTTACCTTCCTAGATATTGTTGTGCTACAACACCAGGGTAATAAAACCCACTGTAATACTGGCACTATAATCTATAGGCACACTGTTACAGAATGTAGAGCGTAGAGGCCCACTCTCACAAACTCACCAGTTGCTCTGACGGCCCCTCCAGATCCTTTCTCCACTCTTCTCTACCCTGCCGTGCTCTGACAGGTTGGCCTCCTGGCATTGCATTCACCATACTCACTTGCCCTCTGATTCCCTGTTAAGTTTGGCCAAGAAGAGTTACTGGAGGGAGGCTGGAGAGAAAAAGGAGATAGACCACAGGTATGTCCTATCTCTTCCCCTGCCAGGCCCAGGTAGGTAGATAGGCCCAGGCTGCATCCGAATGCCAGCTATAGATTATTCTGGATTATGATAGCCACTCCATGCCCTTGGCTATTCCTAGCCAGCTGGTGGGGAGTGGGGGATAAGAGCCCTCCACCACTGTTGCTATACATAAAAAAAAAAAAATCACAAACAATAGAAATAATATTACAGATCAATTCATGACAGATTGTGCAGTATATCATGTTGAGAAAACTAGCTCATTATATATAGAAAGGGAAAACTGGATTCCTTTTTACTATATACAAAGGTGGAATTATGTAGATTAAAAGCACAGATGTGAAAGACAAAATTATAAGGTTAATATAAGAATAATTAAGTTTGGGTTAGGCACGGTAGCTCATGCCTATAATGCCAGCACTCTGGGAGGCCGAGGTAGGTGGAGTGCTGGAGATAAGGAGTTTGAAACCAGCCTGAGCAAGAACAAGACCCCTTGAGGACAGGAGTTTGAAGTTGCTGTGAGTTATGATACCTTAGCCCTATACCCAGGGTGACAGAGTAAGACTCTGTCTCGTAAAAAAGAATAATTAACGTAATAGAAGAATAGAAAAATATAAGTTTAATAGACTATGTAGAATTATATCTTTATAGCAGATATGAAGAAGAGTTTCTCATAAAAACTAGTAAAAGTATAAACAAAGAGAAAAGATGAATATTATTGCATCATGTAATATCAAAAATATTTCTATTCAATGATGGACACTATAGATAAAGCAAATAAATAAAAAACAGGATAAAAGATATTCACAATGTCTAAAACTCCTACAGGATTGATTCCTAGAAGACACAAGAAACTCCTTCAAATCAACAAGAAAAACGAGAAAATTCATGAGGAAGGTGAGCAAAAAGCATATATAGATAAGCAATTTTCAGAAGAGGAAACCCCAAAAAGAGAAGAAGTATCAGGAGAGTTGATCAAAATTGTTAGTCATCAGAGAAATGCAACTTAAAAATTAAAAAGGTGGTTAATGGCATGATTTGTAGGGAAAGAGGGATACAGAAATTCTCAGGCTGGCAGGATTATCGATTGGCAGAGCCATTCGGGAGAGCACTCCCCACCACTTAGTCGAATTAAGTATATACATGCTCTATAATTCAGCTATTGAGTTCCTGGGCATGTCCCCTTCAAAGCTAATTGAAGTTTATTAGAGAATTATTTGTGGAGTCAGGGAGTTGGGAGCAGCCTAGAAGATGATCACTCAGAGAGTAGGAAAAATCCGTGAGCTACTACTACTATTTTTTTTTTTTTTTTGAGACAGAGTCTCAAACTGTTGCCCTGGGTAGAGTTCTGTGGCATCACAGCTCACAGCAACCTCAAACTCTTGGGCTTTAGCGATTCTCTTGCCTCAGCCTCCCAAGTAGCTGGGACTACAGGCGCCTGCCACAACACCTGGCTACTTTTTTTGTTGCAGTTGTCGCTGTTGTTTTAGCTGGCCCTGGCTAGGTTCAAACCCACCAGCCTCTGTGTACGTGGCTGGCATCCTACCCACTAAGCTACGGGCACCGCCAAGATACCACTACTATTGAGTATTATGCACCAATCAGAAAAACTATGAATTGATTTTAAGAGCATACTCTTTGCTGAAAAAGCAGGAACAGAATCAGATAAATTATGTAATATCATTTATATAAATTAAGAATGCATGCGCACAAAGTAGCAATATATATTTGTGACAACATAATTAAACAAAAATATTTAACATATTATAATTGTAAGGAGAAAAGGAATAAGGTGTGAGAATAAAAGAAGATAAAGAGGTGAAAGATAGCCTGACTTCTACCACTAACCTGTGTAAACACTGACCATAAAGCAACAATTCGTGTTAAGAGAAAGGGAGGTGAGGCACAGGGGCTCGTGCCTGTAGTCCCAGCACTTTGGGAGGCCAACGCAAGAGAATTGCTTAAGGCTAGAAGTTTGAGACCAGCATGAGCAAAAATGGGACCCATTTCTACAAAAAATAAATAGAAAAAATTAGCCAGGTGTGGTGACATATCCCCGTGGTCCCTACTTGGAAGGCTGAGGCAGAAGGATTACTCAAGCCCAGAAGTTTGAATTCTCAGTGGGCTATGATGACAGCACTGCACTCCAGCCTGGGCAATAGGAAAAAAAAAAAAGGAAAAGAAGGGAAGGAAAGGGATGGAAGAGAAGGATACAGATATGGAAAAGGGGGCAAGGGGAAATCAAAGAAGAAGGGCAGGGAAGAGGAGAAGGAGGAAAGATAAGAGGGTAATAAAAGAAATGACATTGAATAATAACAAGTAGTCAATTAATCCAAAAGAAGACTGAAATAAAAGAAAGAAATAGAAAACAGAAAGTAAAACGGTAGATTTAAGCTCGACCACATCCATAATCACCTTAAATGTAAAAAATTGTCAGATTAGAACAAAAGAGCAAACTCAGCTGCATGGTGCCTATGAGAAACCCACTTTAAATATAAGGATACAAGTAAATTACATACAAGGTTGAAAAAGATACACCATGCTAACACTAATCTAAATAACATGAAAGTAGATTTATTAACATATGACAAAGTAGACTTCAGACCATGAAATAGTACCAGGGATAAAACATGTCATTCCATAATAGAAAAGGACAAGTAAATTAAGAGGATGTGACCAAAATGCGTATGCATCTTATAATAAAGTTTCTAAATACATGAAATGAAAAGTGACAGAATTAAAAGAAAAAATAGATAACCCAAAAATTACATTTGGAGATTTCAACACTTCTCTCTCAATAATTGATAGAACAAGTGGACATAAATAAATAAATAAGATTGAGAGGAGTTGAGAAACACTACAATCAACTTAGTGTAATTGACATTTATGGAACATCCCACTGAACAACAATAAATAACCACTCTTTTCAAGGATCCACAGAACATTTATTAAGAGAAATTTTACTCTATCCCATAATATGTCTCAATAAATTTAAATGGGTTGAAGTAAAATAAATGTGTTATTAATATTAAATAAAATAAATAAAACAAAATGTGTTATCTGACTTCAAGGAATTAAATTAGAAATCAGTAACAGAAAGATATTTGGAAAATATCCACCAATTTGGGAACTAAACAATACATTTCTAAATGACCCATGGGCCAAAGAAGAAATCAAAAGGGAAATTACAAAATATTTGTAATTAAATCAAAATAAAAAATCTAAATTTATGAAATATAAAGAAAAATGTATAGAATTAAATGATTGTATTAGAAATAAAGGTTTTAAATCAATTACCTGAGTTTACATCTTAAGTCATGAGGACAAGAAGAAAGAACTAAAACCAAAGTAAAAATAAAAGGAAGAAAATCACAAAAATAAGAAGACAAGAAAGTAGAAAACAGAAAAATGATGAAGAACATCCATAAAACCCAAGCTGGTCATTTGAGAAAACCAAAAAATTTGGTAAACTGGCTTAGCACCTGTAGCTCAGCAGCTAGGGCACCAGCCACATACACCAGGGCTGGCAGGTTCAAATCTAGCCCAGGCCTGCCAAACAATAGTGACAACTATGACAAAAAAATAGCCGGGCGTTGTGGTGGACGCCTGTAGTCCCAGCTACTGGGAGGCTGAGGCAAGAGAATCACTTAAGCCCAAGAGTTTAAGGTTGCTGTGAGCTGTAATGCCATGATACTCTACTGAGGGTGACAAAGTAAGACTCTGTCTCAAAATAAATAAATAAAGTATAAATCATCAAAAAAAATTGATAAATTGCACTTCGTCAAAATTAAAATATTTGCTGTTCAAAAGATACTATTAATAAAATGAAAAGACAAGTCTTATACTGCGAGAAATATTTACAAAACTATATTTGACAAAGGACTTGTACACAAACTATATAAAGAACTATCCCAAAGCAATCATAAAAGCTAAATGGTCCAATATTAATGAGCAAAAGACTTGAACAAAGGTTTCACTGAAGGAGGTGTAAGAACGTCAAATAAGCATATGAAAGATAAAGATCATTAATCATTAGACAACTACAAATGAAAACCACAAAGAGGTACCACTTCACCTTCACTAAGGTAAGTGTAATTACACAAACTGATAAGACTAAGTGTTGGGGGCGGTGCCTGTGGCTCAAAGGAGTAGGGCTCCAGCCCCATATACTGGAGGTGGTGGGTTCAAACCCGGCCCTGGCAAAAAAAAAAAAAAAAAAATGCAAAAGACTAAGTTTTGGTGAGGTGACAACTGGAACTCACTTATATTGTTAAATGCCCAACGTGTAATTAGTGCTCCAATATATTGTCACTTAGTCATTAGCAGCTATTATGAATATGAGCTATGCAAAATGCAAAATCCTGATGTGGCCTCTACCCATGTGAAGGTTCTATCTAACCACATGCTTCCTTGTATATATGATAATCCTTTCAACTCTCTTAAGGACTCACATTTCCCTGGTCCTGGGCCAATCCTTTATGTTATACCTAGATCATTCCAGCAGTGGTAATACTGGAAAGTCTTTTTTTTTTTTTTTTTTTGTAGAGACAGAGTCTCACTTTATGGCCCTTGGTAGAGTGCCGTGGCCTCACACAGCTCACAACAACCTCCAACTCCTGGGCTTAGGCGATTCTCTTGCCTCAGCCTCCCGAGTAGCTGGGACTACAGGCGCCTGCCACAACGCCCGGCTATTTTTTGGCTGCAGTTTGGCCGGGGCTGGGTCTGAACCCACCACCCTCGGTATATGGGGCCGGCGCCCTACCGACTGAGCCACAGGCGCCGCCCAATACTGGAAAGTCTTGAGGAAAAGAAATCTAGAACTGTGAGCTAATAGGTGACATTGCAGGGCAGTGCCTGTAGCTCAAAGGAGTAGGGCGCCGGCCCCATATACTGGAAGTGGCGGGTTCAAACCCAGCCCCCGCCAAAAACTCTAAACCGCAACAACAACAACAAAAACAAAAATAGGTGACATTACATAGATTATCAGTGGTTCTCAACCTGTGGGTCGTGACCCCTTTGGACTGTATTAAAGGTTTGCAGCATTAGGAAGGTTGAGAACCACTAGATTAGATCATGAGATGCTGGTTTGAGAAAGGAGGAAGATAAAAGGTAGGGATGCTAAACACTATGGCTATATGAAGTAAAAGCTCAGAGGAAAAATAAACCCGACACCAACGCCCCCCCCCCCAAAAGAAACAAAATTAAATACGACGACGAAAATACACAACAAAGTTGGTGAATCTGCAAAAGCTTCTGCTACTTTAGAAGCTGCCTGGATTCCAAGCCCACCGCTTCTATGGGCAGCTGGGATGGAGTGAAATAGCACAGATCTAGAGTCAGAGAAAAGCTCAGGAGCTTTAGTACAAATCACTCCATGTCTCTTAACTTTGGAGCCCTGGGCACACAAATGTTGGATGAATGAGTTATTACAGTAAATCAAAAAAATGAGAAAAACATAAAAAGTTGGTGTCATTTCTAGACCTGAGGAATTTTTTAAAAGGATGATCAGGAAAGTGAAAAGAAGCAAAATCTTTTCTATAAGAAATGAAATCAAGAGCAATAAGGCACAAGGTAATTTGGTCCCTGTACCAAAATCTATGAAAAACTTCCCTGAAGAAAATAGAAATTT
Organism: Nycticebus coucang; assembly: GCF_027406575.1. Lineage (NCBI taxonomy): Eukaryota > Metazoa > Chordata > Mammalia > Primates > Lorisidae > Nycticebus > Nycticebus coucang. Next base: position 44,315,966 of record NC_069801.1, on the reverse strand, counting down.
TCTATTCCATACAGTCCCAAGGTGGGGGACCAGAGACTGATGGATGTAAGCTACAGGCAGGCAGGTGTGGAGTAAATTTGCAGAAGTTTCTAAATGTCAAGATGTGCTTTGATGTGAAATTGGCTACCTTAGGAGGTAGTGAGCTTCTTGTAACTACATATCTTAAACAGTATCCAGAAAACTACTTGATAAGATTGATGAAAAGGTGTTTCAAACATAAAATGAAAGTAGAGAATCCGGCTCAAATTCTGAACTGAGGAAAATGGAGGTGTGAATATGGGCATAACATGTATGAGGGGAACAGCAGGTCACCAGGCGGAGATGAAGATTGGAAAGTCATCATAAAAATGCCGGTAGCTGAAGATAGGAAGTCCTTTGATTTCCCATTACTGGATTTGGTAGTCACAGTTGAAGCAGACCTAAATATTCAAAGAAGTATTCTGTTGGGTGCTACCAGCCTACGTGGTACCCCACAGAATCGTGCCTATGGCTTGCCAGGACATGTGGCTTGACTTTTCACAACTTTCTCAGCAGAGCATCCTCCTGCAAGGCACAAGCTGTCCAACAGCTGCCCAGTGTGGTGGCCTCGGTGCCACCATAACACAGGGCCTCCACAACTTCTTCTGTAAGGCACCCACATTCTAGATGATGTATGCCTTTCATAACTTTCTAAAAGAGCATGAAAGTCTTTATCCTACTACAGGAGATACTTTTGAGGCCTCTTCTTCTTAGCTCTAATGATAATAATCACAAAAACAATATGTATGGCCCCTTATAGGACACAAAATGTTTTCATGTCCATCATCTAACTAGATCCCTATACAAATCTGCAAGCTACATACGGCCATTGTTCTCACTTTACAGATGAGAAAATTGGGGTCTGGAGGGATTATGCTGGGAAGTTGTGAAGCCTTTTCTTACACAGCATATATTTTGCAGTTATAAAGTCTTGATCACCATATAAATGTATAACACTATTTGCACAGGCCACATTGGCCTCACAAGAGTCCATTAAAAAGGGGAAAACTCAGCATTCCTAGATTTAGTGGAACCACCAGTAACCCCACACAACCCACTGACACTTCATTTAGCCCCGCTTGCCTGCCCTACCACCAGGTGAAGTTATTCCTCCATTCCTACCTCGGCTTGGGTCTTTCCTTCTAATCAAGCCCAACTGATGGTCCATGTTGATAGCCTCCTGGTCTTGGCTCTCTTCTGTCATGACACTCCCCACCTGAGTTTAGTCTTACCAGCCTCTCCTCAGACAAGTCCTGGGCACTCCCCTCCTTGACACTGTCGTGAAGGCAGCCCTCAGCTGGGGGCCTGTCCAGGTGTGGCTGGGCCTCACTTTGCTTTAAGGTTTCCTTTTGGCTGTAGAGACAGTTACACTGAGTCATCCATACTCTTCGCCAGGATCTCCCTTATCAACAAAAATTAAACCTTCAGTCTGTGGGACAGAGCTCAGTTTGGGGCCAGGATTAAGGCTTGTATGTATCAGTGGTCAGGGCTGCAATCTTTCTCTCTGAGAAAGGGGAAAATAATGATTTACAACAGCTTTATCTCCCCACCTGACGCCTGCCTGCTGCCTTCCCTCCTGCAATCACAGCTGAAATGTCCTAACAAGGCTGAGCCCCTCTCCTGCCCGGAGTCTCAGGTCACTTCCCACCCTAATACTCCTCAACAGCTTCTCCAGCAACTCCCCCGACCCTTGGCTAGCTCCTTACTCTCCGCCCACAAATGCACTATAAGACCTTTGTTTTTAATAGTCTCTCCCTTGACCCCATGATCCCACTCCACTCCATTTCTTTACCTTTTACCACAGAACTCCTAGGGAACATTGCGTGTAGTGGCTGTCTCCACTTCCTCATCTCTCTCTTTATCTTCAACACATTTCACTTGAGCTTCTGTTCCTAACACTCCACCAAAATGTCTCGTGTCAACCTCTCCTGGTCAAATCTAACAGTTACTTCTCTGGGTTTTTTTTTGTTGTTGTTGTTATTTTATTGGCTGTCTTGACGCCTCTCTCCCCTGGTTTTTCTCCTACTAATGTCTCTTTTGATGAGACATGATGGATGGATGCTTCTCTTCCAAACTTGAAAGGAGTGAGTCCCCTGACTTCTGACTTAGACCCACGTCTTCTTCAATTCATTCATTCTCTCTTCCCACTCTCATGGGTCTTTGACTTTAAATATCATCTCTGTGCAATGGATACTAAGTGTATACTAAGTTCATCCCTCCAGTCCTGCTGGCTCCCCTGAGCCCCAGGCTCATTTATAAACTGCTCCCCTAATACCTCCACTTGGATCCTAGCAGGCAGGTCATGCTGAATATGACCTGGAACCGACCCTCCACACCTCCCCTCCACTCACTCCAACCTCCGCTCCTGCCTCAGCTTCCCTATTTCCATTAACAGAGCCAGTCGCTCAGGACACAAACCTCAGCACCATCCTTCATTCCTCTCTGCCTTTCACCCCCCAATATCGTACTTGCTCTAATTCTGTGTGAACCACATCTGCTCACTTTCTTCCTCCATAGCCACCCTGGGCTAAGACACCATCATTCCTCCCCACAACTGCCAACTCCCCACAGTAATTCAGTGTCCTTACTGAATTACTCCCTGAATTCCCCACTTGCCATCTCCCCATACTCAAGTCAGAACGACCTTCTCCAAATGTAAATCAGATCGTGCCACTCTTCTTTAAAACCCTCTTACAGCTTCCTGATAAAGCTGGAATTCAAACTCCTCACCTGGACCTCCCAGGGCTCCTTCACCTGCCCCTTCTCATCTGTAATGTCATCTCTTTCAATTTCCTCCCTCACCTAGGTTGACCTCAGCTGGACTTGTCCCTATTTCTTGAACTCCCCAAGGTGGCTCCCTCCCTACCTCCGAGCCTGTGCCCAGCTGTCCCCTCTGGGGGTAATTGCTCCTCACACAGGTCTTCTCAGGGCAGACTCCTCATCACTCACCAGACTATCACTTAAGTTGCCTCTGTTTTGTTTTTTTTTGTTGTTGTTGTTGTTGTTTAATTGGTTTATGCTTTTTCTTCTCAACAAGAAAGTAAGCTGTGTAAGAGAAGGTTTACTATGAACAGGTAAGAGTTGACATACTTAAATAAAGGGAGACAATGGTGCCTGACATGCAGCAATGCTCAATAAAAGTTAGCAGTGACTGTACCGCCACACAGCAATCTCACAGGGCAGAGCTTCTCAATTTGGGCTGGGTGGGCATTTGAGGTGGGAGAACTCTTTGTTGTGGAAGTGGGGAGAGGCGGTGTCCTGTGCATTGTAAGCTAGATGCCAAGAGCACATTTTGACAACCCAAACTATCTTCAGACATTGTCAAGTGTCCCTGGGGGCAGGGAGAAGGGAAAAAAATCTTCCACTGTGACAGGTACTAATACTCCTTTTGACAGGTACAAAATTAGAAGTTTTCGGTTTTACATAACTTGTCCTAGGTCAAAGGGCTACAAAGCAGTGGGCCAGAGATCCAGACTCCCATCTTCTGCCCTCCACGGCTCACTGGGCCTGAGTCCCCAGCCCTCCTCCCCCCTCCAGCAGGCGCTCACACACTCACAGATCTGTGCTAATTACACAGCAATGTAAAACTTTATATGTGGTTTGTTATTTTATATCCAAGAACATGGTCCACAGCTTTCATTACATAAAGCAGCTGTGTGTATACTTGGGGTATAAGTGCTATTTAGTGGTCAGCTCGATGGGGTATTTCGTTTCAAGCATCTCATTGCTTTTTCCCTTTCCATACTTCTATAGAATCCTGAATAGACAGACGCAGCCTTGCACAGCGTGGGCTAAAGTGAAAGGCAAAAGGCTACTAAATGACAGTTGTGCCACTAATTAGACTGGGAGATACAGCTGAGGAACTGCCATGTGTGGGGGGAGCCTGCCCCCGGTGTGTGTGTGTGTGTGTGTGTGTGTGTGTGTGTGTGTGTGTGTGTGTGTGTGTTCACAAGTCAAACCCAGACTGGCCTGAGCGGCCTGTGCCACCTTCTCACTCCTGTCTTGCAGGAAGCTAGTGCTTTAGCGCAAAGGACTGAACAACTCAGGACTCCTAATTATTAGGAGCATTGACGATAGCATTATACACCTCAGAATGTGTGACTTGGATATGTCATGTCTCCCCTCTGGGGCTTAGTTTCCTCATCTAAAATGGGGCTAAAAATATTTATTTCACAACATCCTTGAGACCCTTTAGGCAAAGGTTCTGGCACAAAATCAATCCTTTTCCATGGAGACCAAAAGACCCCCATGTCACCCAGCCCAGCCCCACTCCAGGCCACTCTTTCAATATCACCCCCTCTTCTCCAGCCAGAATGTTCTTTTCCCTGGCCCACCTCAGACTCTTCATGTTCATCATTTCCCTTACCTGGAAGGCAAGGAAGGCTCTTTCCATCTATTCAGATCTTACTTCTCCTTTACAGCCTAATTCCCATCTTGTTTCCTGAGGGAAGATGCTTGCACAGACCTTGCCCGGACACTTAACAAAATGGCATCCTTCCCCTGGCACTTACATACACGGGAGGAAGAGCTTTCTTTCTTTCTTTTTTTTTTTTTCAGATGTGAAAATTCTTAGAAAGTATTTTCTTTTTCTTTTTCTTTTTTTTTTTTTTATTGTTGGGGATTCATTGAGGGTACAATAAGCCAGGTTACACTGATTGCAATTGTTAGGCAAAGTCCCCGTCCCTCTTGCAATCATGTCTTGCCCCCATAAAGTGTGACGCCCACCAAGGCCCCACCCCTCTCCCTCCATCCCTCTTTCTGCTTTTCCTTTCCCCCCATAACCTTAATTTTTCTTTTTTTTTTTATTAAATCATAGCTGTGTACATTGATAAAATATTTAATTGACAAATAAAGACTATGTTCTCAAGGTATACAACATGATTTAACATATGTATACATCATGTAATGATTGATATAATCAAATTAATTAACACAACCATCACCGCCCTGGCTGTGCATTAGATCTCCAGAACTTGTTCAGAGAACTAAAAATTTGTATAATACTTTTGACTTATCTTTGTACACTATAAATTGGTATAGCCATTATGAAAAACATTATGAAGATTCCTCAATTAAAAATAGAACTACTATATGATCCAGCAATCCCACTTCTGGGTATATATCTAAAGGAAATAAAATCAGTATTTCAAAGAGGTAGCTGCACCTTCCCTACTATGTTATTGTAGCATTATTCACTTAAATGTATTTTAACTTGCCCCTTATTTATTTTTTGTCTTGTTCAGAAATGGCAAGTATCCACAAGGCAGGACTATATTCTTTACTGCCTAGAACAAGGCAGTACATGGGGACCCAATAAATATTTGTGGATTAACAGAGTAATTTCTATCATTGCTGTTATATCCCTGAGGGCTGCACATAGCCTGTCTGGAATGTGGCATGTCAGCCACCCTCAACCATCATCCACAATTTATGCAGAAAAGCTAAGAAGACCATCTTCTCGGGCGGCACCTGTGGCTCAGTCGGTAAGGCGCCGGCCCCATATACCGAAGGTGGCGGGTTCAAACCCGGCCCCGGCCAAACTGCAACCAAAAAATAGCCGGGCGTTGTGGCGGGCGCCTGTAGTCCCAGCTACTCGGGAGGCTGAGGCAAGAGAATCGCTTAAGCCCAGGAGTTGGAGGTTGCTGTGAGCCGTGTGAGGCCAGGGCACTCTACTGAAGGCCATAAAGTGAGACTCTGTCTCTACAAAAAAAAAAAAAAAAAAAAAAAAAAAAAAAAAAGAAGACCATCTTCTCTGAATGGCAGGACGAAGTGCCTTCTGAGAGCGTGCATAGTCCTTCCTGGCACAGTCCTACTTCTGACTCTCCTTGGTAGTTCTCCTGCATTCTACCTCTCCCCACCACTGTTTACAGTCCCTGATGGTGCCAAACACTTGCACCCTCGTGACTGGGCACATGCTGTTCCCACCACCTGACATTCCTTTCCTCATGCTCCTTATTCAACTCCTGCTCATCCTTGAAGATGAACTCAGATATCACCTTCTTGGTAGAGACCTTTGCTGATCTCCTTTCTCCTAGAGCTGACTCAGTTTCCCCCTTTGACCCCTCTGTTTCTTTCCCAAATCCCCCTGATATTTGTATCTCCATTCCCACAGACAAGCTCTGCATGGGCAAAACCCTGAGCTGATTCCTAGGCACTCCCTGATCCCACACAAGGCTGGGCCACAGGGAGGCTTTTCATTTTTGATGAATGCCATCTTACCTAGCAATGCTAATCCTTTGTTGTGCCTCTGTGATTTTGTGCCTACTCTTGTGTTTTTTTCTGGTTCTCACCATCACTCTTGACTGTCTTAGACACTGCCCACCTCTGTACCTCTGGAGACTGCTTCCCTTCTCTCCCACCCCCAAGACAATCATGTCCTTCCATCACCAAAGATTGACTCCCAACCCAGGCTGGGGATGGAGAAGACAGAGGCTGAGAGTAAGTAAGAAGAGGCATGACGTGGGTCGGAGTCAAAGCTGGAGGTCAGATCAGGCCAGGCTGATCTGAAAATGCCATTGTGGCCAAGGGCCAGAGCAATTGCCTGCCAGGAGGGCAGCCCTCAGGCCAGAGCCAGCCACTTCCCTGCAGTCATCTCCCTTCCTAAGACAGACACCCTTAGTAGCCCCAGCTCCTGGATCTGCCCAGGAGGTTTAGTGTTGGTTTAGTTACGCTACAAGGCTTCTGCTCCTGCCCTGCCTGTAACAGCCTACAGATTCCTGGTACCCATCTGATTGAACAACTTCATTAAAATGTAATAAAAGGGAAGTGGGCCGGATGTGCCCCAGGAAAGAGGAGGCATCTGAGTCCACCACTTCGCTATAGAGCCCTGTCCCCTTTCCCATCCTGCCTAAAGGCCAGGGCAGGCTGTGGCCAGGGAACTTGGAGCTCCAGCCAATATGAACAACTCCAAGGTTTACAGTTGGAGTTTACACTCGGTCTAGAGAGGACAACTGAGCTGCCCACAGCTACCCAGTGAGATGTTAGCAAAAACAGGGTAAGTCTTGGGCTTAGGATCCAGCATCCTCCAGGTGGGAGAAAAAGTTGTTTGAAAACACTGAGATCCTTTTTCTGGAGGAGCACACCCTCCTGGGGGCTCTGATTTGTTTGTCCTTTTTTTTCTGTTTTGTTTCTGTCACTGCTTTATGGAGATACAATTCACACACGATATAATTCATTTATGTTAAGGTATAATTCAATGGGTTTAGTTAATACCCACAGAGTTAAATAGCCATCACCATTTTAGAATATTTTCCTTACTCCAGAAAGAAACCCAATGCCAGTCAGCCACGGCCCTGAGTCTCCCCACTCCTCCCAGCCCTAGGCAACCAATGGTTTATGCTCTGCCTCTGTATATCTGCCTATTCTGGACATTTAACATAAATGGAATCGTATAATATGTGTCCACTCAAGACTGGCTTCTTTAATTTGGCATGTGTGTTCAGGATTGATTCATGTTATAGCGCCTATCAACACTTCATTCCTTTTTATGGCCAAATAATATTCCATCATCTGTATATATCAAATTTTAAAAATTATGCATATTGGCTGGGCATGGTGGCTCAACCCTATAATCATCCTAGCACTCTGGGAGGCTGAGGCAAGTGAGTTTCTTGAGCTCGGGAGCTAGAGACCAGCCTGAGCAAGAGCAAGACCTCATTGCTACTAAAAATAGAAAAACTAGCTGGGTGTAGTGGCGGGTGCCTGTAGTCCCAACTACTTGGGAGGCTGAGGCAAGAGGATCACTTGAGCCCAAGAGTTTGAAGTTGCTGTGTGGTACAATGATGCCACAGCACTCTGCCAAGGACAACAAAGTGAGACTCTGTCTCAAAAAATTATACATACATATGTAAACCATGCAACATAATGTCTTGATACACCACATTTTGTTAATTCATTCTTAAGTTGCTGACATTTGGGTTGTGTCTGGCTTTTCTGTAGTGTATAATGCTATCGTCAACTTTTATGTAGACTTTGTGTGGATGTGTTTTTCATTCTCTGTTTGTTCTTGTACTAGTGAAGGTTTTTGAGCATTATTTCATACATTGACTCACAGAAACATAGTAAGGAGGACAGCAAGTTGAATGAAGAAAGAGGCACAGAGAGGCGGATTGTTCTCCCCCGTCACAACCCTAAGTGCAGCTAGCTAGGAAGGAGTGAGCCAGAGCCGGCATTCATGATGATTAGCTAACAAAATTTTTATAATTTTAAGAAAAAAGATATCAGGGAAATTTTGCTTGCAATGCAGGAGAGGAAGATTGAAAAATAACCCCCACATATTCACGCTATCATTTTTAACTTGATCAGGCTCTTTTTCAGCTACCATCTGCCTGATGTCTTCTAATTCTCCAGTGAGGACCGCGACCTCCTGTAGAATTAAATTCTCACTCCCCTTTACCCTTACCAAGGAGAGTGTCTCTGCAGGGAGTTTTGGAGCTTCAGAACCCGGGGCTCTTTGAAGGACATCTCTTGTCACTGGTGCAGCTCTCTGAGCACAATCCTGAGCTCTCATACAGCCTGGGCACTCTGACCTGCTCGTCATCTGTCTCCAGGTGTGTGTGCAAGGTCGAAAGGCTGAGATTGCTCTGAACACCAAGTAAATGGACTGTATGAAATTGCCAGTGTTCATTCATTCTTGACCTATGAAAGTAGCAATTTCTTGTGGATAATGAAGTTTGATCTGCCGTTCTCTTACATCCCTGTCTTTCCTAACAGCTGCCCAGAACCTATGCTCTGGGAAGCTGTTCTGCCCCTCCAGCCCGGCTGGTCTTCCTCACTCAACCTTCTGGAGAAGCAGGAGAGTGCTGTTTGGGAGTCAGAAGGCCTAGGCTTGGGCCCTGGCTCCCTACTTGCTGCCTGTTGCCATACTGGTCTTCTCGCCTCTAACTTGCCCCCTCCATGCCCTCTGTGAGCACAGATCTGCTCCAGCCAGCTTTGACTTCAAATTTTCCAGTGACTTCTTATCACCTAGTACACAGAAGGAACAGGCTCCCCAGCCTGGTCAGAAGACAAATGTTAGCTTCTGAACCTTGCTTACTTTTTGCGCCAGCCATGCCTGACTTCTTGCAGTCCCTGCGGGAACCTGTGCCCAGACTTGCTTTTCCTCTGATTGGTAGACTTGTGTGTCTCTTCACTCAGCTACTTCGAACTTACTTTTCAAGATCCCCTTCCAGGAGCCATCCCCCGGCCTCAGGGCTATTAGGAGTGCTTCCTCTCTGCTCCCATTTCCTTGTGCTTCTGTTCTTCCTAGCATTCATCATTTGCATTTTATTTATTTTGTAATTGACAAATAATAATTGTACATAGTCATGGGTTGTATAGTGATGTTTTGATACATGTAAGAATAATTAGCATATCCATCATCTCAAATATTTATCATTTCTTTGTTTTGGATATATTCAGTATTCTTCTAGCTATTTGAAGCTAGATACTACATTCCTTTTGTTTACTATAGTCATCCTACAGTGGTATAGTACACTAGAACTTGTTCCTCCCACCTAGTTGTAATTTTTATACTTTAACAAATCTCTCCCTATTTCTCCTTTCCCCGCTCAGCCTCTAGGATCCTCTGTTCCATCATCTGTCCCTGTCTCCCTCTTTAGACGGTGGGCTCCTGAAAATATCATCTTTCCTCTCTGTTTCCAGGAAAGGAAGTCATGAAATTCTTCTTTAACAGAACCAAGCAAGAACAGAATAGCACTGTCCATGACGCAGGGCCCTGTTTACTGGAAATGGTTCAGAAGCTTAGATCTTGCCCTTGGCCTTCTCTAAGCCTCACTTGCCTCTCATGAACAGAAGGAGGTAGGTTTAAGAGATCTTCAATTTCTTTGGTTTAAGAAACTGGGATGTTAATCCTGACTCTTCCAGATCCAGGCACATGGATTCTACGTGGGACCAAGGAAACAAATGGGAGATAGCTTAAACCGAAGATTCTACGGAATTCTGAGGATGAGTTTTGTTTGTTTTATTTCATTTAAAAAAAAATTCAGCTGATGTTTGCAGAGCACCTACTAAGTGTACCACGGCAGGAACAATACAAGATTGTAAATATCAGCTTCCCTGAATTTGGTGTGACTGTTGCCTTCCCTGCCAGTCTACAAGGACGTGCCCAACTCCTGCCGCTTTAGCTGCCCACGTCCGCCGGGATCCGGAGACAGATGCTTTGGGTAAGGCTGGTGCATATCCCCAGGTTTGTTGCTGCCCACTCAGCCCACGTCCAGAGCTGAGCCAGCCCAGGTTGCCCAAGCTGGGCCTCAGCCCGGGCACCCTCTGGCGGCCGCACGAGGAAGCTACGGCCCAGCCGCAGCTGGCGAGGGAAGGAGGAGGGATGGGGGAGGAGGAGGCGCGGGCAGGGGAGGAGAGGAAAAAGTTGCGCTGGGAAGTTTGGAAAGTTGGGAAGTGGCTGCTGCGGGCTTCGCCTCCCTCCGCGCGTGTGTAGGGAGCGAGCGAGGGAGCAAGAGAAGAGAGAGCGACCGCCTGCCATGCCCATCAGACCCCGCCTCGCCGCGCCCCTGCGCGGAGCTCGCCCCGACTCCCTGCGGCCCGGCCCGGCCCGGCGCGGCCCGGCGCGGCCCCGGCCCCCCGCCCTCCGCGCCGGGTCCTCCCCTCCCCCCGCCCCGGCGGCCCCAGCCCCCCGCCCGGCCCGGCTCCGCGCCGCTCTCCCGCCCTCCTCTCTCCCTCCTTCCCGGCCGCGGAGCAGCATGGCGGAGCCCGGGCAGCGGCCGCGCGGCCGCCCGCCACCCATCTGAGCCGGGCTCGGGGGCAGCCGGGCGCCCCAGACCCGACCCCCACCCCTGCCGCGCCCTCCGCCGCACTTGTCCCACTGCGCGCCCCCTGGAGCGCCGCGCACCCCTGGGACCCTTGTGCGTCGGGTGCCCAGCATAATTCCGAGACCCCAGCGTACCCCGCGATCTCGGTTCTGCCCCAGGAACCTCGCGCGCCACTGGACCCCGACGCAGTCCCGGGACCTCCGCGCGCCCCAGGACCCCCGCACGCTCCCAGAAGTCCCGGGCTCGGCCAACGGGGCTGAGCGCCCTGGTGAGGCGCCCCGCCCCAGAGGGTCCCCCTGTTCTAACTGACGGAGCCCCGCCCCAGAGAAACCCCCAGGTCCGGCAGGGACATTCAGCCACGCCCCAGAGGGCTTCCAGCATCCCGCGGCTGGAGCCCTGCGCTCCAGAGGAAACTCTGCGCCCAGCTGGGGGCTGCCCGCCCCGCCGAGGGGGCGCCGCCCAGGAGAATCCCCCGCGCCCCGCGGGCCCCGGCAGGATGAACGCCGCCCTGGCGGGGCCGCTACTCGCCGCCCTCCTCGCCACCGCCCGCGCCCGCCCGCAGCCCCCGGACGGAGGACAGTGCCGGCCGCCCGGATCGGTGAGCGAGCGTCTGCCCCGCCACTCTCCCGCCCGCTTGGGCGCACCAGCCCGAGGGCAGGACGGCTGGGTCCTGCCTTCTGCACCCGGCTCAGCCCCCCGCTCTCTTACGCCCGGTGGGCTCAGCCTCCGGCGCCCTTCTCTGGCTTCTGACTGCCCCGCTGCCGTCCAGAGCCTGCAGCGAGGCAGGCACCCCTCTCCTGCCCCTTCTCCGCACGCGGCCGCTCTGGGGCTGTCCTCTTGACTTTTGGTCCTGTTGGACGTTTGCTCGCTCTGTGCCTCCTTCTGGGCTCTCTCGTTCTCATCTGTGTCGCATCTTTACCCTCCTGGCCGCTCTGTCCACTCCTGCGTTCTTTGCCCTTCTCTTCTCTGACTTCCGTCTCGCCCTCTTGCTCTCGGTTCGCACCTCTGGCCCGTCCCAGGCTCCCCTCTCTCTCCCTGCCCTTCCCCTCTGACCTGAGGCAAACTTTCTCCTGGTGCTGGTGCCGGCTTCTCTCTCCCTCCGCAGCCCAGGCCCCAGCACCTACTCTCCCAAGTGCCCCTATTTCGTGAGAAGGGACAGTTATTTCAAAGAGGAGGGGCAATGCCAGAATATGCTGAGCTACTACTTTCTTGGGGGGGGGGTGTCCAGTAATTAATTACTGGTTCTTCTCATTTCCTTTCCAGAACTAAGAATTCCTTGAGTTCCTTAAGTATCCTTCCCTCTAAAGGAAAACTAATGCGTGGACCATAACCCTGGTTCGGAGACCAGGAGACCAGGAAACAGTGTTAGAGGGTCCTGCTGTCTTAGGTGTGCTGCGGATTAGCAGGGGATTAGTTGACCTTGGGCAAGGTGCACCTCCAGGGCCTGCCTTGTGCAGAAACAGGTAGCTCATTGGCTGGCTGGGCTATCTCCATTATGCTGGGATTTACAGTTTGGGGTTGTTAGTTAAGTAAGGTACTGTTCCCCTATACCTGCCCACCCATGCCAACATACTTTTCATTTGTTCCAGAATCAGGCAGAAAAATGTTAGGAGTTGATCTAAAGCTTGCAAGTGGTGAGGAGGCGCTCTGGGGAGGGGGGGGGTTCTGGATGGAGAGTTGTTTTACCTAAAAGAACTGATAGTTCCCTTCTCAATACCCCTACTCCCAGCCCTAGCCTGATGTGGAGAAATGACCCTGTCCTTCTATGCCCCTCCTTTACTGCATCCCCACGCACACGTGCACACAATCGTGTGGTTGGAGCTTGGGCCATAGAAAATGACAAGAGAACTGGGGTTGCAGACAAGTATGCACTTTTAGGTGTGGAGCCGGGAAAGCACCCAGAATATCTATGTTTCTTGGGACTATTATAATAGAATCCTCTCCTCTCAGACAGATACTGAGACTTGACCTGGCCTTGCAAGGCTTTAAAGCACTTTCTCATCTGTGGTCTCAGCTGGCAGGGCAAAGTAGTTGACATCTCAGACCTGCTCTCCAAAAAGAAAACTGTATCCACCCTGATGAATGGGAAGTAGCTGTTTAAATGGCTGTGCTATTTTTAATAGGTGTTCTGCTTTCAAAGTGCTCTTGGTATGTATCTTCTAATGGTTGGATTTAAAAATTATATGACTTCCTCCCTTCTTGCCAGAGCAGGGCTCTTTGTCCCCCTTTCCCCACCCTCCACATGAAACACCACCAGTGAAGGTTTGGGTTGGCCAAAAATGAATATTCTCAGGTGGTGTGGCAGTCCTTGGCACTCACAGCAAAAGCTAATCATAATGAGAGCTTCCCTTCATTGCAGACTTCCTTTGTACTGGCACTGTTCTGAGGGTTTGATATACATGTATCGGGTCTTTTAAACCTCCCCCAAACCCTTTCATCCTCATTTTACGGATGAGGAAACTGAGTCTATGAGATGTGAAGTCAGTCACTCCAGATCGTACATTTAAGACAGGGCAAACCCAGGATTCAAATGTGGGTATTTGAGCTCCCACAGCCTGTGTAGGTCTCTGGCTCCCTTGCTTACCTCCCCCTGTAAGTCCTCTGGGCCACCTTGGCTCTACCCTGCTGCCTTTAGCCTCACTGCCTTGCCTCTCCTCTCTTCCTGCAGCAGAGGGACTTGAACTCCTTCCTGTGGACTATTCGGCGTGACCCCCCGGCCTACCTGTTTGGCACCATCCATGTTCCCTATACCCGTGTCTGGGACTTCATCCCAGACAACTCCAAGGCGGCCTTCCAGGCCAGTGCCCGCGTCTACTTCGAGCTGGACCTGACAGACCCCTACACCATCTCGGCGCTGGCCAGCTGCCAGCTGCTGCCGCATGGAGAAAACCTACAGGACGTGCTGCCCCGCGAGCTCTACTGGCGCCTAAAGCGCCACCTGGACTATGTGAAGCTGATGATGCCCTCGTGGATGACACCTGCCCAGCGGGGCAAGGGGCTCTATGCTGACTACCTGTTCAACGCCATTGCGGGCAACTGGGAGCGCAAGCGGCCAGTGTGGGTGATGCTCATGGTGAACTCCCTCACAGAGACAGACGTGCGCTCCCGTGGCGTGCCCGTGCTGGACCTCTACCTGGCCCAGCAGGCTGAGAAGATGAAGAAAAGCACTGGGGCTGTGGAGCGCGTGGAGGAGCAGTGCCACCCGCTCAACGGCCTCAACTTCTCCCAGGTAGGCACGGGGTGCCCTGGCCTAGAGCACCAGGTCCCGGCACCTTGATTCTCATCTCTGTTTTCCTGCTCTAGCAGGCAGCCAGAGCCAGGTATTTGCCCCAGAAGGAAAGGTTCTTTCAAGCTGTGGGACAGTATTCTGGCTGCTTTGGTGGGAAAACCAGTGTATGTTAGCTTTTGGGGAAGGAGTTTGGGTGTTTGCTTTCATTTCAGCGGCTTTATGTGTCGGGAATATATACTCCCCACCTGCTGTGCTTGCCTGAGCAGAAAGAATTTCCCTTGGAGCATCAGAGTGATCAAAAACAAAAAGAGGGGGCCACTGGTTTGCATCAGGCCTTCCTGAGGCCCTGGAGGCTGTCTTGGAGCTGGTGTGTGGACAGTGCTGTGGCAGTATGCTTGTGTGGAGGAAGCAAGGGGCAGGCCTGGCTCCTGGGGCTGGGCAGGCAGGTGGCTTGGCTTCCACGGAGCACTGGTTTGCTGTTTGAAGTTAAGCACCCCTGGATTCCCTGGGTCTGTGCAAAGCTTTATGTCCCCCCCTCCCCAGCCCCCAGACTGCCTCCCTAAGGCTGAAAGTTAGCCGGGAGAGTTGTGGGGTTAATAATTCCAGAGAAGTGTGTTTGCTTAAAGGTTGACAGTTCTGATTTCTGAACCTTGGGAGTTGGGGCAGGGAGAAGGGAGGGACTCAAGAGGTTTAAAGTCTCTAGCTGTCAGAGATCTGGTCTAGCAAAATGTCACTAAAAGCATGGGCAGAGGTCACTCGCTACTCACTGGCCCCAAACCTAACTGTGAGGCCATGGGAACAATAAGTTTGCATGCGTGTCTTGAGAACAAGGCTGTCAATCCTGGGAGGGGGACTCTTGCAAGGAGACCCCCAAAATAGGACTTGAGCTGATACCCTGAGTGAGGCATTGCCCAGAGATGCATTCTGATTAGGGGGACAGCCCCATAAAATGGCTGGGCCAGAAGAAACCCTACCCCTGGAATCAGACCTGCTTGCTGTTCCTGGGATGTTGCAAGCTCTTCACCAGGGAAACAGCAGCAGAAACTGATCCCCCTTCCGAGATCTCTGGCCTTTGTTTTTCCAGGGGAAATGCAATATCGTCCCTGGGGAGGTAAGAAGCCAGATTGATTTGCCGGCCAAATGAAAGGCGGGTTTGCCGGTTCTCCTGCTGGCTCTCCCATAATTGTGGAGTCCTTACCCAGAGGGCCCCAGTGGCAGGAATATTGGGGCAGTTAGTCACGCCCCGCAGGGTTCTGACTACGCCTGACTCCTTCTCCACGGGGGGAAATCCTGTGTATTCTCTGGCCCAGTGCTGATTCCTCTGAACATAGCGGCTTTCTCTGTCTGAAGTGACTTTTCCCTTGCCAGCTTCGGGAGCTGATATTATCTGTGTCGGGCGCCCCTGTGCTCACCACCCATCTCATTTTGGAGGCAGGTTTGTGGGAGGCCTCTCTGTTCAGAGGCCTGTGTCTGGCCTCGATATCTTTTTTAGGTTGAGGAGATGGGGAATCCACTATAACTCTCAACACCCTCTTTGTACCAACCGCAGAGGAATCTGACAAGGGCTGAAGAGAGCACACACACTCTCTGGTTAAACAGCCCCGGGCTTTAATCTGTCTTCCTTAAAACAACAAAACTATCTTTCTTCAGGGTCTGGAAACACTGCTGTTCAACCAAATGACGATTTTGGTAGGTTGAAAACATTTGCTAGAACGTGTGTGAGGTTATGTTTTAGGAAAAGTTCTTGAGAGCCATTCATCGGCCAGCAAGGAGGCTGCTGACAGTCCCGAAGCCCACGTTTGAAGATCAAACAGAGTCTGATCTCTGTTTCAAAAATGCACCCACCCTGTCGCCAGCTTGGGCCCACTCTTAACACTGTTCTTGGGTCCATCTCCTCACAAGGGCTGCAGAAAGCAAGTCCAGAACAAAAGAAAACAGGACTCATCTTAGTTCCCTAATCTACACACCCATCACCACCTGCCAGAGTGTCTGACCATGCCAGTTTGTCCCGTTATCGTTTTTGGAGTGAGATGATGAAATCTCTCCTCCGTCCCCTTGAGCAGCCTTCACCGTTACTGGGAAGGGTAGATTCTGGAGCCTGGGCAGATGGGGTTGTTATGGACCCCAAAACTTTAAGTTAGAAATGCAATAGCCTTCTCAGTAAAATTACATGCACGCATCGTGCACAGTTTGATATGAACATCTGTGATGCATTATTGTACCGAAATATCTGTTAAGTGCATCAGATTTTTATTTTTTCTTTCCTTGAAGCATTACTGTTATTGCAAAATATTTGGGGGTGGGGGACAGTGAGAAAAGAAGGTGGTAAAAATAAGGCTTAAAAGAGTGACTTTTTGTTAAGGCCTGAGAGTTTAGTTTAATGTTGGAGTGTGTGTGTGTGTGTGTGTGTGTATTCTGGGCAGAAATATCACATTTTTGCTCATTAAGTATAGAAAGCAAGCTTAAGTTTGGGACTTTGTGGGCCTGAAGAAGCTTCTCTCCCCCTTGCACAGCTTAGAAGATCGGATCTATTGTTAGGTTTTAGTCTTTGATTTCATTATAAACTGAAGATGCTAGACCCAACATCAGCCTATTTTGCTGTGTGACCTTGGGCAAGTCAGTTCCTCTCTCTGGGCCCTGTTTTCTCTGTCTTGAAATGAGACCCCAGGATTAGGTCATCTGTCAAGCTCCTTTCAGCCCTGACACTCCGTAGGACGATTTTAATCAATCCCATATGCCAGGCACCCGACAGGCAGCTCCACCTGCTTTTCCACTTTGTTGAATTCTCACAGCAAGTCCACGGCTTTCTAAGGTGAGTATCCAGAAAGGTTAAATGACTTGCCCAAGGTCACATGGCAGAGAAGGAACAGAGCTAGCCAGCCTGTACTATACAAAGGAAGTGCTCTCTCTGCCACCCCATGCTGTTCCTCTGGACTTCCTCAGTCCAGGAATTTGTTATCCTCTTGTGATTCTTTCTTGTTTCTGTCTCCTCTCTAGGACTTGAGGGCTTAAAAATGTATTTCTTGGAGAATTTATACTTGTAGAGAAATTATTTCCTTTGGCTATGAGGCTGGAGTGGGTGTGGAGAAAGCAATTCCTCTGAAGATTTTCCTGATGTGTTGCAGATAGCTGAGCATAGTGGGCTGGAGTAGGAGACTTGTTTCTAGGTTTGAATCCCCACATGGCGACTAAAACCAATGACCTGCATATTATTAGGCAAGACTTGGTATCTTCATCTAGCTAATGGGGCTATAGATCTCGGGCTTTCAAAGTTGGGCTGTTTTGTGAGCACGTGAGAAGATACTACCTGTGGGAGGTTGTTGAGAAGGTAAAGTGAGTACCATATATTAGTTCTGTGGTTGGCAAAGAGACTGGGCCAGCTCCAGGGCAGAGGAAGAGGAAGGCTATGTGGCAAACAGCCATGCCCTTCTCCCAGCAGCTGTATCCATTGTTCATCCTTTGTTAAACACAGTAAAGCTGGGGTATTTGGAGGGGTGGTGAGTCTCTGCCCTCAGTGGTTTGGGGATGCCTGAACTTTCTAGATCTTATGGCAAGCTTGAGACCTGCAGCTCTGCCTGCTGCCACCAGGGACTGGGACTGGTTGGAGTCCTGTCTTCCCCTAGGGAGCCTGTGTCTTCCCCCACCCACACTCTGTATGGTGGAGTTACTGTATGAGAAGATCTCGGAGTTCTATGGACCAGGACCCTGCCCTTCTGTAGTTTGCCAGCAAACACACAGTGTGATCCCAGTGTGATGTAGTTCCTGAACACTAGAGCATGCCTGCCACATTCTACAAGTCTCTCACTAGGGAGTTAGAAACCACAAAAACCATTTATTGAGCTTTGTCTTTGTACAGGGTGCTGCATTAGACCTCGTAAGTACATTATCTCTAATCCTTATACAGAGACTACAAGGTTTACTATTGTATCTATTTTAAAGGCAATAAATTGATATTTGAAAAAGATAGGTCATTTGACTGTGATTACACAAACAGGCCAGGTGGATTCAGGATTCAAACTCAGGTGTGTCCATTACCAAAGCCTGTGCTTTTTAAGCATCTTCAAGATGAATTGATTTTAATAGTCAGGTGACATTTCTGGTGAAGTGTATGTGTATGTTGGAGTGGGAGTAGATTACCATTTCTTGCTGAAAAATGTGTGAGGGGGGAGAGAGAATAGGAATTGAAACAGATATTCTCTCTGGCTTATAAATTGGATCTGAAGATGATTCTAAAATAGGAGTCTCCAAAGACATTTTGGGTACCAGCTGCCTCCTTGGAATGTGTCCCCAGCTTTCTGAGGGACAACTGTGAAGACATTCCCCACCTCCAATATAGGGTAAGCCCTCACCGTTGTGTAAAGAAAGGTCTCCTTGCTTCATAGTCAGAGCTTCTATATCTTCATCCTGGGGTGGGGGTGGGGGGCGGTGGCAGGTATTAGCAAGTGCTCAGTAGATATTTGGAGAATGAATGAATTAATGAGCAAATGGTCAGAAACCATGATCATACATGAATAAAGATTGCATAAGTCACAGTAAGGATCCTCTTTCTTAAACTGTAATGGCCCCATGTGTTCCTACAAGGACACAAAATATCAAAACCATCACATAACCAAATGTCAAAATCATCCATTTGAGCTGCTACAACAAAATACCTTACACTGGGTATATTTATAAATAGCAGAAATCTATGGCTCACTGTTCTGAAGGCTGGGAAATCCAAGGTCAAGATGCCAGCAGATTTGATGAGGGCCTGTTCCTCATACATGGCACTTTTTATATTTCTTCACGTGACAGAAGGGCAAACGGGCTTCCTCAGGTCTCATTTATATGGGTCCTAATTCCATTCATGTAGTCAGAAGCCTCACGATTTAATCAACCCCCAGGGAACCCCACCTCTTCATACATATGAAGTTTGGAGGGATACATACATTCAGACCAGAGCATGCATGGTTAACTGGAAAGCAGGCTGTAATTCTGACCCCATTACTACCTTGCCTGTGACTTTGGGCAGTCCTTCCCTAGCCTAAGGCATTCCCTTTATCCCGTGAGATCAAGATCATTGGGTTTGAGGATTTCCAGCTGACCCGGTTCTGACAGCTATGATGGTTCTGACAGCTATGATGCTTATCTTTGGCCTCCCGTATCTTGGAGGGCTTGGGCCAGCCCTGAGAATTTGAGCCTGAGTTATCTACATTTGGGAGGGGCTGGCAGGCTTGTCTTCCACGGCTACTGCTGACACCTGTTTGTCCAGAAGCTGTTGGTTCTGCCAGCAGGTGGGTGATCCTGTTGCCAATGTGCAAAGCGGAGCCCCAGCCCATCGTGGCACAGTCTGCTGGACACCTGCCCAGCTCTGGGTCCTCTCCCTCACTCACCTCCTCACTCATTCAACCGGAATACCTTATTGTGTTGTGTCAGTGCAGGACTGGAAACAGAGACCTGGCAGTGTTCTTGTTTTTGCCTGTGGAGTGAGCACTGCTTTGAGAGGTGGATCTTATTAGTGCGATCTTACGGCTGTGGGCATGGGGGCACAGAGCTCCTGAATGTTAGCCTCTCCCGAGTCCAGGTTCTCCACTCTTAGAGACCCTGTTCTTCCTTTTTTTTTTTTTTTTTTTTTACCTCTTATACTCTTCCCACCTTTCAGAACCATTCTCTAATTTCCTGTCCTCCAAGAGAGGCCATTCTTGAGTCCTCCAGCCCCATCAGGGCCTCTGTGGGAGCCCTGAAGCCCACAGCATTAAACGCTTCCTGTCAGATCTGTGTGCCCTCCTCAGAGTGGAGGCAGCAAGCATTCCCCAAAGGCAGCTGGACACCCCAGGAGGACCTCAGGCCATGCTGAAACTTCTTTTCCCAGGGTCAGTCACAGAGCAAGAGCTCCTCAGTTGTCTGCACCATGTAACTCCAGAACCCAGTCTGAAACACCTAACCCCTGCTTCTGCCACCTGCCACACCCACTGTGTCTCCCACACAGAGCCCTCTCTTTGGGAATTGCTCAGCAAATGTCTGCAATATGGTGAGGACGTTCCTTGGGTAACCCCCTAGCATGATCTCTAGGATGTGTATACTGAGATTCTTTTTGTGCCCAGCTGGCTGTTTGTGAAGAGCCCCTGTAGGCCTGTCCATCCCCTCTCTATGACCTGGTTCATTCAAACCTTAGTGTATTCTCTGGATGCCGGGGGGTGGGGAGGACTCACAAGCAGAAGCACAGCATGGCTTAGGCACCTCTGTCTAAAAGGTGGACAGGTGTCCAGCAGACTCTGCTTTGAACACTGGCAAGTGAGGCCCTAAAGCCAGAGGTGACCGAGATGTCATGAAATATTCTAGTCTCAGAATTCACAGCAAGAAAAATTCCAGACTCAGAGAATCTCCAACCATAAGCCCAAACCCTGAGACTCAAGAAATGTAAGAATGGCAAAATCTTAGAACATTAGGCTCAGAGGCATTTTTGGACTCAAAGAATCTGCACATCATGAAACCCTAGCCTCTTAGTTTTAAAGAACTTTCAGCTCATAGACACAGACTTCCAACATCTTACAGTTGGAAGGGACCAATTCCTGAGAACTTTACGAAGCCTGTCTGCAAGCATGGTGTCTGATCTCTCCCCTCAACCCTCCCCCCGCCCCTTCAGTCTCAAGCCAAAGAAAGAAAGCCTGACCGGCAAAGCACTTTCTGACGGAGATAAAGATGGGAGCGTGCCTTTGTTAATAGTTCCCATTTGGACATCTCTCAAAGCCAGGAAGAGGTCGCCTGGTAATGCAGCTTTCCTAGGGAGGAAACTGAAGAATGCCGGCAAAGGCCGCAGCCTGCCAGCCCGGCGGCTGACGTTTCTTTCCCCTCGAGTTTGCTTCTAAATATTATCCACTTCACTCCCTTTTATCTCCCATCACTGGCTCTCCGTCCGCCCACTTAATCCACAGGCAGCCGGTGGCCCAGCCTTCAGTTCTGCTCAGCGGCTGCCAAGCCGTCTCGCCCAGCAGCTCCTCCAGGATCCAAAGGCTTTTAAATCTGTGCAAAGTATATCCGCTGGAACACAAAACTGTTGCCCCAAGCTGGAAACACTGTTGCTTATGCTCAGCCCCCTCCCTCTCTAGGAATTTCCTTCGTTTCTATTCTATTTCTGAATCCTGGGATTCTTCAAGCCTCAGCTCAAAGCTGTACTTCCTCCGGGAAGTCTTCCTAGAATCCTCCCAGGTCCACGATGCTCCGGGAGACTTAGCCAAAAGCTTTCCTTAGTGACCCCAGCCACTTATATTATTTCTTTCCCTTGTGGCATTCTTTATGGCATTTTATGACATTCTTTCAACGCTTATATTATTTTACTTTTATCCTTATTACTTAGGCAGTTTTTTCTTTCCTAATTCAAGCCTAGCTCAAAATGTACTCACATTGATTTCAAAATTAGGCTGAATGTGCTTCAGTTCTGAAGCTGGGGCTTTGTGGTATAGTCTGTGGTTGGAGTGTTGGCAGCTCTGGATGCTAAAAAGGGACCATGTCTTGTTCTCTTTATTCACAGAAACTTCTTGGGCTTTCCACCTGAGACATGTTAGTACTCTTTAGTACTGTTGCTGGCCTGTTTGGTTGGGACTTTGTAACATCGGCAGGTCCCTGTTGGATTTAACTCTCCATCCTGGGATAGTGCATTGTTTTCTCGTTTTTTATCTGTTTTGCGCAAGCAAAGGTATCTTTTCTTCTCTTCTTTACTACTCAGAGCATACCTGATCCTCTCTATTGAATGCCAACCTCCACTATTTTCATTTTAAAATGCTTGATTTTATCCTTTGCTTGCTGTCTTAGTTTTGGGCTCCGGTGATGCTGTGCTGTACAATCTCTCCCTTCCTTTCTCTCACATGCAATCCTTGCTCGTACCTCCATGCATTCACTTATGCTGTTCTCTCTACCTGAGAGCTCCTTCCCAGTTTTTATTGTCTGGCTAATTCTTACTCCTCTGAATTGGTAAGGGTCCCTGAAAACTGTCCATGTTAAAGGCTTGGGCTCTTCAAACAGTGCTGCATTGTAGCAAGACTTTTGTCATGTCCATCAGATTGGACTGTCCTCTGTGGGCTGATGTCAATTGATCATAACTCAGTGGTTTGAGTTTAGATGTGACTGGCTTTTAGCACTGTGTGCTAAAGGGATTGGTGTGATACTGGGGCCACACTGAATGCCTGGCTACCCTGGAAAGGAGCCAGGAGGTCATCAGATTAGGCCCATAAAGGTCTGGGCCATCTTTACGGGATAGAGGGACAGCGGAGGGCCTTGGGACATGGCAGTCAGTCCCTTCCTGACTTAGGCAAGGTGGTTTCCTTGGGGGCTTTCAGATCAGCACCTGACCTTCCCTTCCCCTGCATAACTATATATAGTCCCTGCCATGGGTGCTGAAACCTTACCACCCTTTCACTCCTGGATTCTCCCTTTGCCTTCCCATTGGGTCAGGAAGGGCAACAGGAAGCATTAAAATTTACTTTTCTTTTTGCCCAGGCTAGAGTGCCATGGAGACAGCCTAGCTTACAGCAACCTCAGACCCCTAGGTTCAAGTGATCCTTCTGCTTCAGCCTCCTGAGTAGCTAGGACTATAGGCATCTACCCCAATGCCTGGCTCATTTTTCTATTTTTAGTAATAGAACAGATCTTGCTGTTCTATTAGATCTGACAGATCTTGCTCAGGTTGTTACCAGACTCCTGAGCTCAAGCAGTTTTCCTGCCTCAGCCTCCCAGAATGCTAGGATTATAGGTGTGAGCCACTGTGGCTGGCCTAAAATTTAGTTTTCATTTGCTCTTACCTTGTGAGCCTGTGTTCTCTGCATAAAGCTCCCTCCCACCTCCCACATTCAGAGAAACATCCTCTCTGATCCTACCTTCAAAGTCAGTCTTGAAATAAATTGACACATCATTCCCTGTGCAGACTCAGCTGAGGCATCTGCTCCCTGGAGAGGCATTGGCCTGTGGCGGCCCAGTGGTCCTTCAGCATGGAGAAGCAATGCACTTCTTAGGTAACCTGGAGATACTGAGAAACCTGCCTGTGCTTCAGTTTCCTCATGTGTCAACTTCATAGCATTGCTGTGATGATTAACTGATTAATGTAATGCACTATAGTACAATGCCAGACACAAGTGCTCAGTAAATACTAACTCAGTTATTTCATTTAAACAGTTGCATTATACAATTTTTCAAGAAATGTTTTATAGTTCCCGCCATGCGCCAGACACAGGGTGAGTGTTCGCTGGAGACGGCAAAGTGAACAAGAACCACTGCCCTATTAGCCAGATGCTCCTTTCTGGGGATGCGGGGAGAACTGGCCAACGCTCACTGTGCAGCGGGATGGGTGTGGAGGCTGGGGCAGGTCACACCATGTGTTGTGGGGGTACAGTTTCCTCAGCCCTGAGAGATCTAGGAGGCTTCATGGAGGAAGCTCTGGTGAAGTCCAGAACCGAAGGAGTAAAAAGCTAGCCAGGCAAAGGCTGCGGAGGTCTAGGCTTAGGGGACTGGAGGCCCCACACCCGAGGGCAGAGTGCAGGTGGTGCATCTGGGGGTTGTCCGCCGTTCACATTCTCCTCTCTCTGCGAGGACTGCGGCTAGAGAGAGAGCAGGCTGAGTGAAACCTGCTGCTGGTGTCTGCCCACCTCTGGCTCAGCGCAGAGCTCCCGGGCGACGCGCACCGTGGTGCCTGTGGTGCGGTTTGTGCCGGTCTCGCAGCTCCCTCCGAGTGGGGCGCGCTTGGCTGCGGGGCCCGCGAGGCCGAGAGCGCGCCTTTCTGGACAGGTTCCCCCAAGCACAAGGGCACGTTTCCTAAAACAGCAGCGGCGTGGGGGCCGCAGCGCGCGGGTCCTCGCCTGCTCCTTGGCCAGGCGGCGGCGGCACGGGCGGGGCCCAGGCGGTCAGGCACCTCTGGGCGAGATGCGTCCACGTTCCCGCGGAGGCTGCGGCCGCGGGGCGCCCGGCCAGCCCAGCCGGGGGAGCCACGGTACAAAGATAAAAGGCCAGGCTTCCCCCCTTTCCTCTCCTTCTGTTTAAAGGATTTACCTCCTTCCTCCCTATTAAGGTTATTTAAAGTTTCCTGGCTAGTGTTATCTCCGCGGGACTTAATGCGCCTCTGTGGCCGTTAGTAATTTAAGTCTTGGGTCCCATTTGAAAGCCCCTTTTAGAGAGAAAGATGCAGGCGGAGAAAGCCTTTTGGAAATCTCTGTAGCTCATCTTTTAGCTTTAGTTCACACAGTTTCCCTTTCTTGAGCTGCTTGGCCTTGAGTTTGAAAAAAGACAAAAGCCTAATTGGAAATGATAATTCCAACATTTGCATCTAGCTTTGCAACTTTTAGAGGCTTTTCTCCTCTCCATAAGGAGGCTAGACCGGTTTCCTGGGCCCTTGGATTTTTTTTTTTTTTTCTCTAGTATGGTTACAGAGTTCGGAAGGGGATTTGCTTCTGGTAGGTGTTCAGAATCCCATTGGCCTGATCTCCAGCAGAGTGGCTGCAGCCTCTATTGGATTATATGGAGCACCACACTCTGTGTTGGGACTGAGATGCTGTGGGTGGATAACTGAGGCACTTTGGGACATCCTATGGTTAAAAATGCTTGATCATTGCACTTGACCTTGACTGTGATGTTTACTTGACCCAGCACTACAGAACCCCCATGCTGAGGCCTGCTGGTGGCCTTACAGGCATTTTATTATTATTATTATTATTCTGCTTCCATCCCTATAGTTTTTTGGGGAGAGAGGTGAGAAAGGAATGCACACTTTTTGTTTTTTTGTGGTTTTTGGCTGGGGCTGGGTTTGAACTTGCCACCTCTGGCATATGGGGCCAGCGCCCTACTCCGTTGAGCCACAGGCGCCACCCCGGAATGCACACTTTTTGATGGAGATAGCTTTGTAAGCCACCTTGCAGCTTGTATATGATTTGGGCTCCTGGGGGTGGGAGTGAAAAGGACAGTTCACTACTGGAGACTGTTACCAGTAGTGCCAACCAGTTGGAGGGCATGCGGGGGAGGCTTCCTACACTCCCTCTGACTTTATGCTTTCCCTTGGCTTTCCAGCCCCCAAGAAAGTCCTCATTATTTAGTACCTATTATGTGCTCAGTCTTGGGTTTATCACAATAAATTCCTAAAACAATCCTGAAAGGTAAGCAGTATTTCCCCCATTTTGAGGAAATTACGGCTAAGCACTTTGTGTAAAGTGATGGAGCTGGGATTTCTACTTAGATCTTTTGATACCTGAAGAAAGAAATTGGACTGGAATTGGAAATCCAGCTCCTCCACTTTGGCTGGATGACTGAGCATCTGTTTCCACATCTGAAAAACTGGGGCTCGCAGTAGTATTTAGCCCCTGGGGTTGTTGTGAGGTGTAGATGAGGTAATACACATAAGCCACCTAGCTGAGTGCCTAGCACTGTTAAGTGTAATGAATGTTAACTGTGGTAGCTGTTAAGAGATGGTCATTTTCATTATTATTTTGTTGGCCTGTTTCTACAATGTCTATGTCTTAAGGTGAAGCCCATCCCACACAAAAGATGGCTCTTGATCCCTTAGTTACCCTCACACCGAGCACCATCTGGAGCGAGGAAGGGCTGTTGGTTGGCTTGCCTGGAGCTGTGTAGTCTGACCACCCAGAGCATCACCATTTTTTCCTGACCATCTTCAGAGTGTAATATCTGACCATATTCATAATTGGCTGGGCTCCCATGTGGCCTCCCACCGTTCCTTGGAGTGGGGACACAGCAAAAGGAGGAATCAAAAAGTTTAGGCTGGAGACCCCAGCATGAAGCCCATTTCTGCCATGAGTGAGATTGTGACCTGGGGCTCATTCCTCTGAAAGTTCTTTTTCCTCCACTCCTCTGACAGGTTAGATGTTAGTAACAGAAACTCGGATTTACTGGGAGAATCAAGTGAGATAAAGCCTGGGAAGGACTTTACTGGTCATCGGGTGCTCTGTGCTCTTAGTATTATTATTAGGTGTGCATGTGTTTTTCCTCTTCCCTTTCTCCCAAAGAGAAATACCCTGTAAATACTTAGTGAACTGAATTAGTTGTTATTAAACTGTTTCTCTATTTATTTATTCGTTCATCCATTTGCCAAGCACTGCTGGGAACTACACGGTGCCAGGCTCAGTTCCAGGTCCCTGGGGGAAGCTGGTGGGGAGGGAGGGGTTGAAGAGACCTGAGAAAGGGGCCTCCTTGCACTACCAAGAATGATACTGAGTCTTTACAGGCACCACCACACTTAATCTTCACAAAAATCTCTCAGGTACTTTCAGTCCCATTTCTCAGATGAAGAAACTGAGGCACAGAGAGGTAATTCACTTTCCTGGGGTCACACAGTCAGTGAGTAAACGGTCTAGAGTTTAAACCAAGAAAGTCTGTCTGCTCTCAATGTCTGCATCAAATGAAAAGAGGGGATGTGACTCCCAGGAGATGGAGAAGCTGGGGGGACAACTCCTCTTCTCAGACTGGAGGCGTGAAAGGTTAGAGGTTGGAAGGACGCGGGGTAGGGAGTTGAGAGAATTCTGAGGTTCCCTTGTGAGCAAGCAGAGAGTGAGGTAGTCCACATGGCAGGAACTAGGGTGAAGAGGGGTGTGAGAAGAGAGGCTATGCTGGGAGCTGAGAGCAGAAGCTGACCTTGGCAGGTGAAGGGCTGGCAGGGCTGGCTGAGGGCCCCACAGACGTACAGGCGGCAAATTTGTGAACAGCACTAGTCTGAATGGCTGGGGTGCTTCTCTGCAGAGCTCTCTAGTGTGGGAGTGGGAGTGGAGAATGTGATAGAGGGCCACCCCCAGGCCCCAACCCTGAAGAATCTCACCTCAGTCTCAGTTTGCCGTAAGCAGCTAGACAGGTGTCAGTCCCCATCATCCAATCCAAAGTGGCACTGTTGAGCACTGACTCTGAGACCCCACCCCCATGGCGGCTGGGGCTTTGCAGGGGCTCAGGCCTGCAGCTCCTGTGGATTCTGCCAGATGATGAGCCTGCATTCTGCTGTCCAGGGGTTGGCTTTGCTGCTGCAGATGCTCAGTTGTACACTGTAGACTGGCCTCCCCTCCTTAGTAGAACCCAGCTTGGCTTTAGTGTAACATCACCTGAGCTCAGTACTGAAGGACAAATGGAATGTTCTCTAGGTTCAGGAGGGGCACCGCTGATGGTGATACTGATGCAGAGTGAGAGAACATCGTTATTCACACTACTCACACATGGAGAACACTGGTGGGAGGCGTGGGAAGACTAGAGAATCAGCCTTAGGGCCACACAGGGCCACATCATGGGGGCTTCACAAGTCCTGTTAAGAAGTTGGGGCATGATCCTGGACGCACTGGGGGGCGGCGGGCATTGCCCTTGCTCCTGTGTCCTGCAATTCAGCGTTTCATCTGGTTACTGATTGGCTCGCTCACTCATTCCTTCATTGGTCAAGCTGGAACACCTCGCCTGGCTCGCCTGTCCCTTCTGGAGCTTCCCCTTACCAGGTCCAGAATGCTCACACTGCACGGCCAGGGGAGAAGGCTCCCAGCTTTTGCAACAGGAACTTGTGTTTTTTCTCTTAGGAACCAGAGCGGAAAAGTGGTCCAGTGACCAAACGAGCCCAGAGTAGTTATCTATTGCAAGGTGTTTTGTGTGGCAGCCTGAGACCCTGTCCACCATTGCTTGAACATAACTGCATTTCATGTGACTTATTTGATGGCTGGTCACAGAACAGGTGGAAGATTCCACCTGTTCAAAGTGGGGACGGGATGAGACAGGTGGTTTCTGGGGAGCAGGGTGAGACAAGTGGTTCCTGAATGCTCCGTAGCAGAAGTGAGGAATGGGAGGCCTTTGGTGTGCGAATAGTTAGAGCGTTGGGCTGGGAGCCTGGCAGCACGAGCCAGGGCATGGCCCTCCCCTGGCTAAGCCCCCTTGGCGGGTGTGAGATTGTTTGGTAAACCATGAACCGCATCCCTGCTGCTGCAAAGCCACTTTCTAAGCTGGCTCTGACCTCACCAGAAAGTGGCATTTTAAATTTTATTGTCTTTTATATGTTTACACATCTGTCTCCTCCATTAGACTAAAGTTCTTTGAGGGCAGAAACCTCATCTAATGAATCTGGGTTTCCCTCAGGCCTGGCTCCAAGTACATGCTCAGGGATTCTGTGTGTGGCTATAAAGTTATCAGCCATAGTTTGGGTCATCATGTGAGTGTTGGAGTGGAACACAGATAGTTCTGACAGTTCTGAAACCCCACCCTCATTGTTCCAAGATTTCTAGATGTTTGGTCCCAGAAGGTCAAGCTTCTCGGCAGCCACCTGCATTTCCCACCGTGGCCCCCAGGTGTTCTGGCTTTGAGGGGTCGTGACCCTTCTCACCTTTGTGCTCTGACCACCTCCTTGGGGGCCATGGTATCTCACTGATCCTTCATTCCCAAGGGGGTTCTAAGGGCTTTAACTGGACCATGCTGTAGGAAGGACCTGCTTCTCCTTGGATTAGAGGAATCTTCCCAGCTCTTCCCCACAACTTTCTTCCTCACTCTTCTGTGTTTTTTCCAGGGCAGGAATTAGAGCTTCTGTTTGCTCGTCATTCTGTGATCCTCACACAATATAAATGAAAGCTGCTAAAACCAATAAATTCAAACCATGTGTGAGGCCCTGGGGAGGAGCTGGACGTCAGAGGGCTGCAGTGTGAGGTGGCATCAGCTCTGACGGCACCCGAGCTGATTTGTATATGAGAAAAGTAAATATTCAAAGCCATACACAGCCTTGGGTCTCTCATCAACTCTGGGATTCAAAGGCATTTGATAGGAACACACACTCTCTGTCTCATATAAACAAAGCGAGATTCTCTGTGTGTGCTGACCTAAATTTGCATTTTCATCTTTGGGAAAGCCAGCCAGTCATCTGAGTTGGGATACCGCAGGCAGTCGGGGCCTTGGTTGGGTTGCCTTGTTTCTGGTTTGGCAGCTAGTCTAGCAGTTTTGCTTTGCACAGGGCATCTCCCCTTGATCTTAGAGCAATCCTAGTGGTTGTCTTAGTCTGTTCATGCTATTATAACAAAATACCATAAACTGGGTAGCTTATAAATAACAGAAATTGTTTTTCACAGTTCTGGAGGCTGAGAAGTCCAAGATCAAGGTACTAGCAGATTCAGCGTCTGGTGAGGGCCAGCTTTCAGGTTCATAGATGGTGCCTTTTCACTGTGCATTTGCATGGCAGAAGGGGAGAACTCTGGTTTTTCTAGCTCCTCGTGAGAAGGCTAATCTCACTTATGAGGTCTCCACCCTCATGACCTAATCACCTTCCCAAAGTCCCACATCCATCACATTGGAGATTGAGTTTCAATGTGTGGATTTTGGAGGGGGACACAAATTTGTGGGGCCTTTTGTGAATGTACACAAATTATAGAAATGCAGAGCAAAGTAATGGTGAATACAATGAGGTGGCCATTCACAACCTTGTGCAGATGAGGAACATGAAGCCCAGAGCTGTAAATTGATTTGCCCAAGGTCACAAATGCAATCAGGACCAAATCAGGACATCTCCCTTCTCTTCTACTTTAGAGCCTTCTAGCTCTCTTTTCCTCTTCCCATGAATGATACTTCTGTTCTCCCTAACTCAGAATCCCAGGGGCATCCTTAGCAACGTCTCCCACATTTCCTCTCCCTCCAGTGTCTCCTAGAGCCTGTCCTTCTTCTTGGTTTCTGGTTCCTGTGTTTCTTCATCCAGGCCATTCTTGTATTCAGGAAAAAGCCCCAGGAAGGAGCCAGGCAGTCTTAGATTTGGGGTTTCTCTGCCCACCAACTGTATGACTTCCAGCAAGTTCCTTCTTTGAGCACCTCAGTTTTCACATATGTAAAGCAGGGATAATAATACTGTCTTCTTACCACAGTTGTGAGGGTAAATCAACCTCAAGCATGTGAAAATGATCTCAGCCTGCTCAGTGACTGGTGGTTTGCTTCACTCACTTCCCTTCAGCCCCAAACCCTTCAAGTGGCCTCCTAACTTATCCATTAAAAAATAGATTAGCCCTTAAAATTATATGGAACTCAGTCCACCATGCACACATACATCAAGGAGTGGTTATAAAACTGCTGAAGCCTGAATCACATCCATGGATTGTTATCAACTTTGATTTCAATTTCCTGGTTTTGATATTATACCATACTAGGTCTGACAATTAAGTTTGTGAACTTGCCTTAGAAAAAAATGTTACATACCAAATTGCTGATTATCACTATGGTCACCTTTGAAGTACTCTCCTTAGGAAGCTATGCACAGACTCCAGCATCTAGTTTGCCCTTCAAAGCAATTTTGGAACTCTTTTTCTGGAATGGCCATTAAAGCTATCATTGTATTACCCTTCATGTCGTGAATATTATCAAAATATCTTCCTTTCAATTTCCTGTATCTTTGGATAAAGAAAAAAAGTCACTGGGACCAGATCAGGTGAGTAGAGAGGGTGTTCTCATACAGTTATTTGTTTGCTGGTTAACACCTCCCTAACAGACAGTGCCGTGTGTGCCGGTGCATTTTTGTGATGCAAGAACCATGAGTTGGCAAAAAGTTCAGGTTGTTTTCATCGAACTTTTTCACTCAGCCTTATCAGCACTTCCAAATAGTAAACTTGGTTAACTCTTTGTCCAGTTGGTACAAATTCATAATGAAACATCAAAAAAGGTTAGCATATTGTTTTGGCTCTTGATTTGGACTGATGTAACTAAACTATTTTGGTCATGGAGAATTGTCTGACTTCCACTGTGCACTTTGATGCTTTGTTTAAGGGATGTACTGGTACATCCATGTTTCATCACCAGTGATAACACAGCCCAAAACATCATCATGCCTTTTCCAAAGGTCTTGCAAACTTTGACTTTCCTTTTCCTTTTGTTCATTGGTGAACTTCTCAGGACCATTTTTGCATATACCTTTTCATGTCAAAATTTTCACGTATGATTTCCCTGTTGTTTTATCAATGTTTACTTGGTCTGCTATTCTTCACACAGTCAGCCAACAATTTTAATACACAGTTCAACAAATTTTTGCAATGTTTTCATCAGTAGCTCATTATTGGCCACCCTGACCTCTCTTCATCAGTGATACTTTCTCTTCCCTCAGAAAAATGTTTAATCCACTGCCGTTTTCTTCATGCCATTGTTTCCATAAACTTAGATTAACACATCCCTGGTTTCACTTCCACTCTTGCCAAGCTTAACAAGAAATTTAACTTTTATTTGTTGCTCTAATTCAAGCTTCAACATTCTTACAATGGTACACAAATACCCACAACAACAACAGTGAATAGCATTCATCAAGACACTGGCCACACATCAACATGAACACAGCTGTGCTGCCAAAGTAAACACATGGTGTCAAGTTCATACACTGAATTGTCAGGCCTCATAGTAATGTTATCATTGGAGAACTGGGTGAAGGGTATTATTTCTTACAACTACATGTGTATCTACAATTATCTTAAAAACTTTAAAACAAGGGATTAAGCTTCCCCACACACTCACTCATTAATTCATTCATTCATTCATTTTTCTGTGCTTTCTGCATGCCAGGTACTGCTGTAGGTACTAAGCATGTGGCTGTGAACACAAAAGAAAAAAAATTCCTGCTTCTACCTCCTTTAGGTTCTCAAAGGTAGTTTCTACTTACCAACCTCTTTAAAATTGCAGATCTCTCCCTTGAATTTAACGTCCTTCTTACCTCCTCTTTTCTTTCATGGTTCCTGCTGCCAGCTGGCATTCTATAGATTTTGCTTACTCACTGCTCTTCCCTTCATCACTACAATGTCAGCTCCATGAGGGTAGAGTTTTTTTTTTTTTGAGACACAGTCTCACTCTGTTGCCCTGGGTAGAATGCAGTGGTGTCATCATAGCTCATAGCAACCTCAAACTCCTGGACTCAAGCAATCTTCCTGCCTCAGTTTTCCACGTAGAAGTAGCTGGGACTATAGGCATGCATCTCCATGCCTGGCCAATTTTTATATTTTTAGTAGAGACCAGGTCTCACTCTTGCTCAGGCTGGTCTCAAACTCTTGAGCTCAAGCAGCCCTCCTGCTTTGGCCTCCCAGAGTGCTTGGATTACAGGCATGAGCCATACCACACCTGGCCAGGACTAGAGACTGAGATTTTTGTCTGTGTTAGCTTGTATCCTTAGCACCTAGAACAGGTGGCACATGGTAATTAATTCGTTAATGTTTGTTGAATGACTGAGAAGTGACAGACAAGAAACAAATACACAAATGATTAAAAAGAAGCCAGAGAAAGGTAAATGCTGAAGGAAAGCTAAGCAGGGGATGGGGTTGGGAAGATAGTGAAGGCAATGTCATTTGATCTGGATTTTTTCTCTAAACCTTATAGGCCTCCCAGTGTGTAAGGGCTAAAATCCTGGTTTCTTAGATTATAATATACTCATTGATTCTTTCTTTCATTTATTCACCAAATACTGCCTTGAGCCATTACTATGGTCAGTATCTTATAGAGCAGGCAAAGGTGAGGCAGAAGAAGATCTTACCCCCATCAGGCTTTCAGGTGGGTAGGAGAGATAGGACAAGAATGCAAGTGACCTATGAAAAGGAAGAATGAACAGGGGAGCTTAAAGTTCTGGAAGGCCTTTTCTGCTCTGCCCCCACCCCCTCAGCTTCCCAGCTCTCTTTTCCATCACTCCTCTAAGGGACTCCATGGCTTGAATCTGCAGTTGATTCTGGACTCTGGGGGCGTCCTACTTCCTATCCCAGGTCCGGCCTGGCCCTTCCTGCAGGAAGACTTCCTTGACTGCCCCAGCCTACAGGATGCGTCTTCTCTGAACATCTGTGCACTTTGCAGTCTGTACTGTACCATTTGACCCTTGTAAGAGTCCTGTGTTAGACCAGCTTTGTGTTTGCCCACTTCGGGCAGGAGGAGGCTTGGGTGCACAGTACACACTCAGCAGTGCTTGTGGCTGGTGCACTTGACAGAAATGGGAAAACTTGATGCACCCTCACAGAGAGCAGGATTTGTTATTTTTGTCATTGACCCAGCTCTCCTCTTGTAGAACCACTGGTCGTTCCATTAGGGGTGGGCCGACATATGCCTTTACCATGTTCCAAGTGTGCAATGCAGTGAGGCAAACAAACAGTGTGACGCAGATGATGCTTAAGACACTTCAGATTCAGTCTGTTTTCTTGCATCATGCTGCTGTCTGTGCTCTCAAATTCTTACAAAACGACATGATAACACCTGTGTGGCATTTATGGCTGCACATTCATTCACCTAACAAATGTGTTTTTAAAATAAACTTCAGATTTTAGAACAGTTTTTGATGGAACAGATTTATTGAGAAGATCATAGAACCCCTCATGGCCAGATCCCCCATTAGCATCTTATGTTCTTATGATACATTTGTCATAATGGATGCATCAGTATTGATGCTTTGTTATTAACTAAAGTCTATACTCTGTACAGAATTTTCCAGTTTTTCCCCAATGTCCTTTTTCTGTTCCAGGATCTTATCTAGGATACTGTATTGCATTTAATTGTCATCCCTCCTTAGTCTCTTCTTGGCTATGACAATTTCACAGACTGTCCTTGCTTTTGGTGACGTTGATGGTTTTAAGGAGCAGTGGTCAAATATTTGTCCCTAGATGGGATTTGCCTGATGTTTTTCTTATGGTTAGAGTGGAACTCTGTGTTTTTCATGGGAAGACCACAGAGGTAAAGTGCTGTTTTCATCATGTCCTATCCAGGGTACATGCTGTCTGCATGGCCTGTCACTGTTCATGTTAACCTCGGCCACCTGGATGAAATAGTGCTGGTCAGGTTTCTCCACTATAAAGTTACCTTTTTTCTCCTTGAATCTTTTCTTTTTCCTTCCTTCCTTCCTTCCTTCCTTCCTTCCTTCCTTCCTTCCTTCCTTCCTTCCTTCCTTCCTTCCTTCCTTCCTTCCTTCCTTCCTTCCTTCCTTCCTTCCTTTTTTCAGAATCCCACTTTATCACCCTTGTTAGAGTGCCAGGGCATTACAGCTCACAGCAACCTCCAATTCCTGGGCTTAGGCGACTCTCTTGCCTCAGCCTCCCAAGTAGCCGGGACCACAGGCACCTGCCACAACACCTGGCCACTTTTTGTTGCAGCTGGACTGGGGCCAGGCTCGATCCCGCCACCCTCGGCATATGGGACCGGTGCCCTACCCCCTGAGCCACAGGCGCCACCCAATCTTTTCATTTTGTATGCCTTGGAAAGAAGTTGCTCTGAGCCCATTTCTTAGGAGTGGAGAGTTATGAACCTTGTAACAGATATGTTTTGAATATTCATTATGTGTGGGGCACTGTTACCTGATGCGTAAAATGTCGTGGTGAACCAAACAGGAAAGATTCTTTTCCTTCATGGAACTTCATTTTCTTTTCTTTTTTTTAATGTATTTTTAATTAATTAATTAATTTATTTATTTATTTTTTGAGATAGAATCTTACTCATTTGCTCTGGAGTTGAGTGTTGTGGTGTCATAGCTCACAGCAACCTCAAACTCTTGGGCTCAAGCGATCTTCCTGCCTCAGCCTCTCAAGTAGCTGGGACTACAGGTGCCTGCCACAACGCCCAGCTAATTTTTCTACTTTTAGTAGAGATG
Source organism: Nycticebus coucang (assembly GCF_027406575.1). Taxonomy (NCBI): domain Eukaryota; kingdom Metazoa; phylum Chordata; class Mammalia; order Primates; family Lorisidae; genus Nycticebus; species Nycticebus coucang. The sequence continues at coordinate 44,281,402 of NC_069801.1, read as the reverse complement.
GGGGTCTCACTCTTGCTCAGGCTGGTCTCAGACTCCTGAGCTCAGGCGATCCTCCTGCCTCAGCCTCCCAGAATGCTGGGATTACTGGCATGAGCTACCATGCCGGACCAGAACTTTCATTCTAGTGAGAATGTAACAATAAATAAACAAGTAATTTTAGGGGTTGAGAGAGGTATAATGAAAAACAAAAAGTCATAGCTAGAGAGGGACCAGGGTATGAGGGGCAGCTGCTTGGTTTCCTTGGGGTTTTGGAAGTAAGTGATTTTAGAGCTGAATCCAGAGAGGTAAGGAGGAGCCAGCCACAGACATCTGGAGAAAGTACACTCTGGGCCGAAAGAACAGCACTTGCCAAGGCTCTGAGACCTGTTTAAGGGACAGAGAGGATGTAACTGAGCCAGGCGTGCACTGGACAGTTTGGAGACGGAGCAGAGAGGAGGTAGAGTGAGAGCTCACTGGGCTACAGATCACGGGGAGGGGCTTGCGTTTCATTCCAGCCGTGGGAGCCGTTGGTTTGAAGCAGGGGGAAGAGTTAATTTACTACTTTATACAAAGGATTGCTTTGGCTGTGGTGTGCAGAATGGGCTGTCCTCGAGGCCAGAGTGGGAAAAGCTAGGAGGCCAGCATGGACACTGTTGCAGTAGTCTGGGTGGGGGTCGATGGGTGGCCCACGAGGAGCCGTGAGGTGGGTCTGACTCCTGTTTGGAGGCGGAGCTGACAACACACCTGGTAGTTGCGGGTGGCGTTTGCACATTTTGGTCCTTGGTGGGGGCCGTTTACTAAGATTAGGGGAGGCCGCAGGAGGAACAGTCCAGAAGGTAAAGGAGCCAGTCGGGCGTGGTTCATCAGAGATGTGCTGCTGGAATCCCATCTGCCCCCAACACTGTCAGCAGCATCTTTGAGTTCTGTGACATACCTGGAAAGATTAGAATAATGTCCTTTTTGTTGATTCAGGTGCCTGCTTCCTTTTGCCTCAGCAATCCACACTCTTCAGTTAGGAGATACAGCTGTCAAACATCCAGGCGGGGTATCCTGCATGGCAAGAGCATACCAGGGGCCTGGGCCGGGACTGCACTGGCTACCTCAGACCTACATGCCAGGCACTGAGCAGGATACTTCTCCTAGCGTCCAGCCTGTAGGAATTTATTTTCTCCTGTCCTAGCTACCACTAAGTAAGCATGCATTGGTTTGTGTTGAATTACGTCTGCCAACGAGTATTTACTGAGCACCAGCTACTGTGTAATGCTGTCTCAGGCATGGGCTATGACCCCTGCTTAGGTGGGCAGATAAGACACAGGTGTGTGTGTGTGTGTGTAGAGCATGTCTAGCAAAGAGGGCACAGCCGAGCACATGCAGTAGCCCACAGGAGAGCAAGCACGCATGCTCAGGGAGGCTTCCATGTGTTTCCTGGAGGAGAACGAAGTACAACTGTGCACCTGAAGGGCATTGAGGGCACCCAAGGTGGCCAGGGTTTCTGTTAGGGGACTAGAGAGAAAAAGTGTTGAAGAGGTAAAATTGTGGACCATTGACTAGCATGGGAGTTAAAATCAGGTGCTCGTCTTAGTTTGGGTTGCTATAACGAAGTATGATAGACTGGGTGCTGCAAAAAAATTTCCTGTGGTTCTAGAGGTGGGACGTCTGATATCAGGGCGCCAGCATGGCCAGCTTCTGTTGAGGGCCTTCTGCTGGGTTTCCCAGTGCTGTCTTCCGGTTCTGTTCCCAATGTGGAGGAAAGAGGACTAGTTAGCTCTCTGGGGTCTCTTTCAAAAAGGCACTAATCCCGTTCATGAGGGCTGTGCTCTCGGACCTAACTGCCTCCCGAAGTTTCCACCTCCTAATACCAAAATCATCACCTGGGTGTTAGGATGTCAACATAGAAAATTGGGGCCAAGGTGGGTGCGGGAGGACAAACATTCAGTCCATAACTGCTGAAAAACAACTTGTTGAGTGGGTGAGTGATTGGGAGGTAGGTAGATACCTCTGCCTGGAGGGCCACAAATACCAGAATGAGGGGTTCAGTGGCTCCCACGGGCAGTGGGAAACCACCCCCAGGGTATAGCCCTTGCACAAGAAAACTGGAAGAAACCAGATCCTGAAGAAAATCTTTTGAATTTATAGCCAGCATTTAATTTATTATAATAATAATGATACTGCTAATAATCACTGTAACTTCTGTAGCTACTTCATTAGCGTTATTTTTACCAGAAGGCCTAGTTAGTTACATGCTTGGCCCCGTCTCTGTGCGGTTAGAGGTTATGGGCTTATCTTGAGGTTTTGCTGCTTTCTTTCCTTGTGCTTCCTGCTGATAGTCTGTCTCACTGTTGGCTCTTTAATCTGTTTGTGCTCCATGAGACACCACAAAAGCACAGTCTTTGACAAGGTAAATATGCCAAATCCTTATTATAACATTTAATCACTTAGGGAGGTTTCACTCTGGGGTTGGGGTGGGGAGGGTGGTGGGAATGGAAAGAAAAGTCCAGATTGCTTTGATTAACTGCATTTTTCTTTCTGGGTGAATGGGACGGCTTTGGTGGAAACCTAGAGTTTGAGGCTGTTTCCAGGAAAGAGTGAGAAAGTGGGAAAATTCGGAGCCTGGTCAGCAGTGCGCATGGAGCACCTATTGTGGGCATGGCACTGGGCTGGGTGATGATTCCGGGAAAGCAGGAAGAACACACCTGTCTTCCTTCTAGAATGGAATGTCAGCCCGGTGCCGTGGCTCATGCCTGTAACCCCTGCACTCTTGGTAGCCAAGGTGGATGAATTTCCTGAGCTCACGAGTTTGAGACCAGCCTGAGCAAGAGTGAGACCCCATCTCTAAAAATAACAGGGCATTGTGGCAGACACCTGTGGTCCCAACTACTTGGGAGGCTGAGACAAGAGAATCACTTGAGCCCAAGAGTTTGAGGTTGCTGTGAAGTATGATGCCAGGGCACTCTGCTGGGGGTGGGCGGGAGGGGGGGGGATGACAAAGTGAGACTCTGTCTCAAAAAAAAAAGGAATGTCCCTGAGGGCAGGGACTTTGGGCAGGGTGGGCCTAACCTGGCTCAAAGTGGCCCTAGATAAATTCTCATTGATTGGATGGGCCTTAAAATGCTTGGTAATTGTTCTAAGGATTCAGATTGGTGAGAGATCATTTCCAAGGAGAGAAGCCTTTCTCCTCTACCTAAGACCACTTCCCATGTTTTTTCTCATGTGCTGAAAGAGCTGATGCTCAGAGCAGGGCCTTGTCTGTCTTGTTGGCCAGTGTGGTATGGTAGTTCTACACACAGTGGGTCCTGAGTGTGCGTGTGCCTTGAATGAAGAAAGTGTTGGTGGAGTAATCGGTATCTGGGCCTCTCAGAAGGCAGGATGTGTAGGCATGGAATGAGCCTCCCAATTTGAAGCCTGACTTCTCTTACCATCCTGTCAAATTTCATTCAATTATTTTATTGCTCTAAATTATTCACTCCCTACCTTTCATCTCCCCAGCCTCCAGCAACATAGGGTTTGACTATGTGACTTTCCGTGACTTCGTGGTAGACACACCATACTTCTGGCTCTTTGGCTTTGGGCTATGTCACGTGACTTGCTTTCGCCAATGAGACACTGGCGGATGTGAGCTAGTAGAGCCTTAGATGCACTTGCTCGGTCGGGCTCACCTTCTCTGCCGTCACCGCGAGAAGAGAGGCCCTCGTGTAGCCACTGCTCCTTGAGCGTGGGTCCCAGAATGGACACAACAGACCTGAGCTCAAAGCACAACGAAGAGCTAAGCCCAGATGGACACACGGCTTGAGCCAGACCATGTGCAGTCCTGATCAGCCAATCCTCTTCTGACCCACAGATAGACACGTGACAATCGGTGATCATTGCTTTAAGCCACAGAGCCTTGGGGTGGTTTATAGTAAAGCCATAGCTGACTAGTACAGATGAGAAGGGCACCTCAGACAGGGGCTGGACCATAAAATTTGTAATGGAGGGAAAGAGGGAGTGAGGAATGGAAGATGAGGCTGTGAGTATAGATTCCAGCTACATCTTAGAAAGTCTTAAATGTCAATGTAAGGAATTTGGCCATTTTCCAATAGGTGTGAGAGTGGGAGGCATTGAAAGTTGTTGAGTAAAGGAAGGATGAGATCCAAACCCAGCTATGGAAGGGTAAATTGGAACCTAAGTGCAAAATGGTTAAAATGAAGAGGGGACTAAAGGTCAAAGACCTACTGGAAAGCAGCTATTTTCTCACCATTTTCCAGAGCCTAAAGCACCCTGCTTTATTTAATAGGTTCTTCATAAATATTTGTTGATGAATAAATATATAACAACACTGTCTGGGTGCTTGACAATAAGGACTTAGACCATAAAGTCTCTGGTAATTCACCTATTTGCCTACCTATTCAGTCTCCAATGTTTGCTAAGCTCTTACATTGAATAAGTGCTTGAATCTGGGAGTGGGCCTAGGTATTGCTTACAGAGAGATCCTAGGATCTCACCACTGAACAAGGAAGTGAGGCCGGTGTGTGAGCGTGAGGCGTGGTGGGGGAGGAGGAAGTTGGGAGCTGGGAAAGGGTCACCTCAAGGCAGGGCCCACTTTCTGCTCTTGATCACGAGGATGTGGCAGGGAAAGCGTTGTCTTCGGTAGCTTCACCTGGGATTGGGACAATGTCACTTGTCCTCTCACTGAACCCTTCTAGGTTTGTGAATTCTGACTGTTTGACCTTTCCTTTATGGCCAAACTAACTGTCCAGACTTTTTAGGCTTTGCATCCCTCATTCCTCTGCCCTGGGCCAGTCTCTGAGGAAACACTGATAGTTTCTAGAGGAGTGGATAGTCCTGGGGTCCATAAGTCCCTGAAGTACAACTTCCGGCACATCATGGACCTCTCCCAGCCTTTGTCCTCAGCTGTGAAATAGTTACTAAAAAGCTTGACTTCAAATCTCAACTCTGCCTCTTGCTGGCTTGTGACCTTGAGTGACTCACCGTTTGACTGAGCCCCTGTGAAAGTTGTTACATCCCCCCTGCATGTTGTGACGGTCCTAGGAGATGACATGTGGAACAGAGGCTGAGTGTGAACTCTTAGAGAACATCAAGGAGTCCCCAGGACTGGTAGAGGTGAAGATCAAGCCCAAGTCCAGGCCTTACCTGGTAAGGATAAATACATCCCAGAGTCCCAGCCTACCTGAGCAGACACACCCAGTGCACATTTATTTGCACTGGCCCGCCCCAGGTCAGGACATATTAAATCCCTGCCTGTGGATTCACTTGCCAAAGAAAAACAAACAAGCAAGCAAACAAACCTCTGGTTTTTGGTGGTGATAATAGTCTGGGCCCATTTCCTGTGTTAATAAGGGACTAAAGGCAGTGGCTGTAGGAAATCTGAGATGGAGAGTGATTCTGGACTTACTGGGGATTTGGGCTGTAAGGCTCCGAGGATGGGCCCAGGAGAAAACTCAGGAGGCATGTGCTTGCCAGCGCTGATATCTTCCCTTAGGCTGCAGGATCAGCATCCTGTACATTTCATTCATTTGACACACGTTATTACTGAGAACTTGCTCTGTGGCTGGGAGTGCCCGAGTACTGAGATTGAAACCTCCAAACAAAACCATCTTCATGGCCCTTGTGTGGCTTTAGGTTCTAGTGAAGACAGGTGGCAAATAATAGCATAATAAGTAAACAAAATAGTAGGTTAGAAAGTACTGCGTGCCACAGACATAGGAGTAACACAGGGTGAAGAGGCTCTGAAGTCCCCACACCCCTGACCCCTGAAGCTAGTCTTGTCTAAGGTTGTCGGGCAGCTGAGGACCCCTAGCAGCGCTAACTCTTGCTGGAACTTGGTCCCGGGGTCTCATACATGGTGAGTGGGTAAGGTGATTCAAAGGGGTGTGTTGTCTCGGAAAGTATATGTGTGCGTGCAATGGGTGCAATCCTGTGTTCCTGAACTCAAGATGAGTAACTTTGGATTAACCACTGTTTGGGATAAGCTGCCCAGACTAAGTTATTTTCTCTTTTTGGCAGCTCATGCCTGAGGTCCTGGCCTTCTATCAGATGGTTTAGCAACTTGGAAACTTGGGTTTTGGAGGGAGCAAAACCACAAAACCACAGTTTTTGTCACAGGAGCAGTTTACAGCTTACCCTCTTGGGCTCTCTATAGTGCAAAGATTTGCTGAGCAAATTAGAATGGAAAATACATATTCATGAGGAAGCGTGCACCTGGGTGATGAACACGTCCTTATCACAAGGCAGGGATGTTATTTATTTCAAATCAAATATTAAGATGCTAATTTAAACAGTTCTTATCTCTAGGAAAGCAGCTAGTGTAAGTGTCTCCACTAGCTGATACTTTCTTGCCATGTTCCAGTTACCATGGGAACCAATCAGCCAGGTGGTACCCACCACATGCCCGTCACTTCAGCACTGTGTGTTACAGTCATTAGTCTCATCTGTCCTTGAAAACATGCTGTACGCTGTGAGATAACACACAGTGCACCTCATTTAGGCAACATCAGGGTAGAGTGAGCTCTTCCACCAAAATAAATTATCTAGACAGTAAAATTGTAACCACTAGGTATCATGATATTGGCTGACACAACCCCATTGGATGGAAACCTTATAGATGTGTTTGTCATGGACAGCAGCCAACTCTTTAATTGGTTCACCTTTCTCTTGGAGACTCGGGGTCATCTGTAATTGCCCTGGATGCCAAATGATGAGGTGTACAATAGTATTGCCTTTTCTCTGGACAACCCTAAGCTGCTGTTATTCCCTAGTTCCTGGGGATCTTTCTCCCTTATCGGAGTTAGGCAGAACATATGGACGGCTTACTGGAGCCAGCATCCTGTGGAACATACTGGTTGTTTGAATCTTTGGTGAGCGAGGCAGCCAGAAAATCAGATTTAGTAAGAGAGAATTCGAAGCTAAACTAACTAATTTCAGATGGAGATGTTGAGTCAGATCTTCTAGGAGTCAAGTGCATGAGTGTGGTGTGGTGTTAATCTTATTGTTTGAACATGTGTTCTGGGTATGCTAGATAGAGGACTTCTGGATATAGGAAGTATTACCATGTGCACATGAGGGTACACACATGCCCACATGTGTTTATTCATGTACACTCGTGGTACATGGAGACGTGTGGTAACTCAGTTAATCCAGTTTCTGAAGGGCGCTCTCTAGGCACAGAGGTCTAACGTGTACTTTATGGTGCTGCTTAGTGCATAAAAGCTTCCAGGAGGCCAATTTCAGCTCAGTAAAGGAAGAACGTGCTAACAGAGAAGTCCACTCTTAGAATAGCTGCCTTAGGGGGCTCTGAGCTCCTGTCACAGGAGTGTGCCAGAGGAGGCTGGGTCACTAGTCATGCAGCCGCACAGTCGAGGGCATTTAAACACTCATCAAGTGGCTGACATGTTTTTTTAATTTTGAAGATTTTTTCAACTTTATTGAAATATCATCAAAGTATAGGGCGGCGCCTATGGCTCAAGGAGTAGGGCACTGGGCCTATATGCCAGAGGTGGTAGGTTCAAACCCAGCCCCGGCCAAAAACTGCAAAAATAAATAAGTAAATAAAATATAAAGACAGAATAGTGTTTTTTTAAAAAAGTACACTAAACTATGTATTTGAAGGGTTGACCTCAGTGATTTTTAAAATCTTTTCTTGAGACTTGACACCCATAGCACAGTGGTTACGGCGCCAGCCACATGCACCAAGGCTGGTGAGTTCGAATCTGGCCTGGGCCAGCTAAACAATGACAACTGCAACAAAAAAATAACCGGGCGTTGTGGCAGGTGCCTGTAGTCCCAGTTACTTGGGAGGCTGAGGCAAGAGAATCACTTAAGCCCAAGAGTTTGAGGTTGCTGTCAGCTGTGATGCCACAGCACTCTACCAAGGGCGACATAGTAAGACTCTGTCTCAAAAATAAATAAATAAATAAATAAATAAATAAATAAATAAATCTCTTCTTGAGATTGGGCAAAGCTATATTATCCAAATATAAATCTGCATGCCTACTGTATACATGCAGCCCGGGGCAGCACCCTCCTTCCAGGTGGGCCAGAATTACCAAGGTCTGTGCCAGGTACTCACAGGCAGTCTGTAGGCACCTTCTTTAGTCTTTCTAGGGGAACGCTGGGTGGAGATGTGTCCCTCTCTGCCTCCTGTGGTGAGCTCTTCATCTCATACAATTAGGGATGGATGACATTTGGTTTAGTGTCAGCTGACAGCCAGGCAAGTCAAGAGCCCAGGTCTAAGTGGCTGACAAGTGCTGCCAGGCCATCTTCCAGAAGGATGGTGGAGGCTTTGGGCTGCGTGAGGCAGGACTGGGGAGCAGCTGCAGGGATTTCCACAATCGGACAACAACCCTGCTGCCCTGGTATGTCCAGGTATCCTAACACGCAGCCCTCACCCTCCCACCATCTGGGCCTGAGTGGAACTCAAGTTCCTGGACCCTGTGCTGACATTCAAAAGGATTTTGTAAACAGCACCAAATGCTCCTTCAAGCAACAATATGGCTGTGCATGGCAGTGCTGCAGTGCGTGGCTGGGGCTGCTTGTTACTTTGGGTTCCTGCCCCCGTTATAGTCAGTGAGGAGTGTCTAATGCACAATATCCCTCTTAATGGGATAGAGAAAGGACGGGAAGGATTCTTATTCTTCCTTCCCTGCTCTATTGTTAATGGCTGGGGCAGTCTTAAGTTTCCAAAGCCGCCTTTGAGTACCTTGACTCTTCTTGACCTTGAATCCTGAGTGGTTCCAAGTGGGGGTGGGGGTTCTGCATTGCCTCGAGACAGCCCTGGATCTTGTGGCACCAAGAAGGAAGGTACAGCCACATTTCCTCCTGTACTAAAGTGGGGAGGAGGTGTGCTGTCCTGGTTAGATAACCATGCGCCTTGTGACAGGAATCGGCTTGGGGATAGGGTCCAGGGCCAGCTGGGCAGCTGTCCTCAGGACGAGGGGAGAAGGAGCAATCAGATGTTGCCGAAGCCAGCCAGGAGGCATTGGGCGTGCCCTCTCTCTGCCTCAGCTTCCTCCACAGGAGTTCATTAGACTCTCGGACCCCAAAGGGGTTATTTTTTTTTCAGTTGGGAGGGGGATGCTCAGTTGCAAAATCCAGATCTGTAATTTGGTCCCAGCCGTGGACCTTGCCAGACACCCCATTGCTCTGCAAAGCAGAGATGTTAGCCCCAGAAAAGTCAGACTTCTGCTGTTGTTGAAAGGCTTCCCCTCTCTCGTATGATAGGTTCTTCCTTCTTCCCCTCGGGAGTTTGGGTGGAAACTGCAACCTGGTCTTGAGGCTTTACTTGAACCTTCTTGATCAAGTCCTGGAAGAAAAATCAAAGGCTATTGAGGAAGAATCACATGCAGTGTTTAAATTCCCTAAATATGTTTCTAAACAAAAAAGACTTCTTCTTTGAAGATCAAGTCAGATGGCTGAGTGCCATGTAGAAGGCTCTAAAGAGTTAGGTAAAACCTTGGGATAAGGAGAGGTGGTGTCTGCCTGGAGTAGGGGGGCAGCACCCTCCCAGGGCAGGGCTTCCAAGGGGCCCCTAACCTGTGCAGCCCCTAGTGGGGGTGTTGCTTCCTCTTCTGGCTTCCACCATTGTCTGTGCAACATGAGAGAGGCGGCTGGATTGGGGTTGGGGAGGGGCTGTGCTCAGCTTGGAGGCTGAGTACCATGTTACTGGAATACTGCAGTTGAAATCCCAAGGCTGTTCAATATTAAAAGGAATCAAATGAACAAAACACACCCCAAAACTATTGGAAGCAAAACTGCAAAGATAACAAAAATTGCAAGTTTTTATCCCCCCAGATATATCCTATCCATGGTGCAGACTCCATTTCTTGACCAGACTCTTTTTCTTGACTGGAACCCTGGACTGACATTTTGACAAAATAACTTGGGACAAGGGATGTGAGTTGGTTAACAGGGAAAACATTTCAAAAACATAACACCCAGTAGAGTAAGGGTCAGGAGGTCTTCTCTCAGTAAAAAGTCTGGAAACCATGTTTTTAGCATTTCAGAATTCTTTGTGACGATGTATCCTTCCCTCAAAAAGCCTTTGGGTGAGTTTCACAGACTCTTCCACTTCTAAAACTGCAGATTGGCCAAGGATGGGGTCTGGAACATGCTAAGTCTACTCACGGGAAGGAACCTCCTTGGCCTCCAGAAATGGATTCAGGTCATGATTTCTGCATATAATGTGACCATAATGTTCCCTTTTATTCTCCGTTAATTTCTGAATTGGCTCATTAAATCTATACATTCCAGAGACTTGGTCCAACATTCCAGGGAACCTTTCCATGGACAATCAGAGTAGGAGTGCTTTTAACCAGGGTTTGTTTCAGCAGAGAGAATGTGAAAAAAAGAAATGAAAGACTTTGGAGAACAAATTATCTTTATTTCTTCAGAAGAGACCTTCACGGTTACCATGGTCCAAATCTTTCTTTTGCTTCATAAAATGTCTCAGTCCAGCCTTTGGGCCTGGCCCATGTTCACATTCTCACATGTTTGTTGAGCTCTTATTGCAGAGAAGACGTTGTTAACTCTACCAGAGGGTCAATGGAATAAACTCTGGGGTGTTCTTTTCTGTTTCCTTTCCGTGTTGTTGTTTTTGGGACACAAACACGTAAGTGTGTTTGAAACTTCATAGGGCAGTTGCCAGGGGAGGGTGTCAGTCTTCCTGCCGGTTGGGTACATAATGTACCACACATGTGAGCAAGGCACTGGGGAATGTTAGCTGGAATTAACAACCACACAAGATCTGGAAGCAAATAAATAAATAACCCAAGTGTTCAAAGGCCGTTTATCAGCTCAGTTTATCTACAATGCTGAATGCTAACTTACCTTTTCCATCCCTCTGACCTTCAGAATTCTTCCCACATTTAGGATTAACTGAATTTGCTTTCACGTTTCTTCATGCTCTGGTTTAAAGGAATGGCCTGCTCTTTCTCTCAGAAGCGCTTTGGTCTCCAAGAGGCAGCACTAGGCAGTGGAAAAATGCTCTGGCCTGGGTTGGGAGGCATGACTGGTTCTGGTGCCCAGCCCTGCTGGTCTCTCTGTTCACCACTTGTAACCTGGGGGTGGAGCTAGCAGAGGATGCCCAAGCCTTGTCCAGATGTCACCTGTGAGCTATCACTGTCCTCAACAAGCACGTCTTGAACACAGAGGGAATGCATACTGCAGGACACCCGTTTGTGAGATGGTCCCTGCTCTCAGGAACCTGTTAATCTCAGTTTGGGAGAGAAGCCATCAGATAAATGCATACGCGTGTTTAAATCAGTTTGTGCTTACTGCCCTGGCGTGGACACAGCGGGTCCCTAACAATGGCAGGTGTGCAGTTAATTTTTAGTAAATGAATGAATAGATGGATGGATACCAGAATTATAGCGAGTCAATTCCAACCCAGAGGTAAACCAGCCAGGCTCACCTTGTTTCACATCTGGGCCTGCCGGCCTGGCACATTTGTGTGATGTGGAAATAGACACGCCTACCTCTGAGTGGATGCAGCCCCACACTGGATGTGTGGCTTGTCATCAGGAGTCTTCAGGGTGTCAGACTGTGCCACTGCACATGCTGACCCTGCTGGGTAGATTGGATATGAGAAGAAACAGAGGTAAAGACCACCCACTCTGAAGCTGGACTACTTGGGTACACGTGCTAGTTTCACCACTTTGTACCAGTTTCTCAGTTTCCTCATCAGTAAAATGGGGAAATAATAGTACCTACTTCAAAAGGCTTCTGTGAATAGTCTCAATAACTCGACCACTGCATGTAAAGTGTTTACAGCAGTGCCTGCCACATGGAAAAATGCATTAAGTATTAGCTGTTTTTCATGCTCTTTATTATAATTAAAGGGACAGGGGGCAGGATCTGGGGGACAGCTCGGTTTCTGGGCTGGCTTTGGGTGAAGGGGCGGCAGGAGAGGTGCTCTGCCTTTGTTTGGTGGGCTGACCAACGTGAGTTGCGTTTCTGAAGCTGCAGCTCTCTATAGCCCTTAGGTAAAACCTGTCAGGTGGTTTTCTAGGGTGGTGGAAGTAGGAAGTCATAGGTGAAGTTGGGTGGCCTACAGCTTGGTTCTGGTTCTGAGCAACAAACACCCCTGAAATGCCCACCGTCTACTCTTACTTGAATGGTGGGAGTTTAGCAAACAGCAGCCGGAACCAGCCAGATCAGGCAGGTGGTCAGGAGCCAACTAGGTAGGCCAAGATAAAGGGACTCATCTAAGTGTTAGCAGGGAAACTGAGGCAGGAGCTCAGTAGATACACAGTGCTCAGAGCTCCTCGCAGACCTGACTGAGATCAGGTCTCTGGTGGCCAGACCACCAGTCCCCTCCCCTGGGGCTGCTCCTGGGCTGGTAGGCTTGGCCTGAGCATGTGAGCAGGGCCAGCAGGGACCTGCAGCCTGCACAGGAGGAATGTGGGGAGCTTAGACATCTGGAGCTGTTGAGTTGGGGCAGGAGGGGCTTCATGAGGGCCTTGGGAGGAGTTATGACTTGGATGACCAGAGCTGAGGCTGAGGCATTACAGGTGGAAGGAGGGAACCGAGTGAAGATTCCAGGTGGCCTCGGGCCGATGAGATCCAGAAATGGAGTCAGGTTTCGTGTTTGGAACAAAGGGACAGCCTGTGCTTGTAGGGGAGAAGTCTGGGGTCAGACTCAGGAGACGCAGCCAGGGCAGGGCAGCCCCGAAGGCCCAACCGGTCACAAAGTGCCATTGGCCGTTCTTTGCACAGGTAGTTGTAGTCAGAGTTGACATTAGTATAATGACTCAGACCATGGCACAGAGCCTACTCTGCTGTCTGCATCTGTACTGCAATTGGATCATAACAGAGAGGCAGGGTGCGGGAGAGGTAGTGGAGGGAGAAAGGGCTCGGCAAACAGATGACTGGAAGCATTTGGAGTAGGCTCATAACATGAGAGCTGTAATCGTAGCTTGCAAAGTGGAAAGACCTAGGCCGAGGCAGTAGAATGGAGAGCAAAGGGGAGATGGGAGAAGTATCAGCAAGGAAAAGGCCCTGGGGCCTGATGAGCTACAGCAGGCATGTGTTAATGGGGGTGGGGAGGCCAGCTGTGGGTAGAAAAGAATTCCACATCCATCCTGCAGGATTCAGGTGAATTCGAAGGGCCCAATAGGACAGGCTGTCAAGTAGCTGGGCCCTAGGGAGGGGAGCTGGCCTGGAGATGAAGACTCGGGGGCCTCTGGCAGCGCTGAAGCCGGGGGCATGGGAGGATGGGCTCAGGGAAAAGGAGGAGACCAGTGACAGAAGTTGGGACCACTGTCATCCTCAGGGCCAAGTGGGGAGAGGGTGTGTAGCAGGCTCAAAAGGCAGGAGACGCAATGGCCAGAGTTGTAAGAAGCAAGAGGAAAGTGTGTCTTCCTGCTGTGCCCAGCCTCTGGGAGCTTCTGCGACAGTGCCCAAGCTGGTGCCTCTGCTGGAATCCATGCCACACAACACATACACGTGCACATGCATGTACATGCACCAACATGCACTCATATGCACAGACAAACATGCACACACGTGTATATACCAACATGCACTCACAGACACACAAATACACATGCACACACAGAGATGCACACACAGAGTACACAGACGTGATACACGTGCACAGGCAGACACACATGCACACACATACATACCTGTACACTGACATACATAGACACACAGAGACACACATCCATACACAGAAACACACACCGACACGCTTCCCCCCACGACCTCCTTCAAGTGTCTGCTCCAATGTGATTTCCCATGGAAAGCTCTCAGCGGCTCCCTGCCCCAGCGCCGTGTCAGCAGTCCCCTTCTCTGTGCCCGCACCTCCTCCCTGCCCTCTCCATGGCACCTGGCAGACTGTATTGTAGTCACCTGCCTTATTCAGGGTCTCCCCACCTGACTGTGAGCTTTGCAGGTTGATCCCTCTCTTCAGTGCCACAGCCCCCGGGTAGCACTTGCTGCAGCCACGAACCCTGAGCAGATTCAGCAGAGACTTTCCAGGGGAAGGGAGGGAGATAACAGAGGCCTGAGAAAGCTGGGAGTGTTCAGCTGTGCCCTTTCAGACTGTAGCAGAGTGCTATGGTGGTGGCAAGGGAGAAAGTCCCATCAAGAGAATGTACCCCGTGGTTCTAGCTGCCAGAATCAGTCACTCGTCTCCAAGTGGCCAGTCACCAACTGACCACCTACCTATACCATGGTTTGAATCTGTTGTGACCCTCACTGGCCTTTCCTTGTTACTTGGCATTTTTTGTCTCTGTAGTCCTTTGGAACTGTGACTTGGACTTCTGTAACTGGTCATGTAGTAGGCCTTCAGGAAATACTTGTTTGAATGAAATTGTATCCATTCATAAAAGGAGAGCCATTCAAGGGGAGAAAATGCCTGCCACCCAGAGCTCACATTGTCCGATCCTTTGAAGTCCTCTGAACACTGAGGAGGGAAGATGAGCCGTTGCTGGAGCACTTGGAGGTGGGGTGGGTTCAGCCCTGGGTCACCAGCTCCCAGGTTAGGTAAAGGAGGACGAAACTCACATGTTCTAGGGTATCTTCTGCAGCCAAACATAAAAGCCAGCACTCATTCATTAATCCACGCAGCAACCTTAGGACATGGCTCATAACCTGACTTGTCACCTTATTTCATGCAAGAGCATAGGGAGACGCACAGAGGTGACGTGACTAGTGTAGGTCTCAGAGCTGGTCAGTTACAGGTTCCCTGATCATGTGTATAGCACATGTGACTGATACTGATCCCCTAGGTCCAGAGCCACATTGGCTGTCCAAGCCTGGCCATCCCACCACCCTGGAGCTCTCTGTAAGCAGGAGAAGCTCTCTTTTATCTGAGAAAGGGCAGGCATGAACCTACAAGAAGGGGTAGGGTGGGGGGAGCCTCCCTTACACAGTCCAGCCCTGTGATTTTAAGAGCAAAGGACTGGACTGTGTAACTTGAATACACAGTATTTAGGGCCAAGCGCTCTGTCTTGGATGCCTGCAAATATTTGACATGATGTCATGAAAAGCTATGAAAGTGTCTCTCCAAAACTCCGAGGAAGGAATTAGGCTTTTGCACGTATGCATGTGTTCAATTTTGGCTGTTCTGATTTTTCTGAAAATGCAGCTATTCCAGGCCCCTGTGTGTTCCGTTTGCATGGGGACAAGTTCCGGCGCCTGGTTCCTCTCGCCTCATTCTCCTGGGCTGGTTAGGTGGTCCTCTGTGGCATTTTTCAATCATGTGCTGTCAGGAGCTAAAAAACTTAAAACAAAGCAAATGTTCCCCCATCCCTGAATGAAGGCGGGGGATTGCTGAGTTGTCTGTGGATTGAGCTGGAACCTAGTGGGGGCCGGGGGAGGTCAGAAGTGTGAGCCAGGCAGAGTCCCTCTTCTGTCACAGGAGACTGAGGCTGTCATAGAAGACAGAGTGAGAAGGGACCAGGCCTTCTTTATGGGAACAAGCAGTTGAGAAGACCCAGAAGAGAAAGACAACTGCCCTTGGGAGGGCACGATGTCCTGCAGGAGAAAGGTCATGTGGGAGAGTGGTTCTGAGAGCCTGGGCAACGTGTCTTCTTTCGGTCCTTGGCAGATGCATAATGAGTGGAGGAGGGCCTGGATCACAGGAGCCCTGGGGTGGCTCTGGTCTCTGCACTGTGCATTCTGCCAGCCTCATGGGAGAGACAGGCATGCAAATGTGAGCCTAATTGTGGGTGATGGGTGCTGAGATGGACGGACATGCTCGAGGGCCTGGGTGTCAGAGAAGGGGCCCGAGAGGAGGAGCTGACTTAAGAAGGGGGAAAGTATCTTAGATACAGGAACAGCAGCTAGTAGATGGGACCAGAGGCTTGAAGCTCCCAGGCATGCTCTGGTTTGAGGCCAGTGCTGGCTCGGCTGCCCTCTGCACCCTGTCTAAAGGCTGCTGGATGTCTTTGCTGGGGTCTCAGGGGAGCCCAGCTGTGAGGACAGCAGCAGAGACCATAAGGAGGTCTAGATTAGCAGAGGCAGGAAGGAGCAGAGGTGGCTTCCTGGAGATTTACCTGAGGCCTCGATGAAAGAGCGCATTGAGATGAGTAGGAAGGCAGGGTAGGAGCCCGACAGGAGCACAGAACCAGGGATAGAATGGGAACACCACATGGTGGGGGCTCGGACTGCAGGGCGCCTGGCAGCGGCACAGGGTACAGTGACTGGCGCCTTCTAAGCAAGGCCACAGCTCATTTCTCTGAACTTCAGTGAACACAGGGGAGAGATCCTTGGGTCAAAGATGCCTCCTACAATAGGAGCAGCCGCTCTCGACTCAGAGCACTGAGCATGCTGAGTGAATCAGGGGTCAGACTCAGCCTTTATGGCTCTAGCACAATGGCTTTGACCACTCTGTGCCTCGGTTTGACTGCCTAGAACACAAGGACGTTGGAGGAGATTGCTGGCATTCAGTATTCTGTGATTACCTCACTTTCTGACCTTGAGCAAGCCATGTCACTTTTGGGACTCACTGCCTAGTTTATGAAGTGGGGAGAAGGATGTATCACTGCTTTTCAGCTCACTGAGCATTTGAAGGGACTGTGCAGATGGTCTCCCTAAAACAAGCCTCTGGACAAAGGTGAGGGCCAGGGGACACTGGGCCACCAGAACCTGCCCAGCCTGCTGCCCTGCGGAAAGACCCTGCCTCCTCTTCTGATGCCACACCCTATCCAGCACGTTCCCCTGGTTTGAGGATGGCACAGCCCGGCCAGCTGTGCCCACATCTGCAGTAACTTCCCCAGGGTGTGGTAGCCAGCTTGGAGCCTGGCCCTGTGCAAACTCACCCACATGCCTGGCACGGGAGCACAGGCAGGTCCACCTGGCACAGTAGCCCCCTGTCCCTAAAGGACGGCATCCAGTCTGCTCTCGGCCAGCATCCTGGCTCCAATACTCTGAGCTCACCAAGGTTTATTTATTTATCATTTGTTTGGGGTGAAATGGGAGAGAATCAAATCCAACGTGCTGTTTTAGCAGCAGTTGGTGGAAAGAAAGGCATGTCTGTTTCTCCCAAAAGAATCCCCCGCACTGTGGCCCTGGCCCCTTGGTTGGGTTTCAGCAGACAATGCCTTCCTTTCTCCCTGTGCCCGACGGCTCGCCCCTGCCTGCCCGCCTGCCTGTCTGCCCCTGGTCCAGTGGGCCTGCTGCTGCCCGCTTGGCTTGGCTGGGCTGCTGGGAAGGAAGGGAGAAGAGATGCCTGAGGCCTTGGCCCGTATGTCCAGCCTGGCCTACATGGCCCTGCATGTCCTCTGGGGCCGCCATACTCCTGTGACCTCCAGATCTCTCAGTTTGGACCCTGTTGGTCCATAAAAATGCATGAATACCTACTGTGTGCCAGCACTGTGCCCACAGAAGTGAGGCCAGGGCCAGAGTTTAGGCCCCAGGTGAGCCCCAGAGCTCGTCCCACCCCTGCCAGCTTTCTGTTGCCGTATGCTGATGGAAAATGGAGACTCTAGGAGGGTAGGTGACTTGCTAAGTTTACACAGCAAGGTGTTGGTGGCTGAGATTGTGGGGCACATCTTTCTATCACTCTGGGAGAGGCAAAGATGGGTGGCTCAGCAGCGCTGAGGATGACCAAGACAGCCTCTTTGGGTGACCTCAGTGTCCCTGCCTATTTGTCCATAGCCACCTCTTCTCCCACACTCAGTAACCTGGCTGAAGCTGCTCATCACACCTGGAATAGAGCCCACAGCCACAGCCGGCCCCTTCATGTTCTGCTCCCTATTGGCCTCTCCAGCTTCGATGTCTGCCCTGAAATTTCTCCATCTTTGCAGTTTCTCAACTCTTCACACTCACTTCTGCCTCAGGTCTTCACACTTGAACTCATCTCCCTGGAGCTTCTCTTCTATGCTCTGTGTGTGTGTATGAGTGTGTGTGTGCACGTGCGAGATTCTTGATAGAGAAGGAGCCCATCATTTGTCACTTCCTGAAATTGTAGTACTTATTTGCTACTTGTTATATTTCTGTCTCCCCACTAAAATGTAGCTCCATGCCTGAAACATTCTAGGAGCTTGGTAAACATGCATATTTTTTATAGACAAGGTCTTGCTCCATCTCCCTAGCTAGAGTGCAGTAGATCACAGTTCACAGCAACCTCAAACTCCTGGACTCAGGTGATCCTCCTGCCTTAGCCTCCTGAATAGCTAGGACTGCAGGTGCACACAACCAAGGCCTGGCTAATTTTTTTTATTTTTCTGTAGGAACAGGATTTCACCATGCTTGTCAGGCTGGTCTTGAACTCTTGACTTCAAGCAGTCCTCCCACCTCAGCCTCCCAAAGAGCTGGGATTACAGATGTGAGCCACTGTGCTTGGCCAACATGCGCTGTGTAAATGAATAAACGAATGAAATATAAAATCATGTGTCTTGATTTGGGAGGACTTTTTCTCACGTTTCATTGTTTCCTCTAGAAAGTTTCTGGGACCTTGGGAACATATTTCTAAAGAACCACGGCCTAGGAAGTACAATCAGAGTGAACTGGTGGGAAGAGGCCAGCAGCATTAGGCAGGGAAGGGAGGTGACCATGCTTCAGAGCCAAACAGACCTTTGGAACCTTGGGCAGTTAGCCCTCTAGACCTCAGTTTCCTTATCTGTAAAGTGAGAATCGTCATAATCATGCTGCTTTCAAGGATTGCTTTGAGTAAATGATGGTAAGTGTTCTGTTAGCATTAATCACAATGACTCTTAACATTATCTATTAGTTCTTATCAAAGTCCTGGAAGCTGGGGGACTTCGGGACATAAGGAGGAAGACTGAGAGTAACAGGGGTGATGAGGAAGCTTGGCCGGGGGGAATGGGGCCCACAGATAGGAGGTGATTCAGGGGAGAGAAATGGGACTGTTAAGTAACCAAGAAAAAGGGAAGCATCTTGGAATTTTGAGAAAGGAATACAGAGATTAAGGAGAGAGACAGATCATCTTATTCCTCACTTGGGAGGGTCTTGGAAGCTTTTGGAAAAGTAAAAACTTTGCATTTCTCTTCCCAACAAATGCAATGTAAAAAAAAAGAATTTGGGGTGAGGTTTGGGAGGAGAACTTCCTTAACTCTCTTGAAAATGAAAATATGGACTGGCTTTTTAAATCCAAAGGGGGAGGTCTGGACATTTGGGTTTAAACCTGAGGGCTGTACTCTACCCTTTGGCCAGAGCATCAGCAGGTAGAAAGTTAATGGCCTGAGAGAGGCGTATTTACCACCAGGTGCGCCAAGCCCAGCAGGTTGTCTGAGGTGACAGTTCAGGCCTGATTGGGAGTTTAATATTTGACTAGGCCCCTTTTACCTTTTGCAAAGCCATTCTGCTTACTGGCCTTTGGTGGTCTGTCTGCTCCCCCTAAAGGACGTCTCTGGCAAGCCATCGCCCAGGAAGTGGTCTAGGATCATAGCAGCTTCGCCCTGCCTGCCAGCATCTCTTTGTCCCCACTGACCATCCCAGGGACGATCATCACTATCTTTCACGTTAGAACTGTGCCAGTAGAATTTTAGAACTTTTGACCTCAATACTCAAAGCCTATGGCTCCCAAATTCCAGAATTTTAGTTGGCAAGGTTTTAACAGCCATGTCGCCAAGGTCATAGAGCCTTTTGGGGTGCATATGTCTGCTTTCACACGCATGACACTGGGTCTGCTCTGTGGCTTGCCTTTCCGTCTAAGAAGTACTGGATTAGAAGTCAGGTCCAGGTTTCTGGTAGGTTGTGTATAGTTGCCAGCAAGCAGTTCATCTGGCTGAGCCTCGGTTTCCTTACCTGTAGCATGGGGATAATGAGTGGCCACCCTGTGAGAACCCAGGAAATGATGTGTTGGAAGGACAGTGCCCTGCAGATGGGAGCTACTCCTGTGTTTGCGTACGCTGGCCCTGCTCAGGGTCATTGTGAATGACACTGAAAAAGCCAGCTGAATGACCTGCCTATTTTGGCTTTCCTTTGCTCTGTGGGCTGTGTCCACCCTGTGCTATTCACACAGACTTTTAACGGGTCGACACCCCAGCTCCTCCAGCCCTCTCTTCTGGTCCTGCTGCTTGCCCTCGTCCCAGCGCCCGCATGCTCAGGGAATGCATGACTAATCACTCCCCTGCTTTCAGGCCCTCTGTTATAGCACACTGCAAAGCTTCTTTGTATGTGAGTTACATATGCATGTGTTAACGATGTCATTATATTGATTACCTCCTGCCCCTGTCACTCCTGGATGTTTGGATCTAATAGCATTGGCTGACAGAGGGCCAGGCCTTTGACTTTTTTTTTTTTTTGAGACAGAGTCTAACTCTGTCACCCTAGGTAGAGTGCTATGGCCTCATAGCTCACAGCAACCTCAAAATCCTGGGCTCAAGCAATCCCCTTGCCTCAGGTTTTTTAATTTTTTTTATTTTTAGTAGAGATGGGGTCTCGCTGTTGCTCAGGCTGATCTCAAACTCCTGAACTCAAGCAATCCCTCTACCTTGGCCTCCCAGAGTACTAGGATTACAGGCGTGAGCCACTGTGCCTGGCCTCCCTCTACCTTTCTGAATTTTAATTTCCTCACTATTAACATGGGAGAAAGTAACATACACCTCACAAAGTTGGAGGGAAAGATGAGCAGTGACAAAAATTAAAGCATTAAAAATGGCTGGCACTTAGTAGATGCTCATAAATATTAGTAGAGATGACAAAATAAAGTGGGAAGAATATAAGCTTCAAATGAAAGCTCTTCTATTTGAGAGTTTTATGAATTTAGATGGGATACCTAACTCTTCTAAGCCTCAATTTTCTTGTCCTTAAAATCCTTCAAACTGGTATAACAGGATTGCAGCCAGGGTTTGAGGTTAATATTAGTAAAATGCATGGAAGAGACCAGGCACTCAATAAGAGGTGTCTATTATTATTGTTTTTTTACCTCCTTAAGGAAAAAAATCTAATCTTTTTCCATCCCCTTGGGCTATTCTGTATAGCAAAACTGAGTCTCTGGAGTGCATTGAATTAGCAAAATTGATAACTCAGATGGAAGAGATTACAGGGAGTAGTGAAAAAAGAAAATACAGGCTTAAGAGGATAGAGGAAGAAACATTTCCTAACTTACTTTCCAACTTTATAAGGCCAGCATTACCCTGATACCAAAACCAGTCTAAGACAAGACAAGCTAAGAAATATATAGACCAATATCCCTTGCAGCATGAACATGGGTGCAAAGAGTCTCAACAAAATGGTTAGATACTCAAATCCAGCAAAACAACAAAGGATAATACATTGTAACCCAGTAATTATCCTAGGAATACAAGGCTAGTTTAATGTTCAAAAAATTAAATCAACGTAATTCACAATGGAAATCAACAGACCAGAAAAGAAAAGCCCATAGAATCATTAGATGCAAAAAATGACACAACTTAATATTGCTCATGAAAAACTCTCCGTATATTGACTTTAAGAGAACTTTGTTTACCTGATAAAGAACATTTGCAAAAAACCTGCAACTTAACTTCATACATAATAGTGAACACTGAATACATTCCATTAAGATCAGGAACAAGGCAAATTGCATGTCTGATAAAGAACTTGGATACAGGCTCGGCACCTGTAGCTCAAGAGGCTAAGGCGCCAGCCACGTACACCAGAGCTGGTGGGTTCAAATCCAGCCTGGGCCCACCAAAGAACAATGACAACTGTAACCAAAAAATAGCTGGGCACTGTGGTGGGTGCCTGTAGTCCCAGCTACTTGGGAGGCTGAGGCAAGAGAATCGCTTAAGCCCAAGAGTTTGAGGTTGCTGTGAGCTGTGATGTCAGGGCACTCTACCCAGGATGACAGCTTTTGAGGCTCTGTCTCAAAAAAATAAAAATAAAAAAGAACTTGGATACAGAATATCTAAAGAAGGAATGCTCAAAACTGAATAATACAAAAACAAACACAATAAAAAAAATGAGCAAAAGATTAGAACACTTCTCCAAAGAAGACATATGGATGGCAAAGGACAATAAAAGATGCTTAAACAGGTTTGGTCATAGGAAAATGCAAATTAAAATGACAGTGGGATACCACTCCATGCTATCCCAATGGCTACAATTAAAACTGATAATGTCAAATGTTGATGAGATTATGAAGTGACTACTCAGAGCATACATTGCTGCTGGTACAGCTACTTTGTAAAATACTTGCACAGTTTTTATAAAGATAAACATACACTTACTACACCCAGAAATCCCACCTCTAGATATTTACCCAAGTGAAATGAAAGCCTCTGTTCACACAGAAATCTCTACACAGATGTTTATAGTGGCCTTATATCTAGTCACCCCCAATTGGAAGCACCCAAAAATGTTCCTCCACTGGGGATCTGATAAACACACCATGGCATAGCCAGGTACTGGTTCAGCAATAAAGGGAAAGGGACTCCTGATACAGGAGCATTGATGAATCCCAAAGGCACGATGCTAAGTGAAAAGAAGTCAGATTCAAAAAAACACGTACTGTATAATTCATCTGTGTGACATTCTGGAAAAGGAAAAACTATACACATAAAACATTCTTGGTTGTCAGGGGCTTGAGGGGAGGAGGGTTTACTTCAAAGGGACACAAGCTCTCTTTAGGATGTTGAACTGTTCTGTTTATCACTTTGGTTGGTTACATGACTGCGTTTGTCAGAACTTGCAAAACTATACACTAAAAAGAGTGCATTTATTGTATGTAAATTATGATATTATAATGAAAAAATAAAAACTGTGAGAGCAGGTTAGCAAAGCTTTAAGGTCTGTAGTATAGACAAAGGGCATGCCGATGTTTGCTGGGCCTGGTAAAATC
The DNA here is from genome assembly GCF_027406575.1 of Nycticebus coucang. Classification (NCBI taxonomy): domain Eukaryota; kingdom Metazoa; phylum Chordata; class Mammalia; order Primates; family Lorisidae; genus Nycticebus; species Nycticebus coucang. The sequence continues at coordinate 44,258,694 of NC_069801.1, read as the reverse complement.
CCTCCTGAAGCCTCTTTCTCTCAGACGGGTTTCAGAGCTGCTGCTGCTATATCCCCATCCTATCCAAGATGTACCTGGGAGATGTAGCATCTCTCTGGAATGTGGCAATAGCCTCCCTGTCACTTCCCTGCCTCCTACCCTCCCGTCCCTCCAAGTACTGCAACAGAGATCTCCGGCAGCCCCTCTGACTCCATACTGTAGCCACAGCCCTCGGCTATCTGCTCCTCACCCAACCTCCCCAGCCCTTCTGAAACTCCAGAAACACCGAACTACTTTACATTGCTGCACGAATCAGCCTGGTTCCCACACTGGAGTCTTTGGGGGGAGGGGGAGGGCTGTTCTACACCCCTCCCACCCCCCCGTGCCTCACTTTTTCTAGCTTGAGTTCCATCAGACCTCCAAAGGTACAGAGCTGGTGATCTTCCCACCACAGTGTTCCTGAAACCAGCCAGCTCATCACATCTCCTATGTGGTAGCCGTGGCCGAGCCCTGCTCACATCTGCTTTCAGAGCCTGCTGCCAGGCAGTGCAGAGAATTGGTGGTCTCCCGGCCATCCACCAAGCCTGGCCATTTCTGCCAAACTCCTCTGCGGGCGATCTCTGCCTTTGGGCCTGCTGAGACTTTCTCAGAGGGCTTTAGTCCCCAGCTCTCCCTGCTTGGTCCTCCCTCCTTCCTGCACCCTCTCTCTTCATCCTGCCTGGCCTGTGTCACAGTCCCCTTTGCCTTCTGTGAGCGTTCTCCCCAATAAACCTCTTGCACCTTGGATTCTGTCTTGGCTTCTGTTTCCCAAAGGACTCCTTCTTGGTTATTTCCTTTTCTCCTCCAGGTCTTTACTTCTTCCTTCACTGCATTCCTTCATTCATTTGTTTATTCATTCATTCATCCGTTCAACAAACAGCTCTTGAGAGCCACCATCCACAGTGCCCACCATTCACAGTTTAGTGCCAAGGCTGCTCTCATCCCAGGAAACCCAGCTGCATCCGACTTACTTGCCATTGCTCCCACCCTTAGGAATTCGTGTCCTGTGGCTCCTCCATTCTCAGATCATGTGCTCCTGTGTCCTGCAGTGCCACCCGTTATCCCTTTGGGGAGCCTGCCTGGATGGCACCTGGCCCCAGCTACTGCACACAACAGTGCATGGTGTATATCAAGTTGCAGAAGTTGCTAGTTGAGTGTCTGACTGACTCTCACATGACCATTATCGGGATTGATTAGAAGCGATAATGTGGGCAAGGCAACAACCGTGCCACCTGGCAGACAGTAGGTGTGTGGTAAATTCTCATGGCTGATTTCCAGTAAATTCCATTTGATGGCATAGCTCGTAAATTGGAGTTGGTGTTTCCTTCCTTTGTGCCGTGTGTGTGTGTGTGTGTGTGTGTTTTCTCTTGATACGTCTCATATGTAGTCAGAAAGGAGAGACAGTGACATTTTCTACGTTGTGTACTTTCTTTCTTGAGACAGAGGATGCAAACGTGCGTGCCTCATGGGTGGCAACAGGCCAGGCTGGAGTCAAGGAACCTGAGTTCCAGCCTTGAGGTCTCTGCCAGTGTCTTAGAGTGTGACACTGTCCTTCTCCAGGCCTCAGTTTCCCCATCTGTAATAAAGAATTTGGCTCTGATTTTCAGTATCCTTATAGAACTAAGATACTGTCATGTGGTCTAGAAATGAATTTACATTTGCTTTTTACTTGAAATTATTTGTGCTTTCTTTTTAACTTCATTTCTCTATGAAAGCTGCAAGTTCTTAATTTTGACTTATAATAACAGAAATTGAACACTCAATACTTTATAACTTGATATAATAATTACATTTTATAGTTCACCTGGAGCAACATAGAAGATATTTTTCACTCACATGTGAAATTTTTTTCTAAAAGCGAGGAGCAGAAAGTTAACATTTATTAAACAAAAGGCATGTACCATGTCCTTGAGTCCCTGGGGGATTGTGTTTGCATATTCTCAGTGAATCTTCAGAACCCCATTCTGGGGTAATCAATGTTATCTCCTTTTTTTTTTTTTTTCTTTTTTTTATTAGGAAACCAAGGCTCAAAGAGAGGGAGAAACTTTCCTAAAGGCTCATAACAACCAAATAAATGATTGGATTTTGAATCTACTGTTCTCTGGCTCCAAAAACTGTACACTTCTTTTGGGGTCACGTTGCTCTTGGATTTGGCTTTCAAAAAAGCAAATCCAATAACAACTCTGGAACATTTAGAAATCACAAGTCAAGGAATACAAGGATATAGAAAGTAACACTCATGAGCTCTCAAGTTGCCAGCCTCATTCAGATCTCAGCTTTGCCCCCTTGCTAGTCCAGGGCAATTTCCCCAACCTCCTCTGCTTCCATTAATTCTTCTGTAAAATAAATGTAATAACAGTATCTGCCTTCTCGGTTGTTATACACATCAAATATGCATGAAAAGTTCATATGGATGAAAAGCTTATATAGTGCCTGTCTGGCACCTCGCCAATATGCAATAATTGTTAGCAGTTATTATCATGAACATTATTGTTGTTGACCTCATTTTGATCCGAGCCTGAGATGCTGGAGATTTCACGTGCTGGAGGGGCCTAGGTGGGTGGCAAGGGATGTCCTTCTGGAAAGTATCATCATAGCTGAAGCCCCAGCTCCTCTGACTTGTGCAGAGGAGCATCACAGGGTAGTGTTACCGCTAGCTGGAGCAGGACACTACAAATGTGTAAATACCACAGTGATAGAGCCACTGCCTCTCCCACTTGGACCCTCCACTCCACACCAACCCTCCCCTTTCCTTCCAGTCCTGACCCTGCTCTGCTCTTAAGTGCTTGAGTACTCTGGGCTGATGGGCCAAGGCACTGCCCTGTCATTCTCCAAAGAGAGCAGGAGGCTTTTGCTTGCCCATAAGTGGAGAACATGACAGCCTGAATGGGATAGCCAGGGTTGGTGATCCTGGTGAATCAGGGAGTCTGAGAACAAAGAGGGGAGAAGAAGACGTTTCAGAAGAGTTCTTCAATGCTAGGTAGGAGTACATCTGATTGCATCTCTTCCTCCCCAGATCGTGTTTGTTCATTCATTAGACAAACATTCACAGAGCTCCTGTGTTACACCAGGCAAAGCAAAGGTAATAGGTAGTAATTTCACAATGGCTGTTGACTAACATTTATTGGACACTTAGAATAGTCCAGGGATTGTTCTAATTACTTCCCATCTGTTAATTCATTTAATCCTCACATTAAAACCTAGTGGGCAAGTTCTATGATTATTTCTATTTTGCAGATGGAGAAACTGAGGCACAGAGTGGTGAAGTTACTTGCTAAGGTCACACAGATGGTGTTTGCCAAAGAAGGGACTCAGATCCAAATGTCTGGGCTACACGGCTGCCAAGCCCTCAGCTCTCAGGAGATGGAGGCAGGTCACGACAGCACAGCTGGTTAGCACCTTCTCAAGCCTCCTCTCCTTCTAGCCTCACACCACCCTGGTGAGCAGGCAAGGATTACTTGCCTGGTTCCTGAGTGGGAAAACTCGAGCTGTGAAATGATTTAGCCAGTTTCACACAACTGGTCAGTGCCCAGCTAATTGGTTTCTTGGCTCTTAATAAAGTCCAGTTTTTCCTGTACCAGGGTGCTTTTTTTTTTTGAGACAGAGTCTCACTATGTCACCCTCAGCAGAGTACCATGATGTCGCAGCTCACAGCAACCTCAAACTCTCGGGCTTAAGCGATTCTCTTGCCTCAGCCTCCCAAGTAGCTGGGACTACCAGCGCCTGCCACAACGCCCAGTTATATTTTTGTTGTTGTTGTTGTCATTGTTTAGTAGGCCTGGGCCAGGTTTGAACCTGCCAGCCCCCGTGTATGTGGCCAGAGCCCTAACCATCGAGCTATGGGCACCAAGCCCAGGTTGCATTTGTGTGTGTATGTACACAAATATGTGTACACGTGCAGGTGTCTCCATGCCTGTAAATGCATGTTTGTGTTTAGATATGTTTGCATGTCTTTGTGCACACATGTCTGTGTGCATAGTCGTGTGTGTGCGTGTGTGTGTGTGCACGCGCACACACCTTTCTTAGGATGGGGTCAGATAGGTTGGGGAGGGTAATGAGACGAAGTGTGACTGGTAGAAGCTTGGGGACTTCTACCCTAAAGACCTTAGTGTTCATCCTGGCTCTACCACGAGGTTCTATGACCCTGAATAGGTCTTCTCTCCTCTCCTCAAGACTCCCTGAGTTAGGATGAGGGTGGGCGGGGTAAGAGTCTCAGAGGTCCCTCCCTTTTCTAGTATTCTCTTTTGCTGAAGGGCCACAGAGTAGAGAGAAGGAGTGAGTCTGGGAAGGCTGCTTGGAGGAGTCTCGCTGAGCACAGCATATCTTAGGACGAAGACAGCCAGCCAGGAGTGGGTAAAGTGCGGGTGGAGAGTTCATATACCCGACTTTTCTTCTGGGCTGGAGTCCAGGAATAGCTGCGGTGAGAACTACATTTTTAAAGTGGGTCTTAATGTTTTTCACTGCTGGAAAATATGCCATTCCCATTTCCCCCTCCAAATTCCTGGACTGCCATGCCCCTGAGATCCCCCTACACTGCTCACTTTATTTTTCTCTGACTGAAGCCTGTCTATTTTTATTCCCGCCTCTGTCCCTTGGTCTTGCTGTCTGTGTTAGACTTTGGGAGATGACTCAGTTTGCAGCTGGGCAGCAAGGTCCTACTCAGAAAGCCCTCCTGGAAGATAGGGACAGACCCTACAGTGGGGCTCAGGAAGCCCACCAGGTGCTGGCACATGGCGGCTGCCCTTCAGGTCACAAGAGGGAACATGTAATGACAGTCGGCATGTGCACAGTACTTTGGGAGACAGAGGTGAGAGGACATGTAGATATGTGGCTTCCGTGTGGCCCCAGCTTGGTCCTCCCTAGGGTCTCGAACCTGGGCAAATCCCTCTGTCTCTGCACCTCAGTTTTCTCAAGTACCCAATGCGGTAATAACATTGCCTGTCTATACTATACCCCCAACAAATTTCATCACCCTTTTTATCATTGTCATTGTCACAACTGGCTCGTTTTTAAGATATTCACAATCTGACAGAGGAAACAGGTGACTATAGGCTGCCTGTGAGGCAGGGAGAGGAGGCCTGCTGCGCTAGAGGCCTACTGGGTGCTGGGAGCCGGAAACATCATTCATTCCACCTGGGAGCCAGGGGCAGTTTAGCAAGGCTGTCCTAAAGAGTCAGTCTTTATAGGGCAGAGAAGAGATCTAAGGGCCTTGCAAACAGGAACAGACAGTGCAAGCAGAGTCCCCGTGGGAAACTGCATTTGGGTTATTTGGGCCAGGGAGAAGCCTGACATTATGGAGTAAAGGGATGGTGTGGGAAAAGAGGCAGGAGAATTAGGTCGGGGCCAGATAGTGACAGGTGCTCAATGACAGAGTTTTTCCTGGGGCATCAGAAGTCCCCCAAGCTTCTTACTTTTGCTTGGTTATCAGAAGAACTATTCTGGGTACAGTATGCGTTGTGGGCTTAGACAGGAGAGGCTGAAGGCAGCAAGGCCAGTGAGGAGGCTATAGAATAGTCCAGAAAGCAGGTGCCAAAGGTCTGAGGTAGGGCAGGGTCTGGTACTGAGGAAGCTCTGAATATGTGTTTGAATGAAGGAGTTGAAAGGAGAAACACTTACTGTGTGACCTTGAGTCTGCCACTTGTCTACTTGGGGCTTCAGTTTTCCCATCTGTAATGATGACACTGAAACAGTCTTATGATTAATCAGAGTTAGACTCCCAGGCCAGCTTCTTACCAGCTGGGCGACTTTGGACAAGTGACTTTGCCCCTCAGAGCCACTGTGATTTTGATCTGTAAAGGGGATCACAGTAGTCCCTGTTTCATAGGCCTAGGTGTTAAGAGGATTAAAGGAGAGAATCCAGGCCAAATGCAGAATACAGAGCCCAGCAAATAGCAATGCTACATAATGGTAAGCCCTCTGCATTGAGGGCTGGAATATCTTAATTCATTACTGCTACTACCATTTAAAATCTTTTCTTACCATTTCACGATAACAAAATTTTTAAATGGAGCTTCTCAAAATTAAACCCCCAAACCCACCCTGGATCCTGGTCTTCATGCTGTAAGCTGCTCATCAAGTGTCTGCTCTTCATTGTCATATAGGCTTCAATTGGACTATGACTCCAGAAAACTCTCTGCCTGTCCTTCCTGCTCCAAACCCTATCCAAAGTGGATCCATTAATAATTAGAGAATCCTGGGAGTCATTAGGAACTCAGGTTCCCTCACATTGTGCTCTCAGTCATCTGTTCTCTTTCTGAACAGACACTAGGACCGGGAAGCTCTTTCCTGCCTCCAGATCTTTCTCTGACTGTGTCTTGCTCCTGTGACACCCTGTGTTTGTTTGCCTGTTTCTGTCTGTCTGTCTCTTATGTAAACACTCTTACTTTTCAATTTGTGGGATTTGGAACCCATTAAAGTCAACCTCTTATCCCTCTTCTTCCAAGAAGCCATCTCAGATCACTCCTTCTAGAAGGAATGCATTCTCCTGGCATTCCTCCAGGAACTTCTCTCCACATGTGTGCATTATCTTTACCCGCAGGTCCCAAATCTATGTGGTTCCTTCTCAGATTGTGCTGAATCCAGCCCAACTGCATCATCATTTCCCTCACAGATAGGCACACAGCATTCTAGGAAAAGGAAGATGGGACATCCCTCTGCTCCCTTCCCCAACCTCAATCCAGAAAGCTGTATTCCTCTGGGGTCCCCTAGATGTTAGTAAGCTAACTACATAGAATATACACTGTCTCAAAGCAAGAGAGAGATGTGTTTTTTCCTAGTGCCCAGTGGTTCCAAAAAGAAGAAAAGTTGGAGCAAGTGCCTTCTGCAACTGCCCCCACACCTATATTCCAGAGACAGATAGAGCTGGGACTAAAATGACCAGAAATGTTTTGACTGCTTAATCCTGAGTCCACTCTCTCTTGCTTGATCCCTCTTCTCTTTCCTTCACCTGTTCTGCCCTCTCCTTATAGCTCCGAGAGAGAATGGTCCTAAGAATTGGCCATTACATCACTTTCTGTTTGTTTTCTAGTCTCTTCTAGGCCTGGGTTCCCTTTGGCCTTACCTAATTTCCCTTAAGCCTTGTTCCATGGACCTGTGCCCTGTGTTTGGTGGCTGTAGTATGTAATCTAGGCCCTATTTGTGGCTGGCAAAATATATAATGAGTAGTAGAACTGGAGAGTAATAATATTGTTGGAGACCACTATGGGATTGGGGTGAGGAGCCAGGAGTTTTTCCCATTTCCTCTTGGAACAAGGAAATAATGACAGATGCGCACCCACCCCCAACCCTTCACCAAATTGGGGGCATTTAAGTCCTCTCCTTGGGTATCTGGGTTTTGAATGCTACTCTCTGTCAGCAACTGCATTTGTTGACAGTGTAGCTGAAGGACAGATGGCACTAGCAGAGCAGGAGGCAGAAAGATGGACCTCAAGAGAAGATACCTTTGCATAAATGCTGGTGGCTCAGGCTCATGACCCCTGACCCCTTATCAGGGATCCATGTGCACTCACTATAGACAGGAAGCTTGTTTTTATTTTTAAAAATCCTGTGCATATTAGAAACATAAAAGTGTTGAGGCCATCTCTAACTCTCTGAGTCACTCTGGACAAATCTCTTCCTTATTCTGGCTCTCAGTTTCCTCACTTGTAATAATAATAATGATGGTGATGGCAATGATGGTGGTGGTGATGATGATGGTGATGATGACAATGGTGATGATGGTGATGATCATGATGGTCATGATCATGATGATCATGATGATGGTCATGATCATGATGGTTATGGTGATGACAGTGATGATACTAGTGGTGATGCATGATGATGGTCATGATCATGGTGATGATCATGATGATGGTCATGATCAGGTTGGTGATGGTGCTGATCATGATGGTTATGATGATGGTCATGATCAGGTTGGTGATGATGCTGATCATGATGGTTATGGTGATGATCATGACGATGATCATGATCATGTTGGTGATGATGCTGATCATGATGGTTATGGTGATGATCATGACGATGGTCATGATCAGGTTGGTGATGATGCTGATCATGATGATTATGGTGATGATCATGATGATGGTCTTGATCATGTTAGTGATGATCATGATGATCATAATGATGATGGTGGTGGTGATCATGATGATGGTGATGACAGTGATGATAGTAGTGGTGATGGCGATTATGGTGATGGTAATGGTGATAATGGTAATGATGATAGTGGTGGTGACTGTAATGCTATACTGATCATGATGATGAAGCAATCATGATCTTGATGGTAATGGTGATGACAGTGAGGGTGATAGTAGCAATGATTGTGATAATGACGGTGATATTGATAGTGATGATGGTGATGGTGGTGATTATAATGCTGGTGATAATGATGATATTGATGATGATGGTGATCCTTGTTTATTGTTCAATATGTTCTAAATGGTTTTCATATATGTATTGAATACATATGTATATATGTATTCCTTACAGCATTCCAGTGTGATAGATAATGTTATCATTCACATTCTACAAATGAGAAAACTGAAGTATTGCACGACTAACTTGGACAAGACAAGTTCATAATCATAGTTAATAATCAGCATACCTTCAACAACAAGGAGAGTGCAATAGGTTTTTTAAGATCCCTCCTAAGTCTAAAATATAATGGATGCTGGTCAGGGTGGCTCGCACCTGTAATCCCAGCGACTTGGGAGGCTGAGGCAAGAGGACTGCTTGAGGCCAGAAGTTTAAGACTAGTATAGGCAACATAATGAGAATGAGTTTTGTCTATATCTAAAACAAAATAAGAAAAATTAGTTGGACATGGAGGGGAGCACACCATAGACCCAATACTGGGGAGGCTGAGATAGGAGGATCATTTGAGGCTAGGAATTCAAGGCTACAGTGAGTTAGTAATGTGCCACTCTACTTCAGTCTGGGCAACAGAGTGACTCCTTGTCTCTTACAAAAATAAAATATAATAGCAATCTAATTTTTAAAATTTCTTACCTTTTTTTATACCTTTTCCTTTGTCCATATGGAGCGCTTCTGTCACTGGAGATACCCTTTCCTGCAAGTTCCTCCTATTCCTTAAAACTCAGCTCCTGCACATGCCTCCCCTGATCCTCTAGGCTTGGTAGAGCTCTTCATGGTCTGACTGTCCTTTGTCTCAACTTGCTGGTCCTCTCCTGTTTTTCCACTCCAGCACACTATGAGCTCCTAGCTGAGAGGCTGGCAGGATTTTACCCATCTCTCTCTCTCTCTGCCCTAGTCTAGGGCTGTTCTTAAGGTAGCCTATTATTTGATCCATACTCTTGTTGAGTCTATAAATGATAAAGCTTCCAATACATGATCTCAGCCCCAAGTAAACCAGTCTTTTCTCTTTGATCATTGGTCTTTCAGTGCATCACACCTTTTGCATTCAGCTGAGTCTATTGCTAAAAATGGCTCTCTTGTCTGACCTAGGCTGAGAGCAAAGGAGAAGCCTCACAGTTCCTAAACCTCTCCTGTATGCCAGGTACCATTCCTGGTGTTTTCCCTTATGTCCTCCTGTTTACCACTCTTAGCCCTGTTTTTACATTTGAGGCTCAGAGAAGGAAAATGGGTGTCCAAAATTCCATAGCTATGAGAATAAAATTAGAATTTAAGCATGGGTCTGCCTGCCTCTAATGTCAATGCTCTATTTTTCCTGTGGCTTTATTTTCTGATTCCCAAATTACAAAACACAGTGAGACCTTTGGGATGCCTCTTTGGGTATGAGATATCATTTAAGAGATACAGTTTAGATATCCAAATATTGGGATTTCTAGGCCATCCCAGTGACATAAGAGAGTAATGAGATACAATATCTAAAATTAGGACTAACCCAGAAAACTCAAGTCTTTCAGTCCCTGTTGAGAAGTAGCATTTGTTTCTGCAATCCTGTCTTACTTGCTCATTCAAGCATCTGCCCATTCCTTTTTTAGTCAAAAGGAATTTAAGTATCCTGCCAGTAGTAAGTGACTGTCCTAATTTTATTGCCTACTTGTGCAGTAGGACTTTATTCATGTGAAGTTTGCTCAGCAGTCATTTCCTGATCATTCACCTTGGTAGGGTCAGACCTGCCTTGCTGCCCCCAGGAGCTCCTCTACTCCAGTGTAGCAAGAGAAGAAATGACCTCTTTCAGTACCATGATGACAGGTGTGCACACAAGGTATAAAGCTTACTTTTTAAGTTGGAATCTTCTAAATTCAAGTCCAACTCCCTTATTTGTCAGCTGTTTGACTTGAGGCAAGTCACTTAACCTCTCAGAGCTTTTGTTGTCCCCTTGTCTGTTAAATGTGGATAATGATATTGCCTCCCTCCCAGGGATGGGGGAAGATTAGATAAGGTACACAGCACCTGGCAAAGAGAAGGCCCTCGATAAGTAGCAGGTATAATTACTGCTATTGTGTGCAGTGCTAGAAGAGATTTACAGGGAGCTGAGACAACCACACTATCTGCAGGGGGGTGGGATTAGAGTATCAGAGCAGGCTTCTTGCAGGAGGTGACACCAAAGATATCTCCTGAGGGATAAATGGGAATTTTCCAGGCGGACAAAGAGAAGGCATTGACAAGGCTGGGCTATGTTCTTTGGAGACCCCTTTCACTGTGATTGTATCATCTGTTGCTTCTGGCTTGGACTGCCTTGTATTTTGAGAAGGGAGTAGGCTCACTTGAATGTCACCTTGAAGGTTCTTCAGGATTCAGGAGGTTCTTTTTGGAACTCTTACTGGAATTCCAGGCCACCAGATTCCTCCTGTTTCATCCCCACTCTGAGCCCTGCATCTGGCTTTGGATCCTCCTCTCTTGGAAATGTGGCCGATGACGAGACAGAGACATGAGTCCTATTTGTGGCTCCATCAGCTTTGGAAGCAGATCATGGGAATTTTCTGAGTCTGGGCCCCCAGCCAGAAGGCATTTATAATCAGACATGGAGCAATCATTAGAGCAGAAACAATAAATTACAACAGCACCGAGAGAACTCCCCAAAGCTGCTCACGCGAGGAGGACCCAAGGAGCAGAATGCTTGCAGGCTCTGGGCCCCTCCTGCCCCTCCCACTGGCAGCCAGGGGCCTCCTGCCCCACCACACTCAGGCTGTGCCCCAGACGTCTGTGAGTGGGCTGCAGCAACTCTGCCTGCAGAACTTGCCTTCCTATCAGGCTGGGGCTGGGGGTCTGACCCTTGTGCTGCAGGGACTAGAAGACGGGGGGAGGCGGGATCCTCCACAAAAGCACCTCCAGGGCCTGGAGAGGTGTGGCAGCCTCAGCCTAATGTCGTGGGAAGAACCAGAGATTTGGGAATCAGAGACCGGCTTTGCAGTCTTCAAGCTGAGGGACCACAGCAAGTCCCTGCCTCTCTCTCAGATTCAATTTTCTTGTCTGCGAAATGGGAATAATAGCATTTCCTATCTCACAGAATCATTGTGAAAATTGACATGTTAAACTGTCAGATGCCTGGCACATACTGAGTGTTGAATGACATCAGTTTGTCCCAACCCTTTCTACCTCCTCATTAGCCATCTGTGACTGTTTAAACTTAAACTAAATTAAGTTAAAAATTCAGTTTCTCAATTGCACCAGCACATTTCAAGCACCACATGTGTGTGCTGAATGGTCCCTGTACTGGATGGTGCAGGCACAGGACATTTCTGAGGTTATGCAAAGTTCTATTGGACAGATACTGTCCAGCCCCCTGATGCATCTGCTACCCAGGAAAATTCAGTCCAGCAGACCCTCACGGGGCCAGGCCCTAGGGTTACAAAGATGGTCAGAGCTCTGCTCTGGCCCTCCAGGGGCATGTTGTATGCCAACAGAGTAGTGTGTGCAGAGGATGCCAGGCCCAGAGGAAGGGCAGCTAATGGGACTAGGGGGAGTCAGGGAAGGTTCTCTGGAGGGGGAACACCTCAGCTGCTCCATAAAGGATGTGAGATGAAGAATGAATGACATTCTGAATGGAGCAGCAAAGAGGACAGCATTTCCGTCGAGAGAAGCCAAGTAACAGCAGCGTGTGTTTGTGCATGTGAGATTGTCAGCTCACTGCAGCCAGAACTCACAGTGGGCAGTGGGGGTGGCAGGGAACAGGGCTGCCTCAAGGAGGGTGCTGGACACAAGGAGATGGGAGAATGTATTTGATTCCTGGTCTGTTAATGCCACCCGTGTCTCTCACCCCATGCTGGTGCTGAACTACAAAGCACAGACCCAGAGGGGTTTGGTGCATGACAAGGTAGATCTCATGAGCCAAGTGCATGTTCTGGGATCACCGACTCCGGTATGAACTGCTGCTGTAGCCACCCATCCTAGCCACTGTTGGCTAGTGTAATTCTCCCTACAGCCATGCTAAGATGAGGAAACGGGGCCTACCCAGAGTCCACCAGCCCTTGAGTATGGGCTGGAATCGTGGTGTCTCCTCTCCTGGCTCTGCCATATGCGGTTGCTCCTGTGGATAAACTACACCTTCTTGGCAATTTCTTCCTGGCCCACAAGTCCTCCTCCTACTGCATGGATTTTTGCTCCTGTGCTTCTCTTTTTCCTCCCTACATGGATTTCCCACTTCCCTACTGGTCATTCAGCACTCTGCTGTAGGTCTCCCGTATGGGAGACCCCACACCCCTCCCCAGCTCCTGCCTGATTTCTCAGCTTCCCCTTACAGCTTGGCTCACTAGCGGCTCCCATGTCCTTCTCAGCCCAGCCCATCACTGTCCCATCCTCACGGCTGCTCTGACAACACTGGTTAAATCCAGTTGCCAGGCATTTAGTCCTCTCCTTGGTGGATCTTCTCTTCCACCCAATTCCGTGGCCTTGGATCCCAGGTGGGCAACTCCACCTAGGCTGTCATTTGTATCATGGACACTCATAGAGGTTTAAGAATTGGGGTCAGGAGGTATAAGGCCTCACTAAGCATGAGCTAGCTGACAGCATGCTCAGTCCCTAAATTTAGATCCTTGCCCTTGAGCTCTGAACTGCTATCTCCAATTGTGTACACTGTAGCTCTTCTTGGATGTCTACCAGGCGTCTTAAGTTTAACATGTTCATCAAAGAACTCCTGGTTTCAAGCACCCTTCTGCATCTCCAGACCTGTTCATCCCCAAGGCTTCATTCACTTCAGGGAGCTGAAACCCCAGGAGCCATCTTTAATTCCTCTCTACCCACTGACCCAAGCCACTGGAAGGTCCTGGTCCTGCGCTTCACACTGTGTTCTGATCTTCCTCTTGCTGCCCTTTCCGTCACCACCACGCTCACCCAGGGGCGGTCAGTGAGTGTCCTTGTGATGATGCACATTTCCCCACTTGTGCTTCTCCTGCAGGAGTCGGAGGTCACCATCTCCAAGCAGGTCCCAGTGTTCCGTTCTTCCCTTCACACTTCGAGCAGAGTCCCGGGCCTCCTGTGATCCTGCACCACTGAATCTCTCAGCACGTTCCCGACCTCTCTCCACCTGACTCCAGCCTCTCTGACTGCTTTGCCTTTCCTTGAATGAGTCAGGCTCCTTCCCAGCCCAGGCCTCTTGCACTCGCTGCTCCCCTGGCCTGGGTTTCCTTGGGATCATCCCAGAGGCCCTGCCCTCTGTTAAGGCCTCTGATCAAACATCGCGTTCTCAGAGAAGAGGTCCCTGACCCCCCTCTGTCCCTCATTCTGCTTTATTTCCTTTCATACCTGTCACCATTTGACCATTGGACTATGGCTGCATGACAGCCTATCCCAGACTTAGTGCCTTCATGGGCCATTTGTTGTGCTCTTGGTGGGGGGTCCGGATTTGGATGGGAAACAGCTGGGCCATTCTGCTCCATGTAGCATCCTGCGAAATGACTTGGGTGTTAAGCTGGCAGCTGGGCCAGTATGCAGAGTTCTAGAGGCTTTCCTCTGGAAGGCAGGTGCAGCTGGAAGATGCTCTGCTGGGTGCTCGTCCTCTCCATGTAGTCTCAGAGGCTCCCCACACGGTGTCCCTGGAAGCAAAGATGGACATTCCATATAATGGCTAAGGAATCCAAGAGGCAAGTGGAAATGGCCAGTATTCTTGAGTCCTGGCACCACTCCCACTTCACATCCTATCAAAGTAGTGACAGAACCCACCATCATTTGAAGAGTGGGGCATAGGCCCACCTCTTGATGGGAGGAATTCCCAAGACTTTGTGGCCACCTTCGATCCATGACTCTGACCCTCCCACATGTCGTTACCTGCTTGTTTTTACGTATCCTGTGTCAGTCACCAGAACATGGGCTCTGTGAGGGCCGAGGCCTTTCCATGTGGTTCAGTGCCTTATCCCCAGCTCCTAAAACAATGCCTTGCACATAGGATAGACCAGAAACAATTGATGATGAAGGAAGAAATGAATGGTTATGTGTAGAACAACCCTCTAGTCATATGTAGGCTTTAGATTCCTTACTTTTAAAAATGAAGATGATTATTCTTGCTTTGCCTTCTTTTTGTGAGTCCTAAAATGTTCTAGAGCAGAGAGAACTTCAGCCCCAGGAAGGTATGGCCAGATTTTTCTCTTTTCTCCACCAGCAGCCTCACCCCACCTTATTTCCTCCACCTGGACAAGTGTGCTGAGTAGGCCTGTGGGATGTAGTCTTTGCGAGCACCACAGGGAGAATCAGTGGCTGTGGGACCAGTCCCAGGTCTGCTCACAGGCTACTGGGGGGACCTGGCTGGGTTCCTTTCTGTCTCTGGGCCTCAGTTTTCCTGTCTGTAAAGCAAGGGACATGATCACATTCTAACCACTCAGGGTCCTGGAGACGCAGGTCCCTAGGAGGGAGAGAGGGCTTGTGTGACATGCAGCCTTGTTAGCCTTCCTCAGGATGAGGGGTGCTGGGAGAAGCACCAGGGAACTAAGGGGAAGTTAGTTAGTCTCCATCTGTATGTGGCCAACTACAAGCCACGATGTGTGTGAGCTCCTGTCCGGCAGCCAGCTCTGCAGTTCTTGCTGTCCTCCAGAAGCCTCGCAGGGCAGGGGAGAGGTGGCAGGCGGCACAGCAGCTTGTGGGCCAACATGGAGACTTGGCTCCCTCTCTCCCCACCTCCCACTGAGTTGCCGGTAGCCTGGTTCTCCCCAGGATGTGGAGCTGGGGAGTGGCTGGAATCAGCCCGGAGGTAAGTGCTGATCCAGAGGGATCAAGATGCAGATACCCAGAGAACTCCCACCACCCCTCAGGAAGGAGCAGCGAACTCTGCTCCCGCCTGCCCTAATCTCTGGGGCTAAAGCCTTGTCAGAGCCGAGACCTCCCTCATAAATCACACGGCCTCCTGGTCTTTCTCTTCTTTGGCATCTTCTGTGAGACACTGAAAGGCATTCAAGAAATTGGACCCCAAACCTGGGCTGACTATGGCTCAGGATCCACCCTCTGGGAGGGTGGAGGGAAAGGTCATGGTGTGAATTTTAGAAGATTATGGGGGCCTGCAGCTCAGCCCAGCTCCTCACCTGAGCTCCCACCTCACTGGGTGTTGGGGAGTCAAGGACAAGGGAGAGCCTGTCTCACCACACATCACAAGTTAGTAGAATCAGTGTGTACAAGAAGGGACAGAGTGGGTGGAGTGGGGACCCAGTTCTACACAATAACCTGCTGCTTTCACCCTGGAGTGTGAGCAGGAGCAGCGAGACCCAGGAAAGGGCATCTGGCTCAGGACAGCCAAACGCTAAGAAGAATAGACAGGTGACAAGCAGGAAGAAGAGCCTCAGGGTGGAGGGGACAGTGTGCTCAAAGGTGAGAGAGCAGTGCCAGGGAAGGCACCTGGGGTGTCAAAGTGAGCATTGGGGAGAAGATGCTCCAGCCAGGGAGATTAACGTGGGTAGGAGCACAAGTGTGTAAAATGCCCCAGATGTGAGCGTGGGCGTGTGAGAGAGAGACGGACAAGTGTGGGGTGGGGAGCAGAATGGGCCGAACGTTTTGGGTTGCTCACCCAATGGTGAAGGCAGGTTGGCAGGAAGTGGCAGAGGCAGATATGGAGGGACTGGCCTTGAACTCCTTACTTGGTGAGTGTGGACTCAAACAATTGGAAGTCTGTTGCAAAGCGCAAGAACAGGGAGCTAGGGGCAGTTAGTTGTTTCTGACAGGTCCATCTGGCTGGAGAGGAGCTGGACGGGGTTGGGGGGGAGGTGAGGGTATTGCTGGAATTGTCCAGACTGGGTCCAGTCCTAGCAGCATGGGGTGCCTGCAGCCCCTCTGTCACAGCATCCTCCAATGTTAACCCTGTTGGCAAACGTGCATGAACACCCTCTCTCTGCCAGGCCCTGTACTGGCTACTGGGCAAACAAAGGTGAAGGCTGGGCCCTGTGAGGTGGAGGCAGCTTTGTGGAGTAGAAGGCAGGAGGGTGACAGGTGCTCAGATCCCGGGGCCTTCAATGGGATTTGAGAGCACAGCGCAGGGAGATTAAACTTTCATGTTCATCCAGCAAACCCCGAATCAAGTCTGCTCTGTGCCAGGCTCGGGGAATAGAATGGAGAGAGCGACAGAAGTGGCCCTGGTTCTGGAGCTTATAGTCCAATGAGGCACTGATGGCCACCCCCTGCAGTCACGGTCCTCTTCAGCAGAGGATATGACGAGGGATGGCGTAGAGCAGGGGCTTGAAAATAGCCAAGGATTCTGGGAAATGGCTGGGGAACCAGGGTGAGGCAAAGGAGTACATAGGACTCAAAACTTCAGATGACCCTCTCTCCTTGAGTCAGACAAGTGTGGCGTTGGCACCTGAGAGCCAGAGCTTCTTTAATCTTTGTGCTCTAGGTGATTTGCTTGTCTCATCCTAGTCCTTGTTCTGCAGGAGAGATTCATGTGTAAATTAATATACTGAGGCATAAAGCCTGGGTAAAAATTCAATGAAGAGGGGGCTTCGTGGGAAGAACATTGCAGACAAAGGGAACAGCAAAGTGAGGTGGGAAGGCAAAGGCCTTGAGGCAAGAGGCACCAGAGCCCAGGGGCATGCAAGTCCTCCAGTCAGGCCAAAGAGAGTCAGACTGAGACTGAGAGGGTTTGTTATGTTGGGATTATGCGAAAGCAGTCAGAGTTTTATCTGGGTGTTCAGTTCCAGCAGGTGGATCAGTCTTGGACTTTCTGGAGGAGATGGTATTTGGGTTGGGCCTGGAAGAGTGGCCAGATTCAGGCACATGAAAATGGGGGACATGAGTCCACACAAGCTCAGAGTGAGGGCCTGAGGGACCTTTCAGTCCCACCTTCACCACCCTTACTGAACATGAGTCGTGAACTAGAACTAAGGTACTGTACTGACCAGGCTGTTTGTGGACTGACTTTTTGCTAGATAATTTGAGTGGAAGCTTTTCAGAATTTAAAGGATAAGGCAGTCTAGACTTTAAGAGTCTTTCTGTTCTCGGCCTATCTTTTTTCTTTTTCTTAGCTTAGCAAGTGTGTCTGCAGTGTTGGAGGCAGAAAAGCAGTCTTTTTAGATTCTTGGGGTGCAGTAGCCTGGGGGTATGGGCTTTATAGGTCATGGGAGCTTTCCCACCCACCTCTGTCAGTCCTTTCTGTGAACTCAGAAGGCAAAACTCGTGAACTATGAGCATGAGGTATACACTGAACAAACCACCTGTCATTTCATCTTAATCCTCACCATAGTCCTAGAAGGTTGCTATTATACCCATTTCACAGATGGCAAAACCAAAGTTCATAGAAATTAGTTAGTTTTCTCCCAGGGTCACACAGCGTATTCCCACAGAGGCAGGATGGAACCAGGGTTGCTCTGATTTCAAGGCCTATGATTCTTCTGCTGTTATCACTTTGCTACTTGGGCCTGTGTCTACCACTCTTAACTGTGTGGCCTCCTGCAACTGACTTATTCCCACGGGGCCTCGGGTTCTTCCTTGGTAACAAGAAGGAGTCAGAGTCTATGAACTAGAACAATAGTTCTCAAACTCATGAATCACCTGAGGATCTTGTTGGAAATACAGATTCCAAGTTGGAAAGTCTCTGATGAGGCAGAAGAGTCAGGATTTCTGACAAGCTCTCGGGGTTTCTGATGCTTTTACTCCATAGACCACACTTTGAATACCAAGAGCTGAGCCCTTTCTGTGAGCCCACCTATCCAGGAAGACTGACTCTTGTTGGGGCAGGGAAGCAGAGGTCTTGCTTAGACCGAGCTAAATCTTGCAATTCCTTTCCACTCCTTGCAGCTTCTGTGCAAGATCAGGGCAGGGAGAATGTCTCCCACTCTGTAGATGGGGAATCAGAGGCTCAGAGAGGACAGAGCTTGCCCATCCCTACAATGCCTCATCCAGCGTCCTTTCCTGTACCTCCCACTGTCCATCTCCTGCTGGGTGTCCTCTCCCTTCAGAAGCCTCTTCATGGGACCCCAGGGGTCACCGTCTTCAATAAGCACCCCCGTCACGGATGGCCTACACATTTTTCCTCCTGGAGAGGTCCCTCTTGACAAAGATGAAGCACCCTTTTTGGTGCTTCAAGCCACCCTTTGTGGCCTTGGCCTTTTTCTGCTGCAGGGAGCCACTGGTGCTTCCGTATGCTCCTCACTTGCAGTCTATTTAGACTGAGAAGGGTCTGCGCTCTGTGGAGGGAGGCGCTCGGGAGAAGGAGCCAGCTTCTTCCCCAGGGAAGCCTGTCCTCCTGCCTGCAGCCAGCTCCAGGGTTCCTGGCACTGCGACACTCATGCTCCAGAGGATGGCTTTGGGCTTGTTGACTTGGAAGGGAGAAAGCGCCGGAAGAGTGGATGTTTGCAAATGGATTTACAGGCCCTGTATTTACCATATTGTCAGGGAAACAGGACTGCAGGACTGAGTCAGCCAGAGCGGGAAGGCTGTACCTGGCACCTGTGGTGGTCCCAGCCCTCAGGGCCACCGTTGCTGGCATGTGCCAGGCTTTCACCAAGGCCAGCTTGGCCTCTATCTTCACCTGTACCCATGTGGGGTCCGTCCCCCAAATTCCCTCTTATCTTCCTGCCATTCTCATGTCAGTCCTGTGGACCCTCCCAGAGCCTTCAAGGGAGCTTTCCCACCCACCTCCATCAGTCCTTTCTGTGAACTCAGTCTGCGTCACACAGTCCCCCGCTCGCCTGCTGCTGTGCCGTGTAGAGATGTACACTGCATGGACTTGTTTGTGGGTGCGTCTTGTTTTCCATCTATTTTTTGAACCTAGGAGCGAGGGTTTATACTGTGTCTGCATCCCTCAGCCAGGTACACAGCCAGCGCTTAGTAAAGGCTGTAGGTAGGAGGAGCTCTCTGAAGGGAGGGGAGTATGCTGGAGAGGGAGGGATGGGGCTGAGAGGTTGGCCCCAGCCTGTGGTGTTTTGTGCCCAAGGAAGTCGCCCTGGCCCTCCTTTCTCTATAAAAATTGTCTGGAAGCCGTGCCCCACACCCTCCCAGCCCCTCTCTACACTGACCGTGGTGTAGTAAAGCTGTCTCTCTCTACAGGAAGGTGACCTGCCACCAGATCTCATCTATAGCCCAGGAGCCTCATGGTAGGATCTATAGGCATCTGAGCAGATGCCACGGGAGGGGTCCCGGGAGGACAGACCTAGCCTGAGGCTGCTGAGACCAAGAGTCCTGCCACATAGGAGTGCCCTGGCAGATCAAGTAGGGTCAAAACACAAGCGACTTCAGGTGCAAACCTGCCCTGCTACAGAAGCTGAGAGCACCTCCTCCTGGCCCCAGCAGCCCCCAGGAGCTAGGACTGGGCAGGGCAGACACAGAACCCAGGACACACACATCTTGGAGCTATGCTGCTGTGGGGAGGGATTTTTCTTACTCACTCTTATTCTTGGGTTTTGGTGGCTTTTCCTCTGTGACATAAGAAGCTGAGAAGGCAGGGACCCAGCCTCCTTTTCTTTCTTTTTACTTTTTGGAGAGGGAAATGATTTCATTTTTATCATTCACAGATAACTAAAATATCCCAAACAATGTATAGATAAATTATAAGAATACAAAATAAATTTAGTTAAGGCACTTGATATTATATCCACATATAAAAGTTAGTCATATTTCTATCAGAAACAAATGGAAGTATGAAATTTAAATGATCGCAACATTCACAACATCGTACTTAACATGAACTACATAGGGGAAAAGCTTGAACAAAAGATGTGTACGTCTTCTATCTTAGAACTACAAATGTATCGAAAGAAAGTAAAGATAGAAATAACTGATCTATACCAGCCTCTTCTTCCGTCCCCTCCTCCTGCGCCATGGCAGGCTCAGACTTTGGGGGCATTTGTTTCTTCTGTCTGTAAGAAAGGATGATAATACTTGTCTTAAATGTTGACCTAAGAATTAAACAAAATAATGCTTGTAAACTGCTTAGTCTGTGCATTGCATGTAGGAAGTGCCATGGGCTCCACCTCTGAGCCCCCCAGAAAAGACTTTACTCCATGGAACAAACTGTGTGCCCAGCGGTCTAGTTTAAACCAAACCAGGACATGAGGCTCCAGCCTCCTCAGCCCTGTTCAAAATGGAGGTAATGGTAATGACCTCACGGGCTGGTTCAGTGAGGATTAACTGAAAGGATGTGTGTAAAACAGGACATGGCAAGTTCTCAGGAAATGTTATTTGCTAGCTGCTGCCGCTGTTACAGCAGCACAGAGCTGTAATGGGAGAGTGTTCCCTTTCACTTGAAGGTCAGTTCTTGAATCCCATGAAGTAAAATATTAACCAGGATTATTCGCAATGTAAAATTAAAAATTCTTCTGTCAAGTCCTTCTTCTGTTCAATTTAGCTCTTCATAATTTTTCAATTTTTCAGTTTTTTTTTTTTAGTTTCTGAAGGCTAGCAGGCTCGCCTCTGAGAAGTGCTTTCAAGTCTATTTTCAATATTGTCCTGATGAGAATGTGTAAGGAGATCAGAGGATGGAATAGGGATATTTTGAGGGACAGGAACAAGAAGGAACTGGAGTAGAGACCTATCAAAACTGGAATCATGAACAAGAGGCTCGTGTCATGTCTTAGGAGGTGGAGAAGCTGGGCTAGGTGCCTTCCCAGGGATCAAAGCCATCTGAGGCACAGCCTCACACTTGACCTTGGCCCTCACTGAGCAGACCCCTGCCTCTGACAACAGGCAAAGCCTTGCCCTTGTCACAGCAATAGGTTCTTAGTCACTAAAGGACTGTAACTAGGAAAGAGTAGGGATAGCACCCATCACCTTTCCCAGCACTAGGCAGGCCAGCTGGAGCACCTATCCTCTGCCTTGGGTCCAGAGAAAGCAACTGCTCTCACTGGGAGAAGCAGTGGGAGGAAGTTTCGAAATTATGTATCTTCTATTTGATTACTTCTGTTCACTTTCAGGCTAAAAGCAGACAAAATCACTGTTTTGAAGATGTCTGACTCTCTGGCCATACATCTGGGGTTCAGATAACACACACCTGGCTAGGAGGCAAGTCTGAGAAGGGGGGACTAGACAAAGGTGGAAAGGGCTGGACACTCCTTTTCTGGTTGACAGGATCATCATTCATCTTCCTTCTCACCTGCCTGCTGCTCCTCTTGTTCACAGAGCAGGCAGGCTCAGGCTTTGCTTGAGTTCCTTAATGGACTGTGTTCCGGGGCAGGAGTCTACATCTGAGCATTGAGTGTTGGTTGAGATGAAGAGCTTCTCAGCCCGTAAGTTTGCAGCTCACTATGCACTGCTGCGTCATCTTCCCTTTTGATCTGCTTTGGATCCTGTGTTGTTCCTTAGCATAACTGGAGTGGGTAAACCTTGCTCTTCTACATCTGGTTTTTGGAAGCAACCAAGACCCTTGGGCAGGCAAGTTTTACTGGGGCTCCTTTTCTACCTAGTGTGGGCTCTGGTGCAGGGAGGCCACCCACATATTAAATGTCAGGCTCATAACTTGACCTTAAGTCCTCAGACCCCAGGCTTTGCCACTGCTCCTCTGAGGACTAAAAACTGAGTAAGGGCTAGGAAGATTCTTCAACATAAATCTCAGGCAATGCTTGTATAAGACAGGGTTCTCCAGGAAAACAGAACTAATAGGACATGTATATATATGAAGAGAGAGAGAGGACTGGCAGAGGTGAAAGTCCAAAATCTGCAGGGTAGGCTGGCAAACTGCACACCCAAGGAAAAACCAAGGTGGCCTATGGGCAGAATTCATTAAGACCTTCGACTGATTGGACAAGACCCACCCACATTATAGAGAGTAGTCTGCTTTACTCATAGTCTACTGATTTAATTTTATCCTCATCTTAAAAGACACTTTACAAAAAAAGTAATGTTTGACCAAATATCTGGGTACCCTGGCGCAGCCACGTTGACAAATATATATTAGTAAACCATCTAACCATCACACCACTTTACATGTGAATAGACAGTTATGATGACAAAACCGTTTTTCATCTGTCCTTTCCCAGGACTGTCTAACAGCCTGTGGAATAAGTCATGGATGGGCAGGATTCATTTGATTCGTTTGATTCCTTTTATAAATTCATTGCACTGAACCCTGACAAGGTGCTGGGCAGGAGTAGGTCCTGAAGATACTGTGTCTAACAGGTTGCCTCTGTTCCTTTCCGTCTTGATAGTACAGTGGCAGATGACCTTGAATGAGTACTTGCCCAATGTGTCATTGCTTATTTAATCCCCGGGTGGTGAGTCTTGCAGAGGAACAAGTAGGACAACATGTGTACCGATGACTGGCCTGAGACCTGGCTGGGGACCAGCGTGGAGGGGCTGTCTGAGGTGGTTGTGCTCAGGCTGAGAGCTAAGGTTGAGTGGGGGAGGTGGTGGAGAGGAGGGTTGGGGGCTGAGGAACCATAGTGTGAAGGACTGAGATGGGACAGGGTTTGGCACATCAGAGACCAGGAGGGAAGCAGCTGCATGCATGGTTGTGCAGTGTGCAAGGGAGGATAGTTCTGTTTGGGGCTGAGAGGGAGCAGAAGCCAGATCCTGAGCCTTAGAATCCCATTGAGAATCTTTAACATGAAGGGCTCCAGGGAGCCCCTGATATGTTTTAAACAGGGGAGTACCATAAGCAGTTTGTCCTTTTGGACAAAGCTAGCATCTTTGGACTGCAGAGAATTGTAGGGAGGGAGGTCAGAGCAGATGTGAGACAGTCGATGTCCAGGGAGGACCATATGACTTAAGCCGAGGAAGTGGCATGAAGAGGACAGATTTAAGAGCATTAAGAAGGTGGAATCAACAGAGCATTGTGTTTGATTGGACCTGCGAGGTGAGAACAGGGAGGGATCAAAGGTGCAGGCAATTATTCCATTTCATAGATGGGGATCTGAGGCTCAGAGAGATGCAGGGATGTACACAGACCTACCCTGCCAATGAACCTGGCTGCAGCCAGGCCCGTAGGACTCCCCCATGGATACTTTTCTGGCTGGTTTTCTTTAATTCTGCTTCGTTCTGCCTGGCGCTGATAAAGCTTTAGCTCCTGTTTTGTGATCCACTTTGTGCCTTCTGAGTCCTTGACCATAGCTTTAGCTTTGACCCTGGGATGGATTAAGTTCTAAACAAGGACTGAGTGGTTCCCATCTGGCCCCAGACCAGGCCCTGACCCTGGCTACCCACTTCAGTCCTGCTCTTGGCCTCTGGTGAGCCCTGACCACACCTTTTGGCTCTGTCATTCTCCACAGAGACAGCAGGCAGCCACCCTGTCTCAGTGCAGCACTGAGCAGGCACACGTTACCCACAGCCAGCTCACACTGCTACGTACCCAGGGACCCAGGCCAGAGAGTATTCATGTTAATTATCCCACTTGGTAAACACAGACCCAGAGGACTGCAGTAGTGCCAACAGCAGAAAGGGTGTGGGCTTTGCAGAGGATGGCCCTGAGTCTGCACCCTACCCTGCTCCCATTAGCTGGGAAGTGAGTGGCCGTGGGCAGCCCACTTTCCCTCTCTGAACATGTTGTCTTACCTGTTCGCTGGCGATCACAGGACCTACTTTTCTAGTTGGATTCGTGAGCCTGTACTGACTCTAGTATGTATTAGGGACTCAATACATATAAGATCTCCTAATTTTCTTTACAGCCAATTTATTGAGAACTACTATGTAAATATAGATGTAGTATCCTTTGCTAGAATGCTAAAGGTGATACAAAGGTGATAGCTAGAGTCTCCCAGCGTGGCATCAGAATTTCTAGCACATTCTATTGCTCGTAGTAGATGTTTTGCAAATAAAAGGTCATGAGGGGAAAGAGAATTGCAGACACAGTTGGCTTTACTGCGCCTCACACTATCATGTTCTTAGAAGCATTTTTGCAACATAAAACAAAAATTCTAACGTAGAGGAATCCAATTCTAAAATGAAGCAGAGACACCACCTCATAGGTGAGTGGGAAGAGAGGATGTCTGGGAGGCTTGGAGCAGGGGCCCTCAAACTACAGCCCGCGGGCCACATGTGGTGGTGTGATTGTATTTGTTCCTGTTTTGTTTTTTTACTTCAAAATAAGATATGTGCAGTGTGCATAGGAATTTGTTCATAGTTGTTTTTTTTAACTATAGTCTGGCCCTCCAATGGTCTGAGGGACAGTGAACTGGCCCCCTATTTAAAAAGTTTGAGGACCCCTGGGACACAGTGACTTTTTATTTCCTTCTTGCCATGAATGCTGGGCATGTCACGGTCCATAGACCCTTCAGAAGTCTGAGGAGGGCAGGGAGGAGTCCCAGAAGGACTTTGTAAGCGTCTGCTCAGGCTGCCAGCCCCATTGCGGGGCTTCCTAGGCTGCCGGTCCTGGCGCAGAGGGAACTTCCATATTTGTGTCTTTGGAAATCACCATCTCCAGCTGGAAAATGCCTTCATTTCTGGAAATTCACAGGTCATCCTGACAGCAGTCAGTCAACTCTGACCTGCCATACCTGGGGAGTCTGAAGATGGGGAGAGAGACCACCAAGGGCGCAGACATGACAGACAGAGGTTTCAGTGAGCTCCAAGCACAGATGGAATTCTGTGGTCCAGTTTAGCAAATACTTAGTGTGTGTCGGGGCCGAGTGTGGCACAGTGGGCTAAGAATGCAAACCTCAGAGGTGTTCCTCAATTCCTTTAATAAAATGGGTCATTTCCACAATCATGGCAGTTGTGCAGCAGCCTGAGCACTGTATGTGGAGTCTGAGAGGGGGGAGTGTGGTTCTGGCGGCAACACTGACTCCATGTGACCTTAGGAAACCCCTTTTTCATTGCCAGCCATCCATAAAATACGAGAAGTAGACCAAATGCTGCCTAAGTCCTGCGGATTTCCCATGGCTCCCTCCCTTCCTCCCTCCCTTCCTTCCTTTTTTTCCTTCCTGAGAACATGTTATATGCAGCCCTGTGCTCAGCACTGCAGAATCAGCAATAAGGAAGAGAGAGGGTCCTTGTCCTATAGGGAGTTACAGCTCAGGACAGGGTCAGCCGCTGTCAGGGACCTCTGTGGTGGCTAAATTCTATTTCTCTCTGAACTCTGACTGCAAGAGTCTTGCCTCAGAAGACCAAGGCTTTTCCCTTCACAGCCGTCCTGAGGAATGCTCTTTAGCTTCCACAGGAGTTTCCAAAGAGGCAGCCCCCAGAGGAGTACAGTGGGCAGCTCTGAATGGGGAAGTGCTCTTTTGGATGAGACTCAGTCACATGGTCGAGGTCATGCGTCATTTTGAGGACAGGGGAGGGCTAGTGTTTTAAATCTATACTGAGTAGCACCCTTGACCTCTGATTTGCTCGGGGTTAGGCCAGGGGGCAGCAAGTCCAGAAATGAAGGTTTGGCTTGCTGTGTGACCTTGGGCATATTGCTTCCCCTCCTGAATCTCATTGCCTTCCCTGTGCTAGAAGAGTAGTGACACCTGCCTCTGACTCAGAGCGGCCGAGCCCCTACTGTGTGTCAGACACTGGGCCTGCATCACATCACCCAAGCCTCAGGAAACGTTGTGTCACAGGTACCATGGTGAGTGGACCAAGACCAGAGTCACACACATGAGTAGAAGGTGGCAGACCAGTGTCTCCAAATGCATTTGAACTTTCAGTGAGAAGGCTATTTAGGAAGGAGAGGCCTGCTCCACCCTTCCCATCCTTCCATCTCCTGTTCCTAAGGGAGTGTTCTGCCTTCAGGCCTGCTGGCCGCTGTGCCCTCTGTGCCCTTCTCGTCCTGTTTCCCTCCTCCCCATCCTTCCCAGCCTAGCACCTGCATCCCTTCTCCAGGAAACGCTCCAGGCCCCGTTCCTGGGCACTTGGTGCACAGTACTGAGTGCTCTGGGTGCCGGGTCTGGGGGACTGGTGACAGAGCTGCTTGGTTGGGAGGGCCCAGATCGGGCACAGGAACTGACAGGGAGATGCGAATTCTCTTCCCTTGGTGATGTCTAACCTTAGAACTCTTACCCTGTGCACTGTTCCACTGGAAGGTCCATAAAATTGTCTAGTCCAGCCCGGGCCCCCCACCTCACAGATGGGGAGACTGAGGCCCCTAGAGAGGAGGTGATTTCCTCAAGGTCACCCAGCAGGTGATGGTGGAGCCCAGAGGCCAAGCTGCTTTCTCTAACTTCCCTGGGAGGGATTTCAGGGCAGAAAACTCCTCTCTGCCTCCTGCTACCTCCCACTGGGAGAGGACTGCAGCCTCAGGCAGCCCTCAGGACAGACTTAGCTGTTGGTTCACCTTACATTGATTTCTGGAGCTGCGTGCGAGGCTAGGAGGTTTTTCAGTCTCCCTGGGTAGCTGGCAGTGGGGAGGGCCGAGTGCTGCCTCTCCTTCGCGGGCCCAGCCAGCCCCTTGCTCCACTCCCGCTCTCTTTCACCAGCCCATTCTGACATTTATTTGTTTACTTCCTTCACCATTTGTTCATCTAAGTGTTTATTCATTCGCTTATTTACTGACTCACTTGTTTATTGACCCACTCATTTAACAAGCAAACAGAGACCTATAGTCTCTCTAATTGGAGACACCTATAGTAATGCAGATGACTGCCGCCCACAGCACACGTTGACCGCAACACATAGTGACCACAACATGTGGTGACCTCAACACAGTGACTGCAGCATGTGGTGACCACAACACAGTGACTCAACACACGGTGACCACAGAACGGTGACTCAACACATGGTGACCACAACACAGTGACTCAACACATGGTGACTACAGTACGGTGACCACAGCACGTGACCACAATGCACGGGGAACTCAACACAGTGACTCAACATACAGTGAGCACAGCACAGTGACCACAGCACACAGTGACTGCAACACGGTGACCACAATGCAGTGACCGCAACACACAGTGACTGCAACACACAGTGACTACAAAACAGTGATTGCAACACACAGTGACCAAACACATGGTGACCGCAATACAGTGACTACAACACACAGTGACTGCAACACACAGTGACCAAACACATGGTGACCGCAATACAGTGACTGCAACACACAGTGACTGCAACACACAGTGACCACAACACACAGTGACTGTAGCACAGTGACCGCAACACACAGTGACCACAACACACAGTGACCGCAACACAGTGATCACAACACAGTGATCGCAACACAGTGACCGCAACACACGGTGACCACAACACACAGTGACCGCAACACACGGTGACCGCAACACACGGTGACCACAACACAGTGATCACAACACAGTGACCACAACACACAGTGACTACAACACAATGTGACCACAACACAGTGACCCCAACACATGGTAACCACAATACACAGTGACCTCAACACACACTGACTACAACACATGGTGACCACAACACAGTGACCACAACACACGGTGACCACAACACACAGTGACTGCAGCACAGTGACCGCAACACACAGTGACCAAAACACACAGTGACCGCAACATAGTGACTGCAACACACAGTGACCGCGACACACAGTGACCACAACACACAGTGACCGCAACACAGTGATCGCAACACAGTGACCACAACACACAGTGACTGCAACACAGTGATCGCAACACAGTGACAGCAACACATGGTGACCGCAACACAGTGATCACAACACAGTGATCGCAACACAGTGACCTCAACACACAGTGACCGCAACACACGGTGACTACAACACACAGTGACCGCAACACACGGTGACTGCAACACAGTGATCACAACACAGTGACCACAACACAGTGACCACAACACACAGTGACTACAACACAATGTGACCACAACACAGTGACCCCAACACATGGTAACCACAATACACAGTGACCTCAACACACACTGACTACAACACATGGTGACCACAACACAGTGACTGCAACACATGGTGACCACAACAAATGGTGACCACGACACACAGTGACCACACACAGTGACCTCAACACATGGTGACCACAACACAGTGACCACAACACACGGTGACCACAACAGAGTGACTGCAACACACAGTGACCGCAACACATGGTGACCACAACACAGTGACAGCAACACACGGTGACCACAACACATGGTGACTGCAAAACAGTGATTGCAACACACAGTGACCAAACACATGGTGACCGCAACACAGTGACTGCAACACACAGTGACCGCAACACACAGTGACCACAACACAGTGACCAAACACACGGTGACTGCAACACAGTGACCACAACACACAATGACTGCAGCACAGTGACCGCAACACACAGTGACTACAACACAATGTGACCACAACACAGTGACCACAACACACGGTAACCACAATACACAGTGACCTCAACACACACTGACTACAACACATGGTGACCGCAATACACAGTGACCGCAACACAGTGATCACAACATAGTGACTGCAACACACAGTGACCACAACACACAGTGACCGCAACACATGGTGACCACAACACACAGTGACCACAACACAGTGACCACAACACACAGTGCCCACAACACACACTGACTACAACACACAGTGACCGCAACACACGGTCACCACAACACACAGTGACCGCAACACAGTGACCGTATCACACAGTGACTGCAACGCAGTGACTACAACACAGTGGCTGCAACAGGCAGTGACCACAACACAGTGACTGCAACACACAGTGACTACAACACAGTGGCTGCAACACACAGTGACCACAACACAGTGACCACCACACACAGTGACTACAACACACGGTGACCACAACACAGTGACCACAACACAGTGACTGCAACACGCGTTGACCACAACACACAGTGACCACAGCACACCCTGAGAACAATTCATGGTGACCACAGTACACCGTGACCACAACACACTGAGAACAACATACAGTGACCACAACACACTGTGACCACAGGCATGGTGACTGTAACACATGGTGAGCACAACACATGGTGACCACAATCGTCAGTGACCATGACACACAATGACCATATAGCAGGTAGTCTGGGGAATACAGGAGCCCCACAGAGGGACCAACCAGGCTTCAGGGGACCCCTCCAGGAGCAACATCTAAGCAGGGCATCCACGGACAAGCAGCTGTTCTCCTTCCGAGAGGGGAGGAAGGACTGCCTGTTAGCTCCTAGTGTGGGTTTCTGGGGCTGCTTAGAACCAAACTGTGGCTCAGATCGAGTTCTTGGGTTTGTTTGCCCCTATCCCTGACTCTTGGTCACTGGTTTTCCCCAGTCTCCATGGGAGTGCAGAACGCAGGGGAGTCTGGCAGGCTGTGACAAGCCTGGCCTTTCTTTCCAGCCCTGTCTTGGCTGATAGTCTTCCCAGTTACTGTCTGGGTGTGCGCTTCCACACGGCTCCCCCATCCCTGCCGGCCTGCCTCAGAGGAGAGGATGGGGAGCTCAGAGGATTGACTTCTCATGAAGTCAATGAGAATTTCTTTACTGGGTAGGATAGCAGTTAAGGCCACTGTGTTTGGAATCAGATGGACCTGGGCTCAAACCCTGCTGTGCCACTCACTAGCTATGTGACTAGAGACAGGTCCCTCTGAACCTCTTCTCTTCTCTGTAAACTGTAGCTAATAGGATCTCACTTTCAGGTTGGTCGTGTTCCTTTATGTCCCCATTTTTAACGGACAGACATTTTTAACAGGTGTTTTCTTCTTCGCCTATTTGCTACACAGTTGTCCCCCTCTTGCAGTGTTCTAGACAGATAAAGCCACCACAGCCCAGCCACCGAGACAGACAGGTGAGCCTGTACTTCTCAGGTGTAAATAGGGCACTCGGGGGAGCCACAGAAGGCTCCAGAGAGAAGGTGACATTCTGAGTAGGCCTTCAAAGCTGAGTAAATAGAAGGCTTTTTTTTTTTTTTTCCTAAATCCAAGTAGTGACTCTGCCAAATTACTTTAACCTGACCTTCAGCTCCTCCAACTGCAAAATGGGAATAGTAATCATCACAAGAAGGAGACAGGGCAGTGCATGTTCCATGAGGGGTGGAGACAGCCCCTTCTCTCACCCACAGACGTGAAGGATGGATTTTCACTATGGCAGGAAAGATGGGCTAGGATCTGGGAGGGACGCCTTGGACATAGCGTCTAGCATCCCAGGCTCACCAGCTAGTGGCTTCGGGAATTCCTGCCCAAAGCTTGTGGAACTCTCTCTTCTCACCTCTGTGGCCCATAGTCTTCCAGGGGAGTCCTTGGCTTGGTCCTCCGTGTGCTGGACTCAGCCCCTGACTCCGGTCTGCAGGAGCTGTGGGTGATTTGGGCAAATCACTTAGCCACTCAGGACCTATTTCCTCCACTGCAAAACAGGAGAAATGTGCTTGCTTCATAGAATAGTTTTGAGTGCAAATGTTAAATTGGGTAAAACTCTTTGGCTGGTGCCCGAGATACGGTAGGAGCTTTCTAGACTGTGGCTCTTATGATCACAGCTGGGAGAGGAATAAGACAGGAAGAATCGGAAGAAGAAAAGGTAAAAAGATGACAGGACTTGGATACGGGAGAAAAGAGGCCAGGCGGGAAGGGCCGCCCACAAGCCTGTCTGAGCCTGCCCCAGCAGGCCCTTCAGCCGACAGTTTCCTCCTGCTTCCACTCCCTTCCCCTGTGTGAGATGTCATTCCTTCCTCTTCCACCTGTGCGCCTCCTCCTGGAGGCCTCCTTGACTGGCTCGTCCCCAGTAGTTAGCTGTGTCCACCCTGCATTTCCCATCGGTCACCCCACCCTGCATGTGCCCACACTCTGCGTGCCTCCTAGCCCTCGGATCCTCAACCAAAGTGCTGAGCATGTGGCTCTGTCCCCACCAGACTGGGAGCCCCTTGACATGGGGGCATGTTTGATCCACCTTTGTGCTCCCAGGGTGCCCAGCAGTAGTGGGTGCCTTCTAAAGGCCACTCACTGGGTGTTGGGATGCTGAAAGAGCAGACTGTAGAGGAGGCAGGGCAGTGGGGAGGCTTCTTTAAGGGCCGGGCCTCAGGGGCTCCCTCACCCTCTGTTGCTGACTGGGTTTCCCCCTGAATTCTGCAGTCCCTGCTGGGGAGGGGTGGAGCAGTGAGCCCGCACCAGAGTTGCCTTCCCCTCTGCTCTCCTCGGCAACTCCAGGTCCTTGCAGACCTGCAGAAATGGCCGTCCCCTCCCACCCTACACCCTCCTCCCCAAAACAAACACAGCCGCTGCCAGAGAGCCACAGCAGCCTGCAATGAAAAACAGGTGTCTCCCAGAGACACATCAGCCATGGCTACACAGCAGCTTGGGGTCACTGTCTGGGGGGCAGGGCTCACCCCACATGTTCAGCTCTCAAGATCTGGCCCAGGGTGTAGCAGCCCCCTGATGCCCTGTCACAGGAGACTGTGATGGACAGGACACGCTCCACCCGTCCCCACTCTACAGGAGCCAGGGAGTTCAGGTTCTGTCTGAACAGCTGGACACAAAGACCTGGCCTTTATTACCACCCCACTGTGCAAAGCACGGATGTCCTAAATCACCTGGCTTTGAATCCCTGCCTGACCCCTTACAAGTATCTCTGTCTTTCCTATTGGAGGTTTACTTTACTCATCTGTCAAATGGGTGAGGAAGGAGTCTGCTGTGGAAGGGGACTGAGCGAGGTAGCTTATAACTGCACAGGTGTGTGCATGACCCAGTGCAGGCCTGGAAAGGGAGTGTACGCACAGATGCAGGCCCCCGTGCCTCTGACTTCAGACTCCATCACTGATAGACTGTGAACTTTAGCAAGGTGTTTCCAACAGCAGGGGCCTGAGAAGAGTGTGTACCCTCTTTCTCCCTTCCTTGGCCTCCTGAGGCCACATTCTAGGAAGGTGCTTCTGGTTTTCAGCACAGGTTATCCCCTGTTCTGTACCTCCCCACTTTGCGGGGCAGTGCAGGAGCTGGGTGCAAAGTAAGGGGCTCCTGGAATGAATGAAGTCGACTCATGCAATGCCCCATCTGCCTGGAACACCTCTCCCCAGTTGCCTCATTCTCGTGTGCCAGGCACTGGTCCACACACTTGGAATGCACCAGAGAATAGGCCCTGCCTGCCCCTCCTCACACTCCCAGATGCCCCTTCCCCTGCTACACATATCTGCCTTCTGGCATTTGTCTCACAGTCCTGAAGCACGCTGCTTTCGTGTCTACCTTCCCTATGACTGAGTTTCTGGAGGGCAGGGACCTTGTCTAACCACCGCACTGGACACAGAGGACCATGCTGATTCACCATCACCCACCAGTATTCAGCCTGGAGCCTGGTGTGATCAGGCCCAGGCAGTGCCCGAATGACGGGCCCAGGCAAGCTCTGTGCCCCCCACTCCCCAGCCCTCCCAGGGAGGAAAACTCCCATCTCTGTGCTCCCACCGAGGCTCGGTTCAGATTCTGCTGACTCAGGCTTTCTTAACAGTGCCAATGGACACTCTCTTTCTCTCTATGGAGGGGGCTGGTCCAGACACTCTGGAAGATTTGGCAGTGGCAGGAGAGAGGGCCGGCGGGTGCCGGACTAGCTTTCTCTATTTGTATTGGAAGCCCGCTCCTTGTGTACCAGCAACTCACCCCTGATTTCAATTATCCAATTGCACACTGCTGCTAAAGCTGCCCACAGGCAAACGAGCTGGCTCCGGGCCCTTCCTTCCTTCATTCCAGCAGCCCCTCACGTTGCACCCAGCTCCTGCACTGTCCCCAAGGAGGACCCTGGTCCTCCCACAATGCAACATCTGTCCAGGTCACCAGGATGGGAGCGAGAGCCTGAGAGAAAAAGCAAAGGGGGAGGAAACTCCCTAAGAAAAACATTTGTGTTTGTGAGAGGTTTCAGGTCAGACCCCCCTCTTCCTGCCGCTGTGGTGTCTGCCTCACGCTTGCATTCCTGGGGCTAGTTCTGGCTGTCGGAGAGCTGGGCCAGGGGTCATTTTACCAAGGCAACTGCAAAGGAAGGCGTTTGTGATCTTTGGCCTTCTGGGACACAGGCAGGGGTCGGGACTCACAGCTTCACCTGCCAAGTGCCACAGTTTGTTTCAAAGGTAGATGATTTGCCCCCATTTCCAATTGCCATGTAGTGTGTTTGGGATACCAGAAATCTGCAAAGAATCTAGAAGCCCTCAAAGAGTCAGCAGTTCCAGCACCTCTTGTGGGCAGGCAACCACAGGGTTTATAAAAGACATTCGGTGGGCAGTCAGGTAGGACTGGGCTCCAGCCTGGCTCTGCCATTGACTCAGCTGCTGAACTTGGGCATATTAATCAAATGACTAAGTTTCCTCATCTATAAAAAGGCAACAATGATACCCCTTGTTAGAGTTGATATGAAGATTAAAAAAAGAAATGTTATTTTTCTGTGAAGACAGATAGATCTTTCCCCTCCTGTCCATAAGATTCTTTATTTTCTTGTTCATTGCTCTTTTCCTGATATTTTCAGTAAAAAACCACATGGCAGCTTCTCTCTTGAAGTCAGGTGATTGGCAGCTTGAGCAAGAAGGAAAAGAAGGGAGAAGAGAAGTAGGAGCCCCAAGACTGCTGTGCGAGGGGTTCATATCCATGGGGTGCTAACCACTGTGTGTATTCCTGTCCTGGCTCTGTGCTGGGGCCTCAAGGGACAAAAAGCAGCCATGCAGAGAGTTATCTATGAGACTCAGGTGGGGAAAGGTAGACTCCCTATCTAAAGACATAGGGCAGAATAGAGGCTAGGTAAGCAAACAGCTGGATTTGCCAGAATGAATTTGGTGCTTCTCTACCACTAGAAATCGTCTCATTCCTAATGGTGCAGAACACACTTGGGTCACTCCCAAGTAGCCCTCTTCCAGCAGGATAACCACCAGGAACCATATTGGCTTGTTCTAGCCAAATCGTTCCCCAGTCCCAGACAGTTTAGATGAAAGGCTACACCCTCAGCAGTGTTCAGGCATGCCCTGAAAAGAGTGGATCCAGTCTAAAGAGGGGGGTTCTAGTGAGCCAGAGCTGGGCCAGGCATGGAGAGTTTGAGAAGCTTGCAAGGACAATGTCACTTTCTCCAGATGTCTGCAGGGCTATCCAGGAGCAGAGGTGGAGCTGGGCCTGGTGGGGAAACAGGTGGAGTGAGGAAGAGCCTTTCCTGGTCAGAGCTGTCTGGAGACTCTGGCAGTAGTAACCTGGGGAAGACATGAGGATTCTGGATTAGCAGTGCTGTGGGACAGCCCTGTGCTGCTTCCTAGGACAGTGGTCCTGAACAAGGAATTTCTTCCCTCTCAGCCTCTATCAACCCTGTCCCATGGGGATAGTCACTGTGCGGGAATGGGAGATGTTTCCCTGACCGCTTCTGGGACACGGTGGGCCTGAGAATGGAGTTTTCCCAATTGTGCAGGGCTGGGCACACGGAGGGGCCAGCCAAAAGTGACAGAGACACCACCCAGTGCCTCCCCAGCCTTTAGGCTGCCCTCCTAAGCCCTCCCTGCATACAGTAAATACTTTCTCAATGAGTTAAAACTCCACTGCTCCAGGCAGTGTTGTTACAAATTGTTTTTCCACCAGAGTACATACTGGATTTTCCATGCCACCTCCAGCACATTTTCGGGAAATCCCAGGTGGTGGTGATGAAGGCTAAAGACCCTCCAGAGAGGCCGAGGCCCCTGCTAAACCAAAACCAAAAGATGGCTGGGTTTTATTTAATCGTAAGTACATATGAGTCTCAACCTTTGAATACTGGAAAGGGGGGAAAAAAAAAAAGGGCTGGGCAAACCAAAAAAACACACACATCGCTTTGCTTTGGAGGTAATTACTCTGAATTCAGTTAAACCAGCCTGCTCTAGCTAACTAGATTAGTTTACATCTTGTGGTAGAAAAAGAAATACAAATTACTTAGATTGCAATAAACCATGTTTTTCTAACTAAATAGATTAGTTTATATCTTGTGGCAAGAAACAAGGAGAACGCCTCAGAAATGCCTGTTGCTTTCCATGGCCCACTCATTCAGGGAAGTTTGTTTTCTATGTGACCTCTGGCCTCTGACCCCTGCTCCTTCCTTGGCCCCTTCCTCCAAGAGATGTAAAGAATTGGGCCTGGGCGGTGCCTGTGGCTCAGTGAGTAGGGTGCCAGCCCCATATGCCGAGGGTGGTGGGTTCAAACCCAGCCCCGGCCAAACTGCAACAAAAAAATAGCCGGGCGTTGTGGCGGGCGCCTGTAGTCCCAGATGCTCAGGAGGTGAGGCAAGAGAATCACGTAAGCCCAAGAGCTGGAGGTTGCTGTGAGCTGTGTGACGCCACGGCCCTCTACCGAGGGCAGTAAAGTGAGACTGTGTCTCTCCAAAAAAAAAGAATTGGGCCTGGGAAAAAGAAAAACAAAACCATATCCAGCCCAACTGCGTTGATGATGAAGCTGCAGTGCTGGGGTGTGGTGTGATCCACACAGATTCCACTTGCTCCAGTGAACGTTTGCTCTGTGTCTGCTGACGTGCATGGGAAAGAGGCAGGGCTAGCTTCACAGGGTGACACCTGCCTGTCACCAAAGCCCTGTGGTTATTTTAATGCTCTTCTGTCACTATTTTAAAATTCTAAATAATTTATGAGCACAGGGGCACCTCATTTTCATTTTGCACTGGGCCCTGCAAATCATAAACCGATCTGGGTGGACGGGGAAGGACAGAGATAAGACGAGGATAGAGGGCACAGGGCTGCCCTCTGAAGCTGTGGCTTTGGAGGGAACACAGGGCCATCATATGAGCCCGTGAGCTCCTGCTCAGGCAGGGACCACATGAGACCCATGTCTGAAGCTTTGTCCATCTGTAGGTGGTGTTTGCAGAATGGCTGTTTGCCCATAGAACTGATGGTGCATTGTCCCAAGTGAGTCCAGCAGCTTCAGTGACTTGAGGATTCTTTGACCTGTGACCAGTACCAGCCCACCTTCTGCAGAGATGTGTCCTGGAGGGTGTGGTGTCTCTCTTATGGCCTAAGCAGAGTGGGTCTGCAAGAGTCACCCCAGGGGAGACAATGAATTTAACCAACAGAATGCCACCCAGGTAGGGCATCCTTACCTCATTAAATTGTCAACAATGACTCTATAAGGCTCTCAGAAGCAATGTGGATTCAATCTAAGGGTAGAGTGGCTTTGTATTAGACATTTATATTTGCCCTCATGTATAAGTCCCGGCTGGGGCTGGCACTGTGCCCCAGAAGCTGTGAGGGATCAAGCTCCTTTCACTTCCCCACCATCACTGGGCTCTGTCTTCCATCCAAGGTGGCTCAGCACTCCTGCTGTGGGCATTCCAGGCCTGGGGAAGCAGAAGGGCAGAGCCTGATTGCACCCGCGGTTCTGCTCACATCCCATTGGCTGCAGCTCACAATGCTCACATCCCATTGGCTGCAGCTGGTCTCTCAGCCACACTTAAGTGAGAGGGAGGCAGGGAGATGGGCTCTCTTCTGGGGTGCCATGTGTGGGCTGACAATGAGGGCTTTTATTTCTATGGAAAAAGGAGAGAATGGACGTGATGGTAAAAGCATGCTCTATGCCATATGAGACAGGTATTTTTATCTTTGTTTTGTGGACAAGAAGATGGCTCAGAGAGAGAAAGGGCTTGGCCCAGCTCTCACAAAACACTCCTGCCTGCTCTCACTACTACACTCCTTTATTCAGGGCTTTGGGCTTCAGGAGTACTCCTGGACTCCTGGACTAGGGGGCCATCTTCCCAGAGCAGGTGCCCTGCTGGCTTTGCGGCTGAGGGTCACTAACTCATCCTCATACCCTCTAAGTGACAAGGTAATTGCTACTCCCCATGGCCATCCTAGAGCCTTGCTGGTTACTGACTGCAATAATGACCAGACTGTCCGGGGCAGACAGAGCTGTGGGGCTGGAGGAGGGGTCCCCGATCCAGACTGGGGAGTCAGGAAGGGCCTTCTGAGGAGGCCATGCTTTAGGGAAGTCCATTCTAGAGGATAGGTTGCAGTTATTGTCTAGCTCTAGCATTTGACCTCGGGCAGGTTACTTAACCTCTCTAAACCTCAGTTTCCTCACCTGTGACAGTTATAAGAGTACTTACCTCATACGGTCAAAGTGAGAATTAGAATACGGATGTCAGTTATCATTAAGAGACGCCAAGCAGAAGGGACAGCAGGTGCACAGGCCCCTTGGAGGAAGACTGAGAGTTGGAAGTCAGGGGCAGAAGGGGAGGCGAAAGAAGCCAGACAGACCTTCCTGAACATCCAGCCCCTCCCGCCGACCTAGATTCAGGCACTGCAGCTCAGGGAGTTAAGTAAGCCTGCTCCGTCGCTGGAAACCGCAGTTCAGACAGCACTGTTGGAGAAACAGTCTCCTCGTGTAGCTGGAACTGGAAAAGGACCACAAGGGGCAGGGGCTCCAGAATGCGGGGACTGCCCTGTCCCCACAAGGTCTGCGCATGTGACATGAGGATCTGAGCCCCTGCACACCCTGCTGCCACCCAAATGGGGCCCTGATGGGACTCGTGTGCCTGGGCTGAAGAATGGGCCAGAGAGGCATGAAGGAAAAAGAACTGCAGACAGGATGCAGGAGGGAAGGGGAAATGAGAGAAGGGAGCGGCAGAGAACAGGAGCCCGTGCAGACTGAGTGCTCGTGCCCAGGTCCTCCCCTGTGATGACGTGATCCTCGTA
This sequence comes from Nycticebus coucang, assembly GCF_027406575.1. Classification (NCBI taxonomy): domain Eukaryota; kingdom Metazoa; phylum Chordata; class Mammalia; order Primates; family Lorisidae; genus Nycticebus; species Nycticebus coucang. The sequence goes on along the minus strand of NC_069801.1, from coordinate 44,220,872 downwards.
GGGACTCTAGAGGTGGGAGGAGGAAGCCCAGTTACAGATGAGGAGGCTGAGGCTCAGAGGACTTCACCACTGCTCTGAGTTCGCCCAATCAACCATCTCATTGCAACATTTTTTCTCTTTTTCTCCTTTAAAAAAACAAACTAGACTAGTGTGTATTATTATGTAGCATGTCATCACTATAAAAGGCAAAAACCAAAAATGTTTTAATTGCACTCTCTGGTGGGACAACCACTGTTAACATTTGATATCTATTCTCCTAGACATTTTCCTTTGCAAATCTGCCTCTCTCTTTATATGTGCGTATAGATGAATACATAGTTGTAAGAATGGGATCGTTATACCTAGTCTGCAGAAACCTCCTTTATGCAGTTTACCATATATTAGGAACATCTTTCCCCTCCAGTAAATACATATCCGTGCTATCATTTCTAAAGCCTACAGAGTACATTTAGATCATTCCCAAGTTTCCACAGTTTGATGGGAGAGAATGTTTCTCAGGTTACTTTTAACAGGAAAGGTTAAAGAAACCCACAAAATTTGGATGGGTCGAAGAGGCAAAACCTTTAATTAGTTCCTCTTTCCTCATCACACCCACACCCAGGGGCCCCAGTTTGCCTTACCAGGTGAGTTCTAAGACATTTTGCCTCTGGTGAATCCTGGAGTTCCTTGAATGTATTGCCAGAAGAACCCTCACAGTTTATTTCTTTCAGTCAGTTATTACCAGAAGAGAAGCAGGTCAAACAAAAAACATCGTGAAAGTTTCCTACCAAGCCGGTTTCTAGAATAAGGATTCCTTCCTCTGCTTCCCTCGTGTCTCCAGGGGCCTGCTATCCTGTCCTTTGGGGAACCAGCTTCTCCCTCCTGACACGGTATTAGTAGGAAAACACCAGCCCCAAAACATCATACAGATCAGGTTCAAATCCCAGCTCCCTTCTGTATTTCCCAAGGTTACCTTAGGCCCTGATTCATGTCTGAGCCTCAGTTTCCTCATCGGGAATGTGAAAGGTGCCTGGTGGGTGTAGGACACAGCCTTGGTACTCAACAAATAATTTTCGATATTATGTTAATTCTTATTCTCAGAAGTCTTCTTTAACAGAGGTGGGCCCACCTGTTCTTGGTTTAATATCTACTTTAGTCAGTGGTTTGAGGAGAGCTAGAAAAGCAAATCCTGTGACCATAAGACTCCCTTGTAAAAAGCCATGTTAGTAGCCCAGCCCAACAAATGAACAAATCCCTGGTCATGAAAGAAAGTGTTTCTAATAAGCATGAAAGTGTATTTGCCAAGGCAGGCTGGACCCGGCAGCCCCAGCTGCTGGAGGTTATAGCATTCCGGCCGAATAGCTGCACTTCTGTGCCTGGAACATGTGCATTATTAGAGCCAGACTTGCCTCTCACCCCCTACACACACCAGCCCCCGGCTGGTGCTCTTCCGGGCTGCCCGTCCTGTAGGAAGGAGACTTCTAAGTCTACCCCAAGGGCTGGACCATCAATGTCCTGGGAACTAGCTGAAACTGGGCAGGCCAGAGAGGGACCAACAACACAAGCGATTGGTGCTGGCCGGTCCCTCTGCTGAGCTCCTGGCTGCCCTCACGAGCCAGGCCAAGAGACTTGTGTTTTCTTTGCTGCATTATTAAGCTGTCATTTGCTTTTAAGGTTCCTGGACCTGTCATGATACAGGCCATCCTAGCCAACATTCTGGGCCCCTGTTTCTTTGAACTGCAGGGGAAGCTGTAGAGAAATTCCGCTTTCCCTGTGGTGTGGTTGACAGCCAGCTGACAGCCCCCAACCAGGCTGCTACTGAGTGGGGCTGCAGCAGAGCTGGTCTGGACTTGGGGAACCTCCCTTGGGGAGGTTTGATGGAGCCCTGGTGTCCTGACACTCTACCAGGGAGAGTAGAGCTGAGCAGATGGGAAGGAAGGCCAGCTCAAGACTGCGCTCAGAATCCCCAGTTCTTAGAAAGGCACAATCTCGCCATGGCTAGGAGCTTGGAGCCAGGGGCAAGATGGCCTGGGTTGAACCAACTCTAACATGTGCTGGCTGTTGACTTTTGACAAGTTCCTTAACCTCTCTGAGCCTAAATTTCCTCATCTGTGAAATGGGGGAAAATAACAGTATCTACCTCATAAGATTATCAAGATTAAATGAGTTACATGTGTTTCTTTCATGAGCCACACAAAGCTGCGAGCCTGTGGCCAGGACACGGTAGGCACCACACGATGTAGTGTCACTGCTTTTCTTTCACGGGTCCTTTAGCAGTGCTACGGGGGGGCATGGCAGCAGCAAGCTCTCAGAGCTGGGCCTCAGGAAACCTGGCTTCCCATCCAGCTCTGCCACAAGCCTGTGCTATGGCCTTGGGCAAGTTTGTGCCGCTGCTGTAAAGCAGTAATGTGGTTTTCAGCCAGGGCTGGGGATTTGCTCCAGTAAGAGTTGCCCCAGAATGGGACAGAACTCACGATACAGGTATCTTCACCTGCAGAACCAACCTATACTCTTTGTCTCCCCTGTCTGCTTCCTAACCTGCATGCTCCTCCACACCCTGTGTGTTCCACATCCCGGCCGTTCTTACCTGTTCTGATCTTTTAATGACCTCCTGGACCTTGACCCATTACTGCATTCATCCCACTTGTCTTTCAAGGTTAGATTCAGACCCCTTCTCCTGGAGGAAGCCTTCCCTCGTTTCCACTCTGTAAACATCCTGTCCCCACTTCTGCAGATTTCAAGCAATGTTATGCTCATGTGAGGTTCGGGGGAAGGTGCCCGTCTCTCTTCTTCCCTAGAGTGGGCTCTATAAGGGAGCTGAGTTGTGGATTCAGCACACAGAGGTGTGCTCAGCAGGTATGGGCAAGGGAGAGTGCCCAGAGCAGGAGGCAGAGGCAGGAGATTGACCTGACCCCACCTGACCAGGGGAGGCAGGAAGATCCTGTAGCCTGGCCTGGCCCAGTCTCTGCCACTCTGGGGGTTAAGGGGGTTAATCAGAGTTACAGGTGATCAATAAATATTTACTGGGTGTTAAGTTTTCAGCTTAATGCAGGATTTAGCAGCCGTTCTCCTTTATGGTAATGAGACACATTGCAACCCTGGGGGATTTGGAGAGGGAGCTCTCTCCACCTGCCTGCAGACCCACCCCCATCACAGGCTCTAAGGCCCCTAGCCCGGATGGCTTTACTTTCCCTCTGCCTTCTGGAGTCTCAGCTCTTGACTCCCTCCCAGGCAGTTCCCAATGCTCTCTCCTCACAGAATCCATTCCTTATCTCTGTGCCTGGCTCTGTGCTGGGCACCAGGGACACAGCCATGATGCAGACAGAGCTCCCCCAACCTCCATGGAGCCCCTACCTGAGAAATGATTTCAACTGTTTTTCTTACTGCTTGGCAGCTGGGTCACCAAGACCCTGAGGCTCAGCTGGGTGTCTGCAAAGGCAGGGACAGAGGGTGTGCACAAGCCCCTAGACCAACGGTTCTCAACCTGTGGGTCGCGACCCCTTTGTAACAATGAAAATACATCCTGCATATCAGATATTTATGATTCATAACAGCAGCAAAATTACAGTCATGAAGTAGCAATGAAAATAATTTTATGGTTTGGGGGTTACCATGACATAAGGAACTGTATTAAAGGGTCGCAGCATTAGGAGGCTTTAGGAAGGTTGAGAACCACTGCCCTAGGCATAAAGTATGCAGAAGCCCCCAGGCACAGGGGTGCAGGAGTCCCTAGGCATAGGGGTGTGCTGAAGACCCCAGATAATGGGGATGAAGGGACCCCACATGTAGGCTTATGCAGGAGCGCCTAGGCACAGGAGTGTGCTGAAGCCCCCCCGGCATTGGATGCACACCTACAGACATCACTGTCTAGAAAGCGACACATAAATAGGCCACACTACCCACAGTGGGTGTTGTGACCAGAGGAAGCAGGATTGTGGGGTACAGGAGAAGGCATCTCATTCAGCCTGGGAAAGGCACCTTCAAGGAGGTGAATCTTGAGGTGTAGCCAAATCCCAGAGGCATGAAAACATCTGTCCTGTTTGAGCGACCAGTATGAACTTGTGGCTGGACTGGTGCAGTCTGTTATGGTAGCCTTGGCTACACCTAGCTATTTAAATTTGAATTGATTAAAGCTAAACCAAAGCCTCAGTCTCTGTAGCTACATTTCAGATACTCAGCAGCCACAGGTGACAGATGTGCTATACAACCTGCAGGGTCACAGGGAGTGCTGTTGGCCTTGGAGTGTAGAGCAGCGGAGGATGTAGAACGTCTGCTAAGGACACAGGACCTCTTTCTGTGGAGGGGCCTCAGTTCTTCTCCAGACTTCATCTGCCCCCCTGCTTGGCAGTCACTCTGGTACACGGAGGCTGCCTGTTTATAACAACATTTTATAAGCCTGTATTCTATGCCCCATAACCTGGTTTACTAGACAGGCATGTACCTAAAAGCCTGGTTTCTGGAGAAGGAAGGACTGGAAGCCTCTTCAGTCATCTGAAGGCTGAGAAATTCCAAGGATCCCATGAGCAGGTGCATAAGAAGGGCACCTGTGCTCCAGTAAACTCTCAGTGAAGACTAGTGAGGGCCAACCAGGGAAGGCACAGCTTGCAGGAGGTGTGGTGGGAGTTGTTCAGCAGTTCAGGAGCAACAGATGCTAGGGCAGCCAGGGGAACCAGCCGGGTGAAGGTTGTGCTGGGGTGTGGACCGGAGAGTGGGAGACAAGATCCAGAGGAAGAGGCTATAGCGGGGCGAGTGCCTGCCTATTACTAGGGTGTTCTGTGCCTCCTTGCCCCACAAATCAGCGTCTCTCTCTTCCATACACAGTTTTCCAGGGTCACCTCCTCTGGGAAGCCTTCCATGATTGTCAGGGAGTCCCAGTTGCCTCTCATCCTGAATTTTCACATGGCTCTTGTCCCGCAGACACATCTGTCTCCCTAACCAGACCCTGGCTTCTTTGAGGGTGCACACCTTCCTATCTTAACATGCTGCTCCTTTGGCCTGAACCACTCTTCCCGTGAGGCCGCCCCACAGTGGCGTTCCATCTGTGTTGGCATTACCTGCTGGTGTTGGATGGGGACCCGGTGGTCGTAAAGCCATGTGTGGCCTTCTAGGTCCTTAAGTGCAGCCTTTGACTGAATCCAAATTTTATGGAACAAATCCTTTTATTAAAAGGGGTGCAACAGAGAAAGATGAAGCTTTTCTTGCCTTATTTTGTACTTAAAAAAAGAAAAAAAAATTTTTTAAAGAAGAATCTTGAAATCAGAAGGCCACAGATTCCCTGCCCCAGCTAGACCATGAATGAGCTGCTAGAATACAGGGGTAATTATTGTTTGGCTCTCTAAATATCTGATAAATGAATGAAGTCAGGATGGTGGAAGCTGTCGCATGGTAGCCAGGCCTACAGGCAGAGCACTTGTGTGCAGATAGAATCAGGCGAGGGGCTGGGAAGGGCTGCTGCTGAGCTGTGCTGCTAGAGCGAGATCGTGTCCCCTCCGTCCTACCCAAGCAGACTCCCAAGGAGGGGAGCTCCTGTCTGCCTCTCATGGGCTCCATGTTTCCTCTGTCAGACGGGCTCTTCCCCCGTGCACATTGCTGCAGAGGAGATAATGGCAGATCCCTTTATTTCTTGGGCCGGCTTTCAAGCAGAAGGACTTGCTCAAAGTGCCACTTGGTAACTCATGCAAATTGTTCCTGACAGCCCTGCAGAAGGGCAGGCCATCTGTCTTGCCCTTTCGCAGGGCGGAAGAGGCTGAGAGGAGAGATATTGGGTTTCCACTTTAGCCAATACTTTGATGTTCAAAGCTGTTTAATATTCATTAAACCAGTCCTTCAGTTGTAATTGCAGTCATTACCCTCCCTTTTATGATTGTCTGTAAATGTTATGGGACAGACGGGCACAGCTATCCTAATGACGGAGGGTTTTGATGATGCATAAAAGGTTGAATAGAAACCCTTCAAATCTGTCTCCTTACTCCTTGGCGCCCCCTCCTATCCCTTTCTGCTTTCTTCCCTCTTAAAAGATGGTGTTTGGATTGAGAGAGCAGAATGGCTTCAGGAGTGTCATGGTTAGTTAATTTTCTCTAGACAAAAAAATGCTCTCCCATGGTCTCAGACTGAACCCCAAATCCCACACACCCTGGGCCTCAGCCTTCGGTCAGGCACAAAGCCCTGAGGCCTGGCCGTTATCTGAGTTGTTAGCACCAAGGAAAGAAAACTAGTTTTGTACTTCCTCCCTTTAGAGAACACAGACTTTTAAAAGCAGGTTTGGCCCTCAGAGGTGTAGTGCTTTTGGTCTGTGGAGGCCTGGGAGCTGCCTTGGGGAAAATATACAGGCCTTTGTCCTTGGTGTCACACTTGCTGGGTGCTGCCACCTTCTAGCTGCATGACTGGGGCAATTACTGAACCTGTCCAGCGTTCAGTTTCTTCATCTGTTAAGAATAAGAAATTATAAACCTACAGGTGGCATTTTGTGGTGCTTGGTCCCACTAAGTAACAGGTGTAAAAAATGTACGAGAGCAAGTCTGCAAGTGTCACACGCCCGGCTCATGCCTGCTGGTAGCACCCTGCCCTGAGTTCCTGTGGGCGCAGGCCAGCCCTGGATTAGCACCACCTCTTTTGGAGACAGAGGATCACCGTAGGCTGCCGGGGACTGTCATTTGAAGGGCATGGAGGCCTTTGCCTGCCTCTCCAGCCCTGTCTCCAACATGCCTCCTCTTCTGAGCCTCCCCAATGTCACAGGTGAGCTCTCTGGAAGCAGACTTTAGGTTGTTTCCTGTGCATGGTTATTAGGGAGACCCTTGGGGGTGAGAAGAGGAAGCAGATTGGGCAGAGGGAGAAGTCAAGCTGAGCTACAGGTTTGAGTGCTTTCCCGTGGGGAACTTTGGCTCTGAAATAGCTGGCTGGGCCTTTACCTACTTCCTTGATCCATCATTGGATACAGATCTCACTGGATGTGGGTCACTCATGGAAGGTTGGACCTTAAACAGATAGCCCTACAGCTGAGGTGAGCCTGGAAGGAACCCACAGTTGAAGGTTGCATTCTGACAGCACTGCCAGCAGCCGGGCAGCAGGCCTTCTCCCGCATGGCATCACCCTGTCACCACCACCAGGTCTCATCATCGTCCCTAAGCACTTCCCTTGGAATGCTGTATCTATCCACACCCCCGACCACGACACAAACACAGAAGGGTTATCTCATCTTTCTTTCTTCAAAATGTTCTAACACTACCTCCATCAGAAAGTCCCCCCCCCCCAGCTCTCCTCCCACCCATCAGAATAAATTGCTTCTCTGGCTGCTCCCACCATTCATGGGTGGAGTTCCAGGAAATCAGCTGAGGATCCTTGTTTGTAACGGAGTAGGTCTCAGTAGTGTCCAGGTGGCCTTGGCAGGGCATTGGTTATTGGGAAAGGGTTGTTTGTAAGGGTCTGAACCAAAAGGCTGGCAGGTCCTTGCCCTATAGGTCTGTGATTCCCCAGGTCCCACTCTGGGTGGCCTGCTGCTCCAGGTGTGCGTGTGCACCTTAGAGAACGTGGAGGGGCTTCTCCGTGCCTGTAGGAGGTCCTTGGGGGTGCTTGACTTGCTGAGACTCATATGCATGCCCAGCTCTGGGGGGCAGCAAACAGAAGAAGACTCTGACCTGTGCACACAGAAACCCCGGCCTGGAGCAGGAGTGAGCGAGTACAGAGACAGAGGGATGTACAAGACAAGCCCTTCTGGGCCCAGTTCAGGGTCACACCATCCAGCAAGGCTCAGTGGGCACTTGCTGATGAATAAGTGGGTGACCGGGGCCTTCTCCAACAGCAGAGGGATACACGTAGATGGTGAAGGCAGTGAAGACTTGTCTGATGAATGAGGGAGTCAATGAAGGAGCATGCAATGTAAAGACCTCTGCAACTGAGTAAAGTAGATCCCCAAGCCCTTGTCCCAAACCTTTGAAGCCACATTTATTTCAGAATTGAGAATGTTCTAGCTGCTAGAAGGTAAAATGGTACATATCCACACATTATTTAATGGCTAGGTGGAGCTTGGAGCAGCACCTGTAATTAGATACATAAACATTTGTGTGGCAAAACATGAATAGTCACAAAAAGTGGGATAGATCAAAACTATACATGGCCTCATGTAGGTTGGTTCAGTTCAAGTTCCCAAAGACCTGTGGTACTCAAGAGCTTCCTGGATTTCAAAGTTGTAGATGAGGGAGTGAGAGTCTATATTACCAACAAGGTCCTTTCTGGCTTCAGACAAGTCCCCTCGAAGGCAGAGAATACCCAGCTTGCTCCTGACAATGCTGCCCGGTGTCTCCCTGACTTCCCTTCACGCCCTAAGCTGAGCCTCAGCTCCCCACGTCCGTCCTTTCTCTGTGTGTGCTTTCCCTGCCTCCAGGGTGAACCTCTGCCATCCTGAGGTCAGTCAAGTGGGAGGCTCAGAGCAGGTCTAATCACACATCATTAGTCCTAATGGCACCTAAGTGAGAGGGCAGTGGCTTTTATCAGAGGACAGCCAGAGCAGTATGGGCTCAAAGATTGGGGGCAGCCCAAACAGGCTGTTGTTCCTGTTTTTCGGTCCATCATTAGCGGGGCTCAGGGCTCCAGTGCTGTCATAGCCCCCGAAGTGGCAAGTTTCCCCCTCTGCATTCCTCACCAGGATGACCTGGCCTGGGGTCCAAGACAACCTGCTTCTGTACGTGGATTCTTCCTTTCCTACATTTGCTAATTCATCCATTCACTCAGCAGAAACGTTCTGAGCATGTCCCAAATGTCAGCCCACTGTGTCTTGGAGGAAGTGGCTATCCAATGAATTGGGACAGTGGAGATACTGAAGGAAAACTCCCACAGAATAAAAGTACATTTCAGTTATGTTTTTCTCATATCAGGCCAATATCGGACACTCCTGTTTGTATAGGATGATCCGTTTTGTGAGATGTGTTAGTTTAACCCTTACCAGTAACCCCTGCTGTGAAGAAGTCATGGTCAGCCCCATCTTAAGAATACAGACGGGCTCAGAGAGGCAGGGTAAGTTGGCCCCAGCAGCTGGTGCATTAGGTTCCTGCTCCCGCTGGACAGACAAGCAGGCCAGATGTGTGTGCACGTGTGTATGCATATGCAGGTGTGTGTGTGTGTGCATGCACATGTGTGTTGTATGGGTGAAGGGCAGGGAGGAAACTGAGCTGGGATGAGTAAGGTTTGTGCTTGGGAAGAAAAATAGTAAATGTGAGACTTGAGATATGGTGGGCCCACCTTGCCTAAAGGACCTTTTTACCAAAATTTCCATCAAAAACTGTCTACCCTGCCAGCCACCCTGCAGGGGACTCTGCCTGCGGAACAGCCTCTTCTCTAGACACACCTCTGACCTGCCGCTCTAGCCACACTGGCTTCTTTGCTGTTTCTCGGATGGGCCAGGCTTCGTCTTATCTTAGGGCCTTTACTCTGGCTGTTTCTTAGGCCCTGAACACGCTTTCCTCAGGATGCAACATGGCCACCTCCTCCATCTCCTGTGTGTCCTCAATTCAGGGTCACCTTTTCAATGACCACTCCGTTGGTCACTCTGTTAAAACTGCAGCCCTCGTGCTCTGCTCACTGGGCCCCTGTTCCTGCTCTACTTTCTCCTTTTCTGCAGCATTTCCCACTATCTAACATGTTATATAATTCACTTGTTGGGTGTTTTGCTTATTGTATGTCTTACCCCTTCACATGCAATACACTGTGAGATCCAGGAGGCAGGGCCTGGGTCTGCTGTATGCTGAATACCCCAAGTACCGAGAACAGGGCCCAGCACATAGCAGGGCACAGCATATATTGTTCTGATGCCTTAGAAATTTCACTTAGTGTGTGTGTGTGTATGTTAATTTTCTTTTCAACCTCGCTGATTAGATTAGTAGCTCTGGGAGCTGAGTGAAATATCTCAGTTTTTGCTTTTAACATCCTGATGCATGGTAGGGTATGAGAAAATAAAACTAGCATTGAATACCTACTGTATGCTGCTTTGATAGGCACTAGCTTGTTTAATCTTCATGACAAGTCTTTTCTAAATGAGTTGCCACAATCCCCAATTCTCAGATGAAGAATCTAATGCCAATAGAGAGGGAGTTTCTCCTCTAAAAAGTGGCAGTACCAGGATCTGAATCCAGGTCTATCTGAGTCTCAACTGCATTCCTGAGGCTGAGAGGTGAGCCATCTCAGAGCAGGTGAACTCAGCCAGTGGGCAGGATCCCAAGCCTAGGACCACAAGCCTACCTGATTTTAGTGGACTCATAGGGTGGGACTCTAAGCCCACTCTCACTACAGTATCTTTGGGAAGCAGATCCTGGCATCTGAGACCTCTTCCATCCCCACCTCCCCACCAGGGTCCCTGCTTGTATTCCCCAAGGAAGTTTAGATAGTGTGGACCACGGCATTAGAGCCCAGATAGAAAGAACCATGCTCAAGGTCACACTCAGAGGGAGCCCTGGCCTGCTCTATCAGGGCAGAGTGAACCGCATGGTTCAGTTGAACCCAGAGTTTCTTTGTTAGCTTTGAGCCTCCACAGCCCCCATCCCTGCCTCCATTAACCCACACTTCTCTCTGTAACCCCAGAGCCTCCAGCGCCCCATCATTTCTTCCCTTTGGGCCCTGGGCCAAGGCTCTACCGGCTTTCATTTGCCAGCCTGTGAATGTCCCTTTGTGCAGCAGCCCTGACGTGAGGTCCTTCTTGGGGAGGTGTTATTTTAATATATGAAGGGCAGTCATTGCATTTCATAAAGATAGCTTGTTTGGAGGGGCCTGCGGGGCCAGGAGCGATCACACTTGACAGAGGCAGGGACAGCCTGTGGTTTAGGGGCCAGAGATCACAACATGCGCCTGTGCAGCCCAGTGCTGGGCAATGTGCCCCCAACAGCCATTGCTGGAATGAGTCCTGCCATCTGGGGCCAAGGCACATAAGGAGCTTTTTCCCCCTTTGCTGGTGACGGGGGGTTAAGCAGGCCTGGGAGGAAGGCAAACACGGGCACAGGTAACAGGCCTAGAAGCTCTGCAGGGGGCACAGGACCTGGGCCATCTCCATCCTCGCCCCTCTTCCCCAGCATGGGACCTCTGAAAATTTCTGCCTTATGGGTCCCACTCACCCCGTCAGCCATAGGATCACCCAAGGGCTTTCTGGCACTGTCATTCAAAGAGACTTTCAATCCAGCCTCCCCAGAGGGGATGTTGAAAATAAATGAGGAGTGAACTCTGTCTCAGGCCACCTTGGGCCCTGCAGCCAAGCCCGGGTGATGGACAGGGTGACAAAGACTGAACAGGGTTGGTTCCAGGACAGCTCTGGTTTGCTGCTGAGCAGAGCACCTGGTCCTTGAGCCAGACATAGAGGCAGCCTCACCAGCTCCTCTCCTTAACAAGGAGCTTTTCTCTCAATGTGGAAGGAGGGGGTGGTGGGGTCAGGCCGGGCATTCCCAGGGCACTCACTGCCAGGCATTTAAAGGCTGTTGAACTTGGAAATGTCTGCGCTTCGCTCTGCTCAGAACAGCATCCCACAGCTTGCTCAGTGCTCACATAGTGACCAACTACAGGCTGTGCTTTATGGTGACTCCAGGGAGAAGTGGATGGTGATTCTGGGCTTCTCAGGTTGGGATAGGGCGAGTGGGCTGCCAGAGGCTATTTGCACCCACCAGGCTCACCCTCCATGTCTAGGTGGGGCTCAGGCTATGAAACTCAGTCTTCCTCCCCTATGGCCCTCTCCTGGGGAATTCCCTTGGCGAGTGGCAAATCTATAACCTTGGGGTGAGGCAGGGACTATAGGAGCTGATTTTCTCTTGAGGATGTTTTGAGTATTTCTCATCCTTGGAGATGCACTTTTAAGTTCTACGTCATTATACAGGAAGCTTAATGAGAACAGCGGTGGGATGAGAAGACAGAGGCTGGAGCCTCCCTTCCATCCACATGCTGCCTAATCTCCTTTTAAGCCTCTCCTACCCAGCATTCTGGTTGATTGGGGCTCTGTCTGGCCGTTCCCCTGAGGGCAGGAGCATTGTGTGAACCATGTCTGTGTCCTTAGCACATGACATGGGGCATGCATTGAGGTGCCCCAAGTTCTTTGCAGAATGAGTGACACACCGTGCCTGCTTCTACATCCAGCTACTTTACTCCCGGTTTGTGCACTTAACCTACTGGAAATGTCGTCCTTCACAGCTGGAACTCTCACTCACTGCTGGTGAGGCACAAAAGGACATACCTGCTTCGGAAAACTGGCAAATTCTACTTACTCTGAGCCAAGGGGCAGGGCACAGTGGCTCACGCCTGTAATCCTGAAACTCTGGGGGGACCAAGGCAGGCGAATCACCTGAGCTCAGGAGTTTGAGACCAGCCTGAGCAAGAGTGAGGAGTGAGACCCCATCTCTACTAAAAATAGAAAAACTAGCCAGGCATCGTGGCGCCCGCCTGTAGTCCCAGCTACTAAGGAGGCTGAGCCAAGAAGAGCTCTTCAACCCAGGAGTTTGAGGTTGCTGTGAGCTATGATGAAACCACAGCACTCTACTCAGGGCGGCAGAGTGAGACTTTAATCTCAAAAATAAATAAATAAATAAATAAATGTGAGCCCCAAAAGCCAACTACTGGGTGGAAAAAACCTGACCTATATTCACCAAAAGAACATACAAGAATACCCTTAACATCACTATTCAGGATAGCTGAGAATAGAAACTACCAAATTCCCATAGTACAGAATAGATAAATAGATTGCGTGTATTCTCACAGCGGAAAACGGTATAGCAATGAGAACAAATGAGCTTCAGCAATACGCAATAGTGTGCAAAAAATTACTAACATTTTATAATATTGAGGGTTTTTTTAAGAAGCCAAATACAAAAGAATACACATTGTATAAGTCCATTACTATGAAGTTTATTTTATTTTACTTTTAGGGACAGAGTCTCTGTCACCGAGACTGGAGCACAGTGGTGTCATCATAGTTCACTGCAGCCTGGGCCCAGGCTGTCCTCCCTCCTCTGATAGCTGGGAGTCTGGGAGTGCTCCACCACATCTGGCTATTTTGTAAAATTATTTTTTGTAAATGCTGGGTCTCATTATGTTGCCCAGGCTGATCTCAAACTTCTGGCCTCAAGCGATCCTCCCACTTTAGCCTCCCAAAGTGCCCAGGCATGAGCCACCATGACCAGCCCTATGTGAAGTTTAAAAACAGTAAAAACTAAACATTAACTTTAGAAGTCAGGATAGTGCTTATGCCGAGGGAAGAGGGGCTTTCTTCTGGGTACTGATAGTGTTCTGTTTCTTTATCTGGTCACTGGTTTAATGTTTTCTTCCAGCTGTAACTTATGATTTCTTATGTATGTTACATATCAATGAAATGTTTGTTAAAGTGACAGATTTAAGAGAGGAACCACAGATTATAAAATATATGGAGTTTAAATTTGCCCTTTCCCTGAAACTAAGCTGGTTGACTTCAGAGGTCAATGCACAGCAGCTTTCTGCCGAGGCTTTATTTCATGGTTTTGTATAGTATAAAGTGCACTCTCCTCGAGGCCAGTGGGGCAGCTGACCTGAGTGCACAGTCCACACTGTCCCACCCGTGCCCTTCACATGTTCTTGCCTAAAGCCCAGCTGCTCAGCTTGTGTGTCTGTGCTTGAGAACGGTTTCTGTCTGTAGGAGTCCACTTTGCTGAACACTGCTGCAGGCTGGAAGTGCCGGGAAAGGAAGGGTCTGGGGAGCAGCCCTCAGCAATGCTGGAGGGGACCTGGAGAGCCAGTCTCCCAGCTGTCTGAGAAAAAGCTAACTCCCAGGCTAACTCCACTGCTCACTGTTGTCTGTTGACTGACAATAAAAAGGTGCCTCCCTTTCAACTCTCCAGGTGCTACCTTCCCTCCCCTCAAAGCGGCCGTGTGAGAAGGCCGCCTGCCTGCCTCCATGCTCCCGCTGCATGCACGGCGCACTGCTTCTCTGCAGGGGCAAGGTGGGTCACGTGTCCCAAGTAAAGCCAGCAGGACACAGAACTTCCTACCTTCCCAGTCTTGAGACCCTCCCTGGAGCCTAATTCCTAACAAAGGAAATTTCCTACATAGCACAGGCAGCATCTGAGAATCCCGTGAAAAAGGGAGCAGCCCCTTAACTCTGGGTGTTGTCAGTTGTCATTACATCAACTGCGTGGTACTACTACAATAATCATAGCTTCTTTTCGTGAGGCTTCTCAGAGCTCACCAAGAAGCTCTTTCCTGTGCTTTTCTCAGTTAATCTTCAAGGCAATTCTAAGAGCCCATATTATAGACACTAAAATTTAGGCTCAGAGAAAAGATGTGAGACCTGCCCAAGGTCAGACACACAGTCAGCAGATGGTGGGGCTGGGCTGGGCCCTGTGGCATCTGAGCCCAGAATTGTTTTGTGCATTAGTTTTGTCTGGTCGGGCTGGCCTTTGAAGTTCACACTTACAGCAAATACGAGCAACATTGTCACTCTTATTGTTAGCCACCCCTCCACTCCTTGAGGCAGGATAGGCGGGTATTATCCTTGTACCTGTATTTCAGATGGGAATACTGTGACCCAAAGAGGGGACATGCCACTCCTGGTGGATCACACTAAGTGGTAGAGCTGGGATTCAAACGCAAGACCTTGAAGCCTTGCCCTTTTCTCTAGAGACAGAGCAGAGAGGCCCCAGGATTGCCAGCAGACACACCTCACCTGCTGAGAAAGCACTTGTAACAGGGCGGTGCCTGTGGCTCAAAGGAGTAGTGTGCCAGCCTCATAGACTGAAGGTGGAGTGTTCAAACCCAACCACGGCCAAAAACTACAAAAAAAAAAAAAAAAAAAGGAAGAGAGAGAGAAAAGAGAGAAAAGCAAGCACTTGTAACACAGAGAGCTTCCTTTACTATGAGGCTTTCTGTGGTCCAGCTGGTGCCTAGAGCCATTCCCAGTCCATGTGAGTTGGCCAGGTTGTGTGGGAGGGGATAGGGTGCCTTGGAGGTCTCTCCTCACTGTTTCATCGTGTCCCAGAGGCTGTGTGGAAGGAGAGCCACAAGGAGCCCACGGGCGGTTCATGGAATCCCCTAATTGTTCTTGAGTTTCACTCTGTGCCTGTTCCCAGGACCAGACCAGAGATCAGTCACAGAACTTCGTGCTGCCAGAACTCGAGCCCCTCGCTTCACAGATGAGAAGCCCAAGGCTGAGCAGAAGCCCCAGGGCCTGGACTCTTGGCCCACCACCACCCTGCCCTCTGCCCAAGATGAGACCTCAGGTTTAGGGAAGGTTGAAGGTAGAGGTGGTGGCCAGACAATAAGAACTTGGGGAGGACAAGGT
Organism: Nycticebus coucang; assembly: GCF_027406575.1. Lineage (NCBI taxonomy): Eukaryota > Metazoa > Chordata > Mammalia > Primates > Lorisidae > Nycticebus > Nycticebus coucang. The sequence continues at coordinate 44,205,622 of NC_069801.1, read as the reverse complement.
GGGCTGGGAATAATGCACCTTTCCTAAGTCCTGTCCATTTGCACCAGTCCTCTCCAGAGTTTGGGAAAAGGACTGTAGAGAAGGAAATAAAAGGAGGCGTGCCTCCCACTGTGTACCTGCTTGCCAGGCCTGTGACCCTGATATGGTGTTCCTCTGCCAGGACCACTCGTTCCCCTGGCAGCCACACAGCCCCATCCTGTCTGATCAGAAGTCACTCACTGCTTTGCTCAATTATCACCTCCTCTGAGAAGCCCTCCTGACCGCTGTGTCTCCAACAGCACCCCCCGGTCTCATTCTTTTCCTGTATCCTGCTCTGTTGGTGCTACCAGGTATTATGTAACTGGTTGTTGAGGTGCTCCTTGTCTGTCTCCCCACTGGGAATAACCCCTGTGAGGCCAAGGTCTTTTCCATGTTCACATTTATAAGAATAGCAAGAACATACTGAGCACATGCTACGTGCCAGGCACTGTTCAAAGCATTTTATGTGATTAACTTATTTAACCCTCCCAAACCAGTGGCCAAATGCCATTTTATCTAGAAATTGAGGCACAGAGAAGTTCTGTGACTTGCCCAAGGTTGCATGATTCAAGGTCAGAGCCAGGATGTGAACCAAGGCGGTTCAGTTCTCAACTCCAGAGTGCTAAGGATTCCTGCAGTGTGTCCACAGAACCCCCGCTCCACACTGCTCGTCACTGTATATCCCACAGGACAGTGCCCACACATGCTGGGCTCTCAACAATACAATTCAAATTATTAAAGAAAAGAAGAAATGTGCATGAGTGAATACAGCTGAGAACATACCCATGCTGGGTGGGGGGGAGCACCTGATTCCCAGAGCGTGGGTCCCCAGCGGTATGAGAGACCTGTCCTCCACTATGAAGATGATCCCAAACTTGCAAGACTGTTGTCTCAAAAAATATATCATTTATTGGTGGAGACCCCATCACCAAAACCAGGAACCTAAAGCTTCCAGAGAAGCGATCCGCCCCTGGTGAATCCAGGCAAGTTCACAGACACGCCTGAGCCTTTCCTCTCACAATCTATGGACAGAGAACTTCCTCACCTCTTCTTTACTGCCTGGAACAACCTCAGGAAGGTGCAACAATATTCAGCAACTGTGCATTCAGTGACTTTTCCGTGCTCCCCTCAAGGAGCTTTCCACCAGCTGTCAACAAGCTCTCAGGCCTCGAATTGCAGGGCAAGAGGTGCTGAGAGAACGGCTGGAGTAAGGGTGGACATGAGGAGGGCTCTCGGAAACTCCAGTTATTTGTCCAGCGTTCCCTGGCTTGTAAGTGTGGAGTGAGGCTTCTCAAGCCTGACATCAAAAGGGTGTTCTTCCCCCCAGGGACATCCCGGGAAGAACTCGGTCATATTACAGATAGTCAGGGTGAGGAGGACAGCAATTCCCAGAAAGCTAATCAGATGGTTTTACGCATTTGAAAACTGCATACATCATCAGCTGACACAGAAAACAAAAAAGAAGGCAGTAACTTTATCCCCTCCTCTCGGTAATCCAGGGGAGATGAGACCCATCCACTGACTGAGCAGCCGTCTGGCAAGATGACATTGCGCCTGGATGGCACAGCTGTCCCACCACTGACCTCACACTGGCTTCTGCAGGGTGCCGGGAACCCTCGGCTCCGTTTATGTAGTCCTGCGATGTGTATAAATCAGTCTCCACCAGCTTGTGTTTTTCCCCTTCCTATTCCTCTGGATGCCCTCATAAAATTTTAAAAGCTTTGCGTGTCAGACTGCACTTCCCAAGGCCCTACGAGTGGAGACTAGGTTTGTACCTGCTGCTCCCTGGCCCTGGCCTCTGGGAGCCACAGCGATGGTCTCCATCCCGTTGGTGGCTTCCCTCTCCTCCCAGTTCCACCCTGCAGTTGTCATCAGGGCCGCGGTCGCACACACAGACAGATCCAGTGGTCATTTCTCAGATCTTATCTTCCTTGGCCGTGTCCTCAGCTTACTTTCTGGAAGGAGGCCAGCGTGCTCGGCTTCCCTCCTGCCTCCTGGGGCTCCCCTCAGTGCCTGTGCAGGTTCCTTCTCACCTTCTTGACCCCCAAACTTTGGAAGGTCCCCAGACCCCATCCTCAGCCCTCTTTTCTTCTGCACTTCTCCATTCTTACTCTGCACCAAGGAACTCTCCGTTTCCATCTGCAGCCCGATTTCTCTCTTCATAGGAACTCTGTGGACTCATGTCCAACTACAATGCAACCTGCACGGGGGTGGCAGCACCTTCCAGGTTCCATGGGCCCCGTGCCGCAGAGAGGGCCAGTGTGACTTGAGCACAGTGACAGCTTCTATCACCTCTTCTGACACCAGTGTGTCACGGCTGCCACTTTATGTAACTGCCATCTCCATGACATGCCAGCCACTGCCACTGCCACTTCTGGGACACTGTTGTGTGTGGGTCACTCTCACTGCTGTTGCTTCTATCACAGCCACTGCTACCCTGTTTTCCCGAAAATAAGACATCCTCCGAAAGTAAGACCTACTTACAGGAAGGATAAGACGTCCCCTGAAAATAAGACCTAGAAGTGGGAGCACACCTTAAAATAAGACACTGTCTTATTTTCGGGGAAACAGGGTATTACCAGCAACTCTAATCCTGTGACCAGACTCGACTCTAGTCACGCCTGCCGTTTCCAACCCACGTTACTGGTATCATTATGACAACGACTAGTGGTTGTTGCTATTAACAACTCACATATGTAGCCTGTTTGTAGTCGGCAAAGCTGAGGGACATGGCTTTGATGGTCACAGCAGGTTGGGGAGGCAGGCAGGGCATCCTGTATATATGAGAAAAAGGAGACTCGGTCAGAGACATTCAGCAACTTAATGCCATCCAGGCCATAAAAAGCTCGAAGAACAAAAGGAAGCTATTCATTTACTTTGTGAGGGCCTCCTCCTGGCCAGAGACTGCGAGGCACATTCACAAATTCCGACCCTTAATCTACACTGGAGCTTTGAGGCGTGAATATTGTCTTCCTCATTTATAAAATGGGGAAGCTGGCTGGGTGTGGTGGCTCACGCCTGTAATCCTAGCACTCTAGGAGGCCACGGTGAGTGGATTGCCCTGAACTCAGAGGTTCAAGACCAGCCTGAGCGAGAGCCAGAGTGTGACCCCGTCCCTACAAAAAAAAAAAAAGCCGGGCATTGTGGCAGGCACCTGTAGTCCCAGCTACTTGGGAGGCTGAGGCAAGAGAATCTCTTAAGCCCAAGAGTTGGAGGTTGCTGTGAGCTATGATGCCACAGCACTCTACTGAGGGCCACAAAGTAAGACTTGGTCTCAATAAATAAATAAAGAAAGAAAGAAAAGAAAAAAAAATAAAATTAAAAAAAGAAAACTCCAAACTAAGACTATTGAAAGCCAATTGAAAGCAAAATTCAAAAAAGAAAAAAAAATGGGGAAGCTGATGTTCAGAAATGGTAAAGGCTGAGCCCACAGTGCCCAAGTGGTCAGCAGTGAGGTACCACTTGGCTCCAGAGCCCATGCCTCTGGGGTCAGAGAGAGAGGTGTTAAGGTGGAGGGTTATCCTGCTACTAAATCCTTAGTCCCCAGGATTTTCAGCAGCTGTGCTAATTTGAGCTAGTCACTAACCCTGTCCGGGTCTTATTTTGACCATCTCCTGGTGAGATCTGCCTTACCACCCTCATGTTTGCTGTAGACAGAGTCAACACTGGCCCAGGTCATTTCTGGGGTCTCACTCACCTCATCCATTCTAGGGTACCTGCCATCACTGTTACACAAGCACCCACAAGCCACACACCGTGCTTGGCAATTCCGTAAGGTCTTTGTCCTTTATTTCCCCCCAAAACCCTGAGAAGTGAGAATATTCTGTTTCAGCAGACAAATTAGGAGAACTGAGGATTAGAGAAGAGATGTGAATTGACCTAAGATATTCAGCTCCTGTGTGGGCAGAGCTCAGCTCTAAACCAGGCTTCTGGCTTCACATTGCGGGCAGCTGCCACAGGGCCAAGGGGTGTCCTGGGTCTCGGGATGATTTACCATCACACTTTCAGCCTGTCATCCAGCAGGTGTTTTGGGGGCTCTTTATGTGTGCTGGGTGTTGTGTTAGGCTGACGTCTTTGGTAGCAAATGAGAGAAACCACCCTACCCTCAGGGAGGACACTGTCTCCTGGAGGAGACAGACCTCATACAAATTACTCCAGAGACCCAAGTGCCCATCGATCCATGAATGGATTAATAAATTGTATATGTACACCATGGAATATTATGCAGCCTTAAAGAAAGATGGAGACTTTACCTCTTTCATGTTTACATGGATGGATCTGGAACATATTCTTCTTAGTAAAGTATCTCAAGAATGGAAGAAAAAGTATCCAATGTACTCAGTCCTACTACTAAACTAATTTATGGCTTTCATATGAAAGCCATAACCCAGTTATAAGCTAAGAATATGGGGAAGGGGGAGAGGGAGGGGAGGGAGGGGGGAGGTGGGCAGAGGGAGGGTGATTGGTGGGAGTACACCTGCGGTGCATCTTACAAGGGTACATGTGAAACTTACTAAATGTGGAATGTAAATGTCTTAACACAATAACTAAGAAAATGCCAGGAAGGCTATGTTAACCAGTGTGATCAAAATATGTCAAATGTTATATAAAACCAGTGTATGGTGCCCCATGATCGCATTAATGTATACAGCTATGATTTAATAAATAAATAAATAAATAACAAATTACTCCAGAGAGTGAAATGAGATCAAGGGTGCTGAGTTCAACTGGGAAGTTCAGGGCTGGGGCAGTGTACACCATAGGGACCAAACCTAGGGCTACACTAACTGCTGTAACAACAAACCTCATCTTCAGTGGCTTCCCAGTCCCAATGTGGGTATCCCCAGTAAGCTAGGGAAAATGAGGGCCCCTGTGGATAGCAGGGACACCCAGTCAGCACCTGCGGGAAGGGACAAGAGTCACACGGGGAGGGCCTGAGGGGCCGGGCCTGGAAATGGCCTCATGTTGCATTGGCCAAAGTGAGTCACATGCCTGTCCACCTGCTGGGAAAGGCAGTCATGCTGTATCCCCAGGAAGAAGACGATGTGGATTTGGTGAGCAGGTGACAGTCACTGTCACTTCCAGTTTGGAGGTGTCACGAGCAATTTCCCTGAAGAAGCGATATTTCAGAAGAGATCTTCAGAAGGGACAGGGGGTAGGAATGGCAGGTCACTGTTGCTTTTCTGACCAGGGGACCCCAGGCTCAGCCTCCCTCCAGGCAGCACCTAGCCCTGTGTGGACAAACAGCCTGAGCCTCCCCTCCCCTCCCCAGGCCCTGCACCTGCAGACGGTAACTCTGTCCTCAGACCCAAAGCAGGGGCCTCCCTCCAAACAGAAAGCCTCAGTCTGCTTTCCACCTTATCCAAGGGGATCCTGCGGGGCTGTCTCTGGAGAGAGCCCAGATGATCCTCCCTGAGCGTTTTAACGCTCCTCTGCTGCTCCTTTGCTGCTGGAAGCTGCCTTTCGGCCCTTCAGGCTAAAGATTTTAACCCAAGATTTAAAAGGACCAGAGATCAAAAGCAGATGCTCCTGGAAGACACTTTAGCCTTCCCAGCCGTCTGGGGACCCAGCTATGGAGGAAAAGACAATTCATCACGGAACCATGCAAGCCCCTGTTCAATAATAAACAGATGTATTATGGGGGAAAGAAAGGGATGGGTGTCAGCCCTTGATTCATTTGTCTCCCTCGCGAAGTCACCTTCATCCCAGGCTCCAGAGGGCAGGCGCGGGTGCTTTGAAGCAGAGACATCATGTCAGGGAAATGGAAACATTTCACGTTGTAAATCCTCAGGGTTGTCAGAGAAATCCTAATGAGAAAAGAAACTGATGGGGGTGGCAGGGAGCACCCAGGACTGGTTTGGAGGGAGAACCAGTTTGCTGGGGGAAGAGGCCTAAAGGCGATTCTGGGAGACAGGAACCTGGCCCCCATCCTGGCCTGATTGATTCCCTTTCTTCACTGCTGATGGGAGACGGGCCGACTTCCTCAGGTGCCCCTGTGTGCAGTAATACTGTTTGCACTTGGTGCTCTTGGCCTGCTCTATGCTTTGCTTAGGTTAGGGCTGTTCATTGGCTTTATCATGTAATCACCCCTCTAGGGCTTTCACACTTACGTTGAAGAACCTGAAAATATTTTGACAAGTTGGAGATTTAAGTGTGATTACCTTGAAAGTCTAACTCTTGTTCCCTACTTTGAGGAAACTAAGTCATCACTCCTTGGCCACATCCTACCAAAGCCACCATTAAAGCCATTAGCCATGATAAGTACACATCCCACAGATGGAGAGATCTAGCAGAATGTCAAGGTTAATATGGGGGAATCTAGGTTCAATCCGTCCTGGGTATGGGGTTCCAGATCTACACTTACAGCTGTGTGACCTTGAGCAAGCCACTTAGCCTCTCTGAGCCACAGTTTCTGTGTTGCAAAATGGGAAGCATGGTAATAATAAAAATAGGAACTGCTGCCTGTCTCTGATAGTTGGGAGAATTGTGTTAATACCTATAATATGCTTGGTCTGTTCAGAAATGATTCTCATCATTACTTAAAGATCTACCTCTGAGGTAGATCTACACTCAAGGTGCAGATCATAAGCCCACTTTACATTTGAAGAAATGTAAAGGTTTATCAAGGGAAAGCCTTATTCAAGTTTCCATAGGAAGCTAGACCACAGCCCTCCTGGCTTCAGTGCTTTCTCTGCCCTTTCTTCATCCCACTTGCAAAATGTTCTACCGGGTGCAATAATGATGGTAAGGGGGCAAGGAAGGCTGGAGGCAGGGACTTGGGCATGTACAGGAGAAAAACAATGTGAGCAACCATGTAGAAGGTAAAATCACCACTAGCCCATTCATTTCTGGCTAATCCACACAGGGCCCGGCAGTAAACAGATAACGCACTTCCTTTGTTGTTATCATTGTTGAAGGAATAGAAGAATGAATGAAGGAGGGAACAATTGAGAGAGGCGGGGGTGGGGGGGACTGCTGGATGACTACCACGTGTGTGGCTTGGCATATTCACTGAGACAGAGAGCACACGGACAAGAGCAAAATTCAGGGAGTACTTCATAATCGGATCAGATCACTTGTGAACTTTCTTTGCATGCAAGGTCCAAAGGCTATAAATTCAATTCTGTCCGTCAAATAGATTTTCCCTAATACCGGCTAGGTGCCCAGCAATGAGAAGAGGGAGAAAGACACAAAAAGCAAACTCGGCCTGCCCAGGGGACCCCCCGGTCCAGGGACATGTCCAGGACGAGCAGGGGTGAAGTTTCATGTGGTGACAGGGAGCAGACAGAGCTTAAAGGAGAAGTGATCCCTGGGAGCTGGGTTGGTCACGGGGGCTCCCTGGAGGAGGTGTGTGGATGAGTCAGGTTGGAACTGATGGGATGATGGATTGGGTTTGGGTGAGTGTGGAAGCATCTTAGGACACAGGTTTGGACCTGTGGATGGGTCCAGGGTGTGAAAGAACTAGTTAATATCTATCCTGGCATCTCTGATATCCAGTAGAAGACCTGACATTGAGCAAGTGAAAGTGAACTTCAAAGTTTCTTTATCTCAATTCCTGGGTTCTTGTCCAATAGCTGCAAAACAGGGATTCTCTTCAGCCACATGCCTGAAAGTTGAAGGCGTTCCAGACCCATAAATATTATTTCCAAAATCAACTGATGCATAAAACTAGACTTTGATTAAATATTACAACCAGCATTTGGTAATGGAGCATGAGACTGTCATTTATCAGCAAGAAATGTGGACATAATAATTCATTAAGCTCCTGTGAGCGCTATCTCAGCTGAGCACTCAGGACAGAGGGGGCCTGGAGAGGTTATGTTTTCTTTTGGCTGTTGGTAGCACTCCTTTCCAAACTGCTTCTGAAAACCATTACCTCCCCCCAGGAGGCCCCCAGGCTGCTGCCCTCCAAGTGTCCCAGCCACTGAGCCACTTGAAAGGCCTCCATTTATCACCATGACCTCCCTGCCTCCTTCCTCCCTTCAAGCCAGAGATTTGAGAGGAGGACACACACAGAAGCCAGTCCTGCTTCATTAAACCCCTGCCCTGCCCACCGCCGGAGGACCTGCACACAGAGGGCATCGCCATCCATTCATCCACACTGCTTGATGGTTCCCGCGTGGTGGGTGCTGTAAAGGGCATTCGCACAGCACAGGGAGCAGAAGCCCTTGCTCTGGAGGAGTTGGCAGTCTAAAAGGAGGGATTGCAAATAAATAGAAAGTACAAGGCGATACAAACTGTAAGAGTGGAGGCATCGAGCCTGGCCTGTGTGTCAGGAAGGAGGAAGTGGAAGCTAAGCTGAGGCCCAAATGATGTGTAGGAGATGGGTAAGTGAGGAGGACAGAAAGGAGTGTTTTAGGAATAGGGAATATTGTGTGCAAAGTTCTGGAGGTGAGAGCAAGCATGGCACCTTTGAATGAAATAATTTTGGTCTAAATGGGGTTAAGAGTATGAAGCAAGGGATGGCAGCAGAGAAGAGGCTGGAGAGATGAGCTGGACCAGGTCATGTCCTTGAACCTTATATTAAATATTTTGTGGTTTCGAGTGACCAGGGAGGGGTGTGCTGTGAGGCTTACCTCCCCCAGGAGGCCCCCAGGCTGCTGGGTGCTCCAAGCAAGCAGGTTGGGGTAGGTGCTGTGATTAAGTTTGTGTCTTACAAAGATGATTCTGGTTGCTCTATAGAGAATGGACTGTAGGGCGGACACCATGAGAAGAGTTGGGAGAACCACATGCCTTTCACCTGGTGCCTCTGGGAACCACATGCCTTTCACCCGGAACCTACCAGCAGGTTGTGGGAGGTTATTGTCAGGATAGCAAGAGTGGGCCCCTGGGACAGGCAACCCTAAAACTCTTAGTAGCTTCACACAAGAACGATTTATGTCTCATCTGTACTGTGTGACCCTCACAAATCAGCTGGGAGCCTCGGAGCAACCACTATCCAGATGATGGAGAAGGAAAGAGAATGGATACACTTCACGCTGGCTCTTAAGGTTAGGGCCCCAAACTGACAGGCAGCATTTCCATTCACATGTCATTGGCCAAGCAAATTATATGCCCATTATTGTTTTCAAAGAGGGCAGGAAAGAGCCAGCCTACAGGGCTCTGGGAAGTTTGGAGGCCAGACTATTGATGAACTACCCCAACAATGCTCTGTGAGGCTGGAGACTGTGTGGCTTCCCTGTTATATAACCATCACAAGGTCGATCCTGCGCTTTTAGAATTTATTTCCATGTACCTGGCCACAGTTCATCCTCCCACCAGTCCTGGGAGCTGGGCACAGTCCATCCTTTCAAGCTGCCAGGCTCAACTTCCAAAAATCCCCATGGAAAGAGAATTCATGGCTCAGGAACCTCAGAGCTTCTGGGAAAGTCAAGTAGGCATGGATCTCCTAAATGCTTGGTGCATATTTTTTGCTTTCACTAAAATGAGTAATAAAAGCAACTTGCTAAATAAAGAGAAACCCCTGGCATTTGTACAAGTAAGTGAGACATTATGGACACTGAACAGTGGGTTTGTTTTTGCCATCCTCTAAGCATCTGTCTCCTGGTAGCTGGAACAAGAAGATTGTAAATGTGTTTTGCTTTGGTGCAGAACGCTACATATGCCCTGGGGCATTTATTTATTCTGGGTCTGGCCAGCCCTCCAGATGTCTTGTTTGTGTGACACAGCTGAGGACTTCGGGCTCCTGGGCCCTCCAGGATCGCGGAGAAGGAGCCCCAAGGCACAGCCACCCGGTGATGGGCTCCCAGGTCTGGGACCATGATCACCTCCCTCACAGAGTCCCCGCCAGCTCTGCCTTGTCTCACTTTTCTTTTGTACTTCCTGCCCTAGTTATGTCTTTGTCGTGTTGCCAAAGGTATGAGTTTCAGAGGAATTAAAATTTTCAAGATGACTGAAAATGAACTTGAACATCAAGGCCAGATCACCAGTAGTTTGAGTTGGAGACCTGAGACAATGTCAAGAGAAAGGGTTCTGGAACCAGCATGGGTGCAGCCTTGGACCAGACCCTTAACATCTCCGAGCCTCTATTTCCTCGCCTACAACTTGGGGGGATGGAGACAGAAAGCTGACAGGGATGTGGTGAGGCTTGAGTGGGTTAAGATGTATCAGCCACTCCGCACTGTGTCTTAAAAAGTGAGAGCTGCTGGAGTGCCGATCATCATTTGTAAATTTTTAAAGGAAAGCCCAGACTTGGAGAAAGACTGCTATTAAGTGACTTGCCCAAAGTCACATTGTTAGCACATGGTGTGGGGACCCACCAGGCGTTCTGGGGATGAGCAGCTTCTCCAGGGCTCCCTTCAATCCCTGAGGTCACTGACTCCATCCAGGTGCCTTTTTCTTACTCTTACCTCCCTCTTCCTCAAAACAAAAATTTCCACACCATCTCCCAACTTACAGCTGTTTCCAAATGACCTGACTTGGAGGTCTGTGCAACCCCTGCTCCCCTGGCCAGCTGCGTGGCCTTTCAGCATTTGTAGTGCTCTCTATTGGAGGAGCCAGACTGAAACCCAGGGCCTCAGGGGCAGTGGCCAGGCTGTCTGTGTTAGACAGGAGGTGACTATTGCACACACAGACCCACACACACACACATGCATGGCAGTCAGTAGACTGTCTGAACCAAACATCAGTCAGACCTACATTTTAGAAGCTTTCACCCTAAAAGGAAGAGGTACTTCTGAGCACAGAGACCACCTCTCTGAGACTTCTGCAGGGGTCCGGGCTACAGCTGGCGAGGGCTGAACCAGAGGAGATGCCACTGGGTGGAGAAGAGGGTGGAAACACACTGGCAGAATGGAGACGCTCCTTGGGGCGGGCAGACAGGCACACGTGCAGCTGGCACAGGGACGTCCCCAGGCCTGGCAGTGCGGGGGGCACAAGGCGGGACATGCGTCTGCCTTTGCAGCCCTGTGTCGCTGGTGTTTACATAGGGAGTGGAATTAATTAAATGCCGCAGGGCCTCCTCACTTGCTGAAAATAGACGCAGCCAGGCCCCCAGCAGTGCCGCCTGCCTGCCTGCTTGCTGCAGAGCGCGGTGTCTGTTGGATTTCTCTCAGCGTATGAGGGCAGGAGGCGCATGCAGCTCACACAGTGGGGATTAATGTTGCCGTCGCTCTCTCCCCATAGACAGCGTGTCAGAGCCAGATGTGGCTGTGAGTCCTGCTTACCTCGCCACAGGTGTGTGCAGATGCACGGGTGCATATAGACAGCCAGAGACTCTCAGAAACACACGGATGTGTTGATGCTTATAAGTAAGCATGGGCCACCAGGATGCACACAGTTTTGCATGGACATATGGACACAAAGACAGATGCTATGAGCCATGCAGACACGTGGTGCCCACTAGGGCATAGTGAAACAGGGATGGCCTGGTCACATGGTGCAGATAAACCTGGTGCATTCAGGACCCAAGAGAACACCCAGGCGCGTGGTCACCCACCCACTGACTTCCTGGGACAGACATGGCAGAATCAGAAAGCCTCAGTCTGCTCCTGAATACCTTTTGCTGAAAGTAAGACCTTGGGTTTGTTTCTTAACCTGTTTGAGCCTCAGTTTCCCTCGCTGTGAAGTAAGATAGCAGTGGTACAAATCTCAAGGACTCACTGTGAGGATGAAAATGAGAAAATGAACATAAAGTTTTTAGCAGAGCTCCAGGCGCATACCAAGCACTTTACAAACATTAGCTGATGTTATCTTCTCTTAACACCCTTGCCAGTTATAGGTTTGCATGAAAACATAAGATGCTAAAATATATTCAGACATGCAAAGAAACATATGCACCGCCAGATGACATGTGGCAACATGGACAGACAAAGGATCTGCAGACGCTGGGGCTTGCAGCAGGCCTGCGTGGGCCTGTGTTTCAACGCACGCTCCCTGGTCCACTGCCACCACAGCCCAGTTGATCACAGGCATACGACCAAAGCATGCAGAGTTAAAGAAAACCAAAGGCACTGTTGGCCAAGGAAGCACGTGCCCTTTGGGCACGATTTCTACCCATGGGAACAGATTCTTCTGTGTCTCTCCATGGCCTATGTCTAACCTCTCGAGTTTGCCTGGTGACACTGTGCCCTCTGTCTCCTTCCCCGCTTCTCCCCCACTGTATTGCTCCCATACTGCTCTAAGAGGACCCCTGATAAACAGTCTCCTCTAGGTCTCAACCATCAAGAAATAAAAAGAAATAATAGCAAGTGAGGGCCCAAATAGAATCTGTATTACTAAGAAAGTTCAGGTTGGCCCTCATAGTCTGCTAACTGGATCCCAGAATTGGCAGACATAGCCAGGTCCCAGGTCCTAGACAGGGCTGGAGGGGACAGGCCTGCCGCATGGAGGGGCAGATGTGCCATGCTCCCACATCACTTCCCAGGGCACCTCCTCCTCAAAGCTCTTCTTGATGTCTAAACCCCCGCTTCTCCCTCCTGTGTTCTCCCACTGCCCCTATTCTGACCTTGTGCCGGTGGCCTGTGCTGTCACCATATGACCACAGACAAAATTGATCATCTCACAGTCGCTGTGTAATTGTTTCCTGATTCAAAAAGCATAATAAAAATGAAAACCCTTGCCCAAAAGGAATTTACTGAATGGTCAATCAGAGGATTGATACCTTCATTTCATCCTTTACATCTTCAAGGAGCCGCCTTCTCCCAGATGCACAGGGTGGGAAAGAGGGAGAAGCAGTTGTTACTCTGGACAAGGCATGGACACAGATGACTGACACGGGAGGTAGAAAGCACGGCAGAGGAGCTCAGTCTGGAACGGGGCAGCCCGCGGACTCTCCAAGCTCGCGTCAGTAGCAGCCCCACCCCTCCATCAGCACTCTGGGCTGTGGGGTCTCCCACCCCCATTTCTGGCTCCTCTTGGCTTCTTGGCCTCTAGAACAAGTCATAGGTGGCATCTGAATTAGACGTCCCTTTTGAAACAACTCTTTGTTCTAGTTGTAAAACATAAATTTGTTGTAGAAACAGTATCAATAGTATAAAAATCATTCTAAAATAATTATTACCATGTCAGCATATTGCTTTTTTATCTATTTTCAACAGATATACAATCCTGTCACTTAACAGTGGGAGGTGCTCTGAGAACTGCATCATTAGGTGATTTTGTTGTTGTGTGACTGTGATGTGGCAGAGTGTACTTACCCCAACCCAGATGGTACAGCCTACTGCACACCAGGCTATACGCGATAGCCTGTGGCTGGCTGGATACTGTAGGCAGGTGTAACATAATGGGAAGGATTTGTGTCTCTAAACATAGGAACGGTACAGTAAAAAATACAATATTGTGATCTTATAGAACCACTGTTGAATATGTGGTCTGCTGTTAATGGAAATGGCACTTTTTGGCACGTGACTATACGTTTATGTGTATGTGTATTTTTTTTTTTTTATTGTTGGGGATTCATTGAGGGTACAATAAGCCAGGTTACACTGATTGCAATTGTTAGATAAAGTCTCTCTTGCAATCATGTCTTGCCCCCATAAAGTGTGACACACACCAAGGCCCCACCCCCCTCCCTCCGTCCCTCTTTCTGTTTCCCCCCATAACCTTAATTGTCATTAATTGTCCTCATATCAAAATTGAGTACATAGGATTCATGCTTCTCCATTCTTGTGATGCTTTACTAAGAATAATGTCTTCCACTTCCATCCAGGTTAATATAAAGGATGTAAAGTCTCCATTTTTTTTAATGGCTGAATAGTATTCCATGGTATACATATACCACAGCTTGTTAATCCATTCCTGGGTTGGTGGGCATTTAGGCTGTTTCCACATTTTGGCGATTGTAAATTGAGCTGCAATAAACAGTCTAGTACAAGTGTCCTTAGGATAAAAGGATTTTTTTCCTTCTGGGTAGATGCCCAGTAATGGGATTGCAGGATCAAATGGGAGGTCTAGCTTGAGTGCTTTGAGGTTTCTCCATACTTCCTTCCAAAAAGGTTGTACTAGTTTGCAGTCCCACCAGCAGTGTAAATGTGTTCCCTTCTCTCCACATCCACGCCAGCATCTGCAGTTTTGAGATTTTGAGATGTGGGCCATTCTCACTGGGGTTAGATGATATCTCAGGGTTGTTTTGATTTGCATTTCTCTAATATATAGAGATGATGAACATTTTTTCATGTGTTTGTTAGCCATTCGTCTGTCATCTTTAGAGAAAGTTCTATTCATGTCTCTTGCCCATTGATATATGGGATTGTTGGATTTTTCATGTGGATTAATTTGAGTTCTCTATAGATCCTACTTATCAAGCTTTTGTCTGATTGAAAATATGCAAATATCCTTTCCCATTGTGTAGGTTGTCTCTTTGCTTTGGTTATTGTCTCCTTAGCTGTACAGAAGCTTTTCAGTGTAATGAAGTCCCATTTGTTTATTTTTGTTGTTGTTGCAATTGCCATGGCAGTCTTCTTCATGAAGTCTTTCCCCAGGCCAATATCTTCCAGTGTTTTTCCTATGCTTTCTTGGAGGATTTTTATTGTTTCATGCCTTAAATTTAAGTCCTTTATCCATCTTGAATCAATTTTTGTGAGTGGAGAAAGGTGTGGGTCCAGTTTCAGTCTTTTACACGTAGACATCCAGTTCTCCCAACACCATTTATTGAATAGGGAGTCTTTCCCCCAAGGTATGTTCTTGTTTGGTTTATCAAAGATTAGGTGGTTGTAAAGTGTTAGTTTCATTTCTTGGTTTTCAATTCGATTCCAAGTGTCTATGTCTCTGTTTTTGTGCCAGTACCATGCTGTCTTGACCACTATGGCTTTGTAGTACAGACTAAAATCTGGTATGCTGATGCCCCCAGCTTTATTTTTGTTACAGAGAACTGCCTTAGCTATACGGGGTTTTTTTCGGTTCCATACAAAACGCAGAATCATTTTTTCCAAATCTTGAAAGTACGATGTTGGTATTTTGATAGGAATGGCATTGAATAGGTAGATTGCTTTGGGAAGTATAGACATTTTAACAATGTTGATTCTTCCCATCCATGAGCATGGTATGTTCTTCCATTTGTTAATATCCTCTGCTATTTCCTTTCTGAGGATTTCATAGTTTTCTTTATAGAGGTCCTTCACCTCCTTCGTTAGGTATATTCCTAGATATTTCATTTTCTTTGAGACTATGGTGAAAGGAGTTGTGTCCTTAATTAGCTTCTCATCTTGACTGTTATTGGTGTACACAAAGGCTACTGACTTGTGGACGTTGATTTTATATACTGAAACATTACTGTATTTTTTGATGACTTCTAGGAGTCTTGTGGTTGAGTCTTTGGGGTTCTCTAAATATAAGATCATGTCGTCAGCAAAGAGGGAGAGTTTGACCTCCTCTGCTCCCATTTGGATTCCCTTTATTTCCTTGTCTTGCCTAATTGTATTGGCTAGAACTTCCAGCACTACGTTGAAGAGTAAAGGTGACAGAGGACAACCTTGTCTGGTTCCAGTTCTAAGAGGAAAAGCTTTCAGTTTTACTCCATTCAGCAAAATATTGGCTGTGGGTTTGTCATAGATAGCTTCAATCAGTTTTAGAAATGTGCCACCTATGCCTATACTCTTCAGTGTTCTAATTAGAAAAGGATGCTGGATTTTATCAAATGCTTTTTCTGCATCTATTGAGAAGATCATGTGATCTTTATTTTTGCCTCTGTTAATATGGTGGATAACGTTTATGGACTTGCGTATGTTAAACCAGCCTTGCATCCCTGGGATGAAGCCTACTTGGTCATGATGAATGACTTTTTTGATGATAAGCTGTAATCTGTTGGCTAGGATTTTGTTGAGAATTTTTGCGTCTATGTTCATGAGTGAGATTGGTCTGAAATTCTCCTTTTTGTTTGGGTCTTTTCCTGGTTTTTGTATCAGGGTGATGTTTGCTTCATAGAATGTGTTGGGGAAGATTCCTTCTTCCTCAATTTTTTGGAATAATTTCTGCAGTACAGGAATAAGCTCTTCCTTGAAGGTTTGATAGAATTCTGGTGTGAAGCCATCTGGACCAGGGCATTTTTTGGTTGGAAGATTTTTTATTGTTTCTTTGATCTCGGTGCTTGAAATTGGTCTGTTCAGGAGCTCTATTTCTTCCTGGCTAAGTCTAGGGAGAGGGTGTGATTCCAAATATTGATCCATTTCCTTCACATTGTCAAATTTCTGGGCATAGAGTTTCTGGTAGTATTCAGAGATGATCTCTTGTATCTCTGTGGGATCAGTTGTTATTTCCCCTTTATCATTTCTGATTGAGGTTACTAGAGATTTTACTTTTCTATTCCTCATTAGTCTGGCCAATGGTTTATCTATTTTATTTATTTTTTCAAAAAACCAACTCCTGTTTCATTAATTTTCTGAATGATTCTTTTGTTTTCAATTTCATTGATCTCTGATTTGATTTTGGATATTTCTTTTCTTCTACTGAGTTTAGGCTTAGATTGTTCTTCTTTTTCCAATTCCATAAGATCTCTTGTGAGATTGTTGATGCGCTTTCTTTCTGTTTTTCGAATGTAGGCATCTAAAGCGATGAATTTTCCTCTCAAAACTGCTTTTGCAGTATCCCACAGGTTTTGGTAGCTTGTGTCTTCATTGTTGTTATACTCAAGGAAGTTAATGATTTCCTGTTTTATTTCTTCCTGCACCCATCTGTTATTCAACAGAAGATTGTTTAATTTCCATGCCTTTGGGTGGGGTCGAGCATTTTTGTTAGAGTTGAGTTCCACCTTTAGTGCCTTATGGTCTGAGAAGATACAAGGTAAAATTTCAATTCTTTTGATTCTGTTGATATTTGTTTTGTGTCCCAGGATATGATCGATTTTGGAGAATGTTCCATGGGGTGATGAGAAGAATGTATATTCTTTATCTTTGGGGTGGAGTGTTCTATATGCGTCTGTCAAGCACAGTTGTTCTAGGGTCTCATTTAAATCTCTTATATCTTTGTTTAATTTCTGTTTAGAGGATCTGTCCAGCTCTGTAAGAGGAGTGTTAAAGTCCCCTGTTATTATGGTATTATCAGATATAATATTGCTCAGACTGAGCAAGGTCTGTTTCAAGAATCTGGGAGCATTCAAATTGGGTGCATAGATATTTAGAATTGAAATGTCTTCTTGTTGTATTTTTCCCTTGACCAATATAAAGTGACCATCTTTGTCTTTTTTGACTTTAGTTGCTTTAAATCCACATGTATCTGAAAATAAGATTGCAACTCCTCTTTTCTTCTGAATTCCATTTGCCTGAAAAATTGTCTTCCAACCCTTGACTCGGAGCTTTAATTTGTCTTTTGAAGCCAGGTGTGTTTCTTGCAGACAGCAAATGGATTGCTTGTGTTTTTTAATCCAGTCAGCCAATCTATGTCTCTTCAGTGGGGAATTCAAGCCATTAACATTTATTGAGATAATTGATAAGTGTGGTAGTATTCTATTCGTCTTATTTGGTGAGAGTCCATTGCTTAGTTTTATCTTTTGCATCAGTGTGGAGGTTAGGTTCTTTCCTTTAATTTCTGAGTTCTTACTTTGCTGCTGATCCATTGTGGTGGTCAGTGTGCAGAACAGGTTGAAGTATTTCCTGTAGAGCTGGTCTTGTTGTGGCGAATTTCCTCAATGTTTGTATATCCGTAAATAATGATTTCTCCATCACTTTTTAAGCTTAGCTTAGCAGGGTACAGAATTCTGGGCTGGAAATTGTTCTGTTTAAGGAGATTAAAGGTAGATGACCATTGTCTGCTTGCTTGGAAAGTTTCATTAGAGAGGTCTGCGGTCACTCTGATGGATTTGCCCCTGTAGGTCAACTGGCGCTTACTCCTGGCAGCTTGCAGAATCTTTTCTTTTGTCTTGACTTTGGACAGGTTCATCACAATGTGTCTTGGAGAAGCTCGGTTAGAGTTGAGGTGACCTGGGGTCCGATAGCCCTCTGAAAGCAGTGTGTCAGAATCTTTGGTGATATTTGGGAAATTTTCTTTTATAATATTCTCTAATATGGCTTCCATTCCTCTGGGGCATTCTTCTTCCCCTTCTGGAATTCCTATAACTCGTATGTTGGAACGCTTCATAAAGTCCCATAATTCTGACATTGAACGTTCTGCTTTCTCTCTCTTCTTTTCTGCCTCTTTTACTATCTGAGTTATCTCAAGAACTTTGTCTTCTACCTCTGAAATTCTTTCTTC
This sequence comes from Nycticebus coucang, assembly GCF_027406575.1. NCBI lineage: Eukaryota > Metazoa > Chordata > Mammalia > Primates > Lorisidae > Nycticebus > Nycticebus coucang. The sequence goes on along the minus strand of NC_069801.1, from coordinate 44,187,481 downwards.
TGCATGGTCTAACCTGTTGCTGATACTTTCCATTGCATCTTTAAGTTCCCTAATTGATTGTTTCCGTTCCTTCAGCTCTGCTATATCCTTTTTATATTCTTCATATCGTTCATCTCTTATTTGATTCTGTTTTTGGATTTCCTTTTGGTTATTTTCCACTTTATTAGCAGTTTCCTTCATTGTTTCTATCATTTCTTTCATTGTTTTCAACATGTGTATTCTAAGTTCCCTTTCTGTCATTCCTAGCATTTCTTCATAGGTGGAATCCTCTGCAGTAGCTACCTCATGGTCCCTTGGCAGGGTTGTTCTGGACTGGTTCTTCATGTTGCCTGGAGTTTTCTGCTGATGCTTCCTCATGAGTGGTTTCTTTTATCTGTTTCCTTGCCCTAATTTTCCTTTTACTTCCTCTTGCTCTTTTAGTTCTCGTGCCTGTGGACTAATGGTTACAGGACCAGAGGGGTGAGAAGGTTGAAGAGCAAAAAAGGGATGAAAGAAAGGAGGACCGAGTGATAAGAAAAAAAAGAAAAATAGAGAAAGGAGAGGGGGTGGGTAAAAGGAATATTGACAAAAAGAAGAGAGGCACAGAAAGAGGGAGACAGAACAATATAGGTGTACGGTAGGGTACTTTGACACAACCTTAAAAAAAAACCACCTTCTGGGGGTGCCCAGTTGGGTGGTTCCTTTGAGGTCAGCAGCTCTTTGCTAACCTGATCAGACACATACCCCACCTCCACCCAGTAGAGAGGAAAGACAAAAATGCTATAAATCAAACCAAAACAAGCAAATAGAAATCTTTATGGGATAAAATTGGGTGAAAAACCAAATAATAGCAGTAGAAACACTAGCAAAATGAAGTTCTAATTATTGAAAATGACAGCAATTTGAAATTATAATTAAACTAGAAAAATTGAGAAAGAAAAAAGATCTGTATGGAAAAGGTTGAACTTATAAAACAAAACAACATCAACAACATCAAAATAAACAAAAAAAACAACCAAACCAAAAAAAAAAAAAAAAGAAAAGAAAAAAACACAACCAAAAACAAAGCAGTATGTGTATGTTATTGAATATTGTCTGGGCAACACGTGGTCTTCTGGGGTATGAGATGTTCATCACAGTTCTGATATGACTGGAGGGTGCTGATTTCTCAAACCCCAGCAGGTAGACACCGTAAATCTCTCTTCAGCCCACTTAAAAGGCACTTTGAACTTGTTCGCTTGCTGAGCAGAAGCTTTCCCAGGAAAGTGCTTGTCGCTGGAATCACTGCTGAAGTGGCTATCCACTTACCCAGTGTGCCGAAACCGGTCTCACTCTGCCCCTGAGGGTTAGGGCTGAAAGGCGGCTCAGACCCCGCCCTTAGGCTACTTGGTCGCTGGGTTACCAGCTCCCACCCAATTCTAGCTCTGCGACCCTGAGGGCGGAGCTTGCCTGGGCAGATCGCTCACAGTGACTCCCTGTGACCCAACGCCAAACACCATTAGCTCCGTCTGGCTCAGCGGCTCAGACTGGGGCCCTAGACAACGACCAAAGTTCTCCGCACTCCCACTTAGGCTCTCCCCAGGGCAGTTCAACTGAGTGCCAAGTCCAAAGACACCAAAACAGTTCACAGGTAAGGCCTTTCTGGTTTGCAGTCTCGCTGCTACTGAACTTACAGTTGCGGGCGGGTTTAGACCGATTGAACACACTTGACCACTGGCCGGTTTTCCACTGTTTTAGTCCTCCTCTTGGGGTCCAGAAGTCTCTCGCTGGCTCCCTGTATCTGCGCAGGGGTGATGATAGGCAGATTCCACCAGCCAGAGATGCCTGGAGTTCTATCTCCCCAGACTTATGGTGCCCAGATGCAAGAAAGCTGTTACTCGGCTGCCATCTTGCTCCGCCTTCCTATGTGTATTTTTTTTTTAAATAAAATTGAGACTAGGCCACATACAACTGAATATTTATTATCATAGTGCTTCCTGCATGCTATCGTCACTGGTCTAGGCATAACCTTGTTTGATTTTTTTGTTTGGTTATTTGTTCTGTTTACATATAACCTAATAAATGACAGTGTCTGTGCACAAGGTGGTATTTCATAACCCACACTCTGAAAACATTTTACAAACATGTCCTTATTAGCTACATAATCTTTTACTTCAGGAAGACTGTATCTTTATAAAATCACTTCCCCATGATTGACTTTTAGATTACTTAGAACTTTATCCATGGTGCTACCACAAACATCCCTTCAGGTGATTTTTGTATTTCTCCAAAGTGAGTTTTTCTTGGAGTGAGTTCTGAGCTGTGGAACTGCTGTTCAAAAAGTGTTAACACTTTAGGGGGATGGCAAAATGCCCTCAGAGAGCTTCCACTAAGTCCTGTTCACAACAACTGCCAGTACAGCTACTATCATTTATTTTATTTTATTTTATTGCAGTTTTGGCCGGGCCGGGTTTGAACCCGCCTCCCTTGGCACCCTACTCACTGAGCCACAGGGGCCACCCGCTACTATCATTTATTAAAGGGAGAGGGAAGGGAGGGACAAATATATCTGTCTCTTTCAAAGGACCTGAAGCCTTCGTTGTTGGATGCTGGACATGCTGTCAGAGTGGGCCACCTGTCCCTGCTTGGCCACTCTCTTCCTTCCCTCTGTTCCAGCTGCACTGGCCTCCTGTGAGTCTTGGAAAAACACCAGACTCTGTTTGCTGGTGGCCTTAGCAAGCTGTTTCCTCTGCCTGAAATACTCTCTAGACCAGTGGTTCTCAACCTTCCTAATTGCTGCTTTGTTACAAATTGAACAAAGGGGTCGTGACCCACACGTTGAGAACCACTGCTCTAGACCATCCTCCACCACCACCCCCAAGGTCACAATGTATAGATTGCCAAGTTCTTCTAGTCCTTTGGGCCACTGCTTATATTTCACCAACTCAAAGCGTCCCTTTCACATGCCCCTCTCTAATTCAATGCCTCTTGCCTGTCCCAACGTTGTTTCCTATTCTCCATTTCATCCCTTTGTGTTACTTACTGCAATTTGCTACATATATTTCTTCGTCCCTCTTCCCCAGCAGACTACAAGCTTAGTGGGAACAGAGACATGGGTGCACAGTGCCTGGCATGCCAGAAGAACTCAACGCTTGTTTGGAAGAATGATGAGCGAGTGAAGAATGGATGGTCTAGCTGGCAGCCCAGGGCCTAGCACACAGTGAGCGCTGAGTGTGTGCAAGTTTAATGAGCAAGCGGAGAAGTGAGTGAGTGCTGCTGCCAGCAGTCTCTGGGTGGGGGCAGCACACACTACCCCGGGCCCCGCCCAGCCCTCCTGGGCACCAAAGGCTGGCATTCGGCCAGGGCTGATTCTGTCATATTTGCAGGTGGGCTTCTGGGGAGAAGGGATATGACTTCCTTCTGCTCTGAAACTACGCTCCTTCTGCAGGGAGCTCCAAATCCTGGGGGTCTGGGGATTTTCTAGTCCCCCAACACATGTGACTTCCACGTACTTAGCCTGTCTGCTGAACAGGTGGAGATGGAGGCCTCCTGACCCTTTGACCTAATGATTAATGCTGCAGAGCTGGGATTGGTTGGCTAAGCCCAAACCTGTGCCCTGGGGCATAGGTTAGACATTCTGATGCTGGATCCATACTCCTCTGTCACAGTCATGGCCACAGCAATGTCACATCATCTGTGTTAGGCTGCATGGCTGCTACACTACTGCTTCTGTAGGAGAGGTGAGGGGGACCTTGTGTGGGGGAGGCTGTGACCCCTACTGGGTGGGAGGGACCGCCATTTCCTGTTGGTTTTCCTTAAATTGGGTTCTCAGTTGTGGAAAACATATCCGTCTGTCTTGGGTTGCTTTCACGCGTTCATTTTGTAAATGTGTAATCCGTGTCCATGCAGCACAGAGTGCTGTGATGGGGTCAGGGGGACACACAGACGCACACGAGTGAACAGAGAGGCTGTGGCAGAGTCGGCCGTGCTCCAGAACTGTGGGGCTCAGCTGAGAGACAGGATCTGCACTCCGGGATGTGGGACATTGAGGAAGTAGAGTGACCTCTCATGGACAGAATGAGTCACTTTTACCTCAGCTAAAGAGAAAGCTTGCTGGCATCTAAAACCTTCAAGCTTTGTGGCAGCATATCCAGAGCCGTGGTGTGTGTGTGAGAGAGAGAGACAGGGAGAGATGGAGAGAGAGAGGCTATTGAGGAACTCCCCATCCTCCATTGTAGTGGGAAATCTTCAGGTTTACACTATACTCAGGAAGAAGTCTCCATGGAGTGCTAACATGCTTTTAACAGCTTGGAACAGCCTGTTTCCTATCTGGGAGGGGCTGATCTCCTTTTAACACCTAAGGCTCAGCCTGCCCTAGAGACATATTCCAAACCTCTCAGCCTGTGAGCCCTGCAGCACTGATTTTGTGTCCACGTACAGAACCCTGGGTGAAAACACTGAATTTATTACCCAAACCCCAGCAGGCCGTGGAAGTCACTATGAAGAAACATGTGAGGGGAGGCTGAGGTGAGGACCTCCTGGGCTTAGAAGCAATAAGGAGGCAAGAGTAACCTACTTCGACTTTCCAGGCCTCAGTCTTCTCTTCTCTAAAATGGAAGGCCAGGGAAAAGGATTAAGTTATTTTATCTCAAATAAAGGTCCCTTCCAGCTCTGGTTTTGACGTAACTCCTCACTAGACTCTGGATGACTGGGAGATTATATACTTTGTACTTGCCTCTCATTTTCCCTGATGTTTATTATCTACTCTCGTCGTTTTTTCTGCCAGTGAGCTGTGGTTACCATGTAGAGGTGACAGGGGTAAGAGAAAGAACCGTTATTCCCACTTTGGGGTTGCAAAACCCGGTTGGTTTCATGATGCACCTTGCAGCTCTATGAGCAGACAGTGGGGCCAGGCTGCTGGCCCTGCTGGCCCTGCTGCCCTCGTGCTGCCAGGCTACCTCAGCACCAGTGCAGAGTAGCCAGAAGGCAGGCACCCACCGAGAGGCTCTGAGTCTGTGTCTCAATCCAGGTGAACATCAGGCCTGTGAGGGTTTTCTCTTAGCACATATTGATCTGCAAAGGGGCATACTTTCATGCAGGCTGCATTCCCACGGAAGGAGAGTCAGACCAGGTCCCTAGACTGTCTCTGGCCTCCCTCCTCTTTGCACTGGAAATATCAGCCACCCTTGTGATGTCTCTTTGCTCCCAAGGTCAGCATGCTTGCCCCTCCCCCGCTTGGTTCTGCCATTCCCCTGGTCTAGGACCCCCTTCCCCCTCATGTCTGCTGGGAAACTCCTGTTGCCTTTTCAAGTGCAGTTCAAAAGTCAGCTTCCTCTGACCTTCTTTGGCTGAATGAGTTGCCAAATTGCTTACTCATCAGCACATTTTGCCCTTTGGGAATTCACCCCCTTACCCACTGCCTGGCACTAGACAAGGGCTGTCTTTGCAAGTTTCCAGTTTTACAATTCATACATTTGTCTTCACCTCTGCTAGGCAGGCAAGTCTTTCTGTGAGACAAGGTCACAGCCTGGTCATGGTCTGCTCAGACGTAAGTGACAGCAAGTTCTCCAATCACTTCCTCCCTTGTGTCTTCCCACTTCCATGTCCTTACATAGAAATCCAGTGTTTTATCTTTTAAAAATGAACACCTATTTTATTTAGTGTCAGAATGGCTCCCAAGCTCACACTTGGTGTTCAGCCCTTTGTGTTAATTCATGCAGGTTCTGAACTAGTAAAATAGTGTGCTGGGCAGTGTTCTAGTCTCCGGGGCCTGGCTGACAGTAGTTCCTTTCTTGGGCTCCATAGGGCCACTGAAGCTGTGCGTGGCCTGACACACGTTCAGATCTTCTCCACTGGGAGTGGAAAATCAGTTGCACAGTCTAGACAGGAAAATCTGGTGGTGTGGACACATTGGGAAGCTAATGCTGTGTTATGAGGCAGCCAACACCCCGCTTCCCTCCCCCCAGCCCTGGGAGCTTGCTCTGTGCAGCAGAGTGCCTCTCCCCAGCCACATGCTGTCTGCTGCCTGGGCTGACTTTTGGCTGTGAAGAGTGTGTGTTTGGCACCCTTTAGACAATGAGCCAGAAATGAATATATCCACCCTATAAATCTGGTCAAGAATGGCAATAAAAACTGTGTACCAGGCATCAACATTTTCCGCTGGGAAAGCTCCCTTTGAGATACTTGCGTGGGCCACACCCCATCCTCATCCCAGTCCTGGGTCCCAGGCTCTCAGCATGGGAGGTGCTGTGATCTGAATGTTTGTTCCCCATCCCCCAAAATTTATACATTGAAATCCTAACCCCCCAGGTGATGAGTGGGGCCTTTGGGAAGTGATTAGATCATGAGGAATCTGTTCTCATGATGGGATCCTCCTTATCAAGGAGACCCCAGAGACCCATCAGCTCCTTCCCTCATAGGGGACACAGCTAGAAGATGCCAGTTATGAACCAACAAACAGGCCCTCGCTAATACCTTGGCAATACCTGCCAATACCTTGTTCTTGTAATTCTCAGCTTCTAGAACTATAAGAAACACGTTTCTATTGTTTATGAATTGCCCAGTCTATGGCATTTTGTTATGGAAGCCCAAAGCGACTAAGACAGGAAACACCACTGTGTGGCAGGGACAGGAGCCCTGAGGGCCCCAAAGGCAGCACCCACCCGCAGGTTGGACCTCAAACGCCCTTCCCTACCTTCCTCCCACCAGTCCTCAGCCTTCTCAAAGGGCTCTCCATGCCTGGAGAGAACCACATTCTCCCCAGGCCTCACATGTTTCTTTAAGATAGGCTGAATATTTACACTGGTGGTGGGACTTCAAATTAATACAACTGTTTTGGAAAGAAGTATGGAGAATCCTCAAAGAACTCAAATTAGACCCCTTGTTTGATCCTGAAATCCCATTACCAGACATCTGCCCAGGAGAAAAAAATAATTGTATGGTAAAGACATTTGCACTACATTACTTATTGCAGCTCAATTGACAATCACTAAAATGTGAAAACAATCTAAATGCCCACCAACCCAGAAATGGATTAACAAGCTATGGTGTATGAATACCATGGAATACTTACTATTCAGCCATTAAAAAATATGGAGACTTTACATCTTTTGTTACTAACCTTGATGGAGTTGAAACACATTCTTCTTAGTGAAGTATCATAAGAAGGGAAAAGCAAGAATCCAACTTACTCAATAGTAATACAAAGCCAGTAGATGATCGAATACATGCCCACATAGGAGGAAAACTCAATTCAATGCACGGTTGGGGGTGAGTGGAATGAGGGAGCAGAGAGAGGAAAGGAGAGAGGGGCACAATGTTAGGGTGTAGGGCGCACCTCTTGGGAGTGGACACAATTATATAAGAGGGACTTTACCTAACAAATGCAAACATTGTAACCTAATTCTTTGTACCCTCAAATCAACCTGAAACAATAAAAAAAGATAAACTGAATAACTTGCAAGGATTAGTTCACATGGGACAAGCTTCTGTGGAGATTTCCTGGACCCCTCAAAACACACTAAAACACTTCTGTTGGGCTTCGATAGCTCTGTTGTCCCTTGAACAAGTTGTCTTACCTTTCAGAGCCTCATTTCCTTCTCGTATAAAATGATACCGTGTCCTCCCCACCTTGTGGAGTTGTGGGATAGCAAACGGAGTGAAGCGTGCAAATGCCTGTGGTATTTATTACAGGATGAGTGCTGGAGAGCCGGAGGTTGTAGGCAGCCTGGCACCCCCGCAGCCAGGAGTGCAGACACTTTTTGGACTCCCGGGATGCCTCCTTAGGACGGCTCACAGGCGAGCGGGCCCCCCTGAGAGCAGCCAATAGGGAGGGCTTTGGGGAAAGGCAAGGCTGGGTGGCAGGTGGGACCTGATCAGCATGTAGGAATGACAGCTGTGGTGGAGAGGTGACACTCAGAGGCACAGCATTTGATGCTCAGCTTTCTAAATTAATAATGAGAGCTAATGCTTACAAGACACTGTGTGCCAGGCTCTGTCTTAAGCTCTTTAAAGTGTCTCAACACACATCTTTAATCTCACGAAAACCCCATAAGGTAGGTGGCGATATCATCCCCAATTTACAGGTGAAGAAATGGAGGTACAGAGAGGTCAAGGAACTTGCTGGTCACCAGCTAGCGAGTGAATGTGGGTGGTCTGGCTGGGCCTGATACTAACAGCTGGTCTGTATGGCTTTACAAGAACACACTTAGCAGTCGCCAAAGTCCCTCTCTGACTCTTCCCTGGGCTTAGCCGCATTTCCTTTCTCTCAGTCTACCCTTACTGACTGCCCACCCACCTAGGCTCCCTGCCTCCCCAAGCCCAGGGGAGCAAGAGAAGTGAGTGCAGGACCTGGGCTGGGGGTTGGGGACCGTGGGTGCCGGCTGCCCCTGCTCCTTGTGAGGCCTGGCATTCATCTCTTCATCTCTCTGTCCATTCCTCCATCCATTGATTCTCTCTAAGCTCACTGGGGTGGCAGGGAGGGTCTGTCTGTGTTGCCAAGGGACATAGCTGCCTGGTCAAGGTCATCTGAAATCATAACAGCCTGACCACAAGCCTGAGCCAGCTCCAGAGGGCTGGAGCTAGTTAGATGGTAGATGGCAAAATGGACATGAGCCAATGGAGACAGGTCCCCAGAGAGGGTGGGAGCAGCACTGCTGTGACCCATTGTGGGCTTCAGGCTGTCTTCCTCCTGACATAGCACATACCTGGCTCATCCTGACCACGGATGGTCAAGGAACCAGCTCCCCCTGACACATCTTCCCACCTGTCCTGACATCTCTGGCTCTGAGTTTCTGAGCAGCAAGTGTGGACCTAGCATACGCCAGCTGGCCCAGGACAGGAGGACCCTATTTTCTGGGTGCCCACACGTTCATTCAGGGCTCCACATCATTCTATGCAGCGGGCATCCCGTACGTGCTGGGGGTTGGGGAGGGTGTTTTCTTTAAATAACAATGTAATTTTCTTGGAAGTGAATGCATTTCCTTGCTGGCTCTAAGCCCACTTGCCTCTTATCAGATTTCAAACCTCCATCCAGGTCTGGTCCTGGTTAGTGCAGGGATAGAGGGCGGGGCCGCTCTGATGGGCAGGTTGCTGGAGCTTTCTGGGTCCTTCGCACCTCACCCACCCCACTCCTGGGCTCCTGCCCCCTCTCTTGCTTCATGCCCGGTAATTCTCAGCCTCTGCTGCTTGTGTGTCCTTGGGTAAGCGGCTGCGCCTCAGCTTCCTTCACTGTTAAAGGGGAATAATGTCACCTACCTTCTAGGCTCGTTTGGGAGGAAGAGTTAACACCTGTAAAGCCCTTAGAATGCAGTCTGGCACATAGAGAGCAAGGTGTAAGTGTGGCTGTCATTGGCAGCATCATGATGGCTACAGCTGTCCTTATGCTAACCCTGAGGAACGTCTCCCTGCGTCCTGACACTCGATGAAATTCCATATTCTGCTTTCTCTGCTGAAATGCCCTTTCTTGTCTGATCTGCCTAGAAAATCCCTACACATCCCTCAAGACTCAGTTCAGGTAGACCTGTCCTCCCTGATGCATAAGACTTAGGAGTCAATTGTGTCCCATTTGGACTCTCGCAGCACTTTGTTCCCATTTAGCGTACGTCACACTGTCTGGTGATTTATCCCTTCGTGTGTCCGTCTCCCACACCAGGCTGTGAGAGCAGGGACCATAACTTACTCATCCTTGTAATCTAACGTCAGTGTGAGACCTCGCCAGGGATGTGAGCAATGCATGCTTCTCTCCTTAAGACAGGAGAGCCCCCAGCCGGGTGTTGTGGCGAGCACCCGTAGGCCCAGCTACTTGGGAGGCTGAGGCAAGAGAATCGCTTGAACCCAAGAGTTTGAGGTTACTGTGGGCTGTGACGCCATAGCACGCCACCAAGGGTGACACAGTGAGACTCTGTCTCAGAAAAAAAAAAAAAAGACAGGAGAGCCCATGAGCATGAGTAGACAGTCCCGAGGTTACAAACGTGCTAGGTTCTGTAAGTTTGTTCATAAGTTGAATGTGTATTAAAGTTGGAACTGATACATTTACCTATGACCTGTACTAGCCTCCGTTCATAAATGGGAGCCATATGTCAATCAGATGTTTGCAACTTAGGGACACACGTAATAGCCTCCGTTCATAAGTATGAATTGTACATCAGTGGGATGTTTGTAACTCGGGGACTGATTATAATAGCCCCCATTTGTTAGTGTGAGTTATACATAACCTGGCTGTTTGTGACTCGGGACTGCCTGTGATTTGGATGCATAGTGATGAGTACCATAGTGGACACACAGACACAAGTAGGTACCCAGGAGAGGGGTTCATTCTAAGTGAGTCTGGGGGACAGGCGAGTAGGGAATTGAGGAAGATAAGGTGAGTCTGTGAGCTCTCAGCTAGCAATGAAAATGCTTCACAGGTGTCAGTTGCTCTGTAAATACCACCAGTACAGGATCGCCGTTGGTTTTCTCTGTGTAACCCAAGAGCATCATCATGCTGTGTTGTTTATTGTCATCAGAGATGGGCTCAGGCCTGCCCCTCTGGCGAGTGCTCCATTCAGGGACTCCCCCCCAGGCCCTTCCCTAGCCCCTGCCTCTACCCCCACTCTGAGATCATGACTCCCTTCGCCCTTGCAGGTGCAGGTGGGAGGGGTGTAGTAGAGACGCCAGCTCACATATTGGTTAGTAAAATGTCAAATGTTTAGCTGCAAGTTTCCTGGCAAAGGAAAGTTAGACAAAGGCCATCATCGTCCAAGGTAAGAAATGGGGATTCCCATTTCTTGGAACACTGGGTTTGTCGGTTACCACCTGCTCAAATGACTATGTGGTTTCCTGATTGGATCCTGACCGAGACCCTGGGCCTCCACTTTGTTGTTGGTCTGGTGGGTTAGGCCTGCAGACCCTCCCCCTCCATAACCCCTGCACCCCTTCACTAGTGCAGCTGCTGGAACCCAGCTCTGGCTGCCCCCGTGGCCTCCAAGTGTTCTTTGGTTGTGATCAGCCTTGATTTCCCAAACCGTGTGTGACTGGGAGAGAATGTGTACCATGTGTTTCTGATTGAGCTCTCCTGGCCTCAAAGGCAAAGGGATTTTGAGCAATATCTGATGGCCTTTGAGCCTCAGATATATGTTCTTCAAGCCTCTTTCCCTGCCCTCTTCCTTGATGAAGAAGAAGCAAGCCTGGCTAAGAATGGCCAACTCTGCAGCCCCAAGACTTGACAAACCAGCCCTTGCCTCCCCTTGATGATCTCTGAGCCTAGGGAGGCTGCAGACATCCAGGATGGAGACCAGGGTGCTCTTCAGGGAGGGTACAAACCACCACAGCATCACCTCCTCTTGGAGACCCTGTGGCACACATCTTTTCAAACAGATGACCATACCTGGTCTTGGCTGACTGACATGGTGGTTACGATGAGTTTACTTTGTAGCACATGACAGACCCATTGCTTGAAATAAAAAAATGCTTTGATTTGTTTTAAGTTTAACAAGTCTTGGCTGGGTGCAGTGGTTCACACCTATGCTTCTAGCACTCTGGGAAGCCAAGGCAGGAGGATTAGGAACTCCTGGGGCCAGGAGTTCCAGACCAGCTTGAACAAGAGTGAGACTTTCTCCACAAAAACTAGAAAAATTAGCAGGGCATGGTAGCGTAGTGGCATGGTGGTTGTCCCAGCTGCTTGGGAGGCTGAGGCAGGAAATTTGCTTGTGCCCAGGAGTTTGAGATTGCTATAAGCTATGATGATGCTGTGGCATCAGAGCAAGACCCCCTGTCTCAAAAAAATAAAATAAAAAAGTCTTGAGCCTTTTCCTTTACTTTCTCTTGCTAAACGTACCAATACCTGTTCATTCATTTAGTGAAATTTTATAGAGAGCCAGCTCAATATGAATGTATATGAATTCATGTTAAAACAGTTGCTGTCCTTGAGGTGGAAGAAATGGATAGTTTCAGAAGCATTTCCATGATGTGGGCTCTTCGGGGGGAAGCAGAGATGATGGGTGAGCCTAATTCATTTAGGGGAAGGAGGAAGGGAGGAGAAAGAAGACACAAACCAGGGACCTTCCCAGAGGCATGAACCTTTGTCCGACTGCTGTGTGATGTTCAGGGACAGATGCAAGAGTGTGGCCCCAAGAAGAAAGGACAGTCCGGATTAAAGAGTCTCCAGGTTACCAGCAAATAAGGATAGACATCTCGATTTTTCCAAAAATGACTGAGGACATCTGCCAAGTGAGGAAGGGGAGGTCTCATGGCTCAAAATCCCCACCTGCTTCTAGGCTGATAGCACCTGTGCCGAGGGATGTCCCCCCCAGTCTGAACCATGCTTGAGAGTTGACAGAGTCCCACCCATGACCTCAGTTTTCCTTCCCTCTGTCTTTTCTTCTTTTTATTCAAAAATGTTTACTGAGCACCAGCTGTCAGGTGTTGTGTTAGACTGGGAAGGGTTGTCCAACGTCAGCACAGGCTTTGTCTTCATAAATTGTCTAGTTTAGAAATTCATGTTATTTTAAATTCAGAACAATATTATCCCTGTAGATTCCAAATGCCAAGGGTGCTTAGGGACTGCTGAGTTCCACCCCCCAATTGATGTAAAATAGTTTCCTTTCCCCCATTTCACAAACTAGGAAGGAATTCAAGAGAAGGAAACAGGGAGATGGTGTTTTCTTAGTAATCTGGCTCACCTGCTACCCATTTCTCATGAAAGCAGCTCCTCTTCCTGCCCTTGGGGTGCTAAAGGAAGTCCAAAGTCCATTTCAGACCTCAAAATTGGAGCTTCCCAAGCATTTTACCCCTGATAAAGCATCAGTTTCAATGGTTCATCTCCAAAAGTTTTGATACTGATTCAAGCCACATTTTGCAACACTCTGTTGGATGCTAGTGCTTAAAAACAGCACATTTCCCATTTGCTTTTTTTTGGAGCCCATTTCTCATTGTTTCCCACATATTTCCAGTGAATGAAGAGATTAGTGAGTACGTCGTCTTTTCTTTTTTTCTCTCATAGAGGATGAAAGTTAAACATCCTGTTCTGACTGCAGAGAAACTTTAAGGTTTCTGGAATCCATTAAACCCAAAATGTCACAAGAAAGTTATTCTGGAGCCTGCAAAAACACAATTTTACACTTCTGATGTCCACCGGGCAGGTTCGCCTGTCCTTGGAAGGGATCACCATTTTCTTTCTTCACTCCCTCTGTTCTTCTTTCCTTCCTTCCAGAGAAATGGAAGGAGGCCAATATATGTAATGCTTAGTTCTTGCAAACATTATCTTATTTAATCATCCTACCAGCCCCTTCTGAAGCTCAGAGAAGCTAACTTGACCCAGGTCATCCAGCTAAGAAGCAGCAGCTGCAGGCGGCATTCACGTTATGGCATCTTAGTCATGTTGCCCCCTTCCTGCCACCAGCGACTCCTTGCTTCACACCCTGATGCCACACTGATTCCTTCACTTTGTAGAAAAAGATGTTGTTAGGGAAGTGCAGAGGTCGGTATAAAAGCTGGGAAAGGATCAACAATCTTGCTTTCCCTCTCAACCCTGTTGTCTCATTTCTAAGCGGATGTGCCACTGCAAATATTATAGCCAAGAATGATTTCAGAGCATCTGGGTCCATGGGGCAGGGCAATGCTGTAAACGCAGTTGTCATTACACATTTTGCTTCCTCACAGGAGACAGGCAGGTGGCTCTGAAGTCTGACTGTATATGGCTGAGCGTGGCGCGATCTCCTCTTGCCAGCTGGGGAGGAGCAGATAGGCTGTGACAGGGGCTGAGAACGAGGGTCTAGCTGGCAACAGCTTTGCAGTCAAATCCAGGCTTTGAAATCCACTAATAGCCCATTCCTGGACATCGAGGCCCCCAAGGCCTTTTAGGCTGCCTTCATTTGGATGCTTGTTAGAAAGTCGGGGAATAACAGGCTTGGATGGGACGGGTGGGAAGGAGAGGGGTTCAAGGGGGAGTGCAACCATTGAATTGCATCACAGGCACAGCCAAGTTCTGCAGCATGGGAGGAACACAGCCAAGGGGCCTCCTCTGGCTTATCCTTCATCCTCATTCCAGCACGTGCCTTGGGAATTTTCCAGGACTCCCCTTGACTAGGAAGGGTTTGGGAGGTCTATGCTGGTGATAGTGGAGTTGGCAACAGGCAGGCCTGTCCTGGCTGGGCCACTCACTGGGTCCGAGCATCACGGAAACTAAGCCAGTGTCTTTCCTCCCAGAGCACGAGCCCTCACCCTTGGCAAGAAGGCAGGATGGGCTTCCTTTTGGAATCACAATGCTCCTTTGAAGGAGGGTTGGAAGTAGAGAAATGTTGGAGATGCCCCAAGTCAAATTACATCTTTTGAGCCTCCTCTGATCCCCTAGGAATTAAATGCTCCCTTTTGGGATTTATGCACAAATTTGTTGTCTTTGCCCTGAACAGAGATGATTGGCCTGTGTCTGCCTCCCCCGGACAGAGCGCCACAGACCCTGACATTAGAACTTGGGTCTGCATAGTCCTGCTCGTCTCTGGTGTTTTATTCTCCAGGCTGATCACCTGCCAGACTGGGAACTGCCAAGCACTCAGACAGCACTCACCTTCCTGCTGGTGCACAGGGAAGAGCACAGGGTCAGCACAAATCAGCTCTTGGACCTGGGATGATGATTAACAATAGTCACAATAAAATAACGACATGTGTCCTCTACTAGGCCCCTTAAGTTCAGACCACATTCAACTGTTAGTCCTTAAAGCCATCCTTTGAATCTCCCTTTACAGGTGAGAACACTGAAGTGTGGGGGGAATGGAAAAACCTGCCTGGGTAACTTTTAGTAAGTGGAAGGTTGAAATGTGAACCCAGGCTCACCTGACTCCAGCTCCACTGTGTGCACCGTAACATCCTTCTGGCTCTTAGAAGTGTCTCCTGCTCTCACCAGTGTGCGTGTTTGCCTCAGAGCAATGGTCTGGTCCAAGTGGTCTGGTCCAGGTGCTCACCAGCATTCGAAGGAAGTGGCAAGCACCCAGGATGCAAGGCTGAAGGCCATTAGAAAGCAGCAGGTCTAAACTCTATTATTTTACAAATAAGCATATGAGGCCCAGAGAGAGCATGGCAGCCAGAGCTGGCCAGAGAATCCAATGCCTTAACTTTTCCTCTAAATTTTCAACCATATTTCCTGGAGTCTCTGGGACAACTGCTCATGCCATAAAGTTTTATTCTTTTCCATTAAGATGAGCCATCGATTGTCTTAACAAAATTTCTCTTGCTAAACCTTTGGTGAAACTTTGTTGCAAGCATTAGTTGAGCATGTAAGTTATATGGAGTCTACCAGCAGGTCCCTTACCCCAGAGTTTGGATAGAAATTCAGCCCTACAAATCCCTACTACGAGGAGGAAGGCCCTTAGGTCATCTTGTAGAAAAAGAAGTAGCAAGCCGAGGAGGCACTGGCTGGGGCCGGGAGACCCAGCAAGGAGGAAAGCAGACCTCGTTGTTTGCTGCTCCTTCCTGGCCTCTAGATCCCAGGCCAAGGGGGGGTGACCACGCAGAGAGGGCCACTGGACCCAACTGTGATGCTGAGAGCAGAAATGGGCAGGGACCTCCAGAGGAGTGCTCCTCAGAAGTGAGCAGATGGCTAGGACTAGTGCACAGCTCTCAGGGAGGTCCCCCTGGCAACCCCCCTCCACTAGCAGTCAGGTCTTCTTGCAAGCCCTCACCTGCCTCCCTGGAAGATCACCTGGCTCCACACTGACGCCTGTGGTCTGAGAGCAGCAAAGGCCAAGGCCAAGCCTCCAGCCTGAGGTGTTATGCCTAGAGCAGAAGGCTATTAAGGCCTCCGAGTCTCCATTATCCACCCAACCCATGGAGGGGAGGAGAAGGGCAGGGATTCCTGGCAGATGGCTGGTTTTAAGGCAGTAGGCCTCCTCTCAACTACCATTCATGGCTGGCACAGTGTTCCTGCCTAGACCATTCCAGTGTATCAGTGGACAGCCCCTCCGAAGAGCCATGTGGATTTTAGAGAGACCCCTGGAGGTCTGATCCAGGCGAAGGAGAAGCCAACATGAGAGGAAAACCCTCTGAGGCAGCATCTTTTCCTACCAGCACACCGAGCCTGCTCCAGATGGCTCTAGAAACGTCCACAGAATCCACAAAGCGGAGCTTTTACAGAAAATCCTGTAACTTTCCTTAGTGTAGACCTGGGTTTCTGAACCTTGACACTATTGTCTTTTTTCCCCCCAGACTTTAGTTTTTCAGAGCAGTTTTAGATTCACAGCAAAATTGAGAGGAAGGTACAGCGATTTCCCATATGCTCACTGCCTCCACACTTGCACAATCTCCCCCATTGTCGGCACTCCCCACCAACATAGTAACACAGTACGTTGGTTACAATTGATGACCCTACATCGACACGTCATTATCACCTAAGGTCTACAGTACCTTTTCTGGGTTTGGACAAATAAATGGTGGACACGTATCTGCCATTATAATATCACACAGAGTGATTTCACTGCCCTAAAAATTGTCTGTGCTCCACCTGTTCATCCCTCAACCCCTGGCAACTAACCTTTTTACTATTTCCATAGTTTTTCCTTTTCCAGAGTGCAATAGTTGGAATCATACATTGCATAACTTCTTTATTTTGGCTTCTTTCATCTAGTAATATGCATTTAAGTTTCCTCCATGTTTTTCATGGCTTGACTGTCCATTTCTTTTAATTGCTGCTGACTTTTGCATTGTCTGGGGGTACCAAGGTTTATATCCATTCACCTACTTAAGGACATCTTGGTTGCTTCAAGTTTAGCCATTATGAATAAAGCCACTATAAATATCTATGTATAGGTTTTTGTGTGGAATTACATTTTCAACTCCTTTGAGTAAATGTAAAGGAACATGAACAGTAGATCATATGGTAAAAGTATGTTCAATTTTTTTACAACACCACCAAATTGGCTGTACAGTTTTGCATTCCCACAAACAATGAATGAGAGAGTTTCTGTCACACCACAGTCTCACCAGTTTAGGTGCTGTCAATGTTCTGGATTTGGCAACTTCTGATGGGTGCACAGCGATATCATTATAATTTGCATTTCCCTTGATGACATATGATGTGGAGTATGTTTTTATATAGTTATTTGCTATCCATATATTCTTCGGTGAATAGTCTATCACAGTCTTTGACCCATTTTTTTAATCAGGTTGCCTGTTTTCTTACTGTTGTGTTGTAAGGGGTTTTTTAAACTGTATTTTGGATAATTATTCTTTATCAGATATATCTTTTGCAAATATTTTCTCCCAGTCTGTGGCTTATCTTTTCATTCTCTTGACACTGTCCTTCACAGAACAGAAATTGTTAGTGTTAATGAAGTCTAGCTTACCAATGCTTTCTTTCGTGGGTCATGCCTTTGATGTATTCCCTTAAAAAGTCATCATTAAACATAGTTTTGTGTTTCCCATTTAGGTATGTGATCCATTTTGAATTAATATTTTTGAAGGGTGTAAGGTCTATGCTTAGATTCTTTATTTTTTTTAGACCAAGTCTCATTCTGTCATCCTGGGTACAGGGCCATGGCATCATGGCTCACAGCCACTTAACACTCCTGGGCTTAAGCAATCCTCTTGCCTCAGCCTCCTGAGTAGCTGGGACTATAGGCACCTGCCAAACACCAGCTAATTTTTCTATTTTTAGTAGAGACTGGGTCTTGCTGTTGCTGAGGCTGGTCTTAAACTCCTGAGCTTGCAGTCTACCTGCCTCAGCCTTCCAGAGTGCTAGGATTACAGATAAGAGCCACTGGGCCTGGCCTCTTTTCTTTTTCTCTTTCTTTTTTTTTGTTTTTGAATGCACCATTTGTTGAAAAGACTTATTGCCCGTGTTCCTTTGTCAGTTGACTATATTTATCTGAATTTATTTTTAGGCTCTCTTCAGTTTCATTTCTTTATTTTTTTCTTTCACCAGTAACACAGTGTTTTGATTGGGGTAGCTTCCTAGGAAGTCTTGAGGTTAGCTAGTGTCATTCCTAGAACTTTGTTCTTTTGCCTCACTATATAAATTTTAGAATCACTTTGTCAATATTCACAAAATAAGTTGTCGAAATTTTGATTGAGATTATATCTAACCTATAAATCAAGTTGAGAAGACCTGACATCTTGACAATATTAAGCCTCCTTATCCATGAACCTGGAATCTCTCCATTTATTTTGTTCTTTGATTTCTTCATAAGAGTTTTGTAGTTTTTCCCATGTATATCTTGTACATATTTTGTTACATTTATACCTAAGAATTTCATTTTTTCAGTGTTACTATAAATGGCACTGTGTTCTTAATTTCAAATTCCATTTCCTCATTGTTGATGTATAGGAAAGGAGCTGACTTTTGTATATTAATCGTATATCCTGCAAACTTACTATAATCATTTATTAGTTTTTCCAACAGGTTTTTTTTTTTGTCAATTCTTTCAGATCTTCTACATAGGTAATCATGCCATCTGCAAAGAAAGACAATTTTATTTCTTATTTCCACAATGAATATGCTTTTTATTTTCTTTTTTTGTCTTAATTGTATTAGTTAGGACATCAGAACTATATTGAAAAGATATGATGAGAGAGACATCCTTGCCATGTTTCTCATCTTTCAGGAAAGCTTCTAGTTTCTTGCTACTAAATGTGATGTTAGATATAGGTTTTTTGTAGATATTTTTTATCAACTTGAGGAAATTCCCTCTCTATTCCTGTTAAGAGTTTACTGAAAACTTTTATCATGAATGGGTATGGTATTTTTTCAGATACTTTTTCTATATCTATTGATAGGACCACATGATTTTGTTTTCATCTTTAGCATGGTGAAGTGATGCATTAATTGATTTTTGAGTATTTAATCAACTTCACATACCTGAGATAAATCCCAGTTGGTCATAGCATATAATTCTTTTTATATGTTGTTATATTCAGTTTGCTAATACTTTGTTGGGGATTTTTGCATCTATGTTCATGAGCAATTTTGGTCTATAGTTTTCTTGTAATGTCTTTGGTTTGAGAAGTAGGGTGAGGGTGGCCTCATAGAATGGTTAGGAAGTATTCTCACTGCTTCTGTTTTTAAAAAAGATTTTATAGCCGGGCGTTGTGGCGGGCGCCTGTAGTCCCAGCTACTCGGGAGGCTGAGGCAAGAGAATCGCTTCAGCCCAGGAGTTGGAGGTTGCTGTGAGCTGTGTGAGGCCACGGCACTCTACCGAGGGCCATAAAGTGAGACTCTGTCTCTACAAAAAAAAAAAAAAAGATTTTAAAAATCTTTCTTAATCTCTTTCTTAAATGGTTGAATTCACACCATCAGGGCCTGGTGCTTTTTGTTTTGCAGGTTATAATTACTGATCCAATTTTCTCTTGTCTGAGTTTTGGCAGATTATGTCTTTCAAGGAGTCAACTCACTTCATCTGGGTTATCCACCTTGTAGGCACAGAGTGTTCATTGTACCTCCTCGTTACTATCCTTTTAATGTCCATGGAATCTGTAACAATGTTCCCTTTTCATTTCTGATACTAATATCTGTGTTCTCTCACTTTTGACATTTCAGGATGGGTAATTCATACTTGTGTGTGTGTGGAGGGTGCTGTTTTGTGCATTGTAGGATGTCTTAACATCATTCCTGGCCTCTACCCATTACATGCCAGTTACAACCACTCTCTCTGATTTGTGAAAACCAAAGTGCCTCCCAAACACAGCTTGGGGTAGGTAATGCCAAAATTACACCCAGATTAAGAGCTACCACTGTATATCAAATTATTTGAAATCTGGAAGGGATCATTGAGGTCACCTAAGGTAGAGCTGGTGTAGTCCTGGTTCTTCTGGGAACCAGCAAGTATCTCTGGACCTCATCTCCTCCCCTGTAGCATGGGAGGGTTTGAAGTGATGATTGCCTAGGTAAAAATTCATCTTAGTAATTTTTGTATTGCTGTAACATAATTCTTGAGAAAGGGTGATTTATAAAGCGGTTTCTTTGGCTCACAGTTAAGCAGGCTGACATGCTCAGGGGCATGACGCTAGCTTCTTACAGGGGCTTTTGTGCTTGATCCTAACACCATGAAAGGTCAAAGGAAGAGCAGGCACATTTAAAAAGGAACCAAACCGGAGGAAGAATCTCACTTTATAACAATCCATCCTCGTGAGAACTAATCCATTCCTATGAGAGCAAGAACTCACTACTTCAAGAATGATACCAATCTGTTTATGAGGGATCTGTCCCCCAGCCCAAATACCTCTAAATAAACCCCACATCCCACATCATAACAATGCTGCACTGGCAATTAAACTTCAACATGGGTATTGGTGAAGACAAACCACATCAAACCATAGCAGACCTTCATTTTACTAAGACAGTAAGGCCCAGAGGAGGAAAGTGAGGTCCCTGCTGTTATTCAGGAATCCAGGACTCACCCAGGTCTCCATGTCATTTGTAATAGGGATTTGGCAGCTGGGGACTTTTCCAAACAGACTCAAGTCCCTGGCTAGTCTGTAAAGTGTATTTTCTGGCCAGGCGCAGTGGTTCACACCTGTAATACCAACACTCTGGGAGGCCAAGGCAGGTAGATTGCTTGAGCTCACGAGTTCAAGACCAGCCTGAGCCAGAGCAAGACCCCATCTCTAAAAATAGCTGGGCATTGTGGCAGGCACCTGTACTTCCAGCTACTTGGGAGGCTGAGACAAGAGAATTACTTGAGCCCAAGAGTTTGAGGTTGCTGTGAACTGTGATGTCAAGGCACTCTACCAAGGGTGACAAAGTGAGACTCTGTCACACACACACACAAAGTGTATTTTTCTGGGCGTCCACTCCTCCCATGCCACGAGGCACTCATCAGGAGATCCGGGGAAAGAAGAGGCTGATGTTCAAGCAGATCCAACTCACAGAGGTCACAGTGCAGGCTGTGTATAAGCAGGGAGAGCTCACACAGCGCTGGTAACTTGAGGAGGGCAAGTGTGTGCTATTGACCAGATGGAAAAGACTGCTTGGAGAAAGCAGACTTAAGTTAAACCTTTGGAAATTCAAAAGGAAAGTTTCAAGAGGGGGAAACAGCAAGTTTGAAGGAGTGGAGATAGTGACTTATGTCTGTTCAGATCAACCAGCCTTTAGCTCTGCAAGAGAATGAAAGCCTGGGGACATGAAGGACCAGCGCCTGCTCTGTCCACCATCGCAGCCCCAGCACTGGCACTGTGTGTGGTACCAGGCAGGCACTCAAGGTAATGCATCTGACCAGGAAGATTTACATCTCGATTGCACTGTGTCCCCAGTTGGGTGATCTCGGGCATGATACTTTATCTTCCTGAGCTTCATTTCACATCTATCAACAAGACTAACAGGGTTGTGGTGAGGGCTAAATGAGCTCATGAGTCGGAAGGTTTGGTTAACCATAAAGAGTTGCACAATGTGAGGCATGATCATTCTCATACCAAGGAGAATGAGATCAACACCTTGAGAGCAGTGCCAAGGCCTTTACCCTCACAGGGGCAGCTGGGCAGAGCCTTGTGGGATTGGTCTGATTTGGACAGGTGAGGGTAGCAGGAATGGGGGCCACTCTGGGCAAGGGGTATGATGACTGCTTCCCTTCCAGTGAGCAGCAGCTAAGGCAGGCCTCCACCTGGGCTCTGCCTGCAGGCCTGCTGGTGCATGCAGAAGCCTCTTCTGACTCCACGGCCAGGCCAGAAAGGGGTTGCTGCAGAGAGACTTCTGAATTTCATGGCCAGAACTCTACTAAAGCAGGTCATGCCCAGGGCTGCATGAACTTATCCTCAGACAGACACACTTGTTGGGGAGAGTTAGAAATGGAAGGTAGGGGTGAGCAGGGCTGGGGGGCTGATTCTGGGTGCAGCGCTGGAGTCTGACTGGAGCTCAGGTGGGCCTGCGGGGCTGGATAGGCCCTTGCTTAGCCCCATCCATCTCCCAGCCTGTGTGTGGCAGGTGCTGGATAACCACCAGGACCGCAGCATTGGCAGTGGGAGGGCAGAGGTGGGAGGGGCAGACCAGATGGGTTAGAGAGGGCAGGAGAAGGAAAAAGGACGGACGGATGGGGAAGCCAAAGGCTCAGGCCTGCAAAGCTGTGGTCTGCTGCAATGACACATGCCGGTCTCAAGGGTACAGTCTCGTGTCTCCAGAAGATGGTGAACTTCCAGCAGACATACCTCTGTCCTTGTCAGCTGAGCAGAGGCCACCACTTGCTTGGCTGCAAAGACTACCTCCCTCCCTACAGGTTCAAAGGACCTGTATGGTCTTTTGACCACATATATACACATATGTGGAGAAGGGGGGTACTTGCAGCTGGCTTTGGTTTAGGGAGGAGATAAGTTGGCTGTCCTGACTAAGATATGGTCCCCATGCCATGATAGGATCTCTGTGCTATGCCCAGATACCCCACCAGCCCCCTGCCAGGTCACCAGCTTGAGTGCTTTCTTTAGGGGTGTGTATAGACTCAAGCTACTCTAGGAGGGCTAAGGCCTCTTCCTGCTGGCCAGTGTCTGCAAGAGGCTTTAGCACTGGCTGTCTACTGCTATTCAGGGCTTCAGGGGCAAGGCGGTCATGTGTGAATCCTGCTCTGCACTTATTAATAGCTATGTGACCCTTGGAAGTCACTTCTCTTTGCTGAGGCTTATCCTCAGTATCTGTCACTGGAGGTAATAAATTTCACTTTGTAGGACTATTAAGAATCTAGTAGTTCCCCCACTCCAAGACCCCCAGTGGGTGCCTGAAACCACAGATAGTCCGAACCCTATCAATATGTATGATTTTTTCCTATACGTGCATACTTACGATAAAGTTTCATTTATGAACTAGGCACAGTAAGAGATTAACAACGATAACTAATAATAAAATAGAACAATTATAACAGTAGACTGTAATAAAAGTTATATATGAATGTGGTCTTTTTCTCTATCTCTCACAATATTTTATTATGTTGTACTCACCCACTTCAGACTAGACTTGACTGTGGGCAGCTGAAACCATAGAAAGTAAAACTGTGGATAAGGTGGTTCTGCACAAAGAACTTCTGTATCAAATGAGATACAGAGTGTTAAGGGGAGTGCCTGGCACACAGAAATTATTAGCAGTAGTTTCTTATTGAGCATTTACTGTGTGTCAAAATAATGCTAAGTAAGGGCCAGTAATAAGTAATATCCAGGGAGCTGAACACCTGGAGAGAGGGGAGGGACCCCGGGAGAGTCCCTCGCTCCCTCACTCCTTCGATCTGAGAGGCCTTCTCTGTGCAGACTGTGCTGGACCCAGGGATGCTGACATGGGTCAGACCAACGCCCCAGGAGGGTGCAGTCAGGCCTCAGGCAGAGTGGTCAAGAGAATTTTCAGGGACACCCAGAGGTAGGTACTGAGAAGTGAGATCATGGAGCCCACCCCTGAGGAGGCGTCTAGGGCTCTGCACATGGAAGGATGAGTAGGGAGGTTGCCAGGTGGGCACAACACTGGGCGGGGCCAAAGCAGAGGCTGTGGGCTCATTAAACCTGAGTGGGGCAGCTGCTATGTCTGCAGGCTAAGAAGACAAGATCTCAGTCAACACCCTCAAGGGAGTGGCTCTAGGATTCTAGGGCTCCTTAAGGGCCCAGGGCCTAGAAAAGGGAAAGCCATTTTAGGAAAACCCTTGGCATGCCCCAAGACTTCCCACTTAGAGGCAAAAGGTTTCTTTATGATGGTCAAGTCCAAAACAAAAGGCTGAGCAGAGGCCACAGCTTGCCCGGCTGCAAAGGCTTCCTCCGAACAGGCTCAAGTGCTGACCGGTAGATGAGGAAGGCAGGCCTTCTGTGGTCACCAGGCAAGTTGTTGGAACGTGCTGAAGCTGTCGAAAACTCTCCTATTCGCGTCTCCCAGCCGCAGAGGTGCTCTGAGCAACAGCTTCTCCTGCTCCTCAGCGGCCAACAGCCTCTACTCCCCTTTACTTCTTCTTTCCAGGCTCACATCTTACCGCCCACCTCTCTGCCCCAGGGGCCCCAGCTGCATCATTTATCAAGATAAAATCCATCAAAGTCTCTGGGAAGGAGGAGCATAAAAAGAGTTCATGAGAGTAATAAATCTCCTTTACCAGAGGTGGTGAGCAAGGAATTCATTCCAGACTGTGCTCTTGAAAAATGAGAGGCTATGTGTGGATGGTGTGTAACCAGAGTTTGGGGTGGGGTGCGCAGGAGGGGTGAGGTAGTCTACTCAGACCCCCAGAACATCACAGCTGGAAAGACTTCCAGAGCATCTCAAGTCTGTGCTGTGCCCTGCAGCTGGGCCTAGAACCAAGGACTGGTACTCTCAGCCCGCCGCAAACTGTTTTCGAAGCCCGGTGTGGCCTAAATTCAAGAACGAACTGCGTCCCTCCACCCAGCCCTCTCACTGTTCACACACTCGTTATTCATTTTCACTTCACCCTCTTATGGGGTTGCTCACTGATATTCCCTGCCGTGCCCGCAGAAGGACAGCAGGGGGTGACGCAGGGTCCGCGGCAAGCGAGGCAGACAGACCCAGAGAAGGGTTAGGGAAGCACTTCGTGGTGTGTGTGAAGGGGGCACCTAGAAGTGGCAGGAGTCCTGCCAGTCGTTCCCCCTTCCCCGGGGAGAATGCCACAGCCCCTGCTACCTGGGGGCCAGGGGGCAACAGGGCTGTCTCCGCTCTACTCGTCCAGGCTGAACAGCATTTCCGGGCCTCCTTTCTTTGAGTCCATTCCACACTCTGAAAGCGGCATATCCATCCTCCCAGGGAAAGTGGCTTCCTCAATCTCTCTCCATGAGGACAGACCCTGGAGCGTGGTCCATCAATCAGCCAGCATCTTCATCTGTTCTGGCTGTTCTCACAGAACACCCCAGCCTGGGTGGCTTAAACAGCAGGCATTGATTCCTCACAGTTTTGGAGGCTGGGAGGCCCCGGATCAGGTACCAGCACGATCAGGTCGGGTATGGGCACTCTTCCTGTAGACGGCTGTCTTCGCTGTGTTGTCACATAGTGGAGAGAGAGAAGTAAGCTCTCTAGCTTCTTTTCCTGTAAGGGCACTAATCTTATCTTGAAGACTCCACCCTCACGACCAAATAACCTCCCAAATGCCACAATTAGGGATGAAGGTTTCAACGTATGAATTTTAGGAGAACACAAACCCTTAGTCCACAGCAGTAGGTAAATGAATAAATAAAAAAAATGTATTTATGTAATGGAACACTAGATGGTGGTTAGAATGAATGACCTACATGTGTCAACCTGGGTAAAACCCACTAGATAATACTGGGTTAAAAACGCAAATCATAAAACAATATGTGCAGTCTTCTATGCATGCAAATTTAAAAACAGAACAGCATTCCATATTGTTTATGCACACATATGCATGTAGTAAAAAAATAAAAATGCAGGCAAGAAGGATGCCCCATAACCGCAGGGTGATTACCCCTCTGGAGGGAAAAGAGGTAAATGGGATCAAGGAGGCACAAGGGAGATTCTGATTCTATAGATTTAATTTCTTTTTAAAAATACATGAAACAACTATAGTAGAAGATTGATGTGTATTAAACCTCAGTGATGAATATACAGGTATTTTTTAGATTTCTCTGTATTTTTCTGTTTCTTTGAAATATTTCATTTTAAGTAAAGATGTTTATACAAAACCCAGACAACTGGACTTGAAAACCCACATGAACCACAAGCTCAAGAGCCTCTGAAGTTCCAGCACTGTGCAAAGGTACACTGCTGAACCTTTTTATATTTGCTCTTCTACTGATTCCAAGAAGTAGGCTTACTCTTCTTCTCTCCTTCCAAACCCCAACCATCCATCTACCCACCCGCCCATCTAGTATTTATTATATTTAAATAGGTCTGTAAGTTTGTCTTCTTAACTGTTCTGGCCCTGCTTAAGCTTACACCCCTCTTGCTTGAACAACCTTAACAGCTCCCTAACTGGGCTCCCTGCTTCCTGCCTTTCACCCTATTATTTCATAAATGAGTAAACAGACTCTGAGGTGGCAAGCAATTTGCCCAATGTCACACAGCTATTAAGGTGAAAATCTGAGCTTTAAACTCTGGTGCATGTGACTCCATAGCCAAACTCTCTCCCTTACCTATCACTTTCCTTCATAAAATACACGAGCAGACTTTCTTAGTAAAATATTATGAACTAAAACAAACAGCAGACAAGATGCAAATCAGCTTAGGGGTCAGAGGCCAGAGGCTGACCGTGAGCACTGCCTCCGTGAACACCTACCTGACCTTCAGTGTATCTACCTTCCCTCTCCCAGCTTCACTTGCTGCAAAATGCAGATAGTGCTGTCACTTCCCTAGCAGGGCAGAAAGCCCCTTGTCAGTGCCATCATTACTTGCAAAAGTGACTTTTTGGCATCTTACATTCTGATTCAAGACCCTGCAAATTACAGGGGACTATGACTTAATCCAGGTAGTTGGCAAGTTTCCCTGATTGGATAAAACATTTCTGCTCCAGTTGTATCCTGATTATAAGACCTTGAAGAAGGGAAATCTTGGTTCACATGCCCTAAATATTATCCGCAATACTTTCTTTCCCTTATCAAAACAGAACCAGAATCTCCAGAGTGGAGAGAACAGCAGTAGGAACAATGGGGTGAGAGGTGGGAAGCAGGGAGCCCGGTTAGGGAGCTGTTAAGGTTGTCCAGGCAAGAGGGGCTTAAGCTTTAGCAGGCCAGCAGCAGTTGAGAAGACAAACTCACAGAGCTATTTAAATATAATAAATATTAGATGGGTGGGTGGTAGATGGATGGATGGTTGGGGTTTGGAAGGAGAGAAGAGGAATCAAAGATGACTCCTCCAAGCAAAAGCCATATTAACCAACAGAGTCTCCAAGCAGTCTCTGAGCTAGGCTCCCAGAGATCCCTTTAGACTCTTCTTTGCATGACTTTCCTAGTTTTGAACTATGTGGAAAGGTTGAGGTCAGATACCATGAGGAATCCCACCAGAATTATTCTCCACCCTTGGCCTCTGAATCCAGTGCCCATCATCCTGTGGGGACCCACTGGGCCCCGAGTGCACTTGGAGAGCAGTTCTGGGCAGTGGGAGACAGGCTGTCCAAACACAGCCTGTCTGCTGGAGATGGGACCCAAATGTGTACTGGCAAATATTGACCCTGCCCCTTGGCCAACTCAGGCTACTGCTGGACAATGCTGGGGCATGCTGGTGGGTTTGGGCCCCAGGCTGCAGGCAGAGGAATGTGGACTCCCAGGCATCTGTGTTTGCTTAACACCCCCCCCGCAAAGCTTGCCATTCCTGGTTGGACTACCCCCCCACCCCCAGCAAGTGGCCCTCGGCCCTTATCAACCAAGCTCTGTTCAGGGTATTTGCACAGTGGCTGCTGTGCTCAGCCAACATTCATTAGAAAAGGCTTTTCTCTGCTAGGCATGTTTCCAGCATGTGGGAGAGGCTTTCCCACCCCCCACTCCACCTGCCCCACCAGCTCTGGCTGCCTTTGGGAAGCCATGGAAGTGAAATTCTTCAACATCAAAGAGAATATGAAAACACAACCCGGCCTTCAAAGAGGTATTAGTCACCATCGCCCCCATTTTAAAGATGACAAAAAAAAACACACTTTGGAATACTCAGCTTTGGGGCGGTTATTACAGTTAAGAGCTTTCAAGTCCAAGACACTTGGGAAATGAGGTTGGACGAATTACTAAACTTCTACCCTGTACCCGGCCTATCTCTTCATTTGCAGAGTGGGGATAACCATGGTACCTCTTCATCCAAGATGAAATGAAAGAATGTCTGACCAGTGCCAGGAAGACAGCAGAAGTGGACAGGGCTCAAAGGAATGCAGACAGTCACACCATGCTCTGAGTCTGCTGGTCCTGGCTGAGAGCTGATTTTCAGGAGAGCTCTGGCCAGACATGACCAGCAGTGGTGGCCCTGGTGGGCTGCAGGGGAGGCTCGGATTCTTGGCACTGTGTGGCCACAGGGGGCCTGTTTCCAGCTTTCTGAAACCAGCTTACACCATTGAAAAGGGATCGTGAAAATGAATCCTGTAGTGGGTCTGGAGGTGGGGGAGGCCGAAACTTAATTCTCTTCATGGTCGGTTAGATTGCTTTGCCTTGGAATTCTAGCCTCCGACAGCAACAAAGCCGCCCTAGAATCCTTATGTTTGTGGCTGGCTGGGACAGGGGAGCCCCTCAGGCCTCAGCCAGAGACTGTGCCCTAGTCCCCCACCTGGCCTCATCTGTCCCAGGCCCACAGTCTGGGCCCAGCTCTCACTTTAGAGCTCCCAAGGTTTCTTGGGAGTCCAGCACCCTGGGGACCACAGCTGTGGCCTGTGGGTGTTTGGGTTTGGGGTGATTCTTTGGACAGTTCCTGTCTTTGTGTTTTGCTTTCCCAGCCTGGCCCTTAGTGTGGAGCTCGGAATGACTCCTGGCAGCTTTCCCTGCTTTTGCTTGCGCTGCCTTCTGCATGCTCTTTTGTCATTTCTAAGGCACTTGTCAAGGGACTACTATGTTAGGCACAATGATTAAGAGCACTGATTCTGGAGCCAGACAGTCTAGATTCGAATCCCACCTCTGGCATATATTAGCTGAATTATCTGGGACTATTCCCCCAACTTCCCTAAGCCGCAGCTTTCTTATCAATAAAAATGATACACTAATAGTCCCTGACTCAAGGGGCCACTGGGAAGATTCAGGGGAGTGACGCACGTGGGGAGATTGGCTCGTGTCTAGAATGTAGTAAGTCAGCCCTGTGTGGTCTTGACACACACGCCCCTCTCACTCTCAAGCGGCCCCGTGACACTGGGAATACCGCTAGCACTTATCTAAACAAGTGACAGAAAAGGACTTGAAAAGAAACTCCTGACTCTAGAAAATTCTCTGATATTTCTCCAGCTCAAGTATGACTCAGAGGAAAATCTCAATTTCTTACTGACCAACCTAAGATTTCCACAACGTCAGAAATCAATTTCTCCCTCTTTCTTTGCTCCTTCCGTCCTCCGCCCCCTCCCCCACTGGCGCCCCACTCTGCAGGTTCACATGCCTTCCTGCCAGGGTCTTAGGCTGGGGACGTGGTTATTACCCCAAGATGCCTGCATGTTTAGGAGGCTCAGTTCCCATTTTGGTTATTTCTTTATCTGTTATATTTTCAGCGCTGACAGGCTGCTGTAGTTCTGCAGCAGGAGATGGGAGGAATGAGAGGACCACGTGTACAGGGGGCGCAGAGCAGCCCGGACCGAGACGGCAGGGACTGTCAGCCAGGCAGTGCCCTGAGCGCAGACCTGCTTCATCGTCCTCAGAGTGTCCACACAGAGGACACGGAGTGAGCCGGGGGGTGGGGTGGGGGGCTGGGCAGGCAGCCTGCGGGGTGCGTTCATCCCCTGTTCATGCTGCGTGGCTTGGGCAACACTCACTCCCGCCCTGTTCTGGGCTGAGTCCCAAGTCAGGCACTGGAGCTCCAAGGTGGGGAGGCAGCTTGGCCCAAAAGCAAGAGAGCAGGCTGGAGTCTGAGAGAGCTGGGGTCAGGGGCCGACTTCACAGTGTCCATGCAGTGTGCCTGGAGAGCGGAGAGCAGGAGCAGGAGGGGCCAGGTAAGAGTGTGGAGTGAGGAGGCAGCCGAGGAAGATGTCCCGGAAGAGGGGAAGAATAGCTGGGCTGACATTATGACAATATGTCAGGAGCATGGGGATGGTGGCAGAGAAAGGGAAGGGGAATGTTGGCAGGTGAGAGGGTGGGGCCAAGAGGTGGTATGCAGCCTTCTCCAGGCAGGTTGAGTGAGGCGCCTCGCGGCTGGCTGGTAAGGAGGACACGCTGGGCCTGCATTGGCCAGGAGGTTTCTGTCTACACACTGCTGGCCCGTCACCCTTGTGCACCTGAAAAACTTCCTCTTCACCTAAAAAGAGCTAGCCCCAGGATTTCTTATGGGAAGTCAGCCCTGGCCGCAACCTCCCACCCAGCTTTAGTTGTCTTAGACTAAAGACACTAAGCAAACCTTGTGTGAAGGATTTGAATCCACATATTTTTTTGAACCCAGGGAAATGGGGAAGTGAGACAACAAGGAATGCATTAAAAGCCAGCTATCACTTGGGCAGAAGAGCTTCATCTGCTGGGCATGCTGGAAACGGTAAAGAACATAGGTCTTAGGATCATGTGTGAGAGAGCACAGCGCCAGGGTATTCATACTCCAGTTGCTGCCAGTGTTGGCCCAGAGGGGGACCATTAACCCCTGAACTGCCTGCTCAGGCAGAGTGGGGCCTGGTGGCTAGAGAAAACCTCAAACACAGAAACATCGGTGTTGGGGCTGGAGCTCAGCCAAAAGTGTCCCGGGGAGGTAATATGGGCCTGGCACACACAGTGCCGGCCACAGGAGCACCCTGTACTGCCATCTGTCACTGCACGTGTGACGCTGGACTCTGATCGACGTTTCCCTCTGTCTTTCCACTCACTCCTGCAGGGCAATCTCACTCATCACAGCCCAGGCCTCATAGATACTCAGGGAATGTTCCTTGAATGAATGACTCTGGATTCTTAGATTCCTGCTCTGTTGAGGCTAGGAGTGGCCTTTGGAGTCATTTTGGCCAACCTTCCATGTGGTGTTTGAGATCTTTCCTCCACTTCCAGCAGGAGCTTGCTTACACCCCTGCTGGCACTCTGGGCACTGTCAGGGACAGCCTATTCCATCTTGAGACACAAGGCCTGTGGGAAAGTCCCTGACACTCCTCACCGAGGTTACTGACTCTGTACCCAGCTCCTGTGAAAAGTCTGCAGCATCTGCTAGGACTGGGTGAGTAGTGGAAGGTCCCTCAGAAGCCATACCTCCTATGCAGGCCCCAATGACACACTCATCTGTGGTCCGGCCACCTCTCAGCTGAGGGTGGGAAATGTATTTTCTTTTGTATATACAAGTAGCTGAAAAACCCAAGGCAGGGGAATTTGATCTGGAGTGAATGCGTCAGTTTTGCAATTCTCCTGTGAGTCTGTGGGCCAGCGCTGGCTGGGCTTACAGCTTCTTCTGGAAGGAACAGGCCTGTGAAACCCCTCATTGAGCCAAATATCCCATCAGGGGATTCGCTTTTGGCTGCAGGGGCAGGGACTGAGCAAGAAGGCAGGGCACTGACCACAGAGGTCACAAAAGTGCCCATCTGGTACTTTGGCCCTCAGAGGCCAGGCTTGCCCTGGCCTCCGTCTCTGACCCAGTTCATCCCCTTGCCCAGCACCCAACCCCATAGGCTCACATGAGATTTAATAAAACAACAAGGTCGAACAGTTCCCTATGCCAAATAAATACATAGAGGCAAATGTAGAAGTTCTGTCATCTCAGAACTTACATTCTAGCTGCCTGGGGCTTTGAGAGGTGCCCAGTAGCAGTAGGGAAGAACTCAGAACTGGGAGTCAGAAGATTCACGTTCAGGTCTCATCTTGATGGGTCTTGTGTAAACCACTCTAGTAATCAGCTCGGACTACCGTAAAATAATACCACAGACTGTGGCTTAAACAACAGGAATGTATTCTGTTACAGTTCCTGAGGTGGAGTCCAGGATCAAGGTGTTGGCAGGGTTGGTTTCCTTGGAGGCCTCATTCCTTGGTTTGCAGACAGCAGCCTTCTTGGTGCCTCCTCTCATGGTTGTCCAGTTGTATGTCCCCTGGTGCATCCTAAAAGCCTCTTCTTATAAGGACAACAGTCAGATCGCGTTAGGGCCCACCCCAATGGGCTCATTTTAACTCACTCACCTCTAGAAAGGCTCTATCTACAAATGCAGAGGCTCTATCTCACATTCTGAGGTCCTAGGTTTAGGGCTTCAACATGTGAATTGGGAGGGAAATGGACATAGCCTGTAAGAACCACTTAACTGTTTTGATGCTCAAGTATTTTCTCACTTATAACCAGAACTAAGAGGCTGCTCTAGAGCTCAAGTTAGACAATGTGCATGAGACCTGTGATGGCCACACATAGATGGGAAGACTCTCACCTGGGGCTCCAAAGGGATAAAGGCCACTGTGGCATTTCAGGAACCATGTCCAGAGGGGAACTACAAGGGACATGTGATGATCTGAGAAGACAGGCAAACTCCTCCTTTCCTTTTCTCTTTTGGATACATGGTCAAGAAAAACCAGTAGCCAGAACCACAGAGCCAGGCCCTGCCTGGTGATGATTTATCATTCTTCCTTTGCTGTGGAAGAAGTGAGGGCGGCTAGGAACTCATGTTGGACTGGAGAACGGGTCAGCTGGACATACTTTCCCGGCCCTTCCAGGTCAGCACCCAGCATTCAGGGAATATTGGTGGGTCCTCACTTTCCTCATTCATATCATGGGCAAGGAGAGGATTTAAACTAGACCTTTTTTTTTGAGACAGTTTCACTATGTTGCCCTCGGTAGAGTGCTGTGGCATCACAGCTCACAGCAACCTCCAACTCTTGGGCTAAAGTGATTCTCTTGCCTCAGCCTCCCAAGTAGCTGGGACTACAGGCACCTGCCACAGTGTCCGGCTATTTTTTTGTTGCAGTCGTCATTGTTGTTTAGCTGGCCCAGGCCAGTTTTGAAACTGCCGGCCTTGGTGTATGTGGCTGGTGCCATAACCACTGTGCTGTGGGCACAGAGCCTAAAATAGAAAATTGTTAAGCCGTGTAACTCTAGGTGCTATCTACATCTGTGACAAAGGCAAAACCATGGGCTAGGAGCCAAGTTTGCCTTCAAGAGCCAGGCTTGATTGACTGTTTCCTGGTATTATGATGGTGACTCTATATTCTTGAATCCTCTGGGAGGCTGTGACCCGGGTCTAGTTCTGCCTACTTAGTATAACCTGAGCCCTGACTTGGCATAGTCTGAGCTTTAGCTTTAGTCATAAACTGAGCCCTGAGGCTGGATACCGACTAAGCCCTCATCTTGGTCACAGCTTGGGCCCTGAATTTAGGCACAGCCTGAGCCTACCCCTGCTCACAGACTGGCTATGAGGAATGTAGATGGTGTAATGCACACCGTTTCCATTATAGGAATCATACCTAAAATGTAGGGTAATAATGTGGATTACTTTCTCCTTAGCCCTCCATCTTCTATTGAAGGGCTAAATTATTTAGCATTTCAGATCTGACCATCAGTGAAGATACCCCTTGATCCCCCTCTCTCCTTGCTGTGTTTTTGTGGCTGGTGGGCTGGAATCCTGGGGCAGGGACTGGCCATCTTCTGCAGTCTTGTTTTCTCTGGATGGGTGCAGCAGAGTCAAATGGGTGGGAGCAGTGTATCCGGGAGAGATATGTCTCTGGAAAGAGTTTGTCCTAAGCTCTAGGGCACTCAGGTAGCTGGAATTTATGGCATCAGGCCCCCCCCCATCATTAATAAAGGAAAATTAGCCCTCTCTGGGTGAGGACATTTTTCACTAGAGTCTGAGGGATGTAATGAGGCGCTATCAAAGCCCCAATGTGCCATATGAATTTTATATGCCCTGTTTCCTACAAGTTCTGAACAGCTTGGCCAATTTATAAGGTAATGATTTTTCCATCCATAATTTCTTTCGTATGATTTTTGTAATGTGGACATTTCCCCCTCCCGACTGGGCTTTGCACAGCCTAGTTGAGTGGATTAAGGCAGGGTGGGGAGGAAGAACTTTCTTCTGAAGTTGGGATTGGTGTGCAAGAGAGGCAGGGCGCTGGAGTAGGCGTGAGCGAGTACTGAGCTCGGCTTTACATCTGTTGCTCATTCTATCAGCCTCAGTTTCCCCATCTGTCAAGCAAGAGGGCACTGTTTAACATTAGTCTATGTGATGCTTGTAATGTTAAAAACTATTCAACTCGTTGCACTTTTTTCAGGCACAACTGCCCATGCCAGGCACTGTGCCGGACACTGGAGATACAGGGGTGAATTCCAAGAGGGAAGAGCTCTGTGAAAGGGGGTGCATGCTTTGAAGACACAGAAGTATCCTTTCTGTGAAGGGGTCAGTGTGGAAAAGCACCACAAAAGATGAGTGAGTCTATTTTGCCTGACCGGGAAGGACCCCTTTCAGTTGAGGTGGTGTCCCCTGCAACCCAGCTGGGGCCTTGGCAGTGGGCCCAGCCTCCCAGAGTGCAGGACCACCTCCAAGTTCCCCTGAAACACTCCCAAGAAGGAACAGGTTCCAGGAATAGCCCTTATTCCCTCTCCCTTCCCAAGGCCAATGCCTCCTCTCCGGATGCTCCAGTGGGGAGGGGATCGGAGCATAAACACCTGGGAGGAGTCCTGCACACCATCAATCTGCCTCTCTCTGTCCTTTGATCTGGACACTCCTATCTCCCTGAAATCACTACCCGGGAGGTATCTGTTAAACAGAGGGTCAAAGGGCATGCAGCCTTCACTTTTGAGTGAGCACGTGCATGCAAGTGTGTGTGTGTATGTGTGATATTTAACTTAACCTGGCCTGTGTATTGTTCAGCCAGAGTCTAACAGGATGTGAGTCATTCCTGGTCTAGGCGGATGTTGCAGCTACTTATGGATGGCCACCCTTTATCCATGTACCAGCTCAAAGATGGTTCAAGCTGTGGAAAGCCCACTGCATCCCCCGGATGTTTAGTCTGTAAGACCCAACATATCTCTACAAGTATTTTTTTTCTCTTTTGTTTCTTGAATTAACCAGATGCATTGGTTTGCATGAGACTAAGACTCCACTTTTCATAAACCAGCTCTCACTGTCTAACTCAGCCTCCCCTGCACTCCAGCATGGGGCCTAGTGTAAGTCCTCATGAGAGGAAATGGACCCTATGAAAAGACATAGCCCCTGCTGAGGTCATGCAGCAAACTGGAGAAACAGGATCAGAACTCAGGCCTTCTGATCCCCAGATGTGCACACATCATGTCCACCACATCACCTCCTTCCCACTGCCTGGGATCATGCCAGCCCATTTCACAGATGAGCCGATGAGCAGTTGAGGCAGATGGAAATGACAGCGGAGCAGCTCTTGGCACCTGTCTTTCCTACTTCTCAGAATTTGGTGCCTTTTCCCTGGAAAGCAAATCTACCTTAACTTTCCTGTAATAAAGATTCCTAATTACCTGGAGGGGAAAGCATGCTGAATGTATTAACCACATCTAGTTATATATTGGTTCTCTTTTCCTTAAACTCCTTTAGTGAGCTGCGTTAGCCATCTCTGCATAGCAGCTAATAAAGTATTGCCATCAAGCCAGGTGCGGGACATTCTCAGGCCTCTCCTGACCTATTGCCCTGACCCTCTTTTTGAAGGCATAAAGACCAGAGCATCCCCCTGTCAGGCCCAGTGTGCCGATCAAGGAAGAAAGAGAAAGCCCAGTGTGTGAGCCTGAAAGGTAGTTTAGTTCACCCAGCAAGCATTTACTAAGCACCTGCTATGCACCAGGCATTGTTCTGAAATTTCAAGTTGAATAACACATGTTGACTTCCCTTAAGAAGCCCACAGTTAAAGGAGAACTAAACACATTAGGAGATAATTACTCAGATTATAAAAATATATTTCTCTCTACCAAAAAAATAACAATTTCTCAGCAACCACTGCCTCTGGCCATATAGTCACATACCTCAATCCAGAGACGCTAGAGATTTGCTGCACATATGCCTAGGGAGGAGTAGTTTATCATTACCCTGATTCTCATTGGCGTTAATACAGGTTCTGGAACCACACTCCCTTGGCCCATGTCCCACCTCCTCTGTTTACTAGCTGAGCGATCATCGGCATGTTCCTTTACCTCCCTGTGCCTCAGTCTCCGAATGTGTGAGAAAAGAATAACAGCACCAGTCTCCCAGATTAGCAGAGATAATGCCTGCAAAGCCCTTAACCCAGTGTCAGACAATCAGATGAGCAAAATAATTGCTTGCTGTTATTGTTGTTATTATCTTAATAGTGAAGAAGAGGAAATTGTGGGTTAGGGCAGTAAAATATATCAGGGTAGGTGTAGACCTGAGACCAAGCTCCTCACTGAGATCCCAGTTGACTATCAATCACTGCCACACTAATGGACCCCACAGTCTCCCTGACAGGTGGCAGAAAAGCCAGCCCAGGTGGGGAGGTGAGCTTGGCTTGGAGTGGAAGGGGCGGGGCAGGGTGTTTGGAACGCAGTGGGGCAAAGCTGGTCCCAAGCTCACACCTGGCTTTTGTCTGGAGATTGATGGATACGAACAAAGAAGCTGAGGAGACACCCATGTAGGACAGACTCCTGGCCCACATCTCCACTTATCTTGGAAGGTGCCATCTGTTGGTGACCTGGAGGGATCTCTTTGCCTGGGGCAGAGATGTGACCAGGTGCACCTCTGTCTTGCTTAAAGAGCTTAGTTTTTGCATTCTAGGGTCCCATCTGTCTGTGACTCAAGCAACCTGGGAGTCTGTGAGGATCTAAGCTGTGAAAATTCACCTGGAGAACACACCCAAGTCCCTGGGCCTTGGCGATGCTGCTTCCACTGACTGCAATTCCTTTATCCCCAAATTCTGTGTGTGGAAATCTTATCCTTATATTGTATGCCAACCTGGAATCTTGGCCCACAGGTGTTCCTAAATCCACCATCCCCTCTGAGACGCACACCACCTTGTTCTCGTGTCTCCTGGGACACAGTTTGTTCAGTCTTACCGTGGAGCAGTGTCTGCCCATCTCTTGCCTGGAAGGTGAGCGCACTATACCTTGGCACACTTGAGATCTAAGCACTCAGCCCAGAGCCTGGCCCTGTCTACATTTTTCGGAAGCATATGTATTTGAGTTGGAGGGCTAAACAGCATCTGGGCAGTGGGACAAACATGTCACAATGACATGATTGGAGGACGAAAAGATAGACTTCTCCCACCTCCCAGCTGGGCAGCCAGCCAGCCCTGGACAGACCCCAAGTCATATGGACCTTGTCTAAGAAGGTGGCCCCAGGAGCCACCCTCCCTCCCACCGCTGGAAAGGCGTGGACACACACGACTCTGTGGGTTCCGGGAGAAAGAGGCCCATTCAAAGGGTGGCCTATAAAACCTCTTAGCTTGCACTCAGAGGCTTATATCACTTTTAAAAGTGTGGTCAGCCTGGTGTTATTACACTGGGGCTGCAGGGGACGGTGACATGATTTACTTGAGTAATTAACTGGTTACTGCACCCAAACTCTAAGCAAATACAGCACACTTGGCTGAAATTACCGGCTTCCGAGCTCCAGTTTTTCCTTGTGGGGTTCAAAGACATTCCAGGAGTTGGGGCTAAAGTCAGCTTCTATTGGGGCTTTCTTCCACAGGTTATGGACCTGGGGCTGGGTACCCATCTAGAGAGGTTTAGCAGCCCTGGCTGTTCAATTTCCAAAATGACCCATTCCAGGTTGACATCTTGGGGGAGAGCTACACGCTCGGTGTTTGGTTTCCTCTGCCTTTCAGGTTCTACACACACCCCATCTTCCTTCTCCTGCAAGGGAGTCTCATTGTCAGCAGACCCGGACTGGGTTGGCAGCTCTTACTTTCTGAAACAGTTCTCACTTGAATTCTAGAGCACCCCTCTCTCTTCACGGCTCCCCTGATGAGCAGTCCAGCCTGATCCACCTCATGTCCCTGCCCTCTCAGCATTGAGGTCTCCATCCACAAACCTTTCCTCAGCCTTTACTCATTTTTAAAGTCATGCTCCAAATGTGTATCTGCATCCTGGACATCCCTCCTGAAACCTGACATGTGTTCAGATGCCTCCTGACAGCACCATCAGAACCAGAACGGATCCTTCCATCGTACCCTCTACCTGCTACTGCCATTTTCTTCTTGATCTCAGGATCTGGACCTTCCATTCTGAGAACTGCTCAGTCCAGACAGTGGGACCCAAACTGATCCTTCTTTCTCTCATGCTTAGATCCAATTTGTCAACACGTCCCACTGTTGACATCCAGAAGTCCCTTTCCCCCTCTGTCCCTCCTTTCCCTCACTAGCCTCTCCCTGGGTTCCCTGCTTTCCACACTGGTCCTCTGGAATTCTCTCCTCCACCCAGCAGGCTCTGCAGCTTTTAAAATGTGAGCTGGGTCTCGTCACCCCTGGTTTGAAACCCTTCAGTGGTTCCCTCCTTGCTCTGAGGAAAAATCAGCGTCCTCAATGGGCTTGGGTCCCACATGATAACCACCCACCCTACCCACACTGACCACTTGACTCCCCCACAACCCCCTCCTCACCCCTTTCTTGTACTGCAGCCACACTGGCCTCCTGCTGTGCTTTAGCTTGCCACGCCCATTCTCATGGTGATTCCCCCATGTCTATCTAGAATGTTCTTCAGATCATCTCCCTGACTTAGCGGTTTTCAACCTGTGGGTCGTGACCCCTTTGGGGGGATTACATTACAATTCATAACAGTAGCAAAATGACAGTTATGAAGTTGCAACGAAAATAATTTTATGGTTGGGGGTCACCACACCATGAGGAACTGAATTAAAGGGTTGCAGCTTTAGGAAGGTTAAGAACCACTGCCCTGGCTGCTCTCACAGCCCCTTCAGATCTCAGCTCCAGTGTCCCCTTCTCAGGAGAGCTTTCCCCAGCCACACGAAGTGGGACAGCCCCCACCTCCAGCCTGGCTCTCCCTTACTCTGCCTACGTTTGCCCACAGTGGTTAGCAGCATGCCAACACACATGTATTCACTTGTTTGTCAAAGCCTGTCTCTTCCACTAGAATGAAATTTCAACATGTTCAAGTGTATTTTGTTCGCTGCCTTATTCCTGGAACATAAAACAGTTTCTGAATGGAGTAGACACATTCCTATGAATGAAGCATCTAATTAACTATTTAGCAAACATAGTAGAGGCTGAAAATGAAGTCCAGAGAAGCAAACCGCTTGCCCAAGGTTCCACAGCTGGTACATGCCCACCCTAGGAACTAAATCCAGCTGTGTACTAGCCCTGCCACAGAACGTGCTTTTTCTTTCCCAGAGTCTGGATTTCCAGACATGTCACCTAGAAGCCTTCTGCAGGAGCCGGTGATGGGGGAAAGGAAGAGATGTCTGTAAGACTAGCCCCTTCCTCTGGGAGGGTGTGTTCCAGTGTGTTCCTCTGGGGAGTGTGCTCCAGTGGGGAAAGATAACAGCAAGGCAGGGGGTTGGGAGGAGGGAGGGAGCCTGGGGGTAGGTGGAGTCTTGTGCCCTGTGGCAGAGCTTCCTAAAAGGCAAGCCAAAATATATGCTGCCCTGGCCCCTGAGGGTGGTGGAGTGAGGTCTGAGGTGGCCAGAGCCCCTGAACCAGTGGCTTCCAACCGTGAGAATCCTCTGTCTGTTATCCCAGGGCACCCTGCCAATATTGCCAATATCATGAATCTAGATGAGTTAAAACTTAGAAAGAGAACCTAATATGAAATAGGTGCTTTATGCCAGACACTTTCTATAGGCTTTAAAAAAAAAAAAAAAAAAAAACTCACAAACCCCAAAAGCTCAACCACAAGACTCCTGGAAGTGATCAAAAAATATAATAATGTCTCAGGATATAAAATCAATGCCCACAAATCAATAGCCTTTGTATATGCCAGTAACAGCTAAGATGAGAAGCTAATCAAGGACACAATTCCCTTCACAGTAGCTTCAA
This sequence comes from Nycticebus coucang, assembly GCF_027406575.1. Taxonomy (NCBI): domain Eukaryota; kingdom Metazoa; phylum Chordata; class Mammalia; order Primates; family Lorisidae; genus Nycticebus; species Nycticebus coucang. The sequence continues at coordinate 44,148,142 of NC_069801.1, read as the reverse complement.
AAAAAAAATGAAATATCTAAGAATATACATAACAAAAGAGGTGAAGGACCTCTATAAAGAACATTAAGAAATCCTAAGGAAAGAAATAGCAGAAGATATTAACAAATGAAAGAACATACCATGCTTGTTGCTGGGAAGAATCAACATTGTCAAAATGTCTATACTTCCCAAAGCACTCCTACAGATTCAATGCAAGCCCCATTAATATACCATCATCATACTTTCAAGATTTGGAAAAAAATAATTCTTCATTTTGTATGGAACCAGAAGAAATTTCATATAGCAAAGGCAATTCTTAGTAATAAAAACAAAGGCAGGGTGGGGGGTATCACCCTTCCAGACTTTGAGCTATACTACAAGGCCATAGTGATCAAAACAGCATGGTCTTGGCACAAAAATGGAGACACTGACATTTGGAACCAAATACAAAACTATGAGATGAAACTAACATCTTACAGCTGCCTGATCTTTCATAAACCAACCAAGAACATACACTGGGGAAAAGAATACCTATTCAATAAACCATATTGCGAGAACTGGATAACCACATGTAAAAGACTAAAACCAGACCCGCACCTTTTGCCACTTACAAAAATTGATTCAAGATGGATAAAAGATTTAAATCTACAGTATGAAACACTAAAAATCCTCAAAGAAAGTGTGGAGGAAAACACTTGAAGAAGACTCCCATGGCAATTGCAACAACAACAAAAATAAACAAATGGGACTTAATTAAACTGAGAAGCTTCTGTGTAGCTAAGAAAACAATAACCAAAGCAAATAGACAACCTTCAGAATGGGAAAAAATATTTGCACATTACAGATTGGACAAAAGTTTAATAACTAGAATCTACAGAGAACTCAAATTAATCAACAAAAAAGACCAAACAATCCCATATCACTGGGCAAGAGACATGAATAGAACCTTCTCTAAAGAAGACAAAGGCTAACAAACGTGAAAAAAATGCTCATTGTCCCTACTGATTAGGGAAATGCAAATCAAAACCACCCTGAGATATCACCTAACCCATGGCCCACATCACAAAGTCTCAGAGCTGCAGACACTGGCGTGGATGTGGAGTGAAGGGAACACTTTTACGCTGCTGGTGGGACTGCAAACTAATACAACCTTTTTAGGAGGAAGTATGGACAATCCTCAAAGAACTCAATTGAGATCTCCCATTTGATCCTGCAATCCCATTACTAGGCATCTACCCAAAAGGAAAAAAAAAAAAAATCCTTTTACCAAAAGGACACTTGCATTAGACTATTCACCACAGCTCAATTTATAATCGCCAAATTTTGGAAACAGCCTAACCCAGGAATGAATTAACAAGCAGTAGTATATGTAGACCATGGAATACTATTCAGCCACTAAAAAAGATAGAGACTTTACATCTTTTATATTAACCTGAATGGAGGTGGAGCACATCTTCTTAGTAAGGCATCACAAGAATGGAGAAACAAGAATTCAGTGTACTCAATTCTAATATGAAGGCAGTAGATAAGCTAATAATACAAGGAGGGAGGATAAGGGGATGGGGGAGGGGGGGCGAGGGGAGGAGGGAGGGGGATGGGGGTCACAGTGTATGGCACACCTCTTAGGGGCAGGACACAATTATAAGAGGGACTTATCTAACAAATGCAATCAGTGTAACCTAATTCTTTGTACCTTCAATGAATCCCAAACAATAAAAATTAATTAATTAATTAATAAAAACAATTTACAGCAACCAGCTTTGTTACCAAATAAGGCAGAGGAGAAGGTTGCCCAGAATGACCAGCTCAGCTTTGGATCCCCAGCTCTGGGAACTTCCCTTGCCTCCTGCCCCAGCTGGGTTAATTCCTGGTGCCCCTTTGTCTACACCTTTCCCACAGGGCTGCGGGCTCCTCTAGACAGGGAGCCCTGGATGCAGCTCCCCATCAATTGCCGCACCCTGCATCTCTCAGAGATCCTGGCAAGCAACAGGTATCCAACAATGAATGAATGAGACAATGAAGACACACTCTGGCCTGGAGGCCTGGGGACAGATGAGGACCTTGAATCTGAGGACCTGGGACAGATGAGGACCTTGAATCTGAGGACCTGGGGACAGATGAGGACCTTGAATCTGAGGACCTGGGACAGATGAGGACCTTGAATCTGAGGACCTGGGGACAGATGAGGACCTTGAATCTGAGGGAGGGAGACTTGTCCTGCTGCAGCAGCATCTGGTGTACGTGTTGGTTTGGGGAGGGGCTTGGCCAGCCTTGGGAAGTGAGATGGGTAAGGCAGGGAAGATGTAGGACTCCAGCAAGAGGGCCCGCAAGGCCACATGTCAGGCTCAGCGCCTGTAGTTTAGGGGTTAGGGCGCTGGCCACATACACCAGGGCTTGGGGGTTCAAACCTAGCCCCGGCCTGTTAAACAACAATGACAACTGCAACAACAACAACAAAAAAAATAGTTGGGTGTTGTGGCAGGCGCCTGTAGTCCCAGCTACTTGAGAGGGGGGCTGAGGCAAGAGAATCGCTTAAGCCCAAGGGTTTGAGGTTGCTGTGGGCTGTGACACCACGGCACTCTACTGAGGGCAACAAATTCCATCTCAAAGAAAAAAAGCCACAAGTCATACCCAATGTGGGTCTGGGTAACAACTCTGCTGTCTCAGAAGTCCAGCAGCCCAGGGTTCAAAAGGTCCGGGTAGACTTTCTGAGGAGGGGAAGTAGGACTGGGAGGGGACCCACAGCCACAGAGCTTGAGGATGGTCTCCATCTTTACACTTGAGCAGTGAATTTTTGTCTGCTTCCTAATCCTTGAGAAATGTCATCACACCCCAAGACAGTTCTTCCTCTCTAGGCCCCAAGTCAGGCAGAAGCTCTGTGCTACCAACAGGGAGTTTGGAGCACATAACTCAACTGTGGACAGGGCCTGGGGGGGGCCTGATTCCAATTACAGATGTCAAATATATTTATGGATTATGCAATCAACAGGTATGCAGCAGCCTCGATAGCCGCCCGGCCACCCTGAAGATAGGTCTGTAATTAATTAATCCCAGTGGGTCTGCCAAACGGTTGCAGACATGAGCACACTGAAGGAGGCTGGGGACCAAGGCTGGGGACTGCTTGAGACCCTGTTCTACTTGAGGGAGGGACAAGGAGATGGGCCTGTAGGGTCTGTCTAAGCAAAGAAAAGAATGTTAGAAGGGTGGCGGGTGGGTCTGGGTTTGAATCACGGCTTCACCACTCACCAGCTGGACTGCGTGACCTTGAAGAGGTTACTGACTCTCTTAGCACTTCAGTCTCTGCTTCGGAACATGGAGAGGATGATACGCACCTCTGGAGGCCTTGTGAGGACTGCTGGAGACAAGTCACGTGAAGGGCTCAGCACAGTGTGGGCACCCATCAATCACTGCCTGAATGAAAAGACAGCCCTGGGGTGGCTTGCTTGACTTCCTAATTCCCTGTGTGACAGTGCCCACAAAGAGAATGACAAAGCAACCACTCTTTCTAAGGACGGCGCTGCTAGGGGAAGTACATGTCCATCCTAAAATATCTCAACATCACTTTCTTCATCCGCAAAATGGACTTGGCAGCTTTGCCCCCTGCTCTCTTTTATGGTCTTACACCTGACAGAGACCCAAACAAGGTCCTCGGCTCACTCACTTGGCCAACTGAACTCTGATGAGGGCCTGAGCTCTTCCCAGGGCCCAGAACTGAATGTAACAAGGTGAGCACTTTCCGGGAACTCTCATCTGCAGAGGAGAGAACCACATTACCCTGCACTGACTTACAGAAGTGTGACAACAGAGACGGAAGCACGCTCGGCCAGCTGTCAAAGGAACAGCACCCTGCCAGACACTGCACCCAGCTCTGCCCACATGCCCCCTCATCACCCTCTTCTTAGTTCTACCAGGCGGCCAGGCACTCTGCTTTCTAGCTGTGGCAGAGTCCCAGGGAGAGACTGACTGGTTCAGATGTGGTGCACAGGGCCCATCCACTCTACCGCTGGCAGCTGTTGTAACAGAGATGGAGATGGAAGGGGTCCTGCTAGCACTGCCCAGTCACTAAGCACCCCATGCAGAAGCTGGGCCTTCTCCCCACTGTGGGGTCTGAACATCCTTAGTGCGCTCTCTCTCTCTCTCTCTCCCTTTCCCATCAGAGGTATGATTTCGTTTCATAAAATTCCCTCTGGTTGCAGGGTGGAGCGGAGATTGCAGGGATCCAGGGAGAAAGCTGATCCACTAGTCCAGGTGGAGGGCCTTGAGGACTGCAGTCAGGTGGTGCCCACTTGGTAATCCAGTGACATTTCAGAGGTCAGCTCAGTCTGACGGGGGGACTGGTTTGGAGTGAGTGTGTGTGTGCTGGGGAGTGTGCTGGGGCCTTGAGAGGAGGTCAAGCTCCTGTCACAGGGTTAAGGTGACCCTGGTGTCCTGGATGTGTCTGTCAGGGTCCTGCTACATCTGCAGTGGCCTCTTCTTTGAGAGTAGCCTCCACAGCGGGGTTGCGGCCTCTCAGGGTTACTCCATTGTGCGGCATGTCCTGTCACCAGGCCACTTTGATCCATGCTCTCACTTATTGACCCTAATCTCCTGTGAGCAGGTTCCCATCCAATCCCACAGAGCCTGACACTGAGGGGGTGGCTTGCTCACAGCAGACCGTGAATCAGGACTGGTGGTCTCTGTGCCCAGCCTGCCCCCACCCCCCACATGAGGTTAGCAGAGAGTAACCAGAGCAGACAGAAGCCTGCCCAGGACAGCGGGTCTGTTGGAACTGAGCATCGTCCCCTGGTGGGACAGCTCTCTGTTTCCTCTCAGGAGAATGTAGGGTCAGCCTTGACCCTCTGACTGAGCCGCTCATTCCTCCATCACCTCCCTCCTCAGTCAGGCCCCAGCACACCGATCTGCTGTGTGGCTCTCAATCCCAGTCCCCCAGGCCTCAGTCTCTCCGCCAGTCAGTTGTGGGGCTGCACAGTTGATAGCCAAGTCCCTTCCAGTCCCTTCCAGGGCTGATCATTTGTGTTTTATACTTCATCTCTTTGCAAGTGTCCCCAAAGGGATTTAGTCCCCTCAGGTGGATGACTTGGGAATGAATATCTAAGCCTTTCATCCCTAACTGACACTAGGGACAGTTATTCAACACTCTTACATTACTGACCAGGAAACAGAAGATTCAGAGAAGTTAATGATGCAGTCGAGAACACCCAGCAAGCTGCAGACAGAATCCGAGCCTCACACAGCCAGCAGGAACCTCAAAATGATCTGTCACCTCTTTCCTTGGGGTGCAGACTCTGCTGGCCCTCCTCCAGAGATGGGGTGCCACCTACTCCCTGGAAAGTCCATTCTGACATGGCAGTGATTCCCTCAGAGGCTCCAGGCTTCCCTGCCCCATCTCACAAGCAGGTCAATTAACATTTGCTTCCTTGTTAATGTACTTCCAGGTCCCTGGACAAATGACTCGGGAAGGTTAGCCTGGCTCAGAAGCCAGCCCTGGGTGTTCCTGACAAGAGAAATCAGCGTCCCTGGAAGGAGGGCAGGGTGAGAAGGGAAAACAAAGGCTGACTGCAAAAAAATTACACCCTTCCCTCTGCACCCCCCTTCCTTCTGCTGCTGTGTCAATCAGCCCTAATTTAAACAAAGGCAGGGCTCTGCTGGCCTGCCCAGGCTACATGGATTCTGGAAAGAGCTAGACTTTGCCCTGAGATTACTTGAATGTCGGTCCTGGTTCCACCCCCTCATACATTCTGTGGACTTAGATGAGGTCACTTAGCCTCTCTGTACTTCAACTTCTTCATGGGGGGTGGGGGTGGGGGTGAATTGTGGGCCAAAATAGTATCTGCCTCTGTGGGCCCTCATAGGGCCACTGTGACATTAGATAAGGAAACCCACGGAAAGGGTCTGGAAAGGCCTGGCCTGGAGTCGGCAACGCTATTCCTGCTTTGCCCCACTATGTGAGCCTGGTGCAGTAATTGCCCTCTGGAACTGTTTCACAGCTCAGCCATGGAAGGTGCATTCTCTAGGCACCCGATTTGCCTCTTTCCCAGCTCCTTAGAGGCCTGGTGGCACAGGTGATTCCACCAGTCTCGGGCCCAAGGCCCTGGACTTGGATGCAGTCATGAGGAGGCTCTGGGGAGACGTTGGCAAGAGCATCGGCAGGGGAGGGTGTGGATGGAAGCCAGACCAAGTGGTCGGGAGGAGGCATGGGAAGTGGACACTGTGGAGGTCAGCTGTGAAGGAGGAGACAGCTTTGGGCCAAAGGAGACATGGAGGTCCCTTTAAGAGATTTTAAACAGGCCTGGTCACCCTTGAATCCCAGAGATATTTCAGGGCCAGGAACCCACTCTTAACAAGATGTTCTAATGTGGGAAAAACGCAGATCAGCTGACTCTGGGTGCTGAGGTTATGACATTTCCCGCTAAGGAGGCGGCTGCACTCTGGGCCTGGCTATGAACTCCCAGAGCCCAGCAAGGGAGAGGGATGGGTCCCACCAGGCGGCTTTCCTCTCCTAATCCCAGCTCCAATCTCCTGAGCTCCAGTCCACTCCCCTGTGGTATGAACTTGCACAGGATTTCAGGCTTCTGTCTGGATGACAGTGGGGACAGCAAATTTCAGTGGAGTTGAAGAAACACCCCATTTACTAGGAAGCTACTCTATGCCAGGCTCTGAGGACCTAGAGATGATGAAGAGGGCGTCTTAGTCCATTCAGGGTGGCTTATAAACAACAGAAATTTCTTTTTCAAAGTTCTGGAGCATGAAAAGTACAAGATGAGAGGCCAGCAGATTCAGTGTCTGGTGAGGGCCCATTTTCTGGGTTATAGATGGCCATCTTCTTGCTGCATCTTCACCTGGTGGAAGGGGCAAAGGAGCTCTCTGGGGTCTCTTTTATAAAAGTACTAATCTCATTTATGAGGGCTCTACCCTTGTAACCTAATAACCTCTCAAAGGCCCCACTTCTTAATTCCGTCACATTACGATCAACATATGAACTTGGAGAGGATACAGACATTCAGTCTATAGGAGAAGGCATCCTTATCTGTCAGGTTGCTCACAGTAAAGAATAATTACTAACATATATTGGATGCCTACTGTATACCAAGCACTCTTCTGAATAAGGACAACACACAACCCCATTTAACGTCCAAGTTAGGGACGGCCATTTCTCTTCCTTTGATGTACAAAAGAAGGAACTGGTAAGCTCTGCCACACAGCTTAGAAGGCTGAGGAGCAGAATCCACAACAAAGTCGCCAGTGTGGTCTACACAGTCCTTTAACATGCAGAGCCCTTTTATTCCCTTATCAGGGATGTGGATAACTTTATGGATCATGCATAATTATAGCTATTTAACATGGGAGGAAAGTAAGACTCAAAAATGGGGAATGCCTTGGCCAAGGTCATCTAGAATGAAAGGAGAGCTCTAACATATGAACCCAGGTCTATGACTAGTTGCATTTTGAGTTGCTTTTCTAGTGACTTTTGATTACAGTAGTGTGTAAAAAAGTTTTTCCTACATAGCTCCTTTCCCTTCCTCCTCCTTTGTGCCATTATTGTCACGCAGATTACATCCTTATACATCATAAAAATTCATCAGCACAGATTTATAACTGTTTTATGTCTTTTAAATCAGTAGGGAAAAAAAGGGTTACAAATGAAAAAATCATTTACAGTACTTTTTATATCTACCTATGTAGTTACTTTTATTGGTGCTCTTTATTTCTTCTTGTGGATTTGATTTACTGTCTAGTGTCCTTTCATTTCAGCCAGTAAGATTCCCTTTAGTATTTTTGGTAGGGCAGGTCTGCTAGTGACAAAATCTTTCAGTGTTTGTTCATCTTGGAGCATCTTAATTTTTGAAGGGTAGTTTTGCTGGGTATAGAATTCTTCATTGACATTATTTTTTCATTTGCACTTTTGAATATATCACCTTCTAGCCTCTGTGATTTCTCATGAGAAATTAACTGTTAATGGTACAGAGTGAGCTATGTGATGGGTCACTTTATTTTTTGCTTCTTTCAAAGTTCTTTCTTTGTCTCTTGACAGTTAATTATGATGTGTCTGGGTGTGGGTTTCTTTGAATTTATCCTCCTTAGAGTTCATTGAGTTTCTTGGCTGTGTAGATTAATGTTTTCAATCAAAATTTGGGAAGTTTTTAGCCATTGTTCTTCAATATTATTTCTGCCTCTTTCTCTCTTTTTTATCTTTCTTGAACTCCCATTATGTGCATGTTGGTACATTTAATGGTATTCTATAGGTTTCTGTTCAGTTTTCTTCTTTGATTTATCTTTCTGTTCCTCAGACTGAATAATTGCAATTGACTTATCTTCGAGTGTGTTGATTTTTTTCTGCCTACTTAAATCTGTTGAGTCCCTCTAGTGAATTTTTACTTCAGTTATTGTACTTTTCAACTACACAGTATCTGAATGTTTATTTGGTTCTTTCTTTAAAATAATTTCTATCTCTTTGTTGACATTCTGTATTTGGTGAGGCATCATTCTCATACTTCCTTTAGTTCTTCAGACATGATTTCCTTAGTTCTCTGATCATATTTGAAATAGTTGATTCAAAGTCTTTCCCCTGTAAATCTAACTGCTGGATTCCCTCAGGGATTCACTCAATTAGCTGCTTTTCCCCCCTACTTATCAGCCATACTTTCTTGTTTCCATGCATTTCTAGTAATTTTTTGTTAAAAACTGGGTAATGAAAAGAATAATATAATGTGGAAAATCTATAAGATATATTCTCTCCCCTCCTCAGAGTTTGTTTTTGTTGTTGCTGTTTGTTGTTGTCACTATTTAGTTAGTGACTTTCCTAAACGAATATTGCAAAGTGTGTATTCTTTGTTGTGTGTGGTCATTGAAGTTTCTACTCAGCTTAGTGATCAGCTAAAGATTAGACAGAGATTTCCTTAAATGTCTGGAACCAGTAAGCCTCTGAGTCTTTGCTAAAGGGCCTTGTGTGTGTGTGTGGGCATATCTTCAACACTCATTCAGGTAGTTTATGGTTCTACCCTGCCTTCACTTCCTGTTTTCAGAACCTCCAAGTTAGCCAAAGGTGAGAGCTTAGGGTCTTCTCAGGGCTTTTCTGAGCATGTGCCTTTTGCATGCGTACAGACTTCTAGAGTTCTAGGAATATATCAGAGCTTTTCAAACCCCTTTATGGACATGTCATCCCTCAGCTTTTTGGTTAGCCTCTTACTCACCTCAACTGCAACCCAGTGCCCCAAACTGCTGTGATGTTAAACAATTGCTTCTGATGTTTTCAACATGTGCCCTTGAGGGAAAAGGCTGTTTGCACTAAGCAAGCTCTGAGTCAGGGTAAATACAGACAGCATTGATAATGGGACCTTCTAGAGAACCATCAGATGGGTCAAGTCCTAACAATTCCCTGGGAATGGAATCTTGACGGAACTCCAACTCATGCCCTTCTCCAGTGACTGCCAGGCTGCTGGTTTTCACTCTGATTCCAAGCGTTGGTTTTCACGGCTACTGCAGAATAGGTTTGGGAGACAGGGAAAGTTAACATACCACAAAGCTTGCTGTTCTTACTGAGATTGAGCTGTTTTTTGTGATTAAATGCTCCCTGGAATCCTACAGGATTTGTAAGCTAATTTCTAGAGTTCTGTAAAAGTTGATTCTGACCATCCTTGCCAGTATTCTTATTCTTTTTATGAGTGAGAGGATTTTCAGAGGTCCTTACTCCACCTAACTGACATCCAACACTGGCCACTTTTGTCTGGAGGAAAATAGGGTATAGGAGAATGCAGAAGGCAACATCCTGAGTATCTACTAAGTTCCAAAAAGTATAGTTTTGACAATAATGATCATAGGAGTCCTCACAAGGGCATGATCAAGGTAGAGTGAAATATAGGTAAATGTTACTAGAGAAGTAAGATCCCAGATTACTCCACCTGCCAAGAAGGTAGGACTGCATGTGCCCTTACCCATCTGAGTATCTTCTGTCACCTGACAACCTCTTCTGCCAACGGTTATCCCTTTGACCAGGGCCTTGGTTACCTCAACTCACCCAAATGCTCCATCTGGGGAATTTATTTTTAGTTTTTAAATTTCAACCTTTCTTCAAGGCTGCACTTTTTTACCTAATCAACCAGTAGGACGTGAGACCTTATCTTAAATCCAGCACCCATCTTCTCCTCATCTGTAATATATACTTTCCCTTACTGACTTGAGCTCAGGACCAGGTAAATTCTGGACTCAAAACTCCCTAGATCAGGACTCCCTGGTTCAGGACGTCTCTGCCACCATCCCCCTCCCCACCCCGGGCTTGGAATTCCATGTCACTACATGATTGCTTTTTCCAACCATCTGTATTTAAATCCAGTTTTCTGAAATGCAAATTCTAAGAGTTTAATTAGCCTGGGTATTGATCCTGGTGGATTCTGCCACTTACTATGTGTATCTTTGGACACAATTTTATGGCCCAAATTTCTATACCTGTAAAATAAGGCTAAGTATCTAACTAGGAGCCTATGACTGTGCCAGCTGGGTGGGTGTCACAGAATCTTCCCGACTCATCAAGGCAGAGTCAGATGTTGCCCCGAGTTCCCACAAGCTCCATTGCATCCCAGTGTTTGCAGTTCAGTCTGCCCGACCACACTGAATATAAAAATGACGAGGGACCTCCCAGATTCTTCTCCATTCCCATAGCACCCAGTATCAGAGGTTGTATCAGCAGATACTCAAGTAATGTCAGTCCCCACTATCAAATTCTTGGGACTTGTGAGGATTTCCTGGTAGTTTGACTGCAGCCCCTCAGCATGAAGACTTAATGAATGTGCAGAAGACTATAAAAGGAAAAAAAGGAAGAATTAGAGCTCTTTAAAGTTTACATATGTTTTTAAACTAACAATTACTTGTTAAGTCCCTACTAGTGCCATGCATTTACTCATCCCCAAAAAGAGGATTGCTGCTGTTAGCCCCATTCTCCAGATTAGGAAACAGAGGATCTGAAAGATGTGCATCCCCTGCAGTCATGATTGTTCTGACTGGATCCGCGACCTGGGGTTCTCACCTCCACATCCCACATCCAGCCTCTTCTTTAAGAGTCAGACTCGCTTGACCCAGGACAGGTTGATACCAATGATCATAAGGCTTGAGCTCCAGATGGTGGGAGTTTTTGACCTTCCAGTTCCTAGAGCTGCACCTGGCACACAGTAGGCATTCAATAAATACTTGTCTAATTGAATGAATCTCTCTCTTTTTTTTTTTTTTTTTTTTGATTCAGAGTGAGACATCTCACTTTGGGTAGAGTGCCATAGCAACATAGCTCATAGCAAACTCAAACTCATGGACTCAAGAGATCCACTTGCCCTCAGCCTACCTCCATGTCTATCTACTTTTTTTACACACCTGGCTAGCTGTTCTATTTTTAGTAGTGATGGGGTCTCACTCTTGCTCAGGCTGGTCTCAAACTCCTGAGCTCAAGCAGTCCACCTTCCTCAGCCTCCCAGAGTGCAGGTGTGAGCCACCATGCCTGGCCTGAATAGATCTTCTAAAGTTCAGGTAAAGGACGAGTGATAACAATCTGTGGAAGAAGGGGCTTGGCATGAGAGAAAAAGTTCAGGGTTCCAGACGTGTCCATACCCGACTCATTCTATCCCTGCAATATCCCTGTGTGCAGAAACTACACAGCAAGGCTCAGGGAATGCACCAAGTCACCCAGAGTCACCTGGCCAGTGGGGGTTTCAGCTTGGGGACCTGAGGTGCCCAGCTGAGTTCTTTCTATCCCCCACAGCTTTGACTCTCTGACTTGGAATGTCCACAGGACCAGCTCATCCACTCTCCTCCCTTTATAGAGCTCTGCTGCTGAGCTGCCATTCTTGGCACCTAAAAGTTGCCCAGGGCACACACCCTGTGAGACTGCAAGCTCCCGGAGCTGACAAATGTCTCCAGAACCCAGAGGTACACGCATACACGCACGCACGCATGTACGCACACACACACGTCTGTGGACACACAAAGACACGCCCTCTGTGCCTGCCATAGCAAAGGAGCCCCAGGCCCCTCTGAGTGTATTTTAAATCCATTCTGACTCCCCAGAAAGTCTGTTTTTGTTATTCACGCTGACCTTTTAAACTCCATCCAGTCCTGCATTTTTCCCGAGGCCTCAGTAGGACCTATTAATAATTCTGCTCTCCCACCGAGGCTCTGGGCTGCAGCGGCTTTCTTACAGCCACTTTCTTTCTTAACATGCAGTAAAAGCCAGTCCCCCAACCATTGGCGAGTTTGTCCCCTCTCTAGACAATTAGAGGGAAAAACACAGGCACCCCCCAGCCACAGGGAGAGGAGGCCAGGGCATCCTTCCCATACTCTTCAAAGGTGAGGCCAGGTGGTCCGGCTGTGACCAGGGACAGCCCAGGGCACTCAAGGGCTGGGGGAATGTGACTGAATCGGCACCCTGCCTCTAGCCGCTTTCTCCCCTGTCTGAGCAAACACCTCTGCAAATAAATCTCTCCTTTCTGCCTTTCTCTCTCTCTGCTGGGTTACTGCTTCAGTTTCATTAAAGATGCTAGAAACATTCTTCAGACTCAGCCGAGATATATAATACGGAGAACAGAGATTTGCTTCATAACCCACAAACTATTAAAAATATTAGTGTCCCCCAGAGAGTCTCTCTTAAAGATTCCTTCTCCCCCCCTGCCTCCCTCTTTCCCTGGCTCACAGTGCCAACAATAATGCAGGCGGGCAAGGCTGAGCCATTTCCTTGAAAGAAAATAAAAAAAGAGATAACAGACCTCAGAGAAACCTCTTTGTGCCTGAATACTATCAGTCATCACGTATGTCTAACTGGGAGCTTAGGGACTTGTCAAAGTCCCCTTTCACCACCATTTTTATCCTTTCTGATCCTCAAAAAAATGCGAAGCAGGGACATGTCCTTTTGTCAGGAGGGGAAACTGAGGCCCTGGAGAAGAGAAAGGGATTTGGCTTCCAGGAAGGGGTGGGACTAGAACCCTGTTCCTTCTGATTCCCAGCCTGGAGGGTTTTCTCATACAAGTGAAACCATGAAGTCACTTCATTTCTTCATAGCAAATGCCTGGTGCATATGTAGCCCCTGAGCCCCCTCTGTCCTGACTATCTTGCCAAGGGCAGTAATTAATGTCATCACAGGTAGCTGGTCTTCCATATGTTCATCAAAGATGGATTGAGGGTATCCTCTAGGCCAGGCGCATCCTTGGGACTGGGAACAGGGCCAGGGATAAATGAAAGTGACATGTTGCTGCCTTCAGGGAAGTCTTGCCATCCTGGGGCAGGGCAGTGAGACCCCAAAGAATGCAGGAGGACTTCTGACCAGGCAGGAAAGGGCCTCAGAAGTGATACTCAGCTGGGATTTCTCAGGGTGGATAGAATTTACGCAGAAGGTATGGAAAAGGATGGGGAGGGAAGAGAGACGCAAGTTCAAGGACCAGAGATCAGAGAGGGCCTGACACAAAAAAAGCTCAGTATAACCACCTGCAACTGTGAGGTGAGTGGCAAGAGATGAGGAGGGCGAGGCCCTGGGGGCCAACAGCCCTGACACCCAGTGACAAAACTGACTTTATGCCAAGCACAATGGGATACACGACTTTTTGTTGTTGGTACTGTATAAATGTTTTTTAGAGTGACTTAAATGTCATGTGTGAAGTTTACCATGGAATATTCATTGAATGTGCTATAGATGCTGTGTTTCAATTGGAGCTTAGAACTGATGGAAAATGAAGTGAAGGGCGGCAAAGAGGAGGAAGAAGGGAGGACCAGAGAGGTCCTCAACAGGGGAGCAGGGGGAGAGAGAAGCAGTGGATTAAAGAGTCAGGAGGTAGATTTGGTGGAGGGTGGAGTCCAGGGCCACCCCAGACCAGGGCATCTGCTGTGAGGAATCCAGGCACAGCAGGGTGAGGTGCCAGCCGTCCCTGGGAGTCAGCACAGGAGCCCCTCTGCTGAGCCCCGGTCCCAGGGCAGTGGGGTGCGGGGAGCTAACTCCAGGAACTGGCAGGAAGCTTCTCCTTGAAAGAGGAGCTCTGTGGGCAGCTCACGGTCTCAGAAGCCAGCACACTCCTTTTGTCTTGCCCCCTGGGATATTTAAAATTAACTTCTTGGAAGCATTTGAAAAGCCAAGACCAGGCCAGTCCTGGTGTCCCAGCATAAGATGCAAGGCAGGCCCAGAACCTGTGGGGTACCTTGGGCCAGTTGTCCTCAGTTTCCCCAGCTGTAATCACCTCCCTCACCCTGCCCACATGTGGATGGTGTTAGGGGTGGCACTCTGGGCACCCTTGTCCTCCCCACCCCACCCACAGTCACACATTCATCCCCACTGCAAAGACAGCACTTAGGGACCCTGACCCAGCGTCCCCCGGTGGCTTTCTAAACACTGTCTCCTGTTAGAAGGGCTCTCTAGAAGCATCTCTTCACTCAGGACGGTGTTTCTCAACAGCACCATGGCTCCTGCTAACTCGAATGGCTCAGACTCCCTTTGATTTATTTGAAATAAATGTGTATTTTTATATAAATTACATGTATAAAATTAATGATATATCATGAGTCAAAAATATTTTATATTAAATAAATGACATGAGTTAAACCACAACCAAGCACAGTGGTTAGATTAGAAGGTCCTTCCATCCAGAAAGCCAGGTGTTCCTCCTCTGACCACAGGTGAATCTGTGGCTCAGCTCCAGCCCGGCCTTTCTACCCTGACCTATATGTGATGATGGAGCCCACCTCAAACCACTTCCAGCCAGCTAGACTGCTTAACTTTCAAACTGCACATGACCTTCCAGTCACCACCACCACCACCACCACCCCCCACGAAAACCTAACATCTCTCCCACCCCACTGAGAACCACAGCTAGGGGGCTAACTAATCTGTCTAAGCGTCTGCCACCTGCCAGGCGCCAAGGCCCACGTCTGCGAGGAGACAAAGCTGCTCTCCATCCTGCTGGAGCTTTTGACTTCTCCCCATGGAACAGATGAGGAAACCAAGACCCAGCCAGGGGTGAGGACTCGCCCAGTACTACACAGCAAGTTAGAGGTGGAGGCAGAGTACAGACCTAAGCTCCTGACTCCCAGTCCAAGGACCCACACACTGCTGTAGCCTGAGAGAGTCAGTTTCCCATAATAGAGTAGAGACACATGCTGGAAACTCAGGAGATTCCTCTCAGCTTAGTGCACCCTGAGAATTCCCTGACCCCTTAGGGGCTGGGAGTATGTGTAACTCCTGCAAGTTTGGACAGTGATCCCTTTGGGGAGGGTCTTTTTGTGCACCTACTGTGTGCCAGGCTGAATTCCATGAGCTGTGCCCAGGAGTCCTGTGACTCACCCTCGCAGAACTCAGCATCCAGTCCCAGAGATCCATGCATTCCTCAGTGCAAACCCATGAAGAATGGACGCTCAAAACACAGGTAGGCGTCAGGCAGGTGGAGGCGTGGCAGGAGAACCTTCCCGGTAGAGGGCATAGCTTCAGCAGACATGTAGAGGGGTGAAAGAGAGTGGGGTCTCGGGGTACTCAGAAGTAATCAGTTGACCTCTCAGAACCATGCAGTATGTGAGGGGACAGTGAATTTAAAGAAGGCAGTATCGGGCCTTGAAACACAGGATGGTGGTGGGAAGCCACAGTGGGCTTTGGAGCAAGGCATTGAAGTCAGAGTTTTCTGTGAGAAGGCCGTTCCCTGGTGGGGCTGGTGGTGGCCTGTGGCTTGCTTTCTGTGAGTCTCCCTTCTGCGTTTACAAAACGGCTGTTGTAAGAATTTGTAAGCAGTCTAGCTGGCTGGAAGTGGTTTGAGGTGGGCTCAGATTTGGAAGTGTTTTGGAAACTATAGTGGGGCCAGCCTTTATTCCTGCTCATGGTGCTCTGCAAAACAAAGACAGCTAGTCCCTGTCCCTTCCACAGCCTGCTCTGTGACCTTGAGAAAGTCATCCCTCTGAACCAGAGATACTCCATGGGTAAAAGTGGCCTGGCCATTCATCCTCCTCGTATGGGCTCCTAACCAGGATGAAGACCCAGCAAGGCCAGGCCAGCCGCCTCCTGTGGGCTGTGTGTGTGTGTGTGTGTGTGTGTGTGTGTAGGGGTGCTGCCTGGCTCTGTCAGGGTGTGAGTTGAGCTCCCTGGGCCTTTTACACACTGTTTATGATGTGCCACGGTGGTAACTGCCCATGATTAGCTTCTCCACAGGCTTCTCCACAGGCAGCTCTGGGTTCTGGGAACAATGGAACACAGAGGGAGGAAAGAAACTATTAAAAGGCCAGGAGCCTCGGATGTCACCCTCCATAATTCACCCTGCACCTGTGCTCAGCCTCTTGGTGGTGGGGACCCCTCTCCCACCTGTGTCCTCTGCTTCCAGTAAATTTGCGATGCAGAATGCATAGAGCCTGGGCAGGTGTGGTTTGAGTGCACTTTCTCTACCTACCAGGGGTGCCCGGCCTGGGCATACTGCTCCACTTTGTCCTCATCTGTGAAGTGGGCATGGTAACCCCATCCACCCATAGCAGTGAGAATGTGGGCAAAGAGCACGTATAGTACAAGGTGGATGGTCAATAGGTGGTCACCAGAGCTCAGATTGAACTGCAGACCACTGAGGGGGTGCTGATACCCTGGCCTTTAGCAAATGGCACCTTGGAAATACTCAGATACTCCAGGATCTGAGGGTGTGGCCTGGGTGGTGCTCACTCTGTGTGACATGCTGGATGGGGCCACAGCCTTCTCCTGCAAGACCACCTGGATTAGGGCCAGCAATGCTCATAAGCGTGTTCTCATCACTGATGTTCTGGCCCTCAGCTGCTGGAACCAAAATGCAAAGGTACTTGAGAGAGGATAATGCTCTGCATGATAATCACAACCACGTGTTGCTGTGCAACTTCCATGTGCCTCAGTTTCCTCATCTTTAAAATAGAAATAACACCAGCTGTCTTGTAGGATTTAAAAATGAAAAGCATAGTATGAATGTTCTCTCCAGCTTTCACACCAACCCTGAGAGAAAGCCCCATTTTATAAATGGGAGATAGCCATCTGTAAAAGAGCTCAAAGGGACCTGGCCCAAAGTCACTGAGTAAGTGGCAAAGCCAGGATTTGATTCCATGGTCTGATTCCCTATCTGCCTCCTCCCCCCACACTGCCTGTGACAGTGAAGCTCAGAGCTTGGTGGGGGAGCTGTCTGAAAAGGGGTAAGCCTGACGGCCGAGGTGACACCTACACTTCACACCAGAACCTAAAACCAAGCTGTGGCCTGATTTCTGAGATTCATAGATGCCCAGAGTAAAGAGGGGGACAGTTCTTTCCCCAGGGTGAGCCCACAGATGTGTTCAGGAGGAGGGAGGGAGAGCGAGAGCTCAGAGCAAGGCACAGGAGACTGGCCAGGCCTGGGGATGAGCAGGCCCTCTACAGGAGGAGCGTGAGTGAGAGTGTGTGTGTGTATGTGAGTGTGAGAGCATCTGTGTGAGAGTGAGTGTGTGGGCGTGGGTGGGTGTATGTGAGAGCATGTGTATGAAAGGGAGTGTATATGCGAGTACATACGAGATGGTGTGTGAGTGGGTGTGTGTGACTGTATGTGAGAGCATGTGTGTGAGTGGGCGTGTATGTGAGAGCATGTGTGTGAGTGGGTGTGTGTGTATGTTGAGTGAATGTATGTGAGAGCATATGTGGGGGGGAGTATATGCAGGAACGTGTGTGTGAGTGGGTGTGTATGTGTGAGTGTGTGCAAGAGTGAGTGTGAGAGTGTATGTGAGAGTGTGTGCAAGAGTGTGTGTGAGTGTGAGAGTGTGTGTGGGAGAACGTGTGTGGGTGTGTATGTGAGTGTGTGTGAGTGTATGTGAGCGTGTGAGTGGGTGTGTATGTGTGAGTGTGTGAGAGTGTGTGTGAGTGTGAGAGTGTATTTGACAGCATGTGTGTGAGAGTGTGTGTGAGTGTGTGAGAATGAGTGTGTGGGAGAACGTGTGTGGATGTGTATGTGTGAGTGTGTGAGTGTGTGAGAATGAGTGTGTGTGGGAGAACGTGTGTGGATGTGTATGTGAGAGCATGTGAGTGTGTGAGTGTATGTGAGCATGTGAGTGAATGTATGTGAGAGCATGTGTGTGAGTGGGTGTGTATGCGTGAGAGTGAGTGTGGGTGTGCACGCAGACACATGCCTGAGGGTCTGTGTACATCTGGGTTTGTCTGTCTGTACTTAAGACACACCTTTGTATAAAATCTGAGTGGTGTGTTTTAGAACGTGAATGTGACTGAGAGTGTGCGTGCACATGTTTGTGCACCTCTGTGTGTGAATGAGAGAGGGAGAACACACGGCCTGTGCTCTGGGGTGGGCAGTGAGGTTAATTACATTTTCTGGTTGGCTGAGAGGTAGTCAGCAGCTCCTCATTGTTCCAACTCCTGTGAAATGTTTCTTTTTCATCAAATGTCTGTATCCACTGCTTTTGGAACAAGGGATGATGACAGCCTGAAGGGTGTACAAAGAGGGTGACTAGGCTTGAGGAGGTGGCCTGGAATCCATGCTGGAGAAAGACTGACACAGGGGATGGCTGCTGGCCTCAATCTCTGCAGGCCTGTCCCGAATCACAGGGCACAGATGAGCTCTGAGGGGCCGGTGGGTCTAGCTCAGTGTGAAAAGCACTTTCTAGCAACAGCTTGCAGCAGGCTGCTTTGGGATCGCTGAACTCCTGCCTCAGAGACATGGCACAGCCCTGAGCACCTTCCTGGCAGGGGCATTGTCAAGGCAACTCTCAGCCTGGGCAAACAGGCGGGTTGTTTGCTTCTGGTGGGTCCTAAGATCCTGGGCTGTTGATTCCTGCTCCCACAGCCAGATCCTGGAGCTGAGTCAAGCTCCTCAAACAGTCCTGGGATTTCTTATACCCACTCTTCAGATGAAGACATGGAGACTCAGAGGAGGTATATTGAATTGCCATAACTGTGCATGGGTGGACTTGAACCCAGAGCCTCTGATTACTAGTATAATTCTCTGTCCACCTCTCAAGGCTGCACAACACAAAGCCTTATACTGAACAACCCCTGGTGGGTAGCTGCTGAGTGACCTCTGCCCTTTAGCCCCAGTGTGTAAAAATGATAGAGCTTCAGAAGCCCTGCTGGGGAAGACAGGAGCCCTCTCTGTATCCATGGGAGTTGAGAGGAGACTTTCTGCAAGAAAGGAGTGAGGGGAGGGGATGAGCCCAGGTCGGGGCACCAGCACAGCACAGATGCTCAGGGGAGGTGAGGACAGCAGGTGTCCAAAGATCTAGGAGGACTAAAGAACTCTGAGGTCCAAACTTCCTGCCACTACCTAAGCAATCTTGGCAAGTGGTTGTGCTTCTTTGAGCCTTAGTTTTGTTATTTTTAAAACTGAAATATTAGTAATTATTTCACAGGACTTGGGAAGATTAAATGAGAAAGATAGAGTGTGTGTGTGTGTGTGTGTGGCTCAGTATTTAATAAATGGTATCCATCAACTTCAAATTATTGTTACTCCTGCCTATTAAGTGAGGATGGAACATGAGACCCACACGAAAAATGGGCACTTGAGGCAAAGGATACAGCGTGCTAGAAGCAGCGAGGAGCTAGGCCAACTGGGGAAGCGACGGCCCAGCAGCCAGAGCCTCGCCCTGCTCACCACTGCTGACCTCATTGAGAGCTCCCACTCCCCCTTCCCTGTGGGTTACCTTCGTGGCACCTCATCAGGCTTGGAGTAGACCAGGCCCCACTGGCTGGGGTGGGAGCAAAGAGTTTCACAGGCATATCCCAAGATCTATCTAAACATTTGTTCTTGTGCTGTGTGACCTAGGACAGGCCCCTGCCCATCTCTGAGCTTTATAAAGTGAACAGTTGCATTTGGTGGTGTGTAAGCATTGCCTTGCCATCTCCCCAGGCACCAGCACCCTGCTGCTGAAAAGATGGAGGTTTAAAGCTTGGGGGAGACTGAAACTGCATAGGAGGGCCCGGGAATGGTCAATACCACACTGTTCATTCCTGTGTTCATATGACATTCACTGAGCACATTTCATGGCTGAAGGTGTATCTGTGGACAAACCCAACATCCCTTCCCTATGGAGGGAGGGTCTTTCCTTCTAGTGGGAGGTGATGTGATAAACTGTCAACATGGTAATGGTAACCAACGTAGTATGTTAGAAGTTGATAAGTCTATGGAGAAGAGTACCACAGAGTAAATGGAAATGGGAGTACCTGAGGAGGGGTAGATCACCTCTAAAGTCAGGGGTCCAAGGGGACCTTCTCTGAAAGACTCAGAGAAAGTAGATTGATGTACTGTAACTGTGCATGTGGACTTTAACCCAGGGCCTCTGACTGCTCTTATAATTGTCTGTCCACCTCTCAAGGCTTTACTGAGAAAGCGATGGCAAGTGGGGCAGACGTGTGCTTTGCAGTTTGATGGAGAAGGTGCCCACCGTCTCTGGTCCGCATAGCGGAGGACCACAGCTAAACCCAGTTCCACCTCTGCTTCCCCAGATCCCAGGGCATGGCTCAGTCTGCATAAGCTCAGAATTGTGTATCTAAAGGATTAATCTGCACAGGTCTGGAGCAGTGGCCTTGTACCTGGGTTGGGGCAGCCTTGTAGCCTTTGTTCTCTCAAGCGAGAAACCCTTCCTGGCACCGCCTACCCTCACGGGGAACATCAAGCCCAGACCTTGCAAGGGCATACCAAGGGGCACAGGCCCTGCTGTGTTCCTTGCTGCATCCACACCAGGCCCCGAATTCCATCTGCCGCCAAATTCCAGGGCTGGAAATAAGGAGGCAAATTGTCCCTCGCCGCTGATTAACTTTCAAGTCGCTCTGCTAAACTGGGTGCAGTTGAAGTTTTAGCAAGTCTCCCGGGGACCGCAGGCAGCTTCAGTTTCAGCCTTGTAAAGAACTGTTAAAGATCCAACCAAAATAAATAAAATCAGATCCAGGAAAGCTATGTGTTTGTGACTGCAGACCAAACACTCAGGATATTCGTGCAGAAGCCCAGCACCCCACTTTTCTCGGGGATTCCTTGCGCTAGACTGGTACGGGCCGAGAGCCTCCCAGCCCTGGAGAGACTGGAGGGGAAAGGGCAAGAGAGTCCCATCAGCATGGGTCCCGGCCAGGGAGAATCCCCTTGCTCGAGCCTGCAGGGTAACTGCCCTGCCCTGCCCTAGCCCTGTGAGACTGTATTGAAGGCCAAATGTCTTATTATACTGAGACCTTTCCCAAACTCAGGCTTGTCTGTATGTGAATAGTTTATACTTTTAAAAAAAAAAATGAATGTCTCTAGACGATAATCACAAAATTTAAAAATTTTTAGAAATGAATGGAAAATGCCAGCCCCAGAAACATATGGTCTAACCACAGAATCTGAACTCCAAATCAAGAGAGGCCAAAGCCACGGAATATGAGGGATGGACTCGTGAAGCATTAGTGTCACAAGGCTTCAGAGCCACCGTGGGACAAGTCAGAGGATGTTAAATCCCAACACTTAATCACCAAACCGGATGGGCCCAGGGGTGTCTTTCACATTGCTCAAATTCCCCCCACTCCATCTGATTCTAGACACCCCCAGTGGAGCAAATAAAGGCCCCAGCAAGGCTGCGGAGAGGCGTGCCCTTCCCTCTCTCCCAGCCCAGGGGCTGCTTCCTGCCTGGCCAGCCACCCTCCTCGCCTTGGCATTAATGTGGACTGTTCTCCACACTGCAGCTAGAGCTCTCCATGAAACCCTGGAAGAAAAGCCAAAGGTGTCTGAGAGAAAGATCACGTGCAATGCCAAGAATTACCCCCCACCCCAAGGTGTAGAAGCCACTGAGGCCTCTCTACAGCTGGACATTTGTGCCCTGAAAGCTGTTGGACGCGCCCTTGGAGATCGTCACGTTAGAGATTTAAAAACAGATTCTGAGAAGGAGAGGTGAGACTCAGGGCTACCAGGGGACCCCTGCAGTCCCCACTCTCACTTGTCCCCTGGCTCTTCCAAGAATGGCATTCACCACAGGCTGGTGGCACCCTGTTCCCATTCACCAAGCCTTACCCAGAGGCCACGCCAGGGGGCCAGCAGGGAGCCCTGCGTCACCCCATGAATGCTGGGCTGTGGTGGCAGGCGGGCAGTCCCTGCGCAGCGCCACCCCCCGTGCAGCCCACTGAAAGGCCCCCTTGTGTGGTGGCCCAGCCTCCCCGCCGCAGCGCACAGCCACATTCTCTTACCTCATAAACGGCTAATTTGTTACATATTTTCTGACGCTGTAAATGGGAGAACAAAGACCTTTTCTCTCTCATATTTTCGTTCAATTATGTTTGTGGGGGAACCTGATCCCCTTCAAAGGGGGGCTGAGGAGCCGGGTGGAAGCCTCCCAGGCTCGCTGACCTCCCAAGCCTGCTCCAGTCTGCTGCCCCCATGGGTGCCAGAGGGCTGTGGGTCTGGGTGCAGCTGGGCATGGTGGGAGCCTGACTGAAATGGAGAATGGCAGGGGCAGGTAAAGGCCTGGGCCCCCATCCCCAGAGGAGCAGATGCCAGTCTCAGAAGCAGGTTGGGGAGGTGCACAGAGCCCCCAGGAGAAAGATTTCAGGGCCATGTGAGGAAGGTCCTCCTCACAGTCCACATCCCATGATGGCACAGCTAGCTGGACAGAGGATGGGCTACCTGTCACTACACTGCACTGCCACCACCCCCTGCCTAAAACTGAGGAGTGTCCCCCAGGGATATGTGACAGGAGCCAAGAGTATAGGGAAAAGAGTGGCTTTGAAAAGAGAAATCTCACAGCTGAGAACTCCTGGGCTGTACCATTTCTGAGTCCCTTCTAATCCCAAGGTTCTAATTGTCTGTAGGCTTTAGCCCAGAGCTGGCTCACACCTGGGGTTCCAGCATGTTCCTAAAAACACACTTACTAGTTTTGAACACTGGCTCTCTCTAATCCAGGAGCCAGGGGTATGGAGTTGGGGGAGGGAAAACCTGGCCTCTAGAGGCATCTCCTGTAGGGCTGGCTGCCCAGAGAGGCCAGCCTCCCCTCCCCTCCTCTCCCTCCTGCCTCCATTCCTTTTGTCTCTTTAGGGGGTGGCTGCAGGTGGCAGGTCCTGGCTAGGTACTGGGATAGGAGGGTGAGTAAAGCTGACATGCCCCCTGCCCCCACCCCCAGTCATGTCCACACAGCAGCTGGTAGGAGACTGTTTGGCACATGGCTAATACTACCAGACTGTCTTCATTCACACAGCACTTACACTCTGTGCCTTCTTTGTCTCACCTGTAATATGGGGATAAAAATGGAAACCACCTCACAGAGTTGCTGGAACTTAATAAATAATATTTGTAACAAACGTTGCACAGTACCTGGCATAGGGCAAATGATCGATCGATGATATTTAATATCATTATTAGAATAAGCAGACATTAAATAAATGACTAACCATATAAATGTATAAAGCCATACTGTAATGAGTACTCCACAAAAATTGTAGAGTCTAGGAGAGCTTTGAACAGGGGCCCTTGAGCTGACCTGGGGGATTAGAGAAGGAGTGTTCAGGAGGTGATCCTAGAGCCACTCTCTGAAATATAAGTAGAAATATAAGTGAGCAAAAAGGGAGGGATGTAGGAAGGACGTACCCGGCAGAAGGACCAGCACGTGCAAAGGCCCTAAAGCAGAAAGAAATAGTACATTAAAACAAAAAACAGTAAAGTCAGTAAAGACACAGAATAAGGAGATCTGGGAGCTGGATGATATGGAGAGATGTGCAGGGTCTTGCCAAGTATGGCTGAAGGCCCATGTTGAAGAAGTTCATTGTTATTCCTGGAGCAGAGGGGAGCCCTGAAGAATTTAAGTCTGGGAGTGCTATAGTCTCATTAATGATTTTTAAAAATTGCACCCACACACAGCATCCCCTTTCCTTGTTAAGCCCAGAACCAGTGGGACCCGCATCAAGTCCCAGGTGCTCAGGATGTGAGATGTAGCTTGGCACCTGGGCCCCAGGACCTGGGGCCACAGTGTGCAGTGCCCTCCAGCAGCAAGGAGAGAAAAAAAACTAAAAGGGAAGGTGTCAGGGGGGATGAGGTTGAAGACACAAACACCACTGGACCAGATTGCAGAGGGCCTGGCGGGCAAATGTAGAATGTAAATGTCTTAACACAATAACTAAGAAAATGCCAGGAAGGCTATGTTAACCAGTGTGATGAAAATGTGTCAAACGGTCTATGAGACCAGTGTATGGTGCCCCATGATCACATTAATGTACACAGCTCTGATTTAATAAAAAAAAAAAAAAGAGAGAGAGAGAGAGAGACTGTACCATGGAGAATGATCCATGAGCCCTTGGTGTCAGGAAAGGGGCAGTTGAGTCTTATTGACCTCAGTCTCCCCGGAACCCCCGCACAGTACCCGCCCAGGAACAAACACATTCATTACATGTGTGACTCTAAGTCTGTGGTTAGGCCTCTGCATGGCTAGGTTTGCACACGGTGCAGTCTGCACTCCTGTCCTGACTTGGTCTGTCTCTGTCATTCTCTCTCCCTTGCACACACACATTCTTACACAACCCTCAGTCTTGTGGAACCCCAGAACCCCAGAACAGAAAGCAGCCCTGGCCTGCAGCTATGTTTCTCAGTTGCAGGAGCTGAAGGGGAGGCCTTCTCGAAGGAGGTGAATGTCCAGGGAGGCAGGGTAGATGAGTGGCTTGTGGACAAGCGGGGGCCAGCAGGGACCTCAGCCTCTGACCTGGCAGCAGCAGGTCCATGCTGGGATGTCAGCAAGGGCCTAAGGCCCCACAAGATTTGGATAAAGAGCTAAGAGGCTGGAAAGATCCTCTTTCTGCCCATGGTGGATCCTGAAGCAGACTGGCCCCTTTAACCAGCTCTCTGGAAGGCGGGGGTCCTTCTCTGCTCCCATCACCTTGCTTTGCACTCAGTTGCCCTTCTTGGTCAGACCTGTGAGACAAGAAGGCCTTGGGCAGCGCTGAGTATTTCCCATCTGCAGTGAAAGGTGATCTCTGCTCTTCCAGAATGTGTCTCGCTCTTCTGTGTTCTTTTCCCAAAACTCAAGGCTCAGATTTCAGTTCCACATTCTTTTGCCTTGGGTCTAAAAACATTTTCCCTTTCTGTGGTAGGGGAAAAGTGGATAAGGGGGCATAGGAGACCAGAGCGCCCAAGTGAAGCAGACGGGTGCCCTGTTTCTGCCTTAGTACCCTGGCTTGCTGTGTGACCTCAGGCACCTTCCTGCCCTCTCTGAGGCTCAGCAACCTCTCTGCACAATGAGAAGCCCTGTGCCGGACCTCTGGCCCCTCCCCCACCTGATGTTGTCTTGGCAGTACCAAAGTCTTCAACACTCCATCCTCTGGCAAGATGTATCCCCTGTGACTTCAAACACACAAAACCCAGGAGACGTTGGCCGTGCGTTTAGTTTTGTGAGGCCAGGTTCTGTGCAACTGTCCCCTTTCATGCACCCTAGGAGGATTGTCGCTCCCTGGACTTTCAGCACCACAGGGTCCTGTGCATGTCCCAGAAGGCTGCTCTCCTTCCTGCCTATTGCCTGCACCTGCTTTGTCCAGCCCCTGCCCCAAGGTGGGTCCAGGATTCCTAAAGGGAGGAAGAGGGGCTGGAAGGCCCAGCTCCAAAAGTTGAGGAAGGGGAGACGGGCAGTGACAGGAAACGAGAGAGCCTTAGAGCCCTGAGTTAAAAGGTTCTAGAATATGGAGGTCTCACTTCCTCCATGCATCCCCAGAGCACCCGGGGCCCAGGAAGGACCTCCTCACCTTTCTGGGTGCAGGGATAAGACTGTCACCTGCCTGGAGTCTGCCCCTCTATGCCTTCCTGCACACAGCAGCCAGAGGGCAACTTCTAAACCCAAAGCCCAACAGAGCACTGACTGCTTAAAAACTTCAGGGGCTTCCCGTAGTCCGAACATAACGTCTAAGCTGTGGATCCTCCTCTGTTCCCCGCTCCGGGCCCATCCCACGCCCTTCTCCACTGCTACCCGCACTGCCGCCCAGGGTGATCATAGGCGTGTCCCCAAACCTGCCAGCCTCCCCAGGCCTCATTCCTTTGCATGGACTGTTGCCACTGCCTGGAATGCCTTTTCTTTCTTTTTTATGTGGCAAATATATGCCCCACAGGGTCTTGCTGCAGAGTCACCTCCTTTGGGATCTGCTGTTTGTATGCCTCCCCATTCTGCTAGGCGGTCATCCCTTGACCCCAGCTCTAACCAATGTGCTCAATTTTGTCCCAAGTCCTTGGGAACCTCTCTCGCTCTGCTCCTCCCCTGTCTGCAAGCTCCTCAAGGAAAGAATTGGCACTGTTTTTGTCCCCTGGCCCCAGCACCCAGCACAGAGCCTGGTGCTAGCCCAGACTGAACATTGAAGAGGAAATAGGAATCCCAGCCACAGACGCTGAGCTCTCCCCCCACCTCAGATCACCTCCTGCAGCTAGGACCCACTCCAGTGCTTAGGGAACAGAAGCTCCCTGGAAGGGTGTGTGTGTGTGTCTGTCCTAAGGAAGGGCAATGATGCTTTACAAGGCTATTAGAACATTAATCTCAAGCAGGCATGACAAATACATAGTATTATTCTTCTCACTTGCAGATGGGTAAGCTGAGGCCCAGCAAGGACAAGGGCCTATCCCACAGTCTACGAGCCCATCACTGAAAGAGCCATGGTGAGCGCTTCATACAGCCTGTCTGCAGCAGGTCCCAGCTTTGAGCTGGGTGAGAGACCTACTCTTTCTGTGGCTCATTTGTCTCTGAAGCCCTTGGTAGTGGTGGCCCAGCAGACAAACGTGGAGGCGTGTTACAATTTCTCTCTTCAGAATTCAGTGCTCACGTAGCCAACTCCTTTCCTCCCACACTGGGCCACCTGGAGGTCCCCACTCCAACCCGGTCCTCCCTGGCCGCTGCCCAGGACCAAAGCAAAGAGGAGGGCCCACACTGCTGCAGGGCCTGTAAACCACCACCCCCACCCCCACAAATTGGTAATTGCTGTGTGGTCAGGCCAGAGGAATTACACAGCCCCTCTAGGAATTTCATACTGATTTTGCAAATGAACATGGAGACTTGCCTTTTGAAGTCTAGGCAGCTGTGTCAGCAGGGCAGATCTGAGACAGTAGGAAAAATAAAAATGACATTCTTTAACCCAATGGAAGCAGCTGATTGATGACAGTAATGATGATGATGGTAACCATGGCCACTGCTGACCAGTCACCTCCCGTGCAGACCACTGTCCCTCTGCAGGTCTCAGAAGGCTGGTCCCCGTCTGCACCTTCCTCCACAGGTGACTTGTCCACTGTCGAATGTTGGGTGAAGGAGGGTGGTACGTGTTGGCTGGGCACAGTCCAGAGCCCGTAGCCTGAGACAGAAGACTCCGCTACTGGACGTTTCCAGGGCTAACTCTGATACCTCTCAAGACACAACGTGTGGGCCCGGGCCTTCTGCTGAGAGCACTTTCCCCCTCACCACCCGTCATTCTTCACAGCTCAGCCAAAGCCTGCGATGTCTTCACTGACTCCCATGCTGAGTCAGCACCTCCTCTGAGGCCCCAGGCCCCTGTGATGTATCATTAACTTACGACAGCATTATATAATAATTACCTGCTCCTCTGCCCACCTCCTCCGTCACACTGAAGTTGCTCAGAGCTTTGTAACTCAGAATAAGTCAGCCTACGTGATTCTCTGGAACTTTCAAGTATGTTTTATTCCTTTTCCTCTGTGAGCAGAGTGTATTCAGTTTAGGAGATCAGAGGTGGTTATTAGGAGGGAAAAAATTTAAAAAAAAAAAAAAGGTTCATGGCTGGAGCAGAAGCGGGGGTACATGATGTATGAAGCCCACACGGAGCGAAGACGGTGGGCATGGGCCCAGCACTGGCGGAGAGGGAGCATCACTTATTTCTCTGAGCCCTGAATTCTCTGTCTGTTACATGGGATTAATACTGCCACCCTTATGGGGCTGTTATATAGATCACATGAGTCCTCATATGCAAAGTGCCTGGAGCCACAGACTGTTTAAATCATGAGGTGCCGGGGTGGGGGTGGGCTCTTTGTAGAGGCCTCCAGAGCTAAGAGGTGCTCCCCACCCTTATATTTCAGAAAGGGACCTTGTGGCCCAGAGAGTGGGTCCCACAGCTGGTCTGGGTCAGAGCCTTCAGCACCAGCATCCAGGTCTTCAGCCTTCCTGGGGCTTATCTGTGCTGAAAACATTAAAAACTAAGGGGCCCACAGAAACTCCTCTCCTGGAGACCCCAAGCCTCTGGGCCAGTCCCAGCCAGTCCCAGCCATCAGGCTCCTTACCCGACAGAATGCTAATCTCATCATGTGGGTGGCTCCGGATTTATGAGCATTTCCTGGCATGACTTAAAGGACCGAGGAGGAACACTGGGATCTTTAAGGGTGGTCTTTGGGTGGAGAAACTAACCATTCAGAGAAAAGAGGGAAAGAAAGCAAGGGTGAGTCAGGCCTCCCGATGCCCACCCAGGAAAGCACCGAGGGCTCAGCCAGCCCACACTGCAGGGCAGATGGAGGTGTGGCCAGCACTGCTGGGATCCCCCAGCAGAGATCTACAAGGCAGGGAACATCTGTGCTTGAGTCCGAGTCCATGGTTCCTTGGGTTGTGTCTGGGCATTGGGACAGGGAGATGGTGAAAGGAAAGGAGGAAGGTGAAGCTGCCTTAATCTGCAGCCTGAACCCCTGGCTCCCCTCTGCCTGCCCAGATTCTGTTATCCTCACGGCTAGCCCAGCACTCCTCTGCTCAGACTCCCCGTGACTTCCCATCACTGGGGGAGACAGAGACCGGTGAAGCCCCACCTGCTCCCAGAGCCCACCTCACCATACCTTCTCGGCCTTGTGCTGGAAAGTCTCTTCTTGCCTTCCCGATCCACCTTCCACTCTTCCTGCCCTGCTCTGTGCCCTGGGCTGACCTGACATTCTCATTCCAATGGGAGAACTGGCAGGAGATGGGTGGACAGACGGGGAAGGGAGATGAAACATTCCTTGCCTCCACCCACTGCTCTCCTCCTTCCTGGGCACTGCCATGGTCCAGCCAGGCTTGGCGGTGGTGCTCCCTTCCCGAACCTGTGGCTATCTGCTGGCTTAGGTCCCTGTTCCCCACCTTCCAGCAAAGGTTTTGGAGCTTCCCCTGATGTCACTCACGCTGCTCCACCATTCCTGTCCACATCTTTATGAATGTCCCCATCATTCATTGCTCTCCAGTCACCCAGTCACTCTTTCAATTGAACGACTTCCCTGGCAGTGTGCCAGTCTGCCTCCTGCTCCCCTCCGAGCTCACCTTCACTCTCTCCTTTCCAGCCACGCTGTCCTCCTTCCTGCTCCTCACGCCCATCAGGCCTGTTTCTGCCTCGGGGCCTTTGCACTTACCCTTACCTCTGCCCAGAAAGCTCTTCTATCAGCCACCCCGCTACCTCCTTCATCTCCCTCAGGTCCTTTCTCAAATGTCACTTCTCATCGCAGCCTTACCGGGACCTCTTATCTAAAATGTCAGTCCCTTGTAAGGGTATATGTGAAATTTGGTAAATGGTCTGTAAAGCTAGTGAATGATGCCCCATGATCATATCAATGTACACAGCTATGATTTAATAAAAAAAAAAAAACGCAGTAATATTTCTACAGTGAATATCCAAGAAAAAAAATCCTGTTTACAATAGTAACAAAAAAATAATTAGATGTCATTTTAACCAAGGTAAAAGACCTGCATACTGAACACTATAAAACTCTGATGAAAAAATTTAAGAAAACACAAATGAAAAGTTATCCTATGTTCATGGACTGAAAGAATAATGCAAATATATCCACATTATAGAAAGCAATCTATAGATTCAATGTAATGTCTATCAAAATTTCAATGTCAGGTTATATGCATAAATGTATAATAATGACTTTTCAATCATTAAAATATTAATAAAAAGAATAAATATATCATGAATCATAAAAAAAATAATAAAATAAAATGTCGGTCCCCACCCCCTCCCCTGCCCAACAGACCCACCTCCCTTCATCTTCTTTGCCTCATTCTGTCCTTAGCAACTGTCACTCTCAACGTGCCAGGTAGTTTGCTTAGTGTTTGCCTTACTGCCAGCTTACTCCTTCTAGAATGAAAGCTCCTCTAGGGCTGGGATCTTCCCTTGCTGTGTTTACTCCTGTGCCTCCAGGGCGTGGAAAAGCATCTGCTGTGTAAGTGCTTACTCAATATTTGTTCAATGAATGTGCAAATTAGTTCTTTTCACAGGTGGACAAACCAAGACCCAGGGAAGAAAAGTGACTCACACAGGGGTTCATAGTAAAGAGTCAGCTGGTGACAAGATCTCTAGTGCCATCTCCTGGTTCAGAGCCAGTCCCCAGCTCCAGGACGCCTTGTGTTTATTTAGATGCCTCTTGCTTAGTAGCCCATTGTCCAGAGACAGGATTCTGTGCCGGAGACCTAGGAGGCTCAGAATCCTGAACAGGAAGCAAGGAAGTAATCGGCGCTGCCAGTGGGGCAAGGAGAGTAAATAAACAAACCTCAGCCGGAACCGTGCAGGCTCGAACCTTTGAGGAAATGGCCCCAAGCTGGAAACAGCTTCCTTTACCATGGAACTGCCATTACGCCCTGCCCAGGGTGCTGACAGACAGCCTGTGTCCCAAGGTCCAGGGGCTCGGTTCCTTCCTGCTCTGTGCCCTGGGCAGTGCTGTATCCTGGCGCAGCACTGCTCGTGAGGGGAGTCCTGGGATGGGTGACTCACTGAGCTTTTCATACCTTTGACCATCCTACAAGTATTGCTCAAGCATCTCTTATGTGTGAGAATTGTGCTCTCTCTGGGAAACAATCAAGACCAAGACAGACGATTGCCTGTCCTCAGAGTGTTCCTTGTCAAGCCAGAGCCTGGGAAGGGTCAGGTGCTCGGAGGGCACTTAGCAGGGAACCCGCCCAGGCTGTGGCTCAGGGCAGACCTCCTGAAGAAAGGAGCCTCTTCTGCCAGGTGCAAAGTGGAGTGTGAACTGGTGGGTGGAGAAAGGGTTCCAGAGGGGACACACAGATGCAACGATCTACCAGGCTGGGCACAGAGTAAAAATGGAGCGGGAGGCTCTCTGCCAGGTGAGGTTACCTTGGGAAAGGTGACCTCTTCTCTTTTTGCATATGTCAGCTCTCACAGTGCTTCATGGCTAAGGTTCTAACACCCCTCCTCCTTCCCAGCTGACCCCTCCGAGTCTGGGCTCAAGACTGACCCCTATTTGTCTGTATATGTTTGTCTTTCAAACCAATGGCTGCGTGGGGGTGGCTTAGCCTGTTGGCCCCAGGGATAGGAGAAAAGAACCCAGGACCTGCCAGCTGGACCTGAGTTTGAATCTCAGCTCCAGTTGTTCAAAGTGGCAACTGGCCTTGTGCAAAGTGACTTCACTGTCCTCAGTTTCCTTGTTTCCTATTATTGATATGGAAATAACAATCCTGATCTGAAAGGATTATGGTGTGAGGCGGTTTCCTAGCATCCTTACAACAGCCCATATAATTTGGCAAGTTCTTGCCTTGGACCTCCACTCCCATCACTCTCCTCCTTGTTGACCTGGCTCCAACCACCCTGGTCTCTGCCTTCAGTGTACACAGGGCCTTTGCACCACTGATCTCCATCCCTCCTCACTCTCCCCACCCCTTTTCATGCTTTGTTTTCTTTCTGTAACACTGTATTCATTCTCCAAAAAAACAGAATCAATAGAATGTGTGCATCAATATTTAGATCTAAATCTATCTATATGTACATATATATACATACATCTGTATGTATATATAAAGAAAGATTTCAAAGAATTGCCATATACCTTATGTAGGTGGTAAATCCAAAATCTGTAGAGGAGGCTGAAAGGCTGGAAATCCAGGGAAGAGTTGATGCACCAGTTCAATTTGACGGCAGTTTCCTGGTGGAATTTCCCCTTCTTTGACAGAGCTCCGACTTTATCTATTAAGCCCTTCAATTGATTAGATGAGCCTCACCCACATTATGGAGAAGAATCTGCCTTCTTCAAAATCCACTGACGTAAATGTCAATCTTGTCTTAAAAGTACTTTCACAGAAACATCAAAAGAGATGTTTGCCCAAATATCTGGGTACTATCACCTAGTCGAGTTGTCATATAAAATTAATCATGACAAGTCCAGTTTTTGTCAACTGGGCAAATATGCACATTTCCTTAAACTATATTCAGTCTCCAAATACAGATGATATGTGGCCACGTGCACCTACCTTGATGCAAGTAAACCGCACACTAACCAAAAATGCACCTGCTTCTTTCTCCAGAAGAGTACACAAAGTCCTTGGATAACATTTATTCTTCTTCTGGATATCCTATAACTTAAATACTAGGATGTAAGTTAACAAACTTAAATACTGTGGTATGAAGTTGATATATCTTATGTTACATGATAAGAAGATAAGAGAGATTCGAAAGAAAAGACATTTCAGGCAGATACACACACATCCACACATGCACAGACACATCTGTAACAACATAAGGAGTAATACTCATGACAATTACAGTCCTTGCTTTTCTAACTGGTCATGTGGTGATAGCAGTTATAAACTGCTATTTATAACTACTACCGATTCTGAATTCCCTTTGCCTTCAGTAACAACATCAACTGGTCATGGATCTTTACCTGGTGGGGTGACTCAAGCCTCATTCCTAAATGGTCTGGGCCCTTAGGGGTCCTGCCTGATTGGGTGGGTCTAATTTTCCATTGATTTCAATCCCAAAGTGTAGTAATACTAAGAGCCACCCTAACAGACCTCCTGTACTGCAGACATACTCTTCCTCACCTCTCTTGGACTTGTAATCCTACTTCCTCTTGGTAGTCAGGATCGAACATCCTAGCCAGCACAGTAACCCCTCCCCCTTCTTAGACTACTGACAATGAGGCCTGAGGCATCCACTGTGACTAGTTGGGTGACAGTCCTAACTTCCAGTTCAATGGAATTGCTGTAGTGTCCCCATCATGCTCTATGTTAATATTTTTCACTAATAATTTCATTCTGTTTGCCCCTCTAGCAAGTAGGCTCTGTTCAGAGCAGAGATTTTTGTCTGTTTTGTCCCTGGCTAACTCCTCAGCACCTAAAACAGAGCCTGGCACACAGTAGGTGCTCAGGAAGCGTGGCTTAGTGGATTGAGGTCTTTGCTGTGATTCCCCTGACTTTCAGAGGCCTCCAGCCAGAGATCCAGGCCAGTCTCAATGAGCCCTAGGCCCAGACCTCCATGACAAAGGGGGTCCTGCCGGCTTCTCACAGTGCCATTGCTCAGCCATCGAATGAACACAGGACTTGGTGTTCACTCTGCCAGCCCATCCAGGACTGTTTACTAGACAACTCTGGAACAATAAACTTGTCCCCACTTTCCTGGCACCTACCTTACTCCATTCAAGCCTGCACTCAGATGCCGCAGGCCACCTTGTGCCCTACAAACCCTGGTGAGGAGGGCCACCTGGGATACTAGGGAGCTCTTGGTAGCTGGGCCCCCACATGGCGAAGGTGGGGGGTGGAGATGGCAGGCGCTACCCTTCCCCTAGTGTTTGTTATTCCATGTCAGAGCCTTATCATAAACATTATCCCGGAGTGGGCCACTGAAGCTACGTGCAGTGAAGGTTTGTTATTCTAAGGTGGCCAGGAGCAGAAAGCTTTGCAGCCCAGGAATCTGAGCAGCTCCAGGCTTGGGAATTCAGGGTGGATGAGAGGGAGGTAGAGGCAGGCTCAGACACTTCGTTATACAGCCTGTGTGCTTACAACCCTCACTGTGATGGCATTGCCTCTAAAATGAGATTGCTGTGAGCTATGATGCCACAGCACTCTACCCAGGGCAACAGAGTAAGACTCTCTCTCTGAAAAAAAAAAGAGCTCAGGACACATGCAATACAAGTCTAATTAATCTGCAGTCTCAGCCCCATATAGAGAAGTTTTTTTGGTTTTTGGTTTTCTTCTGATTCTGTTCTGGTCCTTGGGACCCAGAGCCCTTTGTTGTTGTTTTTTCATTCCTTTTTATATAGCTGATTAATATGAGGGTACAAACCATTAGGTTATATAGCCTACACGAGGTGACAGATAGAACCCAGAGTTGTACCGTGTCCTGCACCAGGGAGTGCACCATATGTCATGCCCTGTGCCCACTGGGTGGAAGCCACTGAACCCCTCCCCTCGTCTCCACTTCTTGAGTTAAATTCACATTTTCTGTTGTGTGGACCTGTGATTCTCAATCTCCTAGTTTCAAATTGGCATTGAGTACACATGATGCTTTTGTTTTTGCAGTCTTGCAATGCTATACTTAGGAGAATGTTCTCCAAATCCAGTAAATGTTTGTTGAGTGAATGACGGTAACTCCCCTCTGTTGGAAGCAGCAGGAATGCCTATGGAAGAGACATATTCTACTGAAGTCCTGGTTGTAGAAGCCTGGTCTGGTGCCAGGGTGATGTAATTTCAAACTCCACTTCTGTCCTTTACCAGCTGTGTGACCTTGTCCCTGTCACTCCCCTCTACCTCTTGGCTTCCTAACAGTGATTAAGGCACCATTCCTGCTGGCTGTTTCCTGGAGAGAGATGAGGGAGGCCTCAGTGGACAGTGGTTAGCTGAGAGCACACATTCCAGGACTGGCCCAAATGCCTGTTTCACCCCTCTCCAGCTTTAGCACCTTTGGCAACGTACTTAATGTGTCTTTCTTGTAATTTTTTTTTTATTTATTTTTTTTTTTGTAGAGACAGAGTCTCACGGTACTGCCCTCGGGTAGAGTGCCGTGGCGTCACACGGCTCACAGCAACCTCTAACTCTTGGGCTTACGCGATTCTCTTGCCTCAGCCTCCCGAGCAGCTGGGACTACAGGCGCCCGCCACAACGCCCGGCTATTTTTTTGTTGCAGTTTGGCCGGGGCTGGGTTTGAACCCTCAGCATATGCGGCCGGCGCCCTACTCACTGAGCCATAGGCTATGAAGCGTGGCTAATAATAGACTTAACTCAGAGTTGCTATAAAAATTAAATAAAGTAACTTGATCTTAGAAATAGAAAGTTCCTGACACATAGTAAGTGCGCAGTTAACATAGTAATTCTAGTAATGAATGGATGAAGACTACTGCAAAGTGCAGGGGTGGACACGGGTGGGAGGTGGAGGAAAGAGCTCATGACCCAGGGTCAGCTGCCTTCCTGAATGTCTGCTCCTGGGGACACCGGGCTTCAGTGGTGAATGGGAGGCTGAGAACAGGACAACTCTGTGAGATGCGTGTCCCTAAAGGGTCTAGGCACAGGGGTCTGTAGGAGGCACCAAACCCACCTAATTAGTGAAAGTCAGGGGTGATAGGCTTGGGTTTCAGTCCTGTCCCCACCCAAGTCCTACTGTGGCATGTAGCAATGCCTCTTAAATGATCTGGCCTCAATTTTATATCTTAGTAATAGACTATTTATAACAGACTTATTAGGAACAGACTAACAATAAATAGTCCTTGACTCTTTCTGCCTATTTTTACAAAGCTTCAAAAAGAAAATGGGTGTGGCAAGGCATGTGGATAAATATAGACTGTGCCCATGGACATCCGGAAATCCAGGCTTGTGGTCCAGGATGCTGGACAGGGTCCAGGGCTGAGTCAGGAGGCTTGAAGTTGAGCCCCTCTGCCCCCAGCTCACTGTGCTGCCATGGACAAGGCTCATCCTGCCTGCTCCGGACTCTTGTCTCCTCTTTTATATGATAAGGGCATGGGATCAGTGGTTCTCAAACAGGGCTCCAGGGTACCTATGGGTTTCACAGAAAGGCCTTAGCAGTGAGTTTCTGTTGCAGGGGAACATTGAGCTGGTGGGAATTCAGGTTCCTGCCTGGCTCCCTTATATCAACCAGGGAAGTTTCCATTTTTATCTGCTTCATGTGTTGAGTTCCAAGTAAGGTTCCTTTAGAAAACAACAACAAAAAGAAAGGATTCCATGGCTATAAAAGGCCTGAAAAGCCTCTGGACCAGATGACTCTTGGGGCCCTCCCAGCTCTAATCTGGGAGGGTTTGGGTTTATTTTCTTCTAAGTTTTATTTAACAAACACTTACCCAGCACTTCCTATATGCCAGGACCATTCATAGCCCCCTACAGACTGTAACATACTTATTATTCTCTAGAAAACTTCCCAGCTTTGTGAGGGCCCCATGAATCAACCAAGGTCCAGTGGAGCCATTCCCCACTCCCCCATCCGGGTCTTCTGGGTGTCTGGGCTGATGACCTCACCACAGGTCAGGTGGTGCCTTGGCCAGGCTGACTCTGAGAAGCAGTGGGGCAGGTGTGTGCAGCAGCTAGGTGTGGTCATGGAAAGTGTGTGTGCCCTGCCCCTAGAGCAGGAAAGTTGATCACCTCGACACGGACTTTCATCCGAGGCATGTCTCATGTGGGAGGGAGGGCCTGTTGCCTTAGCAATGTGCACAGCAACAGGGCCACTGCCTCCTGTGATCCATCCCCAACCACCATGCTGCCATCGACACCCTGCACCAGATGGCTGCAGATCAGATTTCAGTGGTGGCGGCCAGAGCCTAGAGGCCTGGAAAAGGCCTAGAGGTGGGGTGGGGGGGCTCTGAACTCATCTCCAGCCAGCTCATTAGGGGAACAGCCCGGGCTGCTGCTTCCAGCCCAGTCCAGCTCTCGTGCCCAGCCATTAACAAATGTGAGAGGCGGTGGAGATGACCTCATAAGCCGTGCTACCTTTGTCTATTTTGGCCAGGCTGTGTGTACCTATTTCATGAGCTTTCTTGCTCAAGATGATGTGTTCTTGAATCCAAGTGATTGTTGCCACTAGGTAGGAACTTCTGCCATGTGGTGGTTGGTGGCATGCCTCAAAATGCAGAGTGCCAAAGCTTTAGCAGCTAGTCTTAAGGGCTTAATGAGCAGCCTATGAAGGTGCTCAAAGAAATAAAGAAAGGATGAGGTGATGCCCTGTCTTTCCCAGGCACAGTGCTGAGTGCTGCAGGCTGAAAAATGAGTAGCAAACAATTCCTATCTTCAAAATGTCCATAGCCTGAGGGGGGAGGCTGATGATTAAATAGCAATTATGATCTAACATTCACACTGTGGTGTATCAATTACCTACTGCCACGTTGTGCTGTGTAACAAGTGTTTACTGCCCATGCATCTGGGGCCAGTGGTGGGTAAGCTCTGTTTATCTTGGCTGGGTTTATTCACATGTCTGGGATTTGGCTGGCTGTTGGCTGGTCTTGGTCTAGGATGGCCATGGCTGGACAACTCTGCTTTACATATCTCTCACCTCCAGCAAGCGGGCCTGGGTTGTTCTCAGGGTAACGGCAGAGGTCATTTATAATGGCTGCCAGCATCCCACAAGCCAAAGCAAGTCCACCATCAGAATGGGAAGGAGCTACAAAGTTCCACAGCAAAGGGCATGAATACTCAGAAATGTTAGGGTTTGGAACCAGTAATCTGTCAGTCTACCACCCACAGAGACTGTGGGAACCCTAGGGAGGGCCTCACCCGGCCCCCACATGGTCAGAGAAGCTTCCTCGGGGAGACAGCTGATCAGAGTCTTGACAGCCAAGTCTGAGGCTGCAACTGGAGAACAGAGGGGTCAGGATTTTCTATGTATCTGGAACAGCATATCCAGAGCGACAGAGGGGCTAGAGTGTTATGTTTGAAGAATGCTGATGTTTTTAGTATTTGCAGGCACAGGGGCCAACAAAGAAATGAAGTGACACCTTGGAGGTGTCACTGAAGAGCTAGCCCCTTAACCTAGGCAGGAAGGACCTGTGATAGTTTTGAGCAAAAAGAATAGAGCGGCGGTTATGCTTTTACAAGCTGACCATGACAGAAGCAGCAGGGCAGGCGTGCGCAGCCACTGCGTGTGAATTAAGTACCTTATAATCTCACTGGGATAGTTGGGAGGGGCAAGGGTCTGCAGAGAGATGGCAGGGACCCTTGCAAGGGACCCAGTGAGAGATGCATGGGCCTGAATCAGAGTGGGAGAAGAGGTGTGGGTCTTGTTGTCCAAGACGTTGTTTGTGGCAACAGGATAAGCAGGGCCTGCAGGCTGAGGGCTGAGGGCAGAGGACGAGGCTGAGAAAACACCAGGACAGGTGGCCTGGGACTGCCTCCTAACATTTTGCACAGGAATTGCAAGTTTTTCTCTGTATCTCTGCTAAATAGCCCAAACTATGGCGAGGGTCCTCTCTTCTCTTGGCCAAAGGAATCTAGGCTATTTAGTCACATGAAACTAGCTCCCATCCCAGCTATATGGATTGAGCAAAAAATCCCTCCCCTTCACCATGCCTCAGTGTCCCAGAACGGGGACCCTGCACTAGATGATCTCTCAGGTCCCCAGTATCTCAGCTGGCTGTGTCCAATTTGAGCCATGATCCTCTAAAGCCAAAGGCAGTGGGGCTGCTTATGAAATGCCCTGGGAGTCTGTTAAAATACGAGATCCTGATCCCAGAGGGTGGGGTCTGTGCATGTGACTGTTTGTGGAGCATTCCCAGTGATCCTGATGCCTGGCAGATCTGGCTGGCCAGCTGTGTCCCCACGGCCAGGCACAGTGACCCAGAGGACAGAGGAGCCTGAGGATACCCAGAATATATTTGAGTATGGACCCTAACTCTGAAGGTCCCAGTTCCTCTGGCCTTTTCCGGAGCCAGGAGGGCTTCTGGAGGAGGTGACCTTTAGGGTGGGATTTTTGTGTGTTCTTGTTCATCTCCTGGTTTTGCTTTGCTGAGATTTGCTCCTGACCACAAAGCTAGTCCATGCTCACCCGAGAGCCGCTCTCAGCGCAGGAACATAAAAGAGTGAAAAGAAAATCCCGTCGTTGCAAAACCCAGACATAAGCAGGGTTCTCATTGTGTCATTAATAAGCTGTTGAGACCCAGAGTGCTATGGGGGACCTCTGTGGGCAGAGGGCTGGAGGTGACAGCAGACAGAACGTGTTTAGAGGCCAGCACGTCAGGAGGGGAAATGTGGAAATGAGTAGCCCCAGCCAGCCGGTGCCAGCCCCACAGACCTCTGTTTCAGGCCTGTTGCCCCAGGTCCAGAAGGAGGAGGGCTGGTCCTGGAGCCCAGCCAGGGTTCCTGAGCGCAGCCCTCACGCCTCTGTCTTTCCTTGGCCCAGGTGCTGTTCGCCCTGAACCAGACCTTGTTGCAGCATGAGAGCGTGCGGGCAGGGAGCCTGCAGGCACCCTACACCACGGAGGACCTCATCAAGCACTACAATTGTGGGGACCTCAATGCGGTCATCTTCAACCATGACACGTCCCAGGTGAGGCTTTCTCCTCCAGCCCAAAGTGCCTGTGGGTCACCAGCTCCAAAGACCTTGAGCCAGGCCCCTATGACCCAGTTGGTGTTTCCTGGATACCTCCTGTGTGGGGGGCACACACAGTCTTCTTTCAAGCCATGGTCAGCAGGAGCTTCCATTATCCCCCTTTTATAGATGGGAAAACTGAGGCTCAAGAATGGAAGAGACTTTCCTATGGCCACACGACTTAACTAGTTGTTGAGTTATTGAGTTATCAAGAGCAGCGACTTGAGCCAGGCCTGTGTGGCTCTGAGGCCTAAGACCCTGGGAGCTCAGCCTGAAAGACCAGGGAAGCCTCCTAGAGGTTCAGTTCACTGTGTGGGGAAATTTATGCCCAGGAAAAGAAAAGCCCATATTTACTCAGAGCTTAGACTTGAGTCTCATCCAGGACATCCTGTTTTGGTTCAAGTTCTAGAGGAAAGATGACTACCCAGCTGGTCAGACAGTGAGTAGGATGTGTCTGAGGGGCTGAGTGTGGCTCACCCCTGCTCAGACTCCACGTGCTATCTATAGCTCTCAGGGTAAATTCCAGCATACTTCTCTAGCATTCAGGGCCCTCAGGACAACCCAAATCATCCATCCCACAAACCTTGTTGCTGACCTGTGGAACGTGCAGCCATCCTGATGTCCTTCCAAACATCTGCGCCTTTGTTCCAGCTCCAC
The DNA here is from genome assembly GCF_027406575.1 of Nycticebus coucang. Lineage (NCBI taxonomy): Eukaryota > Metazoa > Chordata > Mammalia > Primates > Lorisidae > Nycticebus > Nycticebus coucang. Next base: position 44,108,337 of record NC_069801.1, on the reverse strand, counting down.
CCTCCTCCAGGGCTCCTTTCCCTTGGCCGTGGTTAAATGTCGCCTCCTCTAAGAAACCTTCCAGATTCCCTGGATGGAGTTAAGTATTCTCCCAGGCCCCTCCACACCCCTGTGCCTCCTCAGTCATGGAGCTAGAATATCATTCACCCAAGGAAGCAGTAGGCCCAGGCAGAGCAGGACACTGCACAAGCTCCTCGTTTCTCTCAGAGGGAAAGCCAGAGTCTCTGCACGGTCCCACTTGGCCCCTATTCCCTGCCCCCATCCTTCTTCTCTCCCCCAACCCTTCATGAGCCTCCTTGCAGGCCTCTGCCTTTGTGCTGGCCAGTCCCTCCTCCCAAGACTCTTCCCAGGTATCCCGATGGCTCACTCCCTCTCTGCCCCAACAGTCACCTCTCACCGTCTAGGCTCAGAGCCGCAGCCTGGCCCCACACCCACACTCCCACCACCCTCTGTTATGCTGAGCTTTCCCATGGCCTCTGTCATCTCTAACTTACCATCCACTTGGTCCCCTGATGACTGACTATGCACTAATGCACTATCTTCTCTCTTCCCCACTGGAACGGAAGCTTCATGGGGGCAGGGATCTGTTGTATCTGTTGCTAAACCCCAACTGGCTAGAGAGTCCTTGGCTCAGGGCAGGACTCAGTAAATATTTACTGACTGAATGAACGAAATAGTTTCTAATGCTAGATAGACAGGTCTGAAAAGGGATCCAGTGGGGAGCAGGAGAGAGCTGCATTTGAGAGACTCACAGTCCCCCTAGGGCTGGGGGGATTCAAGGAGTAATTTTCCCAAAGTTGATCCCTGCTGTGTGGCAGGCTAATTTAGACAGGCCTTTAGCTGGAAAGAGAAGGAAAGATTCCTGCAAGGTGCATAGTCACAGAAGAAACTGAGTCGGCCACAGACCAGGAGGGAGAATGTCCCTGCAGAGGAAACCACGTACAGATGAGCCCGAGGCAAGAAAGAACAGGAGAGGGATGTGGGTGGGTGAGTGTGGGCTGGAGCCAGAGCTTAGCTGGGCCACTGGGCTGGCCGGTGTTCTGTCTGTGGTGGCCATGAGCTCCTGAGGGCAGGGAGTGCTGCCTGTTCCATGGTCCCCGCTGCCCAGCTCAGGCTGGCACAGAGCATGTGTCATAGAGCAGCTGCTGCATAAGCATACATAGACTTGTTGTGTGCTTGGTGCTGTGTAGAGGGAAAGAAAAAAGGATGGGAGACCTTGTCACAATGCTCAGGAGGCTCAGGATTCTGAGAGCTCTGACTCAGTGGTGAGTGATAGAAAACCCTGACACCAAGGGGCTCCTTGGAATCTGGCTTCTAAGCCCCGCCTATCATCGGCTGGGGGAAAGGCCTGTGAGTTCCAAGCAGCCAGAGTTCTGTGGCAGACGGTGCTCTGGTCACTACTGGCTGTGACCTGCCCAGGCTGGGGACCAGAGTGTGGCTGATCCTATACTTGGAAAGAGGCATGAGGGGGCCTCAGGGAAAGGCAAACTCAGACTGTCTTTGAATCTGTGATTTGACCATGGATTATTTTTTCTCATTTTTTTTATTTTTCAAATTTATATGAGGGTACAATTTTTAGGTTACGTTGTTCTCACTTCCAGGGTAAAGTTCCATTTGTAGAAGAGCCCCTCACCCGGGGGGTGTGTTATACACCCTCACTATGTGCGCATTAGATGAGAGCCCGCCTCCTGCCCTCACTCCTTCTGCCAAATGTCCTCCCCCCCCCTCCTGCTTCCCTCTACCCCCAAACTGAACTGTATTCGTGTTTTATTGTTCTTATGAGCATGTAATTGCTTATATGTTGATTTCATATTAGGATGGAGTACATGGGATATTTATTCTTCCATTCTTGCCATGTATTTCGATTCCATCCAGGTAAATGTAAAAGATATAAAGACCACTGATTTTCCTCTGGGGTCTCCTGACAGTTCTTGTACTTGAAGTGGGACAGAGGACTGGGTGGATTGGGCCACCTGGATTAAAAGAGCAACTCATGCTGCACCCAGGGGTACACAAGCAGAATCCAGCCCCACTGGACCCCTTGGGAGGGGTGAGCAACCCTGGCTTCAGATATGGAAAAGCCTAGTGTCAGAGTAGCAAGGTTAAATCCAGTGCCCATAGGGACGTGGCTGAGGTGGGGTAGTGTCTGTAACTGGAGGCTGTAAGGCCACAGTCACTCTTTCTGTAGTCAGGGATGACTTCATGGAGGGGGTGATTGGGAAACCAGGCTTAGAGTAGAGTCCACCAGCTAGGGATAAGGAGCCATGTTGGTGGAGAGCCTGCAGGAAAGGCTTGCTGAGCAGAGCAGGGGCCACACAGCGGGGGAGCACCTGGGGAGGGCTGGAAGGCCTGGATGGCTCAAACTGGAGAGTGGTATAATCAGAGGGATGTCTCTGGATGCAGTGCAGAGGGTGATAGTGAGGCCTCTGGAGACCCAAGGTGGGATAGGTGCAGGGTCCAGGTTGATGATATGGGGGCAGAGGCCAAGATGCATCTCATTTTTGCCCATCTGCCTCTGACCCCACCATTCCTACCTTCACAAATAGCCCTGGCCCTGGCCTCTGCAGCCCCGAGGCCACTGGCACCGTTAGTGCCCAGCATTGGCAATGTAATCCCAGGCCCTGCCCCGGGGAGCCTGCCCTGAGCCCCAGCCTGCCTTCAGTGTATTGTCCAAACCCAGATACTTTTCAGAGTGAAAGACCAAATACAATTCAGGGTAAATGAGTAGCAGGCATGAGACAATCTCCTCTAGCCACAGACCTGGGCTGTCCTGGACAAACCAAGGCACGTGGTCACCTAATTAGGTGCTACCTTGGGACTCACTTACTCCTCATTGCCCTCTCAAAGCACATACCCCATAGTTTCTCGTGGGCAGGCTGTGAGCTTCATTGAGGCAGCAGACCCAGTCTGAGGGTGCCCCACGGCTCCCCATCTGACACAGGATGAGACCTCTGCAAGTTCTCAGGGGGTGTCTGTTGTATAGATGCGGTACAGGGAAGGAAATGGCCATTGAAGTCAGTGACGTTGGCAGACCTGACCACTTGACTGTCAAACCTGACCCAGTCCTGGACATAGGCTGGGGAGAGTCTACACCGATATCACCCCATGGCCCCATCCCAACTCTGTCTAACCTATCTCCTCATCACCCCATCCCAGGGGACTTTACTTGTCCTCTTTAAAATGTTATTGTGTGTCCTGCACTTAAACTTGTCAGGAAGATTTAAGGCCACTGACAAGTCTAATGATATCATTAATTTGCTTCCATCCCCACCCTGGCCAAAACCCAGGCCCCATCCTTGGCATGGAGCCAAGGCCATCAGCATGGAACATGCAGAGAACATGGGCCAGCATCAGGCATCCCACGAAACCTGAGTGTCTCCAGCCTGACTCCTTCATAACTTAGAAATTTAAGTTTTGAGATCTTATCTTTGTTAATTTTTTTTTGGCTCCCTGAAGAACGAGTGTATATTTGTGGTCAGGAAGTATAGGAGAAAGGGCTAAGTATCGCCACAGGCCCAGGGAGCCGGGGAGGGGGAAGAAAGAATGCTGTTTTCGTGGCTCTGATGGTTCTGAAAGCCATCTATTTGTCATCCCTGTTGCTACTGCTTGCCAAGGCCACCCTTCACCGGCAGCCCCTGACATCACAGGGCAAAGGCGACCACACCGGCTCCACGCCCAGACTAGTTAGTTGTAGAATGCCTGACACTGATTCAAGACTTCCTTTGTCCCATGCACTGTACTAAGCACTTTCCAGAACTCATCTTATTTAGTCCCTACAACAGTGTATATTGGGCAGCCCAGGGAACCTGAGTGTCAATTTAGACGTATTGCCAATTTAGAAACTGAGTCTCTGAGAGGCCACTCAGCTAGTAAGAAGCAAATGAGGGATTCCAACCCAAACTGTCCTGGCTGTCTAATGACAGGCCTAATGATAGGACCTGTCTTCATAACCCTTGTGTCTCTGCTGCCTCTCATTCATTCATTCATTCACTGACTGAGCAAATATTTATTTACTGGGACAACATAGTTTCACATTCTCTCACATATCCAAGGAGTGGGGAGAAGCCTGTCAGGGTCACGTTTCTAGAAATAACCCCTCTGAAACACCACTCTGAAGCCTCTGGTGTTTCCTAAGCTGCACACCGGTTAAGTGTGGCCTGTTTTGTCAGGGCTGCTGGTCATCCCTTCCGTAGTGACGGGCGAGGTGAGGACTTCATTCTCTCATTTATCTATTTGCCAAGCAAACCATGCCTGGGCACCAACTCTGTGCCATCCCTGATGGGGGACTAGCATGGCTGCTCTATACAGCTATGCAGATTGTGCACTGCACAAGGTTAGGGGACACCAATCATGCTATTTATTGTCTTGTTCATGCCAGGACAATGCATCAGGTCTCTCTGGCAGAAAACCTCATGGTGCATATCCTTTAACCTCCGGCCTCACTCTAGGGAGTGCACTGGTCCTTGGGCAGCAGACAGCAAGGGCAGATGGATGTCCCAGCCTCTTCAGAGTCCCTCAGAGTTCAACCTCTATCGACACTTCCATTGCCCTCAGAAAGAGTGTTAACAACTCCACACCCACTCTAGAAGCCATGTGGCTGGGCTGCACGACCATTTGGGGGGCTAAAACCTGCAGGAAACTAGTATCTCATGTCAGGCTCTCCACCTGCCTTGTCCACCAATCAGGTAGGCCTGGCATCTCATGCTCTGTGACCAGCTAGGTGAAGATAGAGCAGCGGAAGAGCAGAGAGCAGGTGGAAGGTGTCTTGCAAACAAGAGCTTGGAGACTGGGATGGCACTTACAAGTTGTGGGGAAAGAGAAGACATATTCTGACTCACTGCCTCAGTTTCCTCAACAACCCCCTGCACACACTGGAAGAGATTGTGCTGGAACACGTGGACTTGTCATCCAGTTTGGAAAGACTAAGTGTTGGGCATGGTAGAACACAGGAGGGGTCTCTGTGGCCAGGAAGGGAAAGCACAGCTTTATGTTCAGGGTTCAAGGAACATTCACTGGGTTCATCTTCTTTGTGCCAGGCATTGGGGACCAGGAATGCCGAGACTCTGCCCCAGAACCCAGGGAGCTCTCTGCTTAGTTCAAGAATTTGTTGATGATACTGTTCCTGGGCCACAGGGCTGGGTGTGGAGTATGGGGTGATAGTAAGGTGCACGTGGCTGAGAAAGCTAGACTGTTCAGTTCTAAGCCAGGTTGTTAGGGAAGCCGTTGTCATGGGGGAAGTGGTCCTGGAGTCTTCAAGAAGGGATGGAGGGGTTTGGGTTATGTTCTGGGATGCAGAGGAGCCAGGTATGGGGAGATAGTGGAGGCAGCAGATGGTGGCCCAAACATTGGGAAAACCAAAGGGGATGGCCCTCTTCTTATCTCTGTAGGGTGACGAGGGCTGAAGGCAACCCACAACAGCACCCATCACCTCACTTGATCTCATCGTATAAGGGAGAAAACAGGCTCAGAAGAGTTAAGTAATTTGCCCAGCATCAGAATAGGAGCTGAAGCCTAATCCCAGACCCACTGGCCTTCCTGCTCTACCAGGCACCTCAGCTGACCCCACACACCCTCCTGCTGAACTGAATTCCTGTACATGGGAGGCTGGGCCCAGGGGTGACGTGAGAGTACTTAGTGAGGTGAGCAACGTCCTAGCCTCCCCAGACCTCGGCATCTAGGACCTGGGGTTAAACAGGGCAGACACGAAGCAGAGCAGTACGCATGGGCGTCTGCAGCTGGGCTCTCGTTCTGGCTTGGCCACTTCACCAGTTGTGTGACTTTGCACGCGTCTCTGGATCTTTCCACTCTTGCTTGCTTCATCTGTAAACCAGGAACAACAGTGATCATCTTAAAGGGTTTGGGAATTGATAAGAAACATGTAGCCCCCCATAGGGGCCTCCTAAAGGTAAGTTGCCAGCCCCGCCTGGCCCTGCTATGCATGTTAATCTAAGCCCACCTCCCTCCGCAAAGAACTGAAGGCAGCCTCTGCCTTGCCGTTACAGCTGCCCAACTTCATCAACACCACCCTCCCTCCGCACGAGCAGGTGACGGCCCAGGAGATCGACAGCTACTTCCGCCAGGAGCTCATCTATAAGAGGAACGAGCGCATGGGGAAGAGGGTCATGGCACTTCTGCAAGAGAACGAAGACAAGATCTGCTTCTTTGCCTTCGGAGCAGGTTTGGGCCTCGGCAGGGAAGGGATAGTTTGCAGAATCCTGGGAGATTTACTGGCCCCTCCCTAACCTCTACTTCACCAAGAGAAAAATTAGGCTCCAGAATAGGGCAGGAAAAGCCATTCTCTGCTTCTGGTCAAAAGTTCTTTCATAATGGTCCCTCTGGACAAGGGAAATGACCCCTGCCAGGGCCAGGATAGCTTCTGTGGCCCCTTCATGCCCCAGGCAGTCACATGAGAGCCCAGAACTAAAGCCAGCTCCCACTGGTCAGCCCAGCCCAGGGCCAAGGCTGTGAGGATCACGTGGCCCAGTGAGGAGACAGTCCTGGCTCCAGACCCCAGTCCAGCCACATCACCTTGGCTGGGATCTTCTTAAAGGCTCACTTCTGTCTTCTGTAAGTGAGCAGTGACAGCAGCAACTATTTGACAAATTGAAAATATCTACCTTATAGAATGGTCGGAAAGATTAGAGATAACATTTCAATAACCTGCTACATAGTAGGAACTCAAAATTGCAGCTATGATCGTCACTCTCATCACGCCACAGTGTGGAACTATACACTTGATATTTTCTTCTGGGGACTTGGCCTCTTCATGCAATGCAGGGACCAGATGTTCAGGGGCAAGACTCACCACGCATCTCCCTCCCCATTCCTTCTGTCATTTTCCCCTTTTCCCTCACTCTTTCTTCCCTTCTCTGTGGCTGTCCCTGTTGGGCACAGCAATGTCTACATTGGCATCAGGATATTGTTTTTGCTTCCTTTTTATTTTTTCTTTTTTTTATTGTTAAATCATAGCTGTGTACATTAGTGCAATCGCCTGTACCCATTCTAAGATGCACCATAGATGTGGCCCCACCCATTACCCTTCCTCACCAAAACCTCCCCCCTCCCTTCCCCTTCCTGGCCCTTTCCCCATAGTCTTGTGCTATAGTTGGGTTATAGTCTTCATATGAAAGCTATAATTTAGCTTCATAGTAGGGCTGAGTACATTGGATACTTTTTCTTCCATTCCTGAGATACTTTGCTAAGAAGAATATGTTCCAGCTCCATCCATGTAAACATGAAAGAGGTAAAGTCTCCATCTTTCTTTAAGGCTACATAATATTCCATGGTATACATGTACCACAATTTGCTAGTCCATTCATGGGTCGATGGGCACTTGGGCTTCTTCCATGACTTAGCAATTATGAATTGGGCTGCAATAAACATTCTGGTACAGATGTCTTTGTTATATTGTGACTTTTGGTCTTCTGGGTATAAACCTAGTAAAGGAATTATAGGATCGAATGGCAGGTCTATTTTTAGGTCTCTAAGTATTCTCCAATCATCCTTCCAGAAGGAACGTATTAGTGTGCATTCCCACCAGCAGTGTAGAAGTGTGCCCTTTCATCCACATCCACGCCAACATTTCTGGTTTGGGGATTTTGTTATGTGGGCTACTCTTACTGGGGTTAGGTGATATCTCAGAGTAGTTTTAATTTGCATTTCTCTGATGATTAAGGATGATGATCTTTTTTTCATGTGTTTGTAGATCTTGCGTCAGTCTTCTTTAGAGACGTTTCTCTTCAAGTCCCTTGCCCACCCTGAGATGGGGTCACATGTTCTTTTCTTGTTAATATGTTTGAGTTCTCTGTGGATTCTGGTTATTAGACCTTTATCGGAGGTATAACCTGCAAATATTTTCTCCCATTCTGAGGGCTGTCTGCTTGCTTTACTCACTATGGTCTTGGCTGTGCAGAAGCTTTTTAGTTTGATCAGGTCCCAGTAGTGTATTTTTGATACTGCTTCAATTGCCTGGGGAGTCCTCCTCATAAAATATTCACCCAGGCCAATTCCTTCAAGAGTTTTCCCTGCACTTTCTTCAAGTATTTTTATAGTTTCATGTCTTAAGTTTAAATCTTTTATCCAGTGAGAGTCTATCTTAGTTAATGGTGAAAAGTGTGGGTCCAGTTTCAATCTTCTACAGGTTGCCAGCCAGTTTACCCAGCACCAGTTGTTAAATAGGGAATCTTTTCCCCCACTGAATGTTTTTAATTGGCTTGTCAAAGATCAAATAACGGTAAGTAGCTGGATCCATCTCTTGGTTCTCTATTCTGTTCCAGACATCTACTTCTCTGCTTTTGTGCCAGTACCATGCTGTTTTGATCACTATGGATTTATAGTACAGTCTCAGGTCTGGTAGCGTGATTCCTCCTGCTTTGCTTTTATTGCTCAGTAATGTTTTGGCTATTCGAGCTTTTTTCTGATTCCATAAAAAACGAAGTATTATTTTTTCAAGATCTTTAAAGTATGACAATGGAGCTTTAATAGGAATTGCATTAAAATTATATATTGCTTTGGGCAGTATGGACATTTTAACAATGTTGATTCTTCCCAGCCACGAGCATGGTATGTTTTTCCATCTGTTAACATCTTCGGCTATTTCTTTTCTTAGCGTTTCATAGTTCTCTTTGTAGAGATCTTTCACGTCCTTTGTTAGGTATACTCCCAAATATTTCATCTTCTTTGGCACTACTGTGAAAAGAATAGAGTCCTTGACTGTTTGTTCAGCTTGGTTATTGTTGGTATATATAAAGGCTACAGATTTATGGGTGTTGATTTTGTAGCCTGAGACATTGCTATATTCCTTGATCACTTCTAAAAGTTTTGTAGTAGAATCCCTAGTGTTTTCCAGATACACGATCATATGATCTGCGAAGAGTGAAAGTTTGATCTCTTCTGACCCTATGTGGATACCCTTGATCGCCTTTTCTTCCCTAATTGCAATGGCTAAAACTTCCATTACAATGTTAAAGAGCAATGGAGACAATGGGCAACCTTGCCTGGTTCCTGATCTAAGTGGAAATGATTTCAATTTAACTCCATTCAATATGATATTGGCTATGGGTTTGCTGTAGATGTCCTCTATTAGTTTAAGAAATGTCCCTTTTATACCAATTTTCTTAAGTGCTCTGATCATGAAGGGATGCTGGATATTATCAAAAGCTTTTTCTGCATCAATTGAAAGAATCATATGGTCTTTATTTTTAAGTTTGTTTATGTGTTGAATTACATTTATAGATTTACTTATATTGAACCAGCCTTGAGACCCTGGGATAAATCCGACTTGGTCATGGTGTATAATTTTTTTGATGTGTTGTTGAATTCTGTTTGTTAGGATCTTATTGAGTATTTTAGCATCTATATTCATTAGTGATATTGGTCTATAATTTTCTTTTCTTGTTGGGTCTTTCCCTGGTTTGGGGATCAAGGTGATGTTTGCTTCGTAGAATATGCTTCGGATAATATTCCTTCTTTTTCTATATTTTGGAAGAGGTTTAGTAGTATACGTACTAGTTCTTCTTTAAATGTTTGGTAGAATTCTGACGTAAAGCCATCTGGTCCTGGGCTTTTCTTTTTAGGGAGATTTTGTATAGTTGATGCTATTTCAGAACTTGATATAGGCCTGTTCAACATTTCCACTTCGTTCTGGCTAAGTCTTGGTAGGTGGCGTGCTTCCAGGTATTAGTCGATTTCTTTCAGATTTTCATATTTGTGAGAGAAGAGTTTCTTGTAGTATTCGTTAAGGATTTTTTGAATTTCTGAGGGGTCTGTTGTTATTTCATCATTACCATTTCTGATTGATGAAATTAGAGATTTTACTCTTTTTTTCCTGGTTAGGTTGGCCAAAGGTTTATCTATTTTATTGATCTTTCCAAAAAACCAGCTTTTGGATTTATTGATCTGTTGTATAATTCTTTTGTTTTCAATTTCATTTAATTCTGCTCTGATTTTGGTTATTTCTTTTCTTCTGCTGCATTTGGGGTTGAAGTGTTCTTCTTTCTCTAGTTGCTTGAGATGTTCCATTAAGTTATTGACTTCCTCTCTTTCCGTTTTCTTTAGGAAGGCTTGCAGTGCTATAAATTTCCCTCTTAGGACTGCCTTTACAGTATCCCAGAGGTTCTGGTAATTCGTGTCTTGATTGTTGTTTTGTTCCAAAAATACGGTGATTTCCTTTTTAATCTCATCTATAACCCATGTATCCTTCAGCATAAGGTTGTTTAGCTTCCATGTTCTTGTATGGGTATGCAGGTTCCTTTGTTATTGAGTTCAACTTTTTTTTTTTTTTTTTTTTTTTTTTTTGTAGAGACAGAGTCTCACTTTATGGCCCTCAGTAGAGTGCTGTGGCTTCACACAGCTCACAGCAACCTCCAACTCCTGGGCTTAAGCGATTCTCTTGCCTCAGCCTCCCAAGTAGCTGGGACTACAGGCGCCTGCCACAATGCCCAGCTATTTTTTTGGTTGCAGTTTGGCCGGGGCTGGGTTTGAACCCGCCACCCTCGGTATATGGGGCCAGCGCCCTACTGACTGAGCCACAGGCGCCGCCCTATTGAGTTCAACTTTTATTCCATGATGGTCTGAGAAGATGCAAGGAATAATTTCTATTGTTTTAAATTTGCTGAGGTTAGATTTGTGGCCTAGGATGTGGTCGATTTTGGAGTATGTTCCGTGGGCTGATGAGAAGAATGTGTATTCAGGTTTTTGGGGGATGAAATGTTCTGTAGATGTCTGTTAAGTCCAGATGTTGAATGGTTGAGTTTAAATCTAAAATTTCTTTGCTTAGCTTCTTTTTGGAGGATCTATCCAGGACTGCTAAAGGGGTGTTAAAATCTCCAACTACTATGGAAGTAGAGGAAATCGAGTTGCTTGTGTCTGTTAGAGTTTCTCTTATAAATTGAGGTGCATTGTGGTTGGGTGCATAAATATTAATAATTGAGATCTCATCATATTGAGTATTACCTTTAACAAATATGAAGTGTCCATCCTTATCCTTAATTATTTTAGTTGATTTAAAGCCTATTGCGTCTGCGAACAGGATTGTAACGCCTGCTTTTTTCTGCTTTCCATTTGCCTGGAATATAGATGACCATCCCTTCACCTTGAGTCTATATCTGTCTTTTAATGTAAGATGTGATTCTTGTATGCAGCAGATATCTGGCTTGAGTTTTTGTATCCAGTCCGCCAACCTATGCCTCTTTAGAGGACAATTTAAACCATTCACATTAATTGAGAGTATTGATAAGCCTTTCGAGAGACATTTTTAATCCTTTTACAACTGTGGAAGTTGGAATTCAATCAAAAATTTTTTGGGTGGGTTTACTTTTATGGTGGAGAATTATGCTGGTCTTTATGGAGGATAGGTCTAAGAATGTCCTGGAGAGCTGGTTTAGTTGTGGCAAATTTCTTCAACATGTGAATGTCGTTGAAGTATTTAATTTCTCCTTCATAAATGAAGCTCAGTTTAGCTGGGTACAGGATCCTGGGTTGAAAGTTATTTTGTTGTAGGAGATTAAAAGTCAATGACCATCCTCTTCTAGCTTGAAAGGTTTCAGCAGAGAGATCTGCAGTTATTCTGATAGTCTTCCCCTTGTAGGTAATGGTTTTCCTTCGTCTGCCAGCTTTAAGAATTTTCTCGTTCATATTAACTTTAGTGAAATTGATTATGATGTGTCTGGGGGATGTCTTATTTGGGTTGAGTCGTGCTGGAGTTCTGAAACTGTGTGCTATCTGAATTTCGGAATCTCTTGGCATGTCTGGAAAGTTCTCCTTCATAATCTCATGGAGAATGACTCTGTGCCTTGTGAAGCCACTTCGTCATTTTCAGGGATCCCTAGAAGATGAATATTGGTTTTCTTCAAATTATCTGAGAGCTCTCTGAGAGAGTGGTCTGTTTTTGCTCTCCATTTCTCTTCTTCTTTGAGGGTTTGGGAGCATTCGAAAGCTTTGTCTTCAATGTCAGAAATCCTTTCTTCTGCTTGCTCCATTCTGTTGCTGAGGGATTCTACTGTGTTTCTCAGATCTTTGAGGGATGCAACTTCTTGTCTCAATGTGTCAAAATCTTTGGTCATTTGGTCTTTGAATCCATTGAATTCTTGAGATAACTTTTGGAATTCTAATTTGATCTCATTTGCTATCCAGATCCTGAATTCAATTTCTGACATCTCAGCTATTTGTTTGTGGATGGGGTCTTGTGCTGTTTCTGCCCCGTTGATCCTTGGGGGAGTTGATCTACTCTGATTCTTAATATTGCCAGAGTTTTTCTGTTGATATCGCCTCATGATTGTTTTTCACCGTTGCCTCTGGCTGTCCTCAGAGTTGGGGAGGTGTCTCTCCAAGATTAGACCCCAGCAGGATCACTCTATTGTTGCTGGATCTTTGTAGGGAGTGACCCTGTGTAGTTCCTCTGGGGCTGCTCTAGCTAGGGAGTTCTGGTTGTGGAAGCAGCTCCAGTTTGTGGTACACCCGGATCCAGCAACAGGGCTGGGGGTGGTGCGCATGGTTCTGGGAGTGCCAGGCGCCCAGTGACTTTGGCACAGAGAGCCCAAGGCTCCAGCAGTCTCTGGTCAGGAGAAGAGCTCTGCGTGGAGGCAGGGAGGGCTCAAAAGGGCACGCAGCTACCAGAGTCCCTGTCCAGATGAATGGGCTAGTGTGGAAGCTGGGAGGACACAGGAGGGAGGACGCAGGGTTGCGTGGCTTCCGCAATTCCTGGTCAGGGAATGTGGAGGCCCGGTGGGTGCGGGTCACAGGTCAGGGGTCACTGCACAGCTCTTATGGAGTTCTGGGCGGCGCCAAGCCCAGGAGTTTGAGGTTGCTATGAGCTGTGACATCACGGCACTCTACCCAGGGCAATAGCCCAAGGCTCCAGTGTGCCAAAACCATCTCACTCTGCCCCTAAGGATTAAGGCTGTAAGGCAGCTCAGTCCCCGCCTTTAGGCTGCTCAGTCAGTAGGTTACTTTGACCCACCCAATCCTTGCTCTGAGACCCTGAGGGCAGAGCTTGCCAGGGCAGTTCTTTCACAATGGCTTCCTGCGCCCAGCTCAGTGGCTCAGTCTGAGGCCCCAGACAATGCCCAGTGTTCTCCACACTCCTGCTCAAGCTCTCCCCAAGGCAGTTCAACTGAGTGCCAAGTCCAAGAACACCAAAACAGTTCACAGGTAAGGCCTTTCCAGTTTGCAGTCTCACTGCTGCTTGTACTTACGGTTGCCGGCGTGATTAGGTCGATTGAACACACGCAACCACTTGCCAGTTTTCCACTGTTTTTGTCCTCTTCTTGGGGTCCAGAAGTCCCTTGCTGGCTCCCTGTATCCTCAAAGGGATGATTATAGGCAGATCCCGCCGGCCAGGGATGCCTGGATTCTTGTCTCCCCAGACTCACTGTTCCCAGTTGCAGGGAAGCTGTTACTCGGCCGCCATCTTTAATCTTTCCTTTTGCTTCCTTTATTAGTCAGCTTTTGCTCAGTTGCTTACAGCAACAAACGTTTATTTCTTGTTCATGGTACTTGCCAAAGTCTGCCTCCTGCTTGTGAGAACTAAGTGAGATGGATCAGGATGGCTCTCTGGGTCTGGCATTGCACTCACAGCTGCTGCCCCAGCCCTGTCCTCCCCTGCCCGTCACCCATGCACCACCCCCCAGGGCGACAGTCAGTCTAAGCCACAGAGGCCCTTGTGGACATCCTGATTTTATAATGAAGTATGTCCACTGTTTGATGTCCGTCCCTCCCACTCCCATTCAGCCAGATACCTCAAGGGCAAGAGCCAGGGGTCCATCTGTCCAGTCCTCTCTTCCTTCCCCTGCAAATTTAGCACAGTTAGAGGTCCCTGAAAGGGACTCAGAAATGGATGCAGGCCCTCTGCAGCCAGTGCGGTGTCGTAGCCTGTAGTGGCCTCTGGCAAGTCCCTTCTCCCCTCGTAGACTCAGTTTACTCATCTGAACAAAAAGGGCCAAGTAGGATTACAGGAGCCATTCAGCCACAGGTTTCAGAGATGGGGGTGCATTCCTGTAGAGTGTCCAGAGGCGCTTCCTAGAGGGAGCAGCAGGAACTGGACTTGACTGACCATGTGGTAGGTCACTCTCCAGCTGTGGGACAACTGCTGGAAGATGGCGTGTGTCAGGTCAGCTTGAGGATGTGCATAGCTTGGGAACTGCTCCCACTGCTCCCTCTCACTTTCACTCACCTTCTCAGCCCTCCTTCCTGTGGGCATCTGGGCAGCATCCTGTCCTGGAATAGTCAAATGGAAAGCCAGTCTCAGTCAGTCACCCCCAGGCTCCTCCCTGGGCCTAGGAGGAGCCCCCAGGGGTGCCATCATTGGAGGAGGCCAATGAGGGAACCAGCATTCCACATGCCCCACCTAAGTGGTTGGGCCTCCCTGCCACACCGGTCCCAGGCCCAGGACCAAGGTCATCCTGGGCCAAGCAGGCAGCCTTGAAAACTGGCCTCCTTTTCTTAGAACCCCAAGTCTGTGGGGGCACAAATAACCACTCAAGCATCAGGCTCACAGACATCATGCTCAGCTCCTATTTCCCATCTCTGAAATTTAGACAGTCACTGGTCGGTCCTATTGACAGGTCACCAGAAAAACCTCACAGCCATCCACTTTATCCAACCCCACTGCCATTATCTCCACCTAAGCCTGCAGCAGCTCTGGCCTCCTTTCCTGGCCTCCTCTCAGCTGGCAAGCTTGTTAGGATAGGCTGGCAGTAAAGTCAGGGCAAAGTGACTTGGCTGTCCTAGACCTGCTCTCCAAACACAACAGGCCTGGAGCCACATGCAAATCTTCCTGGAAGCTGCCACTTCTGGCTCAGCCACACCTGGAACAAATAGCCCAATCCATACACCAAATCTCCCCTCAACCCAAGAATTTCAAAGCTGGACAGAGCCTCTAGGCTTGAGCCTGCCTCATAGCTATGGCAAACTGATGTCCACAGAGGGCAGGGACATGGGCAGAGCTCATGGCAGGTCTAGGACAGAGCCAGGACTGGACCCCCAGGCCCTGGAGCTGTCATCCAAGGGCTCTATTTTCGGGTACAGGACATTAAGCCAGCTGAGCCGGCCCATTACAGAGTCAGCATACTGGCATGGACAGCATCCACATGAAATCTGGAGTGAGAAACGTCCACCCCGGCCTTGTTACATTCCTATGGTCATGTTGTTCCCCATATCCGGTAACAAGCTGCAGGGTTTATGTGCAGGGCTGGGGCCAAGCACTCCCTTGGTGGAGCATGAGCTGCAGACACGCCCACTCGGTTCTTTATCTGCAGTCCCATTGCAGGGTCCTCCTGCACTGCCGGGCAGTCAGGGCCTTGGGACTCTGTGGGATTCTTGTAGCCCATGTGCTGCCAGGACCCCCAAGGCTGTGGGCAGAAGGAAGGGTCTGCACTTCCAGGAATACACCTGGCCTTCCCCCCAGCACGTGTCTACTCACTCAGAGTTCTCTCAGATCCAAAGCCAATGGATGTCTCTAAGAAATACCTTAGGATACAGAGGCACCATGTAAGACTGCCAGCCGCTCCCAGACCAGCTTGCTGGATGTCCAAGCCAGGACCCTGCCAAAGTTCTGGCCAGCGGATGGCCCTAGGCTCTGTGGCTCTGAAGCTCTGAAGGGGCCACACATGCCCCTCCTCCTGCCTGGCTCTGCCAGTGCTTATGATGACCCACCCCCACTCAGCCCAGCCCTAGAATCCCATCCCGAGAGCCCACAAGGACGGACTGGGGTTCCCAGAGCTGATGACCACCTGGCCCTGCCTCTGTTCTGCTCTAAGGGTAAGAGCTGTGGAGTTGGGAGGCCTGGATGTAAAACTGAGGCCCAGCCACTGTCAGCTAAGACCCTGGGAAAGCCATTTTGCCTCCAGGAGCCTCAGTCCCTCATCTATAAAATGAGGATAATACACCTGCCTCTTGGGATTGTGCTGGGAACAGTCATTTTAGATCAGAGTTCAAATGCTCTACTGTGCTAGAGGGATTCTTATCATAAAACCCTGACTATGTGCTGGACACCATTGCAGCCTCTCTGATCTTCACAATAACACCATAAGGATGATTCCATTATCCTCACTTTGCAGATGAAAACTAAGCATGTATGGCTTCCTCAAGACCATGCAGGCAGACCTTTGACATGAACCCTGGCCGCTTGGATCCCAGTTCTGCACATGATGCCCTTGCTGTATACATTCAGAAATACTGATGAGTCTGTGGAAACAAGAGTCTGTTTAGCTGGCACATCTCCAGAAGAATGCTCTTAGTGTCTGTGACATTCCCACAATGTGGCGCTGTGTGACCTCTTCAGGAGGTTACTCTGCTGGTTCAGGGCAGATGGGCTGCAGGCATGTGTGACAGCTCTCTGCAGGCCTGGGTAGTGTTGAGGGTCCCAGATGAAAGCTCTACCTCTCTGGAGGTGGCCAGTTCAAGCCCAGACATTCTGGAAGGAAGCAGGTTGCTGCCAGGGACGGGTGTGTCAGCCCCAGAGGAGAGGAGGGCTGTTGCCCAACTACTAGGCTCATGCAGCTGGACAAGTTGAGCCTGAAGGGGCCCCAAGGGTCTTCTAGTCCAGTCACTTGCTGCTACAGGTCATCAGATTTCCTCTGATCTGCAAATAACTGAGAAAAATAAGTAATTGGGTGGTGAATTTTTTATTAGCTAAATTAACTCAATTTATAGGCTTATATTCTGAAACTGTCCCTTATTTACTGTGTTTGAAGTTACAATGTCCTTTACGTTAAAACAATGATGGTGGGCAGTGCCTGTGGCTCAGTGAGTAGGGCACCAGCCCCATATACCAAGGGTGGCGGGTTCAAACCTGGCCCCAGCCAAACTGAAACCAAAAAAAAAAAAAATAGCCAGGCCTTGTAGCGGGCATCTGTAGTCCCAGCTACTCGGGAGGCTGAGGTAAGAGAATCACCTAAGCCCAAGATCTGGAGGTTGCTGTGAGCTGTAACATCATGGCACTCTATCGTGGGCGATAAAGTGAGACTCTGTCTCTAAAAAAGAAAAAAAATGATGGCTATAGAAGGCAGATAGGGATCTTAACATTCTTACTTGTCAAAATAAAAAGCTGGTGACTGTATTGCTCTCCCCACCTACCACCTGTTTTTATAAGATGAGAAAGAATTGAGCATGCTTAAAACGTGATGGAAAGAATACACTCTGATGGGTGAGGCTGATGATATTTGAAGGAGAGAGGGAGAAAATGACAAGCTGGAGCTTCCAAGAAGGCAGAAAGGTAGCACTCAGGTGTAGAGTTTATCCTCGGGTAGGGGAGGGCACCCCTCACCTGTAACTGCAGGGAAGCAGGGAGGAGGCAGCAGGCCCGTAATTGGATGGTGGAGAGTGGAGCAGATTCCTAACTGATGGCTTCTAATCAGAGCTCCACTGTCTGAAGCAGAGGAGGGAAGGTTCTTCAAAGGGGAGAACATTTAACATAAATGAAAGAGAGAACTGACCAGACAAGAGTTAAGTGGATTTCATCCACGGCCCAACTGTGATCAAATGGCAGCAGCTGCCTGGAGCGCGTTGCTGTAAAGCAGTGGTTCTGCTTCCTAATGCCACAGCCCTTTAATACAGTTACTGTGGGTCTCGACCCCCAGGTTGAGAACCACTGGCACAAAGGATGATAAAACCACATCAGAGCTCAGCATAGAAGAGGTCCTGACTGATTTGTAACGTCTGCTGGAAATCAGCACCAGGGCAAGCTTGCCACAGTCCACCCTGTCTATGCTGGGAACATGGGGGTGATGACCAGCACTGGGGCCCATGAACTTGCCAACTTGCAGGTTGTAAGATTTTCTCCAGCAACAGTGAGCAGCTAGGGAGCATATGTGGATATTGTCCCCCAGGCCTGTGTCCTGATGTTATCCTAGTACCCACTATTCAACAACCATCCCATTGCATGTGAACTACTCAAGGACAGGGCCCATACATCTCAAAATTGCCAACACCCAGAAGATGTTCTCTAAAGGCATATTGGGCAAGATTGCACAGAATGAAATCCATTCCATTCAGTCATATGGAATCTCCTGGGCCCCGGGCCTCACGGGGGGAGGGGTGAGTTAAGTCCTAGGCACTAGAAGAAAATGATAGTTTTATCTCTGGCTCTAGAGAAACAGCTTTTCTCGGGTAGTTTACTTATTCAGCCATCCAGGAATACTCTAGCATTTTTTTCTTTTTCTGGAATAGAATAAGTTACGTAGGAACTGGAAGACCTGGGTTGGAGGCATAAGCCATACTTAAGGGCAGATCAGATAACCTCTAGAGTCCATTCATTTCAAACTCTGAGAAGCAGGGGTTATCACACATTCCATAATCCTAGTGTGCTGTCATCTGAACATAATTCTAACTCTGACATTCCAGAATCCCATTGTCCTGAGATTGCATGGTTCTGGCTTCCTAACATGGTTCTAGCATCAGTGCATTCTAACATTCTACCATAGTTTTCCCAACCACACTTAGATTCTTTAGGAGGAGTATGGAGCTAAAAGCCTTCTAGGACCTGAAAATCCCTCCGTGTAGGGCTTCTTCCACCGGCCCCACAGGAAGCAGAGGTCCAGGCTGACAGCAGAACCTCAGCAGTTAGAAGGCAGGCCGCGTGAGCACTGGAGATGGACACTGGGTCTCTTACCCCAAAGCCCACACATCCTGCACATGTGGCCCCCAGGCCTACTCCAGCCTCTGTCTCCTACCCTACTGGAGTGCTGTGGACCCAGAATCATAAACATGCCTGCGTATTTGGGACAGAGAAGATTAGTGGTGGTGACCCAGACTTGAGAGAAGAGAGAGATATAAGCCCAACATATCAACAACTGTTAACATTTTTCTTATTGTTAATAACAATGGCAGTTGCTTCCTGGACAGTAGACACTAGCCTGCTTGAAGAATACTCATATCCCTCATATAGCACCCACATCCTCAATTCTTGTTGGAGGGAGATAGGGGGTATTTATTATTCCATTTGGCAGATTGGTAAATCAAAGTACGGATAGGAAGTCAGAGTCTTAGATCTAGAGTGAAATGATGGTTGCAATGTTCTTCTGGATGGCCAGCCTCTCTGGAAAGAAAAGCATCCATGCTGCTTGGGCCTTTGTGCTGCTGAGAATGCCCTGCCCCTCCTCTCTGGGCTCCCACGGTCCCCCAGGATTTTGCTGTCACAGTTCTACTTGTGCTAAGCACAAGGTAAAGAAAGTAGGGCAAGGTGAGGGCTAAGTCAAGGACAGGAGAGTGGAAAGGGCAGACAGCCTGGTGTCATGGAAAGTGCTTGCATTCTGAGACTGTCCCTGTGTTGTTCTCAGAGCATCTCCTTGCCCCATGTGCACACTGAGGGGCTTAGATGTAGTGAAGTCTAAGCCCCTTCAGCCCCAGCATTCAGCAGCTACATGTGGCCTGGCAGAGGTCTGAGTGATTGCACGGGCAGGGCAAGCCTGGAAACGCTTCCTGGAGGAGGTGAGAAGTGGTTGAAATTTCTTCCCTGCAGGTCTAGTTACCTCCTGGTTCCCATCTTTATTCCAGCGGTCCTCTAGACAAGACACACAAGCGCGTCCTGACATTTCTCCACTTGGTGGCCTCAGGAACTGCAGCCCCTCAGAGCTTATGGCTGGACATAAAAGAGCAGCCGTAGTCCATGGAGGGCCTTTTTCACCTGAAAAACGAGAGGCAGCCCACACCCAGCTGCTGTCTCCTCTCCCTGGCAAGCACCCACGGCCTGCCACACTTCCCAGGCTAGAGCATGAGGGCCACAGCGTCCGTAAGTGTTCCACAGTTTTTGACTGTGCTTCAGAGGGCCCTGTGGCCCCACCATATATACATCTGCTGTGGGCTGCAGTCTTTGGCCAGAGTCGCCATTCCTGTTTCAGCCCAGAGCATCCAGCCAGCCAGAGGAATAGCCGTCCCATCCTGGCTCATCCCTAGCTGGAGCCAGTCCTGACCCTCTGGAACAGATAGAATCAAGAAGAATGGACTGCTCATAGCCCAGGCTGGGTCTCAGCGCTGCTCTGTCATGAATGAGGATTTATGGATCTCAGCAATGGAGTCAGCACTCCTCCTGGGAGAGTCAAGAGGAGAAGAAAGTGTCCTCTCAGCGCCAGGCTGAGAGAGTTAGAGACCCAGCATGATCCTTATGAGAAGTGACCGTGGGCAGATCAGTGGCTTAGCTTCTCTCAGCTCTGGAATTTTCCCTGTGCCAGGGAGCCTGAGATGCAGCCGTCTAGTACTTGTGTGGCTCAGGGCCTGGCCCGGCTCGATCACTCCATTAATGGGAGCCCTTGTTTGGCCACTTTTATTTCCAGGACCCTGGCCCCTCAGAGCCCCAAGTCCTCAAAGACAGGACTCTCACACAGGAGAGAGGGGATGGAGGGAACAGGATACTTTGTGGCTTTTGAGGACCCATCGCGGACACTGCAGGGAAACTCCAAGAGCCAGATTCAGTTCCAAGTGACCTAGAGGCTCAGGAAGGGTGGGCCCCTGTCCCTGCCCATGGGGCTGGCCAGCAATGAGCTCCCTAAGGTCCTGGGGTGCTGTAATTCTAGGAGAGAAGCCTCTGGGTGGCATAAGGAGTGATTGTTGTGGCCACAGGATTCCTGGACTGTGCACTGCACCCATGGTTCACGCAACCTGTTACAGGCCCTATCCTGACTTAACCTGGGATCATCCTACATGGTTGTTGCTTGGGTCTGGAGAGGTCTCCCCCAGAGAGACAAGGAGCCATATCTGACTCATCTTGGAGTCCCCAGGGCCTGGTATGTGCCTGACATGTAGCCCAGGACCCAGTAAAGGCTAATGGAGAAAGTACAGTGGACTTCAGGCCCTAAGAGCACCGGCTGGTCACAATCCCCAGGGCTTATACCCTCACCAAAGGGTGGAAGCTTCTGGCCTCTAAACCAAATGTTAACTGAAAGAGGATCTGGTCCAAAGGAAATAAAAGACTCATACCCTTTAAGAACCAAAAGGGTTTGCTGGGAAGGGTGGCATCTTCTAAGAGGAAAGCAACAACTTGGGGAAGACCCTCGGCCTGGCAACTCCCAGACACACATCAGAAGCAGATCCTGCCTCCAGAGAGAGGCTTGGCCTGCATCTGGGGAACCCCAATCTCAGCAGCTGCCTCCACGAAGTGCCCTTGATGTGTGTATTTCCTGTGCCACACCTGCCTCTTTCTGCCAGTATGACAAGGAGCAAGTCCTGTTACCCTCAGCAGGGTTGCTGTGAGGGCAAGTGAGAAGAGGAATCAAGTGTTAAATACACTCTAAGTGCTGGAGAAATGGTAGGTGGGGTGCTGTTCTTAGAATTTGTGCCATCTTTGCAGTACTGATGGCAGAGCTGAGCTGGCCCCTGAAGCCCCGGGGCCCTTTCATTTCTGACATCCAAGTTGTAGCAGCCTCCAAAGAGGAGAAGGCGGTAAAAGTGGGCAGAATCTCTGGCTCCACCCAGACATGGCCAGCTCCCTGGGGGATGTCAGAATACCCTGTGCAGGCCTGACAGGAGCACATCCACCCTCGAGGGGTGGAGCACTCAGTCCCTTACAGCTGATCAAGTGTCTGGGGGACTGTTCTATGGTCCTGGCTTGAACCTGCTCCCTTTACCCGTCCTACAGCAATCAGGATTCCCAAGGGGAGGCACAGGCCCCGGCCCCAGCCTGGGCTGTCTCTATTGCCCACCTCCCCTTTCACTGCTGGGCCAGCACAAGCTGTGCTGTCTCTGCCCTTTGTGCCTGAGCTCCTGCTGTGCCCTCTGTTGGGAACACCCTCCAGCCTCTCTTCCTTTGATTCCTCACACTCTGGTCTGTGTCCAGCCCCTTCCACTTCAAGCCATCAGCCTGGCATCCCTCCATCTCTGCATGGTTCACACTGTCCTGCGAGTGTTTGTCTGCCATCTTCCCTCCACACTGTGACCTCCTCAGAGGTGGAGACTATGTCTCAGCTCCTGGCATGAGGCTGGGTACAGGGAGGCGTCGTCTCAGTCCTCAATGAACTGGAAAGGCCCCAACCCTGCCCTGGGCTGGCACACAAAGCAAGAGAAAGGAAGCTTAGTCTGCCAGTTTCGCGCCAGACACTCCTTGGGAGACCAGTTGTTCATCCACCCACCGGCCCACCTGCCCAGCCCTCCTGCCATACTTCCTCGGGAAAACAAACACCGCCATAGCTTGATATCCGGCTGGCCGGTCCTGGCAACTAGATTAGCATTTGAAAGTTTCCCTTGCATTAATTTCAGACGGAACATAAATATGGGCTTGGGATGCCTCTTCCAGGAGGGGAAAACTGGAAACCCAGCATACTCACTGGAGAGAAAACACGTGTGCTGGCC
Organism: Nycticebus coucang; assembly: GCF_027406575.1. NCBI lineage: Eukaryota > Metazoa > Chordata > Mammalia > Primates > Lorisidae > Nycticebus > Nycticebus coucang. The sequence continues at coordinate 44,086,059 of NC_069801.1, read as the reverse complement.
GAGGGAAGCCCGTGCTACTTTGGAAACTTGGTGGGAACATCTGGTTCTCCCCTCCTCCCTCCACACGGCCCCCCAACACGGTCTTACAATTGCCCTGTTAATTGGTGTATTGTTCTTGCCCAGAACTCCACACTCTCTCTGCAATCTGGTGAACCTTGGAAGGTGCACGTGTTTCTGACAATTTCCTGCCCTCAAATGTAAACTCTGCATCCCTAGCACTGCCAAGACTTCTGAGTGGGTGTAGCAGAATGTGAAGTGGACTGGAACATCTCTGCATTGATGGCAAACCTTTGCCTTCTGCCAGGTGTGTGACCCTAGGCAAGTGCTGTCCCCTTGCTGAGCCTCAGTTTCCTCATCTGTGATCGGCAGCATCTCAAGGGGCTGCTTCCAGGAGGAGATGAAACAGCACTGGAGAAGCATCACCTACTGGGGAGGCCCACTAAGTACGAGTCTGTGTCACCAAATGAGAAACCTTAGGGGTGGGAGGGCCCATGAGACCACGTGGCTCAACACCATGTGTGGAAACTGAGGCATAAAGTGGGAAAGGAAATTGCCCAAGGCTATACGGTCAACTAATGGTCCTGACCCCAGGACAGGATCCTTTTCTCTCCCCTGCCTTCCTGTGTCAGAGGACCAGAGGAGACTGTCAGGCTGCAGGTGATGGGGAGGGCCTAGAACTGGCCTGGGCTGTGCTCACTGAGCTCTGAGCCCTGGCACGGGCCTAGCTGCACCAGAAGGAAAGGAGCCTTCTGCACTAAAACATCATGGAGGCTGCACTCTGCAGAGCAGGATAACTTTTCCTATACGTGTACACATTTTCTTTACGGAGAATCTGGTTTTTTCAGAGAGAGGCCCCAGCCCAGACCCGTCATTTATAAGACCCAACCCCCCTCCAGGCCTTGCTTCTCCTTGCTGCGCCTCCTTCTCTTGCATGGCCATCTGAAATTCTCCCCATCCTAGGAGTGCCCACTACCAGAGCCCCCTCCTCCAGGAAGGCTTCCCTGCTGTCCTCAGTGAATTAACGTCTCCTCCTCCTCCACACCCTTCGTTTTCATTTCCGGGTTCTCTTTCTCCCTGTCTCTCCTTCCTTCTCTATTTCTGTCTCTGTATCTCTTTTCCCTGTCTTTGTCTCTTCCTATCCGTTTCTCTCTTGGTCTCAGTGTCTGTCCTTTTCCCTCCCCACCTGCTGTTGTCTCTGTGTCTCTTACTGCCCGTCTCTGGGCCCCTGCCTCCTGCTCTCCCCATTCTTTTTCTAGTCTGTCTCCCTGGTCCTCGTGCTCTCTTCTCTTCTGTGGTCCTCTCTGCAGGTGTCTCTTTGCCCTTCACCCTAGCTCTCTCTGCCTCCATGGCTTTGTGTGCCCCACTCCCATGATCCCCCTCGCCTTCCTCTCCTCATCTACGCAGCCTCAGCAGATGAAATGGAACGTGTCTTCCTGCAGAGAGCTGGCCGGAGAACAGCTGTCAGTGCTGGAAGGAGCTTCTGAGCTGTGGCCAGGAGACCTGGGGAGCCTGGGCGAGCCATGCCGGCTAAGGCCCAGCACTGAGGGGCCCCCTTGGAGATTTTCCATGACCTTCCCTGCAGGTTCCAGGATGGGCGTGGTGCCTCTTTCAGGATTTTTGACCTTGGAGGCAAGCCTAAGCCTGTCTGCCAGCCCCTGGGGACAGCATGCACTGGACACACACTCAAGGGCTGGTCCAACAGCCGAGCTCCTGGGATTGGTGGAGTCTGGAGGAGCATCGTCAAGGGGTGGGGCTGAGTCACAGGAGGAGGAGATCTAGGAGCTCAGATCCCCTGGGGTTAGGATGAGATCATGGAAAGGATATGGAGTAACAGGTTTTCTCACCCATTCATTCAACAAACGGTCATGGAACTGCTGCCGCATGCTGCACTTGGGCTTAGCTCTGGGGACAGAGATGAATCAGGCATGGCCCTTGCCCTGGAATAGCTCACAATTCCCCCCCCACCCACCCCTGCCCCAGGTGGCTGGTTAGCAACACATTCTGACAGAATCCACTCTGGGGTGTGAGAGGATCACTTCAGCTGCAGGGAGGAGGGTGAATTCCAGAGAACCAGGAGGACAATTCTGCAGCAATTGAGGCTACAGGTGATGTGACCGGGTCCAGAGCCCAACAGCACATTTAGAAGGCGACATCGGGTGACCCTTGGGACTGACTGGATGAGGATGAGGAGGGAGAAGAGTCAAGACAAGGCTCACTGGGCTTGGACAGCAGAGCTTGTTAAGACACAGGCATCCTTGGCAAGGGGTGTGTGTTGGACTTTGTAAGTTTCGAGGCTGTTTAAATGGAGATGTCCAGTAGGCCACTGGACACATGGAACTGGGCTAAGGTGCCCAGCCCAGAGTGGTCAGATTGGTGGTAATTGAAACCATCAGGATAGGCGATTCATCCAAGATGTATGAGTGAAGTGAGAAGTGGGCCAAGGGCAAGGTTTCCTGGGGCTCCTAGACTGACTGGGCAAGAGGAGCCCACCAGGAGGACAGACCGGGCAGGGAGAGAAGTGAAGAGAGGGCCAAGGCAGAACGGGTACGAGGGCACCTGGCAAATTGTAGGTGTTGCCAGCCCAACTGTGGGGTACTGTGGAACCGAGCCGCAGACAGGGCAGGTGGGGGAACATGGGCTCAGGTACACAGCAGGCACCACACAATTCTGGGGCACAGGACACCTGGGAATGGTGCTTCCTGTGCCAGGGCAGGCTCGGAGAGGGGCAGATACCATTCTCCCTGCTGTGGAGGGAAGCAGAGGAGGGAGGTGCAGCTTAGAGATGGAGAAAATGGGAAGCTGAAAGTATTACTCCCGATTTCTTTCATTTTCTCTAAGTATCTAGTCATCCATTTAGAGTCTTAGGAGAGCAGGTTGAGAGAGATGGATGGGAGCCCTCAGCAGACATGTGAGACGTTACCATACATCGGAGTTCGGGGAGGGCCCCATGAGGCCTATGCTGTCAGGACCATGCCAGAGCCAGGGCCCCTTGAGTGCCTCGTCCACGCAACCCCAGAAAGGCTCCTTCTGGAGCAGCTGCCCAGCAGCCAATAAGTATTTGCTGCTATTCCCGTACAGCCCAAGGCAGGGATTTTTTCCCTAATGGCTCTTGAAATCCTCTGGACAGATCCAGGGACCACTATGGGGCCTTGAAGACACATCTTTATACATCTCTCCACAGAGGCAGAGAAAGAATTGCCTTTGCTGCCAGAAGTGGAGTCCAAGAGCTGCTGGCAGAGTGTTCGCAGCCCGTGTGCTGGAGGCTGCCTCGCCCCGTGCCATCCCACTTGGTCATGCAGGCTGTGGGGGCAAGCCAGAGTAGGAGTGACTCTTGCCCTGCCAGGGACTGTCTTCACACATCACTCGGGACTGCATCTAGGCTTTTTTTATTATTATTAAATCACAGCTGTGTACATTAATGTGATCATGGGGCACCATATACTGGTTTTATATGCCATTTGACCTATTTTCATCACACTGGTTAACATAACCTTCCTGGCATTTTTCTTAGTTTTGTGTTAAGACATTTACATTCAACATTTGCTGAGTTTCACATGTACCCTTGTAAGATGTACCGTAGGTGTAATCCCACCAATCACCCTCCCTCCACCCATCCTCCCCACTCCCTCCCCTCCCTCTCCCCCTTCCCCCTATTCTTAGGTTATAACTGGGTTATAGCTTTCATGTGAAAGCCATAAATTAGTTTCATCATAGGGATGAGTACATTGGATACTTTTTCTTCCATTCGAGAGATACTTTACTAAGAAGAATATGCTCCAGCTCCATCCATGTAAACATGAAAGAGGTAAAGTCTCCATCTTCCTATAAGGCTGCATAGTATTCCATGGTGTACATATACCACAATTTATTAATCCATTAGTGGATCGATGGGCACTTGGGATGTTTCCATGACTTAGCAATTATGAATTGGGCTACAATAAACATTCTGGTACAAATATCTTTGTTATAATGTGATTTTTGGTCTTCTGGGTATATACCTAGTAGAGGAATTATAGGATTGAATGGCAGGTCTATTTTTAGATCTCTAAGTGTTCTCCAAACATCTTTCCAAAAGGGATGTATTAATTTGCATTCCCACCAGCAGTGTAGAAGTGTTCCCTTTTCTCCACATCCACACCAACATCTCTGGTCTTGGGATTTTGTGATATGGGCTAATCTTACTGGAGTTAGATGATATCTCAAAGTAGTTTTGATTTGCATTTCTCTGATGATTAAGGATGATAAGCATATTTTCATATGTCTGTAGGCCGTGCACCTGTCTTCTTCAGAGAAGTTTCTCTTCAAGTCCCTTACCCAGCCTGTGATGGGATCACTTGTTCTTTTCTTGCTTTTAGGTTTGAGTTCTCTGTGGATTCTGGTTATTAAACCTTTGTCAGAGACAAAACCTGCGAATATTTTCTCCCATTCTGAGGGCTGTCTGCTTGCTTTACTTACTATGTTCTTGGCTGTGCAGAAGCTTTTTAGTTTGATCAGATCCAGTAGTGTATTTTTGATATGGCTTCAGTTGCCTGGGGAGTCCTCCTCATAAAATATTCACCCAGGCTGATTCCTTCAACAGTTTTCCCCACACTTTCTTCAAGTATTTTTATAGTTTCATGTCTTAAGTTTAAATCTTTTATCCAGTGAGAGTCTATCTTAGTTAATTGTGAAAGGTGTGGGTCCAGTTTCAGTCTTTTACAGATCGCCAGTCAGTTCACCCAGCACCATTTGTTAAATAGGCAATCTATTCCCCACTGAATGTTTTTAATTGGCTTGTCAAAGATCAAATAACGGTAAGTAGCTGGGTTCAACTCTTGAGTCTTCTTTTTTACATTTTATTATTATTATTATTATTATTTTATTATTGATGGGGATTCATTGAGGGTACAATAAGCCAGGTTACACTGATTGCAATTGTTAGGTAAAGTACCTCTTGCAATCATGTCTTGCCCCCATAAAGTGTGACACACACCAAGGCTCCACCCCCCTACCTCCGTCCCTCTTTCTGCTTTCCCCACCCATAAACTTAATTGTCATTAATTGTCCTCATATCAAAATTGAGTACATAGGATTCATGCTTCTCCATTCTTGTGATGCTTTACTAAGAATAATTCTTCCACGTCCATCCAGGTTAATACGAAGGATGTAAAGTCTCCATTTTTTTTAATGGCTGAATAGTATTCCATGGTATACATATACCACAGCTTGTTAATCCATTCCTGGGTTGGTGGGCATTTAGGCTGTTTCCACATTTTGGCGATTGTAAATTGAGCTGCAATAAACAGTCTAGTACAAGTGTCCTTATGATAAAAGGATTTTTTTCCTTCTGGGTAGATGCCCAGTAATGGGATTGCAGGATCAAATGGGAGGTCTAGCTTGAGCGCTTTGAGGTTTCTCCATACTTCCTTCCAGAAAGGTTATACTAGTTTGCAGTCCCACCAGCAGTGTAAAAGTGTTCCCTTCTCTCCACATCCACGCCAGCATCTGCAGTTTTGAGGTTTTGTGATGTGGGCCATTCTCACTGGGGTTAGATGATATCTCAGGGTTGTTTTGATTTGCATTTCTCTAATATATAGAGATGATAAACATTTTTTCATGTGTTTGTTAGCCATTCGTCTGTCATCTTTAGAGAAAGTTCTATTCATGTCTCTTGCCCATTGATATATGGGATTGTTGGCTTTTTTCATGTGGATTAATTTGAGTTCTCTATAGATCCTAGTTATCAAGCTTTTGTCTGACTGAAAATTTGCAAATATCCCTTCCCATTGTGTAGGTTGTCTCTTTGCTTTGGTTATTGTCTCCTTAGCTATACAGAAGCTTTTCAGTTTAATGAAGTCCCATTTGTTTATTTTTGTTGTTGTTGCAATTGCCATGGCAGTCTTCTTCATGAAGTCTTTCCCCAGGCCAATATCTTCCAGTGTTTTTCCTATGCTTTCTTGGAGGATTTTTATTGTTTCATGCCTTAAGTTTAAGTCCTTTATCCATCTTGAATCAATTTTTGTGAGTGGGGAAAGGTGTGGGTCCAGTTTCAGTCTTTTACACGTAGACATCCAGTTCTCCCAACACCATTTATTGAATAGGGAGTCTTTCCCCCAAGGTATGTTGTTGTTTGGTTTATTGAAGATTAGGTGATTGTAAGATGTTAGTTTCATTTCTTCATTTCTTCAATTCGATTCCAAGTGTCTATGTCTCTGTTTTTGTACCAGTACCATGCTGTCTTGAGCACTATGGCTTTGTAGTACAGACTAAAATCTGGTATGCTGATGCCCCCAGCTTTATTTTTATTACTAAGAACTGCCTTAGCTATACAGGATTTTTTACGGTTCCATACAAAACGCAGAATCATTTTTTCCAAATCTTGAAAGTACGATGTTGGTATTTTGATAGGAATGGCATTGAATAGGTAGATTGCTTTGGGAAGTATAGACATTTTAACAATGTTGATTCTTCCTGTCCATGAGCATGGTATGTTCTTCCATTTGTTAATATCCTCTGCTATTTCCTTTCTGAGAATTTCATAGGTTTCTTTATAGAGGTCCTTCACCATCGTTAGGTATATTCCTAGGTATTTCATTTTCTTTGAAACTATGGTGAAGGGAGTTGTGTCCTTAATTAGCTGCTCATCTTGACTGTTATTGGTGTATACAAAGGCTACTGACTTGTGGACATTGATTTTATATCCTGAAACATTACTGTATTTTTTGATGACTTCTAGGAGTCTTATGGTTGAGTCTTTGGGGTTCTCTAAGTATAAGATCATGTCATCAGCAAAGAGGGAGAGTTTGCTCTCCCTGCTCCCATTTGGATTCCCTTTATTTCCTTGTCTTGCCTAATTGTATTGGCTAGAACTTCCAGCACTATGTTGAATAGTAATGGTGACAGAGGACAACCTTGTCTGGTTCCAGTTCTAAGGGGAAAAGCTTTCAGTTTTACTGCATTCAGTAAAATATTGGCTGTGGGTTTGTCATAGATAGCTTCAATCAGTTTTAGAAATGTGCCACCTATGCCTATATTCTTCAGTGTTCTAATTAGAAAAAGATGCTGGATTTTATCAAATGCTTTTTCTGCATCTATTGAGAGGATCATGTGATATTTATTTTTGCCTCTGTTAATATGGTGGACTTGCTTATGTTAAACCATCCTTGCATCCCTGGGATGAAGCCGACTTGATCATGATGAATGACTTTTTTGATGATAAGCTGTAATCTATTGGCTAGGATTTTGTTGAGAATTTTTGCATCTATATTCATGAGTGAGATTGGTCTGAAATTCTCCTTTTTGTTTGGGTCTTTTCCTGGTTTTGGTATCAGGTTGATGTTTGCTTCATAGAATGTGTTGGGGAAGATTCCTTCTTCCTCAATTTTTTGGAATAATTTCTGCAGTACAGGAATAAGCTCTTCCGTGAAGGTTTGATAGTATTCTGGAGTGAAGCCATCTGGACCAGGGTATTTTTTGGTTGGAAGATTTTTATTATTTCTTTGATCTCAGTGCTTGAAATTGGTCTGTTCAGGAGCTCTATTTCTTCCTGGCTGAGTCTAGGGAGAGGGTATGATTCCAAATACTGATCCATTTCCTTCACATTGTCAAATTTCTGGGCATAGAGTTTCTGGTAGTATTCAGAGATGATCTCTTGTATCTCTGTGGGATCAGTTGTTATTTCCGCTTTATCATTTCTGATTGAGGTTACTAGAGATTTTACTTTTCTATTCCTTGTTAGTCTGGCCAATGGTTTATCTATTTTATTTATTTTTTCAAAAAACCAACTTCTGGTTTCATTAATTTTCTGAATGATTCTTTTGTTTTCAATTTCATTGATCTCTGATGTGATTTTGGATATTTCTTTTCTTCTACTGAGTTTAGGCTTAGATTGTTCTTCTTTTTCCAATTCCATAAGATCTCTTGTGAGATTGTTGATGTGCTCTCTTTCTGTTTTTCGAATGTAGGCATCTAAAGCGATGAATTTTCCTCTCAAAACTGCTTTTGCAGTATCCCACAGGTTTTGGTAGCTTGTGTCTTCATTGTTGTTATGCTCAAGGAAGTTAATGCTTTCCTGTTTTACTTCTTCCTGCACCCATCTGTTATTCAACAGAAGATTGTTTAATTTCCATGCCTTTGGGTGGGGTCGAGCATTTTTGTTAGAGTCGAGTTCCACCTTTAGTGCCTTATGGTCTGAGAAGATACAAGGTAAAATTTCAATTCTTTTGATTCTGTTGATATTTGTTTTGTGTCCCAGGATATGATCAATTTTGGAGAATGTTCCATGGAGTCATGAAAAGAATGTATATTCTGTATCTTTGGGGTGGAGTGTTCTATATGCGTCTATCAAGCACAGTTGTTCTAGGGTCTCATTTAAATCTCTTATATCTTTGTTTAATTTCTGTTTAGAGGATCTGTCCAGCTCTGTAAGAGGAGTGTTAAAGTCCTCTGTTATGATGGTATTATCAGATATCATATTGCTCAGACTGAGTAAGGTCTGTTTCAAGAATCTGGGAGCATTTAAATTGGGTGCATAAATATTTAGAATTGAAATGTCTTCTCGTTGTATTTTTCCCTTGACCAATATAAAGTGACCATCTTTGTCTTTTTTGACTTTAGTTGCTTTAAATCCACATGTATCTGAAAATAAGATTGCAACTCCTCTTTTCTTCTGAATTCCATTTGCCTGAAAAATTGTCTTCCAACCCTTGACTTGGAGCTTTAATTTGTCTTTTGAAGCCAGGTGTGTTTCTTGCAGACAGCAAATGGATGGCTTGTGCTTTTTAATCCAGTCAGCCAATCTTGTCTCTTCAGTGTCTCTTCAATATCAAGCCATTAACATTTATTGAGATAATTGATAAGTGTGGTAGTATTCTATTCGTCTTCTTTTGTGAGAGTCCATTGCTTAGTTTTATCTTTTGCATCAGTGTGGAGGTTAGGTTCTGTCCTTTAATTTCTGAGTTCTTACTTTGCTGCTGATCTATTGTGGTGGTCAGTGTGCAGAACAGGTTGAAGTATTTCCTGTAGAGCTGGTCTTGTTGTGGTGAATTTCCTCAATGTTTGTATATCCATAAATGATTTGATTTCTCCGTCAATTTTTAAGCTTAGCTTAGCAGGGTACAGAATTCTGGGCTGGAAATTGTTCTGTTTAAGTAGATTAAAGGTAGATGACCATTGTCTTCTTGCTTGGAATGTTTCATTAGAGAAGTCTGCAGTCACTCTGATGGATTTGCCCCTATAGGTCAACTGGCGCTTACTCGTGGCAGCTTGCAGAATCTTTTCTTTTGTCTTGACTTTGGACAGGTTCATCACAATGTGTCTTGGAGAAGCTCAGTTAGAGTTGAGGTGACCTGGGGTCCAATATCCCTCTGAAAGCAGTGTGTCAGAATCTTTGGTGATATTTGAGAAATTTTCTTTTATAATATTCTCTAGTATGGCTTCCATTCCTCTGGGGCATTCTTCTTCCCCTTCTGGGATTCCTATAACTCATAGGTTGGAACGCTTCATAAAGTCCCGTAATTCTGACAGTGAACGTTCTGTTTTCTCTTTCTTCTTTTCTGCCTCTTTTACTATCTGAGTTATCTCAAGAACTTTGTCTTCTACCTCTGAAATTCTTTCTTCTGCATGGTCTAACCTGTTGCTGATACTTTCCATTGCATCTTTAAGTTCCCTAATTGACTGTTTCAGTTCCTTCAGCTCTGCTATATCCTTTTTGTATTCTTCATATCGTTCATCTCTTATTTGATTCTGTTTTTGGATTTCCTTTTGGTTATTTTCCACTTTATTAGCAGTTTCCTTCATTGTTTCCATCATTTCTTTCATTGTTTTCAACATGTGTATTCTAAATTCCCTTTCTGTCATTCCTAGCATTTCTTCATAGGTGGAATCATCTGCAGTAGCTACCTCATGGTCCCTTGGCGGGGTTGTTCTGGACTGGTTCTTCATGTTGCCTGGAGTTTTCTGCTGATTCTTCCTCATGAGTGATTTCTTTTATCTGTTTCCTTGCCCCAATTTTCCTTTCACTTCTTCTTGCTCTTTAAGTTTTCGTGCCTGTGGACTCTGCTGCCTGCACTCCCTGGAAATTAGGGTAGACCTGGTGACTCCTTTGCATCCTTTGCAGCAAACCCAGAAGTCCTGACAGATCATCTCTTGATTCTTGATTCTATTACATCTACCTCTCTGTTTTTGTGCCAGTACCATGCTGTTTTGATCACTATTTATTTATAGTATAGTTTGAGGTCTGGTAGCATGATTCCTCCTGCTTTGTTTTTATTTCTGAGTAATGTCTTGGCTATTCGAGGTTTTTTCTGATTCCATATAAAACGAAGTATTATTATTTTCAAGGTCTTTAAAGTATGACAGTAGAGCTTTAATAGGAATTGCATTAAAATTGTATATAGCTTTGGGTAGTATAGACATTTTACAAGTGTTGATTCCTCCTAGCCATGAGCATGGTATGTTTTTCCATTTGTGAACATCTTCAGCTATTTCTTTTCTTAGAGTTTCATGGTTCTCTTTACAGAGATTTTTCACGCCCTTTGTTAGATAAACTCCCAAAGTTTCTTCTTTGGTACTACTTTGGTACTACTTCTTCTTTGGTACTACTGTGAATAAAATAGAGTCCTTAACTGTTTTCTCAACTTGACTATTGCTGGTATATATAAAGGCTACTGATTTATGAATGTTGATTTGTAACCTGAGACACTGCTATATTCCTTGATCACTTCTAAGAGTTTTGTAGTAGAATCCCTGGTGTTTTCCAGATATACAATCATATCATCTGCCAAGAGCAAAAGTTTGATCTCTTCAGACCCTGTATGGATACCCTGGATCACCTTTTCTTCCCTAATTGTGATGGCTAAAACTTCCATTACAATGTTAAAGAGCAGTGGAGACAATGGACAACCTTGCCTGGTTCCTGATCTAAGTGGAAATGATTTCAATTTAACTCCATTCAACATGATATTGGTTGTGGGTTTGCTGTAGATGGCCTCTATCAGTTTAAGAAATGTCCCTTCTATACCAATTTTCTTAAGTGTTCTGATCATGAAGGGATGCTGGATATTATCAAAAGCTTTTTCTGCATCAATTGAGAGAATCATATGGTCTTTGTTTTTTAACTTGTTTATGTGCTGAATTTTATTTATAGATTTGTGGATATTGAACCAGCCTTGAGACCCTGGGATAAAACCCACTTGGTCATGATGTATAATTTGTTTGATGTGTTGCTGGATTCTGTTTGTTAGGATCTTGTTGAATATTTTTGCATCAATATTCATTAGTGATATTCGTCTATAATTTTCTTTTCTTGTTGGGTCTTTTCCTGGTTTGGGGATCACGGTGATGTTTGCTTAATAGAACGTGTTGGGTAGTATTCCTTCTATTTCTATGTTTTGGAATAGGTACCAGTTCCTCTTTAAAGGTTTGGTAGAATTCTGACGTGAAGCCATCTGGTCCCGGGCTTTTCTTTTTAGGGAGATTTTGTATGGTTGATGCTATTTCAGAACTTGATATAGGAAACGTTCAACGTTTCCACTTGATTCTGGCTAAGTCTTGGAAAGTGACATGCTTCCAAATATTGGTCAATTTCCTTCAGATTTTCATATTTCTGAGAATAAAGTTTCTTATAATGTTCATTAGGGATTTTTTGAATTTCTGAGGAGTCTGTTGTTATTTCGTCTTTGTCATTTCTGATTGATAAAATTAGAGATTTTACTCTTTTTTTTCCTGGTTAGGTTAGCCAAAGGTTTATCTATTTTATTGACCTTTTCAAAAAACCAACTTTTTGATTTCTTGATCTGTTGTATAATTCTTTTGTTTTCCATTTCATTTAATTCTACTCTAATTTTGGTTATTTCTTTTCTTCTACTGGGTTTGGGGTTGGAATGTTCTTCCTTTTCCAGTTGCTTGAGATGTCCCATTAAGTTGTTAACTTCCTCTCTTTCCATTATCTTGAGGAAGGCTTGCAGTGCTTTAAATTTCCCTCTTAGGACTGCCTTTGTGTTATTCCAGAGGTTCTGATTATTCAAGTCTTCATTGTTGTTTTGTTCCAAAAATTTGGCAATTTCCTTTTTAATCTCATCTCTGACCCAGCTATCATTCAGCATAAGGTTATTTAACTTCCAAGTTTCTGTATGAGTATTCAGATTCCTGTTGTTACTGAGTTCAACGTTTATTCCAAGGTGGAATAATTTCTATTCCTTTAAATTTACTTGGTTAGACTTGTGACCTAAGGTGTGATCGATTTTGGAGTATGTTCCATGGGCTGATGAGATTGTGTTTTCAGTTTTGTTGGAATGTAATGTTCTGTAGATGTGTGTTAAATCCAAATGTTGGGTGATTAGGTTTAAATCTAAAATTTCTTTGCCAAGCTTCTTTTTATTTATTTATTTATTTATTTATTGTTAAATCATGCTGTGTACGTTTGTGCAATCAAGGGGTACAATGTGCTGGTTTCATAGATAATCCGAAATATTCTCATCAAACTGTTCAACGTAGCCTTCATGGCATTTTCTTAGTTATTGTATGTAGACATTTTTATTCTGCATTAGTAGGTTTCACCTGTACCCATTCTAATATTCACCTTAGGTGTGGCCCAACCATTACCCTCCCTCCACCCTGACTTGCCCCCTTCCTTCCCCTCTCTTGGCCATTTCCCCATATTCTTGTGCTATAGTTGGGTTATAGCCTTCATATGAAAGCTATAAATTAGCTTTGCTAAGAAGAATATGTTCCAGCTCCAGCCATGTAAGCATGAAAGAGGTAGAGTCTCCATCTTTCTTTAAGGCTGCATAATATTCCAAGGTATACATGTACCACAATTTGCTAGTCTATTCGTGGGTCAGTGGGCACTTGGGCTTCTTCCATGATTAGGAATTATGAATTGGGCTGCAGTAAATATTCTGGTACAGATGTCTTTGTTGTATTGTGATTTTTGGTCTTCTGAGTATATACCTAGTAGAGGAATTATAGGATCAAATGGCAGGTCTATTTTCAGATCTCTAAGTATTCTCCAAACATCCTTCCAAAAGAAACGTATTAGTGTGCATTCCCACCAGCAGAGTAGAAGTGTGCCCTTTTCTCCACATCCAGGCCAACATCTGTGGTTTTGAGATTTTGTTACGTGAGCTACTCTTACTGGAGTTAGGTGATATCTCAAAGTAGTTTTGATTTGCATTTCTCTGACGATTAAGGATAATGAGCTTTTTTTCATGTGTCTGTAGATTGTGCATCTGTCTTCTTTAGAGAAGTTTCTCTTCAAGTCCTTTGCCTGCCCTGAGATGGGATCACTTGTTCTTTTCTTGCTTATACTTTTGAGTTCTCTGTGGATTCTGGTTATTAAACCTTTGTCAGAGACATAACCTGCAAATATTTTCTCCCATTCTGAGTGCTGTCTACTTGCTTTACTTACTATGTTCTTGGCTGTGCAGAAGCTTTTTAGTTTGATCAGATCCCAGTAGTGTATTTTTGATACTGCTTCAGTTGCCTGGGGAGTCCTCCTCATTAAATATTCACCCAGGCTGATTCCTTCAACAGTTTTCCCCACACTTTCTTCAAGCATTTTTATAATTTCATGTCTTAAGTTTAAATCTTTTATCCAGTGAGTGTCTATCTTAGTTAATGGTGAAAGGTGTGGGTCCAGTTTCAGTCTTTTACAGATCGCCAGTCAGTTCACCCAGCACCATTTGTTAAATAGGGAATCTTTTCCCCACTGAATATTTTTAATTGGCTTCTCAAAGATCAAATAACGGTAAATAGCTGGATTCATCTCTAGGTTCTCTATTCTGTTACATCTACCTCTCTGTTTTTGTGCCAGTACCATGCTGTTTTGATCACTATTGATTTATACTACAATCTGAGGTCTGGTCGCATGATTCCTCCTGCTTTGTTTTTATTTCTGAGTAATGTTTTGGCTATTTGAGGTTTTTTCTGATTCCATTTAAAACGAAGTATTATTTTTTCAAGATCTTTAAACTATGACAATGGAGCTTTAATAGGAATTGCATTAAAATTATATATTGCTTTAGGTAGTATTGACATTTTAATGATGTTGATTCTTCCCAGCCTTGAGCATGGTATGTTTTTCCATTTGTTAACATCTTCAGCTATTTATTTTCTTAACGTTTCATAGTTCTCTTTATAGAGATCTTTCACGTCCTTTGTTAGATAAACTCCCAAATATTTCATCTTCTTTGGCACTACTGTGAAAGGAATAGAGTCCTTGACTGTTTTTTCGGCTTGGCTGTTGTTGGTATATGTAAAGGCTACAGATTTATGGTTGTTGATTTTGTATCCTGAGACATTGCTGTATTCCTTGATCACTTCTATAAGTTATGTAGTAGAATCCCTAGTGTTTTCCAGATACACGATCATGTCATCTGAGAAGAGTGAAAGTTTGATCTCTTCTGACCCTATGAGGATACCCTTAATCGCCTTTTCTTCCCTAATTGCAATGGCTAAAACTTCCACTGCAATGTTAAAGAGCAATGGAGACAATGGGCAACCTTGCCTGGTTCCTGATCTAAGTGGAAATGATTTCAATTTAACTCCATTCAATACGATATTGGCTGTGGGTTTGCTGTAGATGGCCTCTATCAGTTTAAGAAATGTCCCTTCTATACCAATTTTCTTAAATGCTCTGATCATGAAGGGATGCTGGATATTATCAAAAGCTTTTTCTGCATCAATTGAGAGTATCATATGGTCTTTATTTTTTAGTTTGTTTATGTGCTGAATTATACTTATAGATTTACGTATATTGGACCAACCTTGAGAGCCTGGGATAAATCCCACTTGGTCATGGTGTATAATTTTTTTGATAGGTTGTTGGATTCTGTTTGTTAGGATCTTATTGAGGATTTTTGCATCAATATTCATTAGTGATATTAGTCTATAATTTTATTTTCTTGTTGGATCTTTCCCTAGTTTAGGGATCAAGGTGATGTTTGCTTCATAGAATGTGTTCGGTAGTATTCCTTTTTTTTCTATATTTTGGAAGAGATTTAGTAATATAGGTACTATTCCTTCTTTGAAGGTTTGGTAGAATTCTGACCAAATGGTAAAGCCATCTGGTCCTGGGCTTTTCTTTTTAGGGAGATTTTGTATAGTTGATGCCCTTTCAGAACTTGATATAGGCCTGTTCCACATTTCCACTTCATTCTGGCTAAGTCTTGGTAGCTGGCATACTTCCAAGTATTGGTTGATTTCTTTCAGATTTTTATATTTCTGAAAGTAAAGTTTCTTGTAATATTCGTTAAGAATTTTTTGAATTTCTGAGGGATCTGTTGTTATTTCATCCTTACCATTTCTGATTGATGAAATGAGAGATTTTACTCTTTTTTTCCTGCTTAGGTTGCCCAAAGGTTTATCTATTTTATTGACCTTTTCAAATTTTGATTTATTGATCTGTTGTAAAATTCTTTTGTTTTGAATTTCATTTAATTCTGCTCTAATTTGGTTATTTCTTTTCTTCTACTGGGTTTGGGGTTGGAGTGTTCTTCCTTTTCCAGTTGCTTGAGATGTCCCAGTAAGCTATTAACTTCCTGTCTTTCCAATTTCTTGAGGAAGGCTTGCAGTACTATAAAGTTCCCTCTAAGGATTCCCTTTGCAGTATCCCAGAGGTTCTGATAATTCATGTCTTCATTGCTGTTTTGTTCCAAAAATTTGGTGATTTCCTTCCTAATCTCATCTATAACCCATCTATCCTTCAGCATAAGGTTATCTAGCTTCCATGTTCTTGTATGGGTACACAGATTCCTGTTGTTATTGACTTCAACTTTTATTCCATGATGGTCTGAGAAGATGCAAGGAATAATTTCTATTTTTTTAAATTTGCTGAGGTTAGTTTTGGGCCCAGGATGTAGTCAATTTTGGAGTATGTTCCGTGAGCTGATGAGAAGAATGTGTATTCAGTTTGTTTGGAATGAAATGTTCTGTAGATGTCTGTTAAGTCCAGATGTTGAATGGTTAAGTTTAAATCTAAGATTTCTTTGCTTAGCTAATTTTTGGAGTATCTATCCAACACTGCTAAAGGGGTGTTAAAATATACAACTACTATGGAACTGGAGGAAATCAAGTTGCTCATGTCTGTTAGAGTTTCTCTTATAAATTGAGGTGCGTTCTGGTTGGATGCATAAATATTAATAATTGAAATCTCATCATATTGAGTATTACCTTTAACAAATATGAAGTGTCCATCCTTATCCTTCCTTATTTCAGTTGGTTTAAAGCCTATTGCATCTGCAAATAGGATTGCAACGCCTGCTTTTTTCTGCTTTCCATTTGCCTGGAGTATAGATGACCATCCCTTCACCTTGAGTCTATATTTGTCTTTTAATGTAAGATGCAATTCTTGTATGCAGCAGATATCTGGCTTGAGTTTTTGTATCCAGTCAGCCAACCTGTGCCTCTTTAGAGGACAATTTAAACCATTTGCATTAACTGAGAATGTTGATAAGCCTTTCAAGAGTCCGGTGGACATTTTTAATACTTTTGCGACTATGGAAGTTCGAATTTGATCAAAATTTTCTGGGTGGGTTTACTTTTGTGGTGGAGGATTACGCTGGTCTTTATGGAGGATAGCTCTGAGAGTATCCTGGAGAGCTGGTTTAGTTATGGCAAATTTCTTCAACATGTGAATGTCATTGAAGTATTTAATTTCTCCATCATAAATGAAACTCAGTTTAGCTGGATACAGGATCCTGGGTTGAAAGTTAATTTGTTTTAGGATATTAAAATCAATGACCATCCTCTTCTAGCTTGAAAGGCTTTAGCAGAGATATCTGCAGTTATTCCAATATTCTTGCCCTTGTAGGTGATAGTTTTCTTTCATCTGGCTGCTTTCAGAATTTTGTCCTTCATATTAACTTTAGTGAAATTGATTATGATGTATCTGGGGAATGTCTTATTTGGGTTGAGTCGTGCTGGAGTTCTGAGACTATCTGTTATCTGAATTTCAGAATCTCTTGGCATGGTCTGGAAAGTTCTCCTTCATAATCTCATGGAGAAGAGACTCTGTGCCTTGTGAAGCCACTTTGTTGCTTTCGGGGATCCCTATAAGACGAATATTAGTTTTCCTTGAATTATCCCAGAGCTCTCT
The DNA here is from genome assembly GCF_027406575.1 of Nycticebus coucang. Taxonomy (NCBI): domain Eukaryota; kingdom Metazoa; phylum Chordata; class Mammalia; order Primates; family Lorisidae; genus Nycticebus; species Nycticebus coucang. The sequence continues at coordinate 44,068,985 of NC_069801.1, read as the reverse complement.
GAGAGAGTGATCTGTTTTTGCCCTCCATTTCTCTTCCTCTCTGAGAGTTTGGAATTGTGCCATCAGGCCACTGTCCTCCTGTAGTTCCCCAGCTGCAGGCTTGTGGAAAATGAGTAGGCACTCTCGGAAGCTGAGTTTGCCATCAAAGTCCTCTTCCACCTCCTTGATCATGCTCTTCAGGCCCAAGTGTGTCTGCGGGCCCCCAGTTTCTCCATCATCAGCTTCAGCTCCATCAGGACAATGAAGCCATCTCGCCCAGCATCATACAGTTTGAACATGCTCTCCAGATCCTTGATGAGGCAGCAGCTGAACTCTGGGAACTTGGAGTAGGGATGGAAGACCTTGCAGCAGTGGTGCCGTGCCACACCCTCATTTATGTCCAGCCTGTGGCTCAGCTGGGCGCTCAGCTTGGCGTCAGCGCTGGCCATGGATGCCTGGGTGGGTGGCACGGTCTCCAGCCCGAGCTCCAGGGCTGGGGTGGCAGGGGAAGCCGGCTGCGGACCGCCCTCCTCTGCCTCCTTGAGCTACAGCCGGTGCAGCATCTTGCATGCCAGCTTCTCACTGGCCATGACTGCAGATCGGAGGACACGGGGACCCGGGACCCAGCTCAGGGACGGAGTGGGCGGTGCGCTCCTAGCGGGCTCATGGCTCTCGTACACTCCACCGAGGCTGCAGGGACAAGGCGATTGGGCGGAGCCTGCTCAGCTTCTTATTGGAGTATCTATCCAGCACTGCCAAAGGAGTGTTAAAATCTCCGACTATTATGGAGCTCAGGGAAATCAAGTTGCTCTAACTCTGTTAGAGTTTCTCTTATAAATTGAGGTGCATTCTGGTTGGGTGCATAAATATTAATAATTGAAATCTCATCATATTGATTATTACCCTTATCAAATATGAAGTGCCCATTCTTATCCTTCCTTACTTTTCTTGTTTTAAAGCCTATTGTATCTGCGAATAGAATTGCAACACCTGCTTTTTTCTGATTTCCATTTGCCTGAAATATGGATAACCATCCTTTCGCCCTGAGTCTATATTTATCTTTTATGGTATGATGAGATTCTTGTATGCAGCAAATATCTGGCCTGAGTTTTTGTATCCAGTCAGCCAACCTATGCCTCTTTAGAGGACAGTTTAAGCCATTCACATTAATGGAGAATATTCATAAGTCTGGTAAAATTTTGGGTATTGAGTTTTTTGAAAGTCCTGTGGACATTTTTAATCCTTTTGCCACTGTGGAAGTTGGAGTTTGATCAAAAGTTTCTGAGTGAGTTTTCTTTTGTGGTAGAGGATTGGGCTGGTCATTATGGAGGATAGGTCTGAGAATATCCTGAAGAGCTGGTTTGGTTATGGCAAATTTCTTCAACATGTGAATGTCATTAAAGTATTTAATTTCTCCATCATGAATGAAACTCAGTTTAGCTGGATACAGGATCTGGGGTTGAAAGTTATTTTGTTTTAGGAGATTAAAAGTCAGTGACCACCCTCTTCTGGCTTGAAAGGTTTCAGCAGAGAGATCTGCAGTCATTCTAATATCCTTCCCTTTGTAGGTTATGATTTTCTTACATCTGGCTGCTTTCAGAATTTTCTTCATCATATTAACTTAGTGAAGTTAATTATGATGTGCCTGGGGGATGTCTTATTCGGGTTGAGTCATGCTGGGGTTCTGAAACTGCTATCTGAGTTTCAGAATCTCATGACATGTCTGGAAAATTCTCTTTCATAATTTCATAGAGAAGAGCCTCTGTGCCTTGAGAAGCCACTTCATCACTTTCAGGGATTCCAATGAGGCGGATATTAGCCTTCTTCGAATTATCCCAGAGCTCTCTAAGAGAATCATCCATTTGCTCTCCATTTCTCTTCCTCTTTCAGAGTTTGGGAGCATTCAAAAGCTTTGTAATCAATGTCAGAAATCCTTTCTTCTGCTTGCTGCACTCTGTTACTGAGGGATTCTACTGTATTTTTCAGATCTTTGAGGGCTGCAAATTCTTGCTTCAATGTGTCAAAATCTTTGGTGGTTTTGTCTTTAAATTCATTTAATTCTTGAGACAACATTTGAATTGCTCCTCAAATTTCTAATTCCAACTTTTCCTCCATTCTATTAATCTTGTTTGCAATCCAAATTCTGAATTCGATTTCTGACATCTCAGCCATCTGTTTATGAATGGGATCTTCAGTTACATCTGCCATATCTTTCCTTGAGGGGGTTTATCTACTCTGTTTATTCATGTTACCAGAGTTTTTCCACTGATTCCACCCCATGATTATTTGACACCATTTGTCTAGGTGAGTGGATAAAGAAAAGTTGGGTTCGGGGCTCCGGGAATAGTGATTAACCAGCCCTTTGCCTAAAATCTGGGACTGGTGTCTGCACCTTTTACCCTGGAGCTTTGCCGAGAACCCATAAAGTGCTATGACCTGAGAAACTGGGGACCTGCTTCATGTGGTGGGGCTAAGTGGCTCTGTCTTTTTTTCAGCTGTCTGACCCTAGTGAAACAATTACTCTGGGTTGAAGTCTCAGCTGTGGAGAAATACCAGCAATTAAGTCACACACCCCCACCACCACACACACACACAAACACACACACACACACACAGAGGCAACAATTGGAAAAGGAAAATCAAACCTTCCTACAAATACACACCCAGGGTACCACTTGGATAGTCCTCAGGTGATTGGCTCGGTTCAAAAGGTCCAAATCAATTGTCTCAGTCAGCCCCTGCCTCAGGTGGGAGAGTTTAAATGTCTCTGGCAACTAGATCACAGGGATCTGATGACAACTCAAATATGACTTGCTCCACTGCTCCATGAGGTCAGGAGGACCCACCCAGCTAATAGATTAGTCTGGAAAGGTTGATGCCTCTTTCCCCACCTTGCACCTCTGTCACACCCAGTCACTGATAACCCCACAGGGCTGTGAACCAATTGCCTCCAATGAGCAGATACTCCAGGTGTTTGCACCTGCCTGAATCACAAGGAAATCTATGGCTCCTCAGCAGGCCGCTGCTTTCTGCCACTATGCGGCAGGGGGAGGTGAGGCCTGACAACCTTGGGTGCTTGATGGAGGCTGGGGCTGTTCACTCAGTTCCAGACCCACCCCTGATTGATGTTACTGACAGAACAGAACAACTTTGCAGAATTTGTTTCTGTCCCTGCTAAATTCCCCTGCAGAAGAGAAGCTGTTTTGAGTTCACAGAACCTGTTCCTCAGGCCCTGTATGTGCCACTATCCAGTCTCAGCTATAGTTTGTATTCGCAGCACAGTTACCTGTCAGTTCCAGCCTCTGCCTGCCCTCCTTGTTTAGGCTGATGATCCTCTGGGGGCCGGGTGTGTCTTAGGCTCAGTAAAGCAGTCCTCTGGGTCAGCCCCGCCATGGGGAATCAGCCAGCTCTGTGCTAGTGCCCATGTTCCACCAAGGCCAGTACCATCTCAGTCAAACCCTTTACTCACAGGGCCTGCATTTCCGTCCCAGATCTGTTCCACCAGTGGTTGCCACCTGAGAAGATGCCCAGCCTCCTCTGGTTGCCCAGAGAGACAGGGGGTGTGATTCTGGAATATCCAGGGGTGAGCCCTATCATTGTCAAAAATGGCTGCTGCTCTGTGCCTGGGGGCACCGCTGCTCCTGTGTGGTTCCCTTGCAGACAACCATCCTCTCCTCACTCCCGTGCCACAGAATCAGCACTGACCAGCAGCAGTTCAGGCTCTGTCCACACCCAAGAATCTGGACTCCTGGTGGACAGGCCTCCAGACCTCAAAGTGAGAGTGGAGGGCAGTCCTGGGAGCTCAGAATTGCAGTAGAGAATATATACAGTTTTACACAGTTTTATGCCTGGCAGGAGAGTGCCATGGCACCCTAGTAGCGGAAGCAGGTCCAGTTTTTAGAGGGTCTCTCCCGTGGAGTTTAATGGGAGGACTTTTGAACTCTGCTCATTTGTTTATGGGGTACTCCGAGCCGTTCTCATGGGGAAGGGGACTCTGTCCACTTGGTGATGGATTTTGTACCTTTTGTTTGTGTGCTTGGGGTCGCAGCTCACCTCAGCAGGGTTGATGTGCATTCTTCAATCTTCTCTCTTGGTGCAGCTCTAATCCAATAGGTTACTTGCTAAATTTCTGTCCTTTAATTCTTCTGGACAGGAGCCTCTGTGGAAAGCTGGCTTCAGTCAGCCATCTTGTCTCTGCCCCCTACATCTAGACTTTTCCAACGGACATTCACTCCTCCTGCCTCAAGGCCTTTAGTGCTACCCCAAGGAGTTTGTCAAAGGGCTGCAGGCCCATTTGACATACAAGAAAACTGAGGCTATTGTCAGGGAAGCTGCTTGATCACAGGCTGAAGGGGAGACTCAGAACCTTGGCAGGAGCCTGGGTCTTCTGTCCTCAATAGCACTAAGTCGGGGCCAGAACAGGAAGGGCCTGTTCATGGCTGTGTTGTCCATATCTCTTCCTGTTAGCCTCCCAAACATGGCTGTGTACCTCCTAGCCTTTGCACTTGCTGTTCCCTACCTGGAACACACCACCCTTACCCCTTATCCCCGCCCCCAGGCAACCCACTCCCATCCTCACCTGGCTAGCTCTTATCCCACGCTGCAGCTGGCAATGCCCCCACCAGGGAGTCTGCCCACACTGAAGGCTGGCATGCATGCCTCCTGTGGGCCCCTCAATCTCCTGTGCTTGCTTTAGCATCAGACTTAGTACCTGGGTCCTGAGAGCCTGACCTTGGAGGACATTACTTTTTACCACTGTCGGGTAAGATAGGCACTCAGTTGGTGATTGGTAAACAAATGAAATGAGCAGGTGGGGAAAGAAAGGGAAAGAGGAAGGGCAGAGACCCCATTAGGGTCTCTGAAGTCAAACAAAAACCTTCCCCCACAGACTCTGAGAGCTCGAGGAGCCCACGGGCATTATGCAGCCCAATCCGCCCTCTTACACAGTAAGAAAGGGAGGGCATTAGCCAGTACCTAAGTGTCCAAGGCCTCAGAGTGAGTATAGTGGATGCTGGACTGGACCTTGCTGGCATTCCCCGCCCAGTGATCTTTCCCAATGATCCTCAGATGAGACTCCAAGAACTATGACAGGCCAGCAAGATGAAGGTCTTGTGCTGGGGGACCTCCTAGGGAGTCTTGAAACCAGCAATGAGACTGGCCAGGCCAGAGGGCTGCAAGGTCTGTCCCTCTGCTCTGGCCATCGTGAGGTCCCAGCTTGGCTCCATCTGCTGGGAGCATCTGTGTTCCCGAAGGACTTGTCAGCTTTCTGTTCTCCTAAACCTCCCCAGGGCTGTCAGCATTCTGACCTTCAGCTTCCACCTGTCATCGCCTGTCACAGGCAATTAGAGGAACAGAGGAGGCATTTTCCCCTAGGGTCTGGGATGAACAGTGAACGGGAGGGGAGAGTACTGCCCTAGTGAGTGGGGCCGCAGGGCAGAGCCACAGCTGGGAGGGCCCCAGGGGCCCTGGGCAAGCACCCAGCCTCCCTGCTCTGCCCACATCAACCAGGTGGAGGAGACCAAGACCAAGGAGGCAGAAGGGCATCTGTGGGTGCTGACTCCCAGCAGCGACTGAGACTGAGTCCAGTCACTGGCCTCCCCTGTGCCCTCGGACCTTGTGCCTGCATCCCAAGGAAGGAGGCTGATTTCCACTCTTACGGGCCCTGGACTAAACTGATTCATTTCTTTATTGACAGTGTCTAGCACAAAGCTGGTTGCAGAACAGGTGTGTCATGAATGTTCATTGCATGAGTGAGGAGTGGGTGGGGGCATGAGATGGAAACAAGCCCTGCCCTCCCCCTCCAGACACCTCTGCAGGGTTCAGTTCTGTGTTGGTACCTCCTTCAGGCCACTGTCAGTGTCTGCTGGACCCTATAATCAGTGGGGTTTTTTTGGTCTCCCCCGAAAGGATCTTACCCCTCAATCAATCCTCAGTGTCCATCCCAGGACCTGGGCCATAGGGTGTGCTCAGTAAATGGTGGATAGAAGAATATATGAATTCTGGGGTCCAGCAGCATGTGCAGAGCCTGCGCAGGGCAGTGGTGGTGCAGTCTTTGCCCTGTGGGATCCTGGGGAACAGACCCACATGGACACACCTGACTCCCATGCTAAGGGAGGGAGGCCTTATGAAGATGAACTGTTGATTGGCTGGAGACCTGAGGGCTTTGGGGAGCTGGCCTTGTTTGACACCTGGATGCCTGGAGAGTCAGAGGTGTCCAGTGGTGGGAGGCACTAGGAGCCCTTACTGCAGGCCACTGTTCCCTATAATCCTCACAAACCCTGAAGCTTGCTATTCCAACCATTCCTACCTTACAGATGAGGAAACTGAGGCATGGGGAGATACAGCTAGTGAGCAGCAGAGCCTGGATTGGACCCAGGCAGGGTGGCACCAGGACCACTCTTGTCCCCTGTGCCACGCTGCCTCTCAGGGCATCTGGGGCCTTGACTCTGATCACTGGTGCAGATAAACACTGGGATGGCCCGGCTGTCCATGGTGGCTGGTGGCCTGGCATGTGGCTGAGCCTGTGCTGTCTCTTGTGTTCCAGGTCACTTTTTGGGAAACAACACAGTCATAGACATCCTGCGGCAGGCAGGGCTGGAGGTGGACCACACACCTGCAGGGGAGGCCATCCAGAGGTGAGCAGCGGAGCCTCTGGGGTGTCTTGGGGCTGACTGGCCCTGCCTGGCCACATGCCTCCTACTCAGACCTAAGGTGTGGGGCCATGAAGAAACCTCTGGTGAGGTGGGGCCATAAGGGGCAGGTATGACCAGGCACCACGAGTGGAGAGGCTGGACTGGAGGCAGGAGATGGGGAAGGAGGTTGATGAGTCATGTGACCAGAGGTACCCACAGGGCCAAGGCATGGCAGTGGGTGCAGCATTCAGATTGGAGGAATGCTTAGGATTGAAGACGGGTGGGTTAGGGTTGGGGGGAGTGAAGCCTGGAGGACTGGGTGGCTGCCCCTGGCCCTCAGTGGAGATGGAGGTGAGGGAAGATGAGCAGCTGCCTGGCCTCTCCCTTGGGTCGAGCCTTCTCCTTCGCTGCCTCCAGCCATGCCCGCCCCCTTGGCTTTCCTGCCAGGCCCATCCACTGTGCTCAGGGAGCTGCCGCAGCCCTACTCTATTCCTGTGGTGTTTCCTGTATGCCCCCCATAGTCTGGGAGCTGCCCGAGGACAGGGACCAGCTCAAAACTTCTGCTGGTCCACAGTGCCAGCACCATCACCAGGCTGGGTAGGTCGGAAGTGTCACTGAGAGCTGGCTCAGGTTCTGGACAGCCTGGGGGATTCAGTGTGGCCCATGCCCCAGCCATAATAGAGGAACCTTCCTTATCAGCCTGCAGGGCAGCCACAGTATTATTCCAGCCCCCATCCCTGACATCAGAAAACCCAGAGTTTGAAAGAAGCTTGAGTAATCATAGCCAATATTTATTGCTGCTCGCATTGTACTGGGCTCTAAGTGTTTTTAACTTGCAGTCCTCACAACAACCCTGCATGGTAGGATCTGTGAGTAACCCCTTACCACTGAGAAGTCAGAGACCCAGAGGGGTCAAGTCACTTGCAGAAGGACACAGTGTAAGTGGTGGTGTGGCTCTGAGGCCTGCCTGGGCTCCTAGCCACACCTTTTACTCATTCTGGAGGTGGAGTGGGGTGGGGACTTCAGAAAGGCCAAGACTTTGCTCTTCAGAGACAAGGCCTGGGTCACCTAGAGAAAGGCAAGGCTTATGGGGTCCTACAGAGCACTGAGCCACCAACTTCCTAGCTCTTCTCTGGCTCTATGGCACTTCCAGAGGATCTTATAAGCCCGCACATTGGGGCTCCATCCCAGCCTCCCATCTCTTCTCATCTTCTGAATCAAAATGACAACACTGCTCTTCCTGCCTAAACTATTTGAGCCCAGCACAAATCAGTTTGTATCAGGGACCAGGTGAGGGGGGGAGCAAGTGTCTGACAGATGGGGGTTCCAAGGTAGCCTCGGAGACAAGGCATTCCTAAGTTCCCCTCTCTCCCGTCGCAATACCCCTCGCCCTCATCTTGGAATCCCCAAGGACCTTCCCCTTGAAGCCATTGTGTCTGGCCAGACCAGGGCAGGAGAGGAGAGGCAGGCTGGCTGGTGAGGCTGGGGAACTTCTTATTCATCTCGGAGCCCAGGCATTAGAGCAGGGGGCTCCTGCGACTCCCCTGCAGGCTCTCTCTGAGGGCTCTCAGCCTTAGTCTGCTGCACGGGGAGCAGGAGAGCTGACGGGGTAGGGGCGACAGGGGTGCTGAGGAGGCTCCAACAATAAAAGCTGGCCCTGGCCACAGGTGCTTCCTGGGTCTCTCTTTTTGTCTGACTGTTTTAAACGATCTCTCCAGCAGCTGCGCATCTCCCGGCAGCCTGGATCCTAGGAATCTGAGGGTTGCCATGGGAGCTGAGGCAGCAGAGGCTGAGAGAATGCCCTTTATTCCATCAAGAAGGGGAAGCTCCTCGCCCATCGTGCAGCAGGAGAGTAGACTGGGAAGGCAGGCCACTGCTGTCTTGGGTACTACCTCATCGCTCAGACACAATTCCCAAGCCATTCCCTATCCTCTTCCCAGGGTCAGAGGGCCCCCAAAAGGAATTCTCTTGGGACAACAGAAAGGAAAGACTCAAAGGGAGAAAAGTAGAGGATGTTCCCAGGCTAAGAGGCGCATGTGTGTAACTCTGAATGGGATGTCACAAATGGCATTTTAGTGCCTGCCTGACAGCCAGGTCTATTTTCTTGTTGGCCAACATCAAAGAGAGGCTTATTGTGCCAGGCACTGTACTCAGACCTCATGTCATACATCCTCATGACAACAAAGCAGGTGGTATTATTACTCCGTTCTGTAGCCAGCTGCTGCCGAGCTGATTGAGTCACTTGCTCTTAGTCGCATGGTCTTACATTTCAGGGCTAGGCTTTGAGCATACATCAGTCTACCTCCAGCTTGGTCTCTGAGTCCTTAAGGCTGTCCTGCTTCCCCTGAGAAGGTACATGGTAAATGTGTTGTTGCGGTGGTTGCTGCAGTACCCCTGTTTTCCAGAGCAAAAGACTGAGGCACAGCAAAGTTAGGAACTCACCTAAAGTCTCCACACCACAATTGTTGAACGATTGAGACCCCAACCAAGATCATACATGCCCCACAGACCTGCCCAGGGCTTGCTCCCTCACCTCCTGCCAGTCTGGGCTCAAATGTCACCTGCCAGTGATCAGACCACCTTCCCCTGCCATCACGCCCCAATCCATGCTCTCACACCTGCTTTATTTCGTCCTTGGCACTTGTCACCACCTGCCATCCTCTGTTTCACTCTCTGTCTTCCGCATCGGAATACAAGCTCTGGAGGGCAGAGGTGATGTCTGTTTCCGTTGTGCTGACACCTGCCTCCTAGGCAAGGTCTGGAGCAGGGGAGGGGCTCAGTAGATACTTACTGACTAAATACATGAAAGGATGAGTCAAAGCTCCATCTCTCAGCTCCAAAACATGGCCCTCCCGGGTTACTGTCACCAGGCCCGGCACCCTGGTATCTTCTCCTGCCATGACAACTCTCACACTGGGTTGTACCCCCTGCCACACGAACGGCACGCTCCAACGTGCGTGCTCCGTGTGCTCCCTTCCAGCCCTGCTGCCCGGAGCCCAGCGCCCACTCCTGAGGGGACCTCGACCAGCCCAGCCCCGGCAACTCCAGCCACTGCCATCCCCACAGTGCCCTCAGCGACCCCCACAGCCCTGCCGGAGGAGGAGGAGGACCCAGCCCTGTCCCCACACCTCCTGCTCCCTGACAGCCTCAGCCAGCTGGAGGAGTTTGGCCGGCAGAGGAAGTGGCACAAGAGGCAGAGCACGCACCAGCGGCCCCGCCAGTTCAACGACCTCTGGGTCCGCATCGAGGACAGGTGAGTGAGAGGCAGGTCTTCCCGGGGTGCCTGCACCTGGCGGCCTACCTGGGGTCCCCTCAGCGGGGCATGCTTTCGCCAGGCCAGGCCGACCCTGAGGAAGCTTGGCAGGTGGGGATCTGTGGGGAAGCTACAGGGCTGGTTCCTGCCGTTCACAGAGGAGCTCAATGTCATCTTGCAGGGTTTATACAGCACATTCGCATCTGATCTTTCTGTTTTCTCAAAACAAGAGAAAGGATAATTCTCTTCATTTGAAAGAAGCTTCCTATAGGTCAGCGGTTCTCAACCTATGGGTCGAGACCCACAGGAACTGTATTAAAGGGCTGCGGTTGGAAGGTTGAGAACCACTGCTCTAGGTGCAGTAGACAGAAGTCTGCTTTGCGTTTTGCTTTCCTGGGATGCCCCTGGTGTGTGCAAAGTGGGCTCCAGTTGTCCCATGGACTGGAGGTGAAACTTGGAGAAAATGGAGCAGCCTGGCTATGCCAAAAGGCCAGGGGTTCCCTGGGCCTTGGAGGCCTGGGTAGATGAGGCCATGGCAAGGAGGCTGCAGCAGGGACCCTGTTCTGCAAGAGAGTTGGGACAGATAGTGACCAAGCCCTTGATACTGTGAGCTCTGTCTTGCAAGTGGATGGGAAACTTGTGATAAACCTGGTTGAAATGGGCAGGCACAAAAATTATTCTAATGTACTAAGACCCCTCTGTCTTCTTCCTATATACTCCTCCAACAGTTTACACCACCTCCCTTGCCTGTTTGTCACCAAAGCTCCTGCCATCCCCAGGATGCTGTTTTTATGCCTTGGCCTAAAGGTTTCAAAACAGAGCAGTCTCTCTAGATTCCATTTTAGGGCAGGAATGTCCACATTTGGGGAACAGTGATGCCAGAGCACTGGCAATGATACAGGGTGTAAGTGAAATGGTGGCCCAGCCCTGGACATGGCTCTCCCAGTACTGGGCCCTGGGAGTCTCAGAGTCTACATATGGATCCTTTAAAGATCACCATCCAGGACATTCCTTAGCAAACCTGAAGAGAATCACATTGGGTACTTGTTCAATAAACAAATTTCCAGGTCCTGCTGCAGACCTCGTGGATCAGAATCTGCAGGACAGAGGCCTGGGAATCCGGATGTTGAAAAATGTGCAGCTGGAGATTCTTCTGGGCACTGGGAAACACTGACTCAGCTCTGCCTTTATAAATGGTGAAAGAGTGGGAGAGGGCTTGCCCAGGGTCACAGGAGGAGTCAGGGGCTGCCTCTTGCACTTTGCACTTCATGAATTCCCTACAGCCAGGTCTCTGAGCCATTGACAAAAGGTGCATGTCGTCCAGCCCACTGTCATGAAGTGCATGGTAAGCACTTACCCTGTCCGGCAAGTAAGAGGAGAGCTTATTGATCCTTGGGCTTTGGTCTCAAAGTGCCTGACTTGGGTTACTGGGATACGTCCTTCTGCAGAGCCCTCACAGCCCTGCCTTGCCAAGGCAGAGGCGTTGCTATAGATATATTGGCTATGACACATTTAGGTCATGCACCCAGCATGGGCACCCCTGTCCAACTGGGAGCGAGGGCGTAGAGTTACCAAGAACAACATCCTTCAGCAGCGGGAAGGGCTTGCAGGCTGCTAGGGAGGCTCAGGGCAAATAAAGGTGCTGGCAGCCCATTAAGAGCTCCAATTAGGCGGGTCACTCAGAGCCCTGATCAACACGCCAGGAGACCAGGAGACGAGGCCAATGGTGGGGCCAACTCTTGGGGTGATAGGAGGCGGGCTGTCACCCCCAGCCACAGACTCCCCAACCCCTAACCATGTCTGAATGGTAAATTTCTGCAAATGACTCCAAAGGGCTTCCTTCTCACAACATGTAGTTCAGAAACACAGAGCCTGATTTCAGGAGAAGAAAATAGCTTTCATTGGCAAGAGAGGAGCCCCTTCTCCATCCCAACAGGTAAATAGAGGTTGGCAAACTTTCTTCCATCGGGTTAGGGTTGCAGAAGAAAGTTTCCTTGGACAGGCAGCTTGGTGGGTAAGTTTTTCGCTGCTTCTTGGGGAAGCAGGTCCTGAGGCCCTGAGCCCCCTGAGAGGCCCAGATGCAAAGTATGGCCTGTTGTTCCTGGGGGACTCACTGCACCCTCCTAGGGTCCCTAAGTTTCCTTTTTTCTGAGAGGGAACAGAGGAGACCTCCTGGGGGGTTACCTGGGGCCCATTTATAGCTCTTTTAACAAGACCACTTTCCTTAGAGCTTTAATTTCATTCCAACTTTTCTCATTTTCTACTCGTAACCCTCACTGGAGTTCCCCCTCCCCCGTCACCTTTGCCAGCACATCCAGCACCTGTGATCCTACAGCAGGATCCTCAGGGTCTCCTGGCCCTGAGTCTCACCCTCAGGCATCGCCCATCAGCCTGAGATCCTGCAAGTGCCTCTGCCACATACAAGGCCATCCCCTCCTCTCACCTCATCCAGCACCCTTGAACCTCACCAGGTTCCTCACTCCTCTCTCTCCTGGGGCTGGGGTGTCAGTGGACATTAGTCGAGTTCCCCCACTATACCAGGGACCCCTGTCCTTATACTGTCAGGAAGGTTTTACACAAGGAATAGACCTGGCAGATGAGGTAACTTGCCTGTGAGAGATCACACAGAGAGGTGTCCAGGCCAAGGGTCCCCATCATCATCCACCATCATGTGCCTACCCTTCCCGCCCTCTCTGGGGACCAGATCTGGGTTGGACTGCTCCAGGGTGCCAGAATGAATGGGAGAAGGAGGGAGAGAGCTCGGGATGCGGCCTGTGCATGCCTGACCCAGCACCACCTGGAGCAGGCTGGCCTCCCTCGCCCCTCATTACCCGAGATGTAAACACACACCAGAGGAAGTTTAGAGAAGCAGCAGCCCATGGCAGAATGATTTATGGGGACCCATGGAAAGGGCGGAGCATGTGTCTGAGCAATGGCAGAGCATTCCCCTAGATCTGAGAGCCAGAGGCAGGGCCAGACAGGGCCGTGACCAGGGGCAAGCCAGGACAGAGGTTATTCCTATGCAACAGGAGACCCATGGCAAGCCTTCACTTTCTCCTTCGATGCAGGTAGGGCCTTGACTGCTCTCTGGAGGTCATGCCAGCTCTTATTCTCCAAGTCCACACCTGGCTTGGGAAGGGGGGCATTGCATGAATGAGGGGCCAGGGGGCTGGGCATGACCCAAAGCAGGGCACAAAAATGTAACACAGAGCCTTGGTGGGTGCCACCAGGCAGAGGTGGGGCTGCAGGACACACATGCACCAGGGGTCCTTGCCCCCTGAGCCTGTTTCTCCTGAGGTTTGAGCAGGCAGCCAGGGCCTTTAAAGAGGGGCGGAGACACAGACTTCCTGCTCCTAGGGGTGGGGTGGCTCTGTGCACCTCCTGCTGGCCTGTTCTTTGTGCCCCCAGTTTCCCAAGATCTGGTTCCTCCCAGTGTGGCCAGGCCTTCTACTGGGAAGGTCAGGGATGGTCAGAGTCTCCACATGAGGCCCAGACTCCACTAAATTAGAGGCAAAAGATGCCCCATGAGAAATAGGAAGAAGAATCATCCAATGAGTAAAAACAGACAAATTCAGGAAGAGTACGGGTTCAAATCCAGCCCCTCTCCATACTTGCTTTGGGGTTTAGAGATCAAGAGAGATGGTGCTTGCAAGCTTTCAGCTGGCGTCAGACTCTAGTAAGTCTTAGTAATGGTGTGGCTTGTGCTGATGCCTGTGACTTTCAGTCTGTGCCCCAGCAGGAAGCTGCTCAGCCACTGGGTGGGTGCTGTGAACCCCCCATAGCTTACCAGGAACACGTTGGGCATGTGCCGTGTTTAGTGCTGGTGAGGGACAGGAGCAGGAAGAGTTTTAGGTCATAGCCAAGGGACAATTGGCTCCTAGTATGGTGCCACTGAGAAAGCCTTGGAGCCACAGTCCAGAGATTCTACCTCAGCTTTCCTAAGTGACCTTGGCAAGTCCCATCCCCTCTCTGGGCCTCAGTTTTCTATCCCAGGACAGACAGGCCCTTCCACTTCTGGTCTGCTATGAAGCTATTTGAAAACAGATAGTTTTCCAGATAGTCTGCCTTGTGTCCATGAAAGAATTGGTCAGAAGTTGTCTGATGAGCCCAAGGGAGAGGTGAGGACATCCCCAACCCAGTAGATGAGGTGTACACAGGTGTGGAGGCTTGTAGGGCCCTGGAGATCTGCAGCTGCAGGCAAACTGAATGCTTTGGACCTCTGCAGCTGACCTGCTTGGCCCAAAGAGGCCGAGGCCCAGACCAGAATCACAACAGGATCCTCTAGCCCGATCACATCGAGGTCTCCATCACCTAGGCTCTATGTGCTTCAAACTCAGCCTCCCTATGTCTCCTTGAAGCACCAGCCTTGCTTCTCTGTGCTTTCCGCTTGGGCCTCCACTTTAGACCTGACTCTGACTTGTGCTGCTTAGAAACATTTTAAAGTCCTTCACTACAGAAATGGGGAAACTGAGGCCTAGAGGGCGGCGATTGCCCAAAGTCACATAGTGAATGAGAGACACAGTATAGGCTAGAGCAGGGCCTGTTGAGAGGCCCTTCCCCATGTGAGGGTCCCGGTCGACTCAGAGCAGACTCAGCCCCTTGGTGCCAGCCAGCTGCGGAGCCTGGAAACACACACACGGTGTTTGGTTTGGCTTCAAGGCTGCTTTGCCATGAGACAATTTTCCCCAGTGTGAGCCTGGGAGGAGATAGGAATCTGGACTGGGGAACTAAGCTTTGGGAACAGAGGTGGAGGGTGGGTATTTGGAGGGGCTGGTCCTCTGCCTCCCAGTCCTACCCCATTTCCAGAGACTCCTTCTAAGCAATAAGAACCCCGTGCAAGCTCCAAGGGGGGGGGTTTCAGCTTTGATTTTCAAAGTGTGAAAGAAAATACTTTTAGGAGCCTTGTGAGACTTAGTTTTCACAAATCCTAATTGGAGACATGTAGGACCAAGACTCCTATTTGGTTTTGCCTTCTGATGGGGGGCGGCCAATATCAGCCCGGTCCCCAACTCTGGGCATCTAAAGGGGCACACCAGCCTGCCCCCCTGGAGCCAGGCCTCCAAGCCTCCCAGCAGCCCAGGCTGAAATTGGGCAGCTGCTAGGAAGGAATTTTTATGGACTTCTTGTGCTGCGTGTGGGATCTTTGGGGGAGTTTTTTTGTTTGTTTGGTTGGTTGGTTTTTTGGTTTTATTTTTCTTTTCATTAGAAAAGAAAATGAGGAAAGAGGCTGAGATATTGACCCCTGCACAGTGCAAGCCCACTGTGCAGGGGTCAATATCTCAGAGCTGAAGCCTCAGTCTCTGACTCACGGGCTCCCCAGGCAGAGTTGCTCAGTCAGGAACCGCACCTTGGCGCAGCTCAGGAGAGACAGACTGCCCCCCGTGGACATCCTATCTCTTGCAAGAAACTAATGCTCTTCAAGCTCAACGTCCTCATCTTGGAAATGGAAATAATAATCCAGTGACACGCCAATAGCATCAAGCAGTGTCTGCTGGCACACAGTAAGTGCTCCATAAATGGACAGTGCGATTAGTGGGAGAGACACCGACCCAAAAATATTAATCATGATGCTAAAAATAACCAACTGCATCTAGCACTTTCTGTGTGCCAGGCACTGTTGTGAGCACTTTACGCATAGAAACCCATTCAAACTGTGTATAATAAACAGAGACCAGTGGCACAGTGAAGCCAGTAAGAAATGTACAAGGTTTGGAGGGAGGCTTAATACCCCAGGTGGCATTGGGGATTGGAGGACAAATCAAAGTAGGCCTCTCCAGGGGAAAACAGCAAGGCCGCAGGTGTGGCTGGAAGGACTGGGGTAGGGCAGGGCAGCCAGGCCACATCAGGCTGGCACCAGTGGGAGGCATTGCACGATTGATTTTATGAGTGAAGAAGGGTCTTGGCAGCCACCTGGCCAACCCCTCGGGTTACACATGCACACACTCTGCTCAGAAATGCCGTCCCTATGTCTTCTAGGTGGGACAGACTTTGCTCCCTTCTCTCCTGATAACTTCTCCGAGACTTCCTCAAGTCTCGTGATGTACAGGAGACCATGGTATATCACACCTGTAGATCCCAAGGTGAAAAGCACCTTGTGTGGGATGCAAGGGGTTCTTGTGTTCAGAGTACCTACCAGAGTAGGAGAGGGAGGGAGGGACAGGGCAGTGGGTCACTGGGTGCTCAAAGGCCATTTGGATGTTCACTCCCAAGCTGAGGTCCTACCCTGAGCCTTTGTGGAGGCAGATGTGTGCTCCCAGGCTGAGGCTGAGCATGGCCTCTGAGAGAGGAGTCCGGCCGAGACAAGGCTGAGCTCTGGTGCTGATGATTACAGACTCCAACCACTGTGATTATGGCCGGCTGTTAGAACCTCATGACCCAGGGAGATCCAAGGAGTAAGCAGCCTCTCGGAGAGCGAGGCAAGTGCTAGGGAGTGGGGCAGTGCCCCACACGGGGGCACCGAGGCTGCAGACCCCATGGAGACTGCCCTGCCCCATTTCTACCATCCCATCCCATGCCCTGACCAGGGAAGGGCAAGCTCCTGGCCCACCCATCTGAAAGGGAGCATCTGTGTACCCAGATCCTGGCCCCGCTGTGTGTCCTGCCTTGAGCAAGTTACCTAACTTCTTGTGCCTTAGTTTCTTCCTAAGTACAATGGAGATACCAACCGTCCCTCCCTCATAGTATTGTCATGAAGATTCAAGGCCAATGTATGACAAATGCTGTGCCAGGGACAGGGCTGCAGTGTCCCCTCTCCTGGGAGGCCTTCCTGGCCCTACACTGGGTCCAGGGACAGGGCTGCAGTGTCCCCTCTCCCAGGAGGCCTTCTTGCCCCTGCACTGGACGGGTTCCCTCTGTGTGCCTGCTGCCCAAAGGCAGGTTTGGCCATTGCCTCTGGGCCCAGCCTTTTCTTTACCTCCAGGCCCATCCCTCTGGTTCGTAGGTGTTCTGGCAGACTCCTGCCTTGGTAGCCCCTCTATGTTACATCATGGTCTTGTCCTTGCTCCCCCTTGGTCCCTGCCTAGCCCTCTCTCTCTTTGCGTATCCATTTCCTATTTGTCTCTTTCCCGGACTTGAGCCAGTAACCTGGTGCTGAGTCCCACGTGGGCCACCTTCTCCCTGCACGTGCTAGGCTCAGGTCAGCCTGCCAGCTCATGCCTATGCTTCATCTCCTTAGATTTTCCTCTGTCTCTGTCACACAAGCTTTCTTGAACCAAAAATTTCACCTGTTACCTCCAAAACTGGATTCTGTTTTTGTAAATTCATGAAGGACTGCAGCTTTCACTAAACACATCTGTGGTTGTGCAAAGTGAAGCAGACCCCAGGCTCCTGCCCCAGGGTCAGGCCGTCCCACTTTCCTCTATGACTGGCCACCACGTAGCCTCTCTGAGTTCAGTTTTCTTATTTATGGAAAGGGAGTGATGAGACCCATTTTGAAAGTTTGTCAGAAGGACCAGGAAAGTGCTGAACTGACAGTGGATGCTAAGTAAATCATGGTTACTATGATGAGGGCTGTGAAAATGGTGGGTCGCTTGCTCTGTTCTCTGTATATGTCAGCAGTGTGGGAGGGGAGAGCGCCAGGAGAGCAGGGCACCTGTGTAGGTGGGTGTGGGGGCTGACGGCACCCAAGAAGCCCCAGATCTAGCTCCTTCTTCACATTGATTCTTTCTGCCTGGGGCCCATTTTCTTGAGTGGTAACTCTTGAGACCTACAGCCCCCAGAGCCTGGCCCATCCTCAGGAGCCTGGCTCTGGAGGGTAAGTTTGGCCTCTGGAGCTCAGCCTAGCTGGCTTTCTGGCTCTAGCTTGCTTACTTTCTCTGCCCCAGTCCCTTGTTTTCTTCTCCATTTTATGAGAAAAAATGGATCTGATCAAGCTACAGCTGATCCCCAAGGCTTCTGCCCAGGACAAGGTTACCATCGGTCACACTGCCCTGTGTCTCCCCCTTTCTAGCACCAGCGCCTCGCCATCCCCACTACCCCTGCAGCCCACCCCCAGCACTGGGACCGCCAAGCCTCCCTTCCAGCTCTCAGACCAGCTCCAACCGCAGGACCCACCGGGACCCGCCAGCAGCGCAGCACCCAGCTGTTCACAGCCTGCCCTGGCCCTCCTCCCCACCATCGCTGCCGTCATTGCTGCCCACTTCCTGCTACACAGCCTGGGGCCCTCCTGACCTCAGCCGCCCCAGGCAGAGGAGCCAGCTGAGCCACACAAGGATCTGCGGCCACAGTCCACTGCTCCTGCCACCACTCCCAGGGGTGCCCGACACCTCAAGGGCAGGCCAGACGGGGTCAGTTAGAACATAGAGCTTTATTGTACCCAAGTTACATCTTCTTTTTTGTAGAAGGATCTTAATTTCCCATAGTGCTATGGGGCTCTTTTGTAAAATATGTGTCCATATTAAAAGAAGAAAAATGTATTTATTCTACCAATTAAACTATTTTTATGTGGCCTATGTTATAACCCCTTCATTAGTCCCAGTGGCGAGCCAGGAGGAAACCAAGGTTGCTGGGGCATCTGTGACCTCATGAGGACTGTAGCTCCAAGCTGGCTTCTCCTGGATCACCCACACCTCCTGGGTGTGGGTTTGGTTCTCCCACCATGGGGACCTCAGAGGGAGGGGCGGGAGGACAGACTTAGCTTTTGTGAATCTGGATTTGGGAACCAGAGGTCTGAATGCCTGCCCACTGTCCTCCCTTCCCCTGGATGCATCCCAGAGCCTGGGAAGATACTTTAGGGAAGACAATGCTGCTATTTTGACTCCCCTGAGTGCCTGTGAACTGGCCTGCAGAGGTCTCAGTAAGCGTTTCAGCCAAAGTGCTGGGGTGGGGTGGAGGGTGGAATTTTAGTGCCCAGGGAAGTTGTCCCCCAACCCCATGTAACAGGTGATTAAGTTGGATCCAAAGAGAGCAAGATTGACTGCCCAAGGTCATGCAGCAAATAGGGAAGTGAGGCCATGAATCCAGACCTCTGTGTGCTGGTGTCATCCATCCAACTTGGGGTGAATGATATGCTGTTGAGGTCACAGCTAAATCGAGCCAACGGGGCTGAAGGACAGAGTGGGCACAGAAGGGCAATGTCAGGGCCAGGCCCTCTCAGAGTCGTGTGGTAATAACAGTGGCAATGAGAACTGCCGTTTGTCCAAAGCCTGCAGCATGCCCGGCACTTTGCACACTCACTTCATCTCTGATCCTCATGCCAGCCCTGGGAGATGTGACTGTCCCCATTTTACAAATAAGAAGATAGAGTCCCAAAGAGATGAAGGGGCATGCTAAAGGTCCTTCAGCCAGGATGCAGCCCCAGATCAGTGTGATACAAAAGCAATCTTTGCCTCCTGGTCCACGTTCTGCCATGTTCTCCCTGCCAGGGATGCTACAAAGGAGGCAGATCTTACCCAACTGGGACCAGCACAAGCTTCTCGCTCCAGCAAAAGAGGCTCATATTAGGCCCTCTGGCCAAAGGGCTCTGGCAGCAGCATGTGCCACGTGTCCTGTGTCCTGACTTGTCAAGTCCTGGAGCCCATGATGGGCTTTCCTGCCAAATCAGAGGCTGGGGTGGGGCACAGCTACAGGGGCCTGAAGAGACAGGGCAGCCAATGGGGTCAGGCAGGCAACTGAGCCTCAAAGAGACTGGCCCAGCCCCTCTGCTCCACAAGGTGGCTGAGGAGACAGGACTAGCAGGCTGATTCCCAGTCCTAAACCCCATTTGGCTGGTGACTCACTGATCACACAGCCCTGGAACCTGAGAGGAGCCAGGTGGTAGTAAGAGTAATGTGGCCCAGAGAGAGGAGACGCTTCTCCAGGGCCGCACAGTTGGGTGGGAGCCCCGAGCCCCCCTGCCTCGCTGCACCTGGGCTCCCCTGGAAGGCTCGGGCAGCTCATCAGCCCCAGTGCCATCACGCCCAGCTTGGCAGCTGTCTGCCCTCGGAGACAGTACAGTTCTGGCAGCTCATGGGATGGTCAGGGGTTCCACAGGCATCTTGGAAGGCAGTTGAATTCTTTTCAGCTCAGCCCTGATGGACATGTCGGAGCATGAGACCCGACAGGAGCCTGGCTCTCTGCTTCAGAGGGTCCAGCCAGACCGCCCATGGGCACCACGCTCTAAACTGAACTTGACCCCAGCCAGGGCTGGAGTCATTTTATCATTGGCAAAAATGTGACTTCCTGTCTCTGAGAGGGAAGGGGTTTAGCTGACTTATAAAACAGTCTCAGAAGTTGGACATCAAACGGTTCGTGCAGAGCGCTATTTGAATGAGATAAGTGTAAAGGAATTAGAAACACACAGGCCAGATTCCCTTCTGTTTGGGGCAGAGTATGGCATGAGGTATATTGAGATAGAGCTTGAGGTTCATTAAAGATGAAGCATTTGGATAAACAGTACAGGCACCTGACTGTGTGCCCAGATCTGTGCCAGGCACGGAGCCAAAAAGGGTAAACTAATGCAGTGTGTAATTACTGAGCACACGCAATGCCCAGCTCTGTATTGGAGCTGAATCTACTCACCTTTCCTGGCCTAGTGGAACTCAGTAGCAGGATAGGCCAAGCAGCCTGGTCCTGGGTTATACCATCCCAGCTCCTGACTTCAAGTCCCAATCTTTCTCAGCTCCCTCCTCTGGGCAAGTTGGGGGATTCTAAACTCTCCCTTAAGCAAACATTCAATTGTATAAAGAAAGATGTCTGGACTGACTGATCAGGTAGACATGTGCCAAAGGGGAGCCAGAGCCCGTGTGGGTCAGACATCTGGAGCCAAAGTTCACTGGTCCCTGCAGACCATTGGCTGGCCAGGGGTCAAACGAACTCAACTTGTTGACTGATGTCCCCGAATTTCTGAGGCATAAACATGGGAATCTGCATGACTGAGGCATTTGAATTCTCTCATCCTCCAGAGAACCACCATTCTGTAAGCAGCCTCCCAGAACTTTGGAATGATCTGTCCACTGCTGCTAATATTCTTTCCAAAAATATTCTATACACCTAGCTTAATAAAATGCCCCTATTCCTCTGACAGCTTTGGGTACACACCTTAGGACTTTCCTGTTTGACTTTGAGGCAGGCCAGAAAGAAAGAATGGCTGAGACCCAACTGGTTAAGTGACCTGCTAAGGTTGGGCAGCATGCCTAGGTCCCCCATCTCTCGGGAAAGCGGGTTGTACAGTCAAGGGATTATCTGGGGAAGTCAGAGGGGCCTTGTCTCCTGGTCTTCCTCCAGGGGCTGGCCTGATGCAGCAGCAACCAGATTGAGGCGGGGAGCACCATCATCCACAGTGAGGTACAAGAATTGGACTGATAACTAGGAGTCCCCAAGGGGTCCCCAGCCCTGATAGTTAAGATCTGCAGCCTGGAAACTGTGCTGACCACAAGTAGATCTTGAGCAGAGTTTCCTTATGCTGAATGCTCTGCCCTCTACAGCTTTCCAGCCTTAGCTAGACTCCAGCCATCAGGCCCCTTGTCCTACCTGCCCATTTCCCAGCCCAGTGCCACAGTCACAATGGATCTCAAAGAGGAGGGAAAAGTCCTTCTACCAAAAGGAGAGTTTATTAAAAACACCATGAAAGACAAGAGAATTTCTATCCAGGAATTACAGCTTTGACGGTATCCTGCATAGCAAAAAACAGAACTGGGGCTGGTGATGGTTTTTCTGTGACAGTGAGATAAGCGCCCAAGTCCTCAGCCTGGTATTCCAGACCCTCTGTGATCCAGCCCCGCTGACCTCCCAGCCCTTCTTTTTTCTCTCCTACCCTGTGCCTGGCCAGCCTGAATCACAGTCATTTCTAGACTAGTCATTTCTAGGAAGCTCACAGGAAGGGAAATTCCCCCCAAATGCTCATCCTTTAGGATCAACCGATACAGCGCCTCCTCCAGGAAGCCTCCCCTGATTCTTCTGTTTTTCCCTAGCATCTGTTCCAGTGACGTGGCTGTCTAGTTGTGTATCTGCTCCCCTAATAGACTGTGAGCAACTCAATGGAGAGGTCGTGTGAGTTTGTGTTTGTGTCCTCATCAGACAGAAAGGTGGTGCTCCAAAGATGTGTAGAGAGGGAAAGAGGGAGGGAAGGACGCACAGACAGAGGGAGGAAGAGAGGAATGAAGGCAAGAAAGGAGGCGAGAGCAGCTTAGCTCTGCCAGTGGGACAGCGTCCACCAAGCCAGAGTTGTGTGAGCCTGGACCAGGGCCCCCGAAGTGGTGGGCTGCCTGTCAGGAGGGGTATTCCAGCAGCGACAATGTGCCACGAGCTGCAGATGTGGAAGGAGAGTTGAAGTCTTGGCAGGGAACTGGTGTAGATGACACCCAGGGTCACTCCTGGCTCTGTATTGCTCAGGTTCTTTGAACATTGTTATTTTTCTAATAGTATATTTAAATAGCCAAAAAATTCGCCCTGGCTGCCTGTACTAAACGAGTAAGGTTTAGCAATCAGTCCAGCCCCCGCCCCACCACCCCTTGCCTCTCCCCACTCCTTCCAACCCAGCTGGGCCTGCTGAGGCCCCTGGGCAGACCTCAGACCCCCAGCCACATCCCACAGCTCCCTCCCTCTCTGCCTCTCTGTCCCAGGGGGGAGGGTTCATGGGCCTGATTGAGCCCCCACCTGGCCCTTTCTCCACGTGGGAGCTTGGCTCTTCCCTTTGGAAGGTATTGCACGTCCATCCACACTGACAGGTGACCTTGAGCAATCTCCTGCCCCTCTCTGAGCCTTTGTTTCCTCATCTATTAAATGGAGACACTGTTTCCTAACCACACTGTTCTGGGACCGGGGTTTGGGAGTGATGTGTACAAACTTGGGGCTCCATGCATGGACTTTAGGTGTGGCTGCCTTGAGCCCAAGCCCCCAGGCTGCCTTGAGATTGGAAGCATGTGGCAGGCAGGAAGGGTACAGAGCAGCCTGCCTTGAAGGCCTCCTCCGTCCTAACTCCTACTCTGGGAAGGGTGGGCTTTGAACGGGATCCCAGTGTGAGATATTTCCTGTGAGCTGACAGTGACAAACACTCTCAGTCATCCTGGGTCCCCAGAGGCTAGGGTGGGCAGGGACTGACTGTTAGCCCAGAGGAGGGGATGCCAGAGGCCCCCCATTCCTGAGCCTCCAGCGAGTGCAGATGGTCCCCAGCTTGACTCACTGTGGGACACGAGCGTCAGACCTTAATGTGCCGGGAAGGTACTTATGATGTTGCTCTTTACTCATGTCTCCCCTTACCCCTGTGAATTACCATGAAGAGTTCTTTAAGAGTTTAATAGAAGACAAAGAAAGATGCTATTAATGTTATTTTGCCAAAAGTATTTTTGTAGTGTAATATATTAATAAAAGACATTATTAATTCCACAGCTCAGTGTTTCTGTGTGTGATGGCTGATCTCTGGCAGGAGGCTAAGGCCTGGGGTGGTGGAGCAGAGGACCTAGGATAGGCCCTTTTCCCCTGGGCTTGAGCTGGGTCAAAGGCTTGAAAGATTCATGCTGAGTGAGGCCTAGAGGCATCTACAGAAGACGGAGCTGCCTGTAGATAATGAGAAGTAGCTACTCTAGGGCTTTGACCACAGCTCAAACCTGGGCCTCACCCTCAGACCCCCTTTCACAGCTCCCTGGCTCACCAAGACCTGCTGATGCTTCCTCACTCATCCGGCCTACCCTTGTCATTCCCATTGCTCCACCTTGGTCCTGACCTTCATCTGAGCCACTGCCACCTACTGCTATGTCCCCTCCAGGCCACTGTCTCCTCAGGCCAGAGCCCAAGGTGAGCTCTATGCTTTTAAAATTCTTCAGTGTCCTCCTGATGCTGTTGCCAAAGGTCACAAAGGCCCTCGCCCATGTCTCCTGCTCGCCAACTCCTCTCCCAGGACTCAACACTCCCGAGTTACCACCAGCTTCAGCGTTTCCTGACTTCATCCCACCCTTCGCCACCCCCTGACTTTGTACAAACCGATTATTTTGGGGCCATGCCTCCACTCTGCTCCCACAGCTCCAAGTTCGCTGCAGCAGTGCGCGGTCTGAGAGACGTGCTCCTGCCCACCCTCCCCGGTGGCTTCCCAGGGCCAGCCCCACATGCGCTGGTTCACACGGGCCATACAGACACTTCACACAGGGGGAGCTTGGGGAAGATAAAACATGGCAATGCCTGTCATGTCATGCCACAGTGAGTCGCACCATCAGGTGTCATCTGGCTGGGATCTACAGAAGGTGTCACGCTGCGTGTGCCACCAGGGAGAGACTTAGTCACTGGAACTTGAGGGCAAGGGGTAAAGTCACTGAAAAGTGTGGAGTGTCCTCTTTGTTTCTAAAACCTGGGAAGCAATTCTCAGAGGCAATTCTCTGGCCACAGCTCACCAGAGGCAATTCTCTGGCCACAGCTAAGGAGTTTGATGAGTTCTTCCAGCTCCTACTAAGAGCAATGTGGACTGAGTGTGGTGGCCCCACCGCCACATGCATGAAATAATAATGCAACTGGAAGCTAACATTTGTGGAGAATTTATTAAGTATCAGGCAATGTGCTAAGTGTCTAGGAGTGTGACATCATTTAATCCTCACAGCTACTCTTCCTTTCCACAGATGAAGCAACGGATGCGGAGAAGTTTATCACCTGACTGTGATCGCATAGCTTGTAAACACTGGAGCCAGGATTGAAACCCTAGTTGTCCAGCTCCGAGCCTATTGTTTCACTGGTACCCAGCTAATCTGTGCTGCCATGGGTGGGCTGTGGCCTGTGAGGCGGGCAAGACAGTCAGCAGCACCCATATTTCAGAGGCCAAGTAGGCAGAGTCAGGGCCCAACTGAGGCCCAATGCAGTGAGCCTCTTCGTCATATCCCAGCGCCTGCCCAGAGCCCTGTCCCACCCTCCTGACTCTGGCAAAGTCCCAGAGAAAAAGCCCTGCCCTACTCCCCAACCCCCATCATGTTCCTAGGAGTTGATGTTGATGGTGTGAGGACTGCTGCAATGGCCAGTGACCCCTGTGACCTCTGCCCCTCACACACCTGGGAAGGAGGCTCCCAGGGTCCACCTTCCAGCTCAGTGGGAGAGTGAGCCTCTTGCCCATCCTTGAGGCCCATTGTTCTCAGTTCTAGTGCTCCCTAGAGAAGAAACTATGGCCCAGAAATAGGGTCTCAGATACAACGGAATGGGTGGCTGGAGGGACATAAGGAAGCAGGTGGCGAGAGGGGATGCCCAAGTGTCTGTACCTGGTACACTCACTCGAGTGTTTGCACCTTTAACTGGGAGCCGCCCCTGCCACCCTGCCTGGTAGGCAGAGCCCCTCGCTCTGAGCTGGCTCCTACTGAAGTGCTCGTCCAAGGAGAATCTGGATGCCTCATCTGATAAGGGATCATTACTGTCAGGGGGAACCCCATCCCAGCCACAGCCCTCTGTGGGGCTGCCCCAGACAGGAAGCCACTCTAGATGGCCATACACCTCTGAGCTGGGCCCCTGAGGAAGCTACCAGGAGGTGGGTTTCAGCTCAGAGAAGGAAAGAGCTTCCCAGAGCCAGCTCTGAGATTGTCAATGTCAAAGTCTTTTTTTTTTTTTAAACAGAGTCTCACTCTGTGCCCTGGGGTTGAGTGCCATGGAGTCACAGCTCACAGCAACCTCAACCTCCCTGGCTCAAGAGATCCTCTTGCCTCAGCCTCCCAAGTAGCTGGGACTACAGGCACAGCCACAATGCCTGGCTATTTTTTGTTGCAATTGTCATTATTGTTTAGCTGGCCTGGGCTGGGTTCAAACCCACCAACTTTGGTGTATGTGGCTAGAGTGGTAACCACTGTGCTATGGGCACTGAGCCTTTTTTTTTTTTTTAAAGTTTTTATTTCTTACTCCCTTATCAGTCACCAAACAAACAAAACAAAACAAAAGTGATACAATTTCTAACCTAAAGACATAAGTTCCCAGGCAAGGAAGGGCTGAAGCTGTGCAGGTTCCCCAGACATCCCTTCCTAGTTTCCCTCATCTCATCTTCCCTGAGACCCTGAAAAGTGGGGAGGAGGCTGACTAGGACGGTGACCAAGGGGTAAGGAATGCAGGAGGAGGTAATTAAGAAATACTTTGAAAGATATTTTTGGCTGGGCGTGGTGGCTCAAACCTGTAATCCTAGCACTCTGAGAGGCCAAGGCAGGTGGATTGCCCTGAGCTCACAGGTTTGAGACCAGCCTGAGCCAGAGTGAGTTCTCATCTCTAAAAACAGCTGGGAGTTGTGGCGGGCGCCTGTAGTTCCAGCTACTTGGGAGGCTGAAACAAGAGAACCTCTTGAGCCCAAGAGTTGGAGGTTGCTGTGAGCTGTGATGCCATAGCACTCTACTGAGGGCTACAAAGCGAGACTCTGTCTCCAAGAAAAAAGATAGACAGTGGGGGTGTGAGGACACAGAGAAGGGGGACCCAAAAGAGAAACAAGACAGGAGAGGTGGGCGATGCAGGAGAGAGATAAAGAGGCAAAGAGAGGAAGAGCCCTGGAAAAGGGCTGTGTAGGGCCGGAACCACCGAGAGACAGGACTGACGGGAGTGGGAGCACGGGGGTCTCCATGAGAGTGAGGAGGCCGGCTCAGATCCACACTTCAGGCTGGGCCTGGGACAAGGCGGCAGGATGCAAGGGCCGCTGGAGACACAGACTGCTCCCAGGGCCAGCCAGCCTCCCCAGATCCCTGCTGCAAAGGTTCCCCATCCTCAGGCAGGGCTTTGGGCAATGAGGCCTGAGGCCTCACTGGGCCTTGCCCCCAACTAGGCCCTTCCCTTCTCTCAGCCTCATTTTCAACATTTCTATAGTGGGGTTAATAAAAGTACTTCTGGCACAGATTTCAGTGGGGTTTTAAGGAGACAGTGGATGTAGAAATGGGTTGGATATCAAAGTCAGTGCACATGTTAGCTGCCCCTGCAGGCAGAAAAGACCAGCAGCACAGGCCCAGGGCCAGCAAACAGCCACAGCAGCTGGGCGGCCCTGGAGACTGGACCTGGCGGAGGGCAAGGCTACAGCTGACGGGATAGGCTACCAAGCGCTGGGACATTGCCCAGTGGGCAGTGTGGAGTCAGAGATGTAGAGGGAAAGCCTGATACCCTGGGGCCATCTCTTCCCCCCACTGCTCTCCCCTTGAGTCTGTTTTCCCATCAGTAATAGGGGAAAAAATCCAGCCCATAGTTACCACAAGGACTTAGGATAATGTGGATGTGCCTCTACTTCACAGAACCTAAGGGCCGCTGGTGGTGGTGATAATGAAATGATGAGAGTATTTACCAAGCCCCACCTCCTCTATGCCTCACGGTCCCAGCAAAAGAATGACCCATGTAGTCATGTGGTCCGGGTTGGCAGGGCAGTGGTGTGATAAGTGGAAGTGTCCTGAGAAGGAAACGACTCTGCCAAGTTGCCCTCCCACCCCGTCTGCAGCGGCCACCTCAGCCAGGCCCAGAGACACAGGTGCCATCAGCTCCAGCCAACCTCAGGAGAGTTTTGGACATGGAAGGTGGCACTGGCTTTCCTGATGGCATCTGCCATGAGGAGGCCGTGCTGCTCAGGCTGTAGCCTTGCACTCTAAGGAGTGACCTCAAGGAGCAAGGCTGGAAGGTGAGGGCTGGAAGAACAGTTTACCTTTGGCTCAGGCCCTCACTGAACAAAGAAGGGGCCCCCACGGGCAGACCATCCAAGGCCTCTGGGTGTGTGTGGGCAGGAGGGGGGCCTGGCAGAGGGCAGGGTTTTTGGATGCCCAGGACCCCCTCCTGGCCTCAGCACACTGTGGCTTGCACTGAGGACAAAAGTCCAGTTCACCTAGGCTTCAAAATCCTTCCACTCCCCAAACCTGACCCTGCAGCTTGTTAGGTCCCAGGCTCAGAGCCGGCACATGTAGATTTGTTAAAAACAAATCAAAACATTCATTCAGCAAAGAAAGACTACATTGCACCAGGCGCTGTGCTCCTGATTGGAAGTACACGCTTCCTGCTCTCACAAGGCCTAGGTAGTTTCTACCTCCTCACGACAGTCTGCCCTGGTAGATGTCAGTTAAATGCTAGTCCCCCAGCCTCACATTCACACCTCTCCCGAAGCCCCAAGCTTTGTGTGCATCCAGTCTGAGATTGTGGATTTTGTATATCTTATCACCCTCACAACTTTTAAAAAGCCAAAGCCTGTACATGCAGAGAGAGCCCAGGTCTTCCTCATTTTTGCATCCCTGAGTGAACAGAGTCTTTGAAATACAGTACATGAAATTAAAATTTATTTCATTAATTTTAAGCCTGAAGACAAAGTACCATCTGAGATGAGTATCAAATTAATGTTGGTCAACAGGAAAACTGAAAGAAACGTAAACATCTAGGAAAACCCAGGTCTCAGTCCTCTCCTCTGCCAGGCTGCTAAGGAAAAGCATCTCCAAATCAACAGATTTTCAACAGAGGTAGTATCACCACCCGGAGGATGTTTTGGAAATCTGTGGGGGAATTTTTGGCGTTCACACAATTGGGGGGAGATATTTGTGGTCATGGGTCAGGAATGCACAGTGACCTGCTAAGAGCCCCATACCAGGAATTACCCCACCACCACCACCATTTATATCTCGCCAGTCATTAGAGGGAAAAAATTACTTGTAATTATCTGAGCATAGAACCTAAATCTATTCTATATAAACACAGTATTTGCAGGCAAAGTTTTAATATACGCTGGATCTTGAAGGAGTGCTATCATCATGTGTAGTGAGCGGAGAAATGCACTTTGTTTTGTTCCGAAATTTACCAAGAGTTGTTCACCGATTTGAACACCACCTTACTGACAACACTGCCTGTGTATTTGAGGTGTCACAGCAGCACACACCTGTTCCCTTTTGTATTTTGGCCGCCATGTTCATGGCCGTTCAGTGAACGCTTTTGACTACTGCATTGTATCCACAGGTGCTCTTGTGCTCAAGCATCGACATACCAAATTACATATTGTTTCATTGATAAGCTCCTATTTCTTCTTTTTTCTTACAACTAGGGCACTAAGTTAAATTTTTTTAAAAACCACATGTGTAGGGTGGTGCCTGTGGCTCAAAGGGGTAGGGCGCCAGCCCCATATGCCGGAGGTGGCGGGTTCAAACCCAGCCCCGGCCAGAAACTGCCAAAAAAAAAAACCACATGTGTAGGTGTGTTATACTATCCCTAGACTTCATTTCAGAATAGATGGGGCACACTAACATTTTTATAATAAAATGGGACCCTGGACGTGAAAGGGCAAGAGCTCCTATTCCCCATGCTTCTTCCCTCTATGAGGAATAAAAAGTACTCAGCTATGGTACCAGGCCCTGGACCTGGAGCTGAAGTCTATTTATTCAATTTTCCACCCCAACCTTTTCTGCATGATTTTCCTAAAAAAGGTAGCATCTTTCAAGGAATAGGAGATAAGGTGATATATTGCAAAGTGCAACAGGCAAGGGCCGAAGACTCTCTTTGGCTACTTACTGGTTATTTTTCCTTGGGCATGTCACTTAACCTCAGGTCTCATTTGCCTCACATGGGAAATGGGGACAAGGGTGGCGTAGTTTATAGACTTATGATGGCAATTAACTCTGACAGTGGATCCGAAGTGCTTCATATCTGTAAAGTCTGTATCCATCCATGATACCATGGTTCTTGAAAGAGGAAAGAAGCATGTGTCCTGGATTTCTGCAGTCCCCCAACCACCACTCAGAGCCCCCAAGTGTGTGATTAGAAGACCATGGCTAATTCAGGCCCCAAACAGTGTTCCAGTTCTGTTTTGCCACTGACTTCATAAATAATGTTAGGCCAATGATACCCCTGACTAAGACTTCATTCCCTATTTGAAAAATGCAGGAATTAGAACAGACGATTTTAAAAAGCCTTCTAATTTTGGCAGACTAGAATTTGAAGATCTTTCTCCACCCTCCAACTTCTTAACTCAACTGCCAGGCTTTGAAGCCATTCAAAATAATAATAATAATTTGGGTCAAATGCTAAAAGCCCACTGAGTCATTGCTGGCAGCCTGGCAGCTTGACTCCTTTTCAAAGGGTTCCTTTAACTTCTCAGCCCACGTTGAGAAGCTCCAGCTTCGTGTTAGGAGCGTTCTATACACAGGATCAGAGGCACAAAGGCACAGCCCGGGTAAGCGGTGGGTCACCACACCTAGAGCAGGCTCAGGGGGTATTTACAAGGGTAGGCAGGAAAGACAGCCAGGGAATGTGGGGTGTGGACAGAGTAAGAGGGAGCCACCCAGGAGCACTTTCAAAAGGGGGGCTGTGGACCTCTGCTGGCTGCACGAATAACAGAGAGAGCATGGAGGGACGGATGACAGAGAGAGCATGGAGGGACGGAGAGAGATGTGCTGGGGGAGGTGTGAGGAGAGCCTGGTGCTTTAGCTAGGATGTGGGCTCAGGGCATCTGGGGCTGAGAGAAGTGGGGGGTCTTGGAGCAGACTGTGGATCTTGGATTTGATGAATAACTGTCACTAAAAGTCTTTTATTTGAGAGTATGGAAAAAATCTTGTCTCTCTCTCTGGGACACTGAGGCTCCTCAGGAATGCAGGGGGTGGTAGCTGAGCCAGGGAATTCAGGAGGCATGGAGGGCTGAGCCAACTCTCCCAGCGGGCCCAGACCCGTCTGCCAGAGCAGGAAAGAGAAACAAACACAGGACAGACGGAGGGATCCGGAGCAGGCACCAAGCCCCCGCTGAAGGACCCCTGAATCTCCCGGCCTGGCCACGCTCGTTCATGGGCTGCCTGCTGGGGGAGGGGCACGGAGGCTCCAGCTCCTCCCCCCGCAGGTCACCCACCACCCCTTAAACACTCCTGGTCCCAAGCTTAACCGGGGACTCAGGCCAACAAGAAGAGGTGCTTTGCCTGCAGTGGTTTATTCTCCCTCAGGCTGCTCCCTCTCTCTCAGAGCAAGCTGCCCAGCTTGCTGCTCTGGCTCCAATATAACACTTCCCCTTCAGCTTTTGAATTTCAAAGCAAACCTGAGGCTGACTGCAAACAGATGGATGGGGTCATAAAAATCCTCACTCAGGGAGCAAAGAAGCACACAGTTGTAAAAGAGACTCTTTTGGAAGAATGCCTCCCTGTACCCCTGCTGGGTTCCTGACTCTGTGGGCCCTATTCTGCTCTCTGCTGCAAACAGACCAAACATGTCTTTCTTGCAAATTCTACCTGGCCTCCAAGGCTCAGCACCGGCCCCAGATTTTCCAGGAAGCCTTACATGATTTCCTCTCCCAGACTCTACCCCTTCCTACGACCCAGACACCAGACTGGTCTTAACTCTGGTGTTAACGTCCTGTACCCCTTCACAGGTATTTACCACATATACCTTGGCATTGCTGGCCATTTTTTACATTTTACCTTTAAAAATAGACTTTAGGCTTAAGATCAGAAAACATTTTCCCTTTCTTAACTAACCCAGTCTTGGATACCTGGTAGATACTGAATCAATAGTAACTGGATGCTTCTTATGAAAATGGCAACTTTGTATAGTTTAAGTAACAGTAGACAGGAAGTGGATGGAGTCAATATTACCTCTGCAAAGCTGCTATGGGCATACTTGTTACTATGCAATACAGGAAGTGTCATTCTACTGGGCAGTAGGGTATCCATTTCCAAGGTGCACTCCAAGCAGGAAGTGACTTCATTCAAAAGGATCCGGGATTATTAAACATGTGCGTAGAGTGCAGAAGAGCAGCTGTTGGCAAAGGGAACAAAAAGACAGGACAAAGAGAGCAAGTTGGTTAAGGAGGCAAAATGAATAGTAGAACACGCAGACTTTAGAATTGGGCTTGGGGTCAACTCCCATTTCTGTAATTTATACTATTTGACCCTGGGTAAGTGACTCAACCTCCCCAAGTCTGAGTTTTGTTATCTGTAAGTGGAAATGATGATAATAAATAACCTGCAAGGTTGTTGTGAGGTGTAAATAAAGATAGTAATGCTCAAAAATACACTTGAATTATCAAAGACAGCCCCACAGGCCAGGCGATGGGCAGGAGGGAGCTGTGTCCGGATTAGCAAGAAGGGCCAACATCTACTATAGGATGGAGAAAGTGAGGACTTCTCAGAAATGCACAAATAAGTGCTGGCATTTATTGAGGGCTTGCTGTGCACCACCGGACACCAAAAGAATAGGTGTCTTCACAGCGCCTATTGTGAAGGTCTTCACAACCTTGTTGACAGTAAAGACCATTGTTCCTGCTTTACAGATAATGAAACTGAGGTTCCAAGAGTTATGATTTACCCAGCCAGCGGCAGACTTCAGAGCCTGAAGGCATATTTACTCCTCTATACTTAAAATAAAACTTGAGCATTTGAGTTGAAGGAACTAATGTCCTGGATAACGGGATGTTACTTAGAACTTCTTCCGGTCTATGCAGCTAAGGCCTGAGAGCTAAGGATAGTGTGTCTCCATTTGGAAGAAGGGAGCCAGTTCATCCCAATAGGGTTTGCCAAGGGCAAGAAAACTTCAGAACCTCGTGTATGCCCACCCCCAACCCCCACCCCCGCCTTCCCTAACCATCCACCTGATGGGTAAGATTGAGGCCAGGAGTCTGCAGAGGAATTGGAGCAGTGGACTGTCAGAGCAGGAACTGTGAGAGTGGGGGGCAGGTACCAGCCAAGGAGGGCCCGCATAGGAAAGAGCACAGTGGCTCTGAAAAAACCCACGCAGAAGTCCCAGCCAGAGAAAGAGCCAGCACGTAGACATCCTCCACAGAGGGCACTGGCATCCTCTTCTCCTTTCATCTCACCTCCCTACCAATCTTTGCAGGTGCCAGAAGCAGCCTCCAGAGAGGGTAAGAGGTTTGAGCTTACCCAGAGCAAGGAGTAAACAAACAAATGCTTTGAATATGGTGAGAAATTTAGACTGATTTTGATCAGATGGGAATTTTTTATACATGACAAGGAGACTCTTCTAATCCTTGACAGTGCTAGGGAAAGTGATTGGATCTACATGAAAGGTCTTTCAGAGAAGGGGAATGGTTTTGCAATGGAGCCAGTTGAAGAGGGTGGTTGGAAAAAATTAAACCTGTTTCTTCTTGGTATCCCACCAAGTTCAACAGGATCAATATGCAGGTTGCATTTGGAAACCCATCCACCGGAGTGGGCCACACAAGAGTCAGCGGGCAGGGCAAGGAAGAGAGGAATCCAAACCATCACTAGGACTCTGCCCTCAGGGACAGGGGCAACCATTCTCATTCCTTCCCGTTCATTTCCAAGGAGGCATGCGAGACCCATCTCAGAATTCACTGATGTGGCAGTTTAGAACAATTAAATATGATTGTGTTAACTGTGTAGTAAGCTGGGTTTAATTTTTCATTCCAGAGTATGTATCAAACAATCCCAAAATGGAAGTATTGAGTTATTAAAAAAAAAAAAAAAAAACCTGCAGATTTTGTTGTGTGGCTACGTCTGAATGGGTAGACCATTAGAGTCTGGATTCTGGAATCCAGAGAGGATGAAGTCAGCATCCAGCATGCACCACCACAGGGTGATACATTTTATCAAAGGAGTCTCTGTTGGAGACCCTTGAAAATAACTTCTCATTGGCTTACCGTAAAGATCTGGATTCACAAACTTAACATTCCAAGTTCCCATCTCACACAGAAAAAGCCAGCATCAAATTCCACTGGCACCCATCGCCTTAGCTCTTCACTTGTCTGGCGCTCCCTGCACAGTGGTGTGCACAATGTCCCCTGTGCTCCTCAATGGCCCTGAAAAGTCAGTGCCCTGTTTTATAGACATGGACACTGAGGTTTTGAAAGACAAAAGATCTTTTCCAGACCTCACAGCTAGGAAGTGGCTGCAAGGCTGAGAATCAGACCCACGAGATCCTAAATCTGTGCTTTGTCAGCTGCACTGAGCCAGCGGCTAACTCCTCCTCTGCCCCTGCCTTTTGGATCCTCAAACGCTGCGCTGTCCAGGCGTGGTACCCTCCACCTCCAGCTCTATCCTTCTGAGAGTGTTCCTCGCCCTTGGGCTCCCGTGACTGCACCACCTGCCCTCCCTTCTGCCCTTGGCAGTCTAACATGTAACAACATTTACACACGAACAGGTAGCCACATCTCATTTCCAATGGCCTCCTTGGTCCAGGTCCTCTTCTACATCCACACTCACTCCCTTGGTGGCCGCAGCCAGTCTCTGGTTTTAAGTGTGTCTCTGAGTCCCAAACCTATGCTCCAGACCACCTCTTCCCAACTCTCTGCTGCCACGGAGACCTCTGCACTAGGGAGTCAAAGAGCAGCCCCCAGTTAATATTCAAAACCAAACTTATGATGTCTGCCCCCACACCTCCGGAACCCATCCTCAGGAAATGGTGCCACCCCTCACTGGGTCCCTGAGACCAGACAGGGTGGAGGCGCCCTCGCTTACTTCCTCTCACCCCTACATCCTCTCCATCCTGCTGCTTCTACTCTCGGAACATTCCAGAAACAGACCCTGCTCCTCCCTGCTGCTTCTACCCTGAGCCAGCTGCCCCTCTCCCAGGTAGAGTCCCTGTTGCGTTGTTGCCGCCAAGCCCAACCTTCACTCCACAAGATCACGAGATGCTTTCAATGTGAATGAGATTAGGTCTTCCCCGCTCAGGACCTCCCCATCAGATGTAGGACATGGTCACGACTGCTCACCCTGGCCATCAGGTCAGATGGCCTCTCCCCCTTGCTCACCCTACACCAGCCACGGGGTGCTCCTTGTCACACCCAGATGGGCCCGCCATCTCTCAGTGTTAGGACTTCGCACGCCTTGTTCCTTCTGTGCAGAGGCTCTTCCTATAGTCCTGTTGACTTCCTCTCACCCCCTTCTCCTCGCTGCTTCTCAGAGAGGCCTTCCTCCAACAGTCTGTATACAATGCTGCCCCTGGACTCTCTGTCCCCTTACCTGTGTTAATTTTCTTTGTATCCCGTGTCGCCACCTGACGGCACACTGCAGACTCCTCCCACCTGAGGTCTGCACTGGCCACCTTGCGGGTGGCGAGCCCTGTGGTAGACACCTCCCCCCGCATCTCCACTGCCCCATCTCCATGGTCTGGTCAGAGCCAGCTCTCAGAAAATGCTGGTGCTATGAATGTTGAAAAGCTCAGTCTGGGTGAGATCAGGGTCACATATTTAATGAGATATGTTTAATCATAGGCAAACCAGAGGCCTGGTCCCAGGCCCCAGCTCAGGGACTGAGCCATTGGCCGGGTCTGAGATGTGCATCCTGGGGCAGGCCCTGGTGGGGCCCTAAGAACCCCAAATAAGTGATACCTGCTGGGTATTAAGGTAGGGGTGGGATCTGAAGGAAAGCACATTCTTTTTGGCCCTCTGGGAATAGTCCCCCAGTTAACAGCAAGCTTTTTAACCATGGGCCGCTGCCTGGCATTATTTGGGGTTATTCTTCTTGATTCAGCTCTTGTAGCGCCACCTCCAGGAAGTCTCCCCTGATTCCACTCCATATATGCATCCTACCTCCCCAGGCAGAAAGCCCCATGAAGACAACAATGAGGGCCATGAGAAGTCACGCCGACAGAGCCCGTCTCTACACAGCCCTGCAGCTAGTATGGGGGATGCTGCAGGTGGCAAATGAAACACAGGCCCTGCTCTCAGGCTTCACCGTCTGGGGGGGAATAAATAAATCTGGGGATGGTGGTAACTTCACAGATGGAAAACCAGGCCTGGAGAAGGAAGCTGACTTGAGAGTGAGTGACGGAGCCCGAGAGCAGGGCCTTGCAGTGGAGGGAGGCCTCCGGAGGAGTGGGGCCTCCTCTCACTGGGCCAGACTCCGTGCTGTGTGCTGCATGTGACGGCCTCCTGCGAGTCGCCCCACCGACCCCGGATAGCGTATGGTGTCATCTTCCTTATAGATGGAGAAGCCACACTGCCGAGGGAGGACTAGGATCACAGGCAGGAAGCACACGGACAGCTGGCAGAAAGGCCCTGGAATGATGGGGCTCGCTCAGTCAAGGGCTCAAAGGAGCAGACCGAGCCACAGGGAAGGTGGAAGGGAGGAAAACAGGTTGGGGTAGGGGGCAGGAAAAGCAGACTTGCCCCATTTCGATCCCTGGCCCAGGTCTGACACAGGGGAGCAGAGGCATGCTGAGTCTGCCTCCATCCAGACTGCCAGGGCCCAGCACCAGCCAAGATCTATGTCCTGCATGGGCTGATGATACAAAGCTACAGGAAAAGTTCTGGGACAAAGAATCACACCGGGTTTCCAGAGCAGCCCAGAGAGGCCCCACCCAGCCGGGGGAGGTAGGATGCATGTGTGGGAATCAGAGGAGACTTCCCAGAGGAGGACAGAGCGTGAATAAACATGCCTGAAAGATAAAGTTGTTCAGCTGAACAGAAGCAACATACAGGTTTATTTGGCCTCATAAGGGGAACCCCTCCCCCAACCACGACCACCAACACTACCAAGCCCATTGGCTGCGTGACCCAGTCATTCTGCTGCCACCCGCAGCCCTTGCTACTCTTTCCCCCCCCACAGCCCTCACTCACAAGGCAAGGGCTTTGCCTCCTGCTTCACTGAGGCCTTTGATTTGAACTTCCTCAGCTTTCTGCCCTGCCCCATCCCACATACATCAGACAAACGACTTCCACACAGTCAAGGGATGGAAGGTCCCTTTTCATCTCCAAGGCCAGCCCTTCCGCTCCTATGGAGTTCCCCAACCCTCTCCCTTTACCTTCGCCAGGACCTTGAACCATCAACCACTGCCTCTCCTTTGTCTCAGCCTCTCTTCCTTGTTTGCCTCCTTCCTTCAGTGTAAGAAGAGGCTCAAGTGACTTCCACCCTCTGAGCCATCAAGGGATTACTATAAAACCAACTTGATCTTAAAATTGAGAACTCTGACAAGCATATTCTTCTGTGTTCTCTCCAAAGATCATCTGTGTTTTCGTTACAAATTTACTCCAAAGCTAAACATTAAAGTCACTATTCTCATGTTTTAATAAGATCAATCAGTTGGGCTGGCCTATTGGCCATCAGGAGGTAAGGTGTTCTCACCCCGGGTGAATGAGCCGACATGGTGGCCTGTGTGCAGGTGTTCATGCAGCCACAGTCCAGTGGCTTCCACCCTTACCAATAACTCATGTTTGGTTGAAAATTGCTGTAAGCACTTTGCAAACAAATAGGTCTTCACAAGCATCATTATTATTCATGGAGAAAAGGTAATAAAATAGTCAAATCATTAACATCTACGTTTTTACACAACTCTAGGATCAAGAAGCAGGTTAAGCTCATTCATTTAACCAGTTGCTAATGTTTGTCTTTGAGCCTATTAAATGCACTGTTCGATGTCATCATTCTACAGAGCCACCTTCCCAGCGCACCTGCCTCTTGTTATCATAAGACAGATCCTATCATCTGTACACTGCAGAAATTCAGCTGGTTTTGAAAAAAAATTGTCAGCTTCATTTTGCAAGAATAATCTAAAGATGCTTAAGAGAATCATTGAGCAAATCTGCATTTGTCTCTTAGATATGAATTTTAGAAATTAGAAGTTGATATTTTAAAAAACTCAAGTGATGCCACCCTCACCTCCAATAAACTGGGAGCCCCTGAAAATAGAGATAGCAGCTGATTCATCTCTGTAACCCAAGTCTGTACTAACAGGACCTGGTCCTCTGTCAGTCAGCAACTGCTGTAATAACACTGCAGAGCAACCACCCAAAACGTAGTGGCTTATCATAGCAGGCATTTGCTCCCCTCCTCGGCAGCTGGCTGCAGGTCAACTTCAGCGAGTCTATTCAAATTAGAGGTCAGTGGGGTGACAATGTCCACATTGAAGGGCAGCTGGCTGGGCTCTGGCCTGTAGTTGGGCTCAGGTCTGGCCCATGTATGTGCCTTCTGGGACAGGCTGAAGGGATAGTGGCTTTCACCAAAACACAAGCCCTCTTAAGACCCCTGCCATGTCATACTCACTAACTTTCCACTGTCCAAATTAATTCATATGGCCAACCTCATCAGGGAAGGAGGAAGTACACCCCCGTACTGCAAAAGTACATGGCCAAGGATGTGGATGAGTAATCTTACCATGATGGAGTCAAGCCTTGGGACCGAAAATGTGATCTGCCCCAGTAGCCAGGAAGGGTTGGCTACATGAGAGGATGCATGAACTCCCCTGCTCCACGTGTGCCCAGCTGCAGAGTCTGAGTCATCCCATTTCACACCTGAGACTCAGCACCACAGCTATACCATGGAGTAAATAATGCTTTCTAGCACTTAGTGACTCCCCCAAAGTCATTCGGAGAGTCCAGTGCTGAGGTTTCATTCTCCAGGCCCTCTCAACTCATCCATCCGTTCCACCAGTATTAACCCTGCCACATGCAGGGTGCTGTGTTAGACCCTGGGAGTAGGGCAAGGATTTTCAGTGCAGCCCTCCAACTCCTGGAAGAATCATCCCTGGCCTCAGCCCCTTCTGTGGCATCGTAATGAGTCCCTGCGGTACTACTTCAAGTCACAGTCTCACTGCTGCCCGGCACCGCCCCTTCACTTAACCAAGCAGTGCTCTATTGCTGTCCTTTCAATGACCATTGCATGTTTGTCCCTGTCCCCAGACTTCTGACATCCTGTCTTCTCTCTCAGTCTCTGCGGAACTGCCTACCTCTCTGCAGAAGTTGAAGCCCTCAGATGAATGCTCCCCCAACTTCCTGCTACCCCCACATACCCACCTGCCTCTCCTCACGTTCTTTCTCCTTGCTTCACTCAGAGATCTGCCTCCCACCTCCAAAGATATTCCTGCCACCTGGGCTTTGGACCCTCCCCCTCCCTCCTTTGCAGGGCTTCACGGGATCAGTTTTCTCTTCTCTCAACAGCTCCCTCTCAACCAGATCCTAGGCATCAATATTTACTCATGTTCAAGTCTTTTACAACTTAAAAATAAAATCCTCTCCTTGACCCAACATCCCCTTCCAGTTGCCAGCTAATTTCCCTTCTCTCCTTCTATTGCAGCCAGATCTCTTAGCTACAAGTAACAGAAGCCAGCTCTTGCTGATTTAAGCAAAAATGGAACTGATTAAAAGAATATTGAAACATATGTTCACAAAAAGACCTGTACACAAATGTTCATAGCAGCCTTACAGATAGTAGCCAAAAGCTGGACATAGCTTTAATATTCACCCACAGGTGAGTGTGTAAGCACACTGCAGTATATTAATTAGAGCAGCAGGAGGAGGAATGAACTACTATAGATAAACATATTTGCTGTAAGTAAGCACACATGCGTGGATGGATCCAAAAATATTAAGTTGAGGGAGAGAAGAAAGATATAGCAATATTGATTGAGTGTGTATAAAACGCTAGGAAAAACTATAGATACAGAAACAAGTAAGTGTTTACTTGGGTCTGGAGGGAGGAGAAATTTACTACAAAGGGTACAAGGTAATTTTTTTTTTTTTTTTGTAGAGACAGAGTCTCACTTTATCACCCTTGGTAGAGTGCTATGGTGTCACTGCTCACAACAACCTCCAACTCCTGGGCTTAAGCAATTCTCTTGCCTCAGCCTCCTGAGCAAGCTGGGACTACAGGTGCCCACCATAACGCCTGGCTATTTTTTTGTTGTTGCAGTTTGGCCGGGATGGTTTGAACCTGCCACCCTCGGTATATGGGGCCAGTGCCCTGCCCACTGAGCCACAGGTGCCGCCACAACGTAACTTTCTGGAGTGAAGGAAATTTTCTATATCTCCATTAGAAAAGTGGTCACACAGGTGTATACATTTTTCAAAATTCATCGAACTGTACCTCAAAAAAGTTGATTTAAAAAACTATGAATGTATACCTACATAGATGATAGGTAGGTAGATAACTACTTGGTTGGTTTACAAAATTGCCAGGAGGATGGAGAAACCAACTTGGGTCTGCGTTATAACCACCACCAATACCAACACCAAAAGCACCATCACCACCGATACCACACTACCACCAACCACATGGCCATCACTACCATCTTCACCAAGAACACTATCACAGTGACCACCACCCACACACCATCACCACCACCATGACCACCAGGACCACCAACACCATCACACCACCATGACCATCACTGCCACCTTCACCAACAACAACACTATCACAGTGACCACCACCCACACCACCAACACCAACACCAACACCATCACCATGACAGCCACCCCCACACCATTACTATAATCACCACCAACACCATCACCATTCCTATGAACACCCTACTCCCCTTTCCTTTGATGCCCACTCACACTGATGTTGCCAACTCTGCTGCCCCTATTAGCCTAGGCGCTCTTCCTTTTACAGCCACCAATGCTCTCAGAAAACATTCTTCCGTGTCCTTCCTCTCGTGCTTCATTAGCTCCTGATTTCAAGTCTGGGATGACACTTCTGATGGACAAGCCCTGTTCTGTGCTCACTCCAGCTCAAGGCCAGTTGGGAAGACAAGTACTGTCCATCTGGCACCTTCCTCGTGTGTGTAGGAGGGAAGTCTCTGTTCTTCAGCAAGATTCATAAGTGGGAAATTCTCCAAACAGGGAGATGCTGTAGTTACTGGTCAACCACAAAAGATGAGAGGTGTCTACTCCTACACCTCACACAAACTTCCCAAAAGAACTAGGCTAGCTACCTCTTTCCCTCCTCCCACTCTCTCCCCCAGCACTGCAATCTGGGTAGTGGGGCCCCCATCTCTCTCCCAAACATGGCTTACTGAGGTCACCGGTGGCCTCCCTGTCTCTTAGCCTAACAGACACCTGCCCCTGCTGGCCACTTCCTCCTTGAAATATGCTCTCCGTGGGCTTCAGGGACACTACCTCTTCCTGAATTTCCTTCTACCCTTCCTACTTTGCACAATCATTCTCTTGTGCCTACCTTTAAATTCTGGAGTCCCCAACGCTCAGTCTAGGGGCCCCTTGAAGTCTCCTCCATTCCTATCTCTTCACAGAGACTTACCTTTATCTCTCTGGCAGTACCTCTTCTCCAAGCTGCTGATCTGTTTGACACCTGCACTTAGATGGCTAAAGCAACAAGCCACTCTCCTCTCTTCCATTCTGAACCCACAGGAAGATACCCACATCATATAGGAAGAGATAAAAATATCAGCTCTTATACTGGTGACTCCAGCCTGAGAAAGCCAGTGAGAGGTAGGGCCACAATCCTGCTTCCTGAAATTTACCCCAGCTCAGGTCCTTGAGGTGCTGCACCTGCGTGAGCATCGGGTCAGTAAAGCAAACCTGATCTGACAGAATCACAACCAGATGCCCACCGAGTCATGGTAATGGAAATAGCAAGGTGCAAACCCTGGATAAGCTCCACGGGGCAGGCTGGATGCTGGCCCCAGCATGCTTCCCACATGAAAGATGGAGCAGAGCCGAACACACCAGTCCTGGCAAGCAGATCCCAGTGGCAAAGAGAGGCCATCCCTGTTCACTGGGCCCTCACTAATGGAAAAGTCCGTTTCCTCCTTCTGCAGGAGGCAGACAGGAGAAAGTGTCTTTCCTGCCGTGGACATGCCTAACCCATGAGCCAGCGAAGCCACACAGAAAAAAAATGGTTGTCCCTGTAAAAGTGCCAAAATCAAATTCATGATCTTCCCCAGACTAGATCATCTTCCAAAATTCACTGCCTCAGTGATGCCCCAGTGTCCCTCCCGGTGCCAAGGTCAAGAGTCTAACCACACAGACTGTCCTTACTCACCAGCCAGGGTCTCCCAACTTTACCCCTCAAGGTTTGGACTCGTTCATCCTGCACCCACGTCAGCACCCAGGCAGCTGAAGCAGCTCCTTTCCCTGACCCATGGTCTCCCCAGTCTCCCAGTAGAGAGACTTCCCAGTCCATTTCCACACCTCAGCAAGAGTGATCATCTCCAAAGCAGCTCTGAGCATATCACTTACCTTGCATAAAACCCTTCACCCTTTCCAAGCCTTTAGGATAAAGAGCTGCATCTCTGGTGTGAGGAGAGCGGGCCCTGCATGGCCCCCGCCCACCTCTTCCCTTCCTCTGGCAGGTCCCCATTCCCTCCCTCCAGCGTGTCTGTCTCCTCTCTCCACAGGCCCACAGGTCTCCACTCTCCCTTCGTTCACTCTTGGCTGCCTTCAGAGCTCTCCTCAGTATCTTCCACTGGACAGTGTGCCTGGGAATCCTCCCCTCTCTTCCAAAACTGGGCCACCTCCTTCATCACAAGCTTTCATAGGAGCCATCTCAAGTAGCTACTGTTGACTCACGCAAGGGCTGACGCCTGCCGGTCACGCTTGCTTTTCACAAGCCACACAACCTCAAGGATGTGGCTGCTCAGCCCACCCTTTGATCCCCAGCATCCTGCCTCAGGCACCGGTGGGCCTCAGTTAGTGCTTAGTAGTGATAGGATGAATGAATGAGCCCTCACTTTATCTTGTCTCTTTGGGACCAAGGAAAGCCTGGGCCATATGGTCTCTATCTCTATCTCTTCTCCTCTCTCTCTTCCTCGTGTGTGTATGTCCCTTTTCCAGTCCACTATTCCTCTTTCTTGCTTCTCTCCTCTCCCCTCACTCCCAGAGATTCCCAGCAGTTTTGCCAAAATTTCTCAGCCCAGAACTATTGTGGCCGCAGCGCCACCTACAGTCCGTCTGTGAGATGGGCCGACCCCAGAGCAGTTGTGTGCTGTCCAGCCGAGCCCGCCCAGCTCGGCCTTCACCTGCTCTACCCTCTGTTCTGGGCATGGCTCCGGGACTTCACACCTCATTTTCCTGGCTTCAAGACAGTACCATTTCTAGAATCCCCTAAGTGTCTAGTGGAGACTATAAAACAGAAAACTGAAGAAGGACAGGGAGGGGTATGGATGTTGTTCAAAGCGGAATCTTCCCCTAATACTTCATCTGCCTATCTTTCCCCTTTCTCTCCTCCACTTCTGTTTTTCTGTACTTAACTTTAGCTAATAGTTTCATTGCTATTACAATACTGCAGATATTTCAAGAGCAACAGAAATATACACGGTGGACATAAAGTTTCCGTGCAATTTACTATGTTAAACTATTTTAAATTGCACTTGAACTTTATGTCCACCCTGTATAAGGCCCCATGCTAGGTAGCAAGAGGAATTTACAGTTACAAGTGCTGTGAAAGGAAACAAATATTTCCCTTATTATCAGTTACCATTTACCCTTCTCTAGAATCACAGGCTTTATTCTGGTAGTCTGGACCAAATGCCTTACAAGTTCGTCTAGTGATTTCATCATGTGGACAGAGAGGTTCATGCATAAAAATGCTCAGTCCATTATTGTATACAGAGTGGCCATAAAGTCTGTGTGCAAATTAATTCTAATTTTACTGGATGGCCATAAAGTTTGTGTGAATAAATTGCACACAAACTTGATGGCCATCCTGTATAAAGGTACGTATGTAGAAACAACCAATCCACCCAATAATAAAAGGCTGATGAAGTAAATTATCAGCCTTATTTAAATCCACTTATTTAAATACTGGGAAGTCACTAAAAATAATGCATTCCTGAAGGCTGTCAGCACTAGAGAATGTAGTGAGACAAGACAGAAAAATTGAGGCATAAGAAAATGAAAAATTGGGGGTGGGATGCTATTTTTAGAGGGACTTTACCCAGCAAATGCAAGCAAGCAGTGTAACCTGGCTCTTTGTACCCTCAATGATTCCCCAACAATAAAAAAAAGAAAGAAAATGAAAAGGAGGCAAAAACCCATGAGAGAACCAACTGGGAGAGTAGGGGTGTTCAGGGATTCAACTGGATACAAAATAAATAACTTTAATTACAAATAACATTCAACTAAAAGATGTGATGGGGGAAAAACCTATAACAGCAACAATAAAAATTAAATATCTAGGAACAAACTCAAGTAGAAATGTACAGGATCTATGTGGAGGAAACATTCTGAGGAACATAAAACATACTTGAACAAAGGGAAAAGCAGATCATGCTCCTGAATGGGAAGACACGACATCATAAAGATGTCTGTCCTCCCTGGGTTTATATAAAATTTAATGTAATCCCAATGAAAGGATCAACAGTATTTTTTTTTTAACTGAGCAACTCAATTCTAAAGTTTATATGGTAAAATATGGGCAGTAATATTCTGGAAAAGTCTAAAACAAAGAGTAATGAGCGATGACTAACCCTACAGTTAAAACATTTATAAAGCCACACTTAATAAAACAATGTGGCACTGGCAGACAGACAGATCATCAGAACAGAATTAAAGTTCCAGAAAAAGACCAAAATCCATACTGGAATCTACTGTATTGTAAAAGTGGCATCCCAAATCAGTAGGGATAAGATGAATTATTCAATAAATGGCATGGGAACAATTAAGTAGTCTTCTGGGATAAATGAAAGTTTGGTTTAACCTCACACATTACCCCAGGATAAATTCCAAATGAATCAAAGATTTGAGTGTAAAAACTAAAATGTTCAGAACAAGCATGGGAGAATGGTTTTGTAATTTCAGAGCAAGGATGACCTTTCTAAATGTGACAAAATCAAGAAGCCACAAATGGAAAAAAATCTCTACTATTTGACTAGAAAAAACTATAAATTTTCTTCTTGGTAAAAACACTCAATAAAAGTATCAAAAGAAACATTTTTTTGGAACTTCACAAACTCTTTCTAAAATTCACATGGAAAAGAAAACATGTCAAAAACTATTCAGAAGAAAGATGGAGGCCAAATGAACTGGGAAAAATACTTTCAATTGATATCACTAGAAAAGAAAATTTCCTTTAAAATGTAAGCTCTGAAAATCAATTAAAAGATCAATAC
Source organism: Nycticebus coucang (assembly GCF_027406575.1). Taxonomy (NCBI): domain Eukaryota; kingdom Metazoa; phylum Chordata; class Mammalia; order Primates; family Lorisidae; genus Nycticebus; species Nycticebus coucang. Next base: position 44,024,513 of record NC_069801.1, on the reverse strand, counting down.
TTCACCGCATCTCCCAAAATAGGCAGAAGGTATAAGACACACAATTCAGAAAAAAGGAAATAAGAGAAGCTCTTAAATATATAGAAAGATGCTTACAGTTACAATAGGAAAAATATAAGCTATGACTTCACTAAGCTGGGCACAGTCTCACATGCCTGTAATCCAACTACTCTGGGAGCTGAGAGAGGAGGATGGGTTGAGCCCAGGATTTCAGGCTGCAGTGAGCTATGATTAAACCACTGCACTCCAATCTGAGTGACAAAGCCAGACTTTCTTGAGAGAGAGAGAAAAGAATGAAAGAAGAGAAAAAAATAAAAAGACTTCAATAAGATCTATTTTATACCTACCAGATTGGCCATGATCAAAAAGTTCAGTAATACACTCCGTTAACAAGAATATGTGAAGCCAACTACCTCACATACTGGGGGAGTGTAAACTGGTTCTTCTCCCTTGAATGGCAATTCTGCAACCTCAAAGCACATATGTACATACTCTGTGTTCCAGAGACTCTTATTTCTAGAAATTTGTCCTGCTGATACAATGCACATGCAAAATGATGTTGGTACAAAAATCATTTGTAATAGTAAAGAATTAGAAACTAAATGTTAATCAATGAGGACATTCATCAGTTTCATTCTTTAGAAGCATGGAAAAGAGTAAGAATGTTCTTTGTAAGGGTCCACAGAATGATCTGCAAGATATACTATTAGGCGGAAAAAATGAGATGCAGAACATGGAGTATGGTGTGATCCCACTAGTGTTTTTACCAAGGAGTGGGAAACCGTATAAGCGCATTCATTTGCATGTGAATAAAATATCTGCGGAAAGGATGCTGGATCCTCAGGAAGAGAGTGGTGGTTGAAGACAGAGGTGGGAGGGAGACTTTTCACTGTATATGTTTTTTTTTGTAATTTACATAGCCAGAGTCATGTGAATTCATTCCACCTTAAAAATAAATATATATATTTGTGAAGATGGGGTCTTGCTCTGTTGCCTAGACCAGGGCACAGTGGTACAATCATAGCTCATTGCATTCTCAAGCTCCTGTGCTTAAATTATCCTCCACCGCAGCCTCCCAAGTAGCTGGGATTATAGGCACATGACATCACATTCACCTAATAAATATTTTTTTAGAAAACAAAAATCTACACGTGATTTCAGCCTTTGGGGCAGAATGTCTATTCATTTGGGGAAAACACAAGAACTGGCCATTTAGTAACAGCTCTTAACGCAAGGACCCTCCAATTTCTTTCTGGGGTACATCTAAGTAAGTTGGTCATGTAAATTGCCACATGTGGTTGTGTTAAGTGCTATGTTTCTGTGGATTTTATTGTCCTTTTTCAAAAAATACACACAAAAAATTGCTCGGTGTGAGTTAGACTTCATTGTACTTGTGTGTGTGTGTTTTCTTATTTAATAATAGTTCACCAAATAGTCTACCCTGAGAACTTGGATGTCCAGACATGATGCCCGAAGGACCAATGGTAATAATTAACTGGGCTGTGTTGGGCACAGTTCAAACTGACCTCAGCTATGCATGCCCTCCGCAGGTTAGTTAAGCCTTAATGACTCAGACTCTGGTAAATGTGCTGACTGGTGTCCAGTTGTTGCTTTCTGATGCTTGTCTTGGGGGCGCTTGGGACAAGACATATCCTTTTTTAAAAAGGATCTGGAAATGGATATTCCTATTGCCAACCATCTAGCCCAGCCATTGGTCCTGACACTGGTGAGCATGGACCAGAGTCCATTAGACTGAGAATGAGAGAAAACTCATTTTTCCCACTGGGGTTTGTGGTGGTTGGTCCAAAATTCTAACATGGATACCCTCAAGGGGATGCCTGGCTGGCTAGGGATAGGGAAGAGGGGTATTCCAGCCTCTCCTCTTAGAGACGGATGAGGTAGGCAGGGAAATCTTTAGAGGAAGTAATCTTAGAATGCATCTAGCCTTTAGGGCTCTAGGAGAAACCACAAATAGCAGAGATTATGTTTTTCTCTACTGAATGCCTCTCCATTTTCATTAAAAGATATAGACTATCTCCACTCTTCCATGAGAAATTAAGGGGACGTTAGGCCAGAGTACTGGAGGGGACGGCAGCAGCTATTGTTTGCCAAGATGGTGAGAACAGCACACCCTAGCTGAGCACCATGGGTCTGAGGCTGCCTCTGGTCCCTGGGGCATCAGGACACGAGATATAAACAAAGGGGCTGTCTGGGTCACAGCACCCACTATCCTCCACTAAAGAGAATTGGGATCTCTTGGAAGGTAAGTGGTTCTATGCCTTGGAGAAGAAATAAAAAGTGAGAATAGGGTGGCGACTGTGACTCAAAGGAGTAGGGCACAGGCCCTACATGCCAGAGGTGGCGAATTCAAACCCAGCCCTGGCCAAAAACTGCAAAAAAAAAAAAATGAGAATGACTATTGAATATTCTGCTGTTGCTCTGCAGGGGTCCTCAAACTACAGGCCTGCGATTGTATTTGTTCCCCTGTTTGTTTTTTTACTTCAAAATAAGATATGTGCAGTGTGCATAGGAATTTGTTCATAGTTTTTTTTAAACTATAGTCCGGCCCTCCAACGGTCTGAGGGACAGTGAACTGGCCCCCTGTTTAAAAAGTTTGAGGACCCCTGCAAGGATGTCAGCATAGTATGGAAAAAAAGGACTGAGCAAGCCTAAAGTGCCTTCCACTGATCATATGAACAGCAAGAAGAAGGAAGATAAGGAGGAGATGAAGAAATATAGTTTATTAGCAGAAAATAAGTTAATGAAAAGCCATGAGTTCTGTCGCTCCAGGAAAAGTTAATATAAAGTCTACAAAAAGGTGGTTGTAATTAAAAAGTAAAGCAATAGTACCTATTCCTTTTTCTTATTTCCTTAAGTTGGAGGATGTTTACATATGGATTTTTTTAGTAAAACTGCATCTTTATGAAGAATTGCCACATATCTGTTTCAAGCTATAGAAAGAGGAAAGGACTGTCACAGGGCAGCCATGAGTAACCAAAGAAGTCATGGGAAAGGCAAGAACCATGTCAAAAACCAAAAGGACTGTGAAACACTACTGGCTTTTACTGACAATCAGGTGGCAGGTGAGCCTGCGTGGTTGGGTGCCAGCCGCGCCTGGCACATGGGCTGGTAACCAAGCAGAGTGAGCCTCCCGCCAGGTGTTCCCTGGTGACGGATTAGCTGGATGTCTTAGGGAGGAGACAAGACGCTCAGCCCCAATCCCTCACCTCCTATGAAACCTCTAGAAGACCCCACTAATTACAAGATAATAAACAGTATCCAGTAGTCTTAAATAATGCTCGCAGACCACGTCCATACATCACGATAACAGGACAGTGTGACAGTGGTCAAGTGAGAATTGCAACTCACTAAAATTTGGAGGAGAGACCCCAGGTTGCAGGAAAACTGGAGATTATGTAGAAGATCAGATTTAACAAATTTTACTGATGTAAGAAGTGAAGATTAAGCCCCACCCCCATCCCCAGGCAAAAGGCAGCCCAGACTGTTGACTTGTAGCTCTTTATTTAAAAAATCCCTTGGGAGCAGAAACCACACATTCCATGCCCAATCAAGAATCAAATGGCTGGTAACCAAGATCCTGCTCTGAGTTACTACTACTTTTCTTTTCGATCTGGAAAGTTATAACACCCTAGCTAGGTATCAAAATAAATATAAATAAATATACAAAAAACTAAGAAGGCATAGGGCCAAGAGTGTGGCTCAAAGGAGTAGGGCGCCAGCCCCATATACTGGAGGTGGCGTGTTCAAAGCCAGCCCCCAGCCAAAAACTGCAAAAAAACAAACAACGACAACAAAAAAAAACTAAGAAAGCATACTATTAAGTACAGAAATAATAAAGAAATAAGCTATCCCATGGAAATGATGTATTTGGGATACGTATAGATGACAACATAGTCATATATATATATATATTTTTTTTTTTTTTTTTTTTTATTGAGACAGAGTCTTACTATATTGCTTTTGGTAGAGTGCTGTGGCCTCACAGCTCACAGCAACCTCAAACTCTTGGGCTTAAGCAATTCTCTTGCCTCAGCCTCCTAAGTAGCTTGGACTAGAGGCACCCACCACAACACCCGGCTATTTGTTGTTGTTGTTGTTGTAATCGTCATTGTTGTTTAGCAGGCCCAGGCCAGGTTCCAGCCCACCAGCCTCAGTGTATGTGGCCGGTGCCCTAATCACTGAGCTATGGGCACCGAGCCCATAGTCATATATTTTAATAATTCTATTTTATACATGTTTCATGAGTTTGGAAGAGTTAAAAACATATAAAATATGTAACTACAATTTATACTATGCAAGACGATGTTCTTACTTTTATGTTAAAATATTTAAGAAAACTTTCTTTCAACATCTTATCATTAGATGTTTAATAATATATTTATAAATATCTTATAAATACCAACAGGAATGAGTCTTTCTCTCCAAGGCAAAATAGCCCTTAGGTCATTGTTTCAGTTGCCTGCTGCTGTGTACAAACTCAGTAGCTTAAAACAACACTCATTTTATTATATCTCTTGATTTCATAGATCAAGAATTCAGGCAGGGCTTGGCTGGGCAATTCTTCTCCACAGAGCGTCAAATGGGATCACTCAGTAGTTTTCAGCAGCAACTGGGCTTGGGGTCCATGATGGATTTACTCCAATGGTTAGTGTCTTGTTGGGCATGGTTGAAGGTCTGCTATCAATGCAATCATAGATCAGACCACGTTTAAACTCAAGCTAAAGGGCCTTCTAAAGGAAAATGATATTTACTCAAGAATGAGCATTGCAATGGGAATATTGTGCCAAAGTAAACTACATGCATATTCAGAGAGGTAAAAGGCTTTTATGATTTTTAAAGGAAAAATAAAGATGATTACTTAATTGTTTTGAAATAACTATCCTTGGCTACAAGGATTAGTAACAAGGGTAGTGCCCGTCTCAGGTGGCACAGGTAGTTGCTGGGCAGATGGCCTTGCAGAGGTGGTCTTGCGTGTGTGTAAGGTTGTGATGGCCTTTGTTTGAGGTTGTGGTTTTCATAGTCTTTGTGATTGTTCTCATTATCGGGCATTTGTGCATGACAGCCCTCCCTTCATGGCCTTCCCTGACCCTTTGTTGGGGTTTTTAATACAAGTGATTCCCTTTTGATCTTGAACAATGTTCCCATTTTCCCCTTTTGATCTTTGATCTTTCTCCGAAAGCATCGCTGATTAGTCATCCTATAGTTATTTATGCTTTAACTGTCCCTCAGTGCCAGGACGGATCTGTCTCAGTCTGCTGGTCTGATCTCACATCAGAAGGAGTGATTGGTGAATGTAGTCAGGGTGAAAACTCTTTTAGCCATATGTGAGCAACAAGGGAGGTTTGGAGACAGTGGCTCGCTGGCTAAGTCTACCTGGAATCTATTGTTCAGTTTAATTGTGTCTGTTCTATAGGCATCTGCTATCAATTTCAAACTGCTGGACCAGCATTATGTTGTTGAGTTGTACTTCTACAGAAATTTGATAGGCAACAGGTACAAAGTTTAAAAAGAAAAATAATAATCTCAGTTTGTAAAATAGTTGTGGGCCATGAACCTAAGCTTTTATGGGTCTTGAGGTTGGTAGGAAAGAGGGGAGATAGCAAAGAGAATCCTCCAGTTAGGAGGTTTGGAACAGGGTTTGGATGGTCCCCTGGCTGCCGAAAATAACTTGGTCCAGCCCCTGTTCCAAGACAGGCTAAGGATAGAGGTGAATTCTGGGTTTCCAGGTGTACAAGGAAACCAGTTTATTGTTCAATTCAGAGACACTGAAGGTCAGAATGAGATTCGAGCAAGCAGGATGAGTGGGCACGGAGGAGGAGCTATTTTCTAGCTGAACTTATCTTCCTCCTGCCTTCAGCCTGCAACATCCACAGATCTCAGGCGGCCTCTATTCATCAAGCATGGGTCATTTGAGGCTCAACTCCAAGGTAGTGTGACACAGTGTTCAAAAGCAAAGTTTTCAAAATCAAATAGACCGAGGTGCAAATCCTAGCTCCAGAATGTACTAGCTATTTGACTATGGGTAAACTATTTAACCTCTCTGAGGCTCGGTTTGTACTTACAACTTCATGAAATGATTGTGAGGATTCTGTATGCTAATGTGCAGCATAGATTTAGCACAGGGTCTAGGGCATAGCAGTACCTTAATAATTAGTGGCAAAACGTCCCCCTCTGCTCTCACCCTTTCAAATTGGCCTCTCCATGTCCCCCATCCCATCTCGTGCCTAACCATGGAATAACAACTCCTGCAATGCCTCTGTCTCTTGGGTTGACTCTGCGTCTTTACACTCCACCCCCCAAAGGAGGGTTAAGCAGCTCACAGTGTGGGCTGAGGTTAAAGGCTCCCCCTTCCTCGCCACAGGGCACGGGCTAGCACTAGCTGGGCATCCCAAAGGAGCACAATAAACACTGATTGGGCTAAATGGCCAATTTATGGCTTCCCTTTGAACAGGCCTTAGATGATTACCTTTTATGAGGCTTACACTTTAGACTTAAGATGTAAAACAGAAGCTCAGGTTAAGAGGCAAATAATGGGATATTTTATGTGCTGTTCTGGAGCAAAAGTCCACAGCTTTATTGCAGTGGCTATAAAAGAGCATAATTGGAAAAGCCTTGATTGAGAAACCCACGGTGGAAAGAACCCTGGGTCAGGAGACAGGAAGCCCAGATTTCCCACCCTGTACTCACCACCGAGCCAGGCATGTTCTTTGCCCAACCTCGTGTGAAAAGCCAGGGACTCCTAAAGACAATCCCAGTCCCATCCATGGTTCCTAAGCCATCTTCCCAGTATCTTATGATTCCAAAATCTTAAGATTCTCCAATTCTAAGAGTTCATACTCTACAACCCCATGATACTAAAATTTGGCAGTTTCAGACAGTACTATTTATCTTAAGATTCTACAGTCAAAAGTAAGGTGGGTCACAGCGTGGGTCTGAAGTTGGGAGAGTAGGGCTTTGCATTTCAACCCACTGCTTATAGTAGTGTGACTTTGGACAAACTGCTTATCAATATTCTCACTTTTCTCACCTATATAATGGAGGTGAATGTATTCACCATGTAATGATAGGGAGAGATGAAAATAAATAACTCCCACAAAGCCCTTTCTGTAGTGCTTTGACAGAGGAAGCTGTCGAGGAATGGTAGTTATTATTTCTCTTCTAACGTTCCACAAATGCAATATCTCGAGAATCTAAAATTCTCCAATCCTAAAGTACTGTGCTGTGATTCTCAGAGTCTGTGACTCTCAGATGTGGTGCATGAGCCCAGGTTCCCAGGGACCTCATTCGAGGAGCAAGGTTGTAAGCACAGTCACAGCCACAAGATGGCGCGCTCGGGTTACCAGTCTCTGCTTAACCAGGAGGGTCAAGTTGCTCAGACTCTGCGACCGGCCCCAGTGTCTTCTCTCTGGCTCTGGGAAAAGAGAGCAAAAGTGGAGTGAGGGGAAGTTGCAATTACCATGCTTTTCTTATCAATACAAAATCCGCAAAGCAAGAATGAAAGGGAATCCGAGTAGGGAGGTGGTTTTATTATGAAATGAGCTTAATATGAAGCCATTTCAGCGGGGGGCTTCCTGGCTACAGCCTGGGAAGGCACAGGTCACACCATCAGCACGTGCCAGATTTTCCACAAAAGTTACCCATTGCCTCGTGGTCTGTGTGGTCCTCAGAGCTCCCAGTTTGGACACTTTCCCATGGGGGGTGGGGAGGGAGATCTGCCCAGCAGCCCTGAGATCCCACACTTACATACTAGGAGGCAGAGAGCACAAGGAGTCAAGGATTTGCCTCAGGTTCGTCCCTGGTGAGTCAGGATTCAGATGAAGACTCTCCCAGGATCTCCGCTGTGCCCCTGATAAGCTGATGCAGACAGCAGGGGACTCAGCAGTGTGCTGGAGAAGGGGACCAGGCAGGAGACAGGGAAGAGTGACAAGGTGGGGAACAGACACCACCCAAATTTATGTCAGAGCAGCCTGAGTGTCAGGTTACCTGGGCTGTATCTAACACCACCCACCATCTTCTCAACAACCCTTTGGGGGAGGGCGCTAAAAAAATGACAGCCCTGAGGGCTCAGAGAGGGGTGGGGATCTGCCTAGATTTACATCAAGACGGAGCCAGGAGTCAAGCCAAGGTGCAGGGGGCGTTGCAGGATAAAATCCCCCTGTTCTCTCTTCCCATGGCAAGCGCTGGGTACGAGCCCAGAGGAAGGAGGCAGGAGACTCCAGGTCTCGACGTAAGAGACCTTGGACGAGGCTCACCTGTGTCTGGCCCTCAAAGCCTCCTTGTCAGGCCCAGGGCCAGTTGGGACAGCAGGAGGACAAGGCCTTGGCCGCCCAGATCCGGCCCTGGGCTCAGAGAGGCCAATATTGACTTTAGTAAACACCATTTTGCACGGAGCGCAGGGCGAGGGCGGGGGCGCCCTGACCCGGGGGGCGGAGGCAGCCGCTCCGCATTTAGACGAGGCCATTAGCGGCGATCGATGGCTGCGCCGCGCGCTCCGGCCGCTGGGCGCTCCCAAATGAAGGTTAAGTTTGCTCTGCGCCGTGGTGCGGCCGGCCATGCGCCCGCATAATGCCCCAGCCCAGCCGGCCCGCGCGCCCGGGTTAAGCAGAGGCAGAGGGCGGCACTGGCGCCGGGGAGGAGGTCGGCTTAGCAGGCAGGCCAGGGCTGCGGACAGCCAGGTGGGTGTGCTTAGGGTCCAGTGTGTGGTGCCCTGGTCTCTCTCACGGCTGGGCACCCTCCTGGGCTCCGGTGACCTGATGTGTGCTGTGCCTTCACCTTTGTTCCGAGGGCAGGTCTGCGCGCATTCACACACGAGTGTGCAGTATGCCTGGGCGTGAACTCTCACCCCTGTGCAGCAGAAGCAGGCGACCTGGAAAACTGGTGAGCCAGTCAGGGAAGCAGGAGCCCTGGGTGCCCTTGCAATGTTGCCTTTTGTGTGGCCTGCGGCAAGTCCTTTCCCCCCTCCACCCTTTGACCGATCCCCTGAAACAAGTGGGTCAGAGACATGTTCACACATGTGTCAGTGGATAGCCAGGCTGAGTGAGTGCACACGTGGGGTGTGTGCATCGCCCCGTGTGTGACTCTGGGTCAAGCAGCCCCTCACACATTACATACCACCCTCACCACATCAACTCCTCCCACACACTGCATACCACCCTCACCAGACCAGCTCCCCACACACTGCATACCACCCTCACCACACCAGCTCCCCACACGCACTGCATACCACCATCACCACATCACCTCTCCCCACACACTGCATACCACCCTCAATACACCAGCTCCCCCCACACGCACTGCATACCACTCTCACCAGACCAGCTCCCCACACACTGCATACGCATACCACCCTCACCACACCAGCTCCCCACACACACTGCATACCACCCTCACTAGACCAGCTCCCCACACACTGCATACCACCCTCACCACACCAGCTCCCCACACACACTGCATACCACCCTCACCACACCAGCTCCCCACACACACTGCATACCACCCTCACCAGACCAGCTCCCCCCACACACTGCATACCACCATCACCACATCACCTCTCCCCACACACTGCATACCACCCTCAATACACCAGCTCCCCACACACACACTGCATATCACCCTCACCAGACCAGCTCCCCACACACTGCATACCACCCTCACCACACCAGCTCCCCACACACACTGCATACCACCTTCACCAGACCAGCTCCCCACACACACTGCATACCACCTTCACCACATCACCTCACCCCACACACTGCATACCACCCTCAATACACCAGCTCCCCCCACACACACTGCATACCACCCTCACGAGACCAGCTCCCCACACACTGCATACCACCCTCACCAGACCAGCTCCCCACACACACACTGCATACCACCCTCACTAGACCAGTTCCCCACACACACTGCATACCACCCTCACTAGACCAGCTCCCCACACACACTGCATACCACCCTCACCACACCAGCTCCCCACACACACTGCATACCACCCTCACCACACCAGCTCCCCACACACACTGCATACCACCCTCACCACACCAGCTCCCCACACACTGCACACCACCCTCACCAGACAAGCTCCCCACACACACTGCATACCACCCTCACGAGACCAGCTCCCCACACACTGCATACCACCCTCACCAGACCAGCTCCCCACACACTGCATACCACCCTCACCACACCAGCTCCCCACACACTGCATACCACCCTCACCAGACCAGCTCCCCCCACACACTGCATACCACCCTCACCACACCAGCTCCCACACACACTGCATACCACCCTCACCAGACCAGCTCCCCACACACTGCATACCACCCTCACCACACCAGCTCCCCACACACACTGCATACCACCCTCACCACACCAGCTCCCCACACACTGCATACCACCCTCACCACACCAGCTCCCCACACACACTGCATACCACCCTCACCACACCAGCTCCCCTCACACACTGCATACCACCCTCACCACACCAGCTCTCCGCACACACTGCATACCACCCTCACCACACCAGCTCCCCACACACTGCATACCACCCTCACCACACCAGCTCCCCCCACACACTGCATACCACCCTCACCACACCAGCTCCCCACACACTGCATACCACCCTCACCAGACCAGCTCCCCACACACTGCATACCACCCTCACCACACCAGCTCCCCACACACTGCATATACCACCCTCACCAGACCAGCTCCCCACACACTGCATACCACCCTCACCACACCAGCTCCCCACACACTGCATATACCACCCTCACCAGACCAGCTCCCCACACACTGCATACCACCCTCACCACACCAGCTCCCCACACACTGCATATACCACCCTCACCAGACCAGCTCCCCACACACTGCATACCACCCTCACCACACCAGCTCTTCTGACTTTCCTTTTGTCAAGTCCATCCTCATTGCCCGACATTAGCCACAGTGCTGTTTAAAGAATGCCCCCAGGAGCCGTCAAACGCCCAGTGCTGTGGTGGCATCACGTTAAGTCTCCTATTCCTTCCTCCACATTTGCCAATGAGAAACAGAGGCTCAGAGGGGGTGCAGCTTGCCCATAAGGTGCAGCAGATGGAAGAACTGGGATTCAAACCCCGCTCTCTCTGCCGCACCCTCTCCTGTGGCAGCTGCTGGTGACCGTGGTGCTGGGTGCTATGAAAAGCCAGATCCTTGACAGGTAGTGCGGAGGAGAGTGTTGTGGGCACCCACCTGGTGGTGACAGAATGTCTTCTAGTCTCTTTTGATATCCAGTTTTTCCTGGTAAGGCTTAGAGAAGGAAAGGGAATTAGTTGACACAGCTCCTGTGTAGGGATTGAAATCCTGATAGGCTGAGTGTGCTGGTTGTCCGTCCTGCTGCCTGTAGTGTGTAGTAAGGAGAGGGCTCAGGTGGCATCCATCAGCATGAAGGTGGAAGAGACCCAGACATTCTCCCCACTGGAAATAAATACCTTGCTCTCCCCCAGACAAGACTTTGTCCCTCTCATGGCCCAGGCCCCAACCATGCACTCAGGTGGATGGACTCTGGCCCAGCAACTCACGTGCCACCCCCAGGAAGGTGTGTGTGGGGACATTTTGTCATAGTGATTTACTCTTGATGCTAAGGCCTGACATGAAAGAACTGTCCGCCCCAAATGCCAACTGTGCCCAAGCGGACCTGACCAGAGGTTCTGAGGAGCCAGGGAAGCAGGTGGCCCCAGAGGTAGGGAGGTCTCCTTCCTTCCACCCTTCCTCTCAGCACCCCCTCCCAGCAGCCCCTTCCTTGATCAGTCCTGATAAGCTCCTGCCCAGGCCTCTTCCTCTGGGGCTTCTACCCCCCCAATGAGTGACCTGCAGAGGAAAGGGGCCTGGCCTCTAGGCCTATAGGGTTATCTCTGGGAAGGCTGTGCCACTCAGAGGGCCTGCCGCACCCCTTCAGTGCTCTGGGAGCTGAGGGAACACCATCAAGGCTCCCCACCTGCTGGGCCATCTCAGCCTGACCCTCTGCTCCTCTCGCAGGTGAACATGCTCAGTTCACAATACTGAGTTAAGGAATCTAGAACCTGGGTTTCCCGGCTCCCCTCCCAGGGCTCTGTCCAGTGCACCTGCCCCTGGGCGCAGCCAGTCCTGACTTACCAACCTACATTTCCCTGAGCGGGAACCTCAGGGAGCTGTCTCTGGCACCAGTTCTGTCATTCAGTACCTGCCTGTGTGCCGATTGGGGGACGACTCTTCCCTTCAGGGCCTCAGTTTACCCCACTATAAAATCAGATGAGAAGCCAGGTTATTGGGGTGCTTACCTCTCTGGGAGGTCAAGGCCTCCACCACTGCTGCCTCTGCCTTTTCATGAACATGAGATGTCCATAGTTCCCTGTCCTAATGTGACCTTGGCAATGTCTGCACTGCTCCAGGAAGTGAGCGCTAGCAGTCTCAGGGGAGCAGGTGGAGGCTGAGGTATGATGTGCTTGTCTTCTCACATGGTCGCAGGAGGAAAAGCTCCATGGATCCTGAGCCCCGGTCTTCCTCCTCCCCACCTTCAGAACCATTCTACCCACTCCAGAGTCTTCTTTCTGCAAATGGACCCTCAACACCCTAGCCTTCTTTTCAGGATCAGACACTTTATCAGTTTGGAATCTCAGACTGTGCCAAAAGGTCATGGGTTCATTCCCCTAAGTAACTTAAAACCCGGAGAAGTGCAGGATCTTGCCCCAGGTCACACAGCAAGCCTGCCATGATGCCTGAGCTCCTCTATCTCAAAAGTGTAAAGGGTGAGTCTCAGATGCAGTGCTGTTCTCAGTGGCACTTGGCCATTCCCCTGGCCAATCTCAGCCTCAGCCTGCACCACAACCTCCACCACAAAAGCATACCTGCAGCTGGGAATCTTCCCAGAAGACACTGGCTGACACTGGCCAGGGCACTGAACACTGTGGGGACAGAGAGGAGCTGGCTTCAGGCCTGCCCTGGAGGAGCCTTGTGGCAGAGAAAGCAGGAGCAAGAAGTGGGGCGGGGATGTCACTAAAGAAGTATTGATAGTGTGGACACTGGGAGTGGATACAGAAGTGAGCAAAATACACATGGTCCTGCCCTTGTGGAGAAACACTGTCATTTTTAATCTAATATGAAATGACAAATGGGTAAGGCTGTGATGGAAAAGCTCAGGAACAGTGAGCAGACCAGCTAGTGGGGGTGATCTACTGTGAGGGTCAGAGGAAGCTTTCCTGAGGAGGTAATAATGTCTAAGGTGATGGTATTACCTCTATTACACCTAGTTGGTGCAGAGGCATTAGGTTGGGCTGGCCCGGAGTCTGGAGGGGCAGTCCTAGCAGTGGAATCTGTGCGTTTGAAGTCTCTTGGATGGGAGGAAGCCTGGATCATTCAAATACATAGCTAAAAAGTGTCCACTATGGTGGGTGTGATGGTTCTGATAAATCTGGAGAAGTTGGCAGGCCTAGATCACACTGGTCCCTGGGAGCCATGGAAGGAATTGGAATCTCATCCTAAAAGCAATGAAAGCCATGGACGGAAACAGCAGAAAGCAGTGTGGTTTTGAGATCATGTTGGTGATAGTACTGAGTACTGGATTGAGACAGGAGTGGAGAGTAGCCCAGGGAGGAGGCTTGGATGACGGCTCGGACACAGAGGCAAAGGTGGAGATGGCCAATGTGGATGGAGATAAAAATCAACAGGCTTTGGCGATGGCTCAGCTGGAGAAATGAGAGGAAAAGGCGTCAGGCTGATTGTGTCCTGGGAATGGGCTGTTGGCTGATGCTGGTACCAGGCAAAGAGACAGTCCTGGAGCAGGGGTCTTGTTGGGAGGCTGTTGGCATTTCAAGTCCCTTTAAGACATCACATTGAAGAGGTCAAGTAGGCACTGGCATGCCGGGTTCTTAGCTTGGGGAGAGAGACGTTTATGTCCTTGTCAGAGGGATGGTAGCTGAAGCCATGGGCATGGGTGAGGGCATATAGGGAAAGAGGACGCATGGGCTAGGAAGCAGAATAAAAGGCGAAGGCCCAGGAAAGAGGAGGAGCCAGCAAAGTGCTCAGAGAAAACTGTCAGAACAAAGCACAGCCCCAGGAGAGGGCTGGCGTCCAGCTCCCTGGGTCTTTGCACAGAATCCTCTCCATGAAAGGCCACCCCTCCACCAAGCCAACTAAGCCTCACCTTTTCCTTCAGATCCAGCCCAAGCAGTCTCCCCTAGGAAGGATCTCTAACCCACTCCTCCCTCCCAAATCCCATCAAGGGACTCCAGGCTTCTCAAAGTCCTCAGGGCAGATAGAAAGAGGGGGCTTCGGGGCTGGAGTGGCTGGGTCTTGCGGTGCAATGTGGGCAGGCCGCCACCCTATAGCCTCAGTCCCCTCAGCTGTCCACTAGAATAAAAACAACCATGCAGGGATTATATTTCTTGTGAAGATCAAATGATACATACAAACCTGTGGCTCCTCGTAAGCACTCAGTCAACAGAAGCTACCATTATCTTAGCTCTTACCTTACTGGACTGACATTAGCTGTTTTGTCTATTTCTCTCTCCTATCCCATCAGGTCTTTCTCTTAGCTGACGGAGTTTATCAATCTCAGCATCACCAGTGCTCAGCACAGGCCTGGCACATAGTAGGTGCTCAATGAAAAGAGTGAAGGAGATAAAGAGGTTGGTAGGGGCAGGGGTGTTCAGGGTGGACCTCCCACAGGAGAAGGGGCCTGTGCCTCAGAGTCCCCCAGCCCACCCCCAGCATTCAGTGGGAGGGACAAAGGTGGGGGGAGCAAGGGCACTCCAGGAGGGGAAACAGCTTGAACACATTTTCCCAGCTGAGGGGGCTGGGGAATGACTTCTCCGCTGAACTGCGACCTCCAAGCCACATATCCTCTTTGAACTGTCAGGCAGCTCCCAGCCCTGTCACTCTCCATCTGAGTTGGGCGAAAAGTGAAACTCCAGCCCTGCCCTAGAGCAGTCCCCAGTGAGCCACAGGCCCGGCCCCCATGTCTGGGTTTATTTGTGTGGGACTAGCCGATCTGCCAGCCAAGATTCGCCTCATGTCCATGGCCCAGGCCTACCCCCTCCCGGGCCCTGTGGCCCACCTGGGCCTGCTGCAGCCTGAGATCCCCAGTGGCTTCCCCTCCAGCAAGGGTAGGGGCCTTACACTGTGGCAAACCTCAGGCTATAGAGGTGGGCTGGAATCCTGGTCCCCCACCACATGCAAGATTTAGGGAACTTAGGGAAGTTTCTTCACCTCTCTGGGCCTTAGTTTATCTGAAAATGGGGGAACTACCAGGGAAATCCCTGTGAGCATTAAATTATCATGTAATTAAAGCACAGACTGTGGTCCAGAGGAGAGGAAATGTAAATACTGATTGTGCTCCTGTGAGCCGACAGCATCCCCTCTACCCTTCACACACAGAGATCTGAACGCTGAAGCAGGGCAGAAGCTTTTACCCCTGTTTTACTTACGGATAAACTGAGGCTTAGAAAAATGAGGGGATCTGGCCAAGAACAAGTGACATCTCTCCTAAATAAAAATCAGAGCCAGGGTTCATATGCAGGACCCAGAGCAGAAGGTGGCAGGTTGCAGCGGGATGATGGCACAGATCAGGGAGTTGGGCAACCCACCTTCTTACCCCAGCATCACCCCTGGTGGCAGCAAGGGCAGCGCTCACAGCCGCTCAGACCTTTTCACCAGGGGGCAGGAGGGCTCCCTGACTCTTAGCTAAACCCAGAGCCTCCTCCCGCTGTTGGCCTCAGCATCCAGCCAGGGCCTGGCACTAGGACTGCTCAGTTAATATTTGTGAAGTGACTAAATGAATGAATTTCCAACTCCTCTACAACACTCAGCAGGGCAACAGTGAGAGCCATTAAGTGACCACAAGTGGGGAGGACTAAGGTGAGTAAATGTGAAAGATTCATTTATTTCTTAATAGAAAGTATTTCTGTCTATCATCTTTTTTCTATTTGTTAGGAACCTACCATGGCCCTGGCATGTGTGGGCTCACAGATGAAAGGATAATGATATCTAATATTTATTTAGTGCTTACTTACTATGCCACTGGCACTAAGCTAAGCCTTTTGCCTGGATTTTCTCACTTAATACTCATAATAGCTCTAAGACGTAGAAGCTGTTTTTTTTTTTGTAGAGACAGAGTCTCACTTTATGGCCCTTGGTAGAGTGCCATGGCATCACACAGCTCACAGCAACCTCCAACTCCTGGGCTTAAGCGATTCTCTTGCCTCAGCCTCCCGAGTAGCTGGGACTACAGGCGCCCGCCACAACGCCCAGCTATTTTTTGGTTGCAGTTTGGCCGAGGCCGGGTTTGAACCCGCCACCCTCGGTATTTGGGGCTGGCGCCTTACCGACTGAGCCACAGGTGCCGCACATAGAAGCTGTTATTATTATCCTTATTCCATAGGTGAGGAAACAGGTAGAGTAATTAAATTAATTCATCAAAATAAATTAGAAAGTGGTGGAGCCCAGATTTATATGCAGGTACTTGAATTTCAGAACCAAGAGGGGAAAGTTTTTCAGCCCCAAATAGTTCCCTAGTTGAATGAGTAAAGCCTGAAATAAGACAGGAGCAGGATTGGGCTGCAATGCATAGCATGGTACTTAGCATAGGAAGAGATCTTTCTAAAGGTGATGACCAAGAGCACTATTTCTATTTTTATTGTTAAAGTATTACTGTGAAAGCAGTGATTTTTATTTATCAGCACTTCCTATCTTTTCCTTGGCATCTAATGAGCTTTTTTGTTTGTTTGTTTGTTTGTTTAAAGGCCTTTACCAAGGCACGGTGGCTCATGCTTATAATCGTAGCATTCAGGGAGGCCAAGGCAGGAGGATCCCTTGATTGAGCTCAGGAGTTCGAGACCAGCCTAAGCAAGAGTAAAACACCATCTCTAGTAAAAATAGAAAAATTAGTCAGGCATTGTGGTGAATGCCTGTAGTCTAAGCTACTCAGGATGCTGAGGCAAGAGGGTCGCTTGAGCCCAGGACTTTAGGGTTCCTGGGAGCTATGATGCCACAACACCCTACCCAGGGCGCAGAGTGCACTTTGTCTCAAAAAAAAAAAAAAAAATCCTTTCAAGGGTAGCTAAGGCATTGACTTTGACTAAAGAGGAGACAGAGGCCAGAGAAGGGCAGGAATCTCCCTCCCCAGAGCCACCAAGGCTAGAAGCATCGGTATAGTGGTAAATGTTTAACACCAGCTCCCCAGAGGGATAAAACCTGATCTGTAGCCTTAGCTAGTTTCTGTGGTATACTCTCACTGTGGCGGGTTTCAAGCAAGCAAGTTCACCAAGTAGAAATACTCAATAATCAGTTCTTGCCAGTGGGTACAAACCAGTTCCAGGCACTGCTGGCCAGAACTCAGGCTTTCGGACAAGCCTGGAGGCTTTTATAGGACACCACTGAACCCAGCAGCCCCAAGGGACAGGGACTGTGGGCACAGGAATAAAGGGGGAGAGACAAAATACTGAACCCCAAAGATCTCTGAGAAATCAAGAAAATCTTCCTTTTCTGTGTGCTCAGGTGATCGCAGGTCTTTTCAAGCAGAGCAAGCCTTTGGCATCAGCCTGCACATCCTTCCCTGGAGCAAAAATGGCTCCTTGCACACACAATCCAATGTTGTGTAAAGTTTAGCGATGGGGAGGAAAAAAGGGAGACGGTTGATTGCTGATAACCTCCTGGATTATCAGCAAGACACCACAGTGTAGCACAGTGCTGCCTGCTCTGCAGCTCCCGAGGAAGGAAGGCCATAGTGGATGTCACTGTCCTCTCTGTCCAGACAACATTCTTTTCCGGAGTACCATGTTTATCTATTGAACACTGGGTCACTTCCCTGCTTGTTTCTTTCCTCCTAAGGCGCAGTCTCCCTGTGTTTCTAGTTGACTAATCCGAGACTTGAACTTAGACGTGGGCTGAGTGATCACTGGTGTGGAGCAGACTGCAGGGTGCAGTCCTGGTCATTAGCGTGGCCTCAGTTCCCCTAGTAGCTCTTCCTCTGGGCCAAGTCAGTAGTGTGCTATTAAAATTATCCTACTAGGCTCGGCACCCATACCTCAGTGAGTAGGGTGCCAGCCACATACACTGAAGGTAG
The DNA here is from genome assembly GCF_027406575.1 of Nycticebus coucang. NCBI lineage: Eukaryota > Metazoa > Chordata > Mammalia > Primates > Lorisidae > Nycticebus > Nycticebus coucang. Next base: position 44,006,416 of record NC_069801.1, on the reverse strand, counting down.
CGGGTTCGAGCCCAGCCCAGGCCTGCTAAACAATGACAACTGCCACCAAAAAATAGCTAGGTGTTGTGACAGGTGCCTGTAGTCCCAGCTACTTGGGAGGCTGAGGAAAGAGAATCGCTTAAGCCCAAGAGTTGGAAGTTGCTGTGAGTTGTGATGCCACAGCACGCTACCAAAGGTGACATAATGAGATTTTGTCTCAAAAAAATGTAAAATTAAATAAAATTATCCTACTAATAATGATGGCAGTGAAAAGCAATCGCTTTACTTACTGTAACATCTTTGAACTGATTACTTAATATTAGTTAATTGCTATCCCAAAGAAATAAAAGAAATATTTTAAGCTTCTACTATGTATCACACATGTAATGTGCATTATATTTAATCTTCCAAGCAAAGTGACCAGGAAAGTTATCTACATATCTTATTGATGAATAAAGCTCTGCTTAGAAAGGCTATATAAGGAAGCTGAAGTCACATGGCTAGGGGGTGACTGAGCCAGGATTGAAACAGAAGTAGATCTGTGCCCAATACTCTATTTTCCTCATTCTATTATAATTCATCTCTCCGGTTGATAAGCAAAAAAAAAAAACAGGATAATTCTGAGCGTAGAAATAGGGTGGGCATATTAATTTCCTATTACTATGCACCAAATTACCACAAATTTAACCACTTAGAGAACTACTCATTTAGTACATTTCTGTAGCCCAGAAATCCAGGTGGGCTCACCTTAATCTTCTGCTCAGAATCTCACAAGGTCTAAATCAAGGTATCAGTCAGCTGGGGTCTTATGGGAAGGCTCTGGGAAGAAGGTTCTTTCAAGCTCATTCTGGTTGTTGGCAAAATCCAGTTCCTTGCAGTTGTAGACTGAAGCCCCCTGGTTCCTTACTGAGTATTAGCTCCTTAAGGCCACAGAGTCACTCTACAGTATCTGCCACCATAGTGCTAGGTAGGGTTGGATTGGGATAAGTTGCAATGGGTTGCCTGGGTGGGCCTAAGCTGGGTGAAGATGTGTGTCATGGGCTGGAACAGGCTAAGCCAGGAGATTTGGGATGCATGTGGTTGAGCCGGTCTGAGCTGGCTTGGCAGTGATGGCAGGAGTTGGGTCGAGATGAGTGTTTCGTGTCGGGGGCCACTGTGAGGCCAATGCCTGGACACTGGTGTCAAGCTCTTTGAGTACAGTGGAGTGTGTATGCTTTTCTAACTCAGAGCTAGGAAGGGAGGACTTGGAGGATGACATTATTAACAATAGCAACACCTCTGTAAGTCCTCCTTCACTGGGATTCCTCTCTAACACCTGGAGTCAGGCTCATGTCCCCTTCATCCAAGCCAGACCTATCCCCAGGCTTAGGGCATTTCCAGCATTCAGCTCAGCCTCCTCCGCCTTTCTTAACATGAAAGCTATTAGAGCAAGGGGCTTGGCTTGGGAAATATGTTCCAAGCAGAGAAACTTACAGGATGTGTTATCTCAGAGCAAAACCAAAGCCAAAGTCAGGATATCAGAGCCATATGGTTTCTCCTCTACACTTCTGATGGAAGGAATTGTGGATTTTATGGAATTTGGGACCAGTTCCTGAGTCCCACAGGTGCTGTGCTCCCTGGGCCGAGGAAAGTGGGTGCTGGCAGGCACACGTGTTTACACACACACAGAGCAATGCACAGGACCACAGCATTTCCCGGTCAGTGACACATTCTTAGTTTACATACGTTCAGTGCTTGTAATAGCCCCGAAAGGAGGAGTCATCATGGAAAATCTCCAAGAGAGGCACTCGTGCTCAGAGAGGCCAAGAGGCTTGCCCAGAAACGTAGAGCAGAGCTAAGACTTATTTGTTTGGTTGTTGTTTACATAATCATTGTCAATCGCCTTGACTAGAGTCCAGCCTCTATAAGATGTACAATTTTGCCCATCTTGTTCATGGTTGTAGCTCAGCATCTAGAGGCACGTAATAGGTGCTCAATTATATGTACTCAATATACATATACAGAAATTCATGTTCTTTCCATGGTGATACACCCACATAAACACACATGGTTTCTTGTGACGTGGGCTCCTTGTCCCAAGGTCTGGAAGTCTTATCCCATCTTTGCTCCATGGGGTTTCCTGGACCTGACCGACTGGCTCAAGTTCAAGAGAAAAGGCCTCTGGACTTAGACCACTGAGCATGCCTGGCATGCTCCAGGTATCATGGGTACACAACAAATGTCACCCCCTTCACCATCTGCCTTCATTTGGACCCTCCTTAAGGCACAAAGCAGGGAAATGTAATTTGGAAATCAAGCTTTCCCTTCCAAGAGAGGACAGGCTAGCCAGCCCAGACTAGAGTTTGAGACCATGTCTCTCTACTCAGGTCAACCAGCCTGCACATCATTCTTGCTCAGAATACAGTCTCATTCAGTTTACACAGACACCCCCAAAAGGGAGAGGTCATTGTACCCACTGTGCACATAAGAAAACTGAAGCTTCTGGAGAAAAGGTAACTGAACTGCCCAAGGTTATATAACTAGGAAATACAAAGCATGGATCAGAATCCAATTTCATGACTCCAAGGTCCTTGGGCATCAATGCCAGACACCCCAGCTCCCTCCCTCCACCTCCCTGAGGGAGCACATTTCTCCCTCATCCCTGGGCTCTTGAAGGGCAGGGCCGTGTCCCCTCTTCCTTCCATCCTGCCTCTGCTCTCAGCCTGGGTCAGTACTGGGTGGGGGGAAGGGGAACGTATCTTGCTGCCTCCGACTGATATTGATGGATGAAGTGACTATTGTAAATGCTACGGTGTTGTGTAATCAGTAGGAAAATGTGACTCCGTCCCCAGAGATGCCAATGGCATTTTGGAGAAAATCCTATCCTTGATTTTCTGGGCCTGTTCAGTTGAAATATCTGGGTGACAGGGACAGGCTAGGGGGTCCAATGTATGGGGCCTGGGCAGACCATCTGCGTTTCCAGCCCCTGCCTAGGAGAGAAATGTTTAGAAGAGTCACACCAAGGGCTCAATCTCAACTCTGTCACTTACTGTCTCTGCCCCATTTCTTCTACTATAAAACGAGGATAGAAAAATCATCTGACTCCTTATGATGACAGGTGAAATGGTACAGCAGAGCAGCTAGGGCCTGGCCTGTGACTGATGCACGATAAATATTTGTTGAGATAGGGGCAAAAATGAATGAATAAATGAAAAAGTGAATGAATGTGCATGAATACTTGAAGAAGCACGGGCCAGTAGCAAGATAGCATTTGGAATCTGAAGACCCAAGTTGGAGCCATGCATGTCACCTACTAGCTGAATGACCTTAGGCAAGTCACTTAACCTTGCTGAGCCTCGGTTAATAATAGTAATAATCCCTGCCTCTTAGGTCACAGTGCAGATTAAATGAAAGTGCTGGGTGGAACTGCTTTGCTGATGGCAGGGCACTGTGCAAATGTTAGTTTTAATTATTCTCCACAATTATGACTGCTCCGCAGGAGACGTGTGTGAGTGAGGGTGGGGAAGGCTGTGCATGCGGGGAGGTCTGTGACCAGGCTGTGTGTGCGTATGTATTGTGTGTGGGTGTGTTTGGAGAACTGGGGCCATTAGAAAAACCATCATCCCTCTAAGTTGTTCTTTCTTTTGCTAAACTCAACCTGCCAGGCTGACATCGGAAGCAGGAATTAGTGGGAAGTCTGGGGGGACAGGATTAGCGGCTGAACTTTCTATTCCTGGAGACCCTCTTTTCTCAGGAGGTCAAAGCAATTTCCATATATTATCCCGCTGGCAGCTTGGGAAGGTCAGGGAAACAGCCAACATATGACTCGAATTCCTCAGATGGAGAAATCAAGGCAGGAAGGGCAGCCACAGAGGCCACTCTGCCCTGCTCTTGTTTAAATCACCATCGGAAGGATTTTGCGGCCACCTGGGCCTGTCCCAGCCAGCGCTTCTGGCTAGAAATAGTTCATGCATTTGAGTGCTTATTACCAGCCCTGGGCTATGTGTGATTCAGTGGGCCCCAAGTCCCTGCCATGTTGACACACGTGACCTTTGCAGGGTCTAATCTGGTTCAATCTCTACCTTTTGGCCTCTGTCCAGGCTGTCACCCTAATTTGCCTCTAGCAGTCAGTCCTTTAAGCTCAGTTCTCCTCCTCCAGGAAGTCAGCCTGGTTGCCCTTGCTGGCAAATGGAGAAGTCATTCTTCAGGCCACCAAAGTGAAGGGATTAGGAGGGAGGGGCTCAGAGGCTTGGTCGCACCTCCTTCAGATGCTAAGGGCAAGGTCAGGAAACAATCTCTGAAAGTGACCGGAAGGAGAGCTGCCCAGGCAGACAAACTGTGAACGTGGAGCTGGTGAGCCGTAGAGGTTCCCAGAAAGTTCTCTGAAGGGTTAGGACAGTGATTCCCAAAGTGATTCCCTATAGCTGCAGTATCGGCAGCACCCTCTGAGAACTTATTAGAAATGCAAGTTCTCTCAATTAATCCCCAACAATAAAAAAAAAAAATAGAAATGCAAGTTCTGCCTCATACCAGGCCTGGTGCCTCAGAACCCCAGTTGATTCTGAGGCTCCAGAGGTTTAAGAAACTCTGGGCTGAAACTGCACCACTTCCCTGCCCCCGCAGCCAGGCACCTGTCTTCCCAGTTAGGTCTCAGGAAGCCTTGCCTGCCCACACTGATTTTAATTCACTCTGAGGAGCACTCTCACCCCAGACCCTGGGTCTTGTGGATGAGAAAGGCTTATAGCTCCACAGTTCTTACCGCTCAGCCACACATGCATTCAGCCAGTCTCCTGTGTCATCTCTAGGTTCCCTTAACACAGCCCTCCATCTTGCAAGCCTCCCAGGTCTTATCTCTAAAGAACAAGGACCTGACCTGCCACCTCCACTTTTGCTCACTCCCTGCCCTCATCAAGACCTGGCCTGCATTCCTGGGGTGCCCTTGCCCTCCATGCCTCTGGAGGTCCAGGCCTCTCATTGTGTGGCTCTAGGAAAGTGTGTCCCATCTTGGGGCCTGTGTGTCCCCACCTGTAAGGAGGAGATCTACGAAAACCCACCCAAGGCCCTGGAGAAGGTTGCTGGATTGCAGGACTGTTGGAGGCGGCAACCAGCCCTGGTGCATGTCCGACAGCCCCATCCCACTGCTAAGGTCCCAGGTCTCTGGCTGGCCCCAGGAGGGGAGTAATCTTCCATTCCCCCAACACCTTCCCCCAGCAGGATTGCCCTCACAGCAACTGCCCTCTTGGCCAGTTAAACCATCTATGATCCAGGAACCAGGTCAGGCTCCTTAATCCACCCATCCCCTGACAATATCAAAGGGCAACAGCACCCCAGTTTTACGGTTTCAGAACTGAGGCCTAGAGAGGTTCTGTGGTTTACCTGAGACTTCACAGCCAGTACAAGACTACAATTCAAACACAAATTGGTCTGACTCCAAACCCCCTTTCCTTAATCTCGGTGAGAGCAAGGGTGTCAGATAGGAAGGGAAAGCATACCCAGCCTGGGCAGTGGCCCAAATGCTCACCAGCAAGTAGCCTTGGCCCTGCCTGGGTTACCCCATCTGTATACCAGGAATAGTAACTCCTGCTTTGCTGGCCTCACTGGACTCCTGTAAAAATTAAGGACAAGAGGTGAAAGCGTGGAGAATTGTGGTGTCCAAACGCTGTGACAGAGTACGCACAGTACTTGACAGTATACGCTTCACTTCAAGCCACCTTCTCCCCAGCTCATCCACCTTCGCCTGCGTAATCGCACAATCGCCAACTGAGGCAAAGGAATCGGATGCAGAGCAGAAGCCCAGCAGGACCCTGGGGACAGGCTCGACCGGGAGCCGGGTGCACCTCCGGCCACTAGCGCAAGAGGGCGCCATGGGCCTGCAGCGAGCTCACGCTGCCGGACCCGCCGCCCGCTACGGCTTCCAGAGCTCTGCTCCGTCCCGCTGCTTCCAAGGTTTCACCGCACCTGGAGCTGCCTGGAGTTCCAGGGGCGTCGGGACCCGGCGTAGTGGTGACAGAGAGCTGCGCGGAGTCTGAACTTGCAATCGGGAAAACCAACTGCATCTCCCCGCTGTGCCACCTCTATAGTGAGACATCTGACCTCTCTGAACTTCATCTATAATTATAGAAACATAATTCCCGTCCCCAGCTGCCTCTAACCCAGCCCGCTAAAGCCTCCTAAGCCCACAAAATGAGATAGCTAAGTCAGGCTTGCAGTGCAAACTGTAAAACCGTATTCGCGCATGAGGAATTCGTGTAAAATCCTTTCTCCTTCCCCTTGGACTCAGCAGCTGAAGCCCCTCAGACGAGGTACGCATGCCTCCCATACTCCCATTTTATGGACAGAAAGGTTGCTCTCTCCCGGTTCGTGTGACTTCTCATCCCGGCAGAGACCGGCTGGTCTCCTGACCCCAGCACAAGGCTCTACCCTTTACGCAGTCCCGCGGCCGGTGCTCCAACCTGCACTACCTGGGAGCGCTGGCCTCGCGGGGCGGGGTACCGGCAAGTCGCTTCGGGTCGTCTGCAGAGACCTCCGGAGGCCAAAACAATCGGAGGAACGTTACGGGCCTGAATGCTCAGGCCGACCCCGCTCGGGCCCGCTCAGGGCGAAGCGCAGGTTGTGTTCGGGACCCAGTTCTGATCTCAGCCTCTGGCTGGACTGGACACTCCATCCCGGGGTGGCACAACGTGCGCCGGCGTGTGTGGCCGGGGCTGACTCTGGAGGCCGACGCGCACTCTGACCCGGCGTCCGGCAGGCTCTCCTGCGCGCCCTTCCCCGCCATCGCCGGAGCTACCGCAGCAAAGGCCCTTCGCTGGGTGGGATCGCCCGGGTCAGGCGGGGGAGGGGTGGCCCGAGGCCCCAGCCCGCTCCCTGAGCCTGCGCTGTTTGCACACTTGTAATTAGCACTAATTATCCCAGGCTTTCAGCTCGCCGACTCCAGCCTGAGATCTGCGAGCCCAGGGGGAAAGCGCCCGGGGACCCGCTGTCCCTCCGCAGACGCCCTCTCGGGCCCGGCTGGGGGACCCGGCTCTGTCCGAGTCCCTAGGACCTTGTATCGTGGGTCTGTTCGTGTATCTGTGTGTGCCCCAAGTGTCTACACCACCACCACGTGCTAGCAGGCGGGAGTCTTTGTGTGTCTGCTGCTGTGTGTTTGAAGACGCCGCCGGGAAGGTTCGCGGGAACCCCGCGCAGATGGGGGAGAGGAGGAGTCGCAGGCTGAGGGCTGGGGGGGACCAAATGGCTCTCAGCTGTGAAGGAAGGAAGCGCTGGCGCCCCGCTCTTTCTCTTGCGCCGCTACTCCTGCATAAAACACGAGCCCCCAGGGCAGTGTCCGCGGCCGAGAATCCCCGGGATTTCTGCTGTAACCGCGGAGCCGAGGTGTTGTCGACTGAGCCCTGTTCCCCCGGGCACCGAGCCTTTTCGTCCGGGCTTGAAGGCCGCCGGCGCCGCCACCTCCTGTTGGAATGGGCCACCGGCGCTCCTCTCCTACAGGTGGCAGAGCCGGGGCTCGCCCCGGGCGGAGCAGCAGGCCACCGCGCCACTTCCCAGAGCCGCAGCGCGGGATTCCGGCTCGGCTCGGCGAACACCAGGGCCTTCCGGGCCCGGGGAACGCCTCCGCCTTCAGGGTCCTCTTTTCTCCTTCTCTTGATCTCAGATCCTTAGTTCTCGCCAACCCGGTTCCTGCGCACTCAGTTCTTTTCCTGCTGCGTCCCTCCAGCCCCCTCCCCGCAGCCGGTTCAGCCTGGTCTACGCCAAAAGAAACCGGAGACCCAGAGGAAACCAAGCTCGCCTTCAGGGTGTCGGAGTCGGGGGTGGGACTGTCCGCCAGGTCCCCTAGAGCGGGATTTCTCTGAACACCCCTGCCCTGCCGCTGGAGTCCCGTCCGCCCTGCCCCTGGGGCCTTCCCCTCCCTGGGTTCTCGGTCCGGGCTCCTACGCCTGAGCCTGGCTTTCTCACTCCCTGACACGGTTACCCGTCCCCCAGTGTCGCTGTGGCTTCGTCTCTGTCTCTCGTTGTCTCTTTGACTCTCTCTCATCTGATCTCTGCCGGTGAGACGCTACCCCGCCCCGCGCCCCCTCAAAGGAACACACACCGGCAGAATCCGCCTTTTCAATAAAAAAAGACAACTGGGAAACAGCGAATTAAAAAGCATTAGCTTAAAAACAATCCATGTGTCTGCAAATGCGTTCCAAACGGCGGCCTTTTGGGGGGCAGGGGGCTGTGTTGGCCACATGTTCTGGAGCCCCAGACACAAAATGTGGGGGGCTTAGTGCCCCACGGTGGACCCCTCCCGCTAGCCACCTGGAACGGCAGGGTCTCTAGGAAGGGGGGTGTCTCATCTCTGTGCTTGCTGTCACGGACCCCCACTAGGTGTTTTGGCGTCTGCTGGCCCCTCCTAGTCCCCCAGCTCCTCCAAACTTTGCTAACACCCCAGCTCTCTCTTTACTCCAGACCTCCCTACCCCTCACCCACTAGCACGGATTCTGCTCCCCACACTCCGAGGCGCTGAGGCCTGCCCTACCCCACCCCCATTCTGCCCTCCCGCCCTTAGACCACCCAGCAGTCCTGGCTCAGGGAGAAGTGGTTAGAACACAAGCTTTCCTTGGCCTGAAGAGACTCCCCAGGGAGATGTGCACAGCTGCTATTCCCACTACCTGCAAGGGCTGTGTCCTGCCCATGCTAATCAAAGGTGTGTCTCCAAGACTGGCCTTTCCCAAGGTTGCAGAAGGTGGCTGCTGTCACTAAGCCCCTTGCCAAGACCGGACCTCCCTTCAGAGTTGACCATGCTGCCACCCTTACAGAACCAGCACCCCTGCTTCCACTTTTTCACTGGAAAGTGGAATAATTGGAGTATCTCCCTTAGGGCTTAATTAGAAAAGAGGGGTTTGTGGGGGCCCAGATTTCTACTGCCCTTGCAGGGTCTTCTCCACTGGGAGGAAGATCCCGGGCCTATAAAACAGATGGGGAGGAAGGAGTTCTGGTTTCTTAGCCTTGCTCTGCTAATGATAAAGACTTAATGATTTTCATGATAAAACAATAACAATAATAGCAGTTAACACTTATGGAGCACTTATTGTATGCTCTGCATATATTAACTCACAGAAATCACTAGTGGCTACATGCCTTGAGCAATACCTTACCCTATCTGAACCTCGGTTTCCTTATCTGTAGCCGGAAGGAATGGGAGCAGAATCCTCCCAGTTTAGACAGTGAGTCTGAAACATTGATTTGTAATTGAATGAAAATCTCCTGGACAAGTTGTATTTGTTATACCCTATTCCTATCTGTTTAAAAAAAGACGTAAGGAATCCAATAGTCTTATATAGAGAAAATTTTGATTCCAAGTTATTCTGTTCTTGAAACAACAAAACAGAAAAGCCATCACATAAAAAAAAATCAAAACAGTTCTTACCAGGTTGAATTGTTCTTCCTCTTAATAGCTGGGGAATAATCCATTTAATTTTATTTTTAATGATAAAATGTTCTGTGTTCATTATACAAGGGAGACTTTAAAAATTCACATGCCTACTACCGTATCTCATGATTTATCCAGTTCTGAAGAGGCCCAATATGACTATTTATACAAAACTTTCTGGTGATTCTGATGGGAGAATTCTGATTCTCGTGTAATTTCTGAATCTGCTACCAGGTATCGGATATTGCATCTGATATATGCCTTTATCTCTGATTCTGACTTAAAGTCTGTGATGCTGGTTTCTGAAAAATTTTGTTTCCATAGATTTGTTTAAACAGCTTCTCTGTCTCCACATGTGTGCTCCTACACATATGTTCCCAGAAGTGCATCTGCCATGTGCATATACGTCTGGGCGCGTGTGTGCAGGCATGTGTTTCTCTGGGGATGTGGGTACAGGCCTCTGGTATCTCTGAGCGTGTGCAGTGGGTGTGCTGTGTGGGATAGGGACAGCTCTGTGCATATGTGTCTCTGGGGATGGTGCCTATGTTTCTGGGCAGATTTGTGTGACTGTGCCTTTGTATCACCTTTATGTAAGTGAGGAGATATCTGTGCCTGTGTGTGGGTGTGTCCTGTGGGGCTTGCCATTGTCTGAAGCCTCCAACAAGGAAGGAATTTCTCTGGAGAAGGTGCCCCATCCAGGCCCCTGAAATGCCAGTTGAGCAACCGTCTCTGGGCCCCAGAGCTCACAGCACTCCTCTTCTGGTTGGGGGAAAGGGATAACAGATTTTGAGTATAAACACAGATCTCTGTGCTGAGCATTCTAATTCTGCAAGTCAAGTAGAGAGCCCGTGCAGCAGCGTGCTAATTAGCCACCCTAGGGAAAAAATTGCCTGTGTTGGAGTGGATAATGTGTTTGCCTGTTTCCGTGGGATCCTTGACCAACTGAACCCCCATCTCCCTCCTACCTCTCCCATGGGCCTATGTCCCTGCACCCCCAGCTCAGAAAGATGGTGCTGCGTCTGCAGGCTTTGGCTTCAATACCTTGGCTTTTTCAAATAGGCCAATTGCTAAGCAAATGTCATTTGAGCTGGAGCTTTGGAGACTACCCATGAGATAAATGATCCATTTGAATAGATGGAGATGGGCCCCAAGCTTGGATGAGGATGAGCTAATAAGGTTCCCCATAACATTAAGGACAGGTTCCATATCCCCTCCCCAAACTGTGCTCTGAGGGGCAGTGACTCTTTTTTATAGCACAGGACAAAGCCACAGGCACCTGCAGCCCAGGATGTCAGGCTTAATGGATCCCCAGACCCAGAGAACCTCTGAATCTCTCTGATCAGGTGTCTTCAACAGTACCATGGGCTGGTGGGAGCAGGAGGCTCACCATGCTGGGCTGAGGCCATGCCCTCCCCACACTGGCATGCACACATGTACATTTGCTACATATGAACACACTTACTTGCAATCTGAGCCTGTGACTTTAACCTGTGCCACACTCTCATATATACCTGGGATCGCACACAAATGTATGAAAATGTCTGTAAACACCCATACTGTCATTGTTCTAGTTTTTACTTGGTAATACATAAGCAGATACTAATACCTGTACAACATATAGGTTCACAAACAGATACAGATACAAATGAACTGAACAGATAATTACATATAGATGCTATTATGGACTAAATGTGTTCCCCCCAAATTTGTGCCAAAGCCCTAACCCCCAATGTGATGGTATTTGGAGCTGGGGGCTTTGGAGAGGTAATTAGGTTTAGACAAGGTCTTGAGGGTGGAGTATATAATGGAATTGGTGTCCTTATAAGAAGAGGAAGAGAAACCAGAGAGTTCTCTATCTCCTCGCCAAGCAAGGATACAGCAAGAAAGCGGCCATCCGCAAGCCAGGAAGAGGGGCCTCACCAGGAACCAAATCTGGAGAGCACCTTGACCTTGGACTTCACAGCCTCCAGAACTGTAAGAAATAAATACCCAATGTATATTTTGTTATAGCAACTTAAGTAGACTAAGAAATAATGAACTAGGAATTATACTTGCACACATTTATGCATATCCAATTCCATCAATAATCAATAAAATTATTGCTACAGTCATAGAGAGATACATTGTGTGCCACTCCTACCAACACAGCTGTTTATCACACGTCCAACTCTTACTGCTGTGTTTCCCATACTTTTCCCTGACTTGATTCTCAGGAAATCCCCAAGAGGAAGACATTTATTAGCTCCATTTTACCAAAGAGGAGATTAAAACTTGAATAAGGTGCTCAGGCTTGATTGCACAATTGCTAAGCCAGATCTCCTGACTCCAATGTGCATTCTCTGTAGGGAAGATAAGTGATCCAGCATTCAGTGATGGGGGAGAGAAACCTTACCAGGGTCTAAGGAGAACAGTCTTGCCATCCCTTCAAGGCAAAGCCTCCATTCCCCAGGGCCACTGACTTGTTCAGCCTAGGACCCTATGATCCAAATATTGTAATTGGGTACAACTGTCTCCCATAACATGGCAAGTTCCTCCCAGGTGCAGTTTCACAAGCATTCCTGAAACCATTAAAGAACTGGCTTTTAACTTTTGTGCAAAATAACATCTATGATAGAGTAATAATATAAAGTGATTTTAATATATGCCAAACTTAAATGACAGACTCAGCTCCACCATTAGGATTTCATGATAACGTAGCATTATTTTATTCTCAGTACAAAGTTGCTTTTCAGATTAGTGCAGCTATATGTTTTAATTAATAATGAGATCATGTAATGGTGTGTTTGTGCCTGATTTCTAACTGTAGCCCCCAACCCTACACCCAGATCGTCTCATTTATAGTTTAACAGGTGCCAGGGTGTGTTCTAGTTTCTTAGACCCTGAGCTCCCCAGGTCCTGAATGCCCCCCACCCCCAACACCCTACCCCTATCCCTTTCCGGAGCTGTCCAGAGGATCAATTGGAGTCTTCACCAACCTTGGGCTGCAGCATACAGACCCATGTTACACTCCTTCAGCCTTGTACTAGCACCCTGTCTGGCTCCCCCAGAAGAAAAATGAAAGTTCTCCTGACAGCAAACATAAATATTTTCTTTCCCAACCTGGTTCAGATGGGGATCTTTGCTGTTAATAAAGTGGCAGCTGGCTATCTGGGAGTGTCTAAATGTGGCCTTCTCTGGCAGGGAGCGTGCTATCCATCTCTGTCGGCACCTCGTCAGATGACAAGACTTTGCTGGCCTGCTTCTTTTTGGAATGCACCTCAGATGGCAGAAAGAAGGCAGGGAGTATTTGCAAAACACCAGCTTCATCTTCTCTCTTTGGAGGGGCTAGGAGGAGGGACTGGAGTTTGCTGCTCTTGGCAAGCTCGCCTGTCGGGAGTGTGGCCATCGGGTGTCCGGCAAGCCTATTTATTTAAACTCCACATCAGGCAGTGAGACTTTATTTATGGGGACAGGAGGAAAGGTGTTAGAGCAAGCTAGATCTTCCCACTTTGAAAGGTGCTCAGCCCAGAAAGGGCAACACCACGTAATGGGAAATCATGCTTTGCTTTGCTTTGCAGCATGTGGCCTGGAAACGGAGCTGCAAGGCCCGGAAAGGTTTTAAAATAACATTTCAGGTTGGAACCCTCCCCACCCCCCACCTGGAAATAGGTGTTGGGATGGAAAACAGGGCACCTCTCGTCACCAGCCAGGGCTGTTTGAAATAAAAACAAAAAATTCTTCCTTAAAGGAAAATGTGTTTTCCAAAGTACTAGAATTCTCTTCTTGACTTCTAAGTTCAGAAAAGGCTGCATGAAGGCCTGAGTCACAGCCTGGAGCCTTACAGTCTGCTCAGGGGCCCAGAGAGAGCTAGTGTTGGACTCAGATGTCACCAGCCTCCCGGCTGTTTGGTGTTGCTTGCCAACAAACCTCTGATGAGTACTAGGCATCTGCATGGTAATAAAAAGTGCAAAGACATAGGGTCACTTGGGGCTGGGTTCAAATCCCTGATATATTGGTTATCCTGGGAAAGTCGTTCAAGCTTTCTGTGTTCTGGTTTCCCCATACATAGAATGGGGACCATAGTACACATACCTAAGGATAGGTAGGGGATTCTGTTGAAGCCTAGGTGAAAATGACCACCATAGCCCTTGACTCCTAATTGGTGGTTGGCAACACATTGAACCTTGTTGAAGGAGCTCACAGAGGTCTCCCACTGCCTGAAGAATGGCACATAGATCTCAGTTTTAGTCAAGGGACCTGATCCCAACCCACCCTCTCACCTGGTGTCCTAGGATCCTCTTGCCAGAATCAGTGTGCCCATCAGTGTGCTGGGCCTGGCCACAGTCCCTCTGTTCACACCACACTGTCCCATCCCCATGTGCTTGTCCATACATGGCCACTACTGGCTGCACCTTGAAACAGCCTCCTCCCTGTTCACTGACCTTTTGACTGGATGCCTGTGTCATCAGAGATGACAAAAACTACACCTGCTAAGTGTGCACCATGGGTCAGACACTTCATGTATATTTTTTTAGATCTGCGTTGTACAGGATCAGGAAAGAAAGAATCAAGAGAAAGAAAAGAAGGTAAAGTTTCCAGGCCAGGAGCAATGGCTCATGCCTGTGATTCTGGCATTCTGAGAGGCCGAGGCAGGTGGATTGCTTGAGTTCAGGCATTCAAGATCAACCTGAGCAAGAGTGAGACCCTGTCTCTACTAAAAATAGAAAAATTAATCAGATATGGTGGTGGGCGCCTGTAGTCCCACCTACTTGGCTGGCTGAGATAGGAGTATCACTTGAACCCAGGAATTTGAGGCTACAGTGAGCTAGGCTAATGCACAGCACTCTGTCTCAAAAAACAAAACAACAACAACAAAAAAGTTTCCAGGAGAATGATATGGTCGGTCATATTTATCATAGAGGAAAGATCACTCTAGGTCAAAGAAGAGGCGTGGGGGCTCGCGAGGAGGTTGCTGCAGTGTCCAGGCAAGACAAGACAGTGACAGCAGCATTTGATTGGAGAGGAGAGGTTGGGTTTGAGACTTTGCTTCATTTATTCACTTAATACAAATTCAGTGGGCTCCTACTGTGTGACAGGCTCTATTCCAGCTGCTAGGACACAGCAGTGAACAAAGCAATACAAAATCCCTGCCTTCCTGGGGTTTACATCCTAGTAAGAGGAATAGATAAACTAATAAGAAAAATGTACAGTATGTTAGGTAAGTGCTATAAAGAAACATCAAAGGAAAGGGATATAAAAGGAAAGGGCCATGAAGAAATTATACAGATGGTAGCCACAGAAGTCCTCCCTAATAGGGTAACTTCTGAGAAAAGAACTGAAAGAAGAGAGAGGGAGCCCTGCTGATGTCTGGGAAAGCATCCCAGATAAAAGGAGCCAGGAGCGCAAAGGCCCTGAGGCAGGACTGCCCAGCCTGGGCCAGAAGAGGAAGGAGCCCAGTGGAGCTGGAGGCAGGTGCAATGGAGAGGGGTAGGAGAGGAGCTCAGAGAGAGACAAAGCAGCCTGATCACAGTGGCCTTGTTAGTCTGAGGTCCCTTGGAGCCAGAACCCTGGTGCTGGGGTCTCAGGCAGACCCCCTTTCCTCCTGAGCCTGACTTCTCACTGTGGAGGATTCATGTGGTGTTGGATATGGTTGTGAAAGCTTTGATGTTCACTCCATGTGCTGAACAAAGATCAGAACATGCAGGTTCAATGTCAAGGTCTTTTCTTTTCTTTTCTTTTTTTTTGAAACAGAGTCTTACTCTGTGCCCTGGGGTTCAGTGCCATGGAGTCACAGCTCATAGCAACCTCAACCTCTTGGGTTCAAGTGATCCTCTTGCCTCAGCCTCCCAAGTAGCTGGGACTGCAGGCACCTGCCACAACATGTGGCCAGTTTTTAGAGTTGGGGTTTCAGTCTTGCACAGGTTGGTCTTGAACTCCTGAACTCAGAAGATCCACCTGCATTGGCCTCTCAGAGTGCTAGGATTACAGGCATGAGCCACCATGCCCAGCCCAACATCAAAGTCTTCAACACAAACACCCATTCTTTGAATTTTAGTTCTAGAGGTGCTGAGACAGTGGAAGTGATGTTGACCTGAGGGTGCAAAGGGGCCTTGGGAGCCTTTCCCTACCCAGCCACTGCCCCTCCCCCTGGACAGCAGGAGGGGAGCTGACTTCAGGCAACCCTGGCCTCTATTCCTGTCCATTAACACTGTGTCACATGGCATGGCTTCTTTTCTCTTCATAATCAATTAATCTTCATCGTTCTCTTATTTGTTCTCCCCAATACTCATTTATGTATTCACGCCCTCCTTCATTCTGTTTGCTCATTCTTTCACTTATTCCTCACTCATTCACTAATGTACTTGTTGATTTTCCTCCCTTGCGGCATTTATCAGAAGAGTAACTACATATGTAATGGATTGCACAACTCCCTGTGCAAGACTGGCCCCTCAGTGACAACATGAGAGTCGAGGGCAGGAAGCAGGGTTTCCTCACAGCTGTGACACCAGCACCTGGCCCCATGCCTGGCCCACAGCACATGCTCTACAAACGGATTCCTACAACCATTCATTCACTGCCTCCCGATCACTCTCTAGGCATGTGTCAAACCTCTGCAGGTGCCAAAACCTGGGCCTGACATGTTTTAGAAGAGGAAGAGGGAAGAAGAAAATACAGGATAAATTATCCCAGCCCTTGTCCCCCTCATTCCATCCATCCATCGGTCCATCCATCCATCCATTCATTCATTCAATAAACATTTACTGATGTCACTTAGTACCAACTCCTGAGCTAGCAATGCTTCACTCAGAATCATCAAGGCAAGGTCTCTGTTGAGTTGCAGCTGGACCTCAAAGAATGGGTAAAACTTCAGGAACGCGGAGGAAGAGATGTAGCAGTCCACAAACAGCATACTGCAGCCGACTGGGGAAACGGCCCTGCCAAGCAGCTAGGAGACAGGGTCATCACCAGGGGATGGAATTGCCAAGCTTCACAGTTCACTGTGCTCTGGGGGAGACTGGATGTGGGACTCTCATCTCCAACCATGAGGAGGCCAGTAGGGCAGGCAAGCACTGGCGATTTCAGCTTGGTTGCTCCGGGCACAGTGTGATCTCCTGTTGCCCCTGAGAGGAGAGAAATGCCTTCAAAAGGTGCTAAAGGCGGCCCCACAGGCAAGAAATGGCTCCAACAAAGCTTTGTGATGACTTTAATATAAATGAACCAAAATCCCATGTATTCAAGTTTTCTCCCCAAAATATACCAGCCGGTGGAAATTGAAATGAGTATTTAGGGGAAGGAACCTGGGTGTCTAGGCACCCACTAGAGCCTCGCTGGTCCTCTTAGCCAGAGAATGGGGGTTTCTGTGAGACTGTGGGGAGCAAGTGCCTTGGATTCTCTGGGAGACTATCTTAGCACCAGATGTCACATCATGGAGATGATTGACTGCACAGGTACCACAGATCCAGCCAACAGGCTTGTACCTGAATAGGACAAAGGGGCCTCAGCTGTCTAACACGCAGCTCCCGGAGTCTTCTGGGTCCTAGAGGGCCCTGTCAGAGCTCCTGGGCCCACTCTTGGCTCCTCTGATTGGGCAGAATTTGCTCTTGGGCCTAGGTCTCCAGAGGACACCAGATGCTCTGGGTAGTTGGGAAAGAGAGTAAACATCAAATAATAAAAATAATAGGCATAATTTTAATACTCCTTCTTTCACATGTAAACACATTCAGCTAACAAAGCACCGCCATCATCGGTATCTCATTTGACTCAGAAGCCAAGAGGATAGATGCAAGGGGGGGGCGGGTGTTATTATATAACCTTCATTTCATACATGGGTTGACTCAAGTCCCACCTCTGCCAAAGTGTTCTCCTAGGCCCACTGCATCAACCTTCCAGACTGGTAAGAGCCATGGCATCCTTTTCCAGTGAAGATGGTATCCTGGATGTAAGTAGCAGTAAGTGAGTTCCCCAGCTGGGACGAGCCACAGGAAGCACTGGTCTCGTCTCCCATCTCCTCGGTGACTGTGGGCAGGAAGGTACAGCCCTGTGGCTGGGGTCCAGGCTCCAAGTGTGAGCTGGGTCTGGACTTGGCCAAGGCACAAACAAGAGTCCAGTCTCCTGACCCCAGCCCATGTTATTCCAGTATACCTGCCTGACACTGACCCGGGGCAAGGCTCTCACCAGTTTTGCAGCCTCCCTGTCTCCAGTAAGAGTATAGAGGGAGGCTTCTTGGGATGTCCAGTCTGTTGCAGCCTCCCTGTCTGCAGTAAGAGTGTAGAGGGAGGCCTCTTGGGCCCTCGATTCTGTTGCTATGATCAGATCTGAGCTCAAGACATACAGGTGGCAAATAAGAGCAGGAAGTCCCTGCTGAGGTGGGCCCAGTGGGGGGGCCCACCGAAGCCACCCCTGACCCAGTTCACAAGGGGAGGCCCACCCTCACCTCCCCACTTCTTCCTCTCCAGCAGAGGGTCTCTTCTGCTTCCACATCTTGTTGACTTTTGAATTTACAAGGTGTGCCAGTTTTCAAGGTCCCAGGATGATTACACCTCCGGATCCGCCTTAGGAAATCATCCTCCTCACCCCAGGCCCCACCGGCAGCCAGGAGGTGGGGCTGGGAACGAGAAGGGGGCTCTCTCAGGTGCAGTAAAGAAAGTAAAGAGGAAAATCACCAAAGAGAAGACAGAAGAGAGAAATCAAAGAGAAGTCACACTCTGGAAACCACACAGAGAAGATCCACATTCAACTTTATGGTGGCGTTCTGAAACTCTTGATTCTCCACCAAACCCGACTCCAGCCGTCAGGGGAAGCCCAGGCAGGGTGAGGAGCTTTATGGTGTTTGCTTGGTTTATTGGCTCTAGGGAAGAGGATGTGAGGGCCCGAGCCATTCCCTGAAGATAGGACCCCTCAAGGAAAAGCCAAGATTTATGGTTTCCGGAAACCCTCAAGGTTATTGGGCTGGGCAGAGTTGGCTTTCCTTGGTTCCGGGGATTTGAGGGAGGGAGGGTCCAGAGATCAAGGAAATTCCAGAATCGCGGTGGGAACCATTACCCAAAAGACTTTGTCTTCCATCACCTCCCATGACTATCAGTAGTGACTATGTGATATTGATAATCCTGGGACTTTTATGGGGGAACTGAGGCAGCGAGAGCTGGAGGCAGCCCCAGGTCAAACAGAATCAGTGTTAAAGGTGGAGCTCCAATCCAGCTCCCAGGTGGGTAACCCAGGGCCCTCTCTCTCTGGGCTGTTTACACTAGAGTGGCCTTTGAGGCCCAATCAGGAAATACCCGAGTCACCCTGACTGAAAGAAAATCAGTATTGCTCAGGCTATGACCTAGAATCACCTCCATGTCACCAGATGCAAGCCTAGGACAATAGCCATCCACTACTCTCAGCAAAGTGGCCCAGGTGGCCCCTTGCATGAACATGTGACCACACCAAGGGTACTTGACCTTCAGGGAAATGCCCCTGTGGACACTGGTCCTGGCCAAGTGGCTCTGGAAACAAATGTTTCATTGACAACCCTACTTCACAGGTATAAGAGGCTGGTTCCTGACATGGCCTTCCAGTCTTCCACGGCCCCTGTTAGCAGGATAAATTTTATTTCTGGGCTTAATTAGGGGACATGCCATAAATATTCATGCAGCAAAATGAGCCCCAGCTCACAAGTGCAGCTGCTTCTCGCTTGGGGGAAATTAACATTGTTTTCCAGCCATGAGTAATGAGGCTCTGCTGCTGGAGAGAGGAGCCTTTCAACAGCCTCTCCAGGACAGAAAGGGAGAGCCACACTCACAGGCACCCACACCCCGGGGAGCTGCCCTGGTCACTGCAGACCCCTCTGCATTTCCTGATAAAGGGGCACATCTGGGCTCCTCGGGAACTCAGTCCTGAAGACAGCCCCCCTCCCCGGGTACTCAGCAGAGCAGAAGATGCATGAGCCACAGAGTAGGGGTCAGCAAACTAGAGTGCAAGGGCCAAATCCACCTGCCACCTGCTTTTGTAAATAAAGTTTTATTGGAACACATTTGTTTAGCTATGGCTACAACAGCAGAGTTGAGCAGTTGTAACAGAGACAATATGGCCTTCAATGCCTAAAATATTTACTCCCTGGTCCTTTACAGAAAAACTTTGCTGACCTCTTACTCTAGAACAATCTTATTCTGGATATTTTTTATTATTAATAAAAGTCCCATACTCTTGAATTCTCTGGAATCTTAAGAATTTGGAATGGTTGGGCGGTGCCTGTGGCTCAGTCGGTAAGACGCTGGCCCCATATACCGAGGGTGGTGGGTTCAAACCCAGCCCCGGCCAAACTGCAACCAAAAAATAGCCGGGCGTTGTGGCAGGCGCCTGTAGTCCCAGCTACTCAGGAGGCTGAGGCAAGAGAATCGCTTAAGCCCAGGAGTTGGAGGTTGCTGTGAGCTGTGTGAGGCCACGGCACTCTACTGAGGGCCATAAAGTGAGACTCTGTCTCTACAAAAAAAAAAAAAAAAAAAAGAAAAAGAATTTGGATGGTTTTGAAGTCCTGTGGTCCTAGAATCTTATGCGCACAGGCTCTGGAACTAGAGTCTGATCTCAGCTTTACCATTTCCTTGGCCATACGACTGTGAACAAGTTACTTAACTTCTTCTCTGCCTCAGTTTCTTCATCTATAAATTGGGGGTAAGAATAATAACCTCTCTCACAGGATTTTTGTGAATATTTAGTAAATACTTCTAAAGCCCCTAGAAAAGTGTCCAGCATAGGACAAGTGTTAACTGTCTATTAAGTAAATAGATTCCATCTTCTATAATTTCAGAATCCTCAAAGAATAGGCTATTCACCTGCTACAAATTTTGGTAAGATCGTAAAATCTCTACTGTGAGAGGGAGAGCCCCCAGGTTTCTAACACTATGCTAAATGCTTTACATGCGTTATTTCATTTAATCTCCAAACAACACTTTAAAGAAGAGCTACTGGCGATTTTTTACCTATGAAGGAATTCAGGACTTTACAAAGGTTAGAAGACTCATTCAAGGTCACACAGGGATAATTTCAAACGCAAAACTGGAGTCCAAGGGCCTGACTCCAAAGCCATCTCTCACATATCCTCTCCTCCCACTTACACCGCAGTCCCTCTTCTGTACCTGTCACAGGGTCCTCCAACCTGTGCTGGACCCCTTTTGTGACAGGGAGCTCACTCCCTCTGGAGACAGCCTGCCCCACAGCTGAAGAGCTCACCCTGGGATCTGCTCTTATATTCACCCCGCCTTGTCCCTAGCTTGGATGGTATTCATATCTTCCCAGCTTTGAAAAACCCAAGCGGGAGAACGTGGACACTTTGGGGGACATCTCCTAACTTGCTGGGAACGATCGACACTTTGGACTTAAAGCATTTGCACACAACTAGAGCTGTGTAGAAAGACTGAGCTCCATAGATTTGTGTTAACCACTCCTCCAGGAAGCCCTCCTGGTGCCAAAAAGCAGTGAGGACCTCCCTTTCTCAAGACTCCTGACGTTGCTGCCTGCACCATCACTTAATGAGACAAAAGCTGTGCCCTAGTTGAAGACTTGTTATAATACTCCTAGGACTCTCTAATCTTTGTGTTCTTTCTAGTTGCTTCCAAGTCTTCTAGAGTCTCCTACAGTCCCATGGCATGAGAAAGCTCTCCTATCGGCAATCCAACTTGTTCTAGGTTCCATAGGCAGCAAAAGGAGAAAGACATTGATCAAGCATCTCTTACCGGCTGAGTACTTTCATATACACATATATGCCTTATTCTGTCATAAAACACACACAAAATAAAGCCCCAAGGCAGGTATTTTTATGCCTACTTGCCAGATGTGCAAGCTATAGCTTAAGGCTGAGTGGCTTGTCCTGGGGAGCAGGGCCAGACCCCAGGACTGGCTGCCGGGAATGAAGCAATCTCGCCCGACCCCAGCAGCCCTGGTGAGGCTCAGCACACATCCTTTCAGGGAGTGGAAAAGGAAACACTGGACCCTTTTACAGGGTTTCCGTGTGCATGACGGGGAACCCCTGAGGATGGCCGATCCGCCACGGATGGGAAGAATGGTTTATTTTTTCTGTGGGTCGCTCTGGAGCCTTTCAAAGGTGTGAAGTTCCATGGCCTGCAAAAGCTGATTCTACTGACCGTCCAGAGGGGGCCTACTGGGACCCTAACCCCCACAGACCCACGGCCCCGCAGGCCCGGCCTCTTTATGTGCCGCCCCCGGGAACTCCCTCTGGCCCACCTGGCCTCTCACACACTCCAAAAGGCTGCAGAGTGACAGGCCAGAAACACGACCCTAATGTTTATTCACCAAACACAGAGACAGCCCTCCAGGCTCTCTTCCACCATCCTGACCCTCTGCTACCTCAGGGAAGAGGGTTACCAGGCCACTCCAGACTCCTCATACCACCAAACTCACCTCTGAAAACTGGCCACAAGGAGGAGCATCCAGGCTGTTCTTGCAGCAAGAGAGATTCTGGTCAGGCACAAGGAAGAACTTTCTGCCATTGAGGGACATTCAACTCAGAGAGAGAAGAGGAATCTCTTGAAGCACTCTGGCAACCTGGTAAGGACCTTGGGCTGTTCTGTCTGAGCTTCCTCACCCCTACAACAAGGAAGGGGTAAGACTGTGTGATTCCCAAGGGCCGCTCCCCCTGGTTCTAACAGCATGTCAATTCTGAGGGTCCACAGCATGAGACAGGGTGTTAGACTCCACCAAAGGACCATTTTTAAATGTTTCCATCTCCAAACTTACCAAGCGATTGGCTGTTTGGACAAGACTGAGCAACCGTGTAGGTGAACTGATTGGTTGTTTTCTTATACAATAGTCAAGAAGTTGCATGGTTACTTTGTAAAAACTGAAATGATGTTGTTTTTCTGTCACTTCCTCCACCTTTATAACTGAATTGACTGTTTTGGTCAGACTGACCTGGTTTTTCTCTGAACAGACTCACTGGCCGTCTGTCAGCAGTGATCAGCTATGGGACCCTGGTGGTTAGTTTGGGCTGTCCGAATGGGATGCTTTGGCTGACTGGGCTGGTCTGGGCCCTGCAGTCACACCAGCTGTACTCCCCAACCTCACCCCCGACCCTGGCCTTTCCAGAGAGATCTAGTCCCAAATGTGTCAGGTATAAATCACACCCAATTCACCGTGCAAGGACTGACAGTATTATCAGAAGTTTAAAACTGAACTTCAGATCAAGAAGGGAGGACAGCCGTC
Organism: Nycticebus coucang; assembly: GCF_027406575.1. Lineage (NCBI taxonomy): Eukaryota > Metazoa > Chordata > Mammalia > Primates > Lorisidae > Nycticebus > Nycticebus coucang. Next base: position 43,983,870 of record NC_069801.1, on the reverse strand, counting down.
CGATGGACAGTGCTTCTTGGTCCCCAGCCTTGCCAGGCTTCCCTGCCTGCCAGGGTGCGCAACTGTGCTGAGCTGCTTGCTGGTCCTGTCCCTCCTCTGGCTAGGGGACTGTGGAGCCCATAGAACAACCCCCTCACTTCCCTCTTTAACTCACTTCCTTTTCATCGCTCACAGGTTCACCCACTTTCAGTGGGGCAGAGGCAAGAGGGTCTTCACCCGCCCACCCCTCCTTGGCCTTTCAGACTCATAGTGAAAGGGGGCTTGTCCAGGAATCAGGATTTACCATTGTCCCCTTTGTCAAGGCTCACCATTTCCTTCAGCCTCACCCCTCTCATCTCCAGAAACAGTAGGGGTGGCCCCCGGGGGTTGCAGAGCAGAGCACAAGATACCCCACTCCCTAGTTTAGAATCAAAGCTCCAGCCTTTAAGACTTTGTTTTAAAGCAGGAAGACTATTTCGCATTTTTCCTGCTTCCTTCCACTCCCCACTCTACGGATGGGAAAACTGAGAGTTATCCAGTTAGGTCCCTTGATGCCGAGTTTGCCATTCCCTTAGCTCATTTTCACTCTCCAGTTCTTTCCTTATTTCTTTCAGAGTTGAGAAGGCAATGCCATTTGGCATTTGTGTTAACAAAACGCCACATCTACTGAGAACTGTGCACGATAGCCACAGCCAGTAGTCTAGGAAGTTCGGGGTCACGGTTTTATTTTTTAACCTCTGAAATCAAAAGCTAGAGCCACAAAAATGGCAGTTCTTGGTTGAACCGTCTCTAAAATAAATAGAAACACTGGGCCAACTAATATGAAATTCAACTCATAAAAAGGAAACAAAGCCAAATTGTTCTTTTCCTGTTCCTAATATCTTTGCTCCCACATTTAGATTATTTAATCCAATTACCTATACCAGAGAGGAGCTCTGACTTGCCAAAAGGTAGAGAGTCTGGCAGGCGGGGTTGTCCTGTGTACCTGGAGCCGTACCCTCTGCCTCTCAGGCAGGCATTTTGATTTGGGGGGAAAAAATCTCGGATACTTCGAAACAGTATTTCTAGAACCAGTTAAGCACGGCAGTTTGGTTTGCTAGAGGGCATTGCAAATTCTAAACCAAATGGTTTATTAAGACGAGATTTGAAATTGTGGAGAGGGGATTGCTTTCAATGCTTCATCTATGGGAAAATTGCCCAATCTCTTAGCATTTCTAACCCATGCTGTTCCTCCCTCGAAGGCACTTTGGGTGGACACGGGCTGGGAGGTTCTTCGGGGAAGCTGAACTAGAGAAACGATCTTTGAAGGAGGACAGCCTCTTCTGTCAGCACTCACTGCACAGACCCTGTCTTTATAGTGCTTGAATAAAAAGCAGAAGGTTCCATATTTAAATTGTTTATCTTTGGCTAGTTCTTCTACAGAGTTTTGGGATGAATTAACTCAGAAGGCAATGTTTTCCAAATTACCAGGGTGACTCTGAAGCTGGCTTTGTTTTGTGTTTGGTTTATTCCTAAACATTGTAATAGAATCCTGAGTGTTACTCTCTAGCCGATATCCGACCGATCCCTTCCACTATGCCATCCTCTGTGGGGATTTATGGCTGGGTGATGAGATTTCACATTGCTCTGAACCCCGATGAGGACGTGGTTAACATCATCAACTCATCACTGAACCCTCATCAACCCAGCTTTAATCACCCCCAAGACTGATAACCATCGGACACTGTTAATCCCCAGCAAATTATCTAATCCACATGTCCGATTTGTGTAAACCCCAGCCCAAGAGGATCACAAAACAAATGAGCATGAAATCGTTTGTAATTTCGAATCTCCTCTCACCTAGATAGGCCAGGCTGCACGATCTCAGACACTCTTCTTCCAAGAAGGAAAGGGCAGCCTGGTTTCCTCCGGGACCTGTTTGCTGCTGCTTCTAGAACAGAGGCACCCGCAACACACACCAACACACACATCTCCTCCCTCCCTCATGCTCCTCCTCCAACACCCCAAAGGGCCAAAGCTTCATTTCACTGATATGTTAATCATTTAAATAATTTTGTCCTGCAAGGCACAGGCATGGTAAAATAAGGTACTAGATGATTTGCAAAAAAGAAAAACAAGCTGTCCCTGGAAAACCAGAGGGCTGGTAGGAATTTGCAGTGATGAGAGGTAGGGCAGAGAGGGGAGACAGAAAAGGAGATGGGCAGCTCCAGGGGATGTGAGGAATGATAAAATTAGACTGTGTCATCTAGACATAGCACAGAGTCGCCAAGGGCCTGAGAGTGTGTGTGAGAGAGAGAGAGAGAAAGTGTGAATAGGACTGGGCCAGGAGGGAAGCTGAATGACCTCTAAATCCCTTTCTGCCTCTGAAAAGTATCAAGGCTATGTCTAAAAGCCTATAATTCCAAAATTCTGTAATTCATAGACCTGATACTTCTCTAACAAAACGGACGCTGATTCTAACATCCTGTGATTCTAAAAGTATAATCCAGTAAGTCTGTCATTATAAACTGCTACGATTCTCTAATTCTACCATTACATGATGCTAATATTCTGACCCCAAGAGTCTATCATTCACTGTTTCCTTAATAATAGGTCACTATGAAAGTTTTGAGACAGCCTGTGTTATGGTCCATTATTTCTCTTCCAAGAAACCCAGTTGACAGCGTCCTTTCTGATTCGCCCGTGCAGTTTCAATTTGCTCAGCTTGTCAGTGTTGCGGGGAGGGCTTCATTTGTTTCTGTCTGTGCAGATTTTACATTTCTTGATTTTTGTGTATCTCAAAACTTTCATGACACATGTATCGTAACATTCCACCATTTTGAGTTATGTGATTATAAGAAATCATGACTATATTTCTATAAATATATTTCTTCTGTATTTCTAATGCTCTACAATTCTAGTGTTCTAGAAGTCTTATTCCACAGTGCTAATAATAATTCTAAAGTTTTATGGTAAGAATCTAAACCATTTATGTGATTCTATAAATTAATTTTTCAAGAATGTCAATAACGTATGATTCTAACCTTCTGCGTTTCTAACATCCTGCAATACAAATATATTTTTTTATCCCATGTTCTATATTTTGAGGATTTTATAATTCTAAGTGTAATCCTGAGTGTTACTCTCTAGCCAATATCCAGCCGTTCCCCTCCACTATGCCATCCTCTGTGGCATATTTTGAGGATTTCATAATTCTAAGAGTAATCCTGAGTGTTACTCTCTAGCCAATATCTGACCATTCCCTTCCACTATGCTATCCTCTGTGGGAAATTACAGCTGGGTGATGAGATTTCACATCTCTCTGAACCCTGATGAGGACATGGTTAACATCATCAACTCATCACTGAACCCTCATCAACCCAGCTTTAATCACTGTGATTCTAACATTGTTTGTTATCATGATTCCAACATTTCTCATATTTTGCTATTTCATTATTACAAAGTCATTTTACCAACTAAGTCTAGGAATTAAGCCATAAATGACAAGGAATCAATGAACCCCCATAGCTGTCCTCTGAATCAGGTTGTAGCACATCCTGGGGCTGTGGCAAAGGAGCCCCGCGATGGCTGGTTTATCCAGCCTGGGCTCCAGGAGCTACCCAGACAGACAAAGGCGTGGAGAGGTGGGGGCGCAGCCCCAGGTCAGGCCAAGGAGTTGGCCCCCATGCCTCCAGGAGGCCCCTTTCAACAGCCAGGTTTCCAAACATCTGCCAGCGTTTGGGTCCCGATTGCTGTCCTTTAAAAGTATTCCTCTCCCTTTCTTGTTCTCCATCAAGGGCTCCCATGACAATCATTTCAAGCAGCTAATGAGTTTCAGATGGGCTTTGGGAGCCAGGGATGCTAGGGGAGGAGGGTTCTTAGGCTGAGCTCTGTGGGCCGGGGGCAGAGTGAAGGTGGGGGTCAGAAATAGGGATCTCTTGTAGCTGAAGTGTTATGGGCCACCCACCCCTCCCGGACCAGGGGACAGGACCCGGAAAGGAGCCTGAGGACCCTGTCACTCTGCTTGCTCCTTCTGCTCACAATGCTCCCTCCTTCTTTCCCTCTTGGTACACAGACCTGCGTTCCCTAACTCTTTACTCTCCGAATTTCAACAAAATAAAGACCTGGAAGTATTAAGTCTTAAATAAAGACCTGTGGAAACATCAAGACCTTCTTGAGGCCAAGATGTCATTATTCACCTATTTGCAACAAAAAGAAATAATTCCTGTTGAAATGTATATCCTCTGTGAACATGTCCCCTTCCATATGTGCAGGGGTATAGCCAGATTCTTGCCATCCAGCACTAATGCCTGCCACACTGCCCGGCCTGGAGTGTGGTTGGCGGGGAGACACAGGTCCCCGGACCTGTGGGCAGCTCAGCAATCCTGCTGCTCCCTCTGCCCAGTCTGCTCTCACCTTTGGGCCATCAGGCAACTGACCTCAAGGGGCTTTCTCCCTCCTGTACCTGGGGACATGGGGAGGCCAGAGGCCTGGCATGTGTGGGGGAAGGGGGCATCTCAGCCTTCATTTCTGAAGCATTTAGAGAGGCCAGGAGGCAGACTGTGCCCAGGACCTGGCCAGGATTACACAGTGGGTTCTCCAAGTTCTTGCTCCCTGGCTGCCTGGGGACTTCCGCTGCTTTCAAGGTCTAATTTAGAGCTTCGCTTAAATGAGCAGAACATTGAGAAAGACGCACCAATGCATTTCAGAGGAACTCACACACTCCACAGCCCACCGAGGCCATTCCCAACCAGGAACCTAGGGGGGAAATTCTATAACAGGATGTGTATGGTTTAGGGTTTGGAGGGGGTCTGTCCTGGCAAGAGAGACCAAACCTTATAATTAAGTAACTCTGTTTCCTTTAAGATATCAACAACAACAACAACCATGTTCTCCCTAGTTGCCTCAACAGGACAAATCCCCGGTTAAGCAGTTCCTGGTGGTCTGTGCTCACACATGTGCAGAGAGAAAAAAAAAATCAGCCTGGAAGCTGGCCTCCCTGCTTCCCAGCGGCTGGCCACCTCCCTCTCCCCTGTTGCAATTAGGGGTAATCTTTTGTTGCCTGGAAAGTGTAAAAATCGGCGGCTTTTCTTTTTGCATGCATAATATCCATTTCCCCTCCAAGTGCAGTTATTTGGTTTGGGAATTACATCTATTTACAAGAGTAGATGTTGCACAAAGGTTGTGTTTATGTGGAAAATTATATCGGTGACACGGGCTGATTGGCATGTACAGGCCGGGAGAGCAGGCTTCTCATCAGCTTGGAATAACAAAATGATTGTATTTTCAGCAAAGCTAATTGATCACATACCTCCCTGGGCTATCTGTTTACTCAAAGGCCATGCAGGCCCTGGGAAGGTGGAGAGGAGAGAGCCCGGGGCAGTGGTCACTGCCAGGCCGCTGAGCCAGCCAAGGGCTAGGGCTGAGGGTGTGGGGCAGAGACAAGGGGATGGGCCTGGTCCTCAGAGATGGGCTGACTCTGTTTTCCTTGGAGAAACCAGACCCAGATCTGACACTGGGGGCTGTGTCCTTTCTCTTACACCAGCGGCCATGGGTGTGGGACTCCACAGGTACAAAGAAGGACAAGTTGGAGTAGGAAAGGAACCCCTGCAAAGAAAACATGAATTAATTCCATTCCCCTCTTCTCTGTGAAAAGCAATGGGTGCTAAGCTGGCTGCACTGGGCCAGTGGGAGCCAACACTCTGAAAAGCTGGTTCTGCGTGTCTGTCTTTGCCCCTCTCCAGGGAGCTCTAGATCAGGGACCAGACTGGGACCTGGAGGATGCATGGGAGAAGGCTGTCACCAGGAGTGTGTTCAGCTTCCAAATCCACTGAAACCTGAGGCCAATCCTCTCTGACACCCTGCCTGAACAGACCTTCCTCTTGCCTTTGGGGAAGGAGGTGCTTATCTTTCGGTTTATGACTAGCATTCTGAGTGGTCTCCCAAGGAGATAAGACACCCCCAAATTGACACATGTGGACCAAACAGCTGAAGCACCTAAAAAAGCATGAGGGAAAAGAGTATTTCCTCCCCAGGGTGAAAACTCCAGTCATGTGGGAGTAGAAAACACAGTGGTCGGATGTAGTTAAGCAAGTACTGAAATTGAAAATGACTCGTATTTTAAAAACAACTTGTTAGGAATTAGTCAAGGAACTGATTAACTAACTTACCTATTAACTAACTTTGCAAATGGGAAGTTCCTTTGAAAACCTGGTTAGAAATAATCAGTAATAATAAACCTCCCCCGATATTACGAAGATACCAGGTTATTTTGCAAACTTCCAGCTGGAATTAGTCATGCTGTTATTCATACTATTATTCTTTACAAACAGCTGGACACAAGCACCCTCTCTTCCCCTCCCCCTGTTTGACAGGTTTCAACCACAGTTTAGCTTCTCTGACCATTGCTGATCAATTTTAAATTTAGCTAACTTTTCCTAAAGCAAAGATTCTGAAATATGTAGGGATAATCAATAATATTCCTTATGGACTTCATGGAGGAATCTTGCACTCCTCAGAGACTATTAAATCCAATAGCCTCGTCTTTACAAATGGGGAAACTGAGGCTAGAATACTCTAGTCTTTGCCGGTGACATCTGAGTCAGGTTTGTGCATTATTTTGAGGTCCTGGGGATTAGGTAACACTGAATAAACTTCAGGTGTTTTTGCTCCAAGTTCAGTCATAGGTTTTTCACCTCTACCCAGGTCTGAGCCGCGTAAGTCTGAATTTGGGATATTTTCGATATTGTTGTAATAACCTCCTGGTAGCACTGCGTGTGTACGTTTGCGTGTGTTTGTCCACCACAGCATTTCAAAATCTCTGGCTCTTCCAAAAGACAAGCAGTTTCTTAATGCAGTGCTCTCCAGATTGTTTTTTAATTGGAAACATTTTGCAATGAAAGAACATTAATAAAACCCGAATCCAAATCAAACTTCTCTGTGTATGTTATTTTTACTCCGCAGTCAAAAGCTTTTATTAGATTTAAAACTTTCACTGTGCTTATCTCTGGCTGTATAATGTTCTACAATAAAAAAAAAATAGTCTGATGACTCTGAAGTCTGGCAAAATAATATACTTTCTTGGATGTCTCTGCGTGTTGCCAATTAGCTTTGCCGTGAACACAGGCCCCCATCCATCACCCGCCTCTGGGTGGCTGTAACAGAGACCTAATTTGTTTCATATGCCCCACACTCTCGAAGCCATTCCCCCAGCACCTCCAACCTGCTGAGGAGCAGCCTGGCTAGAGAAGAGATGAATGACAAAAAAAAAAAAAAAAACAAGACAAGCCAAGGGAACAACTTATCAGAAGCAGGCCCAGCTCTGCTGGCCCAGTGGGAAAACCACAGCCCCCCACGTCTCCGACCCCCTCCACCCCACTTGCACCCCTCTTTGTCCTTCACCTCTTGTCCCCATTCACAACCCAAAAGATCCAGGACTCACAGGAAGTGAGGCCTTGAATGGAGAGTGGAAAACTCAGCCTTCCCTTCAGTTTCCCAGGGCTGGCTGCTGTCCTCTCCCCTCTCTGCCCAGTTCCCACCCCCTCCCACCTTCTCCTTTTACAAGCCCGACTTTTAAACCTCCAGTTCCCTAGGAATTTTATGAATGCTCAGCACAAGCCAAAATAAACTCGTAAAGAAAAAGTTTCTAACAAAGGTCATAGACCCATACAGCAAGTGCTAAGCGGTAAATACAAAAGTTCTTGGGGTCGCTGGGAGCTGTGGTCTGGGCGGTGGAAAGTTGGGGCTAATGGTAGAGGATAAAGAGTGAGAGCTTCCTTCTCTCTCTGAATACTAGACCCACAGAGTCTTTATTACTATTATTATAATTTTTACAAAGTCCTACTATTTGAGCCCTCATTTTATTAGTGCTGTAGCCCAGAGAGGTGAAGGGATTTATCCAAAGTCACACAGCAAACTGGACTATCCCTGTGCTCCAACTCCCAGTCTGAGCCCCCTCTCTGGGATATTGACACTGTGAGGAAAAGAAAGTAAGAGGACTTGGGGTCACAGAGCTGCCTGTTACAACTCTCTAGAACAGAGCTGTCCAATAGACCTTTCACAATGATAGAAATCTACTGTCCAATACAGTAGGCACTTGCCACATATGGCTATGAAACCAAATAAAATTTAAAATACCAGCCATATTTCAAGAACGACTGTATTGGATAGCACATATATTACACATTTCCAAGTTATAGAAAGTTCTATGGGACAGCGCTGTTCTGAGGGTCAGCATCCTTAGCCCCCAAGACATATCTGTGGTCATGGTGTATGACAGCTCCCTCCTCTGGGCTTCCATCACCCTCAGTATCTCCTCCATGGTCATTATGACACTCAGTTATCTATGACAATGTCCTGTCTGCCTTGCCTGCCTGAATAAGAGCACCTTGGAGCCAGAGTCCTGTCTCTCTTCAACCCCATAGTATCCAACACAAGACAGATTCTCAATGAAGACGTAGTCTCAGAATCTTGGAGTTGAAAAGGGCCTTAAAAGGGGCAGTGCCTGTGGCTCACGGAATAGGGTGCCAGCCCCATATACTGGGTGTGGCGGGTTTGAGCCTGGCCGTGGCCAAAACTGCAAAAAAAAAGGCCCTTAAAGGGAGTTTGTCTGACGGGCTTCCAAGGCCAAGGTAAGCCCTGTAGCCCCTCGGAGGTGCCCCCATACCCCTGTTGTCACACCTCCAGGGGCAGAGATCTCAGCCTTTCCCCCAGGTAGCTGCGTCTACTTCAGAATGGCTGGGGTTATTAGAATATCTTTCTAAAATCCAGCTGAAATCCCCCTGCTTGTGCTCCCATTCAGGCCCTGCCCTCTGGTGTCTCACAATATTAACTCTTCTCATCTTTTCTATGTAATGACTCTTCAAAGAGCTAAACAGTTCATTTACCCCGTTCCTCTTCCAACATGGAGCTCATCACTGAACGTCTTATTCTGAATGTGGACTGGTCAGCAAAAAATAGCAGCTACTGATCTCCCTCTGCTAATACCAGTCATGCTTTTAGCAACACCATCACTCCATAAGCTCATCCTGGGCTTGGGGCATGTCAACTGCCCAGACCATGTGCATGGCCCTTGTTGTGAACAGGATGGACATGGCCTCTGCTAGTGCCACTCTTTGACCTGGATATGCGGGGGCACCGCTCCTGCCGCATTTCTCAGGCAGCCCCACACTTTGCAGTACCAAATCCCTCAGGAATGCCTGGGATTGTGCTGAATATCATACAGGTGGGATGCTGTAAGCCCAAACTGAGACCCACATAGGGTACTGTCTATTTTTCCCTTTAAGGATTCTTTTTAAACCTCTACTTAATTTATGGGGTCAACTAGATGCCCCAAGGAGCTTTATGCTTAACTTCTGTGGGCTTATGCTGGGTCTCCATGACCAGGCCCTGGTCCCAGTAAAGCAGTCTGAAGAATGGACCACTTCCACTGGCTAGTGTGATATTTCTTTTGAAGGCTCCCCCAAAACTGGGTCTTCAGAATGGTGCTGACATACTAATTTTCAGTGACTCACAAATCATTTCTAGAAACAGGGTCCACACACACCCTAGAGGCAGTCTTTACCATCCAGTGGGAGAAATGATTTCCTTTACAACATTGGGAGTGAAAAAGCATTTGGTGAATCCAGAAGAAAGGGCCTAGAGGGCTTCCTAGAGGCAGTGATATCTAAGCAAGGTCTAAAGAATGATCCAGGAAAAAGAAAGAAGACAGAATTCCAGGCAGAAAACACGGTGTGTAGAAAGGCTTTGGAATGTGATGCAGCCTAGTTATGTAAGGTTAGATTGCTTAGCTTTTATGAAACCCAGTTTTCTTGGCTGTAAAACAGAACTGTATCCCCATCAAAGATCATTCAAAGAATGTCCAGGTACTCTTACTGGTAGGTGCCAGGGACAGTCAAAGAGCGAGGCAAGCACCTGCTCTCAGGAGACCTAGGCAGTGGCAAGGCAGCAAGAGAGGCTTTCATGGTGAGTGAGCCCCACTGCCCAAGACCCCAGAGAGGGTCAAGTTGGGCTCTGAATGGAGTAGGAGGGGCAGTTTCACTGACTTCCTGACCTTGATCTCAATCTCGAAGGAAGAGTTAGTAAGAAATGTTAGGACTGAGAAAATGGGAAGGGCCCTCCCATAGCAGAAACAACCAATTCAAAGGCACAGAGGTCTGAGAAGGCCTGAGATAGTCAGGGTCTGGGAGTGGGCTCTGTGTATGTTGACCATGGCTGGAGATAGGGCTCTGGGGTGTGGTGTGCATGCTGACCATGGCTGGAATCTGAAGCTAGACCTGAAAGGCCTTAAGTGCCCTTTATCATGTGGGTGGTATTAAGCTCTGGAGGATTTTAAGCCTGAGAGTCGTACAATCAGATTTTCAGTTTAGAAAGTGTCTCTGGAGACCAATGTGGAGGTTAGTCAGTGGAGCCCCATGCTGACTTGTCCACCCACGCACCTGTTTACCCCCAATACAACTGCAGATCTCCCATCAGGGACACACCCTGTGTGGAGACTGGACCCTACCAGGGTATTCAGCCAGGATCCCCACCATGCTTCAGCCCTCCTGTGACAACCTTCTTCAGGGTACAGTCTCTGTGCTCTGCAGAGACCCTGACCTCACAACGCTGCCCAAAGCCACTACCCTCCTTGCCAATTCCCTCTCTTCGCCACTTTGCTTGTGTTCCCAGTCCTTACCGCAGCTGAATCACTTTGTCGTTCTGTTTATTGTGCCCATCTGCCCTATAGAGGCAAGCTTCTGATTATAGGCAAAATTGTGGCCCCCCTTGAATTCATATGTTGAAGTCCTAGCTCCCAGTACCTCAGGTTGTGGCTGTGTTTGTAGATGGGATCTTTAAAGAGGCAATTAAGGTTATACGAGGTCAATCAGTCTGGGTCCCAATCCAAAGACTGGTGCTCTTATAAGAAGAGCAGTGGAGACCGGGCACAGTGAGTGGCTCACGCCTGTAATCCTAGCACTCCGGGAGGCTGAGGCAGGTGGACTGCTTGAGCCCAGGAGTTCAAGATCAGCCTGACCAAGCACAAGACCCTGTCTTTACTAAAAATAGAAAAACTAACCAGGCATGATGGTGGGCTCCTGTAGTCCCAGCTCCTGGGATCACTTGAGCCCAAGAGTTTGAGGTTGCTGTGAGTTATGACCCCATGGCACTCTACTCAGGATGACAGAGGGAGACTCTGTCTAAAAAAAAAAAAAAAAAGAGGGAAAGCTTAGGGACAGACAGAGACAGAGACAGAGGGATAACACTTGAAGACACAGGGAGAAGATGGCCATCTACAAGCCAAAGAAAGAGGCCCCACTGACACTGCTCTAGGACTTCAATCCTTTACAAAGATCAATTTCTGTTATTTGGAGCCACTCAGTCTGCAGCCCAACCTGAGAGACACTCTCTGTCTCACTTACTGCTTGTTCTCCAGGACCTAGCTCTGTATCTCACCCAGGATGAGGCTGCAGTAAGTGGTTGTTGATTGAATGTGTGTAATGCTTCCATTTGTCTATGTGTGCAAGGCTCTGTGGTGCAGTGTCAATGTGTTTGTGAGTGCCTTTGAGTGTAAGAGAGTATGTGTTCACACTAGTGGGCACAAGTTCAAGTGTGGACACAGGTATGGTGGGTGTGGAGGTGTAATGCTGTACGTGTGTGTCTGCAAGTTTTCCACACGTGTGCAGCTAAGCATGTCCCATGCTCACATGATATAAGTCTGTGCCAATGACAGTGGTGTGGACTCCAGTCTGGGTCCCTGTGTGTCTGTGTGTGCCCTTCCACTCACATGACAGGGTCTCTGTCCCAGCTGTACTCACAGAAAGCTTTCTACAGCAGATGGGACAGGGCGGACCCACGCAGCACAGGCTGAACTATAAGGGGCAACGGAGGAGAAAAACTGGGCTAGCAGCCGCTCCGCTGGGCCCTGTGCCCGTCCCACCCCAGGCAAGCTGCTTCCCCCACTGCCCTCTGGGGTACAGACCCTGCTCTGCTCAGTAGGCAGACCTTTGCTTATGCCACATGTTCCTCTTCTGACACACCTGTCCCCTTTCCCTGGTTTGTTCCTTTTATGGATGATGTGTTAAGGTAATCGTTAGACTCCATTTTTCCCTGGGAAGCTTCTCGCCCTCACCTTCACTCATTGCCCCATGGGAAGTGTGTGGCAAAATAGAAAAGTGTGGCCAGCAAACGTTCCTAGGTCGTCATTTCAAAAGCCTATGCCCAAGAGCACTGAGAAAGTCTGCAGAGGAGATGGAAAGAGAAATCGTGCTGCTGGGGTGGCACCTGTAGTTCAGTGGGTAGGGCGCCGGCCCCATATACCAAGAGTGGTGGGTTCAAACCTGGCCCCAGCCAGACTGCAACAAAAAAAATAGCCAGGCATTGTGGTGGGTGCCTGTAGTCCCAGCTACTCGGGAGGCTGAGGCAAGAGAATGCCTAAGCCCAAGAGCTGGAGGTTGCTGTGAGCTGCGATGTCACAGCACTCTACAGAGGGCAACAAAGTGAGACTCTGTCTCTAAAAAAAAAAAAAAAGAGAGAGAGAGAAATCGTGCTGTGCAAAGAAGCTGGGACAGAGAAAAGAGACAAAATAGCTTGGAAGATACAGGAAGAGGCCGGTTTCCACAGCCCCAGGCTGTGCAGAGGGACAGAGCAAGATCTAGGGACCCCCTGAGGGGACTGACTGCTCTGGGAGAAGGTGTCTGGGGGAGTCTAGGCAGACACACCCAACACAGCAGCGTAGAAGCCTCCTAGAGCTGGCAGGCCAGAGGGGCCAAGTGACAGGCAAGGGACAGCTCAAACATAGCTGTGAATTCAGCCAACTGACAACCAGGGCAGACCCCCTCCCCACCTTAGCACAGGGCAATATTCTGGAACCTAGGAGTGACTACAGTCACCTTTCCTGCCAGCTCAGTGAAGTGGAGCCCCAAATGCTAAACTCAGCGTGTCTTGCACACGTGAATCTGTGGCCTAAGATTCATACCCGTGGATGAAATCCCAGGCGTGGCTTTAAGTTACTGTTATCAGTATTACTCCCTTTTTAAAAATCAAGAAACAGAGGTACAAAGAAGTTAACCTTTCCCACAGCTGTTCTATAGCCAAGGTGGGATTCTAAGCTGCCTTAATCACTACACGCAATACAAAATCTTCCTGACCAACATCCCTGCCAAGACTTTGCATAGATTCCAAATCCATAAATGCAAATTTGAGACCATAGCACCCCCACCATGCTTCAGCCCCCTTGTGACATCCCCGTCTTCAGGGTAAAGTCCAACCTTCCCTCCTCGGGGCCTCCCTGGGACCTGGCCCTCACCGGGCTTTCCTTTCCTCCCCTTCTCACTGCTCCCCTCCCTTCTAGTCCCCTGTTTCCTGAACATGTCTCACTTTCATGCCTCTCCACCTCCACACCACCCTGCCTGTCCCAGCTGCCTGCAATACCCTTCTTCTGAGAGCAGCTCACACCACTTCCTCTAGGAAGCCTGTCATCCTCCCAGCTGGAAGGGGGCTTCAGTTTTCCCCAGATTTTCCTTTAGATTCTTCTAGTTCCTACTGGTACTCCCCAGATGGTTCTGTTCACTTTGTACCTTGGGTTTATCAACCACGGACCAGCTCCTTGAAGGCAGAAAACATGTGAGATTCATTCCCGTGGCCCCTGAGCTCCTGGCACGGAGCAGGTATCTACCTACTAGATGTCCGGTGGATGGCATTGCTTACTCTTTAGCTAACACCTTTCCCTCTAGGATCTTCTCTGGCAATAAATAGAGAACAGAAGGGGAGAAGGGATAAGATTTTGAGCCAGACATTTCAGTTTGGTGCCTAATTTTTGTGGACCTTTCTCTGAATCTTAATACTTCTTCCCCTAAAATGAGGCGAAGAAGCCCCCATTGGTTTGAGGACAGAAAAGGTGCTGGCTATGAACACATGTCATGGACTGCAAGGCCTGTGAGCCTGACAGTGGCTCCAAGGCCTCTGGCTTCTCTGCAGAGGAGGCTCAGCCGGGCTGCTGGATGCCCGCTCTGGGCACCAAGTACAGTGGTGCTGACCAGAGCCCGGCCCAGCAGGAGAGCTCAACCTGGGGACCATGGAGCTCTGCAGCGGGAGGTTGGGTAGGCAATTTATGGTGTGTGGAACCAGCTCCCTCCTGACACACGATCTGTCAAGCAATGTTTTCCTTGGAAAGCTGCTCTTGCGCAGAACCGTCTGCCCGGCAAGGAGCTCTCCCTCAGGTGCTCCCAGAGTTCATCGGCAGGCGAGGGGGAGGCAGAGGCCTCCTGGGAAGGGGCCGCTTCCATCAGAAATGACAAATAGGTTTCCTCAGCTCCAGGCCTAGGCCCAACCCCAGTCTGCTGGGCAGAGTGGCCCCAGGCAGGTTCTGAGAACCCTCTTGTGCTGAGGGCACTCTGGCCTGGCTCTCTGGCCCTGCACCCTAGACCTCCTGTTCTCAGCAGCCATACAGTGACTGAGATACAGGGATCAGAGATGGAGGGCTAGGGACAGAGACGTACAGCCATGGGCACAGAGAGGTCAGGAGCACTGAGAAAGATGCCCAGGGAGAGCCTGGGATGGGAAGGGGACAGAGGAAGTGCCCAGGAGCAAAGATATATGGGTGGTGGAGCCTCTCAGAGAAAGACGGGGTGAGGCGGAGAGAGCAGAGTGGTGGCGCAGAAGGCCACAGTGTGGATGGCAACAGCGGAGAGGTAGCAAGGTCAGGAGACGGAACGGAGAAGCAGAAAAAGACCCAGAGGAGAAAGAAGAGTGGAACCATGGGACGAGTGGGCAGCATGGAAGCCTGTCTCATCCACGCAGGACACTGTGGTGAGGAAGCCACATCTCTGCGACTCTAGTGAGAGACATGTATTGGGCCCACGCTGACTTACACGGTGCATGGCAGGAGGTCCCAGGACCTGTGCTTAGGGCCAGCAGGGTCCCCTGTGGGATAGGCACAGGTAAGGTGAGTGCCAGCCCACGTCTGGGGTGTCTGCAGTGGCAGTGAGGGAGTGACAGTGAGGAGAGCAGTATCGGGAATCCTGGATGAACCGGGGGAGGGTGCACGTGAGGAGAAAAGAAAGTAAAGGAGTCCCGCATCCCCTGGGGCCAAAGGCCACTGCGCTTTTCATAGGGTCAGACTTGAATTTGAAAGGCGGACAGTCCAGACTCCACTAGAACAGGATTCACCGCCCTCCTGGTGCTGGGGGTGCACATGAGGGACAGGAGTGTGCCCCCATAGAGCTTACTTTCTAGTGGGAGAAGAAAGACAAGTTCAGAAGAAAGATTGAAGTCGGGTCAGATGTAAGCTGCGAGCCCTGGCAGCAGGGTGGGGCTGAGGAGCATGAGCAAGTGTGTGGCTGCAAGCCGGACGCTCGGGAGACCCAGGGACCAGGCCTGGAGAGGCGGGGGAGTGGGCAGCAAGGACGTCAGGACAGTGCATCTCGCCCGTCCGTGAGGCAGGGAGCAGCTTTGTGGGCTTGGGGGAGGCAGAGGATGAAGGCAGGGCAGGAAGAGGGCCAGACCACACGGGCCCTATGGGCACTAGCTCTAAGTGGGATGGGGAGCTGGTGGGGACTGTGAGCAGAAAAACAATATGAAATGACTTTCCTACTTAGAAGGTTACTACTGTAACTTCAAAATGGTGATAGCTTGGACCAGGTTCTAGCCACAGAGGTGGTGAGAAAGGTCAGCTTCTGGATGTTCTGAAGGTGGACAGGATTTGCAGACAGTGTGAGATGAGGAGGGAAGGCAAGAGGGTAGCCTCCCTGCCAGGCCTCTGCACCTTGGCTCTTACCTCCTGGGCAAAGCACATGCAGCCCTTCCAGGGGGACGCTCTTCAAAGGTGCTTCCCCTGGGTGGTTTGGGAAGGCCCACTGCCCACTGGTATGCTTCAGTGGGCATGCAGATGGGATGCCAATGACAAGGAGAGCTCAGGACTATCCTGTGGATCATCCAGAGGGGCAAGGGAGCCTGAGCCTGCCATGGGGGGCTCCACTCTACCTATCCTATGGTGCTGCCCCCTGCAGGAGAATTCCTTATTTGCCTGAAGTATTGGCTATATTAACCACAGAGGAGAGCACAGGTGGTGGTTAAAAAAATTGAGTGGATTACAAGAATTAATCCGGATAAAGCCATGACACAGAGTTACTATAAATGAAATAATAATTCGATAAATGTTATTAATGATGATGGTTATAAATGATTAAGAATCAGATATGTATATGCATTCAAACTGGGTGTACTTAGACCAAGTATTTAATTTCTCTGAATCTTAGGGTATGTACCTTCAAAAAAGAGGGTATGGGGAGCTGGGCATGGTGGCTTACACCTATAATCTCACCTCTATGGGAAGCCAAGGTGGGAGAATTGCTTGAGGACAGGAGTTTAAGACCAGCCTGGACAATATAGCAAGACCCTGTCTCTACAAAAGTGAAATTAAAAAATAGAATTTAAAAAAATAAAAGAAGCCATAAAAGAACTTTCTTCATTTAGTTATCATGATAAAATAAGATAATGCATTAATGGAATTTGGCCTAACACATAGGAACTACAGAAAGTAGCTATCAAGTGAATATTTGAGTCAGTTTATTCTGTCTCGTGAGAGATGTTAAAATTTCAGGAATTGTGTAAACCAGCTGTTATTAAATATATATACATATAAATTATAATTAAAGAAATTATATTTAAAATAATGGTCAATACTTAAAACCATCATTTCCTAATTATTTACATTTTAGTATTATTGACTGATGCTCTTAACAGCAATTATGTCCGTATGATATTAGCACCATGTAATGATGTGCTACCCTGCATTTCTTCTCAACTGTTCAGTGATGTCCTGTTGGTAGCTTGGCATCACCATGAGAGGAGTAATTACACTCAGAAGTTGTCAAAGGCTGCCAATCAGGGCTTGATTTATTCTTTTGTTGATTGCCTGTATTTAAGAAAGTGGTGGAGAAAACGTCAATAATACAAATTAAACTTAAGAGTATGTCATGTCTATAAAACAAAGATTTGAGGAAACGCTCTTTACTATTCAAAACTATTGTGTGATTCAGCAAAGAATTCGCTCACATTGTTGATGAATGAGAGAAGTTTTAACATAATGTCTTAGTTGTTATACTCTTGTCGTTCTTGTTAATGTAAACAAAATTATCATCCAACACTCATATCAGAACTATGTTTATTCATCAGTTGCAACCATAAGCTGGCTATAGATACAAACATCAACAAAAACATTCTATAAGAATTGATTGGTTATATGGAATTAACAATAAAACAACTACACTGTGTATTTTATTATTGTATTATGTGCTATATATCCTGTATATCAGTAACATTCATAATAAACATACACATATATACTCATTTCTTGAGAGACAATTTTAAACATTTACCAGGACACCACTATGGTGATCAATTTTGTTATTGTTGTTACACATAATTAAATAAGACTTCTAATACTGGCAGGCAAAACTCTCCTGCTAAGTAGAACTAGAAAAGCTAAACAACAGTAACAACAAAATACATCTACATAAAGGCACTGCAGTGCTAATAAGGCATAGCAAAGAATGATAGGAACAACACTAAAAGAAAACAAAAACTCAGACAGGTAACTCAGCATTTGAGTTTGCTTTTCCCCTAGGTATATCTGCTAATTCCAAAAGAGACAGTTGAGAGGCTGAGGAACTGAACAGAGCTTTCAAAAGATTAACAAAAACAAGTCAAGGGTCTGCCATAATGGAAGGATTCCAATAACACTCAAGGTTTCTGAAGGAGATCCTGGTAGGCTACATCCTAAGAGAAGGAGGGAAAGGAAATAGATTGCTCTAAGAGAGACTATAACTTCATTTTAAATGATCTTAACCACTGATTAGATTAAAGTGATACAGGATAGACAATACCCATAACTACCTATATTAAGAAAATGTAGGGTGGTACCTGTGGCTCAGTGGGTAGGGCACCAGCCCCATATACCAAGGGTGGCAGGTTCAAACCTGCCCCAGCCAAAACTGTAACAAAAAATAGCTGGGCATTGTGGCAGGCACCTGTAGTCCCAGCTACTTGGGAGGCTGAGGCAAGAGAATCACCTAAGCCCAGGAGTTTGAGGTTGCTGTGAGCTGTGATGCCACAGCCCTCTACCAAGCATGATAAAGTAAGACTCTCTCTGAAAAAAAAAAAAAAGAAAATGTAAATCATCTCTAAACAAAGACAATGTCAATCAATCCAGGCCCAAATTATCTCTACATTTTTCATATGTAATGTTTAGAACACAGTTTAAATTATCTAGGCCATACAAAAAACATACAAATTTTAAAAAATAAGAGACAAGAGAAACAAACCCACAGGGAAATCAGATAATTTAGTTAATTGATATGGATTTTAAAATAACATTATTAATATGTTTAAGAAATTAAGTAGCAATTGAAGAATTTTAGCAGAGAAAATAAAATAATAAAAAGTAATTAATTGGAATACTGGAACTGAAAATTACAATCTCTGAAATTAAGAACTTAGTGGATCAATGGATCAGTTTAATAACAAGTTAGATATAGCTGAGGATAGAATTTGTGAGTTAGAAGGTAAGTTAAAAGGAAATAATCAGAATGACACACAGAAAGAAAAGAGATGTAAAATACAAAAGAGAGTGTAAGACAGGACTAACATATCTATAATTGGAATCCCAGATAGATATAAAAGAGAGAACAAAACAGAAGCAATGCATAAAGATATCATAAATGAGAACTTCCTAAAATTACCATAAAACATCAAACCACAGAATCAATAAACTTTTTAAAACCCAAGCAGGATTAATTCAAATTAAACCACATCATATGTATTACAATTAAAATGCTAAAGACCAAAGATAAAAAGAAAATCTTAAAAGCAATCAAATAAAAAAAGACATAATACTTCCAAAGAAGCAACAAGTAGATTGGCAGCTTACTTCTGAGCATAATGAAACAAAGCAAACCTCATTGATCCTCAAGGAAATGCAAATTTAAATCACAATGAAAGAACAGTACACACCCACCCAAATGGCTAAAATTTATGACAAAAGAAAACTAACAATAATGCATATTGGAGAAGATTTGAAGCAATTATAAGTTGACATATTGCTGGTAGAAGTAAAAATTGGTATAATCACTTTGGGGAGCTGTTTGACATTATCCACTAATCTTAAGGATATATGTAGCCTGTTACTCAAAAATTTTACTCATAGGCATATGCCCAACAGAAACGCATGTAAAACATGTATACGAAACAAAAGACATGTTCAAAAATGGTACCAAAAATACCAGCAATGGTATTTATGATAGAGCCAAACTAGAAACAACCTTAATGTCCAACGACAATACAATGGACAAATAAGTTGTAGTCTCCTCATACAGTGGCAACACAGACATGAAAATAATAAACTACAATAACACACAGCAATGGGGATAAGTCTCACAAACATAATGCACATGAAACAAATAAATAATGTATGATTTTATTTACACGAAGTTTTTAAACAGCCAAACCAAATCTGTGGTGTTAGAAGTCAGGTGGTGGGAATCCTTGTGAAGAAGGCAGGAGTGGTGACAGGGGAGGCGGCACCAGGGAGGCTCCTGGTGTTCTGGAGCATAGACTGTGCTAATCAGTGAGCAGTGTGTTTTCATTTCTGCACTTTCCTATAGTGTGTTATAATTAAATAAAGGGCTAAACCAAAAAGAATTAATCTTCCTCCTACACTCCAACAGTTCCATCTTCCAGGATGTCTTCTCTCTTAAAACCCAAACCTCACACCATGACCAAGCCCCCTCTCAGTACCCTGAAGCTCAATCTTCCATCAAAACTTCTCCTGCTCCATCTCCGTGCCCAGTCCTATGCTGGACAGCAGAGGTATAGAGATGAGTAATAGAGTCCTTGCCCCTGAGGAGTTTAGTCTACAGGGGGAGGGAGTAAAAATTAATATGACGCACTTGTTGCAGCACCAGACATGTGGAAATGTTAGGGGTTCCCAGCTACTGCTGAGGGAACTGTGATTGTAACAAAAAGAGCATGGGTTGGCATCAGACAGACTTGGGTGTGTGTCCCAGCTGTACTACATTCTAGCTATGTTAGGTAAGTTTCTCAAAGATCCTCAAAACTTTTAATTCATAAAATGGGAATTCTGCCAAAAGATCTTTTGAGGATTAAATAAAATAACATAGGTAAGTATCTGACACATAGGAAAATCTCAACGTGACTAAGATCCTTCCCTTTCTCTGCCTATCAAAGGGGTCCCAGAGGTGGGTTTGTGCAGTGCTTTAAGGATGAGGGACTATCCCAAAGTCTGGTTCGCCTGGGGGCCCTCCCTTTCCCTCCACCTTCTCTTATTTCTGCCCTGACAACCAGCACCAAGCTGGGCACCCTGAAGGACTTCAAGTTTTTACTAGAGCTTATGGATTCAGTAAAGGCCTTCTTCAATAGCTGTGATCTGTCTCAGAGCAGAGGACAGATGTGTTCTGTCTCAGAGTAGAAGTCCGACTCGGCCACATGTCCCTGAGAGCTCTGCTGTGGTGACTCACGTCCCAGGTGGCTCTGAGCTCTGCCACTCACTAACCCTGTGACCTTTGATGAGTCTCTCTGTCTCTAAATTTCAGTATCTTCCTACATATAATAGGAAGTTTTAACTTTTCCCTCACATGGGCATGATTAGAATTAGCTAAAATTATGCAAGCCCTTTAAGGCAATGCAAAATACTGTATAAATGTCAATAGTAATTATGATAGTGAAAAACATTTACTGAGTACTTTCCATGTGTCAGACACAGGGTTATGAGTAACTCATAGGCATTACTTCATTAAATCCTTCCAGTCCTAGAAAGTTAGTTAACAATTATCAGCTTTATTTTAGAACTGATGCTTAGGAGTAAGTAGTGTGCCCAAGATCACTCAGCTAGGAAGTGTGTGAGTCCAGACACAAGTGCAGGAGGTTCTATTTGGATCTCAGAGCGTCAAGTAGCCCCCTGGGAGGGTCAGGAGAGTTATAATGAGAAATGGGACTTCAGAGTCATTATCATACATACTGGGAAACTGTCCTAGTCTGTTAATGCTTCTATAACAAAATACCTGAGACTGGGTAGTTTATAAACCATAGAAATTTATTTCTTGCAGTTCTGGAGACTGGGAAGTTCAAGATCAAGGAGCCAGCTGTCTGGTGAGGGCTGCTCTCTGCTTCCAAAAGGGAGCTTGTTGCTGCATATTCCAGAGGGAACAAACACTGTCCTCATGGCAGAAGGGACAGAGGGCAAAAGGGCAGAAGTAGCAATCGCTGCAGGAAGCCTCTTTAATAAAGGTCCTAATCCCATTCTCAGCCCTCATGAGATCCTATAGGCCCCACCTCTGAATACTGTTGCATTGGAAATTAAGTTTCAGCATGAATTTTGGAGGAGACACAAACATTCAAATATGGCAGGAACCCACTCAACTCTGATCCTTTTTGTTCCTGTCCCTTTTTTCACTGGGGACCCTCAGGTCAGATGCATATGAATCTCATGTGGCAGAGGGGAAGTTAGGGCCCCTCAAGGGAGAATGCTCCAAGCCCATTGGCAAGCTAGGAATAAGCCTAGAGCCCAGGGCTGGGGTGGCCATCCAGGACCCCTTTAGTGCTACACTGGCTCGGAAACTGGAGGCCACATACTAGGGTTTTATCAGGGTTGGAATCAACTGTTTCAGTTCCACTCATATGCATTTTGTTGGGTTGAGTTTCCTTGGTCGATCTCTTCCCACCCTGACCTTGGGTGTTCCACAGGGCGCTCTCAGCTGTACTTGACAGGAACCCAAATGAAACCGTTAAGAGAATTGCCTTGCTTTCTTAGAAAGTCTAGGAGTGGCACTAACATCACAAACTCCAAGGACCAAAAGACATTGCCCGACCCCTCAGTGTGCATTCGCTTCTGCTCTTGCTTTCTTCCGTGCTCTCTGCGTCTCATCATTCCCTGCTCTAGACAGGCTTCCTGTCGCTAGACGGCTGTCCTCCATGACCCATGGTGGACAGTGGAGGAATGGGGAAGGGAGGGGACGACCTCAGACAGCTCCACTCTTGTGTTATCCCAGTTAGGTAACTCCAGACTTTCTCTTTCCTAGTGTCCATATATTAAACTCCAGGGGAGGATTTACTATGTGGTCTAGCTCTGATCATGTGCTTATTCTCAAGCCAGTCTCAGTGCCCAGAGAAATGGGGTAGTTTAAAGCGCTTGATAAGCATAGGGGACAGGGGAAGTGGCTCCTCTCTCATGGAAACAGGGTAACATTTCTCCCAGGGAAAGGGGAGTGGCTTTCCTATAGGAAGAAGAAGAAGTATCTTACCAAAGGAGGAGAGACAGGATGTCAGGCAGACCCAGACATGTCTGTCCGTTTTTTGTCAGAGACAGGGTCACACCTTGCTGCCTAGCCTGGAGGTGGTAGTGTAATTATACCTCCTTGCAGCTTTGAACTCCTGGTCTCAACAATCCTCTAACCTCATCCTCCTAAGTAACTGGGACTATAGGTACAGGCCACAACATCTGCCTAATTTTTAAACTTTTTTTAGAGATAGGGTCTCAGTATGTTGCCCAGGCTGGCCTCAAACTCATGGCCTCAAATAATCCTCTAGCCTCAGCCTCCCAAAGTGCTGGGATTACGGACATGAGCCACCATGCTCAGCCCAGAGATGTCTTTTATTTCTGGTCACTGCTATTGTGAATCTGTTCCTGCCTGGCCTTTTCTGGAGGGATCGTCTCTTCTGAGTGCCTCTCACTTTGACCTGTGGAAAGAGCAGTGCATCTGGCTGGTGGGTCAGGATCACCCTGCTCACCTGGGAACAGCCCCAGATGTTACTAAGTGCAGGGGAATCCAGTGAATATCTGTATGACCCTGGACAGTCCTCCACTTCTCACTGGGCCTCAGTTTCTTCTGCTATAAAGTGGAAATGGAGGATCCTGCTGTGGACCTTGCACAGGCCCAGTGGGTAGTTAGGTCAAGAGGTGTGATGCCCAGAGCACAGAAGTGAGCTAGAGGAGCAGGCTTGGATGGGCACAGAGATTGACTAATTCATCCCACACATTTGTGCCGTGTCCTATTCTAGACATAATACATGAGTAAATTGTATAGTACATGAGATTGTAAGTGTGATGCCAAAAGGAAAAAGTCAAGCAGGTGAGAGGATTATAGTAAAGGGGAGAGGACAAGAATTTTATATAGGATGTCAGAGTAGGCCTCGTGAGAAGGTCACATTGAGCAAAGTCTTAAAAGAGGTGAGTAACAGAAGCTACGTAAGTGGGCGAGAGAGAGAGAGAGAGAGAGAGAGATTGAGATTCCTAACTGGGGTTGGTGAGTAGAATTCCAGAGTCCGGGAGCACCTTGAGTCTGGAGAAAGGACTGTGAGCCTGGACCAGCTCTTCAAAGGCAGCCAGTGCTAGAAAGGGCTGCCCAGCCCAGCCCCAGCCCCACATCCTGCAGAGGCTTGGGGGGCAGACAGGCAGAGCAAGTTAGCTGCTGGGCTGAGATGAGAGCTCCATTCTCCCGCATGCTGGCCCAGCACTGCCTCATAAGAAGGAAGCAAGTCATGCTGTGTCAACAGCCATCACAGTGTCCAGCTCTGCCTCAGAGGCAGCTGTGGTCTCAGCTATGGGCCTTGGACCATGTCACAGGCAAGGGTCGGACCACAGCACAGGCACAGCCACCCCTCAGGCAAGAAGATGCTACCACTTCCTCATTCAAAATGAACAGCTTCTTTACATGTGTCAGGACCTCCTCACCACAATTCAAGATCACAGGGGACCAGTCCAACAAACTAGCACTTCCACTGCAGCTTCACTGGCATTTGCAACAGCATCTCGCTCAGAACAACCCAGCCTGGGACGATGCCTTAATCCAAGGTGTGTCCTAACCAGGGACTTTGTCCTCAGGATCCTCCCTGCTTTTCCTCAGCACCAGACGCAGGTAAGGTAAGCTAATGAAGGCTTGAGAGAAGGATCTGTTGAAGAGATTTCAAAGCCAGAGGTAGACAGGTTCATTTGCATTCATTTCCATTTAATTAAACAAACATTTACTGATTATCCTTCCAGTGCAAGGCCCTGCACTTTGCCAAGAATCATGCAGATAAATAAAATAAGGTCCCTGCCTGTGGTAGATTGCAAACATGACCACAAATTCTCCTTCATTTCTATATGCCTGCATCTTTGTATTGTTACTTCTCAGACCCTGCAATCAAGGATTGAATCTGTTTATCAACCCTTTGCCTGGTGACTTGCTTTGGCCAATGGGACATTACTACACATGACATAGAAGCACATGTCTTGAGAAGCCCCATGTAAACCTTTCCTCTTGATGCTCTGGGGAATCCTGCAACCACCATCCTATAAAGCAGCCCAGGCCAGCCTGCTGGATTATGAAAGTCATACCAACAAATTACCCCAACCAACAGCCTGCCAACCACAGAGCCCTGAGTAAGCCCAGCTGACATGAGCAGAGGAACCACTCCAATGATCCCAGATCAAATAGATGGCTCATTTATTGAACATTTACTATGCCAACTCTGTTCTAGGACTTTATACACATGAACTCATTTCATTCTCACAGCCTGTGAAGGATGCATGCCCCCTCCCCTCGTGTGCTGGAATACTCTGTTCCCCTTTTCTCCCTGCCCTGGGCTTCAATGGCCTAACATGTGTGGACTGCCTCCGCGGCTCCTTTGCTCTTTGGTGTCTGGTTGGATGCTGTCAATGGGAGGCATGGCAGGAGGTCAGAAAGAGAGAGACAGAGAGGTTGGAGTTGTTATTCCCAGCATTCTTTTTCTGCTAGGGCCACTGCAGGCTGGCTACCTTCCCCTACCCAAAGCCAGCACCCCTGTTAGAAGGCTCTCTCTGCAGAGCTGTCTTGCTAGCTTTGCTAACCACATCCTCCCCTCGGCCCTGCAGGCCTAGGGGTGCTAACAGCTAATCGCAGTTGCTAGTCCTAGAGTGCTGGTCCTAAACTCTGTCTACACTTTCCTAAAAGGTCCTCTTGTCAAATCACCCAGGTTGATCGCACCATCTGTTTCCTGTTGGGACCCTGCCAGATACAACATGTGCGTGGATAAAAATTCATGTGCACTGATAATGAGCCATTTCAAAAGTTATACCATGGACATTAGGCTTCTTCCCTCTCCAGGCTTGCAGGTTCAGTGATCAACGGAGACCGTGCTCAAAAGATAAATTTTTTTGTTTAAAAATAATACCTGACATATATAGTAGTGTTTTTTTTTTTTTTTTTGGAGACAGAGTCTCACTATGTCACCGTGGCCTCACAGCCGTGTCACAGCTCAAGCAACCTCAAACTCTTGGGCTTAAGCGATTCTCTTGCCTCAGCCTCCCAAGTAGCTGGGACTACAGGCACCCGCCACAATGCCTGGCGATTTTTGTTGTTGTTGTTGTTTAGCAGGCCTGGGCCGGGTTCAGCCCATACACAGAGAACCAGCCAGCTCTGGTATATGTGGCTGGCACCCTAACCACTGCACGACAGGCACCGAGCCACATATATAGTATTTTATAGATGAAGAAGCTGAAGCACAATAAGGTTAAGTGACTTGCCCATGGCCACACAGCTCATAAGTGGCAGAGCTGAATCTAAACCAAAGTAACTCGGCTACAGAATCTGTGCTCCTAAACATACTTACACACACTGTCTGTCGGACAACCCTATTCACGTTTTTATCTATATCTTTGTCTAAATACTTTAGGTTGATTTTACACAAAACGAACCACATTATATGTACTGATTATAACTCCATTCACTTAATAATATACCTTGCAGTTTTCCCCTAAACCCGTTTTTGTCACTAAGCATACTTTGACCTGATTTCTTTATGTGCAGCTAAGATTCTTTATTTAATCAGTCCCTGTTGATTCACATTTCAGCTGTTTTCAGTTCTTATGATTATAAATAAAACTACAGTAAATAATCTTGTATATATGTCTGCACATGTAAGTAGAGTCATATCTAAGAATTAGATTTTTAGAGGTACAATTTCTAGGTCAAAAGATATGTGCATTTTTTAAATTTAACAGCTTTTACAAAATTGTTGACAATATCTATCCCAACAATATGTTTAACTGTCTGTCTTTCTAGGTTGTGTATTATCAATTTTTCTATTTGCAGTTAAGAATAGTGTCACGTTAACTTTCATTGCTTTCATTATGAGAGAGGAGTTGAGCATCTTTTCAAATAAAAGCATCATTTTATTGGCTCCCTAATACTCCACCCTATGCCATAATTTACTTAGCTCATCCTTTGAAATTGTGAGGACCGTCTTTGTACATAAATATTTGTCTGTATCTCTTATTATTTCCTGGGAAAGATTTCTAGAAGTGGAATTACTGACTCGAAAAGTATGGGCTTTTTTAGACTCTTGCTCTATTCTGCAAATTGTCCTGGAAAGAATTACATGACCCACCAGGAACATTTGAGAGCCCCCTCACCCACCTCCCCAGCACTTTGGTAATTTTAGATGAGTTTCTACAAATAAGGAAAATGCAATCTCAATGTAATTTACATTTCTTTGATTTCTAACAAGCCAGATTAAACATTTTTTTTTCACATTTCTTGGTCATTTACATGGCTGTTTCTGTGAATTCTGCCTTTTATCCCTGTTTTTACTGGGATCTTAGTGTTGCTCTCATGACAGGTAACAACATCAAGTTTTTAAGCAGGTCAAATCAACATACGTGTATTACTTACTAAATTCCTAGTGTGTGAAAAGTACTGAGCTAGGTGTGTTTGGAGAGACATAAATGAGAGGCGATCATTATTTTCACTGATCTTGTGATTTAGCCAGGCAGACAAGCCCATACACAGAAAAAGCAATTAGAGGCCAAGCCAGACAGTGTGTAATCAAGTGCTAAACAGCAGCTAGGGGGGCTACGTGCTGTGAGAGCTCAAAGAGGAGAGAGCAGAACCTAGCAGGCTGGTCAGGGAAAGCTTCTTGTAGGAGGAGCCCCATGCCAGCAGTTTAAAATCTGATTCTTATGTGGTGACGCTCAGTTCTCTTTCCGCCCACAAAGAAAGTGATGCCATAGGGTTCTTTTTGCACTTTTGGAGGAAATCAGCCTTGAGGAGATAAACTTGCTGACAGCTGTCATGGCTCAACCTGCCAGCACTGGATGGCCATTGTCATCATTGCCATGGTAATGACAATGACAACAACCGTCATTTATTGGACCCTCACGTGTGCCAGACGTGGAGAGCAAGTGCTTTACATTCATTATCTCATTTAAGCCTCTGGTAAGCCTGTGATGTAGACGCTATTGTTACTCCTTTTACAGATGTGGAGACTGAGATTAAATGAGTCACTCAAGGGCATTGCCAAAAGCGTCCGAGCCCCATCTCTGACCCATGTTCGTCCAACTCCAGGGAGCAAGCTCGACACCAAAACATGCTGCAACAGCTGGAACCAAAAGCCTTTCTCACCCATCCAGCACACCCCTTCTTCCTCAACCAGGGCCTAACATCCCACGCTTCTGGTGGTTCCTTTGGTATGACTGATGAAGCCACACCTGCTTTGGAAGGGAACAAAATGAGAGTCAGAGAAATTCAGCAAAGACTCCCTGAGCATGTGGCACTGGAGTCCCTGCCCAGAAAAGGGATGACACAGGAGCAGATGAGCATGGCCCTGGCTGGGAGGAGCTCTGGGAGGGAGGAGCACTAGGAGGGAAGAGAGCTGGGAGGGAGGAGTTATGGGAGGGAGGACCACTAGCACAGAGGGGAGCATTAACAACTTGGAAATGAAGCATTCATGTCCAGAAAGTCATCTTGGAGGAGATGATACTGAGTCAGTGCTGAAAGATGATGGGACTAGCAAAGATCAGGAGGGGCAGAAGGGTGCTCTAGGAAGAGCAGACAGCCCAACCAGGAGCCCACCTAGGACCTGTGTGAATGGGAAAGCAGATCTCAGCCTGCGCCTCATCACAGCACCGACCTTGCTATGTGGTCCTCCTCTGTTGACCTATCTGATCTCCCCAACAAGCTAGGTGTTCCCCAGGATAGTGACTACGTCCAGCCCTCTCCCTGCAGCCTCGCTATGGCATAAGGCCTGGCATGTGCTGGGCAGGCAATATGCATCTGAAAGAAGGAGTTCGCGGCTAAAGTGTGGAGCCTGTCTGTGCAGGCACTGTGCGTCCTCTGAGGACAGGGACCAATATCCTTCTCTTTTCACTGTCCATCAATACCATATTGCCAAGCATAAGCCTGTGTACAATGTACACTAATAATTTCTATTATTATAGCAAAAACCTACATAGCAATGACTTGCGGGCCCTACTCTAAGTTGTTTTCTACCCCTCTTCTCATTAGATCCTCAAAAACTTCATTATACCCATTGTAAAGATAAGAGAA
Source organism: Nycticebus coucang (assembly GCF_027406575.1). Taxonomy (NCBI): domain Eukaryota; kingdom Metazoa; phylum Chordata; class Mammalia; order Primates; family Lorisidae; genus Nycticebus; species Nycticebus coucang. The sequence goes on along the minus strand of NC_069801.1, from coordinate 43,955,575 downwards.
GGAGGCACAGAAAGGTTAAGAAACTTGCCCGAGGCTACTTGAGAGATGCTACACAACACATAACTTTAAAGTAAAGTCATGGGACTCACATTAGACCTAGGTTCAAGTCCCAGCTGTACCACTCAGTAACTGCAGCGTCACTGGATTCTGCAGCCTCAGTGTCACCATCTGTGAAACGGTAATCATACCCACTTCACACATTTCTGGCAAGGAGCAAACAATATAAACTTAAAACACCCGGCTCAGGGCTTGGCAACAGCATGTTCTCAGGAATGGGCAGCCATCATTTTTGCTCTGAAGTCAGGAAAGGCCTCTTTTCAGGGAAGGAGGCTGCATGTTGCCCTCGGAGTCCTCCTGGTCCCTGTCTCTGCAGACACCACCTCTTCCTGCCCCACACAAGCCACTCGCAGGAAGACCTGTGAATCAGACCCCCATTCTATTTGATCCTGCTATTTCCCGATCAGCAAACTTCTTCCATATAGAGCAATCTTTTCCACTGCTCCCAGCTGCCAGCAGAGACCAGCATTAGAGAGTGTCTTGGCTTCCCTTGGAAGAAAAACAAACTTTGCAGAAAAATAAACACTTTTTTAAAAAGTCCTGTGGTTTTACATTCAAGACCTAATAGTTTTTCCTTTCTCCCCCCCCCCCCACCATATACCACAAATCTTCTGCTGGAGGGAGAAAAAAGGAAAAGTGACCAAGAAGGGACGTTGAGATTGTTCTTCCGTGCAAACATGCCCCAAGATGGCTGCATTCACAGACCAGGGTGCCCTGTCTCTGCTGCAGCACAAACTGTTGGCAGCTGCCTCTTGCAGACGAGTCCTCTTTTCCCCGATCTCTGAGCAATCCCATCTCCTTCCTTCCATGGCTCCAGAAGAGTGAGTCCAGCAACTCTTCTCGCCTATTCCTGCTGCCCCAAGGCTTGACTGGACTGAGACACAGGCGTAAATGTCAGGGAGGTCCAGACCGAGGCTCTCATATGATAGGCCTGGGACACTTTCACTCCAGAATATAGTCGGCTCCCTGCAATGAGGCTGGCTGGCCAGAGGCCATCCTGTTCCAGTGACAAGTCTAAAATAGGAAACCATTTCTTAGAGAAACACAAAACCATTGCCTTTGAGACCATGGAGTAACTGAGCACGAAGAAAGAGCCCTCTGGTCTGGAGGGCAATTTCCTGGCAGCCTGCACTCCACCCGCCCCTCAGTAGGGCAGGGCTGAGGAGACCCCCGTGACCCTGGCAGTGGCTGAAAGCCCTGGGAGAGCTGTACCCCTCATACAGGCCGTGTTTGCTCACCCCAAGCCTGCAGCAGGCCAAGGAGATGCTGGCGGGTGTGATGATTTAGAGGCACTACAGGGAAAGCCCCTCTGCGGGAACTGACACAGAGCAGACAGTAGGTGCTCTGCTCCTCCCTACTCCTCCCTGCTCCCTTATATCTGGAGCTCATTAACCTGGTGCCTGTGCCTTCCGAAGGTCTGGAAACACCCAAGTGGTAGACAATATTTTGTGTGCACACCCTCACTGGGGAAAGCATTGATTAAAATCTCCAAAGGGTCAAAGATCCTGAAAGGCTAAGAAGCACTGGCTTTTTGATTTAACTTTTTATTTGAAAGTTGAACTTCTTAGAAAAACTCAATTCAATTCAGTTGAGGGGAGGAGGAAGAGGAGTGGACGGGGAGAGAAGGGAAGAAGGGGGGGCTCGATGTACTCCCACTTAATGGGCACAATGTAAGGGTATAAGGCACGCCCCCCTGAGTATGAGACTCTACCTAACAAATGCCCAAACACTGTGACCCAATCATTTGTACCCTCATATTCATCTGAAATAAAAAAATAAAATAATTAAAACAGTTGAACCTCCTTAGGCCTCCTTAGAGGCCAGGACCTATCTTGTCTTGCTATCATCACAGCATAGGAAAAGACTAGGCATGTTAGACGTTCAAGGGAATAAATGAGTAAGTGAGTGAATGAAGGAACAACAAATGCCTCATTTTTTCAAGGACTTCAGAGCTTGATAGAGGAGCTACACAAAAACAGAAGGACAGTACAAGGCGGAAAATGATCACAGTCAAAAGAGATGGAAGAATAAGAGCTGCAGCCGCTCTAAGTGACACGCGCGTCTCTGGCAGGGCTGGGGAGGACTGGCCGGCAGAGTGGAGCTGGGACAACCGGTGGAAGTTAGGAGGGTGGAGGTTCAGTAGATAAAGTGAAGAGAAAGCTGGGAAGTCATTCAGGAAACATGATATAAAAGGAATCGCAAACTTTATAGAAACATGAATTTTTTTTTTTTTTTAACTGTGGTTTTGCATGTAGGGCTTAATGGTTTTTCCTTTCTTTTCCCATACAAGCTGTCCAGTTTGGCTAGAGCGGAGGATATATTCAGGGAGGGATGCGAGAGAGGTTTGGAAACAGAGGCTGGGGCCAAATCCTGGGGGGCCTGAGATGTCTATCCCCTCGCCCAGCCCTGAAGCCGCAGAGCTGTTCCACATGGGGAGGAGAGGTTGGAGGGACCGACCACCAATTGGTCCAAATGGAAGCTCCTGAGGGCTTCAGGTCAGGGCTGCTGAGCACACAAGTCCAGGGCAGTCTGGCTGGAGAAAGGTGACAGCCATGAAGAGCTTGGAAGGGGACTCAAGCATCCCCAATGTCACATGGGGGATGATGAGGGAGAAGCTGCCCTCACAGAATCCTCTGGTTTTCCCCAGCCTCAGTTGTGGGCCATTTTTTAATATTCAAATAACAGCAAGTTTTAAAAGATTAAATTATATTCATTTGTTCACCAAGACTCTGCCTTGAAACCCTCTCCTCTCACTCTTGCTCAATCACCCCTTCCAGTGTAATGGCAGCCTTCGCATGCGATGACAGTGACACTGGATCTTACTAAAGGGCTCCAGCCAAAAGTTGTCATTATCTGAGATAACATATGACAAACTCAGACCTCTGCTCTCTCCAGGCCACACACAAAGCTCTCTTCAGTACAATAACAACAGCAGCGACCATTTCTATCTGTTATAGGCCTGCTCTGAGCACTTCACGTCTATTAGCTCATTTAATTCTCACAAAAACGGGAGATGAGATGGGCGCCAATAGAATTTTCACTTGCAGGTGGTGAAACTGAGGCACAAGCCTTGGTGAATGAATGGCAAAGCCAACACTCAAACCCAGCAAGTCTGTCTTTAGGGTCCACATTGCTAACCCCCCTTCTTGGCCACCTGTTGTCTGAGGCCCAGCCCTTTGTCTTCACTGGGGGAGTTAATCACTTGCTAGATGTCATTCAGAGAAAGAGGTTAGTGCAGAGGATCGGAGGCAGCAGTTCTCAACCTGTGGGTCACGACCCACAGGAACCATATTAAAGGGCCACGGCATTAGGAAGGTTGAGAACCACTGATCTTAGGTGTGCTGCAAAAAATTTTAAAGTTCATTAATTAAATGATTTTTGAAAGAAGTTCAAAGAACACTAAGTATATTCTTTTTTTGCTTTTTCTTTCTTTCTTTTTTTTTTTTATCAATGTAATTTAAGTGTGCCATGGTAGTTGAACCACAGGTTCAAGTGTGCTGTGAGATTAAAAAGATTGAAAAACACTGCTATAGAGTATGGACAGCCTACAAAGAGTTTCTACTCACCTGCTTTCCCAAAATGCCTCCCATTAACAATTCCTCTGACATTTTTAAGAAAGCATATATTCATCAGAATGTGGCAGGCATGGAAAAACCACCCACTAAACCAGTGTTCTTCAACCTTTTTTATCTCCCAGCCCACTTGAATCTATAGTTAAACTTCCATGGCACACGTAAATTATATTGATCAAAAAAAAAGTAAAAAAAAAAAGAACATACTGTGCTTTGAGCTTCTTTCAAAAATAATTTAATTAATGATCTTTAAAATTTTTCACGGCACACCAGTTGAAAATCACTGCACTATAGTCACCTGAAGGACCAGCCACAGAAGCACTCTCTGCCTCCACAAGCCAGTCTGAGAAACGGGCTTGCAAAGTGGAGAATAACACCAGTCCTCAGACTCACAATAAGAGCCTAAGTCAGTCTCAAAGAGAAGCATCAGAGACCTGCCTATTTAAGGCAAGAAAGATCTTCTCAAGAAAGGAGCCACAAGGTTTTCAGGAAGCACGCAGTTTCCAATGCAAGAGAGAAACCTAATGATGGAGAAGACAAAGTGACATGGGTCTCAGTGCTAGCTCTGCCGCTTCCTAGCTGTGTGACCGCAAAATAAAGTCAAGCTGCAGTGTGCCTATCAAGTCAATGGGTAGCCCTCACTGTGTCTGTGCCTTTGCACTTTTTGTGCCCTTGCTCAAGTTTTCCAACAGTTGAACTTCTGTTTATTCTTCAAGGCCCTGTGGAAATGCCACACTGAGAGCTCGCTGGTGAAATTAGCCCCTCTTTCTCCTGGTGCCTGGAGCACTCACTAGTCTCTCTCACTGGGGCTTACATATTTTGCTGCTTGCATGTTACATATTGATTTGATCATTTAGGAATGTGTTCATTTATTTGACATAATCTCCTGAGCACCTACTACATGCCAAGAGTTGTGCTAGGTGTTGGGAATATAATGACGAATAAGAGATTGTTATGGGCTGAACTGTGTCCTCCAAAAAGATAACTTAAAGCTCTAACTTCAAGTACCTCAAAATGTGACCTGATCTGGAAATAGAGTTATTAAAGATATAATTACTTACATTTGGAGGAAGTTATGGTGGAGTAGGATGGGCCCCAATCCAGTCTGACTGGGGTTTTTATAAGAAGCACAGATGTACAGTGATGCTGCCACAATCCAAGGAATGCCTGGGGCCACCAAAAGCTTCAGGGAGACCAGGGCCTTGCCAACACCTTGATCTCAGATGTCAAGTCTTCAAAACTGTGAAAGAATAAATTTCTGTTGTTTTAACTGACCTAGTGTGTGTTACTTTGTTATGGCATCTCTTGGAAACTAAATCAGAAATGTTCTCCACCTTCATGGAACAATGTATAAGGAGATAATTACAAAATAATAGGGGAATGCTATAATAAAAGGATGTCTTCTGTATAAACCCAGAGGATATAACAGCTAACTCAGACTTAGAAGAGGACCAGGCTTCCCAGAGCAAGCGTAACTGAAGCTAGGTTTTGAAGAATGAGCAGGAGTTCCCTGAAACAGGGCAGTTGGAGAAAGAGCACTTTAGGCAGAAGGAATAGCACCACTGCATACCCTCCTGGGCGCTCCTGTGGGACCATTCTCCCTGGTTCCCTTAGCACAAAACTCTGATCAGGACAAATGCTCAGTTCATCTCTCTTGAGCTTACAGGAAAAAACAGACTCTCTAGACCAGAAACAGAGGGGAAAAGAGGATGGCGTGTGGGTGGCTGCCACCTAGAGACAGGAAAAGCTGAAATCTTCAGATTCCTTAGATGGAGAGCAGATGGAGGGGGCAGCAAAGGCCAGAGAAATGAGACAGCCCAAGCAGGGCTGGCTTTACCAAAAAAAAAAAAAAAAGCAGAATTGAGTTGTTCTCTAGGGTTCCTACTCAGCTGGGAAGGAAAGCAATTTATGGCCAAAGGAAGTAGCCTGATAGTAAACAAAAATATAGTGACCCCCAAGTTCCCACTGGACAGAAGATAGATGGTGCTGTCGTAAAAATGAGATTAATTTTAATAAGGGCTTTCACCAAGCAGCAGACCCTGGTGGCCAGAGGCTGTCGAAGCACTGGTGACAGGCAGCATTGCTGATGGATGGGGCTGACCTCAGTGAGCTGAAGACATGGGGAACAATCTGAAGCTTGGGACTGGCCTCCGGCTGGGACTTAGGCAGCTGCTCTCTGTGCAGACTGTCATGCTGGTTGGTATCCAGAAGCCAGTGCTCACAATCCAACCCTCTGAACTGCAGCTCCTCCCCTGTCCGAGCAGAAATCCCCTGTTCCCTCAGCTGGATGCGGACCTGTGAGCATAGTGCTTGCATGCCTCCAGTAATGAGAAACTCACTACCTACCACAGCTGTGGGGCAGCTCTCCATATGGGTCACTCAGAAAATGCCCTTTGTTTCCTCTACTGCAGAAGAATCCTGCAAAGGCTGTGATCATTCTCAATTTAGATGGGCAGAATTCAATTTAGTAAACTGTCTGAGATTTCCCTGTGCAGCAAGATTATGAGAAGAGAGATGTGAGACTGGTCCTGCCTCCAAGAGTTTTCGAAGGTAAAATAGATGGTGCCCTGACTACTGTCCGAGCCCTGATCCTGATCACTCCCTTAGAGACCCAGCCCTAATCTTGGCTGGAAAACTGAGACCTGGACCTAAGCCCTACGCCCAACTCCAGTTGGACCCAGTTGCGATCTGAACCTTAATCCTTTTAATAGGCTGAGTCCCAATCCTTGTCATAACTGAGCCCCGACTCTGATCTAAGGCCTCACAAACAGGTGCCTATTACTGAGGAATGAGGCGGGTGGCAAAGGACCGTAAATGGCTCAGTGTGGCTCAGCTCCCCAACTGGAACAACACCTCACCGCTTGATGCTTGAGGCAGTGTGGCCCCTGCCTTTGATGCACATCTGGGTACTCTCACGCCCTCACAAGCTCTCGAAGCTCCATGCTCACCTGGCCACAGCACTTTTGCTATGTCCCTGTTCATGTGTGCACCCATTCCATGGCTGCTGCTCTCTTGAGGGCGGGGACTATGTTGCTTTGCCTATGGGCCGGCTGCTGACACTGACCCTTCTTTCTGGCCCACTCTTGAGCAACTGCTGAGCACTGGGCCCTGGTCTGCTCGTGGAGACACAGAGATGAGCAGCCTGATGGCTCAGCAGACACCAGCAAGGGCTCTATTAGATCTTGTAATCAACAAACCCATGGCATGGATCACCTTGCAGAGAAAGGGTGCCCTAGGGTTTATGAGCTGAATACCTGCCAAGCAGGGAAAACCAACCCTTCTGATTTTCCAGCACTCAGCCCCCCAGCATCAGACATTTCCCCAATATGTATCAATAGATGTCAGGCAATCTAGTCCTGGCTCTCAAGAGCCTGTTTGGAAGTCAAGAGATGTTTGTCTAAAGTAGACCAATGTCATGTTGGGAATTAGTTTGACTAATAGGCCTTTAATGAGAACCTTGTGAGGTCTGGGCCTCAAGCAGAGGCTTCCCAAAGTTTTCATTTAGGAGATAAACTCTCCCTTCCCTCAGATTGCTGCTATAAATCTCCCTTCCAATGTACAATCAGAATAACAGACCAAGACATAGATTTAGCCTTATGCCGGAGGGTCAAGCATCTAGGAGTCCCCTTGAAGGTAGGGTTCCCTTGCTGGAGGAAGTGGGGGAGGGGCCTGGCCGGCGCCATCTGTGCATATAGGGACCACAGCTTCTCACCAGGGCCACAAGAAGGTATTTTCTCAAGCAGCAATAGGAAATGTTCATTTTCTCCACCTGAATAACCCTTGCAGGGCCAAGTTCAGAGCAGAGAACAGAACGTGACCATCATCCAGAGCATTTCCCTCAGGGGATGGAACATGGAAGCAGAGAGAAGCCTGAAGAATGAGATCACCCTGCCACCCAAGCAGGCGGAATGTGTGTAGCCCACCAGGCCCTGAGCAGGTGCTTAATACACAATAATATTGTGATTCATGCTGATTCATTCCTCTGCCTTGAACTTACTCAAGAAATACATGAGTACACACAGCCTAGGTCAGTCTCTCCAAGTGTGCACCGTGGGCCTGGGCCAGCTGGTTCCTGACTGTTTGGTTACCAGTTTGTGAAGAATTCAGAAGGTGATGAGGAATGTTTATAGATAGTTGCCATTGCTATGATAACGTTGACTACATTTCACAAAAACATTACTGATCAGCAAAAGATCGAGCATTTAAAGTCTTCTGCCACAAAGAGTTTGAGACGTGGGGAACATGGAACCTTCTGTGGTGGTCTTATCTTTACCACTTTACACATGAGAAACCAAAGCTTGGAAAGATTAACTTGCCCAAGCTCTGTCTATCTAGCTGGTCCTTGAACTCAAGTCCCTCTTTTGCTAAAGGTTTGCTACTTATAATCACTCTTTGGCCAGGAGAGTCAAAAAATGTGCTACTAATAATAAAAAAAGCTAATAGCCGGGCATTGTGGCAGGTGCCTGTAGTCCCAGCAACGCGGGAGGCTGAGGCAAGAGAATCGCCCTAGTCTAAGAGCTGGAGGTTGCTGTGAGCTGTGATGCCACAGCACTCTACGGAGGGCGACAAAGTGAGACTCTGTCTCTAAAAAAAATAAAAATTAAAAAAGCTAAAAGTGGTCTGAAACAATCTCAGGCATCTTTTCTCAGCTCTGCAATCACCTCACATTTGAGCCCTTTCCTCTTTGGGGCTTCAGTTTCCCCCCATGTACAACAAGGGGGTGTTGCCCCTTACTTATCTCCTTTTCACTCTGGCATCCTGAATTTGATCACAGGCTTCCTGATGTGACCAGCTTTCCTTCAAAAGCTTCTGCAGCCTCTTGTATAGTCTCTATATCAGCAGTTCTCAACCTGTGGGTCATGACCCACAGGAACTGTATTAAAGGATCGCAGCATTAGGAAGGTTGAGAACCACTGCTCTATATGTATGAGAGATTAGATTTTAAAGCTAGACTCTTCCTCCCAATGGTTTCTGCCATGAGTACCAGGCAGGCTCCCTCTATGTACTCAAGACGCTGACTCACGACTCTTGCTCCAGGGGAGTCTTCCCCAGGGAAGGGTCCTCCCCCCTACTCTGCACCCTCAGCCTCAAACCAAATCAGAGGAAATTTGATCTATCTGGGGCAGGCTCACCTTTGATGCATAAGAACAAAAGGACAGCCTGGAAGTCACTTGTGTTTTTTCCCTGGGGAAAGCACAGAAAATCCCTTTGTTCTCAAATGCCTCCTGGGTGATTCCTTCCTGTGAGAGGGCTGAAGGCCCTAAAGGCACCCATCCCCTTCTACAAGAGCTCTCACAGGGCTCAGGAACTACCTAGAGGCTGTCCCAGGCCTGTGCTGGCTCCAGCATGCAGCTCGTTGGCCTCCTCCCCACTTAAGTTAAGACACAGGCTGTAGCGGATGGGCATGTGTGTTGCTGGGCCATCAACGCCAACTCCCGCCACCCGCATCCTCTGAAGTATACAAGCCTGCCCTAGGGAAAGATGACCCCAAGACTCCATCCAACCACCCACATCTAAACAGAGGAACTGAGCTGGAGGGGAAACTGCACCCTGTGACATGCTTCCCTCACCCCCACCCCATCTCAAACACCAGCTTATTGCAACCTCTTCTAAGCTGTCTTCCCAATGATCAATTGGAAAGTGGAAAGTTTGATCTCTGTTGATGCTGAATCAAGCAACCAACCACAGACTCAGGGAGTCCTGGAATTCAGAAATATACAGACTTTCAGAGAAATGAGATCAAAGCTTCACAAAGGCAAACATTTATTGAACACATACAAGGCATCAGGCCCTAGGATGGGTGCTGGAGTCTTGCAAATACAGGACAGTCTAGAATCAGAGAATTCTATAAATTCTATAAACCGCAGTTTCGTGAATTCTTAGCATCTTGAAATCCTGGACAATATCAAATAATAGACTCACAGGGTTAGGTAAATAAAATCTAGAGTCGGGCGGCACCTGTGGCTCAAGGAGTAGGGCGCCGGCCCCACATACCGGAGGTGGCGGGTTCAAACCCAGCTCTGGCCAAAAACTGCAAAAAATAAAAGAATAAAAATAAAATCTAGAGTCACAGAGCCTTGGAAGTCTCCGTACCTCATGCTCTATTCAACCAGGCCAGGACACCCTGCATGGCAGGCAAACTTTAAGTTCAGTGGAGGAAAGACGTTTCCAGTTCAGTGTTGGGATGTGAGGGGACACAACAAGAACACAAGCCAGGGAGAGGAAATTGGCCTAAAGAATGAGACCAGGGGCAAGTGGCAGGCAGGTGGTCTGGTGAGGCATGAAGCTGATCTGAAATAAAGATCAAGGGCAGAGGCCTCTGATAGGGCAAGGAAAGGCCACAGCTGGAGGCAGGCCCATTTTCCTGCCAATGGAAGATTTCCTAGGCCCTGGACAAAGCTGGGCAGGTCACCCCGATGTTGTGTGGCTCTGCTGGGCAGAGTTAGCTGATGAGCTGAGATCGGCCTCCCTGCCTAGTCCTGGTTCTGCCCTCTGCAGACGCCAGACTGATAGAAGACAGTTCGTGATGTTTTGTTCCACATCAATAAGGTCACTCCTGGCAGGGTCAAGCACATAAGGAAAGGCACAGAGGCCGGGACATAGGGGGCATTCACAGAAGATGAATATGTCAGCGTGTCCAGGGCACATCAGGGCACTGGGAGAGAGAGGATGCTGGAATGGACACTGGGATAAAATGGCAGAAGCCTCACAGGCTCGGAGACGGGACTCTGCGTGTCCCTCCCACATCTCTTAGTGGCACAGCCGACAGCACTGTGAGCGGCCAGGAGCCATTGCCGATTGCCTGGTCCCCAATGCAGCCTTGGCAAGGACCTCGTATTTTCCCTGCAGCTGGTCTGTGGGACGCCCTTTCCCTGCCCCTGGGTGGCTGGATGAGGCCCTGGAGGAGCTGTGTGGTGGGCTCAAGGTGTAATGTGCAGGCTTAAGTGTCTCTAAAACAACTAGTAAAAACTCTGACCAAATCCGAACCAGATGCCCCCAGGCGTGCAGGCTTGAGAGCTGTCAGCACCTCTGCATTTTCACCTGCTCATGTGGGTTGCACCTGTAGGCAGCGGAACACAGGAGAGCTGCAGGCTGCCCACCAAGTTCAGCCCACACTGCCCAGTGTGGAGACGTTGGGGGGCCGTGAGATAGGGCCATAGATTGCCTGAGAACAGTCCCCCACCTCCATTATTTCCCCCTTCCTCTTTGAGAACAAGTCCTCAAGATTTATTAATGCCTTAACACCTCTCTGGCTGTGAGAAGTTGGGCACCTACCGCTCCTCTCTGAGCCTCAGTTTGCCTATTAGCAACAAGGACACATTAATAATAACCTCCTAGTTTACTGGATAGTTAATTCTGTCAGTCAGACAAATACTGTGCATGTATCATGGGCCAAGCATTGGACTAGGTGCTGGGAATAAGACCGTGAACAAAACAGACATGATAGACAAGTAAAACAAGCCTATACACTAATAAATACACCTTTACAAATAGTTTAATGCTTTGAAAATGACATGCTAGGGCTATGTGCAAACAGGCAGCAGGGGTGAACGAGGTCTCTCTGCAGAAATGCTGTCTAAGCTAGGCCTGGATTCTGAGCAGGAGTAAGCCAGAGGAAGGGTTTGAGGCAGAGGCCGCACGCACAAGAGAAGCATGTACCAAGGCCCCGAGGCAGGGCAGTGCTCCACTCGTGTCCTCCTTGTAGACAGCCAGCAAAAAGCAAAGAAGAATTGGCATGAGATAAGGCTGGAGAAATAGAGACTGGACCAGGCAGGGCACCGTGGGGGAGGCAAGGGGAAGCCCCCTCAGTATGTCTAGCAGAGGCGCCACACGAGTCTGTATTTACAGCTTTAAAAGATCACTCCAACAGGGAGCTGAGATCCTGGATAAAACTTCCTCATCTCTGGCCGCAAGAACTTCCAGGATCTGAGGCTCCAGAGGTGAAGGGATTGACCCGAAGTCACATGGCCAATAAGGGCCAGGATTAGGATGTAAGCAAGTTGTTTCCAGCCTAGAGCTGCCTCTTAAACAATTATAAGGTATTTATTAAGAAAGTGCAAAAAAAGATGTGGTTTACAAGCTAAAGCTACAAGATACCTTTTTGCTGTAAATGTCATGTAGAATATTTGTCTTAAAATTCAAGGCCACAAAAACAATATTTGGGAGAATAACAAAAAAGTCATGCCAGCTAATCATGTCAAGTTCACTGCCTGTCAGATTGTTGATATATACCTTCTGTAAATAACTTTTTTTGAGAAGGAAATAAAACCAACTGGAACTGAACCCTAAAACACACACACAAACAGTATAATATGTTTACCACCATCCTTGACCTCATTTGGTCCTTCCGGCCCTTGGGGAAGGAGGCTGATAGAACAAGGATCTTCAATTCCCTGGTCCAGTTAAGGAATCCCAGGCGCAGGGAGGTGAGTGAGCTTACCATGCAGTATGCAGAAAATTAGTGGGACTTGGCTCCACTAACCTGTCCTCTGCTCCCAAACTAGCTCCAATTATTCCTAAGAATGAACGCTCTATGAGAACCCACCCTGCAGGAATGGATAGTCTCTAAGATGAAGATGAGATGTTCGGGTGGCAGAGGGAGATTTTAGAGGCAGAAGTCACAACAAAGGAGCACAGATGCCAAAATTTGTCCCAGGAACAGAAGGTCTGGGAGTGAATTGGAATGAAAAGAGTGGCACACCTGAGAATACCACACTGACCACTGACCACTGTGCAGACACTGGTGGCTACCACGATGACCGTCCTCACTGGGCTCAGCCCTTGCTGGGGCCACATCCCCACTATGCATCTACTTGCTCTGTCCTAGAATATACCTGTCACGATTCAGGGGCAGCAGCCCACCTGCCTGTCTGAGCAACTCCTGCCCAACTCCTCACATCATCATTGTCAGGACAGAGCTCCCAGTACCTCCCCACCTCCCCTGAATGTCCTTCCCAGCAAGGGCCACAGAACCCTCCTCAGTGTAGTCTGAGCAGCTTGGTGTTTGCAGGGGCAGTGATCCCCTGGTTTCACTGATGTGTCTGTTGGCAAAACCCAGACTCAGCAATTTCCACAACTATGTTACCCTCAGGGCTGCTCTTGCTGGCCCCTTTGGAGCTGCAGGAACACTGGCCTGCTCACCATTCCCTCTGCCTGAATGCTGCTCCCAGCCTCGGAGGCTCAGTTCAGCCATTTCTTCCCAGTCTTCCGGAGCTCAGTGCACACACCCAGTTCTCCTCCTGGAAGCCTCTGCCCATCTCAGGGAAGAGGTTCTCCTCTGAGCTCCTGCAGCCCTGTCCTTCTCTCCCTCTCCTGGTGGGCTGGGAGCCTTGTGAGGGCAGAGCCTGTGTCTTCCCTGTCTCCTTTTCCTGGAGCCTGGCACACGGGAGGAGGTCAGTACATGTCTAGATCTCTTCCCTTTCCTTTCTGGGAAGAGAGCCCAGAAAAGGGACTTAGAGCATGAAAAAAATTAATTTGGAATTTGAACAGTGGTTGTTTAAATCCTCCAGGGTCTAACAGAATAAAGTCCTCCTCAACCGGCCGTCTCCAGGGTCATGGCTGACCCAGCCCTACCCCCTGGTATTGCAACCTAGATGATCCTGGGTCTCCATCCCTGCAGCCCAGGCTCACCGGCTCCTAGTCTCCCCTTCCACTCTGCCTTCTCCTTCTCTTGACCAACATGGTTGATAAGTGCAGGTTGACCCTCATCTCTTTCACCAGGTGTCCTGGGTGTGGCATGGCCACTCTAAACCTCACCTATGGAAGAGGAAGCTGGTTCCTGCTGTGGAATAAATAGAATAGACCCTTAGAAAATGTCCATTTCCCTTTGCTGCCTTCTCTCACTATACAGATTGCTTTTCTCTCCCTATGCCTGGAGCTTCGCAGGAAGCTTTCCCTGAGCTCCCCAACCCCCCATCTTTGCTGAGCTTGAAGACTAGGTGGCCTCCAGCCCCCTCCTGTTTCTGTGGGTCCCTTACTTGGGGAGCTGCGGGGCAGGATGGAGCCGCATCTAAGCCCGGATAAAGGTGAAATCCAACAGTTGGGAGAGGTTATTTTTGGACCTGACACAAATACTAAATGAAGAGCTCCCAGCCTTCCAAGCAATCTTTGCTTAGTGCTCCAAGGCCCAAAACTAACATTTTCATAATAATTTTCCAGTATCAAAGTGATAGTTTTGATTCAAGACAGCTGAAGCTTGCAAAACCGTGTGGTGGCCTCTCCCACCCTCGAGCCAAACATGTGCCTCTGTCTCTATTTTAACACCTTTGATAATCATCGAAAAATGCACGGCCCAAGCAGATTTCTCAGCTTTCTGACCATAACAGCCGCCTCTGGAAGGAGTCCCTTGGAAGTCTGTTTTCCTTGTGCATTACTCTGAGCCCGGGGCTTAGTGCTCTCGGCTTTGCAGCCTCCCTCTCCGCATTCCATTAGTAATGTCTGATGAAGGACTTGGCCTTTCTGGTGCTATTAAAGTGGGGGGAGCCCAAGAAACACAGTAACACAATATCATGGAAAACTGATATAATCTTTTCAAAACTATAAAGATTGCTCACCCAGAGGAACATCTGCATGGAAAAAGAAAAAGGTTTTAAACAAACTGGAAAGGGGTCGGGTAACTTGTAAAGGCCAGCTTGTCGAGGAGACGCTGGCTCGTCCCAGCACCGCTGTCACTCTGGAGGGGGAAGGCCATCCCTGGAGGAGCCAGCTCCCTCACCGAGAGCTCCCACCATCTGGAACTCATTGCAGGATGGAACACTGGCGTTTATAAAAAGAAACTCGGTCTTACAATAATTGTTCCTTAAATCATTAATACGGCCCGAGCACCAGATGGAGACTTGGAGGACAGCAGGGGCCCAGGGCCAGCATCCCGGCCCACGCCACTGCCCTCTCCCTCGGAAGCTCCAGCCACCTCCTCCCAGGAAAACAGCCTCAGGTCAAATTCTAGGCTCTCCTCCTAGCCAGCCTTTGGCTGCTCTAGAGAAGAAACTGCTGCAAAACAGTTATTTGCAAAGATCCTTTCCTTTCTTGGTGCCTTCCAGATTCAGAGGCTTGGAAAAGGCTGAAGCTCAGGCAGCCAAGGCCCCACGTGAGGCCTGACTTTCTAATCACCCACCTTCTCCAGAGGACTCCTGGCACTTTGGGGAGTGAGTCAGCAAATGTGGCATCCGCCACACATGGGGAACCTGCTGAGAGATGAGCTCACTCACATAGGAGGCATATACGCTCGCGATGGAGCCAGCATGAGCAAGGCTGAAACTGTTCGACTGCTGGAGTCTATGGTGGGTCATGGGATCTTAGACTATTAGGACCTGAAGATCTGACCATCCGACTGCAGAGAGGTCTGCAAACCTACATCCTCAGCAGTGGACAGTGGGAGGAGCTTTAGAGCCTTCCTGCCTCCCTCATGAGTATGGAAAAGGCTGAATGCCAAGCTTGCCTCCAGCCTTGGGTGTTCTGACCCGCTGAAGAGGAAATAGTGGGACCAGTGCAACCGATACAGGCCCCTGAGTCTCTGGGGACTGTGGATGCCCTCAGGGAATCAGGGAGGCCCGGGACAAGGAGAGCTCCTGGGTGGGAGTCTCTGCCCTGCCCCAGATACTGGGAGGAATCAGGGGTGGTGCTTCCTGGGGAGTCAGTGTCCTTGGAGCTGGCCTAGGCTCCCACCCTATGCTTTGTCCCCCAGCCCTCCTGATAGCCCGTCTCTCTCCTGAGTGGAGACTCACGTACACAACTACCTGCTAAACACTCTCTCCTTGATGTCTCACATGCTTTGAGATCCAACACATCCGACCCAGAGCTCTCCACCCTGCTGAGGTGGTTCTTCCTCAGTGTCCCCTCTCTCAGAGCAGGCTCCTCCATCCACCAGGTGACACACCCCAAAACCATGGGGTGTCCCTAACACCTCTTTCGCCCTCTCCTCCCACATCCAGTTCCCAAGACCTGAAGTCCTGTCTGTCCTTCCACAGACTCCTCAATTCCCTTCTCAGCTCTCCATCCTCACTATCATGCCCCATTTCAAGTCTCGCCATGCCATGCCTGGGTCACCGCAGCATGTTCCAGACTGATCTCCAACACCCACCCCCACTCCTCACCCTCCACCCAGCAGCCAAGGCCACCCTTCTAAAATGCAAGCCTTACATGGCCTTTCTCTGCTCAAAACCCTTTCATTAAGTATCCACAGGAAATACTCCCCACCTTGTCACTGCATTCATCCAGATGGGGGAGGTTACGTGTGGAACTGACTTCTCGGAACTCCCAGAAGCTGAGAACAGTGATGTTTCTCACTCATACTCCATGGCCATTGAGGGCTGATGGGGGACTCTCCTGGTCATGGTCACTCAGGAGTCTGGGCTATTGAAGCAAATGCCACCTTGAAAGTCAGTGGTCATTGTGTTGGAAGGAAAGGCTGCCTTGGGAGGTTTCCCATTGGAAATTAAATGCTTGAACCTGGAAATGGCACATATCACTTCTGCTCAGAATTTATTGGCCAGAAGCAGTCCTGTACAACCATCCAAGCACAAGAAGGCCAGGGAGGGCACCCCTCTCATGTGCTCAGAAAGAGATGATAATGCCCTGGTCCATGTGCACTGTTACCCTGTGCCTCTTTAGAAGCTGTTCCCTTCCTGAAACACTTATCTTTGGCACTTCACTTAGGTGACATTGGTCCATCCTGGGTCTCAGCTCAAACATCCCTGAAAAACTGGCTCTGAATTCTCCACTCTGGTGCAGCCCCACCTCTGAGGCCCCCTAGCTTTGGCCACACTATTAGAACTAGCGATTTATCATCTGTTCTTTCTTATACCATGAGTTCTATGAAAACATGGGCTTGAATATTTTGGTACCCACCTCCTGTGCCTGCTCAAGTGGCCAGAGGGAAAGATAATCAGAATTTGTCGAATGAATAAATGAGTGAATATATGAATGGGAGAAACGGTGAAGATCCCAGTGGTGGTATGGACCAGGAGTGGCAGGGAGCCCCTAGGCTGAGTGAGGGGAAGGAAGGCTCTGACAGGGCGAGCAAGAAAGACATGCCCCTGGAGCTGATGACTACAACCCCCTGGCAGCCAGAAGTCAGCCACAGAGTCTGCAGCCTTGAAGAGAGTCCTGTGCAAGGCCAAAGCCATGGCTACCCCTGACTTCCCTGTGCCCTCTCACTCATCTTCCGGCCTCCTTTACCAACTCAGGGGGGCTCAAAGGCAAAGATCCTTAAGTATAGTTTACTTATCAGAGCTGGATGCTCTCCAAGGGCAGAGGTGTGTGTTGAGTTGACTCACCCAGCAATGAGCACAGTGATTGGCACATGGTAATAGCTCAATGGATCTTGTCACATCTGACACCCATCCACTCCCTACCCTCTAATCCCTCAGTAGAGCTCAGCCTTCCTCGTATCTTGGTCCCCCTGGTCATCAAGACATTGGCCCCTGCCACCTCAACCCCAACATCTCTAGTGGCAGACAAGGTCATGTATGCTGAGAGCCCAGACTCTGGGATGCAAGGCCCTCGGGGAAGCCTCCAGGGCCAGACAAGATAATGGGGTCTGTTTAGTATAAGTGACATCAAGGGCTGCAAACTGAGAGCCCCAGGGACAGTGTCCAGGCACTCAGTGGAAGCCCCCTGTGGACTATGGTCAGAGACCAAGGGACTGGGGTTTCTACAACAGTGTCTTCCTTCTTCCTCCTCCCACTTGCCCCCGCATCCTATCAGTCACCTGAGACTTGCCAGGTATGCTTCCTAAACCTTTCTCACCTGAGAGACAGATTGTGTCCGCTCACATGAATTACTACAGCAGCCGACTCTCCACGCTGCAGCTACAGTCACCTTTCTAAAGCCCAACCAAGCTTAGGTGATGTCCCTGCTTAAAACATTCCACTCTGTTCAAGACTAAGGTCTGGAAAAGTTTCCGTGTTCTGGCTCTAGCTTAATCACCCCACCCCCAGGTGTAAGCCACCTGTCCCCTCACACTCTGCACTTGCACACACACTGGGCACTTCTGAAAGTGCAACGTTTCCTGCACTTTCCAGCTTTGGATATGCTGGTCCTTCTACCTGAAACTCTTCTGTCCTAGAAAAGGTTGACCCCTTTTTAAGACTTGGTTCAGTCTTTACCTCCTCTGGGAAGCTCTCCTGGATTCCTGCCCCATAAAGAATCAGAAACATTTATTCAGGCAGTCAGTCACCAGCCTTCACTGTCTAGCTGGCCAAAAATATCTGTTGAAGAAGGATGAGGATAGAGGGAGGGAGGCGTGAATCAGTAAATCCATTTGAAATACATGAAAGCTGGAAGAAATGGGAGGAATCTCTGAATGTGGGTGATCTGAGAAGGCTTCCTGGATGAGAAGAGGCTGGAGTCAAGTCCAGAAGGAGAAAAATGGCTTAGGGAAGAGGAGAATGAGGAGGCTGGCCAATTTGGGGTAGGAGTATAGGGCAGTCTGGGGGTTGATACAGAGTGCCACATGCCAAGCTGATGAGTTTGGACTTTATCATCAGGTCAATGGGGAAGCACTGAAGAATTTCAAGCAGGATATGATTATAATGATGTCACTATTAAATCTCCATGTTAGAAGGGCCTCCCTGCCTCTGATGGGACACATGGAAACCAGTTAAGAGGCAGACTCCGTAAGAGAGATGCTGACAGCCTGCACCCAGGTGGAGCAGAGGGGTTGGAGATAGAGGAATGAGTTCAAGACTTCTTTGAAGGCTGAATGCACAGGATTCGGTGACTGAGTGCTGGAGGGAAAATGGGTTGAGTGCCTCTGAGTTTTCCCACCTGGGTGACCAGTACACCCTCACAAAGATTGGGTTTTCTGTGGACACATTATGTGAATAAGCTTCAGGGGGGACCCAGGGGTGAAGGTGGCCGCTAAACAGTTGTGAGTACATAGGCAGGGCCAGAGAACAGGTGAGGCGTACGGTTAAACTGAGTTGACTTGTACTGAGTGGTTAGTCTCCTTTTCCTGGTAGACATGTTGCCTCACACTCACGTGTTGTCTCGCACTCACAGGGTGAAGCTAAGGCTGTGCCAGGAAGAGGACTGGCCAAGGCCTGGCAGCTCAAGGCACAGGCTGGCCCAGCCACAGACAGGGTGTGGACACGCTGCCCTCTTGAGGACCCAGGCTTTGCTCCATGATGAAATGTTGGGTGTGATCCTAGCTTGCCTGCCAAAGAAAAGGTCTGGTGGCCCTCGCAGACAGACAGCAGGAAGGGCAGCATGGCGCTCCTGGTTGCCCAAAGGCAGACATGGCCAGACATCTGTAGAGTCCAGGCAGCAGCTCCACAAAGAAGTTGGATAAGAGACTGCCCACTGCAGCCAGCCCAAATGGACAGGATTCCGCACAGGAGACAGGGTGGGAGAGCCCCAGCCCAAGGCTAGGCACACAGCAGGTTCTCAGTCAACATCTCAGAGAGGGCAGTCCTAATTCTTCCTGTGAGGCCGCAGTTGAGCATCCAGAATGAAGAGAAGCAGAGACACGCCCCACCCACTGGGAATCTCTGTGTCCGCCCAGGCCTTGCCGCCCACACTCAGCCCCAGCTAGGTGGGCCAGACACACTCCCCTGGGCCCTCCACACCCCTCCTTCCTCCTGGCTTTTGTTCATGTTGTTCCCTCTGCCAAGAATGTGCTTATACTTTCTTATCCCTTCAACTGGCTGAGATGCCACCTCCTCCAGAAAGCCCTCCTTGATGTCCCCAGGCTGGGGCCATCTTTGTGCTCTCACAGCCCTCACCTCCAGCTCCTATAAGTCACTTCAAATGACCTCCTGAAAATGGCTCCCTGTTCCTTACTGACCTGGCACCTCACCCTGGAGTCTTGACTCTTCAGAACAAGAGGGCAGCATGGCGTGTTCCCGGGGCCAGCACAGCTGCTCTTCCCTCAGCCTGGGAGGCCCCTTCTTTCCCCCTCACCCAGGCAGCACACATCCTTATCACTCCTGGCTCAGGACAAAGGTCACATCTTCAAACGTCATTCTTGGCCCCCATCTCCATACCGGGCAGTAGTCCTCTGTGAGAAGCTTGCCCTTCCTTTGCCCTTCCTTTGCCCTTCCTTTGCCCTTCCTTTGCCCTTCCCTTGCCCTTCCCTTGCCCTTCCCTTGCCCTTCCTTTGCCCTTCCTTTGCCCTTCCCTTGCCCTTCCTTTGCCCTTCCCTTGCCCTTCCTTTGCCCTTCCTTTGCCCTTCCCTTGCCCTTCCCTTGCCCTTCCTTTGCACTTCCCTTGCCCTTCCCTTGCCCTTCCCTTGCCCTTCCCTTGCCCTTCCCTTGCCCTTCCTTTGCCCTTCCCTCGCCCTTCCTTTGCCCTTCCTTTGCCCTTCCCTTGCCCTTCCTTTGCACTTCCCTTGCACTTCCCTTGCCCTTCCCTTGCCCTTCCTTTGCCCTTCCTTTGCCCTTCCCTTGCCCTTCCTTTGCCCTTCCCTTGCCCTTCCTTTGCCCTTCCTTTGCCCTTCCCTTGCCCTTCCTTTGCCCTTCCCTTGCCCTTCCCTTGCCCTTCCTTTGCACTTCCCTTGCCCTTCCCTTGCCCTTCCCTTGCCCTTCCCTTGCCCTTCCCTTGCCCTTCCTTTGCCCTTCCCTCGCCCTTCCTTTGCCCTTCCTTTGCCCTTCCCTTGCCCTTCCTTTGCACTTCCCTTGCACTTCCCTTGCCCTTCCCTTGCCCTTCCTTTGCCCTTCCTTTGCCCTTCCCTTGCCCTTCCTTTGCCCTTCCCTTGCCCTTCCTTTGCCCTTCCTTTGCCCTTCCCTTGCCCTTCCTTTGCCCTTCCCTTGCCCTTCCTTTGCCCTTCCTTTGCCCTTCCCTTGCCCTTCCTTTGCCCTTCCCTTGCCCTTCCTTTGCCCTTCCATTGCCCTTCCCTTGCCCTTCCTTTGCCCTTCCCTTGCCCTTCCCTTACCCTTCCCTTGCCCTTCCTTTGCCCTTCCCTTGCCTTTCCTTTGCCCTTCCCTTGCCCTTCCCTTGCCCTTCCTTTGCCCTTCCCTTGCCCTTCCTTTGCCCTTCCCTTGCCCTTCCCTTGCCCTTCCTTTGCCCTTCCCTTGCCCTTCCTTTGCCCTTCCCTTGCCCTTCCTTTGCCCTTCCCTTGCCCTTCCCTTGCCCTTCCTTTGCCCTTCCCTTGCCCTTCCTTTGCCCTTCCCTTGCCCTTCCTTTGCCCTTCCCTTGCCCTTCCTTTGCCCTTCCCTTGCCCTTCCTTTGCCCTTCCCTTGCCCTTCCTTTGCCCTTCCCTTGCCCTTCCTTTGCCCTTCCCTTGCCCTTCCTTTGCCCTTCCTTTGCCCTTCCCTTGCCCTTCCTTTGCCCTTCCCTTGCCCTTCCCTTGCCCTTCCTTTGCACTTCCTTTGCACTTCCCTTGCCCATTGCAATCATATTTCTCTACCACTTCTATGTGTGGCAGTGAGGCATGACAGTTAAGGGCATGGCCTACCTGGTGCACAGCCCCACTCAGCTTTTACCAGCTCTGTATCCTTAGGACAGTCCCTCAACTCCCTACACCCCAGTTTCCTCATCCGTAAAATGGGGATAATATAATTACCTACGCCAGTAGGTTTAACTCTGGTGTGGTTTAAATTCATAATGGACACAAAGCTCTGCGGTAGTTCTGAGGCTCTTGAGCGTCCTGGTTCTCCCCTTCTTTGGGAATATGTGAGGACCAGTCCTCTGCCCTCAGCCTTTAAAGTCAAGCAGTGGTCATGTGAATTGCTTTGGCCAGTGAAAGTGTGCCACTTCAAGAGGGAGCTTAACAGACACCTGCCATGTTCCCTTGCCCTGCCTCGGCCTCAGTCTGGTCTCTGACAGAGTGGGGCATGCCCAGCATCCCTGCTGACTGGTGTGATATGTGCCACAAACCAGAAGGGAGACTTTGTGGTTTTAACTTGGGAGGGGGGTATTTGTTTCTGCAGCCTATCTGTCCTAGCCTGGCTAATACAAGCATTTAAGTATGGCTGGCAGAAATTGAGCACTGTGTAAGGATTACCTGTTATTATTGCATTTATGTGCCTTCCTGCCAGACTCTGTTCACGGTGCCAACCTCAGCTCCTGGCCCAGTGCCCAGCACATCATAGTTGCTCAATAAATTCTTGCTGACTGATCAGTGATGGTCAGGCAGGGGCCATTCTCAGCACACATGTCTCATCCACTTGGTCAGGCCCCACCTGTGGGTGACAGGGACCCAACTATTCCCAGGACCACCCCTCTGCACTGCCACGAATCCCATGGCCTAGTTTCTTTTGAACAGCCACCAAGGTTCTTCTACCCTAGCAACGCCTGTCAGTGTGATGGAATAACCTGGTCTTGCCAAAGTTGTGGTCTGCCACGGCTCCCTCATGGTCGTTAGTCCTAGCTTGGCACAGTGGGTGGCCTTTTGCCTGGCAGTTATTTGCCAAGCAGTTCCAGGTGGCAAGTTCATTCCACTTGGCAAACCCCAAACACTCTTAATGACTGAAAGGATTCTAGAGTCTAACAAAAGGAATATGGAGATATCTTGTTCAGCCTCTGTCTAGCCTCCCAGGAGGCACCACTCCCTGCTTGCCCACCTCTGTTGATGGGGACCTCACTACCTGAAGGGATTTAGCTCCACAGTGGAGCAGCTCGGATTGCTGAGCTCTTCCCTGTGCAGGACTGGCATCTGCTTGCCGAGTACCTACCTTATCCCAGCCCCCAGAAACATACACAGATTATGGCCAATTTTTCTGGCCTGCAACAGCTCTACAATGTGAGGAGACCACACTCTCTGCTCACCCTCTCTCCCTCATTTCCTTCTCCGAAACATTCTCAATTTCCCCCTTTCTCTGGAGTTTATTTTCTAACCTTTGATATTTTTATGAGAAATTCCTTAAATCTCCCATTTGTGGGATTTTTGTTACAATTTATCATTGGTCTAGTCCATATTTTGGCCTCAAAAATATGCAGAGAAGAGTAACAGGTTACCCTGGGAGCCCAGAGGTCTCATTTAATTGGGGAGGAAGGTAAGGCACTAAGAAGTGAGTGACTTACACAAGGTCACATGAAAAGCAGTGGCAGAGGGAAGATAGGAGCCCAGGGCTGGCAGGGACATTGACCACCCATGAAAAACACGGCTGGATGAAATCAGAGGCCGCAGTAATGTGCTCCAAATTATTAGAGTTCCTCGAGTTTCTAAGGATCATCAGCAGTCCCATCCAGGGGAAGGGGGGCATCAGCATTCAAGGCTACCCTCTGTGCAGCCACTGCCCAACAGGTGGGAACTAGAAGACAAAGCCTCAATGCCACCAGACCTCTCCTGGTCAACTCTTATGTTAGAAATGTCCATCACTAACTTAAACCCAGCTGTGGAGAGTTCTTGGTGCAATGTATCGTCAGTTGTTTCTTTAGGAAAAGGAGTGGAAGGCCTCCAAAAATGTCTCCAGGAGAATTTCTATTCATGGGATCCTTGGATGGCATTCGAGCTACAGCCCAGATATTAATTTTGTGTAATCCTTCACTTCCTAGGACCTCTGTTTCTCCATTTCCTTATAATAAGAAAGTTATAGTTAGTAAACTCTAAAGACCTCCTGGCTCTATCAACTGCTAACATTTTAGTATGAATTAGTACCTAAGATTAGCTCTAGCAATGAGTACGTCCCCAAATGGACTGGCCATGGGTCTTAGTTGTAAGTAACAGAAATCAATTCTGGATAAATTAAACAAATAAGAAGAAAGAGAAGAGGAAAGAGGAAGAGAAGGTGGGGGAGGAGGAGGAGGAAGGCAACAACCACAGGGCAAACAAGGAAGAGGAGGAGGCAGAGGAGGAAAGGGAGACGAGGAGGAGAAGGACTCATTAGAAAGCTTTCAAATGGCCCACAGAATTAAGGAGCATACTGAAGAACCAGGCTCATAAAACAAGCAGGAACCAGGGAAAAGCGAAGAAGCAGAACCACAGCCAAGATCGTTCCCCAGAAATAGCCGGTTCCAACAGCCTGTCTGCTGCTGCTTCTGTGCATCACTCGCTCCAGATTCAGCGCCCTCGGTGGAAAAGCCCTTGACTTCACATTAAGTCAAGTCTTTGCAAAATAGCCCCTTGATAAAACAGCAACATTTTTTTTAAAGAAAGTAGTGATGAGGGCGAACTTATGCTTTAATCTGTTTCTGGACATAACAAATTAATTCAGACCATCAGCTAGACCATGTCTTTCCAATTCATGTACCAGGGAAAATAAATTTTTCCCAGAGGAGGGAAGAGGCAGAGAGAACACGTGTACCTGGCCTTTTTGGCTTCCTCTACTTAATGTGGAATTAAGCAGAGAGGACAGAGAGTGGACAATACCACCTTAGCAGAAAAGTTTGGGCCCCAGAAGTCTCCACCAAGTGCCTTCAGGGTACCACTTGACCCCCAGGAGAGTTCCTGAAATGTCACAGGCAGGCAATGGATGTTAGTCCCACAAGCATCATCTCTGCCCATCTGCCCCAGGCCCTGAGAGGCAGGTGCTGTTATGGTCGCATTTTATAAATGAAATCCTGAGTCTAACAGAAGGATGGGCTACATTATACAGCTGGGCAGACTGTGAACTAAGCCTGAGGCCAAAGTCTGGTACTTTGCACTGAGGGCCAAGAACGGCACTCCACCTAGTCATGGGGGATGCATTCCAAGACCCCCAGTGGACCCCAATGGATAGTAATGAACCCTATAAATGCTATGTTTTTTCCTATATACATACTTATGATAAGGTTTAGATCATAAATTAGGCACAATAAGAGATTAACAACAACTACTAATAAGATAGAACAGCTATAATAATATACTGTAATAAGATGTACGTGAATGTGATCGCTCTCAAAATATCTTATTGTACTGTCTTCACCTATTTTTGGATCGCCATTGACCACAAGTAACCTAAACCATAAAAAGTGAAACCACAGATACCAGGAGACTACTGCAGTACCTGGCTATACCTTATGTACATCAACGCACACAACCCTTCCATAGACCCAAGAGATGGGAACTACTACTGTCCTCATTTTACAGATGTAGAAGCAGAGGCATAGAGGGGTTAAAGAGCAAGAGACTAAGTGGGATTTGAACCCACATAGTCTGACACTACCATCTGTAACTCTTAACTTTCCCCATGTGCCATCTCTCCAGATAAAGAACATCCACCATTGGCTATCCCCTTAGCCCTGGGAAACCGCCAGAGGCAGATTTGGGTGGAGCCCCACCGATGCCCTGGCAGCTGAGAGTATAGGCAATGACAGTCTTTGGGCAAGTCATGTCCCAAAGACGCAGTGCCAGCACTCCCCAAGGCCCCTGGGGACCTCCTCGTGCTAAGCCTGATGGACACTTTTCAGTCCTCACCTTGCCTGAGCTCTGCTGAATTTGATGCCACTGGAGACTCCCTCTTTCTTGAAATTCTCTTTATTCTTGGTTTCTGCTCGCCCCAGTCCTCCCCTGTCCTCTTCCCAGGCCACTTCCTTTTCTGCTTTCTCCACATATTCAGTTCTCCAAGGTTCTGTCTTTGGCCCTGGCCATCGCCTGGTGGGGTTCACAGCTAGAGTGACACTTCCAAGGCTGTGTCCTCTCCCCTCTGCCATCTGGTGCCTGCTGTTGGACAAATCGGTTCTGCTTTCTGAGCTCAGCCTCTTCACAACTAAACAGATCCCTCCCCATTGCTTGTGGTATCTGTGAAGCACGGGGGAGGGAGGTGCTAGGACTCCAGCTCTGCCACCCCTTCACGTGAGTGCTGCCTGCACAGGGACGCAGTGAAAGTGGGACAGTCCCTCTCCTGCCCTCTCCTCCTTACCGGTGCCATTTCATAGCTCTGACAGAGATGGCTTCCATGGACACTGGCCTTGGCCCTGTATTTGGAAAGAGCCACCACTGTCTCTGTGTGTTGGGGAGCATCTCTGTTCTCTTCCTCTTTGTATTTTAGCTAAGAGCCCCCTCTGATGGGAGCTGGGTGGGCCTGACTTGAATTCCTGACTGCACTCTCCCTGCCCATCTGTGGTCCTGAAGTTCTCCATTCTTCACGAAGGCCACTTGCACTATCATTAAGCTAAGTGGACATTTTCCCGGCAGTGGAGCAGAGGAAAGTAGCAGGGCCTTTTGGGTGCATTTCAAAGAGACTCTGGCTTTATCCCCTTCCCCTTCTCATCTTGGAGGGCCCACCCCACACCACCCCATTCATGGGGAAATTATACCAGGTTCTAATGCAGGGTTGAAGGGAAAGCGTCCCCTCTATTCATCCTAGTGGCTGGACGGCCCCTTGAGCACCCATTGTGCCCAGCCTGCCATCTCTGCCTCAATTGCCATCAGGTGGTCTGGTGTGGCTCCTCCTTCCCTGGCCTGGGACAAGAATGGTCTCAGGCAATGTGCTGGCCCACAGAGTTCTCTGTCCATCCTCTCAAGGGGCTTTTGTTGAATAAAATAGCACCCGCCACTCAGCCACTTTAAACCGAGGCCAGGCACTTGAATGTGAAAACGGGGCCCAGGCGCTGGGAGCACAGGGACAATGGCTGCCCTCAATTAGCTCACTGAGGTGCCCCAAATGGACTTGAGGAGGGGCTGCAGCCACGGCTTGTTCATGCATATTTATCACAAGCTGCTATGCAGTGACCTGCACGGTTCCCATGGTAGCCCTGGGGGAGGGAAGAACAGAGAAGGGCAGGGGCTCCTTGGGCCCTGCGGGGGCTGTGGTTCAGGGATGCGCTGGGTCTCTCCCCAGCAGATCGGAAAACTGCCCCCAGCCCCATGTGCCCTCGCCTTTACTTGCCTGAGACTCAAGGCCAACACAACAAGGAAATCCTAGAATATCAGGCACCTTCAAGTGTACTGGGCATACCCACTTTACAGGTGGAGAAGGTGAAGCCCAGAGCAGAGGAAAATGAGCCTTTTCTTTTTTTCAATTGCCATCTAGGATGGGAGGAGGTGGGTCATAGTAAAAGCATTTAATGAATGTTTGCCAAGTGCCAGGATCTGTGTTTAGTGATCGCAAATGTTCCGTCAGTGCTCTAAGATAAATACTGAGTTGGTTTGACTTGAGAAAAGTGATGCTGGGATGGGGGGTAATTGTTCCAAGATCACATGGTTGGTATAAGTAGCAGTGCTGGGCCAGTCGCTGAGATTGTCATTCTCCATACCTGGAGCCAGGTCTTCCCCTGGGCTTTTAGTAGGAGGTTAGGTGGGGCTCCTCTGTGTCATCAGCCGTTGGGTGCAAGGCACTGTCCTTGAAGCCAAGTTTAAGTTACCGCATTAGACATTCACAAGAACATGCGAGAGCTCCACTTAACAGGTGTGGAGACTGAGTCCACAGAAGCAAAGTGCCCGACCCCAGGCCACACGCACAGCTAACAAATAGCATGGCCAGGACCAAAGCCATGCATGGTGGAGTGGTGGTCCCCTGCTCACTCTAGGACACTTATTTCCTTTCTTTCTGAAGCTCCTGGTAATAAAAGGCAACTTCATCTTCCAGATTCTACCCAGTTATGGGGAACCTCAGTGTCTCCTCAGTGAAGGCCTGAGTGAGAGAGGTTGCGGCCAGGCCTCCCCTCGCAGGGCCCTCCTCAGGAGCCCAGCAGAGGTCTAGAAGGAACCGCTCTGCTTGCAATTTGGGGAGCTGACCAGGCAGAGGGAAGGTAGACATGACAACCGCAGTGAAAGCCCCCAGGCCCCTCCTATTATGCTGCTCCACCCAGCTTACTATGCCCCCTCCCCATTGCTGCCCAAGCAGGATTTTTTGCCTCCATATCTCTGCTCATGTTGTGTCTTCTGTTGGAACTTGACTTGAGTTGCGATGAGTTGAGAAATTAAGTTGGCTGAGTCTGGGTTGAGGTCTGTCTCCCACATTAATTTCAGCTGGGTTTAGTTGGCCGAATTCAACGTGTGTTGAAAGGAATGAGCTGAGTCCACTGTGCTGAGTTAAGCTGAGCTGAGCTGAAGAACATTGAGCTGAATGATGTAAAAACAAATAGGAAAACTGGGGTTTTGTGGCTCTCTCCTGCGAGGTGAGGAATCCCGTATTCACTGGTAGAATACTATTCAGCCATAAGAAAAGATGGAGACTTTACATCTTTTGTGTTTACCTGGATGGAATTGAAACACCTTCTTAGTAAAGAATCACAAGAATGGAAAAAAAAATTATCCACTGTACTCAATACTAATATGAAACCAGTATGTAAATAACTATACACCCACATGAAAGAAAAACACAAGTATAGTCTAGGGAGAGGGAGGGGGGATGAGAGAGAAGGAAGGGGGTAGGAGGGGTGGCAATTGGCGGGATTTCACCTAACGTGCATGATGGGAGGGTGTTCAGCCACCTCTTGGGTGAAGCGCTCAACTACAACTTGAACTTTATCTTAGAATTGAAAACAATCCAACCTAAACATTTATACCCTCATATCAATCTGAAATTTAAAAAAAAATTGAAGTAATTGCATAGTCTACTATTATTTATTATTAATAATAACACTACTTTTAAAAATAAAAATTTTTAAAAAAGAAAAAATAATAATCACTCTACTTTTATTATTAATAATTTTCCCTGTAACAATGGGCAAGCCTCAAACTAGTAATCTCCATGGAATCTCCTCAACTCTGCAAAACTAAGATTCCAAGAAGCAAGAGTCTTGTAAAGCAGAGAGGGTGCCCTTTCCATTTAGTTGGACATGACTCCTCCTCTGCCTGGAATGTGGGCTTGGGCCCCAGGACAGTCTTCTTATTTGTGCCATTGCCACCTTCAAGGTCAGAGGAGCAAACTGTCATGACACCTGGTAGAAGTCAACATAAGTCTTCAAACTCTTTGATGTTTAGATAGAGCACAGCAGTCAAAAACTCTTCCAGGAATAGAAAAGTAGACTCACAAGTCATCAGGTCCGATATCCTCTCACCTCTTCCTTTCCCCCCAGCCAGGACCCCTCTAAATCTCCCCTGAGATTTAGAACCAGGCCCTGCTCAGATACCAAAGGCAACGAGCCCAGCACGTTGAGGAATCGCACTATCAACCACGGTGAATAAGTCCATTCTGGTTTGTACATAGACTCCTTGGCTTCTTAGTGCTGTGACCCAGGGCAAAAAAACTGTCCCTTTCTGAGCTTTATGCGAGGATACAGTTTTTAAGGGGTTGGACAAGACACAACCTATAGACCACTTAACCCCCAGCATACAGTGACACCTTCACCAAAGGTAGTTTTTAATACTGTCACTAATCTTGTTGCTACTATCACTGTTTCTGCTGACAATAGTAGTCATTGTTTAGCAGCCTAATTGTCAGAAAATGCTCCACTTTCTAATGGGGCAGGCCTGAGTAAATAGACAAAAAGGTGAAGTTATTGTCAGCCCAAAGGTTAACCCCAGCCTCATTCTCTTATCCCCTTCCCTTCCTGCTATATCCTCTCCCTACTGAATTCAGATGCCAGGGCCAGCAGACTCACCCTGCACAGGGGTGGTCTCAGTCCTAGCTGGGACAGTGCTTTTCTGGGGGTCTTTTAGTTCTTCTCTTCTCTGGGCCTCTGTGTATACAACTATACAATGAAGGGTCAGGCTAGATCATCTTTGAGATGAATCCAGCCTCAGACACCCTGGTCATCTGACCTGGGAGGGAGGGAGCCCTGTGCCCCTGCCCCTCCCTCCTCCCTCATCTGGTCAGTCCTGAGATAAGGATTTCGCCAATATTTTAAACCTTCCAAGTGTTCAGTTCCTGTGGAAAAGGAACTAGAGCAGCTACCACCTGCCCACCCAGAGTCCAGAGTCCGGCACTAAAAGGCTAGAATCAAAGTCGCTGTTTACTCCAAAGTGAACCAGGTATCCCCAGGCAAGTAAAAGACGACCCCTAGAGCCACCAAGCAGATTAAAGGCAAGGGTCAGGCCTCAAAATCAAGTCTCCTGACTTCCAGTCTGATCCTCTCTCTGCCAGCAGTCTGTCCATCTAATACACAATAATTGAGTGCTAATGGTATACCAAGCACTAGGAATATCAAGGTGACAGGGATTTGGTTCATTGAGGAATTTTAAGAAAGTTCATTGAAAGAGATTCATTCATTCATTCATTCATTCAACAAACACATAAACACCTACTTTGGCCAGGTCAAAAGATAGCTGGGACCCAAAGTCCAGCTTCCACTCCTCCCATGGCCTGACCCCTGTGGTAGGGATGAGGCCCAGTGTTGGGGCAGGCCACCCACCTCCTTCCAAAGGGACCGGCAGGCATGAGCTCATGTCTGCAGAGCCCTGGAGTTCTCAAAGCCAGCTCTGAACACAAGGCCTCCTTGTGATTCTGAGAGAGATGCAGCGGGGGCGGCCGCTCCGAAGCCCTGGGTACAGTGGGGCTGTCAGCGGGCACTCCTGCAGCCGAAGGTGCTGGGCTTTGATATGGCATTAATGCGCTAATATCTTAATCCGGCCACCACCCGCCAGCTGCCCGGCCACACGGCGGGGCCCTGGGGATGGGGTTTCCAAATTACATTATTGAATGTTTACCTAGTGAGCCGTCCAAGGAGTGTTTAATACCAGCTGAGGGCAGTGCCTGTGCACAGGCAGCCCACACCCACAGCCCTCACGTACACCACACACACTCACACACCCACCTGCCAAGGCACTCTGACACACATGTGCACAGAGCTGGGCATGCAGCATGCCGCTCAAAAGCACACACACATAGACCCACATGTCACAGGCTGGCACCCCCACCCCAGACCTCCACCATGCACACAGGCCCACAGCACTCACAGAGCCCTCATAGCCACCACTCCAGGGCACACGTTTCTCCTCACCTCTCACTGTCACCCATCCTGAGGAGACCCCTGTCAGCCAACCCTGGGAAGGATGGGGGCCAGGTGTTGTTCCTGAGTGTGCCCTGGAAAGTTGATGGTGCAAGAGCCTCGGAACTAAGAACCCAAACTCACCAGACTCCCTGGCCCCAATTTCCAAGTTCAGAGACACCCCATCCCTTGCTGATGGTGTTACTGATGTGGCCGTGGAGATGAGCCTTTCTGCTGGGCTCCCCGCACCACACCTCCACCCTCGGCACCTCTTGCCCTGCTAAGCATTTCCCCCCCCTCGCAGCCGTTCTAAATGCTGATCTCTCCACCTGGAATGTCCTCCTCACCTCCTCAATCCAGACGACTCATCCTTCAAGGCAAGTTCCCCATCCTCTTCAGGATGTTCCCCCCACTACAGCCAGCAGAGGGGAGGCAGTGGTGGGCAGGGGGAGATGGTAATTAGCAAGGAGAATGGGCCTCTGGCTTCCAGAGATGCCCTTTTAGTCATCTAAGATTCATTTACCCATGAAGTCCCCAACAGTGCTTCCTAATATCCCCCATATATGTGCCTTGATGCTGGAGATTCAAATAGGAACCAGACAGACACCAACCTTCTCTTTGTAGATTTTACATTCTAAAGCAGAGGTTCTCAACCTTCCTAATGCCGCAACCCTTTAATACAGTTCCTGTGGGCCACGACCCACAGATGGAGAATTGCTGTTCTAAAGGGAGAGGTTAAAAAATCAGATGACTAACTAAAAGAATTCCAAGTCCTAACAAGTGATAGGAAGGAAACCAAGAGGGTGGCCCCTGAGGAGGGGTCATTCGGGAGGAGTTAATGTCAGGGAAAATGAGACATAACTGTTGTGGGTCAATGGAATGGCATCGAACAGATGCCAGTCTGGCTGGTTGAGTGAGGGGCAAATGGCACACATGAAGCTGCTGAGGTCAACAGGCTGGGTCACCCAGGATCTTCCACCCATGACCAGAAATCAGGATTTTATTTAAGTGCAATGAAGTGTCTTTAAGATGAAGAGTGACATGATTTGATTTACATTTTTAAAAATCTCTGCAGCAAATAAAAAAAAAAAAGATCTCCGCAGCAGCTGTGTGGACAATGGATTGTAGGGGGTGAGGGGGAAGCAGAGAGAACGTCCTGGAAGCTGTGACTCCAGGAGGTGGCAGCAGGAGACTCAGGGAGAGGTAGACAGACTTGGGTGTATCCTGGTTCAGAATTGATGGGACTTGCAGACAGGTTGGTCATGGGAGGAGAGCAAAGAGACAGGAGATGAGGGATGATGCCCAGGCTTCTGGCTCTCAGAACTGGGCAGATGGTGGTCCAGAGTCTGAGGAGTCTGGGAGACAGGGATTTTGTCAACTGGCTCATGACACGAGGTCCCCGGTACCAAAGGAAACTTAAAACAAGCCTCATGCTGGGACTCGGAGGTGCTGCCTTTCCACCATGAGCCTGGGGATCTGACCTACCTGCCAAGATCTGATGTCAGGAAAGAAAAAGATAGTTATCACACGTCACTTTATTCTAGGAAACTGAAAATTTACATGTAGCTGCTGTTTAGGAACCTGGAGTCTGGAGCCAGATCACCTGTGTTCAAACCCCAGGGCTACCACTTCCTGACTGTGTGAGCCCAGGAAAGTTACTTGCCCTCTCTGGGATGATAATAGCATTTATTTGCTGGAGTTGATGTGAGGACTAAAGTACCTTTCTTTGCTTGTGAAGCACTTAGGAGAGCGCCTGGCACAAAGTAAATGTCAAGACATCAATAAGTGTCATCAAGTGATGCCAACTTGGTGGCTACAGGCTGCAACCTGCCAGTATTCATCTTTTAGGGAGGCAAGAGATCCAGCAGCCAGAATTCTGGCCTTTGCAAGTCTGGGCTCCAGACCCACCTCTTCCACCTAGTAACTATATGGCTTCGAGCAAGTTATCACATAGAGATGTAAATAATCTCTGCCCTGCCTGCTCGGTGAGATGGTGGGTGTGTAAACCCACATGCTGTGCCTGCTGGTTCTGCACGCAGGAGGGTAGGTCAATAATTCTCCTGGACAGTGGATCTGTAGGAATAAGCCTGGGTGAAGTGCCCACTCAGGGACTCTGTGGTGGCTCAGGCCAGCCTCTCCCTGTGTGGCTGGACCCAGGGCCAAGCTCGACTGGCCTTAGGGAATAACGACAGTGATGTCCAGAACACTTCCCTTTCTATGTTGGACCTTTACGGGATGCTATCACTTCCCATAATTTCCATGACCTGATAACCATTTAGGCAGGCCCAGGGCCAGCCTCTGCCTCGGGGGATGAGGACACAGAGGGTTACGCACTTCTCACAGGGGCCGCACCAGCAGCGCACTGCCTTGGTCCCAGCCCCTCGCTGCTCCTGTGGGGCACTCCCTTTCCCACTCTCTCCCCCATTGTCTTTTCCTCGCCTTCTTCCACATCTTCTCTTTCTTCTTAAGAAACTTCTCAGAGAAGTTTCTGTGGCTGCAAATGTGGAACGGCAAGGCTCCTCCCAGGCTCCTCCTCCAAGGGTGCCTGTCCTGACCCAGACCTTCCCGAAACACCTCCCTGAATGGTGCTCCCACTGTTTTCCACAACTGGGCCTTTGCTGGTGTTCTTTTCGGGCTCCAGACAATTTCAGTTTAGCTCTTGGAAGAGAAAGTCAAAAGAGAAATGGAAAAAGAAAAACCCCCAGATACACATTTTCATAACCCTCTCCAAACTCCCATTAAGTCAGCTATAAATGACTTAATTTTGACTGTTTTAGAGGCAACGTGCCCTTAAAATGGATGGGAGGAAATGAGATGCAAAGGGGTCCCTTGAGAGACTGATTGAATCCCAAGGAATAAGATCCAAGGACCACCAGACCCAGTTCCCTCCTTCTCCCCCTCCCTTTCTGCCCAGGGCACTCCAGGCTCGGGGAGGCAGACCATGGGCTGGGCAGAGCCCTGGCCTCAGAGTCAGAAGACCACAATCAGTCCCGAATCTGCCCTTCTTTGGAGCTCAGTTTCTCC
This sequence comes from Nycticebus coucang, assembly GCF_027406575.1. Taxonomy (NCBI): domain Eukaryota; kingdom Metazoa; phylum Chordata; class Mammalia; order Primates; family Lorisidae; genus Nycticebus; species Nycticebus coucang. Next base: position 43,922,249 of record NC_069801.1, on the reverse strand, counting down.
ATCAGCAAAATGGGGATTTGGACAACAATTTTTAAAGTCTTCACCTATTCTAGAGGACATGATGTCTGGGAGTTAGGATGAGCACTAAACCCCATGCAGGAATGAGAATTGGACAACAGTCCATCTGGGCACTGGACTGACTGTGACACACCCAGAAAACAATTCCACATGGTCCCTTAGTCAGATTAGGGCCTATAGAGGAAGTGAAAGTGGAAATCAGAAATATCAGAGTTCTAGGATGTTCTAACGAAAACGTTCTCTCCTTAACCCAAGTAGATGCTCAATGGATGATGGGGAGGGAGGGAGATAACCCCATTCCACAGATGGAGAGATGGAAGCCCAGGGAAGTTAAGTGACTTGTCCCAATCACACTGCCTGCAAGGTCAGAGGGCAGCATTTAAAGGAGGAGGAATGTTATAAAATAATACTGACATCTAAAAATAGTGTGCAGCTTGGCCTGGCAGCTCAAAGGGGTCGTGTTTTATGGCTGCCCCCATCTGCTTTTCTGGGACAACACAGCCCAGACTGCTCTGGTTACAGTTTTTCCATGAGCTTGGCTCAGATTTCCCTGTCCCACTGGTAAGCCCATGGGTCAGTGCCTAATTTTCCAACGTTTATCTTTCCCATTTACAATTTCCCCACGTAAATGGCACTCAGGGGCCAGAATTCGGAGTAAACAGCAAGTACCCCTTTCCTACTCCTCAGAAAGCCCTTGAGCCATAGGTAAGAACCATCCACAACAGAACTTGGCCCAACCCACTGAGGGGACCTGCCAGCCTGCCTACTGGGTCCCCTTCTGTCTATGGGCCCTGAAGTTTCGGGGGCTGTGGTCTGGGTTCCCACATCCAGTAGTCCAGTTCCACATTTACTTTATACTCTGTGCTAAGGAAACAAATGTGAGTTTGGCACCCTCCCTAGCCTCACAGCACCTACAGTCTAGAAGGAGGGGACAGAAAGGGGTGAAGAATGTCCTCTGGGTATAGGGGAGGATGGCGGGCTCAGTGAGTCTCCAGTGCCGATGTCTGCTTGCAGCTTAGACCTGAGAGTTTGGAGCCCAGAGGAGGGGTCAGGGTTGGTGTGCCCTGGCTGTCTCCATCCACTAAACCCCAACCACTGGGAAGATTCTGGTGACACCCTCCACACTGGGCTAGGTCCCCTCTCAGATCTGTCCCCAGGTGTTCCGCATAGGATTTTTGTCCCATTTCCCCCAGAGAGTACCCCAGAGCCTGCCCAGAGAGGACACAGGGGCAATACATGAACTTGAGCTGCACAGAAACACTAAGTATGCCTCTCTAGCCAAATCACTAGCATTTTCAGGGAGGATGACAAAGGAGTGAAGGGAAAGTGAAGGCCCACAGGCTGCAGGTTTGGCCCACCACGTAAAAGATGCACATAGATCTGGCAGATAAGAGTCTTCCTGAGAGCAGGTGCCTCCCTAAAAGACAGAGGAGTTGAGCGGCTCAAGCCCACTGCCTTTTCCCAATCTTGACAATCAGGTTAACTCCATCCTCCCCAGGCTCCTCCTACACCCCAGGGAGCATGGGTGCGTGATCTCTGCCCTGGACCAACAAGAGAACACCTCAAAAGGAGATACTTTAAGGATGATTTAAAGTTGGATGGACTCTATAATTAGCATCATCTATAGAAATCTGGAGCAAAACTAGTTTCAAACCAGAACATTAAATTATCTGAATCATCTGTTTCCTTTCCAATTCATGCCAAAGCAACAGTATAGCCCTTTGCACCTAGACTGTCACAGTCATCAGCTAATCCCATTCTCTGGGGAGCATTTTTGTTCCATTGTTCAGCTGAATAAACTGAGGCTCAATGAAGAGCTTTCACAGAAGTTAGGAAATTGCAGAAATGGCAGAGCTGATATCAGACGCTGGTCTCTTCCCTGAAACCTTCGTGGCTTTCCCCATGGTTACCCTGAAAGTCCACATGAGGCTGGACTTTGTACTTTCTAGTTTGAAAGAGGACCAAGGCCGACTCATGGATAGGCATTGGCTCATTGTAGTTTTGTCCTTCATTCTCCCTTAGGTGATCTCAGCTGGTCTTTTGGCTTTAAATATTATCTCTATGCTGATGACTCCAAAATCTAAACTCACAGGCATGAAGTCTAAATGCCTTGACTTAACATCAGCTGGCATCGTCTACAGCTCTGTTCAGGGCGTGATTTAGCCCCAAATCCCATTCCTCCCCAGGCTTCCTGCGTCTCAGCAGATGTCTCCACCCTTCACCAGGTTGCTCACCCAAGGATCATCTTTGATTCCTCTGCCCTCCTGCCCCTCTTCTGGTCCATTGGAAAGCCAACAGGTCTCAGTCAAGTTGCTGCCATCTTTCTCTCTGGATAGGTTGCTCTACTTTGATATTGCCCCACCTCATCCCCCAGAGTTCTCCACTCTGTAGGTACAGCCACCTTTATAAATGTAGATCAAATCAAGCTATTCCCTTGCTTAAAACCCTCCATTGGCTGCTCTTTGCAGTCAGAACATAATCCAACTTCCTTGCACTGGTCCACAAGGCCCTACTTAATCCAAGCACCTGTCATCTCACTCTGGCCTTCTTTCTAGTCCTTCAACACACCAAGTGTGTTCCAGCCCCAGGACCTTTCCATTAACTTCCCCATTTGCTTGGAATGCTTCTCCCCAAGAACACCACCTGGTCAGCTCTTTCTTACCTTTGTAAATGCTTCTCCTTTCCTAAATCTACCTACCAATAGGCCGTAGCCAATCCCCAACCAATAGGAGCCCTCTTGGTATCTTCATTCACAGAGACAGCACATTGTCTCTGGTGAACAGAGATTTTGTCTGTCTCTCCACTCTGAAACAGAGCTAGGCCCAGGGTGTTGAGTGATTAAATGGATAAATTAATGGAGCTGCTCACACCCCATAGTTTGAGAACTAAATGCAATATTCTGAAGAAGCAGTCATAATTCATGCTGCTCTGCCACTGTACATGTGCATATAATGTATATAATTTCCTTAAAGAAACAGGGCTTAGAAGTAAGAAATACTTATTAGCAATACGACCTTGGAGTTTTTAAAAGTTCTCTGAACTTCTATTTCTTATCTGAAAAATGGTGATAAATAATGTTTACCTTGGCTCAGCGCCTGTAGCACAGTGGTTACAGCGCCAGCCACATACACCGAGGCTGGCGGGTTTGAACTTGGCCCGGGCCAGCTGAACAACAGTGACAACTGCAACAAAAAAATAGCCGGGCTTTGTGGCGGGCGCCTGTAGTCCCAGCAGCTCAGGAGGCTGAGGCAAGAGAATCGCTTAAGCCCAAGAGTTTGAGGTTGCTGTGAGCTGTGACACTACGTCACTCTACTGAGGGTGACATAGTGAGACTCTTTCTCAAAAAGAAAGAAAGAAAGAAAGAAAGAAAGAAAGAAAGAAAGAAAGAAAGAAAGAAAGAAAGAAAGAAAGAAAGAAAGAAAGAAAGAAAGAAAGAAAGAAAGAAAGAAAAGAAAAAAAATAATGTTTACCTTGCTGAAAACATGTGAGGATTTGAAGTCTGTTAAGTGACTCTCTCACTCAGTGGTCTCCTTCCCTCCTAATCCTGCCCTCTGTTTTGCTAGGAATTGAAGATCTAAAGTGGAAATGGAACACGATTAAGCCCTGACTTTGGGCAAGTTACTCCACCCCTCTGAGTGCCCATCTCTTTATTTTAAAATGGTGCTAATGATGGTTCTTATTTCCTGGGGGTGTTGATGTCTAGCAGCAGGACAGGTTACCGTACACGTTTGAAAAGTGACCATCATTATATTCTATCCATGCGCACCTGCATACGTACAATGCACCCACACACACAGCTTTTCCCTCTCTTGGCTGGGTCCAAGAGCTACCGATTTGAGTTCTAGGGATGGAATCAATTAGAATTATTTTTAAAACCTCATCTGTTTTGATTTAACAGGAAGCTGCTGTTCAATGAAATGTAGCATTAGTCAATGAAAAACCAAAGATCCTGGATTTGAGGCCTCAGCTGTCCATGAAGACCAAGTAGAGGCTCCCAGACCCCATAGGCCTCCCAGGCCCAGCCCTTATTTTCACTGGTTCTTCATCCTCAGTGGGCTCTGGGAAGGGAAGGGCCTGTCCTTGCAGGCCAGGGATCTCTGTCTACTGGCCCCTTTCAGTGCTGGGCATCCCTCCCTGGGGATGTAGTTACCACTATCCACTTCTGTCTACCCTGATCCCTACCCATAGTGAGGACAAAGGCTGTCGTCTTATTTTAGGCTCCAGTGCCCATCCAAATGCCTGCCACAGAAATTATAGTACATGAATTTTCTTATGCAAAAAAAAAAGAATGATGATTGAAAAAATGAACAAATGATTCAAAATGATTCAGTTACAATGATTATTATAACTAATATTTACTGTGCCACTTACCATATACCACGCACCACTTTAAGAGCTTTTCGTGTATTGACTAACTGCACCTTCATAACCACCCCATAAGGTAACACTCCTACTTAGCCTCATTTTACAGATGAGAAAATTGAGGCACAGGAAGATTAGTCACTTTGCACTTTGATTGCAAAGTCACTTGCAATCAAACACAGCAAATGCAGTAACTAGGATTCCAATGCAAGCAGCAGCAGGATCCCAAGGACAGAATCCATAGACTCAATACTGTTATTCATTCACTCCTCAAACATTCACCACACACCTACATTGTGCCAGTCCATAGGCTCTAGAAACACCCACTTAGATTAGATCCACTTCCCACAAGGAGGTTGAGGTCTAGCAGAAAAATAATAGACACAGAAAAAGGGCGTTACAGTGGGGCAAGGACTAGGGTGAGTGGGAAGCTTCCAGGACAGAGGTCGGTGCATTCAACACACCTGGTCAGGTCAGTAGGAATTCTTGGAGGAAGTGGCTCTGGACTGTGTGGGCCAGACATGAGGTGGGGGGCATCAGAGGCAGAAGGACACCATGTGCAAAAGCCCATAGGTAAACAAGCCTGCTGCCTTCTGAGAGGCAAGCAGCTGGGAGAGGGAGTAGCAGGTTTCCATTAGGAATAGCCGGAGAAGAGAACAAGAGGCCCTAAGGCCCCAAGGTCCAGGAGAGTCAGTGCAGTCTACAGAGGAACTCAGCTATTATCCCAGCGGTCTGGGGATCCGTGGGAGGGCTCTGGCTTTCCCTACTGGATTGAACAATTTAGCGAATTCATGCAGGAGGATGAGGAAGAGTGAAGGCACTCCACATGGCAAACATCACTTGTACATACCGTTTTCACTGCCTATAGTACCTTCCAGTGTAGAGTTAGACCATACCTTACTCATGAACATTAGGTTGCATGCATTTTTTTTTTATTCTTTCAAACAATGCTGTAAGGAAAATTCCTATGTCTGCCTCCCTGTGTGAGAATTTTACACATATATGCACATATATACATGTTATATATATATATGAAATGTGGATGTATCTTTATCAGATATTACCAAATTTGTTTTTCAATGTACTTTCACAAATTTACATTCCCATCTGCATGAAGGCTCCCATGGTTTCATAGTCTCTCTAACACATGGAATTGTCAGGTTTTTACATTTTTGCAAATCTAATAGGAGCATAGTATAATCACAGTGTGATTTTAATCTGGTTTTCAGTATATAGAAATGCAACTGAGCACTGTTTCAAGTATGAGCAAGTCATTCAGGTTTTCTCTTCCATAAATTGACTCTTGGTATACTGTGACTATTTTTGTGGTGTCCTTTGTATTATCCAATTGCCTTATAGGTCTTATTATATATTCTGTAATTTCTGTTTTTATGTATTCTGTAATTTCTCTTTTTACATTGTTTATAGCATCTTTTGATGGATATAAATGTTTCCATTTTAATGGACTCAAAGCTATCGAATTTTTTTACATCTTTGTTTGTGTTTCTGGTGTGTGTAGGTAAATTGTTTAAGAAATCCTTTCATACAATGATGTCATGGAGATATTCTCCTAAGTTTTCTTCTAAGAAAGTTAAGTTTTGTTTTCCTTATTTTTTTATGAGAAGGGTGTCCAATTTTACCTTTTCCATGTATGTAACAGTTGGCCCAGCCCAACAGATTGTACTGTGTCTCCTTTTGCCACTGGATATCTAGAATGTCACCTCTGTCACGTTAACAGTGTCTCTATATAAGTAGGGGTCTGTTTCTAGGCTCTCTTCTGATCCATTGCTCTGTTGATCTAATCCTGTGAGTGAGATATTTAAAAATTGTATTAAAGTATGAAATTCATTGTACAGTATATTGCTCTGTTTTGCTTTGGTATAAAGAAATACCTGAGGCTGGGTAATTTATGAAGAAGAGAGGTTTGTTTGGCTCGCAGTTCTGCAGACTGTATAAGAAGCGTAGCCCCAGCATCTGGCATGAGCAGGTCATGTGGTAAGACAGCAGGAATGAGAGAGAGAGAAGCGCCTGGCTCTTTTTGACAATCAACTCCCGTGGGAACCCATAGATTGAGAACTCACTCATTACCAGGAGGGAGGCATCAAGCCCTTCATGAGGAATCCACTCAGTGATGCAAACATGTCTCACCAGGCCCCTTCTCCAACACTGGGGATCAAATTTCAACTAGAGATTGGAGGGGACAAATATAGAAACCGTATCAAATAGGCAATACATTTCATATAAGGCAAAATAAAAAGGTGTTAAAAAAAAGTCTCACTCTCACATCTGTCCCCCCATCTGACTTCTAAACAGATAAACAGAGTTTTATATATATTCAAACCAGTATAAATGTATATTCTTTTATCTTTTTACAAAAGTGATGATGGATCATTTACCTAGATTTTTCACCTAATAGTATGCGCTGCTGATCTTTCCATGTCAGTAGTACGTTGAGAACTTCCTCATTGTTTTGTACAGATTTATGGGTTTTCTTTGTATGGAAATAACACATGAATTATATTTGTATTTATATTATTTAAACATTCCCCTATTGATGGGCATTTGGGTTGCCTCCAAAGTAAGCTGTTACAAAGAACTCTGCACATGTCCATTCCCTTATGTGCAAATCCATCCTTAGAGTAAATTCTTGGAAGTAAAATTATTACATCAGAGATGTAACAAATTACATTTGCAATTTTAATGTTTTTTTTTTGCCAGATTGTCCCCAGTGGAGACTATATACCAGTCTACACTCTACCAGTTTTATTTCTTTGGCCTTGTCAATAGAGTATGTTTTCAAATGATTGGATACTTTTTATAATTCTAGCAGGTTTTAAAAATGCTATTTTGGTGTAGTTATAATCTGCATTTCAATTGTTAGGAGTGAAGTAGGACCCTTTTCTGTGAACTACTTGGTCATATCCTTTGCCTCTTCTTCTCTTGAATTCTTCATTCTTCATCTTTTTGATTACTAAGACCACTTTATAAATGAGGGAAGTTAAGCTTTCGGTGAAATGTGAATATCAACTATTATTTCCCAATTGGTTAACTTTTTACTTTGTATTCTGGCATAAAGTTTTCCTTAACTCAGTGTAATTTCTCTATTTGTATATCCAATGTCTCCTTTTGGAAGGACTTTCCTATTTCAAGATTATAAAAGGATTTTCTCATGTTTTCTTCTAGCATATTTATGGCATTATCTTTGCTTTTCAATCTCTGATCCATTTGGAATTTATCCTGTGCAAGGTATGATCTTCACTTTATCTTTCTTTCCATGTGGCCAACCAGTGACCCCAACTACATTTATTGAACAGTTAATCATTTCTCCCACTGATTTTAGAGGCCAGTTTTTTCATATACTTAACTCCCATAGGTGTATTCACTGTTATTTCTGCACTTTCTATTCTGGGTGATTGGCCTGTCTTGCTATTCATGCATCAGTTCCTCACTGTTTCAATTACTGAGACTTTTAATATGTTTTAATATCTTGTAGAGCTAGTCCCCTGATATTACTCTTCTTCTCAGAGTTTTCCTGAATATTTTTGTTTCTTTATTTTTTCACATGAACTTTAGAATCAGCTTGTCTAGCTAAAAAATAAGACTGTTAGTATTTCATTGGGATCACATTAAATTTAGAAATTAACTTAGGGAGAATTGACATCTTTATGATGTTGAGTCTTCCTGGCCAAAAACATGGTCTTTCCATTTATTCAAGTCTTCTTTTGTGTCCTTTAGGAGTGTTTTGACTTTTTCTTTATTTTTGCTTACGATTTACTTCTATGACTTAAATTTATTGCAAACTTAAATTTAGTTTATTTTTGTTGTTGTTGTTATTGTCATTGCTCTTGCAAATGAGATATTTTCTTTTATTATATCTTCCAGATGGTTAGATCTAAGCATCAAAGCAGTTAATTCTTGTTTGTTAACCTTACATATCCGTTTTATTAAATTCTCTTCTTACTGTTGGCAATAGTTTTTCTGTAGATTCTTTAGGTTTTCCAGGAGTGTAATCATCTGTAAATAGTGATAAATTTATATCCTCCTTCCCAGTTTTTATTCCTTTAATATTTTTCCTTTGCCTTCTTGCATCATCTAGGAATTCTGAGGCAGCCCAACAAATAATATTTCTCTTCTTTGCTCAAATTCTGAACCCTTTCAAACTTTCTGTTTTCGAAAGTAAAACAGATGGAGGCCAAAATATTACTTTATTGCTAATAGACTTTAGGCCACAGAAAACGTGCCTTCTATCTGACTTGACCACTCATTCACAGCAGCATGGGACTGGCTGAACTGTCAGCCATGGGTTCTGACATGGACTGTTCTCATCAGAATTTATTTTCTAAATATTCTGCAATTTGCATTCATATTTCCTCTTTCACCCAAAACTTTTGCTGTTATTATTTGTTTATTTTAATTTCCAAACAGAAGGAACTGATTGTTTTCTGATTTTAGTATTAATTTCTAATTTAAACTTCTTATAATCAGAAAATATCGTCCATGCTATCTTTTTTTCTTTGCTTTCTAAAATTGGTGTGTGTTAGTTGTACGTATTTTGGGGGCATATCTGGTATTTTGATACCTGTTTATAATGTGTAATGAAAGAAAACCAGGATATCCAACATCTCAAATATTTCTCTTCGTATTGGAAACGTTACAATGCCCACATTTTTGCTTTCTTTAATTTTCTAGGTTTCTTAGTAGTTTAATACTAATTTTCATGAATGTTTTATGGGCAATTGAATTTTTAAAATTATCTGTTTTTAGAATATAGATTTTAAAATTATCATTAATTTTCTCTACACTTAATTATGTCTTGCCCTTGTCATATACTACAATCACTAGTGTATTTGTGGTTTATTTTCTCCATTATCTGAGTGTTGGTGCTATACTGTTTTGTGCATAGATACCTGTAATGGTTATGGGCAATGATTCCTGCAACCTGATATTCACATGTGTATCTAGTCCCTAATACAGGAGTTAGTTGTTATGGCCAAGAGAATATGGCAGAAATGATGGTGTATACTACTTCTGAGATTAAGTTTTAAGAGATACAACAACTTTCATCTGGGGCTTTCTGCCTCTCTTTCTCCTTTTTGCTGGCTCCCCCAACAGCCAGATGAGAGAGCTTGGAGATGGGTCTGTCGGTTCCACTGAAGCCTTCAGCTGACAGTAGCCCTGCAGAATAAGCTTCCTGCAACATCAAGAGAGACCCTGAACAGAACCAGAACCACCCAGCTAAGTGGCCCCAGAATTCCTGATCTTCAGGAACTACAAGAGGTAATAAACATTCATTGTTTTAAACTTCTCAGTTTTAACTGATAGTACATTAATTACAAATGACAACCTTTACATGATAAGGTGCCTCTGACTCATTTAATACTTTTTGACCTGAAGTCATCTTGTCTAATTATGATCTCCACTTTCTCTGCATCTGTGTTTGATTAACAGACCTTTGCTAAAATGTTTATTTTCAATCTATCTAAATGGCTTTGCTTGTACACTATTAACGTCTCTTTTACATGGGACAGGATATTTTTCTTTGTGAAGATCTTTTTTCTTTTAATAGATGAATTTAGCCTATTTACATTTATTGATATGACTGATGTGTTTGCTCTTGGTTTCTGCATATTTTTCAGTATTGAAGTTATTTTCCCAAGTTCTTTTCTATGAGATATCCTTTTGTGTATGTGAAGTTACTTTGATGGTTAGAAAAAATGCATTTTTGCATTAGCAGTTATATTCAGAATAAGAACTTTATATAACTTCTTTAGTTCTATATTTCTTTAAGACAGCATCTATTAGTTCCTGCCTATGAATAATGACAGAGTGATGTACTTCCCCTTTCTTCTCTTTTCCCTTTATTTGCTCCACTCCTCAATTTCTGTCATATAACAATATGACAGGAAGAGGTAGGACAACTTTCTCTTCTGGCTGTTGGGGGAGCCAGCAGAAGGGAGAAAGAGAGGCAGAAAGCCCAAGATGAAAGTTGTCGTATCCTTTTTTTTGAGTATACCTCTGTACTCTGAAACAGGAATATACTTCAATCACTTGATTTGTCAAGCTTTAAAATATATGCCTTTATTCTTGGTTGTGAAAGTTGAGGCAAACAACAAATGCTCTACCTCTAATCTTTTTCCTCCTGTTCCCCTCACAATTTATATTAGTTGTGTCATTTCTATATTTTTAAAGTAATATTTACTTTCTGTTCCTCAACCTAATCTTCACACTGTTTTTAGTTGTTTAGTCTTTTTACTACAATCTCCTTCATTAACTATTGATTAATCTTCCTGAAACCATGCATGTTCAAAATTGCCATCTAAGCCAGGCACAGTGGCTCATACCTCTAATCCTAGCACTCCGGGAGGCTGAAGCAGGTAGATTATTTGAGTTCAGAAGTTCAAGACCAATGGGAGCAAGAGAGAAATCCTGTCACTACTAAAAATAGAAAAACTAGCCGAGTATTGTGGCAGGTGCCTATAGTCCCAGCTACTTGGGAGGGTAAGGCAAAAAGACTGCTTGAGCCCAAGAGTTTGAGGTTGCTGTGATCTATAATGCCCTGGCACTCTACCCAGGGCATGACTCTGTCTCCAAAAAGAAAATTTTTTTGACATCTAAACCTTTTATAACTGAAATATGAACAATCAAATATTGTTCATTGAAGAACAGTTAGGCTGGTTGTAAAAATCCTCATGAGTCTTTTTTTTTTCCTTGAGGATTTTGTAGATGTTTTTCTGCTGTCTAATAACATTAAAAGTTAATCTGAAGTAAATCCGAGTATTCTTATCTTTTTTCCTCTTATACATGACCCAAACTTATCTGGTTAATCAAAAGATTCTTACTTTATCTTTGAGGCAGAATAAATTACTATGTCTTGGTATTATCACGAATAAATATAGAGTCAAGTCTACTTTATTTTAGGAATATTCTTCTTGAATTAAGCCTTTAAACATTCATTCTGTACTAGTATTTTGGTTAAGTGCTTTGGGCATCAACCCCAAAAGGGTATAAGATGCATCTTTCTTGCCATATAAAAGATGAATCTTTCTTGCTTATTTTATGTATTGTTTTCTCTCAAATCCTTTTTAAAAAATATTGTACCATTTCATTTTGCTTGGTGTGCTCATTTTATCTTCCAGATCATTTACTGTGTTTTTCTCAATGTCCATTTTCCTTTGTGCTCTTTCTAAGCTGTCTTCATTTCTGGGTAATTTTTTTTTCTTCTACTCCTTTTTGCCAGCCTATATATTATTTTCTCCTATGATCTTGACCTTGATCTTGCAAATTCTTCCCTGGATCCCTTCATGTCTTCTTTGCTGTCTTATTTCATAGAGGAAATTGCTCTATAAATATTTTTTTTAATTCATGTTAAAATGTTTGGTCCCAATTTTCATCTGCTATGTAAGTAATCTTTCCCTGGGGAGGAGTCTTTGCCCACTAATAAGCATCTGAATATTTTTTTCCTATCTTTGCATACAAAAGTATCTTTGTACTGATGAATTTCTTATTATATCTTAGTATTGATGTTCTGTTAGATCCTTCTTAAAACTCCTTGTAATAGCACCAAAGATCCTTGCCAGCACTAACCATGTTGGGTTTGGTTTTCCTAGGCTTTCTATTGACAGGAAAATGCTTTGGCTGGGACAAGATAGTATCCCAGATATTCTGGTTTTGCTAGAAGGGTCCTTTTTGTGCTGCCACAGAAGCAATTTGCTTCTGAAAAGGAGTTCATCATGATGATTCTTTGTGAAGCCCTACTTCTTCAGCTTTTCTCAACCAAATTACATCCAGGAAGACTTTTTCCTTTACACCATTTCACTCCAGTTACTGCACCTGTTTTTGAAAACAGACGATATCCATTTTGCATCTTTGGATATACTCCTTACCTTTAGGAAGAAGATTTTTGCCTGACTATTTCATCAAAGACATCTTTCTCTGAGCTTCTTTTTATTCATTTCCTCCTATTTGTTTTCTTCCTAATCCCAGCTTCTTTGGACTATTCTTACACATATTTGGGAGTCTTGGATAATACCTGTTCTCAAGTTTTGCCAAAAATAGAGTTTATTTTTTTATTCCATTGTTTCTTTTGGATGATTTCTAAGAGAAAGAGAAAAATGTTGATTTATACAACTATATCTATTCCAGATGTACGCAATGTCTTAATTACTAAGATTTTAAAAGAAGTCCTACTTTTCCTAATGCAAAGTTGACCACCTTGATCTTTTTCTTCAATTGGTTAACTGTTGCTGAATGTTAACTTTTCTTTTTTTTATTTTAATTCTTTATTAAATCATAATTGTGTACATTAATGCATTTGTGGGGTACAATGTGCTGATTTGATATACAATGTGGAATGCTTGCATCTAACTGATTAACATTACTGTCTCCTGGCTTACTTATTTGTTGTGGTAAAAACTTTTCTATATCAATTTTGAATTGAGCTTTTAAGGTTATATACAGACACATGTTGTTAGAATTTTTATTTTAATTCCCATAAATGTATTCTTAATTTAGAGAAAACCAATACCTTATCCATCAATATGATACCTCTTCATTTATTTAGATCTTATGTAACACCTTAAAATAAAATTTTATAATTTTTCCTCAAAATATCTCTTACATATTTTGTTAGATTTATTCCTAAGTACCTTATATTTTCTGTTCATATTATAAATACCGTTTTTAAATGTTTTTATTTTTAACATTTTGTGGTGGTATATAAGAACACTTTTGTATATTGGTCTTATAGCTAGCAAATTCACTGAGTGCTTAATCATTTTAATCATTTGTCTGTAAATGCTCTTAGGTTTCTACATAGATCATTATATCCTATCGTAACCAATCATAGACCTGCTTATTTCTTTATCTTGTCATACTATTTCTGTGAGGAATTCCAATAAAATGTTGAATTGAAGAAGTGATAGCAGGTATCTTTCCTTGATTAACTTTGAACATCTCCCCATCACACATTGCATTTGCTCTAAGTTCTTGGTAGAAACCCCTTTTGGGCTTAGAAATATTCATTAATTCCTTATGTTACTAGTTTACTGAGAGCCTTATCATAAATGAATATGGAATTTTACCAAATAGGTTTTGTGAATTAACACTATTATTTTCTTTTAATTTGTTCATATTTAGGATTGAGTTAGTAGATTTCAAAATATTATACCATCTTTGCATTAATGGAATAAACACAATTGATCTCATGTATTATTAATAAATATTGCTGGGTTTTAAAATTGAGGGATAATTCATCAGTCTTATTTATCTTCATAATATAGTTTTCAAATACTTTATTTTAAATTTACTGAGTCCCTTATGTTTTAAGTGTGTCTTGGGTAAACAGCATATTGCCAGGGTGGGAACAGACAGTTATATGTATTCATTTTTCACTCTATATGACAATCCTTATCTTTTAATGGGAGATTTTAGTCTATTTACATTTATTGGGGTTCTTCATGTATTTTGGTTTATCTCTATCATCTTATTTTCTGCTTTTTGCTTACCCTATTTCTCCTCTGCTTCTTTTTATATTTTTTTCTGTCCTCCTTTACATTAATCAAGGCTTTTCTCTAATTCATTTTTTTCCTTTGCTGATTGATAAGTTCTATATTTTACTTCTACTTTCTTATTAGCTACCATCAAATTTTTAACATGCACATTTAACACAATCTGAAGTTAAATGGTGTCTTCCCCCTCTTCAACAATACAAAGACTTTAGAGTGCTTCAACTTAAATTACTCTTCCTCCCATCTTGTATAGTATTGCCCAGTATTTTAGTTCTACCTTGACTTTTGCCCCCCCATTAATCATAATTTGTAATATTATATTTTTGTTGTTTGATTGTCAGTGTTTGTTTAAATGTATCCTCATATTCACTTTTCTTTACCTACCAGTCTTTTCACATTGCACTCTTTCTTCCTGGTTCAATATTCTTCTTCCCAAACACACCCTTTAGAGAAGTTCCCTCAGTGAAGGTTTTGGTCATAAAACCTCTTATATCTAGCATCTCCTCTGGTTTCTCCTCTTGGAGCTGCTTCATGTTCCCAATACCCACTATATCTCCTTGAAGACGTTTATGCTTATTTTATTTTTTTATGTTTTCTTTGGGGGGGACTAAGTTTCACTTTGTCATCCCCAGTACAATACTATGGCACCATAGCTCACAGCAACCTCAAATTCATGAGCTCAAGCCATCTTCCTGCCTCAGCCTCCTGGGCAGCTGGGACTACAGGAATCTACTACTGTAACCCACTAGTTTTAGAGATGGGATCTCCTTTGGCTCAGGCTGGTCTCAAACTCTTGAGCTCAAGAAATCTACCTGCCTCGGCCTCCCAGAGAGCTAGGATAATAGGTGTGAGCCACGATGCCCAGCCTCTTATGTTTATTTTAGAGTCTATTCCTCCTGCTCTGTTAACATTCTCCCTCAGGTTCAATCATATCCATCTCCAGTGAAGATGGGTAGGAACTGGTGGGGTGAAAAGCTCAGGGCAGCCACACCCACTGCCAACACTCATATGTCACTATAACTGTCACTGGTGATTTTCTACCCTGTAGTGGGAACAAGGTGGGCAGTGACCCACTGTGGGCAATGTGGGGGAAATCGAAAATGGGGTACAAAATCCATGGCTGCCGCATTCTCTGCCTGGCTTCATGACCTGGGCTTTCTCAGGAGAGATGTCTTTTCTGGGAAAGCAGAACTTTTATATTAATTGCACTGTCATTTGGGGCTGGCTTCTTTTTTAAAGAAAAAAATGCATCAAAAATGACCTCATTTTATCATCAGGAAGAAGTTGCTGGTGGGGGAAAAAAGGAAAGAAAGAAAAATAAATGGTCTTATTTGATGGTCTGTTTTCCAACTGTTGCCTTTTTATCAACCCAAACCTCAGCTCTGAGGAGATTTAGAAGATCATATGTTTCTTGTATTTGTTTGGTATCCTAATCAGGTCTCAGTCAGCTCTGCTATCCAGTCACAATTCACATCATAACCTTCCACAAACCCACAACAAACCCCCAAAAAGCCCTGTAACACACACAGAGTTCTAAGACCTTCCGGAGCCACCTACCCGATACCAGCTCCCACGACCCACGCCACCCCACACGCACCCAGATACTCCCACATGTGCTACATGCAGCCTGTGGTACCCATAAGTGGATGCACATATGTTATATGCACATGCTCATGTTTGCACAGACTCACACTGATCCACAGGCAGATCAGCATACACACACTCACCTCAGGTAATAAAACCCAGAAACCAAAGCCAAGGGCCCTGACTGCACAAGCCTGGAACAAATCTTCAACACACACCCCTCCCCCACCAGATCCCTGGAGGTAAGTGCCAAGGCAGGCCATTTCTAAGCTCTGAGGACAAATTCTCCCCTGCCCTGCCTTTGAGGTCAAGAGCCTTAAATATTTAGTGGTAACTTGGAAAGTCTCTCATTATAGACATTTTGGAGTCATGTTTTTCTGAACAAAAATGGAGTCTGTTTCCTTTTCCAAGTTCTAAATAAACATACATTGGGATTTCATAGCTTCACAGAATAAAGGTACTTCATGGACAAAAGATTTTCCTTCAAAAGCAGCTACAATTTTCCTACAAAAGCAGCTGCACCCATTCTTCATGTGCCCCTGTGACCAGCGGTGCCTCTTGCAGGATCAAAGCACCTGGCCTGGGGCCAAAATCACCTCAGTATATCTCCATGATTAGGGCACTTATCACTGTGTATTATTCCATCATGGATGGAATTTTTAGGATCGTGGTCTGGCACTTACGTGAACAAGAAAGAGGAGCCCCAGAGAGGGATGCAGCCGCCCCAGGTCACAGGACACACTGTGAGGGCAACCCTGTCAGAGTGGGATGTGAGATCTTGAGGTGTGCAGAAGCTCCATGTTTGGGGAAATAATCACCAAAGATGCCTCTGAGTGACCTCATTTTTCTTTTTGGAGACAGAGTCTTACTTTGTCATCCTGGACAGAGTGCAATGGTGTCATAGCTCACAGCAACTTCAACGGGTATCAGAATGTGGTTCCATTAGGGATGGGTTGAGGCACAAATGAGATGCATGGGTTGCACCGGGTGTGCAACAAGAGCTCAAAACTTAGCACACACTCGCAGGGCAGTGCCACACCCACGAGCCTCTGTGTCTTTCTGACACATCTGGTGCTGGCCATCAAGTCTTCCACCAGAGAGGGAGCAGACATCTCCTTAGTCCTGGGAGTATATGGAGCACCTCAGGGGAGGGCCCCAAGTCCTAGCCCCCAGCCCCACAAAGAACTCACTGTGTGACTTTTCAAGGGATAAAAATAGAGTCCACTTAGAAGCCTATTTTCAAAACTAAAGAAAAAGCAGAAAAAGCACAGAGTGCCACATGGCCAAGCCTCAGTGGCATTGGTCATTGAGACGTTTTAGCTTAAGAATTAAAGTGGCTTCCTAATATGTTTCACAGCAGTGGTCTGGAGTGTGGCCTGGACCAGAAGTGACCAGTGGCCTGGACAGAGCCCAGGAGGCCTCCATGAGTTGCCTGGGAGGGTCATCATGGACCTAAGCTGGTCGTGCCTTCCCGGCTGCCCCGCATCCCAGCCCGGCTCCTCTGCTCCTCTTCAGAATCAAGCTGAAGTGACAGTCTAACTCGAGCCTCACGGTGGCTCACAGGTTTATAACGACTTCCTTTGACAACCCTGGCTGTCAGGTCTGCAGCTGGGAAAGTGTTTGTTGCCCAGAGCCCAGACAGGTGAGGTGATCCCAGTCAGAGGGAAGGAGACAGACCAGGGCTCTGTCCCACAGAAGGCGGCCAAATGACAGCACGGGACACACACCATGTGACACTCCAACAGCAATGACAGTGCTGTTCAGTGCCACGTGGTCTGCAGATTGGCAGCATTAGCTAAGGGGTGGGGAAGATGGGTCAGAGATGTAAATTCTTTGACAACCCCCCCATTCCAGACTTACAGAACCAGAATTTCCAGGGGTAGAATTAACCCAATTAACAAGCCTCTCAGGCCATGGACACTAAAGTTTAAGGAGCATGTTATAAATTATCTTTTCTTTTTTTTTTTTTTTTGATACAGAGCCTTACTGTGTCACTCTGGGCAGAGTGCAATGGTGTCATAGCTCACAGCAACCTCAACCGCCTGTGCTCAAGAGATCCTCTTGCCTCAGCCTCCCAAGTAGCTGGGAGAGACCCACTGCTGCATCGTCACTTCAACGACGCCAAGCTATTTTTAGAGAGCTCTTGCTCAGGCTGATCTTGAACTCCTGAGCTCAAACAATCCACCCACCTCAGCCTCCCAAAGTGCTAGGATTACTATATTATCTTCTTTAGCTACATTTTCCCAAATTAGCAGCTGAAGCTCATGTAGGCTATGGATTTAAAGTGAGGAGGTAACAGAAGGAAAGCCCAAACACGGTGTAGCCGACTCTTCCCTGGCCAGCCTGGCGTGCTGGATTCCTGGGCCTAGAGGGAGCTGGTGGGAGCCAGTGACCCTGCAGTGGAGGGGATTCCTGCCTAAGATGAAAATCCATGGGCATCTGACCTATGACTTTAAGTTTCAACTCTAAGGCTTCCTTAGTAAGCTGGGAAGTGATGAGGACCAGTGGGAGGCCTGCTAGAGAGGGAAGCCACCTGCCCACATGCTCCTCTTCCTGGCAGACCTCCTGTCCCTGCCAGATGCTGGGGTGAAAATCCCTCTTCCACCCCCAGGGCCAGCGCTACCTGAGTGCATAGCTGCTCAGGCTGTTTTCTCTGGCCCCAATGCCCCACTCAGGGTCTGGCACTAAGCTGGCTCTCTGTGAAGCTGCAGGGTCACCTGGAGCAGGCCTACATGACCACTGAGCAACTACAGCAGGCACCAGACCAGGCCTCGCAGACCTCCAGTTGATAAACACACGGACAAGGAGGGGGTGTTGCAGGGAAGATTCTCCTGTGTCAGTGACAGCCTGAGGAAAGGCATGGCGGTGGGAGAATGTCTCGCACGACTGTTTCAAGTTCTTCTCTTATAAGAACCCGAAGCATGGCTGTGGCAGACCTCACAGAAGGCCAGCACTGAATCCCCCTTTCAGAGGGACCAGAGACCACCACAATGTCCTTGATTCCAAGAGATTTTAAAAGCTGTCAGGAGAGAAGACTGATTAAGCTCTTCGGAGACAGAGATGACAAGAGAGATCTGTGTGTCAGGGAGGAATGGGGGAAGGAGAGAAAAACAGAGGGAGAGAGAGAAGGAGGGAGGGAAAGACCCACTGAGCCCATATGGGGAGCTTGGGGCTTATTCTGTAGGTGCTGGGGAGCTGTGGAAGGCATTAGAAAGGAGAGTGAAGGGATGGGATCATACGGACTGGAGAGGAAGTGAGCAGCAAATCCACATCCTGGGGCCTGCTGCTTGCCGAAGAACCCCGGATTTCAGGGCTGAGGCTCAGAGTGTCTGCTCAAGGGCTAGTAAGTAGCAAAGCACGAGGAGGGTCTGACTCCAGAGCACTGCTCTGGCTCCCCCCACTACTGCCCCATCCCTGTCCAAGCTGTCTCCCCGGGTGGCTCTGGGTGGAAGCAGGACGCGCAGACCAGGAGAAAGTCTCCTGCTCTGCCTGGAGTTGGAAGTCAGGGCTGCTGCCGCCCCTCCTGAGTCTCCCTGCCAGGGACTCGCACACTGTGACCCTTCTGCAGGGTGGAAGGAGATAGAAGGGGTGCCCAGGAGGGGAGGGTGTGGGCGTGGAGGGCTCAACCTGGTGAGGGTGGGGGGAAGCATCTCCAGAGACCTTGGCAGGACTCCCATGGGCCCTCCCCTGTCCTGTTCTGAGCTGAACCCTGGGCTTCCGGAAGCCGCCCCCTGCATGGGAGTGCCTGGGTGGGGTGAGTGTGCCGGGCTTGCTCCGGAAAGCAAATCGTGTTGGTCAGATGGACCCAGGGCCCCCCTTTCAGAGGGACCAGAGACCACCACAATGTCCTTGATTCCAAGAGATTTTTTTTTAATGTCAGGAAAGAAAAAGAGAGACAGATCGAGCCCTTCAGAGTCAGAGATGACAAGAGAGGGACCTGTGTGTTGAAGAGGAGTGAGGGAAGGAAAGAGAGGGAGAGAGGCTAGAGGGGGAAGGAGAGGGAAGGAAGGAGGGAGAGACCACCAGACAGCGCCGCACCAAGCCACCGCCACCTCGCTCCCGCTGCATGCAGCCCACCGCGGTCCAGCCAGGGCAGCAAACTGGAAACAGCTGTAGAGGTTTTGGGTTTCCGCCGGCCTCCCTCTAGCCCCTGGCTCTGGCCCACCCGAGCAGTTTCCCTTAATCCCGCTCTCTCAAGAAGCTGCACAGTGAAAATCCTCTACCCTGCTCTGAGAGGTTATCCCTGGGCACTGCCCTCTGCAAAGACCAGACCCTTCCGTGCCATGCACCACAACCCATAGCTTGCTCATCTGCTAGGTGGAGCTGATAATGCCTCCCACGCAGGGGACCTCTTGAGCCCTTCCCTGCCACCTGGCAGATCCTCCCGGAACCTTCCATGCCATTCTGCTGGGCACATTTACCCATGGGGCATCTTTCTCTAACTCACTAACGACTCCTGGTAGCGGCTCGGTTTCCCCTTGCTCCTCCCTCTCCCAGTGCCTGGGGTGGAGGTCTGTCCCCTAGCCTAGTCACCCAGGGTATAGACCCAATGGTCCTCCCCCAGAGGGGATTAGACACCACTCCAGTTCACCCAGCCCTGCCTAGGGCCCAACTATGTCCTAGTCCTGAGCGGGACCCCACTCAGCACCCATCCTCAGGAACTGGAAGGTAAAATTTTGTTCTACTGGGTCACAGGACTTTGCCTCTAGAGCTTGGAGATTGGATAGGCCTCGTTGTCTCCTCTGATCTTGAAAGAGCATCCAGGCCAATACATCCAACACCCAGAGAAGGCAAGGGACTATTCAAGGTCACATAGCAGCTCTGTGACAGAGCCTGGCCTCTATGCCCCATCTGCTCAAGGTTTTGTTTTGTTTCGAGCACCATCTCCTCTACTGAAAGAGTCAAATTGGGATTTAAGGCCCTGCCCCAGATGACAGCCTGGACTGCTGCCAGATCCAAAAGGTGCTCACCTGGCGAGGCTCTCCTGAGCCCAAGGCTTTCCTTACCCCAGCCCTGGGCTCAGCTGCACAGCCAGACAGCAGGTGCAGCAGCAGGACCGGCTCTGTGCAGCCCCTGAGAGCATTTCCCTGGGAGCGAGGACCTCTGAGGGCTTTTACAGCCCTGCTGCCTGACCCGGGAGAAGGGCTTCTAGGTAGGTTTGGAGTCAGTCACCCTCAGTCTGTCCTCCTTCCTGCCACCCTCTTCACATGAAGAAAACCACTGGACAGGAGAACTGTTCCTCCGCACCTCCTGCCTCTGCTCTCTCCCGGCTGTGCACACACCACACAGGCTGTCATGCACACACACCACGCAGAGGCCCATGGGTGTGCTCACCTTCCCCGTGAGCGCAGACTCACTCACATGCCCACAGTCACCCCTGCAGACACGATCACTGTTGCACAGTTGTATCCTCGTGCGCAGGGCCTCACACCCTCTCACACTCACCGACACTCGGTTCACACACACAGCCTCATACTCTTCCATGCCTCTCCCAGACCCCCCAGTCAGTCTTACTCTCACACTCACACACCTTACACGCAGCGCAGTGAAGGGGAACCCCACTGCCCCTGCCTTTCCTTCCCCACTCCGTGGTAGGCTGGCCCTGGTGGGAACAGCTCCTGCTGGGATTCATTACTAGAGTGTGCAGCTGAAAGCCCAGTCCCAAGCCAGATGCTGTTGGCTACATTACAGCTCCCAAAGCTCATTGTCCTTCCATCGGGTGAAGGCTGGTGACGTTCTTACAGGTCTCACCTCCACTATCTGCCCCACCCATCCTGCCCTGCCCACAGCCTGCCAGCTGCCCACCCAGCCTGGCATCTGCCCCATGCAAACCTCAGAGGTACCCATGAACCCATCCTTATACTTTGGACGTTCCCAGCATGGCACCAGGACCACACCAGACGTGGCTCCCCTTCCACTACTAGGCAAATGCCAAACTCCTTACCAAGGCACCCCTGGGCCCCATGTCTGACCCACCCTCCCTCTCCAACCTCAGCTGATACTAAAACTTCCCCCATTTCATAAACACAAACACACATACAGACGCTTTCTAAAGCAGATTCTCCGTGAAATGAATGAAGCCTCCTTGCTTGCACAGCCCTTTGAAGTGGTCTTCTCTATGGACTTGGGAGGGAAGCAGCAGCCCCAGACACATTCAAGAGGCACTGGGCTCAGTTTCTCCATTTGAACAGCAAAGACGGCCAGCCATGCATGGCCTGCCTTGTAGGATGAGTATGGGGGGATGGCAGCCTTTTGGAAACTGTCAAGTGCTGTGCACATGGAGGCATCACTCAGTATTACAGTGGTGACTCCCAAGAACTTGTTCCTTGGACAATCTCTTCCCTCTGGACCCTTGACCAGGCAAGGACCCTTGCTTGGCCCTCCTGCTCTGCTGTTTCCTGGCCAAGTGACTTTAGGCAGGTTCATTCCTCCTTTACTCTCTCTGGGTCTCAGTTTCTTAGGAGGTAGAACAGCAGGATGGGCCTGGACAATCTGTACTGTTCCTTCCTTTTTTTTTTTTTTTTTTAGACAAAGTCTCACTCTGTTGCCCTGTGTAGAGTGCCATGGAGTCATAGCTCACAAGCGATCCTCTTGCCTCAGCCTCCCAAGTAGCCTTTCCATTTTTTTTTTTTAATCTTTGTGGGGTCCTTGGATCTGTGCTGCAGATGAGGGCAACAGGAGTGAGGCATAGGAGCTCAGAGCATTCATTCACAAATTAACATACACCTCACTTCACCCACGGCCATGCACCTGTTCACCCCTACCCCCGTGCCACATACCAGGCTAGGGACGAGCCCTAAAGTTGTAGCAAAGGAACGAAGCAGACACCATCTCTGCCCTGGGCAGCCGACGGCCTCCCAGGGAAGAAGAGAGAGTGATGGTGGAAGTTATAAATGTACAGAGTGTTATGAAAAAGGAATGAAAGCTACTCGAGTTTGTAACGGACAGTCCTCGGCTGTAACAGAAGGGTGTCGGGGAAGCCCCCCATTATCTCCCCTTGGCCCTGGAGGAAATTAATCCTAGAGAAACCTGGCAGTGAATAGATGAGTTAGGCAGGGGAAGGAGTGGGGGAAGAGATCCAGAGGAGGTGGAGAGGACTGTGTGGCCAGAGAGAGTGAGGGAGCAGGGATGATGGCATGGGGGTGGGGTGCAATTAATTTTTGGTAGCTTTGCTGGCAGAGAGCTGAGGAAAATCCCCCATAGTGGCTTCTGCTTCTCTATGAATGTTTGAATAAGGAGTGAGGTGTCAGCATGGTAGGGGATGGGATGGAAAGAGTTGGGTGGAGATCTGAGAAGACAGAAGAGAACTTGAACTGTTCAGCAGAATGGCTGCAGAGACTGGGTCCCAGCTGAAGGTGGTGACCATGATGTAGAGTGAGCCATCATAACCTTTTGGTTCCTATTGTCTCTCAGGCCCTGTGCTGAGCACTGGAACTCATGTGGAAAAAAATAAATTCTCTGAGGTCTCCTCTCTATTTGCATGTTTATTGTCTTTCATGGGAACAAGAACGGATGTTTGACCTCTTCAGAAACCCAAAGCAGTAAAACAGTCCGCCAGGTGCCTGTGTACAGGTTGCTCATTATGCGAGACACCTGCCAAAAGGGGTAGTCGAGTCGGGGCTGAAACTCAGCCCCTGCTCTGCGCCCCAAGCTGTGTGCTCTCTCAAGAGGCTGCATCTCCTGAAAAACAAAAGGGCTCCTCTTCCCAGTTTGTGCAGAGACCCCATCCACTGCCCAGCAGCCTCAGTAGGGACGCACAGGGCACTGTCCGCTTAGGGGCACCTTTTTCTACTTCTAACAAGGTGTGTGGCATGTCTGGCTCTGAGAGTTGGTTGGGAGAGCTGGATGCACTTTCTTTTCAATGATTCTAAGAAATGAGAAGGTCCAATGTCAGGGCAGCTCAGCATCTCCCCCAGGAGAGAGGGGTGAGTGTGGGCTGTAGGCTTTCTGAAGATAGAAAGCTATTAGATACTCAGCATAAGCGTCAAAGAAATACAAATAAGCCTGAGAAATCTTACCATTTAGAGTCCCTCACTGTGAATGCCAGGAGGGACCTCGGGCCATCTTATTCCTTCAGCTCATTTTTTTAGGTGAGACAACGGAGGATCAGAGAGGTCATGTGGCTTCCCTTAACTCACACTGTGGTGTTCAAGACAGTCCCTGGGCTCCCAACTACAGAGCTAAGTTTCTCCACTGCTGCCCCTGCCTGGCACATCCCAGGGAACTGTCATTTGAGCCCCTGAGAGCAAGGGTCAGACCTGTCCCTTCCAGGGCCCCCAACACAGGTAAACACACATACACACACACACACATACACACACAGAGGCATCATGATCCTGGTGCCTTGGTGGTGGCCTCCAACAAGGGCCAGGCTCCCTGTTCATGAGACT
Organism: Nycticebus coucang; assembly: GCF_027406575.1. Classification (NCBI taxonomy): domain Eukaryota; kingdom Metazoa; phylum Chordata; class Mammalia; order Primates; family Lorisidae; genus Nycticebus; species Nycticebus coucang. The sequence continues at coordinate 43,898,389 of NC_069801.1, read as the reverse complement.
ATAAAACTTGGAGCCACTGAGCAGGCTCCAGAGCCTTTCCACACCACCTCCCCAGGGGTTTCAATTTGATTTTGCTTTTATCTAAATATGTCTCTATCCCTTATCTCACAGGAAACCCATTAGCACCTCTCCCAGGAGGCTGAGAGGCCCAGGGGCCATGCAGAGGTTCCCAGGCCTAAACTGTGGGTCAGTGATGTCCCAGGGTATGGAAAGGACAATATGGCCTCAGGGCTCTCATAGCCCCCCCTCCACTTTTCCCCACCCTGGGCTCAGAGAGACTCACATGCACAGGGGCTAATTTTCAAGGGACAGTCAACCTAACTGGAGACCTGCCCATTTTACAGATGGCCTTTCTTGTTTTTATTGCTATTTCCAATGATTTTAGGCAATGATTATTCTTCCATCCCAGTGATTTTTCTCCATTTTCTATATCCATTTATCTCTTCATTCAGAGTGTCTGGGAAGCAAGGAGAAAAAGCCACTGCTGGCCGGGGCCACCCAACTCAGAGCAGTCAAGGGCTGACACTGCATCTGGGACTTATTCTTTTTAACCGTTTATTGTAAAATAACAGAAAACCGCACAAAGCAAACATATAGTTTAAAGAGTCATTATAAGGTGAATACCCTTGAAACCATTACCAACATCAGGAAACAGAGCTGTGCCAGCCATCCCAAAAACCCCTTAAGTGCCTCATCCCAATGCAATCCCCTCTCTTCCCCAAGGCTACCCACAATTCCTAGCTTTATAATTATCATTGTGTTGCTTTTCCTTATAATTTTATTACCCAAATGAACTTCCCTAGATGTTGCCATTTAGTGGTGTACATTTCCTATATTTGGTATGTCTTCTGTGGTCTCTATCAATCCCCAGTTTCACATCTCCATCTCTTGCCTTTCCTGACAATTTATCTGTCAAAAAACCTATAACATTTTGCTGGTTGTTTATTCATGATGCCTTTCACCACGCGCACCTGTTCTTTTTTTCCTTCAAATTGGCAGCTAGCTCCAGAGAGCAGATCAAACCCCTTCGGCAAAATGATAGGCGGGGTTGAGTTCTTCCATCAGAAGCACTTGATGCCTGTGGCTGTTTCTGGAATTGTTAGGGGCCACTGACTCTCATTATTTAGATCTATTAATTCACTGGCAAATGTTAACAAATTCTGTCTTTAAAAAAAAAATATTCATTGGATAATAATAGTGAATTATTCATTCACTTTTACTTTGACTTATTCTCAAGCTTTAATTCCATCATTCAAGGTCATGGGTTTGGATCCTAGAGAAGGAGGATGGTGTCTTAGGGTTGAGAGGGAGGCAGTGATGTGACATATTTAATCTTCAAAATCTCTTAGAAGCTCAGGATATGAGTCCTGAAAGTACCTCAAAGGTAAATTCCATTCCAGCTGCCCGCCTAGAACAAGAAGCCACTCTGCAGGCTCCCTGACAGCAGTTAGCTGTCCAGCCCCTGCTTGATTAGGGAGCTCACTACCTTCAAAGTCAACCCATCCCATCCTTGGAAATATCTTACTACCAGAGAGTCCAAGCCCAGGCTGCACAGTCCTCCTCTGCCCTCCCTCAGGAGCCCACAGAGCAGGTCTGCTCACTCTACAGAGAACAGCCCATCAAAACTCCTCCCGGGAAGTCTTCCAGCTGCTCCTCTCCCTCTTCCTCTTCTTTCGACTACAATTTCACATAAAATCCATAGCTGTGGAGCTGTGGCTGATGTTTGCTCAAAATTCCAAAGCAGGGTTCTCAATAATCTTCAAAAGGCAGACATCCTTGGAAGGGATCAGATCCAAGCGTCAAATGCTAATGGTTCCTCTCCCCACCCTAGTCTCACCACAGCCCACGCCAACCATGGGGAAGGAAAGCCCCGGGCGGGTCTCCCATTGTGCATGGCCCTTTCCTGTCTGTACGAAGAAGCCACATGTCACAGACACCCAGATGTAAGACAGCAGAGATGCATGAGGCAGCCAAAACACCCTCTTCTCCTGACAACATGAATCAAAAATTAAATCAACACAACACAAAAAATATGGGTCAAATTGTAATTGAAAGTTGCTTTCGAAAAAGAGGTCTTGAAGCCATCGTTTTTTTCTTCTTTTGAAACCCTCAGTGTCCCTGTGGGTTAATGACATCACCTTCCACCCAGACTCTCAGCGACGCTCACAGCCTCCCTCACCCTCAGCCTTCAGAGTCAACTGCTCACCAAATCCAGCAAGGAGGCATCAGGAGCATCTCTGCAAACAGGGTCTGCATTTCTCCACTTGCTTTGGACTAGCTGTTCCCCAACCCACAATGTTCCACCTGTCACCCATTACTATCTCTGTTAATACAAGCATCCCCAGACTTCATTTGATGGGCCTCCATCCCAAGCACCTGTCCTGGATCCTAACCTTCTTCAAAAGTAACTCTCTCTCTCCAACAGATGTTCAAACCTGTATTTATTGAATAAATGAGCAGGTTCATTCATTTCATAGTTATTCCTTAAGCCCCTTAAGTGCCGGACACTATTCTAGGCACTGATGACCTAAACAAAAGCAAAAAAAATCCCTGTTTATTATAGTCACCAGAACCAGACAGTGAATAAAACAAATAAATAAATTAGATAATGAATTAGGAAGATGCATGGAGAAAATTAAAACAGGGAAAGGGCTTTCCCTGCAGTGTGGGATGGAAGGGAAGGCCTCACTACTAATGTGACATTTGAGAAAAAGACTTGAAAGAGGTTGAAGTGGACCTGTGTCATAAATCGAGGCAAAGGAATGAGTGAGGAAATGAACGAGCGAATGAACAAAGTTTGTGGAATACAGTGATACGTGAATGAGGGAATCACTGAATGAATAGAGTGGATGAGAAGGTAGGAATTATGACTAGTTAAACTGTTCTAATGAATTGAATTGGTCAAACTACACCACCAGCTATTTCTGTAACTTTCTGGAGCCTGTCTGGGCTTTGAAAATGTGCCTAATGAACTTGCAAAATGGTTTCAAGTGCTTGACATGCGGCCTGCTCCAGGGGTTCTGCAGGCTGCATCCAACTCTCTCACAGCTGCAAAGGCTCATGCTGGGCTGGCAGTGTGAGAACAGCCAGTGCCTCCTTGGAGGGCAACTCTCCATGCCCATCTGTAAATACACCCGCCCACTCCTCCTTGAAGGGGATCTGGGTTCCATGTGCCCTGGTGACCATGCTCTGGAATGCGTCAAGCACCAGGCAAGGGAAAGTGCTATGGTAATTGCTTCTTCAATCCCTAGGAGAGGAGCCCCACATGAGTGGGACTCCCAACCTGGTGCACAGTCTTGGAGGATCACAGCTTAGTCTAGGCAGGAGAGTGAAATACTAGGATTCTGCTTCTAATCATCCCTGACCTGGTCAGAATTCCATCAGCAAGATGACAGGAAGGCTGAAGACGTGGGAATCCCCAAGCTGCAGAGTGGGAGCAGGTGTGCAGGATGACAGAATCAAAGGCCCAGAACTAGTCCTAGGAGTTGGACTGTCCGGGGCTCAGCTGCAGCTGTGCAAGGACAGGCAGGGCAGCACCTCCTTCAGGAAGGACCATCTGCAGGAGGCAGGGTGAAACAGAGCAAAAGACGGGGGCATTTGAAAGCAGGCAAGCCCAGGTTCAATCCAAGCTTTGTGGCCTGAGTCAGGTTATCTGAGCCTCAGTTTTCTCTAAAATGGGTACAATAACAGCTGCCTTACAGAAAACCAAAAGAGACAATGTTTATAAAGCACTGTTCATAATGCTAGCACACAGTACGTGCATAGTAGGTGATTGCCACCATCGTTAATATAGCCTAACATATTATTAACAATATCGATGCTATCAATATATTACAATAAAATAATACATTTTTTATCTTATATTGTTAATAAGTATCACAAACTTAACCTAAGAGAGCACACTTTTGGGACTAATGAAAAATTGCTAATGAGGCCAGGTGCAGTGGCTTACGCCTGTAATCCTAGCACTCTGGGAGGCCCAGGCAGGAGTAGTGCTTGAGGCCAGGAGTTTGAGACCAGCCTGAACAAGAACAAGACCCTGTCTCTAAAAAAAAAAAGAAAGAAAGAAAGAAAGAAAAAAGACGAATTAGCCAAGGATAGTGTGTATACCTGTAGTCCTGGCTACTCGGGAGGCTGAAGCAGGAGGAATCACTTGAGCCCAGGAGATCGAGGTTCTAGTGAGCTGTTATGGAGGCCATTTCACCCCAGCTTGAGTGATAGAGTGAGACCTTGTGTCAAAAAACAACAAACAAAAAAGAGCTAATGTGATCTCTAGCTAAATTAGTAGAGCTGAGGCCAAAGGTAGGGAGAAAAAGACCTGCTTTCCTCTGACATGGTTGGTTAGAGGATAGTTGGTGAATAGTGTCAAGTCACGGGCCTGCCCTGTGGCAGAACAGGGCCGGCTGGAATGGATGCAGAAGAGATATCCAGGATGTGAGGGGCTAAAAACCCCACCCACGACAGGTGGGCGGCTGCAGGAGAAGATGCTGCAGCCACCCTCGTCAGCGTACAATCTTCAAGGGCTGGCTTAAAGCAGATGGTAGTGTTGGGAAGCTACAAGGAGGCACATTTCAACTCTGTACAAGGAAGAATTTTCCCTCAGATCAATAAGACCCCTCCCTGGTGACTAGCTCTATAGAGAGGGAGCTCCCTACCACCAAACATATGGCAAAAAAAAGCCTTGGAAAAGCTCTGCCTTATCAAAAGGGGGTTCTCCACAGAAGGGAGGTTGATCTTCATGAACACCTTGCGGCCTCCTGATCTGACACTCAGAGTCTCTGACTTGTGGCACATTTGCCCTCATTACTCATCCATCCATCCGTTCGTTTCTATGCTTCTGTGGTTAGTGCCAAGGACGTAGAAAATACAAACTGCCCTCCAGGAGTCTACACTCGAATGCAGTGGTCCTCAACCTGTCCACGCCTCACCCACGGAGAGATAGACGAGCTGAAAAGCCATAAGCAAAAGAAAGAAGTTGGATCCCAACCTCACACCATATACAAAAACTAACTTAAAATGGATGTAAGACCCTACGTAAGAGCCAAAACTATGACTCTCTCAGAGGAAACATGCAGATAAATCTCTAAGACCTTGAAGTTGGCAACAGGTGCTCAGACATGATCCTCAAAAGCACAAGAACAAAATTAAAAAATAAATTAATTAAACCTTATCAAAATTTTAACCTTTTGTGATTCCAAGGACACTGTCAAGAAAGTGAAAAGACGGTTCAATGCCCGTAGCTCAGTGGTCAGAGCGCCGACCACACACACTGAGACTGGCCCATACAGGTTCGAACCCAGCCCAGGCCTGCCAAAAACAACAATGACAACTGTAACAACAATAACAACAACAACAAAAAAAAAAAATAGCAAGGCGTTGTAGCGGGCACCAGTAGTCCCAGCTACTTGGAAGGCTGAAGCAAGAGAATCACTTAAGCCCAAGAGTTTGAGGTTGCTGTGAGCTGTGACACCACGGCACTGTACCGAGGGCGACATAGTGAAACTGTCTCAAAAAAAAAAAAAAAGACAGTGCACAGAATATTTGTAAATCATATATCTGACAAAGGACTTATGCCTAGAACACACAAAAAACTCTTGAAACTCAAAAATAAAAAATAAATATACCATTTTTGTGATTACGGAAGAATATTTTTTTGGCAAACACTTCAACTCAGGGACAGAAAATGATGGTTCATTTAAAGGTATGCCTTTCTTTTATACAGGGGCATTACATGGACTGCAACAACACAGCTAACTACAGAAATATATATGCGTTCCCAGGATGAATCTACTTTGAACTGTTGAAGAAAGTACATTTTGAAATACTTTTATTCACTATAAGAAATCATTGAGTGGCGCTATGGCTCGGTGAGTGGGGCACCGGCCCCATATACGAGGGTGGTGGGTTCAAACCCGGCCCCGGCCAAACTGCAACAAAAAAATAGCCGGGTGTTGTGGCGGGCGCCTGTAGTCCCAGCCACTCGGGAGGCTGAGGCAAGAGAATTGCCTAAACCCAGGAGTTGGAGGTTGCTGTGAGCTGTGATGCCATGGCACTCTACCGAGGCCAATAAAGTGAGACTCTGTCTCTAAAAAAAAAAAGAAAAGAAATCATTTAGGGCTGCATAGATTAAGAACCAAGATTGCACTTGGATTTGAATATGATATGACATACAATCTATACCTTAGAAGCTTCTAATTGGAGAAGAAACAGGATTTCATTAGGAAAGAGTAATGAATACACCAATTTTTAAATGGATAAGGGATCTGCAAAGATTTCTCTCTAAATAAGATATAAAGGCTCAACGCCTGTGGCTCAAGTGGCTAAGGCGCCAGCCACATATACCTGAGCTGGCAGGTTCGAATCCAGCCCGGCCCCGCCAAACAACAATGATGACTGCAACCAAAATATAGCCGGGCATTGTGGCGGGTGCCTGTAGTCCCAACTACTTGGGAGACAGAAGCAGGAGACTCACCTGAGCCCAGGAGTTGGAGGTTGCTGTGAGCTGTGATGCCATAGCACTCTACCCAGGGCGACAGCTTGAGGCTCTGTCTCAAAAAATAAATAAATAAATAAATAAATAAGATATAAAAATGTTCCATACACATATAAAAGGATCCTCAACATCATTAGTGGCCAGAGAAGTGCAAATCAAACCCATAACAAGATAGTACTTCACACTCAGTAGCATGATTATAATCAGAAAGTCATATAAAGGAAAGGATGTGGAGAATTCAAACTCTCATACATTGATAATGGGAATGTAAAATAATGCAGCCACTTAGGGAAAAATGTGGCCTTTCCTCGAAAAGTTAAACATAAAGTTACCCTTGAACCCAGCAATTCTGCTCCTAGTTATATAACCAAAAGAAAGGAAAACATGTTCACACACAAAAACTTGCATATGAACGTTCAGAAGAGCATTATTTAGAATCGCCAAAGGTGGAACAACCCAAATGTCCATAAACAGATGAATGGATAAACAAAATATAGTTTTTCAGCCATAAAAAGGAATAAAGTACCGATATGTAGTACATGCTACAAGACTGATGAAGCTTAAACTTTGAAAACTTTATGCTAAGTGAAAAGAAACCAGTCACAAAAGACCATACATATTATATGATTCTATTTTTACATAAAATGTCCAGGATATTAAAGCTACAGAAACAGAAGGCAGATTAGTCGTTGCTTAGGAGTGGGGGTTTGGGACAGGAAGAGGAAGAAGGTGACAGAGTAGGGGCTTCTTTTTAAGGTGATAAAATATTCTTAAGTTGCTGGTGGTGATGCACACACAGCCTGAATCTACTAAAAACCTTCATTTGTGCACTTTAAACAGGTGAATTGTATAGTGTGTGAATTATGTCTGAATAATGTCTTCACACTCTCAAAAAGAAGAAAAGAATCACTCAGGGAACACTTGGTAACATCACCACTTCCAGGGCTGCAGGCCCACAGTTTTGAATACTGCCCTGGGTGGGGTCTGGGGGTGGTATTACAGTTCTTAAAGCTCTCCAGGTGGTTCCAATGTGTAACCAAGGTTGAGAACCATGGTCTGGGGGAGCCGATGCCTCATATTTTCTGAAATCTGCAAGTTGTCATACATTCACTATGACTTTCTGGTTTTTACCACAAGCCTACGGCAGGAACATTATAAGTCCATAGTCCTTTATCCTTGATTCCCAAATCCAGGATGAGCTGAGAAATGAGAGCTTTTCTATAAACTTGCAGCAAATTCTTTTAGTGTCAAAAAAAAAGGCAATGTATGCTCTTTACTAATTCCACTTAATGAGAATATTGATACATTTCACGGTGGAAATCAGCAAGCATTTGTTTACATGCTGTGTCCCTTACCCAGCTGTGGGGTGTTATATAAAACATGGTATACACAAACATCACTTCCTCAAAGTCTGAAAACTTCCAGACACATCTGGCCCTAAGTATGTCAGATAAGGGACCGGGGACCCATCTTTCTTCTCATACACATAGAGGAAACTGAGTCTGAAGGAGGCAAAACAACCTGCCTCAAGTCCCAGTGCCCAGATTCAAGCTATGGTCCTTCCCTATAGGCAGGAAGACCCTCTGCAACTTGCCTCCGCTGTTCTTGCTGACCCAGGACAACTCAGGAGCTCGTGTATGTCCGGGTGAGTGGACGCCTATTGCTCCAGGCCCATTTCAAGACGGCTCCTTGGCAGTGCCTCACCCACCACATGAGGGGCCTGGCCCGCCAAGTGGGAGCTGGAGCTGGAGCCTGCTTTGTAATTTGCTCTGCCAGCCCGCCCTCCTTGTCTCCCTCCCAGCTGCAAACGGAAAATCCGAGAAGGTGGTCTGCTTTTCTGGCAAATGTCAGCCCCAGCCGGCTGGGATGGTGCAGCTTAGCAGGGAAAGGCCCACTGCAGAATCTGGCAGAGGGGCCTCTGCTAGGTTGGAAACACACTCGGTGGAATTAGCAGAGAGGAAGAGCATTAATTCTCTAACACCAAGACTGGTACAAAATAGCTCGTCGTCAAGAAACCAAAAGGAAGATGCTTCTCACCTGCCGGTGGCATTTGTTGGTATAATTAATAGCAAGAATAGAAGCTACTGTTTAATGAGACCCTGCTCCGGCCCTGGGACTGGATTCAGCACTTTTCAAACACTGATATGCCCCAGAGGATGAAGTATTATTGTCCCATTATTCAGAACCAAAACTGAGGCTCCGAGGGATGGTGCAAATTGCCTGTGGTCACACAGCAAGGAATGAACGCAGCTCCTCCTGATTTTGAGATCAGCACTTTTCTTCACTCACACAAGGGTCATTTTAGCCAGAAGCCTGAGAAGACATTGAACTATTTCTTTCTTTAAGTCAGAGTTACCCAAGAGCAAACAGTAGAGCAGCTTTAATTTGGTTTGTTTCCTTCTCTCTTCTTCTGACTTGGAAATGCCTCCAAGATCACGTAGACCCTGGCAACTTTCCTCTCTAGAAGCTTGAGAGGTGAGACACCCAGCCCATTTCACAGATGAGGAGACCGAAACCTGCAGAGAGAAAGGAGCTGCCCCAGACCATAGACCCACTGCCCCTCGGTGCCTTCTTCCTCCCCCAGTGGCTCTCTGTATGAGGCCAGCTTGCTGCAGCTCCACAACAGGAAGAAATCTGTGCTGAGAGAACCACGGCCTCTTTTCTTCAGTGGACAGAAAGACAGTCTGTGTGTACAGGAGTCACAGGAGGGCAGTGCTGTGTATGGGTCTGCCGTTCACCAACTCTATCACAAACCCTCCGTGCCTCCCTTCTCTGAGCTCCGGCTGAGCAAGGGACCAAACACTCCCTGACTGTAGGGAGCTCAGAGTCTATCAGGGGTCCTCAAACTACGGCCTGCGGGCCACATGAGGTGGTGTGATTGTATTTGTTCCCGTTTTGTTTTTTTACTTCAAAATAAGATGTGCAGTGTGCATAGGAATTTGTTCATAGTTGTTATTTTTTTTTAAACTATAGTCCGTCCCTCCAATGGTCTGAGGGACAGTGAACTGGCCCCCTGTTTCAAAAGTTTGAGGACCCCTGGTACTAAGTGATCAACCCGCAAACCCACTGTCCCAACTAGTATAGCGAAAGTTATAGAGGCAGGGAGTAAGGGTCCTATCAGGTCCAGAGGACACACAGAAGGAGGCCCCCAGGGTGGCAGGAGGAATCATGGAAGGCTTCACAGAGAAAGAGAGGAAAGAGGGAAAGCCAGAGAAATGGACCCCAGGCCAGAGCATGGCACGTGCCATGCTGTGGGGGTGGCTGGAGCATAGAGCCACATCTTGGACACTAGATCCCACCAGGTCTTGGGACCATCTTCTCACTCAAGTGGCCATGGACAGTTACGGCCAGAGGACTGTACAGGAGGAGTGGGTTTAAGGGTGGCTGTTACTTTTAGGCACCAAAATCCTAAATAAATGTTCTCACCAAGAAGAAGCGCCTGAGGCCTGAAATCGGGTAGCCTCTGCAGCTTTGGATAGCCAGTGATGACTTCTCTTGGTCATTAATCGCTGCATGTGCTAATGTTTGATAAATTGCCCAACAGTTGCATTAGCTAATAACTCCCCGAACAAAACTGGAGAGTTCATCTGTTTTTATAAGACGCCCAAGAGCATCCTGGGAACAGGCACGGTGGTCGTGAATAAAAGAGAAACATTCATTTATGGTAATTGGTTTCAGCTCCTCACTTGGCTGCTCGTCCTGACCTAAATGTATGCAGTTGTTCCTTCTGCCTGGCTCTGGTTTGGGGGTCACTCCTAATGGTTTAATTCAACAAAAAATGTCTGCCATTTCCTGTCACCTCTGTCTTTTTTCACCCTCCTCCCAAACGGTTTTTCTCGCAAGCAGCATCTCCGCAAGCCCCTCCTGGAGCTGTTTCCTTCTCAGGGAACAAAGTCAAGATTGTTGACAGAGAAAAAAGGTCTTAACTCCAGGCCAAGAAAAAAAGGGTGGGGGGAGGGGATAAATGAAGGTAATAATCATTTGTTTGTCTTCCACCCGCACTTCACAAAGCAGGTTTTGTCCGAGGCTGGTGGTCAGGGACTCTGACACAGAACATGGCCCTGGTGACCAAGGGCAATTTATGGGGAGGGAACGAACACAAATCCTCATTCATGGAGCCGGCCTCGGAGGAAGTGACTGGGAGGAACATTTGTGCCGGGCCAGCCGGGCCTTCCCTCGTCCCTCCCACGGGTCTGAGGCTGTGGAGGGCTAGGGGAGAGGCTTGCTGGGTGCTGTGACCTTTGGCCAAATTTCAAAACCTGAGTGCTGCCCTTCCTCTGCTCTGCACAGCTTTTTCTTTTCCAGTCATGAGCACAAATGATCCCCCTGCAGGGCAGTGCCCAGAGAAGGTGAATTTACAAGCTTAAGAGCCTCTGCTGGCATTTAGGCCCCCAAGGATGAGCAGGGGGGACGGTGAGGGCGGGCGGGGGCCGGGAGAGGGTCTGGAATACATTGGGCCGTCAGCAGGGACAGCTTGTAAACCTTGTTGGGATGCATCTGGTAGAAAGGCGTGGTATAAATATTAGATCATTATCGGCGTATTCTGTTTCCCTCCTGAGCCAAGCGGGGGCTGGCGGACCCCAGATGCCTTTCATCAAGAAGACAAGGATGGCTTCGAGGAGTCCTGGAAGGCTGCCACTTGCCCATGGGCAGTCCTGGCGGCAGGGTGGGTGCTCAGACCTGGGGAGGACAGAGGTGACTGCCAGCCTAGCCAGCCAGTGCTCTCCTGTGAGGACTCTGTCCAGTAGGTGGAAGAGGGAATGGGAGCAGGAGCCAGACTAGGCGGGTAGACCAGAGAAGGCCAGCGGGTACAGGCAGCAGAGGCCACTTTGTCTCACCATGTGGCCCTGTCCCTCTCTGAGGGTCCCTTTCACCATCCATGTGGCCATAAGGGAATCCAACTTTTGATACTTAAGAATATCTAGTTGGGGTGGCGCCTGTGGCTCAGTCGGTAAGGCGCCAGCCCCATATACCGAGGGTGGCGGGTTCAAACCCGGCCCCGGCCAAACTGCAACCAAAAAATAGCCGGGCGTTGTGGCAGGCACCTGTAGTCCCAGCTACTCGGGAGGCTGAGGCAGGAGAATCACTTAAGCCCAGGAGTTGGAGGTTGCTGTGAGCTGCGTGAGGCCACGGCACCCTACCGAGGGCCATAAAGTGAGACTCTGTCTCTACAAAAAAAAAAAAAAAAAAGAATATCTAGTTGGTGCCACCTTGTGCTGGGCACAGGGGACACAGAGGTGGATTCAGTCCCATGGCGAGCTCAGAACTCCAGGCCATTCCAGGCTGGAATGCCAGGACAGGAATTCTCCGTTGTAGAGCTCTTTCCCACTTACCAAGAGCACTGAATGGCTCCATTTCCCATTTCCTGTGTACCCCATACCTATGGGAGTATTTGCAAACTGTACTCTTGAGCACACTTGCAAGCAGTCCTCTTCCAGGAGCAGGGCTTAGACCAGTGATTGTCAACTGATGTGCCATGAGAAGATCTCGGGTGTGCTGTGAAAATTTTTAAAGATTATTAATTAAATTCTTTTTGAAAGAAGTTCAAAGCACAGTGAGTATATTCTCTCTTCTTTTTTTGATCAAATAATTTAAGTGTGCCATGAAATAAAAAACATTGAAGAACACTGGCCTAGACAGTGGCACCAGCAACATCAAATCATTTTCACACCATCTTCTTCACCACCATCAGCACCATCATCATCAAAACTCACTCTTCCTGCAGGGTCCTTTGGCCATGACTCTTCTTGGGCACTTGGGTGAAGAGATGGTCCTGAGATGCTGCTGTGGAATTGGGTCTAAGATGCTGCTTTACACGCCGGCCACCCCAATTGTGTGGCAGGTGCTGTGCTCTTGGCCTGAGGTGCATTTCTCCAGCTCGTCCACCTGACCAAAGTTAACTCCTCCTCAACTGTCAACGCAAACGTTTCCTCCTCTGTGAAGCCTTCCCTGACTCCTCCCAGCAGGCTGAGGTCTCTTTTTGTGTGTCCTCTGTACCCATTAGGACACGCCTGACCCAAACACAGGGTCAGAAATTTTTGTTTACAGGTTGATCACCTAGATTCTTAGCTCCCAGAAGTCAGGGAATGTTTGGCCCCTTGCTATGTCTCTAGTTCCCAACCAGAGCTCAGAAAAGGGTTACAGTGAAGGTTTTCGAATGAATGAATGAACAAATGTCATCATTACCAGCATCATCATCACAATGACTGCCATTTGTTTATACAGGTGCTCAATATTAGGCCACTTCATTTTCATAGTAAATCCATGAGGTTGACACTGTTGGCACCCATTTCACAGATGAGAAAACTAAGGCTTTAACAAAATTACCCAAAGTCATACAGCTAGTAAGGCTTTCAAACTAAGTTTGTTCGTCTCCCTCACTGTGTCAGCAGGCATCACAAAGCACAAGAGCGCCCGGAAGAAGGAGCCAGCTCTGGCTTAGGAAGGACTCCCCAGAAGAGGTCCTTTGAGCTAAGACCTGCAGGATGTGACTTTGATAAGGAGACCCTCTGAAGACAGGGCTCCTTCCTTCCTGAACCCCTTCTAGATGTTCACTGAGGCCTACCCCCCTCCACCTGCTGTCTCTCGGTGCTGGCACACTGCTAACCTGCAAATCCCGAGCTACCCTCCACAGCCTTATTCCTTCGACCCTCGTCTCCTTCCCTTGTGGTCCCCTCCACTGCCTGTGCAGCTCCTTAAGGCAGACATGACAATGCACTGACAGGAAAACTGAAGAGAAGTGGCATAACTTCCACCAAGCTGCACAGTGACCGGCAAGACTCAAGCTCGGGTTCATAACTGGATGTCAGACCTCTGTAGTCCCTGAGTGAGCAGGCAGACTGAACACTGAGAAACACGGATTTAAGAGCTGCGTCTGCCACTGTTTCGTCTGTGGCCTCCAGCAGGACCCCTCTCCCCAACACCTCAGCCTATCCTCAACAGGAGAGCCTTCAAAGGGGAATTGTGTGGTTTCTGAGGTGCCTGTGAGTTGATGTCATCTTGTCTGTACCCAGCTCTGCAAAGCTGGAGTGTCAGGTGTTAGCATCTCCATTTTGCAAAACTGAGGCCCTGCAGGATTGCATGACCGGACCATTGAAACATGTCCAGGAGGGGTGACTTAGTTGTGGTGAGGACTGGACCCATGGACACTGATGGGCAGTGAGGGTACCATTGCTACAGTCTACAGCAACAAAGGGGTCCAGGGTAGTGGGTCTATCTCAGATCTGAGCAAGGCACTTCCAAGGCAGAGAAAGCCAGTGTAGTGTAGCCCCCAGAGACAGACAGCCAGACTCTGAGGGTCCAAGGAAGTTCACTAGCAACTAGTCTAAGCTGTGACATATCCCTGCCAGGTATTGTCTGGCTTTCTCTTGAATGCCTCCAGTGACAGAAAGCTCACTACCTCTCAGTGCAACCTATTCTATGGTTGGACTCTTCTGATTTTAGATGAGCCAAAGGATTTTCTGTGAAGAAGCAAGAGGGAACATCTAGTAAAATTAACTAGGAATGCCCGGAAGGCATGGGAAGCTATGAATCTAATGGGAGAGAGCTTAGGCTTGTCTCAGATTTCCAGACACTGTTACAAAATCTGCCCTCCCAGGTGCTTTCCATTTTTTCAGTGACAGCAAACATGTATGCAGCACTTTACAGTTTATTGTTACCCAAGTGCATGTCGTCAGCCACCTTGCAGATGGCCAAGGCAGGAATTGTCAGACAACCAGGGCAAAATAGGTGCTCGGAAATGCTCTGGCCTTCTCTGCCCAGGTTGCTCAGCCAGGCAGGGGCTACACCAGGACCAGAGCCCAGACCTTCCCTGCCCCAGTGCTGTTGCCATGGTGGGTCCTGCCCAAGTCACTGAAAAGCCACCCACGTAGGGCACCCACCACGGAGAACATTATGGGCCACTTCCAAATTAGGAATGGGGCACCCTCGAACCCCTCAGAATTCCAGTCTCTGCTATTTTTAGGCTGATCAGCTGTTCCATCCTGTTTCCCTACCCCAGGCCCCCCACACAGATTTCCTGAGCAATCAAATCCATGTGTCACCAGTTCCAGCCCTGGCACTCGGTGAGGTGAGCACTGGATGTTCACAGAGCCACCACAAGATGCACGCCTTGCCCAGATGGGGACAGTCTTGCCCTTTCCTAGTGTCCAGACCCCAGAGTCTCCTATCACATTCCAACTGGGGGCAAACTCTTGATGCCTCAAAGCCCTCTCACACCTCCCAGGAGACTCCAGAGGTGAGAGGGAGGAGGGAAACTCCCAGATGGCAGAGAAGCCAGCAGAGAACCAGAGAGATGTCACGGCCCAAGTCCCTTCCATGCCCCACGAAGCCCATCTAATTGCATCCTCTCCAAGCTGGGGGAGAAGGACTGGCAGTGGCTCCTGCCGGTGGAGAGAGTAGCACAGTGCCATGCAGACCCAGGATCAAATCCCTGCCCTGCCACTTATGGCCATAAGTAAGCCAGGGGCTCCACTCCACCAAGTCTACTCCTCCATCTCCAAAATGTGGGTAACAATAGGACTCGTCCACAGCATGGGTATGAGGTTGCAGTGATGGCATGCATGTAAAAGTAGCAACGCAGCTGGCACCCTGTACATTTTTAGCCACTGTTACTTCTTAATGATATAAAAAGAAGCAATGGGGGCCCTGTTGAATTATAAAAATGGGAGAGAGGCAGCAAGATTGTCCCTGGAGTTTTGCACAGGTAGGAACATCTATAGAACTCTTGTCTGGAGCCCCCTCCCTGGCAGTGGCAGTCCTTGGGGACTCTGACTGTGCCCACTCCAGCAGTCTAGGCCACCCTATAGGCACAGAAGACCCCAGCCCAGGCGGCACTGACTCTGCCCCTGGACCTTGGCAAGAAGCATGGCCCCCACCTGTCCCACAGCCCTACTGGATCAGGTACACAGCAGGCACACAGACTAATAGGACAAAGGATTTCTGGAAAGGCACAAAGAAGTTGAAAAGGCATGGACTTCATAATATGACAGACCCAGTTTCCATCCCAGCATTGCCATTTTCTAGCTGTGTGATTCTCAGCAAGTGCCTTTCTCTCTCTGAGATTCTGTAATCCATAAAATGGGTCTGAGAATACCAACTACACAGCACTGGAGAGGGTAAAGAGATGTCCCACGCCATCAGCTTAAGGGCTCTCAGTGAGTGACCATGGGAGCCCACAGGAGACGGTGGCCTAAAGAGGAAAGGGCCTCTCCAAAGTCGCACGCTACACCCACAGCAGCTCCTGCTGACCTGGGACCCAAGAGCAGGCCCCAGACTCCACACAGCACAAGCAGAATCCTAAAAAATGCAAACAGGAAAATACTGGAGGCTTGTCCCTGGCCTAAAAAGGCCCTGAGGCCAGCTGGGGAGAAAGGCTTTCTGGGCAGGCCCTGCCCACAGAGCCCTCAGGGCGCATCGGTCCACTCAGCCAGGGCCCACTTCCTGCAGCCAGTACACACGCAGTGCCAATGTGTTAGGACTTATGCACGGTCCCCGCCATGGGAACCAGCCACCTCCCTCCGCCAGCAGCCCCTAATTTTTCCAATGTGGCTGAGAGCTAAGAGACAAGGAGCGGGAGGGGTGAGACCACCTCTGCCGACAGGCAGCTCCGCACAGCCCGCCCAGCAAGCTCATGCTCTCTGTGGAGACCGGCCCCTGGGAGCAGGCACTGGGGGAGGCTGACTCCTGTCACCCGGAGTGGCCTTGGGCTGAAAAGAACCAGGAAAGGCTAGGTGAGCCCTGACAGTTGGCTGAGCTCTGGAGCAGGCCTGAGCCCGAAAATAACAAACCCTCTGCCTTCCAATCCCCACCCAACCCCAGTGTCTTGCCAGGGCACCCAGCCGGCCTTAGTATGGCAGGGCTGGCTGGACAGGACCAGAAAGGAAAGATGGAGATAGAAGCTGGGATCTCAGAGCCACCTTCCTGGAGCCCATGAGGCAGGTGTCTGTGGGCAGTTCCTGAGTGTATGAAACCACACGCAGGGCTAACTATGAGAAGATCTATTCCAAGTCTCCCCACTGGCTTGCTGTGCAGCCCTGAATTGGACTCAACCTCTCTAGATCTCTGAAATAAGGGAGTGAGAAAGCTTCTCTCTAAAGAAAATAAAACTAAGATGCCAAAGAGAAGAGGGCATCAGAGGCAACTGTCTACCATTCAGACCCCAGGCTCCTTACTCTAATTCCAACTATCCTGGAAATCTGAGGATGGATTAGGACTCAGGTTGGGATGGGCTTGACAGCTGGGAACTCAGAGAACATTTACGGATGCTTCTATGAGGCTGAGGGCCGAGCAATGCTGAGGACTCAGCTGACTCTGTCCCAGTCCTCACCCTTCAGGCCCCTGGCCCTTTAGCTGATGGCACTCACCAGCTGCCTGTGACAAAACAGTGTGACACTGGAGGAACAGACATTGTCCAAGAAGTGATAGTGGGTTGTCAGTCTCTACAAGTAAGCGAGCAATCACTGGAGGAGATAGCAGGTGAGCCAGACCTTACAGGATAGTCCTTCCCTCATGCACAGCACAGAGCGAGGGAGGGACCCAGGGAGAGAGGGAGGGGTGTGTGAGTGGGTGGATGAGTGTGTAGGTGGGTGGGAGGGATAGCAGATGGGGCGGGGGGTGGCTGCTGGGTTGGTGGATGATGAATAGCTTGGTGGGTAAACAGATGGGTGGGATTATGGGCGAGTAGAGAGGATGTGCAGAGGGATGGATGGATGGATGGGTGGGTGGGTGGGTGGATGGGTGGGTAGATGGATGGAGGGATGGAGGGATGGAGGGATGGATGGATGGATGGATGGATGGATGGAGGGATGGAGGGATGGAGGGATGGATGGATGGATGGATGGATGGATGGATGGGTGGATAGATGGATGGATGGCAGGGCAGATGTAAGAGCAAAGGAATGTTTCATTGAATTGTTTCTTACAACAATTCTGTCAAGTAAAAGGATAGAAGTGACAGCTCCCTTCCCCAAGTTGTCAATATGAACACCTAAGCAAGGGAAAGTAACTTAAGGTTATAGAGTAAAGTGATAATAAATCCTGGACCAGAATTCAAGGCGCCTGGCTCCTGCCCAGTACTCTTCCCAATCCATAATGCCCACTTTTTCCATTCCCCTATTTCTCTCTTCTTCCATATAAACAGTTACAGCAGGAAGAAAGGAGAAGAAAAACAGAGGAAAGGAAAGAAAGAAGGAGGGGTGAGAAAGGAAGGGAGGGAGGAAACCAACCATGACTTGGTGGTAAGGATCCTGGGTTCGGGCCTTTGACCTTGAACAAGTCATTTTCCTTACCTTGGCTTCTTGGCCTTTGAGTAATAATGGGCTTAGATCACAGGAAAATTGCTTCGAAAGACACAAACAGCTGGGCAGCGCCTGTGGCTCAACAGTAGGGACCCATATACCGGAGGTGGCGGGTTCAAACCCAGCCCCAGCCAAACACAAAAGAAAGAAAAAAAGAGAGGCACAAACAGCCCCTACAAATGGGAGGAAGGAAAAGAGAACCATGTCATTTGTGGCTCCTCACTGCCTTAGTGATGCCCCCTGGCTTCCAGACAGAAGTGAGCCCAAGGGCAGGGCCAGAAGAACAGCCCCCTGACTCTGCATCCAGGAGCCCACAGCAGCCTAGTACTGGGAGGGCAAGGGGAAGGCTGTGGGAGACAAGCCCCTGGTGCTGGGGTCTGGGCTCCACCCCACAGCTCTGCCTCTTCTTGTACTAGCAAGATGGTTATAGCAGGAACACCAGTGCCAGGGGCCTGTGTTAGAATCCAGGCTTGGCCCCTTCTGAGCCGTGTGGCCTTAAGCAAGTCCTCTAATCTCCCTGAGCCCCAGCTTCCTAACTGTGTAAGATGAGGATGATGCTAATGAGTAGGTGCACCTGCCTCAGAGAGCTGTTCAAAGATTTAACAACTTAACTCGTCCCAAGGGCTTAGCCTAGCATCCTGCTCTTGTCATAAGCATTAGCCATTCATAACAACGGGCTCTGGGGCCCATGCATGACGGTGAGTCCTCCAGGAAGCTTTATGGACCTTGCAGGCTGAGTTGAACTCCTCCTAGCATGCACAGGCTGCTGGGCTGCCCTCTAACAAGGCCTTTATCTTCCCACAGTTAAGTCCTATTCTTGAGCCCACTTCACAGAACCAGAAACTGAGGCCCATAGAGGTTCAGTGACTTGTTGCCCTGTCCTGATCTTCCATCCTGAGCTCACTTATCTCCAGTTACAGAAAACTCCCTCCCTCCCAGACATCCCATCTAGCCTGGGCAGGAGGCACCATCTGAGCTGAGTCTGCAGGGTAAGAGTTAGCCAGGAGCAAGTAGGGCGTGCAAGAGGGGCCATTTCTGGCACGTGCCCAGCAGGAGAGGTAAGAAACCACCTCAGAGGGGAGAAACAGCCCCTTGCAGGAGCGGAGGGGGCACCTCCAGGGTAGCACTGGAGCACGCAAAGTGAGGCAGGGGCAGGACAGACAGGTGGGCTCTACCACATCACCATGGCCTACATGCCAGGCCAGGACACCACTGGGCCTTTTCCATCATTACAAGGACATGGCCAGATTTCCATCTGGAGCCCTCAGTGAGCAATAAACACTGTACAAACCTTACTATTATGGCTAATAACAGTTTATCACTCTGCACCATAATTGCCGTTTACAAGTCCATCTTCCCACTAGTTCACAAAGCCCACCAGAGCCAGGTCTGTGAGTCGTGTTCACCCCTGTGCCCTATGCTTGGCACAGAGCAGACACTGAAAAGATATTCTGTTGGATTACCAACTTACTAAAAAATAAATCACCTGATGCCAACCATTGTGAACTGCTTTGCAGAAAAAAACAACTTTGAAGTCGGGCCGTCCTCAATCCAAACCCACGCCCCATCTCACTACAGACCAACCCTGGCAAGTCACAGCCCATCTCTGAGTCTCAGCTCCCTCCTCCTCAAAATGAGTTTAGTAATTCCTTCCTCCCAGGGCCAGGGTGGGGCTCCCAGCCCAGCACCCCACACAAACAGGCCCTCGATAAATAGCTGGTAAATGAACGATATGAGAACAATATGAAAATCCTCGGCGCAAAGTCGAAAAGCCACTGCCTGGTTCAGACGTCAACAGGCAGGAGAGACAGAATTTTAAGTCTGGGAGATCTGGATTTGAGTCCTGGCTCTGTTCTTTCCTAGCTGGGCAACCTTAAGGAAGTAAAGTTGCCTCTCTGGTCTCCTCACCTGTTCAATCTGGGCATTAACAGTAATGGCAATCTTGAGGAGTTATTGCTTGGCCTAAAGGAGATAACAGTGAAAGTGCTTAGTGTCTACAAACGTGGGCGATGATGATTATCACGACAGCTCATAAAACCCGGGTGGAGCTTCCTCTTACAAACAAGTTCTCTCCCACCCCACCCGCAGCCCAGGGGCTGGCTCAGTGCTTTGTTCCCAGGAAGGGTATAGCCAGAGGGGCCGGCCAGGCTGGGGCAGAGGCCAGGGCGGGCTCCCACCATCTGCACCGCAGGGTCGGCCCATCTGTCCAGCAGTGGGCACACATGTGGCCTATCTGAGGGCATGAGGTCGTTGGGGTCAAGCAGGAGAAAATTGGGGGCAGATGAGGGGAAGATTCCAGCTTATTTTTAGAAAAGGGGGAAAGAGAGGAAGACAGGAAGGCCCTTGTTCATCAGCGTTTCCACCATGTGGACGGCAGGCGGGAGCACAGGCGGACAGCCAGGCCAGGGCTAGAGACAAAGGTACGTCCACATCTGTGACTGCTGCCACAGGCACTCTGTATGGCCATCTCCACAGCCCATCCCTGGCCCCATCTCCACAGCCCAACCCGGCACACTGCCCCTTGGGGGATCTCTCTCTTCCCAGACAAAACTGAATTAAAATGGTAAATCATATCAATTTTTAAAATTAATTTTTTAAAGCCTCATAAAGATAATATACCTGAACTGAGATTATAAATTCCATCCTTCCAACATGCACGAAACACCTACTGTGTGCTATTTCTGTGTCAGGCCCTGCAAACAAAATTAATAATTTTCACAAGGTCTAGTTGGTGGCAGAGTCCCTCATTCCAGTAGGAAGGAAGGATTGAGAATTCCATGAAAGCGCCCATCTTCCCAGCTGTGTTCCCAGAGCCTGGCACACAGGCAGCCCTCAGCGAGTACCTGTGGAGTCAGGAGCAACCGTCTGACCTGAGGCAGGCGGAGGGTGGTATGAGAAGCCAAGCACAGAGCAGTAGGGACCTGAACGAAGTACCAGCTGTGTGATCTAGGAAAGCTTCCCAGAAGAGGTGGCAACTGTGGGCTTTGAAGGCTGGGGAGAGGGGATGGAAAGGGTACAGTATGAGCATAATATAGGAGGCCGGGAAGTCTAAACCGTGCAGGGGGCACACAAGGGAAAGAAGGGGATACCAAGCCCCCACACATCCAGCCTCAGAGGTGCACAGCCCCACCCTGGGGGTGCAGCATCTCACCTGCAGATCTGCCTGTACCCAGTGGGAACTCTTACAATGTGGACCCTGGGACCCTGAAGGAGACTGCACCAGTCCAGAGGTGCTGAGTCAGCAGGACCGCATGTGGGCTTAAGGAAGGATGCGCTGCAGCGTAGAGAGCTTAAGGGGTGGAATGTGGCGGCAGCAAGGCGAATGGGCCCTCCCACACAGGGCCTGGCCCCAAGTAGGGCTTGTCACACAGCAGCCCACAAGAAGCGAAGTTCCCTCCTCCCCATCTTCCCTGGGGTTCCCAGGTCCTGAAGCTTCTCTGGGTTAACCTGCCCTGTGTTCCAAGAGGTAGGATAAGGGTGGGATTAAGATGGTGACTCTGGAGGCAGATTGCTGAGATGTGAACCCTGGCTCTTTCCCTTCCGGGCTGTGTGGTTTAGGGCCAGTTGCTTTACCTCTCTGTGCTTCAGTTTCTTTGCAACAAGGGTACAGCTATAAACTATAAATTTTTTGTGACAATGTATCAATACTTATAAAGTACTTAGCACTGTGCCTGGCACTCAGCATTAGCCTTATCATTGACAACCTGCAGCAGGCTGTGAGCAGCTGGGGTGCAGCTGGTCCTGAAGAGTGGGCTGAGCGTGCACAGCACTCTCCAGCAGGACCCTTGGTGGAGGACAGAGCAGCAGAGCATGGTGGGCTTGTGTCCGTGCACAGGCCAAGCTAGGCCAGAGGAAGCAGGAGGCCTGCTCCTTGCTAGTAGCACCAGCCTAAGGCTAGCCATCGCCAGGCCTCCCTATGGTTCCCATGGGCATCTTTGGAAAGAAGCTCAAAAATGACAGGAATTTTCCAAATCACCTGTTTTTCCATTCCCGGATCCCTTTAACCCCATTCTCAAAATCTTTTTTTTTTATTGTTTGGGATTCACTGAGGGTACAAAGAATTAGTTACACTGATTGCATTTGTTAGGTAAAGTCCCTCTTATAATTGTGCATTCTCGAACTCTTTGATAGAACTTTGAAATGTGCCAAGTACAAGGTGAATGTCTAGAGACCCCAGATAGGACTGTAAATCCCAAGCCTGGGGTGCAGCACACCTACCAGAGCTGCCAGAGGAAGGGTGCGAGAGTCTGGGCTCACGTGTGCAAACACGTGCACACATGAGCATGCGTGTCCCTGACAAAAGCATGCCTGGACAGACACAGGTGCCGACATGCACACCAAGGGACTGTATTAACACATGTGGTTGTGGCCCTGCACCTAAGTGTGGTTGTGTGCACGTGTCAGTGTACATGTGGTGCACCTACAGGGGTGGGTTCCCATGTGAACAGCAGCCTGGCTACCAGAGGCACAAGAGGTGACAAAGTATGCATTTAGCAGCCTGGCACATGGTAGGTGCTCATCAACTATGATTCCTATGTCCATTCACATAACTGGGTAAATGCGCTGACCACCCCTGTCCACATGGAGGGTTTGGCTGTGTGGGATTCCCACACTGGTGCTCCTTGAGAGTCCATAGGAATCCCAGCCTAGGGGCAGCTGAAAGCTGGAAGGCAAATCCTGCCTGCTACCCAAGGATCCTTCTTCTCCAGATCATCCCAGGAGGGGTCCAGAGCCCTGTCGAGCTTCTAGCCCTCGTCTTACAACAATTAAACGGGTGTCTGTTCCTCTCTGGTCCTCAGTTCCCCACCGCCTTGTCAGGAGGTGCAGTCTAGGGGATCTCTGAGGGGCTCCCACTCTAAAGACCCCTGGCTCCACAGGGGAAGCAGCTGCCACTGCACAGGGCATGGAGGGGAGCACTGTGCTTCCCAGCCGCCGGACACTGCCCCATGGTTTATGTCAAATTGGCAGCCCCAGTCCTGCTTTCCTCCCGGGCAGAGCTGCCTTCAACGGACCTTCAGAGTGGTGGCCTGTCCAGCCGCTGTGTTTACAGTGCTCAGACGCCACCAGGAACCTGATCCAGGCATACCAGGGTGGGCAGCCCCACTGGGCCCAGGCCGTGTCCACATTCATTTCCTGGAGACTGAACACGGCTGGCCCGCCCACCTTGCTGAGTCCAGCTGCCTGACCACCCTCCCACGGAGGGCCCAGCTCTTGCAGGCAGGCACTTTGGATGGCTGCAGATGGCGCCAGGGCCCAGCAAGCCAGCAGCAGGGTTGGGTGGGGGTGTAAAGGGAGAGAGGAGGGGGCATCCCCTCTCCACACATGTTCTCGCCATTCCCCCTGGAGAGGGTGCTCTCCTGCCCACCCTGTCCAGGCACCGTGCCTTGTGCCTTGCTTACTGACTAGTTAGTTCACTCCCTTGCTCCATCAGATCAAGAGTCAGCAAACCATGTGCCTCACCTCCTGTGAGCTAAGATTGCTTATTAAGTATTTAAATGTTTGGGGGGGAATCAGAAGAAGAATATTTTGAGACATGTGAAAATTATATGAAATTTAAATTTCAGTGTCCACAAATAAAGTTTTATTGGAACACAGCCATACTCACTCATATTTATGTATTATCCGAGGCTCCTATTGTGCTACAATGGCACAGTTAAATAACTGCGACAGAGACCATATGGCCTGCAAATAAGTACTATCTGGCCCATTACAGAAAACATTTGCTAACCTCTGATCTAAATCCCTCACAATTTAGTATAAATCTCAGGTCTCCAGCATGGAAACCCACATAGGAACAAGGGGATGCAAGAAATGTCACTTTCTTTGCTACCTATAACTTAATTTCTTATTTCAAGTTTTGGGAATCGTTCACATTTCTAGAACCTTCTGTGGTGTCAGATGTGAGGTACAGGCAGGGCAGGGCACCTAGGCCCTGAGCATCAGCCCACCCTGATTATTCCTGAGACGCCCCCACCTGACCCTGCACGCCTGGCCGCCTCAGCCATCAATACGGCAGCATCTCCTGGATGCTCCCCATCCCGGAGCTCCTGTCACTTCTTCAGCGAGGCCTCTCCTCTCCTCCCCTTTATCTTCCTTGGGACGTTCGGTTTAACTTTCTTCTCCCCTTTATTCCCTTCCTAAATACTCTCAATTGTAAAAGTTCAGAGATCTGGAGAACAAAGGCCAGAAGGGTTTGCAGCCTCTCTGTCCAGCCCTGTCACCTATCTCCCCCGGGGCAGTGAGCACAGATCCAGAGGCCTGGGAGGAAGGACACATAGACTGGACAGGGACCAAACTCCAGGTTCAGCCATTCAGATGCACATTCATTCACACTCTACTCCACGGCCTCCAAGAGTTTGTTCAGGCCTTCCCCACTCACTCAGCCAGCCATTCCAGAGGGACACCAGCGGAAGGCAGGGCACAGTCCAGGGCAGTGGCTGCAGTAACTGCTTAACAAGTGGCTCTCCAAAAGGACAACTGTCCTTATTTATAGCACTTGCTGATTTCTGTGATGTAAATACACCCACCACGGCCGATTTCAAGCAACCCACTGAATGCAGAGCTGGGAAGAGATGCTTACCATCAACTCTGAGAGAAGGTGGGTGCCAACTCCAGCACACGGTTGCTCCTGGGGGAGTCAGACACACACATGACATCACACACAGCAAGTAGGTGTGAAATGAGGAAAGGACAGGTGCAGTTGGAGCACAGAAGAAGAGCACCAGACCTGGCTTGGAGGTCCATCCTGGAGGGCTTCACAGAGGAGGTGGCATTAGAATTAGAGGAAGAATAGGAGTTTTCTGGGCAAAGATGGAAGGAAGGGTCTTCCTACCAGCTCACCAAACCTGTCCCTCCTTTCTTTGTACTCCTGTGTAACCTCCCCAGTCTGACCCACATTTTTATGTCCAGTTTGGACATCTCTTTTCTACAGAGTCTTCACAGATGCCTAAAGTCAGAAAGCATCTGCATGGGCCACGAAAGGTTGTGGAGGGAGTGGCTCGAGTGTGCGTGACAGTCCCAGCCTGTGAGGGACTGTGCTATTGCTCCTGGTTATTCACCACCCCTTTCTGGGCAGGAGGATTCTACATCCCCTCCCAAGGCCCGTGTCGCTTGCAGGGCCTCTTATGGGTAGAGTTTATGTCAACTTAGCCTTGTCCCTTGCTTTGGCTAAAGAAAGGTAAGTGAAAGGGACAGTAAGAGCTGTTGTGTGGTTCAGCCATTTCTCCTTTTGCTCTCTTCCCTGAGTATGTCACGTCCAAAATAGGGACAGCTGCTTCCTAAGGATCTCGGAATAAAGAGGATGCATGGAACAGAGCCACAGTCAACCCACAGCCACCGCAGACAGAATGTCATGTGGGCGAGAAGTAAACTTTTGTTATTGTAAAACCTCTATTTGGGGCATGTCATGGCAAATCTATTACCACAGCATAACCTAGAAAAAAAAAAAACTAATACTCAGCCCATCCCCATCCAGAACTGGCACATACCCAGCACGCCCTTGGTGACACACAGAGACTCCATGTCTCCCCAAGTCTTGAGCAGTGGTTTATGCAACCCAGGCTGATGAAGCAAGCCTGGGGTCTTGACATGTTCAAAATTCTCCACAGGTCTGTCACCCCTCGGTCTTGGGGAAGAAGCCCAGGATTGAGGGGTGATCTTAGAACTGTCAGTGGTTCTCCAGTTCAATTCTCCCCAGCTGACAGCAGCTATTTATATGTGTTTCTTTTGGCACCAAAAACATGCTATCAATCTCAAATCCAATATCACTGCAGGCATTGAAAATGCTCTCTTCTTTGAGAAACAGGCCAAATTCAAGGAATCTTCTGTGTAAGAGAGGAGTCAGGGGGAGGTCGACAGGAAGTACATGCTGTGCTAGGTCCAATGCCTGGGACAAAAGTGAGTCAGACCCAGCCGCTGCCCTCAGGGAGCTCCCAGGCTGCTAAAACTGACAGACACATGAACAAATAAATACATAGAATTGAGTGTGTGCTCACCTGTTTTACAAAGTGCTATCACAGCGGTTCTCAACCTGTGGGTCAGTTCTCAACCTGTGGGTCGTGACCCACAGGAACTGTATTAAAAGGCCACAGCATTAGGAAGGTTGAGAACCACTGTGCTAGGGAATTGCAGGGGAGGCCCTGAACTCTACCTAGAAAGCCAGAAATCTTTCTGGTTAAGAGACAAAGAGATGGATGGTGGATGATGGTGGAAAGATAAGGGAAGGAAGGTAGAAGGAAGGAGCCAAAATGAAATCTGCCTGGAAGGGTCAGAGGACCTTTCCAAAGAATATCTGAATCAGACCAGAAAAAATAAGAACATTTCCAGGAAAAGAATATGAACAAAAGAGATGATGCTCCAGATGGACAGAATAGCTCATATGAAGACAGGAAGGAGGAGGCGGAGCAAGATGGCTGCCGAGTAACAGCTTCCTTGCATCTGGGCACCGTGAGTCTGGGGAGATAGGACTCCAGGCATCTCTGGCTGGTAGGATCTGCCTATCATCACCCCTGTGAGGATACAGGGAGTCAGCGAGAGACTTCTGGACCCCAAGAGGAGGACTAAAACAGTGGAAAAACGGCAAGTGGTCACGTGTGTTCAATCCGTCTAAACCCGCCAGCAACTGTAAGTTCAGTAGCAGCGAGACTGCAAACCGGAAAGGCCTTACCTGTAAACTGTTTTGGTGTCCTTCAACTTGGCACTCAGTTGAACTGCCTTGGAGAGAGCCTGAGTGGGAGTGCAGAGACCTTTGGCCGTTGTCTAGGGCCCCAGTCTCAGCCGCTGAGCCAGACGGAGCTAATGGTGTTTGGCTATGGGTCACAGGGAGCCATTGTGAGCGATCTGCCCCGGCAAGCTCCACTCTCAGGGTCTCAGAGCTAAAATCGGGTGGGAGCTGGTAACCCAGTGACCAAGTAGCCTAAGGGTGGGGTCTGAGCCGCCTTGCAGCCCTAACCCTCAGGGGCAGAGTGAGACCAGTTTTGGCACACTGGGTAAGTGGATAGCCACTTCAGCAGTGATTCCAGCTACAAGCACTTTCCTGGGAAAGCTTCTGCTCAGCAAGTTTACAAGTTCAAAGTGCCTTTTAAGTGGGCTGAAAAGAGATTTAGGGTGTCTACCTGCTGGGGTTTGAGAAATTAGCAGCCTCCAGTCGTATCAGAACTATGATTAACATCTCATACCCCAGAAGACCACGTGTTGCCAGATAATATTCAATACCATATACATATGGTATTGTATTTGTTTTTGGTTGTGGTTTTTTTTTTTTTTTTTTGGTTTGGTTGTTTTTTTTGTTTATTTTGATGTTGTTGATGTTGTTTTGCTTTTTAATTTCAACCTTTTCCTTACAGATCCTTTTTCTTTCTCAATTTTTCTAGTTTAATTATAATTTCCCATTGCTGCCTTTTTCAATAACTAGAACTTCATTTTTGCTAGTGTTTCTACTGCTATTATTTGGTTTTTCACCCAATTTTATCCCGTAAAGTTTTCTGTTTGCTTGTTTTGGTTTGATTTATAGCATTTTTGTCTTTCCTCTCTACTTGGTGGAGGTGGGGTACTGTGTCTGATCAGGTTAGCAAAGAGCTGCTGACCTCAAGGGAACCACCCAACTGGGCACCCCCAGAAGGTGGGGTTTTTTTAAGGTTGTGTCAAACTACCCTACTGTAGACCTATATTGCTCTGTCTCCCTCTTTCTGTGCCTCTCTTCTTTTTGTCAATATTCCTTTTACCCACCCCCTCTCCTTTCTCTATTTTTCTTATCACTCGGTCCTCCTTTCTTTCATCCCTTTTTTGCTCTTCAACCTTCTCACACTTCTGGTCCTGTAACCCTTAGTCCACAGGCACGAGAACTTAAAGAGCAAGAGGAAGTGAAAGGAAAATTAGGGCAAGGAAACAGATAAAAGAAATCACTCATGAGGAAGAATCAGCAGAAAACTCCAGGCAACATAAAGAACCAGTCCAGAACAACCCCACCAAGTGACCATGAGGTAGCTACTGCAGACGATTCCATCTATAAAGAAATGTTAGGAATGACAGAAAGGGAATTTAGAATACACATGTTGAAAACAATGAAAGAAATGATGGAAACAATGAAGGAAACTGCTAATAAAGTGGAAAATAACCAAAAGGAAATCCAAAAACAGAATCAAATAAGAGATAAACGATATGAAGAATATAAAAAGGATATAGCAGAGCTGAAGGAACTGAAACAGTCATTTGGGGAACTTAAAGATGCAATGGAAAGTATCAGCAACAGGTTAGACCATGCAGAAGAAAGAATTTCAGAGGGAGAAGACAAAGTTCTTGAGATAACTCAGATAGTAAAAGAGGAAGAAAAGAAGAGAGAAAAAGCAGAACGTTCACTGTCAGAATTATGGGACTTTATGAAGTGTTCCAACATACGAGTTATAGGAATCCCAGAAGGGGAAGAAGAATGCCCCAGAGGAATGGAAGCCATACTAGAGAAAATTATAAAAGAAAATTTCCCAAATATCACCAAAGATTCTGACACACTACTTTCAGAGGGATATCAGAACCCAGGTTGCCTCAACTCTAACCGAGCTTCTCCAAGACACATTGTGATGAACCTGTCCAAAGTCAAGACAAAAGAAAAGATTCTGCAAGTGCCAGTTGACCTACAGGGGCAAATCCATCAGAGTGACCGCAGACTTCTCTAATGAAACTTTCCAAGCAAGAAGACAATAGTCATCTACCTTTAATCTACTTAAACAGAACAATTTCCAGCCCAGAATTCTGTACCCTGCTAAGCTAAGCTTAAAAATTGATGGAGAAATCAAATCATTTATGGATATACAAACATTGAGGAAATTCGCCACAACAAGACCAGCTCTACAGGAAATACTTCAACCTGTTCTGCACACTGACCACCACAATGGATCAGCAGCAAAGTAAGAACTCAGAAATTAAAGGACAGAACCTAACCTCCACACTGATGCAAAAGATAAAACTAAGCAATGGACTCTCACAAAATAAGACGAATAGGATACTACCACACTTATCACTTATCTCAATAAATGTTAATGGCTTGAATTCCCCACTGAAGAGACATAGATTGGCTGACTGGATTAAAAAACACAAGCCATCATTTGCTGTCTGCAAGAAACACACCTGCTTCAAAAGACAAATTAAAGCTCTGAGTCAAGGGTTGGAAGACAATTTTTCAGGCAAATGAAATTCAGAGGAAAAGAGGAGTTGCAATCTTATTTTCAAATACATGTAGATTTAAAGCAACTAAAGTCAAAAAAGACAAAGATGGTCACTTTATATTGGTCAAGGGAAAACTACAACAAGAAGACATTTCAATTCTAAATATTTATGCACCCAATTTAAATGCTCCCAGATTCTTGAAACACACCTTACTCAGTCTGAGCAATATGATATCTGATAACACCATAATAACAGGGGACTTTAACACTCCTCTTACAGAGCTGGACAGATCCTCTAAACAGAAATTAAACAAAGATATAAGAGATTTAAATGAGACCCTAGAACAACTGTGCTTGATAGACGCATATAGAACACTCCACCCAAAGATAAAGAATATACATTCTTCTCATCACCTCATGGAACATTCTCCAAAATTGATCATATCCTGGGACACAAAACAAATATCAACAGAATCAAAAGAATTGAAATTTTACCTTGTATCTTCTCAGACCATAAGGCGCTAAAGGTGGAACTCAACTCTAACAAAAATGCTCGACCCCACCCAAAGGCATGGAAATGAAACAATCTTCTGTTGAATAACAGATGGGTGCAGGAAGAAATAAAACAGGAAATCATTAACTTCCTTGAGCATAACAACAATGAAGACACAAGCTACCAAAACCTGTGGGATATTGCAAAAGCTGTTTTGAGAGGAAAATTCACCACTTTAGATGCCTGCATTCGAAAAACAGAAAGAGAGCACATCAACAATCTCACAAGCCATCTTATGGAATTGGAAAAAGAAGAACAATCTAAGCCTAAACTCAGTAGAAGAAAAGAAATATCCAAAATCAAATCAGAGATCAATGAATTGAAAACAAAAGAATCATTCAGAAAATTAATGAAACAAGGAGTTGGTTTTTTGAAAAAATAAATAAAATAGATAAACCATTGGCCAGACTAAAGAGGAATAGAAAAGTAAAATCTCTAGTAACCTCAATCAGAAATGATAAAGGGGAAATAACAACTCATCCCACAGAGATACAAGAGATCATCTCTGAATACTACCAGAAACTCTATGCCCAGAAATTTGACAATGTGAAGGAAATGGATCAATATTTGGAATCACACCCTCTCCCTAGACTCAGCCAGGAAGAAATAGAGCTCCTGAACAGACCAATTTCAAGCACTGAGATCAAAGAAACAATAAAAAAATCTTCCAACTAAAAAATGCCCTGGTCCAGATGGCTTCACTCCAGAATTCTATCAAACCTTCAAGGAAGAGCTTATTCCTGTACTGCAGAAATTATTCCAAAAAATTGAGGAAGAAGGAATCTTCCCCAACACATTCTATGAAACAAACATCAACCTGATACCAAAACCAGGAAAAGACCCAACCAAAAAGGAGAATTTCAGACCAATCTCACTCATGAATATAGATGCAAAAATTCTCAACAAAATCCTAGCCAATAGATTACAGCCTATCATCAAAAAAGTCATTCATCATGATCAAGTAGGCTTCATCCCAGGGATGCAAGGCTGGTTTAACATGCGCAAGTCCATAAACGTTATCCACCATATTAACAGAGGCAAAAATAAAGATCACATGATCCTCTCAATAGATGCAGAAAAAGCATTTGATAAAATCCAGCATCCTTTTCTAATTAGAACGCTAAAGAGTATAGGCATAGGTGGCACATTTCTAAAACTGACTGAAGCTATCTATGACAAACCCACAGACAATATTTTACTGAATGGAGTAAAACTAAAAGCTTTTCCTCTTAGAACTGGAACCAGACAAGGTTGTCCTCTGTCACCTTTACTATTCAACATAGTGCTGGAAGTTCTAGCCAATACAATTAGGCAAGACAAGGAAATAAAGGGAATCCAAATGGGAGCAGAGGAGGTCAAACTCTCCCTCTTTGCTGACGACATGATCTTATACTTAGAGAACCCCAAAGACTAAACCACAAGACTCTTAGAAGTCTTCAAAAAATACAGTAATGTTTCAGGATATAAAATCAATGTCCACAAGTCCGTAGCCTTTGTATACACCACTAACAGTCAAGATGAGAAGCTAATTAAGGACACAACTCCTTTCACCATAGTTTCAAAGAAAATGAAATACCTAGGAATATACCTAACGAAGGAGGTGAAGGACCTCTATAAAGAAAACTATGAAATTCTCAGAAAGGAAATAGCAGAGTATATTAACAAATGGAAGAACATACCATGCTCATGGACGGGAAGAATCAACATTGTTAAAATGTCTATACTTCCCAAAGCAATCTACCTATTCAATGCCATTCCTATCAAAATACCAACATCGTACTTTCAAGATTTGGAAAAAATGATTCTGCATTTTGTATGGAACCGGAAAAAAACCCGTATAGCTAAGGCACTTCTTAGTAATAAAAATAAAGCTGGGGGCATCAGCATACCAGATTTTAGTCTGTACTACAAAGCCATAGTGCTCAAGACAGCATGGTACTGGCACAAAAACAGAGACATAGACACTTGGAATCGAATTGAAAACCAAGAAATGAAACTAACATCTTACAACCACCTAATCTTCAATAAACCAAACAAGAACATACCTTGGGGGAAAGACTCCCTATTCAATAAATGGTGTTGGGAGAACTGGATGTCTACATGTAAAAGACTGAAACTGGACCCACACCTTTCCCCACTCACAAAAATTGATTCAAGATGGATAAAGGACTTAAATTTAAGGCATGAAACAATAAAAATCCTCCAAGAAAGCATAGGAAAAACACTGGAAGATATTGGCCTGGGGAAAGACTTCATGAAGAAGACTGCCATGGCAATTGCAACAACAACAAAAATAAACAAATGGGACTTCATTAAACTGAAAAGCTTCTGTACAGCTAAGGAGACAATAACCAAAACAAAGAGACAACCTACACAATGGGAAAGGACATTTGCATATTTTCAATCAGACAAAAGCTTGATAAGTAGGATCTATAGAGAACTCAAATTAATCCACATGAAAAAAGCCAACAATCCCATATATCAATGGGCAAGAGACATGAATAGAACTTTCTCTAAAGATGACAGACGAATGGCTAACAAACACATGAAAAAATATTCAACATCTCTATATATTAGAGAAATGCAAATCAAAACAACCCTGAGATATCATCTAACCCCAGTGAGAATGGCCCACATCACAAAATCTCAAAACTGCAGATGCTGGCGTGGATGTGGAGAGAAGGGAACACTTTTACACTGCTGGTGGGACTGCAAACTAGTACAATCTTTCTGGAAGGAAGTATGGAGAAACCTCAAAGCACTCAAGCTAGACCTCCCATTGGATCCTGCAATCCCATTACTGGGCATCTACCCGGAAGGAAAAAAATCCTTTTATCATAAGGACACTTGTACTAGACTGTTTATTGCAGCTCAATTTACAATCGCCAAAATGTGGAAACAGCCTAAATGCCCACCAACCCAGGAATGGATTAACAAGCTGTGGTATATGTATACCATGGAATACTATTCAGCCATTAAAAAAAATGGAGACTTTACATCCTTCATATTAACCTGGATGGAAGTGGAAGACATTATTCTTCCACTTGTAAAGCATCACAAGAATGGAGAAGCATGAATCCTATGTACTCAATTTTGATATGAGGACAATTAATGACAATTAAGGTTATGGGGGGGGGAAGCAGAAAGAGGGACGGAGGGAGGGGGTGGGGCCTTGGTGTGTGTCACACTTTATGGGGGCAAGACATGATTGCAAGAGGGACTTTACCTAACAATTGCAATCAGTGTAACCTGGCTTATTGTACCTTCAATGAATCCCCAACAATAAAAAAAAAAAAAGAAGACAGCAAGGAATGAAGGCTCACTGATCTAGGGAGAGGGGAAGGCAAGAAATGCAAAGAGCCACAGTGGCACACTGGAAAGAGAAGTGCTTATGCAGTCAGACGGATTGTGTTCTCATCCAAGCATCACCACTTCTCAGCTGTGTTACCTTGTGCAAATTACTTAACCTCTCTGTGTCTGTGCTAGCAAACCCAATTGCACCCTGGGGGTGATAACCCTCTCTCACATGATAATGAAGCTCATTAGTGAGATTAATACAAGCAAAGCTCCAGGTACACTGTGATAGTACAATTATGATGGCTCCTCTGGCCTTCCCCAGGGTTTAGTTCTCCCAGGGTCTGGATATTGGCTGAGACCACAACTTCCTCCCTGTTCCAGGACTTTCCTTCACAAAGCTCCTAAGGGTCTCTCTGCTCTTCTTTCCCCTTCAACTACTCCACTTCAGCCTGTGCACATAACGGTCCCACCTGTACCAGCCAGCCCAGGAGGGTCCCCAGAACACATATCTCACGCCCTGAGGGAGACATAGGCAGCCACAGAGACAGTGCAAAGCCAAGTGGAGAGGCCAGGCAGTCCCAGACCATGCCCTGGGCTCCCACCCTTTTTATCTCTTCTCTCTTGGGCTGCAGTGGCCCTGATGCTATTCCTAGTCCTGTGCCCAGTCCCAACTCCTACTAATGTAGCTATCCCATGGGGAAATGGGAGAAGCCAAATGAGAATGAACTAGATTTTGAGACAAATCCATATAATAAATATCATGGGCACTCAGGCCAGAGCCCAGGAAAGGAAGTGATTCAGGATTTGGGAATGTCACTCAAGGCCTTTCACAATTTAGTAGATACTCCATGAGTATTTTTGGGCAAATGCATGTCTGCCTCTGCTTACCATCCCTGTAATGTCTGTCTCTGCTTACCATACACAGTCCTGCCCTCCTGTCCACAGAGCTACTGAGACTCACTGTGCCTCCAATAACTGGGCCTTTGCTCTGATTCTAGCATGCACGACCACCCCCTGCTCTTCTTTGATAAACTCTGCCTGGTCCTTCAGGATCTGGCTCAGACATCACTGTTCCTCTACATTTCCATAGCCTCCCCGCTGCCCCAGTCACGGGTCTCCCGTACTGTGCTGGCTGCATTTGGGCGCCTCCATGCATTACTGCCCCGCTCACTGACCTGTGAGCTCCTCCAAGGCAGGGGATGGGGACCCTGGCACTCAGGAAGGGGTCCAGCCTGGAGAAGGGCTCAATGAGTATCTGGTAAGTGAATACATGTGTTTTCAGGTCAGATAATCCTCAGACCGTGGATACTCCAGGAGGAAGCAGGAAGCAAGTCAGGAGCAGCAGTAACCCTCCAGGCCACTAGGAGGGTCAGATGGGAGTTGAGCCAGAACAGCGCTCAATGCCTCCTTCTCCCTCTGGTGGTCAAAGAGCATTACTGCAGCTTCCCACCGAGCTGGCTCACCCCAAGGAGCATCTGAGTCTTGGGAGAATCTGGGCTGAAATTCAAGACCACAGATACCTAGAGTATTAGAGCCAGAAGGGATTTTACATCAAAGAACTTGAACATCATGCCTGCCCCCATTTAACAGATGGAAAAATTGAAGTCCAGAGAGAGGGCTTAGACAGCCAAAGGAAATCTAGCTGGAATTAGAACCCAGATCTACCAAAGAATATGGAAATGATTTTGAGGACGGGAATGTCCAAAGTAATGGGTCTTCCAGCCCAGCTGGTCCCTAGGTTCTCTTTTATGTCTTCATCCAGACTCCAGAGCCAGGCACACACTATCACTTGTCAGGTACTTGCTAATTAACTTGTTCTGAGTCTTCTCCTGTATGCTCTGAAGGTGGGTTCGGGATCCGACTTGTCTGTACTGGTTGTGTGATTTCAGACAAGCTGCCTCCCTCTCCCTGCTATTAGTTTACTCACAACTAGAAGGTGGGACTACACTGAGAGTGGCAAATATGTTTCCTTTCAGTGCCAACTTGGACTGCCTTGTAGAGACTGTTTGAAAAGATCTGCAAGGACAGAGGAGCTTGACTGATCAGCAATGCTGTCGCAAGGGCAGGAGGCAGTTTCGCCGCCTTCAGAACATCTGGAACTATTAATGCTGTGCCAGGCTCCTGAGGGCACTAAGCCCTGACTATCCAGATTTTTCCTTTCTCCTGTCTCTACTGCAACCTTCAAAAGCAGTATCACCCTCTGTGCTAGATACAAAGTTTTCACAGGTAATCACACAAGATCTCTGTGCTTGAGAAGCTCAGAGTTTGAGGGAAGATACTTGCCCAAATTCATATGCAAACAAGTACAGATGTCCTCCATCTGAGCAACGTACTTGAGGAGAGACTTTGAAGGTCAGGCACCTGACACCTCAGGGGTGGGAACCCTCTGGATCAGCAATCCTCCCCCACTCCCGCCCCTCACATGCCATCTGGACACTGCATCACACAATGGTCCCAGTAATGTGATCTCAGGCAAGCTATTTCACCTCTCAGCCTCTCCCTTTCCTTACCGCTAACATGGCCTGGTGGGATTGCTGAGTATACAGGTAAATCGCCTGGCATGACTCTGACCTAAAGTCTTCCTCCTTCTCACAGCCTGGCTTGGCATGCTGAAGAGACACAGACATCTGTTCCTGCTGCCCAAGGACAAATCTATATGGAATTGGGTCAGAGGCAGTCCCCACCGTGTCTTCCCTCCTTAGAACTGACACAGGATACCTCCACTTGCTGTCCCATGAATGCTGACTGGCCTCGGTGCTCTGGCTCCGTCCCTTCAAAGGAGAATCCAGGTCCCCAGAGAAGGGAAGACAGGACCATGTTCTTGGAGTGTCTCCTTGTCTCCCCTGCCAGAACTGCATACTCACATTCTGATCGGCCTGACCTGGGAGCTATCCTTTTCCTCCTGGGAGAGCTCACCCCACACACCCAACCTGTACGTGCCCCCGTGCCGGTCTGAATGTTTGCTCTTCCACCTCTCCAGAATCATTAACATTCTACAGTGGAAACACAGCCAGTCACATGGTGAGCACGGCCCGCCAGCCTTGGCACTTCTCCTCTGATCCCGTTTGTTTTCCTAATATAAAACTAATATGACATAATGTATAATCTAATTTGGAAATTACCATTTGCTTGGTTGGCCCACACTGCCAGCCAATACCAACAGCAAGAGAAATTATTTAAGAATGTTTCTTTTCCTTCGGAACATGGCTGATAATTTATTTTTCCGTCAGAAGATTACTTTTCTCTTTACGACATTTCCTGCCCGTGTGATTTGCGTTAACGTTCAATAAAATGGTCTGTGCCTGATGGAGAGAGGTGAGTCAACACGACTTTCCTTGAATGAAGGACAGCATCAGTTGTGGTCAAGAATGGGCTCAGCCTGCTGCCCAGGTAGGGAGCCAGGTGCCTGGAGGCTTTGTTTTAGTGGTGAGGACTGGACAGATCTCAGAAAGTCACCTGTCCCTTGCCTTGTAAGCAAGCCCTGAAGGTTGCCTGTAGGTCCAGGGTACCCCAGGACCCACTGGCCTTTGGGGAATGAGTAATGCTCGTATGGCATTCCTGGGCAAGAGGGCTTAGCACCAGAGTGGACTGTAAGTTGAGAGTGTGCTTTACTGAAATTCAGGCTTCCAAACTGTCTACACCTGAGTCTCCACTGGAACCAAGTACATCTTCTTTGCAGCCACCAGAGAGAGAGAGAGAGAGACTCCCTCTGTGCCTCACCTACACCTTCGATGCAATGCCCTGCAGGCCAAGTCATTCCTTCATCCTTCCTTCCAGTAAGTATTACAAAGGCATAGTTGGCTCCTCAAACTAGAGTGGGTTTCAAATCCTGCTTCTGCCACTTTATAGGTCTAAGACCTCAGAAGACTTTCTTTGCCTCTGTGAGCCTCCATGTACCTTACCTGTAAAATGGGGGTAAAAGCTGTGCCAGTGTCATCAGGTTTTGTAGAGGTAAGATGTGATAAAATATGTACAAGCTTCAGGTAGCCTACCACACAGTAAGAGCCCAAGGCATTACTGTCATTATTAAGTTCTGAACAATTGTGACCCAAGCTCCTGGACTTGATGAGGGCAGTTCTGATCCCACTGAAAGGCTTGGACCTGGGAAACCAGGCTCATGCTTTGGAGTGAGTACCTTGCTCTGAGACTCAACTAATGTGATGTCTCACCACTCAGTCACTGCAGGTGCTCAGCGGCTCACCCTACAAAGGTCTGGTCACTGGCAAAAGGTATCCCGAATACTATGCAACAAGGAACACTGGATGGGGGTTGTCCCCTCCCACTATAGTCTGAGGAGGAGGGACAGAAAAAGCTTTCTTAGATCTGTTCCCCCTCTGCCCAGGACCAGAGAAACTCAAACTACGAGTTAGAGAATGTACTTACTCAAATGAGTGACGGGTCTGATTTCTTCCTTGGATGTTGCCAAACTGATGGACATTTTAGTGAAAGACAAAGAAGTTAACCATTCACTTGGCTGTGTGATGCTTGCCTGAGAATGCTGGACAGAGCAGAAGTCGCATCTCTAAGTACTTAGCCTTGTCGTTCATTTAACCGTGTTAAGTGGTTGTTTTGGTTTCCTGGTATGGAGGCAACTGGCTCTTCATGGAATTGACTGAATGTTTAGACACAGACTCTCCTGCTTGAGTGGTTGTTTGACAGACCGGAGTGGGTGTTTTGTTACTGCTTGGTGACCAGTTTGACCTGTTGCTTTTGCTCAGTTTGATTGGGCTGACTGCTTGTTTAGCTGCGGTGATTGGTGGTTTCACCATGTTGACCAGTTGTTTGGTCACAGCTGGACCCATGTGACTGGCTGTTCGAGTTGGGTAGGTGTTTTGGCATTCATTAACCGAGTTGACTGGGTTTAATTGAGCTGACTGGATGTTTGAGTGAATTAATCCAAATATTTTGACATTGTTTGAGCCTGTCGATAGGCTGTTTACAATAGCCGGGTGTGTTGCCATTACTCGCCCCAGCTGACCCATTGTTCTGGCATTGTTTGACCTAATGGCTGGTTGTTGAGTTGTTTTGGTGTTTTGGTTTCGTTTAACTCTAAAGACAGGTTGTTTAAAGTTGTTTGATCAAGCTGATTGATTGTTTCACTGAGCTGAACAATGGCTTCGGTATTATCCGACCAAGTTGATTTGTTATTTAAACTGAGTGGACATTTGAAGGCACCCATTTCTCAGGCTACGTCTGGCACTGTTTAGACCAGCTGACTGATATTAACCAAGTTGACCAGTAATTTGGGCTCCGCTTAGCCATTTCAGCTATAGTTTGGTCAACTGACTTAGCATCTGACCACATGACGCAGGCAGTTAGATAGGGCTTCCCAAGCTGACCAGGTTTCAAGCGAGTTGCTATTTGCACTTACCAACAAGCCACACTGGGGGACTCCCTCTTGGAGGAGTGGGAAATGAAAGGGGTCTGAAGCTTGCATTCAGGCAGGTGAGAACAGAAAGGCTGGCGGTAATGCAGCTGCTGCGTGCAAGCGCTCAGGAGCTGGGAGCTGGGAGACGGATGCATTTGGCAGAACACTTCAAGAATGCAACCTCTGGGTTAAGTGGTTGAAATTGGGCCCAACGGGGCTGTTTTACTGAGAATTTACAGTTGCTCATAGAACTTGCCCTGATCAAGTAAGAGGCCCTCCTGCCAAGATGGAGATTTGCTCCCCAGCCAAGGGATTCACCACCAACAAAAAAAATCTCTCTCTGCCTTTGATTAGCCCTAATCTGTGCACCTCCACGTGATGACCACACAGATGCTTATGTTTGTTCTCCCAGTGGGTGGGTGCCTCTCCCTGAAATCCACGATGGTGGGGGGTGGACTTTTTCCCGCCTTGACTTCCTGGCAGAGGCTTCACAAAGTAAGGGTCACCTACACTGATGTGAGTGGCACCACCTTGGTCCTGCTGGTGGACCATGGGAGCAGACATGTCCACATAATACCAGATACCACAGCTCTAGAGGGGAGGTGGACTGACTTACACTTTCCTTTAACACATGGGGAGACTGAGACCCAGAGAAAGAGTCTTTCTGAGCCAGGCCTTAGGACACTCCGAGTTATTAACCCTTTTCAGTGTAGACAGGTTGAAATTAGGAAGCCCTGATCAGGAAGGCAAGGGGAAGAGTCAATTCTGGAGGAAGGGAGAGGAAAGGCTGTAGCCAGGATGGGGCTAAAAGAGGAGGGCAGCTCTCTAATCCATTGTGTGACTTAATGAGAATTCCTTCGGGTGAGGACAAGAGAGCCATTGCTGCAGAAACATCCAAGGTTACAAGCATGAGTCTCAGAGGCTTAGAGGTATGCAGGACCTGGGACTCCCACCTCTGTCTGCATCAATAGGAGAAGCATCATCAGAGAAAGGGAGGTGATGGTCTCAGCAGGCTCCAGAAGGAGGTCAGGGTAAGGGTTAATGGGTGGGGAAAAAAAAAAAAAGGT
The DNA here is from genome assembly GCF_027406575.1 of Nycticebus coucang. Taxonomy (NCBI): domain Eukaryota; kingdom Metazoa; phylum Chordata; class Mammalia; order Primates; family Lorisidae; genus Nycticebus; species Nycticebus coucang. The sequence continues at coordinate 43,859,156 of NC_069801.1, read as the reverse complement.
AAGGATTAATGGGTGAATAATAAAGTGGATTACAACCAAGAAGGAAAGTTTCTCCAAGCCATGCCCTGGGAAAAACTGATGAAGAAGGGAGGGCTGTCCTCCCTAAAGAGGAGAAGGCATGAAAGATGGGGTCACTGTCTGGAAATTACAGACTTTCTGAGGGTAGGTAAGCAGATAAGCTTAAAGAGTATCAGAAAATGGAGATAAAAACAGTAGACATAGGTGGCGCCTGTGGCTCAGTGAGTAGGGCACTGGCCCCATATACCAAGGGTGGCGGGTTCGAACCTGGCCCCGGCCAAACTGCAACAAAAAAATAGCTACACCAGAGGCTGAGGCAAGAGAATCGCCTAAGCCCAAGAGCTGGAGGTTGCTGTGAGCTATGACGCCACTGCACTCTACTGAGGGCGACAAAGTAAGACTCTGTCTCTAAAAACAAAAACAAAAACAAAAAAAAGTAGTAGGCACCCAGTAGGTACTTAAAATATATTTTTGAATCAAATTACAAGGAAGCAGAGAACATGGAAGAACTTTCTGTCACAGCCTCTTGAATCAGGAGAGAGCTCTTGGTTACTAGAGGTTTGCAGACAGATTTGGGGGTAAAAAATAGTCAGAGGAGACAGAGACAGGCCTTGCTCTCTCAGACTTGTTACCTCTTTGCACACAACTATTAACGCAGCCTCGGTTGTTCTTCCTCACTCTGGCACTGGGTTCCTGAGCTTGGGCACCATTATGACCTCCAGGTTTTTTTCATACAAAAACTATGAAATACCCTACACTCAGGCTTTTCAAACCCGTGTTTTTAAACACTGCCAACTAGCTCCATGAAATTGACAGATGGAGTAGCCAAGCATTCCTGACTGAGGACAGAGCCTTGTAGTCCCTCACTGTAGACCTGTCATAGACACAGGCATTCAGACACCGAAAGGCAGTATAAATTGTTGGTTTTAAGATGCTGCCATTCATTTGGTGCTGAGCTGCCTGAGTCCGTGAGCTCACTCTGAGAAGGCAGTGGAGGTAGGCAGGAAGGGAAGTCAGAAAGACAGCTAGGGCATTAGGCCTCCCACCAGGGACTCCAAGAAAATACTGGGGGAGGGAGGATATGTGATCAGCGTCCATGGTCCCCAGAAGTCCTGGCCAAAGACAAACCATGCCACTGCACAGGGGGTCCAAGGGCCACAGCTCCCCAACCCCCAAACTTCTGCCTTCCATCAGGCACCGTAGGAAGCCAGAGCTAGAATTTGCAGGATACCAGCAGGGCCCTCCTCACACTCCTTCCTGCAGGAAGCTGCTTTTCCAAGCAGCCAGGGCCTCACCAGACCCACATGCACCAACACTACCCAGGGGCTGAGAGCAGATCAGAGGAGAGGTCAAGGTGAGGCTTACTATGGGCTCTGGTGGGAAGCACCAAGGCAGAGAAGCAACCAATTGACTGGTGGACCCCTTCCCCTTAACCTGCTGGTGACTGGGGGGAGGGGGCACCTGTCCTCACTGTCCTCCTCTTCCCAGCTCCTCAAGGAGGGAACACCAGGGCTAGGAAGGACCCTAGAAATCTTGGAGTTCTGCCCCTTCAGTTCACCAGCAGGAAGACTGAGCTCAGCAAGCCAGTGGCAAATCTGGGACTGGAGTTCCAGTGCTGTCCCCAGACCCCAGTCTCCAACCCTCTCTCTGTCCACCACACTGCGCTGCCTCTGCAAAACCCACATGTGGCGGGTCATCACCTCTAAAGCTCTAGAAACCTGAAGCTCAGCGAGGGTTTATTCATTTGCTAGGCCTGCCATGACAAGCGTTCCATACTTGGTGGCTTAACAAACAGAAATGTATTATCTGACAGTTTTGGAAACTAGAAATCCAAAATCAAGGATATGGGCATGACTGTGAACTTCTGAGGGCTGGAAGAATCTGCTCTATCCTCCCCACTAGCTTCTAAAAGTCTGCTGGCAATCTCTAGGCCTCTTGTAGAGGCGTCACCTCAATCTCTGCCTTTGTCTTCAGAGTCATCAACACCAGTCATATTGGACTAAGGCCCACCCTAATGACCTCATTTTAACGTTATTACTTCTATAAGACCTTGTCTCTAAATCCATTCTCAGGTACTGGAAGTTGGGATGTTGACATACAAATTTTGTGAAGACACAATTCAACCCATAACAGAAGGGTTCTGCAATTCCTCTCAGAACAACTCCCAGCAGGTGTGTGCATGTACACACACACACACACACACACAAGTGCGCGCGTGGGCAGTGGGAGCAGTGCTCAATCTCACAGTTTCCCTGCCTCTCACTGAGCACCCTGTCGTATGTCAGGCAGTGGGGAAGAGGATGGTTGAATTTGAGCACTGAAAAGCAGACAGGCAGCCACTGCTTCTGTTTGTGACCACAGACAAGTCACTCGCCTCTGACACGGTGTCCCAGCTGTGAAAGCAGAAATATCCCACTCCCCCTACCCCCCGCCCTGGGTGAGGACTTCAGAAGCTCATGGGTGAGAAAACACTTTGCCTGCCGAGAAGGGCAAGGAAAGAGCCAATGTAAGACACTGGTGCTGGGCTCCTCTGCTGAGCAAGCTCAGGAGACCCAATGTGGCCCTCGCCACGTGGCCTCATAATCGCCGCTTTATTCACATCCCCCCCAGGACCACCACCCTCCAATGTGGTGGACTGGATGTGGCTCACCCGCACAGTCTCACCACAGGAGCTGCTTGGTCACTATTTCTTTTCTTTTTTTTTAATTTTTAATTTTTTTATTGTTAAATCATAGCTGTGTACATTAGGGCAATCAAGGGGTACAATGTGCTGGTCGTATACAATCTGAAATATTCTCGTCAAACTGTTCAACGTAGCCTTCATGGCATTTTCTTAGTTATTGTATGTAGACATTTGCATTCTGCCTTTAGTAAGTTTCACCTGTACCCATTCTAAGATGCACCGTAGGTGTGGCCCCACCCATTACCCTCTCTCCACCAAAACCTCCCCCCTCCCTTCCCCTTCCTTGGCCCTTTCCTCATAGTCTTGTGCTCTAGTTGGGTTATAGCCTTCATGTGAAAGCTAGAATTTAGCTTCACAGTAGGGCTGGGTACATTGGATACTTTTTCTTCCATTCCTGAGCTACTTTGCTAAGAAGAATAGGTTCCAGCTCCATCCATGTAAACATGAAAAAGGTAAAGTCTCCATCTTTCTTTAAGGCTACATAATATTCCATGGTATACATTTACCACAATTGCTAGTCCATTCCTGGGTCGATGGGCACTTGGGCTTCTTCCATGACTTAGCACTTATGAATTGGGCTGCAATAAACATTCTGGTACAGATGTCTTTGTTATATTGTGATTTCTGGGTATAAACCTAGTAAAGGAATTATAGGATCGAATGGCAGGTCTATTTTTAGGTTTCTAAGTAATCTCCAAACATCCTCCCAGAAAAAATGTATTAGTGTGCATTCCCACCAGCAGTGTAGAAGTGTGCCCTTTTCTCCACATCCACACCAACATCTCTGGTTTGGGGATTTTGTTATGTGGGCTACTCTTACTGGGGTTAGGTGATATCTCAGAGTAGTTTTGCTTTGCATTTCTCTGACGATTAAGGATGATGAGCTTTTTTTCATGTGCCTGTAGATCGTGTGTCTGTCTTCTTTAGAGAAGTTTCTCTTCAAGTCCCTTGACCACCCTGAGATGGGATCACATGTTCTTTGCTTGCTAATATGTTTGAGTTCTCTGTGGATTCTGGTTATTAGATCTTTATCGGATTTATAACCTGCAAATATTTTCTCCCATTCTGAGGGCTGTCTGCTTGCTTTACTTACTATGTTCTTGGCTGTGCAGAAGCTTTTTAATTTGATCAGGTCCCAGTAGTGTATTTTTGATACTGTTTCAATTGCCTGGGGAGTCCTCTTCATAAAATATTCACCCAGGCTGATTCCTTCAAGAGTTTTCCCTGCACTTTCTTCAAGTATTTTTATAGTTTCATGTCTTAAGTTTAAATCTTTTATCCAGTGAGTGTCTATCTTAGTTAATGGTGAAAGGTGTGGGTCCAATTTCAATCTTCTACAGGTTGCCAGCCAGTTCACCCAGCACCATTTGTTAAATAGGGAATCTTTTCCTCACTGAATGTTTTTCATTGGTTTGTCAAAGATCAAATAACGGTAAGTAGCTGGATTCATCTCTTGGTTGTCTATTCTGTTCCAGACATCTACTTCTCTGTTTTTGTGCCAATACCATGCTGTTTTGATCACTATCAATTTATAGTATAGTCTCAGGTCTAGTAGTGTGATTCCTTCTGCTGTGTTTTTATTGCTGAGTAATGTTTTGGCTATTTGAGGTTTTTTTCTGATTCCATATAAAATGAAGTATTATTTTTTCAAGATCTTTAAAATATGACAATGGACTTTAATAGGAATTGCATTAAAATTATATATTGCTTTGGGTAGTATAGGCATTTTAACAATGTTAATTCTTCCCAGCCATGAGCATGGTATGTTTTTCCATTTGTTAATATCTTCAGCTATTTCTTTTCTTAAAGTTTCATAGTTCTCTTTGTAGAGATCTTTCATGTCCTTTGTTAGGTATACTCCCAAATATTTCATCTTCTTTGGCACTACTGTGAAAGGAATAGAGTCCTTTTCTGTTTTTTCAGCTTGGTTATTATTGGTGTATATAAAGGCTACAGATTTATGGGTGTTGATTTTGTAGCCTGAAATATTACTGTATTCCTTGATCACTTCTATAAGTTATGTAGTAGAATCCCTAGTGTTTTCCACATACACGATCATATCATCTGCGAAGAGTGAAAGTTTGATCTCTTCTGACCCTATGTGGATACCCTTGATCACCTTTTCTTCCCTAATTGCAATGGCTAAAACTTCCATTACAATGTGAAAGAGCAATGTAGACAATGGCAACCTTGCTTGGTTCCTGATCTAAGTGGAAATGATTTCACTTTAACTCCATTCAATACAATGTTGGCTGTCAGTTTGCTATAGATGGCCTCTATTACTTTAAGAAATTTCCCTTCTATACCAATTTTCTTAAGTGTTCTGATCATGAAGGGATACTGAATATTATCAAAAGCTTTTTCTGCATCAATTGAAAGAATCATATGCTCCTTATTTTTTAGTTTGTTTATGTGCTGAATTACATTTATAGATTTACATATATTGAACCAGCCTTGAGACCCTGGGATAAATCCCACTTGGTTGTGGTGTATAATTTTTTTGGTGTGTTGTTGGATTCTCTTTGTTAGGATCTTATTGAGTATTTTAGCATCTATATTCATTAGTGATATTGGTCTATAATTTTCTTTTCTTGTTGGGTCTTTCCCTGGTTTGGGGATCAAGGTGATGTTTGCTTCATAAAATGTGTTGGGTAATATTCCTTCTTTTTCTACATTTTGGAAGAGGTTTGGTAATATAGGTACTAGTTCTTCTTTAAAGGTTTGGTAGAATTCTGACATAAAGCCATCTGGTCGTGGGCTTTTCTTTTTAGGGAGATTTTGTATAGTTGATGCAATTTCAGAACTTGATACAGGCCTGTTCAACATTTCCACTTCATTCTGGCTGAGTCTTGGTAGGTGGTGTACTTCCAGTTATTGGTTGATTTCTTTCAGATTTTCATATTTATGAAAGTAGAGTTTCTTGTAGTATTCGTTAAGGATTTTTTGAATTTCTGAGGGGTCTGTTGTTATTTCATCACTACCATTTCTTATTGATGAAATTAGAGATTTTACTCTTTTTTTCCTGGTTAGGTTGGCCAAAGGTTTATCTATTTTATTGATCTGTTCAAAAAAACAACTTTTGGATTTATTGATCTGTTGTATAACTCTTTTGTTTTCAATTTCATTTAATTCTGCACTGATTTTGGTTATTTCTTTTCTTCTGCTGGGTTTGGGGTTGGAGTGTTCTTCCTTCTCCAGTTGCTTGAGATGTCCCATTAAGTTATTAACTTCCTCTCTTTCCGTTTTCTTGAGGAAGGCTTGCAGTGCTATAAATTTCCCTCTTAAGACTGCCTTTGCAGTATCCCAGAGGTTCTGGTAATTCGTGTCTTGATTTTTGTTTTGTTCCAAAAATTTGGTGATTTCCTTCTTAATCTCGTCTATAACCCATCTATCCTTCAGCATAAGGTTATTTAGTGTCCATGTTTTTGTATGGGTATGCAGGTTCCTGTTGTTATTGAGTTCAACTTTCATTCCAGGATGGTCTGAGAAGATGCAAGGAATAATTTCTATTTTTTTAAATTTGCTGAGGTTAGATTTGTGACCTAGGATGTGGTCAATTTTGGAGTATGTTCCGGGGGCTGATGCGAAGAATGTGTATTCAGTTTTGTTGAAATGAAATGTTCTGTAGATATCTGTTCAGTCCAGATGTTGAATGGTTAAGTTTAAATCTAAAATTTCTTTGCTTAGCTTCTTTTTGGAGGATCTATCCAGCACTGCTAAAGGGGTGTTAAAATCTCCATCTACTATGGAACTGGAGGAAATCAAGTTGCTCATGTCTGTTAGAGTTTCTCTTATAAATTGAGGTGCATTCTGGTTGGATGCCTAAATATTAATAATTGAAATCTCATCATATTGAGTATTACCTTTAACAAATATGAAGTATCCATCCTTATCCTTCCTTATTTTGGTTGATATAAAGCTGATTGCATCTGCGAATAGGATTGGCATGCCTGCTTTTTTTTCTGCTTTCCATTTGCCTGGAGTATAGATGACCACCCCTTCACCTTGAGTCTATATTTGTCTTTTAATGTAAGATGCGATTCTTGTATGCAGCAGATATCTGGCTTGAGTTTTTGTATCCAGTCAGCCAACCTGTGCCTCTTTAGAGGACAATTTAAACCATTCACTTTAACTGAGAATATTGATAAGCCTTTAGAGAGTCCGGTGGACATTTTTAATCCTTTTGTGACTGTGGAAATTGAAATTTGATCAAAATTTTCTGGGTGGGTTTACTTTTGTGGTGGAGGATTACGCTGGTCTTTATGGAGGATAGGTCTGAGAATATCCTAGAGAGCTGGTTTAGTTATGGCAAATTTATTCAACATGTTAATGTCATTGAAGTATTTAATTTCTCCACCATAAATGAAACTCAGTTTAGCTGGGTACAGGATCCTGGGTTGAAAGTTATTTTGTTTTAGGAGATTAAAAGTCGATGACCATCCTCTTCTAGATTGAAAGGTTTCAGCAGAGAGATCTGCAGTTATTCTAATATTCTTGCCCTTGTAGGTGATGGTTTTCTTTCATCTGACTGCTTTCAGAATTTTCTCCTTCATATTAACTTTAGTGAAATTGATTATGATGTGTTTGGGGGATATCTTATTTGGGTTGAGTCATGCTGGAGTTCTGAAACTGCTATCTGAATTTCAGAATTTCTTGGCATATCTGGAAAGTTCTCCTTCATAATCTCATGGAGAAGAGACTCTGTGCCTTGTGAAGCCACTTCGTCATTTTCGGGGATCCCTATAAGATGAATATTGATTTTCTTCTAATTATCCCAGAGCTCTCTGAGAGAATGATCTGTTTTTGCCCTCCATTTCTCTTCCTCTTTGAGAGTTTGGGAGCATTCGAAAGCTTTGTCTTCAATCTCAGAAATCCTTACTTCTGCTTGCTCCATTCTGTTATTGAGGGATTCTACTGTATTTCTCAGATCTTTGAGGGCTGCAACTTCTTGTCTCAATGTGTCAAAATCTTTGGTCATTTGGTCTTTGAATTCGTTGAATTCTTGAGATATTTTTGGGTTACTGCTTGGAATTCTAATTCGATCTTATTTGCTATCCAAATTCTGAATTCAATTTCTGACATCTCAGCTATTTGTTTGTGCATGGGATTTTGTGCTGTGTCTGCCCCATTGATCCTTGGGGGAGTTGATCTACTCTGATTATTCATATTGCCAGAGTTTTTCTGTTGATTTCTCCTCATGATTGTTTTTCACCGTTGCCTCTGGCCATCCTCAGAGTTGGGGAGGTGTCTCTCCAAGATTAGACCCCAGTGGGATCATTCTGTTATTGCTGGATCTTTGTAGGGAGTGATCCTGTGTAGTTCCTCTGGGGCTGCCCCAGCCAGGGAGTTCTGGTTGTGGAAGCAGCGCCAGAGTGTGACACACTGAGATCCAGCAACAGGGCAGGAGGTAGCGCGCACAGTTCTGGGAGTGCCTGGCGCCCAGTGACTTTGGCACAGAGAGCTCAAAGCTCCAGCAGTCTCTGGCCACGAGAATGGTTCTGCGCAGAAGCAGGGAGGGCTTCGGAGGGCACACAGCTAACAGAGTCCTTGGCCAGATGAGCAGGCCGGTGTGGATGCAAGGAGAGTACAGGAGGGAGGATGCAGGGTTGCGTGGCTCCCACAGTTCCTGGTCAGGGCATGCGGAGGCCTGGTGGGCACAGGTCGCAGGTCAGGTGTCACAGCACAGCTCTTATGAAGGCCCGGGCGGTGCCAAGCCCAGGAGTTTGAGGTTGCTATGAGCTGTGACGCCACGGAACTCTACCCAGGGCAACAGCCTGAGGCTCCAGTGTGCCCAAACTGGTCTCACTCTGCCCCTGAGGGTTAAGGCTGTAAGGCAGCTCAGTCCCCACCTTTAGGGTACTCAGTCACTAGGTTACTAGCTCCCGCCTGATCCTTGCTCTGTGACCCTGAGGGCGGAGCTTGCCAGGGCAGTTCTCTCACAATGGCTCCTTGCAGCCCACAGCCAAACACTATTAGCTCTATCCAGCTCAGCGGCTCAGTCTGGGGCCCTAGACAACGCCCAAAGTTCTCTGCACTCCTGCTCAAGCTCTCCCCAAGGCAGTTCAACTGAGTGCCAAGTCCAAAAACACGGAAACAGTTCACAGATAAGGGCTTTCCGGTTTGCAGTCTCACTGCTGCTTGTACTTACGGCTGCCGGCGGGATTAGGTCGATCAAACGTACACAACCACTTGCCAATTTTCCACTGTTTTTGTCCTCCTCTTGGGGTCCAGAAGTCCCTTGCTGACTCCCTGTATCCTCAAAGGGATGATTATAGGCAGATCCCACCAGCCAGAGATGCCAGGAGTCTTATCTCTCCAGACTCACCATGCCCAGTTGCAGGGAAGCTGTTACTCGGCCGCCATCTTGCTCCACCCTCCTTGGTCACTATTTCTTGGCTGCATGGGCAGTTCTAGAGAATCTGCACTCAGGAGTAAGTGGCTGGTATACGTGCCCTTCCCAGGAGAACTTTCCAGTAGAAAAGAAGCTGGTGGGGAAAGGACCCACTTTGAGGCAAGGAAGCAGGGGCCCAAATTCAGAGGGGGCACACTCTCTGCTGACACCCATCAGGCCAGGCCTGTCATCTGTTGTGTTATCCCCACCCCAGCCCCAGATCTCCAGGACTGGCTGTTCCAGCTCTTCTCCCACCACCACCCACACACACACACATATAAACACACCAAGGTCCTCCGCTTCCATTCCATTCCACCTCACCTCCTGAGTTCCAAAGGCCACTGCCCTTCCCAGGGAATAGAAAGTAGCCCCCCCCCCATAGTGAATCTTCACACAAGCCCATTCACTCACTTGAGTGTTCATTCACTCACCTGTTACACATTTGCCCAATTCATTCATCTTTTAAATTAATTCAGATTATTTACCTGTCAATCCATGCATTCATTCATTTATACTACTCACTGGTTTATACCTTAGTATATTTCATTTACAAATTCAATAAACATTTACAGTCAGTACCTATGATCTTCTGGGCTCTGCCTAGGCTCATGGGATACAGAAGTGAACAAGACAGATAAAGCCTCCGCTTCCATTCCAGAGGAGGGAGCCAAACATTTCCAACACTGATAAGTACAATGAAGATGATAATCTAGGGAAATGATGTTGAGACCAATGGGGTGAAATTCCTTTGGCTAAAGGTAGCCCTTCTCTGGGAGAGCTTCTCTGAGAAGAACATCAGACTGAGACCTTAAAGCTGAAAAGTGGTTGCCCATGTGTATACCTGAAGGACAAGGAATGGCAACAGCAAGCACAGAGCCTGAGCTGGTGGAGCATGAGCCAGCATCCCACAAGGCATAGGCAGAACACTCAGAAGGGGAGAATGCAGGGAGGGATGCTTTACAGCAGAGCTATTGTGGAAGTACCAGGAATAGAACAGTAACCCCAGGCCATGGCATGGAAACTATTGCCACCCTAAAGGGAAGAGGGGAGGGAGCAATTGCCAGAGAGCAGGGGTAGCTTTTGGTGGAGGGCCCCATCCAAGCCACCTGTAGGGAATAAAGCCATGGGAATAGCAACTCTGACCAGTACCACTTCTCTCTCCACTGGGTGCCTCCCAGTGACCAAACCCAACTGCAGGCTCAACTCCAAGGAGCCACTGATAGGACCCACAGGCCAGCCATAGACGCAGAGCAGGGTGGAGGAGGGTGAGCATGCCCCTGGAGGGTGGCAGAAGACCCAGTCCAGGCAGGAGCTCAGCAGTCAGAGCAGCCAAGGTGGGAGCACAGCAGGTGGGTGGGTGAGAAGGGGCAGCTGGAGGATCCGCAGGAGGGGCCCAGGGAGGACAGAGGTAGGAAATCATAGGGAATTGGATCACATGCTGTACTCAAGGAGACATCCCAGGGAGGCAGATTTCAGCAGGAGAGTTCTCTGGACATCCTGGCCCCTGCGTGGCAGGTTCATTAGTTCACCAGGGAGGCACCCCTCACATTCACCCACTCTCCCTTGCTGTCCTCCCACTCGCCTTCTCTCAGACCCCTCCCTGCTCGGTGCTGTGCACAGTGCTCCTCCCAGGCTCCATCTCATATACTGAGCTAGGCCTGGCTTCACCCTCCAGAAGCTGACCCGAACAGGGAAGGGCTGGGTTCTGCTAACTTCGACACAGGGTGGAGATTGGTATAAGCCCTAGGGTGGGCCAGGCCCATGGGAAATGCTGGGGGTGGGCGGGAGGAGAAGGGCGGGGAGGAGGGGGAAGGGTGGGGAGGGGAGGGCCTGGCTGCTTCCAGTTAAGAGGCACAGTCTCTAGGCCAGTGTTTTTCAACCTTTTCTATTTCATGGCACACTTAAACCTATAGTTAAACTTCCACAGCACACTTAAATTATGTTGTTCCAAAAAAAGAGAAAAATATATACTTACTGTGCTTTGAACTTCTTTCAAAAATAATTTGATTACTAATCTTTAAAAATTTGGGGAGCACACCTAAGATCCTCTCACAGCACACAGGTTAAAAATCACTGCACTGGGCCCACAGACAGGGTCTCTGACATCAGCTCACTCTGACCTTGGGCAAGGTAGACAGCCACTCTGAGTGCTGTTTCTGCACCTGCAAAGCAGGGGTACTAATTCTGCTGCTCATCCCTCACCTGGCTTTGGAGGCTGTTGCAGAAATGGACTGGCTGGCTGTTCACCAAACGCTTTTCATCCTAGGTACACAGCCAGAGCGTCTTTGCCAGCCTCCCTTGCAGTTGGGGTGGCCCTGTGCATGACCAGATTCTGGTGAATAAAAGGAGATAGGCTACCCCTCATGTCTGGACTTCCACACCTCCACCCCCACAAGCCAGCTGAGTGCGGAGGACCAACACCCTTGTCAATGACAGAGCCACCAAATGGAAGGGAATAGCAACTCTGCCCATGTGTATACCTGAAGGACACGGACCCTGAATCAGCACACGGACCAGAAGCACTGGCACTGGATTCTTAGTGTGAGCAAGAAATTGACTATGGTCTACATCGCAGAAATCTAGGAGTTTGATTAGGTGCGCAGCTCAAGTGGCTTCACCACATGGAAGCCGTAAGGGCTGCCTTCACATGAGGGGAGACTGACTGCACCGGGGGAGCCGGAGTAAGGTCAGAGCACAGCAGGGGCCCAGCCATGGACGGACCTGACAGGGAATCTGGATAGCAGTGTAATTAATTGGAGGGTTTAAAGCAAGAGAACATTCTGCCCCAGTCCCTGATCCCCACCACCACCTAGCCTGGCCCAGCTACAGCAGTCCAAAAAGTTGATTCAGGTGCTAAATCTTGAGGTTCCATCCCTCCCCGAGGAATGTTGGTACCATGCGAACCTTGGTCTCTCCGGGCAAGCAGGGGGAGGAAGGGGGGACTGTGAGAGGTCAGATCCAGGGACAGGTTCCAAAGGCAGCCAGGTGGGAGGAGCCTCTGCTCACAGGGTAGGTGAGGAGTTATTTAGGCCAACCAAAGAGGTAGTCCCTGTGCCCCTGAACCCCTCCCTGTGCCCACTGCAGAGGGGGACTCACATAGTCAGGCAATCACTAACTGTCCAAGTGAAGGGACTTTCAGGACACCCAGACTCCACTGTACCGATGGGGAAGCTGACAGTCAGAACCATAGACGTGCTCAGGTTCCCACGGTGATTCTGCAGTGGGGGGTGGGAGGAGGAGGGGCTGCAAGGGGCTAGCCTGAGAGGCCAGGGACTTGGTGCCAAAACCAGATCGTCCCTATTCTGCCTGTGACCTTGGAAATGAGAAGAACCACCTTGAATGGAAGTTGTGAGGATTGAGTTAGGATAGGACATAGCCAGTGAATGGCTGGCACATAGATGGTGCCCAGGGGAAAATGCTCAGTACGGCCAATCTGCACTTGGGCACTGCTGCCTGCTGTTGTGATGGAGAACAGCACGTGCCAAGGCCATCTGAAGTTCAGGCCAGGAACTATCTCCCCCTCCACGTACCCCAAGAGCTACCCAGGGTTCAAGCTGAACAGACACTTCTCTCTATGCCCCCAGGAATGTCTTACTAAACTGTGGAAAAAAGAAAAAAGAGGAAGAGGTGAAGGAGGAGGAAGAAGAGGAAGGAGAGAAAATGGAGCAGAAACAGCAGGAGGAGGAGGGGGGAGCCAGCTTAGATTGGTGACAGGTGGCTATTGGAGACACACTGTGCCTTTTTTTTTTTTTGAGACAGTCTCACTTGGTGTCACAGCTCACAGCAACCTCTAACTCTTGGGTTTAGGCAATGCTCTTGCCTCAGCCTCCCAAGTAGCTGGGACTACAGGCACCCGCCACAACGCCCGGCTATTTCTGTTGCAGTTGTCATTTCTGTTGCAGTTGTCACTGCTGTTTTAGCTGGCCGGGGCCTGGTTTGAACCCGCCACCCTCACCCTACCCACTGAGCCACAGGTGCCGCGCCACAGTGTACCTTTTATTGAGGTATCACAAGATAATTTTTTCTCAGTCCTCAACACCAAGGGACTATCACTTCTGCTAAGCAAAGATCTGTGTTTATTTCATGGGCACAATAAACCACATACCTGCTTGTGTCCCTCTGCTAGAAGCCCAGAGTGAATGAAGGACCTACCTTAGGGCAGGAAGCCTGCTTAGAATCTGCTCAGGACCTTTCTACACTTTATAATCTTCGCCCTGACAGCTCATTTCTACCTTTGTTTCCCATGTTTGCATATATACTTCCAGACTGATTGCTTTCAGTCCCTTCTGGGCAAAGGCATGAAGGAAGGAGAAAGGGACTCTACTTCCTGCAGGAGCAGCAGGACTCTCCTCCCTCACCCTGTCCCCACCTCCACGCATGCAGCTGCAGCTAAACAAGCCAGTTTTCTGGGTACACATCCAAGGTCCCCCAAAGAAACTCAGACCACCAGTTAGGCTCACAGAAGATCACCTGCAGGTGAGCAAAATAGGGAGCAAGGGCAGGAAGCGGAGATGTGACTCAGCTAGGAAACTGGAGACTCCCCATATCCCCAGCCACCCACAAGGGCCAAAGCCAGCCCTGGACCTTCAGCTGATGCCAAGAACTGCCCACCACCACCACCATTCCCAGGGCCAAGAGCATGAGGTTTGCCTAGGCCCTTTTACCCCTCATTCTTCGGTGGGGAGTTGATAGGCTATAGGAAACATTATATCTGACTCTTCTCCAGAAAGCTCCACAGCCCCTCTTTCTTCTCAGAACTCTGCTGGTACAGATGGGCAAACTCGAACAGAAAACTTCCCCATCCAGAATGAAGCACCGTCTTTAACATGCAGGGTGGGAGCTGGATGACCTCTAAAGGTCACATCAGCTCTGCTCCTCCCCATCCAGTATCCACTAATCATTCCTTAGTACTAAGTCGGTGCCTGACCCAGGTGACAGAAATGTGATGACTGAGACAAGAAGGACAAAGTTATCTGACAGCAAAGAAGTCAGAGTGACAAACTGCTTAGGGGATCAGAGAAGGCATCCCAAAAGAGGGGATATTTGGGCAGGGCCTAAAAGGATGAGTAAGAGTTTTCCAAAATTAAAGGAAAAAATAAGAACTTTTTTGTAGCACTTTATTTGTACACTTCCAGGATCTCTTTTTATCTTTCAGACTCATGACTCAGCAAGCTGGGATTTAGAATGTGTAATATGCTCCGGGAGTCTCTTTAGACATTATTCCCATTGACTGAATTGATTGAGGCCCAGAGAAAGGAGGGGACTTTCCCAAGGTCATACAGCAGAGAATTAATGAGCAGATCTTGAAATCTGAGTCTCTGGACTTCCAGCCTCACGTTCCCAATCCTTTTTCCTTTTCTAACCAACATCTGGCCTGACCAACTGCCCCTTCCCTCCCAGCCAGACTCAGGACAAGTTTTATAGGGAGGTAACTGACTGGGGTGGGGGTTAGGGAGTAAAAGGGAGAGTTTAACCCCACAATGTTTTCATACTTGAGATCTGAAAACACGATTTCCCCCAGCAAAGAAGCTTAGCATTAAGCGGAAAATCAGCTTGGAAGGATGTGATATCATTTATAACAGTACATTAAATGCAAGCTGAGAACCTGATATATTTTAGGAACATTCAGCACACTCTAGACTAATAAACATTTTACAATATTATTGCACATGTTCATTTCACTTAGTACAAATAATCATTCCCTTCACATCTAATAAGTCTGTTTGACACATAAGTGGTCTTGGGCAAACACCTCAGAGGGCCTTGTTTTTCTGTGCATTGATCATTTATTTGTGTAGCCTGCCAGGACAGTGACTAATGACATCGAGGGTTTAACCATCCTCAAACATTGTCTTTGTCTCCCTGTCTGTTATTGTATAAATGTAAAATAATTTCATCTTGGACCCTAAATGTATTATTTTTCATGTATGAAAAATGCCTGTCCCTTCCAAGCCTGGCATGAAATCAATCAGTTTAAAACAATATTTGGACGAGCCCTGGTCTGCGGGTCCTCCAGCAAGCTCTCGAGGTCCCTAGAACACCACTTACTAGGGAATTTCCAAACAAACCTGCCACCACCATTGCATCAGCTCAGAAGCTTCCTCCTCTCCCTGCAAGATAGGCATGAGTCCTGCCCCTCCTCAGCCCAGAGAAGACAGGTTTGCTGTTGATAGCCTTACCCTTTCAATTCCAAGAACATTCCTGGAGAGATCTGGTGCCTAGTGCTGCTGGGTTAGGAGCTGGGGGAATAGTAATGAAGTCAATGTCATCCTGGCCTGTAGGAACTTAGAATCAGGACCGGGGGAGCACTAGCTCAAAGAGCCCCCTCTCGGTGGGCTCAGCCACTTGAGCCTATCACTTAGAGAACAGATGCCTTTGTATGAATTAGAAAAAATGTACTCTTCCTTCTGGGCAGTGCGAGTCTCCATCAGGGCACATTCCTTAGTTAGATGTTCTTGTGCAGTGAACAACCTAAACAGCTGTACAAAGAGGCTACCCTGGTAGAGTGAGGGTACAGGTCAGTGGGCAACAGATAGACACAGAAACAATATTATGAAATACATATCTCATAAAGAGATAAGCCATAGGAGTGGAAGCCCAGAAGGAGGATAGTTGATAAGGGAGGAAGCAGCTCGGCGCCTATGACTCAAATGGCTAAGGCGCCAGCCACATACACCTGAGCTGGCGGGTTCGAATCCAGCCCGGGCCCGCCAAACAACAATGACAGCTGCAACCAAAAAATAGCTGGCGTTGTGGTAGGTGTCTGTGGTCCCAGCTACTTGGGAGCCTGAGGCAGGAGAATCGCTTAAGCCCCAGAGTTGGAGGTTGCTGTGAGTGGTGATGCCACAGCACTCTACCCAGGGCGACAACTTGACACTCTGTCTCAAAAAAAAAAAAAAAAAATAGCTGGGTATTGTGGCAGGTGCCTGTAGTCCCAGCTACTTGGGAGGCTGAAGCAAGAGAATCACTTAAGCCCAAGAGTTTGAGGTTGCTGTGAGCTGTGGTGCCACAGTACTCTACTCAGGGCTATAGCTTGAGACTCTGTCAAAAAAAAAAAAAGATAAGGGAGGAGGCTTCATAGAAGAAGTGACCTTTGAGTTTGACCTTGAAAAGCTGGTGAGTAATAGGCAAAGGAAAGGAGCAAGAACCCCCACCCCATCCACTGAATGGAGGGAAGAGGCTGCTCACACAGACACATGGCCAAGGAATTGGCCATTTGGAGAGACTGAGTATAAGGAAAAAGAAAAGGAGAGAGAGAGATGAGAAACAGGTATTTGTTAAGTGAATAAGTGGCTAGATATAGGTATAGAAAGACAGACAGATGGTAGATGGATGGAATCCACCTTGAATGCCTTACTAAGAAATAATTTTTTTTTCCAAAAGCAGTGGGTGATACATTCAGAATTGTTTTTTTAAAAAAACTTTTTAGAGACAGGATGTCTCTCTGTTACCCAGGCTAAAGTACAGTAGTGCAATTATAGCTCACTGTAGCCTTGAATTCCTTGGGCTCAAGTGATCCTCCTGCCTCTGAAGTGGCTAGGACTATAGGTGCACACCACCAAGTCCAGCTAAATTTTTCTTTTTAATTTTTTGTAGAGACAGGGTCTCACTATGTTCCCCAGTCTAGTCTCAGGGTCTTAAATGTTTCCTAGGCTGGTCTGAACTTCTGGGCTCAAGTGATTCTCCCATTTCAGCCTCCCAAAACACTTAGATTACAGGCATGAGCCATCATGTCCAGCCCAGAACTGTGTTTTAAATAATCAACCAAAATGAACTAGAGAAAGTAAGTCTGGGTACTGGGGGGATCTCCCTGGGCCTCAACAAAGTGACCATTTGGGGTCAATCTTGTAAGGAAAAGGGAATAAAGAAAAGTAATGTTTATCAGTAGCCCTATGGAGTAGATAATACATTCCCAGCTGAGCCATGGGCTCAAAAAGTGATTTGTTTGAAGTTACACACCTATGCAGAGCTAGGAGTTTGACCCCATATGCCTATCTCCATGGTTTTGCCTCAGGCTGCTGGGGTTTGAGGACAAGATCATAGAAGAACTTGTACAGAGATATAAAGAGCTTGACCTTTATCCCAAGGCTGATCAGGAGCTGGTAGAGTGTTCCAGGGCATAATAAGGAACCGTCAACATCTCTAAGTGAGAATGAGAGGGACAGTCAGAACCATTAGCCTCAGGCATTCCTCCTTGCCCACTGTGCAAAGGCTGAGCAGAAAACAAGAAGGTTCTCCAGACCTCAGGTTCCCCACTCTGGGGCAGGGATGGGCATTGTCAGTGCGATGGGACCTGCTTCCTAGCCACCTCCATTAGTAGGCACCATCTAAAAGGGCCAATTATATAAATCATTTCTTAATTCATTTAATAATTATTTACTGAATGTCAATTCATCAGTCAGAGAAAGAACTACCAGAAGACACATAGAATAAAAGATTTACTATAGGGAGTGGCCTTAGGGAATTGTGGGAGTCGGTTACAGGCATCCTCAAACTTTTTAAACAGGGGGCCAGTTCACTGTCCCTCAGACCGTTGGAGGGCCAGACTATAGTTTAAAACAAAAACTATGTACAAATTCCTATGCACACTGCGCATATCTTATTTTGAAGTAAAAAAAACAAAATGGGAACAGTACAATCACACCGCCTCATGTGGCCCACAGGACCCCTGGGTTAGATATTCTGCATGCTTCCCTGTGCAGTCCACGGGACACACAGTGCAGAAGTGAAAAATAAAACAGGAGAATCAAGGACAAACTGGAACCCAAGAGAATACCCACCACCCCAAGCTCTGACTTCAGTGGCCAAGGTCCTCTGGGAGCAGCTGGACCCGTTTGTTATGGAGCTGCACACACCTGGCCCAGGATTCAGGGCAGTTGAAGGGGCAGATAGGGCAAGAGCTGGAGGGGCCTCAGGATCTTGGCTGCCACCCTATGCCAACCAGGCCAGCCAATAAAAGGGTGATAGCAAAAGCTCAGGCCTCACGCTGGCCTGCCCAGCCCACAAAGAATGTGTCTGCTGCTTCACTGTCCATTTTCGAATCTCAGGGAAAATACCTCTTGCAGCCCTTGCTAACCCAGAACCACTCAGAGAAGAGAATTCTGGGAGACGGGGCTCCATCCTAGCTAAGCTGGCACAGGAAAAAGCCATCAAAACTGCTGGGTTCCTAGCACATGACTAGCCAGGGGTGCCCAGCAAAGAAAATTCATAGTCCTTGCCATCACAGAGCTCAGTCCCACGACAAATACAATTTTCAAAATGCCACAGTCTGATTGATGCAATGGTAGGGCACATTTAGTTCTTGTCAGTCTTCTATTGAGAAACAGTGAATTAGTTAAGATTATGTTCATATCTAAACTAGCATGGGCTTGAACAAAATTAAGTTTCTTTCTGACTTTAAGAGCAGGGTGACATGATGGACCCTGCATTGTCAGGGACCCAGATTCCTACTGTTACCCCATGTCTGGCTCCAGTTCCATTATCCTGCTGTCATTTGATGATCTGAGGGGTCTGCTGGCTGGTGCTACAGCTAATAAGTCACAATTCCAACCATCAAAAAGGAGGAAGAGGGGGATACATATGTCTACTCCCTTTAAGGGCACTTCCTGGAAGTTTCGCGAGTAACTTCAGTTAACTGATCAGAACTCAATTAATTACACAGTCATATCTAGCAGCAAAGGGGCTGGAAAACACAGGCTTTATTCCAAATGGCTATGTGCTTTATTAAATCTTGGGAGTTCTATTACTCTGAAAGAGAGAGAAAATAGATGCCATGGACAACCTCAGGCAATATGCCATAGTAGTCAGCATCTCAGATCCTGGAGTCAGACAACCCTGAACTCCATTCCATTCTGCCCCTTTTTAGCTGTGTGATGTGGAACAAAGCAATTACCTTCTCTGAGCCTTTGTTTCTCTTCATACATGAGAATATTACCATTACATTACAGGTACTATTCAAAGTATTTTGCCTGGATTGTTATTCTTAATCCTCACAATGATTCCAGGAGTTCAGTGGTATTATTATTACCTCCATTTTACAGATGAGGAAACTGAGGCTCAGAGAATTGAGATATCTTTCCCAAGGTTATGTTCATGCATAAACTCATGCTTGGTGAGAGCCTGCTTAATGCCAGACTCTGTGCTGGGTTTTGGAGATGAGGGAAAAGTCAGACATGGTCCCAGCCCTGCCAGGGCTCCCAGCTGGAGAGAGACAGAGACTGGTCTGCTTTTCCCACTGCCCCAGGCTGCACCCACCCCACCCCATCACAAGCATACAAGGGTTGGACACTGGGTGTAGGGAAAAGATAGTAAAATATTTCTTTGTTTGCCTCTTCCTAGAGTCCCCAGCCTGAGCCCAGTGCAGCTGTTTGAGAGCATCCTCCCAGTGCAAGCTCAGCACCAACTATTCGCCAAGGGGTCCAGCTGGGGCAAAGAGGAGAAGCCCATCCAGCTGGTCACTCATCTGGCATCTTCTGGCCAGAATAAGAGCAGCCAGCTGAAAACAACAACAGTGACAGCAACCCCAATATACACCACTTTGGACCTGGTGGTCACAAAATACATATACATTTTCACTATTACATAGAGGCCTTCTTTCATTGATAAGGATCCTGGGGCTTCAAGAAGCTAAAATTGCTTGCCCAAGATGACACAGAAAATATTCAAGATATTCCAGGAAGCATTACAGAAGGTTAAGGCCACAGTGTGCCACTGCCTAGTGGTCCGTGTAAGAACTGACACACGGCTAAAATGGCCTTGGCACTGTCTGAGGAGGTGGGCACAGAGGCCATGAAAGAGTTTGGCATCTTCTACCAGGCAGCAGAGACCCTGAGCAGATAATGCCTATGAAAACTTTGCAGTGGGGCTGAGCGTGAGGGGGGCTTTGGAAAAGGCCATCGAAATGTTTGAGCACCATTTCTTAAGCAGCACCTCAGGGGACTAGCTTAAGCTCTCCCCATCACAGGCCTCAAGCTGCCTGTCTGTGACCAGATGGCCCCTAAGTGACTGTGAGAAGCTGGGTGAAAAACTGCCACCCTCTAAACCTCAGTCTCTCCTGCTGCACCTCAATTCACCATGGGCACACGAGACAGGCCACACCGTGCTCTTCACACACTAGACCTTGTTGTAAATCAAGCTGTCCATGCAATGTAGAGACAGTGCTTTGCCAAAGGTACCAGGGGACAAAGAGGAGGGAGCCAGATAGACCTTGGGTTCCAACACTGGCCTTGGACACCTTATTTGTAAGAAGTGCCAGCAGCAAGTATGGCTCAGGGAGGTTATGTCAAGTAAATGAAACGACCTTCACACAGCACCACACAGAGGGCCAGGCACACGAAATACCCCCCATGACTGGGATCCCCGCCTCCCCTCCTTGCTTTGCCCAAGAGGAAAGTTTTAAACAGGCATGATTCAGGGAGAGATAGCACAGGGCTGGAGATCAGCCCCCTCCTGGTTCCTTGATGACTCAGACCAAAAGAGAAGGGACTTTTCCAGGCTCACAAAATATGATGCAGACCCAGCTGGCAGAGCCCTCAAGGCCTCGGACACCCCTCCTAGGAACCCCAGCCCCACCCATGATGCTGTGCAGGTTGTAGGGGGCTTAGCACTTGGCATTGGGACCTGCAGAGTGGGGCACAGGGTCTCACTCCATTCCTGACGAACATTCAAGAAACCAAGCCCAGCTACTCCCCCATCACATCTCCACCAGGGTTACTTTGAGAAGCAACTGTGTGATTTGTGATTCTGATATTCACCCCTTTCCCAAACCCCTCCCTGCTTTCCTGTTTGGCCTGTGAATTGGAAAGGGCTGTAAACAGGCAGGCGAGCTGCTCGCCCTGGGGCGGGCCTGTCAGCCAGCCAAGGAAAGGTAGGGCCCAGGGGACCCCCACCCCCATCCGCCCCACACAGCCCAGCTGAGGAGCTTGTAAAGATAGGATTTGTTTGTTTTTTTGGATCTGGCTCAGGATCTGGTTGAGGCCAGGCCCTTTGGGGAAAAGCAACTTTTAAATAAATGCTTCAAGATTGTGCAAACATTTCAGTAGTATTGGAGGCCTGGCGTTCTGGGTCAGGGAGGGAAAAAAATACCTGTCAATCACTCTAGAGATGAAAACCTGATAGCAGAGTGGTTGGTGAGGACTGGAGCTTGGGTTGCAAATCTCAGTTGTGGCTGGCTGGGACTGAACTACACTTAAGCTCTCTCTCAAAAAATCATTTGCATGTTAATCAATAGCGCAGCCCTGTTTGACAGGCACAGCAAGCACCAGGCACTCTCAATAACATCCATGTGATACGTGCAAAAAGGATGGACTCAGAGGCAGACAGAACTGGATTTTAGCCCTGGCTCTGCCACTGATTAGCTCTACAGTCCTGGGTAAGTCATTTAGCAGCAGTTAGCCTCAGTTTCCTCACTGGCAAATGGGGTTGTAATATCAGTCTCATAAAGGTGTGTTAAGAATTAAATGAAACACAAATTGCAGCATAAAGCCTGGCCCCAAACAGCACCATAGAAATAAATGATAACAGTACAAAGAGCGGCCATTTAACAAGCATTTTCTGAGTGGGGACTTGCATACATTTTCAGTATCCTCATCACATGCCTCACGTAACCAGGCATTTATAGATACATAGGTATGCTGTGTACCTGTTCCATACTAGCTTTCTGTGGCCCAGAGTTGGGCTCAGCCTCTGACCTCAGATTCATGATCCTGAAACAAGGAAGCTCCAAGATGACATTCTAAGCTAGGTGGGAGAGGAGTATACCCTACGGCACATGAAACAGAAAGAGAGATTGTTCTCAGGGCTAGTGTGAAGAGGGGGGCTCTGGGCTGCGTCTCAAAAGTTGAACAAAATGTTCACAAGCAGGCACTGGGGAAGAGCATTCCAGATGGAGGGACCAACTTAAGCACAGGCTCCCAAGCAGGCCCTGTATGCAGAAAGTCAGGATGCAGTAGAGAGGGTCATTTGGAAATCAAAGCTAGCAAAGTTAGGTTGGAGTCAGAGAACAAAAAATCTTGCACTGAGAATGCCCGACTTTGTTCCCTAGGCCGGGGGAGTATCTTCTCCTGCTCTGCACCCCTGACCTCCTCCAGCAGCTGTGCAACTAAGGCAGTAGCCCAGCCTCTCCACGTCTACATATCCCTGCCCAACCTGCCTCAAAGTGCTCCTGGAGGTGAGAGAAAGTTTTGAGAAGGTTAAAGTTCATCACCAACACTGGGTATCATTATTTTACAGGTACACATACAGAGATAAGCACGTATGCTCACATGCATACACACACACACACACACACACACACTCAGGAAATCAGAAACAGCCTCCAACCCCAGCCTCTCCATTTACTGCCCATGACCCTGAGCAACATGTGTACATATGTCGTGCCTATGAAACTCCAGTGTGGTGCCTGGCACCTGGTAGACACACACAGCATGATCATCCAACACACTGACAACCCACACTACCTAGTCCTCTTTCAAGAAGAAACTATCCACCAACCAGGTCCATTCATGAAGCTGTGCAGCCCAGAGACCACCCCCTAACCCCTCATTACATATGAGGAAACTGAGGCTCAGAGAAGGAAGAGGACATATCCAGCCTGGAAGCCGAGAAGCACATAGAAAGAAGCCTTCCTGAAATCCGCTTATGCTGAGCCTCAGATGGGAGCAGGACTCCAAAGGCAGGTCCATGTGAGAAGGGCATTTTAAACAGAGGAAACAGGAGGGGCAAGTGCCCAGAGAGATCACTGATGAACTTGGGAGAAGACAAGACACCCAACTTGTCAGGGTCAGTGATGGGGTGTGGCGATGATGCAGCTGAGGAGCTGGGGGAGACACCTGAGTCCGAGCAGGGAGAACCCCATGGGGCACACTTGAGAAGGCTCTTGGGAGCCATGGAAGCCCCATGCTGGAGAGAGCAGCACAGGGGCAGCATTTAGTTTTTGTTTTGTTTTTTGTTGTTGTTGTTTGTTTTTTTGGCCAGGGCTGGGTTTGAACCTGTCACCTCCGGCATATTGGGCCAGTGCCCTACTCCTTTGAGCCACATGTGCTGCCCGGGGGCAGCATTTAGGAAAGAGAAGAGCCCTGCTGTATCAAAAACAAGACTAGAAGCTTGGCCTAGGGCACTGCCAGGACGGAGAGCAAGAAAAGGGTGGCTCTGAGAGACACTGGGGAGGGGAGCATTCATTTTTCTAGAAATGGAGCCAGAGTGCCCATGGAAGAAGCAGACTCTGAACAGACCAGGGTGCTTGGAACAGGGGGCTTCGGAGGCCCTACCCTTGGCAGCAGCCCCTGCCCCTCCTACAAAGTCCAGCAGTACCGCCATGCCCATGGACCTGCCAGCCCTCCATTCCACCCTAAGGAGGAAGGCATAGGCCTCAGGCCCCAGGGAGGAGGCCCACAGGACAGGATGGAAGAGAAACCCCAGCTCCCTTCTGGGGATGGGCAGTGGTGGTGATGGTCCTGGGTTAGACAAGTCAGCTGGCAGTGGACCAACCCGTTCTACAACTTTACCCCCTTCTTTCTTTTCTTTCTGGCTCTGTCTGGCTCCGTGTTCAAGGATGCCCTCAGCCAGCCCCTCACCACTCTGACCCTCCGTCTCCTCCTCTGTACAGGGAAGGTAGCAAGGCTTAGCAAGCAAGGTTGCTGTGATCATTCCGAGAAATGGTTGGCATGTGGTTGGCAGGTGCCATGCCCAGAGGAGATGCTCAAATAAAGGGCAGGGCGTCAGTTCCTTTCTCTCAGTAAATGATTCCCTTTTCTTCCCTGCGTGTGATGCTGCCCTTTCCAATACATAAACCTTTTCATTTGTCTCCGCACAGCCGGTGAAGTGGTATTATCGTTCCCCCCAAGGGGCGCCAGAGAGGGCAAAGGGCTCTCACCCACCAAGGGCGGAGTCAGGAGGCGAATGGGGTCCCTAGGACTCTCCAGGCAGCCGCCGTCCCCTGCCTTCCTCGAACATCTCCCTACCGCGTCCCACAGCCGCCCCTCCCTCCACCCCCACCTCACCCCACCCCTCTCCCCTTCCTCCTCCGGCGCCGCCCCCTCCTCCTCCTCGTCCTCCCAGCCCAAATACGCGACACCTGGAGCAATAGCAGCCGCCCCGCGGCCTGGGCCTCATTACAGGCCGTCCCTTATCGCGGCGTGCATCACATTATTTCATTTCAAAGAATCCGCAGAGAAACCCGTCCCCGGCCGACAACAGAAAGTAAAAACACAGCTGACTCCCATTAGGGCCCTCTCACAGGCTCCGCGTGAGGTAATGAAATATGGAAGCGGTGAGATATGTAATGCTTTATTAAGCGGTCTCAGCTACAACGGCGTGCATGCCAATTACGCCTGCAGGCTACCGCCCGCCCCCAGCCGCCAGACCACCCAGCGCGCGCCCGCGCCCGCCGGAGCAGGGAGCCGCGCAGGCCGAGGGAGGAGCGAGCCGGGCCAAGGGCGGATGGGGAGGACGCGGGAAGGGGAGCGAAGGAGCAGGGGAGAAGGAAGAGGAGGGCAGATGGCGAGGGACCGCGGAGCTGCCCAGTGCCATCTCTGGGGTCACGGAAAGTAGCAAGTCATTCTTTGGCCTAAGAGCAGGCCGGTTCTCTCTGCCACACTAGGCGACCCCGGGAATCGCAGAGTGAGTAGACGCCTAGATTCCTGGAAGACCAGAAAGGGCACGGCCAAAAATAAGGCTCAGAGAGGGAAAGACACTGAATCCTGCGCAAGACTGCAGGGAACAGCCCCTCTGTTTTCTGAACAGTTTCCTTCCATCGCACTGCCTCTTCTTTTCCCTGTATAACGTCTAAATGGTAAAGTTCCCACTCTGTTGTGTGAATGAGACACAGGTGCATTTTTTGCATCTGACTTTCTAGGGTCCCTGAAATCCTCTGTGTTCTTCTCCTCCCCCACATAGGTTTAAACGGTCTAACTGACCCTACATGCTTACCCCAAAACACCTCTGAACTGAGCCCCTGCTGTGGCCCTGTGCTGGGGAAACAAAATGAACCGCTCAGGCTCCCTGCCCTGGAAGAGCTCACTCACAGTATCGCAGGTGAAAATAACACCTTAATAAAAAGAGAGAGTATAAGGCCATAATGGAATACCCGTTGTGTACAGAGAGCCAAACTGATCTGTCCAGAAGGTCAGGGAAGGCTTCAGGAGATGTGTCTTTTTTTTTTTTTTTTTTCCTTTTGAGACAGAGTCTCACTTGTGTTACCCTCCGTAGAGTGCTGTAGTAGCACAGCTCACAGCAACCTCCAACTCTTGGGCTTAAGCGATTCTCTTGCCTCAGCCTCCCAAGTTAGCTGGGACCACAGGTGCCCGCCACAATACCAGGCTATTTTTTTGTTGCAGTTGTCATGGTTGTTTGGCTGGCCCCAGCTGGGTTCAAACACGCCAGCCACTGTGCTATGGGCGCTGAGCCAGGAGATACATCGTCTTGCGGGGTGAATAGAACTTACCTTGGAGGACAAAGATCTGAAACACCTACCTGTAAAAACTTTGGAGCACTGAATAGCCGCAACTTTTTCAAGGAATGACTAATATTTTTTAGGGTGTGCTGAACAGGATAAGCATTAACTAAAGTTGAATGATAGCACAGAGCTAGAGGTTTTGTTAAGTTAAATTACTTAAAACAGTGGAAGGCAGGGTACTCATTCACTTCTTGGTAATTGTTTCTCTTCTAGACTTGCTCCCTGTGGAATTTCTCCAGGCTATACATAATGTTTTAGAGCAGGGGTCCTCAAAGTGAGGCCCGCAGGCCACATGAGGTGGTGTGATTGTATTTGTTCCCGTTTTGTTTTTTTATTTCAAAATAAGATATGTGCAGTGTGCATAGGAATTTGTTTATAGTTTTGTGGGTTTTTTTTAACTATAGTCCGGCCCTCCAACAGTCTGAAGGACAGTGAACTGGCCCCCTGTTTAAAAAGTTTGAG
This sequence comes from Nycticebus coucang, assembly GCF_027406575.1. Lineage (NCBI taxonomy): Eukaryota > Metazoa > Chordata > Mammalia > Primates > Lorisidae > Nycticebus > Nycticebus coucang. The sequence goes on along the minus strand of NC_069801.1, from coordinate 43,833,149 downwards.
GACCCCTGTTTTAGAGAATGTATAAAGGTTTAAACTTCTGTTTCTGTCACACAAGTAATGTTATCACTATTTTATAGATGAGGCTCTGAGAAGTCATTTGTATCACACAGAAATAAAATGACTTTCATTTATTATGAACTTAGTATGTGCCAGGTACTGTATTACAACATAAGCTCTTTATATACATTTCTTATTTCTTTCTCAAAACAATCCCATGAGAACATTTCCTAAAACTTTCTAACTTCTTTCACACCTCATGTCTTTGGATATGCTGTTTCTTCTGCCCTACAAATCTTCCTCTTTCTTTACCTAGTGTACTATTTAGACTCTCACTAAATAACAGGCTTCATGCAAAAGAGCCAACAATACAGTGGTTCAAATAAAAATTTATGCTTCCCTCCTGTACTGGTTTCTGGAGATAGCTATGTGATCCAAGGTGAATGGGACAGCTGTGTTCTCACCAAGGTCATCTAAAGACCCAGGTTCTTTCTAATTTGTTTCTCTGCAGTCCTCTCATTGCCAAACTTGTTCACCCACAATATGGCCACATTTCATCCACGGGAAGTGGTAGACAACAGTTTCACTTCCACTCACATTTGGTTAGTATAGGAAGTCAATTCCATGGCTTCACCTAGCTGCAAGAGATGATGGTAATTATAATCTCTAACTGGGTGGCTGTTAAATTCTTCCTGCTAAATCTGAGAGGAATATTTCTATTGTTAAAAGGAAAAAGAGAGAAACAGAATTGGGGACATGAGCAACATACTCTGCCACCTCTGCTTCTCCTTTATGATTTAGTTTGCATGTTTCCCTTCTGTCAAGCTTTTCTGGGTACCACCCCAAGAAGAATTAATTATCCCTCTCATGTGCTTCCTCAGTCCCTTGTAGTTTACAATTTTTTAAAAATACACCATAGCAACTATTTACATAGCATTTTCATTGTATTAGGTGTTATGAGTAATCTAGAAGTGATTTAAAGTTATATGCAAATACTCCACCAATTTATATAAGGGACTTGAGATTTTGTGGATTTTTGGTATCCGTGGGGGATTCTGACAACCAGTCTACCCTCAGATACTAAGAAACAACTGTATCATAGTCCTGGAAGGCACTACTGTTATTCCCTTCTCTCGGGTGAGAAAGCTAATTTAATCAAGCTAACCAAAACCATGGTTCAAACCAGACATCTGAACACTATGCTACATTATTTATAGAAATTTTGGTTAATATGGTACATATTCTTGTTTTAAAGGAGGGGAGGGAACAGTAATTGTCTAAAGTACATAAATCTCTGACCACAGAGATTAATTGGCCACATAGAGAAAGAACACTGTTCAGACACATAAGCTATTTAAGACACTACCACTATCTTGTGGCAGCAAGGAGTATTGCAGGCATAGAATATCATTCAAGTGAGGCAAAAGTATCCTAAGAATCAATTTCAAATTGTTTTAATATGTCAGATATAATCAGCACCTTTCCAAAATGTTTTGTTTTCTCTCTTACCAATAAGCTACCCCAGGCTATTTCTGTTGTTCTTAGCCACTAGCATGTTTTAGATTTGTTCTTCTTTATGCTCCAGAATTTCTGAAATCAGAATCTATATTATAATAATGGTCAGCTTCCAAGAGGAGGAGTAAGTCATCAGGACTTGTCATTTTTATGTAATAGAACTTCAATTGTGTTATCTACAGTGATAATAATACACACAATTGGAGGAGGCGGAGCAAGATGGCGGCCGAGTAACAGTTTCCTTGCATCTGGGTACCGTGAGTCTGGGGAGATAGGACTCCAGGCATCTCTGGCTGGTGGGAACTGCCTATCATCACTCCTATGAGGATACAGGGAGTCAGCAAGAGACTTCTGGACCCCAAGAGGAGGACTAAAACAGTGGAAAACCGGCAAGTGGTCGCGTGTGTTCAATCCGTCTAAACCCGTCCACAACTAAGCTTGGATGGAACTGGAAGCCATCATCCTACATGAAGTATCATAGGAATGAAGACACCACATGTACTTAGTTCTAAGTGGGAGACTTTGTTAGGTCTGCTGATACCTGGAGTCACGGCAGCCATCTAGCTCCCTTGAGGAGGGCCAGCTGATGGCAAAGCCACATCCTAAAGATGGCAGAGTGAAAAGATGGAAAGAACCTTTGCTCCTGATGGCAGTTTTGAGCAGTTTCTGAATGATGATTCAGAAGATGGCAGCCAAGTAACAGCTTCCTTGCATCTGGGCACCGTGAGTCTGGGGAGATAGGACTCCAGGCATCTCTGGCTGGTGGGATCTGCCTACCATCACCCCTGAGAGGATACAGGGAGTCAGCGAGAGACTTCTGGACCCCAAGAGGAGGACTAAAACAGTGGAAAACCGGCAAGTGGTCGCATGTGTTCAATCCGTCTGAACCTGCCCGCAACTGTAAGTTCAGTAGCAGCGAGACTGCAAACCAGAAAGGCCTTACCTGTGAACTGTTTTGGTGTCTTTGGACTTGGCACTCAGCTGAACTGCCTTGGGGAGAGCCTGAGCGGGAGTGCGGAGACCTTTGGCCTTTGTCTAGGGCCCCAGTCTCAGCCGCTGAGCCAGATGGAGCTAATAGTGTTTGGCTCTGGGTCACAGGCAGACATTGTGAGCGATCTGCCCCCGCAAGCTCCGCCCTCAGGGTCGCAGAGCTAGAATTGGGTGGGAGCTGGTAACCCAGCGACCAAGTAGCCTAAGGGTGGGGTCTGAGCCGCCTTGCAGCCCTAACCCTCGGGGGCAGAGGGAGACACAGGGTAAGTGGATAGCCACTTCAGCAGTGATTCCAGCGACAAGCACTTCCCTGAGAAAGCTTCTGCTCAGTAAGTGAACAAGTTAAAAGTGCCTTTTAAGTGGGCTGAAGAGAGATTTAGGGTGTCTACCTGCTGGAGTTTGAGAAACTAGCAGCCTCCAGTTGTATCAGAACTGTGATTAACATCTCATACCCCAGAAGACCACATGTTGCCCAGACAATATTCAATAACATATACATACTGCTTTGTTTTTGGTTGTGTTTTTTTTTGTTTGTTTGTTTGTTTGTTTTGGTTTGGTTATTTTTTTTGTTTATTTTGATGTTGTGGATTGTTGTTTTGTTTTTTAAGTTCAACCTTTTCCATACAGATCCTTTTTGTTTCTCAATTTTTCTAGTTTAATTATAATTTCCCATTGCTGCCTATTTCAATAATTAGAACTTCATTTTTGTTAGTGTTTCTACCGCTATTATTTGGTTTTTCCAGAAATTTTATCCCGTAAAGTTATCTGTTTGCTTGTTTTGGTTTGATTTGTAGCATTTTTGTCTTTCCTCTCTACTTGGTGGAGGTGGGGTACTGTGTCTGATCAGGTTAGCAAAGAGCTGCTGACCTCAAGGGAACCACCCAACTGGGCACCCCCAGAAGGTGGGGTTTTTTTAAGGTTGTATCAAAGTACCCTACTGTACACCTATATTGCTCTGTCTCCCTCTTTCTGTACCTCTCTTCTTTTTGTCAATATTCCCTTTACCCACCCCACCCCTTTCTCTATTTTTCTTTTTTTTTCCTTATCACTCGGTCCTCCTTTCTTTCATCCCTTTTTTGCTCTTCAACATTCTCACCCTTCTGGTCCTGTAACCCTTAGTCCACAGGCACAAGAACTTAAAGAGCAAGAGGAAGTGAAAGGAAAATTAGGCCAAGGAAACAGATAAAAGAAATCACCCATGAGGAAGAATCAGCAGAAAACTCCAGGCAACATGAAGAACCAGTCCAGAACAACCCTGCCAAGTGACCATGAGGTAGCTACTGCAGAGGATTCCACCTATAAAGAAATGTTAGGAATGACAGAAAGGGAATTTAGAATACACATGTTGAAAACAATGAATGAAATGATGGAAACAATGAAGGAAACTGCTAATAAAGTGGAAAATAACCAAAAGGAAATCCAAAAACAGAATCAAATCAGAGATGAATGATATGAAGAATATAAAAAGGATATAGCAGAGCTGAAGGAAATGAAACAGTCAATCAGGGAACTTAAAGATGCAATGGAAAGGATCAGCAACAGGTTAGACCATGCAGAAGAAAGAATTTCAGAGGCAGAAGACAAAGTTCTTGAGATAACTCAGATAGTAAAAGAGGCAGAAAAGAAGAGAGAGAAAGCAGAACGTTCACTGTCAGAATTATGGGACTTTATGAAGCGTTCCAACATACGAATTATAGGAATTCCAGAAGGGGAAGAAGAATGCCCCAGAGGAATGGAAGCCATACTAGAGAATATTATAAAAGAAAATTTCCCAAATATCACCAAAGATTCTGACACACTGCTTTCAGAGGGCTATCGGACCCCAGGTCACCTCAACTCTAACCGAGCTTCTCCAAGACACATTGTGATGAACCTGTCCAAAGTCAAGACAAAAGAAAAGATTCTGCAGGCTGCCAGGAGTAAGCGCCAGTTGACCTACAGGGGCAAATCCATCAGAGTGACCGCAGACTTCTCTAATGACACTTTCCAAGCAAGAAGACAATGGTCATCTACCTTTAATCTACTTAAACAGAACAATTTCCAGCCCAGAATTCTGTACCCTGCTAAGCTAAGCTTCAAAATTGACGGAGAAATCAAATCATTTACGGATATACAAACATTGAGGAAATTCACCACAACAAGACCAGCTCTACAGGAAATACTTCAACCTGTTCTGCACACTGACCACCACAATGGATCAGCAGCAAAGTAAGAACTCAGAAATTAAAGGACAGAACGAAACCTCCACACTGATGCAAAAGATAAAACTAAGCAATGGATGCTCACAAAATAAGATGAATACAATACTACCACACTTATCAATTATCTCAATAAATGTTAATGGCTTGAATTCCCCACTGAAGAGACATAGATTCGTTCACTGGATTAAAAAACACAAGCCATCCATTTGCTGTCTGCAAGAAACACACCTGGCTTCAAAAGACAAATTAAAGCTCCGAGTCAAGGGTTGGAAGACAATTTTTCAGGCAAATGGAATTCAGAAGAAAAGAGGAGTTGCGATCTTATTTTCAGATACATGTGGATTTAAAGCAACTAAAGTCAAAAAAGACAAAGATGGTCACTTTATATTGGTCAAGGGAAAAATACAACAAGAAGACATTTCAATTCTAAATATCTATGCACTCAATTTAAATGCTCCCAGATTCTTGAAACAGACCTTACTCAGTCTGAGCAATATGATATCTGATAATACCATAATAACAGGGGACCTTAACACTCCTCTTACAGAGCTGGACAGATCCTCTAAACAGAAATTAAACAAGGATATAAGAGACTTAAATGAGACCCTAGAACAACTGTGCTTGATACACGCATATAGAACACTCCATCCCAAAGATAAAGAATATACATTCTTCTCATCACCCCATGGAACATTCTCCAAAATTGATCATATCCTGGGACACAAAACAATTATCAACAGAATCAAAAGAATTGAAATTTTACCTTGTATCTTCTCAGACCATAAGGCACTAAAGGTGGAACTCAACTCTAACAAAAATGCTCGACTCCACCCAAAGGCATGGAAACTAAACAATCTTCTGTTGAATAACAGATGGGTGAAGGAAGAAATAAAACAGGAAATCATTAACTTCCTTGAGCATAACAACAATGAAGACACAAGCTACCAAAACCTGTGGGATACTGCAAAAGCAGTTTTGAGAGGAAAATTCATCACTTCAGACGCCTACATTCGAAAAACAGAAAGAGAGCACATCAACAATCTCACAAGAGATCTTATGGAATTGGAAAAAGAAGAACAATCTAAGCCTAAACTCAGTAGAAGAAAAGAAGTATCCAAAATCAAATCAGAGATCAATGAAATTGAAAACAAAAGAATCATTCAGAAAATTAATGAAACAAGGAGTTGGTTTTTTGAAAAAATAAATAAAATAGATAAACCATTGGCCAGACAAACAAGGAATAGAAAAGTAAAAACTCTAGTAACCTCAATCAGAAATGATAAAGGGGAAATAACAACTGATCCCACAGAGATACAAGAGATCATCTCTGAATACTACCAGAAACTCTATGCCCAGAAATTTGACAATGTGAAAGAAATGGATCAATATTTGGAATGACACCATCTCCCTAGACTCAGCCAGGAAGAAATAGAGCTCCTGAACAGACCAATTTCAAGCACTGAGATCAAAGAAACAATAAAAAAATCTTCCAACCAAAAAATGCCCTGGTGCAGATGGCTTCACTCCAGAATTCTATCAAACCTTCAAGGAAGAGCTTATTCCTGTACTGCAGAAATTATTCCAAAAAACTGAGGAAGAAGGAATCTTCCCCAACACATTCTATGAAGCAAACATCACCCTGATACCAAAACCAGGAAAAGATCCAAACAAAAAGGAGAATTTCAGACCAATCTCACTCATGAACATAGACGCGAAAATTCTCAACAAAATCCTAGCCAACAGATTACAGCTTATCATCAAAAAAGTCATTCATCATGACCAAGTAGGCTTCATCCCAGGGATGCAAGGCTGGTTTAACATACGCAAGTCTATAAACGTTATCCACCATATTAACAGAGGCAAAAATAAAGATCACATGATCCTCTCAATAGATGCAGAAAAAGCATTTGATAAAATCCAGCATCCTTTTCTAATTAGAACACTGAAGAGTATAGGCATAGGTGGCACATTTCTAAAACTGATTGAAGCTATCTATGACAAACCCACAGCCAATATTTTACTGAATGGAGTAAAACTGAAAGCTTTTCCTCTTAGAACTGGAACCAGACAAGGTTGTCCTCTGTCACCTTTACTATTCAACATAGTGCTGGAAGTTCTAGCCAATACAATTAGGCAAGACAAGGAAATAAAGGGAATCCAAATGGGAGCAGAGGAGGTCAAACTCTCCCTCTTTGCTGACGACATGATCTTATACTTAGAGAACCCCAAAGACTCAACCACAAGACTCCTAGAAGTCATAAAAAAATACACTAATGTTTCAGGATATAAAATCAATGTCCACAAGTCAGTAGCCTTTGTGTACACCAATAACAGTCAAGATGAGAAGCTAATTAAGGACACAACTCCCTTCACCATAGTCTCAAAGAAAATGAAATACCTAGGAATATACCTAACGAAGGAGGTGAAGGACCTCTATAAAGAAAATTATGAAATCCTCACAAAGGAAATAGCAGAGGATATTAACAAATGGAAGAACATACCATGCTCATGGATGGGAAGAATCAACATTGTTAAAATGTCTATACTTCCCAAAACAATCTACCTATTCAATGCCATTCGTATCAAAATACCAACATCGTACTTTCAAGATTTGGAAAAAATGATTCTGCGTTTTGTATGGAACCGGAAAAAACCCCGTATAGCTAAGGCAGTTCTCTGTAACAAAAATAAAGCTGGGGGCATCAGCATACCAGATTTTAGTCTGTACTACAAAGCCATAGTGGTCAAGACAGCATGGTACTGGTCACAAAAACAGAGACATAGACACTTGGAATCGAATTGAAAACCAAGAAATGAAACTAACATTTTACAACCACCTAATCTTCGATAAACCAAACAAGAACATACCTTGGGGGAAAGACTCCCTATTCAATAAATGGTGTTGGGAGAACTGGATGTCTACATGTAAAAGACTGAAACTGGACCCACACCTCTCCCCACTCACAAAAATTGATTCAAGATGGATAAAGGACTTAAACTTAAGGCTTGAAACAATAAAAATCCTCCAAGAAAGCATAGGAAAAACACTGGAAGATATTGGCCTGGGGAAAGACTTCATGAAGAAGACTGCCATGGCAATTGCAACAACAACAAAAATAAACAAATGGGACTTCATTAAACTGAAAAGCTTCTGTACAGCTAAGGAGACAATAACCAAAGCAAAGAGACAACCTACACAATGGGAAAGGATATTTGCATATTTTCAATCAGACAAAAGCTTGATAACTAGGATCTATAGAGAACTCAAATTAATCCACATGAAAAAAGCCAACAATCCCTTATATCAATGGGCAAGAGACATGAATAGAACTTTCTCTAAAGACAACAGACGAATGGCTAACAAACACATGAAAAAATGTTCATCATCTCTATATATTAGAGAAATGCAAATCAAAACAACCCTGAGATATCATCTAACCCCAGTGAGAATGGCCCACATCACAAAATCTCAAAACTGCAGATGCTGGCGTGGATGTGGAGAGAAGGGAACACTTTTACACTGCTGGTGGGACTGCAAACTAGTACAACCTTTCTGGAAGGAAGTATGGAGAAACCTCAAAGCACTCAAGCTAGACCTCCCATTGGATCCTGCAATCCCATTACTGGGCATCTACCCAGAAGGAAAGAAATCCTTTTATCATAAGGACACTTGTACTAGACTGTTTATTGCAGCTCAATTTACAATCGCCAAAATGTGGAAACAGCCTAAATGCCCACCAACCCAGGAATGGATTAACAAGCTGTGGTATATGTATACCATGGAATACTATTCAGCCATTAAAAAAAATGGAGACTTTACATCCTTCGTATTAACCTGGATGGACGTGGAAGACATTATTCTTAGTAAAGCATCACAAGAATGGAGAAGCATGAATCCTATGTACTCAATTTTGATATGAGGACAATTAATGACAATTATGGTTATGGGGGGGACAGAAAGTGGGAAGGAGGGAGGGGGGTGGGGCCTTGGTGTGTGTCACACTTTATGGGGGCAAGACATGATTGCAAGAGGGACTTTACCTAACAATTGCAATCAGTGTAACCTGGCTTATTGTACCCTCAATGAATCCCCAACAATAAAAAAATAATAATAATACACACAATTGACTGTTAATTTAAATTTGGATCCCTAATTATTGCTTTAGACATCCTCAAAAATATATGATGCAAAAATAAAGTTACTGTTTATATAGGGGATGGCCTGTCAACCACTAGTCAGTACAGTTAAACTTGCCCAGTCTGCCTGAATAGATCAGAGAATTTTCTGAGGTGGGTCTGACAAACTGATCCATCAAATCCTATAACTTAGTCTTTAAACACCTACCTATCAAAGCTTCCAGCTAACTTTCAAGAAAAGCTGTTTAACTGTCAGAAATATGAAATGCAGTTAATGGAGAGGAGAGGGGAACTGTATGTTTATCCAAAGCAGAAATATACATGAAACATCAGTATTCTTCAATATGTCTTGAGATTATACTGTTAATTTTAAAGGAATAAAGTTCACATACATAAAGTGCAAAAAGAGCACCATTGCTATATTCACAATTACCAATGACCTAAAGGAATTCAACAGAATACAGATGTTCCATTGCATCTTTTTTTTTTTCTTTGAGATAGTGTCTCACTCTGTCACCCAAGCTAGAGTGCAGTGGCCTCATCACAGATCATTGCCACCTCAAACTCCTGGACTGAAGCATTTCTCCTAGCTCAGTTGCCACTATACACAATTAATTTGAGACGGGGTCTCACTCTTGTTCAGGCTGGTCTCAAACTCCTTGTCTCAAGCAATCCTCCTGCCTTGGCCTCCATAGTGATAAGATTATAGGCATGAGCCACCACACTCAACCATATTTTGAACATTGATTGTGATCCTGAAAAAAAAAAGTGAACAATTATAGAACAACTGTGTTATCAGGTGTTTTTCTTAAGTATGTGTTTTTAATGTGGCAATTCTCTCTACCACTCCAAAATATAATTAAATTAATAGGGCATCTTACAAGTGGTAAAGTCTTAGTATCAAGAAACTCCAAATTCAGTTGACACTAAATTCTGAGGTTCTGACACTTGTCTTAGCATTAAGTTCTCCCACCATGACATAATAACAATAATGATCATGTTACCAATAATATAGAACATCTGTATAGTACTTTACAGTTTCCAAAGTGCTCAGGAGTATTTTCTCATGTTATCCTCATGACAGCTCTATAAGACAGCCCCTTTTTTATTGATGAGGAAATGAGGCTCAGGGAGATGGCCTGACATAGCCAAGGCCCCACAGTGTAACTGACGTCCGCCATGCCCCTCTCCTCCACACACTGTTATTTTACCCCACACTTTCTTCATCCTTTCTTGTTCTGTTTTCTTGATCTCTCTAGGCATTTCTGTTTCCCTGTGTCCATCTCTTTCTATCTCTGCCTCAAGGCTTATTTTTTTCTACATGTACCTCTCCTTTTTGTCTCTATTGTTCTCTGTCCTTATCTCTTTCATTCTCTCCGTCGTTTACTGCTTTCCCTCTATTTTTGCCTTCCTGTGCCTCTGTCTTTGCCCTGCTGTCCTCCTCTCATCCCCTCCTCCTCCCTCTTCTCCATCTCTGCCTCCTTCTCTGGTTTCATAGTGCCTGAAAATGAACGTTTTCTCTCGTGGTGGCAGCATCTCTCTCTTCTCTGAGGACAGGAAGGAGGGAAGGAAGCATGGGGTACAAATGAGAAGTCACCTTGGCCTTTGTCGTCCCCTAGAGTCTGCTCATTCTGCCCTGATTTCCTGCCCCAGACTGATCCCTTTATCCCCACCAGGGATTCTTGGGGAAGATCTGGTCAGGGACCAACTTCTACACATTCTGCCTGTGCTTCTTAAAAGACCAAGTTAAAGGTAAAGTTCCAGTCACCTTGAAAGGAAAAGTAGAATCATTATTATGCTTGGAGTCCCAGAGCTGGATTAGAATCCTGGCTCTGCCAGTGACCTTTATGAGCCAGACCAGTGATTTTCAACCAGAGTGCCACAGCACACTGGCGTGCCATGGAAAGTCTTAAAGGTTATTAAATTATTTTTGAAAGCAGTTCAAAACACAGTAAATATATATATTTTACTCTTTTTTAAAAAAAAATCAACATAATTTAAGTGTACTGCAGAAGTCTAACTATAGGTTCAAGTGTGCCATGAGATAAAAAAGGCTGAGAAACACTGCTTCAGACCATAGCCTGGTCTTTCAGAGCTTCCATTCCTCACTCACAAAGTAGGTTATCTTGCAAGGGCTGTTGTTAGGTATCTGTTAAGGCCATGATTTTGAAAGCACCTGCCATAGAACAATTGCTCAATAAATGTTTATTGATTTAGGCAGAGTCTAACAAAAGGAAGGTTGTTCAAGAGTGAAGAAGATAGAAAAGGAAGGAGTGCTTAGCATGATGAGAGATTGTATATGAGCCTCATGTTCTTTAATTGCAAAAGTGGCCACATATTCTTTCCCTTTCATCAAGAGATGGTATCTGTCTCCTCATCCTTAAATGTGGGGTGGCCTTGTGATTTGTTTTGACTAATGGATTGTCAGTAAATGTAACCCAAGCAAAGAATTTAAAAGTGCTTACACACTGAGGCTTACCTTCTCTTGCTGCCTTTGGAATCCTCTGACTGCCGCTATGTGAAAAATCCCAGGTTGGCCTGCTGGATGACAAGAGACACATGGCCCAGGTACCCTTGTCACCCCAGCCATCAGCAAGCGAACTACCAGACATATGAGTAAGGCCATCACTGCCATCTGATCGCATGCATGAGTGTTTTAGTTATGTATAGGTGCATAACAAATTATCCCCAAAGCAGCTTAAAATAACATTTCTTCCCTCACACAGTCTCTGAGAGTCAGGAATCTGGAGAGAGTTTGAATGATTCTGGCTCAAGATATCTCAGGGTTGCTGATAAGTTAGTCATCTCACGGCTAAACTGGAGCTGGTGAATCTGCATCTGCTTCCAACTCACCTGATTATTTGTGAGCCTGAATTTCCCTCTGGCTATTGGCCAGGGTATTACAATAGTTCCTCACCATGTGGGCCTCTCCAGAGGACTGCTCACAATCTGGCAGCTTTAGCTTCCTCAAGAGTAACTGATCCAAGAGGACAAGAATTCGTGAATTAGAGTGTCTGACATAGAAAGAGTAGTCTTTTATAACCTAATCGCAGAAGTGACGTGTCATCCTGTCTACTGTTTACTAGTGATCACAGAGACCAATCATTATACAGTGTGGGAGAGGACCACTGAAGGATGTGAATACCAGTAGACAGATCACAGTGAATCATCTTGGAGGCTGGCTGCCATAATGCATATGCCTAATCAAGACTAGCAGAAGAACCAGCTGTCTAAACCCAGACCTGATTGCCAACCCACAGCTTAGATAATTGATGCAAATACCATGTGCCCAGCATCACCTTCTTATTTACCACTCACTAGTCTAAGAGTCATTCTCTGGTCACCAGCAGTGTGAACCCATGCTTATACAAGCTGAATGGCTCTGGGGAGTCTGCAGAAGGCTTGACCTTAGCTGCTGCTCATCCCAAGAGCTCAGGATGGGCCAGTTTCCTTCTCCTTCCAGATGCTCCCCAGATGGAGCGCTTCCATCTCCACTCCACCCAGCCTTCTTCCTTCTCTGGAACCACATTTTCCTTTTGAGATGCATAATTGGGTAAGATGAGTCTTTAAAAATGAGGAAAATGGGACCAAGGGCATCTAGGCCGGCAAGAGTGGGAGAAAACAGAGTCAACACCACTACACCTTGCCTTTGCTATGGAGCCCCAAAGTGCAGCCATGGTATAACACACATTGCTGTGTGAGCCTGCTTCAGAGAACTGAACATCAGAATCTGAAAGGTCCCCAGCAGTGAGCTTCATCAACCCCTCATTAAATATACACAGACACTTTCCCAAAGTCACACCACAATCCTGCAGTAGCAAATAGATTAAACTCAGTACTGCTGTTCCCCACCTTGGGCTTGTTCCTTTGCAGTATATAAATAGCACATTACAACCTGGTGACACTTCTGTTAAGAACAGAATGTATTTTTAGGGTGGTGCCTGTGGCTCAAGGAGTAGGGTGCTGGTCCCATATGCCGTAGGTGGTGGGTTCAAACCCAGCCCCAGCCAAAAAAAAAAAAAAAAGAACAGAATGTATTTTAAGTCCCATTACCCATATGGGACTCAGAGAACAGCTCAGAGAAACAAGGAAGAACAAGCATGAACAGAATGGGAAGAGGTGAACGCATTACCTGATTACTTCTTGCTAGCAAGAAGTAATCAGGCCTCATGCCCCTTCTCCCCACCCCCTGCAACCCAGAATGCCTTCCTCCTCACACAACCAGACCTCACTGAGGCACCTGCCCCAACATATACTTCCCAAGATACACATCTCAATAAGAGAATATCTGAATCAGAACCAAGAGTTGTCAAATTTTTAGTACCTCAGAGCTGGAAGAACGCTTCTACCAGACTGTACTCACTTCATAACAAGTGGTGATCCAACCTCTGCTTACATACTTCTAAGGACCAGAAACACTGCCTCCGGAGTTGGTTGGGAAGAGCTTTGGAGACTGACCAATCTTGGTTCAAGTCCTAGCTCTCTGATAGACAGATATACAACCTTTGATAAGTCATTTGCTCTCTCACGCTTCACAGTTCTCACAAATAATGTCTCTTGAACAGGGTTGTTGTGATAAATAAGTTTATCAATGCGTGCAAAGTTCCCAGAAAGTAAGCATCATACTACAATGTTTATTACCTGGACAGAAGGTAAGAGCTAGATGGGGCATAGGGATTTTGTCCTTCAGCAGTGTCTGATTCCCACCTGAGCAGCCCACCCTAATCAGGCAGTGTTCCTAGAGATTGAGGTTCCTCCACAGACACAGAAAGTCAAAAGTCCTCCATCATCTCAGGGATGCAGGAAGGCATGGACCAGTAGAATACTGAAGGGTGAGAAGGAGAGGAGCACTCAGATGGCTGAGTTGGGGTTAGAATATTTAAAGATGAACGAAGGGAGAGAGAGGATTCCAGATGTGCACTAGTGAAAGGTGATGGCAAGGTTTTAGCAAGAAGTCACATGGGCAGAGCTTAAGATACCACAGCACAGGTACCGGTGAGGGGAGTTAAGAAATACCTCCTCAACTCTGTTCTGTAAGTTAAATAATGGCTACTCACAGCTTTTTCCTCATCCAACAGCAGAAGTCAACATCTCCCATGAAATCAGAAAGGCTCAGGTCATTCTGATGACCAGGACTACAGATAAGGACAATGAGGATGGAGAATCCAACACAGGGAGACCAGGAAGGGAGCACCTTTCAGCATGTATATCATCTGCCACAAAGCAAAACAAATTTACAAGCCAATCACTGAGCCCTAGAAATTGCTAGAGATCAAGGGACTGGAAATGGAGATTTATCACACCTTCCCATTGTCATTCATGTACAATATACAAACTGCCACAAAATCCTTTTAATTTAGTGCTGCTGCCTCAGTGGACTGTTTTTCTTGTTTGCTTATTTGTTTGTTTGGTTGGTTGGTTGGGTTTTTTGTGCTTTTTTTTTTTTTTTTGAGACAGAGTCTCAAGCTATTGCCCTGGGTAGAGTGCCATGGCATCATAACTCACAGCAACCTCCAACTTTTGGGCTGAAGCAATCCTCTTGCCTCAGTTTTTCTATTTTTAGTAGAGATGGGGTCTCGCTCTTGCTCAGTATGGTCTCAAACTCCTGACCTCAAGCAATCCACTTGCCTCGGCCTCCCAGAGTGCTAGGGTTAAAGGTGTGAGCCACCACTCCGTGGCGATCTCTGTCATTTATTTTCATGTAATTAAACAGCTCTGAGACCTCCCATCAGCTTGCTTTTCAGCTCACTATCTTCCACTGCCCCTTCACATCCACCCTGCACCCACGCTGGCCTATAGGGACCACATTAATAGAATAGTGGAGATAGGTTAGGCTGGCAAGTCAGAGGGAGAGGAGGGGATGGGGTATTGACCCACCAGCTTCCCCTCTGCTGGACCTCCAAGAGTTGGCACATTCCTGCAAAAGGGAAGTTGCAGCCCCCTGGGCAAACAGCCCCGGTCACAGGGCAGTCTCTCCAGGCTTTGGGAGCTGTGCCCTTACTTTGCCCCCTCAGGTCCAGGGTGGCAAGAACTTCTTGACCTTACCAGCCCCAGCCCTATCTCTTGTTGCTTTTCCTAAATTCTGCCCACTCTTTAGTAAGTAGTCCCTTCTAGAAACTCCCCTCCATACCCTCAATAGTAACAAAGTAGAACAACACATACCAGGGGCGAAAGGGAGGCAAGAATGAGGAGTTAGTGAGACTCATGGGTGCAGGGTCTCAGTTGAGAAAGATGAAAAAGTTGTAGAGATGGATGGGGGTGATGGTTGCACAATAGTGTGGGTATATTTAATGCCACTGAACTGTATGTTTAAAAATGGTTAATATGATAAATTTCATGTTATGTATATTTTGCCACCTCCTCTGCACTAACCAACCTGAGCATGCTATGTGTTTCCTCTGGGACCTGCCTGATAGGTACTTCTCCCCAGAACTGTTTCCCCAGAGTCCCTGCACCTTGGATGATGAGAGTCAATAAGGTGACCCTTGAGGTCAGGCAGGGCAATTGGACTCCCGGGGGTTATACACTTGCTGAATGCCAATGGAAACTATTTTAACTGAGCGGAATAAAACAAAAACACTAATAAAACAAACAAAAAAAAAATGAGTCCTGTGCTATGGACTGAATGTCTATGTCCCACCCAGAATTCATATGTTGAAACCCTAATCCCCAATGTGGAGCATTGGAGGTGGGGCCTTTGAGAAGTTTTTTAGGGTAGAGCCCTCATAAAAGAATTAATGCCCTTATAAAAAGAGAAAAAGACATGAGATTTCCCTTTTCCTCTCCCTCTCTCCCTTTGCAGGCAAAGGTACAGCAAGAAGGCAGCAGTCTGCAAGCTAGAAGAGAGC
Source organism: Nycticebus coucang (assembly GCF_027406575.1). NCBI lineage: Eukaryota > Metazoa > Chordata > Mammalia > Primates > Lorisidae > Nycticebus > Nycticebus coucang. Next base: position 43,817,461 of record NC_069801.1, on the reverse strand, counting down.
CCTGACCAGAAGAGAGCCCTATGCAGAAGTTGGGACCTTGACCTTGGACTTCCAGCCTCCAAAATTAAGAGAAAATAAATTTCTACTGTTTTAGTCGCCTAGTCTAATAGCATTCCCAGAAGACTAAGACTCCTGAGAGGGTGATACTTCTGCGGTCCTACACATACACCTGGACAGGAGGAGTGCACATGAAAAAGCTCATGACCTGGGATGCCTCGCAAACTTGGTTCCAGACCAGTGTCTTTTGTTCTCTGATTGTTTTATACACTGGTTCCAGCTCCTCACTCAATGGAGAACCAAGAGATGGATCCTTACTCTGAAAACGTCTGTGTAACCTTGGACAACTCTGTCCCCTCTCTGGGTCTCAGTTTCCCTTTTTGTACAATGAAAAAAATAGCCAATGATAATCAGACTTTTCTTTTAACCAGAAGAATCCTTTCTTCAAATGAATTCTTACCAAATAGCTCAAAGTCAAAGCAAATAAAAGCAGGGCTGCTTGGACTGAGGATGGGGTGGGAGGCCCAGAGCTCCACTACTTCTCTACATCCACATCCTGATTCCAAGTTGGTGTCATTTCTGAGCAACCCTAGGGTTCAGTGAAGCATAGTTCGACAATCACTGTCCTAGATGGTCCGCTAAAACCCTCCAGGCTCTGGCAGTATGTGATGGGGATGGTTCTGAGAAGATATACTCAATGTAAATGTTTACTGGATGATTGAAAGGGGAACCTGGAGGCATGCACGGGCCCTCTGCCCCCTCTCTCTCCTCTCAGTGCTGAGTGGAGGGGGTGCAGGCCCAAGCCCACGGCTCGCTAACACCAGGCTCCTACCCACACAAGGCTCACTCCCTCTTCATTCTGTGAGTAACACTCTGGTGGACTTGCCCTTGCCTGCCTCCCCCCGATGGGAAACTTGCCATTCCCTGGCCAGAGCAGCCTGTTACCTCTGAGCACAAGCAGAGGGGCCAGGCTGGGGCCAAGAACAATATTTTGTCAGTGAGTCTATTATAAAAATAATGGAATAAAAGAAGCCACCCTCAATAAGTAATGTGCAAGCTTCCCTTCGATCTGCCACGGCTTGACAGGGGCTGAGATGGCCCTTCCAGGATGGGCATGCAGCCAAGAGCTTTAAATAATCATTAAAAATATGTTCATGATTTATCCTGAGGGACGGGCTAGGCACCGGGCTGCAAGGCAGCGAAGCCTTCAGCATCACACCTCAGTCCACAAAGCCTAGCCTCTTCCCTCCCCAGCTCAGGCCTGGGTCAAGAGGGTAACCCCCTCAGGTAGCCCCTGAGCTGGGGACCAATGCAAGGAGAGGTAGGATCCAACTGTAAAGGGTCTATCTCCCTCCCACTGACTGGCCAGCAGAAAGCCAATCCTGGTCATGTCGAATGTGTGCGGCGTGCTGCAGACACTGTTCCAGGCCCTTTGCCTGCACTAGCTCATTTAACCCTCCTGACAACGCAGTGAGCCCTGCATTGATTGGTATGACGCTGCCCATTTCAAGACTGAGAACGCTGAGGCACAGAGATGTGAGTAACTTGCGGCCCGAGGGGTGGAGGAACCTTGTGTAGGCAGACCCAGGCTACGTGGGGACCTCAATGTCTGCTACACTCAGGGCATACATGGTACATGGAATCGGGGACTGAAGGGGGCTTATCAGGGTTCCTCTTGCACAGGAGCCATTAGGGCACCATGTGGAATGTGTCCCACATAGCCCGGCTCTCCCTACACAAAGTTCCTCCACCTCTCAGGGAGCAAGTTACTTACATCTCTGTGCCTCAGTGTTCTCAGTCTTAAAATGGACACAGTCAAGAGGGTAAAATGAGGTAAGACAGGTAAGGAGGTGGAGGAACCCTATGTGCTTGGCTCCAAACTGCCTTAACTAGAATTTTATGTTGCCTCTCAGGTAAGGGTGAAGCTGGGCTTCCCTCCTGCCTTAGCTCCAGGATTCCCAATCACCTCTTTCCCTGGTGCTCTGATGGCCCCTGTGCAAAAGGAACCTTGCTAAGCCTCCTTCAGCCCCCATATCATGGACCGTGTATATGCCCTTATGTGTAGCAGACACTGAAGTCCCCACTAGCCTAGCTATCCCTACCACAGCTTCACTGTGAGGCCCCTTCCTGAGTCTCTGCTGAGGAAAGGGGAAGGATGAACCTAAAGATGGTGGAATCCAGTGAACCTGCTGCTTTGTGGCCCTTGAGGAAGGCCCCTCCCATGAGTGCAGGGCAAAAAGACCTGGCTAGATGTCAGGACCTGGGCGTCTAGTCCCAGTTCTGCCCTGGGCTTGCTCCTAAACTTAGATAAGTCACCCCCCACCCCTGAACCTCAGCCTTCTTTTCTGATGAATAATCATGAAAATCCTATTTTATTTCCCAAGCTTTGAAAGGAAACAGAAGGGGGAAATCTGTCAAATAAGACAAGAAAGGAAAGGGACTATGCAAACTGTAAGGTGCTGGGCCACGGAAGAACTGCTATTGTCAATGACTTCCCAAGTGCCGACAAACTTCTTGGTACAGGACCAACTCCCCTGTCGATTAACACTGGCTTCAAATCCTGAACCATGCAGTCTGAGCAGGGCTGAAGATGTCACCAAGCCAGGGATAGCCCCTCAAGGAGAACAGCTCTTCCCAGAGATGGGGACCTTCCTCAGCAAGTGAAGACAGTGACAGCTCTTTTCCAAAAGAAGGGTTAAGCCAACCTGAGGGATAAGTCCTGGCTTATCATGCATGACAGGCTATCAGGGATGGCCTTGCTCACCAGTGGACAGCTGTGTGTGCTCCCATGACTCCTTCCTCAGATGGACAGACAGTCTTAGCCTCCCACAGTGCCAACCTCCTCCCCTGAGAGGACAATGTGCCCTTCAGCCCGAGAGGAGCTGTGAGACTCACCTGGACTGCAGCAGTCAGCAACCCCAGCCCTCCGTGCTCACTCTGCTGCTTTGCTCAAAAGCCACATTCATTGTCCAATGCCAAGGGTTTTGCTCTTATGATCTCATTAAACCGTCAAAGCCACTATGTAATCTGTCTGGCTGGTGCCCATTCTATAGCTAAAGAAACTACATTTTAAAAGGATTAACTACCTTGGGCAGAGTCAAAACTATTCCTCCCCCTCCCAATCCACCAGACACTCACTCTCCTGCCCACATGGCCAGGCGTACAGCCCCCCCATCACATCACTCATCCATAACCTCACATATCCATTCAGTCATTCTTCAGACATTCTCAGGCGCACCACCCTGTACTCAGCCCACACGGTTAGATCAGACAAGGTCCCAGCCTGCAAGGAGTTCACATTCCAATGCACTTCACTTTTCAGATCACAACTCTGAGTGGCACAATGCTGTGGGCAAGCCATAGGAGCCGGTCCAGACTCCACTCTTTCCACTCTTACGTAGCCCTCTCTACTATCCTGCCCTTATTATCATTTCCTATTTTTTTTTTTTTTTGTAGAGACAGAGTCTCACTTTATCACCCTCGTTAGAGTGCTGTGGAGTCACAACTCACAGCAACCTCCAAATTGTGGATGTAAGCGATTCTGTTGCTTCAGCCTCCCGAGTAGCTGGGACTACAACACCTGCCACAATACCCGGCTATTTTTTTGTTGCAGTTTGGCCGAGGCTGGGTTTGAACCCACCACCCTCGGTATATGGGGCCGGCGCCCTACCTACTGAGCCACAGGCACCGCCCATCATTTCCTACTTTTAAGCCAATTTCTGCTAAGAGACTCTGAAGGATGTAAGGACTGAATCTTGTCTTAATAATATTGCCCTGTGGCCATCAAGCTAAGACTTCGCAGTAACAGTCATTAAGCAGTGAACGACTAAGTGTTGAGCTCTTAACCAATACCATGGACTATCCCTACTCACCATCTTCACAGCAAGCCTAAGACATATGGCCCACATTTCCCCTGTTTCTCGGATATAGAATCCAGAGAGCAGAGAGGTTAGATATGTTGCCAAAGTTGTACAGTGGCAGAATCCGGACTCATACTTTTGTCAGGCGAATAACTAAGTCACCAATCTTAACTCCATGCTGTACATCTGCCTTCAGTGTGTCAGAGAACGAGCTCCATGAATGTTTCCTGAATGAATGAGTGAAACAGTGAATGAGTGATTGGTTGCCCCCACCACCGCTACCACCAACCAGATGCTTAAAGATGTGGCTTCCTTCCTAGGCCCTTTAAAGACATTCACCCAACACTCAGCCTGCAACCCTGGGGAAGAGCAATAGAATCAGATCATCTGTGTCTTAGTTCATTCAGAACAAAATGCCTTAGACTGGGTAATTTATAAACAACAGAAATTTATTTCTCACAGTTCTAGAGGCTGGGAAGTCCAAGACCAAGGTGCTGGCAGACATGGTGTCCGGTGAAGACTCACTCTGTGCTTCAAAGATGGCACCTTTTTGCTGTGTCTTCTCATAGCAGAGGGGTGAACAACCTCCCTTGAGCCTCTTTTATACAAGCACTAACCCATTCACAAGGGCTCTGCCCTCATGACTTAGTTACCTCCCAAAGGCCCCCCACCACTTTTTTTTTTTTTTGGTAGAGACAGAGTCTCACTTTATGGCCCTCGGTAGAGTGCCGTGGCATCACACTGCTCACAGCAACCTCCGGCTCCTGGGCTTAGGCAATTCTCTTGCCTCACCCTGCTGAGTAACTGGGACTATAGGTGCCCACCACAATGCCTGGCTATTTTTTTGTTGCAGTTTGGCCGGGGCTGGGTTTGAACCCGCCACCCTCGGTATATGGGGCTGGCGCCCTACTCACTGAGCTACAGGAGCCATCCCCCCACCTCTTAATACTTTATACCATCACCTTGGGAGATAAATTCCAATACATGAACATGGGGTTTGTGTCACATATACTCAGACTATAGCAATCTGGATCTCAGGCTGTGACATTCAAACCAAAAGAAGTAAGAAGTAACTAGGTTGAGAGCAAAGGGGAGGGTGTTCAAGCATGAGGGTGAGCACAGACTGGGAGGTGGAAAATCTAGTTGAGTCCCACTGAGGGGATAGAAACATCCTGTGTTGCTGCAGCAGAGACCAGAGAAGCAGAAAGGAAAGAAGCTGCCAACAGAGAGGCTGGAGAGAAAAGCTCAGGGTTGCAAACCTTGCAACGAGAAAGCCAAACAACTTTGGGAGCTGACCCAGGTTTTTGGTCTCAAATCCAGGAGCCATTGACCAGGAGACAGCCAGATAACCAGTCTGCAGCTGCAGAAAGATCTAGAGACAGATAGAGGTTAGTTGCTATTGGTATATGAACTAAGAGGCCCTGAGATCCCCAGATGGAGAGAAGAGAGATACGTACAGAAGGAGGAGATAGCATGGTAGGGATGGTCATCATTTTCTAAGCACTCCCATGGCCCAACTGTTCGACTCCCCAAGAACTAGGGGTCTTTATGACCATTTTACACATGAGGAAACTGAGGTTTGGAAAGACTAAAGGCACCAGGCTGGTAGGTGGTGAGGCTGCGATTTGAGCCTCACCTGTCTGATCCCAAACTTGGGCACTTACGTGTGTACCTAGCACACATGTGAGTGAGCTTTGAAACTATAACCCAGGCTACCGACTATAGAAGTCTATTTGTGACACTGTGGCCAGCACTATACTTACGACATATGGCATTCAGCCAGTCAGCACTGAGGAGTTAATTGTCCCATGTCTATTCCACCATCATCTCCAAATGCCTCTACCCCAGGAAATCTTTCCAGAAACACCACAGGATCTCCCTCTAGTGAGGTGGTAAGCCCCAAGCCACCAAAAGCAGAGGCTGGGAGAGACATCTAGTAAAGTTCCTTTCTGAGCTACCCTGGAAATCTCTGTGACTCTGCCACCCAAGAACCTGCCACAGATCCCTGATATTTCTTGCCAAGTTCCAGTGCCTTCCAAGCTGTGGCTCAGAGAGCACAGTTTTCAGCATCATGGCCCTGCACCCCTGCTGAACAGGCCCCTCTGTGCCCTACAGACACTGCCTAGCTCAGCTCCCATCTTCCAGGAAGCAATTTCCAAGGACATCAGAGACCAGAAACACCCTGGACATTCACTACCTGGACTCATCAAAATAGTCCACCTTTTACAACCTCAGAGTCCATCATTATTCCAATGTTCCCTAAGAACATTGTGATTCTTAGTGAAGAATCAATGTTCACTTGTGAACCTTGAGAAAAACAGGACCCCTTCCCATTAGAGAGCTAACAGGGAGGGGATGCACGGGGGTAGGGGGAGATACGTAGATGAAAAATATAAAGGCAGCATGAACCAGATCCAAGCCCTAGAAGATGAGTGGCATTTAGGGAGCTGGGAACTCTGGGCATTGGGTATGGGGCATTGGAGCCGGACAAATCCAGGTGTGAGTTTTTTGTCTGGAATTTTGTGGGCATGTGACCTCAGGCAGATTACTTTGCTCCTCAGAGCTGCAATTTCCTAATTTAGTTGGGGAACCTACAACCTCAAGTCCACATGTGACTTCCCCACATCCCCAAGTGCGGCCCCTCAATTAAATCCAAACTTCGCAGAACAAATCCCTTTATTAAAAGGATTTGGATTCAGTCAAAACACTGCACTCAAGGATCCAGACGATCAGAACCTAATCTATCAAATAGGAAATGTGTGTAAACTGGCCTATAGTATCTGAACAAAAACAGCAGCAGTTATTATTACCCTGAAGGAGAAAATGACAGATAGCAAAAAAAAGAGGAGCAGAGTCAATGCTCTCAGTGCTCAGGAAAGGGGGTGAGAGGACATCAGAGCCAGAGGAGTGATGAAGGAAGGCTTCCTGGAGGAGGTAGCATCAGGGCTGTGCTTTGAAAGATAAATATTTCAACAGGCAAAAAGAGGCACAAATGGGCATTCCAGGTTGAATGCATGACATGAGCAAAGGCCCAGAGTCTTGCTTGGCTAAAGGCACCAGTTGGTGTAGCTGAAACACAGGGTTTTGACTGTGAGGGGTCAATTCCAGAGATTTTGCTGAGCTCCATGCTACCATGGCAGTGACTCTCTTCTCCTCAGTTTCACCAGTTGGATATTTTGTTCTTTAGTGCCCAGTCGCCCAGGGTCCTAAATATTTCCACATGTCAACCCTGACCTGGCCCCTTATCTTTGCCTGCATAATGTGGCCAGCCAACCCTGCTTCCGGGCCTTGGATGGCCTCCCCATCATCCTGGAGCACACAGCTATTCCAGGGCCACCAGCCATGTGGCCCCTGCTCCAAGAGAAACACAACACCCAGGGAGGTGGGGCCTATGGAAACATCAGCCATTTCCCACCATCTCTCCCTTCCCTCCTCAGGCCTCAGCAGCGCCTGAGGACAACGTGGGTTTATTTGGGGTCTGCGGGATGCAGAGAATGTTCATTCTCAGGGAACTCCAAGTCCCAGTCTCACTGCTTATTCTGGCCCCTCTCCGCGGATACTGCAGGCGTTACAGGGCAAGGAGGTCTCCCTCCTGCTCTCATACCACCCAGGGCTCCCAGTTCCAAGAGAGGTTTCGGGTTTCAGAGAAATGAAGTAAGTGCCTGAAGGGCAGCTGCAGCATCTTTAACTCCAGGAGCAGAGGGCCAGGCAGGGCAGAGGGTTCAAGCTGTGTCATTCCCATCATGTCCCCTGACTCACAACCTGTAAATGGCAGGCATTTGCTTTTTCAAACTGGAACCTGAGAATTCTAGAATCTAAAGAGCCTTGAATTCAAGGATCTTCAAACTGATGGAACCGTAAACTACTAGAACCTTAAGAGTTATTGAATCTTGGACTCCCAGAACCATGAAATTCTAGAATCTCAAAATCAGATCATTTTGTCCAGGACAGAGATGGGGTCCACCACTTCTTCGCTATGTGGTATGACTTTGGGCAAGTTAACCTTTCTGTGCCTCCTTTTCCTCATCTGTAAAATAATCATACTTATTTCCTAGAGTCATCGTGTAGTTTGAATGAGTGAATGTGTATAAAGCACTTATAACTTTCCACGTTCCTGGAATACAGAAAGCACCATAGAAGTGACAGCTGTAGTTCTAAGATCCCACAGCAGGGTAGCAGCAGACCTGGCACAGTTCAGGTCCCAGTCCTCTGTCTAGAATTGTCCCTAATCAGGCATACTATCTCTCAAGATAATTAGTAGAGAACCGGCTTTGGGACCACCTAGACATTTCAACAATGGCACAATAGACACCCTTTTTGGAGAATTTCCATGCAGGAGAGACAGGTTTTCCATCACTCAGAAATATAATGGGCAGAAACACATTTTCTCCCTGAACAAAGATCATTTGACAGATGGTGTCAATGAAAGGCTCTGGGGTAATTTAGTGTACTTTCTCAGTAGGTTGCCTGGACTCTGCAAGTGGTTCTTCTCTGCCCTACGTGTCAGCTGAGGCTGCAGTCTTCTGGGGGCTTAATTGGGCTAAATACCCAAGATTGCAAACTTACATATGTGGCACCATGGGAAGGACAATTAGAAGTCAGCTGGGGTACTAGGTCATCTGGGTCTCTCTTTCTACATGGTTTCTCTATCAGGGTAGCAGGATTACTTTTTTTCTTAGTTTAAGAGATGGGGTCTTGGTGGCTTGGTGCCCGTAGCACAGTGGTTACAGCGCCAGCCACATACACCAAGGGTGGCAGATTCAAACAACTGCAACAAAAAAATAGCCGGGTGATGTGGCAGGCACCGCTAGTACCAGCTACGTGGGAGGCTGAGGCAAGATAATTGGTTAGGCCCAAGAGTTTGAGGTTGCTGTGAGCTGTGACAGCATGATACTCTACCAAGGGTGGGCATAGTGAAAAAAAAAAAACAAAAAAGAAAGAAAGAAAAAGAAATGGAGTCTTGCTCTGTCACCCAGGATGGAGTACACTGATGCCATCACAATTCACTGCAACTTTAAACAAATGATCCACCTGCCTCAGTCTGAGCAGCTAGGACTACCAGAACATGCCACTATGTCTGGAAATAGTCTGCATCTCACTATGTTGCCCAGGCTAGTCTCAAACTTCTAGCCTCAAGTGATCCTCCTGCCTTAGCCTCCCAAAGTGCTAGGATAACAGGCATGAGCCACCATGCCTGGCCTAAGAATTGTAATAGCATAGCTCAGGGCTACCGTGTTGAGAGAGGGACCATGTCATTAGGACTTGAAGGCAGCCTCCAGGAGCTGAAAGAGGTGATGCCTAGTGGGAGGTGTTTAGGCCATGAGAGTGGACCAAGTAGGGGGCTTTAGTCCTATAGGTTCAAAGAATGTAATTCTGCCAACAACCTGAATGAGCTTAGAAAAGGACCACAAGCCTCAGATTAGATTGCACCCCCAGCCAACACATGGATTTCATCCTGGTGAGACCCTGAGCAGAGAACCCAGTCATGCTGGGCCTGAACTTACAGAACTATTAGATTTTAAAAACGGGTGTGGTTTTAAGCCTGTAATTTGTAGAACTTTATTAGGCATCAGTAGAAAATTGTACATCCACAACTGACAGAACATCACTTCTACTACGTTCCATTAGTTAAGGGAGTCATAGTGCCAGCCCAGATTTAATGTGAGTGGGCTCATCATGGGCCATTTTTGGATACAAGCTTAGATCAATTCCCTAAAGCTTAGATCCCACCTGGACCTAGAACAGACCCTGTGACTGGCTGCCAAGTTTCTAGAAGGCAAAATGTACTCCAATGATAGGCAAACTGTTCTGCTGGAAGCCGCACTTGACAGCTAACATGACTCCCTTTTGCTGAAATTCTAGTCTATTTTATATCAATTCAGAGCAAGTACGTTCTAAACCAGAAAGAGTCACAAGGGTCGTCTAGCTTAAACTCCTTAATTTAGTGAGTGAAACTGAGTTCTCAAGAGGGGAATGGATTTTCCAAGATCCTATACTGTCTTAATCCATTTTGTGTTGCTATAACAGAATGCCTCAGACTGGGTAATTTACAAAGAAAAGAGGTTAATTGAGCTCATTGTTCTGCAGGCTGCGAAATATAAGAAACATGATGCCAGCATCTGCTCAGCTTCTAGTGAGGGCCATCTTCTAGGTCAAAACATGGTAGAGAGGATCAAAGGGAAAGCAGATGCTTGTGAAAAGAGAAAAACAGCGGGTTTTCAGGTTTCTTAGATACCCCAGCTAAACAAGAACTCACTCAGGAGGAAACAGATCTATTCCTTCTAGAACTCATTACACAGCACATAGCACCAAGCCATTCACGAGAGATCCACCCCATGGCCCAAACACCACTAGGCATCCCTTCCCAATATCACCACGTTGGGGAGGAAATTTCAACATGAGTTCTGGTTGGGCAGACAAACCATATCCAAACCATTGCACACAGCAAACTAGAGACTAGGGTTAGAGCCAGATAGCTGGACTCCCAGGCTGGGCCTACCTCCATTCAGCTCTTGGGATTTGTCTGTCTTTCTTTGTTTTGTTTTGTTTAATTTCAAATTAATAGGAGGATATATACAATTAGGTTACATAGTTTGCACTTGAAAGGTTAAAGTCTGAGTCATAGTTGTATCCTTGATCAGGAAGTGTGCCATATACACACGCATTATACCATTGGGTGGGAGCACACCAAACCCCTTCTCCCCTCCCCACTACTTGAATCCAAATAGCTTTCATTTTTATGTTCAGTGAGTATAATCCTTCTCCTCTATAAGGCACTCATTTTGTCTTGGCCCTTGGCCTCTCACGAGCCCTGTCCTGGCCCCTTGGGGATTCTGAGGCCCAATCCTCCCATGATGCCAGTCCCCTTGTCCATATCCTTCCCTTCTCTAGAAATTCCTAATTTTGCCCAAATGTCACCTCCTCAGAAAAGTCTTCCCAATCTTTCTGTCTAAAATACCATCTCCTTTCCTGCTCTGTTCCCTTCTCCTGCTTTTATTAAATAACAAGTATCACTATCTAAATTTATATTAGGCACTAGTTTACCATTCCTTTTCCGTTCTAGACAATAAGCTCAGCTAGGGCAAGGATCTGTCTGTGTGATTCACCAATGGACCCCAAGAATTTGACAGGTAATAACACTCAAAAAGTGTTAGACAAATAAATCAATGAATGAAATCAAGACAAAGCAAAACTTCAATGTTAGTCCAGGCAGGATCACATCTGAGACATCGGTTTGTAAAATGAAGCGTGTAATGGACAGAAAGCCTGACCTGAGCAGCCCCCCTCACACTGGCCCTTCTCTCCTCTGGATTCTGACTTCACTTAGAGCTTCAACTTTTCACTGGACACTGATTTACAAATTTCTGAGAAAGCTCCTAGATTGTTGACATTTCAGAATAAGTGAGTTCTGTAGGTATGAGTCTGGTTTATTTTCCTTTCTCAAGCTTGTTGAGGGCATATTCATCTTTCTTTCCCCAAAGTGCCTAACAAGTACCGTTTGAGTAGTTGTCCCTGAATGAATAAGTGAGCGGGTGAGTGAGTGAACGGATGAACAATGGTTAGCTGCACTATTAGATGGATGGATGACAGATTGATGGATGACAGAAAAAAAGGAGAGAAGAGTGGATATATTGATGGACGGATGGATGATGGGTGCATTGTGAGTGAATAAATAGATGGGTGATGGAGAGATGGATGGCTGTATGATTAATTGATGATGGAGGGATGGATGGATAAAAGGATGGGTGTGAGGGGTGTTGAGTGGGGAGAAGGGCGAATAAATAAGTAGACATTTGATTTACTGTGTCTCAAAATCTCCAAAATCATGGAGCAGAGGAAGTAGATTTGCTCTGCAAACCTCCAGGACAGTTAGAATCATTGAGTCAAAGCTACAGGAAAGCAGATTTTAGCTCATTATTGCATAGAAACTCCCTAGAGATGGGTAAATAGAAAGTGCCCCCACCCAATGAGTGGTCTGGGCCAGGCAAGCATCCAGATCCTGGCTGAGAGGTTGAACTATATGCTTTTTTCCTTCAGTCTCAGAAACTGTAGGATTGAAAGGAATCAGAAGTAAACTCCTCCATCATCTGGGTTTGATGAAGTCTGGGACCTTATTCTCTACCCTGAATCTTAGGGATTCTCTACACTGATACTCCTTGTGGGGCTAAGGACAGAATTGATGACAATTGTGCCAATACTGTGAGAACTTACTTGGCGCACTCCTAACCATACCACAGGAGGTTTGGATTGCTTTTCACCCTTCATGTCTGTTTTTCCTACTTTGCCTTGGCTGCTTTATGGGTAAGAATAATAAAATCTCAGAACCTTACACAGAGACCAATTATTGAAACCTTAAAAAATTATTACCCTCTCTGACCTTCAATGTATCATGTGCAAAATGAGATAATAATGCCTTCCTCATAGGGTTATTGGGAGAATTAAATAAAATAAGTCTGTAATATGCCTAGTGCAGTGCTGAACACCTTGAAATAAATGGTAATATTGGAACTAGGATTGGTTTTAGCGTTGATGTCAATATTCAAATCCACTGTTCCTTTTTGAGACAGAGTCTCACTTTGGCACCCCTGGTAGAGTGGCATGGCATCATAGCTCATAAGAGCCTCAAACTCTTGGGCTCAAGCAATCCCGTTGTTTCAAGGCACCCACGACAATGCCCAGCTATTTTTAGAGACAAGGTCTCGCTCTTGCTCAGGCTGGTCTTGAAATCCTGAACTTAGGCAATCTACCACCTCAGCCACCTAGAGTGCTAGGATTACAAGCATGAGCCATTGTACAAGGCCAAATCCATATTTATATTTATATTTATATTTATTAGAAGTATAAACATAGTATACCATAGCATTACATGTATGTATTACACAGTATTATCATAGGAATCATTAATCTAGGACCATAGATTTATATATACAGGCAGTCCCCAGGTTGTGAACAAGATAGGTTCTATACGTTTGTTCTTAAGTTGAATTTGTGTGTAAGTTAGAACAGGTACATCTACCTATTACCCATAATAGCCACCACTTGTAAATATGAGTTGTATGTCAATCAGATGTTTGTAACTCGGGGACTTACTATATAACACCCTCTGTTTATGAGTTGTATGGAAGTCAATGACTGTAACTGAAGAACTGGCTATACTTGAAGGAACAAATTATTAGAAACTGACCATTTCAGGAATTTAGAACTTTAGAATTATCAGACCTTAGAGGTATGGATGGTTCAATTTGGCAGCTCTCAGAGTAGTCAGGACCTCTGAAGTCATGAGTCCAGCCACCCAAACCAGCCTCTAGCCAGGAAGATGCCTCTGTCCAGTGTGCTTCACCCCAACATTTCCAGGCCAAAACACCCTCTAGGGCCACGTTGGAGCCTGGCTGGACCCCTTGGCCCTGGGCTTCCATTCTCAGACAATGCAGAATCCCAGGAATTTGCAGCCACAAGAGTGGGGGCCTCAGATTGGGCCCGGGGGATGATGAAATATGGAAGCTCCCAGAGTTGGGCCTGGTGGGGAAGGCCACATTTTCTATGTCATGTTCTATTGCACGCCAATCAATTACAGTGCGCCCTATATAAACACATCATGAGGGCTTTGACAGGGGGCCGGGGTGAAGTTGGGTGTCAGGGTAAAACAGGGGATAATAAAATCACTGGAGATTTATTTCTCTAAATTGGAAACTTCATGCTTACACCTGACTAAATCATCAGGCTGAAATTGGAGCCGACTCCCACGGAAAACACATGTAACCTTATCCCATCTTTGTTTAACAGCGACCCATCAAACTGCCTGATGGATTCTGCAGATGCAGCCAGCGTCCTCCTTTGGCTCCTTGAGTTCTAGGGATCTCAGTCAGAGCCGACTGCTCTTCCAAGGCTGGCCAAGGAAGGCTCTCTTACAGGTGGGTATCCACCTGGGTCCCTTGTCCCTTAAAATAGTCTCCTTTGCTCCCATGTCTGAGGGTATGCCATTTGTGTACCTAACAACCCTTGATCTAAAATCCTCCCTTTCCACAAAACCATTCTCCCTGAGAGAGGAAGCAATGTTGAGTAACAGAAGACATAGTTGTGACATCAAGAAAAGTACTCTAGGCTGGGTGCCTGAAGCTTAGTGAGTAGGGCGCCAGCCACATACTCTGAAGCTGGTGGGTTCAAGCTCAGCCCAGGCCTGCTAAACAACAGTGACAACTGCAACCAAAAAATAGCCAAGCGTTGTTAGGTGCCTTTAGTCCCAGCTACTTGGGAAGCTGAGAATCACTCAAGCCCAAGAGTTTGAGGTTGCTACAAGCTGTGTCGCCATGGCACTCTACTGAGGGCAACATAATAAGACTCCGTCTCAAAAAAAAAAAAAAAAAAGAAAGAAAGAAAGTAAAAAGAAAAGTACTCTAGGTTAGAAATTGTCCTGCCTGGCTACCATGGTTCTTTGATAAAAATCCCTTTACTTCTCTAGGTAATGTGACTTTCCTAATTTTTTTATCTTATCTCTTCTGTCATCACAGAACTTTTATAAGGATTTGATGAGCTAATGGTTCAACAGTACTTTATAATTTATAAACTTATGGTATACACTAGTGTATAATTTTCCATTTGATATAAGAAACTTTATACTCATATATAGTACCAGGAAATAGTGTAAAGTCATCTACCCCCTGTGTTGAGGAGTTTCCTTTTATCAGGAGTGGCCAGCCAGAGTGGGAGGAAAAAAAATTGGGAGGGAATCTAATCAGTAAGCTTTGTGCACTGGGCACTGCTTAGTGTGGTTCATAAAGTATTTCAAGTGAACTTTATGGGGGCAAGACATGATTGCAAGAGGGACTTTGCCTAACAATTGCAATCAGTGTAACCTGGCTTATTGTACCCTCAATGAATCCCCAACAATAAAAAAAAAGTATTTCAAGTGATTCCCAATTGTTGATAAAAATTATACCCATTCCAAAGATGAGAGATCAGGGATCAGAGAGGTCATCTGACTTTCCCAGATCACACAGCTGGGATAGTGACCGGGATGTCAGTCTAGATTTGTCTGACCCCAAAGTTCATTAAAATATATGACAAGTGCTCTGTAGAGCCTCAGGGACAAAAGGCAGGCAGTATGTGCCCAGGCTCAACTTGGGCCTTGCCCTTTTTCCAGCCCCTCCCTTCAGGTCCATAAATTCTTACACACACAAACACACTCACACAGGTGGTCAGGACCAGGAGGCTGCAGGCTGAGGCTCCCTCCTCAGAATAAGACTCCCTGCTCACACCCCTACCTCAGCCGTTGGGGCGGGGTGAGGTGTGAGGGAGAGGCAGGAGGAGCCCCTGCGTGTCACTTTCGGCAGCAGTCAGCAGAGCCTTGCAAAGTGCAAGATGGCTTTTTTAGCCCAGCATAAGGATCTAGTTAAAAGCCAATAAATCAGCAGTGAAATGTGCATAGCAGCCTTCTCCGTAAAATCAACAAGGCTTGTGCCTCTGCAGGGAGCCCTCTGGCTGCCCACTGAAGCCTGGGGCTCAGGCAGAGCCCTCCTCTGTCCCATGGAGATCTTTGGGGGCAGAGGAATCCCTCCAGAAGAGGAGAGGGGGGCAACCAGAGCCCTGTTAGGAGGTGCCCATGCTGAAGACCTCACCCCCCTGGATGTATTGATGCCAAGAAACGTGTGAGCTGGGCCCAGACAGCACCCGGCCTGACACAGAAAATCCAATTAGGAGATGAATGGGTTGAGGGGTGAAGAGAAGGGGGCGCCCCGGGGCGTCTCCCCAGCACAGAATGCAGAGAGCCGTCTGCGGGGAGGGACTTGAGCGCAGGTGCTGCGGCGCCGCCCGGCCTTGGGCACATGGGCACCCTGGCCCGGGTGTGGGTGGGGCCGAGGGAGCCCGGGCTTAGCCCCGGGTCGGTATTTAATATCTGTAAAACTGCCACTCGGGCAGCCAAGGTAAACAGCGTCCCTGGCAGTTCAAAGGTGAGTGAGTTTAAACGTTTCCCCTCTGCCTGAAAGGAATCCGTGCCGGGCCTGTGGCCGCCGCGCCCCGGGGAGGCCTGGCCCCCAGCGCCACCGGCCCGCGGCATCTGTGCACACAGAGGCCGCGTCTCCCACACAAATACTCAAAATTTCTCATTAAAACTTATGACTGTGTCAACAGCGCAGGCTGGGCCCCTAATCTGGAAAAGCCATTTCGCCGCCCTCGCCCGCGCCTTCCCCGCCCGCCCCACGCCCCGGAGGAAGCCCGGCTGTCCAGTGGCCGCCCGCCTCCCCGCCTCCCGGGCCGAGCGGCGACCGCGGACCTGCGGGCGAGCGGGCCACTGGCAGGCCAGCCGCGCGGGGACGCGGTCCCGGGGGCGGCGCTCTGCTCCGCTCGGAAAGATCTCTCCCTGCGAAGGTTCCCTGAGAGTTGGCTGAACGTCCCTGCTGGGCTGCACCCTTTCCAAACTTCTTCCCAAGGTTCCTTAACGCTCTCGCCAGGGAAGGATGGTACACACAGACCTGGAAGCTCTCAGCCACCAGATGTGGAAGCACCTGAGCCGGAGGGGGCCCTGGGTGCGGGGACAGAGCAAGGCTTCTCTAAAGAGCAACCTACTGCTCCGCGTGGAGTCGATTAGGCAGAATCCAGGGCAAGAGCGACCCCAAACACTTGGGAGTAGACCGTCCACCCTGAGTGCAAATCAGCTCTGATACTTAGGTTTCCTCCTCCGTAAAGTGAGGATGAAAAAAGATAAAAGTTGTACCCATGCACCCCAGCCCCTGGCACAATAAATACTCCATAAATAGTAGTCATTCAATCAACTTACACTTAATTTATTAAGGTTTCCCAATGTAGAGCCATAAACTGAACAGCTGACAGCCTGTAGGGAAACAGGCAAGTAATTAAAACAACAGAGGCTGGGTTGTCATGAAAGGGGAAGTGGAGAGTGCCGAGTGGGTGCTCCAGGCAAGGTTCCCAGAGGAAGGGAGAGATAAAGGACAGGTACACTGAGATGAGCCTGTGCAAAGGCCTTGAGGCAAAAGACAGCAGGTGGCACAGCACTGTGGCCAAGGCCCAGAGACAGAAATGAAGAGAGGCTGGGTCTGTGAGTGTGTACATGGTACACAGCTCTCAATGAGCACTTTTACATTTGATCTGATTCTTAGCTGTTTGCGCTTACTTATACACTTAATGTATGTGCATTTGAATATGGCCAATGACATGTACTCACACGTATGCATATTTAAAATGCATTTGGCCAGCCGGGCACATTGGCTCACACCTGTAATCCTAGCACTCTGGAAGGCCGAGGCAGGAGGATCCCTTGAGCTTAGAAGTTCTAGACTGGCCTGAGACCACCACCACCACCCCACCTCAGTCCCCCCACCCCTAGCTCTACCAAAAATAGAAAAAACTAGTCAGGTGTGGTATGAATGCCTGTAATTCCAACTGCTTAGGAGACTGAGGCAGGAGGATCACTTGTGCCCAGGAGTTGAAGGTTACAGTGAGCTGATGACACCACTACACTCTACCCAGGGCAACGGAGTAGAACTCTCAATAAAATAAAGTAAAAGTTCATTTAGATGTGTGTACATCTAATACACATATTCATACTGTGTATGATGTGTGTACATCAAATACACTCATATTCATACATGAGCTCACCCAGGCTGGTGTACACACACCATGTATGATTATGAGTATGTTTGTGTGTGTACAGTATGTTTGGCTGTACACCCATACTTGGTAGTCTGAATGAGAACCTGTGCACTTGTGTTTGCACGACCACCTATACTGTTGATGAGTGTTTGTGTATGCACTTATGCTCACACAGACTTTCACAAATACTGATTCCCCACTCCCTGTGCCCTCTCTGGTGTCTGTGGTGTGGGAACTGGGGTGGCTGGGTTCTGAACAGCCCTTACCCTTCATTGAGGCCAGACATTCCCTCCAACAGGCCATGCCTGGACCTGGTACCTACTGGCCTGATGAACTCACTACCTTTTATTTGCTCCGCTCCAGAGAAACAAAAAAAGAAAAGCATGCCAAGATTTCCCTCCAGAAGGCTGAAATCCAGGCACCCATACCTCCCGACCTGCCGTCCTGCCAAGGTCAGGTCTGTGGCAACACAGCCATGTGGCAAGCAGGAATAACTTAGCAGTGGAAGAGGGAAACAGCTACCTTTACTCACAGCAGCTGCTCTGTTGATATGCTGTGTGACTTGGGATAAGTTGTTTTGCCTCTCTGAGCTGGTGAAAATGAAGATAATGTTCCCTTCTTAGGCTGAAATGGAACACAAATGGAAATGTGGCAAGATGATGACCATCCTTCCAAATTTTCTACTAGACTCAGTTAACTACCTCTATAAAAGCAAAACAGAAACATAATAATCTTCATAAAAGCCTCATGAAATCGAAAAGTTCCATTGCACATATAGCTTCCAAAGGGGAAAGAATTTTGCCCTGGTCACCCCTGTTTTCCCTCCTAGAACAGGGAAGTAGGTGCTCAATAAATATTTCTTAAATTGATAAATTTGTTCACTGAGCTACTTGCTCATTCATTCACTCACCAAATAATCCCTGTGCCCCCTTGTTCTGTGCCAGGCCTTAAATGCCCCCCCCCACTAAAGAAGAAGGGACTCTTTTGCTTAGGCTTCACTAAAATCCCAGATAAATTTGTACCACTTTAAAATCCATGGCTACCCACCTCCATCAAGCCTCAAAATTGCCAGGAAATGTGACAGTTTCCTGCTCCTTACGCTCCCCAGAATGACTGTCCAAATTTTCCCCTCTCTCCTCAGAACCTCCAACCTTTCTCTTCCCTCCCCTACCCTTTCAACAGGTGACCTTCACAGAGAAATCAATTTTCAACCACAAAGCCTACAGACTTACCAGTGCCTCCTCCCCACCTCAGCTCCTGTCCTCTTAACTGTGCTGACACGGGGGTCCGTCCTCCCATGAGGATCCCTCTGAGACCCACCCTGGAGAGCTCAGACCCTGATTTCCTCCTTTTTGTCTACGTCATCTACCTCCAGGTTTCTCAAACTGCTCGTTGTGAGCCATTCAAGGGCCATAAATTCAGTTTGGGGTGTTGTGACCAGTAGCCTTTAAGACAAGAGAGAAAACATCAGAATGTATCACACAGAAAAAGTGGGTGCATGTCACGAAGCTTTTGTTTCAGGTGTGTGTCAGTGTGTAGGTATCCTGGTTCTGGAAGGACATGTCTATCTGACTGTTGGGTTGAGTCAAGAAAGCGAGAGATGTTCTCTACGTCTCTTTTCCTACCCACTCCTTCCCATCAGCAGGAAAACTCCCCAAGAATCTCATACACGATCCTCCCCAACCCCACATTCTCCTCCAACTAATGCACCCCCAAATGTCTTCACAGCCAGTCTTCTTTAAAGAGTTGTCTACGCACAGAACCTACACATCCTCCCTCCCGTTTCTTTGCACATCAGTACAGCCCCTGAAACCCCCTAACCTCCAGTGAGTGAAGCCAACTGCCTGGTACTAAATTCAGTGAAAGTGGCCCCCATTTGGGCTACAGAACTCTCCAAGCACCACTGTTCCTTGGCTGCCATGGCCTCATCTTCTCCTGGTTTTCCTCCTACCTCTGCGACTTGCCATCTTAATCTCCTCTGTGGGCTTTTCCGCTCCCGCCCATCTCTAAGTGTTGCCGTCCCTTGGGGCTTACTCTCCACTCTCCTCCCCTCAGTAACAGCACTCTCAGTGTCCTAAGCTAGTGACACCAGCCTCAGCATCTCCAGAACAGCTAGCTCCCCTGACCCCAGGCTCACGTCTTCCTGGGGCATCTCCGCTGGCTGTCCCACAGACCCCTCCTCAGCATGCCCAGAGGGCAGCCAGCTTCTCCCGGCATCTCCCCTAGCGTTCCGCGTCTCTGAATCAGCACCCCTGCACACCACACCACCCAAACCAAAGAGCGGGGAGCTGGCATCATTCTCGACTCCTCCAAGCCCCAGCTGTGCAGTCACTACTGCTGACATCTCTCTGCTATCCCTCTCATTCTCTGCTCCCTGCCACCACTCCTAGGGTCAGAACCGTAATCAGTCTGCCCAAATTACTTTCACAGTCTTCTCACTAAGGGGTCCCTAATCCATCCTCCTAATAGGACTACATTGCCCTCTGCTTTAAACTTCTAGGTATATCTCTCCTCAGCTGCTGGAATTAAGTCCGGGCTCTGGGTACAACACTCTGCAAGATGTGTCCACACTGACCCTCTCTTTTCAGCCCCTCTGATTTGATGCTGTCACCCTGACTGGTGCTCCTGGGGCTGGGTGGCCCGTGACTGGTTGGCCCCTCTACTTGCTTAGCCTCCCTAAATGCCCTTACTCTTAGGTTCTTTTGGCCAAGATTGGGCTGACCCAGGGTACCCCAAGCTCACGTTCAAAGAGTCAGGCCGGGCCCAGCTGCTGGGCTCCCATAAATGGGGATTAGATACCCCGCTTTGAGGCAGGTGGGTGGGCTGTGAGAAGAGTTGGTTTGGTGTAGATTTTATGGTAGGATCACATTTCGTCATCAGACCCCCCTCTGAAGCCAGCCAAGGGCAGGTCAGGGGCAGGGGAGCGGGAACCTGAGCCGTTCCATCAAGAAAGAGCACAGAGCTGCTGGCACAGGAGGGAGCCTGGGCTGGGAATCTGGGGCCCTGAGTTCCAGCCTCCCCTCTGCTGTCTGCCCGATGTTTGAACTTGGACATGTTCTTCCATTCTCTGGTCTGGGAAATGGGGGGCCATAGACTAGAAGGGCTCTCAGCCCAACTCTTTTTCCAGGCCCCTCCTAGTCTAAACCATAACAGAAGTGTCACCCCCCCAGAAGGCTGCAGAGCTATTATACGTTTACAAATGCATAGACTAGGATTGCCACCTAAAATATAGAGTGTCAGTTAAATTTGAATTTCAGATAAATAACGAATTATTTTCAGTATAAGTATGTCCCAAGTATTGTGTTGAAATGCTTATATTAAAAACTATTCATTGTTTATCTGAAATACAAATTATCTGAATGCCCTGGTTTTTAGTTTGAATGGTTATTGGCTAAATCTGACATCCCTACCTTGGATGCACTGGAATTTATAAGACCATATAATGGTCTTAGAGTCATGGTCCATCTAAGCAAAATAGTTTTGGATAGGTGTAAGAGGTCTCAGTAAAGACACCCAGTTGAGGGTGGCGCCTGTGGCTCAAAGGAGTAGGGGGTCAGCCTCATATACCAGAGGTGATGGGTTCAATCCCAGCCCTAGCCAAAAAACTGCAAAAAAAAAAAAAAAATCACCCAGTTGAGCAGGGATCTGTGGTCAAAGAGATTTGGAGGAAGAATGTTACTGAAAAAGGGAACAGCATAGGCAGAAACCTAGAGGCAGGATGGGGTTGGACCTGTTCCAGGAAAGGTTGTAAGGGACCAATGCATGGGAAGTAGACTGTAAGTGGCAGGAAATGCAGCTGAAAAGATTGGCTGGAGTCAAATCATGTCATATCCAATCCACGCTGCTGCTATTATTAGGGCAAGGCTCCCATAGAGGGTTTGAGTTGAAGCAGATTATAGCCAAAGACGCAGTACAGGAGGAGGATCCAGCCGCCCGAAGGTTAGAGGAAGGAAAACTGGCATGGTGTTGTGGGAGGACCTCTAGGACCCAACCAGGGCATTTGGGCTCAGATCTATTCTACGTACAGAATAAACAATAAATAGCAGTCCGTAATGATAGCTGCTGAGTTGTCCTTATTAATATTAGGTGCTCAGTAAATGCTGTGTTTTTGACCTTATCCCTAGACTAACTGTCTCCATAGGATCAGGATCATTTCTTACCCTTTGGAAGCTTGGATATGATGGAACAGTGACAGTCATCAGATTCCCACTCTCTACCCAGCTGTTCCATGCTTATCATGCTCCTTTGTCCAATATCAATGACAAGTAAACCACTGGGGAGAATATTATGGATACAAGGGCATTTTAGGGACCCATGAAAATTATCGAAGGCTTTATAAAAGCCCTTACAAAATTCATTTACCTGAGTCTCTCATGTCATTCTCACAGCAGCTCTAGAAGGTGGGTGTTAAAGCACCACTTTAGAGATGTGCAAATAAAGACTCAGAAAGGAGAAGCCCTTTGCCCAAGGCCCTTAACTAATAATACTAATAATTAGAAGAGGTCAAATTTGGGTGGCGCCTGTGGCTCAAGGAGTAGGGCGCCGGTTCCATATGCCGGAGGTGGCAGGTTCAAACCTAGCCCCGGCCAAAAAACAAAAAACAAAAATAAATAAATAAATAATTAAAAGTTTATTAAAAAAAAGAAGAAGAGGTCAAATTTAAAATACAAGAGGTATTTTCTTTACATAAGATGGTGTCTATAGATCAGAGCAACAAAACCCAAGCCCAGTGCCCACTTTGACCTGTACAAGTACCCTCACCCCTGCTGGACCTATCCAGCTTACCAGATACCAAAGTTTCCACCACCTGGTCCTTGAGGCCGTAGACCCCATCTTACCTCCAGGTCATACACATGCTTCTCTCTATGGTATTGAGAAAAGACTAGAAATTTCAGGAACCTTAGATCCAGTCTCAAATTCTCCAGTTCGTAGCTACATGGTTTCACCTTCCTGAGCTTATGATTCCTCATCTAGAAAATGAGGATAGCAATGCCTTCTTCCCAGGAATGTTGTGAAGGTCCACTGTGATAATGTATAGGAAAGTGCTTTCTAAACTGGGAAGCATGGTGCAGACCTGTTTCACTGCCAAAATAACAGACAAACAACCCCATCTTACAAAATAAAAAGCTTAAAAACTTTTGCTAATTTAAATCTTCCAGATTTATGGTGATGCCTCTGGTCTATCAGCCAAGTCAAGTTCACAGCTGAATAGCAAGACAAGAGTGATTAGGGCACTTTATTTATTCATGTGTTAAACATGTGTTTATCTCTTCTGGGTCAGGCTGTATACTGGGCATTGGTACATAAAGATATAGCCATTACCTTTGGGAAGGTAGTCAGTGGGGGAGCCAAAGATTGACATTAATGATACAGTTCTAATCAATGATCAAGTATAAGCAAGTACAGAGACAGTAAACTATGAGGTGAACTTATCTGAGAATTAGATAAAACTGTCAGGTAAATCTTCTGAGAAGGGATTATTTGCACAGGGTCTTAAATAATTTTTTAATTCTTTCATGAAACAAATATTTAAAGGACATTTGCAGTAGAAATGTGAAAACAGCCTAAATGCCCACCAACTCAGGGATGGATTAACAAACTGCGATATATGTATACCATGGAATACTATTCAGCCACTAAAAAAGATGGAGAGTTTACATCTTTTGTATTAACCTGGATGGAGGTGGAACACATTCTTCTTAGTAAAGCATTACAAGAATGGAGAAGCAAAAATCCAATGTACTCAATTCTAATATGAAGGCAGTAGATGAGCTAATACAAGGGTGGGGAAGTAGGGGAATGAGGGAGTGGGGAGAGGAAAGGACAGAGGGAAATGGAGGGTCACAGTGTATGGCACACCTGTTGGTGGTGGGACACAATTATAAGAGGGACTTTACATAACAAATGCAACCAATGTAACCCAATTCTTGGTACTCTTAATGAATCCCAAACAATACAAATATATATTTATGGGGCTCTTCGAAAGTGATGGGATAGACCAGTGAACAAAATAAATAGTCCTGCCTTTTAGGATTTTAGTGTAGAATACAGATAATAAAAAGATGAACAGATAAATTATAACATGCCATTATTTCATATGATATATTTTTATATGATATAACATATCATATAGATACATTATACAATAAAACATTAGGTGTTATGAAAAGAATGAAGCCTGGGGAAAGAATAAACACTGGAGAAGCTGTTCTGTATGAATTGATTAGGGAAATATTCTAAGTAATTGACAGTTGAGCACAGATCTGATTGAAGTGAGAGCATAAGCACTGAATAATAATGAAAGCACAACATGAAATTTGTGGGATGTAGCTAAAGTAGTGCTTTAAGGAAATTTTATAACTTTAAATGTTTCTATTAAAAGGTATGAAACAGCCTGGCAGCGTGGGTTCGTGCCTATAATCCTAGCACTCTGGGAGGCCAAGGCAGGTGGATTGCCTGAGCTCACCGGTTGGAGACCAGCCAGAGTCAGAGCAAGACCCCATCCCTAAAAATAATGAAGCGTTATGGCGGGCGCCTGTAGTGGGTGCCTGTAGTCCCAGCTACTGGGGAGGCTGAGGCAAGATAATTGCTTAAGCCCAAGAATTTGATGTTGCTGTGAGCTATGACACCATGACACTCTGCCAAGGGTGACAAAATGAGACTCTATCTCAAAAAATAAATAAATAAATAAGAAGAAACAGCTGGACATGGTGTATGCCTGTAGTCCCACTACTGCTTGGGAGGCTGAAGCAGAAGGATTGCTTGAGCCTAGGAGTTCAAAACCATAAAGTACTATAATTGTGCCTCTGAATAGCCGCTGCACTCTAGTCTGGGTAACATAGCAAAACCTCATCTCTAAAAATA
The DNA here is from genome assembly GCF_027406575.1 of Nycticebus coucang. Classification (NCBI taxonomy): domain Eukaryota; kingdom Metazoa; phylum Chordata; class Mammalia; order Primates; family Lorisidae; genus Nycticebus; species Nycticebus coucang. The sequence goes on along the minus strand of NC_069801.1, from coordinate 43,793,132 downwards.
AAACATGAAATAAAAGATGATAATGATTTAAAATTAGTGATCTAAGTTGCCATTTTAAAGGTCTAGAAAATGAGAAGCAAAGTACATAAAAGTAAAGAAATATTAAAGAGTAAAATTCATTGAAATAGAAAAAAATAAAGAAAAACCAATTAAACTAAAACTGATTCTTCAAAGAGATTAATAAAATTGATGGGCCTTAAGACTGAACAAAAAGAAAAGAAGACACAAATTGCCAATGTAAGAAATAAAAGAGAAGACATCACTGTAGATCCTACAGACATTAAAATGATATAAAGGAATATTATGAACAATTGTATGCTAATTAATTCAGCAAATTAGGTGAAATGAATAAATTCCTTGAAAGATACAAATGTTCAACATTGACACAAGAAGAAATAGAAAATCTGAATAGCCCTTTATCTTTAAATAAATTGCATTCATGATTTTTTATTATTTAATTATTATTAATTATTATTAATAATTCTTGAAAATAAACTTTCAGGTCCAGATGTTTTCTATGGTGAATCTTTTCAAACATTGAGTGAATAAATAATATAAAATTTACGTAGAATTTTTCAGAAAGTATAGGGGAGGAACACTTCCTAACTTATTATATGAGATTAGTATAATACTGATACCAAAACCAGACAAGAGTATTATAAAAAGAAACAAAATTATAGACCAATATCCCTCATAAACATTAAAACTTAATGTCAAATCAAATTCAGCTACATATATGGTGTCCCAAAAGTTGCTTGTAAAGTCACCGTACATAGGTAAAATGGGAAATTGTACATAAATATACCTTTATTTACAAAATAGTCATTTCAAAATTTTATAAAATATTTACAAAATATTCTCTATGTATTGGTCACCTCTTTGTAAAGTTTTATAATGACTATTTTGTAATTAAAGTTAAGTTTATCTACAATTTCCCATTTTATCTATGTATGGTGACTTTGTGGATGACTTTTAGGACATCCTGTATATGTATATATGTGACACATAACAAATATATTATGATTTATAGATAGCTGGATAGATGATAGATAGATAATGACCAAGTGGGGTTTATTTAAAGAATTCAAGTTTGGTTTATGTGCCAATTTTCTGAATTATCACAATAAAGGAGAGAAATCAAATGATCCTCTCAAGAGATGCTAAAAAATCAATTGACAAAATTCAACATTAATTTATAATTCAAACTTTCAGCAAACTAAGAATAAAAGAGAACTTTCTCAATCTGATACAAAAGACATCTATGAAAAATACCTAACTAACATCATACTTACTAAGGAAATATTAATCCCTTTTCCCCCTAAGATATGGAAAAAGACAAGGATACCCTGCTCACCATTTCTATTCACATTGTATTGGTGATTCTAACCAGTGCAATAAGGCAAGAAAAAGAAACAAAATTTGCAAAATGTATAAAAATTTCAAAGGCAGAAGTGCAAGTGCAATTTGTCTGTATTCACAGGTAACATGGTTCTGAACATAGAAAATCCTAACAAGTCAACCTGAAAAATTACCAGACCAATAAATGAGTTTATCAAGAATGCAAGATATCAGGTCAATATTAAAATCAATTATTTTTTAAATGAAGATCTGATAAGGAAAAATTAATCAATTATACGTATAATATACAAATGCAATGAACAATTAAAAACAAAACATTTAAAATATCGTTTAAAATGGCATCGAAACAATAATTTAGCTATAAATTTAGTAAAAATATGTACTGAAAATGAAAAAAATTGTTCAAAGAAATTAGAGAAGTCCTTAAAAAATGGAGAGATATACAATTTCTTATGGATTGGTAGACTTAGCATTGGTAAGATGTCAATTCTCCATAAATGAATTGATATATTCAATATAATCCTGAATGAGATCCTGTCCCTACTAAAAATAGAAAAAACTAGGGTGGTGCCTGTGGCTCAGACGAGTAGGGCGCCAGCCCCATATACCAGAGGTGATGGGTTCAAACCTGGCCCTGGCCAAAACCTGCAAAAAAAAAAAATATAAAAAACTAGCTGAGCCTGATGGCAGGTGCCTGTAGGCCCAGACACTCAGAAAGCTAAGGCCAAAGAATCACTTGAACCCAAGAATTTGAGCTTCCTGTGAGCTACAATGCCATGGCACCTCTACCTAAGGTGACAGAAAGAGACTCTGTCTCCAAAAGAAAAGAAAAATAGAGTCCAGAATACATTCATACATATATCATCAATTGATTTTTAAAAACATTAATTAAACAGGATAAGAAAAGTCTCTTCAATAAATTGCCTTAGGAGAGTAAAATAATGGACAATGGAGACTCAGAGGGGTGGGGGATAGTGGGAGGTTTCTTGGTGGGTACAATGAATGTTGCTCTAGTGATATATGCACTGAAGGCCTTGATGTCACCACAGTGTAATATGCCAATGTAGCAAAATTGCACTTGTACCCCATGAATATATACACCGACAAATAAAAAATAAATATAGTGCTAAAAAATTAGATAACCATTTTGGGGAACTGAACATCAACCACTAACTCACCCCCATACCAAAAATATTAAATAGTTAAAATTCATTATAAACCTAATCTTAAGAGCACAACTATAAAACTTCTAGAAGAAAACATAGGAAAATGTATTTGTGTTTGTGGACTAGGCAAAAATTTCTTAGGACACAAAGAAAGCACTAACCATGAAGTAAATGTATGATTAGCTGTGGATGATCAAATTTTAAATTTTTTTCATGAAAAGATATAATTCTCACTGGTGAGAGCAAGATGGCGGGGTGAGAGCAAGATGGCGGCTGAGAAACAGCTTCCCTGCAACTGGGCACAGCAGGGAACTTGCAATGGGAACTTAAAGAGCAAGAGGAAGTGAAAGGAAAATTCAGCAAGAGAAAGTGAAAGGAAAATTAGGGCAAGGAAACAGATAAAAGAAATCACTCATGAGGAAGAATCAGCAAAAAACTCAAGGCAACAGGAAGAACCAGTCCAGAGCAACTCCTCCAAGGGAATCAGCAGAAAACTCAAGGCAACAGGAAGAACCAGTCCAGAGCAACTCCTCAAAGGGACCACGAGGTAGCTACTGCAGAGGATTCCATCTATAAAGAAATGTTAGGAATGACAGAAAGGGAATTTAGAATGTACGTGATGAAAACAATGAACAAAATGATGGAAAATATGAAGGAAACTGCTAATAAAGTGCAAAATAACCAAAAGGAAATCCAAAAACAGAATCAAATAAGAGATGAACGATATGAAGAATATAGAAAAGATATAGAGGAGCTGAAGGAACTGAAGCAGTCAATTGGGGAACTTAAAGATGCATGGAAAGTATCAGCAACAGGTTAGACCATGCAGAAGAAAGAATTTCGGAGGTAGAGGACAAAGTTCTTGAAATAACTCAAGATAGTTAAAGAGGCAGAAAAGAAGAGAAAGAAAGCAGAATGTTTACTGTCAGAATTATGGGACTTTATGAAGTGTTCCAACATACAAGTTATAGGGATCCCAGAAGGGGAAGAAGAATGCCCCAGAGGAATGGAAGCCATACTAGAGAATATTATAAATGAAAATTTCCCAAAAATCACCAAAGATTCTGACACACTGCTTTCACAGGAATATTGGACCCCAGGGTGCCTCAACTCTAACCGAGCTTCTCCAAGACACATTGTGATGAACCTGTCCAAAGTCAAGACAAAAGAAAAGATTCTGCAAGCTGCCAGGACTAAGCACCAATTGACCTACAGGGGCAAATCCATCAGAGTGACTGCAGACTTCTCTAATGAAACTTTCCAAGCAAGAAGACAATGGTCATCTACCTTTAATCTACTTAAACAGAACAATTTCCAGCCCAGAATTCTATGTCAAAGCCAAGCTTTAAAATTGACAGACAAATCAAATCATTTATGGGATATACAAACATTGAGGAAATTTGCCACAGCAAGACCAGCTCTACAGGAAATACTTCAACCTGTCCTACATACTGACCATCACAATGGATCAGCAACAAAGTAAGAACTCAGAAATTAAAGGACAGAACTTAACCTCCACACTGACGCAAAAGATAAAACAAAGCAATGGACTCTCAAAAAATAAGATGAATAGAACACTACCACACTTATCAATTATCACAATAAATGTTAATGGCTTGAATTCCCCACTGAAGAGACATAGATTGGCTGACTGGATTAAAAAACACAAGCCATCCATTTGCTGTCCACAGGAAACACACCTGGCTTCAAAAGACAAGTTAAAACTCTGAGTCAAGGGTTGGAAGACAATTTTTCAGGCAAATGGAATTCAGAAGAAAAGAGGAGTTGCAATCTTATTTTCAGATTCATGTAGATTTAGAGCAACTAAAGTCAAAAAAGACAAAGATGGTCACTTTATATTGGTCAAGGGAAAAATACAACAAGAAGATGTTTCAATTCTAAATATTTATGCACCCAATTTAAATGCTCCCAGATTCTTGAAACAGACCTTACTCAGTCTGAGCAATATGATATATGATGATACCATAATAACAGGGGACTTTAACACTCCTCTTACAGAGCTGGACAGATCCTCTAAACAGAAATTAAACAAAGATATAAGAGATTTAAATGAGACCCTAGAACAACTGTGCTTGATAGACGCATATAGAACACTCCATCTCAAAGATAAAGAATATACATTCTTCTCATCACCCCATGGAATATTCTCCAAAATTGATCATATCCTGGGACACAAAACAAATATCAACAGAATCAAAAGAATTGAAATTTTACCTTGTATCTTCTCAGACCATAAGGCACTAAAGGTGGAACTCATCTCTAACAAAAATGTTGGACCCCACACAAAGGCATGGAAATTAAACAACCTTCTGATGAATGACAGATGGGAGCAGGAAGAAATAAAACAGGAAATCATTCACTTCCTTGAGCATAACAACAATGAAGACACAAGCTACCAAAACCTGTGGGATACTGCAAAAGCAGTTTTGAGAGGAAAATTTATCACCTTAGATGCCTCATTTAATTCGAAAAACAGAGAGAGCGCACATCAACAAACTCACAAGCCATCTTATGGAATTGGAAAAAGAAGAACAATCTAAGCCTAAACCCAGTAGAAGAAAAGAAATATCCAAAATCAAATCAGAGATCAATGAAATTGAAAACAAAAGAATCATTCAGAAAATTAATGAAACAAGGAGTTGGTTTTTTGAAAAAATAAATAAAATAGATAAACCTTTGGCCAGAGTAACTAGAAATAGAAAAGTAAAATCTCTAGTAACCTCAATCAGAAATGATAAAGGGGAAACAACAACTGATCCCACAGAGATACAAGAGATCATCTCTGAATACTACCAGAAACTCTATGCCCAGAAATTTGACAATGTGAAGGAAATGGATCAATATTTGGAATCACACCCTCTCCCTAGACTTAGCCCGGAAGAAATACAGCTCCAGAACCGACCAATTTCAAGCACTGAGATTAAAGAAACAATAAAAATGCTTCCAATCAAAAAATACCCTGGTCCAGATGGCTTCACACCAGAATTCTATCAAACCTTCAAGGAAGAGCTTATTCCTATACCGCAGAAATTATTCCAAAAAATTGAGGAGGAAAGAATCTTCCCCCAACACGTTTTATGAAGCAAACATCACCCTGATACCAAAACCAGGAAAAGACCCAAACAAAAAGGAGAATTTCAGACCAGTTTCATTCATGAATATAGATACAAAAATTCTCAAAAAAATCCTAGCCAATAGATTACAGCTTATCATCAAAAAAGTCATATATCATGATCAAGTAGGTTTCATCCCAGGGATGCAAGGCTGGTTTAACATACACAAGTCCATAAACGTTATCCACCATATTAACAGAGGCAAAAATAAAGATCATATGATCCTCTCAATAGATGCAGAAAAAGCATTTGATAAAATCCAGCATCCTTTTCTAATTAGAACACTGAAGAGTATAGGCATAGGTGGCACATTTCTAAAACTGATTGAAGCTATCTATGACAAACCCACAGCTAATATTTTACTGAATGGAGTAAAACTGAAAGCTTTTCCTCTTAGAACTGGAACCAGACAAGGTTGTCCTCTGTCACCTTTACTATTCAACATAGTGCTGGAAGTTCTAGCCAATACAATTAGGCAAGACACGGAAATAAAGGGAATCCACATGGGAGCAGAGGAGGTCAAACTCTCCCTCTTTGCTGACAACATGATCCTATACTTAAGAGAATCCCAAAAACTCAACGACAAGACTCCTAGAAGCCATCAAAAAACACAGTAATGTTTCAGGATATAAAATCAATGTCCACAAGTCAGTAGCCTTTGTATACACCACTAACAGTCAAGATGAGAAGCTAATTAAGGACACAACTCCCTTCACCATAGTTTCAAAGAAAATGAAATACCTAGGAATATACCTAACAAAGGAGGTGAACAACCTCTATAAAGAAAATTATGAAATCCTCACAAAGGAAATAGCAGAGGATATTAACAAATGGAAGAACATACCATGCTCATGGATGGGAAGAATCAACATTGTTAAAATGTCTATACTTCCCAAAGCAATCTACCTATTTAATGCCATTCCTGTTAAAACACCAACATTATATTTTCAAGATTTGGGAAATATGATTCTGCATTTTGTATGGAACCAGAAAAAAAAAAACAATATAGCTAAGGCAGTTCTTAGTAATAAAAATAAAGCTGGGGCTTTATTTTTAGGCTGTAAAAATTTTAGGCTGTGCTACAAAGCCATAGTGGTCAAGACAGCATGGTACTGGCACAAAAATAGAGACATAGACACTTGGAATCAAATTGAAAACCAAGAAATGAAACAAACATCTTACGACCACCTAATCTTTGATAAACCAAACAAGAACATACCTTCGGGGAAAGACTCCCTATTCAACAAATGGTGTTGGGAGAACTGGATATCCACATGTAAAAGACTGAAACTAGACCCGCACCTTTCCCTCACTCACAAAAATTGATTCAAGATGGATTAAGGACTTAAATGTAAGGCATGAAACAATAAAAATCCTCCAAGAAAGCATAGGAAAAACACTGGAAGATATTGGCCTGGGGAAAGACTTCATGAAGAAGACTGCCATGGCAATTGCAACAACAACAAAAATAAACAAATGGGACTTCATTAAACTGAAAAGCTTCTGTACAGCTAAGGAGACAACAACCAAAGCAAATAGACAACCTACACAATGGGATAGGATATTTGCATATTTTGAATCAGACAAAAGCTTGATAACTAGGATCTATAGAGAACTGAAATTAATCCACATGAAAAAAAGCCAACAATCCCATATATCAAAGGGCAAGAGACATGAATAGAACCTTCTCTAAAGATGACAGACGAATGGCTAACAAACATATGAAAAAATATTTATCATTCCTATCATTAGAGAAATGCAAATCAAAACCACCCTGAGAAACCATCTAACCTCAGCAAAAATCACAAAACTGCAGATGCTGGCGTGAATGTGGAGAGAAGGGAACACTTTTACACTGCTGGTGGGACTGCAAACTAGCACAACCTTTCTGGAAGGAAGTAGGGAGAAACCTCAAAGCACTCAAGCTAGACCTCCCATTGGATCCTGCAATCCCATTACTGGGCATCTACCCAGAAGGAAAAATTCCCTTTATCATAAGGACACTTGTACTAGACCGTTTATTGCAGCTCAATTTACAATCGCCAAAATGTGGAAACAGCCTAAATGCCACCAACCCAGGAATGGATTAACAAGCTGTGGTATATGTATACCATGGAATACTATTCAGCTATTAAAAAAAATGGAGACTTTACATCCTTCGTATTAACCTGGATGCAAGTGGAAGACATTATTCTTAGTAAAGCATCACAAGAATGGAGAAGCATGAATCCTATGTACTCAATTTTGATATGAGGACAATTAATGACAATTAAGGTCATGGTGGGGGTGGGGGAAGGGGAGAGCAGAGAGAAAGAAGGAGGGAGGGGTGGGGAAAGGAAGAGCAGAGAGAAGGAAGGAGGGAGGGGGCGGGGCCTTGGTACGTGCCACACCTTTTGGGGGCAGGACATGATTGCAAGAGGGACTTTACCTAACAAATGCAATCAGTGTAACCTGGCTTATTGTACCCTCAATGAATCCCCAACAATAAAATAAAATAAAAAAGATATTATTAAGCCTTTCAGCCTTATTTAGTAATTTGCCAAAATGACAAACACAAAGAGAAAGAGGACAGGCACCCAATATGTATTTTCTAAGACTTTTATAAACAAGGGTTGTTCCTCTGGCTACATACAGATGAAGCTACAAGAAAAGTGATGTTGTAGATATTAAGGGAACTGATACTATTCAAAAAGGTGTGTCCCACAAACGTTACCCCAGCGAAACTGGAAGAGTCTAGACTGTTACCCGGCATGCTGTTGGCATTGTTGTAAACAACCAAATTAAGAGCAAGATTCTTGCCAAGAGGATTAATGTGCATACTGAGCATATTAAGCACTTTAACCACCAAAATAGCTTCCTAAAACACGTGAAGAAAAGTGATCAGAAAAAGAAGGAAGCCAAAGAGAAAGATACTTGGGTTCAGTTGAAGCACCAGCCTGCTCCACCCAGAAAAGCCCACTCTGTGAGAACCAATGGAAAGGAGCCTGAGCTACTGGAACCTGTTACCATGAATTCATGGCAGAATAGGTGTACAAGATAAATAAATAAAAGGCCTCTGAACTGCAAAAATAAAAGAGATATTATTAAGAAAATCAATATGGCTCACCTTATATGTTACTTATATTCAGAATACAAGTATATAGGAAATTCTTTTTTTTTTTTTTATGTTTGTTACATTTGCTTGCTTGCTTTGAGACAGGGTCTTTCTATGTTACCCAGGCTGGTCATTTTTTCTTTTTCTTTTTCTTTTTTTTTTTTTTTTTTTTTGAGACAGAGTCTTACTACGTTGCCCTTGGTAGAGTGCCATGGCAGCAACGTCAAACTCTTGGACTTATGCAATTCTCTTGCCTCAGCCTTCCAAGTAACTGGGACTACAGGTGCTCACCACAACGCCCAGCTATTGTGTTGTTGTTGTTGTCATTGTTGTTTTGGCAGGCCCAGGGCTAGGTTCAAACCCGCCAGCCCAAGTGTATGTGGCCAGCACCCTAGCCTCTGAGCTACAGGTGCTGAGCCTCCCACGCTGGTCTTGAACTCTTGGGCTCAGGTGGTCCTCCTACTTTATTACCCCAGTAGCTGAGATTATAGGTGCATGCCACCATTCCTGACTTAAGGAATTCTTAATAAACTAACAAACAATTCAATAAAAACTGGCCAAATATTTACATAGTCATTTCACAAAAGATACACAAATAGCCAAAGAATGCATTAAAAAGTACTCAAATCCTTAATAATCTGAAAATGCAAGTTAAAATTACAAAGTGATATAACTACACACCCACTGGAAAAGTTACAATGAGAAGAGGTTGATAACAGCAAATGTTGGTGAGGATGTGGAGCAACCAAAATGCTCACACATAGTTTGTGGGAGTGTAAAATGGTAAAGCCATGTTGGAAACCTCTTTGGCAGTTTCATGTACAGCTAAAAATATATCTACTTTATTACCCAGAAATTCTACTCTTAGGTATGTAGCCAAGAAAAATGAAGACATACTCTCACTTCTCTTGCTTAAGAAGTGTTTATGGCAGCTTTATTCATAATAGCCCCAAACTATACATAACCCAAATAAATGAGCAACAAAATGTGGTATATCCATACAATGACATTCAATTCTCAATGCCATCACAAATCTACCAAAAGCATAGATGAAGCTCAAAAACATTCTGAGCAAAAGAAATTAGAGACTAAGGTTTTCTACATGTACATGAAGTTCAAGAACAGGCAAAACTAATCTCTAGCGTTAGCATAGAGATTGCCTCTGGAGAGTGGAATTGATTAGGAAAGGTTATGAGGGTACTTTTTGGGGTGATGGAAATATTCTGGTTTGCCAGGGGTCATGGTTATATAGGTATATGTATTCATCAAAACTTGTAACTGCAGAACCAGCACAATCTGCTTCAACTTTCTATAATAACATGGTGAGTTGTTTTTCAGCTCCTATGGACCCCTAGTTGAAGGTCACATAACCCGAGCATGCCCAGAGAACCAAGCACACAACTACTGGCAGAACCTAAGAGCTCATACTGAGGAGCAGGGACTGAATTAAGAAGCAGACATCACAAGGCAGGATCCAGGATCTAATCAGATTGAGTCTTTTTGTCACCTCATGTCAGGATCCAGTCAGAGCACACCTCCTTGGCATCACCCCATCACGAGATCCAATCAGATAATACCCTGTTTCCCCGAAAATAAGACAGTGTCTTATTTTAAGGTGTGCTCCCAAAGATGTGCTAGGTCTTATTTTCAAGGGACGTCTTATCTTTCCTGTAAGTAGATCTTATTTTCGGAGGATGTCTTATTTTCGGGGAAACAGGGTACCTCATTACCCTCTGATTATAAATCCTGCTCCAATCTCCAGCTCCAGGAGATAGATTTGAAGCTGACTCCTATCAACTTGTTCAGCTACTTGGAAAGAACCCATTCTCACTGTAAAAACCTGGTGGTTCAGTGTTTGGCTTTCAGTTGAACACAGCGAAATGGATCCCATTTGGTTTGATGAAATTTGTGACATTTAAGATCCATACATTCTACTGTATATAAAATATACTGTAATTAAAAAGATTTTATAACTTGTGATAAGATCCATGAAAAGGGGGCAAAGGGAGCACCAGTGGGTCGGGAAAGGTGTGGCCAGGAAAGGCTGCAATGAGGAGGTGGCATCTGCACCCAGCCTTGAATAAAGTGCAGGATCTGGAGGGGAATACTGCAGGACTTAGATGTGAAAGAACTTGGGGAATTGCTAAATGTAAAAGATTGCTTAGCTAAATCCCTGATGCCTCTTCAGAGCCAAAAAAGAAAGATTGGAATAAGCATTAGGTAGAGGATTGTGAGTGATCACATGGAGCTCTGTGTCACAGGAGGGAGACTGGTTAAGGCTGTGCTCTGGAGACTCGGGTATGTGCACTCCCGAGGATGTGCAGGAATATGTCATGGATAGACTTGGCACCTAGCCCATGGCTGGGCATAGAGTTTTTCTGAAAAAAATACAAATGCTTTTCAAATAAATGAAACATAGATAAAGGCACTGCTACCAGGTCTGAGCTTGGAATTCCAGAGAGCACCCAGGGCTGGCTCTGGTTCTCCCTACAGAAAAGCTGAGTGCCACACTGAGCATAATCACAGAGTGCTGAACTTGGACACATTCTATAGCAGCTCAAGCTGCCCTGGGGGCACCATATAACTTTATTGTAAGCTCGTGCAATAACACAGGCAAATGGAATAACAATGTAAAGTTGGCTTTAATTAAAATGAAGGGTGTTTGCCTCTCCCTCCTTTTAGCTCTAAGCCAGGGCAGCCTGCTGAGCTGTGCAGAGCAATCAGATGAATGTTTCCAACACAGGAGGCAACCCCCCCCCCTACCTTCCAGGACTTCACCAATAAGAAAGCAGCTCCTCCCCATCCCCAGCCTCCACCACACTCCCTTCTTATACGATCCACATGGCAAAAGGGCATGAGCAAGGAAAACAGGAGTGGTAATATCCTTCTTAGAGGCACCAGGAAAGGCGAAAGAGTGTTGCCAGCCAGTGTAGGGAAGGGAAAGGGTTCCAGATATCTCATCCATGGAGCCATCCTACACAGGCCTCCTGGATGCTGTGTGCTAGACCTCGTGCCAGGTGCAGAGGCCTAGTCTCAAAAAACTCACTGTCTGGTAGGAACTCGTCAGTATGAAAGAGTCATCTACCAAGGAAACCATGAAAAATCCATGAATCCATATGAGAGAAGATGGCGGCCAAGTAACATCTTCCTTGCATCTGGGCACCGTGAGTCCAGGGAGATAGGACTCCAGGTATCTCTGGCTGGTGGGATCTGCCTATCATCACCCCTGAGAGGATACAAGGAGTCAGCCAGAGACTTCTGGACCCCAAGAGGAAGACTAAAACAGTGGAAAACCAGCAAGTGGTCGCGTGTGTTCAATCCATCTAAACCTGCCCGCAACTATAAGTTCAGTAGCAGCAGACTGCAAACCAAAAGGCCTTATCTGTGAACGGTTTTGGTGTCTTTGGACTTGACACTCAGTTGAGCTGCCTTGGGGAGAGCCTGAGTGGGAATGTGGAGAACTTTGGCCGTTGTCTAGGGCCCCAGTCTGAGCCCCTGAGCCAGACGGAGCTAATAGTGTTTGGCTGTGGGCCACAGGGAGCCATTGTGAACGATCCGCCACAGCAAGCTCCGCCCTCAGGGTGACAGAGCTAGAATCAGGTGGAAGCTGGTAACCCAGTGACCAAGTAGCCTAAGGATGGGGTCTGAGCTGCCTTGCAGCCCTAGCCCGCAGGGGCAGAGTGAGACCGGTTTTGGCACACTGGGTAAGTGGATAGCCACTTCAGCAGTGATTCCAGCAACAAGCACTTTCCTGGGAAGTCTTCTGCTCAGCAAGTTTACAAGTTCAAAGTGCCTTTTACATGGACTGAAGAGAGATTTAGGGTGTCTACCTGCTAGGGTTTGAGAACTCGGCAGCCTCCAGTCGTATCAGAACTGTGATTAACATCTCATACCCCAGAAAACCACGTGTTGCCCAGACAATATTCAACAACATATACATACTGCTTTGTTTTTTATTGTGTTTTGGTTTTTTTTTTTTTTTTTGGTTTTGTTTTTTTTTGTGTTTTTTTTTTTGGTTTGGTTGTTTTTTTGTTTATTTTGATGTTGTTGATGTTGTTTTCCTTTTTAATTTCAACCTTTTCCATACAGATCTTTTTTCTTTCTCAATTTTTCTAGTTTAATTATAATTTCCCATTCCTGCCTTTTTTAATAACTAGAACTTCATTTTTGCTACTGTTTCTACCACTATTATTTGGTTTTCCACCCAATTTTATCCCATAAAGTTTTCTGTTTGCTTGTTTTGGTTTGATTTATAGCATTTTTATCTTTCTTCTCTACTTGGTGGAGGTGGGGTACTGTGTCTGATCAGGTTAGCAAAGAGCTGCTGACCTCAAGGGAACCACCCAACTGGGCACCCCCAGAAGGTGTCAAGGATTTTTTTAAGGTTGTGTCAAAGTACCCTACTGTACACCTATATTGCTCTGTCTCCCTATTTCTGTGCCTCTCTTCTTTTTGTCAATATTCCTTTTACCCATCCCCTCTCCTTTCTCTTTTTTTTTTTTCTTTTCACTTGGTCCTCCTTTCTTTCATCCCTTTCTTGCTCTTCAACCCTCTCACCCTTCTGGTCCTGTACCAAAAGGACTCATCTAACCCTGAGTCCACAGGCACGAGAACTTAAAGAGCAAGAGGAAGTGAAAGGAAATTAGGGCAAGGAAACAGATAAAAGAAATCACTCATGAGGAAGAATCAGCAGAAAACTCCAGGCAACATGAAGAACCAGTCCAGAACAACTCTGCCAAGGGACCATGAGGTACCTACTGCACAGGATTCCACCTGTAAAGAAATCATTAGGAATGACAGAAAGGGAATTTAGAATACACATGATGAAAACAATGAAAGAAATGATGGAAATAATGAAGGAAACTGCTAATAAAGTGGAAAATAACCAAAAGGAAATCCAAAAACAGAATCAAATCAGAGATGAACGATATGAAGAATATAAAAAGGATATAGCAGACCTGAAGGAACTGAAACAGTCAACTAGGGAACTTAAAGATGCAATGGAAAGTATCAGCAACAGGTTAGACCATGCAGAAGAAAGAATTTCAGAGGTAGAAGACAAAGTTCTTGAGATAACTCAGATAGTAAAAGAGGCAGAAAAGAAGAGAGAGAAAGCAGAACGTTCACTGTCAGAATTATGGGACTTTATGAAGCGTTCCAACATACAAGTTATAGGAACCCCAGAAGGGGAAGAAGAATGCCCCAGAGGAATGGAAGCCATACTAGAGAATATTATAAAAGAAAATTTCCCAAATATCACCAAAGACTCTGACACACTGCTTTCAGAGGGATATCGGACCCCAGGTCGCCTCAACTCTAACCGAGCTTCTCCAAGACACATTGTGATGAACCTGTCCAAAGTCAAGACAAAACAAAAGATTCTGCAAGCTGCCAGGAGTAAGCGCCAGTTGACCTACAGGGGAAAATCCATCAGAGTGACCGCAGACTTCTCTAATGAAACTTTCCAAGCAAGAAGACAGTGGTCATCTACCTTTAATCTACTTAAACAGAACAATTTCCAGCCCAGAATTCTGTACCCTGCTAAGCTAAGCTTCAAAATTGACGGAGAAATCAAATCATTTACGGATATACAAACACTGAGGAAATTCGCCACAACAAGACCAGCTCTACAGGAAATACTTCAACCTGTTCTGCACACTGACCACCACAATGGATCAGTAGCAAAGTAAGAACTCAGAAATTAAAGGACAGAACCTAACCTCCACACTGATGCAAAAGATAAAACTAAGCAATGGACTCTCACAAAATAAGATGAATAGAATACTACCACACTTATCAATTATCTCAATAAATGTTAATGGCGTGAATTCCCCACTGAAGAGACATAGATTGGCTGACTGGATTAAAAAACACAAGCCATCCATTTGCTGTCCACAGGAAACACACCTGGCTTCAAAAGACAAATTAAACCTCCGAGTCAAGGGTTGGAAGACAATTTTTCAGGCAAATGGAATTCAGAAGAAAAGAGGAGTTGCAATCTTATTTTAAGATTCATGTGGATTTAAAGCAACTAAAGTCAAAAAAGACAAAGATGGTCACTTTATATTGGTCAAGGGAAAAATACAACAAGAAGATGTTTCAATTCTAAGTATTTATGCACCCAATTTAAATGCTCCCAGATTCTTGAAACAGACCTTACTCAGTCTGAGCAATATGATATCTGATAACACCATAATAACAGGGGACTTTAACACTCCTCTTACAGAGCTGGACAGATCCTCTAAACAGAAATTAAACAAAGATATAAGAGATTTAAATGAGACCCTAGAACAACTGTGCTTGATAGACGCATATAGAACACTCCATCCCAAAGATAAAGAATATACATTCTCCAAAATTGATCATATCCTGGGACACAAAACAAATATCAACAGAATCAAAAGAATTGAAATTTTACCTTGTATCTTCTCAGACCATAAGGCACTAAAGGTGGAACTCAACTCTAACAAAAACGCTCGACCCCACCCAAAGGCATGGAAATTAAACAATCTTCTGTTGAATAACAGATGGGTGCAGGAAGAAATAAAACAGGAAATAATTAACTTCCTTGAGCATAACAACAATGAAGACACAAGCTACCAAAACCTGTGGGATACTGCAAAAGCAGTTTTGAGAGGAAAATTCATTGCTTTAGATGCCTACATTCAAAACACAGAAAGAGAATGCGTCAACAATCTCACAAGCCATCTTATGGAATTGGAAAAAGGAGAACAATCAAAGCCTAAACTCAGTAGAAGAAAAGAAATATCCAAAATCAAATCAGAGATCAATGAAATTGAAAACAAAAGAATCATTCAGAAAATTAATGAAACAAGGAGTTGGTTTTTTGAAAAAATAAATAAAATAGATAAACCATTGGCCAGACTAACGAGGAATAGAAAAGTAAAATCTCTAGTAACCTCAATCAGAAATGAAAAAGGGGAAATAACAACTGATCCCACAGAGATACAAGAGATCATCTCTGAATACTACCAGAAACTCTATGCCCAGAAATTTGACAATGTGAAGGAAATGGATCAATATTTGGAATCACACCCTCTCCCTAGACTTAGCCAGGAAGAAATAGAGCTCCTGAACAGACCAATTTCAAGCACTGAGATCAAAGAAATAATAAAAAATCTTCCAACCAAAAAATGCCCTGGTCCAGATGGCGTCACACCAGAATTCTATCAAACCTTCAAGGAAGAGCTTACTCCTGTACTGCAGAAATTATTCCAAAAAATTGAGGAAGAAGGAATTTTCCCCAACACATTCTATGAAGCAAACATCACCCTGATACCAAAACCAAGAAAAGACCCAAACAAAAAGGAGAATTTCAGACCAATCTCACTCATGAATATAGATGCAAAAATTCTCAACAAAATCCTAGCCAATAGATTACAGCTTATCATCAAAAAAGTCATTCATCATGATCAAGTAGGCTTCATCCCAGGGATGCAAGGCTGGTTTAACATACACAAGTCCATAAACGTTATCCACCATATTAACAGAGGCAAAAATAAAGATCACATGATCCTCTCAATAGATGCAGAAAAAGCATTTGATAAAATCCAGCATCCTTTTCTAATTAGAACACTGAAGAGTATAGGCATAGGTGGCACATTTCTAAAACT
Source organism: Nycticebus coucang (assembly GCF_027406575.1). Taxonomy (NCBI): domain Eukaryota; kingdom Metazoa; phylum Chordata; class Mammalia; order Primates; family Lorisidae; genus Nycticebus; species Nycticebus coucang. The sequence continues at coordinate 43,776,745 of NC_069801.1, read as the reverse complement.
GATTGAAGCTATCTATGACAAACCCACAGCTAATATTTTACTGAATGGAGTAAAACTGAAAGCTTTTCCTCTTAGAACTGGAACCAGACAAGGTTGTCCTCTGTCACCTTTACTATTCAACATAGTGCTGGAAGTTCTAGCCAATACAATTAGGCAAGACACGGAAATAAAGGGAATCCACATGGGAGCAGAGGAGGTCAAACTCTCCCTCTTTGCTAACGACATGATCTTATACTTAGAGAACCCCAAAGATTCAACCACAAGACTCTTAGAAGTTATCAAAAAATACAGTAATGTTCCAGGATATAAAATCAATGTCCGGGCGGCGCCTGTGACTCAGTCGGTAAGGTGCCGGCCCCATATACCAAGGGTGGTGGGTTCAAACCCGGCCCTGGCTGAACTGCAACCAAAAAATAGCTGGGCGTTGTGGCGGGCACCTATAGTCCCAGCTACTTGGGAGGCTGAGGCAAGAGAATTGCTTAAGCCCAGGAGTTGGAGGTTGCTTTCAGCTGTGTGATGCCATGGCACTCTGCCGAGAGCCATAAAGTGAGACTCTGTCTCTACAAAAAAAATAAAAAATAAAATAAAATAAAATCAATGTCCACAAGTCAGTAGCCTTTGTATACACCACTAACAGTCAAGATGAGAAGCTAATTAAGGACACAACTCCCTTCACCATAGTCTCAAAGAAAATGAAATACCTAGGAATATACCTAACGAAGGAGGTGAAGGACCTCTATAAAGAAAATTATGAAATCCTCACAAAGGAAATAGCAGAGGATATTAACAATTGGAAGAACATACCATGCCCATGGATGGGAAGAATCAACATTGTTAAAATGTCTATACTTCCCAAAGCAATCTACCTATTCAATGCCATTTTATCAAAATACCAACATCGTACTTTAAGATTTGGAAGAAATGATTCTGCGTTTTGTATGGAACCGGAAAAAAAACCGTATAGCTAAGGCAGTTGTTAGTAATAAAAATAAAGCTGGGGGCATCAGCATACCAGATTTTAGTCTGTACTACAAAGCCATAGTGGTCAAGACAGCATGGTACTGGCACAAAAACAGAGACATAGACACTTGGAATCGAATTGAAAACCAAGAAATGAAACTAACATCTTACAACCACCTAATCTTTGATAAACCAAACAAGAACATACCTTGGAGGAAAGACTCCCTATTCAATAAATGGTGTTGGGAGAACTGGATGTCTACATGTAAAAGACTGAAACTGGACCCACACCTCTCCCCACTCACAAAAATTGATTTAAGATGGATAAAGGACTTAAATTTAAGGCATGAAACAATAAAAATCCTCCAAGAAAGCATAGGAAAAACACTGGAAGATATTGGCCTGGGGAAAGACTTCATGAAGAAGACTGCCATGGCAATTGCAACAACAACAAAAATAAACAAATGGGACTTCATTAAACTGAAAAGCTTCTGTACAGCTAAGGAGACAACAACCAAAGCAAAGAGACAACCTACACAATGGGAAAGGATATTTGCATATTTTCAATCAGACAAAAGCTTGATAACTAGGATCTATAGAGAACTCAAATTAATCCACATGAAAGAAGCCAACAATCCCATATATCAATGGGCAAGAGACATGAATAGAACCTTCTCTAAAGATGACAGACGAACGGCTAACAAACACATGAGAAAATGTTCATCATCTCTATATATTAGAGAAATGCAAATCAAAACAACCCTGAGATATCATCTTACCCCAGTGAGAATGGCCCACATCACAAAATCTCAAAACTGCAGATGCTGGCGTGGATGTGGAGAGAAGGGAACACTTTTACACTGCTGGTGGGACTGCAAACTAGTACAACCTTTCTGGAAGGAAGTATGGAGAAACCTCAAAGCACTCAAGCTAGACCTCCCATTGGATCCTGCAATCCCATTACTGGGCATCTACCCAGAAGGAAAAAAATCTTTTTATCATAAGGACACTTGTACTAGACTATTTATTGCAGCTCAATTTACAATCGCCAAAATGTGGAAACAGCCTAAATGCCCACCAACCCTGGAATGGATTAACAAGCTATGGTATATGTATACCATGGAATACTATTCAGCTATTAAAAAAAATGGAGACTTTACATCCTTCGTATTAACCTGGATGGAAGTGGAAGACATTATTCTTAGTAAAGCATCACAAGAATGGAGAAGCATGAATCCTATGTACTCAATTTTGATATGAGGACAATTAATGACAATTAAGGTTATGGGGGGGAGGAAAAGCAGAAAGAGGGACCGAGGGAGGGGGGTGGGACTTTGGTGTGTGTCACACTTTATGGGGGCAAGACATGATTGCAAGAGGGACTTTACCTAACAATTGCAATCAGTGTAACCTGGCTTATTGTACCCTCAATGAATCCCCAACAATAAAAAAAAAAAAATCCATGAATCCAAGGGTTCATCTCTGTACCCTGAAATATGGAAAATAAAATTGATCCTAAGTAGCTCAGCACCTGTAGCTCAAGCAGCTAAGGCACCAGCCACATAAACCTGAGCTGGAGGGTTCAAATCCATTCCAGGCCCGCCAAACAACAACAACAACTGGAACAAAAAAATAGCCAGACGTTGTGGCGGGCACCTGTAGTCCCAGCTACTTGGGAGACTGAGGCATGAGAATCGCTTAAGCCCAGGAGTTGGAGGTTACTGTGAGCTGTGATGCCACAGCACTCTAACCAGGGCAACAGCTTGAGGCTCTGTCTCAAAAAAAAAGAAAAAAAAATTTGATCCTAAGAATTTGTTAACTGGAGAGAAGGGCCACATGTGAAAGAACTGAGAGTGATGGCACAATGCTAGGCACTTTGTACACTTCAACCCTGCATGAGCCTGTGATGTGCAGGTAAAGGTTTAACTATAAAGAGTTGCCATTTCTAAGGCTGGGCATGGTGGCTCACTCCTGTAATCCCAGCATTCTGGGAGACTGAGGCATAGCCTAGCAAAGCCTAGCACAGAGTGGATTGCTTGAGCTCAGGAATTCGAGACCAGCCTCATCAAGAGTGAGAGCTTATCTCTAAAATAAAAAAAAATAAAAAAAAAAAACCAGCCAGGCATGTGGTAGACACCTATAGTCCCAACTACCCAGGAGGCTGGGGCAAGAGAATCTCTTGAGCCCAAGAGTTTGAGTTTGCTGTGAGCTATGATATCACAGTGCTCCACCCAGAGTGACTGAGTGAGACTCTGTCCCCTTCCCCCAAAAAAGACTTATCTTTTCTAGGGAGAGGAAAGTCCTGATTTGTAGTGTTTGTCAATTTCTGTGGTGAAAATTCTGCCAGTGTGGCAGATTTCCAGCTACCATTGTGACATTAACTAGAGAAATTCCTGAAAAGTTAACAATGGGCTAGCACAGGTCCAGCACACCCTGGTTCTAGCTGAATGTGGTACTCGGGGCTGGCCAAGAGGGATTCCAAACACTAACATCTCAGCCCTGGGTTTTCATTCAGCGAACACTTAAACAGCATCCTCTCTGTGCTAGGCTTTCTGCCAATAATAATATAATATGTAATAGTAATTATAACCAGCATCGATTGAGGGTTTGCCACATGCCCAGTTCTCTTCAAAAGACTTTTTCACAAATCAGTCCACTTACTCCTCTGTCTCAGGTACTACTGTCATCCCCACTTTGCAGATGAGAAAACAGGCTCAAAGAGGATAACTTCCCTACTTGCAATCACATAACTAGTAAAAGCATTAGAAAACAGTTGTTTCTAATTCACGGTTGAATGTTCTCCCTTTTACACCATTCTTCAGGTAGAAGCCAGAAAATCTTCATCCCAGGCCCCCTTGTGGCTCAGGGTTAGACATGTAACCCCAATGCCATCAATCAGACACACCTATGTGAAACCTGGATTCAGAAGGAGACAGCCAGGTGAGGAAATTGATCTTGTGGCCAGGGCAGTTGCAGAGGCCTCCAGTTCTCTGTGAGCAGCAATGATGAAGCCTCTGGTATGCACCTGAATGCCACAGGGAGTGGCAGTGGTGTTTTCACTAAAAATTTCCCAATGGTTTGGTCAGGCCTTGTTTCTGGGATTCTCTAGAAAGGTTCAGCAAGTTTCCTAGTATCCTATAATGAATTTCTACTCTGCTTAAACTAGCCGTGATGGACTCTTTTGTTTGCAATTGGGAACCCAAATAAGATGGTGGGTCCGGGGTTCAAACTTGGGCCCTCAGCTCCAGAACTCAAACTTTGATTCATAATAATGAAAAGTTTATTTTCTCCTCTCCCCAACTCTTTCAATGATACTCTACCTCTCCTGTTTCACAGATGAAGAAACTAAGTCTGAAAGAGATCAAACCCATTGCCTGAGAGAACATATTAAACTGAGCCACATGGAATTTGATATTCAATAAAAATTGCCCTATTTCATATGGTTCAACCTAATAGAAATGGGGATTTATTCCAGATTACTCTGACTCCAAAACTTGGGCTGTTTCCACTGCCTCTGCATTCTGATAGTTAAACTCCTTCATGGAAGGTACCTGGTGAAAAACTGCACTCAGGTGATAGAAGGTGAGGGGGTAAGACTTGGAGGGGGTTGCCTGCCAGAGGAACCTAAAATACCAGGAGAAATGGAGACAGCCGACTACAGTCTTTACTTGCATCCTCTTGTGCCCAGCACTGAGCTCACCACTTTTGACAGCTTAGTCCCTGCCTGCATGGAGCTTAGGTCAAGGATTCTTACACATGGTAGGGCCCTGTGGTAGCAGGGGTGGTGAGGCCACAGGAGAAGGGGTTGTCACATTCAAGGGATAGAAAGAAAGAGGAGAAACCACACAGGAGAGCAAGAAGAACAAGAGACACTCACCCTGTGGGCATGCAGAAGGACGGCCTCCTGGAGGGGCAGAGGCCAGAGCAGAGCCAGGGGGACTGGGAGGTGTGGGCGAGTGGGGAGAAGGGGCAAGACATCGTCAGTAGAAACAGCATGAGCGAAGGCGAAGAGGCTGGCACACGTGTGGCCGTGAGAGGAATAAGGAAAGTGGCTCGAGGAAAGCCAACAGCATGTGAAGAACAGGGACCTAGTGGAAAGAAAGGTTGAGAACATCCTTGTCTCATTCACCAGCAACTACTGGGCACCCATTGTGTCCAGGGCTATGCTAGGGACACTGCTATCCCTGCCCTCATGGGCCTTATGACCTGGCAAGGAAGCTGTGGGCTCAATAATTAAGGATAAACCATTAACTGCAGTTTAGTTGTGTTTTGTCGACATGCGGTTCTGGAAGCCAAATGGGAGCTGTGAGAGAGGGATGAGACCTAAAAAGGAAGTCCAAAGAAGGCTTCCATGAGAAAGTGGCATTTACACTGAAACCTGAAGAATGATAGTAAACTAGGCAATGGAGGAGCCCCCAGGCAGAAGTCACAGCTCATGGCAGGGCCCTGTAACAGTAGGGGAGGAGGACAGTGCCTTCAAGGAACAGGAAGAAAGCCAGTGGAGTTGGTATGAGCTGAGTTTCCAGGGCCAGGGAGGACACTGGGGGGGACACGAGACAGAGAGGACAAATCAGGAGGGCACCCAGGAGCCATGCCACACGGGCATGGCAGGGCATGTTGATGAATTTGGGCTTTATCCAAGAACCATGAAAAGTGACATAATCAGCGCTATAATTTTTGTTTTTTTATTTTGAGACAGAGTCTCACTCTGTTGCCCAGGATAGAATGCCATGATATCAGCCTAGCTTACAGCAACCTCAAACCTCAAGGGATCCTCCTGCCTCTTGAGTAGCTGGGACTATAGGAACCAACCACTATGCCTGGCTAATTTTTCTATTTTTTTTTTTCAAGGAGCAGCAGGGAACTCATTCTTGCTCAAGCTGGTCTCGAGTTCCTAAGCTCAACAATCCTCCCACCTCAGTCTCCCAGAGTGCAGCTCTATATTTTCTTAACAATCACTTGGCCTGCTCTGGCGATAACAGATTGGAAGGAACAAGAGTTGAGACCTGTTAGAAAACTTGGAATAGTTCAAGGGAACAGTGATGGCAGCCTGGATGGGGTCATGGCACGAAGAAGAACAGATGTGGAGTGTGCCAAGTTCACTGATTCAGTGAAGCAGTATAGCACCAGTGTTATGTGATGTAGGCTGCCCTTTCTTCATTTTCCTCATCTAGAAAATGGAGCTGGAGCAGGACCTTACCCATAAGGCTATTGAAAATGCTGAAGTGAGTTAACACCCTAGAAGCGTGTAAAAGGGTGGCAGCTAGCTATGACTGGATGACCCAGGTAGATTTGGGGTGAAGACGGGAGTCCCATTTTAGATGGATTCAGTTGGAAAGGTTTATTGGTCATCCAGGTGGAAACACCAGGTTGACTGTCAGATGGACTCAGGAGAGCACTCTAGAGGAAGTTTGGGGACTACTGGTGTGCAGATGGTGTCCAGAGCCAGGGAGAGAGTGCAAGTGAGCCACACTGACACCTGGCTGAGCCATGGGCCTTGCTCAGCTTTGCATGCCAGGCTAGGGTACTGGGGTCTGCTCCTCGATCCGAGGAAGAACATTAGGACTGGCAGTGGCTTTGGCAGTGCCCCTGGAGACACTGAGAAATTCATCCTGACTCTGACCCCTGGCAGTCTCAGCTGGTGGCCTTTCCTTGATTCCCAGGGGTGCCAGGCCTGAGTCAGCTCCTCAGGGCCCTGAACCTGTCTGAGCCTTCAGACCCACGGCTTAGGCTGCTAAGCCCCAGCTCGTGCTGACAAATCCCTTCTAATGGGGAGATCAACCTTTCAATACTGCCGCTGCTACTGGAGAGACACATCCCAAGGCTGCAGACAGCAGGCTGGGCACAGGCTCAGAGATGCCACTGGAGGGCAGGTATCCCAGCCCTGCAGGATCTCAGTGGCCTCTCTGACTTGTCATCACCCACTGCAGCAGCTGCAGGGACTCCCAGGGCGCTGGCTTAGCAAAGCCACTCGGGGGGAGATCCCTGGAAGATGCAGAGAGCAGATGAGGAAAGAATCTGGTCCCTGTTGGGCTGAGACAACAAAAATTGTTGCATCAAAAGGAGAGCCATGGCCCTTTGGAAATGCAGTGGCTTCAGCATGTTCCCACCTCAGGGTTTTTGAACTTGCTCTCCCTTTGCCATGAGAATAGAGATTCTGGCTTTGCTGCTCACTGATGAATCCCCGAAGCCTAGAACAGAACCTGGCACATCGTAAATATTGGTTTATGGATTGATCCATTGATTGAGTAAAAGGTTGCCTGGTGTCAGGTCACAAGACATAGATGGCATCAAAGCCCAGGGTTTGAGTTCTAATTCTCCCCGTACCCTTTGTCCACATGCCCTCTCTCAAAGCTTTGTCTCCACATCTATAAGGTAGGGATTATGGCATCTGCCCACCTTTGAAAACCATAGCAAAACAGGGAAGTAGGAAGTGAGAGAAAGAGAAGGCAGTAGGGGCCAAGGCCAGAGCCTGTGGGGTCAGAGTGCGAAAGTGGAGGGGTGGCTGGCATTGTCTTCCAGGGGAGTGAGGCTGAATCTGGAAGTTCAGAGCAGGAACATCTGATTCATTTCTGAGGCCCCCGGGGCCAACACTGGGAGGTCTCTTCCTGGGATGGAGCCTGCTTTGAACACTGTGTGCTCAAAGTCATCCTCCAGGAGGGCTCTTTCTTTTCCCAAAGGGAGGACTTCTTAGAGAGCTGGGAGAGCCCAGATGGCACATCCAAATGCCACATCCAGGCACCTTGGTAAAGAGGAGAGCTTCAGATGAGTGGCCCAGCACTCTGAACACAGGACAGAATTGGCAGCCCTTGCCCTGAGGCAGCTGTGGGGTAAGGCAGGAGTCCCTGCTGCAGACCTGCCCGTGCCCCTCCCCCATCGTCCTGGCAAACACCGGCGGGTCTTCAGACTCATCTCCACCTTTGGGAAACCTTCCTCGACAGCTCTTCCCCACCTCATTGCACCTCAGGCAGAACGGATCACACCCATATTTGGGCCCTCGGTGCCCTGTTCAATCATTCATACCCTGAGGAAGCAAAATATTTATGGAGTGTCCACCATGCACCAGGCACTACCCAAGCACTGGGGATACAGCAGTGAAGGAGACAGATAAATGCAATGCCTGTTCATGGAACTTACGAACACTACTGGAGTGTTCTACCAGCTCATTGATCCATGTCTGTTTCTCCCACTGCTGTAAAGCAGTCAAGGCCAGAAGCTCTGCCCAATACTTCTCCAAATACCCTGTGCCCAGGGCTATTATATAAATGGTGCGGACTATGGAGAGGCTTTGCTGCTGAGACCCCTCTCCCCTGATATCCCCCAACCACCTGGCCTCCCACACTATCCCCTGAGACCTTTGGACCATCCTCCATCCATCACTAAATTGTTCATGCCTAGTTAATGCCAGAGCCAGTGCTTGTGCCTTACCCTGTTGGTATTTTTAATGTCACTCGTCTCTGCACCTAGAGCCACATCTAGCATACAATAAGCCCTTGGCTGGTGTTTGTTCAAGGAAGAAAAAAAGATAAGAGGGAAGGAAAGAGAAGAAAGAAATTACACTGCTGGCAGAAGTTTCTATGCTTACCTAATCAAAGTCCCTTAACCTTTCTGAGCTTGAATACTCATTACTAAAGTGTGGCCCGTGGATCTCCAACATCAGCTTCCCCTGGATCTCCTTAGAAATGCAGACTCTCAGGCCAACACCAGACCACTGAATCAGGATCTACAACCCCACACAATCTTCAGGTGGTCTGTATGTGAATGAATGTTGGAGAAACACAATTCTAAACTATGAGGAAGTTCCTGCCAGCCCTCTTGACCTCCCAGGACAGTTATGAGTGTCAAAGGAGATGGCTAATGTGAAAGTATTTTGAATGCTGGAACATGCTGGGCAGACTAGCTAGATTGCTATGATTATGCTTATGATTAATAATAGTCCTTGCAAAAAAACCACTTTAGAGTTCTGTTTTAAAACCTCATTAAATTCTGTTCAAATGTGCTATTAAAAGTTATGTTCTAGTCCACTTAGTTTTGTAAACCCCAAGCCTTTAAAACAGAATGGAGTCTGGGCTTAAGGACAGGAACACAGGCCCAGCTTATGATGATTGCCGCGGGCAGGATTGGATGCAAATTTATTTCCCACAACACCCTGCCAACTGATTGATCCTGGGGAAGAGGGAGATGTTAGGAACCCAGTTCCTCAGAGAAAGGAAAAACTAAGTAGAGGCAGAGGGTGGAAAAAGACAACCATGGGGTTTCACGCTGGTTTGTGGGGTTGTACTCCATGCCTATAATCTTCTGCCTTTCAGCCTCTGCCAAACCACGTGGAAGGAAAAGAAGGGAGCTGAAGAGGAGAGAGCAGACTGGTGGGGAATTGCCTCGGCCGCAGGCTGGGGCAGTGGGCTGCCGCGGAGAGAACCCTGTAGCTGGAACAAGCACAGTTGCAGCTGCAGGCAACTGCAAGGGCTTTGGATGCTAGACTGGCCAGATGCCCAAGGCCATGCCAACAGCCCCATCAGCTTTTGGCCCCAAGATAAAGGCTAAGAGTGAGTTAGGAGGAGGCATCTTCGACTTAAGTTTAGGGCAGGGAGCAGAGAAAGTGAGAGCCATGATTAAGTTAGGTAGAGTTACCACCAGTCCTGGTAACCTGTCAGGACTGGCGAGCAGAGCAATGGCACCAAGTGTGAGAGGCAGCTGGGCTTCTGTTCCCGTTATGTCTTGGTGCTCAGACCAGGCTGGCCACCCCAGGGTCAGCTCCTCCAACAAGAGACAGCAAACAAAAGTCCCAAAGGTAGGAAAACTCTCCTGCTTATTCTCACTCAAGCCTGTGGCCTCTGAATCTAGCTACGCAATCTCAAGGTCTCTTCTCCTTTGTCCTCCAGACATAAATCTCCCAGCCTTCTGCCTGGCTCCCAGTGCCCTTTGCCAGCCTGACCCCTCCACCCTGCAAAATCACAGCACTGATTCTGGGTCATGACATATCCCCATTTATCACATGTCATGTTCATTCTGTCAGTCAATCAGTCATTCATCGAACACTCCCTGACACTTTCACTGGGCCAGAACCTGTGCTGAGCTTCAGAACCATTGGAGAGAACTAGACCTAGATTTGACCCTCCAGGGCATCACAGTCTAGAGGGGGAAACAGACGATGATAACCTGACAGGATAAGTTCTATTGTAAGGGGCATGCAGGGGCTCAAAAGAGCGAAGAGGTATCAGGGAGAGTAGTCAGGGAAGGCTTCCCAGAGGAGGTACACCATGCTCATGCACCATGAGACTTCAGGGGCCAGCAGGATTTAACCCAGATTAAGCGGGATGGGGAAGCCAAAAGGCCAAAAGAGTTCATGCGTGACACACAACCTCACTAGTAATCAGATATGCAGATTAGGCAATGAGATAGCATTGTACAGATTATAAAAATGGAATAATAGAAATGCTGGCAGGGAGAGGATGTAGGGAAACCTGAACACTTGTATACTGCTGGAGCACAATCAGGCGGGACTCAGGGAAATTAAATCTACAGATGTCTATGAGCCTTCTGTGACTATTCACAGCAAAGCAGTTCACGCCCTAATCCCTGAGGAGAAGGGTACCAGAATGTTCATTAGGGCACTGTTTGCGGTACCAAAGAGTTGGGTGTCACCAGGGAGTGGGTAAGGAAAAGTCAGTGTATGCACACCGCACATATGCAGTTAGAGGCGATAAACTAGACTCTAGAGAGACACACAGTGCTATGGGTAGATCTTAAAAACATGTGTTAAGTGGGGAAAAAATAAGAAACAGAAGGCGCTCTAAAGCAAAATACCATTTATGTAAATGAAAAGCATACCTAAAGGAAAGAACACCATATATTTTTCAAAGAAACGTGCATTTTCAAGGTCATACACCAAACACATTATGGGGACCCATAAGGAAGAGGGAAATGGGAGGGGGGATTGGAAATGAGAGGATAGGAAAAGCACAGAATACAACAGAATAAGACCCAGGGCTGGCGGGAAAGATGGGCATGCTGGTTTGCTGTACAGAGGAGGGCAGGTGACTAAACTTGCAGCACCTACCCGAGACTTTAAAAAAGAAAAGAAAAAGCAGGAAGGAATTAGAGTCTAGACAGAGAGAACTGCAGGTGCAGAGACCCAGAGACAACAAAGGAGAAACGAGGTAGTAGGTAAAAGGAACAACAGAATTGCAAACAGGCCGCGGCGGAGGCACAGACATGGAAAAGTCGGGGGAGAGAGGAAGCTGTGGTGGGTAGGGAGGGCTAGACCCATGATGGCCTCCTGTGCCAAGGTGAGGACTTTGGACTTTGTCTTAGATGCACTGGGCATCTCTGGAAGGGTTTTAAACTGGGGAAGAACTTGCTCAGATTTAGTTCTTGGACATTCTCATAGAACCACAGATTTGTGTGGAATGTCATGAACAGAAGTAACCGTGGTGATCATACAATCTTCCCTCCCCCTAACTGACACAGCTCCAAGAACAAGAAGGTCATCCCAGCCTTTATTGTTGACAAAGCACTTCTGCATTCACAGTTTCACTCAATCCCCACAACACCCACAAAAGAGGCAAAGTATGGAAGGTTAAAGCGGGTAGATTGCTTGAGCTCAGGAGTTGGAGACCAGCCTGATCAAGGACAAGACCCCTGGCTCTACTGAAAATAGAAACATTAGCCAAGCATTGTGGCAGGTGTCTGTAGTCACAGCTACTTGGAAGGCTGAGGCAGGAGGATCACTTGAGCCAGGAGTTTGAGGTTGCTGAGCTAGGCTGCCACCACGGCACTCTAGCCTGGACAACATAGTGAGACTCTGTCAAAAAAAAAATAAAAAGGAGGCAAGGCAGATATTGGTATTCCCATTCTATAGATGAATTCACTGAGGCTAAGAAAAGTTAAGAAAATCTCTCCAGACCACAGAATGGCAGCCTTCTTCCTGAAGGTTACAAGACCCAAAAAAGTCTTGTCAAAATTAAGCTACATTCAAATGTGCTGAGTTTAATTAAGCTAATTAGGGTTAAATCAATTTGCATTACACTCAGTTGAATCCACCTATTCATTCAAAAAACAGTTTTTAAGTGCCTACTGTAGGTCAGCATGTTCCAGACTCTAGGAACACAGCTGTGAGCAAGACAGTCCCGACCCTCTCAAAGAAGACAGAATAGCAGGAGAGTCCAACTTTAAACAAGTCACAGAAATCTTACTCTTCTTGCCATACTGGCCTTCTTACCCCTTGAACACACCTGCTTCATTCCTGCCACAGGGCCTTTGCACTTACTATATGCTGTTCCTAAAAAGCACTTGCCCCAAATAACCAAAGGGCTTGCTCCTGCTCAAACTTCATCTCCTCCAAGAGACTTTCTCTGACCACCATGTCTCTTAATGGCCACTGGCACCACTACTCCACCCCCACGTACACTTTGTTCTCTACCCCTTGATCTTGCTAAATTTGTCTTCACTACTTATCACCACGTAACATGATAACATGCTTATACATATGTATATTTGCTTATATAGCTCAAGGAGGGTAGAGATTGTCTGCTTTTCACCACAATACTCCCAGTACTAGAATTCTTGGCACACAGTTGAATAAAACATGTGACATTTTCGCAAATTGGATGGTTCATACAAGAAACTATAGAAATCAGTCAAACAAAGACCTATACATTGCATTAAATAGACTTGAGTTATGTTGGGCCCAGAAGGGTTTGTGCAACAATTCATTTCATGCATAATTATGAACATCTACTATGTATCAGGCACTGTTTAATGCTTTGGGATATACACGGGTGACTAAAACAAAAATCTCTGCTATCATAGATTCGACATTCTAAGGAGAGTCACTGAAGGAGTGAGACAGATTAAATCAAATGTAGGAAACTTCAGTTGAGCCTAGTTGAGTCAAACTGGGTTGATCCAAGCTGAACTGAGCTGGAATGACCTGGGCAGCGTGGGACTGGTCTTAGCCCAAGTGACTTGAACTAGGCTGGATAAAACTGAGCTACTCTGAGCCAAGGTAAATTGAGCTATGTTGAGCTGAGTGCGTTTGCACTGATGTAAATCAGGCTGAGGTGAGAGCAGGGGTGAGGTAAGTCAAGATGAATGTGTCACTGTGCTGTAAAGAGTGTTTTGTTCTGAATGAGTTAAATAGAGGGAGATTGACTCAGCTGAATTGAATTGGTTTGAGTTTGGTGGGTTAGGAAGGATTGTCCAGAGTTAAGTTAAACTAAACACCACTTCATTGCATTGGGTTGAAGCTTGAAGCTTGCGAGCTTGCCCTGCCTGAGTTTCTGAGCTGTGTCCACTGGGGTACATCTAAGTTTCCTTGAGCAAAGCCGGGTTCAGCTCAAATCAAAAGAGGTAAGTGCAGCTGGGCTGAGCTGAACTCATCTACTGAGTTGAATAGATCTCTGCTGAATTAGACTGCCCAGTCCTATTAAGACCTGAAATAATGCAGCCACCAACAGAGCACAGGCTCAGGCAGCTTGGAAGAAGAGTCACCATAATAGTCACAACATAGTGTGCTCTGGAACCTGCCAGAGCCCTTTGAGGACCACCTGCCTGCCCACTAGGCTGGTAGCACCCAAGTCTTCCAGCTCTTCATCCACAAATCAGCCTGACAACTTTTCAGACACTCATTCAGATAGGTCCCTTGGAGGTCCCCAATTCCAGATCTGTGGATCGTCTCCTCTGGGGGTCCCCCACTCCACAGACTTTAGCAGATGAAAACAGGCTACAGTACACACAACCTCCTCTTTCCCCCTCAGCTTCTTGGATGAGCTCCCTGACAGTCATCTGCCGACAGCCTGGAGCTACCGGGACACCAAGCTGCATGGGATGCACTCGGCCTTCTCGGTCACACATAGCAAGCAGCACCAGGGGGCTTCTGCAGCAGCTCCCAGTCCCTGGGTGCTATCAGCGTCATACTAGAGCAGTTTACCCTTAATATCCAACTCCAGGGCGCCAGCAGCACCTTGTAACCGGCCAACTTAAGACAATTTCCTGCTCCCCTTCCAGCTGAGCCTTGAGCAAAATCACAGCCATGCCCACCAAGGGGACTTCAAGGTCAGGCAGGCCTTTCCAAACCCCTCTTCTCCTCCTATCCACATGCTATCCCCAAAGCCAGAGCAGGGCTAAGGTCTGAGTTCTCTAATCCCCAATCTCCTGACTGACCACCATCACTGCCACCATCCCTTGTCACTGTCACCAACCCACCCTAGCCTTTGCTGAGTCCCACTATCAACTCTTAGAACAGGGTAGAATTTCCTTTGGGGAAATCCATGGGCTTTCCATGAGCTTTGTGGAGGCCATGACTTCATAAAAGATCCCCACACACATGCACACGCGCACACACACCCCTCATTTTTGTTTTCCAAGGGGGAGAGGCCACTTGCACTGAGATAGGGCTGTTTGACACAGATTGCACACCAAAAAAAAAAAAAGAAAAGTGTTTCTTGCGAATTAAAAAATAACTCTAGGCTTTTCTCCTCCCAATGTTAATAGGAAGAAGGGAGCAAGATCCAGAAAGAAAGGAGAAATAAGAAAATCCCACCTATGGCAAGACATGTGTGTCATCATGAGCATGGGAAATGGTCTCCCAAGATGCAAGGAATATCTTGATGGGACTTGAAGCAGGGAGTAGAACTTCCCTCTCCAGCTTCTTCCCTGTCCCTCCCACTATTTGGGGCCACAGAGAACAGAGGATAGAAAGGCTGAGTCTGAGCATCTACCGTGAGATGCCCGTCCCATGCATCAAATGAGATGAGGAGAGTATGTCAAGGACCCTCAGGTGGCAGAGATTTGTAAATCATGAGCACTCAATGTACCCCAGGCCCTTTGTACATACTGTTTCCTTTGCCTAGAGCTCTCATCTCCCCTTACATCCCCTCCTTCCCTTCACATAATCAATTTCCACATATCCTTCAGGGCTCACTGAGATGCCACTCTGGCAGGAGTGCCTTCCCGGACTCCCCCCACCAATCACCAGTTGGTCTAGGAGCATCCTGCACCTCTCCTTTGCAGCACTCATCATGGTTCTGATTACTGATTTGTGTAACTCTCCTATAAGAATGTAAGTTCTGCAAGGGTTGGGATCTTGTCTCTATTATTCATCACTGTATCCCATGACCTAGTGCATTGTAGGTATTCAACCAATATTGGTAAATGTATAAAAGAGTCCAATACATGTGCACGCGCGCGCACACACACTTTACAGACGAGAAAAGTAGGCTGGGAAGCTGGGAGTGACACCCTGGTTCACACACAGAGTCAGTGGTTGAGCCAAGACTAGAACTCAGACCCCCCAGCTGCTGAGCTATGAGACCAATTCCTCTCCCACATCTGCACAAGCTGCCGTGGTCTCCAAGCATGGTGTGAGGTAAGCACTAAAGCAGAGACTGGTGTGAATTATGGCTCCCCACCTCCCTGATCCCACACTCAGCTCTGAAAGTCTCTCCTCCCCAGAGCCACTGCCAAGGGCTAGGCCTGGAAACTCCGCCCAACCCTAATCCACTGCATCCTCCATCAGAGCCCCACTTGATTACCCACCACAGAATGATGGGCTTGGAACAGACAGTAACAAGCCTTCTGTGTATCAGAAACAACTGTTGGGACAATTTGCTTCCGAGCTTCAACCTGTCAGGTGGGGAGTGCAGCAACCCAGCCTTGGGAAGCCACTCCCTTCTCTCTTCACACTTGGAGGCACCATCTATGATGGGCCAGGACATCAAGGGCACTGCTGCATTTCATCTTCACAAGAATGTATGGAAGAAATACTATATTAGTATCCCTATTTTACAGATTAGGAAACTGAGGCTTAAAGAGATGAAATACTTGCCCCGAACCACACAGCAGAAACAAACAGGGTAAGACCTACCTCTATGAACCCCAAGTCCCAAGCCACAGAACAGTACCAGTTCATGGCCTGTTAGGAACCAGGTCACACAGCAAGAAGTGAACAACATGGCTCGGAGTTTGTGCCCAGTGGGTACGGCGCCAGCCACACACACCAAAGTTGGTGGGTTCGAACCCAGCCCAGGCCAGCTAACCAACAATGACAACTGCAACAAAAAATAGCCGGGAGAGGCACGTCCCATGAATCAAATGAGATGAGGAGAGTATGCCAAGGACCCTCAGGTGGCAGAGATTTGTAAATCATGAGCACTCAATGTACCCAGGCCCTTTGTATGGGCCTGGGTGCCTGTAGTCTCAGCTACTTGGGAGGTTGAGGCAAGAGAATTGCTTAAGCCCAAGAGTTTGAGATTGCTGTGAGCTGAGATGCCATAGCACTCTACCGAGGGCAACATAGTGAGACTCTGTCTCAAACAAAAATAAAAAGAGGTAAGCAGCAGGTTAGTGAGCAAAGCTTCATCTGTACTTACAGCTACTCCCCATTGCTCACATCACCGCCTGAGCTCTGCCGCCTGTCAGATCCTCCCTGCTCCCCTCCACGGAAAAATTTCCTTCCATGAAACAGGTCCCCAGTGTCAAAGTTGGAGACCACCGATCTATCTGACTGCACAACCAGTGTGCTGCACTAGTGTGCCTCCCACCCTCAATCCCTCCTCCCCAGGCCAGCGTGCAATAAATCTCATGTGCATTTATTCAATTCAGCTTCCTTGAGTCAGTGGGATCTCAAAGATTCTATGAAAATCTTCAAAGGACACTCTGGAGCAGAAGAGGAACCTGAGTTCAAGCCCAAGAACAAACTTGCATGTGAGCGCACATATGAACATACATGTGTACATAAGTTCTGACAATTAAGTTCACAAATTTGTCCTGAAAAAGTTCTACAGATCCTATTGCTGAGTATCACTCTGGCCACCTTCGAAGCACTCCCCTTGGGAAGCTGTGCACTGATGCCAGCGCCTAGTCCACCCATGGAAGCAGTTTTGGAACTCTTTCTGGAATGGCCATCAAAGCTGTCATTAAAATGTCTTCTTTTCAATATTGCCTTTGAATGAAGAAAAAAAGTCATTGGTGGCCAAATCAGGTGGTCCACAGAGAGGGTGTTCCAATACAGTTATTTGTTTACTGGCTAAAAGTTCCCTCACAGACAGTGCCGTGTGGATTGTCGTCATGGAAGAGCCATAAGTTGTTGGCCAAGATTTTTCTAACTGTTTCTCTATTAATGTTTCCTTCGTCTTGTATGCTTCTCACAGTCAGCCAATGACTTCGATGCTAAAGTCAATAAATTTGTGTGATGTTTTCATCAGTTCTGCTCATTACTGGCTGCCCTGACTTCTGTTCATATCAGTGATGCTTTCTCTCCCCTCAGAGTGTTTAAACCACTTACTTAGACACTGCCATTTTCTTCATGGCATTATCCCCCTAAAGTTGGACCAACATGTCCCTGATTTCACTTCCACTCTTGACAAATTTAACAAGAAATTTAATATTTGTTCATTGCTCTAATTAAAGCTCCAACAGTCTCTCTCTCTCTCTTTTTTTTTTCTTTTTCGAGACAGAGTCTCACTATGCTGCCCTCAGTAGAGTACCATGGCACCATAGCTCACAGCAATTTCAAACTCTTGGGCTTAAGCAATTCTCTTACCAGAGCCTCCCAAGTAGCTGAGATCACAGCCGCCCACCACAATGCCTGGCTATTTTTTTTTTTGCAGTTGTCATTGTTGTTTAGCTGGCCCAGGCTGGGTTCGGTGCTAGCCTTGGTGTATGTGGCTGATGCCATCACCACTGTGCTACAGGAGCCAAGCCAAGCTCCAACATTCTCATGATGGCACATAAAACATGCCACAACAACAATGAATACCACTCAGCAAGACACCGCCACACATCAACACAAACAACAGTTGTGAGATACTTATATACCAAGGTTATGAAACCATATCAAGCTGTTTGTACAGCGCTGCTAACAAAACACACAGTGACAAGTTTGTGAACTTAATTGCCAGACCTTGTGTGTGTGTATACACACACACACACACACTCACACACACACATCCTTCAATAAGAACAGAGCCAATCTCCATTGCTTTTCCATACACTATGTGTCTGAACAGAAGATTCTGCTGCTGAAGGAGCAAACCATTGCCTTCAGAGCCTCTCCAGATGGAGGGTGCCTCATGTCCTCCTAGCGGGCAGGGCAGGGTCGTTTTCCCAGATCCTTCCCCCTCCAGTCCCTTGGTACCAGAGCAGGATTTCTCGCCCACCCAGCAGGGCGAAGCACAGGGCAGCATGTGGGTGGGATGATCCAGAGGGAGAGATTGGCTGAACACAGAGAAGAGAGTATTCCTGCCAAAAGCAGTCAACATGAATCTAATCGTGAAGAAGCTCTCAAATCCAAATCGAGAGATATTTTGCTAAATAACATCTAGACTCCTCCAAAATGTCCACATAGTGAACGATGACAAAAATAAGGCCAGGAAACTATCTGTGATTCATTGTGGCAAAGGAGACATGACAACTAAAATAAATGTTTTTGAGGAAAGTATTTAGCAAATTGGGGAAATTAGAACATGGGCCATGTTTTCAATGATAGTATAGCATCAAAGTTAAAATTTTAGGGTAAAAATGACTTGTGGTTATAAAGAAGGATGTCTTTTAATGAGATCCGTGTTGAAGTTTGAGCAAGGTGGAGGCGAAGGAGGAAGGGAAGGGGGGCAGGAAAGAAAAGGGAGAAAATAAGTTAATGGTTGATGGGTCTAGAATTCTAGATAAAAGGCATAGAAGTGTTTGTTGTGTGATTCTCACCATTTTTCTGTTCTTCAAATTTTTTCACAATAAAAAGTAGGGGGAAGGTGATGTGGCTAGAATGGGAAAATAGGAAAAGACAGCCCCAAAATAGAGGTGGGAATGATTCAGGTTTGGTCAGAGAAACAGTGAAGAGCCAGCCTCCATTGTGAGAGAAGGGGGAGGGCGTGGCGGAATCTCCTGACTCCCATCACACAGGGCTATCGAATCCAGGATGAAGGTTAGCTCCCATCTCACAGAGCTGTGGCCAAAGAGCAGATGGGGATGAGTTCTGCATGGGGCCACAGTGTGAGTGGGATGATCCCAGGAGAGAGAGAGACAGAGGAGAGAGAGGCTAGCAGTGGAGAGGAGCTGAAAGAGGAGACATGGCCTTGCCAAATGCCGTGGAACCAGATTGACCAAGATGAGACAGAGCTGTAGCAGGTGGAGAGGCCGGAAGGTGAAGGGGTGTGCAAGGTTTGTGGGCTTGGACACCAGCCCACCTCTGGCATTTGAGGCACATATATACCCACTTGGACACAGTATGGAAAGGCTAAGGGATGGACTCCCGGTAGTAATCCAACCAGGACCATTCCATTCCCTACACGACCACTTGCTGCCTCAGTTTCTTCACCCATGAAAGAGAGAAAATAGTCATACCCACCTTATAGATGGGCTGTTGTGAGCATTTGGCAAACTAGTGAAGTACTCAGTGGGAGATACATGTCAGCTATGACCCTGAGAACCCCAGTAACTAATATCCCCGAAATGGGGATTCACACATCTGCCACTCCAGTTGTCCACAATGCAGCCATGAATACAGCAGACTGAAACTCCACCTGCGGGAGAGACAGACAGTAACGGAAATCACAGGAAGATGTAGGGCAGTGGTTTTCAACCTTTTTTATCTCATGGCACACTTGAAACTACAGTTAAACTTCCACAGCACACTTCAATTATACTGATCAAATAAAGAGCAAAAGAAGAATATACTTACTGTGCTTTGAACTTCTTTTGAAATAATTTAATTAATGATCTTTAAATTTTTTCACAGTACATCTAAGATCCTGTCACGGCTCACAGGTTGAACATCACTGGTCTAGGACGGGTCAGATGGCAGGAGGTGCCACGGAGAAGGAGGCCACAAAGGCGGCTCCACATGAGCTCTGCTGTCCAGGAAAGGCCTCTCCTAAAGGGTGACATTTGGGCAAAAGCAGTTTACAAAGAGGTGAGGGAGGGGGTCTTCCAGATCTTGGGGAAATGGTTCCGGGAAGAGGGAACAAGATGTACAGTAACCAGGGGTGTGCAGAGAAGGGAAGGAGGGGAGCTGAGGCCGGAGGTCTGGGCGGGGCCGGCTGACATTCTTATTGATCACTCTGGCTCCAAAGGTGACAACAGACTGAAGGGAACAGGACAGAGTTTAGGAAGTTAACTGAACAACACAGTCATCTTCACTGTGCACAAGACATGGAGCGAAGTGTTTTACATCACCATCTCATGGGTCATGCTCAAGTATCTGTTATTCTTCCCATTGACAAAGGAAGTAATTGAAGCTCAGTTAGCTCAGGAGCAAGACATTTGGTGTCCAGCACCCTGAGAGTAGCAGTGGAGGCTGAGAAGGGGTTGGTTGATGAATAACTGTCTGAAGGTAGAACCATCAGCGTCTCCTGACAGAGGTCCCTCGACAGCCTGCCTGGTTATTTGACGTCTAGAGAGATGTGCATGAAGGGTCTCGGTGCCCATGCCACGGCCATAGGCCCGACCCATAGTAGTGGGCTCTCCTGAATGGGCTGTCCAGCCCGCACAGGGCCACCTGGAAAGCAGCTGGCAGCAGCGTTTCATGAAGAGCCTCTGTGTTGCAACCAAGCGAGAAAGGGGTGTCCCCAGAGCCCTGAGCCCCTCCCCACCACTCCCTGCCCGGATAGCACTGCAGAGGCCACAGGTTACGGAGAAGGAGCTCACACCCCGGCAAAGATTGATGCCTTTTAAACAGACCCAGAGTGAGAAGGACAGAAAAAGTCAATATTTGTCCGAGCAAGCCAAACAGGCCGGCTCGCCCAGGAATGTGAGGGAGGGAGGGAGGCCCAGTGCCCAGAGAACATTATTTCAACAGACAGATATTTGGAAACCGTCGCTGTCCTGGGGGTGGGGAAAGAGGGCAGTTGATCCAGCCCTCTTCTGCCCAGGGATAGATGGGACCAGGCCAGGCGACAAGGGGGTGAGGGGAAGGTTGGGGGGAAGAAGGCAGACTCACACAGTCCCGGGCAGAGGAGCTGGGCCACCATGCCCCTTGTCTGGCAGCCGAGGGTCAGAAAGGGGAGAGGATATGACCCAGGACACACAGGTAAAACCCTCCGGTGGTTCTTTGCATCTTTCAGATTGAATTGCAAACAGCTGTGCTGTGCAGCCCTCCACGATGCAGACCCCACCTACCTGTCTCAGCTCACCTCCCTGCACACTCAGCCAGTCTCTGCAATGAAAGGGCCCAAAACACACCACGTGCTGAGCTTGTTTTCACCACTCCGTTCTTCTACCTGACCCACCTTTTGTTAACTCCAATTCATTCTTCAAAACCTCGTCCAAGGTTCACCTGCAGCAGCAACCTTCTTGTTTTGAGGGTCAGAGCTAAAGGGTGTAGTCCAACCAGTGCTGGATTTGCCAGTCACTGGCTCTGTGGCTTTAGGTGCATTCCTTAGTCTTCGTAAGCCCTAGTTTTCTCATCTGTAAGATGGTGTGGTGGGCTAAACAGTGCTCCCCCGCTCCAGATGCCCACATCCTCACCCCCGGAGCTGTGAATATGCTACCTCTCAGGTCAAAGGGACTTGGCAGATGTCACTAGGTTAAAGGTCTTGAGATGGGAACACCATTCTGGGTCAGCAGGGTGGGCCCACTACAACCACAGGGTCCCCATAAAAGGGAGGCAGGAAGGTCAGACAGAGAGTAGGAGATTCAGCGACAGAAGCAGAGCTGGAGTGAGGCAGGGGCCATGACCTGAGGGATGGGGGCACCGTAGAAGCCAAAAAAGGCAAGAAAACAGATTCTCTCCTTAGTGGCTCCAGAAGCAACAGTCCAATCAACACCTTGACCTTCTGTGGACTTCTGACCTCCAGAACTGTAAGATGATAAATTTATGTTGTTTTAAGCCACGAAGTCTATGGTAATTTGTGACAGAAGCAATAGGAAACGAACTCAGTTAGAAACAACATTCAGGCCTATATGCAGGATGCTTGTAAGAACTAAACAACATTATAAGCAAAGACCCCTGAGCTTCCCACCTGATGCAGAGAAAAGGGTTCAGAGGCTGTCGAATGTCCCTGTTGGTGCTGCCACAGTCCCATCCTCTTCACAATCCCTTGAAACTTGGTCTTTAATTGCCTGCTTACATCACTGCCTCCTGCTTCTGACTGTGAGCAACGTGAGGGCGGACACACAGCATCACATTAGTCTTAAGATTGCCAATTCCAACCATGACCAAGTGCACAATAAATGCTGAATGAAGGAATGAATGAAAGCTGGCATCTGTCCATATACAATGTGGCTTATTCAAATTCTACAATAAGTAAAGCAAGCAAACAGCCCTCAGAATGGGAGAAGGTATTTTCAGGTTATGTCTCCGACAAAGGTTTAATAACCAGAATCCACAGAGAACTCAAATGTATAAGCAAGAAAAGAACAAGTGATCCCATCGCTGGCTGGGCAAGGGATTTGAAGAGAAACTTCTCTGAAGAAGACAGGCACACGACCTACAGACATATGAAAAAATGCTCAGCATCGTTAATCATCAGAGAAATGCAAATCAAAACTACTTTGAGATATCATCTAACTCCAGTGAGACTAGCCTATATCACAAAATCCCAAGACTAGAGATGTTGGCGTGGATGTGGAGAAAAGGGAACACTTCTACACTACTGGTGGGAATGCAAATTAATACATTCCTTTTGGAAAGAGGTATGGAGAACACTTAGAGATCTAAAAATAGATCTGCCATTCAATCCTATAATTCCTCTACTAGGCATATACCCAGAAGACCAAAAATCACTTCACAAGAAAGATATTTGTACCAGAATGTTTATTGCAGCCCTATTCATAATTGCTAAGTCATGGAAAAAGCCCAAGTGCCCATCGATCCACGAATGGATCAATAAACTGTGGTATACGTACACCATGGAATATTCTGCAGCCTTAAAGAAAGATGGAGACTTTACCTCTTTCATGTTTACATGGATGGAGCTGGAACATATTCTTCTTAGTAAAGTATCTCAAGAATGGAAGAAAAAGTATCCAATGTACTCAGCCTTACTACAAAACTAATTTATGGCTTTCACATGAAAGCTATAACCCAGTTACAACCTAAGGATAGGGGAAGAGGGAAAGTGAGGGAAGGGAGGGGGGAGGTGGGCAGAGGGAGGGGGATTGGTGAGATTACACCTGTGGTGCATCTTACAAGAGTATATGTGAAACTTAGTAAATGTGGAATGTAAACGTCTTAGCACAATAACTAAGAAAATGCCAGGAAGGCTATGTTAACCAGTGTGATGAAAATCTGTCAAACGGTCTATGAAACTAGTGTATGGTGCCCCATGATCACATTAATGTACACAGCTATGATTTAATAAAAAATAAAAATAAAAAAACAAATTCTACAATCAGTGGAACCAAACCTTGAATAATACCAGCAGAGATCTCTGGAAATGATTGGGTCCTGCAGGGCAGACAGGTGCATGGATGCCAGTCCCCCAGCTGGGGTTGTCTCCACTATAGGTTTTCAGAGGGCCATCCTTGCTGACACTGAGAGAAGCTGAGGTATCGGGGTAGTGCCCAGAGAGATGGTTCGCTGCATCTGGATACAGGTTCCCACATCTGGTTGTTGCCAGGTGAGAGGGAGGTGCCTGTAAAGGCAGCACAGGTGGTCAGCAACTGCGGACATGGATCAAGGTGATGATGAAGTGTTAACAGGTGGTCACCATCCAGTCGTCTTCACTGTGCACAAGACATGGTACGAAGTGCTTTATGTCACTATCTCATGTCATGCTCAAGTATCTGTTATTCTTCCCATTTACCAAGGAAGTAATTGAAGCTCAGGTAGTTATGCCATTTGTCCAAAATCATATACTGACAAGTAGCTGAACCAGGATTCAACCTCTGGCTGTTTGCCTTGAGAGCCCGTTCTACCATTACGTCCTTCCAGTCCCCATCAAGATGTCCTGTTCTCAGATTCTCATTGTCTCCCCTGTACAAGCTAGACAGGACCTAAGGACAGACAGCTTGGTATACTTGTCTGTTCCTCTTCTAGATTCAACAAACATTTATCATACCTCCTATGGGACAGAGAAGTGACCTAACCCAGAGGGTGAAACAGACCCTAAACAATCACAACACAGTACTAAGTGCTGGACAGTGGGACACGCGAGGCTATGGGGACCCACGTATAGGCATCAATACCTGGTAGGCATCAGAAGTAAAGCTCCCACGGTAACAACCAGACACATGGGGAGACACCCTTCAGAAAGGGAAATTCCAAGCCACAGGAACAGCATATGCAAAGACGCAGAGGCAAGAGTATGGTCATTCGGTGTAGCAGCCCATATAGCCTATGGCTAGGAGGAGTGAGAGTTCCAAGAAACACCTGTATAGCTCAATAATGGAACACCTTGGTGGAAAGGGCATGGAGAGGGATTTAGCTCTCCTAACAAGCATGAGAGCTCGTGAGATGAGAGCAGTGGTGAATTGGCAGTCTCTACGCCTGTGGTGTTGAGAGGCAGGAGATCAGCCTTATATTAGGATGGAGGAGCAGGCAGTCGGGAGCATGCGCATTCTATCACAGACCGCTTACTCTGACTCTGTCTCCTCTTCTGCCTGCAGAACGTCAGCATGGCGTCTCACTGCTAAGATTACCAAGCTGTACTAAAGACTAAGATCTATTTATTCTAAGTGTCTCTCTCTCTCTCTCTCTCTGGGCACCTAACAGACCTGAACAAGGTAACTTAGCAGTCCACGTCCACGTCCGGAACCTAGCTAAGCCAGGCCTGAGACCTGGCCAGTCTTGGGCCCTGACAAGTGGTATCAGGAATGAGATGTGACAATTCAGGAAAACACAGGCCATGTGGGGTGGCTGAAGAGCAGTGAGTCAGAAAGGGATGAAGCTAGAGCATGAACAGGGGCCAGATGTAGACCACAGCACTCAGAATGCACTTGAGCCAAGTCTGAGGTCAACCGGACACTATAGAAATGGTTTACACAAGAGAAGGACTTGGTCAAATTGTCTTATCTTGGGCAGCGCCTGTGGCTCAAAGGAGTGGGGCGCCTGCCCCATGTACCAGAGGTGGCGGGTTCAAACCCAGCCCCGGCCAAAAACTGCAAAAAAAGAAAAAAAAATTGTCTTATCTTCTTAAAATAATAACAACGTCTATCATGTATCTGATACTTGTTACGTCTCAGCTACTCTTGTAAGCACTTTACACGGGTTAATTCACTTAATCCACACTACAACATCATTATCACATAACATCCTCAGTTTGCAGATAAAGAAACTGGAGCACAGAAAGGTTGAGTAACTCGTCCAAGATCTCACAGCTAGTAAGTGGCAGAAATGAGATTTAAACCCAGGCAATATGGCTCCAGATCCCAGATACTCCCTCTGGCTGAACTCTTCTCCTGAGTGGCAAGATTTAGATGTATCTGGTGACAGCAGAGCCCAGCACAGGGCACAGAAAAAAGGAAGTGTCCAGGAATTCTGGGATGGGCTGCCCAGCAAGTGGGCCTGGCTCATGGAGAAAGATTCTGCTCTCCAAGCTGCTCTGGGGCCAAGGCAGCCTATCAACTACAAGCACCCCTACCTCCTTTGGATCAGGCCCCTAAGACCGGCTGAAGTTTCAGAAGCCCCACTCTGTCTCAGCACCCACCCACCCACAGTGCTGTGCCCCAAGTTCTAGGACATTGCCTTATCGTCTTCCTAGATTTCTTTGGGGTTTCTCCCAGCTCTGACTTTCTGAAAAGGCCTTCCGCTTTGCTGCAGATCCTATCTCCCTGTGTGTTTCCCATTAGCAAAGCGATTAGCACTCAGCCATTTACATAAGCACAGAAGGCCCCCAGGCTCAAGGGAGCCACAACCTCTGCTAGAAAAAGAGTTCCCTCTGCAAAACACAGCCAGATACTTTCTCAGTAGCCGCAAGTCCTCTCTAGGTGCCTCAGTTTCCTCATCTTTAAAGCAAAGATAACGATATCACTTATTCCACTGGGCCACTGTGATGATTGCCTATGATGATATACACAAGCAATGTGTGGTCAATATAGCACTATACATAGAGGGGTTACAACTATTATCGATGTTATTACGGCCATCTGAGCAATCATTACAGTGCAAGAAAAATGACTGAATATCCAATTTCGTCATAGCTATTTTTAAGAGATTAATAATATTTCCTTTGACCAAGAAAAATTGTATATAAGTCTTACAATGTGATGTTTTGTTGTACATATACGAAGTGAAATAATTATTACAATCGAGCTAATTAATATATCCACTCCTTACACAGTTTTTATTGTGTGTGGGGAGGACATTTAAGATCTAGTCTCTTAGCAAACTTCAGGAGTACAATACTATTCTCTATAGTCACCAGGTTGTACGATAGATCTCTTGAACTTTATTACTCCTGTATAACTAAAATTTTGTATCCTTTGACCAACATCTTCCCAACACCCCACTGCTCTAGCCCCTGCTAATCACCGTTCTACTCTCTGATGCTAGGAATTAAACTTTTTTAGATTCCACATATGAATGTGATTGTACAGAATTTGTCTTTCTGCCTGACTTATTCAACTTAGTTTAATTCATCTAGTTTATTCCATTACACTAGTTTATTCATCCTTATTGTCATAAATGGCAAGATTTCCTTCTTTCCTAAGGCTTTGTAGTATAATCCTCTGTGTATGTGTATACACATCTTTATTCATCTGTCAAAAGACACTTGAGCTCTTCCATATCATGCTGCAGTGATCATAGGAGTGCAACTATCTCTTTGACATATTAATCTCATTTCTTTTGACTATATACCCAGAAGTGGGATTGCTGGATCTGCTGCAGCCATCTGAACAACAAAAAGGAACAAACCCACACTAATCACTGATCAGAATGCAAGAGTCATTACTCCCTGCAGGCTATGAGCCAGGAGCCTTTATGATATTTCATGATATTCTCTCTCCTCATTCTCTCAGCTTCTCTATGAGATAAGAATTGTGGTTCCCATTTTACAGATGAGAAAACCAAGATCCACCGCTGTGAGAGGCTTGGAATCCGTGTGGCGGCATCAGCCTGGGCTCACTCTACTGGCCCATGCTGCCTTCCACCTGGCCAACCCACCTCACACCCAGGTCTCCCCTGCAGTGCAGTGAAAACAGGGAGCCTGGTGCCTCTGCCACTGACCCCAAAGCTAAGACTCACGTGACAGACAAACAGGAAGTACAAAATAACACGAATAAGAGCCAGCATCTATCTTACTAGATATCAGCATTCTCATGAATTTAATCCTCACAACAACTCTATAAGGTAGGTTATCTCTATTTTATAAACGAAGAAACTGAGGCACAGAGAGGTAGAGTGACTGCTTAAGGTCACTCCACTAGGAAATGGCAGGGCTAAGATTTGAACATAGGTAGTCTGGCTCCGACCTCATGCTCTTAATTTCTACACATGATACCAGAGAGGTAACACATGTCCCCAGCCACCACCACCACGTACACACTGACACACACACCCCCCATGCAACCTCAGCGCTCCCGGTGACTCAGGCCACTGTATCTGCTCTGGCCCAGCTCCACCTTCTGCTATATTGTATTCAAAATGTGTCTGGATGAAGATACCTGGGGGGGGTACACATACAGGTTCCAATGCCCTAGGTTTCCAAGGCACCCACATTGGAATGAGCCATCCCTGATACATCAGAGGTTGGGCAAGCTTGGGGCCCACTTCTCTATCAGGACTTGCTGCTATATAAACACCACGGGCCTTGGATTGTGCTCGTGATATGCAGACTTGCAGCAGTCTTCCTGGGCCCTCACAGTGGTCCACCAGTTCCGTTCATGTGAAAAGGCTAAGTTGTGGGGGAGGGGGAGGTGTGATACGTGCATCACCCTCTCTGTCACCAACAGCCACACAGCCCCAGCTTCCAGCTGTCTCGGAAGAGAGCAAAGCTGTCCAGGCCTCTCAGTGTTCTCCTTTCCCCCAATTCCCAGGTGTCTGGCCTCTGCTTCTCTTCAAGGGACAATCTGGGAGATATGATCCTGAGCCTCCTGGGAACACAGCAGGTCAAGGAAATGCCCAGTGATCTGCCCATGCAGCTCCCAGAACTTAGCACCATCCGCTCCAATCCTCAGCCCTGTAGGAGTCAGCTCCTCCCAGGTTCTGGAGATCACCTGGAAACCCCACCTTTGTAGACAGCAAAGCCTTTCTAAGACTCTGCTTCCAATAATGTGAGTAACTGACAAAAATAAGAGTCTGGGTAGACAAGGGCTCTGACAGCCCATACAGCCCAACTGGGGATAAAAGGAAGAAAAGAAGTTATTCTGCAGGTGTGAACACAACTGCCTGTCAGGAAAATAAACCTGCGAGTGCTGAACCCATAAGTTCAGGCCTCCATCCTCTTATTTTATCCAAAGAAGTATATCATCAGGGGCGCCTGTTGCTCAGTGGTTAGGGCACCAGCCACATAGTCTGAGGCTGGTAGGTTCGAACCTGGCCCAGGACTGCTAAACAAACGAACAACAACAACAAAAATAGCTGGGCGTTGTGGCGGGCGCCTGTAGTCCCAGCTAATAGGGAGGCTGACACAAGAGAATTGCTTGAGCCCAGGAGTTTGAGGTTGCTGTGAGCTATGAAGTACAGCACTCTACAGAGGGTGACAAAGTGAGACTCTGTCTCAATAAAAAAGGAAGGAAGGAAGGAAGGAAGGAAGGAAGGAAGGAAGGAAGGAAGGAAGGAAGGAAGGAAGGAAGGAAGGAAGGCTGGCTCAGATCCTACTGGACAAAGACACCTACTAGACCAGCGGTTCTCAACCTGTGGGTCACAACCCACAGGAACTGTATTAAAGGGCCTCAGCATTAGGAAGGTTGAGAACCACTGTACTCGACAAAGACACCAAACAACTAAACTCAACACAAGATCAGAATTATAGGGCGGCGCCTGTGGCTCAGTCGGTAAGGCGCCGGCCCCATATACCGAGGGTGACGGGTTCAAACCCAACCCCGGCCAAACTGCAACCAAAAAATAGCCGGGTGTTGTGGTGGGCGCCTGTAGTCCCAGCTACTCGGGAGGCTGAGGCAGGAGAATCGCTTGGGCCCGGGAGTTGGAGGTTGCTGTGAGCTGTGTGAGGCCACGGCACTCTACCGAGGGCCATAAAGTGAAACTCTGTCTCTACAAAAAAAAAAAAAAAAAAAAAAAAAAAAAGAAATGAGGAACTGAAGTTTAAAAAAAAAAAAAAAAAAAAAAAAAAGATCAGAATTATAGCATACAATGGCTTTCTATGTGACCTTAAGAAAGGATTTCCCTTCTGGGCCTCTATAAAATGAGTGGGTGGCCTCTGCACCTAGAACTGAATGATACAAATTTCAAGGGTTCTCCTCCAACATGACTCTGCCCTTACCAGTGCCAAATTCTTGGGGAAACACTCACTAGTGAACAGTATGATCACAGAAGGTGTCTCTGATCCCCCGGGTCTCATTACAGTTTGCCCCCATCTTATGCCTTTTGGTAAGAAAAAACAAAGAGGCCTGACTCTGGGACAGGCCTAGAGAAGGTTCTCAGGACATCCTGGATCTGCCTGGGGGTGGACCTGTTGGCAAGAAGCCCTGGATCCTGAGCCAAGCAATTGTCCCCTTAATTAAAGACACACACTGCATGATGGAGAGAGCCAGTGAGACTGACTCATTTACACTTGGACCATGAACCCTGCTCTCTGGCTCCAAGGAGAAGGTAGACTTTTTTATGCAAATGACTTGAGTTTTCCCTCATCAGGAAAAATAATCTTTTTTTTTTTTTCTTTTTTGAGTAAATAAAACAGCTCAGCCAAGATAGGGATTCTGTTGTAAACTCCAAATCAAGAAGTCCAAGTCTCAGCCAGACATAGTGGCTCATATCTATAATCCTAGTGCTCTGGGAGACTGAGGCAGGTAGATTACTTGAGCTCAGGAGTTCAAGACCAGCCTGAGCAAGAGCGAGACCCCATCTGTAAAAAGTAGAAAAACTAGCCAGGTGTTGTGGTAGGCGCCTATAGTCTTAGCTACTCAGGAGACTAAGGCAAGAAGATTACTTGAGCCCAGTAGACTCAGGTTGCTAGCACTCTACCCAGGGTACCCAGGGCCACAGAGTGAGACTCTGCCCCTTGCCCCACAAAAGCAGTCCAAGTCTCATTCCTGGTACCTTCCACTGTGAGGGTATGGGCTATGGCGAGGTGGGGCATAAAGGGACAGAATTTCTGGGGTAAGTCTGCAGCTACCATAACCAGAAGCCCATGAGATGCTCCAGAAAACAGTGTCAGGATAGATAGGGACCAGCCCTTCTCAAGGCCCTTCGGCCTCAGACACCCTCACTGCTTAAGCTCCTTGATGTCTTGCCCCTCCAAGTCTCTAACTCATCCAGAGAGGCACAGAAAAGGCTTCAAATTCCACCCTCTCAGGCCACGCCCTCCCCACCCCCAGCTGTTCCACAAGTATCTCTAGCTCAGCACATTAACACTGAATGCGTCATGGGCCTCCCCAGGTTCCTCACTATCTTGCCAAACACCTCAGCCAGAAACCCCACTCCTCTCTCTCTCTCTCTCTGTTACACCCACATCACTCAGTCCTCAAGTCCTGTCATTGCAAACTCTAGCCTATCCCTGTGGTCTCCTAAGCCCATCCATGCCCTCACCTCCACAGCAACTCATGCCCAAGCCCATGCAACTGTCCCTTCTTGCCTAGGTCACCATAATCCACCCTTCCCCCAGCAGCTAAGGTCACTGGTCTAAAACCCAAGTCTAACCATCTCTCCTCTTCTTAACTCACCAGTGGCGTCCCTCCAGTCTGAAGGAGATGAAGCAGGCTCTGTGGCTGGACAGTTCACATCCCCCCCCCCATCATACTTTCTGCCCTAATAACACCTCTGTTCTGTAGTCCACCCCCCACTCTGTGCTGCTTCCCACCTTGTGCCTTCCACATGCTGTTCCCTCAGCCAGGAATGCCTTTCTCCGTCCTCTTCACTTGGATAACCCCCAAATGTCTTTCAAGATTCAGCTCAGGGCACTACCTGCTTCAGGAGATCATACTGATGCCCAGTTTTTCTTTACTTCCATTCATCTTTTTGGGTAGACAATTCATCTTGTTCTTTCTAGGAATGGGGACATTCCTCCCTATCCAGCTCCCTGCTCAGTCATTTGCCTGTTCCATATAGCTGGATTTATTTGGGGGTTCACTAAAAAGATCTAGATCCTTCCCTGGACTGAAAGTGTTCTTTGCTGAGACAGCCACGGAAAAGGATTGGCTGCCATCTCTTCCACATACACCCTCACTGACTTGGCTAGTGTCTCAGTGGGCCTACCTCAGCTCTCCCATCCCCTCTTTCCCTCAGGGAGCCCCAGGTCTGAGAGGGGAACACAAGACAGCCTACCCCTAAGAAGGGGGTGGCAGGAAACACGACTCCCCCTCCCCCAGCAAAGGTCATAGCTCCACAGTCACAGAGAAATGGGCCTTGCAGGAGAAGAGAGGGTAAGATGAGTGGGTGAGGCCCTGCTTATTGTGTTCCTCCCCATCCAAGCAAGAGGCTTGACAAGGGCCCCCCTCCACTCAAAGAAGCAATCAGGAGAATCACATGTATATTTGCATAATATTTGCATTTCATTTGCTTCTGATTTACATAAAGCTGCTAGGCAGGGCTCATCTTCTTGGGCTGTTCTCTAGGTAAACATGTCCTTTCTATCTTAGAAAGTGCCAGCATTGTCTCAGCCTTTCTGAAATCAATTCTCTCAGCCTGCCTAGGTCACTGGGAATGGGCTAGGAACTGTATTCCCCAAGATCAAGCATGCCGGGCTGGCCAGAACCTCTGACAGAGCCCAGGGAAATGTGGGAGCAGTCTCCACATGCTACCTGTCCCAACTCCCCCTCACCATCTCCCTTTCAACAAAGCACAGGAACAATTAGGACAGGGAGTGGGAAATTCTGACTGGGGTGGAGAAATCAAGGAAGATTTTATGAAGCAAATACTTGAGCAAAGCTTTCAAGGAAGAATGAGATGTGTATAGTAAATAGAGACCACAGTGGTAAGAGAGCGGCCATTCACTCACAGCAGGGCTTACTTTGTATTCAATAAGATAGACAGATGAAGGGAGAGAGAAAGAGAAAGAAGGAGAGACATGATAGATGATTGATAGATGATAGATACATAAATTACACTGATCAACCATAAATGATTGATAGATAATAGATGCATAGATTACATAGGTAGATGACAGATGGTAAATGATCGATAGATGATAAATAGGTAGATAGACAGACAGACAGATAGATGCTACTGTCAACCTAGCTCTGTGCTGGGTACCAGAGATGCAGGGATGAGTTAAGTGTGTTCCCTTAGGCCAGTAAGACAGACAAGCAATCAATTAATTAAAATTCAGCGTAATGAGTGCTATGTTAGAGAAATGTACAAACTGTTGTGGGAGCACAGAGGGAACTATTAATTCAGCTGGGAAAGGAGATAGAGAAAGATGTGGAAAAGACAGTGTCAGGAGAATGAACATGAACTAACTGTCCTGAAGAAAAAAAAGGTCACCAACAGGAGAGGACACAGGGAAGAGCGATTCAGGCAGATGAGCATTCCATCCATACCTCTACCCTTCAGACCAGGCATACGGGTATGAGTGAAATACAAAAGGGCCAGGCAGAGAGGGAGAATTCCATTATGACGCATTAAGACTAAGGCAGACCACACCAAGGAGGTTCCTACTCTGTTTCCCCGAAAATAAGACCTAAGATAAGACGTCCCCTGAAAATAAGACCTAGCGCATCTTTGGGAGCACACCTTAAAATAAGACACTGTCTTATTTTCGGGGAAACAGGGTAATAGAAGAACAGCTGCTGATTCTGGGAAAAGGTGATTATAAATGCTTTGTAGAAGGTACCTACCATTTCAAAGGGACATCGCTAAATTAGAAGGTTGGGAGATTGGAGAGGCCACTCAGAGAGATGATCTTAAGGACCATGCCCTGGAAAAGTAAGGTAGCTGAGGAAAAGAAATGCTATGGGAAGAAAATCATGAAGGAAGGAAGGGAGGGAAAGAGGGAGGAAGGGAGGGAAGAAAATTAGACTCATCATCTGGCTTATTGTTTTTACAAACATTGGGCTAATTGAATTGGCGAGTGGGTGGTTGCTAATGGGTGGCTCAGCATATATGATGTGGGAAGAAAGTGAGGGAGGGAGGGGGGCAGCAGGCAGGTTACTGAAGAGCTGAATTTTAGACGAATGTGTAAGTCTGGTGCAGGAGAGGAAGCTCCTCATCTGTCAGGAGATCTGGGGGGAAAGACCTCCAGATTGATAGTAAAGATAATTTCTCACCTTGAGGGAGATATAGAGACCCTATTAATAATAGTAAGGGTGATAGTGAAAGTTTACATTTGAAGATAATTCTTAAATTTACATAGAATGACTACACGACATGTTTTATTTCATTGAAAATTTTCAAAGATGTCAAACTTTGACATCTTATAACTACATCAGCTGGAAGGTGTACAGCCATAGCAACGGGGCTTTCCTAACTGAAATTCAGCACACATAACTCCTGCTGTAGGAAACAGAGAGAAAACAGAACGGAGTATATGACAAAGGTATTGTCCTAAAGAATCTGGGAGCTGTGGCAGCTGCCACTGTGGCTCCAGTCCACAGCTGACGACAGCAGAGATCTACCGCACAGGCCCCCCCCCCCCGGGACAGAGGGTGGGCCCGGGAGGAAGGAGTGCAGTGAGCGGTGAGCATATATGAAAGGCCAGGCAGAGGTGCCAGACCAGGGAAGACTGACACAAGCAGAGCTTGGCAGAGGGACTTAGGGGAGGCTTCTTAGAGGAGGTGACACCTAGGATCAGACGAAGGATGTCTTTGCTAATACAGAAATACCAGAGGAGTAGCAGTTTGGTGGATAGGAGAGGAAAAGGAGGCTGAGGGGGGGTATGGGATTGGGAAATCATGAATTCATTTAGCCCTCTTCTTTCCATTCACATCATCTATCCAAAAGTCTTCCCACCCTTGGAGATTTAAGAGACGGCGAGGGACCATACCCTAGCCAGCAAACCCACAGCTTGACCCACATGGCTTCTGGTAGAGCCTGAATATCTTTCTAGCCGTCTTAGGCCAGGTCTGCTGCCTTTCCTTCTCCCATCATTCCACATGGCCCAGATCTTTTGGCCTCTCTGGAAAGGACTCCTGCTTTCTCCATCTAGAAGAAACAAGGTTAACTATGTGACCTTAATCAAGTCTGGAACCTCTCTGGGCCTTAATTTCTTTGCCTATACAACACATTTAATAATCCTAGGGCTTTTATGAGAATGAAATGAAATACAAACTGTTTCCTAGTATACATTTGTTAAAAGTAAACAAACAGAATTACATTAAGCTAGGTTTTTTATTTTCTTCTTTTCATTCATGGTAATTTTTAATGTTTTTACAGTGAATAAAAAGTACTTATTTAATAAGGCAGAAAAGCAAAAATTAGGAAACCTAATTTAGACTTAGAAATAGTACAAAAATCGGGAGGCTGAGGCAGGAGAATTGCGAAAGCCCAAGAGCTGGAGATTGCTGTGAGTCCTGTGACGTCATGGCCCTCTACCAAGGGTGGTAAAGTAAGACTCTGTCTCTACAAAAAAAAGAAAAGAAAGAAAGAAATAGTATAAAAAGTTAGCTTTTAAAATGACATGGGGCATTTCCTGTATTGCTATTTCTTGTGAGGATTCTCTTTTATAGATATTATTATTATCATCATTAATTATGGTTTATCACCCCATCTTACAGATGAGGAGACTGAGGCTCAGGAAGACTAAGTAACTTGCCCAAACACATGTAGCCAGTAATTGGTGGAGCCAGCACTCAAATCTTTTGTCTCCAAGTCTAGTGGCATTTACATGATAGACCAAACAATCTTTTGTATGAAATCTTCCAAATGTGGACTGTACTTCACTTTTAATTTTTAATTACCCTGGTATGTTCAATTTTCACATACCTAAATATGTTTACAGTAAAATTTTGATTGATGTATTATTCCAGATACCTGAGCTTTGGGGTAGCTGTAGACTTAAACATCAACTTCAATCATTCTTAGAAATTATTCTTTTAAAATATACTCTTTCTCTAACTTCTTCTTCTTTTTTATTTTTTTATTTTTTTAGTCTCACTTTGTCACCCTTGGTAGAGTACCATGGCGTCATAGCTTACAGCAACCTCAAACACTTTGGGCTCAAGTGATCCTCTTGCCTCAGCCTCCTGAGTAGCTGGGCTACAGGTGCCCACCACGATGCCCAGTATTTTTATAGAGACAGGGTCTCCCTCTCGCTCAGGCTGGTCTCAACCTCCTGAGCTCAAGCAATCCATGCACCTCCGCCTCCCAGAGTGCTAGGATTACAGCCGTGAGCCACCATGCCAGGCCCTCCCTAACTTCTTAATCCGGATATATAGAAAGTAATTTAACCATTTCTTAATGCACAAAGGCAATAATTCTAGTTCAGCTCAGCCTGAATGCATGTAACCTTATCACAACCGTTTCTTCTCTGACCAACATTTTCTCCATAATAATGGTAATAACCAGCATTTATTGTGCACTTAACCATGTGCATTGTTCTAAGCAAGCATTAGTGAATGTAATTGTCCTAACCCCGTCAGACGGATGTTGTTACTCCTGTTTTATAGACAAAGGAAGGGAGGCACCAAGAGGTTAAACAGCTTGCTCAAGACCACAGAGCTGGCAGTCCGTGGAGCCAGGATTTGAACCCTGGCAGTTCAGCTCTGGCGGTAGGACCAGATGCTTCCAGCTCTGGCACCCAGAGCCTCATCTTCCAAGCCCAAAGAGGGGTTTCATGAGCACAAATGCTTACCCCCAGAGTAGCCAAGGCTCTGCAAAGAGAAAACACCCCCTCCTCCAGAAACTCCACAGAGTCTTCCACAGGCCACAGCAGATGCTTCATGGAAATTCTTTTTTCTTTTTCTCCCCAGCTCCCAACGGTTGCCACAGCTTACGAAATTCAAAGCTCTTCAGCCCTTCTATCTGCCCTCCAGCCCTGCCAGTTCTGAACTTTATACCTCCAGTTTTTGTCTGGCTCTTGACAAATGGGGGAAAAAAGTCATTTTTAGGACTGGGGTGTGTGTACATGTGTGTGTTTCCCTACTCAAAGGGAAAAAATGACACTTTTGGCCCTTCCCCCAGCTCCCAGTTTCATAACACGGGAAGAGACAAGAAGCTGGACGGAGACTCCAGGAGGTGGCCGCAGCCTCCTGCCTACCCACCCCGCCCCACCATGGGCCACACAGCAAACCCCTCTGCAGCCCAATGCTTTCCGCTTCCCTTCTGCAGGGAATTACTGTTGTGGCCTCAGATCCGACCTGGAAAATGCAGCATTCCTGCCCACCTTCCAACCTCATCGCCCACAACCCCCTGGCACCAACCCTTTTTTCCGAACAAACCAGGCTCCTCATTGATCTCAACACATGTTTCATGCTTTCCTACCTCTGCGCCTTTGCTCACACGCCTTCTTCTCCAGGAATGTTCTCCCTTCCCCTCTCCCTCTACCCATCCTGCCCTCTGTCAAGGCCCTGCTCAAGACAAGCACCTGACTGATAATATGCTATGTGGAGCTAGGTGTTAGGGATACAGTGGTGAGCAGACAGGGCCCCTGCTTTCAAAACAGTTGTTAAAAAGTAGTTACACAGGGCGGTGCCTGTGGCTCAGCGGGTAGGGCGCTGGCCCCATATGCCGAGGGTGGAGGGTTCAAACCCAGCCCCGGCCAAACTGCAACAACAACAACAAAAAAAAGTAGTTACACAAGTACAAACGGCCCAAAGCCTTCCCCACTCCCCTTTGTTGTATTCATTCGCTCTCCTTCTGGTCACCATCTACCATGCAGGACTGCACTCACTAGTTAGTTTTTGTTTAGTTTTTTAGACAGAGTCTCACTTTGATGCCTCACTTTCAGTGCCCTGGCCTCACAGCTCACAGCAACCTCAAACTCTTTGGTTCAAGCGATCCTCTTGCCTCAGCTTCCCTAGTAGCTGAGACTACGGGCGCCTGCCACAACGCCTAGCTATTTTTAGAGATGAGGTTTCACTCTGGCTCAGGCTGGTCTCAAACTGGTGAGCTCAGGCAATCTACCTGCCTCAGCCTCTCAGTGTGCTAGGATTACATGGACTCAGTAATTATGACCTCCTTTCTACAACCACCTCTCCTAGGGAAGTTCCCTCACATCTTCAACCAATGGCCACCTCCTCCAGGGACCCTCCATAATCCCCCAGTCTTCTAAACTAACCCCCACTGGGTTGGATGGGCCTCTCCGAAGGCAGCCTTGTGGCCTGCTCATCATGGCACTTTCCATAATTGGTGTCATCACTGACCCCACAACCTCAGGGCCTCTGCCTTCAAATCCCCTTCCATTTGCCCCAGAGTGCCCCACAAAGGCCATCATGCTCCATCTGTGCTATGTCACAACAAGGCTGAGAAGCACTTCAGTGAAAAGCCATAATGTTTAGAGGACACAGCTGAGATTGTAACAAGGCTGCTGGTCTGGAATGTCTGTATGTTAACTGCACAGTCTAGAGGTTTGTGCTGGGCAGTGTCATTCTTATGGTTAAAGTCAGATCATTTTTAACTTTTTTATTGTGCTCAAAATTATTATTGGGGGGTCTTTTGATATCATTTTAGTGACTTATGAATGATTTGCTTGACAGACAAAACAGCATGGCAAATAGGCACAGCTTCAGCCAGCAAAAATCTACTCCCCTGAAAATTGTTCAGGGATAAGCCTGGTGCAGTGGCTCCCTCCTATAATCCTAGCACTCTGGGAGGCCAAGGCAGATGGATTGCTTGAGTTCAGGTGTTCGAAACCAGCCTGAGCAAGAGCAAGATCATGTCTCTACTGAAAAAATAGAAAAACTATCCAGGTGTTGTGGCAGGTACCTGTAGTCCCCAGCTACTCGGGAGGCTGAGGCAAGAGGATCACTGGAGCCCAGGAGTCTGAGGTTGCTATGAGCTATGACACCATAGCACTCTAGCCTGGGGCAAAGAGTGAGACTCTATCTCAAAAATACATAGATACGTTTATCTACCAGATAGATAAAAAGAAATAAAAATAAAACAATCCTCATTTTAAAAAGTTGTTCAGGGATTTGAGTGATAGAAACATTTCCTTAATGATTATTGGTCAAAAATCACTTAGTAAGACATGTAAACTATCATCGTTTACAAGATGTGATGTGACCTTGCTCCAGCCCACCATACTCTCCTATGATGATCCCACAAGATGACCACCCAGGCAGCTGCAGGGTG
Source organism: Nycticebus coucang (assembly GCF_027406575.1). Lineage (NCBI taxonomy): Eukaryota > Metazoa > Chordata > Mammalia > Primates > Lorisidae > Nycticebus > Nycticebus coucang. The sequence continues at coordinate 43,738,566 of NC_069801.1, read as the reverse complement.
GGGCACCCTGTGCATAGGCAGCTTTCTGCTATGCTGACAATGATTGGTTCTAGTCACAGTCAATCGCTTTATAAGTCACCGTCCCAGATGGCAGAGACTTCAGCCCCACCCCACCCCCCGCAACAGAAGGGCCTGTATCACGAATGAGGCCTCGCCTCTCTGCAGTCGTGCTTGGAACACCCCAGCACCCATATCCACGTGCAGAGCGTACTCAGGACTCACCCAAAAGGCCTGAGGTCGATGGTCCAGATGTCATGGAGGAGCAGAACACACCAGAAGCAGGCTGACTCCTGCCGCTTCCAGGCAGGCACCTATCCAGGGCAGCATTGCTGCAGGCAGGGCTTTACGTGGGTCAGTTCAACAGCCAGAAGCCAATAATTAGAAGAAAAGCAGGACCACTTCCTAGAGCATTAAGCAAGAGCTCCTTATAGAGAATGGAAAACTGCAGAATGTCACAATTATTATTTTTATTAACTATTATCACATTACAAAGAATCTCCATAGTTGACCACCTCCCTACATAAACCACCTCCTTAAATTGACCGAATTTTCATAAACCAGACATGCACCACGTGTGCATATCCATACAGTGAGCCTAGTTCCTTATGTTGACCACGTCTGTATGTTGACCAGTTTGTTACAGTCCCCTGGAGGGTCAACTACAGAGGTCCTACTGCATTTGCTTGAGGAGGAAGAGCAAAGATATTCACTGCATCCTTACAAAAGAAAGTAATCATTAAATGACTCCCACGACAGGGAGTGAGGCTGCTGGAGAACTTGATTCTACTCCATAGGACCCTCCTTCTTTAAGTGGATCTGATCAGGAGCATTGACATGGTGCAAAAGGGAGCCAGCAGTAACCTAGCAGGACATAGAAGCATCTTGCAATAACCTTCCATAGGAATTAGGAAAAGACACCTGCTTACAATATACAATAACAATCAAGTTCTTCTGAATAAAAACAAATACCTCCACGGGTATAGTTCAATGGTGATCAGAACACCAGTGCAAATGACACATCTATCATCCCTCTCTCACAAAATTAAAATTCAAAAAAAGTGGAAGATGGATGAAGCAAACTCCTGGTAATTGGAGGCCCATGGAGGGTTCATTGTACTATTCTCTCTAGTTCTGCATATGTTTGTAATTACATAAGAAAAAAATTTCTAATGAATGGTCTCAAAAATTCAGAGGTACTGGCAGCGCCTATCATAGCTCAGTGGGTAGGGCGCCCAGTGGGTAGGGCGCCGGCCACATACACAGAGGCTGGTGGGTTCAAACCCAGCCCAAACACAGCCCCAGCCTGCTAAACAACTAGAACAAAAAAATAGCCAGGCGTCGTGGCAGGCGCCTGTAGTCCCAGCTACTTGAGAGACTCAGGAGAGAATAGTTTAAGCCCAAGAGTTTGAGGTTGCTGTGAGCTGTGACACCACACCCCTCTACCCAGGGCAACAGCTTGAGACTCTGTCTCAAAAGAATTAAAAAAATAAATAACTAAATTCAGAGGTACTACTAATTTTTAACACTGCTGAAATCTTTGTGGTTTAGGTAACTGTTGATTATATGAGGCTTAGAACTACCCTCTTTGTAGTACATGCAAAATAAAGATTCTTGTGTGGTTGCAGCAAAAAGGAAGAAGGGATGGGAGAGGAAGGGCAGGGCAAGAAAGGGGAAGTGGGCACAGCAGAAAGAGCATGAGGTTCTGCACAAGCTGGGCCAGTTCCCAGCCCAGCTCCAGAACACTCTAATGTGATGGGGGGTGGGGGAGGTGAGCTACTCCCTGTGCATCTGTTTCTTCTTCTGGAAAATTCGAATATTGCCCCCATTCGCCTGTTATGAGACTCTAACTAAATCAAAGATTTTGAATACTTGACATAGTAAGTACTCAAAAAATCTGACTATTACTACTTTATAAATATCCATACTTTACAAAGTAGACACATTCAGGAGATTCTTTGCTTTACAAAAGAATTCACCACAGGGTCCCTCTAAGCCCTCAGCCCTGCAAATGCATTTTAAGCGGGATTGAGTTTGCAAAAATCCATTTACACACAACTTTTTAAAGACACAGCCAAGGCACTAATGAAGGCAGGCAGGTCTCCAGGAGAGCTCCCCGGGTACACTATCTCAGTTTCAGATCCTGTCCAGCAGGGTTCTCTGAAAAAGGACAGACTAAAACATCTTCTCTGAAAACCCACAAAGACCCACTGGCTGCCCTCTGGGAAGCCTTTTTTCCATGCATATTTGGAAGGGCTATGGTACCTCCAGCCATGGGTCCAGGCTTATGAGGACAAAAGCAGTAGCAACAGGCTAAGGACATTAGCTAACATTTACCAAGGCTTCCTGTGTGAGAGACACTGTGTTAATTCCCATGCATTATCCGGCACTGGGCAATAAAAGCTAAGGTCTGTACAACCACAGCAAGAGCTTTCCAATGAAAGAAGTTCCTGTCATTCCTCACAAATGACTCACAAGGTGATAGGATCTTTTTTTTGTCTTCTTATTTTTCAGATGGAGAAACTGAGGCACTAAGTAGGAAAGTCATTTGCTCAAGGTTGTCCAGCTATAAAGGACAGATTATTTTAGAACCGGTCTAGCTCCAAAGCCCATTACAGACCCCATTACAGACCTTCTATAACCCATGTCCCCACCCCCTCCCCACCTGTACCAGATCCAGCAGAGATAAGATGCAAGGCAGAGGGTCCCTGCGGGAGGCACTGCCCCTCCCTCAGCCCCCCGTGCCATCTCACTTAGCCCTCCGCAAGCTGTTGTCAATTGCACTGAAGGATTTACAGCAACCAGCGACCGCTGACACCTCTGCCCACGTGGGCTATAATTTGATGCTCAAGTTGTTAAACAGCCTTTCCAGCACTGAGCTCTTCATACATGAGTGTCTTTCCCAAGAGCCGGGCTGGTTGCCTCTGCGCTGCTCCTGGTGCTTGCACAACTCTCCTGCTGGCCTCTGCTGGCCCCAGGCATGCACACGTGTGCACACATGCCAAATGCATCATCCATCACACGGACACCTTCACACACACAATTACCATCATAAGTCAATCCCAGTTCACTATTGAGGACACACCCAACACATATATATGTATCACAGACTCCCAACCTCACGCAGTTCACACACCTCTTGTCAACAACACACGAGACCCTGCAAAGATAATGGCTGTGACTGCTCCATGTGAAGCAGTATTCAGGAGTGAGTGATTGTTAGTTATGCCCGTCCCAAATATGCTCCCAGGAGATATGCTGTCCCCACATAATTATTTATCAGGAAATTACCCACAGCTTGACTAACTCTACGTTAAAGTAACCAGCTAAATACTAAACATATCTTTTCATTGACTTGTGCTAACATTCCCTTGGATGTGCCTCCTGATTCTGTACACGCTTGACATCCTTATGCTATACCTAAGCCCTGGACTCCACACCCATGTGTCTGGGCCTATGTGTGTGGTAGGTGGGGGGCTGAGGAGTGCACGTGCGCTCTCTCTCTCTCTCTCTCACACACACACACACACTAGCTCCTCTGCCTCCATGTGTCTGTTTGCACAGAGCAAACCCAGCGCTTTGGCTGTGCTGATGGTCCTATCCCCAGAGAGCCTCTGCAGAGTGGGGCTGCCCTCTGCATAATACCAAAAAGCAAACACATCCTGAAACCAGATCCCCAGCTAGCCCCTCATTAATACAGCCATGGTGTATGAAAAGAAGAGAGGGAGCAGGGGACGAAAGAGGAGGATGAGAGGAGCTAAGGGGCACAGGGCAGAAGAAGAAGCCGGGGCCCAGGCTCCCAGGACAGAATAGGTTCAGGAGCACATGATCCTCTGCAGTGGTACGGAGATGGCTCAGAGCACTGAAAGCTGACCAGTGGAGGGTCTGGGGAGGATGCAGATTTCTTGCCCTTCTGGGGCCCTCCTTGATCCCCTGGGCTGTGAGGTGCTGAAGTAGGGGTACTAGGAGGCTGTGTGGCATGCAAGTGACAGGGTGAGCCTGACCTGAGAAGGAGGAGCCTTACACAGTTGCCTTTCTGTGAGTCTAGACCTGTGCCAGCCCAGGAGATTCAGCCTAGGCACAGAGATAAGAAAATGGAGGAAAGAAAGAGGGATGATAACAAGGGAGGACAGAAAGAATGTCTGAGTAGGACGATGAGACCACTGAGGCCCAAAGGAGACCCAGAGCTGTAGAGAGACAAAGGACAGGGGCTGGGCACAGGGGTTCTTGCCTATAGTCCCAGCACTTTGGGAGGCTAAGATGGGCAGGTGACGTGAGCCTAGAGTTTAAGGCTACAGTGAGCTATGATTCCACCACTGCATTCCAGCCTGGGTGACAGAAAGAGACTATTGCTTGAGAGAGAGAGAGAATCCAGGAACTGTCTCTTGCAGGTCGGAGCCACTGACAAAGGACTCAAGATGGATGGGGCCTCTCCTGCAGCTTTAACAAGCCACAGATGAAGCATTCCACATTGTATATCAAGTCATCACATTGTACCCCATAAATGTATACAACTATGATGTAACAAAAAAATTAAATTGAAATAAAAAGAAAGAAAGGTAGATCCCTCTCTGTGCCCCTCAGCAGTTTTAGCTTCAGGAGAGGAAATGCCCCTGTGGCCTAGGCCAGAAGAGCAGTGGAAAGGGTTGGCATACTTCCCCAGCAGACATGCACAAAGACCTGACTGGAGGCCTTGGGATGAGCAGGAAACCATTAGGAGAGGGAAAAAAAGCAAACCTTCCAGTGGTGGCTGGGGGAGCACCCAAACCCACGGATTCAGAAGAGTTCAAGTCCTGATGCTGTTATTCTTGGTGCAACCCAGAGGCAGTCACAGAACTGGAAGTCTCCAGTTCTCTAAGTCTCATCTGGAAAACAGAGGCTATAAGTGCACATTTCCAGCCACTATGAGGGCTAAATAAGACCCGGGGCATTCAAATGTTTTCTAGTGAAATATATGAGCCTCTGCATTGATCAAGACTACCAGTAGGGGAGCAGTCACAAGACCAGGTAGAAATGACAGTGAGCAGTTAGCTACCAACATACAGACTTTATTATTTTTAAAACTTACACATGCTTGTGTGTCTTGCCTGATTCCACATACGAGTGATATCATGCAGAATTTATCTTTGTGTCTGGCCCATTTCACTTAACATAATAACCTTCTGGCTCCTCCATGTTGTTGAAAGTAACAGGATTTCATTCTTTTCCATGACTGTATAGTATTCCATTTTGTGTGCGTGCATGTGTGTGTATATATATATTTACATATATCTTTTACATGCTGATTTCATTTCCTTTGGATATACCCAATAGTGTAATTTTTTGAGGAATCTCCAAACTTTCTTTCTTTCTCTCCCTCTCTTTCTTTCTTTCTTTTTTTGTTGTTGTTGTTAAGATAGAGTCCCATCCTATGCCCTGAGCAGAGTGCAATGGCGTCATAGCTCACTGCAATCTCAGACTCGGGCTGTGGGCATCCTGCTGCCTCAGCCTCCGGAAGCTGCTGGGATTACATGGCACCTGGCTAGATTTTTCTTTTTTTTATGAGTTGGGGTCTCGCTCTTGCTCAGGCAAGTCTCGAACTCCTGAACTCAAGCAATTCTCCCTCCTCATCCTCCCACAGTGCTGTGATTACCAGCATGAGCCACCATGCCTGGCCAAACTGTTTTCCATAACAGCTTCTCTCCACAAAGGATTTAAATTGGATGAGAGAAAAGATTACTGACACACTGACTAAAGGACAGATGGATGGGCAGAGAAATTAAGGCAGAGCAAGAGACATACAGGGAAAAAGGGCCATGTATTCAGATGTTAGATTCAACATTTATCTACTGAGTCCCTATTAAGTGTCAGGTACTATTTGGTTTAAGTCCTAGTTATGATCAGTGAATCCTAGTTATGAATCAGTCCTGGTGACTTTACCCAGGGATAAAGCTATAAATGTGAATTTATTCCTTTCCCTTCGCACATACTCAGGGAAGCCTCTTTCATGCTCCCATGTGCCCCCATTCCAAAAGAAGTGTGATTCCCAATGGAATCTGGTCTAGAGAAAAAGGGGCAGATGGAAGGGTGTTGGTCCATGAAACAGGTCTCCATCTGGGATCCCACAGCCTGCTGGGAGCCAAGACTATTCCAATTAACTTCTCTGCATAGAGTGGGACATGGGAGAGGGGTGTGGAGAAGTGAGAGGAGGAAGAGGGGTACTTGGCCCTAGGAGCCACTGAGCACAGATTGGAGCCCAGACACCTCTGTGCCTCCTGAACTGGACTTAAAAGACTTGGAAAAAGGAGTATGTCTTCCTCTCTCCCCTTTCTAAGTTACAGGCATAATGCCCTTTGTTTTTCCAAACAAAGCTAGTCACAGTTGCTCACCTGGATCATTAAAACACTGAATGGACAGATGACTTCAAGAGGACTGCCATGTGATGTTGTGCAGTCACCAAACCCCATTTCCCATCCCTCCTGCACACACAAGACTACATTTCCTAGTCTCCCCTGCAGTTAGGTGGAGCCATATGGCCTGTGGTTCAAGCCAAGGAATGTGGTCAGAAGATACTTGCCACCTGCAGAACAGGTTATTTTAAAAATCTCCCCCAGAATCCTCTATTCTCTTTCTATCCTTTCTTGGCTAACTGAGTTTAGAGACCACATCAAAGGCTTAGAACTGAGGTCCACAGCCCCCAAAGGATAAGTGAATTGAGTTTGTTGGGTGAGAACTCCACAAATATGGATGGGGAAAAAATTAGCTTTATTTCACAAACCTCTAAACTGAAATCCTGTGTTTTATTGAATTATGAAGGCAGGCAAACAACCAGAATAATATTCCCCACATCTGTAATTTTGCCACCCATAAAAATTTCAGGTATTTTTTATATAGCATGTTAAACTGTTACAGAAATATCAAAAGGTTATTTATGCTGAATACATTTTGAAATTACACTGTTAATCCCATCGTTATATTTTACTCCATTTTTTTCTCATAAGTATTATATCACAAAAATTTTTTAATTATTTTGATATTTGAACTCAATATAATTGGTTTCTTTTGTAATCCTGTAAATTTGATGTCATACCCTTAAAACTCTTTATTTGTAAGTTCATGTTAGGCTTAACTAGCATGGATTCCATGACATAAAAAAAGATAAGAACTCTTCCTCTAGAGAGGTCCCTGAATGTCCTTACAGAACAAAGCTGCTCCCAACCACCACACCACTGATCCAACATTTGGCCCAAGTAAACATAAGAGTATGTATGTTTAAGGAAAATGTATATTCAAGAAGGGGAAAAAAAAGAATACTAGTGCTTTCCTAGAAACTGGAGTCTCTTATTTCCCTTTTCTAAACTATTTCTGCCCGGTTTTTATTTCCAAACAATGTATATTGCCCTCTAAATCTCTCTATTTTGGTAACCAGACAAGACTAAAAGTCATGAAGGGGTTAAAAACAGCGTGGGTCCTTCCTCTCCAACCCCAGTGAAGGATATCTCCTCCTGGGTCCTAGGCTGAGTCAGCCTCTTTGTCTCATACCCTTGAAAGCCACTCCTTCTGCCCACCCCCTTCCTTCTCTCCCTCCTCCAGTGAGCACCCGGAGCCACTGTCCTTGTGCTGGGAGCACTCATCTCTGTGTAGCGTGAGAGAGCCAAGGCCTGCTGCCTGGACAGCTGCTGCACCACAGTGATGTGTGTGGTGGTGGCAGAGGAGCCAACTCTCTGGCCCCCTCCTCCAGCCCAAGCTTCTTTTGTCGGGAGTATGGAGATTCACTGAGCTTGAGTAAAGTTCCCCTCTCCCTCCAGGTTATCTTGCAATGAAGGTCACTCAGGTGCCCCAATACTGCCACTCCCACCTGCTCATCTCCATTGCACCAGCCACCAACCAGGGCTTAGAGCTGAGATCCACAACCCCCAACAAGCCCATATGACAGGCACCAGAGATCACTACTGCTCTACTAAGGGTTATTCTTTTGAAAAATATTATCTGCTGGTCTTTGGGCAGTGCAACACACTTCTGGAGCCCTTCCACACACGTAATCATGTGCCAGGCCTTTTGCTGTGTACTGAAACAAAGATTCAGCTCCTGCCCTGAAGGAGCTCCCACCTGGTAAGAGAAAAAGTGGAGCAATAAGCAGAAAATAATACATCACGGAAAGTTTTTGAAAAGCAGTAACTGGTCTTAGGAGCCCAAGAGATAGAAGCTAACCTCATGCAAAAGGGAGAGAGATACAGTGGTAAGGGGTGGGGGGACAACTGAGTAGGGAACTTTTACATGTTAGAAAGGAGGAGAAGGAACAATCAGACCCATAAACAATAGTCACTGGCTCTTGGTTCATTAAAAAAGTAGACTCATGGGCTCCTAGAATTATTCATTTAACTGACAACCATTTATTGTGCCAGACACCATGCTGAGCAAAGAAATTTCAGAACCAAGTATCCCAAAGCCACCCTGGCTTCCACATCCTGCCTTTGAGAGGCAGACGGTTTCTTCCTGATCCAAGAACCTGGGGAGGAAAAAAAGGGGTTGAAGATGCTCTGGGCTGTCAGAATGAAAGTGAACCCTTCCTGGTGGTATTCAAGGAGGGCTGTTCAAGTGGGAACTCTGGGACAGACAATACACACCAGGAGGGGATCTTGGGCCCCTGTGGTTGCTGTGGCTGGCAAGTGGTCAGAGCTCTGTTGACTGAAGTCAGAGTCAAACAGGATGGAGTTTGGAGGGATGACCTCTCCCCACAACAGGTTCCAGCCTCCCAGAGCTGGGAAGTGAATTCCCCTGTCAATTACATCCTCCAGCTATTCTCTCTCAAAGCTCTTAGGTATTCAGAGCCCATATGACAGCTTTAAACCATATATATTTGTATGTTTTTTTTCTCTCCTTCACTAGATTCTCACTATCCTGAGGATAGAAACCACATCTTTTTTGTTCACCACTATATCCTTGGTATAGTAATAAAAGACAATTGAATTGAGAATGGTAGTAGATACAGAGGACATTAGAGCAGCCTAGTGATGAGCTCATTTTATTTGAGAGAGAATAGAGTGGTACAAAAATAAAGGCACCCTTGGTGGCACCAATAACTCAGTGGGTATGGCATTGGCCACATACACTGTAGCTGGTGGGTTTGAACCCAGCATGGGCCAGCTAAAGCAACAATGACAACTGCAACAATAACAACAACAACAAAAATAGCCGGGCATTGTGGCAGGCGCCTGTAGTCCCAGCTACTTGGGAGGCTGAGGCAAGAGACTCGCTTAAGACCAAGAGTTTGAGGTTGCTGTGAGCTGTGACATTGCAGCACTCTACAGAGGGCGACATAGTGAGACTCTGCCTCAAAAAATAAAATAAAATAAAATAAAGGCAGCACCCATGTATATGGTGAGGGTTGGGGGTGTGGTGAGGTCTGGCCCTTTGGGCAAAAACACAGACACAGAAACGAACTCACAGACCTGCCCGGCCCCAGGATGCCCCAGCCTCCGTAGTATCAGCTTCTTTGAAGACCCCTCCTTCCCCACACTCAGCCACCCTCCTTACGGCTGTAAACTCCATGTTCCAGAGCGTCAGGGTGCATCCAGCCAGGGTAGCCTTCAACCAACTGTCCCAGAACTGCCCCAAAGGGCAAAGGGGAGAGGACTGAAGCAGCTAACAGTCTGGGGGTGAAGTGGAACAGCCTTGCTGGGGGGGAGCTTCGCGGACCTACAGCAAGGACCGTACAGCCTTAGAACCTAATCTGTGCGGGGTAAGCCTTGAGAAGGGAAGCACACAGCCAATACGCGTAGCACAGGATCTGTCCCGGGTCAGCTTAGGGTCATCCCTGTTAGCACAGGGTCAGGCCCACTCAGAGCAGGGTCACCCACATTGACAAAGGGTCATCCCTTTTTAGCGCTAGGTCGTCCTGCTTTGGAGTAAGATCTTCCTAGTGTGCAGAGTCAGCTTCTAACAGAAGATTGGCACGGGAGGGGCGGAGTCACCTCGGTTAGCATAGGGTCATCTATGTCCGCGCAAGATAAGTCCCCAGCTACTTTGGGACCAGCGGCGCCCCCAAGCGGCTGGGCCCGCCCAGCGCTCAGGACTCGGCCTCCGGGAAGGTTTCAGGAAACTCGGGTCCCGAGGTTTCCACCCCAGCTCCTCTCACCGTCGGGCGGGAAGCCACGCCTTTCAGGAACTGCTTCTGCTTGCGAATATCCTTTGCACGCATATTGGCACTCTGATCACAAAACGCAATCGGGGTGCGCGAGCGCATCTGAGACCCAGATTCGGAAATGCAAGCAGAGAGGAGACATTCAACAGGAAAACCAGCCCCAGCTCCAGGAGAAGCGGCAACAGACCCCCGGGTCTCCGTCTGAGGACCCCTACTCCGCAGACTTGGCTCTGAGAGCCCCAATCCCGCCCGCCAGCTTAAAATACTTTCAGCTACAATACAAAACCTTAAGTTCTCAAGTTCGGCCGCCGTGGGGACATTAAGGGCGGGCGCAGAACCACTGCTGCTCCCCTTCAGTCTGGGCATATTCTGCCCACCTCCCCCATCTAACAGGGTCCACCCCTCTGGCTCCCTCCCGGTTAGGTGCCCAGCCTCTCCCACCACCGGGAAGGACTTGGAGTGTGCTGGGGAGGAAGGGGGGCCGGGGTGTCAAGGTGAACAGAGCCAAGAATAAAGGCAGCTAAGGAAGCTCTACAGGCTTCCCTTCAGCAACTCACTTTCACCCTCATCCTCATCCCACGTCCTCCATAAGGCGACGGGTTCATGCAGATCCTGGGTGGGGACCTAGGTGTCCACAGAGACTTGGCCACCCCTCTGCAGCCCTGCCAAGGAAGGAGAAAGCCTAAGGTCTCATGTGGAAACTCCTTAGATCCAGAAAGTAAGTGCGGCTGCGCCCCCAAGCCCCACTGTCTGGAGTCCGGAGCAGCTCTCCCATCCTGCACCCTGGCTGCAGAAGGGGAACTAGGAAAGGAGCTGAGAGACAGTCACTGACCCCAGGTTCAGGAAGTGGGTCCGCTCCCATTCCAGCTACTTTTCTGAGACAGAAAAATCAAGGCCCACTAAAGAGGGGTGGAGGAGTACCAACCCAAGGCCACTCAGGCTAGAATCAGGAATTTTCTCACCTCCTCCCCTTCTCTACCACCAGGATAATCTTCCTCAAGATGAAGACCCAGGAGGAGAGGAAAGAGGCACCAGTTCTGGTAACTTCCAGGGGTAAATGTAACTCAGAATTTCTAATGCTGTGTGCACAGGCACACACACAGACATATGCACTCCTGCCAAAGCCTTGAAGCTTGGTCAGCACATCTGACCCAGGAAGGAATAGCTTCAGCCAAAGCTGCCTGGGGCCTGGATGGCCTGGATTTTCTTTGCTTATTCTCTATTTTTTGAAAGGCCAAGGGTCAGTTAGGATGCAGGAAGCAAGGCCTGGAGCACTCAGGTGGGCCATCTGGCAGATGGATTCTCCAAAAGAGTCTTGGAAGCTGATAAAGAAGGAAGCCACCACCTTGGAAAACCCAAAGGGAAAGAGGTGATTCACTGGCATACACTGACTGTTCCCCCATTCCTTCTTCTCCTCCAACCAGGTCGCTAGTGCTGGAATTTCCCATGCTGCCACCTCCCCCTGTCCAGTAACCCTAGGTAGAGTGGAGCACTGCGCACTCTTGCTAAGATACACTGCACCTCCTTCCTGCCATCAGTACCTCCTTCATTAAATGTGGTCGATTTCATACCCAAATTTATCTGGATAACTGTCTGCTGTTCTGCACCTTGATCCCTACTTTACTCCTGTCTCAGGGAAGGAAGGGGGATTCAGAAACAGTGACAACCCAGATGACAATCAGGATTTCCTGAGGAGATGCTGAGTTTTGAGTTTCCTCAAAATACCCAGACCTTAAGGGATACAAAATTACAGCTGCATAGGAGTAATGTCTAGAGTGTTATAGCATTGGGAGGTAGGAGGCTGGTAAATGTGGTTAACAATAATGTATTGTATTTTTTCAAAAAGCTAGAGAGGATTTTGAAAATTCACAACACAAAATCCTCTCTAGCTTTTTGAAAAAATACAATTCACAAGACACTGGGTGGCGCCTGTGGCTCAGTGAGTAGGGCGCCGGCCCCATATACCAAGGGTGGTGAATTCAAACACAGCCCCAGCTGAACTGCAACCAAAAAATAGCCGGGCATTGTGGCGGGCGCCTGTAATCCCAGCTGCTCGGGAGGCTGAGGCAGGAGAATCGCGGAAGTCCAAGAGCTAGAGGTTGCTGTGAGTCCTGTGACATCATGGCACTCTACTGAAGGCGGTAAAGTGAGACTCTGTCTCTACAAAAAAACAAAAATTCACAACACAAATTAAGATGTGTTTCAGGTGATATGTTAATTACCCTGATTTGATCATTACATAGTGTATACATGTATCAAAATATTACTCTGTATCCCATAAGTATGTACAATTATTACATGTAACTAAAAATAAAAGGAAGACTTCTAGACCAGTGTCTTAACTGTCTGTGGAAGAAAGGCTGCGGAGTCCAACCTACATCCGGGATCCTGCTGAGCAACTTTGGGCAAACCTCACCCCTCACCCCTCTCTAGACCTATTTCCCAAATGATATCAGCCTTGGGAAACTGCAAACTCCGGCGTTGCAGACTCTACAATCTGAACCTGCCTCTTTGATGTTGGAGGACAGTTTTGAAGAAATGGAAAGGAAGACTCCAAAGCCACACAGGGCCAGGCCAAGTCCCTTAGTACAGGCTGGAAGGGGGCAAGATTAGCAGTACCAGGCCAGAGAGCCCCTCTGAGACCAGATAATGGAAACTTCAGCTATTCTTCTCCATTGCCAATCAAGTCACTGCACCCCTCAACACCTTTGCTTCACTCAGTGTTCCCAGGCTTGTCTGAGGCTGGGAAGGAACTTGGAAAAAGATGGACAGTTTCTAGTCTTTGCTAAGAAACAAAAGAAGAGGCTGAGAACTCAGGCCTCTTCCTCCCTACTCCTTTAGAAACCCATTCCTAACCCTTCCACCCTATTATCTCCACCCTCATCTCTCTAGCCTCTGCCCAAACCACCCAAGGAGACTCACCACATTCTCAGACTCACTGTGATGCAGTCACGAGTACAGTATATAGCACATATAGTCGTCCACAAATATTCACCCCTCAGCACAGTTGTCTGACATATGCATCCCCTCCCACACACAGTCATAGACCCCTGTGATACCTGGAGCCATCAGAGTTGAAATTTGCAGCCTTAACCCTGAAAACACCAAACTTTTCTTTTTACCTCAAATACAGTGACAATAGATTGCTTTGCCTTTCCTTGGGTTCTGTACAAGTTAGACTGCTCGTAATGACTCTAAGCAGATGTCTGTGTACACGTATCTGCCAACATCTGCCCAGTACACAGCAGGTGCTCAATAAATATTTAAAGAAGGAAGAAAGTAAGGAAAGAAGGAAGGAAGGAACCAACCAGACAGGGAAGAGATCTCTGAGCCTGGGAGTATATTAACTTGCCAGTATTTAATACTCACCAGGTAACTCATTATTAGAAAGGAAAGCTCTTCCTGGTCACCAAGTTAGCACTAAGGATGACCTCACATTTTTTACACAATGTCTCCGCAAAGAGACTGAGGGACTGAGGTGTGTGTGGAGTAGGCAGATCAGAAGCCAGAGAGGTGGTCTGATGCAGAAGAACCTTGAAGCGGCTTCCAAGGTGTCTGCCCTGTCACTGCCACATTGAAGACCCATGGGGTTTGCAAACGGAAACTCAGGATTCTCACCCCCTGGGTCCTCCCACTGACCTGAGGCTACACAAAGCACAGCTGGCTGGGGCAGCTAGGACCTAGCGAACTGGGCAAAGCTGGCTACCACCACGCCAACCCTCTGATCCGAATCTCCGTATTGGTAGTACAGGTGCTGGGTCTTTTTTCCGGCGGGAAATACAGCAATCCGGCTCTCAGGACCCTCTGGGTCCGAGGCTAAGTTAAGCGATAGTCTCATTAGCTACCCTCTTTGACTGGGGTAACTCGTAGGGAAGTGAGGACCTATCTCAAGATTGAGATATACGCATGTAACTCAAAAGCTGAGACACGAAGTCAAAAGGCCCAAAACAGGCGACCTCGAGGGAAGCCATGGGATACAGCGCGGGTAGGAAGGTGAACTTCTCACACTCAGAGGGGACCTAGCACATTTGCATCTGAATGGGATGGGGGGTCTAAAGCCTAGGAGTCCCAGAGGCACAGACACCTGCTGGGGGAGGGGGTGCAAAGCTAGGGACCTCTGTAAGCTGCAGCAAATTAACTTGAACAATGAAGTCCACTCCCGTACCCTCAGCGGTCCCCCACTCTCCGCTCCCACACACATAGTTTGACAGTATCTACACGATGACTTGAAATATATTTTTCAAGTCCACAGTGCTTTTTAGAAACCGAAGTGACAGATTTTAATTTTTTTGTTCTCCCAATAATTCGCCCTTTGCAATCTTAAGATCCGCGCTACCGCAATTCCAAAGATACTTGCACAAATAGAAATGTCCCAGAGGTGAGAACAGCCGGAGGCAATGTTCCAATATCTGGGGAACCAAGCAGAGACCTCCAAGGCCTCGGCTTCGCGCGGAACTCCAACAGCAGTGGCTGAGCTCATGCTCCGGAGCTGAGCGCTCACACTTACGGAGCCACGAATCTCCAAACAACTGTGCTGGGGATTGAGGGGCGGTAAGACTGAGACTCTGTTACCCTCTCCAGGACGTCAAAATTTTGACGAGGCGGCTAGCGTGCTGAAAGGAAGGCACCAGTGGAGACCCCTAATCCAGGGAGATTGGCAAAGTCCCAGAGAGCAAGCGACTTCCGCTCAGAGTCCGCATGGAGCGAAGAGGCAGCGCTCCGCAGGGACCTAGGACTCAAGGCCTGGAGCGGAGCTGGGGTCGGAAACAACCCAGAGGGTATCAGCGCGGAGTCCAGCAGCTGGGCTCTCCGCAGGAAACTACTTTCCTTTCCGGGCAGAACGAAGCCTCCGGACCTCCGAGCGGCCACAGCCTCGGTAGCCGCGCTCGCTGCGCTGCAGGAGGCGGTGCCCGCTCCGCCCAGCGCTGCGCCGCGCCGCGCCCACCAGCCCGCGGAAAAATTCGCTCCTCAAACCAGAGCTGGGAACCTCCGTCCTCCCTACGGATTTCTGTTGGAACGTGTCTATGCCGACCTTAAGGAACAGAATAATTCCGCTCCAAAAATCCAATCAACCCTTGTTTTGCTCTCAAATACCCTGATAGACAAAAAGCTTAGGGGTCTAAATTACCCTGTCCGAACGCTGCCCACCTCTAGTTTTTTTTTTTTTGTTTTTTTTTTTTCAACATTTCTCCAGAAACTTCAGAGCACCAACCCCAGGGACAAATGTCCGCTGGGTCCTTGTTGGTCCTCCTGGACGGCTCCCCAGGCCCTAACCGTTTGAACCACTTATCCGAATAATTTAGGCGCAAACCCAAACTCTCTTCGCTTCTCTGGCGGGATGCACGCGGTTCGAAGTAAACTCCGAATTCGGTCCACAAAGACCCTAGAGGACTGCCTCCTTCCACACACAACCTCAGCACAAAACCTTACGAGGCACACTCCACTCTCAAAATGTTTTCTCCCTTTCTCTTGCCTCGTTTAAACAGCGTCGGCGCCTTTATTCGCTTGACCCTGTGCGCTGGAAAACCCGCCTGGACGGTCATTGTCTGGTCCGCGATTGCCCCCGCCCCCGCCCCAATCAGTGTCACAAAACGCCCCTTTCAACAGATTCCAAACCCTCTTCACCCGGGCTCACCGAGCCTTCAACTTCATTAAGCGCGCGCTACCGCGGCTCTGGAGGAGGCGAAGTTTAAATAAACCAGAGCGGAGAGGGAGGAGTGGAGGGCCTGAGGGTATGGGAGTTTCTAGTGGAAAGGAGGAGAAAGAAATGTTTTTGAAAAGGGGAAAAAAGTCATCAGGGAACAGGCGCTTTGTAACCACGAAGACGCGCCCGCTGTGGCGAGAACAAATTGGATATAGAGGGGAAGTGTCCGCCCCCACCTCAACTCCGGCTTCTGGGTGGTCTGGGGAGCCCCAAGAGAAAGAAAGAAAGATTCGGAGGAATAAGCGGTGAAAAGAATTAACCGCTTTAATTGGACTGCCAGAGAGAAGTGCAGAGAGGCTCACCGATGTGCTTCGATCACCCAAACCAAATACCTTTCAATAAAATAAAATGTCTGCTCTTAGCCGCAGCTGAAAAATGTATGTCAAAGTTTGATAATCAAGGCTGTTCCTCACTGCCATGGAAAGTAAATCTGCACGATGGGAGAAATTCTGCCCGGAAAGACCTCCTCCCCTTCCTTGTGGCCTCTGGCCTCCCGGCGCCGGATGAAAAGGAATGAAATTGAACGAAATTGAACGAAATGAAGTGAAATTGACCAGTGAAATTCGCCAATTTTCTTCCCCTTTAAACTGCCGGCTCTCAGCAGCACTCTCTGAACCCCAGGCCGATTTCTTACCATTTTTTTCTCACCTCGGAGAGACGAAGGTGTGCCCTGAATATTTTCCTATTATTGTCACCAATTGTGGGGATCTGCCCTGAGCAGCACCTCAGCTGCCTCCACCCAAGCAACCAGGGAAACCGCAGAAGCCATACAGATGGGAGGGCCTATTTTTCCTCCTAGGAAGCCAGGCCCTTAAGTAAGTCTCCTTAAATTGAACATCCACCCTACACACCCACAGGTTAGGAGGAAGCCGCTGATTGAGCCCTTCCAGATTAGAGAAAGAAAAAAAAAATAGCTGGGAGGACTCCAGCATACAAATCCTCCAAGTCCCTAATCCTTGTCTTTGCCATCCAGCTTGCAGATCGGCCCTTCCCAGCTCCTAAAAGGTTCCCCATGAAGCCAACCTAAGGGAGTCCTGAATTCCAAATACTCTCCCTTCACCCCTGCCTTCAGCGTGTGGAGCCTCCAGGGGTCCCTTGACAATTCCCTTTCTGGGTATTTTTCAAGGCCAATTGGGTATCAGTGGCTTACCTCTAGCCTAAGTCCTTGGCCATAATTATATCTGACCCAGGTCTGGCCTTTTTGACCCACTGGGAAACTGTGGTCTAAGCCCTTAAGTTCCCTGAGAGCCCCCTGTAATGACACATCTTACTCTTCTTCCCCAATCCTCTCATTTCCACTGTTTCCTGATATGGACCCTCCCACACATACACAGACACCAAGCAATATTTTTCGATAAACTCACACACACACTTTCACAAAGACACATTAGGGAAGCTAGAAGGGTCTGCTGCTTCTGCTATAGAGAGCAACTGTGGAAGTATCTCATCTATCTATATATCAGATATGAATCCTAGCTGACTTAATTTTCTTTCTTCTAAAGAAAAAAACCACTACATAAATCTACTTAAAGCTCTGACCTAAAATATCTGGGAGTGATATATTCATGGTAAATGAGATCATGAAGCTATAAAGCGCTTCATTGAAAGCACACGTACACACATATGCACGCACAGACACACACATACAGAGATCACATTCACCCCTCCTCAAATGAAAAGAAATGAAATCAAACTCACAGCAATAGAAATTAACAAAGCAGCCAGCCAGAGACCATTATCCCAGTATCAGCAGACATTTCTCCCTTTTTACCGCTGAACCTAACCTTACTTCTCCTGAATCATTTCATAAAATGGTGGGAAAGGTGTTCCACTGCCTTCAACCTCCCTCCCTCTGCTCCCACAGTCTCTCAGTAAGGAAGAGGAGAGCGGTCCCTCACTTCTGGGAGAGGGACTGTATTCACTAACATGCCTTTTTGAGCCTTCTCTCTCCTCCACTAGTAAAGAGGTTGAGAGACCTGGGAGTCCCAACAACCTTTCCAGTCTCTGGTGTATTCTTCCCACCCTCATCCTGATCCTCTTTCTGTAGGGGCCTCTGTCCTCTACCTCTGCCTGCTTTCCCATTTCTAGCTGCGGGATCCTAGCTA
Source organism: Nycticebus coucang (assembly GCF_027406575.1). Classification (NCBI taxonomy): domain Eukaryota; kingdom Metazoa; phylum Chordata; class Mammalia; order Primates; family Lorisidae; genus Nycticebus; species Nycticebus coucang. Next base: position 43,720,637 of record NC_069801.1, on the reverse strand, counting down.
AAGGGGCCTGTGTGGCCCAACCCTCTCAAGTGCTCTGATCTGGGCCTCTAACCCTGCCTTCTTCTTCCTGTCTCCCTGTCACTTCATCTCTCAACCCTTGCCCTCAGCATATGTTTGTTTTCTGTGAAGGCTGCACGGTATCAGCAGACATTTCTCCCTTTCTCACCTATACTCTTACCTGGAATTTATTAAGAAAAGAGCTAAGCAACCATCTTTCCTTCACCTGAAGCATCACTACTCACCTAACTCACTTGTGCTCCCGGCCATTGGGATTCCCAAACATCAGCACAGAGCTGGGAGGTTCGATGGGCTTATGGAAGACTGGAATAGACCAATTGATTTGAACTGGGGCTTCTGGCAATGAACCTGGATCAAGGGATAGGAAGTTTTACCCTAACAGAGTGAAACTGCACTGACTCTCTCTTTCAGCTTATAATGCATGGCTAACCCTCTTGGTGGCAGGAAAGAAAAGTTTTACAACCCCCAGTTCAAGCCTTTCACTCTGTCACATGTTGGAACGCGAGAGGGAGGTCCAAAGGCCCTACAGTGGCCAAGGAGAAGCCCCTCTTTTCCTAGGGACAGTCATGGTGACTGAGAATCACAAACACACACACACATGTTCACAAACATACCCTGAAATACAATTCATTAAAAAAGACAACAAGAAAGGATACACATGCTGACCCAAACACAAAAACAAATTACAAGCCCCATAAAAGTCCTACACAAGGAGCCATACAGAATAGACATCGGGAGACATATCCAGCTCGAATTGAATTGTACTTAGTGGGGATAGTATCCATGAGTACTTAGCACCCACATCTACCACACTAAAGTCTTAACCAGATGGAGATCAGAATCCTCAGGTACATTTGAAACACAACCCCTCTGCCAAATTCCAGGCAAAAACTTCTTAGGAGCAGATCGAAAATGAAAGTGCCAGTGGGGGGGGGACACAGTCCTCCCAGAGACCTGGCCTCATCAATAGCTGAAGGCCAAAACAGAAGTGGACCTGGTATCCTAGGAGTCTGAGCCCTCCCTTGCCTGCCTGGGCTGCCCAGGGGCATTTCCTTACCACCCCCTGCTGGGGAGCAAAGGGTCTTCAGAGAGAGCCCTCAAAAGGGACAAGGGAGTACAGGCAAACAGAGCTGGTGACTGCTGAAGTTCACACACATTTATTCAATTGACACCAATCCGGATGGGAGTGAGACAGGCTTTTTCCCTTTCTTCCGCACAAACCATCAGATGATTTCACAGCCTCCCCACAGTGGAGAAATCTAAATCAATGCACACCCAGTGGACAGAGAATGAGAGACAGCCCGCTGTACAGATATTTACACATAATTACAGGACCCCTGCCACAGGGTATGCCCTTGCCCACCCCACCCCATCTCTCCAGTCCCCGGCCCAGACCCTTCTCTCCCACCCAACCTCATTGCCTTTAAGCCTCAATAAATATGGTAGAGCCAGGGACAGAGCTGAGAGGGCTGCTGGACCCGATGGCTGGCAGCCAGGGAAAAGGGAGAAAGTTCCTTTCAAAGCACCCTAACACAAAAGAGAAAGGATTTTCCTCAGTGGAGTGGGATCCAGGGTTTCTGCAGGTATTGTGGAGATCCCCATTTCACCTCTCCATTCAGTTCCGCCTGTGTAGACACCGGTTTAGATTTCAGAGGAAACGAAATTCCTTGAAGAACAGCAAAAAAAAAAAAAAGGTGAATTTTTCTTTTAAGCACAACGCGGATAATAGATGTCTTTAAATTATAATTGAACAAGGTGAGTCTCAAAGTCCGGGAAGTAGTGAGGAGGAGAGGCAGAAAGGAACACCTCTCAGCGCAGTTGGTGTTTCTGTGGAAATCAGCAGGGCCTGGGGCAGGCATCGCTCCGAGAATGCTTTCTTCTGCGCTGCCAGAGAGGTGCAGAGGCTGTGGGAAAAAAGAAGGCTTCCCCTCTCTATTACTGCTCAAACTGGATTGGGATCTTGGCTTGGGACCTCCTCATGCAAAGACCTGGGCCTCGCCCTGAGCGATAGAGCCCGCTTCGTCCCAACTATCAGCGAGATTCCCAGCGTGAAGCTTGAAGTGTCAAGCCATGCACGCCGGTCCAAGGTCTGCAGACTCTTCATAAATAGACTTCCTGAGTTCCGCTGGGACCGCAGGAGCTCCAGGGAGAAGCTGAGTGCGGGCCTAACCGACCCTGAGCCCGCTGGGGTCAGAAGTGGCAGCCACTGAGGCCGGCGACTTTGCTGGCAAACGGGGACCCTGAGGACAGAAGTGCGTCCCCAGGATGCGACAGGCGAATGTGGCCGGCTACAGGAGCTAGGGCCGGGGCAGTCAGCATGGCCAAGACCTGGGCTTGACCCCCAGGACCGGCGGCTGCCGCGAATGGCGGTCCTGGGGAGCCCTCACCACTGCCCGGGGGTGCTGTCCCGCCGCCACCGCCACTGCCACCGTGGCCCATTATGTGGTCTATAGAAAAGGAAGGCCTATGTCCTGCCCCGGAGCTCCCGCTGCCTGCAACACAGCCCGCGTCCGTCTTGAGTCCCTGGCGCAGAAGTGCAGTCGACAGACTGGCCGCAGTGCCCGCCGCAGGAGGGCTCAGGGACGCAGGGTAGAAGGTTTTGGAGCAGCCCAGCTCTGCACCCAGGAAAGCGGGCAGGCTTGCGGGGCCCGGGCCTGACCCTGGGGTAGGCGCAGGGGCTGGGGCCGATGCAGCGCCCGCGAACACCGAGGCCGTCGGAGGTCCGGGTGGAGGAGCAGCGGCACGGCCTGGGGGAACCGACAGCTGGCAAGGAGCAGCGGCTGCTGCAGCGGCAAAAGCAAAGGCGTGCGGGTGTGGATGCGGATGCGGGGCCGGCCCCGGCGGGGGTGCGCCGTAGGCCGGGAGGGCCAGCCCGTAGCCATAGCCATAGGCACCATAAGCAGCGAAACCCGGCAGGAAGGCGCCAGGGTCCCCAGCCGCCGCGGCCCCGCCACGCAGCAACAACTCTGGGTGCGGATGCGGGTGTGGATGCGGCGGTGGTAGCGGCTGCCGTTTGAACCTCTTGCGGCGCCGCAGGAAGCTGCCGTTGTCGAACATGTCTGCCGACTCCGGGTCGAGCGTCCAGTAGTTGCCCTTGCCCGGATTGCCCGGCTCTCGGGGGATCTTGACAAAGCAGTCGTTGAGCGAGAGGTTGTGGCGGATGCTGTTCTGCCAGGCCGGGAACTTCTCCCGGTAGTAGGGGAAGCGGCCGCTGATGAACTCACAGATCTCACTCAGCGTCAGGCGCTTCTTGGGACTCTGCAGGATGGCCATGGTGATGAGCGCGATGTATGAGTAGGGCGGCTTCACTAGCGGGCTCCGCGTCGCCGCGCCCCCCGACGGCGGTCCTGGCCCTGGCCCCGCCGCGCCTGGCCCTGGGCTTCCCGCTGCGGCCGCCGCCCCCCGGGGCGCTAGAACGCGAGGCTCGCCCTCCGAGCAGCCACCCGACTCCTCCTCGTCCTCTGCTACGTCTGCCTCGGCTTCCTCCGGGGGAGTCTCGTGGCTGTGGGGGAGCACGTCCCGGGGGGCTCGGGGCCCGGAGCGGGCTGGGAGCTCCCCCCCACCGCTGCCGCCGCCCACCACGTCTATGTCTGCGTCGGCCTCGGACAACGCGGCCGGGGAGCTCTCGGAGGACATGATCTCGCAGCAGCAGCTGCCCAGGGTCATGGTGCCGCCGCCGCTCTCCGGCTCCGCTCCGGCCGCGGCTCGGGCTCGGCCGCCCTGCCTCTGGGGCGAGCGTGTTTTGCGCGCGGGCGGGGAGGAGGCGGGGGACTGAGGCTGCCAGGGAGGGGTGTCCCCCGGCTCCGCAGCGCCCCCTGGTGACCCAGCTCGGCCGCTGTCTCCTTCCAGTGCGCACCCAGCTGAAGGCTCCCTCCTTTCCTGGTAGCGCGAGCTGGGAACTGCACCCGGGGCGCCGACGGAAGGAGCTGAGGCCACCCCTTACCCTGGCGGATCTGGGTCCCCTGTCCCCTTCGCTGGGAGTGGTGGCCTTCGCTGGGAGTGGTGGGGTTGGGGGATTGGCCCCTCCCGCCTAGCGCTGTCTAAGGCGGAAGAACCGCGGGCCTGGGGCGGAGCTCCCTGGGCGGGGTGATTTAGGGTAGGCGGGGCGGGGCGGGAGGGGGCGGGCAAAGAGCCTCAGTCTAGGGGCCCAGCGGGAACAAACTGCCTCCGCCGCGGGAGCTGGGCTAGGTGGTTGGAGGCGGGTCCTCCGTTTCCCCGCGCTACCCCAAACCCTTTGCTCCCTGGAGCCTCCTCCTAAAGTGCGCTCAGTTCCTGGACGTGGCGTTAGCCTGCTGGAGCCCGGATAAGTGGCGGCAGCCCCCACTCTTCTCCCGAAGGCGGCTCCCGGGCCACCAAGGCCGAAACGTAGTTGGAGAGCCAGGGGGAGCCTGAGACTCCGGGACTTACACTGCCAGAACGGGGCCAGCCGGGGACCGCAGAAGCCCAGCATTTCCAGCCTAAGAGAAAGAAGCACTTGAGTGATCCCGAGGAGCAAACTTGGAGCTGCCTCGGGCCTCGGAGAGGTGAGAGATATTGACTGTGCCCTTCTGCCCTCCAAGGCCAGGGGCCCGCCACCCATCTCCTCTCGGGGAGACCCAGGGAGTGTGCCCCTGCTCGAGGTCTCCTCCCCGAAGCTTCTGTGCGGCGCTGCAGTCGCATTCCCGAGGCGTGGCCAGGTGCTCCGTACTCCGTCTTTTTCTTGTCTTGGTATCCATTTGTCTATCTTTGATTCTGTCTCACCCTCTGTGAATTTCTGCTTCCGTTTCCTTTGGTAACGGCATTTGTCTGGGTGTCTATTCATGAGGCTGGGAATCCTTAGCTTAATTTCCCTTTTCCCCTACCCCTATTTGCACTGAGGACTGCCCTCCCATCTTGCTGACTGCCAGGCTTGTAGGCTTTACAGGCAGGCAGCAGGATCCCGTCTCCTCACTCCCCTCTCCTCTCTCAATGATCGCTGACCTCAGCCCCGGCCAGAGTTGCCTTTATCTCTCAGGATCTTGTGTAAGTTTGGTCTTATGCACTCTTTCTTGCCAACCGGGCTCCTGCCCAGCCTATCAGGCCCTTTCTCTTCTGGCCTCCTTCCAGGACCCAGGAATGAGCGCCTTCAACATAGATTGAGCCCATTTCAATCTCAGGGGTGTGGAAGGGGAGATGCGCTCGGGACCCGGACAAGAGCGGATAGTTGTCTATACCCCACAGCGCCGCGCAGTGGCCAATGCTCGGGCATGCGAGCTGAGTCCCAGCTGTGCTCCGCTGTCACTAGACACTAATTAGGTAACTTCCCTTTCTGAACCTCAGATTCATGGTCTGCGTTGTAGTTAAGAGTAGAGATCCTAGAGTCAGGCTGCTGGGGTTCCAGTACTGTCCTCACTACTGACCAGCTCGGTCACCTTGGGCAAATTTCTTAAACTTTTTATGCCTCTGTGAAATTATAAAACCCATACTGGGTAACTAATATGTAAGAGTGGCCATGTTCTAGGTTATTTATAAAGATGATATTGAGAGTGCTTTGCAGATTCTTTGGGCCCTGTTCTCTGAGACAGAAAGAGGTTAGAGGTCATGAAGTTTTCCACCTGGATCTCAAGCCCTGGTCCAGCCCCGGAATGGGTTACTGACTAGATTACTGATGTCATCGTCAGTCTCTGTGGTCCCCTGTAGATAAGTGCCGGGAGCAGAGTGGGAGGTAATTCCCCAGAGGGCTGTATCTTAGTAATGTGAATGTCAGGATGGATGACATTCTCTCTTTCACCTAACAGCAGCCTCTAATCTATGGATTAGAATAGTCTAGTGTTAAGGCAACTCTCCCATTACACAGAAGAGGTTATAGAGACCCAAAGAAGGGGGAAAGGAGTTACCCAGGCTCCTACTATGAGATGGAGTAGGGCTGGGTTGCAACCATTGTCACAGAATCCTCACTCTTCCCAAGCTAGGAGCAGAAAGGGATGGAAGATAGGTCTAGCTACTCATATCCTGTGAGAGCAAGTCCCTTGGACCCCATCTGGACCTCTGATCAAGGGAATACACTTTAGTTTAGTGCACTGGATCTGCATAAGCAGACTATCCTCAGTAAAAAAAAAAAAAAAAAAAAGGCTCAGTCCTCAAACTATGGACAAAAAATCAGACAGGAATTAGTTAGTGGCCCTGGGATTCAGATTTTTCTGGGCCCTCCAGAAGAAAATAAGAAGGTACTGGAAAGACATTTCTTATTTGTGTCCAGATAAATTGACATACCTAGAGTTGCTAGACTTACTTTACCTGGCAACCCTGCACATACCTCAAGCTTGCTCTTTACTACATGGATATCTTTCTCACACTTCCAGAACCCCACTCATAGATACCCTACGCCACAGACCACACACTGACTCCAACCCAGCTCAACTCTGCTAGTGCCTAAATAAGTGGAGAGAAAAACAATATTGTCATCATCTTATGCCATTTCACCTTCTGAATGTCTTCATTTCTAAAGCGGCAAATGGAAATCAGTAGCTTCCCTCCTTGCCAGCACTCTCCTGCTTCCCCAGACTCCATTCCCTCACGCAACTCCTGGATAAGACTTGTTGAGGCATTTGCTGCCCAAATTCCCTGGTTCTAATGCTTCACACGAAAAGCTCTACAGAGCAGCTGCAGCAACCAGCTGAGCCTCTGCCTGGGCCAGGTGTACATTGGTTGCTAGTGAGACCCACCTTGGAGGAAGGGAGTACAGAACCTCCAGCCTCTCCTCTGCAGGGTAGAAGTGGGACAATTTTTTTTTAAACTGAGTCTCACTTTGTTACGCAGGCTTGAGTGGTATGGTGTCATCCTAGATCTTAAGGAATCACCCAGACCTTTCTCACACATACTTTTACAGGAATGGAAATTAAGACCCAGGAGATCATGTTGCTTGTCAGGTTTTTGAGAGGGCTTAAGTTGGGGTGGACACACGTAGGTGTCCAGGCTCCCAGCCTAGAACTTCTCTGTTTATCCAAATAACTCTGCTTCCCTGACGGAGCTCCACTCTGAAGAGGGAGGTTTGTGGTAGCCTCTCGCCCCTGCCAATAAATTGCCAAGGTTCGGGTCCAATTTCTTTTAAATAGTGTCAGCAGTGGGTGCACTGGGGGCTGGGAGAAGGATTCCTTCTGTTTTCTTGGCTTCTCCCCACCCCCAACAATCCCCCCTTGCCTTTCCCACCCTCAGGCTCAGTCTTTTGAGTGTCCTCAGCAGTGTCGCAACCCTCATGAGCATGTCCCTCCCTCTGGGAAAACCTGGAAGCTTTCCCAGAAGCCTGGAAGCCAGCACCCACCTGTGGCAACCTCCAAGCAGGAAAGGCTGCAGCCCCTGTGGCCTACTCCCTCATCTGCCTGACTGCCTGGCCACCTTCCTTGGGTAGCCTTGACAACTGGGAGGCAGCGTTTGAGGGGAGTGCCTGTTTGAGGTTTTCTGCTCCAAAATGTTTGGATAACCAGTGAGAAGTTGTTGTTTATAGAGAAGTACAGGCTGTCGGCGGGTCAGGCCAACTCTCCCTCCCTGTAAACTAGCAGTTCTCTGCTGGGGGAAAGGAGAGCCCTCTGGCGATTATGCGAGTATAATTTCGTCAATCTTGAAATGGGCAAAAAGCGGCACCAGCTAGAAACGGAGCACGTCCCGAGTCGCAGCGCCTAGCGATCACGCGCGGCCTGTCGGTGGTTTGAGCTCTGCGAGCGCGAGGGTCTGGCCCTCCACGCAGGTGCTGTGCAAGGAGAGGCCTGAACTGGTCAGGGTGCTCTGTGCTGCCGGACACTTCTCTAATTTTATTAACAAAATCAGCCAGCCTCTGGGAAAGCGGTGAAGCCGGCGCTTCAACTCCGGTAGGGGCTGCCGCTCTAGAGCCAGAGGTTTTCCTAGCCTAATCCAGTACATCTCCACCTGGATCTTTGTCTGCTCTGGGGCTGTCAGTTCCCTTGGCCCGGGAAGAGGGTGGGTGGGTGGGAATCCAGATCGTGTGACCAGCAGGGTCAGACCTCAGGCAGCGTAGCTTCTCAGGCACAGGAATGACAGAGACTCCAGCTTGTCGCCTCCACCCCCTACCCCCACAGCCCACCTATCCACCCCAGGCTCAAAGATACAGGGGCCTGGCACCTCTGCTCCTCACATCTCAGCGAGGCAAAGTTCCAGACTACGAATTGAATTTCATCTTTCTTTCCTCCCATTACTCCTGGCCACTGTCCCCTCTCAGGCCGGTCCATCCCACCCCACCCCCATTACGTAGTGGGGAGCCCATCTGAGCAGCCAGGGCTGGAACACGGCACAGCACTTGAGACAGTGAGCTGTGGAGCCTGAGGACTATTGTTCGTGGGAAGAGGGTTGTGGCTCTGGAGAGAGTGAAAACAGCGCTGCTCAAAAACCGCCTGGCCTTGGGCGCAAGCTCCGGGTCAGTTATGGAGAGACGCTTCCAAGAGCGGGTCTAAGTATGCTCTTGTGGGTTCCTCGGTCCTCTTTGTGTCTGCCCTCTGGACCGCAGTAGCTGTGTGTGGCGGAGCACACCCCAGCGCGACTAGCGCCAGTTGTGTGTCCTCCTCTCCCGAACTCAGGCTGTGTCTGCAGAGCGGGAGAGACCTGGGACTGCTCTGGAGGGCTCGCCATCCATACTCACAGCTTTTCCTCGAGCCCTGAAGCGCTGTGACCTGGGGATTTCAAACTCGCCTGGGGCCAGGCGGGGTAGGAAGGTACGCGCCTTGGTAGGAGTCTGTGACTGTGGCGGGGAGAAGGTGGAGTGTGTACAGAGATCACGCTACGGGACACCCAGGATGACTAGAGCGGCGGCCTCCTTTCTAATGGATTACACGCTCCTGCTAGAGCAGTAGCTCCTCTGGAACAGAATGCCCTCCTGGGACCCTGAATTGGGACGATGCAGGGCGGGAGAGAAGACACGTAGCTGTACCGACTCCCTGTGTACGCTTGTCTCTCTCTCTACCTCCCCCACCCCCTTCCAAGTCCCAGACAGGGAAATCGCGAGCCTTAAGTCCCCACGGGGGCGGAGAAATACGGTCAGGTCTCTGTATCCTCTGGGACGGGTGCGGAACCGCAAAAGCCTTGTAGAAGCAGAGCTAGGGGACCGGCTGGAGCTCTGGACTCTAGTGGCGGATTCCTAGGAAACAGCGACCTCTAGAGGAATCTCGTAGCCACGCAAAGAGTCAGGAACTAGCCGACAAGGTCTGAGACCAAAGCAACCTTTCCCCACCCAATTCCATTCCACCCCTTTGGCAAGTCATCAGAGAATCCTAACCTCCACTCTTTCCTCACGTGCGCTTCCTTTTCCACCCTGTTCTCGTGCTTCAATTCTTGCTCAAATCCGGCCTCCTCCAGAAGGAAGCCTTTTTTTTTTTTTTTTCCTGAGACAGAGTCTCAAGCTATCGCCCTGGGTAGAGTGCCTTGGTGTCACAGCTCACAGCAAACTCCAACTATTGGGCTTAAGCGATTCTCTTGAGAGCCCAACCAATCTTCCCCTCTTCCTGCTCTGAGCTCTCAAAAGCTAAGGCCTGAATTTGACTCCAGCGCTCCACCACCACACTGCACATTCAACCTGCTTCCTGCCTCTCTCTTCTCCAAAGAGACCATTAATCTGCTCTCCCCACCCTTTGCATTGCCTATCGCTGTGCTGTCCTCCACCCAACCAGCAAACAAAGACTATAGTCTTTTCCTTGGTGTGTATGTCACACTTTATGGGGGCAAGACATGATTGCAAGAGGGACTTTGCCTAACAATTGCAATCAACGTAACCTGGCTTATTGTGCCCTCAATGAATCCCCAACAATAATATATATATATATATATATATATATATATATATATATATATATATATACATATATATATATATATAAAATATATAAAGACTACAGTCTTTTATCACAAAATTGGATTGTAGATTTTCAAAGCTTGTTTCTTAGATGGTGAAACTGAGACCTAGACAGAGGGTAAGGTCACAGGATAAATTGATAGCACAAGTGAAACTAAAACTCTAGCATTATGAGTATTCTTTTTCCCCCCAGCTTTCTCCTTCTTACCTCAATTGGAGCAGGTAATTAGGGGGATAGCTCCTTTTGAATTCATTTGAGGCCTAAGTCGGGGAGTTCTGTCATAGGAGGGGAGAAATGCAGGAGGAAACAGGGAGGTGGTCTCTGTTCCAGGATGCGGCAGTAAGGAAGACGGGGGGACAAAGCTGTGCTGAGAGATCAAACTCCCCAATCCTAGATCAAGCTCCTATAAGGGCTGCAAATATCAGGGGTTGGCTGAGTATCTTACATCAGCAGGTATACAGGGCTGGGAACAGATTCAACACTAGCAAATTCCACCTTCCTCCATCCACTCTTCCTCAGCCCCGAGGGGAGGAGAGGCTGAGAAACAACTCCTGCTAATACATACCCAGAGGGCACCCCTGAAACCCCAGATCTACAGGAGGAGGCCTTCTGGTGCTTGCAATTACAGAATTAAAGGAGAAACTGAGAGGGTGGTTTGCCTGTAATTTGCATGAGGTCCCAGTGATACCTGCCCAACAGCCTGGCTGCTTCACTTTCTACGTATAGTGTGCTTGTCTGCACAGGATGCCTGGCAGGCAGCATGGCTGCTACCTGCTTGTCCAGCTTACCTCCAACGCCTGCACTCCACACAAACCTGATGTACTCTTTCTCACCTCTTCATGTGGCTCACTCCTTCTGTGGCTCACTCCTTCTACCTAGCCTATTCTTAATCCTTCTTGGTCTATTTTAACCAGAAAGTTTATAAGATGCTTGCCCTGGTAACATGCCACACACCAGACTGCAATAGGCTCCCACCTCTGTGTTCCTAAAGCACTTAGCTGCTGGGCACTGTGACTCACAGGTGTAATCACTGTTTGCACTCTGTGAGGCCGAGGTGGGTGGATCACCTGAGCTCAGGAGTTGGAGACCAGCCTGAGCAAGAGTGAGACCCTGGCTCTACTAAAAATAGAAAAACTAGCCGGGTGTTGTGGCTGGTGCCTATAGTCCCACTTACTTGGAAGGCTGGGGCAAGAGAATCCCATAAGCCCAATGCTTTGAGGTTGCTGTGAACTATGATGCCACAGCACTCTATCCAGGGCAACAGAGTAAAACTCTGTCTCAGAAATAAATAAATAAAGCACTTAGTTCCATGTTATGATTTGTTTTCCAGTTGGTAGACGGTAGACTATGGGATCCTTGAGAAAGAACAGGGATTATATTGCCTTCCTTCATCTTTATATTTCCTCGACAAAATGGGGATAATAATTTTATTTGCCTCATTATGGTATGAGGATTAAATGAGATGAAGCACATAGCCCAGTGCCTAAAACTTTGAAAGAGCTCAAAAAATGTTTCCCATAATCATTATCAATCACTGTACATAGTAGGTGCTCAACGTGAGATATCTCAGTACATGAATGAAAGAATGAATGACATGAAGCATATCTCCCTCTGTCTGGGACTTCCCAGAGAAGTAGCTTTGATTTTTTTATTTTTTTGAGACAGAGTCTCATTATGTAGAGTACCATGGCATCACAGCTCACAGCAACCTCAAGCCCTTGGACTTAAGCGATTCTCTTGCCTCCCAAGTAGCTGGGACTACAGGCATCTAGATATTTTTTTGGTTGTTGTTGGTAATTGTCATTTTTGTTTGGAAGGCCAAGACCAGGTTCAAACCTGCCAGCCCCCAGCCCTGGTGTATGTGGCTGGTGCCTAGTTGCTGAGCTACAGGCACCAAGCCAGTAGCTTTGATTGTTAATAGAAGTATGTGTGCTCTGAGAACAGAGTTTCTCTTCCCTCAGTCCCCCCACTCCAGGAGGAGAACATGTCTCCCTATCAGATACAGTCATCCATGGTTCCTGGCTGCAGCCAGCAGTCATTGGATTTGTCCCTCATGCTCTTCTGCCTCTTGTGTCTTTTAAAGTGGTTGTGACAATCAAACTAGCTGCCAGATTGAGCCCTGTTAAAATCTTTCAGGGGCTCCTCTTAGTTGCTTATAAGACAAAACTCAATCTCCTTGACGTGATGAGCTGAACTTGCTTGCAGTTTGGGGGTATCATAACCCCACAGAAGGAAATCTCCCTTCCTGTGTTCCATGTGATCCTAATGGTAGCTGTCCAATTTCTGTTCCCCATCCCCACATTTACCCCTAAAAGCCAAGAGGCAGTTCTCTGCAATATAGCACTGCAAGTCCAAGGCCGCACTATTGGTCCAGGCAGTGGTAAGTGATCTAAGCTGAGCCATTCACTCCTTCTATATGATTTGATATATGAAGCATGGGTTTGGAGATATATGAGTATAGACTATGGGATACATGAACTCTGGGACTCTGGAGGACTACTTCTGGTTTGGGATCTGAAGATAGACTCCAGGCTTAGCTGCCAGAAACTGTCTTTCCTGCCATGTGGAGAGTGTGGTTTAACATTGAAGCTCATGCACAGAGGGAAATGGCCTAAACAGCAGAGGCTTGATAACAGTGTTTGAATCCTGGGACCCAGCTCTGTCTGAAACTAGAACTCTTAGACTTTCCAGACATGCAAAAGAAAGAAATCTCTCCCCTTACTAAGCTAGGCTAAGTTGAATTTCTGCTAGTTGAGTTGAATTTCACAAAAAGCAAAGTCACAAAAGAAAAGAATCCTGGGCCACTGAGACCACTGAACTGCCATACCATTCTGAACTGCCTGCACAGACTTTTATGTGAAAAGGAAATAAACTTCAATCTTGTCTAAGCCACTGATGTGAGGATTGGCAGGAAAGAGGACAGTCTGTCACTTGCAACTGAACCTAACCCTAATTATTACAGGAAGGGATGGGGAAATGTTCCATGCATGCATAGGAAAGGTCTGAGGTAGTTAAGCCTGGGGAATAAAAGTTTAGTTCAACTGCCCTCTCCAAATCCCTACAGAGTTGATCTGGGGCACAGAGACCAAGGGAAAAGGGACCCAGAAAATGGTAAAGAGGCTCACTTTCTGTGACCCATGCAAGGGCTGTCCCTCAGGGATGCAATAGGTTACCTTAATTGTAGTGAATTCCTGTCACTGGAAGTGCTTGAGTAGAGTCTGGGTCATCACTGAGTAGGAATCTTGGAGGCATCAGGTGCAGCAGAAAGAGTTCAGGTCTTAAAGCTGAGTTCAGATTATGTACCTCTCACTAGTCTCAAAAAAATACTCTCTCTAAGCCTTTGTTTCCTCATTTGTTAAGTATCCAGAAAGTTCGGTTGGAGCCTGGGAGTGAAGAAATTTCTTGGCCTGCAACCTCAAGGAGACTTTGGAGACCTAGCAGTCTCCTAGTAGTCAGGATGCCTCAGTGAGGTCCCTCACCCCCCTCTCCGACCTTGGCATGTTCAGGGATGCCTGCTCCATCCTGCCCAGGGAATGCACTTCCCATTGGTTTGTTCCTGCAGCTGGAGAGGAGCGATAGGGCCTGCCTCTACTTCTACCCCTGCCCCTGCCTCTTTGTGTGACCTCAGGAGTGCCCTTGCCTCTCCCAGGACCCCAGTTTCACCTGACAGAAGTGCCTCCCCTGTCCCAGATAATCCGGCTCCAGAATCAGGGCTTCTAACCACTGTCCACAATTCTAAATATGAGCAGTTTCCATTGACAGCAATAATAATCATGTCATTGCATGGCCTTGCCCTGCCCAGCCCCCTCAGAGCCTGCCAGAACAGGCTCCTCCTCATCTCCTTCTCTGTAATGTCCCTGGAGTTGCTCCCACCCATCATCCCCAAATGGCACCAACTGCTATATGAGCTGACATCACAGGGGAAGCCATAGCACACACATGCATGGCCTGTCACAAGAGGCTGTGCTTGATGCTCCTTTCAGAAATCTGGAGCCACTCACATCTGGTGGGTTAGAGGCAATGAAATGGGAAATATGAGGTAGTAGAAGAGATCTTAGAAGGAGCCCAATCGGGGGTCTGGCAGGGAGACGGCAGTGATGGGCAGGCAGCTTTGGGGCTTGAACAGTGCAGGTCCTAAAATCTAGTTCCCTGTGCCTACCACTGACACCCAGCATTCAGGGGCCAAGGTACAAGAAGCCATCACTCTGGACAGATCAACAGCCAGGACACAGACCCCACCCAGGATGGGAATAGTTAGTGCCGAGGCCTCCCAGGGACAGAGGCCAAAACACCTGAGGAGGGGCTCTGGTGACAGACTCCAACGGGAAGTCCTGTGGAAGAGGGCAGTGGGCTGTGAGCAGGTGAAATTCTGACTATGGTCACCAAGGGGACCTTTGAGAAATAAAAGGGGACTGGTACCAAAAGAGCCAATGTGACCACACAGGGAGCTTGGTGCCCTGACGAGGGCTGCATGGAAATCAATTCTAAGTATTTCTCCTGCAGGTACGTCTGCACACATACAATGTGATATATGCACAAGGCCTGCTAGCAGTTCTGTTTGGAGTGTGGAAAAGTTAGAAACTGTGTAAATGTCCACCGGTGGACGGGTTAAGCAAATAATGGAACATCCAAAGAAGGGAATAGTAGTATTACACTGTGTAAAAGAGAATAAAGAAATTCTTCATGGGCTGACCTGGAAAGGGCTCCAAGATACATTATTTTACTAAAAACAAAAATCAAGATATAAAATATTGCAAACATTATGCTTCTGATTGTATTTTGGGGAGAGGGTCTCACTCTGCTGCTGATGCTAGAGAGCAGGGGAGTCATCCCTTGAAACTCACTGCAACTTGAAACTCCTGGGCTTGAGTGATCCTCCTGCCTCAGCCTTCCTGGTAGCTAGGACTACAGGTGCTTTTTTGGGGGGGGGGATGAGATCTCACTTTGTTGCTCACTCTGGTTTCAAACTCATGGCCCCGAGTAATCCTCCCACCTCTGCCTCCCAAAGTGCTGGGATTATAGGCAGGAGCCACCAGACTAGACTTTCCATGGGCATTGTAAGTGTTGAAGGCAGGGAATGTGAGAACTAGAACTCCTGGGTGCTTGCGAAGGTCTCCCAGCAGCCCATCGGGCAATGAAGCGGGACCTCAGAATTCTGCTATCAAGGACCTTAGATTTTCTGCCTTTCTCTCCTTTCTCTCCTGTTCTGTTCCCACCCCCTTTGTCTTCAGCTTGCTCCCTAAAATAATCAGTTTTTTCAGTCTGCCAGGCTAGACAGGCATCAGACTGGAAGAAGGGGTTTCATAGGAACTAGAGCAGCAAACCCTCCCCTCCTTTTCTTCATTTTTCTTTGTTCTTCTTTATTTTCTTTCCCTCCTTTTCTTCAAACCCCCAGTCCACCTCCTCCAGGAAGCGTTCCTGTGAGTGGTCCACAAGTTCCCACCCCCTTCACAATTCAGGGGATCAGATCAATGCCCAGAGTAGGGCCTACATCTCCCTCTAGCAAGGTCCAGCCCTCTTTTTACTAATTTTTTTTTTTTTTTGAGACAGAGTCTCACTTTGTCACCCTTGGTAGAGTGCTGTCACATCATAGCTCACAGCAACCTCATACTCTTGAGTTCAAGAGATTCTCTTGCCCCAGTCCCAAGTAGCTGGGACTACACCCACCACAACAACCTGGCTAGTTTTTCTATTTTTATTTTTATTTATTGATTTTTGAGACAAGAGTTTCATTTTGTAACCCTCAGTAGAGTGCCATGGCGTACAGTTCACAGCAACCTCAAACTCTTGGGCTTAAGTGATTCTCTTGCCTCAGCCTCCCAAGTAGCTGAGACTACAGGCGACTACCATAACATCTAGCTATTTTTAGAGCTGAGGTCTTGCTCTGACTGAGGCTGGTCTCAAACCTGTGAGCTCAGGCAATCCACCCACCTCTGCCTCCCAGAGTGCTAGGATTACAGGTGTGAGCCACTGTGCCAGGACTCTTTTTTCTAATTTTCCTCCTTAACTCCCTAAACCCCAAGTCCAGCCTCCAGACAATGGGAAGTTCAGACCAAAGTCCAAGTGTGGCCAGCTCTGGCCAGGCTGCCCATGAAGGGAGACAGTAGAGTAGAGGAGTCTTAGGCCCTGTTTGAGAGGTCCCAAGTTGGGCAGAGTAGTAAATCATGGCCCACCATTACAATGATTTTGCAGTTGCAAAGGCCATCTCCATCCAGGAAGAGAGGATAGGGACATTCTCCCAGTTTTCAGAAGAGACTGAGGCAGGGGTGAAGACAGGCTAGAACTGGTGAGTGACCAAGGAGATCTCTCATTCCGTAAAGTGTTTTGTACATTATATTTTCATCCACCAATATTTGGCTTCTCTGAGCAAAGACAGTGTCTGATTCATTCCTGAGTCCACCTCCCAGGAGGAGAACAGAGCCTGGGAAAATCTAGTGCTTGGAAAGTAATTACTATGAAGGGCAAAGAGAGGAAAGGACTTGCTTAAGTGTTTGATCTGGGATTAGATCTCAGGTTTTCTGCCACCCAGCCAAACATCCTTTCCTTTATTTCCCTCTTAACAGAGTAGATCAGTTCTGTCTACCTAGGATCACTCATTTCACCGCCATTCCAAGCCCCTCTGCAGTGGTGCAGCTACCAAGAGCTGCCAAGAGGAAGTGGGAAGGATGGAAGATCAGGGAGGGCTGGGAACTGCAGTCAGTCGGGTTCCCCACCGAAGCAAGTGTTTTTCAGCCACCAGAGGCCCCTGCTAGTCCCAAATAACATCCAAATGGACCCTGGCTTCTTTCCAGTGATTTCCCGCTCCAATCAGGTGCAAACAAAGTGGCCAATAGGTGGCGCTTTTGTCTCCATAAAATTGGATGGATAGAGGGAAGGGCATGAGGATAGAAAGAGAGGAGCATTAGGGAGCAGAGAGAAATGACAGAGACAAGAAAAGGGGAAACCAATGAGCTGTCACTGGCTTGGAAAGGCTCCTTTCAAGGTCAGAACTGCAGGTGTGGGTTTGTGAGAGGGGGACATTAGGGTGAACTGAAGAATTGTGTTGGTGCCTAGGGCTTTCCATCCAAGTTTCCACCTCCACCTGCCTCTTCCTCAGAGGAGGGAGAATGACTTTGGAGATAAGCAGACCTGGAGTCAAGGAAGCAGTCACTTTGCAGCTTGACCTGGCAAGTAACTGAATCTTTATGAGACCCATTTTCATCATTTATAAAGATGATGATTGTAGCTCCTGTAATGAGAGCTAATAATTCTAATAATGACACCTTTGCATTCCAGGAACAAACTGCACTGACTGTATTTTTGTTTTTTGGTAGAGACAGAGTCTTACTTTATCGCTCTCAGTAGAGTGCTATGGCGTCAGAGCTCACAGCAACCTCCAACTCCTGGGCTTACGGGATTCTCTTACCTCAGCCTCCTGAGTAGCTGGGACTACAGGCCCCCGCCACAACACCTGGCTATTTTTTGTTGTTGTTGCACTTTGGCTGGAGCCAGGTTTGAACCTGCCACCCTTGGTATGTGGGGCCAGCACCTTACCCACTGAGCCACAGGCACCACCCCAATTGTGTATTTTTTATCATACACTTTTTTTTTTTTTTTGAGACAGAGCCTCAAGCTGTCACCCTGGGTAGAGTGCTGTGGCATCACAGCTCACAGCAACCTCCAACTCCTGGGCTTAAGCGATTCTCCTACCTCCACCTCCCAAGTAGCTGGGACTACAGGTGCCCGCCACAACGCCCGGCTATTTTTTGGTTGCAGCCGTCATTGTTGTTTGGCAGGCCCAGGCTGGATTCGAACCCACCAGCTCAGGTATATGTGGCTGGCACCTTAGCCATTTGAGCCACACTTTTACCTCCATTTGCTGATATTTTGTTGAGGAACTCTGAATCATCTTTCACATGTGATATTGGGCTATATTTTGTGTACTCATCCCTTCTTGCTCAGGTTTTTATATCATAATTAAACAGAGTCGTGGGACAGTTTATAAAACTAGAAAAAATAGATTCCTTGGTGGTGTGACAGAATTCACAGGTAAAACAGGCTAGCCTAGGTGCCCTCTGGTGGAAGCAGTGGAAAACCTTCTCTGACAATGTTTTCTGTTTCTTCTGGGGTAATAGGTCTATTGAGATTAGTCCCTCTTTAAATCAGACAAGCCAGATCAGGGGTACCTACAGGACTAATGACCATCTCCAAGCTTTCCGGGTTGGCATGAGGCTGTGATTAAATGGAAAAGTTTTAGCCCTTGGCAGATTAGGATGATTTTAGCCAATGGCTGATCCTTTCTATAGCTCTGTATATCTACTTTTCTCCATCTCCATCTCCACCTCTACCAAGCCACCATCCCTTCCTACCTGAATACTGCAGTAGCCTTTTAACTGGTCTTTCTGCCCCATCCCAGATCGCCTTTAACTTCATCTCCTTGGAATATTTAGGGCTATGAAATTTCCTCTGAGCACAAGTTTGGCTACATCCTGTGGATTTAATATGTATTATTTTCACCTTTATTAATTTATAAGTAGTCTTAATGTCAACTTTCTTCTAACAAAAGAGTTCTTTAATTAGTTAAGTGTTTCTTAGATCTTCAACTGCTCAGTTTGAAGTATGGTTCAAGAATATAGTCTTATACATGTAGCCATTTATAAAAATGTTTGAAAGTTGTGTTTATTGAAATCTTGAATACATTTACATAAGCTTATTCTGAATCATCTAGGTGACCTCTTTGTAACAGATATCTATCTGACATTTAAAATGTTACTTTGCATTTATTATGAAGTAGTGCTACTTTACTCTTGAAGTGAAGCAAACAACAATGTGGATTTTATAAACAAATGCTGCATTTGGGCCAGTTGGTGGCATAACCTGCTACGTGAGGAATGTTTTCAGTTTCCATTCAAAAGAAAAAAATGGTGAGTGAATTTAGCCATCATATGGCTCAAGGAATGCCCAACCCAAAAGACCCGATATGGAGAAGTCAGAGCCAACTTCATGGTGCTAATGAGTTAGTGTCAGCAAACAATATCTTCCCTTCCTCATATCTGTTAGAGTTTTTTAAAAAAGGATCTTCTGGTGGCGCCTATGGCTCAGTGAGCAGGGTGCCGGCCCCATATGCCGAGGGTGGTGGGTTCAGACCCAGCGCCGGCCAAACTGCAACAAAAAAATAGCTGGGCGTTGTGGCAGGCGCCTGTAGTCCCAGCTACTTGGGAGGCTGAGGCAAGAGAATTGCCTAAGCCCAGGAGTTGGAGGTTGCTGTAGAGCTGTGTGATGCCACGGCACTCTACCGAGGGCAATAAAGTGAAACACTGTCTCTACAAAAAAAAAAAAAAAAAAAAAAAGGATCTTCTTTAATATGTAATTAATGTTATAAACTTGAATTTTTATTTCATTGCTGTTTGAATTTCATTTATAAACTTTTTTTTAACAGTTACTTGATATAAGTCTAAGAAATCCATGCCTGCTCATACTAAATGACATTATAATAAAAAATTATGGTAAATATTAGAGGTCCACAGAATTTTTTTCCTTTAAAAATAAACCACATTAGGGCGGCGCCTGTGGCTCAGTGAGTAGGGCGCCGGCCCCATATGCCGAGGGTGGCGAGTTCAAACCCAGCCCTGGCCAAACTGCAACCAAAAAATAGCCGGGCGTTGTGGCGGGCGCCTGTAGTCCCAGCTGCTCGGGAGGCTGAGGCAAGAGAATCACGTAAGCCCAAGAGTTAGAGGTTGCTGTGAGCCGTGTGACGCCACGGCACTCTACCCGAAGGCGGTACAGTGAGACTCTGTCTCTACAAAAAAAAAATAAATAAATAAACCACATTAACCTCCTGCACCTTGCAGAATCTTCTCCCCACCCTGGTATTTCTAGGATCTCCGAGTGGTACTTCATTGGGGCTCAAAACCAACCCAGTCACTTCAGTGGAGAACCCTCCTTGTTGCTCATTTCTCTTTCCCTTCTCTCCTAAGTAATGCCCAGAGCTCTGAAAGTTGCTTAAAGGAGCCTCTCTGTTGTCACACTTGCCAGTGTCCCTGCCAAGGGTGTCACTTTTCTGTATACCTATATTCCATGTGCCAGATAAACACTGGGTTCTTTCTTGAGCTGGATCCAGGAGATCCTCAAACTAGCTCAGCACCATCCTGAACCAAAAGCCATCTTTCCTGTATTCCAAGATGCCTCAAGTCAGGAAGCAACTTCCTCCCAAGGCTTTCCTCTCACCTCTCCTCCTATAAGGAACTCTCAGTGGTTTCCCTGCCTTAACCCTCCTCCCCCCAAACTCTAACCCTTTATTTCCATAACACTGAGTGACCTCTGCAGTTTCCCCAGGAAAGCTTCCACTTTCTCTGATTTTCCAACCTCCAGCCTCAAAAAATGTTTACAGAGGGCCTGTAACTCAGTGGTTAGGGCCCCTGGACACATATACCCAGTCTGGCGGTTAGAACCTGGCCTGGACCTGCTAAACAATGACAACTACAACAACAAAAAAGCCGGGCATTGTGGTGGACGTCTGTAGTCCCAGCTACTTGAGAGGCTGAGGCAAGAAAATTGCTTAAGCCCAAGAGTTTGAGGTTGCTGTGAGCTGTGACACCATGGCACTCTACCCAGGGTGACATAGTAAGCCTCTGTCTCAAAAAAAAAAAAAGTTGGGCTGCGCCTGTGGCTCAGTGGGTAGGGTACCGGCCCCATATACCGAGGGTGGCAGGTTCCAGCCTTGCCCGGGCCAAACTGCAACAAAAAAAATAGCCAGGTGTTGTGGCGGGTGCCTGTAGTCCCAGCTACTTAGGAGACTGAGGCAAGAGAATTTCCTAAGCCCAGGAGTTGGAGGTTGCTGTGAGCTGTGATGCCATAGCACTCTACCCAGGGCAATAAAGTGAGACTCTGTCTCTACAAAAAAAAAAAAAAAAAAGAAAGAAAAGTTTATAAAAGCATAGCTTTGACTCAGGATTTCATTGTCAAATTACATCCTTAGCTTATGCTAAAACAATCATCTTAATTTTTTTTTTTTTTTGAGACAGAATCTCCCTCTGTTGCCCAGGCTACAGAACTGTGGCCTCAGCCTAGCTCCCAGCAACTTCAAACTCCTGGAATCAAGCAATCCTCCTGCTTTAGCCTACCAAGTAGCTGGGACTACAGGCACCTACCACAATGCCAGCTAATTTTTCTATTTTTAATAAAGCCCAAGTTTCTCTCTTGCTCTGGCTGTTCTCAATCTCCTGAGTTCAAGTGATCTTCCAGATCTTTCTACCTCAGAATCCCAGACTACTAAGGTTACAAGCATGAGCCATAGTGCCCAGCCAATCATCTTAATTTTAGATGTGCGAAATTCCAAAAAAAAAAAAAATTAACCTTGACCAAAACAAGGGAATAAACCAAGAAAAAGGGCTGGGGGTAGTGGCTCACACCTGTAACCCTAGCATTCTGGGAGACCAAGGAGGAAAGATCACTTGAGATTATGAGTTTGAGACCAACCTGAAGAGTTACTAAAAACAGAAAAAAATAGCTCAGAGTGGTGGCAGGCGCTTATAGTCCCAGCTATTCACGAGGCTGACGTAGGAGAAATTGCTTGAGCTGAAGACTTTGAGGTTGCTATGAGCTATGATGACACCATTGCACTCTAAACCCAGCAACAGACCCTGTCAAAGAAAAAGGGAAGGGGAAGGAAGAAATAAAAGAGAAAATGAAAAGAAAACTAAAAGTTAGGAAGATTATGGAACTCAGGAAACAGAAGATCCAACATAGGATAGAGATGGAGGGAATTCCCAAGGTAACAGTGAAGGGAAACTCCAGGTCCACATCTGTGCAGCAGACATAATGAGCCATCAGCCCAGCCAAGAGCTAGAGGACAGAAGATTCTGGAAGATAAGACCACAGCAAGGTAAAAACACAGTCACCAAAAGTACTAATAGATTTCCTGTTAAGCCTGACCTCATTAAAAAAAAAAAAAAATGGTACCACAGTGATGTTGGAAGGGATGAGAAGATTTAGCCATAGGTACCAAGGAAATGGCAAATGAAAAAAATAAGGCATTATTAACTCCAGGAAAAAAAAAGTTGCATCCTCACACACAAAACAATTGTAGTGATAGTATACTAGTAGCTTATCACAGAACTGTTTATTTAATAGCAATAATCTAAATGCTAAAAATTGACTTAGCCAAAAGTTGGTAATTTGAGTGGGAGTCGGACGAGATGGAGATTTTAGAGGTAAATGATCATGTGTTAAAATAATAAATTAATCATTACCATTTCAAAGACAGAGGAGTATAAGCATAGAGATATGGAAATATATTCCAAAAGACACAAAAATCGATTGAAAGTAGATGCTTATAGAGAACAAAGCAGAGATCCTGAGAGTGGGGCAAGACATCGTTATAAGCCTTTGATTTTTATTTGAGTTGTTAATTATCTGCTCATTCCAATTTAATAAAAATTAAAATTAAGCATTAAAGTGTGTTTTCAGATTAAAGATGACTTCCAGTTTTCTACAAAAGTGAAAGGGGAATTATTTGCTTAATATTTCTGAAGGTTTCATTTTCATTATTTTCTCCTCAAAAGAAGGCAGGTATAACTTATAGATAAAAAGTGCTTGGTGGTTTTGTTCTTTTGAAATCTCTGAAGTGTCACAACTTTAGGGTACTCTATGAAACATAGCTTCCCAGACCATAAATTCTTCGAGGGCATAAACAAGTCTTTGTATCTGCATTAGCCATAGCGTCCAGCACAGGCCTGGCACACAGTACACCCTTGATGCTGTTGAACACAGTCTTTCTGAATTCCCAGTTCACCAGTGACCTTCCTACTGTTTCCCACCCTGACCTGCAAGTGTCGAAAGATCTTAGGGACAGCAACCTTCAGGGTGGCACAAGAATGGAATTCAGAACTCAGGAAGCACTTCCAGGCTTTAGGGAGGAGTGAGAAGGGGTCTTCCCTTCTCTGGAAATTTCTTGGATTAGGAAGGAATTTATCAGCAGGTGCCCTGAGGCTGGAGGAGAGGTGATGGCACCACTTGGAGCAGAAGTTTGCATTTTGATCTTTGTGGAGCTCTACTTCTTAGAGAACTGAGGGCTAGCTATTCCACCACCCACGGGGTCCAGGGAGGGGCAATTTTTTAACCTGACAAGTGAGGACACAGCTCCAAGCTCCACCTCTTTCAACTTTTTCACAGGCTACTGTGAAGACTGCAAGTGAGAATGGATACGGTGCCAAGATACTGTCCACTCAGTCACTATTCAGTAAGTTAGGCACAGTATTGGATGCTAGTGATTCATGCCTGTAATCAACCAATCAACAAACATTAAGTGAAGGGCTGCTATGCATCAGGCAAATTAGATCTGACCCTTCCTCAAAAGGAGGATAGCTGGAGGAGGGGGTCTGTCCAAGTCACCTACTGCCCTGCCTCTAAAAAGGGCCTTCCCAGCCTTCTCTTATTTTCTATATTTTTCCTCTATGAGCTGCCCACTGTCCACTCTTACCCTCCATCACCACCCCAGAGCTTCAAACTCTCCTTTTTGAGAGAGGTGCACCAGGCATGGCCCACATGCAAATCACATTCACCCTGTGTTTAAGACACACTGATCTCCTCCTTCCCCACTCTTTCCTACCCCTAATACAGGTCAGCGAGACTGAGAACCCTGGGGCGGAGGAGCTTGGAAAAGCCTAATGATTAGTTATTTGGATCAGCATCAGAGAGCCAGGGTCAAAGGCCAACTCCCTCACACTGCAACCTCTGAGTCTCTGTTCAGTGCTGCCCTGTCCTTGGTGCTGGGGACAGTCACCAATCAGCTCAGGTCCCTGCTGGCCCATCTCTTCACAATCCAGCAGGGGAGGGAATGGTTGTGTCCAGCTCTGTCGAAGTTGGGAGCAGGGCGAGTTCTGTGCCTGACCTCTTTTTACAGGAGGAAGCTTTAAAGACTGAGCCCCCAGCCCAGAACCAGTGCCATTAAGTGGTGCATACTAATCACCTGAGAAATTTATTGAAATGCAGACTCTGATGATTCAATAGGTATGAGGTGAGCCTGGAAATCCTACATTTCTTACAAGCTCCCAGGTGAAGTTGTAGGTCCCTGGACTACACTTGACTTTGAGTAGAAGGCTCTAAAGCCCTTATTTTACCTCTCTGAGCAGTGATGATTGGATTAATGTCTCCTCTTTGCCCATTAGTGTTAAATATTCCACAGTGCCCAGCACTGTGCCTAACACATTCAATAAATGCCCGTTGGAAGAGTGAATCCACTGCCAATGTGCTCTTATCCATGGGAGCTGGGAATAATACCAAATTGTAGGCAACCTGCTGCCCAGATACACTCCTGCCAGCGTGTACACACACATACACACACCCCATCTAATCTCTGCCAGGCTCTGAGATGCAGGCGATGGCCCTTGACTAGGCCTGCTAGGTGCACAGCTATGGCTGGATCACTTCCTAATCCCACTTCATGAACCTCTTCCTGATGACTCCCAAGGGGGTTCACCCCATGTGGCAGCCAAGATCCTGAACAAAGCTTACCCAGGCTATCTCCCCAGACCACTCCCCCAAGTCACCAGCCAGCATATGAAACCCAGAGAAAGGTTTCTCTTTCTTTCTTTTTAATTAAATCAGCTTTAATTAAAAAACAATAATAATGCAATAAGTCCTAAGTTGTCCAGAGGGCAGGGCAAACATAAAGACCCACTAACTCCCATTTCAGTCAGGAGCCCTGGTGCCCATGTCTCAGAAATTTCCAAGAACTGTCCTCAGGGCCTGGAACAGGGCAGCCTGGTGTCTACCTGGAAAGGGAGCTCTCTCCCAGTAAGAAACGGAGGACAGACAGGTAAGAGAGGGTGGGGAGAAAACTTGTGGGGAAGCAAAGGGATGAACCCAGAGTCTGACCTCTGATGTGTTGGAAAACATGAAAGGTTGACGAAGGAGAGTCTGCGGAGGGAAGAGATCGGCTTGAGAGCGAAGGTCTGTAAGGCTTCCACTTCTCCAGGAGTGGGGTGGGGGCTCACTGGTGGGGTCCAGTTCCGTAACAAGGGACCCAAAGCCAGCGCACTGGGGGGTTCACAAGTGAAGAGAAGAAATTAGGGGCTCACAACTCAGAGAGGACGCTTCGGTCTGGTCTCAAGACGGTGGTGATCTCTCCAGGGACGCGGGACAGAAAACAATCTAAAAGGTGTGCTGAGGCCAAGAGGCCAAGATGGGAGGCTCAGAGGTGCGCTCCGGGCCGACGGCGGGGAGCGGCCCGCGTGGGACAGAGGCTCACAGGTAGCGCTCCAGCCCCGGCGCGAAGCCCGGCTGCCTCAGGTAGGCGTCCCCGGGGCTGAGCGGGCCGAGCGCCGCTGCCGGCCCGCCCAGGGCCAAGAGGGGCTCGGCGGGCAGCGGGCCGGAGCCGGGGCGCGTGGCGGGCAGCCCCAAGCGGTCTGGGGCCTGCGAGTAGAGCGGCGGGGAGGCGGCGGCCGCGCAGGGCGCGAAGGCGGCGTCGGGCGCGGCGCAGCAGGGCGGCTCGGAGGCGCCCAGCCCTGCCAGCTCGGGCTGCAGGCTCACCAGGCTGTCGACGCTGAAGAGGCGCGCGGGCGGCGCGGGGCCGGCGGCAGCGGGGGGCGGCGGCGCGAGCAGCGCGGGGCCCGGCGCGGGCGCGTAGGGCGCGTAGGGGAAGGGGAGCGCCGGCCCCGGCGGCGCGGCCGGGTGCGCGGGCAGCTCGGCGCGCTTGAAGCGCTTGCGGCGCCGCAGGAAGCTGCCGTTGTCGAACATGTCGGCGGCCGCGGGGTCGAGCGTCCAGTAGTTGCCCTTGCCCGGGTTGCCCGGCTCGCGGGGCACCTTGACGAAGCAGTCGTTGAGCGTGAGGTTGTGGCGGATGCTGTTCTGCCATTTGCGCGGGCTGTCGCGGTAGAAGGCGAAGCGCTCGGTGATGAAGCGGTAGATGGAGGCCAGCGTGAGGCGGCGGCCCGGGGCGTGCGCCAGCGCCATGGCGATGAGCGCGATATACGAGTAGGGCGGCTTCCCGCGCTGCAGGGGCCGCCGCCGCCGCCGCCCCGGGCCCGGCGTGGGTGTGGAGTCCGCCTCCCCGCGGCCCGCTGCCGCCTCCTCGGGCTCCCGCCCCGGCTCGGCTCCGGGGAGCGGCGACGGCGGCGGCCCCGACGGCGCGACCGAGGGCAGGGCCGGGAAGCCCGAGAACGCGGCAGGCGGATCCATGTCGCCGCGTCCAGTCATTGGGATGCGGCCCGGGGAGAGCAGGGGCCAATGACCCGCCTTATATGGACACGGCACCCCCACCTCCACCAGGGCAGCTCAGCTCCGACCTTCTCTGCTGGCCAGCGCCTCCCCTCTAATTTCTTTTCCCAGCCCCCTTACTGTTCTCACAGTGTCCCCCCACATACACATTTCACCCCTCCCTCTGTCCCTCTGGGTCAGTTTTTCCCAGAGCCAGCCTCATCCCTTCTCCATCTCCATTGGGTCTGACCCTGGCCCTGGCCCCAGTCCACCGCCCCATCCACTGTCTTTGGTCGACCCCCTTCCCTTTCCACCCCTCCCTCAACCCCCTCTCCTCTGGGTCAATCCCAGCAGCAAATTGAGATCTCCTGGCCTCCTCCCCATTTTGTTACCGGTTGAGCAAGATCTCCTGACCTCCTGCCCATTTTGCTCCTCCCAACAGTCCAGTCCTCTGCATCCTCCTGAGGCATCCATCCCCAGCTGGATGAGATGAGAGCCAGGTTGCCAGCCTTCAGTGTCCTGAGGTAAGGTGGGCAGGCAGAGCCCCACCAACTTTGTCTCAGGGAAAAGATGTTTGGCAACTCCAGACCAGGGTCACCATCTATTCCCTCTGCTACCTCCCCTATCCCATCCTCCCTCCAGGGTGAGGGTGAGCATTCTTTGAAAAAACAAAATGGTGAAAAGTGGTCTAACTGCTTTAAATCAAGCCCCCCGCCCCCCCCCCCAAAAAAACCCCACAGCTTGGAGTTGCTCTTCTGGCTGCTTCCTCTTCACACCCGGGTAGATAGAAAACTGCTCTTCTTCAGAGAGAGAGCACGCGAGCGCGCGCACACAGGGAAGGTGCACAAAGCAGGCTTCTACAGACAGGAGGTCTAAAAGGGCAATTTTCTGACCCAGAAACACCACACTCGCATTCCATAGGGGCTGGAGGGTCTTAGTCTTTTTTTACTGAAAACTTAGTCTGGGAAATAGCCACCCACAGCCACTATACCGAGGGATGCAACCCTGAGTCTATTTTAGGAAACTTCTAAGAAGTGACAGGAGAGACTCAGCCCTGGCTTAGAGGGAAGTAAAGTGTGATGGAGACTTGATTTAAAGTTCCTTGTCCTGAAGACAGGCAAGATCAAGGGACTTGGACAAGGAGCAGGGCTGGGAGTACAATGAGCTAAGTGAGATGCCTAAGGTGCTAAACTTAAGGGGCGTTCACTCTCAGAGTCCTGTAAGTGCAAGGTCAACACTGGAGAGCCAGTACTTCCTTCAGTTTGGACCGGAGATGCCTCACTTCTCCTACCCTAGCCCCAGCCCTGATATAGAGAGCTCCCAGGTACAGATGACCAAGCTACAATAGTCTATAAAATCCAAACTCAAAACCTAAGAGTTCAAAGCACCCCTCAGTCCCAGTCTCAGCTGATAATATCCCAGCCACCATTCCTGAGCACTTTGTATTTGATAAACACTTTATACACATGATTTCACTGAAGTTTGAGCACCTCTGAAAAGCGGGTGCTGTTATTATACCCATTTTGCAAATGAGGAAATTAAGGCTCTGAGTGGCTAAGTGGTTCCGCTGACTTCACAGCGCTCATGGTAAGTGGCAGAGCTGGTATTAAACCTTGACTCCAAAGCACTGGCACTCTCCTCTTCTAAGAATACCATCTTTTTAAGGAGGGGTGAGACTGTAGAAATAATTTTCTCTAGTGTTCCTCTAGCTCCCATAACATCAGCTGCCAAGGCTGATTCCTAGCCTTTCTCCTGACCTCCTGGTCAGTGTGTTCAGATGTCTATGGGGCATCACCAAGTGGATTTCTCAAACCTAGATGTCCTAGATGTCTCACTGTCCAACCCCAGCCACCTCTCCATCCAGCATTTCATATCTCAGTAAATGGACCCCTCCTCCTCCTCCTCCAACCACCACTCTGATCAGTGGACATCATCATCCTCCTTCCCCATTCACTCTCCATACCCAGGCAGTCTCCAAGTCCTGTCAATTCCACATGGATCCCAAATCCATCCCTTCTTCAGTTCTTCTGGCCTAAGTTCAGCCTGCATCTTTCACCAAGCACTTCTGGGCCAGGCCCGTTGCTAGCTTTAAGGGAAAGACAGAGATGGAGAGACAATCTAGTAATGAGATGGACAGTTAACAAGCGATGGGAGAAGTGGACAGAGGGTGCTGTACTGGCAAAGAGGAAGGAGAAGGTGACACTTGGAGATCCAGAGACAATCCTTAACCTCAAAAACAATGAAGAAATCAGCCCTGTTTTTATTTAGACAGGTCCTCAGGACCTCTCCACACACACCCCACCCTGCATTCTCTTGCCCAAGCACAGGCTGTCCCCAACACAAGACATTGCACTCATAGCCGTCAGCTCGCCAAAGGAGAAGGCTAGACAAGCCACCACAGCAGCAGGGAATCTAGTTCCAGGAGCAGAGTGACCTGGGACACATTTTCACTTGAGCCTCAGTTTCCCCACTTGGCAAATGGAAATAGTAATGTTCCCTTTCAGCATTATTATGAGACTGAAATGGGATTATGTGTGAAAGTGTCTGGCCCACATTGGCACTTAGTAAGAGGCGCTTTCTTCCCCTGCTGTACAACTGGCATTTTCAGTATTAAACCAGGAAAGGAAGGAGACAGGCAGGGCTAGAGAAGTGATTTCAGAGCCTGCATATTTTTAAGGAGGGGTGAGACTGTAGAAATAATTTTCTCTTGAGTTCTTCTAGCTCCCATAATGTCAGCTGCCAAAGCTGATTCCTAGCCTTTCTCCTGACTTCCTGATCAGTGTGTCCAGATGTCTATGGGGCATCACCAGGTGCAGCATATGCGGCTTAATCCTGCAGCTAGACTCTGGCACAGAAACAGAGCTGATGAGGTCTCAGCCACTGCCCTTGCCACCTCCCCTTAGGGAGGTGACTCTGAAGCCCTCCCAGAGGCCCCACCACAGACTCTGTCTCACTCTGCCCAGGAATGGGATGGTGGGGAGAAGTAGCTCTTATTACCACATGGCCAACTTTTGGTTTTCTAGTCCATGTGTACTGCCTGAGACATAGTATGTGTTCAACAAATGTCACCAAATGTGCAGTTGGCTATGCTAATCCTAGAAAGGGTGGGGGGCGGGGAGCTGGGCCAAAGGGGTGAGAACCCAGACTTTTCCAATTCTTTGTGCCTGTCTGGCCCCTTCCATTGGGCCTGCTTCCCGGAGCCGGAGCCGAGCAGGCCAGTGTCAGGGGGCGGCCCAAGGGCTAATCCGTGTTTTCAGCGTGGCTGGGCCCTCTTTTCACAGGCCCTGGGCCGGACGTGATGCGGCTGAGCATCCGGGCATAAGATGGCCAGTGAAGGCGGCCCCTTTCTCATGGGCCTGGATTCCAGGCGGCCCAGCGTCTGAGTGGAGCCCCTGGGGCGGGAGGAACACAGTAGCTGCACTGGGCAGTCCTTTGTCTAACCATACTGGGTGGATATTCGGGCTGGCAGGAGGGATTAATGGCCAGGGATTGGCCCTGGGGCCGGCCTTCTCACTGCCCTTTGGAGGCCAAAGGCCCAGGTCAGGGCACACAGTGTTGATGGCTCTCTAGATAGGAGTGGAAATTCCCACCCTCATCCAAAGCTGTTAGCACTAGCCCCCAAGACTCCCTGCCCCCAGCCTCAGCTCTGCAGAGACACCACTAGGCAAGACAGACTTCAAGACAAGGAACGGAGTTGGGAGTGACAGAACTTTACAACTACTCTGCCTAGGAAAGAAGGCTGAGGAGCAAAGCTGAGGAGGGGCCGTGACTGCCCCTCCAGAGCTCTGTGGAGAAAGAACTGTGTTAACTCAATGAGAATCCAAGGGGCCAGCCTGAGAGGCCTCTTAAGACTTCCTGGAATGTTCCTCAATCACCTCTAGTTTGAGACTCTTCCAGAGTTGTGTATTTCTAAAGCCCTCCATCACAGCGTCCATGAATCCCATAGCTCAGAGGTTGCCAAAGGGGCTCAGGAACCAAAGGAAATCCTGAAATACCCCCAACACTATCTCTTGCCACCCACGGGTACTGAGGGCTGCTATGAGGCTTCCCTTCTCTCATCCCCCAAACTAGAGCTGCCCAGGATACGGCTTATTCCTTAGGAGCTTCCAGCCTGGCTGGGGACATCCTGGGACCCCACTCTGGCAAGAACTTTTCTGACCAGGTTGTTCCTGAACTAGGGATGAAAATCCCCAAACCCTAACCGTATCTGCAGGGCCTGACTCCAGAGGGTCTGGGAGCAAGTGCAGGCCTGACTCTGGTGAGAGCATCAGGGAGTAACCAAGAGGAGGATGCTTCTCTTTGTGACTCTTCATTCCTCAAGGTCTTTCACTGAGCAGATTCTAAGGATATGTTCAGGCTGCCCTGGGTGCTGGATCAATGATAGGTCAGGGTGTTCTCTACCTTTACTGTGCTCAGGAGGAAGCTGTCAAGCACACATCCCCATATAAGGTGGTCATCAGTGCATGATGTGGACAGAGTAGGGTCCACAGAAGCACAGAAGAAGGACTTCAATCAGCCTGAGAAAAGGAGATATCCCAGAAGGTAAAGCTGCAGATGGCCAAGTGAGGAAGGCCCCAGGTTGGATTAGGGCCTCACCTCCATCACTGCACTTACCGTTTTATCATCTTTCCGTCTCGTGTCTGTCTCCATCACTAGGATTTTGAATGCAGAGAGGGCACGTACCATGCCTTATTCATCTCCAGATCCCTGGCGCTTAGTATAGTGCCTGGCACAAGTTGATGATCAATAAATATGTATTAGATGGGTGGAAGGCCAATGGCTGGATACCAGGTTGAGAAAACAGCAGGTGCAAAGGTCTGCAGGCGAGAGCATATAGTCCATCTTTGGAAGTGAAAAACTCAGTGTTTTCCTGAGAATTTGTAATGAGTGAAGGTCTCAGAATATTGCCGGGAACATTTCAGAGCTGCGTAACTGTTAGCTGTTGTTTTTGTTGTTTTTACTGTTATTGTTCACTATGGCCAATGTAGAGGGACCAGGACTGGGACAAGGAAGGTAGCCAGTGTCAGACTGGTGATGACTTCATGTGCCAGGCCAAGCAGCTGGGATCTCCTAGAGAAAATAGGAATCCTTTGAAAACTTCCCAGCAGGTAAGTGATGTGATCATTCAGATCACTCAGTCTGCTAGGGAGTGGGCTCGCTAGTGAAGAGTTTAAGGCTAAGGGACCAGGCTCAGTGCCTGTAGCTCAAGCAGCTAAGGTGCCAGCCACATAACACCAGAGCTGGCGGATTCAAATCCAGCCTCGGCCTGACAAACAACAATGACAACTACAACCCAAAAATAGCCCAGTGTTATGGCAGGATCCTATAGTCCCAGATACTTGGGAGTCTGAGGCAAGAGAATCACTTAAGCCCTGGAGTTGGAGGTTGCTGTGAGCTGTAACACCATGGCATTCTACCCAGGGTGACAGCTTGAGGCTCTGTCTCAAAAAAAAAAAAAAAAAAAGAGTAAGGGACCAGATGGAATGAGATGGAAACCAGAGCTACGGCTGTGGGAAGAACATCAACACTTCATTTCCATTCAGTCCAGACCAAGATGGAGGGAGAACCCCCAGCTGGCATCTCCAATGGTGACTTAAACATCCACCTTGTCACACAGTCCAGATACTAGCCATCATCCTCTACTCCTTTCTCTCCCTCTCCAGCCACCTCCAGTCACTACGACCTATCAGTTCTCAGATGTTTCTCTCATATCCATTGTTTTCTGTTGTCTCTCTGCCTCCATCCTTGTTCAGGACAGTATCAGTTTTTCACTGCTGTCTACAGTAGCCTCCTGGCTGGTCTCCCTGCCTCCTGCTCCAATCCTTTCTCTACTCAGCAGCTAGAGTGAGGCCTCATCCATGGCCCTAACTTGAACACCTCCAGTGAACACTCCCCATCTCTCTAAGGAGTCACCAAATCATTAGCCCAGCTGGCAGGTGCCACACGACTGGCTGTGAACCCCTGCTGTCTCACTTCTCACCAGTCTCCCTGTGACACACACATATAACTGGGCCAAATGAAATGACTTTCAGCCCAAGTCCCCTCCCATTCAGAGCCTTTGCTAATCAAAATCAGTAGAACCCAAATGACCAGCTTTAGGTACAAACATGGTCTCACACTTATTTTTCCAACCAGCCTCTCCATCTCTTAAGACCCTTATTGGTAGCAAGTCCCATCTTTGCCTCTGAAAAACTCCATCTCTACATTGTCAAACAAATCAACAACAATGGAAAAACTCTTAAGTATTTTCCCATCCAAAAGCAGAGAGGGAACTAATTACTTCCCCCACTGATTCCTCCTCCAGGACATCCTTCTCTTCCCTGAACTGCCTGGGGCATTCCTGTCTGTCCCTTTGAGAAATTGGCATGGAAGATAACCATTTTATCTTCTAGAAAGTATTTCCCCGTTTCTCCTTCCTTGCTCCTTCTCCAGCCAAAAGGCCTGCAAATACCTCTGGCCAGATCACACCCAGAGAGGATGGATCACATGCTTCATGTGTACCTCCCTCAGCACAAAGGGAGCAGTTCATCCTGGGATCCTGGGACAGGCTGCAGAGCTGTACAGTTCAGCAAGCATTCGTTGAGTGCCTGACTGACTTCCTTGCTGAATGAATGAGTGAATGAGCAAATGACCACACCTGCCTAGAAAGATCTTTGTGCCTTGTTTCCAGCTAGGAATCTGCCTCCTGCTGTCCCTGCCTCCCTGCCTGGCTTTTTGGCCCTGGGCTGAGACACACCCCCACCCCAACCCAAGTGACCCTTCTCTCAGCAGGGTCTAGGCTCGGACACTGTTGGCTCAGCCCTGAGGGTCCAATTCCAGCCGCTCCTAAACCACACACAAGGCATCTGAAGTATGTTCCGTGTCATTTCAGGCTGTCAGCGTTCTGACATCTCCCTCGGCTCTGCACCCTAGGCAATCTCAGCACTCTCAGGACCTCCCTGATTCTCATTTCCAGGGGAGCCAAAGGGGAATGGTGCTGTCAGCAAGGCTGGCTGAGCCAAGGGAACCCAGGCTGGAGAACACCTGTGTGCTGTGTGATCTGGGGCAAGTTGGGCACATGAGTCCCTAGTGCCTGAAGGACTCTGAGATGATGCAGGCCAGTGATTCCTGGCTAAAAGCATCTGGAAACCATGTGGCACCCAGTGCTGTCTATAAACTGTGTATTCCATGTGTCCGACACACACAGAATGGATGTTTTTCAAATGGATGTAGATGCTGCTATGATTGATAAATACAACCACATTTAAAAGCTTTGCAGTCATTTTTATTTTCGTCATGGTTTTTAATCCACCAATGGATATTAAAAGCATAACCATTATCACGTGGGGCAGCTGAGAGGTGTTTATTTAATCCCCATTCTTAAATTACTGCTGGAGTCCAATGTGCCTTCTTTATGGTTGTGGACATTGAAGTTCAGAAAGGAGAGAGACTTACCTGATGTCCCAAGTGAGTTAGGGTAAAGCCAGAAGTGGACTCTGGCTGCCCTACTCCTCTGCACCTAGCCCCTTCCTCTCTGCATTGACTCAGCAGTATTTATTCAGCACCTGATTTGTGGCAGACTTTATGCTAGGTACCAGGAAGCCAAAAATGAAGACCAAGGGTCCTCATGTCAGGGGAGGGCTGTGGTTATACAAGGAGAGACTTTATTTTTTTTTTTAATATTAGAGATCTAGATTTTATTAGATCCATAAAAACAATTTTAAAAAGCAGTCATAATATAAAATAGCAGCTCCCAGTAACTTCAAGTTTCATCTTCAGAAGTTGACTCAATTCAGTTTGCCTCATTCTTGGAAGCCTCGTCAAAATTCTCCACAAGATCTGGAACTTCATCATCATCATCCTCTCCAGTAGCAAGTGGTGCTTTTCCATCCACAGATTGTTTAGGCAGAGCTTCAGCCAGCTCCTCAAGCTTGTCAGACTGTCTGCACCACGCTGGTTTAAGATGCTGGGTAGCATTTCGGTCAGCTGCTTGGTCTCAGCATGGCCTGTAATGGTGAAAGTGTTTGCTGCCAGAGATGCCTGAACTTTAGGGTTGTTAAAGTGGATCACTGTTCCTTGGTTTGTAAACATATTCACCTCTTCAATACCAGAGATATTGTTTACCCCTAACTTCTTTAAGGAGAATTGAAGTTTGTTATCATCTGCTGTAGCTGTTCTATGAACCACCTTCTTCTTCCTGCGAGCAGTTCCTTTCCCACCAATGCACACTTGTGCCTGTAGTTTGGCAAGTTTCTCTTGGTTCGTGATAGTTTCTTTCATCTTGTCAGAGTGTAAAGGGGGCCGCGTGGGGGACTAGGGTTGGTGCTCAGGGGGTCTCGGGTGGACCAGCTGAGTTTAAGCGCACACACGCGGAGACGCAAGATGGCAAGACTTTATTTTTTTTTGAGACAGTCTCACTTTGTCACACTGGATAGAGTACCATGGTGTCACAGCTCACAGCAACCTCAAACTCTTGGGCTCATGTAATTATCTTGCCTGAGCTTCCCAAGTAGCTGGGACTACAGGTGCCCGCCAGAACACCCATCTAGTTTTTTAATTGTTTTTGTTGTTTTTTTTTTTTTTGAAACAGAATCTCATTTTGTCACCCTCAGTAGAGTGCTGTGGCGTCGCAGCTCACAGCAACCTCCAGCTCTTGGGCTTAGGTGATTCTCTCAGCCTCCTAAGTAGCTGGGACTATAGGCACCTGCCACAACACCCGGCTGTTTTTTGTTGCAGTTTGGCCAGTGCCAGGTTTGAACCCGCCACCCTCGGTATATGGGGCCGGCGCCCCCACTGAGCCACAGGCATCCCCCAGTTTTTTAATTTTTAGTAGAAATGGGGTCTTGCTCTTGCTCAGTCTGGTCTTGAACTCTTTTATTCTTTTTTGAGACAGAGTCTCACTGTGTCGCCCTTGGTAGAGTGCTGTGGTATCACAGCTCACAGCAACCTCAAACTCTTGGGCTTAAGTGGCTCTCTAGCCTCAGCCTCCCAAGTAGCTGGGACTACAGGTGCCCTCTAGAACACCTGGCTGTTTTTTTGTTACTGTCGTTGTTTAGCAAGCCCTGACTGCGTTCGAACCCACCTGCCTTGGTGCATGTGGCCAGCTCCCTAACCACTGAGCAACGGGCACCGAGTCTGGTCTTAAACTCTAGAGCTCAAGTAATCCACCCACCCAGCCTCCCAGAGTCCTAGGATACAGGCATGAGCCACCACACCTGGCCCACAGAGAGACATCTAACAAAGACTATACCCTGGCTTGGTGCCTATGGCTCAAGTGGCTAAGGAGCCAGCCACATACACCTGAGCTGGCAGGTTCAAATCCAGCATGGGCCCGCTAAACAACAATGACAGCTGCAATCAAAAAGTAGCCAGGTGTTGTGGCAGATGCCTGTAGTCTCAGCTACCTGGGAGGCAGAGGCAGGAGAATCTCTTGAGCCCAGGAGTTAGAGATTACTATGAGCTGTGATGCCACAGCACTCTACCCAGGGCAATAGCTTGAGGCTGTGTCTCAAAAAAAAAGACTATACTCTGTTAAAAGGAGCCACTGGGGCGGCGCCTTTAGTTCAAAGGAGTAGGGCGCTGGCCCCATATGCTGGAGGTGGTGGGTTCAAGCCCAGCCCTGGCCAAAAAAAAACTGCAAAAAAAAAAAGGACCACTGAAGGACTTGAATCAAATTGGTATAAGCATGCTGTAGTGTAATAACTCTGCTCACACCTGTCTGTCTTCTACACTTGGCTCTCAGCCTGAGGGCAAAGCCTAGAACTCATGATCTTGTGGATCCAAAACGGGGATCAATGAAGAGGAGGAGGAGAAAGAAGGCGAGGAGTGGCTGGAAAAGACTGGAATTTCACAGTGGAAAGTTCTGGCTCCCATCGGAGACGTGTCCTAAACAGGGAGCAGGTAATGACACTTAGTGAGATATCATCCAGCTAGGTGACCTGGGACAGTCGTCTTGATTGTCATGAGCCTCAGTTTCTTCTTTAGAAAATTAGGAGACGATGTTCTCATTTTATTTTAGAGAATTAGGAGAGGATGTTCTCATTCTTTAGCAATATTCACCTCCCACAAAATGTTAAGTCTCTGTCACCTTGGTAGAGCTCCATGGTGGGAGATGAATGGGTGGGGGGCTTAAGAAGGGGAGAAGAAGGAGACTCAGGTAGGTAGAAAGACAAAAACTGGTGTGCTGGAGCTAACTCCACAGTCATGAGACTGTGTGCATCCCATCCCCGTTCTGCCTGTGGTGACATCACGTTGGTAATTGAAATCGGCCACAGTGGGAGTATTTATACCATAGAAATTGGCAAATGCTACAAATCAGGGTGCCCCCCACCAAAGACCACCAGTCTTTGATTCACCAGCCCACCAGTTGGCAAGACTCCAATGACCAGACTACACGGAGACTTCCCATCTGGCGCAGGCAGGAGGCTCCAGCAGCGGAAGGCCCAGAGGGCAGGGCCACTGGGACCCTTAGGCTCACACTCAGGAAGCAGTAGGCTGGAGCCTCACACAACTTCTCTAATCCTTTCAGTAGCTCAATGAGTTAGATCTACTCCCCCACCCCCACATTTTATCCTGAGTTCTAAGGGAGACACGATCTGATCCAGTAATTCCCCTTCTAGGAATTCATCTTGAAGGATGTGCTCAATGATGCATGTTCAGGGGTGGTCATCACTGTGTTATTTATAATGGAGAAAAGATTGAGCCTAATATCCTAGAGTAAGGTTGGATCAATTCCTGGGAACATTAGGCAAACATTAAAAGAAATATTTTTGAGGAATTTTTAATGACATGAAGAAATGTTCATTATATAACGTTAAATATGAAAAATAGGGTATAAAAGTTATAGGGCATCGTTCTAAGGTGTGTGTGTGCATGTGTGTGTACAAAGGATAAAGCATAGGAAGAAAATGCACCAGAAGATCGACAGTTTTCTCTCTAGGACTTGGGGTAATTTTTATTTTTTCTTTATTCTTTTTAGGAATTAAAACTATGAACATTATTCACCAAGTTGTGCTTTTGTGACAGGCACTTTGATATATGTGTGTGTGTGCATATTATGAATATGTGTGTATGTGTTCATACTTCAACACAAAGTTTTAAAAATTTATATGTATTTAATACACCAGAAACCAATAACAGAGGTTGCCTCCAAGGAAGAGAACTGCATGGTTATGAAACAGGGGTGAGGGAGAGTTTAGCTCTGTACTACTTGCTTTTGAATTTGGAATTACATGAGTAATTCAAAAATGATGTGATTAAATTTTCAAAAATATAAACGATAAGCATGCATGAATTCTTTTTTTTTTTTTTTTTTTTGAGACAGAGCCTCAAGTTGTTACCTTGGGTAGAGTGCCGTGGCATCACAGGTCACAGCAAACTCCAGCTCCTGGCTCACGCGATTCTCCTGCCTCTGCCTCCCAAGTAGCTGGGACTGCAGGCGCCCGCCATAACGCCCGGCTATTTTTTCGTTGTAGCCATCATTGTTGTTTCGTGGCCAGGCGGGATTGGAACCCACCAGCTCAGCTGTATGTGGCTGGTGCCTTAGCTGCTTGAGCCACAGGCACCAAACCATGAATTCTTTAAATAGAAAAAAATGTTGGCCAGGCCTGATGGCTCACACCTGTAATCCTAGCACTCTGGGAGGCGAAGGTAGGTGGATCATCTGAGCTCAGGAGTTCCAGACCAGAATGAGCCAGCTAGCTGGGTGGTGTTGTGGGATCCATTCCACCAAGCTGAGGCAGGAGGATCGCTTGAGCCCAAAAGTTTGAAGTTGCTGTGAGCTGTGATGTCACAGCACTCTACTGAGGGTAACGAAGTAAGACTGTCTCAAAAAAGAAAGGAAGGAAGGGAGGGAAGGAGGGAAGGAAGGAAGGAAAAGAAAGAGAAAGAGAGAAAAAAAAAGAAAAGTCAATTTTAAAAACTATCCCCAATTTACAGATGAGAGAAAGGAGTTTCATTTGAGTGGAGGGAGCTGCCTCCCTGTTAGAAGATGGTTCCAACTCCAGTGGACATAAGCAATGGAAATATTTGGGGCTTTGAGTTTGCAGAGTACTGCTTCCCTATAAAGTCATTACCATGATAGATGCAGAAACTGAAAACAGCCGTATATTTAGAATGTGCCTCCCTCACCCCAAGACACCTACAGTCCTGGCTCCTTGCCTGGCACTTCTCTCACCACCCCACCAGGCCACCAAACATAATCTCTACAATAGTTTGTTAAGGCAGGGATCCCCTAAACTGTTCCTGCAAGGCCCAGAGAGGGCAGTCATTCACTCCAAAAACCCCTTCTGGCCAGAGATGGCCCAAAATACTGGAACCTAGGAAAGAGTTCAGAGCACTGGGTGGGAAGAAGGAAGGGCTGTCAGGAGGCAGGAAGCAGCATCTGGAACAGTTTGTGCCTTTGGAGGAGGCGTGCAGTCATTAGTGAGGCCTCAGCATGTTTGGGGGCAATAACTGCGTATTTTCTCCGGGGTGCATGGTGACTCGCCTTTGCTCGGAATGTAATGAATATGTTTCTGAAAAGGAAGGGGATGTCTACGCTCCTCCCAGGCCTGCCTGAGCTGCTGTTCTGCTCTCTGGCTGGCATTTGGCTGGCCTGCCATCCTAGACTTAGTCAGATAGCCCTAGGACCAGCCACTGGATGTGACTATGCGCCTGGCTTTCCTGATAGGGCCAAGGACTATCAGGGTAGCCTGATGGGGAAAGAATCATCCTTCCAGTGCTCTTCTGTGGTCAAGAGTCACTTCTGTCATCTCCACTCAAAGATGCCACCCAACAGATTTTCTAAGCTTAAAAAATGGAGGGACTTGTGTTTGTTTGTTTTCTTTTCTCCCAGAAGTTTCATGAGTGAAACATAGAAATAAAAAGAGTGCAGATGAATCTACAGCCTCATCTTTTGTGTCCCTTCCCCTCCTGCCCCAGGCTTCTGCCTTCTCTCGTTCTCCTTTGGGCCCTTACAAAGGCAGGTTCTGCTTGGAATACCCTTCTCTCTGCACTCCCCCATCTGAAAAACATGGTGCATGTCACCTCCTCCAGAAAGCCTTCCAAGCAAGGATAAGTCTCCTCGTCTAACTTCCTCACAGCTCTTATGCCTCGCTCTGTCACAGCCCATCATCTTACAACTAAGGAAACTGAGGCTTGGAGAGGGAAGGGAGAAGGTGTTATCAGGAATTGCTGGTAGCAAATGGCAGAATACCAGCTCCAACTTAGTTAGAAAAAACAAGACAGGGGGTGAAATCAGGGTGAAGATGAAACTGCACTTAAGGATGTCTGAAACCAAGTACTCAAAAATTATCTTCATGTCAACTTCGCTTTCACAGACCACTTTCTTCATAAGGTTGGGGACCTGACTGTTGCAGCTCCATACTGCCCTCCTTACCATTCTGCAAATGGGAATCAAATAGCTGCAGTTGGAAAAAAGCCCCAGAGAAGGACTTTGAGTGGTACAATTTGGGACCCACCCCCATCCCTGGACAAGTCATGGTGGAGGATGGCAGCTCCTAACTAGAGACGAGGCATCATAGCTACAACCCTTGCAGAAAATCACTGTGAGCTGGGCTGCCTGATTTCACTAATTCCTCTAGAGTTACTCAGCCCATATTAGATATTTTCATCCCCAATCATCTTACAGCAACTCTCTTAGGAGGATATCATTACTTTCATTTTATAAATGAGAAAACTAAAGTTTGAGAAGCACAAGTAGTTGGCCCAAAGTCCCAGAGGGTTATGAGGACCAACTCCACTTAAACCCAGTTTCCTCTGTGTACAAATGAAGAGGACAACCCCAGGAGGACAGGGACTTGCCTGAAGTCACAGAGTAGGTAGTAGAGTAATATGGAGCTGGAAGTCATATAAGCATTAAGTCACATTATACATGCATTATGGGAACATAATAGGCATCTTTGGAATATCTCCTGTGCTCATGACAGCTTCCCTTCTCTCAGAGAAGCCCACCCACACCAATCCATGGAACTATAAGAGATGACTCCCAGAGAAGTGGCCTGGCAGCCACTTGTACACTATATAAGCCCATCCCCTACCCAGAGCTGATTGGGCTAGGGTTGGAACTGATTCTGCTCATTCATCTGGTTCTGTTGGGCCAATCGCCCTCTCTCTTAAGAATTTGGAGATTCCAGGTGGCGCCTGTGGCTCAGTGGGTAGGGCGCCGGCCCCATATGCCGAGGGTGGCGGGTTCAAGCCCGACCCCGGCCAAACAGCAACAAAAAAAAATAGCCGGGCATTGTGGTGGACGCTTGTAGTCCCAGCTACTCAGGAGGCTGAGGCAGGAGAATCGCCTAAGCCCAGGAGTTGGAGGTTGTTGTGAGCTGTGTGAGGCCACGGCACTCTACTGAGGGCGATAAAGTGAGACTCTATCTCTACAAAAAAAAAAATAATAATAAATAAATAAATAAAAACTGTAATTGATTAAAAAAAAAAAGAATTTGGAGATTCCTCTTACATGGCTAGACCTGTCAGGTGCTGTGAATGGCTGTGTTTTCCCCATCTGATCTGACTGGCAGAGAAGGAAAAGAGGGCAGAGGCAGGGAGATCCTCCAGCCCCTGGGTTCCTGAGAGCTTTCCTAAGCCTGGGTCCAGTCCTTTCTGCATTAGGTTCCTTTAGAGTCCCAGTTCCCTTCTAACTGCTTCCCCTTTTTATGTTTTGATTCTAGTGGATTTCTTGCTGTGAATTAGCATCCTAATACAGCCTGCAGCAAAGTACTCGCACTGAAAAGGGTGGTGAGGCATAAAATCACATGGGTCCTTTAGCCATTTGAGTGATCGGAGGAGGAGGCTAGTGTGAGCCCGACTCATTGGGAAGGATTCTCTGGAGCAACCAGGACTGCTCTGTCTTTGAAGGATGAGACGGTTGAAGCAGGGAGAGAAGAGGTAGGAGGGCCGCTCGGGGAACCCTTCGGCCGATCTGAAGGAGCTGAATGTACAGCCCAACAGGGAGGAAAGACAGATCTTCTGGCCTCCTTGGAGATCATCCCAAGCTGTCAGGTGGGCTGAGGGAGGGATTGGGATTGGGAGGGATTAACTCCTGGGAAGGTTTCTTGCGGCTGGTTACAAACCATACCACTACAAAGCAATTATGGCTCCACACTATGCTGTAGCCTGACATTAGGCGGTTTGCCATTCCTGACCCTACTGCACACTCTCCCACTGGTGTGCCTGTGTTGGTGCAGTCCCGTCTGCCTAGAAGCACTTCCATCCTGTCTCAGCCCAGCTGAAAGGCTGCCTTATCCCTAAAGCCCTATCCCTATCCACCCTGCCTCGATTCCTGAGGAAACCAAGCTCTCTTTCTGCAGCTTCCCACTTGGACCCCCGACTGTACTTTATGCCATATCACCTGTGCATGTGCTTGTTTCTTCCACCAGGAGGAGGAGGCCAGGATCCACACTGGACTCATCTGCTGCTCTGGGGCCCCGTACTGGGCCTGGCCACAGGTAGGTGAAAATTTGCTAACTGCCCTAGTGTATCCGCTGTCCAAATTAACCTTGGGAAGAAGGTTGTTTGCTGCCTCCTTATCAACCCACCCCCACTTACCAATCAACAAAGAGAAAGAGATCTGCAGGGCCAGGAGTACATCCTCCTAGGGGGGTTGGTGGAGTTAGGGGCTGTGTGCAGCTCTGCATGTGTGTTGCATGTATGTATGTGCATGTACAGGTATGTGTAGGGAGCTCTGTCTACGACCTAGAGCCAAGTCATGGGGGGCACCGCAGGGTCAGCTGTGTCAGCCACCTGTGCCCCAGTGCTTCATTCCAGCCACAGGACCCTTTAGGCCAACAGGCATCAGGCCTGGAGGTCGATAGGAGATACAGTACACAGCGCCAAAGCCAAGCACACAGAGGCACAGAGGAGATCAGTATAGTCTTCCAGCCAGTGATGCCCCAAACAGCCCGGTTAATGTTGAGCTGCAGTTTTTCCTTCAGGTTCTCCTGCTCCTCTTCTTCAAGCAGGACCAGGAGAGAATGGAGTGGCCGGGCGAAGGGAGACTGGATGGTATAAGGTTTGACAAAGAAGAAAGGTGCAGAAAACGAGCTAGCCCTTACCAAGTACCTACAGGTTATCTTCCTTAACTTATAGATAAGGAAGCAAGAGCTCTTGCCCCAGGGCATGTGGCTTGAAAGTGGTGGGGTGGGAACTTGATGACCGCCCTCTGCCTGGAGTTCCATTGCCCTTGAAGGGTCAGAGGAGGTGACCTGAGCCTCCCCAGCACTCTTCCCTCCCAAAGCTTTGCCGCTTCAAACCCTCATCACCTTACATTCCAATCCTCACAAACAGCTGTCCAGAGTGA
This sequence comes from Nycticebus coucang, assembly GCF_027406575.1. Taxonomy (NCBI): domain Eukaryota; kingdom Metazoa; phylum Chordata; class Mammalia; order Primates; family Lorisidae; genus Nycticebus; species Nycticebus coucang. The sequence continues at coordinate 43,678,352 of NC_069801.1, read as the reverse complement.
CTCATGCCCCAATCCCTGGCACAGTCAGACAGACCACTGCCATTACACCTGGGACTTTCCCAACCAGCATTTACCAGAGGTGCAGGTGCTCAGTCCTGTAGGTAGCAGCTTCTGCCGTCAGAACGTACATTCCATGAGGCCCGGAGCTCAATTTTCTTCACTGCTCTGTCCCTTTTGGGTCATTCATGAACAAATGTTTTCTGCCCACTAAGTGACAGGCACTATGCTAAACGTTTGGAATACAAGAAAAAACAGACAAAACTCAGGGCTCCCGGACCTTAATTCCTAGTGGAGAGAGAGATGTTAAACAAAAGAAATAGGCAAGTCTTATAATGTGTTGTCTCGGAAGGTCTTAAGCAGCGCAAAGTAAAGGAGGAGAACAGAGAAAGTGGGAGTCTGATTTTATGTAGGGAGGTCAGGAAGGGAGCCACGTGGATACCAGAGTAAAAGGCATTCCAGGCAGTGGCAACAGCTAGCATGAAGGTGCAGAGGCAGGACGGTCTCCAGCATTTTCCAAGAAGAGCTAGGAGGCCAGTGAGGGTGGAGCAGAGTGAGAGGCAGGGCATGAGAGCCCTGCAGGGCACTGTGAGGGTTTTGCCTGACTCCGATTTCAGAAGCCACTAGACTGCAGTGTTTTTCAACCTTTCTTATGTCCTGGCACGCTTGAACCTATGGTTAAACTTCCACGGCACGCTTAAATTATGTTGATCCAAAAAAAGAGTCAAAAGAAGAATTACTTATTGTGCTTTGAACGTCTTTTGAAAATTATTTATTTATTAATTTTATATTTTATTTTATTTTATTGAGACAGAGTCTTACTCTGTCACCCTCAGTAGAGTGCTGTGCAGTCATAGCTCACACCAACCTCAAACTCTTTGGGCTTAAGTGATCCTCTTGACTCAGCCTCCTGAGTAGCTGGAACTACAGGTGCCTGCCACAATGCCTAGCTAGTTTTTTTTCTATTTTTAGTAGAAATGGGGTCTCACTCTTGCTTAGGCTCATCTCAAACTCCTGAGCTCAGGAGATCTACCGACCTCGGCCTCACTAGGATCACAGTTGTGAGCCACTGTTCCTGGCCATTGCAAATAATTTAATTGATGATCTTTTTTTTTTTTTTTTGTAGAGACAGAGTCTCACCTTATCGCCCTCAGTAGAGTTCCATGGCATCACACAGCTCACAGCAACCTCCAACTCTTGGGCTTAGGCGATTCTCCTGCCTCAGCCTCCCGAGCAGCTGGGACCACAGGCGCCCACCACAACGCCCGGCTATTTTTTTGTTGCAGTTTGGCCGGGGCTGGGTTTGAACCCACCACCCTTGGCATATGGGGCCGGCGCCCTACCTGCCGAGCCACAGGCGCCGCCTTAATTGATGATCTTTAAAATTTTTTGCAGCACACCTAAGATCCTCTCAGGACACCAGATGAAAATTACTGCCAGATGAGTAGTGTTACCTGATTTAGATTTTAAAAGGATCACTCTGCCTACTGTGTTAAGAACTTATAGTCTCTGACACAGAAGTTAGAAAAGCAAACCAAGAGGAAAATTCCAGACTGGTTTTTTTGTTTGTTTGTTTGTTTGTTTGTTTGTTTTTAAGAGGCAGAATCTTACTGTGCTGCCCACACTGTTCACAAACTTCTGGGCTCAAGCAATCCTCTTGCCTCGGCCATACCAGCACCTGAGATTACAGGTGTGCACCATCTCACCTGGCAGCAGTTCTACCTTGCACCCTAGTGATCTGAGTCCAGTTAGAACCAACTGAAAGGGAACAGATTGCTGCTGAGCACAGCATGACTCTTTTTGTTGTCCTTTATCTTAGTATATGTTCTGGGAGATCAGAACTCCTTGTCGTGGGAGATGTGCAGATCAGAACTGGGCAGCCTTAGAAAAAACTGTAAGCTGTGGCCTTCTATAGCTAAGAGCAGCCTGTGTGTCCCCAAACCTCCCCTCCTGGCCTTTAGCTCAGATATTGCAAGTAGGCTCAGAGAGGTTCCTGTCTCCTCCTAAAAGACCGCCATCTGACCTTCAAGGATATTGGGTCTTCTTGGTATATTTTGTCTATTGCCCTTAGGTAGTACCAATGACAAAGGGGACCCAACAAGCAGGCCTGCCAGGAAACGTTGGCTGAGGAGTACCTGGAGCAATATTTGGCTGAGGCTAGGAGGCTATCCAGGGTGGCAGGCACTCCGTGGGCAGCCTTGGATTCCAGGGAGCCAAGGCCAATGCAGGCCAGGAATTCCTTGCCTTAATTTTTGCCTCTAATTCCTCCCAGAAATGAGGCATATCCGTCTTCAAACTCCCCGGTTTTTATGAGGCGATTATGGTGATTACTATAAATCTCCCGTGTGTTATTTTCAAAGGGACAATTAAGTAGAGGAACTAAGCACCATTTTCATTTCTAATTAAGTGATTAGGGTTTGTTTGGCAAATTCCAACATCTGTGGCTAGAGCTGGAGTTGGGCAATTCACAGCCTCCACACAGTAAGCATTCAGCACCTCCCTTCTGGCCTGGCTTCTTGTAGCCTGACAGAATTAGAAAGAATCCTTTCACTATACAGATGAGGAAACTGAGAGACCAAACTGACTCACCAATACTACACCTCAATAGAGCTGGATTCTGCCTCCTAGAGCAGAACTCCAGTCATCACACCATGCTTTCTTTCTTTTTTTTTTTTTTTTGGAGACAGAATCTCACTATGTTGTCCTTGGTAGATTGCCATGGTGTCATAGCTCACAGCAACCTCAAACTCTTGGGCTTAAGCAATTCTCTTGCTTCAGCCTCCCAAGTAGCTGGGAATACAGATGCCTGCCAAAACACCCAGCTATTTTTTTGTTGTAGTTGTCATTGTTGTTCAGCAGGCCCAGGCTGGGTTCAAACCCCCCAGCCTCAGTGTATGTGGCTGACGCTCTAACCACTGAGCTATGGGCACACTGAGCCCACACCATGTTTTCTATCTAAAGGAGCTACTTCTTCTTCTTCTTTTTTTTTTTTTTTTGAGACAGTCTTACTCTGTGCCTTGGGTAGAGTGCGGTAGCATCATAGCTCACAGCAACCTCAAATTCTTGGGCTTACACCATCCTTTTGCTTCAGCTTCCTAAGTAGCTGGGACTACAGGCACTCACCACAATGCCCAGCTAGTTTTTCTATTTGTAGTAGAATCAGGGTGTCACTCTTGCTCAGGCTGGTCTTGAACTCCTGAGCTCAAGCAATCACAGGCCTCAGCCACCATGCCCGCCCCTTCTCTTGAGGTCTTTCTTAAATGATTGTTAAGGATAAAGAGCAAGGTAACCTCAGTAGACAAGATATTACAACAAATTTCAGAACAATAGGGAGAGGGGAGGAAGATAGGAGATGGGGGTCATGATGTATGGCACACCTTTTAGGGATGGGACACAATTGTAAAAGGTACTTTATCTAACAAATGCAATCAGTGTGACCTAATTCTTTGTACCCTCAATGAATCCCAAACAATAAAAAAAAATTTACAGAGTAGCGCCTGTGGCTCAGTGAGTAGGGCACCAGCCCCATATACCAAGGATGGCGGGTTCGAACCCAGCCCTGGCCAAACTACAATAATAACAACAAAAAAAATAGCCGGTCTTTTGTGGCAGGCGCCTGTAGTCCCAGCTACTCAGGAGGCTGAGGCAAGAAAATCGCCTAAGCCCAGGAGCTGGAGGTTGCTGTGAGATGTGACGCCACAGCACTCTACCCGGGGCAACAAACTGAGACTCTGTCTCTAAAAAAAAGAATTACAAAAAATTTCAGGACAATAGAAAGCAAAGGAAGGAATGGCAACTGATGCTGTAGGGCAGAGAAAGCCTGGGCGTAAGTGTGCAGAGGGGACAACACAGCCGAGGAAGGAGGCAGCCTGCCTTGGCAGAACCAGGGGACAGAGAGCTAGAAACGGGGTTAGTTCAAAGTCTCTCCCCAGCCCTGTACTGAGACAGTGGGTCCACTCTCCGGGGGGGAGATCAGGGGATTTCTGGAGAAATCTAATGTCCCCAGGAGAGCTTCCTGCTCTGGCCTTGGGTGGGAGTGCAGGGAGGAAGTCCTCTGCTCTAGCGACTCAATGCCCAGTCAACCTAAAGCATGCCAGCCAGTCAATGAGCTTTTCAGTTCATTCTTCAATATGAATAGACAAAGATTACCATTTGAGGAAAGCCTCCAAACTGAGAGACAAATAAAATGGCCTCAGAGGAAATAGAAATCACGCAAGAAACAGCAAAAGACAAAAACAAGTTTTTTTACACTCTGTTAATACTCCCGAGAGCATTAATACCATTAATACTCAAGGAGTATTGTAGCCATCAAATAAAAACTGGATAGTATGAAGAACAAAGAAACAGAGAACAAGAGAGAGTTCCTGAAAATTCAAAAAATATATATGCTTTAAAATTTAACAGATGTTTTAAAGTTAGGGAAATTTCTCAAAAAGTGAAATAAAAAGATAAAGATGTAGAAAATATGACCGAAAATATAAGAGACATAAAGAATCATTCCAGGAAGTAAAAAATCCAACAATTGGAAATTCCAGATAAAACAGATTAAAATGGAGAAGAGGAATTGCAGTCAGTGTAACCTGGCTTATTGTACCCTCAATGAATCCCCAACAACAAAAAAAAAAAAATGGAGAAGAGGAATTATTTAAAAGTTACATTAAAAAATTCCTGTAAACAAAGTTCATAAAGCTTTTGTATTAAAGGAGCTACGTGCCCCCCAAATGAATTTAACAATGATCCATGTTCAGGTACAACATCCTGACAGTTTTAAACATAGGGCCAAAGATATCTAAAGGTTCTAGAGGGGACAGGCCAATGGCTCATACTTGTAATCCTAGCACTCTAGGAGGCCAAGGTGTGTGGATTGCTTGAGCTTGGGAGTTCAAGACCAGACTGAGCAAGATCAAGACTCTGTCTCTACTAAAAATAGAAAAACCAGCCAAGCACTGTCGTGGGCACCTATAGTCCCAACTACTCAGGAGGCTGAGGTAGTAGGATCACCTGAGCCCGAGAGTTTGAGGTTGCTATGAGCTATGACGCAATTCTAATGAGGGTAACTGAGTGAGACTTTGACTTGAAAAAATTTTTTTAAAGTTTCTGGAAGGGAGACAAATGATAATAGAGAAAAAAGTCACAAAGGAATGAGAATCAGAATGACTTCAGAAGTATCAGCAACTAACAGTGGGTGCTAGAAGATAATGGAGAAATGTTTCAAAATGCTGAGAGAACTTAGTTTTCAATCCAGTATTCTCTATAAGCTGAACTATCAATTATAAGACTATAATAAAGACATATGAGGCCAGGTGCGGTGGCTCACTCCTGTAATCCTAGCACTCTGGGAGGCCAAGCACGGGTGGATTGCCTGAGCTCACAGGTTCCAGACCAGCCTGAGCCAGAGTGAGACCCTGCCTCTAAAAATAGCTGGGCGTTGTGGCAGGCTCCTGTAGTCCCAGCTACTCGGGAGGCTGAGGCAAGAGAATCGCTTAAGCCCAAAAATTTGACGTTGCTGTGAGCTACAACACTATGGCTCTCTACCAGGGGCAACAAAGTGAAACTCTGTCTCAAAAAAAAAAAAAAAGGCTCCGCGCCTGTGGCTCAAGCGACTAAGGCGCCAGCCACATACACCTGCACCTGAGCTGGTGGGTTCGAATCCAGCCTGGGCCCACCAAACAACAATGACAGCTGCAACCAAAAAATAGCCAGGCATTGTGGTGGGCGCCTATAGTCCCAGCTACTTGGGAGGCAGAGGCAAGAGAATCGCTTGAGCCCACGAGTTGGAGGTTGCTATGAGCTGTGATGCCACAGCCCTCTACCCAGGGCAACACCTTGAGGCTCTGTCTCAAAAAAAAAAAAAAAAGGAAAGGATAATTTAAACATTCTCTGCCTTGACAATGCAAAAGTAAAACTACCAATGACAAAAACTGGAGAAGAGATGGGAGCTGAGAGGTGAGGAAAGGACCTCTGTATTCCTATCTCACGAAGCAAGAGTAAAAAATAAAGCCCTTTGGCGCCTGTCGCTCAGTGAGTAGGGCGCTGGCCCCATATGCCGAGGGTGGCGGGTTCGGAACCAGCCCCGGCCAAACTGCAACAGAAAAATAGCCCGGCGTTGTGGCGCGCGCCTGTAGCCCCAGCTGCTCGGGAGGCTGAGGCAAGAGAATCGCTTAAGCCCAAGAGTTAGAGGTTGCTGTGAGCTGCGTGATGCCACGGCACTCTACCTGAGGGCGGTACAGTGAGATTGTCTCTACAAAAAATAAAAAAATAAATAAAGCCCTTTGGTTATGGAACAAGGAATAAATTGTTAGTATATTTCTTAAAAGGTAATCAGTACAGCAATTAAAAATGGTTATATAACTCTATCAGGAGGACGACAGAGGGAGGAGAGATGATCAAAGTGAGCTGATTCTCATCCAATGTGTTGAGGAATCAACAGTCTAAAATTAGTTAAGAAATAGGTACACTTATCTCTTGGTACACAGACCCATGTGTCAAGATGTTCACTGCAGTATTGCTTACTGTAGCAAAAGAATGAAAACAATATAAATGTTTGTCAGTAGGAGACTGATTAAATAACAGTAAAAATACTCAAGGGGATATACAGCCAATACTATAACAGCCAATAAAAAGAGTGAGGTAGAACCACAATATCATACATAAAAAGGGTAAACGTACAAGACAGTGCACATGTGTTACTGCGCAAAAAGCACGGAGAAAGGGAGTGATGTATATATGTATGCATCGCTTTGAGGAGACTATTTCTTTTTATTGAGACAGAGTCTCATTTTGTCACCCTCAGTAGAGTGTTGTGGTGTCACAGCTTACAGCAACCTCCATCTCCTGGGCTTAGGCGATTCTCTTACCTCAGCATCCCGAGTAGCTGGGACTACAGGTGCCCACCACAATGCCCAGCTATTTTTTGTTGCAGTTTGGCTGGGGCCGTGCTCGAACCCACCACCCTTGGTATATGGAGCCGGGGCCCTACTCACTGAGCCACAGGCACTGTCCTTTTTTTATTGAGACAGAGTCTCATTTTGTTGCCCTCGGTAGAGTGCTGTGGCATCATGGCTCACAGCAACCTCCAACTCTTGCCTCAGTCTCCTGAATAGCTGGGACTACAGGCACCCACTACAATGCCCGGCTATTTTTTGTTTGTGTTAGCAGACCCGGGCTGGGTTCAAACCCACAAGTCCGGGTGCATGTGGCCGGCACCCTACCCCCTGAGTTACAGGCACCACCTAAGGAAACTATTTTCTTTTAATTGTTTTGATTGTGGCAAAAATATATAACACAAAACTCACCATTTAACCATGTTTAACTGTACAATTCTATGGCAGGAAGTACATTCACATTGTTGTCCAACTATTACCACCATTCATCTCCAACCTTTTTTATCTTCCCAGACTGAAATTGCATGTGCATTAAACAATACTGCTAGGCCCTTTCCCCCCAGCCTCCAGCAATCACCATTCTACTTTCCATCTCTATGAATCTGACTCCTCACACATTTGTACTCATATAGCACTTGTCTTTTTATGTCCGACTCACTTCATTTTAAAGAGCCCTTTAAAATGTCTTCAAGGTTCACTCACTTGTAGCATGAGTCAGAATCAGCTTTCTTATTATTCTTAAAGCTGAATAGTATTCAAATGATACTTTTCTTTTTTCCCCATGAGACAAGGACTCATGCTTTGTCACCGAGCTAGAGTGCAGTAATATGAATACAACTCACAGCAACCTCAAGCTCCTGGGCTCAAGCAACCTCCTGCCTCAGCCTTCTGAATAGCTAAGACTTACTCACCATGCCTGGGCCAAATTTTTTACATTTTATAGAGATGGGGCCTCACCATGTTGCCCAGGTTGGTCTTGCACTCCTGGGTTCAAGAAATCCTCCTGCCTCAGCTTCCCGAAGTGCTGGGATTATAGGCATGAGCCACCAGGCTTGACTGTGGCAGTTGAATTTTTTAAATAGAGGCATAGGAGGAGACATACCTGGTCTAGCGAATGCTGTGCTTTTTGCCTGGCGTATTAGTTTTCTGTTGCTGGGTAACAGATTACCACAAACTTAGCAACTTAAAACACCATTCATCACCTCACAGTCCTGTAAATTGTGTATCTGAGTGAGTTCAAGGGACTGTAATCTCTGCTTATAGAATCACAAAGCCACAATGAAGATGTTGACTGGGCCAAGCTTTTATCTATCTGGAAGCTCTGGGAAAGAATCCACTTCCAGCCTCACTGAAACTGTGGGCAGAACATTCCTTCCATTGGTGGAATTGTGGCCTCTGTTTCTTTGCCCATTGTCAGTCAAGGCCACTCTCAGCTTCTAGAAGCCACATTCCTTCCTTCTTCAAACCAAGCAACAGCAGGACTTCCTTCTCTCTTACTCACCAGAGAAAACTCAATTTTAATGGGGTCATGTGACTTGATTGGGCCCACCCCAATAATCTATCTTTTAATGAGAGGCAACCCCACTCAAAAGGGAGAGGACTATCCAAGATAACGGTCATTGGGCAGGCCGTTTTATGGTGACCCCAGTGACTCTCGCCATTGGGTAATTCCCTCTTCTGTGAATGTTATGCAACGTGGCAGGTGCAGTTAAGGTTACTAACCACTTGACTTAAGATAAGATAGGGGGATTACCAAGGTAGGGCTAATATTATCACATGAGCCCTTTAAAAGCAGAGAGTTTTGTCTGACTAGTGACAGAAGAAATCAGGGGTGGCACCTGTGGCTCAAGGAGTAGGGCGCCAGCCCCATATACCATGGATGGCAGGTTCAAACCCAGCCCTGGCCAAAAAAAAAGAAATCAGAGATTTAAAGCATAAGGAAGATTCTATAATAAGAGCATGTGAAAAGGACTGAGAGCAGCCTCTAGTGCCAAGACCACACTATGACCAACAGTCAGCAAGGTAATGAGGACCTCAGTCCTACAGCTGCAAGGATCTTAATTCTGCCCACAATGTGAATGAGGTTAGAAGTGGATTCTTTCCCAGAGCCTCTGGATAAGAGCCCAGCCAAGCTGATGTCTTAATTTCAAACTTGTGGTACTGTGAGCAAAGAACCCAATCAAGCCTGCGCAGACTTCTGACCTCCAGAAGAATCATGAGGTAATAAATGGGTGTTATTCTAAGTCACTAACTTTATGGTGATTTGTTACACAACAATAGAAAATTAATACACCTGGCATGCCCTTCCCCTCCCTTTCTGTCCCCAAACCCTTATTTTGTTTATGTCATGAGAGGTATTTTGGATTGGTGGTTAAGCTCTGAAACTGCAGACAGGCAGACCTGAGTTAGAATTTTTCCACTCTGAGGATTTGTAATCCTGAACACAGTAAGCATTCACTAGACAGCAGCTGTAATGCTCCTTCTTACTTTCTCACTCCCTCTGTGAATGATCCCAACTCCCACCCCACTCCTCTGGAAAGGTCATCATACCCTCCCCTGCACTTGGCACTTACTCTACTATGCACGCCCCAGGCTGTACAGTTACATACCTTCAGCAGACTGTTAACTTGTTGGAGGGCAGAAATCTTGCTTTTGCGAGGCTTGCTGCAGCCCTTGTTATGACAAAGCAGCTCTGGCAAAGTTTGTGGAAGAGGAACATAGAGGAACTGTACAGGAGTCTGAGGTGCTGGGCGAGGGGTAAGCTGTTACTAGGATAATTACCTGTCAGGGACGAGGGAAAGGATTGACCTGATGACATCCTGCATCTTTCTGGCCCTGGCTTGTGTTTTAAAGTTGGCATTTGCTTTATTGAAGGACAAAAAAAAGCAGAAGGCAGGTGCTAAGGGTAAGAGACCTCTCCAGCTGGGCTTAGCAGGGAGGTGGAGTCAGGTATCTGAGCTGGGCATCAACTCATTCATTTAGTTATTTAGCATGAACTGTTGACTCTAGCTGTCCTGCACTGGGAGATGCTGGGATTCTGACAGTTGCCCCTAGAGAATAACCTTTAGATAGAAGTCATATCATGATCAAGACCCAGTTATCTAAGGAGCAGAGTCACAGGACAAACAGGGAACTCTGAAGTGTCTGTTCTGTTGAGGGGTGGAGGAGGGATGGGGACTTGTGGTTGTCTCAGTGGTGTGGGACAGGGAGAAGATGAGAAAGAGTACCGTGGATCCTGGAAGGTTGAGCCGGGAGCAAGGAGCCAACTAGCTCTGTGCAAGGACCCAGAACAGGAAGGTACAGGCTTCTGAGTGCAGTAACAGTTGACCAGCAAAGCTCAGAACCCATGAAAGGTGAATGCAAGATAGAGCCTTGACGCCCCTTGGTGGCCATTCTGCTAACTACATCTGCAGGCCCACTCCCCAACCCCGGAGAATCATTCTTGCACTAAAAATGATTTGTGTGAATGCATCTGTGTCTGGGGTTGTGTGTCTGTGTTCCCCGAATGTACAGGTGTATACATATATATAACCCTTATACATGTGTACATATAGGTGTACATATGTATATATAGGTGTACATATATGTATATATCTATATACCTGTACATATATATGTATATATAAGGGTTATATATATGTATACACCTGTACATATAAGTGTATGAGTGTTCATATGTGCATGTGTCTGAGAGTACTCTGTTGGTGCTATGACGGGGCCTGTGTGTACAAGGTGTGTGTACACATATGTACTAGGTGCTAGTATGCCGCCATGCATTTGTGTGCACGAGTGGCAAAACATGGATCTGTGTGTTTGTATGTGTATCTTTTGATGTGATTGCTGTGTGCTGGTGTCTGAGTGCATGTGTATTAATGTAACTGTTTGGGGTTGGCTTTCTTTTCTGTTACACATTGAAATAGTTAAGCTCCATAATCTTATTGTTTGTTTAAAGTTTGCTCTTGGATGCGGGCCTGTTCTAGAATAACTAGCAGATGCGAAAAGCATCCATTATGTATTTTTGCAATTAGCCGAAAACCCAGAAATTTTTCTTAAATAACAGACACAATTCTGTGGGTTGCTTATTGCTGGGAGCCACCTCCTCTCCCGGGCTCACCCTAGGCTCAGCCCCAACACAGACCAAGCCAGAGAGGGTTTGCAAACTGTCCCTAGTGAGATGGAAAAACCATTAAGGGTTTTAGAATAGAACTTAAGGGACAGCTTATAGTGAGGAGGAGGGTAATGAAGAGAGGAGAGGAGGAAGGGGATAAAAACAGGAGCACAGCCTCCTAAATCTGCCCTCGTCACAGTGTTCCATCAAGCCTAGCAGTTACCCAGTTTTCTAGTCTGGACTCGGCTAAGTAGACACAGGATAAAAATCCACATTCTTTTACTTGTTATGAAAGGCTTTTCCATTATATTGTCTCACCTTATCTTTGCATACTCCCATCTCCCATTATTTGTTACATACACACTCACTCACCTCCAGCTAGTTGGATCTCCCCCATTGCTCACTGCCATCTTTTTGCCAAGCTGTTCTCCTCCTCCAATAGAAACCAGGCATCTCCTGACCACTGGCAGCATTACCACCAGCAAACTCTGTTGAGCACTCCCTGGCACTGGGAAGGACAGCAGGAGGCTGAGGGCCATTACTCAGCATTTGGGTTCTTATGTAAGGCACAGACTTTCATGATTTCCCTTAGCCTTTCTGCCCTGTTTATAAGACAGGGATCTGTTATGTACTCTGGGTTTCAAGAGGGCCCAGAGAATATCCAGGCAGACTTCAGACTTAGCTACAACTTAAAGAAGATAGATGATCCTTAAACCATAGAATCTCAGGGCTGAAGGACTAATAAAATCCTCCTGAACAGCCATGCTGGCTCTGCTTGCACACTTCCAGTGATGGGGAACTCATGTCCTCAGCACCTCATGTCCCCTCCGCCAGTTCACTGTTCAGTGGCTCTATGACTTTAGATCCTCTTTCCTACATGGCTTGCACTGCCCTAGCTCTGCCCTCAAGCCCATATTGAACACATCTACTACATCTCCTCTCAGAGGTCTGGAAACAGTGGTGGTGGCCCCTGGGCTCTCCTCACCTTTTACAGTGGTAACTGCTGACTAAGCTGAAAGGAGGTCCACTGTATCAAGGTGGTATTCATTCCAGGAGTCTCTTAGCAGGAGTGCATTTGTGATACTCTCGTGGTGCTTCTCCCCTCTCAATCCATGAGCTTCCAGGATGGCAGATCGGGCAACTGTTTAATTTGTGAGCTTTCACTAAGGTTGTCACTGTCACTTCATCAACCATTAAGTACCTGTTTATTCTACGTTAGGCACCATGGATACACAGACCAAGACGACTTGGTGCCTTGCCCACAAAGATGCAGGGCTGTTTTGTGTTATCTGCTCTAGTCACTTTGTTTACTACTGGGGTCCTCAAAGTATCACTATCAGCATCACTCAGAACTTTAAAAGAAACGCAGATTCTTGGACCATACCTCTCCGATCTACCGAATCAGAAACTCTGGGAGTATGCCTAGCATTCTGGATCTAACAAGCCCTCCAAATGATTCTGATACATTCTGAAGTTTGAAAACCACTGGTTTAGATTCACCTGGGGAGACCTTAAAATTACATTAGATGTCTGAGCCTAGTGGCGCATGCCACTAATCCTAGCACTTTGGGAAGCCAAGGCAGGAGGATTGAGGCCAGGACTTTGAGGTTGCAGTGAGCTACGATCACACCACTGCATTCCAGCCTAGACAATAGAGTGAGACCTGCCTAAATAAATCAATAAATAATTTCTAGGGATAGGGCCTTAGGCATTGATTTTTGTTTTAAATATGGTTTAAAATATATTTGATAAATGCTCAGTAAAGAGTGAAATCCTGTTATACAGTAACAGTGGTTCTGGAGCATAATGAAATATTAATTACTCTGCCTCTCTAAGCCCTTGACAGGAACAATGGAGGTATATTAATAAAGCATGTTGGTGTTGAGGAATAAGAACTGGGGGGAAAAAAGAGAACTGGCTTCTGGGTCCAGTTCTGCTCCTAACTATCGAGAGCAGTGGTTCTGAACCTTCCTAATGCTGCGACCCTTTAATACAGTTCCTTATGTTGAGGTGACCCCCAACCATAAAATTATTTTCATTGCTACTTCATAACTGTAATTTTGCTACTGTTATGAACTGTAAATATCTAATATGCAGGATGTATTTAGGCGACACCTGTGAAAGGGTTGTTCAACCTCCTCAAAGGGGTCGAGACCCACAGGTTGAGACCCACAGGTTGAGAACCACTGATCTGGAGGGATTTTAGAGGATACTTTTCTTCTTTCAATGCAAAAAAATTTAGTAATCTACTCTGTGCCAGGTCAGTAAGAGAATAGAGAAATACAACAAAGACCTCTGAAGTCTCTTTGCCATTCAAAGACTCCAGTGGTCAAGAACCATTGTACACTGCTATGGAGGAGAAAGCAGGCTGAAAGAATCTCATTTCGCTTTTTCCCAATTCAGTAAATACAGTAGGTATTAAAGTGCTGAGGATGCACTGTAATCTAAGGCTTCAAGTAGAAATTTATATTACTTCAATCATGTTCAAATCTGTAACATGAACCAGAAAATAGTAAAAGTATTCATAAAGCAGAGATCACCCTAGCATAGTAACATTGAAATAAGAGGTACAATAGGTCAAAGATCTATCAACATAGATTGAAGTACAGGAGGGTAGGTGGGTGATAGTTCCTGGTCTTTCTTTCTTCCTCCAAGACAGTTAGATGTTAAGTCTTTTTGAGAGTTGCATGCTGAAAGGGCGGCTGATGGGGTCTAAGATCCAGCTCCCTTCCCGCCTCAGTACTTTAGGATCACCAGCTCCCAATCTTCAAGGCAATGAAAATAGAATCATAAGGAGATCACAAGTTGACCCTGCTGGGATTCAAAGCTCAGGGATATAACTTGTAGCTAACAGCTACTGCCAAAAATATCTTTCCTTTTCAGTTTACTTTTTCAACAAATGTTTACTGAGTGTCTTCTATGTGCAGGCACTGGTCTAGGCACTGGGAAACAGGATGAAAAAGATGGTGTTGCTCTTCTGACCTTTAAAACCTAGTGTGGAAGATCAACAAGTGAAAGTAACTTCACGTGTGGTGATGTCTAGTAAAGAAAACAAAAGGAGGGTAATAGGCTAGTGGCTGAGGAAGCATAGTGAGGTGTGAGGTCACACCTATTACAAATGTAACAGGCAGCAGGGGCTACTAGAAAGATGGGAGGCAGATCTGGTAAGGCCCAGAGGTCTGAGTTCCAGTTTCAACTATCTAGTTGTGAAGATTGTAGCAACTGAGTTGGATTGTTTAGGCCTCAGTTCAGTCATCCATGGCACAGGAAAATCACTCCAACCTGCCTAAAATTTGCTGTGAAAACAAAATGAAATCACAACACTGTTAAGAAACCAGCTTGTTGAAGGCAGTAGTTGTATACTGATTGTTGTAGCCCTATTTTGAATTTTTGTAATATGAACATTTTGGTGCTGCTGTGATAGACACATTGCCTAAGGAAGAGGTAGACTACCTGTAACAAACTTGTAACCCCACTTACAGGGATCAGCATCTCTGAACACTGGCTTGCTAGTGACCAGTCACTAAATTAAGATGACAGACCCTTGCATGAATATGATTATAGACCATGAAATGACCGCCTGTTATCTAGCCATAATCTGTGTGTCATCAGATAAAATAATGATTTAGCTGCTAACTATAAAAAGCTATTTCCTTAGGTCAAATACACAAACTAAACTCAGAAGTATCTATAAAATTACTCAAACCAGAAGTGAAAGATAAATGAAGATAGGTGGTGTTAAGGAAGTCACATTCCTGAATCCCATTTTCTTCAACAAAATACTCATGGACAGGTAGGAATGTGGTCTGTGATCATGAAGACTTTTGGTCAGATTAGGAAATATTTTATGGGAGTGATTTTGGAGTGAAGTATTAATAAGCTCCTACAAGAGCCATCACGTATGAAGTAGAACTAGACTGAAAAACCCTGCTTTTCTTTATAAATTGTTTCCTTCTTCCCATGTCATCCCCTGAACTTCAAAATTTTCCATTATCACATAGTAGCACCAGGCTCAAGCCCAATATTTACCTTCTTTCCCCAAAGAACACTTGTCCAGACCTAATTAAAGGCCTTCCACAGAGGAAGGAATATAGATACCATCTGTGCTCAACCATGTTGATATCGGATATGACACAGTCATTCTGACAGTGATTCTGGGAGCAGGAGGATTCAAATGTGGTTGTTTCAACTTGGTCCTTTTAACGTGGGAATATTTTGACCCAATCTAAAAGTTAACCATTAAACTTTAGCTTTTTTTTCCCCTCCAAATAACGTAAATAATGTGTCATCTTGACCACTGTCCCAATTGAGGATAGGACAGTAGTAGTGCTTATTGTGTACGTTGTAATTAAAAAGAAAAAAAGCCTGACATTTTGATGTAGCCTCATCACACTCGCTGATACCAGACAGGCCAAGTTCTGCCAGCTGCTTTCAAGCCACTTGTGAAAATGTTTCTTAATAAAACTAACAAACAACTTAGGGTGAGCCATGCATAAAGCTCTGTGCTTTTAAGTACTTATTGTTGAACCTGTATTCAATGTCTTTCTCCAGTGGCTCTGAAAGTCCTTGGAGCCAGGCAGCTGTGAGGTCAGTTCAACCCTGAGTCCTCAGAGGTTTGCAAGGACCTAAAACAGTATTTTTCAACCTTTTTTTATCTCATGACACACTTCAACCTATAGTTAAACTTCTGCAGCACACTTAAATTATGCTGATAAAAAAAGTAAAAAAAAAAAAAAGAATATACTTAACTGTGCTTTGAATGTGTTTCAAAAATAATGGTCTTTAAAAATTTTCAAGGCACACCTACGATGCTCTCATAGCACACTTGTTGAAATCACTGATCTAGAAGCTAGCAAGGAAACTTAATTCAATTCAAGGCTTTCCTTGGAAGCTCATCTTGAAACTATGTCTGAATTCTCCCCCACCCCGCCCCGTATTTTACAGGAGCAGGAGAGTATATTTCTTCCAGGGAGCCTTCAAAGAATGTTTTAAGAACATTTCCAAAGCCATTCCCAATGACTTCTAAAAACCATCTCTTTTGAACTGTGGTGATGTAACCAAATGAGGATGTTTATGTGGTGTCTGCTTAACTACTTGATTCTCCTGTATAAAAGACAATTCTTAAAGCGTGTCTCTGCTTACCCAACGTTGAGGCTGGATGTGGTAATGTGGTAAAGTATCTGGTAACCTGTCTCTGAATATGTCTTTATTCTAGTTGAGTCTGGTGTAAAGGCCAGTATTCCAAAGTTGCATATGGTTATTTAGTATTTCAAAATGTGTCATAAATAAAAATTAATTTTCTGGGGCTGAAAGAGCCTCACCTAGAGAAATGTTCTGATTTGTTATCCCTGTCTCCCTAAATAAGACAAAATAATATGCTGGCTTTTAGGAGGACACAGGCACAAAGGAGAAGTCTCTGAAGAAGAGGGATCCAAGAGGAGGTTTTACTCAGAAAAAATGGTGACAGGAGGGTCCCATAGGTCTGAGCCTGAATGATGAGCTGGTATGGTGGGCATTAGGTGTAATTAGGAACCAGAAATTCAACTCCGTCTTTCAGCTCTTCCCACAACAGGAAAGAAGGTGACATAACAGAAGTCTGTGATTAACATCACAATCACAATAACCCCGTTCAAAGGAAAGTATACCTACATCCAAGAGACTTCTTATATTGTCCTTGGGGATAAGGAAATGAAGGGGTAAGTGATTAGGACCATTTTTTCCCTCTCTCTTTGGTACATAATAAATGAGCTTCCTTTCTTTCATTTAAAAAAAGTGCTTAGCCCTAGCCAGCGTGGTGCCCAGCACCTGTAATCCTAGCTACTCTAGAGGCTGAGACAGGATAGCTTGAGCCAAGGAATTGGAATGAGGGTGCAGTGAGCTATGATCCCACCACTGCACTCTAGCCTGGGCAACATAGCAAGACCCTATCTCAAATAAATAAATAAATCTTAGAAATATGAAGCACTTAATTTAGCTAACGTATGCAGGTGGGCTAGGGGAAATGAACTAGAATATATAGTTCATGATTAAAGTTAACCAACGGGAGATGTCAAAAGGTCTACTCATATCAGAGTGTTTTAGATAAGAACACTCTTGGAAGGCAGAAAATGTGTTTATAGCTTTATTGCTTGTGCAATGAGTACGAGTTTGAAAAGGATCAAACCTCCAGGAAGAAGACGCTGATCTAGTCTGGCCCATACTTTTAGCCACTATTATCTCCTGGGACCATAGGAATGTCTGGCAACCACTTAAATTACAAGGGCAAAGCCACAAGTCTACAAAAAGCCTGCATCCTCATACACATTGCCTGTTGTCAATTTCCCCCCCAAAGAGACAAGCAATTGATGCCACTGGTGGGTAATGAAATAGGCTGCCTGTGCCTAGATTACTTCTTGAGGGAATGGGATAAAGTCATGTTTTCTGTTTTAAGTCAAGATGTACAAGCATAATACACAGAACAGAAAATTCTCCTGAATCCTGAACTCTGATTTTGCCGTGTGAGAATCTACATATTAAATACAATACTTCTTGATCTTTCAATATACTTAAAAGAACAGAAATCTGAACCAGCAAATAGCAAAGGCCACAGCACAAAATTTATTGAGATTATTTACCAAGTAATTCATACATATCCAACATCACTGAACGGAAATAATGTTCATTTAAAAAAGCAAGGCTCAAATTAGGGTCTTTCAAAATACTCAAAAACTTCTTAGTGACTGTATCTTTAACAAATGGAATGATCAAACTAGTAAAGTCAGATGTATCCCAATCCACTCCAAAATTCAGTATTGCCAACATGTTTTTCTACTTAAAAGAAAACAAAAAGCAAAGCCTCATAATTTAGTAATTATAATGTTTCTTGGTTTCTGTTTTCAAATGCCAAAGAAAGATATCTGATGAAAGGAAGTAAAGCACCTAGTCTCAACAGTCTTCTTCAAAACTTTAAGGTTACTTTCAATAGCAGTATAAATATTTAGATTCTCATCTGACAGATTTCTTCACTTATGTAAGAATGCTCTCAAAACCTTAGTCCTTTACTCTTGCTTCATACTAGACCTGTTTTTTTTTTTTTATTCAGTCATTTGTACATAGATCATAAATACATTTATGCCATTATGGGATTCAATGTGTTATTTGTGCAAATTGGAGTGCTTACATCCTACTAATCAACACAGCCTTCACCTTCATTTACCCAATTACCGCATTAAGACATTTGTGTTCTACACCTGATAGATCCAACTTGTACTTGCAATATGCTCCATAGGTGTGGTCCCCCTACTAACCCTCCCTCTATTGGCCCATCCCCCTCCCTGCCCATCTCCCTCCCTTTCCCTCTGTCATTGGAGGCTATAGTTGTGTTTCATTTTTCATATGCCAAGTGTGAGTGATTATAAATTGGTTTCACAGTAGTACTGAGTACATTGGATTTTTTTCCCCCCATTCCTGAGATACTTTACTAAGAAGAATATTTTCCAGCTCCATCCATGTAAAACTAGACCTGTTTGATTAAGTCACTTCCTTACTGGCTGGACTAAAACACTAGCTAAGAACTCACTACAATGTCTTCTAAAGAAACCAAGATAATCTCAATACAAATTCTGGTGGCCAGTATGTTACAGTACTTAGTGATACTTCGTTTTCTAATGGCAAGTATGTTGAAAAACTTAAGTGAATTTCATAACACATAGAAATAGCTGATTCTATTACAATATAAAACATCCATTAACTTGTCCTCACTATTCCCTAGGACTTTAAATAGCAAATCTAATTATACAACAACAAAGTTCCTTGCCCTATTTAACCCTGTGTACCAAACAGTGTAAATGCCAAAAATGAGAAACATTTTAAGAAATCTCATATTAAGAACCTTGGATACCACTTAGCATTAGGGATAGAAGGAAAAGAAACGAGAAAAAAATTATCAGAGATTTATACAGGAAAAATGGATGTAAAAGAATATTCCTTTGGACCTTTAAAAAAATTCTTTTTTAATGCTTCAACATGATGACAAAAAAAAAAAAAAGAATTTACTGAATAAAAATAGCCAAACATTTATAGGATATATTTATTATTTTTCTGACCAAAGTGCAAGGATTTTTAAATCTTCTTAAACAAATATTAAAATAATATTCAAAAAATTAAATACAAATGGGAAATTTAACTATTAAATTGCTCTTATTTATGCTAACCTTGTATTTATCTAGAAAACAAACAAAAAAAATTGAAGTGTTACTAAAATGTTGACCAAATCATTTTAGCATAAATCTAACACATGCATTTCAAGGTTCCACTGCTAGGGATTTTATTAAGATCAACTGAAGCATGAATAACACTATCTAACAGAGTATGAGGAACACAAGCTATTACATGGGATCCTTGCCCCATCCCCTCAGATTATGTCAGAATGAAGCTGACAATTCTCCCAGGCTCTGAACCCCCACATCCCCCAACCCAAACCTTAGAAACAAAGAATATGCCCTGTCATACAACTTTCTACAAAATGTAGTAAATTAACAAAGCCTAAGCTTTTTTTTTTACCTTTCTATAGGAAATGGTCAGTTATTTGATAAATATTAAAACACTGCTAATAATCCATTTTATGAGTTTGTTTACCAAACATATTGTGCAAGAACTGACTACACAAAAGTTCCTTTGAAATTTGGTCCACAAATTCACCTCAGCTTGGAAATTTAAAACTTACAAGAAAAAGAGGAAGTGGCTCTCCCTAACCTTAACATACTGTAATTAATAAAAGGATCTAATATTAAAAGGTGTTGCTCACAGAAGGCACAAACTATAAAAGGGATATTCTTTTTTAATAAAAACAAAGAACTAGCTGATATCCTTCTTTGTTTTGTGAGCACCATAACTAGGATGGAAGTTAAAGCTGAATTTACTGTGTATTCCTGTGACCAAAAAAAAAAGGACATAAAAAATTAATGTCTTGCTATATACTTTCCAGCCATTAATTGAGATGTAGTTATGAAAGATTAAAATTGTCTTAAAAAGGGGTGTGATAGCAGCTATCAAAGCAATATTCAAGCATGATTTTAAGGATGTTTTCAGGCTTTGAATTAATTAGGCTTCCTTGTCAAAAACCTTCACAACTTCATCAAAAACCTGTAAAGGAAAAAGATAATAGTAATTTTAGAAACAGATACCATGAAAACACCATATAGCTAAGTTCCTGTTAAAAATAGTAAATTGTATATTAATTTTCAAAATGGATAATTAAAAAAATCACATTATAATTTCTTAGTTTCATCTATTTTACTTCAGACAGTAATATATAAAATTATGAATATATATTCCATTTTATTAGTGCTTTTAGGATAAAACTTACTTCTTCATAATCTGATACAATGTAAACTAAAGTAGTTTATCTTCTTAGTTCTGATTCTAAACACAAACATTCTAAAGTTTTCTCATATATTAATGTGAGAAAATGTCTATGGAAACAGCCATGTTCCCCCAAATCGTTTTCCTCTGAGCCTTTCTTTTTTATCTTATGAATACAAGAGGAAGAAGGCAGGGGCCTATAATCCTAGCACCCTGGGAGACTAAGGTGGGAGGATAGCCTGAGCAAGAATAGGACCCTGTCTCTACTAAAAATAGAACAATTTTTAGTTCTATTTTTTTAGAACTAAAAAATGGTGTGCCTATAGTCTCAGCTACTTGGGAAGCTGAAGCAGGAGGATCACTTGAGTCCAGGAGTTTGAGGCTGCATTTAGCTAAGATGATGCCGCTATACTCTGCTGAGGGCAAAAAAGCTAGATTCAGCCTCAAAAAAAAAACAAAAAAAAACAAACAGAAATTAAAAAAAAAAAAGAAAACAGAGGAAGAAGATTCTATGAATCAGGGGACAGAGGAGATAGGTGAATTAGGAGACACTGAAAATATTTGTTGAGCACTAAAGATTTGCAAATTATAATTCAGAGATGACTGATTCATGAAGAGAGAAGTGGTAAGTTTTGGAAACCCTGTACCTCTGGAGCTATTTGTTCCGTGATGTAAGAGAAGAAAGCAGCCCAGGGCTCTTGAGCCAGATAACTTGCCACTCATGTTGTAAGTTTTTAAAAAATGAACATGATCCAAATCACAGTTCTCAAAATAGTAATTTTTCCAGTTCTTGGGAAGAGGTTTGAAATTAATAAACCACCTACTTCTCATGAAAATGAAAAATAAGACTGAAGTTATCAAACCCATTTTTGGATTCTTTAAAGGAGAAAAAGGTAATTTTTCATTTTGTCTTCAACATCTTAAAAAAACAAGCTAATCTGGCTCGGCGCCTATGGCTTAAGTGGCTAAGGCACCAGCCACATACACCTGAGCTGGTGTGTTTGAATCCAGCCCGGGCCCGCCAAATAACAATGATGGCTGCAACCAAAAAAATAGCTGGGCGTTGTGGTGGGTGCCTGTAGGCCCAGGTACTTGGGAGGCAGAGGCAGGAGAATCGCTTAAGCCCAGGAGTTGGAGATTGCTGTGAACTGAGATGCTACAGCACTCTACCCAGGGTGACAGCTTGAGCCTCTGTCTCAAAAAAAAAAAAAAAAAAACCAACTAATCTGTCATAGTGTTTCTTTTTCTCTGCCTACCAACCCCAAAAGAAATAATCACATCTTTACTTGACATTTTTTAAAAGGCAAGTTAGGGACACTCACTTCATCAACAGATTTAGAAGCATCTATTTTCCTGACTTTCCCCATTTCTTCATATAAGTCAATAATTGGCTTTGTTGACTGAAGATAGGTCTGGATTCTGCAAAAGAAGCATATTGTGAGGTCCTAGGTACCCATCCTTTCTGCTACACGTTATAGGACAGCTCAGAGGACAATACTGGATCTGACCCAAGTGACTCAGTTATCTTTTCCTTACACA
The DNA here is from genome assembly GCF_027406575.1 of Nycticebus coucang. Classification (NCBI taxonomy): domain Eukaryota; kingdom Metazoa; phylum Chordata; class Mammalia; order Primates; family Lorisidae; genus Nycticebus; species Nycticebus coucang. Next base: position 43,656,482 of record NC_069801.1, on the reverse strand, counting down.
AGCCATTTTACAAAGTATGACATTTTCCTTTTCTGGACCACAATGGGACGGGTCTGCAATTGAGGTAATTATGTAAAAACTGAAAAGTACCTCTTTTCCAAGCTCTCTCTGTTGTCATCACTCCTACCACTACTCTTTCCCCTCTCAAGACATCGTTCAATACAGATCTAAAAAGAGATATAGTTATTTTAAAAATATAAACATTGGAATTTGCCATTCTTTTAACCTGAAAAGAAAAGAAAGTTTAGAGATAACACAACAACAAAAATTGCATTAAACTGCATTAAACTCACTAATTCATTAATCAACACGCAAAGTCCTTTTAAATTTAAACATGTGGTTCAATTTACATAAACTAGGTTAAATAAGTACAGAGCACAAAAATAATTCATTCATGACTCAGTTTTTCCTGTGTATTTTTTTTCAAACCGCAATAAAAAGAAGATCTGTATGTGTATGTGTATGGTTCCATCTCGGATATATTATTAACTTATTAGGTATGAATTACATGCCTAAACTTTGTTCCATTTTTGCTTACTTTTCTGTAATTCCATAAATATCAAAATATTTAAGAGTCAACATATTTGCATTTGAATAAAGCATCCCTTGTTAATCATAGAATAAACATTCTTTAGTTATAAGCTGTGGTAACATTCTAAAGTTAACTTTGAAGAATAAGTGAAAACATATTTTTGGGGGTTGGAAGGAGAGTTACATTTTAAAGCAACTCAAAAGCTGTAGTAAGTCTCTCCACCAGAGGCACATTTACAATTCAACATAAGAATAGCCAACTTCTTTCAAGGCACTATGACACATTCTTAGTCTTTTGGGCTATTGGCAGCATTAATTTAATGAAATTTATATTATAGCGCTGTCAAACAGAGTCAGGCCTTTTAATTAAATGATTTTGAGAAATTTATTTAGTTATTCAAATGTATGGCTGTGTTTGTTACTAAAAGTGCCAGAAAGAACAAGAACACTTTCCTGCTTTTTTCAAGATCCTTTCACTCTTAATACAAATCAAGTTATCCTATATGTTTCTTTAAAACAGAAAATTTTCCCAATTCCCAGAAATGTGTATTTCGTTTCCTACAAACAAGCCCATAAGGCAAGAGACTCTTTGATAATAGCACCTACCTAAGAAAGTAGTAGTTCAGCTTCATCACCTAACATTATTGTGCATGTCAATTCTTATTTTTAAAAAACAAAACTGAGGACTGGGCGTGGTGTCTCACGACTGTAATCCTAGCACTTGGGAGGCCGAGGCGAGTGGATTGCCTGAGCTCACTGGTTGGAGACCAGCCTGAGCCAGAGCAAGACCTCATCTCTAAAAATAGCTGGGCATGTTGCGGATGCCTGTAGTCCCAGCTACTTGGGAAACTGAGGCAAGAGAACTGCTTGAGCCCAAGAGTTTGAGGTTGCTGTGAGCTATCATGCCACTCACTCTGAGAAAAACAAAGTGAGACTCTGTCTCAAAAAAAAAAAAAAAAAAGATTATTTTTAAATTTATTTTTAAAATTTTTAAAGGTTAATTTCTTTTTTTTGAGTCAAACTCTCACTTTGTCACCCTTGGTAGAGTGCTGTGGCATCTTAGCTCACAGCAACCTCAAACTCTTGGGCTCAAGTGATTCTCTTGCCTCAGCATCCCAAGTAGCTGGGACTACAGATGCCTGCCACAACACCCTGCTATGTTTTAGAGACAAGGTCTTGCTCTTGCTCAGGTTGGTTTTGAACTCCTGAGTTCAGCCAATCTACCCACGTCAGCCTCCCAGAGTGCTGGGATTATAGGCATGAGCCACCTTGCCCAGCCAAAATTGATTCTTATTTTGAAAATAAAGCAAATTTTCATCCACAGGCTGTAATGCCAAATAGCTTCCAACAGCAAGACAGTATTATTTTGTCCATCTAATCTACCAATTTAAAAAAAATATAGCTGCCAGTATAAAGTGTAAATATAAATAAAAAAAAAAAATCACTTTTGCTGTTAATAGCTGACCAACAATTGCTTAAAGCCCATGTGGGCAGATGAAGATGTTCATTACCTCATTATCACAGTCAAAAAACAGAACGAAAGATACATCAGCCTTCCCATCCATGGTCTTGTTCCAACCTTGAAGGTTGTCTTCATTTCTCGGAAACCCATCAATCAAGAATTTATTCTTCTGAGCACTGACAGCCATCGTCTTATCCATTTCCTAAAGGAGAAAGATTTAGGCTCAATACTACATTCAAAAAAAGCAATTTCTCAAGCAGCATAATACATCCGTGTTTGTCTTATTATTATTATTCTTGAGAAACCAGTGGCTCTCAACCTTCCTAATGCCGCCGCCCTTTAATTCAGTTCCTATGGGTCGCCACGCACCGGTTGAGAACCGCTGCTTTAAACCATAACTAAAGAGTGGAGAGTGCACAAGAACAAAAAGAAACAAAGGAAATGAACCAACATATTAACATGGTTGCCGTAACATGGTGGGAATAGGTATACATGTATGTGCCTCCCCACCTTCTCACTTCATAAATATACACAAAATTGTTTTCTGTAGTTTCCAAACTTTCTGTAGTAACATTAAGGGCAGCAACAAGAGGAAAATGCCCATTAACCAGTATCTTTGCTCTAGTAATAGGTCACTGACTTGTGTTCCTTTCTCCCTTCCCAAATCATTTTACTGTGTAGAAAGTATGTTACATTTACAGGTGCACAACTCTGCTACAATTCAAGTCCAACAGCACAGAGCTGTTGGCTGGGGCAGTGGCTCACACCTGCTAATCCTAACATTCTGGAAGGCCAAGGTGGGTAGATTGCCTGAGCTCACAGGTTCAAGACCAGCCTGAGCAAGAGTGAGACCCCTTCTCTAAAAATAGCTGGGTGTTATGGCAGGCACCTGTAGTCCCAGCTACTTGGGAGGCTGAGGCAAGAGAATCGTTTAAGCCCAAGAGTTTGAGGTTGCTGTGAGCTATGACACCACCATATTCTATGGGGGGCAACAAAGTGAGACCTTGTCTCAAAAAAAAACAAACAAACAAAAAAAAAAAACAGGACAGAGCTCTGAACAAATATAAAAAGACAATCAGCATTAATTATTAATTAGAATTCAATTTTTTTTCTTTTGGAGAGAAGGTCTCACTCTGTTGCCTAGGGCTAGAGTGCAGTGCACTGGCATTATCATAATTGTAGCTCACTACAACCCAAAACTCAAGTGATCCTCCTGCCTCAGCCTCCCAAGTGGCTGGGAACACATGCACACACCACCATAGCCAGTTAATTTTTCTATTTTTGGTAGGGACACGGTCTCACTCTTGCTCAGGCTTGTCTTAAAAAATTCTCCTGCCTCAGCTTCCCATAGTATTAAGATCATAGGCATAGCCACTGTGCCCATCCTCAACGTTTTTTTAAAGAAGTTAATTCAGGGCGGCACCTGTGGCTCAAGGAGTAGGGCGCCGGTCTCATATGCCGGAGGTGGTGGGTTCAAACCCAGCCCCGGCCAAAAAAAAAAAACACACACACACACACACACACAAAAAAAAGAAGTTAATTCAATTGAAACAGGAAGCAAAAGAAAAAAATACATTTAGAAAGATGATGAGAGGGGGTGGCGCCTGTGGCTCAATGGAGTAGGGCGCTGGCCCCATATGCCAGAGGTGGTGGGTTCAAACCCAGCCCTGGCCAAAAACTGCAAAAAAAAAAAAAAGAGGAAAGATGGTGAGAGCAACCCATTTTACTACCCTCTTCCAAAGCCTGAAGTTAGGGAGAACATGGGGATATGTGAACAGGAAATGCACATTACTGATCTCTAAATCCTTGCCACTCCTAATCACCCATAGATTATAGCACAAATGCATCCCTGTGACAAACCTTACAAGAGCATCCATTCCAAAGCAAACTAACATTCACTACCCTCCCTGCTCAAACTTTTCTCCTTCCTCAAGAAAAGTTTGGCTTTCAGGGTCCATGATCCCTTTATGTGAGAACTGGCTTTACCCCAGTATCAAGCTCCTTCTTCAACATTCACAAAACTGATACAAAATATTTTGGGCCTCTATAAAATTTCTACCACAATTATAGTAGCAGAAGATATGTGAGGCAGGCACATCACTATTATAGTCAGTATATACTTATTCAAGGCCTACAATGAGGGAACATGAAGAGCAAAGAAGCAGTGTACTGCAGCCTCTGAGACAAGAGGTAAAGAAGTGTGTATGAACCACTCCTCATCCACAGTGTCTTTAGTTTCACAGATGCTTATATATCTCTTTTCCATCAGGCTTCAGCTATTTCTTGTTCTCAAGATTGTATTTCTCCTTCTTTACTGTTTCTTATATGCGAAAATACCTATTACTGACTATTGTCTTTCTTAGATTTCTATAGTAAAGAGTAAACTAGCAAATGCAAGGTGTCTATTTTTTTTGTAGAGACAGTCTCATTTTATCGCCCTCGGTAGAGTGCCATGGCGTCACGCAGCTCACAGCAACCTCCAAATCCTTGGGCTTAGGCGATTCTCTTGACTCAGCCTCCTAAGTAGCTGGGACTACAGGTGCCCGCCACAACGCCCGGCTATTTTTTTGTTGCAGTTTGGCCGGGGCTGGGTTTGAACCCGCCACCCTAGGCATATGGGGCCGGCGCCCTACCCACTGAGCCACAGGCACCGCCCCTCAAGGTGTCTATTTTTTAGATGTCTCATCTGTTAGTTAGATAGCTATTAAGTCACAGCATTTCACAATGAAAACGGTGATGCATGCACCAGAAAAGCAGACATCAGGCTCGGCACCCATAGCTCAGTGGTTAGGGCGCTGGCCACATGCAACGGGGCTGGTGGGTTTGAGCCTGGGCCTGCTAAACCACAATGACAATTACAACAAAAAAATAGCCAGGCATTGTGGTGAGTGCCTGTAGTCCTAGCTACCTGGGAGGCTGAGGCAAGAGAATTGCTTAAGCCCAAGAGGTTGAGGTTGCTGTGAGCTGTGACACCACAGCACTCTACTACCAAGGACAAGATAGTAAGACTCTGTCTCAAAAAAAAAAAAGAAAGAAAGAAAAGGAAAGCAGACATCAAGACTGAGATAAGATCAACAATGAGAAGGACATAGGATAAAAGAAGATACAAAGAAGTTTATAAGAAAATAGTAAGGAGGAGAAACAGGGATGGGGGATAAAGAAAAAAGAAACAGAAATCAAAGACAGAATAACTGTTTAAATGTGGTGAAAGAAAGGTCAGGTATATGGGTGTTAAGTTGAACTAATCCTAGACCAAGATAGAGAATCCTTGTCACTGTTCATTTTCTTCCCAGGTGACAGCAGAGTTTCCAGTTCTGCCATTCTCAAATGACCGTGACTGCCTGCCTTCCACAAGCAAGAAATTCAATACTCTGATTTTCTCATTACTCAAATGAAAGGCGAATTTAATTTCTTATTTCTTTGCTGGTTTAAATTGATTGGCATTCATACTCCTTACCCTCTTTAATAAACTGATGGTTATCTCAACTGGCACAATCTTTCCGTCTTTAATGTACTTTTCAATCAGTTCACCATATTGTGAATCTGGATTCTTCCTCTCATCACGAAGAAGTTCTCCTGCAGAAAGGTGTGTGTAGCCATATTTCTGAAAGAAACAGCACATAGGAAAGAAATTAGAATTCACTCAACCCAATGGTAGGACTATTTATCTTTTCCTTTGTATTAATTTATATATTCTATTTTTCTATAATGAACAAGTTTTGCTTATATACCAAAAAATAAAGAAAAATTTGAGGGATTTCATATAATGTGGTTTGCATAATAAATAGCAATACTGTTCATAGCTAAAGTGTTCACATATCATGATATCTTCCCCCAATTTTTCTAACTGTTAGAGGCGTCAACATCTGATTATATTCCTTCACAAATACAATCAAAGTTTAAAAAAAGAAAAGAAAAGAAGACTTCAAGACTGAGATAATATCAACAATGAGAAGGACATGGGATAAAAGAAGATACAAAGAAGTTTACAAGAAAATAGCAAGGAGGAGAAACAGGGATGGGGAGAGAAAAAAGAAATAGAAATCAAAGACAGAATAACTGTTTAAATATGGTGTAGGAAGGGTCAAGTATATGGGTGATAAGTTGAGCTATAGCTAATACTAGACCAAGACAGAGAATCCTTGCCATTAATATTGTTCAAAGAAATATCTAACAAAAATATATACGATTCATCAAGCAAGAAAAACAAAAAATAAATCTTACAACTACTGGCTGTACTTACCTTCTATAAAATCTCTGCTTTCTTAAACTCAAAAAGTCTAAATTGTACACATCACTAATTACACAAACCCAGTTTTCAGTTTCTTCCCTATCTCAGTAAACAAGACAAGTCTTAGTCCCTTCACAAAACCAGCTTTCCTAGCCACTCTGCAGAGTGGTCACATAATCAAATAGTATCACTGTTTCTTCACATAAACCAGTATCTTCACCCCAAAGTACCATGCCCAAAGTCTATTTCCTACCTTTCTAATTGCAATACAAGGTCTCATCTGTAAAATGGGAATACAGATACTTATTATATAAATTTGTGGTTATCCTTAAATGAGATAATGTATATGAACTGCCTACCATGAGGTCTGACATACAACAGGAATAAAAGCCATCAATTACCTCCTTTCCATCATGAAGATAATTATCTTAACCTGGAAGCATTCTTATGTGTGTTGTATGTGTAATGGTTTTGATAGAAAATCTAAAGGAGCTTAAATAACACCATAAATATGAATATCCTGTGAAAGGTCAGTACATAGTATAGCATTATTATAGCCAGGATGATGATGATTATTAAAGACTTAAAAATGATACTTTGGGCCAGGATAGAGGGTAATAGTTAACCTAAGTCACCTAAGACCCTGTGGTATGGTACTGCCATTTCCCCTTGGGTGGAATGAGAAAACAATATAGATCTAAGATACAATTCTGAATACGGAAAAGCTTCTTCCATATGAACTTAAAAGTTCCCATTTTCTTATTCTGTCACTGAGGACGGAGTGCAGTGGTGTCATCATAGCTCACTGCAACCTAAATTCCTGGGCTCATATGAACTTCCTGCCTCAGCCTCCCAAGCAGCTGGGACTACAGAAACATGCCACTATGCCTGGCTAACTTTTTTTTTAGAAATGGGGTCTTGCTATATTGCTCTGGCTAGTCTTGAACTCTAGGTCTCATGTGATCCTCCCACCTCAGCCCCTCAAAGCCTCCCAAAGTGCTGGGATTATAGCGGTGAGCCACTGTACCTTACCTTACAATCATTTAAAATATGTTTTTACTTTCAAATACTAGGACATTCAGAATTATTGATATATTCAATGCTCAGCTATAACCATCTCATCCCAAATTCTTAAGACTCTGAATGTGTTTTTATTTTATCTAAGTACACAACAAATATTTGATAACTTAAATGTTACTTTTAATTTCAGTGTTAAAATTTGAGGCAGTCAGGGGTGGTAGCTCATGTCTGTAATCCTAGCACATTGGGAGGCCAAGGCAAGTGGATTGCTTGAGCTCAGGAGTTTAAAACCAACCCAAACAAGAGCAAGACTCTGTCTCCACTAAAATAGAAAAACTACCTGGGCATGGTAGCACACACGTGTAGTCCCAGCTGCTCAGGAGGCTAAGGCAAGAGGATTGCTCAAGCCCGAGAGTTTGAGGTTGTTATGAGCTATAATGCCACAGCACCCCACCCAGCGCAACAGAGTGAGACGCTAAGAAAACAAACAAACAACAACAAAAAGATTTGAGGCAACCCACAGTTCTAACACATTTTAAAGTAGAATGTATCAACTGCACATTTAATAAAAACTAACTTTTTCAATTACTCAGGCTATGGTGTTCTTTTTACTTTTTTTTTGCAGTTTTTGGCCAGGGCCGGGTTCAAACCCGCCACCTCCGGTATATGGGGCTAGCACCCTACTCCTTTGAGCCACAGGCGCCTGAAGCCATACATTCTTTACCCCTTTTCTATTTCTCAAAGTCATTGGTTAAACTTGTTCTTACTTATTACAGAGTAAGATAACAGTAAGGTAGTTAGCCTAAGAAAATAAAACTCCAAACAGTTTATCTGCTGACTAAAATTGAGCATAAAGTTTGTTGAAAATAAACAAAAACACCGTATTATCCATGTCTCACTTAGTCATCTGGGCCTTCCCATAATTAAAAATGATCAAAAGTGTATTTAATTATTATAATAGGTGTAACCTACCTTCCAACTTACTATGTTCAATTTTCAAAAAGCATTTTGCAATACTATCCACAAAATGTTACAGCAGCTTCATTTCCCATTGTTTATTTTGGCTCCTACTGGGAAGTCTGCTTGTTGGATGCTTACTCTGGTCTAGTGATTATAGTATATGGTAATATTTGAGTAAATGCAGAGACAAACAGTACTAAAGAATGGGAACGCTCAGCATAACATCAACAATACATATCGCTCTGTAATGCTTTGCTGTGTGAACAATATGTATATGTAGAAGCCCAGACAGTAATTTAGAAATTAGTTTGTTTCTTGACATAGGAGAGGTCAAATCTGCAAGATTTATATTGCATTAAAATGGGTTTTGGCTTCGTACTCTTTCTGTTTTTTAAAGAAACTACTTAAAAATATAGAGAAATACACAAATGATATTTTAAAAATAATTATACATTTTGAGCCAGGCATGGTAGTTGACACCTGTAATCCCAGCACTTGGGAGGCTAAGGCTGGTGGATTATCTGAGCTCACGAGTTTGAGACCAACCTGAGCAAGAGTGAGACCCCGTCTCTAAAAAATAGCAGGGCCCTGTGGTGGGCGCCTGTAGTTCTAGCTACCTGGGGGGCCAAAGCAAGAGGATGGCTTTAGCCCAAGAGTTTGAGGTTGCTGTGAGCTAAGATGCCACAGCACTCTACCAAGGATGACCAAGTAAGAATCTGTCTCAAAAAAAAAATAAAAAATAAAAAAATTATACATTTTGTCAAAAAGAGAAAACAACCTTACCTAAAAAGTCCAAGGAAACAAGGAATTTAAATTAATATAACCAAGTCAAACCTATATGTGTATCATTCACTTTCCCATTCACATTCTATTTTTTTAAATCCTCTATTTACCAGTTACTTTTTTATACTATATTTTTAAGATTTTACTGAAGCTTTCCTCTTACCACAGAGCTTCAGCAACAACAAAAAGCAACTATCGCTTACATATTAGTTATTATGGTATTTTAATAATAGCTAGACTTTAAAAAGCATCTTTTCAAAGCATTCTACAGTCATTAAGTAGCCACTGGAGCCAATATTGAGGAAAGCAAGAATGGATATTTTCCAGCCTTAACCAATACTTTTTCACATTCTCCAAAATTTCCTAGCAATTAAAACCTAGTGGGAAAAAAGGGCTTCTGTCGTGAATGCACATGTGGGGCAATTCAACCGCTCTTCGTGTGGAATCAACATCAATAGATTTTGAAAACATAATTTTTTGGTACCTGGGCAGCTGGTGGGAAAAAAAAAAAAATCCTAGTGGATCACTAACTACAGTCTTAACAGCAACATTCAAAACCACAGTAGCTTATAAATACTATAAACTATAATAACTACAATTGCAAGCTACTGTTTAACTAAAAATAGTAGTTTTCTAGTGACAAATGTATAAACTCCATTTATTTAGGGTAACTATTTAAACTTTTACTTTCATTTTCTGCTTTAAGAAATTGAAAAACAACTCAATAACTTTTATGAATCATCTGCTAAGATCTGGAAGGAGAAAAAAGCACTATATTCTCAAGAAGTACAGAATGGCATTCAGTTTTGCTACAATTAGACAAATGTTGAGAATTAGCATTGAGATTTGACATCTCAAACCATCTTGTTCAACTTCACTTCTTGCCAACTGCCTTTCCCTCCTAAATTTAGAAACAACCAAAAACAAACAAAAAAACCATGGCTCATGTTTGTAATTCTAGTACTTTAGGAAGCCAAGGCCGGAGGACTGCTTGAGGCCAAGAGTTCCAACCATGGCAACACATAACGATAGTTTGAAGCCACACACACTCAATACTCTAATTAAAATGGGGATACCTCTGGATAGTACTATATTGTAAGTTGAAAATGCACTTTTGACTTAAATAACATTTTCTTTTTGTTTTTTGAGACAGAGTCTCACTTTGTCACCCTTGGTAGAGTGCTGTGGTGTCATAGCTCACAGCAACCTCCAACTATTGGGCTTAGGCGATTCTCTTGCCTTAGCCTCCCAAGTAGCTGGGACTACAGGGGCCCATCACAATGCCTGGCTACTTTTTGTTGCAGTTGTCACTGCTGTTTTAGCTGGCCGGGACCGGGTTCAAACCCGCCACCACCGGTATATGGGGCCGGTGCCCTACCCACTGGGCCACAGGCGCCGCCCGACTTAAATAACATTTTCAACATACAATGGACTCGTGGTATCTGTAATCTAAATGCCTAATAAGGACTTTAAGTAAAAAATACCTGCCAGTTCTGAGGAACTTACTTTCCACTGACTACAAGAACACAGTCCCAAGAACTGGTCAGATTTTTAGGCCTCCTTCCAGTCCCTCTCACAGAGGGGTGGAAAAAAGTGTTTTTCCTATAAGTACCGCACAGAGGCCCAGCCTGGGCCAGCTAAACAACAATGACAACTACAACAACAAAAAAAAATAGCCAGGCGTTGTGGTGAGCACCTGTAGTCCCAGCTACTTGGGAGGCTGAGGCAAGAGACTCGCTTAAGCCCAAGAGTTGGAGGTTGCCGTGAGTTGTGACGCCATGGCACTCTACCCAAGGCAACATAGTGAGACACTGTCTCAAAAAAAAAAAAGGGGAAGGGGAAGGGAAAAGATCATGTCTAGTGGGAGAAAAGCTGAGTGTAATATCACACTTAAATTCCTTGTGAATTTCCGATCTCATTTTTAGTCAGCCCTCCTTGTATTGCTAAATGTGCACTGCATTTGACCATGCCTATTTCATTGCAAATCCACCTATTAACTATAAAATATGGAAGTTAGAACCAAACTAAATCTTTTAAGAAAGAGGCTTTAGCAGACTCTAAATTAACATGAACCATGCTTTTTTCTTTAAAGAGTGATATTTTAAAAGCTTACATCCTGCAAGGGAGAAAAAGGGGGGATATAATCCATTTACCTGCAGACAATTATAGCACCATTTCATTTTCCTCAATGTTTTGCTCTTCATGTGGGAAAATCTTAATGCAGGCAACACTTTGAATGTATTTTAAATTCATAAATGCTTACTGAGTGTCTACAAAGTATTGAGAAATGTGCTGATTCAGGAGAGGTAAACAGGTCATAGTCAACAAAGGATTTAATAGTGGCCTCCATATATAAAGTGACTTGAGGCTCACTACTAATAAATAAAGGCATTTCTTTGTATTTGTATAACAAATCGTTTACCAACACTGTCCACTTGGGGAAAAAGCTGATTCTTCAGAAGCAATGGCAAGAAGACAGAAAAATAAATAACAGAGAAAGGGTGAATGGAAGTCACCAGTTTCCTTGTCTGTATAGGAAATCACTCCAACATTTTCCAGAAGACTTCTCAGATAATTGAGGATTATTTATCTGATTTTCATACCAAAAGGCCCCTATACCAACTGTGAATTGAAATTCTCACATTCCAATTTTATCCTGTAGGTAGTTAATTCCATTATTTTTATTTCTTTTCATTCATCTTCTCTGTGGTGAATCAATCTGCATTCAATAGATTAAAAGAGAATAGAAAATAGTCATGTATGAAGACCAGGCCCAGAAATCTTCAGGGATTCCAGAAGCTTAAAACTTCCAGCATTAATGTTAGGCACAGAGGTCTTGTCACTCTCAGGAAATGCTCATCTAGTCTTGTGACAATTATTGTCACTACAAAGCCTACAAGTTACACATTCATCTTTCTCAGCAGAAGAAATATCTTGGCTGGGAGCAGTGGCTCACACTTGTAATCTAGCACTCTTGGGAGGCTAAGGCAGAAGAACTGCTTGATCTCATGAGTTCAAGACTAGCCTGAGCAAGAGCCAGACCCACGTCTATTAAAAATAGAAAAATTAGGCTCAGCACCCATAGCTTAAGGGAGCTGGCCACATACACCTGGGGTGATGTGTTCAAACTCGGCCCTGGGCCAACTAAACAACAATGACAACCGCAACAAAAAAATAGCCGGGCGTTGTGGCAGGCGCTTGTAGTCCTAGCTACTTGGGAGGCTGAGGCAAGAGAACACTTAAGCCCAAGAGTTAGAGGTTGCTGTGAGCTGTGATGCTACAGCACTCTACTGAGTGCGACATAGTAAGACTCTGTCTCTAAAAAAAAAATAAAATAAAATAAGTAAATAAATAGAAAAATTAGCCAGGTGTGGTAGCACTTGCCTATAGTCCCAGCTACTTTGGAGACTGAGGCAGAAGGATTGCTTGAACCCAGGGATTCGAAGTTGCTGTGAGCTGGGCTGAGGCCAGGGCATTCTAGCCTAAGACAAGAGAGTAAAACTCAATCTCAAAAAAAAAAGATGTAATATCTTAAGAAATCTTCCATATGATTGCTACAACTCAAATATTGTTGCAGGTGGTCTAAAACCTAGAATTCAACTAATTCAATTCCTGAAAATACTTGGAAAAGGGTAGACAGCAATGATAAAATACATATTTGTATACATCAAACACTTAGATAAAGCCCTGGCTTCTATTTCTCCTTATAATAGAGAGGTTTCTTTTTTTTTTTTTTGTAGAGACAGAGTCTCACTTTACTGCCCTCAGTAGAGTGCCGTGGCATCACACGGCTCACAGCAACCTCCAGCTCTTGCGCTTACGTGATTCAATAGAGAGGTTTCTTAATCTGTAAGCGGGCCAAATTGTACTTGTTTCTTATTTTTAAAAAGACAAGTAACATTAAAATGAGAATATAATTTACCCAGGAAGTTTCAAAAGCAAGAAAGACAACCTAAGAGATTCAACTACTTGAGAATACAACATATAAAGAGCCTCATCCAAAAATTAAATCAATAAAACACCTTTTAAAAGGACAGGTGCTCTTTAAGAACTATAATTTATTTGGATTTAAGAGTCAACACTTGAGAAAGTGCAAACAAAACAAAACTCTGAATGACAATACTATTATACAAACACATGTGAACATTTGCAAAATTAGCAACTAACCTGGAAATGCATTTAGCAAAACATACAATTCAGCAAGGATCACAAGAACCTTGTATAAAGTCTCATACTCAAAACACTATTCAAGGTTTTATAACTAAGTAAGGCTTCATAACTAAACTCTATCACAGTCCAATATGATTAAATCTCATTGTTTTGTTTTGTTTTTTTGAGACAGAGTATCACTTTATCACCCTGGCACAGTGCCATGGCATCACAGCTCACAGTAATCTCAAACTCTTGGGCTTAAGCAATTCTTTTGCTCAGCCTCCCAAGTACCTGGGACTACAGGCACAAGCCACAACTCCTGGCTATTTTTTTGTTGTTGTTGCAGTTGTCATTGTTATTTGGCTTGCCTGGGGTGGGATTCGAACTGCCAGCCTCAGTGCATGTGCCTGGCGCTAGAACCACTGTGCTACAGGCGCGGAACCAAGATCCCATTTTATTTTTTTTATTTTTTTTTTTTTGTAGAGACAAGAGTCTCACTTAACCACCCTCGGTAGAGTGCCATGATGTCACAGGACTCACAGTAACCTCCAGCTCTTGGGCTTTCGCAATTCTCCTGCCTCAGCTTCCCGAGCAGCTGGGACTACAGGCGCCTGCCACAACGCCCAGCTATTTTTTGGTTGCAGTTCAGCCGGGGCTGGGTTTGAACCCACCACCCTCGGTATATGGGGCTGGCGCCCTGTTCACTGAGCCACAAGCGCCACCCATATTTTTTTTTTTTTTTTGAGACAGAGTCTCAAGCTGTGGCCCTGGGTAGAGTACCATGCAGTCACAGCTCACAGCAACCTCAACCTCTTGGGCTTAAGTGATCCTCTTGCCTCAGCCTCCCAAGTAGCTGGGACTACAGGCACCCACCACAACACCCAGCTATTTTTTGTGGGGGGTGGTTATAGTTGTCTTTGTTGTATGGTGGGCCCAGATTTGAACCCGCCAGCTCTGGTGTATATGGCTGGTGCCCTAGCCACTTGAGCTACAGGTGCTGAGGCCTTATTGTATTTTTAAAATAGAAATAATATCTATACTATCATAAATAACTTCTACACAAGACCACACTATCAGCCACAGTAAAATCTCACCATTAGGTGTTACAACTAGAAGAGTCTGTTGAAGAACTCTCTTCTAAAAATGTGGACTAGGGCAGCTCCTGTGGCTCAGTGAGTAGGGCGCTGGTCCCACATACCGAGGGTGGTGGGTTCAAACCCAGCCCTGGCTGAACTGCAACAACAACAAAAAAAAAAGGCGGTGCCTGTGGCTCAAGGAATAGGGCCCCTGCCCCATATGCCGGAGGTGGAGGGTTCAAACCCAGCCCTGGCCAAAAACTGCAACAACAACAACAACAACAAAAATAATGAATAAAATAAAATTAAAAAAAAATGAAGCCGGGCGTTGTGACAGGTGCCTGTAGTCCCAGCTACTCAGAGGCTGAGGCAAGAGAATCACCTAAGCAAGGAGCTGGAGGTTGCTGTGAGCTGTGACACCACAGCTCTCTACCAAGAGCAACAGAGTGAGATTCTGTCTCTAAAAAAAAAAAAAAAACCGTTGACTACACTACTAGATTCAAGATCTATTATGAGAGCACTCAGTAGGTCTGCAAGGAGATAGACAAATTCATACAGGTTACTCCTAGAGCAAAGTCCAAAATAATCCTTGGCTAAACTACAAATTACACACCAATAAAAGAACAGAATTACCAAAGTGGCTCAACATCAAATGAAATATATATAAGAAAGAAGCAAAGTCAAAGAACAGCTAAACAAATATATATGTGGTATGGTTTGACTATGTCTCCTAAAGTTAATAAGCTTGATCCCCAGCAGGGCAATGCTGGGAAGTGGGGCCTACTAGGGAGGTAGTAGGGGCACTTTGAGTCATGGGGGCACTGCCCTCAAGAATGGATTAATGGCATTTTCTGGGGTATGAGTTCCTTACAAAAGAATGAGTTTGGTATATGCTCTCTCACTCTCCTTCTCGCTTGCTTTCTCTCTTTCTCACCATCTCTTGCACTCTCATTATGGGATGATGCAGCAAGAAGCCCCTTACCAGACACTGGAGGCTTACTCTTAGATTTCCCAGTCTCTAGAACTGTGAAAAATAAATCTCTATTCTTTATAAATTACCCAGTTGCAAGTATTGTTATAGCGGCACAAAATGAACTGAAATAGTATGATACGTGAAAATCCAATTCAGCACTCTGGGAGGACAAAGGAGGAGGAATGCTTGGGGCCAGGAGTCTGAGACCAACCCGAACAACAAAAGGAGACCCTGTCTCTGCAAAATTAAAACATTAGCCAAGCATAATAGCTAGTCTCAGGTACTTGGGAGGCTGAGGCAGGAAGGCAGCCTGAGCCCCAATGTTTGAGGTTGCAGTGAGCTATGATGATGCCACTGAACAACACTATCTTAAAGAAAACCATAAATCCAATTCGCTCTGTAAATATCTTCAAATGTAAAGACTCCAAAAACTGGCAACACAGGTGTATTTGAGCATATACTATTAAAAATTTATGAGAACCAGGCTGGGTGTGATGGCTCAGGCCTATAATTTCAGCACTCTGGGAGGCCGAGGGGGTGGACTGCCTAAGATCATGAGTTCAAGACCAGCCTGGGCAAAAGTGAGACCCTGTCTCTAAAAAAAAATAAAAAAACTAGCAACCATGGGTGTTGTGGCAGGCACCTTTAGTCCCAGCTACTCGGGAGGCTGAAACAAGAGGAACCCTTAAGTCCAGGAGTTTGAGGTTGCTGTGAGGTATAATGTCATAGTACTCTACCAAGAGGGACAGAGTAAGACTCCATCTCAAAGGGAAAAAAAAAAAATTTATAAGAACCAATAAGAATTTATCTTGGCCCAGTGAGGTGGCTCATGCCTATAATCCTAGCACTCTGGGAGGCAGAGGCAGGTAGATTGCTTGAGCTCATGGCTTCGAGACCAGCCTGAGCCAAAGCGAGACCCCATGTCTACTAAAAATACAAAAAACTGAGGCAAGAAGATCACGTCAGCCCAAAAGTTGGAGGTTGCTGTGAGCTATGATGTCACCAAGGCGACAGCTTGAGAATCTGTCTTAGAAAAAGAAGAATTTATTTATCTTACTATCCTCCTATAAACAAATAAATCAATAACTTTCCAGTCAACCATCAGTGACTAATTAGAAATTACACATTTTAAAAGACCCTATTCAGAATAGTAATAAACACTTCAATTTAGGAAACTAAACATGTAAGAATTATATCAAGAAACTACAGATACTTTTTGTAGGACATAAATAAAATCAATATCATAAGAAGAAAGCATGTTATACTCCTCAATAGGAAGATTCATACTACAAATATTTGAATTTTCCAAAAATTAGTCTACAAATTTATGGTAACCTCAATCAAAATTTTATCAGGATTTGGTTTTTGTTTGGTTTTATTTTATTTTTATTTATTTTTTGTTTTTGTACGCAGTCTCACTGTGCCACCCTGAGTAGAGTGCTGTGGCATCACAGCTCACAGCAACCTCAAACTCTTGGGCTTAAGCAGTTCTCTTGCCTCAGCCTACCAAGTAGCTGGGAATACAGGCGCCCACCACAACACCCATCTATTTTTTGTTACAATTATCATTGTTGTTTAGCTGACCCAGGCTGGATTCAAACTCAGCCAGCCTCAGTGAATATGGCTGGCACCATAACCACTGTGCAACGGGCACTGAGCCTGGTTTTATTCTTAAATGAATTTGGTAAGTTGATTCTCAAGTTTTATACCAGTACTGCACTGTTACCTAGCGGAACAAATCCTCGTTTGGGTTGTTAATATTACTTCCAATCATGTTCTATAAAAATAGAACTCAAAGGACTACAGAAACATACCCAAGTATAAATGAGAATTCAATAAGTGATAGAGTCGACACCTAAAAATCAGTGGGGGAAAAAAATGAACTATTTTATAAATGATACTTTGTGCAGCTGGCTATCCATATAAGAAAAAATAAAATTAGATTCCTTCACAACACTATACGCAAAACTAAATTCCAGGTGAATTAAAGTTCTAAACAAAAATCAAGCAAAACCCTATAACAGTACTAGAGAAAAATAATCTTGAGATAGGGAAGGCATCTTATTTGGTACCAAACAAAAACCAAAACAGCTAGAATTTATATTTAATTACATAAATAAAAACTTTTGAATAGGGCGGCGCCTGTGGCTCAGTCGGTAAGGCGCCGGCCCCATATACCGAGGGTGGCGGATTCAAACCCAGCCCCGGCCAAACTGCAACCAAAAAATAGCCGGGCGTTGTGGTGGGCGCCTGTAGTCCCAGCTGCTCGGGAGGCTGAGGCAAGAGAATCGCTTAAGCCCAGGAGTTGGAGGTTGCTGTGAGCTGTGTGAGGCCACGGCGATCTACCGAGAGCCATAAAGTGAGACTCTGTCTCTACAAAAAAAAAAAAAAAAAAAACTTTTGAATAAAGAAAGACACCATAAATATAATCAAATGACAAGGAACAGCCTAGAAGAAAATATTTTCACTATATAAAAGTGATGAATTGATGTACGTTATATATAAAAAGATCCTACTAATAAATAAACAACTCAATAAAAATACAGGCAAAGGATAAGAACAAACGATTTACAGAAAAGAGGGAAAAAAATAGAGGCAATCATAAAAATGTAAATTAAAACAAAGTGATTTTATTTTCTAGCCACCAAATTAGTTAAAATAAAAAATTCTGGACGGCGCCTTTGGCTCAGTGAGTAGGGCACTGGCCCCATATACCAAGGGTGGCGGGTTCAAACCTGGCCCCAGCCAAACTGCAATAAAAAATAGCCGGGCGTTGTGGTGGGCGCCTGTAGTCCCAGCTACTTGGGAGGCTGAGGCAAGAGAATCACCTAGGAACTGGAGGTTGCTGTGAGCTGTGTGATGCCACGGCACTCTACCAAGGGTGATAAAGTGAGACTCTGTCTCTACAAAAAAAAAAAATTCTATACAATTAATTTTAATAAAATTAATGTAAAACAAAATGTTGCATCTGGCAATGGCAAGGATATGAGGAAACTAGTATTCTATTTTGCGGAAGTGTAAATTGATTATTTTACAGAACAATATACTTACGTTTATTAACTTAAATCACAATTTAAGTTTGTATACTGAGTAATTCCAATTCTAGGAGTTATGCTACTGTTGCATATGTGCACAAACATACACACATGAATGCTTGTTGCAGTATCAATTGTAAATAACAGAAAATCTAAATATCCAATAATATATGAGTGGCTAAATAAATTATTGTGTATATTATGAAGCATAGCTATCTATATCTGCTGACACAGAAAGCCCTCCAAGATGTACTGTTAAGTAAAAAAAAATGTAAATCACAAAATAATAAACATCATGTCTGTGTGTGCATAGCTCATGCATTATATATGTGTATAAATGCATCAAAACAGAACCAGAAAGGCATACACACAAAAAAAACTGATAATTACATAAGAAGAGCAGGCTGAGATTAAACTTATTTATAATTTAATAAACTAAATCATGATAGAGAATTGCAGCTTTGGAAACAGATACTGGTGAACTGTTCTAAAACCAAAAATCAATTCAAATGTTTAGATAAAAATTTCTCTGCAAAGTGATCCATTCCCTAAACAAAGAAGAAACAAAAGTACAATATACCAACAAAGAAACACTGCGTGGGCATGAAGTCAAGAGTTATAGAAGGAGACACAAAACAGTACAGTTTTATAACCTAGAAACAGACGGCAATTTACAGACATATTCAGTTGAGATGATCCATAAGGCACAGCAGCAAAGGTTCAAAAGGAAACATATTTCAGTGAACCCCTACTCTAGACAGCAGAGTTCAAAATTACAAGCAAGATGTTCTGAAAATGCCACGTCAATGGCATAGGCAATATACCCATACTACTTTAGTGCCCAAAACAACCCACGGGAGCATTTCACAATTTTATTTTCTTAAATAACCTCTCACAATCAACTTTTTAGAAAAAATGAATCAACTCTTGGATAACAAAGAATCATCTTTATTTCATTTACATTTATTTATTTATTTCAGACAGTCTCACTCTGTTGTCCAGGCTAAGTGCTATGGCATCAGCCTCTAGCTCACAGCAACCTCAAACTCCTAGGTTTAAAAGATCCTCGTGCCTCAGTCTCCTGATTAGCTGAGACTACAGGTGCCAGCCAAAAATGCTGGCTATTTTTTTTCTACTTTCAGTAGATACAAGGTCTGGCTCTTGCTCAGGCTGGTCTTAAACTCCTGAGCTCAAGAGATCTTCCCGCCTCAGCTTCCCAGAGTGCTGGGATTAAAGGCATGAGCAACCACACCTGCCCTATCTTCATTTTATTTTATTTATTTATTTTTAGAGACACAGTCTCACCCTATTGCCCTCAGTAGAGTGCCGTGGTGTCACAGCTCATAGCAACTTCCAACTCACGGGCTTAGGCGATTCTCTTGCCTCAGCCTCTCAAGTAGCTGGGACTACAGGTGCCCACCACAACACCCAGCTATTTTTTGTTGCACTTTGGCTGGAGCCAGGTTCGAACCCACCACCTTTGGCATATGGGGACAGCGCCCTACCCACTGAGCCACAGGTGCTACCCAAGGCTCACCTTCATTTTAGATCAATAACTTGTGCTAACAAAAGAAAAGTGTAAGAAAAATCATTATTTGGCTTAGAAAAGCTATACCTGTTTTAAAATTTTTCTTGTATAAAATTTATTTTCATAAATACACATTTTGCTCAATCTAAAATTAGTCTAGGAATACATATTTTTTGATGATATAGTAATCAAATCATAGCCCAGAGTGGGAGCTGTGGCTCATATCTGTAATCCTAGCACTCTGGGAGGCTGAGGAGTATGGATTGCTTGAGCAAGGGTGACTGAGTAAGACTCTACCTCAAAAAAAAGAAAAAATCTCATAGCCCAGCATGAGATTTAATATTGACTACAGATAACTGTACTCATTCTATGTATAATGTAGAGGAGAATATAAGGAGCTTCTAGTTTTTTTATTTTTTTAATAATCACTACTAGGAAAACAGGGGGTCCTGGTTCTTGATGAGAGCCTAACTTCATCAAGGAAAATGCTCTAAACAGTAACCTTAAGGAAAATTTTCCCATATCATTTTCTTTCTTGTCATAACTATACAACAGGAAGAGCACCATAAACCATTCACAAAATAGGCAACTTTTTGCTTAATGAGCATCCCTCTAATCCCAATTACCTTGAACCCAATTATGTCCTGGAATCACTCAAGAAGTAATGACAATCTGTTACCCCCACTCCTTCCTTTCCCATTTACCATTACCCACTCTCTTTCCCACTCCCAACTCCTGGGCCCAAGCACAATATAGACACTTTTATAACACACAGTTAAACCTCTTTTATAGTTGTGGACTAACTTATCAGTTAGTCTGCAACATAGGCAACAGAAAGCCTATTACATATTCTATCATGAAAGGTGTTAAGACCTCATTAAAATTTAAAATGCTTTACTTCCAAGGACACTACTAAGAAAATGAAAGAATCATACAAGATGGGAGGAAAATCTTATAAATCATATACCTGAATAAGGGACTTACCTCTAAAATACATAAACACTTGCAATTCAGTAATAAAAAGATATATAACCTAATTCAAAATAAGCAAAGAAAAAAATTGAAATGTACTACCGTGGAAAATAAAACACTTTATGCCGGCCAGCGCATAGTAAGACTTTGTCTCATAAAAACAAAAACAAAAACAAAAACACTTTATGCCTAGTAGGATGGTTTTATTTATATAGGCATGTGCCACCACACACAGCTAATTTTTCTATTTTTAGTAGAGACAGCAGAGTCTCACTCTTTTTTTTATTTTATTTTATTTTTGTAGAGACAGAGTCTCACTTTATCACCCTCCGTAGAGTGCTGTACCGTAACAGCTACAGCAACCTCCAACTCCTGGGCTTAGGTGATTCTCTCGCCTCAGCTTCCTGAGTAGCTGGGACTACAGGTGCCTGCCACAACACCCAGCTATTTTTTTGCAGTTTGGTAGGGGCTCGGTATATGGGGCCAGCGCCCTGCCCACTGAGCCCACAGGCACCAGCTTTTTTCTTTTTTGAGACAGTCTCACTATGTCGCCCTCAGTAGAGTGCCTCAGCGTCACAGCTCACAGCAACCTCAAACTCTTGAGCTCAAGCAATTCTCTTGCCTCAGCCTCCCCAAGGAGCTGGGACTACAGGTGCCCACCACAATGCCCGGCTATTTTTTGTTGTAGTTGTCATTGTTGGTTAGGTGGCCCAGGCCCGGTTCAAATCCACCACCCTCGTTGTATATGGCTGGCACCATAACCACTGTGCTACACTCACCTAGCCAGCAGGGTCTCTCTCTTGCTCAGGCTGGTCTCAAACTCCTGAGTTCAAGCAATCCACCTGCCTTGACCTCCTAGAGTACTAGGATTATAGGCATGAGCCACCACGCGCAGCCTGGTTATAATTTTTAAAACCACCACCACCAAAAAATAAAAAATAAGTACTTGTTGGTGAGGATGTACAGAAACTGGAACATGTGTACACTGCCGGTGGGAATGTAAAATGGTGCAACGCTTGTGGAAAACAGTTTTGTGGTTCCTCAACAAGTTAAACACAAAACTACCATATGATTCAACAATTCCTCTCCTACGTATATAACCCAAAGAAATTAAAGCACAGACTCAGACAGCTGCTTGTATGTCAGTGTTCACTATAACATTATTCACAATAACCAAAAGGTAGGAAACAATCCAAATGTCCCTCAACAGATGAATAAATAAACCAAATCTGCTATATACATATAATGGAACATTATGCTATCAGAAAAAGGAATGAAGTTCTGACACAAGCTAACATGGATGAACTTTGAAAATATTCTGTTACATGAAATAAACCAGACACAAATGACAAACATGATTCTACTTGTATGAGCTAGCAAGAATAGGCAAAGTCAAGCCAAATTCGGTGGCTCATGCCTGTAATCTTAGCACTCTGGGAGGCCGAGGCAGGTGGATTGCCTGAGCTCAGGAGTTCAAGACCAGCCTGACCAAGAGCAAGACCTAGTTTCTAAAAAAAAAAAAAAAGCCAGGTGTGGCAGTGGGAGCCTGCAGTCCCAGCTACTGGAGAGAGGCTGAGGCGAGAGGATCACTTGAGCCCAAGAGTTTGAGGTTACTGTGAGCTATGACTCTCCAGCACTCTACTGAGGGTGAAAAAGTAGATTCAAAGTTACCAGGACCAGGGGAAGAAGGTAAAGAGGAGTTATTGCTTAATGGGTATTGACTTTTTGTTTGTGGTGTGAAAAAATTTCAGAAATAGACAGTGGTGACTGGCTGAACATTCATTCATACTGTGAATGCAATTAATGCCACTGAACTACACACTTAAAATGGTTAAAATAACTAAATTTCATGCTATAGTTTACCACAACATGAAAAATTAAAAATATAATACACCAAAACTACTCAACTGTATAAATAAGTGAAATTACACAATATGTAATATCTAAAAGTTGTTTAAAAACACTAAATATATATATATTTTTAAATTAGAAACATAGGCTCGGCACCCGTAGCTCAGTGAGTAGGTTGCCGACCACATATATCGAAGCTGGTGGGTCTGAGCCCAGCCTGGGCCTGCTAAACAACAATGACAACTGCAACCAAAAAATAGTCAGGCATTGTGGCGGGGGCCTGGGGAGGCTGAGGCAAGAGAATGGCTTAAGCCCAAGAATTTGAGGTTGCTGAGAGCTATGATGCTAGGAGTAGGGCGCCGGTCCCATATGCCGGAGGTGGCAGGTTCAAAGCCATCCCCGGCCAAAAAAAAAAACACAAAAAAAAAAAAAAAAAAAAGAAACAATTTCCAAAAATAGAGAATTATATACACAGTATGTACTTTTAACACTTATCTGATCATTAGAATTAAAAAATCTAAATTAATTCCACCTTCTCTAAGTAGAAAGACTTTTCTTTTTTCTTTTTGAGACAGTTTCGCTTTGTCACCCTGGACAGAATGCCGTAGTATCATAGCTCACAGTAATCTCTACTCTTGGGCTCAAGCAATTCTCTTGCCTCAGCCTTCTGAGTAGCTGGGACTACAGGCACCTGCCACAACACCCAGCTATTTTTAGAGGCAGGGTGTTGTTCTGGCTCATTCTGGTCTCAAACTTGTTATCTCAGGCAATCCACCTGCCTCGGCCTCT
Organism: Nycticebus coucang; assembly: GCF_027406575.1. Lineage (NCBI taxonomy): Eukaryota > Metazoa > Chordata > Mammalia > Primates > Lorisidae > Nycticebus > Nycticebus coucang. Next base: position 43,633,119 of record NC_069801.1, on the reverse strand, counting down.
CAAGAGTGCTGGGATTACAGGTGTGAGCCACCATGCCCAGCCTAAATAGAAAGACTTCTTTTCTTTTTCTTTCTTTTTTTTTGTTGTTGCAGTTTGGTGGGGGCCAGGTTTGAAGCCACCACCCTTGGTATATGGGGCCAGCGCCCTACCCACTGAGCCACAGGCGCCGCCCAGAGAGACTTTTCATATCTAATAAACTCTAAAATACTACACAGGCCAGGCTCAGTGGCTCGCACCTGCAATCCTTGCAATTTGGGAGGCCAAGGTGGAAGTATCAATTGAGGCCAGGAGTTTGAGATCAGCATAGGCAACAGTGAGACCCAGTCTTTACAAAAAAATAAAAAATTAGCTGGGTATGATGGTACATGCCTGTAGTCTCAGCTACTCAGGAAGCTGAGGCAAAAGGATTGTTTAAACCCAGGAGTCTAAAGTTGCAGTAAGTATGATACCATTGCACTCTGGCCTAGGAAACAAAGGAAGACTGTCTCAAAAAAAAAGAAAAAACCATATACATTTTTAAAATCTGTTAACTGATTAGTATAGATAATCATTTCCTTATGCCATTGTAAACAATGGGAATATTATGCTCCCCTTAACTACTTTTATCTAAATTGCTCTTTGATCTCTCTTTCATATAGATCTTTTCTAAAATAATAAAAGTTACCATTTACACACTTACTGAATGCCATGTACTGTGATAAACATTGTATAAGTATTACCTCCATTTAATCTTTAACACAACCCAGTAAAGTTACCATTATCATTTTACAAATGAAAATAATCAGAAAAGCCATAGATTCAAACTGAGATTCAAACCAATGTCTGACTTCTATAATAAAGTTGACCCTAATATCTCATTTCTTAAATATTTTAAATTAAAAACACACATATACAATCGTTAGGGGGCTGTGCCTGTGGTTCAAAGGGTTAGGGTGCTGGTCCCATATGCTGGAGGAGGCGGGTTCAAACCCAGCCCCAGCAAAAAAATAAACACACACACACATACAATCGTTATATTTCGAAAAGCTTTCCTTTCCTTTATATGTTCCTCGTTACAACTCTGAAATTCTAGGTAAATGAAATGTAAGAGGGAATTTATTTATTTATTATTATTTTTTTTTTTGGCACTTTATCACCTTCAGTAGAGTGCCGTTGCGTCATAGCTGACAGCAACCTCAAACTCCTGGATTCAAAAGATTCTCTTATGGCAGCCTCCCAAGTAGCTGGGACTACAGGTGCCCGCCACAATGCCCATCTATTTTTAGAGACGGTGGGGGGGGGGTGTCTCGCTTTTGCTCAGGCTGGTCTCAAACCTGTGAGCTCAGGCAACACATCCACCTTGGCCTCCCAGAGTGCGAGGATTATAGGCATGAGCCATGCACCCAGCCTAAGAGGGAATTTATTAAATATAGCTCCTTCATACTCCCATGCATGCAACACAGAAGAAAAAAGAAGGTAGACATATTCATGGTAATTGGAAATTTTGCCTTTTGGGTATGACAATATGGGGTTACATGCTATCTAACACTGAAGTCTTGAGATACAGAGCTATTTTGGAGCTGGCAAGTTGACTTACTCCATACCTCTCATTTTACCAAAGGGAAAAACTGAGATTAGCAGACTTGCCAGTTAATGGAAAGAAAACAGATAGTCGAACCCAGGTCTTTTGTCTCTGTGACTACTATTCCACAGTAGGCCTCCAAAGAAATTCTGAGGTGACTTGCATGGAGATGCAGTGTCTATTGTCTATTGCATGGAGATGCAGAGTCTATTGTCATCAAGCTACACGTATTATGGCCTTAATCACAGAATCTACAGGTAGAAGTCAAGAAAGACATTCAAAGTTGATGGGCTTCATCATTTTGCTATATCCTGGTTTGGAGATGAGATTAGCCACACACAGGGCCAGATTTATTTGACCAACCTTGATTCAGCCAGATTCTAACCATCCTTGCTTCATCCTTGCCTTTTTCTACTTCTGAAACGTTTCCATTTCCACTTTACATTTGCCTCACTCATTAAATAAGTAGCCAAACATGGGCAGTGCCTGGGGCTCAAGGAGTAGGGCGCTGGCCCCATGTACCAGAGGTGGTAGGTTCAAACCCAGCCCCAGCCAAAAAAAAAAAATAAGTAGCAAAACAAAATGAAAAAAAAAAAAAACAACTCTACTCTTTGAAAACGTAAACTGTTAAGCCAATTCCCAATTATGTAATCAAAACATTTATGCTGTCTCCATACTCCCAGTAGATACCAAGAAAATGGAAATTCATGTTATTATCTACTTAAGGCATACACAATTATAAAGGTAAATCCTGTGAGTTAAATCAAACACCAAATACTTTCCAATAGCAAGTATCAATGACTAATACATTCTTGAAACTCCAAACAGAAAGTGAGCAGTAGCCTTTTGTGCAGAGACCTAAGTCAGGCATATTTAATTGCTTATTGATATGGGATATATCCTAATGGTGGTGAAAAGAACCAACTTATGGGTCTTCTGGAGAAAACTGATGGAAACCAGGCATGGAACATGTTTCCCGGGCTCAGTCCTTCAAACTAAAAACCTCTGAAAAGGGCGGCGCCTGTGGCTCAGTGAGCAGGGCGCCGGCCCCATATGCCGAGGGTGGCGGGTTCAAACCCAGCCCCGGCCAAACTGCAACAAAAAAATAGCCGGGCGTTGTGGAGGGCGCCTGTAGTCCCAGCTACTCGGGAGGCTGAGGCAGGAGAATCGCCTAAGCCCAGGAGTTGGAGGTTGCTGTGAGCTGTGTGACACCACGGCACTCTACGGAGGGCAATAAAGTGAAACTCTGTCTCCACAAAAAAAAATAGAAAAACCTCTGAAAATAGCTAAGTAACAACTGGTACTTTTTCCTTTACCAAAGTGATGTTTTGTTATGTTTTACTTACCAGACAGTACGAAGCTGTCAGCAAACAAAATGTCACACCTGTTGTCTGTTAAGTTCTAAATGCTCTTATCACATGTTTAGTCTGTGAAAGTGTTCTTGTTTGTCAAGTTAAAACAACTGAAATGTTAGGGTAAATACATTTTTATATGGCAAATAAGCTAAAGTATTAACTTTAAGGTAACAAAAGTCAGTGTGACCAGGCCAACATGACACAAAGGATAAGATGGTTTACTGTATGTCTCCACTCTTTCTCACTTGGTCAAATAGTCCTACTGGAGCAATTTCTCTAAAATGCTCTGGATTTCAATTCATAAGGCCAACTGTTAAAATGCTATGACTTTGGGAGATTTTCAGTGACTACAGACTTCTCCCATTAGCAACTTGACTGAAATGTGGTATTTAGATTAACAAATTATTTTCACCAAAACTTTAACCCAAAGGGTATAAATCAAGTAGATTTCAAAGGGAACAAGGGTAAGGGGAAGAAATGATATTATAGAGGGGCTTTGAGATAGGGAAGACTTAGGTAAAGACATCTAATTATGATTGGGTTGACTATATACATATACACATATATTTGTTAATGCATAACTAAGCTGGCAGAAGAGTAAAGGAATAACTCACATTTACATAAATCAAGAAACCAAAAATCTATAGGAGTGAGTGCTAGAGTTGCAGCTGCCCTGGGGATGCCCCTGACCCCTAAATCACTAATGGCTACAGCCCGGGATTTAACGGGCCACAGGCTGGGGAAAAGAGACAAATACTGAAGCCTAAATATGGTTGGAGGTCAGATCAAAGAGTTCCACATAAAGTGGAAGCATGATACGCTTCGTGGTTAAGCTAGGGAAAAAAGAACGCACCCCACAGAGACAACAACAAAAATACCTAACCACAAGCCCATACTGATTAGAGAAACTTTCTAAGGATATACTTTTAATTGTTTTTTTTTTTTTTTTTGCAGTTTTTGGCCAGGGCTGGGCTTGAACCCACGACCTCTGGCACATGGGGCCAGTGCCCTACCCCTTTGAGCCACAGGTGCCGCCCTAAGGATATACTTTTTAAAAAGAGGGGAAAAGATCTCAGAAGGGAGCTCTGAGGTACAAAGTAAACAAGTGCATAAAAAAAATGGTATGTAAGCGTGGACGTCATTCTAAATGAACATCACATCTTTGTTATAAAATATGAAACATTAACATGTCATGGGGGATAAAAACTAGTCAACATAGAATTAAAATCTAAGAAAACAAAATAGGACAGAAAATAGAAGTAAGTGTTCTAAGGAGCTTGTATTGTTTGGGAAACAAGTAAAGATATTAACTTAAAGTCTAATTAACTAATATTAGACTTTAAGTGAAATACATGTGCTTGAAACTTCCAGGGTACACTAAAACAAAAGGAATAGACTATATAGTTTCCAAAGTAGGAGAGAATAAATCAGAGAAGAAAGTCCCAAGTCAAAAAGAAGGACAAGGGGAAGAACAACAGATAAAAGACACAGGAAAAATAAGATGATGATGACAATTAAAATAATACTAAACATTTATATGAAACACAGCATGTGCCAGGCATGGCTCTACCCACTTTACACACAGGTGTTTAGCTTACTTATTTGTTTTTGAGACAGTCTCACTGTGTTGACCAGGTAGAATGCAGCAGCATCAGCCTAGCTCACTACAACCTTAAACTCCTGGGCACAAGTGATCCTCCTGCCTCAGCCTCCCAAGTAGCTGGGACTACAGGCAAAACACCTGGCTTTTTAGTAGAGATGGGGTATCACTCTTGCTCAGGTTGGTCTCGAACTTCTGAGCTCTAGGGATGCTCCCACCTTGGTCTTCTACAGTGCTAGGATTATAAGTATGAGCCACTGTACCCAGCCTATTAGCTCATTTAATCCTCACAATGAACCAATGAAATAAATACTATGTATTATCATTCTCATTTTACAGATGTGGAAACTGAGACATTGGGAAGTTAAATGACTTGGACTCTGGAATCTGTACTACATAAATGTCTAATAGACAATATGTAGGTATGACAATTTTTATATTTATTCATGCCCCTTCCATCAATTTTTCAGCTGCTAAGACTCCCTACCAAAAAGTAGGTATTTACCAACACTCAAAACATTTCCTTGAAAGCTATAACCCAACTATAGCACAAGACTATGGGGAAAAGGCCAGGGAAGGGGAAGGGAGGGGGGAAGTTTTGGTGGAGGGAGGGTAATGGGTGGAGCCACATCTACAGTGCATCTTGGAATGGGTACAGGCAAAACTTACTAAATGCAGAATGCAAATGCCTGCATACAGTAACTAAGAAAATGTCATAAAGGCTACGTTGAACAGTTTGATGAGAATATTTCAGAGTGTATATGAAACCCGCACATTGTACCCTTTGATTGCACTGCTATGATTTAACAATAAAAATAAATAAATTAAAACAAAAAACAAAAAACATTTCCTTTATTGACTACAGATAAGTACAGATTAGGAAAGGGAGGAGGTGCTAACGTATATGAAGTAACTAATATGTTATCAGGCACTGTGCCAAACATTTTATCACATGGGTTCTCTTGGTTAATTCTCACAGTCCCCTTTAAAGTAGATTAATAACCCCAATTTTCAGTGGAGGAAACTAAAGAGCCAAAACTTTAAACAACTCACGAAAGGACAGAAACCCAGTCAGTCAAGTCTGGCTTCAAGATCTACTTAACAAATATTTATTGAGCATCAGTTTATACCAGGCATTGTGCTCGGCACTAAAGATACACTGGTAAATTTAAAAATGCAGAGATTTTATCCTTACGGAGCTTATTGTCTAAAGGGGGAGACAATCAAATGAACATAAAAATAAAGATGAATTACAAATAGATAATTGCTATAAAGCTGTGGTTCCCAACCCCTTGGCCCAGTACTCCACCTACTAGGAACTGGTGGAGGATGGGTGGAAGTACTCTACCTCCCTCCATCTCGCCTATACCATGAAAAAACTGTTTTCCATGAAAGTTAGGAACAGGGCAGAGGTAAGCAGGCAATCCAACAAAACAGCTTCATCTGTATTGACAGCTACTCCCAATCTCTCACATCACCACCAACCCCTCTTCCTCTGCCCTCCCTCCTCCATTCTGAAATCCCTGCCTGGGGAAAAATTGTCTTCCATGAAGCTAATCCCTGCTGCCAAAAAGGTTGAGGACCACTGTTAAAAAGGACAGCAAAATTACAAACCGACTAGTTGCAAAATGCTCTGACAGCACGCAATAGAAAAAACTGACCTAGTCTATAAATGTCAAGGCTGCAAGATGTCTGTAAAGAATGAAAAAAATAAAATAAAAAGAAATAGTAATAAGATTAAAGTGTCAGGGCCAGTTTCACTGAGGAAATAACATTTAAGCCCATGGTTCCCAAAGTGGATCCCAAGGCACCCTAGAGCACTGCAGCAAATTCACAAGAGGTTTAAATTTTCAAGGGAAACACAGCAATACTCAACACTTGTTAGACACTATGTGAATGACAAGGTCAAAGTAGTTCAGTTTCAATTAAGATCAAGGTACGTTCCTTTCAATGACATCATCTTTGTGAAGCTAATGTTTTGGTGAGTGACTAACATGGTAAAAAATTAATTCCACAAGAAAATTAATTCCACATGAAAATTAATGTGGAAATGGAAGGGAGGGAAGTGTCCAATCTGATTCTAACACAAGAAACTGCAGTGCCCAACAGGCTTATATATTCCATTAGTATGATTACTTAACAATATAAGGCCAGGTAAGGTGGCTCACGCCTATAAACCTAGTACTCTAGGAGGCTAAGGTGAGTGGATTGCCTGAGCTAACAGGTTTCAGACCAGCCTGAGCCAGAGAGAGACCCCGTCTCTAAAAAATAGCTGGGCATTGTGGCGGGCACCTATAGTCCTAGCTACATGGGAGGCTGTGGCAAGAGGATAGCTTGAACCCAGGAGTTTGAGCCTGCTGTGAGCTATGATGCCATGGCACTCTATCAAGGATGACAAAGTGAGACTCTGCTTCCAAAAAAAAAAAGAGAGACCCTCTTGAGTCCAAGAGTTTGAAGTTGCTGTGAGCTATGACACTACGCTACGGCACTCTACTGAGGGTGACAAAGTGAGACTATCTCAAAAAAAAAAAAAAAATATATTTTTTATTTTTATGTTAATTTATATGTACTATATTATTTCTTCAAATAGCTACTAAGTTGTTGGAAAATAAATACTTATTAAGTATTGTTTGGACCTAATTATTTAATGAATACAACTCTTTTAGGTACACATTATTTCTTTTAGACTAGGGTTGCTATGAAAAAAATTACTGAGACACCAAGAGCAATACAACTGAGAATGTTTGGGAATCTTCAAATTAAGCTAAGATCTGAAGAAATGAGTAAGCATTTCAAAAACCATGAGGTAGAATGGGAGGGAACAGACAGGGACCCCATCCTTAAAAACATTACACTGTAGGGTGGCGCCTGTGGCTCAGTCGGTAGGGCGCCAGCCCCATATACCAAGGGTGGCGGGTTCAAACCCGGCCCCGGCCAAACTGCAACCAAAAAATATCCAGGCGTTGTGGCAGGCGCCTGTAGTCCCAGCTACTTGGGAGGCTGAGGCAAGAGAATCACTTAGGCCCAGGAGTTGGAGGTTGCTGTGAGCTGTGTGACGCCACGGCACTCTACTGAGGGCCATAAAAGTGACTCTGTCTCTACAAAAAAAAAAAAACAAAAAAAAACATTACACTGTAGCTAACAAGGTGAAAGTAAAAGATAAGCAGTTTTAAAATATTAACAATTAACGGGGCAGGTGTGATGGCTTACGCTTATAATCCCAGCCTCATTGGAGGCTAAGGTGGGTGGATCGCCTAAACTCATGCACTCAAGACCAGCCTGAACCAGAGTAAGACCCTGGTTCTAAAAATTACTGGGTTGTTAGGAGGCTGAGGCAAGAGATTCGCTTGAGCCCAGAAGTTTGAGGCTGCTCTGAGCTGTGACGCCATAGCACTCTACCAAAAGCAACAAAGTGAAACTATCTCAAAAAAAAAAAAAAAATTAATGGCTAAGCTTTAATATTTGAAAAATTCTCTCGTATCTTTTATCATGAAATTCTATTAAGTGTTCAACTACTCTCACCAAATTGAGAGCCCCTTAAACCTTGTATTGGTGCCCCCAAGGCACACTATTTCATTCAGGAAGTTTTTTGTTGTTGTTTTTTTTGCATCAACCTCACTTATGTCAGTTTACTCTCAAGTTTTTCACAGAATTGAACCCTCCAAGGAATTATCCTACCCCATGCAAGGATAACTTTATTGGCATATTTCTATCATAGGACTTACTTTTAACAGCAGGGTCTGTGTCTTCTTACTCATTTCAGAAACTATCACAGCACCTGGTTCTCAAAAAATGTATTTTGGGGCTGGGTGCGGTGGCTCACCCCTGTAATCCTAGCACTCTACCAGGCCGAGGCAGGGGATTACTTGAGCTCAGGAGTTCGAGACCAGCCTGAGTAAGAACGAGAACCCCATCTCTAAATATGTAGCCAGGCCTTATGGCAGGCACCTGTAGTCCCAGCCACTGGGGAGGCTGAGGCAAAAGGATCACTTGTGGCCAAGTGTTTGATGTGTGAGCTATGATTCTACAGCACTCTACAGAGGGCAACAACGTGAGGGTATGTCTCAAAAGAAAGAAAGAAAAAGAAAAGTAATGGGACAATTAATTATCAATCAAAATTTAAAATGCTTGTGCCTTCTAACTCAGCAATCTACTTTCAGGAATTTTGCTTACAAAATAAAAGCATCCATATATAATGTCATATATACAAGGAAGTTTACTGAAATACTGAAATAGCAAAATAATCCCCAGAAACTAACCCCCAGAAAGGGAATAGTACACACTCTGGTAACATCTATATTATAGAATATTCTGCACCTACCAATAAAAATGAATTAAATCTGTAGGAAAAGACCTGAAAAAATATTCACAAAACATTTGGAAAAAATATAATAATCCCACTTCAAAGTAAAAAGGCTAAATATTTGCATTTTTGTAAGAATATTAAGAAATGGGGAAGCAGTTAATACAGTGACCTCAGGATTAGAAGGAATTTAACTTTTCTCAGTGAGCAAATATTACTTATGTAACTTAAAATGTAATGGAAAGAAGAGCAGCACCTGTGGCTCAGTGAATAAGGTGCCGGCCCCATATACAGAGAGTGGCAGGTTCAAACCCGGCCCCGGCCAAACTGCAACAAAAAATAGCCGGGCATTGTGGTGGGCCCCTGTAGTCCCAGCTACTTGGGAGGCTGAGGCAAGAGAATCACTTAAGCCCAAGAGTTAGAGGTTGCTGTGAGCTGTGATGCCACAGCACTCTACGCAGGGTGGCAAAGTGAAACTCTGTCTCTAAAAGAAAACAAAATGTAATGGAAAGAAAAGAAACTTTTTAAAAATAAGGATAGTAAATAATCTGGCTGTTCTCCCCTCCTCCAAGTTTTTAACATAAAAATCCCACATTACGTGCAGTGCCTGTGGCTCAAAGGTGTAGGGCGTGGGCCCCATATGTAGGAGGTAGTGGGTTCAAACCCAGCCCCGGTCAAAAACTGCAAAAAAAAAAAAAAAAAAAAATCCCACATTACAAGCATGCTTAATGAAACAGTGGTGCTTGGGCTACACCTGTGGCTCAGTGGGTGGTGTGCCGGCCCCATATACCGAGGGTGGCGGGTTCAAACCCAGCCCCAGCCAAATTGCAACAACAACAACAAAAAAATAGCTGACGAAGAATGAACAAGCAAGCTGAAAATTAAAAAAAAAAAAATAGCCGGGCGTTGTGTGGGGCACCTATTCCCAGCTACTTGGGAGGCTGAGGTAAGAGAATCGCCTAAGTCCAGGAGATGGAGGTTGCTGTGAGTTGTGTGATGCCAGGGTGCCATAAAGTGAGGCAGAGGTGCTGGCTCGGCACCTGTAGCTCAAGCGGCTAAAGCACCAGCCTCATATACCAGAGCCAGCGGGTTTGAATCCAGCCTAGGACTGTCAAACAACGAGGACTACAGCCAAAAAATAGCCAGGCATTGTGGCGGGTGCGTGTAGTCCCAGCTACTTGGGAGGCTGAGGCAAGAGAATCACTTAAGCCCAGGAGTTGGAGGTTGCTGTAAGCGGTGATGTTACAGCACTGTACCCAAGGCAACAGCTTGAGGCTTTCTCTCAAAAAAAAAAAAAAAAAAAAGAAGAAAAGAAACAGTGGTGCTTCAGAAGAATAAAAGATTTTGTGGACCATCTCTTTTACCAATGATTTAAACTTTCTTTAAAAAAGGAAAAAAGACATATTTATAACTCCACTTACACCATCAAAAGGGAAGATGTCTATTTTTTTTTTCTTTTGGCGTCATGGTGTCACACAGCTCACAGCAACCTCCAACTCCTGGGCTTAAGTGATTCTCTTGCCTCAACTTCCCAAGTAGCTAGGACTACAAGGCACCCACCACAACTCCCAGCTATTTTATTGTTGCAGTTTGGCCGGGGCTGGGTTTGAACCTGCCACCCTCGGTATATGGGGCCGGCACCCTACCCACTGAGCCACAGGCGCCAACCGGGGATGAGGTCTACTTCTAAACAACGGACCTCTTGTTTCCTCTGAATGCTAATCTCTTTTGGAAATCTATAATCGAGAGTTCGGTAATCTGTTCAGCATATTTTCACAACCATACCATTTATTCAATGAGAGTAAACAGGGTTACTTGAGAAATCTGAAGACAGCTAGATCACATTCAAACATTTATGGTCCTAAGACTAAGAGACCTAACTGTTACTTGGGCGCCCCCTGGGGACCAAATTTGTAAAATTTTTTACATCATCAGGACAAACGTCCTCTATAAATATACATTCAAAGAAAAATTAAGAACCTACTGTGTCAGGTACAATGTTCAACACTAGGGACACAAAGATAAATAAAATCAAGTTTCTAATTTCTATACACTTAAATTATCCAAAATTTTTTCTAACCAGAGTTAATTAGGATGACCATCAACAGCACAAGTTATCAACAAAGGCCCTGGAGAAAACTGATACAGATAATGATAAAAATGTTTTCTGGATGCTACAGAAAGCAATTTGGCATAGATATAAGCTTTAGTTATGATTTGTTTATATACACAAAATGTTCACAATCTTTAAAAGAGGTTTAAATATTCCTTCTAAATAGCACATGCAAACTTGTGATTGTTATTTTCAAAGATAAGTTTAGGTTACGATGCCACAATTTCTCTTGGGCCAAAATAACAAATATAAATAAAGATTAATTTTAAAAATTCACAAACAGGAATGGGCACAGTGGAGGCCTATAATCCCAGAAGCCAAGGCGGGTGGATTGCCTGACCTCATAGGTTCAAGACCAGCCTGAGCAAGAGCAAGGCTGCTCTAAAAATAGCTGGGTGTTATGGCAGGCGCCCCCAGCTACATGGGAGGATGAGGCAAGAGAATTGCTTGAACCCAAGAGTTTGAGGTTGCTATGAGCTATGACCCCAGGGCACTCTACCCCGGGCAACAAAGCAAGACTCTGTTCCTCCAAAATAAAAATAATAATCAAAAATAACACAGTAGTCTCACAATGATGTTTTAGAAACAAGTGATCTCGCACCAATAACTCCCAACCAAGCACTTGACTCTAAGAAAGTATGATTTTGAAAAATAAACAAATTAAGAGGCAGCACCTGTGGCTCAAAGGAGTAGAGCACCAGCCCCATATGCTGGTGGTGGGTTCAAACCCAGTCCTGGCCAGAAAGTACAAAAAAAAAAAAAAAAGAACAGAAAGAAAGAAAGAAAAAGAAACAAATTTAGTTATGAGAGGACACAGAATCAGAAACAGAAAAATCCGGGCGGCGCCTGGCTCAGTGAGTAGGGCGCCGGCCTCATATGCTGAGGGTGGCGGGTTCAAACCCAGCCCCGGCCAAACTGCAACAACAACAAAAAAAAATAGCCGGGCGTTGTGGTAGGCGCCTGTAGTCCCAGCTGCTCGGGAGGCTGAGGCAAGAGAATCGCGTAAGCCCAAGAGTTAGAGGTTGCTGTGAGCTGTGTGACACCACGGCACTCTACCCGATGGCGGTACAGTGAGACTTTGTCTCTACAAAAAAACGGGCGGCGCCTGTGGTATGCCGAGGGTGGCGGGTTCAAACCCAGCCCCGGCCAAACTGCAACCAAAAAATAGCCGGGTGTTGTGGCGGGCGCCTGTAGTCCCAGCTGCTCAGGAGGCTGAGGCAAGAGAATCGCGTAAGTCCAAGAGTTAGAGGTTGCTGTGAGCCGTGTGACGCCACGGCACTCTACCGGAGGGCGGTACAGTGAGACTCTGTCTCTACAAAAAAAAAAAAAAAAAAACAGAAAAATCCAACAAACAAAACTAAAAAAAGACCTTAGAGGGTAAGGCATCCTAAATTTCTACAGCCAGGATCCAAAGATATACTTTTCACAGCCTGAGTTAGAAGTCAATGTAATAAAGAAATAATTCTATTTCAGCCACATTTCAGGTATAAATCAGTACCTTAAATGAGCTCAATTAGCTTTGGCATGATAGTTGGGGAATTTAACATTCATTTGCATTTAACATTCATTTACCGAAAAAATTATTTCCAAAAATTACAATCTTTTGGGATTTAGCTTATGATTGCCTCAGTAATAAAATACTAATTAAAAAAAAGAAAAAACAGCCTACCTATGTCCCAATTTACCATAGATATTCCAGTGATTATTTAGCCAGCTAGGGATAGCAATTACTAAATTATAAACTATTTGGTATTAGTTGATTGTCAGTTTAATAACATTTATGACAACTAGACTCAAAAGCAAACATTTTCCTGAAAGAAGAGAACAGGTGAAAACAGCTTAAGGTCATATAATTGCAGAAATCTTAAAGAATAATTTATTATTAAACATATCTCATCATGGAATCTCATAACTGATAATCAACAGTTTTAAAATATTATCAGTCATCACTGAACAGTTAAGAATAAGCACAAGCTACAGAATGTATAGATTATTTTTAATCCAGTAGAATAATGTGAGTATTATTGGTTTTGTTGTGGACAGTTAAAGGCATGTTATGATTCAGAAACAAAATACTATATTTAAGTGCATTAAAATATTAACAATCATATAACAATTTTTAAAAAATAATGCTTCTTCACAATAACCACTATAAGATCAGAAGTTTAAAGTAGGGCAACAACTGATTTGCATGTCTGTGTACCAGATATTTTTACCTCACTTGATATTCACAAATGCCATACAATGTAGGTATTTCTATTTTCTCCTTTTATAAAGGAGCTCAAGCTGAAAGTAACAGCTTCTCTGAGCCTAGAGAAACAGTAATGGCAGAGTCAAAATTTGAACCCATGTGTTTGCCACTGCTCCTTCCCCTGTCGTGCTATTTACCTATGAGTCATTTCACATACAAAAGAAAAATATGAAATCACCCAACTGTCTTCTTCTTCTTTTTTTTTTTTAAGACAAGAGTCTCACTTTGTCACACTTGGTAGAATGCCCTGGGATCATAACTCACAGCAACCTCAAACTCTTCAACTGAAATGATTCTCTTGCCTCAGCCTCCTAAGTAGCTGGGACTACAGACACCCGCCACAACCTCTGGCTATTTTTAGAGACTAGGGTCTTGCTCTTGCTCAGCCTGATCTCAAGCCTGTGAGGTAATCCACCCACTTAGGCCTCCAAGAGGGCTAGGATTACAGGCATCAGCCACTGGAGCGACACGGCGCCTGCCCACCTGTCTCCTTTTGTTTTTTTTTTTGTTTGTTTGTTTTTTGGCCGGGGCTGGGTTTGGACCCACCTCCGGCATATAGGACCGGCACCCTACTCACTGAGCCACAGGTGCCACCCTTTTGTTTGTTTTTTTGAGACTGAGTCTCTGTTGCCTGGCTAGAGTGCAGTGGTGCAATCATACTTCACTTGCAATCTCAAACTAATGGGCTCAAGTGATCCTCCTGCCTTAGCCTCCAAATTGTTGTAACTATAGGCTTACGCCATCACCCCTGGCTAATTTTTCTATTTTTAGTAAAGATAGACTCTCAAGTCTTGCTAAGGCTGGTCTCCGACTACTGCCCTCAAGTAATCCTCCCACCTCGACCTCCCAGAGTAATATTAGAGGTGTGTGCACCTCCTATAATCGTAGAAGTAAAATATGACTTGGGTATTACAATTTTAATACAGTTTTTTCCTTTCTCAAAATGTATATACATTCTTTTGGCACCCTCTTTATATATGTGTGTGTGTGTGTGTGTGTGTGTGTGAGTGTGTGTGTGTGTGTGTATGTGTGTGTCCTGGAAGAGGGGGAAATTACTTTGTAAGTTCCTTGTCAAAAACTTCTATTGGTAACGTAGCTTCACAGCGATTCTATGGGTGACTTACGCCACCACTGGTAGCCTCCTTTTCTCACTACCTTGTTTCCTTCTCCCTCAAGCATTCCCGCAGACTGTCCATCAAGAGGTTCTCTTCACAGTTTCACTGAAGCTACCCACGTATAGTAAACTTATCACATTTTAAAACAAAAGGAAAAAAAGTAAAAAGATTTTAGAATGAGAAGGTGTTTATATTCTGAGTAAATCTGGGCACCGAGACTTCTTACTATATGAGAAGGGGCAATTGAGGCTCAGGGAGAGAAAAAGTGACTTGCCCGAGGACAACGCGCCAGGTGGCAGCACGGCCAAAGGCTGAAGCTTGATCTCTGTACACCTCTGCACAGGCTGGCCCTGCCCTAAAGCCCGTGGCGAACCGGGCCCGGGAGAACTAGCTGCAACTCACTGGACGCTTAAAGTAACACCCGCCCCTCGGGGCTCCTTAGTAGGGTAAAGACCGGCTACGTGACAGCTAGTAGTTTTGAGGACCAGGTGAAGGGCGCGGAAAGGAGAAACCCCTCTCGCCTTCAGGCAACTGTGGGACTCTTAACCCAAATCCGCATTCTTGCCACCTTCACCCCCAAGTAATCAGCGACACACTGACACAGTGTGCGCGCTGGGGACCCCCGGAAGCAGGCCCTCCCGAACTCTGTCTCCCAGCACACTGCTCGTACGAATCTGGTCCCCAACGCGTAAGAAAGGGGCGCCGGAACAAAGCGACCCCAGGCGGTCCCCCTGCTGCGGCGGACGCGGACTACGAGTCCCGGCATGCCTCACGCCGGCGGACCCTCGGCACTGCCACGCGGGCGGCGCGGTGGCCGCTGGCACTCGTAGTCCGCAGCTGCGCGCCGCCGGGGGCGCGGACGGCCAGGCGCGCTGCGACAGGCCAGCCCGCACCGGGTCAAGCCCCAGGGAACCCGCCAACTGCCTGGGCCTCACCTCGACGATCCGGGCGCACTGGGTCCCCTTGCCGGCGCCGGGGCCGCCAAGGACAAACACTACCAGCGGCTTCATGAGGCGGGAAGGGCAGAGGAGAAGCGGCCGGCGGCTCAGGAAAGAGAAGCCAAGGCCTAGGACGTGTTGCAGCCGGCGCCCGCAGCGGCTAAGCATACACCGCAGCTCTGCCGGACTCTGAGGGAGCTGACAGCGGCCGGCGCGGCTGAGGCGCGGGGCGGGGCGGGGCGGGGAAGCTGTGGGAGAAAGGGGCGGGAGGAGCCGGCGCCCGCCACCGCCCCGCCGCCGAGGCTGCCCGAGCGTCCGCACCGCGGCCGGAAGGGGAGGAGCTCCTCGCGGCTCGCTCGGCGGCGGTCCCGGCGTCCGGTCTGCGCGCCCCTTTTCTTCTACATCTTTTCGGGTCCTTTGGCGCCTGCAGGTCGCGGGTGTTTTATTCTACGCCTCCGGGCATCTAGTGCTGTCCTGGAGGCTGAGACGTGGTAACACGGCAGAGCAAAACCCATTGTCTCTGCTCGCAAGCAGTTTCAATTCCTTTGGGGTGGGGGGACAGCCGCTGTTTATTTATTCGTGTGCTTACTTATTCAGGTCGGCCGGGATCGCGTTTGAACCCGCCACCCTCGGTATATGGAGTTATAATATGGTTCATTTAGTCAGAGAAGTCCTCAGAAGGGTGACATTTAGCCCAAGACATAGGGATGAGAAAGAGCACAACCAGGCAAAAGCTGGGATAAAAGTGTTGGTCCCACAAAGAGACAAAAGCTTGTGCAAAACCCTAAAACGGGCCAGGTGCAGTGGCTGACGTCTGTAATCCTAGGACTCTGGGAGGCTGAGGTGTGAGGAGCACTTGACGTCAAGAGTTTTAGGCCAGCCTGAGCAAGGCGGAGACTCCGGTCTGTACTAAAAATAGAAACAAAGTAACCAGGTGTGGTGGCCCAGGCCTGTAGTCCCAGTTACTCAGGAGGCTGAGTGAAGCAGGATCGCTTGAGCATTGTAGTGAGCTATGATGATGCCACTGCGGGATAGGGAGTAGGACAGATGGAGACCCTGTTTCAAAACAAAAAACCAAACACTTAAAATAGCTTGGCAAGTTGGAGTAACTGAACAAAGACCAGTGGGACCAGGGTTGGATGAAATGAAAGGAGAATGGGAAACTGTCCTTACAAGTTAACAGGGGGGTGCAAGACCAGAACTGGGGTAAGGGCACAGCTAAAAATAAAGTACAGACCCAACTAAAAATAATGATAGTGATAAGGCACTGCCTTCCTAACCACTACTCCGTAGTTATAGCTGGTGGTCATAAATATTCCTAATGTTGGCTCCGTGCCTGTGGCTCAAGCCGCTAAGGCGCCAGCCACATACACCTGAGCCAGCGGGTTCGAATCCAGCCCTTCTGCAACCAAAAAATAGGCGGGCTATGTGGCAGGCGCCTGTAGTCCCAGCTACTTGGGAGGCTGAGGCAGGAGACTCGCTTGATTCCAGGAGTTGGAAGTTGCTGTGAGCTGTGATGCCGCAGCACTCTACCCAGGGTGACAGCTTGAGACTGTCTCAAAAAAAAATTCCTAATGTTATCAATAATATCACCTTTTTGAAACCTAGGGGTAGTTTTCGAGATATATTCCAGTAAATTGGCTGACCCACCCAGACCAAGGAAGTGACCCAACTGGTTTTACGATCCTGTCCCCCCCACACACACCCAAGAACCTGGTCCTACATTCCAGAGAATTGGCTGAACCACTCAGGCTGGCAGCCTAGGGACTGATGGTTCTGCTCACACCCAATCAATTAGCAGACCCTGAATGCCTAATCCTCTGCCCACCGAGCTGTCTTTAACCCTGTCTCCCAAATTCTTAGAGAAGCAGATTTGAGAAATTCCTCCTGTGTTCCCTCTTAGTGCTATACAGAATAAACTTTTTCTCTACTGTCTGGGTATTGGCTTCCTCTTGAGCATCAAGCAATGAAACTGCTTGGATAGGAACAAATGGAAGGTGAAGAGTTGGGAGAGTTAGGATGGTGGCAATTCATGAGGCCTTTTGGTTATAGAAAGGAATTTGGATTATGTTCTAATTGCAATGGGAAGCCCTTTAACTATCACTCCATTTCCTTCCTTCATCAGGGGACAATAGGGAGAAGAGAAATACTGAACCTTGGTGAGTATAGACCTTTAAAAGTTGGATAGATGAGGAAAAGCCTGAGAAGAAATAGCCAGAAAGGTAGAAGAAAAACCAGGAGAATGTGATATTCCAGCAAAGAAAGGAGCTCAATTCAAGCTCAAAATAAGCTACAACCTTCCAGCTTTTGGGGAGGAAAAGGTAGGACTTAAGCAGCCAACATCAAGGACAAAACTGGTCGTATTAGGAAAAGGAAGCAAGATAATGAGAAAGGCCATATCTAAGCAAATCTGCCACCTTTTCTTTTGTGTACATCACTTAAGTGGGTTTTTTTGTGAGTGTTCTGACAATTAGAATAGAAAGATACTAAGGGTATGGTGTCTGTGGGAAAAGGCATAGGAAGCTGTTAGCATGCTTTCAAGTGAAGGCCTTAGGCCAGAAACAAAAAGTCTTTGTTGCTCCCTTGACAGAGCACCAGACTATGGATTCCACGTATGGTATGGGTGTAAAACTTCTTTGTATACCTACTTACTACAATCTGTCTTGATTTTTCTTTGTCTCCCTGGATAATTATGACCACCTTGCCCATCTCTTTCCAACCATGCTATGCAACTGAGGAAAATATTAATGTGGACAGGAGAAAAGTGAAACTGGGATGCCCATCTCTGCTAAGTGCTTTCCAGAGAATCATTTCCAGAAAGGACAAGACTACATAAAACAATATTTTATTACCGCTTGGCTCTTTAAGCTTATTCTAGTTTTCTGTTGGTGTGTAACAAACCACCCCCAAAACTTAATGGCTTAAAACAGGACTATCCAACCTTTTGACTTCTCTGGGCTACATTGGAAGAAAAGTTGTCTTGGGCCACACATTAAATACACAAACACAAATGAAAGCTGGTGAGCAAAAAAAGATCTATGTATAATTTTCATGATATTACCAACCACAGATAAGGAAAAAGTCCTCAAATAATAATCCTAATTATGTAGTGGCCCATTCAGAGAGTCTTTTAAAATCATTGAGCAAGGGGTGTGCTTGTGCCTCAGTGGTAGGGCAACGACCCTATAGACCCAGGTGGCAGGTTCAAAGCTGACCCTCGCCGAACTGCAACAAAAAAATAGCCGGCCATGTGGCAGGCGCCTGTGGTCCCAGCTACTCGGGAGGCTGAGGCAAGAGAATCACCTAAGCCCAGGAGTTGGAGGTTGGTGTGAGCTGTGACACTATGCCAGTCTACCGTGGGTGACGAAGTGAAGCTCTGTCTCTATTAAAAAAAAAAAAAAAATCGGGCGGCCCCTGTGGGTCAGAGGAGTAGGCGCCAGCCCCATATGCTGGAGGTGGTGGGTTCAAACCCAGCCCAGGCCAAAAACTACAAAAAAAAAAAAAAAAATCATTGAGTAGGTTTCATATTTGTGATCACTAATATAGAACACAATATAGGAAATGTACATATCTAAGTAAAACAATCTTTGCCTTTTTTTTTTTTTTTTTTTTTTTAATTTGGCCGGGGCTGGGTTTGAACCCGCCACCTCCGGCATATGGGACCGGCGCCCTACCCGCTGAGCCACAGGCGCCGCCCTGCCTTTTTTTTTTTTTTGAGACAGTCTTACTTATCACCCTGGGTAGAGTGCTATGATGTCACAGCTCACAGCAACCTCAAACTTTTGGATTTAAGCGATTCTCTTGCCTCAGCCTCCCAAGTATCTGGGACTACAGGGGCCCACCACAACGCCTGGCTATTTTTCTTGTTGTTGTTGCAGTTGTCATAGTTTAGCTGGCCCCGGCCAGGTTTGAACCCCCCAACCTAAGTGTATGTGGCTGGTGCTGTAACCACTGTGCTATGGGCACCAAGCCAATCTTTGCCTTTTTGGGTACTTTTTACTATAAAAGGAAAAGTGGGGAGGGCTGGGAGGACTCCGGGAGTTGGATCTGAGGCATCATGGACAGATCAAAAGAAAACTACATTTCAGGGCTTGTTAAGGCCACGGTTCCTCCACTTGATGGTCCAAAACGCGTTCCAGTGACGCAGCAGTTTTCCGGTCAGAATCCGTTACCTGCGAGTAGTGGTCAGGCTCAGTGGGTCCTGTGCCCTTTAAATTCCTCCCAGCGCATTCCTTCTCAAGCACAAAAGCTTATCTCCAGCCACAAACCAATTCAGAATCATATGCAGAAGCAATTACAGGCAACCAGTGTACCTCATCCTGTCTCTAAGCCACTGAATGACACCCAGAAGAGCAAGCAGCCCCAGCCAGCAGCACCTGGAAATAAACCTGAGGAAGAAGTGACATCAAAACAGAAAAATGAAGAATCAAAAAAAAGGCAATGGGCTTTGGAAGATTTTGAAATTGGTCGCCCGCTGGGTAAAGGAAAGTTTGGTAATGTTTATTTGGCAAGAGAAAAACAAAGCAAGTTTATCCTGGCTCTTAAAGTGCTGTTTAAAGCTCAGCTGGAAAAAGCAGGAGTGGAGCATCAGCTCAGAAGAGAAGTGGAAATACAGTCCCATCTTCAGCATCCTAATATTCTCAGACTGTATGGTTATTTTCATGATGCCACCAGAGTTTACCTAATTCTAGAATATGCGCCACTTGGAACAGTCTATAGAGAACTCCAGAAACTTTCAAAGTTTGATGAGCAGAGAACTGCTACTTATATCACAGAACTGGCAAATGCCCTGTCTTACTGCCATTCAAAGAGAGTTATTCACAGAGACATTAAGCCAGAGAACCTGCTGCTGGGATCATCTGGAGAGCTGAAGATTGCAGATTTTGGCTGGTCAGTTCATGCTCCATCCTCCAGGAGAACCACTCTCTGTGGTACCCTGGACTACCTGCCCCCTGAGATGATTGAAGGTCCGATGCATGATGAGAAGGTAGACCTCTGGAGCCTGGGAGTTCTTTGCTATGAATTTTTAGTTGGGAAGCCTCCTTTTGAGGCAAACACATACCAAGAGACCTACAAAAGAATATCACGGATTGAATTCACGTTTCCTGAGTTTGTAACAGAGGGAGCCAGAGACCTTACTTCAAGACTGTTGAAGCATAATCCAAGCCAGAGGCTGACTCTCAGAGAAGTACTTGAACACCCCTGGATCAAAGCAAATTCATCAAAACCATCAAGTAGCCAAAACAAAGAATCAAATAGCAAATAGTCTTAGGAATCATGTAGGGGGAGAAATCCTTGAGCCCAGGGCTGCTGTACAGTGTCAGGAACATGCTACTGAAATCTGTTTTTACTATTGATGGCCTCCTTCAATCTACAGCACTACAGGAAATGTTTCTTACTGAACAGGCAGGGCCTCTGCCTCTCTATTAGTAAATGTGACACTGAAGTGAATGTAGCCATGAGAATAAGGCTACTTTACTGGTTCGTGGCCTGGAGGCAAGGTTCAACTGCAGCCATCCCCGCAGCCTGGGCCAGCCCTGGTGTCCTTGTAGGAGATGCGCTGATTCTGGTTGTGGGGAAGTGACCATTTGTCCTGACTCGATCAGTTAAGGAGCTGTGCAATAATCTTCCAAGTACCTGGAGTGAGTGTGTTATTTATTGGGTGTCCAAGCTCAGTAAAGCTGTTGGAATTAATGTGATCCTTTTAAATGTTAAAAGTTTTATATAGATTTGTGTCTTCTCCCACGGCAGTCCCTTCAGAGTGGCCTCTGTGTCAGGCCTGGTTGGGTTTCAAGTCCTCCTTAACCACTGACCTCCCAGGAGATGTTGTAAAATAGGAACACGTGCTACCTCCACTGCAGGACTTGGCTTGGGATAAACAAGACCCATGTGTCTAAGAGCCTTTAAGGGGTTATTTTTATTGGAGTTTATGGCATGTGTGTAAACTATATATGCAAATAAATAAATAAATATATATCTATTTAGAGCACATAAAAAAAAAAAAAGGAAAAGTGGGGTGGCGGCGCCTGTGGCTCAGTGAGTAGGGCGCCGGCCCCATATGCCGAGGGTGGCGGGTTCAAACCCAGCCCCGGCCAAACCGCAACCAAAAAAATAGCTGGGCGTTGTGGCGGGCACCTGTGGTCCCAGCTGCTCGGGAGGCTGAGGCAAGAGAATCGCGTAAGCCCAAGAGTTAGAGGTTGCTGCGAGCCGTGTGACACCACGGCACTCTACCTGAGGGCGGTACAGTGAGACTCTGTCTCTACAAAAAAAAAAAAAAAGGAAAGTGGGCAACATAAAACTAGTGGGATATTTGACATTGCATTTGAGGAACTAATACATCAATATCTGGTTTGATGGAAATAGTTGCAATTTTTAATGAGTTCTCCAGGTGTTTATCAGGATGTTTTGATTCTAATTTTACTTTTAATGTGCTTCATTCTTGAAAATAGTTACTGGCAAATGTAGGTGCTGCCAAAAAGTGATGACATGAATAAAGCATGATTGTGGAATAAAGGATGTTTGTCTCTGGGAAGATAAGACCTATAAAAGTCCAGTTTAGAGACATGATCAAATTTTTCTTTAAGCTGAATGTCAGATTTCGACTCTATGTTATTCCATTGGAAAATTGGCAGGTAACATATTTATGATAACTGAAAATGAAATCACAAATTCATCAAAATATTGATTACTTTCCCCCAAATCTTAAAACCTGTTTTCAATTCTTGTATCAAATCAAAAAGCAAGGTTGTATATATATTATATATATATATATATTTAATTTTGCAGTTTTTGGCGGGGGCTGGGTTTGAACCCACCGTCTATGGCATATGGGGCTGGTGCCCTACCCCTTTGAGCCACAGGCACCGCCCCATTTTTGTTTTTTTTTTTGAGTTGCTAGAAAGTTTATTCTGTGTTTTAAGCCGTACTTTGAAAACAATAGTGTATACTGCACTGAAGTAAGGAAGGGCTGAGCTCCCCAAAATATCCAGTTCCACAGCAGGGCAGGGCCAAGCCAGGACTGGCCACCTTCGCAGACACAGCTGAGGCAGAACCCTACCTGGTGAATGGGGTCAGCGGACAGAGCCAGGCCCTGCTGAGAGCTGGCCTCTTCTTGGGCCAGCTGCCCCTCAGTTATCTCTGCAGGCCACACTCAGCCTTCCCTCACCTGCCCAGCCTCAATCCACTGTGGTGACAGATCTGTACATGTCCTTGTGAGGCCTTGACTTAGCTTCCCTCCTTTTTGGTAGCCTGGCTCCCGCTAGGGAGAGAAAACAGGACCTGCCACAGGTGTCCTGGCCCCTGAAGGCCTAGAGCTGCTCTGGACACACTCCCTGACTGGATATTCACAGTAGACTTGTAAAGGCTCAGTAGAGAAGGCAGGCCCAACAGACAGACCTCTGGGAGTGGCATGTCCTGGGCCCCACAAATAGGTCCACAGGGTCCTGACTCCTTCAGTGGCCTCACTGAAGTGGTAGAAAAAGAAGAGCCAAATTGGTCACTGTCTTCCTGTAGGAGGTCCCCAGAGGTGGCCCTCAGGAGGCTGATCCTGTAGGCTCCCGTCCTGTTGGCTGAAAATCTGACCACAACACCGGTGTCTGCCTAAGGCTGTCCCCAGCTTGATGACATGGAGAAGGCTGTCCGAGGAACTCTGCACAACCTGGCACCCACAAGGACAAGAAAGTTCCCTCCAAGGGGGTATCTAGTCCAACCTCAGTCCCAGCAAAAGGAGGGCAGTGCAGCCTCTGAATGTCTCCCTTCCCCCTACCTGACCCTCCTTGCTGGGCAGACAGGCCAACCCTGTCCATCCCCTTCTCCCTCAATGGCCAAGTGCCCCCACCCCGAGGCCTTGGAGTGTGCCCTTAGCCGCTTGCCTGCCCGCCAGACTCAAGTCCCAGAGGGGCAGGGGGGTCGTGCTGCCCAGGGACAGATAATGTTGCATATTTTTCTCTGTTCACTGGACTGTGTTTAGCCAATGTGTCGAAATGCTTGGAATTGTTTGTCTTAATTTGAGCTTGCCATGTTTAACTGATTTAAATGAGCAGTTAAATACATTAAATATGCTAAATCTGTAAGCCAGTTTTCATCAAGTTTTTTGTTGTTTTTTGTTGTTGTTGTTTGTTTTTTGAGACAGAGTCACACTCTGTTGCCCTTTGTAGAGTACCATGACATCATAGCTCATAGCAACCTCAAACTCTTGGGCTCAAGCAGTCTTCCTGCTTCAGCCTCCTGAGTAACTAGGACTGTAGGTACCACAGCACCTGGCTAATTTTTCTATTTTTACTAGAGACAGAGTCTTGCTCATGCTCAGGCTGGTTTCAAACTCCTAAGCTCAATCCATACCCCCACCTTGGCCTCCCAAAGTACTAGGATTACAGGCATGAACTACTGTGCCTGCCTCATCATCAAGTTCTGACCCAAACTTGGGTTTTGATACAACTTGATAACATGTCACACAAATCATAAAATCTTTTCAAAAGTCGGCCTTGACTTAGCCATCTTACTTTGAGAAAGTAAATGATGTCACCATCAATACTTTTAAGGAATTCCTGGAATTGGCCATGTTTTCAATCCCTTGATCCTTATGAAATTCAGTCTTGATGATGATTTACATGACATTATACATTTTTTTTTTTTTTTTTTGTAGAGACAGAGTCTCACTTTATAGCCCTCGGTAGAGTGCCGTGGCTTCACACAGCTCACAGCAACCTCCAACTCCTGGGCTTAAGCGATTCTCTTGCCTCAGCCTCCCTAGTAGCTGGGACTACAGGTGCCCGCCACAACGCCCGGCTATTTTTTGGTTGCAGTTCGGCCGGGGCTGGGTTTGAACCTGCCACCCTCGGTATATGGGGCCAGTGCCTTACCGACTGAGCCACAGGCGCCGCCGGACATTATACATTTTTAAAGCTTTTGCACATAAATTTTCTTTCTTTTTTTT
The DNA here is from genome assembly GCF_027406575.1 of Nycticebus coucang. Lineage (NCBI taxonomy): Eukaryota > Metazoa > Chordata > Mammalia > Primates > Lorisidae > Nycticebus > Nycticebus coucang. The sequence continues at coordinate 43,608,948 of NC_069801.1, read as the reverse complement.
TTTTTTTTGAGACAGAGCCTCAAGCTGTTGTCCTGGGTAGAGTGCTGTAGCATCACAGCTCACAGCAACTTTCAACTTCTGGGCTCAAGCAATTCTCCTGCCTCTGCCTCCCAAGTAGCTGGGACCACAGGCACCCACCACAATGCCTGGCTATTCTTTGTTGCAGCCATCATTGTTTGGCGGATCCAGGCTGGATTTGAACCTGCCAGCTCAGGTGTCTGCGCCTGGCGCCTTAGCTGCTGAGCCACAGGCGCTGAGCCCACATACATTTTCTTGATGTACTATGCAGTGATACTTCATCAAATGTGAGTTTGGGCAGCAACTGCATCATCTTCTATTAATTTTACAAGTCTCTCTCTTTTACCTACCATCACCAGGATACCATCAGTAACTATACCAGATACTTTGACAATGGAGAAATGTTAATCATTTTAACATATTTTTTACTGCTTCATTTAAATCTCTTGATATATTTGTGCCTTTTAATGGCACAAAAGAAGCCATTTATTGAGTGACGTTATATTCTTCATCAATACCTCTAATAAAAATGGCAACCTATACTTCCCTGGCAGGGCAGATACCATGATCACGAAGGTGATTTTCCCAGGGCGCAGCTTATCCGTTGCTCTCTTGGGTTGTGCTGACCCCTGTGATTTCCCCAAATGTGGGAAACTCGACTACATAATTTGTGGTAGTAGGGGACTGCGTTTGTGCTTTCTCCTGTTAAAAATAAATAGCAACTTGAGCCATATTTGTAGTATCAGTGCTGTCTTCCATTACCAAAGCATGACATTTAAAATTAGTAGTTTTACTCTCCAAACCTCATTCGATAGACTTTTCCAATTTCTTCAATTCATCTGGCTATGGTCTGGTTAGACAAATCGGTTTTAAAAATATTCACCTTTTTTTCAGGTCATATTATATCTGCCATGCTTTCTATATATTGCTTAATAAACTCACCACCAGTAAATGGTTTTGATTTTTTTGCTATTAAATATTCTGCTGCATAACTAGCTTTTACAAAAAAATCTGTCTGAGTTGTAACTTTTGTTTGTTTCAGATTAATTGAGGGTACAAAGAATTAGGTTACAATGTTTGCTTCTGTTAGATAAAATCTCTCTTACAATTGTGTCCCACCCCTAAGAGGTGTGCCATACTGTCTGTAACAGCGGTTCTCAACCTGTGAGTTGCCACCCACAGAAACTGTATTAAAGGGCCGTGGATTAGGAAGGTTGAGAACCACTGGTCTATAAGTTGTAACTTTTTTTTTTTTTGAGACAGGGTCTCACTAGGTCACCCCCCCCCCCAGTAGAATGCATAGCCTTATAGCTCACAGCAACCTCAAACTCTTGGGAGTAAGTGATTCTCTTGTCTCAGCCCCCCAAGTAGCTGGGACTACAGGTGCCTGCCACAACGCCCAGCTATTTTGTAGTTGTTACCATTGTTGTTTAGCAGGCCCTGGCCAGGTTCACACCTACCAGCCCCGGTGTATGTGGCCAGCACCTTAACCAGTGGGCTATGGGCCACCAAGCCTATGAGTTGTAACTTTTAAAAGAAAAAATTTGTTGAGAAGACAGACATTTTTCCACTTCCTTCCCAATGACATAGTCCTTTATGCAAATCACATTTGGCAGCATGTTTTTGCATATAATGCCTTTTCAAATTATAGTCTTTGAAAACTTGCACAAATTCTCTACAAATTGAGCACAGTACCTTACTATTTGCCTTGACATAAAAGTAGTTATCTGTCCACTTTTTATCAAACAACCTTCATCTATAATTTTTCTTTTGGGGGGTTCTGTTTTCTTTTGAAACATTGTAGAAGCCATGCTGGGATTAAAAAAATAATAATAGATAAGGGACTATATTTTTATTATGAAAATTGACAGGAAAATAGAAGGCAAGGTTTGGGCCCTTCCACACCTTGGCTGCCAATGCAGGGTGAGGTGGAAGGCTGATTGTAAAGCACGGTGGGCAATGTGTGAGGTTCCACTGAGATATGGAAGTATGCTTAAAAATCAAATAAAATCAAAGAAGAAAGCTTACCTGACTTCTAAATAACGCTAAGTACCTAATGTTGGGATGATAGGTTGAAATATTATTGATAATTGCTGCCTTGCCAAGTCACCATGAGCTCATGTAATGTCTGATGATGTAGATAATATACTGGAAGTTGTACACCACCATAAAACTGAAGCCATGCATTTGTACAATTAGTAAGTATGTTTATTTTACATGGCATTGTGATAGGACATTGTCAACTACAAAGTTCACACTTGAGAACCACACAATCAAGTTCTATCAAAAAAATCACAAAACATCTCAGATGTTTGAAGTAAGTTTGCAATTTTGTGTTGGGCTGAATCCATAGCTATTCCTGGGCATCATGCAGCCCATGGGCCATTGGTTGGACACCTCTGGCTTAAAACAGTAGAACATGTATTTTGCTATGACCTGCAGTTTAGGTTGGGCTTAGTGGGGACAGCTCATCTTTACTCTTCATGGCATCAGCTGGGGCAGCTCCCAAGAGGATCAGAGGAGGCTCTACTTCAAAGAAGGTTCATTCTGGGCAGCGCCTATGGCTCAGTGAGTAGGGTGCCGGCCCCATATACCAAGGGTGGCAGTTTCAAACCCAACCCCGGCCAAACTGCAACCAAAAAATAGCCGGGCGTTGTGGTGGGTACCTGTAGTCCCAGCTACTCGGGAGGCTAAGGCAAGAGAATCGCCTAAGCCCTGGAGTTGGAGGTTCCTGTGAGCTGTGAACGCCGCAGCACTCTACCGAGGGCAACAAAGTGAGACTCTATCTCTAAAAATAAATAAATTAAACGAAGTTCATTCCCATCACTGACAATTCTGTGTTAGTTCTTGTCTGGGAGCTCAACCAGAACTACAGGTTTTGTCATAGTTGCTTGGGATTGTTCTGACAGCACATGATGGTTGGGTTCCAAGAGTAAACATTGCAAGAGATAGAGAATGGAAACTGCCAATTTTTTTTTGAGACAGAGTTTCACACTGTTGCCTGGGTCAAAGTACAGTGGCATCATCACATTGCACAGCAACCTCAAACTCCTGCCAAGTGATCCACTTGCCTCTGCCTTCTGAGCAGCTGGTACCAGGTGCATGCCACCATGCCTGGCTAATACTTTTATTTTTATTTTTTGTAAGACAAGACCTCCCTATGTTGTTCAGTCTGCTTTCAAAGAAGCTCCTAGACTCAATCGTTTCTCCCACCTTGGCCTCCCAAAGTGATGGGATTACAGGTGTGAATCAACATGCCCGGTAGGAAATTTCCATATTTTAAAAGTCTGGTCATAGAAACTGCTGCAGCAATTCTTCTACCATGCTCTCTCCAGTCTCAACCAAACACAGAGGTCAGATTCAAGGAGAGGGTAAGAGGGTACATAGGCCCTACTTTTCTTTCTTTTCTTTTCTTTTTTTTTTTTTTTTGAAACAGAGTCTTACTTTGTCACCCTCAGTAGAGTGCTATGGCATCATAGATCACAACAACCTCAAACTGCTGGACTCAGGTGATCCTCTTGCCTCAGGCTCCCAAGTAGCTGGGACTATAGGTGCCTGCCACATGCCCAGCTTTTTTTTTTTTTAAGAGACAGCATCTTGCTCTTGCTCAGGCTAGTCTCCAACTCCTGAGCTCAGGCAATCCACAAACCTCATCCTCCCAGAGTGCTAGGATTACAGGCATGAACCACTGCACCCAGCATAGCCCTGCTTTCAATATGAGAAGTGTCACAGAATTTTGGAGCCATGTTTGAAAGCTGCTATTAGGCCCAAAACCCTTCTGTGGAATCTTACCTTTAGTAAGCTGAACTGGATCATATAGAGTTTAGAGAATTCTCTCATGTAATTGAGGCAGGCCTAGATGACCTTCCCTCCTGGGAAACCCCAGTCCAGATACTTTGGAGCACTCAAGAAGGGAAACAAACCAAGGAAGTCAGTATCTCCAAGTAGCTTTTGGCCCATCCTATCATAGCAATCATGATGGAACCAAGCCAAGGAGACCAGGATCCCGAAAAGACACCATATTGCACTGATGCGTATGCATTCAACCCTGCTGCTTGTCCGTAGTGAAAGGTCTGTCTTGTAACACCTTAGTCCTAATTTGTCCCCAAAGATTTCATTTTTGTCTTAGCAATGTATCAGTGTTCCTATTCCTTGGGGGTGACCGAGAAGCAATGAATTCTACCTGAATACAAACAACTAGACATGCAATAATAGTATGTCCCAATAAATATACATAGAATAAATTATTTCTCCCACTAGAGGGCCCTTCCCTATCCATACCCATAGATGGGATCTATAGTTTAAATTAATCTATTTTCTATTCAATAGAGGAATATCTATTGAATGTCCTCTATGTGCCAAACATTTCACTTAATTACTCATCTTTTTGGATAATATTCAAACTTTTAAAGTATCAAAATAATTGGAATATTTTTGTACCAGGATGTGCTGTATCAGACATCCTCTAATTGCTGAATCATGGAGAGAGATCAAGGTGTCCCAGGACAGAGGTGGAGGGCACTGGAAGTGCTGGGGGAAGTAGATATATACCAACTCATATGTAAATATTTCAGTATTTTAATCACTAGTACAGTCCTACCAGTTGTATATTAGCTAAACATCACCTTGTCTTATAAAATCTTCATAATGCTGTGAAGTTAGTACCGTTATTTGACAGATGGATAAAGATAGCCAGGAAATGGAAGTACTCTGTTCAGTACCACAAAGCAGACCCTGCTCAGTGGCTCATGCTTGTAATCCTAGCACTTTGGGAGGCTGAGGCAGGAGGATCCTTTGCACCCAAGTGTTCAAGGCTGCAGTGAACTAAGATTGTGCCACTGCACTCAGCCTAAGTGACAGTGTGAGATTCTATCTCTTAAAAAAAAAAAAAGAAAGGACCTTGTCAGTATTCATGGGTCCCATGTATCATAATAACCTTTTAGGGAGAGATCATCTGTTTCCATATTTTCATTTTCTCATCCTTGACCACTAATGTTTGCTGACTACATTTTAGTCATTTTTCAGGATTCAGCTCAGATTCTGCTTCCTCTATGAAGCTTTCTATGAATTCCTAAGACTGGATTAGCTGTCCCTCTTTTCTGTTTCTACCGTCTTGCACCAACAGCCTTGTTACATCTGTTGTAGTACCATATTGGATACCTCCACACTAGATTTGGAGTCCTGAAAGCAGTGGTTCTCCACCTTCCTAATGCCTCCTAATGCTGCGACCCTTTAATAAAACAGTTCCTCATGTTGTGGTGACCCCCAACCATAAAATTATTTTCGTTGCTACTTCATAACCGTAATTTTGCTACTGTTATAAATCGTAATGTAAATATCTGATATGCAGGATGTATTTTCATTGTTACAAATGATCATGACACACAGATTGAGAACCTCTACCTTAAAGGAAGGAATTATGCGTGATTACTCTTTGTAGAGCACTGAACACAGCCTGACAATGTGTTATTGTTACAACATGATTCACATTTATTTTATTTTTTATTTTTTGAGATTGAGTCTCACTCTGTCACCCTGGGTAGACCGCCATGACATCATAGCTCACAGCAGCCTCAAACTCTTGAGCTCAAGTGATCCTCTTGCCTCAGCCTCCCCAATAACTGAGACTACAGGTCCCCATCACAATGCCTGGCTAGTTTCTATTTTGGGAGGGTTTTTCTATTTTTTTTTGAGACAGAGTCTCAAGCTGTTGCCCTGGGTAGAGTGCTGTAGCATCATAGCTCACAGCAACCTCAAACTCCTGGGCTTAAGCGATTCTCTTGTCTCAGCCTCCCAGGGAGCTGGAACTACAATGCCCAGCTTTTTTTTGTTGCGGTTGCAGTTGTCGTTGTTTGGCAGGCCCAGGCCAGTTTCAAACCCACCAGCCTTGGTGTATGTGGCCAATGCCCTAACCACTGAGCTATGGGCACAGCCTAGTTTCTGTTTTTTTTTAATAGAGACGGAGTCTCGCTCTTGTTCAGACTGTTCTGGAACTCCTGAACTCAAGCAATCCACTTGCCTCGGCCTCCCAGAGTGCTAGGATTATAGATGTGAGCCACTGAGCCTGGGTTTATGGTTCTTATTCTTAAGCAAATGGACCTCATGCAGTGTATTCAGGCCTCCATAGTCATCTATTATATCATTATCTGTTTCCTGAAGTGATGCTTAGCCCATTGCATAACCTGATACATAATGGAGTTTTTTAAATGAAAGTTTCTGCTATTCAGATTTGGTGCTTATTGCTGTAAGCCTTTATGAAAGGAAATTTTATCAAAGATTCTGAAAGCACCAGTTAAGAGAAACAAAGTCTTTTTGGGGAGGGGGGACAGAGTCTCAAGCTATCACCCTGGGTAGAGTGGCATCATCATAGCTCACAGCAACCTCCTACTCTTGTGCTCAAGCTATCTTCTTGCCTCATTTTTTCTATTTTTAGTAGAGACAGGGTCTGGCTCTTGCTCAGTCTGGTCTCGAACTTGTGAGCTCAAGCAATTCATCTGCCACGGCCTCCCACAGTGCTAGGATTACAGGTGTGAGCCACTGTGCCCGGCCAGGAAACAAAGTCTTTAAAAATCTGATGTGAAGGCTGGGCACTTGTAGGTCAGCAGCTAGGGCACCAGCCACATACACCAGAGCTGGGGGGTTCAAACCCAGCCCGGGCCTGCCAAACAACAATGACAATTATAACCAAAAAATTGTTGGGTGTTGTGGTGGGCACCTGTAGTCCCAGCTACTTGGAAGGCTGAAGCAAGAGAATCACTTAAGTCCAAGAGTTGGAGGTTGCTGTGAGGTGTGACTCCACAGCACTCTATGGAGGGTGACATAGTGAAATTCTGTCTAAAAAAAAAAAATCTGATGTGAAGGCTCAGGCCTGTAATCCTAGCACTCTGAGAGGCCAAGGCGGCTGGGTTGCCTGAGCTCAGTTCAAGACCAGCCTGAGCAAGAGTGAGACCCTGTCTCTAAAAATATAGCTGGGTGTTGTGGCGGGTGTCTGTAGTCAGCTACTTGGGAGGCTGAGGCAAGAGGATCTCTTGAGCTCAAGTGTTTGAGGTTGCTGTGAGCTATGATGCTACAGCACTCTACCAAGGGTGACAAAGTGAGACGTTTTCTCAAAATAAATAAATAAAATTAAAAAATAAAAATAAAATAAAATAAAAAATCTGATGTACCAAATCTGGCAGTAAGCAATATGCTTATCCTCCTAGGAGTGTCTTCATCAGCTGAGCTTTTTCAGTTTTATTTTGAAAAACTGCAGGCAGAGCAGTGAAGGGAGATTGTCTTTAGTTGATCTTACAATATCATTGCTCACTAACTTTGCAAGTGTTAGGTTGATTGGTTATACCTATTGTTTGCAAAATCAGGATGATGGTACGTTAACTCAGTGTCGTAAATGCTTATAGAGAATTTACTGGTGTGTGATATTTGATCATTCTAGTCTTCATTCCAAATAATCCAAGATTTAAAAAATAAGTAAAATAAATCAGCATGAGTTGAAACATAACATTGTAATTGAGCTTAAGTGTCTAGAAGGAATGTTGTATAAATTGACAGATTAGCAATCCCTTTAAAAATAAAATGTTCTGGGGGATGGGGGAATCGTGGATGCTGGCTCAAACCTGTAATCCCAGCATTCTAGGGGGCTGAGATGGGTGGATTGCTTGAGCTCAGGAGTTTCAGACCAGCCTGAGCAAGAGCAAGACCCTATCTCTACTAAAGATAGAAAAACCAGCCAGGCATTGTGGCAAGCACCTGTGGTCTCAGGTACTTGGGAGGCTGAGGCAATAGGATCACTTGAGCCCAATAGTTGAGGTTGCTGTGAGCTATGACACCATGGCACTCTACCCAGGTGACAGTAAGACTCTGACTCAAAAATAAAAATTAAGGAAAAAAAAAGATGTTCCTTCAAAGCTACAGTTCTGTTGTTGTTGTTGTTGTTTTTGAGACAGAATCTCATTATGTCACCCTCAGTAGAGTTCTGTGGCGTCACAGCTCACAGCAACCTCAAACTCTTAGGCTTAAGTGATTCTCTGGCCTCAGCCTCCCGAGTGGCTGGGACTACAGGCGCCTGCCACAATGCCTGGCTATTCAAAGCTACAGTTTTAAAAAACTAGTAGTACAATTTAGTTCAGAAGTGTAATTGAGAAGGAAAGTTGGGTGTTGGGAGAAACTCTATCCAGTAAATAAGTAACAGAACCAGGAAGAGGATCAAATAATTGATTCCAACTTCCTTGTTCCTGGTGATAACAATAGCGCTTTAATCCCCATATTCAGTCTGTTAGCATCTGGGTTTATGCTAATTAAAACATTTACCTGATCTAATAACAAAGACCAGGTCACATGGACAAGGACTGAAAGGGAATAGGAAAAATATTTGTATATTAGTGTCTTAGACTGTCAGGCTGCTGTCATAGAATACCATAGCATGGGTAGTCTATAAACAACAGAAATTTATTTTTCACCATTCTGCAGGCTGGGAAGTCTGAGATCGAGGTATCAGCAGATTTGGTATCCAGTGAGGGCCTGCTTCCCAGGTCACAGGCAGTCATCTTCTCCTTGTGATGTCACATAGTAGAAAGGGGAAAGGGAGTTTTTTGGGGGGGAGCGAGATTCTTTTATAAGAACCCTAATCCCAAATCACCTCCCAAAGGCTCCACCTCCTATCACCGCATTGGGGGTTAGGATTTTAACATAGGAATTTGGGGGAGAACACAAACACAAACATTCAGTCAACGGCAGTTAGGATATAGAATTTTGGACGCATTTTCCCCTTTACATTTTTTTCTTGTTCTAACATTGTTTATGTAACCATTACTTATATTCTTAAAAAGTCTGACACACTGGAAATGGATCTCCATGAAGCAAATTAAAGTACTTGTTTGTTTGTTTTTCATAGACAGGGTCTTGCTATGTCGCCCAGGCTAGTATGCAATGATGCAATCACAGCTCACCGTAGCACTGAACTCCAGACTCAAGTGAGCCTCCTGCCTCAGCCTCCACACTCGCTGGGATTACAGGTGAGAGCCACCACCCTCCCAGGCTAGCACTTGGAAACTTGAAAAATAAGACTGATAGCTTTTCTTGTATAGGGTCCAAAAGTCATAGCAATTCCACAGTGTCTTGAAATGACACATGGATATATATAAATAAGGATCAAAGAATAGCATTGTATGGATTCTTCTATTTAAACTGGCCTGCAATCGAATAATATTCATATTTGCTTTTGGCAATTACCTCTTATTAGCTAGCCTGTAAAATTGTGTCTTCTTTGTTCTCTGCTTATCGTATACTTTCACCTCCCATGCCATCTAGCACAAAGCTTAGTACTTACTTGGTATAGCATTTATGGATTTTATTTCATTGCACTTTTTCTCTTTCTTTTTTTTTATTTTTTTATTTTTTATTGTTGGGGATTCATTGAGGGTACAATAAGCCAGGTTACACTGATTGCAATTGTTAGGTAAAGTCCCTCTTGCAATCATGTCTTGCCCCCATAAAGTGTGACATACACCAAGGCCCCACCCACCTCCCTCCTTCCCTCTTTCTGTTTCCCCCCCCATAACCATAATTGTCATTAATTGTCCTCATATCAAAATTGAGTACATAGGATTCATGCTTCTCCATTCTTGTGATGCTTTACTAAGAATAATATCTTCCACGTCCATCCAGGTTAATACGAAGGATGTAAAGTCTCCATTTTTTTTAATGGCTGAATAGTATTCCATCGTATACATATACCACAGCTTGTTAATCCATTCCTGGGTTGGTGGGCATTTAGGCTGTTTCCACATTTTGGCGACTGTAAATTGAGCTGCAATAAACAGTCTAGTACAAGTATCCTTATGATAAAAGGATTTCTGTCCTTCTGGGTAGATGCCCAGTAATGGGATTGCAGGATCAAATGGGAGGTCTAGCTTGAGTGCTTTGAGGATTCTCCATACTTCCTTCCAGAAAGGTTGTACTAGCTTGCAGTCCCACCAGCAGTGTAAAAGTGTTCCCTTCTCTCCACATCCACGCCAGCATCTGCAGTTTTGAGATTTTGTGATGTGGGCCATTCTCACTGGGGTTAGATGATATCTCAGGGTTGTTTTGATTTGCATTTCTCTAATATATAGAGATGATGAACATTTTTTCATGTGTTTGTTAGCCATTCGTCTGTCGTCTTTAGAGAAAGTTCTATTCATGTCTCTTGCCCATTGATATAAGGGATTGTTGGCTTTTTTCATGTGGATTAATTTGAGTTCTCTATAGATCCTAGTTATCAAGCTTTTGTCTGATTGAAAATATGCAAATATCCTTTCCCATTGTGTAGGTTGTCTCTTTGCTTTGGTTATTGTCTCCTTAGCTGTACAGAAGCTTTTCAGTTTAATGAAGTCCCATTTGTTTATTTTTGTTGTTGTTGCAATTGCCATGGCAGTCTTCTTCATGAAGTCTTTCCCCAGGCCAATATCTTCCAGTGTTTTTCCTATGCTTTCTTGGAGGGTTTTTATTGTTTCATGCCTTAAGTTTAAGTCCTTTATCCATCTTGAATCAATTTTTGTGAGTGGGGAAAGGTGTGGGTCCAGTTTCAGTCTTTTACATGTAGACATCCAGTTCTCCCAACACCATTTATTGAATAGGGAGTCTTTCCCCCAAGGTATGTTCTTGTTTGGTTTATTAGGTGGTTGTAAGATGTTAGTTTCATTTCTTGGTTTTCAATTCGATTCCAAGTGTCTATGTCTCTGTTTTTGTGCCAGTACCATGCTGTCTTGAGCACTATGGCTTTGTAGTACAGAGTAAAATCTGGTATGCTGATGCCCCCAGCTTTATTTTTATTACAGAGAACTGCCTTAGCTATACGGGGTTTTTTCCAGTTCCATACAAAACGCAGAATCATTTTTTCCAAATCTTGAAAGTATGATGTTGATATTTTGATAGGAATGGCATTGAATAGGTAGATTGCTTTGGGAAGTATGGACATTTTAACAATGTTGATTCTTCCCATCCATGAGCATGGTATGTTCTTCCATTTGTTAATATCCTCTGCTATTTCCTTTCTGAGGATTTCATAGTTTTCTTTATACAGGTCCTTCACCTCCTTCGTTAGGTATATTCCTAGGTATTTGATTTTCTTTGAGACTATGGTGAAGGGAGTTGTGTCCTTAATTAGCTTCTCATCTTGACTGTTATTGGTGTACACAAAGGCTACTGACTTGTGGACATTGATTTTATATCCTGAAACATTACTGTATTTTTTGATGACTTCTAGGAGTCTTGTGGTTGAGTCTTTGGGGTTCTCTAAGTATAAGATCATGTCGTCAGCAAAGAGGGAGAGTTTGACCTCCTCTGCTCCCATTTGGATTCCCTTTATTTCCTTGTCTTGCCTAATTGCATTGGCTAGAACTTCGAGCACTATGTTGAATAGTAAAGGTGACAGAGGACAACCTTGTCTGGTTCCAGTTCTAAGAGGAAAAGCTTTCAGTTTTACTCCATTCAGTAAAATATTGGCTGTGGGTTTGTCATAGATAGCTTCAATCAGTTTTAGAAATGTGCCACCTATGCCTATACTCTTCAGAGTTCTAATTAGAAAAGGATGCTGGATTTTATCAAATGCTTTTTCTGCATCTATTGAGAGGATCATGTGATCTTTATTTTTGCCTCTGTTAATATGGTGGATAACGTTTATAGACTTGCGTATGTTAAACCAGCCTTGCATCCCTGGGATGAAGCCTACTTGATCATGATGAATGACTTTTTTGATGATAAGCTGTAATCTATTGGCTAGGATTTTGTTGAGAATTTTTGCGTCTATGTTCATGAGTGAGATTGGTCTGAAATTCTCCTTTTTGTTTGGGTCTTTTCCTGGTTTTGGTATCAGGGTGATGTTTGCTTCATAGAATGTGTTGGGGAAGATTCCTTCTTCCTCAGTTTTTTGGAATAATTTCTGCAGTACAGGAATAAGCTCTTCCTTGAAGGTTTGATAGAATTCTGGAGTGAAGCCATCTGGACCAGGGCATTTTTTGGTTGGAAGCTTTTTTATTGTTTCTTTGATCTCAGTGCTTGGAATTGGTCTGTTCAGGAGCTCTATTTCTTCCTGGCTGAGTCTAGGGAGAGGGTGTGATTCCAAATATTGATCCATTTCTTTCACATTGTCAAATTTCTGGGCATAGAGTTTCTGGTAGTATTCAGAGATGATCTCTTGTATCTCTGTGGGATCAGTTGTTATTTCCCCTTTATCATTTCTGATTGAGGTTACTAGAGATTTTACTTTTCTATTCCTCGTTAGTCTGGCCAATGGTTTATCTATTTTATTTATTTTTTCAAAAAACCAACTCCTTGTTTCATTAATTTTCTGAATGATTCTTTTGTTTTCAATTTCATTGATCTCTGATTTGATTTTGGATATTTCTTTTCTTCTACTGAGTTTAGGCTTAGATTGTTCTTCTTTTTCCAATTCCATAAGATCTCTTGTGAGATTGTTGATGTGCTCTCTTTCAGTTTTTCGAATGTAGGCATCTAAAGCGATGAATTTTCCTCTCAAAACTGCTTTTGCAGTATCCCACAGGTTTTGGTAGCTTGTGTCTTCATTGTTGTTATGCTCAAGGAAGTTAATGATTTCCTGTTTTATTTCTTCCTGCACCCATCTGTTATTCAACAGAAGATTGTTTAGTTTCCATGCCTTTGGGTGGGGTTGAGCATTTTTGTTAGAGTTGAGTTCCACCTTTAGTGCCTTATGGTCTGAGAAGATACAAGGTAAAATTTCAATTCTTTTGATTCTGTTGATATTTGTTTTGTGTCCCAGGATATGATCAATTTTGGAGAATGTTCCATGGGGTGATGAGAAGAATGTATATTCTTTATCTTTGGGGTGGAGTGTTCTATATGCGTCTATCAAGCACAGTTGTTCTAGAGTCTCATTTAAGTCTCTTATATCCTTGTTTAATTTCTGTTTAGAGGATCTGTCCAGCTCTGTAAGAGGAGTGTTAAAGTCCCCTGTTATGATGGTATTATCAGATATCATATTGCTCAGACTGAGTAAGGTCTGCTTCAAGAATCTGGGAGCATTTAAATTGGGTGCATAAATATTTAGAATTGAAATGTCTTCTTGTTGTATTTTTCCCTTGACCAATATAAAGTGACCATCTTTGTCTTTTTTGACTTTAGTTGCTTTAAATCCACATGTGTCTGAAAATAAGATTGCAACTCCTCTTTTCTTCTGAATTCCATTTGCCTGAAAAATTGTCTTCCAACCCTTGACTCGGAGCTTTAATTTGTCTTTTGAAGCCAGGTGTGTTTCTTGCAGACAGCAAATGGATGGCTTGTGTTTTTTAATCCAGTCAACCAATCTATGTCTCTTCAGTGGGGAATTCAAGCCATTAACATTTATTGAGATAATTGACAAGTGTGGTAGTATTCTATTCGTCTTATTTTGTGAGAGTCCATTGCTTAGTTTTATCTTTTGCATCAGTGTGGAGGTTAGGTTCTGTCCTTTAATTTCTGAGTTCTTACTTTGCTGCTGATCCATTGTGGTGGTCAGTGTGCAGAACAGGTTGAAGTATTTCCTGTAGAGCTGGTCTTGTTGTGGCGAATTTCCTCAATGTTTGTATATCCGTAAATGATTTGATTTCTCCGTCAATTTTGAAGCTTAGCTTAAAAGGGTACAGAATTCTGGGCTGGAAATTGTTCTGTTTAAGTAGATTAAAGGTAGATGACCATTGTCTTCTTGCTTGGAAAGTTTCATTAGAGAAGTCTGCGGTCAATCTGATGGATTTGCCCCTGTAGGTCAACTGGCGCTTACTCCTGGCAGCTTGCAGAATCTTTTCTTTGGTCTTGACTTTGGACAGGTTCATCACAATGTGTCTTGGAGAAGCTCGGTTAGAGTTGAGGCGACCTGGGGTCCGATATCCCTCTGAAAGCAGTGTGTCGGAATCTTTGGTGATATTTGGGAAATTTTCTTTTATAATATTCTCTAGTATGGCTTCCATTCCTCTGGGGCATTCTTCTTCCCCTTCTGGAATTCCTATAACTCGTATGTTGGAACGCTTCATAAAGTCCCATAATTCTGACAGTGAACGTTCTGCTTTCTCTCTCTTCTTTTCTGCCTCTTTTACTATCTGAGTTATCTCAAAAACTTTGTCTTCTACCTCTGAAATTCTTTCTTCTGCATGGTCTAACCTGTTGCTGATACTTTCCATTGCATCTTTAAGTTCCCTGATTGACTGTTTCATTTCCTTCAGCTCTGCTATATCCTTTTTATATTCTTCATATCGTTCATCTCTTATTTGATTCTGTTTTTGAATTTCCTTTTGGTTATTTTCCACTTTATTAACAGTTTCCTTCATTGTTTCCATCATTTCCTTCATTGTTTTCAACATGTGTATTCTAAATTCCCTTTCTGTCATTCCTAACATTTCTGTATAGGTGGAATCCTCTGCAGTAGCTACCTCATGGTCCCTTGGCGGGGTAGTTCTGGACTGGTTCTTCATGTTGCCTGGAGTTTTCTGCTGATTCTTCCTCATGGGTGATTTCTTTTATCTGTTTACTTGCCCTAGTTTTCCTTTCAATTCCTCTTGCTCTTTAAGTTCTTGTGCCTGTGGACTAAGGGTTACAGGACCAGAAGGATGAGAAGGTTTAAGAGCAAAAAAGCGATGAAAGAAATGAGGACCGAGTGATAAGAAAAAAAAAAAAAAATGAAAAAAAGAAAAATAGAGAAAGGAGAGTGGTTGGGTGAAAGGAATATTGACAAAAAGAAGAGAGGCACAGAAAGAGGGAGACAGAGCAATATAGGTGTACAGTAGGGTACTTTGATACAACCTTAAAAAAAAAAAGAAACACCTTCTGGGGGTGCCAAGTGGGGTGGTTCCCTTGAGGTCAGCAGCTCTTTACTAACCTGATCAGACACAGAACCCCACCTCCACCAAGTAGAGAGGAAAGACAAAAATGCTATAAATCAAACCAAAACAAGCAAACAGAAAACTTTACGGGATAAAATTGGCTGGAAAAACCAAATAATAGTGGTAGAAACACTAACAAAAATGAAGTTCTGATTATTGAAATAGGCAGCAATGGGAAATTATAATTAAACTAGAAAAATTGAGAAAGAAAAAGGATCTGTATGGAAAAGGTTGAACTTAAAAAACAAAACAACAATCTAGAACGTCAAAATAAACAAAAAAAAAACCAAACCAAAAAAAAAAACCAAACAAACAAACAAAAAAAAACACACACGCAACCAAAAACAAAGCAGTATGCATATGGAATTGAATATTGTCTGGGCAACACGTGGTCTTCTGAGGTATGAGATGTTAATCACAGTTCTGATACGACTGGAGGCTGCTAGTTTCTCGAACCCCAGCAGGTAGACACCCTAAATCTCTCTTCAGCCCACTTAAAAGGCACTTTGAACTTGTTCACTTACTGAGCAGAAGCTTTCTCAGGGAAGTGCTTGTTGCTGGAATCACTGCTGAAGTGGCTATCCACTTACCCTGTGTGTCAAAACTGGTCTCCCTCTGCCCCCGAGGGTTAGGGCTGCAAGGCGGCTCAGACCCCGCCCTTAGGCTACTTGGTCGCTGGGTTACCAGCTCCCACCCAATTCCAGCTCTGGGACCCTGAGGGCGGAGCTTGCCAGGGCAGATCGCTCACAATGTCTGCCTGTGACCCAGAGCCAAACTCTATTAGCTCCGTCTGGCTCAGCGGCTCAGACTGGGGCCCTAGACAAAGGCCAAAGTTCTCCGCACTCCCGCTCAGGCTCTCCCCAAGGCAGTTCAGCTGAGTGCCAAGTCCAAAGACACCAAAACAGTTCACAGGTAAGGCCTTTCTGGTTTGCAGTCTCGCTGCTACTGAACTTACAGTTGCGGGCGGGTTTAGGCGGATTGAACACACGCGACCACTTGCCGGTTTTCCACTGTTTTAGTCCTCCTCTTGGGGTCCAGAAGTCTCTCGCTGACTCCCTGTATCCTCTCAGGGGTGATGCTAGGCAGATCCCACCAGCCAGAGATGCCTGGAGTCCTATATCCCCAGACTCACGGTGCCCAGATGCAAGGAAGCTGTTACTCGGCTGCCATCTTGCTCCACCGCTCCACTTTTTCTCTTTCTAATTTAACAAATCAGTTCCCTTAATTTCTTTGAATATTGAATATAGAGCAATGTTTTTGTCATTTATTAATAATGTCAATTGTCAGTACACCTAGACTTATAATAATACATAAGTATCCCTTTCAATTAACTTTCACACTCATTATGCATTAACTTTTTTTTAGGATTATGTACAATTTGCAAATGAGGAAAATCAATCTGAGAGAGATTAAATGGCAGAATTGGGACCAGGTCCCCAAAGCTATTGCTTGTTGCATTTAATTAAGAGTTTATTGAGACAGGGTTTCACTCTGTTGCTCCAGCTAGAGTGCAGTGGCATTATCACCACTCACTGAAACCTCAAACTCCTGGGCTCAGGCTGTCCTCCTCAGGCAGCCACCCCAATAGATGGGAGTATAGGCACATGCCATGACTAAGGGCTAATTCTCTTTTTCAAGTGATCATCTTGCCTTGGCCTCCCAAAGTACTAGAATTACAGCACTTTATTTTAGGCAGGACTCAGTGATTCACTCCTGTAGCCAATGCCTATAATCCCAGCACTCTGGGAGGTCCAGGTGAGTGGGTTGCCTGAGCTCAGGAGTTCAAGACCAGCCTGAGTAAGAGCAAGATCCCATCTCTGCTAACAATGGAAAAAATTACCCAGGCATTGTATTGGGCACCTGTAGTCTCAGTCACTTGGGAGGCAGAGGCAAGACGATCTCTTGAGTCCAAGATTATGAGGTTGTTGTGAGCTATGATGCACAGCACTCTACCCAGGGCACAGAGTGAGACTGTGCCTGAAAAAAAATATTTTAAATCTCTAGGGAAGTAAGCTCTTCAGTTATCTCCAAGCTCTCCTAACGATAACTGAATCATCTCAATTCTAAAATGAAGTCAATGATTACCTTTCATTCAAGTCAGAAAGTATTTAATTGATGCCTAGCATTAAATGTATTCCATTTAAGTCCATTCATAATCAAATATTTAATTGAAATATTACTGACATTTGTCTTATTATTAAGCAAAAAGGAAGACATGGCTGGGATGGTGGTGGTGTACCCCTATAGTCTAAGGTACTCGGGAAGCTGAGGCAGGAAGGGAGAGGATCGCTTGAGCCCAGGAATTTGAAACCAACCTGGGCTGCATAGTGAGACATCTCTAAAAAAAAAACAAAAAAAGACAAATATGTTATTTTTGGTTGTTCAAAAGATCATCGTATGCTTCAAAGTTTCCCTTTGCCCCTTCCTTTTTTCTTTCTAATAAACTTTATTTTTTAGAATAGTTGAAGATTTTCAGAAAAGTTGAGAGCATTGTACAGAGCTTCGATACCTCACACTCAGTTTTTGCTATTATTGACATCTGATATTACATGGTACATTTTTTAATTATAATTTTATAATTAATAAAGCAATATTGGTACATTATTATTAACTAAAGTTTATTTAGACTTCCTGAATTTTTTTTTTTTTTTTTTGTAGAGACAGAGTCTCACTTTATGGCCCTTGGTAGAGTGCCGTGGCCTCACACAGCTCACAGCAACCTCCAGCTCTTGGGCTTAAGCGATTCTCTTGCTTCAGCCTTCCGAGTAGCTGGGACTACAGGTGCCCGCCACAACGCCCGGCTATTTTTTGGTTGCAGTTTGGCCGGGGCCGGGTTTGAACCCGCCACCCTTGGTATATGGGGCCGGCGCCTTACCGACTGAGCCACAGGCGCCGCCCTAGACTTCCTGAATTTTTATGTAATGGCTTTGTTTTTTTTTGGTTGTGGTTGTCATTGTTGTTTAGCAGGCCCAGGCCAGGCTCAAACCCACCAGCCTCAGTGTATGTAGCTAGCACCCTACTCACTGAGCTATGGGTGCCAAGCGAAGTAATGGCTTTTACTTTTAATTCCATAACTGCATTTATAATAACACATTGCATTTAGTTGTCATATATCTTTTTAGGTTTCTCTTGGCTCTGGCTGCTTGTAAGACTTTCCTTATTAATTTTTTCTTTTTTTTTTTTGAGACAGAGTCTCACTTTGTAGCCCTCAGTAGAGTACTGTGGCATCGTAGCTCACAGCAACCTCAAACTCTTGGGCTCAAGCAATTCTCTTGCCTGTAGCTGGGACTACAGGCACCTGCCACAATGCCTGGCTTTTTTTTTTTTTTTTTTTGAGACAGAGTCTCACTTTGTTGCCCTCAGTGGAGTGATGTGGAGTCATAGCTCACAGCAACCTCCAGCTCTTAGACTTAGGCAATTCTCTTGCCTCGAACTCCCAAGTAGCTGGGACTACAGGCGCCCACCACAATGCCCGGCTATTTTTTGTTGCAGTTTGGCCGGGGCTAGGTTTGAACCTGCCACCCTCGATATATGGGGGCAGTGCCCTACTCACTGAGCCACAGGCGCAGCCTGACCTGGCTATTTTTAGAGACAAGATCTTGCTCTGGCTCAGGCTGGTCTGGAACCTGTGAGCTCAGGGCAATCCACCTGCCTTCGCCTCCCAGAGTGCTAGGATTTCAGGCATGAGCCACTGCACCTGGCCTGACTTTCCTTATTTATTTATTTATTTATTTGTTTGTTTATTTATTTATTTTTTTAAGAGACAGAGTCTCACTTTGTCACCCTCAGTAGAATGCCGTGGCATCACAGCTCACAGCAACCTCCCACTCCTAAGCTTAGGTGATTCTCTTGCCTTAGCCTCCTGAGTAGCTGGGACTACAGGTGCCCATCATGACTCCTGGCTATTTTTTGTTGCAGTTTGGCCGGGGCCAGGTTTGAACCCGCCACCCTCAGTATATGGGGCCAGTGCCCTATTCACTGAGCCACAGGTGTCACCTGACCTTCCTTACTTTTTATAAGTTTTGAGGTTAGGTATTTTATAAGGCCTTTTACTATCAGTTTTTGTCTTTGTCAGGATAAGACAGGGTTACAAGTTATAGAGAGGAAAACAACAGCGATGAAGTGCCATTTTCATCATATCATATCTGGTGTAAATACTATCCACATGACTTATAACTACTGATATTGGCTTTGATCATCTGGCTTGAAGCAGTGTTTGTCAAGTTTCACCACTGTAAAGTTATTCTTTCCTCCTCCCTTCTCTCTTCTCTCCTCTTTTCATCTTGTACACTTTGGAAGAATGTGAGTATGCGCAGCCCACGTCTAAGGAGCGGGGAGTTTTGTGTTTTGCTACCCCCTTCCTTTTTATTTAACTCAGGTTAAATGGATATCTTACAGTAGTTTTAAAGAAAATCATAAATCATGAGTGGTTCACACAGAGATACTTTCTTTTACATTCTAAATTTAATCTTTTTTCAAATCCTGTTGGTTCTACCTTCAAAATATATCCAGAATCCAACAACCTCACATCACCTCCATTGCTACCATTCTGGTCCAAGCCACCATCAATAGCTCTCCTAAATTATTGAAGCAGCCTTTGAATTGGTGTCCTTGCCCCTTTCACTTTATTCTCAATAGTCTTTTTAAAACCTAAAATCAATGGCTCAGCGCCTTTGGCTCAAACGCTAAGGTGCCAGGCACATAACACCTGAGCTGGCAGGTTCAAATCCAGCCTGGGCCTGCCAAAGAACGATGACGGCTGCACCCAAAAAATAGCTGGGTGTTGTGATGGGCACCTGTAGTCTCAGCTACTTGTGAGGCATAGGCAGGAGAATCGTTTGAGCCCAGGAGTTCGAGGTTGCTGTGAGCTGTGATGCCACAGCACTCTACCAAGGGTGACAGCTCGAGGCTCTGTCTCAAAGACAGACAAACAAAAAAACCCTAAAAAAAAATTACACCAATCTTTTACTTAAAAATCTTTCAATGGCTTCCCCTGTAACTGGAGAATGCAGCTGAATACTTATCAAGCCCATATGATCTAGCAACACTCTTAACTACTTCCCACCTCAAGTTGTAACACTATTCTCCTAATTCACTCTATTCAAGACATACTGGCTGCCTGCTCTTCCTTGATGATGCGAGGACATTCCCATCTCAGAGCCTTTGCATTTCATATATCCCATGGCAGCCCTTGAGGAGTGTCACTTAGATCTCTCTCCAGAAAGAACTGGCCAGTCAGCTGTAGAGAACAGGTGGCTGATAGCCTCCAGCTGTGGCTTTTGGGATCTGCCCTAGCTTTGGTTCTGCTCTTTCTTTTTTTTGTAGAGACAAAGTTTCACTTTATTGCCCTCAGTAGAGTGCCATGGCGTCACACAGCTCACAGCAACCTCCAACTCCTGGGCTTAGGCGATTCTCCTGCCTCAGCCTCCCGAGTAGCTGGGACTACAGGTGCCCGCCACAAGGCCCGGCTATTTTTTTGTTGCAGTTTGGCCGGGGCTGGGTTTGAACCCACCACCCTTGGTATATGGGGCCGGCGCCCTGCTCACTGAGCCACAGGCGCCGCCCAGGTTCTTGTTCTTTCTGAGAAGCTATAAGCAGTGACTAATCACAGCAAAGATTCTAGGGTGTAGCTGTTTCTGCCTAAGGTTGCCCTCTTCTAACCAGCAATCTTTGCTCTGGAGCTCTTCATTGGGTGGCTAACAGTTGGCCTGATGTGTTGTCATCTGAAGCTTTTCCTGCTCTCATGCTAGGGCTGAGGAACTGACCATCTTCTCTTCAAAGTCTGCACTCTAGATTATAAGACTTTTTCCAGGGTGGCACCTGTGGCTCAGTTGGTAAGGCGCCGGCCCCATATACTGAGGGTGGCAGGTTCAAACCTGGCCCCGGCTGAACTGCAACCAAAAAAAAATAGCTGGGCGTTGTGGCGGGCGCCTGTAGTCCCAGCTACTCGGGAGGCTGAGGCAAGAGAATCGCTTAAGCCCAGGAGTTGGAGGTTGCTGTGAGCTATGTGATGCCATGGCACTCTATTGAGGGCCATAAAGTGAGACTCTGTCTCTACAAAAAAAAAAAGAATTTTTCCAGGAAAGTAGAGAATGATGCTCTATAGAGCATTTATTTCTTGGCCAGTCTGGTACATTTTTCAACATAGTGTTTTCACTCTTTCAGAAGGGTGAATGCTTATTCCGAACAGGACAATTTACAAAGGCAGCTCAGACTTTTAAGATATTCCTATATTACTTAAGAAACTAGCAAAAGTGGTGTCTTGAGCAAAGCTGGTGGCATTTTCAATCCTGACAGTGCACTAAGTAGTTGTGGGACCTTATACACTTTGTTCATTTTTGAACAGGGTGACACCTGTCTACTTTAGCTGTTAGGAGACTCATATAGGATATTGGTGAAAAAGGCACAATTACATAAGCTGTGGAGTTAACTATATATTACCATACTCATATTAATACCCTTGGTATCTTTCAGGGATTGGTTCCAGGAACCTGAGGGTATCTAAAATAGGGGAATGCTCAGGTCTCCTATATAAAATGGCATAATACTTGCATATAACCTATGCACATATCATCTGTAGAATACTTACGATACCTAATACAATGTAAATGCTATGTAAATCATTGTTATAATGTATTTTAAAATTTGTATTTTGTTAGTTTTTGCAATTTTTGGCCGGGGCTGGGTTTGAACCCGCCACCTTCCACATATGGGGCTGGCACCCTACTCCTTTGAGCCACAGGTGCCACCCCTTGTTGTTATTTTTTATTTTTATTTTTTCTGAGTATTTTCCACCCATAGTTCCTTGAATCCTCGGTTGCAGAACCCAGAAACACAGAGGGCTGACTATATATAACTATATCAATACTATATATAATACCAATATTCGTTGTGTAGGTAAATATATATATGGTTTATAAATTTGTCACTTTCTTTTCTGCTCAATAGAACTTAAAAAATTTTTTTCTTATTAAGATTAGCGAATGCTTCTTAGAAAAGAAATCGAAAAATATAACTTCCTCTTCACTTCTGTGCTTTCATGTAAAGAGTTTGGGAACTGTTCCTGAGGTGTCCTATTCCGATAGCTGAGCTATAACCAAGGGAGGAGGCACTTCTGACTCGCTCTGCCACGCTCTGCCACACTCACGCCTACGCAGCTGGGCTTTTCACTGCGCGTGCGCACGACCCACCCTACCCCGGAACTTAAATGTTGATAAAAAATGAGGGGTTTAAATCCTCGAAATCCAGATCCAGGCGCGCCAGTGGCGCTTTTAGTTCTCAAAGAGGGTTGGGATTGGTCGAGTATGCAGCCTCTGCGGGGTGCTGATTGGCTGGTGCCCGAAACGTCACGGGTGACTGTAAGTGACGCCTACGGTACCGCCTCCGTTCCCTGACCGGCGCGGTTTTTGACCAGTAAGCAGGCGCAGTGCGGCTTTCTTGGCTGCGCGAGCTTGAGTTTGCCGCCTGGGTTCCCGCGACCCCAACGTCCCAGAGGCGGGGCCGCAGTCGGTAGAGACGCTTCTTGGAGCCAGCTTCTGCTCAGACCGCACAACCAAACTGTATCTCGGCGGAGGTTGCGGTGACTGGGGCTTTGTTCTCCTGGTTCCCACCACGGGCGACCGCGGAGCCCGAGAAGGACAGTGGGTAACATTCAGAGCCCTGTGTTGGGCTTAGTCCTCTAAAAGACCAGGGCAGACGACAAAGAGGGGAGCTTGTGCGAGAAAGTACGCGGATTGTGAGTTCTTTTGGAATCGTCTGTATTAAGGTTTGTGAAAGAGGTTTGCCCTTTGAAGCTGTTTTTACCGTAGGCATTTTTTTAGGATTGAAACTCTGAATGCTTGCCCTTGCATTCCTGCTCTGAAATAAGGAATCAGTTAATGTTTGGAGTTCGTGGTCTACTGGAAGTACTGTGTAAACAGCAAACCGTGAAAATGCTACGTGTGTGAACACAGAGGCGGTAGTAACATCACCATAGTGTCTAGGAGAAAGTTTCACAGAGGAAGTGACATTCGAGTTGGATTGGGAGGGACGACAGAGGTTTACCAGGGCATTCCAAGTAAATAGGTGGGGTCAGCCTGTGCAGATTCTGGAACTGGGAGACTGCGAAGAATTCAATTTAGGGTGTGGGGTGAATGGTTGAGGGATAAGGTTGGAATAATAAGGTGGGGCCAGATTGTGAAGGTCTTATATTCTATATATAAAGAAGAGCCGTCAACTTTTTAAGCTGGAGAATAACTTGATCAGTTTCATATAGAAATACCCTTCTAGCAACACTGTGGAGACGTTGAGGTAAATCTGGTGAGAGGTGATGAAGTTAGCAACTAAAGTGATGGGGTTGGAAAGAGACTTTATGTGGGGGAAGAGGGAGGAGGAGGTGAGGATGGCCATGATTTCCATTTGACACATGATGCCATTATCTGAGGAGAATATGTTTTGCTAGGTTTTGTGTGGTTTTAGTTTCAGTAGCTTTAATTGCTTGTGAAATACTGTCAGAACAAAATACCTTATGTGTATTGTTTTAAAATGAGGAATATGTTAACATCCTTTCACACTGTTGGGTAAAGGAAGAAGATAGAAATATGGAATTTGAAGACACTTTTGTTTAATGAAGAAAAGAATGGCACTTAATACACTTTGTAGAGTTATACATCTGAATACTGTTATCCATGACAAGCAAGTACTATGGAGAGGCTTTAGAGATTAAAGTCTGCATTCTTCCACAGAAGCTGCCTTAAACTTCTGAAGCCCAGATATCTCTTGGAAGGACTTTTTAGTCAACTTTCTAAGTGTACATCCCATAGGAATTTGTTTTTGCAAATATTTTTAGTCTTTGACTTATCTAAAAATTATCTTCAAAATGATTTCTGCACCTGTATTACCAATTCCTCAGACAATTCATTTTTTTCTGGAATTGAAGCAGAATGTGCAGGGCCTAAAGAACTCTAAGACTTAAAAGAATATAGGAAATACTGAACTGTAAAGAAAGGACTAAATGATCTGTAATTTGCTTCAATAATATTTAGATGGAGCTATTCAATTGGCAATTAGAAATCAGAGTTCGAAACTCAGAAGAGAAGTGGAAGCTGAAGGTTCACTCTGTACAGATACATGCAAAAGCTATGGTAGTGAATGAGGGGGCTAGAGAGGGCATGTGGAGCAAAAAAAAAGGGGTGTGTGTGTGTGATTTTCTCACTGATACAAGTCAGTATTTTTCTTCCATTGCCAGAAGATTGAAGATTTTTTGAAGACTTTAGGCTCAATAAGTATCTAGCTTAAATTGTTCCTATCGTTTTGTGGTTTTCTGAGGATTTGGCTGAAATCTCATACCTTAGGCTGGGCGCAGTGGCTCATGCCTGTAACCCCAGCACTTTGGGAGGCCAAGGTGGGAGGATTACTTGAGGCCAGGAGTTTGAGACTAGCTTGGACAACACAGGGAGACCCCATCTCTACTAAAAATTTTAAAAATTAGCCTGGCATGCTGGTGTCCACCTGTGGTCCTAGCTACTCAGGAACCTGGGAGTTTGAGATTATGCAGAGCTGTCATACATAATGCCACTGCACTGCAGCTTAGGTGATAGTGACACCCTCTCTCAAAAAAAATTTAAATACTCATACATTAAATACTACCTGTCCTACCCAGATTACTAAGTGAATACAAAGATTTTATAGCAGAATCTGTGCTTTTTTTAATGACTAGATATACTGGTAGATTTTGCTGCTTAAAATAAATATTAACGGTAAGTTATGGGCAGAAGGACTGTAAAGTATGAAGGTGATCAGTAGAATCTACAAGCACTTAATATTATTAATCTATAGTCACTCTTCATATAAGGAACCTAATTTTGCCCATAATTTTGTTAATATATGATTAAGTAATTTTCTTATTCCTTGTTTTAATCATTTACTAGTAATATTCTCTTTACTTCTTTAGGATACTAAGGATTTGAAATTAAATCATTCACCAGATATCATGGAGCGTATGTATCCTCTTCCAAGACCTCATATGAATACCAGGTATAGAATTATTTTTACAAAATGTTTTATTTCTACAGATGTTCCATGACTTGAGAAAGGTAGATTTGAAGAGAAGAAAGAATATAATCTTTAGAATCAGGAAAATCTGAGTTCGTATCTCAATTCTACCACTTGTTAGGTGGGTGACTTTGATCAAATTAATTAACTAAGCCTCATTATCTCATCTGTAAAATGAGTATGGTAATCTCTACCAGAAGATTACTGTGAAGAGTTAAGTAAGGGGCGGCGCCTGTGGCTCAGTCGGTAAGGTGCCGGCCCCGTATACCGAGGGTGGTGGGTTCAAACCCGGCCCCGGCTGAACTGCAACCAAAAAATAGCTGGGTGTTGTGGCGGGCACCTGTAGTCCCAGCTACTCGGGAGGCTTAGGCAAGAGAATTGCTTGAGCCCAGGAGTTGGAGGTTGCTGTGAGCTGTGTGATGCCATGGCACTCTACCGAGGGCCATAAAGTGAGACTCTGTCTCTACTAAAAAAAAAAAAAAAAAAAAAAGAGTTAAGTAAGATTACTAAACTAAAGGGTCCACTGGCACTCTGGGAGGCCAAGGTGGGTGGATTGCCTGAGCTCACAAGTTCAAGACCAGCCTGAGCCTGGGCAGACCACATCTCTAAAAAATAGCCAGGCATTGTAGTGGACGCTACTCGAGAGACTGAGGGAAGAGAATCACTTGAGCCCAAGAGTTTGAGGTTGTTGTGAGTTATGACACCACGGCACTCTACCAAGGGTAACAAAGTGAGACTCTGTCTCAGAAAATAAATAAACAAATAATAAATTGAACTTTCTAGTGCATAATAGACACTCAAGTTGTTAGTTCCATTTTCTGCTTCACTTATTTTAGTTACTAGAAGATCTTTTTATTGATGGGAAATAAACAGTACTTGAACTCATGAGACTAAAAATTACATAGGTATTTATTTATATTCTAGACAAGTGGGAAAGTGGTTGGCTTCCTTCCCTCTTGAGGATACTAATTCCTTGATGGGAATAATCTCACACTGAGTATACCAAATTTCCTCAAATGTTCTAAGTCTCTCCCACTTGTGGAGTAGGAAGGAGGAGCTTGCCATCTGTCTCCTAATTTTCTGTCTGTCATTCTGGAGATTAGGCAAATAGGCTTAGGTTATTTAGGTCTTTGGATCATTCGTTGTTCCTTTTCCCCTAGGGAGGATCAATTAATGCTAACATGTGATGTTTTTTTTTTTTTATTCCAAACTAGAATTGCATCTGTGCAATCTCTGTGTTGTCTTTGTGCCAGGTGTTCTTGATGAAGACCATGGAAAACATGACTCAAGGAGGCATCATACTCTCTTTGCTTTAATTTTGGCTCTTCTGTTCTATCCCATTGCCATCTCTTACTCTTTGAAAATTTGTCAACTTCTGTTCTTTGAACAATACAGTATGTAAGAAGTTCAGTATAGGCTCAGCACTTCTAGCTCAGAGGCTACGATGCCAGCCACAGACAACCGGATCTGGCAGTTTTGAACCCAGCCCAGGCCTGCCAAACAATAATGACAACTACAACCCAAAAATAGCCAGGCGTTGTGGTGGGCACCTGTAGTTCCAGCTACTTGGGAGGCTGAGGCAAGAGAATCACTTAAGCCCAAGAGTTTGAGGTTGCTCTGAGCTATGATGGCACGGCACTCTACTGAGGGTGACATAATGAGACTCTGTCTTAAAAAAAGAAAAAATTCAGTATATTCTCTTTTTAATTTTATTGTTAGATTAACTTTGAGGCCAGTTTCATTCCTTATATCATAGGTAAGATATATACTCATGTGATTTACAGTGGTTATTCTTGGCATATTCAACTCTAGTTTACTTCACTCATTTAGTGACCTCTAGTTTTCAGTAATCTCTGGGGGTTTGCACAGCAGTTCTGATAAGTGTATGATTGAGAAGTGGTTTATAGACCCCTTTGAATATCTGCTGTTCAGAGAGCTGTCAGTTTTATTCACTAAGACAAAGCACTCACATAACACCTACGTAAAATTTTGCATCTAGTTTTGAGGTATAAGTTTCAGTTTGTGTCTCCCCTGCCTCCAAAGTCTACTATATACTCCAAGTTAACTAAAAAACTAGTAACAGACGGGCACAGTGACTCACGCCTGTAATCCTAGTATTCTGGGAGGTCATGGTGGGTGGCTTCCCTGAGCTCAGGAGTTTGAGGCCAGCCTGAGCAAAAGTGAGACTCTGTCTCAGCTAAATATAGAAAAAGCTAGGTGGTGGTGTGAGTGCCTATAGTCCCAGCTATTCAGGAGACTAAGGGAAAAGGATTGCTTGAGCCCAGCAGTTCGAGGTTGCTGTGGTTCCCCAGGGCAACTAAGTGAGACTGTCTCTCAAAAAACAAAAACAAAACCATACAACTAATTAAGAACAGTATTTGTTTAAGTCTTACTATGTGCCTAGTGCTGTACCAAGCACTTCCTATGCATTATACTTAATCCTCAAACAAACTTATCAGATAGGTACTATTATTATCCACTTTTTATATTTAATGAGGAAACTGTAGCATAGAGATTAACCAGCTCAAGGTTATGTAGTTAGTAAGTGATAGCCAGGATTTAAATTTGAATTCTACTCTGTACTACTGAGGAAATAAACCTGAAGTAGTGTAGGTTGGCCTTTAGACATACTGTGGACTACTGAGAGCAAAAACGAAATAGCTGATGTTGATCACTTACTATGAAGTAGATATTCTTTTAAGCACTTTACGTGTATTGACTCATTTAATATCTAGTACAACTCTATAAGGAGGTACTCATATATGGGCAGCGCCTGTGACTCAGTGAGTAGGGCGGCGGCACCATATACTGAGAGTGGTGGAGGAGGAGGAGCCGGGCCCGGCTAAACTGCAACAAAAAAATGGGCAGGCGCCTGTAGTCCCAGTTACTCGGGAAGCTGAGGCAAGAGAATTGCCTAAGCCCAGGAGTTGGAGGTTACTGTGAGCTGTGACGTCATGGCACTCTACCGAGGGCGATAAAGAGAGAACGCTTATCTCTAAAACAAACAAAAGGGGATTCTGGGCGGTGCCTGTGGCTCAGTGAGTATGGCGCCGGCCCCCTATACTAAGGGTGGCGGGTTCAAGCCCAGCCCCGGCCAAACTGCAACCAAAACATAGCCGGGCGTTGTGGCGGGGCGCCTGTAGTCCCAGCTGCTCGGGAGGCTGAGGCAAGAGAATCGTGTAAGCCCAAGAGTTAGAGGTTGCTGTGAGTCCTGTGACGTCATGGCACCCCACCGAGGGCGGTAAAGTGAGACTGTCTCTACAAAAAAAAAAGGAGATACTGATACCCCATTTTAATGAAAGAAGAATCTGTAATCTGAGGCAAAGAGAAGTTAATTAACTTAATCAAGGTCACACTGCTAGGAAACTTTTAAGCCAGATTTTGAACCCCAAGAGGTTGATTTCCAGGTTCCTTTCTTTAAACCCCTATGCTGTACCATCTCTGACTAGTAGGTAAATGATAAATATGAGAGACAGAAAAACTGGCAGTTTTGTCACTTATGCCTTTGTAACTTTGAACACATTTCTTTTTTTTTTTTGAGACAGAGCCTCAAGCTGTTGCCCTGAGTAGAGTGCTCCCAGCAACTCACAGCAACCTCCAACTCCTGGGCTCAAGCGAGTCTCCTGCCTCCACCTCCCAAGTAGCTGGGACTGCAGGCGCCCGCCACAATGCCCGGCTATTTTTTTTTTTTTGGTTGTAGCTGTCATTGTTGTTTGGCGGGCCCAAGCTGGATTCAAACCCGCCAGCTCAGGTGCATGTGGCTGGCACCTTAGCCGCTTGAGCTACAGGCGCCGAGCCTTGAACACATTTCTTAATCTCATACTGTCCTTGTCTCATCAAGGGAGGATTGACAATCCTTCATATAGGCTTGGCACCTGTGGCTTAAGCAGCTAAGGTGCCAGCCACATATACCTGCGCTGGCGGGTTCAAATCCAGCCTGGGCCCACCAAACAACAACGACAGCTGCAACCAAAAAAATATCCAGGCATTGTGGCGGGTGCCTGTAGTCCCAGCTACTTGGGAGGCAGAGGCTGGAGAATTGCTTGAGCCCAGGAGTTGGAGGTTGCTGTGAGCTGTGATGTTACGGCACTTTACCCAGGGCGACAGCTTGAGGCTCTGTCTCAAAGAAAAGAAAAAGAAAATCTTTCATATAGATATTGTGAGATCAAATTAAGTAAGTATTTTAAAATACACAGCAGGAATGTGGTAGAACCAGAATATGAACTCAAGCTCTAAACTGCTACACAATTCAGTTTCTAGAAATAGGAGTTTTTTTTGTTTTTTGTTTTTTTTGAGACAGAGCCTCAAGGTGTTGCCCTGGGTAGAGTGCTATGGCATCACAGCTCACAGCAACCTCCAACTCCTGGGCTTAAGTGATTCTCTTGCCTCAGCCTCCCAAGTAGCTGGGACTACAGGTGCCCGCCACAACGCCCAGCTATTTTTTGGCTGTAGTTCTTGTTTGGTAAGCCCAGGCTAGATTCAAACCGGCCAGCTCTGGTGTATGTGGCTGGCACCTTAGCCACTTGAGCTACAGGCGCTGAGCCGAAATAGGAGTTTTGAAATCAGAATCACTTGGATTCATATCTCGGCTCTGCTATTTAATTGCTGTATGAAGTTAGGGAACTTACATTTATCAATGAAATGGATAAAAAAATGTTTTGGAATGTTGTAGCTAAAATACTGTGAATACGGATGGACATAAAGTTCATGTGCAATTTAAATAGTAAATTAGAGGGACTTTACCTGACAAATTCAAGTATTGTGATTTGGTCGTTTGTACTCAACATTAACCTGAAATTAAAAAATTAAAAAAAAAAAAA
This sequence comes from Nycticebus coucang, assembly GCF_027406575.1. Classification (NCBI taxonomy): domain Eukaryota; kingdom Metazoa; phylum Chordata; class Mammalia; order Primates; family Lorisidae; genus Nycticebus; species Nycticebus coucang. The sequence continues at coordinate 43,579,211 of NC_069801.1, read as the reverse complement.
GTAAACTGGCTAAGTGCCTGTAGCTCAGTGGCTAGGGCACTGGCCACATGGGTGAGGGGGAGCTGGCTGTTTCGAACTGGCCTGGGCCTGCCAAACAACAATGACAACTACAACCCAAAAATAGCTGGGTGTTGTGGCGGACGCCTATAGTCCCAGTTACTTGGGAGGCTGAGGCAAGAGAATCGCTTAAGCACAAGAGTTTGAAGTTGCTGTGAGCTGTGATGCTACAGCACTCTACCGAGGGCAACATAGTGAGACTCTGTCTCAAAAGAAAAAAAAAGTAAACTAATTTAAGTTGCTCACAAAATTTATGTCCACTCTGTATAAAGTGCCGAGTAGGGTGTCTAGTACCTGGCAGTCTGGTAGTTTAGTTGAGAAGCTTCTTCAGATGATGCATGAAAATTAGATAAAGTATTCTTAGTATATGATAAATATTATTATTTATTTATCTTTTTTGCAGTTTTGGCTGGGGCTGGGCTTGAACCTGTCACCCCTGGTATTTGAAACCAGCACTCCTTGAGCCACAGGCGCTGCCCCATGAAACTCTTTTAGTTTAACTATTTAATAGTCTACTATTATGCAAATGCACTGCTGTAGGTAGCTCACTGTAAGAATTTTTTTGCTTTAATTACATGTGTGACCTTGGATGATATTTTCTCTCTCATCTTTTCTTTCCATTGTCTTTTTCTTATCTTGGTTTGGTGGTGTTACACTCTTATGTAAAATAAAAACTTTACGGTTGTTACCCGGTATGATTTAACATTGAAAGCTTGCTTTACATTGCCATTGGGATCTTTGTTGAACAATTATTTATAATAATGTCCTTCTGATGCTTCAATAATTAAACTTCTATAATAGGGCCCCAAATACCAAAGAAACACTGGGAAATAAGATCTATTAAGTTTTTGTGTTTTTCCTAACTATTGTGTATTGTTATCCAGCAGTTGTCTGGAAATTAGTGCAGAAAGATTTTAAATTTAAATGGAAATTTATGGTTTATACTGTTTTTCTGTTACTTAAAGTAGAATTTATAGAATTGATTATCCATGGGCGGTTCCTGTGGCTCAGGGGGTGGGGCACTGGCCCCATATACCGAGGCTGGTGGGTTCAAACTCAGCCAGGTCAAATTGCAACAAAAACAAAAAAATAGCTGGGCATTGTGGCGGGCGCCTGTAGTCCCAACTACTCAGGAGGCTGAGGCAAGAGAATTGCCTAAGCCCAGGAGTTGGAGTTTGCTATGAGCTGTGTGACACCATGGCACTCTACCGAGGGCGAGATAGTAAGACTGTCTAAAAAAAAAAAAAAAAAAAAGAATTGATTATCCAGGTTTTTTTTTTTTTTGTTTGTTTTTTTATTTTTTGTAGAGACAGGGTCTCACTTTTATGGCCCTCGGTAGAGTGCCGTGGCCTCACACAGCTCACAGCAACCTCCAACTCATGGGCTTAAGCGATTCTCTTGCCTCAGCCTCCCGAGTAGCTGGGACTACAGGCGCCCGCCACAATGTCCGGCTATTTTTTGGTTGCAGTTTGGCCGGGGCCGGGTTTGAACCCGTCACCCTCGGTATATGGGGCTGGCGCCTTACCGACTGAGCCACAGGCGCCGCCCCTATCCAGGTTTTTTTTAAAGCTTATGTGTACATAAATTTATGTAGACATCGGGAAAAAAGACAAAAAAAGCTATACCCAAATTTTGAGTACCAGATAGTAGAGTTAGAAGTGAGTTTTCTTTTTGCTTTTAATTTTTTTTAAAGATGTTTTGATACTTTGAAAATTACAAAAGTATTCTGAAAAGTACCGTAATTTAAAGATAGTTGTTTCTTGCAACATTTCTACCAAGTTTACTGTTCCTTGTGCTTTAATTTTAAATTATGCTTTTAAAAGGTTTCCTGCAAGCAAGATGGTACCTTTCCACTTTCCTCCATCCAAATGTGCACTTTGGAACCCGGTGCCCATTGGAGATTTCATCTACTTACATCTCAATTACTACAGGTACAAGATTTCTTTTTTCAAATTTCTTTTTTCAAATCAAACCTATATAAGCAGGAGTCATAAAAGGATGTGTAGGGCAAAGTTGATGACTATGACCAATACTCATTTTTCTTTCCTTTTCCATTCAGCGGTTCCCCTCAGACAAAATATTCCTTCTGCTTCTTCTTAAATCTGTCCTTTATGCTTTTGAAAAATAATCTTAATTTCACAGTTAAAATATTCTGCAAATCTAAAGTTCTGAGTACTGGGCAGCGCCTGTGGCTCAGTCGGTAGGGCACCGGCCCCATATACCGAGGGTGGCAGGTTCAAACCCAGCCCCGGCTGAACTGCAACCAAAAAATAGCCGGGCATTGTGGCGGGCGCCTCCCAAGTAGCTGGGACTACAGGTGCCTGCCACAATGCCCGGCTATTTTTAGAGATGAGGTCTTGCTCTGGCTCAGGCTGGTCTCAAACTTGTGAGCTCAAACAGTCCACCCACTTTGGCTTTCCAGAGTGCTGGCTAGGATTACAGGCATGAGCCACTATGCCCAGCGCCCCACCCCCTTTTTTATTTTGAAAAGTAAACTTCAGGGGAGTTTCCTTACGCAGCACAGGACCCATCCCTGTGGCACAGACGAAAAAGGGGTAGGGGGTTTAAGATCTCTCAGGTGCCCACCTGGCCATGCCTCTCATGAGGCTATAAGGAGAGTTTTCCAATCCATGAGCATTTGATATCTTCCATTTTTTTGTGTTCTCTTCAATTTCATCAATGTATTATGGTTTTCGTAATGGAGATCTTTTATTTCTTCAGTTAAATTATTCCTAGGTATTTTATTTTATTTGTAGCTATTGTAAATGGGATTACTTTCTTGGTTTTTTTCTTCCTCCAGATTATTTACTGTTGGCATGTAGAAATGTTGCTATTTTGGTATGTTGGTTTTATATCCTGCAACTTTACTGAATTTGTCAGTTCCATTATTTTTTGGGGGGGGGGGCAGTTGTTTATATCAGTGTTTTCCAACCATTTTATCTCATGGCACGCTTGAATCTATAGTTAAACTTTTGTGGCACACTTAAATTATGTTGATCAAAAAAAGAGTAAAAAAAGGATAAGTTGTATACACTTATTGTGCTTTAAACTTCTTTTGAAAATATAATGATCTTTAAAAATTTTTGCAACACACCTAAGATTCTCTCACCGCATACCAGTGTGCCATGGCATACCATATTTCTTCTAATTTGGGGTTTGGTTTGCTCTTTTCTAGTTCTTTGAGACACATCATTAGATTGTTTATTTGAAATCAGTGCTCTAGATGTAAGATCATATCATCTGCAAACAAGAATAATTTGACTTCCTCCTTTCCAGTTTGGATGCTCTTTATTTCTTTCTTTTGTCTAATTGCTCTAGCTAGAACTTCCAGTACCCTCTTAAATAACAGTGACAAAAGTGAATATCCTGTCATTTTCTAGATTTTATAGGGAAGGGTTTCAGTTTTTCCCCATTCATTATGATACTAGCTGTGGGTCTGTCATATATGACTTTTATCATGTTGAAGTAAGTTCCTTCTGTACCTAGTATTTTGAGAGTTTATCATGAAGGAATGTTGAATTCATTTTTTTTTTTTTTTTTTTTTTATTGTTGGGGATTCATTGAGGGTACAATAAGCCAGTTACACTGATTGCAATTGTTAGGTAAAGTCCCTCTTGCAATCATGTCTTGCCCCCATAAAGTGTGACACACACTGAGGCCCCACCCCCCTCCCTCCATCCCTCTTTCTGCCCCCCCCATAACCTTAATTGTCATTAATTGTCCTCATATCAAGATTGAGTACATAGGATTCATGCTTCTCCATTCTTGTGATGCTTTACTAAGAATAATGTCTTCCACTTCCATCCAGGTTAATACGAAGGATGTAAAGTCTCCATTTTTTTTAATGGCTGAATAGTATTCCATGGTATACATATACCACAGTTTGTTAATCCATTCCTGGGTTGGTGGGCATTTAGGCTGTTTCCACATTTTGGCGACTGTAAATTGAGCTGCAATAAACAGTCTAGTACAAGTGTCCTTATGATAAAAGGATTTTTTTCCTTCTGGGTAGATGCCCATTAATGGGATTGCAGGATCGAATGGGAGGTCTAGGTTGAGTGCTTTGAGGTTTCTCCATACTGGGATGTTGAATTCTATGTAATGCTATTTTAGCATCAATTGAAATGATAATAGTTTTTGTCCTTCATTCTGTCGATAACGATGTATCACATTGATTGGTTTTCTCATGTGGAGCCATCCTTGCATCCCTGGGATGAATCCTACTTGATCATGTTGAAAAGTCTTTTTAATGTATTGTAAAATTTGATTCGTTAAAGATTTTTGCATCTGTGTTCATCAGAGATATTGGCCTATAGTTTTTTTTTGTTGTGTCTTTGTCTGGTTTTGGTATCAAGGTTATATAGACCTCCTTGAATGAGTTTAGGTGTATTCTCCCCTCAGTTTTTTAGAATAGGGTAAGTAGGATTGGTATTAGTTCTTCCTGGAATGTTGGTAGAATTCATCAGTGAAACCTTCAGGACCTGGACTTTTCTTTGATGTGAGACTTTTTATTACTCCTTCTGTCTTATTATTGGTTTATTCAGGTTATAAATTTCTTCTTGGTTCAATCTTGATAAGTTGTATGTATCTAGGAATTTATCCATTTCTTCTAGGTTTTCCATTTTATTGGCTTGTATGTGTAACAGTTGCTCATAGTCTCTAATGATCTTTTGGATTTCTTAATGTATCAATTGCAATGTCTTCTTCTTTTTTTTTGCAGTTTTTGGCCAGGGCTGGGTTTGAATCTGCCACCTCCGGCATATGGGGCCGGCGCCCTACCCCTTTGAGCCACAGGCGCCGCAATGTCTTCTTTTTCATCTCTGATTTTATTTATTTTGGTCTCACTTTTTTCTTAGTTTGACTAATGATTTATTGATTTTATTTACATTTTCAAGAAACTTTCATTTTGTTTGTGTTTTATATTGTTTTTTAGTTTCAATTTCATTTATTTCTGCTCTGATCTTTATTATTTCTTGTACTTTGGGGTTTGGTTTGCTCTTTTCTAGTTCTTTGAGATACATCAGGAGGTTGTTTCTTTGAAGTTTTTCTACTTTTCTGATGTAGGCACAGAAATCACAAAGTTTAATGTTATAAACTTTTCTACTATGCTATTAATATTTAAAGTCCACAGACCATGTATAAACAAATGGATGTGACTGTTTGAATTGTACTTTATTTACGAAAACTTGAGACTGGCCTCATAGTTTGTCAATTCCTGCTCTGTTTCATAAAGTGAAGTAAATGCTTGGAGAACAACTATAGCTTCAATGTCTGCTTTTTGTTGGTTTCCAAGTGGACCTCCTTTCCTCCTGCCTTCAATCCTGAAATTTCTTAACAATGATATTTTAGAAGTTATGTGTTATATTTTAGGCAGCATTTTATGGCAGGAAGGTTTTTTAGGATATCATATCCATCACATTGTAAAATATTTTTTTATTTTTTCAGAAATCCAAAGCTTGTGGTGACTGAAAAGACCATTCGACTTGCTTATCGCCATGCTAAGCAGAATAAAAAAAATCGGGCATGCTTTTTACTTGGTTCTCTCACAGTGGATGAAGGTAATATACTTTAAAAAAATTACTTGTATGATATAATAGAATTTATATTTATTGATTCAGCCAACTATTGCATGTGCTTTGTGCTAATTTTATTTGCTATGCAACAAGGATATAAAGATGAATAAAACCATCCATTACAGATTTAACAATCTAGTCAGGTGGAAGAACACGTAACCAAGTCATTTTTTAAAGAGTTTGCTATACTATTGGTATGAACGTAGTACTTGGCTGTAATGTGGTTTTGCTTGATTTCATGTTTTTAATTTACGTACTGTATGATAGCTATTATATTTTGTTCTTCAGATGAAGAAGGTGTGACATTGATACTAGATCGTTTTGACCCTGGTCGAGAAGTACCTGAATCCTTAGAATTAACCCCTACTGCTCTTCTTCCTGGGGACTTTTTGATTCCATGCAAAATTCAAACCCAGGGACTTTGTTCAAGGGAAGTGATAGTTTATAATCCAGATGACTTCAGTTCAACTTTTACGGTGAGATTCATTGATTATTCTTAATTCAACCCAAGAATCAAGCTGTGTTTAATATGATGTATTTTAATAAAGCTGTATTTAGGAAGTATTCATTTATATATATATTTATTTAAATAATTATGTAATTTATATATTTTTAAATAAAATATTATATTTTAATATAATTAAATTATATTAAATTAATAAAATTATAAAAAATTATATATTTTTAATATTTTGTTTTGGAAAAAATATATTTTTTTGAGACAGAGTCTCACTTTCCCCCTCAGTAGAGTGCCATGGTGTCATAGCTCACAGCAACCTCAAACTCTTAGGATCAAGCAATCCTCTTGCCTCAGCCTCCCAAGTAGCTGGGACTATAGGTGCTGGCCATAAAGCCTGCCTATTTTTAGAGATGAGGTCTCGATCTTGCTCAGGCTAGTCTGGTACCTATGAGCTCAAACAGCCCACCTTCTTTGGCCTTCCAGAGTGCTAGGAAAACAGGACAGAGCCACTCATCATGATTTCTGACTGAATTGTCATGGACCTAAAATCTAATCAAATGTGGTTTCTGAGGACAGAAATCCTAGGTAAATGATGTGGGTAGAATTCCAGAAGAAGATACAGTGTGACCAAGATAGGAGAGTTCAAAATGTGCTAAGGGTAATCTTAAGGTTGTAATTTTTTGCTGGATTTGTGGTCAATCAAACTGGTATATTAGTTTGGCTATATTATAGAAAGTCTGCCAGGCAAAGGAGCTTCAATTTTGTCATATGGGACATGTAGCCATTAAAGATTTTTTGTTTTTAGTTTTTGAGACAGAACCTCAAGCTGTCGCCATGGGTAGAGTGCTGTGGCATCACAGCTGACAATAACCTCCAACTCCTGGGCATAAGCGATTCTCTTGCTTCGGCCTCCCAAGTAACTGGGACTACAGGTGCCTGCCACAACACCCAGCTATTTTTTGTTTGTGGTTGTCATTGTTGTTTGGCAGGTCTGGCTGGATTCGAACCCACCAGCTCTGGTGTATGTGGCTGGTGACTTAGCCGCTTGAGCTATAGGTTCTGAGCCCATTAAAGTTTCTTAAAAGAGGAGATTTTGTTGAATCAGATATAGTTAATCTGATAGGATAAGCCGTCTGGAGTCAGAGAAGGTAGCTATTGCAATAGTTGAGCGTGGATGAAAAAGGGATATATAGGTATTAGCTTATAGTAGAGGGGTAGTTATAAGGACACAGTGGGCACAAGGAAACAAATACAAGGAAGAACCAGCTTAATAATTTGGGGTAACAAGAAAGGAGTCAAAAAGGAATGGACTTTAAATTCTTCCAGGCTGAGTCAGAATTAATTTATGTCCATTTCTTCCCGTGTAGTAACTATTTATTGGGAGTGACATTCCCCAGTAAGAATTTGAAATGCATAGCCTAAGACCTTGTCTCTACAAAAAAATGGAAAAATTACCCAGGCATGGTGGTGTATGCGTATAGTCCTAGCTACTCAGGAGGCTGATGATGCCACTGCACTCCAGTGCAGAAGACAATGAGAGCCTGTCTCAAAGAAAATTTGAAGTGCTTCTAGGACATCTAAGTTGGAAATGTATAATGGAGCTTAGGACAGTAAATCTTATTTGCTTTGATATAATTGTTCACATAGATTTTTGGTCACATGGACAAAATGAGAACTGAAATGTTACAAATCAGAACTAAATTTTGTTAGTGTAAGATATATGTGTATATGCCACAGTATAAATTTAACTTTAGAGATATGGACACATTTTGAAGTTTTAAAATAATTGTTTAATATTGATTTCTCAGGCTCTGCAGCACCACATATGTAGCAAAGATTCCTTGGACTGTGGTAAGCTGCTTTCCATAAGAGCTCATTTCACTTGCAGGGAGAGTTTGGACAATGTGGATTTTGACTTCCATTGGGCAGCAGTAACTCTAGCAAACAACTTTAGGTGTACACCTGTGAAGCCCATCTCCATTATCCCAACGGCTCTTGCAAGAAACTTGAGCAGTAATCTGAATATTTCTCAAGTTCAAGGGACTTATAAATATGGGTAAGTCAAAGATACATTAATCCCATGATCATATCAATGTATACAGTTATGATTTAATAAAAAAAATAATAAAAAAAAAACAAAGATACATTAATCCACAATTTTTGGTATTTGTTGTATTGGGATATCCATGTAATGTGAAATAATTGTGTAGTCAGTTTATAAGCCAGAGATCTGGAGGCTTGATCAATAATCAGGGAAAGCAATTATTAAAGTTGTTAATATTTGCTGAATATGGAGTTTTGTTTCTTTGTTTCTTTTTCTTTTCTTTTTTTTTTTTTTTCCCCCAGACAGAGTCTTTCTCAGTCACCCCAGGTAGAGTGGGGTGGCATTATAGCTCACAGCAACCTCAAACTCTTAGGCTCAAGTGATTCTGTTACTGCAGCTTCCCAAGTAGCTGGGACTACAGGTGTCTGCCACAACACCCCACTAGTTTTTCTACTTTCAGCAGAGATAGGGTCTCACTCTTGCTCCGGCTGGTCTTGAACTCTTGAGCTCAAGTGATTCACCTGCCTCTAGCAGTGCACCACTGCATCCTGCTAATTTTTTATTTTTAGTAGAGACAGGTTCTTAGTCTTGCTCAAGCTGGTCTCGAACTCTTCTGCTCAAGCAATCCACCACTCCCAGAGTGCTAGGGTTACAGATATGAGCCAGCACCCAGTCATGGATTTTCTTTCCATGAGTTATACCCACTAACTACAAAAATTGATGGTAAAAGTTCTATTAAAATTGGTTGATGTTTTATGATGTTAAACTGTAAGGAGAAATTACCTTCTTTGCTTAAATTTTAGTGTATTTTTTTTTAAACTATAATTTGACTAATTATGAACCTAAGAAAGGCTGGAGTATTTATTTATAATGTTCAGTTTTAGCTATAAGTAATAAGCTTTATTGATAGAGAAAGGGAATAATTGTCAACTACTCAAGGGTATAGTTTACTCACGTAGCTCGAGCAAAATCCATTCCAGCTTCCTATCACCACTCTGGGTTTCTTAGGAAAGGTTACCCCAAATGCATGCTTCCGGATCCTCACCTACTTTATTTGTCTGTTGTCTACTAAAGTAGGTTTAGATAATGTAAGCACCCTGTGCTTTAAAGTTTGACCAGAGGCAGCTCTAAGCATTGTCCTTATTTCCTTTAGCACTGACTCTACCCTAGTTCCTGTTTGGTCTTTAGAGTTAAAATGTTTGCCAAAGTACGCTCAACTGCAAGTCTTACCCTCTAAAAATGCCTCTTCAAAAGAAGATGAGAAAAAGAGGATCCCTGGAGCAATAAGAAAGGTCCCATTTTGAGTCCCAGACTCTGGTTAAAGAGACACTTTCTGGTTGGGATGGCTCAAAGGAAAAAGTGCTGATATATCGCAAAATCGTGGAGTGGTCAAAAATCATAGTGATCTTATTAAAATTAACAAAAAAAAATTTTTTTTTTTTTTTAGTACTCATGCCCATTTATTCATGCAGCATGAATTTATCTTTGAATTATCCATCTATGACTCCTTGTTATGCTGATTATAACTGGGGTATTCGATATTTTATTCAAACATATATTCCCCTTGTCCCTTTATATCTGGAATTATCTATTAAATTTGTGACACTTGCCTTTTCCTCCAACACATTCATGTATTCATCCTAGTACTTATTAGAGTCCATTATGGAATAGGTATTATGTTAGGGACCGGAAATAAACAAATTTTTTAAAAACTGTGCTTGGGCCAGGTGCAGTGGTTCACATCTGTAATTCTAGCATTTTGGGAGGCCAGGAGTTAAGACCAGCCTGGGCAACATAGTGAGACCCCATTGCTGTAAAAAAATTAAAAATTTTTAAAAAGTAGCTAGGTGTGGTGGCTCATGCCTATAATCCTAGCATTTTGGGAGGTTGAGGCAGGTGGATTGCTTGAGCTCAGAAGTTCAAGGCCAGCCTGAGGAAGAGCAAGGCCCCAATCTCTACTAAAAATAGAAAAACTAGCCAAGCATTGTGGTGGGTACCTGTGGTCCTAGCTCTTGAGAGGCAAGAGGATCACTTGAGCCCAAGAGTTTAAGGTTCCTATGAGCTGTGATTCCAGGGCCCTCTACCAAGGGCGACAGAGTGAGACTCTGTCTTCAAAAAAAGATTATGTTTTAGGGTCATAACAGCAATAAAGTACATTATATCATTAATGATGCTATCAAGACTTTATGTCACTAATGACATTGGTTTTTATTTCTGTGATTTAAAACCATAACAGTGGCTGGGTGCGGTGATTCATGCTTGTAATCCTAGCACTCTGGGAGGCTAAGGTGGGTAGATTTCTTGAGCTCATGAGTTCGAGAGAGCCTGAGCAAAAGCAAGACATCCCCCACCCCCATCTCTACTAAAAATAGAAAAACTGAGGCTAGAGGATAGCTTGAGCCCACAGCACTCTACCCAGGGCAACAGCTTGAGACTTTCTTTGTCTCAGGAAAAAAAAATTAGTAAAACCATAACATTAAAAATAACTCCAAAAAATTTGATTGCAGTATTTCATACCTTAAAACTTTATTCCTTTTTTTTTTTTTTTTTTTTTTTTTTTGCAGTTTTTGGCTGGGGCTGGGTTTGAACCCGCCACCTCCGGTATATGGGGCAGCTGTCCTACTCCTTTGAGCCACAGGCTCCACCAAAACTTCCTTTCAGGGCGGCGCCTGTGGCTCAGTCGGTAAGGCGCTGGCCCCATATACCGAGGGTGGCGGGTTCAAACCCGGCCCTGGCCAAACTGCAACCAAAAAATAGCCGGGCGTTGTGGCAGGCGCCTGTAGTCCCAGCTGCTCGGGAGGCTGAGGCAAGAGAATCGCTTAAGCCCAGGAGCTGGAGGTTGCTGTGAGCTGTGTGAGGCCACGGCACTCTACCGAGGGCCCTAAAGTGAGACTCTGTCTCTACAAAAAAAAAAACAAAAAACTTCCTTTCAATAATATAATAACAAAGTGGAAATGTAGTATAATGTTCTTTTATGGAAAAAGCTTTTGGGTTTTAGCATGATGTTTCCAAAGTTCTTTGACAGTGGTTGGAGGAATATAGGGCTGATTGTACCCCCCCAATTCAGTTTCCTTCAGCAAGAAGTCACATCTGCTGCAGACTGCAGACTTGTCAAGTCACCTGGATGCTTGAACACTTCCAGTAATAGGAAGTTCACTTTTTCAAGGGAAACCTATTTGGTTCCAAAATTGTCTACCATAATGTTAATGCTTTTTTTTTTTAGAGACAGAGTCTCACTTTATGGCCCTTGACAGAGTCTCACTTTATGGCCCTTGATATGGCCCTAACCTCTAGCTCCTGGGCTTAGGCAAGTCTCTTGCCTCAACCTCCCGAGTAGCTGGGAATACAGGCTCCCGCCACAACACCCGGCTATTTTTGTTGCAGTTTGTCCTGAGGCCGGGTTTGAACCCACCACCCTTGGAATATGGGGCTGGCGCCCTACCCACTGAGCCACAGGTGCCACCCAATGTTAACACTTTTGATTAAAGTAAATTGTAAATAAAATTGTAGAGCAAAATTTTTTTAAGGCTGGGCACAGTAACTCTAGCCTATAAACCTAGCACTATGGTAGGCTGAGATCAGAGGATCCTTTGAGGTAAGGAATTTGAGACTAGCAAGAGCCCATCTCTCCTTAAAAGAGAAAAAATTAGCTGGGCCTGGTGGCAAGCACTTGTAAGTGTCAGCTACTTGGGAGTCCAAGGCAGGAGGATAGCTTGAGCCCAGGAGTTTGAAGCCGCTGTGAGCTCTGATGACACCACTGCACTGTAGCTCAGGTGACAGAACAAGACTATCTGAAAAAAAAAAAAAAAAACTAAACTAAAAAGATGGATAATCTTCAGCTATCATTTTTAATAGAAAGAAGTTTTAAGACATTAAATCTCTTTAATCTCTTCCTTTTACCAAGTTGAGTACTTTGAGCTGTTTTGTTTGTGTGTATTTATGTGAGAAAGACAGCGTTCATTTGAATTATCCTACCTAAAATAAATTTAAGTACTCAGATTATCACTTTTAAACAGTTATTTTTACATGAATGTCTTCTGTTTAGATATCTCACCATGGATGAAACACGCAAATTGTTACTTTTGTTGGAATCTGATCCCAAGGTTTATTCTCTACCATTGGTGGGCATGTAAGTGTGCATTATTTATGAAAACTTAGCAGCCAAATATCTATTCAAATGTACATGATGTGCATATGGATCACTTGTACTATGCATATTTAGATCATCTTATAAAGCCAGAAAGGCCAGTAGTTTTTAAGCTTTCTTATTTAATAGTAGAATCAGCTAAAATAAAATTTTGCCCAATCTTAGGAAGAACTCCAATACACAGGGTGGCCATAAAGTTCATGTGTAATTTTACATTGCACACTTTTAAATTGCGTGAACTTTATGGCCATCCGTAATATAGATAAATGTTGAATTTTTCTGGTTGAAATTGAAGGCTTAGAGCCCTATTTCTTCAGCCTTCCCTCATTACCCCTTGTTCTTAAGGAACCTTGAACCCAGGGTTTAAAATAGCACGATTTAAAATCTAGTGCTAGGCAATCTTACAGAAATTCCCTTTAGTGTTAATAGTGTTAACGGCTTTCTCTTTTAGATTTAGTGCTTAATGATAGTTAGACAGATTATTACAAAATTTATATCAGTATTTATCAAGCACTTATAATATACATAGTATTCTGTTTGCTTTGTTGAACTTTAAAGCTTCTTCTCAAGGAATTAATAACCACAGATGTTAAAAAATTTAAATATTCACACATATAAGAATAAATACTGAAGTATATGATTTACTATGAAGTGAGCTGTACAGACAGTGAACAGTACTAGTATTTGCAAGAAAAATAAGCTAAGAGGCATTTTCTTAGAGAAGGCAAACTTGAACCAGACCTTTAAGTATTTGGATAATAGATGAAAAGATTGATGGAGAAGGGAACCCATGTTTGGAAATGACATGTACAAAGTTATTGAGAATGTACAAATGTTTTCTGGCTTATGAAATCTCTTTTATTTTATTTTTTTTGGTTTTTGGCCAGGGCTAGGTTTGAACCCGCCACCTCCGGCATATGGGACCGGCGCCCTACTCCTTGAGCCACAGGCGCTGCCCGGCTTATGAAATCTCTTGACAGTATTTGCTATGCTCCTGGTTTGGTCAATGGGTTATTGATATTTAAGTGAATATTTAGTATTACTATTAATATCTCATATTACCTTGAGCATAATGTAATCTAAAATATGTTAATTTATAAATTACTATAGCTTTTAATTTCTATTCTATTCTTTTAGTTGGCTCTCTGGAATTATACACATCTATAGTCCTCAGGTGTGGGCTTGCTGTTTGCGGTACATGTTTAATACTTCCATTCAAGAAAGGCAAGTGATATTTTATTCTGTAGTAGTTTATTTTCATCTTTTCACCTATTCATAGTTTATTGGTCTCATTTAAAAGGTCATGTAATGCCTTAGCCTTTTACAATACTTGTAAACAAGTATAGTAAGAAAAATAAGCTATATATAAATGAGAATAAAACCAGGTAAAAGGGAGGTGCCCGTAGCTCAGTGGGTAGGGCGCTGGCCACATACACCGAGGCTGGCAGGTTTGAACCCAGGCTGGGTCTGCTAAACCACAATGGCAACAACAGCAACAAAATAGCCAGGTGTTGTGGTGGGTGCCTGTAGTCCCAGCTACTTGAGAGGCTGAGGCAAGAGAATTGCTTAAACTCAAGAGGTTGAGGTTGCTGTGAGCTGTGACACCACGTCACTACCGAGGGCAACATACTAAGACTCTGTCTCAAAAAAAAATAAAGAAAGAAAGAAAAAGACAGGTAAAATAGATGAGGTTGCAGTATACCTGAAAGTATTAAGGAATTTACTTGTCTATACAACATACACTTTTTAGGGATGGAAAAAAGCCCTAGAGCTTATCCACTATAGCATCCTATTTTATAAATAAAGAGAATAACTTTCACTGAAATGACTGCAAATGAGTTTGAATTTGTTACTTTGCAAGTGTTTTATTAAGTTACGCAGTACATCTGGTAACAGTGAGAAACATTTGAAATGACATTTAATTTTATTCCTGGAACTAAAGTAAACATTAAAGTGAATAGTTGGGGAAACTTTATTTCTAGCCTCAGTTCCTCATTTAATTTTATTTTAACCATGGTGCCACAATTTTCCTCTTCCATTCAAATGCGAAAGTCTGTTTTTGTTGACTTTGAGTGGCTATGATAGACTTTTTATACAAAAAACCCTTTTTATTGGGAAGACAATACAAGTACATGATAAATTAGATATTCACAAAGATACACAGTAAAAATAACTTTCTCCATTTTCTCAGACCACTATTAAATGGTGCCTTGTGCTTCCTTCCTGAAGTCTTTAATACAAAAATAAGTGTTTCCTTGTCCCAGCCTGTAAAAATAAAGTTAAATAGGAGCATATCATTCTTTCTTTTCTGTATATTATTTTTTTCTCTGTATTATTATACCTTTGAGATTATTATATCATGGCGTATACAGATTTTAGTTATATTTTACAACTGAATGACATACAATATATACTGTATTTTAAAAACTGGTTCTTTTGTCTTATAAGCAGTGGTAGACTGACGGTCTTATGTGTACATCTTTGTTTGTGCTAATATATATTTATGGGGTAAATTTTCTCTTCCCCTCCCCTCCGCTCTTTCCCTTCCCTTCTGACAGAGTCTCACTTTATCACTTTCAATGGAGTGCCATAACATTATAGCTCACAGCAACCTTAAACTCAAATGATCCTGTTGCCCCCAAGTAGTTGGAATTACAGGCACCCACCACAACACCCGGCTATTTTTAGAGACGGGGTCTCGTTCTTGCTCAGCTTGAGCTCCTGAGCTCAAGCAGTACACCTGCCTCAGCCTGCCAGAGTGCTAGGATTACAGATGTGAGCCACCACACCGGTCTGTAGGGTAAATTTCTAAAAGTGTTTTTTCTAGGCTATAGAATATCTAATTTTAAATTTGGTAGATATTGTCAACATTGCCCTACAAAAAGACTATTTATTGAGCACCTATTATATACCACAATACATTCATGATACTGGGGATAAGTAGTAAACAAAATAAAATCCAGCAGAGATAGGCACGAAACAGAATAAGTAAAATAAATGTTTTTTGGGTTTTTTTTTTTTGAGACGGAGTCTCAAGCCTTCACCCTGGGTAGAATGCTGTGGCGTCACAGCTCACAGCAACCTCAAACTCCGGGCTTAATTGATTCTCTTGCCTCAGCCTCCCAAGCAGCTGGGACTACAGGTGCCCACCATAACACCCAGCCGTTCTTTGGTTGTACTTGTCATTGTTATTCGGCGGGCCAGGGCTGGATTCAAACCCGCCAGCTCTGGTGTATGTGGCTGGTGCTCTAGCTGCTTGAGCTATAGGTGCTAAGCCAATAAATGGTATTTTAAAAGTTAGGGAGTTCTGTGGAGAAAAGTAAAGCCAGAGAGGAGAATGTTGTGTGGGAATGATAGTGGCAGGTAAAAAGTTGCAGTTTTAAAATAGGTAATCAAGGAGGCAGAGACTTGAGATGAGGGAGTAAACCACGTGGTTGTCTGGGGCAGTGTCCCAGGCCCTGGCTCCATTAAATGCAAAAGCTCTGGGTGAAAGATAACTTTTCATCTAAAGAAACAGCAGGAAGGAGGCCAGTGTGGCTACAGAGGAGTGAGGGAAAGTGAGAGTAGCATGAGAGGAGCTCAGAAAGGTAAGCCATTGTTAGACCTTTTTTTTTTGAGACAGTCTCACTTTGTTGCCCTGGGTAGAGTGCTGTGGTATCACAGCTCAAAGCAACCTCCAACTCTTGGGCTTAAGTGATTCTCTTGCCTCAGCCTCCCGAGTAGCTGGGACTACAGGTAACCACCACGACACCCGGCTATTTTTGTTGTTGTTGTTGCAGTTGTCAATTGTTCTTTAGTAGGCCTGGACCAGGTTCGAACCCCCAGCTTTGCCATAGTTGCCAGCATCCTAACCACTGAACTACAGGCACCAAGCCTTTCTTTTTTTTTTTTTTTTTTTTTTTTTTGAGGTAGAGTCTCACTTTGTCACCCCTCGTAGAGTACCATGGTGTCTTAGCTCACAGCAACCTGGGCTCAAGCTATTCTCTTGCCTCAGCCTCCCAAGTAGCTGGGACTACGGGAACCCGCCAGGACACCCAGCTATTTTTAGAGGCAGAGTCTTTCTCTAGCTCAGGCTGCTCTGGAACTCATGAGCTCAGGCAGTCTACCCACCTCGGCCTCCCAGGCTGGGATTACAGGTAGGAGCCACCTTGGCTGACCCCAGTACTCTTAATTACTGCCATAACTTAGGTTGGTACTCTATGGCACTCTGAGTAGCGGGCTTGTCTGACCCCAGGGAGAGGAATTAAGCAGGTCAGGTATTCTGCCTCTCCATCCTCCACTGCCTTGTTTTGTTGGTTGGGTAACATACCCCAAATTATTTCTTATTCAGTATTTTACAAAGTAGAGATAATTACTGAAAGTATTTTTAGATAGTTTTAGTGTATATGTTAAGGACTGTTGATGACTTTACAAATATTTGTGGAATTATTTAGTGAATAATAAAATTAATGTTCATTTTATCAGTGTTTAAAATAGTGAAATAAATGATTTAAATATTTATTTTTAAAAGTCTAAGTAATGAAAAATGGCGTATCTATAAAATGGAATACTAAAAAAGAATAAAGGCTAGGAATGGTAGCTCACACCTGTAGCTCTCAGCACTTTGGGATGCTAAGGCAGAAAGATTGCGTAAGGCCAGGAGTTTAAGACCAGCCTAAGCATCGTAGGGAGGCTCTGAAGGAATTAGCCAGGCATTGGTTGGGCAAGGTGGCTCATGCCTGTAATCCTAGCACTCTGGAAGGCTGAGACAGATGGACTGCCCAAACTCAGGAGTTCGAGATGAGCCTGAGCCACAGCCAGACCTCCTTTCTAAAAAAAACAATAGATAGCCAGGTGTTGTGTGTGGCAGGTGCCTATAGTCTCAGCTACTTGGGAGGCTAAGGCAAAAGAATCGTTTGAGCCCAAGAGTTTGAGGTTGTTGTGAGCTAAGATGCCACAACACTCTACTAAGGGTGACAAAGTGAGACTCTGTTTCAAAAAGAAAAAAAATTTAGCCAGGCCTGGTGACTCCCAATTACTCAGGAGGACAGTTTGAGGCCAGGAGTTTGAGGCCTGTGTGCTATGAGCTATGATGATGCTACTGCACTCAACCATGGGCAATAGAATGAGACCCTGTCTCAAAAAAAAAGAAAAATGAAATAAATAAATAATAAAAAAGAATAAAGAGGCCTGTGATATAGAATATTAACATGCAAAGAGATGCAAAATAGATAAAATATTTGTGTATGCCTAAGGAAAATTCTGGGAGTATATACACTAAACTGGAGAGTGGGGTGGATAGTTTTCATATTCTATGTCATACTTTTCTATTATTTGGGGTTTTTACAAGGGATATATATTTCATAACAAAATCATTTTAAAAATTACATATCAATAACATTAAAAAGTAAGCAGTAACATTAAAAAGTAAAATTTGCTCCTCAGATTTCTTCCAGTAATTAGATTCTTTAGTCAATCAATTAGCTTGATTGGGAGATTTCATATGGAATTCATGAGTATAATATTGTTATCCTCCCTAAATTTTAATTAAATAGCATTTCTTGTCCAGGGTTTTTTCAGAATCTGGAAATTTCATCATAGTTCTCTATTCTGTGACATATAAGGAGCCTGAGTTTTATGAATGCCTCCCTTGTGATGGCAAGATACCTGACCTTCAATTTCAGTTACTAACCAGCAAGGAAACATTACATCTTTTCAAAGTAAGTGACTGATTACCAAGTACTTTAATAATTTGACCTAGTTATTGACATCAATGACTTGTTGGGGTTGTACTTTGGTAGTTTAAACCTAATAGCTTTTATTCTTTAAAATAGTGACTACTTTTTTATTTTAACTAGGCTTTATTTATCATTAGTCTTACTGAATATAACTTTGTTTATGATTAGTTTTTGTTCAGTAAATCCTAAACTGTCTTCAGAATTATAATAGAGGATCAGAAGTTATCCACAGAATAATTTGTCCATATTTTTCTAAAATCTTTGAAGAATAGTTTATCTGTTGTATCATTTTATATTTTGGAGGGTTAATTTTGTGATCTCAGTGTTTTGTTTATCCTGTGTTATTTAAAAGTATGTGGGGGCTGGGTGTGGTGGCTCATACCTGTAATACTAGCACTTTGGGAGGCGAAGGTGGGTGGATCACTTGAGCTCAAGAGTTCGAGACCAGCATAAACAAAAGCAAGACGTGTCTCTAAAAAATAGCCGGGCATTGTGGTGGGTACCTGTAGTCTCAGCTACTTGGGAGGCTGAGGCAAGAGGATCACTTGAGCCCAAGAGTTTGAGGTTGCTGTGATGCCAGGATACTCTACCAAGGGCAACAGAGTGAAACTCTGTCTCAACCAAAAAAAAGTATGTGGGAATAACAATGGTTTTTCACACTTAAAGGTCAGTTTTTATGTAATATGTGTTATAATCCAAGGGATTAGAATAGATTGTTGTTACACCTAACAGAATACATAGAAATGCATCTACATGATGATCACAGAAAAAGTAGATCTTTGAAACTATAGGTATCATTATATAAAAACTTTCAAAGACTATTTTTCAATGAAATGATTATTTTAGTTCTAAGACTAATAAAGTATATTTTTTGTTTTATTACAAAAATATCGAATACCTATAAATAACCATGTTTCTACTCAGATCTTATTTTGTGACTTCTTCTAGATCATTTATAGGTTATATCAATTCATGAATCAAATTTTTATGTTTTAATTGTAAATATAGTATTTCAACTATGATCTAATAATTTCTTCTTTTTCTTCTAATAATTTATTTCTATTTTATAAACACATACCATTTATCATTTTATTGTTTAGTGGTATCTTCAGTTCATAGGTACTGTATTTACTAAATTCCTATGTTCTAATACAGTGATTAAGTTTTCACTTTTACTTATGTAGTAGAAAAATGGACAATTTACAAAGGAAGGTTATAGTTACAGAAATCAGAAGTCTATGCCTCCCTCACCCCAATGTTCTTCTCATCTAAATAGATTTATCTAGTGTTTTTATGTAACTTAGATATCAAAGTATGACATACTTCATTTCAGAATATTGAACCTTCTGACAAAAATCTAATTCATTTTGAACTGAGTGTTGAAAGTCCAAATGCCGAAACTGAGTTTTTCGACAAGGCTTCCAAAAATCTTTCAGTTAAGAGGTAAAAGTTTTTTTTTTTATTGTGTGTACTTGTTTTGATTACGTTCATTTGTTTTTTATGAGTAATTAAAATACATCTCCAATTGTTCCTTTGACCCACTTTACATCTTTGCTTTAAGTGTATTCATTCATATTCACCAGACAGATGACAATTTTAATGAAATGACAACTCCCAATATGGTTTTCATTTGAGTTAAATTATTAATAGGAAAAACAAAAAGTATTTGTCAAGAAATAAAGTTGCTTTCTATCACCCCAAAAAGAAACTCTGTGCCTGTTAGCAGTCACTCCCAATTCTCCTTTTGCCCGACCCCTGGAGACAACTAATATACTTTCTGTCTCTATGGATTTGAAATACATGAAATCATGCAATACATGGCCTTTGTCTGGGCTCTCATCATGCTTTCAGGGTTCATCCATGTTGTAATATGTATCCGTTCTCCACTCATTTTTTTTTTTGTGTGTGTGTGTGTGTGTGTGTATCTTGCCCCCATAAAGTTTGACACACACCAAGGCCCCACTCCCCCTCCCTCTCTCCACTCATTTTTGTGGTTAAATGATACTGCATTATATGTGTGTGTACCACATTTTGTGTATTCTTTCATCAGGTGATGGACAGGGACAATGACTTTTAAATACTAAATTATAAATTCAACATTAGTGTATCTGCAATTATAATTGATAATGTCAAGATTATAAAGATTATACAAGGCATAGGGCGGCACCTGTGGCTCAAAGGAGTAGGGCGCTGGTCCCATATGCTGGAGGTGGCGGGTTCAAACCCAGCCCTGGCCAAAAACTGCAAAAGAAAAAAAAGATTATATAACGTATGAACAGAATGATGTGTAGAAATAATGTGTAAATTATTTGTCATTATTTCAGGCAAGTGTAATTATTTTCCAAGGCCCCTTCTGGCACTGGCTTTATGAAATATGTGAATATAGTTTTGTTTTGTTTTTAAGACTAGTCAAGTGCAGTAGTGATGGGGGAGGAAGAGTAGAACAAGGAGTTCAATCTGTAACTGACTTGTGAACAGTAAAGTGAGATAACGCAATATTTTGGAACAGCCAAAATACTGGCTTTCATCAGTAAAATTTAGATTGTTATGCATTAGTTTAAATTTTGAATGAGAACAATATTAGACAGGTATGAAATTATTTGCCACTTTTTTTTTTTTTTGAGACAGAGTCTCACTTTGTCACCCTTAGTAGAGTGCTGTGGTGTCATAGCTCACAGCAATTTCAAACTCTTGGGCTCAAGTGATTCTCTTGCCTTAGCTTCCCAAGTAGCTGGGACTACAGGCGCCCACCACAACGCCCGGCTATTTTTTTGTTGTTGCAGTTTGGCCGGGGCCAGGTTCAAACCCACCACCCTCCATATATAGGGCCAGCGCCCTACTCACTGAGCCACAGGCACCACCCTCCTTGTAGTTTTAAATCTGTACCTATCAGATAAACTATTATAAAACAACTTCTCTGCCTAAGAAAAACTATTAAAGCAAATACACTTAAAGAAAATGAAATAAGGGTTTATGACTTCTTGTATCAGTATATCCTACCTTGTATGGTAAAGAAGATAATTATTGCCGGGCGGCGCCTGTGGCTCAGTGAGTAGGGCGCCAGCCCCATATGCCGAGGGTGGCGGGTTCAAACCCAGCCCCGGCCAAACTGCAACAAAAAATAGCTGGGCATTGTGGCGGACGCCTGTAGTCCCAGCTACTTGGGAGGCTGAGGCAAGAGAATCGCGTAAGCCCAAGAGTTAGAGGTTGCTGTGAGCCATGTGACGCCACGGCACTCTACCAAGGGCGGTACAGTGAGACTCTGTCTCTACAAAAAAAAAAGAAGATAATTATTGCCTTGTTTTAGTTGTGGTTCTCCAGAGAAATAGAAACAATAGGATGTGTGTATACAAAGAGAGGAAGGTGTAAGTAGTTGGCTCCTGTAATTGCAAAGATTTGGCAAGTCTGTAAGGTAGGGCAGTAGGCTGGAGACCCAGGTAAGAGTTATAGTTTGAGTCCAAAGGCAGTTTTCTGGCAGAGTTCCCTCTATCCAGGGAAGACAGTCTTTCTCTTTTAAAGCTTTCAAATGATTGATTGAATGAAAGCCACCAAATATTATGAAGGGTAATGTGCTTTACTTGAAGTCTACTGATTTAAATGTTAATCTCATCTACAAAATACCTTCACAGGTAGAAACATCTAGAACAGTGGTTCTCAACCTATGGGTCGCAACCCCTTTGGAGGTCGAATGACCCTTTCACAGGGGTTGCCTAAAATCAGATATGTACATTACGATTCATAATAGTAGCAAAAAATGCAGTTATGAAATAGCAATGAAAGTAATCTTATGGTTGGGGGTCATCACAACATGAAGAACTGTATTAAAGGGTTGTGGCATCAGGAAGGTTGAGAACTACTGATCTAAAATAATGTTGGCCTAATATCTGGGTATTATGATCTCGCTAACACATACATATAACCATCACAATCCTATTTTAGCTTTTGCATTTTATGTGCCAGGTGATGTGCTGACGGCTAGGGATAAGGTGGTATATACAACAAATGTGGAATTGGTCCCTTCCCACATGAAATTTATAGTCCAGTGATGGAATGTTGTATATTCTCCATATTATTTGAGAGCTTTATTAAATTATTATTTAATAACTTCAGTTAAAAGTTGCCTTAAAATACTGCTTTCTTGGATGTTCTGGGAGAACTTTGTGGACCTAGCACAGACCCGCATGCCTAAACACACCATGCAGACATTCTAATTACTTGATTGCAAAATACCTCACACAGAAAATACTGTGGAGTGTCTGCCTCTCTAGACTACCAGAGTTTGGGGCAAAGGGCTCCTCTACTGTCTGATCTTCAGATCTACCTTGGGATTTCTGTTGTTATCCCTGCTAGGGAGAATTCAGCTTGCGTGAAACAGGATGCAGGGTGCTTTCTTAGGGATCCATTAATTCTAAGCACTCTTAGCTTCATTCTGGCTTATCTTTTCATTTCCCTGGTACATCCTGTTGAGGCTTTATCTAGGATATTAAAAAATTGATGCATATATAGCCCGGCATTGTGGCGGGCACCTGTGGTCCCAGCTACTTGGGAAGCTGAGGCAAGAGAATCGCTTAAGCCCAAGAATTTAAGGTTGCTGTGATGCCACAGCATTCTACCCAGGGCAACAGCTTGAGACTCTGTCTCAAAAAAAAAAAAAAAAAAAGATGCATATAATTAACCAAGTCTTTATTCCCAAACACTAATTTCACCTTTTGAAACTTAGTATCAGCACTCAGAATCTTTTTGTGTTCTGCTGAGTTATGCCATCTTTGATACAATACTTCCCACCACAAATGTTAAGTATGGAAAATGTAATTCCTTATTTGGTATAATAGCGTGTTTAATACAATGAGTGTGCATCTCTATAACCAGATTGTAATATTTTTGACAACAAATGCAGTCTTGTTTATTTCTCCATTCATTGAAGTGATTAACCAGAAGTAATTGCTGATTTACTATGACAATAATACAAGGTCAAACTTGCCATGTTCAAGCAAATGGGATAGTTTAATAAGTATGAGTCTGACTGGGCCATCTTTCCTAGTCAGCTAACATTGACCTGAAAAATAAAATTATCTGTGATTGTCAGGTACTAAATTAAGTGATCCAAATACTACTGTTAATTATTAAAAGGCTTTATTCAATTTTAAGAAGAAAGAACACTAGATTACTGAAGTATTTTCTTTTCTCTCCTTTTATTCTTTAGGTCTTCCCAAAAGTCATCTCCTGGGAAAATACCAATAAATGATCATGATTCTGGTGTTGAAGATGAAGATTTTTCCCCAAGACCAATTCCTAGTCCTCACCCAGTGAGTCAAAAGGTATCACTGATGATACATGAATTCATCTTTGTGAGTAGAGACAGAAAAGTCTCATTGTGTCAGAAGACTAAATAATATTACCTAAAATGTATAGTCATTGTTATCTGTATCTATATGGTTATATCTTGATTTTTTTTTTTGGTGGTTCTTTTTTTTTTTGGCCGGGGCTGGGTTTGAACCTGCCACCTCCAGCATATGGGACCAGCGCCCTACACCTTGAGCCACAGGCGCTGCCTGGTTATATCTATATAGAGAGATAAATACCTCCCAAGTACCTACAATTATTGTTATGTGTATTTAAATGTATATATGTACACATGTAATATATATGTAACAAGTACATATAATTATTTCCTAAGAAAACTGAGGCATAGATTGGTTAAATTATCTGTCCAACATCACACAACTAGTAAATAATAAAGCTGCGATTCTAATCTAGGAGGTTTGTTTTTGAATCTGGTGTTTAGCATTCTATACTACCGTCAGAGCTTGACATTGGTTTTCATTTCTGTATTCTGGGACAGCATTCTTCATACTTTCAGAGGTTAATTGTTAATAACCCTTGTCATAATTTTTTGATTGCTACTACCAATCAGTGGGTTATTTTAGAATTGTTGTTTACCTTAGCTGGACTAATTTTTTATTTTAGAAGAAAAAAGAATGAGAAATATTTTTTAAAATTAATCAAATTTATCATAGCAAATATTTTGTTTACTCTCCTTTTTTCCAACTCTGTTTGTTGATATCAGTAGAAGGAAAAACAGTGGGTTACTTTACTTAGTGGAGAAATAGTTATTGGAAGATTCTTTGTTATTTAAGGTACATAAACATTTGCCACTAAATATATCAAAGCATTCTACCTGTGATAATTTTTTTACAGACAGAAGTTTAAAAAAAAGTCTATTATATTAAACAGCTTTTCATATTGTGTCCTATAATATAAGCAATGTTAGTTTTTTAATAAAAAGAGTTCCATTATTAATAAGTTTAGGAAATGCTGGGTGGCGCCTGTGACTCAGTCGGTAAGGCGCCGGCCCCATATACCGAGGGTGGCGGGTTCAAACCTGGCCCCGGCTGAACTGCAACCAAAAAATAGCTGGGCGTTGTGGCGGGCGCCTGTAGTCCCAGCTACTCGGGAGGCTGAGGCAAGAGAATCGCTTAGGCCCAGGAGTTGGAGGTTGCTGTGAGCTGTGTGAGGCCATGGCACTCTACCAAGGGCCATAAAGTGAGACTCTGTCTCTACAAAAAAAAAAAAAAGTTTAGGAAATGCTTTAATCTTTGAGGGCAAGGACCTTGTTTATCTTGCCCATAATTGTATTCCTAGTGCCCAGCACATGGAAGATCCCCAGAAAATATTTGCTGATAGTCTGAATAAAGAATGAACAGGCCAGACATGGTGGCTCATGCCTATAATCCTAACATTCTTGAGGCCGAGTCAGGAGGATTGCTTGAGCTCAGGAGTTCAAGGCCAGCCTGAGTAAGAGTGAGATACAATCTCTACTAAAAATTGAAAAATTAGCTGGGTGGGATGGCATACACCTGTAGTCCCAGCTATTCAGGAGTTTGACTCAGGAGGATTGTCTGAATCCAGAAGTTTGAGGTTGCTGTGAGATAGGATGATGCCAGGGCACTCTAGCCTGGGCAACAGGGTAAGACTCTGTCTCAAGGTAAAAAAAAAAGAATGGACATTTTTTAATATGTAATTAGGTATAATCTGGGAAATACTGGTCAAAGGAAAGTAAAGCATATGTCTTTCTCTTTAAAAATACTTTTTTCCTCTTTCTTTATCATTTATAGGTTTGTAAGATTCAGCCATCAGTTCCTGAACTTTCGCTTGTGTTGGATAGCAATTTCATAGACTCAAATTCTTCACCTAATCCACTAGAAATAGAAAATAATGAAAATCCTCCTTTGTTGATTAATCACTCTGAGCACTTGAAGTCTTTGCAGCCCCAGCTTTCTGATGAGAAACATAGCCAAGAAACTGAAGCTGAAGAGCTTTCCTCAAAAGGAATATCAAATCAGTTAAACCAGGGCACTGTTTTTTTGAGACACAGCAAAGTAAGACAGCCATCTGGATGTAAGAAAGGGAACCTCCACCTCAAGAACAGTGTTAAACCATCTTCTCATAATGGGCCATCTGGTGGTGTGTTTGAAAAGTTTCAGTCAGTTTCTACTAGAAATGTACACAAAGAAGAGCATCTTGTAAGACCCTCCACATTTAATTTAAGGCAATCTTCTCTTGCCCCACAGTCCTACTCACACAATTTTGTTTTTTCATCCCATAATTCAAGACAACCAATGGAAGTTCAAATATCTACTCTCCCCCCACCATCATACTGTTCCACAAATGTTTGCAGTTGTTGTCAGTATCATAGGCATATTCAGTATAGTCCAATCAGTTCTTGGCAAGGAATAAATACAGTTGAATCTATTCAAGACCTTCAGCCTGAAGCCCTTCAAAAGCACTCACTATTTCAGCCAAGTGGATGTCCGGTTCTGTATCATAATACATTCTATTCTTCAAGTAGTCCTACAGCCTTGAGACCTCAGGGAGGCATAGACGGTTGTTCTCCCCACAGCAATGTTGAGCCATTGCCTGGGGCAAGACCGCCTTCACATATGGACTCATGTACCCCACCGCCTTGCACAGTGTGTGTGCACACACCCAAGACTGAGTCAGATAATGGAATGATGGGACTATCTCCAGATGCATATCGATTCCTCACCGAGCAAGACAGACAACTGAGACTACTTCAGGCACAGGTTTGCTTGGAGCTTTCTTAGTTATGTTAAATTTTGGTATTAATATGGTTACATAAAACTGGCAAATCTCTTTAGTAATTACATTTTATGGAATGGAACTGTAGAATGTCAGAACTAGAGGGGACTGGAAATTGAATTCTAGACCCTCTTGTTTGACAGATAAGTAAAATGTGGATTAGACAGAGAATAGTTTAACCCAATGCCACATTGCTAGCTGCAAGAATAAGGATCTTCACTGCTGCCTTGTTTGCAATAGCAGAAACTTCAAACTGAAATAGTAGAAGAATAATTGGAAAATTTGGTGTTCATCTTATAACAGAAACCTGTGTAGAATAAGGCAGTGCTGTATGTATTTATATAGAAAATGTTGGGGCCACGCCTGTGGCTCAGTGAGTAGGGCGCCGGCCCCATATACTGAGGGTGGTGGGTTCAAACCCAGCCCTGGCCAAACTGCAACAAAAAAATAGCCGGGCGTTGTGGTGGGCGCCTGTAGTCCCATCTACTTGGGAGGCTGAAGCAAGAGAATCACATAAGCCCAAGAGTTTGAGGTTGCTGTGAGTTGTGATGCCATGACACTCTACTGAGGGCAACATAGTGAGACTCTGTCTCAAAAAAAAAAAAAAAAAAGGTACTTAAGGCCAGGCATGGTAGTTCATGGCTGTAATCCTAGCACTCTGGGAAACTTAGGCATGATGATTGCTTGAGCACAGGAGTTCAAGCCCAGTCTGAGCAAGAGCAAGACCCCTTCTCTTCTAAAATTAGAAAAAATTAGCTGCTAGTTGCATCAGGTGCCAGTAGTCCCAGCTACTTGGGAGGCTGAGACAGGAGGATTCCCTGAACCCAGGAGTATGAGGTTGCTGTGAGCTAGGCTGACACCGCAGCACGTTAGCCTGAAACAACAGAGTAACTGCCTCCAAAAAAAAAAAAAGAAAAAAATGGCACCCAAAGAAAAACTTTTCTTAAGTGAGACTCTTTCTCCAAAAAATAAATAAATAAATAAAGCTGTTTAACAGACTATGCACAATGTCTCATGCCTATAATCCCAGCACTTTGGGAAGCTGAGACGGAAGGATCCCTTGAGACCAGGAGTTCAAGACCAGGCCAGGAAATAGCAAGACTTCATCTCTACAAAAACATTTAAAAATTAGCTAGGTGTGTGGTGCACACTAGTCCAGCTACTCATGAGGCTGAGGCAGGAGGATGGCTTGAGCCAGGAAATTAGAGATTGTAGTAAGTTATGACCATATCATTGCACTCCAGCATGGCTGATGAGCGGGAAAAAAAAAAAGTTCATGTATGAGGAAAATATGTGTATTTATTACACAAGTATTTTCTAAATCCTATTTTGTATAATGATTCAGGTAATATACATGAGGGCCCATGGTATATAATACTAATTTTTTTGTTTGTTTGTTTTTTGCAGTTTTTGGCCAGGGCTGGGTTTGAACCTGCCACCTCCAGCATATGGGGCCGGCGCCCTAACCCTTTGAGCCACAGGCGCCGCCCTATAATACTAGTTTTTAAGTATGAAAATTCTGGCCCGGGGAGATGAGGGCTTATATTTGTAATCTTAGTACTCTCTGAGGCCCACTTGAGCTTAGGAATTTGAGCTTGTAGTAAGTTGTGATGATACTACTGTAGCCAGGATCTTGGCGCCCCTGCCTCTCCGCAAAAAAATTTTTTTTTTTTTTATTGTTGGGGATTCATTGAGGGTACAATAAGCCAGGTTACACTGATTGCAATTGTTAGGTAAAGTCCCTCTTGCAATCATGTCTTGCCCCCATAAAGTGTGACACACACCAAGGCCCCACCCCCCTCCCTCCGTCCCTCTTTCTGCTTCCCCCCCCATAACCTTAATTGTCATTAATTGTCCTCATATCAAAATTGAGTACATAGGATTCATGCTTCTCCATTCTTGTGATGCTTTACTAAGATTAATGTCTTCCACGTCCATCCAGGTTAATACGAAGGATGTAAAGTCTCCATTTTTTTTAATGGCTGAATAGTATTCCATGGTATACATATACCACAGCTTGTTAATCCATTCCTGGGTTGGTGGGCATTTAGGCTGTTTCCACATTTTGGCAATTGTAAATTGAGCTGCAATAAACAGTCTAGTACAAGTGTCCTTATGATAAAAGGATTTCTTTCCTTCTGGGTAGATGCCCATTAATGGGATTGCAGGATCAAATGGGAGGTCTAGCTTGAGTGCTTTGAGGTTTCTCCATACTTCCTTCCAGAAAGGTTGTACTAGTTTGCAGTCCCACCAGCAGTGTAAAAGTTCCCTTCTCTCCACATCCACGCCAGCATCTGCAGTTTTGAGATTTTGTGATGTGGGCCATTCTCACTGGGGTTAGATGATATCTCAGGGTTGTTTTGATTTGCATTTCTCTAATATATAGGGATGATGAACATTTTTTCATGTGTTTGTTAGCCATTCGTCTGTCGTCTTTAGAGAAAGTTCTATTCATGTCTCTTGCCCATCGATATAAGGGATTGTTGGCTTTTTTCATGTGGATTAATTTGAGTTCTCTATAGATACTAGTTATCAAGCTTTTGTCTGATTGAAAATATGCAAATATCCTTTTCCATTGTGTAGGTTGTCTCTTTGCTTTGGTTATTGTCTCCTTAGCTGTACAGAAGCTTTTCAGTTTAATGAAGTCCCATTTGTTTATTTTTGTTGTTGTTGCAATTGCCATGGCAGTCTTCTTCATGAAGTCTTTCCCCAGGCCAATATCTTCCAGTGTTTTTCCTATGCTTTCTTGGAGGATTTTTATTGTTTCATGCCTTAAGTTTAAGTCCTTTATCCATCTTGAATCAATTTTTGTGAGTGGGGAGAGGTGTGGGTCCAGTTTCAGTCTTTTACATGTAGACATCCAGTTCTCCCAACACCATTTATTGAATAGGGAGTCTTTCCCCCAAGGTATGTTCTTGTTTGGTTTATCAAAGATTAGGTGATTGTAAGATGTTAGTTTCATTTCTTGGTTTTCAATTTGATTCCAAGTGTCTATGTCTCTGTTTTTGTGCCAGTACCATGCTGTCTTGAGCACTATGGCTTTGTAGTACAGACTAAAATCTGGTATGCTGATGCCCCCAGCTTTATTTTTGTTACAAAGAACTGCCTTAGCTATACGGGGTTTTTTCCGGTTCCATACAAAATGCAGAATCATTTTTTCCAAATCTTGAAAGTACGATGTTGGTATTTTGATAGGAATGGCATTGAATAGGTAGATTGTTTTGGGAAGTATAGACATTTTAACAATGTTGATTCTTCCCATCCATGAGCATGGTATGTTCTTCCATTTGTTAATATCCTCTGCTATTTCCTTTCTGAGGATTTCAAAAAAATTTTTTTTTGTTTTGTAGAGACAGAGTCTCAC
Source organism: Nycticebus coucang (assembly GCF_027406575.1). Classification (NCBI taxonomy): domain Eukaryota; kingdom Metazoa; phylum Chordata; class Mammalia; order Primates; family Lorisidae; genus Nycticebus; species Nycticebus coucang. The sequence continues at coordinate 43,549,749 of NC_069801.1, read as the reverse complement.
TTTATGGTCCTCGGTAGAGTGCCGTGGCATCACACAGCTCACAGCAACCTCCAACTCCTGGAGCTAAGCAATTCTCTTGCCTCAGCCTCCCGAGTAGCTGGGACTATAGGCGCCCGCCACAACGCCCGGCTATTTTTTGGTTGCAGTTTGGCTGGGGCTGGATTTGAACCCACCACCCTCGGTATATGGGGCCGGCACCTTACTGCTGAGCCACAGGCGCCGCCCCCCAAATTTTTTTTTTAAGTATACAAATCCCAAGTAACTAAGATTTCTTTTATTTTTATTTATTTATTTTATTAATACTTTTTTTTTTTTTTTTTTTTTGCAGTTTTTGGCCAGGGCCAGGTTTGAACCTGACACCTCTGGTATATGGGGTCAGCGCCCCACTCCTTTGAGCCACAGGTGCCACCCGTAACTAAGATTTCTAAATAGCTTAAAGGCCTTTTAGCCTTTATTAAGTTTTTTTTTTTTTGTTTAACATTTGAAACTTTTTTTTTGGTGACAGTCTCACTCTGTTGCCTAGGCTAGAATACCATGGTGTCAGTTTAGCTCACAGCAACCTCTAACTCCTGGATTCAAGCAATCCCCCTGCCTCAGCCTTCCCAGTAGTTGGGACTACAGGCTGCCACCATAACGTCCAACTAATTTTTTCTATTTATTTTTCATAGACATGGTATCTTGCTCTTGCTCAGGGTGGTTCCAAACTTTTGAGCTCAAGGGATCCTCCTACCTTGGCTGAGTGCCATGATTATACTTGGCATGGAATAAATACAGTTGAATCTATTCAAGATTCAACTATGATTAGTTTTCTTCTTTTGAGGACAAAAAAATAAAAATGAGGATTCTTTTCAATGTGAAAATATTTAGCTATATTAAAGTTTTTACTGAGTGTTTATAATAATTTGTTTAAATATAATTCATATTTTATAATTAGAAAAAAAAATGTTAGTTTTAAAAAATAGCACAGCTGGCGGCGCCTGTGGCTCAGTGAGTAGGGCGCCGGCCCCATATGCCGAGGGTGGTGGGTTCAAACCCAGCCCCGGCCAAACTGCAACAAAGAAATAGCCGGGCATTGTGGCGGGCGCCTGTAGTCCCAGCTGCTCGGGAGGCTGAGGCAAGAGAATAGCGTAAGCCCAAGAGTTAGAGGTTGCTGTGAGCCGTGTGACGCCATGGCACTCTACCCGAGGATAGTACAGTGAGACTCTGTCTCTATGAAAAAAAAAAAATAGCACAGCTAAATTTTTCTCAGGTGTTCTAACCAAAGTGTTTTTAAGCAGAGTTGAAAAATGGCAGTGTCCTTTTAGAAAAATGCAAGCGCTATGACTCCAGTTTTATCAAATGAAGATTGTACAATTATCTTTGTACTATAGATTCCTAAAAGTAAAATTGTGAAAGCAAAAGGTACCTATACATTAAATGTTTGTACTACGTAGGTACTGAAACTTGTCCCTCTTCTGGTATTCCAAGTCTCATTTTGGTGTGGGTGTTAAGGAAGTCTCAGGTGACAGACTCCTTGGATTCTAATCCAGTTTCTGAGTGGCATAAGTTATGTACCTTTGGACAAATTACCGTACCTCTCTCACTTCAATTTTCTCATCTAAACACTAGGGATATACATAAATTTGTTTGGAGTTCTAAGGATGGAATGAGTTGTGAGATAAGAGATTAGAATACTGCCTGGCATATAATCAGTGCTCAGTAAATGTTAACTGTTTTTCCTTTATTGTTATTACCTCAGTTAATGGTATCACCTCTCGTGAAGTAACTCAGACCAAATGTGCAGGAGTCAAAACCCAGGCTCTACTTTGTTGATATATTCTGAACTTAACTACTCCGTACTGTCTTGCTACCAACTTAATTCAAACCATTACTGGATTATACCTACACATGCTTCCTCCAGTACTGTCCTCTCACGTTTCCCATAGTTGGACATACCACACTATCATTTTAAAGCTCAGTCGAGATTATTACACTCAGCTTAAAATCTTCCAATGGATTTCAATTGGTATTAAAAGAAAATCCATGTCTGTTACCTTGGCCCTCAAAGCCCTTTGTGATTGGGCTTCTATCTTCACCTGCCAACTCATCTCTTACCACTATCTTCCATGTTCACCATACGTCAGCTGCAATCATGTGCTTTTTATCCTTTAAACATGCAGGAATATGTTCAGGTTCTTAAGCTTGCAAAGACCTGAAATATTCCTCCTCTGGTGCTTCTTTTTTGTTGTTGTTGTTGCAGTAGTCATTGTTGTTTTAGCTATCCTGGGCCAGGTTTGGACATGCCAGCCTCAGTGTACGTGGCCAGCGCCCTACCCACTGAGCTACGGGTGCCGCCTCCTCTGGTGCTTCTATAATGGCTAGTTCTTTTTTCCTCACTCAGGCCTCACTGATATGTTTTTTTCGCCTATGATAGAAAGTAAGCTCCAGGGAGGAAGCTAACATTCATCTCTGTTTTCTTACCACCTTGAGTAGGACGTAACATAGAGTAGTTGCTTAATATGTATTTTGTTACTTGAATGAGTAAAAATGGCCACCAGGAAGGTTATACCAATTTATTAGCCAAAACCATTTTCCACATCTCCAACATTGGACATATCAAACTCTTAAATTATTATCATTCTTATAAATAGAAACTGTTTTGATTTGCATTGTATTTATATAAGTCATATTGATTATTTGATTATTTGTAAGAGCTTGTCTTACAAATTGAGGAAATTGGTCCTTTATCATATATATGTGGTATTTCTTACATTTGGACTTAAGGGTTTTGTATTTTAACCAATTTCTTTACACAGAATATTTCAGTTTACATATAGTTAAATTTATCTGTCATTTTCATTCTTTGCTTCATATTATGTTTAGAAAAGATTTCTCCATTTCAAGATTATAAAACATTTATTCTTTACTCTCCCTTTTGCTCTAGGTTTATATTTGTTGCTTCTATTTAATTTTGGTATATGGAGTAGGGTATTTTTTCTGTCAGATGACTTGCCCCAAACATTTATTGAATAATATACATCCGTATTAATGATTAGAAATCCATTTTTATTTTTACTTTATTGATAGATTGATTGATTGATTGAGACAGGTTCTCACTCTGTTGCCCAGGCTGGAGTATAGGTGGTGCCATCATAGCTCACTACAACCTCGAACTCCTGGGTTCAAGCAATCCTCCCACCTCAGCCTCCTGAGTAGCTGGGGCTACAGGTACATGCCACCACACCCAGCTAATACTTTCTATATTTGGTAGAGATGAGATCTTGCTGTGTTGCCTAGACTGGTCTCAACTTTCTGGGCTGAAACGGTTCTCCTACTTCAGCCTCCTGAAGTGCTAGGATTACAGGCATGAGCCACTGTGCCTAACCTGTATTTTTATTGTGTAATGATAGTATCATGTGTTTGAACTATTTCTGGACTGTATTCTGCTCCATAGATTGGCTTATCTATTCTAGCACCAGTTACCATTCAGTTAAATCACTATAGCTTTATAATATACTGTAAAACCTCTATAAGTTGATCACTTAAGGGACTGTAACTGGTCAGCATACAGAGGTGGTCAACATAAGGAACTAAGTCTACTATATTGATATATATGTATGGTACATGTCTGATCTATGAAAATTAGGTCAACTTAGGGAGGTGGTCAACTGTGGAGGTTCTATATTTTAATATTCCAATCTAAATGGCTTTCTTTTTTTTTAATGGAGAAGACAGGGCTTGAAGAAAGGAAGTCCTTTTGCCAAGTGATCCTTAAAAGTTCTGAAAACGGGGCGGCGCCTGTGGCTCAGCGGGTAGGGCGCCAGCCCCATATGCCGAGGGTGGCGGGTTCAAACCCAGCCCTGGCCAAACTGCAACAAAAAAATAGCCGGGCGTTGTGGTGGGCGCCTGTAGTCCCAGCTACTTGGGAGGCTGAGTCAAGAGAATCGCCTAAGCCCAAGGATTTGGAGGTTTCTGTGAGCTGTGTGACGCCACGGCACTCTACCGAGGGCGATAAGGTGAGACTCTGTCTCTACAAAAAAAAAAAAAATAAAGTTCTGAAAACGAAAGAGAATACTAGCTCTTTTAAATGTTAAAATGAATTCTAGAATTTTAGTGGAAAATGTATTACAATACGTATTAAGAACTATAAATAAAGGTAATAGATAAAAAAACTTTTTTGAGATAGGGTCTCACTCTGTTGCTTGGGTTAGAGTGCAGTGGTGTTATATCTCACTGCAACCTTAGTCTCCTGGGCTCAAGTGATCCTCTTGCCTCAGCCTTCCAAGTAGCTAGGACTATTTGATTATTTGAGTACAGGCAACACCACCATGCCGGGCAACATTTTCTGGTTTTTTGTAGAGACAATGCCTGACTATTGGGCTCTCAAACTCTTGGGCTCAAGTGATCCTCCCACCTCAACTTCCCAAAGTGCTAAGACTACAGGTGTGAGCCACCACACCCAACTTTTAAAACACACTAACTGGATAATTTTGGACCCTAAATATGTGTATGTTTTTTATTGAGTGTATCCTATGTGATCATCTATTTTAGATGATCCCTTTTCTCATCTATAGAATGAGAGAGATGATTGGTATTATATGTAGATTTGAAGGTTAATTAAAACATGTTTATACAATATATGTTATAAATTGTGTTTTATATATATATGTATTTATGTAGTGTTTAGGATGTGGCTATAAAAATAAGCAATCAACAAATTACAAGTATTTTAATACTTGCACCAACTGTAGTTTTATGAAGGTCATAGTGGTTAAATAACTTTTCCAAAAGATAGCTGAGTAGGATTTAAACTTATGGCCATACAGTACTCATGCTCCAAACCATTACAAATACATGGGCTATGAAACCAATATGTAAGTACCCACACTTCCATATGAAGTCTGTAACCCAACTACAACCCAAGATGAAGGGGAAAGAGGAGGGGAGGGAAGATGGGTGGAGGGAGGGTAATTGGTGGGACCACACCTGTGGTGCATTTTGCAAGGGTACATGTCAAATCTACTAAGTGTAGAATATAAATGTCTTATACACAATAACTAAGAAAGTGCAGTGAAGGCAATGTTAACCAGTTTGATGAAGGATTTCAAATTGTATATAAAATCAGTACATTGTACCCCATAATTGGATTAATGTACACAGCTATGGTTTTTTTTTTTTTTTTTTTTGGCAGTTTTGGCCAGGGCGGGTTTGAACCCGCCACCTCAGGTATATGGGGCCAGCGTTCTACTCCTTTGAGCCATAGGCGCCTCCTAACACAACTATGATTTAATCAAAAAGAAAAGAGGTTAAAAACAAATACATGGGCTTTTTTATGTTATTGGTGCAGTTTATATTTCTACTGACCTAGCTATTTGTAATAGCTAAAAGCGGAAACAATCTAAATGTCTGTCAACTGATGAAAGGATACACAAAATGTGATATACCCATACAATGGAATGTTATTCAGCAATCAAAAGCGATAAAGTATTATTAAATGCTGTAACATGGATGAACTTTGAAAACATGCTAAGTGAAAGAAGATAGGTACAAGGCTACAGCATGGTTCTGTTTATGTGAGATGTCCAGAATGGGCAAATCCATAGAGATAGAAAGTGTTTGAGTGGTTGCTGGGAGCTATGGAGAAGGCAAGGAGGGAGTGACTGCTAATGGATGCATAGATTTTGGGGTTGGTTGATAAAAATGTTCTGGAATTAGATAGTGATGATATTTGCAAACTTGTGAGCCTACTAAAAAATACTGAGTTGTATGGTTTCATGGTTTGTGAATTATGTCTCAATTTAAAAAGGAAGAGGGGAGGCTTTTAGTGTTTGAACCTCATCTTTGCTACTTGTTGGTTATATACAAATACTTTAAGTTTTCTTACCTGTAAAATAAGTTTAATATTTAAAAATAATCCACTTTTGGGCGGCACCTGTGGCTCAGTGAGTAGGGTGCCGACTCCATATACCGAGGGTGGTGGGTTCAAACCCGGCCCCGGCCAAACTGCAACAAAAAAGTAGCCGGGCATTGTGGTGGGCACCTGTGGTCCCAGCTACTGGGGAGGCTGAGGCAAGTGACTTGCCTAAGCCCAGGAGCTGGAGGTTGCTATGAGCTGTGATGGTACAGCACTCTACCAAGGGAATAAAATGAGACACTGTCTCTACAAAAAAAAAAAAAAAAATCACTCTTCACTGTATTATTTTAAAAATTATAAAAACTCAAAGTAAAGGGTCTTGCAAACAACAAGCACTCAGTAAATGTTGTTATTAGTATTTCCAGTTTCAGCATGCCAAATATGGGCAATTCTGATTAACCTTGATAAGAAGAATCCTTGTGTAAAATGTTGAGTATTTGGTACATGGAGAAGTGCTTCTTTGTTTTTTCCTTTCCCTCACCCCTCCCTCCTTCTCTCTCTGTCTGCTCTCGCCTTCCCTCACCCCCCCAACATGTCATTAATTGTCCTCATATCAGAGTTGAATACATAGGATTCATGCTTCTCCATTCCTGTGATGCTTCACTAAGAATAATGTGTTCCACCTCCATCCAGGTTAATACAAATGATGCAAAATCTCCATTTTTTAAAATGGCTGAATAGTATTCCATGGTATACATATACCACAGCTTGCCAATCTGTTCCTGGGCTGAGGAGCATTTAGGCTGTTTCCACATTTTAGCGATTGTAAATTGAGCTGTGATGAACAGTCTAGACAAAAGATTGTTTGTCCCTAGGGACTTTATTTGCAGTCCCACCAACAGTGTAAAAGTGTTCCTTTCTTTCTCTCTCTCTCTTTTTTGAGGTAGAGCCTCAAGCTGTCACCCTGGATAGAGTGCTGTAGCATCACAGCTCACAGCAACCTCCAACTCCTAGGCTCAAGCAATTCTACTGCCCTTGCCTCCCAAGTAGCTGGGATACAGGCACCCCGCCCGGCTATTTTTTGTTGTTGTGGTTGCAGCCATCATTGTTGTTTGGCGGGCCCAGGCTGGATTCAAACCCACTGGCTCAGGTATATGTGGCTGGCATCTTAGCCACTTGAGCCACAGGCGCAGAGCCTTTTTTTTGTTGTTGGGGATTCTTTGAGGGTACAAGAAACCAGGTTACACTGATTGCATTTGTTAGGTAAAGTCCCTCTTGCCCCCAAAAGGGGTGTGGCACACACCAAGACCCCTCCTTCCCTCTCTCTGCTTTTCCTTTCCCCACCTCTTCCTCCTCCTTTCTCTGCTCTCCCTTTCGCTCTTAATAACTACTGATAATACCTTTCTAAATTGAATAAGTTTTATGGTATGATCCAATTTAAATGTGAGAAAATGAAGTTAAAATTCAGTTTTTTATAACTGGGGTACTTTGTAATTCATTATTAAATAAACTCAGCTACCTGTTTTGTCGATTACTTTGCTGTTAGTTTAAAGTATGTTTTTTTTATTAAGTCTTTTGTACATAGATCATAAATACATTTATGCCCATTTCAGTGTGTTGATTATTTGTACAAATTGGAGTGCTTACATCATACTAATCAGCATAGCTTTCATCTAATTTACCCAATTATAGCATTAGGACATTTGTGTTCTACACATGATAAAACCAACTTGTACTTGCCGTGTGCTCCATAGTTGTGGTCCCCCTCCTAACCCCTACTATCCCTCCCACCGTCTCCCCATTCTTAGTCGTCCCCTTCCCTCTTTCATCATAGACTAGAGTTGTGTTTCATTTTTCATATGCAAGTGTGAGTTATTATAAATTGGTTTCACAGTAGTACTGAGTACAGTGGATACTTTTTTTTCCATTCCTGAGATATTTTTTAAAGTATGTTTTTAATGTATACAGATTCAGCGCTTATTGGAAGCTCAGTCCCTGAATCCCTGTTCCCCTAAGGCAACCACTGTTGAAGAGACAGGGCCAGCTGCGAGACAAGTGGAGTTGGTTTCCATGGAAGCACAGTCTTCCCCTGGCTTGCACATGAAAAAAAGTGTAAGCATTGCTGTGAGCACAGGTAATTTAATGTTTTTACTTGTAAGGAAATTTTTTAAGTGCTTTTTTTATCTGTTTTTTGTATTTTTACATTGAAATTGGTACATAGTACAATAGAACTCAAACCAAGGTGATGAGATTGTTACTTAAGTCTTTGTGTAATTTTACTAACACCTGAAAAACATAAATTCTATAATACGATGCACTGTTTTTGCTACTTTTCTAGCCTGGACCCAATTCTAATAAGAGGAATCAGGGGTGGTTTTGCCTATGCAGTGTTATTGAGTCTGGGTTTTGGACAGTGAGGATTTCAGTGTAGGTGGAGATTGAAAGATGAGAGATCAGAATGGGTAGAGAGAATAATATGAGAAAACTTAGAGCTTTGAGTTATAGTTTTGGTGGTGATAAGAATGAAGAGAAAAGATCATGTAGAGTGTTAATAAGATTTGATAACTAATTGGGTGTGGCATCTGGGGAGGATTGAGGACTGAAAAGTTACTGCTGCTAAATGCAATGTGATATCCTGAATGTATCCTAGCACAGAAAATGGACATTAGTGGTAAAATTGGTGAAGTCCAAATAAAGCCTGGAGTTCAGTTAATAATAATATACTAAATTGGTTTCTTGATTTTGACAAATAATATATTGGTAATGTTAGATGTTAACATAAGAGAAACTGGATGAGGGGTATATGGGAATTCTATTATATTTGTGTAAATCTAGAATTATTCAAAAAATTAAGTTTATTAGAGATAAAAGGTACTCTAGGACTTTAAGCCTGGATGACAGGGAGGAATGGTAGTAGCATTAAGCACAGACATTAAGCAGACAAGATAGGATAAAATCAGTCTAAATATCTGTTGAGATTGACTGACTCAAATATAGATAGAGATACTCAAGTGTCAGAGAGGAGTGCTGATGGGTTGATGACATAGACATGCAGATGTAGAAGTAATAGGTGAAGCTTTGATTCTAGAGAATAGAATGTTAAAAAGAAAAGTAAGGAAGACATTTCTGTATTCTTTTTATGAACTTATATGTTATCTAAACTATGTACAGAGGAGAAGAAACGATAGCAAGAGCTGCATATACATTTGGAAGTCAAATTTAGGTACTACTCACTGTGAGTTAAAATTCTTTGGCTGCAAGTAACATAAGCTGCTTTGAACTTATTTAAGAAAGGAAACAGAATTTACTGGAAGGATGTGAGGTTGTTTTATGGAAGCCAAGGCCAAAAGTAAAGCTGGATTTCAGGAAAATACTGTATCTAGAAATTGTAATACCATTAAGACTATCTACTTACTTAATGGCTTTTTCACTCGATTCTATCTGCAATCTGATTTTCACTGCTTTACCTTTAAAAATAAGGCTGGCCTAGAGCTTTTGATACAGTTCTAGCCATACAAACCATTTTGCTTTCCCTCAGTCTTTATTTCAGATTACAGAGAATCTGAATAGTTAACTTTGGGAGTCCACCTTTGTGGATTTCAAGGGGTGATAGTTCCCAGGAAAGTCTGTGTGTGAGGGTAGGGTAAGGAGCTTGTGAGTATCGTGAATGTAAGCAAACCAAAAAATGTAATGACCTCTTATGTCTTCTTGTAAAATTCTATATTTAGCTGTATTATAGTTGCTTTTTGGGAGAAAGTGATAATTGGATGGAGTCATTCATACTATGTTTATTGATATTTTCTGAAATTATTTAAAACAAGTTTTCAAACATGATATATAGAATTCAAATATTAAAAACTTAATAGATTCACATTCAAAGTGATTATTTATATGAAGAAAAGGGAATTATTGATAGTCATTTGAACAAAATGACATGTAGAAGCATGCTTATTCTATAATGTACCTAACTCCCTAGAGTTTTATATTGACTTATACAGGAAGAGTAGTAGTACCTATGTTAACTTATAAAAAGTTGTTTTTTAAAAAAAAATAAGTCAACTCAAAATTAAATCTTGCTTTTACTGGTGGCACTTATGTTTAAGGAGTAGGGTCTTGGCCCCATATACTGGAGGTGGAGGGTTCAAACCCAGCCCCGGCCAAAACTGCAAAAAAAAAAAGAAAAGAAAGAAAGAAAAAAGAAAATATTGCTTTTACTAATTTTCATAAAATCATACAAGTAGACCCTCACTTATGTTCAGGAAGAGTAGTAGTACCTATGTAACTTTTGAAAAGTTGTCCTTTTAAAAATAAATAAGTGAATGCAAAATTAAATCTTGCTTTTACTAATTTCTTGTTCTTCTTTTTTTTTTTCTTTTTGAGACAGAGTTTTACTATGTCGCCTTCGGTAGAGTGCCATGGCGCTACAGCTCACAGCAACCTGAAACTCTTGGGCTTAAGCAATTCTCTTGCCTCAGCCTCCCAAGTAGCTGGGACTATAGGCAACTGCCACAATATCTGGCTATTTTTTGTTGCAGTTGTCGTTGTTTAGCTGGCCCAGGCTGGGTTCGAACCACCAGCCTGGGTGTATGTGACTGGCACTGTAACCACTATGCTACAGGCACCAAGCCAACAGAAACAATTTTTTAATTTTTTTGAGAGAAAGTCTCACTGTGTCACCCTCAGTAGAGTGCTGTGGCATCACAGCTCACAGCAACCTCAAATTCTTGGGCTTAACTGATTCTCTTGTCTCAGCTTCCCAGTAGTTGGGACTATAGGCAACTGCCACAATGCCCAGCTGTTTTTTTATTATTGTTGTTGTTGTTTAGCAGGCCCTGGCTGGGTTCGAACCCGCCAGCTCTGGTGTATGTGGCCAGCACCCTAACCACTGAGCTACAGGCACTGAACCAGAGGGCTACTCCTCTTGAAGCGGCAGGGCCAGAAGGTCCCTTTCCCTTTGCCCCATCCCAGTTTTCTATCTTTTACCTTTCACCTACCTCTTTGTGGCTTTTCTCAGGAAATATAATCAGAAAACAGTTCTGGGATAATTTTGTTAAAATAATACAGCAATACTTTTTTTTTTTTCTTTAGAGACAGAGCCTCAAGCTGTCGCCCTAGGTAGAGTGCTATGGCATCACAGCTCACAGCAACCTCCCAACTCCTGGGCTTGAGTGATTCTCCTACTTCCGCCTCCCAAGTGGCTGGGACCATAGGTGCCCACCACAATGCCCAGCTATTTTTTGGTTGCAGCCATCATTGTTGTTTGGCAGGCCCGGGCTGGATTCGAACCCACCAGCTCAGGTGTATGTGGCTGGCGCGTTAGCCGCTTGAGCCACAGGTGCCGAGCCAATACAGCAATTCTTAACAGGAGGTTTGTCAGAGTTTTATTTTTATACTTCAATATTTGTTTCAATATCTGTTAAATCATTTGATCTCTAGGTGCTAGTTTATTTTGGAATACACCAAATAATAATCAAGAGCCTGACTCTCAGCTGAAGCAAGATGATACCAAGATTTCTAGTGAAGACATGAATTTTTCTGTTGATATCAATAATGAAGTCACAAGTCCTCCAGGCAGTGCATCTTCATTAAAAGCAGTTGATATTCCCAGTTTTGAAGAGAGTAACATTGCTGTGGAAGAAGAATTTAACCAGCCACTTTCTGTATCCAAGTAAGGTCTCTTTGATTCAATATTTCATTCTACTTTTTAAAATTTTATTTTAATTAACAAATAATTATATTTATGGAGTACAATGTGATATTTTGATACATGTTTGCAATGTGTAATGATTAAATCAGATAGTACTTAACATTTTTTGTGGTAAAGACATATAAAATCTACTCTTTCAGCAATTTTGAAATACCTAGTGCATCACTACTTATTATAGTCACTATTCTGTTTAGTTTTTTTTCTTTTTTAAATTCATTTATTCTTTTGAGGCAGAGTCTCACTCTGTCACCCAGGATTGAGTGCCGTGGCATCAGCCAAGCTGACAGGAACTTCACACTCCTGGGTTCAAGTGATCCTCTTGCCTCAGCCTCCCAAGTAGCTGGGACTACAGGCGCCGGCCACCACTCCCAGCTAATTATTTCTAATTTTAGTCGAGACAGGTTATCACTCTTGTTCAGGCTAGTCTTGAGCTCCTGAGCTCATGCAGTCCTTTCTCCTTGGCCTCCCAGAGTGCTAGGATAAAGGTGTGAGTCATCACACCTGGTCAGTTTTTTTCTTCTAGATGACCCTTAGAACCATCCCAGATGTCAGTCACTGGGTATGTTAATAATCTCACTGAATCAGAACATCTGAAGAAACCTTCAAAAATGCATATGCTCAGGCCTCAGCCTGTAGTTTCTGGCGCTAGATTCTACATGGAGATTGGGCCCAGAATTTTGTACATTTTTAAAGATTCTCCATATTGCAATTATATATAAAAGAGTCATTATTATTTTTTTTTATTAATTTAATTTATTTATTTATTCTGAGTTTTGTTTTTGTTTTGTTGTTTGCAGTTTGGCCGGGGCTGGGTTTGAACCGGCCACCCTCGGCATATGGGGCCAGCGCCCTACTCACTGAGCCACAGGCGCTGCCCAAAGAGTCATTATTTTTGAGAGATACAGCTTGAATATTTACATAGGAAATCTTGATCTGAGGTTTACTTCAAATGAATCCAGTGGGAGAATGAAATGGCTAGGGGTATAGATGAAGTAAAATTGGCTATGAGTTCCTAATTTGCAAGTGATTTTACATGGTGGCTTGTTAAACAGTTTGAAATTTTGCATTATGCAATTTTTGTTCAAAAGGTAAGGATTATTCCAAAGTAATTGACATCCTCAGCCAATTTGGAAACAAGTTCAACAATTACCGAGTTTCTGGTATGTGATACCATGGAACTAGACATAAGAGATCAAACAGTAGGTTAGATAAAGCTCTTAACTTTCTGGAATTCAACCACATGAGCAGCAAAAATACAGTTGTTTTTTTTTTTTTTGAGACAGAGTCTCACTTTGTCACCCTCAGTATACTGAGTGTCATGGCATCACAGCTCACAGCAACCTCAACCTCGTGGGCTTAAGTGATTCTCTTGCCTCAGCCTCCCAAGTAGCTGGGACTACAGGTGCCTGCTACAACACCCGACTATTTTTTGGTTATAGTTGTCATTGTTCGGCAGGCCCCAGCTGGATTCAAACCTGCTAGCTCCGGTGTATGTAGCTGGCGCCATAGCCACTGAGCCACAAAAATACAATTTTATATATGACATCTGCTCTGAAAAAATAAACCAGGGTGATGAAGTGTAAGTGGGACGGTAGCCTGGGAATGAGATAGTATCTGAAGTAGATTGGTGAAAGAAGCCATCTCTTGGGGGGAGTGATATTTGAGCAGTGACCTGAATGATGAGAAGGAATCAGTCAGGAGAATCTTGAGGGAACAGTGTTCCAGGTGGAAGGAGTGGCAAGTATAAAAAGACCTGAAGGTGGCTCAACAAGCGGCTAAGGCACCAGACACATACACCTGAGCTGGCAGGTTCGAATCCAGCCTGGGCCCGCCAAACAACAATGACGGCTACAACCAAAAAATAGCCCGGCGTTGTGGCGGGCACCTGTAGTCCCAGCTACTTGGGAGGCAGAGGCTGGAGAATCGCTTGAACCCAGGAGTTGGAGGTTGCTGTGAGCTGTGATGCCACAGCACTCTACCCAGGGCGACAGCTTGAGGCTCTGTCTCGAAAAAAAAAAAAAACCTGGAGGTATGCATGAGCTTGATAGTCCCAGAAACAAGCAGAAAAGCCAGTGTGGCTGGACAAAGTTAACTGAGAGGGAGAATATAGGAAATGAGTTAAGAGATACAGGCAGGAGCCAAATTATGTGGAGCTTTATAGGATATTAGGATATAGAAAAGAGTTTCTCCCCCTACTACCCCACCCCGCAGTTTTTGGCCGGGGCCGGTTTGAACCTGCTACCTCTGGTATATGGGGCCCGGCGCCCTACTCCTTTGAGCCACAGAATTTATTCCATGTTCATTAAAGCCAGTGGAGGATTTTAGACAGTGGAGTGGTATGATTTTTTTGAACATCATCAAATGGTTTTGTGGAAAACTAAAGGGCGTTAAGAGTAGAAGCTGGCTGGGCGGGTGGCGCCTGTGGCTCAGTCGGTAGGGCGCCGACCCCATATACCGAGGGTGGCGGGTTCAAACCCGGCCCCGGCCAAACTGCAACCAAAAAATAGCCGGGCGTTGTGGCGGGTGCCTGTAGTCCCAGCTACTCGGGAGGCTGAGGCAAGAGAATCGCTTAAGCCCAAGAGTTGGAGGTTGCTGTGAGCTGTGTGAGGCCACGGCACTCTACCGAGGGTGGTACAGTGAGACTCTGTCTCTACAAAAAAAAAAAAAAAGAGTAGAAGCTGGTATAACGCTAAATGGACTAAATGCCAAGTAAGATGAAGGTGCCTTGGACTTGTGGTGGAATTGATAGAAGGAATCAGATGTAGGATAAAGTTTGAAAGTAAAAGAATAATGTAGGTATAAATTACCTCAGGTTAATATCACGTGAAACTGTTTTAAGAAGTGAACTTGGCAGTGAGGTGTATGGGGCAGGTGGTGGATTACTTTTTTTTTTATTATAAGCCATGTGATAGCATTTGACATGTTAAATTATTCTGTTTATAATAGTGATTAAACCAAATATGGCCTTCCGTTTAATCTACAGAGAAGGCATGCCTATAATCCTAGCACTTTGAGAGGCCAAAGTGGGAGGATCACTTGAGCTCAGGAGTTTGAGACCAGCCTGGGCAATAGCGAGATCGTGTCTTTACGAACAAAATTTAAGCGAAATCAGGTCTCTACAAACAAAAATTTTAATTTTGTCCAGATCGTTGGAGACTTTGGCTTTCATTTTGTTAATTTCTTGGGACATTTTTTGGACTTCCTTTTGCTGGTTTTCCACATTACCTTCAATTCCCTTTATCATATTTGCTATCTATAATCTGAATTCCACTTATGTCATTTCCACAGTTCATTAGTTGGGGTGTTCTGTAGTAGCTCCATTGTGACCCCTGAGGGAGTTGATCTGTTCTGGTCCTTCATGTAGCCAGAGATGTTTTGTTCGTTCTCCTCATGTGTGGTTTCTTCTTCTTTATTTCTTTGCCCTATTTTCTTACCTTTTTTTTTTTTTTACATATACATGTGTTTATTAGGTTTCCACTTTTGCCTTCACAAAACTAAAAAGGCTTAAAATTTAACAACAATAACAATGTTTAAGATAAGGACAAGAAACAACAACCTCATAAAGAACAAACGAAGATAAATACATTCAGAAAAGAAATCAGACGATTACTGTAATAAAGTATTAAGCAATAATAATAGTAATGCAAAGAAAGTAACATTCACATTGTCAAATAAGAGTATGTCTATTATAGAATGCTTTGACTCTGAGGTTCAGTATGGAGTCATCAATTAACTTCTTAATATTTTTTTCCAAAGTCTCAAAAAATAGACAACTAATATTTATAAATAAAAATAAAAGATAATTTCAAAAAATAGATCATGCCAAATCTTATAGACAATAGAAAAAGAAGAAATACTTCAAAATTATTCTACTTAATCTGGATACACCTGATATTAAAACTGGAAAAAAATGTATTATTATGAAGGGGAAATTACAAACATAATTCACTTATAAGTGAATATGCGGTATCCTGTATCCTAAACAACATATTAACAAGTTGAAGTAAAAATTAATGTTTAAGTAATGTACTTTAATCAAAATTGAATCCAAGTATGTGAGAATTAGTCACTATTTTCTTTCTTTCTTTTTTTTTGTTTTCTTCCTTCCCTTTCTTGTTCTTTAGCTCTGGGCTTTGGGCTTAAAATTTCCTATGATCCTCTTAGGTATCCAAGAGAGTTAAAAAAAAAATTTTTTTTAGGGAGAACACTAGGTGGCATTGCATTATCAGAAACAGCTACTTCTGAGTGTGAAGACCTATGTCTGGATTCTGGCTTGTCCTGTGAAGGAGATCAGACTGGGCTTCCTGTTCCTGTTCTTGAAGACTTGGTGTAGAGTGGTAAGGGGGTACCACACCTCTGGAGGGTATGCTAGATATTCAGGCACATTGCAACCTAGTGCTGGAACCTAGAGAGTTAGGTGTCTTTGCTTGACGATTGCCTTAGTGATCCAAATGGGATTTGGAGACTGAAAGGAAGATCATGGAGAAGGACGGGAGCTCCTGGATCTTGTTGGAGCTGCAGGATAAGCCCAAAGAAGCCATGAGACAGACCACTCTGGCCCTCCCTAAAAGGGTTGCCATTTGTGCACAGCCCTGTGGGTCCCCAGCTCCTATTTGCTCTACTCCATACCCTCCATCTGGTGGGACAGACCCACCCAGGAACGGGTAGGCCCCCAGTCCACCCATGCAAGGGAATATTGGTGGGGGGGGGCACTATTCCCCAGCAATTCCATGTGCAGGCTCTGACCCTGAGCCACCACTCTTCTCGTCACTGCTCCTTGTGCTGGCTTCCCTCCCTTCTTATCTTTTCTGCTCCTGGTGTCCTATGCTGTCACTCTGTGCCTTTACAATGCTTCTTCTGAGCAGATTAATCCAGATGGTGGTTGGTAAATTTCTCCCTGACTTTCTGGGAGAGGCTATGGGAAATGCCTCTAGCTCTCCATCTTCTTATGCCACTTGCCAGGATATTGCAAAATAACAGTGTTTGACATCCACTGGCTCCTTGAATCCAGGGCTAGCTAGTGGCCAAGAACCTAGCTCTTTCTTACCTTAGAAGCCATTGGCATCACTAAATAACCCAGAAATAGACATAAGTCATGGAATTGTTTGGTAGATCCAAACAAAAATTGTAAAAATTTAGCAGAGGGTGGTGGTGCACACCTGTAGTCCCAGCTATTGGGGAGGCTGAGGCAGGAGGATCACTTGAGCCTAGGAGTTGGAGGTGGCAGTGAGCTATGATGATGCCACTGCACTCTAGCCCAGGCCACAGAATGAGACTCTGTCTCAAAAAAAAATCCAAAACTATAGAGAAACACCTTTCAGTATAGTATATGTTTTAATTATGTAAGTTAAGTACTTGTATGTACCACAGTATTTTGAAAAGATCTTTTCTGTAGATTAGATTGTGTTCCTACAAGTTAGGGATCATATTCAGTTCTGTATCTTAAGAACTTGACTCAGTGTGTGATTCCCCATGTTAGCTTCTTCATAAATGTTCACTGATAAAAAGAGCAAATTGGAGTGAGCTTCAAGGTAGGTCTGCAGTTTACTTGGAATAATTATATTAACAGGACATAGGAATGAACTATGGTTATCCTTATGTGTCCTTCTTGGCTTAGTTCTATAAATTGTAGACCACTTTGTAGAATTATGGGGATTATCAAGTTAGAGCCTTAAAAATCTCCAGTCTATTGTAGAAACATCTGAATTGATAGAAGGAAGCTAATTGCTTTTATTTTACTTTATTTTATTTTTATTTATTATTATTTTTTTTTTTTGCAGTTTCTGGCCGGGGCTGGGTTTGAACCCACCACCTCCGGCATATGGGGCTGGTGCCCTACTCCTTTGAGCCACAGGCACCGCCCAAAGCTAATTGCTTTTTCAGAACAGTTAATCAGCTTGTATTGATTCCAACACATAACTAGATGTAAATCTAATCTTTGTTCAACATAATGTTGAATCAACAATACACTCCAAATAATGTATTGATATGGATTAAATACTATCTCCAGTATTGTCCATGGAGGTTTTGGTGCTTCTGTAGGATCCTTCCCAAACATCTGTTCTGATTCATGCTATGGTTCCCACTGCTTAGTATTCCTAGATGACACCTAGTTACCTGGGCTCCCAGTCCCCCTTTCTGATGTTGCAGCAGTCTGTGAAAGATAAATTTATTTGCCTTACAGTTTAATTGGCTACTGATTGCTTTTCTTCAGTGGCAAGTAGTATACTATGTGGTATTTATAGAGTTTTCTTTTAAAATAATTATTACTTTTCTTTTTTTTTTATTGTTGGGGATTCATTGAGGGTACAATAAGCCAGGTTACACTGATTGCAATTGTTAGGTAAAGTCCCTCTTGCAATCATGTCTTGCCCCCATAAAGTGTGACACACACCAAGGCCGCACGCACCTCCCTCCGTCCCTCTTTCTGTTTCCCCCCCCATAACCATAATTGTCATTAATTGTCCTCATATCAAAATTGAGTACATAGGATTCATGCTTCTCCATTCTTGTGATGCTTTACTAAGAATAATGTCTTCCACGTCCATCCAGGTTAATACGAAGGATGTAAAGTCTCCATTTTTTTTTAATGGCTGAATAGTATTCCATGGTGTACATATACCACAGCTTGTTAATCCATTCCTGGGTTGGTGGGCATTTAGGCTGTTTCCACATTTTGGCAATTGTAAATTGAGCTGCAATAAACAGTCTAGTACAAGTGTCCTTATGATAAAAGGATTTCTTTCCTTCTGGGTAGATGCCCAGTAATGGGATTGCAGGATCAAATGGGAGGTCTAGCTTGAGTGCTTTGAGGTTTCTCCATACTTCCTTCCAGAAAGGTTGTACTAGTTTGCAGTCCCACCAGCAGTGTAAAAGTGTTCCCTTCCCTCCACATCCACGCCAGCATCTGCAGTTTTGAGATTTTGTGATGTGGGCCATTCTCACTGGGGTTAGATGATATCTCAGGGTTGTTTTGATTTGCATTTCTCTAATATATAGAGATGATGAACATTTTTTCATGTGTTTGTTAGCCATTCGTCTGTCGTCTTTAGAGAAAGTTCTATTCTCATGTCTCTTTCCCATTGATATAAGGGATTGTTGGCTTTTTTCATGTGGATTAATTTGAGTTCTCTATAGATACTAGTTATCAAGCTTTTGTCTGATTGAAAATATGCAAATATCCTTTCCCATTGTGTAGGTTGTCTCTTTGCTTTGGTTATTGTCTCCTTAGCTGTACAGAAGCTTTTCAGTTTAATTGAGTCCCATTTGTTTATTTTTGTTGTTGTTGCAATTGCCATGGCAGTCTTCTTCATGAAGTCTTTCCCCAGGCCAATATCTTCCAGTGTTTTTCCTATGCTTTCTTGGAGTATTTTTATTGTTTCATGCCTTAAGTTTAAGTCCTTTATCCATCTTGAATCAATTTTTGTGAGTGGGGAGAGGTGTGGGTCCAGTTTCAGTCTTTTACATGTAGACATCCAGTTCTCCCAACACCATTTATTGAATAGGGAGTCTTTCCCCCAAGGTATGTTCTTGTTTGGTTTATCAAAGATTAGGTGGTTGTAAAATGTTAGTTTCATTTCTTGGTTTTCAATTCGATTCCAAGTGTCTATGTCTCTGTTTTTGTGCCAGTACCATGCTGTCTTGAGCACTATGGCTTTGTAGTACAGACTAAAATCTGGTATGCTGATGCCCCCAGCTTTATTTTTGTTACAGAGAACTGCCTTAGCTATACGGGGTTTTTTCCGGTTCCATACAAAACGCAGAATCATTTTTCCAAATCTTGAAAGTATGATGTTGGTATTTTGATAGGAATGGCATTGAATAGGTAGATTGTTTTGGGAAGTATAGACATTTTAACAATGTTGATTCTTCCCATCCATGAGCATGATATGTTCTTCCATTTGTTAATATCCTCTGCTATTTCCTTTCTGAGGATTTCATAGTTTTCTTTATAGAGGTCCTTCACCTCCTTCGTTAGGGATATTCCTAGGTATTTCATTTTCTTTGAGATTATGGTGAAGGGAGTTGTGTCCTTAATTAGCTTCTCATCTTGACTGTTATTGGTGTACACAAAGGCTACTGACTTGTGGACATTGATTTTATATCCTGAAACATTACTGTATTTTTTGATGACTTCTAGGAGTCTTGTGGTTGAGTCTTTGGGGTTCTCTAAGTATAAGATCATGTCGTCAGCAAAGAGGGAGAATTTGACCTCCTCTGCTCCCATTTGAATTCCCTTTATTTCCTTGTCTTGCCTAATTGTATTGGCTAGAACTTCTAGCACTACGTTGAATAGTAAAGGTGACAGAGGACAACCTTGTCTGGTTCCAGTTCTAAGAGGAAAAGCTTTCAGTTTTACTCCATTCAGTAAAATATTAGCTGTGGGTTTGTCATAGATAGCTTCAATCAGTTTTAGAAATGTGCCACCTATGCCTATACTCTTCAGTGTTCTAATTAGAAAAGGATGCTGGATTTTATCAAATGCTTTTTCTGCATCTATTGAGAGGATCATGTGATCTTTATTTTTGCCTCTATTAATATGGTGGATAACGTTTATAGACTTGCGTATGTTAAACCAGCCTTGCATCCCTGGGATGAAGCCTACTTGATCATGATGAATGACTTTTTTGATGATAAGCTGTAATCTATTGGCTAGGATTTTGTTGAGAATGTTTGCGTCTATGTTCATGAGTGAGATTGGTCTGAAATTCTCCTTTTTGTTTGGGTTTTTTCCTGGTTTTGGTATCAGGGTGATGTTCACTTCATAGAATGTGTTGGGGAAGATTCCTTCTTCCTCAATTTTTTGGAATAATTTCTGCAGTACAGGAATAAGCTCTTCCTTGAAGGTTTGATAGAATTCTGGTGTGACGCCATCTGGACCAGGGCATTTTTTGGTTGGAAGCTTTTTTATTGTTTCTTTGATCTCAGTGCTTGAAATTGGTCTGTTCAGGAGCTCTATTTCTTCCTGGCTGAGTCTAGGGAGAGGGTGTGATTCCAAATATTGATCCATTTCTTTCACATTGTCAAATTTCTGGGCATAGAGTTTCTGGTAGTATTCAGAGATGATCTCTTGTATCTCTGTGGGATGAGTTGTTATTTCCCCTTTATCATTTCTGATTGAGGTTACTAGAGATTTTACTTTTCTATTCCTCTTTAGTCTGGCCAATGGTTTATCTATTTTATTTATTTTTTCAAAAAACCAACTCCTTGTTTCATTAATTTTCTGAATGATTCTTTTGTTTTCAATTTCATTGATCTCTGATTTGATTTTGGATATTTCTTTTCTTCTACTGAGTTTAGGCTTAGATTGTTCTTCTTTTTCCAATTCCATGAGATCTCTTGTGAGATTGTTGATGTGCTCTCTTTCTGTTTTTCG
Organism: Nycticebus coucang; assembly: GCF_027406575.1. Lineage (NCBI taxonomy): Eukaryota > Metazoa > Chordata > Mammalia > Primates > Lorisidae > Nycticebus > Nycticebus coucang. Next base: position 43,528,833 of record NC_069801.1, on the reverse strand, counting down.
AATGTAGGCATCTAAAGCGATGAATTTTCCTCTCAAAACTGCTTTTGCAGTATCCCACAGGTTTTGGTAGCTTGTGTCTTCATTGTTGTTATGCTCAAGGAAGTTAATGATTTCCTGTTTTATTTCTTCCTTCACCTATCTGTTATTCAACAGAAGATTGTTTATTTCCGTGCCTTTGGGTGGGGTCGAGCATTTTTGTTAGAGTTGAGTTCCACCTTTAGTGCCTTATGGTCTGAGAAGATACAAGGTAAAATTTCAATTCTTTTGATTCTGTTGATATTTGTTTTGTGTCCCAGGATATGATCAATTTTGGAGAATGTTCAATGGGGTGATGAGAAGAATGTATATTCTTTATCTTTGGGATGGAGTGTTCTATATGCGTCTATCAAGCACAGTTGTTCTAGGGTCTCATTTAAGTCTCTTATATCCTTGTTTAATTTCTGTTCAGAGGATCTGTCCAGCTCTGTAAGAGGAGTGTTAAGGTCCCCTGTTATTATGGTATTATCAGATATCATATTGCTCAGACTGAGTAAGGTCTGTTGCAAGAATCTGGGAGCATTTAAATTGGGTGCATAGATATTTAGAATTGAAATGTCTTCTTGTTGTATTTTTCCCTTGACCAATATAAAGTGACCATCTTTGTCTTTTTTGACTTTAGTTGCTTTAAATCCACATGTATCTGAAAATAAGATTGCAACTCCTCTTTTCTTCTGAATTCCATTTGCCTGAAAAATTGTCTTCCAACCCTTGACTCGGAGCTTTAATTTGTCTTTTGAAGCCAGGTGTGTTTCTTGCAGACAGCAAATGGGTGGCTTGTGTTTTTTAATCCAGTCAACCAATCTTTGTCTCTTCAGTGGGGAATTCAAGCCATTAACATTTATTGAGATAATTGATAAGTGTGGTAGTATTCTATTCATCTTATTTGGTGAGAGTCCATTGCTTAGTTTTATGTTTTGCATCAGTGTGGAGGTTTGGTTCTGTCCTTTAATTTCTGAGTTCTTACTTTGCTGCTGATCCATTGTGGTGGTCAGTGTGCAGAACAGGTTGAAGTATTTCCTGTAGAGCTGGTCTTGTTGTGGCGAATTTCCTCAATGTTTGTATATCCGTAAATGTTTTGATTTCTCCGTCAATTTTGAAGCTTAGCTTAGCAGGGTACAGAATTCTGGGCTGGAAATTGTTCTGTTTAAGTAGATTAAAGGTAGATGACCATTGTCTTCTTGCTTGGAAAGTTTCATTAGAGAAGTCTGCGGTCAATCTGATGGCTTTGCCCCTGTAGGTCAAGTGGCGCTTACTCTTGGCAGCTTGCAGAATCTTTTCTTTTGTCTTGACTTTGGACAGGTTCATCACAATGTGTCTTGGAGAGGCTTGGTTAGAGTTGAGGTGACTTGGGATCTGATATCCCTCTGAAAGCAGTGTGTCAGAATCTTTGGTGATATTTGGGAAATTTTCTTTTATAATATTCTCTAGTATGGCTTCCATTCCTCTGGGGCATTCTTCTTCCCCTTCTGGGATTCCTATAACTCGTATGTTGGAGCGCTTCATAAAGTCCCATAATTCTGACAGTGAACATTCTGCTTTCTCTCTCTTCTTTTCTGCCTCTTTTACTATCTGAGTTATCTCAAGAACTTTGTCTTCTATCTCTGAAATTCTTTCTTCCGCATGGTCTAACCTGTTGCTGATACTTTCCATTGCATCTTTAATTTCCCTAATTGATTGTTTCATTTCCTTTAGCTCTGCTATATCCTTTTTATATTCTTCATATTGTTCATCTCTTATTTGATTCTGTTTTTGGATTTCCTTTTGGTTATTTTCCACTTTATTAGCAGTTTCCTTCATTGTTTCTATCATTTCTTTCATTGTTTTCATCATGTGTATTCTAAATTCCCTTTCTGTCATTCCTGACATTTCTGTGTAAGTGGAATCCTCTGCAGTAGCTACCTCATGGTCCCTTGGCGGGGTTTTTCTGGACTGGTTCTTCATGTTGCCTGGAGTTTTCTGCTGATTCTTCCTCATGGGTGATTTCTTTTATCTGTTTCCTTGCTCTAATTTTCCTTTCTCTTCCTCTTGCTCTTTAAGTTCTCGTGCCTGTGGACTAAGGGTTACAGAACCAGAAGGGTGAGAAGGTTTAAGAGCAAAAAAGGGATGAAAGAAAGGAGGACCGAGTGATAAGAAAAAAAAAAGAAAAATAGAGAAAGGAGAGGGGGTGGGTAAAAGGAATATTGACAAAAAGAAGATAGGCACAGAAAGAGGGAGACAGAGCAATATAGGTGTACAGTAGGGTACTTTGATACAGCCTTTAAAAAAAAAACCACCTTCTGGGGGTGCCCAGTGGGGTGGTTCCCTTGAGGTCAGCAGCTCTTTGCTAACCTGATCAGACACAGTACCCCACCTCCACCAAGTAGAGAGGAAAGACAAAAATGCTGTAAATCAAACCAAAACAAGCAAACAGAAAACTTTACGGGATAAAATTGGCTGGAAAAACCAAATAATAGCGGTAGAAACACTCACAAAAATGAAGTTCTAATTATTGAAATAGGCAGCAATGGGAAATTATACTTAAACTAGAGAAATTGAGAAAGAAAAAGGATCTGTATGGAATGGTTGAACTTAGAAAACAAAACAACAATCCACAACATCAAAATAAACAAAAAAAACAACCAAACCAAAAAAAAAAAAACACAACCAAAAACAAAGCAGTATGTATATGTTATTGAATATTGTCTGGGCAACACGTGGTCTTCTGGGGTATGAGATGTTAATCACAGTTCTTATACGACTGGAGGCTGCTAGTTTCTCAAACCCCAGCAGGTAGACACCTAAATCTCTCTTCAGCCCACTTAAAAGGCACTTTGAACTTGTTCACTTACTGAGCAGAAGCTTTCTCAGGGAAGTGCTTGTCGCTGGAATCACTGCTGAAGTGGCTATCCACTTACCCTGTGTGCCAAAACTGGTCTCCCTCTGCCCCTGAGGGTTAGGGCTGCAAGGCGGCTCAGATTCTGCCCTTAGGCTACTTGGTCACTGGGTTACCAGCTCCCACCCAATTCCAGCTCTGCGACCCTGAGGGCAGAGCTTGCCGGGGCAGATCGCTCACAATGTCTGCCTGTGACCCAGAGCCAAACACTATTAGCTCCGTCTGGCTCAGCGGCTCAGACTGGGGCCCTAGACAAAGGCCAAAGTTCTCCGCACTCCCGCTCAGACTCTCCCCAAGGCAGTTCAGCTGAGTGCCAAGTCCAAAGACACCAAAACAGTTGACAGGTAAGGCCTTTCTGGTTTGCAGTCTCGCTGCTACTGAACTTACAGTTGCGGGCGGGTTTAGACGTATTGAACACACGCGACCACTTGCCGGTTTTCCACTGTTTTAGTCCTCCTCTTGGGGTCCAGAAGTCTCTCGCTGACTCCCTGTATCCTCTCAGGGGTGATGCTAGGCAGATCCCACCAGCCAGAGATGCCTGGAGTCCTATATCCCCAGACTCACGGTGCCCAGATGCAAGGAAGCTGTTACTCGGCTGCCATCTTACTCCGCCTCCCCTATTACTTTTCTTTAGAAGCCATGCTTTGGGTATAATACTTGGCGTAGTATAATTATTGTCTTTTAATTTTTTGTTTTAATCTTAAATCTTTTGAAGTGTGAAATCCATAATGTTTTGGTGCTGCTCTTCTCTCTTTTTGAGTTTTTGCTTTTTCTTGTTAGGTAAGGCACAAAGGTTCAAAACTTCTTGAACACACAGTGTACCAAAGAGGTTAAGAGCATGGGCTCTGGTGTCAGACTGCCTGGATTTGAATCCCAACAGTATGGCTGTGGGCAGTTCTCACAATCTCTTCGCTGACTCCATTTTCTCATCCCTTAGGTACTAAATGTCTATTTTATATGATTGTTGTGAGAGTAAAGTGAGTTGATACATATATTTAGCTCTTACAACAGTACTTAATTACTGTTATCTTTTAGCTAAAGATGGAATAAGCAAATTCAGTAACTGACAAAGACTGTCCTTAAAAATAAAGTGCTTTGCAAATGTTTGGATGATAAAAAATCCTGCTCAGTACAAGTAATTTTTTGAAAAAGCCATAAAATCTCTAAAAGTTGGATTTCAACTTCTACATCTGCGTGTTCTGGTATTTTTATTAAAGTAAAATTTGTTAGCATGATTGAAGATGAAGGCCCAGTCTGATGTTTGGGGCATAGGAAAGAGGTAGAGGAGATTAAGAGAACTAACAATTATGGATCACCCTATATGCACTGTAACATTTATCAGCTTAACCATTTTAAGTGTAAGGTTCAGTAGTTTTAAGTATATTCATGTTGTGAAACAGATCTCCAGAACTTTCTCTTTTTCTTTTTTTTGGGGGGTCAGTCTCACTATGTCACCCTCAGTCGAGTGCTATGGTGTCACAGCTCACAGCAAACTCAAGCTCTTGGGCTTCAGCGATTCTCTTGCCTCAGCCTCCCAAGTAGCTGGGACTATAGGCACCCACCACAATGCTGGGCTATTTTTCTGTTGCAGTTGTCATTGTTGCTTAGCTGGCCAAGGCTGGATTCGAACCTACCAGCCTTGGTGTATGTGGTTGGTGCTGACCCAGCTTTTTTTTTTTAAGACTTTTCTCGGGCGGTGCTGGTGGCTCAGTGAGTAGGGCGCCAGCCCCATATGCCGAGGGTGGTGGGTTCGGACCCAGCCCCGGCCAAACTGCAACAGAAAAATAGCCGGGCGTTGTGGCGCGCACCTATAGTCCCAGCTGCTTGGGAGGCTGAGGCAAGAGAATCGCGTAAGCCCAAGAGTTAGAGGTTGCTGTGAGGCATGTGCTGCCACGGCACTCTACCTGAGGGCGGTACAGTGAGACTCTGTCTCTACCAAAAAAAAAAAAAGACTTTTCTCCGTATATAAGATTTAATTATTGATAACCTATTTCACTATACCAAATTTGGATACTTGAGGAAATTATGTAATGTAATTTCACTGAAATTCTTTTGAGATTAGGATAAATTCACCTCTGTCTTTACTGATTTGAATACAGTCTCATCTCTGGGAAGGAGATGGACTGGGTGACTTGGAGAGCTCCTTCCTGATTTTTAAGATATCTGTTTCTGAGATACCGAAGGTGATCGTTATAATCTCTATTTGTAATTTTATTATTATTTACTTATTATTAGTAAATAAACCCTTTGAGGAAGATATTTCCCACACATATCCTCTTCTCAAGCTTTCTTCCTTTTATTCCATTTCTTCCATTTATTTTAGGACCCGTCTACGGATCTTACCTATAGCAGTTACTACTGTAGTATTTGCCTAATGATGATTTTGTACTTTTCTCATTTCTTCTACATTTATAAATTGAATTCTCCTGTAAGAAAGAATCTGTTCCTTCTTTTCCACTCCTTATTCATTTATTTATGCCAGTAAGGACTCTTGGCTATTTCTTTTTTTCTATGTTATAATCTAATGCTATCATTTTATTGCTCAGTTTGTTCCAGTTTAGGCCATTAGAAGCTCTTTTAAATTGGCTTCTGTTTATTTTGCACACGTCCTGTTCTTTTTTCCTGCATGGAAATAAATACAGAATCAGGAGTGCTGATATGAGAGTATAATATTTAAGTAACCAACTAAGTATGCTTTTTGTTAAACTGTTATTTCTGTGCTTCTAGGCCCTCTTAGCAGGTAGAACTATTATATATTACACAAACACATATGCATACACATATATATATGCCTGCTAACCCATGCATAGTTACAAATCTATACTTATTTTTAGATGTATCTATATATAAAAATTCTTGACTTTATACTGACCCTCCAATTCCCATCCAATACCCTCTTTACATTTTTTCTTTTTCTTTCTTTCTTTTTGAGACAGAGACTCACTTTGTCACTCTGGTGTCACTGCTTACAGCAACCTCAAACTCTTGGGCTCAAGCAATTCTCTTGCCTCAGCCTTCCAAGTAGCTAGGACTACAGGCATCTGCAAACAACACCCAACTTTTTTTTTTTTTTTTTGAGACAGAGCCTCAAGCTGTGTCGCCCTGGGTAGAGTGCTGAGGCATCACAGCTCACAGCAACCTCCAACTCCTGGGCTTAAGTGATTGTCTTGCCTCAGTCTCCCAAGTAGCTGGGACGACAGGCGCCCTCCACAACGCCCAGCTATTTTTTTTTTTTTTTTGGTTGCAGCCATCATTGATGTTTGGTGGGCCCAGGCTGGATTCGAACCTGCCAGCTCAGGTGTATGTGGCTGGTGCCTTAGCTGCTTGAGCCACAGATGCGGAGCCAACACCCAACTATTTTTTAGAAACAGTCTTGTTCTTGCTGAGGCTGGGTCTGAACCTGTGAGCTCAGGCAATCCACCCATCTAGGTCTCCCAGAGGGTTAGGATTACACGCATGAGCCACTCCACCTGGCCTCCTCTTTTCTTATTTTAAAATTTTGTTCTCCCACAGTGAGAAACCTGGTTCTCATTATATTTGCTATACTTATTTATTCAGTTTATTCAATCTAGTATACACATAAAGTACTATACTTTCAAAATTGCTAAGAATTTTGATACAGATCAGCTAGAGTATAATATTTATGTACAGTTCTTTTATCTTTAGCCTTACAGTATCCAGCCAAAATATTGTTTTTCAGAGTTATTTAGGTTAGTCCTTTTCTTCCCTGTTCCCACCAATGTGTTTATGTTGTTTGTAACGCCATTAGGTTCATTCGTATTCCATTTGGAGGGTGTGTGAAATATTACTATGCATTCTAAGAGACAAAGCTGTGTAAAAAAGTATATACTAAGAAAAGGGTTGCTCTCTTCTTATCCCTGCTCCCCTATTTCCATATCTCCTTTCTTCCTTATCCTTTCCCACCCTTCCTCTTTATGTAATCAGTCATTTTAGTTTCTGGCTTATCCTTTCTTCCTGCGTTTCTTTTTCACAAAGAAATATGTATGTCTTTATTTTCTTAGGTAGACTTTCTTACATGAAGTATAAAAACGAATACCATAAGTTCTGTTTTGAACTTTGCTCTTTTCACCTAACAATATATCTTGGAAATTACTCCAGTCAGTTCTTGAAGGTCTTCCTGCTTCTGTAATAGCTGCAGTAGTACACCATTGTGTGAATGTATCATAGTTTAATAAACTACTTGCCTATTTATAGCCATTTGGATCGTTTTCAGTATTCTGCAGTTACAAACAATGGTACAGTGAATTACTTTGAGCATGTGTATATTTGAATTGTTTAGAAGTGGGATTCCTTCATCTAGAGTTAAATACATATGTAATTTTTTTAAGTATTGCCAAATTTCCTTCCAGAAGGGTTGTACCAGTTTGCATTCTCACTAGCAAATGTATGAAAGGACTTGTTTTCCCATGGCCATGCTGACAGAATATGTTGACGTGTTTTTTGAAAAATTTTGTACCAGTCTGACGGATGACTAATGACATCTCAATGTTGTTTTAGGGTTTTAACATGTTAAGGGTCATGTTGATATCTGTGAGATGCCTACTTATGTCCTTCGTCATTTAACTTTTAGGTCCTTTGCCTTCAATTTTTAAGTTTCTTTGTATACTAGAGATGCTAGTTAGCTCTTTGTGGTGTATGTTGTGAATATTTTCTCCCAGTTTGTCAGTTGTCTTTTGACTTGTTTATATTGGTTTTTGCTATGTAAAATTTTTTATTTTATGTAGTCACATTTATCAACTTTTTCTTAGAATTATCTCTTGACTGATATTTTGAAAGCTAATATTTATTAAGCTTATGTACCAAAAATGTGCTTTGTAGTTGATAAAGGTTAAAATTAAGCAATGTAGAAATATTTGAAATAACCTAAGTTTTAAAGAAGATATGTTAGAAAAATCATACTGTGTCTATAAATGTAGGTGATTACTTATAACCTCTCTGTACCTCAATATTTTACCTATCAAATGGAGCTAATATATGATATCCATCTCATAGAATTTTTTGGTGAGAATTACACAGTAGGACATCTATACATTGACCACCCCAGGGACTATAACAAACTATTCAGCATACAGAGGTGGTCCACATAAGGAGCTAGGCCTCCTGCACTAACATGTACATGTGGTACACAACTGGGTATGCAGGTTAGGTCCACTTAGGAGATGGTCAGTGTAGGGAGGTGTTAACTATGGAGGTCCTACGATATTTGAAATGTAGCATAGGCAGTCCCCACATCACAAACATCTGACCTACCTCCATGTGTTGACCGGTTTGTTATAGTCCCTGGGGTGGTCAATTTACTGAGGTTCTACTGTAGTATATGTTAAAGGTTCCTTGATCATTAACACATCCATTATATATCCTTTCAAACAGCTCTTCTCAAGGTCTCAGTAAAGAAGCGGATATACCCGTGTTCTTTCTAAGTGGCCTTCCGGCAGAGAATGTAAGCCCATGTTTACAGACCGGACCAATAGAGGGTGCCAGTAACAACGCTGAAACATCAGAGGAACCAAAAATTGAGCAACCATTTCCTCATCAGCCATCAGATAACCAGAAAATTTACCAGGATTTATTGGTGAGAAAATGTAGACCCTTTCATTTTTTTGAAATTGTTACTCAGTATAGGTTATACTAGTTGAGCTTTCCTGCATTTAAACCAAGTGATACCTTGACATACAAAGATTTTTGCCTAATTAACAATATATCATTTATTTCTTTGAGCTTTTCGTAAATTATGATAACCTAAATTTAAGTAATTTACTATAAACATGCTAGTCATCAGGTTAAAAAAAAAATGTATTTTAAGCATATATGTTGATATTTTGTCAAATTCAAACTAAAATTTTTACCAGAAAAGAAAAAAGTTTGTAGGAACTTTGAAAATTGGAAAGTGATGGGATATTTATGATAATACTTACCAATTTCAGTTCAGGTAAGTGGATATTTGTTAAAAACTTAGTCTAAGGGTGGCACCCATAGCTCCGTGGGTAGGGCACCAGCCACGTACATCGCGGCTGGCAGGTTTGAACCTGGCCCAGGCCAGCTAAAACAACAATGACAACTGCAACCAAAAAAAAAAAATAGCCAGGCGTTGTGGTGGGTGCCTGTAGTCCCAGCTACTTGGGAGGCTAACCCCAAAAGTCTGAGGTTGCTGTGAGCTGTGACACCACGGCACTGTACCCAGGGTGACATAGTGAGACTCTGTCTCAAAAAAAAAAACAAAAACCTTAGTTTAAAAAGTAGATAATATGGTGGCGCCTGTGGCTCAGTTGGTAAGGCACCGGCCCCATATACCGAGGGTGGCAGGTTCAAACCCAGCCCCGGCCAAACTGCAACCAAAAAATAGCCGGGCGTTGTGGCGGGTGCCTGTAGTCCCAGCTACTCGGGAGGCTGAGGCAAGAGAATTGCTTAAGCCCAGGAGTTGGAGGTTGCTGTGAGCTGTGTGAAGCCACGGCACTCTACCGAGGGCCATAAAGTAAGACTCTGTCTCTACAAAAAAAAAAAGTAGATAATATAAAGAAGAATATGACAGTCCATGCCCTTGAGAGCCTAGAGGAAATAGTAATATATGGACACTAGTTACAAACAATAAAACAGATTGAGGAGTAGTGTAAAGCAAAGGGAGTGCAAAATAAAAAGAGATAATTCTGGTTGGAGAAACTAATCTGGGACTTAGAAGTTGAAAGAATCTTGGCTGTCACTTCTATCCAAATTGTAGCCTTTGGAACATTTAATTTCTCCATTTATAACTGAAGGCTAATTAAATATACTTCATAGGGCTCTTTGTAGCCATCAATGAACACATATTTGTTATTTGCCTGCTACATCCTACACTGATGTTAGCAGCATGTCTGCCCAGTAATGAAATATGCTTTAATGTCGGGAAGTCAGAGATAGTATCACAAGTCACTCTTGTTTTTAGAAAGTGGGAAAAGAAAGAAGCCTAATTCTGCAAGTAACATGAAGATCTAATTTTTAAAACTCTGGAACATAATAGCATTTTTCCAATGAAAGTAATTTGAAACTTGGATTGATAAAGAATTCAGCATAAGTCCTTGAAAACACTCGATATATTACCCAAATGATTTTACATATGTTGGTTTTAAACTCTGAGGCCAAGTATGGTAGCTCACGCCTATAATTCTAGTACTTTAGGAGGCTGAGGCCAGAGGATTGCTTGAGCTCAAGAGTTCAAAACTAGCCTGAACAAGAACAAGACCCTGCCTCTCCTTAAAAAAAAAATAAAAAGAAAGAAAAATTAGCCAGCCATTGTGGTAGACACACGTAGTCCCAGCTACTTGGGGTGATGGGGCAAGAGGATTGCTTGAACCCAGAAGTTTGAGGTTGCTGTGAGCTATGGTGATGGCATGGCACTCTTGCCTGGGCAATAGAGTAAGACTCTGCCTCAAAAAAATAAAAGGAGCAAACTCTGAACAAACATTTGTTTCCTCTAGAGCAGTGGTACTCAACCTTCCTAATGCCGCAATGTATTTTCATTGTTAAAAAGGGGTTGCAACCCACAGGCTGAGAACCGCTGCTCTAGAGTCTGATGAAACCATTTATTAAAATAGGCTTGTTTTGTAAAAAACCCCTAATACTTGCAGATGTACTTGATACTTTGTGATGATATTATTTTGCTTTTCTCTGGCCTACTTACGGTATTATTTAAGATCTTAAGATTTTTAAGAGTAGTATTTCAGATATGTCATTTTTCTTTTTATTCAGGGTCAAGTGAACCACCTATTAAACAATTCCTTCAAAGAAACTGAGCAGCCATCTACCAAAGCAGTGATTATCAGCCATGAATGCACCAGAACTCAAAATGTTTACCATACAAAGAAAAAAAAGCAAGATTCAGGACTGGTGGATAAAGATTGTGTTCTTAATGCAACTCTTAAGCAACTAAGAAGCCTTGGAGTAAAAATTGATTCTCCTACTAAAGTGAAAAAAAATGCACATAAAGTGGATCATGCTAGGTAACTAAAAAATTGTTTTTTTTTGGCCGGAGCTGGGTTTGAACCTGCCACCTCAGGCATATGGGACCGGCGCCCTACTCCTTGAGCCACAGGCGCCGCCCAAAATTGTTTTAAAATATGAATAAATTTTAGCTATATTACATCAGCATCATGAGAAAAGATGTATTTGTTTCTTAGTTGAGATGATTCATCATTTATTCAGGACCTGCTGTGCATATTGGTGAATAAGAGATCATCTCTAGGCTCGGTGCCTGTAGCACAGTGGTTATGGCAGCAGCCACATACACTGAGGCTGGCAGGTTCTAACCTGGCCTGGGCCAGCTAAACAACAATGACAACTGCCAAAAAAAAAAAAAATAGCCAGGTTTTGTGGCGGGTGCCTGTAGTACTACTTGGGAGGCTGAGGCAAGAGAATCACTTCAGCCTAAGAGTTTGAGGTTACTGTAAGCTGTGACACCACAGTACTCTACTGATGGTGACGTAGTAAGACTCTTGTCTCAAAAAAAAAAAAGAGGTCACCTGTATTTTAGATTCTTCATTTTAGTTAGAAGGTTACGTACAGAAATAATTTGAGAGAGATTGTGAAATAACTCCTGGGTAGAGATGCCAACAAAATATAGTAGAATTTCCTTAGTTAACCACCTCCCTACATTGACCACCTCCTCAAGCTAGCCTTATTTTCACAGCTGGGACATGTACAACATGTACATGTTTGTATCACTAAGTAGGCCTACTTCCTTATGTTAACCTCCTCTATATCTTGACCAGTTTGCTCTAGTCACTTGGCCAACTTAACATAAGTTCTATTGAGTCTTGAGGAAAGTGAAGGGAGTTTTACTTGACATTGTCTGAAAAGTCTTCCTGGAGGTGAAAGGGTCTATGCCAACTACTGGATGTATAGTTCTACAATGTCATCCAACTATAAAGCAAAAACATTAGCCAGGCATGATGGTGCATGCCTATGGTCTTGGATACTTGGGAGGCCGAGGCAGGAGGATTACTTGAGTCCAGGACTTTAACTTTCCAGTGAGCTATGATCATGCCAGTGTACTCTCTCACCTGGGTGACAGAGCAAGACCTAAAAAAAAATTAAAAAGGGAAAACATTACTTTTTCTAGGATTGTGTCCTATTGGTTATGTCCTTCTATTCAGATTCCTCTCCATCAAAAATGACTTCAGCATGTACTTATAAAAAAGAGAATAAAATCTGGAAATTATATTATAAAGGCTAGCATATTTGCTTTTAATTATTGTTTGTTATTTTCTAAATCCAAAAGTAACAAATTTTTTTTTTAAGTAATAAAATTTCATGGTTTAAAAAACAATATAGAAGAGTATGAGATAAGCTTCTCAGTCTGACTCCTTCAAGGTTACTTCTCTCAACTGTTTCTTTTATATTTTTCTAGAAATATTCTATGAATATTAAAGTATATATGTTTGGTAAGTTTTATAATTTTTTCTCCGTAACATTAGTGTATTTTAGATACATTCCCTTATAGGTATGTACAGTTCTTTCTCATGTATTTAAACAGCTGTACAATATTCTTTTGTACTTTTGTACTATAATATAGTGTGTTGAGCTCCAGTCCTTTATTAATGGACCTTTAGCCCAAATTCCATATTTGTTGTTTCAGACAATGCTAACTGAACCTCATTCTAGAGGTTGCTTGTACAAGTATCTGTGTAGGATAAATTCATAGGTGGGTAGGTTCAAAGGGTATATGCATTTAACATTTTGCTAGATACAACCATTGCCCACTAAATAGTTCTGTCAGTTTACATTCCTGCCAATAGTGTAGGTGAATGAGGCTAGCATTTTTGAAGGTTTTATTTCCATCTCATGAGATAGAGGCTATATAACCTTATGGAATGCCTAAAAATCACCCTGCTGTCTTTGAGGAACCCTTATGTTTTGGTATGACTGTCCTTAGGGAGTAGTTTTAGGTAGTGTATTATTCACAGTAGCTATTCTATTTTAATATCTTAATGTGAAACATTAAAATTAATAAATTGTAAGTACATAATGAACTTGTTTTGTTTGTTTCATTTTTGGTTAAGTGGAGAGTAAGGTTGAAATATTAGGTGGATAATGCCTTCCTGAGAAAAGTTACTGTGAGAAACACGTGAGAAAAGCATTTAGCAGAGTACCTGGCACGTATGTAGTATAAAGTCTCAGTAAGAATTAGCAGCTAGTATGCTTGTACATGTGATATGAAAAAGGCAAGTCAGTTGAGATAACACTAACCAAAGTGAGTTAAAGATTATATCTAATGAAAAAAAGTTTGTGTGTATATAAGTCCATATCCAGAGACTGGTCGATGGCTTTCTTTTGTTTTTTTAATTACGAATGGAATCTCTTAAACAGTGAACAATTTAGGCAGGGAGTGGTGGCTGAGGCCTGTAATCCTAGCACTATGGGAGGCCGAGGCAGGTGGATTGCCTGAACTCATAGGTTCGAGACCAGCTTGAGCAAGAGGGAGACCCTGTCACTAAAAATAGCTGGGCATGGTTATGGCACTGGCCACATACACCAGGGCTGGTGGGCTCCAACCTGGCCCGGGCCTGCTAAACAATGATAACTACAACAAAAAAAACAGCCAGGCGTTGTGGCAGGCGCCTGTAGTCCCAGCTACTTGGGAGGTTGAGGCAAGAGAATCGCTTGAGCCCAAGAGTTGGAGATTGCTGTGAGCTATGACACTCGGCACTCTACCGAGGGTGACAAAGTGAGACTCTGTCTCAAAGAAAAAAAAGAACAATTTAATTTTTTGAGCTACTTACAAAACTTATGTAATCAAATGTGTCTTTTTGTTTAATTTTATTTGTGTATTTTACTTTGCTGTAAACATTAGCTGATCGCTCACATTATTTGGGGTTAATAGTTATAAATCACATGACTCAGCAATATTGAATGGCTCTTACATTTGGGGCCTGTATTTAGTCTTAAAACCATAATGAAAGTAGAAATTTAGAAAAATTAATTTGTATTCCACTTTTTTTTTTTTTTCTTTTGCAGTTTTGGCCAGGGCTGGGTTTGAACCCGCCACCTCTGGCATATGGGGCCATCGCCCGACCCTTTGAGCCACAGGTGCTGCTGTGAATCTTGGATTACCTTCTCGGCTATTATAATGTATCCCTTGTATCTGCATCATCAAGATTTACATGTCTGAATACTCAGATAAAAAGTGCCATGACTTGGGCCGTGCCTGTGGCTCAGCGAGTAGGGCGCCGGCCCCACATGCCGAGGGTGGCGGGTTCAGACCCAGCCCCGGTCAAACTGCAACAACAAAAAAAAATAGCCGGGCGTTGTGGCGGGCGCCTGTAGTCCCAGCTACTAGGGAGGCTGAGGCAAGAGAATCGCGTAAGCCCAGGAGTTAAGAGGTTGCTGTGAGCCGTGTGACACCACGGCACTCTACCGAGGGCAGTACAGTGAGACTCTGTCTCTACAAAAACAAAAACAAAAACAAAAAAAAAGTGCCATGACTTTAAAGCTGAAGACATTTCGTTACTTTTATAGAATGTGTCACGTTTAAGGACACTGTTTAGTGCTCACAGTACAGTAAATGATGGCTTACTGCTTTTTGTCTTTCAGTGTGTTGGCATGCATCAGCCCGGAAGCAGTGATCTCTGGATTAAACTACATGTCATTTGCGAATGTTGGCGTGAGTGGCTTAAGCCCCAACGGTGTGGATTTGAGCATGGAAGCAAATGCTATAGCTCTGAAATATTTAAATGAGAGTCAGCTGTCACAATTGTCTCTAACTCGATCAAACCAAAATAACTGTGACTCATCTTTTAGCCTTCTGCATATTAATACGGACAAAAACACAGTGGGCCTTAGTTTAATTTCACCAAGCAACATGTCATTTGCAACCAAAAAATATTTGAAGAGATACGGACTCATACAAAGCAATGACAATAGTGAAGATGAAGAGGAGCCTTCCAACAATGCAGATAGCAAGAACGAATATTTATTGAATGAAAACCTTATGTCCATAGCTGAACAACTTGGTCATCAAAAAGCGCCTTCTAGGAATGCCTGTGAAATAATTAATTGTTATAATTGTGACTCTATGGCTACACACACAGATATGCCAGTATTGAGAAATATTACAAATGAAGTCATGCAGCCAAGAGCAACACAGCAGTTGAATGAAAACCTACCTTTCTTATTAAAAAACCATAAACCAAGTCCTGCAGTGAATATCCGAACTGGCAAAGCAGAGTTTACTCCACATCCGGAGAAAGAAAATGAAAAGAACATTCCAATTTTTCCTGAAAATTTGCAATCTTCTGAAACTTTAAAGCAAATGAATAGCATGAATTCAGTAGGCACCTTCTTAGATATAAAGCGTCTCAGACAGTTGCCAAAATTATTTTAAATCTTCAACTCCCTGCCCTTCTGATGTAAGGAAAGGGTGTCCCCTGAAGATGGGAAATCAGAGCCTTTTGGTGATTCTGGGATTCCTAATCATCCTAGGAGTTAGTCTCTTTCTTGGTAGCAGCAGATTGAAAAGAGCTAAAAAGTGGCTTGATTGTGAAGGTTGCTGGCTAGTGAGATGGCTAAGTTCTCTGTTCATCATCATTGAAACTTTTAGGAAAAAAAAAAACCTAAGTTTTTCAACAAATTAAGGAAAATATACACTATTCAGCTCTGAGTCTGTGCTGCTCTTTTAATAGAAGTCCATTTTCCTAGCGTGTTGCATTTCTGCATCTACCCCATGTCACTAAAAGAACATGAAGTTACCGTGACCCTGGCTGAACTAGCAAAATCAACCATTTTTGAGTTTTAAGGGAAAGTTTTTTTTTTTTTAAAAATAAGTGCTTTTATATAAGGAGTGTATCTCTTCTTAATTAAGATGCATTTTTATTAAACTCTAGAAATACAACTTTTGCAACGTGGGTGTTAATGTTACTGTAACATCTTTAGCATATAGCACTAGCTATCACAGAATAAGAAAATGACTGAGTATGAATGTGTTTTATAACCTTTGTGAGTTTTTCAAATGTCAATATTTTTAATAGAACTTAATAAAAATGTCTAGATTGCCTGTTTTCCTTTGTTCTCTGCTATAGTTTTTTCTTCCTCACTTGTTTTTTAACTTTAGACTCCCCAGAAGTTACTTCCCAATGATAATATCTTAGTAATCCTAGTAAATTATCAAAACCAAGAAATTGACATTGACCTGGCACAGAAGCTCATACTTACAGTCTCAGGTACTCAAGAGGTTGATCCATTTCCAAAGCAGCTGTGGTTTTCTGAAACAGTAATCTGGTAGGACAGTATATAGTTAGCAAGCCCAGGTAAAGTAATATGGTGGCTTTTTACTGTTCCTCAGTGGAGCTATGACCTGTTTGCATCTTTCTCTACATCGTTGCTCTTTTCAAGTTAACAATTAAGATACCGGAATGGCAATGATAATGTCTTTCCTTAATGTCGTTTGGGGTTTTAGTTATTTTAATAAATAGTATAAGGCCAGGAGTGGTGGCTAATGCCTGTAATCCTAGTACTCAGAGGCTGAGTTAGGTGGATCACTTCAGCACAGAAGTTTAAGACCAGCCTGAGTAAGAGTGAGAGACCCGTCTCTACTAAAAATAGAAAAATTAGCCAGGCTTTGTGGCAGGTGCTTATAGCTTACTTAGAAGGCTGAGACAGGAGGTTGCTTGAGCCCAAGAGTTTGAGGTTGTTGTGAGCTAGGCTGATGCCATGACACTCTAGCCTGGGCAAGAGTGAGACTCTTGTCTCAAAATATAAATAAATAGTATAAAAATCCACTTATACATTTTACTGGAGTAATTTAAGTAATGGAATTACTGATGCCACTTTAAGTGTGCTCTGTTTAACTTTAGCCCTCAGTATTTCCCAAAAGTGTGTATAGGTAGATACAATTCATATTGACACAATCGAAAAAACAGAATGTTAGTGAATTATCTGACAATCACATCAATTACCCTTATCACAGAAAGCCCAACAATGTTTATATTAAATAAGAAGCTATTTGGAAAAATAAAAACTGAACCTGAGACTTTTTAGTCAAAACCTAAATTTGATCACTTTTTACCACATGCAACTGAAAGCCACTTCTAAAGATAAGGGGTTCAGTTTCGGAAACTGAATTTAGACCACATGTTCAACAAAGCTCATCTCTACTAAATATGTACCAAGAGGGACCATCACTGAAGCCTACTCTAGAAAGTTCTCTAAGATGAGTGTTTTACTATGGGATGTTATTTGGCAAATCAGTTGCCATGATCGTTTTTAGGCATCTTTAGGAAAAGGGCATTATCTCTGACAGAGGGAACAAATTGTGGGAAAGGATGGAGGTACAAATAAGTATAGCATTGCAGACGTGGGTTTGGGGCAGGGTACCAAAGATGGGAAAGAGAAAATACACAAGTAGAAAGAACACTGAACTAGGAGTTAGTAGCAATGGGGTTCCTGTTGTCTGTCGCTCTGCCCCAAAGTCTGTGGCATTGGACAAGTCACAGGCTTTAATATCCCCCATTGTTTTTTTAAGACAGTCTCATTTTGTCTGTTGGTAGAGTGCCATGGTGCCATATCTCATAGCAACCTCAAACTCTTGGTTGGACTCAAGCAAATCTCTTGCCTCAACCTCCCCAGTAGCTGGGACTACAGGTACCTGCCACAACCCCTAGCTTTTTTTTTTTTTTTTAAGAGATGGGGTCTTGCTCTGGCTCAGACTGGTCTGGAACCTGTGAGCTCAGGCAATCCACCCACACAGCCTCCCAGAGTGCTAGGATACAGGATGAGCCACCCTGCCCCAGCAATTTGCCCAGTTTTTTAGGTGAAGAGGAGTGTCTCCAACATGCTGTGATTGTATGAGAAGATGATGCAGAAATTGGCTATGAGCAGTGGTTTGAAAGTCAAGGAGGGAAAAGCTTCCTGCAAGACGGCGTTGGAATGGGACTTGAAAAATTGTGAAGGATTTTCACAGGCAGAGGTGAGGAAAACATTTCTCTACTTTATATAATGTTTAATATATTTCACAATTTAAAAGGAAAAAGAGAATACAGTTTCCTTCACCAAAATGAGTAATCATAGGGCGGCACCTATGGTTCAGTGGGCAGGGTGCCGGCCCAGACCAAGTTGTAACAAAAAATAGCCAGGTATTATGGTGGGCTGCCTGTAGTCCCAGCTACTTGGGAGTCTGAGGCAAGAGAATTGCCTAAGCCCAGGAGTTGGAGGTTGCTGTGAGCTGTGACGCCATAACTCTACAGTGGGTGATAAAGTGAGACTCTGTCTCTACAAAAAAAAAAAAAAAAAAAAATGAGTAATCATAGCTGTTTGAAGAGGTACCAGTGTGTCTCTCCAGCTCTGAAGTATGCATTCCCTGTTTTTAAGTAGCTTGAGTCTGTGGGGAAGAAACACATAAAATTCACAAAAGGTGCTTTAGGATTTGGTGATGTTTCCTGTCTTTCCCTCTCTGCACCCCAAACCGGAACTGTCTGGGTCACAGAAAACATCCTCAGAGGAAATCCTGCTTTCCCACTTCCTGGTCGGAGGCTGAACTCCAGGAAAAGGATGGATTTGAGGGGAGCTCTGTGTCCTGCCTGTTCATGGGAGGTCGTGGGGCCACAAGGAGGGGGGAAGGGCCAATTAAAAACACAATGGAAGGACACTGGCTTGTTTAAGGGATAGAAAGAGATAGGTCTTGCTGAAGTTCACACAGTGTAGTAAGCACAGAGCTAGTGCTAGAACGAGGAACTCTAGCCTCCCAGACCATACTACCACATGCCATGGCATTTGAGTCACAAAGTTAGGTATTGAACAATTTATCCCAGGGACTCTGTTCCCAGGAAAGAAAAGGCAATATACACCACACACGCACCTCCCAGCCTTCTTGCCTTTGCTCACGTTGCTCCCTTTGCTTCTAAAACTCTCCATAGGTTCAAAGCTACTTCGAGATCCAGCTTAAATGCTACACTCCTGCATCCACTCCCCATCCTACAGAAAACCTTCCTGGAATCCTCATGTGGAAGTGACACTTTATTGATTTTTAAATTTAATTTTTAATTTATAACTATACATTTATGGGGTACAATATGATGATTTGATACACAATGTGGAAAGCTTAAATCAAACTGATCAACATAACCATCACCTCACTTATTTTTTGTGGTAAGACATTTATAATTTACTCTTAGTTGTTTTGAAATATACCCTTGCGTTGTACACATTAGGTGAGATTCCACAAAATGCCCTCCCTCCTCCCACCATTCTTCTTCCCCTGCTCCTCCCCTCTTCCGCCTCTCCCTTCCCCCTTGTTAGACTATTTGTTTTTTTATCATTTGTATGAGAGTGTGTTTATATGTTGGTTTCATAACAGTATTGAGCATATTGGATACTTTTTTCCTATTCTTGGGGTACTTTACTAA
Organism: Nycticebus coucang; assembly: GCF_027406575.1. Taxonomy (NCBI): domain Eukaryota; kingdom Metazoa; phylum Chordata; class Mammalia; order Primates; family Lorisidae; genus Nycticebus; species Nycticebus coucang. The sequence continues at coordinate 43,509,534 of NC_069801.1, read as the reverse complement.
GAGGAATATGTTTCAACTTGATCCAAGTAAACAATACTTTCCTTCTTTGAAATTCCATAGCCATTTCTCTGGTCCTTCCCTTACAGAATTCGTTACAACTAGCTTGTAAATTGGTTTGTGTTTACCTGTGGAGCTCCTCAAGGGCAGGGACCATGTATGATTCTCTTGTCCAATGAAGAGCCACATGGAAAAGATCTGTTGAATGTTCCTGCCATGTCAGGGGCCTTGTACCAGATTCTGGGGAGCATACCAAAGAAAGAAAAGGTTGGGCGGTACCTGTGGCTCATTGAGTAGGGCGCTGGCCCTATATACCAAGGGTGGCGGGTTCGAACCTGATCCCAGCCAAACTGCAACAAAAAATAGCTGAGTGTTGAAGCTGAGGCAAGAGAATCGCCTAAGCCCAAGAGCTGGAGGTTGCCGTGAGCTGTGATGCCATAGCACTCTACGGAGACACTGGTAGGCCCTGCCATCGTAGATACGCATTTGTGTGTGTATAGACACTTGTGTGTGGAATCAAATTCTTCTAAAACAACCATGTTCTACTAAGCATCACATTTAGACCTTGTAGTAGCCCTTCCAGGTAAACAGGAGCAAACATGCAGATTCACATGCAGACACTCAAATGTATTCACGATTACAGAGAATTAGGACAAAAGCGATGAAAAGACCTGAGAGTGACAAAGTCCTGATTTGGGACAAGGAAGACAAGAAACTAGCTGCTGCAGAACCTGTGCTGTTCACTGGCTGCCTTGCAGATAACTGCAGTACAGGGAAAGCACTAACGCATATGTTCACTCATTGAATCCTAACAACTTGGTGAAGTAATAAGAATAGTTAACCTTTACTGAGCACACCTGCTATGTTCTAAGTCTTTTACATTTGCTAAATGATTCCTCACAACCATGTAAGGTAGACACTATTGTAATTCCCCATTTTATAGAGTAGAACATGAGAACAGAGAGGTTAAGTAATTTGCCTCAAGTTCCCATGGTCAATAGGAGGATTCAAATCCTGGCAGTCTGACTCTAGAACCCATGTTCTTTTTTTTTTTTTTTCTTTTGTAGAGACAGAGTCTCACCTTATCGCCCTCGGTAGAGTGCCGTGGCGTCACACAGCTCACAGCAACCTCCAAATCCTTGGGCTTAGGCGATTCTCTTGACTCAGCCTCCCAAGTAGCTGGGACTACAGGCGCCCGCCACAACGCCCGGCTATTTTTTTGTCAGTTTGGCCGGGGCCGGGTTTGAACCCGCCACCCTCGGCATATGGGGCCGGGGCCCTACCCGCTGAGCCACAGACGCTGCCCAGAACCCATGTTCTTAACATGAGCATCAGGTTGGAATTATCCCTGTGAAGAAATGGAGACCCACATGTAACGTACCCAAAGTCACTCACACAGGTGAATTAAGTGGTGAAGGCTAGATTTGAACTCAGGCCTATGTGGCTTCAGAGCCCAAATTCTCTTTTCCTTCTTTTTCGCGTCTTCCTTCTCCCTTGGGAGCAAAGGGTTCAAATAAGTATGTGCTGGCCATCACAGTGGCTCATGCCTGTAATCCTAGCACTCTGGGAGGCTGAGGGGGGTGGATTGCTTTAGCCCAGGAGTTTGAGACCAGCCTGAGCAAGAGACCCCATCTCTACTAAAAATAGAAAAACTAGCCGGGCATTGTGTTGGGTACCTGTAGTCCCTGCTACTCCGGAGGCTGAGGCAGGAGGATCACTTGTGCCCAAGAGACCGAGGTTGCTGTAAGCTATGATGACACCACAGCACTCTACCCACAGTGACAGAGTGAGACTCTGTATCCAAAAAAAAAAAAAAAAACTGTGTGCTTCAGTTCCCTAAAAACCATGTTCCTGTCTTGGTAAGGTGATACCAGGTCTTACACTTGGCAGGAAGGGAAGCAGATTCATGTACCATAGCTAGTTCACTCCTGACATGTGTCTTGCTCCACACCTTCTAAACCCCCTCGAGGGGCCTGTGCTGTGACTCTCCAAGCCCCCTGCTTGATCTCCCTTCCCCACCCAGCACAGAGACTATCTGTGGAGATAGGGAGAGTCAGAGTCCATCTACCCACCCCCAACCCCATCAAGGCCTGCATTTCCTGGGGTATCCCAGAGAGGGGCTGAGACTCACAGCTCTTGTAATCATGGAACCATTTATCTCCTCACAAGAGCCATACGGGATGTACTTGCACATTTCTCTGGGACTGGTTTCTAGGACCAGGAGGGCTGGCCAGTTCCATTTCCTCCAAGTTCATGGCCCAGGTTCTTGCTGGGTGGTTTCCCTTTACCTCAATTTCTTTCTCCAGCTCTGCTCTGTGCCTCTTAATTTTTCAGCATACATGTGCAGTGTTCCTATCCTCCTCTGTGATATGCTGGGGTACAGACAAACCGTAGACGTGATCCCCGTCTTTGAGGGTCTTGGTGGGGTGCCCAAACACCAAGATAGGTGTGGTTGGCCCTATGTCTTCTGCTCTGCCAGGAGTCTCAGCAGCCAAACCCATTGGCTCCCTCTTCCTCGAGGAGGTTCACTTGGTGTTCACCCTTCCCCCTCCTCCAGCCTTCCAGGTCAGCAGGATGAATCCCCCAAGAGCCTGGAAAAGTGAGATAATAGTGGGAATAACCTGGGAGAAGCAAAATGCTCCCCCAAGTGCTGCCAAAGGCCTGAGCTTATGTACACAATTTCTTTAGATTCCTTTCCATTTTTCTAAGCCTGTAGTAGGCACATGCCTGGGTTTCCTGAGGGAAGCTCAGATGGGCTCTTAAGTCCTCTCACATACTCAGCAACCAGCGCAGGGCCCAGCACTACTGCTCAGAAAGTGTTTAAAATAAACAAAGAAGCAGGGGCTATGCCCACTATAGAGATTAGGACAGTGAGGTCCAGAGAAGGTGAACGATGGCCCTCTCCAGCAGCTTTTAGTAATAGAATTGGGGGGGGAGGGAACCCAGAGTTCTTAACCTACTGCAGAGCATGATGCAAGAAAGAGTAGTGTACCTTATTCCTATTACCCAGGCACCTAGGCTATTGTCTGGCACAAACTAGATATTTAGAAATGAATAAGTGAAACTGGGTGAGTATGTGTGTTGCATAGCCCTGGCCTAGCATTCTCATCTCATTCACCACAAAGCCCCTTTGTACAACTTGAGCCTCAGTCTCAATGACCGTCTTTCTCACTGTCCCGTGAGTACCTTCCACTTCTTGCCACTAGGCCTTTGCTCTTGCTATTGCTCTGTCCTACCATCTTCTGTTACTTACACTCCAAAGCAGATGTTCCACTTTTATAAAGTTCTTTCTGATCCTTCCCAGCCAGGATAAGCATCATGCATACTCATGTATACACCCACAGCCTCTGCTGGGTTCCCAAAGTGCTGCGTACACCCTAGTATATACTCTAGTAGAGTTTATATTAAGTTGTCCCTTAACTTTTTGCTTCTATCTATGTTTCCATCTTAGTATCCCTAGGCTTGAATACAAAGTCTGGTGTGGAGTACAGGTTCATAATTAAAAAAAAAACAAAAACCAGCTTCAATAAATAAATAAATAACAGCTTCTATAATGTTGCCAAGCACTGTTCTAAGCTCTTTGTATATGTCCTGTAGTCTTTCCAACAACTCTGTGAATCATGTGTTTTTTTTTACCCCTATTTAATTTTTTAAATTTTTTTTTTTTTTTTTTTTTTTTTGCAGTTTTTGGCTGGGGCTGAGTTTGAACACACCACCTCCGGCATATGGGGCCAGTGCCCTACTCCTTTGAGCCACAGGCATCACCCTTTCACCCTATTTTAGAGATGAGGAAATCAGGCATGGAGAAACAATGCAATTTTCTTAGCATTATCAACTACCAAGTAGTTAAGGTAGAACGCTAGAGCCCAGGGTGGCCTGACAATCAGTCATGTTTGTTTGTTTGTTCTTTATCACCCTCGGTGCACTGTCATGGCATCATAGCTCACAGCAACCTCAAATTTTTGGGCTCAAGCAATCCTCTTGCCTCAGCCTCCCAAGTAGCTGGGACAACAGGTGCTTACCAAAATGCCTGGTTATGTTTTAGAGATGGGGTCTCGCACTTGCTCAGGCTGGTCTTGAACACATGAGCTCAAACAATCCACTGCCTTGGCCTCCCAGAGTTCTGGGATTACAGGCATGAGCGTCTAACTATGTCGCCCTTGGTAGAATGCCACAGCGTCACAGCGCACAGCAACCTCAAACTCTTGGACTGAAGGGATTCTCTTGCCTCACCCTCCCAAGTAGCTGGGACAACAGGTATCCACCACAATGCCCAGCTATTTTTTTGTTGCAGTTGTCATTGTTGTCTAGCAGGCCTGGGCAGGGTTCGAACCCACCTGCCTCAGTGTATGTGGCCAGTACCCTTACCACTGAACAATGGAGGCCAAGCCTGAATAGTGCCTTTCAATACTTTCCCCTTCCCTTTATACCCACCTTTTCATTATCCCTTCTTTCCCATCCCATATAGATGACAGACCAGCTTGTGACTTTCTAACAGGTCCAACCTATGAGGAATGTGACCAGAGGATCAGGATGTCATGTTTTGTTTCTATGGGGCACCTGTGCAGAAGTGGAGTTCTCACTGAGAACCTGAGTGAAGACCAAACAAGAGGAAGGAGGCAAAGATGAGAGACAGATTAAAGACAAAGACAGAGAGACAGCCAGAGTCAGGAAAGAAGCAGGCTCAGAAGACAGAGAGAGTGAGAGAGACAGAGAGAAAGGGAGACGGAAAGAGTGCTCAAGATGAGATGGCAGAGTGAAAGAGATGATAAGAGATAAAAGGGAGAGAGAGAGAGAGATCCTGTGGTTGCCCCACCCCATCTCTGTTACAGATAGGGAAACTGAGGGTCAGGGGAAGAACTGACACTACTTCCTGCAGATGTGTCTGTCACTTTTCCAAACACCATCAATTCAGTTCCGCCTTTATTCTCAGATCTTTCCTCACACCTCGTGTGCCTGTCCCTGAGCAGCATGAGTTATACTGTCACAGAGGGCTCCAGGGTGTGCTAATCAGGCCAGTACAAGGTGAGAGAAAGAGGTACCCATGCAGGCAGGCAAGATTGATCATGGAAGCTTTCCTGGACAAGGTCGGATTGAAACAAAGAATAAACATTTATAGTCAACTTTATTGAGGCAAGATTTATATGCCATAAATGTACCCATTTTAGTGCACAGTTGAGTTTTGACAAATGCTTACCTTCATAGAACCACCACCACAATCAAGATATAGATGATTTTGTTTTTTTTGAGACAGAGTCTCACTGTCTCCAGGGTAGAGTGCTGTGGCATCATCATAGTTCACAGCAACCTTAGTCTCTTGGGCTCAAGAAATCCTTCTGCCTCAGCCTGTGGAGTAGCTAGGACTATAGGCATCTGCAGAATGCCCAGCTAGTTTTTCTATTTTTAGTAGAGATGGGGTCTTGCTCTTGCTCAGACAGGTCTCGAACTCCTGAGCTCAAACAATCTACCCACCTCAGCCTCCCAGAGTGCTGGGATTATAGGCGTGAGCCACCGTGCTTGGCCTCTCCCCAGCCACTTGTGTCATGTATTATGTTCCTTCTACCATCACCCTTGATCTGAACTCTGCCATTATAGATTAGCTCATATAAATAGAAATCGTACACTATATACTCCCTTGTGAGTGTCCTGTTTCACTGAACATGTTTTTGACATTTTTTATAATCTTGCTTGTCAGTAATTCATTTCTTTTTTATTGCTGAGTAGTTTTTATTTTTTTGTTTGTTTTTTGTTTTTTGAGACAGAGCCTCAAGCTGTCGCCCTAGGTAGAGTGCCGTGGTGTCACAGCGCACAGCAACCTCCAACTCCTGGTCTTAAGCCATCCTCTTGCCTCGGTCTCCCAAGTAGCTGGGACTACAGGCACCTGCCACAACGCCCTGCTATTTTTTGGTTATAGTTGTCATCGTTGTTTGGCAGGCTCAGGCTGGGTTCGAACCCTCCAGCTCTGGTGTATGTGCCTGGTGCCTTAGCTGCTTGAGCTACAGGCGCCAAGCCAGTATTTTTTTTTTTTTTTTCCGAGACAGAGCCTCAAGCTGTCGCCCTGGGTAGAGTGCCGTGGTGTCACAGCGCACAGCAACCTCCAACTCCTGGGCTCAAGCGATTCTCCTGCCTCCGCCTCCCAAGTAGCTGGGACTACAGGCACCCACCACAACGCCTGGCTATTTTTTTGGTTGCAGCCATTATTGTTGTTTGGCAGGTCTGGGCTGGATTTGAACCCACCAGCTCAGGTGTATGTGGCTGGCGCCTTAGCCGCTTGAGCCACAGGCGCTGAGCCAGTAGTTTTTTTTTGTTTTTTTTTTGACAAAGTCTCAGTCACCCTTGGTAGAGTGCTGTGGCGTCATAGCTCACAGCAACCTCAGACTTGTGGGCTCAAATGATCTTCTTGCCTCAGCCTCCCAAGTAGCTGGGACTATAGGCAGCCACCACAAGGCCTGCTTATTTTTAGAGATGGGTGTCACTTTTGCTCAGGCTGGTCTCGAACTCCTGAGCTCAAGCAATCTACCTGCCTCGGCCTCCCAGAGTGCTGAGATTACAGACGTGAGCCACTGTACCTGGCCTTGCTGAGTAGTATTCTATTGCCCAAATGTACCACAATTTGTTTAATACATAAATCTGTTGATAGACATTTGAATTTTTTCTAGTTTTTTGCTACTATACATAAAGCTGCTATGAATTTATGTACAAGTGTTCTTGTGGATATATATATATATATATTTATTTATTTTAGTCAGAGAATCTAGCTATAACCCTGGGTAGAGTGCTGTAGCATTATAGCTCACAGCAACCCAGCAACCTCCAACTCTTGGGCTCAGGCAATCCTCTCGCCTCAGTTTTTCTATTTTTAGTAGAGACAGGGTTTTGCTTTTGCTCAGGCTGGTCTAAAACTCATGAGCTCAAGCAGTCCACCTGCCTCAGCCTCTCAGAGTGCTAGGATTACAGGTGTGAGCCACCACATCCAGCCTGGATATATGTTTTTTTCAAGTTGTCTCAGAAAGTTGTTTATAAACTACATATTTATAAGGAACTGCAAAAGAGCTCTCCAAAGTGATTGAGTAATTTTTTCATTCCCTTCAACAATATAGAAGAATTCCAGGTTGCTTGCTCTACATCCTCACAAATACATGGTATTGTCAGTCGTTTCAATTTTAACCATTTTAGTGGGTGTGTCATGGTATCTCATTGTGGTTTTCATTTGCATTTCTCTGAAACAAATTTGAGCATGTTTTTATGAGATTTTTAGATGTTTGTTTTTGTTTTTGTTTGAGACAAGGTCTTGTTCTGTCTCTTGGGCTAGAGTATAGTGGCATGGTCATTACCCACTGGAACCTCAAACACCTGGGCTCAAGCAATCATCCTGCCTAAGCCTCCCAAAGTGCTAGAATTACAGGCATGAGCCATCTTGCCTGTCCATATCTGTTTATCTTCTTTAGGGTCACAAAAGAGTTAAACCACAACATACCACAATGCCATGGAAAGTGATCAAGATCTTGAAAAAGCAAGAGCTCTCAAAGTAACCAATAGTTCATTATAGCTAGCAGAAATGGAGAGTGCACGGGGTCAAGCTGACTTGGACACATCCTACCTGAATGACCTTGCATGAGATGAGGTTGTTTCCTCATTTCTAAGGTTGGGCTCACACTAGCAGCTTGGCAGGGTTCTCATGGAGGAACAATGACAGAAGAGAGGCAGAAGCAGAGAGCAGTGCAGGTGCACACAGCAGGTGCTCAGTACATACAGGCCTTTTCAGGGGTCCAGGAGAGCAGAGGTCCTATCCACATGTGTTAATGTGTACACATGGGCCAAGGCCCTGTCTCAGTGACCATCACAACTATTAATACTGGCTACTCACAGAAGCAGTGGCTGTGTACATTTTCTATCCATTTCTAACGGCTCTGGGAGTAAAACCTTTGATGGTAGAACTATTGGGGTTCTCTGCTCATGAGGAAAGACAAACTTAGACACTATCTCTTCTGTAAGATTTGAAAGTAGGCTTGGTGTTTGTTCTGCATGCGTCTGGAATAAACATGGGTTAGGGAAAGGAAAATAGCTTTGAGACATTAGAAAGCACAGTGCTTTCTTACTATACTCAATTATTTTATTTTACCCTTTACTACAGATGGGGGTTGTAAACTGCAGCAGGATTTCTTAAACTTCTTGTATGCATGAGAAATCACCTAGAAAGTTTGTGAAAATAGATTGTGGGGCCTCACCTCGGAGTTTCTGATTTAGTAGGCCTGTGGTGGGCCCTGAGAATTTGCTTTTCTAATAAGTACTCAAGGATGCTCACTGCCCACTTTCATTTTTTTTCTTTCTTTTTTTTTTTTTTATTGTTGGGGATTCAATGAGGGTACAATAAGCCAGGTTTTATTTTTATTTTTTATTTTTTGAGACAGAGTCTCACTATGTTGCCCTCTGTAGATTGCTGTGACGTCACAGTTCACTGCAACCTCAAACTCTTGGGCTTAAGCGATTTTCTTGCCTCAGCCTCCCAAGTAGCTGGGACTACAGGCACCCACCACAACGCCTGGCTATTTTTTTTTTTTTTATTGTTTTTGTTGTTTAGCAGGCCTGGGCCAGGTTCGAACCCGCCAGCCCCAATGCATGTGGCTGGCCTGTAACCACTGAGCTACGGGTGCCGAGCCTATCCACTTTTAGAACCACTGAATTTGAGTGGAGTCCCTTGCATCCCTGAGACTTTGGATGGCAGTGCTTGGGTTGGAGGCACAGAGAGGATTCCTGAGCTTGGCATTCTTGAGGCTTCCTGATGGGGTAGAGGTTTTTCCAGGGCAAGGATGGAGACAAAAATGGAAAGCATAGTGATCTAGACTGAAAGCAAGAAATAATGACATCTCCTCAAACTGAAGTTTTTATCATTAAAAATGATAAGTACAAATACTACGATGTATGGGCAACTTGCACCTCCATTCTACAGATGGAGAAAGTAAAGCTTAGAGATTAAGTAACTTGCCTAGAATCATACAGCTGGCAAGTTGGGGTACAGGAACAGGAGCTCAGATCTGCCCAGCTATTGCATTTGGTCTGCTGCCTTGGCAGGGCCATCGCCTGAAGCAAGACTGCCCTAGGCATGAATTTGTCTCTAACCACTTACTGCGTGGTATTCTCTGCAAAATGCTCAACCTCTCTTTGCTACCTACAAAAGAGAGTAGTCCCTGCCTCACTGGGCTGATGAAAGAATTAACTGAATTAATATTTACAACACACCTAGAACAGTACCTGGCAAGTAGTAATTGCAACATAAATTTGTTGAAATTAACCAGGCTGCCCATCAGAGTGCACAAATGGCATCCTTCTAGAGAACAGACTCAGGGGAGAAAGCTCAGAGATAGCATAGTACCAGACAGGGCAGCTAGAACACCTGAAACTTTTTTTTTTTTTTTTTTTTGAGCCAGAATCTCACTATGTCTCCCTTAGTAGAGTGCCGTGGAGTCACAGCTCACAACAACCTCAAACTCTTGGGTTTATGTGATTCTCTTTCCTCAGCCTCCCAAGTAGCTAGGACTACAGGTACCCATCACAATGGCTATTTTTTGGTTGTAGTTGTCATTGTTGTTTGGGAGGCCTGGGCTGGATTCCAACCCGCCAGCTCCAGTGTATGTGGCTGGTGCCCTAGCCACTGAGCTACAGGCCCTGAGCCCACCTGAAACTTTTTTGAGGCCTCTCTTCGTGTTGTGTTAAGGTGGCTCATACCTCATCCCTGTAATCCTAGCACTCTGGGAGGCAGAGGTGGGATGATCCCTTGAGCTCAGGAGCTTGGGACCTGCCTGAACAAGACTGAGAACCCTTCTTTATTAAAAATAGAAAAATTAGCCAGGCATGTGGTGGGTGCCTGCAGTCCAAGGTACTCAGGAGGCTGAGAGAAGAGGATCTCTTGAGCCAGAATGAGGTTGCTATGAGTTCTGATAACACCAGGGCACTCCATCCAGGGTGATAGAGTGAGACTATCTCAACAAATAAAAATAAATTTAAAGGCTCACTTTGGGATTTAGGGAGAATCCAGCCTTTGGTGGAGTGGTGGTTGTGGGGGTGGAGCGGGACGAGGGGACGCCTCAGGGCGAAAGCCTAGCCAGGCTATCCTCCTGCTCCCTTGCCCTTACTACGCCAGCCTCCCCTCCCCCTCGCCACCCAGACCCCAACAGGCGCTCAGGGTTTCCTGCCCGACTGAGGCCCCAGTTCGGGGCGGGTGGAGGAGGGGTGGCATTTCCTGGCATTTCCGCGTCATTACTAGCTCATGGACGCTCGGACAACAGGGCTGACCGACAGGCACCAGATGCTATTTCGGGCTGCGCCCCACTTAGCGTGCAGTTTCCGTTTTTTCCACTCGTCGGAAACAGGCCAGAGACGTCACAAGCCCCCAACCCTGAGCAGAGGCTTGAGGCGGGTAAGGTCCAGGCAGCTGCCAGACTGTCAGAATCTGGAGCTTGGCGGAGAGCTGTTGCGTGTGGAGTTGGGGGATGGTAGCTGTCACCTACTGCCCCACAGACAAAGTTCTGGGCACACCCCCTGCAGTATGGTAGGGTTGACAAAAGCCTTTCCACCTGTCCTCTGCTCCTTGTTTGTTTTTCTTTTTTTCTTTTTCTTTTTTTTTTTTTTTGTAGAGACAGAGTCTCACTTTATGGCCCTCGGTAAAGTGCTGTGGTATCACAGCTCACAGCAACCTCCAACTCCTGCGCTTAAGTGATTCTCTTGCCTCAGCCTCCCGAGTAGCTGGGACCACAGGCACCTGCCACAACGCCCGGCTATTTTTTAGTTGCAGTTATTTTTTTCTTTTTTCTGGGGTCCAGGCTGGAGTGCAGTGGTACCATCATAGTTTATTGCAGGCTTGTACTCCTGGGCTCAAGCCATCCTCCTGCTTCAGCCTCCCAAGTTGGCTAGGACTAGAGTCCTGTGCCACCACACCTGACTAGAAAAAATAATTTTTTTTCTTTTTAATCTGTAAATACAAAGGTCTCACTATGTAGCCCAGGCTGGTCTTTGATTGTCTTCAGGAGATCCTCCCCCCTCTTTGGCCTCCCAAAGTTCAGGGATAACAGGTGTGACCCACCTTTCTGTTCCTTCATATTCCCTCACCACAGTGAAGGACATCTTACTTGGAGGTGTTGGGCAGGATGATTTAATGCCCTGTAATAATCAGCAGGTGCCTCAAAGGCATCTAACCTCAAAGTGTTCAAAACCAAATGTATAAGCCCTCTCCATGCCCATTGGCCACCAACCCCTACACCCCCACCTCCAGGAATAACAACCATCTAGCCAGATATGAGAGCCAGAAATCCAAGGGTTTTCTCTCTCTCTCCCTCACTCTCCAAACCTAATTCTTAACAAAACCAAGGGGTTTTTTTGTTGTTGTTTGTGGGTTTTTTGAAGACAAGGTCTTGCTCTGTTACTCTGTCATGGGGATTAGGGCTAGATTGCAATGGCACAAAGTTGCAAGCTTAAACTTCTGGTTTCAAGCAATTCTTCCAACCTACCCTCCCAAAGTGCTGGGATTACAGGTGTGAGCCACTGCTACCTGCCCAAACCAAGTCGTATATACTAAATACATATCATGTTAATCTCCCTCTTGTCATCTTCTGCCAGCACAGTAGTACAAACTGTAGCCTCCCCCCCCCAGGCCACTGCCTTGACTCCAGAATTGGTCCCCCCCATGTCCTTACTACCTCTGCACACCCCTACTCCACACGACTGCCAAAGAATTTTCTGTTAGTGCCAAAGAATTTTCTGTTAGTGCAAATTTGATCCTATCTATATAAGATACTATGCCCACCCTCAAACCAAACAAAATGGTTCCAACAAATCCTTTAAGTTATCTACAAGCTTGCACCACCAATACTGGACTATCTTCTATTCTTTCATGAGTCTATGGGGCTCACTTTTCTCTTTGTCCCCAAACTCCACTCTTAGATCTTAGTCCAGGCCTCATTTTCTCAGGGAAGCAGCCTCCAACTGGGATGTCCTATGTGGAAATGGCAAGACTCTTTTTCCAGGTAGTCAGAGACATGAAGTGACTTGTCCAAGTGTCCTATAGTCTAAGAGTGGTAGAGCTAGGTTTCAAACTCAGAATTACATGACTCCAGTCTTTCTTTAAGTGATGCCACTAATCAAAGATGAGGCCTTATGGCAAGAGAGAATTAGATTCTTTTCATAAGGACATGAGTGGCCCTTCTTCCATGGGACTCTGTGAAAGTCACCTGTATCCACATGGAAGCCTGGCTTCTATCAGCATGGAGAGGAACAGAGGCCAAAGGCAGCACTGAATTAACTGTATCTTCTCAGTTGTCCTGATGACCAAAGAGGAGCCAGAACCCAGGCTGAGGCCACACTCTGGGCTCAGTCCTTGACTGGGATTCAGTCTCTGAACAAACTCGAAGCTTTCCCCAAGTTCTTAGGCTCCAAAAGGAGCTCAAACCTAGAAATACCAGAAGGACAAAGCAGTGTGGCATGATAGGTAGGGTTGTGGGCTGGGAATTGGACACCAGAGTTTGGATCTTGGTTTTTCTTCAGGGGCACTGTAAGTTTTGGCCAAATCATTTTTCTCTGTGCCTTAATTTCCTTCTTATGATGACAACCGGAATGCTCATGAAAGTGCATTTGATGTTGTCTCAGCCAATGGGCTGGGTGAAGTTCCATACATAATCTCCTCACTGCCACCTTTTAAAGGTCATTTAATTTAATTCTCATGACTCTGTTAGGTATTATTTCCCCATTTCACAGATTAAGAAACTGAGATTCAGAGCTAAGCCAGTAAAATTTGAGCCTGTGATTTTTTCACCCAGTGAAAGAATGAACCCAGATACCCTCCATGGGCTGGACCCCAGTCAACAAGACGCACTGAATGGATCTTGGTCCCTGCCATGAGTTGAGTTCAGCTCCCTCTTGCCAGCCTGGGTTCTGGTTTCTCCTCTTCACCAGCTGAGCTCCAGGGAAGTCTTTGGTGCTAAATTTCCTTCAAACTCAGCCTTCACCACTCACTAGATATGTAACATTGGGAAGCTACGTTTACTTCCTGTGTCTCAGTAAATTGAGGATAATTTCACCAACTTCTCAAGACTGTTTATGAAGAGTTAGTATCTGTAGAGTGCCTAGAATGATGCTTCAGTAGCAAGACTAAAATATTTTTTTCTTCTAGTAAATCAGTTTCATTTGTAAAAGTATTACTCTCATACTCCCGATGTACAGAAATCACGTTAAAAATAAAGGTTCCATGTTTGTATGGCGGGAAAAAATGTTTTTAATAGCTGTTGTGTGTGGAGCAGAGTTCTTGTGTTCTGGGCTGAGCCAGAAACCCCACAAAACGGACATTTTAATCTCTTGACACATCAGAAGCCGCCCGCCTCCATAGATCCTCTTGGGTTTGACCCATCGGTTCTATTCTAGAGGGTCAGGGAGGAGCTGGGGCGCTTTCTGGGATAAGGGGAACCGCCCAATGAAATTTGGATGTCTAGGACACTGGAGAAAGAACCAATGAAGAAAGAAGGGTTGGGAGATGATGGCTTTAGTATCGCGGTCGGCTTCAGGGCAGGGATAGGGTGTAGCCGTGAGACTCACAGAAGAAAGGTATGTGGAAGGCCAAGGGACTGGAGTTGTGGGGAGCTGGGGGTTTCTGAGAGGCCTGTGGGTGAGAGATGGGGCTGGATCCCCCGGGTCCTAGACAGCGCGCCCGTCTCTCTCCATGGCGCATTCCGGGGCCGATTCCCGCCCCACGCAACCAGTCTCCACTCCCTCCGGTAAAATTGCCAAATTAAAATGAATCATTTGGCCCATAATGGCCCAGGCGCTTATCTGGGGCGGGCGGACCCGCGACAGCGCCTTATCTCCGCGGCGCACACGGCCCCGGCGAGCCTCGGCCCATGCTAACAAGGCCTGAACGTGAGCGGGATTAGAGCGCGTCGGCGGAGGAGTCGGGTGCGGCGCGCCCCAGGAGGGGAGCGGAGCGGGGGCGGAGGGAGGGGCGGGCCTCCGCGGCTGCAGACCTGGCCGCAAAATGGCCACGCGCGTTCCCCGGTAGCGGAAAAACGCGAGCTTTCTGACCGGTGCTAGAGGAAGAGCCCCCTGCAGCCTCCGACTGAATTCAGCGTCAATTTCCTCCCTCTTTGCCCTCACGCCTGCAAAAGAGGTCTTCTCTCCTTTTCCTACGGTTTCTTTCGATGGGGGAGCATTTTCCACGGACGCCCCTGCCCTCGCTGCCGCCGCCCCTCCCGCCTTGGAGACTCTCTTCCTTCCCCTTTTTCCTTACGCAATATACAGAAATGCGCGAGGCGGTGGTTGGTTCTCATTTCTTCTTCGTGGTTGTGTGCATGCGGTGAGATTGTGAGAGTGCGTCTGTGTGAGCTGTGGGCAGCCTGGACTGTTTCCGAGCGAGGTGTTCTTGGCCGTGCGTTGTGCGTGGTGTCTGCGCAGTCTGAGTGTGCGTTGGAGGCCCTTCTGCGTTGTCTTCGTTGTGTAGGGTCATACTGGTTGGCTCTTATACCGTGTATTGGGTTGTGTGGGCTTTGCGATTGTGTTTGGCTGTTTTCGTTGTTAAGTCGGGCGTGAGTGATCCTGACTATGTTGGGTTGTGTGTCCGTGAGTGAGTGAATTTGACTGACTTTGTTGTGTCATTTTGGACAGTGTGCGGGTCTGACCATGTTGGCTTGTGGGGCAGTGTTGTGTTTATTTGCTTCCCGTCTACAGGTCTGGCCTTGTGTGGATCTGTCCCCGCTAAGTTGTGTGCCCGTGTCCTTTAGAAGTGCATTTACAAATCGCTGGGGGCGGGAGTGGGGGTAGGGCGAGCGGGAGATCCAGCGCGGGTGGGGGCGGTGGCACGGGCAGTGGGGAGTGGGATTTCACATTTTATTCCAAATTATGGTGTATTCGGGAGCCAATGTTGGCTTGGACGGCCTGACAGAGCCCAGCCAGAGGCAGCTTTGTCCGAAGGCCAGTTTGTGCCTTGGTGTTTAAGGGGTTCCTTGGTGAGTGGGAGGCTCTTCCAGGCTCGAAGCTGAGCAGCCACTTGCCGAGGCCCGCGCCTTCAAGCGGGTAGTTGCCGGCTTCTGTTCCCAGCACACTTGGGCTTCGTCGTCCGTTTCTGGTCAGTTTCGTGGGTGCGGCTGTCAGGGTCTAGGGGAGAGGCCCAGAAAGGACAATGGCACATTCTCCAGGCCTAGCGCCTTGGGCGGGAACACTCGGGATCCCCTCCTGGAAACATTTTCCTATTCCCTTTTTGGGTGAGCGACATTCCGCGTGGGTCCTTTCTGTACCCATTATAACCGTAACCACGGAGAAATCTGGGGTCTGTGGAGGGACGTTAGTGCAGTCCTTTCTTGGGATGAAAGGGTTTTGTTTTGCCAGTTATTGTGATTGTTAATACCATCACAGTCGTCATCATTAAATTCCTATTTTAATTAAAGGACAGAATATTGTCCCTTTTAGCTTCTTGGGAGAGAGAACAAAGCACCGCTACCCACTCCTTGTTTTCTAAAATGCTGAGTTTGGGGTAGGGAGAGAAAATAGAGAGGAAGGACAGACTTGCAGATTCCGTCATAAAGCAAACATTAGTCCCCTGAACTAACACCGGGAATGGTGGATTCTCCTCCTTTTCTCTCCCCCTTCCTTGGGATTAGAGGAGGAGAAAGAAAATCTGTATTGTTTTGCAACCCAGGGAAGAATTATTCCTATATTCCCACCAAAGCTACAGCAAGTAGAAGGAGGCCTTCTCAATTAATCCAAGACTTCTATGTGTGATCATAAACTACTATTTAGGCAAAACAAATTAAACAAAACCCACTGAGGAAAAAATAAAAACAAACTAAATCGGCTACACCCTTGGAAGCAGTTAATCGGGTTTGTTTTTAGCTTCTCTTCCTTATGCCTTGTTTATTGCTGTAACGAAATATTAGAAGTCACCCCTACTCTGCTTGTCTAACCCCCTGAAAAAATCGAAAATTGTTTTGTAGGAGTGGTGAGGGTTTTCTCCCCTCTTTCTCTGTTTTCTTTTCTCTCTCTTTCCCTTTCTGCCTTTCTTTTTCTTAAGAGGAAAGGAACCTGCATAGATCATGTATCTATACTCCACCCACCCCCATTCCTTTCCTGGCTCCATTCCTGTAGGAAAGTACAGTCCTTGGAATTGGGTTCTGGTTTCACTTTGGGCTGGAGGTGGGTGGGGGTCATGGAGAGACCAGGAGTCTCCCAAAGTTCTGCCCCACCGACCAGGGTCGTCTTTTTAGACACAACCTGTCACCCATCCTCGTCAAGCCCGGCACTACTCCTTCGCGGTGTGGCAGCAGCACTGGCTTGGCCCAGGTCACCATCCGCGTAGACGCGTCGGTGCTTAGAAAACAAACTCGGCCACACCGAACCAGATCGATCCCACTCGGAGGGTTTGAAAATGTTCCGGGCAGCCTGCCGGGAGGGGTGGTTGTTGTTGGGCTAAATAGTTATTCCTGATTGGTCAGGTGTAGGGTTCTTTTTTACTGGGGGTTGGGGGGGCAGGCTCCAAACACCTGCACGCTGGGGGCGGAAAGCTGCTGGCGATTCCCCGGGCTGTTTAGCTGGGGACATGAGGTAACTTCCAGCCACTGACCCTCATTTCTCTCTCTCCCTCCCTCTTACCCTCCCTCTTTTTCTCCACCCCCCATCTTTCCTGGAAACTCGCTTTGGGCGCGGCAGACCGCGGAGGACCACGCCGCAGCCTAACTGCTGGCCTCTCAGCGAGAGAGGGGGAAAGCAAAGACCCCAGTCCACACCTCGACGTCGGGCTCCGCCTTTCTCAGGCGGAGGAGTGGAGATCCTATTCAGAGGGGCTGGTATCTCTAAATATGCTCCAGGTGAGTTTTTGGAGGTGGGGGAAATGGTGTGGGAGGAAATAGTGTCCAAAAAGGCCCTGGGTTCCAGGCCGGGGTTTGGGGAGGCTTAGGACCGGGACAGCCCAGTCTCAGATTGGGGGAGGGGAGGAGCAGCCCAGGGCTGGGAATCCGGTATGCGAGTGCCGCTAGCTTTCTCTGTGGCCTCCAGCAGGGCTCTTTCCTTTTTCTGCCCTGGGTAAAACCAGCTGGTTGGATTAATCTTCCGGGCCGCTCCCATCAGTCTGGGTTCTTTGGACGTTTCATAAGGCCAGTAACTCTGGGGCGGCTATATCCGAATGATGCAGGCGGTGCCAGGAGCTAGAGCAGGAAAAAGGCTGCAGCCTTCCCGGCTAGCGCAGTCGCGATCGGTGGGTACGGACCTGGAGCCTGAGGCCTAGGGCGGGGCCGCACTGGAACGAACTTGCACTCTGGTAGCTGCAGGGGTAGGGGTGCAGTTCCAGGATGTTTTGGTTCTGGTGGTAGCTTAGGGCTACCCCACGTTGTCCTGAGAGTGTGGGTGCAGTAGGAGGGACCCAAGGCCGGGTCTACGGCGATGACTGTTTTCACTAAAATTCTCTGTGCCCTGTGCCGGGGATTTGGAGCCAGTCTCCCTGTCTGCCCCCTAGGAAGGAGCTCCCAGGATCTCCTTTCTTGTTCAGGCACAAAGGGGACCCCTCTGGCCCTCTGGCACCTGGTGATGAGGACGAATGGTAGGGGCTGCAAGCTGGGGCTCCACTGCACAAAGAGAGAGTCGCCATGGTTGAATACTCCAGTGCAGTGCGACTTAGTCTAAAACCTCCCCTCTCTTCCATCCTCCCCAAATAAATAAATAAATAACAATCACTCAGGCTTTCCTTTCTGTAATCTTAACCCAAGCCAAATGATGCAGTTTAGTCACAGAGGACCATCTGTGCTTGCTTGTGAGTTCTCCGGTGGCTTCCTTGGCTGGGGTGATCTGATCCCAGTAGCAAAAGAGCCGCCAAATTTTCCTGAGTTCTGGGGAGGGCCCCCGTGAGGTCCACCATGGACCTGGGGGGGCACTCATATATTGCTCACAGGGAATCTTGGAGATATGGGTATTTATAGGTATCTGGAGAGAGCATTTGGGGCCAGGGTCAATTCATCTGGAATATGTACTCCCATTGCCCCTTGGGAACCCACTCCTATTGCAGGGCTGAGAAATTAATCAGAGGACATAATTGTGTGATTATAGAGCTTGATTGAGCTCAGTGTGCAATTGCAGGGCATACTGTTTGCCACTTTGTTAGAAGCTGGAGCACAGGTCACTGGGCACTCACTGGTGTTTGGGGACAATGAGGTAGGGAGCTAGTACCTTGGGGCTCATGAGTTTTTTGCCAGGGGCTGGTGTATTTCTGGTGCATTTCATGGAGCACAGAGCGGGAGGACCTGGCTGATAGACTTCTGGTGCCTTTCCAGTGGCTGCGGTGTCTTGACAGTCACATTCTGTGGATAAAGACCTATTGTTTCCACCATAATTGTCAATGCGCTTCCAATGAAGCCTTAGGGACCCACTGCTTTACAGGTCATGTACACCAGGTCCCTGGGAATTTTGTTGTTTTCCGGCCAAGTCTGGGGCTTGGCGAGCCCAGAGCAGGCACCCAGTCTGAATCAAGATTCTCCTCCTGTTCCAGTGTCGGTGGTGTCCAAGCAATTGTACTGAGCTCCTGAGAAGGTTGCAGAAGGTCCAGTCTTCTTTATGGGAGGGAAGGATTGTTCCCAGCATGACTCCTGTTCTGAGCATTGTGGTGGCAGAATAGGAACTCAGTGACTGCCATGAAGGTTTAGATGGACTCTGCTCAGTGCTGAATTGGGTCGTGTATTTATTTTATGCTTTAAAATATCTCAATTATAGCCCTTATCCTAGAGTTCTGCGATACCAAGGCTAGAGGATTGCTTGAGGTCAGAATTCAAGACCAGCCTGAATAAGAGCGAGACTCTTGTCTTTACTAAAAATAGAAAAAATTAGCCTGGCATTATGGCATGCTTATAGTCTCAGCAACTCCATAGGCTGAGGCAGGAGGATCACCTGAGCCCAGGAGTTTGAGGTTGCTGTCAGCTATGATGGGGCCAGTATATTCTAGCCAAGGTAACAGAGTGAGACAGAGTGAGACTCAAGAAAAAATAAGTTATATAATTCTGAGAGCAGAAGCCTTATATCAAACAACTTATGAAGCCTGTTGAATTGATCGTATTTTTATTTTTTCATTTATTTATTTAGAGACAGAGTCTCACTCTGTTGCCCAGGCTAAAATGAATGGCGATGGCCTCAGTGCAACTCACAGCCATCTCAAACTCCTAGGTTCAAGTGATTCTCTTGCCTCCGCCTCCAGAGTAGCTGGTACTACAGGTGCCGCCACAATGCCTGGCTAATTTTTCTATTTAGTAGAAATCTCACTCTTGCTCAGGCTGGTCTGGCACTGCTGAGCTCAAGGGATCCACCCTCTTGGGCCTCCCAGAATGCCAGGAGCCAAGGTGCCTGGCCCTGCTTTTATTTATTTTTGAGAGGTGGTCTCACTTTGTTGCCCAGGCTGGTCATCTCAAACACCTGGGATCAAGGGATCCTCCACCCTCAGCCCAGAGTAGCTAGGACTACAAGCTCTGGCATTACCACACTTGGCTTCATGATTTTATTATTTTTATTAAAAAAGAGAAACTCACAAGCATCTCAAACTCTGCACCTAGACTCTCCTGGTTTTTCTGTTTGGGTTCTCTCTGGGGCTTGACTCCATCTGGATAAAGCCAGGTAGTGGAAGAACCCAACATGCTTGTGGGAAGTAGAGCAGCTGCAGTCATCTTGTAGTGTTCGTGGGAGGGTAGAGAGTCAAAGTGAGATCAGAGTTCTGGTCTGGCTCTGAGACTGTAGGCTGTGGGTGACTTTAGGCCAAGCAGTCCTCTGGATGGCTCATTCTCCTACTTAAAAGTAATACTGTTTACACAGTTCTTTTAAGCGCATAAAGATAGTATTCTTCCTATTTCCCAAAGAACATGGAGGCAGGAGGCAGGGAAGTGGTTGCTGGAAGGACCTTCAAGACACTTTGTCCTGTGTTTAGACTGGAACCCAGACCACAAGGGCCTCAGGGGGCACTCTTTGAATGCCTGGCTTCCATACCACCTCAGCCAGGCCTCCTTTTCACACCTGCCCTCACTTTGGAGTCCAGCTGAACAGAACTGGGTACAGGGAGGTATAGCCAAGATTATGTATTTTCCTTGCCAACCTCTCCTCTCCAGGTCTGAATGGGAGTTAAGAGTGCTGCTGGGATTCCCAGCGAGTACAGAATACACAGTGGATTTGCTCAGTGTAGAAAGACACCCCTCACCTTTCACAGGGGTGAATATGTTTGTGGAGAGAGCTGGTTCCTCCAGATTATTCTTCACCACCTCTGGCATTGTAAACCCCAATCTTTGTATCCATTTCCTAATTCCGACTTCCACCCGCCCAGGTTTCTGAGTTGTGTGTGTCTGTGGTACCTGGGGTGGGTGTTGCTGGGGGTGTGTGTATGAAGGGAGGTTCCAAAAGCACCCCTGCCTTTGCCTGACACATTCCCTGCTGAAATCAAAAGAAGGGGAAGACTGCCTTTGCCTTGGAATTTGTCCCCCGCTTTCCCTTGCAGTCTGAGAAGGGGGCGGGGTGATCTTTCGTCTCTTGTCTTTGTACATTTCTTTCCTCTCTTTCCCCCTCTGTCCTCTTTCCCCCTGTTTTTCTTTCTTTTTTATTTTTTTCCAGGCTGTATTCCGTTTTCTCCAATGTTTCTGTCATCCTTCTCCATCTCTGTCTTTTGGCTCTCAGTCTCCCAGGCACCTTCCTCCTTAATCCCAATCGGGAGACCCCCCTTTCCCCTCCGCCCCAGTCCCGTCCCGCCCCGCCTCGAGGGCTGGTGTGAGTCCACGTGGCGCTAAGTTTGTCCGCTTCTTCTCACGTCGCAGCCAGTTCTCTTCCCTTCACCCGTTTACCTCGCCCAGAGTTGGTGGGCGGGGGGTGACGATCGTCAGAGAGGACCACCGCTTGTCTGTCTGCCCGCAGGATGACGGAGCGGCCGCCGAACGAGGCGGCTCGCAGTGACCCCGCGCTCGAGGGACGGGAGGCGGCCGAGGCCCGCATGGCCCCCCCGCACCTGGTTCTGCTGAACGGCATCACCAAGGAGACCAGCCGCGCGGCACCGGCGGAGCCCCCAGTCATCGAGCTGGGCGCGCGCGGCGGCCCGGGGGGCGGCCCCGCTGGTGGGGGCGGCGCTGCCAGAGACTTAAAGGGCCGCGAGGCTGCTGCGGCCGAAGCGCGCCATCGGGTGCCCACCACCGAGCTGTGCAGACCTCCCGGGCCCGCGCCTGCTCCCGCACCCTCCTCAGCGCCCGCGGAGCTGCCAAGCGACAGCCTCATGGTGCAGCTGAGCCCACCCGCGCTGGCGGCCCCCGCCGCCCCAGGCCGTGCGCTGCTCTACAGCCTCAGCCAGCCGCTGGCCTCCCTTGGCAGGTTAGGGGACCCAGGCGGGGCGGGAGGGCTAGCAGGCAGGGCGGTCATCCCTCACGACTTCCCAGCGACTGCACTCCTACCTGCTGGGCTGTGTGGGTGGAGGAGGGAGAGAGGAGGTAGATTTAAACCCCTGGCATAAGGACCTGGAAACTGGACCCCCAGTGAGAGAGGAGCCCTCTGTGGGAGAGTGTGTGTGGCTGGGGGTCCACGGTATCCGGAAGCAAAGGGGAGAGGTGCATTGGGGAGAGGGGAGTGCAGGCTTGTGGCTGTTATGAGTGGAAGCCCCGGGGTGCTGTGTGACGTTGGTGTGGGGCTCCATAGGAGGGAGTCGCAGGTACGAGTACCAGGAAGACTGTGTCTGAATGTGCTCCACTGTGAACAGAGGTGGTTGTTTGCTGCTAGGGGTGTGATATTTGTCTGGAAGGTACAGCTGGGTGGACAGGCAAAAGATAAGGATCAGAGGTTGGTGGCAGAGGGCACCCTTCCCCATCTCTGTTGGATCTCTGGCCAGAGGACTGAACTTGTTCCTTCACTCCCAGCCCCTCTTCCCCTAGCTGTGGTCTCTGCACCTGATCTGTTTGGGCATCCATTTCCCTCCTGGGGCCACAGTGATTGTGGACAGAGCTGCAGGGTTGGAATGAGGACAGGAAGATGAGGCAGGAATAGAGAGGGTGGGTCTGCAGGAAACTCTGGAAAACAGCTATAGAGAGCCCAGAGTGGGGGTGGTGGAGAGTGGCAGAGAGGAATCAGGGTGTCCTATTTCCCATCCATGGGCCCATGTGGCTGGGATGAAGGAGGAGGGTGTAGGGGGGAGGGGAGAGTATGATAGAGTTGCATGTCAGGTATGAAGGTCACATCTGCGTGTGTGGGCACATACTGGGAATGGAGGTGTCTATATGGATTGTGTACTTGTTTCCAGGGGAGAAGAGTGTTTCTGTGGCAGGGGTGTGTGTGTGATGCTCCATCTATCCCCAGTGCAAATGTGAAGAGCACAGGGTTGTCCTTGTGGGTGGAGGTGGGGGCCTCAAGATACATAGGGAAGATCCCTAAGGAGCCTCTTTCTCTCTTCACCCAACATATGATCTTGCTGCCTGTTCCCTCCCCCCAGTGGATTCTTTGGGGAGCCTGATGCCTTTCCTATGTTCACCAACAACAACAGAGTGAAGAGGAGACCCTCTCCCTATGAGATGGAGATTACTGATGGTGAGTCTACCTCCTCCCACCTTTTATCCACCCCTCACGCTGGTTAGAGCCCTGTGCAGTAGGGCGCACTGAGGACTACTCTGTAGGTGTCTCACAAAGATGGGCAGGTCACCATGGGCCCCCAAATGGCTGAAACCCTTCACCCTGCAACTGAGCAGGGACTAGGTAAAGTCATGGTAGGTTTGGGAGGGCCACAGTCACAGTCCTAGGAAGAGGAGACATGGGAAAGGGACCATCGTGGTGCTTAGCCCAAACCTTTAGAGTCCATCCCAATGCCCACTCTTAAGTTTTATTTCTGCATTTTGGCAAGGATCCCAGGGGAGGGCAGAGGTACATGCTGCCCCCTGACTCTAAGCACTGACCCTCAGGGGTTCCCTTTCTGCCTGGAATCACATTTTCAAGGGTTTACTCCCAGGTCCCTATACTGAAGGGCTTCCTTGCTTTTCGGGGTGCAGTTTGGGCTGAGACCCGAGTTCTCTTCCTGATAC
Source organism: Nycticebus coucang (assembly GCF_027406575.1). NCBI lineage: Eukaryota > Metazoa > Chordata > Mammalia > Primates > Lorisidae > Nycticebus > Nycticebus coucang. The sequence continues at coordinate 43,486,501 of NC_069801.1, read as the reverse complement.
CATATATTCCACCCTGTCTCTGGATTCCCCTACAAGGGTCTCGGCCTGCTGCTGTGAGTTGCTGGAATATTCTTTGGCCTTAAACTTGCAGGGAGGGGTTGGATGAGTGGAGACTTGGGGGACCCTCACCCTCTTCCCAGGGTTAACCCGATGTAGTAGATGGGTCCCACCACCAGGGGCAGGAGAGCAGGCTCATTAGAGCTGAGGGACTTTAAGGAAATCCCTGGTACTCCTAGGAAATCCCTGGTGGCCTGGGGACTTCTGCCTGGGGGCAGCCTGGGGCTCCTGTAGGAAGGGGACCTGAGGTTTTAGAGCCTAGCTAGGATTTGTGTTTATAGCTGGCAAAAGGGATGTGTGTATGGAGCTGAAGCTTCTGGAGCTGGACTGGGCCCTCTTTGGTGTTCTGGAGAGGAGGGGGCTATAGTCCAGACAACAGAAGAGACCTCAAAAGACTCAGCCAGCCTGGGGCACAGGTATGTAGAGCTGAGAGAGAAGGGTGCTGGGGTACAGTGCTGCTAGATCAGATGGGGGTTCTCCAGTCTAAGGCAGGTAGGTGTACCAAACGGGAAGTGGGACCAGCCCTAAAATTCAACAGGGAACAGGCATTTTCTGCAATAGGCAGAGGAGGTGGGCATGGGCGGCAGGTGTTTGCAGTGAAGCTGTCATCCATAAAGTTACCAATATTTACTGAGCAACTACTCAAGGCTGAGCCAGAGAGGCAGGGGATGCTGGAAGGATTGACAGACTCAGGAAAGAGGCAGGTCTGAAAAAGGGGGAGTTCTTTGGGAAGCGCCAGAGAGGAAAAGGCAAAAATGTAAGTGAAAGGGAGGGTGTCGGGGTGCAGGATATGTCCACGGGACTTTGGAGTATAAAGTGAACCAAAAAAAGTCGATGGAAGAGAAACTATTGCAAGATCTAGAGGCAGGACTCATTATTATTATTTTTTTTTTGGCCAGGGCTGGGCTTAAACCTACCACCTCCAGTATATGGGCCTTGAGCCAGAGGCGCCGCCCTAGAGGCAGGACTTGATGTGATTTCTGTTGCTGAATTTTCTGGGCCTCGGTTTCCTCATTTGTAAATGGGGAGAATAATAGCTTTCTTTCAGATTGTTGATATAAAACAATAAAATTTTCAGAGGTGGTTAGCCCCTCTCCACCAGAGACAGACCAGCTTAACATGGAGATTTTGTCTGTGTTTTCATGATGGTACTCCCAGTACCCAGCACACTGCTGACAATCCTCTGGCAATGGTTCAAAGGGTAGGGATAGAGGGACAGTTGAGTACAATAATTGGTACCATTTACTGGACACCTACCTTGTGCCATGGACTTTGTGTGATCAAGTTTTATCATTTCTCACACAAGCCCAAGGGGTCAGTACTATTGTTTGCATTTCACGGATGAGGAAATCAAGGTTCAGAAAGGTTAAGCAGCTTGCTTGAGGTCACACAGCTGACTCTACCACTCTCATAGCACTCATCTTAAGCTTTGGAATAAGTTGACCACCGTTTCCTATCTCTTTTTCTGTGACAGCAATCATAGTGTCCCCCTCCCCAGCTAGGTGCTCCCTCAACATCACCAGCATTAGCCAGGATGCAGAGACTGGTGGTCCCTATGTCATAGCTGAGGGACTCCCTCCCCCTGGCCTGGAGGCCCAAGAACAGCAAATTATTTCCTCTGGGTCAAGCAGGGCCAGACTGTCCAGCAGATGTGCTGTGTTTTTCCCAGCCTGGGTTTGGCCTTTGACAAAAAGGCTGCTGAACTGGAGTCTGCTGGGATTGGAAAGACAGCTTCAGAGGCGGGGGACGTTTGGGGTGTGTGTGTGTGTGTGTGTGTGTGCATGTGGGAGAGAGAAAGATGATCAAGTAGGAAGTATAGGCGTAGATATGCTGGGTCGCAGAATGACAACTAAGGCAAGGTCTGCCTTCATCCTAACCTCGGTCTCCTTAGCTGTAAAATGAGCAGTGAGATTTAGGTGAGATCTTAGCTTCTCCTTTTCCCTCTCCCCCACCCAGAACTCTACATTCTGAGATCTGGTTCTAGGTGTTACTGGAAGAGAGCAGGTAGATACCCAGGACTGGCAATTCCTTCATGCTCAGAACTTCCTGAGGACAGTGTGAGCTTGGCTCTGTACCTTGGTGTTAGGGAAGGAAGATGTCTTCTCAGCCAAGGCATTCAGGAGCATTGGCAGGGCCCTCCTCTATCTTCCCTTAGCTTTGGGAATCCTGAGTCACACTCGAATACTTAACATAGCACTTTGCACATCACAGGAGCTTGATACATGTGTGCTGGTGTAAGTTTTCATACATGGAATGCTAATGACTATTGGACCAAGCTATAATCAGTGCTATGTAGACATGGGGAGAATGAGGCAGCCCTTGGAAGCCTGCCTAGAGCCACAGGCCATGGCTGTGCATGGCTGTCTCTTCACTCCTCTCCTAGGAGTAAGAGCCTTTTTGCTCGGTCTTTGCTCTTTCCTCCATTCCCCTTAGTAGCAGACATTTACTAAGCTCCTATTCTGTGCTTTCCATCACCCTTAGGATAAAATCCCCAGACCTTCTGCAGAGCCCTGTGGAATCTGGACCCTGCCAACTCTGATTTTGCGGCTGTGCTCCAGCCAGACCTTCCACTTCAGGCCTGTGCATGTGCCATTCTCTCTGCTTGGATACTCTTCTTCCTCTCCCCTTCCTGTGCTCAGCTGGCTCTTTGGTAACCTTGAGCCTTTGCCTTATAAATCCCACTTCCTCAGAAAGGGTTTCCCCAGCCCTTTTTCGACGAAAAGGCACTTCCAGAGCATTTATATAACTTTCTCAGAGTCACCTAGTCAGGAATGGCCAAATTGTCAGGAACTGAACTCAGAAAGTCTGGCTCCAGAATCTGTCTTCCTAAATAGTGCTATAAATAGGCCTCTTGGCACAAGTGAATAAGTTAAGGAAGAAAAGAATGAATGACACATGGTCCCTGTCCTCAAATATCTCACAGCCTAGAGACAATCACAGAACCATAAGTAATAATCAAGAGTGAAGGAGATCAAGGGATTGTAGGACTGTGGTGCTTGGTTAGACTTATCTGCATGGGTTGAGGGAAGTTCTCAGACAGGAGGAAACATAGGAACTTGATTTTAAAGGGTGGATGTTTTCTAAGCAAAAGTAAAGAAGGCATTCTAGGATTCCCAAATTTCCGAATGGATGGAGATTCCTTTGGGGAGCTCCAACCCATTTTGCTGACCCTTGTTCTCCCAACCTCTAGGTCCCCACACCAAAGTTGTGCGGCGTATCTTTACCAACAGCCGGGAACGGTGGCGGCAGCAGAATGTGAACGGGGCATTCGCTGAGCTCCGTAAGCTGATCCCCACTCACCCCCCAGACAAGAAGCTCAGCAAGAATGAGATCCTCCGCCTGGCCATGAAGTACATCAACTTCCTGGCCAAGCTGCTGAATGACCAGGAGGAAGAGGGCACCCAGCGGGCCAAGCCTGGCAAGGACCCTGTGGTTGGGGCTGGCGGGGGTGGAGGTGGGGGAGGGGGTGGTGCACCCCCAGATGACCTCCTACAGGATGTGCTATCCCCCAACTCCAGCTGTGGCAGCTCCCTGGATGGGGCAGCCAGCCCGGACAGCTACACAGAGGAGCTGGCACCCAAGCACACGGCCCGCAGCCTCCATCCGGCCATGCTGCCTGCCACTGATGGAGCTGGCCCACGGTGATGGGTCTGGGCCACCCGTATCAGCCAGGAGGGTGCTGTTAGGTCCCTGGGATAGTGGGCTGCAGGGCAGGTGGGATAAGAATTGGGCAGCTCTGAAGCAGGGCTATGGACTTGGTGAACTTTCCTTGATGTCTGAACTTTCAGGAAGCCTTTACTGACCTTGGGGCTGACTTTGTTTCCTATCTCAGTGGGAGAACAGAAAAATGGAGCAAAGTGGTAGGTACTTTTTATGAAGACGGCACAGTCTTCCCCTTCCCCCAATCCTTAAACTTTCCAACTACGAGGCTCAAGAATCACTGCTTTTGGCCTGGAGTCTGGAAGCCCAGTCTTTGCTGAGACCTGGGGTTGTCAGCTCTCACTTGAGGCATCCAACAGCCTCTGCCTTGCCTTTGGTCCCTCCCAAGCTGGCTCGGGTGGCTCTTTGGCCACTTCTATCCAAACACATAGGTACCCAATAGCTGCCCATTTCTTGAGCCCCATCTTCATGCAGGCCCATGTTGATCCATCCAGCTTGCCAGCTGCTGCAGTCACAAGCCTCGAGGTGCCTTCTTCAGGGCCTGGTTAAAGAAGATGGTCAGTGGACAGCCTGCTCTCAACTAGCTGGGCCAGAGGGTCAGAAAACCCAGTAGCCCTTACTTCTTGCCCTGGGGACCAAAGCTCTGCTTTCTCCCCACTGAGACTTGCCTTCCTAATCCTGTGGCTGTGGAGACCAAGTCTGCATCCTTGAGTGTGCTGGGTTGGGCTTTGTGTGAAGGCAAAGAAAGGTAGAATGATATTAGAGTGACATTAGAGGGAGCTATTTTGGGCATGTGCATTTCACCTGCTATATACATCACTGTTCATAGTGGTGGGTGGGTGTTGGTGCTGATTGTGGGTGTGCAGCCCTGTCTGTGAATTCTCCTGGCTGCTCGCAAGGATTTCCCTGGTACAGGACATCTGTTTGCTAGTGGTCTGGTTTCTGTTCTGAATTGAGTACGAACTGTCCTGTGAGTTCTTTGCATTTGGGATTTTTGCTTGACATAAGTTATTGATGGAATCTTTAGGTCTCAATATGACCCCGGGGTCCAGCCCCACTTCTAGGGCAAAGGAGATCCAATCAGAGACCAGGCCTTGGCTAAGACCCAAACATAGGCACATTCACTAAGCAGAACCTTAAACACCCCTCGATTATGCAGCTTTCAGTTCTCGAGGGTGTGCGTGGGAGTTCGGTTTAATGCAATAGGAGTGCCCCCCTCCAAAAGTTGTACATGAAAGTTTTGTAAATCAAATGCTTATCCTTCGTCTTTTGAAGTAACTACTGCAAGTCCTTTTGTAAAGTGAAGAATTCTTTTGTAGAGTGAACCATTGCTCCCTCATTTATTTCCTGTGTCAATACAGATGGTGGGACGATGGTTTTCTTAAGGCGAGGCTTGCCTGTGACCTACATTCCAAGCCCCTGAGACAAACTGCACAGAAGTCCTATATGTCTGTCATTGTGCCCTAAGTCATCCCAGCCCTCTCCCACCTCTTCGACATCAGAGGGAAGATACCTTATGGCTCTGTCCTCCCATGTAGCAACTCTGCACAGTGGCTGTCCTGGAAGATGCTCTCAAAGCTGAGTTTCAGTGCAGCCCCTCACGGTGATGCAGTCTTGAGTTCAGCCATATGCAGATAGAGGATGATCTCTGCCCCTACTTCCTTTTAAGTTGTCAGGGCCAATTCTTGGGCACGGGGGCAAGATGTTTAACCCTGAGGCACTCTTGATGCTCCATCCCATCTCCGATGCCCCAGATAGTGTTGGTGAACACTAGGGTGAGTTCTTTCCCAATGCTTGGAAGATCCTCTGAGGAGTCCTATTGGTCTAAAGATGGAGCAGCTGTTCTGGGATCTAAGGCTGTGTTTGTTTCCCATTGGATCAGTTCAACTTGGGAATGAAAAGTGGCCACTGTGGATGGGTGGATGGCTTTATAAGGTGGATCACATATTCTGTTCTGTCAGAAACTCAAATTTCTAGTTCCCTGCTGTTTCAGATTTGCTGTATAACTGGGAGAAGGCATCTCTCCCAGTGTCACTGCACATAAGTACCCTGGCTTGGCCTGTCTCTCATGCTGTGGGGTGGACTGCATGGGCTCATGAAAGTAGAATTATTTTGAGACATAAATAGCTCTGTTGCCCTCAATATCAATCCTGCAGCAGGTTTTTCCGGTCCTAGTCCAGGGCGGAGGCAGTGGGCCAGTCTGCTACATTGCACAGCATTTGGGCAATTTAGATTATAAACTACTTTTGCCTGAACTATCTGAAATGTCCTCATTTCTCCAGATTGTCATCCAGACAGAAATTAATTCTCTCATTCCAAAGCAAAGGGGGACAGGAATGAGAATGGAAGAGATGGGAACATGGGCAGAATGTGTAAAATGTAATCAACTACCCCTAACAGACTTGAATAGGGAAGGGCAAGACTTCTAGGTCTTTGTAAGCATTAAAGAAGACCCCCAATTTTTATTTTCATGCTCTACACATACCCCTGCCCTTCTCTTTCCTCTGCCTCCTCCTTCCTCATGAAGAAATGCAACATTCCAAGAATGGTATCTGTACAAAAGAGAAAAAATGCAAAGGTGAAAAAAAAATAACATTTAGGAGAAGAACTAAGATGAATGTAACAACTGGAAGGAATCACACTTTTTAAGAAAAATTCATATTATTTTATTTTTAGTGTTAAATGACAAGATGGTACAACCTTTATTCTTTTCCAAAATTAAAGCAAAGGGCACAGAATCTATAATCGACTGTTCCAGCCTTTTGGGAGTGGGTCTAGCCGTACTTGTGATGTCAATGGTACGTGACCCTCTGCCGAGCCTCTGCCGAAGGCTTGCCCCCTGCCCATGTACATAGCTCATTATTTTCTGTGGGCAGGCCCAGCACTTTCCGTCAATGTTGTACTGTATGTGACAAGTTGCGTTGGTCTCTGCATTTTTCTGCAGAAGAGGAGTAACCGCTCCAGGTACCTTGACCTTTGTACAGCCCAGAGGCCAACACTGTGGGTGTGTGACTCTTTAGCAAAAACAAAACAAAAAAAAAAAAAAACCTGTGTGGTGGTGATGTGTGTATATATATAAGGCTATATTGGGAAGATTTCTAAATAAAAGTTTTACAAAGGGGCCTGATCTCTGTGCTTGCATTTTGTATGCTAGGCCTGAGACTTGGGACATTAAAAGGAAAGGCATGGCAAGAACTTGTCTGCCCTGAAGTCGGGGAGCCTCAGGGACTCAGCTGTGTCTTAGTCCACCCCCACCCCGAGGGCAGGACTGGTGGGCCAGGGAGGGAGAGAAGTTACCCCCACAGGGTTTCCATTCCTTTCCCTCTGCTAGACCTCACAAGAGGGGGCCTCTGTCCTAAGCAGCGTACACCCATGCTTTTAGTTTGGGGCAGCCCTGGTGGGTATCCCTCTTCCTGTCGGGATCGGCTCCCCTGGCCGGGCAGTTGCATGCATCATAGTTTCCCTGATTACTCAAAGCAGGCTACAGCTCCACGCCCAGCTCTTGAGGACTGGGGGCCCAGGGGGGAGGATGACAGCTTTGGAGGCCTATAATCCCAGAACTCTGGGAGGCCAAGGCAGGTGGATCGCGTGAGCTCAGGAGTTTGAAACCAGCTTGAGCAAAAGTGAGACCCTGTCTTTTTTTTTTTTTTTTTTTGAAGACAGTCTCACTTTGTCACCCTCGATAGAGTGCTGTTGTATCAAAGCTCACAGCAACCTCAAACTCTTTGGCTCAGCGATGCATGACCCTGTCTTGATTAAAAAAATTAAAAAAAAAAAAAACTAGCTGGGCGTTGTGGTGGGCACCTGTAGTCCCAGCTACTCAGGAGGCTGAGGCAAGAGAATCACCCAAGCCCAGGAGTTGGAGATTGCTTTGAGCTGTAACGCTACAGCACTCTACCCAGGGCACAAAGTAAAACTCTTTCTCAAAAAAAAAAAAGTGGAGGCCCTGGTCTAGGTGCCCTGTCACCTGGGAGAGCTTCCCTGGAGGCTCCAGAATGGGAATATGGTTCAGAAGCAGGGACTCCACATCTGGGAAAGGCTACTCCATACCAGCCTGTGAACCGTTTGGAAGACTTCAGTTGGTTGGGCAGATACTTCCAATGAAGTTTGTTTCTTTCTTTCCTCCCATTCCCTCTCTCTCCTCTCCTCTCCATTTTCCCCTTCTTATTTAGCAAATATTTATTTTATTTTTATATTTTTAGCAAATGTTTATTGAGTACTTTCTATAGGCCAAATATTGTTCTAGGTATCAATGGAGCATTGAACAAAATAAAGCTCTCTGTTCTAGTAAAGCCACATTCTAGCAGGGGAGTCAAGTAAGCACACAGACACACAAAACTATTAATAAGCATGTCTATTGTGTTGTAAAGTATAAAGTCATTAGTATTAAGGGGAAAAAGCTGTGCCAAGAAGAGAATTCAAGGACCTCACAGATAACCTTGGCTCCTTTTCAGTGAGCCTTGCTCATCCTCATCCTGCTGGGCTCTAACTTGGCTATCCCTGTCCTCATGGCGCTTCCAGCCATAGCTCCGTGGGCAAAGGCAAACAGGGTTTGGGGACTTGGGGAAGACCCCAAGCATGCTTCTCTTAGCCCAGGGCAATGAGGCTCCTGGGTAGATAAGATAGTGAGATTTAGTTTTAGGTGAGCTGGCTATGGGTCATGGTGGTGGCCGTGGCAGGGACCCGGGCCCAAGGCGTGGCCTGTGCACACAGGCTAGAGCAGCATGAGGAAGGGATTGAGAGAGAAACTGAGACATAGCTGCCAGAGAGGTGGGAGAAAAATGGAGAGTGTGTTGTTTCTAAGACTAAAGCAGAAGGGCATTTGAGATGAACCGGTTAGCCAAGCCCAGTGCAGCTGGGCAGTCGAGCCAGAAAAGGCCTGACAGTGTTGACTGGGTTTAGCAGCAGCATGGAGGTCACCAATGCCCTGGGTGAGGGCAGCGTCCAGGCTATGTGGATTGAAGAATGGGAGGAGGGAAGCACCATGTTTCCAGAAGGACTTTCTCTTTTTTCTTTTTTTTTTTTTTTTAAACCAGTAAAGTATATTTAATACATAGTGATGATTTAGCATTTACCATTGATTAGCTGAATGTCTTTCTGAGACCCTTGCAAGAAAAGGGTCTGTAGAGTGTATCGGAAAAACACTGGAGTGTCTAATCAACAGCCTTTATAGATTTGAAATATTTTTTTCAGGACATTATTCTTCAAAGTATATCATATTTTTTTCTTATTTCAAAACAAGGTCTTTTTTTATTATTAAATCATAGCTGTGTACATTAATGCGATCATGGGGCACCATACACTGGTTTTATAGACCGTTTGACACATTTTCATCACACTGGTTAACATAGCCTTCCTGGCATTTTCTTAGTTATTGTGTTAAGACATTTATATTCTACATTTACTAAGTTTCACATGTACCCTTGTAAGATGCACCACAGGTGTAATCCCACCAATCACACTCCCTCCGCCCATCCTCCCCACTCCCTCCCCTCCCTCTCCCCCTTCCCCCTATTCTTAGGTTATAACTCGGTTATAGCTTTCATGTGAAAGCCATAAATTAGTTTCATAGTAGGGCTGAGTACATTGGATACTTTTTCTTCCATTCTTGAGATACTTTACTAAGAAGAATATGTTCCAGCTCCATCCATGTAAACATGAAAGAGGTAAAGTCTCCATCTTTCTTTAAGGCTGCATAATATTCCATGGTGTACATATACCATAATTTATTAATCCATTTGTGGGTTGATGGGCACTTGGGCTTCTTCCATGACTTAGTGATTATGAATTGAGCTGTAATAAACATTCTGGTACAAATATATTTGTTATAATGTGATTTTTGGTCTTCTGGGTATATACCTAGTAGAGGAATTGTAGGATTGAATGGCAGATCTGTGTTTAGATCTCTAAGTGTTCTCCAAACATCTTTCCAAAAGGAATGTATTAGTTTGCATTCCCACCAGCAGTGTAGGAGTGTTCCCTTTTCTCCACATCCACGCCAACATCTCTGGTCTTGGGATTTTGTGATATGGGCTAAACTTACAGAAGTTAGATGATATCTCAAAGTAGTTTTGATTTGCATTTCTCTGAGGATTAAAGATGATGAGCATTTTTTCATATATCTGTAGGCCATGTGCCTGTCTTCTTCAAAGAAGTTTCTCTTCAAGTCCCTTGCCCAGCCTGCGATGGGATCACTTGGTCTTTTCTTGCTTATATGTTTGAGTTCTCTGTGATTCTGGTTATTAAACCTTTGTTGGAGACATAACCTGCAAATATCTTCTCCCATTCTGAGGGCTGTTTGCTTGCTTTACTTACTGTGTTCTTGGCTGTGCAGAAGCTTTTTAGTTTGATCAGGTCCCAGTAGTGTATTTAGAAGCTGCTTTAATTGCCCTGGGGGGGTCCTCCTCATAAAATACTCGCCCAGACCGATTTCTTCAAGGCTTTTCCCTGTACTCTCTTCTAGTATTTTTACAGTTTCACGTCTTAAGTTTAAATCTTTAATCCAGTGAGAGTCTATCTTAATTAATGGTGAAAGGTGTGGGTCCAGTTTCAGTCTTCTACAGGTCACCAGCCAGTTCACCCAGCACAATTTGTTAAATAGGGAATCTTTTCCCCACTGAATGTTTCAAATTGGCTTGTCAAAGATCAAATAATGGTAAGTAGCTGGATTCATCTCTTGGTTCTCTATGCTGTTCCAGACATCTACTTCTCTGTTTTTGTGCCAGTACCATGCTGTTTTGATCACTATCGATTTATAGTATAGTCTGAGGTCTGGTAGCATGCTTCCTCCTGCTTTGTTTTTATTTCTGAGTAATGTCTTGGCTATTCGAGGTTTTTTTCTGATTCCATATAAAACGAAGTATTATTTTTTTCAAGATCTTTAAAGTATGACAGTGGAGCTTTAATAGGGATTGCATTAAAATTGTATATTGCTTTGGGTAGTATGGACATTTTAACAATGTTGATTCTTCCCAGCCATGAGCATGGTATGTTTTTCCATTTGTTAACATTTTCAGCTATTTCTTTTCTTAGAGTTTCATAGTTCTCTTTATAGAGATCTTTCACATCCTTTGTTAAATAAACTCCCAAATATTTCATCTTCTTTGGCACTACTGTGAAAGGAATAGAGTCCTTAACTGTTTTTTCAGCTTGACTATTGTTGGTATATATAAAGCCTACCGATTTATGAATGTTGATTTTGTAACCTGAGACGCTGCTGTATTCCTTGATCACTTCTAAGAGTTTTGTAGTAGAATCCCTGGTGTTTTCCAGATATATAATCATATCATCTGTGAAGAGTGAAAGTTTGATCTCTTCTGACCCTATATGAATACCTTTGATCGCCTTTTCTTTCCTAATTGCAATAGCTAAAACTTCCATTACAATGTTAAAAAGCAGTAGAGACAATGGGCAGCCTTGTCTGGTTCCTGATCTGAGTGGAAATGATTTCAATTTAACTCCATTCAATACGATATTGGCTGTGGGTTTATGTAGATGGCCTCTATCAGTTTAAGAAATGTCCCTTCTATACCAATTTCCTTAAGTGTTCTGATCATGAAGGGATGCTGGATATTATCAAAAGCTTTTTCTGTATCAATTGAGAGAATCATATGTTCTTTGTTTTTTAATTTGTTTATGTGCTGAATTATACTTATAGATTTACTTATATTGAACCAGCCTTGAGACCCTGGGATAAAAGTGACTGGGTCATAATGTATAATTTGTTTGATGTGTTGCTGGATTCTGTTTGTTAGGATCTTGTTGAATATTTTTGCATCTATATTCATTAGTGATATTGGTCTATAATTTTCTTTTCTTTTGGATCCTTTCCTGGTTTGGGGATCAGGGTGATGTTTGCTTCATAGAATGTGTTGGGTAGTATTCCTTCTTTTTCTACATTTTGGAACAGGTTAAGTAATATAGGTACTAGTTCCTCTTTAAAGGTTTGGTAGAATTCTGACGTGAAGCCATCTGCTCCCGGGCTTTTCTTTTTAGGGAGATTTTGTATGGTTGATGCTATTTCAGAACTTGATATTGGCCTGTTCAAAATTTCTACTTGATTCTGGCTAAGTCTTGGAAGGTGACCTGCTTCCAAGTATTGGTCAATTTCCTTCAGATTTTCATATTTCTGAGAATAAAGTTTCTTATAATATTCATTAAGGATTTTTTGAATTTCTGAGGAGTCTATTGTTATTTTGTCTTTGTTGTTTCTGATTGATGAGATTAGAGATTTTACTCTTTTTTACCTGGTTAGGTTAGCCAAAGATTTATCTATTTTATTGACCTTTTCAAAAAACCAACTTTTTTATTTATTGATCTGTTGTATAATTCTTTTGTTTTCAATTTCATGTAATTCTGATCTAATTTTGGTTATTTCTTTTCTTCTACTGGGTTTGGGGTTGGAATGTTCTTCCTTTCCAGTGGCTTGAGATGTCCCATTAAGTTGTTAACTTCCTCTCTTTCCGTTCTCTTGAGAAAGGCTTGCAGTGCTATAAATTTCCCTCTTAGGACTGCCTTTGCGGTATCCCAGAGGTTCTGATAATTCGTGTTTTCATTGTCTTTTTTTTCCCCAGATATTTGGCAATTTCCTTCTTAATCTCATCTCTGACCCAGATATCATTCAGCATAAGGTTATTTAACTTCCATGTTTTTGTATGAGTATGTAGATTCCTGTTGTTATTGAGTTCAACTTTTATTCCATGGTGGTCCGAGAAGATGCAAGGAATAATTTCTATTCCTTTAAATTTACTGAGGTTAAGCTTGTGACCTAAGTTGTGATCGATTTTGGAGTATGTTCCGTGGGCTGATGAGAAGTATGTGTATTCAGTTTTGTTGGGATAAAATGTTCTGTAGATATTTGCTAAATCCAAATGTTGGATGGTTAGGTTTAAATCTAAAATTTCTTTGCTCAGCTTCTTCTTGGAGGATCTATCCAACACTCCCAAAGGATTGTTGAAATCTCCGACTATTATGGAGCTGGAGGAAATCAAGTTGCTCATGTCTGTTAGAGTTTCTCTTATAAATTGAGACGCATTCTGGTTGGGTGCGTAAATACTAATAATTGAAATCTCATCATATTATTACCCTTAACAAATATGAAGTGACCATTCTTATCCTTCCTTACTTTTGTTGGTTTAAACCCTATTGTGTCTGCAAATAGAATTGCAACACCTGCTTTTTTTCTGATTACCATTTGCCTGAAATATGGACGACCATCTTTTCACCCTGAGTCTATATTTATCTTTTGAGGTACGATGTAGCTCTTGTATGCAGCAAATATCTGGCCTGAGTTTTTGTATCCAGTCAGTTAACCTGTGCCTCTTTAGAGGACAGTTTAAGCCGTTCACATTAATGGAGAATATTGATAAGTCTGGTAAAATTTTGGGTATTGAGTTTTTCGAAAGTCCAGTGGACATTTTTAATCCTTTTGCCACTGTGGAAGTTGGAGTTTGATCAAAAGTTTCTGAGTGAGTTTACTTTTATGGTAGAGGATTGGGTTGGTTATTATGGAGGATAGGTCTGAATATCCTGAGGAGCTGGTTTGGTTATGGCAAATTTCTTCAACATATGAATGTCATTAAAGTATTTAATTTCTCCATCATAAATTAAACTCAGTTTAGCTGGATACAGGATATGGGATTGAAAATTATTTTGTTTTAGGAGATTAAAAGTCAATGACCACCCTCTTCTGGCTTGAAAAGTTTCAGCAGAGAGATCAGCAGTCATTCTAATATTCTTCCCTTTGTAGGCAATGGATTTCTTACATCTGGCTGCTTTCAGAATTTTCTCCTTCATATTAACTTTGGTGAAGTTAATTATGATATGCCTGGGGGATGTCTTATTCGGATTGAATCGTGCTGGGGTTGTGAAACTGTCTGCTATCTGAATTTCAGAATCTCTTGGCATGTCTGGAAAATTCTCTTTCATAATTTCATGGAGAAGGGCCTCTGTGCCTTGCGAGGCCACTTCATCACTTTCAGGGATTCCAATGAGGCGGATATTAGCCTTCTTCGAATTATCCCAGATCTCTCTGAGAGAATGATCCATTTTTGCTCTCCATTTCTTTTCCTCTTTGAGAGTTTGGGAGCATTAAAAATCTTTGTCTTCAATGTCAGAAATCCTTTCTTCTGCTTGTTCCACTCTATTACTGAGGGATTCTACTGTATTTTTCAGATCTTTGAGGGCTGCAAATTCTTACTTCAGTGCATCAAAATCTTTGGTGGTTTTGCCTTCAAATTTGTTAAATTCTTAAGACAACTTTTGAATTTCTCCTTGAATTTCTAATCCCAACTTTTGAATTTCTCCTCGAATTTCTAATTCCAACTTTTGAATTGCTCCTCGAATTTCCAATTCCAAAATTTCCTCCATTCTATTCATCTTGTTTGCAATCCAAATTCTAAATTTGATTTCTGACATCTCGACCAGCTGTTTATAAATGGGATCTTCAGTTACATCTGCCATATCTTTCCTTGCGGGGAGGGGGATCTATGCTGGTTATTCATGTTACCAGAGTTTTTCCGCTGATTCTGCCCCATGATTATTTTACACCTTTTGATTTTTCCCCAGGAGCTTTGTCGAGGACCCAGACAGTGCTATGGCCTGAGAAACTAGGGACCTGTTTGGTGTGGTGGGGCTAAGTGGTTCTGTCTTGTTTTCAGCTGGTCTCTGTTTGACCCTAGTGAAACAGTTACTCTGGGTTAAAGTCTCAACTGTGGAGAAATACCAGCAATTAAGTCATCCCGACCCCCACAGGCAACAATTGGAAAAGAAAAATTAAACCTTCCTACAACCACACATTCAGGGCACCACTTGAATAGTCCTCAGGCAATTGGCTCAGTTAAAAAGGTCCAAATCAATTGTCTCAGTCAGCAACTGTCTCAGGTGGGAGAGTTTAAAAGGTTTCTGGCAACTGGATCGCAGGGGTCTGGTGACAACTCAGATATGACTTGCTCCAGTGCTCCGTGAAGTCAGGAGGACCCACCCAGCAAATAGATTAGTTGGGAAGTTGATGCCTCCTTCTCCACCTTGCACCTCTGTCACACCCAGTCACTGATATCCCCACAGGGCTGTGACCCAGTTGCCTCTATTGAAAAGATACCCCTGGAGTATCTGCCTGAATCTGCACCTGCCTGAATCACAATGAAATCTATATCTGCTCAGCCAGGCTGCTGCACTCTGCCTCTATACAGCAGGGTAAGGTGAGGCCTGACAACCTCGGGCGCTTGATGGAGGCTTGGGGGTGTTCACTCAGTTTCAGCCCCACCCCTGATTGATGTTACTGACAGAACAGAGCAGAACAACTTTGCGGGAATTTGTTTCTGTCCCTGCTAAATTCCCCTGCAGAAGAGAAGCTGTTTTGAGTTCCCAGAGCCTGCACCTCAGGCCCCGTCTTTGCTCCTGTAGGTTTGTATTCGGTTAGCTGTCAGTTCTAGCCTCCTGCCTTCCTTTGTCTATAGGCTGATGACCCCCTGAGGGCTGGGTGCATCTTAGGCTCAGTAAAGTGGTCCCCTGGGTCAGCCCCACCCTGGGAATTACTGGCTCTGCATACATTTTCTAGTCCCTGCACTCCACCCAGGCCAGTACTGCCTCAGGCAAACCCTTGACTCACGGGTCCTGCGTTTCCATCCCAGATCTGTTCTGTGGTGGTTGCCACCTGAGAAGATGCCTGGCCTCCTCTGGTTGCCCAGGAAGACAGGGGGTGTGGCTTTGGAATATCTGGGAGTGAGCCCTATTGTTGCTGAAAGACGGTGCTGCTGTGCGCCTCATGGCACCGCTGCTCCGGGGTGGTTCCCTCCTCACTCCCATGCTGCAGAATCAGCACTGATCAGCTGCAGTCTAGGCCCTGTCCACACCCCTCGAGAAATCACCCAAGAATCTGGACTTCTGGGGGACAAGCCTTCAGACCTCAGAGTGAGAGTGGAGGGGAATGCTGGAAGCTCAGAATTGCAGGTAGAGAATATATACAGTTTTATATAGTTTTATGCCTGGTAGGAGAATGCCATGGCACCCTAGTAGGGGAGGTAGGTCCAGTTTTTAGAGGGTCTCTCCCGTGGAGTGTACTGGGAGGACCTTTGAACTCTGCTCGTTTGTTTGTGGGGCACTCCGAGCCGTTCTCATGGGGGAAGGCACACCCATCTGCTTGGTGATGGATTTTGTACCTTTTGTTTGTATCTTTGTGGTCGCAGCTTGCCTCAGCGGGGTTGATGTGCATTCTTCAACCTTCTCTCTTGGTGCATCTCTAATCCACCAGGTTACTTGCTAAATTTCTGTCCTTTAACTCTCCTTCTGGACGGGAGCCTAGTTCTGTAGGCTGGGTGGTCCAAGTACATGGGATCTTGTAAGGACCTTTGCGCCTGGCCATCCCAGGGTACAAGAGCTCCAGGGAGAGAGAACCAGAAGGACTTTTTCCAGGAAAGGATAAGGTATTACGCATGAAGAGGTCAGAAAGAGTCTATGGACTCCGTGACCACCAAGACAGACACCATGAGGCTACAGAATATCCAGGCTGGCCTGGCCTTTGAGAGCAATCTGAGCTCATGTCCGCATCCCTAAATGGAGAGGCTGAGGCCCAGAGAAGAAAGGCCTCTCCAGGGCTTCACATCCCACAGTGGCCACGGGATAGGGTCGTCACCCTACCTTCTACCTCCCAGGACTGCGCAGTTCTTCTGCAGGAAAGGGCCACGTCCTGGGGCTTTGCCTCAGATGGCCATGCCCATCTATCTAGGCTCATCCCAGTACTCTTTTGTTCTCCTTGCTCCTAGGTGCTGCCCTTCTTTCTGTTCCAAAATGCATTCTTTTCTTTAATGACCTTCCAGTTTTTGCACCTTTTGCTGCCTTTTCCCCAGGGCCGTCTATGTATCCTGTGTTCCCACCTTCCTTTCATTTGGTTGGCTTGTCTTCCACATTCAGGAAACCAGGCTGTCTCCATGGTGTCAGCTGGCTCCCGGGTGCCCCCTCAGGCTCACCTTTTCTGTGGCCCTTTTCACTTTGTGATAACATTTGTCTGCTTGTCTGCTTCCCCACTGATGCATGAGCTCCTTCAGGTGAGGCCACATGTGATTTATCTTTTCACTTCAAGCTCCCTTTGATAGACCTGGCACAGGTCCCTTTCAATATCTGCTGAATGAAGACTGTGGACTCTCCTGCTCAGTTGTGAGGCCAGCATGGAATTGAAGATGGAAGATGAGTGGGAGGCAAGGTCATTCCTACAAAGATAGCAGCTCCACTGTCCTTTGTCTAAAACCAGGGTCTGGGGCTTGTGGGGGGGCACATGGACAGCTCTGCCCAGGTGCTACTTTTGCTGCTGGGGGAGAGGGAGAATGGGGTGTGGTGTTCCTTGGACTGGCTGGAGTTGCTGCTATCACGCTGGGGCTGGGCGGGCTGAGGTGGAGAATAATGAAGATTAGGGACTGTTTATCTGGTCTTCTCAGGGCAGCCTGGCCTCCTCATGGCTGCCCACATCCCCCCTTCCCTATTTGCAAAACATCTAACTGTTCCTCAGAAGCCAGCACACTCCTGGCCCTCTTTCCCTTGTGACCCAAGCAAGTACCACTGGGGACACAGGCCATGGTGCTGGACACAGTGTCCAGCAACAGAGGCTTAGTGGTCATTAAAATCACCCAGGTAGGCTGGGTATGGTGGCTTACGCCTGTAATCCTGGGACACTGGGAGGGTGAAGTATGTGGATTGCTAGATCTCAGGAGTTTGAGACCAGCATGAGCGAGAGTGAGATCATGTCTCTACTAAAAATAGAAAAACTAGCCAGGCATTGTGGCAGGCACTTATGGTCCCAGCTACTCAGGAGGTTGAGGCAAGAGGATTGCTCAAGCCCAAGGGTTTGAGATTGCTATGACCTATGACACCATAGCACTCTACCCAGGGTGATGGTGACACTCTGACTCAAAAAAAAAAAAGTACCCAGGGCATCCCCTTCATTGTGTGGAGGAGGCCTAGAGGGGAAGAGGCCTGACCAAATCACCTAGGACTTGATTCAGGTCTAAGTCCAGTGCTAGTGCTCCCTACTGCTCAGGAAAGAAAGAAGAAATGGCTCTAAGTGGCTGGTATTCTGACAGCAGATAGGTCTGGGCGATAGGGGGAGACAGAGCTCAGCCTGCCCCAGCTACCTGTCAGGACCAGGAGCAGTCAGGGTGAACTCTGCAGAGCTGGCCTCCACCAGTAGGACTGGCTCAAGGATAGGACCAGTGGATGGTGAGGGTGGTCAATGTAGTATCAGTTCAAGATGGGAGTGGCACAAGAGGGAGTGAGCCGAAAAGGCAGCTGGGCCATGGAAGGAGTCTGGCGTTGGGGTGAGAATCACCTGGGTTTGAGTCCCAGCACTGCTACTTTATTGTACCAGCTGTGTGACTTTGGGTCCAATCTGTATACCAGATTATCTCTGTGCTTCAGTTTCTTCATCTGTTAAATGAAGTTATTAACACTTGTCTTTCATGACTGTCATGGGACTTCAAAATAGTATATGTAAGGTGCTTATGTGTTATAGAAAGTGGCCATTAACTATTCCTGGAAATGAGATTGGAGTAAGGGCTGACTTGGGAATGGCAGAAAAGAGAGAAAGAGGGAAGAGGAGGATGCAGGGACATGAGTCATTCACAGTATCAGGATCTCCTCTGGCCTGCCCCCTGCTGAGCAATGCTGGGGAACCAGCAAGGCTCCAGCCTATCCCTGTGGGGGGTGGTGGGGCTCACAGGCTTGGAAGAAGAGGGTGTGAGGAATGGATACAAAGTATTACAACCCTGGAGGCAAGTGCTATGATAGAGAGAGGCCCATTGTCCACCTGAAATGCAGCTCTGGCAGTAGAGGCCCCAGGTAAACATTTGCTGGATTGAAGGAGCCTGCAGAAGCAATTGCAGAAGGCTTCATGGTGCTATTTTCTGTCCCAAGCCCCAGCATCTTCTCTCAGTGGCCATGTAAGCTGTCCCAGGATGCTGGTCCTCCCCCTGGGGTGCCATCCTCCTGCCCAGGCAGCTGGGGTCAGTCAGGCAAGGCTGGGCTGCTGTCCTGTTCCTTCTGGCTCCTCCTTTCTCTCTTTGCCTCTCCCCACTGGTTTGGTCTGAGCTCTGCCTCCCTCCCGGCTTCTGGCCTTCTCCGTCCACACAATAACAGGATGTGATCCGTTCGAAGAGAGGAAGTGGGGAGGACGGGCAGTGCTGATAGCGCGTTTCTGACTCTCCTCTCCATGCTGCCCTCCTAGCCCCTGTGCTGCCTCCTCCCCCACGCCCTATTGGGGCCTCTCTCTGTTCTGTGTTCAGGAGGGATGAGTTTGGGATTCTCAGGCCAACACAGGCCTGTTTAATCCTATGGAGACAGGTACTCTGGCCATGCTGTCTGCGGGGCCTGCCTTCCTAGGAGGCTTGCTGGATAAGCTTTGGGTTCTGAGTCATTTTCTGGAGCTGCCAGAGCCTAGAGGTGGCAGGTGGGTCTCTTGCCTCCAGTCAGCAGGGCTCCACCTGTCCAGCTGCTTCCCTTGTCCACTCAGGCCTGATCCAAAGCTGTGGGATCGTAGAATCAAGCCAATGTCCTTGTCAAGCACTTTTTGTGCTTGGCCTTGTATGGCATGAGGGATGGGCAGCACAGATGAGGAAACTGAGGCTCAGAGAGGCAAAGGGCTTGTTTAAACTCAGCAAGTGCTAGGAGCTGAGCTGGAGCTGAGGCTCAGAGAGGCAAAGGGCTTGTTTAAACTCAGCAAGTGCTAGGAGCTGAGCTGGAGCTGGAACCTAGATCTCCCAGTGCTCTATCACCCCTGCCCATTAGGTCAGCACCATGCAGCCCAGCTGTCTGTGATGATGAGAATGTCTGATAACTGTTTTGTCCAATATCACAGACACTATCAGTAGGTAGTCTTGAACACTTGACACGTGACTAGTGTAAATGAGTAAATGAATTTTTATCATTTAACAAAATTAACTTTAATTTCAATTCACTTAAATTTAAAGGGTCACATGTGGCTAGTGGCTACCATACTTGTGACGTAGCTTTAGCGTCTCAAATCTGTTAAGTCACTGTATTATCTCCTTTGCTGGGCACAGCAGTGCTGGGGACACAGATCAGTCGGGTAGCTGCGGCCTTGTGTTACGTGCTGCCCTAGAGGTCAACCCGGGAAGGAGTCTGACTCACCTTAGGAGGCATGGAAGGCTCCCCAGAAGCAGCTGGTTCTCAAAGGATGAATAGAAATTTGTCAGGTGTATGAAGAGAAGAATGACATTCTGAGTGGCAAGGACAGCCTGGACAGAGGTGCAGCACTGGGAAAGGGTGGGATGTGCTTTGGAAGCTGTTGGGTGGCTGATAAGGTGTGAGTGGTGGGGAAGCACGGAGGGTTGTGAGCAGGCAGGAGGATGGTCAGATCTGTGTTTTAGGGGTCCTTTGGGTGGCCAGAGTGGAGACAAAGAGGCAGTGAGGAGGCAGAGAACCACAGCCACCCGTAGCAGGGCATAATGAACCTAAGGCAAGAGGCGGGGAAGGTTGGTTTTTTGCTTCCAGAGTCAGACAGCAACATATATTTGAGAGAAGCTATACTATGGTTCTATGACTCTAGAAATTGAGGGCAGGGAGTTCAGAAGGACCCCCCCTTCAACCAAGCTTTTATCAGCTTTTTTTTTTTGCAGTTTTGGCCTGGCCGGGCTTGAACCCACCACCCCTAGTATATGGGGCCGGGCGCCCTACTCCTTGAGCCACAGGCACTGCCCAATCAGCTTTCTTTTTCCCAGCGTACTCCCCCAACCCACTCACCCATCTCACCATCCTGCTTCATTCCTATTACAATGCCTGGTCCCCCAGGGAAATGTGTCTTCAAGGCTCCTGATGTGTCAGAGTAAAGAGATTTTATGCAAATCCTCTTTGAATAACAAGTTTTGGTAGAGTGAGGCTAAGAGCCCTCCAGATCCCAGACCTGGGAGGCTGAAAAAGAAGGTGTGTGTCACCTACATATAGCATCACCTGCACTCTGCAGTTTATGTTACTGGGCTGTGCTTTCACATCTGCTATCCCACTGACCCCTCCCAAGAATCCAGTATACATTTTATGGATGAAATACTGAGGTCAGAGAAATTGATTTGCCCAAGGTAAAGTGGCTACAAAAGAAGTCTAACTGGGATTCAATCCTTGGCTGTTAGAGGAACCAGCCCCTGGACCTCGTAGCAGGTGAACCCCCAAATATTGCCATAATCACTACAGATAAGCACCAGGAGTCTCAGGTCATTAGGGCAGGACTCCTCTCAGGGGAAATAAGAGGAGGACCCCACCCCCCTACACTGTGGTGAGGGCAGGTTTAGCTATATGTTATTTCATAAGTTCTCTGATTTATAGGAGGAACAATAAGTCAGGAGAGACTCAGTCTCAGTAGTTATACAGATGGTGATCCAAAGATAACATCACCTGCCCCTGCCCAGCACCCACCCCCTTACCACCCCATGACCAAGTCCCCCAAGACCCCTGTCTTTCTGAGACCCAGTAGAGCTACGGGACCAGGTCAGAAAACCCTTTCCCACCCCATGCTTGGTGACAGCCCAGCCAGCTGAGCCCTGGGAGCCCACGGCCCTCAGCCCTTCCCAGCTCTCCCTCTGCAGCCTGGGACCCACGGTGCTCCCGCGTCCCAGGCTCTGCGGGATCTCCAGGGGGGCTGGGCCTTCTGCCCTCTGGCTGTTCCCACACTGGCTGCGGAGGCTCGCTCTCTCAGCGCTCCGCCCCTCTCCCCCGGTAATCCCCCAGGAGCCACTTTGTTCAACGGGCTATCAGGCTTCCCCATCACTCTCACGCCCCCCTCCATTACCCCTGAATAGACACAGGCACTCCCAGCCCCAGCCCCTGCCAGTCTCCCCCAGGACGGTCTGAGGCCATATAGCCGTGTTGTGCTACCTGACTGACCGCGCTCACTCTAGGAGTGCCCCCTCTACTGTTTGGTGACAGCACTTTCTAGGGCAGCAGTCTAAAGCAGAAGCCAACACGCTCGGTTTGTCCTGGTCTGTGATGGCAAAATTCCGCACTGGCGCCCTGGCCACAGGTAAACGTTGAGATCTCTGAGATCCTCAGATTCTATCGCCCTAGAAGTCTTCAGTCAGGGACTGTATACTTCTGCCGCTCCCTTTGGCTTTTCAGCGGCTGCAGCGGCTTCTGGCCTCAAAGCGAGAGGCCAACAGGTGGGCGGGGCCGGGCGGGCCGGACAGTTGGTGGTTGCCTGGTGTGGTTTTATTGGGGAGGGGGGTGTTTCTTGGCCCCTTCAGGGTCCACATCTGCTGGGTTGGGGCTCAGCCAAAGCTGGGCAGGCCGGTCCAGTTGCTGGGCTGCGGGGTGCAGGCAGGGAGGCGGCTGGCAGGCTTTCTGTATGATGCTAATGAGGGGAGGAGACGGCTTTTGTCCTGCACTTGTCTTTGCTGAAGGGCCCTCAGAGAGAGACAAGGTCCCGCCTCAGACCCAAGTGGCTGTGATTAGCCTTCCATCACTCATTTTGATGGCTCTCAGTGCGCTGAGAGGCGTGGACAGGGATTCAGCGAGGGAATGGGAGCAAGCCTGGCCCTGTACCCGTCCCTGTGCTTTCCAGGGAGTGTCCTAAAAATCAGGCTGGTTCATCAGAGTGAAAAACACTGCTCCGTCTTCTCTCCTCCAGCCTCCTTCAGGGGCCCAGTGAGCTCCCCAAGTGATGGACACCCATCTTCTTGTACTTTCCAGCTCTGAGCCTTTCCTGTGCCTGAGACACCCTCTCTGAAGACTCCCACCCCCAGAAGCAGTTCTCTGTGGTAGACTCAGGCTGGGACGCTATGTCTGCTGGTGCTGGCCCCTCCGCAAACTCCACCCCAGGCTTCTCCTATTTTTTTTTTTTCTGAGGCAGACTCTCACTATATCGCCCTCAGTAGAGTGCAGGGTTGTCACAGCTCACAGCAACTTCAAACTCTTGGACTTACACGATTCTCTTGCCTCAGCCTCCCAAGTAGCTGGGACTATAGGCACCTGCCACAACGCCCAGCTATTTTTTGTTGCAGTTTGGCCAGGGCAGGGTTGCAACCCTACACCCTCGGTATATATGGCTGGTGCCCTACTTACTGAGCCACAGGCACTGCCCGATTTTTTTTTTTTTTTTGAGACAGAGTCTCACTTTGTCATTCATGGTAGAGTGCTGTGCTATCATAGCTCACAGCAACCTTGAACTTTCAGGCTCAAGTGATCCTCTTGCCTCAGCCTCTCCAGCAGCTGGGACTACAGGTGCCTGCTACAAAGCCCAATTATTTTTTTAGAGACGGGGTCTCCCTCTTGCTCAGGCTGGCCCAGAACTCCTAACCTCAAGCAATCCACCCGCCTCAGCCTTCCAGAGTGCTAGGCTTACAGGTGTGAGCCATGAGCCTGGCCCTAATAGGATCTTTTGATGGATCCAGTGTTGGGTGTGTAAGAGAAAGACACAGCAGAAAGAGGGACGGAGGGAGGGGGGTGGGGCCTTGGTGTGTGTCACACTTTATGGGGGCAAGACATGATTGCAAGAGGGACTTTACCTAACAATTGCAATCAGTGTAACCTGGCTTATTGTACCCTCAATGAATCCCCAACAATAAAAAAAAAAGAGAGAAAGACACCTCAAAGTCAATGCTGAAGTCGTTAGTCTGAAGCTGGAAGGACCAGAGTGCCATATGCCAAGGGGAAGGTTGAACAAGGGGCCATTTTTCAGTGGGGTGAACTCAGGAGCTCGGTTTTGGACCTCTTATTTTTGAGATGCTTTCGGAGGGAGTGGTCTGGGCTGGAAGCATTGCAGTACCCTGCAATGAGATGGGGTTGGGTCGTTAGATGCCATTCAGTGGGCACTCCTAGAGCCGGCCACGGTGCCAAGTCCTTTCCAGGCACCGTCTCACCTCCCTCTACAGAACACTCAGGAAGAGTTATCATCCTCATTTTACAGATGGATAAATTAAGATCCAAGAGGTCAAGGGACTCACGACATTCACACCACAAAGAAAAAACAGAACTGGGATTTCAACTTGTATCTGTCCCACTTCAGAACTCAAGCTCTTTAACCTATACCAGATTATTATAATTTCTTCTTTTTTATTTTATTTTGTATTGAGACATAATATTTGTACGTATTTATGGGGTATGTGTGGTACTTTGTTACGTGCATATAAGGATCAAGTCAGGGTATTTAGGATATTCATCGCCTTGAGTGTTTATCTACCATTTCTATGTATTGGAGATATTTCTTCTAACTATTTTGAAACATGCAATACATTGTTGTAACTATAACCACCCTCCTCTGCTACTGTACATTAGAACTTACTCCTTTTCTATAACTGTACGTTCGTACCCATGGACCAACCCCTCTTCTCCCCTGCCACACACTCACACTTGCTCCAGCCTTTGGTATCTATCATTCTATTCTCTATCTCGGGAGAGCAATGTGTGCTGTTTTGTTTTTAGCTCCCATATGTAAGTGAAATACACATATTTGTCCTTCTATGTCTGGCTTGTTTCACTTAACATAATGTCCTTCAGTTCCATTCATGTTTCTGCAAATGACAGGATTTCATTCTTTTTTAAATAACTGAATAGTATGGACACTTAGGTCGAGTCCATCTTTGCTATGTGAATAGTGCTGCAATAAATGTGCAGGTTCTTGATACTACATATCCTGATATATTTTCCTTTGGATAAATACCCAGCAGTGGGATTGCTGGATTGTACAGTTGTTCTAGTCTTCATTTTTTGAGAAATCTCCATACTGTTTTCCATAATGGCTGTACTAATTTACATTCCCACTAATAGTGTATAAGAGTTCCCTTTTCTCTGCATCCTCACCAGCATCTGTTACTTTTTGTCTTTTAATAATAGCCATTCTAACTGGGGTAAGATGATATCGCATCCTGGTTTTTATATGCATGTCCTTGACGATTAGTAATGTTGACCATTTTTTCATATACCTGTTGGCCATTTGCATGTCTTCTTTTAAGAAATGTGTATTCAGATCCTTTACTTTGTTTTCTTTTTAGCCCCCACGTGTGAGGGAGAACACACTTTTATTTTTTATTAAATCATAACTTTGTACATTGATGCATTTATGGGGATCAGGGTACTGCTTCGATATATACAATGTGAAATTCTTACATTGAACTAAGTAACACATCCATCTCAATTATACTCGTTTCTTAATAGTTTTGAAATGTACCATTGCATCATGCACATTAGGTGAGGTCCCCCCAAATACCCTTCCTCCTCCCCTCCCCTCACTCTCCTTTTAGAACACACGCTTTTTAATGGAATTGTTTGGTTTTCTTTTTTCTTTTTGCTGTTGAGTTGTTTGAATTCCTTGTATATTCTGGATGAATATACAAGGAATTGTTGTATATTCTTTGTTGAATGAATAATCTACAAATATTTTCTCCCATTCAACAGGTTGTCTCTTCACTATGTTAATTGCTTCTTTTGCTGTGTAGAAGATTTTTAGTATAATATAATCCCATTTGTCCATTTTTATTTTTGTTGCCTATGCTTTTGGTGTCTCAGCCATAAAGCCTTCGCCTGGACCAATATCCTGGAGTATTTTCCCTGTGTTTTCTTCTAGTAGTTTCTTCTAGTAGTGTTTGGGGTCTTCTGTTTAAGGCTGTAATCCATTTTGAGTTGCTTTTTGTATATGGTGATAGATAGGGGTCCCAGTTCATTCTGCTGCATATGGACATTCAGTTTTTCTAGCACTATTTATGTATGTATTTTATTTTTTGAAACAGAGTCTCACTATGTCACACTCGGTAGAGTGCCATGGTGTCACAGCTCACAGCAACCTTTAACTCTTGGGCTTAAGTGTTGTCTCTTGTCAGTGTCTCTTGTGAGAGGCTCTTAAGTGAGTCTCTTGCCTCAGCCTCCCAAGTAGTTGTGACTACAGGCGCCTGCCACAATGCCTGGCTATTTTTTTTTTTTTTTTTTTTTTTTTTTGCTTGTAGTTGTCATTGTTGTTTAGCAGGCCTGGTCTGGGTTGGAACCCCCAGTTCTGGTGTACGTGGCTGGCGCCCTAGCCACTGAGCTATAGGTGCCGAGCCTATTTCTTTATTTTTGAGACAGAATCTCACTCCATCACCCTGGGTAGAGTGATGTGTTGGCATCATAACTCACAGCAACCTCAGACTCTTGGGCTCAAGTGATCCTCTTGCCTGAGCCTCTTGAGCAGTTGGGACTACAGGTGCCCACCACAACACCCAGCTTATTTTTTCTATTTTTAGTAGAGATGGGGTCTCACTATTGCTCAGGCTGGCCTCGAACTCCTGAGCTCAAGCAATGCACCTGCTTGGCCTCCCGGAGTGCTAGGATTTCAGGTGTGAGCCACCACATCTGGCCCCAGCACCATGTATTGAAGAGGGTATCCTTTCCCTAGTGTATTTTTTTGCACCTTTGTTGAAAATCAGTTGGCTGTAAATATGCGGCTTTATTTTTAGGTCCTCTATTCTGTTCCATTGGTCTACGTGTGTGTGTTTATACCAGTACCATGGTGCTTGGGTTACTGTAGCCTTGCAATATATCTTGAAGTCAGGTTGTGTGATGCCTCCAGCTGTGTTCTTTTTGCTCAGGATTGCTTTGGCTTTTTATTTGTTTGTTTCCCTGTGAATTTTAGGATTTTTTTTTCTGTTTCTATGAAAATTGTCATTGGGATTTTGATTTGCACTGAATCCTTAGTTGGCTTTGGGCAGTGAAGTCATTTTAATAATACTGATTCTTCTGATCCATGAGCATGAGTTGTCTTTCCATTTGTGTGCTCTTCAATTTCTTTCACCAGTATGTTGTAATTTTCCCTGTAGAGGACTTTTGCCTCCACAGTTAAATTTATCCCTGTATATTTTATTTTTTGCACCTATTGTAAATGAGATTGCTTTCTTGATAAAATTTCTTCTTTTGAGCTTCATCCTTCATTCATCTGTTCCTTCCCTTTCCTCCCTCCCTTTCTCTCTTCCTTCCTTTCTTTGTCTTCGAGATTCTTTCCTTTAGCTTTCAAATATCTTTAGTAGAGGTCAAGCTACAGTTAGAATTAACATTCAGCATCTTTTAAATTTTTCTTAAAATTTTTATTATGGGCATTTTCAAGCATATGAAAATAGAAAAAATAGGATAATAAATGGCATGAATTCATTACCATCTTCAACAATTACCAACATGTGGAAAGTCTTGGTTTATCTATACCTTCTTCCTGCTCCTCACTCTCTGTTTCCGTGAAAGATTATTATGAAGCAAATGTTACGCATTATGTTATTTCATTCTAAAATTCAATTAACATCTTTATTAGTTGATTTAATTAAAAAATTTACTGAATATTTAATTATTTAATTTTAATTATCAACTTTATTAGTTGATTTAATTACAAAAATTTACTGAGGCCGGGTGTGGTGGCTCACGCCTGTAGTCCCAGCGCTGTGGGAGGCCGAGGTGGGTGCATTGCCTGAGCTCAGAGGTTCGAGACCAGTATGAACAGCAGTGAGCCAGAGTAAGACCCCGTCTCTACTAACATCAAGAACATCGCCAGAGAAAGACAAAAAAGAGTACTTCAAACGAAGAAGAATGAACAAGGAAGTTGAAATTAAAAATAAAAAAAATAAAAAAAAATTTACTGAATATAACCTGAATATCTTTCAGGTTATATGCTACATTCTGTTACATTCTTTTTTAATTTTATTTATTTATTTTTTTATTTTTTTGCAGTTTTTGGCCATGGCAGGGTGTGAACCCACCACCTCCAGTATATGGGGCCAGCGCCCCACTCCTTGAGCCAAAGGGACCACCCTACATTCTGTTACATTCTTATTCATCTTTCAAAGCTCATCTCAAATGTCACCTCTTCCTAGAAGCCTTCCCTGGTATTTCCTTTCCCCAAGGGAATTTAATGACTCCATTTTCAGGGTTCTGATTGTAGACCCCTTACACAGCATTCCCTGTTTTTTAGTAATTGATTTTTTTTTTAATGTGTGGAGAAAGTACAATGTAATATTTAAGAGGTTTGGAATCAAATAGACTTGGATTAAAACTCTGGATTCATTTATTTTCTGAATTTAATTTTTCTGAACCTCAGTGTTCTTGTCAGTAAAATGGGGATACAACATGCACCTCATATTGTGAGAAATGGATGAGTTATGAATCCAAAGCACTGTGCACAGAGCCTGGCACATGGTAAACATTCCTTCAAGAAATTACATGTTTCTATCACCACACTGAGCTGGGGGCAGGCCATGTGTGTCCTGGCACCTGAGGAGCCTCTGTCAAAGAGTTTTGGTAGGGGCGGCCTCCAATGAGCCAGAAGATGTGCAGACTGGGCCCTAATGCTAGGGGCTCTGGTTTAACTTTTGGACTATTTTAAGGGAACTAGTCAAAATTTGGAAAGGGGATTTAATTTTGCCTTTTAATGCCCACTTATTTTGTCTACTTCTAAATTACAGCTTTGGTTTCTTTTCCCCTACAACTAAGCATTCTTTATTATAGAATCTCTGGAGAATAGAAAGAGAAGAGAAAAATAAATTACAAACTCAGCCCAGGTCACCAATTAATGTCTTAGTGTATTACCTTCTTTTTCTTTATCTTTTTTTTTCTAAAAGGTTTTTTCCATCTGTGGAATTATAATTGCATTTTGTTTAATTTTTGCATCGAGATCCAGCCTTGAAAGTCATCTTCATTTTGAAGGTTGAAGTTTGACCTTTCAGACAAAAGCTCTAAGTGTGAAAGGGTCAGATGGTTTGGATGTGACCTCTTGACTAAGGAAGAAGTGGCCAACATGTGGCTGGCAGAACATGCCTGTGACACCTCTCACTGCCCTGCTGGGGCTTCTGTTTTGAAAAAGGATTGAGTCAGAACTGAGCAGTATGGCTTGAACACTCGACTCCCTGTTTATATCTGGGCTCTTCCACTTCTTCCCAGGTGCATTATCCTCCGACCAATCTGGTGGAGTGTTACTGGGCAGGAGAGGCTCAGAGAAGGAAAAAGACTTATTCAGGTCACCCAGCTAGGGATGCATGAGGGTCTTAACCCCCAAGTCACCTTCCTGGCCTCAGAGTTCATTCACCCCTCCTCTGCTCTTTGCCTTGCTCTACCTCCCTTTGCAAGTACAAAGCTCCTACTTGCATACCTCTAGCAATGGTGAGCTCACCACCTTTTGGAGTCATCTCTGCCATCATGAGACAGCTCCGTGAGGCAGCTCTTTTTTTCACTGAACCAAATCCAGTCTCCCTGTGACTCTTCTCATCATCTTCAGCCTTGTGCTTTGAGAGCACAGAACACAATTTTTCTCTCTGATCTGGGACAGCCCTACAGATATCTGGAGACAGAGACCCCAGAGGCTGCTCCTTTTCAGGCTGGAAATCTTGGCTCCTCCAAATATTTAACAGACCAATGAAAAAATTAATAATAAGGGAAGAAAACAGTTTGAGTTAGGATGAAATAAAATCAGTTCCATGGGCGGTGCCCGTAGCTCAGTGGGTAGGGTGCTGGTCACATAAACTGAGGCTGATGGGTTCGAACCCAGCCCGGGCCAGTTAAACCAACAACAACAACAACAACGAATAGCCAGGCTTTGTGGCAGATGCCTATAGTCCCAGCTACTTGAGAGGCTGAGGCAAGAGAATTGCTTAAGCCTGAGGTTGCTGTGAGCTGAGACACCACAGCACTCTACTCACAGCTTGAGACTCTGTCTTAAAAAAAAAAGAAAACTCAGTTCCATGACTCCACGTGGCCTGAAATGTGAGGCACGGCTGATGCTTAGTCTTATAGGTCATGTAAAACTCCTTGTGTGTCATCTCTTTATTTGCCCTTGGTTCAGACAGATACACACTCCCCATTGCACAGGGCAGATCCTCGCCCAGCTTCTCATCCTACCCATTCCCGCCTGAGGCCTCAGTCACCATCCATAAGCTGTTGAATTCTAAGCCTCTATTTCCAGCTCAGGTGGAAGCACCAAGCTGTGTCCTGAGATCTCCTCCAGGCTGCAGACTCAGCCGGTCTGCATGGGACTCCTCATCACTGGCTTGCTTCTCCTGGTTTGTCTCGCCCTGTAACAGTGAGTTCCCTTTACCAGGGTTGTGGAGCTAAGATGCTGGGAACAGTGCTTAGCACAGAACAGGCACTTAGGGAAGGTTTGTTAAAGGAAGAATACATGACCTCTCTTCACCCCCTCGCCTGCTGCTCTTCTAGTTTCCTCTAGTTTTAAAATAGCACCAGGCCGGGCATAGTGGCTCACATCTGTAATCCTATCACTCTGGGAGGCTGAGGCTGGTGGATTGCCTGAGCTCAGGAGTTTGAGGCCAGCCTGAGCAACGGTGAGACCCCATCACTACTGAAAATAGAAAAACTGGCTGGGCATGGTGGTGCATGCCTGTAGTCCCAGCTACTGGGGAAGCTGAGGCTAGAGGATGGCTCATACCCAGGAATTTAAGATTGCTATGAGCTATGACTCCATGGCACTCTGCCCAGGGTGACAGAGTGAGGCTCTGTCTCAAAAAAATAAAAATAGGCTAGGCGCCTGTGGCTCAAGCGGCTAAGGCGCCAGCCACAGACACCTGAGCTGGCAGGTTCAAATGCAGCCCAGGCCCGCCAAACAACAATGACGGCTGCAACCAAAAAAAAAAAAAAAAAAAAAATAGCTGTGCGTTGTGGCAGGTGCCTGTAATCCCAGCTACTTGGGAGGCAGAGGCAGGAGAATCTCTTGAGCCCAGGCGTTGGAGGTTGCTGTGAGCTGTGATGCTATGGCACTCTACCCAGGGTGACAGGTTGAGGCTTTGTCTCAAAAATAAATAAATAAATAAATAAATAAAAATAAACTAAAAAATAGCATCAAGTGTTGTCTGAGTCAGAGGACTAGGTGGCGCCTTGACTCGGCTCTTCCTAATCCCTCACTTCCACATCGGTGTGGTGGCCTTATCCTGCCTGCTGTACCCCGTAAACTGCTCTTCCATCCTTGAGTTCTCTCCTGCACTGTTGTAACCCCGGATGCCACCATCCTCCTCCTAGATCCCGCCCACAGTGTACCGCTGCCCACTGCCTGCCCAGCCCATTCTTCAAGCTGTGGTTGGAGAGAGCTTGCTGAAGCAAGACTGCCCAGGTCACATCCTTGCCCCAAACCCTATGACAGGTCTGCGTTACCCCTTTCCTGACCATCCCCTGTTCTGCTCCTCCCACACTCTCCAACCCCCATCACTGCAGACTCCCTTTCCTTAGGTCCCTGGGGAGAGAGGACCCAGCTGCACCAACACGCCCCAGAGGTAAACCTCCTGCCTGGGTCTCGGCGTCACCTCCACATTCTCATACCCATCTCCAAGCCAGATGCCTGTGTTCTGCCCGCCTGCTACTGTGCTCTTCCGCCTGTCAGTCTGCTCTAGCTGAGCAAGCCCAAACCTCAGGCCGTCCTTGGCTTCTCTCTCTCACATTCCAAATCATGTTGGCCTTACTCTCAGAATATATCTGGACTCAGACTGGATCCCCAGCTCCCTGAGCCCAGCGGCTGCCCCTCCTTGGAGTGCTGCAAGGGGGCTCTTCTTGTCCCCACAGTCTCTTATGCACATGGCACTCTGGTCATGTCTCATGTTCTAAAAACCCTCCACTAGCTTCCCAGTCTCAGCTGGAGGTAGTCCTTATAAGGTCACCCACAAGGCACCCAATGAGAGGCCTCTCCCTGTGTCCAACCTGCTCCCCATCCCTTCCCTCAGCCACAGTGACACCCTCCATGCACCTGCTGCTCTCCTTGTCTGGAGTCCTCTCCCGTCTGCCACTGAACACCTTGCTGCCTCACTCCAGCTCTCTGCTCAAATGCACCTTCCTTGATGCATCTATATAAAATAGCACTCCCCCTCCATGTGGCAGCCCCTGTTTTCCTGATCCTGTCTGGACTGTTCCATGTTGCTATCTGGCCCATCTGTCTGTCCTGGCTGACATTTCCCAGGGTGTCAGCTTCCTGAGGGCAGGGACGTCATTTTGTTCATTGTTGCTTCCTTGCATCTTGAACAGTATCTGGTCTGTAGGAGGCTTTCAATAAATATTTGTTGATGAATGAATGAATCTTAGACTTAATACTACCTATTCCTGATTCCCTAAACTAGATGGCATCCTCATTCATATACTCTTAGTGCCCATACATTCCCTTTGAAATATTTAACTCAGCTTTAATTATACAAATGTATAATGTAAGCGCCACCTTGTTCGCTAGAGGTTCAGCATCTCTAATCCAAAAATTCAAAATCTTGGCGGCGCCGATAGCTCAGTGGGTAGCGTGCTGGCCACATACACCGAGGCTGGCAGGTTCCAAACCAGCCCAGGCCAGCTAAAACAACAATGAAAACTGCAACAAAAACAACAAAAAATAGCTGGGCGTTGTGGCAGGCGCCTGTAGTCCCAGCTACTTGGGAGGCTGAGGCAAGAGAATTGCTTGAGCCCAGGAGTTTCAGGTTGCTGCTAGCTGTGATGCCATAGCACTCCACCCACAGCTACAGCTTGAGACTCGGTCTCAAACAAAACAAAAAAAAAATTCAAAATCTGAAATGCTTCAAAATCTACTGCACTGTGGTACTGACACGATGCCTCAAGTGGAAAATGCCATACCTGACTTCATGTGATAGACATTAGGCCAAACTTTGTTTTGTGCACAATAATTTTGTATAAAATTACTTTCAGCCTATGAGTATATGAAACATAAATGAATTTCATGCTTAAGGCTGGTGCAGTGGCTCATGCCTGGAATCCCAGCACTCTGGGAGGCCGAGGTGGGATGACTGCTAGAGTCTAGGAGTTTGAGACCAGCTTAGGCAACATAGGGAGACTTTGTCTCTACAAAAGATAAAAATATTAGCCAAGTATGGTGGCACATACCTGAGGTTCTGAGGCTGAGGTGGGAGGAGTGCTTGAGCCCAGGAGTTCAAGGTTATAACCAGCTATGACAGGGCCACTGAACTGTAGCCTGGGTGACAAAGTAAGATCCTGCCCCCTAAAAAAAATTATGCTTAGATGCGGATCCCATCTCTAAGATATCCTATGTATATGCAAATATTTTTTTAAACCCCCAAATCTGAAATCTGAAACACTTCTTGTCCGAAGCATTTCAAATAAGGGATATTCAACCTGTGCTGTATTTCCAGTCTTACAGTAGACACTGTGAGTGAAAGGAAGCCCAAGTGTTATTTGGGAAACTAATCAATAGTAAGTGCTTAATAGAAGGACTGAGCTTTGGGCTGGACATCGGGAGTCCTGAAGTTTAATCCTCTCTCTCCTCCTAACTTGCTGTGCGATCTTCACATGGTGACTGTCCCTTTCTTTCTGTCCCCAGTGGAAAAATAAGGAACAAGACCACACCACTCAGGGTGAACTTTTGGGCCTACAGAGACTGTGATTCTAGAAGCCAGTACATGCAGCTTGGTTCTACTGCTGGCCTGGAGCTCTGGATAGGGGAGGAGAGTTGTGCTAGAACCACAGGGCAATGATTTGGCTTTGGGACCTTGCTGGCAGGCTGGGCTCTTGGCACAAGGCCAGCCCTTTAGTTTCTTGGCTGGACTAGTGGGCAGCAGGAGGGTTTGATTGATCTTTCCCCACTGGGGGATCCTGGCCATAAATCTCCCCAACCCAGTGGGGTTTCCAAGGACCCAGGTGTTACAGCCATTGCATTCCTGGGCTTGGCTCGCTCTGGGTTGTTGCTGTCAGCCCCTTCCAGCTTCCAGGCACTGAAGTCCTCTGGGGGAGAAGCACTGGTTCAGTCTGATCATAGCTCCAACTCTGAGTCCCAGAAGGCGTCTGTCCAGAAAGTCACCAGTCTTTCTCCAGGTCTCTTTGAGTTTCCGTGACATTGCTTTGAACAGACCTGCCCTCAACACCTGGTGAGTCAGGATTTCTTAAGCCCTTTTGAGCCATGGAAACCTTGAGTGATCTGGTAAAGTCTATGGACCTTTGTCACAATAATGTTTTTTTTTGTTGCAGCCATCATTGTTGTTTGATGGGCCGGGGCTGGATTCGAACCTGCCAGCTCAGGTGTATGTGGCTGGCGCCTTAGCCTTTTGAGCCACAGGCATCGAGCCTCACAGTAATGTTTTTAAGTGCATAAAATAAAAGGCATAGCTTTACAAAGGAAATCAATTATACTGAAATGTAGTTATAAAAAATATATATATATTTTTTATATACATATATTTTATACCTCAGGCTGTTGCCCTGGGTAGAGTGCCGTGGCGTCACAGCTCACAGTAACCTCTCCTGCCTCTGCCTCCCAAGTAGCTGGGGTTATAGGCATCTGCCACAATGCTGGCTGTTATTTGGCAGGCCCGGGCTGGATTCATACCCGCCAGCTCAGGTGTATGTGGCTGGCGCCTTAGCCACTTGAACCACAGGCGCCGAGCCTATAAAAATATTTTTAAAATATACATTTATAATATAGAAATTGATATGTATCCTTTTTTGTTTTTTCAGAGACAAGGTCTCAGAGCTCTATCATCCTCAGTAGAGTGCTGTAACGTCACAGCTCACAGCAACCTCCAGCTCTTGGGCTTAAGCGATTCTCTTGCCTCAGCCTCCTGAGCAGCTGGGACTATAGGTGCCCATCACCAGGCCCGGCTGTTTTTTTTGTTGCAGTTTGGTCAGTCTGGTTTCAAACACTCCACCCTCAGTATATGGGGCCGGCGCCTTACTCACTGAGCCACAGGCGCCGCGCAATTGATGTGTATCTTTATAATGTGTTCAAAGACAAGATCTTGTGGAAGGTCCAATGCCTATCGTACTTCCATAGGGGTGAGCACAAATGATATACCCAGATACCTGCAACATTTATACGGTGATGTGAAAATATCACAGAAGTACTATGGGTTGTTGCCTTCTTTCCTAACGGAAGAAAATGGTAAATTTTAGTTAGAGGTTAGTGAAATTGTTGAGCATGCCATACGCATTGCTAAGCATGCCAATGACTATTGACACGTCAATTTCCACCTTCCTTGGCTCCAAACCATCCCTGGAGGCGGGGTGGAAAGAAGGCTAGAAGGAGGGGAACTTGAAGGATCTGCTGCCGCAAACTGGTTCACTGCCCTCCCCCACCGGTCTGGGACTGGACCTCGACACTGCCACCTGATGGCAACAACTGGGATGGACTGGCAGACAAGATGGGGGTGGGGAGGAGACTCCTGGCAACTGTCCAGGCCCACTTTGGCTTTTCTGAAGTACCACGCAAGGGATGGAAGGATTTAGTAGATGGAGGGCTTCCCTAAGGGGCCTGATGATTCTGGGTGGCAGAGATGGGCTGGGAACAGGAAGGAGAAACTGAGTGTTGATGGAACAGCTGCTCAGGACACAAGGGCCAGCCCTGTGGGGCTGCTGAGACCTGAGTCCAGCCCTGGGCCCAAGCCAGACCAGCAGGGGGTCCACCTTGTTACCATAGGGACTAGGGTTGTGTCCATACAGCTGGGGAGATGACCTGCTGCCCTTGTGAAGACCTCCATGGAGCAGGGACCAGCCTCAAAGTCAACTGT
Organism: Nycticebus coucang; assembly: GCF_027406575.1. NCBI lineage: Eukaryota > Metazoa > Chordata > Mammalia > Primates > Lorisidae > Nycticebus > Nycticebus coucang. Next base: position 43,451,336 of record NC_069801.1, on the reverse strand, counting down.
CCACCCCCCTTTTCTGGAACAACTTGTTTTGCTCTAAAAAGCTTGGGACTTTGACCCGAGAGATGTGTTTTCCTCCTGTTTGTCACCTGATGTCCTTCCTGCTCACTCCCCTCCCCCACCACTCACAAAGGAGTGCAGTGGGGGATGCTTGGGTGATGGAGGCAGAGGCTGGGACTTGGGGGCTGAGGGCAGGTGCTAGGCTGCTTCAGGGGGTCCCTGGCTGGGGGCGGATCACAGAAGTGATTCCCTCCATGTCTTCCTTGGCCCCTGGGAAACCCCCACTTTTCTGTGGTTTCTTCCTCCTGCTCCATCCCTCCTCTTCTTCTGGAAGATCTTTATGTGTTGGGACTATGTTGAGACATCACTCCCTTTCTTTCTTTGCTGTCCTTTCAACACACACACACACGTGTTCTGGGGAGACCAGGTCTCTCCATGCCTGCGTTACCATTGCTGCATCACGCACAGACAGCTCCCAGATCTGGTTCTGCTCCAGGATTCTACAGGCTTCTAGAGGCCGCCCTCTGGCCTTTCTGAGGGACTACATCCACCCAGTGGCCCAAGTCAGAGGCTGGGTGTCCCCTACACACATCCCTGTGCACCCATTCCCAAGAACTCATTGTGTTCTAGCAACTGTGCCCTCAGCAGGGCTCAGAGCCATCCCCTCTGCCACTCTTTGATGCAGGCCCCACCACAGATGCCCGGGCCACTGCAGCAGCCTCCCTGCTCTCCCTTTCTCCAGTCTTTGCACGCCATTTTTACTCTCCACAGTGCATTAAGAGGAGTTTTCTCAAATGCAAAACTGACTTAAAACTCTTGGAGGAGGCATCAGTGGTTAATTGTTAAATTCAGCCCCATTCTTTTCATTCCAGTCAGTGATTCCCTGGCTGTTCATTAACACACACAGTGCCTACTCTAGGCAGTGCTAGAAGATTCTGAGAACCCCAAAGTTGGGGCGGGGAGGTAGAACAGAATATGCATGGATGGGAAGCATCACTCAACTCTAAGCAAAGTTCCCCTAGATCACCTCGAGACATCCCATCTTTGGATGGCCATGGGTCCCACCACACATGCATATGAACACACATGCGTGTGCCCAAGAAGTAGGCATCAGGCATGATGTCTGTATACGCCCACTGGCAGAACCACCCTGACATATAAAGGGCAGCCCAGAGGCCCTGTGAACAACAGTTTGGTGGCTTTGGGGCAGGAAAGATATGGAGGGCCTTCTGATCATGCCCTGGCTTCTGGGGACTGTCCATCCTCGAGACTTTGGTCCTGGCCTGCTGGCTCCTTTTTTACAGAGTCAGCATCTCAGCTTCCTGTATTCCTGGTGAGGTAGGGGCAAGGAGACCCAGCAGGACCTTTGGTCTGGGGCCTTTATAGTACTTGGGTTGTTCTCAGACCCTAAGCTGCAGTGTCAGATGAATACCATGTGATCCTGGGGGGACTTTTGCCTCTTCTGAGGAGTCTGACTCCAGGGCCTCCTTGTTCCAGGTGAACCTACTTCAAGGCTGGTCTGGCCATCAGGGCCAACTGCCCAGGGATTCTAGGACCCAAATTGGACCTTGCCACATGGAGTGTCCTCCCTTTATCCCTGATGAGCTGTATTCACATCACAGTGATGCCTCCTTTCTCTCCCCTGTGATGGGCAGGGATGGCCCTGAGGATAGTTGCTGAGGCCTTACCAGGCCCAGATCTTATCAAGGGAAGCCCTGCCTGGTTTCTAGACAGCATGTCTGGGGCCAAGAGGAAGAGTTTGGACTGGGTCAGGGCAGCTGGGCAGGGTCAGGGCTTGGTCCTAGGCTGGGAAGGCTTGGAGACCTTCAGGCCCCTTGTGGAGATCTGAGTGAAAGGGAGTGGATTTAGGAAGCTACTGAGTTGGAGAGGAGGTGGACACAGAAACTGCACTGTGTCCTGAGTCTGGCTTGGTGTGGCAGGGACAGGTGTGGGCAGAACAGGAAATAGGCCAGGCTCTGGAGGCTGAGCCTTCTGGGTTTTCCCCAGGCTCCACAGCCAGCCAGCAAATTTCTTAATCCCACTACCAGCCTTCCAAGAAGCCCCGCCCACTGGTCTGTCAAGGCAGGTGTGACAACAGTGTCTTTCCTTTCCCTAGAGCCCAACCCTATTGCCAGGGAGGGGGAGCTCAGAGCTCAGAGGTGGAGACTGGAACTCTCCCCACATCTGTCATGGTCCTAAGGCCCGCCTTTCTAGCTGGCCCCTGGAAGATGCCCGCCAAGCAGGCTGGGCGCAGGCCAGGGAAGGCCAGGCTTGGCAGCTCATTACCATGGGAGGGAGGGCAGTTTCCCTCCACCGCCCATCGTCCCTTCTCCCCTTGCCTTCTTCCTTCCTAGCTCCTTTCCTCCAGGACCAGACGGAGTCCAGGTTGATCTCAGACCAACACTAACAGACTCCACAGTGGCAGGAAGGAAGCTGCCTGAAGCCATGTCAGCTCTCAACCTGGTCATTCTGGGCCTGCTGGTGGCAGCGCCACACGCCGACTGTCAACAAGGTAGTGTAGGACTGGGCCAGCCTACAGTGGCTGCAAAGAGGAGAGGGCCGGGCTGGGTGCTGGTGACCTGGGTGCTGATGGGGTAGTATTCCTATAGTTTCAGGGGGAGCAGGGACTGGGCTAGCTGGAGGATCTTCCTAAGTCAGAGACCTCTGAGCCTCTGTCTGTGACTTGATTTCCACCAGTGAGAAGTGGGGCAGCAGGGAAGTGTTTGGTTCAGGATATGGGGGAGAAGCAGGAGTTGGGCCCAACCCCCAAGAGCAGGCATTACCCTAGAGATGGCTAGTTCTGAGTGCAGAGGCTAGGGGCTACAAGAGAGTGGGAGGGGTCCCAAGCCACCCCTTGGAGGCAGGCTTGCTCCAAGGAGGGGCGGTGCTGTTAGGGGATTGCTCCTGGCCTCTCTAAGTCCTTATTGTCTCAGCTTCCTGGGCTTGGGTAGTAGGGGTGCCCCAGGGTGGTCCTCCTACATACCTGAGCTCTTCCTCCAACTCTGCCTGTCTTGCTGTGTGGTCTTGAGTAAATCACAGCCCCTCTCTGAGACTCAGTTTTCTTACCCCTAAAATAAAAAGTGAGCCACACCCTGCCCACTTCCTGGGCTGCTGCCAGGTCAGGGACGTGGAAGGGCTTTGCACCAGGTGAGGCACCACACCCTCAGATCTGGCACCTGCAGCCAAAGTCGAGTGACTGCAGGTGGGACTTAGATTGGGGGAATTGGCAAAAATGCTTGCAGAGTCTCCCATTCTCTGAGTTCTCATATATGTCTGCTTCTGAAGCCCTCTGGGAACTGAAGACCAGAGAGGTTGAGTAACTTACATGGTTTACACAGCAGGGCAAGAAAGGACAAGCCTCAGACCATCTTTCTCCTGCCAAAGGCTCTGCTCCTTGCTCTATGTGCTAACCCCAGAGTTGCATGGGAGGAGGAGCAGAGAAATGTGGTCCCTGGTGTGACAGGTGACAGGAGGGAAGCAGCTGCAGGAGGGTCTGGAGCAAGCAGGGAGAAGGCCTTCCAGGGATAGAGCCCTAACTCCCAATGCTTTAGCAACCACTGACCCGAACAACCAGTGAGCCTGAATCATTGTTTCTCTGGGGTAAATAATGAATCCAAAACATTGCTTTTTGGCAGGTGTGGAACTCAGGGTAACCACACTGTATATCTTCTGCTTCCCCTGGAAATAAGCAAGGTCTGACCCAGCCAGAGGCCAGAGTTCCTAGACTCTTCCCTTCTTCTCAATACCTGCCAGGCTCAGAAAAAAGGCCAGGCTTTTACTACAGCAAGAGAGCTTTAGGGTAGACTCAAGGTAGAACTTTTGAGTGGGAGAGAGGCAGTATAAAGTTTTTGGATGCCTAGCCTTGGCCCCTAAACATATAGGATGTCTCTAGAGATGTAGGTGTTTTGGCCTAGAGGCAGGATCCCTCAGAAGCCTCTGTAGTCCTATGTCCCCTCCTGGGACCTCAACCAGCTGAGGGTATTTCCTCTGCAGGACTGAGCTCTCTTAGGTTTGTGGATCACAGTGAGGCCTGGGAGAGAGCCCTTGGGGTTGCTGGCGTGGAAATTTCTAGGAAATCTTGAGTGTCTGAGTTGGTGTCAGGGTCAAAAAGCAGAGGAGAGTGACTGGTTTCTCACTCTAGCCCCTGGGGTACCCAGCTGGAGTAGTCATAGATACTTGGTTTTTGAAACTTTCTTCCTACCTCCCAAGACTCAGAGGAAGGCTCGCTCCTCTGGTCTGTCTCTCTAGAGATATTCTGGCCCACTCTTCTCCCTTGGCAGCTGGGACATCCCTACCTGAGCAACCCTGTGCCCCACACTCTCACACCTTTCCCAGCACCAGTGAAACCTCTTGTTACAGAACAGGATCTTCCAGATGCCAGCCCAGTTTAGTCAGCTCTGGGCCCTCCTTGGCCTTCTGGGAGCCACTCCCAGCTAGCTTGGCCTAAGCTGGCTGTCTAGGGGGCTGCCCTTTGGTCCCTGGGGCCCAGACACATGCAGGCCCAGCATGTGACCACCAGGGAGAAGGGAAGAGGCTCTGGGCTACCTGGATCTCAGACACAGTACTCTGAGGCCTGTCCCCTTGGCTAATCATTCCTCCCACCACCTCCTGTCTTCTCCCTGAGTCTCTGTCCTTTCTCAAACTCCATCCTTTCCTTAAGCTCAGTGGGGGTCAGTGGGCCGACATTCCCTACCACCTAGAATGTTTCCTGTGATCCTGGCCACTGCTTATGGTCTCTAATACAGGCTCCAGCCCTTGGGGCATGAGGCCCCTCCATCTCCAGCCTGCTACAACCCCCACCTCTTTTCAGGCCTGGGGAAACTTCAGCCTTGGATGCAGGGCCTCATCGCTGTAGCGGTGTTTCTGGTCCTCGTTGCAATCGCCTTTGCTGTAAACCGCTTCTGGTGCAAGGAAGAGCCGTGAGTGCTGCCCCAGGGCCCCGGGGCTGGGCTGCCGGAGCAGGCAGGGAGGGCCCCAGGACCACTGCTCTTGTTGCAGGAGCTGTAAGAAGGGCCTGGATCTGGTACTCTCACTGTGTAGAAGGGACTGAGTTCAAAGTCAGACAGTGAGTTGGTGAACTACGGCTCAGGCAGGCTAGCTCCCAGACCTGGGCTGTTGGCCTGACAGCTCTGGCGCCTGCTCCCTGTGGGTGCTGGGGAAGGGACTTCTCTCCCTGGTGTCTCACTGTTTCTATCTGCAGAATCAGGATGCTGCCTGGCCTGTGAGGGGCTGTGAGGACCTCTGGAAAGGCAGGCCTCATCTTTCTTCAGGGCCAGTGGTGGTAGAGAGGGGACATAGGACAGAGGAGACTCCTGACCTTGTGGGCCCAGATTGAATAAGCAATCACAAGTTCAAGTGCTGCTGCCACCGGGGAGTGCAGAGAGCAGGGCAGTGCCTGGCCCATGGTAGGTGGTCAGTCAGAGGCACCTCCATTGTATGTGGATCTGGAAACCTAGAGAACAAGGGGTCAGTTGTGGGATTCAGTGGCCTGGGAACTACTGCAGCTGAGGGGAGAGCGTACTCCAGGCCTGAGCCAGAACCAGGGCACCAGGGCTGCTGGGTGAAGATACACAAAGGTCAAGAGTGGCTGGGCTGAACTCTAGGCCAGGGCCTGGGGCAAGGCTATCTCTGTCCCCAGGGGTGTCATTTCCTAGTCCCCACAAAGGTGGCCTGGTGGCCTGGGTGCCAGCAACAGCTGTTTGCAGGCTGTCAAGGAAACCCGAGCAGCTCAGTTGGGTGTAGAAAGAGACGGAGAGGCCCGAGATGAGGCTGCAAGGCAGGCAGGACCTGGACCAAGCAGGCCTTTGTGTGCCAATGACCTGAATTTTGGGCTTTACCTTAGTGCAATGGGAGTCCAATGACAAGTCTGCCTCAGCAATCACTCTGGCTGCCTAAAGGCAGGTGCATAGCTGAGGGAGGTGGGGCCAGTCTGCAGGCCTGCGGACGGTGAGGGGGAGGCATAAGGTTGGAGGGAGTCTGGGTCTGGCCACAGGGGCCCGGGTCTGTGAGATGTCTAGGAGGGGCCCTGGGAGCTGGTGGATGGAGATAGGGAGCAGACATGAGGGGAGGAGGGCGGGGCTGATGTTGGGGTTTCTGACTGGGAACTACTAACCGAGGCACAAAGCACAGAAGATGAGGGGATCTGGGCAACTGCTGAGTTTAATTTGGGACACAGAAAGTCTGAGGTGCCTGTGAGATGTCTGAGCGAAGATGAGCAGGTGTAAGATTCCTGTGACCCCGTGGGAGCAGCTTCCAGGGGCCTGACCCCCACAGGGCATCTAAACTTGAGTAAGGCAGGGGCTTTTGTCAGATGCATCTTGGCTGTGCTTTCTCCACAGCCCCAGCTCTGCCTTCAGCAGCCACTGATTGCACCTGCCTAGGGACATCGTTCCTGCTGGGGCTGCTCTGGGGCTGAGCCAAGGGGGGCTTGGAGGGGGTATGGAGAGGGGCCATACATGCCTGAGAAGCCTTTTGCAAATTCCTGGTTTCCCACTGAGGAGCCCAGAGAAGGGTGTGAGGCCCCTTGTCCAGTACCTGCTAGACGAGGGTGCTTCTGTGAAGGGGCTGCCCATTGGGCTTGTGAGAAACAGGACCCAGGAAAAGCTGTGTTTGGATGGGGCCCCCCACTGATGCACCCACTGATGAGCCCTGTCCTCAGGGATCCCACGCACACCGTCATGACTGTTGGAAACAAGGCTGATGGGGTCATGATGGGGATGGATGGAAGGTACTCCTCCATGGCGGCCAGCTTGAGGTAAGGTGGCACACAGGGCTGCCCTGATGGGGGAAGGGAGAGAGTCTTGGGGCCCCGTGTTTTTGAGAGGTTGAGGAGGGGTGAGGAAGGGCCGGTGAGGGGTTGGGGGATCTGTGAGCATTGCAGGTCTCTGTGGGGAGATGCAGCCTCAGTCTGGGGTGGGGCTCAGTTAGGGGATGGGAAGGTTCAGCAGGTGGATTGGGGGTCACAGGGCAGTGGGCAGTGTGGAGAAAGTGGCTCAAAGGAGAAGGGGCTTGAGTGAAGGATGAACGAATGGGGGGCTCAATGTGAGGGAGGGCCCAGAAGGGGATGGTGCTCAGGGGGATGGGCACCGTGGGGGAGGGTTGCTCAGTGGGACCCAGTGGAGGAGGGAAGTGGTGTCCAGGGGTGCTGAGCGGCTTCCTATCTCAGGTGCACAAGCCCAGATGGGGTGGGGGAACCTCTTTCTGGAAGTCAAATGTTTATTTTGGAAGATATCGTGCTGGATGGGCAGGAAGAAGGGGATGGGGTGGGAGGTGTGATGATACACTTGGACCATCTGCTTTCAGGTCCAGTGAGCATGAAAATGCCTATGAAAATGTTCCTGAGGAGGAGGGCAGGGTCCGCAGCACCCCGATGTAAGCCTGATTCCCTGTGGTCCCTGCCCAGAGGCTTCCAGGTGCCTGTGATGGATGCCCAGAGTCACCACCCAAGCCTCTCCGTGCAGGAATCTACAATAATTGGCCAACTCCCTCCAACCCCACACCCCCTACCACTCTCTCTATGAATTACAGCCAGTCAAAGTTGGAGCTCAGGCTATGTCCAGGCTGGGTCTTGGCTGTGGCCCTGAGCTCTCCCACCCAGTTCTGAACAGCCTTCTGAAGAGGACAGTCAGCTCAGCACCTCCCCTCCCATCTTTCATCTCTGTCCCCGTAACTGTGGAAATGGCCCTTATTTCTATGAAATAAAGACTTTTTGTATTTCTGGGGCTGAGGCTCAGCAACAGCCCCTCAGCGAGGACCAATCTTGCTTTCTGAATTGTGACCATCACCTTCTGAAGTCACTGTCACAGTGGCTTTGGAGGATTTCCCAGGAAGCCCCTGCACCCACAGGGCAGCTGAAGCTGAGGGGGACGAGGCTGGGCGAGTCTGAGGTTCTGTGTCCTCAGAGGGGGTAAGGGAGAGTCTGTGTTTCTTCTGGTGTCTGAGTGTGAAGCTCCCCAGAATGAATGTCTGATGAGATTCCTCGCATGGAAGAGCTCGGGAGGCAGTGAGCCAGGGGCAGGAGCTTGTCCCTGCCAGTGCGATGGTCCTTGGCCCCTCAGGCTAAACCCTCCCTTTGACCAGGGCAGTCAGGCGAGGCTTGCTAGGGTAGGGAAGAGCCTGGTATGAGCCAGGTGCCCTTAGTGCTGGTCAGTTTCAACATGTAGTCCAGGTTCTCTTTCGTGTATGTATGGAAGGAAGAGGGTATTAGGGGTCCACAGGCCAAGAGCTCACCCACTCTACCTTTAGTCCAAGCAGAGCCCCTCTGCAAGCCCTCATCCCCCAACCCAACACCTGAGATTCTGAGCCCTTCGTCATGCAGCACCGCTACCCCTGCCTCTGTGCTGGAGGCATTGTGGTGCTCATTCAGCTCTCGTAGATCTTATGGACCTAGCGCTATCCCCCTCCAGCCCCTGGGCTTTGGCATAGGAAGGGCCAGACTTTTGAGTTGAGACTCAGGAAGCCCAGATTTGAGCCCTGGGTCCCCTGCCAACTTGCTGTGTGACTTTGGGAGAGTTGTTGTCCTCTCTGAGCTCAGCCTCTTCCCTGTAGAGGTTGGTCAGTCTTACCACTGTGCTGGAGTAGAATCCAGTCCCTGCCAAAGTCCCTGACCCCCGATCCTGGAGGGAGGGTAGGAATGGGGGTCAGAAACTGGGTCCTAGAAGGAATCAAGCAGGAGGTGAAGGAGAGAGCAGGTATGACTTGCTGGCTCACCCTGGAGGCCACTCACCTCTGACTGTTGGTCTTCTGGGAATGGCTTCTGCCTCTCTCTGCCTGGGGTGATAACCGGAGAGACTCACCCAGGAGCGTGCCCAGACCCAGAGGAGTGGGGCTAGAGAGCAAGAGGTGGTCCATCTTCCTCTGCTGCTTGTCTCAGCTCCCCACAGTCCCTGAGCTGAGTCACCACCATGGCCATTCTTTTGCTGTTCCAAGGCTTCACCCCAATACTCCTGGGGAAAGTCCATCTTAAATCAGAATTATCCTTTTTGACTCACTGGGGCTGAGGATGCAGCCCTCAACAGAGGGAAGAGATCTGAGGGAGGGCAGCATCTTTGCTCCAGGCCTGCCCCTGCTTTGCTGTGTACCTGGGGACAAGTGCCTTCCCCTCTCTGGGCTTCGGCTTAATAAATTGTAGCTGTCCCTGTGGTGATTCCTTTCTAGTCTTTTGCTTTTGTGGCTCTCTATGGCTCATGCCTTCTCATCCCACCTGTGCCAGTTTAAACTTGGCCTATTTTTTTTTTCTTGGCCCAGCCAAGATTTCTGTTCCTCTGAGAAGACTTCCCTGATTAGACCAGAGGGCAAATCCAGGCCAGCGGCCCACCCAGCTTTTCACTCATTGGAGGAGAGGCAAAGGTTCCTAGAGGGTCAGGCCTCTGCCAAGGCATAAACTCCTTCTTTTCCAGCCTCTTGGTTGGGATTTTTTTTTTGAGATAGAGTCTCACTTTGTCACCCTGGGTAGAGTGCCATGGGATCACGGCTCACAGCAACCTCAAACTCTTGGGCTTAAGCGATTCTGTTGCCTCATCCTCCTGAGTAGCTGGGACTACAGGCACCGCCACAATGCCCCAGCTATTTTTAGAGATGAGGTCTTGCTCTGGCTCAGGCTGGCCTTGAACTGGTGAGCTCAGGCAATCCACCTGCCTCAGCCTCTCAGAGTGCTAGAATTACAAGTGTGAGCCACGGCGTCCAGCCCTGGTTGGGACTTTTTGGCTGCCCAAATCTGATTTTCCTTGCAAGAGGTTACATTCACTCTCACCTTTGTTCCCAGTTGTCTCTGAGGATGTGAGGACGGGTTTGAGTGTGGTACTGCTCTCCCCCTCCCAGTGTGCCAGGGTCTGAAGCAGAGCCATGATCCCGCAGCAGGTGAAGCCCAGCCCCTCACACCTGGGAGGTTTTGCCAGGAGGGCCCAGACTCCCCTTTCCCCAGCAGCTGCCTGGGGTGGAGCCTCTTTGGCCCCCTCCCAGTTCTGTCTCTCTCAATTTGGGCAGGACTTGGACCGGTGGGAATCGTGGGGCCCCTGCAGGAGCTGGGCCAACACTGACCTCTCAGCCCCTCTCCTCCAGCCCGTATTTCTGTCCTGACTGGGGGCTGGGAGCAGGGAGCTGCCGGCCCCAGGACCGCGAGACCCCCAATCCTTATCGCTTGCTCCCACCTGCCAGCCAGCCCGGATCAGGGAGGGAAAGAGGCTGGGCCCCGGCCAGGACCGCTGCTTAATGACCCTCTGGGGGCCTAATCTCAGACTGGCAGCCGCTGAGTGGTTCAGGCTCGCTGCTGGAAGAGGCTGATAACGCACCAGCTGGGCCCCCAACCATCTATCGGGGCCCCCAACCAGCCCCCAGGGGGCGGCCTCCGAGGGCCGGGGGTTGGGGTGGGAGCCTCTGGACAGGGCGGGGCTGGGGGAGGGGATTCTGAGTGTGAGCGACAGCCCGGCCCAGCAGGGCTGGACAGGGCGGGAACCTCGGCAGGCCCCCGCTCTTCCTCCTTTCCTTGTCTTCCAGCTTTTCTCCCGACAGCGGGGGACCGCTCCCCCCCAGCCCGCTCTCCCTCTGTCTCTCCAGCCCGCTTCCGCCTCGTGTGCGTCCCAGCCTCCAGGCCCGCTCTCACCTCCCTCTTTGCCTCTCCCTGCGCGGTCGCCCCCTCCCCTCTGCTCAGCCCCCACCTCCTGTCTCTGCGCTCGCATCTCCTTTTCTTTCAGATGACTCTCCCTCTTGCCTGTTTCCAGCTTTCCCTGCCCTCCCAAACTTCCCCTGACGCCACCGCATGGCAGCCCCACGACTTCGTGGCAGTCTCACTTCTCCTCCTGGCATCATCTCTGTGGGGTCCCATCCGCCGCCTCCCTCTGCTGCCCAGAGCCCTGGCGGCCGGGCTGGGCTCTTACTGTCAGCACATTCTTGCTCTTAGCTTCCTGGAACAGCGCTGGCATCTTTCTTTCTCCTCTTCCATCCACAGTAGGTCTGTTTCACGGGTTTACCTACTGATTATACTCTGACTCAGGCAGGAAAGGAAAGCCTCTGTCCAGGATCTGCACAGCTAACGGGAGACTGCAGCTCTGCTTAGTTCAGTTGGACTTGAAGAGGAACTCCTTGGTTTTTAAAAAGTGTTATGTAATTCTCTCTCCGGTGTCACCTATTCTAGGATGGAGTGCCAGGTGGCCAAGATGAGGTTCAAAGTTACTTCCTGTGTACTCAGAGTGGCATATGTAGACACCATTTGTTTGTTGTGCTTCAAGGGCTGTCAGATCGAGAATCCTGTTGGGCTCAGAGTCTCTTCCCCCAGCCAAGGGCAGAGGGGGACAGGGGGCGAGGCCCGAGTCACACACACTCTGCCCTGTCCTCTTGGACTGACCTCACAGTCAAGTCAGAGGGCTGCAGACATCAGAACTAGCGCTGGGATGGGAGAAAGACACCTGCCTCCTGTCCAGACTGGCTGTGGATCTTGACTCTCCAGATCAGGTCTCCTCTCTGTTTTTGTCCCAGGCAGTGTGCACAGTGTACAAAAGCTTGAGCTTGGGACTCATGCAGACTCTGGTTCAAAGTCCAGCTCTGCTCCCTTTCCGCCTTTGGGACCCCCCCCCGGACCCCCCCCTTCAGATCCCCCTTGCCAGTCAGATTGGTTCTGTAATAGCTTCCCTGCAGGGCTGCTGGGAGGAAACCAAGGTGGCACAGCTGAGACTGGCCAGAAAGCCCTCTGTAGTCATCTTAGGTGTCCCTTCTTCTGGGATGCTCCTCCTGCCCCGGGCCAGGTGCCTGTCTCCAGACAACTCTGGTCCCTGCACTGCCCTCGATCTCTGCACCCCGAGCCCGCTATGCATCTGTTTACTGGTCTGCGTCCAGACCCAGACCCAGACCCAGGTCTAAGAGCTCCTCAAGGGCATGGATGGGGTCACGTTCCTCTCTGTGTCACCACTACCCAGGACAGGGCTGGAAAGGGGAAGGGATGTCCCAGGAGTGTGGAAGAGACCCAATGGAAGGGGACTAAACTGACATCTGTCCAGCTTTGTGTCTGTCCATACACTTCAACCCCACATAGGTGCAGGCATACACATGCACACGTTCTCCTGTCTCTCTCTCTCTCCATCTAATATCTCTCTGTCTCTCTATCTCCATATCTCTTTCTACTCCTCTCTCTCTGGTTGAAGGTGCTGGGAGCTCTCCTGAACATTGCTGCTCTGCCTGGCCTTCATTCAATTTCGTGGGCTGTGCTTCCTCCGTCTGCCTGAGGCCTTGGCTGCCACCTGGTGGCTGCACAGTGTCCAGACAGAGTGGTTGCAGCAGAGGCTTCAAACTTGAGCTTCAGGTGAGGCTTTTCTCCCTTTAGAGCAGGGTTAGTGTGGTGACCAGAGGCCTTCCCTTGGCATAGCCCGAGGACCCCCTGTAAATTGGGGTCTTCCCATGGGCTTCAAGGGCAGCTGGGCCTCTGTGCCCCCTCCTTGTAAACTGCAGGCTCCATGCACTACCAGTGGGGCCAGCTTGAGCGTGGCCATTTTGATCTTAATGTCACATCTTTCCTCCTCTCAGAAATGGTCATTTTTCCAGAGGGTGAGAGACGACACCATTTCTAGGACCTTGTGTCCTGGAGACCCTGGCCTTCAGAGAGCTTGATAAGGAAAGAGGAGGAGAGAAGAGGCAGAAGAGGAAAAGACAGGCAGGGAGGAGAGGGGAGGAAAGATGAATTCCAGTATCTGCCTTGGGCAAGTGGGAAGATGGTGGAGTCAGGGACACTACACTGGGTTGTGCAGCCTAAGCCTCCACTAGCCAGGCCCTGAAACCTGGACAGAGGTGCACCTTTTTTGATTCAAAGGCTAGTGAGCGACACTTGGAATGGCAGATGCCAGGAGACAAGCAGGAGTGTGTGAGGGAAAGTTTGGGTCTGTGGACATCTGCAGGGAAGTCCTGGAGGGCAGCTGGGTGCACAGTGGAGGTCTGAATCTCCATTGAGCAGTCCATGGTTGAGCTGGATATTTTGCCTTAGAGGTGGCTGCCCACTGAGAGGTTGAGAGCTCAGGTGTGGGTCAGGCAGCTTGGATGCAGCAGAGCTGGGACACTTGATACTATGTGACTGTGGATAAATCAACTTGACTCTCGGAGCATGAGTTACTATAAATTGGGTGCAAGAGATGGTGTTCAACTAATAAGGGATGTTTGGATGTTAAAAAATATACACACAAAACACATGGAATAGGGCCTAGCATACAGTGAGCAGTAAATGTAGCTTTTAAAAATTACCATTGTTATTACAGAGTGAGTACTGGATGTCAGAGCACAGCATGCCTATGCTAGCAAGAACCTTAGAACCATTTATTTAATCTCAAGGAAGGAACAGTACCTGCCCATGGTCACGGTTGCAGGCTCTGCCTGGCTGGTGGGCACAGAACACGCAGACACATCTGCTCTCCTGCATTTCTTGAGCCATCAACCTAATGGAGCGAGTCACAGCGGGTCGTTCTGCCTCACTGAGGCTGGTGCAGTTCTGTACATGGACTTTGTAAATGAATAACTAGGCCCTCAGTCTGCTCTAGTTGTGACTTTGGGGGTATGGGATGGGGGTGGTGAGGACAGGTTCTGGAGAAGTAGGGGAAGGGTCAGGAAGCAAAGGAAAGAGAGAGAGAGGGCTGGGAGCAGCTGGTGTTCCAGGCCCCAGGAACTAGTGAGCTGGAGTAAGAGGCTGGGAAGAGACTTTCCCCAAATCCAAACACAATGATGGTGGCGGTGGTGGTGTTTTCTACATGGAAGCCAAGGGCTAATATGTGGTGTGTAGAACACGTTCTGATTGGAGCGTCTTGATGATCCTACCAGACAGCTGTAACTGGCTCAGTTTTTAGAGGAAAAAAAGCAGACTCTGAGAGAGGGAGCTGACTTACTCAACGTCACACAGCCAGTTAGCAGCATTGCACCCTGCTCTTTTGACTTTAAATCCATTGCTAACTTAATCCCAAAATATGGTTCTCTGTGGTGTGTATATGTCTGTGTGTGTGTGTGTGTGTGTGTGAGAGAGAGAGAGAGATAAGGGGAAGAAGAAAATGGTGTTTATCATTGCAGAGCTTAAAGTCCAAGGAGAGATGCATCTGGGAGGTGGAGTGGGGTCCCATGAAGTATCTAAGAGGAGTGGTTGACATTGCTCTTGCATCCAATGCTCACTCCACCTCTATCCTTCCCACTTGCCCTCAATTTCTTTAGCCTCCTCTCTGTCCTCAACACTCTTCTGAGGCTGCTCTCAACAAGGACATAGCCCTGTTTCTTGTTGCAAGGTGTGATTGCCCATCTCATTCTTCTGCTCTTGGCATGATAGCACAGTAGCCATTTTCTCTGGGAAGCTGTTCCTGACCACCCACCTTCAGATCATTGGGCTCCTTGTGGCCTCACTCTGGGTCATGGTGTTGAACTCTGAACTCCACCAGGCAGAGACTGCATCTAATGTCCAAGTGTCCAGCAAGGTCTGGAATACAGGAGGTCCCCAGGAACTATTCACAGATGAGTGACATGGAGACCTTATGGCCTCCATTCACACTACTTTCTAAGAAGTGTCAACTCCTAAATCAGCACCATCAGCCTCATCCCCTCCTGTACAACTCCACAGGCACACCTGGTCTGAAAGGAATTCTTGAATTCCAACCCAAGTCCCCTTCCTGTAAGCCCCCTTCTCATTCACCCAGACCAGAGGTGAGGAGTCACCCTGATCCTCTCTCCCTCAGCCCCCCTGAATTTTACTTTCCAAGCCTCCCCCCTCACTCCCAGTTCCCCGGCTTCAGGTCTCCATCCTGTCTGGACATTTTCTGCAGCCTCCTCCCTACTCTTCCTGCTTTCACTCTTGCTGCACCCTCAAATTTTCCTCCACACTGCAGCCAGAGAGCTCAAACAACAGCCTGTTGTTTTTTTAAAATTTCAGATTAATACGTGGGTACAAACAATTGGTGACATTGTTTGTGTTTTTAGGTAAAGTCCAAGTTGTAGTTGAGGCCTTCACCCAGGAGGTGTGCCATATACCTCTATATTGTACCCATTAGGTGAGAGCTTCCTCCTCCAGCCTCCGCCCTCCCTTTTTCCCATCCCCTCTACTTGAATTTAATTGTGTTTTTTTTACTTGTGTGGGTGTGCTCATCTACTAGTTTCATATTAGTATTGAATATATTGGATGCTAGAAACACCTTTCCAACCAGGGTCCAGCCTTTTGCACCTGGGGATGAATCTAAATTCCTCAGGGCAGGTGCAGCTGAGTGGGTCCCTGAGCTTGAAGCCAAACTTCAAATCCCATTCTGCTAATTTTATATTAGTGCGATGTTATGCATGTTATTAGCGAAGGTGCCTTAGATTATGAATATGCAAATACGGGATAAAATGAAGCTCATTCTATGAGGTTATAGAGAAGAATAAATGAGCTAATATATGTAAAGAAAACATACAGCATATCTCGGCGGATGTTGGCGACAGCCGCCCTGATTTTTTCCCCGCCTTGCCGGCAATATCTTGAGCAGCCACTAGATGGCTCTGCCTCCTCCGTCTCCAGCCGCTGTCCACTCTTTGCTCTTCGGAAGTTCACCTGCCTTATCTCTCCGCTCCTATGCGGTTTCACACCCCAGTACCCGGATGATTCACGTTTTCTCCTGCCAGCCTCACGTCCTTCAGGACCGCTATCTGACATTTCTTTCCACCCACTCTCACCAGGTGGGCTATGCTCTGTCTGTGTGCTCCTGGAGCATGGCTGGTGCAGAGCCTGCATGGAGCAAGCCCTCAGTGCTTGTTGAATGAATGAATGAATGAATGGGTGTAAGCCAGTCCCAGAGCAACCACTTACATCAGTTGATTGTGTGATCTTGGAGATTCACTAGCCTCTCTAGATCTCTGGATCTACTTCATAGCTGTGGTGACTGTTCAGTGTAAAGTCTTAGCGCGTAAGCCGACATGCTTTGGATCTAGGGCCACCATACACAGCCACCTGCCTGCCAGTCACTGACAATTCCCATTGTTCACCAGCCATTCTTGGCCCTATGACCCCTGTTACCTGGGCCCACTGAGTGATTAAAAATTGGATTGTCTCTTCCCAGAGGTCCTTCTTTACTAGGTAGCATAGGGTATAGGATTAGTCTACAATTACCCTACCTACCAGGTAGAGTAGATAGAGTCTGGGATTAGTTTGTAACCCTGCTGGGTTGAGTGGGCCCAGGCTTGCTGGACAGATCAGCTGAATCCAGGGGGCTGCCACATGCCTGAGAAGCACAGCCTCAGCCTCCCCATTCCCGAAACCCCCACCAAGCCTCCTGGCTGGCTGTGCCCCTTCCCAGTCTTCTTTTTCTCTGCCTTAGTTCCTACACTGGCTAGTGCTGGGGGTGGGACTATATGCCAGGTTTGGGGCCACTCCCCATGGATCTCTGCTTTCCAACACTGTCTCTATCTGGGTGACCCTTGTCATTGTGCTTCTTACATCAAAGCCCTGCAGCAATGATCATGTCTTAGGACCAACTCTCAGGAGATGGAATCACTCCATGGAAGAATATGAGCCTTTCTGAGGCTTTTGTAAGGTCCATGCTCTCTACTGTTTCTCCTCAGGGTTGAAAACATTTATACTTGATCAATTCCACCACAGTATGAACAGTTTGAGGGGAAGGTACTCCAATTTGCTTTGAAGTCAAACATTTTCCAAAGCTCCTTTGCAAAGTATGTGCTTTTTCTTTGCCACTCGTTCCTATTATTCTCTGTATTGCCTGCAATGTTTTAAATAGCCACCAGATGGCAGAGCTTACACAGTCCCTGGGAAGATCAAAGCTCAACCAGTAACTTCCCCTTTACTTGTGCATAGACAGGAGTTTGCCCAGGCTGGGTGGGATCTGAGTGGAGTGGCCCTTGATGGGATGTCTGCAGAGATGTGAGGGTGGCTAGAGCCCTGGCTGGATGTCAGGTGTTTGGGATTCTAGAATTGATTCTGCCCTTCCTCAAGTTTAGCTACCATTTATTTCTTGAGGACTACGTGTATGTTACTTTTTACCCAAGTACCACAGTGAAAGCATCCATCACCAGGGTTTGTGTCTTAGGCAAATGGTTGTTCTATGGAGGTGTCAGGCAATGCAAAGCCCAAGACAAACCTGCATGCTCACGGCTTCTATGAGCCAGTCCCCTCTCTGCACAAGTAAAGGGGCAGTTACTGGTTGAGCTTTGATCTTCCCAGGGACTGTGTAAGCTCTGCCATTTGGTGGCCATTCAAAATATTGCAGGCAATACAGAGAAACAGTAATAGGCACAAGTGTTTGGCATGGCCACCTGACAATGTTTATTAAAATGGGATCTCTGACTGGTGAATTTGTAAATTGTGATGCAGGAAAGTATGCTGGCCAAAGGGAATGAGTTTGGTTGCACTGATTAGATACTGCTTTTAGGCAGCACGTTAAGGTACTGGAAGAGTGGATCAGCATGCAAATGGGTGAAATGACTGATGGTGAATGAGCTTACTTCTTGTCGTTTAGGCACCAACCTATTCACTTGGGTACTGCCCTGGTGTAATGGACTGAATATGCCTCCCTCTCCAATTCATATGTTGAAATTATAACCCCCAATAGATGGTATTAGGAGGAGGTAGGGACTTCGGGGCAAAATTAGGTGATGAGGTGGAGTGAATTAAGAATGAGATTAATGCCCTTATAAAAGGGATCCCCGAGAGCTCTCATGCCTTCCTTCTCCCATGTAAGGACACAGCAGGAAGACAGTAGCCTGAAACCCTGAATCTGACCATGCTGGTGTTGTGCCCAGATCCCAAAATCCCCCACAAAGACCACCAGAGAGCCAAGTCTGATGCAAAAGCAAAAGGGCCGTTTATTGCAAGTTTGACCTTGGGCTCCCAGGGACTCTGCTACAACGGATCCAAGCCAGGAGCCCTGAGCTCTGTAACAGGGGTGTTTTTATAGTATAGCACAGCAAAGTAGGCGTATACAAGTTAAACAAAGGGACCGCTTCTGGATTGGCTGCCACTGGTCCTGCCATATGGCCCACTTCAGAAGGCAGTTTCTGATTGGACCCTGATCATCAGTTTTTGTTCATCAGTTTTGAACAAAATGGCTGACTGAAGCCAAAATGGCTGAACCCTTAAGATGGCATTGGTCTGGTTCTCTCACTAGCACCCTGATCTCAGACTTCCAGCATCTAAAACTATGAGCAATGCATTTCAGTCTATGGTATCTTGTTATGGCAGCCCGAACTAAGATCCCTTCTGACTGAAGGCACACTTGGTAATAGCGTCCAACATCATCAGGAAATGTGTTCAAAAGATTTCAGATATGGGTCTGGGTAATGATCCACTCCCATTTTTCTTAAAAATAAAAATAAAGATGACATCGTACGAAGTGTTCATCTCCGTCTATTGGCCCTTTCTTTTACATGTCCCTGATCTTCTCGTTTTGGGGGTGTGCCTTTTAGACCTTCTTAGGGCTTTGAAGTAGAGAGAAACAGTACAAAATAAAAGTACAGTATAATTACAACTACTGTAAAGTGAAGCAATTTGCAAATGCTGAAGGAAATGCTGTGTTCAAATTGCCCCCCTCCCACCCATTGCATCATGGGCCTCTGCCAGTATTCCAATGTAGTCCTCACTAGGTAAAGATAACACCAACTAGAATGACCAACAATGGTCAGCATCTAATAAAAACTCAGGAGACATGCCGAAAAACAGTACAATAGACTAAAAAAGCAAAAGAAAGAGCAAAACAGACAATAGAAATAATCTCACAGGAGACCCAGGTACTGAGTATCCATATAGAAACATTAAAATATCCATAACTAGGGGAGAGATTAAAGATGGCGGCCGAGTAACAGCTTCCCTGCAACTGGGCACTGTGAATCTAGGGAGACAAGACTCCAGGCATCTCTGGCCGGTGGGATCTGCCTATAATCATCCCTTTGAGGATACAGGGAGCCAGCCAGGGACTTCTGGACCCCAAGAGGAGGACAAAAACAGTGGAAAACTGGCAAGTGGTTGCATGTGTTCAATTGACCTAATCACACCAGCAACCGTAAGTACAAGCAGCAGTGAGACTGCAAACTGGAAAGGCCTTACCTGTGAACTGTTTCGGTGTTCTTGGATTTGGCACTCAGTTGAACTGCCTTGGGGAGAGCTTGAGCAGGAGTGTGGAGAACTTTGGGCATTGTCTGGGGCCCCAGACAGAGCCACTGAGCTGGGCGCAGGAAGCCATTGTGAAAGAACTGCCCCAGCAAGCTCTGCCCTCAGGGTCTCAGAGCAAGGATTGGGCGGGTCAAAGTAAACTACTGACTGAGCAGCCTAAAGGCGGGGACTGAGCCGCTGTGCAGCCTTAATCCTTAGGGGCAGAGTGAGACGGTTTTGGCACACTGGAGCCTTGGGCTGTTGCCCTGGGTAGGGTGCCGTGACGTCACAGCTCATAGCAACCTCAAACTCCTGGGCTTGGTGCCGCCTAGACCTCCATAAACGCTGTGCAGCACCCGTGACCCGCACCCACTGGGCCTCCACATTCCCTGACCAGGAACTGCGGGAGCCACACAACCCTGCGTCCTCCCTCCTATGTCCTCCCAGCTTCTAGCCTGTTCATCTGGACAGGGACTCTGGTAGCTCCATGCCCTTTGGAGCCCTCCCTGCCTCTGCGCAGAGCTCTTTTCCTGGCCAGAGACTGCTGGAGCCTTGGGCTCTCTGTGCCAAAGTCACTGGGCGCCTGGCACTCCCAGAACCATGCGCACCACCCCCAGCCCTGTTGCTGGATCCGGGTGTGTCACAAACCAGAGCTGCTTCCACAACCAGAACTCCCTAGCTAGAGCAGCCCCAGAGGAACTACACAGGGTCACTCCCTACAAAGATCCAGCAACAATAGAGTGATCCCGCTGGGGTCTAATCTTGGAGAGACACCTCACCAACTCTGAGGACAGCCAGAGGCAATGGTGAAAAACAATCATGAGGCGAAATCAACAGAAAACTCTGGCAATATGAATAATCAGAGTAGATCAACTTCCCCAAGGATCAATGGGGCAGACACAGCACAAGACCCCATGCACAAACAAATAGCTGAGATGTCAGAAATTGAATTCAGGACCTGGATAGCAAATAAGATTGAATTAGAATTCCAAAAGTTATCTCAAGAATTCAACGGATTCAAAGACCAAATGACCAAAGATTTTGACACATTGAGACAAGAAGTTGCATCCCTCAAAGATCTGAGAAACACAGTAGAATCCCTCAGAAACAGAATGGAGCAAGCAGAAGAAAGGATTTCTGACATTGAAGACAAAGCTTTTGAACACTCCCAAACCCTCAAAGAAGAAGAGAAATGGAGAGCAAAAACAGACCACTCTCTCAGAGAGCTCTTGGATAATTTGAAGAAAATCAATATTCATCTTATAGGGATCCCCGAACGTGACGAAGTGGCTTCACAAGGCACAGAGTCTCTTCTCCATGAGATTACAAAGGAGAACTTTCCAGACATGACAAGAGATTCTGAAATTCAGATAGCAGACAGTTTCAGAACTCCAGCACGACTCAACCCAAATAAGACATCCCCCAGACACATCATAATCAATTTCACTAAAGTTAATATGAAGGAGAAAATTCTGAAAGCTGCCAGACGAAGGAAAACCATTACCTACAAGGGGAAGAATATCAGAATAACTGCAGATCTCTCTGCTGAAACCTTTCAAGCTAGAAGAGGATGGTCATCGACTTTTAATCTCCTAAAACAAAATAACTTTCAACTCAGGATCTTGTAGCCAGCTAAACTGAGCTTCATTTATGATGGAGAAATTAAATACTTCAACGACATTCACATGTTGAAGAAATTTGCCACAACTAAACCAGCTCTCCAGGACATTCTCAGACCTATCCTCCATAAAGACCAGCGTAATTCTCCACCACAAAAGTAAACCCACCCAGAAAATTTTTGATCAAATTCCAACTTCCACAGTCGCAAAAGGATTAAAAATGTCCACCAGTCTCTCGAAAGGCTTATCAGTACTCTCAATTCATGTGAATGGTTTAAATTGTCCTCTAAAGAGACATAGGTTGGCGGACTGGATACAAAAACTCAAGCCAGATATCTGCTGCATCCAAGAATCGCATCTTACATTAAAAGACAGATATAGACTCAAGGTGAAAGGATGGTCATTTATACTCCAGGCAAATGGAAAGCAGAAAAAAGTGTTGCAATCCTGTTTGCAGACTCAATAGGCTTTAAACCAACTAAAATAATTAAGGATAAGGATGGACACTTCATATTTATTAAAGGTAATACTCAATATGATGAGATCTCAATTATTAATATTTATGCACCCAACCACAACGCACCTCAATTTATAAGAGAAACTCTAACAGACATGAGCAACTCGATTTCCTCCACTTCCATAGTAGTTGGAGATTTTTAACACCCCTTTAGCAGTCCTGGATAGATCCTCCAAAAAGAAGCTAAGCAAAGACATTTTAGATTTAAACTCAACCATTCAACATCTGGACTTAACAGACATCTACAGAACATTTCATCCCAACAAAACTGAATACACATTCTTCTCATCAGCCCTCGGAACATACTCCAAAATCAACCACATCCTAGGCCACAAATCTAACCTCAGCAAATTTAAAAAAATAGAAATTATTCCTTGCATCCTCTCATCATGGAATATGGACCATCATGGAATAAAAGTTGAACTCAATAACAAGAACCTGTGTACCTACACAAAAACATGGAAGCTAAACAACCTTATGCTGAAGGATACATGGGTTATAGACGAGATTAAGAAGGAAATCACCATATTTTTGGAAAAAAACAACAATCAAGACACAAATTACCAGAACCTCTGGGATACTGCAAAGGCAGTCGTAAGAGGGAAATTTATAGCACTGCAAGCCTTCCTCAAGAAAACAGAAAGAGAGGAAGTCAATAACTTAATGGAACATCTCAAGCAACTGGAGAAAAAGGAACACTTCAACCCCAAACGCAGCAGAAGAAAATAAATAACCAAAATCAGAGCAGAATTAAATGAAATTGGAAACAAAAGAATTATACAACAGATCAATAAATCCAAAAGCTGGTTTTTTGAAAAGATCAATAAAACAGATAAACCTTTGGCCAACCTAACCAGGAAAAAAAGAGTAAAATCTCTAATTTCGTCAATCAGAAATGGTAATGATGAAATAACAACAGACTACTCAGAAATTCAAAAAATCCTTAAAGAATACTACAAGAAACTCTACTCTCGCAAATATGAAACTCTGAAAGAAATCGACCAATACCTGGAAGCACGCCACCTACCAAGACTTAGCCAGAATGAAGTGGAAATGTTGAACAGGCCTATATCAAGTTCTGAAATAGCATCAACTATACAAAATCTCCCTAAAAAGAAAAGCTCAGGACCAGATGGCTTTATGTCAGAATTCTACCAAACCTTTAAAGAAGAACTAGTATGTATACTACTAAACCTCTTCCAAAATATAGAAAAAGAAGGAATATTACCCAGCACATTCTACGATGCAAACATCACCTTGATCCCCAAACCAGGGAAAGACCCAACAAGAAAAGAAAATTATAGACCAATATCACTAATGAATATAGATGCTAAAATACTAAGATCCTAACAAACAGAATCCAACAACACATCAAAAAAATTATACACCATGACCAAGTCGGATTTTTCCCAGGGTCTCAAGGCTGGTTCAATATATGTAAATCTATAAATGTAATTCAACACATAAACAAACTTAAAAATAAAGACCATATGATTCTTTCAATCGATGCAGAAAAAGCTTTTGATAATATCCAGCATCCCTTCATGATCAGAACACTTAAGAAAATTGGTATAGAAGGGACATTTCTTAAACTAATAGAGGCCATCTACAGCAAACCCACAGCCAATATCATATTGAATGGAGTTAAATTGAAATCATTTCCACTTAGATCAGGAATCAGGCAAGGTTGCCCATTGTATCCATTGCTCTTTAACATTGTAATGGAAGTTTTAGCCATTGCAATTAGGGAAGAAAAGGCGATCAAGGGTATCCACATGGGGTCAGAAGAGATCAAACTTTCACTCTTTGCAGATGATATGATCATATATCTGGAAAACACTAGGGATTCTACTACAAAACTTTTAGAAGTGATCAAGGAATATAGCAATGTCTCAGGCTACAAAATCAACACCCATAAATCTGTATGGGGCCACATCTATGGTGCATCTTAGAATGGGTACAGGCAATTGCACTAGTGTACACAGCTATGATTTAACAATAAAAAAAAAAGAAAAATCATAGACTCAAAAAAATATCTATAACTATTGAATTTTAGAAAATAGAGGTAAAGATCAAAGAATTTAGTCTATGAAAGGAGTGAAGTGGAAATTCTGGAATTATTGGGTAATGTTCTGTATTTTGGGTCTATTGGCTTGGACATGTTTTGTAAAATTTATTCATACATGTTTTATACTTTTGACTGCCATTGTAAATGCAATTGTGACATGGCTGTATGTCATCCATACCTTATCTAAAAAATATCAATGCATTTCTGAGTATAACAGGTACATGCATTTTGGTTACATAATTTGCTTCTGTACATTTTAAGTCAAAGTTGTAAGTGTGCTCTTCACTCAGAATATATAGTCTTATGGCTTTTAACTTGTTTACTTTTTCTACTCAAATCTCTCAGATTGCTTTCTTTTAGAATGTAGCATATAATTCTATGTGATTCAGTCTTTTTTGGTAATCTATCCAGCAATGTGGAGGGGAGCCCCAACACCCCTCATACGGCTCTGCCCTCAGGAATCAAAGCGGAGGTTTCCCTCTTCATACCCAGATGTTGGGGGCATGTCTATCTTCCAAATCTCTGAAGCATTTTGATCAGTTACAAGTATTCTGAAAACTGTGTCTGCAATGGGTGACAATGTCTGCAATGTTACTCAGACACATACAAAGGGTACCAGCTTGGACACCTACTCATACGCAGAGGCCCGTTTCTCTTTCAAGGAGAAATGAGGAGTGTCACATTTAAGCTTTAGGGAAAGGACAGCCTTTACAATAAACGGTGCTGGGAAAACTGGATATTCATATGCAACAGAATGAAACTATACCCTCAATTCTCCCTTGATACAAAAATCAACTCAAAATGGATCAAAGACCTAAAGGGAAAATTATAAAACTGCCCTAAAACAACATAGGGCAAATGCTTCAGGATAGTCGTGGGGGAAAAGATTTTATGATACGACCTCAACAGCACAGGCATTAAAAGCAAAAATAAACAAATGGGATTGTGTCAAACAAAAATGCTTCTGCACAGCAAAGAAAACACCAAGCAGGATGAAAAGATAGCCTACACAGTGGGAGAAAAAAAGCTGCAAATTACTCATCTGACTGAATACACAAGGAATTCAAACATCTCAACAGTGAAAAAGCCCCTAAAACAAAACAAACAAAAAACCAGACTGACTTAAAAATGAGCTAATAATCTGAAGAGGCATTCCTCAAAACAAGACCAAATGGCCAACGGGTACATGAAAAAATGCTCACCAGCACTAATCATCAGGGATGTGCAACAGAACCACAGTGAGGTATCGTCTGACCCCAGCTAGGATGGCTATTATAAAAAAAAAAAAATTAACAATTGCTGGACATGATGTGGATAAAAGAAAATTCTTTTTCTTTTTTTGAGACAGAGTCTCACTATGTCGCCCTCAGTAGAGTGCTGTGGTGTCACAGCTCACAGCAACTGCTAACTCTTGGGCTTAAGGGATTCTCTCGCCTCAGCCTCCCAAGTAGCTGGGACTACAGGCACCTGACACAACGCCCGGCTATTTTCTTGTTGCAGTTGTCATTGCCATTTAGCTGGCCCAGGCCGGGTTTGAACCTGCCAGCCTGGGCGCATGTGGCCGCACCCTACCCACTGAACTACGGGCACTGCCTAAAAGCGAATTCTGTTTTTTTTTTTTTTTTTTTGGAGTTTTTGGCCAGGGGCTGGGTTTGAACCTGCCACCTCTGGTATATGGGGCCAGCACCCTACTCCTTTGAATCACAGGTGGTGCCCTAAAAGCAAATTCGTATACACTGTTGTTGAGAATGTAAACTAGTACAGCTGCTATGGAGAACAGTGTGGAGGTTCCTCCAAAACCTACAAGTACAGGTATTTCAAAATCTGCCATACACAGGAAACATGGGAAATTATAGGTAAATGTACTTTTATTTACAAAGTACTCATTACAAAATCTGACGAAATATTTACAAAACATTCTCTAAGTGTTGGCCACCTCTTCATAAAATTTTGGGTGGGGTGAAGGGGGAGATAGGAAGAAACTTGTTAAAGGATACAAAATTGCAGCTAGATAAGAGGAGTAAGTTTTAACATTTTATAGCACTATAAGATGACCATAGTTGATAATAATAATAAGAAGAAGAAAAATGTATTTTCAAATAGCTAGGAGGAGGATATTGAATGCTCCCAATGCAAAGAAATGGTAAATGTTAGAGATGATAGGTATGCTAATTACCCTGATCTGCGATCACTATACATTATACATATACTGAAACATCACTGTGTACCCCATAAATATGAGCAATTATAATGTCAACTAAAAAATTTATAATAAAATTCAGGTGAATAAACAAATTATGATATATCCATACTTTGGAATACTGATTAGCAACGAAAAGAAATGAAGTGCTGATATATACAATAACATGGATGAATCTCAAAACAATTATTTTGAAGGAAACCATTAATAGATAAAGGTACATATGATATGGGGGCACCCGAAACTCAGTGGTTGGGGTGCTGACCACATGCTCTGGGGCTGGTGGGTTCGAAACCAACCCAGGCCTACTAAAACAAACAAATAGCCGGGTGTTATGGCGGGCGCCTATAATCTCAGCTGCTTGGGAGGCTGAGGCAAGAGAATCGCTTGAGCCCAACAGTTGGAGGTGGCTGTGAGCTGTGATGCCACAGCACTTTACCAAGGATGACAAAGTAAGACTCTGTCTCAATAACAAAAAAGGGTACATATGATATGGGTGCATTTATATAAAGTTCTGGGACAGGCAAAACTATTCTCTAGTGATAAAATCATACCAATAGTTGTCTGGGGTGGGAAGGAAGGAGACATCCACTTCAAAGAGTATAAGGCAGTGGTTCTCAACCTTCCTAATGCGGTGAACTTTAATACAGTCCAAAGCGGTAGCAAATCACAGGTTGAGAACTGCAGGTATAAGGGAACTTTCTGGGTGATGGAAATGGTCTCTATCTTGATTGGGATATTAGTTACACGGATGCATATTGAATTGTCTAAATGTACTGAATTTGTGGGATCTATAGTAGTTTGTCATTCAAGTGCTGGTGCAGACTTTTCTTTTTCTTTTATGACCAAGTCTTGCCTTATTAGGGGATCACAGCTCATTCTCCTGGGCTGAAGCCATCCTACTGCCTCAGCCTCCCTAAAAGAGGATTTTGAAGTTCCCGCACTCTGCCTTCTGGGGAGGTCTGGGCAAAACCAATCCTAGGGGTAGGGTAGGGAGGAGGGGGTGTGTCACGGGCTCCTGTGGGACTGGCTCAGACTTGCACTGTCTCAGGAAGTGGAGTGTAACAAAGGGGTTGGGGTCACCCGCGGAAGTATGTCTGTCAGCAGGGAGGGCCCCCCAAGTGGAGCTCTCTCCCAAGTGGTCTGCTCTGGGTGAGGACGGAATGCCACTTGTTGTGGCAAAGCAACGCCTCAGCCCTGGGAAACGATAGCCAAAGCAGCCTTGGAGCCTTGGAGGGTCCTGGGGCCGCCCCTCAGCCACACTTGGGGCTGGTCCTGGAAGAGCTATGCAAAGTTGTGGCAGCATTGCTGTAACCCGCTCCATAAACAAGCACAGGATGAACCCCAGGCATGGGTTTCCTTGTATGCTTTGCATTCCCAGGCCACAAGGGTCTGGTACCAGAACCCTATAACTTTTAACTACTTGATCTTTAAATTGTTCCTTAGAAATGGTGCCATTTCTTTAAGGTAAAGGAGTTAAGTCATCTGGGGACTATTGGGAGGAAATGTGAGAAGGACATAAGATCTGATCCCCAGTGTTGGAGATGGGTCCTGGGGGGAAGGTATTAGGGTCAGGAAGGTAGATCCCTCATGAATGGCTTGGTGTCCTCCCCACGAGAGTGAGGATAAGGTGAGTTCTTGCTGGAGTAGTTCCTGCGAGAGCTGGTTATTTAAAGGAGGCTGGCACCTCCTCCTCGCCCTGGTGCCTTCTCTCACCCTGTAACACACCTGCTCCCCTTTCCCTTTTTATCTTAATTGGTAGTTCCCTAAAGCCCTCACCAGAAGAAGATGCTGGACCCATGCTTCTTGTACAGTCTGCAGAACTGTGAGTCAAATAAACCTCTTTTCTTTGCAAATTACCCAAATTCCTTTTTTTTTTTTTTTTGAGGCAGAGTCTTATTATGTTGCCCTGGGTAGAGTGCCATGGTATCATAGCTCATACCAACCTCCAAGTCCTGGGCTGAATTGATCCTCTTGTCTCAGCTTCCCAAGTAGCTGGGACTACAGGTGCCCGCCACACCTGGCTAGTTTTTAGAGGTGGGGTCTGGGTCTCAGGCTGGTCTCAAACTTCTGACCTCCAGCAATCCACTCACCTTGGACTCCCAGAGTGCTGGAATTACAGGCGTGAGCCACTGCTCCTGGCCCCCTTTTTAAAGTATTCCTTTATGGCAACGCAGAACAATCTTACACAGAAAATTGGTACCAAGGAGTGGGGCATTTGCTTTGTGTTACTATGTGGAAGTGGCTTTGGAAACGGGAAGAGGGTAGAAGAGCTTGGAGGGCTCAGAAGAGAGGGAAAGTTTGCACCTATATAGAGACTTACTAAGTGGGAAATATGAACAATAAGGCCAGGCTGATGAGGTCATGTGTGGAAATGAGAAGTGTGTTGGGAACTGGAGCAAAGGTACCCTTGTTATGTCTTAGCAAAGAACTTGGCTGCCTGGTGTCCATGCCCTAGGTCTTCGTGGAAGGCTGAACTTAAGAGAGATGACCTAGGATATCTGGTGGAAGAAATTACTAAGCAGCAAAACATTCAAGAAGTGGCATGGGGAGAACATCCTCCTAAGTGAAATATCACAAGAAAGGAAAAACAAACGCCCCATGTGCTCACTCTTAAAATGAAATTAAATGATCAACATGCATGTGTACAGATGGTAAGAAAATTCAATGGAAATCAAGCAAGTAGAAGGGGATGTGCCAATGGGCACAATGCACACTACCTTGGGGGACAGACACAATTATAACCTTGACTCAAACTGTGCAAAAGTAATGCATGTAACCAAAACATTTGCACCCCTGTAACAATTTATATATATATATAAAAGTGGTATGGCTGCTTCTAATAGCCTATGATCAGATATGGGAGCAAATGAATGACTTAAAGAATGACTTAAAGTTGGAACTTATAATGAAAAGGAGAGTAGGGCATAAAAATCTGGAAAATTCCCAGCCTGGCCATGTGGTAGAGAAAGAAACATGTTTTCAGGGGAGGAATCCATGTGGGCTCGCTTCCTAGAGAGATTAGCATGACTCTATCCCTCCCTTCATAGGCCCAGAGGCCTATGAGGACTGAATGGTTTTGGGGGCCAGGAGTGGGGTGCCACCACCTTGCACCACCTTGGGAGGCTACTCCGTGCATCTCCACTGCTCTTGTTCCAGCCTTGGCTCAAAATGTCCAAGATATAACTCCAGCTGCTACTCTGGATGCAAACCATAAGCCTTGGTGGCATCCACATGGTGCTAAGTCTGTTTTCTGAAAGCCTGGGTGCCCAGGTGGAGGCTTCCAACAGGGGTATAGCTCCTGCAGAGACTCAACCAGCACAGTGCTCAGAGGAAAGTGAGGCTGGAGCCCCTATATTTCATCAAAATTGGAGTGTTTTTTTGGCTATTATTTCTTCAAATTATTTTTCTACCCCTTTACCTTTCTCTTTAAGTTTATCCTACTTGGAGTTTGTTTGGCTCCTTGGATGTGGATGTTCATATGTTTCATCAAATTTGGAGGGTTTTTTGGCCATTATTTCTTCAAATTATTTTTCTACTCCTTTACATTCTCTTTTCCTTTTGGGACTCTCATAAGACGTTATGTTTGCTCCCTTGATAACATTCCATAAAGACCTGAAACACCTTTTCTTCATTATTTTATTTTTGTTCTCCTGAGACTTGATAATTTCAGTTGTTCTACATCAGGCTTTTCTTTTACAGACCAAATCTATGGAAACTCTTTAGTGAATTTTCTATTTATGTTTTTGTTCTTTTCAACTCTAGAATTTTAATGTTTCTTTTTTTATAAGGTCAGTCCCTTTTTCTGGTATGTTAATTTTGTTTATGTATTGTTTTCCTGATTTTCCTTTAGTTTGTTGTCTATAATTTCCCATAGTTCTTGGAGTATATTTAATATACCCATTTTAAAGTTTTTGTCTATTAAGTCTGATGTCTTGGATTCCTCAGGGGTGGTTTCTGTTGATTAATTTTATTCCTTTGAATGATTCATGTTTTCCTGTTTCTTTGTATGTCTTATGATTCTTTTTGTTGAAAATTGGGTATATGCCTATTCTAATATAGTAACTTTATAGTCATATTTTCTCCGTTCCCAGAGTTTCTTATTTTTTGTTTTTAAAAAATGGCGCCAGCCCCATATACCAAGGGTGGTGGGTTCAAACCCAGCCCTGGCTGAACTGCAACCAAAAAATAGCCGGGCATTGTGGAGGGCGCCTGTAGTTCCAGCTGCTCGGGAGGCTGAGGCAGGAGAATCGCAAAAGCCCAAGAGCTGGAGGTTGCTGTGAGTCCTGTGACATCATGGCACTCTACCAAGGCTGGTAAAGTGAGACTCTGTCTCTACAAAAAAAAAAAAATGATTGTTGAAGGTTATAGTATCCCATTTATTTTGAGACTTTTCCAAACTATTGCCATGTGTGATCACTAAAGTCTCTGTTCCTTTAGTTCATGTTCAGCTAATATTTTGATAGAGACTTCCTTGAATGCCAGGAGCTAAAACAAATAAAAAAAAAAAAGAGAGAGAAAAAAGACAAAACAAGAGAGAACAACCTCTTCACTCAGTCTTTGCAGATTGGCTTTCACCACTTAGATGAACTTGCTTTGATCTGAGGATCTGTTGCTTTAAGACTTTATGATGTGAGCCATTCTCACTGGAGTTAGGTGATATCTCAATGTAGTTTTGATTTGTATTTCTCTGATGATTAGAGATATTGAGCATTTTTCATGTGTTTTTTGGCCATTAGTCTGTCTTCCTTAGAAAAATTTCTGTGCATGACTTTTGACCACTTTTTAATGAGGTTGTTTGATCTTTTCTTGTTGATTAGCTGGAGTTCCTTGTAGATTCTGATTATTAGTCCTTTATCAGATGTGCAGCACTTTCTCCCATTCTCTAGGTTGTCTATTTGCTTATTGATTATGTCCTTAGTTGTGCAGAAACTTTTTAACTTGTTCTTATCCCATTTTTTATTTTTGTTGTTCCTGTAATTGCTTTGGGGATCTTCTTCATAAATTCCTTGCCTGGGCCAATATCTGTAAGAGTTTTCCCAACATTTTCTTCTAGGATTCTTATAGTTTCATTCTTAGTTTTAAGTCTGTTACTCATCATGAGTTAATTTTTGTGAGTGGTGAGAGGGGCGGGTCTTGTTTCAGTCTTATGTTTTAGTCCGAAAGCCAGCTGGCTTAAGACTTGGACTAACCCAACATGTTAGTCGAAGTCTGAAGGTGGAAAAGACCAATAACCTGGCTCAAACGGTCGGGTGGAAGGTGTCCCTCCTTACTCAACTTTCTTGTTCTATTCTGGTCTTCAGGTGACTGAATGAGGCATAGTCACATTAGGGACAGCAGCCTGCTTTACTCAGTCTACCAATTCAAAGCGTTAATTTCATTCAGACACACTCTCCTAGACACATCCAGAATAATGTTTGGCAAATTGTCTGAGCACCTCAGGGCCCAGTAAAATCAACATATAAAATTAATTATCACAGTGAGAACCAATATACAGTAACCTTGGGAAAAGATTGTGCAGAGAACACCTGACTATAGTAAAAATTCTTCTGTTGGAAATTATCTTCCCAGCTAAATGACCTACTAGGAAAAGAAACTTAAGTATTCAAACAAATAAAGACAACTATCATAGAAAAGGGCAATGGAATAAAGAATGCACACAGGGAAGAAGGAAGCCAGAACAAAAAAGAAAACAGAAGGCAAAAGAGAAAAGAAAGCGAAAGCCATAGAGCAATAGGCTGAAAGGCCAAAGAACTGAAAGCTATAGGTTTTATTTAATGCACATTTGGGTTATCAAGTCAGAGAGGATTTTTTCAAATTTCCTTTAATGTAGTAAAATATACATAAGAAAATTACCATTCTAATCATTATTTTTTGGGGGGGTGTGACAGAGTCTCACTATGTTGCCCTCAGTAGAGTGCTGTAGCATCACAGCTCACAGCAACCTCAAACTCTTGGGTTTAAATGATTCTCTTGCCTCAGCTTCCCAGGTAGCTGGGAATACAGGTGGCTGCCACAATGCCCAGCTATTTTTGTTGTTGTTGTTGCTGTCATTGTTGTTTAGCTGGCCTGGACTGGGTTAAACCCGCCAGGCCCGGTTTATGTGGCCAGCGGCCTAGCCTCTGAGCTATAGGTGCCCAGCCTACTCTAATCATTTTTAAGCAAATATTTCAGTGACATTAAATACACTCACAATATTCTGCATCACAATCACCAGCATCCATCTCCAACACTCATTTAATCTTTTAAAACTAAAACTCTATACCTGATAAACAATAACTTTCTATCACCCTTTCTCCGCATTCCCAGGAAACATCCATTCTACTTTCTTTCCCTATGATTTTGACTACTCTAAGTACCGCATATAAGTGGAATCATATAGTATTTGTCTTTTTGTGACTGTCTTATTTCACTTGGCATACGTTCTTCAACGTTCATCCACATTGTAGCACATGTCAGAATCATCCTCATTTTTAAGCTTGATTAATTTTCCATTGTGGGCATATGCCCTGTTTTGCTTATCCATTCTTCTCTCCATGAATATTTGGGTTGCTTCCACATTTTAGCTATTGTGAATAATGCTGCTATGAACATGGATATACAAATATCTGTTGGAGCCCCTGCTTTATTTTGTATATATATTCAGAAGTGGAATTCTAGAGCATATGATAATTTTTTTAAGTTTCTTGAGTAACTGCCACATTGCTTTCCACCTTAGCTGTTCCATTTTACATTTCCACTAACAGTCTGTTCCAATTTCTCTACATCCTTGCCACCATTTATTAATTTATGTTTTTTAGTCTAGTAGGCATCCTAATGGGTGAAAACTGGCATCTCATTGTAGTTTTGATTTGATTAATGTTGAGCACATTTTCATGTGTTTATTGGCCACTTGTATATTTGCTTTAGAGAAATGTCTCTTCAAATCTTTTGCTTATTTTTGAATGTGGTTATTGGTGGTTTTTATTGTTGTTGAGTTTTAGAAGTTCTCTCCATATTTTGAATGTTAACTTCCTATCTATACATAAAATTGCTGTGCAATTTAAAATAGTTTAATATAGTAAATTGCACATGAACTTTATGCCCACTCTGTATATAATCTGCCATATTTTCTCCCTTTTGAGGGTTCTCTTTTTACTCCATTAATAGTGTCTCTTGATGCATAAAAATTAAAAATTTTTGATAAAGTCTAATTTGTCTTTATTTTTTTGTTTTTGAGACAGGGTCTCACTATGTCACCCTGGGTAGAGTGCCATGGCATCACAGCTGGCAGCCGCCTCAAACTCTTGGGCTTAAGCAATTCTCTTGCCTCAGCCTCCCAAGTAACTGAGACTACAGGGGCCTACCACAATGCCTGGCTATTCTCTTGTTGCAGTTGTCATTGCTTGGCTGGCCCGGGCTGGATTCAAACCCGCCAGCCTCAGTATATGTGGTTGGTGCCATAACCACTGTGCTATTTTTTTGTTGTTACCTATGCCTTTGCTGTCATATTCAAGAAATCATTGTCAAATCCTATTTATTTATTTATTTATTTATTTTTGAGATGGTGTCTTACTCTGTTGCTCTGGGTAGAATGCAGTGGCATCATCATAGCTCACCACAACCTCAAACTCCTGGGCTCAAGCAGTGCTCCTGCCTCAGCTTCTTAAGTAGCTAGGACTACAGGTACATGCTATGACACATGGATAATTTTTTGGTTTTTAGTAGAGATAGGGTTTCACTCTTGCTCTGGCTAGTCTTGAACTCCTGAACTCAAGCAATCATCCCTTCACCTTCCAAGGTGCTAGGATTACAGGTGTCAGCTACTGCACCTGGCCCAAATCCAAAGATTTGGTCCTATGTTTTTTTTCTAAGAGTTTTATTGCTTTAGTTCTTACATTTAGGTCTTTGATCCATTTTGAATTGAGTTTTGTTTTGTTTTTTTTTTTTAGACAGAGGCTCACTTTGTCACCCTTGGTAGAGTGCCTTTAGTTAATTTTTGTATATGATGTTAGGTGTTAGGTCAGGATCCAACTTTATTCCTTTGCATGCAGATATCCAGTTTTGCCAGCATCATTTGTTAAAAAGACCCCTCTCTCCATCTCATGGCCTTGGCTGCCTTGTCAAAAATTATATGACCAGGGTGGTGCCTGTGGCTCAAAGGAGTAGGGTGCCAGTGCCATATGCTGGAAGTGGTGGGTTCAAACCCAGCCCCAGCCAGAAACTGCAAAAAACAACAACAACAACAAAAAAAACAATCATATGACCATATATGCAAAGGTTTATTTCTGGCTCTTGCTCTTCTCTATAGGCCTGTATATTTGTCTTTATAACATTAGTATACTGTTTTGATTATTGTAGCTTTGTAGTAAGTTTTGAAATCAGCAAGTTTTGAAATCAGCTGAAGCATGAATCCTTCAGCTTTGTTCTTTTTCAAGATTGTTTTGGCTCTTCAGAGTCCCTTGATATTCCACATGAATTTTAGAATAGGTTTTTCTATTTCTGCAAAGAATGTCATTGAGATTTTGATAGGGATTGCAGTAAACCTATAGACCACTTTGGGTAACATTGACATTTTAACAATATTAAGTCTGGAAATCCAGGAACATAGGACGTGTTTCCATTTATTTGTGTCTTACTTAATTTCTTTCAGTAATTTATTTTATTTATTTTATTTTTTTGAGACAGAGTCTCAAGCTGTCATGCTGGGTACAGTGCCGTGACATCACAGCTCACAACAACCTCAAACTCCTAGGCCCAAGCGAGTCTCTTGCCTCAGCCTCCCAAGTAGCTGGACTACAGGTGCCCGCCACAATGCCCAGCTATTTTTTGGCCCAGGCTGGATTCGAACCTGCCAGCTCCAGTGTATGTGGCTGGTGCCCTAGCTGCCTGAGCTACAGGCGCTGAGCCTTTCAGTAATGTTTTGTAGTTTTCTTTATGAAAGACTTTCACCTCCTTGGTTAAGTTAATTCCTAAGTATTTTACTCTTTTTCATGATACTATAAATAGAATTGTTTTCTTAATTCCATTTTCAGATAGTTCAGTGTTAGTGTATAGAAATACAATTGGGATTGACTTTGTAGCCTGATACTTCGCCAAATTCATTTAATAGTTCTAATGGTTTTTGTGTGGAATCTGTAGGATTTTCTACATATATGATCATATCATCTGTGAGTAGGGATAATTTTTACTTCTTTTCTAGTTTGGATGAATTTTCTTTCTTTTCCTTGCCTAATTTCTCTACCTAGAACTTCCAGTTCTATTTTGAATAGAAATAGTGAAAGCTGGCATACTTTTCTTATTCCTGATCTTAGGGGAAAAGCTTTCAGTCCTTCACCATTGAATATGATACTCACTTCAGGTTTTCCATACATGGCTTTTATTGTGTTGTGGTAGTTCCCTTCTACTCTTAGTTTATTGAGGTTCTTTTTTTAATCATGAAAGTCTTGAATTGTGTCAAATGCTTTTGGCATAAACTGAGATGATAATATATTTTTTTCTCCTTCATTCTGTTAATGTGGCAAATTACACTGACTGATTTTTGTATGTTGAATCATCCTTGCATTCCAGGAATAAATCCCATCTGGTTATCCCACATACAACTCTTATTGTTCATAGAGTTTTAATCGTAAATGTTGGGTCTTCCAAAGTTGTGGCCCTCATGGCAAGCTTCCAGTCATTTATGGCATCTGTACTCTCCAAAATATTTTTATTTTCACTTTTTGGCTGGGGCTGGGTTTGAACCCACCACCTCCGGCATATGGGGCTGGCGCCCTACCCCTTTGAGCCACAGGCACCGCCCTGTACTCTCCAAAATATTTTTTTTAATTTATTTATTTTTATTGCTAAATCATAGCTTTGTACATTAGTGCAATCAAGGGGTACAATGTGCGGGTTTCATATACAATCTGAAATATTCTCATCAAAATGTTCAACATAGCCTTCATGGCATTTTCTTAGTTACTATATGTAGGCATTTGTATTCTGCATTTAGTAAGTTTCGCCTGTACCCATTCTAAGATGCACCGTAGATGTGGCCCCACCCATTATCCTCCCTCCACCAAAACCTCCCACCTCCCTTCCCCTTCCTTGGCCCTTTCCCCATAGTCTTGTGCTATAGTTGGGTTATAGCCTTCATGTGAAAACTATAATTTAGCTTCATAGTAGAGCTGAGTACATAGGATACTTTTTCTTCCATTCCTGAGATACTTTGCTAAGAAGAATATGTTCCAGCTCCATCCACGTAAACATAAAAGAGGTAGTCTCCATCTTTCTTTAAGGCTGCATAATCCATGGTATACATATACCACAGTTTGCTAGTCCATTCGTGGGTCGATGGACACTTGGGCTTCTTCCATAACTTAGCAATTATGAATTGGGCTGCAATAAACATTCTGGTACAGATGTCTTTGTTATATTGTGACTTTTGGTCTTCTGGGTATAAACCTAGTAAAGGAATTATAGGATCGAATGGCAGGTCTATTTTTAGGTCTCTAAGTGTTCTCCAAACATCCTTCCAGAAGGAACGTATTAGTGTGCATTCCCACCAGCAGTGTAGAAGTGTGCCCTTTCCTCCACATCCACGCCAACATTTCTGGTTTCGGGATTTTGTTATGTGGGCTACTCTTACTGGGGTTAGGTGATATCTCAGAGTAGTTTTGATTTGCATTTCTCTGATGATTAAGGATGATGAGCTTTTTTTCATGTGTTTGTAGATCTTGCGTCAGTCTTCTTTAGAGAAGTTTCTCTTCAAGTCCCTTGCCCACCCTGAGATGGGGTCACATGTTCTTTTCTTGTTAATATGTTTGAGTTCTCTGTGGATTCTGGTTATTAGACCTTTATCAGAGGTATAACCTGCAAATATTTTCTCCCATTCTGAGGGCTGTCTGCTTGCTTTACTCACTATGTTCTTGGCTGTGCAGAAGCTTTTTAGTTTGATCAGGTTC
This sequence comes from Nycticebus coucang, assembly GCF_027406575.1. Classification (NCBI taxonomy): domain Eukaryota; kingdom Metazoa; phylum Chordata; class Mammalia; order Primates; family Lorisidae; genus Nycticebus; species Nycticebus coucang. Next base: position 43,414,932 of record NC_069801.1, on the reverse strand, counting down.
CAGTAGTGTATTTTTGATACTGCTTCAATTGCCTGGGGAGTCCTCCTCATAAAATGTTCACCCAGGCCGATTCCTTCAAGAGTTTTCCCTGCACTTTCTTCAAGTATTTTTATAGTTTCATGTCTTAAGTTTAAATCTTTGATCCAGTGAGAGTCTATCTTAGTTAATGGTGAAAGGTGTGGGTCCAGTTTCAATCTTCTACAGGTTGCCAGCCAGTTTACCCAGCACAATTTGTTAAATAGGGAATCTTTTCCCCACTGAATGTTTTTAATTGGCTTGTCAAAGATCAAATAATGGTAAGTAGCTGGATTCATCTCTTGATTCTCTATTCTGTTCCAGACACCTACTTCTCTGCTTTTGTGCCAGTACCATGCTGTTTTGATCACTATGGATTTATAGTACAGTCTCAGGTCTGGTAGCGCGATTCCTCCAGCTTTGTTTTTATTGCTGAGTAATGTTTTGGCTATTTGAAGTTTTTATGATTCCATATAAAATGAAGTATTATTTTTTCAAGATCTTTAAAGTATTACAATGGAGCTTTAATAGGAATTGCATTAAAATTATATATTGCTTTGGGCAGTATGGACATTTTAACAAATTGATTCTTCCCAGCCATGAGCATGGTATGTTTTTCTATTTGTTAACATCTTCAGCTATTTCTTTTCTTAAGGTTTCATAGTTCTCTTTCTATAGATCTTTCACATCCTTTGTTAGGTATACTCCCAAATATTTCATCTTCTTTGGCACTACTGTGGAAGGAATACAGTCCTTGACTGTTTTTTCAGCTTGGTTATTGTTGGTATACATGAAGGCTACAGATTTATGGGTGTTGATTTTGTAGCCTGAGACATTGCTGTATTCCTTGATCACTTCTAAAAGTTTTGTAGTAGAATCCCTAGTGTTTTCCAGATATACGATCATATCATCTGCAAAGAGTGAAAGTTTGATCTTTTCTGACCCTATCTGGATACCCTTGATCGCCTTTTCTTCCCTGATTGCAATGGCTAAAACTTCCATTACAATGTTAAAGAGCAATGGATACAATGGGCAACCTTGCCTGGTTCCTGATCTAAGTGGAAATGATTTCAATTTAACTCCATTCAATACGATATTGGCTGTGGGTTTGCTGTAGATGGCCTCTATTAGTTTAAGAAATGTCCCTTCTATACCAACTTTCTTAAGTGTTCTGATCATGAAGGGATGCTGGATATTATCAAAAGCTTTTTCTGCATCGATTGAAAGAATCATATGGTCCTTATTTTTTAGTTTGTTTATGTGTTGAATTACATTTATAGATTTACATATATTGAACCAGCCTTGAGAGCCTGGGATAAATCCCACTTGGTCATGGTGTATAATTTTTTTGATGTGTTGTTGGATTCTGTTTGTTAGGATCTTATTGAGTATTTTAGCATCAATATTCATTAGTGATATTGGTCTATAATTTTCTTTTCTTGTTGGGTCTTTCCCTGGTTTGGCGTTCAAGGTGATGTTTGCTTCGTAGAATGTGTTGGGTAATATTCCTTCTTTTTCTATATTTTGGAAGAGGTTTAGTAGTTCTAAAGTACTAGTTCTTCTTTAAATGTTTGGTAGAATTCTGACGTAAAGCCATCTGGTCTTGGGCTTTTCTTTTTAGGGAGATTTTGTATAGTTGATGCTATTTCAGAACTTGATATATGCCTGTTCAACATTTCCACTTCATTCTGGCTAAGTCTTGGGGTGGCGTACTTCCAGGTATTGGTCAATTTCTTTCAGATTTTCATATTTGTGAGAGTAGAGTTTCTTGTAGTATCGTTAAGGATTTTTTGAATTTCTGAGGGGTCTGTTGTTATTTCATCTTTACCATTTCTGATTGATGAAATTAGAGATTTTACTCTTTTTTTCCTGGTTAGGTTGGCCAAAGGTTTATCTATTTTATCGATCTTTTATAAAAACCAGCTTTTGGATTTATTGATCTGTTGTATAATTCTTTTGTTTTCAATTTCATTTAGTTCTGCTCTGATTTTCGGTTATTTCTTTTCTTCTGCTGGGTTTGGAATTGGAGTGTTCTTCCTTCTCCAGTTGCTTGAGATGTCCTATTAAGTTATTAACTTCCTCTCTTTCCATTTTCTTGAGAAAGGCTTGCAGTGCTATAAATTTCCCTCTTACGACTGCCTTTGCAGTATCCCAGAGGTTCTGGTAATTTGTGTCTTGATTGTTGTTTTGTTCCAAAAATTTGGTGATTTCCTTCTTAATCTCTTCTATAACCCATGTATCCTTCAGCATAAGGTTGTTTAGCTTCCATGTTTTTGTGTGGGTATACAGGTTCTTGTTGTTATTGAGTTCAACTTTTATTCCATGATGGTCCATATTCCATGATGAGAGGATTCAAGGAATAATTTCTATTTTTTTAAATTTGCTGAGGTTAGATTTGTGGCCTAGGATGTGGTCGATTTTGGAGTATTTTCCAAGGGCTGATGAGAAGAATGTGTATTCAGTTTTGTTGGGATGAAATGTTCTGTAGATGTCTGTTAAGTCCAGATGTTGAATGGTTGAGTTTAAATCAAAAATGTCTTTGCTTAGCTTCTTTTTGGAGGATCTATCTAGCACTGCTAAAGGAGTGTTAAAATCTCCAACTACTATGGAAGTGCAGGAAATCGAGTTGCTCATGTCTGTTAGAGTTTCTCTTATGAATTGAGGTGCATTGTGGTTGGGTGCATAAATATTAATAATTGAGATCTCATTATATTGAGTATTACCTTTAACAAATATGAAGTATCCATCCTTATCCTTAATTATTTTAGTTGGTGTAAAGCCTATTATGCCTGTGAACAAGATTGCAATGCCTGCTTTTTTCTGCTTTCCATTTGCCTGGAGTATAGATGACCATCCCTTCACCTTGAGTCTATATTTGTCTTTTAATGTAAGATGCGATTCTTGTATGCAGCAGATATCTGGCTTGAGCTTTCTATCCGGTCAGCCAACCTGTGCCTCTTTAGAGGACAGTTTAAACCATTCACATTAATTGAGAATATTGATAAGCCTTTCGAGAGCCAGTGGACATTTTTAATCTTTTTGCGACTATGGAAGTTGGAATGTGATCAAGATTTTCTGGGTGAGTTTACTTTTGTGGTGGAGGATTACGCTGGTCTTTATAGAGGATAGGTCTGAGAATATCCTGGAGAACTGGTTTTGTTATGGCAAATTTCTTCAACATGTGAATGTCATTGAAGTATTTAATTTCTCCGTTATAGATGAAACTCGGTTTAGCTGGGTACAGGATCCTGGGTTGAAAGCTATTTTGTTTTAGGAGATTAAAAGTCGATGACCATCCTCTTCTAGCTTGAAAGGTTTCAGCAGAGAAATCTGCAGTTATTCTAATATTCTTCCCCTTGTCGGTAACGGTTTTCTTTCATCTGGCAGCTTTCAGAATTTTCTCCTTCATATTAACTTTAGTGAAATTGATTATGATGTGTCTGGGGGATGTCTTATTCAGGTTGAGTTGTGCTGGAATTCTGAAACTGTCTGCTATCTGAATTTCAGAATCTGTTGGCATGTCTGGAAAGTTCTCATTCATAATCTCATGGAGAAGAGACTCTGTGCCTTGTGAAGCCACTTCATTGCTTTCGGGGATCCCTATAAGACGAATATTTGTTTTCTTCGAATTATCCCAGAGCTCTCTGAAAGAGTAATCTGTTTTTGCCCTCCATTTCTCATCCTCTTTGTAAGTTTGGGAGCGTTTGAAAACTTTGTCTTCAATGTCAAAAATCCTTTCTTCTGCTTGCTCCATTCTGTTTCTGAGGGATTCTACTGTGTTTCTCAGACATTTGGGGGCTGCAACTTCTTGTCTCAATGTGTCAAAATCTTTGGTCATTTGGTTTTTGAATTCATTGACTTCTTGAGATATCTTTTGGGTAACTGCTTGGAGTTCTAATTCAATCTTATTTGCTATCCAGATTCTGAATTTGATTTCTGACATCTCACCTATTTGTTTGTGCAAGGGATCTTGTGCTGTGTCTGACCCATTGATCCTTGGGGGAGTTGATCTACTCTGATTATTCATATTGCCAGAATTTTTCTGTTGATTTCACCTCATGATTGTTTTTCACTGTTGCCTCTGGCCGTCCTCAGAGCTGGGGCGCTGTCTCTCCAAGATTAGATCACAGTGTGATCCACTCTATTGTTGCTTGATCTTTGTAGGGAATGACCCTGTGTAGTTCCTCTGGGGCTGCCCCTGCTAGAGAGTTCTGGTTGTGGAAGCAGATCCAGCGTGTGACACACCCGGATCCAGCAACAGGGTTGGAGGTGGTGCACACGGTTCTGGGAGTGTCTGGCACCCAGTGACTTTGGCACAGAGTGCCCAAAGCTCCAGCAGTCTCTGGCCAGGAGAAGGGCTCTGTGTAGAGGCAGGGAGGGCTCCAGATGGCCCGTGGCTATCAGTATCCCTGGCCAGACAAGTGGGCCAGTGTGTAGGCTGGGAGGACACAAGAGGGAGGACACAGGATTGCACGGCTCCTGCAGTTGCTGGTCAGGGCATGTGGAGGCCCGGTTAGTGCGCGGTCACAGCACAGATCTTATGGAGGTCCGGGCAGTGCCAAGCCCAGGAATTTGAGGTTTCTCTGAGCTGTGACACCACAGCACTCTACCCAGGGCAACAGCTCCAGCCTCCAGTGTGCCAAAACCGTCTTACTCTGTTCCTACGGGTTAAGGTTGTAAGGCAGCTCAGTCCTCGCCTTTAGGCTGCTCAGTCAGTAGGTTACTAGGTCCCGCCTCATCCTTGCTCTGGGACCCTGAGGGCGGAGCTTGCCGGGGCAGTTCTCTCACACAATGGCTCCCTGCAGCCCAGCTCAGTGGCTCTGTCTGGGGCCCCAGACGATGCCCAAAGTTCTCCGCACTCCTGCTCAAACTCTCCCCAAGGCAGCTCAACTGAGCGCCTAGTTCAAAAACACCAAAATGGTTCACAGGTAAGGCCTTTCCAGTTTGCAGTCTCACTGCTGCTTGTACTTACGGTTGCCTGCATGATTAGGTCGATCGAACATATGCAACCACTTGCCAGTTTCCCACTGTTTTTGTCCTCCTCTTGGGGTCCAGAAGTCCCTTGCTGACTCCCTGTATCCTCAAAGGGATGATTATAGGCTGATCCCACCAGCTAGAGTCTTATCTCCCCAGACTCACAGTGCCCAGTTGCAGGGAAGCTGTTACTTGGCCGCCATCTTTAATCCAATCACTCTCCAAAATATTAACAGGGAAAAAATTCTTAAGGGACTTTGATGATCTTTGGTTGATGTTCTGAGCTACCTCAGGTCTCTATCAATACTAGGAGTCAGCTGGGGAAGTGAAAAGCATGAGGTATGCAGATGAGACTGTGTTCTAAAAATAACCAAATGGGTAGCTGGTTATGTATTTTAGGCCTTCAGCTCCAAGTCCAGCCTTCCAAACTCTGTTCTCTGATGCTGGGGCCAGAGCACTTCATAACACATTTCAAGTTTCCTTTGCCAGCTGGCTTTCTGATAGGTCCTGACAATAGGAGGCTCTGGAAAAGTATTGAAAAATAGGAGGAGATAAGATACTTACTATCTGCTTTCCAAGTTCTTTCAGCATCACTTGGCCTCCAACCATGCAGTGGCCCCTCGTCACATCTGAGCACAGGTGCATAGAACTTGCCTACCAGAGGCTCCAGTGCCAGCCCTGCTGGCTTTCCCCTGAGCTCCCACTTTCTGATTATTCCTTCTGTTCCGTTTGTTACCTCATCTTGATACTGTTAATAGAGTAAAGGATGAGGTGGTTGGTATTTTCCCTGAGTTAGCTCAAAGTATTTCCTTTTATGTTCTTTCAGTTTTCTAACACCTATATAAACAATTCCCTGTATTTTATTCATTTTTTGAACTACCTGGTGTGGTTTCACTTTCCTGATTGGTCCTTAAGTGCAAGAGTTGTATTCATGTAAGCTAAATGTACATCTACTGAGACCCTACTGTGAATATAATGGAAAGAAGAGAAAATTGATCATCTTTTTTTTGAGACAGATGAATTTTTGTCACACTGGGTAGAGTGTCATGGCACCATAGCTCACAGCAACAGAGCCCTTAAGTGATCCTTTTGCTCAAGTGATCCTTTTGCCTCAGCTTCCTGAGCAGCTGAGACTACAGGCACACCACAGTGTCTGGCTAGTTTTTCTATTTTTAGCAGAGATGGGGTCTTGCTCTTGCTTAGGCTGGTCTTGAACTCCTGAGCTCAAGTGATCCACCCACCTTGGCCTCCCAGGGTGCTGGGATTACAGGCATGAACCACAGAGCCTGGCCTTTGATCTTCGTTACCAAAAAAAATACCTAAAATAACATGTCTAACCACCCAGCACTTCCTCCACCCCAGCTCTGAACTTTCAAGATGCAGACAAATGGAATATTTGCAAATAAAACATAGATTTCTAATTTAGTGAGACACTTTTCAGAATCACTTTATTTTGCTATTGAATGATTTTCATAGGAAATAGTTTTATAGTTTTATAATATTATACCAAACATAAAAATACATGCTAATTCAGAAACTTCTTCTAGTAATCTGAAAAACAAGGAAGACTAAATATTGTATCAAGGAAAAGTCTTCTGGCAAGGAATACCATCTTATCTGCATAAATGGAGAAAAGGGCACAGTTGTCATGATTTCTACTAAAAGGGAGACAGGTGAATTTCTCCATTCTTCCAGAAGGATCAGAACAGGTGATACACACAAAAATTGCTGTTTTTAACAAGAACAGAAGCAGAAAACCATTAAGTACTAAAATAAAGCCAAAAGGATATTCCTTAGACTCCCATAAGGAAAAGAAACTTTAATGAGTTCCCACTCTACAACAATCACTATGCTATGCCTTTACATGAATTCTCTCATTTTATCTTCTCAACAATTTTATGAAGGAAGATTTGCTGTGATCAGTTTGACAAGAGGAAACTGAGGTTCATGGAGGAATTCACTCAAGTTTATTCAAAATAAAATGCAACTCCGAACCCAAAACTCAAATAGAGACAGGAAGGATTGTTTCAACACTGGTGAAGGAATTTTGATGCTTATTTCCCTACCCTGTACTCCCATCAAAGAAAAGAGGCATGGTAAGATGAGCCTGGAGGAAATCTGGGAAGGAAATACAAGAAGGAACTTGGTCATGAACCTCTCTGGAAGGGGTTGGAAGGGGTTGGAAGGGGTTGGAAGTAGTAAGTGGAAAGGAATCTACAGAAACATTTTTGCGGGACAGAAGTTAGGAAGACACTCCTCCCGGTGAGATAAGGTGGTCACCAGAGCTTTGGCAAACCCATATTTCCACTGATTATCTCACATCACCAGGGTTGCTTGAATCCTCAGCTAGGACAGATGGTGCCACTATTCAATAGGGCATTAATACACAAAAGAGCCAGGCGTGGTGGTTCATGCCTGTAATCCTAGCACTCTGGGAGGCTGAGGCAGGTGGATTGCTGGAGGTCAGGAGTTTGAGACCAGACTGAGCAGGAGTGATACCCCCTCTCTAAAAACTAGATGGGCATTGTGGCAGGTGCCTCTCATCCAACTATTTGGGAGGCTGAGGCAAGAGAGTCTCCTGAATCCAAGAGTTTGAGGTTGCTGTGAGCTATGATGCTACGGCACTCTACCAAGGGTGACAAAGTGAGACTCTGTCTCAAAAACAAAACAAAAACAGACATTGTGGAGTGCCGTGGCATCACAACTCATAGCAACCTCAAACTCCTGGGCTTGGCACTGCCCAGACCTCCATAAGAGCTGTGCCGTAACCCCCCGACACTCGACTCACGCCCGCCAGGCCTCCGCATGCCCTGACCAGGAACTGCGGGAGCTGCGCAACCCCATGCCCGCTCTCCTGTACCCGCCCTGCCTCCACACTGGCCCGCTCGTCTGGCCAGGGGCACTGGTAGCCACGTGTCCTCAGGAGCCTCCCTGCCTCTGTGCAGAGCCCTTCTTCTGGCCAGAGACTGCTGGAGCATTGGGCTCTCTGTGTCAAAGTCACTGGGTGCCAGGCACTCACAGAACCATAAGCACCACCTCACGCCCTGTTGCTGGATCCAGGTGTGTCACACACCTGAGCTGCTTCCACAACCAGAACTCCCTAGCTGGGGAAGCCCCAGAGGAACTACACAGGGTCACTCCCTACAAAGATCCAGCAACAATAGAGTGATCCCGCTGGGGCCTAATCTTGGAGAGACAGCTCCCCAACTCTAAGGACAGCCAGAGGCAATGGTGAAAAACAATCATGAGGCAAAATCAACAGAAAAACTCTGGCAATATGAATAATCAGAGTAGATCAACTCCCCCAAGGATCAATGGGTCAGACACAGCACAAGATCCCATGCACAAACAACTGAGATGTCAGAAATCAAATTCAGAATCTGGATAGCAAATAACATCGAATTAGAATTCCAAGCAGTAACCCAAAAGATATCTCAAGAAGTCAATGAATTCAAAGACCAAATGACCAAAGATTTTGACACATTGAGACAAGAAGTTGCAGCCCCCAAAGGTCTGAGAAACACAGTGGAATCCCTCAGTAACAGAATAGAGCAAGTGATTCCTCCTGATTTGTTTTTATTTCTGAGTAATGACTTGGCTATTCAAAGTTTCTTATGATTCCATTTAAAATGAAGTACTATTTCCCCCCAAATCTTTAAAGTATGACAGCGATGCTTTAATAGGGATTGCATTAAATTTGTATATTGCTTTGGGTAGTATGGACATTTTAACAGTGTTGATTCTTTCCAGACATGAGCATGGTATGTTTTTCCATTTGTTAATATCGTCAGCTATTTCTTTTTTCAGAGTTTCATAGTTCTCTTTATAGAGATCTTTCACGTCCTTTGTTAGGTAAATTCCCAAATATTTCATCTTTGGCACTAATGTAAAAGGAATAGAATCCTTGACTATTTTTTCAGCTTGACTATTGTTGGCATATATAAAAGCTACTGATTTGTAAGTATTGATATTGTATCCTGAGATGCTGCTGTATTCCTTGATCACTTCTAAGAGTTTTGTAGTTGAGTTCCTGGGGTTTTCCAGGTATAAAATCATAGCATCTGCGAAGAGTGAGAGTTTGTTCTCCTCTGACTCCATTGTATACCCTTGATTGCCTTGCCTTGCCTGATTGCGATGGCTAAGACTTCCATTACTATGTTGAATAGCAATGGAAACAGTGGGCATCCTTGTCTAGTTCCAGATCTGAGAGGAAATGTTTTCAATTTTTTCTATTCAATATGATATTGGCTTTGGGCTTGCTATAGATGGCCTCTATCAGTTTAAGAAATGACCCATCTAAGCCTATTTTTTTTTTTTTTTTTTGTAGAGACAGAGTCTCACTTTATGGCCCTTGGTAGAGTGCCGTGGCGTCACACAGCTCACAGCAACCTCCAACTCCTGGGCTTAAGCAATTCTCTTGCCTCAGCCTCCCGAGCAGCTGGGACTATAGGTGCCCGCCACAATGCCCAGCTATTTTTTTGTTGTTGTTGTTGTTGCAGTTCGGCCGGGGCCAGGTTTGAACCTGTCACCCTCAGTATATGGGGCCGGCGCCCCACCAACTGAGCCACAGGCGCCGCACTAAGCCTATTTTCTTAAGTGTTCTGATCATGAAAGGATGCTGGATATTATCAAAAGCTTTTTCTGTATCAATTGAGAGAATCATATGGTCTTCGTTTTTTATTTTGTTTATGTGATATATTATATTCATAGATTTACATATATTGAACCAACCTTGAGACACTGGGATAAAACCAACTTGTTTGATGTGTTGCTAAATTCTGTTTGCTAGGATCTTATTGAATATTTTAGCATCTATATTCATTAATGATATTGGTCTATAATTTTCTTTCATTATTGGGTCTTTTCCTGGTTTGGGGATCAGGGTGATAATTTGCTTTGTAAAATGTGTTCAGAAGTATTCCTTCTTTTTCTATGTTTTGGAAAAAGTTATGTAATATAGGTACTAGTTCCTCTTTATTTTTATTTATTTATTTTTTTAAAGACAGAATCTCACTTTATTGCCCTCAGTAGAGTGTTGTGACATCACAGCTCACAGCAACCTCCAAGTCTTGGGCTTAGGCGATTCTCTTGCCTCAGCCTCCCCAGTAGCTGGGACTACAGGTGCCTGCCACAATGCCTGGCTATTTTTTGTTGCAGTTTGGCCAGGGCCAGGTTTGAACCTGCCACCCTTAGGTATATGGGGCTGGCGCCCTACCCACTGAGCCACAGGCGCTGCTCAACTAGTGCCTCTTTAAAGGTTTGATAGAATTCTCATGTGAAGCCATCTGGTCCCAGACTTTTCTTTTTTGGAAGATTTAGTATAGTTGATGCTATTTCAGTGCTTGATATAGGTCTATTCCACATTTCCAATTCTTTCTGGCTGAGTCTAGGAAGATGGTGTGCTTCCAGGTATTGGTTTATTTCCTCCAGATTTTTATATTTCTGAGAATAGAGTTTTTTGTAGTATTCATTAAGGGTTTTTTTTTTCATTAAGGATTTTTAAAATTTCTGTGAGGTATCTCTTGTTATTTTGATTTTATCATTGCTGATTGATGATATTGGGGATTTTACTTTTTGGTTTCTGGTTAGGTTATCAATTTTGTTAATTTTTCAAAAAAACAACTTTTTGATTTGTTGATCTTTTGAATGATTCTTTTGTTTTCAATTTCATTTAATTCTGCTCTACTTTTGGTTATTTCTTTTCTTCTGCTGGGTTTTGGGTTGGAATGCTCTTCCTTTTCCAGTTGCTTGAGGTGTCCCATTGAGTTGTTGACTTCCTCTCTTTCTGTTCTCTTGAAGAAAGCTTGCGATACTATAAATTTCCCTCTTAGGACTGCCTTTGCAGTATCCCACAGGTTTTGATAATTCATGTCTTCATTGTTGTTTTGGTCCAAAAATTTGTCAATTTCCTTCTTCATCTCATCTGTGACCCAGCTATCTTTCAGCATAAGGTTATTTAGTTTCCATGACTTTGTTTGAGTATGAAGATTCCTGTTGTTGTTGAGTTCAACTTTTATTCCATTATGATTCAAAAAATAAAGGAATAATTTTTATTCTTTTAAATTTGCTAAGATTAGACTTGTGACCTATGATGTGATCAATTTTGGAGGATGTTCCCTGGGCTGATAAGAAGAATGTATTTTCAGTTTTATTAGGATAAAATGTTCTGTAGATGTCTATTAATTCCATTTGTCATAGGATCAAGTTTAAGTCCAATATTTCTTTCTTTAGTTTCTTCTTGGAGGATCTATCCAGCACTGCCAAAGGGCTGTTAAAATCTCCAACTGTTATAGTGCAGGAAGATATCAAATTGTTCATGTCTGTTAGGGTTTCCTTTATAAATTGAGGAGCATTCTAGTTGGTCACATAAATGTTAATAATTGATATCTCTTCATGTTGAGTGTTTTCCTTTCCTTGATAAGTGACCATCCTTATCTTTCCTTACCTTTGTTGGTTTAAAGTCTATTGTATCTGCAAATAAAATTGCAATCCCTCCTTTTTTCTGATTTCCATTTGCCTGAATTATAGATGTCCATCATTTCACCCTTAGTCTATTTTTATCCTTTAAGGCAGTGGTTCTCAACCTTCCTAATGCCGTGGCCCTTTAAAACAGTTCCTGTGGGTTGCAACCCACAGGTTGAGAACTGCTGCTTTAAGGTAAGATGAGATTCTTGTATGCTACAGATATCTGGCCTGAGTTTTTCTATCCAGGCAGCCAACCTATGCCTCTTTAAAGGACAATTTAAGCCATTCACATTAATTGAGAGTAATAATAAGCATGGTAGTGTTTTGGTTGTCATGTTTTTCAAGTGTTCAGTGGATATTTTTAATCCTTTCACCATTATGGATGTTAGGTTTTGTTCAAGGCTTTCTGGGTGAGTTTACTTTGGTGGTAGACCATTAAGCTGATCATTATGGAGGATGGGTGTGAGAATGTCCCGTAGACCTGGTTTAGTTATGGGAAATTTCTTCAACATGTGTGAGTTGGTAAAGTATTTGATTTCTCCATCACAAATGGAACTCAGTTTAGCTGGGTACAGGATCCTGTGCTGAAAGTTGTTGTTTTAGGAGATCGAAGGTCAATGACCATCCTCTTCTGGCTTGAAAAGTTTCAGCTGAGAGATCTAAAGATCTAATATTCTTCCCCCTGTAGGTTATGATTTTCTTACATCTGGCTGCTTGTAGAATTTTATTCTTCATATTAACTTGGCAAAGTTAATTACAATGTGTCTAGGAGATGCTTTATTTGAATTGATTCATACTGGTGTTCTGAAACTGTCTCCTATCTGAATTTCTGTATCTCTTGCCATGCTTGGGAAATTCTCCACTATTGAGTAGAACATCAGTGTCTTTTAGGACTTTCCTCTTCTCCTTCTAAGAAGGTAAATGTTTGCTCTTTTGGAGTGGTGCCATAACTCTCTCAGGGAGAGATCCATTTTTGTTCTCCACTTCTCTGCCTCTTTGAGTGTTTGGGACATTCAAAAGCTTTGTCTTGAACATCAGAGATCCTTTCTTCTGCCTGCTCCATTCTATTACTGAGGGATTCTACTGTATTTCTCAGTTCTTTGAGATCTGCAATTTCTTTCCCCATTGTGTCTAAATCCTTGGAGATTTTGTCTTTGAATTCACTGATTTCTTGAGACAATTTTTGAACTACTCCTTGAATTTCTAATTCCAACTTTACTTTCATTCTATTAATCTTCTTTGCCAGAAGAATCCATATTCTGAATTCTATTTCTGACATTTCAGCCATTTGTTTGTGAATGGCATCTTCTGTTGTGTCTCCTTTGTCGTTCCATGGGGAAGTTTATCTACTCTGATTATTCATGTTGCCAAAGTTTTTCCAAATGATCACCCCATGATTATTTTTCAGTTTGGGTAGAGAAGCTGGTAAGGTGAAATTGGGTTGGGGGCTCCCAGAGTTGTAGTTAACCAGCCCTTTACCAAAGAGCTGGGACTGGTGACTGTGGCTTTCCCCCTACAGCTTTACAAAGGTCCCTTTCAGACTTGCAGCCTGAGACTCTGGGGCCCTGCTTGGCGTGATGGAGCTAAGTGGCTCTTCTTGTATTCAGCCAGCCTCTATCCAATCCTATTAATCAGTGATTTGGGTATGAAATCTCAGCTGGGGAGAAATACAAGCAACTAAGACATCCTTCCTCCCACTGGGAAGAACTGGAAGAGGAGAATCAGTCCCTTCCACTACAACACAACCAGGGCTCAACCTTGGGGGTCCCCAGGTGGCCAGCCCAGGTCAAGAGTTCCAAATCAACAGTCCTGGGCAGCACAATTGCTGTTCAAGTGGCAGAGTTTAAAAGGTCTCCAGCAACCAGACAGTAGGGGTCCACTGGCAGCTCAAGTGTGACTTGCTCCAGTGCTCCGTGAAGTCAGAAAGGCCCACCCAACAAAAGAGTTAGTCTAGAGGGGTTGGCTCCTCCTTCCCCACCTTGCATCTCCACCATGCCGAGTCACTGGTAACCCTGTGGGGCTGTGGTTCAGTTCCCTCCAATGAGCAAATGCACCAGGGATTTGCATCTGCCAGAGTCAAAGGGGAGTTAATGCATCCTCAGTCAGGCCACTGCTCTGCTACCAGCAAGCAGGGGGAGCTGAAGCCTGACTCCCTCTGGTGCTCATTGGAAAATGGGGGGAGTGTTCCACCTGAGTCTGTTCCAAGCTGGGGGTTAATGTTGCAGTGAATGTTTTTCTCCCTCAGTGACCGCACCCCTGCCCCCGCTGCACTACTCCTCTGGCACTCCTGCAGGGCGAGGTCCAGCTCCCTCTGGCAGTCCACAGAATTGGGGAGGTGTCTCTCCAAAATTTGACCCTGGCAGGAGCATGCTACTGAAAGAAAATATTACCATGAGAATGTGACCACTTCTCGCTCCCTACCATAGGAATGTGACCTTTTGTAACTGTTCCAGGAGATAGCCCCAGGAGCTTCAGCAAATGTTTACTATTAAGTAAATATTTGACTGTTAGTCTTGTCTTAAGACAGTTGAATAGTGAACTAGAGTTCTCCTTATCTAGTTAGAATCCCAGGTGTGTGTATTCTCTCTTACTTTATTCATGTCTGCTATTCCCGCCTACTTTGTAGTTTTTGCCTTTATAAGCTTGTAAAAAACTGCTGTGGGGGACTTGATTTCTCGGCTCCTAAAAGAGTTGTGAATCAAGTCCCCGTATACAGGAATAAAAATCCTCTTGCGTTTTTGCATCAAGAGACGACTCTTGCAGTTGATTGGGGTGGTCAGAGCTCCGGGCTGAGTGGGGGGTTCTGCCCCAAGTCTTTCATTTGGGGGCTCGTCCGGGAGATAACTACCACCCCCCACCTGCAGAGTCGACCTTGGAGGTAAGAAAGGGGTACCCCGAAAACTGTCTAGTCTGTGTCTTCAGTCCTTTTGTTTGACTTTGTGTGCGCGCTTTCGATTTCGCAGCCGTTCGGCACCTCGTGAGAGTGGCCGGACAGTGGTCGGTAGACGTGCCCGGAGGACCACAGGCTGAAACCCTGGGGGATGCCCCAGGAACTGAGGAGAACCAGGGACGCCTGGTTGTCTCCTGCTGTAAGGGCGCTGGTCGAGTCTGGTTGTTCGATCAAAAATTACGGGAAACGCGCCCGTCTGATTCTGTTATAGGCTTGTGAAGGACCAAGTGTAGTAGGTGGGTCCTTGTACCTGTAATATTTCTGTTATTTCTGTTATTTGTGTTTCTGACATATCCACTGATGATGGGACAGACTGTGACAACCCCTCTGAGTTTAACTCTAGATCATTGGACTGAAGTGAAGAGAAGAGGTTGTGATCTGTCAGTAGAGGTTAAAAAAGGCACATGGCAGACTTTCTGCTCCTCGGAGTGGCCTACTTTTAACGTTGGCTGGCTCTCAGGAGGAACCTTTGACTTATCTCTTATTTTTGCTATTAAAGAGATTGTTTTTCAGAGAGGACCAGGAGCCCATCCGGATCAACAACCTTACATCATAGTCTGGCAGGACCTGGTGCAGAATCCGCCCCCCTGGGTTCGGCCGTGGACTGCCACATCCAGGCCCCCGTCTAATCCTCAGGTGCTCGCTGTCCAATCTTCTGGTCCCAGAAAAGGGGGCGACAGTTTGGACCCCCCTAAGAAGATCTACCCGGAAATCCAGACTGATCATCTTCTCCTCGACCCTCCACCCCCTCCTCCCCCATACCCTCTCGCCTTGGCTCCTGTCGGGGGGCAGGGAGGACCAGCATCGCCGGATCCGGCGATTGCCCCCTCTGCACCCCCGGGGGAACCTTCACTGGGGCCCACACAAGGTACCAGGAGTCACCGCCAGGGAGGAGTGTCTCCCGACACTACTGTTGCCCTACCCCTGAGGGCATACGGCCCCCCGCTGGTGGCAACAGATGAGGGACCACCTCCTCTCCAGCCCCTCCAGTACTGGCCATTTTCTTCCGCAGACCTGTATAACTGGAAAACTAATCACCCCCCTTTTTCAGAAGACCCCCAACGCCTGACTGGGCTGGTAGAGTCCCTGATGTTCTCTCATCAGCCCACATGGGATGACTGCCAGCAGCTCATACAGACTCTCTTCACTACTGAAGAGAGGGAGAGGATTTTATTAGAAGCTAGGAAGAATGTACTCGGGGCGGAGGGGCATCCTACCCAGCTCCCCAACATCATCGAGGCTGCCTTTCCCCTCTCCAGACCAGACTGGGATTTCAACACGGCAGAAGGTAGGGAGCGACTGTCAGTCTATCGCCAGGCTCTAGTGGCTGGGCTCCGTGGGGCGGCAAGATGCCCCACTAATTTGGCTAAGGTAAGAGAAGTAATACAGGGGGCCACAGAACCCCCCTCTGTGTTTCTTGAGCGTCTAATGGAAGCTTTTAGGCGCTACACCCCATTTGACCCTGCCTCTGAAGGACAGAGGGCTTCCGTGGCTATGACTTTCATAGGGCAGTCAGCTGTAGACATTAAAAGAAAGCTGCAGAGAATTGAAGGATTGCAGGACTATACCTTGCAGGATTTAGTTAAGGAAGCTGAGAAAGTATACCATAAAAGAGAAACTGAGGAAGAAAAAGAGCAGAGAAAGGAGAAAGAGAGAGAAGAAAGGGAAAATAAGAGAGACCGAAGACAGGAGAAAAACTTAACACGGATTTTGGCCGCAGTAGTAGGGGAGAAGAGCCAGGAACAGACCCAAGGTAGAACTAAGAAGTCAGGTAGTCTGAATAACCGCATCCCGTTAGATAAGGATCAATGTGCCTACTGTAAGGAAAAGGGGCACTGGGCCAGGGAATGTCCTAAAAAAAAGAAGAAAGAACTCTCCAAGAAAGTACTGGCCTTAGAGGAAGAAGAAGATTAGCGGGGACGGGGCTCGGAACCCCTCCCCGAGCCTAGGGTAATACTTAAGGTGGAGGGGAAGCCAGTTGAGTTCCTTGTAGACACCGGAGCTCAACACTCAGTCCTACTTGAACCATCAGGACCCGTCTCCAAGAAAAAATCCTGGGTTGTAGGGGCCACAGGGCATCAGCAGTACTCATGGACTACCCGAAGATCAATAGATCTGGGAGTGGGACGGGTAACCCACTCATTTTTAATTATCCCTGAGTGCCCTGCGCCCCTCCTCGGGAGAGATTTACTCACCAAAATGGAAGCCCAAATCACTTTTACTCCTGATGGCCCAGAGGTAACCCAAAATAAGAGGGTAACAGCCCTGACCATGCGTTTAGAGGATGAACATAGACTCTTTGAAAAGCAGCGGGAGAAAGGGACTAGTCTCGTAAATGACTGGCTAGAAAAATATCCCGGGGCATGGGCCGAAACTGCTGGAATGGGACTGGCCACAGAAAGGCCGCCTATAGTCATAGAACTCAAAGCTACTTCCACTCCTGTGGCAGTGCGCCAATATCCTATGACTAAGGAAGCTCGGGAAGGAATTAAGCCTCACATTCAGCGTCTCCTACAGCTGGGCATACTAGTAAAATGCCAGTCACCATGGAACACGCCCTTATTACCCGTCAAGAAACCCGGCACAGGAGACTATCGCCCTGTGCAGGACTTAAGAGAAGTAAACAAGCGGGCGCAAGACATCCACCCCACCGTGCCTAACCCTTATAATCTGTTAAGCTCTCTCCCTCCGGACCATATCTGGTACACTGTCCTGGATTTAAAGGACGCCTTCTTCTGCCTCCGACTACACTCCTCTAGCCAGAACATCTTCGCATTTGAATGGAGAGACCCGGACTCTGGAACAACGGGGCAATTGACATGGACTCGACTTCCACAGGGGTTTAAGAACTCCCCAACCATCTTTGATGAAGCCCTCCACCAAGACCTAGCTCACTTTCGCGCCAGCCACCCTCAGGTAACGCTCCTACAATATGTAGATGACTTACTACTAGCTGGAACAACAAAAGAAGAGTGCTATCGGGGCACAGAACTATTGCTAGAAGAACTAGCCCGCTTAGGATATCGAGCCTCTGCTAAAAAAGCCCAGATCTGCCAGAAAGAGGTAACGTACCTGGGTTACACCTTAAAAGGAGGGCAGAGATGGTTAACGGAAGCCAGGAAGCATACTGTGAGTCAGATTCCAGTTCCCCGCTCGCCCCGCCAGGTGCCAGAATTCTTAGGAACTGCGGGGTTCTGCCGCTTATGGATACCGGCGTTTGCTACTCTGGCAGCTCCCCTCTACCCTTTGACCAAGGAAGGCACTCCCTTCGAGTGGGGTGCCAGCCAACAGCGGGCCTTTGACAACATTAAAAAGGCCTTATTATCAGCCCCGGCCCTGGCTCTACCAGATGTAACAAAGCCCTTTGTCCTATACGTAGATGAGAAGAGAGGAGTGGCCCGAGGGGTGCTGACGCAGCCTTTAGGGCCATGGAAAAGACCAGTAGCATACCTCTCCAAGAAATTGGACCCCGTCGCTGGTGGTTGGCCAGCCTGTCTGAGGTCTGTGGCGGCAGTAGCGGTACTGGTAAAAGATGCAGACAAATTGACTATGGGGCAGAAGTTGACAGTCATTGCCTCCCATGCTTTAGAAAGCATCATCAGACAGCCCCCTGACCGGTGGCTGTCTAATGCCCGCATGACACATTACCAGAGTCTCCTATTAAACGGAGACAGAGTCCAGTTTGGCCCGCCTGTCATCCTCAACCCAGCTACCCTATTACCTGATACTTCTGTCCAGAAAGATGTATTATACACATGCCAAGAAGTACTGGCTGAGGAAACTGGAACTCGGAAGGACCTCTGTGATCAGCCCCTGCCGGATGCCCAGCTGACCTGGTTCACTGATGGGAGCAGCTCCATAATAGAAGGTAAAAGGGTGGCCGGGGCGGCGGTAGTGGACGATAAGCAGACCATCTGGGCAAGTAGTGTGCCTGAAGGGACGTCGGCCCAGAAGGCCGAGCTGGTCACCTTGACCCAGGCCTTACGTTTGGCAGAAGGGAAAAAAGTTAACATATACACCGATAGCAGGTATGCTTTTGCTACGGCCCATGTTCATGGGGCCATTTACAGGCAGCGAGGACTGCTGACTTCAGCAGGAAAAGAAATTAAACACAAGGAAGAAATCCTAAGTCTACTGGAGGCTGTTCACCTCCCTAAGAAAGTGGCCATTATCCACTGCCCTGGGCATCAGAAAGGGGGGTCCAGAGTTGCCGAGGGAAACCAAAGAGCCGACCGAGAAGCTAAGCTAGCAGCTCAAAGGCTCAACATCCTGCCGCTATATGAAAACACTTTAAGGCCTAGCCTTAAAGAAATAGCACTCCCCCTTGTCAAACACTTTAAATATTCGGAGCGGGATCTCGAGAGAATGAACAGATTAGGCCTCCACTTAGAATCCCCAGAGGGGATCCGAGAAACTCCGGAAAGAAAAATCATCCTCCCTGAAGAGCAGGCGATCACCTTTCTCAGACAACTTCATAAATTAACTCATTTGGGCCCCAAGCATCTAAGAACTATTGTTCAGTCCTCCCCATACTATATTATGGAATTAAGTAAACTCGTTGACGCAGCTGCAAAAGAGTGCAAACCTTGCCAATTAGTAAACACCCAGCCTAGCACATTACCTCAGGGTAGACGACTCCGAGGAGATCGTCCTGGGAGCTACTGGGAAACAGATTTTACAGAAATTAAGCCGGCCAAATACGGATACAAGTACTTGCTGGTGTTCATAGATACTTTCTCAGGATGGGTCGAAGCTTTTCCTACAAAAAGGGAGACTGCTCAAGTCGTAGCCAAAATAATATTAGAAGAAATTTTTCCAAGATTTGGGCTACCCAAGGTAATCGGATCCGACAACGGTCCCGCTTTTGTTGCCCAGGTTAATCAAGGTTTAGCCAAAATCCTGGGGCTTGAGTGGAAATTACATTGTGCTTATCGGCCCCAAAGCTCAGGGCAGGTAGAGAGGATGAATAGAACCCTAAAAGAGGCCATGACTAAATTATCCTTAGAGACTGGCATTACTGACTGGACAGTCCTCCTTCCCTTTGCCCTGTTCCGTGTGCGCAACACCCCTAGCACTCTCAAGCTGACCCCCTTTGAAATCCTATATGGAGCTCACCCCCTGCTTGTTGCCATGCAGCACCTCCCTTCCCCAGAATCTTACTCCTCTCAATCTCTATACACCAGATTAAAAGCCCTTGAAACCATGCAAAAGGAGGTGTGGAGCTGGCTGATCGAGGCCTACAAGCCCGGGGATCTGCAAATACCTCACCAGTTCCAGGTTGGAGATTCGGTGTACATCCGGCGCCACCGGACAGCCAACCTTGAACCACGGTGGAAAGGACCATACCTGGTGCTGCTCACAACCCCTACGGCAATAAAAGTCGATGGCATCGCAGCCTGGATCCACGCATCTCATGTCAAACCAGCACCGCCGCCAGACTCCGGGTGGAAAGTGGAAAAGACAGACAACCCCCTCAAGCTCCACATTCGCCGCAGTAGCCCTGCTCCTGCTGATACAACTCCCAGTGATAAGTAGTTCCGGTCCCAACCCCCATGCCCTCCAGAGGTTAACCTGGCAGGTTCTCTCTCAGACTGGTGATGTAGTATGGAGTACTACAAAAGAAGACCCTCCTTGGACCTAGTGGCTGTCCCTCACCCCAGATATTTGCGCCTTAATAGCAGGGCTAGATAATTGGGATATCTCCGATGAGACCTTTAAAGAGGTTCCATCAAGCCTTGATCACCATTTAACAAAGCGCTCACTTACCCAAGGCTCCACATCCCAAGGCCAGTACGTTGCAGACGCCCCTGGCTGTGGCAACTTGCCCGCCCAGCGCCGGATGTGACAAACGGAGTTCTATATCTGTCCCCGGGACGGGAGAACGAGAAGCCAAGCCAACAGATGTGGGGGGGTAGAAAATTTCTATTGTAAACAATGGGGATGTGAGACGACTGGGCAGGCCTTCTGGCACCCCTTCTCCTCTTGGGACTTAATAACCGTAAAGAGGAGCAGTACCGGAGCAGGATCAAACCCCCTAAATATTTCCTTCACGGAGAGGGGGAAACAAGCCCGAGATTGGATAAAAGGAAGAACATGGGGATTCCGTTTCTACATGTCAGGGTGGGATAAAGGATTTACCTTCTTCATCAAATTAAAAATAGAGACCCCCGTCGCTGTCCAGATAGGACCCAACATCGTACTCTCAGGACAGCAGCCTCCAGCTAGGCCGCCTATTTCTCCCCGTATGCCCCAGACTCCGGGGAGCACCCAATTTACTGAGGCCAGCACAGCCCCATCGCCTGCGAAACTGTCTCCCCAGGTAACATCCCCGGAGACTCCAAGCACCGGGCAGAGACTTCTTAACTTAATACAGGGGGCTTTCAATGTCCTCAATACTTCCAACCCTAATCTTACCGAATCTTGCTGGTTGTGTGTAGCCTCAGGCCCGCCCTATTATGAAGGAATCGCCTTTTCAAGTATCTTCCAAAATACCACCTCCCATAATTCCTGTGACTGGGGATCCAAGATCACCCTTACAGCAGTCTCTGGGCGAGGCATTTGCCTAGGCATGATCCCCGAAAATCGCCAGCATCTGTGTAATCAGACCATTAAAAGCCCATCAACCACTATCAATTATTATCTAGTGCCCCCTAAAGGAGGATGGTGGGCTTGCAGCACTGGGCTAACCCCGTGCATTTCCTCTTCAGTGTTCAACTCCACTGCAGACTACTGTATCCTCGTACAATTAATACCTAGAGTTATCTATCATGAGGCGAGTTCCTTCGAGGCAGAATTCGATCTCAGACCCCGTAGACAGAAGAGGGAACCAGTCTCTATTACTCTAGCTGTCCTGATGGGTATAGGGGTGGCGGCCGGAGTAGGAACAGGAACGGCTGCGTTTGTCCAGACCCCACAGTATCTCGAAGAACTGAGAGCAGCTGTAGATGAGGACCTAAAAGCCATAGAACAATCGATCACAAAATTAGAAGAGTCACTAACATCCTTATCAGAAGTAGTATTGCAGAATAGACGGGGACTCGATCTCCTGCTCCTAAAAGATGGAGGGTTATGCGCTGCACTAAGAGAAGAATGCTGTTTCTATGTAGATCACTCTGGTATGGTAAAAGACTCCATGTCTAAACTCAGGGAGAGACTAGAAAAAAGACAACGAGATCGGGAGGCCCATCAAGGATGGTTTGAAAGTTGGTACAGCCGATCACCTTGGTTCACCACTCTCGTTTCCAGTTTAATAGGCCCTCTTATTATACTGCTCTAATTCTTACCTTTGGGCCCTACATTCTCAACCGTATAGTCACCTTCGTCCGGGAGAGAGTGAGTGCTGTACAAGTATTAATGCTCAGACAGCATTACCAGTCTCTCCGCCGAGACGATAGCCATGAGAATGAATACATAGAGCCAGAAGTTCCATGATTAGAACTTCCCAAAAAAACAAATGGGGGAATGAAAGAAAATATTACCATGAGAATGTGACCACTTCTCGCTCCCTACCATAGGAATGTGACCTTTTGTAACTGTTCCAGGAGATAGCCTCAGGAGCTTCAGCAAATGTTTACTATTAAGTAAATATTTGACTGTTAGTCTTGTCTTAAGACAGTTGAATAGTGAACTAGAGTTCTCCTTATCTAGTTAGAATCCCAGATGTGTGTATTCTCTCTTACTTTATTCATGTCTGCTATTCCCGCCTACTTTGTAGTTTTTGCCTTTATAAGCTTGTAAAAAACTGCTGTGGGGGACTTGATTTCTCGGCTCCTAAAAGAGTTGTGAATCAAGTCCCCGTATACAGGAATAAAAATCCTCTTGCGTTTTTGCATCAAGAGACGACTCTTGCGGTTGATTGGGGTGGTCAGAGCTCCGGGCTGAGTGGGGGGTTCTGCCCCAAGTCTTTCACTACTATCACTGCTCTGTGGGTTCCCACACCTCCACCCACCACTGACATGCACTTTCCTGGTGCTGGGCCAGTCACCCTCCCCCCTGCATCTCTCTCCACTTCTACTTGAGTCACAGTTTCAGTGTAGCTGTGCTGCTGAGACCCATGCAATCCCAGCCCTAGCAAGGAATCACTGGACACTCTGGTCTCTGCAGGGGGTGGGCTTCCAGACTGCCAGGTGAGGGGGGAAGGGTGGACTGGGAGTTGAGAATGTCAGGGAAAATATTTGTTCAACTTTTATGCCAAGCAAGAGGCATAAAGGCCCAGGTTCACAGCTGGATATCTCTGGAGAAGGACTCCCGGCCTTCAGCCCACTTTCTCTGTGGGGTGAAACAAGAGGTCTTCAGTTCACTATTCCCCCCCCAAGAGAGCAAGCCACTCTCTTGGGGGAGGGAATGGACTCTCATCCTCTTTGGAATGGGTTTTGTACCTGAAATTTGCTTCCTTGGAGTTGCATCTTGTTTCAGCAGGGATGACATGCACTTATCAATCTTCTCTCTCAGCTCAGCTCCCAACATTCAGCTTTATTTGGTTCATTTTGGCTATTATCTCTCCCTCTGGACAGGAGCTTCTATTGAAAGCTGGCTCCAGTTGGCCATCTTACTTCCTTTACCATCCTTTGAGATTTTATTTGTCATAAAAACTAGCATAAACTTAACCAAGGGATTTACTTACTCATTTGCTTTTTATTGCTTGTGTCCTTTCTATTTTTTTTTTTGTTTGTTTTGTTTTGAGGCAGAATCTCACTCAGTCACCCTAGGTAGAGTGCTGTGGCGTCATAGCTCACAGCAACCTCAAACTCTTGGGCTCAAGTGATTCTCTTGCCCCAAGTAGCTGGGACTACATGTGCCCACCACAACACCTGGCTACTTTTAGATACAGGGTCTCAATCTGCCTCATGCTGGTCTTAAACTCTTGAGCTCAGGCAATCCATCTACCTCTGTCTCCCAGAGTGCTAGGTGTGAGCCACCATGCCCAGCCTTCTTGGGTCCTTTCTAGAGTCTAACCTCTAAGATGTCAGAGTGTCTATTCATTGCTATATCCCTGGTGCCTAGAACAATGCCTAGCACACAGGGGAGTTAATGAATAGGTGCAACCAAATGCTAAGTGCATATTAAATTATATTCCCTGAAGAGAGGATGAACTATAAGTCACATACCCTCTGACCAAACTCCAGCTGAGACTGATGTCACGGGTCTGTGAACCAAAGCTAAAATATCTATTTGCTCAGAACATGTGTAACTGTACTTTGACCAGGCAGTCAATATAAAGGCTGAGGATAAATCTTGACTTGTGATCATGATTTATTTGTTGATTCATTCTTGAATTTATTCATCCATTAGACAAATATGTGTTGAATGCCTATGACATAGCAGGCATGGGCATATAGCATTATCGGGTCAACCTGTGGCTACAGTTGGGGAGGAAGTTTGGGAGGTCAGTCTATAATTAGATTTAGTTAGGCAGATAGAGCTTTGCATTCCACAAACAAATGTACTGGTCTCCAATGAGAAAGAGAAGCATGGGTGGATCAGTATAGCCTGTTTCTAGCATAGAAGGTGAAGCTCAGATGGAGATGGAGGCCTCAGGACAATACCTGGTTGCTATCACAGTAATTCATAGAACAATGGGTGGGCGGGGAAGAAAGAACCAAGGAAAAAGTCAATATTCTTTTTTTTTTTTTCCTAGAAAGAGTCTCAAGCTATTGCCCTAGGTAGAGTACCCTGGAGTCACAGCTCATAGCAACCTGAAACTCTTGGGCTCAAGTGATTCTCTTGCCTCAGCCTTCCAAGTAGCTGGGACTACGGGCACCCGCCACAATGCCCAGCTACTTTTGGTTGTAGTTGTCACTGTTTGGCAGGCCTGGACTGGATTCGAACCCGCCAGCTCTGGTGTATGTGGCTGGTGCCCTAGCCACTGAGCTATAGGCGCCAAGCTAAAAAGTCAATATTCTTAATAGATATTCTAGAAAAGATTGTGGAGGAAGCCATACTGCTCCTCAGGGGGGATACTCATATAGCATTCTATCTGAATTTGTGCAATGATGAAGCTTCAAGGTCAGCTGTCCTTAGGGGATGCTCTAGTACCTAGAATGTTGAATAAAGATGAATTCTGGTTTCATCAGTGCCACTGGTATCCTCACTTGAAGCAGCTTTAAATGCCAGGGATAAGATTATAACATTATCCTGGAGTACTTTGTTCATTTACAGGTATTATGATTTAAGGAGTATGTTGTCAAACTGGTTGAGTTCAAAATAGACAAATCAGAAAGATGTCAAATATGAGGATGATGATGTATGAGGAAAAGGTTGAAGAACCTTTTCAAAGGAACCAGATGGGGCTGCTTAAAACCTCAACTGGCAACTCTGGACCAGAAATTGGCTGTGGAATGGTCAATGAGACCTAAGGAAAAGTATTATCTAGGTCTCCTCCTTGAGGAGAAAAGGAGACAGGAGTTGGAGAGATAATTCAAAAATGCAAATTTCAAGTCCAAGTTTAGAAGTGGAGTTGTAAACAAGAAACGAAACACAGAGGCAAGAGCCTAGATGGGTACCAGATTGGAGTAGGCACAGAAGACAGTCCTGGGGCAACTGCCATGAACACTATCTCCATATGTCAACATGGATGTCACTGCAAGGACTCATCTCACTTGTAAAAACCATAGCACCCAAACACCGAGGGCTTAGAAAGTCATAAGAACTGTCTCTAAAGTCTTCAAAGTTGTTAAGGCTTCAGATTTCTGGTTCTGCTACTCCCTGACTGAGATATCTTGGGTACATCACCTTCAATCACTGAACTTCCCTTTCCTCATTTGGAATTGAATATAATACCATCACATACATCACAAGGTAAATGGTATGTATCCAATTATGCAACTATGATAAAAGGACTCTGAAAATTATCAACTTGCAAAGAAATTCTGAGTTGTGTCAATGGGTAAAGAAGTCCAGAAGAAAGTAGTTTTGGTTCAGGTACTGTAATGTAGTAGGCTTCCATTTACCCTGTCTTTGTGTTAAAGCACTGGCTATGGGTTACCAATTAAACCATGCCCCCAGCTACTTGATGATCTACCCCAATAGCACATATGGACACAGAGAAGGCAACAGGAAGATAGGAGGTGTGTCTGAGTTATTCAAACCCTGCCAGATGGTCTTATATGGGGAATTTGGTGCACTACCTTTGAGGAGTAGCAGGATGTGGGTTTTGTTAAACCCAAGGTAGAGAATCTTCTATCTAGTTAAAAGAATTCTTGGTCACACAAGCCACTTACTTCCTCATACTAATCTCTCTCCTTATTACATGCCTCAGGTTTCTGCACAGCTTTTACTACAGGACTTTGCCATAATCAAAATGCCCAGCAAGGCAAAATACTGACGGATGCATGGTGAGAGCAGACTGGTTGCACACATAATGGAAAGTGTTCCTACGATGACATAGGATAGCCTTGGTCAGTCTTGGTAACTCTTGCATTGCCTTCATAAGTCTTGACCCCCTACTACCAATCAATTAACAAGTCCTATTTACTCTATCAAATGCCATCAAAATCTATCTCCCATTCATTTCCCTTCAATTCCACCACCGCCAGGTTTGGCAAGCCAGTCTCATTTCTCATACCTGCTACTGCAATAGCTTCCCAACTGGTCTTCCTGCTCTCACTCTGGCCCCCTAGAATCTATTCATTCTCTATACAGTAGATGCAGAACTCTCTTAAAATGTAATTCACCTCATGCCTCACCTCTGAAATAGGTCTAAATTTCTGAGTAGGCTCAAATGAGTGGTGAATATGGAAAACATTAAGACATTTCCATTCAGTCCCAACAAGAATGATTAGCATTAGAAAAATATGTAGAATATCTTTATAATATTCCTAACAAAGGTGTTCTCATCTAAGACTCAAAACCCAGAAACCATAAAGAAAAGTTGATATGTCTGTCTTTATGACAATTTAAAAGTTCCATAGGGTAAAAGACATCATAAATGCAGCTTTTTTTTTTTGGAGACAGAGTCTCACTTCGTCGTCCTCAGTAGAGTGCTGTGGCATCATAGCTCACAGCAACCTCAAACTCTTGGGTTTAAATGATTCTCTTGCCTCAGCCTCCCAAGTAGGTGGGACTACAGGTGCCCACCACAACACTGGGCTATTTTTAGAGATGAGGTCTCACTCTGGCTCAGGCTGGTCTCAAACCTATGAGCTCAGGCAATCCACCTGCCTCGGCCTCCCAAGTGCTAGGATTACAGCGTGAGCCACCACACCTGGCCAAAGACAGCTTTGTTTTTAAAAAGTGAAATAATGGGAAAAATTATAAAGAAAAGTTATAATCAAGGATTGTTATCCACAATATATAAAGAACTCATAGGAATCAGTTAGAAAAAGACAACTTCATAGAAAAACAGTGCATAATTACAGAGAACTAAACAAAGGTAAACATAAATGACCAGTAAACATGTTTCTAAAATTATAAATAATTTAAATGTCCAACAAGAAAAATAGCTAAATAAATTAAAATGCATCCATATTACAGAATACCATGAAATCATGATAAGAAGTCAGGTAGATTTTTATTAAGTGAAAAAAAGCAATAATAATGTCTATGATCCCATCTATAAGAATATACACCTACACAAATATGTAACGTTGTATAGGAAAATACCTGAAAGAACATACACCAAACTATTCTGTTTTTTGGAAATACCATAGGATTGGTCAAGGTATGGGATGTGAGCTATGTGAGATGGCATTTAAAATTTTTATTCTACATGATTTCTAGTGTTGGAAATGTAAGCATATATTCTTTTATTTCTTTTGTACTTCTGAAAACTATTTTTTTTTTTTTGAGACAGAGCCTCAAGTTGTCCCCCTGGTTAGAGTGCTTTGGCATCATAGCTCAAAACAACCTCCAACTCTTGGGCTCAAGTGATCCTCTTGCCTCAGTTTTTCTATTTGTAGTAGAGACAGGGTCTTGCTTATGCTCAGGCTGGTCTCAAGCTCATGAGCTAAAGCTATCCACCCACCTTGGCCTCCCAGAGTGCTAAGATTACAGGTGTGAGCCTGAAAACTATTTTTAAAAACAACAGAAAATATATGGAAATCACTTAGCAAAGTGCTTGATATAGAACATTAATAGTAGGCAAAATCAAGCAGAAAAAGTATGAAAATCTCCCCAAATCATATAGAAATAGATCAAGGAGATATCCTTTGTTCCCTAGAAGTCTTGTGGATAATGTGTACCTTCACAGAGAACTTTATCTCTCCTCCCTCTAACTTGCCCACTACACTTTGATTCCTTTCCATTTACTTGGACCATGAACTGTAAATTTAACTTAAAAACACAACATATTTATTTAATCATTGTACCGTGAGATCTAACATTCGGGGAGTTTTGTCAGATGTAAATAGAGCCCATGCTTGGGTTTGAGAACAATACGGTTCATGAAGGCCACAGGTTTGGTGCGGTCCAGAGACACTTTGAAGCGGAGCAGAATCAAGGCAATGGCCACCTTTAACTCAACAATGGCAAACTGCTGGCCGATGCAGTTCCTGCAGACACCACAGGGAAGAAAGTGATGGAAGAAATCATGTTTCTTCCAACTCTTTAATAAAATACTAGAACAACAAGTCTGAAGTACACTGTAAAACAACATCTTTGCACTAAATGCTATTGAAACTTTTGGATTTCAGACTTACATTGCTCCCTGCACGAATGTGAGCTGGGAGGCTCCAATGTGATGCCTTCCCCAGAACAAGATTGCAGTTGGAATTACTCATAGAACTGTCTCTCCTGCTTTGAGGGAAAACGGCTCTGAGTCTATCAGCAACAGCTTATATCATGGGATAGCTTTCTGGCACATGGCTACAGAGGATGTGACAAAGAATAGGGTTGTTCTTTGTGAAACTAACTGACTCTTTAGGGCAGTGATTTTCAACTGGTGTGCCGTGAGAGGATCTTAGAGTGTGCTGTGAAAAATTTAAAAAATCATTAGTTATTTTCAAAAGAAGTTCAAAGCACAGAAAATATATTAATTTTTTTACTCTTATTTTATCAACATAATTTAAGTGTGCTACGAAGTTTAACTTCAGGTTCAAGTGTGCTGTAAGATAAAAAAAGGGTTGAATAACACTGCTTTAGGGGTTCAAATAGGCACCAAGATCTACCTCATGGCCAGGTAAGAAGATAGGGTTCCACGGAAGAATGTATAGAGCTGAGGGGCTAAAAGGAGTAAGCTATTCCCAAGAATACACGTTTGTGTATTTTCAGTAACTCCAAATTGTTCCCACCTCGGTCCAGCTGAGAATGGTAAAAAGGCATGGGGATGTCTCTGATCAGAATTCTCTGGAGAGAACCTCAAGGGGTCAAAGACCTGAAATGAGAGTACAATTCCCCAAATGTAGCATCACCCCCCAAACAACATGAAGGTGGCAACCCCACCACCACCCCCAAAACAATATCAATGTATTTCTTATGTAACTACTTAGTACTGACTAATAGAAATATAATGTGAACCGGGCAGTGCCTGTGGCTCAAAGGAGTAGGGTGCCAGCCCCATATGCCAGAGGTTGTGGGTTCAAACCCAGCCCCGGCCAAAAACTGCAAAACAAACAAACAAAAAATAAATAAAAAAAAATATATATATATATATAGAAATATAATGTGAACCACATATGTAATTAAAAATATTATGGTAGCCACATTTTTAAAGGTGAAATTAATTTTAGTTATGTAATTTATTTAACCAAAAATTGTCATTCCAACATATAAACAGTATAAGTAAAAAAGGAAATGTTTCACATTTGGAGAAGTAATATTTCTTAAAATCCAATGAATATTTTATATTTTCAACACATCTCAGTTCCAACCAGCCACATTCTACATGCTCTGTAGCCACCTGTGGCTACTGGCTACCAAGCTGGACCGTGTACCTCAAGACCTGCAGACCTTCCCTGGCTTCCCAACTGAGTTGTCTGTTACCCAGACTTGGGGGAAGCAAAAATTCTATGACTAGTGGTTTTATTTTCACTTTGGAGTTAAGAGTGTACCATTTAGAAATCAAGCCAAAATGATTATGTGGTCAATTGTTATGAAGATAGGCAGTCCAGCTTCCTACTAATGTCATAGATCTCAAACGCTAGCGGCTTATGTTGAAGACAGCGCCAGTATGTGTTGTGATGTTTCAAGAACATAGATAATTTTATATTTGGGGAATTTTACCTTTATTTTTGTTTGCATTGTGCCATTTAAGTACGTAGCCACTTCCATGCTTAGCTACCAAAAAAATGAATTGCAGAGCCACTAGTTCTTTGAAGTATTTTATGTATAAGAGAGTCATACCTTTGGATTTTTCCAGACAGTCGGGTTGTGGTGAAGACCCCAAATACTGAGAACCACGGTCATTCCTGGGAAAGGAGGGAAATAAAAGAGATTTCAGGAGAGGGCGGCACCTGTGGCTCAGTGGGCAGGGCGCTGGCTCCATATGCTGAGAGTGGCGGGTTCAAACCCGACCCCAGCCAAACCGCAACAAAAAAATAGCCGGGCGTTGTGGCAGGCGCCTGTAGTCCCAGCTACTCGGGAGGCTGAGGCAAGGGAATCGCCTAAGTCCAGGAGTTGGAGGTTGCTGTGAGCTGTGCAATGCCAGCGCACTCTACAGTGGGTGATAAAGTGAAACTCTGTCTCTACAAAAAAAAAGGGATTTCAGGAGAAAGACCAAGTTGTGGGCTACTTCTATCCTGCTTTTTAGCTCTTCTTGAAGGGAAGAGCTTGCTCCCTGGCAGAGCTCCGTGTACTATACCTAAGGCCACCAGTGGCTTGGGGTGGCACCTTAGTTTTCAAGGCACTAACTTAATTCATAAGGAGCTGTTGGTGTCATATCAAAGTGATAAAGCGTGCTTTTGTTTTCTGCTAAATTTGGAAATTCCTTGAATATCTGTCAAAGGCCTATTGAACAGCCAGCCACCCAGCGGAGACAGTTGGGTACATAAGAATAGAACTGTGATTTCATCATGCAGATCCAGTGACAAATTTCTGTTGCTCACACATGGAAGTGGGGAATTTTGATAACTATCCATATGGTTTTAGAGTAAAAAGAAAAGATAAAGGAAAGTGAATTTAAGGATTATTTGGGTACCAGAAATAATTCTGGTAAATTAATTCAGAATCTGTCAACAAATGACAGGCTATAGATGTTTACAATCAATCCCGTTGCTTCCTTCCTAAGTCATGAATTAATAAATCATTGATGTGGACAAGTGAAAAGGTGTCTCACATGGCCTCTCTGCCTCCTACGAGCCCTGCTCAGAAACCTGTGCTGTTTTGAAGACTGGAGACGCCAGGCTCAGGCCCTCTGCACAAGGTCTAGCTCTGCTCCTGTCAGTTAACCTCATCTGCATATTGATGTTCCCCAGGGGCGGGGGTGGGGGTTGTCTACAATGGAAATATTTAGAAGTATTTAGTAAACTATAAATTACTAAGTGTCTATTAAGGTCATGTTCCAAGAGGAAAAGGCTCCATATAAACTATTAAATGTTCCATATTTCTATTAGGATGATGAGGCTAAAGCTCTCCCCCTCCACTGATTTCTCAGACAGAGATAACAGTGTTCATCTTCCATGAAGTTTCATCTAGGTCTCAAACACAGTAAAAGAAAGATTAACTTGGCTTGGCACCCGTGACACAGTGGTTACGGAGCCAGCCACATACACTGTGGCTGGCAGGTCTGAATGCAGCCCAGGCTAGCTAAACAACAATGACAACTGCAACAAAAAAATAGCCGGGCGTTGTGGTGGGCACCTGTAGTCCCAGCTTCTCGGGAGGCTGAGGCAAGAGACTCACTTAAGTCCAAGAGTTTGAGGTTGCTGTGAGCTGTGACACCACAGCACTCTAGGGAGGGCGACATAGTGAGACTCTGTCTCAAAAGAAAAAGAAAGATTAACTTAAAAATAATGTCCCACTATGGAAGAAACCCTGGGCTGGGATCCCAGAGACATGGGTTCTGGGCTTAGCTTTGCCTTTGGGAAAGTCACTCAAATTTCATCTGACAAGGCATTATCCTCTGAGCTCTTGCTAGGTATCCAACCCTAAACCAGATGTCTTTAGGGTTATCTTTTGTCTTCTCCAATTGCTAAGAAATCCACCAATCTTTGTCACTGTGTGATTCCCACGGTCTCAAGGAACTGCTTAGGAAAAGAGGGCAGAGACCTGCAGGCACAGAGCATCCATCTGGGAAAGTCAGGGGCTGGCTGAGTTCTCTGGAAATGGCTGGCAGTGGAGAGATGATGCGGAGCATCTCCTTGATGCACATCATGGTGTAGGACATCTCAGCCAGCTGGTCCCTGTGAGGACAGAAGGAGGCCACTCAGACACCATGCCCAGCTTGTAAATATCTATTTTTTTCTGAATGATATTTGTTCCTGGCATTATTACCCTCCGATTAAGGATATTTTGACACTGGTTTGTGTAACAGAAGGTTAAAATGGGACCCTTAGACCTCAGGCAGAGGAGCCGAAGGGAATGAATGTCCTCATTACAAAGCGAGATGCTAACCCACCATTTGCCGAGATTTCTGAAAACAAGTTTTTTGCAAACCCTTAGCTCATTATGTAAAGTAAGCATGAATAAGAAATGGCTAAGGATTGAACAAAGGAGGCTTAAGAATTTAGATAGAAAAAAAAAAAAAACCCTGCAGAGAGAACTGTTGGGATGCCAGAGTGCCATGTGGAATGGGGGCAGGTATCGCCCCCTCTTAAACAGCAGGCAGCTTCAGGAGGGTCCCTTAGATGATCTGACCTGTGCTCCCTAGAGTCTGGGGAGTACAGCACTGAAATGAAAGGCTGTGACTCAGAACAGAAAGACAGGGAGGGGAAAGCAGCCGGGGCAAGGTCCGAATGTGCAAGTGTGTCCCAGGACCAGTGGACTGGCAAGAGGGAGAGCTCTGGGACCAGCTTGAACAAGACTCTGTCTAAGGACAAGAATTCCCTTCTTCTCTGAATTGCCACTGGAAAGTGAGAGAATCTCCAAGAAACCCACTGTTACACCCCCGAGAGAAACAAAGCATTGGGCATCCACCAAGCCCTTTGGCATGATTACAATATTTCTAGCCCCTTTCTCAGCTTCTGCCCTTCTGGAACCATTTCTGGAAGGGAGAGAAACAGCAGCTACTGAATATAAGAGGAGCTGGTCAGTAAGAACAAGCCATCCGTAGACTCCCCTTCCCCTCTTCTGGCTTCCAGGCCCAGAGAAATACCAAGCTGGCAGGGAGAAAAAAAAGCTCCAAGTGGGTAAGTATTTGAAAGTATCATTATTACATGGGGACCAGGTAGTTTAATGACTGACACAAGACTGTCTTTGTGATTTAAACAAATGGGAACTGTGAGACCCACTCAGGGGGATTTCCCTTCAGAGAAGGAAAAGAACTTGCCACACAGAGCAAGTTTAAAGTGTAATTAGAACAGAGTGGCTTATTTGCATAATAGCTAGTAACATTGGTTCAGTAAAATGACTGCGTATATTTAATCTATTTTCCTTATTGTATTTTATATGCTTTTCTGATTATTTATTTTGAACGCAGCCTTTGGCCACTGGGTAATGTGAAATTTTAATTTGCAACTCTTTCTTCCTCAAGCTCAGGATAAAAAAAAAAATAATTCTGCTAACCTTGGCAGTTGGCATAACTTATAAAAAAATCTTTGCTTGCCTCAATTATGAAGCAAAAAGAAGAGGGGAATTTTAACCCCACACAGAAATGGACTGACCAGAAGCTGAATACAGAAGTTGAACAACTTTTCAGCTTTCGCAGAAATTGCTCTTTGTAGTACAATTTTTTTTTTTTTTTTTGAGACAGAGTCTCAAGCTGTCACCCTGGGTAGAATGCTGTGGTATCGCAGCTCACAGCAACCTCAAACACTTGGGCTTAAGCGATTCTCTTGCCTCAGACTCCTAAGTAGCTGGGACTACAGGTGCCTACCACAACGCCTTGCTATTGGGCTATTTTTTTTGTTGTTGCAGTTGTCATTGTTGTTTTAGCTGGCCCAGGCTGGGTTCGAACCCAGTGTATGTGGTTGGATGTATGTGGCCAGGGCCCTACCCACTGAGATATGGGAGCTGCCTTTGTAGTACAATTTTGTTATTTGTCTAAATGAATTACAAATTCTTAGAATGCCACATGCAAATTTTAGTAAATACAGTTTTAAGTATATATTATGGAGCAAAAAATATTTTATTCTCTATAGTAGTATTACTATTTCTCTCATTAAAATAAAAGATCATCTGGATTTTGTTTTCTCACCTGGAAAAAACTTCTTTATTGTATTCTCATTTAAGCTGAGTGAGAATGAGAAAAGTTAATATTTGAGTTGTATAAATATCTACTCTAATCAAGGTTAAAATATCTAAATATCTAAAATTTGTGTTGGAGGGTGACATACAATGTTTCCAAATTTAAGGAATGAAGAAAATGATTACTCAGCAAGATGGGAGACTAGGAAGTACCCGATGTGGGTATCTCCACAGCACAACAATTTCATAGCCATCCACATCCACAAAGTGCCTTCGTAGGAGCCTTGGGATTCAGGTAGGAGTATGTGAAACACCAGTGGAGCTCAATACCTTGGAGAGTTGTTTTGGGAGGGCAGACCTATATGCAGGTAGAAGACTCTCCTAGTTCCAGACTCTGACATGGTCCTGCCCCGCTGCAGGCTCAGCTTTAGTCCTGTCTCATTACCATTGGTCAGGCCGGGACTGGCCAGGTCTCCGGCCCCCTGCTTATCTAGGTTCTGGACAAGGCTACCTTGCTTGGAAACAATTGCTTTTAGATGCCTGAGGGCTATTTGCTTTAGCAGAAGGGAGAGAGAGAGAGATAAACAGTCTTTGAGGGAGAAGCAGTCTTAGAAGAATAGATCTTAGCAGCCTTTAGCAGAGCTTAGCAATCTTTAGCAGAGAGACGCTGTGCTGCCAGCAGAAGTGAGAGTCAGAGTAAGTGGGTCCATGATAGTATGAGCTCACTCCGCCTGCCTTCTCCTCCAGCTTCTTATGGAGCTGATCTTGTGGCTCTTACACCACAGCTGTAGCAATTGCTGCTGCTCTTGTCTTGTGAGCTCTCTCATGCTTGATAGGAGAGCTAAATAATCCCTCCCCATGCCCTTTTCACCAAGGTATTCCATTATCGAGCTATACAGATGTTAATTAAAACTCTCACTCCACTGTTTATAAAACCAGCATATGGTGCCCCATGATCGCATTAATGTACACAGCTATGATTTAATATTAATAATAAAAAATAATAATAATAAATAAATAAATAAATAAATAAATAAAAACTCTCACTCCTCCTTGCCATATGCTATATGGGCTGCTACAGTCCTGTTTAGCCTTAGTCTTACAACTAAAAGACCCTCTAACACAGCTCCCACTCCCTTTTAGCTATAGTTGGCAATCAGTTCTGCTCAATGGACCCAATGGGAGATAGCTTTGGCAAATTTCACATCCTTTCATGATAAAAATCTCAGCAAATTAGCAACAGAAGAAATGTATCTCAACACAATAGAAGCTACATATGACAAACCCACAGTTAACATCTACTCAGTGGTAAAAAATTCATTGACACTTTCTCATCCTAAGATCAGGAATGAGATAAGGATGCTCATTGCTACCACTTCTAGTCAATGTAATATTGAAAGTCCTAGCTGCAGCATCCAGACAAGAAAAGGAAATCAAGGTTATCCAAATAGGGACAGAAGAGGCTAAACTATCACTCTCTGCTGACAATATGACTTTACATCTAGTAAACCCCAAAGATTCTGTCAAGAGACTCCTGGAATTGGTAAATAAATTCATCAGAGTCTCAGGTTATAAAATCAATGTACACAAATCAGTAGCTTTCATGTATACCAACAACAGCCAAGCTGAGAATCAAATGAAAGACTCAATACTTTTCACAATAGCAACAAAGAAAAAAAAATACCCAGAAATATATTTAACCAAGGATGAA
The DNA here is from genome assembly GCF_027406575.1 of Nycticebus coucang. Taxonomy (NCBI): domain Eukaryota; kingdom Metazoa; phylum Chordata; class Mammalia; order Primates; family Lorisidae; genus Nycticebus; species Nycticebus coucang. The sequence goes on along the minus strand of NC_069801.1, from coordinate 43,379,602 downwards.
AAAGACTTCTACACGGGAACTACTAGTTACAGAGGAAGGAAATTGCAGGGGATAGAAACAAATGGAAAAATATACTATGCTCATGGATCAGCAAATTAAAATTGCTAAAATGTCTATATTACCCAAACTGACCAATGCCATCTCCATTAAAATAACAATGTCATTTTTCATAGATCTAGAAAAATAATTCTACTCTTTGTATGGAACAAGCAAGATCCCAAATAGGAAAAGCAACCATAAAGAAAAAGGTCAAATCAGGAGGCATCACTTTGCCAGACTTCAGGCTATACTACAAGGCTATAGTAACCAAAACAGCAAGGTACTGGCATAAACAACCAGACATAGACTAATGGATCAGAAAACCCAGATATAAAACCATCTGATTTTTGCTAAACCAGGGAATAACATATACGGGGGGAGAAAAATCCCCATTCAATAAATGGTGCTGGAAAAATTGAGTAATTGCTTATAGAAGATTGACACAGGACCTGCAGCACCTCTCACCACTTACAAAAATTAATTCACAATGGATGAAAGACTTAAACCTGAGGCACGAAGTTATGAGAATTCTAGAAGAAAATGTTGGAAAATCTCTTACAGACATTGGTCTAAGCAAAGAGTTTATGAAGAAGACCCCCAAAGGCAGTCACAGCAACAACAAAAATTAGCAAATGGGACTTGATTAAATTAAAAAGCTTATGCAGGGAGGGGAGTGGGGAGGTCAGATCGAGGGAGGGTGAATGGTGGGATCACACCTATGGTGCATAATGCAAGGGTGCATGTCAGATCTATTAGTATAGAATATTAATGTCTTAACACAATAATTAAGTAAATGAGATGAGGTATATGTTAACCGGTGTGATGTAAGTGTTCCTAATTCTATATGATATCAGTACATTGTACCCCACAAATGCATTAATGTATACATGATCTATGTGTACATAAATAAATAAATAAAAGAAAGAAAGAAAGAAAGAAAATAAAGAAAAAGCTTATGCACAGCCAGGACACAATTGATAGGGTGAACAGACAACCTGCAGTACGGGAGAAAATATTTGCATGCTATATATCTAATAAAGGGCTAGTAACCAAAATCTATAAAGAACCCAAGCAAATAAGCAAGAAAAAAAATCAAACCACCCCATAAAAAAGTGGGCACAAGTCATGAACAGATGCTTTTCAAAAGAAGATATGCTAATGGCCATAAAACATATGAAAAAAATGCTTGATGTCTCTAATCATCAGGGAAATGCAAATCAAAACCACAATGAGATATTATCAAACTCCAATGAGAACGTTTTTTTTATCAAAAAAACCTCTAAAACAACAGATGCTGGCATGGATGCAGAGAGAAAGGAATTCTTACACATTGTTGATGGGACTGCAAGCTAGTACACCATCCATGGAAAGTTATATGAAGATACCCCAAGGAAAGTAGACCTATCGTTTGATCCAGGAATCTCATTATTGGGCATTTACCCAAAGGAAAAAAAGTCATTTTATCAAAAAGACACTTGCGCTCGAATGTTTAAAACAGTGCAAGTCACAATTGCAAAGATGTGGAATCAAACCAAGTGCCCATCAATACATGAGTGTATTAACAAAATGTGGTGTTACACCAAGGAGTACTTACTCATCCATTAAAAAAATGGTGAACTAATACCTTTTGTAACAACCCGGATAGAACTGGAGACCATTCTTCTAAGTGAAGTATTACAAGAATGGAAAACGAAACACCGCATGTACTCACTAAGAAATTGGAACAAACTGACTGACGCTCACATGCACACGTTAGTAAAACTCAACAGGAAGCAAGCAGGTGGGAGGGGCAGAAAGGGAGGGGCAAGTTCACACCTAATAGGTACAATGCACACTCTCCAGGAAATAAGCATACTTATGACTTTGACTCAAACTGTGCAAAAGCAATTCATGTAAACAAAACGTTTGTACATTCATAATATTTTGGAAAAAAAAAACAGGCAAAATCTGGCAAGTAAAAAGATTTTCCTGTTGCTGGAACTAAATTTGTATTGCCTACAAAATCTTACTTTTCTTTGTATGTCATAAATGTACCACCCTTTGAATCATGTTTACCAAAACAAAAATAAAAAAATGTTCAACATCACTAATTATCAGGGAAATGCAAACTAAAACTATAATGAGCTCTCCTCTCACACCTGTTAGAAGGGCTATTATCAAAAAGACAGGCAGGGTGCGGGGGCTCACACCTGTAATTCTAGCATTTTGGGAGATGAAGGCAGGTGGATGGCTTGAGGACAGGAGATGGAGATCAACCTGAGCCAGACCCCATCTCTACAAAAAAAAATAGGAAAATTAGCTGGACGTGGTGGCATGCACATGTAGTTCCAGCTACATGAGAGGCTGAGGCAGAATAGCTTGAACCCAGGAGTTTGAGGTTGCTATGAGCTGTGATGCCACTGCACTCTAGCACAGGTGACAGAGTAAGACCCTGTCTCAAAAACAAAACAAATCCAAATTTAATGAATGTTAGTATGGCTATGGAATGTAAATTAGTACAACCATTATGGAAATTCCTTGAAAAATTAAAAATAGAACTACCGTACAATCTGTCAATTTTCCTTCTGAATATACATCCAAAGGAAACAGAATTAGTATTGAAGAGATATCTGTATGCACAATAGTTCAGATGTGAAATCAACCTAAGCGGCCATCACTGAATGAAAAGCTAAAGAAAATGTGGTATACACTTACACACACAAAGGAATCCTTTTTTTTTTTTTGAGATGGAGTCTCACTATGTTGCCCTTGGTAGAGTGCCATGGCGTCGCAGCTAACAGCAAACAGTAAACTCAAACTCTTGGGCTTAAGTGATTCTCTTGCCTCAGCCTCCCAAGTATCTGGGACTTATAGGTGCCTGCCACAAGTCCCGGCTATTTTTTGTTGCAGTTGTCACTGTTGGTTAGCTGACCGGGCCGGGTTCGAACCTGCCAACTTCGGTGTATGTGGCTGGCGCTGTAACTACTGTGCTACGGGCACCGAGCCACAAAGGAATACTATTTAACCTTACAAAGGAAGGATATCTTGTCATTTAACAGCATGGATGAACCTGGAGGACATTATGTGCAGTGTAATAAGCCAGGCACAGAAAAACAAATGCCACATGATCTCACTTACAGGTGGAACTCACAGAAGCAGGGAGTAGAATGGTGGTTGCCAGGGGCTGGCAGGGAATGAGGAATTGGGGAGATGTTAAAGGATGCCGAGTTTCAGTTAGGGAGGAGGAATAAGTTTAGGAGATGTACAACACATTAGTGAATAACACTTTGTTTACTTGGAAATTGCTAAGAGGGTAGATTTTAAATGTCCTTGTCACAAAAATGATAAATATGAGATAAATATGAGATAATGATTAATTCAGTCATTCTTCACAATGATTATATATACATATGTGGGTATATATACACACACATATATCAAAACATCGTGTTGTATAACATATATTTAAAAAGTTACTCAACATGGTATTGTGTGCTATATAATTAGTGCTTTCATTTATGGTAGGGAATTACTCTTTCCTTATGAAAATGAGATCTCTACCATTGTAACTTCAAATTCTGCTTTAAAAATGTTCCTATGGAGCTGACCTTTGCATGTGAAATCCTATGTTGTTTTTTTTTTGTAGTCACAAGGCTGAGTAGCCCTTAACATTTCTTTTTCCTTTTTTTAAAACATTTCCTTCATGTTTTATTTATTTATTTATTAAATCATAGCTGTGTACATTAATGCAATCATGGGGTACAATGTGCTGGTTTTATATACAATTTGAAATATTTTCACCAAACTGGTTAACATAGCCTTCATGGCATTTTCTTAGTTATTGTGTTAAGACATTTATATTCTGCCCTGCCCTTAACATTTATATCTTTCTGCCCCTTCGACCAGCTAGAGAGAAGGGTGAGATTTATGTTAGGGGCATGTTTTATTCTTGCAAACAGCACATCTGAGGGGGAAAACCTATAACCTGGGCTTTATTAACAGCAAGTTATGATGAAAATGTATCAAAATAGAGTGGAAGGTTTTCACCTGATGAACATCTACTCATCCTTCAGTGTTGGATCCCCAAGGTCATCGCCTTGAGCACCCCAGGCCAGGCTAGCTGCCTGTCTTCCACGCCTCTGGGTTAGCTAGCACATATCTCTATCATCGCCCTCATTGTGATATCCTTAGATTTCCTGTATGGAGGTCTGTCTTCTGTAGTCAATGGTGAGTTCATTGAGGCCAGGACCCACATAAAAACTTAGTGAATTTTTTTAGTGCTTCACTACTTAAAGTGGTTTCAGTCTGTACTTGCTAAACTCAACTATACTATGTATCATTTAATACACTGACTGCCATACTAGAAAAAAATTTTTTTTCTTGGGGCCACTATGTTATACTAAATCAAGATACCTGTGAGTTATATATGCTTCATGAGGGCCCAGGCTCCAAACTACAATAAGTTAAATACAACTTACATGACAGTTAATATTATGCTCAATATTATGTTAATATTATGCTCAAAGTCCAACATCAATCCTGAGGAATAAAATGGATGACAAGAGCATGGGAAAGGATGTCTATATTGAGCCTTAAATAAAGCAGCTTCTCATTCAGCTCTCTCAGGAGTGGAGTTCTAAATGCAAACCCTGGGATCAAGTCCTCATTTCCAATGCACCAGAGCCTGGGTGAAAGAATGGAAATTGGACATTGTACACACGGCTGATGAGAAAAACAACGACAGATACTTTTATGATGAGTAACCTTCTTTTGCAAAAGACAAGAGGCTAAGATGAGGCTCTTTTAAGAAAGAAGACAGGCTCAGTGCCTGTAGCTCAGCGGCTAGGTGCCGGCCACATACATCGGGGCTGGCAGGTTCAAACCAGCCTGGGCCAGCTAAAGACAACAATGACAACTACAACAAAAAAATAGCCGGGCATTGTGATGGGCACCTGTAGTCCCGGCTTCTTGGGAGGCTGAGGCGAGAGAATCCCTTAAGCCCAAGAGTTTGAGGTTTCTGCGAGCTGTGATGCCATTGCCCTCTATGGAGGGTGACATAATGAGACTCTGTCTCAAAAAAAAAAAAAAAAAAAGAAAGAATAGAAAAGTAGCTTACCACCCCTGCTTCCCTACGCACATATAGTCATTAAAGAACCAGGGCAAAAAATAAAGCAAAACCCCAGGAGAAGAACTAGGATGCAATATTTACAGATGCAGAGATCTTACCAGTTGATGGAGGACCCATCCCCTAGGATGGCCCTGATCTCCTCCCGGCATCTGTCCTGATGCTCAGGGTACTGAGCCAGGCAGTAGAGGAGCCAGGTGAGGCTGGAAGCAGTGGTGTCATGCCCTGCAAACATGAACGTGTTCACCTCAGACCGGATGTCAGTATCTGAAAAGATCTCTTCATCTTTAGCCTAGAAAGTACAGTGGAGATAAATCTTTGTTAAATGTCAGTTTATAGATGTTTGGAGATCTCATCAAAATAACAATTTTAGGGGAAAAATTCGGGCTTCAGATAAGGGTTTCAATATTCATTTGTTTAAACAAATGTATGGTCTAAGCCCTATTTGCCTGGAGCATAAAGTTGAACCCAGGTTAGAAAAGCAGGCACTGGCCAAGCGCAGTGGCTCACACCTGTAATCCTTACTTTGGGAGGCCAGGCATGTGGATTGCCTGAGCTCAGGAGTTTGAGACCAGCCTGAGCAACAGTGAGACCCCCATCTCTAAAAATAGCCGGGCATTGTGTTAGGTGCCTGTAGTACCAGCTACTTGGGAGGCTGAGGCAAGATGATCACTTGACCCTAAGAGTTTGAAGTTGCTGTGAGCTGTGACTCAAGGCACTCTACCAACAGTGGCAGAGTAAGACTCTGTCTCAAAAAAACAAAACAAAACAAACAAAAAAAGAAAAGAAAAGAAAAAGAAAAGCAGGAGCTGCAAAGATGGCCTCCAATTATCAAGTAGAAATTCTCTTCAAAATCCCAGATATGCAGATTTTCCAGGACTTCATCATCATCATTTCACATGCTTACCCTGTGATCATTTTCTTGTGATTCCCTTAACTCCATGTAATTATACGATAATCTCCAAATTCTGCCAAATCTTTAATGTAGTCTTTACTGACTCCCTCTAGCAACTCAGCTGCAGAATTCTATCTTTACCCTAAACTACATGGAGCCAATTCACCAATTCAAAGCACTATTGCATTTAATCAATAGTTTTGTTTTTGTCTCTGCACCTCATCTTCACTTACCCTCCTACTCACATAATTAACTACCTAATTGAGCAGGCTTATAAATTTAGAAGATTTACCTGGGCAGAAAGGACAATATCCAGAAAATCCTGGTACTTTCTCTTCTGAATGTTGTCCTGATTCATCTCAGCACTGATGGATTTCTTTCTCTGCTGGATTATATTTTCTGGGTAGAATAACAGTTCCCCATTAACAAAGTGACAGGAATAAATTATAAAGTCAAATAAATTATAAAGCAAGCGATAGCTCAAAAATGGCTTCAAATTTTGCTTGATTTCCAGAGGCCAAAGTGAGTCCGTTATATTTAAATAGATTTAGTTTTTACACATGGTTCATTTCTCCCATTAAATGGACAACTTTTGATGAAAGTTCCAAAGATAAACGCAACAGACCCATAGTTTATACCAGTAGGTAGGTAAATAATTAAGATGATTTTAAATTTAGACTCAAATGACCAATCATTCTTTCCTTCCTCAGTCTAAAATCTTATCCTCAAGGAAAAGTTATCAAATAAAACGGAATTAAATGAAATGAAAGGCAAAAAAAGAAAAAAAGTCAACCAAAGGAGCTAAAAGAAAAATCCCAAATATGGAATAGAAGTAATATTTAAAACTGTAATTCAAGAAAACTTTCTAGAAATAGGAGAAAATTTGTATCTTTGTATTAACAGACACTCCTTAAACCTGGAAAAATTGGAACAGAATGGCCATTTCCATTATATATACTAGTAAAACTATTTGACATTAACGACAGAAGAAAAAAAATTGTCGTAGACTCCAGACAAACAACTTTTAAGGCTAAGAAACTGGGCTGGCATTAAATTTTCCAAAAATAATAATGAACTTAAGGCAACAGTAGAGCATTCTTAAGAAATTCAAGTCTGAGGAGGCGGAGCAAGATGGCGGCCGAGTAACAGCTTCCTTGCATCTGGGCACCGTGAGTCTGGGGAGATAGGACTCTAGGCATCTGTGGCTGGTGGGATCTGCCTATCACTCCCTGTGAGGATACAGGGAGTCAGCGAGAGACTTCTGGACCCCAAGAGGAGGACTAAAACAGTGGAAAAATGGCAAGTGGTCGCGTGTGTTCAATCCGTCTAAACCCGCCGGCAACTGTAAGTTCAGTAGCAGCGAGACTGCAAACCAGAAAGGCCTTACCTGTCAACTGTTTTGGTGTCTTTGGACTTGGCACTCAGTTGAACTGCCTTGGGGAGAGCCTGAGCAGGAGTGCGGAGAACTTTGGTCATTGTCTAGGGCCCCAGTCTGAGCCACTGAGCCAGACGGAGCTAATAGTGTTTGGCTGTGGGTCACAGGGAGCCATTGTGAGCAATCTGCCCCGGCAAGCTCTGCCCTCAGGGTCACAGAGCTAGAATCAGGTGGGAGCTGGTAAACCAGCGACCAAGTAGCCTAAGGGTGGGGTCTGAGCCGCCTTGCAGCCCTAACCCTCAGGGGCAGAGTGAGACCAGTTTTGGCACACTGGGTAAGTGGATAGCTACTTCAGCAGTGATTCCAGCGACAAGCACTTCCCTGGGAAAGCTTCTGCTCAGCAAGTTTACAAGTTCAAAGTGCCTTTTAAGTGGGCTGAAGACAGATTTAGGGTGTCTACCTGCTGGGGTTTGAGAAATCAGCAGCCTCCAGTCATATCAGAACTGTAAGTGGGCTGAAGACAGATTTAGGGTGTCTACCTGCTGGGGTTTGAGAAATCAGCAGCCTCCAGTCATATCAGAACTGTGATTAACATCTCATACCCCAGAAGACCACGTGTTCCCAGACAATATTCAATAACATATACATACTGTTTTGTTTTTGGTTGTGGTTTTTGTGTGTGTGTGTGTGTGTGTTTTTTTTTTTTTTTTGGTTGTTTTTTTTGTTTATTTTGATGTTGTTGATGTTGTTTTGTTTTTCAATTTCAACCTTTTCCATACAGATCCTTTTTCTTTCTCAATTTTTCTAGTTTAATTATAATTTCCCATTGCTGCCTTTTTCAATAACTAGAACTTCATTTTTGCTAGTGTTCCTACCGCTATTATTTGGTTTTTCACCCAATTTTATCCTGTAAAGTTTTCTGTTTGCTTGTTTTGGTTTGATTTATAGCATTTTTGTCTTTCCTCTCTACTTGGTGGAGGTGGGGTACTGTGTCTGATCAGGTTAGCAAAGAGCTGCTGACCTCAAGGGAACCACCCAACTTGGCACCCCCAGAAGGTGGGGTTTTTTTAAGGTTGTATCAAAGTACCCTACTGTACACTTATAGTGCTCTGTCTCCCTCTTTCTGGGCCTCTCTTCTTTTTGTCAATATTCCTTTTACCCACCCCCTCTCCTTTCTCTATTTTTCTTTTTTTTTCTTATCACTCGGTCCTCCTTTCATCCCTTTTTTGCTCTTCAACTGTCTCACCCTTCTGGTCCTGTAACCCTTAGTCCACAGGCATGAGAACTTAAAGAGCAAGAGGAAGTGAAAGGAAAATTAGGGCAAGGAAACAGATAAAAGAAATCACTCATGAGGAAGAATCAGCAGAAAACTCCAGGCAACATGAAGAACCAGTCCAGAACAACCCCGCCAAGGGACCATGAGGTAGCTACTACAGATGATTCCACCTATAAAGAAATGTTAGGAATGACAGAAAGGGAATTTAGAATACGCATGTTGAAAACAATGAAAGAAATGATGGAAACAATGAAGGAAACTGCTAATAAAGTGGAAAATAACCAAAAGGAAATCCAAAAACAGAATCAAATAAGAGATGAACGATATGAAGAATATAAAAAGGATATAGCAGAGCTGAAGTAAATGAAACAGTCAATTAGGGAACTTAAAGATGCACTGGAAAGTATCAGCAACAGGTTAGACCATGCAGAAGAAAGAATTTCAGAGGTAGAAGACAAAATTCTTGAGATAACTCAGATAGTAAAAGAGGCAGAAAAGAAGAGAAAGCAGAACGTTCACTGTCAGAATTATGTGACTTTATGAAGCGTTCCAACATACAAGTTATAGGAATCCCAGAAGGGGAAGAAGAATGCCCCAGAGGAATGGGAGCCATACTAGAGAATATTATAAAAGAAAATTTCCTAAATATCACCAAAGATTCTGACACACTACTTTCAGAGGGATATCGACACACTACTACCACACTACTATTGAGGGATTCTGACACACTACTTTCAGGGTGACCCCAGGTCACCTCAACTCTAACAGAGCTTCTCCAAGACACACTATGATGAACCTGTCCAAAGTCAAGACAAAAGAAAAGATTCTGCAAGCTGCCAGGAGTAAGCGCCAGTTGACCTACAGGGGCAAATCCATCAGATTGACCGCAGACTTCTCTAATGAAACTTTCCAAGCAAGAAGACAATGGTCATCTACCTTTAATCTACTTAAACAGAACAATTTCCAGCCCAGAATTCTGTACCCTGCTAAGATAAGCTTCAAAATTGACAGAGAAATAAAATCATTTACAGATATACAAACATTGAGGAAATTCACCACAACAAGACCAGCTCTACAGGAAATTCTTCAACCTGTTCTGCACACTGACCACCACAATGGATCAGCAGCAAAGTAAGAACTCAGAAATTAAAGGACAGAACTTAACCTCCACACTAATGCAAAAGATAAAACTAAGCATTGGACTCTCACAAAATAAGATGAATAGAATACTACCACACTTATCAATTATCTCAATAAATGTTAATGGCTTGAATTCCCCACTGAAGAGACATAGATTGGTTGACTGGATTAAAAAACACAAGCCATCCATTTGCTGTCTGCAAGAAACACACCTGGCTTCAAAAGACAAATTAAAACTCCGAGTCAAGGGTTGGAAGACAAGTTTTCAGGCAAATGGAATTCAGAAGAAAAGAGGACTTGCAATCTTATTTTCAGATACATGTGGATTTAAAGCAACTAAAGTCAAAAAAGACAAAGATGGTCACTTTATATTGGTCAAGGGAAAAATACAACAAGAAGACATTTCAATTCTAAATATTTATGCACCCAATTTAAATGCTCCCAGATTCTTGAAACAGACCTTACTCAGTCTGAGCAATATGATATCTGATAATACCATAATAACAGGGGACTTTAACACTCTTCTTACAGAGCTGGACAGATCCTCTAAACAGAAATTAAACAAAGATATAAGAGATTTAAATGAGACCCTAGAACATGCTTGATAGACGCATATAGAACACTCCACCCCAAAGATAAAGAATATACATTCTTCTCATCACCCCATGGAACATTCTCCAAAATTGATCATATCCTGGGACACAAAACAATTATCAACAGAATCAAAAGAATTGAAATTTTACCTTGTATCTTCTCAGACCATAAGGCACTAAAGGTGGAACTCAACTCTAACAAAAATGCTCGACCCCACCCAAAGGCATGGAAATTAAACAATCTTCTGTTGAATAACAGATGGGTGCAGGAAGAAATAAAACAGGAAATCATTAACTTCCTTGAGCATAACAACAATGAAGACACAAGTTACCAAAACCTGTGGGATACTGCAAAAGCAGTTTTGAGAGGAAAATTCATCGCTTTAGATGCCTACATTGGAAAAACAGAAAGACAGCGCATCAACAATCTCACAAGAGATCTTATGGAATTGTAAAAAGAAGAACAATCTAAGCCTAAACTCAGTAGAAGAAAAGAAATATCCAAAATCAAATCAGAGATCAATGAAATTGAAAACAAAAGAATCATTCAGAAAATTAATGAAACAAGGAGTTGGTTTTTTGAAAAAATAAATAAAATAGATAAACCATTGGCCAGACTAACGAGGAATAGAAAAGTAAAATCTCTAGTAACCTCAATCAGAAATGATAAAGGGGAAATAACAACTGATCCCACAGAGATACAAGAGATCATCTCTGAATACTACCAGAAACTCTATGCCCAGAAATTTGACAATGTGAAGGAAATGGATCAATATTTGGAATCACACCCTCACCCTATAATCAGCCAGGAAGAAATAGAGCTCCTGAACAGACCAATTTCAAGCACTGAGATCAAAGAAACAATAAAAAAGCTTCCAACCAAAAAATGTCCTGGTCCAGATGGCTTCACTCCAGAATTCTATCAAACCTTCAGGGAAGCGCTTATTCCTGTACTGCAGAAAATATTCCAAAAAATTGAGGAAGAAGGAATCTTCCCCAACACATTCTATGAAGCAAACATCACCCTGATACCAAAACCAGGAAAAGACCCAAACAAAAAGGAGAATTTCAGACCAATCTCACTCATGAATATAGATGCAAAAATTCTCAACAAAATCCTAGCCAATAGATTACAGCTTATCATCAAAAAAGTCATTCATCATGATCAAGTAGGCTTCATCCCAGGGATGCAAGGCTGGTTTAACATACGCAAGTCCATAAACGTTATCCACCATATTAACAGAGGCAAAAATAAAGATCACATGATCCTCTCAATAGATGCAGAAAAAGCATTTGATAAAATCCAGCATCCTTTTCTAATTAGAACACTGAAGAGTATAGGCATAGGTGGCACATTTCTAAAACTGATTGAAGCTATCTATGACAAACCCACAGCTAATATTTTACTGAATGGAGTAAAACTGAAAGCTTTTCTTCTTAGAACTGGAACCAGACAAGGTTGTCCTCTGTCACCTTTACTATTCAATATAGTGCTGGAAGTTCTAGCCAATACAATTAGGCAAGACAAGGAAATAAAGGGAATCCAAATGGGAGCAGAGGAGGTCAAACTCTCCCTCTTTGCTGACGACATGATCTTATACTTAGAGAACCCCAAAGACTCAACCACAAGACTCCTAGAAGTCATCGAAAAATACAGTAATGTTTCAGGATACAAAATCGATGTCCACAAGTCAGTAGCCTTTGTATACACCAATAACAGTCAAGATGAGAAGCTAATTAAGGACACAACTCCCTTCACCATAATTTCAAAGAAAATGAAATACCTAGGAATATACCTAACGAAGGAGGTGAAGGACCTCCATAAAGAAAACTATGAAATCCTCAGAAAGGAAATAGCAGAGGATATTAACAAATGGAAGAACATAGCATGCTCATGGATGGGAAGAATCAACATTGTTAAAATGTCTATACTTCCCAAAGCAATCTACCTATTCAATGCCATTCCTATCAAAATACCAACATCGTACTTTCAAGATTTGGAAAAAATGATTCCGCGTTTTGTATGGAACTGGAAAAAACCCCGTATAGCTAAGGCAGTTCTTAGTAATAAAAATAAAGCTGGGGGCATCAGCATACCAGATTTTAGTCTGTACTATAAAGCCATAGTGGTCAAGACAGCATGGTACTGGCACAAAAACAGAGACATAGACACTTGGAATCGAATTGAAAACCAAGAAATGAAACTAACATCTTACAAGCACCCAATCTTCGATAAACCAAACAAGAACATACCTTTGGGGAAAGAATCCCTATTCAATAAATGGATGTCTACATGTAAAAGACTGAAACTGGACCCACACCTTTCCCCACTCACAAAAATTGATTCAAGATGGATAAAGGACTTAAATTTAAGGCATGAAACAATAAAATTCCTCAAAGAAAGCATAGGAAAAACACTGGAAGATATTGGCCTGGGGAAAGACTTCATGAAGAAAACTGCCATGGCAATTACAACAAAAACAAAAATAAACAAATGGGACTTCATTAAACTGAAAAGCTTCTGTACAGCTAAGGAGACAATAACCAAAGCAAAAAGACAACCTACACAATGGGAAAGGATATTTGCATATTTTCAATCAGACAAAAGCTTGATAACTAGGATCTATAGAGAGCTCAAATTAATCCACATGAAAAAAGCCAACAATCCCATATATCAAGGGGCAAGAGACATGAATAGAACTTTCTCTAAAGATGACAGATGAATGGCTAACAAACACATGAAAAAATGTTCATTATCTCTATATATTAGAGAAATGCAAATCGAAACAGCCCTGAGATATCATCTAACCCCAGTGAGAATGGCCCACATCACAAAATCTCAAAACAGCAGATGCTGGCGTGGATGTGGAGAGAAGGGAACACTTTTACACTGCTGGTGGGACTGCAAACTAGTACAACCTTTCTGGAAGGAGGTATTGAGAAACTTCAAAGCACTCAAGCTAGACCTCCCATTTGATCCTGCAATCCCATTACTGGGCATCTACCCAGAAGGAAAAAAATCCTTTTATCATAAGGACACTTGTACTAGACTGTTTATTGCAGCTCAATTTACAATCACCAAAATGTGGAAACAGCCTAAATGCCCACCAACCCAGGAATGGATTAACAAGCTGTGGTATATGTATACCATGGAATACTATCCAGCCATTAAAAAAAATGGAGACTTTACATCCTTCGTATTAACCTGAACGCAAGTGGAAGATATTATTCTTAGTAAAGCATCACAAGAATGGAGAAGCATGAATCCTATGTACTTAATTTTGATATGAGGAGAATTAATGACAATTAAGGTTATGGGGTGGGGAAGCAGAAAGAGGGACGGAGGGAGGGGGTGGGGCCTCGGTGTGTGTCACACTTTATGGGGGCAAGACATGATTGCAAGAGGGACTTTACCTAACAATTGCAATCAGTGTAACCTGGCTTATTGTACCCTCAATGAATCCCCAACAATAAAAAAAAAAAAAAAAAAAAGAAATTCAAGTCTTCTCCTGCAAAGCCTTTTGCCACGGGCACCAAGAAGCACTTCATTTTGTATCTCTAGCCTCTGGAACTGTGATGGAATAAATTTCTTCTGTTCTATGTCACCCAGTTTGTAAGTATTTGTTATGACATATATGTACTAAGAAATTAAATTAATAACAACATTCCAAAACAGACAAACCAGGCACAGATTATTTCACTGGAAATCTACCAAATATTTGAGAAAGAAATAAACAATTTTCTACAATCTCTTCCAGGAAAGGGAAGCAGAAGAATGACTTCCTAGCTCATTTTATAAGGCTAGCGTTACTCTAGCGCCAAACCAGACAAAGATATTACAAGAAAACTACAGACCAGTATCTCTCATGAACATATATGCAAAAATCTTCAACAAAATATTAACAAATTGACTCTAACGATATATACAAGTAATTATATACCAGGACCAAGTGGGATTAATTTCAGGTATGCAAGCCTAGTCCAACATTCAAATATTAATTAATGTAGCATATTATATCAACAGACTAAAAAGGAAAAATCATATGATATCAATAGATGCAAAAAAATCTGACAAAATCCAACATTCATTCATAATAATAATAAAAAACCTCCCAGCAAACTAATAGAGGAGGAACTTCCTGAACTTGATAAAGAACATCTACAAAAAGCCTAAAGTTTATAGTTATATATAATGGTAAGAAACTAGATGCCGTCCTGGTAAGATCAGAAATAAAGCAATGATGTCCTTTCTCACTGATCCTATTCAACATTGTACTGGAAATCTTACCTACTATAATAAGACAAAGAAATGAAAGGCTGAGTGGGAAGGAAGAAATCAAACTGTTTTTATTCACAGAAGACATAATTGTGGAAAATTCCAAAAGTCAATTGTTTTCTTACATACTACAAACAATTGGAATCTGAAATTTAAAAAACAAAACAAAATACCATTTGCATTCTGAAAATGTAACAGGAGTAATTGTAACAAAATATCTGCAAGACCTACTAAGTAAAACTATAAAACTCTAGTGAAAGAAATAAAAAAAGACCTAGACAAACGAGAGATATTCCATGAACAGGAAGGCTCAGTATTGCCAAGGTATAATTTCTTCCCAATTTGATCTATAGATTCATTTTATTTTTATTGTTTTTTGAAACACAGTCTCACTCTGTTACCCTGGGGTTGAGTGTCAAGGCATCATCTTGGGCTTGAGCAATCCTCTTGCCTCAGCCTCCTGAGTAGCTGGGACTATAGGTGCCTGCCACAACACCCAGCTTGTTTTCCTATTTTTAGTAGAGACAGGGTTTTGCTCTTGCTCAGGCTGGTCTCAAATTCCTGAGCTCAAGTGATCCATTGGCCTCGCCCTCCCACAGTGCTAGGATTACAGGCATGAGCCACCATGCCCAGCCTACTTGATCTATAGATTCATTGCAATCACAACCAAAGTCCTAACAAGTTATTTTGTGGATATCAATGAACAGATTCTAAATTTTATATGGCATGATAAAAGACCCACAACAGCCAACCCAACATGAAAGGAGAAGAATAAACCTGGAGGATTGATACTACTTGACTTTAGGATTTACTTGAAAACTACAGTAATCAAGATAGTATGTATTGGAGAAAGAAGAGACAAATAGATCAAGAGAACACAACAGAAAGCATAGAAATAGACCCGCAAAAATAGAGACAACAACTGATCTCTGACAAAGAAGCAGACAATTCAGTGGAGAAAGAATAGCCTTTTTGACAAATGGTACCTGAACAACTAGACATCCATGCAAAAAAAGAAAAAAATTGAACCTAGACACAGATCTTATAGCTTTCACAGAAATTAACTTAAAATGGATAATAGACATAAATGTAAAATGCAAAAATATAAAACTCCTAGAAGATGCTGTAAGAAAAATCTAGGTGCTCTTGGGTTTGGTGTGACATTTTTAGATACAACAGCAAAAGCATGCATGATTCATGAGAGAAAAATGTTGGT
Organism: Nycticebus coucang; assembly: GCF_027406575.1. NCBI lineage: Eukaryota > Metazoa > Chordata > Mammalia > Primates > Lorisidae > Nycticebus > Nycticebus coucang. The sequence goes on along the minus strand of NC_069801.1, from coordinate 43,363,688 downwards.
AAGCTGGATTCATTAAAATTAAAAATTTTTTGCTCTATGAAAGATACTATTAAGAGAATCGAAAGACAAGTCACAGACAGGGAGAACTATGTTTGCACAAGGCATATTAGATGGACTGGTATCTAAAATACACCAAGAATTCTTAAAACTTACAGTAAGAACACAATAGATCCGATTGAAAATGGGCAGAAGATTCAAAAAGACACCTCAGCATAGAAGTTATAGAAATGGCAAATAAGCAAATGAAAAAATCCTCAACATTGTATGTCATCAGGGAAATGCAAATTAAAATAACAATGAGATACTGCTACATACTTTTTAGAATGGTTAAAATTCAAAACACTGACAACACTAAATGGTGGTAAGGATGTGGAGGAATACGAACCTATTCCTTGCTGGTAGTAAAGCAAAATGGTACAGCCACCTTGGAATACAGTTTGGCAGTTTTTTACAAAACTAAACATATTCTTACCATAAGATCCAGTAATTGCTCCCTTTGATATTTACCCAAATAAATTGAAAACTTACGTTCCTCACTCCAAACCTGTACATGAATGTCTATAGTATCTTTATTTATAATGCCAAAGCTTGAAAGTACCCAAAGCAAAAAGACAAAAACAAACCTGTAGTACATCCATACAGTAGAACATTATTTAGTAATAAAAAGAAATCAACCATCAAGCCACAAAAATATCTGGAGGAACTTTAAATGCATATTGTTGAGTGAAAGAAGCCAGTCTGAGAAGGCTACATACTGCACGATTCCAACTATATGACATTATGGAAAAGGCAAAACTATAGAGATAATTTTAAAAATCAATGGTTGCCAAGGGGTTCCAAGGGAAGGAGGGGTAAATAGGTGGAGCACAGGGAAATTTTAAGGTAATGAAATTATTCTGTATAACACTATAAGGGTGGATCCACATCATTATACATTTGTCAAAACCCATAGAATATATAACTCAAAGAGTGAACCCTAGAGTAAACTGGGAATTTTAGTTAATCACAATGTGCCAATATTGGTTCATCAATTATAACGCATGTCCCCTGCTAATGTAAGATGTTAACAACAGAGGAAGTTGTGTGAAGGGATAGGGTGAGGAGGTATGTGGGAACTCTCTGACCTTTCTTCTCTATTTTTCTGTAAACCCAAATCTTTTTAAAAAACAAAGTGTGTTAACATTAAAAACTAAAAAATCTCCTTAATTAAGAAAGTGTGGCTCGGCACCCGTAGCACAGTGGTTACAGTGCCAGCCACATGCACTGAGGGTTGGCGGGTTCGAACCCAGCCCAGGCCAGCTAAATAACTGCAACAAAATATAGCTGGGTGTTGTGGCGGGCGCCTGTAGTCCCAGCTACTTGGAGGCTGAGGCAAACTTTTGAGCCCAAGAGTTTGAGGTTGCTGTGAGCTGTGATGCCACAGCACTCTACCGAGGGCAACATAGTGACACTCTATGGCAAAAAAAAAAAAAAAGTGTGATTCTAGAGGATTAATAGATAGACCAATGGAATAGAAGAAAACATCCAGAAACAGATACAAGTGCATATGTCAGTTTAGAGTAGGATAAAGGTGGTTATCTCAAATCACTGGAAGATTTATAAAAGATTAATAATGCTTCCAGGACAACTGGATAACCATTTGGAAAAATTAGATCAATATCACCATCCATGGAAGAAACTCTAAATGAATCAGAAGACTAAATGCAAAAAAAGAAATGAAACCATGCAAGTGCTGGAAGAAAACATACATGAATTTCTCTACAACCTGAGTATAGAACAATGGCTCTCAATTTATTTTGACCTCAGGGGACATTCTTCAATGTTTGGAGACATTTTTGGTTGCCATAACTGTCAGAGTTCTACTGGCATTGCGTGAGTGAAACATCCCATAATGCACAGGTCCTGACAACAAAGAATTATCCAATTCAAAAGGTCATTAGTGCCAAGGGTTGAGAAACTCTGACCTAGAGAAAGGCTTTTAATTATGCTAAAAATTCAGATGCAACAAAAGAAAATATTGATACATTTGACTAAATAAAAATATACAATTTTGAACAGGTTTTCTTTTGAAGTTTAAAAAAAATTTTTAACATTCAATATTTTCTAAATACTTTGCATTTTGTTTTTATCATGACTATGTAAAAAAAAGACTTTTTTCACCAAGTTCTATGTAGCTGCCCTTAAACCTACTTCTGCTTATTCCCCCAATGAACAATACAAGTATTAACATTTTGTGTGTGGGCCATGCTACAGAAAGGTTTGAGGACTACCGCTATTTATAATGCTTATGTGTTTTTAATTATTTTTATCTTGCCTCCCTGAGTGTCCTAATAATATAATATCTATGTGCATGTGTGTATATGCATGTGTGTGAATGTGTTGGTATGGTTTGCAAATTTCCTGGGGGGGCAAAGGCATTTGGCATAGTAACTCTCCTTTATATGTAACATTTATTCAGTGCCAGACACTGTCCTAAATGCTTTATAAACATGTATACTGGGTGGCGCCTGTGGCTCAAGGAGTAGGGCGCCTGTCCCATATGCCGGAGGTGGCGGGTTCAAACCCAGCCCCGGCCAAAAACCACAAAAAACAAACAAACAAACAAACAAACACATGTATATTAACACATCTATCATCACAAAAAATCCCCACTGTGACATAGGTCCTTTTTAATTTCCATTTTACAGCTAACACTGAGATGAAGTAGTAACTTGTCCAAAATCACAAGGGGTGATTAATTCCTTGGTAAGTATTCTGTACTGTGGTGTTCATGAAGGGTAATGTTGAATTGCTTTAAAAGCTTAATCAATTTCAATTTTGTGTTTACGTTTTGCTAAAACTATTTTTGAATCAACCTTCTTTACAAAAGCTCAGCCATGTTTCCTGTTTCCCTATGCACTCCTGTGTTGCAGGGATGTTTTCAGCTGGTCGCTATTACTGCAGTCACTGTGCAAAAAACTATATTCCACGTGTGTGTTAAAATTTTAAATGCTCACTTACTATACTATATTTGTATTAATAATAATTGTGTCTAATAAAAATTATATAATATATAGAAGAGTTCTGATCAGACTACTATTATGAACATAGCAAAGTCATCCAAAGGACTCAAGTTGTATTTCATTGGGGCAGTGTCCTTATAAACGCTCCATTAAGAACAAATATTCTTCAAAATCTCAAAACTGCAGATGCTGGCATGGGTGTGGAGAGAAGGGAACACTTTTACACTGCTGGTGGGACTGCAAACTAGTACAACCTTTCTGGAAGGAAGTATGGAGAAACCTCAAAGCACTCAAGCTAGACCTCCCATTTGATCCTGCAATCCCATTAATGGGCATCTACCCAGAAGGTAAAAAATCCTTTTATCATAAGGACACTTGTACTAGACTGTTTATTGCAGCTCAATTTACAATCGCCAAAATGTGGAAACAGCCTAAATGCCCACCAACCCAGGAATGGATTAACAAGCTGTGGTATATGTATACCATGGAATACTATTCAGCTATTAAAAAAAATGGAGACTTTACATCCTTTGTATTAACCTGGATGGAAGTGGAAGACATTATTCTTAGTAAAGCATCACAAGAATGGAGAAGCATGAATCCTATGTACTCAATTTTGATATGAGGACAATTAATGACAATTAAGGTTATGAGGGGGAGGAAAAGCAGTAAGAGGGACGGAGGGAGGGGGGTGGGGCCTTGGTGTGTGTCACACTTTATGGGGGCAAGACATGATTGCAAGAGGGATTTTACCTAACAATTGCAATCAGTGTAACCTCGCTTATTGTATCCTCAATGAATCCCCAACAATAAAAAACAAACAAACAACAAAAAAAGAACAAATATTCTTGCTCTTTTCACATGGAAGCTCTCCCTCTAGATAGGAACAATACAATTATGACAGTGCATGGATGTGGGCCACCCAAGTTCAACCAATACCTGTGTAGCGATGGACCACTTGGTTTAACTTCTCCAAGCGGCGGCTGAGAGGACTGAGTTTGAAAATCATGTCATGGTGATACAAGAAGTTATATGTGCGGTAATACAGAATTCTGCTGATTTCAAACGTAGCTTTTACATAAGCATCATGGGTGCTAGAAGAGAAAGTGGGGACAATGTGTCAATGAATGACTTAGATAATTGTAAGCAAATGTCTTTTTTGCTTTCCTGTCACTGACCTGTTTATCTGGCAGTTGGTCTCCTGGCTGAAAGCACATTTCATGATCGTGTCCAGGGCCATCAAGTGGATGTGGTCAGAAACCTCGATAGATGTGTCCTGAGTGCCGCAAAGCTTTTCCCATTTATCCTGGAATAGGAGGGCAAGATCAACATCCTCACAGTCATCAAACTGCCTTTGTTTGAAGGCTCCTCCCTGACTCTGCCCTTATGATCTAAGGGAAAAAACCTTGACTCAGTAGGAACCAAAACGAAGGTCACATAAGGAAATAAGCCATGTACTTACAATGGGTGCACGGAAGGGAAACAGGCACCCCACTGAGTAAGAAAGCATGTGGACCGAACACATCTGGGGAATGGCTGAGGCAAGGATCTTTGGCTTTCCAATTATTACTGTTAACTCTGCTTTCAAACAGACCAGAATTCCATGAAAACACACATTCACTGATACAAGACCTATAATTATAAGGGGTTTCTCCAGAGCCTCATCCATCTTCAATTCCCAACTTATTAGATACCACTGCACTTCTCTCAACTACCATAACCACACTTAAACCTGGAACAGTCTTAAAAACATGTTAGATCCAGAAGTGGGGGACATAGAGATGCTGTGGAGAGGAGCTGCTGCCAGGAGCCGACCCCTCGCCAAGCATGGCCTGTGCCCACCTGGCATCCCCACAAAAGAGACCCACCCACACTGCCCTGAAACGCTTTGCTTGACTTTTTAGAACTGCCACAATGTCCCCAGTTGAAAATGTATTTGTCACAAAAAGCATTATTTATGTAAAAATACAAATAAATTGAAAGGTTTAAGTTCAGTCAAACTCCATTTGAGTACCTACGGGTGTTAAGTTGGGTATTAAGGACTTGGAAACCAGAAATAAAAGGCAAAGAGAGTTTTAAAAACTTTTACCTATGTGTCAATTGTTTAGTTTAATAGCCTTCATCAGAACTATGTAAGTTTCACTGAGTATACAATGTGAGTCTAGAAGAAATGAGTGCAAAGAAAGACAGGCTTCTTACACTTGAGGAACTCTGAGTCTGGAACAATTCAGCAGAGGGAGGAAGTGTGAGAGGAATCCCAGGGAAATGTGAGGCTGAGAAAGGAGGAGGGCAGAAATGGCTCCTAAAAGTGGAGAGAAAACTCAAATACAATCACTGGTGGATTGAATTGGTGCTGAAGTTGGACAACCATCAGAATCGGAAGGGGAGGCTTTCCTCCCTCATGGTCTCCAGGTCTCTCTACCTTGAGAACTCGCACCAGTGTTTTTACCACGGTCCCAGCACTTCAATCTGCTTCTGTGAGCTCGGCTGAGAACCCAATCATTGAGCTGGTAGCAGTGGTTCCTCTGAGGTCAGGGCTGAGTTTACAGCTGCTGAGGGAAACTTTGGCTTCGGGGCTGTCGTTCAAAGCATTTATGATGGTGAGCTGTATTAATGAATTACGTGTCTGATCTCAAAAAAATGTAATTTAAAAATTACAACCACTGTACAAATAGAGTGTTGGAAAAGAACTCATTTATAAGTCAGACATTGCCAACAGGAATGTTTCTCTACAACATCCTTCTGCTCCTTTGGAAGGCACAGGTCAGCACCTCATGATCCTCTGCCATGTAGAAGGCAAAACTCACACCTGCAATTTTAATACAGACATTGTTCTTCGTTCCATCCTTTATGGCCATTGGCAAGGCCATGTCAACGGCAAAAACCTTTGTTCAAGCTGACTATTCTGCTTTGAATTCTCTCATCCCTGTTATCTATAAACTGAAGTGCAGCTTGTATTTCATGGCAAATTTGAGTTTCCTCTAATCTGAAGCTGTAAGAGCTGTTCCTGCCTTTCTTTACCTGTCATCTATAGCACTTACTGTCTGAATCTCCCCAGTTGGTACTCATTTTATCATCATAATAGGATCTCAAAATATATCAAAGACAGAGGACCAGATCTTCTTTTTTCTTTTTATCACCTATAGGACATAACAAAGACTTACAGACACCTATTGCCCAATGGGTACTTGAATATTGGTCAATTTCTAGAAATTAATGACTTTTGATTTTCAACACCTGCTAACATATGCCAATATGTCCCTGTCAGAAGCATTTTACAATGTACCAGAGCACATTCCCCTCTCACTTACCAGCATTATGTTCACAGAACAGATCATGATGTCAACATACGTTTTCAGGATGTTAAAATGGAATCCAGGAGTTAGTAGGCGACGGTGCTGGAACCACTTGGGCCCTTCTAGATTTATCAGTCCTTTCCCTTGAGGAATGAAAGGCACATGAATTTTATTAGATGAGATGAAGAAAGAGAGATGATGAACATAGACAGGATGGAATGACCATGACCACAGGTCGCAAAACAGTGGAATATTAAAGCACTGTTCATGTATTAAGACAGAGGTGTGCACTGATGCTTACATGTAGGGTGGATGCATCTAACATGGTGAGAGTTTCAAAGTCTGATAAGTTTCAAAGCCTGGTAAGATGCAATGCTAATCTGGAAGTCACCAATCACTACCTATGCAGTAACTGAGTAAGTAACTTAACCTTCCTTGGTTTTCTCAACAATGAAGTATGATAATAAATACCCACTTCACTGTGTCACATACTAAATGAAGCTGCAACCTACTTCCTAGCTCACACTAGAAACATAACAAATGGATTCATTTACTCTGCACTCCAAACCAATTCATAAATATACTTTGAACACGAATTCACAAGGAACTAGGCCAGAGTGTCCACTCTGTCCCCAGATGTTCCCTCCTTGAGTCTTGGTCTGCAAATGATACATAGTGGAAACACTTATTGAGGCCAACACTTCGCAATCTTCTATTGCCAGAATAGCCATTAAGGATATGGCTTTAAAAGGACTTTAAAGTTTATTAATATGTAATCGATATCATTCATTGAGTGCTTACAATACACTGGGCTTGTGATGCACGCATGATGTGGTGTTGGTACAATGCCAGCCATTACATTAAGTGATGAAAATATGTGTTTCTTTTAATCCTCATAACAGCCCAGTGATGTGATGCTCATCCTCATTTTCAAAGATCAGATTCACTGGGTAGAGAGATTAAATGACTTCGCCAAGATCACATTCAGCTAGTCAATGTGGGAGGAAACAGGATTTTGAATTCAAGCCTATAGTTTATTTAATTCTTTCCTTATCTAACATAAATACCCATTATAGATTAAAGAGCTTGATTTATCTGTTCACAGAATATTGCCAAACTATACTTAAGAGCAAAATTTTACTGATTTGCATATGTAAATAAAAGAACTCAGGAAAACAAAACAGAAAAAAGGATAAAAAAGGAGAATAGGAATGGTGAGACTGCAGTTTTATTTATTTATTTTTTAATTTTTATTTTTTTTTTGAAACTGAGTCTCACTTTGTCACCCTGGGTAGAGTGTTGTGACGTTACAGTTCACAGCAACCTCTGCTCTGAGGCTTAGGCGATTCTCTTGCCTCAGCCTCCCGAATAGCTAGGACTACAGGTGCCCGCCACAACGCCTGGCTATTTTTTGTTGCAGTTGTCACTGCTGTTTTAGCTGGCCGGGGCTGGGTTCGAACCCGCCAGCCTTGGTATATGGGGCTGCCGCCCTACCCACTGTGCCACAAGTGCCACCTGAGACTGCAGTTTTAAAGAAAGATGAGGGACAGATCCCCACATCTGCCGTCTTAAGAATGGGACTTTGGAGAGAAAAATGGACAAAGAGACTTTCTAGGAAGTGGTACTGTGTTGACTTTACAGCTCTCTTGACCATTCACTTAGATAACTTTCATGTAGATAATTCTCACTCTTTAACACATTTGAATTCAGAGTTGAGTTTCTCTGGGATGCTTTACTATGGAAAGGAGACTTTAAATGATTTAAATGAGAGTGGGTTACATTGCTCATGCGCACATACATACCAATGGATGGAATTAGGAACTTGTGCAAATACTGAGACTTGGGGTCTGTAGAATCAAGCAGAAGAGACAAAAGATAGCATTAGAGGGAACATTCGTTACCAATTAAAGTTGGTGGTGTTTCTACATTATATCTCCATTTGCCTACATTAACCACAAATAGTGGGCAAGAGGAAACCCAGAGCTCACACCCTGGGGCCCTTGGTAGCCTGGGGGAAACCCTGTGTCTTGGTTCCCTGTGAGAGAACAGCAGGACCCTAGAGGCAGACAGGTTACACAAGCCCAGATTCTTCCTTTGTTTACATTTCCTTCAACAAAAGCAGAGATTGCCTAGAGGTTGAAAAGTTTCCAGTACAGGAGTTGATACATCACAAATCCTTTATGGTGGGCAAATTAATTAACTACTACAGCAGGGTAGTGAGATACCAATGCCCCTATGTCTTCTCCTGAACCCTAGGGTGGAGGTGTTTTAGGTCTTGTGCGTAAGAGACAACATAGAACAAATCAGAGCAGGGGTGGGAGGGTGGGTGAGGACTGGGAACACAGAGATAGTCAGAAAAAGCCCGTTTTAAAAAATTAAGTTGCATTAGGGTGATGGATACAATGGCCCAGGAAAGAAGATTAGAATATGAGACCATGGTTTTCCAAAGTCAACAGAGCAAAATGGGATGTTTTAGTGTTGCACTAGGAAACAATCCAGGATGAAAGCCTTGAAAAAGTTTGGGGAGGGGGAGGTAGACGACTCATGCTTCCAAGAGGAACATGGTTGAGAAACGTGCAGAGAGAGAAACAGAAATTTAGATCACAATCAAGATGCATATCTGTAGATTAATGACCCAGCATTCAGTTCCCATAGTGACACAGCAGAGTTACTTCTGATTTCCCTGAAGACTTATGCTCAATACAGGGTGTGGGGCTGGGGAGTGCTGTGGACACGGGAGTCATAAAACCAAGAGAGGCAAAGGAAGCCTGCAGCAAGGTTGTGAATGCCAGCTGGGCTTTAAGATACACTGACCTCAAAGGGCCTAGGGAACCTCAACAGACAAGGGACTGAGGAGGACATGGGAATCCCCTCCAGTATTTGTAGGAAACCACATTTGTGCCAGTGTCTCTTAAAATCTGATGCTAATCTTCGCTTCAGAATCCTGCCTGTGCGTTCTGTGCATTTCACTCGTAGGAGGATTAGGTCCCGGAGATTTGCCCCTTTTCTTACCTGTTCTACTCAGAAATATCTTGGCATAGTCCGGGTCATAGATATAGAAGAACACCTGGAAACGCCCGACCCAACAAGGGAAGGCACGAGGGTATTTCTCAACAATTTCCCCAATCTTATCAAAATCATCATCCCGAAAAACCTGCAGTGAAAAAAGGAAAGGAAAATAGAGAACCAGACAGGCTGGACTTGTCCCCTCTTACAGACACTCGCTAAGTGTAGGGCCTGAATAAGGTCACAGGCGCAGACGAGCCTGATCCCTTTTCTGGAAGTGAGTGAGCATGCTTTCTTTGGGATCTAAGCTTGAGGGATGGTTTCTTAAATAAGGTTAGTGTATTTATCCTCTTGATATAAATATATGCTGTATCCCCATACCAAGTCACTGTCAAATAATATAAACTATGAGCTGTTTTCCCAACAGAGGGAGAGGTGAGCTGAGTCACGCTCTGCTTTACCTGTGAACATCACATGTGGATTAGGAATGGAGTCTAGAGGTTAAAAAATATTTCTTTCCTACAATGGGAAGCTGTTAGTAATTGAACATGACCCACCATTCAGCTCACCAGTCCTTCTCCCTGTTCCACATAGCGATTCTTTCTTATGACTTAATCATAAATGCTTCTCTCTAAAAACAAGCCAATTCCATCTACAAAGAAAATCCAATTTCCCCCCAACAGTATAAGGCCCATTTACCCAAATGTGTGAAGCTTGAAGCAAACTCAAATACAAAACTCTCAAATTGCAACATTTATGAATGAGAGTACAAATACTACCATCAGAGAAGGACTTTTAACTTTTATAATCAAATTACTAATGGCTCACTTAAATGGTGTCTCTAAACCACTGAAAATAAGATTATTTACATTTGCTTCTTGTGTAAAGTACCAGGCACTCATAGGTGTGTCTCTGTGTCCCCATCTATACCCTTGAGCAAGATGATGCGGGTTCCCACCTGCAAAGCAATTTTCAAGTTGGCAAATTCTTTCTTGTATTATTATCCTCAGAAGAAGTGGAAAATGCTGGCTTATACTTTTTTTCTGTTATCACTTAGCAATTTTAAAGTGTTCTTTGGATGGTAAAACCACTGACAGGTTGAGACTCTTAAAATCTAGTTTCTGAAATGTTGCAGGCTCTTTTCAGCTAACGCTGCCATAACCAAGCCAGTGACAAGTCCCCACTAACTAGCCAGACTGGTGGTTTCCAACAGGGTGAATATCTTTCCCCTTATTCACTCATAAACAATAAACAAACAAGTATTGAGTACCTATTACCTGTATCAGGTGATAAAGATACACTGAAATATAAAAAAGGCAAGATCTTTCTTCGTGGAAATTCTAACCTCATACAAGGATTATTTGTTTCCTTGTATGAGGGAAAAAAGGCAACAAATTTTTATGGACACCCCCAGCTACATGAAAGTTTTTGGTTACAATTTTCTTTTCTTTTTTTTTTTTTGTTTTTTTGTTTTTTTGAGACAGAGTCTCACTGTGTCGCTCTCAGAGGAGTGCCGTGGTATCACAGCTCACAGCAACCTCAAACTCTTGGGCTTAAGCCATTATCTTGCCTCAGCCTCCCAAATAGCTGGCACTACAGGCGCCCATCACAATGCCTGGATTTTTTATTTTTTGTAGTTGTTGTTGTAGTAGTCATTGTTGTTTAGCAGGCCTAGGCCGGGTTCAAATCCACCAACCCTGGTGTAAGTGACTGGTGCAGAGCCTGGTTACAATTTTCACATTTGCTGACTGCATAGAAAAGACAGAGAGTTGTTTTGAATCCTATAATATATTTAAGTTCTATTTCTTCATCCCCATGGCAATGCCTAAATACATTTGAAAATGGGTATTAGACATATTTGATCATTACACATTGCAAAACATGTATCAAAATATCATATGTGCTCCCATAAATATGTACAATTATTATGTATCATTCAAAATGGTACTGTCTATCTAAAATAGTTCCCTCCTTTCCTTGTGACTTCTTGAGTGGTGAACCACTGAAAGGAATCTGATCTTGTTAAATAGGATAGTCATATTAAACAGTTTGATATGTCAGCCATCTCTAATCTGCAAAATTCTCTAAAACACCCACTCAAAAATAACTTAGTGACAGTCAAGTTTCACATATTTAAAACTCCATGAATGCAATAAATAATTTGCAATGAAATGAAGACACAGTAGTATCAAAAAGGATAAAACACTCAGAAATATATTTAACAAAAGAAACACAAAACTCATGCTCTGAAAACTACACAATAGTGTCAAAAAAGGTTAAAGAAGATGGAAAGGCATCCTATATTCATGAATATAAAAACGGAATACTGTTAAGATGGTAATACTCCCCAAATTGATCCATAGAGTTATTTATTTATTTGAGACAGAGTCTCACTTGGTCACCCTCAGTAGTATGCCGTAGCATCATAGCTCACAGCAACCTCAAACTCCTAGGCTCAAGCGATTCTCTTGCCTCAGCCTAAGTAGCTGGGACTACAGGTTCCCACCACAATGCCTGGCTATTTTTAGAGACTGGGTCTCGGTCTGGCTCAGGCTGATCTCAAACCTGTGAGCTCAGGCAATCCACCCGCCGTCGCATCCCAGAGTGCTCGGATTACAGACGTGAGCCCAATCTACAGATTTAATACAATCCCTATCAGAATCCCAGCTGGTTTCTCTGTAGAAATTCACAGGCTTGTCCCAAAATTCATATAGAAATTCAAGAATCCAGAATAGCCAAAATGATCTTGAAAAAGAACAAAGTGGGATGATTGACACTTCCTAATTTTAAAGCTTACTACAAAGAAACAGCAATTAGGGCAATATGGTGCTGGCACATGGACAGACATAAATCAATGGATAGAATTAAAAATCCAGAAACAGACCTTGACATTTATGTTCAATTGATTTTTTTTTTTTACACTTCAAGATCATTGAGCATATAGTCAATAGATTCTTGACAAGGATGCCAAACCAATTTAATGGAAACAAAAGAAGACATAGTATCCAGGAAACACACGCACGCATATAGAAAACACAGGACAGCATCAGTGTCAAGGCTTGGACAATGTCTGTGTACCAGGCCTGAAGAACAATCCGTCTTGATTGGAACAGGAGAGGTCTATAGGAAAATTGTTTCCAGAAAAGCATATGGACTGACAGATTATTTGATATGTTTGAATATTTGGAAAGATTATTGAGATCGGTTTGGCAGATCTAATAAAGCATTTGGAAAAAAATAGTGATAGTCAAAAATAAGTAGATGAGAAAAAGAGGAAGATAAAAGTACCAGGGGGTGGGGGGCAATCTCTGAGGAAAGGAACAAAATCAAAGGGAATCATTTAGATCAGCAGCAAATAATCAAAATAATATGATAGTAATTTTTTCTATTTGATTAAAAAATTCAGTGTACAAAAAATTCAGTGTAACTAGATTGGGACAGTGGAAGATAAACTTAAGTGATTACCTGTCATAAAGAAGTTCATAGATGGATGTCTAAAGTTAGTAAATTGATAAATGTAAGATAGTCATTTTATTTTACAAGTAAGGATTTATATACCAGAAGAAATAGATAACAAGAGTTGACAGTGGTTGCTTTAGGGAAGGACCAGTTAGTGGAGGAGGCCAACACCAGACTGCTGGAAACAGTCTCCCTACCCCGGTGGTCCTTTGAGAGTCTGCTCAGCCCTTTCCAGATGTTCTTTCCTCCCCTAGGCAGAGATGTCCGCTAGCGCCCTACTAAAGCCCTCTTACCATACATTTCATTTTCTCTTTCTGGTCTAAGTCTGCACCTGCCTAGGGCTCCTTGAGAGCCGGGACCCATTTTCTTTTGTAATCCTAATACCTGTCACACAAGTGCCACTCCCAGTCGGGTTGAATGAATAAAAAAAAGAATGGGGCGAGAGCGGACTTAGAGAACAGGAAACACCAAAAGTCTCTCTCTCTACTTTACAAATTTCCATCTATCAGTATTTCCTGAGTGGTTCGCTGAAGCCGCCACTCCCTGTGTCACAAGAATCTTAAGAACAGAGAATTATACACCAGCGGTGCATCTTACAAGGGTATATGTGAAACTCGGTAAATGTGGAATGTAAGTGTCTTGGCACAGTAACTGAGAGAATGCCAGGCAGGCTATGTTAACCAGTGTGATGAAAGTGTGTCAAACGCTCTGTGAAGCTAGTGAATGATGCCCCATGATCATATCAATGTACACAGCTATGATTTAATAAATAATAAAAAAAGAACAGTGAATTAGTTTTCCCTAATTAGAATGGACTAAGGGCACCAACTATTGTGCCCGATTTTGCATATTTTCTGTAATTAATACGTATTATTTATTACAGTTCAGTATATAAATACGAGAGGTTGGTGGAACAATTAGAGATAGCCCTGAGTTACACCTTGCTTTTTCAATATTTAGGCTCTTTGAACAGCTGTCTTCCAGCTCCCAAAGCTTCCTCCCCTGTGACCTTTTCCTGCAGGGCTGTGAGAGCAAGTCTAGAGTAATGAAAAGATGCTGACAGCCACAGGCCGGCTGAAAGGGCTGTGCAGGACGGAGGGGACGCAGAGGACCGAGGGCTGGGGAGCGGAGGGGGGAAGGGAGCAGCCGCCTCTCTGCCCGCTGCTTTCCTGGGCGGCACCCTCCTCCTCCCTCCCTTCCATCTACCTTCTGGTGCCCATGGAACCAGTGGACCGGGGGCATGGGGAAGTCGCGCAGGTCCCGCAGCAGCCGCTGCCTCCGCAGGTAGAGCTTGGCGGCCTGCAGCAGCCCCAGGGCCAGGCAGAACGCGAACGCCAGGTACAAGGGCCGCGCCCAGTGCGTCTCAAGCCAGGAGGACTCCATCGTCTGCGCAACGCGGAACGCCCGCGGTCTCGGGGGCCCGGGAGAGGGTGAGCTTTCTCCAGCCGGGATCTGGCAGAGGATCAGCCACCCCCAACCCCTGTGAGCCCTCCGCGATGCTCCTGCTTCCCGGAAGGCGGAAGGGCAGCGGGAGAGGCAGGCCCAGGAGAGGCTGCAGGCGCGCGCCTGGGTTATAACCTGGGTACCTATCGGTGCACGCCCTTCCGCAGGACGACTGCTCGCACGCTCCCGGGTGTCATGATTTAAGTGGGACAGTTTTCAGTCGCGAGAGATCTTAATTTAGAATATGAAATAATGCCAAGGTTGAGGTCATTGTTTTTCTTTCACAAATAAGAGACTGCTATGCAAAAAGACCATCTTTTCCTCTTTGGCATTCTATCAAAATTTACAAAAGCGGAGGTGGGGAGATGTACATGACCAATATTCTTCTACCAGTGGGGTGCTGGTATTATTACACGGTTTCCAGTTGGCTCCCACCCTATTCCAAGTGTGTCCCCACGTCCCCCAGGAGCTATTTCCAGCTGCCCATATGAGGCCAGAGAACATTTCTTTATGCTACTGCCTGTGTTTTCTCTGCCGCTGATTGACAAAGCGCACGTTAATGGAGGCTAAAGGAATTTAGAAAATTATTTACTATGGCCGAAGACTGGTTTTTAATTTATTACAACTCAAAAATCTGATTCTAGAGGAGAGCAGTGACTCCTTCCTTCTCTTGATTTTCCTGCTCAAATGTCCACTGAATTGGATTTTCTTGACCAGAGTACAAAGGGTTGGAGATGCTGTGAACCTGATCAGCATGGATAGTGATGCCTCTAGGAAAAAATGAGCCCCGTGAGCCTCCCAGAAAACTCTCTGCATCTCTGCCAGTGCTCATCTGACAGCCCCTTCCATGTCTAATACAGAGACAAGAAGCGAGCAATGTGGAGGAAAGGCCTGGATACTTTACATGGCCCAAAGAAAACCGTTCAGTTCTCTACAAACAGGGCAGTACAATGTCGCTGACTTTTGACTGAAATTATAATAACTCAGTATGGCAATATATGTCTTCGATCAATTAAAATGTGGAAATCTATCATTACTTAATAATAAATGAATTTTTAATAGATAACATATTTCAGCACACAGAACCAGCGGGATAAAAATCTATAGGTTTGTGGAGCTGGATTCCAAGACAGCATTGCAGCTGTCCCCAATGAGGGATTCCAGAAATTTACTCCTCCCTGACTTGCTCCTGCACTCAGTAAACATGTGCTGAGCATTCACCATGTCCCAGGTCCTGTGGTGGGCACATCCCAGGGACTCATAGCACAGAGGGGAGGCGAGGGCCACCTAACACTATCCAGGTAACTGTCATAGAAACTGGATAGCAGACAAAGGAGAGAGTAATGAACTTTTTCCAGGTTGAGGAGAAGGGATACAGGTGAGGAGAGGATGCAGAAAAAGTTTCATAGTCTAGGAGATGCTTTCATTCATTCCCTCAATATCGAGTGGATTTCCCTGAGCACTGGACATGCAGCCTTGAGCAGAATTGACATGGCCCTGCCTTCATGGGATGTATGGTCTAGTAAGGTAGCGTCTTACCATGTCAGAAGGGAAAGAGTGTTCAACAGGGCAGAAAAGTGTGTGAACAGACCATGAAACAGTCAGAGCCAACTGGATTGTGGGAGCTGTTTAGCCTCAAAGAGAAGTATGGCTGCTAAGACCACACTTAGGGCAAAAGTCAGAGCACAGTAGGCCCATGGGAATCCACTGACGAGATCAAAGATGGAAAATGAGATGATTAGATATCAGGTCACTCTGACAGCTATTTAGAAGCTAATAAAGACAGCTAAATATTTATTGTGTCCTTACTAGTGCCAAGTACTATTCTAAAGTGATTTGCATGAATTAAGTTAGTTTAATCTTTATAATAAATATTTGAGGTCGTGTTACCGTTTTCCATTATGTGGAAACTGAGACACAGACAGATTTTGCAATTTGCCCAAGGACATGGGGACAGTATTGGAATCCAGGAAGTCTAACTCCAGGTCTTGAGAGCTTAACATTTATGAGAATAAATTGGGTGAAGAGAGGTAGCAGTGAGGCTGGAGCTAGTGAGGCCAGTCAAATGCGATTGCAGTATTCAGATAAGGTGTGACAGTGGCCTGGACGTGGGTGTTGCAGTGGAACAGAGAGGCCAGAAGGGGTGAGAGAGATATTGGGGTATGTTTTTCATGGGAACTGGTGACTGGATGTGGGCACAGTAGGGAAGAACTCTAGGATGATCCCTATGTTTCTCCTCACTGAGATAGGAAAAGCAAGAAACTCTGCCTTCTCAAATCCTGTCTCATTCCCACCCCCTGCCCTACATACGTGTCTTCTGCTCTTCCAGAAGTGTTCCTCAAGACTTAACTCTTCCTCAGTCCTTTCTCTAACCACCTAGCCAACAGAGATCTATTCTATGATTAATTAAAGTATTTGTGTTGATACCTCTCATTCAGCACGTCATTCATTCATGTTTTCATTTCTTATTCATTCCACAATCAGAAATCATATGTAGCCTCCTTATGTATTTCTTTGTCTATTCAAATTATTTTCCTAATTAAGCGTTAAAATTCCATGGTGGTTCACACTGGTTTTTTTTTTTTTTTTTTTGAGATAAAGTTGTACTATGTCACCCTTGTTGCCCTTGGTAGGGTGTTGTGGTGTCACAGCTCACAGCAACCTCAAACTCGAGGGCTTAAGTGATTCTCTTGCCTTAGCCTCCCAAGTAGCTGGGACTACAAGTGCCTGCCACAATGCTGGGCTTTTTTTTTTCTTGTAGTTGTCACTGTTGCTTAGCAGGCCCGGGCCAGGTTTGAACCTGCCAGGCCTGGTATATGTGGCCAGTGCCCTAACCACTAAGCTATGGGCACCTGAGCCATTTTTTTTTTTTTCATTTCTTAAGGTCACCTGGAGCCCTTCTTTAGGTTGGGCACATAATGAATGTATTATGAATTGTTATCCAATTAATTTGAACTAAGGACACTTACTGGGGTCAGAGAGATTTGAGAAAGAGCAGGAGGAGAAATACAGGACCTACAAAGTGGGCAATGAAGAAACGTAGACATTCCAGGTCAAGGAGATTTCCTGCTAAGAGAATAAATAGAAGACAGCAGGTGGGAAGGTAGGTGAAGAGGCAGAACAAAGTAGAATGATTGTTACTCTTAACACAGGGAGACTGGTGCTCATTCCTTAGGGAGCTGGCACTGATAGAAAGGAAGGATAGAAGGCTCTGAGAGAGAGACAGTAAGAGGGAAGAAACAGGGCAAGAGAGGCTGAATGGGGTGTTGAGGAGACAGGATGAGCCGGATGGATGGGGGACAGACACTTCATAGATAGCCAGTCCTAGACATTTTTACGGAAACAACAAGGATGTGAAGTGAGTATTTCATTCTGCCCTTAACACAGTAGTTGTAGTTTTGAAGGGGTTCAATGTGGGAAGACCAACACAAAAGCATAAGAGGAAGAATGAGAGGAGAGAAGATTAAATCTCTGATACCAGTAACCTTCATTTTGTTAGGGAGGAGTGAGTGCTCAAGCAGAGTAGAGATTTGGAACACCTGCTGTGGCTATTGCCAGGGGGCATTGGCAAACTGTTACAGTAGAATTTACATAACAGGTTCCTTGAAAAAGGCTACAGGAACACAGATCCATGATTTCCTCCTGAAACAGCCTGGAGGTGAGAGAATGGAAAATTTCAGGAAGGAGGCACAGAGCCAGACCCCCACCTTCCCTGTGCCTTACTGTCCCTCTGCCAGTGCTGGGCAATACCAGGATACAAAGATGGATCCATGGTTGGCCTTTCCCTGGGGCAGTTCACAATAAAGAAGAGGGCAAAGATGGATAGCAGAGCAGTGCAATGGATAGATGCTGTAACTGGACCCATATGAGTTACCTAGACTTAGTCCGGTCTTATAAATGAGGAAATTAAATTAAAAAAATTAAAAGGACTGTTCCTAAGCCCCTTCTCTCCAGACTGAGAATTCCAAGGTCCTTTTCTTCTTGTGACCCATGGGCCATACCAGCTATGCTGGTCTTCCAGTTTCTTTGAAGGGCACAATGAACCAGGGAAAATTTTGTGATGTGTCTGTTAGTGTTGCTCTGTTATTTAATACTTTGAGTAATTGCAATATTCTACAGGCTCCCTCTAGAGAAGTGTCAGCCTGTAGAGAAGTGCCAGCCTCCAGAGGGGAGGGAAAGAAGCAAGTACAGCATTATGAAGAGAACCAGCAGCACGGAGTGCGAAGGGACACAGAGAGAGAATGCTGCAACATGAAGTGAAGATGAATGATGAGTTAGGAAACAAAGGTAAGTTTAAAATGTCTGTTGTAAACTTAGGAAGAGATGTTGAAATCACAGAAATAAAAACCAAAATAAAGTAGGTTGAAAAGTGAATATGAGGGCAATGAGGAGCTACAGACAAGGTATTAACAGCTCTGAAGAGTTTGTGAAAAAGAGGAGTTGGGATGTTTCCAAATGGAGAACTGAGGAATTTGGAAGTGAAAGCTCTTGCGCTCTTGCTCGCTCTCCCCCACCCCACAGCCCATTCCCCGCCACCTGCACCTTGCCCCATCACGTTTCTAAAAGAGTAAAGTTGGGATTCAAAATGCATTCACTGACCACATAGTGTCATTTGATCTTTGATAAGTCCATCAAAAACATAAATTGGGGGAGATTCCCTATTTAACAAATGGTGCTGAGTGAACTGGCTGGTGACTTGTAGAAGACTGAAACTGGACCCACACTTTGCACCATTAACTAAGATAGACTCTCACTTGATAAAAGATTTAAACTTAAGACATGAAACTATAAAGATACTTGCAGGGAAAACACTTAAAGAAACTGGCCTGGGAGAATATTTTATGAGGAGGACCCCTCTGGCAATTGAAGCAACACCAAAAAATGTATTAGTGGGATCTGATCAAACTAAAAGCTTCTGCACAGCCAAGAACACAGTAAGTAAAGCAAGCAGACAGCCCTCAGATGGGAGAAGATATTTGCAGGTTATGTTTCTGACAAAGGTCTGATAACTAGAATCCACAGAGAACTCAAACTAATTACAAAGAAAAGAACAAGTGATCCCACTTCATTATAGGCAAGAGACTTGAACAGAAGCTTCTCTGAAGAAGACAGGCGCATGGCCTACAGACACATGAAAAAATGCTCATCATCTTTAATCATCAGAGAAATGCAAATCAAAACTGCTTTGAGATATCATCTAACTCCATTAAGAGTAGCCCACATCACAAAATCCCAAACTACAGATGGAGAGAAGGGGAACACTTCTCCACTGCTGGTGGCAATGCAAGCTAATATGTTCCTTTTGGAAAGAAGTTTGGAGAACACTTAGGGAACTAAAAGTAGACCTGCTGTTTAATTCTGCAATTCCTCTACTAGATTTATATCTGGAAGACCAAAAATCATTTTACAACAAAGATATTTGCACTAGAATGTTTATTGCAGCCCAATTCATAATTTCCAAGTATGGAAGCAGCCCAAGTGCCCATTGACCCGTGAATGGATTAACAAATTGTGGTGTCTGTATATCATGCAATATTATGCAGCCATAAAAAGATGGAGACTTTACCTCTTACATGTTTACATGGATGGAGCTGGATCATTTTCTTCTTAGTAAAGTATCTCAAGAATGGGAAAAAAGTATCCAATGTACTCAGTACTATTATGAAACCAATATATAATCACCCACACTTACACATGAAAAATAAAACACAACTATAGAGACTAAAGATGGCGGCCGAGTAACAGCTTCCCTGCAACTGGGAACAGCGAGTCTGGGGAGACAAGACTCCAGGCATCTCTGGCCGGTGGGATATGCCTATAATCATCCCTTTGAGGATACAGGGAGCTAGCAAGGGACTTCTGGACCCCAAGAGGAGGACAAAAACAGTGGGAAACTGGCAAGTGGTTGCGTGTGTTTGATCGACCTAATCACGCTGGCAACCATAAGTACAAGCAGCAGTGAGACTACAAACCGGAAAGGCCTTACCTGTGAACTGTTTTGGTGTCCTTGGACTTGGCACTCAGTTGAACTGCCTTGGGGAGAGCTTGAGCAGGAGTGTGGAGAACTTTGGGCATTGTCTGGGGCCCCAGACTGAGCCACTGAGCTGGGTGCAGGAAGCCATTGTGAAAGAACTGCCCCGGCAAGCTCCGCCCTCAGGGTCTCAGAGCAAGGCTTGGGCTGGTCAATGTAACCTACTGACTGAGCAGCGTAAAGGCGGGGACTGAGCTGCCTTACAGCCTTAATCCCTAGGGGCAGAGTGAGATGGTTTTGGCACACTGGAGCCTTGGGCTGTTGCCCTGGGTAGGGTGCCGTGACGTCACAGCTCATAGCAACCTCAAACTCCTGGGCTTGGCGCCGCCCAGACCTCCATAAGAGCTGTGCAGCGACCCCCAACCGGTGACCTGCACCCACTGGACCTCCGCATTCCCTGACCAGGAACTGCGGGAGTCACGCAACCCTGTGTCCTGCCTCCTGTGTCCTCCCAGCTTCCACACTAGCCCGTTCATCTGGACAGGGACTCTGGTAACTGCATGCCCTTTGGAGCCCTCCCTGCCTCTGGGCAGAGCTCTTCTCCTGGCCAGAGACTGCTGGAGCCTTCGGCTGTCTGTGCCAAAGTCACTGGGTGCCTGGCACTCCCATAACCGTGCGCACCACCCCCAGCCCTGTTGCTGGATCCGGGTGTGTCACAAACCAGAGCTGCTTCCACAAACAGAACTCCCTAGCTAGAGCAGCCCCATGGGAACTACACAGGGTCACTCCCTACAAAGATCCAGCAATAATAGAGTGATCCCACTGGGGTCTAATCTTGGAGACACACCTCCCCAACTCTGAGGACAGCCAGAGGCAATGGTGAAAAACAATCATGAGGTGAAATCAACAGAAAAACTCTGGCAATATGAATAATCAGAGTAGATCAACTCCCCCAAGGATCAATGGGGCAGAAACAGCACAAGACCCCATGCACAAACAAATAGCTGAGATGTCAGAAATTGAATTCAGGATCTGGATAGCAAATAAGATTGAATTAGAATTCCAACAGTTATCTCAAGAATTCAACAGTTTCAAAGACCAAATGACCAAAGATTTCAACATATTGAGACAAGAAGTTGCATCCCTCAAAGATCTGAGAAACACAGTAGAATCCCTCAGTAACAGAATGGAGAAAGCAGAAGAAAGGATTTCTGACATTGAAGACAAAGCTTTCCAATGCTCCCAAACCCTCAAAGAAGAAGAGAAATGGAGAGCAAAAACAGACCACTCTCTCAGAGAGCTCTTGGATAATTTGAAGAAAACCAATATTCGTCTTATAGGGATCCCTGAAAGTGATGAAGTGGCTTCACAAAGCATAGAGTCTCTTCTCCATGAGATTATGAAGGAGAACTTTCCAGACATACCAAGATTCTGAAATTCAGATAGCAGACAGTTTCAGAACTCCAGCACAACTCAACCCAAATAAGACATCCCCCAGACACATCATAATCAATTTCACTAAAGTTAATATGAAGGAGAAAATTCTTAAAGCTGACAGACGAAGGAAAACCATTACCTACAAGGGGAAGAATATCAGAATAACTGCAGATCTCTCTGCTGAAACCTTTCAAGCTAGAAGAGGATGGTCATCGACTTTTAATCTCCTAAAACAAAATAACTTTCAACCCAAGATCCAGTACCCAGCTAAATTGAGCTTCATTATGAAGGAGAAATTAAATACTTCAACGACATTCACATGTTGAAGAAATTTGCCACAACTAAACCAGCTCTCCAGGATATTCTTAGACCTATCCTCCATAAAGACCAGCGTAATTTTCCACCACAAAGGTAAACCCACCCAAAAATTTTTTGATCAAATTCCAACTTCCACAGTCGCAAAAGGATTAAAAATGTCCACTGGACTCTCCAAAGGCTTATCAATATTCTCAATTAATATGAATGGTTTAAATTGTCCTCTAAAGAGACATAGGTTGGTGGATTGGATACAAATACTCAAGCCAGATATCTGCTGTATCCAAGAATCGCATCTTACATTAAAAGACAGATACAGACTCAAGGTGAATGGATGGTCATCTATATTCCAGGCAAATGGAAAGCAGAAAAAAGCGGGCATTGCAATCCTGTTCGCAGACTCAGTAGGCTTTAAACCAACCAAAACAATTAAGGATAAGGATGGACACTTCATATTTGTTAAAGGTAATACTCAATATGATGAGATCTCAATTATTAATATTTATGCACCCAACAACAATGCACTTCAATTTATAAGAGAAACTCTAACAGACATGAGCAACTCGATTTCCTCCACTTCCATAGTAGTTGGAGATTTTAACACCCCTTTAGCAGTCCTGGATAGATCCTCCAAAAAGAAGCTAAGCAAAGAAATTTTAGATTTAAATTCAACCATTCAACATCTGGACTTAACAGACATCTACAGAACATTTTATCCCCAAAAAACTGAATACACATTCTTCTCATCAGCCCACGGAACATACTCCAAAATCAACCACATCCTAGGCCACAAATCTAACCTCAGCATATTTAAAAAAAAAAAAATTATTCCTTGCATCTTCTCAGACCATCATGGAATAAAAGTTGAACTCAATAACAATAGGAACCTGAATACCCATACAAAAATATGGAAGCTAAACAACCTTATGCTGAAGGATACATGGGTTATAGATGAGATTAAGAAGGAAATCACTGGGCAGCGCCTGTGGCTCAGTCAGTAGGGTGCTGGCCCCAAGTACCGAGGGTGGTGGGTTCAAACCCCGCCCCGGCCAAACTGCAACCAAAAAATAGCCGGGCGTTGTGGCGGGCGCCTGTAGTCCCAGCTGCTCGGGAGGCTGAGGCAGGAGAATCGCTTAAGCCCAGGAGTTGGAGGTTGCTGTGAGCTGTGTTAGGCCACGGCACTCTACCGAGGGACATAAAGTGAGACTCTGTCTCTACAAAAAAAAAAAAAAGAAGGAAATCACCATATTTTTGGAACAAAACAACAATCACAACACGAATTACCAGAACCTCTTGGATACTGCAAAGGCAGTCTTAAGAGGGAAATTTATAGCACTGCAAGCCTTCCTCAAGAAAACGGAAAGAGAGGAAGTCAATAACTTAATGGAACATCTCAAGCAACTGGAGAAAGAAGAACACTTCAACCCCAAACGCAGCAGAAGAAAAGAAATAACCAAAATCAGAGCAGAATTAAATGAAATTGAAAACAAAAGAATTATACAACAGATCAATAAATCCAAAAGCTGGTTTTTTGAAAAGATCAATAAAATAGATAAACCTTTGGCCAACCTAACCAGGAAAAAAAGAGTAAAATCTCTAATTTCATTAATCAGAAATGGTAATGATGAAATAACAACAGACCCCTCAGAAATTCAAAAAATCCTTAATGAATACTACAAGAAACTCTACTCTCACAAGTATGAAAATCTGAAAGAAATCGACCAATACCTGGAAGCACACCACCTACCAAGACTTAGCCAGAACGAAGTGGAAATGTTGAACAGGCCTATATCAAGTTCTGAAATAGCATCAACTATACAAAATCTCCCTAAAAAGAAAAGCCCAGGACCAGATGGCTTTATGTAAGAATTCTACCAAACATTTAAAGAAGAACTAGTACCTATACTACTAAACCTCTTCCAAAATATAGAAAAAGAAGGAATATTACCCAGCACATTCTATGATGCAAACATCACCTTGATCCCCAAACCAGGGAAAGATCCAACAAGAAAAGAAAATTATAGACCAATATCACTAATGAACATTGATGCTAAAATACTCAATAAGATCCTAACAAACAGAATCCAACAACACATCAAAAAAATTATACACCATGACCAAGTCGGATTTATCCCAGGGTCTCAAGGCTGGTTCAATATACGTAAATCTATAAATGTAATTCAACACATAAACAAACTTAAAAATAAAGACCATATGATTCTTTCAATTGATGCAGAAAAAGCTTTTGATAATATCCAGCATCCCTTCATGATCAGAGCACTTAAGAAAATTGGTATAGAAGGGACATTTCTTAAACTAATAGAGGCCATCTACAGCAAACCCACAGCCAATATCATATTGAATGGAGTTAAATTGAAATCATTTCCACTTAGATCAGGAACCAGGCAAGGTTGCCCATTGTCTCCATTGCTCTTTAACATCGTAATGGAAGTTTTAGCCATTGCAATTAGGGAAGAAAAAGCGATCAAGGGTATCCACATAGGGTCAGAAGAGATCAAACTTTCACTCTTCGCAGATGATATGATCGTATATCTGGAAAACACTATGGAGTCTACTACAAAACTTTTAGAAGTGATCAAGGAATATAGCAATGTCTCAGGCTACAAAATCAACACCCATAAATCTGTAGCCTTTATATATACCAAAAATAACCAAGCCGAACAAACAGTCAAGGACTCTATTCCTTTCACAGTAGTGCCAAAGAAGATGAAATATTTGGGAGTATACCTAACAAAGGACGTGAAAGATCTCTACAAAGAGAACTATGAAACTCTAAGAAAAGAAATAGCCGAAGATGTTAACAGATGGAAAAACATACCATGCTGATGGCTGGGAAGAATCAACATTGTTCAAATGTCCATACTGCCCAAAGCAATATATAATTTTAATGCAATTCCTATTAAGGCCCCATTGTCATATTTTAAAGATCTTGAAAAAATAATACTTCGTTTTATATGGAATCAGAAAAAACCTTGAATAGCCAAAACATTACTCAGCAATAAAAACACAGCAGGAGGAATCACACTACCAGACCTGAGACTGTACTATAAATCCATAGTGATCAAAACAGCATGGTAGTGGCACAAAAGCAGAGAAGTAGATGTCTGGAACAGAATAGAGAACCAAGAGATGGATCCAGCTACTTACCGTTATTTGATCTTTGACAAGCCAATTAAAAACATTCAGTGGGGAAAAGATTCCCTATTTAACAACTGGTGCTGGGTAAACTGGCTGGCAACCTGTAGAGGATTGAAACTGGACCCACACCTTTCACCATTAACTAAGATAGACTCTCACTGGATCAAAGATTTAAACTTAAGACATGAAACTATAAAAATACCTGAAGAAAGTGCAGGGAAAACTCTTGAAGGAATCGGCCTGGGTGAATATTTTATGAGGAGGACTCCCCAGGCAATTGAAGCAGTATCAAAAATACACTACTGGGACCTGGTCAAACTAAAAAGCTTCTGCACAGCCAAGAACATAGTGAGTAAAGCAAGCAGACAGCCCTCAGAATGGGAGAAAATATTTGCAGGTTATACCTCCGATAAAGATCTAATAACCAGAATCCACAGAGAACTCAAATGTATTAACAAGAAAAGAACACGTGACCCCATCTCAGGGTGGGCAAAGGACTTGAAGAGAAACTTCTCTAAAGAAGACCGACGCAAGATCTACAAACACATGAAAAAAAGCTCATCATCCTTAATCATCAGAGAAATGCAAATCAAAACTACTCTGAGATATCACCTAACCCCAGTAAGAGTAGCCCACATAACAAAATCCCAAAACCAGAAATGTTGGCATGGATTTGGAGGAAAGGGCACACTTCTACACTGCTGGTGGGAATGCCCACTAATACGTTCCTTCTGGAAGGATGTTTGGAGAACACTTAGAGACCTAAAAATAGACCTGCCATTCAAGCCTATAATTCCTTTACTAGGTTTATACCCAGAAGACCAAAAATCACAATATAACAAAGACATCTGTACCAGAATGTTTATTACAGCCCAATTCATAATTGCTAAGTCATGGAAGAAGTCTAAGTGCCCATCGACCCATGAATAGACTATCAAATTGTGGTACATGTATACCATGGAATACTATGCAGCCTTAAAGAAAGATGGAGACTTTACCTCTTTCATGTTTACATGGATGGAGCTGGAACATATTCCTCTTAGCAAAGTATCTCAGGAATAGAAGAAAAAGTATCCTATGTACTCAGCCCTACTATGAAGCTAAATTATAGCTTTCACATGAAGACTATAACCCAACCATAGCACAAGACTATGGGGAAAGGGCCAAGGAAGGGGAAGGGAGGGGGGAGGTTTTGGTGGAGGGAGGGCAATGGGTGGGGCCACATCTATGGTGCATCTTAGAATGGGTACAGGCGATTGCACTAAGGTACACAGCTATGATTTAACAATAAAAAAGGAAAAAAATAGTAAAAGAAAACAGATTTAAAGATGTACTTTTTATGAAAAATAAAATGCTTGATTACCTGAAAAAAAAAACAAAACACAACTATAGCCCAAAATGAAGGAGGGAAAAGGAGGAGGAGGAGAGGGAAGAGGGGAGGCTGGGTGGAGGGTGGGTAATTGATGGGACCTCACCTATTGTGCGTGATGTAAGGGTACATGTCAAATCTATTAAGAGTAGAGTATAAATGTCTTAACACAAGTAAGTGAGGTGAAGGCTATGTTAACCAGTTTGATGTAAACATTCTAAATTGAATATAAAATCAGCACATTGTACCCCATAAATGCATTAATGTACACAGCTATGATTTAATTTAAAAAATACCAAAAAAAAAGTAGGAGGAAGAAGAATAGGTTGGTGCAGACATAGAGTTTCACATTTTGTAATACTTCAAACCATCAGAGTACAGCACAAAATGCAAATCCCATAAGATCCCATTAAAAATCTCCAGGTCATATGACTAAAGTACATTACTTAAACATTAGTTTTTACTTCAACTTGTTAATATGTTGTTTAGGATACAGGATACTGTATCCTCATTTGTAAGTGAATTATGTTTGTAATTTCCCCTTTTTAATAATATATTTTTCCAATTTTAATATCAGGTGTATCCAGATTAAGTAGAATGATTTTGAAGTATTTCTTCTTTTTTCCATTGTCTATAAGATTTGGCATGATCTGTTTTTTGAAATTATCTTGTATTTTTATTTATAAATATTAGTTGTCTATTGTTTGATACTTTGGGAAAAAAAGAAGAAGTTAATAGATGACTCCATACAGAACCTCAGAGTCAAAGCATTCTATAATAGACATACTCTTATTTGATGATGTGAATGTTACTTTCTTTGCATTACTTTTATTATTATTGCTTAATACTTCATTGCAGCAATCGTCTGATTTCTTTTCTGAATGTCTTTGTCTTCATTAGTTCTTTGCAAGGTTTTTGTTTCTGGTCCCTATCTTAAACATTGTTATTGTTGTTAAATTTTGAGCCTTTTTAATTTTGTGAAGACAAAAAATGGAAACCTAATTAACACATGTATATGTGACAAGAAAAAAGAAAAAGAATCTCCAGGTCATAGACAGGTTTTAATTATATTAATATTACTCAATTTTACAATTTCAAAATCAAGTCTCTCTTTCTCTCTCTCTCTTTTTTCTTTTTCTTTCTTTTTTTTTTTTTTTTTGAGACAGAGTCTCACTTTGTCACCCTGGGTAGAGTGCTGTGGCGTCGTAGCTCACAGAAAACTCAAACTCCTGGGCTCAAGTGATGCTCTTGCCTCAGTTTCCCAAGTAGTTGGGACTATAAGTGCTGGCCATAATGCCAGGCCAGTTTTACTATTTTTTAGTAGAGACAGAGTTGAGCTCTTGCTTAGGCTGTTCTTGAACTCTTGGGCTCAAGCAATCCACCCACCTCAGCCTTCCAAAGTGCTAGGATTACAGGCCATACGACCCTGGCCTGCTTTTCCTATTTTAATGTAAGTGTAGTGCTCAAAATCATCCAATTTAATTCAAGGGTACACTGAGGTCAGCACCAAGCAGGGTAAACCTCTTCACACTTCTGTCTCTATCTTTTCACATCAACTTAAGTAGATTGCTGTTGTCAATAGTAAGTTAAACAAACGCCTTGAACAATCCTTCGCTATTTCTTGTATTTGTTTAACTTGGGTACAATTCAAAAAATTAAATTTTGTTTAAGCATCACATAAGTAATGTCACTTATGGAATAATAGGCACAATAGCTTCCGCCAAGCTAGATGCTGGAATGATAATAATATAAACTAATACATGCCAGGGACTTTACATAGCTTAGCTTTATTCTTCCAAATAGGCTTTCACTCTCATTTTACAGATGGACAAGTTGAAGCCTGAGAAACCTAACTTGACCTTGGTCACATACAAGTATGACTCCCAAATTCTGTCCTCTATATCGTATGGTGCATCCAAAACATCCTAAGCCTTCCTCCCACCACTTCCCCTCATTATACAAACACATGTAATGAGCTGTAAATTTGCCAAAATTTGTTAAAATTGACCTGTATTCATTTGTTGGATTAACATGTTTTTACTCTGATAAGAGATACAAAAGGCAAATCAGCCTGAATTGTACATTTTGAAGTGTTCAATATTGGCAAATCTAGATAATCTATGTCTTTTTCCACATAAATGCTACTTATATTTCCTTAAATTCCTAAAACTTAGAGCACAATTACCTATTCCAATTAAAATGAATTCTGTACCTAACTCAAAATTAGATAAATATACTCAAAACTCTGTATTCTTCTCTTTTCTTTCTTTTTTTTTTTTGAGGCGGAGTCTCACGATATTGCCCTTGGTAGAGTGCTGTGGCATCACAGCTCACAGCAACCTCAAACTCTTGGGCTTAAGCGATTCTTTTGTTTCGGCCTCCCAAGTAGCTGGGACTATAGGAGCCTGCCATAACACCCGGCTATTTTTTGTTGCAGTTGTCATTGTTGTTAACCTGGCCGGGGCTGGGTTTGAACCTGCCAGCCTGGGTGTATGTGGCCAGTGCCCTACCCACTGAGCTACAGCCGCCGCCAAGTCTCTGCATTCTTATAAAACAGAATCCTAACTCCTCTAAGAAAAACAAAAAGAGCTTATTTTTTCCTCTGTGTAGAAACTACATAACTTTATTAATGTCCATTTTGATAAATAAATATACTAAATAAATAAATATGGAACCTTAAAACTTTAAGGAAAAACTTGACAAAGCATAATGGCAATACTTTGCCTTTATAAGCACATTTGAAAATTTTTAATAAACAGAAAATTCTCCTCTTTGTAATCTGACATTAGCAAAATTATAAATAAATGCTACCACTTCCATTTTGCTTGAGTTTCTATGGCTAATAGCACTAGCTCTATTAATCATGGCTATTCCATTGTGTTGCGTAAGTTAATTTTTAATTCATTTTAGTATGGGGAAAGACATTCTGCTATAAACACTAAGATAAGAATTGTCATAATAAAATTAATGAAGAACCTATTTCGGAAAACTTGCATACATATTATATTTATGATAATGATCTCAGCAAATTTGCAGAAGTATTAATTTTTCAATTTCCTTTTTAATGACTGTATTCAAAATATTAATTATATTTATAATAGTTCTGATTGGTGAATTGATTTTTGCAACTTTTACTTTTTTTTTTTGTGAGATAGGTTCTCACTCTGTTGCCCAGATGAAGTGCAGTGGCGTCATCATATCTCACTGCAACCTCAAACTCCTGGGTTTAAGTGATCCTCCTGCCTCAGCCTCTCAAGTAGCCAGGACTACAGGTGTGCACCACACACACTCAACTAATTTTTCTAATTTTTTTTATAAAGATGGGGTCTCTCTCTTGCTCAGGCTTGTCTTGAACTCTTGGTCTCTAGCAATCCTCCCACCTCCGCCTCTCAGGGTGCTGGGATTGCAAGCATGAGCCCCTACGTCTGGCTCCAGTTGTACTTTTTTAACAATAGATTTTCATCTACTTGAAATAATTGAGTTGGGGGAAGAAATGCAAGTATGTTGGCATCTGTAGTTTAGTTCTTGAATACCAAATAATTACCAAATAATCACTCTACCAATCACATAACACAAATAATGCTTTGCAATCCCTTTGTCTAAAAATCTACTGAGAATTGGGAATGAATGTAGCATCTGGATTTTAGCCCTTGGAAAACAAAGCAAGAGAAGAAATCTGCCCTTCTGTCCTGCCTGCCCTGTCCGCTCTGCCATAAATAAGCCTTCCTCAGGGCAAGAGAGCCCTGAGTTAGTATCTAAAAATTATCCTGCTTTGTTTTGGATCTGCTTACAGATAAAAGTTTCTGACCAATTCTCTCCAACATGCAACTTCTGTAGATAGAATATAACCCTTAGACTCATGTTACTTGAGCAAGTAGTAACTCCTCTAAGCCTCAGCCACCCCAATTATAAAAAATGGGAATGACAATAACCACTGCATGTTATTATGAGAATTAAATGAGGTAAAAAATGCCTAAAATTGAGCATAGTACAAGAGCTGTGGGGACACTCATGTTTTTAGATATTGTAATCACCAGAGAAATAAGGACACTAGTCAGGGAGATACAGGGAAGTGAAATTATTTTTTTTATTCATTCATCCAATAATTAAACACATGTACATTAAATAAATAATTTGTATATTAAATATATTCTTTCAATATGTCTATAAATAAACAATATGCAAAGAGCTAGAGATACTGTCCCTTCTGTCATGAAGCACACACATTACATACATAGTGTTTATTGAGGAATGAATTAACCTCTTTTCAAACCTCCTCTTAAACACTTTATACATTTTGAAAAGTTCCGAGTGAACTAGCTACAACTGCTCATCATTGAGAAAATGATAGCATGGCCTTGCCCTTAAAATGAAGCTGAAAGCCGGTAATTACTTCCTTATGTGCTACTGAAGAACTAAAAAAACAGCTAAAACATAGCAAAAAAAAAAAGAAAACGGAAAAAAAACCCAAACCCCTCAAAACAACAAAAAAACCTCAAATAGCAAAATTTAAAAAACAGATGTTTGAATGCGTAGAGATAAGTAGCAAAATAAAGGACTTCAATTATTTTTTGTTAGAGACAATGGAACTCACTTTGGAGAAATTGACACAGATTCTTGTAATGTAACACCCCCCACCCCATGCCTTAGTATAAGAAAGCCAAGACTCCAAGAGCTTACTTAAATTTGTCACTTTCAAAAATATTTTCTCTCTCAGTCTTCCCAATCACTTTGTGAAATGTAGGGCAACATAAGCCTCATTTCACACACAAAGACAGATAAGGTAAACATAAAAGTGAGACGAGATCCTGGTGCCCGGTCCCAGCCTGGGCTCTGGCAGCTGTGGCAAAGGGATTGGTATGTGTTGTTTCCCATCTCTCTCCACCCTTTTTGGCCAGGGTCTTCTCAGACCTGGCAGGAGAGCAGGCACAAGGTGCGTAGGAAGGGCTGCAGGGAAGGTGAGCTGGGAGGTTCCTGACAGCCAATTTTGAATGGTTTCAGCTGAGGAATCAGACACACTGCGATGTTATTTAATACAGAGAGACACACCTGAAGATCTGCAAGGAATACTCGTCTCTGTGCACAGATGAGAAAGTTATGGTGTGGATAGTGTGGATCAAGACCCAATGGAAAAAGTTGGGGCTTAATAACGAGGATAGATCCAAATCCCCCAGATTTCAAGGAGGAATGGACTCTCCATTGCCATGTTCCAAGGTTCCTTGCTTAGCCTTATGGCCATATTTTTGGAGTTAGGGTGGAAGCTCTCAAGTAAATGCCCTTTATTCCAGGGGCTCAGGAAGCCTTTGACTGTTCCCTTCCCCAAGTATGAATGCCTCCAACAGAAGCTGAGCATTCTCAGAGACTTAGGCTCTACTCGCCCTCATCTTAGTGACACTTTGGCTCCTTAGGAGTTAATGTTGATCTCTCTGAAATGTTGACAGGTTCTTGCTCCTCCTGTCTTGCCTAATAAACTGCTGACTCTATTTTGAAACATATTTCAAATCTGATTTCTCCTCTCAAGTCACTGCCACCATGTTTATGGGCCAGACCGTCTAGTTCAGGCATCCTCAAACTTTTTAAACAGGGGGCCAATTCACTGTCCCTCAGACCATTGGAGGGCCAGACTATAGTTAAAAAAAAAAAAACTATGAACAAATTCCTATGCACACTGCACATATCTTATTTTGAAGTAAAAAAACAAAATGGGAACAAATACAATCACAACACTTCATGTGGCCCGCCGGCCACAGTTTGAGGACCCCTGGTCTAGCTAGTCTCTCTACCCCCAGACTATCTCCCATCCAATGGCCTGCAGGAACAGGTCAATGCCTTGTTTCAAAACCCTCAGGAACTTTAGAGTCAGGGGTGGTGGCTCACACCTACAATCCTAGCATTCTGGAAGTCTGAGGTGGGTGGACTGCTTGAGCTCAGGAGTTCAAGACTAGCCTGAACAAGAGAGAGACCCCAACTTCACTAAAAACAGAAAAACTAGATGGGTATGGTGGCAGGTACGTGTAGTCCTAGCTACTCATGAGGCTGAGGCAAGAGGATGGCTCAAGCCCAACAGTTTGAGGTTACTGTGAGTCATGTTGCCAGGGCACTCTACCCAGGGTGACAGAGTGAGATTCTTGTCTCAAAAATAAAATAAAATAAAAAGGCTCAGCACCTGTAGCTTAGCAGCTAGGGCACTAACCACGTACACTGGAGCTGGCGGGTTCAGATCCAGCCTGGGCCTGTCAAACAACAATGATAACTACATTGTGGTAGGGGCCTATAGTCCCAGCTACTTGGGAGGCTGAGGCAAAAGAATCACTTAAGCCCAAGAGTTTGAGGTTGCTGCTGTAAGCTGTGATGCCATGGCATTCTACAAGGGCAACACAGTGAGACTCTGTCTCATAAAAGAATAAATAAATAAAGAAGAAAGAAACACACACACAGAAAATGCAAACAAAAAAGCCCATCATCAATTTTGAGTAGGTACTAGCTGTAAAAAGTACTCTTCTTCATTGTGGTGTGTGAGGCCCATACCCCTGCCCTTTACCAGCCTCTCCTCCCGCTGCCCGCTCCTCTTTTCCCTCTCCCCCTCACCCATACTGAACTTCTTACCATTCCCTAAAACCACCATGCTTCTGCCCTTCTGATTCCTTCCAGTTCCTTTTCACAATGTCCACTTCTTCAGAAAATTCACAGCCACAGAGGATTATGGAAAAAAGACAAACAGTTCATTTCACACCATGAATGCCAGTGGGCACAGTTTCTCAGCTCCCTTTTGAGGCCTTTCTTCCCACTTTCCTTCATCTGCAGAGGCTTTCTAGGTCCAGAGGGAGGTGATCAGCTTCAGCTTCCCAGGCCAAGCAGAGAGCAGACTCTAACTTGGTCACTGCTGCCACACAGTGGCACCTTTGGAAACTGGTTCAGCTCAGTGTGAGGCTGCTTGGGAGTGGTGCTGAGCCAGCCAGACCTGCAGAAGCCTTCTACCTTGCATGTCAAAAATATTCCTCTCTCAGGATCTATCCTCTCTCTCCCCCAGGCCAACAATAACTAGAGTTAAATCACAACATAACCTAGCCATGAAAGTGCTGGGCCTGTTCAGAGAAAAAAGAGACTGTTCCTTGAAGAAGCTACAAGATATACTCAAAATGACTGGCCAGAGCCTGAGCATTCTAGGTTAAGGGTGACAGAACATAGAGTTTATATATGGGGAATATTTTCAGTGCAAAAGTCTTCTCTGTTGATCCTATAATTCCTTTACTAGGTTTATACCCAGAAGACCAAAAATCACAACATAACAAAGACATCTGTACCAGAATGTTTATTGCAGCCCAATTCATAATTGCTAAGTCATGGAAGAAGCCCAAGTGCCCATCGACCCACAAATGGACTAGAAAATTGTGGTACATGTATACCATGGAATATTATGCAGTCTTACAGAAAGATGGAGACTTTACCTCTTTCATGTTTACATGGATGGAGCTGGAACATATTCTTCTTAGCAAAGTATCTCAGGAGTGGAAGAAAAAGTATCCTATGTACTCAGCCCTACTATGAAGCTAATTTATAGCTTTCACATGAAGGCTATAACCTAACTATAGCACAAGACTATGGGGAAAGGGCCAAGGAAGGGGAAGGGAGGGGGGAGGTTAGGGTGGACGGAGGGCAATGGGTGGGGCCACACTTACGGTGCATCTTAGAATAGGTACAGGCGAAACCTACTAAATGCAGACATGAAGGCTACGTTGAACAGTTTGATGAGAATATTTCAGATTGTCTATGAAACCAGCACATTGTACCCCTTGATTGCACTAATGTACACAGCTATGATTTAACAATAAAAAAAAAAAGTCTTCTCTGTGATGTAGGATTTAATAGTCTGTCAAGAGATTCTAGGAGAAAAGGCTAATGTGTTGCTCGGAAGGATCTGGAAGCATGAGAAAAACAAAGGTCTATAGTGAAAAATACCAGAACTTCTGTCACAATAAAAGAAAAATTCAGATGGTTCAAGGAGGTTTGCTAGGATGAAGATACTACATAAGGCCAAAAAATCCAATGACCAGCTACATAAAAGGACTCAAAGGACACTTGACTTACCAAAATGATAAAGGGGAAGGGAGGCTGGGATTGTTAAGAAGTTCAGCGGTGGCTGTCCCTCCAGACAGAAATGATGGTAGGGATGCCAGGACAGACCTGAGATTTCAGGTAGCAGAGGACATGGAAGAATGACAAAATAAAAGAATCCAAGTGATGGCACCTTATCATTAGAAACAAAGTGGGTAAAATTATCAGCAAGGCAGGAGCAACCACCAGGAAGCCTGACCTGGAGAGAGCTATGGAAATGGTTAATAAAACATGATTTCTGATGGCGGATGTGATGAACGTGTAGTCCACCTCTCCCAGGTCATCAGGTGAGAGGAAGAGGGGTCTGGACCTTTTCCCCGTGTGGATTGTTGGTGTGGACAGACAGCTGGAGATGTGCAGCGAATTGGCGGATTGCTGTATATGAGGTGTAATTTAAAACCACGGACACTCTACCCGAGGGTGGTACAGTGAGACTCTGTCTCTACAAAAAAAAAAAAACCCATGGACTTTGTTGTAGAGATTTTCCCTGCTGGGCCATGCTGGCCAGCCTCATGGAGGACAGCAGCTTGCAATTCCTGGCAAAACCCAATTGATGAACATTTATTCCTGAGCTGAGTTTACCAACCCAAAAGGGGTCCAGCTCAGAGCCACAAGGGGCTAGGCAACCTGATGGAAAATTGAAGGGAAGGGATCCCACCTGGGAAACAGACATTTTGAATTGTCTAAAATGGGGGACACCTTCCCCCAGAACAATAGGAGTGATTAAATAGACTGGACCATTCCTGGTGGGGAATATTGGTGTGGGCTGGCAGTTCAGGCTGTGTGGTGAACTGGCAAGTGGCTGGACTCAAAAGTCCAGATTCAAAAGAATAATATTTTTGTGGTTGGTGCCTTTTTATCTTTTCTTTTCTTCATCACTTTCTTGGAGGAGCTATTGTTAATTTTTTTAATTATGATTATTATTTTTATATATTTTTTTTAATTTTTATTTTTTCTATTTTTAATTTTTTCTTTCCTCTTTTTTAACTTTTTTTTCTCCTTTTTCCTCTCTCTCTTCCTCTTCTTCCCCTCTTATGGTTTTTGAGAGTGCTTACATCAGATTTTTAGAGATTTTTTTTTTGTTTGTTCATTTTGTTTGTTTGTTTTTGACCTTTTTTCAATTATCTTACAATTATCATTATTTTTATTGTAGTTGGTTTTTTTTGTTGTTGTTGCATGTCTATGTGTTTCTGATTGTTTGTGCATCTGTGGGCTTGTGTGTCTGGTAGCCTTTTTACCTGTCTATTTGCTCATTTAGCCTCAATGAGTTTGGTGTTTTGCTAAATCCTTGGGTTGGCTATTTTCCCTAACTCCAATTCTCACATTCGACAAGAACAAGCAGGAGGCTAGAGCTGACAGCTAATCGTGCTGTGACTCCAAACCTGCAGGAATAAAGACAGGGCCTGAGGCACAGGTTCTGGGAACTCAAAAACAGCTTCTCTTCTGCAGGGAAACAGGTTCTGGGAATTCAAAATAGCTTCTCTTCTGCAGGGAAACAAACTCCCACAAAGTTGTTCTGTTCTGTCAGTAACATCAATTAGGGGCGGGGCTGGAACTGAGTGAACACCCCCCCCCCAACCTCCATCAATCTCTTGAGGTTGTCAGGCCTCACATCCCCCTGCTGGATAGAGGCAGAGAGCAGTGGCCTGGCTGAGCAGATATAGATTTCCTTCTGATTCAGGCAGGTGCAAACCCCTGGAGTATCTGCTCATTGGAGGCAACTGGGTCACAGCCCTGCGGGGCTATCAGTGACTGGGTGTGACAGAGGTGCAAGGTGGGGAAGGAGACATCAACTTCCCAGACTAATCTATTTGCTGGGTGGGTCCTGCTGTCTTCACAGAGCACCAGAGCAAGTCATATTTGAGTTGTCAACACACTCCTGGATCCAGTTGCCAGAGAACTTTTAAGCTACCCCACCTGAGATAGGTGCTGACTGAGACAATTGATTTGGACCTTTTGAACTGAGCCAATCGCCCGAGGATGATTCAAGTGGTGCCCTGGGTGTGTGGTTATAGGAAGGTTTGATTTTCCTTTTCCAATAGTTGCCTGGGTGGGGGGATGACTTAATTGCTGATATTTCTCCACAGCTGAGACTTCAGCCCAGCGTAACTATTTCACTAGGGTCAGACAGAGACCAGCTGAAAACAAGACAGAACCACTTAGCCCCACCACACAAAACAGGTCCCCAGTTTCTCAGGACATAGCACTGTATGGGTCCTCGACAAAGCTCCAGGGGAAAAGTCAAATGGTGTAAAACGATCATGGGTTAGAATCAGTGGAAAAACTCTGGTAACGTGAATAACCACAATAGATCAACCCCCTGCCCTCACTCCCAAGGAAAGATATGGCAGATATAACTGAAGATCCCATTCATAAACAGCTGGTCAAGATGTCAGAAATTGAATTCAGAATTTGAATTGCAAACAAGATTAATAGAATGGAGGAAAATTTGGAATTAGAAATTCAAAGAGCAATTCAAAGTCAGAATTAGAAATTGGAGAAGAAATTCAAAAGTTGTCTCAAGAATTTAATGAATTTAAAGACAAAACCACCAAAGATTTTGATGCACTGAAGTAAGAATTTGCAGCCCTCAAAGATCTGAAAAATACAGTAGAATCCCTCAGTAACAGAGTGGAGCAAGCAGAAGAAAGGATCTCTGACATTGAAGACAAAGCATTTGAATACTCCCAAACTCTCAAAGAGGAAAAGAAATAGAGAACAAAAATGGATCACTCTCTCAGAGAGCTCTGGGATAATTTGAAGAAGGCTAATATCCGCCTCATTGGAATCCCTGAAAGTGATGAAGTGGCCTTGCAAGGCACAGAGGCCCTTCTCTATGAAATTATGAAAGAGAATTTTCCAGACATGTCAAAAGATTCTGAAATTCAGATAGCAGACAGTTTCAGAACCCCAGCATGACTCAATCCGAATAAGACATCCCCCAGGCATATCATAATTAACTTCACCTAAGTTAATATGAAGGAGAAAATTCTGAAAGCAGCCAGATGTAAGAAATCCATTCCCTACAAAGGGAAGAATATTAGAATGACTGCAGATCTCTCTGCTGAAACTTTTCAAGCCAGAGAGGGTGGTCATTGACTTTTAATCTCCTAAAACAAAATAACTTTCAACCCTGGATCCTGTATCCAGCTAAACTGAGTTTCATTTATGATGGAGAAATTAAATACT
Organism: Nycticebus coucang; assembly: GCF_027406575.1. Taxonomy (NCBI): domain Eukaryota; kingdom Metazoa; phylum Chordata; class Mammalia; order Primates; family Lorisidae; genus Nycticebus; species Nycticebus coucang. The sequence continues at coordinate 43,325,927 of NC_069801.1, read as the reverse complement.
TTAATGACATTCATATGTTGAAGAAATCTGTCATAACCAAACCAGCTCTTCAGGATATTCTCAGACCTATCCTCCATAATGACCACCCCAATCCTCTACCACAAAAGTAAACTCACTCAGAAACTTTTGATCAAACTCCAACTTCCACAGTGACAAAAGGATGAAAAATGTCCACTGGACTTTCGAAAAACTAAATACCCAAAATTTTACCAGACTTACCAATATTCTCCATTAATGTGAGCGGCTTAAACTGTCCTCTAAAGAAGCACAGGTTAGCCATCTGGATACAAAAACTCAGGCCAGATATTTGCTGCATACAAGAGTCACATCTTACCTTAAAAGATAAATATAGACTCGGGTGAAAGGATGGTCATTCATATTTCAGGCAAATGGTAATCAGAAAAAAGCAGGTGTTGCAATTCTATTTGCAGACACAATAGGCTTTAAACCAACAAAAGTAAGGAAGGATAAGAATGGTCACTTCATATTTGTTAAGGGCAATACTCAATATGATGAGATTTCAATTATGAATATTTACGCACCCAATCAGAATGCACCTCAATTTATAAGAGAAACTCTAACAGACATGAGCAACTTGATTTCCTCCAGCTCCATAATAGTCGGAGATTTCAACAATCCTTTGGTAGTGTTGGATAGATGCTCCAAGAAGAAGCTGAGCAAAGAAATTTTAGATTTAAACCTAACCATCCAACATTTGGATTTAGCAGACATCTACAGAACATTTCATCCCCACAAAACTGAATAGACATACTTCTCATCAGCTCATGGAACATACTCCAGAATCGATCACATCTTAGGTCACAAGCCTAACCTCAGTAAATTTAAAGGAACAGAAATTATTCTTTGCATCTTCTCAGACACCATGGAATAAAAGTTGAACTCAGTAACAAAATTAATTAGAACAAAATTAAATGAAATTGAAAACAAAAGAATTATACAACAGATCAATAAATCAACAAGTTGGTTTTTTGAAAAGGTCAATAAAATAGATAAACCTCTGGCTAACCTAATCAGAAAAAAAGAGTAAAATCTCTAATTTCATCAATCAGAAACGACAAAGACGAAATAACAACAGACTCCTCAGAAACTCAAAAAATCCTTAATGAATATTATAAGCAACTTTATTCTCAGAAATATTAAAATTTGAAGGAAATTGACCAATACTTGGAAGCATGTCACCGTCCAAGACTTAGCTAGAATCAAGTGGAAATGTTGAACAGGCCAATATCAAGTTCTGAAATAGCATCAACCATAGGAAATCTCCCTAAAAAGAACAGCCCAGGACCAGATGGTTTCACGTCAGAATTCTACCAAACCTTTAAAGAGGAACTAGTACCTATATTACTCAATCTTTTCCAAAATATAGAAAAAGAAGGAAGATCACCCAACACATTCTATGAAGCAAACATCACCCTGGTCCCCAAACCAGGAAAAGACCCAACAAGAAAAGAAAATTATAGGCCAATATCACTAATGAATATAGATGCAAAAATATTCAACAAGATCCTAACAAACAGAATCCAGCAACACATCAAACAAATTATACATCATGACCAAGTTGGTTTTATCTCAGGGTCTCCAGGCTGGTTCTGTACACATAAATCTATAAATACAATTCAGCACATAAACAAATTAAAAAAACAAAGACCATACGATTCTCTCAATTGATGCAGAATAAGCTTTTGATAATATCCAGCATCCCTTCATGATCAGAACACTTAAGAAAATTGGTATAGAAAGGACATTTCTTAAACTGATAGAGGCCATCTACAGCAAACCCACAGCCAATATTGTATTGAATGGAGTTAAATTGAAATCATTTCCACTCAGATCAGGAACCAGGCAAGGTTGCCCATTGTCTCCTTTGCTCTTTAACATCATAATGGAAGTTTTAGCTATTGCAATTAGGGAAGAAAAGGCAATCAAAGGTTATCCATATAGGGTCAGAAGAGATCAAACTTTCACTCTTCACAGATGATATGATTGTATACCTGGAAAACACCAGGGATTCTACTACAAAACTCTTAGAAGTGATCAAGGAATACAGCAGCATTTCAGGTTACAAAATCAACATTCATAAATCGGTAGCCTTTATATATACCAACAATAGTCAAGCTGAAAAAACAGTTAAGGACACTATTCCATTCACAGTAGTGCCAAAGAAGATGAATTATTTGGGTGTTTATCTAACAAAGGACGTAAAAGATCTCTACAAAGAGAACTATGAAACTCTAAGAAAAGTAATAGCTGAAAATGTTAACAAATGGAAAAACATACCATGCTCATGGCTGGGAAGAATCAAATTGTTAAAATGTCCATACTGCCCAAAGCAATATACAATTTTAATGCAATCTCTATTAAAGCTCCACTGTCATACTTTAAAGATCTTGAAAAAATAATACTTCATTTTATATGGAATCAGAAAAAACCTCGAATAGCCAAGACATTACTCAGAAATAAAAACAAAGCAGGAGGAATCATGCTACCTGACCTCAGACTATACTATAAATTGATAGTGATCAAAACAGCATGGTATTGGCACAAAAACAGAGAAGTAGATGTCTGGAACAGAATAGAGAACCAAGAGATGAATCCAGCTACTTACTGTTATTTGATCTTTGACAAGTCAATTAAAAACATTCAGTGGGGAAAGAGTCCCTATTTAACAAATGGTGCTGGGTGAACTGGCTGGCAACCTGTAGAAGATTAAAAACTGGACCCACACCTTTCACCATTAACTAAGATAGACTCTCACTGGATAAAAGATTTAAACTTAAGACATGAAACTATAAAAATACTAGAAGAGAGTGCAGGGAAAACCCTTGAAGAAATCGGTCTGGGTGAATATTTCATGAGGAGGACTCCCTCCCACGCCCCCCACCCCAGCAATTGAAGCAGCTTCAAAAATATACTACTGTGACCTGATCAAACTAAAAAGCTTCTGCACAGCCAAAAACACAGTAAATAAAGCAAGCAGACAGCCCTCAGAATGAGCGAAGATATTTGCAGGTTATATCTCTGACAAAGGTTTAATAGCCAGAATCCACACAGAACTCAGACGTATAAGCAAGAAAAGAACAAGTGATCCCATTGCAGGCTAGGCAAGGGACTTGAAGAGAAACTTCTCTGAAGAAGACAGGCGCATGGCCTACAGCCATATGAAAAAGTGCTCAACATCTTTAATCATCAGAGAAATGCAAATCAAAACTACCTTGAGATACCATCTAACTCCAGTAAGACTAGCCCAAATCACGAAGTCCCAAGACCAGAGATGTTGACATAGATGTGGAGAAAAGGGATCACTTCTACACTGCTGGTGGGAATGCAAAATAATACATTCCTTTTGGAAAGATGCTTGGCGAACACTTAGAGATCTAAACACAGATCTGCCATTCAATCCTATAATTCCTCTACTAGGTATATACCCAGAAGACCAAAAATCACATTATAACAAAGACACTTGTAGCACAATGTTTATTGTAGCCCAATAATTGCTAAGTCATGGAAAAAGCCCAAGTGCCCATCGATCCACAAATGGATTAATAAATTGTGGTATATGTACACTATGGAATATTATGCAGCCTTAAAGAAAGATGGAGACTTTACCTCTTTCATGTTTACATGGATGGAGCTGGAACATATTCTTCTCAGTAAAGTATCTCAAGAATGGAAGAAAAAGTATCCAATGTACTCAGCCCTACTATGAAACTAATTTATGGCTTTCATATGAAAGCTATAACCCAGGTACAACCCAAGAATATGGGGAAGGGGGAGAGGGAGGTGAGGGAGGGGGGAGGATGGGCAGAGGGTGGGTGATTGGTGGAATTACACCTGTGGTGTATCTTACAAGGGTACATGTGAAACTTAGTAAATGTAGAATATACATGTCTTTTTTTTAATTAATTTATTTTTATTGTTAAATCATAGCTGTGTACATTAGTGCAATCAAGAGGTACAATGTGCGGGTTTCATATACAATCTGAAATATTCTCATCAAACTGTTCAACGTAGCCTTCATGGCATTTTCTTAGTTACTGTATGTAGGCATTTGTATTCTGCATTTAGTAAGTTTCACCTGTACCCATTCTAAGATGCACCGTAGATGTGGCCCCACTCCATTACCCTCCCAGAATATACATGTCTTAACGCAATAACTAAGAAAATGCCATGAAGGCTATGTTAACCAGTGTGATGAAAATGTGTCAAACTGTTTATAAAACCAGTGTATGGTGCCCCATGATCGCATTAATGTACACAGCTATGATTTAATAATAAAAAAAATGAAAAAAAACATGATGTCTCTAGGGGAAAGATAGATGGCTTCTAGTAAGACTATTGCTTCATCTGAACAACCAAAAGAGAACAGGAGAAAACCTTTGGAACCTACAGCTTGGTGAAGAGTTCATCCTAAAGAATACAGTCGGTAAATAACCACATGAAAATATATTGTACATCACTATATACCATTCAAAAAACAGCTCTTAACATGCTGTAGGTCCACAACTGTCCATTCTGAGAAGGTTGCATAAGACCTACTAAATCACAAAGTTGGGTAGGCCCAACAGCAATACGTCATAAGATGCAGGTGGTGTAATTAAGATTGGGCGCAAGTAAGATCCATGGACACAAATACGCTGTATGAGTGGTGGTCCAAACTTTCATGTCATCCACCACTGTTGCCTGCTCTTCCTCCATGCATACCAATAGCTGCATACAGAGTTCTTTATGACCCACTTGAAGCAAGAGGGAAAAAGCTTGGTTTAGTGCCCATCATCAATTGGAGGGTTGATTCAGTATGTGAGTGCAAGTTGATAATGAACTGCTGCCACTCTATAGCCCCACTCAAGGGTGGTTCTGAAGGGCAGCTGTGAAAAGGAAATCCTCACAATGGCCAGAGGTGTGGAAAGTGCACCTGGTCATCCACTGAATGGGAAACAAAGTGATTAAGAATAAGAATGTACGGTGTATATGAACTTACAAGCAGGGTTAAAAGGCTTGGCTAATTTGACTGGGGCCTTGGACCATAGGACCTGCTTAACATCACCTTGGACCATAGGACCTGCTACACAGAAAAGAAAATGCAGCAATGAACACACACATAATCGTGAGGTCCATTGACCCATCTTATACTTCCCTCCAATAAGTTGCTGTTTGAAAATGTAATGGAATGGTCTTTTAAAGGCACTGCTGGGTATTCAATTTGGAGACAATACCTTATGAGGATAGAGCCCCATCCCCTAGGATACACCCTACTCAATAACCTTATGGTGCTATGTTAGCAATAGATAGACTTAATGCATATAGAAACCAAGGAAAGGAGGAAAAATTAAATTCAGTGATCCAGTTGGAGGAATTTGTGCTTCCCATACTGACAACAGTAAGTTCTGTAAGTGTAAAGCTCAGCTTACATTTCCACCAACAGGCTTAGCAAAAGTCCCATTAAATATTAAGCTGTGGCTTCCATCTAGTCACTTCAGATTTCTTTTACTAAGAGATTAACAAGCAAGGAAAGAAGTCCTCATTCTGGTAAAAGTAATTGACTTTGATCATTATGAGGAGGTATGGCTGCCATTCACAGTGGAAGCAGTGTAGACTACCTTGGCACCCAAATGATCTGCTAGGACGTCTTTGGATAGTCCCTTACCCACTTACAACAACATATAGGCAAATACGTTATGAGATGATTATGATGACCAAAGGCTCGGCACACCTAGACCAGCAAAAATGATAGCTATGGATGAGGAAATCTAGGAGAAGGAGTAGAGGCGGGACATGATAAGTATTATTGTTTGTGTCCTTGAGACTGCACATGCTCATCCCTTTAGTCCTCATCACCTAAGTTTCCCAAGGAAATTACTGTATGAAGCAAGTGGATCCAAGCAGTGAACAGGGTGTGGACTGTGAAGAATATTATCATGCACCATTGAGATCCCCCTTTGGGACTGAGGCACTTACTGTCAGGAGTATTAGCTGCTCGTGGATGACATCTGTGTTCCTCTCTGAGCATTTCGCTACATCACATGAGCCCACTTTGCCCAAGGATGCACTCTTCCTCAGAGGCAGTCTGCAGCCAATAACTGGGCATTTGGGGGTACAATAGCCTATTCCCCTCTCCTCCATTTAAGGCAATTCTAAAGACTATCCCAGCTTCAGTCTTTAACATGACATTATCTGGGGCATTTGTTCTGAGTGCATCGCAGTTCATCTTCCCCTGCCAGATCCTTGCTTCCCTTTCTCCCCCCAACTGGCTCATAGGTATTGTACTACCTAATAGCCATCTTCTGAGTTTGGATGTTTATCCCCGCTAAAGCTCACGTGGAAATTTGATCTCCAATGTTGGAAATGAGGCGTGATGGGAGGTGTTGGGTTGTGGGGGGCAGATAGCTTATGAACTGGTTAATGCCCACCCTAGGGTTGGGGAAAGTGAGTGAGTCCTAACTCTGTTAGTTCCCATGAAAGCTGGTTGTTAAAAGGAGCTTGACAGGCTCGGTGCCTGTAGCTCAAAGGCTAGCGCATCAGCCACATACATTGGGGCTGGTGGGTTTGAACCCAGCCTGGACCTGCCAAACAAGAATGGCAACTATAACCAAAAAATAGCTAGGCGCTGTGGCGGGTGCCTGTAGTCCCAGCTACTTGGGAGGCTCAGACAAGAGAATTGCTTAAGCCCACAAATTTGAGGTTTCTGTGACCTGTGATGCCATGGCGCTCTACCAAGGGTGACATACCGAGACTCTGTCTCAAAAAAAAAGAAAAAAAGAAAAAGAAAAAAATGGAGCTTGGCAACTACCCCTCTTTGCTTCTCTTACCATGTGATCTCTGTACACACCAACTCCAGCCTTCCACCAGCCTGAGGCCCTCACTAGATGCAGATTTTTCTAGCCTGTAGTTGAGCCACGTAAGTCTTTTTCTTTACAAATTACCCAGTCATAAGTATCTTTTTGTAGCAACAAGAAACATACTAAACACCCCCTAACAAGGTGTTATAAAGATTACGGAAGAGAGTATGTACAAAGAGCTTAGAACAATGCCCAGAAGGTAGTACTATGCTAAATAAGCGATAGGCAGGTAGTAGCAAAACTGGAGTTAGAAATCTGAGGCCTTAGTCTTAACTCTGCGCAATTTATTTGCTTTGTGACCAAGAGAAAGCAAATTAAGATCTCTGGGCTTTACTTTTCTTGTCTGTAAAATCAAGTTAATAACACCTGACAAATTGAAAAGTAGCTATGATTGTACTTTGTCATTCTTCTTGTTTTTTTGACAGAGACAAAGTCTTACTCTGTCACCCTGGGGAGAGTGCTGTGGTGTCATAGCTCACAGCAACCTCAAACTCTTGGGCTCAAGTGATCTTTTTGCCTCGTCTTCTCATTCTACAGCCACCTGCCACAATACCCAACTAGTTTTTTCTATTTTTAGTAGAGATAGCATCTCACTCTTGTTCAGGCTGGTCTCAAACTGCTAAGCTCGGGTGATTCACCTGCCTCAGCTTCTCACAGCACTTAGCCTGTGATTGAGCTTTGGAAAGATTAAGCACTATGGAAATGTAGAGTAAACTTTATTATTATGTTAGCATTACTCGCTACTGAGAAAAGAAAATCTTACTTCCTCAGAACTTGCCTCTGCCTCTCATTCCAGATAGTAAGTGGTGATACACAGAGACAACAGAACAACTGGCTTGTCACATACAATAAGGAATACACACTTTGCAAAAATAGTTCGGAAGAGTCACAAAAGGATGGCTCCAGTTCTCAACAAACAAAAAGCATGCAATCACTAAGCAGAGAGGGAATTTGATTTTTAAGTTGTGAAAACATAATACTCAGAATGTCCAGTTCTCAAACAAATAATCACAAAACATACAAAGAAGCAGAATTGCCTACTCAGACGTCTGTACCAGAATGTTTATTGCAGCCCAATTCATAATTGCTAAGTCATGGAAGAAGCCCAAGTGCCCATCGACCAATGAATGGACTAGCAAATTGTGGTACATGTATACCATGGAATATTATGCAGCCTTAAAGAAAATGGAGACTTTACCTCTTTCATGTTTACGTGTATGGAGCTGGAACATATTCTTCTTAGCAAAGTATCTCAGGAATAGAAGAAAAAGTATCCAATGTACTCAGCCCTACTATGAAGCTAATTTATAGCTTTCACATGAAGGCTATAATCCAACTATAGCACAAGAGTATGGGGAAAGGGCCAAGGGAGGGGAAGGGAGGGGGGAAGTCAGGGTGGAGGAAGGGTGATGGGTGGGGCCACACCTACGGTGCATCTTAGAATGGGTACAGGCGAAACCTACTAAATGCAGAATACAAATGTCTACATACAATAACTAAGAAAATGCCATGAAGGCTACATTGAACAGTTTGATGAGAATATTTCAGATTGTATATGAAACCAGCACATTGTACCCCTTGATTGCACAAATGTACACAGCTATGATTTAACAATAAAAAAACAAAAATAAATCCTCTCTTCTATTTGAAAGTATGTATTGTCATTGCTGAATAGTATTTCATTGTGTGCACATACCACATTTTCTCTGTCTATTAATCTGTTGTTATATACTTGGGTCAATTCCATATCTTGCCTATTATAATTAGTACTACAATAAACATAAAGTTGCAGACGTCTTTTTGATATACTGATTTGTTTTCTTTTCCTATAGAAAAAGGCCCAGTAGTGGTATTGCTGGATTATATGGTAGTTTTATTTGTAGTTTTATGAGGAACCTCTATAATGTTCCCATAATGACTGTGCTAATTTATATTCTCACCAATGGTGTATAAGAGTTTCCTTTTCTCTGCATTCTCAATTACCATGTGTTATTTTTTGTCCTTTTGATAATAGCTATCCTAACCTGGGTGATCTTATTTCATTCTGGTATTGACTTGCATTTCCCCAATCCAGGATGCTGAGCATTTTTTCATATGTCTGCTGGCCATTAATATGTTCTCCTTGGTGAAATGTTTGTTCAGATCATTTTCTCATTTCTTAATCAGATTGTGAGTTTTTTTTTACAAGGATATTAAAAATCCTTGTATATCCTGAATATTAACCCCCTGCTGGATGAATAAATGGCAATTTTTTTTTCTCCCTGTTGTCTTTTCACTTTGTTGATTGTTTTCTTTGTTCTGCAGAAGACTTTTTAGTTTGCTATAGTCCCATTTATTTTTCCTTTTGTTGCCTGTGCTTTTGAGATCTTATTCATAGAATATTTTCCCAGACCAATGTCCTAGGGCATTTTCCCTATTTTTTATTCAAATAGTTTTATACACAGTGACCATAAAGTTCACGTACATTTTGAGTTGCACAAGAACTTATGGCCACCCTGCATTTGCGTGTATTGCATTTAGGGTCAAGCTCTATGACACCAAAGTTCTTTTACTGCTCCCCTGCCCACACACAATGTTGGTGAAAACCAGGTGCTGAGCCAAGTAGAGAAAGTGTTCAAGTCCAAAAGTCCCTGGTGGGAGGGAGGCAGATAGAGGGATAGAAAGTAACCACAGAACTAGGGGAAAGTTTGGTGGAACAGGATTTATTCTTTGGTTTGGATAGAAGCCAGGGCAGAAAGAAAAGTACTGTAGACAGAACAAGTTTGTAATGAATTCTTGTCACGAGGTAAGGGGGAGGGTATTGGAAGTGAGAATGTAGATGGGTAACAAACAGGAGAAAATAGAGCCACTTGGAGAGCTGAGTTCCAAGGAATCTTTCCTAAATATATTTTGTTTCATTTTCTGAATTGGTGGTTTTTGGTATAATCTTACCAGAGATAGTCATGAAAAAAGTGCGGGAGTGGTAAATTGAATATGAACTTGTCCCATTTCCTGCTCTTTCATATATAATGGATTTGCCGGTGCTAATTCTTTTTTTTTCCCCCTGGGATTTGGCAACTGATAAATTCCTTAAAGCTCTCTTACTTTGCTTATTTTCTCTTTCCTTGGGCCCAAGGCCCTGTTTATTCCTTCACTGCATCCTCTATCATGTTTCAGTGTACTGAATTATTTTTCTGCCATGAGCTACTAAACTGTGAGCTCAAAAATATTTGGGGTTTTTTTGTTTTGTTTTGTTTTGTTTTTGTAAATAAATGAGTGCATAAATGAATATTTCTATGAGGTGTCCACAGAAGTGATTATCCCACTTATTTTAGTTTCCTCAGTCTATTTTAACAAATTACCAGAAATGTGATGATTTAAAAAAAAGAAATTTATTCTTTCATAGTTGTGGAGGCCAGAGTCTCAAATATCTCCCTGCTCTGTCTCCCTATGGCCTTCTCCTATGAGTGTGTCAAATCTTTGCCTCCCTCTTACGAGGGTACAAATGGTTTCATTTAAGGCTCACTTTGATAATCCAGGATAATCTCACAATCTCAAAATCCTTAATGAAATCACATCTTTAAGGCCATTTTTTTTTTCTAAAAGGCAGCATAGACAGGTTCTTAGAAGTAGAACCTGGTATCTTTGAGGGATATTACCCTACCACAGTTTGTCCTCTGTGTCCCAGAAATTCATGTCTATTTTACATGCAAATATATTCACCCCTTCTTAACATCCCAAAAGTCTCAATTCTTCATACTGTCAAGTCTAGTCCAAAATCTCATCTAAATATCATCAGCTCAAAAATCTCAATCTTATCACTCAAGCCATCTAAGGTACGGATGAGACTTTGGGTATAAACCATCCTTGGGTGAAATATTTCTTAAAATCTCTGGAGCTATGAGAGAGAAAGAAAGAAAGAGAGAGAGAATGTGTGTGGGTGTGTGAGAGAGAAGTTATCCATTCCCTATAATATTTATTCCAAAATGAAAAAAGTGGAAGACAAAAAAGGACTCTCTGGTCTTCAGAAATTTCAAAATCCTGCAGGCAAACTGTGTTAGGTTTCAAAGCCTGGAAATTATCCTTTGTAGCTTGATGCTCCACCTCTGGACCCTCTGGGACTAAAGTTTTGCCATCAGAGTCATTCTTCCTTTCTCTTGAAGGATGGTACTTATTTTCAGCTTAGTAGTTTTTTTCAGCTTATTTCTTTCCTGTAGAATTTTGAGTGTTCAGGAGCCTTTTTCCATTTGGCCCCTTCTCTCCTGCTTATAATACAAGTTAACTCTGCTGATAAAACATTCTCAAAAACTGTATGAATCTTCAATGGATGTCACAGGGGTTCACATTACTAAACAAGAAGGTCTTCCAAAAATTTTTCCTATATAATTCCCATCACTATTCCTACTTCTGAGTTCCTTGAGAGTATTTTTTTTTTATTTTTTATTTTTTTGTTGGGGATTTATTGAGGGTACAAAGAACCAGGTTCCACTGATCGCATTTGTTAGGTAAAGACCTTGAGAGCATGTATTAGTCACACTTGGCAAAGGTTATCCAACCTCACACTGGTTTTCTTGCCATAGCACATTTTCCTATCAGTGATTCTCTTAACTTTATCATTTTGTTCAATCTGGATAGACCGACAATTTCCCAGATCACCAGCAACTGGTTGATTTTTGTCCAATAATTCTTTCTTGAATTTAATTTTTTATTCTCACATCTTATTATAAATAGCAGAAGAAATCAGGCAATAGCTTCAAGAAACAAACACTTATAAATTTCTTGTTAAACTTGGCAAGAGTGGAAGTGAAATCAGGGACACGTTAGTCCAAGCTCATGGGGATAATTCCATGAAGAAACTGGCAGTGTACAAATGGATTAAACGTTTTTCTGAGTGTAAAGAAAGTACCTCTGATAAAGAGAGGTCAGGGCACCAGTAACGTGCAGAACTAATGAAAACGTTGCAAAAATTCATCTAATTGTGTGTCAAAATTGTCAGCTGACTATGAGAGGCATAGTCGACCATGTAAACATCAATGGAGAGGCAGGAAAATCTTTTTTTTTTTTTTTTGAAACAGAGTCTCCCATGTGGCCCTGGATAGAGTGCCATGGCATCATAGCTCACAGCAACCTCTTGATTCTCTTGCCTCAGCCTCCCAAATAGCTGGTTCTACAGGTGCCCCCCACAATGCCTGGCTATTTTTGGTTGTAGTTGTCATTGTTGTTTGGCAGGCTGGGGCTGGGTTTGAACCCGCCAGCTCCAGTGTATGTGGCTGGCGCCCTAGTCGTTGAGCTACAGGTGCCGAGCTGAGAGACAGGAAAATGTTAACTGAAAATCTTGGTCAACAACTATGGCTCTTACATTGGGACAATGCACCAGCTCACATGGCACTGTCTGTGGGGATTTTCTTTTTCTTTTTTGAGTCAGAGTTTCACTATGTCACCCTCGGTAGAGTGTTGTGGCATCATAGCTCACAGCTAACTCAAACTCTTGCTTCAGCCTCCCAAGTAGCTGGGACTACAGGTGCCTGCCACATTGCCTGGGTATTTTTTTGTGGCAATTGTTTAGCTGTTGTTCAGCTGGCCCAAGCTGGGTTTGAACCCACCACCCTCAGTGTATGTGGCTGGCACTGTAACCACTGTGCAATGGGCGCTGAGCCTCTGTGGGGAATTTTTTGGCCAGCAAATAAATAACTGTGTTGGAACACAGCTCCTACTTACCTGGCTGGCCCCCAATGACTTCTTCTTTTACCTGAAAATAAAGCAATCATTGAAACAAGACATTTTGATGAGATTCAGGACATCGACGGTTATACAATGATAGTTTTGATGGCCATTCCAAAAAAAGAGTTTCAAAATTTCTCTGGGTGGACTAGGTGCTGGCATTAGTGTATAGCTTCCTAAAGGCAGGACTTTTGAAGGTGACAGTAGTGATATTCAGCAATGAGGTATGTAGCACTTTTTCTAGGATTAGTTTGCAAACTTAATGAAACAGAATAGATACAGAACCCAGATATAAAACCGTGTCCATATTGCCATTTGATCTTTGACAAAGTAGGCTGCAATGTACCTGGGGGAACATTCAATAATGATGCTGAAAAAATCAGATAGCCACATGGAGAAGATTGAAACAGGATCCATATTTCTCATCACTAACTAAAACTAATTCAAGATTGTTAAAGCAGATGTAAGACACGAAACCATAAGAATCTAAAAGAAAATGTTGGAAAACCTCTTAATAGATATTGTCATAGGCAAAGAATTTATGAAGAAGACCCCAAGTATAATCATAACAAAAATAAATAAATGGGACTTTATTAAATAGCAAATAGACACCTATAGAGTGGAAAAAAATATTCACATACTCTACATCCAATAAAGGGCTAATAATGAGAATCTACAAAGCACTCAAGCAAATTAGCAAGAAAAAAATCAGATGATCTCATTAAAAAGTGGGCAAAAGACATGAACAGAAGCTTTTCAAAAGAAGAGAGAGTAATGGCCCATAAACACATGAAAAAAAAGTTCAACGTCACTAATCATCAGAGAAATGCAATTCAGAAACACAATGAGATATCGTCCCACCCCAGTGAAATGCCTAAATGTATCTTTACTTATAAAACATTCACTACAAAGTTTTACAAAGAGGTGGCAAACATGTAGAGAATATTTTGTAAATATTTTGAGAATTTTATTTGAGGAAGTAAAAAATGTGCTACTGAATAAATATTATTACAATGTAGTAAAGAAGAATGCAAATTCTTTGAAGTCAGGGCTCATACATGTTTTCCTTCCAGCCGTGCCCCCCACAGCATACTGGCTTGCACAGAGTTGGTGCCCCTTAAACACATATGAGAAATGTAGAGGGGGAACATGGGTGCTGCCTGGACATTACCACTGTCACGGGATGAAGCTTCTCTCTCTCTGCTTATTCAGCTGGATCCTCCAGTTAATCAGTCCAAGCTCCGTCCTCACCCTTCACCCTCCCACAGGTGGGTGGAGCAGTCCTCCCAGGATTTAGCAGGGCATGCAGGGGCAGTCAGCAGTCCCACAGGCGCTGCATCATGAGTGTGTCTGTGCTGAGCCCCAGCAGACTCCTGGGCAGCATCTCCGGGCTCCTCCAAGTGGCCTTCCTGCTGGTCCTGCTTCTGCTGCTGCTCAAGTCAGCCCAGCTCTTCCTGCACAGGCAGTGGCTGCTCAGAGCCCTCCAGCAGTTCCCGGGCTCTCCCTCCCACTGGTTCTTTGGCCACAGCTGGCAGGTAGGAAGGAGCTGGACAGGGGAATGGGAGGGTCAGGAGGACTTGGTCACGGACAGCCTGGTCAGCAAGTGCAGAGGGCAAAAGCCTTAGGCCAGGGGCAGTGACTCTCACCTGTAATCTTAGCACTTTGGGAGACGGAGGAGGGAGGATCACCTGAAACCCAGAGTCAGCTCAGGCAGAGCCTTGCTGTGGAATGAACATGTGAACTCCGAGAAACAACCTGCCTAACCTCCAGTCTTGGCTCATCCCAGCCACGGGGAGCTCACTCCCTCACAAGGGAAATGGTTGGTGTTTCCCGGGTCTCTCCCTCTCCAGACTGAGCACCCCCAACAGCCTCAGCATTTGCGAAGAACAAGGCTTCTAGATGCTTCTCTGCCCCAATCACTCAATACTATCCCCTCTACCTGGCCCCAAGCCTGTCTGGGAACATCAGTCTGGTGCAATCCCTGCCCTGTGCATTCATCTTCTGTAGAGACCATAGGTACAAATCCCAGGAGGTGTCAGGCTGAAGGGAGACGGCTCACTTTACTGGGGCAGGAGGGTGATGTCAGGTTCAGGGGACCAACTGGCTCTGTTTGCCCAAGACTGAGGGAAGTTCCAGCACAGGTGATTTCGGGGCTGAAATCCTGACAGTCATGGGCACACATGAGAAGGTCGGCCTGCATGATGCCCTACAGGTAAGGAGTATTGATGTCTGAGTTGCACCATTGGACAGTGTCTGTTGACCTCCCAGCTCTTCTCCCACATACCTGGCCTGTGAACTACTTAGAGCCAAACATATCACCCCCTCCCTGTGCCCTAGCATCCAGCAAGAGCCTGGCACAGTGGCCTAGTCATCCCAGGTATGTGGAGAGACAGAGGAAGGAGGACAAGGAGAAGCTGGATGGCTGGGAAGGCTCAGAGCCCAGCCCCCTGCCTTTCCTGTACTGGAGGAGTGGGCAGAACTTGGTAAGGACTGCATGGCTTGGCAAGGGCTTGTGGATTGATCACACTCAAGAGATGTGGGTTGCACAGAGCTGAAGTCTGTTGTTTCTCAACAAAGAAAGCAACATGATTATTAGCAGAGTGGAGCCAAAGTAGGGAATTGGAAACATCCACGCCATACTTGAACTGATTCGTCCCAGTCCGCTCTTACCCTTTCCCAGTCTCCTCCTTTACTCTAAGTCACTCATTATCCTCACTACTTGCCTGTGCTTTTCAGCCTCTTGATCTCTGCTCACACCATGCTGTCTGCCTGGAATAACCTTGTCCCACATACATCCATTGGCCACGACCATCCCCCAGACACCTCTTCCAAGAAATCCTCCTGGGCCTCCCAGAACTGGAAGGAGCAGGTTTTTTCCCTACAGACTACCCTCAATAATAGGGCAGAACAGTGTTAACCTGATTGAGTGATTTTTCTTCAACATTGTAACTGTGGGCTCCTTCTGGGAGAGACCATCTCTGATTCATCTTTGTAACCCAATAGCCCCCATAGTAAATGATGACTCAATCAATAAAGAACAAGTGAATGACCAGAGCTTTCTAACGTTCAGTTCTGAGTTAGGCACCCTCTCCAAAGCTTCCCTAGGTGCTTGGGCTTCCTTCCATTCCAACACTAATTATGCTCCACTGTACAGCCTCTAATTTTTCTGCCTCCCCAACTAGACTGGATACTCCCATAACTGTATCCTAATCCCATGGCTGAACCAGTGCTTCGCACATAGTATGTGTTAAGCAGCATGTGCTAAATGAAAGAATCTGTCCTACAGCAGGGAAGGTTGTCTTGGAGCTGGGGGACATGGTTGTCAGAAAGATATGGGCAAAGATTGGATACCTATGTAGCAGACAATTGCTCTGAATTACATAGAAGCAGGTGAAGTAAAGAAGAGTTGACTAAATGGAACATCTCTAGGGTCAAATGTCTATGAAGTTTCCAGATGAGATAAGGCAAAGCTGAGTCCTGGAAGTTGAAGAGAGGCTGTTGCCCTATGGCAAAGTGGAAGGACATCCAGGCAGAGAAAAATCAAGTTCTAAGACCTGAAAGAGTGTGTGAGTGTGAGGGGGCAGCAGCAGCACTGGGCATGGAATAAATGGGTCATGGTGGAATTGCCACCATGGCAGGAGGCAAGAATAGAGAAGCCAGGAGGCAGAGGGCTTTGTGATCCACATTGAAGACTTTTGTTTTTTGTTTTTTAGAACTTTGCATTTTATTTTTTTAAATTTATTTATTATTAAATCATAATAATGTGTACATTAATGCAATCATGGGGCACCATACACTGGTTTTATATACTATTTGACATATTTTCATCACACTGGTTAACATCGCCTTCCTGGCATTTTCTTAGTTATTGTGTTAAGACATTTATATTCTACATTTACTAAGTTTCACATGTACCCTTGTAAGATGCACCATAGGTGTGGTCCCACCAATTACCCTACCTCCGCCCATCCTCCTCCCTCCCTCACCTCCCTTTCTCCTTTCCCCATATTCTTAGGTTATAATTGGGTTATAGCTATGTGAAAGCTATAAATTGGTTTCATTAGCAGGGCTGAGTACATTGGATACTTTCTCTTCCATTCTTGAGATACTTTGCTAAGAAGAATATGTTCCAGCTCCCTCCATGTAAACATAAAAGAGGTGAAGTCTCCATCTTTCTTTAAGGCTGCATAATATTCCATGGTGTACATATACCACAATTTATTAATCCATTCGTGGATCGATGAGCACTTGGGCTTTTTCCATGACTTAGAAATTATGAATTGGGCTGCAGTAAACATTGTGCTACAAATATCTTTGTTATAATGTGATTTTTGGCCTTCTGGGTATATACCTAGTACAGGAATTGTAGGATGGAATGGCAGGTCTATTTTTAGATCTCTAAGTGTTCTGCAAACATTTTTCCAAAAGGAACATATTAGTTTGCATTCTCACCAGGAGTGTAGAAGTGTTCCCTTTTCTCCACATCCACGCCAACATTTCTGGTCTTGGGATTTTGTGATATGGGCTAATCTTACTGGAGTTAGATGATATCTCAAAGTAGTTTTGATTTGCATTTCTCTAAGGATTAAGGATGATGAGCATTTTTTCGTATGTCTGTAGGCTATGTGCCTGTCTTCTTCAGAGAATTTTCTCTTCAAGTTTCTTGCACAGCCTGAGATGGGATCACTTGGTCTTTTCTTTTCTTTTTTATTTATTTATTTATTTTATTGTTGGGGAGTCATTGAGGGTACAATAAGCCAGGTTACACTGATTGCATTTGTTAGGTAAAGTCCCTCTTGCAATCATGTCTTGCCCCCAGAAGGTGTGGCACACACCAAGGCCCCACCCCTCTCCTTCCCTCCCTCTCTCTGCCTTTCCTCCCCCCACCCCCACTTGGTCTTTTCTTGCTAATACGTTTGACTTCTCTGTGGATTCTGGTTATTAAACCTTTGTCGGAGACATAACCTGCAAATATCTTCTCCCATTCTGAGGGCTGTCTGCTTGCTTTACTTACTGTGTTCTTGGCTGTGCAAAAACTTTTTAGTTTGATCAGGTCCCAGTAGTGTATTTTTGATGCTGCTTCAAATGCCTGAGGGGTTCTCCTCATAAAATATTCAGCCAGGTCGATTTCTTCAAGAGTTTTCCCTGCACTTTCTTCTAGTATTTTTATAGTTTCATGTCTTAAGTTTAAATCTTTAATCCAGTGAGAGTCTATCTTAGTTAATGGTAAAAGGTGTGGGTCCAGTTTCAGTCTTCTACAGGTCACCAGCCAGTTCACCCAGAACCATTTGTTAAATAGGGAATATCTTCCCCACTGAGTGTTTTTATTTGGCTTGTCAAAGATCAAATAATGGCAAGTAGCTGGATTCATCTCTTGGTTCTCTATTCTGTTCCATACATCTACCTGTCTGTTTTTGTGCCAGTACCATGCTGTTTTGATCGCTATCAATTTATAGTATAATCTGAGGTCTAGTAGCATGATTCCTCCTGCTTTGTTTCTATTTCTGAGTAATTTCTTGGCTATTTGAGGTTTTTTCTGATTCCATATAAAACGAAGTATTATTTTTTCAAAATCTTTAAAGTCTAACAGTGGAGCTTTAATAGGGATTGCATTAAAATTATATATTGCTTTGGGTAGTATGGACATTTTAACAATGTTGATTCTTCCCAGCCATGAGCATGGTATGTTTTTCCAGTTGTTAACATTCACAGCTATTTCTTTTCTTAGAGTTTCATAGTTCTCTTTATAGAGATCTTTCACGTCCTTTGTTAGATAAACTCCCAAATATTTCATCTTCTTTGGCACTACTGTGAACAGAATAGAGTCCTTGACTTTTTTCAGCTTGACTATTTTTGGTATATATAAAGGCTACTGATTTATGGATGTTGATTTTGTAACCTGAGACGCTGCTGTATTCCTTGATCACTTCTAAGAGTTTTGTAGTAGAATCCCTGGTGTTTTCCAGATATACAATCATATGATCTGTGAAGAGTGAAAGTTTGAGCTCTTCTGACCCTATATGAATACGCTTGATCGCCTTTTCTTCCCTAATTGTGGTGGCTAAAACTTCCATTACAATGTTAAAAAGCAGTGGAGACAATGGGCAGCCTTGTCTGGTTCCTGATCTGAGTGGAAATGATTTCAATTTAACTCCATTCAATACGATATTGGCTGTGGGTTTGCTGTAGATGGCCTCTATCAGTTTAAGAAATGTCCACTTTATGGGGGCAAGACATGATTGCAAGAGGGACTTTACCTAACAATTGCAATCAGTGTAACTGGCTTATTGTACCCTCAATGAATCCCCAACAATAAAAAAAAAAAAAAAATTCCTTTGGAGTAGCAGGCAAAAAAAAAAAAAACAAAAAAACGGAGACTATGTGTGCCTCAATGGGACTCTTGTAGTATTAATATCACATTATTCCAACCAACTAGAGGGATGTGTAGAATAAATAAAGTGGATGTTCTACTCCAAAAAAAAAAAAAAAAGAAATGTCCCTTCTATGGGACGGATAGAGGGGTGTGGGGCCTTGGTGTGTGTCACACTTTATGGGGGCAAGACATGATTGCAAGAGGGACTTTACCTAACAATTGCAATCAGTGTAACCTGGCTTATTGTACCCTCAATGAATCCCCAATTAAAAAAAAAAAAAGAAATGTCCCTTCTATACCAATTTTCTTAAGTGTTCTGATCATGAAGGGATGCTGGATATTATCAAAAGCTTTTTCTGCATCAATTGAGAGAATCATATGGTCTTTGTTTTTTAATTTGTTTATGTGCTGAATTATATTTATAGATTTACATATACTGAACCAGCCTTGAGACCCTGGGATAAAACCGACTTGGTCATGATGTATAATTTGTTTGATGTGTTGCTGGATTCTGTTTGTTAGGATCTTGTTGAATATTTTTGCATCTATATTCACTAGTGATATTGGCCTATAATTTTCTTTTCTTGTTGGGTCTTTTCCTGGTTTGGGGATCAGGGTGATGTTTGCTTCATAGAATGTGTTGGGTAATATTCCTTTTTTTTCTATATTTTGGAAAAGGTTGAGTAATATAGGTACTAGTTCCTCTTTAAAGGTTTGGTAGAATTCTGACATGAAGCCATCTGGTCCCAGGCTTTTCTTTTTAGGGAGATTTTGTATGGTTGCTGCTATTTCAGAACTTGATATTGGCCTGTTCAAAATTTCTACTTGATTCTGGCTAAGTCTTGGAAGGTGACGTGCTTCCAAGTATTGCTCAATTTCCTTCAGATTTTCATATTTCTGAGAATAAAGTTTCTTATAATATTCATTAAGGCTTTTTTGAATTTCTGAGGAGTCTGTTGTTATTTCATATTTGTCATTTCTGATTGATGGAATTAGAGATTTTATTCTTTTTTTCCTGGTTAGGTTAGCCAAAGGTTTACCTATTTTATTGACCTTTTCAAAAAATCAACTTTTTGATTTATCAATCTGTTGTATATTCCTTTTGTTTTCAATTTCATTTAATTCTGTTCTAATTCTGATTATTTCTTTTCTTCTACTGGGTTTGGGGTTGGAATGTTCTTCCTTTTCCAGTTTCTTGAGATGTCCCATTAAGTTGTTAACTTCCTCCCTTTTTGTTCTCTTGAGAAAGGCTTGCAGTGCTATAAATTTCCCTCTTAGGACTGCCTTTGTGGTATCCCAGAGGTTCTGATAATTCGTGTCTTCATTGTCGTTTTGTTCCAAACATTTGGTAATTTCCTTCTTTTTTTTATTTTTATTTTTACATATACAGGTATTCATTAGGTTTCCATTTTTTTTTTTGCCTTCACAAAATTAAAAAGACTTAAAATTTAATAACAATAACAAAGTTTAAGATTAGGATAAGAAAGAAAAACCTTGTAAAGAACGAACAAACATAAACACATTCAGAAAAGGAATCAGACAATTGCTACATTGAAATATTAAGCAATAACAATAATAATAATTCAAAGAAAGTAACATTCACCTTGTCAAATAAGAGTATGCCTATTATAGAATGCTTTGACTCAGATTCAATATGGAGTCATTAGTTAACTTCTTATTTTTTTTAGTATCAAAAAATAGACAACTAATATTTATAAATAAAAGTAAAAGATAATTTCAAAAAACAGATCATGCTACATCTTATAGGCAATAGAAAAAGAAGAAATACATCAAAATCATTCTATTTGATCTGGGTACACCTGATATTAAAGTTGGAGAAAATATATATATATACATATATATATATATATATTTTTTTTTTTTTTTTTATTGTTGGGGATTCATTGAGGGTACAATAAGCCAGGTTACTGATTGCAATTGTTAGGTAAAGTCCCTCTTGCAACTAAGTCTTGCCCCCACAAAGTGTGACACACACCGAGGCCCCACCCACCTCCCTCCTTCCCTCTTTCTGTTCCCCCCCCATAACCATAATTGTCATTAATTGTCCTCATATCAAAATTGAGTACATAGGATTCATGCTTCTCCATTCTTGTGATGCTTTACTAAGAATAATGTCTTCCACATCCATCCAGGTGAATACGAAGGATGTAAAGTCTCCATTTTTTTTAATGGCTGAATAGTATTCCATGGTATACATATACCACAGCTTGTTAATCCATTCCTGGGTTGGTGGGCATTTAGGCTGTTTCCACATTTTGGCGATTGTAAATTGAGCTGCAATAAACAGTCTAGTACAAGTGTCCTTATGATAAAAGGATTTCTTTCCTTCTGGGTAGATGCCCAGTAATGGGATTGCAGGATCAAATGGGAGGTCTAGCTTGAGTGCTTTGAGGTTTCTCCATACTTCCTTCCAGAAAGGTTGTACTAGTTTGCAGTCCCACCAGCAGTGTAAAAGTGTTCCCTTCTCTCCACATCCACGCCAGCATCTGCAGTTTTGAGATTTTGTGATGTGGGCCATTCTCACTGGGGTTAGATGATATCTCAGGGTTGTTTTGATTTGCATTTCTCTAATATATAGAGATGATGAACATTTTTTCATGTGTTTGTTAGCCATTAGTCTGTCATCTTTAGAGAAAGTTCTATTCATGTCTCTTGCCCATCGATATAAGGGATTGTTGGCTTTTTTCATGTGGATTAATTTGAGTTCTCTATAGATCCTAGTTATCAAGCTTTTGTCTGATTGAAAATATGCAAATATCCTTTCCCATTGTGTAGGTTGTCTCTTTGGTTTGGTTATTGTCTCCTTAGCTGTACAGAAGCTTTTCAGTTTAATGAAGTCCCATTTGTTTATTTTTGTTGTTGTTGCAATTGCCATGGCAGTCTTCTTCATGAAGTCTTTCCCCAGGCCAATATCTTCCAGTGTTTTTCCTATGCTTTCTTGGAGGATTTTTATTGTTTCAAGCCTTAAGTTTAAGTCCTTTATCCATCTTGAATCAATTTTTGTGAGTGGGGAGAGGTGTGGGTCCAGTTTCTGTCTTTTACACGTAGACATCCAGTTCTCCCAACACCATTTATTGAGTAGGGAGTCTTTCCCCCAAGGTATGTTCTTGTTTGGTGTATCAAAGATTAGGTGGTTGTAAAATGTTAGTTTCATTTCTTGGTTTTCAATTCGATTCCAAGTGTCTATGTCTCTGTTTTTGTGCCAGTACCATGCTGTCTTGAGCACTATGGCTTTGTAGTACAGACTAAAATCTGGTATGCTGATGCCCCCAGCTTTATTTTTGTTACAGAGAACTGCCTTAGCTATACAGGGTATTTTCCAGTTCCATACAAAACGCAGAATCATTTTTTCCAAATCTTGAAAGTACGATGTTGGTATTTTGATAGGAATGGCATTGAATAGGTAGATTGCTTTGGGAAGTATAGACATTTTAACAATGTTGATTCTTCCCATCCATGAGCATGGTATGTTCTTCCATTTGTTAATATCCTCTGCTATTTCCTTTCTGAGGATTTCATAGTTTTCTTTATAGAGGTCCTTCACCTCCTTCATTAGGTATATTCCTAGGTATTTCATTTTCTTTGAGACTATGGTGAAGGGAGTTGTGTCCTTAATTAGCTTCTCATCTTGACTGTTATTGGTGTACACAAAGGCTACTGACTTGTGGACATTGATATTATATCCTGAAACATTACTGTATTTTTTGATGACTTCTAGGAGTCTTGTGGTTGAGTCTTTGGGGTTCTCTAAGTATAAGATCATGTCATCAGCAAAGAGGGAGAGTTTGACCTCCTCTGCTCCCATTTGGATTCCCTTTATTTCCTTGTCTTGCCTAATTGTATTGGCTAGAACTTCCAGCACTACGTTGAATAGTAATGGTGACAGAGGACAACCTTGTCTGGTTCCAGTTCTAAGAGGAAAAGCTTTCAGTTTTACTCCATTCAGTAAAATATTAGCTGTGGGTTTGTCATAGATAGCTTCAATCAGTTTTAGAAATGTGCCACCTATGCCTATACTCTTCAGTGTTCTAATTAGAAAAGGATGCTGGATTTTATCAAATGCTTTTTCTGCATCTATTGAGAGGATCATGTGATCTTTATTTTTGCCTCTGTTAATATGGTGGATAACGTTTATGGACTTGCGTATGTTAAACCAGCCTCGCATCCCTGGGATGAAGCCTACTTGATCATGATGAATGACTTTTTTGATGATAAGCTGTAATCTATTGGCTAGGATTTTGTTGAGAATTTTTGTGTCTATGTTCATGAGTGAGATTGGTCTGAAATTCTCCTTTCTGTTTGGGTCTTTTCCTGGTTTTGGTATCAGGTTGATGTTTGCTTCATAGAATGTGTTGGGGAAGATTCCTTCTTCCTCAATTTTTTGGAATAATTTCTGCAGTACAGGAATAAGCTCTTCCTTGAAGGTTTGATAGAATTCTGGAGTGAAGTCATCTGGACCAGGGCATTTTTTGGTTGGAAGATTTTTTTATTGTTTCTTTGATCTCAGTGCTTGAAATTGGTCTGTTCGGGAGCTCTATTTCTTCCTGGCTGAGTCTAGGGAGAGGGTGTGATTCCAAATATTGATCCATTTCTTTCACATTGTCAAATTTCTGGGCGTAGAGTTTCTGGTAGTATTCAGAGATGATCTCTTGTATCTCTGTGGGATCAGTTGTTATTTCCCCTTTATCATTTCTGATTGAGGTTACTAGAGATTTTACTTTTCTATTCCTTGTTAGTCTGGCCCATGGTTTATCTATTTTATTTATTTTTTCAAAAACCAACTCCTTGTTTCATTAATTTTCTGAATGATTCTTTTGTTTTCAATTTCATTGATCTCTGATTTGATATTGGATATTTCTTTTCTTCTACTGAGTTTAGGCTTAGATTGTTCTTCTTTTTCCAATTCCATAAGATTTCTTGTGAGATTGTTGATGTGCTCTCTTTCTGTTTTTCGAATGTAGGCATCTAAAGCGATGAATTTTCCTCTCAAAACTGCTTTTGCAGTATCACACAGGTTTTGGTAACTTGTGTCTTCATTGTTGTTATGCTCAAGGAAGTTAATGATTTCCTGTTTTATTTCCTCCTTCACCCATCTGTTATTCAACAGAAGATTGTTTAGTTTCCATGCCTTCAGGTGGGGTCGAGCATTTTTGTTAGAGTTGAGTTCCACCTTTAGTGCCTTATGGTCTGAGAAGATACAAGGCAAAATTTCAATTCTTTTGATTTTGTTGATATTTGTTTTGTGTCCCAGGATATGATCAATTTTGGAGAATGTTCCATGGGGTGATGAGAAGAATGTATATTCTTTATCTTTGGGATGGAGGGTTCTATATGCGTCTATCAAGCACAGTTGTTCTAGGGTCTCATTTAAGTCTCTTATATCCTTGTTTAATTTCTGTTTAGAGGATCTGTCCAGCTCTGTAAGAGGAGTGTTAAGGTCCCCTTTTATTATGGTATTATCAGATATCATATTGCTCAGACTGGGTAAGGTCTGTTTCAAGAATCTGGGAGCATTTAAATTGGGTGCATAGATATTTAGGATTGAAATGTCTTCTTGTTGTATTTTTCCCTTGACCAATATAAAGTGACCATCTTTGTCTTTTTTGACTTTAATTGCTTTAAATCCACATGTATCTGAAAATAAGATTGCAACTCCTCTTTTCTTCTGAATTCCATTTGCCTGAAAAATTGTCTTCCAACCCTTGACTCGGAGCTTTAATTTGTCTTTTGAAGCCAGGTGTGTTTCTTGCAGACAGCAAATGGATGGCTTGTGTTTTTTAATCCAGTCAGCCAATCTATGTCTCTTCAGTGGGGAATTCAAGCCATTAACATTTATTGAGATAATTGATAAGTGTGGTAGTATTCTATTCGTCTTATTTTGTGAGATTCCATTCCTTAGTTTTATCTTTTGCATCAGTGTGGAGGTTAGGTTCTGTCCTTTAATTTCTGAGTTCTTACTTTGCTGCTGATCCATTGTGGTGGTCAGTGTGCAGAACAGGTTGAAGTATTTCCTGTAGAGCTGGTCTTGTTGTGGCGAATTTCCTCAATGTTTGTATATCCGTAAATGATTTGATTTCTCCGTCAATTTTGAAGCTTAGCTTAGCAGGGTACAGAATTCTGGGCTGGAAATTGTTCTGTTTAAGTAGATTAAAGGTAGATGACCATTGTCTTCTTGCTTGGAAAGTTTCATTAGAGAAGTCTGCGGTCAATCTGATGGATTTGCCCCTGTAGGTCAACTGGCACTTACTCCTGGCAGCTTGCAGAATCTTTTCTTTTGTCTTGACTTTGGACAGGTTCATCACAATGTGTCTTGGAGAAGCTCAGTTAGAGTTGAGGCGACCTGGGGTCCGATAACCCTCTGAAAGCAGTGTGTCAGAATCTTTGGTGATATTTGGGAAATTTTCTTTTATAATATTCTCTAGTATGGCTTCCATTCCTCTGGGGCATTCTTCTTCCCCTTCTGGAATTCCTATAACTCGTATGTTGGAACGCTTCATAAAGTCCCATAATTCTGACAGGGAATGTTCTGCTTTCTCTCTCTTCTTTTCTGCCTCTTTTACTATCTGAGTTATCTCAAGAACTTTGTCTTCTACCTCTGAAATTCTTTCTTCTGCATGGTCTAACCTGTTGCTGATACTTTCCATTGCATCTTTAAGTTCCCTGATTGACTGTTTCATTTCCTTCAGCTCTGCTATATCCTTTTTATATTCTTCATATCGTTCATCTCTGATTTGATTCTGTTTTTGGATTTCCTTTTGGTTATTTTCCACTTTATTAGCAGTTTCCTTCATTGTTTCCATCATTTCTTTCATTGTTTTCAACATGTGTATTCTAAATTCCCTTTCTGTCATTCCTAACATTTCTGTATAGGTGGAATCCTCTGCAGTAGCTACCTCATGGTCCCTTGGCAGGGTTGTTCTGGACTGGTTCTTCATGTTGCCTGGAGTTTTCTGCTGATTCTTCCTCATGAGTGATTTCTTTTATCTGTTTCCTTGCTCTAATTTTCCTTTCACTTCCTCTTGCTCTTTAAGTTCTCGTGCCTGTGGACTAAGGGTTACAGGACCAGAAGGGTGAGAAGGTTGAAGAGAAAAAAAGGGATGAAAAAAAGGAGGACCGAGTGATAAGAAAAAAAAAAGAAAAATAAAGAAAGGAGAGGGGGTGGGTAAAAGGAATATTGACAAAAAGAAGAGAGGCACAGAAAGAGGGAGACAGAGCAATATAGGTGTACAGTAGGGTACTTTGATACAACCTTAAAAAAAAAAAAACCACCTTCTGGGGGTGCCCAGTTGGGTGGTTCCCTTGAGGTCTGCAGCTCTTTGCTAACCTGATCAGACACAGTACCCCACCTCCACCAAGTAGAGAGGAAAGACAAAAATGCTATAAATCAAACCAAAACAAGCAAACAGAAAACTTTACGGGATAAAATTGGCTGGAAAAACCAAATAATAGTGGTAGAAACACTAACAAAAATGAAGTTCTAATTATTGAAATAGGCAGCAATGGGAAATTATAATTAAACTAGAAAAATTGAGAAAGAAAAAGGATCTGTATGGAAAAGGTTGAACTTAAAAAACAAAACAACAATCAACAACATCAAAATAAACAAAAAAAAAACAACCAAACCAAAAAAAAAAAAAAAACACAACGAAAAACAAAGCAGGATGAATATGTTATTGAATATTGTCTGGGCAACACGTGGTCTTCTGCGGTATGAGATGTTAATCACAGTTCTGATACGACTGGAGGCTGCTAGTTTCTCAAACCCCAGCAGGTAGACACCCTAAATCTCTCTTCAACCCACTTAAAAGGCACTTTGAACTTGTTCACTTACTAAGCAGAAGCTTTCTCAGGGAAGTGCTTGTCACTGGAATCACTGCTGAAGTGGCTATCCACTTACCCTGTGTGTCAAAACTGGTCTCCCTCTGCCCCCGAGGGTTAGGGCTGCAAGGCGGCTCAGACCCCACCCTTAGGCTACTTGGTCGCTGGGTTACCAGCTCCCACCCAATTCCAGCTCTGCCACCCTGAGGGCGGAGCTTGCCGGGGCAGATCGCTCACAATGTCTGCCTGTGACCCAGAGCCAAACACTATTAGCTCCGTCTGGCTCAGGGGCTCAGACTGGGGCCCTAGACAAAGGCCAAAGTTCTCCACACTCCTGCTCAGACTCTCCCCAAGGCAGTTCAGCTGAGTGCCAAGTCCAAAGACACCAAAACAGTTCACAGGTAAGGCCTTTTTGGTTTGCAGTCTCGCTGCTACTGAACTTACAGTTGTGGGCGGGTTTAGATGGATTGAACACACGCGACCACTTGCTGGTTTTCCACTGTTTTAGTCCTCCTCTTGGGGTCCAGAAGTCTCTCGCTGACTCCCTGTATCCTCTCAGGGGTGATGATAGGCAGATCCCACCAGCCAGAGATGCCTGGAGTCCTATATCCCCAGACTCACGGTGCCCAGATGCAAGGAAGCTGTTACTCGGCTGCCATCTTGCTCCAGATCTGGGTGGTGCAATTTGCACAAAACCTTCCACAAAGCTATTGCTGGGGACCACTTTCAACATGAATCTTGGTGGGGACAGATTCCAACCACAGCAGCCTCCTTTAAGAGAATCCCTGTGAAGCTAAATCATTTGAACCTTACCTCAAGTTGTCTCCATCACCAGAACCCGAAAATATATTATTATAAAGGAGAAATTACAAATACATGTCACTTATAAATGAGGATACAATATCCTAAACAACATATTAACATGTTGAGTTAAAAATTAATATTTAAGTAATATACTTTGGTCAAAATTAAAACCAATTTATATGAAAATTAGTCACTGTTTTCTTTCCTTTTATTGTTCTTTTTTTTTCTTCTTTTCCTCTCCCTCAGCCTTTCCCTCCTTCTCTATCTGCTCTCCCCTTTCCCCATGCCCCACCATGTCATTAATTGTCATTAATTGTCTTCAAATCAAGATTGAGTACATAGGATTCATACTTCACTCCTGTGATGCTTCACTAAGAATAATATGTTCCACCTCCAACCAGGTTAGTACAAATGCTGAAAAATCTCCATTTTTTATGGGTCAATAATATTCCATCGTATACATGTACCACAGCTTACCGATCCATTCCTGGATTGAAGGACATTTAGTTGTTTCCACATTTTGGCAATTGTAAATTGGGCTGCGATAAATAGCCTAGTACAGGTGTCTTTATAATAAAATGGGTTTTTTCCTTTTGGATAGATGCCCAGTAAAGGGATTGCAGGATCAAATGGGAGGTCTAGGTTGAGTTCTTTGAGGTTTCTCCATACTTCCTTCCCAAAAGCTTGTATTAGTTTGCAGTCCCACCAGCAGTGTAAAAGTGTTCCTTTCTCTCCACAACCACACCAGCATCTGCAGTTTGAGATTTTGTGATATAGGCCATTCTCGCTGGGGTTAGGTGATAGCTCAAGGTGGTTTTAATCTGCATTTCTCCAATAATTAGGGATGATGAGCATTTTTTCATATGATTGCTGGCTATTCGTCTGTCATCTTTGGAGAAGATTCTATTCATCTCTCTTCCCATTGATGTATGGGATTGTTGTTTTTTTTTTTTTTCTTGTGAATTAATTGAAGTTCTGTATAGATCCTGGTTATTAAGTGTTTGTCTGATTCAAAATATGCAACTATCTTTTCCCATTGGGTAGGTTGGGTAATTTCCTTCTTAATCTCGTCTCTGACCTAGCTATCGTTCAGCATAAGGTTATTTAACTTCAATGTTTTTCTGTGAGTATGCAGATTCCTGTTGTTATTGAGTTCAACTTTTATCCCATGGTGGTCCAAGAAGATGCAAGGAATAATTTCTATTCCTTTAAATTTACTGAGGTTAGATTTGTGACCTAAGATGTGATCGATTTTGGAGTATGTTCTGTGGGCAGATGATAAGTATGTGTATTCAGTTTTCTTGGGATGAAATGTTCTGTAGATGTCTGTTAAATCCAAATGTTAGATGGTTAGGTTTAAATCTAAAATTTATTTGCTTAGCTTCTTATTGGGGGATCCATCCAACACTGCCAAAAGAGTGTTAAAATCTCTGACTATTATGGAGCTGGAGGAAATCAAGTTGCTCATGTCTGTTAGAGTTTCTTTTATAAATTGAGGCACATTCTGGTTAGGTGCATAAATATTAATAATTGAAATCTCATCATATTGAGTATTACCCTTAACAAATCTTATCCTTCCTTACTTTTGTTGGTTTAAAGCCTATTGTATCTGCAAATAGAATTGCAACACCTGCTTTTTTCTGATTTCTATTTGCCTGAAATATGGATGACCATCCTTTCACCCTGAGTCTATATTTATCTTTTAAGGTAAGATGAGATTCTTGTATGCAGCAGATATCTGACCTGAGTTTTTGTATCCAGACAGCCAGCCTGTGCCTCTTTGGAGGACAATTTAAGCCATTCACATTAATGGAGAATATTGATAAGTCTGGTAAAATTTTGGGTATCAAGTTTTTCGAAAGTCCGGTGGACATTTTTAATCCTTTTGTCACTGTGGAAGTTGGAGTTTGATAAAAAGTTTCTGAGTGAGTTTACTTTTGTGGTAGAGGATTGTGCTGGTCACTATGGAGGATATGTCTGAGAATATCCTAAAGAGCTGGTTTATTTATGGCAAATTTCTTCAACATGTGAATGTCATTAAAGTATTTAATTTCTCCATCATAAATGAAACTGTTTAGCTGGATACAGGATCCTGGGTTGAAAGTTATTTTGTTTTAGGAGATTAAAAGTAGATGACCACCCTCTTCTGGCTTGAAAGGTTTCAGCAGAGAGATCTGCAGTCATTCTAATATTCTTCCTTTTGTAGGTTATGATTTTCTTACGTCTAGCTGCTTTCAGAATTTTCTCCTTCATATTAACTTTAATGAAGTTAATTATGATGTGCCTGGAGGATGTTTTATTTGGGTTGAGTCATGCTGGGTTTCTGAAACTGTCTGCTATCTGAATTTCAGAATCTCTTGGCATGTCTGGAAAATTCTCTTTTGTAATTTCATGGAGAAGAGCCTCTGTGCCTTGCAAAGCCATTTCATTGCTTTCAGGAATTCCTATGAAGCAAATATTATCTTTCTTCAAATTATTCCAGAGCTGTCTAAGAGAATTATTCAGTTTTGCTGTCCATTTCTCTTCCTCTTTGAGAGTCTGGGAGCGTTCAAAAGCTTTGTCTTCAATGTCAGAAATTCTTTCTTCTGCTTGCTCCACTCTGTGACTGAAGGATTCCACTGTAGTTTTTCAGATCTTTGAGGGCTGCAAATTCTTGTCTCAATGTGTCAAAATCTTTGGTGATTTTTGTCTTAAAATTTGTTAAATTCTTGAGACAACTTTTTAATTGCTCATGGAATTTTTAATTCCAACTTTTCCTCCATTCTATTAATCTTGTCTGCAATCCAAATTCTGAATACGATTTCTGACATCACGGCCATCTGTTTATGAATGGGATCTTCAGTTGTGTCTGCCATATCTTTCCTTGCGGGAGGGGGGGTTGATCTGCTCTGGTTATTCATGTTACCAGAGTTTTTCTGCTGATTCCGCCCCATGATTATTTTACACTGTTTGACTAGATGAGCAGATAAAGAGAAGTTGGGTTGGAGGCTCCAGGAGTAGTGATTAACCAGCCCTTTGTCCAAAAGCTGGGACTGGTGTCTGTACCTTTTCCCCTGGAGCTTTGCCGAGGACCCATACAGTGCTATGGCCTGAGAAACTGGGGACCTCCTTGGTGTGATGGGGCTAAGTGGCTCTGTCTTGTTTTCAGCTGGTCTCTGTCCTATCCTAGTGAATCAGTTACTCTGGGTTGCAGTCTCAGCTATGGAGAAATACCAGCAATTAGGTCACCCCGCCTCCCACAGGCAACAATTGGAAAAGAAAAATCAAACCTTCCCACAACCACACACCCAGAGTACCACTTGGATAGTCCTTGGGCAATTGGCCCAGTTCAAGAGGTCCAAATCAACTGTCTCAGTCAGCACCTGTGTCAGGTGGGAGAGTTCAAAAGGTCTCTGGCAACTAGATCACAGCAGTCTGCTGACAACTCAAATATGACTCACTCTTATGCTCTGTGAGGTCAGGAGAACCCACTCAGCAAATAGATTAGTCTGGGAAGGTTGATGCCTCCTTCCCCACCTTGCACTCTGACATCCAGTCATTGATAGCCCTGCAGGGCTGTGACTCAGTTGCCTCCAATGAGCAGATACTCCAGGGGTTCGTGCCTGCCTGAATCACAGGGAGAGCTATGTCTCCTCAGCCAGATCTATGTCTCCTGGTCTCTGCCACTATCCGTCAGCGGGAGGTGAGGCCTGACAACCTCGGGTGCCTAATGGAGGCTGGGGCTGTTCACTCAGTTCCAGCCCCGCCCCTGATTGATGTTACTGACAGAATAGAGCAACTTCACAGAATTTGTTTCTGTCCCAGCTATATGTCTCGGCTGCAGTTTGTATGGAGTGGCATGGCTAGCTGTCAATTCCAGCCTCTGCCTGTTCTCCTTTGTCTCAGTTAATGATTCCCTGAGGGCCGGGTGCATCATAGGCTCAGTAAAACAGTCCTCTGGGTCAGCCCCACCCTGGGAATCTGCAGGCTCTGCAGCTCTGCAGCTCTTGTTTTCAGCTGGTCTCTGCAGCTCTTGTTTTCAGCTTATGTAGTCCCCGCACTCAGCCCAGGCCAGTACTGCCTCAGGCAAACCCTTTACTCATGGGGCCTGCGTTTCTGTCCCAGATCTGTTCTGCCAGTGACTGCCACCAGAGAAGATGCCCGGCCTCCTCTGGTTGTGCAGAGAGACAGGGGGTGTGACTCCGGAATATCCGGGGGGTATTGTTGCCACTGCAGCTGCTGCTCTGTGTCTTGGGGCACCGCCACTCCTGTATGGTTCCCTCTCAGCTGACCGTCCTCTCCTCACTCCTGTGTGGCAGAATCAGCACTGACCAGAAGCAGTCCATGCCTTGTCCACACCTCTCGAAAAAATACCCAAGAATCTGGATTCCCAGGGGACAGGCTTCCAGACCTCAGAATGAGAGTGAGGTGAGCTGGGAGTTCAGAATTGCAGGTAGAGAATATATACAGTTTTATACAGTTTTACACCTGGCAGGAGAGGGCCATGGCACCCAAGTAGGGGAAGCAGGTCCAGTTTTTAGAGGGTCTCTCTCATGGGATGGGAGGACTTTTGAACTCTACTAGCTTGTTTCTATGGAGTACTGCGAGCTATTCTCATGGGGGAGGGGACTCCCGTCTGCTTGGTGATGGATTTTGTACCTTTTGTTTGTATCCTTGGGGTTGCAGCTCGCCTCAGCAGGGTTGATGTGCATTCTTCAACCTTCTCTCTTGGTGCAGCTCTAATCCACCAGGTTACTTGTTAAACTTCTGTCCTTTAACTCTCCTTCTGGATGGGAGCCTCTGTGGAAAGCTGGCTTCAGTCAGCGATCTTGCCTCTGCCTCCCCACTCCCCCCACCCCACATTGAAGACTTTTGAAAGACAACTGTAGGCAACTGGGAGCTCACAAAAGTCTCTACTCACTGATGGGTGAAAATGCAAATTAAAAAACCAAATCTCAAAATCAAAGACCAACACTAGTTTGATATATGTATATCCAGACTTTATTCTATAAATCCACATATATCCAAAATGTAGAATATTAATATACACACAATTTTATATTTATTCTTTTTTTAACCCAGCCATATGCATCCCAAACACTATTATATCTGAACAGATAGATACATGTATGCTGGGATAATACCAAAAATATAATAACCAGTATGGTAATATAAAATTAATGAATAATTAAAAATTTTAAATGAAATCCATTTTATTTCTCTGATCAAGTATTTTAAAAATCTGTTTACTGGGTGATACAGGCTGTGCATGTTGCCCATAGAAAACGTTGTACTCATGATGTCTAAAGGTTTTGTGCTATATGGAAATGATGTTTCTGCATGCGGTATTGGGTGAGAACCACAGATGGACAGTTTGGCTTAGGTTATGGCCTAGAGAGACAGCCAGAAGCCCAGATCATGAGAAACAGTTTCAAATTCCTAACATCTACTGGTACACTAAGAACTATGTCCCTGTGGTTGTCCTTCCATTTACGCCCTGGGCAAAGACCCACATTAAAAAAAAGTTTTCATTGATTTGTCTTTCCTTCTTTGACAGATCCAAAAGGGCAAGGAGCTGGAGCAGATTCTGAAATGGGTAGAGAAGTTCCCAAGTGCCTGCCCTTACTGGGTATGGGGGAGCCATGTCCGTGTCCAGATCTATGACCCTGACTACTTGAAGCTGATTCTGGGGCGATCAGGTGAGATGAAACATGCATTACAGCTGAAGCAGCTCTTCCCTCTTGTGTACACACCCCTGGGTTTGTAAAATTGCAGAAGTAGGAGTTCAGACATCAATATCTGAACCTTCTATCAACCACCCACCCAGAACACAACCTACCTTATAGCCAAATATATTTGCTGGGCACCGACTATTTAAAATAAGTGGGTGGAGTCAATTTTGAAAAATCTTTTCACTTTTGCTCTGTTAAGCTAACTGAGGTGATCTGTTGTGTAAATTGCTCTAAATCAGAAACACAAATTCCACATCAACACAGACTTGAGTTTGAAACCTTCTACTGTTGTCCTGGGTTAGGAGAGGTGAAGCCACCACAATGTAGAAACACCCAAGACTCCGTCCTACTCTGCCATGGAGGATGTTTCCCGCACCTTTGGCCAACTCACCATCCCACTGGGTGTCTGCTGCTGGCTCCCAGAGTCTGTCTTCCTGGATCCACACTGACTTTCAGGATGGACACAAAAGATGGGAGGGAAATGGGCATACTGCCACATGACACACATCAAAAACCAATGGCAGCCATGGTCTGAACCACAGCTGCTTTTGTGTTTGGTCACTCAGTTTCCTACTAATATCCTGTCTCATCTTTCAGATCCAAAGGATCATGGTTTCTACAAATTCATGGCTCCCTGGATTGGTAAGCATGTCTACACTAAGACTGGGGTCCAAACACGTCAGATAGCTTTGCCAAGAACTATCTCTCTGGCTCGTAGAAAGTAACAGGAGTCAGGCTACCACTTTTGTGACTCAATCCCTTAATCAAGGCTCATTGTTCTTCTTCCAACAAGACCCACAGCCCTTCCTAACACTGGAGTGGGTCTTCCTGAGACTCAGCCCTTTCCACTTCACCACTCAGTCCTCTCCAGACATTCTCAGCCTGACACAGAGTTCACATCTTCCCCCAACACTTTTCAACCTTTATGTACTGGCTGTCCTGATCTCATCCATGTCTCAGCCAAATTGGGAAATTCACATTCCTAAAATGCACTGGGCCTGTCCTACCTTTACCCTGGGTTTCTGCTCCCAGGAACTACCTTTTGTCCCACCCAAATTGTCCCAGCCATTGCTCTGATCCCATCTCCCACATACATACACACATTCCTCTCTGGCCCAGGGTATGGTTTGCTCCTGTTGAACGGGCAGACATGGTTCCAGCACCGGCGCATGCTGACCCCAGCCTTCCACAATGAGATCCTGAAGCCCTACGTGGGTGTCATGGCAGACTCTGTCCAGGTGATGCTGGTGAGTCCGTCTCTGTCTGCCTTCCACTTCCACTGAAGTGCCTGTGCCAGCTGATGGGCGGCAGGCACAGACACATGGAACAGCATTCTCAGGCCATTCCTGTGAGAGTCAGCTTCCCCTAAAGTAGGCGGGATGGGAGGTGCCAGGCATGGGCTGGAGCCACACTTTGCTCATGGTGTGAGGCAAAGAGGGTCATGGTGGATACAAGGCCCCTCTCTCCCCATGTTCACATCTTCAGCACAGTGGACTGGAGCAGTGGCCAATCCCGCTGGACAGCATGACTACCCACCCTCGGTGGCCTGGGCAATGGCAGCTTTACTTGCACAGTGGGCATACTGGGTGCCACTCAGCCAGGCTCTGGCCAGGGGCTCAGAGTTTCCGGGGGATTTGGAGCCACCATGTAGTGAACACCAGGTCTGCATTCTCAGAGCCATGGTTACCACGCTATCATGGCCCATTAGCACTCCGATTTCTTACCAGCTGTGCCCAGCAAACAGTTGATGAATGAAAAGGAATTGCCTTATGTCCCTGCACTAAAAGCCCATACTGGCCACATAGGTTTCTGTTGCCTTGAATCATTCGTTCCCAAATGTTGGTGTCCTCACTGTCCCTCAAGTCTAGCTCTGCCCTCAGGACACTGAAAGGTTCTACTGATCTATCTATCTATCTATCATCAAGCAAAGTAATAACAGGTTCCAAAAAGTCAAAATGTAATTCATATCTTATGACAGAGTGGGCTTAACATTGAAATAAAATTTGTGATAAGATGCTAACATTTTTATTTATACTTTTACTTGGCTATAGTGTATATGCTCTATAAAGCGATGGATTCTGAACAGGGTATCTGGAAAGAGGGGAAGTTGGGATTACCTGTTACTGCATTCCTGGAGGAATCAAGAAAGGTCAAAACTCCCTTTCATCACAGAACAAGTGGGAAGAGCTCAGCAGCCAGGACTCCCCTCTGGAGATCTTTGAACACATCTCATTGATGACCCTGGACACCATCATGAAGTGTGCCTTCAGCCACCAGGGCAGCATCCAGCTGGACAGGTCTGTGATGACCCTCCAGTTGCAGGGTCCTTACCAACTGGAATGGATGTCCCTGAGAGGCAGGTGGGGCAGCAAGGAGACACCTGCACAGTAACCATGTCTCAGCCCCTGACAAGCTTTAATTGCAGACCAGACCAAACCACAACTCAGCCCCAGGCCCCTGCTGGCTCCCACAGGCCAACATGGGTTACTCATGCCATCTTACAGAGTATAAAGCCCTGAGGTCCCAGGGCTGTGGGTCAGAAAGATACATGCCTCAGTACTGCCTGTCCCCACTGTCTAAGGCCCTCTCCCCCAGACCCCACTGTGCCTCGAGGTAAGAGGTTCCCCCCAGTCCAGTATCTTCTCCCTCCTCTCTTCAGGAACTCCCAATCATACATCCAGGCTGTTGGGGACCTGACTAGCCTGTATTTTCATCGTACACGGAATGTCTTTTACCAGAATGACACCATCTACAGCCTGACTCCAGCTGGACGCTCTGCCCAGCGTGCCTGCCAGCTCGCTCATCAGCACACAGGTTCTGTCTCTTGTCTCTTCCAGGTGCAGCTATAGGAGCACACCCTGAAAGGGGAGGCAGAGCCAGGCCCCTGGTGTCCCTGAAGAAGCTAGGACTCCCTCATGCTGGGGACTTCCCTGGGGCAGGGAGAGGGAGCTGAGATGTTGGGGTCCAGCTGCTATGCAGAGCCCTGTGTCGTCACAGTGGTTCTGGGTGAATAAGATTCCATCCCAGAAGCATTCAAGCAGGGGCTCCATGGGTTGTGCCTCTGGGGGGAGGACTGACCTGCACCACATGTGGCTACAGCCCCCTCCCTGACACATGCACCTGCTCCCACACCCTTAAAATGGTACACTCTTATTCAAAAGCCAAAACTTGTTTGAGCCCATCTCGAGCTCTACCTGGCACCCAGACTGGGGCAATGGAACAGCTAGGTATTTGGGGTTGGTGTGCTCTACCAGTAACCACTGTTCTGGGACAGACCAAGTGATCCAGCTGAGGAAGGCTCATCTGCAGGAGGAAGGGGAGCTGGAGAAAGTCCAGAGAAAGAGGCATTTGGATTTCCTGGACATCCTCCTCTTAGCCAAAGTGAGTGTGTGTAGGAGATGCCTGAGGCTTGGCTCACAGCAGAAAGCAGAAAACCAATAGTGCCCTCTCTCTGCCGCCTCCTCAGATGGAGAATGGCAGCAGCTTGACAGACAAGGACCTCCGTGCTGAAGTGGACACATTCATGTTTGAGGGCCACGACACCACAGCCAGCAGCATCTCCTGGATCCTCTATGCTCTGGCCACTCACCCTGAGCATCAGCAGAGGTGCCGGGAGGAGATCCAGAGCCTCCTAGGGGATGGAGCTTCCATCACTTGGTGAGTGAGCACCTACCTCATGGGGAAGCCCTGCCCTCCTGGGAGGGGAGGCCCCTGTCTGCCCAGCTGCCTGGGCTTCAAGATGGGCTTCTCCTCAGGGCCCACCTAGACCAGATGCCCTACACCACCATGTGCATCAAGGAGGCACTGAGACTCTATCCAC
The DNA here is from genome assembly GCF_027406575.1 of Nycticebus coucang. Lineage (NCBI taxonomy): Eukaryota > Metazoa > Chordata > Mammalia > Primates > Lorisidae > Nycticebus > Nycticebus coucang. The sequence continues at coordinate 43,288,823 of NC_069801.1, read as the reverse complement.
CGGTGCCCGGCATTGCCCGGGAGCTCAGCAAACCTGTCACCTTCCATGATGGACGCTCCTTGCCCAAAGGTGTGAACTTCCCAGTGTTCACTGAGCCAAGACTCCACAGGGACACATGGAGACTCACAAATCCATGGGCCCTTCTGAACCTCTCTGCATCTCCCTTTCCTTATCAGTTAAATTAATACTCATGCTATATTTAGGATTCGGATTTTATGATCTTAATGTGGCACAGATCTTGAACCCAACAAAAGCTCGATAAATACATGTTAGTCTCTAGGTGTGTCATTGGGATGACAACTTTATTCCCTGAGATTTGGAGGTCTGGAGAGAACCAGGCAGGTTCCAGGTGGGGGGATGTGTTTCATTCCCTGTTAATTCAAGGCAAATGAGGGAGATCAGGAATCCAGTGTCATGGGTCAGAAAGGTCCAGTGGCTCAAAAGCCCTCAGGTTGAGGGCAGAAAGCAGTTGAGGGCCCTGCAGTGCCCAGAGGCCATCAAGGTTCGACCCCATGGGTCACTCCAGTTCTGCCACATGCCAGCTGTGTGATCTTAGGCAAGACATGCAGCCTCAGACTCGGGTCCCTCATCTGAGAAATAAGGATAACAGATTGTGTTCCTTAGAGGGTGGTTGTGAGTGTTGGAGGATGGTTGTGAGTGAGTTAAAGAATATTCCCCAACAGCTCAAGGGGTGCATATGAGAAATGTGAGGTGTCCCAGGACTCAGTACAAACAGTAAGCCTCTGATTCTTTCTTGCTCCTCCTTCCTGGATTCATGTTTTTCTGCTCCCCACCTCAGCTCATGTGCTTAGGGAAGCCCACCCCACCTGCATAGGGACAGGACCATCCTGCTCAAAGTGATGCCTTGAGGCACCATGACATTTTGTGCATGCACATGGCCCTGCTGGCTGAGGGACCAGGTGCCCACCAATGGGTATCATCATGACCACTCTTCTGTCTGTCTCACACTTGCCCCACAGGTATCATAGTCTCACTTTCCATTTATGGCCTTCACCACAACCCAAATGTGTGGCCCAACCCTGAGGTATGAGGGTCCTGGGAAAAGGATGGTGTCCTGTCTCCTTGTGGGTGGGAAGCAGGCCTTGACCCCTACCTGCTCTGGTCTTGGTGCTCTCTCTGCAGGTGTTTGACCCCTCCCGGTTTGCACCAGGTTCTGCTCAACACAGCCATGCTTTCCTGCCTTTCTCAGGGGGATCAAGGTGAGGCGTCCTGTGAGGTCATGGGGCAGTCTCAGGGCTCATACCAGAGGGGTGTGTACAAAAGGAAGGTGGCAGTACCTGGGAGGGACTTTGCTCCTCTGTTTTTGCCCATGGCTGCCCTTGTGCCAGTGGGTGTTCCAAACATCAATGGACTCTGCTGGTTTCCTCATTTTAGAAATTTGAATTTCTAGGATTAGGTTTTTCCCAGTAAACTCCAGGTGTTTGTTTTTCTTGGTTATCAGGAATATTGGGCAATTTCTCTCTGAAATTGCACACATTCTCCTATCACCACAATACCTTTCTAATTACTTACCAGTCTGCTGTAGAGTTTTATCATTGAGATCTCTCCATGTGTTCCGAATTGCTACATCTTGCTAGTCCATTCAAGCCACATAAGTGAAATTAATGCAGCCCTTTGTAGAAACTTTTATGGCAATGTGTAAGGCACATGGGGCTGTCTGGGCCAATACACTTCTGACAGCATTACAATGTTTATACATCTACGTCTCAACCCCATTCGGCAAATTCTGTGTGTGCAATGAAATGTCTGTACCACAGACCCATAGTGTGCATTGTACAATGTGGGGGAAAAACCATAAAAGATGAAGACACTACACTGTCATTGAGAGAAACCCCACTATTTAGTATTTAACGCATACCTCATATGTAACATTTGAAAGATACTTGAAATGGTGGTTGAACTGGACAGATAAACCCCAAATAACTGCCGCAAAAATCCGCAAAGTTTGCAGGAACCGTCCTGTGAAACACAAATAGCCAAAAATGATGTAGTTAGTAGAAATAAGGTTTTTCTGAATATATAATTCTGTGAGTTCTTCAAATGACAAATCAACGTTCACTCAAAAGACTTTGAGAAAATAGTTCCTCCGGGAAATAAGCTCCTACCGTTGGTTGATCCCAGGATGAGTCCTTTATTAAAAGTAGTCTGCAAATCAGGCCACTGCCGCTAGAGGACAGGCGAGTACACGGGAGCGCAGTTTCTAGCTCCAACTATTATTTTACTCTCCATGAAGAGTGTATGCCATTCCACAATTATTTTTAAAGTTAATTAACTTCATTTAAATATGAAAGTATCTATTAAGCCTATGACCGTGGGTCAAATTCTCTGCAGTATGTTGGGAAAACACAGATAGAACATACTGTCCCTGCATAGGAAATTTCAGAGTCAAGGACCAAAATGAGGTATACAGAACTGTGTATCTACACTACAGGCAGACGCATGCCTTCATTCATTCCTTCACTCTCTCATTCAGTCATGAAGAGGTTCGCTGAGTAGTCCATTCCCCTGGCACTGCCTTGGCACTGGCCTGTGATTGCCCTTGAATAAAGCACTAAAGCTGCTTTAGACAAAGGAAGGGAGAGGATAGACAGAAGAGGGGTGAGACCAGCTGGTCACTGGCGTTAGCCTGGGGGATGAGGCAGCAGAGGTGGAGGGAGGACATTCTCAATGACATCCACATGACCTGAGCTAGGAGTGGGGCTGGACAGGTAGGAGGTGGGTGAGGGACGAGGTCACAGAGGGCTTTGATGCCAGTGGGGGCGTTGGGACACTGCCCCCCACTCTGGGGAAGAAGATCAGGGGAGGGTCTGAGTAGAGCTTTGCCTTCAGTGTGGAGGGAGGGGAAGCAGGGAGACCAGAATCTGCCAGGAAGGAGGACTCAGGGTTGAAAAGGGGGACATTTCTGAAGTAGAATCAGAAGGCTACAGGTGGTGGCACACTGAGTGGATGAGGGTGAGGCAGGAGCCTGGACCACAGAGTGGGAGGCTGATGGAGCAGCAGCTGAGGACAACCAGGACCTCTCTGAGGATCTGGGTCCCTGTGTGTCCTCCCAGGTGGTAAGCACCTGAGACTGTGGCCCACCCTCACCCTACAGTAACCTGAAATGGCCTCATACTGGGGAACCAGAAACTCTCTGTGGAGGAAGTGAACAAACCAATGATTAACTCTTTAAGTGGTTAAGGTGATTATACTCTGCCTTGCAGTGCTGGCCCTCTCCTAGCACAGGGTCTCCTGCCTGCTCAGAGCAGAGGTAGGCGAGGGATCTGGTCCTGAAGACTGGTAGGCTTGGTAAAGGCCATATGAGAGTATGCCTTGAGGCTGGGGTAGAGGTGTAAGTGACCTGTAAGGGCAGGGGTGGGGGTGGGGGGTGTTGAGCTACTTGCAGGAGGGCCCTGAGTGCCTGGCTCAGAGCTGGAGCTTGGGGCCAGTGCCCGCCCAGCACAGAAGGGGGCCTGAGGCCACTTCTCATTTCACTGTCCTTGCCCCAACCAGGAACTGCATTGGGAAACAATTTGCCATGAATGAGCTGAAGGTGGCTGTGGCCCTGACCTTGCTGCGTTTTGAGCTGCTGCCTGATCCCACCAAGGTCCCCATCCCCATATCACAAATTGTGTTGAAGTCCAAGAATGGGATCAACCTGTATCTCAGGAAACTCCCTAACCCTTATGGGAATGGGCTCTGATGGCCCGCGTCTGCCATCGTGCTCTCCTGTCCCCTGATTCTAGCCCCTGCCTGTCTATCCACATCCTGCTTTCTATCTGCCGCCTACCCTTTCTTCCTTCTATCCTGCTCGTGTCCCTGTGTCTGTCTGCCCTTACCTCCGTCACCTTCTCCAGACTCCCTACTTCTCTGTCCACCTGTCTCCTACCCACCTGCATCACTGCCTGCCTGTCCACCTAACTCTGCCCTCCTGCCTGTGAGCCCCTGTACCTGTCCTATTCCTTTCTGCCTGCTGATCTCCCCTTCCTACTGCTGCTGTAATCAACTAGCACAATCTTCCAGACTTCAAATAATAGAAATTTATTACTTATGCTTCTGGAGGTCATAAATATGAAAAGGGTTTGACTGGTGCAACACCAAGCTATTGGCAGGGTCACTCTAGAGCGCTAGGGGAGATTTCCCTTCTCTACTTGTTCCCTTATCAGGCATTGCAATTTTGGCTTTGGGATCCTTCCTCCATATTCAAATCTAGTAGCATCCCCAAATTTCTCTCCTTCTGTCATCACACGCTTTCTCTTATAAGGACCAGTGATTACATCAAGGATATTGAGATACTTCATAGTTTCCAGGGATCACAGCACATGCATCTGGAGAGCCATTATTCAGCCTTACACTGATTGTTACCCAATCTGCCCATCTAAATCTCTCCTGTATGGTACTTGTCTACTTGATTGTCATTTACACAGCCCCTCTGTCTTTCCTCCTTCCTGAAATAAAGTTCACAAGGTTGCGTGTTGTGTCTGGCTTCCCTTGGAAAGAGATGCAGGGAGAAGACAGAGGGGTGGCGAGACAGAGGAGACAAGTCTCTCCTGAGGAGGGAGAAGGGAGGTGCTGTCTGGCCTTGGGTGGCAGGACCCCAACAGGGCCTGACGCAGCCCACCCCCCCCTCCAGACAGCCTCTGCGCTGTGGCCCTAAATGCTGCATACCTTTCCCTTTCCCATGGTCGCTGAGTTTAGACAAAGACTATTCCAACTAGGAGCTAAGGGAGATGTTCACACCTGCTGGGGAAGAGAACAGACCTCCATTTTATTCAGAAGTTAGTTCTTCTCACACTAGATTGTCAGAGCAGGACTGAGCTGAAGACTTGTCTTAGTTCACTTTGTAACTGAAGATGGGTAATTTGGCTGAAGATGGTAATAAAACAGGGGTTTATTTATCTCATAATTCTGTCAGCTATAAACCCCAAGTTTTGGCAGCTGCATCTGGTCAGAACCTCTTGCAGCTTCCACTCATAATAGAAAGTGGAAGAGGATTGGGCATGTGCAGAGATTACACAGGTAGAGGGAAAACAAGAGAGAGACCAGGCTCGGTGCCCGTAGCTCAGTGGTGAGGGGTCCAGCCACATACACTTGGGTTGGCAGGTTTGAATACAGCCCAGGCCTGCTAAACAACAATGACAACTACAACAACAAAAATAAGATAGCCGGGCACTGTGGCAGGCGCCTGTAGTCCCAGCTACTTGGGAGGTTGAGGCAAGAGAATCACTTAAGCCCAACAGTTGGAGGTTGCTGTGAGCTGTGACACTACAGCACTCTATAGAGGGTGACATAGTGAGCCTCTGTCTCAAAAATAAATAAATAAATAAATAAATGAGAAAGAGACCACAGGTGCCAAACTTTTCTAAAACTTTTCCCACTCTTTTGGGAACCCAATGCATTGTAGCTAAAGTAACAACTCATTGACTCCTGGTGGGGGAATTAATCTATTCATGAGAGATTCGGTCCTATGATCCAAACACTTCCCACCAGGCCCTACCTCCCAACATTGCCAATTTGGGAGTCAAATTTCGAAATGAGTTTGGGCAGGGACAAACCACACCCCAATGATAGTAGGGCAGTCTTGAGCTGAGCCATAAAGTGTCACATGCCTGGCTTCATGTGAGGGCTTTGGGGCCCCAGCTCTTCATAGGACCAATGACACATGAGTAAAGAGCCACATCACCAGGTACCCCTCAGCCTGCCTCACACATGATACCTGCAGTTTTCTCAGGAGGATCACAAAGTGGACAGATGGGTTAGAGAAGCCCAGGTGGACAAACGCATGTAGCCAGTGGCAGAGGGTGTCAGACTCTAAGCAGCTCCTCCCCTAGACAGTGTCCTAGTGGACTCTTGCCTCGCTGGTTGGCTACCCTGAGGGAGCAAGGGCATCATGAATCCTGTCCATACTTGGAGACTGCCTAGGCACTGTTGCTTCTGCCTCTGGGCCCTGTCCCAGCACCCAGTTCCTATTGACTCCCCTAGCTTTCCTGGACTGGTGTCCCTGCTTCCACCAGCCTCTCTCATCCCAGATCTTTCTTCTTTTGCTAGACCTGAATGCAGGCGTCCTCCCAGCCTTTCTCCCTTTCTTAGCCTATGCCCCTAGGTGCCATGGACAGATGTGATGGCTCATTCTGCTTCCCTGAAGGGCTCTTTCTTGGGTGGTGTTTGTGACCAGGATATCCCTTCCAGGTCACTGGGCTACCTCAAACTGGTCTGAGAAGGGGCAGGAAAGGAGTAGGCTGGACACTTGGTGTTTTACCGAGGCAGAGGTTTGTACCAGGAGAATGAGCTGAGTAGTTCTTACTATGCTATTGGGCAATTCTCCCACCATTGGGTAGTGCAGAAGGGCTGGCTCATCTACACAGGACTTGGGAGCTCACAATCCTAGGAAGCCAGCAGCGCATAGCGCTGCAACTATGAGATTCCATGGGGTATGGATGGGTGGCTGAACAGTGACCCTTTTGTTCTAGGCAATGGGTAAGATTGCCCATTCACAGGCTGAGTGCCCATTCATGTGCACACCCCGTGATGCCTACTCAGAGACATTCATGTACAGCCACATCTGAATATACCCATGGCATATGGGGAAGGGGGAGGGGGGAGAATGGGCGTAGGGAGCATGATTGGTAGGATTACACCTTCAGTGCATCTTACAAGGGTACATGTGAAACTTAGTAAATGTAGAATATAAATGTCTTAACACAATGACTAAGAAAATGCCAGGAAGGCTATGTTAACCAGTGTGATGAAAATACGTCAAATGGTCTATAAAACCAGTGTATGGTGCCCTATGATCGCATTAATGTACACAGCTATGATTTAATAATAAAATAAAATTAAAAAAATGAATATACCCATGGCACACTCCACATTCTACCCACACACACATGCACACATGCCTGGGATCCTAGAAGGCATCAGAGAGTGGCGAGCCAGAAGGATGACATGGAATCCATCTTTGGTGCCCACCAGTCCCCAGCACCCTCCCCAACAGACACCAGCCTACCCTTTCTCTCACCAGAGCTCTCGGCTCCATTTCTTAACAATACACAGAGAGAGCCCAGAGTCAGAGGCCTCAGCTCAAATTCCTTCCAGATGAGAGTCTTGTAGTTTTCTTCCCTTCATATTGAAGTGGGATAGCAGCCTCCTCACATTAGGCCTCCCACGTCTCCTTAAGGTCTCAAGAGTTAAGAGAAGTGTGTGCTTTTTAGACTCAGGTGCCACCCAGGGACATGAGGTGGATATGACCTCTGTGGTCAGCTTCTAGGTGATGGCTGTTGGAAACTTATCTTTATTGGTGCAGAGAATAGTCTGTCCATGTGCCAGGACAGAAGTTGGTGGCATAAGGGTCAGGACTATCAGCTGAGAGGCGCACCCAGGCTGGGACCTCTGCCTCCCAGCCCCAGGTTCACAGTGAGGTCAGGGTCTTGGCACAGTTTTGCAGGACTGAGCAGGTGGCCTCTCGCCTTCCTCCAAGAGGGGAAGTATCAATGGCAGGAGGCATGTAACTCCAGATGGCACATCCCCAGGGCACCAGTGAGATATCACAACATTCCAAGGCTGGAATTCCTCTTTCTTATCCCCTCTCCCCTTTCTGTCCAGTCTCCACTGCCCTTTCTCACCTGTCTAGTTCCTGGGTTGGGGACCACTAATGCCCTTAGACCCTAAACCCAGAGACATGTGCCCCAGCCCTCAGCAGCTGTGGTAGGGACTGCCAGGGAAAGACCTCTAAGTCCTCATGTGCCTGAAGCCCTCCCCAGAAGTCTTTTGTGCCTCATTCCCCACCTGTGCCTCAAGGACTGATTCAAACTGACTCAGGGGCACTTTCTTTCTTCCAGAAAGCCTGCCTCTAATGCCACTGCTGCCTTCCCCAGCCAAACCCCAAAGATCCAGAGCACTGTGTGACTGGAAGACACAGATGCTAACAATGGCAGGAGTGCCACAGAGACCCATCTCAGGAGGGATAGGGACACCAGTGACATACTCCTTGACTTCACTGGTGGTTATAAGGGAGTTTGTTTTAGGATTACTCATTATTTTGTGAAGTGTTGGTTTAGGCAACTTTTCTATTATATTATACATACACATCCACACACACACACAGTGAAGAGGCAAATCCCTAAGCCATTTTCTATCATGTAGTACCAAGTCATAACCACGCAACCCAGTGCAAAGTTTCCATTGCATTCACTATGAGTCACTAGGCTAGAATCTAAGTTTCTGCTACATTTTAGAGAGCCTGCCAATTATAAAAGTTAAATGAAGTTTCTTGAAGCACGTAGGTACTCATGAAATGTTCATTGAGTGAATGAATGAGCTCCAGAATACATGAATAACAAACATTTACAGACCCATATGTTTACATGGCATCATCCCACAGGTGATAGTCGTGGAAGTGCCTATTCCCCTTCTTAACTACAAGTCTCTGGAAGGCAGAATGCCACAACTCCTCCAGATCTGGCCCAGGGAAGGTGGTGCCCAGGGAGAGGTCACAGCCTGGACCATCTGTGGCCTGACTCTCACCAGAGCTACTTAGAGCCAGTGCCCAGTGACTTCAGGTGGAGGTGGATACCATTCTTGGAGCGCAGGATCAGCTGGGGCATCTTGATGGGCAGCCGTGAGGGGTCCAGAGAGTACTCAAAGCGGAGCAAGCAGAGAGCCGAGACCACCTTCATCTCATTCATGGCAAACTGCTGGCCGATGCAGTTCCTGTAGTGATCAGCACAAAGAGGCATCAGACATGGGGTACCCAGAGTGATGAAACCCAGGCTCTCATCGACCAGCAAAAATCAGTTACTGATGTTGGATGAATAACTGGCTGATAAATTGATTGGCCAAGCTTACGAAACAGACTTTGGGAGCATGGTGAGAGCCAGAACAAGTAGATTCACACTGGAGATTCTGGTAAAGGGGTTTACCTACTTTCAAGGGATGGGAATATATGACAGCAAGAGGGTCCCTGGAGCCTACCCTGCATTAGGACTACCACAAGTCCAGTATGGGTCCCACTTACACCCAATAGCCCACAATCATGCCTTCCAAGATGCCCTCCACCCTCTGCTCCCTAGTCCTGGGGATGCTGGCCCTCTCCCTACCTGGGCCCGGCAGAGAAGGGCATGAAGGCAAAAGGGTGGCGTCCAGATGCATTCTCAGGAGAAAAGCGCAGGGGGTCAAAGACCTAAGGGGACAGCCTTTTCTTAAATACCCACCAGGTCTCATAGAGGGTGACCTTCATGGCCTCTTACCCTGTCTGAGCTCTGGACCCAAGGAAGGGGTACCTCAGGGTCGGGCCACACTGCGCTGTTCCTATGAAGAGCATAGATGTGCAGAGAGATCAGGCTGCCTGTGGGCAGAGCAGAGGCCTGTGAGTAGGTGGTCCTGGCAGCCGGGCCCACCACCACCACATGAGGCCAGAATCCCCTTGGGTCCCTCTGAATGGAGCACTAGCCCCTGCCTTCAGTGATGGGGAGTTACTGAACTCATCAAAAGTACTTTTGATCATCATCATGCCAGTTCCTATAATCCCAGCCCCAGGCACAGCACCTGACACAGATATTTGTGGAATGGGAAAAGGGAGGAGTGAACTCATTCCCTCGTGAGATAGGATAGAAAGAGAGTATTCTGCTCTCAGTCAACTGACTCTCAGGAAGTTATTCATAACATGCTACTATCAATAGTAATAGCTATCTACCATTCATCAGGTGCTTACTATATGCCAAGTATAGGGTTAATGCACTTTCTGAAGCTGCCACATACAGTTGTGCAGGTTGCACACTGCACAGAATCATGATATTCTCTGATGTTGTTCAGGGCACAGTCTGCATGGTGGTACATGACAGCCATGACAAAATATTGTCTTTTTAATCCTGATGACAACCTTCTTACCACCATTTTACAGAAGAGGAAATGGAGACTTAGAGGCAGAGGAATTTATCAATACCTTATGCAGTCAGGATTTGGACCCTGTACACTCTGAACATAAGCCTGAGCTCTTCCTCAACAGGGCAAAGATGGGGCTAAAGGCACAGAGGGCATCAGAGGAGCATCCAGTTCCATCCCCAAATCTATTACAGAGGAGTATCCAGAGGACTCCAATTCTACCCCCAAATCTACCCCATCCCACCTGCAGGTAGAGATCGGCCATCCACAAAGGTGACAGGCTTGCTGAGCTGGCGATACACCTGGGGCACTGGTGGGTAGAGGCGGAAGCTCTCCTTGATGCACATAGTCAGATAAGTCATCTTGCTCAGATCATCCCTGCCAGCAACACAACCAGAACATTCTTGGAAAGGGGAGCAACGGGATCCTGGAAGAAGGCAGGCTCCAGCCCCAGCTTCCCCCTCTCACCACCATACACCCAGGAATCAGAGGGCACAAGGGTCCAAGTATCCAGAGATCTGGTTCCACTTCCCTCTTCCCCTTCTCATATTTACTGTTAGGAAGAAAGGCATGGGACCCTAGATATGTATGTGACAAGATAAGGTCACTCCTGTGTCTCTCAGGCCTTCATAGAAGCCTACAAGGGATGGTTTTTTAGGCTTTCCTTGGTGTCCTCCAGGGAGCTGGAATGAAAGTGGACAGGAGCTGAAACACGTTAGTTGAATGAACCAACCAATGTCCATGCATTGTTTAATGTACAAACAATGACAAGCTTAGGTAAAATGAGTGTGTGCAGGGGTGTCTTTTCCTCTTGGCCACCAGGAAGCTCAGACCCAAAAGTGAGGTCCAACTATCACTGCTATGTAATATTTTATTATAGAGCCCCAAGCTGCAGCTCCTTTTCCCCCTTGGCCCTGATTTTTCATTTGTGTTTTACTGTTTGATTAAATAAATGTCCTCTAGGTTGATTCATGTTCTAGATGGAATGAAGTGAAGATAAAAATAAAAATATATTTTTATTTTTTGTATTTTTTTTTTGAGACAGAGTTTTACTTTGTCAGCCTCAGTAGAGTGCTGTGATGTCATAGGTCACAGCAACCTCAAACTCTTGCACTCAAGCAATTCTCTTGCCTCAGCCTCCCAAGTAGCTGGGACTGGTAGGTGTCACCATAATGCCCAGCTATGTTTAGAGATGGGGCCTCCCTGTTGCTCAGGTTGGTCTCAAACCTGTGAGCTCAGGCAATTCACTCACCTCGGCCTTCCAGAGTACTAGGATTACAGGCATGAGCCACTGCACCCGGCCCTAAAATAAAACTTTTAACTCCTTGCCTCACATGGTGTTCCCACTATTACCCAACCTAGAATGCCCAGCCCCCTCTTTCTCTCTCTGCCTGAATTTTAACCTTCCTTAGAAAGTCAATTCAAGCCCCATCCCTCCCGCTCCCTTATTTTCTCTGGCTTTTGGGGCATGTGAGTTTGTCTCTAAAAACTCCCCATTGGCAGCAACTGTGTTCCTCTTCCTCTTCACACCTGCACTCCTGATAGCATCTGGCATGTGGCTGGATACCCAGGGTGCGGGCGTTGCAGGGAAGGTTCCAACTAAAAATGGCTAATGAGGATTTCATCCTCCATGTCTCAGCCCTAGAATTATAGGTAGTCTCCCTCAACTGACTCTAATGTTCTTCCACCAACTGAACATTTTCTGCACCATACCATGCACCTAGCCTTGTGCAGGGTTGCTCAAGAGTCAAAGAGAAAGACTAGGTGTCTGACTCAGCAAAGCCCTGAGCAGGCAGGAGGCATCAGGGAGAGGGGTGTTCAGGCAGAGGTGGAGAGGAGCCTTAGAGAGATTTCCAGAGACCATGCTGAAAACAGAGAGCAGAGTCAAAAGTTTTTGTGTTCTTGAGCCAAGAAACAGGGAAGAACAATTAACAGTGTTAAAGTGATAGAGTTTAGGAGCAGTCTCTTCTCCTTTACCAGCGGGAGGAATCTGGAAGCTGAGTACTGCCATCCAAAGACAGGTGGCAAGGGACCGGCTCCTCTGGCTGTCCCAGCTCTGTTCGTGCCCCATTTCTACCTCTCTTTCCCAGCCTTCCTTGCTCTAGGCAGGAACCCAGAAAAGTAGTCAGATTCTGCCATTGGAGAAAATCAACACATTGAAAATCAGCCTTGTGTTGACAACGTTTTCTATGGGACACATCTGAACAGGTTCCATTGTGAAATGGGCTCAGGGTTATGTCTGTGCTCAACCACCCTCTCTCCCCCCACCAAAAAGAAGCTACAGCAGGGGAAGGAGCAAGACAGCTGCTGTCACTCTCACCTGGTTTCTAGGATGGCCCAGGACAAGATAGGCATAGCCTTCCTGAGGGCTCAGCAGTAAAGACTGGACTCACACTGAGCCTCACTCACCACTGGAAGGAGTCCCGGTCTCCTAGGATCTCGCGGATCTCCTCCCGGCAAAGATGCTGGTGCTCTGGATATTGTGCCATGCAGTAGAGAAACCAGGAGATGCCACTGGTGGTGGTGTCATGGCCTGCAAACATGAATGTGTCCACTTCTGCCCGGAGGTCTGTGTCTGACAGCTTGATCCCATCTCCATCCTGGGTTAGGGAAGGCATAACAGGAGCGCTCAAGGTATTTGGGGTACCAAGAAAATTGCAATAATAGTTCAGTGAAGTTCACTCAAATGAAGCTCTGAGGGAGGAAGTGAGCACTCTTTTTCAGACTGGGGGTTAGGACTTTTCCCCGGATTCCAGTGGTTCTCATAAGCTTGGTCTGGATGCCTCCACTCCACAAAGCACTCCCTGATCCCTCCGGACAAGTGACTTGTAACTTTATCCAGCCCCAACTGTTAGCTGTGCTCACTTGCACACAGAATGCCACCTGGCAGAGGAAGACATCTTTGTCCACATCCGCTTCCTGTCTCCTTAGCCAAACTGTAAGCTCTTGGAGGCCAGACCTTTCCCACCTCTGATGCCTGGCACAGGAAGTGAGCCGGTGTAGGAGCCCAGTGGGTTTCTGGGGTGAATAAGTAAAGGACCAAATGAGCAAATGAATGAATGAATGAAATCTAAGATTCCAAGATTCTGTGGTGCCAAGAACCTCAGTGATCTTAGAAGTCTAGAAATATCTTCAGGCTACTACCATATGGCCCAGGCTCTCAACCACACTTCTTCCAATGCCACAGCCCAGCCACATACACCTGTCACCTGCCTGCCTGGACTTTGGCTGATATGAGACAGGGAACAGATTGGATTGTCTGGGGAAAGAGGGGGAAATGCTTAACAAACCCCTCTGCTGTCCAGTGAGCCCTGTCCTTGGGCGTGGAATAGGCAACGGTGACTTACCTGAGCACCCAGGAGGATGTCCAGGAAGTCCAGGTGCTTCCGGTTCTGGATCTTCCTCTGCTCTTTCTCATTCTGCAGAGCTGCCTTCCGCTCCCTGATAACCTGGTCTGGGCCAGGAGCATAAGGTGTCACCGCATGGAACCATCCTCTGCCCAAAGGGCAACTAAGGTACCACAATAGGAGGGAGCATGGGGGGTCAGGAGGAGAAACCCAGGCTTCCTTGGGTGGGCCCCGTGGGGAAGGCCCACCTGTGTGCTCGTGGGCCACCTGGCAGGCCCGCAGGAAGCGGCGGCCGTGCGGGGTGAGCCAGTAGATGAAGTCATTATGGTACTGGAAGGATTCAAGGCGCTGCTGCATCAGCAGAGTGAGGTCACTGACTGCCAGGTAGTAGCTGCTGTCCCTGTGCAGTAGAGGGTCAGAGGGAGGGACAGTTCTGACGCTGGCCCAGGAGCTGAGTCCAGGGAAGCTCCAGGAATCCAGTGCCAACCACAGAGCTTCTGCCCTGCCTCTCCTTGCTCAGAAGTCTCCTCACTAAAGCCCAATGAGTCTCCCCGCCACAGGCAAAACCCGCCTCCCCCAGAGCTGGGGTGCCCTAGGGCAGGATCCTATCTCCTCTCAGACTTGGGCCCAGGACCCCTGATCACTCTCCCCTCTAAGCTGAAACTGACTTTGGGGAAAGAGTGCACAGAGCCCCTAGGGGACCCCTGACCTTTGGCCCAGGCCTTTGTCCCCTTTGCCAAAGGTGCACTTCATGAGCGTGTCCAGCGCCATGTGGCCCACATCACAGAAGATGTCAAAACTCTTCTCTTTACGAGCCTTTTCTTCCCACTTGTCCTGGGGTCCAGAGATAGAAGACAATGTGGGGGCAGCTGAGCTAGATATTCCACCTATCCTTCACGACCAATCCCGCCTCTGCACACTTCCACCCTCCCCAACCCTCCCTGCTCTCCATCCTGCTAGAATGTACAGATCACGTGAGTAGGAGCTTGGCAGCCTCTGAGTTTTGGGCTCAGAGGGCAGAGGCAAGAGTCCTCCACAGCACACAGATGCTTTCTCCCAGCCAGGGCAGCCTACGGGGGACAGGAGGGCCAAGAGGAGGGTTGCTCCCCAGCACAGCTTTGTGTGAATCAGGGTAGTTCTGAGGAAGAGTTTGCTGCAAGGGGAAAGACCAGCCCTGAGAATCTAGGCCTGACCTCTGCCATCTTTCTTACAGATGGGCTGTAACAACATTATTTTAGGTAGTGGTAGAAGGAAGAGAATCAGCCAGAGAGACTTTTTAGATGGGAAAGGGACTTTTGTGATACTTTCAGATATAGGCAGTCTTAAAAAGTGCAGCAGTAGGAGCCTTTTTAGGCCTCACAGAGCCCTTTGGTCTACTAAGACAGAGGGCTTGGTGTCCTGGTGGAGACAAGGACCAGGGCTGCCCAGACACTCACAGTAGCAGCACCTAGTCAGCCGTGGCACAAGGCAGGTGTCAGGAGAGCAGAGCTTTGGGCTGCTATTGCAGGCAGAACCGGGCCTCAGGGCCTCAGCAATTCTCCCTGCTGGGAATACCACCCGCCTCCCTGCAGGGCAAAATAAGGGTGGAAAGGGGCTGGCCAGGCGGCTCACAGCTTCCAAGAGCCTGGCAGAGGGGGCTCACCAGCATGGCGCTGGCCGACTCAGCAAACACAGCCACGTAGGGCTTCAGCACATCATAATGGAAGCCAGGTGTGAGTAGCTTGCGGTGCTGGAACCACTTGGGCCCCTCAAGAAGCAGCAGGCCTTTCCCTGGGGAAGGGACAAGAGAGGGAGGGCTGACCAGTCCAGGAAATACTTCCCTTCCCCTGGCAGCCTGGAACTGAGCATGTTCCACCCCCAACTCCTGCCCCAGAGCCTGGAACCCTCCATGGGTGGGCTGCTAATAAACACAGTATTGCCCCCACCCCTCAGGACACAGAGATGGCAGCAGCTCTTGGCTGAATTAGCACCTTCCTTAGGACAGGATGACTCAGTTTCTGCCTCTCAGCTACCCCCACAAAGTCTGGACTCCAGGAGTTCATGTCAGATGACATTGAGTCAAATAGCAGTCAAAGGCGATACATCTCTCTGGGGACAGCTGTGCAGGAGAGAAGGCTGCTGGGCCTCCACTCTCAGCTGCTGAGACTGTGGCCGGCAGCTTCAGGACCTGGGAAACAATCTGCCACGTTTTCACTTCATGGCCTCTAGAGGGACCCTACCTTCCTGCCCCGCAACACATACCCAGTGATGGGAAAGCATTTCTATCTTCAAAACTGCTCTTGTTTCCTATGCCTTTTCCATCTGTCTTTTCATTGTACTCTTCTTTTGATGACTGAAGAGAGAGTTAGAATCACAAGAGGACTTCCCTATGGTACTGGGTAGGTAAACAGGCTTGGGAATGTTTGCTTCCTCTTAGCCCTACCCCTTCTCAGATCCCAGGATCATAAGTAAAGGAAGGCTATGGAGATTCATAGGGCCTTGGCTCCAGAATACTCATTGGCTCCCACCTAGCCTCATCATCAAACTGTCTCCTCATCCTGGAAACCAAAGACAGTGGTCCTTTCTATCTAGCTTCATCTCCCAACCAGGCTCTGCTTTGCAGCCACCCAGACAGCTTCACAGCTACTAGTGACCAGCTGTGGTTCTGCCATGCACCTTTCCTCTGGCCCTTTCCCTGGACAGCACCCCCTATAAAAATCTCTTGTAGGATGAACTCTAGTGCCATCTTCCTCTAGGACATCGTTCTTACACTCACATATCCCCCAGAGCCCTTGCCCTGCCTGTCTAGGGAAGAAGACAGGCCCCTATCCTGAACAGCCATGGGGTTGCCCGTTCCTCCTCTGTCTGCCTACTGAGCATCCAGGTTTAAAATGAGCACCTGGGGGCTAGGAAACCTGGGATTACTGGCTGAGTGGGGCCGGGCAGGACCCTGATCACCCAGCACCCAGGTCTGCAGACAGGTGCTCACTCACCAATCCACTGGAGGAAGAAGTCATACACATCCGAGGCCTTAGGGTCTGCAGGAGAAGGAGACGGATCAGGTCAGAGACAGGGGGTTCCCAGAGGGGGCTTAATGATCCGTAGGGAGAAGATCGCAGCTGCACAGACTTAGGACTCAGGCCCAGGCCTCCTCCCCATATCACACCCTGAACCCTCTGCTTCCCCAAGAGCACCTCACCTCCACGGCTGTACACAGCTTTGGCATATTCTGGCTCATAGATGTTCAGGAAGCCAATGAACTGTCCCAACCAGAGTGGGTGGGCATAGGGGAACTGGTGGGCCCAGGACACCACTTTGTCCAGGCTCCCTGTCTGCTGGATCTGAAATGATGACAGAAGGCCAGGGCCACTCAGGAACCCAGGGCACCTGCCAGACCCCAAGTACGTTGGAGGGGAAGGCAGAAGGCTGCCCAGGCAGGTCCTGGGAGCACCCCTTTCCCCTCTGTACCCCCTCTCCTAAGCGTCTCTGGGCTCAGAGCCCCCTCTAGCCCCACAGCCATGTCAAGGCTGCTCTAAGTCCCAGACATGCTCTTCTCACACTTAGGTTAGCTCAACAATCCCAAACTCTCCAACCTGCTTGCGTCTGGCACCTGCCACCCACTCTCTGTCTTCACTGCAAGCAGAAAGCACTTTCCTCTCAACATTAAAGCATTATCATTATAAAGATAATGCCTGTTTGTTGTGCAATAGAGAAATCACCTCAATTCCACACGGGCTGTGTCATTCCACACATTTTTATTGAGGACTTACACGTGCAGGGCTCTGTTCTAGACATCTCAGGGGAAGGGACGTATGTGTCCTGCCCTTTCATTCTATGGGGAAGACAGATACTAGACAAGCAGACAATTAAATGCAACAATCACAGATGGTAGTGAGAGCTGAGAGGGAAATAAATACAGTGCTATGAGAGACACTGACAGGGAGAACTGCTTAGATAGGGTGATCTGGGAAGGCTTCCTGTGGGAAATGACATTTAAGATCTGGCCACATGAAGCAGTAAAGGAGGAGCATTCCAGGTGGAGGGAACAGTAAAAGCAAAGGCTCTGGAACGGGAGAAATCATGGTGTCTTCCGGAGCCGGCTGCCCCGAGGTGGGACAGTCACCTGAGATGAGCTTGGAGAGATTATATGAAGGGCGGTGCGTGCTCTTCGGGGGGCTTATCTAGCCACATCTTCTTACCCAGAGGTGTTTTACGTAAGTGAAATTATGCTTACTATAAATACTTTTGCAAAACCAGCCCTTTTCATTTATCGTATCTGGTCCTCCTTTCCAAGCTAGTGCATTTAGCTGTCATTCAATGTTTTTAACTGCTGTGTAGTATTAATCCATTTCTCCCCACTTGGAGGGAGTGTCTCGAAAATACACTTAACATCTGTTAACACCTGCCATAGGCCTCAGAATAGTGTCTGAGCTCTGGAGTTTGTGAGGAAATATACTACTAACAGCTAATCTTTATTAAGTACATGCTGTGTGCCAGCCTTGTTCTAAGCGCCTTACATCTGGGCCTGATAGAATCCTCAGGACAGTTCTGTAAGTCCCACTTTAGGGAAGAGCTGCCTAAGGCATAGAGAGACTGGGTTGCTTGCCAGGGACCACGGAGCTTGGAAATGGAGCTGAGATGTGAACCAAGAAAAGCTGACCCCATGGCCCACAACTTTGAAGCCTAACAGACCTAGGTTTGAATCTTGATCGCCCCTTCCCCTATTTTCCAGCTGTGTGAACTTGGGCACTTAAGTTCCTTAACTCTAAATCTTATTCTTCTCATCTGTAAAGTGGGCATAATAATGCCTATCTTGTAGGGTTGCTTTGACATTAATGAAATCACTCAGGTCATATGTGTGTGTATGTGTGTGTGGGGGGGTGCGCACCCATTAGCTGTGCCCTTAACTGAGATAATGTGTGAAGGACCTAGCACTGGATCCTGGCCAAGGTAAGCTCTCAGGCAAGCAGTTCCCTCCCCTTCAAGCCCACCTTTGCCTAATTCACCTTCTTCCGTGTCTCCTCACTGCACCTCCTGCTACATTCCACTCCCAAATGTCTCCCAGTGTCACTAGAGAACATGCTCCGATCATACCCCAGGATACTCCCACCCATGAGTAAGGGGTGGCCAAACATTTTCCCCATCATATGGGAACCTGACCTTGGGTTATATTCTCCAACCCTGTTCTCCTGGAAACCTGATAACTATAGGATGTCAACTGTGTTGCTAGGCAACATGGCTGCCACAAACATGACCCCTGGTTGGTAACTGACAAAAAGACTGGGAAGAGCTACAAATGAACAATAAACACCTGACGGGAACACTATGCTTTGCGTTTCTTGAGTGTGGTTACTCTTGTAATGTGCATGGCCCTTGCAGGAGTCCATTAGTGGACGCGGAGATTCTGTGGGCCACGAAGATTCCAAGATGGGGTAGAGTCACACCCTGCCATGTGGATCTCATCTTCCTGCACCTGGCCCTCCACTGAGGAGAAGACAGGTCACTGATGGCTGTGTGGATGTCACAGGGAATGCCTGGCACTGCCTGGCTGACAAGCTGTGGTTCCTGCCCACACCCTCAGAGCAGATGGACGCTCACTGTGCCTGTGCTGTCTTGTGAGTCCAAATGTTTAGAACTAAGACAGCCTCCTGCGGTCTGCAGCACGTCCACGCCTTTGCTTACACCATGCCTTCCTCCTCGCACATATTCTGCTCAAGAACACCTGTAGGGATCCTGTCTGCTCCTCCACATCCAGTTTGAAAGCCCTTCTCCAGAAACATCTCTAATCCCTCAGTGACTGAAATCTTTGCCTCCTCAGGGCTTCTCTAGCACTGTTAGTGCCTTCTCCACATTTCACTCTGTATTAAAACATACCTGGGATTTTTTAAAATTAATTATATTGGTATTGATGACATTCATTGAGAATTTAACATGTATCAGACACCGAGATAAACATGCTATCCCCACACTTGCCATTTAACCCTCCAAAAATTCTATAAAATAAGCGGTCATTGGGCGGCACCTGTGGCTCAACGGGTAGGGCGCCCGTCCCATATGCCGGAGGTGGCGGGTTCAAGCCCAGCCCCGGCCAAAAAAAAAAAAAAAAAAAATAAGCGGTCATAATTCTTCACAGATGAAGAAATTGAAGCCCACAGCACTGGGATTGGACTCACAACTAGGACCCTGACCCCACCTCTAGGCTGCAAGTTTCCTGGGTGCCCAGACCACATCCTGCAGAGCTCAGCATGGGCCCTTGGGAACACACTGCGTATTCAATGAAGTATGAATTGAATGAATGACGTTTAAAAATGAGCTGAAGGGCTCACGCCTATAACCCTAGCACTCTGGGAGGCCAAGGCAGGTGGATTGCCCTGAGCTCACAGGTTCAAGACCAGCAAAAGCGAGACTCCATCTCTAAAAATAGCCAGGCATTGTGGCGGGTGCCTGTAGTCCCAGCTACTTGGGAGGCTGAGCCAAGAGAATCACTTGTTCTCAAGAGTTTGAGGTTGCTGTGAGCTGTGACACCACAACACTCTACCGAGAGCAACAAAGTGAGACTCTGTCTCAACAAATAAATAAATTAATTAAATAAATAAAATAAAAAATAAAAATGAGCTGAAGAAAGGAAGACCAGAAAGTAGGAGAGAAAACATATACAGTATCTGACTAATCTAAAAAGTGGCCACAGATGGTCAGTCATGAGAAACCAGCCAAAAGTGTTACTCAATTTTGGGAAGATGTAGAAGAGCCGCTGCCAGCACCTTCTGCCTGGTAAATAGCATTGCAGATTTCTATTTGTTCTTCCCAGCTGGCCCAGGCATGCCTGCTTCGGCTAATATTCAAATTCACTACTCGGCTCCACATTCTACTTTTCAACATAGAAAACAGAAGGGATGTAATGAGGGTCTACTATGTGCAGGTATACCTGAGTGAATTCAGAGGCTGTTCCATGTTCCTAGGGTAGAACGGATAATTATTCCTGTTCTACAGATGAGAAAACTGAGGCTAGTTTATGTGAACTGATGTGCACAGTGCTTGTAGTGCTCTAACTCACACTCTCTTCTGCACATTGAACTGTCAGGCCTGCTGTGTTCAGTTGCATAAATTGTGTGCTGCAGCCTAGAGAAGACCATTCATGTTGAGGTCTGTGCATGTGCTGGCCCTGCTTACCCTCCCCCCACCCCCCATGATCCCTACCTATTCAAGTAACCCGTGTTGTCATCCAGGGAGCAGCCCTAAAGAAGGGCACAAACATCCCCCTGAAGTACCCCCCAGAAGCCTGGCCTGACTGAAGCCACTATTCCCAAGGACCCATGGGATCAGGCCTACTTTGGTTTCCAGGGACCCATCTGTGCCTAGTCTGGGGTTCCTTCCTCCGAGGCCCTCTGTGGAGTTGGGTATGATCCTCCCATAGATCCCTTCCTTCCCTGCCTCTGAATCCTGAGTTCAACTCAAGGCACAGTTTTCACAACCCTTAAGCGCACAATGTCACAAAAGGCACAAAGTTATAAAAATTTCCTCTACCCACTCCGGGTTAGAGGGAATCTTCTGGTGTCCCTGCTTCCTTCCTGGGTGATATGCTGGTAGTGTTCCTTTCTCCCTCTGTCTCTCTTATTTTCCCATTTGCCTTCCTGGGTTTTCCTTGCTGGTTTTCTGATTACCAGGTCATTCCTCTTTTCTCCATCCCTCCCAGGTCAGGAAGGAGGACAGGTGGACAGGGCAGGGAAAGGCTTAAGCCACCAGAAATTCAGACTCAACAGGATCTCAGGTTTGGAAGGAGCCCTTGTTCATCTGAGCCCCACTCCTGTCCTTATTAGCCTCTCCTTATTACCCCCAACATGAGGGGACCCTGACCTCATGTTGACCTTGACCCAGCCAGCTTGCCACTGCCTCCCTGTACCTAGCTTGATTGTCCCAGGAACCTAGTGAGCTCTAGGATGGCCCCTGGTCCCACCACTGCAGCTGCAGTCACTCAAGAAAGCTGGGGCATCCCCGCTCTGGAGTTGTGTAATTTGGCCAGCTCCTCTGGGTTACACAACTCGATGCCTCAGACTAATCCTCAGATGCCCCAAGTTGGGACATCTACAGGGCTGGGAGGTCTGGGCTAGCTTGTTTTTCTCCAGAAGAAGGAAGAAAGCAGGGAAATAGAAGGGCATGGAGATAATTCCCTGGCTCCAGGTTGGCAGCTCTTCCCACTATCCTCACATTTTCACTCTTTGTTGACCTCACCAGAAATAAACCATAGGAGGAAATGGGGAGAGCAGGCCCCAGTCACTACTCTCATCTCTGTTCCCCAAGAATCTGAGTAAGCTTTGCTCCAAAGAGCAGATGAGAAAGGGACTTCAACATCAAATAGTTGCACCATAACCTCTCTTTATAGGTGGGAACAGTGCATCCCAAAGACCAAAGGGAAGGGTCTCATGTAAGTTAGGGCAGGCTGGGGATCCTGGCAGCTGCTCTGTCTGTTGTCCTTCCTGTTACTCAGCCTGCTCAAGCCACCAGCTGGTTGACCTGAAGCTCAGCTGACCAGTGCCCAAGAAACAAGCTACCCACTTGGCCAGTTTGCAGTAGCTGCAGCTCCCAGGGGCTATTTAAGAACAAAACATCTGCTCACAAAATGGGGATGGGAGTTTAGAAAAAAAAATATCTAGAGAGGGAAAGAACAGGATTTCCTCTTCCCTGGTATGCTGGGGTTCCTTTGAGGCAGGTCCTGTCAATCTCAGAATCCCGGATCCAGGCTGCCTGGCCCAGCGCTTCACTTTGTGATAATCCCTGCCCCAGAGCTCAAATGGCTCTAATGACAGAAAACTTACTGCTTTTTGAAAGACTTCTTAGTCACCAAACTGAAGCCACTACCTGTAGCCTTCCCCATGGGTCCCTATTCTGCTCTTTGGGGCCACATAGGCTCCCACTGCCCAGGGAAGTCCTCAGGGTTTGGGAGTTGGGGGCTAGACCCCCCCTGGTGGCCCTCCTTCAGGATGCAGCCTTTGGGTGCCCTTGTCTCAATCATCTCCCCATGTGGGCACCACCCCTCCCCCCCCCCACACACACACACAAGATTGTCAGGGCTCTGTGTATACATGACTCAAGCCACAAGTTTTTAGATAAAGTTCAAGAGTCAGGAGCACCTGCCAATGAGAACCAACTAAAAGTGAGAATGACAGGTCTCTAAACAAACATAAAAGTCAGCAGGAAAAGGGGGCTCAATTTACACAAACTCCTTGAGGATTCAACTACAGGGTTGAGCAGAGAGACATGGTGAGCCTTGACAGAGGGGTCTGATGTGCCAAGGAGCAGAGAAGTGACTTCCCCCCATGCTCTATCCTCTGTCCCTCCTTTCAGAGACAAATGTATGATTACACATGTGCATGTGAACATGTGTGAACACACCAAATACAGAAAGAGCCTCTGGCTCACCAGAAGGAGCCAAGGGACTTTGGGTGAGATCAGGATGGCCACTGTATATTGGGTAGGAAGTGATAATGGGTCTGACCCAAAGTCATTTAACTAGCATCATGTCCCTCACTTCAGATTCCAACACCTGTGCTCTGCCCCCAACATCTCTCCCATTTTTAGCATCAAAAGATGAACTCCATCCCAGAATGACCTAATGGGAGTCAGAATGTAGGAAAACATCCAAACCCCTAAGAAGATAGGAAGGGCAGGGGCCCAAGAGATACACAAGAGTCCAGGAGATGCAGTTATTAGTCCTCAGCCTGTTTGGGTGGTGTCTTGCCCAGAATTGGGTCCCCCAGTGATTCATTCACACATTCGACACATGGGCATTGAGTGCCCACTGTATGCTAGGCTTTCAATGGTGCTTTCAGTGGTAAGCAAGACAAAGTAGACCCTTCAGATAGTTGTTTAGGAGCAAAGAAGCCAGAGCTCAGATGTGTTCTAGGCCTTTTGCACACTGTCAAAGTGGGAGTGGAGGCAGCCAGGGGAAAAGGCAGCCAGCTCTGACATGGAGGTGAAGGCACAAGGTTCCCACCCTAAAAAAGTCCATGGCCCAGGGAAAACCCAACTTTTACCTAGGCGGATAGAAGTGGAGAGGGCATGAGAGGAATGGGATGAAGTTCTCCCTAAATCCCTCATCTACCCCATTAGACCTCAACCTTCCCATGACCCTCCTTCCGTACTGAGCAAAGCCCCTTCCAGACCCTCTTGGTCCCTGCCACTTTTCTCCATCACTCTCTACTCTCCAACATTTAGTTCTGGTTCATTTGGTTTTGCCTACCCTGTGCCAGGCTTTGTGGTGGACTCTGAGGAGACAAGGATGAAGCAGACCAGATCTCCAGGAGCCACAAGGAAGATGCACAAGTAGACAGATGGTAATAACCCAATGGGACTCAAGTGCTGAAAGTTCAAGAATGGCGCTGAGGCAGATGCCGATTAGAGCAGTGTCTGTGGTGTCTGTTTTCCCTCCAGACAGTAAATTTCTTGAGATCCTGTGACTGGGTCGGATTCATCTCCCTAACCCACCCTTTTTTTCCTGGATATATTCAGGATATATGAGAGTTACCCAGAGGTTCCTCTGTAGGGACAAGAATAAACTTAGTGGTCAAGCTCATTTCTAGTGTCAATCAAGGAAGACAGGCAACACCCCAGGCTGAGAACCAAGAAGGTAGATTCTGCAGGTAGGAGAAGGAACTAAGCCTCTCTTTGAGCCTTAATCTCTGGCACCCCAAACCTGGGATCCCCAACCTGACTGCAAATCAAAACACTTGGAGAGGTTTTTATTTTATTTTATTTTATTTTATTTTATTTTATTTTTTTAGTGACAGTCTCACTTATTGCCCTCGGTACAGTGCTGTGGCATCACAGCTCACAGCAACCTCCAACTCCTGGGCTTAGGTGATTCTCTTGCCTCAGCCTCCTGAGTAGCTGGGACTACAGGCATCCACTAGAACGCCTGGCTATTTTTTTGTTGCAGTTTGGCCAGGGCCAAGTTTCAACCCGCCACACTCAGTATATGGGGCTGGCGCCCTACTCACTGAGCCACAAGCACTGCCCAAGTGGTTTTCATTTGTTTTTCTTTCTTTCTTTTTTTGAGACAGAGCCTCAAGCTATCACCCTGGGTAGAGTACTGTGGCATCACAGCTCACAGCAACCTCAAGCTCCTGGGCTTAAGTGATTCTCTTGCCTCAGCCTCCCAAGTAGCTGGGACTACAGGCGCCTACCACAATGCCTGGCTATTTTTTTTTTTTAGTTGTAGTTGTCATTGTTTGGCAGGCCTGGGCCAGATTCGAACCCACCAGCTGTGGTGTATGTGGCTAGTGCCTTAGCCACTTGAGCTACAGGTACTACCCATCCCTTGCAGAGGTTTTTAAAGTTACACTCAAAGTTCCAATCCAACAAATTAGAATCTCCAGGGGCTGGAAGCCCAGGAATCTGCTTTTCCCAGTTGATTACAATTCCCTGCCCAGGGAAACAAACGGTGCTCCTGACAGTGGATGTCGAGGTGGTCCCTACCACTGTAAGATAACAGGAAGGTGAACTGAGAGCCACCTACAGATATGCAAGGCTCCAGGACTTGGAGTCTACAAGACCTCCTATGAGACAGAACTCATCTCTACCCTTGGAAATGAAAATCTTTACACTGTGGCTTATTGTACCCTCAATGAATCCCCAACAATAAAAAAAAAAAAAAAAAGAAAATCTTTACACTGCACAAAGAGGACCCTGATTAAGCTCTAAACATGATTGCCTCATTCTATTGGAATATCCAGAGGCTTTAATTTTTCCCCTGTGCTGTTGCTGAGTCTTTAGCAGAGCCTCGTCTGAATTTTGGGCCTCAGAATTATGAGATGGAGTCTGTGGCCTTCTTAGGCCCCAACTTTGAAGTGCCCCCTCTCCCCCCACTTTCTGAAGCCAGCTTGAAAGACAGGACTGAAGAAGAATCCCAGGGACAAAATTGAGTTGGAACCATGGCTCCCAGCATGTTATCCCCCGCTCAAGTTGAGGTGTCCTCCCACAGCCCCCCATGGCCCCTGGGGGACTAGGCCTGATTCTCTGAAGAAAGGGAGGCTATTTCTTTCTTCTCCCCACTCCCCCACATACCTCGAGGGCATGCCCGAACAGCCAGTGGGTGGGGGGCCCTGGGAAGTTGTCCATAGCCCTGGCCAACCTCTGTCTCCGCAGCAGCAGGCTGATGAGCTTGAGGAAGCTTAAGACCAAGATCAGTCCAGAAGCCCACAGACCCAGGCGGGTGAGGAAGCTAGACACCATGGCTAGAGTTGCAATCACTCAGGCTCTGACCTGCCTCCAGCTGCTCCTGGGTGCCTTTAAACTATGGATCCAGGCACCCTGCCAGCTCCAGTCCCAAGCCACACCCCAAAGCCAGGAACAGCCCAGGCTGAACTGAGTGGCATGAGACCGCAATCCCCAAAGTCACAGACAGCAGAAAAGAAAGACCACCTGCCTTCTCCCAAAACTCAGCTGAAAGGAAACCTAGTGTGAGGCTTCAAAGAAAGCAGACAATGGGCATCCCACCTTGGTTCCTCTGAGGAGCAAACAGATGGCAATTCTTGGTGTAATCATTAGCGTAGTGACAGCTGTCTTCTTATACAAGCAGCCTGGCCATGTGATAAAGGGAGTGTCTGGAAAAAAAGAGCCTGAACAAACCCCCATCTGATGGAGAAGCAGGGGCTGCTGGCAAAGACCATGTAAGATTTGCCTAGGAAGTAAATAGGGATATCTTAGAATTTGTTGAGTGGGGAGAGTGGACGTTGGGTGAATGACTCTCCAGTGTCCATTCCTTGCTTCCCACTTCCACCCAGTATCGTGAATTTTCTCATTTTGGAGTGCATTAGCATTGATCGCACCCCCAACTGCAGTATGGGTCCGTATTTACTGAAGGTAGTCTAGATTCGTATTGCTCACAGCAACTAATTGGTTCAAGGATAGGCATGTGACCACAGTCAGCCAATCAAGGCTAATGAAACTCAATTTCCAGTAACTCAAGCTATCTGGAGACAGACTCTTTTCAATATTGGATTTGTCCCTGGAAGCATGTAATCTCAAGCGCCAATAGTGTGGGTAGAAGCGAATAAGAATGTACTCAATATGAAAGGAATGGAACTGAAAAATATAAAGACAGAAACTGAATGCCAGTCACATAATTTGAATTCCTGGATCAAGCTTCACCTGAAGCTTGAATTAGCTTTGGTTTCTTTTAATTACATAAGCCAACATGTAATTAAATCTTTATTATTTAAATTTAATTTGGGTTGGATTTTCTCTTGTTTGAAACCATGATATATTCCATATGATATACTAGGGAATGCCCAGGAAAAAATGGGAAAGGCTTGGCTAAATTGGGCTGAAACATACTTAGGGGGTAAGCCTGGGACAAACGGAATGGAATTAACTTGGAAAGGAACAAGTGTGATTAACCTGGTATATTTGGAGCAGTAGGCATATCCTGGGAAGTAGTGAAGAGTTCATAAAGGAGCTCTAAGTGGGATTAGCCTGGGCAAAGCTCCCATAAGATGGGAGCAAGCATGATTTTGGTATGGTGAAAGTGAGCAGCATAGTTTGGAGGAGAAGCAGATATCTGAGATATCATGAAGCAGGAAATACAAAGGAGAGGAACATGTCAAGAAAATGAAGTGTCAAGAGCAGGGTTAACATGGAGCTTTAAACAGAAAGGTAAGGAGACTGAATGTTGTCTTCTAGGCTGCAGGGAGCCACTGAAGGAGTCTTCAGAAACAAGAGTGATCAGGGATGGCTTCCAAGAACATCACTCCCTTTGTGTGTGTGCAGTGACTGGGTTAGTGAAGATGGGACTTGCAGAAGACCTGGAAAGGAGAAGTTATCATTGCACTTATCCTTGTGAGAGATGACAAACCTGGACAGGGAGGTAGCAGAGGGCACGACTCTGGGCTGGTGGTGTGAAAGAGGGCCTGGACTCAGACTGGGTTTTCAGGCAGAGAGATGAAGTCAAAGGGAGGACAATGTTGCTTGAGGCCTCAGAGGTCCTAAATGCCTTCTCCTGCTGGAACCATGGCCCATAATTCATGGTCTATTTGTGACACACCCCACTTTCCACTTCTTGGCTGAAATCTGGCACCCATCCATACGTATAGGGCTAAAGGCAGGTCATGGCTAGCACAGTGGCCCACAGCTATAATCATAGCACTCTAGGAGGCCAAGGTGGGAGGATTGCTTGAGGTCAGTAGTTTGAGACCAGCCTGAGTGAGAGCAAGACCCCATCTCTACTAAAAATAGAAAAATTAGCCAGGTGTGATGGCACATGCCTGCAGTCCCAAACACTTGGGAGGCTAAGGCAAGAGGATCACTTAAGCCCAGAAGTTTGAGGTTGTAGTAAGCTATGATCACACCACTGCACTCTAGCCTGGGTGAGAGAGCAAAGACTCTGTCTCCAAAAAAAAAAGAGAGAAAGAAAAAGAAAAGAAAAGAATAGAAAAAGAGCAGGCTGTCAGGGTTCCTTGGGGACCCCAACCTGGGTTGAGGGCTAACAAGGGAGACAATGCTGGGGAAATAATAAGACTTTACACCAATTTAATATATAAAATCTAGGTAGCCTGTAGAGTTGTACATTGAATCACACATCAAGTGGCAGATCGAGGCAATGCAGCAACCCTCTGACTCCTCAGAAACCTTTTTATTGATCTCT
The DNA here is from genome assembly GCF_027406575.1 of Nycticebus coucang. Lineage (NCBI taxonomy): Eukaryota > Metazoa > Chordata > Mammalia > Primates > Lorisidae > Nycticebus > Nycticebus coucang. The sequence continues at coordinate 43,260,980 of NC_069801.1, read as the reverse complement.
AACACAAAGGTACATGCAAAATGCAAAAGTGCCAAAATGGGATTAAAAGACTCCCAAGCTCCCAGGAAGATTGAGTAAAAAGGCAATAGCTGGGTAATTGGGAACATAGGGTAGTGAGTTGTCAACAACTGTGATAATGCATTTAGAAAGGGGGAGGGGAAAACAAGTTTCATCTCCACAGGGCAGACAAACCAGCTATCCTAATCCAACTGCCAATCAAGAGTTCAAAGGACTCAGCCCCACCCACCTGCTGATTTTCTGAGCAGGGATGTTTTTGATGACTTCACCCTGTGCTCTTTACCCTTTACCTTTACCCTTTACATGATGGCATGTACCATCACACCTGGCTAAGATGAAAGATGCTCCTTTAATCTTCAGTGGTCTTGATAAGGAGCACCCAGGGATGGGCCATCTACATGCTTTACCCTGGACTGAGGCACCCCATAGAGAGATCAGCCTGTCTGCCTCCCACAGCAGGCTACCATAGGTCTTCATCTGTTAGCCACCCACCCCAGCCACCATGGCAGTATGATTCTCAGAAGCCAAAATGTGCCTCCCTGCACACCCTACCCAAGGGCCACATAAAATAAAACTTCAACTTAAAAAAAAAAAGTCTTGTAGCGATATCCCCCCTTTGCAGTAGTGTCCTGGAACGAGCTGGCACTGGCTCTCCAGAGCAGATTGTATGCTTCACTTCCCAACTCTAGGTTCAGTGATATCACATTAGTAACCTGAAATTAACCATCATGGGAGTATTTACACCACAGAAATTGGCAAATGCTACAACACACACTTTTTCCCCTAGGGAGGTGGTTGTTAAATGTTTTCCAACACACTACTGCCCCAAACCCTAAGCTGCATAGTTTTCAGCCCTCCTTGACTTGCCAAGAAACCACCACTATGTAGGACCAGAATGGAAGGCTGCTTTTCAGGTTCCTCAGGGAAAAAAATCTTTAAGTCTTTAATAACAATAAAGAGATGGTGTTAGGGAGATAGAGACAACAAGATTGCCTTTATCCAGTCTTCCCCATGCACCTTTATTCAATCCTTCCCATCTCTCCAAGATGCTGTCCTCCATACCCTTCCACTTCAGAAACACCGATCAGATCCAGTCTGCTAAATCTGGTACCTCAGTCTACAACTTCTCTTGGATGTGTTCACCTTCAACCTTGCAGTAGTTATTTCATTCAGGGCTTGTCTTAACCTCAATTCCTCCCATTCTGCTATAAGCTGGTGACTAAGCTTGTCTTTTCCCTCACTTTTCATGAGACAGACAAGATATAAGCACTTGGTGAGCCCATGACCAGCTGCATGAATGAAAGAATGGACCATCCTTGAGGGTTTTGCAGACACCATGTTTTGGGAGAGTCGAGAGAACATTGCAAATGTGCACCCACCACACTGCACTGTTCTCACCCATGGCTCCATAAACCATCAAGGGACATTCTAGTTCCTTTCTGCTTCCCTAGCAGCCTCACACAATAGACACTTAATAAATAATTGTTTGGTAAGCAAATGTTGAAGAGATCTGTTATTATAGTTGAAGATAAGAGGAGATGGTGAGTAAATGTTTACTGACCTGTGCAAATGCTGTATTGATGTTACATCTTATGACTGGGTCTCAGTAGCCATTGCTTGGTGGGGAGCTCAAAGCTTACCACTGTCTTCAAAGGGGCCCCTACCTCAATTCTCCAAAAATGCCAGGCAAACTGAGTGTGAATTCCTGAGAGGAAAAGGAGCCAGATAATATTCAGAGAAGAAAAAATGTGTCTAGAACAATATCCTCCACCTTGGCTGCACGTTGGAATCAATCACCTAACACCCTTGAGACACCCCTGTCATCTGTGCTAGCTCAAGACCTATCTTCCTCCTCACACAGCCTTCTCCACAGGATTGTCACAGGGATCCTGTGATGGTGGCAATATTCTATGCGTGTTATAAAGTTGGTGAACTACATGAAGGGTAGTCATCATTACTACAATCAGCGCCCAGGTGAGTCGGGGGAAGAAGGCCGATAGCTCCTTGTCCCAGCTTGGGCTGAGTGCCCTGGTCCTGAAACTGTGAGGGGTAAAGGGTGGAGGGTGGAGATGTGGAGAGCAGGGGGCAGTGAATGGGTGGCAGTGGGCTGGACAGAAAGCAGTCACTCTATAGGCTCTGTCCTTAGTGGAGGCACTTCCAAAGTGCTCCAATCTACCCCAAGGATGGCTTTGCCATGAAGACATCTAATGTTGTAGCATGAGGGAGAGGACATGACTCAGAGTCCCTGCTCTCCCAGAGACCAGACCCCAGCCTCTCCCCAGGATGGTGGGGACTTTAAGTGCCATGTGAAACTGTGAGCTATGTCACACTCCAAAGGAGCTGAGTACGAGATGCAACCCTGAGAAGGATGGGTAATGGGAGAAGAAAGGGAGATAAGAGAACAAAACTCAACAAACAAAACTTGAATCTCAGCAAATGAACTAAGATAGGTCAGTGCTTGGGAAGACAAACATCAAAGAGGAGACATCCTTCGTCTGTGTACGGGAGAGGGACCACTTTTCTTCTATCACTCTTCACACTCATTCACTTATTCATTATCAATACACATTTGCTAAGCACCCACTAAATAAATGCTCCTATGGATTGAGGCACTTGAAATAAAATGATATACAAGACAAGGAGCTCACATTCTGACATGGTTCTGCCAAAAAACTAAAAAGAGAGAGATTCCTCCTCTATATTCCTAGGAACCCAGGTCCAAAGCTCAGGTATGCCCTTGCCTACTAGGTGACCCTGTTCCTGGGAAGATCACTTCTGTGTCAGCCCAGTATAGTAAAGATCTTTGAGTGGGCATCAGAAAATGTGGGCTTTGGTCTCAAGTCTGCCTCTGGCTTACTGGGTGACCTCTAATGAAAGCCTGCTGCTCTGGGTGCCTTCACTAGGCCCCTGTTAGTGAACCAGATAAAGTCTAGGAAGTGCTGTCCAATGTGCAAACCACACTGTGTCAGCTCTAGCAACTTTCACACGCCATCTCACAACCCCTCAGACTACTGCTTTGTTCCTACCATTGCTGTAGCAGATAGCCACACTTAGTTGTAGCCTGTCTGTGGAGAGCGGATTGTGAGGCAGCAAGACTTCCATAGCCCAGGAGGTGCTTTCAAGGAACAACCCCCAACTGCTTCTTCTGCCTTCCTAACAACAACAATAGCTCTTTTTCCTTGCTTCCTCTGTCAGAAGTCACATAGCTTCCGTATACTTTCTCATCTGTTGCCAAAGAGCACATAGTCTTCTCTCCCTAAAGTTAACCTTTACCCCATGTACTATTATGTCCTCTCAACTTTGTAAGATGAAAATATTCCCACTTGGCTTCCCTGCTGATTTACAACACTGTTAGTATAACAACCTAGTTTAGGTACTATATAAATAAAGCTGTAATAACATTAGGAGCCTGCTCAGGCATTCCTGCCCAGGTGTACACACTTGTAGGAGCCAGGGATTAGGCAACCCCAGGCCAAAAGAAAACAAGAGGAAAGTGGATAAATAAATACTCTCCTCTTCCATGCCTGATGCAGGCAGCTCCAAGGTACATTCAGCACAGCTCCTCAGAGTAGACCACAGCTTTGCCTCCTTCCCTGGAGGCTCTTCCAGGGCCCTCACTCCTAGTCCCTGGGATAACGACCTGCCAACAAGTCTTCCCTCTGTGTCTTGGCAGAACCCAAGCTAAGACATGTGTTACGTGGTTCTGTGTAGATGGAGGGTGCTGAGGTGACAAGGTTCAGAAGACAGGGGTGGGGTTTATATTCTAATGACAAATATACATTCTAATCTCATGTTATTGCTCTGATAGCATAATGAACCCTAACTCAAAGGGCAGCTCTTGCAGCCTGATCCCAGGGAACCATAAAGCTTGGGAACAACACAAAAATACCCAACTTTCCAAATGCCTAGAAAAGAGATATAGGTATTTCTCAATTGCTTTAGAACCAGGTTAGGGAAGAAGGGTGTGTTTAGTTCATCAGAAAAAACTTCATCTGGCATTCCAAAATCATTTACTCCCTCCCCTTCTCTCCTTCCTTCTCTTCTTTCTCCTTTTTCTGTTCCCTCCCTCACTGGGGATAATGACTTAGCCCTTTCCCCGATGGCTCTCTTGGGGACAGTTAGCCCTGTGGCAGTTTGGCCTCTAGCAGACTGGGCTTCTGTTCCCCTCTAGAGAAACCCAGCGAGGAGGGCCTATTTCCCCACACAGGTGGGCTCTTCAGCCTGCCCCTCATATCCTGTCCAGCCCCATTTGGCCTCTTCCAGATACAAAGTCCCACCATTTTCTGCTCTAAGGGCCCTGGCAGGCAGGCCACTCACTGTAGAAGCTTTGCCCGGCCCCTCTGCCTCCTCATCAGACAAGCTGGCTGCGTGAGATGGCCAGGAGCTTCAATTAAGGATGTCAGCTTGGGTTTCTGACTGGCTTAAATCAAAAATCCAACCCTGGACAAATTTCTTAACTTCTTTGAATCTTGGGTTGCTAATCTGCGAAACAAAAGTTCTAATAGTATCGACCGAATAAGGCCAGAGAGGATTAAATGAGATAATGTGTGTAAAGTAGCTTGCACCCACATAGAGAGCTCAGTACATGTTAGCTTAATATTCACATTCACATTCGTAGTTGTTTATGGGTGGGTGGTGAACAATAAAAGGAGAATGGGTGAGACAGCCTCTGGCTGGCCTCCAGGATTCCCAGCGTTCTGAACATCTCGTTCCTCTGAGATAGATTTGCTTCAGAGTAATCCCAGCTGCCCCTGGTGCCTGAGCCTGGGTGTGTGTGAAGTGCAGGGAGAATGGCACTGAGGAATGTGGGTGGGGCAGGCAGGATCACAAGCTGAGGAAGCTGGCCATATCTGTCCCATTTGGGTACTTCCCTGTAAGGCAAGCCAGTGTCTGCTTCCAGAACAGCCTGAGGACCTTTGGCTAAGGGACCAGGAGCAGGTCCCCAGAATGAACAGTTTGGGGGTAAGCTGGACAGCATATTGGGCTGGAGAGCTGAATCCCAGTATAACCTCTGCCATGGACTCCTTATGTGATCCTAGACAAGCAGGTTCCTTCTCAGTCTACCCATCTGTTCAATGGGACAAGATCCCATCTCATTCTAAGTTATAGCATTTGAAAGGATCTGATGTCTGAGAAAGAATGCAGAGAGTGGGTGGGAGTCTGAAAGCAGCTGAGAGAGAAGCAAAACTGACTTTTTCTCTCCTCTAACTCTGATCTCTGCCTACCTAATACTATACATCCTATACCTAGTGCACTTCCTCCAGAAAGCCCTCCCTGAGTCCACCTCCAACCCCACACTGCTGTGCATGGCCGTTTGTGAGTCTCTTCCTGAGTTTAACAATCTGTATAAAAGTACATTTGTCTGTAAATCTCCCTCCCCTCATCCCTCAATCCCAACACCAAGACTGTCCAGGGTCCCTCCCTCTCCTCAAAGGCAAGGGCTCATCCAGTTCACCTTCTTGGTGGCCTATAGGTCAGCACAGAAACTGGTGACCAACTATCCCAGTGTGCCTTGAATTGAGATTTTCCCAGGACACAGGACTTTCAGTGGCAAAATCAACGAAGTCTCAAGCAAGCATCCTAGGATGGCTGGCTATTGGTTGGTCCACCGTTGGGTCAGGAAGTGTTTATTGAACTAATTTAAGAGGAAAGAAAAAGTACAGGGGATTTGTTAGCAAAAGAGATAACCAGCTTCTAGTGAATTTTAACCTCAGAGAGACAGAGGCCAGAAATTGGCTGCCAAGATTTGAACAAGCATATGCAACACTACAGACTGGGGAAAGTAGTTTCTAGAGCATAGTCTCTGTGGATTCTCACAAAACCCTGTGAGCTTGTTAAAGAGGGGGAAATCTAATCCATATCTCACCAGCCACTGAGGTGCAGAGATGTCAGCACCTGGAGTAATACACCAAATCCATGTGTGAGAAGACTCAGGATCACTAAGATGGCACTTCTTCCTAAAGTAATTCATAACTTCAGTGTTATTCTAGACAAAATCCCGACAGGAATTTTCATGAGACTTAATGAGATGATCCTAAAATTCTTATGGAATAATAAAAGTCTAAAGAAATATAGCCAGAAGAATCTGAAAAAAAATAAGAGTAGATTCATTCCTAAAGAACAGTGTTTTTCAAACTTTTTAATCTCACAGCCCACTTAAATTATGTTGATTTAAAAAAGAGTAAAAAAAGAAGAATATACTTCCTGTGCTTTGAACTTCTTTCAAAAATAATTTAATTAATATCTTTAAAATTTTTTGCAGCACACCTGAGATCCTCTCACAGCACACCAGTCACTGCTATAGGAATATCAAGACTTATTTCAAAGCTATAATAATATGGAAAAAAGTAAAATAGGTTGGGTGTGGCAGTCACACCTGTAATCCCAGCACTCTGGGAGGCCTAGGCAGGTGGATCACCTGAGCTCAGGAGTTCAAGACCACCCTGAACAAGAGCAAGACCCACTCTCTACTAAAAATAGAAAAACTAGCTGGGCATTGTGGTGGGCGCCTATAGTCCCAGCTACTAGGGAAACTGAGGCAAGAGGATCTGTTAAGCTCAAGAGTTTGAGATTGCTGTGAGCTATGGTGCCATGGCACTCTAGCCAGAGTGACAGACACTGTCTCAAAAAATTTAAAAAAGGGGCAGCGCCTGTGGCTCAAAGGAGTAGGGTGCCGGCCCCATATGCCGGAGGTGGCGGGTTCAAACCCAGCCCTGGCCAAAAACTGCAAAATAAAATAAAAAATTTAAAAAAGCATAATAATAGTACAATGGAACAGGAAGACTAATAATGATATTGAAACTTCATACATGTATATGATAAAAGTGCCATTACAAATCAGTGGGAATAAGATAAATATTTAATAGATGATGCTGTGACTTTTTTTTTTTTAGGGCAGTTGATTCAGGCGCTTTATTAGGTTCCACTGCAGAGCTGGTCCAAACCCAGCCAGGGCACACCAGCCAGCCCAAGATGGAGCTAAAGCAGGAGGACCTGCTCAGAAGTGAGCCGGGCGCGGTGTCCCAGGAGCATCTGCTCAGAGATGAACCAGGGTGCTGTGTCCCAGGAGCAGTCTGCTCAGAGGTGAGCCAAGGCGGGATAGGAGAGATGGCAGCTGCTGTGTGTTGATCTGGGCAGGTATGCTCTCAGTCACCCCTCACTGGGTCATGGTACCTAGTAGCCTGAGGGTGTATCCACACCAAGGCAGGAGAGAGAACTCAAGGTGTGGCTGAAGCCTGCACCCTGAAAAAGAGAAGGCTGAGCCTCCCAGGGCCCAGGCAGGGCAGGTCTGACCCCCAAGCTTTATGCTTAACTGAGACTCTCTTTGGACAATAAAATAAAGTGCTTTACTGAACAAAGAGTAACTCAAAACCAGAAGCAGAGAAATCACGACACTTTTTCTTTAGCTAAAATACAAAAGAAAACATAAATTCTGTGAATGCCAGAACTTCACAGGAAGGGGACACTGCTGTGGGCAGAAAGGAAAGTAGCGTGGGGGGCAGAGACAGAGCGGGTGGAAGAGCAGGCCGGAAAGCTGCAGCAGGGTCCCCAGAAGTCTGTGCTGTCCAGCCTATGGTGGGGAGGGGTAAGCATAGGCATGAATGGCTGGGAAACGTACAGGCAAGCAGAGGACACGGAGAGCCCAGGCCACCCAGCTTCTAGGCTGACCATGGGCCCAGAAGCCTCAGCACCTTGAAAACTGCAGGCCAACAAGCTGGGGTCTGCTCAGCTCAGATCTCCCCCACCGCCCTGCCCCCAGGAGAGCTCTGCTGCAACCAACCATCCCAATTGGACCTTGATACCAAAAGCCTGGACCTTTCAGTTGGTGTCCCCGGCCAGGTGGACCTGGAGGTGCTGGCCATGGCCCTAGTTACATGAGAGGCAATCACTCTCTGTCCACACTGCCAAGGATGAGGGAGGGTCACACAGGCTTGTCCCCCAGGTGGACATAGAAGTCTCCAACCACAGTCTGTGGCTAAGCCAGCCTTGCCCAAAGGCACGGGGCAGCTCTGACACGACTATCTTTAAGGCGAAGTGGCACTGAGATGCCCACAGTCCCCTGGTGGGGGCCCATCTGCAGCCCCCTATGGAGGAGACTTGGAGGCCACAGAGCATACACATAAGATCCTACCACAAGCTTGCCTGGACTGCCTGGACCTCACACTATCAGTACAGTATCAACTGTCCAATCCGCACAGAGGCCCCAGATGGCCCTCACAAGAGGCCAAGCCCCTAACAGCCTTACCCAGGCCTGTCCTGGTGGCCATATGGCTGTGCCAAAAGGCTGGGGCCAAGTGGAGCAATGGGATAGAGGAACAGCGAGTGAGGAGGAGACCAGAAAATCTGGTCCCAGGTAGCCCAGTTACCCGATCTGGGCCATCTGGAGAGGCCACCCATTAAGTGAGAACCACACACTGCCCTCAACCTCCACCCCGCATTCAGCCTGCAACATCCTTCACAGGAGGCTCAAAGGGGTTTAGGTTGTCTTCACAGAATGGCTCTAGCCAGATACAATGCACATATTCCCCAAAAGGCCATGGTGGCATAACCATGGGTCTCAGCTTTATAAGTCTTCCCATCCTGTTTGCTGAGGTACTGATGATCTCATCTTTGAGCACCAAAGGCCTTCAACTCCTGCTGTGGGGCTGATGTCTCCATTTCAGATGAGGGCCCAGAAACAGGAACAACAAATCGCCATGCTTGATTTTCAGCAAGTTGAGGGATTTGTTGGATGATGCTGTTATCTCTCCAGTCTTGTTTCTATTGATATAAACTGAGAAGCCATTATTTTGGAGGCCAAACTCCTTTGCAACCTTTTTCAAAAACGTTGCAGCTGTTTCTCTCTTTCTTGCTATAATCCACTTCACTCCATCCAGGGACTGGACACAAATTATGATGCTCTCGGCCATGGTGACCCCTCCTGCCTCCGGACTCAAGCCCCGGGCCGCCGCCACGGGCCGCTGCCACCTCCCGCCCCAAGGAGGCCCGGCCTCAGCCGCCGGCCTCCACTGCCGCCGCCACCACCGCTCCAGCTTCGCCGGGGGGCTCAGCCAGCCACCGAGGTCCGGGCGCAGCACTCATTGGTGCTGTGACTTTTGACTACCCACATGGAAATGGGGAAAATTATATACCTATTTCATATCATACACATAATTTCTAAATGGATTAAAGACTTAAACATTAGGGCGGCGCCAATGGCTCAAGGAGTAGGGCAAAGGCTGTGGCTCAAGGAGCTGGCCTCATATACCAGAGGTGGTGGGTTCAAACCTGGCCCTGGTGAAGAAAAAAAAAAGAGAGAGATAGAGAGACTTAAACATTGCATTTTCTTTATGTCTTTAAAGCTTTAAAATTTTTGGAGGAATATCAAACTATAAAGGGAAAAGTTGATGCATTTGACCACATTAAAAATTGATAAATCCGCCAGGAGCGGTGGCTCATGCCTGTAATCCCAGCACTGTGGGAGGCTGAGGAGGGAGAATTGTTTGAACTCAGGAGTTCAAGACTCACCTGAGCGACAGTGAGACCCCGACTCGTGAAAAAAATGGAAAAACACAGCCAGGCGCCGTGGGAGTGCCTGTAATCCCAGCGGCTTCCGGAGGCTGAGACATTAGGAGGCCCACAGCCCAGTCTGAGGTTGCTGTGAGCTACCACGCCCACTGCACTCTGCTCAGGGGCATAGGGAGGGACTCTGTCTCAACAAAAAAAGAAAAAAATTGATAAATCCCACCACATTCAAATTTGAAATTTGTGCATGACAAAAGATGTATAATAAGCAAAATTAAAATACAAGTCACAAACTGGATTAGATATTCACAAAACACGTAACTGACAATAAATTAGTATCCAAAATATATAAATATTTAAAAGTAATAAGCAAAAGACAAACATCTCAACAGAAAAATGAGCAAAAAGTATGAAAGGGCAATTCATAGAAGAAACTTAAATGGCCAAAAATATGGGGTAATGTTCAACTTCACTAGAAACCAGGGAAATGAAAATTTAATCTGCAATGAGAGTCCATTTCACATCTAACAAATTAGATGGCTTCCTTTTTGGTCGCTTTCTCTTGTTATCTTTCTCTCTCTCATCACTTTCTCTGGGGGAGGGAGCCATATGGTGAGGAACTGAGGCCTCCCACCAACAGCCTCTTGAGTGCACTTGGCAGGATCCTCCAGCCCTCCCAGATGACAGCAGCCTCAGCCAACAGCTCAACTACAACCTCATTAGAAACCTCAAGCCAGAACATTCACCCAAAGTGCACCTCAGATCCTGACTTTCAGAAACAGTGTGAGATACTCTTTGTTGTTTTTAGCTGTTATGTTCAGGGATAACTTGTTATTCAACGGATGACTGATAGAGAGAAGAAGGAGCCAGCAAGGAGACTGACAGGAATGGCCAAAGAGGTAGAATGATCACATTTTACGTGTTAGCTTGATTAGGCCACAAGGTGCGAGATACTTGGTCAAACATCATTCTGGGTGTGCCTGTGAGGATGCCTCTAGATGAGATTGACGTTTGAATGTCTGTATTGAGCAAAGCAGACTGTCCTCCCTAATGTGAGTGGGTTTCTTCCATTTAGTTAATAGCCTGAATAAAACAAAAAGGCTGAAAAAGAGAGTTTTCTTGGCTCATCAGAACTCTCCTAACATCTCTATTATAAAGTCAGTTGTATCCATTCCAAATTAAAGCCACTTCAGGAATGAGAAGATGGAAGGGGGTCAAAGATCGTTTTCCTTTATCCCTCTGTTTTATAAAGCCATTAATTGCTCTGGATGCATCCCACCCCATCTTCCTGTTGCAACATGACATCAAAGCCCCTCACCTTTCTTGGATCTTCCTGAATCCACTCTGCTCCATCCCACTGCTACCCCAGTAGGACTCTGCTCTTAGGTCCACCCCCCACCACTGGCTTCCTCCTGTCACACTCATCTTTCTTGATTCCTCCCACTCTCTCATTTCAACTCCTGTGCCTCATCTATGGACCATTCTGTTTGGATTTAGCATCCCTGCTTGACCTTCCAAGATACACTTGAGAAGCCTGACTTCTGGCTCCTCTTGCAATAGCTGAAGTAAAACACCAATTGTCCCCACCTCAGGCCACCTGCCTCTACCATGAGCCTGTGACTGTACTCCTGGCTTCCTCACTGGTGGCAGGAAACTTTCTCAGTCTTCCACTCTTCCTCAATAGCAGAGGCGACCAGGGAGCAACCTGTACAGCCACAGATGTTTGTCAGAATACCAGATCAGCAGGGACTTGCCCAAGATCTGGTCACAGATGCTGGGCACACCTCAGAATAATACCTCTGTCGACATCTGAGACAAAAGAAAGCAAAACCTCCCCTCTACCTACTTCACCCAGCTGGCCTGCCCTGCCCCATCTCTCCTGTCAATGTGTTTCCAAGGCAGTGACTGAAGCCATCTGCTCCACAAGCCTGCCTTCTCTGTCCCCTTCCTGCAGGCTTTCTCCAGCCTTGGTACCTCCACTCACACTGTCACCTTACTCATCCTCCAGGCCCCAGCTGCAGGGACACCTCCTCCAGCAGCACCACCTGCAGCCTCTCTCCATCGAGTCAGAGCCACACAGTCCTACACGGAATTGCTCAGTGAGACAGAGATGGAGAAAGGGAACTCTGAATAATGCTCTGTTTGCCCAAGCAGATGATAAATTTGTAATTTTTATTTATATAACATTCAAATGCCTACTTCAGGTACAAGCTCAAGTATTTAGAAATTAAGTATCCTGTTGAATGCAGTTTATCTTCAAAGGACTCAGAAAAATACACAAATATATAAATAAGTATATATAAGTATGGGTATGTGAAGAGTAGTAATGTGTCTACATCCATATATAACACTATGTATATAGAGTTGTAAGTATGTGTACAGTTGTGTGTTGCTTAGTAACAGGGATACATGCTGAACAATGCTTCCTTAGATGATTCTGTCATTGTGTGAACATCACAGGGGCACTTCCACAAACCCAGTATAGATTTGTGGTATAGCCTATTGCTCTCAGGCTACATGCCTGCACAGCGTGCTACTGTGCTGCATACAGTTGGCAGTTGTCACACAATGACAAGTATTTGTGTATCTAAGCATATCTAAACATAAAAAATGTACAGTAAAAATAGGACATAGGAAATTACTACATTCTAGACGTTGTAAACATTGTACACTTGGGCTACACTAAATTGATTTAAATTTTTTTTCTTTCCTTAATAAATTAACTTTAGCTTACTGCAATTTTTTTTACTTCATAAGCTTTTTCATTTTTTAAAGTTTTTGACTTTTTTGTGATAACACTTAGCTTAAACACAAACATAGTATTCAGCTGTGCAAGAATATTTTCTTTCCTTATGCCCTTATTCTATAAGCTTTTTTCTATTTTTTAATTTTTTATTTTGTTTATACTTTAAATTATTTTTATCAAAAAACTAAGATAAAAGTTCAACGGCTGGGGCGCCAGTCACATACCCCGGAGCTGGCGGGTTTGGGCCTGGCCCGGGCCTGCAAAACAATAATGACAACTACAACCAAAACATAGCCAGGTGTTGTGGTGGGTGCCTGTAGTCCCAGCTACTTGGGAGGCTCAGGCAAGAGAATCGCTTAAGCCCAGGAGTTTGAAGATGCTGTGAGCTGTGATGCCACGGTACTCTACCGAGGGTGACGTCATGAGACTCTGTCTCAAAAGAAAAACAAACTAAGATATAAACACACACATTATCTTAGGCCTACACAGGATCAGGAGCACCAAAATCACTGTCTTCTACCGTCACGTCATGTCCCACTGGTAGGTCTTCAGACGTAGTAACATGCATGGAGCTCTCATCTCCTATGACAACAATGCCTTCTTCTGGAGTACCTCCTGAGGAAACTGCCTAAAACTGTTTTACAGTTAGCTTTTTTCATAAGTAGAATTACACGCTAAGTGAAAAAGTATAGTATAGTAATCCACAAAGCAGTAACACAAGCATTTATTATTGTCACATATTATGTACTGCACATAATTGTATGTACTATCCTTTTATACAACTGGCAGCACAGGCCAGAGCAATAGCTCATGCCCATAATCCTAGTACTCTGGGAGGCTACAGCAGGTGGATTGCCTGAGCTCAGGAGTTCAAGACCAGCCTGAGCAGACATGAGACCCCATCTCTACGAAAAATAGAAAAACGAGCTGGGTGTATAATGGGCATCTGTAGTCCCAGCTACTCAGGAGGCTAAGGCAAGAGAAACTCTTAAGCCCAAGAGTTTGAGGTTGCTGTGAGCTATGTCATAACACCACAGAACTCTACCCAGGGCAGAGAGTGAGACTGTGTCGAAAAGAAAAAAAAAAGTTGGCGGCATAGCAGGTGTGTTTACATCAGTATACTACAAACACGTGAGTAATTTGTTGTGCACAATGTCACAAAGGCTGCCTCACTAGGCAACAGGATTTTTTCAGCTCTATTATAACCTTATGGGGCTACCATGCAGTCTGTCATTGAACAAAACATCATTACACTGTGCATAACTATATACATATGTATACACGCACATTTATGTACATATGCAAAGAGAGTGAGTCTGGGAGAGAGTTAGTCTAGGTTCTCCAAAAACCAGATGCCAAGACAGGATTGAACATGCAAGGATTTTATTTGGAGAAATGCCTACATGAGAAAAGGGAAAAGCCTGAGATGTCTGGGAGAGCCATCAGACTATGTTTCAAGTTTGCCCCTGAGCAACAGAAAGAGGGAAGCAAGGATAGGTGGACTGCCATATAGTCTAAGGAAAATTCAGCAAGGAGTCCTTGAGTCAAAGTCGGCCATCAGAGCAGTCCCGTGTCTCCCTAGAACAGGTCTGCCTTAATATCCCTACAGTCACTGGCTGGAATCAGCCCGTGGAAAATGACCTTGGAGCAAATATGAAATATAGTTCAGAGTGCAGTAGCTTGGCCCTGGGCCAGTTATGCTTTCTGGAGGCCTACAAGGAGCATTCTTGTGGTCTCCACTAAGAGAATGTAAATAAGGCAAAGTATGAATTGCTGAATCTAGAGTACATGTATGATCATTACACTGATCATTATACTGATGCATTCAGTTTTTCTGAAAATTTGGAATTTTTCATAATTACAGTTTGCAGGGGGAAAAGAGAAGCATTTTTCAAGGACTTGCTATTTGCTAGTCTGAGACACTAAAATGTACATCATCTATTTAAGAGTTCACTAGAAATTACCTTCCTCCTGGGGGGGTGTGTGTACGTGTCTATGGGTGTCTGTGTCTCTGTGTGTCTGTGTATATCAGTGTGTCTCTGTCTGTGTATATTTTTTCATGTCTGTGTATGTGTCTCTGTGTATGTGTTTACATGTGTCTGTGTATTTTTGTGTCTGTGTAGGTGTGCCTCTGTGTATATATCTGTGTGTCTTTGTGTCTCTGCCTCTCAGAAGGGAAAGCAAGAAAAATTATTTGTCTTAAATCTTAATGCTAGGAAAGAGATTTTTAAAAAAATATCCTCAGAGAATTCATAGCTACAACACAAACCTGATTTAGGATTGAACTCTAAATTCTATATGGGTGCTCAGAAGAACCTCTAGCAAAGACGTTAGTTTAGAATAGTCATAGACTTGTAGTACTCCCCACTCATCCAATTCCAGGCAAAAGCAAATGCAAATCCTATTCAGAGAAACTAATGTTCAATACAGACCTCAGAGAATTCCCAGAGGGGAGGAAAATACAATAAAAAAAAGAATAGCTCTAGTAAAAATTCACAAAACACTAAAGGAAACAAGATACCATAAGCAACATCCAAAAGAAACAATAGATGGTATAATCAGACCCATAAAGACATCAGGTATTGTAATTATAGAATCTTTTATAAGGTAAATAGGTTTTTGCCTCAAGAAACTTTTATAAAGCTGAAAAATATAAGTAGTGTTAAAAGACAAAATTACAAAAAAATTAGAGACTATACTTGTTTTTTATGAGATTCTAGAATCTGATAGCAGCCCATTCTATAGAATGAGCTGAGCACAGAATATTGGTTTTATAGACAAGGAAAGGGATGAGGAAAACAGAAACAGAGAACAAAAGTGAATTGTTCATTTCAAAGTTGTTTTTTTCTTTAAAGGTTAAAGAATAGTCATAGTCTGGGGGGGAAAAAGAGAAACAAAGTTAAAGCAGAAGGGACTTCTTGTCCCTTCTGGCTAAAACTCTCCTTTTTCTCAGAAGTTCAAACAAACAACTTAGTTTTGGCTTAGTGATGTAGAATTTAAATGCGAAAAACTATTTGGGTTTGGTATATTGGACCAATCTTCCCGAATAAATTTTCTTTAATGGTAAGGAGCAAGAAACCATAAAGGTCATCAAAGCATATTTGAAAAGGAATCAGTTATAATTTCTAGAAGTGAGAAATAAGCAAATTAAAAATTGAATTGATAATTTTAATAACAGATTAAACTAAGCCAAAGAGAGAATTGTAAACTAGAAGTGAAATATGAGAAATCTTTCTTTAACATAGCTTAAAGAGACAAAAAAAAAACCCATGAAGTTGATTAATAAGCATGGGGAAGAAAGTAAAAAGATCTAACTTACATTTGATCGGAGTTCTAGAATAAGAGAAGAGAATGATAGAGGAGAGACAATCTGAAGAAATAATGAGTGAGAATTTTCAGAAATCATGAAAGACAACAATCTTCAGATTCAAGTATGTATTTTAATAAATTCTAAATGGGTTACATGAGCAAGAAATCCACCTCTCAAACACATGGTGAGTCTGCAGAGCAACAAAAACAAAAGACGATCACCAATAAAGGAAAAACAACCAGATTAATGATTTTTTTTAATCAACAGCAGCAATGAAACCAGAAGATGTAGAATAATAACTTCAAAGTGTGAGAGAAAATAACTGTCAACGTAGATTTGTTATACCCAGAGAAATTATTATTTCAAGAATCAGAATGGTACTGGCACAAAAACAGAGTGGTAGATTTATGGAACAGAATAGAGAACCAAGAGATGAACCCAGCCACTTATCATCATTTGATCTTCGACAAGCCTATCAAAAATATTCAGTGGGGGAAAGACTCCCTATTTAACAAATGGTGCTGGGTAAACTGGCTGCCAACCTGTAGAAGGCCGAAACTGGACCCCCACTTTTCACCATTAACAAAAATTAATTCTCACTGGATAAAAGATTTAAACTTAAGATACAAAACTATAAAAATACTAGAAGAAAGTGCAGGGAAAACACTTGAAGAAATTGGCCTGGGACAACATTTTATGAGGAGGACCCCCCAGGCAATTGAAGCAACACCAAAAATCCATTACTGGGATCTGATCAAACTAAAAAGCTTTTGCGCAGCCAAGAGCACAGTAAGTAAAGCAAACACACAGCCTTCAGAATGGGAGAAGATCTTTGCAGGTTATGCTTCTGACAAAGGTCTGATAACTAGAATCTACAGAGAA
The DNA here is from genome assembly GCF_027406575.1 of Nycticebus coucang. Taxonomy (NCBI): domain Eukaryota; kingdom Metazoa; phylum Chordata; class Mammalia; order Primates; family Lorisidae; genus Nycticebus; species Nycticebus coucang. The sequence continues at coordinate 43,244,520 of NC_069801.1, read as the reverse complement.
CTCAAACTAATCAATAAGAAAAGAACAAATAACCCCATTTCTATGTGGGCAAAAGACTTGAACAGAAACTTCTCTGATGAAGACAGACACATGGCCTACAAACATATGAAAAAATGCTCATCATCCTTACTCATCGGAGAAATGCAAATCAAAACCACTCTGAGATATCGTCTAACTCCAGTAAGATTAGCCCACATCACAAAATCCCAAAACTACAGATGTTGGTGTGGATGCAGAGAGAAGGGAATGCTTCTACACTGCTGGTGGGAATGCAAGCTAATATGACCTTTTTGGAAAGAAGTTTAGAGAACATTCAAGGAACTAAAAGTAGATCTACTGTTCAGTTCTGCAATTCCTCTACTAGGTATATACCCAGATGATCAAAAATTATTTTACAACAAAGACATTTGTACCAGAATGTTTATTGCAGCCCAATTCATAAAAGCCAAGACACGGAAACAGCCCAAGTGCCCATCCACCCATGAACGGATTAACAAATTGTGGTGTATGTACACCATGGAATACTATGCAGCCATAAAAAAGATGGAGACTTCACATCTTTTACATTTACCTGGATGGAGCTGGAACATATTCTTTTTAGTAAAGTATCTCAAGAATGGGAAAAAAGTATCCAATGTACTCAATACTATTATGAAATCAATATATAACCACCTACATACTCAGACAAATGGCAAAACATAACTATAATCCCAAAAGTAGAAGGGAAGAGGAGAGAAAGAGGAGGGAGTGTACGGGAGGAGAAAGGGTATTTGGGGGGACCTCAACTAATAGGCATGATCCAATGGAACATTTCAAAACTATTAAGAAATGAGTATAACTGTGATGGAAGTGTTACTTAGTTCAATGTAAACATTTCACATTATATGTCAAATCAGTACACTGAACCCCATAAATGCATCGATGTACACAGTTATGATTTAATAAAAAATAAAAAGAAAGAATGAGAAGCAAATAAAGACACTTTGAGACAAACAGAGGCTGAGAATTTGTAGCCAAGAGACGCTCAGTGAAGAAAAATTTAAAGAATATACATCGAAAATAAGGAAAGGGGTTCCCAGAAGGAAAGTCTGAAATGCAATGGAGAGAGGAGAAAGTGGCAAATTCACAAGTAAATGTAAAAATTAACATTGGATTAAAAACAACAATAACGTCTTGTGGAAGTTTTTTTAAAGATAAAACTAAAATAACTGATAGTAATAATTTGTAGGTCTGGGGCGGGAGGAGAGTTTAAAGTGTTCAAAAGTCCTTGAATTATTCAGGGGGGATAAAATAGTAACTTTAACTTTGGATTTTGACATGTAAGGTATACATGTTAAAACTTCTAGGCAGTCACTTAACTTTTACATTTATGGGTGGAAAATGGAATAAGAAAACATTCAATCATTGGAGCCGGCTTGGCTTGCGAGCCCCGCTGCGGAGTCGGAGCTTGGGTCGCAGGGGCCACCGCTCCACGCTCGGTCTCCGCCCTCAGCGGCTGGCGGGCGGGGCGACGCTGAAGCGGCCCCGGCAGCTCCGGGCGGCTCTCCTGCGCCCCTTCCCCGCCCCACTCCGGGCCTTCCGCACCGCCGACTCCGCAGCGAGCGGCGCCTTCCAAGTCCGCAGCAAACGTTTCAGAACGTCGCCAGAGGTGGAGACATTTAGAAGTTGTTCTTAATCAGGGTGAAGTCTGTGCTTCGGAAAGTCAACCTCACCCCTCAGCACGCACAGAACCCAGTTCTCCAGGTTCCTCCTGTATGAAGAAGGACCAGCCCACCTTCACCCTCAGGCAAGTTGGAATAATGTCTGAGCGTCTCCTAAAAGACTATGAGGACGAGATTCAGGAAGAGTGTGAACAGGTCCTCAACACCAAAGTAGCAGAACAACGTGAATCGTTTGTGAAATTCACATATGATCAGATTATGCGACAGTATGGGACAAGGCCAACAAGCTATGTCTCCTGAAGCTTGGTTGCACATCTGGGTACCAGGTTTGACCTCAAGAGATGGCTGCTGTACACTTTTTGCAACTGTTTTGATATCACATTTCAGCTCCAACTTTACATCCTGAGAACATGTAACATTTCTGCAGGTCCATTTTATACAACTTGAAAGACCTTAAAACTTTCTGGTTGCCACAAGCATATCTTTCTTTTCTGCTCATCCAATAAACAGCTGTGCCCTACTGTGATAGATTTTCCAGACAACTATTCCATTTGCTGCATGCCACTACAGGAGTATTATGCTAAACTGGAGCAGCAGTTTAGCATAATACACCTGTAGTGGCATGCAACAAATGGAGTTTCCCCAAGCACAGTTCTGTAAGAAGTGTGTGTGAGAGTGTGTGTATATGTGTGTATGTGTATTTTAAGTCATTCGTATTATGCAAAATTTTTTTTTGATCTTGGGGATTCTGGCTGTGAATTTGATGCAGAACAATTATGGTTTAAAACATTTGCTTGGTCTGCAGAAGATCATTAATGTTTTGTGACCGTATAAGTTGTAACAGTGGATTGTTTTATATGTAGGCATTATTGTTAAATACAGGGACTATTTCCAGGCACAGAATATGAATCATAAGTTAGGGTGGACATTAGATGTGATTATGAGGATATAGTGAAGGTCTGTGGTCCTAGATCTACAAATGTGTGGTGAGAAATTAGAACAAACTGGAGACGGCCATTGACACATGGACTCTGCCTAGCTGTGTTAGAAAAATACTTTGACTCCAAGCTTTAAACTACCCATGTGGAGTCAGCACTCACCTCATTTACACTGTCAAGAGCTCCCTGGACACTGAACCTCCAAGGGGAGGAGGTCTCCCCTGAAGCAGGAGCATCAGGGTTTACTCGGGAGCATAACACAGGTGGGCTGGGAGCTGGGTCAGGGCTTGGCGGCACGGCTGCTTGGGAGGAGCACTTCACCTTTGTATCAGCTGTTAAAATTAGAATTTTGATCCTTTGGTCAGGTTCCCCCCAATTCTGTTGAGGTGCCCATGTTCAACTGCTTGAGATTTGTTTTGGCAACCCCCTGCCTGAAGTTGCTTATCAGCTGTTCTTCACCTTGTTTCCAAGGCTGGGGAACAGAAAGTAGCCTCTGTTTTGAGGAGGTTGAAGTTAAGTATACATTTATTTTTTACTGTGACTTGTTCAGGACCACATTTTATAAAATGCCTTGTTTCCTTTATTACTGTTTCTGGAAAGGAAAGTTCTGTTAATATTGTTTAGTTTGAATATAGAATAGTTATTTTAATTAGGGTTTATTTTGAAAAATTCTGAGTTTAATTCAAATATATGCCAGTGCCTTCTAAAGTAAGGTGATATTCAGAGACAGTTGTTCTGATGAGATGGCTTAGAGAAATTTCTGGAATATTCACATTGAAAGATTCCTTATTAATGAATGTCTTTGACTTAAATCTAACCAAAAACTGCAACATTATTCTTTGTACCTTTTCATTATATAGTGTTAACTAGCTTAGTTGCCAACAAATAAAATACTTAAGCTATTTGTTTAAAAAAAAGAAATAAAGAAAGTATTCAATCAACCCAAAAGAAAGCAAAAACAGTGAAAAAAGAAATACAAAAAAGGTGAGGGGGAGGAGAAAAGAAAAGGTGGGGTAAACAGAAAGCACAAAATAAAATGAAAGAAAGATGATATGACTCCTGGTGCAGGAAGTGGAGGGTGAGGGGGCACTGAGTGAGGTCAGGTAGGGGAAGGGCCACAGATTCATAGAATTACAGTGTCTTAGCCCAATCCCCAATAAGCTTCAAGCGCCTGCCACTAATGCATCCCTTAGAAAAAGTTTAAGTAAAAGCAAAGCACTTGTTATAAAAATGTAGAAAACAAGTACTCTAGGTTTTTTCCACCCCTAAAACATACCACTCATTCCAGCCAGGGCTCTTGTGAAGATTAGATGCCATGATCTAATTTGCAAAAACATGAGACAGAAGAATGTGCTCCAGGTTTCACTGGGTTTCCCCTGACCCATAAGGCAGAGATGATCCAACTGTTGGGACTCATCAAAAATATAACAGGCTTGGTATCAGACCCAAAGAGGAAAAAACTCTTCAACATGCAGCATTGCCTGGAGACACAGAGGGAATAAGACAACAGAAACTCACAAGTCCATTACATAATCAACCTGCCAGGCTGGTACTCTGAGCTATGAAGGTAGTGAGCTCCCCAGCAATGGAAGTGAGCAAACAGGGGCTAGGCCTCCCATCAAGGGGGAGAGGAAGGGAGCTAAGTCAATGCCCTTTCTCTCTAGTTCAGGGAGCAGGGCTCTACTTTAGCAAGATAGGGAAGACTGCAGATGCCCTGGCAGTGGTTGTCCTCCAGCAAGAAGGCCCAGGTGAGGTCAGGGCAAGTGATCAAGTTACCAGGCTCAGGTTACAGTAATACCATCCTGTGGGGCCTGCCCCTGTCTTTTGGCAATTAGGCAGCACTTCGGCTTAGGACAGCTTCTAAAACCTGCAAAAGCTTGCTAATACCTTTGTCTTCCTGCTGGGCTTTCTGCCCTGCCCTGGGAATGGCTCTCTTTTCTGTGGTCAGCAAACATTGCCCAGCCCTCAGTTCTGGTAGTAGGAGCCAAGAAGCTGTGCTCAGAGAAAAGTCCTATGAATTGGGTGGGAGTGGTGGGGAGGCTTCAGTGGCTTGGGCCAGAGCCATATCAGAGGAATGACTCTAGGGTCAGATGTAGGAAAACAGTGGAAGGAGGAGGAGTGGGAGGTGAGGAATGTGGGAGTGTAGATCAACAAACAGCAACTCTCCTGAGAATGGCTGCAAAGGAGAGAAACTGAGGGGCACCAAAGGGGCCAGGGCCGGCTTCTCTTCTTTTATAATGGGGAGACCTGAGCATGTCTAAATGCTGAAAGGAGCAAGGTTGTGAAGACAGGAGAGAAGTGGGGACTAAGTGATGGATCCAGGTCCCAAAATGCAGGAGGACACGAGAAGTTCAGGGCAACACTGGCCATGCCCAGTGGAGCAGGTGGGATGAAGACAGTGGTCTAAGGGAACCAAGGAGGACACTGGATCCTTCTTGGGGCAAAAGGAGACTGGCCTCAGGCAGAAGGGAGGTTGCCCTGAGTGTGAGAAAAGAGTAGAAAATAGTGGCCAGCCAGAGAAGCCTAGGGACAGTCAAGAGAAGTGACACAGAGCAGAGCAGGAGCTGGAGGCCAGAAATGTAGAGGGAAACTGTAGGTGAGCATAGCTCTGAGGACCACAGCAACCTAGATGGAAAACTCAGTACCACAGTGGCACAGGGTCCTGAGGCCTAACACCAGAGCCCCTGCTGGCTCCTCCTCAGGGGCTCTTCTTCATCCCTCAAGGCCCAGCCTGAGAAGCCCCTAACGCTTTCTCCCCCCTCCCTTCTGAGAACCTCCACCAGCCTCTCTAGATAATTACAAGTCCTATGATAATGCCTGGAAGGTTTTTAGATGTATTGATTTATTTTTCACCTAACCCTCATAACACACCTTCCATGGGCAGGAATCATCATCATCATTTCACCAAGGGGAAACTGAGCCTCCAAGAGGTGGCTCAGCCAGGGCTTTCCCGGGTGAGTCTGACCACGAAGCTCACTCATTCTACTTTGTCACTATGTTAGAAGCATCTGAGTATGAGTCTAAAGCCCCCTCGGCTGTATGCTGCATGGGGGCAGGAATGGGATGGTTCACCTCCGTGCTGCCAGCAGACCCAGCATGGTACTTGTGGGGAACATTTGTGGAGGACACGCAGAGACAGACTATCTATTCCAGCGGTTCTTAATCTATGGGTCACAATCCCTTCGGGGGTCTCCTGCATATCAGATATTTATATTACAATTCATAACAGTAGCAAAATTATAGTTACGAAGTAGTAACAAAAATAATTTTATGGTTGGGGGTCACCACAACATGAGGAACTGTATTAAAGGGTTCCAGCATTAGGAAGGTTGAGAACCACTGATCTATTCCAACCCTTTCATTTCATGGATGAGGGTAACTATAGTTCCTTATAATATCTGCCATGAATTTGGAAACTGAAGGGGACTTGTCAGGGTCACAGGGCAAATAGCACTGGCACCAGGTTAGGACCCAGGTCTTCTTACTCCAAGACCAGAGCTGGACCCACATAACCACTAGGGAGGTTTGGGTTTCCTCCCTGGGGCCAAACCCTCACTTATAGCTGCCTAATTATTTAGTCACTAATCTTATTATATTCTATATGATTTGACCCTCAGGTCAGAAACAGACTCCAACACCTGAGAGCACTGCCAACCCCACCTCTCTGCTCCCTCTGCCAAAGGATCCAGGCTAAGGAGGAAACCACATCCCCCACACCCCATGCCCAGGAAGCCTACAGCCAAAATGCTAGGCTGGGCTCCCCTTTGGGACACTTCGGAGAAGACACAGATCATAAACAGCTATGGGAGCACCTTAGTTCAGCCTATGGGTTTGGGGAGATAACTCCAGAATCAAGACCTAAAGAATGAGTAAGAGATACCAGATTGAAGGGGCACAAGAATCATTCCCACTGAAAGGGAACAGCAAGAGCAAAGGTCTGAAGACAGAAATGAAGGTACCGTGAAGCCTACAGACTCAGAGTGGCTATAAAGAAGACTCTGAGACCAGCCTGAGAAAGAGCTGAGACCCTGTCTTTAAAAATAGCCAGGTGCTGGGGCAGGCACCCATAGTCCCAGCTACTTGGGAGGTTGAGGCAAGAGGATCACTTGAGCCCAAGACTCTGAGGTTTCTGTGAGCTATGACTCCATGGCACTCTACCAAAGGCAACAAAGTAAGACTCTGTCTCAAAAAGCAGAGGGGAAGGAAACAGGGTGCCAGGCTGGGTGGAACCAGAAGTTCTTCCCATATAAGGAAGAGAATGGCCCTCGGCACTTCAAGTGGGGAGAATGGGATAAGCAAACACCAGAAGATGGAGCAAAGTGTTTGAATCCTGGCACTGCCCTGCCTAGAACTTTTCCATGGGTTCATACCTCTTACCCTCAGGATGAAAGCTTAAATCTCTACCTCCCAGGCCTGGCACAAGGTGTTTCCCACAGGCCACCCTCGTGCCCCTCATATGCTGCTCATCATGCCCAAGACAACCTCTGGCTGGAGGTTTCCAGCTCAAATGGCACCTCCTCCAGGAAGACTTCTGTAGTCCACCCTTGCAACTAGTTTCTACCCCAGGGTCCCAGTGCTGGCCTCTACCATAGCTCTGGCTCCACAGTTTTATACTATAGCAGAGTATAATAGCAAGGGAGAAAATGGGAAAAGTGTTATTTTAAACAGTCATCTGCAATTTGGCCCAACTGGTGAAATTCTTCTTAGGGAGATAATGTTCTTTCAGTCAGAAAAGGATAATAAGTAAATTTTGAAATAAAATGCCCTTGGCTGTAGGTTAGATGTGAAGTGAGCAAACAAAGAGACTTTAAATCACCCTGGAAGGTGTTTGCTTCCCAGGACTCCCTGTTATCTCTGCACATGGCTCCCCTCTCCCTTCCCAATCTCCGGCTCCTGCAGCCAAGCCGGCAATTCTTTACAGTCTTGATTTAAGGAGTCAAAAGCCAAGACTTTGAGTTACAAAAACCAAGGGTATTGAACTTCAAAAGTCTAAGTGCTTGCTAAAGGATTTGGAGCACAAATTCTATTAATATAAATAGCAGATTTGGAGAAATACATGATCGGTTGGAGCCATTTTCCCAGCTGAGACCAGAACTGAACTGAATGGGGCAGCAGGGGAAAGAGAGAAACAGCCAGGAGCTGAAGAAGAGAGGAAGACTGAGGAGTCCCTGAGAAAGGTCTGTGTTACCTCTGTGGGGAGCTCAGAGAGTAACAAAGGACATGTGCCCTTCCTGGGCCAGCCTAGGAAAGCAGCAAAACTCCCCACAGCTCAGAGAAGGTAGGGTACAAGGGAGAGAATGGTGCTTCTAGGCTGATGAGTTTTGACAGCCTCATGGCAGGGGAGAGCACATGAGTGCACACAGCAGGGTCAGGGAGACCTGGGAGTGAGTTGGATCTGGAGAGGACCTGTGTTTAGAAATGAGCAATGACACAGCAGCCTCTCCACATGAATTGACAATTAAGGATGATGTAGAACCAAGCGCAGTCCAGGACCTGCCCACCTCAAGAACAGCCACCCTTAATCTCAGCCTCATCAGGGTTGTGGTGACTCTTAGAACTTGACCCAGCCTGGTGCTATGATCTGAATGTTTGTGTCCTCCCAAATTCATGTGCTGAAAGCTAATCATCAGTGTAATGATACTAGGGGGTGATTAGGTCATGAGGGAAGAACATTCATGAAAGAAAGTAGTGCCCTTTATAAGGAGGGCATTCAGGCTTTCCACTACATGAGGACACAATGAGAAGGTGCTTCTATGAGCCAGGAAATGGGCCCTCCCCAGACACCAAAATCTGCAGGCAACTTGATCATGGACTTGCAGTCTCCAGAACTGTGGAAAATAAATTTCTGTTGTCAAAAAACCACTCATTTTGGCTCAGCACCTATAGCTCAGTGGCTAGGGCACCGGCCATGTACAAGGGTGCTGGCGGGCTCAAATCCAGCCCGGGCCTGCCAAACAACAATGACAACTACAACCAAAAAATAGTCAGGCATTGTGTAGCTGATGCCTGCAGGCAAGAGAATCACTTAAGCCCAAGAGTTGGAGGTTCCTGTGAACTGTGACGCCATGGCACTCTACTCAGGGCAACAGCTTGAGAATCTGTCTAAAAAAAAACACCTCATTTTATGGCATAGAATATTGTGGTAGCAGCCCAAATGTACTAAGACACCTGGAAAGAAGGGGTGGAGAGACCCTAAAGTGACTGAAATTTGTTTCTGCCACCAATTGGAGGGGATTTGAAAAGAGAAAATGAGTTTAAGTGTAGAGAAATAACATTTTTCATTTCTTGCAGCCCTAAGTTTATGAACTAAGAATCTAACCATTGGATGGCTCTGCAGATGAAGACAAGAATTAGTGTAACTAAAAAAAGGAGAGGAAGACCTAAGAGAGGGGTGAAGGAGAGCCCAAGACAATGGCTGAAAGGGTGGGCGAGACCTGTGAGAAATTCCCTTTGATAGGAAATGCCTATGAATTTTCATTCAAGTCTAATACTCAAATTTAAACTCTCATTTGTTCTGGTCTTCACTGCAACCCTTTTTATGGCCCCGAATCTTCAATATCACCCATTGCACACATTTGCCTTGCATTGGTGATGCTTTGCCCAAGTGAAAGATCAGAGGGGAAATGGTATAGGTGGAACTCAGCAGCAAAAGAATGGAACGACACTGCCAGTACATGGAGAACATCTGGTGTTAGGGTCCTCTCAAAGCCTTCCTCACTCACATGTCACCTGGGACCTCAGCTGCAGCCATTGGCCAGAACACCTACACACAGCTTCCATGGCCTGGGCTTCTTCACAGCGTGGCGGCTTTCCAAAGAGAGAGAGCCTGACAGAAACACAATTGTCTTTTATGACCACCTACCCATAATCAAAAGCCACTAATCAAACAGCATTTCTTCTGCTTCCTTCTGTTTATTAAAAGCAAATCATATTTTTTTTAAATTTCAAGATTGTTGACCAGAGACATCAGCTTCCAGAAAAAAGGAAAAGTTTTAGATAAAAAGGAAAAAAACATAGATGAGGTATAATTCTGAAGGAAATGTGCCAGAACCTATCAAAGATTTCAGAGGAAGAAGTTATGCAGCAGAACAAGAAGCAACAAAGTATCAGTAGAGATCAACGCCTGGAAAGGCTTGGAACATGACAAAGAGGGTAGGTGAGGATTTTGTTTCTCCTTCCCTCATACCTCTGGAAGTCAGCAGGCTCCCAAGCTGCTGGAGAGACTTTCTGCCCTCATGAGCCTAAGGGCTGCTCAAACTTATCAAAGAACCTATCAAAGACAAAGCACCAGTCTGCCAGGCCCTTCAGGCTTGCTTCCCATTACTGCAGCCCTGAGATAAGACAGCAGGTGCCATATTGCTTCTCCACCCACTGAATGCCTTTGTCCTCCCCAGGGAGCTAGAGCCCCTCCGTTTTTTGTCTCACTCATTCCCACACAAACGTCCCAACTCCAGCCCAGACCACAAGAGCCACAGGGACCCATGGGTCCTGAAGGTTCTGTGTGACCCCAGAGCTTGGACATTCTGAGTGGTCTGCCATCCACAGACTTCTCAGCAAAGATCTTACAAGCCAGAAGGGATTAGCCCTCCATTGTCAGTGTTCAGAACAACTGCCAGCCTGGAATTTTGTATCCTAAAAAACTAAATTTCCATATATGAACAAGAAAGAAAGACTTTTCAAGGCAAGCAAACACTGAGAGAATTTGTCATGACCAAACCTGCCCTGTAGGAAAAACTTAGAGCTGCATTATACATGGATCAGAAATAAAGACACCCACCAGTGTAAACTCACCCAAAAGCTAAAGTTGTCCGCTTATCTAAAACAATAGCATGAGAAGGAAAACAAAGCAATAAGGTACTACCCAACATGATGAACAGAACAGCATCCAACATATTGATTCTGTTGCTTGATCTGAAGGTCTTTAGTGCTCCACTTAAGAGACATAGGCTAGCTGAATGAATAAAAAAAAAAAAACACAACCTAAGTATCTGCTGCCTCCAGTAAATGTATCTAACCCACAGGACTCATACAAACTCAAGGTAAAGTCTGCAAATGTGATACCTCCAGGTTTGTTCTTTTTGCTTAAGATTGTTTTGACTATTTGGACTCTTTTCTGTTTCCAAATAAAGCCTTGAATTATTTTTTCTAAATCTATGGATTATGCTATTGGTATTGTGATGGGGATTGTGTTGAATATATAAACAGTGATTGTGAAGGTGGTGCACAATAAAATAAAACATCCTCCAAAAATAAGACCTACTTACAGGTTTCCTTCTGGGTGAAATATAAGGCATTCCCCCAAAAATAATGCCCCCCCAGCTCTGTCTCGGAATGAAAATTAATTTACCGTAAACTGGTTGCTAGGGCCGCCCCGACTGGCGTCTAGCAACCAGTGACGTTTGGTGGAGTCCTGACGTCACTGCTGTGTGGAGGCTGAGCCCAGGTCAGGAGGAGACTTTCGCAGATGGTGTAGAAGAACAGGAGGATCAGAGCGGATGGGTCGCAGGGAAAGTGGTGAGTGCTGGTCTGTCTCTGGTGACACTGCCTGATGCTTGCAGCCACCCTCATGATGACTGAAGGTTCTCAGTCAGTGGCAGACCCTGCTCCAGCCCAGGTCCAGCCCCAGCCAGCCCAGTGACAGTCCCCAGGCAGGCCCCAGGGTGCAAATGTCTGATAAAGGAGTGGGGGGGTGTCTGATGAAGGTGTTTAGTGGCACAGGGGTGGGGGGAGGGGGATCACTTTAAATGACACAAGTGGATCAGAGGGGACAATCAAAATGACACAGGAGGATCAAAAGGGGTTACTAAAATGGTAATCCCCCTCTGATTCTCCTATGCCATTTTGATTCCCCCCTCTGATCCCCCTGTGTCATTTTAAGTGATTCCCTCTCCCCACCCTGATACCCCAGTTCCTTTTTTTTACCCCTAGAAATGAGCGCAAAAAGAAAAAGCTACTCCATGGAGTACAAGAAAGGAATCGTGGAAGACTCTTGGGGCCAGAATCTTACTGCTTTCTGTAAAGAGAAGATGTTGAGTATCCGATTGGTCTGAAAATGGCGAGCAGAGTATGGTAACCTCATTGAACAAATGGACAAGGGAAATGCTAAAAAGCTCAAGTGTGGATCAGGTCGGCAACCATTATTTTCCAAGCTGGAAAACCTGATCTGTGAATGGGTTGTTGACCGGAGAGCAAAGGCTTTGGTTGTAAATAGGGCTCAGATTCAAGAATTTGCCCTTGCAATGGCACCACAGTTTGACATAGCCCCCGAAGACTTCAAAGCATCACAACACTGGCTGGATAATTTCCTTCAGCGAAGTGAACTGTCTTTAAGAAGATCCACAACATTGTTTAGGCTGGAAGATACTCAAGTTACTACCGTACCGTATACAGGTAATAAATTTCGTTTATTTTCATTTAACAATAAATGTGTACCGTATTCTTCTTCATGGAAAAATAAGACATCTCCTGAAAATAAGACCTAGGACATCTTTGGGAGCAAAAATTAATATAAGACACTGTCTTATTTTTGGGGAAAGGGGTAGTTTCCCCAGCATGTGTGGAAATGCATCCCAAGAAGTGTGACCCCAGATGCTGGAGGGCTTTGGAGAACCCAGGACAACATGTGGCCTGCATGTCACCTCCAGCAGACAGTGAACCTACTACCCTCATCCCTGGGCATTTATCAATGAAGCTCTTCAGGGTTTCGGTTTCCATAGGTTGCACGTGCTTGCATTAATCTAACAAGTGTGTAAAATTTGTAGTGCGCAAGAGAGTATTACCACCACAGAAGGAACAGTGATTTTTAGATGTGGGAATGAGCATCTGGAGTTGACTTTGGCACTGACTAGAGTCTGCCAGGCACACGCACTGGTGGGTGATGGTTCCTCCAGTGATTGACACTCCCAAACTAAACCAGGCATTTAAAATCAGCATCAAAGGATTGAAAACTGGATCACTCCACAACATGGTTAGTGTCTGATAATGAAATGATCAAACCATACATAGTACAAAGATGTCTGGGAGTGGGAGAGGACTAGACAAGGGCAGAAAATGTGAATCAAGTTCTGCCAAGAGGGGCGGCGCCTGTGGCTCAGTCGATAGGGCGCCGGCCCCATATACCGAGGGTGGCGGGTTCAAACCCAGCCCCGGCCAAACTGCAACCAAAAAATAGCCGGGCGTTGTGGCAGGCGCCTGTAGTCCCAGCTACTGGGGAAGCTGAGGCAAGAGAATCGCTTAAGCCCAGGAGTTGGAGGTTGCTGTGAGCTGTGTGAGGCCACAGCACTCTACCGAGGGCCATAGAGGGAGACTCTGTCTCTACAAAAAAAAAAAAAGTTCTGCCAAGAGAAAAAAACAAAAAACAAAAAAACCTAGGGGCTTGGGAGCTCCAGCTGCCTGTGAGGATGCTGCCTCAGGGAGATGCTAAGGTTCCTGACAGTAAATCATTCACCCCATTCCCAACTTCCCAGCAGCAAGTGCTAAAGAGGAGAAATTCTTAGGCTTAATCAGTACTTGCCACCTCACCAGAAAGATGGAAGCCCTGGAACATAAAGGTATTATTCACCCTCTCCTATCTCCAGCTTCACCTTCTCCCTCTCCCTCTTTCCTGATAAATGACAGCAACAGAGGATGAGTAATGAGGAGGCCAGGAAGAGTAATGCACAAAGATTTTATAAAGACTTGTGAGCAGAAGTGAGACGGAAGTGATTGAGGAAGGAGGGAGAAGGCGTCTAAGCTATGCCAAGGCAGAATTCAAAGACAAGATCTCTCTCTGGCTGTGGTGGGACATGGTAGGGCATGTTCCTTAATTAAAAAAGGGTGTCTGGAAGAAGGAGAAACCTGACCAGAAGGGAAACTGAGGCTAGCTCTTTCTTCATGCATCTTTGAAAAGTTTTCCCAGTACCTAGGAGATTAGAGCAGCAGTAACCTGAAGCCATGGTCATGAGCAGTGAAGCCATCCAAGGTCAAGTTCAGGCATTCAATAGACACCTGCTGAGCTACTACTGTGCACCAGCCCAATGTGGGGGCTGGGTACAAGAGTTATCTCAAACATGAACCCCACCTCTAAGAGCTCAAAGATGATTAAAAGAAAGACACAGAACAGACCAAGACAGACAAATGTTTTCAATGCTGGGGCCATGGGGAGGGGAATGGAGGAAGAATTTGTTCCAGCTGAGGTGGGAGAGGAAGTCACGGCAGCCTGCCTAAAAGAGGGGCCACTATAGTTGAGTCTGGAAAAGTGAATGAGCAGGGATGTCGTGTGGGCAGGCAAGGTCACAAAGGCAGATGATAGTTGAATAGTTGTTGGATAAAGTTGGAGCAGTGGGCATGAGAATAAAACAGATGGAAGGAAGAGCCTGGAGGGGCAGACCAGGACCAGGCCATCCTTGGTCTTGCAGGCAAGGCTGAAAAATTACAGCTTTACCCTAAAGCCATGGGAAGCATAGGAAGGTTTCAAGGAAATGGAGGCATTGCCAATGAGGCCCACTCTGGCTGTTACGTACAGAGATAGATGCCCATTAATATGATGATTATAGGGAGATAGACTGGAGAGTGGGAGATCAGTGAGGATGGCTGGCAAAAGATAATGAAGGCTAATATTAGGCCAGTGACCACCTAGAGCACTTGGGTGCAGGACGAGCAGCAGCAAGACCAGGATGACCAATAAGGCCAGAGGTTAGAGGTCAGGACTCAAGCTGGTCCAGGATCCCAGACTCTGGCACCAAGCACCTAGTTCCTGTCCCAGCTTTGGAGAGAAAACAGATATTGGAGGCAGCTTCAGAAAGAAAAGAGAGGATGTTGGGCAGTGACAGAATCGGGAAGTAGGAGGCAGGGACTGGGATGATTCCCTCCTCCAGCCAGGGATGTGCACTCAGCCCTGTGTGGTGTGACAGGGAGAGGCAGGAGGGTTGGGAGGAGTAGGACATCTAGGAGGGAGGAAGACCCTTCCCTGACTTCATTCAGTATGTGTCCTGGGCCTGCTAAGAGAGAGGGACCAATCCTTTGGAACTAGGATAACTGGTTCGAATCACAGCCAAACCATTTACCAGCTCCAGGGCTTCAGGAAAGTGATTTAATCTCTGAGCCGGTTTTCTGTTTGGGAAAGGGAGATGTCCTGGGAGCTGTTTTAAAGATTAGAAATAATATATGAGGGTTGTCTGGAAAGCATCAAGCCATGTATGTCTCTGTTATTCATACTGCATGACAGGATACTTTCTGGACAATCCTATATAATTCAGGGGCCGGGGGGGTGGCTCATGCCTGTAATCCTAGCACTTTGGGAGGCTGAGACGGGAAGATTGCTTAAGCTCAGGAGTTTGAGACAAGACTGAGCAAGAGTGAGACACTGTCTCTATTTTAAAAACAGAAAAATTAGCCAGGCATTGTGGTGGGAGCCCGTAGTCTCAGCTACTTGGGAGGCCAAGGCAGAAGGACCTGAGTTCAAATCTCAGCTGGGCACGGAGGCTCACACCTGTAATCCTAACACCCTACTGGCTCTAGGATAAAGCAGCAACTCTTCAGCCTGGCTTGCAAGACCAAGGATGGCCTGGGCCTGGTCTGCCTCTGGGAGGCTGAGGCAGGTGGATTGCTTGAGCCCAGGAGTTTGAGGTTGCTGTGAGCTACAATGATACCACAGCATTCTATCTCACGACAGAGTGAGATAGTGAGACTGTCTCAAAAAACAAATAAAAATAGCATAATAAAATACTAATGATAACAATAATTCGGGCATATTGTGGGTGTTCTGTAAATGACAGTCATTTTTACTTGCCTTGAATTTGGCTTTGCTTCTGGTGATATACACTGATGATGAACCTAAGTTTTAGCAGGTTTTGTGGCTCAGTGCTTCCCTCTGCTGGCCAAAAGGAGCAGGCTCCTCTGGAGAGAGAAACAGGATGCTAAGACCAGACACAGCTCCTGGCTTCCTCCTCAGGCTAGGAATCCTCCTACCTTGAGCGTTGCCCCCATAGGATATCAATCTCAGCGTGGATCCTACAACAAGTAGAGGAAAGGATGTAGCATATAGACCTCAAACAGTGTGAAGTTGGATGCATTTTTTTGTTCGTTTTTTCTTTTTTTTTTTTATTAAATCATAGCTGTGTACATCAATATGATCATGGGGCACCATACACTTGGTTCATAGAACATTTGACACATTTACATCACATTGTTTTTCGTAGAGACAGAGTCTCACTTTTTGGCCCTCGGTAGAGTGCCGTGGCGTCACACAGCTCACAGCAACCTCCAACTCCTGGGCTTAGGTGATTCTCTTGCCTCAGCCTCCCAAGTAGCTGGGACTATAGGAGCCCGCCACAAAGCCTGGCTATTTTTTGTTGCAGTTTGACCGGCCGGGTTTGAACCCGCCACCCTCAGTATATAGGGCCGGTGCCCTACCCACTGTGCCACAGGCGCCGCCCCTGGATGCATTGTTTGACGTGCCTGAACCTCGGTTTCTTTGGCTATGAAGTGGGACGGTGATTCCTGATGTGTTTCACAGGGTCTTTGGGAGTCCCAAATGAGACTATGTCCATGGAACTTTTTAGGAAATCTGAGCTACCTCCAAATGTTAATGGCGAAGCACTTTCTGGTGCTCTTTTCCTATCATGCTGGGTGCTGAAGAGCCCAGGAAGATTTAAGAAGTTGCCCCTGCCCTTCAGGAGCACCAGTCTGTCAGAGGAGATAGTCACTCTGCCAGCAGGTATTGATGCAATGGGACGAAGACTCTGTGTGCCCGGATGAACCAAGGAAAGATAAGCCTGTTTCAAGGCCCCCTTTCTTGGCCCTAAAAGAACACAGACTAATGCCAAGTCCAGAATGATCTGCAGGCCTCCAACCATTGCACCTCTTGGCATAATCCTTCTTTCTGCCCCTCAAGCCCATCTCCCCTGAAGGAGCAAACAGGAAAATGTGGAAGGGGGTGTTCAGAGAGTATTAGCTAAAACCACAGCTGTCTCCAAGTGGTATAAATCATATCATATTCAGGGAAGGCTGGCAAGACACTGCTATCCTTTATAATACTTTCCCACCAGATTTCCTGGGCTAACTCCTACTGGACTTCACAGTTACTCTCACCTCCAAAGCTCCCTTTTGACTTCACCTCACTAAATTTGTTATATCACCATAGGTGGGTTTCTACCAGGGAAATTTACCCTAGCTCCCCGAAACTTAAAGAAATTCCAGAGGATATGGGAATTGACAAACAATAATATGGATAGAAAGAGGTTCAGACCAGCAGACAGGGACAAACTGACAAGTGATATACTTGGCCCTAACTTAGAATTAAGAATCAAGGAAAAAAATGTTTTTCTGATGAGGAAAACTATGTAAATAAGCATTTTCCAAAATGAACTACTCATAATGCTAGTTTCTTGCAAGATGTTAATAAACTTTCCATGAGAAAGGGACTCCATGGGCAAGTAAACTTGGGGGACTGATTAAATTTTAAATTTGCTGCAAGATACATCACAGACTTCATTATTTAATATGACCAGAAATCTTCTAACAGAATGTGGAGTGCCATATATGCAGTATTTCTCAGGTTTATTTGACTAAAGAAGTGCTTGTTCAAGGTACACTTATTAACATCTTTTTTTTTTTTTTGTGGTTTTTGGCCGGGGCTGGGTTTGAACCTGCTACCTGCGGCATATGGGACCGGCGCCCTACTCACTGAGCCACAGGCGCCGCCCGACTTATTAACATCTTAATGGGCTCAGTGGACTTCATGAAATGAAACGCTGATAGCTATTGTGGTTTCCTTTGTGCCTTGGCTTCCAGGGAGCTCAGTGCTAACCATAATGCTCATTAGCATTTGCAGAAAGCATGCATCTTAGGTCTGAAATAGAATTACCTCCACCAATAATATCTTAGCATTTCTAGACAAGATATAGCTGTTATTCCATAGTATTATAGGCCGCAGATGTTGCTGAAGTTGGTGGATATTTCCTCCCACCTGTGAACACCCTTAGGCTCTAGACCAGGCTCATTAATGTGAGCCCCTAAGGCTGGGCATGGTGGCTCACACGCCTGTAATCCTAGCATTCTGGGAGGCTGAGGCAGGTGGATTGCCTGAGGTCACAGGTTCAAGACTAGCCTGAGCAAGTGCAAGACCCCATCTCTAAAAAGAATAGCCAGGTATTGCAATGGGTGCCTGTAGTCCCAGCTACTCAGGAGGCTGAGACAAGAGAATCGCTTGAGTCCAAGAGTTTGAGGTTGCTGTGAGCTATGATGCTATGGCATTCTACCAACGGTGACAAAGTGAGACTCTGTCTCAAAAGTAATAAGAATAATAATGTGGGAGGTGGAGCAAGATGGCGGCCGAGTAATAGCTTCCCTGCAACTGGGCACAGTGAGTCTGGGGAGATAAGACTCTAGCCATCTCTGGCTGGAGGGATCTGCCTATAATCATCCCTTTGAGGATACAGGGAGTCAGCAAGGGACTTCTGGACCCAAGAGGACAAAAACAGTGGAAAACTGGCAAGTGGTTGCATGTGTTCGATTGACCTAATCCCGCCGGCAGCAGTGAGACTGCAAACCGGAAAAGCCTTACCTGTGAACTGTTTTGGTGTTTTTGGACTTGCTACTCAGTTGAACTAACTTGGGGAGAGCTTGAGCAGGAGTGTGGAGAACTTTGGGCATTGGCTAGGGCCCCAGACTGAGCCGCTGAGCTGGATGGAGCTAATAGTGTTCGGCTGTGGGCCGCAGGGAGCCATTGTGAGAGAACTGCCCCGGCAAGCTCCTCCCTCAGGATCGCAGAGCAAGGATCCGGCAGGAGCTAGTAACCTACTGACTGATCAGCCTACAGGCAGGGACTGAGCTGCCTTACAGCCTTAACCCTCAGGGGCAGAGTGAGACCAGTTTTGGCACACTGGAGCCTCAGGCTGTTGCCCTGGGTAGAGTGCTGTGGTGTCACAGCTCATAGCAACCTCAAACTCCCGGGCTTGGTGCTGCCTGGACCTCCATAAGAGCTGTGCCGCAACCCCCAACTCACCCCCCATGTCTGCCGGGCCTCCGCATGCCCTGACAAGGAACTGCAGGACCCACACAACCCTGCGTCCTCCCTCCTGTGCCTTCCCTGCCTCTACACCGACCCGCTCGTCTGGCCAGGGACTCTGGTAGCCGCATGCCCTCCGGAGCTGTCCCTGCCTCTGCGCAGAGCCCTTTTCCTGGCCAGAGACTACTGGAGCCTTGGGGACTCTGTGCCAAAGTCACTGGGCACCAGGCACTCACAGAACCATACGCACCACCTCCCGCCCTGTTGCTGGATCCAGGTGTGTCACACGCCCGAGCTGCTTCCACAACCAGAACTCCCTAGCTGGGGCAGCCCGAGAGGAACTACACAGGGTCAATCCCTACAAAGATCCAGCAACAATAGAGTGATCCTGCTGGGGTCTAATCTTGGACAGACACCTCCCCAACTCTGAGGATGGCCAGAGGCAATGGTAAAAAACAATCATGAGGTGAAATCAACAGAAAAACTCTGGCAATATGAATAATCAGAGTAGATCAACTCCCCCAAGGATCAATGGGGCAGACACAGCACAAGATCCCTTGCACAAACAAATAGGTGAGATGTCAGAAATCGAATTCAGATTCTGGATAGCAAATAAGATTGAATTAGAATTCCAAATAGTAACACAAAAGATATCTCAAGAATTCAACGAATTCAAAGACCAAATGACCAAAGATTTTGACACATTGAGACAAGAAGTTGCAGCCCTCAAAGATCTGAGAAACACAGTAGAATCCCTCAGTAACAGAATGGAGCAAGCAGAAGAAAGGATTTCTGACATTGAAGATAAAGCTTTCAAACACTTCCAAACTCTCAAAGAGGAAGAGAAATGGAGGGCAAAAACAGATCACTCTCTCAGAGAGCTCTGGGATATTCGAAGAAAACCAATATTCGTCTTATACGGATCCCCAAAAGTGACAAAGTGGCTTCACAAGGCACAGAGTCTCTTCTCCATGAGATTATGAAGGAGAACTTTCCAGACATACCAAGAGAGTCTGAAACTCAGATAGCAGACAGTTTCAGAACTCCAGCATGACTCAACCCAAATAAGACATTCCCCCAGACACATCATAATCAATTTTACTAAAGTTAATATGAAGGAGAAAATTCTGAAAGCAGCCAGATGAAAGAAAACCATCACCTACAAGGGGAAGAATATTAGAATAACTGCAGATCTCTCTGCTGAAACCCCTCAAGCTAGAAGAGGATGATCATCGACTTTTAATCCCCTACAACAAAATAACTTTCACCCAGGATCCTGTACCCAGCTAAACTGAGTTTCATTTATGATGGAGAAATTAAATACTTCAATGACATTCACATGTTGAAGAAATTTGCCATAACTAAACCAGCTTCCAGGATAATCTCAGACCTATCTTCCATAAAGACCAACGTAATCCTACATCATAAAAGTAAACCTACCAAGAAAAGTTTGATCAAATTCCAACTTCCACAGTTGCAAAAGGATTAAAAATGTCCACCAGACTCTCAAAGGCTTATCAATATTCTCAATTAATGTGAATTGTTTAAATTGTCCTCTAAAGAGGCATAGGTTGGCTGACTGGATACAAAAACTCAAGCCAGATATCTGCTGCATACAAGAATCGCATCTTACATTAAAAGACAAATATAGACTCAAGGTGAAGGGATGGTCATCTATACTCCAGGCAAATGGAAAGCAGAAAAGAGCAGACATTCTGATCCTATTTGCAGACGCAATAGGCTTTAAACCAACCGAAATAAGGAAGGATAAGGATGGACACTTCATATTTGTTAAAGGTAATACTCAATATGATGAGATTTCAGTTATTAATATTTATGCACCCAACCAGAACACACCTCAGTTTATAAGAGAAACTCTAACAGACATGAGCAACTTGATTTCCTCCAGTGCCATAGTAGTTGGAGATTTTAACACCCTTTAGCAGTGCTGGATAGATCCTCCAAAAAGAAGCTAAGCAAAGAAATCTTAGATTGAAACTTAACCATTCAACATCTGGACTTAACAGACATCTACAGAACATTTCATCCCAACAAAACTGAATACACATTCTTCTCATCAGCCCACGGAACATACTACAAAATTGACCACATCCTAGGCCACAAATCTAACCCCAGCAAATTTAAAAAATAGAAATTATTCCTTGCATCTTCTCAGACCATCATGGAATAAAAGCTGAACTCAATAACAACAGGAACCTGCATACCCATACAGAAACATGGAAGCCAAACAACCTTATGCTGAAGGATAGATGGGTTATAGATGAGATTAAGAAGGAAATCACCAAATTTTTGGAACAAAATAACAATCAAGACACGAATTACCAGAACCTCTGGGATACTGCAAAGGCAGTCCGAAGAGGGAAATTTATAGCACTGCAAGCCTTCTTCAAGAAAAGGGAAAGAGAGGAAGTTAATAACATAATGGGACATCTCGAGCAACTGGAGAAGGAAGAACACTCCAACCCCAAACCCAGCAGAAGAAAAGAAATAATCAAACTCAGAGCAGAATTAAATGAAATTGAAAACAAAAGAATTATACAACAGATCAATAAATCCAAAAGCTGGTTTTTTTAAAAGATCAATAAAATAGATAAACCTTTGGCCAACCTAACCAGGAAAAAAAGAGTAAAATCTCTAATTTCATCAAACAGAATGATAGCCATGAAATAACAACAGACCCCTCAGAAATTCAAAAAATCCTTAATGGATACTACAAGAAACTCTACTCTCAGAAATATGAAAATCTGAAAGAAATCGACCAATACCTGGAAGTACGCCATCTACAAAGACTTAGCCAGAATGATGTGGAAATGTTGAACAGGCCTATACCAAGTTCTGAAATAGTATCAACTATACAAAGTCTCCCTAAAAAGAAAAGCCCAGGACCAGATGGGCTTTTCTGACTTTACGTCAGAATTCTACCAAACCTTTAAAGAAGAACTAGTACCTATATTACTAAACCTCTTCCAAAATATAGAAAAAGAAGGAATATTACCCAACACATTCTACGAAGCAAACATCAACTTGATCCCCAAACCAGGGAAAGACTCAACAAGAAAAGAAAATTATAGACCAATATCACTAATGAATATTAATGCAAAAATACTCAATAAGATCCTAACAAACAGAATCCAACAACACATCAAAAAAATTATACACCATGACCAAGTGGGATTTATCCCAGGGTCTCAAGGCTGGTTCAATATACGTAAATCTATAAATGTAATTCAGCACATAAACAAACTAAAAAATAAGGACTATATGATTCTTTTAATTGATGCAGAAAAAGCTTTTGATAATAGCCAGCATCCCTTCAAGATCAGAACACTTAAGAAAATTGGTATAGAAGGGACATTTCTTAAACTAATAGAGGCCATCTACAGCAAACCCATAGCCAATGTCATATTGAATGGAGTTAAATTGAAATCATTTCCACTTAGATCAGGAACCAGGCAAGGTTGCCCATTGTCTCCATTGCTCTTTAACATCATAATGGAAGTTTTAGCCATTGCAATTAGGGAAGAAAAGGTGATCAACGGTATCCACATAGGGTCAGAAGAGATCAAACTTTCACTCTTCACAGATGATATGATCATATATCTGGAAAACACTAGGAATTCCACTACAAAACTTTTAGAAGTGATCAAGGAATACAGCAATGTCTCAGGCTACAAAATCAACACCCGTAAATCTGTAGCCTTTGTATCGTATACCAACGATAACCAAGCTGAAAAAACAGTCAAGGACTCTATTCCTTTCACAGTAGTGCCAAAGAAGATGAAATATTTGGGAGTATACCTAACAAAGGACGTGAAAGATCTCTACAAAGAGAACTTGAAACTTTAAGCTGAAGATGTTAACAAATGGAAAAACATACCATGGTGATGGCTGGGAAGAAATCAACATTGTTAAAATGTCTATACTACCCAAAGCAATATATACTTTTAATGCAATTCCTATTAAAGCTCCATTGTCATATTTTAAAGATCTTGAAAAAATAATACTTTGTTTTATATGGAATCAGAAAAAACCTCGAATAGCCAAAACATTACTCAGCAATAAAAACACAGCAGGAGGAATCATGCTACCAGACCTGAGACTGTACTATAAATCGATAGTGATCAAAACAGCATGGTATTGGCACAAAAACAGAGAAGTAGATGTCTGGAACAGAATAGAGAACAAACACATGAATCTAGCTACTTACCATTATTTGATCTTTGACAAGCCAATTAAAAACATTCAGTGGGGAAAAGATTTCCTATTTAACAAATGGTGCTGGGTGAACTGGCTGGCAACCTGTAGAAGATTGAAACTGGACCCACACCTTTCACCATTAACTAAGAGACACTCTCACTGGATAAAAGATTTAAACTTAAGACATGAAACTATAAAAATACTTGAAGAAAGTGCAGGGAAAACTCTTGAAGGAATCGGCCTGGGTGAATATTTTATGAGGAGGACTCCCCAGGCAATTGAAGCACTATCAAAAATACACTACTGGGACCTGATCAAACTAAAAAGCTTCTGCACAGCCAAGAACATAGTAAGTAAAGCGAGCAGACAGCCCTCAGAATGGGAGAAAATATTTGCAGGTTATACCTCCAATAAAGGTCTAATAACCAGAATCCACAGAGAACGCAAATGTATTAGCAAGAAAAGAACACGTGATCCCATCTCAGGGTGGGCAAGGGACTTGAAGAGAAACTTCTCTAAAGAAGACAGACGCACGGTCTACAGACACATGAAAAAAGCTCATCATCCTTAATCATCAGAGAAATGCAAATCAAAACTACTTTGAGATATCACCTAACCCCAGTAAGAGTAGCCCACATAACAAAATCCCCAAACCAGAGATGTTGGCGTGGATGTGGAGAAAAGGGCACACTTCTACACTGCTGGTGGGAATGCACACTAATACGTTCTTTCTGGAAGGATGTTTGGAGAATACTTAGAGACCTAAAAATAGAACTGCAATTTGATCCTATAATTCCTGTACTAGGTTTATACCCAGAAGACCAAAAATCACAATATAACAAAGACATCTGTACCAGAATGTTTATTGCAACCCAATTCATAATGGCTAAGTCATGGAAGAAGCCCAAGTGTCCATCGACCCACAAATGGACTAGCAAATTGTGGTACATGTATACCATGGAATATTATGCAGCCTTAAAGAAAGATGGAAACTTTACCTCTTTCATGTTTACATGGATGGAAGTGGAACATATTCTTCTTAGCAAAGTATCTCAGGAATGGAAGAAAAAGTATCCAATGTACTCAGCCATACTATGAAGCTAAATTCTAGCTTTCACATGAAGGCTATAACCCAACTATAGGACAAGACTATGAGGAAAGGACCAAGGAAGGGGAAGGGAGGGGGGAGGTTATGGTGGAGGAAGGATAACGGGTGGGGCCACAAATATGGTGTATCTTAGAATGGGTACAGGCAAAACCTACTAAATGCAGAATACAAATGTCTACATACAATAACTAAGAAAATGCCATGAAGGTTACGTTGAACAATTTGATGAGAATATTTCAGATTATATATGAAACCAGCACATTGTACCCCTTGATTGCACTAATGTACACAGCTATGATTTAACAATAAAAAAAAAAAAGAATAATAATGTGAGCCCCTGAATCTTAGATTTGGCTATTTCCAGCTTGGCAAAGACTTCTCAGCTTGAGGCTGAGGAGGCAGCCTAAGGCTAGAGGCCATGGACTGGCCCTGGGAATTCCCACTAAAGGCTCATCTGCTGTCAAATCTAGAGAAGTTACTAGGGTAGAATATGACCTTATGGTCCCTGAAGAATCAGAACTGCCTGGTCATTGCTTGGACCCAAGGAAAAGTCTTAAGCTACTTCTCAAATTGCCTGAATTGACAAAGGTTGTCCCTGCATAGCAGCCACTGTGATGGCCCTGCTGGTCTATGAAACCCTAGCATATTACTGCTCCCAAGGACAGCTGGAGAGGGCCCAGAATATAAAATGGGCCTCTTCATTTTGCAAGGGGGACCAGTAGGACTTCCTGAAATAACCAGAACCAGCAGTCTTGTGTTCAAACCTCTCCAGGGAAAGAGGGACCCCAAAAAATCTTCCTAAACCACCTACAGACCAAAGTAGGCACCCTGATCCTTCTTCTTACCCATTCACTCATTAATTCACTAAAGAAGCAGTAAAGAATAGTGATCAAGAGAAAAGTATTAGGAGCCAAATTTGAATTTGAATCTAAGCTCATCCTCTTTCTAGCTGTGTCCTTTGACAAGTTGCTTCACTTCTCAGAGTCTCAGTTTGTTCATTTTTAAAAGGAGATAATAGTTGTACCTATATTATAGTGTTGTTATGAGGATTAAATGAAATTATTTGTGTAAAAGACATAGCACAGTGCTCAATAAGTGATTTCTCTGTAGTATTATATTACTCCCAAACATTCACTCTGGGCCAAGATTTACTGAGTACCATGACTTGAGAGAAATAAAACCATGTTTTCAAGGAATTCTCAGGCTAGTAAAGGAGCTAGATAAGAAATATGACATTGGCTTAATGCCTGTAGCACATGGTTACGGTGCCAGCCACATACACCGAGGCTGGCGGGTTTGAACCCAGCCCAGACCAGCTAAAAAATTACAATGACAACTGCAACCAAAAATAGCCAGGCATTGTGGCAGGCACCTGTAGTCCCAGCTATTTGGGAGGCTGAGGCAAGAGAATTGCTTAAGTCCAAGAGTTTGAAGTTGCTGTGTGCTGTGACGCCACGGCACTCTACCCAAGGCAACAGCTTGAGACTCTGTCTCAAAAAAAAAAAAAAAAATCCAATATCAGTAATACACACTATCAGTTTTATGATTGAAAGAAGCACAGGAGAGCACAAAGGGAAAACTTCAGCCCTAATATATGAAAAAACATTCAGACATAAATGATCAGAAAGGTAGAAGTAAAGTGATCATTACATATAAGTGATAATGTTGTTTACATAGAATGAAACAAAATGAAAAGTTCGTATGCAAATTATTTCTGAAGAAGATATAGGTACCAAGATTCATTTAAATTGTTACATGGGCTGTATAAAAGTCATTCAATTTTATCCTAACAGCTATCAGAACGTACAAGACAGTGTAGCCTGAGCAAGAAAAAGACCTTGTCTTTATAAAAAATAGAAAAATTAGCTGGGCATGGTGGCACGCATCTGTAGTTCCAGCTACTCAGGAAGCTGAGGCAGGAGGATCACTTGAGCCCAGGAGTTTGAGGTTGCTGTGAGCTATGATGACACCATTGCACTTTAACCCAGGTGACAGAGTGAGATCCTATCTCAAAAAAAAAAAAAAAAAGACAGTGTGAGGGTACAAATTGGCCAATATGGATTAGAAACCCCCCAAACAGACCTACCACATAATATGATAGAAATGGAAAAAGTGAAATTGGGTTCCCATTTTTCTCTATCTATAAAAACTCCACTTAAGATGGACTAAGGACCAAAAGAGAAAATAAAAATCTTAAAGCATTTAGTATAAAATATAGGTTAAGTGTATTTATTACTCTGGCCTGGGGAATAATTTCTTAAAAACAACTACCCAAAATAGAACTTATTGTCTAAGAAAAGATTGATAAATCAAACTATACTGAAACAATTACTTCTGTAAATGAAAGACATTTTAAGGAAAAAAATAGTTAATTTACAAATTGGAAGAAAATAATTGTAACAGATAACCAGCAAAGGATTTATATCAAGAATCCATAAAATTCCTCAAATCATTCAGAGCAAGAAAAACAATAGGAAAAATGAATGAAAGTCATGATCAGACACTTCATAGGAAAGGAAACCGTATCTTCAATAAACATTGGCTCATCACCATTAGTAATGAGGGACACAAAAATAAAGACTATTAGGAAATTCCAGTTACCCTCATTTAATTTACAAAGATTAAGAAGGTTGCCAACAGCAAGTCTGGGTCAACCATTCTACTCTATGTTGTTAGAGGGAAGGAATGTCTGTCAATTGACACAACTGTTTTTGAAAAGTAATTTAGTATTATCTCATAGAGTTGAATTTTCACACATTTTACAACCCAGAAATTCCACATCAAGATACATGCTTTTGTGTGTGTGTGTGTGTGTGTGTGTGAGAGAGAGAATGTACTACAGGACATGCACCAGGAGACATGGACCGTAATGTTTTTAGCAGTACCATTTGTAATAGCAAAATAATGGCAACAACTCCAATGCTCATTGACAGGAAAATGGATAAATAAATTGTAATATATTTGCACAAAAGAATATTTTATATATACCAGCAAAATTGAATGAACTACAGCCCATATAACAATTTAAATGAATTCTTGGTGACATTATATTAAAAGAAAAAAAAGCAAGCCTCAGTAGAGTGCATACAGCATAATACCCTTTTTATAAACTTCAGTGAAAACTAAAACAAAAAATAAGTTAGATATGTATTTATTTTAAAAAAACAAATACAGCCTTCAGGATGATGTTTACTTGGACATGGGGAAATGGACCGGACACTTAAATGCAAATTATTGTTGATGTGCTTATTGGATTAGGTCAGGTTGTGAGTTCCTCTGTGTGTGTAACAGTGGAAGTGTGTGTGGGTGGGGGGAGACAGAGAGAGAGAGAAAGAATAGAAAAAGGAGAGAGAAAGGAAAAGAAAGAAAAGATGGAAGGAAAGGAGAGAGGAAGGGAAAGAAGTCTGTATAAGGACCAATGATGACAGGGTCAGGAGCCAAGATTATAGATACACATAAGCCAGTTTTGGTCATAGTGACAGTTAAGAAGAGGAGGAAGAGAACAGGCAGTGACACCTAAGCAATCTGGGAGGGATCGGGGTAGGCTCTTGGAACCAGGTACAGGCATTCCTCATTTGTATTGCATTTCACTCAATTGCACTTTGCAGATAGTATGTTTTTTTATAAGATGAAGATTTGTGGCAACCCTGCACCAAGCAAGTCTACTGGCTCCATTATCCCCACAGCATATGCTCAGGTTGTGTCTCTGTGTCACATCTTGGTAATTCTCCCAATATTTCAAACTTCTTTCATCATTATTATTATGTCTGTTACAGTGATATGTGATCAGTGATCATTGATATTGTTATAATTCTTTGGGGGCACCATGAACCATCCAAACTTAATTGATAATTGTGTTATGTGCTCTAACTGCTCCACCTGCCAGCCATTCCCCCACCTTTCTTCCTCTCCTTGGGCTTCCGTAGTCCCTGAGATACAACAATATTGAAATCAGGCCAATTAATAACCCTATAATGACCCCTAAGTGTTCAGGTGAAAGGAATTTATTATCTCTCACTTTAAAGTAAAAGCTAGAAAGATGAAGCTGGTAAAGAAAGCATGTTGAAAGAAAGCCAACAGGGCGGCGCCTGTGGCTCAGTCGGTAAGGCGCCGGCCCCATATACCGAGGGTGGCGGGTTCAAACCCGGCCCCGGCCGAACTGCAAACCAAAAAATAGCTGGGCATTGTGGCAGGCGCCTGTAGTCCCAGCTACTCGGGAGGCTGAGGCAAGAGAATCGCTTCAGCCCAGGAGTTGGAGGTTGCTGTGAGCTGTGTGAGGCCACCGCACTCTACCGAGGGCCATAAAGTGAGACTCTGTCTCTACAAAAAAGAAAAAGAAAGAAAGCTAACATAGGCCAAAAGTTAGGCGTCTTGCACCAAATGGTCAACCAAATTGGGAATGGAAATGAAAATCTCTACTCCAGTAGAAATAAAATTATACTGGAGATGCCAACATAAATATACACATTTTAAAAGATGTTATCTATGTATTTATTACTTTTCAAAGTTGAATTGAATTATGGTCGAATGTATAGTATGAAGTTTGCTCAAAAGATGGTGTTAATCATTTATGGTGCATCTTACAAGGATATATATGAAACTTACTAAATGTAGAACGTAAATGTCTCAACATAATAACTAAGAAAATGCCAGGAAGGCTATGTTAACCAGTGTGATAAAAATATGTCAAATGGTATATAAAACCAGTGTATGGTGCCCCATGATTGCATTAATGTACACAGCTATGATTTAATAATAAATAAAAAAAGATGGTGTTAATCAAATAAATGCTAGCATCACCATATGACAGGTAGGACAGTCCAAAAAAGTAGTAAAAGTGGGGTTGTCACTGGAGAAGCACAAAGCCATTTTGAAGTGGTATTTGAAATTTGAAAACATTGTGGAAGTACAACAATGGAGGTGTGAGTATGCACAGAACCTACAACGTGCCTAAGAGTAGCACGTATTCATAAGTGTGAAAGCACAGTATAGTCAGGAAGACCTGGGAGGCCTGTCACAACAACAAGTCCTGCTTCTTCTGCTGTGGTGTTGGAACAGTTCACATGCTCCCCACAGAGGTCTGCCAAGCAATGTGCACATGAGACAAGAGTTAGAAGAACAAGCATAGAACACATTCTCAGAACAGTAAAATGGAAAGTTTTCATTCCAAGATTATTACATGCACAGAGATATGAGAGCTTACGTCAGTGAGAATGTGCCAGGACAAAGAGGTATGGTTGAGTTTCCCCTAAGTATTCCTGACTTAGCACCCCTTGACTTTTACCTGAGGGGTGCCTTAAAGGATGGGGTGTACCACAAATAACCAGAAATTGAAATGGCATATGTACAGCAATACAAGTGGACACTTTGGTCAACATTTCTCAAGCAGTAGTTCCCCATATTCAGAAGGGTCTGGACGCTGATGGTAACCACCGTGAGTACCTATTATAATAAGGTAATTAAAGTATAATAAGGTTATATAAGAAGTCAAATGTGACTTTAATTTATCTTTTGTTGTTGGTATATATTGAGTATTAAAATTTTAATACAGTTTTTTTTCTTTCTTAAAATATGTATATATGTGTTTGGCACCCTCAGTATACATAGTGCTACTTCAATGAATACATGAAAGATAAGAAAGTAAAACAGACCTATCGCTGATATGGGGAAAGTTTTAGTGGTCTGGATAGACCAAACCAACCACATTTCCTTAACTCAAAGCCTAATCCAGAGCAAGGCCTAGATTACTCTTCAACTCTATGAAGACTGAGAGAGGTGAGGAAGCGGCAGACAAAAAGTTTGAAGCTAGCAGAGGTTGGTTTATGAGGTTTAAGGAAAGCAGCATCTCTATAAGAAAAGTGCAAGGTGAAGCATAAAGTTCTGATGTAGAAGATGCAGTGATTTATCTGTAAGATCTAGCTAAGATAATTGATGAAAGTGGCTACCAGGCAATAGATTTTCAAATGTTGATGAGAAGATGCCATCTAGAACTTTTGTAGCTAGAGGAGAAGAGTCAATGCCTGGATTCAAAGCTTCAAAGAATAGGCTGACTCTCTCATTAGGGGCTAAAGCAGCTAGTAACTTGAAGTTGAAGCCAATGCTCACTTATCATTCCAAAAATCTTAAGGTCCTTAAGAATTAGGCTAAATGGACTCTGCCTGTGCTCTATAAATGCAACAACAAAGCCTGGATGACAGCACATCTGTTTGCAGAAT
This sequence comes from Nycticebus coucang, assembly GCF_027406575.1. Taxonomy (NCBI): domain Eukaryota; kingdom Metazoa; phylum Chordata; class Mammalia; order Primates; family Lorisidae; genus Nycticebus; species Nycticebus coucang. The sequence continues at coordinate 43,214,392 of NC_069801.1, read as the reverse complement.
GTTTTGTAAAAATTTTAAGCCCATTTTTGAGACCTACTGCTCAGAAAAAAAGATTTCTTTCAAAATATTACTGCTCATTGACAATGCACCTGGTCACCCAAGAGCTCTGATAGAGGTGTGCAAGGAGGTATGCTGTTCTCATGCCTGCTAACACAGCATCTATCCTGCAGCTCATGAATCAAGGAGTAATTTTGACTTTCCAATCTCATTATCATTTTTAAAAATACATTTTATAAATGGATGGCAGCTGTAGCCATAGCTGCTGTAGGTAGTTATTTTTTTGTTGCATCTTTGAGAATATTCTGGAAAGGTTTCACCACTCTAGTTGCCATTTAGAACAATCATGATTCATGGGAAGAGGTCACAGTATCAACTTTAACAGGAGTTTGGAAGAAGTTGGTTCCACCCTTCATGGATGACTTTGAGGAGTTCAAGACTTCAGTGCAGGAAGTAACTGCAAATGTGGTGGAAATAGCAAGAGAATTAGAAGTGAAGCCTGATCATGTGACTGAATTTTATCATGAATCTCATGATAAAAACTTGAATGAATGAGGAATTGCTTCTTGTGGATGAGCAAATAAATTGTTTTCTTAGATGGAATTTACTCCTGGTGAAGATGCTGTGAATGTTGTTGAAATGACAACAAAGGATTTAGAATATTACATAAACTTAGTCGGTAAGGCAAAAGCAAGTTAATTTTTTTGCAGTTTTTTGGCCGGGGCTGGGTTTGAACCTGCCACCTCCAGCATATGGGGCCAGCACCCTACTTCTTGGGCCACAGGTGCCACCTGGCAAAAGCAAGTTATGAAAGAATTGGCTCAAACTTTGAAAGAAATTCTGTTATGGATAAAATGCTATCAAACAGCATCTTACGCCACAGGAAAAAATCTTGTGTGACAGGAAGAGTCAAAAGATGCAGCAAATTTCATTGTTGTCTTATTTAAAAAATACCATGGCCATCCCAGCCTTCAACAGCCACCACCCTGATCAGTCAGCAACCATCAACACTGAGGCAGGACCCTTCACCAGCAAAAATATTAAGACCCATCGAAGGTTCAGATGATCATTAGCATTTTAGCAATATTTTTTAAATTAAGGTACGTACACTTTTAGGACATAATGCTATTCTACACTTAATAAACTATAATACAGTATAAGTACAACTTTTATATGTAAAAAATGTGTATGACTTGCTTTACTGTGACATTCGCTTTCCTGCTGTGGTCTGGAAAGGAGCCTGCAATATCTTTGAGTTACATCTTTATACCTAAGTTGAGCATTGAACAGCACCTAGGATTTTGCCAGATAAAGGAGTCATTAAGAGGATTTTCAGTAAAAGTTAACATGCAACGACAAAATGCCAGAAAGTTTAGGCCTACAGGTTGCTCAGGACACCTGCTGAGCAAAGTGGAAACCATGCCACTATGAGAAACAAGACTAAGGGCTAGCCAAGTCCTGAGCCACCTCCAATAGCTTCAACTACAGGAGTGAAGGAGCCTAGGAAAGTAACTGGGTCCGAACCCTATTGTTCCCTAGAATGAGGCTTTTCTTAGGCCAGCCAGAGTCTACCAAAACACCTATAACCTGGGAGAATTGAACCAGATGTGGAACCAGACACATCCCCAAACAATTTTTTGTCAGAACCCAAGGTCTCTGTGCCTCTGGCCATATGTGGGGGTGATGCTGGGGTTGTTGATTCTGTGCTGGTGCCAGATCTAAGAAGGGAATGCCGGTGTGCCCATAAAAGGTGGATGTGGAGGATTACACATCAGCACCATGAATAGAGGCTGAAGGAATGCCTTCTCGGTGTTCATGCCAAACCAAGAAGACCTAGGTAGAATCTTTGGCAAACAAATTCCTGGAAAAGTTTGATATTCCCAGCAGGAGGATCCCAGGGGCAGAAAAATTCCAGATTAGTGGACCGTCTCGGCCCTTATCTAGCCTGATATAATGGCCTCATGTTTGTTCTTGCCTCTTCCCAAGTCTTTCTGCCTATAAGCTTACCCCACCCTAAGCACCATTTCATCTTCTCATTGCTGCCAGAACACTTTTTCGAAATCATGAATCTGATTATGACTCTGCCTTTTTAGTTAACTTTTGGTAGCCAGGTATGTGGTTCATGCCTGTAATCTAAGCACTCTGGGAGGCCAAGGTGGGTGCATTGCCTGAGCTCAGGAGTTTGAGACTAGCCTGAGCAAGTATAAGACCCCCATCTCTACTAAAAATGAAAAAACTGAGGCAAGGGCCAGGTGCAATGGCTCACACCTGTAATCCCAGCACTCTGGGAGGCCAAGGCAAGTGGATTGCCTGAGCTCACGTGTTCAAGGCTAGCATGAGCCAGAGTGGGACCTTGTCTCTAAAAATTGCCGGGCCTTGTGGCAGGTGCCCATAGTCCCAGCTACTTGGAAGGCTGAGGCAAGAGAATCACTTGAGCCCAAGAGTTTGAGGTTGGTGTGAGCTATGACACCACAGCACTCTATCAAGGGTGACGAAATGAGACTCTGTCTCAAACAAATGAGCAAACAAACAAATAAAAAAAACCTAGCCAGGCATTGTGGCAGGAGCCTATAATCCCAGAAAGAAAGAGACTCAGCACCTGTAGCACACTGGTTACGATGCTGGCTACATATGAGGCTGGTGGGTTCAAACCCGGCCCAGGCCAGCTAAACAACTATGACAACTGCAACAAAAAATATAGCTGGGCATTGTGGCAGGCACCTGTAGTCCCAGCTACTTGGGAGGCTGAGGCAAGAGAATCGCTTAAGCCCAAGAGTTGGAGGTTGCTGTGAGCTGTGATGCCACAGCACTCTACCAAAGACAACACGGTAAGACTCTGTCTCAAAAGAAGGGAGGCAGGGAGGGAGGGAGAGAAGGAAGGAAGGAAGGAAGGAAGGAAGGAGGGAGGGAGGGAGGGAGGGAGGGAGAGAGAGAGAGAGAGAGAGAGAGAGAGAGAGAGAGAGAGAGAGAGAGAGAGAGAGAGAGAGAAAGAAAGAAAGAAAGAAAGAAAGAAAGAAAGAAAGAAAGAAAGAAAGAAAGAAAGAAAGAAAGAAAGAAAGAAAGAAAGAAAGAAAGAAAGAAAGAAAGAAAGAAAGAAAGACTTTAGTGATGCCCCTATCCTGGCATTCAAGGCCCTCTGACCTCCCCCTCCCTTGTTTGTAACATTATTGGTAGCTCCTATTCCTACTATTGGTAGCCCCTGTTCCTAGGAGCTTTGCTCATAGCAAAGCTTTCCTTCCTACTTCTCTAATGATTTCCCCCTAGTTGAGGTTCAGAGTATCACCAGGGCTTAGTTCTTGAAACCTCTGTCCTTCTGTTTCCATGCATCCCATTAGTGGTCTCATCTAGTTCCATGGTTTTAAACATATCTCTAGCTTAGATCTCTGCCCTCAACTTCAGATTCAACTAACTGCTTGATAGATCCACTTAGATGTTCAATAGACATCTAAAACTCAACATATCTTCAACAAAACACTTGGTCTACCTCCCAAAATGACTACTCCCTCCATCTTTCCCATCTCAATAATAAACAACTTTCTTTCAGTTACTCAGGCATTAACTGCTCTCCTTTTTTTCCATAGTTCATAGCCAATACATCGGCAAATTTTGTCAGTTTATGCACACCTTCAACATGTGCGCATAAACCAACCAGTTCTCATCACCTTCACTTTGATCCAGATCAGCATCATCTCTGCATTATTGCAGCAGCCTCAAAATTGATTCCCCTGCTTCTGCTTTTGCATCCTTTTATTCTATTATGAACATGGCAACCAGAATGATCCTGTTAAAACATTAAGAGAGATCACGTAATTCTTCCTATCAAGACTCTCTAATGGCCCCGTAACTTACCTACAGTAAAATCCACAATCTTCATAATAATCTCCGTGGCCCCGTGTTATCTGTTACTTGTTACTTCTGTCACCTGTCTGACCTAATTTCCTGCTATGCTCTGCATACATCATTCGGCTGGGGCCATACTGGTATCCTCATTGTTCCTCAAATATGTCAAATGTGCTCCCACCTTTGCATTTTTCTTCTCCCTGTCTGAAATACTTTCTCCCCAGATTTCCACATGCTTTGTTTGGTTCCTCACTTACCTCACATGTTGGTTGCTGTCACATTCTTTAAGTCTTGGAATCAAACGGTGTCTTTGAACGTCTTAAAAAATTTTTGGACTATTCTAGATTCTTTACATTTCCATATGTATCTTAGGATCATCTTATTCATTTCCAAAAAAAAAAAAAGAAAGAAAGAAAGAAAAGAAAAGAGCTTGCTGGCATTTTACTTAAGACTGCATTGAATCTATACATCAATTTGGGAATAATTTACATCTTAACAATATTGTCTTCCACTCTATGAACATAGTACATATCTTCATTTATTTAGGTCTTATTTTGATCTCACAGAAATATGTATTTCATAGCTTCAGTGCACAGATTTTACACATAATTTTTGTGAAACATTCACAAATATTCCATGTTTTATGTTCTTTTTAAGGGTATTGTTTTTTATATTTTCTTTTCCAAGTATTCCTTCCTAGAAGATAAAAATGCAATTGATTTTTGTATATTTATCTTTTATCCTGTGACTTTGCTAAATTAATATGTTAGATCTAATACTTCATAGTTTTTTATTTTGTAGAATCCTTAGGACTTTTAATTTATATGATTGTATCAGCTGCAAATACAATTTTACTTCTTCGCATCTACCTATGGAGATGTGTTTCTTTGTTTTTGGTTTTGCGGGGAGGGATTGGCTTAAGGCACTGACTAGGATCTCAATACAATGTTGACTGGAAGCGGTGAGAACAGGCATAGTTGCCTTGTTCCTAGTCTAAGAGAAAAGATATTCTATATTTCAGCATTAAGTGTGTGATATTTAGCTGCAGGCTTTACCCTTAATCATACTGAGGAAGTCCCTTTCTACTATTAATTTTCTTGGAGTTTTTATTATAAATAGATGGTAAATGTTGTCAAATGCCTTTTTCTCATAGATCATATTGTTCCCTGCCCCCTTATTCTGTAATATCATAAATTACATTTATTTTTAAATATTAAACTAACCGTGCATTTCTGGGATGAAATATAATTGACCATGATATGTCCTTTTTATATGTTGCTAATTTCAATTTGCTAATATTTATTAAAGATTTCTGCATCTTTTTCATAACAGAACATGATCTGCAGTTCTCTTTCCTTTTTATTTTACTTTATTTTTTCTTTTCTTTCTTTATAATATCTTTGTCTGATTTTAATATCAGGATAATATTTGCCTCAAAAAGTAAGCTGGGATTTTTCCCTTCCCTTATATACTTTGAATAAGTTTGTATTGGATTAGCATTATTTATTCTTCATACGGTTAGCAGAACTCACCAGTGAAGCTATATAGACCTGGATTTTCTTTTCTTTATTATCTTTAGAGGATAGAAGAAAAGATTTTAATTAAAATTTTAACTTAGTTAATGGATGTAAGGATAGTTAGGTCATCTTTTTTTTTTGTTTTTCTTGGGTAAGCTTTGGCAGTTTATACTTTTTAAGAAATTTGTCCATTTTATCTAAGCTGTCAAACTTATTGGCATAATGTTTTTTCATATTATTACCTTATTATCCCTTTCATGTCTGAAGGGTATGTAGTGATGTTCCCTGTTTCATCCCTGATGTTGATAATTTGTATCTTCTCTTTTTTTCTCTTGATTGGTCTACCTAAAAGTGTATCATTTATACTGAAATTTTCAGAGAAGCAGCCTTTGGTATAACTTTTTCTATTTATTGATTTCTATTCATATTTTTATTATTTCCTTCCTTCCATTTAAGTTTAATTTGTTCTTTTTTTCCTAGTGCATTAAGGTAGAAATTTATTTTTATTTTTATTTATTTTATTTTTTTTGAGACAGTGTCTCACTATGTTACCCTTGGTAGAGTGCTATGGTGTCATAGCTCACAGCAACCTCCAATTCCTGGGCTCAAGCAATTCTCCTGCCTCTGCCTCCCAAGTAGCTGGGACTACAGGCGCCCGCCACAACACCCGGCCATTTTTTTTGTTTTGTTTTGGTTGCAGCCGTCATTTTTATTTGGTGGGCCCGGGCTGGATTCCAACCCACCAGCTCAGGTATATGTGGCTGGCGCCTTAGCCACTTGAGCCACAGGTGCCGAGCCAAGGTAGAAATTTAGATAATTTATTTTTAAACTGTCTTCTTTTCTAACATAAGAATCTAAAGCTATAAGTTTTCTTCTAAGTAATTTTAGTCGCTATTCTCAACTTTTGGTACGTTCATTGTTCTCTTTTCCTGATTTCTTTTGAATTGAGTATTTTTTACTATTTCATTTTACTTCTACCATTAGCTTATAAACTTGAATCTTTTACTTTTTAGTGGTTTCTCTAGGGTTTACAATATACATCTTACCACAGTCTGCCTTCAAACAATATTATATGACTTCACATATATTAAAGAAAACATAACAAAATCCTTCCATATTCTCCATCATATTCTTTGCCACCATGTATTTTGCTTCTACATGTTATAAACACCACAATACATTGTTGTTATTTTTGCCTTAGTCAATTAAAAAAAATTTTAAACTAAGAAAAATGGCTCTGAATTTAATATTCCCAGTTCTCTTTATTCCTTGGTATAGATCTAAATTTCCAGCTGGTATTATTTTACTACAGCCTAAGGATCTCCCTGGAACATTTTTATTTTTTTCGTAGAGACAGAGTCTCACTTTATGGCCCTCGGTAGAGTGCCATGGCATCACAGCTCACAGCAACCTCCAACTCCTGGGCTTAAGCGATTCTCTTGCCTCAGCCTCCCGAGTAGCTGGGACTACAGGCGCCTGCCACAACGCCCAGCTATTTTTTGGTTGCAGTTCAGCCGGGGCCGTGTTTGAACCCGGCACCCTTGGTATATGGGGCCGGCGCCTTACCGACTGAGCCACAGGCGCCGCCCTCTGGAACATTTTTTTTTATAGTACAGAACTGTTGGCATAAATTTCCTCAGTTTTTGTTTGTCTGTAAATGTCTCTATTTTGTCTTCATTTTGATGAATATTTTCACTGAATATAGAATTCTAGTTTGACTTTTTTTTTTCTTTCAGCTCCTTAAAGATATTATATCATTGTCTTTTGGTCTAATGATTAATCAATAATTCTAATCTTTATTCCCTTATATATAATATATGTCTTCTTTTCTGTCTGTCTTCAATATTTTCTCTTTATCACTTTTTTTTTGTAAATTTATTATGATGTGCCTTGGTGTAATTTTCTATGTGTTTATCCTGTTTAGGATTGGTTGTCCTTCTTGAGTCTGTTGTTTATAGTCTTCAAGTTTAAAAAATTTGGCTATTATTTTCTCAAATATTTTTCTGCCCCTACCCTTTCTGAAACCCTGTTTGCACATACATTATAGCATTTGATAGTGTCCCACTGGTACTATGGCACCTTTTTTTTTATTTTTAAGTCTTTTTTCTATCTGTGCTATAGTTTGGGTAGTTTCTATTGCTATATATTCAAGCTTCCTGATACTTTATTCTTTAGTATCTAATCTGCTGTTAAGCTACACAGTGCATTTTTAAACTCAAATATTATACTTTTAAACTCTAGAAGTTCCATTTGGTAACTTCTATTTTTGGTTGTAGTTGTCCCACCAGCTGGATTAGGCTGGCACCCTAGCCGCTGAGCTACAGGCACCAAGCCTCATTTTTCTCCTTATTAATAAGTTATCACCCAACCTTATATATTTATGTACCTTAGTTTATTAATTGTTTCCCTTTATTAGAATGTACAGTTCATGCACGCAGGAATTTTTGTGCATTTTGTTCCCTGTTACAGTTCTAGCATAAATATTAGGTCTTGAAATACATTAAGTACTCGGGCGGTGCCTGTGGCTCAGTGAGAAGTGTGCCAGCCCCATACACCAAGGGTGGTGGGTTCAAACCCAGCTCTGGCCAAACAGCAACAAAAAAAATAGCCGGGCGCTGTGGCGGGCGCCTGTAGTCCCAGGTACTCCAGAGGCTGAGGCAAAAGAATCACCTAAACCCAAGAGCTGGAGGTTGCTGTGAGCTGTGACGCCACAGCACTCTACTGAGGGTGATAAAATGAGACTCTGTCTCAAAAAAAAAATGCGTTAAGTACTCTGTACATAGTTGATGAATGAATGAAAGATCATCATTTTGAAATTGTTCCCTCGTGCCATTCCTATCTTTTCTGCATCTTGTATTATGTTGAGCACACTTTTATCCTTCATATTGCTCGCTCTCCTTCTCTCTTGCCCCTTCTTTCTTTTCTCTCTGTCTCTATATATGTATATTTCTTTCTATATATGTATGTATATATAATTATATTACATATAAATAATATGTAATACATATATAATATAAATAACATAAAATATAATTTACATATATACATATAGATAGAGATAAAGAAATATACAAAGAGAGAGAGAAATATATATATCAGGAGCTTTTAAAGAACAGGAACATAATCTTTTCTGTGCGTCCCCACTACCCAGCACAGGGTTAAGAGAGTTAACTTTGTGTCGGGAAATTGTCCTTATCTAAGACGCACGCTTCTTCATGAAACCAGCAGAGGGCAGCACAAGGCCGTGCCTGTCTTTGCTCTTCCCCTAACGCCAGCCTTCCCATATTAAAAGTGGCTGGTGTTCTGCATTTAGTAAATTTCGCATGTACCCTCGTAAGATGCATCCTAGGTGTGGTCCCACCGACTTACCCTCCCTCCACCCATCCTCCCCACTCCCATCCCCTCCCTCTCCCCTTTCCCATCTTCTTGGGCTATAATTGGGTTATAGCTTTCGTATGAAAACTATAAATTGGTTTCATAGTAGGGTCTTAACAACTAAGAAAATGCTGTGAAGGCTATGTTAACTGGTTTGATGAAAATATTTCAAATTGTATATAAAACCAGCACATTGAACCCTATGATTGCATTGATGTACATAGCTATGATTTAATTAAAATAAAATAAAATAAAAGTGGTTGGTGTGATACTGCATATTTAGGCTGACTTAGACATACAGAGCCAGTGCTGTTCCAATTCTCCCAGCACCATTTATTGAAGAAGGATTCTTTTCCCCCAGTGTATATTCTTGTTTCGTCACGCCACAAAATCTCAAAGCTGCAGGTGCTGGCATGGATGTGGAGAGAAGAGGACACTTTTACACTGCTGGGGGAACTGCAAACTAATACAACCTTTTTGGAAGGAAGTATGGAGAATCCTCAAAGAACTCAAACTAGACCTCCCATTTAATCCTGCAATCCCATTACTGGGCATCTACCCAGAAGGGAAAAAAATCCTTTTACCATAAGGACAATTGCACTAGACTGTTTTATCTCAGCTCAATTTACAATTGCTAAACTGTGGAAACAACCTAAACACCCACCAATCCAAGAATGGATTAACAAACTGTGGTATATGTATACCATGGAATACTATTCAGCCACTTAAAAAGATGGAGACCTTACATCTTTTGTGTTAACCTGGATGGAGCTGAAACACATTCTTCTTAGTAAAGCATCACAAGAATGGAGAAGCAAGAATCCAGTGTACTCAATTCGGATATGAGGACAATTGATGACCTAGTACAGGGAGGGGGTTGGGGGTGGTCATGGTGTGTGACACATCTCTTGGAGGTGGGACACAATTATAAGAGGGACTTTGGCTAACAAGTTCAATTAGTGTAACCTGGGGGGGAAAAAAGTTGTACTTTAAATCAAAAAAATAATAATAAATTTAATCTTCACCACAGGCACTGCCAGGAGGTGAGCATGTGTTAGTTCCAATTTACAGATAAGGAAATAGGTTCAAGGAGGAAAAGGAACTTGCAGAAGATCACATGGCCAGTGAGTGAAGAGAAGCTGAAATTAAACCTCAGGCTGATGGCCCAGGGTTCCCTCCACGGTCAGTTGCAGCCTCCTCTCCAGCTGAAGCCCAGAGGAAGTGGGCAGGAGGTGGGGGTCATGTGTTTTTTCCTCTCAGGGTTATTATTCTCATCCTAAAATAAACCTAGCCATTCCAGGCTTGGTATTCCCTCCCACAACATTCCCACACTATAAACCTTTCTGTGGCACTTAGCCCCTAAGGAAGGAGCAGGGCATCACCTGCTTCCTGGAAACTGTTGGCGGGCAGAGCCTGAGTATTACTGATGTCCTTCTGGTACTCACACACAGTAGGGACTAATCAGGGCAAGGTTATTGGATGGATGGATGGATGGATGGATGGATGGATGGATGGATGGGATCACCAAGATGAAGGACGATGCTAAGAGACATCTGCTCCAGTAATTTAATTCAGCGAAGAGCTCCTGAAGTTTTCCCCCAGCACTGGGCCCTGTTCTGTATGCTAAAGACACAGTATAAATGGGGTAACTAAGGCTACTAGTTGAAGCAGAAGCACAAAAGCTTGCAGCAATTCAGAGGATATACCTGGAATAGAAGGAGAATTTTAGCAGGGGTAGCCCTTACCCCCAGACACAATAATGCTGGGAACCAGTTGCTGCTTCCGGCTCTTTAGGATCCACCAGCTGAGAAGCCATTGTTTAGCTTGGTACTTGACCCCTTTCCTACCACCCAGTCCTTCCTCTTCCCATTGTCCTTGGGACCCTCATTGGGACACAGGAAGCAGCTGCCCACACAGCAGAAAAAAGAATGGTAAGGAGCTAGGGGAAGCAGATGAGGCTATCTGAGATTGCTAAGAGGCTTCAGCTAGAGTTCCCTTTCCAGATAAGCAACTGACAAAGACCCCAGGCAACCGGCTGTGCCAGTATGGCACTGGGCATTGGGTGCAGAACTCAGGCTTCAGAGGAAGACAGATTCAGATCCAAGCCCCAGCATGTGCTGATTTGCTGTGTGTCCCTGGGCAAGTTTCTTTTGCTCTTTGAGCATCAGTTTCTTTCTTAGTTAGAGCAAGAATAAAGTGTTTTTCTTTTTTTTTTTTTTTTTGTAGAGACAGAGTCTCACTTTATGGCCCTCGGTAGAGTGCCGTGGCCTCACACAGCTCACAGCAACCTCCAACTCCTGGGCTTAAGCGATTCTCTTGCCTCAGCCTCCCGAGTAGCTGGGACTACAGGCGCCCGCCACAACGCCCGGCTATTTTTTGGTTGCAGTTTGGCCGGGGCTGGGTTTGAACCCACCACCCTTGGTATATGGGGCCGGCACCCTACCGACTGAGCCACAGGCGCCGCCCATAAAGTGTTTTTCTAGTGAGGAATGACTTATTGTAATGAGGATTAACACAAAAATATGTTATTCCTAAGTATTTTATTTTATTTTAGACAAAGTCTCACTCTGTCACCCTGGCTAGAGTGCTGTGGCATCATCATAGCTCACAGCCACCTCAAACTCCTGGGCCCAAGTGATCCTCCTGCCTCAGCCTCCCGAGTAGCTGGGAGTACAGGCACACACACCACAGTGCCTGGCTAATTTTTTGTTTTAGTAGATATGAGGTCTTACTCTTGCTCAGGCTGGTCTCAAACTCCTGAGCTCAGGCAATCTACTCACCTCAGCCTCTCAGAGTGCTGGGATTACAAGCGTGAGCCACCGTGCCCTGTGATACCTAAATACTTTAAAAGGTTCATTTCTGTTCCTTTCTATTCCTCCCACTTTCACCATAACAGAGCACCAAGAAAGATGATGTTGGAGAGAGTTCTTATAGGCATGTGAAAACTTTCTATTAGGTAAATGAAGATATTTTCCCACAACTGGGTCATCAGCAAACTGACATTTAATAAATCTATAATTGGTCACATTTAATCATTTATAATCACATTAATGGAATAAATGACATTTGCCAAGCACTTGCCATGTGTTAGGCACATCGCTTCTGCACAGACACTCTATGAGCTAGGAGCCATCAGGGCCAACTTCATGGCATGTGACCAGTGCAGCTGCATAGAGTCTCCTACTCAGCCCCGTGCTCTATACATGCAGTTTAGTGCTCTATAGTCACCATCCTGAAATTCTTAATAAATCAGTCTTTGAAATTGTGTTTTGTGAGTGAGGTCAGCAGAACAATGAAGCGTGCACTCAGAGCCTTGGTATACATGAGCCTGCATCTTCTCCTCCCTGTCTCCCTATCTCCTCCTCCCAGAGATGGGTTCTCAGCTACTATGCTGCCTTCCCCTCCACTCAGGCAAGGCCTGGACGCAGGCACACTCCCCCAAAATGATCTGCACTCTCCTCATGGGTATCACCAGGCCCAAAGGAGCATGACATTAGAGAGTGAATAACAATGCGACAAGTTGATGGAGAAATCAGAGAAGAAAGAAAAAAAAGAGCCCTGCATTGTCATTTGTAATGGTCCCCACAAGTTATGTAGCAGGTCCTGGGTACTATTATTCCAACCATTTCACAAAAGTGGTCACTGAGGCTCAGAGAAGCTCATTAATTTGCCCAAGATCATATAGCTGCCCAGGGCAGCATTCAAACACACACTTAGATCCCAGACAACAGAGGACTGTATAATCTTACAGAGCTTCCACCCAGGAATTAGGAGATCTGGATCCAATTTCTGATCTTGGCTCTGGGCAAATGTGCCCCACTCTCTCAGTTTTTCCACGTGAACACTCTGTTGAGTCTTCCAAGGTAGCACAGGTGCTCCAGACTTGGCTTTGCTACTTACACAAGCCGTGATTTGGGGCACAGAGAATCTTTGCCCACCTCCTCCACAAAGCTGGCTCAGTGGACAAGTGCTCTCCCTCTGTGACACTTCATAGCCTATGAAGCACTTCCATGCCACTCCTCCCTCAAACAACACTAAGCAGAAGGCTGAGCAAGGAATATTATGATCCCCATTTTACACACATGTACTTGAATCACTACAACTGAAAAGTGACTTCCCCCAGTTCACACTGCATTTTAGGCAAATTTTGAATAGGCTTACAGGCCTCCACAGGGTCACAATATGAACATCCCTGAGGAGAATACGGGTCAGCCTTGGGAGTCCTGGTGTGCAGGGCAACATGGACTTTTCTCAGCACAGATGCCCCTGCTCTAAGGGGATTAACTTAATCCCTGGCCTTGAAGGTGCCAGGTCTAAGGAAGGAGGCCAGGAAGGTGCCCAAGAGCTCCTTAGAGAAAAGAAACACTTAGATAGCTGCTTTCAAAAGGTGACAACATCCTGTCTCTACAGATCATAGCAAAAAAGCAGCCAGAGGGACCAAGAGATAGATCCAATGGAAGCATCTCTTTATCTGTCACCTGCACTCCTGTAACCTTCCCACCCATGACCAACCCATGGCCAGTCCTGGGGAGGGCCTCCAACACAGAAGGCAGGATCTAGCTGACCAGAAGTCATGCAGCTGGGGTGGTGCATCCTGGCCCCTGACCCATGCCCATGAGTTCTTCAGCCCCTGGTTCCTTTGGTAAGGAGATGCCATCTATGACACAGGAGGACCACCCAACTGGACCAGCCATCTTTCTTGCCTGGGGCTTCTGGTGAACTCAAGATGTGTTTGTGAAATGGTTCCTGAAGTCAGAAGTCTCACCTGTCCATGCCCAGTACTTCAGGGAAGTGCTCGTACAGAATTGTCCAATTAAAATTTTGGTGATGATGAAATTGTACTATTTTGTTCTGTCCAATAGCCACTAGGCATATATGGTTTCTGAGCACAGTGGTCAGTGATGTTGTGGAACTAATTTAAAGTTTTTATTTCATTTTAATTAAATAAGATATAGATTTAAATTGCCATACGTAGCTCGTGGCTACAGTATTGGGCGGCACAGCTTGCAAACAAAAATGAAATAACTATGCTGTGATTTGATGTTTCAAAAGCACTTTTATAATCATCTCATTGTCCTGTGAAATAAGTCTTCATTCTACATATTTCAGAGAGGAAAACTGAAGAGAAATTAAATTGTTCCATGTTGACAGAGCTAGGAGGTATTGAAAGCATGATTAATCCCAGATCTCTCAATTTCAAAACTCCATTCATATACCTGTGCAACACTGCTCACTTAGCAGTCATAGCACATTTATTGGGTCATTGTTATTAAGTGCATACCTCTAGGCTAAACATTTATAGACAAATTAAACACAAGCCAAGACTTTGGGTGGGTAACCCCAGACAAAGGCAGGGTAATTCTCACAATAAGAATATGGGAGTCTTGAGTCCGTAGTACAGTGGTTACGGTGCCAGCCACATGCACCGAGGCTGGCAGGTTCGAACCCAGCTCGGGCCAGCTGAACAACAATGACAACAGCAACAAAAGAAAAATAGTGAGGCACTGTGGCAGGCACCTGTAGTCCCAGCTACTTGGGAGGCTGAGGCAAGAGAATCTCTTAAGCCCAAGAGTTTGAGGTTGCTGTGAGCTGTGATGCCATGGCACTCTACCTAGGGTAAGATAGTGAGACGCTGTCTCAAAAAAAAAAAAAAAAAAGAATATGGGTATAAAAATTACCTCAAGTGACTTTCTTTCAAGTAGCTCAAAGAACTTTGCTTTAAATACCATTTATAACTGATGTCCCCCAATTTATATTTCAGAACTCTGTCCACAACTCCTGAGGCATATACCAAATATTCCGTTTGAATATTGAAATGGCTTCTCAAGCTTGCCCCAACCTGCTTTTTCTCAACTCAGAAAATGGCAATTCCTTTCTTCCAGCTGCTTCACCTCAAAACCCTGGAGTCATCCATGACTTCTCTTTTTTTCACACCTTTCGTCTATAAACAAAAAATTGTTAGATCTATCTTCAAGAAGCACTCAGAATCTCCATCACTGCCTCCTAATCTGTCAACATTGTCATCATCAACACACCATTGCCACAGCCAGTTTGTAACAAACTGCCCTCTTCTGTCCCTCACTCTCCCCAGTTTTTTTTTTTGTTTTTTTTTTTTTTTTCATTTTAAAGCATTTTATTACAGGCTGTTAATATTCAGGACACTTTTCAGAGCACCTTATACTTCTAATCATTTTGAGTAATGGTTTTAAAGTGTTACTTGAGTATTTTTCTCTCCCCAGTTCTTTTTCCACTCTTAGCCAAAGTAATGTTTTTAAAAACTGAAAATCCAGAGAATGCCTGCTGTCAGCTAAAGCCCCTAATGTTCCCCAAAGTCCTTGCAGTGAGCCTTAAGGCCCTATACTCTCCGTCCTCTGATGCTTCTCTGACCTCTTTGCCCACTGCTTAACTCCATGCTGGTCAGGTCCACCCACACCAGATGTTCCTGTCAGCTCATTCTCTCACTCCCACTTCTGACCAAATGTCTCCTCATCGCAGAGTCACTCCCTGTCACCTTATCATGTTTCCATTTGCCTCACAACACTTATCATCCCCTGACATTTAATATATACGTTTCCCTCCCACTAGAGGATAAGCTAGGAATCGATTGGCAGATAAAATACAGGATGCCCAATTAAACTTGAATTCGGGGGAAAAAATGATTTTTTAGTGTGCGTACGCGCCATGGGATTTATTTTTTTATTTATTTTTTTTTTTGTAGAGACAGAGTTTCACTTTGTGGCCCTCGGTAGTGTGCCGTGGAGTCACACAGCTCACAGCAACCTCCAACTCCTGGGCTTAGGCGATTCTCCTGCCTCAGCCTCCCAAGTAGCTGGGACTACAGGCGCCCGCCACAACGCCCGGCTATTTTGTTGTTGTTGTTGCAGTTTGGCCGGGGCTGGGTTTGAACCCGCCACCCTCGGTATATGGGGCCGGCGCCCTGCTCACTGAGCCACAGGCGCCGCCCCCGGGATTTATATATATTAAAATATTATTCACTGATTATCTGAATTTCAAACTTTACTGTGTCACTTGATTTTTATTTGCTAAATCTGGCAACCCGATACAGAAAGGCAAGGACCCCAGTTATTTAGTTCATTGCTGTATTCCCAGCGCTAGAACAGCTCCTGACGTGTGTTAAGTTCTCAATAAATATTGAGTGAATGAATGTGTTCAACTGGGTCATTAACCTGAAAGGCGCCTGAACTTTTAATAAACACCCTGCGAGTCAGAGGGGCGGAGCCTCTAGGCCGGGTTAGTCCTGTTTGCAACTGGGGACCTGGGTGGCTGAGGCTCATTCCACGCAAATCGATCAGCTGACTGTTTTGCCTACTCCCGCCCCAGCTCCCTGAGAAACAAAACTCGGATCGGCTGGGCTCAGATGAGCTGGAGGTCCCAGGTTGCCCTTCTGGGGGCGGGGCTTCTCTAACCGGCAGGTGGGACCAGCCCCTGCCAGAGCCCCGGCGCCTTTAACGCCCCGCCTCCCCACCATCCTTTTCGCCCTCCGACTTGACGTCACTCCGACAGACGACCAATGGAGGAGCAGCTTACTGGCAGGCGGTGCTGGCGGCCGCTGCCAAAGGGGAAGTGATCTGCGGCTGAAGCGATGGCCCGGGTCTGGAGCCCGCGGCCACCGCCGCCGCTACCAGCGCGTTGGGAGCAGCCGCGGCTGGAGCGGGAGCGAGGGCCAGAGTCGCGGCTGGAGCGGGGGCGGCACATGTGAGTTTTGCCGAGAGTTGCCCGCGCTGGAACACCTCAAACTCTGAGCGGGAGTGCTCTAGGTGGCCTGTCGCCTTCAGCACCGCGCTCACCAGGCCCAGCCAGCCAGGCTGGGGGCTGCCTGAGCTTAGGACTGGCTCTTCTCGGGACAAGCCAGGACGGAGGCCGGAAGACGGCGATCATTCCAGACCCCAGCCGGCTTCCTGGCCCCGGCCTTTTCTCGGCGTCCACGCAGTGCTGGGCTGTCGTGGGTGGGAGCCCCCTTCTGCGGCAGCCTCCCTAGCCGGAAAAGGACTAGCAGGTCCCCACGTTCTTGCTCTGCATCCCCTGCTCGTCCCGTTCACGAACAAGTTTCTTTTCTCTCTCTTTTGGAAATCCTGTCCCGGAAGTACAAAACACCTATTCTGTGTCCTTCTCCACCTCCTGGAGCACCTTTAGAATACTGCGTATTATCAGGTCTGAGTATCTGTCGTTCTTGACTTGGCGTTTTTTCCCCTTTGGGAGTCAGAGGTTGCCCCCATTTTCCACCCTCTCAACTGACACTGTATGTCTAGAGCCTTATCCATTTGGATCACCAGCTCCCTAGCCATCTCTATGTGACTCCCCCCTACCCATCTGAGTTCCAGTTTCCTTTGAGCTCCTATCTCCAGTCCCCGGTGGATCTGGTCAGTCCCACCCCTTGGTGGGAGTGACCGGGGGCTCTGGCCCGGGATTCCCCACCCTGGAAGGCAGCTCCAAAACAGTAAGAGAATTGGGCGTCGGGTACCAACCTGGCTGCTCAGGAGTGGGTGCTCCACTCACCCCACACAAGAAGATGAAAAAGCGCAAAGAACTAAATGCGTTGATCGGCTTGGCGGGGGACAGCCGGAGAAAGAAGCCCAAGAAAGGCTCAAGCAGCCACCGCCTACTTCGCACGGAGCCTCCTGACTCAGACTCTGAGTCTACCTCCGAGGAGGAAGAGGAATTCGGTGTGGCTGGGAATCGCTCTCGCTTTATCAAGTGAGTGGTGAGGTATGGGATAGAGAAAAGGCATCTTCTTGCACTGCCAAGGGGGCGGATTAACAGGAAGGGAAAAGGAAGTCCTTAAAAAGGAAAAAGAGAGTAGACCTTGGAACTCAAAGAGGGAGAAAAGGTTTTAGGAAGAAGGCAACTTCAGATCCTGAATGAAGGATAAGTAGAGATCTGTCTTTAAGTGTAGAAAGAAAAGGTCCAAATCTAAGGTGGAAGTGTGGATTTGGGGAATGTGCCAATAACCCAGAGAGGAGTAAAGAAGCTAAGAACAGAGTCAGGAGCAGAGATGCTTTCTGGTCTAGACTTCTATAAAAACAATGTAGGAGAGATAGGGAGGACCTTAAGGCTACAGATTACTTATATTTTGCACTCTTAATAAGTCTGAATCTTGGTGATGGGGCAATATGTTGAGGGGCATACTGTAGGAAACACGAGCCTTGAGAAAAGATGGAGAGTGGGGAACAAAAAGAAGAGACATCTTTTTCCCAAACCATTTGTAGGTGGACCACTCGACAAAGTAGTGGGATTTAAGAACATTTGGCATTGAGGCTTGGGGGTGGGGAGGACTAAAGGGAATCTTGAAGATACCCTTGACCCTCTTAGGATGCAGACTAAAAGAAAAGAGCATTCTGCTAAGGATGAGGAAACAAGGGCTGGCCAGGGTCACTAAAAGATTGGTTGGTTGGTCTAAAATATCTGTGCTCTTTTTATTTTGTTAAAGGAAGAGTGTGGTTTCTAATGAGCTTTGCCATATTTGATAATTAAAGGCAACCGTGTGTTTAAGGTGCGATGATCTGAAATAGGTTTAAGTGTTAATAATAGTTAATAGTGATAAGTGTTAATCGTGAAATAGTTATGCACCCCATAGGGGTGAAGAACCTGAGGCCTCAAGGCCGTATGTGGCCTTCCAGATGCCCAAGTACAGCCCCTCAACAGAATCCAAACTTTATTAAAAGGATTTGTTCTATAAAATCTGGATTCAGTCAAAAGGCCACACTCAAGGACCCAGAAGGCCACATATAGCCCCAAGGCGTCAGCCCCCACCTCCCACTTCAGGGTCAGTTGAAGTTTGGTGTGAAATCTAAACCGTTTCTGTTTCCTTCCTTCTGAGCCGATAAGCTAGAATGTGACCACTTCAATCTACAGATCCTGTTTCTTTCATTCCATTTGCAATAAAACTTACTCAAAATTTACAAAGTTTCAATAAACTGAAACAGGGTACCTTGGAGTATGTATTTGAGAGAGAAATAGGTAAATTACAGTGCAGTGATGGAATTGCAGAGAAGCATTGATCTTTATACTTTTTTAACCTGAGCTTGTCTCCAAAGACCTATCTCCCAAATTGATGATAATGTTGGCAGTGAATTGCATTGCTATTAGATTCTTCCTATCACCCACAGGGACTCCCTCTGTTTCACATGAAGTTTGAAACCTTTGTACCCAATAGGTGAACTCTTTATAGGTTATGTTATTTAGTCATTCTCCAACCTGCTGTTGAGATTTAAGTGCATTAGCCTACCTTTCCTGATAAATTCACTGGTTATCCATGAGAGAAGATAATTGTGTGGCAACAGATGTGTACTATTTCTAATAAAGCTATGCTCATAGTCACTTTTGTACTCTTGGTTGAATTTGTTCTTTTGAGCAGGGGAGACTATTTACGATGCTGCAAGATCTGTTATCCCCTCTGTGGTTTTGTCATCCTTGCTGCCTGTGTTGTAGCCTGCGTTGGCTTGGTGTGGATGCAAGTTGCTCTCAAGGAGGATTTGGATGCCCTCAAGGAAAAATTTAGAACAAGTAAGTGGTCATCCTTTTCAGACTATAATCTTGGAAGTCTTTCTCAGGTTCTAAGAAAAAGTGGATCATGCTGAATTAAAGAGTTTTGCCTACTCTGGTGAAGCAGTTATACGTTCCTTTCAGCATTTCTTTTTGTTTGAGAAGAGTCTCACTATGTCACCCTCGGTAGAATGCCTTGGCATCACAGCTCACAGCAACCTCAAATTTGGGGGCTTAAACGATTCTCTTGCCTCAGCCTCTTGCTGCAGCTGGAACTACAGGCACTGGCCACAATACCCAGCCATTTTTTTGTTATTGTTGTCATTGTTATTTTAGCAGGCCCTGGCAGGGTCCGAACCCTCCTTTCACCATTTTTATACTCTTTCTCAGCTGTCAGCTTGAATTTGAATGTTGTAACACTGATTTGTTTTTAAACTCACAAACAAAAGACAGTGCTTATACATTACCAGGACAAATAATATCTGGAAATGATAGCATTGCAAGTCAACACTTAGAGTGCAGAGGGGAAGAGCTAAGGTCAAAGAGTCTAGAACTTACCCCCAAGTACAAAGTGGCAGTGGCAGCAATGGGATAACTTCCATCTAACAGGGCCAATTGGAAAAGAATGTGAGAGCATCTATCAAATGATTTCCTCTTTTTTTTTTTTTTTTTTTGAGATGGATTCTTACTTTGTCACCCTTAGTAGAGTGCCATGGTGTCCTCACAGCAACCTCAGACTGTTTGGCTCAAGCAATTTTCTTGCCTCAGCTTCCTCTGTAGCTGGGACAATAGGAACCCACCACAACACTCAGCTATTTTTTTAGAGAGGAGGTCTCACTCTTGGTTCAGGCTGATCTTGAACTAGTAAACTCAAGCAGTCCACCTGCCTTGGCCTCCCAGAGTACTAGGATTACAGACGTGAGCCACCATGCCCAGCCCCAAGTGATTTCCTCTTAAGGAAAATATCTAAGAACATAGGAATGTACGATAATTATAATAGCCAACATTTATGAAATATTTACTGTGCCAAATTACAAATAGATCATTTTAGTCCCCAAAATAGTCCTTTGAGATCAGTATTATTTTTATTATTTTTATGCTCTTAAACAGGCTTAGAAGGATTAAGTAACTTGTCCAGCAATTAAGTATAGCAGAGCTGAGATTTGTACCTGGTCCTCGTGCCCCTTGCTGCTCATGTAATTGTTAATAACCACTACTATACTGCATCACTGTTCCTAGTCTCTTTGTAAGCCTATGCACATTTCTCTAAGTGCCCACAGATCCCTTTGGTATCAAATTGATCAGTAATCTAAAAGAAATTTGTTAGAAGTTCTGGAAGAGCTGGTTTTCGACATATTTATCAGGGTTTTTTTTTTTATTTTGCAGTTTTGGCTGGGGCTGGGTTTGAACCCTCCACCTCTGGCATATGGGGCTGACTCCCTACTCCTTTGAGCCACAGGTGCCACCCCATACATTTATCAGTTTTCAATCTTAGAGAACGTACTAATAGATTTCTCTCCTGTGCTTAGCTGTGACATTATCAGCTTCAAGGAAAAAACACTTTAAATACTGTTAAAGAGTGAAATCATTTTGCAGTTTCAGGAGACCTGTATGATTTTTTTTTTAACTAATTACATAATCATGAAGTATTTACAATAACCATTATGTTGCCTACCTTGAAGACTATACAGCTGCCAGAAATATTTGCCTCCTGAGTGAGTTTTAAAGTTTAAGGGACTTACTGCTGCCTGTGGTTATTCAGGTTTTAAACCCAACCTAGAAATAGCTAATCTTTAGTTTGTTAATGATGTTTTCAGTGATATTGCTTTTTAAAAATGTTGAAATAACTACCTTTAGTTTTCTTCTAAGTTTCTGATTCAGGGAATGGGATTGGGTGAGACACAACTTCAGCCAGAATCATTCTGACCTGTATGTTTTGTCAACTGGTTGAATTCAGAGTTCAGTATAAAAAAGAATGAGATTTGTACTCTACAGTTATTTTTCCTCCTTAATGGTTATTCTTGCAGTATTGCAAGGTATTTTTAAGGCCTGTGTATAAGTAATAATCATAACTTGGAAATGAGATTCTCAGAAATAATGTTTAGCTATAAATTGCCATTGAAGACACCTGTCTGTGTCATCATCTCTCCATAATTAGTTTGGCCTCCTGGGCTTGTACCATAGCTTGTTTTGATCATATATGGCAGTTATTTATTTATATATTTCATAACATTGCTCAGCTCTGCCCTCCAGGGATTCCTTTCTCTGACTCCTCTATGCCTGTGTTTATAGGATATCCATGTAATTTATACCTCCCCTGAGCTTTTTAGGGAATTTCTTTGTTTGGAAATGCATATTTAAAATGTAGTACCTGTACATGTAGTAGACCTGGCAATCAATCAGTTAACAAATATTTATTGAGCATTTGTTAATATCAATCTCTGGAAATACTATACCACCTTCAGGAGATGCCAGGAATTATACCCTAGACTGTGAAGCCTGCTTTCAGCCACTGAGCAGCATTCCCCTAGGACCCTGACTATATTTGTCAGTCAGCTGAATGAACCATGTTCGGAATTGTCAGTCCAGCTGTTTTGTTGGTTGTGATTTGCTACAATAGAAATGCTAGCACCTGCAATGTCTAAAAGTAGGATTTCCTGGGGGGGAGGAAAGGAGAGAGAATAGGGCCTAGGGCATTTAGACCATAGGCCGAACCATGGTAGACTAATTAAAAAGAGTATTTTGTGAAAACTAATATTTTGACTAAATGGGTTCAATCTTGTTAAGTTTAATCTTTCTTTGAATTATATTTCAACTTTAAAAATATACATACACATACATATATGTATGTTTTGTTTTGTTTTGTTTTTTTGAGACATAGTCTCCCTTCTGTTGCCCCAGGATGGAGTGCTGTGGCATCTTAGCACACAGCAAAATCAAATTCCTGGGCTCAAGTGATCCTCTTGCCTTAGCCTCCTGAGTAACTGGGACTACAGGTATATGCCACTGCAGCCAGCACCCCCCCCACCCCCTTTTTTGTTTGAGACAGAGTCTTACTCTGTTGCCTCAGAATGCAGGATAGCTCACTGCAACCTCAAACTCCTGAGCTAAAGCAGTCCTCCTGCCTCAGTCTCCCAAGTAGCCAGGGCTTTAGGAACATGCCACCATACCTGCCTAATTTTTCTATTTTTTATGGAGAAGGGGGTCTTGATATTTTTCTCAGGCTGATCTCAAGCTCTTGGCCTCAAGCAATCCTACTACCACAGCCTCCCAAAGTGTGTATTACAGATATGAGTCACCACACCTGGCATACTTTAAATATACAGTATTTTTAAAAGTCAGGGGTTTTTTTGGCCAGGTGTAGTAGCTTACACCTGTAATTCTAGCACTCTGTGAGGCTGAGGCGGGAGGATTGCTTGAGCTCAGGAGTTTGAGAACAGCCTGAACAAGAGCAAGACCCGTCAATACTAAAAATAGAAAAATTAGCTTGGAGATGTGGTAGGTGCCATTAGTTCCAGCTACTTGAGAGGCTGAGGCAGGGGATCAGGCTGTGAGCCTGGCATTGAGCTAAGCTGATGCCATAGCACTCTCACCTGGACAAGAGAGTTAAACTTTGTCTCCAAAAAAAAGTCAATTTTTATTTCTCATTTTTTTATTTAATTTTTTTTATTGTTAAATCATAGCTGTGTACATTAGTGCAATCAAGGGGTACAATGTGCTGGTTTCATAGACAATCTGAAATGTTCTCATCAAACTGTTCAACATAGCCTTCGTGGCATTTTCTTAGTTATTGTATGTAGACATTTGTATTCTGCTTTTAGTAAGTTTCCCCTGTACCCATTCTAAGATGCACCATAGGTGTGGCCCCACCCATTACCCTCCCTCCACCCTAACCTCCCCCCACCCTTCCACTTCCTTGGACCTTTCCTCATAGTCTTATGCTATAGTTGGGTTATAGCCTTCATGTGAAAGCTAGAATTTAGCTTCATAATAGGGCTGAGTACATTGGATACTTTTTCTTCCATTCCTGAGATACTTTGCTCAGAAGAATATGTTCCACTTCCATCCATTTAAACATGAAAGAGGTAAAGTCTCCATCTTTCTGTAAGGCTGCATAATATTCCATGGTATACATGTACCACATTTTGCTAGTCCATTCGTGGGTTGATGGGCACTTGGGCTTCTTCCATGACTTAGCAATTATGAATTGGGCTGCAATAAACATTCTGGTACAGATGTCTTTGTTACATTGTGATTTTTGGTCTTCTGATTATAAACCTAGTAAAGGAATTATAGGATCAAATTGCAGGTCTATTTTTAGGTCTCTAAGTATTCTCCAAACATCCTTCCAGAAGAAACGTATTAATGTGCATTCCCACCAGCAGTGTAGAAGTGTGCCCTTTTCTCCACATCCACGCCAACATCTCTGGTTTTGGGATTTTGTTATGTGGGCTACTCTTACTGGGGTTAGGTGATATCTCAAAGTAGTTTTGATTTGCATTTCTCTGATGATTAAGGATGATGAGCTTTTTTCATGTGTTTGTAGATCATGCATCTATCTTCTTTAGAAAAGTTTCTCTTCAAGTCCCTTGCCCACCCTGAGATGGGATCACTTGTTCTTTTCTTGCTAATATGTTTGAGTTCTGTGTGGATTCTGGTTATTAGACCTTTATCAGAGGTATAACCTGCAAATATTTTCTTCCATTCTGAGGGCTGTCTGCTTGCTTTACTTACTATGTTCTTGGCTGTGCAGAAGCTTTTTAGTTTGATCAGGTCCCAGTAGTGTATTTTTGATAGTGCTTCAATTGCCTGGGGAGTCCTCCTCATAAAATATTCACCCAGGCCGATTCCTTCAAGAGTTTTCCCTGCACTTTCTTCAAGTATTTTTATAGTTTCATGTCTTAAGTTTAAATCTTTTATCCATTGAGAGTCTATCTTAGTTAATGGTGAAAGGTGTGGGTCCAGTTTCAATCTTCTACAGGTTGCCAGCCAGTTCACCCAGCACCATTTGTTAAAAGGGAATCTTTTCCCCACTGAATGTTTTTAATTGCCTTGTCAAAGATCAAATAATGGTAAGTAGCTGGATTCATCCCTTGGTTCTCTATTCTGTTCCAGACATCTACTTCTCTGTTTTTGTGCCAATACCATGCTGTTTTGATCACTATCGATTTATAGTACAGTCTCAGGTCTGGTAGCGTGATTCCGCCTGCTGTGTTTTTATTGCTGAGTAATGTTTTGACTATTCGAGGTTTTTATCTAATTCCATATAAAACGAAGTATTATTTTTTCAAGATCTTTAAAATATGACAATGGAGCTTTAATAGGAATTGCATTAAAAGTATATATTGCTTTGGGTAGTATAGACGTTTTAACAATGTTGATTCTTCCCAGCCATCAGCATGGTATGTTTTTCCATCTGTTAACATCTTCAGCTATTTCTTTTCTTAAAGTTTCGTAGTTCTCTTTGTAGAGATTTTTCAAGTCCTTTGTTAGGTATACTCCCAAATATTTCATCTTCTTTGGTACTACTGTGAAAGGAATAAAGTCCTTGACTATTTTTTCAGCTTGGTTATTGTTGGTATATATAAAGGCTACAGATTTATGGATGTTGATTTTGTAGCCTGAGACATTGCTGAATTCCTTGATCACTTCTAAAAGTTGTGTGGTAGAATCCCTAATATTTTCCAGATATACGATCATATCATCTGTGAAGAGTGAAAGTTTGATCTCTTCTGACCCTATGTGGATACCCTTGATCGCCTTTTCTTCCCTAATTGCAATGGCTAAAACTTCTATTACAATGTTAAAGAGCAATGGAGACAATGGGCAACCTTGCCTGGTTCCTGATCTAAGTGGAAATGATTTCAATTTAACTCCATTCAATATGATATTGGCTCTGGGTTTGCTGTAGATGGCCTCTGTTTAAGAAATGTCCCTTCTATACCAATTTTCTTAAGTGTTCTGATCATGGAGGGATGTTGGATATTATCAAAAGCTTTTTCTGCATCAATCGAAAGAATCATATGGTCCTTATTTTTTAGTTTGTTTATGTGCTGAGTGACATTTATAGATTTAAGTATATTGAACCAGCCTTGAGACCCTAGGATAAATCCCACTTGATCGTGGTATATAATTTTTTTGATGTGTTATTGGATTCTGTTTGTTAGGATCTTATTGAGTATTTTTGCATCTATATTCATTAGTGATATTGGTCTATAATTTTTATTCTTGTTGGGTCTATCCGTGGTTTGGGGATCAAGTTGATGTTTGCTTCGTAGAATGTGTTGGGTAATATTTCTTCTTTTTCTATATTTTGGAAGAGGTTTAGTAATATAGGTACTAGTTCTTCTTTAAAGGTTTGGTAGAATTCTGATGTAAAGTCAGAAAAGCCCATCTGGTCCTGGGCTTTTCTTTTTAGGGAGCCTTTGTATAGTTGATGCTATTTCAGAACTTGATATAGGACTTTTCAACATTTCCACTTCATTCTGGCTAAGTCTTTGTAGGTGGCGTACTTCCAGGTATTGGTCGATTTCTTTCAGATTTTCATATTTCTGAGAGTAGAGTTTCTTGTAGTATTTGTTAAGGATTTTTTGAATTTCTGAGGGGTCTGTTGTTATTTCATGGCTATCATTCTGTTCGATGAAATTAGAGATTTTACTCCCTTTTTTCCTGGTTAGGTTGGCCAAAGGTTTATCTATTTTATTGATCTTTTCAAAAAACCAACTTTTGGATTTATTGATCTGTTGTATAATTCTTTTGTTTTCAATTTCATTTAATTCTGCTCTGATTTTGGTTATTTCTTTTCTTCTGCTAGGTTTGGGGTTGGAGTGTTCTTCCTTCTCCAGTTGCTTGAGATGTCCCATTAAGTTATTAACTTCCTCTCTTTCCCTTTTCTTGAAGAAGGCTTGCAGTGCTATAAATTTCCCTCTTAGGACAGCCTTTGCAGTATCCCAGAGGTTATGGTAATTCGTGTCTTGATTGTTGTTTTGTTCCAAAAATTTGGTGCTTTCCTTCTTAATCTCGTCTATAACCCATCTATCCTTCAGCATAAGGTTGTTTGGCTTCCATGTTTTCGTATGGGTATGCAGGTTCCTGTTGTTATTGAGTTCAGCTTTTATTCCATGATGGTCTGAGAAGATGCAAGGAATAATTTCTATTTTTTAAATTTGCTGGGGTTAGATTTGTTGCCTAGGATGTGGTCAATTTTGGACTATGTTCCGTGGGCTGATGAGAAGAATGTGTATTCAGTTTTGTTGGGATGAAATGTTCTGTAGATGTCTGTTAAGTCCAGATGTTGAATGGTTAAGTTTAAATCTAAGATTTCTTTGCTTAACTTCTTTTTGGAGCATCTATCCAGCACTGCTACAGGGGTGTTTAAATCTCCAACTACTAGGGAACTGGAGGAAATCAAGTTGCTCATGTCTGTTAGAGTTTCTCTTATAAATTGAGGTGTGTTCTGGTTGGGTGCATAAATATTAATAATTTGAAATCTCATCATATTGAGTATTACCTTTAACAAATATGAAGTATCCATCCTTATTCTTCCTTATTTCCATTGGTTTAAAGCCTATTGCGTCTGCAAATAGGATTGGAATGCCTGCTTTTTTCTGCTTTCAATTTGCATGGAGTATAGACAACCATCCCTTCACCTTGAGTCTATATTTGCCTTTTAATGTAAGATGCGATTCTTGTATGCAGCAGATATCTGGCTTGAGTTTTTGTATCCAGTCAGCCAACCTATGCCTCTTTTAGAAGAGGTTTAGTAATATAGGTACTAGTTCTTCTTTAAAGGTTTGGTAGAATTCTGATGTAAAGTCAGAAAAGCCCATCTGGTCCTGGGCTTTTCTTTTTAGGGAGCCTTTGTATAGTTGATGCTATTTCAGAACTTGATATAGGACTTTTCAACATTTCCACTTCATTCTGGCTAAGTCTTTGTCCTTTTAGAGGACAATTTAAACTATTCACAGTAATTGAGAATATTGATAAGCCTTTGGAGGGTCCAGTGGACATTTTTAATCCTTTTGCGACTGTGGAAGTTGGAATTTGATCAAAATTTTCTGGGTGGGTTTACTTTTGTTTTGGAGGATTTCTCTGGTCTTTATGGAGGATAGGTCTGAGAATATCCTGGAGAGCTGGTTTAGTTATGGCAAATTTCTTCAACATGTGAGTGTCATTGAAGTATTTAATTTCTCCATCATAAATGAAACTCAGTTTAGCTGGGTACAGGATCCTGAATTGAAAGTTATTTTGTTTTAGGAGATTAAAAGTCGATGACCATCCTCTTCTAGCTTGAAAGGTTTCAGCAGAGAGATCTGATGTTATTCTAATATTCTTGCCCTTGTAGGTGATGGTTTTCTGTCATCTGGCTGCTTTCAGAATTTTCTCCTTCATATTAACTTTAGTGAAATTGATTATGATGTGTCTGGGGGATGTCTTATTTGGGTTGAGTCGTGCTCAAGTCTGAAACTGTCTGCTATCTGAATTTCAGAATCTCTTAGCATGTCTGGAAAGTTCTCCTTCATAAACTCATGGAGAAGAAATTCTGTGCCTTGTGAAGCCACTTCGTCACTTTGGGGATCCCTATAAGACAAATATTGGTTTTCTTCGAATTATGCCAGAGCTCTCTGAGAGAGTGATCTGTTTTTGCCCTCCATTTCTCTTCCTCTTTGAGAGTTTGGGAGCATTTGAAAGGTGTGTCTTCAATGTCAGAAATCCTTTCTTCTGCTTGCTCCATTCTGTTACTGAGAGATTCTGCTGTGTTTCTCAGATCTTTGAGGGCTGCACCTTCTTGTCTCAATGTGTCAAAATCTTTGGTTATTTGGTCTTTGAATTCATTGAATTCTTGAGATATCTTTTGGGTTACTGCTTGGAATTCTAATTCGATCTTATTTGCTCTCAAGATTCTGAATTCGATTTTTGACATATCTGCTATTTGTATGTGCAAGGGATCTTGTGCCGTGTCTGCCCCCTTGATCCTTGGGGGAGTTGATCTACTCTGATTATTCATATTGCCATAGTTTTTCTGTTGATTTCACCTCATGATTGTTTTTCACTGTTGCCTCTGGCCGTCCTTAGAGTTGGGGAAGTGTCTGTCCAAGATTAGACCCCAGCGGGATCACTCTATTGTTGCTGGATCTTTGTAGGGAGTGACCCTGTGTAGTTCCTCTGGGGTTGCCCCAGCTGGGGAGTTCTGGTTGTGGAAGGAGCTCCGGAGTGTGACACACCCAGATCCAGCAACAGGGCGGGAGGCAGTGTGTATGGTTGTGGGAGTGCCTGGTGCCCAGTGACTTTGGCACAGAGGGCCCAAGGCTTCAGCAGTCTCTGGCCAGGAGAAGGGCTCTGTGCAGAGGCAGGGAGGGCTCCAGAGGGCCCGCGGCTTCCAGAATCCTTGGCCAGATGAGCAAGTCAATGTGGAGGCAGGGAGGGTACAGGAGGGAGGACACAGTGTTGCGCAGCTCCCGGAGTTCCTGGTCAGGGTGTGCAGAGGCCCGGCGGGTCATGGATTGGGGGTCATGGCACAGCTCTTATGGAGGTCCAGGCAGTGCCAAGCCCAGGAGTTTGAGGTTGCTGTGAGCTGTGACACCTCGGCACTCTACCCAGGGCAATAGCCCAAGGCTTCAGTGTGCCAAAACCGGTCTCACTCTGCCCCTGAGGGTTAAGGCTATAAGGCAGCTCAGTTCCCACCTTTAGGCTGCTCAGTCACTATGTTACTAGCTCCCACCTGATCCTTTCTCAGCGACCCTGAGGGTGGAGTTTGCCAGGGCAGTTCTCTCACAATGGCTCCCTGCAGCCCACTGCTGAACATTATTAGCTCTGTCCTGCTCAGCGGCTCAGTCTGCGGCCCTAGACAATGCCCAAAGTTCTCCGCACTCCTGCTCAAGCTCTCCCCAAGGCAGTTCGGCTGAATGCCAAGTCCAAAAACACCGAAACAGTTCACACGTAAGGCCTTTCCGCTTTGCAATCTCACTGCTGCTTGTACTTACGCTGCTGGTAGGATTAGGTCGATCGAACACACGCAACCACTTGCCAGTTTTCCACTGTTTTTGTCCTCCTCTTGGGGTCCAGAAGTCCCTTGCTGACTCCCTGTATCCTCAAAGGGATGATTATAGGCAGATCCCACCAGCCAGAGATGCCTGAAGTCTTATCACCCCAGACTCACCGTGCTCAGTTGTAGGGAAGCTGTTACTCGGCCACCATCTTCTCCACCTCTATTTCTTGTTTTTCAAGAGGACAATTTTTATTTTTCATTTTTCCTTATTGTCAAGGACTAACTTGTACATAAGCTAAAAGCACTGGCTTAAAACTCTTAGCTCATATTCTTTTTCCAAAACTAAGTACTTCAAAAGACCTCCACAGTTACTCTGAGGAAGAATTCTGGTCCCAACCATCCCTCTTTTTCACTCAACTATGAAACTCTAAAGTAAATGAACAGAATTTGGAAGAGAAGGAAAATATTAATAAATCAGGCATTTTCTTTTGTGGTTAAGCAAACGAAGTAGTGGTTAGGCCAGTTAGTACAGAACTTAAAAATGGTCTTATGCTAATGAGGCCTTTAAGGGATGTAAGTATCTGTGCCCTCTGGAATATAGTAGAAAGAGTACAGGCAATCCCCGGGTGACAAACAAGATCCTTTCTATAGATTTGTTCTTAAGTTGAATTTGTACATAAGTTGGAACAGGTATGTTTACAAGTATGAGTTGAACATCAGTCAGATGTTTGCAACTTGAGGACTTACTGTAATACCTCTATCTGTAAGTCCAAGTTGTACATAAGTCAGATTTTTGTAACTCGGGGACTGTCTGTATGGGTCCTGGGAGCAGAAGGTTTGACTCAATTCTGGTTTCTCATTACTAGCTCTAACACTTGGACAAGTCACTTATTCTTTCTGAGCCTTCATTTTCTCACCCATAACACATAAAGATGTATTTGTGCTTCCAAAGCACTGTGAGCATTCCTGTTTTAACATCTGTCACACCATATAGTCATTCTGTGACCATGCCTCATTCCCCCACTAGACTGAGAGCTTCAGGGTCTTTGTATACACTGGTGCTAAATGCTGGGCTGGGCATGTGGTAGGGGCTCAATAACAAGTTGTTAAATAATTACATGAAAGTTTATTGTAAACTGTAAAGACATTGTATAAATACAAAATATTGCTCTCAGCACTGTATGTTCTGTTCAAAGGGTGTATAAAGAAATTTCCATTTCCTGATTTTAAAGATTAGGAAATGAAAAGAACTAAGTAAATTCTTTGGGATATTAAGCTACTATATTAAGCTACTATATTTTAAATTAGTTGCTTTCCATGTTGTAGAAAAATGAATTAGTAATCGGAAGTTGTTTGTCTGTTTGCTACACTTCTTCCGTTTTTGTAATCAAAGTACCTCTACTTGGCTTGTCTCTTTAAGAGCCCCAAATCAGATAACGATTATGATCCCCTCTTGACACACGCAGTCCTCAGGATTCAGAATGTTTTCAGTGATCTTCAGCCTCCTATAATTATTAGTTAATAATCACAGCCTAGACTATTCATGTGTTTGTCTTATTTCCTCTTCTGCTTCTCCCTCTTAGTTAATGCATATAGACTCCAAGAAAGGGAGAGTCTCCCTGTAATTCCCCACGCCCATTGGAATGTTGACCCCCTGAGGATGGCAGACATTTGTAGAATGGGTTTTTCTTTACATCCTAACTGAAAATGTATAAGAAATTCAGTGTAATTCTAAGAGCTGCATTAATTTAGACTGAGTGGTAAAATGTTCCTACTGTGAGATGGATGTATTCACACAAACTGTGTAAATCAAGTACTATATTAAAGCACTTAGGAAGTCTAATGTTTATAATGAAATCCTTTGTCAAACATTTTTGAAAAACAAATAAAAATATCTAATTTCTTTTAGTTATTCTAAATTTTCAGTAGGCTTGTTTGAAATAAGGATACCATCACCACCCGAGATTTTGTTTTTAAGTGTGTTTGCTTATTTGAGTTTTTGATTTGTTGAGTTTTCTCTGTTTAACTTGAGACTATAACATTAACTCCATTTTATACCTTACAATTATTTCACTGGATAAGCATTCACACTCTTCTGTGAACCTGGCACTGTGCTGGCCACTGGGAATACTTAACCAAATAAGATCCAGTCTCTGCCCTTAAGCATCTCTCTATCTGGTTAGGAGTCAGGCTAGTAAACAGTTACACACAACGTGTTAAGTGCTTGGTAGAGTTTGGAGTGGTAAAGAGGTAGCAGCGGCCCAAGGTGGGGAGCCTGGCTGTTTGAGCTGAATCTTACAAGAATTAACTAGGGCAAGGTGGCAGAAATGAAGAAAGGGCAAGCCAAGGGCATCTAGGCCAAAAGAATAGCATGTGCAGGGTCACTGAGGCTTAAGAGGTTAGTGTATCAGCAAGGTCAGCTTGGCTGGAAAGTAGATGGAACAGGGAAGTGAAGTGATGAGACATGTGGCTTGAAGGTAAGCAAAAGCCCGAGATTTGTTGAGTGCCTAAAATGTGCCAGGAGAATTCTAAGTGCTCACCATGTAGAAATGAACAAGACAAGGTCTTGGAGGTTACATTTTAGTAACTTGGTTTTTGTGTTTCATTTTTTTAAGACAGAGTCTCACTCTGTCACCTTAGGTAGAGTGTCATGGCATCATAGCTCACAGCAACCTCAAACTCTTGGGCTCAAGCAATCCCCTTGCCTCAGTCTCCCGAGTTGCTGTGCCCACCACAATGTCTGGCTAGCTTTTGTATTTATATTTTTATTTTTTTATTAAATCATAGCTGTGTACATTAGTATGATCATGGGGCACCATACACTTGGTTCGTAGACCGTTTGACACATTTTCATCACACTAGTTAACATAGCTTTCCTGGCATTTTCTTAGTTATTTTGCTAAGACCTTTACATTCCACATTTACTAAGAATAGGGAAAAGGGGGAAAGGAAATTAATGGGATTACAGCTTTTGTATTTTTAGTAGAGGCTTTTGCTCAGGCTGATCTCGAACTCCTGAGGTCAAGCAATCCACTTGCCTGAGCCTCCCAAAGTGCTACTATTACCGGCATAAGCCACCGCGCCCGGCTAGTTAAATTGTTTTAAAGAGGTCTCCTCTGACTTGGCGCCAGTAGCTCAGTGAGTAGGGCAGCAGCCACATACACCGAGGCTGGTGGGTTCAAGCCTGGACCGGGCCTGCTAAACAACAATGACAACTACAACCAAAAATAGCCAGGTGGTGTGGTGAGCGCCTGTAGTCCCAGCTACTTGGGAGGCTGAGGCAAGAGAATTGCTTAAGCCCAAGAGTTTGAGGTTGCTGTGAGCTGTGATGCCACAGCACTCTACCAAGGGGACATAATGAGACTTTGTCTCAAAAATAAATAAATAAATAAAAAGTTAAAGAGGTCCTCCATGCCAGTTTTTTTTTTTGTTTGTTTGTTTGTTTGTATTAAGAAAGCATATAGTAACTAATCAGGTAGTCTGTGGCTTTAAAAAATGATAATAGCTTTTATTCTGAAGAACCAACCTTTATCAGTATTTTATTTCCCATGACAAGGAAAAATGTTCTTTAAAGAAAGAAGAGAAGATAGTCTTTCAGGCCTCTATTTTCACGCTAGCAAATCTCTAAACCATTCTGGAGATATTTTTTCCAAAAGAAAGGCCAAAATTTACCCTGTAATTCACTTAGAATGTTCCTTTATCTTCTATTTCATTTTAAGCTTTTGGGTTAAGACTTAACAAAAACAATATTTGCTATTTTTGGAAAAGATAAAAAATTATAGCCCTCATAACAGTGTTTGAAAGGTGGTAAAAAGCCACCTTGCAGTTGACCAATTTAAGATCAGAAAAATAGATTTAAGCATTTAGAAGTATAATTTACAATGTCACCTTGAGCATTAATGGAGTAAGGTTTATAAATCTTCATTGACTAATCAAAAGGCTCCTTAATTGAGCTGGTCAGCACTTAACATTTATCACTTGTTGTATGCCTGTATGTTGACAGCTTTGTTAACTCATTTATAGCCATTCTCTAAATATTAACAATCCTGTGAAGTATAATTTATCATATATTACAGATGAAGAAACTGAGCTCTTAAGAATTTGAGTAATTTCCTCAAGATCATAGTAAGGCCTGGCGCGGTGGCTGAGGCCTATAATCCTAGCACTTGGGAGGCCGAGGCAGGTGGATTGCCTGAGCTCATGGGTTCGAGACCAGCCTGAGCCAGAGCAAGACCTCATCTCTAATAATAGCCGGGCATTGTGGTGGGCACCTATAGTCCCAGCTACTCGGGAGGCTGAGGCAAAAGCTCACAATTTGAGGTTGCTGTGAGCTATGATGCCACAGCAGTCAAAGTGAGGCATCAAAGTTAGACTCTGTCTAAAAAAAAAAAAAAAAAAAAAATAAGTTAACAGAGTTGAGATTCAAATCCAACTTTTCTGCTTATATTCTTTATGATTTTTAGTCAATGATTTTTTTTTAAGTTGCATTGCCAGTAATGAAATAGCTCCAGTTAAAACAAAGCGTTAATGTTAAAGATACACATTTACATAAATAACAGTGTAATTGATAAATATGAATTCAGTTATTATCTCAGAATTAGCTTTTGTTAATCCATCTTCTTTCCTATTGTATGATTTTTTTTTTTTTGTCTTAAGGCCAGGGAGGAGCTTGATGTATATTTATGATTATTCTGATTTTATCTTTTTAGTGGAATCTAATCAGAAAAATTCATTCCAAGAAATCCCCAAACTTAATGAAGAACTACTGAGCAAACAAAGACAACTTGAAGAGATTGAATCTGGAGATCTGGGCTTGAATACAGTCTGGATAAACGTCACAGAAATGAATAAGCAGGTAGCAAAAGTGTGATTTTATTTCTGTGTAAGCTATGAGTATTTTAGTTTGGTTTGTTGGTTGTTTAGTATGAATTTGTAGGTATAAGGAATTCACTTCAGATTGTTTTAGTTTTTGAAATGAGGTTTATATGCTATGATCCCAATGCATTAAAGTCAGGTAAAACAAATGATAGTTATATATTTATAAATACTTAAAATATTACCCCTTTTTGCAAAGGAACAGAGTTCTACAAAGTATAGCAGTTTAGAGAGAGTTGGAAATTCTTGAGTCAGCTTTTCCTACAGAACAGTATGAGTTCTCTTCAAATAGAAAAGGAATGTCATCTAACCAAGAAAAATGAATCATCTATTTTTATTAACTCATGAGAGCTTACTTTGTTCAATTGGGTTTACAAACTTATAGATGCAGGTTGTAGCGCTTCACACGATGCTAAAACAAATCTGGAAACCATCAACAGTAGTCATTCTAGAATAGCTTAGGATCAGGCTGGGTAAGTACCTTGGCCAGGCAAGCAAGCCTAGAATATGAACTTTTCCAGTCCCTAAGTTGACAAGAGCTCAGTGGGCATGGACTCCAAAAGAGGGGGACTTTGCCAGAGAAAAAGGACTTATTCTAAGAATGTTGATCAAGTATCTCATATGTACAAGTTTTTAGTTTATGTTCTGACACTTAAAAAAAAAAGAGAGTGCTGTAGTTGCCACTGGGTAACTATAGCCCAAGTCCTTAGTATTTTCAGTTTAGTTAGGAGAGGTATGTGCATTGAAAAAGAAATCTCAAGTATACCTGCAAAGTACTTAACAATAGGTATGTCGTCCTTGTTGGGGCTAAGAGGGTATCTTCAGAGTTGAGTCACAAATCTCAGAATGAGCCAGTGGCAGGTAGAAGCACTGTGATAGAAGAAAGAGCTTGCAAATATTTCTGAAGCTATACCTTTCAGCAGTGATTTGGGAATGGGGCAGTTCAGCATTTAAGACCAAAGATCAATGGCCTGGGACACTGGCTTCCAAACTTTTGCCTAGAACCTGTAGTAAAAAATGTTTTACATTGTTACCCAGTAAATGCATACATCCATATAAGTAACTGAAATAAACATTTCTGAAACAACAGCTTACCCTTAATATGGATAATCTCTTATGATATTTTCTATTTAGTTCTATTTCATTTTTTTAAAGTATTCATGATATAATTGATGAGTTGCAGCACCTAGTATTTACTACCTGTCATTTATTCTTGGATTCTTAGTAATTAGGGCAAAGTAAGTATTCACCTCTTTTCTTGCAAAAAGAATAGGATAAATTATGGCCTTGCATCCATTAACACAGCAAATGAGCAATTTGACCAGAAGCTACATCAGATGATGTAGACCACACTGAAGCACTGAGAAACAATTAGCATCTCTTCTGGGGCATACTGTGACTTCCATATGGGTATCCAGTCATGTAGTGTACCGTTCTAAGAAGAGGATGAGGCTGTTCAGCATGAAGAGGCCAAGTCAGCTACCTTTCCTATGTCCTTCTTATAAATTGACATATGGGAAGAGTCAAAGGAGAATTGGTACATGGTGTGAGAACACACATGGATATTTTAACTCTTTCATACATGTAATGGTTTCTGAGTTCTCTTTAACTGGGAATCTGGACACGAAAGAATCATGTATTCTTGGTCTGGCTGTTTAATGCAAGAAGCACCTAGAAGGCAGGTACAGTAAGTCCTCACTTTATTGACAGGTTCTTGGAAACTATGACTTTAAGTGATATGATATATAATGAAACCAATTTTATCATAGGCTAATTGGTAGAAACAAAAGTTCCTATAACATATTTCTGGTCACAGAAACATCACCAAGCTTCTAATATAAATAAAGACTGAAACACTTCTAACATTAAGTATTGAATTAAATGTGAACTATACATACTTTAAAAAATATATTAAAAATAACTAAGGTAATTATTTACCCAGTTATTCCAATTCGGAGTTGAAGGTGTCCAGGGTCTATCCTGGCAGCTCAGAATGCAAGGTGCAACTGAGCCTAGACCAGGACACCATTCTGTTGCAGGCTTGTTCACACACACCTTAGCCTGGTACCATTTAGACACGCCAGCTAACCGAATCTGTGTAGCTTTGGGATGTGGGAGCAAATGATTACCTGGAGAAAACCTATGCAGCCATGGGAAGATGTGCAAACTCCACACAGTCGCCCCAGCCTCCACACAGTCGCCCCAGCCCGGAATCATTTTTTTTCTCAATAAGGTTATAACGAAATGACATTGAATGAAACAATGTTATTCAAGGACCTGCTGTCAATAGTAAAGTTTACTTCAGTCTTAGGGCTTCATATAGGAAAGTGGGAGGGATTGAACTGAAACCCTTTCCATGTTAGTTTCAATGTACCTTCCATGGTGCTAAGATTTACATATGAAGCCAACCTGACACAGAGGAATTCTCTGCTGGCTTGGGGCCCAAAGGATGGGTGATGGTGAGGCAGAGCTTCATGTTGTTTCCAAAGTAAACTTGGTACTCTCTGCGTGAGTGGTTTTCTAAAATTAATGTTACAAGTTTCTAATGGTCTGTTCAACTAAGAGGCATTTGTTCTAAACCAAAGTAGGTATAAAAATAAAATGAATATTTAGCCATGTTTCTATATCTAAAGGTAACTGTCAATAAAGATGCTTTTAGTGGCAATTTTTTTAAAGCAATTCAAAGTAGCTTAAACAACAAGAAAATACTTCACTTAATACATGTAAGAATTGTTCTTAGCACAATGTCAGATGAAGTTAATGCAGTCTGAAAAAAGCCAGCTCAATGTTAAAAAGTTAGAATCAAATTTTACCTTGAAAAAGCTTGAAGTTAGTAGTTGAAATCCCATTTACTTTTCTGTTTTATTCATGAAACCTCTGATTTTATACCCATTCCCTCTTGATCATTATAGGGAGTCTTCTCCCACTTCTTTGAAGACCATTAATTTATCAGATGTTCACTGAGCTGTTTTGGTGGAGCTAGGCTTTGGATTCTGTCTTAGTCCATTTAGGCTGCAATAATAAAATACCTTAGACTAGGTGACCTACAAACAACAGAAAATTATTGCTCCTGCTTTAAGAGCACTAATCCCATTTGTGAGGGTAGAGTCCTCCCACATCACCTGCAAAGGCTCCACCTCTTACTACTACCACATTGAGGCACAAGTTTCAACATAATAATTTTAGGAGAACACTAACAGTCAGACTCTAGTAATGTAATACCAAAAAAGATGTGCTTCCTCCCTGAAGGATCTTACAGTAAGATGGAAGACACAGAAAAGTAAACAATTGTAAAAGAGCCTGATAAGCAATGAGAAGTGGGTCCAAATGAGCATTGAGAGGGCATAGTTAAGTAGGTATATAACCTAGACTGGAGCCAGGTGAGATTTCCAGAGACCTTAGGCTGACTCCTGAAGCAAATAGGAGTTGTCTGGGCAAATTCTGCAGGAAAAAAAAGGGTATTGTAGGTAAAAATAATACAGTTAACCCTCATAATTTATGAGTCCCGTATTTCCAAATTTCCTGCTTGCTAAATTTATTTGTAACCCTAAAACATATCCTAGTGGCACTTTTACAGTTATTTACCAACATGTATATAGTGGCAAATAGATATATGTATATGTGTATATATGTAGGTAAATATATACACATATACATATATATGTACACACACATATACACAAACTATATATGTATACATATAGCTTTTTTTTTTAAGACAGTGTCTCATTTTGTCAACCGAGTAGAGTGCCGTGGCATCTTCGTAGCTAATAGCTAAACCTCAAACTCTTGGGCTCAAGTTATCTTCTTGTTTCAGCCTCCCAAGTAGCTGGGACTTACAGGCACCTGCCACAATACCCAGCTATTTTTTTCTATTTCTAGCAAAGACAGAGTCTGGCTCTTGCTCAGACAATCCACCTTTCTTGGCCTCCCAGAGTGCTAAGGGCCATCACAGCCAGCCTGCTGGTGAAAAATTTGAGTCACCCAAAACACATATTTATTGCTGAGGTCAAATACAGTGACATGCTGCCTTCTTGTTTCAGCTCTCCTACTGTGAATAAGTATCTTTCTCACAGTATATTTATTGTCACATTTTTTGGCTCAGCTCCTGTAGCTCAGTGACTAGAGCACCAGCCACATACACCAGTGGCAGGTTTGAATCCAGCCTGGGCCTGCCAAACAATAATGACAACTATAATGAAAAACTAGCCAGACGTTGTTGCAGGCACCTGTGGTCCCAGCTATTCAGGAGGCTGAGGCAACAGAATCGCTTAAGCCCAAGAGTTTGAGAATGCTGTGAGCTGTGACGCTACGGTACTCTACCGAGGGCAGCATTATGAGACTCTGTCTCAAAAATAAATAAATAAAAATTTAAAAAATATATATTGTCACATTTTTGTACTTTCCACTGTTTAAAATGTCCCTGCTACCCATGAATCCTATGTACTCAATTTTGATATGAGGACAATTAAGGTTATGGGGGGGAGGAAAAGCAGAAAGAGGGACAGAGGGAGGGGGGTGGGGCCTTGGTGTGTGTCACACTTTATGGGGGTAAGACATGATTGCAAGAGGGACTTTACCTAACAATTGCAGTCAGTGTAACCTGGCTTATTGTACCCTCAATGAATCCCCAACAATAAAAAAAAAAAAAAAGAAAGAAAAGAAAAAAAACTTCAAACAGTCCTGGTGGAAGGATTGTTTTGTTTTGGATAGTATGTTATGGAAAAAAAAAAAAAATCTACTTTTCCTAACCTTTTTTCCTCCAATTTCAACCTTGGGTCTTAAAATCCTTGCTGTGCCTAGAATGAGAATAATATACCAGACAGAGGCAGCTGGGTTTAAATCCCAGCTCTGCTACTTACCCAAAGTGTGACCTTGGGTAAATGACTTAACATCTGCTGTGGTTTGAATGTACCCTCCAAAATTCATGTTAAAATTGATTGCCACTGTTATGCTATTAAGAAGTGGGACCTTTAAGAGATGATTAGGTCTTGAGTGGGTTAGTTACTGCAGGAGTGAATTTCCAATAAAAGGGGTAAATTCTGGCCCCCATTCTTTGTCTCAAGTGCTTGCTTGCCTTTCTGCCATGGGAAAATACAGCAGAAGACTCTTGCTAGATGCCAACACCATGCTCATGGACTTTCCCACCTCCAGAATCATGAGCCAAATAAACTATTGTTTATAAATTAAAAAAAAAAAAATGTCCCCGCTACCTCCACATAGTGGTAAAGTGCTATCTAGGTGTTCCTAAATGCAAGGAGACTGTGACATACCCTATGGAGAAAATTCCTGTATTAGATAGACTTCTTTTGGGCATGAATTATGGTTCTACTGGCTGTGAATTTCGTACTAAGTCAATAATATAAATTAAATAAGGTCTCTTTAAACAGAACACACATAAAATGAGCTTATGTATTGTATTAACCGGTTAATACAAATGTGAGCAGAGGACTCACGGACACATAATCCTGTGTTTCCCCTAGGTGCAGTGTTCAATAATCGTTAATTCAGTGTTTGCTGCAAATTTCTAAAACATAACTACAACTAATAATGAGAGTTAACTGTGCAACAGCATAGATGAATGAAAACATAGTATGTTCAGGGAATTATAGTCATTCATTATAACTACAGTATGATTTGGAGGAAAGAGTCCAGAGATAAAGCAAGAGCCACATCAAGAAGGACCTTGACTGCCCTTCTCCTATAGTACTCTGTGTATCTCTTTTTTAGCACTAGGTCCAAATAAACCTAATGTGATGGTTATTTGCACATGCATGTGCATCTAATTGCACTAAAAAAAGATTGTAAACTGTACTCTGAGCCTTAAGCCTGGCGGGGAATATAACAATGGTGATGATGATGGTATGAAGATAATTGCCATTCATTAAGTGCTTTCTTTGTTCTGGTCAGTATCACATGCACTACACGTGTGTTCTCCTTTCTTTGCTTCAGTAACCCTATGAAGTGTAGCAGATGGTATCTCCATTTTACAGATAAGAAAACTGAGATTTAAAGAGTTTAAAGTTTGCACAAAGTCACACAACTGTGTGGCAATGCTAACATAGAAATACTCAAGTCCTCAGAGCCTGGTTTTTTCCAGTTTCTCATTCTGCCTCCCAACTTTGTATCTCCTGTAGGTTTCAGTGGTGCTCTGTAGATAAAGTTGAAAGATATGATGCCAGGTCCCTATCGAGCTCATAATCATTCATCAATGATTGTCTCTTAGTAACTTTTTCCCTTACTATTTAAAGAACACTTAATTTTAAGCCCAAAGAAAAAAGGCAGCATTTCAGACTTTATAGTGTGAAATGATCTATTAAGCAATGGTCTATAATAGCTATTTTTAATTTTTATAATGAAAAGTCATATAATATGCATAAAAGTCATGGCTCATCTTTTGGCTGGAATATGGATTTTTTTTTTTTCTTAATGGCTTCTATTTAATTCAACTTCCTAGACTCCTCAAATTGCAAAGTGTGTAACTTTTGGGGATAAGTCCTGTAATGTTTGAATCCAGTCTGACATTCTAGAATGCATCTGTTAGAGGCCAGAGCGGTTCCAGAGGGTGCCCCTTGTCTCTTCATTCCAGTTAAACATGTAGCTTTGCTGTACTTTTCCTTAGATTTTGGTTTT
Organism: Nycticebus coucang; assembly: GCF_027406575.1. Lineage (NCBI taxonomy): Eukaryota > Metazoa > Chordata > Mammalia > Primates > Lorisidae > Nycticebus > Nycticebus coucang. Next base: position 43,173,664 of record NC_069801.1, on the reverse strand, counting down.
ATTCCACTAAGGAGAAGAATATTGAAAGATGGAATTCAGCTTTGTAATTTATGGGAATATAGCTGAAGCCTAAGGGCTTCTGCATGATTCAGGTCTTATAAGGGAGGTTTGGGACCCTGAGAGTTCAGTAAACTGCACATAGGATGCTTTTTGATGAGGCCACTGATAACCTAGGCCTAGAGTTTTGCAGCATGGGGGAAAGTGCAGCAGCACCTCCTCTAATCCTCTGGGCACTGGCCTCAGCTGCTTCTCTGGCTTTGGATGAAATGGCAGCTGCCAGCCAGCCACACTGGTTTCATGTACAGCTGTTACCTTCCCTGAGATACTAATTATTAACAATGAGCTCTGTTGCAGCCTCAGGAACTTGGAGTACCTGGGAGAATAGTTTCTGTCCAGATTACAGCTTGTTGTCCATTCAGGATCTGGTCAGTTGTCACTGGACAGTTTGTTCCCTTAGGTGGCTGAGAGGTGTTTGGAATAACAGTATTCTTGCCCATCAAACTAGTTTTGAGCCAGCTATATACATACTTTGGGGCACTGAAGAGAACATACCTGAGGGAGGGCCACCTTTCTAGCACTTTATGGCACGTTAAGGTGGTCTTGGAAGGCCCAGTGGAGGGCATGGAAGAAAAGGTCAGCCTAGAAAACCCATCAAACCCTTTCCAAAGGTATATGGTATCTTTTATGTGTACGTTTCTTTTCATCTTTTGTCCTCTTAAAATTTTTGCAAGTAATTTGTGAATGCATTCATATTTTAGATTTAAACAATAAAATACATAGAACTCCTGTGACAGTTTTCCTTCAATCCCCATCTCTGTTTGTGCTTACATCACACACACAAACACACACATTTGTCATGCTCCCTGTACCCATAGGTGTCCGTCCACTGTGAATAATATAGGCTGTATCCATCTAGTCCTCTTCCTGTGTATTTGCAAAGTCATAGTAGCTTTTAATACAAATTAGCTTATGGGTTTGTGTGTGTGTAAGTAGGGTCATTTGATATGTTATTCTACACTTTGTTCACTGAATACACTACATCCTTAGTGATAACCATTTAAATTTTTTATAGTATTTTGCACTTAGAAGTAAAGAGAGTGCATACATCTTATGCATACATCTTTATGCACATGAGTTCATAATTGTTAAGTTCTAGAAGTGAAATGGCTGAATTAAAGGATGTAAATGTTTCAAAATTTTAATGGTTATTCCTAGAAAATTTTCTAAAAAGCTTTCTCCAGTTTATACTCCCATGAACAGTGTAAAAGAATGCCTGTTTCCATACATCCTTTTTAAAGCTGTATGCTATTTGTATCTTTTTAAAGAAATGGGCGAAAAACTCCTTGATGCAATTGCTGCTTGCTCTTTAGAGGTTTATAGTTTGCTGAGAATATCTCCTTGTGGGCTAAAGTTTCTCACCCATTTTGTTTTTAAGTGGATAAAGTTAGAATATTGATGATTAGTCTGAATACTTTGGAGCATTTATATGGAGTATTGTATGTTTAAGTGCTTATTAAATTTTGCTACTAAAAAGCTGTCACTTGACATTTTGTTTGTACCAAGTACTGTGCTAAGTTCTTTAGTTAATGTATCTCATTTAATTCTCATAGACTATATTAGTCATGTGTTGCTGGGTTACATATTATCCCAAAACTTAGTGGCTTAAAACAATAAACGCTTATTATCTTGTAGTTTCTGTGGGCCAGGAATTTGGGAGGAGCTTAGCAGTGGAGTTCTGGCTAGGATCTCTAAGGTTGCTGTTATGATATATAGTAGCTCATGCCTGTAATCCTAGCCTTTGGGGAGGCTGAGAAGGGAGGATCACTTGAGCTCAGGAGTTCAAGACCAGCCTGAGCAAGAGCAAGACCTCAACTCTACTAAAAATAGAAAAATTAGCTGGTTGTTATGGCAGGTGCCTAGTCCCCACTACTCAGGAGGGTGAGGCATGAGAATTGGTTGAACCCTGGAGTTTGAGGTTGCTGTGAGCTAAGTTGATGCCATGGCACTCTAGGCCGAGTGACAGAGTGAGACACTGTCAGGGGAAGGAAGGAAGAAGATGTTGGATGGGACTTTGTAATCTGAAGGCTTGTCTGGGGCTAGAGGATCTTCACTCATGTGGCTATTGGTAGGAGAACTCAGTGCCTCCCGACATGGGCTTCTGTACCCTGGGGCAACATGATAGCTAGCTTCCCCAGAAAGAGTAAAGAAGAAGGCATCGCCTTTTGTGACCTAATTTCTAAAGTTGCCAGTTGTTACTTCTACATTATTGTGTTTACTAGAAGCAAGTCATTTAAGTTAGGCCACACTCAAGGGGAAGAGAATTAGGTTTCACCTCTTCAAGAGAGGACTATTGAAGAACTTGTAGACATATTTCAAAGCCATCACCTCCCGATGAGATGTTGTTATATCCATTTTACTGATGACGAAAATAAGTTCACTACTTATCTTACACCTTCTGGCCTCTGCGCTCTCCTGTGCTTGACTAAGTTTATCAATGTCCATCCCAGAAAAAGAATGTTCATTCTCAGCCATTCATTCATTCAGCAAAAGCTTATTGAATGCTTGTCTTTGTGCCAGGCATACTGCAGAAAATAAAGCAGACATGGTTCTTGATTACATGGTGCTAACAGTCTTGAGGATAGGAAGATAGTCAATAGTCAGATAGTCAATAAATCAATAAAGAAATCATTGTCAGTTTGAGCAGTTCTATGGAAAAAAGTATTTTCGAGCCTATTCATACTGTTGTTCCTTGTCTATTCCCCCATATGACCCTTACCCTTCTAGTCTAGAAAGAATGCTTGCTTTGTTTTCATGTAGAAAACTGTGACTTCTCCATCAGTCTAGTTTAAGCCCTACTTCAATGAAGCCTATCCCTTTTAGCTTATACTTATAACCTTTTCTAGGAACTTTATTTATTCAGTATCACATTTAATGCTTAATTATTTCTTTAGTGTGCCGTCACCTGTCTCTCAACTATATTGAAAACTCCTTAAGGTGAGAGATGTAGGAGTGTCCCTCAGTTCCTGTATCTTCCTCACCCCTCACATCTAGTCCCAGTAAATCATCTCTACTGTGACTGCCTCTGCTACCACTCAAGTCCAAACCATTATCTCCTGCCTGGACTGTGCAGATGTCCATCTTACTAGTCTCCCTATTTCCACTAAAGCCATAGTAATCTGTCTCCATTCATGTAATCATCGTGTTTACATTCCCCTTTCCATCACACTTCAAAGAAAGTCCACATCCTTGTTCTGGTTTAGAGTCCTACCCATTCTGTCTCATTCCTGCATCTCTGGCCTCACCGCCTACTTGTCTCTCTCTCACATACGTATTACGTAATCCTGCCGCTGCCACATGACCTTCTTTCTGTTCTCTAAATACACCAAGCTCTTCCTGTACCGGGGCCTTTGCCCAACAGTTTCCTCTGCCCTGAAATGTACTTCATCCAGTCTTCATATAATTAATTCTTTCTTATTATTATCTCAGTTTAAATTTCATCTCCTTTTAGGGGCTTTCTCTGAGCAATCAATCAAACATAGCTACCCAGTCACTCTCATCAAGTCACCTTATTTTAAATTTTTTCTAATGCTTCCCGGTATCTGTTTCTTATGTAAAATAGTCTGTCTCATTACACTGAAATGTAAACACCACATCCTGACATCTGTGTTGTTCACCACTGGTATATAATAGAGCTCAGTAAATATTTGTTGCATTAACAAATGAGTGAAAAGTCATCTTGAGGCTTTGAATTTATCCGTCCTAGAAGGAGAAAGAGGGAGAAGAGAACCCAAGTTCCCAGGCTCCTCTCTGGACTCCTTGTTCAGACCATGCTACTGTTCACTTAGGGAGCTCTATTTGAATTCTTTGCATAGTGCTTATTACTATCTGATTCTTTTCTCCTTTGTTTTTCTGTCTGGCACAAAGAAGATGCCAAACACTGGTTGAAGGAATAAGAAGGGACTCATGTTCTGTTTTGTATTTTAGGCATCAGTGTCTCCTACTGTGCTTGACCTGTAGCAAGTGCCCAGAAACTTCCCTAGTTACCCTATGAGGCTGCTCCATATTGTAATTATTGTTGGTAGATCTGTGTTCTCATCCTAAATTTTGGAATAGGAAGGCAGTTTGGAACCAAGGATCTTTTGAGAATGTTTGGAGCCACACTGCAAGGCTTAGTAGCATATTGTCTCTGTAGTCTGAAACCAAGTATTGTATATGTTCCCCCGTTCCCATTCAAAAGAGAAGTCCAGCTACTTAGAATTCTACCCCTAAGCAGCAGAAGAGAAGCCACATTTTATTTTGATGCAGTTCTTATTTTAATACTTTTCGTTACATCAGTCAGTGAGTCAGAGGGTATTTATTGAGCCCCTTCAGGCTATAAAGTAGTGCTTTGGTTGAGCTATTGAGTTTGAAATATTAATTACATTTTTAAACCAAAACCAAATCCCTAAGTAGTTGAAAGTGCCGTTCAAATTGTCAAGGTACAGTTCCTGTAGACTATTTTGTGATGATGGGCTTTTGCATTGTATGTTGCCACTTGGGCGGGAACAAAAGTTCAATGAATAACTGAGGTGTTGTATTTTACCAAAATGAAATTTTGATGTGGCCGTTGATCATCAGCTTTCTTCCTGATCAATTGTTGAAGGCTTGTATGGTAATTACTATATCTTTTAAGATTTTTGGATCTTGGGCGGCGCCTGTGGCTCAAGGAGTAGGGCGCCAGTCCCATATGCCGGAGGTGGCGGGTTCAAACCCAGCCCCGGCCAAAAAAAAAAAAAAAAAGATTTTTGGATCTTGTAGCTACCGGGACCAGGGCAAAGAATAATGCTTGCCTTTCCCTCTCTGGCACAGGGAAAAGGGGGGTATTATTGCTGCCCCTAGATCTCTAGTCTGTCCAAGTAGTTCCTCTACTCCTATGAGCTGACAGAATCACAGAAATGCATAAAATCCAAGAGTCCCTTAACATCATCAACCACAGAGTTTATGAAGGAAGCATGTACTCTACGAACACTATTTTTATTGTTTGTTACTGGTTTTCTTTCAGATTTCTCTGTTGACTTCTGCAGTAAACCACCTCAAAGCCAACGTTAAGTCAGCTGCAGACTTAATTAGCCTGCCTGCCACTGTAGAGGGACTTCAGAAGGTAAGTGCTATGTATGAGTACAAAGATTAACTAACCTGTGGCTGTAACTCTAGCTTCTTACAAGTTTTCTTTGAAAGCCTGGCATTTGAAATCAGCTGCTCTAAGAAAGCAATAATAGAGTGTATTGTTGTGTTCTAAAGAGTTAAGGGCAACTGTATTTTGGTCTGGCTAGTTGGACTTTTAATGTGTAACAAGTTACGTTAGCTATGGTTTATTTGGGTTCGTACCTTTTTATTTGGCTCTCCAAGTCCCAGAATTGCTTTGCATATATGGGTTTGCTTTTCAATACCTGAAAATGCTATTCAATTGGTCATTCACCATGTGTTCTTAAAAGCACACCAATGGTACATACATGAGACTTACTCTAAATCTCTATTTTCCATGACCGAGAAAGAATTTGATGGGAAAAAATGATTTAGGGAATGGCAAAATTTTAAATTCCAGAAACAGGCTCGGTGCCTGTAGCTCAGTGAGTAGGGCGCCGGCCACATACACTGAGGCTGGTGGGTTCGAGCCTGGCTAGAGCCTGCTAAAGAACAATGACAACTGCAACCAAAAAATAGCCGGGCATTGTGGTGGGGGCCTGCAGTCCCAGTTACTCTGGAGGCTGAGGCAACAGGATCACTTAAGCCCAGGAGTTGGAAGTTACTGTGGGCTGTGACACCATAACACTCTACTGAGGGTAACAGAGATACTCTGTCTCAAAAAAAAAAAAAAAGTTCTGGAAACACCTAAGTGTTTGGCAAGGATTAGAGCAAAAGAACTTTCAAATAGCTGTGGGACTGTAAATTGGCAAAAATTGCTTTGGAAAATAAATTGATACCTTTTAGAAAGGTAAACATGCATACTCTAAGCAAATCACTCCCAGGTATATCCTCCTTCCTTTATTCCCACCAAGGATCCCTCCTCTAAGTATATACCCTAGATGAACTTTATTGGCACCAGGGACAAGTTTTATGGAAAACAATTTTTGATAGACCACGGAGGCGGGCAGGGATGGTTTGGGGATGATCTACGCGGTGATGTGAGTGCTGGGGAGTGGCTGGGGCCGGGTGGGGTGGGATAGCAGCCCTAGACTCTAGGGCCGAAGCGAACAGTAGTTCAGAATTTCTATTTACATATTTTCTAGGACTCAGGCCTAGAGCAGAAGGCAAGGGCTAACCAGATAAATCCTACCTTGGGGATCCTTAGAGCTGAATGGGAAGAGTAGACGGGGGTAGGAATGCAGAAGAAGGTTCCTAATTAGAACACAAGGAACAGCCTCCCCTGCAGCAGGGAAAGGAAGGAGGGATTCCCCAACCAGTGGATATCAAATGTAGATCTGACTTTTAAGACCTCGTGTATGATAAGTTTGATTTGATAATATGCCAGGCGATACAGGCATACGAGTTGTTTCCACAAAGGAGTGAAAAATTCCTAAGTCACAAGCAAAAACAAAACTTGCTCTTTCATGGCTCCACCATCTGTGTGTGCTCAGTCTCCATAATTTGCTACTTGTCCAGTGCAGTCATCTGCTTACAACTTTGAGAAAAACAAGTGTAGGGACAGCTTTGCTGAAACCAGATTCTTGCCATTGTTCCCTAAGCCAAATGGGGAAAGGCCTCTGTAGCCTTCAGTACAGAAGCAACTCTGGCAGTCTTGCATTAGAAAAGGAAATTGGTTTTTTTCTCACATTCATTAATTTAATAAACATTTGCGGAGCTTCCTCCAGCATGTACCAGACACTTTTTGCACTTAGTGGGAATACTCGTTTCAGAGTTTGTGACTCCAGAGTTCACATGGCTCTGTCAGCTGCTTCCTCAAAACACAGAAAGATCTGAACAAGAGCTTACTATCTATCTTCTGCATCCTCATGGGCTCAAACATCCAGCCAGTAAGGATTCCCCAACAGTAGGTGTCTTTGAATGCCTGTAGCTTATTTAATTAGAGCTCACATAGACAGTATGCCAGCTTGGAAACCTCCACCCGATGTATTGTCTTCTGCAAATCGTGCCTTTGTAATGCCCGATGATGCTTTCATTGCAGTTCTGATACAGTAGGTCATCTCAAATACCTAACTTCAGTGCATCTCATGTAATTTTTAAAAGTTGAAAATGTCGTCTCGTTCTCTTGGATATCAGTATAATAAAAAATGATTTTGGTTAAACATACTAATGCACCACTATAAAATTGTCATTACGTTCTTGATAAAAGGCCAAAACCCACCAAACAGTCACACTCTCTGGCTGTTTCCTTAGGACAGGCCTTTTTAAAAAGATGGCTTCTGAATTATATCTCCAAGTCCCTAGTCCACTTGGGCTCCTTAAGCCTAATGAAAGCAAAGTAAGCTATTAGCCATGTCTAACTATCAGTGGCTGCTCAGGGGATTCTGTAGTAAAGGAGGAACAAACGCTGCCAAATGAAATTTTTCCTCCTTCTCTTCAATGCTAGGTTTCCCAAAGCTGTGAATGGCTCTGCCTATTTTTGCTCAAAAGTTGTCATTTTCTCCTGACACAGTGGCCATCTGGAATGTTAGCTCTCACCATCTGCCTGCCCACAGCAGGGCTTGACAGGCAGTTTGTGAGAGAATCTTACCTGTGGGTCCTGATTTATAAACTAATACTTTTTTCTTTAGGAATGACTTTGTTTTCCTCTAGGAGACATTCTTTAAATTGAGAAAATTGCTTGACAGATCAGGAGATAGATTACTGTTACAGTATATGCTACATGGAATTCATGTTTTGAACATATTTGAAGTAAAGCCACTTATCTCCAATAGGTCAGTGTTTAACATAAATGAAAATCAGGGCATACATTTCCATTAGAATGGCTAAAATTGAAAAGGTATTGATGAGGATATGAAACGATGGGACCTCTCATATCCTGCTGATGGGAGTATAAAATGCTACAACCATTTAGGAATACAGTTTGGCTATCTTGAAAAGTAAAGTACAGGTGGGTGCAGTGACTCATGCCTACAATCCTACACTCTGGGAGGCCAAGGCTAGTGGATTGCTTTAGCTCAGGAGTTCCAGACCAGCCTGAGCAAGAGCAAGACCCCATCTCTACTATAAATAGAAAAACTAGCCAGGTATTGTGGTACATGCCTGTCATCCCAGCTACTTGGGAGGCTGAGGCAAGAGGATCACTTAATTAAGCCCCAGAGTTTGAGGTTGCTGTGAGCTGTGACTCCAGGGCACTCTACCCAGGCTAACACAGTGAGACTCTGTCTCAGAAATAAAATGTTAAGCATGATCCGCCATATGTTCAGCCATTCACTTCCTAGGTGGTGTGATAATAAGCAGATGATAAAGAGAAATGAAAGCATGAAGTCCGCATAAATACTTGTGTGTGAATGTTCACAGCAGCTTTATTTGTTGTAGTCAGGTACCGAAAACAACCTGAATGTCCAGGTGAATAGATAAACTGTGGTATAGCCATATGATGGAATGCTTCTCAGCAATATGCTGAGTCACAACAACACAGATGAGTCCCAGTTATACTGAGTGAAAGAAGCCAGACTTGTAAAAGTGGTCCTCACCCACTACTTCTGTTTGTATAAAATCTTAGAAAATGCAAACTGATTTATAGTGACAGAAAGTAGATCAGTGATTGCTTGAGGAAAAGGAAATAAGTACACAAGGATATGAGGAAACATTAGGAGGTGAGGAAAGTTTATTATGTTGATCGTGGGACTAATTTCCCATTTGTATGTGTGTCAAAATAATCAGATCATACATTTTTAATATATAAAGTTTCTTGCATGTCACTTTTGTCTTAATAAATCTTTTTAAAAAAAAAGAAGAACACTGACCTTTCTTCCTGTTTCTGTTCAGAGTGTAGCTTCCATTGGCAATACTTTAAACAGTGTCCATCTTGCTGTGGAGGCAATACAGAAAACTGTGGATGAACATAAGAAAACCTTGGAATTACTGCAGAGTGATATGGTAAGATCTGCAAAAGGTCCTGTAAGTCAACATGCTCCTACTCACTCTTTTTCTGTGGGAAAGTCATGATACTTTCCACTGATATGAACAGGCCCTACTATAACACCTGTTTAAAAGATCCAACAATCAAAATAATCAATATATAATGATGGTTCTACAATCCGTGAATTAAGCAGTTATGATGAATTAAAAGCAGAAAGTCTTTTGCAAACATGGTACTGGAGGAAATACAGTGATAAGACAGTTCTTGAGGATGGGATAGGTAGGACAGAAAATGGAAAAGAAGGCCAGGCGCGGTGGCTCACACCTGTAATCCTAGCACTCTGGGAGGCTGAGGCAGGTAGATTGCTTGACTTGTCTTTACCAAAAATAGGAAAATTAGCCAGGTCTTGTGGCAGGTGCCTGTAGTCCCAGGTACTCTGAAGGCTGAGGCAGGAGGTGGCCTGAGCCCAGGAATTTGAGGTTGCTGTGAGCTAGGCTGACCCCATGGCACTCTAGCCAGGGCAACAGAGTGAGATACTGTCTCAAAAAAAAAAAAAAAAAATCAAATGTCTGGGTCTTTTAACACTGTTGCAGATGTAAGTTATCCATAGTCATTGAGAGGCCTTAATTAATCACTTAATAGGTAACAGCTCCATGAAAGATTAATGAAGAGTAAAGAGGATGACATGGCCCTTGCTAGGGAAATGAGTTATATATAACTCATCTGAAATCAGGATTACTCAAGGCACACAAAAATTCCCTAGCCTCTCCACCAATTTCTAGATCTGCTCCCTATCCCCCTATACTATGCAAGCTTCAAAATTCTGAGTTTAAACTGGGCATGTTGTACCAAGGAGACTTAAGCTATGTTAGAGAGTTCTAGAAGGGAGGGTTTTTCAATTTCTCCAGAACCAGTACTCCTCACTGTTATTTAATGGGGCTAACTCAGAGGAAATAGCTTTGACCTGAGTGTCTAGGCAGCTGATTCTAGTTCTAACTGCCACTGAGTAACGGTATGATCAGTAATAACAAAAGACTCTTCTAACACAGCACTTCTTTTATCATTATTTTAATATCCTGATCATTATATTCTCAAGTAATTCTTTTCTACAGTATGTTTTTCTTACTAAAACTTCTGCTTTCTGGAACCATTGGTTATCCCCTTCCTCTTTTTCATTTTCTTGTTGCCTTTTATTTTTATAAAAGCAGGGTTGGTAAATAGCTGTGATTTCAGATTTCAAGAAAACAATTTATTTTTACCAATTGCATTCTGTTGTAATTAAGTCTGCCTCTCTTAAACTTACATGGCTTCTAATAATAATCCTGCTGGCCTACTTTGTACTGAATAAGTCCTAGTTATGGGTTCTGGGGACTAAGCCACGCAAACTTTTTTTTCCCCCCACTTGAGGGAAAAATGGCATATAAACTTTTACTTCAGTTTCTGCAAAAAGAGACTTGACAGTGGGAAGGGAATAGCAAGGGAGGGGAACTCCTCAGATGAAATCTTGGTATGTGCTAAAAGGGAGAAACTAATGATGTGTGTGATTGGTAGTTGTCCTCAATGACCAAAGCCAGTGCTTACATGACTGGCTGCCCTTTTAATGTCCAAACCTCTTTAGTCCAGTGGAAATGATAACACTGTCCCAGGTTCAGACTGACTTGGTCTCTGGAAAGTTATAATGATTTTATAGTTTCTCTGGGAGTACAGGTAATGAAGGAGGGGAGAAATGGTTTCTAGGGAGTTCATTCCATTAAGAGACCAAGAAACAGACTCGGAGAATCCCAGTTCCCTGAGATAGGTAATCTAGGTGTTATTGAACAGCTCATCCTTCAAACTGAGCAAAGTTCATGGTGACCCCAGGGAGGCCTAGTATAGGACTGGTCACACTGTATGGGCTTGGTAAATACTTGTGCGTTAATCTGTGGATACAACCTAATAATTACTTGTTGCCTACACTAACCTCTGTTCCTCTTCACAGGATCAGCGCTCGTTGGGGGAGACTGATGATGACACCCAGATCATTCTGTCACCTTCAGCCACATCAGAACTTGGCAATAAAACCCACACTGAGAATTTGAAAGAGGTATTCTTTGTGTCTGGCTTAGCTCTCTGTGAGCACAATGGGTCGTGGAGGCAGCTGAGTGTTGGGCCTCTGCAGATATCTCCTGCTTTTATGTGGTGTTTGCCTGCCTGGGATCTGAGTAGAGAAGGAAGTATGTTGGTATCTTGGGATCCATAATGCTATCCTGTCTTTTCTTTAGCACACTGCATTTTTCCCCCTGCATGTCAGTAAGTGGAATGAATTCCTTTTCATATCTAGACATAGAACGACAAGATTACCCTAAATTCTTTATGAAAAATAGCAATCTGGGCAAGTTAAAGATGGATGGATAGCACATTAATCCAGAGTGGTGGCTATTTGGAACCATATTAAATTCTAAGGGTGTTAGAAAGCAAATCCTTGAAAATCAGAATTTTCTAAAGTCTAAAGACTAAAAGGCAAGAAGGAAAAGAAAGGATATTGAGTTCAGAATCACGTTAAAGAGAATAAAAGAAATCTTCACTGAGAATTCCTGTCCTGAGTTTAATGCCCTTTAAAACCTGTAGTCATCATTCCTTTTTAAGTAGCGATCTGTACTAGAAGATGTCAATAAAAATAATTGAATCTTGTACTAAATAATGCACCACTTGTTCTGGTTTTGTTACATGAGCCAATTCAGTAATTGGTATTGTTCCTAAGGTAGTTTTGTTCTGACAAATTAGGTTAATGAGCCTTGCAGTTAATAACCCAGCAAGCTTTCCCACCAGCAGGTGAGGTAAACACTGGGAAATCAATTCCCAAGCTCGCAGCTTCTGAGGACCAAAGAGTGAATCATGTAGGTAGTCCTCTTCCCTCTTTTCCCATCCTGTCTAGCTGAGGTCAAACAATTCCAGAGGAAGTAAACTGAGAGCAATTTAGAGGGGTGGGGACAAAGCAGAGACAGACAGTTGATGGTCAAAACCAGGAAAAAGAGTTTACTTTTGTAACTTGACACAACAATGGTTGTTCAGTGCTACTGGCCTGCATGTCTAATATACATCTGTAGTGGATGCCACAACTTGATTTATTTCCACTCTAGGATATCCTGTACCTTCACAACTCTTTAGAGGAGGTAAACAGTGCCCTAGTGGGGTACAAGAGACAGAATGATCTTAAACTCGAAGGGATGAATGAGACAGTCAGTAATCTTGCCCAAAGAGTCAACCTAATAGAAAGCAGTGTGGTTGCTATGAGCAATTTAGAAAAGAAAGACCTGTCCTCCAGCATGGTAAGCTCTTTCAGATCTTTTGTGACATGTTCTGTGTTGCAGCATGTTTTGTCTGTACATGGATGACATTCCACAACCTTTTGAGAAGTTTTCTGGCGTATTTGAAAGGCTACAGATTGGTGTTTTGTTTAATCCATGGCTCCCTTAATCCTTGCACCAGCCCTGTGATGTGAATGGCACAGGCACTGATAGCCGGATTTGGAAGGGGCAACATTGATATGGAGAAGTCCAGTTGCTTGCCAAGGCCTCACCACAGGCTGTTGGCAGAGATGACAAGCTTCCTATAATGTTACTTGTGATCCATCTGGTAGGGAAGCTCTGGTACATATTTCCAAGATAAGGCTTCTTGATCTTTCCTTTTTTAAGTTGTTAAGGATGGAAGCCATGACAGTAACACTATTGGAAAATCTTTTGCCATTTCTTTATGCCTGAACTTGGCTTTCAGAGTTATCCTGCTTCTCTATATATGTTAAAGGGAACCTTTTGCACATATGCAGAAAGTCATTTAAAACAGATCAAGTCATGCCAGCTCCCCAACTTAAGATATCATTCAGTCTAACTCCCATTTTATATATAAGGAAATTGAGTGGCCTCTAAGTCACTGATGCTGACAGCCCATACACATATACTGGTTTTCACTTTATCATTAATAAAATGTGGGGTTTTTAAAATCACCTTTCACATAAGCATTGTGCGCAAAACATATGGATTATTTTTTAGTAGCTAAAGGCCCTGCCCTTAAAGATTTCATACAGCAAAGACACAGGCATATATTTTAAAATGGAAACCAAATCCAGGAAATTGTACTATGAATTCAAGTAACCACCAAAGCTGGAAGCAAGCCCACAAATAAAGTCGAACTCTGGCATATGGAAAGCAGTGTTTGAACTGACTCTGCCCCAGTGGAGCCTTGGCAAGTTGCCTGGACGTGGCTTTGAAGGGTGGAGTAGGAAGACCTGTTTCCCCTCCTGCTTTACAAGGGTGTGTAATTTACTAGAAAGCTGTGAAGATTAAAGGAGCCTTATTTTAACAAGCCCTTTTGAACTCAGATAAGTATGGGCTAGGAATTTCGAATGATGAGCATTGCGTGCCTTGAAGGTTTTCAAGGCTTATTATGAAAACTTGCCACCCCCAAGCTCCCCTGTGTCTGCCTTCCCCACTTTATCTTTCTCCAGCAGAGAAATTGGTAATAATAGCCATCTGTCCTGCTGTTTCTTCCAACAGCATGGTTCTGGATAAAAGTTCTATCACTTTTTCTACTTCAAAGTTCAAAAGTTTGTGACCGAACTACTAGCAGCACCAGTTTCAGCTATGTCTCTATGTGGCCTTTCTGCCTTTCTCCTTCCCATCTCTCACTCCTGTCATTTCTATTGAATGTACCCTGAGACCCTTTAAATAAGTTTGACCAATTTGTTTAAAAGTGATAGTTGTTGAAGTTTTAATGTTTGCCTTTTATCTTCCCTTGTTCTTTTTGCCCTTTAAGATGGGTAACAGAGCTGCCACTCTGAAAAGAGAGTCTTTGGATCAAGTGACCAATAATACAGATACAGTAAAAATCCAAAGCATAAAGGTAAATAAGGGGAGGCTTATAGTGGGGGTACAGTGGCTCACCCCTGTAATCCTAGCACTCAGGGAGGCTGAGGAGGGTAGATTGCTTGAGCTCAGGACTTCAAGACCAGCCTTAACAATAGTGAGACCTCATCTCTACTAAAAATAGAAAAACTAGCCAGGCATCATGACAGGTACCTATAGTCCCAGCTACTTGGGAGCCTGAGATAAGAGGATCCCTTGAGCCCAGGAGTTTGAGGTTGCTGTGAGCTATGATACCACAGCACTCTACCTAGGGCAATAGAGTAAGACACTGTCTCAAAAGAAAAAAGAGGAGGCTTCCCCTGAAGTAAAAATAAATACATCCCAGCTTCTCTCTGGGCTTTTGATCTTTTCAGAGGGAGAAGTTTAATCTCTCATGTTAAAACTTCAAGACAAAGCAATTAGTAAATTAGTGCATTAATGAATAAATGAATACTTTATCAGATACCTGGGGTGACCATATGAACAAGACAGATACATGATCCCTATTCTGGTGGAGCTCAAAGTCTACCAGTCAGAAAATCATTAACATATGATTGCATAGATCATAAATCAGAAGTATGATAAATGCTACAAAGGAAAAGTATAGGAATAATCAGGGGGCTGTCAGAGAATCAGAAAGGCTTCCCTAAGAAAATGACTTAAACTGGGTGGTGCCTGTGGCTCAGTGAGTAAGGCGCTGGCCCCGTATACCAAGGGTGGCAGGTTTGAACCCGGCCCCACCCAAACTGCAACAAAAAAATAGCCGGGCTTTCTGGCTGGTGCCCAGCTCTCGGGAAGCTGAGGCAAGAGAATTGCCTAAGCCCAAGAACTGGGGGTTGCTGTGAGCTGTTATGCCATGGCACTCTACTGAGGGTGACAAAGTGAGATTCTGTCTCTAAAAACAAAAAAAAAAAAAAAGAAAATGACTTAAACTAAGAGAGTCATCTATACACAGATAATCTAAAAATGATGTCTAACCTAAAAAACATTTCCTATTTTTAGGTAGCAATCTGATGTATTCCTAGTCAGACTCTGTCTCAGGAAAAAAAAAAAAAAAAGGAAAGAAATGCAATTTATGGCTTGGCACCCATAGCTCAGTGGTTAGGGCGCCAGCCAGGGGCTAGCAGGTTTGAACCCATCCTGGGCCTGCTAAACAACAATGACAACTACAACAACAACAAAAAAAATAGCCGGGCATTGTGGTGGGCGCCTGTAGTCACAGCTACTTAGGAGGCTGAAGCAAGAGAATCTGTTAAGCCCAAGAGTTTGAGGTTGCTGTGAGCTGTGAGCTGTGACGCCACAGAACTCTACTCAGGGCGATATAACGAGACTCTGTCTCAAAAATAAATAAATAAATAAATAAATAAATAATAAAGCTAATGTATTCCTAGTCCATTTAAGAGCCTCAGCCAATTCCCTTCACCTTGTACCTTCCCCTTTTTAGTTCTTTGCAGGTAAACTGTCAAGATAAGACAAGCAATCTGTGATAGACTTTGATATCCCAGATAAAAAGTTTGATTACAATATTATCTCATTAGCGTGTTGTTTAATATAAACCCTAGGCGAAGATAAAAGAAAATCCAGGAAGATTATGACTGAGTAACTAAAATTTCATCTCAGGTGCACATTGCATTTGAGAAGTTGAGAAGATAATGAGGTTCAGAAGAAAGGAATGTGGACTGGAACCACAGTACAGGCAGCTTTTGATGTGATGCTTTCCATTTTTATTTTTTTCTTCCTGAACAGTTTTATAGTCTAGATAAAGTCACATATATTAAGGTTTTAATGCATCATAAGCTAGGCTTTTGGCAACTAGAAACAGTTGCCTGTTTCTGCAGAATTTTTTTTTTTTTTTTTTGTAGAGACAGAGTCTCACTTTTGCAGAATTTTTTTTAAACTTCCCCCAAGGGAATAACACAAAATTTAAGAGCACAAAAATGCTAACAGGTGGTTACTATTAGAAAGTAATAGTGATTTTACAAACGGTCTATAAAACCAGTGTATAGTGCCCCATGATTGCATTAATGTACACAGCTATGATTTAATGAAAAAAAAAGTAATAGTGATTTTGGCAGCAGTTCACATTTTAACAGTAAACATCAGAATACAACACTAGTATTGTATTCACTTTTGCCTAAATTTCTTGGGTTTACTTTAAGACCCTTTGTGTGGATTTTTTTGTTTGGTTGGTTGGTTGATTTTTATTTTATTTATTTATTTATTTTTATTTTTATTTTTTTTGAGACAGTGTATCTCTATGTCGCCCTCAGTAGAGTGCCATGGTGTCACAGCTCACAGAAACCTCAAACTATTGGGCTCAAGCAATCCTCTTGCCTTAGTCTCTAGAGCAGCTGGGACTACAGGTGCCCACCACAGCACCCAACTAGGTTTTTTTTTGTTTGTTTTTTTCTATTTTTAGTAGAGACAGCCTCAAACTCCTGAGCTCAGGCAGTCTGCCTACCTCCACCTCCCAAATTGCTAGGATTGCAGGTGTAAGCCACAGCACCTGGCCCAGACCCTTTGTGTTTTTAACTATCATCCCAGTATTTCCCTTCTTTTGTCCTACCTCATCTAAACATCCTAACCATATATAATTTCTCCCTACCATTAACTCTTCAAGCATTTAGTACCTAGTTTTTGTTACATATGTTCATATTTTAGTTCCCTAAATCAAGAGTGAATACTGTATAGTAACTATTTGGGCAGAAATAAAAAAAATAGAGAGATGAGTAAATACATATGGAATAAAAAAAATATATAGTAAGTTGATGTTCTAGTTAAACATAGGATCAGGACCTTTCACACATAGAAACTAGACTTCTCTCTTTATAATTAAATGTGTTTGTTTTGTTTGTTTGTTTGTTTTTCGCCACTCTGGATCCTCCTGGGAATGAGGCAGGGTGTGAGGGACTTTGAATTGAAGTATTACAGCCTCTTCTTTATGTTCTAACAATTCCTGCCACCAGTTGAATTGTCATCTGGGGGATAGAGGGAAGGTGGGGGGAAACTGCTTTGTTTTTTTTCGTTTGTTTTTTAAGACAGTAAGAGCATGAAATTCTGCTTAACGTGGTATAGTCACAAGGTGAGGTGAGATGTTCAGGAGAGTTATTTAGTTTGTGTGAAATAGCTCTGAAAAACAATATCCTACTCATTTAGGAAATGGGTGTCACGTAGGCACCTGAGCAAGGGTACATTTCCTTTATTGCTGACACATGCATGCCTCCTGCATCAGCTGAAATGTTCACAGTGAATCAGATCATCTGTAGCATAATGTTCCCTTAATGGTCTCAAATCCAACCAGATACTCATCAATGCTGGGGCCCAAAGATATTGTTGGCATTTGTTGATTCATTCCTTCATTGCCTTTGTAGGGAACCTACTGAGGGTCAAGCATTACATGCTAAATAGGCTCTGGGAATATAGCAGAAACTCATGAGGTCTTACTTGCACCTTAATTAAACCTATGATCTTTGTTTTGGGCAGAAAGAAGATAGTTCAAATTCTCAGGTATTCAAGCTAAGAGAGAAACTACAGCTGATCAGTGCTCTCGCAAACAAACCTGAGAGCAACAGGCCTCCAGAGACCGCCAGTGAAGGTGAGAGCCAGCCGGCTTCTGAATATTTCATGCAGGCATGGGCAGCCTGCCTCCCACACAGGGAGCTGGGCAGGTGTTCCAGCAGTCCTGATCGAGCCCAGTGAGTGATGCCTGAGCGCTCTGAGATGAAGCTGAAACACTTTGCTTTCATTTAGAAAAAGCCCATTTTGTACATGATTTCTACTCTAGTCTATTAAGGGAAGAATGGGTAATGTTTAGCTGGAAATAGACTTTTCCATGCTGTCTGCATCCAATTATAGGCAAAAATGTTACTGTCGTAGAGGATATTAAACCAGCCCTAAATATTGTTTATGGGAGTCTTTTCATTTCTGTTAAGTACATAGAAATTTACTTTAAAATAAATACTAGTCCTTCTGAAAATCATTAACAAGTAGTGATGGGATTGTTGGATTGGAAGGGACCTTAGTTTCAGGTAGGGACCTGCCTAATCAATATTAGCAGGTGCATCGACCTCCTCTGATTTAGGACTATAAGGATGTAACCAAGGCACCGACTGTGTCGGCTTCAATCCTTCCCACACACAAGTATTTTTAAGTTTGGAAAAATAATACAATCTCCTAGAATTCTCTTTTGGTTAGGAGATAGAACTACAGGGGGAAGCCTTGTCCTAACACTGCTGTGACAGCACTGTAGTACCAGGTTGTCTGCTGACACATATGCCCAGGCTGGTCTTACAGCACATCTCCCACGATGTCATACACCTTTAATATCCAGCCACTGTGCTGTTGTCACTTGCCATCTAAACATGTATAATGCTAACTCATACCATAAGATCTTCAATGAGACTGTTGCTTCAAACCTTTATGTAACATAATACTGATTGATCTTTACTTGCCTGCAGACACATCTTCATCTAAGCCAGTGGTTCTCAACCTTCCTAATGTCATGACCCTTTAATACAGTTCCTCATGTTGTGGTGACCCGCACACACAAGGACTGGTGTCTCCATTCCCAAGACCAACGACCCCTGTGAAAGGGGAAAGGGTCGTTCAACCCCTAAAGGGGTTGCGACCCACAGGTTGAGAACCGCTGGTCTAAGCCTTTACTTCACATAGTCACTATGCTACTTAATTCTCAACTGTTTTTCAAATAAATATACATGCAATTGCTCTAAAAGGTCACCTTCAATACTAGTTTAATGTGATGTTGGAGTCAATAATACTAAGTAAAACCATATGTATTTGTTACAGACCAAGTACAGAGTTTCACATCAAATCCATCAGCATTGCCAAAATTTTCAAAGCCTCCTGGAGGCCCCGTCAAGAAAGCTGCCCAACTCAGACCTGTCTCTCTACCAGGAATTTCCAGCATTAAAGGTAAAATTTTATATCATGAGATAATGATGGGAATATTCTAATAATAGCTTTTTAATTTTTGTTTAACTTAATAAAAAATTATACTTGGGCACTTCCTGTGGGCCAAATAGATAAGTTTTATGTTATATAATCCTGATAACCTTCCTATGAACATAAATATTCTTGTATTATACCCATTTTACTGGCAGGGAAATTGTCTTAAGTCCATACAGCAAATAATTAGTTGAGGCAGAATTCAAACTGAAGCAGTCTGACACCAAAGTTTGCACTCTGAACCAATGTACTTTACTGTCTCTCTATTAATATTGTTTAGGGTCCTCATTCATTCACCAAATGCCTCATTAGACCAGTTCTGACAGTAAAAATATGATAAAAGATAAGATCTCTCTCTCCTTATTACAATCTAGTGGAGAAGTTGTAAAAGCAAATACAACACAGTGAGATTAGTAAAATAAAGCAAAATTAAATTTGACCTTGTTTGTCAATGGCTTCCAAAAAACAAGTGATTCTTCTGCCAAAAATCAGCAAAATAAACTTTAGTAGGGAAGTTATGATTCACAGGAAGATATGTTTGCCTTCCAACAGTATGCATTCTGTCCCTCATTGTGGTGTTTAGAGCCTCCTGATTTTGCATTTTCTGGCTACCTGGCAAATCACAGCTCCTGTCTACCTGCCTTCTTCCTCTGGCTCTCTCTTTAGCTTACATACCATTCCACTTTGAAACGTTTCCTTACCTCTCAGAACTATATTATGCTTCTCCTGTGTGTGCTTATATTTTGTTTGCCCCTGCTTAACACCTGTCACTGTGTTGTAATATCCTGCAGAGATACAAAATTTAACTTCCTGTGGGCAAGGACTATATCTTGTTTACTCTTAGCTCCTAGCACAGTACTTCAAGTGAATGAATGAGTCACCTACATGCTGCGATTAAATGCTTAAAGCATAGAAGACTTAAAAATTTTTATCACCATCTAAATGGGATTATTGTTTTTTCTTATTTCTGATTTCTTTTTCTGTTTTCTGGGGAAGAGAGAGAATGTTTAGGTGTATTTAATAGCAACACAAGTTGTCTCCCCCCCCCTCCATTTTTACATCAAGAATTGATGAGAACGAATAGACAAAGACTGTTCGTTTTCTGCTTCAATACGCAACATAGGCTTTAGTGCTTTTCAAGTGACCTGAAGCAGCAATAATAGTTTTATTTGAATACCACCACCAAGTACATAGCATATTGTATAAACTCACACCACACACACACACACAATACACACACACCAAAAAAGAAATAACAGCTAACTGCTTGGTGGCAGGCACTGGGAACAAGTGTATCACTTGCTTTTCTAGATTTCAGAGCGCTTTTGAGGTTTTATTAGCTGCATTGCTGGGCCTTTCTTAGAGCGAGAGTAGGGCTCAATTCAGAAGCTTGTTTACAAGAATTCCTTGATAGACTAGACCTTGCACTACAACTGTTTTCCCTCCCTTCAGGCCATTTTTATTCTTCCTGAGTACCAAACAGCAAGGGCCTATTAAATCTATATGTGGCATGGAATAAATGAAGAAAGTAAAGGAATAAAGGAAAATTTTTAAAGGGACATAAGCCCCACTGTCCTTCTTTAGTGTTAGAGACTAAATCTTCTATTTGATTATGGACATGTCAAGTCCTTTTAAAATGTTAGATAATTGGGCTTCCTAAGTGTTTATTATGGGGCCCTTAAGAAAAATATCAGAAGAGACTATTGATAGAAATTCCACAATTCTATTGGCTCAAAAAGTGCCTTAGAAGTAAAAAAGAAGTTAGATCAACCGATAGTATTGCCCTGTTTCCTATTTGCAAAAAAAAAGGGAAGAGGGCATCCTTTGAAAATATGTAGAGTCCTCTAGTTCTTTTTTTAAATGGAGATACAATTTCACGTACCATAGCATTCACTTTTTTAAATGTATAATTTAGCGGTTTTTTGCAGCCATCACCATTATCTAATTTCTAAACATTTTCATCACCCTAGAAGGAATCTCTGTACCCATGAAATGCACACACCCAGCCCCTCTTCTCCCAGTCCCTGGCAACCACTGTCTCTATGGATTTGCTTAATTGGGATGTTTCATATAAACAGAGTCATACACCATGTGGCTTTGTGTCTGCTTCTTTGTTCCAATACGTTTCTTTCACTTAGTATTAATTTTTTATGGTCTATTCATGCTGTAGCAAGTAATGATATGTCATTCCTTTTTCTGACTGAATAATATTCCATTGTAGTGACATTTTGTTCATTGATCAGTTGATGAACATTTAGGTCATTGTACTTTTTGGCTATTAGGAGTAATGCTGTTATTAGGAATAACATGCAGATTTTTATGTAGATATAAGTTTTTATTTCTCTCGAGTTTCTCTTTTCACTGAAGGCAGTGCTGACCTATGAATGGAATTACCAGGTCATTTGATAACTTTATCTTTTTGAGGAATTGCCAAACTGTTTTCTAAAAGGGCTGCACCATTTTACATTCCTATCTGCAATGTATAAGGGTTCAGTTCACTTTTTCCGCATCTTCTCTATTACTTGTTATCACCTGTCTCTTTGATTATAGCCATCTTAGTAATTATGAAGTGGTATCTCATTGTGGTTTTTAAGTCCCTGGTTCTAGAGCCGCTTTATTTCTGGATCCGGAGAGACAATATCCCATAGTAGAACAAGCACCAGAGAAGGTAATAAGTTGTATTCTAGTCCACTTAAGAGTTATGTGACCTTAAGCAAGTTATTTTTCTCTTTAACCTTCAGATTTCCTATGAAAATGAGAAAACTGTGAGTGTTTGGGATTGTTCCTCCAATGCCCACCCCAGTCTTCTAATAAGAAATCTCACAATATGCCATGGGCTATTTTACAAGCTAGCGCCTATCAAGTGATCCTTAGGACTCTGCATTCCTTTTCTCCCCTTCAATTTAAGAATAAAGTCTGGAAAATGTAAAGGGAAGGCCCTGGACAGGGAGAAATTCATTTCATTCATTTCTCCTGTGATCTTCTGTCCCTGCTTCTGTCTTAGGTTATAGTGCCATATAGTTTTCCTTTCATCCTTAATGGATCAAAAATTAGTCTTTCTGATTTATGGAAACTCTAAACTTTACCTTTTGGAAACAAAATATGGAAAGTAGCTTTCTCTTAGTGCTTTAAATTCAATTGAGGCTAATTTAGCTATATGTGGGTAGACATATATATTTTTTTGTAATTCCTTTTGACAGATCTTCAGGATTTATTCCTCAAGACTGGCCAGGACGTGGATGGGAAGCTGACCTACCAGGAAATCTGGAACTCACTAGGTTCTGCCATGCCAGGACCAGAGAGCTTAAAAGCATTTGATTCCGATGAAGATGGAAGATACTCATTCCTGGAGCTAAGAGTAGCTTTAGGTGTCTAGCCTCATCGGGCATATTTTAGAAATGGCTATATACCCAGGACTGCCTAATAACTACTGACCTAACAAAAATAGCCCGTACCCATCAGTCCTCTAGTCCTCCTAACTATTGTAGCAGACACATTGCCACCTTTTAATTGTTTGAAGAAGCTATATAAAAGTTATTTTTTTAAGAAAGAAGACTGTTTTACGTATAATAAAATGATGTTCAGAAATTAATGATTTCCTGGCACCAGTAAGATCTTACATTTTTAAATTGACAGAAAAAAAAAGCCCTCTTTTTTTCTCTTTCCTTTTTTTGAGGGGAGGAGATCTTATCTTTAAACATGGGTTATGTGTATATAGAGAGAATAAGCCACCTTTTATATTTCACATAAATTTGCCTTAAATTAGCTGCACTTTACAGAGATTCAGAAAATGTCCTTTCTTTAAAAGATAGGCCTTTTCTGTTTGTAAATATTTAAAAAGAAAGGATTGTGCATATTGTGTGGAAAGTTGGAAGAATGGCTTCGAACAAGACATGAACAAATGACTTATTATTAAAAATTGCTAATCTGATCTGGGTAGCAGTTGAAACTGTGTCCACATTTCCTTAAAGCATCCCTTAAAGGCCCAGATGCTGCTATGGGGTTTGGCCTGGTGGCTGGGGGAATAGATTCAGGGAGTAAACACTGAAAACAGTGCTGACTTCAGGCTCAGGAAAGTAGGATTCTGGTCCTTTGTTCCTATTCTCTCACACAATCCCAGCCTGGGAATCAGAGAAATCTTATTGGGAATTTTTCTCACTTGTAATGCTATTTCAGGGTTTATGAGCCTAAAACCTTATCCATTTTCCCTCCTAAATAAGCTAGATCGTCTTCCCCCACCCACCCACCCACCCACTCAAGTTTATCTTAAAGTTATAGCTGGCTTCCATCTCCATTTCCATTTCCATTCTGAATGGCAGGGCTAACATCCCTGGGTCACTGTCTCAGATTGACCATCCCAGAGCTATAGAGGAGAGTTACGTACGCTTCTAATTTTGACCCAGGAAACCATACCCCATGAGATTTTATCCGGCAGCTAATAAAGAACCTGGTATGATTTGCTATGGGAAGAGCAAGGCTAAAAAGGTTGTAAAATGAAGCATGAAATCCTATTCAATATCCTTACAATTAGGCTTTCTGTCCAGAGGATGCCCAACTATAGTGGGGTAGGACTGAAGCAGGGGACTTCATGTGATGGTAACAAGTTTTCACAAATCGAATACAAACAAACGCAATATTCCCTTTCAGTACTTCTGTAGACCTGGCACAAAAGGGCTGGAAGGATAATACCTCCATGTCCTCTGTGTTTGAGTCTAGACTTTGTGTTGCTCCTAGAAGCAGTCTTTGGACAACACAAAAGGAAAAAAATTACATAATAACCTTGCTTTAGGCCAAATCAGGGAGAAACTAGAGAGGATTTCATGGCACAGACTTCTTTAGTAGAGATCATTTGCTTTTTGACTTCATCCAAGTTGCCCTGTCAGCCTTGAATACAGTCTAGTACCCTTAAATATTTAAGGGCTACTTATTTTCTTTATGATATTCATTTGGTGTTGACTAATTTTTTTTTCTGGAACTATTAAAATTTAGTTAAAGCAAGATGGGTCTTTTCCCGTGTATGTGTCTGCTTATCTCATAATGGTTTATGATTCTCCCTTTTATTTTTCCTTAACATTTCCCTTGTTGATCTCTATTTCACTTTCTTGGAAAGGTTAAAGTGTAGTATAGAATTAGCCTGGCACTTTAGATAACTTGAAAATAACTTTACTCTTCTGGCTGCCTTCCATGCTCCCCTCCCCTCCCCCCCCCCCCGCCTTTTTTTAATATATATGTCCTTACAGACTTTATAACAACCAAATAAAATTCTAGCAATAAATTGAATTATACTGCTGTTTTTGTATATACTGTACCATAAATAGTATGTCTACCTGGAAGGTATTTTTTTCAAGAGCTGATTTATATGAAATATACTTGAGGGTAATGTAGCTTGTCCTTTTTAGTTTCAAATTCTTATTCATAGGCAGATACTTTGAAGACATTTTAACTCTTTGTTGTATGTACTTTTCTTTTACATCAGATAGCAGTAGGGGGAGAAGTCCATTTTGTTTTTTAGTTTATCTTCTGTTCTTCTACCTCGCTCAAGCTTGTGTGACTAGCATCATCCCTGAGCCAGCGTGTAGTGCCCACCATTTTCCTCCCCTGCCAAGTTTGGCAGAGGTGTTCATGCTATGCTATGGGACCTAAGAATACCTTTGTCATCCTGCCTGAGAAAGTACCATATCTTCCAGGCAGAAGCAGGGTATCCTGAACTTCTTTGCTCTAATTTAAACAGATTCACTGGCTTAAGAAAAGAACCCCATAAGCCTAAATGTTCAATGTTAATTTGGGATTTTTATTTGTCTTAACTTACCTAGCCTGTGACTTGAGTCCACCTGTAGTCAGCTCCAAGGGGAAGACTGGTAGTGGTGGTGAATTTGGCTTTGGTTTTAAATCCTTTTACATTTGTAGTCTGGCAGCTCCTACTGCTGCTTTACAAAGTTACCCAAAGCACTGCTTCTTGGTCCTTTTTTTCTTTTGCCTTGTACTCACTGATATATTTACTAAAAGAGCCTCCCCATAAAACAGAGAGGCAAAAGGTAGTATAGACAAAGAGCCAAAAGAAGAGAATACCTGACATCAGATGACGGCCGTGTCATTCAAAGGGCAGGGATGTGCCTCCTACTCAGGAATGTGTCTGATGCAACGAAGTTGAAGAGTAGACACCCTTCACCTGCTGATGGCCATTCTCCCTTTCACTGGAGTTTCTTTTCTTTACGGTTGCTTCCCCTGCACCCCCCCCTTACTGGTCCCGCTGGTCACAGTTGAAGATTTTGACTATGATGGGCTCATACTTATAATGGCCTGTTGAGTTGTTTTTAGTGTCAGGTGTTGTTTGCTACACAGCTCATTGGCTTGCTTACCAACACCAGCTAGATGTGGTCTCTTCTTTTACATCCAAACCAGAACACATTTGGGCATTCCTAAGACTTTATAGAGTGTGTATTGTTTGTTATATGAACCTAACCTACCTTGTTTTCTCATATTAAGAAATGTAAATATACTTTGTTTTAGTGGAGCTATTTTGGTAATGTATAAGCAATTTTTGTTCTGTTTA
Organism: Nycticebus coucang; assembly: GCF_027406575.1. Classification (NCBI taxonomy): domain Eukaryota; kingdom Metazoa; phylum Chordata; class Mammalia; order Primates; family Lorisidae; genus Nycticebus; species Nycticebus coucang. The sequence continues at coordinate 43,148,217 of NC_069801.1, read as the reverse complement.
GAGAGTGAATTCGAGGTTTCTATGACTTGATTTGAACTTTGCTTATTTCATATCAGTAATATAGCCATTTTAATTTATCTAAATAAAACATTTCCTTTTTCTCTTACTGTGTCTGAGTAAAACCTCTCCCACTTCCCCAGTTACTAAGGAAAAAAGTCTGCTTTGAACCCTGTTTTTATGGACTCCTTCTTTTGAAAGCAAGGCGTTAACAGATGGTAGGCACAAAGTAATATTCAAGAATCTGCTTTAAGGGAATGGGTACAGTGGCTCACACCTGTAATCCTAGCATTCTGGGAGGCCAAAGCAGGTATATTGCTTGAGCTCATGAGTTCGAGACAAGCCTGAGCAAGACTGAGATCCCATCTCTAAAAATATAACTGGGAGTTGTGGCAGATGCCTAGAGTCCTAGCTACCCAGGAGTCTGAGGCAAGAGGATTGCTTGAGCCCGTGAGTTTGAGGTTGCCATGAGCTATGATGCCATGGCACTCTACCAAAGGTGACAAAGTGAGACTCGATCTCAAAAAAAAATCTAGCTCAGTGCCCGTAGCACAGTGGTTACAGTGCCAGCCACATACACCAAGGCTGGCGGGTTCAAACCCAGCCTGGGCCAGCTAAACAACAATGACAACTGCAACAAAAAATAGCCAGGTGTTGTTGCAGGCACCTGTATTCCCAGCTACTTGGGAGACTGAGGCAAGAGAATTGCTTAAACCCAATAGTTAAAGGTTGCTGTGACGCCACGGCACTCTACCCAGGGCGACAGCTTGAGACTGTGTCAAAAAATAAAAGAAGAAGAAGAAAAATCTGCTTTAAGTATTAAGTATTGTTTAAGTATTGAAGTATTTGGCCTGAACACATCAGGCTTGAGGCATCTACAGGGTGGGAAGAGATGAAGTGGGGGAGGAGTGAGCCCCTACCATGAGTCAGCCAACAAGCGCCACTTAGGCCTGTTTTATATTTAGCGATTGAATATAAGAGCATGTTTGCAAGAAATGTTCCACTGCCTTTAAAAAGGGGGTAGGGCCCCTGCCTGAAATCCATCATGAGAGGGGTTATACAGGGGATGGAGTGATTTTTACACACAGAAAAATAAGAAAAAAAATCAACTCCATATATTTGCTAGATTTTGAGAATCTCCTCCCTACCCCTAAAATCTGGATGGCCATTCCCCTCAGGGAAGGGGAAGACTATACAGAAAGCTTAGGTCATTGATAATCGTTCCTTTCCAAAATGAAAGGGAGAAATTTACATCTTGTAACATAGCTGGGCTTTCTTATCTTGAAACTGAGTCCAAATATCCAGTATTTGTTTCTCCTTTTAGGACCAATTTTAGAAGGTACAAAAATTACTAATATTCCCATGTAGTGGATCTTAATATTTGCGGGGCCATGGATGGCTTTAAGAAAGATAAAAGCTATGGATATATCTTTGTGTATAATTTTAGGAGGTTCAGTGACCCAGCCCTTCCTCCAAACCAAAACATGGACTACATTACTGACACCCTAACACACAGGCATTCACCAAGTGTTTTTGTTTTGTTTTGTTTTTTGTAGAGACAGAGTCTCACTGTACCGCCCTCGGTAGAGTGCCATGACGTCACACAGCTCACAGCAACCTCCAGCTCTTGGGCTTACGCGATTCTCTTGCCTCAGCCTCCCGAGCAGCTGGGACTACAGGCGCCCGCCACAGCGCCCGGCTATTTTTTTGTTGCAATTTGGCCCGGGCTGGGCTTGAACCCACCACCCTTGGTATATGGGGCCGGCGCCCTACTCACTGAGCCACAGGCGCCGCCCCACCAAGTGTTTTCTAAGAAGACATCATCAGGAAATGGCACCCTGGTGTATGGTGGGAAGATCAGTTACTTTGATGCCAGGCAGATGTAAATTTGAGAACTGGCTTTCCAACTTAAGGCCCTTGGAACCTGTCTCTTCCAGGGGTCCTCAAACTTTTTAAACGGGGTCAGTTCACTGTCCCTCAGACCATTGGAGGGCCGGACTATAGTTTAAAAAAAAAAAACTATGAAGAAATTCCTATGCACACTGCACATACCTTATTTTGATGTAAAAAAACAAAACAGGAACAAATACAATCACCGCCACATGTGGCCCGTGGGCCATAGTTTGAAGACCCCTGAATTTGGCAAGTTTCTTGTGAGTTATTAGAAATAATGTACAAAGATGGCCACATAAGAACTCAAAACATCGTAGATAATAACAAAGAATACAATTCAGCTAGTGGTGTGGTGTGGCTCATGCTGACTGATGGTCTCATGCTGACTTGCTTTGAACCTTCAACATGGCTACTGTGAGTCACCAAAGCTCATATGCCCCCAGCAGCTATCACCCTTATGGCAGCTGTGCTTTACATCCCACAGAATAGCAGTGTCTATGTACTTAGCCCAAGGCCTGATAGACATTTTTGGTCTTAAATAAATGCTGGGAGGAGGGATATTGAGTACATCCGCAAATATTGGTTCAGCATGTCTCCCCACAGCCAACCTGAAGTCCCCATTTACATTGGTGAGATTCTGTGACCATCTTGGCTTACAAAGTACTCCTGTTCAGCTGTGGAAGAGCCTTGCCCTCCTAACAGCAAATGAGACACAAGGGAACCTTGGACTTTTTTTTAATCTTTCATAATGTGACATCCAGATGAGCTCTGATCTCTGTGTCAATACTACCTCCCTGAGGTTAGTTCCGTTTCCTACTCTGCACCTGATATCTGCAGCTCCCACTCTCAGTGAGAGGAGGCTACAATTCTGAAGCCAGAGGCTTGGCATTGAAGCAGTGGTCTCCATGAGCCAGTGTGGGCAGGGAATGGAAGTGGACATTCCTTTCAGGAGAGGAGGCCGAAGGGTAGGAGACAGAGTGGTTCAGCATGGGAGGTAGGTTGCAGAGGGACAGGGCAAAGGGCATCTCCTGAAAGATGGGAATTGGGAGTGGGGAGCTGTTCTGGGGCTGCAGCATCGGGGACAGTAGAGGCTCTTGGGGGGCCAGATGCAGTGCAGCTTGCAAGGGAATGGAGGCCTCCACTTTGGGGCTGCTGTCTTGGACGGCATAGCTCCTGCCTTCAGGGATGTCCAACTCCCACCGAGGATTTGGATTCTGGACTGCAGTCTCAGTCTTGGTGACAGTGGGAGGAGGGCCCATGTTGATGGCTGCATTCATGCCATAGTGTCGTCGTTTGTTAATCCAGTACAGCAGTGGGCTATAGGTGAAAGTGGCAGCTTTCATCACCTCCACCCACTGCTGGGCTTGCTGTTCCCGCCTCAAGTTTTTCCTCCAATGCAGAAAGAGAATGCAGCCTCCAGTTACCACCGAACACAGCCCCAGGAATCCAAAGTACAGTGACACCCACACTGAGGCAATAAGAAAGAGAAAGAGGATGGCTGGCTGAGAGCTCTAGCTTGGAGCCAGAGTTGTTCTTCTCCTTCACTTACCCCATTCATCAGTCCATTCTCTTATCTGCTCTCTCCTTTCCTTCTATCCCTCCTCATTGACTTGCCCCTTTGTTCTCTTATTCACTCAAAACTAGATTTCCAGGGAGCTTAAGTGCCACTATTAGCCTTTACAGAGCAGGAAAGCTAGATGTAGGCATGGCCTGCCCAGGCTCAGGAAAGCCTCTGGTTCCCAGCCCAGGACCCATCTGATCCATTAGATTGAGAAGCCTCGCAAAGGGCAAGGCCATGAAGGGAGTAAAAGTTCACCAGTTGATAGGGACACCAGTGTTCCTTCCCATTCCACCACACACCTTCAACATTGAACTGCGTTTGTCCTGGGCTTTTCACAGTATCTCTTCTGGTGGGCAGAGCATGGTCTCTGCCTTAGTTTTCTAGAGCAGACTATCTCCTAACTGCTTAGCACTCCTCCATGCAAGCAGCCACCATGCTATCCATACAAAGGGTCTTCACTGAGTATTTGCCCCTAAGCCCTAGGGGACAAAGCAAGGGGCACTTACCACCAGGGAGGCTCAAGTCCTTCTGTGGGGAATCCATAAAGTTAAGCTTGGTACCTGGCTGGTGGCTCTAGGCAGGGAACTAGGGAACTCACCCACCCATCTGTCCAGCCAATAGGAATCCCCAGAATGCCCAGGCCCCATTGTTCCCTAAAGGAGAGGCCCCTGGGTTCTGAGCATTGGGTATTCCAGGGGCAGTCCTTATGGAGTGGTCTTGTATTCACAGAAGGAAGGGGTTCCATCCAGTGGTATCTTCTGGGCCAAAGGGGCCAATCTACCCCTTATGACGAATCCACAGAGCAGCCCCCAGGAAAGGGCCCTTGCTCCCTTAGGGATGTAGCTATGTTTCTGGTCTTTAGGAAATAGTTGGGTGGGGGGCAAGGAACACACAGCGTTGGGCAGCCCTGCTGGCCCTCAACAAGTCTCTGACCAAGTTTGTCAGGAGAAAACTTTCTCAAGGGAATCATGTAGTCAATATTCCTTCTTTGGCTCCTATAATCTCTCTTTTTGTTACTAGCACTCTAGGAGGTAGACGTGGGTAGATCACCTGAACTGAAGAGTCTGAGATCAGCCTGAGCAAGACCAAGACACCATCTCTAATAAAAATAGAGAAACTAAGAGGGGGTATCGTGGCAGAACCTATAGTCCCAACTACTTGGGAGGCTAAAGCAGGAAGATTGCTTGAACTCAGGAGTTTGAGCTATGATGCCACAGTACTCGACCAAGGGCAACAGAGTGAGACTCTGTCTCAAAAAAAAAACAAAAAAAATCAGCTTGGTGCCCATAGCTCAGTGGTCAGGGCACCAGCCACATACACCGGGGCCAGCCCATTCAAACTCAGCCTGGGCCTGCTAAAAACAACAATGACAACAACAAATAGCCAGGTGTTGTGGCAGGCACCTGTAGTCCCAGCTACTTGGGAGGCTGAGGCAAGAGAATCACTTAAGCCCAAGAGTTAGAGGTTGCTGTGAGCTGTGACGTCACAGCACTCTACTGAGGGTGACAAAGTGAGACTCTGTCTCAATTTAAAAAAAAAAAAAATCTCTCTTTTGTTTCGTTGCCTTCCTTCAACAAGTGCTGGCTGCTATTTCCTGGGTTATCAAGCCCAGTGGGGGCTCCCTACCATCTGGCTCTGCATCTCTTTCCAGCATCACCTCCCTCTTCAATCTTCACTTTCTGGCCAGGCCAGACTCCTTAATGGACCCTGCTCATTCAGGTGTTTGGAGTTGTGCTCATGCTGTAACTTCTCTGGGGAGCCCCCTCCCTAACTTCCCACCATCTGCTCATCCCTCCAGGCTCAGTTCAACCCTTACTCTGTGGCTAACAGTCCTTTTAGTTGACTTCCCAGAATCACATCATCTCTAGGTTCAAAGGACTTTGAGAGTTGTCTAGCCCAACTCCCATCAGATGCATGAGTCGTGGGGGTGGATCTTCCCTACCCAGCCACTACTCCCTCTGATTCAGGACTTACTTAAGTCAGGAACTTGTTCACCAACTCCTGAGGCAGACTGGTTCATTTACAAGCAGTTCGATTAGAAAGCCATTCCCTAATGAAGCTTAAGGTGGCCTCCCAGCAGCTTGCATCACTGATCCTAGCAAGGCTTCTTGGCACCATTTTAATTACTCCCCTCTTTCTAATCCTCCAGTGTGTGACTTAGGGCACTTTTTAGCACAAGAGTTCTCTCCAGGGTCCACTTACCCTTGGCTGTCGTCCTACATTAGTGGCCCCTGCTTTTCAGTCTCCTTTGCTGGTTTCTCCTCTTTTCCCCGATCTCTACATTTTGGTGTGCCTTAGGGTTCAATCCTGAGTGCTCTATCTATATCCACTCCCTCAGTTATCTCATCCAGATTCATGGCTTTAAACATCATACATACACTGACAATTCACAACTGTATCTCTCCTGGAATGCTCCTCAGAACTTTAGACTCATATACCCAACAGCCTGGTTTACATCCCTCCTTGCCAGTCTATGAAATTATCTCAAACTAACATGTCCAAAACCAAACTTCTGATCATCTAACCTCCAAAATCTATTCTATCTGCATCCTCCATCCTGTTCATAAATAGCATTTCTGCCCTTCAAGTTGTTTAGGCCAAAATCCTGCAAGTCATCCTTGACTCTGTCCATTCTGTCACAACCACATTCACTCCATTAGCAAAATCTTCAAGCTTTCTTTCAAAATACACCCGAAACTGACCACTTTTCCATCATTGTTAATACTACCATCTCTCACTTGGGTTACTGGTCTCCCTGTAAGATGACTAACATCCTGGTTTTCCCAGGACTAAGGCGGTTCTCGGGACATGGGGTTTGGATGCTAAAACCAAGTTAAATCCTAGGTAACAAATTAATCATTTGTGGGAGAGCTTCCATCCTTATCCCACATACCCTAAATTCCACCAGTAGCCAGAATGATCCTTAAAATTTGATCATATTACTCCTCTGCTGAAAAACCTACAGTGACTTCCCATCTCACTCTGATTTAAAATCTTAGTCCTTAACCAAGCTTACAAAGCTCTGAGCAATCTAACCCTCCCTATACCTTCTTAGGCTCAGTTCTACTGCCGTGCCCTCACTCAGACACAGTAAACTCTTTATCAAGGCCCTTGCACTTCTGTTCTCTCTACCTAAAAGTCTCTTCCTCTAGATATCCATACAGATCATTCCTCATTATCTTAAGGTAAATCCTTCCTTTATGTTAAAGTAACAGTGCTATATACCTCACTGCTGAATATCGCTATGGTCACCTTCAAAGTACTCCCCTTGGGAAGCTATGCACAAATGCCAGTGGCCTAGTCCACCCTTCAAAGCACTTTTTCTAGGATGAGTTCGAAAACTTAATTGGCAGACCTTATATGACAGCCGCTCTGATGGCCAGAAAAGAGTTCCAAAATTGCTCTGAAAAATGGACCAGGTGCTGGCATTTGTGCGTAGCTTCCCAAGGGGAATACTTGGAAGGTGACCTTAGTGATATTCAGCAATAAAGTATGTAGCACTTTTTCTAAGATGAGTTCACAAACTTAACTGTCCAACCTCATAAACACAGATCTAAGAATTTCAGATAATGACAAATGCTATAAAGAGAATAAAACAGGGTCATGGGTAAAGACTATAGAGGGATGGGTGGTTCATCAAGATACGTTCTTTTGAGGTGCTGACATGTAAATTGATCCCTAAATGATAAGGAAGCCACACACAGATCACAGCAGAAAGAATAGCAAGCGTCCATCTACAGGTCGGCACATTTGAAGGACTTACTAATTTTTCACTACACGGTTCCTGGCACAGGGCAGGCCTGACCCAGGACTTATCTCCACGAGTGCAGGCTGAGTTGAGCAAAAGTTGAAGGCTCTATCTTTGCCCCAGGAGAGGTTTCTACCAGGTCAAAGCGAGCCAGGAAGGACTTCCATGCAAAGCTGACTGGTGAGTGCTGTCACAAAGAGCCTGCTCCCAGCCTGGCCCTGGGCTATGAGCATGTGAGACACAAAGATATTGATCACCACCCTTGATCCTAGGAGCTCATTCCTGATTCAAGTGAGAAGCATCATTCCAGAGAGCAAAAAGAGCCTGAATAAAGATATGTCCAAGAACAAATGCTGGTGTCTCTGAGGGAGAGAAGAGTAGTTCAGTTTGGCTGGAGTTCAAGGTGGATGTCAGGGAAAAAAGGGAATGGAAGCTTTGGAGGTAGCTGGTGTCTTAAAAAGAACTCAGCTCTTGGGTAGAGCTTGGACAAGTCACTTCATGGTTCTTGCCCTCAGTTTTCTCACCTGTAAGATGAGGATAATAACTGCCTCACAGGGTATGACACCCATAAAATGACCTGCATTTAGTAACCTCAGTAAAGAGAAATTGCTGCTGTGGTTGTAGTTGATGAAAAAGGGCCTTCGATGCTGAAGGACACACTATTACAGCGAGTGCCAAGTAGATTCAAAAAGAAGCAAACACCGAAAGAACCTTTAAGTCCGAGCCGGACTTCTCTTTAGAGAAGAGACTTGGCACGCAAAGGCTGCCGGTCCCAAGTGGGAGGGCGTAAATCCAGGCAGCCTCCCGGGAGGAGGCGGGCCGTGGCGCACACCCCGCGGCTGGAGCGCGCGGTGCGGAGGCCGGAGCCGCGAACTTCCACCGCGTCCGGCCCCGCCTCACCCCTCACCCTCACCCGCACCCGGAACCTTGGGTGCGCGGAACCTCGGTGCTGCAGCGCCGGCGCGGAGGACTCGGAGGGGGATGGAGCGGGCGCGCGGGCCGGGGGCCGAGGCCAACGCGCCTGAGGAGGAGGAGGAAGCGGTGGAGGTGGGGGCGGCCATGGCTGCTGTGGCGGGTGTCGCGGGACCCGCGGTCCTGCAGGTAGCCGGCCTCTACCGGGGCCTGTGCGCGGTGCGTAGTCGCGCCCTAGGCCTGGGGCTCGTGTCGCCTGCTCAGCTGCGTGTGTTCCCGGTGCGCCGCGCCTCGGGCGAGCCCGAGTGGGGCGCCGACCGCAGTGGGGTTGGGGCAGAAGCCGAACTCCAGGCCAACCCCTTCTACGACCGCTACCGTGACAAGATCCAGCAGCTGCGCAGGTGCGGGTCCTGGCTGGCTGGTGACTGGCAGGGAGGGGGAGGAGGGGCGGCGCACGGCCCCAACTCGGGGTCCTGCGACAGCCCTGTCAGGTGGACACTAATACTGTCCCCACTCTACAAATGATTTGCCTAAGGTCGCTCAAATAGTGTCAGAGTTGGGAGTCTGCAAAGCTCTGGCTGTTTACACTTTTGTGTCTGTACTTTTTAGATCTGGAAACGCGAGGGTGGACTATTATGACTACTGTCAGTTCAAGCAGTCCAGAAAGACCTAGTCTCATTGTAAAAATGAAAAATGCCACCTTCTGCAGATGGGACTTAGCTCGCTCAAGGTCATATGCTAAGTCAACTGAGGCCTGGCCCAGAGCTCAGTCTCCTCTGCTTACAGCTTAGTCCCCTGACTGCAAAGGAAAAGAGGTTGGGGGTGGGGGGAGGAGCAAATCAAAGACTAATAGTGTCACAGTTGGATCATCAGTTGAACCTTCTCAGTAACATGAAAAAATTGAGGATCAGAGAAAGTAAGAGACTTGCCAAAGGTCACGCAGCAAGTTGGGATTTGTCCGACTTTGAATCCAGGATTCTTAACACTACCCCTCAGCCCCAGATGAAGTGCCTGGATACATTGGCGGGGTGCAAGGGGGCGGTAGGAGGGTCTGAAGAGTTCAGGTGGAAAGAACTGAAGATCAAAGGTGAAAATTAAAGGCTTGAGAGAGAGTTTTTCAGGGTAGGAAGGCAATTGCCTTAAGTTCTATGAGTTCTGTCTCATCTCTACTTTTCACTGCCTCAGTTCACTCCTTAATTTACTCTATCCTCACCTGAACCATTGCCCTCATTCTCTAACTAATGTTTCCCACTTCTGTTCTTGGACCCCTCTACCTCAATTATTTCACTCTCACTATAGTGATCTTTCTCATTTTCTGAAACAATGATGGAGTTAATGAATGAGTATTTTGCTCTTCTTCCAACAGCATTTAGATAGTCCCAAGTATTTTTCATCTTAAAAACCTTTCTTTGGCTTCCATTCCCCTCCAGCTGTCTGTCTTTTATCTCTCTTTGATCTCGTTTACACAAAGCATCTCTGAAGAGTTACACACTCATACTGACTACGACTTTGTCAACTCCCATTCATTCTCACCTGCTTCTGAACAAATGAATGACTGGTTTTGTTTTCTTTCTCTGCTAGATCATTCCCATCAACAATATTTACATATACGGTTATCTCCTGAAGAGTGAGCTTCCCAAGGTGCCCCATTGACTGAATAACATCCAATTTTCTTAGTGTTCCACACAGGTCCTCATGCCCTGGTCCCTGCTGGTCTCTCTAGCCTTATTTCTTACCCAAACTTCTTTGAGCATTATGGTCCATCACAGAAAAAATTGGAGAGGAGGGCATATTCCAGGTAAGAGGAGCAGCAGCATAAACAAAAGCACAGAGGCATGAAACCATCTTAATCATTTGGGGATGTTTGAACAAATGTCATCATGATACCTGTAGCACTCTCATATACTTACTTACTTGTCTATCTCTCTGCAGCTAGATAGTAAGCTCCCTGAGGTAGGGACTCAGTCTTGTTTTTATCCCCAGAGGCCAGCAAGATCTCTGCTGCTCAGATTGCCCCTCATCCTTTCTACGTGCTCACCATAGCAAGCCCAGGTGTTTGTGGCTACTAGCAGGGCTGACCCTGGTCCTAGTGTAGGTCCTAGGACTGCCTGTAGCCCTGGCCTGGGAAGTACTGTGCCCCACTAAGCAGGAAGTCCCTCCTCCTGTTCACTGAGGAGGAACTGGCTCACTATGGAAAGAAGAAAGATCAGCCCATCCATCATGGCAGTGAAGGGAATGGTGTTTGATGTCACCTCCAGAAAGCAATTTTACGGAAAGGAGGCTTTCTATAATGCCTTGTCTAAGAAATTCCAGCAGAGGGATAGTCAAGTTGTCCCTAGATCCTACCAGGGGTAGAGAACATGCAGCCTTCTGATTGCAAGATTTTTTTTTTTTTAAACTACCAAAGATGGCAAGAAAAGCTTTATCTTCCTCTGATGCACCTCTTTTAATAAAAACTTCTTGTGTAAAATTTCGATTCAGTCAAAAGGCTCAGGACCTAGAAGGCCACATTTTACCTTAAGCCTGCTGTTTCTTTACCCCTGCCAGATGTCATCCATAATAGTATGAGTCTCACAACCAAGGAGCTGGAGTCCCTAGATGGTATCTTCACAAAAGCAAACAAAGCCAAATATCCCATGATCAGCTACATAGCCTGAAGAATTCTTAACAAGGACAGCACCCCAATCTGGACTTCTGGCACAAAGACTAGTCCCATTTTGATATGAAGGGTGAGTTCTGATGTTTTATCTGTTGGAGCAGGTTTTTTGGAGCATAGGTCAGTAAGACATTCATATGTTAAATCTGCAAAATAGGCTGCCTGAGCCTCTGAATCACCAGGATCAGAATAAAACAGATATTTAACCTGGGAGGAAGAGGAAGATGTCCAGATGTGTCCAAATAAAAGTTTGACACCTAGTGGGAATACTATAGGATTCTTTCTTGAGGAGGTGATCCAGAGTGTAAGTATCTGGAGAGACCAACCTCTCTTCTCCTGCAGGAGAAAAATGTTACACAGGTCCCTTGAGGAGTAACAGTAGTTGAATAAAACTGGATTTCTTTTTCTACCTTGATTTTTTACCCTCTGCCTAGTCCTTAATAACTGAAAGCATATCTTTAAGCCTCTCTGAATGGCCAGTGTCCTTTCTCTTTGGAGTGGATCATAATGCTTTGTTATTTTTTATTTCAAAATCCAAAACATCCAGGTGGTTTACCTTTTGGTTTACCTTTGATCAGGTCTGACCCAGCTGCTTTTGAGTCTCGCCTGGAGAAGCGCAGTGAGTTTCGAAAACAACCAGTGGGGCGCTCGAGGCAAGGTGATTTCATCAAATGTATGGAGCAGAAGGTAAGACCTGCCCCTTTTTATGTTGTTAGTTTAGCAGCACTCCTCCAACCTCCTTCCCCTAACCCTTGTCCTTGAAGTGGGTTCACTGATGGGTCAGCTGCGTAAACCAAACAGCCTCTCTCCATCAGTCTGCCTCCATAGATGTGTATCCTATTCTTTCTGGGCAAGGCACTGTGGTCATGATGGAGAAGGGTAGTTCCTACTCCAAGAAGGTGCAGTCTAGTGGTCAAGGCAAGGCACACAAGGCAGTGGGTGGTAGGGATCAGGGAAAAGTTCCCTGGGGAATAGAACCTGACCGAGGCTAGGAAGGATATGAAGTATCTAAATTAAGCAGAGAGAAAGTAGGACTTGATATAGAGCAGGGGTCATGAAACTTTTTCTTTTTTCTTGAGACAGAGTCTCTCTTTGTCATCCTCAGTAGAGTGCCATGACATCATAGCTCACAGCAACCTCAAACTCTTGGGCTCAAGTGATCCTCTTGCCTCAGCCTCCCATTTAACTGGGACTACAGGTGCTTGCCACAATATCCAGCTATTTTTTTTAGAGACGCAGTCTCTACTCTCGCTCAGGCTGGTCTCAAACTCGTGAGCTCAAGCAGTCCACCCTCCTTGGCCTCACAGAGTGCTAGGATTACAGGCGTGAGCCACGGGGTCTGGCCTATGAAACTTTCTATAAAGGACCAAATAGTAATTATTTTAGTCTTTGTTGGTCATGTGGTCCCTGTTGCAACTGTGAACTCTGCTATTACAATGCAAAGGCTGGCATAGCCAATAAGCAAATAAATAGGTGTGGTTGTGTTGCAATAAAATTTAATTTACAAAAACATTTGGCAAGTTGGATATAGTTTGCCGACAACCAGCCACCCACTCCCATTTTGAGCTTTGAAAGTAAAAGGTGTTTCAGAGGACAGTGAGATACCTTGTCCAATTAAAATAAAGAGGGAAATGTTAAGACTAAATACGTAAGTTAGTCATTAAACTCCAAGCTGAAGCATTTGGGAGCAGAGATGGGATCTGAAGCCAGGTATCAAGGACCTAACTCTTGCACTTACTGGCTGGGTGACTCTGAACAAATTATGTAACCTTTCCATGCCTCAGTTTACTTATCTGTAAAATAGGAATGTTAACAGTAGAGTTAACATAGAGTTGTGCTGAAGATCAAATAAGATAATATCACGTAAAACCCTTTACACATAATATGTACTTAATACATATTAGCCATTGTTACCCTTAAATAGGAATTAAGACTGAGCAAAAGCATATTTTTTAGTGAAATACATGCTTCAGTGTGTAAATTTGGGGACATATCCATACTGTGTATGGGAAGCTGTGTATAGGAAGATTAGTGTAGTCTTTGAAACTTTTTGACCATGACCCACAGTAAGAAAAAATTTTACATTGCAAATCAGTACACATGTATGTATATGATTATTAATAAAAAATTTTTATGAACCAATGCTTGCTTCTACAACATATGGTTCATTCTTATTTTTCTTTTTCATCTTTTAAAAAATTCCAATCATAATCTACTAATTTCACGACCTATTATTTGAAAAATACTAATCTAGGGTGAAACATAGAGCAAACTGGAGTGGGAGAGGCCAGAACAGGGAATGGGCTGCTGGGAGCCTGAAACAAGGTAGTTACAGTGGAAAATTGGGATTCTACATTTTAAAGTCAAATTAGAGATAATTTATTCTTCTTAGAAAGGACTTTTTTTTACCTTGGGTGTCCTAAATTTTAAGAGAAGGTACTCAGTCTTGATAACTAGTTAATTAGAACCAGGTTAATAGTCAGTGGGTTAATCATCACAATGTTGGGGAGCAAATTCAACCTCTTGTGACAAACACAGTTTATGACTTTATGTGAGCAAACAGCTCTCTGCTACAAATATTTTAACAATCGTCATTTACTGTGGCAAACATTTGTAATAGCAAGATATAAGTCAGTGGCTCTTGGAAATATTACTATATTATAAACTCTCAATATTACATGGAAAAGCTCTTTGTCCCTTTTTAATAAACAGACTTAGAAATTCAACTTTATGATGATAAAATAAAGAATAAGTAAAGATGTAATTTAAATTATGGCAGCTCTTAGGTAAATGTTCACTTACTGTCTTCCTTATCTAGGTAGCTAGAGAGGAAGGCTAATGGCTAACTATACTGTCCATTTCCAAAGGCTTTTTTTTTTTTTTTGAGACAGATTCTCACTCTTGCTCAATCTAGAGTGCAGTGGCCTGATCATAGCAAACTACAGCCTCAAACTCTACAGCTTGAGCAATCCTCCTGCCTCAGCCTCTCAAATAGCTAGGACCACACCCAGCTAATTTTTAAAATTTTTGTAGAAATGGGGATCTCTCCATATTGCCAGGCTGGTTTTGAATCAAGGGATCCTCCCAGCTCAGCCTCCCAAAGTGCTGGGATTATTGATGTGAGCCACTGTGCACAGTCCCCAGTGTCTTTTTTTTTCTTTGAGTCACTAATTCCCTACCACACAGGACACAATACCCCCTTTTATAATAAAATTTTTTAATTCTCCCTTTCTACCCTAAAATGAAGCACAACAGGAATGCAGACAGTAAAACCTACCTACATGCATAGTTTGGGAAGGGAGATCAGTATGATGGCCTAACCATAGAATAAGTGAAAGTATTTTTTAATAAATTACATATTTTAGTATGTAAATTTTGGGTCACATCCATACTGTGAGACCTAAGGTTGTCATCGGATGCTCTTCACCTCTTTGTGAAATATACATGAACATACAAGCGGCAAATGCTAACTGGTTGTAGCCTTTATCAGAGATAATGGGCCAGAAGGAAAAATAATCACTTTCAGTTGTTTTTGGCCATTTTTGAGGGGGAGTCTAATTTGATGAAGAAAATACAAAGCCTGAGTACTAAAAAAGACTCTAATCTGCTAAGGATGACTGCCATCAAAAAGCTGTCAGAAATAAGGGGGCTTTGATAACACATCTTTCCACTTCTCACCTCCACTGTTGCTCAGTGTGGAATAGGTCAGAGGGTAAAGCACAGTAAATCCACACAGGCCTGATTATGGAAGAAGTTCCTCATATTCATAATGGCAGGTATATAATAGACTCTCAGTACCAGAAGATGGTGGTTACTGATAAATTTCTCATCTTTGCATCTCAGAATCTTAGTGAGAGAAAAGTCTCACAGACAATAATTTTAGAACAAGGTGTACAATTATAAAAAGTAGAGAGAAGTGGGTTCTGAGGTACAAAATTACTTAAGGAGATTAGATATCCCATCTAGGTTGGTGATTTGTTCCTTGTCATTAACATATAGATTAACACCCTGTCTTATTGTGTATTTCAGACAGATGCCATGGGGAAACAGCCTATCAGCAGGGGATTCACTAAGGCCAAGGTGGGTTTCTAATTAGATAGAGGGACCCAGGTCTGAAGTTATATGGTACATCTGTAATAAGAGGCTGCAAATTTGAACATATGAATTGTGATCCAATGATTTTGTATAAGATGATATTCCAAGTATAGAGATGAGAAATATGTCTATGAACTTTTGTGTCCTTGACATGACTCCTTGCCTACATGTGAGTCCTGGGAATGCTAGAGGACATCTGAAGAAAATGTAGCAACACCCTTCATTTCTGTAGGGAGTAGTGTTTTGTTTTGTTTTTTTGAGATGGAGTCTCACTTTGTCGCCCTCTGTAGAGCACTGTGCCATCATAGCTCACAGCAACCTCACACAGTTGAGCTCAAGCGATTCTCTTACCTCAGCCTCCCAAGTAGCTGGGACTACAGGCACCCATCACAACACCCAGCTACAGGGAGTAGTTTTTAAAAATTAAAAACATGTTTAGTCTGTCACTTAATTTACAAATAAGGAATTATTCCTGGTAGACTAGCAGTTAAATAAAAATAACCAAGTTTTCTCATCTTAACCAGCTGAATAGTGCTGCAGGACTTACTGGTGAGGGAGAAGCATTTGGGAAGTATGCAGTGATGTAACAGATACTCCCCAAGAATAGAACCATGAAAACCTGCCTGGGCTTGGGGTTCACTTTATCTGAGCACACAGGTTTTCTTATACTTGTTCTTTACTTATGACAGATTTGCTTCACTGTCCTGACATGTTGTCTCTCACAAGCTTAGAGATAGTTAAGCTGTTCTGTTTTATTTTTTAATTGTTGGCATTAATTACTTTTATTTTCTTTTTCAAGACTCTCAGTTCAGTCTTTAACATTGAGATGGTAAAAGAGAAAACTGCAGAGGACATAAAACAGGTAATGAATGAAAATGGGTTGGCACACTCTATGAAAATATGTGTTCTGTGGACTACATCTGAGAGTAGAAAAGAGCATGCATTTTCTGACACCTTTCTAACCATAATGAAAGGTAGTAATAAAAGGCAAAAAACGATGAATTACAGGAAGACTAATAGCATAACAAAACTTGTCTTTCTTGGTCTTACTCTTATGTGTCTGATCAACTAATGTTTCCTTTCTTTTTCATTCCTATTGCCCACATTTTTATTTATTTATTTTAGAGACAGAGTCTTTCTCTGTTGCCCTAAGTAGAGTGCTGTGGCATCATAGCTCACAGCAACCTCAAACTCTTTTTGAGGTACAAGTGATTCTTTTGCCTCAGCCTCCCAAGGAGCTGAGATTATAGGAGCCCACCACAATGCCTGGCTGTTTTTAGAGACAGGATCTCACTCTTACTCAGGCTGGTCCCAAACTCCCAAGCTCAAGCAATCCACCTGCCTTGGCCTCCCAGTGCTAGGATTACAGGCGTGAGCCACTGTGCCTTGTCCCACATTTTATTTAAAATGATTGGCACTCAATGCCTGGATTGTTGTACTGCCTTTTCACCTTGTTCTAGTTTTTCCCATTCCACCTGTAATATCCTTACCAGCTGAGTCCTCTTAAAGTTCTTCTTTCATTATGGAAGAGCATAGTATATTACCAAGCTGCCAGTTTTAAGTCCAGGAAGGGCCACGTATTAGCTGTGTGACTTGGACAAGTTAGTTGACTTCTCTGGGCCTTAGTTTTTCTACTGTAAAGTGGAGATAATATATTATTTCATTTAATTCCTCAAATTGAGTTTAAATGAGTTATTGAGGAATTAAATGAGTTACCATTTATAGAGCACTTAGAATAGTGCCTGGCAGAGAGTAAGTGCTATATTTATGTTTTTAAATCAACAAAGAAAATAAATCCTGGGAACCTGCTCATAAATGTTCCATGACTTTCCATATTCCTTTTCCTGCATTCGTAGTTCTCAATTATTACAGGACCTTCTGCAGGAAGCTTCCTGGAGACCTTTCAGTGCACTTAGGATCTATCGCATGTACTTTGATTTGATTTGCATTCCTATTTACATTCTCATGTCTACAATACTTTTCTTTGTAATTAAACAGTAGTAAGCTATTTCTTTTGCATTCTGTATAGTCCTGTGAATTACATGTTAGATAAATTGAGAGAATCAAAATAATAATGAAAGCAGTATACAGTATGTCAGGTACTATGCCTAGCGTTTCATATGCACTACTCCATTAAATTCTCTTAACAACCCTGTGAAGTTGGTGCTCTTGTTCCCAGTTTGCAACTGAGGAAACTATGACTTAAAGAGATTTTGTGACTTGGTCAGTGATAGAGCTGGGACTGAACTCATGTCTGTTTGACTCTGTATCATATTCTCTTAGAGAGAATTGTGCCCATTGTCATGGGTTTTCTTTGAATGCAGTGCCATTTATTTATTTGTTTGTTTCTTTATTTCTTTATTTTGAGACAGTCTCACTTTGTTGCTCCCGGTAGAGTGCTAGGGCATCATAGCTCACAGCAACCTCAGACTCTTGGACTCAAGTGATTCTCTTGCGTCAGCCTCCTGAGTAGCTAGGACTATAGGTTTGACATTTATTTGATACCTATTTAGTATCAGTCTATCTCTGTGCCAGACAGAGATAAATCAGAGAATTCCCAACCTTCAAGAAGTTTAAGCCTAGTGGAAGGACAGACACAAAAACAAATTAGATCAGACAAGGTTCTAACTTCTGTTAATAGAGGCTTATGCAAAGTCGCAGGGAGAACTCAGGCTGTGCCTTTGGGAAGAAGTACCAGTGGAAAATGGACACTAAGAAAATCATTTAGGGGAGAGAGAAGCCAGGCCCAGGAGACCTGATTATGACAAGTATGATTTAGACCTATAGCTTTAGATACAAATTTGTATTGATTGAAAAAAATTTTAGTAACCAAGTTCAGCTGTATTAAGAATTATCTATCAGTCTCATAAATTTCAGTGTTGGTTCATAATAAATTAATCAAAATAATCAGAATATGCTTTCCTTAAATTGAGAAGGCATGTTTTAACATGCAAAAAACAAACAAAAAAAGCAAAGCAACCTTAGGCTGCATTAATAGTGTGGTTTGCTACTATGAAACTAATTTATAGTTTTCATATGAAAGCTATAACCCAATTATAGCCCAAGAATAAGGGGAAGCGAGGGGAGTGGAGGAAGGGTAATTGGTGGGACCACACCTACAGTGCATCTTACAAGGGTACATGTGAAACTTACTAAATGTAGACTATAAATGTCTTAACACAATAACTAAGAAAATGCCATGAAGGCTGTTATTAACCAGTTTGATGAAAATATTTCAAATTATATATAAAACCAGCACATTGTACCCCATGATTGCATTAATGTACACAGCTATGATGTAATAGAAAAAAAATTTAAAAAAAAATGGTGTGGTTTGCATGGGTCCTAGGAGGTAATCATCCTTTTGTGCTCTGTGTATCTATGCTGTGTGTATCTGTGCTCTGTGTATCTACAGTTGGAGCCCCACATTTCAACAGGAATGTTACCAGAGCAGAGCAACTCTAAAGGAGGGTAACCCATTTTTCAACACCAGCTCACTCAGGTGTCACCTTGATGATGATGCCTTCCCCTACTTCTGTGCCTTTGCTAGTGTTGTCATTCCCTGCTTAGAACATGTCTCTTATCTCCTCCTGCCTTATCTTTCACCTTCCCAGCCTGCTTGTTTACTTGACTGACTCCTGATCATTCTTTTTTTTGTGTGTGTGGTTTTTGGCCAGGGCTGGGTTTGAACCCGCCATCTCGGGCATATAGGACCGGCGCCCTACTCCTTGAGCTACAGGCGCTGCCAACCCCTGATCATTCTTAATGATACAGCTCAAATGTCCCTAAATTAACTTCCCTGAGTTAAATGCTTCATTTAGAAGCTCTGTGGCTGGAACCAAGGCAGAAACCAAATATATGTTTTTTATTACGCTATGTCATAGTCGTCTAACACAGGCAGCATTTCTGAATATTTTTTATTGCAAGACGTTGGTGACAACTCAAGCAGACGTCCTGCCTATAAGACCTTTGCAAATAAGTGAGGGAGCTAGATCCATGTGCAGGTGACCTTGTAATGAACTAGCATATCATAGGCTTCTTTATAGAGGTAGAAAGTACAAAAGCAATTCATAGGAAGACTTTTGACTGAAATGATCAAGGGAGACTACCTGGAAGAAGAGGCATATAAACTCAGCTTTAGAGGACAGGAAGAATTTGGGGGGTCAGGGATACAGAGGGGAAGGCTTTTCATTTAGAGCCAATAACATGAAAAGACATGTAGGACAATATGAATAGTAGTAAAAACTCTGAGCACAGAGCATCCATATGATATAATGCTAAATGATAAAAAAGCAGGACACAGGATTGACTATACGTTATATCTATGTATACTAAAAAGAAAAAAATACTAAGATATACCAGAAACAAATACATCAAAATAGCAGTGTTAGGGTAGTAGGACTATGGGTGTTTTTTTTTTTTCCTTTTTCCTATTTTCTTATTTTGTAATTTCATTACATAGTAGAACTTTCATCATCTACCACCTCTCTACATTAACTACCTCCTTAAATTGACCTGATTTTCATAGACCACGCATGCACCATATCTACATATCAGTACAGTAGATCTAGTTCCCTATGTTGACCAGTTTGTTACAGTCCTTTGGTCAACTTACAGAGGTTCTACTTTATACATTTTTATTCTTTATTTTTTGGTGTTTTGCATCATGAACAATTGTGCCTGCTTTGTTCTTTGGTGCCAAGCAGAAGTAGAACTTCTTTTTCTTTTGTAGAGACAGAGTCTCACTTTATGGCCCTCAGTAGAGTGCGTGGCCTCACACAGCTCACAGCAACCTCCAACTCCTGGGCTTAAGCGATTCTCTTGCCTCAGCCTCCTGAGTAGCTGGGACTACAGGCGCCTGCCACAACGCCCGGCTATTTTTTGGTTGCAGTTCAGCCGGGGCCGGGTTTGAACCCGCCACCCTCGGTATATGGGGCCGGCGCCTTACCGACTGAGCCACAGGCGCCGCCCAAAGTAGAACTTCTATGCCATAGTTAGATCCAGCAGACTCCATCTCTTCCCCAGATGGAAGACTTTGTAGAAGCAAGATTTTTAAGAGCTACCTATAACACGGCATGATACTTAATAAAAGTTTTATTATTTGTAGTGTTTACTTTGTGCCAGGCACTGTGTTGGGCACAAATCTACATTACTTCAGCTAGTCTTCACAGTGATTCTGTGAGGTTGCTTTTATTGCTATTTATTGGTGTTTTTTAGGTAGTTTTCAGTAATTTGCCCACAGTAGCATAGTGAGTAAATGATTGGAGCTAAGATTCACATCTAGGTCTGCCTAACCCCAAACCCTACATTCTGAGTGACTGATATCCTGGCTCCCTGAGAAAGCCCATTGTTGGCTGGGACATGCAGGTTTAGGGAGGAAAGAAAGAAATGGAAATAAAGAGGTTGTTTATCACACACAAGGCGCATCTTGAAAGCAGTGATTTAAAGAGTCATAGAATCACTTTCTCTGACAGGAATTGTTGTTAAGAGTTACCATTTAATCATATAGAAGAGTGGATTATATAAAATCCTTGTTGTAATTACATACTAATAATAAAAGTATTACATTGGGTCTCTCCTCGTTATCAAATAACACATTACTCTGGACAATGAATGCTTGTCACTATTTCTTAGCACAGGTTGAAAAGATTACCCACATGTCACAGACACTCTCTTTTTTATACAGATTTGGCAGCAGTATTTTGCAGCAAAAGATACAGTCTACGCAGTTATTCCAGTAAGTAGTTTAGTTGGAAAATGAAAGTGTTTCAGCATGAAGGTCACCTCTCTAACCTTAGCAGGCAGTTGCCTTTACTTTTTCTATGTTTATTGCCTCTTGAGAACTACCCTTTTACAACTCTAAGGTTTTTTATTATGCCCTGAGCACCAAACATTGGAAGCTCCTTATGGTATATTTATGGCTCTTGTTTTCCCTCTTTCTGGTTTAGAAATGTCTTTGAGTCAAGTCTCTGACAAGGGAACATGGTATAAGTTCTTGTTGCTGAGTAATTTCCAGATGTCTTTTGTTTCTTTTTGGTGTTTTCCAACCAAGACGTTGGAGTTTAAGACAAGGCCTCTAGCATATTTTCCCCTTCTTGTCTGTAAGGGGGATTAGCTTATATCTGAGCTAATCTGGAGCCTCTCCTAGTCTTTCTCTGCCATTTCTCCTTACCAAGTGGCATTTTCTTTATTTTTCCCTTTTTGAAATTGTTGTCTTAGAGATGATCACCAGCCACTGCCTGACCATTAAGATCTGTGATAGAGAAGGGATGCTGCTGGAAATCAGCCACTGTAATAAAGCATTTGAAGCATTGGGTTATCAACTAGTTTTAATTATTCTTCTTCCCTGATGAAGGGACTTAGCTTAAGTTTATATGAAGCACACACAAATAGTGCTAAATTTATATAAGATTAAGGAGAAAAACATATAGATGGAAGGATAAAATTGAGCCTTTGGTTGTAAGTATATCACTATTTTTTCTTTTTTTTTTTTTTTGAAACAGAGAGTTTTTTTTGAAACAGAGTTTTTTTTGAAACAGAGTCTCAAGCTATTGCCCTGGGTAGAGTGCTATGGCGTTACAGCTCACAGCAATATCCACCTTTTGGGCTTAAGCGATTCTCTTGCCTCAGCCTCCCAAGTAGCTGGGACTACAGGCGCCTGCCACAATACCCAGCTATTCTTTTTTTTGGTTGTAGTTGTCATTATTGATTGGCAGACCCGGGCTAGATTCAACCCCACCAGCTCCAGTGTATGTGGCTGGCGCCCTAGCTGGCTGACCTACAAGCGCCGAGCCATGTGTATCACTGTATTTTTCAATCTCTTAAAAATACATGTTCTTACCCATTGTGAGTTCAATAGCCAAAAGAGCTGCACTTTTCATGATGTTTTAGATCTCTGATACCCACTGTTTGAACAAACCTTAGCTCTCCCTCTGACTGACTTAATGTCTCTACCACTTGCCAGAGGTCTCCAGAGAGTTTGGTATGTTGAAGCAACTACTCTTCGCATGTAATTCTGACAATGAACAGTAAAACATATGTCTGTTTTTTTCCTGTCTTTCTGTCAGTTTGTAAACAATGGAATTTGAAAGGTTGTTTTAGTTGTATTTAGTTCTAGAATTTAGTCTTGGGGAATTTATTTATTTTTCTTTTCTTTTTTTTCTTTATTTGAAACAGAGTCTCAAGCTATTGCCCTGGGTAGAGTGCTGTGGAGTCATAGCTCACAGCAACCTCAATCTCCTGGGCTTAAGCAGTTTTCTTGCCTCAGCCTCCCAAGTAGCTGAGACTATAGGTGCCAGCCACAATGCCTAGCTATTTTTTGTTGGAGTTGTCATTGTTGTTTTAGCTGGCCCAGGCTGGGTTCGAACCCGCCGACTTCTGTGTATATGGCTGGTGCCGTAACCACTGTGCTACAGGTTCCGAGCCAGTCTTGGGGAATTTAAATGTGATATGGCCTTTTCTGTTCTCCTGTTTGTGGCTTAATTTTATTCTTTTCCACCTTACAGGAAGAAAAGTTTGATTTGATCTGGAACCGGGCTCAGTCCTGTCCAACAGTAAGTTTTCGATGACCATCTAAGGATTGCTTATCAATGCTGCAAAACAAGGGTGTTTTCCCACCAATCACATCATATTCCATATTGTCTTGCATGTTATTATGCTCTGTTTATTTAACAAAGATGCTCGTATGTTGATTATACTGATAAGTATCATTTCATAAGTTCAGCCTTATGAAATTGTGTGAGTTTGGCTCAATAAGCCTCTGGCTTTTTAGCTGTCTACCACATCTCATCCCTTTCTGGTATGGATCTTAATCTGTTGGTATAAGTGCATTTTGAAAGATAACTTTTTTTTTTTGGCCTTTATTATTATTTTTTAATTAACACATAATTACACATATTTATGGGGTACAGTGATATTCATTACACATATATAATGTGTAATGGTCAAATCAGGATAATTGGCATATCCATCACCTCAAACACTTATCTTTATTTTTTTTGTTGGGAACATTCAAAATCCATTCTTCTAGCTGTTTGAAAATATACACTAAATTGTTAATTGTAGTCACCCTATAGTGCCCTAGAATTTATTTCTCCTGTCTAGCTGTTCTTCTGTATCCATTAACCAACCTTTGCCTGTCCCTCTGTGCCCACCCCCCTTCTCTGCTGGTAACTACTGCTCTAATCGCTACTTCTACAAGATCAACTTTCTTAGCTTCCCCATTTGAGTGACACGTGGTATTTGTCATTCTGCATCTGGTTCATTTCACTTAACGTATTCACCAAGCTTGTACACATTACCATGAAAGAAAGAGTTTATTTTATTTATTTATTTATTTATTTATTTTTGAGACAGCGCCTCAAGCTGCCGCCCTGGGTAGAGTGCTGTGGCATCACAGCTCACAGCAACCTCCAACTCCTGGGCTCAAGCGATTCTCCTGCCTCTGCCTCCCAAGTAGCTGGGTCTACAAGCACCCACCACTATGCCCAACTATTTTTTGGTTGCAGCCATCATTGTTGTTTGGCGGGCCCAGGCTGGATTCAAACCCACCAGCTCAGATGTATGTGGTTGGCACCTTAGCCTTAGCTGCTTGAGCCACAGATGCCAAGCCAAGACTTTCTCTTTTATGGCTAAATAGCATTCCATTATTTTGGGGGTTTTTGTTTGTTTGTTTTTGAGACAGAGTCTCACTGTGTTGCGCCCTCATAGAGTGCCGTGGCATCACAACTCACAGCAAATTCAAACTCTTGGGCTTAAGTGATACTCTTGCCTCAGCCTCCCAAGTAGCTGGGACTACAGGCGCCCGCCACAACGCCGACTATTTTTTGGTTGTAGTAGTCATTGTTGTTTGGCAGGCCCAGGCTGAGTTCGAACCCACCAGTTCTGGTGTAAGTGGCTGGCACCCTTGCCACTGAGCTACAGGCACCGAGCCATAACATTCCATTGTTATTTGTACATCACATTTTCTTTATCCATTGATGGATACTTAGATTGATTCCATAGCTTGGCTATTGTGAATAGTGCTACAGTAACATATTGATGATTTCCTTTTCTTTGGATATATAGTTATATATATAGTTATATAGTTATATATATATTATATATCCAAAGAAAAGGAAATGGTAATGGGATTGTTGGATCATGTGGTATTTCTATTTTTTTGCAAAACCATCATACTGTTTTCCATAATGCCTACACTAACTTTTATTCCTACTAATAATTTGTAAGAGTTGTCCTTTCTCTGCATCCTTACTAGCATTTGTTAATTTTTATCTTTGATGACAGCTATTCTAACTAGGGTGGGATGCCTGTTTTGTTGCCAGTTTTCTTTCTAGTTTTGGCTATGCTATCCTATTAAGATGTACCTAAAAGGAATTATGAGGTTGTTGCTGGAGTAATAAGCTGCCAGAAAGCCTGAAGAAAAGGGAGAAGGTGGCCTGAACCAGCTAACTTGGTATCAGTAATGATTTCTAGGGTTTTCAAAAATTTTCCTAACATTGCGGAAAATAAAGAATACCTGAGCAAATGGAGCGGTATATGCCATATTCATGGATTGGATGACTTAATATTGTTAAAATGACAGTTCTCCCTATATTGGTCTCTAGATTAGATATGATAACAATCAAAACGTCAAAAGGCTTTCTTTTTTTTTTTTTTTTCCAGAAATTTAAAAGCTGGTTTTAAAAGTTTATTTGGGGGTAGGCACCTGTAGCTCATTGGCTAGCGTGCCAGCCACATACAACGGGGCTGGCAGGTTCAAACCCAGCCCTGGCTGGCTAAAGACAGTAATGACAACTACAACCAAAAAATAGCTGGGCATTTTGGCAGGCACCTATAGTCCCAGCTACTTGGGAGGCTGAGGCAAGAGAATCGCTTAAGCCCAAGAGTTTTGAATTTGCTGTGAGCTGTGACACCATAGCACTCTACCGAGGGTGCAACATAGTGAGGCTCTGTCTCAGAAAAAAAATAAATAAAAGTTTATTTGAATATCCAAATGGCCTAAAACAATTTTGAAAAAAATAAAGCTAGAGAAATTACATTTCCTTATTTTGAGACTTACAAAGATATGGTAATGAAACAATATAGTATTTGTATAAAAACAGACATATAGATCAATGGAACAGAACAGAGAGTCCAGGAATAGACTAACTTATATGTGGTTAGCTGTTTTTCAACAATGGTGCCAAGAAATTAAGTAGGAAAAGATAATCTTTTCAGCAAATGCTACTAAAACAATTGAATATAGTGTGCAAAAAAGCCTCTACTCTTACCTTACTATATACAAAAATTAACTCAAAATATGAGCTCAGACAATTAAGTTTATGAACTCGTCCTAGAGAAAGTACTACGTACATCATTGCTGAATATCACTATGGTCATCTTCAAAATATTCCCCTTGGGAAACTACACTGACGCCAGTGCCTCTTCTTCAAAGCACTTCTAGGATGAGTTCACAAACTTAATTGCCTGACCTTGTAGACTAGACATAAATGTAATTTATAGAAGAAGATAAAAGGGACTATCTCAGTGATCTTAGATTTGGCAAAGATTTCTTTATTTTTTGAGACACACAGCAACCTCAAACTGTTGGGCTTAAGTGATTCTCTTGATTCAGCCTCCCAAGTAACTGGAACTATAGGCTCCACAACGCCAGCTATTTTGTTGTTGTTGTTGTCCTTGTTTAGCAGGCTGAGGCTGGGTTTGAACCCACCAGCCCCGGTGCATGTGGCCAACACCCTAACCTATGGGTGCTGAGCCAGAGATTTCTTAAGTACATCACAAAAAGCACACACTATAAAAGAAAAATATCAATAGATTAGATTTCATCAAATTTAAGACATTCTATTTGTACACCTATGTTCATAGCAGCAGTAGTCACAATAGCAAAAGGTGGAAGCAATTCATGTTATATCAGAAACTCTTATAGTTCAATAATAAGAAGACAGACAGCCCAATTTAAAAATAGACAAAAGGCGGTGTTGTGGCAGGCGCCTGTAGTCCCAGCTACTAGGGAGGCTGAGGCAAGAGAATTGCTTAAGCCCAGGAGTTGGAGGTTGCTGTGAGCTGTGTGATGCCATGGCACTCTACCGAGGGCCATAAAGTGAAACTCTGTCTCTACAAAAAATAAAAAATAGGGGGGCTCCTGTGGCTCAGTCGGTAGGGCGCCGGCCCCATATACCGAGGGTGGTGGGTTGAAACCCGGCCCGGCCAAACTGCAACCAAAAAAATAGCTGGGTGTTGTGGTGGTCGCCTGTAGTCCCAGCTACTCGGGAGGCTGAGGCAAGAGAATCGCTTAAGCCCAGGAGTTGGAGGTTGCTGTGAGCTGTGTGAGGCCATGGCACTCTACTGAGGGCCATAAAGTGAGACTCTGTCTCTACAAAAAATAAATAAATAAATAAATAAATAAAATAAAAATAGACAAAAGGCTGGGCATGGTGGCTTGTCCCTATAATCCTAGCACTTTGGAAGGCCAAAGCAGGGGGATTGCTTGAGGCCAGGAGTTTGAGACCAGCCTGAGCAACATCTTAAGATCCTATCCCAATAATTAAGTAAATGAGGTGAGGGATATATTAACCAGTACAGATGTAAGCATTCCAAACTGTGTATGAAATCAGCACATTGTACTCCATAAATGCATTAATAGATAGATGATCTACCTCTTTATAATTTAATAAATAAATAAATAAAATGAAAAAAATGTTTAAAAAGATCCTAACCCTACAAAAATTAGAAAAACTAGCTGGACATGGTGGCACGTGCTAGTAGTCTCAGCTACTTAGGAGGCTAAAGCAGGAGGATCACTTGAGCCCAGATGTTTGAGGTTATAGTAAGCTCTGATGATACCACTATACTCCAGCCTGTACAGCTGAGTGAGAGCCTATCTCAAAAAAAAAAAAAAGTAATAATGGACAGAAGCAACCTCAAACTCTTGGGCTTAAGTGATTCTCTTGCCTCAGCCTCCCAAGGAGCTGGGACTACAGGCGCCCGCCACAACACCTGGCTATTTTTTGTTGCAGTTGTCGTCGTTGGTTAGTTGGCCAGGGCCAGGTTCAAACCCACCATCTTAGATGTATGTGGCTGGCGCCATAACCACGGTGCTCCGGGCACCAAGCCTGGACAGAAGTTTTGAATAGACAGCTTGCCAAAGAAGTAGAATGGCAGATAAGATATTCAATATCATTAGTCATAATTGGAATACAAATGAAAACCACCGTGAGATACCACTACACTGGCTAAAATCTTTATTGCTAGTTAAAATTTTTGATTGATCATACTAAGTATTGGTGAGGATTTGGACAACTAAAACTCTCCTTTCTTGCTGGTGATAATATAAAATGGTATAAGCACTTCAGAAAACAGTTTGGTGATTTCTTTAAAAGTCAGACATATAGGTGGTGCCCGTGGCTCAGTGGGTAGACTGCCAGTCACATACACCGAGGCTGGCAGGTTCAAACCTGGCCTGGGTCAGTTAAAGCAACAATGACAATTGCAACAACAACAAAAAAAAACAGCCAGGCATTGTGGCAGGTGCCTGTAGTCCCGGCTACCTGGGTGGCTGAGGCAAGAGAATCGCTTAAGCCCAGGAGTTTGAGGTTGCTGTGAGCTGTGATGCCATGGCACTCAACCCAGGGCGACAGCTTGAGACTCTGTCTCAAAAAAAAAAAAAAAGTTAGGCTTGGCAGCAGCCACATACACCAAGAGTGGCAGGTTCAAACCTGGCCCGGGCCAGCTAAACAACAATGACAACTGCGACAACAAATAGCCAGGCGTTGTGTTGGGCACCTATCGTACCAGCTACTTGGGAGCCGAGGCAAGAGAGTCACTTAAGCCCAAGAGTTTGAGGTTGCTGTGAGCTGCGACACCATGGCACTCTACCCAGGGCTACATAGTGAGACTCTGTCTCAAAAAAAAAAAAAAGGTTAGACATATATCTGCTGTACTAACTAACCATTCCCTTTCTAGATACTTTCCCAAGAGAACTTGTACAAATGTTCAAGCAGCTTTATTTGTAATAACCAAACACTGGAAATGATCCAAATGTCCATCACAGGTGCATAGAAATTGTGGAAAGAGAGAATGTATTTGGTGAAATTGTGGAAAGACAGAATGATGTATGTACATAATTTCAATAAAAAGGAATATACTATAACACATACAACAACATGGTTAGATCACAAAACAATTATGCCGAGTGAAAGAAACCAACCAAAAGAAGTATATAGTCTGTGGTTCCATTTATACAGAATTTTACAAAGTGTACAGACTGACCTATAGAGACAGAAAACAATCAGTGATTACCTATGAACAGTTGAATACTGGGAAGTATAGTTGGACACAAGAAAACTTTTAGAGATTATACAGGCATTTGTTATGTTAATTGTAGTTTTGGTTTCCCAGTACATGTATATAAAACTCATCAAATTATATACTTTAAATATGTGCAATTTATTAAATTTTCTAAAACTCTAAAAAAAATTTTTTTCTCTAGCAAGGGATCAGCTATCAGGCAGTTGATAGATAAGTTTATCTCATCTAATAACAGTAAATTGGAGCCTGAGATGTTGGCAATAAGAAACCAGTTCTGGGCTAAGCACAATGGCTCACACCTATAATCCTTGTATTTGGGAAGGCCAAGATGGTCGATTGCTTAAGCTTAGGAGTTTTAGACCAACCTAAGCAAAAGCAAGACCCCGTCTGCACTAAAAATAGAAATAAAATAGCTGGGCATTATGTCAGGTATCTGTAGTCCCACCTACTTGGGAGGCTGAGGCAAGAAGATTGCTTGAGCCCCAGGGTTCAAGGTTGTGAGATAGGACACCACAGTACCTACACAGGGCATAGAATGAAAAACAACACAAAGCCAATTCTGTGACTTTTGTTCATTAGACTGATAATACTTAATTTTGTTCTGGCACCATTCTCTTCTCCCTCGCTTCTCCCCAATTTTAAACATCTTGAACAAGAAACTAATTGTTTCTTGGTGTTTAGTCTAAGCCATGTTCCAATATTAGCCCCAACTGATAGAAGATGAAGTAATTTACAACAAGTGGAACAAAAGTTATTTTAGCAATATTAGAAAGTTTAGGAATTGACTGGGCGGCGCCTGTGGCTCAGTCGGTAAGGCGCCGGCCCCATATACCGAAGGTGGCGGGTTCAAGCCCAGCCCCAGCCAAAACTGCAACCAAAAAATAGCCGGGCGTTGTGGCGGGCGCCTGTAGTCCCAGCTGCTCGGGAGGCTGAGGCAAGAGAATCGCTTAAGCCCAGGAGTTGGAGATTGCTGTGAGCTGTGTGAGGCCACGGCACTCTACCGAGGGCCATAAAGTGAGACTCTGTCTCTACAAAAAAAAAAAAAAAGAAAGTTTAGGAATTGAAAAAGACCCAAATATTCATTAAGAAAAGAATAGATAACCAGGTTTGGTGGCTAATGCCTATAATCTTAGCACTCTGGGAGGCCAAGGCAGGTGGACTGCTTGAGCTCATGAGTTCGAGGCACCCTGAGCAAAAGCGAGACCCCTATCTCCACTAAAAATAGAAAAACCGAGGCAAGAGGATTGCTCGAATCCAAGAGTTGGAGGTTACTGTGAGCTATGACACCACAGCACTCTACCCAGGGCAACAGCTTGAGATTCTGTCTGAAAAAAAGAAAAGAACAGATAAACCCAATTGTGATAAATTTCTACAGTAGAATTTCATACAACAGCGAAAAATTCATAGTGTTGCATTTATCAACATGGGTAGATCTCAGAAGTGTAATGTGAAATTAGAAAAGCAAGTTACAAAAGTATACATGCACTTTGATAAAATTTAAGTTTTTAAACATCCAAACTATTTTTGTTTATATTTATACACATATACATTAAAAGTATAAAAATATGAAAGTGAATGACAGATACCAAATGTAGAATAAGCCAAGCGTGGTGGCTCACACCCTTAATTCCAGCATTCTAGGAGGCTAAGGCAGAAAGGTCACCTGAGGCTGGGAGTTCGAGACCAGACTGGGCAACATAGTGAGGCCCTGAGCCAGGTATGGCTAATTTAGCCCACAGAAAAACCAAATGCAGGGTAGATGGTAACCCGGGGGTGGGATTAGAATGGGGTATAGAGGGAGCCTCTGTTGTGTCTCTAACGCTTTCTTTTTTAGGTGGATTGAGAAGTGTATGACTGTTTATTACATTATCATATGAATTTCATAATTTATGTGTTTTTATTTATTTTTAGAAATATGGTCTCACTCTTTTGCTGAGGCTGGAAGACAGTGGTGCAGTCATAGCTCATTGCACCCTCCAACTCCCAACTCCTGGGTTTAAGCAATCCTCTTCCCTCAGTTTCCTGAGTTCCTGAGACCACAGGCATACACCACTCCACTTGGCTAATTTTTCTTTTATTTTTTCTTAGAGACAGGATCTTACCATGTTGTCCAGGCTGGTCTTGAACTCCTGGCCTCAAGCAGTCCTCTTGGCTCTGCCTCCCAAAGTGCTGGGATTACAGATATGAGCCACCATGCCTGGCCTGAATTTCGTAATTATTGTAAAACCAAATATTGAAGAAACAGAGTGAATGGTACAGGTGGTTAGCTATAGACCAAATTATTTCATTTATTCATTTATCTCTTATGTATCTACTTCCCATAGTTTCTGTGTGCGCTGCCAAGAAGAGAAGGTTATGAGTTCTTCGTAGGACAATGGACAGGTACTGAACTCCACTTCACTGCACTTATAAATGTTCAGGTAAGTGGCTTGCATTCTTCCTCAAGAGGACTACCCCTTGATGAGACTAGGAGCCTTTGCTGAGACTCAGAGGCATAAGCTATCTACCAAGTCCTAGCATTTTTTGCTATACCACTGATGAAATTGTCATACTTTGTTATGTTGGACTAGTTTTAGGTTTTTTTGTTTTGTTTTGTTTTGTTTTTGCAGTTTTTGGCCAGGGCTGGTTTTGAACCCGCCACCTCTGGCATATGGGGCCAGCGCCCTACTCTGTTGAGCCACAGGCACCGCCCTGTTGGACTAGTTTTTTAGGCCCCACTCAACACCTAGAAATTGGAAAACACTCCAAAACACCTTCTCCTCCTAAGTCTCTTCAGTCTCCTCCCCTGACCTCCATCCTACTTACTGCATGTGCCCTACTTAACAAACATGGCTTCACAACATGAAGTTATGATGGTTATCTTTCGTTATCTTTTTAACTCAAGTTATAATCCCCTTGAGGAAGGTTCCCTGTCTTATATGTGTTTTCTTAACCAACTCAGCACTTTCCAACACGCTAAGTGAATGATTCCTTTTAATGAATGTTATTTAGTTTGCTTTCTTCCTTCCTTCTTTTTCTTTCTTTTAGTCCCAAATATTAGATTTAAAAGTTAGAGTCAAAGCATTTGAAGCTTTTAAAATAAAAATTCATATTTGAAATCAGATCGTAACTAGGAAAGGCATTCTCTATTTAAAGACCAAATCTGGCAAAAATAAGCATCTACAATATAGGGTTTGAAGTTGGAGTACAAGAAGATACAAAATAGAATGAGGGAGCAGCTTTTTACTTTGTTATTTTGTAATTCATCTGGCAATCATTTGTTAAGAACATACTATAGGGCGGCGCCTGTGGCTCAGTCAGTAAGGTGCCGGCCCCATATACCGAGGGTGGCGGGTTCAAACCCAGCCCGGGCTGAACTGCAATCAAAAAAATAGCTAGGCGTTGTTGCGGGCGCCTGTAGTCCCAGCTACTCGGGAGGCTGAGGCAAGAGAATCGCTTAAGCCCAGGAGTTGGAGGTTGCTGTGAGCCGTGTGACGCCACGGCATTCTACCGAGGGCCATAAAGTGAGACTCTGTCTCTACAAAAAAAAAAAAAAAAAAAAAGAACATACTATAGCCACCAACATTTGATGTACTTACTATATGCCCGATATTTTACATACATTATGTCATCTCATTCTGATACATATGCCATAAGATAGTTACTGTTATTATTTTCTATTTATGAAGAATAAAACAGGCTCAAAGAAGTTAGTTCACACTGCTATTTTAACAAGTGACCAGGGTCAGGTTTGAGTCTAGGTTATCTGACTCCAAAGTCTATGAACTAAAACATTATGTCATTTTCTTGGGAACTAAGACCTGGATGGAAATCTATGAGACCAGGTTCGTGTCCTCACAAAGCTCATACCCAAGTTTTGGAGAAAGTTCTGGTAACATAATTATAATCAAAATGATTAGCATAATATAGAATTATGATAAAAATAATTAGTATAATATTAGAAGTATATTCAATAGAACTGAGAGGCTGAAGTATTAAGAGTATGCTAGTTATGGGGCTTGGTTCGAACCCAGACCAGACCAGCTGAACAACAATGACAACTGCAACAGAAAAATAGCCGGGTGTTGTGGTGGGTGCCTATAGTCCCAGCTACTTGGAAGTCTGAGGCAAGAGAATTGCTTAAGCCCAAGAGTTTGAGGTTGCTGTGAGCTGTTATGCCATGGCATTCTACCAAGGGCAACAGAGTGAAACTCTGTCTCAAAAAAAAAAAAGAGTACACTAGTATAGTGTGTGGCACACCTCTTGGGGGTGGGACACAATTATAAGAGGGACTTTATCTAACAAATGTAATCAATACAACCTAATTTTTTTGTACCCTCAATGGATCCCAAACAATTAAAAAAAAAAAAAAAGAATACACTAGTAATAGTTAGGAATTGACAATTAAAATGACTCTTGCTGAAATGTTAAAGATGAAGCCCGGAGATCTTTTTTGAATGTTATTTGTTTCCTTCTACATTGTATAGGAATTTTAGCTTTGAACCCATACTTTCTTCCTTGTCTAGGCTTGAAGTCTAGTAGCCACTGCCCTAACCATTCTTCATAAAATTATGTTTCCATTCTTCTGTTCCCCTTCACCTCCCACCCAGATTATGTTTTAAAACTACACACTACAAATATAGCCCATGTGCAGACTCTCCAGTTTTTGCTACAGCTTTAAAGAGCTCAATCTTTGGAGCCAGCCAAAGGGAGTAGATTTCAGCTATGAAATGTACTAGTTCATAAAAGTGGCAATTACTAGGCACATTGCTTTCTTTAGAACTTGATTTGGTATCTGCTTGTGCCGTTTTGTTTTTAAATGTATGGCCACAATGAAGGATTCACTGCCTACTGTAAACATTTTCTGAGAAAAAAGCCAAACCTTTTCCAGCTGAAGACACAAATAACACTGTGCAAACTGTCACTTTCACTGTGCCTTTGCAGGCCTGACTTTGCCCACACACACCACTCTTCCAACTCACTAGCCACCCAAGGGGCTCTTAAGAGCCAGAATTTCCTCTAGACTCTCTATTGCTCTGAAATTGCAGTTTGTTGTGATGGTATCTTATTGAACCTTGATAAGTGTCCCTCCTTGCAGACCCGAGGGGAAGCTGCAGCCAGCCAACTGGTTTTATATCACTACCCTGAACTTAAGGAAGAAAAGGGCATAGTGCTAATGACAGCAGAAATGGATTCCACATTTCTGGTAAGAATTAACTTTTACCTCTTTGGACATACCTAATAGCCTTAACAGGTATTACTCCTCTGCCAAAGCTTATGAGAGATAAAGTTCCAGAGAGCTACATGTACTTTGTTTCTTAGTTATTTAAAGTTTATAATAATTTTGTCTTGCTCAAGCTCTTCCGAGTTGAATTTAATACAGATCATCAGTCATTATTACACAATTCTGAAATCCACAGGCTCTGAAAATAATGTTTCTTTCATACTTATTTGGTCACAAAACCTTACCTGCAGGGCGGCGCCTGTGGCTCAGTCAGTAGGGCGCCGGCCCCATATACCGAGGGTGATGGGTTCAAACCCAGCCCCGGCCAAACTGCAACCAAAAAATCGCCGGGCATTGTGGCGGGCGCCTGTAGTCCCAGCTACTTGGGAGGCTGAGGCAGGAGAATCGCTTAAGCCCAGGAGTTGGAGGTTGCTGTGAGCTGGGTGGGGCCACAGCACTCTACCGAGGGCTATGAAGTGAGACTCTGTCTCTACAAAAAAAAAAAAACCTTACCTTCAGCCAGGCATGGTAGCTCGTACCTATAATCTCAGCACTTTGGGAGGCAGAGGCAGGAGGATCACTTTCAGCCAGGAATTTGAGACCAGCCAGAGCAACATAACACGACCTCTGTCTCAAAAAAAAGAACAAACCCCAAAACAAAAAAAAGCCTTCACCTGAACTGGGCCTCATTTGGTAACTACATCTTGACTTAAAATAATGTAAGGGCATTTATAGTAAGTATTTTACTAGGGAAATATTAATATGTTTGATTATGAGGAGTTGCATAATATACAGTTGTACAGTATCTGCACCTCTAACCTTTCTAAAATTCAATAATTCTGAATCTAAGACACATCCAGTTCTTAATTGTAGGGAAGAATTCAGAGTAGGATAATTCTCAGTCTAATTATCTTCTTCCACACTGCTCGCATGTGCTGCATTGATCATACATAGTGGTTTCCTTTCCTCCTTGTCCCATTCCCAGATGAGAGTCACTGGGATAAAGCACAGACCCATAACTAATGATGCCCATTGTGTTCTCTTTGCACATCTAGGGGACAGGAGCAGTTTAGGACTACTGCACAACCTGTTTATCTACTCCTTGCTCATTTCAGTCTCATTTACCTGGCAAAGACTAAGTTCAAGATTCCTTCAAAATGGTGGACATTTTAGAGCCTCTTCCCCCTGACATTCTTCATTATAACATCTACTAATTTTTTTCTTTCTCTTACCAGCTACAAAATGGGAAGGAAGAAGTGATATCACTCAGCCAGTATCTCCAGTAATGGTAGTCCCTGAGCCTAGGACACAGTGAGGACTCTACTTCCCTATCTATTACTCTTGAAAGTATTCAGTCCCATCTCTCCCATTTTTCCTGCCATTTAAACCCTTCCATTCGTCGCATTCAACCGGAAGTTACCCAGAATTCTATCTGACAATAATGAGGTTGCCATTAACTGATACATGTAAGATTGCAGGAGGAATAGATTTGGGAAGAAAATCAGGAGCTCACTTTTGGGTATGTTATATCTGATCTGAGATGCCTATTATATATCCAAGTAGTAGGCAGTTAGATATATGTATATGAAACTGGAGTTAGACTGGAGATATAAATATGGATATTGTCAGCATACAGATTGTATTTTAAACCATGGAACTAAATGAAGTCACCAAAGAAGTGAGTAAAGATAGAGAAGAGGTCTGAGAACCAAGCCCTAGAGAGATGAAGCAACATCACTAAATCATATTAAGAAGGAATGGTCGTGAGGTAGGTGGGAAATTAAGATGGTAGAATGCCCTGGATGCTAAGATAAAATATTTCCAAGAATAGGAACTGCCCAGCTGGCCAAATTTTACTTGCTTATTGGGCAAATGAGATGCTGACTGAGAATTTACTAGATTTCACAAACATGGAAGTCCCTGGGGAGCTCCATAAGAGCAGTTTCAAAGGACCGATTCAATAAAAGTGTGATAGGAGTAGACTTAAGAGAGGATGAGAAGAGAAATTAGGAAGAATAAACAAGCATAGAAACTCAAGAGGCATTTTTGTAAAGGGAAAAGAAAATGGGGCATTAGCTGGAGAGGGAGAAGTGGGGCCAAGGGCATTTTTTTTGTTTTAAATGTGGAAGAAATAACATAATATTGTATACTGACAGAAAAGATCCAGTAGAGATGAAATATTGATAATATAGGAAAAAGAAGGGGGAAGTGATATTTTTGAGTGGGCAAGTCTGGAAATGAGGGGTTGATACTTGCCAGGAGTACAAAAACAAGAGAGAAGCCATAGTATAAGGACACAGATATAATTAAATGGATAGAGGTAATCATAGGTTGTAGAATTTCTAGATTGCTTAGTGAAAAGAAAGAAAGGTCATCAGTTGAAAGCAAAAATGGAAAAATGTTGGATATTTGAGTCAAAGAGGAAGTGTGAGATTATTGAGTAGGACAAAGGTCAGCAAACTAAAGCCTGTGGGCCAAATCAACCCACTGCCTATTTTAATAAGGCCCTGGAGTTAACAGTCTCTATATCTGTAAGTGGTTGGGGAAGAAAAGCTTAAAGAAAAATATGACACTGGAAAAGTATTTGAGATTCAGATTTTAGTGTCTGTAAGTGAAGTTTCATTAGAACAGCCCTGCTTATGTACTTACATTCTTTTTTTTTTTTTTTTCTGAGACAGAGTCTCACTTTGTCACCCTTGCGAGTGCTGTAGCATCATAGCTCAGCAGCAACCTCAAACTCTTGGGCTCAAGTGATTGTCTTGCCTCAGCCTCCCAAGTAGCTGGGGCTACAGGCACCTTCTACAATGCCCAGCTATTTTTAGAGACAGTGTCTCACTCTGGGTCAGGCTGGTCTTGAACCTGTGAGCTCAGGCAATCCACCCACCTCAGCCTCCCAAGTACTGGGGTTACAGGTGTGAGCCACCACACCCAGCTTCCTTACATATTTTTATGACTGCTTTTGTTCTACAACAAAAACAGTATGGCTCAAAAGCCTAAAATATTTACTGTCTCTTCTTTTATAGAAAATGTCTTGGAGAATGGAAGAGAGAATGAGTATGCAGGTACAGGCACAGAGAGAGGAGGCTGAGAGTTGGATTACCTAACGTTACTGTTTAGCCAAGTGGTATAGTAAAGTAATTGGAAGTCAGGAAGCTGAATGCAAAGGCTGACCATGGAATGGAAGCTGGATAAACAGGAAATTGAAAACATAAGGAAGGTTAGAGACAGTAAGAATTGAAGGATTGTTGGAGATGGGAGCAATCTAGAAGATAGAAAATAATAGACAAAATGTTTCAAATTGAAATTTGGAGGAAGTATATAGTTGCTGATAATTACAAAGTTTGACTTGGGCCAGGCATGGTGGTTCGTTCACACCTGTAATCCCAGCACTCTGGGCAGCCAAGGCAGGAAGATTGCTTGAGCTCAGGAGTTCAAGACCAACCTGAGCAGAAGTGAGACCCCATCTCTACTAAAAAAAAAAAAAAAAAAAAAAAACAGAAAAATTAGCCAGGCATTGTTGCAGGCACTTGTAGTCCCAACTGCCCAGGAGGCTGAGGCAAGAGGATTGCTTGAGCATTAGAATTTGAGGTTGCTGTGACAACCAAGGCACTCTCCAGGGTGACAAAGTGAGACTCTGTCTAAAAAAAAAAAAGCCAAAGTTTTATTTGACCATGGGAGTGAGTAACAAAATAGAGATTGCACTATATTTCTGATCTTCAGCAAAACACAACATTTAACTATATTAAAAGTGGATCCTTGGGCGGCGCCTGTGGCTCAAGGAGTGGGGCGCCGGTCCCATATGCCGGAGGTGGTGGGTTCAAACCCAGCCCTGGCCAAAAAACCACAAAAAAAAAAAAAAAAAAAAAGTGGATCCTGGCTCCGTGCCTGTAACTCAGTGGCTAGGGCACCAACCACATACACCAGGTCTGGCAAGTTTGAACCCAGCCTGGGCCTGCCAAAACAACAAGGGCAGCTATAACAACAACAAAAAGTAGCTGGGCATTATGGCGGGCACCTGTAGTCCCAGCTGCTTGGGAGGCTGAGGCAAGAGAATTGCTTAAGCCCAAGAGTTTTGAGGTTGCTGTGAGCTGTGATGCCATAGTACTCTACTGAGGGTGACTTAGTGAGACTCTGTCTCAAAAAAATTAAAAGTGGATCCTAGATAGAGGTCACAGAAGATGCATTCTGTTTTTTTGCCATTTTTGCCACCTCATTCTGGTTTGTTTAAACTGCTGCACAGTTATCATTATTATTAAATTTTGCTTCCTGGCGTTATAACATTTGATAGCATACCAGACAACATATATTTACCTCATATAAATTACCTTGACTGTGAGGTTCCAACAGAAACAAGTATAAAACTAGACATATTGGAATTTATTGTAAAGGTTTATGATTTAGAGAGAGAAACCCAGAAATGTGGTATGAATATATGATCCATTGCAAACTCATGCATGAAATGTACTGTTTAGGCAAAGTATTTTCAACTATGGTAAAGCATTAACCTGAAATGAACAGAAATACATGGAAACTAGAGGTTTCTTCTGTACTAACTTTATTGCTGAAAAGTTTGTGGAATATTTAAAACAAAGCCTTCTATGGCTCTACATCTGTGTCAATATTAATAGGTGATTGTATGGACATACAGTAAGTGCTAGGATGGAGAGATGCAGAGGGTTCTGGGGGGTGGTGTGGTGTCCCTGGCCCACAGGGAGTAAGAAGGCTTCCCGGAGGTGACACCTGGACTAAACCTTCAAAGATCAGCAAGAGTTTAGCCAGATAAAGGAAGGACAAGGGGTGGGGGAGGGGACATGTTCTAGACAGAGGGAATAGCATTAAATAAATGCTAACAGTCATAAAATGACTTTGGGTATTGCAAATAGGTTGGTATCACTGGTGTATTAACAAAAAAAAAGGAGATTTAGTGGGTTGTGTTTAGAGGTTAGGCTTTAAACTGAGGACATGAAAGAGTCATTAAAAGGAATAGCCCATCTTACAAGAGTACATGCGAAATTTACTAAATGTAGAATATAAATGTCTTAATACAATAACTAAGAAAATGCCAGGAAGGCTATGTTAACCAGTTTGATGAAAATGTTTCAAATTGTATATAAAACCAACACATTTTACCCCATAATTGCATTAATGTCCACAGCTATGATTTAATTTAAAAAAAAAAAAAAAGGAATAGCCCATAAAAAGCTAGGTTTTAAGAACATTAATCTTAATTATTTGCTTCTTAAACATTGTGTAGTTGTGTAGTTCAGGTCTGGTCAGTGTGATCATTTCGGAGACAGTTTAAATGATCTGGGCAAGAGGTGGTGCAGACCTGAGTTAGAGGCATGATAGTAGAGGTAGAAGAGAGAGAATGACCACAGAAATATGTAGGGATAAAAATGGGCAGGACCTGGTACATTGATTACAGATAGGAAGATTAAAAGAGAGGGAGAAATCACGTTTGTTATAATACCTCTTTATTGACCAACACAGGGAGTTAGTATGTTTATCATCTTGGGTCTTAGAAAGAGGAGACAACTACTTCATGTTGAGAGTCGAGAACAAAAGGCAGGGGTGAATAAGGAGAGGCCTTTCCATAACCCTCCATGAGAGACACATACCAAACTCTCCCCCCTCTCTCTGTCTCTAACTCCCTACACACTGTACTCTTGGCCTGCAAGCTTCTTGTTAAAGTGGTGGGAGGAAATCTTTATCCAAACAAAATCCTATTAAGTAAATCCCCAGAGTCTAATAGCTACAACAAGAGGTGGAGGGACTCAAGGCACCTCCACAGCCCCTAGGACTCTGCAGAGTAGTTTGAACAGCACTGATTGAGAATGCACACATCTCACCTTAACCCTACCTTCACCACCTCAGGCTTCAAATAAAAGTTAATGTCAGAGGCCTCCAGCTCAAGAGCTCACTAAGAAAAATAGGCCTGACATGGTGGCTCATGCCTGTAATCCTAGCACTGTGGGAGGCCGAGGTGGGTGGATTGCCTGAGCTCAGGAGTTTGAGACCAACCTTGAGCAAGAGCAAGACCCTGTCTCTAAAAATAGCCGGGCATTGTAGCGAACACCTGTAGTCCCAGCTACTTGGGAGGCTGAGGCAAGAAAATCAATTGAGCCCAAGAATTTGACATTGCTGTGAACTATAACACTGCAACAGTCTACCGAGGGCAAGAAAGTAAGATTCTGTCTCAAAACAAAAAGAGCTAAGAAAAGTGGTGCCAGATTATGGCAACGCACTTGCCTTAGAAATGGTTTGCTCTTGAGGCACATGTGAGTTTTAAAAAAGTAAAATTGATGATGTAGAGTTATCAACCTCGATCGATCTTAATTATCTTTCCAGAAACTAGCAGGGTAAAGTAGAGGGAACACCAGCTTGAGATTCTAGACCTCTGGTCCTGGCTCTGACCTTGGGCCTGTCCCCCGAATCTCATCTGCCTTGGTTTTTGGGCCTTTTAAATGGGTCGAAAACCAATTCAGAGCCAGAGGCAACTCAGAGTTGGGTGGTCCTTTAGAGCCCTTCCAGCTCTAAAATTCTGTTAATTTGAAGTAGCCAGCTTTTGGGGGAAAGGCTTTTGATTGAAGCTACAGTCCCAAATTAGTGCCTGTTCATGAGAAATGACCTGGAAAGTCCCATGGAAGGAATAGCAGTGAAGCACAGCCTATGGTATCTGTAACCCATCTTCATCGTTCTTCAGCTAGACATAGCATGCTTTTAGCATTCAGTTTCCAATGGGAATTTTCCATTATCTTTTGGGGTTTGATTTTGGACATAGGAACATGGTGATAATGGATAAGTGTCTCTGACCAACTGCAAATACAGAAGGTATACAAAGCAAAAGTAAAAGTTGTTTGAGGTAATTCTTTGATAAGGTTTTGAGAACATAGCCTGTGTCCTAACCCCCTACCTATAACATAAAATACTCTGCTTATCATTTTTTCTACTGCTAAGCTTTAGAGAATGTGGCCACTTCTCTTCCCAGGGACTCAAATTACTCCAAAACTTAGTGACTTAGTGGTTAAAACAACAAACATTTATTACCTCATAGTTTCTGTGAGTCAGGAGTTCAGGAACAGCTTAGCTAAGTGAGTCTGCCTCAGGGGCTCATTATGTTACTGTTAAGATGTTGTATAGTACTACATTTATCTGAGGGTTGATAGGCTTGGGAATCCACTTCCAGCCCCACTCACATGACTGTTGGCAGAGGTCTCCTGTTCTCACCTCTGGTTTTTCCAGAGGTCTGCATGGATGTTCTCACAACATAGCAACTGACTTTCCCCAAAGCAAGACAGAAGCTGCAGTGTTTAATGACTTAATAGCAGAAACCATTATCTATCATTTTGTCATAGTCTATTTTTCTAAGAGGTGAGGTCTTGCTGTGTTGTCCAAGCTGGCATTGAACTCTTGGGCTGAAGTGATCCTCCCACCTCAGCCTCTAGAACAGCTGGAACTTCAGGCTGGTGCTGCCTTACCCAGCAAATTTTTTCATAGTCTGTTCATTAGAAGCAAGTCTCTGAGTATAGCCCTCAATTAAGGAAAGGGAAATTAATCTCTACCAAGGGGGAAAGTATCATAAAAAATCTGTGAACAAATTTTAAAACTATCACTGCCAGCTTGGGCACTAATTTTCTGACTAAATGGGTATCAGTAACAGGCTTTAGTCAAGTATATGTCTGGTTAGTCAGGAACTTAGTATTCACTCACAAACTAGTTCTTGGAACTGGGTAACTATTGCTCTTTTTTCCCCCTGAGATATATTTAACAGTTATGAAGGAATTGAATGAAGAGAGAAATTATGAACATGTGCATTGATTTATTCAGCAAACGTTGACCAGATGTCATTATGTGCAAAAAACAAGCTTTGGTTTTATATCTTTTTTTCAATTAGTTAATTTATTTATGTATTTTGAGACAGAGCCCCAAGTCGTCACCCTGGGAAGAGTTCTCTGGCATCACAGCTCACAGCAACCTCCAACTCCTGGGCTTAAGCGATTCTCTTGCCTCAGCCTGGCCATTTTTTGGTTGTAGTTTTCATTGCTGTTTGGCAGGCCTGGGCTGGATTCGAACCTGCCAGCTCTGGTGTATGTGGCTGGAGTCTTAGCTTGAGCTACAGGCACCGAGCCTTTTTTTTTTTTTTTTTTCCTGAGACAGAGCCTCAAGCTGTCACCCCGGGTAGTGTGCCGTAGCATCACAGCTCACAGGAACCTCCAACTCCTAGGCTCAAGCGATTCTCCTCCTTCTGCCTCCCAAGTAGCTGGGACTACAGGCAACCGCCACAATGCCCAGCTATTTTTTGGTTGCAGCCATCATTGTTGTTTGGCAGGCCCAGGCTGGATTCGAACCCTCCAGCTCAGGTGTATGTGGCTAGTGCCTTAGCCGCTTGAGCCACAGGCGCCAAGCCGGTTTTATATCTTTATATTTTTTGAGGAATTTGTACTAGGGAAGTTAGACAAGAAAACAAGGATAAAAGGACAATACAATACAGTGTGATAAAATACTATAATGGTAGTTAGGCATAGGGTGGGTGATTTGTTTACCTGGAGACAGAGCACCTAACCAAGACTGGAGAGGTCAGGATGTCAGGGAAACATTCTAAAAGCAGTGACTCTTTTAGAGGAGTGAAGCCCCACATCCCCCACGGCAGTCAGACACAGAGCTTTGTGACCCTGTGCATTACTCTTCTTACCTTACAGAATGTTGCAGAAGCACAGTGCATCGCCAACCAAGTTCAGCTGTTCTATGCCACCGATCAGAAAGAGACCTATGGGTTAGTGGAGACCTTTAACCTCAGACCAAATGAGTTCAAATACATGTCTGTCATCACTGCATTGGAGCAAAGTGGACTTGGAGTAGAACTGAAATATGCCCAGAACCAAGATAAGACTTAGAGCTAAAAGGGTTGGCTCTTCACCAAGTCACTCAGCCCTGGATAATCTAGAGCCCACCCACCCATCAAGAACTCAAAGAGTTCAGCTTCTATTAATGAGCCATCTGTACTGAGCTGCCCTGTGTGCTTATTGGAAGAAGTGATTCTGGCGATGAGCTCTATTACTTAATATTCAGGAATGAAGATACCCAAATATTCTGGTAACTATCTCAGCATACTTGATGTTTCCTTTTAAGTGTTTGAGGTTATAACAAGAGACAGCCAACGATCTACAGGACAGTTGACTTTGTATACTGTAACAGTGCAGTTGCATTCTGGCCATTTTGACATCATAGCGTACGAACGATTGATTTGTCATCTTTGTAAACTTGTGATGAGATATCATAAGCTTGAAGACTTGCTATTGCTAGATGTGGGCTTTATATACTCTTCCCATGCTCCAGTCAACTGCCCAAAGGCATAACCAAGATATCCTATTTAGACTCTAGAACAACCAGATATTCTCATCAGGATAAAGTCTTCAAGTAGAGGCCTTTAGTTAGGTGGTTTAGAGTATCAGCAAATTTCAAGTATAGTTAGATAAACATGTACAATGCCTGCATTATTAAACCATAGTTTGTGGCACCTGGTTCTCTAACTGCTGGTTAGAAATTGTGTTTGATGAGGTGAATCAGTGCAGGGTAAATAAATCAAAATACTTTTATAAAGAGAAGATCGATGTAGATTTGCATGATTTTTTAAAAACAACTCTAAGCATTATATGAAAAAGTAGAAAGAAACAAATGTTCCTGGATGGAAAAATGTAGCAATAAAAAATTATAGTCTGGCTTACAATCTTCGTTACACAAAAGAATGAAATTTAAGCTATATGCTATCCATAGTGTCAGCTGTATGAGCTGATTTTATCAAAAGTCATCTTGGGACTCAGCAGTTGTTAGGAACACCAGAAATAACGTTATTCTTCAGCACTAGAAACCCATCTTTTGTTTGTAGCGTTGCTGTTGTGGCTCACTGATAGAAGAGGATGGTGGTTACACACCAGCCTTCTGAATCCAGGGCCCTGAGTGCCCCTCAAGGTTGTTGTCAGCTGCCTTTTCTATGCCTTTGCTTTATTGATCTAACGTGTTCCGCTTTGCCTACTGCTCCTACCTAAGATCTGGTTGGATGATGCTGAATATGGTCAATTTAAAGTATTTACAGTTTGTGTGTGTGGCTGGGGTCTATCTCCCAGCTCTTTAAATAGCATCGAACTTCCCATTGTTTTCTGAGTTGTGTCTGTTTTGTTCCACTGACGTGTCTGTGTGGCGAGAGAGAGAAATAGTGTTTGTTTAACCTGAAGAAGCTGCTACCCTTTCACAATTTCTCTAGTGATTGGGCTCTTTCCTAATGCAAATTCTAGACCTGTCTCTGGTCCTGGCAGTTCTATTTTGAGAAACTTGAGTCTTTGCAGCCCTGCCATTTTCCTTAAATGCCCTCTGACCTGGGCATTTTGAGTCCCAGGAATCTTTGACATCAGGTAGGGTTGCTTTCATGGTTATCCAGTTATATTTGCTTTTGCCTCCAGTGGACCCAGTTCTTAGCCACAGTACCTTTTTATAACACCTCCACCAGAGGATAAGAAAGTGATGGAAAAACAAATAAGAAATGGCTGGTCATTTCATCATTCTTCCTGGCTTTGCCTTCAGTCCCCTTTTGCCAAGAAGTATATATCCATGGATAATTACATTGGACATGACCAAAGTACCATCTGACTGCTCTTTTTATTTATTTACTGAGACAGCTCTGGTGAATGACTAAAAGAAAATCGTAACTATTTTTTTCTTTTTTTTTTTTTCAGTAAATTTGTCCCTTGGTGCTAGCATGATGTTATAGAAAGTGTACAGACTTTAGAGGTAAATGATTCTGGGTTCATATGTCAGCATTGCCAGCATTACTATTCACTAGCTCTATAATGTTAAACAAATTACTTAAAATCTCTGATTCTGGCTCTGTGCCTGTGGCTCAAGCGGCTAAGGCTCCAGCCACATACACCTGAGCTGGTGGGCACCTGTAGTCCCAGCTACTTAGGAGGCAGAAGCAGGAGAATCGTTTGAGCCCAGGAATTGGAGATTGTTGTGAGCTGTGATGCCACAGCACTCTACCGAGGGCGACAGCTTGAGGCTCTATCTCAAAAAAAAAAAAATCTCTGATTCTGTTTTTTTAATCTGTAAAATGAGGATAATATCTACCTCATAGAATTATTGTGGGAATTAAATTAACCTACATGGAGACTACCATAGAACTTAATTGATGTCAATTCCCTTCCTTTTCTCTATTTTTCCTGCCCCTCATTAAAGACCAACACAGATTAACATTTCAGATTTGCAGATCATTCTTCATTCCAATTAGAAAAACAAAGCTTATTTTACTAGTTCTGCAACTTTAAGATGCAATAGAATCACCTAGAGCACCTTAAAATGCAGATTCCTCAGCCTGAAAACCCCCTCAAAACCTGCTGAATCAGAGTATGTGCAGAAGGTGGT
Organism: Nycticebus coucang; assembly: GCF_027406575.1. Classification (NCBI taxonomy): domain Eukaryota; kingdom Metazoa; phylum Chordata; class Mammalia; order Primates; family Lorisidae; genus Nycticebus; species Nycticebus coucang. The sequence goes on along the minus strand of NC_069801.1, from coordinate 43,103,429 downwards.
GGGAATCTATACTTTAATGTGTGCTCTACGTGATTCTGATACTGGGAATCAGCCACCACACTTTGGGAACCGTTGCCTTATTTATTCTTCACAAAAATGTACGTTAGCCAGGTCTTTTCTTTCCTGTGGACACTAGCCATAGTAAATAGTTTCCTCTGCTCTTTGTCTCCCATAGTGGTTCCCTTTGCATATTCTAATTACATTAAATTTATTTATCCTTGTGTCTTTTTCTCCCTACTAAACTGTGGGCTCCTTGAGGGCCAGGATTTATCTCTATTCCCAGTGCCAAAGACATGGCCTGGACCATATGAAATAGTTGTTTGTTGCGTAAATAAATGACATGGACGTTCGCCAAAACATTATCTTGTGTGTATACCTACCTTTAAAGACTGGATTTAAGAGAATCTCTTAACACACATAGATTGAGAATTTGCTGAGTAGGAATATTTGCACACCAGGATACCAAGCTATGCACGAAGTCTTTGTGTTTTGCCTAGTCCACTACATTATCTTAATGCACTTTTACACTGTGCACAGAGCACCTGTTCTGCAGCCACTGTGTTAAGTGCTGGGCACGGGAAGATGAGCAGAGTCCGATCCCTGATCACTGCTCTCAAGCTCTGTTTCAGTCACCGCCTGGTCTCCCTGTTCCTCTGATTATGTGCCTCACACCTGTGTATGTTCATACTTTACCTTGTCTCATTCTCAGGACGTTCATACCAGTACTTCTTTCTTCTCCAACTAATTCAAAAGCTGGAACCATATGTTCTGTTTTTCGCATTCTCTACAATATTAACCTTCTATTCGGTCTATTAGAGAAGAGGTACTAATGCTCACTCCACCAGTCATTTGACTTAGCATTGATTCAACATTCATCCATATTTATTAAGCACCTATGATATGCCAAGCACTGTTAAAGAAAACTGGGGAATAATATAGTAACAAATATGTCAAATATGGCCCTTGTTCTCATGTAGGTTATGTTCTTATGGAGAAGACAAACAAGTAAACCAGTAAGATTATTTCAAATACTGGTAATGCTACAAAAATAAAATTAAAAATAATGTGGTAGACTGGAGTACAGTCAATAACTTAATGGTCAGGAGAGCCATCTCTGCAGAGGTGACAGGTGATACGTGAGAACAGCACGTTTCTGGGCACAGATTTAAAGGTTTCATCCCTGCCCCTTAGGAGGCCATGCGTCAGCAGGTAAGACACTGACATGAATAATTACAAGGCAAACTGACCAGTACATCTCAGAAGAGGGGAAAGGAGAGTTAAGAAACCCTGCTGGGTACTGCAGAAGATGCAAAGCTTGCCAGACAATAGTACCTGCCTAAGAAGTGTATGGCTTAGCAGGAAGTAACAAATACAGTATTAAAATCTCCAAGGATATGTGTTTTGTGCAGCAGACAACAGTTCAGAGCTGACCTCACAAACTACAGTCACCTACAACCTAGCAATGTTTTGATCAACAATGGCCTGCATATACTACAGTGGCCCCATAAGATTATAATGGAGCTGAAAATTTCCTGTTGCCTAGTGACATTGTAGCTTTAGTAATGTCATAGCACAAAGTATGTTTGTGGTGATGCTATATAAATAAACTTAATAGCATTGCAAGTCTTATAAAAGTATAACACATAGTGGGGCTTGGTGGCTCACACCTGTAATCTCAGCACTCTGGGAGGCCATGGTGGGAGGATGACTTGATGTCAGAAGGTCAAGGCCAGACTGAGCAATAGCAAGACCCTGAAAAAAAAAGAAAGGCCAGGCATGGTGGCTCACGCCTATAATCCTAGCAGTCTGGAAGGCTGAGGCAGGTGGATTGCCTGAGCTCAGGAATTTGAAACCAACCTGAGCAAGAAAGAGCAAGACCTCATCTCTAAAATAATTGCCGGGAACCTGTAGTGCCAGCTACTGGGGAGGCTGAAGCAAGAGAATCACTTGAGCCCAAGAGTTTGAGGTTTCTGTGAGCTATGACGCTCTGGCATTCAACCCGAGGGCAACTGACTGAGACTGTCTCAAAAAAAAAAAAAAAAAAAAAAAAAGCATAGCACATAAAACTATGTACGGTACATACCATAATACTTAATAAATGACTGTTAATCATTTATGTCACTGCTCTTCTTATCATTATTGTAACGTGTGTTCTACGTATGAAAACAAAAAGTTAACTGTAAAACAGCCTCTGGCAGGTCCTTCAGGAGGTATTCCAGAAGAAGACATTGTTATAAGAGATGACAGCTCCATGCCTATTACTACCCCTGACGGCCTTCCAATGAAACGATATGTGGAGATGGGAGATAGTAATAACAATGTACTGTGCACATGTAAGCTAAAGTGTGTGTTTGTGCCTTAGTTTTTAACCAAAAAATAACAATTTTTAAAAACTTACAGAATGAGGATATAAAGAAAAAAATTTACAGGAGTCAAAAAGTTAAAAATAGAAAGTATGAAATAAAAAAGTTACAATAAGCTAAGATTAATTTATTATTGGAGAAAGAAAAAATAATTTTTTATAAATTTAGTATAGCTTAATTATACAGTTTATGAGACCTAGTATAGTCATGTCCTAGACCCTCACATTCACTCAGTACTCAGGGACTCACCCAGAAAAACTTCTAGTTTTTTCTGCAAGCTCCACTCATGGTATACCATTTTTATCTTTTATAGCGTAATTTTACCATACTTTTCCTTGTTTATACGTGTCTTGATACACAAATACTTAACTATTATGTAATGATTGTCTACAGTATTCACATGCTGTACAGGTTTGTAGCCGAGAAGTGTAGTAGGCTCTGCCATCTAGATTTGGGTAGGTACACCCTATGCTGTTTGAACAATGATGAAATCACCTAATGATGCATTTCTCAGTGTATTCCCCATTGTTAAGCAACATATAACTATGTTCACAATAACCATAACCACTGATATTTCATGGGAGCTTACCATGTACTGAGCACTGTGCTTAGCCTTTACATGGATTATCTCAATCCAATCCCACCAACAACCCTGTAAGTTCAGCAGGAACCTGCTTGTCAGTAACATGTGCTACTGCTCTCCTTGTACCCTCGTGCCCTCCTCCATCTCCAGCTCAGAAAAGGGGACAATCTAATCACCCCTAACCTCAGTTCTAGCAGCAAATTCGAGTCTTAAGAAGTCAAGGGTGGGCCTAGTGCAATGGCTCATGTCTGTAATCCTAGCACTCTGGAAGGCTGAGGCAGGTGGATTGCTTGAGCTCAGGAGTTCACGACAAGCCTGAGCAAGAGCAAAACCCCTTTCTCTACTTAAAAAATAGAAAAACTAGGGCAGCACCTGTGGCTCAAAGGAGTAGGGTGCCGGCCCCATATGCAGGAGGTGCCGGGTTCAAGCCCAACCCCAGCCAAAAACTGCAAAAAAAAAAAAAAACAGGCATTGTGGCAGGCACCTGTAGTCCCAGCTACTCGGAAGGCTGAGGCAAGAGGATTGCTTGAGCCCAGGAATTTGAGGTTGCTATGAGCTATGATGCCACAACACTCTAACCTGGGACAATAGAGGGAGACACTGTCAAAAAAAAAAAAAGCAAGGGTGTCTCTGGAACCAGCACTGAGAAACATGTCTACCAATTTTCCTGCTGGTAACTAAAGAACAAAGTGCATATATTTTATGTCTCTTATTCCTCCAAACTATTTTGAAAAACATCATGTTCTAGCTACAGAAGACTTCTTTTGTGCTCTGTGTTTAATGGCAAATGGTCTCAGTTCTTCTAATGTGGCATGTTGGTGGCTGCATCTTTTTCCTTTGTTCTGCTGAAGGAAAGACTTGGGGCGCAGAAAGGGAAGAGATGACTTGAAGATTGCTGCCTGCATCAGGAGCCAAACCAGAAACAGGAGGCAGCCGTCCACACTCCAGGCTTAATGGATCATTTGCAATGTCTACTGAGCAGGCTCATTCCTCACATTCAGTTGTACAGGGTTACTTCTGAGCTCTTCAGGCCTTAGGAACTGAAATATCTACAAGAAAAAATTGGTTCAAGCTGCTTAGAAATCATCCCAGGCTCCCCAGAACATTCAAGTTCCTGTGGATCAGCTCACAAGAGCTTCAGAATCAGTGGGTGGTGACTTCAAGAACATCCCATGCTAGGCCCTCACCCACTCTTTTAGCTCCAGCAATCTGGATGGCTGGCAATTCCCTGAACACTCTGCTCTTCCTACCTCTGTTCTGCTCTTTTCAAATACTTTTGCCTGATAGAAATGCCTATTTCCCCTTCATCAGGTTAATGCTTGTCTGTCTTTAAAGCTCCACTGAAGCCTTTCTACCAGACGCCTTTTTCTGGGCCTACTCCCCTCCACACTGCCCCCTAACCTGGATCATGTGCTCCTCTGTGGTTCCCCAGCATTTTGCACTCAAGCCTTTGCAAGACTGTCCTCCCGCTAGACAGGACACCCCTAGGAGATGGACCATATCTTACTTGACATTATATTGCAGTATCCAGCATGAAACCTGGCAAAGAGAATGTGAATGCTAAATAAATCCTTCTCGGGTGACCACTAACCTCAGACACCTGCACCTACAAATGTCCTTGCATGATGAGATCCAGCCCTGCCAAACACATTGTGGTCATATCCCAGTCCCAGGCAGCAGCCATTTTTCTTGCTCTTATTGCAGAGGCTACATGTGGAAAACCAAGCAAAGGAGTCATCAGAGGAAGCAGCCATGTCCAGTGTTTGTGAGCAGAAAGAACTGAATGATAATGAACTTTTGGAACAGATAATTTATTTTTTTTCGAGACAGTCTCACTCTGTTGCCCAGGCTAGGATGCTATGGCATCATAGCTCACAGCAATGTCAAACTTTTGGGCTCAAGAGATTTCTTGCCTCAGCCTCGCCAGTATTTGTGACTACAGACACCTGCCATGATGCCATGCTAATTTTTCTATTTTTAGTAGAGACAGGATCTCTTGCTCAGGCTGGTCTCAAACTCCTGAGTTCAGGCAATCCATCCACCTTGGCCTCCCGGAGTGCTAGGATTACAGGCGTGAGCCACTGCGCTCAGCCCTGTTTTTCCTTATATGACACAAAACCCCTGCCCCTCACTCTCTGGCTGACCTACTTCTGGGCAGACTTATCAGTGTCTGCCTCACAGCTGAGGCCTAGAGTTGAGCCCAAGATGGCCTCGTGGGGTCACCCGAGCGGATTTGTAGTAATAGTACCTTGGGAGTTAACATTGCCCACCCTCATCCCCACTGCTACCCTCTCCTATCTTCTCATGATCAGTTGTCAAACATGGATTTTCCTACCTGTAACTTTTGACTTTGAGGCCTCTACACATCTCTCTGTTTCATCTGGTTGGTTTTAGTCTAGTGTTCCCATCGCATCTTCACTTGAATCTTCACATTATTGCTTAGAACCTGTGTCCTTACTAACAAATGTGGAATTCCTTGTTCCTCTTCTAAATCTACGTGGCAGTAATCATAGGCAAGTGGTAAACTCTAAAGCTCGCTATTTATCAAAAAAAAAGTCCTTGCCATGGTTTGAAACATCACCACCGAATCATGCTTGACTTGGGTACACTGTGATCCTACACCACTTTTGTTGTCATCATTGCTCCTCCCTTCATGATCTGACATGAATCCCCAACTTGCATTCTCATTTCTTTGACCCATGTTCATCCTCCCATTTTGACCTGACCTCTGGTCAGATGGGAAGCAGCAGACAGATCTTACATTTTTGATTTTTTGTTTGTTTGTTTGAGGCAGAGTCTCACTTTGTCACCCTCAGTAGAGTGCTGTGGAATCATAGCTCACAGCAACTTGAAACTCTTGGGCTCAAGTGATCCTCTTGCCTCAGCCTCCCAAATAGCTGGGACTCCAGGCCCGCCACAATGCCTGGCTATTTTTTTTTTTTTTTTGAGACCAGTCTCACTCTTGCTCAGGCTGGTCTTGAACTCCTGAGTTCAGGCAATCCACTCACCTTGGCCTCCCAGAGTTCTAGGATTACAGGCGTGAGCCACCGCGTCCAGCCTAGATCTTACATTTTCTTTTTTGTTTGTCTGTTTTTTTATATTCATTTATTTATTTATTTATTTATTTGGAGACAGAGTTTCGCTGTGTTGCCCTCAGTAGAGTGCTGTGGCATCACAGCAACCTCAAACTCTTGGGGTTAAGTGAGGGGTTATCTTGCCTCAGCCTCCCAAGCAGCTGGGACTACAGGTGCCCGCCACACTAGATCTTACACTTTGAGACTAATTTTGCAGTCAGAGATGTGTTTTGCTGAGTCTCGCTGGTGCATGACTCCCAGCAGACTCTCTGAGATGTTTGATTCCACTGGCTAAGTTTCTTTCATTTGATCTTTGCAACAATATTAAGAGAGTAATATTGCTCCCATTTTACAGATGAGGACACTGAGGAGACATCATCATACTTGTTAAGAGTCAGGTCTAAATTAGAATCCCAGTCCTGCCTTTTATTAATTGTCTAACCTTGGACAAGTTACTCTGAGCCTTTAATTCGATTCTGTACAGTAAATAGTCCTATTTCAAAAGCTAAGAAAGGATTAAATGATGTAGTGTATAGTGTTTAGCATTATGCTTCACATATAATACAAATGCAAAACAGTAGCTGTTAGATTAAGTACTTTACCTTTTCAAGGTACACATCTCCTATAGGGAGGAGGTAGGACCTTCTGTTTCTAGAACAAATCTAGAACCTTCTACTTTTAGAACACATTTCTTTTGTGCTATTTTTCTGCACCATGTTGCTGTTTTAGGAAATTCTCTTCCAGGAATTTATAGAGAGTTGAACAATAGTAATAATACCAGACCAGGGGCCAAGCATTAGGGATTTGGGGATCTCAAGGCTAGATTCACTGGGCTTTGCATAAGTTGTCATCTGAAGGAACACTCCCCACCCCCCAGAAAGCTGATGGATGACAACAGGAAGGGAAGACTGGGTTAAGTCTAAGCCAAATCATACAGGTTGGGGTAGGTTCCATTTATCTATCATCAGCAGCTGGTTCGACCTTGTACCTACATCTGACATAGGGTAGCGGGGTAAGAAGTAGGCAGGGAGACAGACCTGGGGCCTGCAAGCTAACATGTGGATCAGGAGCAAGGTAACACTTGGAGTTCTGGGCCAAGGTGCAGGCCTATCTGATTGTAGATGGCTTATCTGAGACAAAATTATTTCTGGTTACAGACCTCTATTTAATTCCTTGTCAATTCATTAGACAACTATTTGTAGCTTAAAGAAACTAAATCCATCTAATATTGTCATTTTCTTATCTGGATGAACATCAGAAACAACTAAAGAACTTGTCAAAGCTGTCAAGTTTTGGGCTCTACCACTGACATATGAATTCTATTATTCTGGGGTGGGACTTGGAAAATGATTTTTCTTTTTTTCTTTTCTTTATATAACTCTCCAAGTAACTCTGAAGCTCAGATTGATTTGGGAACTCCTGCCATAAGTTAGTGATTTTGCTTTTTAATTTTTTTAACAGCTGAGTAAAAAGGACCCAAACCAGGCCATGCATTGTGGCACTCACCTGCAATCCTAGCATTTTGGGAGGCCATGGAGGAAGAATCACTTGAAGTCGGGAGTCTGAGACCAGCCTCAGCCCCTCGTCTCTACAAAAAAATAGAAAAATTAGCTGGATGTGATAGTGGCGTATGCCTGTAGTCCTAGCTACTTGGGAGGCTGAGGCAGCTGGATCACTTAAGCCGGGGAATTTAAGGCTGCAGTGAGATAGCATGGTGCCGCTGCACTCTAACTCAAGTGACAGAGTGAGACTCTGTTTCAATAATAATAATAACAATAATAGTTATTATAATAAATTTAAAATCATGAGGCCCCAAACCAGGTGAAATGATGAAAATATCTGGAAAAAAACGAGTTTTATTATTGCCTGCCTCTAGGGAAGATTTCTGTGGTGAGATTAGCTGTTCTCAGAACGTCTTAGGTAAGGACCTCAGTGAGACACAAGAGGAAAGCAGAAGCCTTCCTAGCTGCTTGGAATTCAGATGTTTTCCTTGTTTGATTTTGAGAGCTGAGAATTTCCCAGGCTCGTGACCCGTGGAGCAAGCTGTGGGATTATCTGTTGCCCTGGATTATGTGTGCCTGGCCCCTGCAGCTGCACAGAGAATTGTGTGTTGCCTCTGCAGGCTGAAGCTCTCCATCCATCCTGTGTGCATCTGTTCTTGCCTGTGGTAGTGAGCAGAAGGGGATGATATATGGCGAGCCAGGCGGCTACAGAGCTCAACTGGAAGACTCACACCCCATTGGAGCTGGGATTGATTGGCTGGAACTTCCTGGCCCTTCTCAGTTTGTCTCAGAGCCAGCAAGCTGCACCGTGTCCACTGGGTGCCCCTGTAGAGAGGGATTGCTCTCAAGGTCAGGGAAGCTCTGGACCCCTCTATGGTAGTCTGCCTTGGGCCCTCTTCTCAGAGGCAGATAACCTCCACTCTTGAAACCAGTGACCCTCAGACAGCCTTTTGTTTCCAAAACCCCTTTTTCCTCTCTGCACTCAGCCTCCCTCCTGTCTCCTCCTTTTCTACTCTGAGCTCACACTAAAGGACTTTCTCTCTTGGGTGTCCTCAGTAAAATGTTGGAATATGACTGGCCCCAGCAGATTTTTGCAAGGGTATCCAAAAGAGTGAATGAGAAATCTAAGGTGGTGTCAAGGTTACTAAGGATGGTCAGTGTACCTAATGCTATTAATTGCTTGAATGTGATTCCGGATACAAATGTCTATATTACCATCTACTTTCCCAGGAGAATAGTTTTAGAAAGTGCCTAGCCCGGGCGGCGCCTGTGGTTCAAGGAGTAGGGCGCCAGTTCCATAAGCCAGAGGTGGCAGGTTCAAACCCAGCCCTGGCCAAAAAAAAAAAAAAAGCCACTATCACTGAAACTTTGGGACATCATTCTTGTGGTTCTCCCCATGTGCATGGTATTTGAAAATAAACCTTTCTCAAAAAAAAAAAAAAAGAAAGTGCCTAGCCCACTTTCAAACTGAATTGTTTTCCTTTCTTTCACTTGCTGGAGGGTCGTGTGAGATAGCACTTAAACAGTGTGTCTACTACACGCGCAGCGGTGTGGGGCAGAAGGGTGGGCCATGCAACTGGAGTTGGGAGGCCCAACTCTGCCATCTCAGGCTGCTCTTCTTAATCAAGTCCTTTTGGAGCCAATACTCGCATCCCAACATTGTTGCAGGACTCAAAAAATGACCAGAGTAGTGAAAAACACTTTGTAAACCAGAAAATTCCTTACAACTGTCAAATTCTTGTGACAAGGTAACATGGGAGAAGATAACATAATAAAACCCCACCTTTGGGCGGCGCCTGTGGCTCAACGGGTAGGGCACCGGTCCCATATGCCGGAGGTGGTGGGTTCAAGCCCAGCCCCGGCCAAAAATAAAAAATAAATAAATAAATAAAACCCCACCTTTAAGGGCATGCAGTGCAAAGGGAAAGGCACAATCTCCATGGGCCTGACCAAGGAGCACATCTGCAAAGCACTAAGAACTTTTTTGTGTCAAGCCTCCCCACCCCCACCCCCACCCCGCAGACCCCCAAGATTGGTTCCAAGCAGCTGGTTTGATTCAGGAAGATTTCCTGGAAAAGAAGAGTACACCCTTAGTTTACTTAGCCTTGGGCAAAGCTGAGCTTCTACAGCTGCTTCTTGACAAAGGCCCAAATGCACCAGAAGACAAGCTGGATAACAACTGTGGGAAGTCACAGGCTGGACTTGTGTGGAATCCAGACTCTACAGGCCCAGGAAGTCTCCACCAAGAAGTGGACCCCACCCATTGCCCAAATCACTGTAGTGGATACAATTCTCCCATTTCCTGTAAATGAAGCCTAGAGAGGACCTAGACAGAACCACAGGGTAGACACGTTCAACCATCCAAACATGTCCCATCCCTTCTCTGTCCTTGGTAGAACTCTTTCTGTCTTTCCTGCCCCTCCATTCCTCTCTCTCTCTGAAGGTTTGCTGAGAGGACCCCTCCCTTCTAAGAGCCACTTCTTCCCTGATCTGTTGCTCAGCTAATGATCCTCTATAGCCAGTGGGATGCCTCAGCCTAGTGAAAGTTCCTTAGAAGACTGAGGCCTTTGTCATCACCCACCAAGCAAGGCAAGGGTCTGCATTTGGCCCCGATATGGTGCCTGATACCTAGTGGGCCCTCAGTAAGTCCTTATGGAAGGGCCTAGCACAGTGGCTCTTGCCTGTAATCCTGCCCTCTGGGCGGCTGAGGTGGGTGGGTTGCTTGAGCTCTGGAGTTCAAGATTAACCTGAGCAAGAGTGAGATCCCATTGCTACTAAAAATAGAAAAATTAGGGTGGCGCCCTGTGGCTCAAAGGAGTAGGGTGCTGGCCCCATATACCGGAGGTGGCAGGTTCAAAGCCAGCCCTGGCCAAAAACTGCAAAAAATAAAAATAAAAAATAGCCAGGTGTTATGACAGGTGCCTGTAGTCCCAGCTATTTGGGAAATTGAAGCGAGCAGATCACTTGAACCCAGGAATGTGTAGTTGCTATGAGCTAGGCTGACATCATGGCGCTCTAGCCTGGGCAACAGAGTGAGACACTGTCTCAAAAAGAAAAAAAAAACCCAACACTTTTTATGGAATGAATGAATGAATACATGAAAAAATGTGGGAGAAATGGATGTGCTATTTCCACCCCACCATAATAATTTATTAATAATTTAAATCATAATTTAAAAACTAAAAGATAGCACCGCAGCCCTCTGGGACTATGAGGAACACCCGCCCTACTGGCAACTCCAAAGCAGGTGTTACTGAACACACTTGAAGACAGGATGCTGTGGAAGAAAGAAGAAAGCACGTGGGCCCGGGGTGGTCTGAGGAGGCTTTCTGCAGGAGAACAGCTTTGAACTGGGAGGTGCTCAAGGAAGGCAGCTCCAGAGGCTGAACTTGAGGTACCACAATGGGAGAGGAGGGGATAGGATTGGATAAAACTTCCTATGCAGGCTTCAGGGTGGGTTCCATGGAAGGCTGAGCCTGGAACACTGATGAAACCACCCTCCAACTATCACTCCACTGCTGCAGCATCCCTGGCTGGAAACGCAAATGGTTGGAGGGCACAATGCCTATCAGGACCATGCTGGGCGGAAGGTGTGGGGTTATGACATCGTCTGCAGGCACTCACCCACACCAGGCTTCCACTCCAGCTTCCAGAGGTCTCCTTCCCCAGATGGAAGACCCTAAAACTGGAGAAGTGAGGGCAGTGCTCCAACTCAAGGGGGCAACTAGAAGGGAGTAGGACTTTAGAGCAGACAGCAAAGGTTCTCTGAGATTCACAGAGGCAAGAGGACCCCCCTCCTCTTCAGAGGGACTGAAACCCTCTGAAGCTGTGTCACAGTGGTCTGACCTGCACCCCTTCCTCCTGATAAGTGGGTTCCATCCAGACTGCATGGTTGGACAGCTCTGATGTGCCCCAAGTCCCCCCATATTGTCCTGGGTCTCTGCCCACTGCCCTCCCGGACCCCGAACAAGCTCAGCCCTTCTTCTGTACAAACAGCTGCTGAGTGCTGGAAGGCAGCCCTGAAGCAGACTGGTCACAGCCTTCTGCTGTGTGCAAGAGCTACCACATTAGAGCCTCACAGCTCTTCCATGGGGCAGATGTTGTTTCTTTTTTAGAAAAGGGGAAATAGGCTCAGAGAGACTAAATGCTTTGTCCAAGGTCACATAGAATTTCAGTGTACATCCTTGTCAACCTTGTCGTCTTCTGTCTTATTCCCTTAAACTTTGTATTCTTCAGACTAAAGGAAGTCTAACTCAATTCCTCTTAGAGCCATGAGGGTGTCCATGACTTTCCTTAATGGGCCAGGTTATTAGATGCAGGGAGATCCTGCCTCGTGGGCAGGGAGGAGCAGAAACTGAAATAGAAAACTCTTTCCTGGGAAAGAGTGAGGACAGGGTGGGCCCTTTCAGGCAATAGCAGCTGCCAGATGCCTGGTGAGGCGACTTAAGGTGCAACAGCTCATTCTAGGGTATAGATGGGAGACCTTTTCTGGCATAGAAGGGGCTGGGGAGTCTCCAGGGAGAGACCACTCTATATACATGAGTTACTGGGTACAGGCCTAGCAAGGGAAAAAGCAGGAAGCTGGTTGTGATAAGGTACTTGGAATAGTACTTGGTACGGGTAGAAAGTGCTTCTGTAAGTAGGGGTGGAAACTGAGGTCCAGAGAAGGGCAGGGGCTTTCCCAGAGACACCACCCTGCTGCCACTTGGAACACCACTGGGGCGGCATGTGCCCAAGCTGTACAGTGGAAAAAGGCATATACTCTCCTCGGTCCTTACTAGCTCCCACCAGGTTTCAGAGATGGGCTTTTGTGTGAGCCTCTCTAGACCCACTCATCATTCTCAGGATAGAGTAGCGGGGAACAGCACTTGTCCTGTGTAGGTATGCAGTGCTGTCGGTTCACAGCGTGCCACCGGCGAGGGCAGGCCTAACCCAAAGTCACACAGCTAATACATGGTAAAGCCATGACCTTGTTCTCCAAGGTCTGCATCTTCTCAGCCCTAGCAGAGCCTCCTGGAAGAACCAGTCTCTCTAGCCCAGACTGAAAGCAGCAAAAAGAGATTACAGGTGTTTGAGGGATCTGGGCTCTCCGGCTTCCTCCAACCTTTCCATCTACCTCCCATCCCATTGACACCCAGGAACTCTGTAGATGAGGTGGAAACTTCTGAGGGTCCTTCAAAATGGATCATCTATATTTCTCACAGTGTAGGTTTCTGTGCTTTTAACTCTTCACCAAACTCCTGCCTAGCCTATAAAATCCAGCTCAGAGGTACAGAAAATGACCATGTACAAAGCCACAAAGGAAGTCACGTCAAATTCCAAAG